>NW_028094846.1:4344465-9257049 GCF_014824575.4 Sturnira hondurensis | reverse complement strand
CCGCGCGTTACTGTCATACGCTCTACGCCTCTTAATATGCCTCCCGTAATCTCAGCAACCTGAGTTCCAAGCAGCTTCGTAATTCACCAGCTGTTCATTATCTTTACCTATAGCACCGATCTGATTAGAAGCTTTACAGGAAGATTCTGAAGTCCAGCAAACCCTACACAACTGCACTCTGACCCAGTTTCAAACAGGTATTACTTCTTTACCCATCTTTTGTTTTATTTTATCACACCTCTACTTCTCGTGGTCTAGAGCAGTTAGTTCAAATGCACAGGGAAGTGATAGGAAATGAGGAGAGCGCATTCGGGCAGCGTAACGAAAACAGTGTAGACAGGAGACGCTTTGGCAAAGAAACAGATGAACTTGAGGCTGGCATCCTCAGTTACAGGTGCCGCCTGTGAGAATACTCAGAGAGATGTATGAAGAAGGCCCCCATAAATACTCGGGAGTTATCCATATGCAGCTAAAAGCTAAAGCTCTAAGAATGAGACTCTTACATAATCAATAAAAATAAAATGACAACAACGGAAGAATCAAGGGAACTGGGATCCTAGGCATCTATGAGTGTAGCTGGACATTTTTACAAAGAGTTAACAGTTTGGAAAGGAAGAGATAGAAAGATATGTTTGTTTAGGAGGGTGTGTGATGGGTAAACCCTGTTTTAGGACACAGGGTTTTAGAAAAATAGAAGGAGCTAAAGAAAAACTACTAACAGAGAAGGGAAAACAAAAAAAAGAAGAGAGCCAAGAAATAGGAGAGTCAAAGTGAAGAAAAGCAAAGGAACATTCCAAGGACAACGCAGTGAGATCAGACAACAAGCTACTGTTTCTCTCCCCTTAACATTAACTCATCACCATCTCCACTACACTCCTTCCCCTAAGGCTGCCCTCCAACCCTAACAATCGGGTACAAACAAGTCTCTCGTCCCCTCCACCCTGACTGATGACTCACATTTTTCAGAGGACAGTACTGACGCGCATACCACTCTTGAGAATAAAAGCACAGGAGGACTCCTTGGCCTGCGAAAAGGGACGTCCACATCATGACGTTCCAAATCGGCCTTTTCCGACTGTCATTGGCGATGAAGTTGAAAGCCACTGAAGTTAAGAAGACAACAAAAACACATTTATCAAAACAGCCTGGTCCTATTGATAAAGATGAAGCTTCAGCATTGAAGTTTATCAATCAGTGAATTGGTGGAAATCAGACAGCATTTAGAACAGATGAAAATATATTTCAGGGGCTCACCATATTCTAACCTGTCCCCCCACCACCCAAAGAAGGGTCAGTTTTTTTCAGCAGTGAATGATGACAAAGTTGAAGAACAGGGAAGCTATTTTTTATAGTTTTCTGACCTACCAAATCAGTGTTACCAACAGTCTTCAAGACAATATCTAGTTCACTTCTCTGCTTCAGGGTGTAAGCATCTTGAACCAGAGTTGTGTGTAATTATTCAAAACCAATGTTCTTACCCTCTGGTAAGCAGGCACTGCCTTAAGATGGTGTTATTGCTGACATCGAGTTTTCTACACTGATTTTACACTTTATTTGGTAAATCCCTCTCTTGGCATCACACTCAGTCCACACGGCATGCCGCAGCACTTACTTCCAAAGAACATGAAGAGCACGAAGAGCACTGGGTAGAAGAAGTTCAGGCAAACGGCCAAAATATACTCATGCACGATGGCAGACACGGCAAAGACAGCTAACATGGCAGCTGACTTGAATCTCTTGCTGAATAACTGGGGTGAAAGGGAAACTTTAGGCAGGTCTTGTTTTTATTTATTTATTTATTTTACCGCGCAGACCGCCCCCTCCCCCTCCCCCCAAGGAAGAGAAGAAGAACCATCAATGGCCGACAGCAGTTGCAAGAGCAACACCAAAGGCTTCGTGCTCGGGAGAGAAGGCTATGCCTCCTCTTGTGGGCGCTCTGTGCACTCAGAGAGACCCCTCTAGCAGCAAACTACAGAAACGATCCCTCAAAGTACAGTCTGAAGACAGCAGTTTTGAAACAGTCAGTAATTAAGCATGAGCTACAGAAGACTTATGATTACCACATGCTAAAGGCATCTATTTAACTATATTTATGCATGATTTTCCCATCTATAATGCAAATGTATTATAATAATTACAGAAACATCAATGCTTAAAAACCCAGATTTTACTAAAATGAGCCATTTTCAAAAAAATTAATGATGAAAAAAGACCTGGACATATTTTAAAAAACATTAGTAACTTACAAGTCTCTCTGATTGACAAAACATAGTTGCTGTATAATAAAAAACACATCAAGCCTCAACCTTAGCATAACGCAGTATGGTACGTAGGGCAGGCATCCCCTCCATTTTCACAGGTAACAAAACTAAGATTTAGAAAGAGGCTTGCCTTGTCCATAGTGAGATTAAACATATAAATGAAGGAACACTCAAATACTGGTGTTAACTATGAGATTCAATGTTATGCTTCATCACTTTAAATACATTCTGCTCTGGGGAGTGTCACAAAGAACAACCCCTCTCTCCCTACAATGACCAACCGGAAAGATATAAATCTAAGCATAGATGTTTCCCCACTTTTCACAGACAAAAAAAAAAGGGGGGGGGAAGAAAGAAAAAAAGAAAAAGTTAGAAGGAGATGATTTGTTAGCAGTGAGATTCATAAGAAATGACCCATAAATACTGGATCAACTTCTCCAAATGCTCGCATGCATTCCTACTTTCTGATTATATAAAATAAAATCCAGAGCAAAAACCTGGTATGAGACCCTTGAGCAAGTGTCCATACTGGTCTAAGCAGTACTATTCAAAGCAGAAAGTTTCTTACACATACGGGGCTCACAAGGGAACTGAAGACAACTAAGCATAACGTCTTAGTATTCCGTACAATACCAACACTTTCTGGAGCAGAATCTCCGTTTCCCAAACACCATCAGCTGTACCTTGCTGCTTACCCAGATGAAGTCCTGGTAGGCATAGTAGTACAGCCAGTCATGGACCACGACGTTCCAGGTCCTATAGTAGTTGGAGTAGGACGTGGAGTTCCACCAATCCTGAGGAAAAAAGAAAAAGCGATAAAACTATACACACACCGCACATACACTACACACACCCAGAGCCACAGCAAAAAACCCCTGAATATTCCCAAAGGACATACACACATAATCTCCAAGAGCATGTTCTGGTAAATTGTTAGTCCCTATACTGATGTCAGAAAAAAACTTTCTTTAACAAATTTATTTGCTGATTTTCAGAGAGGAGAAGGGAAGGAGAAAGAGAGAGAGAGAAACATCGACTGGTTGCCTCTCACACGCCCCCAAATGGGGACCTGGCCCATAACCCAGGCGTGCGCCCTGACTGGGAATCCAGCAGGCTCCAGGGAAAACCACATGAAAGGGGAGGGCCTTTGAGGTGAAAGAGAATAATTGAATAATCGCATTGATATCAGAATTTTGAACTTAGTATTGGTAAAACGTGGGGGGGGGGGATAAATTCACAATGTTCATGTTAAAAAGCTAGAAGCCAAGAGTGCTCAAATACCTGACAAGGACATAATAAAGGGTGAAAAGAAAAGTGAGTTTAAGTATATATTACCTTATAAAACATTCTGTCACCAAAGCGTAACATCTCAGCAAAGGCATTGAGCCAACAGTGCAAAAAGGAAAAAAAAATAAGTAACTGTGCCAGTACACCTAAAATAAAACGAACAACATTGAGTCTTTCCACATAGGTGTTAATTATGTCACCACGTGTTTAGCTAAAATAAAAATTATTATTCCAGTTTACCCATCCAGAGATGACAGATGACAGTGTTCTTCGTCAATTATTTTAATTTTATGAAGTAACTTCCTTCCAAATGGGCTTTACAGATGACCAATGACCCAGCCTGTTTTTAACAAAAATGCCTAGATGTATGGCTTAACTTGATACGCAAGGCCCTTTCAAATGTGGCCCTCACACACTCCTTTAAACCAGTTTAAAACTGGGTGGGGGGGGGGAGATTCTGTCTCCTACCTCCCAAGGGACATTTGGCAACTCTGGAGACATTTTTGGTTGTCACAACGCAAGGCACAAAATCCCCTGAAACAAAGAATTATCCAGGCCTACACGTCCATAGTGACAAGGGTACTTATCATCTCCAACTCCACTCTCAGTGTGGCAAGCACCCCCCAACTGGACTTTGGCCGTTCCAAAGTCAGTCTGTGCCTTTGCGCCCATCCCACTACCCGCAAGTACCTTTCCACCCCTCTCTGCCAGGCGAACGCCTACTTATCTCCAATACCGATGTTGAATGTCATCTCCAACATGAAACAGCCAATCAGCACTTCATTTACCCTCCTTAGGTAGCACGTGTTACATCACGATGCAAAATACCCACGTACATGCCCACCCCTTTCATTCACTTATTAAGTCAAACAAGATTTATAGACCATCTGCTATGGGTTAGGCAGCATGGAAGAGACTGTGACTGGCTGAGTAGCTGTAAGACACAATCCTTGATCTCAAGGAATTTTCAGCCTGGTGAGGAAGACACACGAGTACCTAACACACACACTGTTAGAGGGACAGAGAATGAATTTACTGGAGTAAATCCTGGCGAGCAACCAGGGAGGGAAGGAAGAGAGCGGGTGATCATGAAAAATGTGACCAACATTTAATCAGTAGAGAAAAAGTAAAGAGTAAAGAAAATGGTACATATAATTAGACTGCAGGCTTCCGGAGGGTAGAGTATGTCTTATAATGGCCGAGCCACCAGCACCTGAAATGTGACAGGGAATGTAGCAAGTCGGAAGTGGTTAAGGCTGAAGTACGAATGGACAGACAGAAAAATAAAGAGTGGCAAGGCGGGATTCTAAGACATGGTCTTCAACAGTCAGTATTTCGTGGAGAACAGAATCAGGGCTACGGCACCCACTGGGCTTAGAATCAGGAAATTCCTAGTGATTTTATCCAAGGCTATTTCAGTGGCCTGGTTGGACTGGGAGCAAGATGATGGGGAAATAAAGCATAAATACGCAGTATGTGGTCAGAGGAAGCAGCTTGGGTGAAGAAAGCCAGAACACCAGTGAAAAAATGGCCTCAAGACTGAAATATGCTGCATTTTTGGAAAGATCAAGATGGGTATAGAAATGCATATGAGTTCACAGTGAAAAGCAGGTAAATCAAAGGTACAACAGCTTTCTATTTTCCTTGCAATTTAATGAGGGGCCAAATTCAACAGCATCCACATTACCTGGCAACATGGAGTTAAATATACAAAGGACCAGAACACGGGCGCTGAAGGGCTCCTGCTTGATATTCCGAAACAGGGGGGCGCAGAGCCTTTCGAAGATGTAGTACATGTAAAACAAGCAGCTGAACACCTGGAACAGCAAAGGTGTAGGTGTCAGAATGAGGGCTTGACAGGGAAGCCTGGAGATTTCCCTGAGGAAGATACATGTGACCCGGAATGGTTATGTATTTTTTTTTAACAGTAGTGTAACATAAAACTGCCGAACTGTGCCCCTCAGGTATTACTCCACACCTAGTTTCTACCGAACTTTTTCCCAAACCTTGACCAAATGGCATTTTTAAAAGACCAGACTCTTAGGAACCTGCTTTTCCTGCTACATGAATCCATAACACAAGAATTTACCTCGTAAGTGGGTACTGATTGAGACAAGAATTTGCAATGGAATCTTCTCTGATTTGATTCTGCTAAGGGGTGGGGAAGAGTTGGGGGGAGTGTCAGACCCCACCCACCCACATATACATCCAAAAATATAAAAATAGGAAGGGAGAGGGAAATTAATGTAACTGAAGTAACCAGATGGAATTAACCTTAATCAAAATAAATTCTTTTAGTGAAGAAAATTGTTTTTGATGTTGCTTGCCAAAGCAAACACCATTCACGATACTGGGAATAATTTAAAAACTTCGGAAAGTGCTCTACAGCTCCCCATAGACACCCACTTACCAACACTTTAAATAGATTAAATTATCATAATGAATTCAAATCCTCATCCCCCACCAACCACCAAACCTTAGGCAGTGGGGAAAAAAAAAAACTTACCTGTGCAAACTGCATAACAACATAACCCCATCTTATAGTGGGGGTCCTACAAAAGGAAGCAACAAAATAAGTTTTCTAGATAAAGTAAAAACCTGAACTTTAAGGAAAATCCTCACAATATTTTCCCATGTAGAACACTGTCTGTGACATAGGAAATGCTTGTATAATTCTGTCACGAATAACTGTGAGCACGTGAGATTGCTGGAATCACCATCTGGGGCTCTCTGGGCAGCGAGGAAATGAAAACGCACTCTCTCGTCTTCTCTGGAGCCCTAAGTGAGCGGCCCCTCCCTGCCCACCTGCCCCCCCCCCCCTTCAGGTGCTCACTGCCTCTGTGCCCCCCAGTGCCCTTACCTGGGATAGCTGTCCCGGTAGATGAGAGTAGGCGCAAACAAGAAGTACAAGTACTGGCTGACTGTGGGCACTGGGACGGTGCCTGGGAAGGAAAACTGTGCTCAGGTCAGGAGCTCTCAGCAAAACCAAAAAGGGAAAGCAAGGAAGACCAGAAGAGGGAAGCAAAAAAAATGACCTCCCCAAAGGATGACTTCTTATTCTGGTAATGACATACAACTCCCTCTACACTAAGTTATTCCTGTGACTTACAGATAACTCCTAGAGCTTTAAGCAGCAATTCAAAGAGTAATAAGCACACATGGGCATCATGAGTATATTAACATTCTAAAAAAATTATACAGACTTACAAGTGACTAATGATCAGTGCTTTTAAAAAGCAGGTACCAAGGCAAAACAGAAACGATCAGGAAATACTGACAGTCTTCCAAATAGATGTGGATCCTATATATCTAAAATCAAACATAATATGCAATCCCAGGAACACCGAAGGCTCAAATACCCTACGAATAATCCTTTGATGTAGTAGAACCACATACTTGATTTCTCCTTAGCTGAATTTAGCACCCGAGGCACATTTTCTCTGAAAAACGAATGGGCCTTCATAATAAAGCGGATCTAAAAAAGAAGGGGAGAGGGAGAGAAAGATGATCTTCTATCCTTGTCTTCTCTCATACAAGCAGCTCCAGAACACGAGATTACAGTCACGTAAAGAATGTTTTACTATTGCACATGCCAACTCAAATCCACTTTTATGGAATAAAGCAAATGAAAAACCTCCGAGGAAAGTTGTAATACTGACGTCTTCTTTTGCATGTAACAGTGCCATCACAGGTATATTAGAAATAGAGAAATCATAAGCCTATTTAAGGAAGGCCTCCTGTCACGGGCCTTTCCATCAGCCAAACGCAGCATATGGACAGCCGACATAGGAAATCCGAAGGGGGGGGTGCATGAACAAAATAAATTCGTTCTTTACATGGGAACAGCTAGATGACAAAACAGTGACTCTGGCATTTCAAAGGTTTTTAATTACAAAAATATTTTATAGCATGGGTAACTACTACGAAAAGTATCCAAGAACAAAATCTGAACTCATCCAGGAGAGTCCAACATGATTTCCATTATGGGAAATTAGAGAACACTGAAGCTAGAACAAGTTTATGAGATGAGATGAACTCGTTTAACATTTTAATTTCAAACAATAGCAAAAGAACCAGATATAGGAACTTATCCAACTGAATCTACTAAAAAGAACAGAACCTCAGTATTATCATGCTTTGAATAATGACGAAATGAGTGTTGCTATAATACTCGTTTTAACTGAGCTCTGCACTGAGCAACGTGCGGAACCTCACCTGTTCAAATATAATAATGCACCGGGAGCCGGGGGGCAGCTTATACGCTAACACGATGTACGTGGGCCCACACCCTAGAATGGCGGCCTGGAAGGTGATGAACAGCAAGCCGTGGAAGAGCGTGTAGATCACTGGGTGAGCGCTCTCCCTGTAGCCCCTGGCCCAGCGCTGAAAGATGAAATAGGGCACTGAAAGCACACTCAAGAACATGGCCAACCACGTGGACAGGACAATGGGAAACTGGCCGAAAGCGTAAAATATAAGACCGAACTCAAGCACCAGCCTGGGGGGAAAAAGCACAGAGGAAAGACACAAAAGCACATTTTAAAAAATACGCATTGACTCACAGAATTTAAAATTTTCAGGCCCAAAACTCAACTTCAGGAAACTTAGCACATCACTGCGCTGAAGTCACCGAGCTGTGCCGGACAGAGAGGGCCTGTGAGACTGCTCCCCGGCGTATCCCAACCAACTCCCCAAAGCCCTAGGCTCACAGAGAACATTAAACGCCCACGGTAACTAAAACGTTAGACTTTGAACTTCTCAAAGGCTGATTTCTCACGTCAATACATTTTAAACTCTAAAATATTCTATAGTAAAGTTAGTATTTAAATTTAAAGTATTCAAATAGCAATCACTGTTAGGTACAAAAGATTTTTCAGAAGAAAATAGGTATAATTAAAAATCTATTAATGTAACATTACCTCGACATTTAATTTTCTAATAAAGCATACAATTCAGTGTATGATTACCACAGTCATTTTTTACAAAAAATGTTACAATTTGATTTTTGTATTAATAAGGATTATGTTTCTTAAATGTTAAATTCTAATAAGCTATTTATTTTTAGTACCAATCTGAAATGCATACCATAGTAGAAAAATTGATAAGTCATATATATATATATAAAATTCTCCCATTTAGGAAAATTGCCTAGAAACTACTAACTATATAGTCTCTTCAAATAGACCATTTTAAAAATAAAAGCAATGGAACTTCTAATTTCCTTCTTAATTATATTTTTTAAGAGAGAGGAACCTCAACCTCAAATCAGCTGCTCTGGAATTTTCTGCAGCAAATTTAACCCAATGACCCTCAAGCAAAACTTCAACACAGTGAAAACTCCCAGCACCCCATGAGTCAACCGGCCAGCCAGCCTCGTCTTACCGTCCTTCATCGATGTAATCTACCACAAGGGTGCTGAGGGCAAAGAGAATGAGGAGGGCAATGAACATGTGATATATTGTTCTGATGTGGTCCACCTCGAACAGCTCACTGTAAATGCAGTTCAAACAAACAAAATGAATAATCTGTTACTGATTTTCAAACAACATATAGTAAAGACTTTAAAATGGCCCAGAAGATCCTTAGTCCACCCTCCAAGAACCTCTCAAACAGCAACCACAGAACAGGAAATCTGAAGTGGAGACAGCAAATGGCACGACCGAGGCAACTTCACGGAAGCGCTCAGGACAGGGCTCTTTCCGACAAAGTGATAATGCTTCTTTTGCGTGTTCTTGAAAACCTACTAGAAGCCTCTGTTTTCTGAGGTAGGCAAAAGGCCATTCACTGAAAACAGGGAACACAGAAACCATTCATTTTAAATGCTAAAAAACTTTTTAAAAATCCTATTCTTACATTCCACTCCATATTTATTTCAAAGATGTTAAGTTTGCATTTATATTAATATTGATGATAATCAATTACCACCCTACAAGTCCATACAAATGCTTTTACTTTCTACCTTCTTTGATCTTTTCTTTAAAAAGATTTTATTTATTTATTTATTTTTAGAGAGAGGGGAAAGGAGGGAGAAAGAGAGGGAGGGAAACATCGACATATGGCTGTCTCTTGCATACCCCCAACCAAGAACCTTGCCAGCAACCCAAGCATGTGCCCTGACTGGGAATCGAACCAGCAATCCTTCTGTTCACAGGCTGGCACTCAATCCACTGAGCTACACCAGTCAGGGTTACACAACGCATTTTAAAAGAAAAGCACATTAATCACTTAAGAGTCACCAGCCAACTATTCAGGTGACCCACACTAATGCACATTAAATTACAGCAGTATTCCAATGGAATGAATGAATGAATGAATGATCTACTCATAGAACATTACAGAAGTATTAATTACATACTCAAAGTGCACCTTGCATTTTCAGTTCACAAATGATGTCGCCACAATTAATTTCCATTGCCTGATTTTTTAAATAAATCCACACGATAAGGGTTTAAAATAACTACTAAATCTGATAAAGTGATCAAATCTCTAAGCTGGCTAGCCAAAGAATAAATTAAAAAATTAATATATCAAGCCCTGGCAAGTGTGGCTCAGTTGGTTGGAGCATCGCTCCATAAACTAAAAGGCCACAGATTCAATTCCTGGTCAGGGCACACACCTGTGCTGCGGATTCTGTCCCGATTGAGGCGCATGTGAGAAGTAACAAATCGATGTTTCTCTCTCACACTGATGTTTCTCTCCCTCTTTCTCCCTCCCTTCACAGCTCCCCAAGCATGTCCTCCAGTGAGAATTAAAAAAAGTAAAATAAAAAAATCAATATACAAGAAGGCAGCAACACCGTAACGCTCTTGATGTGGTTTTACCCAATGGAAACCTTTGTTCTAGTGCTTTGGGTAGCCAGCTCTCTGCAGCACAACGTCAAGGAATTGACCAAAGGGCAGAGAACCATTCCGATTCCTAATGGTTCCTGTAAACTAGCTGCCGAGTCAGGAGATCAGAAAGAAAGAGCAAGAGACACAGTGAAGTATGGAAACAAGTGATTTCTATGAATACAGACAGAACAAAGTAAATATGCACAGATTAAGCAGTGATTCCAACAAAGAGTAGTGTTTTTTAATTCAAACTAATAATTAACAAAAGCACTAGAAGTACTTACTCTAAGAGGGATTTCCTTGAAACAAAAATCTTTCCATGTTCTGGAGGTGCTCTCAGATCTCTGGGAAGAGCAAAAATTAAAACAAAATCTAAGTACTTTCAGTGTTATAAGAAATTTAAACTTAAGAATGAGAGAAAGAATATCACCAACTACAGCAGGTAAAATTAATTAACTGCCTGTCCCAGGAGCCAGGCACTGGGATCAGCATTGCACGCATGTTACCTCATTTGCCCCCTCTGAACCGTGCGGACGAGGGCACAGGCCCACCTGGGGAGGGGCATGAGCTGTGAGGCATAGCTAACTAAGGGGCTTGAGTTCCTGACATCACACAGACACACACTCTTGCTTCTCCCCCTAAGGACACAGATGAGGCCTCTGGCCATACTTACTCCAGTTAACACAGTTACTGATCTGTCCTCAAAAATGCACTGGTATTTATGATACCCTCTGCAATGTCAAAGGTCTTGTGACAATCCCCAACAACCTCCTGTTCTTAAAGGCTGCCTCCAGCTCCTGAAATCTGTTAGCATCTAACATGGTCATGTTCTCTGGGGCCTTCTGCAGCACCACTGGCACTTCCGTTGACTGGGCCTGGTTAGAACTGTCTCCCAGGACAGGCGGGACGGGGACCACAGGAGCGGAAAACTACAGAGAGCACAGGATGGCAACTCAGCACACACCAGCCTTTGCCAGCCTTCCCTCCATGCTCTGGATGACTAACCAATGAGAAGGATACAGACTAATGCACTTTATTAACAAGGATTACAGAGAGTGCAACTGAGAAGCAGTGTAACGATGCGGTGAAGAGCAGGGACTCAGGGGCTCTGGGTTCAAATCCCCGCTGTGGAACGCTGGACAACACTGCACTGCTCTGTGCTTCAGTTTCCTCACCTGTAATCGGCAGGGAGTTACAGTGCCCACCTCACAGGGTCACTGTTCGGTTTAAATGAAAAGCACCAAAGTTCCACCAGAGTCTGAAGCATGCACATTTGTTATAATCCACATACTAAGATGAAGAAAGCCGCCCTTCCAGTGGTCAAATCATTTGCCCAGAGCCACACACAGCTAACAAGGGGCGCCAGGGTGCGGGCCCAGGCCCCCATACCGCCGTCCGCACCCTGACCACTGCACTCGCTGTAGAGGAGGCGGCGCCCGCATCGGAAGCAACTCGCAGGCACACTTACTTAGCTCTGTGGTTGTTCTTTCCCTCAAGGACAGAAAAGGTAGTGAGGGTGCATCCACCGCTGTCCAATGATGCTGATTTTTCAATGAGACTGGTCACAAAATCGTCAAAGTGAGTGCCCACTTCCTTCATAAAATATGGCTTTAACTCCTACAATTTTAAAACAAACATTAGAACTAACACATGCTTATGGGTTCTTAACATTTTTCTCAAGGGTTCTCTTAAAGAGAGCTGGATCAAAGAAATCCATTTTAGGTGAGTGCACAGGAGTAAGAGAAAAATGATTTGTCTCATTTAAAATGAGACAGAAATTGTAAGCATAAATCAAGATAATAAAGTAATCACCTACTAAAGGAACGACAAATAATAGACCAAACCAAAATGACAGAAATGACAGAGATGACGGTCTATTTTTTTCCTCTTCAAATTTTTATCCAGAAATCAACAGCAAGTAAAAATCAGTATGAGTATTGTTGTTCTAAGTCCCCTTTCTCCTCCAGCATCCCCTTCACCCAAGTACCCACTGTTTATATTTTAGATCATGTCATTTCTGTGTATTACCAATACTTACATAATGTTCCTTCCTATCTCCATAGCTGTATATTTGCCTAACCCTAAATATATTTTCATAATATAAAATTCTTAATTTTTAACATACAGTTTTGAAAATTTTATGAAGCAAAAACAAAATTTCTTCAGATTATAACAGGCTACCTACTGTGGGTGCTCAAATTATAAATGTTGCTATTTTTCAACTGGCAGGACTCATCTACATAAAAGAAAACAAAGTGTTACTTACTAATTCTTCAATGAGAAAACTCCTCTTTCCTTTAAGTAAATTACTTAGGCTAAACCTAAACTATCTGAAGTACCATTTTCTACGTTCTATTGTAAGAGTTTGACCATGACCTTTAAAAACAAAGCCAAAAAATATCAATGTACCTAATGATACTATATATGAGGCCTTTCAAACTACTGTCTCTCATAGTTCCCCAATGCCTTTTTGGGGCCAGTGAGAATACACCAAGGCCCCACCTTTCACCAGACAGCCGACAGAGATGGGAAATACAAGATGTGCACCAATAAATAATACACAGGAGTTTCGCAGCACAATACAACCATCGGTGACACTTAACACATAGCAGTTCAGCCAACAAAGATACAAGGAGATGATTGGAAATGGAGCTGAAACCTTGAAGAACAGGACTTAATTTTAAGTGAAAAGTGGCAGAAGGAGACAGTACGATAAAAAGCAGAGAGATAGCAAAGTAGAAGTCAAAACAGAAAATGTGAATGTTGTAGTCTGGTTTTAAGGACGGAATACAGAAGTATGTTCCCTGGAAGAAAAATGGTTCTTATAAAATTATTTTTTTCAAAAAGAAATAAAAGGATTTTTCCAGATTAAGGTTATCTAATAGTACTTTATTTTCATTCCTGTTGCTTGTTCCATTTCAATTGCATGTTTCCCTAACCAAAACCCAACTACCCCCAACCCCTGAAAAATGACATAGGAAAAAAGGGTTCTTTTCTCATTTAATCTCTAGATATGGACTGAGTAACACATAAAGGGCTTTTCCCTGCTACAAAAACGCCCAGTGGGGAAGTACACTGGAAGAGAAGGGAGAGAACATGTCTGTCCCACTGAGGGCTGGGCGCTGAAGACTGCTCTGGGCATGGGAGGCACCCCAAGGCTCACAGTCAAGTCCTCGTGCACCCGGGTTTACAGGACAGTAACACAGGCCAGGTGGTGTTATGAAAAGACATTGGGGGGTGGGGGCGGTATTTTTCATAGAGAGGGTAGGGCAAGCCTGAAGATGAGATGACAGTGACGATGCGTAGGGGTTAAGTGGGCAACAGTTGGTGGATCTCTGTGGCAAAGAACGAGAAGGGAGCAGCATGGATGTACAAAGCCCTGCGGCAGGAACCCCTTGGCATGGGCCGTAAGTAGCCACAAGCAGGACTACAGGGCTGAAGCAAGCGGGTGATAAGAAGGGAAAGAAAGAACAGGAGGTGGCAGGAGGGCATCTAACCACGTAAGGTCTTAACACTTCACCCCCCACTCCTACCCGTCAGCCCACTGACGCTTTACGCAACAGTGACCTCGGAGCCTGGAATCTGAGGACGTGGCCCAGGGAGGCCAGCCGCTTCTTCCAGCTGGACGCCTCGTACTCTGGAACCAGCGTCCTTCCCAACTTGAGTACTGGGTTAAGTAGACCAGAACCACAAAACAAACAGACAAACAAACAAAAAAACCCAAATAAATAGATAGAACATAATGAATGTTCTATAAATGTTCATATGTTCATATAGAACATAAGGAATGTTCTATAAATGTCACAAAAAGCTGCTAAAACCAGGCCCTAATCCACCTGGCTCAGGTTGAATACAGCAGCTCCTCATGGCACGAGGCCTGTGCCTTGTTGACAAGCTGCCCACAGCTGAGCCTGTGCCATACATGCCAAGGACGCACTTGGAACTCCTGCTCATGCGCTGAGAACACCTACAGCAATCTCCCTACCCCCGTCCTTCTTACTAACTGTACCCGCTCCTTGTCTCCTTCCTCCTGTTCCTTTCACTTCCCCTCCCACTCTAGGACGCCTACCTTTTCTTCCTTTACAGTCACCCCACAAACGAGAGTTTACCTTGTTATCCCGACTCACTGTCGGATCCCAAGGGGCACTGCCGTTCCCAGCCCCGGTGATGGGGAATAAGCTGCATGCAGCCTGCCCTCACAGAGCTCACTGTCTACCGACGAGGAAAGACCTAACTCATTAACTGTGCGGCGAATGCCACACAGAACAGCTGACAGTAACAGGAGAACCAAACGAGAGAGCAGAAGAATAAAAATCACAGGCATCTCAACAGCACGAGGACTCGAACAAGGGGGCGACAGATGTCTCCTTGGTAACTTTCTTCCACAACCTCCCTCCCCATCTCCGCTCCAACCTCTGATACGGCAGACAGTGCAGAACACTGCTTGGGTCTGCTGAGCTCAAAGGTCCCCATCCAAGTACTAATCCATGTCCTTTTTTCCTGCAGTGGAAGTTATAGGTGAGCAGTCCATAAACCCACACTTGACCTAGTACGATAATAAGAAAAAGGATGTTTTTAGTGCTAATAATAAAGAAGTAAAAGAAATAACGAGTTTTCAACCAGGCAGACCTGGGTTCAAATTCTGTCCCCACCACTTGCATGACCCGAGGCAAGCTATCCCATTCATCTGAGCAGTTACATCTGCATAGAATTGAGATGAATAACACCTAACTTGCTACACTGTTGTGTGAACTTTAAAAAAAGGCCCAAAACAACAACAACAACAAAAATGCTGCAAGACACACAGCACAGTTATCACTACAGCTATTTGTGGAGCTAGCCTCTATAATAGAAACAAAATAATGTACAATAAAATTGCAGTGGAAGTCAATTCTGTCATTCAGCGCCATTAATATTAAAAGGCAACTACTTAAATCCACCACATTCCTGTACACAGCATGACACTAGGTGCCTGACGCTCCCTGTTTAATGCCTTTCTTCTCTGAGGAATTCAGGCGCTGGCGGGGGACGAGGAAGGACGCTGCTGGGACACCTGGGCCCCCTCCCACAGATCCAAACACTGACGAAAACTGAGAGGGGAGATGGAGAAGACAACACGGGAAACGCTCCCTCTGCCCCCTTCTGAGTCCTTCTACAATATCCAACTGGCCCTGATGAGAAAGTCAAAATGTGATCACAGTAACTCCAAGCAATGTCTCATCTTTATCAGTAACCTGAAAAGGGGCGGAAAGTGACAGCTTTCCATTTGCTTATCTTCCCATTCTCATCTCGGTTCATTTCACCCAGCCCAAGGCAGATGGACAGAAGGACAAAAGAAAGACAGCAAGCAGTTACCTAGAAACTAGGAAAGCCAGTGCTTAGATAATCTATTGAACAGAATTATTATATTTTAGAACTCAAAGAAATCCCATTTTTAAAAATAAGTAGCCAAAATGGATAACTTCTCAGATTCTAAGAACGGGGAACCACCACCATGAAGCAAAGACCCTCTGGCTGGGGGACACAGAGTGAAGTCTCGCCTGGGGACCCACGATGAAGCCAGACACACAGGGTCTCGGGGGCAGATCGTGATGGACCTTTAAGTCATTTTAGTAAGTTTTCATTTTATCCTAAGGGCAACTGGGAACCTCCGTTTTAATAAACTCAAGGTTTATAAACATGTTCAAACTTGCCATTTAGAAAGATAAGTCTTCCAGAAAGGGTTCCAAGCAGAGGTTATTTTGGAATGAATCTTAAAATGAGAAAAGAGCAGGGTCATTCACAGATAGATAAAAACAAGCCCTTCAAAGGCACCAAGGCATGAAGAGACTGAAAAGCAGGCTGACAGGAACACACGGTGAGACCCAGACTGACTCCACAAGGTCGGACTGCCAGTCCATGAGTCACTCATTCTCTGAGTCACTGCCTGGCTTTGCACAGAGAACCCTCTAACCTTGTAGTGGCTCAGAGCCAGAAACCTGAACTTTTTGGGCAACATAGGTAACACAATGGAACGGGTGACAACACAGTGTGTGAGCTTGACACTAAACGGACTCCTCCAGAGAGGCCTCCCTCTGACAAATCACCCCGAAGACACTGTGTCTTACTCTTCCCCTTCAATGCACTTAAAACGATTCTGATTTCTATGTATCTCTATTTTTTGGTGTCTTAAAGTCTGCCTCCCTGACCTGACTTCAAACACCACGTCTGTTTGTTAATCACTGTATACCCAGCTCTCTGCAAAGCACCTGGAAAGACTGTGGGTGTTAAACATTATTTCCAAACAGCTTTTGAAACCAACCCCTGGCCCTTAAACCCCTATCCACACCACTGAGGGCTTATTTGGTGTCTTATAAAGCAGAAAGGAGTCATCTTAAAAAACCACCCAGCTCTGATTTCTTTCTAGAAGCTATAAAAGGAAAGGAACTAAAATCCACTTGTTTTTATTTTTTTGTAATGGCTAGTATTCATTGAATGGCTGCTATATGCTAGATGCTGTCTTGCGGGCTTTTATATATTAGTTTTAGTTTTCAAAGAACCTTTGAAGTAGGCAGTATAATTCCTCTTACCTACGGGAGATCCAGGCTTGAACAAGTCAAGTGAAGTGACCTGCCCAAGGTCACAGAACTTGTAAATTATACAACCAGGATCAGAATCCTGATCTAGGACCTCAGGAGTTCACATTACATTACACTGTTTTCCACTGTACTTTACCTGAAATATTTTCTACATAATTAGCACCATAAAGAGAAGAGCAAACCCCTCCCCCCAAAGTTAATGATATACATGTAGCCTAAAAATGGCAGGTTATCCCATAAAAGGTAAGGTATCATTTAGCTTAGTTCTTTTGCAAACATTTCATTTGAAAGAATCGATATAAAAGAGGTTTACAGTCCTAAATAGTGCATGGTAATCAGCTCTTCCATATTGAAAAGAAAAAATTTGTTTGGCAATAAGTCTTAAGCATAATTATTGCACAATCCTTAAGAGAGGAAGCCAAAGGTTCAAGATAAAGCAAAAACTAATGAGATTAGAGCTCTGAATTATATAAAATCCCTTTTTACTTAAAATAAAATTCATACTGGCTGTCTCCCAATTTAAATTAGACCACAACATCTTTATCAGTCTAATGAGTTGAAACACATTTATCTTAATCTACTTAGGTAGATTAACTACGCAAATAGTTTCCTATACTGCTTCTCACACATTTATCTTAATCTACTTAGGTAGATTAACTACGCAAATAGTTTCCTATACTGCTTCTCATCATCTTTACCTATCCCCTTCACTTCTTTATGAGCCACGGTTCAACACAGAAACCAGAAAGTCCTTATTCCCAGCAGTTAACAAATAAGTTGACTTTCTGGGCAGAAAATACTTCAACTTCTGTCTCTAGGAGTCTGCCAGTAAATCAAATAGACTGACACTATCCAAAAACGCTTTTAGAAGAGGTTACTAGAGTGAGTGACAAACCGTGAGAGGAAATCCTCATTTGCAGACAGGACGTCAGCATCTGACTCATTATAGTTTGCCCATTTAACAGTTGGGCAACAGCATTTTTAAGAAGTAGAAATAGGAATGTTTCATCCTTTAAATTTTCACATTATACCTAACATTTCCTCTATAAAACTCTGCACATTAATAAAAGTTCTACAAATAGTGGTAAGAAAGACACGCCCTCCTCTCTCCTCTCCACTGCCCCTTTTCTCTGGAAACGGTGTGAGCCCTGCCCTTCCCACAAACGCCCAGTTCTCCTGCTCAGAACCTGACACTCCAACCAGCTGGGGCAGGGTGGATGGAGGCCTCGTTTACTGAAGGATCCAGAACTATCTCAACTCCTGCTCCTGAAGTCCTTTCCCTTTCCAAAGTCTGAGTGCCCAGCTTCTCCCCGGACTCTGAGACACAGTAATATCAAATATGCTTAAATAAGACAAAGTGAGTTTCTGTTATCTGCAACCAAAAGAAAAAACTGAAACAACCTAATGTTCAAACAGAGCTGATGGACCTATGAACGTAAGTTGGTTGGGACTTAATCATGTGAAATGACTCCCCGGACTGTTCCAAGGTCTTTTAAAGTCTCCTTACAACACAGTTCTAAGGATTTCACAAGGTCATGGCGCAGGGTTACACAACATCCTGTGACCCCACTGGCACCAGGGCTTTCGCTAACTCAGTACTTGAAACAGTTTCATGAAAGCATTTAGACCCGGAGTGACCTTCAGAGATTCAAGGAGTTTAACCCACTGCTCTCAGCCCAGGAAGGGCACCACCTCTCTGCCTGCTCTTCCCCGGGGACTGAAGAGCCTGCTTGCTGCCGGACCACCTGCCTCACAGCTCTGCGTGCGTGGGGCTCCTCTATCCACACACTGAAGTTCTCAGTTCTCTGGAGGCTGCCAGATTTAGCAAGTAAAAGTACAAGCACGCCCAGTGAAATATAATGAACAACCACCAACCTTTTCAGTCTGCCTCGAACACCCACGAAGACTAAAAAGCTGTTTATTGCTTATCTGAACTCACATGTAAGCGAGGCACACTGTCTTTCACCTAACAACTCCTGTCCTGTGGAGCTGAAGGGCACCTGGGAGACAGCGGGGCCAGTATTCTCACTTTAGAGATTAAGGGGAAACTGTCCAGTGAAGATGAGTGACAAGCGGGCCACCAGGAGAACCAATCGCGATTAGAGCGCCGACTTCCAACCCGTGTGAGGCAGCAACTTTTAAGGCACACAATTCCTGACTGTTTGGTCAGGGGTACCAGCCCCCTTTCCCTTAGATCGTCGAATAAAAAAATGACAACAGTCAACACAACAATAGCCACCCGATAGGAATAAATCAAAATTGCACCTTTTTTGTCAGATAATAAGCAAAAATATGCATTTTCGGCGTGCCATAGATTTTTAGTAATTGGTTTATGTGCGCCGTGAGATGAAAAGGCTGAAAGCCACTGACTGGATCAGGGGTTTGGAACTTCCAGTCCCACCCTGCACCTCCAGCAAAACCCAGGAGGCTCCTGGTTAGTTCTGTGCATTCCAGAAACACATGCTTCCGCCCACCGGGCCCCAGGCTGCCTGCCTGGGGACAGATCCTCCTTCGCTCCGGCCCTCTCCCCGGGTATCTCTTCATCTGGCTGTGGCTCTCATCCTTTGTAACAAATCGGTTATCTAGTGAGTAAACAGGTTTTCCCGAGTTCTGCGAGCCATTCTGGCAAATTCATCAGCTCCAAGGAGTCTGATTTAGAGCCAGTGGGTCAGATGTACAGATGACTATCTGAACTGGTGACTAGCACTGAGCTGGAGGGGGGACCTCCGATCTGCAGCCAGAGGTCAGAAGCACAAGTAACCTAGGCTTGCTTCGAGGTTACCTGGAAGGGGAAGGCAATCTTGTGGGACTAGCCCTTTTTTACCTGCAGAATCGGATTTTTATCTCCAGGTGGACAGATCAGAATTCAGTTGAATTCCTGGGACGGGCACCCTTGCTGGCACCTGAGAATCACTTGTTGGTGTGGAGGAAACCCACATCCTCATGTTAAATTTGGGTCCAAGAGCCCCATTCTAATAGGATGCTGAAAATATCTAAACTTGTTATTTCAAATAAATGCATTTGTGCATGCATGCACATACAACTAAAGTAACAGATAAAAACAGGGCTGCCCTGGCTGGTATAGCTCAGTGGATTGAGCGAGGGCCTGCGAACCAAAGGATCGTGGTTCGATTCCCAGTCAGGGCACATGCCTGGGTTGCAGGCCAATTCCCAGCAGGGGACTCATGAGAGACAACCATACATTAATATTTCTCTCCTTCTTTCCTTCCCTCTCTCTCTAAAGATAAGAAAATAAAATCTTTAAAAAAACAGGGCTATTTCATCTACAACATTGGATATGTAGAGATTCACATTGGCCAATAAATTCCGGAAGTAATATTCTCAGGAAAAAATGGAGGCTGCCTCGGATGTGAAGTCAACTTACGCTCAAGCACAGAGAGTGCTTGAGAGATTATAAATTTTTAAAAATAGCTCGTGTCCGCCAGCATTTCCTGGGGGCGCTGCTCAATTCTGACTTGCAGAGCTGTTCGCCTGGCCTGAAATGGCCCCACGCTGTTGTTTCTGAGTTGATATTTCTTCTACCTCCCTAACACATTGTTTCTAGATTCAGATTCCACTGGAAGCCTATTATTTCTATGACCCTTGCTACTTTCACAAAGCACTTAGACATTCGTACAGAAATTCAACTCTAATATGGCTCACTAAAGCCAAGTTTCGCCGGTAAAAGTCAGGAAAGTGACAGTGATGGATGGGACAGCAGAGCAAGGGCCACCTGGTCCTTAGGAAGAGCGACAAGGTGGCAGACCTTATGTTCCACAGCAGGACAATGTCAGCTCACAAGGAGGGCAAGTAATTATCTGAGCAATTCTGCACTAAAAAGGTACCAAACATAACTCTTCACCCCGACACTCTACATTTCTGTTTCTGGAAGAGGGAGCTACTTACCTCCGCCTCTGCTGTCAACTGTTTCTTCTTTGCTATCAACTGCTTTATGTCCACCCTGCCTAAGGGAAAAAAATGTAACTGTTAGGCCGACAGAGACACAGCCACCTAGCAGCACTGTGTAAACCATGAAGTTGAAAGACAAACAGGCAAAAACAGATGGCTGTGAAAACTACAGTACACCCACAAAAGCCGACAGCTCTTAAAAATAAAGCATGGGTAATATACATAGAAAGACATTTATACAAACAATGCTAAGTAGAAAAAACAAGACTTCTATATAGGTACACACAGTAATTACAACTGTATTGGTCATATGATATGATAAGACACAATTCTGAGAGCATGGGAAATTAGATTCTCTGAATGGATCCTGCAACGGTGACTAACAAAACCCACAAGCAATATTAAAGAAATAGATAATTTGGACTGTAAAATTTTTAGAAAGACATTTTTTTGCTGCAAAGAAACAGGGCATCATCAAAAAAAATAAAAAGCTACAGAATCAGGAAAAAACATTTGCAAATCTGATAAGGAACTCATATCCTCACTATATAAAGAACTCTTATACCTCAATATAAAAAGGCAAATATCCAATGTAAATATGGGCAAAGTATCTGAACATACATTTTTCCGAAAAAGATATTCAAATAGCCAATACCACGTGACAAGATGCTCGGTATCACAGGTCATCAGGGAAAAGCAAATCAAAACCACAGTGCAACACCGCTTCCTACTCACCAGGATAGCTAGAATCAAACACACATAACAAGTGTTGACCATTGTGCATATTAAAATCACGGAATGTTGTGTGTCACTTGT
Source organism: Sturnira hondurensis (assembly GCF_014824575.4). Classification (NCBI taxonomy): domain Eukaryota; kingdom Metazoa; phylum Chordata; class Mammalia; order Chiroptera; family Phyllostomidae; genus Sturnira; species Sturnira hondurensis. The sequence continues at coordinate 9,235,368 of NW_028094846.1, read as the reverse complement.
ATCAATAAAGCTGGGGGGGGGCTTGTACATGCATATTGGCCAGATATGGAGAAATTAAAACCCTCCTACATTGCTGGTGGGAATATAAAATAATGTAGTGCTTTGAAAAACAGTCTGGAAGTTCTTCAAAAGGTTAATATCGATACACTTCTCATCTTCACTTTCTCACTAGCAATTCATTCCCAACCTGTTTCTGCGGCTCTTCTCTTTCCGGGGCCACTATGGAATTTGAATTTCTAAATCCTCATCCTCGTTAAAACCGCTACAAATTTCAACATTTATTAACTATTTATCATGTGCCACCTCATTTACTCTTTGTAACAACCCAGCAGATAAGCAAGCGAGTTGGTTTCATTTCTACTTTAAAAATGAAAAGACTAAGTCTCGCTCACAATCACATGCCCAGTGAGCAACTGAGCACTTGAAGGAAAACTAGGTGCCTTCTGGTGCCTAGTCATGCAACATCCATCAAAAAAAAAAAAGTTTAAAAATTGAAACAATCAAGGCCACTTACAGTGGCTAAATTCCTAAAGATGACTAAGGAGTACTAAGCAGTGACTAATAACCATCTTTTCATTTCAGTTCTTTTAAGAAACATATTCTTTGTCTCCCCGCAGCAAGTACAGAATTAACTCATGGTTGTCACTACCAGGTTTTTACTGCCTAGAAGCTCAAACTCATCTTAAATTCCTGACCATTTTCTTTAAAAACACCCAGTGCCTTAGAAGGCCCTCCCAGCCTTGTCCCGCCCTCCACAGATACCAGCAATCTATAAGTCACGCGGAAGCCACCTCTGTTGTTCAGAGGGTGATCAGATATAGAAGGAGGCCTCGAAGGAGTCAATAGCTATCAATCTTTAAAACAAAAAGGGAGCTAACACAGTATAATCCACTATCACCTTCCACTGCTCCACCGACCCCAGAAAACCTCCCAAAATTCTCAGCTAATCCCATCTGCATAACCATAAGGAAGCGGAATCTGAACCAGAAACAATGGTCAGTATACAAGTACTCATGCAGAAAAGCAGATTTAATAGATAATGGTGAAATGACTGCCTGGCCATTTTGGAAAATTATAAAATTAAATTCCCAACTCACTCAAAACAAATTTCAGATGAGTCAACTATTTGAATCTAAAAATCCATTAAGTAAAAAATTAGTTTTCCCTTTTCATTATCTTGGATGATTTCTAAGCATGACAGGATATCTCAAAGCAATAATATATGTGACTAGATAAAAAGTAAATGTGGCAAGGCACACCATAAACAAAGTCAAAAGACAACCAGTTAAAAATACATGATAGTCAAATGATTAATTTCCTTCATATAGAAGAGCTCTTTAAAGAAAAATAAAAGAAAAATAGCTCCAGATAGGGAACAAAAGCGGGGAAAGAATATGAACAGGGCTTTTAAAGAAAAAAATACAAAGTCAATAAATATATTAAAAAGTTCACTACCTCGATTCGCGAGAATAAAATTTATGCTATGTGTTTTTCCCCATCAAATTGCAAGTTAAAAAAGACTGGTAAAACATACTGGCAAGAGTATGGGGTAACGATATAGATGGGAATGTAAAGTGGTATTAACATTTCAAAAAGTAAAATTAGTATTATCTAGCCTTGGCTGGTGTGGCTCAATGGACTGAGTACCGGCCCGAAAACCAAAGGGTCACTGGTTCAATTCCCGGTCAGGGCACATGCCTGGGTTGCTCACCAGGTCCCCAGTAGGAGGTGCATGAGAGGCAACTATACATTGCTATTTCTGTCCCTCTTTCTCCCTCCCTTCCCCTGTCTAAAAATAAATAAAGAAATCTTTTTAAAAATTAGTAGTATCTAAATTTTAAATGCAACAACTCTTTGACCCAACAACTTCACTTTAAAAAATGTACCCTACAAGTACCCTAGCAGAAGTAAGCAATGGTACTGTTTCAAAGGTGTTCTCTACAGCACTGTTGTGACACTGAAACTCTGGAAACAACCTAAATGCCCATCAGTGAGGGATGAGTTAAATAAACTACCAAGCACTGAGCAACAGAAACACTACACAGATCCTTCTACAAGAATGACACTTATATATACACACATACTGAATGAAAAAGATGTCTAAGATTTTCTAAGTTTGGAAAAGGAAATTGCAGAAAATATCCCAAACATAATCCCATATATGGAGGGGGGAATAACTCTGATTACTTAAAGGAAATTATTACTTTATGACTTTCTACAGTGTTTGCATTTTAAAATAAATATATAGTATTTTGAATTTAAAAATTTATAAGCATATTCAACAATTTGTTTTTTAATGGAACCAAAATATCTTGTATTTCTTGAATGAGGACTAAGCAGAAGAGGAAATAACCCCATTTAGCACGAGGACAATAGACTGAGATTTTAAAGGGGTATCATGAGTAATCTACAAAAACAATAAATGGAAATACCAATCACAATTGGTCTGTAACTTTTTTAAATTCTCAATCTCCTTTCTTAAAAATCCTTACCCAAGGATATGTTTATGGATTTTAGAGAGAGAGGAACAGGGAGAGAGAAACACTGATTCGAGAAATTGTCAGTTGCTTCCGGTTCACACCCAACCAGGGATCAAAACCCCAACCTTCTGGAGTCGGGGACAACACTCCAACCAACTGAGCCACCTGGCCAGGGCTGGTCTATAACCTTTTAAAGACTATAAACAGATTTTAATTTTATAATTAAAATAACCCCAGGAACTCTATTACTCAAGCAGAGTTAACTTTGGTTTATTTTTCTCTTACCACAACACCTGAATCAACTGTGTGGGTTGCCCACACCATATGCAACAAGAGAATTAGCCTTAGTACCATTGAACTTTTACAACATCCTGTGATCTTATTTTAAAATTAAGAGGTAATTTCTGGTAGAAATAGTAAAAGATTTCACGTAGATCCTAACTCTTAGTTGACTTATTTCACAGCAGATGACTGTGAAGCTACCTTAGGATCTGGGACGGAAGAGCTGCCGGCACCACCAATGAGAAGGTAAAATAATACCTAATGAACCTAGTGCTATATACATTGTAAACAGTGCTTTTGCATTTGCTCTCCTCTGTTTCGCAAGAAGAAATCTAAGCACTGACAGCTCTAAGTCACCCGCATGGGTACGCAGTCACTCAATCACTACATACTCGGTGAGACTTTAGGCCCTATCTTCTGACTCCCTCCTGGCCCATACAATTTTGTCTTCCTATCCACGCAAACAAAACCCAAATCCACTGTACTTCTTTCTCCCCAGCAATCCTCTCTAAAAGCAACTCAACACCACACACACACTCTCCAAAGGCCAGACTCAAAGTCTCCTCCTCTGCGACTCTTCCTTCCATTCTACAGCAAGGTACCCCACCCTGTTGGCCTCCTGTTCCATTCAGTTCCTGTAATTCGCTTACCTTTAACTACTGTTTGTAACACAGAACTGTCTTCTGTGTGAGTGTCTCACTTACCTGAACTGCTGGCAAAGCGGGTACACACACTGCCACACAGATCAAAGGTGCTTACCAACCGGGGGTTAAACGGTCGTCTGGGAGGTGGCGACCAGACCTCGATCAGACCTCAACCTCGGGTGCGCGCGCTGCATGCAACGGCGTAATTAAATGACAGCTAAGGCCAATTCTTACTCTAAGAGCTTAGAATTCCAAGACTTAACTTCTTAAAAAATATTTTATTAATTTATTTCTAGAGAGAGGAGAACAGAGGGAGAAAGAGGAGGAGAGAAACACGAATGTATGAATGTCTCTCAGGCACCCCTACCTGGGACCTGGCCCGCAACCCAGGCATGTACCCTGACTGGGAATCGAACCGTGATCCTCTGGTTCTCAGGCCCGTGCTCAATCCACTGAGCTACACCAGCCAGAGCTCCAAGATTTAACTTTTTTTCTTAAATATTTTGTTTATTTATTTTTAGAGAGAGGGGAAGGGAAGGAGAAAGAGTGGGAGAGAAACATTGATGTGTGGTTGCCTCTCATGTGTCCCCTACTGGGGACCTGGCCTGCAACCCAGGCATGTGCCCTGACTGGGAATCGAACCAGCGACCCTTTGCTTCACAGGCCCATGCTCAAACCACTGAGCTACACCAGCCAGGGCCCAAGATTTAACTTTTGATAAAGTTATTAAAACTAGACTCCAGAATGCTCTTGGTAAAACAAGGAAAATCAGATTAGAAAATTCAAGCTCTTACCTCAAACATTTTACCTACACATATTTCTTGCAACTACACCTTAAAAACTGTCACAGAGTGGACTGCATAGTATTTTCCCCATTAGAACATTGTTACAACTTATGGTATGGTCCTGACCCAGGGCTGGGCAACAAGAAAGTATCTCATTAGAAGCAAAACCTTAGAGACCGCCTTTTCTTTCAAAACAGTCAGCTCATGCCTCGTGCTCCATCATTTGAAACTGAATGCACCTTTTATGCCTGGGCAAAATTGTATGGGTAATTTTTAGCAATTCTCCTAAAAGGCAAATTTGCCTGAAATACATTACACCCAAGAAAAAAGTAATCACTGACAATATTTTCTCGGCCCTCTTAGAATCTGAAACCTTTTCAGGCTGATTTCTTAGCATCATTCTTTTTCTTTAAAAAGTTTAACAAGCTGTCGAAGACAGTATTAGCTAATATCTTGCATTTCTTTTAACTAATCTTCCTATAAACACTAATATTCCATCTCACCCTTTTGACCTTAAAGCTATGAAAAGTACTAACTAATACTCAATCACTTTATTTCTGCTGGTAATTACGTTATCTCTCATTGTACAAAGCACGTGAGACTTTTCATCTCTCAAAACACCAGTTTACTCAAAAGGCCACGTCATCCACGACTGAGAACACAGTGTGACAAACAGGGACTGCCTTATTGCCACCAGGAGTGCCGTGTTCCCACGGGGAGTCTGAGGATCTCCACCCAGACAGCCTTACCGGTGTGCTAAAAACGACCTCTAGGAATGTATCCAAGGAAAAACCACAAACACTTGAACTCTTGCTTATCTTCATTTTCTAAAACAAACATGCTTTGCTTTCATCCGAAGGAGGAAAAGGCCAGCTTCACCATCAGATGCACACACTGGACACAGGGGCATGATTACAGAATAACAATGATATTACTCTCTCTCACATTTTGCCAAAGTTTTCAAAATCTGCTACAAAAGCCATGTTGCTCTCTATGTTCAGATATTTTTATATACACACACACATATGCACACACGGAAATTAAGTAGAACTGCAGTATATTAACTGAGTTAACTCTTGTAAAACACTTAAAACAGTGCTTGGCATATGATAAACCTGTTAGTGGTTGTTATTATTACTATACTAATCAATTTGCTATCAAATGAACAAAGTGGCAAAATGAAAGGTAGTCAAGAATAAGCCTAACCAGTAAATCAGAGAACTTCCTTGGTGTCTACAAAAAGCCACAGAAAACTGCCATCTGCAGGTAGCATGATCACGTACACGGAAACTACTACAAAACACATGCAAAAAACTGCTGGACCTAAAAAGCAAGTTCAACAATTTGTTTGCATGATACAGCCTCAATACACAAAAACCAACTGCATTTCTGTACAGTAGAAACAATGAGAAAGTGCAAGTAAGAAAACAATTCCATGTACAATAGCGTCAAAAGGAACAAAATAATTAGAAATAAATTCAACAAAAAAGTGTAAAACTTACAGTTTGAAAACTGTAAAACATTGTTGAAAAAAATTAAGATCTGAATAAACCAAAAATCACCCCATGTCCATGGACTGACAGGTTCAGTACTATTAGGATGCTGTATTAGTTTCTTGGGGCTGCTGTAACAAACTGCCCAAACTTGGTGGCTTAAAACAACAATTTATTCCCTTACAGTTATGGAGGCTGAGCTGAGATCAAGGTATCACAGCAAGGCCACACTCCCTCTGGAGGCTCCGAGGAGAATCCGGGTCCTTGCTCTTCAGCTCTGAGAGCTGCCGGCATCCTCTGACCTGTGGCCACGTCACACCAGTCCTCAAGGCCAGTCTCTACAAATCTCTCAGCTCCATCTCCGCATTGCAGTCTTCTCTGTGTGTGGTCGAATCTCTCTGCCTCCTACTGATAGGCGACTGCATTCAGAGGCCACATGAATATTCAAGAAAACCTTACTTCAAGATGTCCAACTTAATTATACCAACAAAAACTCCCCGCAACACACACCCCTCTCTTTGTCCCCTCTTCTTGCCATATAAAGAAGCATTCACAGGTTCCAAGTTTTAGGACCTTCTAGGAGAGGGGACATTCTTCAGCCTACTACCAATGGCCATGATCCTGACACTGCTGTGGGATATCCATATGCAAAAGACTGAAGTTGAACCCTTATCTTTTACCAAATGCAAAAATTAACTAAAAATGGATTCCTGACCCAACTATAAGAGCCAAAACTATAACACTCCTAGGAAAAAAAGGAGAATAGGAGAAACCCTTTATGACCATGGGCTTGGCAATGACTTCCTGGACATGACACCAAAAGTACAGGCAATAAATGCAGAAACAGACACATGGAATCATTTCAAATTTAAAAACTTCTATCTATGCATGAAACGGCACAAGCAATAGAGCGAAAAAGCAACCTATGGAATGAGAGATAATATTGGTAAGTCATCTGTTTGATAACAATTTCGTTTCCAGAACATAACCCCTACAACTTAACTCAAGAACTCCTACAACTCAACAACAAACAACAATTAACTCAACTAAAAAATGGCCAAAGGACATACATAGGCAGTTCTCCGAAGAAGATACACAAATGGTCAGCAGGTGTATGAAAAGGTGTTTAACATCCTGAGTCATTGGAGAAATGCAAATGAAGTACCACCCCATACCAGTGAGGATGGCTACTATTTAAAGTAATTATCACCACAAGTGTCGGTCAGGACGTGGTGAAACTGCACCCCTTACGCACAACTGGTGCGATTCTAAAACAGTGCAGCCTCCATGGGAACCAACACGCCAACTCCTTAAAATATGAAAACGAGAACTACCACCCAATCCGGCAACCCCACTTCTGGGTATTTATCCAAAAGAACAGAAAGCGGCCTCAAAAAGATACCTGTATACCAATGTTCATAACAGCAGCATTTTTCACAATAGCCAAGAAGTGGAAGCACCGCAGAAGCCCACCAATGGACCAAAGGGGTAAAGAAATGTATCACAGGCACGAGACGGAGTATTATTCAGCCTGAAGCAAGAGGGAAAGCTTGCCGCACGCTACAGCACACACAAACCTTGAAGACGTGATGCTGAGTGAACTAAGCCAGTATCATTCCACTTATATGAGGCATCTAAAGTAGCCAAATTCATTTCCCGGAGGTGGGGAAATGAGGAGTTCTTTAATGGAAACAGTATCAGTTTTGCAAGATGATAAAGTTCTACAGATCTGTTGAATAACAGTGTGAATCTACTTAACACTAATAGCCATCACTGTAGACAACCCACACAACCAAATGATAATAACAGATACAAAATGTAGTCAGAATACCCACACAATGCAGTATCAAGGTAAGTGATACCTGCCGAAGCATGGGAAACAGTGCGCTCTGTGAAAAAAGCCAGACTCGAAAGAGCACATATTCAATGATTCCCATTATGTAAAATGCCCAGAACAGGCAAATCCAAAGTGACAGGAAACAGACGAGTAGTTAGTTGCCAGGGCTGGGAGAAGGTGAGCGTGGAGAGTGACTGTTAAAGGGCATAGGGTTCCTTTTGGAGATGATACAAATGTTCTGTAATTAAACAATGATGATAATTCATTAGGCCAATAGTTTCTATTGCCTGGCGTGAACAATGCCAACTTGAAAAGCAAGCTGCTCTCAACACCTGCCAGTTCACCCAGAGAGGGGTGGGCCTCTGTCACCTGAAAGGAATGTTCTTCCAAAGAAGGTCCATTAAGTAAGTCATTACTGCCTTGGAATGTGCAGCTCTTAACCACCTGGCCACAAGTCACCTGTGCTTCTTCCTGGAGGCTTGTATATGGAGCCCTCAGGCCCTTCCCGTGCAGCGAATGGAGATCCACCCTCTCGCTGGCGTCCCTCGCCCTGCCGTGTTCTGCTTCTCTCGCTTTGTTTAGTTCCAGCTGTCGGCCTCTTCCTTTGGTCTCCAACACGCCGCAGGGAATTTCCCCTACTCGATTGTAAAATGCAGTGAATGCACTGACAACCAGTGAGTTATACAGCTTACAACGGTGAACCTCATGGTTTGTAAATTATTTCAATTTAAAAAAATAAATGGAAGGAAAAAACAGCCAGAGGAGAAGAGAGCAGAAAACAGGATCAAGGAGAGGAAAGAAAACAAGGAGGAGAAAAGGATAGAGAAAGAACTCAGACCAACCTCTACTCAAATCATATTTCCACATTCAGGGTAAAGACAGAACTGGTAAATGGCAAGACACTTGGTCTTGACAAGATTCTCAATTTTAGCTTTTCCCATAAAGTTATACAGGGTCCTCATTTCCACTTACTTCTAGAAGAAACGATTCCACAGCATATAATGAGATACAAATCAGAAAGAAGAGAAATGACAGGTACACTGTCACGAAAAGACAGAGTAGGAAGAAATAATATTTTTAAAATTTAAAAAGGCAAAAAAAGAAAAATTAAATATAGTAACAACAAAAACACATAAGAATAATTTTAAGGTAAATGTTGCAATCCAGTACAATGTATCAAAATAACTTCTTTAAAATACCATTCTTTAACCCATCAATTCCTCTGGAGGCATCTGACAAATACGTAGAGACAGTCATTACCACTTCTTTATGGCAGAAAAAAAGAAACAGCTTAAATATTCATTGGAGAAAGAAGTACATTTTGTACATGACGTGTATAAAATACTTCACAGACACTCATCTATTACTTGATAAAGGGATGGCGTCTACAATGTGTCAGAGACTCCAGTTACTGAACAACATGTAAAATATTCTATTTGTGTAAAATGTTACTCATCTATGGAAATTACATGTCTCTGGAAGGACATATTTCTCAATGACAGAATTTGAAGTCATTTCTGCTTTCTTTTTTCTGTTTTGTAAATTGCGGATTAACTGAACACTTTACTATATGTACATCATAGCACATTACAAGCTTTTTTTTATTAGCACATATTACTTTTAAAGTCAGGTAATAATGAGTTCCAATTTAGACAAAAAGTTATCTTCAGAACTGGTATTATTTCAAACAAATGCAACAAAATATAAGAAAGCTAATTAATCATAATTTCACCTAATAGGCACTGGATAAGCTAAGCATACTTTTGTGAAAATGGGAACCACATACTGTAGTCACTATAATGGCCACTATTAATTCAATAACCCAAAGTTTGAGTAATCATACAATTTACCAAACAAACTGGGGCACTTCTGAGAAAGCAAGGAAACACTGTAAAGAATTACGCTGGACATGGGTAAAAACTGCGACTAACCTAAACAAATTAGGACATATGGTCATTTTACCCATAAGTCACTAGAATCATAAACCACAGAATAAGAACTCAAGAATTCTGTACACCGAGTTTAATGAGAAAGTCCTCGGGGTCATACCAAAGCGATACATCACAAGGCAGTTCTAGTTGAGTCCGAGGTCTTGACATCAGCGGTTCTCAACTAGCAATGCCTGTCAGCATGTCCAGGAGGCTTTTCCACCCTTAACATTCCTGGACCCTCCCCTGAGATTCTAATGCAGTAGATTTATAATGGGGTCCAGGAGCTGTTTTTGATTGTTGGTTACTTTTCATTTTTGAGGTAATTCTCAGGCACACACCCTTTGATGGTTAACTTTCAGTGTGACCCCCTTAAGGGAAGCCCCAGGTAGCTGGGTGTGCCTGCAAGGGTGAGCTCAGAAGAGATAAGCAGTTGAATCAGCAGACTGCGTGAAAAGCACCCCTCCAAGGCAGAGGGCCTGAAGACAATGAAAGACAAAGAACAATAGGTTCTCTAGCTAGAACTGCCCTCTGGCAATGGCGATTTCTCAGGCTTTGGGACTGAGACTTAGACCCTGACCTCTGATTCCGGGGACTCCGGACTTCAGGTTTAGGCCAGAACAATGCAGATCGCTAAGGTTAGGCTCTCCTGGGCCTCCTGTTTGCAGAGAGACTATGGGACTTCCCAGCCCCCATCTGAGCCAATCCCTCATAATATATCGTTCTCTGTATGTACATATGTCTTATTGGTTCTATTTCTCTGAAAGCCCCTGACTAATACAAACCCCAAATGAAAACAGCCACTGAGATGCGTGTCTCAAACTCTAACCTGCATATGAATCACCTGGAATGTTACTAAAACAAAATTTTAGTCAATAAACATGGGATGGGACATTTCTAATAAGCTACTAGGTGGTGCAGATGTCTCTGGTCCTGGGTGGGAGGGCACATTAACTGGCACAGCCTGGGGACCTCTGAGGCCTTAAAACTAAGGGCCACATTTTACTCATCTGCTAATTCCCCCAACTGAACAAATGTCTAAGTAAGCAGAGAAACATATTCTACTTCCAGATCAGCATTATTTAACACTAAACTGAGGAGGAGGCCATACTTGATTCAAGCTAAAAATTCAATCTTTAACATCTGCACTAAAATCTGGAACGATTAAAATTTAATGAACTAAAACAACAGAGTACTAAAAATACATAGAAATTAGAGTAACTTACACATTTTTTTTAAAACTGGGACGCAAAGAGAAAATTGTATCTGGCGACAGAAAGTTTCAATGAAAAGTAATTTTTCTGTCTCTAGGACAAACAAAATGCCACCCAGTGGCAGTCCCTCAATCACGAAAGAGATGTTTCTCTCCAGTGCTGGCTGCAATTTCACACTTTTTTTCACACTAAAACTAGCCCACATGCAACACAAACATTTCATAAATAGCTAATTAAGAGTACAGAACTCAATAAACTTCATTATGCAAATTTAAGCAAACATTTCTGGGGATCAAGTTGCTGATATTTACAATTGAATTTAAGTAGGAAAAGCTAAAGATTGTTTTTTGAAGAAGGCCAGGATGTCAGACAACTTGTCTCAAACTTCCACACCCACTTGTTAACCAAACAAGCCTCAGACTTTCAAATCCTTGTTGAAATGAAACCTACACAAATGTCACTGCAAAAATAAATAGCCTGATGCAATAGATGGCACCAGTTGGAGCTGCGTTTACAGGTCTATCAATCTTACATACAAACCTTGACCTTCAGAACAAGCACTGTGTCATACTCATTTTGGTACTCATGTGTTCGACAGACTTGGATATAAGAATAAAACTTCCGAATCTCTCTAGCTTTCCCAAGATTTATAGCCTTGTACTGAGCTAGGCTGTTTATCCTGATTATTATTCTTGTTACACTCATTACATCTATTAAAAGAGTAATTAGTAGCACTTATTCATAACAATCCAATTATGTTCATCGCAGAGGGAGGGACGAGAACGCCCACTTAACTCAGAGCTCCCTGTGGACAAACACATTTGCACTATCGGCGTATGTGCGCCCCAGCACCTAGAGGGCACCAATAGAGACTGGTAGTTTAGGTGGTTGAAGGAATGAACAAATGGATGAACTGTGTCCAAAACACAGCAGATAATCCCAAATAAATTCATTGAATTTATTAAGAAGAAAGCGTATTTCCTAATTTGTTCATTACATGAAAGTCTATGTAATATAAATCCTATGTTAAAGTGTACATTGCAAACCCCACTTACAGCCAAAGCTCGCCTCTATGAGATGTGCCGAGTCACCAGCAGTATCCGAGGTGGCTGTGACTGACGATTCAACCCGTGTTCCTTTATATCCTTTGTATCAGTGTATTTTTCTCTTGTGCATCGTCACAGCGCCGGCCAGCATAGCCATGTCTGACGGAGCCAGAGATGCCAACCCTGTTCTAGGACCGCGAATCTGTTCTCTCTTTCACTAATTCACCTCAACAAGATAACAAATAAAAGCCTCACCATTTGCAGGTGTCTCTAGGGACTGCTGCGTAGGGTTTCCCTGGTCTTCCGTTTCTTCCAGATTCTCGCTGGACTTTGACAGCCGTTTTCTTAGAGACATGTCTTCGCCTACCATTGTGCTATCTAGGAAAGAAGATGTAAAAATGTTTGAACTGGGCATCTGGTTTGGGCAGATTACATGATTTCACCATATTAGAGGAGGTAAAAAATGATGGTATCTTCTCTTCCTTTTGTTTTACTTTGATCACGTTTAAGAATTTTCCGAGTACAAGACACTACAACAAATGCAAAGAAATTAGTCCCCTGAAAGTAACTGACTGGTTTCAAAGGCTCTTAGGTAAACATAGGCCTCATTCTTAAAGAACAGTTTCACTGAACCAACAAGGCATAATTACATGAAGTAAGACTTCAATAACCAAAGGTAAGTACAAAGATGCCACAAGGTAGAGTCCAATTAGTCAGGTCAATGGTGAAGACACTGTATCTGGGCCCAGTCTTGAAGGATGAGAACAGGGCACTCGTGAGTAAGAAGGGGTTAGAAAGAGATCCTCAGAAGCCCTGTTCAAGGGACCACAGCGGATCGGGACTACCTCTCCAGAGGGCAAGGAATGAGCTCTCGTTGAGGATCTGCTAAGTACTCTGCTGGGTGCTTTCTGCTTCCCCATCTAATCTTCATAGCAACTCTGCAAAAAAGATGCTACTATTCCCAGATCACACAGGAGAAAAAACAAGGCCCAAAGCACTTACTGGCGGTGCCCCCCCCCCGCCCCCGCCCCAGGAGTATGCAACCTGCAGTTGCACAAGTTGGGTTTGTCAGGAATGCGCAGCATGGGAAACTGCGGGGCGACTCAGTAAGAGAGCATTAGAAACGACTTACTTAGGATCGGGGACCTGGCTAGGTGATTTTGGGGGAGAGTCCAAGGAGGCAGAGGTTCACTGTGGTTTGGTGCTGTCAGAAAGCCAAGGCAAGTCTATGGCTGAGTTGCCCAACCAATCTCTATGGGAAAGCCCCTAGAGGGGGGCTGGTGCTGAACTGGCAAAGCAGAAACCATCGAGGACGTTAGTCTGGGGAGGAGGATGCTAGAAATTTTGTGACTTGGACAATGTTCAGGTTTTGTCTGAGTTCAGACGCAATGATGGCATGTACTTGTTTTTGTCTTGATCCACTGTGGTCACAGAATGGCTTTTTCTGGTATGATGGTCAGTGAAATTGTTTGTGCTCAATAAAACACCGAGAATGAGCTTTAGGTGCCAGGCTGTCTGGCAGCAATACCACGGCCTCCTGACAGCCCCGGTGCAGCTCCCAGGAGCCCAGGGCCGCCTTCCTCCCACCACTGCAGTAACCGGCTGGGTTTGAGCCCAGAGCCCACGGGAACTACACACACCATTACTTCCATTTTTTAAAAACTGATAATACAGAAATATGATGGGGGGAAGACTAGAAAAGAGAGCTGGAATCAAACTGTAAAGACCTAAGAAATTAGGACGTTCCTCCAGTTAGGCGGTGGTGAGCCATTTTAAGAACCAAAAACTATGATTCAAGTCGAACTTTGGACAGCTCAGTGTCAAGACAGAATGAGGCTGACTCCAAAGCCATGTTTTACATTGTATGAAGTTCCCATTAGTGTGGAGCAAAAAGAAAAATAATAGGATACTCACTATGTTATGTTTAAAGCTACAGATTTTTAAATTCTATTGTACTCTTTCTAAGCTTTTCGGTTAAAATGTCCTGTTCTGTACGAAGTGTAGTACCTGGTGAGTTTGAGTGTTTACTTAAATATCACTGCTTGGCAAAGTAAAAATCTGACAAATATGGATCAGTCTCCTCCTAATGTTTTCTTCTGAAATTGAACAAATGAAATAATTATGGAAGCGTGGGTGTGTATGCCCAGTAGAAATTTTAGGAAACCAGTAAGATCCAATTAAGAGGAACCTAGGAAAGAGGTCAAGGCAACCAACAAATTTGTATGTCATTTGTGTGACAGTGACAGAGGAAGCCAGAAGATCTAATTCTTCATCAGAAGAGATCAGAAAGGTGAGAACAGACAACTGACCTCTGAGGGATGCCCTCAAAGTAAGACATCAAGAAGTAGAAACCAGGGAAGAAAATAAGAGAGAGAGAAAGATGCAGAAAGAACCAAGGCATTTCAAAAAGGGAGAAATTATATAGGGGATAAAGTGGATTAAGAACAGAGACTCCACTTTCGAGTGCTCATGTGCGTTACACATGTATGATACAGTTTCATCTCAATAAGATCTTTAAGGTAGGTCCTCTCATTTTATTCCTCCAGTAACGTCTTTGGTCACCCTGTCTTTTACCACACTCTTCCCTGTCTCTAGAAAGCCCACCTTCTTCTTCCCGCTCCTTACCTGGCTAACCCACCCACCGTCCGAGCAAGAGCACAGCCACAGCTGCGGGATCCGCAGCAGCAACGGCAGCTTTGACTGAGCGAGCCCCTACTGTGTCCCTACCCGACTTGTGCTGCTAAGTCCTCTACCTGTTGTTCTTAAACCTTTACAAACTTAGAATGTGGGTATGATCCTCATTTTACGGATGAGGAAAGTATAGGTTGGAGCAGTGACTTCACTGGCCCCACGTCCTAGACTCTCCCACAGCAGAACTGGGACTCAAAACCGGAACTGTCGGACTCCACAGCCTCTCCTGTAACCGCCGACTTGCGTCCTCTGCCAAGGTTCCTTTGACCCACCACCTGTCGCCTCACGTTCCTCAGTACTCCCCCTGACGCTGTGAATCCTATCACACTTACTACCACACTCAGAGAGCCACACTGCTCCCTCCACACTAGCGCAAGCTTCTCAGAGATGGGGACTACATGGTGTCCACTCCTTGAAGACCCCAAACCTAGCGGGGAGTCTCGGGAGCAGAAAAGGCATGCATTAGTGCAGGAAGTGGATGTATCAGCACTACCACAATCAGTTATTCTAAGTAAAAGGATACAGAGCTCTAAACTTAGAGAATCAAGAGGAAACTCTATGTTGGGACGCAGCCAGTGCACATCATCTTTACTGGTAACAGCTTTGCACATCCTACTCAACAGTAAGACCTACACCAACGGAACTTCACTGGGGCTGGATGGTCCCCAGGACTCCTAAAAGTACACAAAAACTACTCCAAATACTTCAGTAACGGAAAGAAACAATTCTACATTTATCAGAAAAAGTGACTAACACAGGCGAATGAAAACAATCACTTTGTTTTTGGCCGAGACTATCAACTCAGTGAGAAATCAGTAATCTCATGCTGATTAAAAGCTCTACTTAAGAGGTAAAAAATACTTAATAAACCAAGTTTGATAAATAACTGATATTTAACAGGAAAAAAATAAGCCTGGGTATTCTGTAGAAGAATTAAATCCTTAGTCATGAAACTAGGAAACATCGGCCTGATCCAGAGAACAAAGCCTATGTCCAAAGCTAAAACACAGGCACTGAGTTTGCACAATCACACTGCCATAATTTAATCTATTGGAGAGGGGAGCCAAAGAAGAAAACACTAATGTAACAACACCTTTTTGTCATAGCCTACACTAATGTCGTTGACCTCAAACTCCTCCATTAGCAGCAACAAGTGAGAACTGCAACACAGTGGAAAAGCACAGGGTTTGGTATCAGAACACAGCAGTTTACAACTCTGCTCCGTCACGTCAGTAAACCCTCCAACCTTTCTGAATCTGTTCATCCAGAAAATGAAGATAGCTACTACTGCAGTTTATCATCACAGAAAAGTAAGATAGTACACACTATAGTACCAACATTTAATTAACAACAAAGTGTAAAGAATAAAGTGATCTGCCCTGCCTGCTGTGGCTCGGTGGATTGAGTGCTGGCCTGCGAACCAAAGGGTTGCCGGTTCGATTCCTAGTCAGGGCACATGCCTGGGTTGTGGGCCAGGTTCTCCAGTGGGGGGCACGCAAGAGGCAGTCACATATTGATGTTTCTCTCCTTCTTTTTCTCCCTCCCTTCCCCTCTGTCTAAAAACAAATAAATAAAAACGTTTTAAAAAATGTTAAAGAATCAAGTGATCTTTCTTAACACACACACACTTCCTGTATGCTAAGTGACAGAGTCAAACACCAAGCCGTGTCACCCCTCAATGCCTCCTGTTTGCTCCATGATGTACGAGAGGAGGGTAAACAAAGTGCTACAATCGCACACTTCCTCCAGGGCAGCTCAAACGCCACGTGGTTTCCAAGGTAATATTAACATTTTACTGTTGTCGGATGTTAGGAAGGACAACTATTACTTAGAGTGGCTCACCTCAATTCCGACCAGAGGCTCGGGCCATGCAGGTGGTCAAATCCCGAGATGATCTCTGCACTGAGCTCCTCCCGCCCTGCATCTGAACTAATGGTATGGAGGTGTTATGCCAAATTCGGAGGCAAATTATAGCAGTTCTCAGCTCGACTGTTCCCTCTCTAGACAGACGGACCATTCTGGCCTCTGTGTGGAGAGCAGACCATGAGGTCAAGAGCACAAGCGAGAGACCAGTGAGCAGACCACCGCACTCACTCGGGTGAGGGATCAGGAGAGCTGACTTTTTGACTGCTCATCTAAAATAGGACTGAGTCTACCTGCTTACCAATCTGGACACTCGCTAGGCAAACTACCTGCGCTGTTGCTGAGTCACAGATTCAAACTGTAATCAATGCTCAACGTGTCTCTGTGCTAACGTGGACCACTGCCCTTATGGGAGGTGTACCACAATTAACACAGGACCTGGGAGGGGGGTATCCTGCCTGCTTCCTATTATCCCCAGGTCCTGTTCCTCCCCCCAGCCAGATTATCACATCGGATACCTCTCCTATGGCAAGTATGTGCGGTCTTCCTGGTCACTCCCCTCATTCACTGAGGGGTGAATACCTCACTCACTCACTCTCCCCTCTCACTAATTCTTCCACACTTGTTTTACATCAGTCCATGTACAGACCCATCCCACACCCTGGCCTCCAATCTCCCCGACTTCCTCCGGTCTCAAACAAGCCGTTCCTATGTCCCAGTCACACCTTCCCCTAGGATGCACTGTTACCAATAACTGTGCCATGCCCGTAATTCCAACTTCCGGCACCGAATCCTCGGAACACCACCCGTTCACTTACTCTGGGACCTCCACGCCAATTCTTTGCTACCCTTCTCCCCTCACTGGCCCGCACTGCTCTGCGCTCTAGGCTCATATCCAAACGCCTACTTGACGCCTTCATGTAGATGTGTCACAGGCATCTCAATTCAACATGACCAAAAGTAAACTACTGATGTCCCCTATTTCTTAACGTGGCACCCAGAGTAATCCTTTTAAAAGCTAAGTCAGAGCAAGTGACCTCTCTGCTCCAAGCCCTTCCTCACCACTGTCTAGGAACTCCTCCAAGACCCCACACTCACCTCCTGCCCCGCCCCCAGCACCCTCAACCACCTGCTACAACTGTCACTGGCTCTACGGTTGCTCTGGCCTTTTGCTATTTCTCAAGCAAGCCAAGCTCCTTCCCACGGACACCCTCAAAGCTTTCTCCTTCATTTCATTCACGTTCTCCACTCAAATGCCCCCTCCTCAGGGACTCCCCCACCCTCCTTACTAAAAATACCCTCGTACCCTGTCACCCTGCTTCATTTTCCTTCAAAGCACGTATCGCCCAATACATCACAGCACTTACTATCCATCTGCCCCACCAGACTGGAACCCCCAAGAAAAGTAGAATTTTGTCCAGTTCACCATTTTATCCAAGTATCCAGAACCATGCCTGGAATACAGTCCCCACTGAATACGCATTTGTTGAATGAATTAATAAACAGGTACCAAGCATTTTCACATATATTACGGAAATAAAACAATTGCCCTTCGCATGTCTGTGAAACCATCGTTAATGAAACCATCATTAAGGCTACTATAAGAGTTGGAACTGATGTTCACTTTTCCTTCTAACTTCACCTACTAACATACATTAAAAGATAAACATAAAACAGTTAATGAAGACCTTTACCTAGTCTGGGACCTAAGTTGTAGCTATACATGTGAAAATGATCTGCTCTAGAGCTTATGGCTTTCCATCAACACCTGCCACTCCAGACCCAACTCCACGCGTAACTGAGAGACTCTGGAAAGCGACTTGCTGACAATGCCAGGCCCGCAATCCATGGAAACCTCAAACACTGGAGAGGCTGCCCTCCTGGAAACAGTTCAAGTGACTAGTAAGTCCCCTTAGTGGGTACTCACTATTGGCTTCACTGTAGACCTCTGTGTACGCTGCCACCTTTAAATGCTAACAATAACCTTAAACTGGGGTGATCCCGTCCCCGTTTCCGAACAGAAAAAAGTAGTGACTGCCAGAAGCATAATTACAAACGACAACAAAGAAAGAAAACTTTAAAAACGTGGCAATCAACATTAAAAAAAGAGAGAACACACATAGGGGTTATGTTACTGTTGTTGTTGGTTTTGTGTGGTCACAGGAGCTGTGTTCCTTATGTGTCCCCCTTGGCTGAGGTTCATGCTCTGGTGACCTTGGCACATCTTGAAAAGGCTGTGGAAGTTTAAACATAAAAGGCAAAGCCCCGGCTGGGTGGTTCAAACTGTCCCCCACACAGAAGGTCTGCAGGTTCGGCTCCATGGGGGTGTGTGAGGGAGACTGTGCAAGACGCTGGCGATCCATTTTCTCTCCCCCTGCCCCCCGCTCTAAAGTCAGTGACTGTGTCTCAGGTGAGGATTTAAAAACAAAAGTAAATAAATAAATTAATTAAATTTAAAAAACATAGAAGGCAAGGCAATTTGCACCATTTTTTTTAAACCTCCTAACACTTAAAAGATATGTGCCAATCAATCATCTGTGTGATTCCACTCAATCCACTGAGCTACACCAGCCAGGGCTCAATTATCTGAAAATAAAACTCATGTATGTTGAGCACATCTTTCTTCAATGTCAGGTGAATGTGCTATAGTAATGGAGTTCTACCCCTGTAAAGTGTACACACACACACACCACATACACATTGAATGTGTCAAGAGAAGGGATAACTAACGATTTAGGGAAGTCAAACAAGTCCTCATGGAGGAGGTGACACTGGAGCCAGAGTTGAAAGAAGAAACAGAAGTTTGCCAGGCACAAACGCAGGATGGGGAGAGAGCACACTGTATGGAAGAGCATGAACGAGTACAGACCTTGTTCATGTTTCAGTGACCTTGGCACATCTTTAAAAGACTGTGGCAGTTTCAACACAGAAGGCAAAGCCATTTGCCTAAGATTTTTCCCAAGCATTATTTCAAGGACTTCACTGACGTCAATGTGCGCCAGGCCCTGGGATACACAGATTCCATGCCCTCTGGAAGCGAAAATCTCGTGGGCAAAAGACGAAAACGTGACTATAACACCCAATGGTATTATTACAGAAGAGTAGCTGACGTATCAGAGTAGGAAGGGAATTCAGCCTGCTGGCCACATGAGCTCAGGGACAATTCGAAAAGGTTTCCTGGAGAAGGGAGAACTTACTTTAAAGGAAAAGAAGGAATAAGGCTGAGCACGGGGTATACGGAAGGGCAAGGACAAAAGGCCAAGAACCCATAGGAGCCACACCAGGCAGCCTGGAACGTAACACACAAACGAGGAGCTGGGAGAGTTTTTAGACAACAGGGTGACTTGATATTTGCTGTTGAGTAAGATGACTCAGGTGGCAGCCTGGCAGATGTGCCTGAGAAAGGAGATATTGGCGGGGAGAACACGGAGCTCGTGAAGTAGGATACAGGCCTAAAGCAAGGCTCAAATGACAGGAGTTCACTAAGGAACAAAGGATTTCGTGAAGAAAGACGAGATAAGGGAGATAAATTTACGAACATTAAGTTGAGGTATCTATGAGCTACTCGGGTGGCCACATCCAGAAGGCAGCTGGACATACAGATCCCAAGTGAGTTTTCGAACTCAGCTAAGGCCACAGGTACGCCATTAAGCTAAGCAACTATAGAAGAGAAAGGAGTGGATAAGTTAACTATCACGTGCATGTGGATCAGCCAAGTGAGCATCACCAACAGGCAGACAAATATACAGTCTGGACTGAAGATGGAAATCTGGGATTCGCCTGTGTACGGGGCAGCAGCTGAGGCCAGCAACGCACAGGAAGGAGATATCCCAGGGAGATGGTAAATCAAGAGATTACCTAGGAAATAATAAAGCTAACATTAACCTTGCACTTATTTTGGCTCATTTAATCCTCACAACCACATAGGCAGTAGACAAGTACTATTATCTCATTCTACAGGTGGCTAAGCAGTTTTTCCAATATTATAAGGCAGTTAGGGAACAATAAAAAAGCAAGGCTAGGAAAGATTAGTGGAAAACCAGGAGCAATCAATGTTCAAAATCAAGTTAAACAATTCAAGAGGTAATCCATGACTGATACCATGGAAAATGTAAGTAGGACCAAAAAATGGAGAAAATAAAAACATGGGGAGCACATGGAATATTTCACAATTTGGGGACATTAATAGCTACAATTTCCTTTACTTCCACAGTTAGTTTCAGGAAGGGCAAAGAAATATATTGGATTGGGTTGCAAAATGAGTTGAGGAAGTGAAAACACTAATCATGAGACTAGTCTTGCAAGAGGTTTAGCAATAAACACGGGAGGCACTCACGTTTACCAAGTCAGTAATACTGTGCTGGACACCAGGGCAAGCACATCACACTTCACGTTTCCTTTTTAAAAGATGCAAAAGATTCGGAAACGCTGCAAAACTTTGTTCAAAGTCGCACAGCCAGTAAATGGCAGAGGAAAATTTACACCCAAGAGGACATAAAGCTAAATAACCACTTTCAAATATAACACACTGATTAACCAACGATTTCTTAAGAATCAAATCTGTCCATTATTTTGTAATGTTCGGTGTAACAATGGCATGTGTAACGTTAGTGTTTTGTAATGATAGCATCAAATTTGGCTCGTGGAAGTGTTAACCACCTACGTTGATTCCGTCTAATGCATTCTTTATTTTCAGTTATGGTATTCTTCATTCCTGACTGGTTTTTTTTACAAAAAAAAATTTAATTAAAAAAGAAAGTTAAACAAAATTCACCTGAATAAATCTAAAGATCTAATTGTCTTTATTAAGCAACTCAAGAATGTGGGCAACATCCCTGTCTGACAAACAAAAAGTTTTTATAGGCTGACAAAGGGTAGGACTAAGAAGTTAAAAGTGGATTATTTCAGGCAAGGATACCTTCCCGTAGGGGAAGGTGGGGGTCTTATCAGTTAGGCTGATTAAGATTCTTTTTCTGGGAGAGACTGAAATTGCAACTAGATCAGGTATTAAATCTAGGGTTGGGATCATAGCCCTGTGATTTTGTGTTTAACAAAAGCAAAACAAAGGGAATTGATCTGAGAAACAAACTTTAGCCTGCCTACAGTGTTCCTATGAATAAAGCTTCCAAAAGAACCTATAAATCTGTAAAATAAATATTGCGTGCTTACTCTCAGTGCTATATCACTCCCAGATTCAGTGGAGAGAAGAGAAATGCAGATAAATTTACAATCCAAAACAAAACTTCTCCCTGTTCCTTCTAAAAATAAGTGTGTGCCCTAATATAATCCCACAATATTTACACATCAAAGAACGAGGTCATTAAGTCAATTAGCAAAACTAGAGCACAAAGACTGCTTCTCTTATATCATTTATCCTAGGTGATAAATTCCAAAAATAAATTCATTAAAAATTTTTTCCATTTCCTTCCCAAAGGAAACAGGCACTCTTCCCTGGTCAGTATTTCTCATTAGAAAGTTCCTTCCTCTGCCGTCCAACTCATTCCTTCTCTCATTGTGCCAGGGTGCTGGGTAAGACTAGAAAACAGACAGAAATAAGATGGCCTACCCCAGCTTTCCTGAAATTTACATACCAGTACAGGAAACAAAGCCTCTAAGTAACTAACGCAGCTTGTTACAATGGATGGATAACTGCTGCGAAGCACAACAGAGTACTGGGATATTTCTGCGGATAAACTGAGGAACACACAGGAATTGAAAAAAGGGAGAGAACAGTGCCTAGGCGGTGGAGGACACCCTTAAAGACCAGGAGATAGGGAAAAGAAAAATGTTTTTCTTGGAACAAAAATAAAACCAGTGTAGTCGGAGCCCAGAGAGCCAGGAGGAAAGTGGCTCAAAGTCAACTGGAGTTAGGGTTTGGTCTTCACCCTAAGAGAAATGGGAGATCTTTGAGAGCTCTACGTGTGTGTGATGCATCAAGACAGGTACATTTTTTAATGGCTATTTCAGAGTTCATCCCAAAACCCATTCTCACACCCAGATAGCACGCAAGCTTCTTGAACACGTCATTCATCCATACCGTCCAACTTAGAGCAAGGGGGCGGGGGGGATGCTTCAAGTTGAATTCTGTGTCAAGGGAAAGGCAAGTACTCAAAAAAAAGTTTAAATAGATGGCAGCCACTTAAATATTAAGTGACCAATTAACTTAATCTACATAGAGAGACTATAGAGCTTATAGTTGTTTCTCCCTTACAAATAACTTCTAAATAGATATATCACTTAAACTGCCTGGTTATTAACATTAACTGCCTGGTTATTAAGAACAACAGAAACCTAGTTACATCCTAATATTTAAGATTAAATTATGAGCTTGATTAAAGGCTTTGGTGCCCAGGCAAGACGACTTTGATGTCTTGAAGAGCCATTTACCTCTTCGCACTTTTTTCCCCTATAAATCAATCAGAAGCTGACTTTCTGAGTGCATTTCTTTGTTTTGCTTGTTAAGGAATGAAACGTTTTCTAATTCGTAACTTTCTTTACTACCAGCCTGAGAGACACCACAGCACGCGTGACACACCAAACCAACCTCGAACCAAGGTTTAAAAGGCTACCAGTCACCCGGGGCCCCAATGGCAACTTTCCCGCCTTCTCCATCCCCCAAACTCCCCAGGACTCGAGGATGCTCCCCTCCCCGGATTCCGGGCCGCCTCCTCCGCCCCGTCGGCCCAGGACGAGGCCAAGGCCGCCGGGCCGGAGTTGCAGCCGCCACCTCCATCCCCTTCCTCCCCGGCCGGGGTGCTTGGACCCAGACGGGAAGTGTGGTGGGCGTCGGGAGAACGGACATTACCTGGAGCCGGAGCCCGGCAGCCGGGACGCCCGCTAGGCCGGCAGAGCCGGGAAGCTGCAGCAGCGCTAGGGGCAGAAAGGTCAGCTGCTGGCGACACTCCAGGTGTGGAAGTCCGCACCGCAGCCAGCCCCACGGCAGACGCAGATAAAGCGCTCGTCTCTACCCCTCCGCCCCCAGCCTCGCGGCCCGTTACGCAGCGTCACGCGCACAGTCCCCGCCCCCCCAGGATTTCATTGGTGGTCCCCGCAGCGACCAGGCTCCGCCCACCTCCCACGGCAGCCCCGCCCCTTCCCAGGCGCGAGGGTACTGCGTGCGAGAAGCTCCAGCTGGCCCTCGTCTCGGTGCGAGGGAAGCTTGCTGGGCCTGAGCAGGTCGTGACACCGGCGACAGCAGCTTGCTTTCCATATGTGCCCCAGCGATCCGAAGCGCGGCAGATACCAGACCGAGACAACTTCCTGCAAGTCCGGAACGGCACCCCGCGTAGTCGCACGAGGCCGGAGAGACTTGTGCCTCTCCCAAAGATCTGCAGAAGCTGCTTCTGAAACAGGATCCTTACAATTCCAAGACCCTCTAGGGACGAAATTAGAAGCGCTAGTCAGAAGCGTTTGTCATGAGATGCTTCTTTGTCAGTTGTACTCGATTGGTGTGTCCTTCAGCAAGTGCGCACTAGATTGAGATA
Organism: Sturnira hondurensis; assembly: GCF_014824575.4. Lineage (NCBI taxonomy): Eukaryota > Metazoa > Chordata > Mammalia > Chiroptera > Phyllostomidae > Sturnira > Sturnira hondurensis. Next base: position 9,211,621 of record NW_028094846.1, on the reverse strand, counting down.
GTAAAATCCTTGAAATAATGGGGCAATTAAGTAATTAAAGAGAGGACTTAATCAAAGAAAAAATAATGATGCGGGGCGATGTAGGACATAGATTAGCTAGAGCAGTTAATCGCTTAGATTTTAGGAAGGCAGAGGTGTAGGTGAATTTAGAATAATGGAAGGTCCCAAGGAAGGAGGGGAGCAGGCACTGAAGTGCGAAGCTTTCCAGCCAGTGCGGGGTAGCCCTAGCCTGGCTAATCACTCTGACCTGACTCCAGATTGAGATGGCTGCCCGTGACCAGGTCAGGCTGCTCTTTTATAACGAAGAGGATGGGCAAGTAAGTACCTGGCCACCCAGAGCTGGCAGCACTGTTCACGCCAGGGCAGAAGCCTGTATCAGCCTATGGTCGAATTCAGTACCGGCAGTCATTGGCAACCCACCCAATTTGCCTCTTGTACAACTGTGGTTGCTGCTTCTGCCAACTGGAGGACAGTAGGATCTGGTAGATCCCAATGGCTTTTGTGCTTTACCTCTCCCCTCCCGCTCAAGAGCGGTAGGAACACAGGGACTGTTTCCTTGAAGACTATGCTGGCCACCTGACATATACAATAAGAAGACTCTTGTTTTTTCTTTTGTCTCATTTATCCATTCAAAAAACATTGTGTTTTGGTGATGGTGCTAGGGGCACAGCAGTGAGTAAAACAGAAGAAGCCCCTGTACTTTGACGTTTATGGTTCTAGTGGAAAAAATAAATAATGAAACAAGTAAATGAACCCTGGCTGGTGTGGCTCAGTGGATGGATTGCCAGCTTGTAAACCAAGAGGTCATCAGTTCAGTTCCCAGTCAGGGCACATGCCTGGGTTGCAGCAGGGTCCCTGACTGGAAGTGTGTGAGAGGCAACCAGTCAATGTATCATTCACACATCACTGTTTCTCTCTCTCCCTTGCTGTCTCTCTAAAATAAATAAAATCCTTTTAAAAATAATAAAATAAAACAGAAACAAGTAAATGAGATGCTTGTAGATGGTAACAAATGTTGAGAAGAAACCAAAACTGTACCAGGGAAGGGCTTTTTGAGAAAGTGATCTGAGCCGGGATTTAAATGAGATGGAGCCAACTCTGCCAACTGTGCCAACTATGGAAAGAAGAACATTCTAGACCAGTGATTTTTAACCTTTTTCATCTCATGGCACACACAAATTAATTACTAAAATTCAGCAGCATGCCAGAAGTATATATATATTTTCTGATCTGATAAAAAATAGGTATAATTTTGATTCATTCACACCAGACAGTGGTTGTTGTATTGGCTGTTGTCATTTTTTTTCTTTGACAATCTAAGGGAAAAGAGGTCAGTGCCCCTCACTAAGTGGTTAAGTATTGCATGTTTTAAAAAATTCTTGTGGCACACGGTTTGAAAATTGCTACTCTAGACAGAGGAGAATGAACGAGAAGGTGCTGATGCTGAACAAACCTGGCTCATTTGAGGAACAGAAGGCTGGAAGCACCCTGTAAAGGGTAGGAGAGTGAGGTTGGACAGTTAGGCGAGACCTTAATCATGTTAAGTTCTTTTGTTAAGTTTTCTCTTGCCTTGTTTTTTTAAATCAACCTATTTTGTAGAGAATGACTTGGAGGAAAACAGAAATGGGACAGGAAGAAGCCAGGGAGCAATAGGAAGCTACTGGACAAGTTCACGGGGTAGAGGATGGTAAACTGGATTAACGTGGTTGCTATGGAAATCAAAGTTGAAAAACGTCAGAATATTTCCTGAGGTGAAGCTATGACGAAAAGCAGTGAACAAGGTGGCGCCCAGGGTATTTTCTCTTAAGTGAATGGGAGGATGGCAATGCCATTCGCTTCAAGGGGAAAGACAATTCAGTATGATTGGAGGGACCATTCGATCCTCTGCCTTTACTAAGCCTCTCCTGCCACCGCCCCCCAAATCCTTGGGATCAAGGCTTGGTTGAATTTGAATGTTGGCTTCATCATATCCCGAAAAACACATGTACAGATATTGTACTAGTTGCTAGGGACATAAAGATGAGTAAGAATAACTGTTTATTGGAGAGTTAGATAATTAAGCCTTGTAAAGATAGTAAGTGTTACAATTTAAAAGGTAATAATATACTCTGGTTTCTCGGCAGATCGTATAAATCTTTTGAAGAAGAAAAAAAGTAGTAAAATTGCCTACCTAACAATCATTGTAAGGATTACATGAGTTAACGCCTACAAATCTCCAAGCACAGACACAAGCATATAGAAGTGCTCAATAAATATTCATTTAGTTTACAGTTTTTAATAATATTTTATTTATTTATCTTTAGAGGGGAAGGGAAGGAGAGAGGAAGAGAGACATCAATGTATGGTTGCTTCTCGTGCATCCCCTGCTGGGAACTGGCCCCTGCTGGGAACTGGCCTGCAACCCAGGCATATGCCCTGACTGGGAATTGAACTGCAATCGTCTGGTTCACAGGTCCACGCTCAATCCACTGAGCTACACCAGCCAGGGCTATTTTACACTTTTCTACATTGAAGTTCATCATTCTTATTAATGTCATCATCCTCTGGATAGAGTGGGAGCAGAAGGAATGATTATCATGGCCTGCGTTCTAGGGGAGGAAATGTTGAAATGGAGGAAGGCTGACTCTAGCTTTCCGAGCCAGGAGGAGGAGGACTCCAGTTGGCAAGGCAACGTGGAAGGAAGGACATTCCAAGCAAAGGAAAAACAAGGTCAAAAGCCGACAAGACAAGAGGGGGGCCAGTCCGTGTAGGAGACAGGAAGCTAGTTGAGTGTTGTTGAAGTGTAGAGTACTTGCTGAGAAGTGAAAAGACACAGAGTTGGTGTCAGAACTGAAGCAGTTTGTGGGCTGGGCTAACATATCTGACCCAGACTTCGTAGTCAGTGGGGAGCCAGTGATGGCTGGCAAGCGGGAAAGAGATTTAGGCGACTGTCCTGGAGGGAAATGCAGCTGGGGGTGGAGAGATCAGTCAGAAGGACATAACAGTAATACAGGGACAAAGGATAAAAGCCTAAAGTAGGTCACTAGCAAGTGGGATGGAAAGAAGGGGGCACATGTGGAAGAAATTTGAAGAGACAATTGATAGACTTAGACGGGTTTTGGATGTGGCATTTAAGGACATATCCAGAATTTCTGGCTTAGCAGGCTACGTGTATGGAATTAATGCCAGCTGGGGTAAGAACATGAACTTGAAGTAAGAAAATGAGTTAAGGAGTAGGAATAAGCTTTCCCTGGGTTAATATTTAAGCTACACAGGCCCACTTCCTACTGCAACCTAAAGGAGCCGAACAAGGGACAATCAAGGATTCTGTTTGTTTTACAATAACATAGCTTTCACATTTTTTCCTGGTGATGAACATAGTGCATACTTCTCGCAGAAAATAAAATCAAATACAGAAAAGCCCAGAGATAAAAGCCATCTCATGTCCTACCATGTGGAGATGCAATTAGATGTTACCAAGAGGAGAGAACAAGGGCCTGAGCCTAGGGACCGGGCCCTTTCGCCCTTTGGAAGGCCCCGGGTTCTGCCGGGAGCCAGGAAGGGCAACTGAACAGGAACCAAAGCAGGTTGTTTTTGTCTAAATCCTCACCGGCAGAGATGCTCGATGACTTTATGGAGCGAGGAAGAGAGAAACATCGATCTGCCGCTTGCATCATGCACCCAGATCGGGGACCAAACCCGCCACCCTTTAGGTGTATGGGAAAACGTTCCAACCAACTGAGCCACCTGGCCAGGGCGCAAACCAGGTTTTAAAACACAAACGTCTCGGTTCTTCAAAGGTTCTCATCTGTATCACACAAGCAATAAGTCTTTATTGCATCCTCAGTATGGGTGATTTCTCCATTGACTCTTAGGCCATGAGTCTATGAAAACATAGACTCATTTAGAGTGAAGGTTTGGAGGCTAAGGTAAGGACAATGAAGCAAGAATGTGAACCAGAACAGCCTTATTAGGTAAGTCCCTGAAAACTCGTGGAGAGGTGAAATCCTGCCTTGTTTCAGTATTCTAGAAGCACCTGGCATGACAGGTACAAGCCACCTGGACACATGTACTGGATGAATTTAATGAAGCCAACTCAGGGTGTAAGTCCCTAGATCGTGGGTGTATCCCAAACAAAGTGGAAATCAGACATCATTCTTTCTCTTGTTGATTCTGTTACCTCACGTGCTATGTCATCACTTCTTTTTTTTAATAAACAGAATTCTCTTTTTAAAAGAAGGTTATATTTATTTACTTTCAGAGAAAGGGGAAGGGAGGGAAAGAGAGGGAGAGAAATATCAGTTTGTTGTCTCTCACACCCATCCCCCTCTGGGGACCTGGCTTGTGACCCAGGCAGGTGCCCCAACCGAGAATCAAACCCCTGACCCTTGGGTTTGTAGGCTGGCACTCAGTCCACTGAGCCACACCAGCCAGGGCCTGAATTCTTTACATACAAGGCAGAGAGCCATTCATCCCAGTTAAGAAGGCTGCCCATTTGGCTCAGTAGATTCTCTCTAGCTCTACGTAGCAAAGTGCACTTTAAGCACTGCAATAGATATAATAATAGTTCAAGGGATATACATGCATGAGGAAACACTCACAAGAGCTCCTGAATCACCACTGATATTTTTTTTATCTCACTGGAATACAGCTGTTATTAATCTAAAGAAGATTCTGATTAGTTAAGATGATATAAGTACGAGAGAAACCACCAAGAAAGCAATTAAAAATATAGTGAAAAAATCAGAAAAGGAATTAAACTGTTATGCTAGAAAATATTCACATAATGAAAAAATAAGCAGTGAAGGAGAAACAGTAGAACAGAAGGATGTGAGACATAGGGAAAAAAATTCAATGGCAGACATAAATCTAACTATATCAATAATAACATCAATCATGAAAGAATTGAACAGCACAATCAAAGGTGGAGATCATCAGACTACATTAGTAAATAACATCCAGCAATGTGCTGTCTACAGGGGACACTGCTTAGATTCAAAGATATACATAGGGTGAATTACAAGAATGGAAAAAGATGTATTATGCTAGAAACAACCTCAAGTAACTTGGAGTGGCTATATTAATATCCAACAAACTAGACTTTAAGGCAAAATGCTTAAATGGTACAGCCACTTTTTAAAAACAGTTTGTTAGTTAAGCATAGTTCCCAAATGACCTGGTGATTCTACTTCTGTGTATAGACCCAAGAGAAATGAAAAACCATGTGTCTGCACAAAAAACTTGTCCAAGAATGTTCACAGCAGCAGTAAATAGCCAAGAAGTGGAAATAGCCTAAATGTCCGTCAACTAATGAGTGGATGAATAAAGTGTATACTCAGATAATGGGATGTTATTCAGTCATAAAAAGAAATGAAGTTCTTCCCTGGCTGGGTGGCTCAGTTGGTCGGAACATCATCTCGTGCACCAAAAATGTGTGGGTTCGATTCTCGGTCAGGGCACATACCTAGGTTGAAGGTTCAATCCCCAGCTAGAGCATATAGGAGAGGCAACTAATTGATGTTTCTCTCTCACATTCATGTCTCTCTCTCTCTCTCCTCCCCCCCCATGGAAATATCCTTGAGTGAGGATTTTTTAAAAATGAAGTACTGATATGCTACAACATTGATGAAAGTTGAAAACATTTTGCTAAGGTGCAAAAACATTGTCACAAAAGACCACATGTTATGTAGTTCCAGTCACACAAAGTGTTCAGAACAGGTAACCCATAACCCACAGAGGCCAAACGTGGAGGGAATAGGTGGTTGCTTAGAACTGGGAGCGTTGAGGGGAATTGGGAGTGACTGCTAATAGATAGAGTTTCTTCATGGGATGGTGACAGTGCGGTGGTTGTACAGTTACTGAATATGCTGGAAACCATTGACCTGTGCACTTAAATGGATGGATTGTATGGTGTGTGAATTGCATGCCAATAAAATTACTTTAAACAGGCCAAACTGACATAGAGGCGTGAAGGGTCGTTAACTTTGCCAAGTTACCGGTTGAGAGAAGGCATGAGGATGTGTTAGAAATGTCCCGTGTCTTAATCTGGGTGGTGATCACACAGGCGTACACAGATGTAAAGTGCTTCAGACAACATATTCAAGATTTATGTACTATTACTATGTGCAATATCTCAGACAAAAAAAAGTTTTGAAATGTCAGCTCTGCTGAAATAATATTAATGTTCATTAATTATATATTAATTTTATATAGTTTAATATATAAGAATATTGTAGAAGCAAAATAACTTGAAACATTTTGAAGTAATTTTTATTTTAAAATTTTTTATATTCAATTTCTTAAATATTTCATATGTCTTTTATATTTAATTTTCTTTTTTATATTTAATTTCTTAATTTCTTAATACATTCGGTATAATAAATATATTCAACACACTCAATCTTCATGCACTTTAAATTCTACTACATTTTATGTACTGATACTTTAGATCATTACTATAAACAGAATGCAAATCAATTAAAATATTAATGATAACATAATATTTTGTTGAAACATTGGTAAGATAAAAATCATGGCATAAATATAGAATGATATACAAATTACACATTTTCATTTTATTCCTCATCCAACAGACCATCAAACAAAAGTCTAGACACAATGCATTAATATTTAAATTGTCATTTTTGACATTTTACTTTTCTTTAAGTCATAGAAAAACTATAGCTTTCCATATATTTCCCCGTTTGGTTGTTACAAGTGTTTATTTGTTGAGGTAGGGAAATGTACTTAATTTGCTAGCCTGATAACTTGATTTATAACTTCCAGAGACTGAATGATAAGGCATGTGAACCTCCATTTGTTTTTCATCCCCAATCACATACGTGTTCTTGGTGGGCCTGTGTACAGCATACGTGTGCTGCCTTGTTTCCAGTTCTCTGTATAGTTTCTAACCACCTACTGTGATGCCCCTACACAAGCACATGCAGACGTACACATGCACAGTTCTGTGTCACTGCAGGAGAAAGGAGACAGTCTTCCCCGTTTTGTTTTTTTTTTAAGATTTTATTTATTTGTCTTTAGAGAGGAAGGGAAAGAGAGAAGGAGAGAAATATCAATGTCTGGTTGCTTCTTATGAGTCCCCTGCTGGGAACTGGCCTGCAACCCAGGCATGTGCCCTGACTGGGAATTGAACCGCCATCGTGTGGTTCGCAGGCCCGCGCTCAATCCACTGAGCTACACCAGCCAGGCCTCTTCCCCATTCTTGATGCCCCTTTGTCGTGTCTATCGCAGTGCGTGTGGTCACCTATCCCTTCTGACTGTAACTGAATGACATATGTAGGAAGTTGGAGGTGTACCTGAAGAGATTTCTGTAGATTAAGGACATCCCCAAGCAGGCAGGAGTGATAGGTCTGAAGAGTCGAGTCTTAGGCCCTCGGGACATATACGGCATAAACAGTGGGGAACGAGCTTCCCCGATGTGCCTCCTTTGGCGCAATCAGCAATTCACACGGGTGAGAGGCTCACTGACTCCGAGTTGGGCCAGCCGGTGGGTGGGTGGTGATGAGACATCTCTTCTTGGTATGTTATTTCAGGAGAGGTAGGAAGACATTACATAGACTTTATACTCAGGGGTAAAAAGCCACCCTTTAGAAATATATGAGATCTTCTATGCAATATCCTAACAGTCCGCCTTGTATTTTAACTGGACTCTAACTCTCTAGAGATTACCAGTAAAAATTCAAGTAATAATTGTGGTGGTTTTAGCGATATAATGAATAGCCACCCAAGGATTTGACCGAGATTCCCTAATAGGTTGTTGGGGTTCACTAAATTTTAAATAACAAAAATAATGTCAGGAAATAATTCATTTGCCCTGGCCTGTATGGCTCAGTGGATTGAGTACCAGCCTGTGAACCAGAGGGTCGCTGGTTCGATTCCCAGTCAGGGAACATGTCTGTGTTGCAGGCCAGGTCCCCAGTAGAGGGTGCATGAGAGGCAACCACACATTGAGTGTCTTTCCTTCTCTTTCTCCCTCCTTTCCCCTCTCTCTAAAAGTAAATAAATAAAATCTTAAAAGAGGAAAGAATTTATTTCACCCAACAGCCATCCACTAGAAACAACACCCTCACTGGATGAGCTCCTGCTGGTATAATGTGAAACCACAGACCCAAGACTTCAGATTTCGGGTCAGAAGGCAGACTTGCACAAGCATTAATGGATTGTCCCCTGTCTGTGGGAGCATAGAACGTAGGTCAAAATGTGCCGGTCGTGGGCGAGAGCAAGCCAGCTTGTCGCTGCCTCCATCCTAAGAGTAAATTTTGTGACTCGAAAGCTTTATATTGGAGAAGATGGCAAGAGAAAAACCATGGAAGTTAGAGGACACAGGCTGGGTTCAGGTACTAATGAGTAATCAAGGTGGCCGGAAGACCCAGCGCTTCTCAAAGTTTTCTGCCAAAATATCTCATTATAGAGAAAGAATAAACTCAAACGCCTCACTCACCAAGAAATGGCGTTTGCCCCATGTCCGCACTCAATGTCTTCGAAGCCTCATGGTTCATCTTTAAAATCAATGCAAATTCTGCATACCAGTCTATCATATCAAGGGGATCATATAAAAATCATCTTTTGAAGAGCTATTGACAAAGGAGAGAACCAGTTTCCTGTTTCTGCCCTTGGCTGATACTTCCTTGGAAGCATAGTTTCCTACTGGCTTTGCTTCCTATACATATGGTAAAAACTTTCAGGTAAACGTACATTTTCCAAATCTTGTGAGCATTATCCTAAGTATGAGGGTTTGCAATAGATGCGTATGTTTTAAAGGTTAACAGTAAACTGAACAACAGATAACTACCACTGAATTTAGGAAACAGAACACCCCAGAAACTTAAAGCACCCAGTGTGCCCCTCCCCCGTTGCCTCCGCTGCTGTTCGTCCCTCCTGAAATCCCTGTTACTTTAGGTTGGTCATTCCTTTGGTTTTCTCTATAATTCATTACTTTACCACAAATGTAGACATTCCAAAACAACAAAGCATAAAATAGCATAGTTTGCTGATTGGTAACCTTGATATAAGTGATGTATGTATTCTACCCTTTGCCTTTTTAGTTCTACGTAGTTTTGGGGATCCATCTGTGTCCATGTGTGTGACTGAAGTTTCATTTTTGTCTATAAAGCATGTCTTTTTATATTCGTTCCAGGGCTGCTGGACATGAGGGTTGCTTTCAGTTTTTTGTCATCACAAAGCCTTGTGTCTCCAGCTGCACATGGGAAAGAATTTCCCCAGGGTGACTAGCCAGGAGTGAAATTGTGAGTCAGGAGGTCTATGTTATCTCCAATTTTAGTAATAGTGCCTGTAGCAGATAGTATTTTCTAAGGAAGGCAGCAAAAATATCTTGCATTCACATGCTTTTTAAAAATAATATGACTTTGACACACTTCCCATCAAGAGGTAGGGTCTATGTCCCCTTCCTTGGTTAGCAAAGGGGCTTTTCGTAACTATTTTTACCAATAAAGAAGTTACTCTAAGTGACCTTAAGGGTACTTTGTAAAGATCCATGCATCAGCCTTGATTAGGTTAGTTGGTTAGAGCAGATGTCTTACTAATTGCTCTATTAACTAGTTTATAATTCTTTTCTAAAGTCATCATTTTCTTTCAAACTATTATGTATTTTATTCTTTGTTTTGCTTTATTACACTGGCTGAAGCCTGTAATACAGTGGTAAGTAAGACTGGGGAGAATGGGCATTTCTATCTTGTATTCAGTTTTAAAAGGAATACCTTAAACGTTTCACCATTAAACATGATGTCTAGAGTCATTATCAGATTTAGAAGTCCTTTAGCATTCTTAAATTACTAAGAACATAATTTTTTCTATATATCCACATAATTCTATGGTAATTGTTATGTGACACCTGGCCTCCTGGATGGCCCCAAATGATTTTTCCCTCCTGGTATTATACCTTTATATAGTTCCTCCCCCATTATACCAGAGATAATCTGTGTAATCCACAGGCCACGGCAGAAGTGATGATACGCCATTTAGGCACAGAGATCAATGGAATAGAATTGAAAGTCCAGAAATAAACTGTACGTTTATGGTCAGTTGGTTTCAAGAAGGGTGCGAGTCACTTCAATGGGGACAAAACAGTCCCTTGTGACAAATGATGAAGAGACAACTGTGCATCCACATGCAAAAAGAAATGAAGTTGAACGTCTACATCACACTGTGTACAAAAAACAACTCGAAATGAATCAAAACCAAAATGTAGAGTTGAAACTATATAAAACTCAGGGAGAAAATAGGCCTAAATCTCTACGGCCTTAGGCAATGATTTCTCAGAGATGACACCAAAAGCATAAGCAGCAATAGAAAAAAAATAGATAAATTCTACTTTATCAGATGGGACTAATATCCAGAATATATAAAGAACTCTTAATTCAACAGTAAAAAGGCAAATTATCCGATTTAAAAATGGGCTAAGGATTTGACATTGAATAGACATTTCTCCAGAGACCAAATAGCCAAAAGCACACAAAAAGATGCTCGGCATCATTAGCTATTATGGAAATGCAAATCAAACCCACAGCGAGAGCCCTGGCCAGGCAGAAGAGTTGGTTAGGGCACTGTCCTTCCACATCAAGTTTGCAGATTTGGTCCCTGGTCAGGGCACATACAAAAATCAACCAATGGATGCATACGCAAGTGGAACAACAAACCAGTCTCTCTCTCTCTCTCTCTCTCTCTCTCTCTCTCATTCTCTCCCTCCCTCTGTCCCTCTCCCTTCCTCTCTTTAAAATCATTAAAGTAAAAAATTTTCAAGAACACCGTAAGATGCTATTTCACACCCTCTGTGATATCTGTAATATCAAAGATGAAATCAAGGGTTGGTGAGGATGTGGAGAAACAGGATCCCTCCCACGCTCTTGGTAGCAATGTAAAATGCTCACATTTCTCAAAAAGTCTCTGAGGCCCAGAGGCAGTGCCTTTGTCCAGAGAGTATTTGTTCTGTCAGGTGGGAAATTTCAAAAGAGACATATTTTTCCTCCAGTAAAGTTTAGATACAGACAGACAAGGGTCACTGACTTCTGTGCGGTCAATGTTCTTTTCCTAGTTTATATGCTGAAGTCAAATATCTTTGACGGGGTGGTTCCCAGATCCAGGTAGTGGTTTCTGTTCAATCTTCTGAAACAAGTCTCAGCTTTCTTCTCTGCTTACTGAGCCCTTTAAAATTCAAGCTTCAGGCCACCCACTTACACAGACACCCCCAGAGCAAATGCCAAGATCAGATCACACTGCAGATCTCAAGTTTTCCTATCAATTCAGCCATACATTTTAAAGATAAACATTTTAAAGATATACGTGTGTGTGTGTGTGTGTGTGTGTGTACTTCAGCATTTTTAGGTGTTCTATACCAGGAGGATTTCTCTGGACATCTAACCCACCATAATGCCTGAAATGAAAAATCGGACAAAGCGTATTTGTGCACAAGTTCACACTCCCAATCCTACCCACACTTAAAAAAATAAATCTTTAAACACTAGTCTCTTGGAAAACATACCATGTTCATCTGGTGACTTCTGTACCCCTCTAGACATTTTTGCATGAACTGTGGCTTAAGGAACACAGTGGAAGAATAAAGTTTAGATTGGAAGATTGAGGTCACATTTCAACAGTCTTAAGTGAAAAAATAGGAATATTTGGATTTCCAAATTGTAACTTTTGTGATTCAGCAGATTGAAATTCCATGGCGGACATACTTCTCATTGGCAATCTTTTTTTTAAAACAGGGTTCTTTCATTCAAACTATCGAGTGCTTCATATATGCCTGACACTGGTTTCATGCTGTGTGGAGTAGAAGAAATCATGAAAGACAAATTAAGTAATATATAAACAAATCTTGGAAACATTTCTTGGACACAAATAATTACCCTGTAAAGCAAAAACACGGCAAGTGCCAAATAAATGGTGAGAGTTCAGAGAGCTATAGAAGTTCAACATAGGAAGGAGGACTTTCAGCTTGGAGTGGGGGCAGGGTGACCAACTGTCCTGGTTTGACAGGGACTAAGAAGCCACCCAGGATGCAGACCTTTCAGTGAGAAAACCAGGATAGCCCTGGGGGAACAAGACAGTCAATCTTTTCTAAAATGTACTCACCTGAGGACATTTTAAAATTGTTTTTAGAGAGAGAGGAGGGGAGAGAGAGAGAAACATTGATTGGCTGCCTTCTCATAGGTGCCCCGACCGGGGATCGAACCCACAGCCTGAGTATGTGTCCTGAATAGGAATTGAACTCATGACCTTTCAGTCCAGGGGCAATGCGTCAACCAACTGAGCTGTACTTGCCAGGGCACGGTCAATCTTAATGAAAACAAAGATGTAGGAAGAATCAGAAAGTCCTCATAAAGGACAAAAGATGAAAGTTGTAAAGGACCTTGTAGAGTTAGTTGGATTGGATAAGCTACCTTCATTAATTTGTATCTATAACACATATACAACTTACTCCCCCTTCCTCGATCTTCCCAGTACTAGTCCCAACAATTGTGCAGTGATTCTGCTCTCGTGAGTACTTTCTTCGGGTTGTCACGTGGCTTAAAATCTTTTTTTTCCCCAACCACTGGCTTCTGCTTTCATTACTATACCTGCATACCTTACATAGTTTTCTAAATTCCAGCTGCTGTGCTTCCCTTCAGCGCTGTGCTAAATGAAAGTCTTTTTATGCCTCCTCCTCTGTAAATGTCTAAAATTATGGAGTCTTCATTTGTGGCCATGACATTTTGGGGTCAACAATTAGCAGGAAGTCTGCTTAGAAAAATGAAATGGGTCTTCCTTTGAATTCAGTCTCCTAAAGTGACCAACTTTGGAGAGGAGAGAAAGTGTACACCTATGTGGAATACTGAAAACCAGTGCTTCTCAAACTTCAGTGTGCCTACAAGCTACCATCACCTTCCCCTGTCATGTTGAAAATGCAGATTCTGTCTAGTAGGGCCAGGAGGACCTGAGATTCTGCATTTCTAACAAGCTCCCAGCTGATTCTGTTGCCCCTGGTCTTAGGACCACACTTTGGGTAGAAGCCTGTAGAGGAGAAAGGCTTTTTCTGCCACTTGCACTATCCCAGATTTCCATCTTTTCCCTAAAATTCTCTGACTTTGCTGCTGAGTCTAAAATTCCACAAATTCTACTATTCTGGAAGAAGTTGTAGATTGAGTCACGACTCAATATAAAATTTCAGTCAGATAGTTAACCTTATTGTACCTGCTGAATTAGAAACTTTCAGAAAGGACACTGATTTTTGTGGGTAAGAGCATTTCGGCGAGGCACTGTACTAAAGGGTGAACGCGAAGGTGAGGCATGAGCAGGTTAGGAGAAGAGGTGGGTGTGGGGCAGCTGCAGAGCGTTAGGAAAGCAGGGACACCTGGGGAACGGCCAAGTGCAATATTAGGAAGTAGGAGGAGATGAAGAAAGACAGGTCAGAGGTCACCTATAACATACCCCATCATTTTAAAGGCTGGCCCTTGCCCAGGGCCAGTCTGAGGAAACCTGTTCCTCATAAAAACCGCAAGTCTATTCCTTGTTTCTGATAGAAAGGTAATGTGACACCTGGACGTGTCAGTAGAGAGTCACTATTTTTCTTACTTTGCTTCTGCAGTTGTGAAATACAAGAAGTCTGTTTGCTAAAGGCGCATGCTAGTGGAGGCTGTAGGAAATGTCTTTTAATAAATACTAAAGGTTCCAAGATAGGATTTAGAGCTAAAGGTATGACTGGTGACTGACAGCACAGAATGATAGCACCTAAGTGAGTCAGAGATCATGCAACCTTTTTATTCTATAGGTGAGGGAACTGGAAACAAGCAGGTTCCATTAGATTGCTCCACTTCCTCCGGGTACTTAATGAAATAGCCTGGACTTGCATACCAAGACTTTGTTGACGCTTAAGTGCTTTCCACGGGTGTCAAACTCGTTTTCACCGGGGGCCACATCAGCCTGGTGATTGCCTTCAAGGGTTGCCTTTTCAGTTGCTGAAATAATTTTAGGACTGTACAAATGTAACTACTCCTTCACTGTGAAGGAGTTGAAATTACATTCAGCCCCTTTGAAGGCAACCACGAGGCTGATGTGGCCCCTGGGGAAAATGAGTTCGACACCCCTGCTATAGTAGTATGTGTTGGTTTGAAAACCCAGGTTAAAATTTCCTGAAAGCCTTCATGTTTTAATTCCAATAAGTTCTCTTTTAAGATTTGTATGCTTAATGATCTTGTACTTAATCAGTCAACTAATTTTGCCTAATTTACATTTTCTAAACTTGTTCTTTGTCCTTTATTTTCTTCTTCCTTTCCTCCCTCCCCAGGTCACTCCTTCATTCCTTCCTGCCTTCCTTCCTTCCTTTGTCCTTGTTTATAAATCCTTGTGTCAAGGGCTCCATTTTTTTTAATGGGGTCCATTTTCATTTAAAGGAGATCTGTACAATGTATTATCTATAAGGCCCAAACCAAGATAAATCCATTTATTTTCTGAACATATTCTAGGTGTCACCCCTCCTTTTGATAAAACAATAAAACCTACTCTCCTAGCATGAAAATAGCCTCATTTTCTTCTGAAACTCCCCCACCTGTACACATGTTTCGTGTCCGGATTCAGACAGCCAAAGGCAGATGTGAAAAAGAGCTGGAGCCAAATGAGATAAACCTGTGAATCCTGACCATGGACTTGACTCCACCTGCCGGCCTAGCCTACTTGGCACTCCACACCTTAAAGTATCTGGAAGGTCACTGTTAAACAAATGAAAGGTAATACTACTTTACCACACGGGCTGTAAGGCAGTGAAATGTACCACCAAAAGTGGCCCTGACCATCTGTCACCTTCCCAGGCTCCATCTTTCCACTGATTAAAAAAGCATTATGACATCAGGCTCAAGGCAAATTTGAACTCAACTTATTGCATTTTCTAAAACAACTTGGATCTCAAGTAGGAGTGCCAAAAAGTCGATGTCTTTAGTCTTCCCAATTGCTGGCAATGGTAGAGGGCAAGAGACCACTGTTTTAGAAGACAAGCTTTCCAGCCCTGGCTGGTGTGGCTCAGTGGATTGAATGCCAGCCTGCGAACCAAGAGGTCATTGGTTTGATTCCCAGTCAGGGCACATGCCTGGGTTATGGGGCAGGTCCTCAGTGTGGGGTGCATGAGAGTCAACCACACATTGATGTTTCTCTCCCTCTCTTTCTCCCTCCCTTCCCCTCTAAAATAAATAAATAAATAAGACAAGGTTTCCAGAACCTCTGAGGTTAAACTGGGTAGAGAACAGACTGTTCTGGCATTACAATTTTAGTGCTATAGAAATCTTAGAAAGACTTGTCACCTCATGGGAGACCTGTCATTTCATGTCACTTACAAAGATTTGTCACTTCGTTTCTTTCTTGGATTTGCTTTTTCCTTTTAATTAGCTTTTGAATAGTGCTTCTAGTTCTGAGAACGCAATCCCCAGGAATCCTACACTTCAGACACAGAGCTCAAATGAGAAAGAAAAATGCAGTGTTCTTGCCAATTTCTAAGTAGACTTTTGGTTTGGCTTTCCAGATACAATGAAATGGCTCAGGTTGGCTTAGGGATATAGTTTATGCTGATTAAAGAAGTTAGATTTATTATATGTCTTTTCTGGGATAACTTATAAGAGAAAAAGAGATGCTAATCTCTGGAGATTATTTTCTCTTTGCTTGATCAAATCGCTATGTAGCAAAATAATTTGCACTCTCCAGCTGTGGTAGATTGTTATAATAATGGCTTCCAAAACATCACAAGTCCCTGATTTCATGGTTCTTTGCAAGGTGTTGTAGCCTCTTCTTAAAAGAAAGATGGAGTCTATTATTCTACTCCCTAGAATCTTGATGGGCCTTATGACCTGCTTTGACTGACAGGGTGGTGGAAGAGACAACGTGAGTTCTAGAGCCTGTACCTTAAGATGCTTGAAGTGTCTACTTTCACACTTTTGAAACAAAGCTGCCTTGTATAGAAGCTTAAGCTGGTTACTGAATGGTGAGCCACTACTGGAAGAGAAAGGTCCTGTCCTTCCAGCTATCCCCAAGGCCAATAAAAACATATCCTCGGGTAAGGATTAAAACCAGAAAAAAAGACATTAAAACTATATTGTCTTTTTTTCCTGTATATTCTGCCAACCACTCTGTATCTGTCTAGTTTTAGAGCATTGTTCAACATCCTTTCAAGCTCAGACTCAACACAGACCATAAGTTTCTGTCCCATATTAGCAAAGACTTTGAAGTATCTACACCCACCCATGTCAACAGCATCATAGCCATTGTCTGAAAAATGTTGACTACTTCCAAGTTTGGGAGCTTCAATGAGTCCATAACACAAGTATGTGCTAGATAGGAACTCATACATATCCTGGGATAAGGCCCCTGGTAATGAACTTATTGCCTCCATGAACACATATGATACAAATATTGTCTCATCTCTTTATTTTCCAGATAGATTGCACTAGTCCCAGTCTCACTTATCAGGAAGTCTAGAATCTCCCTCTTCAAGTTCCCTTCTCCCTTGAATTTTCCATTAAAATTAACTCAAGCCCTTAAGCACTTCAAAAGGGTCAGTCTGACATTCTTGCTATATCAGAGACTGTCTGCGGATCACCAAACTAATTTATGTAGGATTATCAGATTTAGCATATAAAAATACAGGATGCCCAAATAGTACATAGGATATACTTAAGAAATACTTATTTGTTGTTTATCTGAAATTTCCATTTATTCGGATATCATATACTTTATCTGGCAACCGTACATCAAACCCATTTCTTCTCTCTGGGCATAAAATTATCTACTATATTTGCTAGTTTCTCTTGCAGCTAGGTGAGGGTCATATGACTGAGTTCCGGCCATAAAAACCTCTCCAGTTCAATCCTCCTTGCTTTTTCTTTTTTTCTCTCCAGTTGTCTAAGGACAATATGGGAGGAACTGGGTACCTAGGTCACCTCTTGAATGGGAACTACCCAGGAGAATCATATAGCAAAGACATTGAACACTGCATGAACTGCTGTTTGAATAAGAAATGAAAGTTTATTGTTAACCCACCAAGATTAGGAGTTTATTTATTATACAGATAGATTTTTCTTAAGTAACACAGAACATTAGTATCTTGAAGTACAGTGCTGCTGTCTCAGTCTGTTCAGCTGCTGTAGCAGAATGCCATAGACCCGGTGGTATATGAACAATAGAATCCATTTCTCACAGCTCTGGAGGCTGGGGAGTCCAAGATCAAGGAGCTGGCAGATTCTGTGTCTGGGAAAGACCTACTTCCTGGTCCATAGACGGCCATCTTTTTGCCATGTCCTCACATAGTGGAAGGAACAAGGGATCTCTTCAGGGTCCCTTTTGTAAGGGCACTAATTCCATTCACTAGAGCTCCATTTTCATGACATAATCACCCCTCAAAGGCCCCGCCTCCAAATACCATCGAATTGGAGATTAGGTTTCAGCATATGAATCTAGGGAACACAAACATTCAGTCTGTAGCAGCTGCCGTAACAAATAGCTAAAGTTTGTGACATCAGCTTAGTGGGTCAGCTGTGGGAGGTAAGGAAGCAGATATCCAAACCTTGGAATATGAAGATGCATACTTTATACTGACAAAACTTTGATAAACTGTCACTTAAAGTAACTTAGAAGGACCATGATGTGCCTAAGTGAATTTACAGTTCCAGTGCAGAGAGATTTAACCATTTCCCTTCCTTCCTTCCTTCCTTCCTTCCTTTTTTCTTTTTGGTGCCATGTACCCCTGTGGCAGTTGGGTGAATCTTATGGACCCCATTTCAGAATAATGTTCTTAAATGCATACAACAAAATTCATAGGACTATAAGGAAACCAATTATATTGACAAATACTTAGCAAAATATTTTTAAAAAGCAAGTATTTTTTAAAAAAGTAACATATCCGCATCTTATTAATACATTAAATAACAAAACCTAGGAGCATGTGACAACTGACTATATGTGTTCATTTGACTGGGCAACTGGGTGCCCAGATATGTGGTTAAACATGACTCTGGAGGTGTCTGTGAGGGCTTTTCTGAGTGCAATTTGCATTTGACTCAGTAAACTGAGCAAAGAAGATTGGCCTCCCCAATATGAGGGGGCCACTGCGGATCCTGGGACTATCATAATCACAGTGTAGTTAGTATATGAGGGTAAATAACACCTTGAGATAGGTTGCAACTGTGTGCCATAACTGTAATATGATGTGAAAATAACAATTTACAGGCACTAATACCATGCTGGTTTGTTGCCTCCATTCATAACTGAATAGCAGAAATGCTAAATTTCAGTTGGGGGTTAGTGAAAATAAAAATGCAACTTGCCTCCCCTGTTGGTGAATACTGTTGGTGTTCTGTCTGGCCCCCACAGACCTTTGTTGGGGGTTCCCTGTGTTCATCCTACAGCTTCTATTACCTTTGCTTTATCAGCTCTTACCTGAGCTTCCTTTCAGAGGATTATCCTTGGGCTACTGCAGCCCCATGTCTACAGATGCAGAAGACTGAAAATGCAGGGGTGGCCCTGGCCAGGTAGTTCAACTGGTTAGAGCATTGTCCTGGTATGCCAAGATTGTGAGTTCGATCCCTGGTGGGGACACATGCAAGAATCAGCCAATGAATGCATAAATAAGTGGGACAACAAATTGATGTTTCTCTCTCTCTCAAATCAATAAATAAAAACTTTTTAAAAAAGAAAATGCATGGGTGTTCAAGTCCCTCAAAGGCACCCCATAGCCAATGACTGACTGATGAGAATGTATGAGAAATCAGCTTTTTGCTTTGAGATGGCACAAAACTGAAGTCTAATCAATGCTCCAGAAGTCCCCTGGGGATCAAGTTGAGGTTGGGCCTTTGCCTAAAATTTCACCATATCATTATTCTGCTTTTCTCTCATCTTCAGTTACTCCTCAATGAGTCACTTGCACGCGCATCCTCATTTCAGGGTCTGCTTCCAGAGAACGTGACTTAATACACCATCCAAGTTACAGAACCCCTGGGTCACAAACCCCTACTCTAGGGGAAGTGGGAATGAGTTTGAGTGCCTGTGTTTCGGGCCGAACTTTCTGCTCTTAGCAAGTTGTCATTACTAAGAAAGACGTGAACCCAGGCCAGAACAGAGCTGGACTCAATTCAAGCAGAGATCAAAAAGATGAAGAAAACCCAGATATCGTCAACTTTGCAGAACTAGAAAATCCTACCACTTCTAGACTCCAAATATGAAGGGATAAGATAGCAAAATCCTTGCATAACAAAGGCTTAGTAAGATTTCTAAGTAAACAAAATGACAGCTGTGTGGCAATTGGGTCAGCGTACTCCCTTCTCTGCCCAGCGGGAAGATAACCACCTTGTAGGTGAAAGGGCAAGGAGCAGAGAAGTCAGACAGCCTTGAGCACTGGGTCTAGACACCATTGACAATTTTAGCAAATAAAAATACAAGGCATGGAGTAGTTTATCTAGCAACCCTAGGCCTAGAAAATAACTCTGGGAGTAATCACTGGTACCTGAGCCTTTCTAAAAGCCAGGAGAGCAGAAACACTCAAGTTGTAGAGGGAATGGTACTGATAAAGAAATGACAAGCCTGGTCTGAAAAAGCTCTCACCTATCCAGAAAACTTAAAATCAACCCTCACATCTCTTCACATTTGCACCGGCAGGACGCACACACTGTGAAAGCCCCGAGGATGTCCTGCTCTCCAGCGCCCCCTGCTCAGATGTGGCCGGGAAGGGTGACGGACAAGGGAGAGGTTTTCAGAAGATGAGCCAGCAGCGGGGCTCCGGAGAAAACTGCGGACAGAAAACCTTCCCAAACGTGGGACTGTGGTCTCAACAGAGAACTTCCCACCCCAGGACAGAGGTCTTCACAGTGCCTGCCCCGCTGGTTTTCACAACTGCCGAGGACTGGAAACTGTGTGTATCCCCTGAATGGGAGCATCTGCTTGTTGGTTTTATTGTGGACAGTCTGTCTGGAGCCACATCCAGACCTGATAGCGAAGACTGTGTCACCCAGAGATCCTGGATTTTGAGCTTGAGGCAATGACTGGAAAGGACTTTGGGTCATTTCCTTTGGTGGAGAAAGGCTTGTGACTTGTGACAGTGACAAATGCATATGGCAGTGACAAATGATGGATACTACAGCAGAACACGAAAGAACATAGGCTCTGGAGTAGGACAGGACCAGAATCCTGGCTCTGCCGGCTCCGCCCTTCACTAACTACGTGACCTTGGACAGCTCACTTAACTTCTCCAAGCACGAGTTCTCTTTTCTGTAAAATGGGGATAACAAGAGTTGACAGGCTTGTATTAGGGTTATGTGAGAAATGGGTGCAAAGTGCTTAGCACGGGACTGAGGCACGCACAGTAATTAGTATTCGGTAAATAACATTACTCGAACAAAAATAAATTGGAGCAAAGATGTTGAAGTTGAATCACACCACCCAACACACAGTAGAATATACTTTACAGCCCCCTACAGATTTCTCCCCATAGTCCCAACTGATTATAGCAGCTACTTCCCATCCCAGATAACTCTTGTCTCTTTCTTCGGGAAGTCCCTTCCTTACCGGGTCCCTTCTGTCCACCTCCCTACTCACTCCTGTCAGGCATTTCTCATTTGGCCTCTTTTTTAGGCTCATCCCATTCCATTTCTCCACCTGTTTGACTGAGGAGTATAACAAAGGTACAGATGACTGCGCAATAAAGATACTCTTTTCAAAGGGAACCGAAGTGTGGAAACAAGCCTGGAAACTTACTCGGGTCTACTCTGGCCCTGACACTTCATTGTCTTCTTACTCTCCAGCTCCCAACCCCGTTCATGCGTGCCAAGTGTTTGCAGTACCCCGCAAACGCGATGTAGACACCAGCACCGTCTCAACTGAAGCGCTCGGGTTCTGTTTAGGATTCTGAGACGTTTATTAGATCCTTTGATCTATGCGGACTAGAGAAAAAAGATTCTCTTCCAGCAGTGACGGCTCCGGAAGTCCTCGGTAGCAACAGGTTTCCTCTGTGCAAGGAGGACACCTAGCGGCTGCTTGTGATGTGGTAGCTGATCCAGAAACGCCTTCCGAATTCTTTCCTTTGCCGACCCAATCATGCAGAAGTCACACATCGCAGATCTAAGAAGTCTAAATAGAATAAATAGCAACGTATCGCTAGTATCTAAGCAGGGGGAAACAAACCTAAAGAGGTTGCACTTATTTTCTAGGCACAATGGAAGTGCCGTGCAGGGTGGAGGAGAACTTACGAGCGTCATAGGCGGGCAGTTGGGGAAACCTGAATGTTGGTTGATGTAACTGAGTTAACGGCGATTTTCTTAAGTCTAGTTGGGGCATGATGCTTGTGTAGGAAGATGTTTCCATCTTTTGTAGATGCAGGCTGACGTTTAAGGGCGATGTAGGAAGTCTTCTGAAACCTACTTTCAGGTGTTTTGGCAAAAGGGAAGCGTGTGTGTACATATGGAGAAGAGTGTATACTCATATGGACATGAAGCAAGATGTTCACAGTTGATGAATCTAGGTGGGGAGAAATATAGATATTCATTACCCTGTTTTTTCACCCCTTCTGTGCAATTTCTTTTCACAATAAACAAATTGGAATGAAAAAGCATTGAGCTGTCACTTAAAATGTTAACTGAATTTATATCTCAACAGTTGTGACATCTCTTGTAATCACTCACATAATTATCTGCTGCTTTTTGTGTCTGTCAGAGGGCACAGAGCAAACACTCACAGATATTAGCTGATGCTAAGAAAAAGTGATAGAAAACTTCCTCTCTCCCCTCCTGTGCCAGGCTGTCACTGGCCCTCCTTCTGGCCTGGGGGACACCTCCTCCCACCCCCACCCCTCCATCAGCCTCCCCAGGCCCACTCACTTACCCTCCAGAGTCCCGTCCTCCATGCTGTTAGGCTGTTTCCCTGCCTCGATGTTCACACAGTCTACTCTCACGTCTATTATCTTGACTGAATGCCTCATTGCACTACCACTTCTTTGAGAAGGGGATTTTGTTTCCTTTTTCACAGCTGTAACCTTAGTCCCTGATAGAGTATCTGGCACATGTTAGAACTTAATAAATATTTAGTGAATGAGTGGCCAATGGTAGAGCAACCAGCATCTTCAAAGGCCAGACATGTCGGGTTCCCCCACATGTGTGCACCTGTGTGTGTGTGTATCTGTATCCCGAGACTATGAAACCTATGAATATGCATGTGTATACTATATATTTGCACACACTGTGACTATGTATATAACTATGCATATATTATAAGTGGTATAAGATATGAAAAATAGGCTTCCGTTTTATGTCACATGGGCTTTAATTAGAATTGTGGTAAAACCATTTTTTAGAAAAAACTTCATATTTTTTAATACTAAGTCTTCCTTCCCAGGAAGAACTTTCTATTTATCGAGTTCTTTACATCCTTTATTACAGCTTTATACTTATTTCCCATTTAACACATCAACTTATCTCACATATTTATTTACTGTTCTATTTTTCACTTGTAATTACTCCCATAAGGGAAATGTACATTTGTGTACCTTACTTGTATCTAGCCTTTTTTTAGTTTGTTGCATCAATTCTAAAACTCTTTAACTGAGCACCCTAGATTTTCAAAATATGCAATCATAGCTACAAACAATCGCTCCCCCATTATTTACATCATTTTATTTCCCACTTTATTACATTGTCTAGAATAATGGTGTTCAAACTGACACACGTGGACCTCAGGACGCGCCATGACTATGCACAGGCAGGGGCAATTCCTTGGCCTCCAGATCCTCGGCCGATGCGAGTTCTTTTTCCTAAAGCTGTTTATCATGTGTTTCCCCTCCTTCTACTTAAAAAGGCCCTTTTTGGTCAGGATACTGAGGATTGTATTTAAACTTTCCAATGATACATGTCTTTTGGGTTATCTAACACATTCCTCATTTTATGAGTTTGACACACTGAATTCCAGTGAGGTTGTCTGACACCCAAAGGATCACATAGTCCCACATTTCGTTCCTTTTATTTAGCAGAAGAATTAATGCCAATTATGGCATAAAATTCTTACAGCTTTATTGAGATATAATTGACAAATAAAAATTGTATGTATCTAAGATATACAGCATTGTGTTTTAATATATGTATATGCTGTGAAATGATTACCACAACGAAGCTAATTAACATCAGAAACAATTAAAGTAATTCTAATTTTTTAATATATAATTGTATCAAGCATATAAAATTATTAGTATCCAGTAGTAATCCTTTTTTTCTTGCCAACTTGCCTAATTTTGGATTACTTATTTCCTCATCAATTTCTTTTTTTTTAAGATTTTATTTATTTATCTTTAGAGGGGAAGAAGACTAGAGAGGGAGAGAATATCAGTGTATGGTTGCCTCTCGTGAGTCCCCTGCTGGGAACTGGCCTGCAACCCAGGCATGTGCCCTGACTGAGAATCGAACCGCGATCCTCTGGTTCCACTGAGCTACACCAGCCAGGGCCAATTTCCTTATTTCTGTCTTACCTTTTGGTATGAGATTACATATTAGCTTAGATCACTATCCTAGTTGTATTTAATTGCTTAAGGAAATAATCACGAAACTGGTGGTCCATTTTTTTCATCCTGGGTTTTACAGTTGACCTTTCCTGGTTTTAACATCTTTCAGCTTCATTCCAAGAGGAATCATTCCAGGTGCTGAGGGTAGATGATGCAAGATGTGTAGTGACCTCATCTCAGAAGTCAGAGTCTGTTCTTTTGCTCTCTCATTGGTCAAAGCGAACTGCAGGACCAGGCCGGCTTCAAGGAAGAGAGAAATGTACTGGAGCTTCTGACCCATGTTGGATGTCATCATAAATTAAACCTCTCCTCAGGCAGAATTGTTTTAAAATACAAAGAAAATTTGAGTTTGTGAAGTTGAAGTTAGATTCCAAGTAAGTTACAGTTCTACTAGCAACAGTGAGAAAGTTTTGTTTACCTTGGTCATCCGAGTTTGGTGACCCGTTGTTGTTGTGATTCTGAAGCAGTCTTATTTGCAAAATACATTTTCCATTGTGTGATTTTTTTGTTTGTCTGTTTGTCGTTGCAACCTACACGTAACATTGAAAAACTCAGGGGTGGTCACTTAGTACTTTTTTTTGAAGGCCTCTGTAAAGATCATCAAACAGTTTTGGAGGAATAGCATGTAAATTCCTGTTTTACTATAATCCTTCCCTCCATTCTCATCCTTTTTTAAAATACATTTTATTTTATTATTTTTTAAAGATTTTATTTATTTATCTTTAGAGAGGAAGGGAAGGAGAGAAGGAGAGAAATATCAATGTACGGTTGCCTCTCGTGAGTCCCCTACTGGGAACTGGCCTGCAACCCAGGCATGTGCCCTGACTGGGATCCATTCTCATCCTTAACGGACTCGCAGACTAGAGCAGGCCAGCATCCTCTCCACGGCAGGCAACAAGGACAGCCACCCTGAAGGCGTACGTGAACGGACACCACCTCTTTCCATTTCTGTGAACTGAAATGTCTCATTATGGGCTTCTGCATGTTTGAGGAAAACTGAAAACTCACCATTTGTATTATAGAAGCCTCACAGGTAAACATCACAGATAATATAAATATCACAGGTAAACAAATCGTTTTTTTTAAAAGCAGTATTTTGTATAATTACCCAATTGCAGGATATTTAGCAGGTAAGTTTTTTTTTTCATTTTCTTTGGTGAGAAGATTGTAGACTGAATGGAGTGTGCCACATTTCCGTGTACACTGCCCGCTGAGTGTGCAGCTGGACACCCAAAGTGCGATTTAATATATGTATATATTAAACACATATACATATATTAAAACACAAATATGTTGTATTTGGGCAACATAGTAACATCTTTTATGTATTCCACTTTTTCTTTAAAATCCTCAAGTCAGGGAGACAATTGGAAACTCCTTTTCTGAAAATCAAAATCCCTAAGACCCAGGGAGAACGTTTTGTTGTTGTTTGGTGATTTGAAGCCTCGCCTGGGGTTCTACAGAGGGTTGAATTGTTGGAAGGATCTGTCAGAATCAGCTCTGCATGGTGAGGGGCCAACACACCTGTTCCCCAAATTTTCCCTTTTGTTAGTCAAGAAGACATTTGAGTTGCAACAACCTCTGAAGTAAGAAATATAACTTTATTCAGTTTCGTAGAAAAATCAAGAAAAAGGTAAAATAATGCATGTTAATCCACATTAGCTGGTTGGGTATGCCCAAGCTAACTCAGCAGCAACTGTTTTAGACTGAGTATTGATGTCTTTTGGGGGAGATAAAAAACAAAACAAAACAAAACAAAACCCCACTTTTGATTGATTTAGAAGTACTGGCTTTTTCTCATCCTGGATTCGTGAGATTCTCGATTATCAATGTTTTTCCTCCCCCTTTTGCCAGGTTCACCCACACACGAATATTTCTTTCCCTCCCTCCCCCCTGCCTAAAAATAAATAAAATCTTAAGAAATTTAATAAATAAAGTTGCTCTTTCCTTTAAAAAAAAGGTAACCGTTGTTTAGCTCTCTTTTTCAATGATGTGTAGGTCATGCTGTTGTAGGTATGATCATTTTTTTTCATTAGACAAGATGGTCACAATAGTCACAACGTTAAAAACTAGACTAGCACTATCTCCACACGAAGCACAGTAGTTCATCCGCAGGCATGCCCCAAAAACGGTTTGTTACAAGGCTCACCCCAGCCGTGTCTCTTCCAGGAAGGTAGCAATGAGTGATCCTTTATTGTGAACCGATAATCTAGGTTGTCAACATCAGGCTGAGGGCACAAAACAGTAGCCAAAGGGTGGATAGTTTGTCTTGGAGCCGTTCAACCATAAAAACAGTGCTAAAAAATAGAAGTCTTCAGTCTCTATTTTTGTGAGTTTTTGTGAGTTGTGGGCTGCCACGTGGCTTTTGCGCCTCTCTGGGAACCTACGGAGCCAGGGCAGAAACTGAGACATTTCGCATCCCGGTGAGGGGTTTCCCAGCGCCAGACAGAAATAGTCCCTGGCAAACCAGGGAAGTTGGTCAAGGCAGCGCTCGGGGCAATCTCTAAAGTAACAGAGACACACGAGCCTTCACGGTGTGTCTGGCAATGATCCTTTTTTAAAAAATATGTCCTTTTGGGACTGTAATATCCATCTCTAACCAAAAGCTAATTAGTAGATAATTTATCAGCATAGATCCCCCCAAAGCAGTAATGACTGCAGGCAACCAGTGTGCATTTAAAAACCAGTCATTCTAAAGTAACATTGTTTCAAGTCTTTTTTAAAGTGGTTTTTTTTTTTTAGATTTTATTTATTTATTTGTAGAGAGGGGGGAAGGCAGGGAGAAAGAGAAGGAGAGAAACATCGTAAGAGATACACAAATATGTTGCCTCTCACACACCGTCCCCGCCCCTCCTAACTGGGGACCTGGCCTGCACCCCACGCATGTATGCTGACCAGAAATTAAACCAGTGACTTTTCGGTTTGCAGGATGGTGCCCAACCCACTGAGCCACACCGGTCAGGGCTATAGGAGTCATCTCAAGTAGCTTAAGAAAAAAAATGGATTATGAATATAAAGGCCCGTTTGTTCCCCCTGCATGCCAGTTCCCTCTTCCTCTCTATTCCAAACGAAGGGAAGCATGGCCGCCCAAACAGTCAGCACTGTACCTCACACAGTCCAGGCTCTCAAGGAGGAACTGGTCTCTCTCAGTTCCAATTCCAAAATTTCCAGGTGATAAATAAACCAACGGAGTAAATTTCTGTTGGTTTAAGTTGCCCTAATATACTAATAAACCAATATACCTGTTCATTCGCCAATAGGTTAGATTGTTGGTATTAATCTGCTGGGACTGTAATTGGCCAAGCTTGAGTCACCTGACCATCCCAGGGCCAATTACTCGTGGTTAGGGGTGGGGGTGAGGCAATTTTGAGCTGTTCTAAGAGCTTCCCAGATATTATCTTCTCATACAAATCTTTGAAGGTAGCTGTTATTGTTAACTTCATACCATAGGAGGGAAACGGAGAGAGGAGTTTTCAGAAGGAAAATGTAAACCTAGTAGCAAATGCTGAAGTTTACCCTGATAAGATGGTAATAAGCCTCTTCCCCCGCCCCCTTCTTCTGGGAACTATTTCCTATTATCTCATCCAGAGAAGCTTTCATGTTGTTCTGTGACTTTTTAAAATTATAACTTGGTGATTATTCCTCACCTGAGGACAGTTTTTCATTGTGTTTAAAAACAGAGGAAGGGAGAGAGAGAAATATTGTTGAGAGAGAAGCATCTATTGGTTGCCTCCCATACTGCACCCAGACCGGTACCAGGACCAGGCATCAAACCTACAACATAGGTACGTGCCCTGACCAGGAATCAAACCTGCAACCCTCGGCTATGGGACGATGCTCCAAACAACTGAGCCACACCAGTCAGAGCTACCTAGTTAGTTCTTATGATAAAAGATAAGACCGTGGGGAAGATCGAAAACACGGTCCTGATATTTTGCTTGTCCTCTTATTAAGAGGTGAAGTCTATTTCCCCACCCTTTAAATCTGAGCTGGCCTTGGGACTTGTTTTAATTAATAACATGTGATAGAAGTGATGCTGTAAGAGTCTTGGTCCCCAGGCCCCTCCTGTAGGAGGGTAGGTCTTGCAGCTTCTGCTCTTGTTCTTAGAATCCTGAGACCACCGTGCCGTAAGAAATCTCAGTGTACGGGCTGAATTTGTTCCCCCAAATTCGTCTGTTGAAGTCTTAACTCCCACTACTTCATAATATGACCTTGTCTAGAAACAGGGTTTTTACAGAGGTAATCAGGTTGAAGTCAGGTCATCAGGCAGGCCCTAATCCAGTATGACTGATGTCCTCATAAAAAGGGGAAACTTAGGCGCAGTCACACACGTACACACTGGGAACACACCATGTGAAGATGAAGTCAGAGATAGGAGTGATGCATCTCCCCACCAAGGAACACCAAACCTCATCAGCAAACAACAGAAGCTAGGGGAGAGGTAAAGGCCAAATTCTTCCTCATAGCCCTCAGTCAAAAAGCAGCCCTGCCGACACCATGACCTTGGCATTCTGGTATCTAGAACTACGAATAAATACATTTCTGTTGGTTTAAGTTGCCCTAACATACTAATATACTAATATACTTGTTCATTCTCCAATAAGCTAGATTGTTTTTATTAAACAATAAATAGGGTTGCCGTAACAAAGTACCGCAGACTGGGAAAGTTAGACGATGGAAATTTATTGTCTTGATGTTCTTGAGGCTGAAGTCTGAGATCCAGGTGTGGGCAGGTTGGTTTCTTCTGAGACCTCTCCCGGGTTCGTGGGTGGCTTTCTTCTGTGTCTTCCCGTGGTCTTCCCTCTGCGTGTGGCTGTGTCCAAACTTCCTTTTCTTATAAGGACAGCAGGCACATTGGATTAGGACACACCCAAACGACCTCATTTTAACTTCATCACTTCTTTAAACATCCTGTCTTCAGATACAGTCCCATTGTGAGTGAGGTGCCGGGGGTTAGAGCTGTGACCTGTGAATTGGCAGAAGAAGCTGGGGGGTCGGGGAGACGCAACTCAGCCCACACCGAGAGGCCTTATGGAGGACAAGCAACACACCAGCAGCAGTAGGAAGAGGCCACTTCGAACCTTCCATCCAGCCCAGCGGACCCTCCAGCTGCAGGCTGTAACGTGAGTCAGCATAGACGAGAACAGCAGAACTGTCCAGCCGATCCACAAAACTGCACGGAGGAAGACAATAATAAATCACTGCTGGTTTAAGCCACTATATTTTGAGATAGTGTGCTATGCAGCGGTAGATCAAAGAAACAACCCCATTTCACATAAATTATAAACCAGGCCCATTTCCATTACACTATAGTTAATGATAAGGCTACATGTTAATGGATTGTTTAGTTGGCTATTTTATTATTACCATAGAAAAAGAGTACTAATTTATTAATTTCAAATGAATAGATGTTATTGTCGATACTAGTAATGTTTATAAAGCACTTTGCCAATTTGAAAAGGTCTCTTAATAATTTATCAAGTTTCTTAATAGAAGAAATATTGAATCGTAGACCTGTGGGAGTTAAGAGAAGCTAGAAGAGGTCATTTAATCCATCTCCTTATCTTCAAACAGAATGACTTATTCTGTTCCAGCCAGATAAGAGTCATCTTCCCCCTCCTGACTGTCATCCAAAAAAACTTTTAAAGCGTGGATCTGTAAATGGAACTGTATTTGGCACTCCAAAGGCCTTTAGAGGTTTAATGCCACGACAATGCAGAGAGAAACCACACATAAACAAAATTCAAAGGACTGCATGCACAGCTTAAAAAGAATGGATAAGACGATGTGGTATGTGCATGCAATGGAATATTACTCAGCCATGAGAAAGAAGGTGATTCTGCCATTTATGACAAGATGATGGTTAGCAGGGGTGGGGCAGGGGGGAGGGGAATGGGAGATGTTGGTCAAGGGGACACACTTTCAGTGATACAGTGAGTAAGTTTTAGGGATCTGTTGTGCCGTGTGATGATTATAGCTAATACTATTGTATTATAACCTTGAGATTTGCTAAGAGAGTAGATCCTCAATGTTCTCACCACAAAACAGACGTGGTAATGATGTCAGGTGATGTAGGTATTAGCTAAGGATATGGTGATCATCATTTTGCAAGCTATACGTGCATCCAATCAACATTTTGTACACCTTAAACTTAAATAATATTATATGCCAATTATACCTCAATAAAGCTGGAAAAAGAGAAAGGAAGATACATGTAAAATGTTATTTTTGTTCCAAATTATCTACATAAACATTTTAGCAAATGTGGATAACACAGACAGAGATAAACATAATCATACAAAGACTATGCATGTATTTAAGTAAAAGAAACAAGCTTAGGGTACTATGATGGCTCTCAGGTATTTGAAAGGCTGCCTCGTGGAAGAAAGGTGAGATTCGCTCTACGTAGCTACCAGGTGCAACTGGGACCAGAAGAGAAACAGGTGGAAGTTTCAGGGAGGCAAGTGTCAGCCTATCTTTAGGAAGAACTTTTTAACCATCGGAACGTTTTGAAATACATGGTCTCCCTCACTGGAGTTTTACTATAGAGGGAATTCCAGGAGATTAGCCCAGATGACCTCTGAAATTCTTTCCAACCCAATGACACCAAACCACACGCCAAACTCGAATGCAGTTGCGGGAAGTTGAGCAAGGTAACTGAATTTTATAGGCAAGGGATTGTTACCAGCTGTGCTTGTTTTAGATACGGACTGAATAGAGTCCAGGGAAACTGTTACATCTTTATGCGTATGTCTGAGATTTTCTTATGAGGAGGAAGCAAGGTTTGAGTAGAATCCTAAGCACTATAAGGGGAGTCACTCAGGAGTCATATTGGGGAGAATATGATCATTACAAAAGTCAGAGCTGAAAAAGAAGAGAGCCCCAAAATAGACTAATTGAAGATTATCCACCCATCTATCCATATCTGTCATAGAAGGCGTGGGAGGAACAGGGATGTTGAACACTAAGCAATTACAAGCCAGGCTATCCCGGAAACTAATTTTGAAACATTAGATGAGAAACCTAGACATTGTACATAATGGAGGGGAGGAGAGCATGGTCACAGAAAGGAGAGGAAGACATATTTTTGGAAATTGCTGGGTGCTCAAGGTCTGGAACCTGGGAGGAAAAGACCAGCAGCAGGAGAATCCAGCAGAGAGATGACGTGTGTTCCAGTGAACACTGTGTCCGTCCAGATAGATGTAGAGAAAAAAGTAGATGTGCTAGATAGTGTAAGAATGTAGCAATAACTTGGAAATGCAGGCTGGAAAAGACAGGGATCAGTGAGGCATGACTCACATGCCCCTTGCTTCTGGAAACAGTGGTATTGCTTCTGGGGAAGATAAGGATAATGAGCATCTTATGTCTTCAGTGTTCCTGTTGGCTTTGGTGCTGTATTTGATCTTTCATGCCAGTCCCTGCCCATCACTCCCGTGTGTCAATCCCTGCTACTCGCCACCCCCCCCACCATCCCTGCCCTTGCCAGGAACTCACAAATACCCCCCATTCATTCAATCTGAGATGTTTGGGGATGGTTTTAAATGTTGAAATGAATTCGCAGGTAAGTCGTTTTGGCTTGGTTATGTTGGGATGAAATATTTTCCCAGGCTTGTTTCTCTCAAGTCTGTCACAGCCCCCACTCCCTTCCTGAAAGTTCCCATCTCACTATGAAACAAAAAGAATGGAAAACATTTACAAGACAGTGCATGTATCCTAAGTCTCCACTTACAAGATATTTGCTCTAGCCTGGATAAGATCTTAAGAACCAATGGTAGAGGAATTTTCATAGGCAAAACAAAGGTCTTGTGTAATCATTCACATGTGTAGATAGCTGGTGATAACCAAGTAAGAATGACTAATTAAAGCGATGACTCTACATAGTTTTACTGGTTGGTTGGTGTTTTTGTTTTTAGTTATTTGCAAAGTGGCAGGCGGTGGTGATGAGGGGGGTGGGGGGACTCACCTGAATAAATACTGTAGAATTTGTTCCATAATCTAAGTTTATACCACTTGAAGAAATTAGGCTTGGGAAAGCTGGCGGAAGATCTGAAAACATTACTTTTTTTTGTTTTAATTGCAAATGATTGTATGACACTTATATGCCCAATACTGTTTTCAGTGCTTTATTTAATTCTCACAGAAGCCCTATAAGCACTATTGTTACTATCATTACTTCATAAACGAGGAACTGATGCACGAAATGGTTATTTGCTCAAGAACAAATAGCTAATAAGTAGAAGAGCCCACTTTTGAACCCAAGCAGTCTGGCTTTAGAGTTCCTGCTATACTATACTCACCTATTATATAACATGTATCTATTACATAACATTTTATCATTATACAATATTAACAGAAGCCAGAAAGTTATCCCCAAATCGAAATTCTCTCAGATAATAAAAATCAAACAACAAACCAAAGTCTTGCTCTATGGCCACTTTTTCCCATTGTGAATGGTTATTTTTCAATAGTTGCAAATACTTTGGGAATTAAAATGGGGAAAAAAGTATTTTACACACAGGAAAACTTTGGTCCAAATGGAAAATTCATATTCTCTTCAGTGAGAAAGCATAGTGGTTCTGTTCCCATTTGGAGGGCAATTTCAGTTATTTCTGGCCAAAGCCTGGATGGCAATGGAATCATTTCAAAGTGCTCTTGTAATAGTGAATATCAATGTCAGTGAGTGGTTCCTCTAAGGTCAGGATGATTCTATGAAAGACATGTGAAGAAGGCCCGCGTTTCCCTCTTCCTTTTAACTTATCTCCCCAGTGGTGGTTTAGTTGCTTCTTTACCATGGCACCCATCCTCTCTGCTTTAAATTTAAGCCAATTTTCAATGTGGTACCTTCAATAACTGATACTTTTTATAGAGGAAATAGAAAAGCCAAAGGAAAAGCAAGAGGATAATTATCCAATTCTTTGAGAACTTAAAAAACTGGATCAGCCCTGGCTGGTGTGGTTCAGTGGACTGAGTGACGGCCTGCGAACCCAAAGTTGGATTGGATTCGCAATTTAGTTGGTTGGATTCCCAGTCAGAGCACATGCCTGGGTTGCAGACCAGATCCCCAGTAGGGGGCGCGCGATAGGCAAGCACACACTGATGTTTTCCTCCCTCTCTTCCTCCCTCCCTTCCCTTCTCTCCAAAAATAAATAAAATCTTTAAAATAAAAAAATGAATCAATATTAAGATGCCAGAATATGTAGTGGGGGATAGTGAATATTTACACATATATGTATATGCGTGTGTGAGTGTATAAACACACTATTCTGCTTGAGTCCCTCTTTAGATAATATAAGTTAAAGGTAAGTTCTGGCTCAGAAAGAGCGTGAAAGACAGATTTCCCCCCTCCTTTGTAATCAAAAGACCTGCCCACGTGCACTGAATGTAAAGCACGCCAGTGAGAAGATTAGCTTTACTGTCAAGCATTGTGAGGGTAACAGAGACACACGTGTGATTAGATAGTCAAGGAGTTCAAGAGGAATTCGTGGTAATATAATACGAGAAATGGGGTCACAACTGCTTCTCCAGTGAGTCTGTAGAGTGCAGACTACTGAACCGAGTGCAATTTAACATCATGAAATAATTTTTAAAACCACACTGAAACAATAATGTCCCTCTTTACCCTCCTCATGTAAATTTTAGATAATTTTGATTCTAGGCCCACTGCCGACGACGGTGTTTGAAGGGATTCTCCTGAGCACTTTAGGGATCCTCACCTGACACCACATGCCCCGTGCTTCTCTGTACAGCTGCGCCTGCTAATGAGCGGTGCACCTGGGGCGCTTAGCTGGACTGATTGATTTGACAGGTGGAGGTGGGACAGGAAGAGCTTTACACCCACCAACCCCCGAAGGCCGTAGGGCACTGAGCGGAACTTGCGGAGTGGAGATGCGGATAGGGTCTTAGGGGCCGAAAGACCTAACGCAGCAGCCAACGTGCCCACGAGGTGGGCACTCGAGGACGCAGCCCGCGAGGAGGCGGGGGCAGCGTGGGCGGGGCGGGGCCGGGCGGGGCGGGGCCGCGGGGAAGCCCTCCCCCCGAGTAGCGGAGGTGACCGGTTGGGTCGGGGGCGGGGGACGCTCTGCCCCACGCCCTCCCAGTGCTCGGTGGTTTAAAGATGGCGGCGGCGGCGGCGTTGGGGGCGCGGAGCCGCGGGAGGAGGAGGGAAGAGGAGGATCTGTGAGTCGCCGAGCGGCAGCGCGGCGGCTGCTGTGTGGAGTGCGGGCGCGGAGCCGCCGGCGGCCCGGCTTCTCAGGGCCGGGGCCTGGACTGGCAAGGAGGCCGGAGCAGCCCCAGGAGCCCGAGGCCGGAGCGGAGGAGGAATGTGACCGGGGGTCGGCGGGGGCGCGGGCGTACGCGAGCGCAGGGATGGGGCAGCAGGTGGGCCGCGTCGGGGAGGCTCCGGGGCTTCAGCAGCCGCAGCCCCGAGGGATCCGGGGCAGCAGTGCAGCCAGGCCCTCCGGCCGCAGGCGGGACCTGGCGGGGCGCACCGCAGAGGCCGGCTTCAATATCTTCACCCAGCATGGTGAGTGTGTCCCGGAGCCGGCGTGCGGGCGTCGGGAGGCCGGGGGTGGGGCTGGGGCGGGGTGGGCGGCAGACAGGCAGCCCTTGGGGGTCGAGCGGTGGAAGGGTGCCCGGGAGTGGGGGCGGAATCCGCTGCCATCTGGGCCAGTCACGGGAGGCGAGTCACACCCCTCCCCCTCCGTCTCCAGCCTGGCTGGCAGCTCCCGGGGGCGGAGAAGGAAGAAGTGGTCTTAGGGACCGTGGATGGACTCTCCTCTCCCCTGGGACGGGACCGTGCGGCCCGGGGCGGGGTCGATGAGGTGGGGTGTGAGCTCAGCCCTGGAGGTGTTAGTGTGAATCGGGCGTTAGCGAAGGGAACGTGAGTTGTTCCTTAAAGGGGTTGGGAAATAGCGACTGAATCTCAGGAGACAGTGTCGTATAAAGTGTATTTGTAAGTCAGGCGATGAGCAGTGCCAGAATAGTGAACAGTGCCTGCCCGAAATACCCTTCGGTGGGAAAGATAAGGGTGGTATCTCAGCACTCTTGATTCCCTCCCTCCCCCCCAACTGAAAATGAAGGACTTTGCCAAACCATCCCCCAGGTCTGCTCTTTAGAGTAGGACAGAATTCCGAGATAACTGGTAGGGCTTAGAGGTTGGTGGGATCGGTTAGGACTTCGGGTATGAACACGTTTTTCTTCCTGCTCCGTGTGCATGTACCCAAACTTAGGCCCTTCCCATAGTCCCGAACCTATTACTTTGGTTATCAAGGTATTTTTAGAATCGTCTCTTTTGATCATACACTTTTATCAGCAGAAGAGCATAAACCTCTGAAATTAATGTACCTTTATTAATTTCATACTTCTGCTAATACGTTATATAACTTACAGTGTACACAGAAATAGAATTTAAGAAAGCATGTGCTGAAAAATAAGTGTACTAAGAGTTATAGTAGATATCTTTGCCTACAGCCCAGTGAATTCTTTTGCACTTCCTCTGAGGCGCACCCACCCACACCACTTTTGAGACCGCTTTTCTAGAGGAAGGAAGAGTGGAGAAGGGGGAAAAAGCAAAACTGACCTTTGTGAGATGTAGATATCCTAAGCCCTAAGAGAAGCTGAAGAGAGATGTGACTTCTGTATGAAGGACTGGATAGTTGAGGTCGGAGGAGAGGTAGCAGTGAAACTGGAATTGCACCGAAGAGGCCTGTAGAACATTATAAAGGAAAAAGAAGACTGGGTGTTCCGTACCGCATGATGTAGGAGGAAAAGAAACTGTGAACTAGTTATTAGAAACGGAGTTTTGGGGGAACTAATAATGCAAAGAAAGAGATGTACCCAGGGAGCTCTGGCTGTCAGGGGAGTCGTATCAGAGTTATATGGGCTTGGACTTAGTGAGTAAGCCTTGCTATTTCTTATCGGAGGAGATGTAACTGGTTTGGGGCTATTCGAGAAGTATACGTCTGCTATTGACTGGCCTGGCTGGTGTGGCTCTGTAGATTGAGT
Source organism: Sturnira hondurensis (assembly GCF_014824575.4). NCBI lineage: Eukaryota > Metazoa > Chordata > Mammalia > Chiroptera > Phyllostomidae > Sturnira > Sturnira hondurensis. The sequence continues at coordinate 9,176,106 of NW_028094846.1, read as the reverse complement.
GCTGGCCTGCGGACCAAAGGCTCGCTGATTCAATTCCCAGTCAGGGCCAGGTCCCCAGTGGGGGGCGCTCAAGAGACAACCACGCATTGATGTTTCTCTCCGTTTCTTCTTCCCTTCCCTCCTTCCCTCTCTATAGAAATAAATAAAATCTTTAAAAAAAAAGAATTACGTGTCTGCTATTAAAGATGTGAGCGAGCTTTTCTTCCAGGTATATGAATGAACATGTTGTGAAGGTGCTGTATAACTTAGTCTTTGTCAAAACCACTTTCTAAAACACAGGAGGCAAGAGTGGGTGGATAGTTTTCAGGGAAGAAATCCAAGTAGCTTTGCTTTGGGGAAACTTGGCCCAGTAGGCCTCAGTGATCCTCTTCCTCTAGCATCTTAATCAGGGAAGGAGAAAGTCATGAAGAATGGCATAGGAAAAGATTTTGAAGGATGGGTAAGAGTTGGGTCTGAGGAGTGATAAAACCAGGGCAGTGGTCAGGAGAAACAACTTGAGTGTGAACAGTGGAATGATTTGTTGGTGGGAAGAGACTTCTGTTGGGAGTGAAGCTAATCCCCCAGGAGTGAATTGCAGAGCAGAAGTTGCACGAATGAAGTCCTGGTTTTCGCTTCACCTGGCTGGGTGATTTGGTCACTTACCATCTTTTGTTTTTTTTAATCTGTAACATGTTGGACTGGATGATTGTTAAGGTAACTTCTGACTGTTAAGGTTTTATGACATTAAGTGAGAAGCAGTGTAAAATGTGGCAGAGAGGTTTCTATCAGTTTACCTGATTGGCTAGTTTATAGGATACATTAACAAACCCAAGTATGAAATACTGGAAGATTGCCTTTGAATGGAGACAGTAGAAATGGGAGGGGTAAGTTTGAGGGTTACTTCATTCAATTAACAAAGGAAAGTTTTTCAAGCACCTGTTATGTGCTGGGGATGTTGCTGTGGCTATAACAGAATCTCTGTCCTTGTGGAGCTTAAAGGACTTGACAATTTAACGTAGAGGGTGAAAGAGGAGAGATCACTTTGGAATATTTATTAAGGGCATGAACTCTGGAGACAATCTGCCTGGATTTGAAACCTGGCTCAGCTGCTTATTTGTTTATTTATTTATTTATAGAGAGAAGGGGAGGGAGGGAGAAACATCGATACGGAAGAGAAACATCGATTGATTGCCTCTTCTATGCGCCCCTACCAGGGACCGAACCGGTAGTCCAGGCCTGTGCCCTGGCTGGGAATCAACCAGCAACTTTTTGCCTTGTAGAAGGTTGCTCAGCCAACTAAGCCACACCAGTCAGGGCCAGCTGCTTATTATCTGTGTGACCTTGGGCAAGTTATTTAACTTTTTTGTGCCTTGGATTCCCCATTTGTAAAATGGGCCTCATAAGAATATGTAGTCATTAAGCCTAGATTTAATGAGTTAGTATATGTGAGGCACTTAGAATAGTGCCTGGCACATAGTTAAGAGCTAAGTATGTGTTAGCTGCTACCATTACTACTACTATTATTAAAAGTAGGGATGAGTCAAAGACCATAAGCTTTGACATTGGCTGAGGTGATAATTATTCTGTTGACAAGTTTGGAAGTTTGAAGATGATTGAAAGGATGGGAATAGGGTAAGTTTGTTGCCAAAGACCAGCATGAAAACAATGGAATTAGTAATCAGCAAATAATATAGAAAACAAAGGTGAAGTGAGTATTGTTCTTAGACAGATGGGTATTTATGAACTTTGTTAGATCAATTTCTCAGCCTTGGCCATATTGACATTTTGGGGTGGACGATTCTTTATTAATGTGTGTGTTTGCGGGGGGGGGGGGGGGAGGCTNGTGTGTGTTTGTGGGGGGGGGGAGGCTGTCCGTTGCTTTGTAAGATGTTGAACAGCATCCACGGCTTCTATGCAGTAGATGCCAGTGGTATACGTTTCTGGCAACAACCCCCACCGTCCCCCCCCCTACATTGTGACAAACAGAAACATTTCCAGGCATTGCTACATGTCTCCTGGCCAATTACCCCTAATTGAGAACCACTGCTTAGAAATGTGGTCGATTTTTAATTGAATGAATTAGATTCCAGAACCCCTCAGTGGATCAGTCATTCGACATTTACACAAGAGAATCTGGGTTCTAGAACTGATGTACAAATCTCTGTCTTGAATTTCAGTATTGAGATATTTGCACAGCATTTTATGTATGAAAGTTGGGTCTGACAGGCTGCTGAGTTTACATGTAGGTTTAAAGAAGATCCAATATGGTACATAGTTAGTAAAAATGCACCTATGTTATAGAGATAGTATATCTGAGTCCATGATTTTTCTTCTGGAGACAGAAATGATATTTTCTTATTGAAGATGAGAATGGTATTTTTATTGTTAATATATGGTGAGTTAAAAGAATTTGCCTTGCTAAAAGTGATTTTTGTGAATGTAATTTAAAAGGAATAAAAGGCTTTTGGTGTGAAAGAGGTGAGGGCTGTGTGCCTTTTCTGAGCTCTGCTCTTGGACCTTTTTGGTGAGCTGGTGTTTTGTGACCAGTAAGTAATCTGGTATTAAATACCTTTTTGATATCTGACATAACTCACAACACTTGAGTGATTGCATTTCAACTTCACTTCTCTCACTTATCTGCTGAAAGTACTGTTGTAGGTTAACCTTAACTTGTGAAGTTTCCAATACTAGAAATTTTCCTTTAAATCAAACTCACCGTTTTGCCTGGCTTTATTTATTCTGACCCTGTAGTTCACAGTCCAGTCTCTGGAGAAGGAAGGAGGTGGCACCCCAGGTGGCACTGATGCTGTAGAAGAGAACAGGAAGGCTGTTGCGGGGAGTTTTAACTGTAGGGACCTGGTACAGTGGTCACTGGTTCTTACTGAGACTAAACGTTGGAAAATGAATCGGCTGTCAGGTTTTTATTAACCTCCAAATCTGTGCAAGATACAGCGATATAGCTGAGTCTGTATTTTTAGCCAAGTGGCTGGCTGAGTTGTGATACAGATGTTGTTGTCACAGCCCAGTTGCCAGTAAGGTCCCAGGTAAATTGTGAAGTCTCAGTCGTCTCCTTAGGGGTCTTCAGCTTTAAAAAGAAAACACAAGACAAAGGAAGAACGAGCATCTTTTCCCTTCCAGCCCCCATTCTATGTTGTTTATTTCTGTTCTCTTGAAGACAGTTTATATTTGTGTGGTTCTTTGTTTAGAGTTTGTAAAGATCTTTTATGGCCTCTACCTCATTGGATCTTTGCTGCTACTCTGAAATGGGTGGGGGCAGGCGTTAATTCTCTCATTTCATAGATGGAGAGTTAAGAGAATTGTGTGGCTTTTCAGGATCGCTTAGCTCTCAAGCCATGGGACTGAAACGCAAGCCCTTTCTCTGCAACTTGCCGTAGCACAGAGATTTAGGGAGCACAGATTCTCACATTAGAGCTGTATTCACCGTGTGCCTTGTATGGGATATTAGTAAATGGTTTGCAACTCCGACCTCAGCAGATTGTTGGATTAAGCAATAAAGTTATGTAAGGCTCTTAATGAAAGTGCCAGGCACTAAGTGCTCAATAAACAGCAGTTTTGTTGTCCTTGCTATTTACCTCAAGACTGTTGTGAAGATTATGAGTCACACGTGAAAACGTTTTGTGAATTATCTAAGACACTGCTATTGTCAACGGTGGTGAAGATTATGAGTCATATGTGAGAGTGTTTTGTAAACTAAGACACTGCTATTGTCAACGTGATGGCATGCCAAAGTGTAGAATTCTCAGTATTTACACTTAAAGTCTCGATTTTCTCTGAATCTGTTTCTCTCAAGTGACTCTTGGTTATTAAAGGACTTCCAGAAAGGAACAAAATGGTAGGGACATTTGGGCCATCTGAAATCGGAGAAGAATCTGAAATCACATTAGGCCCAAATGCCTACATTCCTCTAAAGGCCAATATCGTCTTAAGATTTGTCTTAGGGGCTGGGGTTTTTTTTTTCACTCACTCTTTTCGTAGGATGTTTTTTCCTTCCGTCAGAGAAGTTAAACCAGAAACACAGGCCAATGGGGATGTAAAGTTTTGGTACAGATTTCATTCTAATCTGGCACATTTGTTTGCTAGGTAGGATTTGATGACTTAATAGTGTAACCTCATTCATCTGACATCCTAGATGTTTTTGTGCCTCCTTGTATTTTTACCTTTGGTTATAAAGTTTCTTGTTAAATGTTTTACTTATTTTTTAAAGATTTATTTTTAGAGAGGGGAAGGGAGGGAGAGACATCAGTGTGTGGTTGCCTGTCATGTGTCCCCTACTGGGGAACCTGGCCTGCAACCCAGGCATGTGCCCTGCTGGGAATCGAACCAGCAACCCTTGGGTTCAAAGGCTAGTGCTCTATCCACTATGCCACACCAACTAGGGCTAAAGGCATGTTATAGTAGGACTTTTAGATTTTGATTTTTTGTAAGTCAAACGAACTTTTTTTTTACCATATGCATATAAGATTTCAAAATACTTATGAAATGTTAACTTCACTCAATCTTAACAGATTTCTTCTGGAATAGGTAAATTTGAAGTTTCACCAAATCATGTAGACAGCTGCTCTCAAACTTGAGCGTGGAGAGCTTGTTAAAACAGAATGCTGGGCCTCACTCCCAGAGTTTCTGATTCAGGTTTCAGGTGAGGTTTAAACATTTGCATTTCTGACAAACTTCCAGGCATTGCTGATGCAGCTGGTTGGGCTCACACTTTGAGAACCACGGTAATGTGAAATTAGGGAGAGGAACAGATCACAGGTGATTCACAGACTGCAGCTGTGTCAGAAAAACGTGTTAAAACTGCCTAAAACTGGTTCAAGCACATGTGTTTGTGTCACCATTTTATCTCATGTTCTGGTGGCAGGAAGAGATGATGTGTTTTTGCTCTGGCTTCAACTTAAAGGTTCGTATGTTGAAGGTCTGTTGAGGGGCGCACTTCTGAGAATCTTGAATATCAGGGAGAAAAGGAGGGAGGACGCATCCGGTTCTGCTGACAGCCTCAGTTCTTGGGAGAAGTGGGGAAGAAAAATGGCACTTACTGGGGGCTGTGTCAGACGTGTTAATATCTGGTTTTTATAAACCCCGTCAGACCCTACTTGCCCAAATTGAAAAAGATTAGAGACCAAAGAATTTGGGATACCTGTTTGTGATTCTATAATTTTGGTATATAATGGTGCCTAGTTACCTTATGGGGTGTGTGTATATGTATAAAAGTGTGTGTGTATTCAAAGATATTTAGGCTTTTTAAAAAAAAGATTTTATTTTTAAAGAGGAGGAGGGAGGGAGAAAGAGAGGAAGAGAAACATCAATGTGTGGTTGCCCCTGACGTACCCTGTAACTGGGGACCTAGCCCACAACCCAGGCCTGTGCCCTGACTGGGAATTGAACTGGTAACTCTTTGGTTTGCAGGCTGTCACTCAATCCACTGAGCCACACCAACCAGGGCAATATTTAGGATTTTTTCCCCCTACCTGTCTTGAGACCAGTATTGGCGTTTCCAGAATGGGAAGACAGGGTGGCCCAGTGTGCTCTGAAGCTGTAGATTCAGACTCCGAGACTGCACTCTTACGAAGGGGCCGTGGGCACTAACACTGCTCTGTGGAATCTCATGGTGACATTGAACTGCTGTCTCAGCTCTTGGCTTACTGTTGCTATTATTTCTTATTGAAGGCTTTTATTATATACCCCCCCCCTTTGTTGTAGATTACAGTTCTTTAACTCTCTTTGCTTCTTAGAAATTGCTAAAATCTACTAGGTATCAGTGATGGTATATTGGGCTACTATAAGAAGATGAATATACTAAGCCATGTTTCTCTATAAATGTGGAATAAAGTATAAAATATTAGCTATACATACTCTCTAATATTTGTTGTTGACTTATTACATTGTATTGGTAGCGGGTCATTAGAAAGCTGCTGATGATACTGTGTATTGCGTAAGTATTTGTGTAAACGACTCTCGGATTCTGAGATACTAGGTTGTCAGAACTGATTTCTTCACCTTGCATCCTTCACACACGGTACAGTCCACATAGTAGGTGTGATTGTGGAGCAACTGTGAGTAATTATGCAACAACTTTTTTCTTATATTTGTATCCTCTTATAAAGTGTATTTCTGAAATAGTCATTGTCAGTTAAACACATTTTAAATGGCAGTGTCTGGTTATTAATAGTTTTACCTGATAAAACTGCATAGGTGACTATTTTTCCTTTATATCCAGGTGTACATCCAGATGCGTAGAATATCCAGGTACAGAGCTAACCTGCTTGAGTGTTTGTTTGAGACTAAACGTAGTTACTTTATTTTCAAGGGTGTTAGGTTTGAGACTAAACAATTATTTTAGGGGGACGCTGTTTTATAGAATGTTAATGTTAAAAATAAAGTACTCCAGTGATCTTGTGTTTATCTCTGGAGACACTTAACATGGTATATGTAGTTTATTATTGCAGTATGCAACTTATAAGGACTTTTTCTTTCCTTTTTAGGTAATATGCCAGAATTTAAGAAATTTTTAGCTTAATTCTCCAGAGTATTTTCTACATTCTTTATTCAGTTATTTCATAGAAATTAATGGTGTTAATGTTTCTGAGAGAATTTTAAGGCATAATTTAGATAGAACTGCTGTCCAGCCCTCGCTGGTGTGGCTTAGTGGGTGGAGTGCCGGCCTGCCAACCTAAGGGTCGGTCACCAGTTGGATTTCCAGTCAGGGCACCCCCAGTAGGGGGCACGTGAGAGGCAACCACACACTGAAGTTTCTCTCCTATTTCTCCCCCCTTTCCCCTCTCTAAAAAATAAATAAAATCTTAAAAAAAATACAAGTGCTATCCAAAAGAATGATATTGCTTAAATAGATGTTGGTGAACGTGAGTCTTGTTTTGTGTGTCTATGGGTGTGGAAGTGTGATATTTTATATAGTAACTCTTGGTTACCAATCTCTGCCCTTTTGGGTTGAGTGCATAATTTTAGTATGTAAATTGTGGGCATGTTGCTAATTAAAATTAGGAAAATGTCTCAGTATTGTTTTCAGTTAAACTTCCACTCAAATATTGCATAGACTTAAATATAATACTATGCTAAGTTTGATTTTGGTGGCTTAAAAAAGTAAGTACCTTGAGCATTTTTCCCCCTCTTTGCTTAGTGCGGTCAGTGTGCGGAGTCTGTAGTGTGGTACTGCCGGTTCCCCCTGCCCGCTGAACTCTGCCAGGACTGGCTTTTGATCCAGCAGAACACAAAGCTCAGCAGGCCCGGGCAGTTTACAGTCCCTGGTTTGCTTTCCGAGGAGAGGGAGGAGAAACCTTTCACTTGATGTGGTCAAGGTCAAGGAAAATGTTCTGTGGCTTAACATGATACACAGTGTGAACACATACAGTTTTGTTAACATGTTCCTCTCTGTGTGCTAATTCCAGCAAATTAAAATAACAATACTGAGTTAGGACTAGAGATTGTCACTTAGCATTTTGTGGTTCCAGATAATTACTAAGAGAACATTTTCCTAAAAGTAGCAGTCCCAACAGGCACAGTTTGTAGCACCATCTGTTTCCTATAGGAAAGAAAGATTGATTTTTGTTACAGTAGCTTTTGTTATTTTTGAGATTTGCATTTCTTATTGTACAAGAATATATGAAGTATCTCAATGTAAAAGAAAAATCAATACAGAAGCATATAGACTAGACATGTCCCCTATAGAAAGTTGCCTTTGTTATTCCTACCCTAGATCCATTTTCCGTTAATAGAGGAAACTGTTCATGGCTTGTGTGTTTTCCCAGAACTTTCCATGTATGTGCACACAGAGGAGCATGTACATACTAATACTCCTCTTGTCATTTTGTAAAAGGCATTGTACTGTATGGGTTTTTTCCTCCCAGATTTGTTTTTTGTACTTAAATGTCTGGAAGGCCTTTCTGTGGCAGTAGGTGTAGGTTTCTTGTTCTCTCAACAGCTTTATAGTATTCCATGCCCTGGGTATGTATTGTAATCATTTTTCTTTAGATAGTAATCATTGTCTTCTTGATGAATATGTGTTTACAAGATCATCTTAAAATCTCATTTTTAAATTTTTTATATTACCAACTTCCTCCTATCTGAAATCATTTTATATGTATACATACATAATTTATTTGATGTTGGAAGCAACTTAATGCTTTTTCATTGCACTAATTAATAGTTCATCAATTCTCACAGCTTTGAAGAGCTGTATTTCTCATATATTAAATTCTCAAAGGTTTACAGATCTTTTAAAAACTCTGGTTTCATTTATCTTTATTTCTTCCTGTACTTTGTTAACATATTCTAATTATGATAATTATCAACTTAAAATGCATATGCTTATCTGGGTAGCTCCCCATTATTGTGTTATTTATCCAAGTTTATTTGGATGTTATTGCATATTATGTCTTCTAAAGATCCTTAGGGTCAGATTTTTAAGATTTGGAAATCTCAATGGGATTTTGGTAGTTATTATACTGTATTATAGGTTAACTTGGGGATGAATTGACATTGCTGCATTATTGTGTCCTTACATCCAAGAACATAATGTCCCTTTACCAGTCTCAGTAATCTTTTATGCCCTTAAATATTTCTCATTTTCTTCATATTGTTTTTGGTCATTTTCTTCCTTCCTTTTTTAAAAAAAATTTTTGTTGATGTTTCTTGTTAGGCTTATTTGTGGGCACTTTATAATTTTTGTCGCAAGTGTAATCTTTCTGTATTACATTTCCCAATTGTTTATTGCTCGTGTCTAGGAAGAATAGTGATTTTTTCCTTTGTCAGTCTTGGGTCTTGTTGCCTTAGTGTACCCGGATTGCATCTCATTCTTCCATTAATTATCTTTCTAGGTAGGCAGTCATATTTTCTGAAGTAGTAACTTTCTACCAACATTCTTTTCTTAAAACTTCACATTTCTACGGACTTTTTAAAAAAAGTATTATTTTGAAAGAGTGTTTATCATTGCTATCCATCCTGATCACATTTCTGTGACAGATAGTATAAGGCATTTGGTTGGAGGAGCCATGGTGGAGGTACAGGTACATTGCAGGGCAAGAGATCATCTATGCTTATTTCTCAGTGAATTCTGGCTATTGTTGTTAGCAGTAACGTTAACACATGTTTTGTCCACTTAATTTCTAAAAAATATCTAAAGTACATATGGTACATAAAACTAAGGTATATGTAGCAGAAATGCATATACACACACATACACATACACATACATACATACATATTATAAATGTATTTTTAGAAATTTGGGCCCTGACTGGTGTAGCTCAGTGGATTGAGCATAGGCCTGTAAAGCAAAGGGTTGCTGGTTCGATTCCCAGTCAGGGCACATGCCTGGGTTGTGGGCCAGGTCCCCTTTGGGGGGTGTATGAGAGGCAACCACCCATCAATGTTTCTCTCCCTCTTTTTCTTCTCCCTTCCTCTCTCTAAAAATAAACAAATAAATTAAAAAGAAATTTGCTGGTATATTTTAATAGGGCACTAGAGAAATTATTTCTCCACACTCCACATAAAGAAATGTCATTGGTTATTATCTAGATAAAAATGTCACCATCTTTATCTAGATGGTGGTTAGCATCTAGATAAAGCATGCAGTTATTAATTTGTCTTTGCACTGAAGGGAATGTTAAGTTTGGTAAATGCATTCCACAGGTTGACAGTTCATCGTCACAGTGCTACCTTAGTAGTTGGTGCAGCTAGGCCGGCCCAGAAACAGGAAGTGATGGCTTCTAGAAACTCAAGCATTATTTATTTTCGTCTCTTGTTTTAGCTTCTCTTTGCTTACTTTATTCTTCTCTAAGACATTCAATTCACATCACACTTCCCAATTTTTTAAATCTTATTTTTATTGGTTCTAAATACATTTAACAAACAACTATGATAATGGTAAGGCTGAGATAATTTTGAGACCATAATACAACGTGTAGGAAGTATATTGTTTTTAGGTTTGTTCTGTGCTTAGGTTTTAATTACCAGATTTCAGTGTGTCTGAAAGTATAGATAATTGTATAGTTTTTTTGTTTTATTTTTGGTATAGTTATCAGCATTCTGATTGGATATTTCTAGCACTTAGGTGTAATTATAAATCTTTCCTCTTTTACAAAGGGCCCTTTGGCATCACCCTAAAGTAAGCTAGTTGTTAGGGGCCTTAAGAAAAAATATGTATGAAATATCTATCTATGTATGTACGTACGTATGTATGTGTATATGTGTGTGTACATATATAGGGTCCAGCACAAGTAATGCCCTTTTTTATTACAAAATCTTTTATTATACAGAATCATAAGCATGTAGTTCTGTAACATAACAATATCATACTCAAGCACACCGCATGACATTTTAGGTGAAATGTTGAAATTAAAACTATAAATTATTACACCCATATTATTACCCAACCACCGCACTCAAGCAGGCGTTACTTCTGCCGGACCCTGTGTATAATGAAATGGCCAGCTCCAGAAAGTGGCGGGAGGGAGTGTTGTATGCGGTGGACTGGGGGTCATGCATGCTGGGGTAGGAATCACAGCTGGGCCTCGTGGAAACTGAACTGGTAAGCCATTAGAAATTAAGACTGCGTACTCCGTCTTTCTCGTTCAGGGCCTCGAGGTTTTGGCATCTTTTTTTGCTCTGTACATCTGTTCAGTTTTCCTTTCTTCCAGCCGGCATTCTTGGATTCAGTTTGTGTATGGAGTGTGATGGCTGCTCAGCTTCTCTTAGGACAGCCCCCAATATATTCTTTTGGCATTTATTTGTGATGTTAAAGGATTCAAAACTTAAATTGTTTGTCTACTTAATGACCAGTGTCTTTACATGGTTCAAAATTCAAATGGCACAGAAGTGTTTCTGCCACCCTCTCTCCCTGGCCACTCCGTGTTGGCACTCCGGTCGCAGTTTCTGGTGTGTACTTTCAGACATATACTGTGCATGTGTGCATACATACATGTGTGTATGCATGTGTTCCCCCCAGTCCTTCTTTTTAAAGACCAGTGGACACACATTACAGGGTGAGCAAAAGGACATGAAACAGAGTTTATCCTTGTATTATTTATTATTTGTATTAAACTGTAAACCTACTTCTGCCCATCCCTGTATTTACAGTTTTGTACCTTGCTTTTTTCCCCCCACTTAATTTGTCTTGGATATTCTTTTATGTTAATGTATGAAGATCTTTTCTTTTTTAAAGAGAATATATGCATAGCATTTCATTGTACAGATGACTTATATAATTAGATTGTTTTCAGACACAGTGAAAAACCTTGTATGTGTCATTTGAAACATGAGCTAGTATAACTACAGAATAAATGCCTTGAATTGGAATTGCTGGTGTGATATAGGGACTTAAGAATAACCATTTATTGACTATCTTTTATCCACCTTTTTACATACTAAAATCCTGTGGGCATTTGATTCTATTTCCAGATTTTCGGTTCTTTTGATTTGCTTAATTATGTGCAATATCATACTGTTTTAATTATTCTACTTTTATAATGTGCAGTATAGCATGATGATTAAGAATCATAGACTTTGCGCTGGCTGGTGTGGCTCAGTGGATGGAGCATTGGTGTCCAGACCGAAAGGTCACCAGTTCGATTCCTGGTGGGGGCACATGTCTGAGTTGGGGGCCAGGTCTCCAGTTGGGGGCGTGTGAGAGGCAACCAGTCGATGTTTCTCCTGCACATTGATGTTTCCCTCTTTCTCCCTCTTTCCTTTTTCTCTAAAAATAAATAAAACATTTTTTAAAATCAAGCTTTTGTGCTAAACTGTCTTACTTTGATTCTTGTTTTCACTTCCTTAGCTGTGTGACCTTGGGCAAGTTACTTAACATTCCTGTAACTCAGTGTCCTTATTAGTAGCACGGAGATGATGATAACGTGTCTGATAGGGTTGTTATGATTAGTTTATAGAAAGTCCTTAGAACTGTGTTCGGCACGTAGTAAGTGCAGTCTAAGTGTTAGTTCTTATTAGTGCTGCTAGTTCTTCAGTTGCTCTTCATTTTCAGACTATTCCTGGCTATTCTTGCTTGCTTATTTTTTATATTAACTTTAGAATTAGTTGGTCTGTCTAGGTAGGATAGACTAGGTTTTAGGTTGGTAACAACAGCCCCCTCCTCATCTTAGTGGATTAACACATCAAAAGTTTGTCACTCACACCACTTGTTCAGGGTGGATCTGTGTTTGTGTGTGTGTGCGCGTGCGTGCACGCTTGCTTGCACATGCTGGGGATCAGGGCTTGGGGGGAGGCGGGGGAGGGGCTACGCTCATCTTTTGTTACCAATAGACCCAGGCTGACAGAGTCTTCCACCATCATTCCAGAATGCTGGCAGTTGCCCATTGCAGAGGGAAAGAGAGTGGTACTAGTGGATACTTTAAAAGCCAGAAGAGCCCTGGCTGGCATGGCTCAGTGGGTTGAGTGCTGCTGGCCTGCAAACCACTGAAGGGTCGCTTGTTCAATTCCCAGTCAGGGCACATGCCTGGGTTGTGGGTCAGGTCCCAGTGGAAGGGTATGCGAGAGGCAACCACACATTGATGTTTCTGCCCCCATCCTTCTCCCTCCCTTCTCTAAGAATAAATAAATAAAATCTTATTAAAAACCCCATTAATGCCCTTTAAAAAAGCCAGAAGAGACATGTATCACTTCCCTTTTGTATTTCATCAGCCAAAGAGATATATGGTCTCACATCACGTCAAGGGGACAAGGAAGGTGGAGTTCGGCTCCATGCATGAGGGGCACTAGAAATATTTGATGGAAAGCGGTGATAACTACCGTAGTTTGCATGGCTGGTTGCTGAACATTGGGTCCCTCTTTGTGTCGCATGCAGCACACTGACCCTCTCCCGTGGAGAGAAAACCCAGATTCCTATCTCGTGACCGCATTGAACTCAAACTCTAGCATCTCTGAGTGATGTTCAGAGTCTTTTAGATCCAGAGGAGGTTCCTCTTGGTCCAGACAGCTGTGAATTGAGATACAAAGAACTTTCTCCATCTTAAACCGGAAAAAGTGGGGAAAGCCATTTATGTACTGTTTTTCTTCATCTCTTCAAAGGGAAAGGAAAAATTAATTTTCCCTTATTACAAAAACAGTAGATTTTATTACAAGAGAGAAAGAACATAACAAAACACAACAAATCCAAAAACCTACCTTCCTCCTTGGAGACAAACCATCATTAACGATCTGGTGTGCACCCTTTTCAACTCTCATGTGTGTGCTTTGTGTTCTTAACTAGATTGTACACACAGCAATCAATTGTACATGCAGTTTTTGTTAATTATCTTTTTTTACTTTATATATTTTGAGCCTGGTAAATCTCAAAGGAAAAAGTTTTGTTTGTTGTTGTTTTCCCTTCTTCTCAAAACTTCTTTTGCATTTACTTCTCCTCACCCTATTTAACATCTATACTTTTGTCTTACAATTTTTGTTATTCCTGTTTCCTCGGTTAGATTAAGTTCTTGAAGGCTTCTGTATTTGTTTTTCTGCTGAGCTCATACTAAATTAATTTAAGAACAGGGCATACACTAATGCTAGTAATTATAGGGGAAAAGGCAGATGGCATTTCAGAAATTATTTCAGGGTACAGATCAATCACTAATTCATTTATAGTCCAGCATTGCTTAATTTGCTGATATACCAAAAACTAAGAAAGTACAAATTTGTATACATCATTTAAAGTTACTTTTTTTAAAAGCTGAACTAGAAAACTCGTAGGATGTTACTTTTTTATATGACCTTTTGCACAGACCCTACTTAGTCTGAGGCATTGACTCTTGGAAATAACGTGTGGAGGAGGACAGCAAGGTGATACTCTGTTCCTTTGTAAATGTCATGAGTTGTTTAATTTCTTCCAAGAAGAAGGAAGCGTGGGTTTACTCCCTGGTTTTTAGGTGGTGATTTACAAAAGAGGAGCATCCCACGGTGTGAACAGCCCGTTTCTAAATGTACATACTAACTGGTCACGTGTAGAGATCTAATGGGACCGAGGCCCATTTTTGTTCTTTTTCTTCTTATAGAACGTTATACCGTTACAGTGTAGATGATTCCTAGTATCTGTTAAGTTACACCAAATGATGTTTATCCCAGTGTGCCGAGATTAAATATTTACTGCCATTAAACTTATAGGACTTCTTCTTACAGGTATTCTACTTGCGGATACAGAATTTAATCATTGCAGAGGTGTCCAACCCATGGGCCATGGGTGGCTTGTGGCCCAGGATGGCTGTGAATGTGGCCCAAAATTGTAAATTTACTTAAAATCTTTTATTTGCTCCTCAGTTTTCGTTGGTGTTTATGTATAAACTGTGTGGCCCAAGTCAACTCTTTTTTCTTCCAGTGTGGCCCAGAGACATTAAAGGGTTGGACACCCCTTTTATGTGTCTTGCACGTAATGACTCATAAATTGTTAGTTTGCTTTTTCTGCTCTTGAAGATGTAGAGAGGTTGGAGAAGCTTAAAGGGGAAAAAGAGAAGGTGAGGCTTGTGTTCCTCTCCTGCTTATTGGTCTGATGAGAGGTTGTGTAGCAAGGGTAGTGAGGAGACAAGAAACACTAAGTGTTACAAAATGGAATTTTAAACTTATCTTCGTAATCATGCAGTGGATCTTTTCATAGTTTATTTTAATAACTAAGAATGTAATTAGTACCAAGTCAGGAGGTGGATAGGGAGGCATAGAAACTTTGAGTGTTTTCTACACCTTTATGGGGAGGTCGTCATGAACTAGTTTACACTTGTGTGTTAGTAAGTTTCAGTAATTGATTAAATGCTTCCAACCTCTATTGTCTCATCATGAATACTTCAGGTAACAGTGTCACGATTTGGACTAATTTATAGACATGATGTTCTAGAAATTTTATAATTAATGTTTAGAGAGATGGTAGCATCTTAAAACAGAATTGCACAGTTCTAGTGTTAGTATGTTTTTGTTTTTTATAACTTTATGTTGAAAGTTTCAAGATTAGCGAAGAGTTGCAAGAAAAGCATAACAAACTCTCATTTGCTCTGCCTAGATTCCACAATATTTAATATTTTGGTAACACATATGCCCTCCCTCCCTCCCTCTCCACCTTCTCTTCTTCTCCTTAACCAAGAGTGTGTATCAAAATCACCTTTACAGCATTTTTTTAAAACGTGCATTTCTACTGAACCAAGCAGGTATAATCCGGAGAATAGCAAACACCCTCCCTATGATTTGGATATTACATCAAGTTAAGAATTAGTTTATGCTAATATGGTGATGGTAGTTTATTTTTGTTTGGTGGGGCAAAGGGGACTCTGAAAATCATAATAGGCTGAAGTGCATGGCCTTAAAGTGTGTCTGGTTTAGTGTTGAACCTTTTCAGTGTATTATTGTTATCCCCTGGGTTCTATTATTGCCATTAAGAAGTTAGTTCCCAGTATAATTATTCTTCCTGGAGACAATATGTCATTCTGTCTAGTGGTTTTATAAATCTTTGTGTCTTTAGTATTTTGCATTTTCACTGCAAAGTAACTAGCTATGGATTTCTTATTATTTATCCTGCTTATGATTCTTTGTGCTTCTTGCAACTTCAGCAGTTCTAGAAAAGTCTCAGTAATTATACCTTCAAATACTGCCTCTTGTCCATTTTCTCTGCTCTTTTCTCTTTAAGATTTTTAAAATATATTTTGACCTTCTTGTTTTGTTCTCACATTGTGTAACCTCTGTTCCAAATTTCAGTTGTATCACTGTGCCACATTTTGTATGTTTTATCAAGTGCTCTTTTTTTAATTTGTATTTTATTGATTATTCTATTACAGTTCCAATGTTTCCCCCTTTGCCACCTTTCACCCAGCACCTCCCACCCCCTCAGGCAGTCCCCACACCATTGTTCATGTCTGTGGGTCAAGTAAATTGAAATGGCTACTCCATTTCCTGTACTTTACAACCCGAGGCTATTCTGTAACTACCTATTTGTACTTCTTAATCCCCTCACCTCTTCACCCATCCCCCACACCCACCTCTCCTGGCAGCCATCAAAACACTCTCCATATCCATGATTCTGTTGCCGTTCTTGTTTGTTTAGTTTGATTTTTGATTCCATTGTTGATAGATATGTATTTATTGCCATTTTATTGTTCATAGTTTGATGATCATCTTAAATAAGTCCCTGTAATATTTCACATAATAATGGTTTGGTGTTGATTAACCCTTTTAGTTTTTTCCTTGTTTGGGAAGCTTTTTATCTGCCCTTCAGTTCTAGCTGGGTGGAGCAGTCTTGGCTGTGGGTCCCTGCTTTTCATGACTTTGAATATTTCTTGCCAATCCCTTCTAGTCTGCAAACTTTCTTTTGACAAATTGGCTGATGGTTTTATGGGAACTCCCCTGCAGGTAACTAACTGCTTTTCTCTTACTGCTTTTAGGATTCTTTTTATTCTTAACGTTAGGATGTGTCTTGGAGTGGGCCTCTTTGCATCCATCTTGTTTGGGACTCTGTGCTTCCTGGACTTGAATGTCTATTTCCATCACCAACTTAGGGAAGTTTTCTTTCACTGTTTTTCAGATAGATTTTTAATCTCTTGCTCTTTCTCTTCTCTTTCCGGCACCCCTATGATGTGAATGTTGGAGTTCTTGAAGTTGTCCTATAGGCTGCTTACACTATCCTTGTTTTTTTGGATTCTTTTATCTTCTTGTTATTCTGATTGGTTATTTTTGGTTCCTTTATGGTCCAAATCATTGATTTGATTCTCGGCTTCCTCCACTCAACTGTAAATTGTTTCCCTGTAAATTGTTCTTTATTTTAATCAGTGTATCCTTTGTTCCTCACTAAATCTTCTTTATGCTGTTGAGGTCTTCACTAGGCACCCCCAGCCCAGGGTTCCAGTGCCAGATAGATAAGTCCCCATAACTTAAGGCTGCAAAAATCAGCAGGGATTGAGTCGGTGGAAGAAACTTCTGGAGTCCCATGCAGTTTCCCGTAACCCACACATGGACTTACAAAGATACACTCCCTCTGAGCTCCAGTTACCACCAGGGTAGCAGCTTGAAAGGCACCAATGGCATACAGGGAGGAACTGAATATCTGGCATCAAATCAGGAGCTGGGGCACAGATTTCTCGCAGACAGAAAGGCAGGCAGGGGCCATTGTGGCTTTTCCAGACCCTCCCCCACAGAGCTATAGAACTGTGGGTGGCATATCTGAGACTCCATCAATCTGGCTTGCAATTTGCCCTGCCCTGGAGATCCCTTGAGACTCTGTCCCACACAATTTATGAGCCCACCCAAACTGTTAACCGTGACTTTACCATATGAATGGCTGGTCTTGGCTCATGCTTCACAACTTCTTAAATCCCCTCAGACAAGCAATAGCTAGACTCAATGAGCCCCCAGTTCCTGTACCTCTTGCTAAGTGGCCCCAAGCCCAGTACAAGCCAGCCTAGATTCACAGCTTGGCTTCACCTGAGAATTGCCAAGCCCAGCACAGATAGCAGCTGTCTGAGACTACTTTATAGCTTGTGCAGGGTAGCCTCAGGCAGAACACAGGTGGGGGTGACCTTGGCCAGCACCACCTGGGGAACCCCAGAGCCTGCACACTCAGTGCCAGAGCACCATCACCCTGCCCCTGCACAATTAATCCTCCACGGAGGGTGGAGGCTGGTGGTTGGAGGCTGGTGGTCAGTGGACACAACCAGTCCTTGTAGCTGACTGCTCTGGGTAAGCAATCAAGACTCAGGTACAAGAGGAGGTGTACTCAGCTCTCATGAAGGGTGCACCTCGAGTACCCAGCTTGGGGGATAAGGGACGCTGTGCAACTGGACCCTGTAGGGCACTTAATTACATTAGGCCACACTACCAAGGCAGGGAATCATAGTAGCTCTACCTGCTACATAGAAACAAACACAGAGGCTGCCAAAATGAGGAGAAAAAGAATCATGGCCCAAGTGAAAGAGCAGATGAAAACTCCAGAAAAAGAACTAAACAAAATGGAGATAAGCAATCAGATACAAAGTTCAAAACTCTGGTTATCAGGATGCTCAAAGAACTTAGATCTGAGTGCCCTTCAGTCTAAGCTGCTATTTAATCCATCCGTTGAACTTCTAATTTCAACTATATTTTTCATTTTTTCACGTTCTGTTTGATTCTCTTTAAAAATGTCTGATTTTTAAAAAACAGTGGTAAAATACACATTATATAAAATGTACCATATTTACCATTTTGAAGCATACAGTTCAGTAACATTAAGTACATTGACTTTGTATAATCATCACCTCCATCCATCTCCAGAAATCATTTTGTCATCCTGAGCTGAAACTCTGTTAAACTCTAACTCCCCTTCCCTGGCCCCTGGCTTTGTGAATGTGACTGCTCAAGGCACTTCATGTAGGTGGGATCCTGCAGTATTTGTATTTTTGTGATTGACTTCTTTTAACCTCAAGTTCATCCGAGTTGTACCATGTGTCAAACTCTCTACCTTGGGCTGAATAACAGTCCACTGTGTGCGTGTGCCACATTTTGTTTCTCTCTCTATCTGTTGCTGAACCTCTTGGGCTGCTTCCGCCTTTTGACTGTTGTGACTAATGCTGCTGTGAACATAGCTGTAAAAATATCTCTTTGAGAACCAGCTTTGATTCTCTGGGTTCCACATACAGAAGTGGAGTTGTTGGGTCATGTAGCAATTCTGTTTTTAATTGAGGAACTGCCATAGTGTTTTCCATAGTGGCTGTACCATTTTGTATTCCCACCAGTGGAGCACTAAGTTACAATTTCACCACGTCCTTGTTAACGCTTTCTGTTTTTCTGGTAGCAGCCATCCTAATGGGTGTGAGGTGATGTCTCGTTGTGGTTTCAATACGTATTGCCCTAATGAGTAAAGATGTTGAGCATCTTTGTGTGTGTGTTTTGTTGGTCATTTGTACATCTTTGGAGAAATGTCTATTCAAGTCCTTTTCCCATTTTTGAATTAGGTTGATTGTTTTGTTGAGTTGTTGGTCTTTTCAAAGAAAATTTTATACTCACCTGAGGACTTTTTTTTTCCATTGCTTTTAGAGGGGTGGGGGAGACAGAAAGAAAAAGAAACATCTGTGTGAGAGAGAAACATCGATTGGTTGCTTTCTTGCACGCGCACTGACTGGGGATTGAACCTGCAACCTGAGTATGTGCCCTGATTGGGGATTGAGTCTGTGACTTTTCGGTCTATGGGATGATGCTCCAACCAACTCAGCCACACTGGCTAGGGCGAGTTGTTGGTCTTTTTTGATAGTGTCTTTTTCTTTCTTCATTTACTATCGTTATCCTCTTTTAAAGATATCGTATTAAACACAATATATTAGTTGTATCTGTTACTGAGTAGTAACCCAATACCCCAGAGTTTAGCTGTTTAAAACAACCAGTGTGTGTTTGTGATCTTACGTGGTTTCTCCATGTCAGAAACCTGGAAGTTTCTTAGCTTGGTGTTTCTGGCTCAGGGTGTCTCATGAGGTTCTAGTCAGGCTGCCCACCAGAGTTGCAATCATCCGAAGGCTTGTCTGGGACTGGAGGACCTGCTTCGAAGGTAGCTCACTCACATGGCTGCCAGTGGGAGGCCCGAGTTTCTGCCCACGGGGACTCCTCTGCAGGGCTGGCTGAGTGTCCTCACAATATGGCCGTTGGCTTCCCAGAGCAACTGATTCGAGACAGTGAGCAGAATGCCACAGTATTTTTTATGACCTAGTCTTTGAGTTACGCAAGTTTGCTTCCACCTTAAAAGTAAGTCCCTAATTTTACTCAAAGGATGGGGAATTAAGCTTTACTGATTGAAGGAAGGGGTATTAAAGAATTTGGTGAGGAATAGAGAAGAACAACTCTATTACTGTGTTAATGTTGGTAATAAAGTGGTTTTTAACAGCAAAATAAAACTTTAAGGCAGCGATTTTCAACTGCTGTGTCATGGCACACCGGTGTGTAGCAAGAATTTTTAAAACATGCAATACCTGACTCTTTAGTTGGGGGCACTGACCCCTTTTCCCTTAGATTGTCAGAATAACAACAACAACAACAAAAAACTCACAAAAAAATCCCACAACAGCCAATGACAATAGCTGTCCGGTGTGAATGAATCAAAATTATACCTATTTCTTGTCAGATAAGCAAAAATGTATTTTTTGGGTATACCACAGAATGTTAGCAATTAGTTTGTGTGCCGTGAGATGAAAAAGGTTGAAACTTGCTGCTCTGAGAAATCATCTTAGATGGCAGAAGCACATTTTATCTCCGACATACTTACTGGGGTCAATACTAGTAGCATTCACAGGGTGGCTGTCACTGTTTGAGGTGGATGACACGTGTTCACGTGACCGTCACAACAAGCCTGAGAGAATAGAATGCTGCCCGATAATAATGGAATTGTGCCTGGTCGGGGAGGTTAGCGTTGATTTAGTCGAGAACCGAATAGGTCAGTGGCTAGGAGTGGGGAGGAGGGTTTCAGAAAGAGGGGACAGGCAACGTCAAGGTTGCAGGGGAGGAAGATTGGTAGCAGTATTTTCAGTGTTTTCAAGTAGGATTGTAGAGCTTTGTACGCTCTATTCTCTTCAGCAGATCTTTGCCTGATGTATTGAGAAACATGAAATAGTCATTGTTTAGTTTTTATTTTGTATAGGGTGTTGGTGCCTTAAAAATGGTTGTTAGTGATTGTTATGTCACGTATTACCAGAAATGATACGGTGTATAAACAGATAATTTGTAAGTGCCTTTCAGTTTCTCACATTCTTTTTGGTAACCACTGGCTCTTTAGCAAGCACTCTGCTTAACATTCATAATGTGAATACTGACAGTTATCAGTGAGGTAGTTTGAGTGAAGACTGATTTTAAATTCCTAAATTCATGATCATTTTATATAACAAAATTCTTAGAAGAGATTTTAAAAAGTCAGTATATTTCAAGAAACAGATTTATTTCTGTCTTGCAGGGCCACCATTTGATTCAAATTTATGAAATTTACCAAAAAGTGTTACTTTTGCTTTGACCGTGGGGAAAAAAGATACTCTTTGGGTGGGGTTGTTAGTGAATTTGTTATGATCAAAGACTTAAAGGGTTCAATTTAATAAGCAAAACACAAACCTGTTCCTTACCAGTCCACTAGGGGATACTCCAGTGCTTAGGAAGAAAATCCAGTTGCCACTATAGTTTAAAAATTATCTCCCATTTAATAAAGTTACTGCTTTCCTGTTTGCTTACATGAAAAGAAGGTCAACTTTTAGAACTAGTCGAGGCTATAAATTTGACAGTATTTGCTTGTGGAAGAATTTGCAGCATTTTTTCAGCTTTATTAAGCTACAATTGACAAGTAGGAATTGAATATATTAAAACATCAAGTTATATGTTTGATATGTTTTGATGTACATTGATAATACAATATACATGATGTTTTTATATATGTATACATTGTGGAATGCACACCCCAATCAAGCTAATTAACATATTCCATCATCTTACCTAGTTACCATTTCCTTTTTCTCCTTCCTTATTCCCTCCCTCCCCCTCTCCCTTCCTTTTTGTGGTGAGAGCACTTAAGATCTGCACTCATAGCAGATTTCAGGTATACAATACACTGTTACTAATGATAGTCACCAGGCTGTACATTCGAGCTCTCAAATTTATGCACCTCACAATGAACTTGGTGCTCTCTGAGCGGCATCTCCTCAGTCCCACTGTCCCGCTGGCACAGCTGCCATTTGACTCTGCTCCTGCATTGGACTGTTTTTGACTCCACATATAAGTGAGGTCATGGGATTTGCTGCATTTTTCAAGTGTGGAAATTCGTATTGTGATTCCTCAACCACCTTTTTCTGGTGGTTATTGCCTCAAACGTTTTTGAGTTCAGAAAAAAAATGGGTGTTTTTTTTCCTTTCTTACTACAAGAAAGTAGTGATTCTCATTTATTTTAGAAGTTTTGCTGTGTTGGAAGGCCAGAAAAGTTATATTTTCATGTCAGTTGAGAGGAGCACTGTTTTCAGTAAAATTGGGAATGACTTCCAGGCTGAATAGGGGGATGAATAGCTTTGATTAGAAGGGATGAAGGGAAGTGACTAAATAATTGCTTGCACTTTTCCATTCCCATCCTTCTTCCCACCCAATGCCATTACCAGGGCTAGGGCTCAAGGTCTGGGTATACTGGAGAGCTTACCCTGGGTGTTCTTTGTTACTGCTGTCTTTGGTGACAAGTTGGAGAACAGTGTCCTTGACACACGGTCCCATCATTAGTTAAAAAAGACGTTATTATACTGCTGTTTGATGGCTTTTACCCTAAAAGAATGAACTTCTAAATGTAGCTTCCAACTTCCAAATATGAGATTAAGGGAATGTTCAAAGGATTGAATAACTTCTTGTGCTGAGAAATTCCTGAGGAATCTTTTTTATTTTTATTTTTTTTTAAAGATTGCATTTATTTTTAGAGAGAGGGGAAAGGAGGGAGAGAAACATCGATGTGCAAGAGAGACATTAATCAGTTACCTCTCACTTGCTCCTAACTGGGGACCTGGCATGCAACTCAGGCATGTGCTGTGACTGGGAATTGAACTGGCAACCTTTTGGTTTTAGGGTGACACTCAACCCACTGAGCAACACTGCCCAGGGCAGGAATCTTTTAAAGGAAAATTTAAAGAGAGTTGAATGGTGGGAAGAGAGAGAGAAGAGAAAAGAGAAACATTGAGGTGTCCTTCCACTTCCTCGGTTGATTCTCGTCTGTGCCCTGACCAGGGATTGAACCTGCAATCTTGGTGTTTCTGGATGATGCTCTAACCAACTGAGCAACCCGGCCGGGGCCCTGAGGGGCCCCGAACAACAGCAAGGTTGTCATCAGTGTTTTTGCCAGTAGTGTGTCACTTCTTGAAAATGCAGGATTGAACTGGGAAGTTTATGTAATTTCAAACATCAGTATTATTAAATGGAATTTTTAAATCTTATTAAAATTAATAAGTTAACACATTAATGTGGGGTTAACATGTTAATATAGTTCAGGATTTAAGAGGTATACCTTTAATTGCATTATGTTCCTCTCCCTTCAGCCACCCAGTTCTCTTCCCTAGGGGCAGTCGTTAGTCCCAGTTTAAGTACTCTTCCAACATTTATTATTTAAAGGACTTCTTTGGTATTGTGTATAACTAAAGTTGGCAGCATGGAAACTAGAATCAGACATTTAAGATTTCCATTTACTGGACACTTGTGCGCATACCAGGTACTCGTTGGCACTGGGAGTGTGGCAGCGAACAAGTGAAGTGCCCTGGCTTCGTGGAGATTATGTTGCCGTGGGTAGAGATGGGCACGGCATGTTTGTGGATTTACTGTATCACGTGGTGGTCAGTTCTAGGAGGAAAAAAAAGCTGGGGAAGAGGACAGGGGTAGGGGAGGTGCTGTTCGGCATAGGATGGTCAGAGAAAGCCTCTGGGAGGGTGGGATCTCATCAGAATTGAATGATCTGAAGGAGTGAGACTTGAGGGGCTTTCAGGAGGAGAGCATCCCAGGGGGAGGGTCGCCAAGGGCAGAATTCTGCAGCATATTTTCACAGGAGAGGCAGTTATTCCTCCAGAATGGTGGAGAGGGCCAAGAAGACTGACTCCGGGGAGAATGCTAGGAGATGGTAATACAGAAGGAAGAAGGTGAAAGTTGTGTGTGGGACAGAGGGGGTTGCCGAGGGCCAGTTCACAGATGGCTTGTGTAATGTCATAAAGAACTGGGGTTTTACTCTGAGTAGATGGGAGGGGGTCTGTCGCGTTGGGGGGAAGCGGCAGAGATTTAAAAGGTCCAGTCTGACTGCTTTGTGGAGAATAAACTCTAGGGGGGAGGGTGAAAACAGACGCCTTAGGAGTCTAAAACAGCCATAGAATATGCAACATGGTACTCGATACGGTGAACTTTTTCAGCTTTATTTGGGTGTCATTTTTTGACTTGTGTTGAAGAATGGGGTGAGAGATAAAATTGAACTCATCATGAATATTTATATTTTTGAATGGTAATTTCAGGAATTATAGTTCAACTCTAATGGTTTAAGTTTGTTTTTGTAGAGCCTGCAGGTTCACTTGCATCTTGAAGAAATGTGCGTATTCCCAGAAGAAACTCCAGTATCTTTTATAGTCATATTACAGCGTGCAATAAATTTTCTCCTTAGTCCTTCCCAAAAAAGCTGTGCTGTAAAGTTTTGACAAATTAAATATCAGGTGCTATTTTTTCCTCTCCACTTTGACTAGGTGACATTTTGAATTTGAAACTGTTTGGTTTCTCTAGTGTGTATCAGTATGCTAAAAAGTATTTAAAAGTCAAAATTCCTAGGGACACTTGAAGTAAGCAGATCACTAGTAATGAAAATACATGGAATATACAAATGTCAAAATGTGGAGATCAGCCTTTCAAGTGACTGAACAGTATGTCTGAACTTGCTAAAAAAACGTTGTATGTCTAATACTGTAGAAAGGAGTTGCGTAATAGGAAATAAATCTGAAATTTGAGGATCTCAGAACTCAGAGTACTTCTGAATGAGTAGAAGTAATTTGAGTGAAAAATGAAAATGTGGATAAGGGAAACAGAAGAGCAAAATGGCCACTGAACATTCAGAAACACAGTGTTGGAAGAAGAGGAATAGAAAATGAGAGTTGAAGGGAAAGCCTAGCAAATTGAGAATTTAAGAAAACTTTTAAATAAGGATTTGCTGGGTCCAGTCATGTTTAGGGAATGCAGTGAAATGACTAACAAACATAGTTATACACACATGCACACACACGCACACACGCACACACACAATCTCAAAAAACTCTGAAAACAAAATCCAAAACTCTTATCCAGTAGATAATTCTGGTGTAGAGGGGCATCGATAATTTTCTCTACTTTTCTATTAATTGGATCTGCTTGCCTGGGGTTCCTAAAATATGACTTACAAAGTGGGAATTAAGAGTCAGGTTGATGGTGGAGAAGGTAATTCTTCAAAAAAAAAAAAAAGTTTGAAGTGTTTCCAGAAGGAACTTTTTCCGGGGGAGGTAGTATGTGTTTTTATTCCTACAGTCGCATGCCTTTTCATGGGTTTGTATTCTGCGGGTCTTTCTCCCCCAGCTGCTGTCTTGTAGTCAAAGGTGGGAATGCCGCCTTCAACTCCAGTTTGTGCAATGATTATTTTTATTTCTATTTGAGATAAGAAAATGAAATATGACATAACCTCAGTTTGGTTCATGGAATCCTAAGAGTTTTCAGCTGAAAATAACCTTAGAGGGACCTCTTCCTCTGCTGCGTGTCCTGCACATGGGGAAACGGAAACAGTGGTGAATTCTCCTGCCTAGTGACAATGGAGAAGAGGGCAGGACTTCGGTTTCCTGACTTCTGGTTGTGCTCTTTTACGTTGTTTATGTTTTGTATGGTAATTTTTTGACTGTGTCAGGGGTGCATTATCCAAGACAGGAGTTATCTTTTTTTGTTCTTAACTTGCTGCTTTGTGATTAATCAACTTGACTGCTTTCCTTATACATACAAAGATGTTCTCTTTATAAGAATTAAGTATGCAAAATGTAATGAAAATATTTCTTTTAAAAGCTTGTAGAGGCTTATTAATTTAAAAAAATTTTTGTTATGTTTTTTTCATTGCCATTTAACCCTCTTATATTCCCCTCCCTCCTGCAATCACCACGCTATTCTCCGCGTCCATGAGTTATTTTTCATTTTTGCTGTATCACTCCACCCGCTAACTGCCCTGCTCCCAGGCTGTCAGCCTGTTGTCTGTCTGTGAGTCTCTCTCTGTTTTGCGTGTTAGTTCAGATTGTTTGATTCGATATATGAGAGAAGTCATGTGACACTTGTCTTTCTCTGACTGGCTTATTTCACTGAACATAATGTTCTCCAGGTCCATCCATACTGTCACAGAGGGTAAACTTCGCTTCCTTTTTACGGCTGAGCAGTATTCCGTTGTGCAGATGTCCCATGGCTGTTTTGTCCTCTCACCTGCTGATGGACACTTGGGCTGCTTCCGTATCTTGGTGACTGTAAATAATGCTGCAGTGAATATAGGGTACATACATTCTTTCAAATTAGTGTTTCAGTTTCTTCAGGATGACTTCCAGAAGTGTAATCCCTAGGTCACAGGGCAGTTTCATTTTTACTTTCTTGAGGTAATTCCATACTGCTTTGCACAGTGGCTGCACCAGTCTGCCTTCGCCCCAGCAGTGCCCAGAGGGTTCCCCTTTCCCCACATCCGGGCCAGCACTTGGTGATTTATTGATGATAGGCATTCTGACCCGTGTGAGGTGGTATCTCATTGTGATTTGAATTTGCATTTCTCTGATGATTAGTGACATTGAGCATCTTTTCATCTGTTTGTGGGGTGTCTGTATGTCCTCTTTGGAGAAGTGTCTGTTCAGGTCCTTTGCCCATTGTTAAATTGGACTATTTGTTTTTTTGGTGTTGAGTTTTATAAGTTCTTTATATATTTTGGATATTAACCCCATATCATATACATTGGTGAGTGTGCTCTCCCATTCTGTAGGTTGTCTTTTTATTTTGTTGATGGTTTCCTGTGCTGTGCAAAAACTAGTTCTTTATTTTTTCTTTCGTCTCCCTTGCCTGAGGAGATACTGTATATCAGAAAAAAATACTGCTATGAACAAAGTTTGAGATATTACAACCTGCGTTTTCTGAGCCTCATTAATTTTAATAAGAAGGACCAGTTTGGCTTTGCAGACTATCTCATTCATGGGATATTTTAAGACATTGGTTTTTTGAGGTACAAATAACTGGCAGTACCGGTATATTGTCATGGTTTTGCTGGAGAGAATAGTTGGGACATCTGATCTGTTTAACAAGTAGCTGAGGATCTTCTTAGTGGCGTTTTAATTTGCTTAGTAATTCAATTAAATGGAGAAAGTATCTTTACAACTAATTTTTAAATTTAAAATAATTTTAACCTTAAAATCTTGACATTATTATTTAGCAAGCCAAATTTTATAGCTTTATAGAAGTGAACTTTATTAATTCCTAAAAAAATATTTACAGTTTCAAAATTTTGAGGTAGTAAGGCCGTTAAAATATCAGTGAGTGTTGAACCCTAAAGCACCCTGTTGGTGTATACACTGGTGCAGACAGCAGTTCTGGCCAGAAGTGGAAGAACAGTGAAGGCTGCTTATGACCCAACTGCGTGGTGTGTGGAAGAACTGTGAAAGGAACCGCTTTCTTGAGCAGCGTTTGACACTGGTCACAAGCAAACATAGCCAGCTATAGTGACAGTCGGTTATAAAGTAAATAATTGGGAGCCCTGGCCGTGTAGCTCAGTTGGTTAGTGTCCTCCTGATACACCAAGGACGTGGGTTTGATCCCTGGTCAGGACACATACAGGAATCAACCAAATGATACATAAGTGGAACGACAGATTGATGTCTCTCTCCATCCCCCAAATCAGTAAATTAGAATAAATTATTGGTAGGAAAGTCACAACTATCAATGGCAAAGGAGAGAACACTTCACTCCTTAAGCAACTAGCATCTGTGTCCCCAATGGGATGTACACACAGTGTGCATCTTGAATTTTAACCAATAGCATTTTATGTAACAAATTGTGTTCTTCGATTAGTCATATCCGATTTGAGTTCTGAGAATTTCCTGTAGGAGAAACAGCTGCGTCTCCTTCAACTGGGAGATTTTAACTGGAAAGCAGTTTCTAGTAAAATTGGGTAGTTTCCAATAAAAATAACAAATAACAAGCAATTAAAAATAAAATTCCCAGAACCAAATAAGGATCATTAGTCATATAGTAAATTAATTTAATGTAAGAGTGATTATTTTTAGCATCAGTACATAATATTAGACTCAAGTCAGTAGTTTTAATGGTTTAAGAATTTAGACATTTGCCTTGGCTGGTTTGGCTCAGTGGATTGAGCTCTGGCTTGTGAACCAAAGGGTCACCGGTTTGATTCCGCAGTCAGGACACATGCCTGGGTTGCAGGCCAGGTCCCCACTAGGGGGTGTGTTCGAGAGGCAACCACACATTGATGTTTCTCTCCTTTCTCTCTCCCTTCCCCTCTCCTCTAAAAAATAAAATCTTTAAAAGTAGAACCAATAAAAATACTTTTTAAAAAATTTAGACACTGCTATAATATTTTCTTATTTTTGAAACATCTTTCCTGTTAAAATTTTTGAGGCAGTAATTTTCTTGTAATAGCACACTTAAGGATATGATTGTTAAATATAATATATATCCTGTTTATCTTCTTGGTTTGTAAATTTTATCTTTTCAATTCTGAATATAGTATAGATGTTTTAAAAAGTCAATTTTTTGTAGATGTTTTTAAGTCACTGAATTTAGTTAAGCCTCAGTTTCATTACTTATGTTTTATAGATAAAAAACTGAAGCTCAGAGAGGTTGGACAGTTTCTCCAAGATCACAAAGCTAGCAAGTTGATTACCTAGGACTCCGATTCTATTACTCTAACTCTCAGTACTCACTCCTCTACCATACTTTATTAATTTCCTACAAGTTAGTGACTTGTTGTCCTCTCTCTGAACCTAAATGGCCCAAGTCAGGACTTTTGAGAAATATCTGTATTTTTCAACTAAAATTAGTTTTCTCTTCAGGAATCCTCAGAGACTCTCTTTGGGGGAAGGGGGCAAGGTTGATGTTAGAGAGCTTCATTGCTACTATTATTACCTAACTGTTCATATTGAAAACACACATACACACACTAGAGGGTTAAATATGACCGTTTTGTTTAAAGTCCTGCTTGTAAGGAGGCTTGAGGTGGCTGGGGGACAGGACAAGCAGCGTGCCTGGGCGGACAGCTGTGCTGTTAGAATGTGTCTTCCCAAGTCCATGTGCATTCTTTACGGTGGCAGTTTGCACCATCGGGGGTCTCCAGGAAAGGATAGTTGGATCATTGGATGATGTCCATTTGGAATATGATTCTGTTCTCTCCCCCAGTACGATAGTAATTGTCTTGCTGTGTGTGTGTGTGCGCATGTGTGTGTGTTCTTACACATTTAGTTTGTGGGGGGGGGAAGACTTTGAAGAATTCTTTAAATGTGAAGGGAGAATTGGGAAATTATAATTACATATAATTTGAATTAATATTTACCATTTTTAATGTTTGCTGGATTGGGAAAATAGTCTTCTTAGATTTTAGATTTATTTATTTATTTTGGTAAAATACATGTAACATAAAGTTTAACACTCTAACAGATGTTTCAATATACTCTAGTTTTATTTAGTTCGCGTAATAGTCTGTTTAAAATGTGAGTCGTTCCTGTGGATGACCCGTAGGTACTGCGGCCAGAGAAACCCTTCTGTGTCCTTCCGCTCTTCCGTCTGCTGGGGGAACGGAGTCTCTTTACCCCGTTGGAGTGCAGCCTGGTGGCAACCGGAGGGTGGAACCGCGGGGCAGACCTTAGCAGCTGACGTCTCTGCACCCTGCCTGCAATATCTGGGAAGCCTGGGTCATGTTGGCTCTTTCCTTTCTTTCCCTCTGGAGCCTCCTTGCCAGCTCCTTAGAGAGAATGTGTAGGAAAGCCCGAGTCAGAGGGTACGCAGCCCCGAGCTTGTTACTTCCTGAACAGCTTTCGCCGATTTCCTGATTATCCGCGGGATGAGGTCTGAACTGCCTCACAGCATAGCCCACCAGGGCTTTCAGAATCTGGTGCTTGCTAGTCTCATACATGCGCTCTCGGCCCCAGCCAGACGAATACCTGTACATGTGGTTCTCTAGACATGGTCTGTGCCTGGCACATAGTAGGTGGTCCAGAAATATTTTTTAAAGAATGAATGCATGTATGTATATGTATATGTATGTATATACATACATATACATAATATATACATATATATAATATATACATATATATAGCACGCATATATTTCACGTGTGTGTGTGTGTGTAGCAGTTTTACTTATTTACTAACATGCTAACTCTTATTCCATGGCCAACTTGTGACTTTTCTTTTAAGACCCAGGTCAAGAATCCTCTTTCATCAGGCCCTGGCTGCTTTTGTTTGTACTGCAGTGTTTCGTACTGTAGTTACTCTTGCTCTGTGGTACCAAACATTCAGACCGCATTTCTGTATATAATAACTGATTTGCTTTTTGTGTTTTTCATTAGTACGTGAGGCTCTTGAGGGGCAGGGACCATGTCTTATTTACCTTAGTAACCCCTAGCCCCTGGACTATTATTCACTGGCACTTTCTGTTGCAATAAGCCTTGAAGGTAGCTATTTCTCTTGTTTCCAAATGTTTATTGTATAATAGTATATATTGAATATTCTTGGCCTTTAAAATGTTAATTCGTTGTATTCCCAAGGTGAAAATTGCTCAAGTACTTGATTTGTGAAATAATTGGTATTGCAATGAGTATATGTAGTAAGTTGTGATTAGTATGATGTGATTGCTTATTATGGGAGCGGGGTATTGGACAGGAAGATTAGGGCTGGAGACTGCATGTGAAAGAGTGGACTGAGCACTTGAAGTAGTTGGACAAGGTTATGTCAGCCTTACCCTCCCAGATCAGTGAATCTGAGTCTGTGCGTTTTAAATTGGTGACTCATTAAACTGTTTCTGCTTAAGACACATTACTAATGTATTTGTGTTTCTTCACTTCCATTCCTTCTTGCTTTTCTTTTATAACCTTGACTTCAAAAGTTGTTTTACTTTGGTATTCCTTAGAATTAATGACTTAGTCAGTGGGTGAGAACATTTTTGTTCCTGTGAGAAGACTATTTTAGATGTTTTTCCGTTTTGGACTCCAGTTTCTCAGTTGTTTTACCATAAGTTTTGACTCTTTTCCTAATTTTAGTTGTGAAATCATGTAGGTGAAACAACAGTTAAGGAAACTGTTAGCATACTAAAAATGTCTCCTGTCTTGCCATGAATCTAAGTACTGTAAAGATGTACTATATAAACAGCAATTCTGTGGAAAACCCAAATTTATGTAGATTTATTTAAATATTTTTAAAATTAAAATTAGGGTGTGGTATTGATGATATCTGTGATCACTTCTTTCTAAGTGTGGTTCAGCTTGTCCACATCAGAACTCCCTGCCTACAGTAGTCAGCTTTTATGGGACTTAGTCTTTGTGTATTGGTATAAAATATATACAACAGAGTTGGCCATTTTAACTATTTTTTGGTGTATGATTCAGGGGCATTAATTACGGCGACGGGGCAGTGTCATCAGTAAGCAGTAACTGACCCCCCTGCCCCTCTCTGTGCGGTCTGTGGTAACCTCAACTCTGCTTCTGTCTCTGAATTTGCCTCTGCTACGTAGTTCATGTAAGTGGGACCATACGACATATGTCTTCTTATATCTGTTGTGTTCCACTTAACATGATGTTTTTATTCTTTATTTTAGGTTTTATTTATCTATTTTTAGCGAGAAGGAAAGGGAGAGAGAAAGGGAGAGAAACATCGATGAGTGAGAGAAACATCCATTGGTTGCTTCTTGCACGCCCCCAGCTGGGGACCTGGCCTGTGACCCAGGCATGTGCCCTGAATGAGAATTGAACCAGTGACCTTTCAGTTTGCAGGTTGGCACTCAACCTGCTGAGCCACACCTGTTAGGGCAATATAATGTTTTCAGGGTTCACCATGTTGTAGCATGTATTAGACCTTCATTCCTTTTTATGGCTGCATACGATTCTGTTACACACATATATGTATATGTGTACTGTATACACATATTATATGTGTGTTATGTGATACATATTTTATATATACACACACATTCCATATTTCATTTATCTGTTCATTACTTGATGGACACTTGGGTTGCTTCTACCTCTTGGCTGCTGGGAACAGTGCCACAGTGAACAACACATGTAAGTATCTGTTTGAATCCCTGTTTTCATTCTTTTGACTATATACTTGGGAGGGGAATTGCTGAGTCATATATTCTATATTTGGCTTTTTGAGGACCCCCCAAACTATTTTCTGCAGGGGCTGTACCATTTTACATCCCCACCTGCAATGTACTGGGATTCATTCTTGGGAGACAGATCTACCCATGAGGTATTTAGTCACACACGAACCACTCTAAATGGGTCTCTTAACCTCTCTTTGTAACTTGGTTACCTCATCCTTAAACATGGGTCTTGAATTAGATAATCTGTAAGTTTCTCCTATCTCTAAAATTCCGTGACTTACAGCAAATTCCCATGATGTTTACATTTGCGGTTCTTTTGTCTTCCTTTTTTTTTTTTTTAAGAGCAGTTGACTATATAGTTTGGGGGGGGGGGGTCAGAACCCTATGTGCCTGGTGATACGAGTGTATTCCAGTCTCCAAGTACTTTCTAATTCATGTTTGTTAGATATGAACCACCTTAAAAAGTTAATTGTATATGTTTTAAGGTACATCTGCATTGAAATACCACAAACTTTTATTAATTTCTACTCTGTGGCTATAAAAATCATAACTGGGGAAGAAATTTATTTTTTGCACAATTTATGTCCAAAAGGCTTTTGCTATATACACTGTTTTACATTGGTGATAAAAATAATGTGTTTATTTTCATTACATGGTATGTTCATTATACATGTTATGTATCACATATAGAAGAGCATAATGAAATACTTTACACTGATCAGAAAGCAGGTATTTCTGAGAGTGGAGAACCATTTGCGTAAAGACAATGAAAGCTTGAAAAAAAGGTCAGGAATCGAGGATAACTGCAAATTTAAGAAGAAGAAAGAAGAGTATTTTTTATAACAATGGAAATTTTGAAATAGGACATATGAGTAAGAACTTAAGTCATTACAAGCTTTAATGCAGTTGTTATTTTCATTAAAATTTTGGCTGTTGGAATTCAAACCTTTTATTGCCTCAATTTGTTTATTTCTTCCTATGTAATTATATCCCTGATGGTACATACTTGTGTGTGCAGACACAAGTATAATTGCATAGAACCTAATTACATACCAGAATGTGTTGGCACACGCAATGAGTGCAGAGGCCAGAGGCCAGAGGCCTTGGGTCTTGTATTATGGACATTCTGTTAGAAGGTTGTGAGACCCCACTAGGCCATAATGGATTAAGGACAAGAAGTTTTAGTAGGAATTCTTCCCTTGGCTACTGGTGACTGAACAGGGAGAGCTCAGAGGAGTCCTTATTCTTTGACCAAAAAGCCGTGTTTAAACTGGTTGTGTAACCAGTCTACCCCAACTTCGCAAGAGGAGGGCCACCTTATATGCTTAGGTATTTTAGAAGTTGACTTTAGCACCTACTGTTTCCCAGGTAGCCTCTGATGATAAGATTTGGAAAAGAGGTGGCAGTTTTAGCCTATTCTCACTTGCTGTAATGAATTACATGAAGTAATTGGCATTGAATTAAGTGAATGAATTGATGTTAAATTCAGGGTTCCTTATTCTTTTGTGCATTTGAGTTGCAGTGGATAAAAAAGGAAATAGTGGTAACAACTGATTGCCCTTTTTGATGTGTGTCTTTTGTCCCAGGACAAGAAACTCCCAGGACCGACAGTCTCCTTGAGGGTGACTGTAGTTGGAAGGGGTGGTGTGTCATGACTATTCTTGGAACTGGACTTGGCTCTTTCTGTGCTGCTTTGGCAGAAGCCAGAAGGGTTGGGTTGGATCTCGGAGCATCTTTGGAATAATCAAGATGCTTAGTATAACAGCCCAGCTTGCAGTCGGTGCTCAGTCCTCTTATAAATTGTTTGTTTTTTACTCTAGTACAGAGTTTTTAATCCTGTTGTTTAATCCTGTCAGTAGCAGAAACCTACGCTTCACTAGTCTATCTCTTTCTCGAGCTTGGGTGTTAAAGCTTTTTCTTTTTTTCTCCTATTGCTATACATACTAGTAAGTTTGCTCATCAAAATCAGAGCTTTACTTCTAAAAAAATGCTCAATTGCTTATATTTTTCTTAGGATAGAAATTGTAGCAACACAAAAAACTAAAACTGGCTGCTATTAATAACAGCCTTATTACTTTTGTTTTTAAATAGCGCTCGTCTATCCCAAGTATTTGCCTGTATCTCCTAAAGTTGCTCTTAGATCTTGAACGTTTCTTTTATGCCTGTAGTTAAAAAGGAGTGATAATTTACTTTAATCCGTTTCTTGTGGCCTCTTCGTATTGTAGAGACCGGTAAGAATTTGTCTAGCTTATGATCTTTATTGATTTGCTTCATCGTTCCCTTTCACCAGCCTTTCTGTCTTACTGCCTAGGGCATGAGCTCACATTCCCATTTATTAGATGGTGGCATGCCAGACAGTAGTAAAACTTCCTAGGATGTCTGTCTGCTGGGAGACTAAAATTAAGAGCTCGATGTTTATTACTTAAGTACTTCCTTTTAAGGAGAATAGTTGCCCTCTCCCATCCCACTCCTCAAATAGCTAATTTGTCTCCTTTAGGTAGCTTCAAACTTGTCTGTTCTAATATTCTAAAAAAACCTCCAGATACTTACTAAGCTTTTACTACTGTGAAACATTTGTGGCAGTGGAAATCTGGTCTCCACCAGCTCCGAGGGGCTGGTGGTGGCTTTTCTTGTTCGGGACCGAACCAGGACAGAAGACCAATTCAAAAGGTCTGGGAATGTGGGGGCAGAGGAGCTCGTTGGACATCTGTCTGTCAGCCTGCTCTATTGTCCTGTTCATCTTTTCTCTGACAAACAAAATGACCCCCCAACAACAGAACCAAACAGAAAACACTGTTGCATGTCTTTTCTCCTGTTTTTGAAATAAAAGGTGCTCTAAAAAACTTCGCAGGGAGGAACACACGGTAACAGCACTAGGAAGTGGTCAGGAATAGTCTGCCTTTTATATTTACCCGCCTTCTCCTTTTTGCTTATAACCCATAGAAAAAACGAGGGGCATACAAAAGTTTGGTGGTTTTAAGAGAACATTGCGGACTGAATGAGGTAGTATTCATGTATAATATATGCATTTCAAACTAACTCCAGGTATGTGCACAGGTGCGGGGGACTTCAGCGGGGAGTATCAGGGAAACCGTAGTACTGGAAACACTTTGGGGTCATCATGCGTCTGCACGTGCAGGGGACAGTCACCTTATCCCCTCCCCCAGGGTGAGGAGGCAGGGGTAGGGGGATGATGTGTTCCCTGGGCGTGCAGGGGAGGAAAGTCAAGGGAGGTAAAGGACAAGAACCTGTTAGGAGTGAAGGGAGGTTCTGCGTAGGGCAGCATGTAACAAATGGGGATCTTATTCTTCTTTACATAAACTTTGACATGAAAATACACATACACAGTAAGGGGAAGCTGTAATGAAAATGCTGCTTTACCAATACATGTTAAACTTTTTCTCCCTTTTAGTTTTTTTTGAAAGGCGTTTAACTGTCATTGTAATTTTTAAAAAATTTGTTTGCCTTTATATAGTCACATATTCAATTATTGTTTAGATGCTATTTTTTTCTAGTTTGTTTGAATTAGTATCTCGATAAGACCTATTTATCACAATGACATTTTAATAATTGATATATTTAATAATTTGATATCTAACAATATTTGATAATATACCTAATGATATATATCTTAAATCTCTGTTGTGTGTAGGCTCTCTGCCTTCATATATTGTTTTGTGCAAAGGAAAGTGTTATTTCAAAAGCCTTTGTAGCTTTAAAATGTATTGCTGTTACTCTAATTATATCAGCCATTTCCTAGAACATGCTTTCAAAATATTTGTTGACAATTTTGGAAGACTGCATAGGGCAGGTTTTTTAAATTAAATTTTCTTTATTAAGATTTTTAATAGTTTTATAATATCCAGATGGGGCTTGTTATATCCATATTTTACAATGCAGAGTTCCCCATGTGTTCTGGGTGGACGTTTTTCTGGCCCTGTTAATTCAGGATCTTCAGAAGAGATACACTTGCGTCTGGCCAGAGTTGAAACAGAGCCGTTCTATGTGCAAACCTAATAGGGGTGGAACACGGCACGGTTTGAGGGACCCAGCAGTGTCTGTGCCTACTAGTGAGTGCCTGAAATTCTTCGGGGGAACTTTTTTAACTATAGCCTATTAAGATATAAACAGAATTATAATGTTGGGGATTGGGATTTTTTGTACATTAGTTTTTGTGCATTAATCTCTTCATGGAAGTTACCAGATTATTTTTAAATTTCATAGATTGTTTTTAAATTCTAAGATTCTAGATCACAATTGTTCTAGAGACAATTGTGCTGCAGACCTTGCCTGCAAGAGTAAATACCCCTAGCTCCTGTGTAGTTAAAATAAATGAAATTCATTCGCTTTCCCCTGTTACCACCCTTCAATAAAAAGAAAGTCACTTCAGCCCTTCAGATAGAAAAAGCCTTACTTGGCACCATCTCTGTGTACATATATGTGTGCAGGAAAGTTGTAGGGGTATCATTAGGGGTCAGAGTCCTTGGGGACGATGAGGACG
This sequence comes from Sturnira hondurensis, assembly GCF_014824575.4. Classification (NCBI taxonomy): domain Eukaryota; kingdom Metazoa; phylum Chordata; class Mammalia; order Chiroptera; family Phyllostomidae; genus Sturnira; species Sturnira hondurensis. Next base: position 9,139,826 of record NW_028094846.1, on the reverse strand, counting down.
GATTCCCAAGAAAGGTCGGGGAAGGAGGGTGCCTGCCCACCAGGGCCTGCTTCCTTGCCTGGGACCACACCTGATGAAGAGGCTGCCATCTCTTGAAGTGTAGTGTGTACCAGCTTTTAATTATTGTCTCTGTTCTTTGAAAATGCTGATAACCTGTTATTTATTATTTCTAAGGTGAATTAACTCACTTTTTACTATGTTACGATTATTTTGAGTTCTAGCTCTGTGAATAGTTTTAGCATTTGTGGTCTCTATTGGGTTTTTTTTTTCTTTTTCTTGGGGAAGTACACACATAGTAATCATAACAATCAGTAAGGAACAGCTAACCAATGGTAGTTAGGTTTGATGATTTTATTCTTTTTCATAGATAAGAAAATATGCAAACTTCTGAAACATGAATATGAAGGCTCATTCTTTGAAGTTGCACAGAGTTCCTTGCCGAATTTTATTTCTCTGTGCTTAGGTATGGCGTGATTAAGTGTGCCGTGTACTTGACGACAGTGTACCATGAACTCACTCTACCCAGATGTGTGATTTAGACATTGACTCCTTGAGAGCGGTCTCTGGGTCTTTTATGCCCCTCCCCCCGTGGCGTCTAGCCAACAGGAAAGCCGTCCTGTAAGTGCAGTCCCGAATGGGGTGTGTTACTCAGGGGTCGGTAAAATGGTCTGTGGTTTTTCACAGGTGGCCAGTAGTTGCAGAACCAGTCACCAGTCGTATCAGAACTATTTTAAACTCATAGATACAGAAAACAGACCCATAGCTGTCAGGGGGGAGGGGGCTTGGGGGGCTGGGTGAAAAAGGCCCGTGCCCTGACCGGAATCAGACCAGTGACCTTTCCCTCTTGGGGAGGACACCCAGCCAGCGGAGCGTCACCAGTCCTGGCTGTGCACATGTCTATTAAAAGAAGTTCTGAAAGATCTGGGTGAGAAGAGGGGTGACTATTAGGGGGATAGTCTGAGGGAGACGTATCATTTCTGTGTCTTTTACAAACGTGGTTATTGCATGCATTGATCTGTATATGTATTAAAATTCATAGAACACTAAAAGAAAGAAAATGGCTGTCTACTTTCTTCCATATGTTGTGGGTGACATCTGAAGACTCATCAAAGTTTAAATCATTGCAAATTATGTAATTGTATGTATTTCAGTGACATTTTAAAATAAAACTGTCACATCATTTAAAAGATGTATTCAGAAATGTAAATACCACAGTGATTTATCACTTACCATTACCCATTTTAAAAAAATTGCATGAACAGGCTCTATTGTTTTTTTAAGTATATTTTATCGGTTATGCTGTTACAGTTGTCCCATTTTTTTCTTCCCTTTATTCCCCACTGCCCTGCACCCTCCCTCCCACCAGCTTTCCCCACCCATACTTCATGTCCATGGGTCATACATAAAAATTATTTGGCTTCTCCATTTCCCATACTGTTCTTAACTTCTCCCTATTTTGTACCTACCATTTATGCTTCTTATTTCCTGTACCTTTTCCCCCATTCTCCCCATCCCTGCTAATAACCCTCCATGTGATCTCCATTTCTGTGATTCTGTTCCTGTTGTAGTTGTTTGCTTTTGTTTTTGATTTATTTTTTAGGTTCAGTTGTTGATAGTTGTGGATTTGTTGTCATTATACAGTTCATAGTTTTGATCTTCTTTTTCTTAGATAAGTCCCTTTAACATTTCATATAATAAGGGCTGGGTGATGATGAACTCCTTTAACTTGACCTTATCTGGGAAGCACTTATCTGCTCTTCCATTCTAAATGAAAGCTTTGCTGGATAGAGTCATCTTGGATGTAGGTCCTTCCCTTTCATGACTCTGAATATTTCTTTCCAGCCCTTTCTTGCCTGCAAGGTTTCTTTTGAAAAATCAGCTGACAGTCTTATGGGAACTCCTTTGTGGGTAACTGTCTTCCTTTTCTCTTGCTGTTTTTAAGATTCTCTCCTTATCTTTAATCTTGGATAATTTAATTTTGATGTGCCTTGGTGTGTGCTTCCTTGGGTCCAACTTGTTTGAGACTCTCTGAGCTTCCTGCACTTGCAGGAAGTCTATTTCCTTTGCCAGACTGGGGAAGTTCTCCTTTATTATCTTTTCAGGTAAGTTTTCAATTTCCTGCTCTTCCTTTTCTTTTTCTGGTACCCCTATGATTCGGAAGTTGGAATGTTTAAAGTTGTCCTGGTGGTTCCTAAGCCTCTCCTCATATTTTTGAATTCTTGTTTCTTCATTCCGTTCCGGTTGAATGTTTATTTCTTCCTTCTGGTCCAAGTCGTTGATTTGAGTCCTGGTTTCCTTCCCATCTCTGTTGGTTCCCAGTATATTTGTCTTTATTTTACTTTGCACAGCCTTCATTTTTTCCTCTATTTTGTGACATACTCAACTAATTCAGCCATTTCTGTGAGCATCCTGACTACCAGTGTTTTGAACCCTGCAACAGATATGTTGGCTATGTCCTCGTCACTTAGTTCTATTTTGGAGTTTTGATCTGTTCTTTCATTTGGGCCATGTTTCTTTGTCTCGGTGCACCTGTTAAGTGCACCGAGGAGGAAGCCTTAGGTATTATGGGGAGGAGGCTTAGGTATTCACCAGGGTGGGGCAACCCACGCACTGTTTTGTGGCGCTGTCTGTGGGGGAGGGGTCAGAGAGGGAGAGGACAGAGGGAGGCTCTGTCCAGCTTTCAGTCACTTCCCCTGCTACCCACAAGCAAATTGGGCGCTTTGGGTCTGGTTCCCAAGTGGGTGGGTTTGTATACATTCTAGGACCTGTGGGTCTCCCCAACATACTCTCCTGTGAGCTGGGAGTTTCTCCTGCTGCCACAATCCCCACCGGTTTTTACATAAACAAGCTCTTTGTTAACAGCCGGAAGTTGTAAATTATTTCTTTTACCCTTTGGATTTGTATTTCTATTTCACTTCCCTCACTGAATTTATCCTAATGTTGTATTTTATTGACTACCCAGATACCATATCATAATTCTCCATACCTAAGATAGGTAGGTATATAAATTGAAATAGGAATTTTTAAAGTTTGTGTGTAACAGTTTTTGATTTAGAATTTTAACCTATTAGCATATAATCAAAACAATGTTTTGATAATTAAAAGTACAGTTTTATTGGAAATGCTTTATATCAGCTATTGCCACCAAAAAAGTGCTACATAATAAATAATTTGAAGATCTCAGTGGCTTAAAACATTCCCCCCTGCTCATGAGTTTCTGGATCAGCTGGGATTTGGTTGATCTCAGCTGAACTTGACTGTGTCCATTCATAGGTCTGTTCTGCACATCTTATAATCTAATGGAAATAGGAAGAATAAGAGGGGTGAGAACAAACACACATAGCCTGTTAAGGCCACCATTCCAAAATTAGCAGACTGCCCACATCATCAGGCAGAGAAAGTCACATGGCCAAGCCCGACATCAGTGGGGCAGGGAAATCCATCAGCACTCTGCCGGTAGACAGCTGCAGGGTCTTTTGACCAAGGATATGGATGTGTAAGTCTGTAACGGGGAGGAGCTGAAAAATTTGGAACAGTAATCCAGTGTATCTCGTGCATCTTTTAATGAGATGTTTAGTGAGATTTGGTGTGGATGATACTTAGTAGAATGAGACATTTAGATGGAGGTCTGAGGCTGTAGGAGTTAGCCAGGCAGAGTGGTGCTGGGGACAGTGGGCAGAAAGTCCTCGGGGCTGAGGGAGCAGTGAAACTGAGAGGGTTTAGGGAACTATCAAGTTGAGTGTGTCCAAAGTATAGGGTAAGAGGTCAGAGTTCAACAAAAGAGAATAGAAAGGAGACTTAAGGCCAAGGTCACTGCAAGAGAACCTTTTATATCATGTGAGGGCATTTCGATTTTAACTTCAAAACATTGGGGAAATTACCGGAATGTTTTAAACAGCAGGGATGTGATCATGTGTTGTGTTCTAGGCAAAAAATCATCTTCGGCTGTGTATACGTAGTAGATTGATGTGAGATAAGGCCAGAGGCTGCGAGACCAATGAGGAGACCATTGCAAAACCCAGGTGAAGAGTAAAGGTGGCCTAAACCGGAGACGGTGGGCATGGGGCCGGGAAGAGACCGGAGAACTAGGTTGAACTGTTCTCAGCCATGAGTACATTGGCCGTATTCTCTTACTATACGTGATTTGAATGTTAGAAAAGGGCAGTTTTCAATTAGTATATGTTCTTACTCTTTAATTTTACAGAATAATGTTAGCAGTGTATATTAAAAATTATTGGTAAATAGTGAACCTTAATAAATAATGCCAAATCTTAATATAGTATTGTGTAGGAAGTTCTTTGTTTGGATTCCCTGGGAAAAGAGTCGATAAGTGAATGTATTGTTTTATTGCGTCTAGAGGAGCCCTATTGAACCATTAGCTCAGTTGACCTGTGTGTATTGTGTCACTTTTCTATTTCCTTAGTTTAATTATTTGTTCCCTTCACTGTAATCCAGAAGATTTAAAATACGTATTTGTCTAAAAGAGAAACTCTTGAAATTGTTACTGCTACTTAATGACTTCTGATTGTCAGCAAGATAAATCGGAATTTTCTGGTGTGGCATTCAAGGCTCTCCAAGGCCATGTCTCCTCACTACGTATCCTCCTCTAATTTACTTAGTGCTTCATTTCGTGCACACGCCCTCTCCACGCAAAAAGCAGAAACGCTGGTGCCATGCTAATTTTTTCCAGTTTCCAGAACGTAGTGTACAGTTTGTGGTCATTAATCACCTTTTATTTAGAATGCCTTCCTCCTCATTCACTTTTACCTACTTCAGATGGTTGTTACAGTAAAAATGACTCGTGTATCTTTCAATTGAAGATGATACATGAGAGCCAGATTTCGTCTTTCCAGCTTACCGATGTACCCCTGGTGCTTGTAGTGCTTGGCAGAAAGTAGATGATCAATAAATATTTGAATAAGTAATACACTGATGAATTATCATTGAGAGTTGAGCGTGTTAGAATTTTCTGTAGGTTGAGTTATTTCGTGTATGCATGCAGACACACTTGTACACATTCCATGCACAGGACCGTGTGTGTGTGCAGTTGTTGCGTGCTTCCGCAGCACCCACGAAACAGCTGACTGCTCGAATTACAGAGGATTGTATTGTAGATCTTTAGGAATGATCGAGGTTTACTTGTGCGACCCTCCACAAGAATGTCGATTCTGAGCTTGCGTTGAAGTCATTGTACCAGGTGCTGGCCCCCTTGACTTTGGGAATTCCACGAGGGAAAGAGGACCGGCACATTCCTTTCATCCTTCAGATGTTTCGGTTTTTGCCTGAACAGCATAGGCAATGATGTGTTTCTGCTAAAAAGCAAAGATCTTGGAATGCTGAATTCCGCAAATTTTATGTATTTAGGAAAGATGTTAGTTCCTCTAAACTCGTCACAATTCTCAATAGAAGAGTATTTGTATCAATAAAATAAATGTGGAGATTTTAGGTTCTGAAGTTAAGCTGCAAATTCTCATCTGTAGGTATTACTAAAATTTAGTGTTCTCTGATATGACTTACGTCATAACTTTTTAAAAATTAAATTTATTGGGGTGACATTGGTTAGTAAGATCAGACAGGTTTCAAATGTACATTTCTATGACACGTGATCTGTGTATTGTATTGTGTGCCCACCACCCAAAGGTCAGGTTGTCTTCTGTTATCACAGATTTGCCCCCCTTGACCCTCTACTGCTCTCCCTATGTCTCTTCCCTCTGGTAACCACCACACTGTTGTCCGTGTCTCTGAGTCTCATACGCAAATTAAGTATAACCATACGTTAAAAAAATAATACATCAGGATTAGGTGGGGTCCATTCCAAAGGCATCCCCTGGAACACTAATCTTTTGAGATGCTCAGTGGAAAGAGACTCTGGGAAAAGGAACGTGAGATACACTACGTGCGGTAGTGCCTTTTGGGGGGCCACTCTGAACGTGAGTATATTAACAATGGCGCTAATAAGTTGGGCATTCTTTGGTGTAGGGTTTTTTTTTTAGTTCAGCATTTTCCCATCTTATTTAACTACGGAATTCTTGGCCCGTGACATCTATTGTACTTAACCTACTTTATGGAACACACTTTGGGAACTGCTGGCTTAGCGTGTGACCCCAAATAGTGTGGCACACGGTAAATACTCATTATTTAGCAAATAAATAGATGTATGGTTTATTTTGTTTCTGATCTTAAAATAAGCATTTAAAAACACTGGGTTGGCTAAAAAGTCCATTTAGTTTTTTCTGTACAATAAAGACACATTTCTCATTTTCACCAGTAACTTTATTGCTTTGGATATTTGGAGTATGTTGACTATCTCCTTCTATTGGCTGCTTGTAGGTAGAGGCCAGGTGCTGCTACACACTTTCCAAGGCATAAGACAGCCCCACAGCAAAGAATTATTTAGTCGAAATGTCAACTGTACCAAGAAATTTTGCAAACCACTTCTGACACAGCTGAGCAGTCATAGCACCTTCTCTATATGCTGCATAAATCCTGGTGTGTGTTTTTTGCATTTCAGTTGTGTTTTCACCTTTCTTGAAATAAAAACATAATATGCTGAAAATGTTGCCTTATCTTCTTCCATATTCAGTGTTAAAAACGGCTACACAAAAATCCACCAATTTTAATAGGCCTCTTTTTTTTTAATGTACACTGTGATAGCTGTCACCATACGATCTAACAAAATTGTTTCAAATGAAGTTAAAGGTGAGTAAGTAGTACTAGAGCCATCTTATGGAAAAAACTAAAAGAACTTTTTGGCCAACTCAGTATATTCTTATCTTGAGTTGGGTTATATAGCTTATTATAGCTTTTTCTTTTTACAAAATATTCTCTTTTTATGACTCCTTATTCCCATTTCTAAGGAAGTTCTAGGCAGTAGTTTGAAAGTTTGATCACTAGACCAGTAGCATCAGTAATACCTTGGGGTGGTAGGAGGAATGTAAACTCTTAGGTCCCTCCCTAGGCCAACTGAACCAGAAACCCAGAGTGAGGCCCTAGGGTGTGTTTTTCAGCAGATGCTTCAGGAGATTGGCGAGGATGCTAGTGTCGGAGAAGTCGCCGTAGAGCGTCATCCTGTTGGGGTTTTGTCAGCAGAGCACTGAAGTCTTGGGAGGTTGGGGTCGGCTAGGTCTGACTAGGATTAATCAGAACACCTTTCCGTACTACCTGCCGAACTTGGAAAGCCGTGTCAGACACATGAGAACACGGATATAATCCACTGACGTATTTTAGTACCTTAGTAGTTTTTCAGTTGCAGGTTGTGAACTCAGTTCATTGGGAAGCCAACAGGAGTTGGGATGATAGAGAGGGAAAGGAAAGGAACAGAAAAACGTATCATGTGCAGTAAAATTATGTTTTACAACTCTATTTCGTTGTAGATTACATGTTTATGTGTAATTTTCATGTTTACTACATTTTTTACATGCAAGGTCACACTGACACATGTTTTTCTTATGGTGGATGATGGGTTGGAGGCATAAAAGAGGAAGCAGATCTGACAGAAAAATACATCTTGGATTCAAAGTCTGAAACACACTTGCGTACTACTTAGTTACGACTTCTGTCATGGCTCAGTGTGTCACAGGATTGCCGTAAAGATCAAATCAGTGGTTTTTCAGCCGGGGGATTTGCCCTCCAGAGGACATTTGACAGCCTTTGCGATGTTCTTGGCTGACACTGTTGGCGACAGGGTGCTGCTGGCGTTTAGTGGTAGAGGCCAGGGACGTGTGCTGTGCACAGTGCACAGAGCAGCCCCCAGAACAAAGAAGGGTCTGATCCAAAGTGTCCCAGTTGTGAAACCTTGAGCTTCAGTGATTACATTGGAAAAATTGTCATCTGGGGTATATGATATTTGTTTTATTATTAAGAATATAATTGAAGTATTTTAAAAAGACTCGTCTCAGTATTACCTTTCAAAGATGAATTTTTATAAAAAATATAGCATATAGGGCAGATGGAGGAAATTGGAGCAAATCTCTATGATCTTGGATAAGTTACTTATCTGACAATTTTATTATGAGAATTAGATAATTAGATAAATACTAATTACATATGTGTTAATATGATAATTAGGTGTATACTGGTATATGTTCCAAAAGCATGGTATTCAGTTTAAATAGTGTTTTGGTATCTAGGAATGCTGTAGGAGATAGAGTATTTACATAAGAAATGATTTTGTATCAGTAGACAGTTTCAGAGAAGCCTGTATTTAAATACATCACATTAATTCAGTCCAGATTATTTGAGAGATTAATACAATTCTGTTAGTCTGTTAGCTAAGTATTAAAAAAATGTAGCTACCCAGGACTTTTAATGAGAATTCAAATTTATGAAACAGTCTGTTGGTACATTTGAGCTAGTATCTCGTCTAGGAATATTTGCCGCTCCTTCACCAGAATATGCGATAGTCACAGAGAACACAAAGGTGATTTAACACGCGTTACCCCACTTGAGGAGACGGAAGGGGTTAGCGTAGAACTCCTCTGTGAATCAGAAAAGTAAGTGATCTTGGTATCGGGTTCCAAAGGTTCCAGATTAAAAAGAGATTTTCTCTAGAGTATGCATTTTACCCACATTAAGTGGACACCAGCTTTCGTCCAGTGCAGTGTTAGAAAAGGCGGCAGCTTCCTTGTGAAAGCCTGAAGTAGAGCCTGGTGTACATCCTTCTATTCACCCTTTTTATCTTCATCAACCAAATAATCACTCTTTATCCAGCCCTTATTTTGTATCAGACACTGCTTTCAGATCTCCACATACAGTAACATTTCATTCTTATGCCACTTCTGTGAGAGCAGGTACTGTTTTACTGTACGTTTCTGGATGAGGAAGCTGAGGCACAGAAGTGTTACCTTGATGGAGGTCACACAGTAAGTGGTGGACCCATGATTCAAACCCAGGGATTCCAGCTGCAGTGTCTGTTCTTAACTGCCGAGCCCCACTGCCCGTTTAACAGCTGCCTCACACGGTGGTTACGGTGGAATCAGTTTCATGTGGCTGACACCCCACATGTCAGGTACTCAGTAAATGGAGAGATACTGGGTTGGTCAAAAAGTTCATTTGAAACGCTTCTGTTAGATTGTATTGTCACAGCTGTCATATCAGTGTGCATTTAAAAAAAACATAGAGATTGGTGAATTTGTATAGCCATTTTAACAATGAAGATGGTAGAAAATATGCAACATTTGTGACATATTTCTGCTTTCTTATTTCAAGAAAGGTAAAAATGTAACCGAAATGTAAAAAAAAGATTTGTGCAGTGTATGGAGAAGGTGCTGTGACTGATCGAACGTATCAAAGGTGGTTTGTGAAGTTTTGTGCTGGAGATGTCTTGTTGGACGGTGCTTCGCCATCAGGTAGACCAGTTAAAGTTGATAGTGACCAAATTGAGATGTTGAGAATGATCCGCGTCACACCACTTGGGAGATAGCTGGCATACTCACAGTATCCAACTCAATAAAGTCCATAGTGAAAGTGGAAAAAAATCTGTTATTTTACGGAAACACCAAACAGACTTTTTGGCCAACCCAGTAGTATCATATATTCTTGTTAAACATAACTTATAAGAGTTCTGTAAAGCCTGACTTCTAAAAACTAGAAATTACATATCTAAATCAGGAATGCATACTTTAAAACTAGTTTCCACATAATAATTCGAATAGGAATGGTTAGGCTGGTCATTGATGTGGGCTGTGGAAGAATTCACAAAGAGGAACATGTGATGGCCAAGTTTCATTCACTTTCCAGGTTTTATTCACTTTCCATGAGCAGAAAGGCACCAGGTATGGAGAACTAAGCTAGCCGTGAGCGTTGAGGGTTTTGAGTCTTTGATGGATTCTAAAGGGTGAAGGGGTTGCTGTTGTGTGGTCCTGGGCTGTTAGGGATGTTGCAACCCCGGCGATCTTGGTTGGTTTGGGGTAAGCTGCAGTTTGCCCCAGTGTTATCTTTTGCCTGCGGCTGTGAGGAGCGGTTAGTCACAATTCTGTTTTTTTGCTTTTCCAGTAATTTTCCCGTCCTGGGGACACAAGCTCAGAAGAGTGAAATGGCAGTTGTGTTGAACGAGGTCAAAGGCCTGCACAGAAAATGGTGCTGCCTTTGTCCTTTTGGGGATCATATTGAGATGATCGTGTATTTTTACTGTGTTCTGTTAACTTAATGCATTTCACTGATTGCTTTTTGTATGTTGAACCAGCTTTTCATTCCTGGGATAAATCCCACTTGGTAAGGTGTTTGCTAGTTCTTTTGGTATGCTCCTGGATTTGGTTTTTAGTAAGTTATTGAGGATTTTTGCATCTGTATTTATAAGGGATATTGGTATGTAGTTTTCTGTGGTGTCTTGGTCTGGCTTTATCTTTTCTCGAACGCCTTCCCTGTCCTCTGTGCCTTCTTCATGGAAAGAGGCCTTACCTTACTTCCCCCTTTCTAGCCTTTGGTCAGCTCTCAGTTGCACTACATTAGTCAGAAGGCCCATCGGGTAATTGGGGGCCGGGGCGTAAAACAGTCTAGTTTGGAAGCTGAGGGCAGGTAGTCCCGGTGCAGGAGGCTACTTAAGAGGGCACACATACTTTCGCAATACCACTATGCTGCTTTCGTCCCCTGCTGTCGTTAGGGTGACTTTAGTTGCTTTCATTGTTCTTAACTGGCCACGATTTCAAGGCTCATAAGTGCCAGACGCAGAATTTCAAATCTTACTCCAAAAGAATTCTGTATTTTTATTTTTTGGATACTTCTGAAGAATTCCTTTCTCTTCCCCTTCCCCATACCTTCATCTGGTATTTGGGGTAGTGGCCTGAAAAGACATTATTGGTAGTGGTGGTGTTAAACCAGGGTTTTTGTTTGTTTTTTGTTTTTTGCTGTCCTGTGATTTCTACCCCACGTCATAAATTAGGCCAGTGCTGACGGTGAACTTCACTGTAAGTCATAGTACACAGAGTGATGTGAATATGTGGTGTTCACGTAGTAGGTACAGTGCTCTGTGTTCATACCTTGATACTGACAGATCTAGTGGAAATAACTTTAATATAGAATTTTATTAATTATGACATGTAATTTTGTAATTTCAGTGATAGTTTTGTTTTAACCTATAGAATTCAGCAATGAAATCACAGGGATTGAATGCTGAGTGTTTTTAATAGATTATGTGAACAAAACAATGTGTATTAATACGAACCCTACACCAAAAGAATTCTGTAGTTTGAATTCTGTGTTTTCTTACTACCTCTAACACTCATGCTGTAGGGAGAGCTCTGCTGCTCTGGGTGGGCCAGCAGTGGCCGAAATCGGGTAATGAATGAGGTCTTTGTGTCTCAAGACCATCGGAAGTACGTGAGTTCAGGAAATAGCTCGCAGCCAGGACCCAGGGGTAGGGAGTGTACTGTGTACACAGAGACACGCCTCTTTACAGGTATTATGAAACTAGCTCCACGGGTCTGAAACAGGAAAAACCTACTTCTTTGATTTTTAGCATCACATGAAAGGATAATTATGTTACTGAGTTAGTTGCAGGGCGGCGGCAGGTGTCCCACAGGGTAAGGTAAGAGAACTTGTAGAACTGTAAGAAGTATCTCCTAGTGAACGTCCACGCATAACACTTCCTTTTTGTGTGCAATGATTCTGAGGTGAGCCATACACTGGGGAAGAGTTTTGTTCTTTTTTTTTTTTTTTTAAGGATAAATCAAAAGTAAAGACAGCCTATTTTGTTTTGCTCTAAATAAAATTGTTCAAGGAAAGATGAAAGTTGTACGGTTAGGTAGAGAAAAGGCTGTTTGGATGCATTCTAAGTTCTGACGTGGCCTATACAAATTTTTAAAACGCTTTTCTGAGTCATTGTGCATTAGCTCTGGAAACATTTGTGACCACTCTGCTACTGGGAGTAATGTCGAAATTTCCAGTTTCCTGGGATGGGGTGGACTGGTCGGTAAGCATGTGTTAGCATTCTGATTAATCTCTTAGGTTTGACTCTTAAATGTCACTCTATGTACGGACAGAGGAATCAAGGCCATTCCATTGGGGGAGTCTGGTTCTCTCCAGCGTCTTCTCCAGGAGGTAAAAAGCCAAGCCAGACTTCACCAGTGTTTTTTTATCACTCTCTGCTGAATGAGGCAGGCGGCCCGGAGCAGTGAAGGGAGCACGTGCTTCGGAGTGAGACAGGACCTAGGGTGAGGAGCCTGCTGAACCAGCCTGTCACGTTGCTCAGTATTTCTGAGGGTCTGTGTGTTAGTGATAATGCCTGTCCTTCAGGGCTGTGGACATCATGAGTGATGATACAGCAATAGAAGAGTTTTGGGTCCAGAATGTGTCGATATCTATGGTTCCGTTATTAGGGAAAGCTCCTGCTCCGACAGGAGCAGATGATTCCTTTGTGTGTTTGGAGGCTTCAGGTAGGTGTGAAGTGCACGTTCTCGACGGGAGTGATGACTTAGGTGTTTACAGTGGCTTGTGACCCTCCAGGGCCCAGTGCTACCTTACAAAATCTCGTCCTTTTAGGGTTAATTTCTTTTGTCAGGGAAAAATTGAATTAAATTACAACCAAATAATTGAGTTTCTTTAGTTCATTTAAGTTACATTTAATTTTATTCTTAAGGGATATTTATAAATTTATAAATAATTAAAATTATTCCTTAGGGATAATGATTCCTAAGTTAAAGAGGTTTGGTTTTTACCTTTTTTTCCTCTCTAAGAAATCTTTATTAAGCAGCAGCTCTGGACCCTGCCATTCAAAAAGTGAGGTATCCGCTCTGGTTGGTGTAGCTCAGTGGATTGAGTGCAGGCCTGCGGACCAAAGGATCGAGGTTCAATTCCCAGTCAGGGCACGTGCCTGGGTTGCAGGCCAGTTCCCGGCAGAGGATGTACGAGAGGCAACCATACATTGATGTTTCTTTCCCTCTCTCTTTCCCTTCTTCCCCTCTAAAGATAAATAAATAAAATCTTTTTTAAAAAGTGAGGTATCCTTTAGACAAGTTATTTAAATATCTGAATGGACAGTTTTCATTTGTAAAACTGGAAAAAAATGTAAGCGCATGTGGAGTCCTTAAATGAAGTTATATGCATCCAAAGTGCTTAGTGGGAAACTTGACACCGTAACTGCAAACTTTAGTTCTTTCCGTATAATCTAAAGGGGTGCCTTCCTACCTTGAAAATAAATTCATTAAAAGGTAAGGAGAAATTTATTGAACTCAAGTTTAAGATTTGTATGGCTAAAAAAGTCAAATGTATAGAAATAAAAATAAGCAACTGAAGAGCCTCTAAACTTTTGTGAGATGAAATCTTCTCTAGATTAGTTAGCGACAGTAGTTGCGGCCTTTCTCCTTAGCTTTCATGTCAGTGTGAGTGTATCACAAAAAATCAAAGTGGCATTTTAATCACAACTGTGCTTTCTCCCTCTGTCTACTTAAATCCTGTGTTATCTTTCAAATAGTAGTTCGAATTCCTGTATTCTTGAATCCGACCTCTGATCATTTCTGATTAAGTAATCTCTTCCTTTGCCTAAATAGTATATCTACTTTAATTTATACTTCCCTATTTATGTCTTTTTTCCTCCAGTAAGATGAAGTCTGTACAAGTACAGAACCTTTATGCATCTCTCTGTCCGGTGAAACCCAAGAAGTGCTTTGCTAATAAAATGATTGATAGGATTGCTGATTTTAAAAATTCAGTAACTCAGAGACTTGCTGTCACAAAATATAAAAGCTATAACAGCATCTTTTCCCTTTCCCCACACCACTGTGTCTCTTGGATTTAAAAAAGAGCTAATTAACTTCAGGAACCTTTTTGGAATGGGAGGCCAGTATTTGTTCCTAAAGCTTCGAGTTCACAGAAGGAAAGGTAGAGGGGTGAATGCTAAGAGTGAAGTAGCACAGTGCGGACTTGGTTCTCTCCTTTCTTAGAACTGCGGCCAGCTGCTGCCTGGGAGGGAGAGGGTGAGGGTTGGGAACAGGCAGGGCTGAGGCAGCTGCCACCTTGCAGATCGCCCGGTTCTGACACCAGCTTTGTTTCCTCTTCTCGGTAATGATGGAGTGGAGCATATTTCAAGGTCTCCCATTAGACCCTGAAGTACTTTCTGGTCTAGGTCTCTGTGACTCTGTTTCATGCTGATATGAAAAGCGGGGAGGTGGCCTGCCATGGGCCAGCTCACCTGGGGCAGCTGTCCACTCTGAGAGTCAAACTCGGCTCTAAAAACGACAGCTCCACTCCAGCCAAGGTGGAGGTGTAGGGAGACACACTGTGCCTCCTCACACAACCAAAAGAGGGACAACAACAATTTAAAAACAACAACCAGAACTGACAGAAAATTGAACTGTATGGAAGTTGGACAACCAGGGAGTTAAAGAAGAGACATTCATCCTGACCCGTAGGAGGGGCGGAGTCTGGCGGCTGGGCAGAGAGGACTTGGGCAGGACAACAGTGGGCAGACCCAGGAGACGGCGGATCGTGGAGGGGCGCAGAGCACAAAGCAGCTGGCAGACTGGGTGGTCCCACATTGGCTCACAGATGAACCAGGCGAAATGGGAGCGGGACAGACCGTGCAACCCAGAGTCCCAGTGCAGAGAAATAAAGCCTCAAACCTCTGATTGAAAACACCCGTGGGGGTTGAGGTTCCAGGAGAGACTCCCAGCCTCACAGGAGAGTTCGTTGGAGAGACCCACAGGGTCCTAGAATGTGCACAAGCCCACCCACCCACCCGGGAATCAGAACCAGAAGGGCCCAGTTTGCTTGGGGGAAGCAGTGAAAGGGATTGAAATCCCACAGAGTGGAGCAAGTGGCATTGTTCCCTCTCAGACCCCTCCCCGACATACAGTATCACAACCCAGCCACATGGGTTGCCCTGCCCTAGTGAACACCTAAGGCTCTGCCCCTCATACATAACAGGTACATTGAGACCCCCCCCCAAAAAAAAGGTCCAAATAAAAGAACAGATTAAAGCTCCAGAAAAAATACAACTAAGCGACCAAGAGGTAACCAACCAATCAGATGCACAGTTCAAAATATTGGTTATCAGGATACTCACAGAATCGATTGAATCTGGTTGCAGATTAGATGAAAAAATGAAGGCTACGCTAAATGAAAAAGGAAAATGTACAGGGAACCAATAGTGATGGGAAGGAAACTGGGATTCAAATCCATGGAGTGGACCAGAAGGAAGAAAGAAACAGAAAAGAATGAAGAAACAAGAATTCAAAAAAAATGAGGAGAGGCTTAGGAACCTCCAGGACATCTTTAAATGTTCCAAATCTGAATTATAGGGGTGCCAGAAGGAGAAGAGGAAGAGCAGCAAGGGGAAAATTTATTTGAACAAATAATAAAGGAAAACTTCCCCAGTTTGGCAAAGGAAATAGACTTCCAGGAAGTCCAGGAAGCTCAGAGAGTCCCAAAGAAGTTGGACCCAAGAAGGAACACACCAAGGCACATCATAATTACATTAACCAAGGTTAAAATGAAGGAGAGAATCCTAGAAGCAGCAAGAGATAAGGGGACAGTCACCTACAAAGGAGTTCCCATCAGACTGTCAGCTGATTTCTCAAAAGAAACCTTGCAGGCAAGAAGGGGCTGGAAAGAAGTATTCTAAGTCATGAAATCCAAAGACCTACATCCAAGATTGCTCTGTCCATTTAGAATGGAAGGACAGATAAAGTGCTTCTCAGATAAGGTCAAGTTAAAGGACTTGGTCAACTTTATCATCACCCAGCCCTTATTATGTGAAATGTTAAACAGACTTACCTAAGAAAAAGAAGATGAAAGCATGTACAGTAACATGACAGCAAACTCACAATTATTAACAACCACACCTAAAACAAAAACAAAAATAAAAACAAACTAAGCAGACAGCCAGAACAGGAACAGAAGCACAGAAACAGAGATCACATGGAGGGTTAGTAACAGGGGAGTGGGAGGGGGCGAGAGGGGGTAAAAGGTACAGAATAAGTAGCATAGACAGAGGGGAGAAAATAGACGGGGGCAGGGTAAGAATAGTATGGGAAATGTGGAAGCTAAAGAACTTGTGACCCATGGGCATGAACTAAAGGGGGGGGGAATGTGGGTGGGAGAGGGTGGAGGGGAGTGAAGGGGGGAAATGGGACAACTGTGATAGCACAATCAATAAAATATATTAAAAAATAAAAGCGACAGCTCCGTTTGTGAACTGTTTGAAATTTGGGGCCTACACAGGGAAGAATTGAACTCTTTTCTTTGCCATGTCTAGTAGTAGGAGTAACACCAGGAGTTGTATTTTGTAATTTCCCGCTTGTTGATTTTTATTTACCACCAGTGCCTCTAAACAGCTTGCAAAATAGGAAACAGAAACAACAAAAGAAATGGGAAAGCATTTTACCTCATTAGAAGTAAATTGAAATATAGTTACCAAAAGAAATGGGAAGTGTCCTGCCTTATTAGCAGTGAATTGTGAATTTAAACAAGTTACTGCTGTTTGCCTTCAGAATTCAAAGTAATGTAAGCACCTTTGTGAGGTGAGTGTTCTTGCAGAGTTGATGAGTATGAAGAGGTAAGAATTTTTGGAAAGTGGTTTAGGAATATGTATCATGAGTCTTAAAATGTCCATTGATTTGAAAATTTGCTCTAAGAGGTAATGTTAAATAGAGAAAAATAGCGGGGTACAACGTAATGTGTGACTTGGTTACAGACGCAAATTGGAAATGATGATGCCTCTGCAAGAGGGGGTATAGGTAACCATTAGCAGGAAAGCTTTAGAAGGTTTCTAAGAACCTGGAGAATTTTTTGCCATATAGCTTATAAAAGCAGTGGATACTTTTTTGTACGTATTTATTCACATCTCAACTGTAGGTGACTAGTGACCATTCCCTCCTTCTTCAGTCACCTTTCTGAAGCTTGGGGAGTTTTCCTTCCTTGCTGGCTCTCCTTTGCTGCCTTCTTTTCTTTGTTTGGTTTCTAAGTGTAGGAGTTCTTCAAGGCTTTTCCTGATCCTGGACTTAATTTTTTTTTTAAATTAACATAGAGTAAAACTGACCTTTGGGGAATGTACAGTTCTGTGAATTTTAACCAATGTATGGATTTGTGTAACTACCATTACATTTAGGTCACAGAATAGTTGCATCACCACCCTTGCCAAAAAAGAAATCCTTATTGGAGAATTGTAACCTTTTGATACTGGCTTCTTTGAGAGACTCAGCATAGTGCCTTTGAGATCTAGCCAAGTTGTTGTGTGTGTTGGGAGTTCATTCCTTTTTTATTGCTGAGTACTATTCCATTGTACACATGTGCTACAGTTTATCCATTCACCTGTGAAGGGCATTTATTTTGTTTCCAGTTTGGGGTAGTTATGAATAGAAATGTTTGGGGCAGAAATGTTTATGTCATAAACATTTGGTTTTTGTGAATGTAAGTTTTTGTTTCTCTGGGGTAAGTACTTAGGAGTGGAATTGCTGGATCATAATGGTAGGTATATGTTTTACTTTACAAGACGTTGCCGAATTGCTTTCTAGAGTGCTGTACCATTTTGCATGCCACTCAGCGGTGCGTGTGAGTTCTCGTTGGTTTGCGTCCTGCCTCATTACTAGCACTTGGTGTGTTGCTAGTACTTTCTGTGTTAGCCACCCTGGTAGGCATGTAGTGATTTCTCATTGCGGTATTAATGTGCATTTCTTTAATGGCTGCTAATGTTGGACATCTTATTTGTCATTCCTGTATCCTTCAGTGAAGAGGATTTTTATTAATTTTTTAATTGAGTTGTTGGTTTTCATATTGTGAAGTTTGAGAGCTCTTTATGTCTTCTGGATGCGTGTTCTTTGTCGGATATATAATTAGCGAATATTTCCTCCCGTTTATAGATTCTTTTCATTCTCATAGAGAATAAGAGTCCAGTTTTGTATTTTGTTTTCTATGTTTTATGCTTTATTTAAAAACAACTCTAGCCCTGGCTGGTGTGGCTCAGTGGATTGGGCACAGGCCTGCGAACCACACGATCGCTGTTCAGTTCCCAGTCAGGGCACATGTCTGGGTTGCAGGCCAGTTCCTGGTTCCTGGCGGGGGACGCACAGGGGCAACCATACACTCATGTTTCTCTCTCTCTCTCTCCTTCCCTTCCCCTCTAAGTTAAATAAATAAAATCTTAAAAAAACAACAACTTTATTGAGTTGTGACTTATATAAGTTGTGACTTATATTGTATGTTTTAAAAATATACAATTCTGTGATTTTTTTAAAGTACATAGTTGTACAGCCCTCACCACAGTCCAGTTTTAGAACATATTCATCACCCCAAAAGAAGTCCCAGAGCTGTTAGCAGTCATTCTGTCGTTCTTCTCACACCCCAGTCCCTGGGGAGAGGGAAGGGACTATCAGCTACCACTGATGTCCCGTCTGTCTCTCGATTTCCCAGTTCCAGACAGTTCAGCTATGTGGAATCACCAGTGTGTGTTCATTCTGACTGGCTTCTTTCACTTGGCATAATTTTTTCAAGGTTTGTCTATATGTTATAGCATGTATTAGTACTCCATTCCTTTTTATTGCTGAATAATTTTATTTATCCATTTTTAAGTTGATGGACATTTAAGTTGTTTTCACTTTGGCTATTATGAATAGTGCTATGAATATTCAAGTTTAAGTTTTTATGTGAACACACGTTTTCATCCTTTCATTTTTAACCTGCTTATATGATTGTATTTGAAGTGAGTTTTTTAGATAGCATGTAGTTGAATCATATATGTGTTTTGACAGTCTGCCTTATCTTTTGTAGTACCATTTTAATTTCTGTTTGTGTCTTTGTCTCCCCTTTCTGCCTTTTCTTGGATTATTAACATGTTTTTTTATCATTACATTTTAATTTAGGTTTTTTCTTCTTTTTTTGCTGTATCTCTTTATAGAGATTTTTTACTGGTTGCTGTGGGGATTTCACTATACATATTGAACTTTCCACAACTTACATATATTCAACATTTAACCACCTCAAGTGAAATATGAAAAAGAAGAAAAGAAAACCTTACCGTCTTACAGTTTTCTTTTCCCTTCGCCTTTGTGTTAGGTGGTTACACACTGAACAGTCCCTACAGAGGGTGTTGCCCTTTCTGCTCAAACCGCCAGACATATGTTAAAGGACTCAAGAAGAGAGTAATATATTTTATTTATCATTTTTGTTTCTCTTTATTCCTGATGTTTCAGCGTTTCCCTCTGGTATCGTTTGCATTTTGTCTGAAGAATTTCCATGAACAATTCTTTTAGCTCAAGTCTGCGGCAGTGAGTTCTTCAGCTGAAATTGTCTTTATTCACCTTTATTTCTGAAGGGTATTTTTGTGTGCGTATAGAATTTGGGGTAGACAAATTTTAGTTTGATGAAACTGTCAAAATTCAGAAAGGGTATTTCCTCTCAGCACTGAAGATAATGTGGTTCCAAACGAACACCTGCGTTCTGGAATCGTTGTTCCGGTAGGTTCTGTGCTGCACGTCCGTCTCCCGGCCCCTCGGGTGCTGTCGTTCAGATCCGCGGTTTTAAGTGCCATTGATGTGCTGGTGTCTGCAGCCTCCCAGCGTCTCTGAGCCCCAGATCAGTGTAACTAGGTGTTTCATTCTGTTCCTCAGATTCCCTGCTCCTGCTTTTCGGTGATTACATGGCCGTCTGCCCCTTTACTCTGCCTACAAGCCGGCAGCCCTTCTTTTTCTCCCTCTCTCGCCTCTTACGTCCAGGTAATCTGCAGTTCTGTCAGTCCGTCTCTCAACTGGGTTTTAAAATTCTTCCACTTTCGTCTTCCCTGACATCATTCTGTTCCAAGCCAGCACGATCCCATTCCTGAACTGCTGCATGGTTTTGTTTCTAATTTTGTTCCCCATCTAATCCATTTTTTTCACCCTGTAGCCAGAGTGACCTTTTACAAAATGGAAGTCAGACCATATGACCTCCTGCTCAAAACCGTTGAGTGGATTTCTCTTGCACTTGGAATAGAATCCTAAATCCTTAAGGGCTCGGTCTGGCCGGCTCCTGTCTGTTGTACTTATTTTCGTGTTCCTCTTCTCACTTTCTCAATTATAGCCACACTTTTCATCTCCTCTGCATACCAGTTTCTTTCCTACCTCAGGGCTTTTACACTTGCTACATTCTTTCAGTTTTAGATCCTTCCCCCCAGTCTTTAAAGTACAGAAATTCCCCATCCTAGCCCATCCATAAGAGTTATCTTTATCTCTTACGGACTTTATTTATTTTTTTGCCTAGCACCTAACACTTCCTGCCTGACAAAGTGCTTTGCACATAGTGACCACTCAATAAATACTGGGCCAAACAATGAGTCATTATACAGATTAAAAGTGTGTATTATTTTAATAATTTTGTAAATGGGGGTAACAATATAAGTTGTATAAATATTGAGTTGTTGTCTTTCTATTTATATATAGTTCCCAAATTTCTATAATGAGCATATGTTGCTTTTATAAACTTGGAAACAAACCATTTTAAAAATGAAAACCTGCCTTACTCTACTAATAACTTTGTTGAGTTCAATCTTTTTAGGCTCTCATTTATCATTTTGTATTAATTAGTTTTTTCATGTGTACTTTTTCATTTCATTCTCAAAAAATGTTTACAAGGTATTAGATGGTTTAGATAGTTAAAAGCAGCATGGAATCAGAAAAGAATCTTCATATTTTCTTTATATTTTTATATCTTAATTTTTTAGTTTTCTAACAAGATACTGTAGTCTTCTTAAAACTTTATTTTTTTAATTTTTAATTTTTAAATTATAGTCGACATATAATGTTATATTAGTTTCAGGTATACACTCAATATATACCTTACGAAGTAATCACCCCAATAAATCTTGTACCCATCTGGCACCGTACATAGTTATTATAATATTATTGATTATATTCCCTGTGCTTTACTTTACATCTCGGTGACTATTTGATAACTGGCAATTTGTGCTCCTTTAATTCCATCCCCTTTACCAGTTCCCCAACTCCCTTCTTCTGTCCGAGGGTCTGTTTTGTGTGTTTGTTTATTTTGTTCTTTAGATTCCAAATATAAGTGAAATCATACAGAATCAGACAGAATCATATTGTGTGTGATTTTTGCTCAGCACAGTACCCCCTTGGTCTATCCATGTTATCACAGATGGCAAGATTCCATTCTTTTTATGGCTGAGTAGTATTCCGTTGTATATATCTAACACACCATCTTTATCCATTTGTCTGTTGATGGGCACTTGGGTTGCTTCCATCTCTCCGCTATTGTGATTAATGCTCCAGTGAACATATGGATGCGCTTGTCTTTTCAAATTAGTGCTTTGGGTTTCTTTGGGTAAATACTCAGAAGTGGGATTGCTGGGTCCTCCTTTGTCTCTGGTTAAGCCTTTGTTTTAAAGTCTGTTTTGTTGGGTATGAGTATTGCTCCTCCAGCTTTTTTCCCCTTCATTTCCATGTTCATGAAATACCTTTTTTCATCCCTTTGTTGGTGTGTCTTTTGTTCTGAAGTGAGTCTCCAGCACATGTGTGGGTCTCGTTTTCTTAGCCATTCAGCCACCCTCTGTCTTTTGAGTGGAGCCTGTATTCCATATACATTTAAAGTTATTGTTGATAGATATGTATTGCCATTTTATTATTCATATTTTTTCTTTCTTTTCTATTTCTTAAGGAAGACCCTTTAACATTTCTTGTAGTATTGGTTTGGTGGCGATGATCTCCTTTAGCATTTTCTTGACTGGGAAACCCCTTTATCTGTGGTATCAAATAAGAATATCTATAATAATCTGAAATACTATCAAAATTAAACTTTTTGCACCTACTTACCCATGTGCATTAAGATTTTCATATATTTCAACAAAAATACATTACTACAGATTAAATGCAAAACTAGGATTCGGTTAAGTCAGACACTAAAGGGAGTTGCAAAATATTGCTCTTACCTCTTAACTCTCTTTTGAAGGCTATTTTTAAAAACATTAACATAATAGGTTTATTATTTTAAAATTTATAAATATTGTTAAAACCTCAGTTTTAATTTTAAATATGATATATAGTGGTAGATATGACCCGCATAATAGAGGGAGACCTCTATTGGAGACCTCAGTGCCTTTTATTCTTAAATGTTTTACTGTTATATGATAGAGATAATGTAAAATTTACATTTTAAGCTATTTTTAAATAGCTTTGTGTGTAATTTAGTAGCTTTAAGTGCATTCACAATGTTGGTAACAGCTAGAACAGACTCCAGATATTACATATCTACTGGAATCATACAGTATTCATCTGTGTCTCTGGTTTATTTCACTTAGTGTAGGGCATTTAAAGCCCATTTATGTTGGAGCATATATCAAAATTTTATTTCTTTTTATGGTTGAATAGTATTCCATTGTATTTATATACTAAATTTTGTTTATCTGTTCATCCTTCTTTACTCCTGGTTATGAGATAAGAGCATTTGAAAATGTAACTATTAATTATTGATAATTTAAATAGCAGATTTACTGATTAAATAGTAAACCATATGATATAGAATATAAATATGTATAGAGCATGGATTATCAAGATCCTTTTCCTTATATTTTTATAATCTAGGGAAGGAAAAATTTAGCCTGGTATTTGAAATTCTGAGTCATTAGCTGAGGTAACGATTAGTCATTTAACTCCTGTTTTCCTTATAAAGTTAACAGTGCTGGTTATACTATAAAGGTTAGTTTTATCGAAAGTGTAAGCTTTTTTTTTAAACTATTAATAATTACCTCCAGCAAGGTCATTCTTTCTTTAAGGTTACATTATAATTTTGTTTCAGCTTTATTTAAGGCTATTTCATTCTGCCATTCCATAATATTACTGTTACCTTTATTGACCTGGGACCTGGTACATACTAGGTGCTTAATAAATATTGAATCAATAAGTGGTTTTAGCTGTATAGTTACAAACATTCTTGTATTATTTTTATAGATTATATCACTAAATTCATTAGTTATTTGTAGAAGTTACTAGTTTAATTCTCATAAGGTGGTCTCATTTGCAGGTTCTTAAATTTTATTTAACGTTAAATAAATATTCATAAAAAGATTAGACTTTGACTTTTAAAAGTTCTAGCACTGAAAAGTTTTCAACACTATCATGCCATGTTCTTAACTTTTATTAAGCTGTAGAGTCAAATATTAGTGAAAGTAGTCATTTCTGGGCTTCTGTGCCTCTGAATCAGACTGTAAGTATTTTTTTGACTTTGGATTCGTGGTTTCCGGAACCACTTTAAGTGATGCAAGAGATGCGTCTCATTAGGCGGCTCCTCTTTTTGTAAAAGTGTATTGGGGTTTTATTGTAAACAGATCTTTTCCCAAGGAAAGTTCTCTACAATCTCACTAAATCATTTATTTAGGAATGAAATCCTATCTATATATATATATACAGGTCCCTACATATTTTATTATCTGTTATCCGTGTGTGTGTGTGTTGAATTTTACTTGTTTGTTTGTTCACAATAATCCCTGAGGTTCTGAAGTAACTCCATTCTGACTCAATCTTTTCCTAGTTACTAGACATTTGCCTTTCGGTCACCCTCCTCCCACTTGGCACTTATAACTTCTTATGCCTCTGTTGGTTCCTGGCCACTCTGCCCATGAGTCAGTGCCCCGTGCACGNTTTTTTGACTTTGGATTCGTGGTTTCCGGAACCACTTTAAGTGATGCAAGAGATGCGTCTCATTAGGCGGCTCCTCTTTTTGTAAAAGTGTATTGGGGTTTTATTGTAAACAGATCTTTTCCCAAGGAAAGTTCTCTACAATCTCACTAAATCATTTATTTAGGAATGAAATCCTATCTATATATATACAGGTCCCTACATATTTTATTATCTGTTATCCGTGTGTGTGTGTGTCGAATTTTACTTGTTTGTTTGTTCACAATAATCCCTGAGGTTCTGAAGTAACTCCATTCTGACTCAATCTTTTCCTAGTTACTAGACATTTGCCTTTCGGTCACCCTCCTCCCACTTGGCACTTATAACTTCTTATGCCTCTGTTGGTTCCTGGCCACTCCGCCCATGAGTCAGTGCCCCGTGCACGTGGTGTTGCCCGTCAGAGTGGAATGCTGAGACTTCCTCGTCACAGAACAGTGTGAGTTTTGTGCTTCTGGGCAGAGGAATGGTCCTGGGGACAGTTCTGCTCCAGGCTAACAGTTATGGCAGAGATCAGGACACTTCACTTCGCTGCCTGCGCACTGAGGCCCCAGAAACTGCTCTGCCCAACTTAGCAGGTATGATTCGGAGGTGGCAGTTGGGGAGGGGGGTAGATAACCACAGAAATCAAGCACGAGTGGAGATTTCAAGAAAGGAATCTTGTGTGTTACCATCCTTGTCTTCGTTCGTGGCCAGTGACACTGGTGTGTGCCCTGTTTCCCGCATGTTACAGCAGGACCTCCGTCCGTGCCTACAAAGAAGGAATGGATGGCTAACACGTGGTATTTCGTGGTGTTAAGATAGACATGGCTTGATATAAAGAATTTGAACTATGTTTTGAGAACTATTGAATGATTTATTCAATCACCTTAAATGGTTTTATAAAAGAGGTATTAAAAAGTATTTGCTTTTTAGAGAGCATTCAGTCAGGTAAAGCAGAATTCTGGCAAGATAAGCATTTGTACTTGGAAATGCCCAAGCTGAAATTTTGTACATTAATTTTTCCAGTTCCTACCTGGCAGATTTTTAAGTAAACCGGTCAAAGTTACTGAATGACTAATTGGTGAAAAGTGTTTGTAATACAGTTAAACATTACATTTAGGAATTATCTCTAAATTTGAGTTTGGATTTTAGTCTGGATTTTAACTTGTTTAATACTGATAATTTACTTTGTATAAGTTTCTAATTCTATGTTTAGCCTTATTTTTATTGTTTCCTGCAACTATATCAGTAGGAAAAAGTAATAAAACTACCTTTTCTTGGTAGTCATAATGTATTTCTGCTGCCTGGGTCCTGTTTTTTCTGAATGAAAATCAGCATCTTCTGTTGTCTCAAGTCTGTGATCTACGTCTGTAACAGTAATTAGTAAAAGACTGATTTGCTGTCTAATTTGCCTAATGTGTAGTGGGCACTTCACAGTGTTGCTCAGAAACAGCATTCCAAGCCTGCTCACTGGCACTGGGGCAGGTGCAGTGCGTCCGAGTCACCCGGACATTTCTGTTCTACACGCCAAGGAGAGGAGAGGGGACTAGACCCACTGGGCAACACTGTGGCATTTACTTGCTTTTCTTATGGGATTTTTGGGTCTTTTTTGCCTTTATTTCTTAGCTTGTTCTCTTCATTAGTTGTTTAGCTCTTTATGATTTAATATGTGTTCATTCTTCTCCTGAGGAAAATATTAGGATGTTTTCTGTCTTTGAAAAGCTCTCCCTTTGTTTTGCGCTAGTGGTAGGATGTGTTCCGGTGGATATCCTGTGCAGACGGGCCATGTGGGAAGTGGGCCCTTAGCTGTCTGAGACCAGAGGCCCGGGGGGAGAAAGAAGAAAGGAAGGAAATAAGGCCTTTTGACTTGACCAAAAAAATCATAAAGCCAGTGATGGGGCAAGGAGTAGAGAATAAAAAAAGATTGTTTTTCAAGTTGTGATTTTTTAGTACTTTGGCTTCAAAAATTGCTTTTGTCCTATCCTGTATTTATTATATTGTATATTTGAGAAGTATACAGTATCATTTGGTGTGAATATGGGGTGGGCAAAAGTAGATTTACAGTTTATATGGAAAATAATTCAATAATTAATAATACAAGAATAAACTCTGTTTCATGTACTCATGACTCTAAACCTTTTGCCCACCCCAAATATTTTTAAATTTACATAAAATTATGCCGCAGGTCTTGTTCTTTTTTTCCTTTTGTCAAATAACATGGTTGTTAAGAAACTGACTTGCCTTTAACAATCCTCCTCTGAGCTTGATGGAGCTCCTCTTCGGTGAGACGAACCGTGTGTCATAGACGTGTCTCGCACGTTGACAACCTGTCGCTGTCCTGGCAGCAGTGCAGGATCCTGCCCATCCGGTTCAGAGGTTCTCTCTCTCCTGACTCCCGAGCTGTTTTCCGGTCTGTCCCGTTAGAGCAGTCTCTGAGCACACGAGTCATTTATGCCACACGTCTTTTCCGAGAGCCTCTTACACACATGCGCTACTCTTGGTGCTGGGAATTTATCAGTGAACGAAGCAGGCAGAGACCCCTGTTCTCGTAAAACTTACGTTCTTATTGGGGGAGTTAGATGGATACATATGAATATAATAAGTAAATTACATTTCTGTGGTAATAAGAGCTGTGGGGGGAAATAAATTGGTAAGGGAGACATGGAGGACATGGAGCGTTGTCAGGAATAGATGTATTTTAAAATAGAGCAGTCGGAGAATGCCGCGCCGAGAGGGTGGTGGTTACGTGAAGTGTCATGTGGATGTCTTGGGGAAGAATGCTGTAGGCAGCAGGCAAAGCCAGTACAAAGGTCCTGAGGCAGGGGGGTGTCTGCCCGTTCAAGGAAGGCCAGTGGCCAGAATGAGGTGAACTAGGGGAGGGCTGCTACCTTGCAGCCCTTGTGAGGACTTTAGTCTTGACTCTAAGATACAGGGAGCCACCTGAGGTGGGTTTGCCCATAGGAGTAACACACTCTGACTTAGGCTTTTAAAAACCGGCTGGTGTCTTGAGACTAGACAGTAGGGAACATGTCTTGACAGAGGCATGGAGATGAGTAAGGAGTTTGGTGAAATAACCTAGGGGAAACATGACTGTGTGACCAGGTGGGAATGATGGAGGGGGTGAGAAATGAACACGCTCCGAATATCAATTTTGAAGGCAGTGCCAGTGGGGTTTCCTGATGGATTGGATGTGATATGTGAGAGCAAAAAAGGAGTCATGAGTGATTCCAAGTTTTTGTTTTTCTCCCCAGCTTTATTGATACAGTTGATACATAAGATTATGGAAGTTTAATGTTTATGATGTGTTGATTTAGTACTCTTGCATATTGCAAAATGGTAAGATCTACTCTCAGTAACTTTCAAGTATATCGTAGTACAGCATTATTAAGTACAATCACTGTGCTATACATTAGACTCCTAGGACTACTTCTTAGAGCTAGAAGTACATACTCAGACTCTCACGGGTTTTTTGGCTTGAGCAGCTAAAAAGATGAAATTACCATTAACTGAGATAAAGAATTCTGTGGGAGAAAGAAGGAGAGTAGTTTTTTTGTACTTGAAAATCCAAATAGTGCTTTATAATGTTTATATTTTGAAGCTCAGCATAAGGCTGGTGTATAGTAGATGTTCAGTAATGAATGGATGCTCACTAAAATTATAGTTTTGTGAACTTTAAATTTTAATACACTGGGTTTCACAAAGTAAGATAACGAATGTATGACATTTGCTGTTTTTGGCCTTATAGGGCTTAAGAGTTGGTTTTAGTGTCTGCTTGATTACTGTTTTTAACTTGGTCATTGATGGTACAAAAGTTAAATTGTACCATCAATTTTTTGATTGTACAAAAATCAATTGTACCCTTGATTTTTGTTCCTTTTGTAATTTCAAACAAGGGGACTCCTACTTAAGGAAATGTATTTTAATTGTTTGATAATCATGAAATAGAGAAATGATCACAAAACATTGTGGTATGTTACCACCATCACTGGCAAGAAACATTAGTGTGGATATATTGTGTTTAGTATAGAACCTAATATTATGAATATTCTTTGTATTTCTTTTCACAGTTCTTTTCATGTGAATAAAGGGCTGGCATTTTGTAGCCCTGTGGAAATTCTGCTAGAGTAGATCATTTTTGTTAGAATAAAGAGAAACATGGTACATGTGGCCAGGATGTTTCATATACTATGGTGTCTGTTTTGTAATCATAATCGCTTATTTTAGTGTGTGATACGGCTGTTCCCATTCACTGTGACTCTGCCTTTGGAAAGGGAACAACACATCTGTTTCACATTAGCTTGTCAGGACATATCTTTAGGTTTGTTGTAATATTCTTAATGTATAACAGTGTAATTAGCTGTGGAATTTTAAAGCTGTGTTCCTTTGTAGAGGAGAAGGAATGTGATGAAGTGAAATAAACTCTAAAACTGTTAGGAGAATTATGGATTCAACCCACAGCAGGAATTCCTGTCTATTTCATGTATACAGTTATAAAACCATTTTTAAACATTGGTTAATGCTATTTTAGGATTAAAATACATGTCATTGTTTCCTGCCACTTACATTTTTGTGTAATTTGGTCATTCAGTCAACAGTTACTGAACACATGCAACTCCTTGCTAGAAAAAAAAGATACCATTCTTTCTTTATTTCTTTAAGATTTTATTTATTTTTAGACAGAGGGGAAGGGAGGGAGAAAGAGAGGGAGAGAAACATCAGTGTGTGGTTGTCTGTCACTCGCCCCATACTGAGGACCTGGCCCAAAAACCCAGGCACGTGCCCTGACTGGGAATCAAACCAGCAACCCTTTGGTTTGCAGGCCGGTGCTCAGTCCACTGAGCCACACCAGCGAGGGCAAAAAGATACCATTCCTATGCCCAAATGCACACTGTGAAGTTTGGGAAACAGGCATGCATTGATGATATTACAAAGATAGAGACAGAGGGTGTGACTGCAGCAAATGTAATGCTTTTAGGGGGCAGCAGGAGGAGGAACCTGTGAGGCTTCTTAGGGGAAGGTTGTATTGGAGCTGAGTGTTACAAATGGAAGTCAACCAGTCGAAAAAACAAAAGGGGGTGGAATGAGACCACATTCCAGGTCGACAGGACAGTGTGAATAAAGGCAAAGATGTAGGAAGCATCATGGGGTGTGTTAACGTTTAAAATAATGTTAGAGCGTGAGCTGGGGAGAGGTGAAGCTGGAGAAGTAGGTGGCGACCCGATCTTAAAGCCCTTGAAGGCATGTTAAAGAGATTTCCGCTTGATGGTGAACTATTGAAGAGTCTTAAGAAGAGTGACATGGTCAAATTTTTGTTTTGAATAGATCACTTTGCCAGCTGTGTGGAGGACGGATTTGAGGGAGACAAGACTGGAGGCAGTAGTCCAGGTGAGAGATGACGGGGTCTGATCCAAGGCATTGGCTGTGGACATGGAGGAAGGAATGGATTTGAAAAGAAGTAAAACCATAGATTCAAGGCTTTCTCTTTCTTGTTCAAAGGTGGTAAAAATCTATTTTAAATTAAAAATGAGTGGGAGAAAGAGCCATAATTAGAAAAGTGTTGTTATGTCACACAGGCTGGTAGTGGCTTGTAGCTGCTGAAACGATTCCAGTGGGTAAGGGAATTGCTGCTGGAAGAACAGTGACGTTTGGTGTCATTGACCCGGGCTGTGGGAAGGTGCCGCAGGGATCACCCGTTTGTGTGGTGCGACTGAACTTCGCAGCCATGAACCCTGGAGGAAGGGACCAGGTCTTCCAGGGCTTCACCATCACCGGTGGTGTAGAAACTGAATCACTGTCCATCGGTAGTGATGTTTTCTAGTGCTTTCAATTAAATTCCTGATGTTTTATAAAAATGTGCCACCTAGGAAAAGAAAATAGGTAGAATTTTTTTTTCATTGGAGCAACAATTGCAGGCTCTTACAGTGCGAGGTAAACAAAGGTATTTGGGAGTGGCGAGAACATTTTGTATTAAACCAAAACATCTGTTGTTTAACAGATAATTTTAGTTTTTTTTTCCCTGGAAGCACTATTTTTACATGTAAATGGAGGGTCTAGATTTATACAATATGTGTATATTTCTTAAAATCTGTTATCTTTTCCACAAATTTTTTATACAAAGAGTAAGGGAAGGAGGGTAGTTAGGGAAGACTTGTAAAACATAACTGTTCCCTTTCAAAACCACCACCACAAGATAGTATCTTGTATTTTTATAAGACAAATTGCCAATTCTTTTTGAGATTTTTTTTTTCATTTTGAGAAAACTGTTTTCCCTATTAATTTCTGGATTTGGTCAGTGACTATAAATCACAACTAAATGTGTCCTTTTTATGTGACCTCTATCTTGGTATATTTTCAGCAAGTAGTTTCTCTTATGTTTAGGAGATAGTGCCATTTGCTCATTCTTCATGGTCTCGCAGCTCTGCGGTTTTGCCCCTCCCAGGAGCTGTCCATCCGTCCGTCCGTCCGTCCCTGCCATCGGCTAAAATGCTGCTTGTGTACTGAATTCCAACGAATTCCAACGGTTGAACTCACTGCGAATTCCTTTCTCTCCTCTGTCTTTCAGAAGCCCTGCACCGCCCCTATGGCTGTGATGTTGAACCCCAGGCGCTGAACGAGGCCGTCAGGTGGAGCTCCAAGGAGAACTTGCTGGGAGCCACGGAGAGTGACCCTAATCTCTTTGTTGCACTTTATGATTTTGTAGCGAGTGGTGATAACACACTTAGCATCACTAAAGGTGAGCTTCTGAGTAAGATCCTTTCACTTTTCATTTCTATTCATGGTTAGGGAATAAAGGTTCAGGATGAGGTTTTAAATAGGAGTGGATACACCAAGTTAAGAAGACAGGCCTCCATTCAAGGACTCTTACTTACTCTTAAACAAAACTTTTATGCGTATCAGTTTTTTAAGTCCAGCCAGATTCATCAAAAGCAGAAACGCTTAAAACCGAGTTCCTCAAACCCGGGTGGAAGTGCGTCCCAGAGCGGGTGTGGTATGTGTGTGCCCATGCCGGGAGGCCGGGGAAAGAGGGTGCGTTGTCTCCTGGCCTCGTTTCTTTAAAGGTTCTGGGTAGCTTGGGCTTGGGTGGTGAGGGGATGTGTGTATGGTGTGTGTTTGTGCATAGGGAGGAGATTTTTACCCACAATTTTAGGATAAAACAAAGGACATCATAGAAATGTTATACTTTGCAGTAGTTTCTTTGGGCTCCAGCAGGCCCTTGTACCTTGAGTGATACTTCAGTGGAGAAGTCTGTGGACCTCTGATTCAGAACATTCTTTCCTAGGTAAACTTGCATGTCAATATTTTCCAAGATAGCCCAGTCACCGAGGAAACATCGATAGAGAAAGTTCGTTGAGTCCTCTGTCACCAGTGACGGCAGCCACTAGTGTCTCTCAAGGAGTGGGGTCTCCTTTACCTGTAGGGGGTCAGTAAGGGGGTCTAGTAAAACCCGTGAAGTGCCAGGTGTTTGTATCGGGTTCTTCTGTACAATGATGTCATGCTAAAGCTATTTTATTATTTTAAAGACAAGAAAATACATTTAAAAAATACAGTACTTTTTTTACTTCCTTTTTCTTTGAAGGTAGCATTTTGTCTGGATTAAAAGAAGTTCTCCCAGGGTTCCTCTGTCAGTAGGGCCAATATTTTCTATTTCCACCAGTCCACACCCCTGTCAGTTTCCTTCCAGAGTAGAAAACTCTTCCCCTAACTTCCAAGAAGAGAGGAAGACAGACAAAAACCGGGGGTGTCTCGCCATACCCTAGTTGTGATGACCTGTCACTGCCAGTTCTTGAGAAGGAAGCAGCGGTGTAGTTAGTAAACTGCCTCGCGTTTACTTCTTCCGGCTTTTGTGGAGTAAAATAGAAAAGCTACAGAGCAAGTTTTATTTCTTCTTTCTAGCAGTGTGAGGTTTTTCCCCCCGTGCATTTCCACCACCATACAACTCACACTCCTACCTATCTGTGCATATGTATGTTTTGTACATATAATTAAAATGTGTGTGAGTCCATACTCTTGTGTTTTTTCTCATTGAGCGTCACACATGCAGGTGTCTTGGGTGAGATAGCGGGGCTCACAGGAGCTTATCCCAGTAGACATTTTTGTAGGCTGCGAAAAACGTTAGATGGCTGCCAGAGGAACGATTTTGAGTTTTTCCTCAATAGTTTTTGCCTCATAACTACTGGACATGTGCTTTTGATTGATTTGGTTTTTCCCTGCTGCCTGCATTGAAAAGTGGGTGTGAACTTGGTAGGAAGGCTTGCATCTCTCAGAGTTAGGGACCCGTGGCCTTAGAATAATTGTTTCAAGTATCAGGTTTTGCTAGTGGCAGCTCTTTCGTCTTCCCGTTCTGTCCGGGCCACAAGTGCAGGGGCAAGGTGCCTGCTGGTGGAGCCCGAGGTCGTCGTTCTGGCTCTGGCGGCGCAGTCAGGGATGTTGAAGTCAGTGGCAAAGATAGTCTGAGTAACTCGGATCTTTTGTTCCAGCCTCAGACTCAGGTTCCTTTCCCACACACTAATTTTAGAGGGCTGGGTAGGAATGACTCATTCTTGGGGGGGAATGGGAGGGAAACCGGGGAACTATAACTATTTAAAGCTTGAGTCCTGGAAAAGATTGTGCTTTGGGAGTCCTCACTGCTTGTCTCCCATCCTCCAAACAGTTTTCTTTCTGAAAACATTGCTGAAAGGTCTGTGGTCTGTGCTCTTGAGTTTTTACATTGATGGTTTTGTTGCCTTGGTGTCGAGTGAAATTTAGAAATAGTGTTGTTTCATTTAGAAATAACATTCGGTTGCCCATGGCTTATCTCTAATTAATCCTCGATTGCCTGTTAATATTACACCATGTGTAAGAGACATTCCTTTACAAACTGTTTTGGGGGGGAAATGAATTTTATTTATTTTTTTGAAGGGTGAGACTGTGTCATTTTCCAGCCATACGAGTAACTGTATATCCTTGTATTTCACCTTACTACCATACATGGAGTTTTTTAAAGAGATTTTTTTTAGTTGGTGTAAAAATCTCTTAAGACCTGTGTGTAGTAAATGCCAGAGTGCCGCCTTTAGCTGTGCTGCTTTGGTTTAAGGTGCAGGGTAAGATCAGTGAGGATGTAATGAAAGTCAGGTTTGTTTTCACTATTTAGAAAAATTGGTTGGTATGAAAGTTTCCTGATTCATTTTTCAGTGCCTTTAAAGTTTGACAACAGACTGCGTTCATTAGAGATAAAGTCATAACATCTTCTCTTTCACTCTGTGATGACTTTGACGGCTAGGTGAAAAGCTGCGAGTCCTTGGTTACAACCAGAATGGCGAGTGGAGTGAAGTTCGCTCCAAGAATGGCCAAGGTTGGGTGCCAAGCAACTACATCACCCCCGTAAACAGTCTGGAGAAACATTCCTGGTACCACGGACCTGTGTCCCGCAGCGCCGCCGAGTATCTGCTCAGCAGTTTAATCAATGGCAGCTTCCTGGTGCGAGAAAGTGAGAGCAGCCCCGGGCAGCTGTCCATCTCGCTCAGGTATGAGGGCCGTGTGTACCACTACAGGATCAACACCACCGCAGATGGCAAGGTAAGGCTGGCGGCCACCTGCGGGGTGGGCTGGTGGTGCTCTCTGGAAAGTACACCCAGAATGAGTGAGGATGCAGTTTTTACGTCTGACATGAAAGAAGATAATCACTGATGGGAGTTTGAGCACTTTCTCATGTTAGAGGGAACTTTCTCTTTTCAAAAGAATGTGGTGATGGAAATCTAAAACAGTCCTGTATTATAGCCCTGACTGGTGTGGCTCAGTTGGTTGGGTGTTGTTTCACAGAATGAAAGGTCGCTGGTTCAAGTCCCAGTCAGGGCACATTTCTGGGTTGTGAAATCGGTTCCTGGTAGGCGGGGCACATACGAGAGACAGCTATTTGATGTATCTCTCCCTCCCTTGCCCTCTCTCTAAAAAACAAATAAAATCTTTTTATTTATTTTTAAAAACAAATTTAAAATAAAACAGTATTATATTAATGGTTTCATGATGAGCTACATGTAAAGAAGAACAGTGAAGGAAATTGCTGGGTAAGTTAGCTGTTCTAATCATTAACATATAAATAGACAAATATACATCTAATGCATTGTAAAGAATTTATAAATTACACATTATATCTGAAAATTATAAATGTCTACCAGAAAGTTCACAGAGTAAGAATTTAGGCTGTAAGACCAGTATTGGTCTTTGATATTTGTTAGTGTAAATAGATGAGTCACTTAGCCGTTCACATTTTGGGAAGACCAGCTGGTTTGAATGGTTGTGTTGGATGGAGCTGTTTCGCTTTAAAACTGTAAAGCGTGGGCTCATGGCGAACTTCCGTTGAACAGGAAGTGTAGGCTTCCAATCTGTGCTTCTTAATCCCGGTCCCTTTTCACCCATGGCCCCATCTCCCCTCCCATCTGGCAACTATCAAAACATTCTTTGTATCTGTGATTCTGTTTCTGTTCTACTTGTTTGTTTATTTTATTCAGACTCAATTGTTGATAGATATGTATTGCCATTTTATTGTTCATATTTTTGATCTTCTTAAAGACGACCCTTTAACACTTCATATAATACTGGTTGGTGTTGGTGAACTCCTTTAGTCTTTTTCCTTATGAGGGAAGCTTTATACTTCAGTTCTAAATGGTGCTTTTGCTGGGTAGAGTAATCTTGGTTGTGGGTCCTTGCTTTTCATTACCTTGAATATTTCTTGCTGATCCTTTCTAGCCTGCAAAGTTACTTTTGAGAAATCAGCAAAGTCTTATGGGGTCTCCCCTGTAGGTAACTAATTGCTATACTCTTGCTGTTTTTAAGATTCTCTCTTTTCCTTAAGCCTGTGGCATTTTAAGTATGAGTATCTGTGTGAGCTTCTTTGGGTTCTTCTTGTTTGGGACTCTGTGTGCTTCCTGTACTTGAACTTCTTATTTCCCTAACCAAGTTAGGGAATTTTTCTTTCCCTAATTTTTTTAAAGGTAGAGAACACTAGCTTTTTTAAAAAAGATTTTATTTATTTATTTAGAGGGAGGGGAGGGAGGGAGAAAGAGAGGGAGAAACATCAATGTGTGGTTACCTCTTACTTGGCCCCCACTGGGGACCTGGCCCACAACCCAGGCATGTGCCCTGACTGGGAATCAAACTGGCGACCCTTTGGTTTGCAGCCTGTGCTCAATCCACTGAGCTATACCAGCCAGGGCCTTTCATTATTTTTTCAAGTAAGTTTCCAATGTCTTGTTCTTTTTTCCTTCCAGCACCCCTATAATGTGAGTATTAGAACGCTTGAGGTTGTCCCAGAGGCCCCTTTCACTATCCTCATTTTTTTAATTTCTTTTTCTTCTTGTTCTTATTGGTTGTGTTTTTGCTTCCTTATGTTCCAAATTGCTGATTCAATTCTCAGCCTCATCCACTCTATTGTTGATTCCCCTGTAGATTGTTCTTTGTTTCAATTGGTTTATCCTTCATTTCTGACTGGATTTTTTTTCTTAATGCTTTTAGGTCTTCATTTAAGTTCCTTGAGCATCATTATAACCAGTGTTTTGAACTTTGCATCTGATAGATTGCTCTTCTCTATTTTGTGTAGCTGCTTTTGTGGAGTTTTGTTCTGTTCTTACATTTGGGCCATGTTTCTGTCTCCTCATTTTGGAAGCCTCCCTGTGCTTGTTTCTATGCATTAGGTAGAGCTCCTACATCTCCCAGGCTTGGTAGAGTGGCCTAATGGAGTAGGTGTCCTGTGGGGTCCAGTGGTGCCCTATCATTCAAGCTGGGTACTCAAGGTACATCGACTCTGTGGGTTGTGTACATCCTCTTGTAGTTGAGCCTTGATTGCTGTTGGCACGTGCAAGGTCAGCCACCACCTGTGTTCTGTCCAGGGACTCACACCACTAGCTACAAAGTGATCTGCAGACGCCTGCTGCTTGTACTACTGGGTTTGGAGTTAGATGCCCAGGAGGGGCCAAGCTTTGAACCAAGGTCAGCTGCTGCTAGTGCCAAGCCTGGGCCATCCTAGAGTTGTGGGGTTCACTGAAGCTAGGTGCTTCTTGTTTGAGAGAATTTAGGAAAATCTGAAGCATAGGCCAAGATAAGCTATTCATACGGAAAAGCCACGAGAAACAGCTTGGGTGGGTCTGAAAGTTGGGTGGGGCAGGGCCTAAGGGAGTCACCAGGGTGGGGCAAACAGTGTGAGCCAGGTTGATGGAATCTCAGAAATGGCTCCATGGCTCTGCCAGGGGAGGGCTCAGAGAGGACTGGATGGGTCTCTGCCAGCCGTTCTGTCTGGGAGAGAGCTGCCCCCAGCTCTCACCCTGATGCCAGACACTTCATCTTCTCCATATGTCTGTGATGCCTTTCAGTTTGCTGCCCACGCTCTGGAGCTCAGAGGGAGTGAGTGCGGGTGAGTCTGTGTGCAGGCCCTTTAAGAGGAACTGCCTGGGATTCCCACAGTTTCTGCCTTCCACAGTCTCAGTTCCCACTGGTTATTACAGCCAGAAGTTATAGAGACTTCTCTTCCTAGCACTGGGACCCTGGGCTGGGGGGACTGGTGTGGGGCTGAGACCCCTCACTCCTGAGATATCTCCCAGGATATCTCCCTTTTTATCTGTCACACGTGGGTGTGGGACCAGCCCATTCTGTGTCTCCACCCCGCCTGCCAGTCTTGATGTGGTTTCTTCTGTAATTCAGTAATTGTGGGACATCCATTTAACTCATTTTCTGATGGTTCTGAATGCTAGTAGTTCTGTAGTTTAATTGTACTTCTGATGTGGTTGTGTGAGGTGTTGGGCTGTGTTTACCTACACCGCCATCTTGACTGGAAGTGTCCCATATTGTCTCTTGACAAAACCAAATAGAATGAGATAAGGAATAATGTGGGAGAGACCCAGCAGCTCCACTTAGTGGTTGTCTACCCACAGAAATGAGTACACGTGTGTTCAGAAGGCATGTACAGGAATGTTCATAGCAGCTCTAGTTGTAATAGCCCCAAACTAGAAACTCTCAACTGTCTAGCACTAGTTGACTGAATTAATAAATTGTAGTATATTTATAAAATGCAGTCTCGTACAATAAAGATGAACACAGTATTGATCTGTACACATCAGGAAAACTGTGGCCCTGCAGCTGCCTGCTTTGGTACATAAAAATTTATGGAATGTAGCCACACCCATTTGTTTGCGTATTGTCTATGACTGCTTTCTCATTATCACAGCAAATGTGAGTAGTAGCGGCAGATGTGCAGTGGCCACAAGTCTAAAGTATTTACTCTCTGGCCCTTTACAGAGGAGCATGCTGATCTCACACACGTAAAGCTGAGTGAAGGGTTTGAGTTTGCAGGGTGGGGGCATGGGAATGACTGCTGTGGGGATGGGGTTTCTCTGGGGGGATGAAAAGTTTCTAGAGTTAGATAGGTAATGGTTGGGTGGCCCGGTGACTATACTGAAACTGCTGAGTTATACACTTGAAATGGTGTGTTTTATGATATCTGAATTGTATCATAATAAAAAAATTTGAGCAGTCGAGTTTATAAACAGAAGCCCTGGACAAGTAGATACTTTCTGACTGGATTAACAATTTAATGCTATAAAATACTATGTGAATCTCTTAAAATTCTGACATTCTGCAGCTTGTACAAGACATGCTGGGTTTTTTATGTTTTACTTCTGCCTTAAGGTTTAAGTTTTTAAAATGTATTTTTGCCCTTAATTGTTAGTTTGATGAAAACTCTGCTTTTAAAATCCTCACTTAGTGGGTTCTAATAAATTAAACTTGGGAAAAAAAGTGGAGTGAAAGAAAGCAGACACAAAACATGTATTGGATGCCCCATTTGCATGGAGTTCAGAAGCAGGCAAAGCCCATCTAAGGTGTTCACGGTCAGCAGCGCGGCCCCTTTGCAGGGCAATTAGCTGGGAGAGCAGGAGGGGGGAGCCACTGGGTGCTGGCGAGGTTACGGTTCTCGGGTGGGAGATATTAGCATGGGTGAGTCCATTTTATAAAAACCAGCAATTCTCCACTTATTAATCGTATACTTTGCTGTACACAATAAAAGTTTCTTCTTTAAAAAAATAGCTCCTTTGGTAGATAAGACGCAAAGACTATCTTACTTTATACTTACTGCCTATGGCAAATTAACTACTGTTTTGTTAACAGAATCTCTGAAAAGCACATCCTAATTAAGTAAAAATTGTAAGCTATTTGAATACCCTTGCTCTACCCCCCAAAATTTCAAGTTATGTTCTGTGCAAAATTCTGCCGGGGTATTTGATAAACTCACAGGAGGCCAAGTTCCCTCTTGCTTACTTTAATCAGAGAATCTCTTCCTTTGTTTGTCTAATGTACTTGGGTTCCACAGTCTTCATGCTTAAAGAGTACTTGAAGTGCAGTGATCTTGGTGATCCAGAGAGGTGTCTTGGAAGTTTTTTCCCAGGACTAGAGCAAACAGGAAGCACGGGAAAAGTGCCTGAAGTAAGATTAAACTGAGTGAAGTTCTGTGTGTTCCCTTGCCATCACCATCTCGTTCTTTCATGGGCGTCCTAGCTTTGTATCTTCAGACCAGTGGAGCAATGGGCTTTTACACAAAAGCTTTCTGGTCTCTGTCCGAGTTGGTTGAGCTTCTCCCCTGCCTTTCCCACCAGGTGTACGTGACCACCGAGAGCCGCTTCAGCACCTTGGCGGAGCTGGTCCACCACCACTCCACAGTGGCTGACGGGCTGGTGACGACATTGCACTACCCTGCCCCCAAGTGTAACAAGCCTACGGTGTACGGCGTGTCCCCCATCCATGACAAGTGGGAGATGGAACGAACAGATATTACCATGAAGCACAAACTTGGGGGTGGTCAGTACGGAGAGGTTTACGTTGGCGTCTGGAAGAAATACAGCTTGACAGTTGCTGTGAAAACACTGAAGGTGGGTTGCTGAAAATTACAGTTTTCAGGCATCTTTTTCTTTTGCGCTGAATCATTGGAAGATATCAGTGTGCCCTTCTTTAACTCTGGAACACTTGCCACCCACTGGTGCCAAGCACATCAGCAAATTGTGATGATCAGCCTTCGTGCCATTGCTGACAGTGCAGGGACAGGTTAGTCACTGCAGCGCAGCAGAGCCCACGTGCAGGGAAGGTCTGTGTGTCTGTCTCTCCTCCCTTCTCCCTCCCGCTGTCTCCCTTCCCCTTCCCTCTCTCTCCTTTATTCCTCTCCTTTCCCCTTCTCCCTCTCTCCCCTTTGCCTCTTGCTCCTCTATCTTTGTGACAATAGATCACTTCTTGTTCTTAATATTCACAGAAGTCTTTTTCCTGGTGCCATGCTCTCTTTAAGCATCCTGGTACCAAAATACAGGCTTGTCACTCATC
Source organism: Sturnira hondurensis (assembly GCF_014824575.4). Lineage (NCBI taxonomy): Eukaryota > Metazoa > Chordata > Mammalia > Chiroptera > Phyllostomidae > Sturnira > Sturnira hondurensis. Next base: position 9,100,920 of record NW_028094846.1, on the reverse strand, counting down.
CGCTCTCTGCAGGTTCTCCTGCGTGCCTCTGGCTCGGCCCTGTCACTTGTGAAGGCTGCTCTTCAGCTTTGAGTCATGGTCTGCTCTCTTTAGCAAGCATTTGTTAAGCGCATTCTGAGTGGAAACAATATTTAAGGCCTTGCAAATGTGCAGTGCTCCCTAGGGAATTGGTCAGGAAGACAAACATGTAAACAGCTAACTGTTCTGTCTTCTCTTTCAAAGCTGAGGTATCTCAGGAAGTAAAATAACAGAACTGAGTTATTCAAGTCTCAGTGTGTGTTTCAGTTGTGATAAGATGTGATGATGAATTTTGCTAAGTTTTACTTGTTTCAAATATTGGATAAATTTAAGGACATTTTCCTTTTTTAAGATTTTCTTTCTTTTTAGAAAGGGGAAGGGAGGGAGGGAGGGAGAGAGGGAGAGAAACATTGGTCAGCTGCCTCTCACACACCCCCAAATGGGGACCTGGCCCACAGCCCAGGCCTGAGCCCTGACCGTGAATCAAACCTGTGACCTTCCAGTTTACAGGCTGGCACTCAATCCACTGAGCCACACCAGCCAGGGCAACATTTATCTTTCCTAATTGGACTTCTGTAGAACAAATTAGGTTATGATAAAATTTCTTAACATGTGTGTTAAAATATTCAAAAGGTGTCCCTCCCTCTCTTTAAAGTCAGCGTTAACGAAGGGGCGTGTGGATTGCATTCGTGGCAGGGGCTCAGACAGGACATGAAAACTCATTGAACTGATGGCTAGTGAGACTGTTTTAAATATTGTCGATCTCACTCTCGATCTCTTTTTCTCTCCCTTGTCCCTCCCTATGCCACTTTTTTCCTTTGTACTGAATTTATTGGGCTGACACCGGGTAACAAAATTCTGCAGGTCACAGGTGAACAGTTCTCCAGCACATCATCTGTACCCTGTACGGTGTGTACCGCCCCCCGTCAGGCCTCTGTCCATCACCAGCTATCCCCCAGCCTTTCCCCCATCTTTGCTGCAGTCTCTATACTGTTGTCCGTGTCTGTGAGTTTTGTTTCTCTTTTTTGCTCAATCCCTTAACCCCCAGCCTCCCCGCCACACAGCTGTCAGCCTGCTCTCTGTGAGTCTGTCTCTGTTTTGCTTGTCAGTGCGTTGGATTCCACATATGAGTGAAAAAGATGCCCTCATTTAAAGCTTTATGATTGTGAGTTGACTCAAGTGGTTAAGATGGGCGTTTGTCCCTCTTTTTTCCCTTTTTATCATTCCCCCTTTCCAGGAAGATACCATGGAGGTGGAGGAGTTCCTGAAGGAAGCTGCGGTGATGAAGGAAATCAAGCACCCGAATCTGGTGCAACTGTTAGGTGAGGAGTCTTGCCTTAACTGCGGGTTCCTCAAAGATGCTTGTCCCCAACTCCGTTATCTCCGAGTCCTCCTCTGAATCACCACGGGAAAAGCATCAAGTGTGAATTGACTTCAATAAGTGGCTGTTACTTTAATTAGCAATCTCTGTGTTTAAAAGTTGCCCAAGAAACTGGCCTGGACTGATTGTATAAAATGGCCCAGTTTGTGGTGATTGCCCCAGATTCAAAGTTCAGAATTATTCAGAGGGATTACAAATCAAAAACTTTCACAAAATAAAGAGACCTTAAACAAAGCTGTTGACAAGAAGCACAGTCCACATGTGCCCACACCCATCGGTTTACCTTACAGGCGGGACTGCCGCGCTCTGCTAGGTTGGTTTCTCAGCTGTTCAGGACACAAAGGAGCCAGCGTCTGCACCCTTTGCCCTTTTCAAAAATAGGGTCACTTTCTTCGGTGTTCAAATTGAGCCAAACTGTCCCAAAGGAAATAATTTCTTGTTGGTTCTTTACAGGGACTTTGTCAAGTATTTGACTATGGTAACAATTATAATCTTTTTTCAAAGCCCGGTTACAGGCTGGTCTCACATAGTCAACATACGCACAGTTGCGGTTCTTTTCAGATAAGCATCGTTAGCATGCAGTTGGGAATGAGAATCATAGGCATACAACAGAGAACTCTTCAAATTTTGGTCTTCCTGACCCTTTATGGAACTAATTCAAGTGACTCTGCCTTTGCCCAAATAGCAAATACTCAAGTGCATGTGAGTTTCCAGAAACATCTAATGGAAGTAGAGACTCCTTATAAACCATCTTTTAACTTGGCTGAATCATTTTCAGAGACTGTGATGGCGGGAAGGGAAGATTATTGCCCGTTAGATTTTGAAAGGTGTTGATCACTTTGGCCGTGTGGTCTGGAATGTTGGCCACATGGTGCTAACACAAGCCGTATTCCTGAACTGCCAGGCGTGTGCACTCTGGAGCCTCCGTTTTACATCGTCACGGAGTACATGCCGCACGGGAACCTGCTGGATTACCTCCGAGAGTGCAGCCGGGAGGAGGTGACGGCGGTCGTGCTGCTCTACATGGCCACGCAGATCTCGTCCGCGATGGAGTATTTGGAGAAGAAGAATTTCATCCACAGGTGGGTAGAGCCTGGCGATGGCTGACAGTTAACCACGAGGCCACCTTGCTTGGCCTGCAAATAAAGGGAAGGATGTGAGAACTTCCCAGAAATCTTCAGCTGATTCAGGAAAGTCATTTTCCCTTTCACAGGGCCCATTATGATGTCATTTCCAACTTAAACAAACCTATGTACTCTGATTAAAATATTAATGAGGGGCCTGTGCTCTTCTCAAAACAAAAAGCTCTTTATTTTGCTCAGGACTGTATTCAGTAGCCTTTTGCTTCATTTAGTGGTTAATCTGAAGAACAGCTTTCTGTCTTAGTAAAGAACTGAAACCTTGGAGGAAGCCTTGGTGTCTGTTGCTCCCTCTGCAACCCGTCCCAGTGTGCGGGTGACCTGTGGACAGCATGGGTTCGAATGTGAGGATCTGCTTGTGCACAGACTTTTTCCATAAATACAGCACTGTAAATGTATTTTTTTTCTTCCTTATGATTTTCTTGATATTGTTTTCTCTACCTTACTTTTTTGTAAGAATACAATACATCATACATATAACATATAAGATGCGTGTTAATTGATTGTTAAGGGTAAGGCTTTCTCTGGTCAGCAGTAGGCTATTACTAGTTAAGTTTTGGGGAAGTCAGAAGTTACACATGTATTTCTGGCTGCACAGGCATGAGCTGGGTGTGGGGTTGGTACCCATAAGCCCCACATTGTTCAAGGGTCAACTGTGCTCATGAATAGGAACCCGTTTTCTGAAGCCTGCTTTATTCAGGCGTCGTGTAATTGCCTCTTGACGCACACAAGTGATACATAGTTAGTGGCTTTCTACCATGTTAGCGACTGTCATAAAACAGCACCGTATCTGTCAGCACTGAACCTGTGAACTCTGCGTGGAGCACAGACAAACAAGATGAGAGCATGCACGGTCACTGTCCTCACTGTCCAGATGGAGTCACACCAGGGTTCTCTTCCCTGCAGAGATCTTGCCGCTCGGAACTGCCTCGTGGGGGAAAACCATGTGGTCAAAGTGGCTGACTTCGGCCTAAGTCGACTGATGACTGGAGACACCTACACTGCTCACGCTGGAGCCAAGTTCCCTATTAAGTGGACAGCCCCGGAGAGCCTTGCCTACAATACCTTCTCGATTAAATCTGACGTCTGGGGTGAGGTTGGGAGGGGCTTCTTCCTGCATGCGTTGCTTCATTTTCTTTGTAAATGCTCTTAACGCTCTAGAGTTTCTTTTTTACATGACCAGTATCTTCTGTCTTCACCCCACCCTCCTCAATCATTTATTAAATACCATCTACCAGGCGTTGAAGCGAGGCACATAGCATAGGAAGAAGTGTAAAGAAGAAAGTAACAAACAAAGCCCCTGCTCACAGAGCTCACAGACTAGGTCTCGTACCGCACCGGCCTTCTAAGGCCCCCCTCTCCATGAAGCGCCCCATTTCCCACACGAGGCGTCGGTGCTCATTTCCAGAGCCCTGGGGCACACGGAGCAGCCTCCCCCTCTCAAGGCAGGCCTGCTAGGGAGGCCTGCTGGAGTCTCCCCTAGAATGTATCCCGGTTTCCGCTGCCACGAGAGCTGTGTGATTTAGCGGAGGCTCGTGAACTGAACCGATCCGAAGGGTTGGGTGGTGGGCCAATGGAAATAGTTGTAGGAGTCCAAGTCACTCTATCCAAAATCTCAAACTCAGAAATAACCTCGGACAAAATTGAGCAAATTCTTTTTTCTAGGGTGAGTTTTGAATGAGTTCATTTTTTTGTATTTACTCCTCAACTGTTAGCTGACATATAAAAAACTGTGAAACTCATTAAGTAGATCATAGATTGTTCTCAGAATAGTTTGATTATGCCCCAGACTTCATGTATGGTCATAATTTATTCTCCTTCATTGTAATAAAGGACATCTAAATAAAAGATGGGCAGTATAAAGAAAACCATCTTGGCGTTGTATCTGAAGTGTTCCTGTAACAGATATCTTAGAAGGACAAGGCACACTGTAAGACTTAGAAGGTATAATGTGGGTAACTGTTACCCAGTATTTGAAAGATAATTACCTAACGGTATAAAATAAGTAACGATTCAGAGACAAAACATTAAGCTCCTTTTTGTCATCCCTCTTGTAGCTTTTGGGGTGCTGCTGTGGGAAATTGCCACATATGGAATGTCACCGTACCCAGGCATCGACCTGTCTCAGGTCTATGACCTCCTGGAAAAGGGGTATCGGATGGAGCAGCCTGAAGGATGCCCCCCCAAGGTTTATGAACTTATGAGAGCATGTGAGTATTTTTGCATATTTTAATTTTGAAGGTCTGAGTCAGCAATTCAGGGAGATTAGCCAAGTTGGAAACACTCCCCACCCATCCCCCGCCCCGTTGTTGTTGGATTGGCTTTAACTTCATGGCCTACAAAGTGCTGGCCGCTGCCCAGCCAGTCAGTGTGTCATGCGCTGTGCCCGGGAGTCTCACTGAGATCCTGAGAGTCGATGTCTGGGGATGAAACAGCGGGTCAGTCTCCCAGAATCACGTGCACATTTAACAGGATGAGATGAAATTGGGCATGGAGCATAGTGGGGAGGACTGCCTTCGAGGAGGTAAAAAAGGATTGCTAAAGAGTAAGGGGAACATTCAGAAGTTACCTCTGTGATGAGTAAACCAGGCCTCTGACTTCTTGAAGATGGGAGAAGTAGGAAGGTGGCAGTGAATTAAGTTCCGGTTGTGTCTGAGTATAAATCTTATTTTCTCATTGAGCATGGGCATTGCCTGCTGCCCTGTCTTTGTCGAAAAAGAACTCCCAGCTCCTCCTCTCTGGTAGCCTGTTTTGTTTCTGAATATGGGCAGCTTGTGATTTCCAAGGTTAGAGTAATTTTCCAGAGGAAGAGAGTGTGCCGTTTTCTAAACTGCCTCCTCACCCCTCCTCGTCCCCGTGGTAGAGGGAACAGGAGCTGAGGCTGCGTGGGAGAGCCTGGCCTGGGGAGTGGGTTCACGACCCCCGAGTCGGACTGCGAGGCCGCCGCCACGCTGTCCTTGTGAACGCGCTGTAGCTCTGCCTGCGTGAGCAGGTGTCTCAATGTGGGGCTCTGTCTCAGGTGGGCCCTGGGTATTCGATTTCTGCAGGGAGCTCTCTGTACTTCCTCCCTTTGTTCCCTAGGCTGGAAGTGGAGCCCCGCCGACAGGCCCTCTTTTGCTGAGACACACCAAGCTTTTGAAACGATGTTCCATGACTCCAGCATTTCTGAAGGTGGGAACCTGCCGGTTTGCTGGCAGCGGCTGCCTCTGGGGGTTGGTGGTGAGAACATTTCAAAAATGACGGCCTCTGTGGCTTGGACTCCGTTTCAGGATGTCGAACTCATTTGGGGCCTTCGTCATTCTTGTGCTGCTTCTTTTTCCCCCCTATTTTTATTTCTTTATATGTTTCTATCATATCGTTTGTTTGTAATGCTGAAATTGTATTTTAATTACAAATTCAGTCTCTTCATGAAGAGAACAAGTTCAGTAGTTCTTTAAGCATTAACGTGGGGAAGAGAAGAGGGAGAGAAACGAGCGTGGAAAATGCTCCAGCTCTTTGGACTGGACCTACGACGGCAGAACCGAGTCATCAAAGCAATGGCCAGAAATTTACTTCTGGATATAGATCTTAAGGAAATAATTAAGGGTGTAAACAAAGATTTAGCTACAAGGTTGTTACATTATAATACAGTTTATAATATTGAAAAATTAAGAACCATTTAAATATCTAGTGGGCTGTTAATTATACCCATGCAATTAAATACCTAAATTAATTCTTAAATGTATTGACATAGGAGTTTAGTGTGAGCATGCGAAGTTAGGCTGTGAGCAGTGAGAACCCTTTTCTTATCTGGAAAAACAAGGATATGAACACGTACAGGCAGTTTCCAACTTTGGTGTATAATGCCTCTCTAAAATTATCGCAAAAGTACCTGCAGAAGGCAAGCAATAAACTGGTTATGAAGACTCTTTCTAGAGCTAAAATCACAACATGTTGGTTATATATACTTCCCTACTAGACACTTTGATATAGTTCCAGAATTTTATAAATTTGGGGGGAATTTATAAAATTTTACAAAAAATTTTTTCCTTTCCTAATTGAATGCAGAACTCACTGCTTAAGTTCAAGTTTAAAAATATTGGAAGAGAAAGTGAGGCAAGTCGATTTTTGTAGCTTCCTTTGGTGCATTGTCATGTCTTGGGGAGAAGAATGGGGAAGAACAACGGCTGTCTGTCACAGAGCCCTCTGTCCTCGCGTGCCTTCCTCCCGTGGTGTCGGAGCGGCAGAAGTCACGATTGTCGTCCCAAAGAGCAGGCTCCCTTTCTCTGATACTTCTGTGCCAACTTTTAGCTTCTGTTTAATCCTCAGTTAAATATTTCCCCTTCTCTTGAAAATGCTATAGTCTCTTAGAAAGTCAGCCCTTATCAATTTTCAAACCTAATTTCAATTCACAGTTGCTAAATAAGAAATTTAACATTATTCAACCCATATTTTACTGACATTTAACCTGTGGCAAGGACTGTACTAGGTCTGAGGACACAGAGATAAGACACAGTTCCTACCTTAAAAGAATGCACTTATTCCTTATAAATGAAGGAAACTGAACTCAGACTTTCTTGAGGATTAAGAGGAGGATTAACTGGCTCATAACCAAACTGTGGGAAAGCTGAAAGGTGCTAACCTCAGGTCAGTTGGAGCCATGGACTCAAGTAGCTTCAGGTTTCCCTCCTTCCTAAAGCCACCCCCACCCGGTATCTCTTCACCTTTGCTTGTGTCCATCTCATCCTCAGAATCCTCCAAGTGCCTTGGACATGGTTGTCAGCGTCCCTGAGGTCACGTTAGTCTCCCAGCTGCTGTGTACAGTGGCAGATGGAAGGGATCCCATTGCATAGGCTTGGGTGAGGTGCCATGTACCCACTCTTGGGGCATGTTTTTTTAAAAACAATTACCCAAAAAGTAGTGCAATCATGAAATTTTACAGTTTTATTGATCCTACTGGCTTCATTTCTGTTTAGGAATGAATAGAAATTATGTCTTTGCTAAAGTGAAAGCCACAGAACCCATGGCCAGCTGTAGTCAACAGGGTTTACTGATGGGCGAACCCTTTTTCAGGAGCCTCCTTTACTTCAGTTGCATGGAATGTATCTGTCCTCCTTTTTAGTACACGGTGCAACCGAAAATAAAGGTATCTGCAGACATTTGTCTGCTCTGTTCAGCCCCTGAACAGGGACTCTGTGAGTGAGGACAGCAAAGTGATGAGTGGGCATACGAGGCCCTGTTCGGTGTCTCTCTTCGACAGAGAAGAACAGAGTGGAGCAGTGACACCCTCTGTGTGCCTGCCCCAGAGTGGTGACAGTTAACTCACACAGAAAACCCCGATAGCACGGAACTGGCACGCATGCAGAAGAACCGGAACTCGTACACAATGCTGATGGGAGAGTAGATTGGTACGGCCAGTTGGGGAGACAGTTTGGCAGGAAAAAGCTGAATTTGTACGCACCCTGTGCCCGCCAGTCCTGCTCCTCAGTGTGTGCTCCGTAGCTGCAGGCAGTTGTAGAGCAGAAGACACGGCAGGATGCCCCTAGAGACGTACTCGCAATAGCCGGAAACTGGACACACTCAGAGGAGGACGGGTGAGCTGTGGCGTGTTCCCACATTCAAACTGTGCGCAGGAGTGAGAAAACCCTGCCACGTGCAACACCGCGATGGATCCATAAACATAACGTTTAGCAAAAGAAACCAGACAAAGAGTGCGTACTCTGTGACTCTACACATTTTAGGACCCTGTCCTCCAGTTCTCTCGCAGTTGTGTCTTTTCTGAAAAGAACTTCGCTCTGCCAGGATGTCAGTTTTATCGGCCTCCTTGTCTTCCTCACAGAGGTTGCTGAGGAGCTGGGGAGGGCTGCCGCCGCCTCATCTGTCGTCCCCTACCTGTCCCGATTACCTATGCTTCCTTCCAAGACCCGGACGCTGAAGAAGCAGGCAGAGAACAAGGAGAATATCGAAGGGGCCCAAGATGCCGCGGACAATTCTGCTTCCAGTTCAGCACCAGGTATGAGCCCCTGGGCAGGCAGAGTCAGGCTGCCTTGTCTGAGGACCCCGCGCTGCTCCCAGGCCCACGTCCCCGCCCGTCTTCCCGAGGCGCATGTAGCTGGCATCTGCTTCCCCGACCACGCTCGTCCTCGGGCAGGAGTCCTGGCGCACCCCATGCAGTCTGCCTCCCACTCCATTTCCTTAACTCTCGCCTCCCAAGTGCTTACCACCTGGGCACTTCTGGCAGACACTTCTTCAGTGAGGCTGATAGTGAGGCCAGGTGGTTTGTAGAGAAGAGGTGAAGGCCCAGGTGACGATCAGCAGGGCATGTCTTCCCATCTCTGTCCCACATCCCATTTGGAACACTGATCAGTGTGAAATGGTAACGTATCTGTTAGTTGCCTGAGCCCTGCTGCCCCCTGACGTTTGATAGATGCTGACAAAACTCATAATGCAGCCTTAATAACTCGATGGAACGGAGTGCCTTCTTGCATTTCACATTACTGATTGGCTGTTTCTCATCAGGGTTCATTAGAAGTGCACAGGCCCCCAGTGGGTCCCCAGCACTGCCTCGAAAACAAAGAGACAAGTCACCCAGCAGCCTCTTGGAAGATGCCAAAGAGACGTGCTTCACCAGGGATAGGAAGGGGGGCTTCTTCAGCTCCTTCATGAAAAAGAAAAACGCTCCCACACCCCCCAAACGCAGCAGCTCCTTCCGAGAAATGGAGAATCAGCCCCACAAGAAATACGAACTCACGGGTAACTTCGCATCTGTTGCTTCTCTGCAGCATGCTGATGGGTTCTCTTCCACTGCTGCCCAGCAGGAGGCGAATCTGGTGCCCCCCAAGTGCTGCGGGGGGAGCTTTGCACAGAGGCACCTCTGTAATGACGACGGTGGCGGGGGTGGGGGCAGCGGCGCTGCAGGGGGCGGGTGGTCTGGCATCACAGGCTTCTTTACACCACGCTTAATCAAAAAGACACTGGGCTTACGAGCAGGTAAACCCACAGCCAGTGATGACACTTCCAAGCCTTTTCCAAGGTCAAATTCTACATCTTCCATGTCCTCAGGGCTTCCAGAGCAGGATAGGATGGCAATGACCCTTCCCAGGAACTGCCAGAGGTCCAAACTCCAGCTGGAAAGGACAGTGTCCGCCTCTTCTCAGCCAGAAGAGAATGTGGACAGGGCCAGTGACACGCTTCCCAAAAAATCAGAGGAAGGTGTCGCTCCAACCAGGGAGAGACCAAAAGCCAAACTTCTGCCCAGGGGAGCTGCAGCTCCTTCTCTCAGAACCCCCTCTGGGGATTCAGCCATTGCAGAGAAGGACCCCCCAGGGGTGGGGGTGGCTGGAGTGGCGGCCGCCCCCAAAAGCAAGGAGAGGAATGGTGGGGCACGGCTCGGCGTGGCTGGGGTCCCAGAGGACGGTGAGCAGACAGGCTGGTCCCCAGCTAAGGCTGCGGCCGTCCTCCCAACCACTCACAACCACAAAGTGCCCGTCCTTATCTCCCCCACTCTGAAGCACACCCCAGCCGACGTGCAGCTCATTGGCACAGACTCTCAGGGGAATAAATTCAAGCTCTTGTCTGAGCATCAGGTCACATCCTCTGGAGACAAAGACCGACCCCGACGGGTAAAACCAAAGTGTGCCCCGCCCCCGCCACCTGTGATGAGACTACTGCCACACCCGTCCCCAGACCCCGCAGAGGAGCCTGTGTCGGAAACGCAGGAGGGAGGGAAGAGGGCAGCCCCGGGGGCAGCGCCCGTGGGCGGGAAAGCCGGGAGACCTGCGGCGCCCCCCCCTCAAGTGCCTCTGCCCACGTCTTCCATCTCGCCCACCAAAATGGCCAACGGCACAGCGGGTGCTAAGGTGGCCCTGAGGAAAACCAGACAGGCAGCTGAGAAGGTCTCGGCAGACAGGATCAGCAAGGAGGCCCTGCTGGAGTGTGCGGACCTGCTGTCCAGTGCGATCTCGGAGCCAGCGCCCAACAGCCAGCTGGTGGACACCGGCCACCAGCTGCTCGACTACTGCTCGGGCTACGTGGACTGCATCCCGCAGACTCGCAACAAGTTCGCCTTCCGCGAGGCCGTGAGCAGACTGGAGCTCAGCCTGCAGGAGCTGCAGGTGTCCTCGGCCGCCGCCGCCGCCGCTGGGGCCAACCCCGTCCTCAATAACTTACTGTCGTGTGTGCAGGAAATCAGCGATGTGGTGCAGAGGTAGCCATTGTCGGCCTAGTGGGGAGACGCACACGATTCCCAGGGGAGGGGGGAGGGACTTGTTTTCCTGTGTTCTTGTTTTCGAAAAATGAAAGACTGATACTTGAGTGTGTCCATGTGAAGTACCTCAGCTCTCTGAGATCTCACGTTTACAGGTTCATCTCACAGAACAGGAAGCAGCACTCCTGGGAGAGGGAAAGCTGACGGGCCGGGCGCTCGTGGCCAGGGCCGGAGGCTGCACTGGGGCATCGGGGAGCGGGTGCGTGTGCTGCCGTTCTTACCGGGACTGGTGCCAGGTGGTGAGGCGGGGCTGCCCCCAGCCGTGCCACGGGCCTGTGCACAGGACAGGGCTAACTGCGGGCTGTGGTGGCTACCAATGGTGGTGACGCTCCGCTTCACCCAGCAGATTTGGGGGTCCAGACAAAGGGGAGCTGGGAAGGTACAGAGTGACGTTTCTTTTGTTCAAGGCTCTTGGAAGCATCTGTCAGCCTTGCTTCCACAAGGTCACCACCGCAGTAGGAGCTGCAGTTTGGAGTGCTGGAACTACAAAGCCAGCCCTGTCTGCACGCTGCTGACCTGTTTTCACTGGTGTTAACTGGTGCAGGTGGGAAAGAATGCTAGGATTTTGAAACCCCTTCCCAAAGTCTCACGTTCATCAATAAGCCATTTCTCCCGGTCTCGTCTGTTACTCCCTAATGGACCGGACGGGCTTCCTGCTGGCTGATGCCCAACCGTGCACTGTAGGGTCGGGGTCTCTGTAGTGGTCCTTCCCTACCTCCTGCTGCGCAGGCCATCTTCCCTCAGTCCTGGCATCAAGCAGGCATTGACCAACCTTGACTCTGAAGTTCATGGTCATGGGCAGGTCCTCACAAGGGAGTCCTTTTCTGGCGTACTAGTCAGGGCCTTGGGCAGCTGTGTATTTCTTCATCACCAAAAATACCCAACAAAGGGGCTCCCCTCAAAAGCCCACAGCCAGGCCCAGAGGTCTGCAACTGAGGTGGAAGCTGGTTTGGTCCTAATGGCCATTTCCCTGCACCTTCCCTTCCCTTCCCACTTTAGACCCAAACCAGGTGGGAAGTACAGAGAAGCACAGTCATTCTCTCTGGATTTTTGATGGGTTGCCCCAAGTTACTCTCACGTGCTTTTCTCCTTGCACATGCCTGCCCCCCATCTTTGTGCTTGTTTGTAAAGGTTACATTGGGAGTAGTCTTTGATGTTTATTCTAATATCATGTTAAGAATGTTTGATTGAAGGAGCACATCATTTCCAGGGAACGCCAATTAGATCCTAGAAACCTAATGACTTAACCCTCAGATACGTTTTGCCTCTGAAAGAGTCCTTTTTCTTCCCTGCTCATTTAGAATGATGGGAGTTAATTAGGATTGCAGGGAGCTGAATCTAATTGGTTAGATACTATTAATATTCTCAGTATCAGGTCCAGTCCCAGTTACTACTTCATTCTGTTTTTAAAGCTTTATGACCCCTCCCCCAAGGAGAACCCAACACCAGAAAGTAAACACACACATTGTTTTTCCCTTCCGAAGGAAAATTAACTTTAGGCAGATTGGAATTCAGCATTGATGGGCAGTGAATTGTCTTCTTGCCTCAGTCTCTGGCCCACCGTCGAGCCATTGCCCCATCTGTAAATCCGTTAAGTGAGGACAGTGATACCAGCCCACCCCAGGCACTCAACCCACATGGGGAGGCGTGTCCTCCGAGCACCGCCTGGAAAGCTCTGGGGTGCGGGGTGGTTACCGTGAGTGGCTTTTCATTCTCTTCTTTGCTCAGCAGCAAATCATGAAATTTTGAATTGTTAAGATTATATTAATTGGGCTAGAATACTAAGAGGGAAAACCTATGTTTTGGATGGAGTTTGGCATTTTTGAGCAAGGAGGAAACTTAGTTTTCATTGGAAAGAAAGGAAACCTTGATTCTTACCATGGCAGCTCAAGAGGAGGCCCAGGCCAAGAGGAGGGTTGGAAGGGAGGAGTCCGTGCTGGGCATTCCTTGCTGGGGTCGGCGGTCCGTTTCCTGGGGTGCAGCACAGGCAGCTGGTGATGTGGTTGGTGTCCTTGTCGCGGCTGGAAGAGAGACCCAGTCCCCGTCAGCGTGGCTGTAGAAGCCACCAGTCCCACTCCCACCCCCTTCACCATGTACTTCCATAAACTTGAAAGTGTTTTAGCAATTAGCCTTTGAAGGGTGGGGCAGGGAAAGCTAAAACTTTAGAATATTTTATGCTGCTTTTTAAGTTTATCCCTGACGTTGTGGGATGCAAGTTGAGGGATTATAATTGTTTTTCAGGGGCTTTTCCCCCCCTCAGCAAGGGATCTTTCCTTGAGAGCTCTGAAAATAAGCCTCGGAGGGTCACTACTGAGTGTATTTACGCCCCCCGGTTTCTTCCCGCCGAAGAAGAGTCTGGAGGGTGGGGGCTGTGTTTTACTCAGGGGCAGCACCGGGTTCTGTCTTGCCTACAGTAGGTGCTCAATAAGTTAACGAGTCGAGTTTTCGCAACACTGTCAATAGTAGCATTGATTTTTGCAGCATCCCCCACGCCCGTCCACGTGATGCTTGAACTGTGGAACTTCAGGACTGGAGGGCTCAAGGTGAAGGTTAAGAGGCACTGTCAACTTAGGAAAGTACGATTTGTTGGTAGGTTTTTCCTTTTTCTACTTGAAAAGGTCCAAATTAAAAAAAAATAACTCGTGTAAGTTTAAAAGTTTGAATTCAAAGCAAAAACTGCTTCTAGAAACTAAAAATGTAGTTAATTCTATCTGGCTTAAAGGCGAAGCAGAGAGCGGGAGCCAGAGCACTTCTGGAACGTGCTGAGGACTGTCGGGTTTCATACCCGTGCACACACAGCCTTTGGCTACCACAGCTCGAACCCTTCCATGCGCAGAGAACACCGTCTCGGTTTAGATCTCTTACCTTAAAATGCGGTGTCTTGTGTGGCATAGTAAATCTTCATTATGCTTTACATGAAGTATTTTCTTAAAGGGCTTTGTGTAAAATTAAAATGTGTATATTTTCCTACACACTTCCATCCTGATTTTCAGAGATACAGCCTTAAAAAAGAAAACTGGCCCTAAGGAAAGCCTGTCATTGTTTTTCCAGATGACTTCTGTACATTGAGGTCTTTCTTGGAGCCCCTCCCCAGCTGCGTTTTGGGGTTTAAATTAGAATTTTCTTATCATTCAGTTGAAAGTTGGCTAATAGCACCCAGTTGATGAAATACGACGACGGCTGCAGCACAGCCCCCATTTGTTTCACTAGGGCCGTGGAGCGTTTGAGTTGAGAGGCCGTGCAGGTCGTGACCAGGAGCCCAGACTCTGCGGCCAGTCTAGGGGGCAGGTCACTCCCCTTCCTGGGCCTTAGTTTCCTCGTTGCAGAGCAGGGATGATAATCGTAACTACCTCGGAGTTGTCCTAGGGATTTAATGATAATGTATATAAGATGCTTCGCTTGAGTGCCTGACACGTACTGAGCACTCCGTAAGTGCTAACTGCTACTAGAGTTGTTACTAATAAACTTAGTCCAGTGGGTCTTGGCCAGGAATGTGCGACAGAATCCCCTGTGGGTAAGAAGACAGACAAAAGAAAGAATCTGATGCGTCGATCAGAATTCCCAGTGGGTGAGGCCTCGGCCAGTGTTCCCCCAGAATCCCTCCCGGTTCCCAGCACCCAGTACCCAGCACTGTCTGAACACTGTTAACACCCTTTACAGCTTCAGAAATGGGAAGAGAGGACGGTGAAGTCACCAGCCCATGATCTCAGCAGTTCCTTAGTGGCAGAGTCCCGGCTAGAGTTGGGGCGTCTCTGTCCTTCCTGCTGCCTTGAGACCCTGCCGAAAACGTGGCTCAGGTCGACAGTCAGTCAGCAGGGTGCCGTGCACTTTCTGGGGCACACGCTCGGGACTGGAGTGCCCCGCGGGGGCGGCGCCAGCAGAGCGGGCCTCTGCTAGAGCTCTGACTGAGAACGTCGTGCGGGTCGTCCTTCGGGACATGCCTGGCCGCCCGGCAGTCGCACTTTGTGACAGAGAAACGCCAGCTTCAACTTTAACAAACCTAGTGCTACATTCCTTTTTCTTAAGAAAAAAACAAAAACAAAAAACACTTTATTCTGTGCCATTTGAATGACTGAGATGGTGTATATGAAAGCACTTTGAGGAAAAGTGTCAAATGTACTATAACTGTGAGGTTGTGTTAGTGATGTCTATTGGCAGTGAAACCAGTTGGCTACAGGCTGACGGACACACAGACTCTACGTGTGGGGGCCCTGAGATTGCAGACGGCCCTGCAGTGTGTCCCCTCTGCGACAGCAGTCCCTCTGTGCTGTGGCGTTCATGAACATGAAACTGCTCACTGACTACCTGCAGGCACAGTAAGTATTTCACTAGATTGTAGCTCAGTGCTAACAACTCCAGAAAACTAGGGACCAACGTTCTGGTTTAATCATAAGCATCAAAAATAGCAATGGGTCCTCATTCCAGAACAGGGGAGCTCTTACAGGGACCTCCACTCCAGAAGGAGGCCCTCCTGGTTCACTGCACCTCAGTTGTTAGAGCCCAGCCGTGGGGGGAGCAGATGCATACCTGTGGATGTGGGCGGCGTCCTTTTTCACCTGTGTCCTGCGTGGGGTTCTTTGTTTCTGTTTTGAGGGGCCGGGGGTGAGAGGAGGAGCTCGGATGGCTGTAGGTCTGGTGTGTGTTGGACGTTAACCTGTAGGGCTTCCTGCTAGCTGCAAATGAGCTTGACATTCATCGATTGTGCTTACCTCTTTTCTAAGAAGAGTAGCTGAGCGGAGCTTCCTGCGAGACTAAATCACCCGGGAGTGAACTGCGTTGGTGGTCACCACTGCCGGGCTCTGTCCCCGCCCTGCAGGAGCTCACACTGGGCTGCCAGCGTTGTCTACAGCTTCTTTCCTGATTTGGCTTCTGGGTTCGCCGTCACGCTTGCATTGGTTTGAGGCCCGCCTCGGCCCTCAGCACGCACGTGCAGTCCTCCTCGCGCAGCTGGGTCCCCAGACACGCGTCCCTTACGTGTTTTTGAAAGCTCTCCAGCTGCCTGCGTCGCCGTCTCAGTGTCTGTCGAGCCAGGGGCTCCGGTCTTTTGTAAACGCCTGATGCAGTCTGAGATGCGTGGGCACAGGCGGAAAGGCAGCCACAAGGGCCCCTGACGACCCGGGGAAATGGCTGCTGGCCCTCGTCTAGGTGGGAGGAAGGCCGTGGCTGGTTCTAAACCCTCTCCCGCTGGTGACAGGATAGAGGTGTGTTTGGGGCAGAGCCAGTTCTGCAACTCCCAGACTTAGAAAAACAACAACAAACTCATGTAAGGCTTGCTTTTTTAAAGCAGGCCAGTGGTGCCTGGAGTAACAATTACAGGCACCTGCCCTGTTACCGCCCGCCCCTGCCTGTCCAGCTGCATCACTGGGGCTCAGGGCTGCACCTGCTGCAGAGCAGCCCCCCAGGGGCTGGCTTAGCACCAGCCTGTCTGGTGTGAAGTGTAGCGCACTGTCCAGAAACACGAGTCTCTGCTCTGGTTCTGCTGGTTTTCATGCCACCAGCCGAGGTGTATGTGCTATCTTGAGATGCTGTGTGCAGAGTGACATGACTCAGTGTCCTAGATCCAAGGGACAGGATGGTGGGAAAGGCCTCACGCTGTGATGATCAGGGTGAGAAGGCCCCGTGCTTCTCCCCCGGGGAGGAGGTCTGGGTTGGTCATCTGGTTTCCAGGCTGGCTCACGAGGGGCGGCGATCACTCCAGAGCATGTGCCTTCGGAGATGGGTCTGTGTGTGTGTTGCAGAGGAGAAGACTCGTCAGCTGGGTTGCTGGGGCTTGTTGTTGACCTAGAACCGGTAAAATGAGCGTGATGGGAGGCAGAGGCTCAGAGCCGGGTCAGTGAGAACATGGAAGTTCTTCCCCCCGGGGGGCGCGGACCTGGCCAACCACTGCACTTCTCTCCACCCTGCCTGGTGAGTGGGGGCAGGGCGAATAACTGGACCCTTCCCTTCCTCCTAGTGCACTCACTTGCTCCTGTGTACAGTTATAAATCTGAAATTGTTTACATGTCTGAGCAAATGTACCCTTTGACCTCCTCATTGCTGAGCAACTCGTACACAGGAGGCGGCCCTGTTAACCCTTGGTCACAGATGGTGGGGGAGTGGGTCGCCACACCTGTAGACCCTCTGAGTGAAAGGCCAGGCCCAGCCCCATCCTCAGACATGACCTGCACACACCCTCTGTGTGTCCTTGTCACTGCTCTGGAAGCAGAACATTTCTGGGTCCTACATGTCACTCTGAACTCCTGAGCTGCACACACAGGGCTTGATGCGATGGACACGAGCTGTCAAATGCCAGCAGGGTCTAAGGAAGGAAGTTGGTGGCTTCGGAGCCTTAAGATAGATTTAAGTCATGGATTCAAGCACCATAAGGTTTAGTTGGAAAATGGGACTTCTGGTTAATAGAGTTTTCATATATAAGGATAATTTTCAGCAATTACAACAGCAGCGCAGGTGTGCCAAGTGTTTCCAGGTCACCAGTACGAATCCCAAACCCCGTGTGTGTGGTTCGGCAGCACCTCCGCGTGGGCTGTGAGGGGCAGGGACGCTGAGGGATGTTTCTGGTGGGCGAGGGCCAGAGAAGCCGCCTTCCTCCCTTTTAACAAGCTATTTTTCACAGTGGCCACTGCCTTTGGAGCTCCATCAGGAGAGAGATTGCCCGAGATCTTGAGAAAGCTCCCTGATGAGGCTGTTTGTCCCCCAGAGACACGAGTGCTCAGCAGCTGGCGAGGACAGCACAGTCCTCACCTTGTCGTGACTTAGGCGCCTGTGTGAAAATCCTCCCCTTGGTCTGCAGAGAGGGGACATGTTCCGCACGGACCCTGTCGTCCTGCCCACGAAGACAGGAGGGGGTGGATGAGAGGCGTCGGCAGGTCGTCCTCCGTGGTTGGTGACATGAGGTGTGTTCTGGGTGGAGCCTCCTTTCCTCCTCTGCCGTCGGGTTCTCTACGCCTGTCGATGGAGGGGCCCTGGTGCGTTATGTTCGCTCAGCAGGAACGAGTTTGACTAGGTGGTGGTGGTGGGCCGTCTTGTCCAGGACGAGGCTTCAGTCTTCAAGCTCACCCCGTGCTCTGCCAGAGGCCACGCTCTGCCGGTGCGTGGCGGCACCCAGAGGGCGAGGTCCGGGGGCCTGGCCTTGGGTGCGTGGTGGAGGGACGCAGTGAGACAGTGCGGGGCCTCGCCGAAGACACATCCGTCGTGGGTCACACTGCCGGGGGTGCCAGGTGTGTGTTCTTGATCGTTATTGTAATCTATTTTCAGGTGTTGTTTCCTAATTTAATTCTCTCACCCTGTTGTCTGACTGTGAACTGCTAACAGTGTTAAACTTGATGTAAATAAATGAGGCCCTTGAAGGGGGGAATGCTGTCTGCCTGTTGTCTCACAAGGCTTGCCAACTTGTTTTATTTTAAATAAAGGTTGCAATATTTTATTGGCAATGTAGGTTTTTTGATTGGAGTGTTGCGCCATCGTTCTGACAGGGGCTCCAAGCAGAGTCGTCTCTCTCTGTGTGAAATAGATTTAAGTTCAAGCAGCTGATTGTAGCCGTCACCCCCAGTGCGTCCTTTAGAATGTCCTCTGGGGGGTGAGCACTCACCCTCTGATGGATTCCATTTTTGGAAATGGCCAAAGGCATCATCTGGAGCCCAGCTGGTACCTAAGGTGGGTAACTCTGTGTGTGCGTATGTCTGTCCGTCAGTCTGTCCAGTGGGAGGTGACTGTAAAATGAGACTTAATTCTCTTAAAGCCCATTCTGAGGACAACTGCAAATAAGTTCTAAAAATGGTTTGAGCCAAAGTAGCAGTAAGAGTAAACATAGAACCTCACAGGGAACATTCTACTCTCGTTTGACTTGGTCTTCAGTTTTTCTTTTTTAATGAGGCACTGCCTTTCAAAGCCGTGTTTTCGGTCAGTCCTGGTGGGCTGCATGCAGGTGGCGCCCACTTGCAGGAGCTCCCACCACCTTCCGTCCTCGCCTCCCACCTGCTCTGGTTTCTTTGGGGACCCTGGTCCGAGTCTTCAGGGAAGACACCCCCACTGTGTTCCTCTCCCCCCTGTGTGCCCGAGATGTTTCCCACAGCTGGGGCTGTGGCGCCTGTGGAGGAAATCTGGGTTGTTTGGGAACAAGGCACAAAAGCACAGGAACTGGAGTCGGACTGTCCCGGCTGGTGCCCCCGTTCCTGCCTGGAGCTTGGGGACTCTGCCCGAGCCACCCCCTCTCCGAGTCCCAGCTCTCGTCTTTACCTGGTGATGCAGTCAGCACCTAGGTCAGAGGGGTCAAGATCACACGCAGTGAAGGCCACCCAGTGCTCCGCACGGGGCCTGGCACACGGTGAGTTCTCCAGTGTCCGTGGCCTTGCTGGGGTTCCCAGAACAAAAACGAAGGGGAAGGTGTGGTCGTGGCTTGGGGAACGGTGTCCAGATTGACCGCCTTACCAGGTTCTTACTGTCACCTGAGCACTGGAATAGCTAACTCGGTCCTCACGGCAGCCCCAGGAGGTAAGTGCAGTTGTGCTCACTTTCTCAGAAGCAGCAACGGAGGTGAAACCGGCCTTGCTGGCTCTCCTGGCGTCGCGCAGCCGTGCCTGGGGGGCCGCACCCCAGCCAGGCGTTCGGAGCCATGGTGTTCCGCTGACCGCTGGGTCCCGGGTGTGGGAGGGCTAGGCCTGTGCTCACGACATCATTGGCCATGGCTGGCCACTGCTGAAAGGGTGGCAGCTGAGAGCTGAAGCTGTGGAATGCACCTCTTACTGTATTAGTTCAGAGCTGAGTATGTAGTAGATTCTGGTGGCCTTGTTCCTCCAGAGATGCCCCCGGGGTGTCCAGCCGGCCACCCACAGATGGCTATGAACGCAGCCAACACAAAACTGTAAATTTACTTAAAACACTGCAGTTTTCTTGGTTTTCGTGTTTGTGAATCGTGTGTGGCCCAGAGGCGGCCCAAGGCCGGGCGCCCCGCGGTCACAGTGACGCACCTCGGGCCAAGCCGACTCACCTCCCATGAGTGGTGTGACACTGGGCTCCTTTAATTCACTTATCTGAGCATTTATCGGGGATCTGCTGTGGCTCCAGCCAGGTGCTCCCTGTGAGGACGCGTCACGTGGGGGAGACAGAAGTGTCACTTCTGTGAGGAGGGCTTTAAGTCAGAGGGGACCCTTGAGGCAACGACAGATACAATGACCTGGAATTCAGAAGTGTGGGGGGGGCGGGGAAGGAACCGCACAGAGCACAGTGTGGGCGCGGCTGTGCAGTCCTCAAAACCGACTCTCTCTCTCCAAAGCTGGGGGCGCGGGAGCGACGTTTTCCTGCGGGAGAGCGCTGTGCTGTGGCAGGAAGTCTTTTCCGGACGAGGTGGAAGTCGCCCAGCTCGGCCAAGCCGACTGAAGTGGACACACAGTCCCCCCAGCAGCGCGGTGAGTGCCCACACTCGCTGCATCTCCCCCCCCACCCCGTCCCCATCAGTATTACCTGGCATTTAGAACGTTGCTGAGTGAACAGGATTACAAGGTCTTGTTAAGAAAGTAGGCTGAAGGTTTTAGAAAAATACAAAATTTAATATTTACATATAGCACAGTGATGTCCAGGCTCCTAGCTGAAGAATTTTTTTTAAAAAGCTGCAGGCAACAAACCCTGGCCTGCACTGACATGATCCTAAGAAAGTTACCCTGTACTTGCTCTTCCCCGGCCTGCTCGCAACGTAAGCTGTGCAGCTCCCTCTGCGGACGACCACCTGCGAACCCCGCACCCGGCCCGCAAACCCGAGCTGGGCCCCCATCTGCCACGGGTCGGCAGAACTTTCTTCCCCTTCCCTGTCACAGAGGGTCCTGCCACATGGGGACCCTCACCTAAGTCCAGGCTTCCACGGGCAAGAGCTGAGAGGCTGACAAGCCTGTGGGATGTGTTTCTCCCCCAGGTGGCTGTTGAAGGCACCAGGTGGTTTTAGGAACAGGCTCTGGCTGCTGATTTAAGGCCTCCTGGTTATACACTCCTCGGGTGTGACTGCACCGGCCCCAGGGTCCTGGTGCGGGAAGGAAGGCGGCTTGAGGCAGTTCCCGCCTCGCCCTCAAGGCAAGAAATAGCTAATGCGCTGGGCGATGGACTTGCACCCCTGCGAGGAGAAGCGCTGCTCCTCCTTGGGGACGTACACCATCATCCTGGCGATCTCGTCCAGCGTCTCCTCCGTGTGTGGGAGCCCGCGGCTCAGGAACGCGTCACGCGCGCACAGCCTCACATGACGGTACTCCAGCGGCAGGAAGGGGACAAAGAGGTCGATCAGGTTTTCCGTCACAAGGCGGCTGTGGCCAAAGCCGCTGTCTGAAATGGAGACCGGAGTCACGCGGTGCGCCTGAGCTGGGGCTGCACCCCGCTGGAGCTTCCTGGACCCCAGGGCCCGGGCAAAGCTTGCTCGCACAGCAGCCCCAAGAGGGCTGCCTGGGGCGCTGGGGCCTCTCCGCCATTCTGGGCCCGCTCTGGGGGACAGTGTGCCGAGGCCAACGTGGGACGTGGCACTACCTCCAACTGGAGGCGGAGCCCCGGGGTCCACAGGCCTCCCAGCCCCCATCTGCACCTACAGGGCCGGGGCAAACTCCTCTCTCTCAAAGCAGTTTCAGAAAAGGAGTCCAGCTTTCTGGGTGTGTCCTGTGGCCCCGAGTCCCCTGTCCGCCTCCGAAGCGCTCTAACCTCCGAGGCTTCGGTGGGATACCTGTGGACGCTGCCAGCTCAGCCTGGAGGCGGGGCTCCAAGTGTCCCATGGCGACCTCCTCCCGGGGCCGTCCAGCCCGGAACAGCTCCAGGACCACCTCGTTGATGGCGTCGCCTCCGAGGTTACTGAAAGAGACAGAGCTCGCTGACAGGTCGCATTCTCGTGTTCAGGTTTCAAATGGGTGAGCCGACCACGGAAGCAACCGCACTGCTGCCCGGAAGAACGTCCGCGGAGGGCCTGGGCCTCCCCTCCCCCAGGACATCTTGTCACAACTCCCAGGTCTGTACGAAGAAGACACTGTCCTGCGGCGTCTCCTGTCCTCCCTGCTGCCTTGCTCCCTTCCGACAAGCACTCACTGAGACCCACGGGGTGCTGGGAACGCAGGGATGGGACCGTGAGCTGTGGTTCCCTCTGCTGACTTCCTGTGGGAGGAGGGGCGTGCGTGTGTGTGTCCAGGACAGTACAGCAGGTGCTCGTGTGGGAGCAGCCAAGGCCCAGGGAGGCGGCTTCCGAGCAGTGACCACAGACGTGGGGCAGGCACTCAGGGGCTAGAGTGTGGACACGGGCTCACGGCCCGGAGAGCAGGTGTCAGACTCGGAAGGCTAGGGGGTGGTGTGGTGACCTAGCCTCTTTTGCCCCCTAAGAACGTAAGTCTGGGGCCACGGAGGCGGGACTGAAGAGGCCCGAGTAGTCGCAGAGAGCGGGTCAGGGAGATGGTCCCCGCCGGGAGAGGGCGCAGGCGTGGGAGGTGATGCGGCAGGTTCCGGAAGCACGGCGGGCAGGCAGGAGGGAGGCCCCCTCAAAGAACACCTCGCGGGCCTGGAGCTGCCTGCTGCCCCACCCCCAACAGCAGCTACCGCAGAAGGTGGACACAGAGCTTGGATTTGCACGTGCCTAGTGTTTCTCTAGGAGTGTGACATCATTGGGCAACTGGAATTTTGGGTCAGCAGCACAGGAAAGAGGACTGGGTTGGAGAGAGGAGGAGAAAAGGGGTGAGGAGGGGCCGACAGCCAGCAGAGCTGCCTCCTGGGCCCAGCAGAGGGAGGAGTGGGGACCCAGGGTCTTCAGTCTCTCACCAAGCCCTGGCTGGCTCTCTGAAGCCCTGACGCCCATGAACTCGTGTTTGTCCACTGAGCACGCGTGTGTGTGTCCTGGGGGCCAGGCACAGAGGGGAAGCTGAGTGGCTCTCCCTGCCCGGCAGGTAAGTGGGGGTGGCCAAGTTTGTGGCCAGCCGATCCGGTGCCCCCTTCCCCATCCGTCATTCGAGTTCAACGCCCAGCTCAGCCAGACTTCCCCCAGACTCCTGCCTGCAGGGACGCAGCCACCTCCCCACCCCCCAGGCCTGCCCGGGAAGTCATCTCTGCACATAGCGTTGGCCACACTGCGCCTGCGTCAGCTGAGGTAAGACTTGCCCACAGATTGCCTCATCCTGTTGCCCCCGGGGGCAAAGGCCGTTCCCACAGGCCAGAGGGTGGGCGGGCAGGCAGGGACAGCTCTGTGCGTTTGTCCCCCCTCGCCTCCTGAATTTCTCCTTGTTTGGTCCTGCAGCCAACAGCCCTCACCTTCCTCCATGTCGGGGGCTGCAGCTCAGCCACCCAGACAGAAGCTGGGACCCTTCTCTGCTCCCCCGCCGCTCTCAGGGGCGGCCACGCCAGCACCGACCTGTGTACAGAGGCTGCCTTCCTGGAACACCCCAATCCCCTCTTCATCCTCCCGGGGCACCAGCTGACCGTGGGGTTGGAAGGGCCAGAAGTCCTGGCCTCCAGAGACTTGACCTCTCTCCTGCTCTGGGATAAGACAACATGTCACCTCACCAGCCCGAAGGGACAGGGACACAAAGGCCTTTTCAGAAACCTTGACCCTACGTGCTAGAAGAACAGATGAAAACCTGACTCAGTCATTAGTCTGGGAGTCTTCATTTCCTCGTTTGTGAAACAAGACCTGCATCGGACAATGTAAGACGCCCTGGGCGATGACCTGGCCTGCATTTCCAGGTGTATTCTCTGGCTGGGCCCTGGGGGACCGTCCTTTCTGCCTCCTCTCTTCCGGACAGCAGCCCAGGCAAACAGCGCCACATCCAGAGTGCCCCGCTCCTGCCCTGCGGCCGCCTGGAGCCTCCCCCACTGGGTGGGCGAAGTGGTCAGTGTTAGTTTTCTGGCCCAGAGGGAGGCCTGGGGCCTTCCTGCCCCACCTCACCAGCTGGTGGCGGCTCTTCAGGGTGAAAGTGCTGTGACTTGCTCACATCTCAGTGGTTTGAGTCAGCTGTACTTTTCTCCCAAACACACTCTCCACCCCACATTCTGGAAAGCAAGGCCAGAACTTGCTGAAAAGAAAAAAAAAACACAAGCCAAAAATGGGGCCACGGTGCTGTCACCCATGGCGCTGAGCCTGGATGGTTCTGGCAGGTGCCAAGGAGGTCATACAGGCCCTCTCTGTCCCCAAAGGAGCTGAGGGAAGGCCTCACCTTCCCAGTTTCTGCCCATAACAGCAGCCTTCCACCCTGCACACAGCTGCTCAGAGCTTGCTTCTTCTTCACTAGACTGGGTGCTGCGTGACTCCTCAGTTGCTCAATAAAGCCAATTAGCTCTTCAAATGCATGCGATTGAATTTTTGTTCTTTAATAGATTCAGTACGCTGTCTTCCCCAGCCATCTGAGGGTGGGGTGGCTCTGGCGCCCCCCGGAGCCGCATCCTTACATCCCTGCCCCAGGTGTGGTGCCCTCCTCCCCGTCCAGTGACCTCAGTGCGCAGAGTCTGGGTCACTGGGGGAAAGGGCAGCACTGGAGGGAATGAGGGCTCTGCTGGTGGTGTGGGTTGAGGCCAAAGCACTACAAAGGCAAACATTTGTCCAGAGAGAGCAGGGCCACTGGGTCGCATCAGGACGTCCTGGCAGCGGTGCTGAGAACTGGGCC
Source organism: Sturnira hondurensis (assembly GCF_014824575.4). Taxonomy (NCBI): domain Eukaryota; kingdom Metazoa; phylum Chordata; class Mammalia; order Chiroptera; family Phyllostomidae; genus Sturnira; species Sturnira hondurensis. The sequence continues at coordinate 9,076,533 of NW_028094846.1, read as the reverse complement.
GAGCCCAGGTGCGGGGAGGCTCAGCCTCAGCCAAGCGTGCTCAGAGGGAGGGGAGAACTAGCCCCCAGCCAAGTCATCGCAGCAGGGGGGAGCGCTGGGCCTCCCTGGCCTCTGCACACCCCACAGTCAGCACCCCAGAGCTGCCCGTACAGACCAGGAAGGCTCTGCCACCAACACACCGAAACCTCAACTGGCGACTGCTTAAAACCGGCCCCACCTTGTCTTGTGGGAACAGAAGGAAATGGGCTCCTCCCCTTGGCACTCTCCAGCCCTGGGTGAAAAGCCAGACCCATCTGCACAGAGTGTGCCCTAAAGTGGGGGAAAACCCCAACTCGCAGGTTCTGACCTGTGGAGGGGGAGGGAGGGACTGGTTTGCCTTCCACTCTGAGTGCAAGAAGCTGCTTGTGAAGCTTTCGGGTCGAGCCAGCAGGGACCCGGAATGACAGACTTGGGTGGCACACTCCCAGTTGGAGCCTCCCCAGAGTGACAGGGCTGGACAGGCTGGTTTCTAAGGCTGCTTTCCGCAGAGCCCTTTCCAGAGCCCAGGGCACACAGCTGAACGAAACAGGAAAGGCCCTGCGTGGTGGGAGCCAGGGCGCACTGTCTGCTCGGTGTATAATCCCCTGGTTGTCCAGCCAGGGGCTCCTCATGATTAGAGACCCAGACCCTCCGCTGTTAGAGAGAGCGCACACCAGGCTGGCCCTGATGGGAGACGACTTGCCTGCCAACTGGGCCCATGTTCAGGATTTTCGAGAGCAGTTTGTACTCGATTTTCAACTAATTTGCTCACTTGAAAACTTAATGCCCTTCTAAGAGGGGACTCCGTGTGTGAGCTGCAATTTGGCTGATACCACCAAGCTGGAGAAATCAGGACAGTCTGAGACTGGCATGATGATGGAGATCAATGGAACAGAGCAGGGAACCCAGAAATGGACCCACGCATATGTGGTCAATTCATACATGACAAAAGAACCAAGAATACATAGGCGCAATCTCATCAATAAATAGCGTTAGGGACCCTGACGGTCCCATGTGGAGACACAGAACTAGAGCTTGTCCTGACCCCCCCCCACACACACACGGCTCAGACGGACTGGACATGTGAACTCCAGCAGCACTCCCAGCAGCAAACCTGGGCAGTGAGCGCCTCAATACTGGTCTTGGCGATTGATTTCTTTAGAATCTGGCACCAAAGACTAAATACAAGGAGCAAAAATAAACAAATGGGACCTCAACCTCCAAAAGCTTCTGTACAAAAGGAACCTTCAACAAAAGGAAAGGCAACCCGCTAAATGGTAGACAACACCTGCATAAGGGTTAATGTCCTGACTAGAGGGAGGATTAGTAACCCGATACCAGAGCAAACAAAACCCCTCAAACAACCAGGTTAAAAAATGGGCAGAGGAAATAGATACTTTTCCAGAGAGGACATACCAGTGACCAACAGGTACGTGGAAAGACGCCCAACATCGTCCCTCATCAGGGCAAGATGCAAACTGAAACGATGAGATACGTCAACGCCCCGGCTAGAGCGGTGCTGACGAGGTTGTGGGTGGGTGGGGGGGGGCTGCTGCAGCCACCACGGGAAACAGTGTGGAGACTCCTCCAAAAATTAAAAACAGAACCATCACCCGATCCAGCAAGTTTATCCACTTCCGCGTATCTATCCGGAGAAAATGAAAACACCAGCCTGAAAGAACACCCTCGCCCCCCAGGCTCACTGCAGCGTCATGTACAACCGCCAAGATACCGAAACCAGCCATGTCCATTGACCCATGAGTGACTGAATGCAGTCTAGAACAATGAGATACTCTTCAGCCGTAAGATAACAATACAATTCTGCCATTTGCAGCAACACGGATTTCACACTGAGTGAAATAAGGCAGAAAAAGACAGTATGTAGTTTCATAGGCTGAATCTAAAAAATCAAAACCCAAGCTCACAGATAGAGAGACCAGCCTTGGGGATGGCCAGAGGCGACGAGCGGAGTCGGCGGGAGAAATGGGTGAAGGGGGTCAAAGGGCCCAGATTTCCAGCCATAAAAAAGCAGCCCTGGGGATGAACTGCTCAGCACGGTGACTAGTCAATACTGAACCGCAGATCTGAACATTGCTGAGAGATCTGAAAAGTTCTCATCACAAGGAAAGTTCTGTAACTGTGTACGGCACCAGGTGCTAACTAGGCTTAGTACACATTCCGTGACTCAGACAGACCTTGGAGACCCCGGCTCTCGTCCCAGACCACCGGGACAGAGTGGCCATAACCTCCTGGCTGGTGGGGAGTCTTGCCTTCAGTTTGTGAAACACCCAACACCTGTGGTGCAGCGCAGGCAGGCAGTGAGCCTCCACGGGGAGGCCAGGGCATCCGCTCTTCCCCTGGCTGGGCCTCAGAGGTAGTTAGCAGGCTGGGCCACAGGTGTGGGCGGTGATCACAGTCCTTCACGAGTGCCCCGGGGGGAGAATCAGCCCCCCTCCCCCGACCCCTGCTCCACCCCAAGCTTGCGTGTTCCCTGCAGAAGCTGCTGTTGGTTTCCCTGGTGGCAAAGCGCCCCCAGCCCAGAGGCCTTGGGAGCTGTCTCCCGCCTGCGGCAACAGCCCCCAGGCCAGGCACGCACAGCACAGCATCCCCACAGGACAGAGGTTCCTCCCCTCCCCTTGCCCGGCCCTCCCGTTTTTCCCTCAGACCTCACCAGAGAAAAAGAAAGATGGTTCTCGGGGCCCCGGCCCCGTGGTTCTCAGGGGCCCGGCGTTCCAGGTGCGACCCGAGGGCCTCCAGTAGTGCTGGGTGCAGCTTCTCGGCCTCGTCAAACACGAACAGGGTCTGGTGGCAGCCCTCCTGCGTCTTCCTCACCTGCTCCAGCAGCTGCTCCTGCTCGGGACACAGGGAGCTGCTGGGGAGCCCTGGGAGGCGTACGCCCGGTGCCCCCAGCCAGGAGGGCCCTGGTGAGGTGCCCGCAGTGCCTTGCCTGGGGGTGGGGGTGGGGGTGGGGGTGGGGCCAGGGCAGCCGCCCCGAGCTCTCTCCCCAGGTGATTCTCCTGCAGCCCGAGGTTTGAAAGCCAATGAGGTGGAGTGAGCCTGGGAGCAGGAGAGGGCCTGTTCCAGCCCCTCCAGGATGAGGTCCCAGAACTGGTGGCCAGTACCCCCTCCCCGGGGGAAAGGGGTCAGTCAGGCTCTAATAAGAGGGAATAGGTAGAGACGGGCTCAGGTTCCCAGAGGCGGCCACAGTTCCTTCTTGAACTTCTAGGAGCGGAGCACCCAATGGGCCGAGAACTCAGGGAGAAGCCGGGGAGGACCTGTCTGGGACCAGCCACCTTGGGACTGGGGTTCCCCATACGGGCAAGATAGCCCTGTGTTGAAGAGATGCTGCCTTTGGGGGTTCACCAGAACAGGGCAGGCTCTGCCCTGGGATGGGGTGGTCTCAGCACAGCCACACTCCCTGTCCGGGTGCAGCCCCGTTGCTGGGTCACATGGGTCAGTGTGTGTCTGGCATTTTCCACAGTGGGGATGTGGAGACCCAGTTTTGCCACCAACAAAGACGGCTGGGTCTGGCTGGGAAGGCCTGGCTGACCAGCTGCCTGCTCTTAGGGCACTTCACCCTACCGCTGCTGGCCAAGGCCACCTCGAAACCACCGGGTGACTCAGTCTGTCCGCAGATGCTTACTAATCACCCCAGGCTGTCCCTCTCCAAACGCTGGAACTGAAAGCCAGACAGGACACAATCGCCTCTGTCAGGTTGCAGGGGGACAGTCACTGTCCAGCCTCCTTTAGGTACTACATCTCAGTGGGGGAGACCCCAACTAAGAGCCTCAAAGCCGGTTTTTGTCCAATTGTTGGCCTGTAATGAGCATCACTTACTGTAGGCCTTCTTCAGAGAAACGGGACATGCGACTTCTGTCCCATATAATTGTACAGAACAGCTTGTCTGCAGGAAGAACGCGGATGCCAACGGCTTCTCCCCGCGTGGGGACGTTATGGCCGGGTCTTGGCCCCCTTCTGCCCCGCACTCCCTGTGGCCCTCCCCCCACCACCGTCACAGGAAATGACACACGGCCTCTCTGTGTAGGCTCAGCGTCTGGCCTGTTGTGTGCGGGTGGCCAGGAGCCGGCGCTTGGGGACAAGTGGTGTTCAGAACACGCCTTTCCTCCACGTGATCTCGGCTGCCTTTGTGTGGGGTGGATGTGTCTGTGGGCCACAGGTCCTGCCGGAATGGCCCCATCTCCCACCCCCAACCCCCAACCCCCACTCTCAGCATGGAGGGACGCCCTGTCCCCGTCCAGCCCAGCCCAGCTCCGCCTCACCTTGTACAGATCCACCAGACGGGGGTGAGGGAAGTGGAGCATGGTGGTGAACACCTGGACACAGTCGCTCCTCAGCCCATCCCGGTACAGGTTCTCTGCCAGCATCTGGGCCACGAAGTTCTTGCCGGTGCCAGACCAGCCGTGGAACGACAGAGCCAGGACTTTGTCCGGCTGGGTCAGCGCCAAGTAGTCCCTCACGGTGGTCAGGACCAGCTCCCGGGCCAGATGCTGGCCATGCAGCCGCAAGCTCAGGTCCGACTGCAGGCCTGTGGGTTGGGGAGAAGCGGCCGCAGTGAGAGGGAAGCACAGCGAAGGCCCCCGCAGACTCGGCCACAGCCCAGGGAGGAACATCGAGACGGGGCGCTCCTGAATGTCACTGAGTGAGGGGATCCTTATCCATCCCACGTGGCCCCGAAGTGAGCCAGTGCAGTGGGCAGACCTGGCAGCAGGAGGCGCCAGGGGGCTGTTTTCTGCAGAGCTTGAGAAATCCCAGATTCCTCAGGGAGAATGAGTCGCCCCGCTCCAAAGGCCCCGAACCCCGCAGAACGGCCGGCAGAGGCCGGTTTAGAGGAGGGACTCTGCCCCCCATGCCCACGAGGCTGCTCCCTCCCGGAAGTTTCAGGGCTCCCACGGATACTTCATGGATGTGCCCTCACTTCACCTGTTTTAATTCAATTCAGCACACCTGTTGAGGGCAGCCGGCGTCTGCTCTGCCTCACAGCCACGAGGCTGCAGGGTTTGGAGACAGTGGCTGGGAGCCAGCGTGTGCTGCCCCCTGCCGGCAGAATGATGGTAGGTCCTTGCACCCCAGCCATTCGCCCTGGACTGCCCCCCTCCCCCACGGATCTCCGGCCACTGAGGGCGTGCAAGTCCCAACCTGTGAGGTTGTTGGAGATCCTGCAGTCCCCGCTGGCGCAGCAATCCTGGAAGCTGCAGTACCACGTGGTCAGGATGTCCAGGTACTGCTGGCCCAGAAGAGGAAGGCTCCAGGCTGGAGAGGGAGGTGCGGTGAGGCAGGGACAGAGCCTGGGGCCAAGAGGGAGCCCGGCTCCCTGCCCCTGGCGGTTCTTCCGGTTCTTCCAGGCCTCTGGCCCCCTCCCTCCAGGGTCACTCCTCTCAGTTCCTCCCTGCGCCTCCCTTGAGTCTTGCCAGGGAATGGGCACCAGTGGACGCCACTGGCTTCACGGAAGCAGAGGGCTTTGCTATTTTACTCGACAAACAGGCCTCCGGCGCCGCGCCGTGCGGCAGTGCCAGCAGCCCATCCCTGCCTGCGAGCCGTTGCAGGCTGCAGTCTAGTCCGGTGGCCGCGGGTAGCCGTTCTTCCTGCATGCTCTGGATTCCAAAACCATCTGATCACAGCTGAGCCCAAAGGCCTCTCAATTCTTTTGTCAAACGCCAGTTTGAATATACCCAGCACTGGCGAAAACAAGACGACACACAAACCACTGGCTGGAAGTTGGAAATCTTTAGATGTAAACGAGACGTTTAGAGCCCCATTATAGAATCGCCATTGCATACTATTCCTGGACCTAGAATCGTGGGCACAGACCACAAGCCCGAGATCATCTGGTCCACGACAGTGAGGGGGCTGCCTTGTCACACAACTTGTCAGTGACAAGCGGGAACCAGAACTCAGGTCTGGGACTCCAAGCCCGGGCTCTCTCCCTCCTTCAGCAACAGAGGAGACAAAGGGACTGGGGGGGGGGGGGGGAGGGGTCCAACGGGGACTTGAAGCCCTGGAGGTGTGAGCTGTGTGGAGGGGTCAGGAACGAGCCACGAAGGGGTGGGCCGCCAGGCCCGTCCTCCGAATGAGCCGGCCACACCAAGGGATGGGGCCGCTAGGACGGGGCTTCGGGCAGCGCGGCAGAGCTGGCCGCCAAGGCGCTTGCTTTGGGGAGGGGGGTCCGGGGGCGACAGTCCCAGGCAGGAGAGAGCCTCACAGCTGCGTTTACCCAGGGGGGTCTTACCCAGCGGGGACTTCCCGTCCTGCCCGCAGGTCGCAGGCCACACGCGGCAGCTGAAGAGTGCCCAGTACCGTCTGGAGAGGGCTACGGCCGCCCTCAGCTGCTCCTGCAGGTCCTGGAAGGCTGGCCAGGCCGTCCCGGAGCCCGGCTCCTCGGCCGCCTCCCCGGGCCCGGCGGGGCTGCGGTGCCCCAGTGTGCCCGGGAGCGGCGGCAGCAGCAGCAGCAGGACCCAGGGCCAGAGCGGGCGCCGCGGGTTCCGAGGCATAGCCGGCCGGCTGCTGCTTCTGGGGCCGGAGTCCGGCCTCCCCGGCGGCTTAAATACTGCCGGGCGGGCACCTGGGCTCCGGTGGCCCCCGGATTGGCGTTGCCACGGGAACACCAGCCCCACGTGACCAGGGCGAGGTGGAACGAAACCCGGGCTGCGTCCTGCTGGCCGCGCCTATTCTGGGCGGACGGTGGGTGCGAAGGTGAAGTCCTGAAGTCAGGGCCGAAAAGGCCACTGACATCACCCTGCTGTTATTTCGGGCAGTCCCGGTGGCCCACGCGCGGTCTACCAAACAGGGGCGCCCTCTGGGCCCGGCCTGTGTCCGAGGCACCACCGTGGGTGGGCCAGCGGGCAGCTGCTGGAGGCGGGCGGGAGGGGCATGGGCGGGAGGGGCACGGGCCAGAGCTCCCCCCCCCACCCCCCCCACCCCCCCCCGGGAAACTGAAACCCGGCCGCTCGGCCGGCAAGTGCCCACCGCTGGGAGTCGGGACGAAGGCAACAGGAAGCTGTGGAGGAGCTTTGGAAACTCTCAGAGTCACGGGAGAATCACAAGGTCTCATGTCGGTGTAACCCTATCTCGTTAAAAAGAAGTGCCTTGTCACTTCCGTGGCTGTGTTTGCGATGTGTAGGTGCTCGAGACGATGAGCTGCTTCTGACACTGGGACGGAGAGTCCGAGGCAGGGAGAACCCCCCGGGCCAGGGGACTGGGGGAGACCAGACACTTGGAACAACTTACACCCAGCCAGTGAATCGAAAGACCCATCTTCCCCACGGAGGGCACTCGAGAGCCAAGGGTTCACACCTCTCTCCTCCCTGACCGGAAAATACACGGGCGTGACTCTCCCTGGTCTGGGACACAGGACAGAGACCCAGCGAATGTCATTTGTGCCAGCTAAACCCAAGGGCAGACGAAGCCAGGAACAGGTAACAAAAACCCCATTAGAACCAGACAGACCCCAGGTAATAAAAGTAACAACACAGCCGGCCGAAGAATAACCACCCCCCACCCCCCACGGCACTCATTCTGGCAGTCCGCGCACTCCCAACGCCCCTGATGACTATTCTGCTGAAACCCTCCCCTGAGAGTCCCGCCTGCCGGAGAGACCCAGAAAGGGCAGACAAAGGCCCAGACAGGGAGTGCTCTCCGGCTGGGAGCGGCCCTTGCCATCTCCTTTTCCGACTTCGACCTCTACTCCTTTCTTCACAGGCACGGGTCTCCTAGACTCTAAGGCAGCTGGTGGCTCGTCCCAGGCTGACTCCCGAACCGGTCCCCAAGCCCCCTTTTCTCTGACCTCCCCGGGAGCGAAGGCAGCCCAGCCCGGGCTCTCCCGTCGCTGCTTCCATGCCAAGCCCCCCCTGTGTCACCGTCCCTGCTTTAACACACACGTGGAGTCGTGTTGTCAGATCTTTCCCACACGAAGCAGAGAACACCCACGCTGCAGCGGTCCCTGGGCAGCCCCTCTCTGGGCCAGGCGCCCCCACCCGGTGACAGCGCCACCGGCGAAGGACCGAGGCCCTCTCCTCGGGCTCCCTTCCGCTCACCCGGCGCCTGCGGCCAGGCGGTAGGGTTTCAGCAGAGCTCAGTGCAGCCGCTGGCCCAAGAGCCACCTTGTCCTGGCGAGAGGCTGCTGTCTCTATACAGTGCATGGGTCTCGGCTGCTGCCACAGGCTCTGCGGCTGAGGGTGGGCTCCCCAGACAGTACGGGGGACCCTAGCGCACGTCGAGAGCGAACCGACTTGCCGCTCATCCCAGTCTCTGCTCTGCCCTCAGCAGCTCCCCAGACCTGCTGCTTTCCCCCAGCTTCGGAACTCAAGAGAAGCACCTTGGCTAGGCAGCCAGAGCTGCGGTGTGAAGTACTGCTACCTCAGGACAGGGTATGGCTCAGCCCCGCAGGACAGTGGCAGACTCGAACCCAAACTTTCCAGAGAGCAGCGGTGGGCCCTGTGGACCGTGTTAAGTGAGGTCAAGCTCTCGAAACCCTTCGGGCACAGTTACCAAGGAAACCGAAACCATTAACTCTGTGACTCAGCAACTCAGCACTGTTCTGGCAGGAAGGGCAGTCTACCACCAGGCTAACTGAACGACCAGACCATTTTCTTTGTGACCGTGGGGGTTAGTTACCTGCCCTGTGCCTCAGTTTCCCCACTTGTAAAGTGGGGGTAATATAAAATAGTCACTTTGTGGGCATGCTGTGAGGGTTGACGGCTACTTCAGTTACATGGAAACTTTTATTACTGTGTGTGCCTCACCCTGGGGGAGGCCCTACATGGTGTGCACACAGGAAGTCTGAAGGGTTTTATTTACACTAGTGACGCCTGTAGGTAACTTTGTGGCGAGAAAATTACTAGAATTACTGGCTTCTTTTAAAAATTCAAAAGTTAGACCGGTGGAAATAATTCTCTCTTTCCTGTAACTTTGATGTAGAGCTCACTGCTCATAATTTCTGAGCTGTTCTGGCTCACGCTTAGCATTTCAGGGTGGACAAAGTAGGTCGCTGGGAAATTCTTGGACAAGCAACTTGATTTCAAGAAGACATTCCCATTTCTGAAAACGGCAGAGCTGACCGTTCGCCTCACCAGCCAGCCCCACACAGAAACAGTGACTCCAGACACCAGCCTCTGGCCTCAATAAACGGCCAGCACTTCCTTGCCGGCTGAGCTCTCGGAGCCCGTTGCTGGGATGCTGGGATGCTGGGGACACCCAAAGGCGCTGGTGGGAACTGCAGGCAGCTGTGGCTCCTCAGCGAGCACGCCCGGAGCTTGTTTGAAACGCAGAGCCTCAGCCCCCACATCCACCCAGTCGAAATCTGCTGAACTTGAACAGTCAGCTTTCCAAGAGAAAACAGGCACCCAACACCTCCGTGGACATCCGAGGGGGACTTACCTTTGCAGCGTCCTCCCCACCCTGCGGAGGCACTCGGCAAACACCGCTGGCCTCGAAACCAACCTCTGAGTGAAGGTCAAGTCTGTCTGTCTCCTAACAGACTTGTCACGCAAAGTACAAACACCAAACGAGGGCTTCCCAGCTTGTCCGCACGCCAGCGGCCCGTTTAGTATCTGTGCTGCAGCGCCACCGAGGCATCACAGTGGCCCGAGACTGTCCTCTCAAAAGACAGGGCACACCCCAACCGGAACCACAGCGAACCCCTGAAGGGACATCTCTGGTGACCCAGGAACTGATGACAGCGCACGGGCTAGGAGGCTCCGCATGTCTGGAGCCCGGGCTTCTGCACACGCCACATGCCAAACCTGGATGGAGCTCTTCCGCCAACCCGCCTTCTCCCCTGCTCTTTCTTCCCTCGTAACCCACCTATGTCCTTGCTGAGGCACTTGGGACTTCACAGGCAGCTTTCTTCTGCTGGGACTAGAGGCTCTTTGAGGAAAGGGACAGTCATTGCCACCTCAGTGGCATCCACAGCTCACAGCGCGATGCCCCGAGGTCTACTGAAGAAAGATCAAATCCTTTACAAACCTTCGATGACTCGGGTCACTCCCTGGGGTTTATACACTGTGACCCACCCTCCGCACAGAGCCCAGCTGTGCTAAGCCGGTGGTTGTGACCATTCTCGTCTCCCACAAAATGAGCCAGAAAAGGGCTTCACAGGCAGACACACCGGGGAAAACTAGCCCGTAACGGAGCCACACCCTCCCTCCGCCCGGCTGCCTTTGCAGCTGTCCTACGAGGCCCGAATTGTCACCTGGAAAAGGGCCAGAGGTGGCGAGTCTGTAAGAGGTCGTCCGAGGCTTCGGCCTTCCCCGGTGTTCAAGTACAGACGACGAAACCGGGGTGCAAACGAAAATGCTGGGAATCCAGTAAAAAGTCTTCGTTCGGGACTCTGCTCCGTTGTCTGGTTGAGATTGATGAGGCTGGATTTCAGCTTCGGAAGCTGAAAATCTCACTGCCCTGAGAACTACACCCGGGACGCCTGGTCTTCTCTCCTGTGCCTCCTTGGCGCTGCCCTGACCAGCTCCCCGGGCTGCCTCATTCTTTACCTCTATAGAAGCTTCGAGGACTGAGCAAACTGTTAAGTATCTGGAAAGCCCCTGAGTCATCCTGTGGGATGCTCTGACTGAGCTTCGACCTGCTGTGGGCCTTTGGAAGCCTCCTGCGGGAGCCAAAGGTCCGACCCACCAGCCCCTGTGAAAGTACAAGATGTGACCTCCCTGATAAAACAGGAAATCAGAGTAGATAACATGGACTGTCCCGAAGTGGAGGGTGGCGGTGGTGGGAGGACAAGAGGAAAACACGATACCTCAATACTTATTAAAATCTTTATTCTTTTTCCCCCAGAATTGGAACCCATAGAGCACGTCAGAAACTTGGGTGCACACCCATCTCGCTGGGTGGTGTACCAAGCATAACCTCTGTGCAATGGCTCGGAGAGGAGATCCTGGCAGATTGGAACAGACGGGGCAGGTCTTATGCTTCCTGTGGAAGCAAATAAATTAGCTCCCCACTCTATTATCCCCAGTTCCCCCCAACACCCGGGATCTGCAACCCCTTCGTTCCTTACAACCTGTGGCAGTAGAGTCCCCTAGCACTTCAACCCAGACTTGAAAAACCAGGGTGAGAAGAACCGGCCTTCCCTGCATGAGACGGTGGGTGAAGTCGGGCCCCTCGGCCCGTCCGAGTGTAAGTGCTTGGCGGGGCAGGCTCCCGGGGCTCCCCCGGGCTGCGTGGGGGTGGTGGGCTTTGCTGACCAGATGGGTTCTGTGCCCACAGGGTCCCGCTCAGAGCCTGAGAGGAGGGCCTTTCACCGGCTTCGAGTTCTTCAGCAACATAAATCAGTGTTTCCCTGTGTCAAAATAAATACGTTTTTTTCTTACTAGAATACATCTATGACTATATACACACATACACCTTTACTCGCGTCTCCTGAAGCTCAGGCTCACAGGACGGCCTGCAGGAGAGAGCTCGCCATCACTGAGGTTCTGTTTCACCGTCAGACGTGAACACACCGAGACCACGGCGAGGCGGGACTGGAGGAGTGTGGCGGACGGGAAGGGGAGGCTGAAAGCCTTTTTTTTTCTTTTAAAGAGATAAGATGGATTTCTTTGGAAGAACATGTTGCCATCAGGTAACAAAGAAAAACTGCCAGGCACAGGATTCATCTTTCCCAAAATAATATGTGGTAGACACACCCAAATTCTCTCACTTCCTCCTTTGGCCTCACTCGGCACACTGACCCAGAGTGCCGACGGGGGACTTGCCTTGTGACATGTCACTGAACGGTACTCCGAGCGGATTGGGTCCCATCTACTAGTTCGTTTTGCAGAGAATGTTACTTACGGCCAAACCCAGCATACAGACTCCCATTAAAGAGCAGTTCGAGAACGAAACCTCTGTCCTCAGTTTCCCCTCTCAAAATCCGGCATACACATATTTGAAAAGTAGGAGGAGGACAAAAGGACTCTGACCTTCGTAGCTCTGTCGCATTAAAATGTATCTGCGCCTGCCTTGCCTGCAGAGGCTGCTATGCACACCCTGCTTCCCTTCCGCTCACGTGTCTGACTGTACTGGTGCGAGACTCTAATAAATTAACTGGAAGGAGAAGAGTTAGAGAACTTTTGGAAGGATAGCTACCTGTTTTTTCAAGCAAAACATGGTGTTTGTAAATTTGATGGTCTTGATGGTTATGGCTGATTTGCTTCTGGATTCACCAAAACGGAGTTTTCTTGCTTAATCTGATCCTGACTTTGAATATAAACTTATATTCTCAATGTCATTAGGAAAACCCTAACTTTAACCATTACAGATCTGAACTCCTTTAAAGAGCATGGATTTTTAAACAGCAGGGAAAGAGAATGAAATCACTCATTTTCGGCCATGTTTTGAAGCAGGATGAGGCCTTTTCCAAGCAGCTCTCCCCACTGCTCTTTCCCCCAGCGGGCGTCCTGCCTTGGACATCAGGAACGAAGCTCCCAGGCTGAGACCCGCTCTGACTCCCTCCAGCGAGGTGAACTGAAGCAGGCCCCGTGCCCGGCGAACACTGACGGGTAACCTGGTTCAGCCAACATCACCTCGGGGAGAGCGGGGCTGGCCCCTCCCCCGGGCAGCGGTCTCCAGGGAACCCCTCCCCGCACGGCTCTGCAGGGAATTTCTGGGCACAGGCCTCTAACCCTAGTTCAGTGTTTGTGCTAATCTGTCTTCATAAATTCAAAACCTTTCCCGATGACTCAACCCACACTTGTGTACCTCTCAAAATGTATACACAAAGTACAAGAGTATCCTAATCTCACGTTTTTTTTTGAAGTAGTCACAGGATGCGCAGTTATCTTTCAATGCCACACTGCCTTTCAAAGGGTGGCTCACTAGACCTGGCCTGTCCCCGGGGCTGGCACCGTGTGTGTTCAACGACACCATCCAACACGGGTCCCTGCTCGGCAGAGGCACAGAACTGGAGCAGCGCCCGACGCCACACGGGACGAGGACACATGCGGGTGTCTGACTGCTTCCAACTGCTTACTCATCACAATCTCTTTGACGGAACCCAGAACTAAGCCTGAGTTTCCACAACCGGAAATTCAAAAGCACCAACAACAGACGGAAGAACGTGGGTTCCAGACTCCAAACAAGCCGAGATGATGAATTAGGGTTTGACGTAGGTCAAAGTCTTAAGGCTCTTCCTGGTACAACCCCCATCGTTTTAAGGCTCAGGAGGCGTCGACCCCTATTTCCAGCCACCCATGTGGCTTGAGCCCTAAGACAGGCCTGGCTGCAGCGGGATGCGCACTGCCATCGGTCAGAGGGAGCCGGCCCTCTCCCCAGAAAGGCACGGTCCGGACGGCCGGTCTCTGGGGAAGAGCAGCTTCGCAGGCCTTAGCAGTGGAGGAGGAAACCATCTCGGATGAGAAACCAGGACGGCCGATCTCACGGGCACCCTCACTCCCACTCAAGGCGTTTGCTTCGGTAACTCGGAAAGGGTCTGTCTCCTCTGGGCAAAAGGGAAAAACTAAGTCTCCTAAGAGAATAGTGCTTGGGTTGTAACAGTAAGTTCTCCGGAGACAACTTTTTGGTTCACTTAAACACAACTGTGAGAACGCAGACTTTGCTTAGGTACCAGTAGCATTAGCTTTTACACACCTTAAGGACCGGAACACAGGGGAACCTGTGTTCTCACTAATTTGGCCACCCCCCTGGTGCCAGTTCTGCCTTCTCTCTCCCCTCTCCCCGCCTCTACGCACCCTCAGAGGTGTGACTGCCTAATCGCTGAACAGCCCAAACAGGCTTTTGCTCTCCCTGCCGCCTGTCTCAGACCCCCCCACCCCACCCCAGCGCCTGCTCCTCTGGCTCCACGCAGTGCCAGGCTCAATTGCTGCTGCTCCTCGGGACGCAGTGAAATTCCCAGTGTCACTAGTCCTGGTAAAAAAGACCTTCAGAGTTTGCAAAGTGTTCTCGGGGAATCCACAGGTGCGGCGAAAGGACTCTAAGGATGAACTCAAAATACACCCTCCAGAACCGATCTGGCATCGACCTGTGTGGACATCACTCCTGCCTGTCCTCCGGCACGAGAAGGTAAGCCTGACCAGCCGTGACCTGCTGCCAGAGTGGGCGAGTGCGGGGAGGTCTGGTGATTCCGCAGGGACGTTTCCGTGGCCTGAAGCTTACGGTCCTTCTTTAGCTTCTATGACGGAAAACACCAAAGAAATGCAAGGCCACCCTGTTCCCTATCACCAGGACCTGCTGCCGGCCATCTCCAGCGCGTCTCATACCCTTTGGAATTGATTGTGCTGTTTCTCTATCTTCGTGAAAAGAAGTGTTAGTTACTCTGTGTTGTGAGTTACAAGTGGGAGAGAGGCATCCTGTCCTCCACCAGCACAGTGTCCGTCCCGAACTGGTCAGTGCACTGCTTCACGGTGGCCAGGACACTCAGGAGCCGTTGGTCCACGGCGTCCAGGTGAAGCTCGGAGAGCACTGGGGAGATGGGGTCGTGGGCCATGGCGGATTTTAAGGCAGACTTCAGCACACCATTCTTTAGGTAGTTCAGTCTGTTCCAGGTGGAAACGCGAATGCTGGAAGAGAAAGTGTTGGGGTGCGTTACATAAAAACCTCACTATTAAGTGGGTTTACAGCCCACTTGGCACGCAAAAGAAGACAGTTCCATAGCCCTGGCTGGCACGGCTCAGCTGGTTGGGTGTCTTCCCGCAAAGCAAAAGGCTGCTGGTTCAATTCCCAGGCAGGGCACATGCACCGGTCGGGGCACATACAAGAGGCAACAGATCAATGTCTCTCTCTCAGACCGGTGTTTCTCTCCCTCTCTTTCTCCCTACCTTCCCTTCTCTCTAAATAAAGAAAATCTTTACAAAAAGAGAAAGAATTACACAAAATACCTCAACTAAAAAACCATTATGAGTAAGTCACATGACTGATCACTTTCTGGTGTTTTTCCTAGGTAACTGAGAAGTAATACAAAGATTTATGTCTGTTCATTCGTAACAGGAAAAACATGAACTGATCTGACTGTCCAGCCACTGGTAGGTTACGGCTCATCCACTCACGGACATACCACGCAGACAGTAAAGGCAGCACAGACATGTGGTGGCGGCACGGGGACATGCCCACGACATGATGCTGGGTGCGGGTCAACACCCGTGGGTGAGAACTGTCTCGCTCGAACTCTGTGGGGACAGACGTGTGTACATGCACGGGCACACACGCATACACACACACTCCACCATCAGTCACTCCTGACAGAAACTGTCCTCACGTCTCAGTGGGTAACTTGAATTTCCTTCCGTTCGTGGTTCTGAATTTTAGGAAGGTTCTGCCCTGCATATCACGCGTGCAAAGTTTACTGTGAGGACGCCTGTTTTCCGTCATTATTTCCCCCACTGAAGAGGCCCTTCTGTTCGTCTCAGAAGAAAGCGCCCGTCTCCCTGGGGCGCCGCGGGAATTACGAGGTGTGAGGAAAAGCTGGGCTCTGTGAGGGGCAGCCTCTTCTGCAACTGTGTACAGAGCACAGATGGGTCTTTGGCTGAATCGGAGTGGGAGGGGGACGAGCAAGCACAGAGGCGGCTTCTGCTATTTCAACACATGCTCACAAACGCCCCGAGCAGCAGAGCCCCCCAGGTGCAGTGCCGGGGGCATGGCTTGCTACAACCTGCTTGCTCAGGTTTCCTTTAAGCATCTCTCTCCAGCTGTTTCTGGCCGCTGCACAGGGGCTGGCGTCACGTGCCACTTGCCCCAGGCTCGGTCCCAGAACGGGCAGGCCCCTGGGGATCTGAGCCTCGGCATGGCCTGGTGAAAACCATCCAGAGGCCCTCAGGACAAGGCCACCTGCCTAAGCCCACCTGCCTATTCTGGAGCCTCCCTCCCCTCTGCAGGCCCACAGAAATGGACTGCCTGCAGCCCAGGGGGTTTCTGCCTAGTCCTCACTCTGTTTGCCGAGCCACTAGACGCTGCCTGCCCGCGCCCTGCCCGTCCCCTGCCCGTGCTCCTCAGGCTGCTCCCTGTCCTCCAGGGGGCTGACCTACACCTTCTCCACTGAGGTCCCAACCCCAGCCTCAGGAAGGGGGTGCCCTTGCAAGTTCACCCCCAGCCCTAGCGTTCTGTGACATCACTCCTGCACCACAGTTACACTATTCTTTTCACTCAACTTTCTGTTTAACCCACTCTGTCTACGTCTCAACTGGACCAGACTGATAACGCCAAGTGTTAATATAAAAACATCTCCCTTCGAAGGTACAATTTCTGACCAGATGTATCACTCCTTCCCAACATCTATGAAGATATTTAAGGGCTGCCTGGGTAGACTTTCTGCAGAATATCTTTGCGATAGAGAAGAAAAGGGAGAAGCAGACTAGTTGCCCGGAGGGGCAGTCCTGCATGGTGCCAGGAGCTGACTGGGAGGAAGAGGCGCTCTGGACGCGCATCTGTGTGGACCCCAGCTGGTTCTCAGTGCTCGCTTCAAAGTCTTACCAGCAATCACGACCCGAAAAGGAGCTCCTTAGAGCCCAATCTTTATCTCATTTTCCTGATTTACCTTTTAATTTCTTTGTTCTCTAACACAGACTTAAAAAATTCAGTTACTAAATACCTGCGGGAAACATTACTTTCGGTTTACACAATTTCAAATTAAGATACACAAACCACAGGACGCCTGGGGTGGTGAGCGAGAGGATGTGACACCATAAGGCACACACAGCACAGCGACCAGAGACTCGGATACACTGCCAGGGGCGTCCAACCCGCAACCCGCAGCCCGCAGGTTGAAGGCGGCCCACCACAAAGTCAGAAATTTACTGAAAACACGATGAGATTTTTTTGTGGTTATGTGTTGTAATTTATTCAGTGTGTGGCCCAGAGACGCCAAAAGGTTGGACACCCTGCTGACTAGCATGGACACACATTAATGAACAGACTGAAAACTATTCATACGAACTGGAAGAGTTTTGAGCACAGGGTCGGGGCCTCCACCTGTCCTCGACCTGCCGCCCACCTCAGGACCCTGAGAGGTTTGGGTCCAAAAGCGTGAGAAGCACTGCTCAGTGTCAGGGAGCTTTACGGCCGAGAGAAGCGATGGACAAGCCCCCGGGCCTGGTGCCCGGGGTGCGTGACTTACATGCAGCACTGATAGAGCGGGGCGAGGATGCTCCTCTCATCCAGCGAGGGGTTCCCGAAGCTAAAAACGAAACGAGACCTGAGTGAATTAGGTGGAAGCACCTGCTCGCTTCTTAGAACCAAAGCAAAAGCAGACTCTGTAAGAAACCCGACTGGACGCTGAGTGACATCCTGCCCCTGCAGCTCGATCACCTGAATTAAAGCCGAGCAGGTATAGTCGGCTACACAGGATTCCAAACGTTAGCAGGACAGCACGAAAGCACAACAGGCCCCTTTACAAGGACCCCCTTCTCCTGACAACACAGCCCGGTGACAAGCAGGACTGTGGCAACACAGACCAGCAGGGCAACCTGAAGGCCACGTAACCAGAGAAAACTTCAAGGGTGGGCAGAGAAATACGGGCTCTTCATATGAGGTTCCTGCCAATAAGCAGGTGGTCGTTACCTATAAAAAGAAGTTACAGCCTTGGCCAGTGTGGCTCAGTGGGTTGGGTGTCGCTGCCCTGCAAACCAAAAGGTTGCAGGTTCGATTCCCAGGCAGGGCACATGCCTGGGAATGTGCACAGCAGTGGCTCCCACCTGCTTTACTGGGAGAGGGGAGAGGGAGAGGCAGCGTTTGCTGGCCTGTCACTTTCTGTGGCTGTCATCCCTGTCCGAGCACCAGGTACCTGCTGCTCAGTGTCGGTGGTGGCACCGTTAGCAAATGCTGCCCAACTTCTTTGCTGAGGACCCATGTCCCAACTTCTTCTCAGTAACCAGTGTTCACTGTAGTGACCCAGACAATTCTGGGCTCCAAAGAAGTATCCTGTTCTGGGTGACTGAAATGTGGTGCTCGTGGGCACCATGGAGGACGCAGAGTGCACACCCCAAGTGCAATGCGTTGTTCAAAGAGCTCAGACTTAAAAGATAAAGACGGTCTGCCCCGGCTGGTGTAGGTCAGTGGACTGAGTGCAGGCTGCAAACCAAAGGGTCACCAGTTTGATTCCCAGTCAGGGCACGTGCCCGGGTTGTGGGCCAGGTCCCCAGTAGGAGGTGCATGAGAGGCAACCACACATTGATGTTTCTCTCCTCCTTTCTCCTTCCCTTCCCCTCTCTAAAAATAAATAAATACAATGAAAAAAGGCATTCCATTTATTCAAAATAAATAAAACTATGTTTTTCAAGATAAAAGTAACTTGTCTTTATACCTAATCACTAAGCAACCCCTCTTCCTCTCACAGTAGCAAAAGGCTGGGCCCAGACTGCTATGGAAACTGTGAGACAGCCCTGGCCGGGTGGCTCAGACGGTTGGAGCCGCGTCCTGTGCGCCAAGATGGGAGCAGGTTCGATTCCCGGTCCAGGCGCAGGCAGGAGTCAATTGCCCATGTTTCTCTCTCCCCCTTCCATTCTCTCTAAAATCAATAAACATATCCTTGGGTGAGAATTTTAAAAAAACAGCTCATCAAACTATTCACCTTTTAAAATTGCATGAACCTTTGGATGAAATAAGTTTAACAGTAATCAGATTTCATGTTCTATTAAAAATGTATTTCTCAAGATTCTAAACACCACAGTTAAGAAAGAATTTGAGTAGCGATAAGTCAAAGGCTTTGTTTCTAGCTGCCTGTGAATGGAATCACAGTCTTTACCTCCTGGGGGAAAAAACACTTCTCCATGTTTTAAAGTCCTCAGGTCCCTGAGGGTGGACAGAGGCAGGGCCTGAACAAGCTGGAAGGTGGGGTCGCCAACCTCAAAGACCCCGAGCAGAGACGGGCAATGTGCCCTCGGTCAAGCGCGTCCTGGGTTCTTCGGGGACAGTCTAGAAAATGCCCTTGCTGTCCGCACGGTGGTCCCCCCGCCCCGGCCAGGGTGGTCCCTCCGGGCCTACCTTTTGGCATTATCCAGGAGGATGAGCATACTGGCACCCTCATCGTCCTGGAAGCTCTCGTAGTGATGGCGATCGGCATTGCCGATCAGGTAATCAAAGACGGCGGTGTCGATGATGTCCAGGAGACGGGGGCCAGAGTCGTAAGGGGACGTTTTCTTCACAGCATCGCAGTAGCTCTCGTCGTACTCCCACCTGGAGGCAAGCGGCATCCCTCACTGACAGCCAACGCCGCCCCGGCGCTGTCTACACGCAGGAGGCGAGGCTCCTGCCGGGCAGGTCTGCCCCGACCCTCCACTTCCTCTCGGGTCCGGGCCAGAACCACTGCCTGCACCCAGGGTCGGTGCCGGGCCAGGCGCCGGGGAGCACGACGCAGTGGCCCCCGGGGGCATTTACCTGGCCAGCTTGCCCTCTCGGTACGTCCTGCCCCAGGGGTGTCGGTGCTTCTGCAGCGGCCACACATCTGGGAGCCACAGCGTGACAGACCCCTCCATGGTGTCGCCGTCGGCACAGGCCGGCTCCGTTTCTCGGCAGTAGTAACACTTCCCATAGAAGCAAGTGTTGTTTCCTAACAGGGAGGGAGGGCCAAACACACTTCAGAACAGAAGGGGGAGATTCCAAACTCTCCCCGTGAAGCAAGCGGATACGGTGGAGTCCAGATCCTGAACTTACGTTTACAACTCCACAGGAAATCAATGCACACGGTGCAAGAAAAATTCAAAACGCAGAAAAGGACACACAGGAAAAAGTCCGTCTCCCTCTCTCTGGGCCCTTTCCACCCGCTCTCTCTCCAGGAGCCCACTGCTGCCCAAGCATCTTTCAAACCCCCTTTTAGTAAAAGTTCTGCGGAAAAGCACTGGCCCCTTGGGTTCTGTCAGAGCCCCGGGAGGAAGGAGATACGGCCCGCCCAGGGTGGCAGGGGTGTGGACCCAGCGGGACACACTGGACAAGGAGCAGATTCATGTCCCAGAGCAAATGGTGTGAGACTTCACCACACTAATCTGAATGGTGCACAATTTAAAACTGATGAACTATTTCTGGAATGTTCCATTTAATATGTTTACCAAATTCTTTCTCTCGAATCTTCCTATCCCTGTCCCTGCTTCCCTCTGCCTCCTACTGCACTGAGTTCACTCCAAAAGCCCCAGCGCCCCCCTTCCCAGCTCATCCCCGACCTGCTGCTGTAGGTGGCTTTCTGAACTTCGAGCCTGACTTTTCCACGCCCAGACCCCTTCAGTGGCTCCCCAGTGCCCCAAGAGGAAGCCTCCACTGTGGGCCAGGGCACAAGGCCCCTCTGTGACGCTACCCTGACCACCTGCCTCGCTCACTCGGCTCCACGCAGACCCTTACCTCACAGCAGGGGACTTCCAGGTTCCTGCCATCCACCCCTGGGAAGACCCCCCTGCCCCCGGGAACCTGAGAGCAAGCTGCCGACCTGCTCCTATACACCCTTCAGTTCTTCAGTTCCTGGAAGCCAGGAGCCGGCCTGCTCAATGATGCCCCATTCAGCTTATTAACCACTCCCTCCTCCCAGTCCTCTCCGATCCTCTCACCGACGGTGAGGAAGGTGCTCAGGAGCTGCTCCGTGGCGACCGGCTTGACCTCCGTCCGCAGATTAACGAATCTGCCGACCACCAGGGGGGCTCGGCGGAAACCCAGAATCCTGGTTTGGGAGATTGAAGAGGAGAAAGACAAATCTCTGGGGATATATTTTAAATAGCGGTCTCAAAAATCATGGTTAATCATATTAACTGTGTAAAGGAATTGTTGACAGGAGGGTAAGTATTTTTCAGAGACACAGATATTTACAAGTTTAACGTCCAGATGGATGTAGAATATACGTCAGCAAAAAGGATAAGGCAAACCCAGCAAGGGGTGAACAACTACTTATTCCAAGGAGTGAGCACGTGGGTTCATTTCATCTTATTCCCTCCACTTTTGGTTGTTAGAAAGTTTTCATAATAAAAATTTCAAATAAATTTCAACAAAGCATTAAAAAAATCAGGTCTAAATCCACTCTTGGGTTTGAAGCTTTGGGTAAAACAGCAAGCTGGCAGAAGAAGATGAAGAATAACCTAAAAGGACAAGCCCGCAGGACAAATCAAACACAGACACATTTGAAGGCATTTCTCTCTAATGCTCTGCAACTATGACCTTATGGATGAGAATAATGTTTTAAAATGAAATTTCCTGTCTAAAAAATACACATTCGCTGAAGAAAAGGTGAAGGGGCAGGATTTAGAACACACAGAGAATTTACAATGAAGAAAATAAAGACCCCCCCCCCCCTTAACGTACCCTATTTTTCACCGGTCTTTATACCGTGAGCCTTTTCCTAAGGCCAGACAAAGCCTTTGAAAATGGCTGTGTGGTACAGTGGTTACTCGAGAGGAAGGGGGTTGGGGGAGGAAGAAGAGGATGGGGGGTCAACGGTATGGTGACCAAAGGAGCACACAGTGCAATCAATACACAGATGGTGTGAGGATGTGTTACAGAACTGTACACCTGACACATACAGTCTCATTAACTAATGTCACCCCGACAAATTTAAACAAACCAAAAAAAACGTTTAAGGCTGTGTCATAAAAATCCACTGTTCAGGGCTGCTGACTTTGTCCTAAACTCAGTCTTGGAAAAGCCACAAAACAAGGAGATGGACAGATCTGTCAAAATAACATAAAAACAGCGAGAAGCTCCTGAGGCCACAGAAGGCAGTCAAACCTAATGAAATGGAGATACAACAACCCAGAGCGGAAGGGTGTGAGGAGCCTCGGGTGAGAAAAAACGTTGGGAAGAGTCTTTTCTCCCCCAGGCCCCCTGCCAGGCCAGAGCCCAGCGCTCGGTGACAAGGAGCCTCATCCCAGCGGTGGCAGCGGATAAAGGGGCAGGGACTCCCGCGACAGAAGGGCTTCCAGACTCTGAGGCAGAGGAGGACTTTCGAATGCAAAACCTCCCAAAGCACAAGTGATACAGTGAAACATTATTATAGTTAATCAGCTTCAAAATGAATGATTTCTGTACAAAGACTACTTCACTCTAAGTTAGGGAACAGGAGTTGTGCTGTGAAAAGATTAAGGAGAGACTACGCTTGGTCGATAATTGGGGAAATGCAATAAAGTAACGAGACGGCACATCACATGTTAGGGCAACAAAACCTGGGGCGCTGGGCAACACGAAACATGGGTACGGGCGTGGGAAAGTGACCTGCACATAATGCTGGTGTCTGTCGACGGGGGAAGAGGAGGGAAGGGGTGGGCGATGAAGAAAATCGGGAAAGAAGTGAGGCCCTGGAAAGACTGACTCTCGTGTGCCAGCAAGTGGGGAGCAGGATTTATTACCCAGCTCTCGCCCCCACGAGGTAGTAAAGAGGCGTGAAAGTTCACGGAATTGTGAACGGACATTTTGTTTAACCTTTTCCACAGCAGCGGATGGTTTTTAAATTGCTACCAGTTTTTCACTTCTGAAAATGCGATAGCTAAGACTGTGGTATATGTATCTTTGAATTTCTAATTATTTCTCTAGGGTCCTTTCTAGAAATATCTTAAATGTTCGCATAACAAGGTATCACTCACTCAGAGGGTATGTGTGTTAAGGTTTTTGACACATAAGGCCAGAGCTCTTACCAGAAAGACGAAAACAATGAACAGTGCCAGACACAGCCTAGGAATCTCAATGTATTTCTGCCAGTGAAGTTTTATTAAAAAAAAAAATCTTTGCTCTTTTTGGCAGGAGAATATAGTATCCCGGTGTTTCGACTGGACTTGGTGTATTACTGGCGGGGACAAACCCCCCCTCCATATTTACCAGCAATCAAAACCTTCTATTCCACCAACAGTGTCCTCAGACCATTTTCCACTTGAGTTTGAGCCCATGTAGAGATCTGAGTAAATATTGCTATATTACGTCTATGTGCTTGGATTACATTAGAGTCAAGTATTTTCTCCTGGCTTATTTGCATTTAAGTTTTGTTTAATGTTTCTTGATGTGCGAGTGAATTTTTCTTATCTAGCTGAGTCTACTGAACTTTTTCTTTGTGATTTTTTTAGATTATTGTTTTTATGCTTAGAAAATCCTTCCCAGTACAGAAAAAGACAAAATTCACCTTAATTTTTTCCCAATTTCCTTACAGAATCATTTAAAAAATACTGTGACATTTCTTTCAACGCCTGTCCGTGTGCCCTCACGAAAAAGCAGGTCAGAAACACAACTGGGCTGCTAGACAGTTCACTTGCCAGGGTCCTGATGAAAAACACGCACTTTCCTAGTAAACTTACACACGTACAGAACTCGTGTGCATTCTGCTTTTGGCATTATTCTGGTTACTGAAGCTGTGCCTATCTCATATGAAGGACAATAAAATTCATCAAAACATCATGCTGTTTCTAGCACATGGGGATAAGCTGGTATTACGTCCCTGAAACAAAAACGGAACAGTGTCGCCAGGCTCAGTAAACGCCCAGTGCAACTCAGGACTCGAGTCCAGACTGGTTTTCACCCTGCCACTGTACTTACTAGGAACACCGTCGCTCACGAAGATGACAGAGGGCAGACCAGTAGGAAATGACCTAAAAGAGCCTGGATGTAAGAAACTCACTTTGGTATTATTTTCAGTACCACCCCAATTATGAGGCCCTCGTGCAAATTCAATGGGATCTGTCAATCAGCTATGCCAAGTAGGTAGCAACAAGCCAAAGACATTAGTGCCGTGGCCTCTGACAGAGTCCACATGCCCTCCCTTCCAGGACGTCTTTAAAGGGAAACAAAACGCAGGGAGCCGCTGCAATCAGACCCACCTGTCCAAGTGGAAGGCCGCCACCTCTGCGTTGTGTCTGTCATAACCAGCGTAGGGCTCCCCTTCCACCACGTAGTCTCGGTTGTACCTGCGGAGCGAAGGTGGGGACAGGAGCCACGTCAGTCAGCACCTCGGGCAACGGCACGACCGAGCGCCAGCAAGCCTGGGTCTGCCGGGGTCACTGGGGGACGGCTGAGGGCGCAGCGGAGGAACCAGGGCTCTGCCCGGCGATCACGCAGCACGCAGACACGGGGGAGGTCATTTTCACCCCGTCTAAAAAGCTTTCCACGTAGTCTGATCAAGACCCCGAGGCAATTTTCTGGGAGGCAAGGACCACCTTCCTATCTCCACCTAGTGCTGAAGGAGTGTTTACTAAAATGTTTATTAGACTGAACCTAAGACATGAAGGAAAAATGTAATTTAAGTGTTTGTTTACCAGAATGGCTATGGAGAAAGGCTTATGAGAGAAGTTCAAATTTCCTAAGAAAAAGCAGTCCTCATACACCCCAGTGTTCTTTATCACGTAGGCGGAGATGCATTTGAAAAAAAGCTGTCTGAACGCCCGCCCTCTTTTTCGCTTTAGGTTTATGAAGACATTAGTAACGGAAGAGACGCTGGCCTGGACGGACAGCCAGGTATATGGCTACCTCACCTACCTGGGTCACCCTGAGCAAAACCCTCTGTCTGCGCCTTGCAGTCCTTACCTACAGTACTAGGGGCTTGACTGGGAGCTAATTTCTAAGATCTGTTTCACCTCACACTCCATTCTGATGATTTTGCATCATATGCATGACATAAAGGATAATGAAAACTGGCAAACTTCTTTCTGCTAATCACAGAAGGAGATACAGTTTAAACCTGTTAATTAGGAAGAAAAAGACGCTTAAGTCACCTGTGACCTCCACTGTTCACTTGCATTTCCTGGTCGGAAAGGCCACCCGGGGGGCTGCCCCGGGCCCTGCCAAAGGGAAGCGCACTGAGCAGGAAGCCCGGTGCGGAGTGGCTTCGCTAAGGGCACTTGGCCCACCGGTGCAGCGACCTCCAGCATAAGGGACTGTGGGACATGACGTGAAGGCTCACCCACCAAATGCACTTGCCAAGGCCAAGTGGGAAGCGCTAGGAGGCAGCCACGCGCCCGCGCCTGGCTGGACACCAGTTTCTCCCTGGTGCTGCCCCCACGCTAGAAGGCTGGCTCTCACTCTGGGGTCAGAGCACTCACTATTCAGATGTCGGGGATCCCACTGGCTCCCTCCAAATCGAAAGCCTCCATTTTTAAACAGACAGCAGGCAACGCTGCCATTTCAAGCACCTCTCTCTTGTGACAGCTGGGGGCAGGTGTCAGCGGGGGACAGGCCTTGGACACTTTGCCAGGCTCCAGGGGAGCCACAGGAAGGGAAGTGGAGACACGCAGTCCGCTGCTCTCCTCGAAAGAGAGCTTTCCAATGTACAGGAAGGGAGTGGAAGACCCCAGAGGGATCCGGGAACTCGGAGTGGGCTGGAGAGGGAGGGAGCGGAGGAAGAGGAAGGGCTCAGAGTCAGAAGGAAAGAGCAGCCCTGGAGGCCCTGGAGTCGGGAGGCCTGAACCCTCAGCTCCCGCTCGGCTGCGTGAACTTGAACTAGGCCGGTCGGAGCTCTGGGCCTCGTTTTCTCGGACCCTGAAGGGAGCAGCTGGACTAGCTGAGCTGCAGAGTCCCTCTCAGTACTTCCTAAGACCACTCCTCGCTCTGCCCACTCTCAGGCCCCTGCAGTCATGTGCCTTCTCACCGTCCCTGCGGCATTGCCTGTGACAATCAATTTACTTCCAGTATGGGTTCGGATACCCTGAAAATAATCACTTTTATAATGTAAGGCGAAGCCTGTCAATAAAAGTGCCACTGTATTCCTACATGTTGTCTCTCTCCTGTCGTCCGCCTCTGGGAGCAGGACAAGGACAAGAGGGCTCCAAGGACACGGGAGCCGTGGTGGCTGCTACAGGAAGGGGCACGTGTCACTTAGCAGTGAGGACCCATCTCAAGTCCCTGACGTGGCAGCCAAATTCATACAGTGACGGCCAATAAATCACTCCTGCTGCCCCAGTGAGGGCTATCAGAGTGTGAGCAAGGGCAGTAACTGGCACCCACACCAGCACTGAGGGGCCACTAAGGCCCCGGACCAGAGCAGCGATGCGCTGGGGACTTCGGGACTGGCGTCGACATCCACGAGCACTTAAACGGACACCCCCACCCAGCCCATGACAGCGCCAGGCACATTGAGCATGGGCCAGGGTGGTCAGTGACTCTGAGCACCTCCTGCCCTACAGGGGCCCATGCAGCTTGCAAGGTCTGGGAGGACATGGGCGGCGCAGGAGGTGGGGAGGGAGGAGGGCCGGTCTGACAGAAGTCCAGAGCTGGGTCCAGAGGGGAAGACTGCACGGGGGAGGACCTGACCACCAGGCTGTGGGTGCTGGGTTTTGTCTGGTGAGAGTGAGAAGTTGCTGGATGTTTAAGGCTGGGTAGCAAGGGGATAGCACGGGTGTCCACTGGGGAAGAATAACAGTGGAGTTCTGCATGGTCTGGAAGAGGAAGGCAATGGGCAGGCTGCAATGCTAGCGAGAGACATGAGATGAAGCAGCAGTGACTGAGGTTAGGTTCTGCTTTATCTGCCGCCCCTGCCCTAGGCACTGTGAGACCTCTGCTCCCTCCACTCACGCCCCGTCTGAACACCGTGCACAGCTCCTGGACCGACGTGAGCACCACACACCATCAGCACTCTCTGGCTTCTCACCCTTCCTGCTATCCCATCCCATCCCACCCTCAAGGTGTACCAACGGTGGGTATGGAGAGGCTGTCTTCTTATTTACACACAAAATGCTCGCAATACATCTCTTAGCTGATGGCTCAGGCTGCAAAACCACAGGCCAAGGACCACATTTCAGAACTAAACTCGCGATTTCTGATGGGCAAGCCCCAGGACACGAGGCTGACAGGAAGGCAGACACGCTGAGATCGCGCCCAGCACATGCAAAGGTCAGCCCCCCTCACTGCTCCCGGGCGACCCTGTCAAGTTGGCTCCTTGCTCGGAGCCTCTGTTTCTCACTCCGGGAAGAGGCACTGCACCTGCCCACACTGTGTTGCGGGCTAAAGGCATTAGCAGATAAGTCGGTGCAATGCCTGGCCAGCGGTCCACATGCAGTGGAAATTAGATCCCGAAGTCCATACAACCACACCTTTTCCACAGTACCCGCCAACCAGACTTTTCTGGTCTCCAAAACTCTGCTGCGTCTTTCAACTCTCCTAACTTCCACAATTTCCACACCTCACGCTTCCCGGTGCCAGGTAAACCCAGATCCCTCCAATTTCTGGAACCCCAATACAGGAGGTCTCTGGCTGCCTATTATCACTGAGAGCTGGGCAATGAAGGGCATGGACCCCACTACTGGGGTCACAACTGAATTCTGTACATTTTACCCCGTATTCTTCTCCCACTTCATCCAGCAAGACACCCAAAGGTACGTGTTTTAATTCTTTCAAAAGCTCCACCAAGGAATAAAAAAATTTTAGTACACAGAAAAGTTTAGACATTATAAATTTTGGGAAAATTCACTAGTAACTAATTCCTGGCAAAGAAATATGAATCACCATGTTAGCCTATTTCAAATTCATATACTCAAAGAAAACCTAAAAAAAATTTTCTTATTCCTCACTGGAGGATATGTTTATTTTAGAGAGAGAGAAGGGGGAGGGGGATGGAAAGAGGGAGAGAGAGAAGCATCGATCAGTTGCCATACGTGCCCGGCCTGGGGATCAATCCCGCAACCTGGGTGTGTTTCCTGACCAGGAATCGAACCTACAACCTTTTGGTATACAGGACGACACTCCAACTAACTGTGCCACCCAGCCAGGGTTCACAGAAAACTTTTTAAAAAGTTCATTACACTACAGAATTGAAATACAATGATCTCTGTAGATCCTTAGAAGTCCACAGGGGCCACTGTTTAACACACAGTCCACTCTCTAGCTCGAGTTTTGGACTCAGATAACGAAAATGGCCCGGTCCTCTGCCCACAGCAGGTGAAACAATGAGATGCCACCAAACACCTACTAGAACGGCCAGAATCCAAGACACAAACGCCACCAAGTGCTGGTGGGGATGGTGTGGGGTGACAGAAACTCTCATTCACTGCTGGTGAATGCAAAACAGTGCAGCCTCCTCGGCAGTTCCTGCAAAATTAACATATCCTCACGTATGACCCAGCAATTGTGCTCCTTGATATTTAACCAAATGAGCTAAAAACCAGTATCCACACAAAAACCTGCACATAAATGTTTATAGAAACTTGATTCATGATTGCCAAAACCTGGAAGCAGCCGAGATGCCCTTAGGTAGGTGAGTGGATACACAAACTGTGGTAATGCAGACAATGGGATAGTACCCAGCAATAAGGAGAGGTGAGCTATTGAGCCACAGGAAGACCAGGAGCAACCTTAAATGCACGTTGCTGAGTGAAAGGAGTGGATCTGAAAAGGCAGGATTCCAACTACACAGGTA
The DNA here is from genome assembly GCF_014824575.4 of Sturnira hondurensis. NCBI lineage: Eukaryota > Metazoa > Chordata > Mammalia > Chiroptera > Phyllostomidae > Sturnira > Sturnira hondurensis. The sequence goes on along the minus strand of NW_028094846.1, from coordinate 9,048,263 downwards.
CCCTCGGAAAGGCAAACCTACGAAGACAATAAAAAAATCTGTGGTTGCCGGAGGTTGCTGGGGGCAGTCGGGAGGGAGGGAGGGAGGGACAGGTAGAACACAGGGGACGTCTACGGCAGGAGGCCGTTCTGCATGAAACTGTCGTGGTAGATACTCATCATTAGACGTTTATCAAAACACACAGAGTAGACAACACAAAGTGAATCTTAATGCAAGCTACGGGTGGTGGTCAATAAAATAATATTGGCTTATCATTTATAACAAATGTACAACACAGTGGAAGATGTTAATAATAGGAGAAAGTGCGGAGGGGAGGAGGGAACACATAGGAGCCCTCTCTACTTCCTCCTTGATTTTTCTGTAAACCTAAAAGTGCTTTAGAAAAAATCTATCAGCCCTGGCTGGTCTAGCTCCGTGGACTGAGTGCAGGCCTGCAAGCCAAAGGGTCGCCAGTTCAACTCCCAGTCAGGGCACACGCCTGGGTTGCAGGCCAGGTCCCCAGTAGGGGGCGTGCGAGAGGCAACCACACACTGACGCTTCCCTTTCTCCTTCCCTCTCCCTCCCTCTAAAAATAAGGAAATCAAAATTAAAAAAATAAATCTATTAATTAAAATAAAAACAAAAACAATACCTACAATGGGGGAAAAATACTGGCCGAAAGCATCACAGCTTCCTCCACAAAAGGGATTTCGGCCACCGGTCCTCAACCCACGCCCACTCTGGGCCACCCTCCCCCAGAGCAGGTGGTGATCTCTCTTTCACTGCACACTGGTGGTGACAGTTCCTTACTTCCTCGCCAACTCGTTTTGTGTCTCTAACATCTGGCACACAGTAGGTATTTGGTAAAGTCAGAAGGACAGCTCTAACTGTAAAGAGTTCAGTCTCATATGAAATCAAGTCACGTTCCTATAATCTCCCCCACTCAAAGGCTCACGGAACACCCCCTCCCAGCACTGAGGAGAAAACCGAGAGAAGCAACAAACCCCTTCTCTCAATCCTGTCACCCACACCAACCCCCAGCACACAGACTTCAGTACGAAGACTTACCGCTTGGGTTTGAAGACCACTTTCTGTCCTCCTTCAAGTATCAGTAAGGCTTTCAGCTGTGTCCCTTTATAACCCACATCAGCTTTTACAACTTTCTTGGTGGCCATGGCATGCATGATTGCCCCCAGCTCTGGTGTCTCTTCGGGGTACACTTCCCGGGGAACCACCCACTGGGCCGCAATCTCCCAGGGAGACTGCAAGGTGTGCTCCAGCTTGGGCGCCAGCTCCACCCGCAAGCCAGCCATCATTCGGTGAAAAGCCTTCTGGTCCTCCCGGTGGGCAGCCGAGGAATCCAAGTTGTCAATCAGGAAAACTTTGGTGAAGATAAAGATGACAAGGAGAATTGCTAACAGCACGACCCGCTGCTTCAGCTTCATGTTGGCCTCTTCCCCTTCACCCCGACCCACTCTCTCTCGAGTGTCTCTCGTGTGTCTCTCGCGTGTCGGGAGAGCAGGTGGTGATGGTGGTCAGCAAGGAGACCCCATGACTAGACTCGTTGGTGCATTTCTTCACTCGCGCGCCTCCCACAATTCCTGCAAGCCCAAGTGCAAAGCAAAATTCAATCAGAGATTCTATTCTTCCCCGCTGAAGCTTTTGCAAGCCTGAAATGCACTGCTTGCTTACCCTTTTAGCCTTGCTGGTCCTATGCTCGAGAAGACCTAATAATCTAAAATGAACTAGTCCAGGGAGGGACTTCATGGGTAGAACCAGGTACAATGAAAACTTAAAAGCAAGGGCTCCTGTTTTAATAGGATGCAGAGTCACCTAGGAGCCACTTGGACGGCTACAAATTTCTAAAAACCAAAACAAGGAGGAAAAAGCACAACGAAAGCGACACATTCAGATACGCCCAACTTCTTAACTTTCCTTTTTATCTTTCAAAATCCATAAAGGACTTCAGAACGTCCGAAACCACCAGTACTTGGTAACTTTACAGTTCTTATCTTCTCCCAAGGTAAGTCTTCCAACACACTGTAGACAGAAACTCCTACAACAGCCAAGGCGGGGACAGAGGAGACCAGGGACTCCTCCTCTGAACCCAAGTTCCCAGCAATCATATCCACCACATAACACGTGGCGTATCTGCTGATCACGTATTCACATACAACACTCAGACACGTATCTCTACTTAATCAGCCTTCCGCTAAATGAATTTTAAATTAAAATCCCTGCAAAACATGGGTAATCAAATCTGGGTAAATTGACTAAAGGAAAAACACATCCCTGCACTACCTGGCTTTCGGCAGAACGTGACTGGAAAGCTGGTGAGACCCGGCACTACGGCAACACGAGTAAGCCTGGACGGCTCAGGCACGCGCCCTGTACTGACGCCGCAGACAGGAGGAAGCGCTGCTCGGAGCATGGGGCCAACCCCACTCCGTCGACTCTCGAGCTAAAACAGTCCAGACGTAAGATTCGTGTATGGGTGTCCAGAACGTACAATCCGGTGTCACCTGCCTGCTGAGAGGCCGCTTCCCACTCACACGCAGGGCCATTTAAAGCCACGCACGAGCTTGCCCGGCCATGGGCTTACACGGCACTGGGCTGACAGCGAAGACAAGAAGGCAGCAGGGGCTGCTGTGCTCCCCTCCAACTCATTAGCGGCTCACACCACAAACTGAAGACACAAATGCCGTACGAGAGAGGGCAACTGAGTCCGCCTGAGAGCTCACCCAGACTGGAGACCGCCCCCCTAATAAGAGCCGAGACACAGCCAGAAACAGTGTGCTAGAGCCAGCGGTGTGTTTGGGGGGGGGCGGCGGTGCACACAGAGGGGAGCCTGCAGACACACAGTGTGCGCTCAGTGCCTACCCAACCACGCTTTTCACTTTAGTTTTCAAGAAGTGGAAAGTCAGAGTCAAATTCAAGTTCTAATTACCTCCAGCCACCTGTTCTGTTTTGGCAGCATCATTTCCCAGCGACTACGTAACAGAATTAGCTGAAACAAAAGCAATTCAAGTGCACCCCAAATGTAATTGTGACTGTTGAGACCGGTGTGAGATGCAGTAAAACGGTTCCCTATGATCACCGATGACGGCAACGCTGGGAGAGCAGATGGCAGAGACCTGTGCTAGTTCCAACGCGACCCAAACCACACACACACACACACAGCTCTGGCCGCAGCAACAAGATGGGACACGGACACCTCGTGGAGCCAGCCGTCGCTGCCTCCGCACCTCCGGCTGCAACAACTCACAGCCCTGGTACAGTTCTGGCCCAAAGGGGTCGGCCCAACAGCCTTGCACTTCCCCTGAAACACCCCTCAGACCTGAAGTCCAGTCAACACACAAACTTCTAGGGATGCCGCTCGTCTGATGCAGAGTAAGAGAAACTCCCTCGTGCCACACACGCCTATCACGTGTAAACATTCAGAACAAAGGTTGGAAATACAGAGGCTTTTTAAAAATCACCACTACAGGAATCCAGACAAAACAAAGTCTCCAACTCTGCAATCTGAGTGTGTGTTTTTAGGTTTTGAAATCTCATAAACCTTTGGAACAGGCTTCAGAACACATTCATCACTTTAGGGCTGCAAACAGTTCGTCTGCTCAACCGAGAGAGAAATTTTTATCAAGTGAACTGTGACGACTTCAACTGTTAGAACTGTTTACCTCTGCAGATTAGCAGTGAGGGCAGGTTTAAAGAAGAGGCTAAACAAGTTTCCGAGCCGTGCTCAGTCACCACATCCGGGGAGAACAAAGGCACCATTTGGCCCTGTTCTCTCCAACTGCCCCTCACCTCTGCCAACTCCACTCGGCGCCTACCCCCTTCACCTGGGCCACTGAAAGAACCACCTTCTGGGCCACCAGGTTCTCCCATCCAGGCTGACAGTGAGGCAAAAGCAGCTTCCTAATCAATCACACGCCACATCTGACTGCTGACCATTATACATTCCTCAGCAAGGCATCAAAGCCCCACCTTACATGGCCCCAGCCACCCACTTGGCTGGGCACCACTGTCTTCTCAGCTTTGACCTAAATGGACCACTAACATGCTCTGGTCCCCAGTTCCCCACGTGGCTGGCCCTTGCCCCCGTCAATCCTCACACTGGAACTCCCTCAAAATTCCTCTTGCTCTTACCCTTCCTTCCCACCTTCCCCGGTTTAAAAGCCTGGTCTGTCTTTCAAGGGCCACCTCCAAAGCTGTTTTTGGTTCCCCTCACACTCTGACCTCTCTCTCCTTTAGACCACTGCTTAACTGCATTCTGCCTCGTCCAGTGTCTCCTGGTGCAAAGCTCCGACTTCCCCTCTCAGGACCATGGCTCCTCCACAATCCTGGATAACTTGGCATTCCCTCCAGGACCCAACATAGTAAGGAGCGGGCCTTATGCATGGAAACCAAACAAACTGCTACAATGAGGCTTTGCAAATACCTCAAGACTTATGCTAATCTCCCTTGCTAATTTCTTTTTTTTTTTAAGATTTTATTTATTTATTTATTTTTAGAGGGGAAGGAGAGAGGTAGAGAAACATCAATGTATGGTTGCCTTTTGTGCGTCCCCTGCTGGGAGTTAGCCTGCAAGGAACCCACCTGCAACCCAGGCATGTGCCCTGACTGGGAATCGAACCGCGATCGCCTGGTTCGCAGGCCCGCGCTCAACCCACTGAGCTACGCCAGCCAGGGCGCTCCCTTGCTAATTTCTTATCAATGAGCCTTGGCTCTCCTTAATCAGCTACCCTCCATTCTGCAGCAACCTGCTTCACCTGCACTGCTGACACTGACGGTTCAGAAGACACAAAGGTATTTAAGAAATCAACAACATGGAGATTACAGTGGAATTTCTACAGAAGTGTATGAGTTTGCAAGACTCCTCCTACTCCAGAAAAAGTATGTGATGTGGACTCGTTCCACCCGCAAATGATGGCACACTGCATCCTGGGGAGGGGAGGGCGCCCGAGACAGGCTCTCCACGGAGTAGTATCTTCCTTTCCCCTGTGAGACGGCAGCAGGCCGCACGCTCTGCAAACCGGGTTTCTAAGATCCCCACATCAGACACTAAGGAAACTGAAGCAGTATCACGGGGTGAATTCCAAATCATTTGTGCAAACTTCACCTGCATTCCCAGGAGCCTCTACCTGCCTTCACCTCCTCTTATAAACGCCTCCAAGGGTGCAGCATTGTCCAGCTGAATTACGGTCATTCATTTTAACGCTTCTGTTATGTGGAACAGAGCCTACCTCAAAGTACAAATAGACTCAAGGTAACAACATAACTCAAACAATGTTGAGTGTAAAAGAGGCAGTGCAGCCGGTGCCAGCGTGGCTCAGCTTGTTCCGTGCACCAGACGGCTGGGGGTTCTACTCCCTGTGAGGCACATGCCTGGGTTGCAGGTTCAATCCCCAGTGAGGGGGGTATGGGAGGCAGCCGGTATTTCCCTCTCACATGGAGGAATGTTTGTCTCTCGCAAACCAATAAACACATTAAAAAATTAAAACATTAGATTAATAACAGAGGCAATGCAAATGGTAGTTTTCACACTAAAAGTTGGCATAGACTCCCGGACTCGATTTCTGGAAGGCAGACCTCTAGGAAAATTCCTCTAGTAAGAATTTTTCTACTGACTCTGGTTTCACTCCCAGCTCCACCAGCTAAACGAGGCTTGTTGTGGGAGCTGTTTACCTTCAACACACACACACACACACACACCCCCCATCCTACACATGACAACCTTGGCACTATCAAGGTGTCTGGGAGAAGTGCAACGGATACACAGAAAATGGTGAGGTTCTAGTGTACAGTCCTCTGTTCAAGAGTCTGGCTGACATCTGGAGAAACATGTACAGAAAAACCCATCGGTGCAGAGGTCTGTCCGTCACCGGGTGACAAATCCGATGCACGTGGCTGAGGAGGAACGTGAGAACCACGAGCCAGCACTCACGGCCCCACCTGGAGGTCCCACGAGCTACCAGAGAGGCTCCCGCTGAAGCTCCCTCTGGTCAGACGACCACCTCCCACGGCTGCCCTAAGGTCAGAGAGCAAATCCTGACCTTCGCTCAGAGCAACTACAAGTGAAAGCTTGTAATAAACCTTTTTTGTTTCCAACTCAGTGGCCCAATCAAGCCCTCACCACACGTGGAACATCACACACACCTGTGAGCGTCAAGGACCACAAGGAAAACATTAAGCAGGAACATTTCACCCAGAGTGTGACTAACAAAAGCAATTTTTGGCAAAGGGGGTGCAATTTATTATAAAACTAGTATACGATCATATTTACTCACATAAGCTCCCTGCCCTGGATGCTGAGTAGAAATTACCAGGACTGTTTTACAAATCTCTTCAGTAATTATTGGTTTCAGCAAACTTCTGAAGGCTTGGTGAGCATTAAGAGGTAACACCTGAATTTAATGAAAAGTTTTTGAGTGTCTATAATGACAGACACCAAAAAACAACTCCTCCCCTCAAATGGGGGAATCTCTCCCCCCTCCCTCTGAATCTGAGCTGGCTTTGTAACTTGCTTTGACCAACAGAAGTGACTGTCAGTTCTGCGCTTCGGCCTTGAGGGACCTGGCAGCTTCCACTGGGACCTAATGGCTGGACAGGGCAGCTTGGGCTGGACCGCGGAAGGATGAGGGCCTATCTGGACAGAGACACCTGGCCAGCCCCCAGCCCCTCTGGCCACCCCAGCCGAGATGCCCGACACGGAAGTAGAGCCATCGAGGGCACGACAGTTCCAGTTAGGGGGCGAACTGAATTCAGCCACACACGTGACCCCAGCCTATACCACGCCGGCAGAAAATCGAACCTGCTGAGCCCAGCGGACGTGCATTGTTATGGGAAATAACAAACCATTGCCTTAAGCCACTAAATTTTAAAGTAGTTTGTGAAAACACTCTCACATCTATTCTGTCCATATCAACTGTTTGGGGGACCTTAACAATTTTGGGGGAGAAGACATAGGGAAATGGGTTATGTGACAAAAACCAGTTCTCTCAGGGAGAGGGGAAACATTAAATTCCCTGTTAAATATAAGTAAAGATTGAATTAATACAGTGTCAGGATATATTTGCACATTATTATTAATGACTTACAGAGTAATAAACTCATTATGAAGGTTATATGCCATTTCTAGTTCTTTTGTCTTCATTGAAGATGTCTGGGAAAATACATAATTAAGGACTCTTAGAGGTAACAAGAAAAGAACCTCTACTCGATCACTGAATCCATTTACACACTCAGAGTGGTTAAGGCTAGCCCCATGCACAAACTCACACAACTACACAAGCCCGGCTTGTCCAGCCTAGCCTTTATACTTCGACCAACGCATAAATAAAAGCAAAAAGCACAACCCTTTAATAACAGAAAATGAGAAGCACACACACTCTCACCCTGGTCTGACAGGCCCCATATTCTGACCTTTTGTTTCTGATCGGCAGCGACATTAGAGCATCGTGCGGTTAGGCCACTAACAGCCCCCCACCCCCCCAGGAATAAAGCAGCCTCCCCTGACCGTTAGTAGCAGTTATAAGCAAAATCAAAAGCATTCAGAACCCCCCTCCCCACTTAGCAGCGGGTGCTCCTGTGCACGAAGTCCAAGCCTCCTCTACCCAACGGCATGGAGCGTCTGTCCCCCGGCACCTCCAGGAGATCGGCCCGCCTGCACCACCGCCAACTGCCCACCACAGCAACACACTACACCGCCTTCTCACCTCCAGATGGGGGCCTCCACAGGAACAACTTAAACCAAATACCAACGTTAACAAGCATCTACACAGAGGTTTCCTATCCCTGCTAATTTTCCACTTAAGAAACAGCTTCTTAATTCACCTTCTTACGCTGAATACAAGCTGGCGTGTGCAGAGGGTAAGGGCGTGTGCGTGGGCTCTGGGCGCCTGCTGCACCGCTCCCTCGGGGACTTGTGGACGTGATTTCACGGCTAACCACGCTGCCCCGCACGTTCCTCGTATAAGAAATAAAGTCAGAACACTATTTGCTAACTCAGAGTTGTTAAAAATGAACGGCGTTACCACATGTACCGTGCCCAAATCGGTGGTGCCTGGACAACCCACGGTGACTGCCTGCTACTCATTCTCACCACATCAAAAACCCAAAGATGAAAGCTTCCTGAGCAGAAAAGAATGACAAATCCTTGTCATTCTTTCACCGGTCCCGTGGTCGTCCAGGTTTCAGAGTCGGGGGCTGACCACACTTGCTGCAGCACCGGGAATCGAACCCATCCTTGCACTCGGCAGCAGTTAAGCCTGTACTCAGGGAGGCCTTCAGAGCCAGCACCACTGGAGGCGCAGGCCGGGGGGGGCGGGGGGCGCCTCACTCCTCTGACCCACCAGTTCCCGTCCTCTGCCAAGTTCCATTCTGCCACATCCAATCTACGTGACACAGACAGAGAGCAGGAACTTACGCTATTTCACAAAAAATGTCGCAAGAATGCCCGTCACAACATTTTTCAGTTTTGAAATTCATCTGTGTGTTTCAAAGATGAGAGCTTGGCATGTCCTCAAGCTCTTAAGCCTTAACACAAGGATGTCAAACTCGTTTTCACCAGGGGCCACATCAGCCTTGCAGTTGCCTTCAAAGGGCCGAATGTAATTTCAGGACTGTATAAATGTAACTACTTCTTCTTTTTTTTTTAATATTTTGTTTATTTATTTATTTTTAGAGGGGAAGGAGAGAGGGAGAGAAACATCAATGTATGGTTGCCTTTTTGTGCATTCCCTGCTGGTAGTTAGCCTGCAAGGAACCGGTTTGCAACCCAGGCATGTGCCCTGACTGGGAATCGAACCGCGATCGTCTGGTTCGCAGGCTCGCACTCAATCCACTGAGCTACGCCAGCCAGGTAAATGTAACTACTTCTTGACTAGGGGCAAGGAGCTCGTGCCAGTGGGTAGAAACAGGTGCTGGGCTGGATAAAACAAGGTGGAGGCAGATTCAGCCCCCACCTGTGACTTAATGGTCACTTCAAGTTACAGTTACAGAACATCTAATTCTCATATCATCCAAATTGGTCCGAGTGTTAGATTCTCCTCCCTGTTTCCACTTCCATGTACACATTTACTCGAATCTGTAAACTCAGAATCCCTTTCGTGAAATCCCCCAACAGTCCCCTGTGAGGGAAACCAACCTAAAACAACCACCAGGCACTGATAAAGCATTAAGGCAGCCTTTCTTCCTGAGTGTGAGAATTTAAATGAAATAAGCAACAGTTGTTTGTTCCCTCTGAAAAAATTTCATTTCCTGCAACCCATCCCATTTAAGGGTGCCCCTGATTTAGGACACCCTCTAACCCGTTTGCTTGAAAAGTGGAAAGAAAAGGAAAGTCTTCAGCTCCTACTGTCAGTGAGCTGTTCTCCAAAAGCAACACAGGCAGGCCCCCGGATCTAGAAGCTCTGGCAGTGCCTGGGCACATGCATTCTGTTTCGCAGGGGCCAGGAATGGCGACCCTTCCCAGGTTCCAAGCATGTCACTGCTCTGCTGTCCGTGCACGGTCATCCAAGGCCGTACCGAAGACCGTACTCCCTACAGAATGCGAAACATCGAATTTCAAGTAACATACATCTTCCCTCAGATTTTCATGTTTTCCATCTTTACTGTTCAGTTCACTGCAGTTCTTGCAAAGGTATATACACTTCATGCAACAATCACATCTCATGTTGTTCAACCTTGTGTTCTGGAGGGTTAGGCTGACAGGCCACCAGTCAGCTGAGAAAGAACCTCCAGCCTGTGCTGACTTTCGGCTCAGTGGCTCCAACATGATCACGTGTGCACACACAAACACACACACACACACACACTCATACACACCCTTTTTGGGTATGCCTGTCTCCTCTACTGTTGTGAGTTCCTTCAGGATAGGGGACATTTTGCTCCCTATGTACTTCCAGGTAAGCCAGCGCAGTGCAGGGGGACATGAGAGGTCCCCAAAAAATGCTTGCGGAATAACAGGAGTGAAGATCAAGGAGGAGAGACCTTCAGGGTTACAAGAATTTCTTCAGCTCTCTGGTGCACACACGGCCACTTTTTACAGAGGCAGGGAAACTAAGCCCTGAAATGAATCCAGATATACCGTCTAGTAAAAAAATGCAGAAATAGCAGTTATGTACACAAACTTTATACATTCGAATTTAAATTGCTGCCTTCTGTATACCCTGCTTCCAGCTCTCAAGGCAATGCCATTATCAGCCCAGCCCCTGGCACGGGCTGGGACTGGCAGTCAGGATGACCCGGAAGCACTCACAGAAGACTGGGGACAGCCCAAGCCACTGCCCAGAAGCGACACAGATGGGGCTGGACCCAGCATTTCAAGTGCTACCAGCAATGCTTTCTGAGGCGAGAACCAACGCTCGTTGGTTCTTTTCTTCTACAGAGAGGACTACAGGAACATAAACGCACAAAGAGCAAGTTCACTATCTACGCCACAGATAAGAAACAAGAAACAAGCAAAAGGTCTTTGGGCAGCCAAAACAGTGGTTACAGAGTTCACCCATGAACAGAGAGGAGGCTGCAGACCTCACTAAGCCTGCTTAGCTGTCTTACGTTCAATTTCAGGAAGCAGGGTTCTCTGCCTTGCCACTCCGCAGAGGGCCAGAAGCTGCACGTTAGAAAGAGGGCAGCAGGGACGCTCACGACAGCAAAAGCACAGCTGTCCCACCTCAGAAAGAAGAGGCAGATGGACTATAAAGAGCAGACTCAAGATCTCAATAAGCAGATGGGGCAAACAACCTACATGTCTCAATTGCCTCAAAGCCCCACTCCATTACTGTTGGTAACGGATGCTAGTAATGACCTTGAGTCAACAAAGGTTAAACCACGCTGTCTAAAAAGCAAACAAAGCATGTAAATTTTTTTCCACAAAAAGTATAGTTAACAAGAGAATTTCTGCACATAATACCTTATTCCCTAACAATTGTGGACAAAATGAAACACTCCTCTATACATACATGACGCAGAAAGCCAGCATCTGAGAGCATGGAATGACAGACTTCGCTGTCCTGTCTGTACTTCCTTCTGTCACACATTCATCATGTCACGTTCCTTGACTTCCTGTTATAACATACCCAGCCGAACAGGTTGTTTACCTCACCAGAAAGTGCAGACCCCAAACACACACGGAAGCTTAGTATCCCTTTTTGACGTCAGCTTCCATTTCTTATACTGGGACGACAGCTGCACCCCCCGCCAAGGCTCATCATGCCCAGAGCCAGGCCCTTCCTCTCTTGCTTTTGGGTAAGAAAGATGAAATTACGTTAGAGCTTTGCACCACAGTCTCTCCTAGATGGCCCCACCAGTCACGCTGACATTGTGTTGCTCAGAGGCCTGTTTCAGCAGCAAAGTAAGGTCTTCTGTTCCACACCCCAGGTCTGTGCTAATGAATTCCTTAGTCCTTGGGGGTTACAGAGGCAGTTCAAGGAAGGAAAAGAAAGAGATCATGTGCAATGAGGAGCCGCTGGAGAAGCATTTCAGGGAGGAAAAACTCTCCACTCCCACCCCCAATATAAGGGACAAGAAGATGGACAGTCAAGGTCAATGTTACTGGTATGGCCATTACCAAGAGCTATGGTTCTTCTATTAATGCAAGAAGACTGACTGCCCATCCAACTGCTTAGTTAGCCTAGGCAGAGAAGGTCAAGTCCGTGAAGCCGCACCTGACCAGAGAGCCCTGGGCCACCCCCCCACTGCAGGTGGCTGGATGGATGGTCATGCACCCCCACAGTCTAACTCAAGGCAGCTCCAGCAAGTAACCCCCTTTACAGGTACCCACCTCAGCAGCATATTTTCAATGGGAATCTGAAGCACATTTTTTTTTTTGCATCTCTTCTTACTCAAAAGAGGAATGAAGCAATTCAGTACATGCATTAGAGTATTTCCCTTCCTTCATACCATTTCCCACTCATTCCTTCAACTGTCAAATACTGCCTGCACATCTTCTTCGGGCTATGCACTGGCAGGTACAGAGAGAAGAGCACCTCCGTTATCATCACCATTGCAACAAACTGTAGTGTCTCACTGCAACTGTGCTTCTCGCCCCTCTACAAAACCACAGGGCATTTGGTCCTGGAGTGACCCACACTAGCTGCACAAGACTGTCTCCTTTGTATTATCTGCCACTGTGGCCACAGAAAACAAAGTGGCCTCCTGATTCTCTATGTGATTGCAGCAATGACCAAGAGACAACCGCTGTGGTCACTACTTTGAAGAGTTACCCATTCGAGGCCCTGGCCAGGTGGCTCAGTTGGCTAGAATGTGGTCCCTATGGTCAAGGTTCTGGGTTTGATTCCCCGTCAGGGTACATGTAAGAATCAACCAATGAGTGCATAAATAAGTGGAATGACAAATCCACATTTCCCCCTCACACTCTCTCTAAAAGGTTTGTCTATTCAAGAGCTGAAGCATCTGGTTTCAGGGTTTACCACTGCAACGAGGGTCATGCAAAGTGTGGGAACCTGAAGGCAGCCCTGCAACTCAAAGAAAATTTAACTTAGAAATTCAAGATGCAGGAAAGATGAAAAGCAGAAGCTTTAAGGCTGTGTGAAAGGGCTGGAGTCTACAAATAGAAATCAAGAGAACAGACTGAAAGTTAAGGAGGTATCAATTCCGCATAAAATAATTCTATGACATTAAGGATTAGCCAATAGACACAGGAAACACTGAACTTGCGTGCAGGCGTCACACTTCCCCAGCTGCACTGGAGGAAGGCTCCGAGCTCCCAGATCTCTCCCTCGTCTCTCACCTCCACCTGTTTCTGTCACCGCACTGCACTGCGAAGCTGAGAGTCTGAATTACTTCTTGGGCGTTTTGATTCTCTGATGAGCACTCTCAAACGTGGAACGGCCGCCTGTGGACTGAGTCCACTGTATGGCTCTAGGGCCATAGCCCAACACCTTCACAGACTTTAGAAAACTTACTAATTTAAAACAAAACATTACTTTAATTTGAAATCTACTTTAGATTGGCTCTGAGTCTGGGCAAGCAATCTGGCATCTCTACACCTGTACCTCAGTTTCTGAAAGACAACGTCTTGAAGATAAACAACAAGACACAGGGTGGGGCAAAAGTAGCTCTACAGTTGGGAGTACAGAAAACACACTCTCTTCTGGTCTTACTTATTATTTATTATAAATCTGCTTTGGCCCCACCCTGCATGAGAAGTTCTCCAAGGCTTAGCTCAAAGATCCTGCGTAAACAAGGACTGTTTGTACTAGGCAAGCACACTGAGGTCTTGAGCCCAATTAAAACGTATCAACTCCAATGAAATGCATGCATTTACAACACAAGAAGGGCAGGAACGATGAGTAAACAGCGATCTTAACGACCAGATTACATATTTATAAAGTCCTACGAGTTAAAAGCTAAAAGATCCCACAATTCCTACTTTGTTTTCAAGGTGAGAAATCAGATCGCGGGAGAGAAACTGGCTGGGTGGAGATGATACTGATACCCGGCCCTACACTCAAGTCAGAGTATCAAGCCTCTCTCATTTTCCCAAATTGTAAACTCAGCCACCCCAATGATAACGTGCTCAATCAAAGGACTCCGAAATCCGAAACGACCAAACATGCCCTGTCTGTCCCCTCTGCTTTCCCTCCAACTTCCTTCTACCCTTCTCTTCCTCCCAAGAGACTCGCAGGTACCAGAAGCCCGATTAGAATGAAACTCTCATCAGCTCCCACGGTCAAGGACATGACTGGACAACTGCTCGCATTCATCATTAATGGCAACGTTTAGGTTCTTTCTTAATCGCTGGGCCAGCACACCCGGAAATGAACTCTCCAGCGCAACCCACTTTGGACTACAGTATCATTTCCTCAAGTCGCGTCCCCATGGCGAGCGCGGGGTGCAGACCCCGAGGAGACCACCGACCCCTGCACACAGGGGTCACGGTTACCCTGCCCCTTGCTAGGGGCCTGCAGGTCACTCGTGCTTCCGGGCCACGAGATGGGCCCGCGGGGCGCGCGATCCTCCCCGGGCCGCCGCAACCGGCACCGGCAAGAGACACAAGGGCGGCAGCAGTGCCAGCTGCCTCATGGGACCGCGTCCAGGCGCCAGGTCTGGTCACTAAGGCGGCCCTGAGCGGCCGAGGCGTCCCCAGGTAAGGCCCGTGCCTCAGGGTAGCCGAGGAGACGCTACATCCCTTCCGCTGCGACCACCCGCAGGAGCCCGCCTCGGAGCCCATGGGGCGCGCGGCCCGAGAAGCTCCCCCTCGGGGACCTGCCCGCGGACAGCTCAGGGCACCAGTGCCCGGCCCCTCCGAGAGGCACCTCGTCCCCAGTCGGCCCCTGACCCTCTGCACACACTGAGAGCCGCCCGCACTTTCCCGCCCGCTGCGCTGGGGGCGAGGGTCGCGCAACCTCCGCCGCCCCCACGCCGCTCACGCTCACCTGCGGGGCCCTAGGCTCGCTCCATAGCCGCCGGGCCGTGCGGTCCGGCCCGGCCACCCCCACCGCCTCCGGGGAGGGGCCGCCCCACGCCGCGCTCAACGCCCCCAGCCGTCGCAGCCACCGCCACTGCGGCTCCCGCCTACCCCCGGCCCGGCCATTCCCTGGCCACCTCTCCCCGCGCCTGAGCCGGCTGGCCCACACCCACCCCCGCCTCCGCGGCTCCCGACTGTTGGTACCGTCCTAGCGTAACGCCTGCCCCGCGACCAATCCGAGGGCTCACTCTCCGAGGGCCCACCCCATCCCTCCAGTGGGCGGGCCTATCGGCTTCACTGCGGCCCGCCCCCATTAACCCTATCGGTCCCGGGCCGGTGCCGCTTAACTCCCTCCGCGCCAGCTGTAGTCTCTCCTTCTCCCTGCTGCCAGCCCAGCCCGCAGAAATTGACCTCTCCCTTCTCTGGCTTTCTCCTTCCTGGATTCCCTAAGCAGCAGTGGTGCTGGGGAGTTGGGGGCCCTCTGGTCAAGTTCTATTTGTGCAAAGCAATTCCCTCCTCCTTTTGCCTTTTTAATTTGACTCGACTTCTGATTCTGCCTGTTTCAGTGTATCCCCTTGCCCAAAAGGGGCTGACCTTCCCCCAGGGAGCCCCAGTCGCTCGTTCCTCCGACCAGAGTATAGCTCTCTGCTACATTTAATTGCATGCAACGAAATTGTGATTAGTTTACTGTAATATTAGTTGTTTAACGCGTCTTTTGCAATAGACAGTAAGTCCCATGAGGGTCTCCGGTCTCCAATGCCAGACACACTGAGTAGACCCCCTGTGAGTGGTCTGAAAGATTGATTGCCCTTAAGTTGTTTCTTTTCCAACGACTCCATACAGAGCACCCACTGTACAGTGCATCCACGCATTTATTCACTCTGTGCAAAGCTTGGACTTCACGTACCTGCCCCTGAAATTTCATGATGCACATTGCTCCCTGGGATAGATGAGTGACAGGAAAGACCGGGTTGATGCCTTATTTAGCCTACATAGTTGACTTAGGCAGCACAGTGTCAAGGAAAAATACTCTTCCTTACAGGATGCATGATTTTGGGGAGTGCCACTTACCCCCTCAGAGGATCAGCTCCTCATCTGGAGAATGGGAGTTAGTCATGGGACCTCCTTCACAGGGTTGGTGGAAGGACTAGATTAGGAAATGTGAGCACTTACTCTCCAGAGAGCCTACAGAAGTAACTGGGCTTGACACCAGCCCTAGACAGTCTGGTGGGCAGAGAGCCCCTCTGCAGAAAACAATTACTGTGAGAAGAGTACTCAGCCAAGTGTAGGAGAAGTTAGACCAGCCCTTGTCCTCAAAGAAACAGGTCTGAGAGGCATGTTCTGACCACGGAATCCATAATTCCTTGGGAAAATGAGCTTAATGGTGACGAGAGTCTTCCTTCCTTCTCTACACAGGAATGTCGGTCTGCCTGCAGTCAGCTAGTGTTCCTGAACCTCGTTCGCTTGACGTTCAGATCATAAAGCAAAAGGGCAAAGCAGCAGTTCCTCCAAGATGCTTTATCCCAAAGATCGCTCCTTGCTTGCCTGTCACTCAAACTAAGATGGCAAGGCTGGGGAGAAGGCAGTGTGTCCTGGAGCCTGAGCTTGCTAGTGATCCCCTCTAAGGACATTCAGAGAGGAGAGTCCACGGCTTCTCTAGGCAGTCCCCTCCAAAATTTCACATCAGTCACATCCTTCCAGCCACCCGTCATGCTGCAGACAGACATACTTCCCCCTCTTCTGTCCTTGGCGGTGAGTTGAGGGCCTGTTCTGCCCCCCAGTTTTTCCCTCACTAGGCCATAGTGTCAGTCTCTTTGTGAGTGTATGCACAGCACCGCACCACGCCTGGCACTCCAGGATGTCAGCTTCTGCCCTCTCCTCCTGCGACAGGCCTGGTTTCCCAGCCAATCAGCGGTCTCTGTAGTCTAGAGGATGCAATCATTTAAGAAGGGGACTCAGACTTCAAAGAGTTTACATGATAGCACGCAGGAAACGGCTGCAAGGAATATAGGGGCTTAAAGTGTGCAGCACAGACTCTGCGATCAGTGAAAGAATCGGATCTGGGAAGACAATGTGGGCAGGACCGCCAGGGAGGGAGGACGGAGGTGAGAAAAACGGGTGAGAGAAAAGGGCAGTATGAACCAAAGGTAGGCCATGCTAGGTGGACTTAAAGACACTCTCGGCAGATGACAGATGACAGGAGAGGACCTGTCTCTCCCTTCCTGCCATCCTGCAATGACTGTCTACCAAGTGTCAGACACTGTGCTAGTCCAGGCCCTGCCAAGACAAGCAAGGCCTGGCCCCGAGAAGCTTACAGTCTCGTCTTGACAAGGAGAATGGAAGGTCAGGGGGAGCCCCCATTAGGAAGACCTGAGCACTTTGCCAAGATTCCACGATGCTTCTTTCACAACTCATGTGATGTCTTATGGTTCTAGGCATCCTTGTCTAACCTGCCCCCCCCCCCCCCCCCCCCCCCCCCCCCGCCATCGCCCGCTTTGCTTCTCTTTCCTTGTCCCCAAACTGCGGAGCTCTTAAAGACGCAGTCTGACTTTGTTGTTACTTCCACCTGCGGAGAGCCTCACGCAGGGGACCTTTTCCACAGCTGACGTGTTGAAGTGCATCGAGGTGGGATCTGAGCAGGAATTGGCTGCCCCTTGCAGCTAAGGGCCGTGCGCACACATGTCCCCAGCAGGGGATCCAGTGGCTTGTCCACAGCCCGCCGAATCCAATGGCATCCTCTGCTTGGCATTGCCAGTGCCTGTCCACCCTTCCAGGGCCCCCTTTTGCTAATTTCTTCCCCTCCCCGCCCTAAAGGGCTCACTCACTCTCAGAAGCCAACACCTTTCCCTGCACTCATGGTTGTCATAGGGTGTTCCTCTGGAAACCCCACCCTACCCCAGGCCCGGCTCCACCTGGGAAAAACATTACTCATCTCTCAAAAGCCATTTGCTCACAAAGCCTTTCCTGACCTTTCTGACTGTGGGTGTTTTCCTGGGCTTCTGAGACCCAGTCCTTGGTTTGTGTGGGCATCTTTGGGGATATACCCGATGCCTTCCCCTGGGCTGTAAGCACTGGAAGCTGAGGCCAGTGTTTTACTCGTGCCTGTATCTCCAGAGCACTAACACTGTACATGGCCCATGGGAGACACTCAGCCCTCGAAAGAGAAGTTTTAGGAGAACAGGTTCCCCAGCAGATGTGGGAAATGGGGGGCACTGGAGGTTTTCTCGGCCCCTTCATCGGCAAGGTCTGTGGGGGAATATTGTCTCAAGCTGCCTGCGTGCACATACAGAAATACAGACGCATACACCTTCCTTTTAAGAAAATGCACTCACACTGAGGGAGCACATCTGTTCCTTACCCGATGGGAGCACTGAGTAAGGATGCTTGGGTGGTGAAACTAACGTCCCAGCATCATCCATTGTGTTGCCTGTTATTCAGTGAAGTCAGTAATTGGTCAGTTTTTCACAGGCAACTCATGTCTCGACCATTGGAGGAAAGTATTGGTTATACGAAAAACATTTGATTCTTGTGGCCTTTCCTAGCGCCTACTTGGTACTCAGGTGGTGTGTTGAAGCAGGTGGAGGTTACTTTCAGGGAATGGAGAGTTGCTATGAGAATGTTGCTTATTAAAAATGCTTACAGAAGGAGCCCTGGCTGGTGTAGCTCAGTGGATTGAGTGCGGGCTTTCAAACAACATGATGGAGGTTCGATTCGCAGTCAGGGCACAAACCTGGGTTGCAGGCCAGTTCCCAGCAGGGGACTCACGAGAGGCAACCATACATTGATATTTCTCTCCTTCTCTCCTTCCCTTCCCCTCTAAAGATAAATAAATAATTAATTAACTTAAAAAAATGCTTACAGAAGGAAACGAGCCGACCTCAAAAACACCAGCAGCAGCAGCTCGAGGCCCTCGTATTGCGGACCTCAAAGTAATGAAGTCTCACGCAAGGGTGTGCTGACCTTGGATTTGGTTCAGCCTCCACCTGTTGCTGATGTCAAAACAGGTCGGGAGGTAGAGGAACCTGTCGGGAGAAACACAACTGGTTAGAGCAGAACCAGAGCTAGAGACTGGCTCAGCTTCATGGCCACAAGGGTGGGAGCCCCAAAACAAGGCCCACACCCTGTAGAAGGGAGAAAGGGAAAACAGGCGGTATCAGACATTTTTCCTTTATTTTTAAACTTCTGGAGTCTCGCGTCTGTCGAAAATGACAAGCACACAGCTCCTTGAAGTTGCACAAACTGAACACACCTGTGTAACAGCTTCCAAGCACTATCTGCCCCCAGGTGTAAACAGTACCCTGACATCTAACAGACGTTTTTGTAGCTTAGCTAGGTGGGTGGAGCCTGGTCGGACCCTGCCTGGTGAGTCGGCTTCTGAACACGAGCAGTGCTCTTCTGCGTCTGCTGTCTTTCATTCGACATTATGTTTCTGAGATTCACCCGTGGCACGTGTAGTTGTAGGTCCTTCATTCTCACTGATGAACAGAATTCCACTGGTAGACAACGTTACCATTTGTCGCTTTTTCATTCTCGATGGGCAGGCGTGTAGGTAGTTTCCGGATTGGGAACAGTTTCTGCAAAGAGTCCTGCCGCGGGCGTTCTTGTGCCGTGAAGAATGTCTGGGTTCAGCTCGGAGAGGAGCTGCCGGGCCACTCGGTAGGCCTCCGCCCAGCGTGCGCGGGCAGTGCCAACCACCCAGCTGTCCAGAGGGGTGAGGTCAACGCGCACGCGCAGCAGCAGCAGCAGCAGCGTTTGCATTGCAGCAGCCCCGCGTTCTCGCCACCTGGGTCCTTCCCGAGTCATTGAATTCACCAACCCTGGGACTGTCCACTTCCAAGGTGTGAGAGTGTGTGCGCAACGGCTAGCCAGAGTCCCTGTCCCACGGGGCCCAGAGCTCCCCAGGGAAGGCGTTCTGCAAGGACAGGTCAGGGCGCTTTCCTCTGAAGTTCGCCTTTAAAGGCTGGCCACTTTCTAGCCTGTGGGTCACCCACTGCCGTGGCTGAGGCCGGTGGGAGCCGAGCCTTCGTGTCTCCTTAGGGAGTGGCACGTGGGTTCCCACGTTGTCCTCGCCACCGCCACCGCTCGCCTGGGTCTTCATCACTTATTTTCTGTGCTGCCGCAATAATTTGTTACTGGACGTTCTCCTCTGAGTCCCAAGGCTTCGGTGTATCCTTCTGACCACCCACAGTATGAACTGCCGCACTTGACTTTCTGAGGTCATCTGAGTAATCTAAAAACCACTGGAATTGTTTTCTTTCATAACCCACTTAGCTTCCCAAGAATAGACTGAAAAGCTGCTTTGCTAACAGCCAGTGAAATCACCCAGCATAGCAGTTGTCATTAACTTCTTAGAACTCATTTTGTATGCCAAGCCCTTTATCCTGTTTTATTTTCATAATAATATTAAAACAATTTTTGTGTCAATTATCAGCTTATGACCTCTCAGCGCCAATCCACCCTTGATCGCCTGCTCTGTGAAAATCGTATGGGACCTTTTAGGGTTGGTTTTTTTTTCCCTCTGCTGGGTGGCACCATGTCGGGCTCTGCCTGGAGAGGGCGCTAGAGAGGCACTGCGAGGGTAGGGGGTTTTCTTCCTCGGTTCTCCGTGCCCCTCTCCGAGGGCCGGTGCCTGTAGTGCACAGCGGCCAGCTGCTTTCCCCATCGCCCCTCCTGGCGCCTCCAGCGAGACATCTCTTCATGAGTGGCTTTCTCGAGCATCCTAGAGGGTGGGCTTTGAGCAAGATTAGAGATTTCCAGCAAGTCCCCCGAGTCGTGAAACCATCACGACATCCCTGCTGCGCAGTGAGCTGGGACTGCGCCCTCTCCAGGGGGCTGGATCTCCGCTCTGGGAGGAGAGGGTCTTCTTGGTGCTGTGTCTCAGCTGGGGTGGGTGGTGGCAGCTGCGGTTCTTGTTTTCTAGAAAGTCGTCTGGTTATTTCCTGATCAGACCCTGATGGATATAGTCCATTTCTTATGACCCGTTGTTCGGTTTTGGTTGTTGTTGGGTTTCTTGTTTGTTTGTTTTTGAGCGAATGCTTAGTTTCTTTTTTTCATTTGTTTACTTTTCTCTATGATTATTTCTGTACAGAAAATTCTTCCCATGGACTCTCTCTCCTCTACAAATGGAAATGTATTATTTCTAACAGTTTCACCTTCTTTTAGGAAAAAAAAATTCTTCCTTGGAGCTTTTGGACTTGCCCCTACACAGATTTTTTTGCCCTTCATGCCTGGTCTGCCTCCACACCCGCAGGCAGTCTCCTTGGACGCCCCCGTGTGCATCATTCACCCACATGCTTCTAAATTGTGTCCTTTTGTCTCCTCTTCCTTCCTGTCTCGGCAGGTGTGTGCCTTCCGAAACTACCCCACGAGGCCCTTGTTACAGGCCCAGGCTTCTGTTTCTTTAGTCTTGCTTTAAAGCACATTTTCATTCACTTTTCGTTCATTGTGGAGAATCTATATGTATTAACATCGCTGCTAAGATTCTAATAGAGAAAATATTTTATTTAGGAGAAAAAACCCCTTTTACTGTCATTTTAGTGGGGCTTGGCGAGGAACCAAAGAAAAAAGCACACACAGGTTTACTCTGCTATCTTTACCCAGAACTCTCTGTATATATCATTTTAAAATCTCATTTTTAATTTTTAACTTAATACCATCTCATGAAGAACGTCCCACATTGTTACTTATTCTTTTGCTACAACATTTCCCTAAACTGCTACACCATTTCAAAAGATCTTTGGTGTTTGGTGCTGAGGCCACACTCTACCTGGTTTAGCAGTGTTCCCTTTGTTGGGCATTTAGGCGGTTTGTATTCATTCGCCACTGAGACATTTTTATACGGGTCGTGGGGCAGACCGGCTTGGCAGGCAGCTTGTCACGTGCACAGCACAGCTACACACTCAGCACACCCTGAACCTCGCACTGGGTTTGTCTTCTTTGATGCCCCACCCAGCTGCTGAGGGTAGAGCAACCTGCCTACCTTCTTAGCTAAGTGCCGCGCAGCAGCTAACCCAAGGAAGGCAAAGTTCACCATGTGCAACTTATCTTCAGTTTTCCTTTCTCCCCCTTCTCCTCTATTTTGCATTGAACTCTGAATTTTGCCCTCAATATGCAAAATAAACCTATTTTTGGCTTCCCTGGAGTGCACGCAAATAGTGTGCCAAAAACTGATTTTATGTCTGACACCTTGGCACGCAGCGTTTCTGGGCTCACTCTCCCAGCTCAACCAGCGTGCCCACCCAGTACCGGCTCCCTCGGCTCAACGGGGCCCCCACTCCTGGTGGGCGCCCGGCCGCCATCGTGGCTGAACTGACTTCAGCACAGTGTGTGGGGGGAGAAGCTTTCAGCATCCCCACTTACAAAATGCACCAAATAATAATGGCAGTACACAGAAATAAATAAGAAATATTCCATGGAAAGCTAAGCACTGGAGAAACTGACAAGGAAAGGGAAAAGAATTTTGACCCTTCAGGTCTTTACCACCCTCCCTACCCAAACACAGCCTGGCAGTTCACAAGTAAATGCAAGGTTCTCAACATCCGACAGTTTGCAGTCATGAAAAAAAAAAGTCAGAAGTAAAGCCCTCTATACAGTGCCTTTCCTTGTCCTTTTTAAAACTCAAAAGAGGCTCAAGCAACAACCTTCTCCTTTTGAGTCCAAACCAACAGGGGCTGAGGCGGCCCCGGGACAGTGCTCCTTTCATGAGTGTGAGTGAAGACTGAGCTTATTCATGGAACTTGCTGGGCTGTTTGTTAGCCCCACGCCCTTCCTGGGCGGACACCCCAGGCGGGAGGGGATGGCCGACCTCTAGGGGGCAGCAGGGGGTCTGCTTCTGAAGCCGCCTACCTTAGAAGGAGCACCTGAGCTGAAAGCTCGTATGTCAGGTTTGATCTGTCACTCTTGATAGGCTTTCAAACCTCATTTCCTGACCTGCCGCCACGGTGCCGGGGCTGGGACTGGGGCCCCAGTCCCATGAGGAGACAGACATGCACACCCAGAGTCGCAAGACATTTTTTCCTGCTGCTGGCTCGTAGGTGCCAGCTCGAATAGAAAGGGGGCTTAGGGGGAGCCTGTGTGGTTTGAAGCGGGAAGCCAAGGAACTGGAACAGGTTCTCCTTAGATTGCCCCCTAATAAACAAAGCAACAATTTCCAAAGATGCTCTTATTCATGTACATAAGACTGAGAAAATACCAGTTTTCCAGTATTACACATTTACCACGCTTAAAAACATGTTTTTCTTATTTTATTATTATATGAGGACGTGGGGGAGTGCTGGTGGAGGTTGCAGGAGGCAGTTAAAGCCCCCACCAAGCCACACCCCCCAGGGGGCTGCCTCTAGCCAAACCCTACATTAGGCACCAAGGGTGGCATCCCACCCCCGGCCCTGCCACAGGGGAGGTCGCTGTGTCATGGGAGTCACCACACAAATTCGAAGGCTGAACTACAGGGTACGAGTGATGCTAGATTGTTCTTTCATTGTTCACTGAGCACCTGCTGTGAACCAGCCCCGTCCGGGACCCTGAGCTCACAGGGCAGGGAGCCCCGTGGGCTGGAGGCTGCCTGATCAAACACAGGATGGCCGGTTAACCACGGATTTCAGAAAAACAAAGCACAAGTTTTTCGTGTACGTATGTCTCACGCAGTATCTTGGCAGACAAATGCAAAGTGCTGAGGAGTGCGGAGGGAGGAGGACCGCCTTCAGGTCCCCGCTGAAGTGGCATCTCCTGGTCGCAGCCCCTGGGTCCAGCCCTGCACCCCGTCGCCCTGCACCTGGGTTACTCGGCAAGGACAGAGTGCACGCACATGTTCATCATCAGTGTCCCCCGAGGACGGAGGCTCCTCCCAGGCCCCTGCCTTTTCCATCCTCATCATGGCCCCAGTTCCCGGCAAGTCGGCAGCAGGCACCACTGGTTGAATCAGTGGGTGCTCTCGGGGAGGAGGAAGGAGGGCATGGTGGCCGGGGAAGGTGTCACAGAGGAGAGATGGCATTGGAACAGGGTCTTAAAGAAACACATGCATTGAGGAGCGACCAGGGCGTGACCTCACAGGGAATGGTGGGTGCTCTTCATGACCAAGGCCAACTGACCACGAAGGCCTTAACCTTGCAATTCTCTCAATAACAGCTCACCAACTGGGAGGAGCACTGGATGGAGGGACTGACGAGTTTTCCTCTGTGCCTCCCCCAGGGACTGTGCATTGGCAGTGACCTCAGAATGAATTCCCCCTTAGGGAGTCATGGGGGGGACTCCCTTAGCTGTTTCCGAGTGGGGATGCCTGAGGATTAAAGAGCAAACCCAAAGGGATGAGTGTCCGCTGTGAGCCAGGCCCCATCTGAGCCCCTTTGAGCTCCAAGGACCGAGGCCGGGGCCTGTGAGGGGAGGGTGGAGCTTTAGTGTGTTTTTTTTTCTTTTATTAAAACATTTTAAAATTTGCATACAGGAAAAGCCCCCTTTTTGGGTGTCAGTCTAAACAGTTTCATACATGTTTGAACTCTTGTCACCACCGCCTCAGACCAAACACAGAACGACTCCTGTACCCCAAAGCTGCTCTCATGCCACCCCTTCTGTTTTCAGCCCTCAGGCAGCTACTGATCTGTTTTTGTCTCTTGTCCCATGTGCGTGTCCATCGCACAATGTCACATAAATGCAACCAGGTGCAATGTACACTTTTGAGGTCAGGCTTTCAGTGAGCACCGCGCACTGAGAGTCCACCACTCACTGTGCGCGTCAGTCACCCAGCCCCTCCCACTGCCGAGTGGTATCCATTGAACAGACCTGCCAGTCTGTCCGTTCACCATCGAGAAACCTTTGGGTTGTTTCGGGTTTGGGGCCACTGTGAATAGTGCTGGTGTAAACACTTACGTGCAGATTTTTGTGTGAAGTTTCCATTTCCCTAGTTAAATACCTACAAGAGGATTGTTGGGTCTCATGGTAGGTAAAAGTTTGACTTTTTAAGGGATTGCCTGTTTTCCAGAATGGCTGTACCATTTTGCATTTGGGAGGGTAGGGTTTTGTTGATCTTTCTTTCATCTATCCCTTCTTTCATTTCTTTTTTTACATGTATTTTATTTATCTATTTTTAGAGAGAGGGGAAAGAAAAGAGAAAGACAGGGAGAGAAACATCAATGTATGGTTGCCTCTCATGCGCTCCCCACCCCACACTGGGGACCTGGCCTGCAACCCAGGCATGTTCCCTGACTGGGAATCGAACTGGCGACCCTTTGGTTCTCAGGCTGGCACTCAATCCACTGAGGTGGCACCAGCCAGGGCTATTTCTTCTTTAAGCATTTACTGAAGTGCCACTCATACATCATCTGCAGTGTAAAACTAGATAAACTCTCACACACAAACACACACCACGTAACGACCTCCCAGCCTCTCCTCCTTGTAAATACCTGTGCGTTCCTCCGTGTTTCTGATGGATACGCACGCTCATTCCTGTTGGGGAGACAGCCAGGAGCACACCTACAGGGTCTGTTTAGCATTAGTAGAAACTGCCAAACAGTTTTCCAGCAGGTGGACCCACCTGCAGCCCAGCAGAACACAGAAGATTCTGTGTCTGGACTCTGGGCCATGTCAGGTCTGCCCCCTCCCACCGTGCCAGTGGCAGGGCCGAGCTCTCCCAGTGCGGTTTCTGTTCTCATTTCCCCGATGGCTGATGGCATTGAGGGGTTTCTGTGTGTTGGACACTTGGATGTCTTCTGTGAGGCATCTGTTTCAATCTTCCATCGGTTTTTAAATTGAGTTA
Source organism: Sturnira hondurensis (assembly GCF_014824575.4). Lineage (NCBI taxonomy): Eukaryota > Metazoa > Chordata > Mammalia > Chiroptera > Phyllostomidae > Sturnira > Sturnira hondurensis. The sequence continues at coordinate 9,023,103 of NW_028094846.1, read as the reverse complement.
CCTGCCTGTGTTGAGCTCTCTTCGCAGGTGAACAAAGGCTGTGTGAAGTCTCTCACTGAGGCAATGCTGACCTCGGAGAGAACATGGATGTCGGCCCAAAGGCAAAAGGCCCTTTTTGGGGGTGTGAGTGGGAATGAGGGGGAGGGGAGCTGTCCTTTCTGGAACCCCACATGGCTCACCCGCCTCAAATATCCTGAAAGGCCCCTTTCCACCCCTGGCTTTTCTCACAAGCCCCTTTGGTAAACTCTGGGAGACTGGGGTCTTGGGAGGGACCCGCCTCCCCCCTGGACCACAGTGCGGACCACTCTCCCCAAACAGCCGGGCCCTTTATTGAGAGGACCCTTCTGGTGGGCGGAGGGAGACAGGCTGCTGTCTGGTCTCCCGATTGCTCCTCTAATGCAGCGAGACAGCCCTGCAGGAGCCATGACCCCGGTTCCGGCTGCGCATGGGAGCTGCCTGAAGGCAGAGGGTCAGTGAGGACCCTGCCCAGCACTGGGCGCAGAGGAAGCCAATGCCTCAGTGTCAGACGCTGCTGTGGTCAGTGTTACAGGGGTTTCTGGGGGCCAGGCTCTGCCTGTTTAGACTTGTGGGACAGTGGGGTGTCGGGGATGTGGGGTGCATCCAACATGCTCGGAAAGTCCTGGGCATGTTTCTTCATTTGGCAATAATACGGCCTCCCTCCCCAACACTGGACTAGAAACGGTTTGAGGTCGGGGATTTTGCTTACTGCTCCGTTCCCCATGCTTAGAACGGTGCTTGATACACACCGGGGGTTGGTAAACGCTTCCTGAGGGAACGAACGTTGTTTAGCCGCGCCGACCAGTCACTGCTCAGAAACTTGAGGTCCCAGTCCCAGATGTGGGGTGCAGGGAACGCGGCTGGGGTGGAGGGGCAGTGGAGAAGCCTCGAGAAGAATCTCAGGAGCAAATCTGTGTGGTTGCCTCTTGTGTGCCCCCTACTGGGGACCTGGTCTGCAAACCAGGCATGTGCTCCAATGGGGAATTGAACTGGCAACCATTTGGATCACAGGCCAGCGCTCAGTCCGCTGAGCTACACCAGCTGGGGCTCCAAGGTGAGGTTTATGACCAATTCCCCACTCCTCCTCCTAGCCCAGGGTCTGCCCTCTGCAAAACTAGCCTGGCCCAAACAGCAGGGGCCTCCCTCTCCTTCTGCTTATTTGTCTCAAGTCTGCTCTTGCCCCCCTAAAATCAGGCCCTGACCAGAGGGCGTCTGGGATGAGACTAAACTTCCCCCTCACAAGAAGATGGGGAGCGTCCGTTTCTCTGAGGTCTGCATTTAGCAGGCAGAAGGAAAAACACAAAATCCCGTCAGCAATGAGGACTTCGTGGAGGCCACTGGCAGGGAGCCGAGGCTGACCTCCCACCGGAAACAATCAAGAGAACATTTCCCTCATTACCGACACTTCGATTTCCCTCAAGTTTGGGGAAATAGGGGGGTTCTTCAATGCGCTATGAATGCAGTAACCAAGATAATTACAACAACATAGAGTATGGCTGAGCTTGAGTAATCATTCTAGCTCGGGGCATAGTGAAAAATCCACAGCGTTCCAAGCCCATTCATTTTGCTCATTGATTTTTCAAACATCGACTCAGCACCTGCTTCGAGTTAGACTCTGGGCTAGGGGTTGTCATACAGAAATGAACGTGACGTTGGACTTGGCCTCAAACATTGCGTGGCTCAGTGGGAGCCAGTCAGCTCTGAACCCAAGATCATAGGTGGGGCTGATCCCTTCTGCCTTGCCAGGTCAAAGATGTGCCAACAAAGAACTTGGTTGCCTGTCTTGTCAACCTCAGAGGTGACATTTCTCCCCTGTCCCTGCTGCTAGTGGCCACCATGAGACTGCAGAATGCTAAAGCAGCTTTGGGTCTGAGCAGATGGGGTAGAAAATGAAGTGAAGAACCAGCCGAGTCGAAGCCCAGGGTCCTACAAAGACGGCTCTCGATCCTCCAGCCCAAACTGCCTCCTTCGGTCCCGCTTGGTGGGGCCCAGACATCTATGGCCCCGTTCTCTCCTCTTTCTTTTTATGTCCCCCCATGAGCTCCCCAAACCCCCAAATGCGCCTCCCTGCTCCAAAACAAAACAAACACACACACTCTCTCTTTCATGTGGCCAGCAAACACAAGCTTCTCTTAAAACCAAGAGGACGGGCCCCAAATGGAGTGGCTAAGCCCGATGTCACCAACCCGAGACTTAAATTACACTTTCATTTCTCCCAGCAATGGAATCGTAAACCAGTCGGTCAGAGATTGCCTGACCAATGCTAGTTAGACCCCTGCCGTCCGGAAAGGAAAGGAACTTTGCACTAACCAACCCACTTTCTTTTTGCCAAGTATGAGTTCCCTTCCCACTCCCTTCTGCCTATTGAAGTCTCTTGTTTTGTACAGCTCCTCGGAGCTCCTCTCTGTCTGCTACATTGGTGGCTGAAATAAAGTCAATAAGATCTTTAACATCGTCTAAGTGGCATTTGTTTTTCCCCGTTTTCATTTCTACAAACTCACGCAAGAAGCTACGGTGGAGAAGCGGCGTCTCCAACGCGGCAGACATTTCAGACACTCAGCCCTGGAACGAATATTTGGTGATTGAATGAATGAACGAACCTACAGTGTCTCTGCTCCAACAGCTTTAAGTCACATGCCCCTTCACCCTTCTCCCTTAAGCACCGAAGAGGTCGCAGTGTCTAAATTTGCTTTCTTCTTCGCCACTTACATTGTTGTCCTCAAGTGTCATTAAACCTTTCCTGGACGCTGTGGCCTTCCTAGAGAGCTCTAGGAGCAGGCGCAGTGCGCTGCTCTGTGCAGGGCGGGGCAATAGGCATTGTATTTTTGTTTGTTTCAACATGCACTTCCAATGATGTGCTTTTCTGCTACCTAATACGGTCTGGAAAGATGTTCATTTAGCATGCAACAGAAATACATTGAGATTCTCCCTGTGCCCGTGACCCTGCTAGAAGCCAGTGCACAGAAATGAACAAAACACGGAACAATCTCAGTCCCTAAAAAACTATGCTGCTCACACGGCAGTGGGCTGAGTGTCAGGGTCGGGGTGGGGACAGGTGGGGATGGGCAGGGACAGGTGCTAAGGAGGCATGTGGGAGAGGCTCCTCACCCAGGCTTTGTTTTTTAAAAATGCTAAACATACACAAAGGCCGAGAGGATAGCACAACACACCCCACGTGTCCATCCCCGACTTCAACTACTGATAACACTGTTCGGCCATTCCTACTTCATCCTCTCCTGCCCCCATTTTCCTCCTGAGGATTTAAAACCGGATTCTAGGTATGATCACTCTGTCTACTTCAGACTTCTCTGCGGTTCTAGCAGATGAGGTGAGCCCTCGCTGGTCTCCATGGGGGCAGGAGAGCTTCAGGGGGGAAGTGGCAGCTAAGCTGAGGCCTGGAGGAGGGGGAAGCAGCCAGGTAACAGTGATAGGAGGATGGGGAAAGAAGAGGGCGGTCACCTGGCCAGAGTGGGGCCAAGGTCAGGGGGGCTGGCAAAGCCAAGACCAATGCTCCACTTCACCCTGACACAGAGAAGAGCTGTCACAGTGTTGAGCATGGACTGATGTGACCAGATTGGCCTTTTGGACAGCAGCTGTGCTGCCATGGAGAGAATGGGCTGAGGGGGAGGAGACAGGCACCCCGGAAACCAGTGGGACTTCTGTTTCCATAGAAGCTACAGGGGGGCAGGGGGCCGGGGCCGGCACGGACTCCGCAGCCCCACAGCCTCGTCTGGGCTGCATTTTCACCGCATTGTTCAAACCCCAAACCCCGGCGGGGCGTCTCACAGACGGTGTGGTTTCCACTCGACACGGAACTATTCAGCTTTTCTGGGCCTGTCTGACCTCCGCTGTCCCGAGCACAGCACTTTCTTTTTGTGGGGCCTTGATCACCGTGGCGATGAAGAATGAATGTCTGGAGAGAGAACCTGCGTGGAATCGGCAACGCTACAGCTGCCTGGCTGGACACCCACTCCTTCCTCCATCCTAGATTGCAGCGTGCAGGCCGCTCCCCTTCCAGAAAGTTCTGTGATCAGGGACAGAACACAGTATTGGGGCTGTGGACTCAGCCTCCAGAGAATTCAATTCAGTGCTTCCTGAGCCTGGAACCTTCTTTGAGAGGCAGCCTCCAGGCATGTTCCCACCCTAGCCTGCTTGCCTGCCTGCCTGCCTGCCTCCGCTCGGGCCTACCCCTTACCGGGCATGCAGGTGCTCGCCCGGGACTGCTCATTCCGCTCTGCTGAGTGAGCACGTGCCGCGCCACGTTTGGGCCCCCATGCACTGTGCTTCGGGGCCTGAGGGGGTGGGTAACAGCGTTCCCCTCCCCTGCACATGCTTGTCCCCGCACTGCACCGCTCCTGCTCCGCTCAGATGGCCGGGGACCCACGATCCAAGCACTGCATGGAGCTGAGAGCGCCCAAGGGGGGCAGGTCACCAGAGAAGCCAGCGGATTTGAGGGCACCAGTTCCCTCCCCACACGCCCTCTGCTATAAGTAGCGCAGTGGCGCTGATCAGGGAGGATGCGAGGGGGTCCTTTGGCTGAGGTCAAAGGGCCAGGGGGGCACCACACCTGAGCAGCTATCCCTCAAGGGTGCTGCACCTCCACTAGTGGCCACACGGGGTCAGTGTCCTCTCACGTTTCGGTTGGCGCAGCCGTGGGGGACCCGCCCCCACAGCTCTGGCTAGTTTGGGAAAAACTCCCCCAGGGCTGGGAGCTACGAGGCCCGTGAAACCCAGTGGGCCAGGGGAGGGGCAAGAACAGCAGGTTACTTCCACAGTCCCTCTGTTTCACTGAGGATGCCCCACACCAGCTGGCTCCACGCTAATTCAAACGAGGCACTCCTCGGACCCACTGGGGTTGGCGGGAAGCCTGCCAGAACAGGGAAGAAGTCTCAGTTATTCAAGGGTAGGAAGAGGGACTGTCATGCCCCTGAGACACATACATTCCGTTGGAAACATACATTTCCCAACGAAGAGGGGAGGAACTATGGTGTGGTTACCATTGTATACATTGCATTATTAAGTATATTCCTGATAGGAGAGACACTCCGGGCAGAAGATGGGAACCGACCGCTGCCTTTTGCATGTACGACCGCTGAAAAATCTCCCACGAACGAGCTTCTGCCTCAGCACATTTTGGACCTTGTTTCACTTCCACTCACCACCTCCTGCCGGTGCCAGGTGCCAGAGGTCACATTTGAATTGCAATGTGACCTTTGGTCATGAGTCAGAGCAGCGGCCAGATTTCTAAGGATATTCCTGGAAGCTGCTTGAATGCAGAGAAAAGGGTGCTAAAAATTATTTCACTAGGAAGTGACTGCCAATCACACAGACACACGCACTCTCAGTTCAATTTCCTCTTGGCCCGATACGTGTTTAAAAGTGTCCACGGCCATTCCAAACGTCACCGACACGAAAAGAAGGGCGACTGGCCGAGGGAGAGCAGTGTGGGACGACGGCAGTCGTAATTGATCATAGTGGATATATCTCACTTTGCCGCCTTTTATGAATTGTAAGCGATTGCTAAGGGCCCCTCCCAGGAACCTGACGGGGTCCTGGCAAGCGAGGGGTCCTGAAGCCCCTTAGCTTCGTGCCAGATCTGCCCTTGCCTGGGACCCCCCTTCTTTCCCACCTCCCTCCCCCAGGAGCTGGCTTGCTTCTCTGCTCTACCGCCCAGTTTGTGTGGCTTCCGCTGGGAGGAATTTCTCCCCTTCTGTATGGAAGGTGGACCAGGCGTTGCTCCCCAGCCGCTCCGGGCCCTGCCCTTCCCTCCAGCAGACTTACAGCCCTTCTGAGCTTTCCGCTGATTTGACAGCCAGAAGCCCGGGCACAGGGAATGAAAGATTCTTCTAACATGCCTTTACCTTCTTGCCGCTCAGGTGCTCCAGAGAAAGTCACGCACCAGTGTGGATGGCGCACCGTGAGCTGTGACCAGGGGGCTGCAGTGAGTAACCATATATCTGAGGAAAATGGGTCTGGGATCTCCCAGGGCTTTTATCCCTGGAGATGGGGCTGAAGATCTGGGTTGGCAAGATGGGTCAAACCTGGGCAGCTGGTGGCCGAGGCTGGGCTCACTGCCACCTCCCCTGTGGCCCCATCAGACCCTCCCCTGGATGGCCTCTGGATGACACCAGGTGTCCTGAGGGCATAGGTGTCTTATTGATCCACTTATTCCCTGCAGATGGCATAGTTCTTGGGATAGCGTTGGTGCTCAACCATTGAATTTGAACAGCAGGGTGGGGTTGGGGGACCTAGGTGGCCCCCGAGGGCACGATAAAGGCTGCACTGTGCCTGAGTGGCTGGTAGTGGCCGGGGGACTGCCCGGACCAGGTGGGATCCAGGCATCCAGCCCCAACCCTGCTGTGCGCCTCCTTCCTCAGATGTTCTTCTTCATGACTCTATTTTGTTTATTTAACAACACATATTTTAGAAATCAGGGAAGGACCAACTGCACCCTGCTGCTTCTATGTAGGGATTTCTTCCGGGCTTTTTTTTTTTTTTAAATTAGTGTTTTAAAATCCTGAATGCGGAGAAAAATCTGTCGGGAGAACAGGAAAAAAGTGTTCTTCTCCTGTGAGAACTAAAGCCAACAATCAACCTAGAGATGTGGCTGGTTGGAAGGACTCCACTGACGTCAAGTGAAATCAGCGAAAAAGTGCTGAGAACTCCAAGGTCAAGGTCAAGGTTGGACATTTGGGGGAATGGGAACAGGAATGCAGAGGATAACTGTGGTCACCATACAGTGAGTCTTGCTTATAGCTGTTGAAATATTATGAGCGTGTGTTCAGGGTCCTGTCTGGCGTTGTTACCATGACAAATAAATACGAATGGGTTTCTACATTTCATACACGTGTTTAAAATCGTATCAATGGTGTTCCAAGAAATAACAAGTTAAAACACAAATAAATTCCTTGCTGGCCATTTCCACACCTGATTCTGTGTGGTGCTGTTCACTTGGCGAGAAGATCCAGTTCCCAAAGTTTACCCAACCACACTGGCTGGTGTTTTCCAGTGTTTGAGTATTTGTAATGGGCGGTGATTCTTTGTAAACACCACCAAACTTACTGTTTCTTATATATTCAACACAACTTCCAAGACACACATAATTGTGAGTAAAGAGTGGTAAGAATGTTGGAAGTGTTTTAAAAATGACATTGCTTGGGGTATTTCTGAGAATTCCCAGGAGTTCTGATTTCCTGCTCCCGAATCCTGAAGTTACATATCCGTCAATATTTTGGAAACACTACCTCAACTGCAATGAGGATCAGATTTTGACTGAGGGGACAGAGTGAATCCAGTTTGACGAGATGAGCACACTGGCCAGAGGATGGTCAGGTTCACGTCAATGTCTCCGGATACCGTCCCTGGTGGACACTTCAGCCCTGGGCACATTACTTGTGTTTGGGTCCGTGGGGATGCATTGAATTAAGAAACCGAGGATCGGAAGGTGACTTAGGGGCTGTCCAGAGACTTGGAGGTGGCAGTGCCCAAGACAGATGGCCGTGGACCCAGGTTCTGTCCCCGTGACCCTTGGGGCTCCCCCCAGCCCCCAGCCCTATGAAGGGAGTGCTCACCTTCTCCCCCAGGGAAAGTAAATTTCTTGTCCTGCCCACGTCAGCTGTCGGGAAGGCAGTACAGCAGCTCCTTGATGTACGATAGGGTTACGTGCTGATAAACCCATCATAAGTTGAAAATATCATTAAGCTGACAATGCATTTAATACACCCAAGTTCCTGAACATCATAGCTTCTCTCAGCCGACCTCAATGCGCCCGTAGCACTTACATTAGCCTACAGCTGGGCAGAACCATCTTGTGTGACGGATACACTGTGGTGTCTTGGTTGATCACTTGCCCTCCTGATCCTGTGGAGGACCCAGAACTGTGCTCGCTGCCACTTTCTGGAATCACGGGACAGCCTCCTACCCCATGTCACTAGCCTGGGTGAAGGTCAACATTCGAAACACGGTCCCTACTGAATGCGAATCATTCTCGTGCCATCATAAAAATCAAAAAATTGTAGCTCGAACCATCCTGAGCCCAGGGTTGTCTGCATAGGATTCTTTAACTTGGCTTCTCGTGTGCAAACGGGTGTGAGCCTGATTCAAAAAACCCAGATTGTGGTTTCGCGTCTGCCAATCACAAGCTGGTGCTGCTGGCCTCTCCCTGGCTCTTCCCCAGACGCCCCGCCAGGCTGTGAGGCTGTGTGGGGCTCTACAAAAATACCGGTTACCCACGTAAGTGGATAAGCGAATAAACAGGTGCTTGGGAAGGAGCCGGTGCTCAGGAGACGCAATCTATGGTCATCGCGAAAGAACAGGAGAACGCTTGATCAACCAAGACGGACTGCAAGCCTATATGCAGTTTTCCTCCCTCCCCAAATCCACTTACGAAGTGTCACCAAGAAATAAAAAGGGGGTGAACTCCCAAGGGCAAAGGTGAGAGATGGAGTGGGATAGATGGTGCCAGCCTGTCATGGCCGAGGAGGCTGGGCAGACCCCTGCTTCCTCAGAAGGCAGGAACAGACAGGACGGAGAACACAGAACCAGCAGGGACCACCTCCTTTCCCTCACCGGAAAGGTCATTATCCACAGTCACGGACCAGACGGATCAGGAGCCCAGTCACCGGGACTGGAGGGAGGGGGAGAAAGGCTCGCAGGGAAGTCAAAGCCGTTGGTTGCAGGTCCCCAGCCTGTGCTGAGACCCCAGGGGGCCCTCTCCCCTCTGTTCTCAACAGCCTTCTTCGTTCTAGGTAGAAGGTTGGAAGATTCTTCCCTAGAGAAGCTGATGAGGGCACGAGGAAAGATGTATCACGACTGAAATGTGGGTGTTCTCAACAAAACAAGCCAGTCTATGCCCTGGGCCCACACTCAGAGGCGCCCCACCAGCAGCCTGCAGGCAGCCCAGTTCACCAGGGCAGGAGGAGATCACCAACAAACACACGCACACATGCATGTACACGCACGCACACGCACTTTGTCTTCCGCTCATGTCTGGGGAGAAACGCTCAGAAAACACTGCGGAGAATCACCACGGCTCCAACGCAGCCTTAAAACAAATCAGTGTTCTCATCCACAAGGGGTCTGCACCGAGTTTTTAAAACCAGGCTTTTTAATGAAAAACAGGCTTGCATTGACTCTGAATCACTAATATTATTCCCGTAGCTATAATTTACGATGAATGGAATTAAGTCAGTTTTCGTATATCTGGTGACTGATCCAAGAAGAGGGGTGTTTACTGCGTGTTTGTTTTGTCAAAAACAAGTTTGAATGCAAACAAAGTTTCTTCTTTTATTTTCTTGGGTATCAGTTTTTAAGAACAGGAAAAATTACCAATGTACAGGAAATGCAGTCTGATTTGGGACTTAAAATTTTACACCAGTGAGTTAACCTAACAAAGTATACTGGGGGGGGGGATGATTTTTTTCTTTAAGAAGGTAGCTTACATATTTTTATTAGATTTTATTTATAAAGGGAGGCTTGTTCCCATTTTGTTTTGGCTCATGTACTTTTTTTTATCCATACCAGACAACACCGCCCCCCCCATTAAAAACAGAGATCAAAACACGCCAACAAAATAAACAGGGAAAAAAGGAATTCAGGAGACAAGAATAATGGAAGTTGCTGAGGAAAACAAATGATCATAATGATGTTTAGAAAGACCGTGATTCATAAAAGGGAGGATGATGTACGTAAAGGAACATCCAGAGAAGAGCTCTCGGAAGTCTAACACGTGATGGTCAAAATGGACTCAGTAGGGAGGAGGGAGCAGAAACGCATGGAAATCTCCCCCCAAATGGAACAAAAAGACAAGAGATGGAAAATAAGGAGGTCAAATATCCAAAAGAATTTTCGCCGGGAGAGACCAGAGACCCTGAAAAGAGGGCATGATCAATAAACCAATACAAGAAACATTTTCAGCACTGAGGCCATACATCACCAGCCGCAAAGCCCCCAGAGGAGCAGAGAGAGAATGAAAACAGACCCGTGCCAACGATCTTCATCTTGAACTGTCAGAGCGCAGAGAACAAAGAGGTGAGCCGACCACCGTGGGTGGTGGATCACTCCCGCAAAGATCCTCACTGACAGGGGATCCGCACTGATGGGGAGGAGGTGTGCCACCAGCAGCGGGGAGCTCACAGGCCAGGAGTGAGACCTTCAAAGTGATGGGAGCAATGCCTTCCGGTCTCGACTTCTCGTCCTGGGAAACACAGACCAAAGGCATCTCCGACCTGCGCCGTGTACAACTTACCCCCACGCCCCCTTTTCTCAGGAAGCTACTGGAGCAGGGGTCCCACAAACATGAGGGGCTAAACCAAGAGAGGGAAAGATGGGGGCTGCAGGCAACTCAGGGGGAGGGCTCCCCAGGATAAAGTGAAGGGGGTCCAGGATGGCAGCCTGGGCTCCCTCAGGCCCGGGAAGGAGTGGGAGGCTGAGACGGGGGACAGAGGGCTCCAAAGAAAACCCAAACTGTCCCATTACTGTTAGGTCACAGGGGCCGCTGGGGGACTGGGAGAAAAGTTCCTGATTGGTACCTGGAGAATAAAGCAGAAGCAGTTCCGGGGTGGGCGAGGAGCGTCCACTGGGAACAGTATTTACCCAGTTATAACACTCGTACGAACGCTGATTTTTAAATTTGGCCGCACGACTTACTGGGCGGTGGGAGGTGCACAGGAGATGTGAGAAATGACTCCTTATCCCTCAGGGTGGAAGTCAACAAACAATGTCTAAGAAGAAATTAAGACGTGGCCTTTTAAATAGGAAGGTACATTTCTTAAACCAGCTACAAACAACACAGCCGGTTGCCCCTGGGGCAGGGGCTCGGAGAGAGAGGAGACGCAGAAGGCTCTCACGTTCTGCTGGGAGCCTGGAAGTTCTCTTGGGCTTTGACAACGGGCCCTGGCTGGGTCGCTCAGCCGGTTAGAGTGTCGTCCCCATGAATGGGTGGAGCACCACATCGATGTGCCTCCCTCTCTTTCTCCCTTCCTCTCTCTGAAATGAGTTTTAAATAGTTAAAAAAAAAACACGTCTCCTATGTTATTGTGTAAAAGCAAAAAATTAATGGCAATTCCCCAAACCTCTGCCCCCCTCGACTGCATACTGCGCCTCTCACCAGGCCCACTGCACTCAGACACCAGGTTGCCATGCCTCTAAGGCAGGGTTTCCTGTGCCCCAAAGTCCCCCAGAGTTCCCCGAAGCAAAAGCAGCCCCCGTGTTCCTTTGTGAGAGAGAGAGAGAGAGAGAGAGACAGACCGACCCAGCCAACGGCGCACTGCAGGGCAATCCCATGTAGCTGCTGGGCTCCGGCCAAGGCTTGGGCTTTCAGTAAAATCAAAGCAAGTGAACCCTAACCCTCCTGCCCAGAGCCCACACCAGAGCCAGCCGAACTGACTTTGCAGATTTATTAAACTGCAGGACGCTAGCCTGCAAAGGGGGAAAAACACACATTCGCACACGCACACCCCTTGAAGCGCAGGGCATCTTCCCAGTTGCTATTGTCCTGTGGGGAGAGCAGAGAGGATGGGCTGCCCTGGAGACCCGGCAGCTGGGAAACTCATCACAGACGTGCGCTTCAGAGTCAGAGGGACACTTGGAGACCTGTGCGTTTCAGGAGTTCCGCGGTCATCATGGGTTGCCTGGAGACCGGAGACCAAATAGGAAACAGGAAGCCCTAAGAGAGCGAGGCTGAAATATTTCAGCATCATTTCCAGAGGTGAAGGCTGCCTGCCAACGCCGGAGGGCGGCCGCTCGGGTCCTCATTGCTCTTCAGCCCCAGCTGGTCAGAACCCCTTTCGCCTCGTCGCCCCACCTCCAATCCCCCTTCACACCTCCTAGAGGAAGAGGAAGTCTTCCCAAAGGGTCCACGCGACAGACTGCAGGTGCGCACACACACACACACACACACACACACATGCACAGGTGTGAGGCCATTTTCTGGAGGTTGAACAGAAATGTCATCTCTCGCCTCCAGGTTTCCTGACGCTGTAGGGGCTGCCCATGCGGGGCACCAATTTACCGCTTCCATGTGTGTGACCCTGAGCGAGGCCGGGTCTGTCTGAGATTGTCCTGGAATCCACCTGGAGCCGAGTGTGGCTGAGTCCCTGGGACTCAAGGGAGCCCAGGGCATGAAAGCCAAGCGTCCCCCAGCTGAGCGCACACAGTGTCTTCTGCTGTGGACACAGGCCTGGCCGAAGGGGTCCCCTTCAATGTGCTCTTCACCCTAGTATCTGTCCCTGCAAACCCATGTGGAACCCCTCCCTGCTCCCCGCCTGCAGGCCTCCTTGGGGGATCTAGTTTTTTGTGCTCCCCCCTCCCCCACACCCCATAGACTTTTGGCTGTGGTTCTCCCCTGGCACAAGCATTTGCGAACTTGAATGTAGGGGAACAGCAGGTGGTGTGAGTTTCAGGGTCAGGCTGACCTTGGTGTGCATCGCCGATTAAATATGGGGCAACCTAACCTCTCTTAGCCTCGGTTTCTTCATTATAAAACCATAGACAGTCCTCTCAGAGGTGTTGTAAAGATTGGGGCCTATGAAATATCTGGGTCTCGAATAGACACGTCCCCAAGGGAGATGTACAAATGGTCAATGAGCCCGAGAGAAGATGCCCGATGTCATTGGCCGGTATTAGGGAAATGAAAATTAAAACCTCAAGGAGGTTCACAAACTCCACCCCTGCCAGAAGAGCTATAATAAAAAACACGAGAAGTAACAAGTGTGGATGGAAGATGGTGCGGCCACTGTGGAAAAAGCGTGGCAGGTCCCCGCACAGTGACACATGGAATTACATGTGACCCAGCATTTCCACTCTTGGATATACACACCCCGAAGAATTCAAAACAGACACTCAAGGAAAAACTCCCTAGCAGTGTTCCTCACCACGGCCAGACTGCAGAAACAACACGAACGTCCTTCAGCTGGTGCGTGGGTGAGCGAAGCGTGGGATCTGCCGAGACAAGGAACAAGCTGTGGTACTTGCCACCTTGTGAGGAATCCACGCTAAGTGGGAGAGGCTGTAAAGAGACGTTCACATGCCATAGGGGCCGTCTGTAAATCCAGAGGGACGGGAAGCCCTGGGCGGGGCTGCTGGGGACAGTGACTGACTGCTTGCTGTGTACAGGTGTGACATGCACAGGGTCTCCTGTGAAGGTGTTGTCCGGCTGCAGGGAGGTGACAGCTGAATAACATTCTAAAGGCGTTACATGCCACTGGGTTGTACCACTTAAAAGGGATAATTTTATGTCATATGACTATTACCACAATTAAAAAAAAATACCTCCACTGTGTGTGGAGGTCCCGTGTGTGCTGACAGGTGAGGATTTCTGGTTCTTGAACTTGTAGGCATCTTGAACCTGTAGGCATCACCAGTCAATACCGATGCCTGGGCCCGGCACCCAGGGATTTCCTTTTAGTGGGCAGGAGAAGTGGCCTGAACACAGAGGTCTGTAGAAGAACCCCAAGTTACCCCAGCACCTAGAACCTTCTCTTCTATTGCACCTGGGCTGGCACCTCTTCCTCCCAGCTTTCAGGATTGCCATTCAGTGGCTCATAATCTTATGAGGTCAGGAGTCTGACAGGGGCCTCCCAGGGCTGGAGTCAAGGGGTTTCAGGGGTCTCCTCCCACCACCTTCAAAGCCAGCAGGGGCTGGTGGGGTCCTGCTCAAGTCACATTGCTCTGGCCTCCTCTTCTGCCCCCTCCTTCCCTGTTTTAAGAGCCCTTGTGACAATACAGGGCCATCCGGACAATGCAGAGTCACCCCTGGTTTTCAGGGCAGCTGATTAACCACCTTAATTCCAGCTACATCTTCCTTGACCTGTCACAGGACACATTCACAGTTTCTGGGCATTAGGACGTGACTGTCTTTGGAGACCATTTGTTCAGAGGGCCAATAAGAAAGATGACTAAGAAGGAGGTGGAGCCCCTGTCTGGGGAAGGTGGTAAACATTAGTGGCTGGCAGCGCCCACTGAAAGCTACCTGCTCCATAAAGGGGAAAACGAACAGTCAAAAGAGGACACGTGTCCTGCCTGCCATGGAGTGAGATATGGTAGCGGACAGGAGCCTTGGTTCCTGCATTTAAGTGGGCAAGAAAGGTCACACTTCCTTATTCTCTTCGACTTGCCTTCAACTTGACTCGAAGGTCCTACCCTGTCACTTTGGCAGGAAACCCAATTTAAATCATTATGAAGGCTCCTCGTTCCCCCGGAATTCAGGGGCTGCACCCGCCGAATGACCAGTCGTCACCAGCAGCAGCACGGCCCCCTTGGGCCGGGTACTGTTCTAAATACTCACATCTGTGATCTCACTGAATCCTCATAACAACCCCAAGATGGGATCCTCAGATCACCCACCAAGCTGCGGATGAAGGAACCAAGGCCAAGAGAGGTTCAGGAACTTGTTCAAGGTCACATAGCTCAAGGTCATTATGGTCGTGGCTGACACCCTCCTTGCCTGAACTCTGAGCGCCCCTTAAAGGTTTTGTTTCAAAGCCACATGCGGCGTGGAAATTGCTGCTGAGATGGGGACACCCTGGTCCCTGAACCCCAGCCTCTCCCAGGGCTCCACGCAGCCAGCGACCCCGGTCTGACCACTTCCTCAGCACCACCCAGTCCTGGTCCTGCCCAATCTTTTTTGTTTTTTTGTCTCAGGGAATTCTGCACTTTATTTTTCCCATTGCTGTTAAAAATATGTATCATAATCTCTTCAGCCAATGCCAGAAATAGGCAGGCAAATGGGGACTTCTATTTTGGGCCTCATTGTACAAGACCCCCCATGGGAAGGAGCTCATGAGAACCCAGCTACCTTTATCAATCTCGGGACAAGGACATTCAAAGAAAACACCCATGTGAGTACTTCGAAAAATTACTCTGTCACACAGGAGGGCAGTGCCTGGCCTTTAGAGTATTTCAGACACATCCCAGGACTGGGGAGACTCTGTCAATGTCCCCGAGGTCTGCTCGGTCCTCTGGGAGGTGTCGGGCAGAAGGTGACAGCAGACTGGCAGATTCTGAACACAACTTTAAAAATGGAAAGAGAGGCAGACTCCAAAACCAACAGACCTGAACCTTGACGAAACCCCTTGAAAAGATGATTAAAGGCGTAATTTGTAAGCGTTTAGTGGAGGAAATGGTCTCATTTCCTTTAATAACGGGGTCGCCAGACTGGAGGATTAGTGGGATGTTATACGTTAGATTGAAACATGAACTTGAAGGAAGACTCTCATTACACCCTCAGGGTCAAGAGGGAGAAACATCACCCAGATGATAGCCTCAATCGCCAGTGTCCTGGACTGAATGTTTCCCCCACCCCCCCCNAGAAGGTGACAGCAGACTGGCAGATTCTGAACACAACTTTAAAAATGGAAAGAGAGGCAGACTCCAAAACCAACAGACCTGAACCTTGACGAAACCCCTTGAAAAGATGATTAAAGGCGTAATTTGTAAGCGTTTAGTGGAGGAAATGGTCTCATTTCCTTTAATAACGGGGTCGCCAGACTGGAGGATTAGTGGGATGTTATACGCTAGATTGAAACATGAACTTGAAGGAAGACTCTCATTACACCCTCAGGGTCAAGAGGGAGAAACATCACCCAGATGATAGCCTCGATCGCCAGTGTCCTGGACTGAATGTTTCCCCCCCCCCAAAATTCGCTTGTCAAAGCCCTAATCCCTGATGGAACCGAAGCCTTGGGAGGTGACCAGGTAAGTTCAGGTGATGAGGTCAGGAGCGTAGGGCCCTCACGGTGGGATTGGTGTCCTTCTGAGAAGAGGAAGAGACCCCCTAGCTCTCTCTCCACCAGGAGAGGACACAGAGAAGGCAGCAAGCCAGACAGAAGGCTCTCCGCAGGAGCCGGCCAGCCAGGCACCCTGACCGTGGACTTCCAGTCTCCAGAACTGGGAGAAAACACCACCTCTTGTTCTAGCCCTCCGGTCTTTGGTATTTTAAGGCAGCCTGAGCTGGCTATACACATGCTTTTGTAGGTGGTTCAACAAAAATTCCTGAAAAGCGTTTATTAATGGAATTCTATCAAGGGGCGTGGCAGGGAAGGGGCATGCCGAAATTGGCATATACAGGACGCCTCTGGCCCAGCCTCATCCTGTTCAGCATTTTAGAGAGTGATTCGCATGATACACAAAAGGCAGTTAATGCAAGCGGAGCTTCCCCGGAGCTGGGGGTGGGGACAGGTCATCGGACTGAGTCTCGCTCAGCACAGTGCCTGGCTCCCAGGAGGAGCCTGACAACCCCCCCATCCCCCCACCGCCTTGTGTCTATTGTCGTGGAACTACTTCCTCTGCCTAGAAGGGCTCCCCTGCTTTGTGTGTTTGGACAACGCCTGCTCATTCTTTCAGATCTCACTCATGTGCCCTCCTCACTGCGCTCCGGTGAAGTGGGGAACTCCACCCTGAGGGTCGGGCCCTTTCTGTGCTTTGTAATGATCAAGGTCACTTTTACATGTGTATCCGCTTGCCCACGGTCTTTCCAACTATCCCCTCAGCCCCTGAAGGGGGACGACTGCCTTGCTCATTTAGTACAGCACCTAGCGCAGGGCCTGGCATGCAGTAGGTGCTTAATAAACACCTGTGGCGGGGAGGGGGGAGGGAGGAAGAAGAAATCAAGTCGACAGTTACTCATCTCTTGCTATATAAAGGCATTTTGATGATCTATGTGTTACTCCAAACTACTCCAATACGTAGTGGCTTAAAACAATAACTACTTCCCACGCCTAAGATTCTGAGGGCCAGGAATTCAGCCTGCCGGCCCTTCTCGCTGAGTTGGCTGGGGCCATTCGCTGGGCCGTGTTTGGCCTAGGGCTGGGCCGGCCTGGAAGGTCAAGAAGGCTTCATTCACATGCTTGACCACATAGTTTCTCTCTGTCCATGGGGCTTCACAGAATGGTGATCACAGCACAGCCGGAGTTATGAACGACAGCATGCCTTCAAGCGGGGATGTTTCCAAGGGTGACGGCTCACTTATAGGAAGCTATGGCCCTCTGAAGGCTCAGCCTCAACAGTTACACGGCGTCACCTTCAGTATGTTCTATCAGTCAAAACAGGTCATGGGGCCAACCCAGATTCCAGGGGAGGGCTCAGTGGGCGGGGCAGCACGGAAGGTTCTGTGGTGGCGTGAACCAATCACAGGCTGTGCAGTCAGGAAACCTGGGTCAGACTTTGCCTCTGATACGTAGGTCTCACGTCACTCACCTGCTCTGGGCTGGTTCCCTGTCTGTCAAAGTGGGCGTGAGGGTGGCGGCATTGCCGCCTTTGTAGGGTTACTTCGAGGCAGGTCGCAACAGCGCCATTATGTGCCGAAGTAGTTAGGTCTCCTGGTCTGTGGCTGAGGGTAGAGAAGTTTCTTTTTTTGGGGGGGGGGAGGCTAATTTAAATCCAGGTGGGAAATAAGAGCAAGAGGAGACATTTCTTTCCACAACGCCCTGAACTAACAACACCCCTGCCCTGTACACCTCCCCGTGCGACCCGAGCAGAAGAAACCTGACCCTGCAGCCAGCGCCCATTGCCCCCGACAGTGGCGACAGTGGACCTGGGTGGACAGACCAGCCGGGCTGGCTGGCTGGCAGCTGTTTCAGGAGGTGACAAGCAGACTTGCCCAGAAACAGCCCTGCTGTCCTCCCCTTGCTCACTGCCCCCCCTGCTGGCCTCCTCCTCCTCCTCCGGGAACGCACTGGGGCCGGCACAGCCGGCCCCTCCATCCAGAGCACCCTCCTCCAGGCTTCAGTGTGGCTCACTCACTCCCGGACCTCCTTCAAGTCTCTGCTCAAATGCCACCTTCTCAACGCAGGCCTTTGATCAGTGTTGTTGGGTCAGTTAAGGAACTGTCCATGAACTCTTTTGTTGCCTTCACAAAGTCCTGACTTACAGAATTCCCCTCGAGGTATCACTGCACACTTCCCAACAATGTAACAATAATTACAGCTATTACTTTTTGAGCACCAAACAGTTCGAAGGTTGCAAGACATTCTATATGCACGTGGCCGTTTAGTTCTCAACAATTCAATATAAATGCTATTATTATTCCCATTTAGCAGAGGTGAAGGCCAGGCCCACCAGTCTCCGCTCGAGGGCTAGCGGACGTTCTGGAGCTCACCGTGGACGGACCCAGGCAAGCAGCCCCCACCGGCAGAGGGCCGGCTGGCAGCGGGAATGCCTGCCGTCATCACTTCCTCTGCATGTGCTGGCTCTGGGGGCGACCCAGGCAGGGGCGGGTGTGCAGAACCAGGGAGGGGTGGACGGCCAGCGGACCTGCCTCGAGGGGTGAGAGGTCACTTGGACGACTCCACGTCTGGTTACCATCTCAGGGGGGTTTAAGTGACTTGGTTGCCAATAAAATCCCCCTAAATATGCTTTGGGGGAGAAACACCCAATTATTAAAAAAAATTCCAACCCCTATCCTTGCCCTTTAATTTTTCAGTCCATGTGTATTCTTTGGGAAAACTCAATCCATATGTTTCTCAGCCCGTTATCCAGTGAAATGTTCCGTAGGGGGTATCTGACTTCCCTAGACCTCGGGGCCTCCCCCCCACTTCCCCTGTCTCCTGCGTTACCCCACCTCTCCCGACACTTTACGAGCAGGAATTCACGTTCCAGGAAAAGCAGACCTTGGGGGAGACACGCAGGCT
Source organism: Sturnira hondurensis (assembly GCF_014824575.4). Taxonomy (NCBI): domain Eukaryota; kingdom Metazoa; phylum Chordata; class Mammalia; order Chiroptera; family Phyllostomidae; genus Sturnira; species Sturnira hondurensis. The sequence goes on along the minus strand of NW_028094846.1, from coordinate 9,004,459 downwards.
ACACCCCAGATGCCTGAATGGCTCCGAGCCACTGGGACGCCTGTAGAGCATCCCCAGCCTGTCCCCTCCCAGCCTCACTGTACTGGGCCGGGTCTGTGCCATGGGTGTCCTGTTCCGTGAGTGTCCCGTGCCCCGAACATCGTTTAGGAACAGAGGAGACCTCAGCGTCTCTCTCTGCACTTGGAGTCAGGACGGCCAGACATTACAGGAACTTATGTGAACTAGATGGGGGCGCGCATGGAGCCTTGGCCGTGATCCTCATGGCGGCTCTACCCACTCCCGACGGTGGCTGTGCACCGGGCTGGCGAGGGACAGGAGAGTGGAAGGGAAGCGTGTAGGTGCTGGCTCCTCCTGGGCTCCGGGTCCAGCTCCCCACAGTGAGGTGATAATAATTATCGGTGCTGACATTGTGTAACGCTTCCTCATTTCAGAAATGCTGTCAGCAGTTTGGGGTAGCCAGTGTTTGGGGAGCCAAGACACTCGGGTTGGGCTTCCATGTCCTAGCCGCGCAGCCGAGGCAGGCCACCGAGCCCCTCCGAGCCTCGATTTGCTCAGCTGTGGAATGGAGCCAAGAGGACGCCTGCGTCACAGGCCGGCTGTGAGTGTCCTGACCCAGCGTGTCACTGGTGAGCACTCGCATCAGGAGGGGCTCGTCTCGCTCCACACGCAAGTCCTGGGGCTCACGGGCCTGCCCCTGTCCACGGGTGACTGGCGGATTTTCAGTTTTCCGCGTTTATTTTTCCTACAAAAGGAAGTCAATGGCACTCTCCGGCTTACCTTCCTGTCCTGCTTGCTCCCCATTGCCGGAGGCCCCCGTGGGCCCCAGGACTCTGGGTGCTAGGAGGACCCGTGGAACCTCCCGGGGTGGGGAGAACTCGTCCTAAGGGGACAAAAAGTGGCAGGTGGCTTGGGGTGGCTGCCTGAGGGGCGGCTTCCCAGCAGGAAGGCCAATGGACTTGAGGTGATGGAGTGACTTCCCTAAGTGCTGAGTCTGACCAGGACAGGACACTTAGGACCAAGTGATAAGGCATTGCACAGAGAAGGCATTGCCCCCCACCACACACACATAATGACCCAGGGTCCCCTCCTGGGAAGCAGTGACAGGGGAGAGCTGCCCCAGGCTCGGGATAAAGGCATGCAGGGTGGGGCAGGCACCCAATCCCATCTCGCCCACACTGAGACGCCCCCGTGGGCTCCCAGAGAATTCTGGTACCTGAAAGTGGGGATCCCATGGTAGCAGGGGGAGCAGGCAGAACAGCACTGTTTGCTGAGCGGCCACGATGCTACTTCAGTTACTTGAAGTAACGGAAGCTTGTGTATGGGAGGCAGAGCCACCAGACAAGGCCCAAACTCCTAAGCATGGCCCACGAGGTGTGAGTGGGCCCGCCTGCCCCTCCCCTACATCGCGGTGGCCCTGCCACTCCTGGCCCTGAGCCTCCACCCCATCTGCTCCCCCGCCGAGAGGTGCCCCTCAGCAGCCTTTCCTCCCCGCCCCACACAACTGTCTTTTCCTGTCAGGGCCCCACAGGGTGCTTTGTCGATGTTGGTGGAAAAGGTGTGTGAACAAATGAGTAAGTGGAGGATGTCAGGGACTCACCGGGGGCCCCCAGTATCCAAACCAAGACTCGAGCCCCAAGTCTCCAGCATCAGCTGCATCTGGGGCTCCTACCCTCGTCTCCCCCAGGTTTCTGTGGTTGCTCCCAGGGGATGAGGCTGCAGACACGCCCCGTGTGACCTCTGTGCAGCCAGCACACTCACCTTGCCTGGGGCCGTCTGCTCGTAGCAGGGACCTCGGTGTCACAGCGGCAGGCCACTCCTGTCTCTGAGCCCACCAGGCCCTCCTTCTCAGGGGGAATAAAAGTCTGACAAAGCCCCGGAGGCATCGCCAGTGCAACAGGAGCCTCCTGTGCAGACGCCTCCAGGTGAGACGTGTTTTTGCCGCTCATTGGGATCACCTGGGGAGCTGTGCAAGCTACCCGTGCACAGGTGTCAGGCCACAACTACGTCAGCATCGCGGGGGCTGGGGTGCCGGCATCAGTAGTCATGAAAATGCCCCAGTTGACTCCAGGGTACAGCCAAGGTTGGGGGAAGAAGGGGATCTAGGGAACTTTAAAGAAATCCCCAAGGTTTCACTTAAGACTCTCTGGGTGCCCGGGCAGCCTGCTGTGTGCTGGGTGCTGACGGACCTCCTGGTGGCCCTACTGTGCTTGAGGACAGGAGCCACTGATCAAGGCCAAAGCCCTCATTTTGCCCATGAGGCATCTGCAGCCCAAAGAGGTCAAGGTAGTTGCCTGAGGATGTGTCATACTCATGGGACCACTTTCTGAGTCCAGCCCCAGGGCCCCGGGTCCTAACCCAATGCTCTCCTGTCACAGAGGGTGGACAACACACAAGGACATGCCTTCTAGCTATTTTCACAGTCAGCTGTTGGGTTGGCACAGTTGGTCAAGGCGGGTTGCAAGATCACCTTGACTTTCATCGGAGACCTCGCACGGGGCGACCACTCCCCTCCCCTGACCTTTATCAAACCCAAAGGGCCATGTCCCGAGAGGTGCACCCAACCCCCCCACACCCCCCGCTTTATGGGAACAGATTCAGAGGCTGATAGAGATGGTGGTGACTAGGTGTGAACTAGTTTGGGGCAGAAGGAAGAGCCATACCTGGGGGGGATTTTCTGGGCTGCACACCCCCCAGAACTGCCTGGGGTTCTGATGTCTCCAGCTGATCCAGAGCACTTTCTCTGTCTCCCTCCACGTGGTTCAGAGGGAGCTCCATGGGCCCTGGGTCCCCTTCCACTCCATCAACAGGTGCCAGAGGCCCATATTTATTGGTGCCCGCCATGCACAGGCACTGTATTTTCATGTCCTTGGCCTCAGAAGAACGAATACTCTCAGGTTGGGATCATTACTGCTTATTGCACAGATGAGAAAACTGAGGCTCGGGGGGGTTGATAGCTTGCTCCAGATCACCTGGGCAGCACATGATGGAGCTGGGGTCAAAATCTAGCCGAAAAGCCCGTGCTTTCTCTCCCGGGTCTCACTGGTCCACTTCTGTTAGCTCTGAGTTCTGCTTCGGTGTCCAAATCCTCGTCTCTTGAGACCTCAGTGACTTGTTTCCTCCCTTGTCCCACCCCCCACCGTAGCCTGGATTGAGCTTGATCCGCCTGCCCCCTCCTCTGAACCCCCAGGTACGGGGCCACGGGAGGCGCCCAGGGAAGTGTGTTCTCTGTGGCCCCCAGGGTCCCGGATTCCGCAGCCCTGGGAGGAGACACGCCAGGCGCTGGGACAGCAGAGAGCCTGCCCCACTTGAGACCTTACCTCCTGGAGCCCCCTTCCCAAGAGAGTCCTCTCAGCTGCAGATGGCCCGGGGAAGTCACCACAGCTGGGATCAGCTCTGACACGAGCTCACCTGGAATGGGACCGTGGGCTGGCACTTGAATTATATATATATATGACACTTTTATTATCAACGTAACTTTACAATGACATTTAAGGAACTTGAAGAAAACACACCCCACCCGTGACCCCACCTCCTCTCCTTCCCCAACTGTTTTTCCGTGTGCCTCTTTCCAACCTTTAGTCAGAGAAGTGCATTTTTCCACTCGGTCGTAATCAGTGTTTTGTAAACAACCATGTTCTGCTTATTTTACTCAGAACTGGTTGATACACATGTTTCCACACAGTTTTCTTCCCACAGATCCATTCTGATGTCTGTGGAGTCTTCCATCACATTTTTTTGTGCCATAAATTGTTCCCCAAGAGTTGCAGGTTGGGGTTCCTTTATAAACAACGTTTCCATACGTTCACTCTGGAAGGCCAGGGAGGCCGGGGTACCATGCGTGGCAGTGGGACTGGAAGGGGCTCCCAGGGTTGGAGGGGTGCTGGAGGGAGAGAGTGCGGAGGAAGGACACCATTGGCCTTGGTTGCGTCTGCGCCAGCCGAGCAGGCAGCAGGCCTTCCACGCACCATTCTAGAAGCAGCTTGGTCACGGGCACTGCCAGCCATTCCTCCCGTCTCTTTGGCCGTGACACCTTGGCCCTCTCCCCTGCTGCATGTGTGAAGCCTGCCCATGAGGAAGCCGACACGTTTAGAGCTGATGGCTGCAGAACAGCGTGCCCGTCTCCGAGAGGGCTGGCGTGGGGGTGGGACGTACCCGACACGGTAATGCTGGCTTGGGTCTATTCCTGAGGCCCATGGGCTGGACATTGAGAGCTCTGTGTAAATGACCTCGTGTCCTCGCCCATGAGGTGCTGTGTGACAGAGGGGGGCCTGGGGCTCCCACGGAGGCGCACCCTCTCTGGGCGCTAACCGAGAGGTTCTAACCCAGGTGTTTCCGATTTGCATCGCTCCCAAACTCTGGAGTAGGACGTCTTCACACAGCAGAAACGGCCATTTCTCAACAAGGCAGACAGCAGGAACTCGGGGGCCAACTCTCAGCCGCACCCCAGGCCAGGTGAGAAGGGTGGCTGGGGCGGCGGATGTGGCAAGAATGAGGTAACAGGAGAAAGCTCCTGGGAGAACAGAAGAAGGCAAAGGGTTGACTCTGCTTGGGGTTTTCCTCTCCATGCCCAAGAGGGTTTCCTGCCCGGCCCCCACTTGTAGTTGCTGCGTTCCTGGTGCATGGGGTGCGGGTGGGGGCTGTCTCCATCAGCCTCCGAGTGGAATTAAGAAATGGAAGGGCAACCTGGGTGGGGAGGGTGTGGCTCAGGCTGGAGGGCAGGCGGGGAGGAGACGGACCTCGCCAGGCCGGTTCCTGTTGGGAAAAGGCGGGAGAGGAGGCTGGAAATAGGGCCCCTTCTCCACATCTGACTTTCTCTGGCTCAGAGTGAAGGGCAGTGATGCGGGGGTTGATTACATTTGGCAATTTCTTGTAATCAGCAAAGGGGAAGAGAAGTAACCCAACACTGGATCAGTCAATTAGCGGAGATCCAAGCTGCCGTGTCCAGGCCCTGAAGGAAACCAGGCCGTCTAGCGCCTGTCTCGGTTCAGACAACAGACACTCGGAGATGAGCCCAGTCCTGCCGACTGTCCCAGGAACGAAGCTGCCATGTCCCCTCGAAGCTAGGGAGGAACAGAGCCGCAGCCCTGGCCACGCCGAGTCCTGGGGCAGGCGACACTCAGGCCAGACGCACCCCACAACAGGCCCCACCAGACGGCTGTCTGGGAAGTGGGAGAAGGTCCTTTCTCAGCAGCATCCCTCCCATTTCTCACCTCCGTGGTTGCCCCAGAAACTCCAGAATCTACCAGGAAAACTGGGGAAGCGGATGCGATCTCCTGGAACGGCCAGGGCTTGTTCCTAAAACCTCTGCTGCCTGGCTCTGGGTCTCCACCACCCTTACCTGGTCTCCCAGGATTCGCAAGGGGGAGAGGTGGTCGGCCCCTTCTCTGGGGTTCCAACTGTTTGGGCTATTTGCTAAATTTGTTTGGAACTCCGGTTTGAGGAAAAACCTCGGGGACTCCAGGCGAGGACTCAGACAAAAGGAGAATTACAAAAACAGAAGAGCTGCCAAATCGTCCCAGGCAGCACAAGCAAACCGCCCACAGGCTGTGGCTGCTCCCTGGAGAGCGGCCCTCGGCAGCAGGAGCTCCGCACCGCCTGCCTGTAGCTGGGGAGGCACTGTCTGCCTGTGGTTCACGTTAGAAATTCGGACCCCTGGGTCCAACTCACTGCTGGACGCTTCCATCTACACGGAAACACCTCACCCTCAACAGGTCAGAGCCAGACTCTCCCCAGGCCTCTCGCTGGTCTGCGTCTCCACCGTGTTCTCTCTTTCAGAGGCTGACACCACTGTTCCTGCCGAGACAAGAACCAGACACGGGGGACCCTCTTCCCTCTAGACACCACGTAATGGTTCAAGGCTTGGTTCAAGGCTCATGTTCTGACCCGTCGCAATGGACTCTTCAACCATCTTCCTGTGTCCAGCCCGTTCTCAAAAGCATCCTTGACCTAGCTACCAGTGGAACCCACCCAGAATGCAAAGTGTGCCACACGCCCTGCCCCCCATCCTCCTGGAGTGCACGGTGGAGAAAACCAAATTGCTGGGGGGGGTGGGGTGGGGGGGCTGTGTCCTGCCAAGGGTGAGGTGAGGGCCTGGTTTCCAGCGGTGGAGAAGGAGATCTGTCCCGCCCCGTTCTTCTTGCAGGAAGGGGTGGGGAGGATGGGTGAGGCCTGAATTTGTGGCCCATTGCTCGGGTCAGCCTGCAAGGCCTGAGCGGACACCGAAGGCTCGTACAGAGGCAAAAGCAGACCGGAGTCCGAGGCGCATTGTGGGGGAAAGAGGAGTAGGAACACATGAACTGAAAAACAGGTATTTTCCGTCTCTGTTCCCACCAAGGCAGCACCCCTTCCCCTGTCCCCACTGTCCCTTCTCACCACGCTCACCCTGCTGGTGGTCTCCAATAGCGCTCTCCACTAACAGGCATGAGGATTCGGGGGAGGACGGCTGATTCCCTATCTTGAGGGAGGAAAAAAAAATCAGATGTGCCTGGAGCATCCTGTTGTTGCCAGAAAGCAGGAACGTTTTTGAGAATGCCAGTGAGGACAAGGAGCCAAACCAAGGGGCTCCCAGGCCCAACCCCAACATTAAATTGGGCATTCATTAGAATAGGTCGAGCCAGAGAGAGACGCAGCTTCATGACCAAACTCAAAACAACTTCGGCGAGTACAGAGAAGGGCTTGGTAGATCACAAGGAGGGCGAAGGCAACAGGATGTGTTCATCTGCGCTCACCTGAGAGCGCAGGGAGTGTCCCATAAACGGGTCTTGGTTTCCTCTCAGTTCTGTGTCTGCCCCTTGGGGGTAGAGAGTGAAAGTTGCCATCTGTGGCAGCAGGAAAGAGTAAGCTCGGGAACGCTGAGTCAGCCAACTGGGGAAAAGCAGACACTCGCCCAGAATAGGTGGTCTCCGCCCTGGGGTCACCCGAGACAGCAGAGCACAACAGGGTCCCCGACACGTCCAGTGGTCCCAGAGAAGGACAGGAACCCGTGCCTGTCCCCTGCAGGGGTGAAGCTGCCACAGGGCCCCCATTAGTTATGGGTTCACAAGGAGATGCACATTCGAGATCATGCTAACAGATCACATCCATCAATACATTATGATAACCAGGGAACAGATGACTCAACACTGGCCAATCGAGATGTGCATTTATCTCAGGCCAGGGAGCATTCAATGCCGCAAAACCGAAAACCTTCCTGGAGGCTGGAAGGAACAAGTAATGTGTAACTGTGGAAAGGACCCCCCCCACCCCTGGTTTCTTCCCCTTGGACTTCGCAGCCCAGGCTCACACCCTCGTCCGGAATCGGTCGTTCAGCCCCCTAGACTTGGCAAACCCAGCACTTTGGGGTGGTTCTTTTTCTTCGTTGTTTGCTCTGGTAAGATTGTTAAAATCCCTAGTAAGGTAAAAATAGTACTCGGTGAACTCACTGAAATCCTAGTAAGGTGTTAAAATTGGCACCCCAGGAAGGCGTGGAATTTAGGATAAGAACCCGAGCGAAATCCACAGTATTAGCACTTTTATACCAGGTTTTGATGTAAGGCGATGAAGCAGCTTTGGACTCATGGTATTTTGCATATTTAATGTTTAGACTTTTTAAGAGGATCTGTTGTATTAAATTTGTGAATTAAGTATCTGTAGGGGTTTCTCAAAAAGTTTGCAATGTTAAATTTTTGTGAAAATAGAGTTGGCGAAATTCATGAGTTTTGAGAAATAGATTTTATGTTATAGAACATCTGAGTGCCGGTGAGGGGCGCAGTGCTCCCCCCAAGCCCCACCCTCCTACTCCTGGCCATATAGACCCCCCCTCAGCACTCTCCTGGGGATGGGGGTGGGGGTGAAGACAGGCCTCTGGCCTTGCTTGATGGAGAGGGCCGGGGATCCCTCTCTGAGTCACCCTGAACGCAGGATCAGGTGAGGACGACTCCGGACTTGTCCAAGGCGAGACTCCCTTAAAGTCCTTCTGCCTCAGAGACACGTCTCCCTGTCTGGCTTGACGGGCAGAGCAGCGAGCCACGGCTCTGGTCACGGTCACTGCCGCGTGCAGTCCTAGGACGTGGCTGCTGGCCAGGGAGTCAGAAGGCGGGGGCTCGGCCCTCTCCCGACGGACTACCTTCTAGAGAGGCTTCCCCAGCAGCCTGGCCTTCCCGGGCCTCCATACAGCGCAAGGGACTGGAGAGCTTGTGTCTCCCTCCAGAGAGTTGACACCGTCACCTGCGGGACCCATTTTCTCTGTAGAAAGTACGCTCACCTTCACCTTCACAGAGCTGCGGTTTCCACTTCTATCTCCCGGGTCCCTCCTCTCCCTTCCCGAAAGCATGAGTGGAAAATGGGGGGACAGGGCTTTCCCTGGCTGACAATGTCCTCCTCCTGGGGGGCGGCTGCCCAGTGGCCTGGGAGAGGTGCAGGGAAGGACAAGCAAGGGCTGAGGGTCTGGGCTCCTGCATCTTCCATGGCCCAGCCCCCCTCCTGTCTTCTACCCTTGCCTGGAGTAGAAATCAGAATGCGGGTGGCACATTTTGAAGACAATTTTGGGCACAAACCCAACCCCAAATGCATACAAAGGTTCTGGGGAAAATTGCAAAGAACTGTGTGATGTAAGGAATCAACAGTTACCCATTCATTCCTTAGTTCACAGATCGGACGGCTGGGAGATGTTAGGCTATGTGAGGGGAGCAGACAAGCATTCTTTATCCTTGAGGAGGTCAGAGACAGCAGGGAGACTCACAAAGAAGAACCAACATGAAAGAGGGTGGGGGTTGAGCTGCTGAAGAACCCCCAGCAGCAGAGTCTTGAGTGGCAGGAATTTGCCACGGGAAAACAGCCAGGGGGGTGGGGAGAGAGGGGCCTTCCCATCAATGGGTCTGAGCCAGGGAGTCCCTCTGGGGACCTCTGACTGCTGGGGACCTGGTGGGTAGGAAGGGAGCAGGGGGAGGGGCTTTGAGAGCCAGTGTGTCTGGTCACAGACAGGCTTGTAAGCCAGGCAAGGGTCTGGAGCGTGCCCCAGAAGAGGTCGTCGGGTGTGTTAAGTGGGTGAGTGACAGGAGCAGGTTTGGGGCACAGGGGACTGACCCCATGCGGGGAGGCCCCCGACACACAGCAGCCTCCAGGACAGAGAGCCTGGGGAGGAGCCAGCTCCCTCAAAACAGAAGGAAGCTAATGGGGTGCCCCCATCAGGTAGCAGAGGAAGGGGCCCATGTGGATGAGAGTGGAGAGTGAAGAAGTATTAGGAAACCCTGTATGCACGGCATTAGGGAAGGTAGGAGGGGTGAGGTGTTGTTTTCAGAACTGGGGACGCAGTAAGCAATCTGGGTCGAGGAGATGAGTTCTGTTTGGGGTATCTGGCGTGTCTTCCTTCTAAAGTAAGAAATAGCTCTCCCCTCTTTATACAAGTAATTTGTTTTCACTGCAATTTGCTTTGTTGCAAAAAAAATTTTTTTTCAGGACACACAGAAAAGTATATAAGTGGATAATTCTGCTACCCAGAGATATTCTGCTACCCAGAGATAATCTATTAACATACTGGCAACATTCTCCCAAACCTTTTTTCTGTGATGTGTAGTTTTTTAAAACAATAGACAATACTGTTTCTAAAACACCCGATGCTTAGCAGGACCCCGGGCCAGCATAATCGGAACTGCTGGGGGGTTGGGGACCAGGCACCCGCGTTTTCAAAGCTTCCCCGATGACGCTAATGCGCAGCCCATGTGGAGAACCAGTACCCTGAGGACAAGCAGGGCCAGAGAGGAGAGCTCAGAATAGAACCAATGCAGCCCCTGCTGGTTCCACTCTGTTCCTGAGACTCCAGAAAGAACCCCAAATCTATGTCATAGCAAATACGAGGGACCAGAAGGCATTTTAGACGTCTACCTAATACAGAGCCGATCATGATTCAAAGGGCTAAGAAAAAGACCGTCTTCTTAGCTCTCACCCCACCCGTGCTTCGCCCTGAGTGAGGGACAGATGGGGGTGACACCTCAGTGTTTGGATGCTCCGATTAATACATCGACCCCTCGGGACTCGGGCTCTGGAGCTGGTCGTCAGTCCTGGGGACACTGGTCGTCAGTCCTGGGGACACTGGTCGTCACAGGGCCAGGTTACCCTCGGGCACCAGCAGGGAAAGGGGACTGTGTGCCCTTGGAATAGGCCTTCTCCTCTCGAGAAGGGAAGAGAGAGTGCCTGCGATCACATCGGGGCTTCGAGTCCGGGAACGGTAAACACGGACAGGCTGCCAGATCGCACTCTAAATATATTCCAGTGACCTCATGTTCTCACACGCAGCGGAACAAAAAGAGGCGTTTTTATGCATCTTGGATGACAGCATCTTGTGCTTTTAGGGTGTCTCACCAAAGGTCACCACAACAGGCTCAGGACATGCAAGGAAACACCGCCATCGACCTTGTCTACCTTCGTGCAAGCCGGATCCTTGGACCCTGGAATGAATGCATTCCCAAGCACGAGCAGCAGGCCCCCCCACCCCCCGCTCCCTGTGGGGCGAGTCTCCAATCAAAGGTCCTCAGAGGGGAGCCAGGCGAGGCTGGGAGGGAGCAGTGTATATTCTGGGGTGATTAACGGCTTGGTTTTGGCCTCCTCATCCACACGGGCCTCATCTGTTACTCGTTTTCTCTTTGGCCAAAGCGACCGCATCCAATGTCCCGAAGGAGAAGGCTGGAAAGTTTTTTGAAAGCCCTTTCAGGTGAAGCCCAGTGAAAGGGCAGACGAAGTTTCCCTCCATTTATGGCTGTATCTCCCAAGGGGGTGGTTGGGGTGGGGGTGGGGGAGGGATAGAGAGAGAGAAAGAGGAGAGAGAGGAGGGAGGGAAGGAGGGAGGGAGGGAGAACATCTCTGTTCCCCTGACATGTTAGGTCTGTTTGTTCCTCAGCCCTTATTGAGAGAAACAGAGTTGATCTTAAAACTGGGGACCCTCTTGGTGGCCCCTGGCGTGACAGGACCAGCCAGGACCCTCAAGCCCCCTGCCCGCAGCACGCCTCCCCCGTCTAGAGTCTGCGCCCCTGCCCTGTACGCACACAAGTCAAGCAGCAGGGTAGTTCGGAAACATGACGAACACTTGGCAGGCTCCCGCCTGAAGGGACAAGTGGGGGGATCTGAGGAAGCCCGGCCTTGGCTGCAAGTGCGGCCGGGATCCAGTGTCCCTGGAGCCGACCCAGGGAGGGACAGCGGCTGCCAGGGCGTCTTCCCTGGGGGCAGCCCCAGGGTTCTGTGCTTTGGCGTCTGTCAAGAACATTATTCAGAAATTTCTGCACAGTTCTGAGCCCGAGCCCTCACCGTGCACACGGAGACATGAGGCTTGGGGGAAGTTGGGCCCCAGCTCTGAAGGCGGCAGTTCTCACAGGGGTCTCTCCCAGAGGTGGCCTGTGCGACACAAATCCCCACCCCCCACCGTGTGCTCCTTCGGGGGAGGGCCACTCCTCTCCCCTCCTGAGCGCCCAGCTCCAGGGCGTCTCCAGCCCTCACTCAGTGTTTGAGTTGTTAGGGTCTCGCTTTTCTCTGTTTCCTAGTTTCACGAGCTCCATGGCCTTAGTCCCTGAGGATCACCATCAGCGTGCCAGGCCCCTGTTGAAATGACCAGCAACATGCCTGTTCTGCCCTCCCCTCCTGGGATGGCCCAGGTAGGCCAAGCTGGGGGTCCTAGTCATCACCCTCCTGCCTTCTCTGCCCGCTGGGCCCCAATGCCTGTCACAGGACCCACGGTAGGACTCCCAAATGTCCTGGCCCTTCCACCAGGTGCCACCGTCACTGGGGCACAGGACTCACATCAAGCACCAGGAAGCTTTGGTCTAGAGATGCTTTCTGTTTTTCGTTCCTGAGAGTTGTGGACACCGGATTCCAGCTGTCACAGCTAAGACCCCTCAGGTGCCCCCCCCACCGTCCATCACCTTAAAGTATCCCCTCCTGTCTCCAAAATCGCCTCAATACTTAAAAGCATGTTTTAATTGAAATGTTTTTCTTAAAGGGAGACCCGTGCTGCGAGAAGATACCATTTTACGGCCAGCCCTCCTCTCTGCTCCCTTGAAACCCTCTCCTGACCTCGGCGCCCTCAGAGTCAACTGGTGGAGACATTAGCTTTCCTTGGGGCAGGGGCAGATCACCAAGTCAGGCCTCCATCCAGGGGTTTCCTGTCACCAACGCCGCATTAGCACAAATCCATTTTTCATTAGGAGAAAATAAAACTCATCAGCAACATCAACTGAAAAATGTTCTTTGAGAGCAAGTTCTTTCCATTTCAAGCTAAGCACATGACAGCTGGTGGCTTTTAATGGAAAGTGTAATTTGCTGGGCTGAATTACTATCAAATCACTTGAGAATTTGTGTGTTTAATTTTTCCTTTTTGGAGGAAGGCCGAGCTTTGGCGTCCAGGAGAACAGATGAGGAGTGGAAAGTTCTGGTCTTGTCTCTGAGTGTGGCCTTAGAAGACCTACGCGATCCTCAGCAAAATCCTGTTCAGACACGTAGGTACATTCATTTCCCTCACTCTGTTCGCACTTGAAACCCATTTTATAAGCTGCTTAGAAAACAACCTCTGTCCCACCCTCCATCTGGGCTTCACACCACACGGTACATATGAATGGAAACACCCCCATGGTTCCCCATGTAACGGAAAATATCTGATACAAAAGAACCTGGTGGCTGTCTGCTAGGGACTGAGTGTCCGTGTCCTCCCCAATCTCACACGTCAAACCGGAACTCCCAGGGTGATGGCAGTTGGAAGCGGGGCTTGTGGGAGATGAGCTTTAGAAGGTCGTGAGGGTGGGGCCCTGTGATGGGATTAGCGCCCTTTTAGGAGAGGATGAGACCACAGCTCTCCGTTGCCTGCCACCATGCAAACTCAGAGCTAGCTGTCTGTCATTTTTTAGCACTGTCTTTTTGGATCTGTCTCTTCAGGCAAGGAAAACAAAAGAAAAAAAATAGACAAACGGGACTACAAACAAAAGAAGTTTTTGCACAGAGAAAGAAACAATCAACAAGATGAAAAGGCAATCCATTGTACGGGGCAAGACACTCACCCGATGATACTTCCAATCAGAGGTTAGTATCTAAAATATCTAAGGAACTCATACAACTTAACACCAAAAAACCCCCCAAACAACCTGATTAAAAAACAGGCTGAGGAGCTGATGAGGCATTTCTCTAAAGAGGACAGTTGAGAGTCCCAAGCAACTTGGCTCCAACCTGCGTTTTCACCTCCACATGCAGCCGCTTCTCCACGGGAGCCCTTTGCAGCCTCAGCTGTGCATTTCCAGTTCTGGCTTTCACTTCTCGGGCCCTCAACCCGTCCACATGCAAATCTCGCCTCTTCCCCCAGCCTCACCCGGCCCCTCCAGGCCTCAGTGCGGTGTTGCTCCTGAACATGCAGAACCTTCCTGGTTTGGCAGGTCCAAGGGGCACTGAAGCCGCCGGGACTGTCCGTGTTAACTGCTTCGGGTTTTGTATTTGTTGTGAGGCTGTTGGCTCCGGGTACCAGACCCAGCACCATGCATGGCCCACAGGGAGGCTCTGGCCTGGTGCAGCCATTGGCGGGGGGCGGTGGGGGGAGGTTCATTTGCATGTGGATAGCATGTATATTTCTTCAGCTAGAAACTGTTATTAGCAAGAATAATTAAAACAGGAAGCTGCGGGGTTGTTCTTTGTGTCACATAAGAAATCACGTTGTTATTTGCCGAGCTTTTGTGCCGCCAACACTGGGCACCGAAACTGCAGGTTACGTCCCCGAGCCAGGGTCCACGGGGGTGGAGAACAGAGTTGGGCTCCAGCCCCTGCTGAGGGACTGGGCAAACTCCCTAACCTGTCTGGCTCTTCCTGTCGGAATCTGGGAAGAGTTACCCCTTCCTCCTAGGGTTCTTATGGAAGTCAGATGTTTGGTACAAAATGAGTAAGATTGATTATAAATAACCAAGGCATCGGTGGTAACATGGTGACTCAAACCAAGCTGTTTTGGAAAAACACACTGGGAACTCACGATGGTACCTGCAGGGACACAGTGGGGAGGTGCAGGACAGGATTAGAGGGTGGGCAGGACAGCGGCTGTGCAGTCACCTCTGCGTGGGGTGGGTTTCACCCCCCGGTGCCGGGACAGGGTGATGGGGAGGCACTTGCACCCCAACACGGAAATGTGTCCTTTCTTCCCAGAGACCCCTGTGTCAGACCTCCATCGCTGGGTGATGCACTGCCTGCTGCAGACGGGTGACCGCTCACCAGGCACTGGGCCGTCCCCAGCTTTGTGATCACTTCTTCTCTGTGGTCACGTGACTGTGACCCACGAGACGGTGAGCGCCTCGGTCAGTGACTGCCCACCACCCCGGGACCTGGCATAGAGCAGGAGTTCAGCACGTGCCGGTTCTTACTGGCTATTCCCAAGCACATACTTCCCAAGAACGAAAGAAGAAAGACAAGACTTCTTCCTGGACTGGCTTGCTAATGAACAAGTAGATAATGAAGGTGTTGCAAGGAAGTCACTGGCAAAGGTTCACAGGGCTGCCTTGCGTGCCCCCCGCAGAGGCGCACAGGTTACGTTTTTACAGCAGTTCCGCAGCTCCGGGCAGATGGAGGAAGAGCGAGTACAAGAGAGGGCTTGATTCGAGCACGGCTCTGTTTGGCGGCTGTTTTCGGGGACACCATAGCAGCACATCTCACCCCGGGGGGTGTGAGGCAGGCCTCGAGCCCAACTGTTTGAAGACACTCCAAAACCAAAGCCGGGAGGGAAACAATCCCGCGGTCACAGCTGATGGGAACTCGGCTTCTCTGAAGGAGCTGGTTCTGTTACCAAAGGGAGAACAGGGCCCCGGGGGGCAGGGGCCTGTGTGGACACCGCGCTGGCCCAGTGAGGACGGGTGGCCATTAGTCCCCACTGGCTCAAGAAACAGCAGGGGCCATGCTCCATTTACCCAAGTACAGAATGTTCCCTTTCAATCAGAATTGCTGTTGATGAGGGACAGGGGCAGAGGTGGCCCTGGGCACTCTGGCCAAGGCCAAGGGCACAGCCTGGCCAGGGCTCCACGGTCTTGCCAGCGTACCCCAGGCTCTGGTTTGGGGGGATTACGCCTTTACGGCTTGTGGCGGTTGCAATTCCTCTTTGATAAAACACACACGAGGGATTGGTGTTTCTCCTGAGCCTGTTACTACCACCCAGTTGCACTTCTAAAATGAACGAATCTGGGGCACAGGCAGGAACCTTGAGATTTCTCTAGTACTCTTTTGCAGCCATGTTATGCCTCACCACTGCGCATATGTCTTCCAGGTGGCCTGCCTTCCCCTTCTTTCTTCATTGTCCTGGTTTCTATTTCTTCTCTCCTCCCTTCTCTCTGGTTCCTTTCTCTTCCAGTTACTTCTCTTAAAAAGAAAAGGCGACGATGATGATGATGACGATTATACACAGCAAGTCCGGGAGGAAGGCTCTTTCAGGGTCGGGTTCATCCAGTCACTAGGGCCCGAGACTCCTTCCATCTTTCCCTTCTGCTCCGGGAGACAGTCCGGGCCGGCTGCTCTTTAGGTCATATTACATTGTAACACCGAGGTCGGTAAGGAACATGAGGGTAGAAAATCAGTCACAAGACTACAGGGAGTTGGGGGGGGGGTCCATGGTGAACTGTAGTGAGCAGCCCTGCCTCGGTCATTCAAACAGGAAACATTGTTTTCTCATCGCCTCCCAATGTAGATACATTACAAGCAGTTGAAAGGTCCTGCTCCCATCTTGTGGCCGCGGGAGAGCTGACCCCTCCCAGACAATGATGAACGCTTCCTGGGGCCTGCCTCACCGCTGTCTCGGAAGCTGGGGACCTTGTTGCTGCCCAGCGCCGAGCTTCACCTCCGCAAGATCCTACCCTTCCTAGGAGTTGGGGTGAGTCTCCTTTCCCGGCCCTCCTATCGCCCGGCGCACATTCTCCAATGCTTCCTTCTAGTCCAGTTTCCAGCTCCCAGGGGTCCTTCATGTGTGGTCCAGAGCACCACCTCCTGGGAGCAGTCCCCACTGCAGACCTACCTGCTCAGGTACTCCGGGGTGGGGCCTGGCAACCTCCAGCCCGGCGAGCTCTCTGAGGGTCCTCAGACTCTCTAACGTTTGAAAGAGACTACCCTCAGGCCCTGCAGTGTTTAGGGACCAACAATCTAAAGACTGGTTTTCAATCCTGGCTGCACTTTCATCTCATCTGGGGAACTTTAAAAAGAATTACTAATGCCTGGATCCCACCCTCCCCACTGCCCAAACCCTTATATAACCCGTCTGGTGTGCAGCCTGCGCTTTGGGGGTTTCACAAGTTCCCTGATGATTCCACACTGCAGCCAAGACTGAGAACCACTGATCTAAATAAATGTGGAGGCAATTACACTGTAAATGATTAAGCAGAAATCCAAGAGTGAGACACAGACAAAAAATGAGAAGTCCTCTTTGTGGCTTCAAAACACACAGCTCTTAGGAACCAGTCAGCGTTTCATCTGTTCCCTTCACAGTCCTGGCCCCTTCCCTGTGGGTCCAGAGGGAGGAGGCAAAAGCAGCTGGAACAGAAACACAATCGCATCCCCACCAGACGGGAGGACGAGCCCCTGCGAAAGTCCCTCTAATGCGGAGGGTCCTCCTGCCACCAGCCAGCTCAAAGGACCAAGGGCAGCCTTGGACTGTTTCAGCCAGTGGGAAAAGGGACCCGGAGCTTCCTCCTAAAGAGGGAAAACCACGAAACCAGAAATGAGTCTTCCTTTAGGGAGGGGAATCCATTTTAATGGAGTGAAACTAAGGAATCACGTATGAGTTGATGTTACCCGAGAGCAGCCTGTTACCCGGACTCGGCATGACACGCAGCCCCTCGTCAGGGGTATCGTGGAGCCCTGACGAGGGAGAGAAACATGGCCACACTCAAAAGTTTAATTGCTTCTCTCTTTCAAAACGGAAATTCTAACCCCGTATTTATGTGGTTAAGAGTTGCTGAAGATGCAGGTGGCAGGTCGTAACCATGGCTACCACCCAACTCTCCGAGGTTGGTAGACGTCCATCAATCGATTGTTAGTTTTTGAGACGTAACTCTGGCTCGCCAGGTTTTCTCTCCACACCTGAAGGAAAAGGGTCCTGTTTTATGTTAAAATCACGGGACAGTCTCTGGTGACGAAAACGGCAGCTTGCTTGTCTTCCTTCCACCACGGCGTCGCATGTGTGCTGACAGTTTCCACACCTGAACTGGATGAGAAACTGGGCTTTGACCATGAGGCAATAACGACACAAATTCAGCAACTGTTACTTCTGGATGAGCTCAGGCTTCGGACAAGTTGGTCCAAATCCGACTCCAAATGCTGGTGGGCACCACCCTCAGCTCTGGTTTGCAGTTCTGGGATGGTCTCAGAGGCCATGGCTTCACACAAGCGCCCCGGGCGGGTAAAGTACCGGTCTTAATACCCAGGAACAACAACAGGCGTTCTTTCATGGGCAGCTCTTCTTCATGTTTTCCTCGACTTGCCAGTTTGCCTATAGTTAATATAACGGGCTTATTTGGTTTAGAGATTTAAGATACTTTTCAGTTCAGATGGAGGGGCCAATCTCTGCAAAGACCCCTCTCGTTCTATGGAAAACCCCGCCCTCATCCCTCACTGCACAGCCCCCACCCCCACACCTGCCTCCAAGAGCAGCACTGGAAGGTTCTGGTGTGGGGTACGATTTCCCCAACTCGGCCCGATGCGCTCTGGCGTGGCCTCACCAGGTATGCCCTCACCTGCACACACAAGGCGCCAATGGTTCCCAGCCTCTCCACAGCTGGGCGTGTCTGGCTGTCTACTTTTCACCAGTTTGACAGATGGAATGTGGGCGCTCTCTGATGATCCCCCCGAGACCCCGTTTGTCAGGAGGGCACATCCTTGTCCTGGGAGACAGCAGCAGGTGCAGCTGAACCAGACAGAAGCTGCTTCTTACCTGCTGTGTCCTTGTCAACCACCTCAGGAAGGGAGTTTACATAAGAGCTAATGACAAAAATGTATCTATAGTAATAAATCACCACCCTGGTGCAACCTGTATTTTTAAGTAATTTATTTCAATAGAAATATTTCAGAAAACTGTACTTAAATTAGCGTCTGCAAACACACGGAAGATCTCACACTCACATTTGCATATTAAACAGAAACAAAAAGTGGGAGAGAAACCCAGCTGCACGTCACTCGAGGAGGTCATAGTGCAATCGGGTGCTTCGTCAGGAGCACCTCGGGCCAACCGGGGGACAGGGTGAAAATGGCTTGTGTCTTCCTGTAGCCTCATCACTGGACACTCACCACCCCGGGTGCTCCTGTCCCTCAGGCCACACTGGGAAGGAGTTCCCCACCCTCCCCACACGCCCACACCTCAGGAGGCTCTGAGACCATGAAGGTGTCAGTCATCCAAGTGTGGACGCTCCGGACAGTCTGGCGACCTCTTATCAGCTGGTCTCTTGGACTCGGTACGTCCGTAATTCCTGGGCTACGTGGCTAGTCCTAATAGGTGATACTTTCAGGGGAAACTTGGTATTTCTTAGCTGGTATTTAAAGCATGGCTAATATTTATGAAATTTTCTATTAAAAAAACAAACAAACAAATACCCCTTTAACCGTATCACTACTTACTCCATAGTCCAAATGACTAGACTGAAAACTCAAATCCTGCCAGTAACTAAGCCTCACGGACCAGCCAGCCCTTCATGCAGCTTAAAAGACAGTGTGTGCCTGCCTGCTCCGGAGCAGACGAGCCCTTCGGTGTTTCGGAAAACAGCATCTCGACTCACTTGAACTGCAGACCTTGCAATAATCACAGAGAAGCAGAATGTTTCCGAGCTTTGCTGTTACAGGGAAAGGGAGTCTGGCCTCTTAGCTTCCCTTTAATTTATATACTGGGGTATTTCCACTTCCCCCCACAATGTCTCCATGTAAGCAATCACTGACCGGCAGGGTAGGTGACTGTTTGTTCCGAGTCTTATTTAGATATAAGAATGAATCAAACCAAGTCTCATTGCTGGCCAAAGGGACTCTCATAACAAACAAGACTTCAACAGCTTTCATGAAACCCAAACAAACCTTTCTGGCCTTATCATACTCTATTTTTAGAGATGTTATGAAAGGCCTTGTAACTGTGCGCTCGAAATAAAACAAAACCCACAACACCAACACAGAACACACTCAGTGTGATGGACACTCTGCTCAGTTGTTCCTGAGACTGCTCACCTAAAGGGCGATTTGTGGGGGATTTATTTGGGGGGACTTATGTTTAATCTCCCACCTGGAAGGAGAAGAGCAGGGAGGGAGTGGACCTACAAAGACTCAAAGCCAAGGAGGACTGCAATAATTACTTGCGGGTACCTGCACAGACTTTCTCAGACGGGCTCTGTGACAGAGCGAGCTGGTGGACAGGGGCAGACGGCACACACCCCTGAACAGAGGAGGACGAGGAGGAGTACACCCCTGAACAGAGGAGGCAGATGACAAGTGTTGTACCTGGTGCCCTAGAATTGGCTTCAAGTGGGTAAGGCACCGGCCACAGCCCCCCACCACACAACGTGAGGTACCCGTGTCCTGAAAATGCCTCGGTGAGCTTACGAGTTTGCACAAACAGATCTCTTTCGCTAGAATCCTCTAACTAGGAAAAAAAGTCACTTTGGACACAAGCCATTTTTCAGGAAACAAAAGCAAAAAGTACTGAAATCAGTTTGAAAAGGCTGACGTCACATGGAAAATAATGTTCATCAATGTAAGCAATAGTGCTTGTACGTCAAAGCATAGGAAAAAACAGTATCGCTCTGGCTGTAAAATCTTCGAAGGAAAAAACACGAAAGGGCAGTGCGGGAAGGTGAAAGCAGACCCTAAGCGCCGCCGCGGAGGAAGCCGGCAGACCTCACTGCGCATGCTCTGTGTACGTGCAGGCTCTGTGCACCGAGCACACTCTCTGCACCGCCCGCACTGCACCAGCAGCGCTGCTCTTCTGCCGCCACACCCTGGGCAAGCTCGTCTGCACCCTCAAACAGGGATCCGATGGTTTCGAAGGCCTTTGAAGCAAAGGACTTCTTTTATTAAAGATTGTCTTCTGTTAAGCAACACTGGTATGCACCCCTTGTTGGCGGAAGATAACACGGCGTTTTAAAACCCGCCTGTAAAGGAATGTGCCTCCAGCAAACGGGGAAAGAGTCAGCAGAGGCCGTGTTCTTGAAAAAAGTCAGTGGACTGAATCGACTATTATTGCTGACTTCCAATTAGTACCAGGCCCTACCATTTTGTTTTTGGTAGTCAAGGCCGATGGCTTACAGATTTAACTGAAAAAAGAGAAAAGAAAGAAAAAGACTTCTGCCCAAGTTGTTTGGCCAGCTGAAGTCTAGTAACCCTGAGCGGTCACTAGACCGGGCTGTTCTCCGGGCCCCAGGGCCAAGGCCGGACAGAGTGTGCGCACCAGATGCTGTAAACACCGCTTCCTTCAACGACAGCGCTCCTCCGTCTCCCTCACAAGTCTTCCAGAAGGGGAGGGAAAGCCACTCGCAAAACTTCGCAGCCACGAACCCTCATGTCAGGCGGCGGGATGGCAGTCTGCGCCCCGCCCCCCCAGAAAAACACCGGTCACTGACGCACGTGCCTGGGCACAAAACACACTCACACTCCAATGGTCTGGAGCCCTTTCTGTGATACAAACAGTATTTCCACAGTGAAGAAAATGAAACTGGAAGGCGTGTCTCATCCGTTCTCCTTCAATTCTCGCATTTTGGAGGTCACAGTAAAACACAAACCAACACACAAAAAAACCCCTCCACAATGATAAGCGCGGCCTGAACACAGAGGGGGCAGGAGACCGAAAACGGTGCTCCAGGGGGTCACCGGGTGGTCATTTTCACACGAAAAAGAAGCCTCTGAGTTCAAACTGCTGAGTGAGTGTCCCCACGGCATTCGAGCTGGTGCTCTCTCTGCGACGCCTGGCCACAGACACGCCTGGCCACAGACACGCCAGGCACTGTGCCACTCACGGACTAGCTGAATTTATCACTTCTCTGAGCTCTTTTTGGCCAGGAGAGACAAATGAACTTAATATTGATGAGAATTTCAAGCTTCTGAGTCACTAACTGATTAATGATCAAGGGTTGGCCTAATGAGAGGGAAATAAATTCATCATCCTGCTACTAAACTACCTAAATATTTAACATCTTTTGGTGACACATTTTCTTCGCTCGGATTAGTATTAGATATCATCTGGTGAGAGTTAGAGAATAAAAATTCACCTACACCGTTTTAATGCACTTCTGTTACTGGTTTCCATTTGCTTCGGATGCTAAAATAATCTTAACAAGCAATGGCCAGTCTCTCGAGAGGACAAATCTGAAGACAGAAGAGGTCTCCCCGCAGGGTGTTGAAGCTGCAGGGTGGCCTTGTCACCCACTGTGAGCACTGTCCTCGGTCTGGGCAGGCACCCGCTCGTGTTCAGAGCCAAACGCATCAAACACGCCCTGGGGTCTGGCTCCCACTTTGGCAAAACTGCGCGATGTCACACTCTGACTTCCGGTGCTCGTCCCCAAAGCTACAGCCGACCCACAAGGCATCTACTTTAGCTTATTCACACCAAACAAACAAAATAATAATGAAAAGTCCACAGGGCTCTCATCCACAATATTTTTTAAAAAGCATATACACTGTTAAAAATACTTGTTTCTGAAGAGAAATAAACACATTAGGAAAATTAAAAAAAATGCAAACGCAAAATAAGACGTGCAAGGTCTACACGGTAATACTGCTGGCTCCGCCGAGGGCGTCTCCCCATGCCCCCCGCTTGGGCTACGCTTGGGGGTCAGTCACTGAAAAGTCCCTCAGCACAGGCAACACTGCGTTCCCTCCAGCCCACGTCATTCCCCACAAAGCCAGAAATAATGGCATTTCTAACTGTGCTGCATGAGAAAAATACTTGAACTCTTAACATCTTTTCCAAAGAGAAATCTAAATTTTCAAAACACTCAGCGCTCGGGAGAGAGCTCTTCTCCTTTCCTTGGATAGATTGGTAGCTAATTATTCTGTGGGCAACAGTTTCTACTTGAATTTCAGGGATTCAAGAGTGAAATACTCATGACACAAGAGGGGAACTCACATTTGTATTTTCTAAGAGTACAAACATGAGAAACTTTGTGTGAAGCCCAAAGTACGAGAGGCCAACTAGACAATGTCAGGGAGAAAGCACGTCCCACTCTGGACCAGAGCTAAAACTTACGACACTTCATGCATTTATAACATCCAACACATGGCTTTTGTTCGAATGTCATTTTTTGGTTAAAGCTCTGAGGCTTCTTACCTCGGATCTTTGTTTTCTGTGATTCAACATGTACTTTGGATATCAGATGCATTATTGCATAGAAGAGCCTCACAAAACTTCTTGCTCAACTATTGACCAGAAGATGGTTCCGTGGTAGCGACGGCAGGGGTGTGTGTGTGTGTGTGTGTGTGTGAGGTTGTCAGGGAATCGTTTTGCAATAAAGGGAAACTGTATAAGAAGGAGTGTTTGATATTTTAAATCCCCAGAATCTCAACCTTTTCTCTCTCAAAATTATTTTGTATGTCTACTAATAAAAATACATACATAGACACGTGGAACCTCCTTTAAACAAATGTGATCTTGAGTCTCATGTTGAACAAAAACAATAAAAACACTGGCATTGTGCACAAAGAATGACGTAAAAGAAAAGAGCAATTTATCACCTTGATGATAAAAAGCACCTGTGACTGGTAGACGTGCTGATACAACTAAACTGAAAAATGTCATTACTGTAAAACCTCAGGGACTCCGTTCTCCACTGGGCAGACCTGTGGTCCAACAATGAATTCACATAGAAGGC
This sequence comes from Sturnira hondurensis, assembly GCF_014824575.4. Taxonomy (NCBI): domain Eukaryota; kingdom Metazoa; phylum Chordata; class Mammalia; order Chiroptera; family Phyllostomidae; genus Sturnira; species Sturnira hondurensis. The sequence goes on along the minus strand of NW_028094846.1, from coordinate 8,981,654 downwards.
TGAATGTACAGCCCGTTAGCAACGGCCCTGTTTTCTGGAACCCACTGGAAAAAAATGCCTGGCATGCGAACACTCAGCCTTTGTACCTCCTGTAGGAAGTCATGTTCCCCATACAGTACTCAATGTCAGAAGTTTAGTGTTTCAAAATATCTTCCCTCATCCAAAACCAAACAAAAACCCGCCCCAAGTCCCAGACAAAGTCCCAGCAGCTCACGCGACCACATTTCTGGTCCCTGGGGTCTTGCTGTGGGGGCGCAAGGGAGGCCGAGGCGGGTGGCTGCCAGCAGAGTCCCTGCACCTTGGTTCAAAACCAGCTCCTGATGTAGCCCATGGCGGGGGGGGGGGATGTTTTTCTTTTTAAAGTATCTAGAAAAGGCGATTCCCTCTCCCCCCAAATTAGTACCAAGTTAAAAGAAATGCAAATTAGATCCACTTAGATCTAACAGATCTGAAAAGAAATGCGATTTATGATCTATGCCAAGCACAGCACCGCCAGAAGATTCACACGCACTATTTGGTGTCGCATGGTGGTTTTCCTCTCTTTTAAGGCAGTGGTTTCCACAGGTCGGTCCCGAGATCAGAGGCGTGGTCCATGGCAGTTTGTTTTGCGAGTCCAGTCAGTTCTCTGGGAACGTCTCGCTTCATTCCCTGAAGTTAGTGCGGTTTGGGTGGCGGACCCCAGGGGCTGCACCGGCAGCTCCGGGCTCGTGCTGGCCCAGGACTGGTTCTCCGCTGGGGCTTGCCCCACAGGCCCCCCGCTCTCACTGGCGGGGGAGGGGGGGGGGGCGACAGTTCAAATCTCTTCTTTCTGGGGCCCTTACTCAAAAGTCATCAAGTTCGTAGGAACCTATAAAACACATGGTAAGCATTACAGAATGGTAACATTTCTTTATTTTTATTAAAAAATCAAAAACTTTTCAATTACAGCTGACATTGAAGACTGTATTAGTTTCAGCTGTACAATCCCATCCTTAGACATTTATATTATAATTTATGAAGTGCCCTGACTGGGGTGACTCAGTGGGCTGGGCGTCATCTCACAGACAGAAAGGTCGCCGGTTGGACCCCCAGACAGGGCATAAGCCTGGGTGTTGGACCAGGTGCCTGGTTGGGGGCGTGCGAGAGTCAAACGATGATGTTTGTCTCCCGTCAATGTTTCTCTCCACCTCTTCCTCCCCCCCCACCCCACCTCCGGTAAGCCCGGTACCCGCCTGGCACCACACACAGCTGCTGTACTTCCACTGACTACACTCTCTGTGACTCTTTGGTAACCACCCGCCGGTGCTGCTTACCCTCTGACCTTTTCACCCAGCACCTCCTCTTTGGCAACTCTCATTCTGTTTTCTGAATCTATAAGTCTGTTTCTGTTTGGCTTATTTTTTAGATTCCCCATCCAAGTGAGATCATATGGTGTTTGTCTTTCTTTGCCTAACTCATTTCACTCAGCGTCATACCCTGTAGGTCCATCCCCACAAACTGATAGCACTTAAAAGTCGTTTTTCAAAGTACTACTTCTTATCTTTCTTTGTCATTTTAAGTGAGCCCCAATATTAAAATCTTTCTCACCTAAAGTGTTTAAAAATTTAAATTCATTGGAGGTGACAATGGCTCCCACACCTACCAGGTTTCCGGGGCACAATTCTACGTCATTTGTGGAGCGCATTGTTTGCCACCCAAATCAAGCCTGTTGCCATATATTGGACCCCTTTAAAATATCTTATTTTTTTTAATTAAAAATTTAAGCTTATTTTTCGCCTTTTTTCCATTACCATTTATCTTCCTTATACTCTCTTCCAGCTCCACCCACCTCCCACAATCACAAAATATCTTTCCAAAAAAGGGAATGTAATAGAAGTCCTGTAACCGTGTATGGATGTTGAGTAAACACTCCCTTTCCAGTGAGCTGCAGTCCGGACGGAGAAAGGGCGAGGGCGGTATTTTCCTGTCTGACACAAGAGCCCAGCAGAGGCTCACGGAGCGAGTGAATGAGTAAGCACGGCTCTTAGCAGGGTGAGATTTCAGACAAACAAGCTTGTCATCCTTCATTTTCTCACTTGTAAGCATTTGAATTCCCACATGCAAAATTTCAAATCCAGAACAGATAACTGTACCAAAAACATTACTAAGAGTTGTGAAATCATGAAAGTAAGTGTGAAAGAATAAAGCTCGTTGTCAGATGACCACATCAGATACTTCACGACTCAGAAAAACCAGCAGGTCGTACAACAACGTCCTGTTCCCACATGGCCTTGAACGTGCTCTAACTCAGTACAAGGTTGAAATTCAACGATTCTTTGAAACATACTTTATTCTTTCAAATTATTTGATGAGTTCTCTAGTCAAGCACTAAAAGAGGACTTCACCATGTTAAAAAAATGCTCTTACTTTTTCCTACCCAATTTCTATAGCTGGGTTAGAGATACTCATACATCAGTGGTCATTTTTGGCTTTTACGACAGCTTAACAGCCCTGGCCAGGTGGCTCAGTTGGCTGGAGCTTCATCCTGTGCACCAAAAGGTTGTGGGTTCGATCCCCGGTCAGGGCGCACACCCAGGTTGCAGTCTGGATCCCCAGTTGGGGTGGGCATGGGGGCAACCAATTGATTTTCTCTCTCACATCGATGGTTCTCTTTCTCTTCCCTCCCCTCTCTCTAAAATTAAACATATCCTCGGGTGAGGATTAAAAAAAAAAACAGCTCTCACTCTTCAGCAATCTTTTTCTGAAAACCTAAGACAGTAAAAAAAAAAAAAGACCCCCTACATGTGTTTCCGAATAAAAAATTATTTGTTGATATAATCATAACAATTATAAATCAAATACGATGAACGCAAATGCGCAAACGCTTCAGTTAAACTCTCAGGCCTGGTTATAAGAAACCCACGTGAGAGCAAAAGTTTTTGTTTCCGCGAAGGTTGCCTGAATGTGGCTGAAGATGTTGTATGTCAATTGGAGTCTCCTACTCAGCACTCAAGCCTCACGGTCTCTATAAACCTGGTACTGATTCTTGCAAGCACAGAAACACGCCATCACGCCGTTCCCACACCTCTGGCCGACTCAGTCAGCAAGGAGGCCCACTGACACAGTGAAAGAAGCTGAACTGCTCTGCTGGCAGGCACACACTGTCTAGATCAACCTCGAAATCTGAGATGAAAACCATGACGCCAAATACTTTAAGCTGCGTTTAAAGAAAATGTACAGCGTGATGTGGAGTCCTAAAAAAATTAGTCCGGGCAAAAGGAGGCCTGGGTCTTTCATTCCGCCCCAGGCACTAACTAGACAAGGGCAAGAAAGTGACTTCTGCTCCACGGTCTTTCACGTCCTTAATGGAGGCTGCTCACGGGGGCACCAAATGATGCTGTTAGTCTTTCATGTGCACTTGGCACGAAAACTGGTAACAAGCACGGTCCACTCCAGCAACACGTAGCGGGAGTCTGTGTCTCAGGTCCACTTTGCACCTGTCTGACCTCATTCCGGTCACTCCGCACCTTTGAGCCTTGGAGTCTTCCTGTATCACATAAGGGTCCTGATTTTGCAGGGCGGAAGAGACTTTTATAGGCTTTACAAACGTACACAGTAAATTATGTTATTCCGAATGAGCTATTCATAGCACTGTATTTCAGTATCTTAAGCCAATGATTCTTAAATATATTCCACTAAAAACTGGCCTAAAAACATCTATGGAAATGTCCCGTAGTTGCGTTTATTTTGTGTCTGTTCAACCAATCGTGGTTCAAGTTTAAATCTGCAGCAGGGCTTCGGGATAATGACACTGTGGAGGTATTCTCCTTGGCAGCCGAAAGCCTTTTTTCAGTAAAAGAAAAACAAATCCACATGGTTTTGGCCTCAGCGCAGTCACAGAAACGCACATCAGGTCGTCAACAGGACAAATGAAGATGAATCAGAATAAATTTTGCCAACTGGAAGCACCACCCCCCGACTTCCTTTACCCACCCTGAACTTCGTTCCCTTGCCTCTCACTCTACCACCGCGGGGGACGTCTTCTCACGTCAAACACCCTAAGCTCATTGCAACCCCCAGGTCTTTGCGCTCCCTCTGCCGGAACTCCGCGCCCCCCAATTTCCATGTGGCCACCCCTTCTTGTCCTCCACGTCAACGTCACCCCCTACGCAGACCCCTGCTGCTCCCTCCTGTTTATTTGACGTCGCCGCCACTCCCACCACTTGGTATCACGTGATTCTATTTTTGTTTTCGTGTCTAGTTTTCACCATTGAAATGTTCTTCTTTGTTCATTCATTTACTGCCCATCTCCCTCATATGTAGACTTCAAGTCCTGCTAAATGCTGTCAACGAGCATGGAAACAAAACCGCCCTCCCACCCCATTGGGAAAGCCAGCCTATGCCGTCCTCCCTGGAGCTCCTCGCGAACGCGCGCCCAGGACCACGACGGGCGCTCACCTGTTGTCTGTCGCTTTGGCAGGCCGCACTCAGGTGCTTAAACCACAGCATCGCATTCATCCTGGTGCCGGCCTGGAACTTGTATGAGTTTCCTGGAATTACCCAAAACAAGGGGGAAATAATAAAAACGTAAGGATTCGCACATATAACAATTCTGCCAGCTACCATGGAGCAAAATAAAACAAGCCTCGAGTTCTTAGTTTCAGAGTTCTCGTTCTCTGACACTGAGTTTCTAATGCAAAGAGCTCTCTCCGCTACCTGCCCGTGACGCCCCTTATGCAGAAAGCCATTGCTTTGCAGTTCGTGAATCGGGAGAGGACTGATTTTGTCTCCTAAGTGTTGTTCAGAGTAAAGTGTATCTCAATAAAGCTGTTAGGCTTCTCTGGATTTGTATGTGTAGGGCATTCAGGGTGTTTTTACTTAAAACACCAGAGCACCCCCCAAACGGACTATCTGTTGATTCGAGACCCGTTCTGGACACGCAGAGGTGGAGACAGAATCGCACAGTCCACAGGAGGCGGGTGCCCGCTGTGCGCCGCGGGAGTGCAGATTCTGGGCGGGGAGGGGCTCCTCGCTGGCTTCCTGGAGGCCCTCACAGGCAGTTGTTGGCAGGGAAGAGCAGCGGGCACGCGAGCGTCTGCGCTTTTCTCTTTGTCAAGACCAGGTTGTTTTATTTTTATTAAATTTACCGGGGTGATCTTGGTCAGTAGGATCACATAGGTTTCAGGTGCGCATTTCTACGACACGTGATCTGTACATTGCGCTGTGTGCCCACCGCTCAGAGCCAAGCCGCCTTCCGTCACCCTGTATCGGGCCCTCTCTAACCCCCACCTCCGCCACCCCTTTCCCTCCGGCAGCCACCGCGTGGCTGCCTGCGCCCACAAGTTTGTTTTAGACCCACAGGAGTGAAATCACGTGGTTCCTGGCTTTATCTGATGGACTCACTTCACCTAGCACAGCATTTTGGAGGTTCGCCCATGCTGTCGCAAACGGCAGGGTTTTGACTCAGGGCTGGCCAGTGTCCCATGGCGCGTGTGCGCCCCTCTAACCCTCCATCGGGGGCTCTGTTCTGACGAGGGCCTGAGGTCTTGATACCCACGAGCGGGGTGGGAGGCTTATGTGGTGCGACACAGCCACCTCCAACTCTTTACGTCCACTTCAAGGACACGCAAGGTCAACAGCCAATAATTTTATTCACTAATGTCTCTCTATGTTGTAAACAAAGTATTATAATTAAAATTATACTTCTCTGTAAAGTACTTTGAGCCAAATAAGCAATTACTTTGGTAAAAAGTAATGGAATAGAAACAATTTGCAGGAAAACCTCTGCCACACTCACACTCTAAGAACAACAATTTAATTCAGAGGACAGATGAAGGGCACTGTGTATATGGCAACCCCTCCCTCCCTCCCTCCCTCCCTCCCTCCCTCCTGGGCTATCAGCTCTCTAGGGATTAATGAGACTTTTAATTTCAAGCTTATGCCCCTGCAGTGAAGAAAATAAGCTTACTTAAATAAGTAATAAGTAAAAGTTGGTAACTAAAAATACTGGTATCATTACTATACATTATGTGACGGAACCATTTCTTTCCCAAGAGACAGAACTACACCCAGCTTCCCCCAATGGAGTCGTAACCCCGTTGAAACTAGGCTTCGGCTCGCTGAAAGTTACGCAGGCACAGCCCCTCAACCCCCAGTTGTTCTGATGACTCACCTTTCTCAGAGTCAGTGAGCAAGAAGAGATCGGGGTGCTCCGGGTCGTCCGCCATCATCACCATGCACCCCACCACGGACACGTTCTTATTCGACGTGGATTTGAACTGAGAGGTAAAGAGACAGCTATCGGTTATCCTGATGGCTGGTCCTGGGCAGACTCTAAGTGTCAGGGAGCACACGATCAGTCCCTCCCAGTGAGAGGGGAGACCTGTGCCTTCACGTGGTCAGCTGTGCCCTTGGCCTCTTACTGCTAAATCCCGCCTGGGCACGCCCTCTGGAGATGGTCCTCTGCTTTCCAGACCTTTTCCAGCAATCTTAGAAGTAGCAAGAGGAAAGGAGAGAGTCACCTACAAAGGAGTTCCCATCAGACTGTCAGCGGATTTCTCAAAAGAGACCTTCCAGGCAAGAAGGGGCTGGAAAGAAGTATTCCAAGTCATGAAATCCAAAGACCTACAGTCAAGATTGCTCTATCCCGCAAAGCTTTCATTTAGAATGGAAGGGCAGATAAAGTGCTTCTCGGATAAGGTCAAGTTCAAGGAGTTCATCATCACCATGCCCTTATTATANATGGAGGGTTAGAAACAGGGGGGTGGGAGGAGGAGAAGGGGGGAGAAGGCACAGAAAATAGCATAGATGGTAGGTAGAAAATAGATAGGGGGGAGGGTGAGAATAGTGGGGGAAATATAGAATCTAAAGAACTTGAGACACATGGTTATAAACTAAGGGGGGGAGAATGGTAGGGGAGGGAGTGTGCGGGTGGAGGGGAATGAAGGGGGGATAGAACAACTGTAATGGTATAATCAATAAAATATATTAAAAAGATCAATATGAAAGTCAACTGTGATTCTATACACGAGGAATACAGAAGTTACTTATAAGAAAGTTGTCTAGGAAGACAGGTAACAAAGGACACGCCAGAAAGTGTAACCATTAAAGGACATTGAAGAAGACCTAAAATCAATCGAGAAATATCATGAGACCAAGAGAAGGTTCTCTATTATAAAGATTTCAATTATCCCTACACTGACCTATAGATTCAGCGTCACATCAAGAAAAATTCCAGTGGGGTTTTATGGGGAACTTGAGAAGCTGATTCTAAACTTTTCAAACTGGAGTGCGGGTAGCAATGCAGGTGGAGCGCACCTGGACTTGCAGGGAGCCCAGGCAGTGACCACAACCCTGCAGGGCGTGGCGCTGCCGAACTACCCCGAGCTGGTCGAGTGCGTGGGAAAGCCGAGGCAGACCTGGGAGGTGTGCCAGCAGGTCTGGCAGAAGAGGGTGAGCAGCAGGGGCTGCAGATGAGGCGAGGCTGCGGAGAAACCGGCACGCAAGACTGCCTCTCAAACAAGGTGATCGGACCCTCGTGGAGACAGAGGCTGCTTCTCTCAAAGTCTCAGAGCCCACAGACTCACTGGGCTCACTGTCCTGAAAGGAGAAGCTGGGAACCTGACCAAGGCCACGGCCGCAGAGCAGCAGAGCAGTGGAGGCAAGGACAGCCGAGGGGCCCCCAGTGGCGGGGTGAGTAGGGAGACTGGCTGTCTGTCTCCACTGCTCACACCAGCAGCTGAGCCCACAGCAAGCCTGTCCTCAAAGCTTGGCTCATGGCAGCAGCTGCCTTCTCTCACTGTCTGGGGTGTCAGGAGGGAGCGGCCAATCTCTCCTGTTCCTGGGTGACAAGAAAAGCCCAGGGGGTCCTAGCCAGGTGCTACACAGGCAGTGGGAAGGGCAGGTTCTGGGTCAGCTCTGCTCGGGACCTGCCTGAAGTCCCCAGACCTCCCTGGGCTGCAGGAAAGGCCCTGCGGCCCTGCTTCCAGTCTCAGCCTCACGGGAGCCCCCTCTGGTCCCTCCGCCAGCAGGGGAGCAGGCCAGGTGAGCCGGCAGGGGGCTGGGGCCCTCCTTCCCCTGAGAGCTCGCCCTAGTGGGCTGTGACTATCAGTAAAGGTTGTCTTTTATAAAGATTGAAATAAAAATAAAAAGAAAATAAAATTTATGGGTAAGAGCTAAAAACAAGAAATAGCTGAGGATGCCCACTACAAAAACAATGCTAATCTAAACTTCTGCCAACTGTGGTGATGGTCTGTCTGCCTACATTACGGCCAAGGTTGTATCATCAACCTTAAAAATTTTTGCCTGATAGCAAAAAAGGGGCATCTTCTTTAATCTGCATTTGTGATAACCAGCGAGCTTGACCGTCTCTTCCTGTTAGTAGTTACTTATATTTCATCTTCTATATAGTTCCCTTTCCCATTTCTCTATTGCTTTGTTCCTGCTGAGCACTGGCAGGTCTTTCTATGCATTACAGATTTCTTTTTCAGGTGTAGCCTTGGTTTTTAAAATCGAACTGATCAAACAGTACACATCCATTCGTTACCACGTAGTGACAGGTTCAAGTACATCTACATTTTTTACAATAATTACACATACGCTTCCATTAAGAATATTTTTACAGGGAATGTTTTCATTTTAGAGCATTCATAAATACAGACATAACAAAATAATAGTCCCTCTTCTCGTGCCCTAGTTACTCTACCTTCCCAAGCCCACTCTGCTCCTCAGAGGCAAAAAACCACACACACACACACACACATACACACACACACACGTACTTTAGAGAGTAAAAAGACATTAAGTGTGTAGGATTCCAGATTTCCTTCTTCTGCATTTATACAAATATAAATAAGAACACTTTCACTAGCGATTTCCCCCCTATAGTCCTGAATTTTGAAGAGGTTGGAACTGCAGAGAAGCTGAAGAAAACGCTGCGATAATTACCCATATGCCTCCATTCTGCATTTGCTTGACCTCTCTGAACATTTCGACGCGAGTCACGGACAATGTGACACTGTGGCACTGAACCTGAACTATCTCCTAAGAACATAATCCCATACAACCACCAAGTATCATATCAAAGGAATTGAACAGATACAACCATATAAAGTCCATATTAAAATTTCTTCAATTGTCTCAGTTACAACCTCTATAGTTTTAAAAAGTGCATCGCACATGCATTGCATTTAGCTGTCAAGACTCATTAGTCTTTTACTCTAAAATGCTCTTCCTTGCCTTCACCCCAGTGTCCATCAGATTCCGGTCTTCAGAACACAAGCCAGCCATCCTGTGCAATGTCCCACGATCCGGTTTCACTGTTGCCTCGCAATTAGATTCGGCTTAGATTTTTGGCAGGAACACTACACAGGTGGTGTTGTGGTGACACAACCGATTTTAACCCTTCACCACTGCTTACACGGAGCCGACCTCTCCTTTCAGCCTGCACTTACATGCGTGTCCTTCGCTGCTTTCGCCCCGCATCTCTTCCGCCCTAAAATGGGAACCCGTGGCCCCGGCTCTGCAGAGTCTGCCTGGCTCTTGCAGCCCCTTCCTTAATCCAACAGTTTCCACTAGGAAGGTGGGGAATGCAGGGCCTTTCTCCGGTGCTTGATTTAGTCCCCTCACAACTTACTCTGCTCTAATTTCTAGTATTTCATGAACGTTATTTAGCAGGAACCTCATATAATTAGAAACCAAAACTGCCATAATGTTATTAGCAATCAGCAACACCAAACACAAAAAGATATTTAACATTTGCAGTAGACGACAAATGCAGGTATCAATTCTCTAACTTGGCTTCTTTATAACCAAAGTTAGAAAAAAATAAATAAAAAATGTATTTTGAATAGCTACTTCTTCACAGTCGGTGAAACCCAGCCACGCATCCCAAAGTGGCTGTGCGTTGAGATAACTGTACCGACTCTCCCGGCAACACTAACCGGAGGCAATTACTCTGCACAGCGCTTTAGTGGAACTAATGGATGACACTTTGTTGGTATGCGGGGGCTTCAGTCAATTTGACCGGAAGTTTCAGCAGACGGTCCTCTCCCTCGGTGTGAGGACTCCGCCTAAGTAATGACAACAGTGAACCTAACAGCCAGTGCTCCGGGACTCTGAGTGATTCTATCAGGTGTAGGGAAAAGGAGGAGGCAATGTGCGGTACGAGGAAATACAGGGTGAACAAAGAAAAGCAAGCCCACGGTTAACATGGAATCCTTCTGACGCTTTCCACATGCATTCGAACCAAACATATCCTCTTCTCTAGCTCTGCTTTGACTAAAGGGCTGACTGCGAGGATAAAGAACTGGGTAGTGTTATTTGGGTGAACTCAGAAGTAGTAAAAAGACTATTTGTTTCAGCCCTGGCTGGTGTAGCTCAGTGGACTGAGCGCAGGCCTTCGAACCACACGATTGTGGTTTGATTCCCAGTCAGGGCACATGCCTGGGTTGCAGGCCAGTTCCCAGCAGGGGACTCACGAGAGGCGGCCATGCATTGATGCTTCTCTCCTTCTCTCCTTCCCTTCCCCTCTAAAGATGAATAAATAAAATCTTAAAAAAAAAAAGACTATTTGTTTCAGTGGCTTACCTTTCCTCGGTATGGTAAACCACTTTGTCTCCCCAGAAAATACACGATTTAGAAATAAAATTCCTCTCAAAGAGATGAACGAAACATGGATAATTATCCTTCCTTTCGAAGATATGTCACTGGCATATAAAAACAAACCAGCATGCAAAAAAAGATTCACAGAAAGATTCTAACATTTGGAGAAATAAACATTAGGGCTTCTTTTATGTAACACAAAGCCCAAGAAAGTGGAGCCAGTAACCATGGTAACTATTATTCCTTCTCACTGCTGGGAGAAATCACTCAATCGAAACTGAGGTGGAAAGTTCTTTAGATGGTGTCTGCAGTTTCTCACACGGGAACCGAGACTCCAAGGCGATAGTCTGCAACCATTTTCCGACCGAGACACCCCTGCTCAGAAGGCTCTGATGCCAAGACCGGTATTGGTAAAGTGCAGTTTTGACATTTGCAAAGGAAAAAACTAGAATTTGAAAAAGAAACGTCAAAATATGGAAATTATTTCAAGGCTTTCCTTGGAATGGCCTTACAAAATAAAAATAATTCCATTATAATCCTCAAGGAAGCGGGATGAGGACTTCTGGACTAGAACACGGAACGGAAACCCCAGCGTCAGCGTTCCACCAGCGCTCCGGCCTGCGCTGCCACGCAGGGGCGGGGAAGCCGCGCCAACGGTTTATAGGAGGCGTACTCACATGTTTTCTTTCTGTGGCCTTGAGCGACTTGGCAGCGTAGTAAAAAAGCTGTGTCCCACACAAAGCTGCCCAGTATTTTGTCCAAGACGCTACCTGAAGGGACAAACAGGTGAGCACACGATGAACGTGTGGCCTCCTCGGCACCAGCGCCCTGCTCCCTTCCACCGTCCCAGCCCGACCTTAACCTCAGAGTTGTCTTCCTTGGAAACCTGCACCTTGCACATTCCCATCACTTCCACTCAGCACACTCGACTAGCACTTCTGTTCAGATGGTTCCCGAAAGTCCCATCAGCTTCAGTATCATCTAGTATTGTCGTCATGGCCTCCCCAGCCCCGTCGGCTGCACGGCCCAGCACTGTGCCTGTTCCCCTTGCAAACACTTTATCCTTGTTGCCCGCTCTCCTGAGAAACCCCAACCCTGGTTACTCCACCTGTCTTTTCTTCCCAGCTAATCTCTCTCCCCGGGCCCACGCTTCCGGCGCTGTCTGCGTGCAGAGGACTCCCAAACCTCCATCTCTGGCCACCACCTCTCAACTGTGCTTCTTAAAGAGCCCACCTGACCTCTCCACTCACATGTCTAATGAGTTTATCAAGTTGAACTTGGCCAAGACTTACCTGCCCCCTCTCAGAAAACAAAAATCCACCACCACCACATTTTCCCCCTTTCAATAAATGCCTCCAACAGTCACCCAGCTTGGTCCCAAACCCAGAGGTGATCTTCACGCCCACTCTTCCACACGTCATACCTCACGCAGGGTCAAGCGGCCCCCTGACGCCCCCTGCCCTGCACCTGCTCCACCTGCACAGGCCATCTGATCCCCTGAGCGCGAGATCTCGGCGCTCACTCACCTCCCTCGTTCCAATCTGGGCTCCAGGACCTTGCCCTCGCTACGGTGACAACTCCCTTCGCACAGCACCCCCACCCTTGGTGGCCCTCCCTCATTTTGAGGGCTCATTCTTCCACCCTGGACCACCACCTCCACCAGGCAGGCACCTGTCAGGTGTGCTGAGGCCTCGGCGCATGGGCTGCACCCAGTTCACTAGGTGGTCTCTGCAGCTGTTCAGTTGGAATGTTAGCAGCAAAATTCAGACCGCTTAGATATAAGTGAGTTTTATAAGAGGCCTTCGAATCTTCAAAATTTAAGTGTGGATATACATCAAGGTTTTATTCCAAACTAGCTTTAATGTTATTTGAGGGGGAAAAAAAAGCTTTCTTAAGTTGCCAAACTACTGTGCTTCCGTTGGGGAAAAACACCTGTTGCGTTACATGGGAAGGCTCTGTTCCACCACACTTTTTTTTTAAAACACAGCTATGGCGTGAAGGACGTTCACTAATTTGGGTTCTCTTTCACACGGGGAAACAGAACGGCATCACTGAGTTAAACGACTGAGGACTGACAGGCAAAACGGGTCACATTCCACATTAGGTTTCTCACTTTCTAGTCTCTATTTTTCCTAAGCTTACTACTAAAACACTTCCTAACGCTACGTACTTCAACATTCTCTGAGGAACAGTTCTGAACTACACTGGAGGGCAAAGGGGAGCACAGGGCACCTTAATGGAAGTGCCCTCCATGTGTGACTTCACCAAAACCTAAGCTGAGACACACGGCGAGGCCAATGTGTATCTTCAATGACTTCAAAGGTTTGTGCTGTGTACCTGGTGCTACCTCAGCTGTCTTCATCCTCTGGGGTCCTATACATTTACATATTGTTCGAAGTGTTCATGTACAATGATAAAATCTTACTTTAGGCTTTTTGCCTTCCTTTAGCAGAGTTTTTCTCTTGAGGACACCTTGAATAGTAACAGCTCCGGGATACAAATGCACGGCCAAGTCTTCCGATTCTGCAGAGCTGCCGGGACAATATAGAAAGACCAGGTAAGAAGCGCTTTTGTGCGCAGTAGCTACCACAGGCACATAAATGAAATTCAATTCCTCTTTAGTTTAAAACTTTGTGACTTTATGCGGAACGAGGAGACACGGACGATTATAAAGGTTTATTGATCTGAAACTCAGAAGCTATTACCGAGGTTATTCAGGAAGTTATTCAAGTCAGCAGACGGTTAAAACCACACCCTTTACTACATATTTGAACAAGTATAATTCAGTAAGAACAGGGCAATTTACTTTAATAAAGAGTAAATGAAAGACTTAAGACTTTTCTTCTTCTTTACACGCCACATTGCATCATTGCTGCAAACTTTTCTCCCCATGAGAAACTTTAAGTCCTTGGAGAGAAGATGAGGATTCTATTCATTAAAAGTACTTAAGCCTTTAAAATTTAGAGTAAAGATAATAAAAGTTCAAAAAGGGAAAAGGAAAACCCACACTTAATTTAATTCTGCAACAGGCGACAGAAGTAAAAAAGCAGTAAAAACACATGAACAAAACTGACTGACTGCGATCAATTTTAGTGACACGTGTCATCAATGCGTACGTTTTTGATCATATATACAGCCTAACTCCAAACCCCAAGATTTCCGGAAAGGATTCCAGATAGCTTAAGAAAAACCATCACAAAATTACCAACGTTTAAATATCTTTCCCCAGTTGATTTAAGGTCCTATATTTGAAACATGAATAATTTCTACACGGATCAATGAAAACACGCCCATAAATAAAAATCTATCCTCCTCTGGTGATCTGATTCAAGCTGCAGAATTCTTACGTCAGTGAACGAAACTGGTGTTTGCTAATTTATCCCTTCACGGGTCATTTAGGTGTCTTCAAAGTGACTTAAAAGCCCAGAAACCATTAGAAAGTGCAGGCTGGAGCTGTTTCTATTCGGGGATGCAGACGAAAGGAGAGGAGACTCCACGGACACGCATCACGTCCACTGCTGATGGGGGCTGTTTTGTGGTGTTGTGAACTGACTGATACCTACTAACACCAACCTCCGGCCCCCAAATCAAGCTGTATCCCCCCATTTCTTCTGCAGCTAATCCAGTGTGGCAAGAAGACTCAGTATAACCAGATGAATGATTCAATGAACATGCATTTAAACATACAAGTTTAATTTAATTAAGTTAGACTATTCTAAATTCAGAACCTGCAGTTTATCAAAAAAGTTCTTTCAAATGGCAAATCCAACGTATGCTTATTAGCACAGTAAATTCTTTGATGGAGGCCTCAGAGTAAGGCTACAAGTGGATTTCTGTCCTGCTCATGAGGTAACTAGCAGCATTAGAAAGACCTGTGCAGTCAAAAAGCTAACAACTTGGACCCTGGCTGGTGTGGCTCAGTTGGCTGGAGCACTGTCCCATAACCAAAGGGTTGTGGGTTCGATTCCTGGTCAGGGCACATGCCTCGGTTGCCGGTTGGATGCCTGGTCTGGGTGTGCGTAGCATCCAGGTGCACACGGGAGGCAACCAATCGATGCTTCTCTCCTGCACCGTTGTTCCTCTCGCTCTCCCTTCCTCACTCTCTAAACACAATGAAAAACTAACTTGGAGTTGTTTGAGAAATGTGACATAAAGAAGAGAGTTTCAGCAATCAGCTCTGTGGATCAGAAAGAACAGTTCAAATTTATGTGTAGATGACATCTTGGAAAGTTTCCCAGGCATTGTCTTTAAACCAATTAGTGGAGAAAGAAGAGAAATTCGGTGAGACCGCACCCATGTAAGCCAAGCACCAACACCAGGGGGGGTTCTGTGACCCCTGAGCGCAGGGGACGTGTACCTGCTGGCCTTCATGTGGCTTCGATGACCATTTCGTGCCACTCGTGTCATCGGGCCGAGAGAACGGCATAACCTGTTCCTGTTGGATTCCATTATAAATTGTATATATTACACACACTTTAATTCACACAATCATCTATACCCAGAGAAATATAATGACTTCTGCGTGTAACAGCTTTCTACATCTTGCAAAAGGTTAGCATGTCTTTGCTTCTGTTTTTTAAAAAAGCATGCAGCATGGATTTTAAAAAGTTGTTTCCTTTACTATTGACACACTTACAGGTGCTTGGTACATATCATACATTTATATATTTACTCACTTTCACAAATCTGCTAAAATACTTACAGAGAAGTTTATAAGCAGATACTATCAAAACCTGAAAACTACTTCAAAAACCCTTTTCCCCCCTGTCCCAGGTCTTGGATTCCAATTTAATATGACACCTGGATTCATACAAAATAATTCATTTGTCTTGTATGTCCCTATGAAGACACCTAAAAGCAATGTGGTCTGTGAACTTAAAATTAACATTGCCCCGACACCTTACTTCCTCCCTATCTTTTGTCATAAGTCAGAGAAAATTAATAGAAGAGAGAAACTGAGTAAAAAAGAAAAAATACACACAGAAACACTGATACTTCTTTGCTTGGGAAAAGCCAAAAGCAGCATGTTGGTAAATTATAATTAAAAGAAAAAGGATTATTTTAGCAACTGAAGCAGCAACATATTTGATGTCTCTCCAGGAAGTTAAGAACAGAAAATGGCATGTTTAACATTCACATCACTGCTTTCAAGTTCATTATCTACAGGTAGCATTTTCAACCCTAGTTCTTTATTTGCTTATTAATATTTCACATCTGAATCTTGCAGGGCAGCATAATTTGCTCTGGAAATGTTTCAAAAGCCACTGATTTAAACTTGGCACAAGTTCAGTAGTTTTTTTAGCTGCAAACATCTGCAAAGCAAATCATGTTGTAAAAAAGAATGTCATTTTGAAATGTGAAGGTAACAGTGTTAAACACTGTCTTTGAAAATGACCTGCTGGGATGAGAACAGTTATCCACACCACTTTGGTAACTCAAAATATCTCAAGCAATCTGAGAAACAGTGTTGTTCACTGACACTTCTCATTTAAAGATAACAACACACTCGTATCGTTGACACGATGACATTTTGCTCTTTCTAGAGAGAAAGAACCGAGACAATTTGTACCGACAGAACATGCCAGAGGAACTCCTCTGTTGTTCCATTTCAGGCAAACCCAAATAAAGAGACTGAAAGTAAAAGTTGGAAGAAAAATAATATGCAAAAACAAGCTGTTAAGATTCATCCAAAACAAAGAGAAGAAAACTTGGGAACACTGATAGTGTAGAACGGCTTAGCAGTACTTTAAAATTCTGGGTTTACAAGTAAAACCTTAATCACAGAATTGTGAGAATACTGTATGCAGTGTCATCAAGAACGAGTATGTATTTCTCCAATTAAAAACCAAAATTCAAATATAGTTTAATTTTAAGTATATATTTATATAATTGTTTTCTAGTAAGAGTCACTGATACGAAGTTAAGCAGCTATATTTTCAATTTTACTATGACATTTAAAATTCAATCTGAATGGCATTCATATTTAGAAATGTAGGTTGCACCCTGGCTGGTGTAGCTCAGTGGATTGAGCGTGGGCCTGCAAACCAGACGATCGCGGTTCAATTCCCAGTCAGGGCACATGCCTGGGTTGCAGGCCAGTTCCCGGCCGGGGCCAGTTCCCAGCACGGGATACACAAGAAGCAACCATACATTGATGTTTCTCTTCCTCTCTCCTTCCCTTCCCCTCTAAAGATAAATTAAAAAAAAAAAAAGAAATGTAGGTTGCTTTGCACAAAAGAGAGCGATTATTTTGGTCAAAAGTCAAGTACCCTATAAGTATAAAAATGACCGAACTAAAATGGTCAAAGACAATATAAAAGCCCTAATGATCATTTAGTAAACAACAATTATCTGCACCGACTGGCTGCATTTTTAAGTGCAGCCAAAGTGCATGTGTTACCTTGCAAGACCAATGTCACAGGTCATCTGCACAGGCCAGTGATGGCTTTGACGGCTCAGAGCAGCGAGGAAAGGAGAAGCAAGCAAGGCGCGGTGCTCTGGCACATATCTGCGTGCTCCATGCAGAAGCTGAGCTAATGGCAATTCGAACTCAAAGTCCAAACTGCTTCGCTGACAGTGTAATTTAAAATTTACTACGTCACTTTGCTCTTGACAAAGTAGCAGAGAATGACATTGACGTTCTGCTAAATGCCTTATATTACTTATATCAACCAGAATGGGTTATTATTTTTAAACTGTACTTTTAAATGTACTAAAATTCATATACATGTGTCAAGGCACCAAATAAACATTATATTAGGAAAGATTCAATTTCAGACTTAAATATCAACTTCTAATTTCTGCCATTAGCTGGAAGCTCCAACAGCTCCTTAGAGATATGTTAACAAATTTTATCTCGTAAAATTCATGTGATCATTTATGAACCGTATTATTCATGTATTTTCAGACAGAAAGTAAACTCAAAGCAGTTCACACGGACTGTGTTTCTTACCTCTCAAACGCAGGCCATGAGGTCTCTTCACTTAGTTCGGAACCATCACTGCTACCTGAAATCAAAAGTTATTCTATTTTTTAAACATCGGATTTACAGTTTGAGGTTTTTTAATTCAGCTGAACCACATCACTCGCACAACCAGTGTTCCACGAGACTCAGACTCTGATGCTGTAGGTATCCATTACACGTGACGCACCGACGCCTCTCCCAAGTGTTTAGAATGGTGATGCACCATCCTTGTAAAAACCAGAGCAGTAGCCACTGGAATAATTTTCTGGCTGCGTGCTCCAGGGGAGAAACTGATGTAACAATTCAGATGAAAAAGGGAGGCAATCTGCCGGTGGGTCTTACAGATGACCTTTTGATTTGTAGCACTATGTGGTAAAGACTGACATTTAAGCATGGTTAGTGTGGCTCATTTGGAGAAAATGCAAGCTTTTTCAGAAGCTCAGAGCTCCCAGTGGCTATGCCTCCCATGGGTAGGCAAGACCACTCCAGCACATCCGACTACACTAGAAAATGGCAGAGGCCACGGTCCCAAGTACTGGTTAATTTCTCCAGAGAACTTTCTCAAGCCTCTATGGTACAGATGAATGTAGTGTGAAAGTTACAACTAATGAAAACACCCTTTTGTGATTATGAAATTGGTGTGTTTGTGTATTAACACCTACCATTTATGGTTATAGACTTAATTTCTTTTCAGACTATTAAAACTTTAAAATGGCCCTGGCTGGTGTAGCTCGGTGGATTGAGCGAGGGCCTGTGAACCAGAGGATCGCGGTTCGATTCCCAGTCAGGGCACATGCCTGGGTTGTAGTCCAGTTCCCTGCAGGCCAGCTCCCAGCAGGGGACGCACAAAAGGCAACCATACACTGATGTTTCTCTCCCTCTCTCCTTCCCCTCTAAAG
Source organism: Sturnira hondurensis (assembly GCF_014824575.4). Classification (NCBI taxonomy): domain Eukaryota; kingdom Metazoa; phylum Chordata; class Mammalia; order Chiroptera; family Phyllostomidae; genus Sturnira; species Sturnira hondurensis. The sequence goes on along the minus strand of NW_028094846.1, from coordinate 8,963,231 downwards.
ATAAATAAATAAATAAAATCTTAAAAAAAAAAGAATTAAAAAAAAAAACTTTAAAATGAAACCCTAGGAGGATTTAAATTCTTTTTAGACTTTATTTATTTATATTTAGAGAGAGGTGAAAGGAGGGAGAAAGAGAGGGAGAGAAACATCAATGTGCAAGAGAAACATCGGTTAGTTGCCTCTTGCACGCCCTTAACCAGGGACCTGACCCACAACCCAGACATGTGCCCTGACCGGGAATCGAACCAATGACTTTTTGGTTTGCAGGTATCACCCACTGAGCCACACCAGTCAGGGCTTTCTAACGCTCCTAATTTATAAACAAGGATGTAACAATCTTCACTGTTTATCTACTTAAGAGTCATAGAAAAATTATAAAATTAATACAAAGGCAAAATGGAATTAGTCTCTTCCTGTTCCAAGAGAAAGGTCTCCAAACTGAGACACTAACTAGAACTGAAGGAATAATTAGATAATTAGCTTGTGGTGACCATTAGAGTATCTTTGGAAAGAAAAAGCCACAAAGAAATAGAGAATCATAATTATCACAATAATACAATGGGGAAAAAGCCAAATATGTATATAGACTTAATTGAGAGCTGTAATTTTAAGAATTACTTTCTGCTTCAAGTGGCATGCAGAATTCTACAAGTACCAAATTTCTAACTGAAAAAAGTTCTTCCTTTCAGATTGATATTTGCATTTAGGCAACTCACAGCATTAATAAGGAGTATATTTCGGGTGGCCAACTTGTCCTTTATTTTATGAGTGTTGTCACCATCGAACCATTCGCATTTATAAAACGGGGACTCTGGGAACGAAATACTGCTGCACGGTGGTGGGAAGGTCCAAAGCAATTCCGTTTTCAGGGGCTGGATTCTTAAGGGTTAAGGGGTCATTAGGTTCAAGAAAATGAACTTCTCTGCATTTCTTTGCATCGACTCTTCACCAACACTGAGGCCATCCAGTTACAATAGGCTTAGCCCTTGAGTGACCAGTCAGTTAATCACAGGGGAAGATATTTTCCTCTTTTATTTATTTTTTAATAAAAATAGCATTGTGTGGAGATTTTCGTATTATCAAAAGGTCACCTACAAGATTCAGAGAACAAATGAAAGTGTAAGAAGTGAGAACAAACACACTGCTGTCGCAAACTCACGCCCCTCTGCAGTGTGTTCCCGCTCCCGTTCGCGGGAGCCATCTTTGTCCCCACTACCCCGTGGGGACAAACCCACAGACCAAACCCACTGACTGACTCCTGGTCTCACCTCCTCTTCTTCTGACTGACACGCTGCTCTCCTCCTGGAGGCGCGTCCTCCACCGGCTTCTGGGCTCCCACGCCTGGTTCCCCACCATGCCCCCCGCTTCATTGGTCCTTCCTCAGAACATAGTTTCCTCTGGTGGCCCAGCCTTTTTTTTTTTTCTCTTTTAAGCATAATTCATCAGATCTCTAAATATTAGAACGTCCTCTTACTTACTTACACTCTCTCCCTGGGTGACTTCAGCCGGTCCCGTGACTTGAAATACTGGAATGCACTGACTCCTGTCCTGGTATCTACAGACTGACCGTCCCCACTGAGCTCCAGGCTCGCACGCTCAGTTACCTCCCTGACAATGCCACGCAGACCACACACGTCCAAAGCAGGCTTAGGAAGGCCACCCTGCGTCTGCCTGCCGCTCTGCTTTTACTGAATGTTCTGTATTTGCGCGCAGTGTTAACGATCCCCAGAAATACTTCTCACCTATCGATATGCCACTGGACAGGGTAGAACTCTCAGCCTGGCCGCGGGCCGGAGCGTGGGGCTCCATGACACTGTCGTCCAGCAGGTGCCTGGGCCCCGCGTTCGGGAATGTCGCGCTCTTGAACTCCGCCGTGTTCATTTTGTGAATGAAGCTGAAAACAAAGACAGATACCTTTCATTACTATTACCAGTTCAGGGTCCAGAAGACGCTGCTATATAAAGGTACAGGACATGAAAGGTTTACCAGCAATTCACACACAGACTTTTACCACGAAGGCCTCAAACTAACAGTTCAGAGAAACTGTTTTAGGAAACCAGGCCATATCTGCCTCAGTAACAGGTCCTAAAAAATTGCCTTCCATTCCCTTCTGGAAAATAGCTAGGGAATTCCCACCAAAATCACGGCAACGGTGAGCCCATTCTGAGGAAACAATCTTGCAAAGCTAAAGAAATTAAATATGTAATGACTCCCCATTCTTTATATTTAGGGATAAAAAGAACAATTTTTATAAGCCTTAAATTATGGTGACTTATTTTAGCTAAGACGAGCAGTAACTGTCTCGATACAAAGAAAGGTTATAATCTAAAGTAACAGGGTAGATCGCTTTCTGGGTTTTATTTATGAGGCTCTGTGAGGCTCACTTACCTCCCCCCAAAATTGAAGGGTGGGAAGAGCTCATTTCCAAATTAAAGTAAAGGAAGAGATAAATGCTTTTAGGCAAAAAAGATCCTTTACTGAATCAGAAAATACTACTGTCAATAGGAAAAAAAAAACTATGCAAGGACACTACTTTCAGTTAATCAAATAAATAGAAAATAAACCCAACAGGAAACAATTGATAAGTTACAAGCCGGGAAGACAAAACTGAAGGTGCTGACTTGTAACCCAAACTGTGGCACTTCCTGTGGCCGTGTGCAATCAGGTTCCGAGGGGAGGGCAGCGTCTGCGGCAGCAGGGCCCCCTCGGCGGCCACGCTCTTCCTCCCACTCTGTGGAGATCCCACTTCAGGACCTGAGGGTTCAGTTTAAAAAGAGAGAGGGGGAGAGGCATTTTCAAAAGACTGTTTTAGTTCGAACCCCTTCATATACAGTGCGAAACGTGGTTTAAACGTTACGATAACATGTTAATTCCACTTAACTGAATGAACACAAGTAGTAGTCATTTTCTAATGAAGACTCAAACCCCAACGCGGACTAAACCCACCGACTTCGCTCTCTGACCTGCACTAACCAGGCAGGGTAAGTGTCACCCTCTCTGCATCGGAGGAAGCAGGATCGGAAGAGAGGGGCTTGGGGTCTCACAGTGCAGAGGGCGCCCCGGTCAGTGCCCTGGCACTTACAACGGATTTACACGGGGCTTCTTTACTGTTACTTTCGGCTTCCTTGTAGGTAAGAAATGTGTAGGGTGTGTCAAGCACTCAAATTAGAATTTAAATCTATGATGACTGATGGAAATAAAAAAACAGAACTGAAAAGTACAAGGATTTGCAAAATATCCCTCTTAACAAAAGCAAATTTAAGACATTTAGATGGCAATGTTTTTTCCCTAGATAGGGTCACGGCCCGTCCCTCACCTCCTTCCAACGACAGTATGTGATGGGTCTCCAGCTACTTTTTAAAACATACAGTAACGTGAAACTTATTACCAAGGTCTGTGTTGGAAATTTTAATAAAAGTTCTGATTGATAATTTCTTAATTTTACATTTTTGAATATGTGTGGTATATGTATACTATCTTCATTATAATGCAACAGATACAGTAAGGGACTATGACAATACTTTTAATATTTTCAGGGCCTGCGAATCAGAGTATCGCGGTTCAATTCCCAGTCAGGGCACAGGCCTGGGTTGCAGGCTGGTTCCCAGCAGGGGACACACGAGAGGCAACCATACATTGATATTTCTCTTCCTCTCTCCTTCCCTTCCCCTCTAAAGAGGAATAAATAAAATCTTAAAAAGAAAATATTTTCAGCACTTGACCCAGTATTACAGTAAGATTAAAAAAAAGTAACTCACTAGAACTGACTTCTGTAATTGTTCAAATTAGAATTTTCCACTTGTCCACAGAAATTTCTAATGATTAAAAATCAAAACATATGCCAAGCAGAAAGTTTTAATATTAAAAATAAATTTTTGCACGCAGTATAAAATGTGCTAGGTATTTACTTACTCGGGAGCATATTCTGTCTTATTATCTTACCCGACTTCTCACTGGTCATGAGAGAAAACCAGGCACTAACCTGCTAAATCTTCCCTCGAAGCGGCAGGGCGGGGGGTGCTCGTTCCAGGTTCTATCTTTAATGAAAGCCTGAATTTCAACAGGAAACACAACACGTAAAACGATTAACATCTGACAAAATAATATTAAGAATCATGTATTTTCCCACAAAAACTAAAAACATGTTATAAAATTATCTCAGTTATGCATTTTTCTTCAAGAGCAACTGCTAAAAGTCTACTATCTTTTCCATGCAAAGTTGGTTTTGTAGTTATTCTAGGAAATATTAAGATAGAGAAAAATATTTGAAAGTCATTTAAAAACAGAAAAATCTCCCCAAACTACCTCACATCGCCAAACAATTCATCAGTTTTAAAGATATTTGATGAATCACTAAAAGGTGATTTAACTTGAAGTTGTATTGATACCTGACACTGAATTCAGGAACTTTCACATATATTATTAAATACATTATGCAAATTCTTCCTAGAATCTATACTGGATGGGCTAACAGCTTCTGTAGCTCTGAAATTTAAAAAACACCTTATTTAGCCCTGGCTGGTGTGGTTCAGTGGATTGAGTGTCAGCCTGTGAACCAAAGGGTCACCAGTTCAATTCCAAGTCAGGGCACACGCCTGGGTTTCGGGCCAGCTCCCCAGTAGGGAGCGTGGGAGAGACAACCACACACTGATGTGTCTCTCCCTCCCTTCCTCTCTCTAAAAATAAATAAATAAAATCTTTAAAAAACAACAACACCTTATTTAAAAACTCACCATCTAAAAAACCCAACCAACTCATCGAAAGACAGATTCATGCAAATAAGGCTATCTGCAAAATTCCTGGTAAATGCCTGTCCTAGGTCGAAGTTTATTAGTTGGTGTTTAGGTACCATCTAGGGTCACACACCCAGTACGAGTTCCACAGCAGAAAGAGACTGTGATTCCTGTCAGAGGGGACTGTTGCAGGAAACAGGACACTAAAGTCACTGCAGAGAGCACTTTGGCGCAGTCCACAAAGCCTACTATTTAGGCATCTGTCTGAAAATTAACAAAGGCTTTTTATTTTTAGCATTCTGTCCCCTGGAATTTTTTATGAAACTACATAATCCAAGTGACATTCATAATGATAAATCTCTTACAGATTCTTATTATTTCTTTGGCAACCTAATAGGGAATTACGTATAATTATATTCCAATTACTGGACAGTATAAAATGCGTATGTTGAACAGATCTTATTTAACCAGAACTCTATGCCCTGTTCCTTTTTACAGGGCAGTTTAACTATTTGGGCTACAGACTAAACTGAGTTCATTCATTTAATAGTTACTGAACATCTGCTTTGTGTTGGGCAGTGTGGTATCAGCGAATATAATAAAAGACTATGGCGGACATGGGGTCCCTGCCCTTCTGAAGCTTCTAGTCTAGCAAACGGGCGACAAAGAAGTGAACAGAATAACTACAATTTTCTCAGCAGCAGCGGATCACCGACAGCAGTGTAACCTTGACGTGGGCTGCAGGGGAGGCTGGCCAGAGTGTCAGCTGCCTACGTCATCAATAAAACACCGTATGGGAACCGTGATGAGGATTCAATGGAAAAAAAGGCAGTACGTTTGGGATTAACTTCAAAAGAATTTCATCCTGATTAAATCACATGCATGTAGCTTGCAATATTTATATTAGCTGCCTGTATAGATGAAGTTGCCCAAAAGAGGGGCCTCTGGATAAATGAAGTGTCATTTCCATTGAAATCTCTTTCAGCACTAAAAAACACACAGACACGCAAAACATTTTTTCCTAACTAATCAATTTAATGGCTCCTATGTTAAAATTCTGGTTCCCAACACGTATCATTAGCAGGCTCATGCAACACAGCTGCAGCTTCAGAAAAATGACCCGTCTGCCTCAGTCTCCCACACGATGCCCAGACGCAGCCGAGGGACTGGGATCCCCCAGCAAACCCACTACTCCCCGCCCTGCTCCTTCCATCATCCCCTCTCCTCGAACAGCTCTCTAACCTCCACTGTGGAGCTAACTCCTAGTGAGCTTCAGCCTCAGGTGACACTGTCTCCTGAAGCTGCTCAGGTTCTTTTCACTTTCCCCACTTAAGGCCGAGTCAGGGTCTCCTGGGCTTATCTCTGTTACAGTACTGCAGGAACGGTTCTGTGACCATCTGTTTTGTGGATGTGATTTGTGTCGGAGTGAGCTTCTTAAGGGCAAGATCTTAGTTTTGTAATCCCAGCAAGTAGCACAATAACTCACCCATACATATTTGTTAAATGCATATAATGGGAAGACTACTTTGCTTCTAGCTACTCATGATAAGAATCAATATAACAGCAAGGTATTTTATAATATGTCAGTTTATAGACAGTTAAAACTATGACATCTATCCAGAAAAAGTCCAGCCATTTTTAACATAATGAGAACAGTTTGCATGGCACTGATGTAACTTGGCAGCCAAGGAGAATGGACTGGAATGCGCATGTGTGAACAATGACACCTTCACTGTACTAGTCAGTGGAGGCTGTACACATCACTGAGTGAGCATGTGTACTGTGTGGTCATCACAATCAAAATGGCTGATAGAGCAACAAATCTGCATCAAATTCTGCATTACACTTGAACACTCCTCTGTGGAAACTCTTTGGATGATCTGGAAAGCCGCAGTGATGGGCAACTAACTAGTGATTGGCAGCTTCATCAGGACCACACTCCCGCTCACGCATCACATCTGGTGCAGAGTTTTCTGGTGAAACAGCAAATCACCCAGTGACACAGCCCTGCAACAGCCCGGATTCGGTACCCTGTGACTTCTGGCTTTCCCCCAAATTAAAATCACCTTTGAAAGGGAAGCGATTTCAGACTGTCGATGGGATTCAGGAAAATACAATGGGGCAGCTGACCGCACTTGGGAGAACTGTGTGAGGACCCAGAATGCCTACTTTGAAGGGGACTGACGTATTACTGTCCTATGTACAATATTTCTTGTACAATAAACCTCTATTTTTCACGTTACATGGCTAGATACCTTCTGGACAGAACTCAGACTTAATGTCTTAAACAGCTAATTCTATCCTTTTAACAAAGCAAAAAATAGCTTACATACTTTATTATGCTTTTTATCTTAGCCAATTTACCACCCACTATAACTATGCAATAATTTCTTAGGCTTCACTTCTATTGAATAAACTTCAACCTCTTTTAAATCCAATAAATTTCTTGAGTCAGATTTAGGAATTTTAACAGCTACTTACTCACACTGAGTTTTAAGACAATCTTCTGTATCTCATTAGACAAAACATAAGTGCTTTCGTGCTATATTGGTAATTAGTGATATGGAAAAAATAGTGGTAAACATGAGACACAGACCATCTAACTCATGAGGCTTACAGCCTAGGCCAGCAACAGTCTTGTGAAACAGCTTGAGCCTTAAAAAGCTGATTCACAGATTGCACACACTTTCAAGTGGATGCCAATGTAAAAAGCTGGTGTAAAATAAATATTTATATCGACATACAGAGTGGTAAATACAATGTGGGGGGATGGCAATAAAGGTGTTTTCACACATCAATAAAATTTTAGGTATTTTTAATGATCTATCTAGAGCTTCTTAATGCACTTAACTTCTTGAAGTTATTTCTAAGGTGTTTTCCAGAATTTTTTTTAGCCACTTAATGGTATGAACTGCATTCTGCAAAATTCTTTTTTAAAAAATTGTTCAAAGTATGGAACAAGAAAGTTGATAATCAGTATCATGAGATAAAATATTTTTGTATAATGCATTAATACCAAAAACCAAACTATTCTTTCAATTTGATAAACTTTTAAAGACCTCTTGTTGGGGAGGAAAAAGACCTTTGGTTGGAAAAAATATCTGTGAAAGACACGAAGTTCAATTTGAAAGCTTAGGAACAACTAGCATAATAAAGCTAAAAATTTTTTGAAATTAGCAAATGAATCTAGAAGAAAAACGAGAGAAGCCTCAAGAGAAATAAGCTCTTTCCCCTCTCCCAGAAAACTCCCAGCAGCTGTGGCGCGCAGACCTCCCAGAAACACAAAGGGTTAACCCAAAGTTTCTTCCTACCTTGGTCAGTACTGTGTTAATGAGAAGAAAATGGACACCAGCTGGGGTTAATGAGAAGAAAATGGACACCAGCTATCTTAATGATAACTTTTAAAATCTTTAATAAAGGACTTACTCTAACAAAACAAAGGGTAAATATGGTGCTATATTTAAAAAAAAGTCTCTAACCCAAAAGCAAGGTTCAAGATTCTCTCAACACAAAAACAATTCAAAACAAGTTCAAAGATATGTCGAAAATCACCATTGAAAGGAGTGACTTTTCTATCCATAGAGTGTTTTGTTAATTTTTCAGTCTATTAAAAGAGAAATATCCACAAAAATTCAAGGCTTGAAAATAGGGAAGACATTTAAACTAGAGAAGAACTATCAGTCCTAACTCTTAACAACATGTGAAAGATGAACTCCTTTTCAGCAGAGCAGATGCGATCCCTGTATGGTGACTTCGTCATGTCAACTGACTAAAGAGATACAAGTAAACACCTTGACCATTTCAATGCGTGGCTGGTTCAGGCATTTGCATGACACGGTGTAAGACTTAGATGTTTGGGTGCATGGGGATGAGGGGGGGAGGACAGTCATACAAACCATTTTTGAAGATTCGACCTACTTGTAATTATCATCTTCCACAAACTTTTGCAGTTCTTCTATATACTGAACGGAATTCAGATATTTTTGTACGTGAGGCAATATGGGGATATCTAGGCAAGAGATGATAAATAATTAATTATCTCATAAAGTTCACCTCAACCAGAATCTTTAAAGTTTAGCTGAGAAAATAATTTTTAAAGGTGAATGAGGGCCACATGGTACCTAAATTTAAGTTAATTCTAGAAGGACATTACTGAGAAAAATTTTATTTAGTGTAAGACTGATAAAATTATAGTTGCATGTTGTTTGTATAGATAATTTAACATTATAACCTGGTTTTATGTTTAAAGACATTGAGAAAAGGACAAGATGACACTGTTTGCATCTGTAATAGTGTCAACAATATAAATAAAAACAGAAAAAGAGGTTGTTTAACTTTCAGTGAGATTCACCCCCAACCCCATTTTAATTATAGTGTACACTCACTATTTCATAATCTCATAAAAATTATGTATCAGTAGCCTATGTTTATTCCTAATCAAACTGAAAGCATCCTAACATTTTCAAACATTAAAAACAAAAACCTCTTCAAATCTTCTGGGCTTGTGTATGCTGTTTTTAAACATGCCTTTCCACAAAACACACCTCGGGAAAAACTTGGTTATTTACTCAGTATCAGACTCAAGAAGGCCCGTCAGCTCTTACTAGGATCAAGTCTTAGCTCCTTCCCCAACAGAAAAGCGTAAGAACTATTTCCTTAATAGATCAGGGACAGCAAATGAAATGAATAGAAAATAATTTTATAAATTATGTTAGCAGAGTTGTTACAAAAGAGCAAAAGAGCAGAGATAAAACTTCAAATTTTAAATATGAGATACTTCAGTTATTTAAAGCAGGCTCTTTAACAGGACACTAAGTATTAAACAGTGAAATAACTCGACCCTTACAGTCCCCGGTGCTGAGACGACGCCCCCTGCTGGGTGGAAAGCGGCCGTCCTGGTGTGTGAACGAGTGGGCAAGGTTGCCACACGGTAACGACTCAGCATCATTCCCCAGAAACTTACCATATTCACACGACTGCTGCAAATCAGAAATTATTCGAAGGATGTTATTCATCAGATTTGATCTCTGCTCATTTTCTAGAATGCTGCCAGTTGACGGGTATGCCGAGTCAATGTATGTTAAATCTGACAAATAGATACCTGAAAGGGAATGAGACAAACGAGCGTTTTCCTACTTGTAGCTTGGAAGAGTAGGACTAAGTGAAGGGGAGGAAAGCTAGGGTATGGCTGTGTTTCACTCCGTGCCCCATTTAGAAGGTACCATTACCAATACACTGCAGCCCTGTGAGAACATGGCCACTGAGGCCTAGATTTCCAGGGAGGTGGGGTCAGATGTATAAATCCAGGGTGGGGCAAAGGAGGTTTACAACTGCTCGCATGGAAAATGCAATCATTAATGAGTAATAACACAAGAACAGACCACCTTTCACGTACTCGCACCTGCGAACCCACTTTTGCCCCTCCCGGTAACACGATGCTATAGAGGCCCCATTCCGATGCCACTCCCTCCAAAGTGTGGTTTGAGGCCAGAGAAAGTCCCAGCACCCATGGGGCCTGACGCAAAGACGCGGAGCTCCTGAATTGGCTCTGCCTCTGACCAGCGGTCTCTGATGGAGACGGTTATTTCAATCTCTGAACCTCAGTTCTTACGCCTATACTGCTAGTACCTTATTTCCCAAGCCGTGGTGCAGCCTGGAGGTTCGGTCAGCAGGCTAGCCAGTACCTGGGGCATGGGGTAGCTATTACCATTACACCTCCTGGCCTTGGGTTGATAATTATCACGTGAGTCTGAACTCAGGACACTTGAAAACTGTCTCGTTCTGGTAGAATATCTTGCTTTAAGGACTCACAGTTGGATTTCTAACATAGTCCACAGACTACGGACTGCATTTGACTCTCCTCTGCCTCTACTCCCCATCTCTCTGCACCAACAGAAATAACACATCCCGCCAAATAACTTGGTTGCACTAGTTTTGGATATGCAAGGTCAGTTACTTTAAAATATTTCATGTGACGTATATACGACAACTATAGTGGGAAAAACACACTTTCCTGCTTTAGCTTATAAATACTCCATGCTTGTGAAGTCTCAGGGTAAATGCAACCAAAATGATGCCCCCACACCTTCCCAAAAGTAAGCCCTGTGTTTTCTCGTGCCGTTTCTTCCAGCCTGAGTGTCTCCTAGACTCATCTCTGATCACCTGAGTTGTATCTTATATCCAGGTCAGTGCCAACAGTTCTCTAGTTTTCTCATAGATTCCAAGAAAGGAATTTGGGAACGGTCTAGCCCCCCACCGCCGCCCCACCTTTTATAGATGAGGAATCTCAGGTGCGCAGTCGGAAAGGATGTGCCTAATGCCACGGGAACCGCTAGTGACAGAGCTGGATCTCAGAGTACACGCTTGTACCCCGTATTTTTTTACCTTAAGTAACTTATTTTTTGAATTACAGCTGACATACATTTCCCCAAGTATTTTTATCACACTGTTAGAAAGTCATACAGTATCTAAACCATTCACTAGATAATTTTCATGACTTTATAACTTCTTTTAAAACTTTCTCATATGCATATTTCATCTGTTCAAGACGATAAACTCGTGTAAGGCACCTGCTCTCCCTTTCACTCTAAAATGATGAAAACTCTGCACAGGGTCTTGACAATAGGCGGTGAACTTGACTGAGAGCTGGCGTGGCGACCGGCTCACTCATCCCAACACCATCCCTCTTCCAGCTGGTACACCCGGACAGTGTTCTTAAGCCACCAACTGTCAACAGTTCTCTTTCTTCGCCTTCTTTTTATGACTCTGAATGACCCTGCAGCCTAGCTCCATTCCTCTTCCTCTTTCTCAGAGGAAGAAGAATCCCTTGCTTCCATCCAAATCTAAACTGTGATCTGACTGTGAAACACCCATTGTTGCCTCCACTCTCACTCACCTCCGCGCGTTCCTTTTCCAGAGCCAATGCACACACTTACATCTCCTCTATGGAAGAAAACAAAAAACCAAAGCAGCCTTCCTTCAGGTCTGAAGGAAGCAGCTCTTCCTCAAGATGGGACCCTTACTGCTCTCCCTTCAATGAACACATCGGAAGGGAAACGGCTTATTTATCATTCTGTTACATGCAGCTCCAATTCCTTAAACTGAGAATAAACTAACCCGTAACCGTATCACAACTCATTTGACAGACTTCTGAGTCACCCCCCACCCTCATGTTGCTACAGACACAGCAAGACAGTACCCACACTTTTTTTTTCATCTTTTAATTACAGTTCACATTTAACATCATTTGGGATTAGTTTCAGGTATACAGCATAATGGTCACACAATCACACACTTTAGAAAGTGTTCCCCCTGATATTTCAACTTCCCGCCTGGCCCCACACTTAGCTTTTACAATATTAGTGACTGCATTCCCTAGGCTGTACTTTACATTGCTGAGACTGTTTCCTAACTGCCAATCTACACTCCGTCCACCTTTTCCACCCAGCTCCCCCCACCCCCCGGCCCTCTAGCTACCATTGGGCTGTTCTCTGTACCTGTGAGTCTGTTTCCATACATATAAGTAAACTCATATGGTATTTGTCTCTGACTTATCTCACCTAGCACAATGCCCTCTAGGTCCATCCATGTTTTTGCAAATGGTAAGTTTTCTTTCTTTTTTATGGCCCAGTAATATTCCATTGTATAGGTGTACCATTGCTTTTTTTATCCACTTGTCTATCGATGGGCACTTACTTGGGTTGCTTCCATACCTCGATTATTGTAAATAACACCGCATATATTCTCTTAAACTACTGTTTTGGGTTTCTTTGGCCATGTTGCTTTTTAAAACTACCTCAATTCATACTCCCATTGACAGTGTGTACGTTTCTATGGATCCACACTTGTGCGAACACTTGATATCATCAGTTCCTTAATTTTTGCCAATCTTGTAGGTATACAATATCTCGCTGTGTTTTAATAATGAAGTTAAGCATTTATAATTCTGTCTTTTGTCCATTTTTACCTCTGGCTTGTCTTCTTGCTGATTTCTAAGTTCTCAATGCATTGCAGAAACTAATCCCCTGGGCGGTTGAATTTTATTCAGTTACTACTCCTCAAGCTCCCATATAACCTGAAGTCAGTACCATCTGGCTGCTGAAACTTAGCCCGGAAAAGGCACACGTGACCTCCTCATTTTTACAACCTTAAACGTCTCTCTTGGTCTCCGCCTGCCGTCTCTGCACTGTTTTCACTATTCCCTCGGTCCCTCGGTCCCTTGGTCTTTACTGCTAGAACCTTCCAAGCTCTCCAGATCCCCTCCGTTCTCGTTTTCCCTCATGTTCCCTAGAAGGTGGTATTCCCTGTGGCCCTGTCGTTAGGCTTCCCACTCTACAGGTACCTTTTCTGCATTACGTTGCTTCTGTAGCTTCAGCCATCACCTGACTGCTGATGATCTCCCAAATCTCTATCGGACTGAGCTCCTGACTTCCGTTTTCAATTTTACTTGCCAAACTAACCATTATTTTCTCCCGAACGCCTGCCATTCCAATTTCCTACTGTGGTTGATGATATTATTAATTGCTGATGTTCGAAAGTGCAAAATCGCTTAAGTAAAAAAAAACAAAACAAAACTCAAGGGGAACATACTACTCGTAGTCTGCCCAGATTAAGCTACTAGTGAATAAAACGTGACCATGGCATGATGATGTCATGTCGTGTAATAACGTAGACCAGAGGTTAGAAGCTGGCAATCCATCCGTCCCAATGTTTTCAGAATCAGGAAACATCACAGGAAATACCTAAACGACTTTCTCTCCCTCAAAAATGGGCAGATCCGGCAACAACCAGGTGGGGCTGGAAAGGGTGCAGACCCCGTGACCGTGGTGATGTCAGTTGGTCACAGCCCTCGTTTTCCTGTGATCACGTCACTTCTGGTTGACTTTGCTTTTTATTACCTCACCTGCTGCGCTTGTGTGAGCATTGCTTCACAGGCCCCCGAGTCTGCAGCCCCTGGAACACCCGTGTACGGCACAGGACTTAAAGACAGGCAGAAACTAAGCTGAGTGTAAGTAAGGATGTGGATCGACAGTTGATGGTAGAAGACTCAGAAAGGGAAGACCAGCCAGGCAGCGAGGGGGAGGGAGCGCGTGGGTGGAGAGAAAGTGCAAGCCCGAAGGTGTGGCTTCGGCTCTGGGCTCAGATTTTAACCCCCCCAGCCCCCCACCTGGAGCTCAAGGGCGAGGCACCGACGCCTACATTGGTGTTTTCTCAGCCACCGAGTTACTTCATCGCATTTCCCGATTTAATAAAAGGTAACAGCATAGTTAGTGCTGAACAAGTAGTACATCTCCCCAGCACCCCGACGTCATAGCAGGAGAACGGGGCCGGAGGCAGCTGGAAGTGCCCCATCCATGTTTTACACAGCCAGTGGCAGGGGGTGGGGGGGGAGGGGCAGGGTGTCAGAACCTGCTCTTCTTTAATCCTCACCTGTTGATTCTAGAGGAAGAGGAAGAGGAAGAGGAAGGGAGAGAGAGGAGCCCGGCCTGCAGGGAACTGCCACCTAGGTATGTGCCCTGACTGGGATGGAACCCACAACCCTTTCGCCCCCGGGATGACCCTCCGACCAACTGAGCCACCTGGCCACGGCAGAACTCTCTTTTTATCCCCACTCAGGCCAAGGGTATGTTCTCATTTAAACCACAGCCTATCAAGCCTAAGAATCACCTTAATTCAGACAAGAGGTGCCACGTGGTAGAACAGGAGGAAGACATTACATAGCATCAGTTTGTTTAAACACTGTTAAATTTCTGCAAGAATTTAATACACGGATTTCCACTTATTTTCAGTATTATATATGAAAATGAGCGGATTTATCTTAAGAAACATAATACAGTAAGATAAATACATTACAACCACCTCAGGTTTCTTATAAGTTTAAAACCTTCTGAAATGGCAACTGAGTACAAACGTTTCAAACTTCCAGGCTACAAAGCGCAATGCATTATTTAGGAGCCAGCCTCCTGCCCAAGGTACCTCTTGTTCTTTGTAATAACAAAAAACAAACTCATCAGCCTGCCACTACCTCTAAGTGAAGTTGAGCACTGCTTTTTTTTCAGTATTTAACCTCAAAGATCTCTGGCCAGCAGACTGAAATGTTTGTTTTATAATTGCCTGCTGAACCAGGATAGTTTGTTTCCAGATGGTGCCCTTCCTTCAACCTGCACAGTCCCTCCTTGTTCCGAGCTCTGCAACCCCCTGCCGATCCGCTCCCCGCACCCTCACTTAAGGCCACGGAGAGGAAATCCTGGGGAGGAGGCTCCCCCACGCCCCCAGTCTCCAGCCACTCTCTGGTGACGTAATATGTGGGCCGAACTTGAGTCTACCGAGAAAGAGGGAATCACTATTCAGGGGCACTGTACACGCAGTCTGGGTCAGCTGCAGCTGGTTACCGCATTTCTCCATGTGGCAGACACAGCAAAGCCACCATGCTCTCTCCGCTGGATTAGAGACAGCCCGCAGGCCAGAGCGTCCACTCCACTACTTAAAATTACATAGGTGGCTTGTCGAGTTCGATTGATGAGAGCCGTAAGAAGAAAAAGAAGTTCCTTCCTACAGCTCGGATTCGGATTCGACGGCCCAAGATGCAGTTGCCATTCAAGTCACAGACAGACAAACTCCTACACTGATTTTTAAAAGCAAGGATAAGAGCAGCAAGTTTCTGGGTTTGCTTTCTTGACAGATGCAAAAAGGTACTTTAATACTTTTAATTCTAATGTATGTTAAATGCATAATTATTTTACATTTGTTGTAGGAATTTCAAAATCTCTTATTAAAGAATTTTGGAGTATATGACAATTTCATCTGAAAAAGGTTTTGTCTTGCAACTGTATGTAAAAACTGGTCATTTATGCACTTTATGACGACTACGGCATTAATTGAGACTGAATTTAGTGATATTTAGTGCTATGCTTACAGAGTCGTGAGTATGTGCTTTAGTGACACGAGATAAAATGTTAACTTTAAGGTGAACATGTGAGGTTTATATTTATAGCACAATGATTAAAGACAAAGGGATACAACCTTGACTGGCTGGAAACATTACTCTTCCCCATACAGCTACAGTGTGTGCTGAAGATTTATACTGTTGAGCTATCTTAAACTATAGCTAGAAAAAAGCTAAGAAGAAAAAAAAATGAACCAAATGGCTTTGCAACAATACCTCAATTACAGTAAAACCAAACATAGGCAGAAATCCTTGGAATGATTTAAGCAGGTCTATAGTATCGTTAATATTCAAAATTTAAAGTATTTTCCCAGTTTTACATGTAACAGTAATTTGACTTGGGTAACAAAAATAAAAGCTACTATACTGAAATTAACTGAACAAGACAAGTTACTGATATATAAAAACCCATAAAACCTTCCAGATTAGGACTGGAGATAAAAAGCAAATGTGATAAAGTCATTATGTAAGTCAGCATTACCGATAGGAAACAAAATCCAGAAGATACACTTAACTTGAATACAAGATTAAAAGAGAAAATATAAATAACTGGTAACTATATGCAAGAGGTTTCTTCCGCTATTTCATCTGGGGGCTTTATCTGGATTGTGAGAGTGATTAACAATAAAATGACTCCTTTCTAATTAGTAAGCTTTACCATCAAAGACACTTAAGTCTGTTATGATTTGGAGACCCTCTGTCCTTCTAAACGTTAAAGATACTAATTATAAGAATCTTCTGAGAGGATCTCTCTGTAAAACATATTTCACAAGAGATTCTGACAAACATTCCCAAGCAACCCTGGATCTGAAACACGTCATGTCTTCGTTGCTGGCTGAGAAAAGTGCGGGACGTCGTTAACCCTCAGTTCTCACTGAGGCCTCGGGGAGGCACGTAATCTAAAACGCACAGCCCGCCGAACCGAGTCCCACCCTGCGACTTCTTTATCGGAGGTGCTGTGGATGCTTCCTGAATTCAGGTCTGCCGCCTCGTGCCCTTTCCAGGGCAGACACGGCCAGCGAGGTGCCTCTGTGTGGTTACCATCCGAAAGGAAGTCTCTCCGACTCATTTATTCTCCCTGCTAGCTGGCAACAGAGCAGCTACGCAGAGAAAAAGTACCGAGAGAATTAACCCAAAGCATGGAAGACTTTCCCCCCCAAAAACAACAAGCAAAGACAGATTTAAACTTAAGTATACTGTAACTAATTTATAACATTCTCTTGGGGCCTAGGAAAATTTTAACATACACAGAGAGGTTTTATGAGGTAACACAGATTTATGGATCTTTCACTTTTAAAACTGAACACATGTGGGAAAATATTAAATAAGAGAATGTTTCAGAAAATGTAACAGTAAATGTATTTTTAAAGCCAGTTCTGTACTCATGACATAGCTAAGTCTACTACTTAAAAAGCTGGCTCCTTACTCTGTGTTAGATGACAACAAAGTCAGTACTTTTGTAAGGATAAGGGCACTGAATTTACTTAAAAAATTAAATTTTTGGTTGCCTCCTTTAAATAGCAATTTAGGCCAGATTCTCTATGGTGGGTAGACCCACCATAACATTGCTGTTACGATGTAACTACAGAGCCCACAACCAGCCCTGGCAGGACACACCCGAAGGAAGCTGACTGCTATTTTAATTCAGATTCGTACTTTCACATCTTTGTTCTTCTGTGACAACAGTGACGGAAAGTCACGGTAACAGCCTTGGATTACATACTCTTAGCTGTTCTGTAAAACTCTGCGTCTGGCAGGAATGCAAGCTTTCCACGTAGGACATTGTTCAGGAAACTCTACTTGTCTTGAAGTTTCACAACACTTTCGGAGTTTTCCTGATTTGGGTGGCTTGTTTCGTAGTAGATGACTGGCATCGGTCCGAGGTCTGAGAGTCTGTTCTGCTGAGGGAGACGGGAGGCTGGGGCGACTGGGGCGGCAGGCAAGTGCCTGTTGGGGGGGGGGGTGCTGGCTGTCTTCCCCGGGGCTCCGCTGCTCTTTCACTGCCCTTCGTTTTTAGATTAAACCACCTTGATTCCATGAATCCATGAATGTAACGAGGAATCTTTTACTGGTTTTTGGTGTAGGTGATTCTAGGTAGTAAAAGCCCTTTCAAAAATAAAATAGAAGACTCTGAAGGTCTACAATTCCTGCTGATGTGAGAAAGCAAAGTGTAACAAAAACCTAAAAGTACTCGTCCCAGTGTGTTTGGGCACTCAGTCAGCAAGAGAAGGCCTTTAACATAAATACGGAGTATCGTGATACTCATCCTTCTATCTCAATTATTGTGCAAACGAACAGTAATTCGCCACACCCCACCCACCCCTTGTTTTGCCATCCCCGACTTTGTGAAAACCAAGAAGCACACGGTTCAGACTCCCGCGGTTACGACACGACAAGATAAAAACCAGAGAGGTCTAGAGAACTGACAGGCCGATCACCTCAATCCCACCCAAGGCTTCATTTCTTTGCAAAATGGTGCAAATGCAAAATAGTTAACATGTGTTAAGCAAACACAAACATAAGGGCTTATTACGGTACTGCTGACAGAAAACAGGAGAAACATATGATGTGGTGGTTAATGAAAACTATGAACCCCGGAGTTCTCTGCCTGAGTTCAAATTGTGGCTCCACCTCTCATAAGGGGTTCAACGTCCGGCTGCCAGTTTCTTCGTCTGCAAACAGGGGCCACAATCTACCTCGGAGGGCTGTAGTGAGAAGGAAATGATTTAATACATTCGGAGGGTGTGAAGCAATGCCTGGTATGTAGCAGGCACGCAGGAAGTGTGGACTCTGGTTACTGTTGTGTCGTAATTGTTGACAGCAGGCACAAACAACTTGGGACTTGGCTTCTCAAAGGAAAAACAAGCCCCTGGGTAGAAACAGGGTAGAAAAGCTTGGTCTCAGGGCAGCCACTGCTGCCCCTCACCACCAGCAGCTACGAGTCCTGGGCACAGCACTGGGGAGGCGGCTACAGCACCGGGCTGGCTGAGGACCTGGCTGAGGTCCCGGCAGAGGGGCGTCCATTCAGCTGCCTCTCCTCTTCAGGGCAGTAACCGCAGGGAAAGGAAAAGCCTCTGGTTCTTGGAGCAACTCGAGTTCTGGTATTTCCACAGATGCTGTAGGGCAAGTATCGCTCATCTGCCACAGCAAAACCGAAACATCCCGAGCACAGATTGCAGAGTGTGGGCCACCGCAGTAAACACTCAGTTAAGCCAGGGAGCCTGAATTCCTGACCCGGTTCCAGCAAGACCTCCTTGTGAGGCCCTGACCTTGAACCTGCACCTGGTGCAGCAAGGCTCTCAATGAGGCCGTCTCTGAGGTACTTTCCGACTCTAACAGTCACATTCCATTACAGACCGTTCCTTTCCGTGGGAATGGTTAGAGAAGGCTAACATTTTGATATACAGTTCAGGAGAACCTGTTAGGAGAATGACATTGCTGAGTCGCAGTTAAGCTGAGAGCACATATAATACTGTGATTTAGGAAACACGATTGCCCACCATGATGACTGCGCACATTCTATCATTCTTCAACTTGTCCCCAGTCCCAAAAGGGCATGTTTCAAAAACAGGGTGCTGCAACATTCCCATTTCAGATTTGTCCAAAAATGTTTCTTTACTTTGATAGTTCAAAAAGATATTTACTGAGAGGACTAATTTAATTGCAGCTGCACAACATAAATATAAAACCTTGACTAGTCGTCACCTAGTAATGTTAACACCACTTAGGGAACGACATTTTGACTGATGTTTTCACAAACACTGTGTGCCGTGTTAAGAGGTTTCAGACGGTAAGTGAGCTCTTTAAAGGTCGGAGAAGTATCTCATCAGGGTGCCATAGCACCCAGTGGGCACGGTCCAAAACCCACTCACCGAGCTGGGGGCGGAAAGCAGTAAGGTGGCCATCTGAGAGCTGTCCTCTGAAACCTCATGCTAAACAAACACGAAGGCACGATGACATTGACCTTCAGAAATTAGTAACATCAATTCAGATCCAATTTATTCACAATTAGAAACGCAGCCTTCCCCTTAGACGCGTTTTTATATTACTGACTTTAAAAGCAGATTAATATTAATTCCTCTGACTTCTTCCCTTCGTTGATTTGTTTTCCAAGAAGCGTCACACAAGCTCATCTGAAAATGAAGGCTTTTCTCTGGACTCTAACTGTGCTGCTCTTCCTGCTAACGGGCCCTGAACGCTGCCGAGGACGCCAGGTCAAAATAAAACAAGCAGCCCCGAGGAGACGCCCTCGCGCCACGGACGGCAGAGAGGAAGTCAGGAAGTGCGCCTACACGTTCCTGGTCCCCGAGCAGAAAATAACGGGGCCCGTCTGCGTCAACACCAAAGGGCAGGACGCAGGCGCCATCAAGGACATGATCACCAGGATGGACCTGGAGAACCTGCGGGACGTGCTCTCCAAGCAGAAGCGCGAGATAGACGGCCTGCAGCTGGTGGTGGACGTGGACGGGAACATCGTGAACGAGGTCAAGCTGCTGCGGAAGGAGAGCCGCAACATGAACTCCCGGGTCACGCAGCTCTACATGCAGCTGCTGCACGAGATCATCCGGAAGAGGGACAATTCGCTGGAACTCTCCCAGCTGGAAAACAAAATCCTCAACGTCACCACGGAGATGCTGAGGATGGCGACCAAGTACCGGGAACTGGAGGCGAAATACGCTTCCCTGGCGGACCTGGTCAACAACCAGTCCGTGGTGATCACGCTGTTGGAAGAACAGTGCCTGAGGATATTCTCCCGACAAGACCCCCAGGGGTCTCCTCCTCTTGTCCAGGTGGTGCCACGACACATTCCCAACAGCCACCGGCACACTCCGGGGCTGCTGGGAGGCAATGAGATACAGAGGGATCCAGGGGACCCCAGAGACTCCATGCCCCCACCGGACCTGCCAACATCTCCCACCAAAGGCCCTTTCAAGACGCCACCGGTAACTTTCATCAATGAAGGTGAGTCACCGCTTTTACTTGGGCGATGTAACTATACGTAAATATTCAAGTTTCTGTTTTTGTTTTTTATTAAGAATTGAAGTTAAACCCTGGCTGGTGTCACTCAGTGGGCTGGGCATCGCCCTGCAAACAAAGGCCGCCGGTTCGATTCCCAGTCACGCACATGCCCGGGTTGCAGGCCAGGCCCCCAGTTGAGGGTGTGCCAAAGGCAACTGATCAACGTTTCTCTCTCCCTCCCTTGCCCTCTTTTAAAGAATAAAATGTTGAAAAAAACCCCTGATGTATACACAATTGAAGTTAAATAGATCTCTCAGATCTAAGACCATAAAACCAGTGCATTCTGTGCAAGGAGTAGTCTTACAGTCAAACTCGTGCAGTCCCAGTTACGAGCACTGAGACAGCAATGAGACCAGGAGCCTCTCCTCTCCGGCACCATCCCTTGGGCCCCCAGCTAGGTCCTCGCTGCTGCTCACGGGTCCTTTACTGACCTCCCGCCGCTCTTCCCATGCTCCTCCTCCTCAAAAGGAACATGGAGATTTGGCTTTCCCTCTCCATAAGCCTGTGATCACACCTCCTCCTCACCTCGGCTCTCAGCACACGCACCGTCTGCTGCTGTGCCGAGATTACGTCTGCTCGGGGCCTAGTTTCCCTGTTCTTTCCTGTCTTGGAAACATCTGTACAAAACCCACACCTTCTTGCTCAGTCTCAGTAGAAAAAAGGTATCTAAACTACAATCTGCACTTTTTACCCATGGAAGTATACGTTTTCACTAGCCAAACACACACACACACACACACACACACACACACACACGTGCGCGTGAACAAAACCAAGAATTCATTCTAATACCTCTACCTCTACTGCAAACACATGCATCACATGCGGGGTGTGTCTCAGCCGTGGGCACTACTGACCAGTCACTTCTCTGTTTCTTGAGCCTTCACATCCTATTCTGCCTGACTCGGCCTACTTCTCTGGGTCCATCATGGGCATCTTCTTCCATCTACGTCTTCCAAGGGCTTCCTTCAAGGCGTTCTGTTTCAGAGGTCTCACACACCTCCCAGGCCACAGGCGCCCCCACCGCCCGGGTGACTCCAGCCTGGAGCGCTCCCTCCTGGCTCCAACCAAGACCGCGTGCTTGCATCTAGATGCTCCCCCGTTACCGTGCAGGTGGCCTCGTCCTCTGTGAGATGCCTTCTCTTAGCTTATCTGTCAACCTCATGGCAAATCTCAAGGCTTAACTGAAAGAACACTTCAAGTGTCACACCTTCCCTGATAGATTCAAACAATCCTCTGGGGCTGGCTCTTTCCGCAGACTGCAGGCCATGCCCTGAACAGGCTCTCCGTGTCGTATTATACTGGCGTCAATGTCTGCACGTCTGCCTTCCTGCTAGATAGAACGCTTCTGCAAGAAAGTGCACTGACTTTTTCATCTTTCTGTCTCAGACATCTGGCTGGGACCAGGCCTGGCATACTGTGCTTGTTGTGAGCACTACAATAAATACCTGAGCAATGAATGAAAGAATGAATGAATGAATGAGTAAGTGAACCCTAAAATAATCTTTTCCCCAAACTAGCATTCTCCTTTTAGGAATAAGTAAATTGTTATTATAAAAGCAATACATATTTACTGAAGAAAATCTAGGAAATACGGAAAACTTTTAAGAAAGTTTCATGGAATATCCAAATACTCATAAATAAATCATTAACATTTTGGGAATAACCTTTAAGCCCCCCACCCCCGGAAACGTGATAATCAATATTCTTTTAAATTTAAAAATAACTGTTTTGCTTTTGCTTTCTCTATGATTTTGTCCTTGGAATAAATGTAAAATTTATGGGTCAACTGATTTTGATGTCTCCACTTTGATTTATGTTCCCACCACTTCTGAACTTGCCCAGCTCACCTCTGACACTCCCCTCTCGCTTCACACACCATCAGCTGGGATCTGGCCACGTTGCTTTTCTGTCTGTCCTCTGTCACGCATGTGTCCCTCGTTTGTTTCAGAGCCAGAACTCCTGCTTAAATGCAAACTAGTCGTGACAGCAGCTAGAGGAGAGGGACTTCTGGGTTCCTAGCTGCGTGACCTTGAGCGGGCGGGAGGAGGCAGGGAATTGCTCCGTGCCCGTGTTTCCTCGTTTGTAAAATGGGGACAACAACTGTGCCGGGCACTCAGATGCTGTCATAGCCTGTCAGCTGGTGTCCCTACTCCATCTTCTCTCTCCATCGAAGGGCATTATCCTGCGTTGTCCAAAGATCGGTCTTAAACCACCGTGTGGGTCACATCACACTTCTTACAGGCTCCCTGCTGCCAACTGAGAAAGTCGAGTTTGCTTCACCTGGGTATGACGAACGGCCTCCTCAGAAGAGCAACCCTACTTCATTAGCTTTCTTTCTATTAATTTCCTTCACGAAAACCATCAGCTTCAATAAAGCGGATCACCTCACTGTCTTCTAACTATTCAAATGATAAGGCTCAGACTAAAATAAAATAATAAAATAAAAACAGCCGCCCCTCCTTGAGGCCCTGTTGACTCCCACAGGCCTGAGTGACCGCTTCTCTCCTTGGACGTCTCCATAACAGGTTTCTTATGCTCCCTCTCGAATTACCAGGTATTATTTACTTGCACACACAGGATCTATACAGACATCTAACAAAGTGCTTTCTGGTTACAAGCCCCTTCCTGGTAGGTGGATGTTGTGTCTCACTTGCAGACACGAGACAGATGTGGAATGACTTGACATGACATTTTTATAAAGCTTCTTAGAGTTGTCATTCCAAAGACACTGTCATTGCATAGAGACACAAGTACAGTGGTGCCTCGGTCCTCGTTGTTAGTTCACCCTGGGACTCTGACGTCATGACTCACACGAGTTCTAGCAATTGCAACGAGCCCTGAGCAAGCGCCGAGTGCCGAAACATTGTTTTCTCATCACAGTGTGACGAGCACCGGCTTTGACAAGGCCTGCAGCCCACGAGGACTGAGGTGTGGCTGTACTTGGACATGCCGTATTTGCTGCATTTTTCATTCATTTTATACTGTTCTCTCAGTAACCACAGGCTGGAGTGCCACTAAATACCTAATGTTATGGAACGAAATTCCATGCCAAGGACTCAGAGTATCAAAATTCCCATTAGACAGATTTCTGCTGTAATGAAACAATGGTGTACACATCCCTAATAAACCAAACCTTAATGCAGAAATTAAGAACAAGCATTAACTTTTTTTCCTGTTATTACTAGTTATAAGCACACATTAAATTTCTACTTACTTTATTCTATAAATGTTGGTCCCTGAAGTTCAAGGACATAATTAGCTCCACCATGTGAACGTTTATTAGTACACTAAGAATATATGAGGAAAGTGCACAGAACTAGAACGTGTTTCGTCATTACTGACCCCGGGAAGCCACCTGGCCTGTCTGCCTCTGTTTTCTCCCTTGCTCATGGAGCACCGGTTGGACTGGAAGATTCAAATATCCCTGTCCAGTTCTAATATTCTGTAATTCTTATCAAATAGAACTTGCTACCAGCAATAATAAGCAGGCTCTTTTCCTTATCGTGTGCTAAACTCTTTCTCATAACAGCCTTTGTCAGACTGGAAAAATGTCTCGGATGTTTGGGTGTTTGCACAGGCAGAGCAAAGGTGGGTGTCTGTTGTTACACCTACATGTGCACTGGACACCAAGCAGCTCACATTAGTGCACTCTGGTGCACTAATGGTGGTGCATTGCCATTTTAAAGTCTCTAAATACATGACTTGTGTGTCCTATTTAAAACTGTTTCAGCTAGTCGCAGAAAGTCAAATACTGAGTAATTCCAGTTACTCGAGGTACTCAGAAGAGTCAAATTCATGGAGACGGAGAGCAGAGTGAGGGCCACTGGGCGGGGTGAGGGAGGGCGCTGTGAGGCTGAGAGCCCAATGCACTAAGACCACTGTGCTGCACTCTAAAAATGGTTAAGTTGGCCTGAAGCCTGTATACTTCTACTAACCAATGTTGCCCCGATAAACTCAATTAAAAATGGTTAAGTTATGTTATCTATATCTTACCATCATTTTTTAAAGGTGCTTTAATGACAGGTAATCTTACACTTTCTTTTAACATGGTTGTAAGAAAAACGCACCTCATAAGAACTTACAGTAAACAGCGGCATAACTTTGTTAGTTACACATACAACATCCCCATGAACACTACTGTCCCCTACCTCAAAACCAGAGTGCCTGGGGACGATCACACCCCCGACACCCCGCCATCGGGGAAACTCCTAACTGTTCATGTTATTTGGTGGCTGCATGTTGGGTTATCCTCTTACAGAAGAAAACGCGATTCTTTTACAAATGGCATTTATGAAAATAAGGTCACTCCTTATAGGTGAAAGGCACTGAACGTTTCTTTGCAGTGTGTGAGACCAGAAAACCGAGTGTCGGGAACTTGGATGCTGGCGAGGCCCTTTCGAGGCCTGGCCGCCTCTCTGGGAAGGAGGGGATGCGTGCGAAGTGGCCTGTGTGTGGTTTGGCCTCACTGAGTGTCGCCTTCTGCTGCTGTGTTTCCCTGTGTGCGCTTCGCCTTGTCACACGTGGGGACATAGAAAGTGAGCTTAAAAAGTTAAACTTGCAAAGCAGTCATCAGAAACTAAAAATATGCCTTTTAGTGTGTAATACATTTATTTTCAAGTATTTAAATGCCTCCTATTTGTGCATTTGTAAGATGCAATTGGTTTTAGTGGAATAGTGACATTAACAAAACAAAACAAAAAAACTAAAGAAGACCTGTTAATAAGCTAAGAAGCTGCTGGAGTATGATTTCATTAGCTACTCATGAAAAGCAATCAGTAAGTTTTTTTAAACAATTTCGAAAATAAAAGCTTGGGTTGCTGACTACATTTTGAACTTACAGATTAATAAACAAAGTATTCATATTATTACAAGAAAGAATCTATTATCACTTAAAAAGTACTTGCCTCAAACTTCCTGAAATGCTATCAAATATATATATGCATCTTATACATAAGTCAAAATACAATAAAAAAGCTTATCTTTCAAAAGATTCTACTCACTGACCAATTACTTGAAAGCTCTAATTGGCTATCTTTCTTTTGGGTTCTGTTTCTCCTATCACAAAGTGCGCAGGCTAAGGACAGAGAAAAAAAAAATATTTGAGAAATTCAACAACGAAAAGGGAAGGATTCCCCTTTAAAGTTAGGTAATTAAACAGTTTGTAAAAAAGGGCCAGGAATGTTGAAGGTGGTTCCAAGTAAAGGTGCTATTCAAAGTATGGAATCTGTTTTCGTAAGCCCACCGTTCTGTGCAAAATGTGGGTTCTCTATGAGAAATACACACTGGGGAATGATGCGGCACGACAGACCAGTACTGTTCCTCCCATGAGTCAGACCTACGAACTGGAGTTTGTGGGCCCTGTACAAACTCTGGTCACCAAGAACACGGAGGAAGAGAGAGACTGGTCCGTCAAATTCCAGGTACAGAATTCTAGTTTCTTGGCTAGAGAAGGATCGAATCGTGTGTCATGGAAGGTAAAGACTATTGCAAGATTACTCAATGCAAGAACAGGGTTAACAAAATAACCTATGTTAAAAGAGAGGTACTCTATACCTGCTCAGCCACTACGAACAAATTCCTAAAGCATATGCCAATTCATTTATTTTGATAATAAACAAATTATACTTGACCTCTCAATAATAAAACTATCCTTTTCTACTAGTCATTTAAGAAATCCCATAAAAAGCAATCCTTTTTATGGCACCGAGAAAGTGGTAAAACATTTATTGCAAGAACAATTTATAATCTAATTCTAGAGAAGAAAGTAAATAAGATATACAAGTAATAATGAGACAATATCTGCCAAGACCAACAGTTACACACTGGCTAAGACAGATTAATGGTTTATTTATGAGATAAATATAAACAAATACTAAATTCTGATATTTACTATCCTTTCTGGGTAGAAAAAAGGTAGCAGTAAGCGTTACTTTTATTAATTTTATCCACATGTACCAGAAAAGGCTTTCAATTAAGTTTCCCGAAGCCTCTGTATCAACCATGGCCAGCCCAATGGGCACCCACCCTGCAAACTCAAAGTGGGTTGAAGATTAAAGTCGAAGACAATTTTAAATTTGCACAAATAGGAGTCTAATCAAATCAGAGCTGGATTTAGAAAACCCAGAGCTTTCCAATTTGCTTAAATATTGAGGGTCTATGAAATAGCAGGGGGAAAAGGTACGTTATAAATATCCGTTAACATTCAAAATCTGGGTGTTTCTAGCCATTTTACGGCATTTCAGAGCACCTCACGCAGGTCCAAACTGTGCATGTTCACTTCAACACAAACCGTCCGAACTGCGCTCCGAGTGCAGAGCAGACACAGTGGTGACGGCTGCAGGGTAAGAATACAGAGGTGACAGTCCAAACCCCTTCATACGTCCATCAGCCACAACACTGACAGGCCGGAAAGTCAGACCAACGCCCCTCAGGCTCCTGACTATTCTGTATGTGACGACTTAGGGCACTCGGGCTAACTAGGAAATAATCACAAGGACTACAGTTCTAAATCGAGGAAACCAGCTTCAGCCCCGTGTCTGCCCCACAGGTTTGATGCTCCGCCTGCAGACCTTGTGACTCCTCTGTAAGGCAAAGCTCTCTGTCCCCGTGACAAAGCATGCTACCCATGTGTGACCTCGATCCACCTCCTACCCCCCCTAGCCTAACTCATGACCCAGTTTTGCAACCCAGCTCGGACACAGGCCGACTCTGATCTCTTCCCTGCAAACCTGGGTGAGCCATTTCTTAGCCAGTGTCCCCAGGTTGTGTGACTCGGGTGCGTAACCCCATGAGAGCACCTGCTACGTTGTAGTGAGATTCTCTTTCTACCTGTCCCTTCCCCACTTCCCGCTTGACTCCATAGTTGCTTCTCTACCCCTTGAGCCTAAAACACTTTGTAGCCTACGGAAGCAGCAGCAAAGACATTTCTGGAAAAACTAACGCAGAACTATGTGGCTACCAAAACCATTTAGTCTTTAGGTACAGTAACTTCGACTAGTTAACTGTCTCATCTACAGACCATCTGTGAACGATCACGGGATCACTGTGTAGGTTAAATGAGAAAATGACTCTCAGTCATATAAACTGAAACGACTCTTCAGAAAGGCACGCTGCCAACATTCCTGAAATGCACTCTCGTGGACTGTTCCATGGGGGAAGTTAGAAGAGTCTCAGTTTGGGAAACCCTGGTTTATTTCAGGGCTTTCCAGCTTTGATACGTGGAAGTACACTGTGAGTTTCCAGAAGGGTGCTGTCGCAGTTGGCGTTTCCAACACTCGTTCCATCACGGCTCGCTGCTTTCGGGGGGGGGGGGGCCGGGTTCGTCAAAGACCCAGTGTACTCCACCCTCATCGAATCTCAAACGCCATAAACCGGGCGCTGTGGAGAGCTGTCAAGTTTCCCACTCTCCTGATCCAGTAGATCAAACCCGCGGCATTTTTATAGGAAAATGTGGAAAAATGAAGCCAGTGAGAAGATACTTTGTGTGGTGTTATTTCTAACCACAACATTCAGGTGAAACGCCAACGTCCAAAGTCGGCGGAATGCACAGTGATATGGCGACGCTGAACACGGTGTTAATTACAGCTACCACGGCGCTGGACTGGGAACCATGACAACATCCGTTACGATCAAAGACAGAATCCAATTATCGTTGAAGGGTTGGGATTACAAGAGCATGAGAATGTGTGTATTTGTACAGAGCCTTACAAGACCAGTGGAAGATGACACAGGCCACTGTCCTGGACGGCAGGGTCGGGGCGGTCCTTTTCTCTGGTTTTCAGCTTTTACAGAAGCACTGTGTACACACTAGGAAAAAGTGTTATCTGTAAAGAAAGGTACCGAGGTAAGGCTCTTGGTTAAAAACTGCTTTGACATGGCTGTTTTCCTATTAAGCTTCCCTGCGATCAGCAGTGCTTCCGTTACAGGACCGTTCAAAGACTGCCAGCACTCGAGGGAGGCCGGCTACTCGATGAGCGGGATTTACATGATTAAGCCCGAAAACAGCAACGGCCCGGTGCAGCTATGGTGTGAGAACGGTCTGGACTCCGGGGGCTGGACGGTCATTCAGAAGAGAACAGATGGCTCCGTCAACTTCTTCAGAAACTGGGACAATTACAAGGTAAGCCAGCGGATCACGCCTGGGGGATAGGTAGCAAACGGTGGCTCTTGCGGCAGTGCCCGCGCTACACAAGAGATTAGACACGAAGTGCAAGAGTAACTGTCCACGTCTTTCGCTGTCGATGTTTGTCAAAAGGATGATTCTCGTCGCCAGTGTCAAAGTCGAAATCAGAATGTAAAAAGGAAACGGAAGACACAATTTGACATGGCCCCTTTCAGTCTGGGTGACTTACACAGACGCGGAACTCTCTGCGGAGACTGCCCCTGATTCCAATGTCTAAGGCGGTGACGGCTTTTTCTGTGTGTGACCACTTTGGTACCCGTGACCAAGAGTATTTAAGCAGTGATGTAAAGTACAGGACTTTTTAGGAAATGACCCCCTTTCTTGGACTAACCCCCTCTGATGACCATGCCACCAGGCTTTAAGCTCTGACACCAGACACTGGTGCTGTCGGGCAGTGACGCTCACCTGGGCTTTCCCGCAGGACTGGGATCACACAAGGCGGGTTTGGGAAAGGGAAGCAACCGGTCGTTGTTAGTGCCTTCTCACGTTCATCACGCTAGTTTTCTTATACGTGGTTTACACTTTCAGTTTAAGGATGGCAGGTGGGAAAACTGTATTCTGTAGATGGTTACTTCTCCAAACAAGATCGTTAAGTATCACGTGATTACTCATTCTTAGGCGATATTTTTACTGGCCGTAAAAAACGATACATCAATCAATATATCCCTCCTTGTCAGAAATTGTGTAAATTTCTAAACGAGTAACTAGAAAAAAGAATTTCTGCAGCACAACCTCCTGGAAAATACATTTGGTGTTGCGGTCGGGTTCAGCCACCTTCCATTCCGCGGCACGCACACACTGGCAAATGCTTACTGAACTGCTTTTCTCCCCAAAACATGAATCTACAATTTTTCAAAGGGGGGACGTTGAAGATTACTCCTTTATCTTCTCACGGTTACTGATTTTATCTATAACAGCCCTAAAGGAGATAATCTGTTCTAAGACAGACACTATCACATTTACTGAATGATCATAATGACAGGTGCCCTTTTTGTCTGACTAGGGTGGGGCAGCATCTCCACGCTGTTAAAAACACGAGCTCTTGGAACAGGAGAGAGATCAGGAGCCGTTTTCAAGGACCTGGGCACTTCATTACTGAAATGCTTTTAGTAGCTATGCATAACTTTTACTCTCTTTTGCCTTCATCTCATTTATAGGGTTTGAAACTTGCTGTGCAAATAGACACTACTGACAAATTAAGAGAAAGCAAAACAAAATGCTATTGGGGGCTCATCAAGATCCGGTGGGCTACTACCACTAACACGGAAATTCGCACCACCACTACAGGGCCAACGCCTCTCCGCTCAGACGTTTAAAACTCCTCTGTGGAAACACTCGCTACCTCGACAATTATTTCTGCTCTTTTACAGAAAGGGTTTGGAAACATTGACGGAGAATACTGGCTGGGATTGGAAAACATTTACATGCTCAGCAACCAAGATAATTACAAGTTGCTGGTTGAACTAGAAGACTGGAGTGATAAGAAAGTCTACGCTGAATACAGCAGCTTCCGCCTGGAACCTGAAAGTGACTTCTACAGACTGCGCCTGGGCACTTACCAGGGAAACGCGGGGGATTCCCTAATGTGGCACAATGGCAAACAGTTCACCACCCTGGACAGAGACAAGGATATGTACACAGGTGAGTAGGGGAAGCCTGGCATGCATTCTTCGCAGAACCACCGCTTTCTATACAGGAAATAGAACCCTGTTACTAAAGTGTACACCACTAACAATCTTTCTGGGAAGGTCATTTTGGATCAAAGGGAATATAACCTGCGGAAAGGAATAGCTTCAGGGCCTCTCCCACAACTACAAGGCCACCCCCGCGTGCGACCTCTGTGAAGAAGGGCCTGCTGCTCTACCTGGAGGGGTGGGAGGTGGAACACAACAAAAACGCAGCACGTGCAGATCAAACTCTCCGCTGGCTAAAATCTGTAACAGGCACCCACTGGACACCTCCCACGTGCCAGGCTGGGTGCTGAGGACAGAGCAGGGCACGAGGGTGCTGCCCCCCTGGAGCTTACGCTGCAGAGGGAGACAAGTGTTACGTCAGCGGGGACAAGGGCTCTAGGAGAAACAAACCAAAAACCAAGGGAACAGAAACTGGTGGGCAGCAGGCGGCGGGTGCTCTTCTATAGCACAACTACAGTGATTGTTACAAGGTAACATCCGAATACACACCCGGAGGGAGAGAAGGAAGGAAGCAAGCCCTCTGGGTGTGTGGGTTGGCAAAGGAGAACAGCAACAATGACTGTTGTTGGCACGTGGTGAAGGAACGAAAAGGAGCTTTATTCAGAGGGGCCATGAGTATCCTCTTTAGAGAGAATCCATCAGGCCATCCAGATAATTTTAAATGTAATCTTCATGTACTTTTGCCTTTTTAACCCAGGTTTCTGGCCCTGATAAAGAGATATCACCCTGAAAACTGATGTATATTTCAGTTCAGCTGTTTCTGGCAAGCACTTCAACCCATTTCGCACAGGCAGGAAGGAAAAGGAAGAGCTATATATAAAACAACCATAACGTGTGATTTTTCTTTTTGCAAATACCCATGTCATTGTTAGTTATGCTATTTTGAGAATTAATTTTCCCCAAATTTCACTCTCCTTAGCAACTTACTACCTTTCCTTCCCAATCTCTCTCCCTCTCACACGCAAACAATGCTTGCATTTTATTTATGCTGCTACCAGAAAATCAGATCACTTATTTAAAAAGATAAAATTAAATTAAAAAGCAAGTCCTAAGCAAGCAAAGGGCATGATAAGAAAGGCAATTCAGGGGATCTTTCACAGACCTTGTATTTAAGCCACAGTAACAGAATCAATGAAGAAACAACATTATGAAGACAAAGGCTAACCGGAGTAAGAAAAACTCAAACTAAGTTGCCGCACAGGCATTTCTGATGGCACTTAGAAGACATTACTCAGATTTCTCTATTTTTCCCTCGTAGGAAACTGTGCCCACTTCCACAAAGGAGGCTGGTGGTACAACGCCTGTGCGCACTCCAACCTGAACGGAGTGTGGTACCGAGGCGGCCACTACAGAAGCAAGTACCAGGATGGGGTCTTCTGGGCCGAGTACCGAGGCGGGTCGTACTCCCTGCGGGCGGTTCAGATGATGGTCAAGCCTATTGACTGACGGGAGACGGCCTACAACTGAACAGGAGCGCTCACATCCCTCGGTTCCTGAAAATGTACATTTCACACGTGTATCACTTTGCACAATTCGTTTCTCCAGATGCAGTTGTTTAAATCAATTTTACAATAACTACAAAACTAGGAGTATAGTTTCATCTTCCCTGAATATACTACAGAAGATTATTAGTTTCCATAATTCCAGTTACTTTAAAAATTGCATTCAGTAAGTACAGGCAAAGTTTGTTTTCTAAAATGTAGACATTTGCCACAATGTCAAACAAACCTTAGCTTTATTTTAAATCAAAATTGAATACATGGTTGAGATCCTTAACAATTAATTTAAAAAGTTTATGAGACTGCTCTAACTTCCAATGAAAAAATATTTTTAAGATTTCAGCCAAGAAATACATTTTATTTATAAAAATATAGACAGGAAATTAGAGAAAACTCTAGTTTTGCCAACGGAAAATACATTTTGCATTAAATAAAAGTTATTTCAAGTTGAATCTGTGCCTTTCACATGGAATGACTGAATTCTTGACAACATATTTTACGCCAATTTCCCCAAAGAATTAGGTGACTCATGGTATAAAAATATATTCTTTAAAAACAAAAATAAATGTAGACAATATTTAAATAGTCTATTTATAAAAACTAATGTACAGATGTATTTTTAGTATTATGTTCGTATGACTTTTTAAAAAAATTCTCACCCAAGGATGTATTTATTGATTTTAGAGAGAGAGGAAGGAGAGAGACAGAGAAGGGACAGAGGGGAGAGAAACATCAATGCGAGAGCAAAACACCCCCAGCTGCTTCCAGCAACGCCCTGGTGGGGATCGAACCCACAGCCTGTTGGTGTGCAGGCAACACTCCAACCAACCAAGCCAGGTGGCCTGGGCAATATTACGTTCATACAATTGGCTGAACAGAATCTCCTAAATGCATTTTATGTTGTTACATCAGCAAAATACTGATATTAGAAAAATGCAGAATGTTTATAGTAAGCCAATGGTCTAACAGATCTGAATTATAACTCTAAGCTTACTTACAAATACTTTTCCTCCCTAACTTACTGACCCTTCCCGTTTGGAAAAAACCTGTCACTATTCTGGTCAGAAAGCTTGGATGACCTCGCGAGCGTGACTGTGCACTTACTACGGGTGGGGCCAGAACAACTTCGAGCCCCGTTCAGGTGTTTCCCCAGTGCTGAGATTCAACAGTGTCAGAGCAGAATCCACAGGGGTTCGGCTAGTCCAGATTGCTGGCTGCATTTTACAGCGTGTACATCTTGAACTCATCTTTGCAACTAACAACTTTATTACTAATGTTCTGAAACAACTTCCTTCTAGAAACATGTTCATTGCCTATGGCTGACCTGTCCTTAATTCACTTGTGAACTAAAATTTTAGAGAAATTTCATGAGACTTTCGCTCAAATGAAAAGAAAATCCAATCAGAACCGAAGACAATCATTTATTTGAACAGCTCAAGTCCATCAACACGACCAATGTTTTTCCTCTGTCCCAACAAGATAAAACTCCTGGTGAGAAGTAAAGAGAAACCTTAACCTTACCGTGGTTAAGGTTAAGAAGTAAACCAAAACCTTACTGTGGTATTATTCTTTGTTTTACCTATGCTCCTCATAAAACAATATTCAAGTACCTCCCCAATCCCCCCAGACAGGGATCCCCCCAACACCAAAAACAAAGTAAAACAAAACAGTGTAAGATTTGAGACACCTGACTGCTGTATCAAATCTTAATTAAATAATACTTTACTAGGGCATTCATTGGTTGCCAGAACTGTAGCATTTCACTTGACCATCCAAAACTCAATTGAGACAAGTCTTATGGAATTTTCACAGAAGGGAAATGTCAGTGGAAGCAGAATGATGTAAAAGTCCACACACAAACTAGAGAACCGGCCGATGCTCGACTGGGTC
This sequence comes from Sturnira hondurensis, assembly GCF_014824575.4. Lineage (NCBI taxonomy): Eukaryota > Metazoa > Chordata > Mammalia > Chiroptera > Phyllostomidae > Sturnira > Sturnira hondurensis. Next base: position 8,929,266 of record NW_028094846.1, on the reverse strand, counting down.
GGCCCTCTCCGTTCCGCAGAGTCGGGAGAGCCTCGGGGAAACTCACTGTCACACGAGTGTGCTCCTTGAGCGCAGGGAGAGGGGCAGCACTCTGGGGCGAGCCACAGCAGGCTCTCGGGTCAGAACCACTTGTGTGTGCGGCCCACCTCCATCACCTACTGGCTGGGGGACCCCGGGAAATTGACACACTCTGGCCTCCGTTTTCTTATCTATGAAATGGGGATAACAACAGTACCTGGCTCATGTGATTACTGTACAATGGAATGAGGTGATACACGTGCTAAAATGTTGAGAACAATGCCTGACACGGGCAAGGGCTCAGTGGACCGTGGCCATCAGATCCACTGACCCCCACCTGCATCATAACCCTAACAAAGCCACGTCGGCTATTACAGCAGACAGTAAGGAGACTGAACCGTGAGAAAATAAAAAGAAAAGCTGAGGCAAGAACAGCCATAGCAGGAATTCTAGCCTAATGAGGACCCTGTGAGAGGGTAGACAGGCCACATGCGTGGTGGGAATGGCCTAACACCGAGCTACTTTGCAGGTGATCTAGGAATAAAAGCGTGGTTGCCTTCCCCTGAGTAAGATTAAGCTGTGACTCTGGAGCTGGTTTAGAGAAAGACTCTTTATGTCAGTTATTCTTAATCGATGAATAAAGCTTACTCTAGAAACAATTTAGACTCTGTCATACTCAACAGGAGGCTACCAGTACCTGGGAAATTCAGCATCTCCGACCTGTACAACTTGAGATTTTGGGTAACGCCAATATTAGACACCACCTTGAAATTGAGTAGATATCTACGAATAAATCTGCACATAAACCTATCCTTAGGCTTCAAGCCTGGTGGAGGGTCAAGACCAGACTTTCAGTCTAATACTCATGACCCCATGAGTCATAATACGAGAGCGTGGATTCTGCTGGCATCACTCCCCTTAGGATTTCACCTGGTAACAACGCTAAAGGCCTGTAAAAACTCCTGCAGTCACGATGCTGTTTAAATCACTTGGAAATCTGTACTCATGTAAATAATACTATTTTTATAGACGCAATAGCAAGTTAAAGATTATTCCACTGTAACAAGTGATCAGCGTTCAGTCTTTTATTTTAGGGTCTGTGAAAGAAAACCAAGTGAGAAAAGAGTGATTCTACCCACAATGACATGGCCCCGGCCCCTACCTCTGAAAGAAGCCACTGAAAAATAAGCTCAGTTTCCAATTTTATCAGTGGGGTTAATAGTGATTAAGTTGTATTTCTATAGGTAATTACAAGAAAGACTGAGGAATGAACTCAAAATTTTAATCTAAATACAGACTCCCAAAATATTAATATAATTCTATAATCCTTTTCTGAACTACAAAATAATTACTTATAATGTGTATCTTTATAGCAAGTCAGTTTAACCTCCCTTGTGTCAGTTTCTTCACTTGTAAAATATAAGTAATAATATCACTTACTTAAAAAATTGTTATTACAAGCCCTGGCTGGTGTAGCTCAGTGGATTGAGCGTGGGCCTGCGAACCAGAGGATCGCAGTTCGATTCCCAGTCAGGGCACATGCCTGGGTTGCAGGCCAGTTCCCGGCAGGGGACACACGATACATTGTATGTCCCTGGCAGAGGCAATCATACATTGATATTTCACTCCCTCTCTCCTTCCTTTCCCCTCTAAAGATAAATAAATAAAATCTTAAAGAAAAATAAAGTTTTTTTTTTTTAAAAAAATTGTCATTCCAAATGAATCTATGTAAAGTACACAGCATCAGGCATAGCATGTTGAGTGCTAAATAAATATTAATTATTAAGATCTTTATTATTATTCTCCTGTTAAAATTTGCTTTAAAAATTATAAATTATTGAAACAGCAACAGTTGGAAACACTGCTGGCAAAACTGTTGGAAATGGGGAGTTGGATTCTGTTCATGACTGAAATGCAGATCTGTGCAGTTGCGGTCCATTTTTTTTTTAAAAAAAAGAGATGGGCTCTTAGAGAAAAATGATGAACATGGAGAAAAAAATTGATGCAACCCCATCCCCAGCCCTTTTCTGAAGTAAACTCCAGAAAATACATATACCGTTAAAGAATGTTAGAGGAATCTCAAATACATAAGAAAGAATGAGGTAATGGAAACTGGGGATGTAATTTTGGCTGAAGAAAAACCTAGGCTTGCTGCCACTTGGTCAGAGCTGATTCTCAGAGTCAGGAGAAAACGCCCGACCTGCTCCCCCCACCCCACCCCACCCCCGCTGTTGCAGAATGCAATGTTGGAATCCAATGACAAGAGTGAGGCAAACCAAGCCATGGCGTATAATGCCTACAAATCAAAGCAAGGAAAATGGAACAAAACCCTTTAAATATTAAAAGCCAATGATGTTTTTAAACCATTAGGCATTCTGAGACCAGTTCAGAGACTTTTATAAATTTAATCAAGTATAATTTTCCCCAAGGGGAAGGAAAAAAAAATCTCAAGCTGCAGAAAGCTTTGGACTTTGTTGAAATCATCTGAGTAAAAATGTGAATGAAAAGCTAATATTTTTGAAAATAACTTGTGCATAAGTTAATAGAAGTTTCTAAAACTAATGAAAACTAAAGAACCGTATTTTACTGAGAGATCAAGATAGGTAAAAACTACTGGAAAGTAAAAGGGTCAGATAAAATCTGAAGCTCCTTGTAAGGTTAGGCATTTTATTAGCTGTGACGGCGGGGGCGCCACTAACAAGGCCTGGCAGTGACAAGTGCCTCCTCCAGGACGCGGGAGCTGGGCGAGATGACACAAGGCAGCAACATCACTCTGAGCCCCGGTTCTGAGGAGCTGGGAGGTTCTGTAAGGCAGGCCTGCAGTCCACTTCCTTCCCTGCTGGTATCTGGCACCGAGCATGCAGCTAAGCAAATAGCAGTTAGCCAGCCAGTGCACCAGAAGAAAACCAGAAGTGGGCAGCGAGGTGACATCTACACCAATGTACTGCATTTAAAACAAGTATAGTTACTGGACAAGTGGGAAAAGCCAGCGAAGGATCGCTTACTTAATTAACTTCCAACAAATTTTACTAAGTGCCTATTTTTGTCTGGATGCTAAGGAGAAAGAAAGCCTTGAACTGAGTCAAAGACGGGCCTGCTCACCGTTGAGGCGGGGTCAGATCAGTGCAAACATTGCAATGGAAATAAAATGTTGCTTTTCAGAGAACAGGGGACGGGGAAGGCACTCCAGTACAGAAGGCTATGATAAGAGTAGCTCTTCATGTCTCAAAAGAAAAAAAGGCCCATTATGAAAATCGATGATATTACATAAAAAATTAAGTGTGCGTGTGGGAGGGGAGCTCTCCCCACTGGAGCGGAAGCCATGCCTAGATGCACCCAACCAAGGCATTCTCGCCCTCGGGAGGGCGGAGGTTTACGAGAACTTCTCTGCGTCCACTTCATAGAAAGCGACACACAGAGCTGCGACAACGGACTTATCCCCAGAGTTTCAGAAACACGGGGTGGGGCAACAGCAGTTGTGAGTACATGACACAGAGTTTGTTCGAGTATTACTATTTATTTGCATCACAGGCCTGTGCTCAACCCACTGAGCTACACCAGCCAGGGCTAAACATTAATGTGTGGTTGCCTCTCATGTGTCCCCTACTGGGGACCTGGCCTGCAACCCAGGCATGTGCACTGACTGGGAATCGAACTGGCAACCTTTTGCATCGAGTATTACTGTTTGTTAATTACCACACTGTTTTCACACGGACAACTGCAAACCCACCTTTGTCCCACCCTGTATGCTTTTTTCCCCAGAAAAATGTAAGTTGGTTGAGCAACTGCATCTTCCAAAGTTATGTAAATAAAGTAGAACTGAGGCTAGAAAATGCATATGAGAGAATATCATGTTTCATACAACTAAATTATTTTTGCACAATGTTCTGCTTTTCTTTCTCTCCAGCAAAGCAGAGCGTTCCGTGCCAAATTCTTCAATAAGCCCCTTAAGACTGTTTTCCAATGACAAGGACAAATGAGTCCTGTTAATGATTTTCAGATTTGAAGCAATAATTCTCATATAAAACAATTTTTTCCTTGAGATTTGCCAAACTGCTCCTCTCCAGAAAAACTGTATCCTTATTCTAAGATTTTTTTTACTATATTGTCCAGGCTAAGTTTTACCTTGAATGAGAACCAACAGCAGAGACAACTTTTCAGGGGACGATGCACTGAAAGCTAAGAAAACATTTCTGCTTCTCAGAGTTTACTCCCCACTGAATCAGAGACAAATCTGCCAGTGCCCAAATAACGAGTTGTGTCGGTGCAAACATCCCCACGCCTCCTTTTTTAAGCTTCACAAAGAATGGTTGGTTTCGATCACGATTTTTAGGGGCAAAAACACTGTTACTTTGGATCACATTCTAATGTTAAGACACACAGGATGAGCCTATTCCTTTTCTGTAGGAACTGCTAGTTCCTCTGGCTGATATATTCTTGCCATAAGAACCTTTGCGGACATAACGGATAAAGGGTAGCACTGTGCAATTTCCATAGGTTTGATGAGGAAGAGTTAAATGGAAGCCACCAATTTGCATCATGAGTATTGTCTTTCAAATGTCTTCGGGGCAAGTTTTGTCCTAGCGAATGCACTGTATCATGTGAATGCTGACATTTCGGCAACATTCGTAGAAGGCCTAGTGTCTCATGCTCAGTAACGGATTCTAAAATCGAGGCAAGTTAAATTAAAGAACCACCATCCGGACTCATTTTAAATTGGAACACAATGTGAACAAAGTAAACATTAACAGGATATATGCATCAACTATTGTTAAATCTTCACTCTTCAGAACACTCCAGTACTGAAGATCAGGAATAAAAAACAAAACCCCAGCTGTCTATGATGTAAATAAATCAAGTAGTCACAGCTGTGCAAGTTGAAAATTCTCCATGTTTTCTTAAGCATTTATGTTTTGATGATGGAATACATTTCATTTCGTAAATGTATTATGTGCTATAAAATAGAACAAAACCGTCCACACATTGCAAAGATGATTTTCACGCTGGAAACAAGCTAAACTGAGTCACAACAATTTATCTGACAACTGTTTCATTTTCCTTTCACGAGTCACCAAATGTTTAGGCCAAATGTTGCCAATCGCATCACAGTCTGGGATTCTGCACGAACTAGCAGAGGGATCTGGGTTACAGGAAGACCACCAATAATAAAATGGTGTAGACACTGAAGTGTGTATTTTCTAGCTCCGGTTCTTTGCCCGTTTCCGCCTTCTGGTTTCTAATTCCTGGATCACCCTCAGAAACACGTACCTCATTCCAACAGAATATGAGGAGGAGACGAGGCAGAGAAATCCAGCAAAAGCCCTCAGGTTTCCAGTGTCGGGGAGTGGTGTAGACCGACAGCCCCCAGCCTGTCTGGCACCACGGACCAGGTCACTCGCTCGCCTGCCACTCACCTCCGGCTGGGCGGCTTGGGTCCCCCAGGCCATGGACTGGTGCCGGTCTGTGGCCCAGGGTTGGGGACCCTGGTGGAGACAATGTTATACTGAGCTAGGAGGTGAGATGGGGCTCTGGTCTGGAAGAACGGGAAAGATGACGAATTTACTTCTGGACACGCTGAGTTAGAGTTACCTGTAGGTACCTTATGCCATCAGTACCTGACGTGCCTAGGGTGTCACCAGGCCCCAGGGACTACAGACAGGTGGACTGGGGACTAGTCCCCAGGGGGCACGCAGAGCAAGTCTGAAGGAGACCACTCCAAGTGAGTGCGGACAGCAGGAAGAAACGTGGATGGAAAGTGCTAGAAGAGCAGAGTTAAGAGGAAGGCAAGGAGGAGCCAGTAAAACAAGAGCCTGCAGCACAACAGGAAACTGAGAGGGACTGGCCTGGAGCAGAGAACTTTGAGAAGCACAAATAACTAGCATCGACCTCAGAAATTTAAGACGAGGCCTGAGAAATCCTTACGAAATGCTTCAGCTAGGATTTCCCGGTGACCTTGCTGGGAACATTCTAGAGTGAAGAGGGAGACACTAACGTGCTAGGCAAAATGAAACCACGAGGGAAAGGCAAAGGGGAGAGCAGGGTACCTTCCACCGGCTTAGGGAGGAAACGAAAGAGACCCACGGTGACTGTGAGGAGGGGATTCTGGGTCAGGAGAACACACACGACTGAAGAGAACTGAAGAGTCGTCGTCCAACGGGGACCAAACTGAGGACACAGGGAAGACAATCGTTTAACGCGTTCTCCAAACGAACTTCCTTCCGCACCTCATTATTTGCTTCCTCTGCTTTAACCCATGGAAGGCATTACGGCGGCGTTGGCTCCAGGGGCCAGGGCTGGGAGAGCGCAGGTAGTTCTTGGGCAGAAAGCCTTTCCAGGTTCCACCAAACTGCAACCACGTGAGTGGTTTCCTTTGTTCTCTCTCCACACGCGCCTGGGGGGTACACGTGTGTGCGCACACAGACAACCTTGAATCCGTGCTGAGGTCTCCACTGTGAACAACGTAAAATAAAGACCCCTGAACTAACTAGATGACACAGCACAAGGATGTGTGTTATTTTGCCATTTTCTCATTTTCTACAGAAAAAAATCCCGATCTCCTTTTCCAAAATGGAATTTGATGAAAATATTTCAATGAGAAAAAACATAATCCTAGAATTAGCAAACTTTAGAATGAGCGCTAGCACATGTAATTGGAAAGAAGCTGGGTCGACTTCAGATCGAGGGTTTATTGGTAACCAGGTTTTAGGACTACGAGCCCCGCCTTCCCCCTTCTGAACATGGTTTTCTCAAACGTAAAACAAACGAGTTGGAAGAGGTCGCCGTGGTCCCAACCAGTCTTAAAAAGCACAGGATTCTGGCCCTGTGTGTGCTTTTTCTTGGCAAAGACAACAAGGCTCGAAGAAGATAACTTAGCACTGGCTGGTGTAGCTCAGTGGACTGAGCGCTGGCCTGTGAACCAAGAGACACCGGTTTGATTCCCAGTCAGGGCACAACCCTGGGTTGCAGGCCAGGTCCCCACCCAGTTGGGGGCCTGAGAGGGGCAACCAATCAATGTTTCTCTCCCTCTCTTCCTCCTTCCCTCCCTTCCTCCCTCCCTCCACTGCTTTCTAATAAATAAAGTCTTTTAAAAAGAGAGAGAAAGATGACAAGTCAGTGACTTGAAAAGTTAGTAGGGTGGCGCCACCTGGGAACTGAGGGTTGCCGATTTTCAGTTTAATGTTCTCTATGCTATAGAAAGTTTGAAGATATGGATGGTATTTTTGAAATCCTCTATTCCTCCTCCTCTCCCCGAAATTACATTTTCAAGAACTGGCACAGCCAAGGCCACGGTGGAAAGTGGACGAGCGCAGAAAGTCCCTCCCAACAGCCAGCCTGAGCCTCTCCAGGGCGCTCAGGCTCACTGGGGCCCCGAGCTGTTTACCGGAGAGGCAGGCCTGTCCCACACGGTTCTAATTAATGAGCTCAGCTCCGCTCCGACAAACTAAGGCTGATGCTCCACACCAGCGGAGGATGTCAAAGATGGCACTGAGGCATGTCCGGAACAAGTAACAGGCTTTTTCAATTACTTTCAAAAACAGCTATTGGAAAATCCAGTACGAGTAGTTATATAAAAGACGGAGTGGAGATGGGAGAAAAATAGGATACTAGAAAGAAATGTTTATCATGTGATTACTCTCTATTCGGGATCAAATCAACTTAATTCATGCCAGATACTACACCATACGAAGGATTTTATGTGTGTAAGTTTACACACGTACTTCAAAGGGGACAGTTTGAGCCTCTTTCATTCAAACGCCCAACAAAGCATTATTCATATTTTGTTGAAAATAGCCTTAGAATTTTATTGCTTAAATATTTCTTGAAATTTATAAAAACTAAAAAATACAGTAAAGAGATAAACCTATGATAAAGAAATTACACATTTGTCTGAGCATTAAGCTAAACAACTCACTTTGTCCAGAAAAATGACAACGTAAACGCTCCCTGGACTGCTTTTTCAAAAACACCTGCCAACTACATAAAATATAAACTGGTGATGTTAAAAAAAAAAGCAATACATCTCTTGATCAATTTCTTTAGTTAATATCAAATATTCTTATAGCATCAAAGTTCACTGCAAACTACTGTTTTATTCTTGAAAAGCATTATTAAAATAGCTAGAATGTATTGTTTTACCATATGGTCCATCTTTAAGAAAAAAATGATAGTCTATTAAAAAAACCCTTAAGGGCAAAAGGCTAATTTAATAAAAAAAAAGATACACTCCAAGGAATAAGGTAATATATTTCCTCTAGTCAATTTTCCAGCTTAATAAGCTCACTCATCTCTTTAAAGGTTACAAACACTTTTCAAACACCGTGAGTTTTACACGAAGCAGAGCGATACCTGGGCACAAAGACCGCACTAGCGTTACCTCACCTAAGTAGGGAATGCACGGCGTCATCTTCAAGCTGCTGATGTACTGTCTGAGTCTTCTGTAGTTATCTTCTTTGCTCATGACATACTCCAGCTTTTCAAAGGTGGTTTTGTCTTTTCGACTTAGTAACTAAAAAACAAACAGAAAAGCCGACGTTATTTCCAAATCCCATTTCACTACAGCAAAGACTTGAAGTTGTGTTGTACTGACTGTAAACTTGAATTCCAAAGTTATACCTTCTTTAATTATATTTGGTAACACATAAACTACAAGATCAGACGTGTCTATTAATAAACCCAAATCTATTAACTATAAAACATAATCTCTTGTATGTACATAAAATCATTAAAATAAATTATAATACATTATTTCTCATCTTTACTATTTTAAGCGGTTAAGCAACTTCGGTTGACAAGTTTTTCGTGACAGATCTAACCATGGCCGCGGTATCTGCAAACCGGGATTCACATTTCTGATTTTGGCTTTTTTTCTTTGACCCCTATGACCAGTGCGGCACCACACGCAGCTGAACAATCAGCTGAAACTGTTTTAAGAGGCTTAGGGCAGATGTGCGTTGATCGCCCTCTGAAACGCATGGTGATGACCAAGGAGAGTAAGAGAAAAGCAAGGTCAGGCACCCAAGTAACATTCACTAAAAGACTCAGAAAATATTATTCAAGCATTCCAAAGACTCTGGGAAAAAAAAAGACTTTTTCTTTAAACATATGAAGTTGCTATTTCATTATGATGTAATATTTCACTTTATTTATAACATGAAATAGTAGTGTCCTTTTACAGCACGCAAACACTTCCAATAAAATTCCCATCTGCTCCTCTAAGGAGATTCACAGAAAAGTCTGCACATTAATCCAGAGATGAGCAGACTGAGATTCCAAGGTGACCACTGTGTCAGCAAGGAGCAGAACATATTAACGCTCTCCCTGGGTGACCCACTCAGGGAGACGCAGGTCCCTGGCTTTTGGGGCTTAAGCTGGTGCTGGAGACAGAGAAAACACCAACATCTCATGGACCCTTCCTTCTAGGACTGCAAGTACAGAGCTGAACTGACCCAGGAATCTATTTTTCTGTAGGCTCCAAGATTATCTCCAGATAATCTCTATGAGAAAAGTGTCTGACCAGTATCCCTTTATCTTTAAAACACAAGATTTCAAAGAGCCCCTCTGCTGAAAGGTTTTACAGACGTTCCACGATCTCCAACAGGGGTTCCCAGGCTTCTCCCTGGCCCTGCTCCAACCCACCTGATCAGCAATGTCAAGATCAGGGGCTGCTCTCTGCTCCCTGTACGTCTAACCATCCCTCTCTCTCCCACACAGCACTGTGTTTGGGTGCCTGTATGGTGGTGTGAGGCCGCAGGGACAAGAGTGACCTAAGCAATCCCTCACAAACTTTGGTGCAGAGTCAGGAGAAGCAAATTACTTGGAAGTCAACGCATCTCGCCACATTTGAAACACAAAACTGTGCTGAAGAACGACAGGGTCTAAGTATGGAGAAAAATAACATGTTTTGCAATTCTCATCATCAATCAATAACCAGAGTAGAGCGACTCAGTGTGGTGTGGGGCAGCAGGGACTTGTTTCCAGAAGACTCGGGGGATAAAGGAATTAGGCAGATGTTGAAACAGGAATTTCCTAGTGGCAGCTCAGAAACACTCGTCCACAGCCCACAAGCCACAGCCGTTACTGAGAAGTCTTGATTTTCTTTTATTTCCTTTCTAACGTTTTTCTGACGTTCCCAGTGTGATCCCTACAATGTCACTTCACTACATTCCTCCTTCCAAAAGCAGGGGAAAAAAACTAAGATTGTCACAAGACTAACTCTGCCCGTTTTAGGCGCCGCGCTGGCCAAGAGCATGACAGCTGGGGACCGAGCTCTTCGCGGTCTCGGTGGGGTGTGAAGGAGGGGGCTTCACACGTTCCTGACCTGACAGACCTTTACACTACTTAATTGAAACAGTCTGCTTTGAGGAAAAAGCTGGGCGACGCCGGCTCCTGCCAACCACCGTAAGGAACACAGGGCTCCCAGATCACCCCTTATCACCTTGACGGGTGTCCCCACACAGTATGTCTAAACGTGTGCACTTGCAGCAGTGAATTGCATCTACCTTGGACCTCGGATGCAGACTAATTATAATCCTTTGTTCATGACACTCATTTATCCTTGTTAAATTGATGTATTTTTGAAAATTTTATAACACACACATATGCATCTACCTTTTGAAGAACTGCATACCAGTAACACATATCTATGCGCCTTCCATATCCAATTCCTTTAACTATCTTTAAGAGGTCACCAGTAGCCACGATCCTGAATTTTGTTTGTTTATCATTCTCTTAAATGTTATTAGATCTTTGACTAAAGAACACCATATCTGTTCATAGTCTTTGGCAGTTGCTTCATTGACTGGACATTTTCAACTGTTGTTCTGGTACAGTTGTCCCAATTTCCCCCCGTTGCTCTCCCTTGCCCCAACCCCCTCTTTAGTGGATTGAGTGCCGGCCTGTGAATTGAAAGGTCACTGGTTCGATTCCCAGTTAGGGCACGTGCCTGGGGTGCAGGCCAGGTCCCCAGTTGCAGGCATGTGAGAGGCAATCTATCCACGTTTCTCTTGATGTTTCTTTCCCTCTTTTCCTCCCTCCTTTTCCCTCTCTGTAAAAGTAAATAAACAAAATCTTTTAAAAAACCCCCAAACCTCCAACAACTGCCCTGCCATCACTCCCCTGCCATCCTGGACTGACTGCTCCTGCTCCACTGGACTCCCGGGTCTCGTTCCCTCCTGCCTAATCGAGGGCGTCACAGGAGTAACCCCTCGTTCTCCTACCAGCCCCCCGCTATGAGATCACTGCCACCAGAATACACACGCCCCGTCATGGAGACCATCTCCAAAACAAAACAAAATTCCACAAATCTCTGGTCTCACATTCCCCTCCAGCTACTTACTGCCAGATTCCTCTGCTACACCCCACCCCCCGCCCGCCCTCCAGAGCAAACTCCGCAAGTACACCCTTTGTATTTGCTGCCCCATTCTCCTCCGCCATTCCCTCAGATGGGATCAGTGCTTCACCCCACTAAAACCAGCCCTCTTCACTGGTCGTGCAGAAGGTCTCCCCTTAGTCAGTACATTAGCAGTGACACAGGCTACCAATCACTTTTTCTTGAAACAGTTTACCTGACTGTGGAAACCTTCTCCTAACCATGACATTTCCTGTGGCGAGTCCCCATTTTCCCAAAATTTAAATCTTGGGTGGTTCCAGGACTCCTCATCTCTGCTCATGCCTCGGGTGATCCTATCCCACTCAAGGTTCAAATACTGTCTTTACGCCGATGATCACAAAAATATACCCATAGCTCCACCTGCTCTCTTAAACTTGTACAGCTGACCCTGACCTTACAGTCTCACACAGACACTATCAGCCAACTCAGCTTGGCAGGTATAAAACGGAACCCGCTCCAGAGCAGGTTCTGCCTATACCTGCTCCACACTTCCACAGTAAACAGTGTCTCCGGTAGGTACCTGACGTGATGCCCCCTCTCTGCACTCGCCGCCTACCAGCGACCACCCCTGGCTTACGCACTGCCAACGCTGACCACCCTGCTGTTCTCTGAGCACCGGCAAGGCCTTCGTACCGGCTACCACCACTGCTCAGAATCCTCCTTCCCAGACGTCCACGTAGAAGGTCCTCTAAATCCCTCCAGGTCTCTGCCCGGCTGTTGCTTTCAATCGGAGACTCTCTTGCAACCTATTATGTGCAATGCTTCCCTGCTTTCCTTTTTATTCCATTTACTTCGCTTTATTTTTCTTCAGTGCATTCATCACTATTTGTGATGCATGACTTATTTATTTACGGTTTATCTTCTCCCAGTGTCAGCTAAGAATGGGCCGTCTCTATAACTCACTGTTGTATGTCAAGCAGTTATGCAGTGCCTGGCACAGTGTGAATATTTTAAAATTTAATATAAACACCAAACACTTTCTTTATCTCAATAATGGAGCTGCTACTAAATTAGAAAATCTTTTCCACGCAAATACATGAGAGAGACAATAACACTATCTTCAAGGAAAATAAAAATTAACTCAAGGAAAATGTACCTCATTTCTAACCCACAATATAAATCAGAGTATAATTCTCTTCCCTAAAACTTCAAAGATGGAACTCATAACTATGTATTTATAATCATTTCCATTCCTCCATGAAATTCAAATTAAGAATAGAGAGTAAGGCCATCGTTGTTAAAAATCAATTTTAAAGTAGGAAAACCCTTCACCCAGGTGTTTCTAAAATACAAATAAAATATAAAGAGGCCTGGAGTTCTCCCATAGAAACCTGCCCTGGTTTTCATGAGAAACATCTGTTTCTTCGGACACCGTGAAAAGTGAAAGCAACATCAGGCTAATTAAGAATAGTTATATTTTAGTAATTAAAGAAAAGGAACTTTTTACATTCAGTCATGTCTTGGTCACAGGATCCGAAGAACACACTAATCCTTTGTACAAAACATAAGAAACAAAATCTGTCCTAACAGTAAAGAACAGTGTTGAATGTGAACAGATTTAATTAAACGTAAAGTTTTACTTACATAAACCTAAACAAAAAAACTTAGAAAGCTTGAAGCCAGTATCGTGTGCTCAAAGACGAAATTCACCCCTGTCCTCGCTGAGGTGACAGGACCGAGTGTGACCGACACACCATCAGCAGGGGCTTGGTGCGGTGACATCAGCACCTGCTTGGTGTGTCAGCATGGTGACGCTGACACTGGGGTGTTCCTTACTCCTAAGGATGAAGCCCCACTGACTCACTAACACATAATGGAACTCTAAGCCAGTATACTTTTGGAAACTTACAAAATTCAGATTTTCCCTGAACTTTGCAAAAGTGTATCTTTACATGATTAGACAAGATTTCTGTACTTATACTTTCCCATAAGTAAACATGAAGGGCTGCACTGTCCAAATACTTAAAGAGGTTGGCAAACCAACTTCCTAGAGAGCAGAAACCAAGCACCGAGCTGTAATTTACCCCAAAATTATCCGACAAGGCTCATGAAACATTTAAGAAGAGAGAAAAATGTATGTTTCAAAGAACAGAGCACAAAGTAATTAAAAAACCCTCATCTATCCTCCTGATGTGAACCGTGGTTACCAAGCACTGCAGAAGAAACTGCTACATCTCACTTCCGACACGAACGCTGTCCGTTTGCTCACTGAAGAGGTATTACTCACCGCCCAGGTTTTCGTCAATCTAAAAATCGGGGCGCTCTGCAAGCCTGAGACCACCGCCATGAGCGCGTGGAGGTTATTCAACTCGTACAGCTTCTGAGGGGTTAAGAAAAAGAGAAGGGAGGGAAAATAAGTAGCACAAACACAAAACATGGGATTAACAAGTAAAACCTAGGCAGCCGTCGTGGCCAGGGCCCATCGCCCTCACCGCCGAGGTTTGTCTTTAGAGCACCCACCGTTTTACGTTAAGTCGCCCTTGGCCCACAGCAGAAATCCCATGTTCTAACCTGGTATTGGCCGGCCTACCTCCAGCTGGGTAATATATTAAAAAAAAGAAACTCTGGGCTCATATCAAGTTTACCAGGTATGGTCATGCACGCTGGAGTCCAGCAAGCAGTCTTAACTACTTAAATTCCTAAAACTACTTAAAAGTAGTTTTAAGGAAAAACTAAAATATAACTAGACCTGTGTCTTATGACCCAAGTTTCAGGGAAAGGGTCTGTGCCCAGGATCCCAATCTGGCTTCCTACTCCACACCCCCACTATTCCAGGCCTGGGGTTCACATCCACTTTCTCCACTCCTCCTCAATTTCCTGCTTCCTCTGGCCCAAACCCCCAGCTTCATGTTCTTCCCTCTGCTTGGACATTCATCTGCTTCCCAGGACCAGATCTTGCTTTTGACAGTGTCCTTGCAGAAAAATTGTGCCCAACAAGAAGTTCCGTCAGCTTGCCAACATATCTACCCTGACATGCTCCCAGCCCACTGGTGCTATCTAAAAATAAGTCATTTAAAACCGGCCTCACCACTATCAAGAGACTCCAACGCAAAAGCCTGTTCCGAACATTAGAACTAAGAAAAGGGGAGGGGTTCTGTTTTTCTGGAAAACGCAGACTAGTACACCATCTTAACTCAGGTCTCCAAGTATTCCCATAAAGTTTCAAGAAATATGAACTCAAGTGAAAAAGAAAACAAAAAGGGAAATGAAAAAACACAAAGAAATAAGAATTCACAAATGGAGAACAACATCTGGTATGGCCCTGAAATAAATGAATATTAAGTATGAAAGCACTAACCAGAATGCAACGTGAAAGCCAAAGAGTTTAAAAAATGTAAAACAGCCCTGGCTGGCGTAGCTCAGTGGATTGAGCGCGGGCCTGCGAACCGGACGATCGCGGTTCGATTCCCAGTCAGGGCACATGGCTGGGTTGCAGGCCGGTTCCTTGCAGGCTAACTACCAGCAGGGGATGCACAAAAGGCAACCATACATTGATGTTTCTCTCCCTCTCTCCTTCCCCTCTAAAGATAAATAAATAAATAAAATCTTTAAAAAAAAATGTAAAACAAGAGATATGAAAGGTATGGCAAAAAGTCCATTTATTATCTAATTTAAGTTAGGAGACAGCAAAAAAAATCATGGGGTAGAAACAATAGTTGAGATGGCAGGTTATTTTCCCAAATTACTGAAAAAGAGTAATTTCTAAGGCCAGAAACTCAAGGAATCCCAAGCAAAGTAAATAAATTTAAAAAAAAACCCCATGTAAGTCTGAAATAGCATTTTACTATTTTGTCTGATGCTTCTAGACAAAATAAAATAGAGCTTTAAGAAAGAAGGATATTTAAGAATGCTGCCAGAATGATTATTCATAGAAATTATGGACCAAAATCCATAATTCATATATGCTATATATTAAATTTACTCCAGACAGATTAAATACTGAAGTATAATATCAAAGCTATAAAACTTTTGAAGGCTAATTAAGAAAACATTTTTGATATTCTCAGAGATTAGGGTAGGCTTTCTTAAATAAGATATCCTTAAACAAGACAATAAAAATTAAAGATGAGTAAGTTCTATTACTAAGCTAAGAATATCTATATCCAAAGATAACATGAAAAGAGTAATGATAAGACAAGCTTATAAGTAGGAAGATGTAGGCAAAGTATGGAATACAGAACCAGAAATTATATATACACACATACACACACACTCTCTCCTATAAAAATCAAGAAAAGACCAACATCGTAACAGAAAACTGTTCAAAGATCTTGAACAGACATTTCAGGAAAGAAAACCTAAATGGCCAAAATAGAAAAACATGTTCATTCTCATCAGATTCAATGAAAGCTACGGGTCTAACTGTCACTCTTTGAAGGCAACTTGTCTTTTCTCTGCGTTTCTAGGGCTCTATCTCCATGTGAGTACCAAGAGACTCACACAAGAATGCTTTACAGCAGCAGTATTTGTAACAGCAAAGATCTGGAGACCACGCAAGCAAGCTGGAATACACTGAACAGTCTGTGGTATAGGAAAACAGCAGAACACAACAGAGACACACCCAAAACCTTTCAGTGACACTGCTGAGTGTAAAAAACAAACAAAAACCAAGTTATGAAAGTATGAAAGTATTATGGAACAATTCAATTTAAGCAAAATTGAAAACCATACACAGCAATGTGTGATTCAGGAACATACACATACACAGTACAACTATAAAAAAACAAACAAAATTTAGGTTAGGTCAGCGGACTGCATGCGAAAAAACATACGGGAATTCAGAGGGGGCAGTGGGTACAAGATTAACTGCACTGCCATTCTCTTGATACCTTAAGTGTATATTACAAATACTCTATTGTGTCTACCGATGATTGGTTTCAGGCTACAGTACCCAGTTATTTAATCACACAGTAACGGAAGTGGTGAGAAGAGCTTGTAAACGTGGTTAGCATCTACGCTCAGTTCACATTAATCAAAAGGTTTCCCTCTGTCATCAGGACAGGCACGTCTCACCAGTGAAACCACCTGAGGAGTAAACTGGGGTCTCCTACGGAAGAATTCCTGCCCCGGGGCCGAGGCTAGCCCCCCACTCTACAGACCCCGGACCTGCCAGCCCCACCTTACACCCCCAGGAGCCAATTCTTTAAGTCAATTCATACATTATATATTTATATATAGTCTTCTGTTTCCAGAGAACCCCAACTATCTCTGAAAGAAGAGAAAGACCTGCCAGCTTTAGAAGGCAGAGAAATTCTTCTTCAAAACAGAAGAATTTAAGAAACAGCGATGAGACAAAAAGTTATGAATTTAGGACTTGGGATAAAAGCAAGCACCGTCAAACATAACTCAGAATTTAAGAGTCTGAACTGGAATTAAATGATTATTTGATGAGAAGGATAACAGCAGGTTTGATGGGCAAAATTTGGTAGTTTTGAGTGGAATACACAAGCACAGAAAAAACTAACAAAAACACCAGAGAACAATAATGCAGATTCATAATCTATGGTGTCACGAATGTCTATTAGCTGAAACCCAACATTTATCTAACTTCCCCAAAAGAATGTTTTTAGAAATTTTATGACACTTCCACAAAACATCAAATTTCAGAAGGCTACTTCCGCCCCCTAGTGCCACAGAATCTTAGAACACAATCCCTCCACGTGCTCGAGGAAGATAAGAAGAGGTGTAACTTACAATGACTGCGATTTTATAATAATTACAATCCTTACGGTTGGCAAAACGGTGCCCTCATTTTATACCAGCCTCTTTCATTCACAGGTGAGTGAAAATAAGTAAATAAGTTATATACTTATTACAAGAATAATAAAGAATGTGGCTACAAATACACACACCACTTTTTAGCGAACTTAACAAATTTGGAGTTGTTACAAGTTATAGTAAAATTTTGGTGCCCTCTCTTGGAATGTTCTGTTCCTTCCTCCTCTCTAAAATCTTCCTGCCCTTGAGACCCATGACCCACTTCCCTTGCTGACCTACTGCCCACCCCCCACGGGGACTATGCGGTTGGCATATTTGGGTAACACCCTCATTCATACCATTCTTTTAAAACCAAGGTCTTGTCATTCCCCATGTGGTTGGCAGAGTTCTCTATTTCAAAAGTAAATAACTGATATGTATTCTACAAGGCTTTCCCAATCACCTGCAGGAGATATATTGCAAATATTTAAACAGTGAACTTCACCATAATCTGACCTCTTTATTCAATCAAATAAATCATACAATTCAGCTATTCTAAGAAATGGGAAATGACATAAAAGGGAAGGAAGAAAAACAAATAAAGGCAAAGGGAGAGAAAACAAGCATCAGTTTAAAAACTGACTTTTGTTAATCAATGGGTCTTATTTTCTAGCATTAGAAAATAGTAAATAAGTATCATAGGCAAATATTCACAAAGATTGCTGAGCAGTTAAACTCAAAGACCAAACCGCAGGTTTTTCTTACCTTAGCAGTTTTAATATAGTGGCTCAAAACTTCGGCTCTAATTTTTAACGTCTGAGCATGAAGAATCTCTCTGACAACCCAAAAGCTTACCTGCAAGTAAAAATAAAAAATAGTTGAATGGCAAGATTCTCCACTCACTTGGGCCAAACCGGCAGCAAGAGCTACTTGAAGAACCCCCTGCAGCCGTTTGAAAACAACACCTTCTCGTTCCTTGGATTCACCACCAGGACACAAGCAACCTCCAAATGCTGCACACACGTCACATCTACAGACAGACATAGACGTGTGTGCGTGTGCACACACAACATAAAAACATCACGACTACTTTTAATTGGGAAAAGCCTGTCCTTCAAAAATTTCAATGAAAGGAGCTAAGAGGATGCAATGAAAGCAGGGTGATGCAACACGACACTACACAAATGCAGGGTTTTTTGCTGTATCGTCAGACACTCCGGCAGAACCGGGCAAGCTCTAAGAGCAGACCCTGGAAAGCACGCTACTTAGGGCACGTCGTTCTGCAGACGTGCAGTCCCACGCCGCCGTTTGTTTGCACCGAGCGGAATCCTAAGTGTGAAAAACCCCCAGTATGGTCTTCTTGGAATGAATGAAATGAAATAAAGCATCGTAAAGAAAAACAAATGCGAGTCACTCTAAGTTTAAGATTATATTTTCAAAAATTATGCAGTGCTTTCTAATTCAATGAAACCACACTGATGACTTCTCTTAAAGAACATTAAAAAGTCACCAGAAGGTACACTAGGTCTGTAACCTGACGACGTGTTCAATGCTGGTGAAGACGGTCTGCTTATCACGCAGTGTAACATGTATGTGACATTTTAATTTCATGTGCAATGAAAAGAAAATCAGGGCACTAAATGCTGCTCAGATTTATACAAACCTAAAACAGGGTGTAGTTAGAAATCTTAACGCAAAAGATAGTGCTACTAACTCAGATTTCTTCACTATGATCTGTGAGAAGTGTCGTATTTTACTTGCAATTTGCATCAGTAAACGTCAAAATGTATATATGTTACAAATGCACAGGTGAAAGTAAAATGCATGTATTTTAGGAAGCCGTCTTCATACCTGCTACTATAGTCAAGCGATTAGTGGCAATAACTCTCCCTGATTCTCATGAAGTTCACTTCTCAATATGTCAAAATGTTAATTTTGGATATTTCAGTAACAACCTTGGCGATCATCTGTGAATGCAATCTCAACTGCTTGATCATTAACGTAATTAAATTTAATGCCAGACAAATATTAAGACAAATACTTTGGTGATTTTAAAATATGACCACAGCCGTGGCTGGTGTAGTTCAGTGGATTGGGTGCTGGCCTGTGAACCAAAAGGTCGCCGGTTCAATTTTCAGTCAGAGCACATGCCTGGGTTGCAGGCCAGGTCCCCAAGGCGGGGGTGTGCTAGAGGCAACCACACATTGATGTTTCTCTCCCTCTTTCTCTCCCCCTTCCCCTCTCTTAAAATAGATAAATAAAATCCTTAAAAGAAAAAAAAACCATGACTGTGAATCCCTCTCCCTGAAAGCTGGGGTGGGGGCTGCCTCTCGCTGACCCTGCACAGGTTCCCAAGTGCCTGGACGAGCGAGGATTAAAGAACTTGATGCTGACTTCCAGGACCAGGGCTCGCTGGGACGTCCCCTCTGGGTCCCTAGGCTCCCGTGCACGAAGCCCAACGACACTCAGACCCCCGTGCTGGACAGGCTAAGTGTGGGTGCTCCCCACGGACAGTCCCAGCTAGAGCCAACCCAGCTAAGAATACTGGCTCAGAACGACCAATGCTGAGAGGCTGTTTAGTAAACCTACTGGACTTAAAAGAAAAAACTCTTTAGGCCATTGAGACAAAAAGAGAGAGTAATTTTTTAGGAAAAGAAAATTAAATTATCATCAGATTTTTCAACAGCAATGATGGTCTGTCAGAAAAAAATTGAGTACACATCAAATATAATTTAAAAAAAATAAAGTTTTATACAGAAAACAGGCACACTTATCCATATGTAAGAACTCAGGAACCGTGAGTTCTTACATAGGGACCATCGAGGTTCATGTGAACCACGAACCTCTAACCTCTCCAACCAAAATGGCTGCAGAAATACCAACCTAAGGATGGTTGTATTAAATATACACTTACTCATACAGCCAAGAGTAAATAAGGGTTAAGAGAGAGTGAGTGCATTATACAATGTCTACATGCTCAGATAACATACAGCACAACTATAAAAAACAGAACATCTGCAAAGCATGCATTGTTTACAGTGGTGTTACTGCTATTAGTAGTGTTATTCTGAGCCTGTTAAGCAGGACGAAGCAGCAAGCGAATTACAGGACACTGCATCGTGCCCTGTGTTCCCATGGAAACTCTCTGAACTACTTTTCCATCTGTGCGAAGTCCAACCTGAAAGGCAGAGACTGTCAGACTGGATTTGAAAAAGGAAGACTCGACTATATGCTGGCTACAAGAGATTCCTTTTTTAAAATAAAGATGCACACAGGGTCCCTCTAAAAGACTCTAATTTGCTACTTTGGATGTCCTGTGACCTTCAAGGAGATTAATCAGAGTAATGGGATAACTAAGTAATGAAGCTTACACAGGGTCAGTTGTGACCTGGAATAACGATAGGAGCTTTCCTACACTGTGACATATTTGACTCGACAACTTTTGGCTTACGTAAGAATAATCTAAGTGCTTAAAATCTATAGTCAAATGTGTGGGTATTGTAACAATGCATTTACGGCAAAGAGAAAACTTTTACTGTGATGATAAATTCTAACCACCCCCCAAAACTGCTATAGGGCTTAAATATGGAATTCAGTAGGAAGACATGCTTGCCTTAAGGCCCCGTTAATGATTTCATCTAAGCTTTAAACACCTGAACCAAGGTTTTGGTGAGCCAAGGAACCTAAGAAACGACTGGCTATAAACATTTAGAAATGCTGGGCTAAAGACAAACTGTTTTGCTAAAGAAATGTATGTCTGACTGGAAAGGAAAATAAAGGATTTCCCTGAAGGCCAAGAACGAAGAAGGAAATAGAGGCAAAGCAGTAGTTACCCCTTTCGGTGACAGGGGCTTAGAATTTAATACTCCTCCAAGCGCGTGACACCAGGTCTCCCAGCTCGGCCCTGCCCCCTCTCCTAGGGCCTGAGGGATCCTGGGAAGGGGGCACTCTGGGCGGAAGGTTTCCCACACAACTCACCCACTGTCAGAGGGAGGGGCAGAATGAAGCTCTCGTAAGAACGTGTAACCTGCCCTTAGCTGGAGTTCGAGTTTCAGTTTTCACTACAGAGCAGAGCAGAGGTTCCCCAACCCAAACGTTTAACCTAAAGGATAGCCCTACGTCTGTGACGGCCCTTGGCACCAGCAAAGCCAACAAAAAGCCTCTTGGAAGGGAATCGCCCCCATCCGAGGCAGCCGCAAAACGCCCACGGATGAGGCTTAGACAGCCGGAGGTCTCCATCCCAAGTCACAAAACGCTCAAGGCAACAAACCACTGTGAATAAGGATCAGCAGAAATAACAGATGGCGTGCCCCAAGGACGATGGATAACAACGGAAATTGTAAAATAAAACCTTGAAAGTGATTTAAGAAATTTTTAAAAATGGCGCTAGTGTAAAAGCACAGATTTAAAACACGTAACATTTCTGAGGAGAATTAGGGAACTGAAATACAGCCCCGAGGAACTCACACAGAAGGAGCAACAGGGACGGCACGTAACACAAGAAAGGTTAAGACAAGCAGGGGGGAAATGGAAAGTTCTAACAAATTTCCAACACGAATTACAGAAGAAAAAAAAAGAGAATATGTTGAGACAGTATTTGAAGAGAGCCTGTAAATGCTCCAGAACTTATTTCTTTATGAAAAATTACATATCGAGGGATTATATGTCAGAAACTAAACATCAAAATTTAATGAGCAACTGCCCTGGCTGGCGTGGCTCAGTGGACTGAGTGCCCTGTGAACCGCAAGGTCTCCTGTTCAATTCCCGGGCAGGGCACATGCCTGGGTTTAGGGCCAGGTCCCTGGCTCGGGGTGTGCAAAGGGGAACCAATCCATGTTTCTCTTGCACATTGATGTTTCTCTCCCTCTCGCTCCGAAAAGAAACGAAACCTTTAAAAAACGTCTACGAGCAACTCACGTGATTAAATCTTCTGGTGAAGGCGACGGCATTCGGTGCGGAGCTGTGCTTTTCCTTTTTATTCCACCCACAACTTGACAGCTCCTGGGGAAGTAAGTTGGAAATTAAATGTGTGTTCAAGGAACAGTCAGGTTTTCCTGCCACACTGAGGGTTTCAAAACCCTGATGAGAGTTGCATCCCTTCCTAGAAGCGTCGTATCCAACAGGGATTTATCTAACCTTCAGCCACTTGGTTAAATCACATAAGCACATTTTACTGGCTGGAGAGACGAGGGCAAAGTCACCTGTCTGTGGGGACACAGGTGACCCGACTGCTGCTCCAGGGCAAACCGACTGACCTTTCTCCGAAGAGATCTGAATCGCCAGGGGAAAGACCCCCCAGATCCTGAGGATTGAGGGTCCCACAGCCCAAAGGGAAGGTGGCAGCTCCATTCAGACACTCGGAGCCGCCAAGAGCTTTGCTGCACCTCAGCCTCAGGGCTGACAGGCCACGACCCAGCGAGTTATTAAAGAAACCTCTGAGCAAGGGGTTCCTGACCGCCCACAGCGTCTGTCCACAGACTTCAAGGGGCTCGGGGACTCTCATGTGAGAAAAATAAAATTTGCATTTTGCACCAACCACTAACTGAAATGACATTCCTTTCCATTATAAATGTAAGCTACAGATTCCGGAAGAATTAGCAGTATGTGTGGCTTTGTCACTAATAAAAATCACGTATTTTCATATCACATCACATAAGATAAATTGAAAACATCTATACTCATTACGTTAAAATATTCTTTCACCTCTAGATCTTATTATATTAATAAAAACACATCTATTGCTATGTAACAGTTTAAAATATTTTGATAAGTATATTTTAACAGAATTTATTCCTTGCATTTAAAAAAGGGTTCAGTTCCCTAGGCTTCAGCCTGAGGAAGCAGTCCAAGGTTCAACAGAAAACCCTGCTGTTCCGCCCACCACCAGAAAGAGGCAGAATCTGTAGGAAGAAAACTGAAGAGAGTTTGGGAAGCTGAGTTAGGGTGGGGAACCAAAGAGAGGTGAGAAAAGACAAAGACAAAGCCGTAATTATTACTCTCAGACAGATGGTGATAAATGGTGTTCCCAGTAGGGGAAACCGGGAGGATATAAAATGATACATCCAGAGGAAAAAAAAAACAGTACTTTTGGACATAAAAAATAAATTTAAGCCCTGGCTGGTGTAGCTCAGTGGACTGAGCTCAGGCCTGCGAACCAGATGATTGCGGTTCAATTCCCAGTCAGGGCGCATGCCTGGGATGAGGGCAGGTTCTCAGCAGGGGACCCACGAGATGCAACCATACATTGATATTTCTCTCCCTCTCTCCTTCCCGTCTCCTCTAAAGATAAATAAATAAAATCTTTAAAATAAATAAATAAATAAATTTAAGAAATATACAGAAAAATTGTGAGATAAAGATGATAAAATGTTTAATAAGCTAAAAGTAAGAATAAAAATGTTAATTATATGAATCCATAAGGGTAAAAATCTGAATAATAAAAAAAAATTAGGAGATGACAGAGAAAATGGAGAAAAGTAACTAAAAAAAAGATTCAAGAAAATGTCCCAGAACTTAAAGGAGAAGAAAAGGCCTATTACAACACATTAAAAAAAAGATGATTCAAACCAAGGCTTAGCATAGAAAAACCGGAGCACACTGGAGATAAAGATCCTAAAATCTGCTGGATGGGAAAAAACCCAAACCATATCACACACAGAAAACCAGGAATCAGGTGGCATTGACTATCCCTGCAGCAACATCAGAAGTTAAAAGACCACTGAAACGACGCCTTCAAATGCCTGGAATTCTAAATCCAACAGAAATATCCATTCAGTATGAAAAGGACGCTGCAGACAGTTTCAGACAACTCTCCTTCTACCGACCTGTTCTCAGAGAGCGAGGAGAATGTGTTCCATCAAAACAAACGAGCAAGAAAAAGAAAGAGATGGGATCCGGGAGGCTGGAAGCCAACACAGGAAGAAAGTATCTGGAATTCCCACGTTAGCAGCAAAGGGAGACCCTGGGCCATGGCAGTGAACAGCCGGTAAGTAAGAACACTGGTCCAGACAGTAAGGACCGAGAGGACAGCGATTCTAAGACACTTGAGTCTGAGAGACAAGACACTGAGTGGACACATTCAACACATTTGCTTCTGGCAGAAAAATGAGCGACAAGTACGGAGGAAGCTAACATAATTATTAGCTAAGAAAAACAAAACGTCAGTAACCATGGCGCAAGTGTGAAGAATATCTGAGCCATGAGTAACTTGTTCTTTGCAGCTGAGCCACGGCTACTTATTTGCATCAAAATCATGACATAACTATTTGGGGAAAAGAGGAAGAAGTGAGTTGTGTAAATGTGAGGGGAAGAGAATATAAGAGAGTGAAATCATATCCAAAGTTGAAAAAAAATCATAAATAATGGGCATTAGAATTTCACTGGAAAACTGGACGTAAATCCCACAGAGGAGTAGCCAGGAGGCTTGGGTGGGAGCTCTGCTCGAGGGGGAGACTGGACGGGTGGGGGCAACGGGGCGTGGCTGCTGCTCTGGGACCTTCTCTTGCAGGAATATTCGACTTAGACATGATACATGCCTATCTGCACAGAAACTTTAAACTGAAGTAGAAACTAACAACAAGGAATGGACTGAGTCAGGGGAAGACTGAGGAAATAGTGGTGACGCTCCCAGACAAGAGCAAGGTTCCCTCCACCAGGGTGGTGTCAGTGGACGTGGAAAAAGGAGGCAGAGCGAAGGTGTTTTGGAGGCGGGCAGGACCTGGTCGAAGACTGGATTCGCGCAGTGTCAGCTGAGAACGCGGTGCCCAGAAGTGCCCAGGGGCCCCAGTGTCGGGCCAGGGCCACTGAGATGGGAGTCACCCAGATGAGAGTCCTGAGGGAAGATGGCATCGCTTCAACACAGCTGGTGAGTAGGAACTGCCCTGAAGATAGGAAGTACTAACCTCTTATTAAACCTAAAGTTAGATGAAAACTTTCAAGTTCAGAACTACTGAAGGAAAAAGTAACACGACAGAAGCAACTCTGCAGCAAAAAAGAAAAAAAACTGCTCGGCCCTCAGCCTAGATGTACGCTCATTTCCCACTATCTCTTGGTACAGCCAAAAAGTAGTTAGTGGTAGACATGACATTAACATAAAGTGACATGATATGATGACTATATTAAAAAACACCAACCTGCTAGAATGCGTTTTTATTCTTCCCCCAAATCAAAGCACATTTATATAATTATATAAGATGCCATATTTTAGGACAAGATTCTTCAATTAAATCCATAAACACTAAATTTATTTTTAACTATACAATTTCCAAAGTTATATTAATGCCATAATCAAAGTGCCTCTACCAAACTGCTGTTAAATTGATCAAACCATTCAATGCCGCCATTTGACGTGGAGTTCAAACTCAATTACGGAGCTTTACACATAAGACAGATTTCATTTTCCTGCTATCAGGCTACATTAGAAATAATGAATATCCTTGTACCTTTTCCGACAGTTCTGATCATCTTCTGCAAGCGAAATCACTAGGTCAAAGACTACGAACTTTTCCAAGGCTCTGAGAGCTAACTGCCCTCCCCAAACCCTGGGTTATTTATATTACCACTGCACGACAGTCTTATCAAAACTGGGTTAATTCCTCTTATATGTGTTAGTACTTTAATTTCCCTAACTGCAATAGTAATTATGTAAATATATTTGTTAAATAGAGAGACAACCGGGAGTGGAGGGGCCGTGAATCACCTATGAACCCACGGACTAAAGAAGCCCTATGCAAACATCTTCCCAATGACTTCCGTAAGAGACTCCCAGAGCCTGGTTTGGGTTTGTTTCTTTGAAGTAGCCAGTATACCCGATCTTTTTGGTGTGATTTAGTCTACTGACTCTGTGCTTAAAAGGCCCCCCATCCCAAGAACAGATGTCTGAGCAGCGGCACTAGGAACAACGGTTCACACCGATTTCCAGACTGCTGTGTGCCACGTGCGAGTCTGCGTGCTTCGCACACTGACCCACTCGATCCTGTCTTCATTCACCCCCGTCATTTCTAGGGTAAATGAGGGGCCCAGACAAAAGTACTGGTGACTTACAGCTTGGTGTTTCACATTGAACAGTTTTTTTAAACTTTCTGTGACTCGTCAAAAAATGCTAAGAGGTTTCTGAAAAATCTAATTCTTCAACTATTTCAACATCATTAACTTAATGGAAAAATGCTTTGTCCCTTTATGATTTTGTTGGAAGTGGATGAACGGGAATGAATGAATCTGCGGTCACATCACTTGAGGGTAAACGAATTAAATTCCACTGGAGCCCTCCATTCAAAAGAAATGTATAATTAGAAAATACAAAGAAACAAGGTTTTTTTTTTTAAAAAAAAAACCTACTTAAGATGATAGCTTCTGCTTCAGAAAATACTTCCCATCTGAGACAGTGTTACATTATTAGTTAGAGATCGCCATGGTGATGGGAGAGTTCTGTACCTTGACTGAGGTGGTGGTGAGACAAATCACATCTACACATACAATAAACTGTCACAGAACTACACAGACACGCACTGAACTAGACTTCTGTATGATGTAACTCTTCCAGAAGTGTGCAACCTTTTGGTATCTCTGGGCCACACTGGAAGAGGAAGAGTTGGCTTGGGCCACCCATTAAATACATTGTGACATGTAATCACAGAAAAACCTCACGATGTCTTAAGGAAATTTACGATTTTGTGTTGGACCGCATTCACAGCCACCCTGGGCTGCGTGTGGCCCCCAGGACACGGGTTGGACACCCCTGTGAATCTAGGGAAAACTGGGTAAAGGGTAAATGGTACTTCTCTGCATTATTTTTTCCTACGAATCTACAATTATCTCAAAATAAAAAAAGCTAAACAACAACAAAAACGCATTTAATGGACGATGAAGCTGAAACTGCACAGACTCGGGGAACGGCCCTCACCCCAACTTCCTTCCCAAACCTCAACATGCACAGAATTTGGTCTTGCTTCACCTCCACCCCTCAACAGCCACTGCGTTTCTCTGTGAGAAAAAGTATTTGTTTTTTCTTTTGTCTCAGACTCTAAGATCTTCTTCCCAGTGACATGAGAACACAGTCTAAGAAGTAAGTTACACCAGTGTCTCCTGGTACCCTGGCTGAGAGCTATTCTGTACTACAACATCCCTCAGGGACACCAACAAGTTGAAGTCACCCTAGTGAGCCAAAGGATGGTTTTTAAGGGCCTGACGTAAGAACAGGGTTTGAGTTGAGTACACTATGTGAATACGCCTGCATTTTAGCAAAGGTTCAATGAAACACAGCAGCCTGGATGCCTCTTAAAATTTCTTCCACCAGAGCTAACTTAGGATTTTTAAACAAGGCAGTGCAGAGAACTCCTCTAATAGTAACTCACGTGTTAGAAAGGCAATTTCTTAGCGATGGTTGAAAGTGCAATGGACAGAACGCCCACGGCCTCTATGCGGGCCCTGCAGCTGTTCCGCCCAACCTCTGGCTGCGCTTGCTCGGGGAGCTTGCGGGAAGGCACACAGCCCACCGAGGCCAGGACCACCTACCTACCCTGCGAAGGGGTTACTGAGCTTCACAGGAGCCGCAGCTTCTCTTATGTCCTGTAGGCTTGTTCTGTAAAGTCAAATTCTTGATCTAACTTTCATCTTGCAGGCTCCAGCTCCTAAAAGGACTGCTCTAAGGGTGGTGGTGGAGGGACACCTACAGACAGAAGAGAAAAGGCCAATATAGAGCGGCATGTAGGCAGAGACGGAGGAAGAACAGAAAAAGCGATGGATTTGTACAAGGCTGCGGGGGTGGGGGGTAGGGGGACGGCTCCTCCCAAGAAGGTACCGGCTGCCTAGGCTTTCCTGCTCTCAAGTGGGAAGCTTTCAAGGGACACAGCAGATGCCGTAGCATCCAGCCTACATGGCCATTTAGAAGGACGTCTCAGGCACAGATGAAATCCTATGATTCCTGTATTTTCAATCAACAGAATAAGCTTTGAAAACAGCATCCTTCCCCAAACTATTAACACCAATGTAGTATGTTAGATCAAAAATATCACTTCTCTTTCTAATGTGCTCACATTCTCTCCTTCCCCCTCCTCACGTTACCTTAAAGCTGCCTCTACCATAAGGCCAGCCATAAAGTCAGGAGTTACAAACACACACCAGCCCTCCAGGTCAGCAACCGTCTTCTGTACCTTCTCTAGTTCTAACCCAAGCCCGACCTTACTATGTATCAAGGGAGTTCGTGGTGATGAAGAGCAACGATGCGAAATGACAGAACAGCAGCAAGCAGAACAGTTTATCCCAGTTGACAAGAAAAGCTTCACGTCTAAGTGTCTTTTGCTTTGTTTAAACTATCCATGCTCGTGAACCATTTACATTTCAATTCTGATGCAAATGATAATCTCCACTGCACAAGACACTCCTGATGTCAGAACTCTGGATGTTACCAACATTACAGTCTCTCTGCGTACAAGAAAGTTTGCAGAGAGAAAGCTCTTTACTCATCCTGCTGGAATATCTCTGTGGAAAGGTTTCCCAAATGGCTTAGTAAGATTTGGACTTCCCCACGATGCACCTTCTTTCCCATATTTAACCAGCGCGCTTCCTCAGCCTCCAGCGCATCCGGTGCACCCAGGAGGGCCTCATCGGTCCTTTATATCCAATGTCTGTCTATTGACATACTGTATAATGTACTGTATTGACTGCCAGGACAAATAAAGCACGGACTTTCTTCTTGAAATGGAACGCAAGGCAGAGCCTGTGACTCTGTGAACACTTGAGAACCTCCCACAAGAGGCAATGGGACGCAGAGGAATGGCTAATGGACCGTTTCCGGCTGACGGAAGGCTCACAGAAGCGCCACAGAATGGCTACTGCAGAGGAAGACTGACTGTAAGCAGGAGTCTGGTCCAGGATGAGTAACCTAACGACACTCACTCTGAAAGAGACCCCACTGTTGTAACATGCACGGCAACGCCTTCAGAAGAAATACAAGCTTTATGGAGCATCAGAGAGGTCATAATTGACCAAAAACCCCAAAACCTATGCATGTGGTAAACATGCAAAAACCTTTTCAGAACAGAGAAATTGCTTCACCCGAACAGAAGGACTCACCCTGGAGGGAAGCCCTCTAGATGCGTGAGAGCTTCCTGCAAGAAAACCACCCTTTGTGATCAGGAGAGAAACCTTACTGGGAGATCTGCACATAAGCAACGTGGGGAAGCCCGAACAGGAGCTGAGCTCCGACGACACACAGAAAACTCACGCTAAAAACTAATGAGTGCACAGAACCACGGAGCTAAACTTTTGCCCTTGAAGAATTCATACAAGGGAAGAAACCTGAAAAGTGTTCTGAATTGCAGCAGAAAAAAAATACACCTGTCCTGTTTCCACAGAAAGCCTATTATTTCATAAAAGCCCCACTCCGGCTCTGGGAACACGGTTTCTACAGGTCGATCCCAAACACGACACACAAGGGGAGACGGCATGCCTGCGGGGCAGGGTGCACAGCGCAGGGCTCGGACGCCACTCGCCAAACTCAGACACTGCACAGGCACGGCTGGAGCAGCCAGGGACACGTCGGTGAGTGAGCGGACGAGAGTTTCTGTCCTCGTGCCCATTCCTGGGAAGGGTGACAGAGCGCCCACCACCCATGGCCCCTCCTCCTCCAGATTCCTGTAGTCTTGATCAAAGTAATATTGACACAGATAATAACAATAACCACATTTAGTACTGACTGAGAACCATACCTAGCTGCAGCTCTTTCTCTGAAGTCACCCCCGAAAATTACTTCCAGGAACTTCTCACAAACCTGGAAGGCACTCTAAAGATCAAGGAGTCCGAAGTCCCCTCCTTCACAGATCTGAGAATAAAAGGCCGAAGATCTTACACAGATCGTCTCGGTGGCACAAGGCATAAACGGCAAAGCTGAAACAAAAATGTAAGTCTTCTGGCTCCCTGCTTTTAAGTTTTGCCACTAAAAATATCTTTTGGAGTAAATTCCAAAATAAGTAAAATTAATTTTGATTTTTGAGTACCCAGTCAGAGAGCTGTGAGTGTTAAGACAGTGACTTAAAAAGAAAAAAGTAAGAGGCAGCAAAATACTTGGCAACTGGCCCCCAAACTGGTTTAAAGACAAAAGAGAGTGAGCAACGCGATGGAGGGAAGAGCAGGGACACACATGTTCAGGGCACATGAGCGCCGATGACGAAACCACTGATCTTCTTCCTTCTTGGACTCACTATCATCACAGTTCCAGCAACATGTTACTAAGTCTCCTCCCTGCCACTCGGAGATGACCACTTACTATAGTACAGGGACGACTGCCCACCGACGCTTCCAAAGCTGGCCATCTGCTTGGGCCAGCGGGCGAGTGGAGGTTCTTCGGGTTTCTGCAGCAGCAGCAGTGACACAGAACCACACCTGGAGCAGAGGGGCGGCGGGGCGTGTTCGCAGGGAGCGAGACCCGCTGGAGCGCAGGTGACTCCGCTGAGCCGTCTCAGGCCTGACGACCCGCAGACCCTGAGGGATGCTCCTACTTTCCGAGACAATGGGTGACAGCCTTGTAAAAACACTGTGCTCTTTGAATAAACATCCTTCTGAGTTATAGTGAAGGAGAAGGGGACCCAGTTATTTAGGAGGCAAAAACCCACTGGTGATACTGGCGAACGGGGGAAGAGGATAAAGGGAGAAGGGGAAAGAATGACTTGAAGGCTTCTGACTGGTGTGAAAAACGGGCAAATGGGGCAAACCACACACAGGGAACCTTAGAAAACAATACCAAAGCCAACATCTTTCCTATGTAATTATATTCTTACTAAGGATTTCTTAAAGTTATCAGTGCACTTTCCTCTAATATTAAATTCTTCATTGATACACACGTTTTTCCATTCTTCTCTAGCATGAAACAGAAAACGAAAAAGCCTAGTATCAAAATCCGTTCCTTTGTTTTCTTTCAATCGGAGGCGATGTGAAGTGGGCTGAAGGCAAACCAGGATGAGCACTGTTTGATTCAGATCTGCTCATACAGAGTTGATTTTGTGAGGCCAGGATTCTGTCAATGACTAAAGACAGTCCCTACGTAATTAAAAATAATTTTTCACATTTGAGATAAGGCAGAAAGTTGCTACAGTGAAATAAGAGGTTCGGAATTTTTCTTTTCCTTTCCATGAGCAATTCTGAAGTAGATGGCGTGCACACATGTGCTCACACACACAGCTTTTTAAAGGTTTTTTTTTTTTGTAATATAGAGAGACTTGAACCTTGGTATAGTGGACAAAAACATGAAGACAGATTTACTAGATGCAGTGATAACCACTCTATTCATAATATTTTGGGCAATTTTAATAAAAAATGCCTATATTAAAGAAATTCCTTCATACTTTCACGAAGCTAAATATTCTAACTACACAATGGGGAAGACCATTTTACGCTCACAAATAAGACTGATTCGTTAGACTGGCTGGCACCATAAACAATCAAGAGTTTTGACACAGTAACCGCTGCCTGCATACACTTGGGAAAATAACGGGAAGACTCTTGTGCTGTACGACTCAGTACCCAGTGCACTCGAGCGCGTGTGTCCCCGTGAACGCTGGGCACGAGGGGCACGCTAAGGAAGGCAGTGAGCAGGATGCAGCAGGTACACAAAAAATGTAAGACCCGCGACAGCACACACCGCCGAGGGGTCTATGTGCTTGTAGCAGATACGCCGGGGGTGTGGGAAGGACGCAGACGCTCCCTGGGTGGGAGGAGGGAAGGGAGCAGGTGAGTGTGGGGGAAGGCGGAGCAGCCTCGACAGCACCGGGTAGGCGGGTACACAGGGGTTCGTCTGGCTCTTTACGTCTTACGGTCAGCACTGCATGAGGAACTAGAAAACCTTTTTCTGCCAGATGACAAATCCTGTCCAGGCTGCCAGATGTAAAGTCACCTTGCTGATGACACGAGTAATGGTTTTCAAGGCGGCAAACCACCTTGCCCTCACCCGACCCCTCGCCTCCTGCCTGCACCTGCTGTAAACTCACCGAAGCTCCCTGGCCTCAGCCCCGGGCTCCCCAGCCCACCCCCAAAATCCTTCCCTTGTGTGAGCACCAACAGTGCCTCAGTGGGGGCAGATGCAAACAAATGTCTCTCTCCTTTTTCAAACCCCCCCCCCCAGATGCCTTCCTTGATCCTTTCTCTTTTCTTCAAAATGTCAACACAAAGTCACATTATAAAGTCATAAATGAAAGGTATGAGGAAAAAGATGACTGGACTAAGTGGTGAGACCCAGTATCTTATTCCCATTCTCCCAGTAAG
Organism: Sturnira hondurensis; assembly: GCF_014824575.4. Lineage (NCBI taxonomy): Eukaryota > Metazoa > Chordata > Mammalia > Chiroptera > Phyllostomidae > Sturnira > Sturnira hondurensis. The sequence continues at coordinate 8,896,907 of NW_028094846.1, read as the reverse complement.
AGCCTCAAAACCTTGGGTAAATCACTCAGCCTTTCGAAGTTGACTTCCCCCTTCACTAAAGTGACGAAGCCAAATCAACCAAAATGGCTCACACAGGCCTCCCTATGACTCAGTGGTATACACAGGCCATGTGAGTTTCTGGGGCCCGAATAATGCACGGACAAGTGAGCCCGGCCAGTAGCTCAACTGGTTAGGGTGTTGCCCAAATACGCCAGTTGTGGTTTGCTCCCCCCGGCCCCCCCGTCAGAGCACATACAAGAATCAACCAATGAATGCATCAGTAACTGATCAGTAAACAAATCACGCTTCTCTCTCTCTCTCTCTCTAAAATATACACACATGTATATTGGCACACAGACAAGTCACATAAGAGCTTTAAACATTTAGCCCTGGCTGGTGTAGCTGGACTGAGCGTGGGCCTGCGAAGCACACGATCACAGTTCGATTCCCAGTCAGGGCACATGCCTGGGTTGCAGGCCAGTTCCCAGCAGGGGACTCATGAGAGGCAACCATACATTGATACTTCTCTCCTTCTCTCCTTCCCTTCCCCTCTAAACATAAATAAATAAAATGTTTTTAAAAAAAGAGCTTTAAATATTTAAAATTTAGGAAGTATAATTTGATAATTCTAAAACTCCTTAATTTGGAATACTATAAGTGCCTATTTTGCATACTTAAAAGAAAAGTTCTTAACATTACTCACATCTGGTTGAATGGCTTTAAATACCGGGACATCCATTAGTGTTATCTGACCCTGAAATAAGAAGTAAAAAAAAAAAATGACAATTTCTTCTTTGGAATTCCATGATATGACATGTATTCTAAATCAGAATGATATTCCACACTAAAATAGATCGAACAATCAAATCTTCACCAGAAAAACCTCAACCTATAAGGGCTTAAGAAAACGAAAATTTAGCCGATGTACCACTAAATGTAAATACTTCTTTTTTAATTCAGTGTACTAAGGTGACATTGGTTAGTAAAATTATATAGGTTTCAGGTGTACAATTCTATAATACATCTTCTGTATATTGTATCGTGTTCAACATCCCAAGTCAAGTCTCCTTCCATCACCATTTATTCTCTCTTTACTTTCTTATACCTACCCAACCTCCAAATGTAAGTATTTCTAACGATCTCACACACCCATTCATATTTTCTTATGAAATAAACGCAGTGAAATTAGAAAATAAAAATGATTTTTAAAATCTAAGCACAGTTTTACGTGGAATCAAACCACAACCAAAAATCAGCCCTGCTGGGTGACAGAGCAGTCCGCGTCGGGGGCCTGTCTGACTCAACGGCTGCGCCACGTTCATCACCACGTGCAACCGCCAGACAGTTCGCTCCCGGGTTGCAAAAGGGGCTCAACATGCCCCGCCTGGTGGGGCTCAGAGGGTCGGGCGTAGTCCCACAAACCGAAAGGTTGCTGGTTCGATTCCCAGCCAGGGTATATGCCTGGGTTTCGGGCCAGGTCCCTGGCTCAGGGTGTGCGAGAGGCAACCGACGGTTTCTCTTACTAATGGATGCTTCTCACCCTCTCTTTCTCCCTCCCTTCCCCACTCTCTAAAAATAAACAAATAACATCTTTTAAAAAAAGAATGGTTCAATATCAGGAAATCAATACATCCTGATATTGATTAGGATAGTTAAAAGAGAAAGCGAACATAAACACTTATGGCAGTTAAGAAAAAAAAGGTTTTCCGGGTAACTTTCATGATATTGCAATAATGCCTTCAACTTTCACTTTTCAATTTTTTAATTTATAAAAAAAGTAAAAATACTTCTAACATGTCAATCAAGTACTGTGGCTTGGCCAGGTGGTACAGGGAGGGACTACGAAAGCAATGACCATGAAGGTAAACACTTGCTATTCACCGAGCTGACAGTGAAATTCATGGAGCTGCCTAAAAATACCTACAGCTCTTCTACTTTCCCCAGTCTACCCCCCTGCTTGCTCCACCACCAGGATACTCTCCCGACTAATTCCCACACCCAGCTCCCTCCCTCCCTCCTTCCCTTTTTACCATCCCCTCTGCTGATCCTACAAATTCTAATGATAGTACCAATATGTAAATTACGTGCAAAAAAACCCCAAAAACGGGAGAAAGGAGGGGGGCGGCTTACCGCATACTCTTCTGGTGTGACCTTAAGAACATCAAACACCACGGCGTCAAAGCTTTTCTTCAACTCAGAACCCTTGTCACTTAATGATTCGGAACTGCTACTTTTCTGTTAAATTGAAAGAAAATGCAGCCATTTTAATACCATCTCAAGTCAACATCACAAAAATGAGACTGACGTTAAAAACTGAGGAAACTGAGCCCTGGCTGGTGTCGTTCAGAGGACTGAGTGCTGGTCTGTGAACCAAAGGGTCACTGGTTTGATTCCCAGTCAGGGCACATGCCTGGGTTGCAGGCCAGGTCCCCACTAGGGGGTGCATGAGAGGCAACCACACACTGATGTTTCTCTCCCTCTCTCTCTCTCTAAAAAATAAACAAAATCTTTAGGGGAAAAAAATGAGGAAATTGAGTACAATGGGTTGACAGATGCTGTAGGCAAGTTGGGCGGGGTGGGTAGCTTACTGGAAAAGCATTAGATAGAGTGTCAGGCAACTTGAACTCTAACCTCAGCTCTAGATTTCTAGATTCTTTAATGAGTCATTTTCTTGTCTGCCAGCTTCCTCATCCTGACAATCCTACCATTTCCTATAGAAATGAAAGATTTTAACAAGTTCGGTGATTTTCAAATAGGGTAAAGGGTAGTTAGGAGAGAAGGATACACCTATTTATAATTTTAAACTAATTTTTACTAAAAAAATTCAGAACTCCATTGATTAAATCATTCCATCTTATTTGTAAAGTGAGTGTCTGTCTGTGATGGTATAATTGATACCGTCCCTCCTATTTGATTACAACTTGAAGTGTTTCCTGCTTTAAGCTTGCTGTTTTAAGTTTGAATTTGCTGTTGCTTCATGTAGAACCAAAAGAGGTGGCTTTGGGCCCTGAAAATCTCATTTCTGTTCAATTTCCACTTCTCCACATCACGAGATAAAAATGCATTCTGCATCATCTGTCTTGAAAAAAGAGCATCATCACTGGAATACTTAGAAAAAACTCCCCTAATGGTGGCAGGAAATCAGGCTACAGTTAACGACCCCCCAAAAAAACTGACTAAAGTTTCAATACCGACGATATACGTCAACCTCCCAGCTGTTTTTACACCTCACTTTTGAACACTCGTCTTTATGTCTCATTTTCACTTACCCCTCCCTTTGAGGAGCAGCTAATTATCAAAACTGTCACAAAGGAAGGGATCCCTCATCAATTTTGGAAAGTTCTTAACCACTATTAGGTCAACTTTTCTTTTTTTTAAGATTTTGTTTATTTATCTTTAGAGGGGAAGGGAGGGAGAGAGGGAGAGAAATATCAATGCATGGTTGCCTCTCGTGAGTCCCCTGCTGGGAACTGGCCTGCAATCCAGGCATGTGCCCTGACTGGGAATCGAACCGCGATCATCTGGTTCACAGGCTCACACTCAATACACTGAGCTACGCCAGCCAGGGCAGGTCAACTTTTTCTTCTGCTTCTCCTTCTCCTTCTGGTTGTCCCATTTCACATGTGTCACACCTTCGGTTGCTGTCCCATGGTTCTCAGACATTTCATTCCATTTTTTTTTTCATTCTACTTTCTCTTTGCATTGTACTTTGGGAAGTTCTCGCCAACACATCTTTAGGCTCACCGATTCTTTCCTGGACTCTGCACTGCCTGTCCTCGCATGCTGTCCCTTTTCCCAAGAGAGCCCCTGTCATCGTTAGTCTTGGTGAACCCCAGGTCTGATCATTCCCAAGTCTCTGCCATATCTGAGTCTGGTTCTGTTGCTGGCCCTGTCTCTTCTGTTTTTTCTCTCCTTTCAGCCCGCACTACAGTTTATCGAAGGCCAGACATGATGTGTCGAGCAACGGGAAGGTGAAAAGGCCCATAGTGCACGGGCCTACGTTTATCTAATGGCAGTTACCCTCCGTTTACTCTTTGCTGTTGCTGGAGCTGCCTGAGTGTTCCATTTCCTCTAGTGTCCTGGTTCTCCAACCCACTGTCTCTGGTTTTCTCTAGAAACTCCTCCTCAGTGGGCGCCTGTGCCTGGCCGTCCTCTCAGCCCCACTCCCTGACTCCACAGCAGCCCCGAGGATCTGGTGGGCGTGGTGGTGCGGGGTGAGGTGAGAAGCCTTCCTCAGCCCTACAATCAGGCCCTTCGCTGAGCCTGTGCCCTTGAGCTGTGACCTTCTCAGTGCCCCTACTCCCCTTACAAAGCCAGACAGGGAGGCTCGAGTGCCTGGAGGTGGGTATTTCTCTTGCCCCAAGTAGGCGAGACTCTGACAGTTTCCCTTGAGGTCACCGAGAACAGAATGTGCTGGGCACACTTCAAAATTATTACGTCCCCTGGGCATCCTTCACAACGGTTGCCTTCCCCTCCCCTTGCTGGAAGCAGGAGGGGATTTTTCTCTGATCTTCACTGTGAGAATCTGGTGGGGGTCCCAGAGGTAAAATCACAGAAGTAGGGGTGGGAGCCCCAGACTGGGCCCCCCAGGGTCTTTAATAGCCCACATGCCACGTCCAGCAGCTGGTCAATTGTGAACTCAGCTGTCCTGCCCCTTGCCGGCTCCAGCGACTTCCGCGCTCACCAACTGTGAACCTCTGTGTCTGCCCCCTCCCTAGTTTTTTGGGCATCGCTGTCAGTTTGCGCTGTGACATCAGTTCTCTGATAGAGCTAAAAGGAGCTACTGCTTTTCAGTGTGTTAGGTTTTTTCATGTTGTGAGGGCAGGGGGGATGAATTCCAAGCTCTTCCCATGTCCGAGAAGACAGCCAAAGTCCCACAAATGGATTTTCTACCTATTGTTTTATTTCTTGTGTTTAATCTCCACAACTGTGACAAGCTTACAGTCTGTCAACAATATTATGTCCTAAGACTAATAGAGAACTTTATTCATAATGTTAGTTTAGCAGTACCCACTCATCCAGTAACTGCCCAAATAACTAATTATCGGTTATTACCGACAGAATGTAATTAAACATACCTTGGTAATTCTCTTCAAGTTTTTAACTCATTCAAGACATGTCAGCAAATCATAATGGTAATTTTATTGCTCATGAAAATGAGTAATCACTTTCCTTTCGTTCTTACAATTATGAATAACGTGCCTTCCATCTGCTTCTCCGGTATCATAAATACGTGGGTAACGGTAAGGAACTAAGGAGTATTTCCACTAAGAGAAGAGGTAGTCATTCTTTACTCAACACAAGGCTACATGCACACTTCTCAGTCTGAAACAAAGTTCACTGCACGCTACTGGGGTCAGGGGCTCCGGGCACAGGCTAGAAGCGAGGTGCCGCGACGGCAGGGGTCACTCGCCCGGAGAAACTGAGGCTGATGTCACTCATTCACTTTTAGGCATGTCAACAACATTCTTTATGTCAGTGGAATGACCTATGTTAGTTAACAAATAGTTGTGTGCTGCTTCCTCTAATACTAGACAAACGTTTGGGGGGGATGCAGTCACAGACTCTGAAAGACAGACCACGTGTGTTTTTCGTGCAGTGAGAAGGGACCATGGAGGACGGAGAGAAAGTCCAAGTAGAAAACTGAGACCGGCAGGAACGACAGAAGTCGGAAAAGCCGAGGTGCACGCGACCTCGGCCTGAGGGAGTTTCTTTCATGAGGTTATTCCAAGCAGAGGAATTACTGGTGGTTAAATCCGTTAGAAAAAAATTAGGGCAATTTTGAGAAAAGTCTTGAATGCAAGGCTGAGGGTCATTCCTATTTAATTAGCAGGTAACAAGGAACTGTGAACAGTTTGGGAGTACAATAAAGTTTTAGCACTGGTATTTTAAGAAGACCGAAATTGAACTGCAGTCCAGTGGACCACACACAGCTGAAAACAGAAGTGCGAGGTCAAGCTCCTGGGCTGTCGCAACAGTCCGGACAAGGAGTAAACGACCAAGTGAAGAGGGCGCCAGTAGAAACAGGGAGGAAAGGACCCGCCCCTAGGGATCAGGTGTGGGGCGCGGGCTCTAAGGTGGCTGCCAGGGACGTCTGTCTCTTTGCAGTCACGCCCTCATGTAACCCTCCAGACGTGAGTGTGGGCCTGTGACAGAAGGAGCAGGGGTGACTGGACGGGATGGAGCGTCCAGGATTACGTCACAGACGACAGTTGGCTTCTGGGGGGCAGGCCGACTCTCCCAGGTGGTGGTGAGAGAACGATGGTGTGGGCAAAGGGGCAGCGGGGGAAGGAGAAACCTGAAGATTTGAACTTGGCTGGGGAGGGGGGGTGCTGTTAACGGAAGTCACGAGGAGGCTGGGCTGTTTTCCTTCCATGCTGCGCGGCAGCGACTTGACTTTGTTCGCACCGTAAGTCAAATGCCTGGTCCCTCAGAGACATTTGCGAGGGAAGCCAGAACAGTGGAAGCCACAGACTCAGACTACTTTCAGTGAGAGCAAGGCCCAAGCAACTGGCTGGAGCAAAATGGAGTTGAAGTTACTAAAGACATTTGAGGCCAACGTCTTAAAAGGGTCATTATTCTCAAGTTACATAACAAGAGAAAAACAAAAGAAAAAACACAGAAGCTGGATGCTAGAAGTTACTACAGAAAGTGGGCAAGTACCCTATGTTTACAGACCGAACAAATAGGAAAAAAGGTGAGGCAAAAGTGAAAGAGAAAAGAGGTGAGGCTCAGGTTCCGCCTCCACCATTGTGGGGGCGGACAGTCCCCACCCCTGCCCAGTGTCCTTTATTCTCTTCCCTCCCGTGGGTTTGGAATCAAGAGGTCTAGACAGTACCCAAATTCATATAATTCCAAATAAAAGAATCTCTCTTTGATTCAATTTTACTACTGCCCTCAAGGTTCACGTACAGTAAATACATGCATAAAAGAAATTCTAAGTATCCTTGAAAACTAAACCTAAGAAAGGATGTTAAGGAATCATTACCTGTCAAGCATCTTAAGTGGATAGAGATTAGCTGTTGCTAAGATGCTCAGGGAACATGTGAATGGTACAATGAAAACAGTTTTTTAAAAAAACTAAAAAATGTGTAGTCCTCTTTCAAGTTCTGATTTAAATCTGTGACCAAACATCACACGTGACAAGTCAGAATGTCCGGGAGGAAACCTCACCACGAAACCCGCCCGCGGCTCACCTCGGAAGCGGTCGCCGCAGTGTTGGCACCGCTGGCCTGCCCGTTGGTCAGGTCCATCTTCCCGCAACATCGGCCCGGCGCTAGGCTGCCAGCTCGGAAGACGGACTGGCTGCTTCACGTCCAAGCCCACAAATACATCATTGTTCCTGTAAAAACAAGCAGGAAATTTTAAATGTGTGTTTAGTTATTACGGGATGTTTAAGGAAACAAATCCATGTCTATCGGTATGTCAAGAAATAGGTTTTTTTTCAACTATACTTAAGTTTTTTTTTTAGAAGATTTTATTTATTTATTTTTAGAGAGAGGGGAAGGGAGGGAGAAAGAGGAAGAAACTTCAATGTGTGGTTGCCTCTCACGTGCCCCCTACTGAGGACCTGGCCCTCAACCCAGGCATGTGCCCTGACTGGGAATTGAACCAGCGACCCTCTGATTCACGGGCCGGCACTCAATCCACTGAGCCACAGCAGCCAGGGCATATTACTTCACAGAGCTGCGATGAGAAAAAAATGACTTAATATCTGCAAAGCACCTAAAACAGTGTTGATACACGGTACGTATGCTATTATGATGACGCACATTTTGTTTACTACCTACTTAATCCACACAAAGCTTGAAATCAATAGAGTCTACAATTAAAGAAGACAAAAAAACCTCAGAAATACACCTCTGGCGAAATATACAGTGGCGGGCGGCGCCAAGTCCCTAACTGCAGACCTGCGGCTGAGAACGCCCCCGCGCCGCCTCCTAGACACACCAAAGCATGCCTGTGGTTTGCAAATGCTTCAAGTCGCTGCTGACGACAGCAGCCTTCGTGCACATCTCGTCTGTCTGCATTTCTTCAGCTATATCCTCGGCAGCAGCTCCGAGCAAAACACGCTGCTAGTTTTTTTTAATGAAAAAAATGTATTAGAAATGATGGCCTCTAAAACCATTTAACTTTCATCTAGAAAAATCAACGTGAAAATGACTAGACATAGGAATACTGCAGCTTCCTCCAATCCCCAGGATTTCATTTCATAAGCTTCACTATCCTAACAACACTATTAAGACCAATTTACATTTACACTGCTACATAAGATGAGCTGGGAAATCCAAATCCCCTCTGAAGGCAACACTCAGTTTGCACTGAAACGTTTTTAAATAATTTCATTTTGTTCTACATTCTCTGCATATATGGATATGAATTCCTAAACCAAGAGTGCCCCCTAGTGTTAAGGAAAATATTTTAATTACATTGTTCAAGGAAATGTATCCTTCATCGGCCTTCTATATCAAATACATAAATTTTATTACTATTATTTACTGAAAAAGAGGTCATACGGTCAGGATTAGACATTAATACATTTGTAAACTATAAGAGTAAAGATTCAAGTTTCCTAAGCCTACTTTTAATCAAAATGTCATTTGTATTACTCAATGAAAATTAAAGTCATAATAAAATTATGTTTTTAGTAAAAAAAAAAATAGTACAGCAGAGCATACCTTAAAAAAAAATCCTACTTATAACTATTGGGTTGGCCAAAAAGTCTGTTTAGTCTTTTTTTAAAAATTGTATTTATTTATCTTTAGAGAGGAAGTGAAGGAGAGAGGGAGAGAAACATCAATGTATGGTTGCCTATCATGTGTCCCCTGCTGGGAACTGGCCTGCAACCCACGCATGTGCCCTGACTGGGAATCGAATTGCGATCGTGTGGTTCACAGGCCTGGGCTCAATCCACTGAGCTACACCAGCCAGGACTGTTTAGTCTTTTCCATAAAATAAAAGACACATTTTTAATTTTCATCAATAACTTTATTGATTTGGATACTGTGAGTATGTCGGCTGTCGCCCACGTGGCAAAATGTTGATCATTCTCAATTCATGTCTGTATCTGATTTGCTGTGAACTTCAACTGGTCAACCCGCCTGTGGAACTTCATCCAGCAGGAAATCTCCAGCACGAAACTTTACAAACCGCTTTGACACGCTCCATCAATCACAGCACCTTCTCCAGGCACAGTACAAATCTTTTTTTGTATTTCAGCTGTTTTTATCTTTCTTGTAATAATAAAGCATAACACAGTGACAATGTTGCATATTTTCTTCCATCTTCAATATTAAAATGGCTACACAAAAATTTGCCACGTTTGATTAAGTTTTTTTAAAAATACACACTGATGTGACAGCTGTTGCAATATAATCTAACAAAATTGTTTCGGATGAAGTTAAACTACAGCCACAGAGCCTTACAGAAAAAAACAAACAAACAAAAAACTTTTCAGCCAGCCCAACATTTACAAGGGTACCATGTCCACAGTATTTTCTACTGTTTAAGGACAGCAAAGCCTCATGTGACACCATCAAAACACTGTAAAATCCTAAAAGACTGTTTATTACTTTTTCGTTTATGCTTCCAGACCTTTCTGTGCTTTGCAGACAGAAGAGTTCAAATTAAATGATACAATCACACGCTTTACTGTTCTGCACTTTCCTAGGGCTACGAACGGCACACACGTGCGTGGCCACCAACATTGCCACAGCACTTTTGTTGATTACATTCCGCATTTCTTTCTAACTCTCTTCTGAAACTTCTGAAGACGGTTAATCTGACTAACTTTTGGGTTTAAGTCCCAATATAGGCATGCACATTACTTCTTTTCAAGTAGGACACTTTCTAGTAGGAAATCTGAAATGTGAGATCTAGTTCCTTGCTTGAGGCCACAGAACTAGGTGATCAAGCTGTAGGCACTTAGTCTCCCAACTCCCCACCTTGGCAATGTTTCCACCAAGAAAACCACGCTTTTTAACCACGCGCACAAGGGAGTGAGACAGTTTCTCTCCAATTAATCGGCTCTCCTTTCAGAGCACCAGTTACATATTCTTTTATGAAATAATTTACGCTATCATCATTAGAGATCTGATGCCAGGCACAACAGTCCCGCAAAACACTCTAGAATAAGCAGCAATAAGGAAAGTGGTAGTAAAACTCAACTGATGAGTGCAATTTCTCTGGAAACATGAAGACCATACAGGATTGATACGACTCACACACTTTGGCTTAAAATTTTCAGTCCTGGAATTCATCTTAGCAAAACTGGAGGAAAAGAAAAAACTATATTGCTAAAGCTACTCAATTGAACACTATTTATAATAGTATGAGCCAGAAGCACCTTTAATGCCTTTGTATGTAATCGCATTAAAAATCCAAGTGGACAATTATAAAGAAAGAGGAAAACAGAACTGACAGGTTGAACAGAAACGAAAACTTCTTGTTACTATATTCTCACAAGTTTCCTGGGGAAAAAAGCAAAAGGGGAGGATGAAAACACTGGAGTGGCAATTCAACGTGTACAGAGAAGTTATTACAGAGCTTGCTTTCCTTAAAAATGTACTTTTAAATCAATATTAGTGATACGTTTTCTACTGAATGGCCTCTATGTCATAGCCCCAAGGCAAGCTCACATCAGCATGCGTGACAGCTACACCCGCACAGCCTCCTCAATACTGCTAATCACCCCCAAACTCCCTAGTACTGTGTTTCCAAGAGTTCCAGCCATCCCGGATCTTGTCTGCAACATAACTGGGCTCCTGCCATGGCTGGTGCTTACTCTGCTCCTGTCAAAATTCCACGCCTGTATGTTTGCACCGATTTGTTTATGGATTCGCCCCTTAATAAACTCTGAGTCCCTCAATGTTAAAGACACCTATTCATAACAAGACATAAGAGAAGAGGCACTATTTTTCACTCAGGCACATAAACTCAATACCTGACCTCAAATTAGCAGTACCGGTTTAATAATCACCTGTTGAGAGAATGAATGACGGAGCAAAGCAGTCATTACAGGAACGCCCGATTAACAACAAACGTATAGAGGGAACGGTAAACAAATAATCAGTACACACAACAGTACACACACCCACTGCAATGAGGATTTCTGTTTCCAGCAACATAGCTGACAGAACGATGTAAAAATCTTTGTACTGCAAAAGAAATTCGGAAGTGGGACCTTGAATCTTGATACCAGTAGGACAGAAAAGACAACCAGGAGAAGAGAATGGAATTGAGACCCATACACAATCCTTCCCACCCCACCCCTGCACCCCTACCTAGGATAATGCCGAGAGATTGACAGTCACCCCATCAGTGATAACAGTCTATCTTTTAAAAATGTATACTACGTAGTCGACTATGTACTGGCACGGGAAAGTAAGGAAACATCTGTATTGGCTTGGGCTTAACACGGACGACGGAGGAGGGAGTCTCCAAAATGAAAACGTGTAATCCCAGACATGCTTCAGCACAAACACAGACTCTGAATTTACACTACCAGCATGGCCCAAGACCCTCTCGTTCAATATGCTCGCAGGCCAGCGGGACCCCCAAAGCCCAAGGCAGATGAAGGGAACAACAGTTTGGGGAGGCACATTCTTTGAACCCAGGCCATGTGGGACTCCCACAGATACAGCCCCACTGGCAAGATCAAAATAGAAATTTACCAACTCTGTACACAAACAACCCACTACGAGCAGGAGCAGGAAACACAGCGGTTGCTAGGACTGTCGCCTGAGAACTGTGGGTGAAAAACGATCAGATCTGAGGCTGTCAAACAGGAAAGATGAAAACCGGCAGCCTTCAAGGACAGACACTGAAGACACGACAAGATGTTGCGAAAAAGCGAGACAGCCGTTCGTAAGAGAACCAAATCCGAAAACTTCAAACAAGAAAAGAATACAAAGTCACCGGAGAATTAAGCATCAGATTAAACACACCTCAAGAGAGAGTTTGTGAAGAACAGAAAAATGAAATTATGCAAAAGTTCTGTCCAAAGAATTAACGGCATGGAAAAGTGTGGAGAGAGAGTAAGGGAAACGAAAACGGAATAGTAACACGTAACACAGCCCGAGACCAGCTCCAGGGGCAGCATGACAAGAATAGCCCTTTCCAGAGAGATAAAGGCCAGCGAGTTTCCAGAACACAAGGAAGATGTCCATCTCCATGCTGAGGAATCACAAGCCTTGGGCAGGATAAATGAAGAGTCGTATTCTACATACATCACTTGGTTTAAAAAGCAAGCGGGGTAAGGCCCCGTACTCACACAGGAACAAAGTCAAACAAATGGAAAGCTTCTCAACAGGACCTACAGACACAGAAGAAAATGAAGTATCTTCGACGTGCCCAGAGAATTCCATACCCAGCTACTCTCTCATTTGAGAGAAGGTAAAATAAAGACATTTTTAAACAAAGAAAGAACTGACCGGAAAACTAGTCCTTGGGGCCACACAGTGGGAAGGGAGGGAGGAAAGGAGGAGAGATGAACAGGAAAACGAGACAGGGCAGATGGGGGGTGAACTGATTAAAGGTCAAATAAGAAAAAACCCCAGGACAGAACAGGGGGTGGGAAGCTGGGAGGGGGAGTGGAAGGGGATGGGGGGCGCGAGGAGGAAGAGGAGAGAAAAAGGGAGGGAAACAGGAAAGGGGGCCTGAAGGGCTGTCCCTGCCCTGTTCACGCTTGGAACACAGCTGGAAGGGGACAGCACAGGAGAGGGGTGAACTGGAGAATGCCGTGACTTGTCAAACTGTGACTCGGCTTCAACAGCCTCACGACTTCTACAGGAGGAAACGAGGTTTACTAACCATGCCGGGTTTATAAAGAAACACAAGTTGAAGGGCAGGAAGAAAGGAGAAGTAAAAACGCCACAAACAAGGCACAAATGTGAAAGCAGAGATGGCCCAAAGGAGGGGCAAATGTGAAGCGCTGGCCTGCCTGCTAGAGAGGGCCTTTCTGAGGAGCTCTGGAGAGGTTCAAAGGAGGGCAGGGCCAGACTGCGGAGGGTGTCATTTGTCAAACAGGAATTCAGATAGAAGGGACTGGCACCAGGAATCGTCAGAGGTTTCTGAGAAGGGCAATGACCTCAGGAAACGAAAACCAGTTCTCCAAGCTTTAACCTGCCAGGGGAAGGCCATTGGGCTTTGGAGCAGATGAGCAGTGGACCAGACGCTCCCACCCTCCCACCCAAAGCAGCAGGGCATCAAGGCCTCCGCAGTGCCATGCAAGCCCCGCCCACCCCAGCCTCTCCTGTCGTGCCCTCCAGGGCTCTCTCCTGTCCTGCAGCTGCACAAAGCCTCCTGGGTCACACCCCACCGCCTTAATGTCAACCAGCACATGCTCCCGCAGCCAGTCTCCAACTCAGGATCGCTGGTATTTACATGGAAAAAAAAAGCCACCAGAATCCACAGATTTCATGAATAACTCCCATTCTCCCCTCCCCCACCTCCACTTTGGCCCAGTTCAGTGGGGAAGCAGGAGAGAGGAAATATTCCGCCCAGGACTTTAACCAGGTGTGTTATGCTGGGTAAATTATTTAATCTCTGAACTTTGCTTTCTTCATTTATATGAAGTCAGAGATGTTAAAATGTACCTCTGAGAAAGTTTGTGAGAATTAAATGCAGTCATACAGAGGGAAAAAACCCAAGGCATCTAGAGTGGTGTGTTGCAATGGGAAGGACACAAATTTGGGGGTGAGAGAGCCTGGGTTCAGACCTAGCCTAGGGCCTGGGAGCCAGCCGCCAGGCTTTGGGCAAGGGGCTTGGCTAATACCTCAGCAGAGGCTCCCAGTCTGCTGGGATATTAGAGGCTCCCAGTCTGCTGGGATATTTTCTATACCTACCAGTGATATAGAAAAGGAAAGCAAAAAGGAAAGGAAAAAGAATTAAAATAAAAAACCAGACTTCTGAGGCTTCTTCTACTTCTGAATTTCAGAAATGTGAAATTTCCAATAGAATGGATGAAAAAAGTGAGTAAACTATCTTCTAAATTAAGCATTTTGAAAGCATATTTAAAGATATGAAAATTTACTAAATGATCCAACACATTTTACTTCAAAAAATCATTTCCTAAAAAGAAGTTCTAAACCAGTAAGCATGTTAACGAATAATGCCTGTGTTCTCAGGACAAGTCTGCAAACAGTCTGTGACACTCACTGGATTTAATGACAAGACCTGAGATACCACTTCACTTGTTGACAACTTCTAAGTGTAGATTAATCATAAACATTATAAATTATTTTGTGAACTTATTCAAAAGTGCCCAACTTGAAATTATTGCACTTATCCTTAGCGGTACAGGATAAATGAGTAAAAAGTTCTTTATTGGGAATCAAAGGCCCGCAAGCACGTTGCCAACAACAGCCGTTCACAACCGGGAGCCAAGAAGACAAGTCCCCGAGAAACTTCTATCTCTGTCACGGAACCGCACGGACTGGCGGGCAATTTCACTCACCGCCCGGGCTGCTGGTGAGAGAAACACTGATAATGTCTAGGCCTGTCTACACGTTTAGAAGTCTCACATCAGAAGACCTAAATAAGCCCTGGCTGGTGTAGCTCAGTGGATTGAGCACGGGCCTGCGAACCAGACGATTGCGGTTCGATTCCCAGTCAGGGCACATGCCTGGGTTGCAAGCCAGTTCCCTGCAGGCCAACTCCCAGCAGGGGATGCATGAAAGGCAACCATACATTGATGTTTCTCTCCCTCTCTCCTTCCCCTCTAAAGATAAATAAATAAAATATTTAAAAAAAAAAGAAGACCTAAATAAATTCTATTCCAGACAGAATGTTTCCTAGATCACTTACCAACTTACGGTTTGAAGTTAAACATCTGGATCTAGTTTGCAGACATAGATTTTGTTTCTAAATATTTCAGGTACACATTCTAGATGTGTGAGAAAGATGATCCGTGAAACAGAGTAAGCTAAGACCCTAACTCAGAAGGAAAAAGGCAAAGCGGAAAACGTCCACGTGAAGCAGGCCACCTTAACAGCTCACCCGAAGTTGAATGTGTACAATGAGGGCAATGAAAAGAAACCGGCCCACTGAAAATGTGACTCACCGTCTACAAAATGGACATCATCTCTCCACACACGCAAGTCTTCCAGTACAACTCTGTTGTGTTTGTACTAAGTTGTAGAAGAGATGGATGACCCATTCATGACCTGGCCGACATCTACACACACAGCTTACATGCCCATCGCTCCTAAATGGCCTCAAACTAGATACTTCCAGTGGAAGGCAGACTTTCAAGTCACTAAATGTGAAATGGGGAAATCTACTAAATAATGTGTTTAAAGGTTACACTCCACTTGCAGCAGAGAAGATTTGCTGAAGACAATTTGCCCAGGGACTCTAACACATATAAGGGCTCCGAGATGTCACGCAGGACCTGGCCCAAAATATGAATGTAGGGGACCTAGAAATTCAGAAAACAAAGAGGGAGTTTCCGCGCAGACACTAACTGCACCGCAAAAGTGTACGTCCTGTTTCGTGTGTTTTCATTTGGGGTGGTGCATGTGTGCATTTGGGCCTGATGTTCCACTAAGAACACTAGCCCGCACGAGTGGCACGAACTCCTTCCTCACAATACTTATTCTGTTTGAAATAAAAAACTCCCACTAAACATACTGTATAATATTAGCAACTAAAACATGAAAACTCTCCAAGCGAATCAGAAAGAGATCTCTAAGTTTAGTGAAAGGGAGCCACCAAAGGCCCAGCAACAGTCAGAGGAAGGAACCAGCCTGGTCAGGTCCCAGCAGTGGACCGAAAAACAGGTCCACGCTGGTGGGGGCGGGGCAGACATCAGGGCTCCCATCGGAGCCAAGGTTTCCAGGAGGCAGCAGCACAGCGCAGTACCTCCCTCAAAGCTGCAAGATGAAAGAAAGGGCCAAGAGAGAAGGGCAACGAAACGGCCCCGGACACCCAAGAGGCTCTTGTATCTGCAATGTGGATCTCAACTGAACACCACCAAACAACCCACAGGCACAGGCTTTGACACAACGGAACAGGGGGCGACCACTGAAGTGTCGAGGAAGAACACTCCATGACACATGGGACAAGAGTCCCAATGCACTGCAGAACAAATAAAGCAATCTTCCAAGCAGTACTCAGGGTATGACACTTTTTGGGTGCATTGTTGTTACTACAGCCCATTATACTATAGCGTGTAACTAGCCTCCACTGAAATGCAACCATTTCCAAGTTCCCAAGTCAATGTGTCCCTAACTTTTGGCTTACCTATATATTTTTAACATTTTCTACAAAAATATTTTAGTTAGGAAAAAGTATAGAAAGTGTTTTCCCATAGATTGCTTATTAGTTGCAAGAAGGAAAATAAGGAACTCTTCTGTGTGGATCAGAACTACCATCACCAGTGAGGACAGACGGACGCCCTGCACCTCCAAGCAATGCTCTGGGAAAGACACATGGTCCCTTGTGGTCACGTGGCCGAGCTGGGACTGCACACCCCGAAATCTCACCCCCGGGAAATGGACATCCCACCCCCGGAACCTCCCGAAAGTGCATCCATCACAAACAGCAGCGTTAGGAGGCACAAAGAAAACCACCGCACATTAAAGGGGAAGGGAAAGGCCAACTGAAGGCCCCACGTCAGAGGGCAGGGAGGGCAGTGACCGCCGCACAGGACACACGTCATCGGGCCAGCTCACCACGTGGGGATATGGAGGGAAGTGTTGTCACCAGGTTCCTCCTGAATTCGACAAGCGCGCTGTGTTTTCAGAAAAGAATAGTTTTGTTCTTAAGAAATACAGTTGAAGCCCTGGCTGGTGTAGCTCAGTGGATTGAGTGCGGGCCTGCGAACCAGAGGATCGCGGTTCGATTCCCAGTCAGGGCACATGCCTGGGTTGCAGGCCGGTTCCCTGCAGGCCAACTCCCAGCAGGGGACGCCCGAAAGGCAACCATACATTGATGTTTCTCTCCCTCTCTCCTTCCCTTCCCCTCTAAAGATAAATAAATAAAATCTTTAAAAAAAAAAAAGAAATACAGTTGAAGTACTACAAAGTAAAGGGGTATAAGGTATGCAAACTAGTCTCAAATACCTCAGAAAAACAGCAAGTACACGTACATGTGAGAGAGAGTAAGTGAGGAGAGAGAGTAAGTGATGAGAGAGAGTAAGCAATGAGAGAGCAAACAGGGCCAGAGGCTGACAACTGGTGGATCTGTGCAAAGGGTGGCTGCTTTATCCTCTTTATTACTCTCACAACTTTCCTGTTAGCTTGAGATTATTTCAAGAGAAAAAGGGGGGAACCCTGTGAACTGTGTTGAATTTTATAGAAGCTTCTCAAGTGAAAACCGTGCAAGGTGCAAAATCCCACGGAGACTAGGAAAGCCCCCATCCAATAGAGACTCCAATTCCAACTCCGCCCGCCCACAGTGGCGGCGGCAGGCACCTGCTCCTGTAACCTCTGCCCTCAGGGCCCAAAGGGCTCGTGAGCAGCGGTTTGGAGAGAAGCTGCAGGACACACATTGGTGCCTCCTGCTAACACGACGATGGTGCCGGCGAGTGTGACTTAGGAGGTGG
The DNA here is from genome assembly GCF_014824575.4 of Sturnira hondurensis. Classification (NCBI taxonomy): domain Eukaryota; kingdom Metazoa; phylum Chordata; class Mammalia; order Chiroptera; family Phyllostomidae; genus Sturnira; species Sturnira hondurensis. The sequence goes on along the minus strand of NW_028094846.1, from coordinate 8,879,362 downwards.
AATGTCCATGGGACATGTCAGCTTGGGGTATACATCTCAAACCCCCAAGTCCCCCCCATTTGAGTGTTCACCCCCTCTTCCCAGCACACGCCCCACACCCCCACTACCCGAGGAGAGGCGTGGCTGCGGTAATTCACCGTAAAGCGATGGGGAGGCGTCCTTCACCCCGTGCTCTGAGAACAAAAGAGACGGGGGGGGGCAGAAAACAGAAGAGGCGGAGGGAGAGTAAGTCTGTTCACCTACTGCTTCACTCCGGTCCCCTGATTCACAGAGACAACCATCGAGGGAAGGCCATGTGGTGCAGTCACGCTCACACAACCAGCTAATGGCAGGGGTAGGTCGGGAACAGTCTTCTGTTTGCTAATCCTCAGCACTTTCCGCAAAGCCAAATTACCCTCTCCCTACCAACCCTTAATTAAATGTTTCAACACTGTGGAAACGCGCGGGGTGGCAGGGGGGAAGAGCTAGTTTCCCTCTTCACTTGTAATAAAATTCCTTGCGTGAACAAGATGACAAAGGAAGGAGCGTGTACAGAGGCTGGGAGGGGAAAACCCTTTGTCCCTGCCACTCCGGGATGTGCCAGTAGTTGGGCACAGCTCAAGGACAGGGCAAAGCACACACGGGAAGGGAAGCTTCGGGAACTTGCCTGGAGAAGTAGGTATAAAGAAAGGGTAAGGTCTGTCACAGTTTAAAGAAAAAAGGCTGGACTTGAAGCTGTAGGCCATCAAAAGTCAGAGTCCTTATAAATGGACTATTAAATTACACGAACTTATAAGTTTTATTCAGTAGGAGATACATACACTGAGACCACATTTTTCATCCCTGTTGATCAAAGTCTCAACAAATGAATATCTACGTGACAACTGCAAGTCCAACAGGTCTTCAGTGTTGATTAGGGATTTGCCCCAAAGCGTCTTGAAAAATTCTCACCCTAAAGCAGAACTAAATTGCTGTTACTCCTACAGACCTTCTCATGATTCTAAAAATACTGAAATAAGTTACACTTATTTGCATTATCATACAGATGGCAGAGTAGACTAATTTACATCACGAATTTAAGCCACCACAGTGTCTTACGTTACACTTTTTAATTTACCCAAAATTGCCTTCCCTGGACCCACGTTCACTTCTCTCCGGCGTCCCCAGCACCAGGAGTGGGTCCAGCAGCACGAAGAGCACAGGCCTGAACAAGTCACTGTACAAGCCGCCCTGAGGTGTGTGCCTGCCGAGTGGGGGACGGGGCGCAAAGCTGTGTGCGGTCGGCAAAAGTACAAATCATCCGATGTCACACACCCTCCGAGTCGCTCAGGGAATAATGAAAACCGCAAGCNTTCCCTGGACCCACGTTCACTTCTCTCCGGCGTCCCCAGCACCAGGAGTGGGTCCAGCAGCACGAAGAGCACAGGCCTGAACAAGTCACTGTACAAGCCGCCCTGAGGTGTGTGCCTGCCGAGTGGGGGACGGGGCGCAAAGCTGTGTGCGGTCGGCAAAAGTACCAATCATCCAATGTCACACACCCTCCGAGTCGCTCAGGGAATAATGAAAACCGCAAGCGTTAATCTGTGAAAGACAGAGGTCTGGTCTATCGGCAACTGACTAGGCAAAAAGAGCGTCATGTACTTTAGTAGTAAAGACCCCACTGGCCTTCCAAAAGTGACAATGCCCTTAACAACAGAACTACGGGCATAGCAAGTTGTAGCTTACACCCACAGAGCTTAAAATCACTTCAGCAGGATTTCAAGAAACGTTGTTTTAGTAAATTTACAGCCTGGTTTTCCATCAGAACATTTCATGGAGAACCAAGAGGACTGGGTGTCTGAAGATGCTTACTGCTGCCTAAGGTCTGGGGCCCCGCAGGGACCAGACAGAAAGAATTTCCTGCATAAACACTGAAGTGCCGGGGAGACTGTAACACTGTTCTTCATTTATTTTAGCAGCCCCCTGAGATAAATAAAAATCACTGCATTCTAATTAGGAAACTGAGGCCCTGAGAGGTTAAGAGAAAGGGTATCTCCTAAGAGCAAAAAAACCTTTCCTGGAAATTTCCGCCTTCCATCCTCCTCTGCAACCCAGCCCCCCCAAAAGGAAGGCTTCCCTACGTGTCGCATTTGCTACTCCTGGCCATCAAATGTCTAGTTACTTGTGCCTGTCAAAGAGGAAATGCCAGAAAAGTCTTCACAGAGATCTGATATTTGAGATGAGTCTTAATGCACAGAAATAAGGGGGATGGAGAGGAAATGGTAAGGACATCCCTAGCAGAACAGATAATACAAAGGCTTAAGAATGGGAGAAATCGGCACAACAGGAGAATATCAGTTAATCCTTTGCCAAAAACCCCCACAAGTGTGTGTGAGTGTGCATGTGTGTGAACATGGGACAATTAACTGCAAAGACAGACTGGAGCCAGAGCAGAAAGCACTTACAACGGCATGGGAAGAAACATCACTTTATTCTCCGAATCAAGATTTCTTAACCAAGAGACCATGAAGTAATCCTAGGGTCACGATCTCCCCCCAAGTATGAGAACTATATAATCAACACACACTAAAATTAATTTTCCTGGATCCACAGCTGTCAGATGGTTTTCAAAGGGACCTAGTAATAAGTGTCTAAGAGCCACTATTGTGGGTGACTGGGGGTCACAGTGCAATAATTACAGGCCAGGAATGCGAGCTCTAATACTTTCATTTTAGAGAAGTAACTGGCAACACCCATGGCGGGTGATGGTTAGAGAGAGAGAGAGAGAGTAGTAAGAGAGCAGTAAGAAGGTCATCATCTTAAGCCAACCAGGAGACTGTAAGTGCATTTTTAAAAACATAATTCCAGAGACTTTTCAAAGGTAATCTCACTATAATTTACTGGCCACCTGCATTGGGTTGTGAGCAAGAAAGGAACTAAGCCTGCCTTATCATTCTACTTCCCATTCAAAGTCCATGTCATTTACTTCTTCCATACCACCATCAGTAAAGGCCACCAGTACAGGGAGCGGCGGCAAGGGAAAGGAAACCACTTTCCTCCATGTGCAACCAACCAGCCACCGGGGGGAAGTGACCAGGAAATGTCCCAAAGAGGAAATGCTGATGGTCCAGAACAGGGGCCAGCAAACTATGGCCCACCAGCCGAGTCCTGCCTGGTTTTGGTGAATTAAGCCACGTCCACTCCTTTACACTGTTTATGGTTACTCTCGGCACACAGAGGCAGACCTATATGGGGGCAACACTGGCTTTATGGGCTTGAAAAACTGAAAAAAAAAAATGCCTAGAGTACTTACTATCTGGGCCTTCCCAGAAAGTCTGCCGACTTCAGGTCTGGTGTGAAAACAGGTACACGGAGTCCACCCCAGAATGTGCTCCTTCAGGACAAGAGAGGGGTGTCCTGTGCAGGGAGGGCTGTGTGGGACCAATCCAGCCGCGGGGCATCAGGGCCCTGGGAGCAGCTGTAGCCACGTCTGTAGCAGCAGCAAAGGGCTTCTGGTCATATCAAATGTATCAAGTTCCAAGTACTGCTCTGTTTGGGAAAACACAGCTCCCCACAAGCAAAGTTCTAAGGCCTGTGTTCTCCACCCGATCCAAATCCTCGTCCTTCCCCCTCACCGTCCCACTCAGATCTACCTTTGCTCTCTCCCAGGCTCTTTGAAAGTGGAAAAGATGACAATACTCAGATCCAAGCGTCACTGTGTAAAAGCAAGGACGTATCTGCTCTGAGAACAGGGTCCTGGCCTATTTGTAGAACGGCAAACAGGCAACTGGGTAGGCGTTTTAAGTGAAAGAAGCTTAACTCTGCTTTTCAGATTTCAAATAGTACTAATTATTTCAAAAGCAAATAAAAACCAAATTTTAGTCCATTGATTATAATTAAGCTCCACTGATGGCCTCTATTAGACTAAGTTGGGAAATTGTGTGTACAGTAGTGGTGACGTTTTGAACAGTTCTTCCCCCCCAAATGATATGAAAACATATACTGCAACATATCTAAATAGATCAACTCCAGGTGGCTATACAAAAATAATTATTTCAAAAATGAAAGTCTCACAAACACATCACCCAGACAATTCCAAAAGTCTGGAACATCTTCTCCAAAGATTTTTGTTCAGTAACTCGTCTGTCAATAGGTTCAATGCAGGATTCAAATAATACGCACTTAAAGCGACTTTAGATATTCTGACTCGGGGCTCTGGACCTTGGCACTCTTGTCACTTGGGACCACATGATCAATTCTCGTTGAGAAGGACCTCGCTGCTCAGTAAAGGCTGCCTGGTGGTCTCTGTGGCCTCTCTCCACCAGACGCCATCGACAGTTTTGGCAATCCAGTGTCCCCAGACACTGCCAGATGTCCCTGGGGGGCCAAATCACCCTGGTTGAGAACTGCTGTTTCAAGTAATTTAAACTTCTTAATGATTCCTAAGAAAAAGATTTCAATAGAGTTTTTCCTGCTTTATGAATGTTTAAAGTAATCATGTGAAAGATACAGTAACAATGCATGTTACAGAAGCAGTTTTTCATAAATATTTTATCAATTCATATCTATATTAGGATCTTCATTGTATCGCTTTTGAAATATAACAGCGTTAGCCCTGACCAGGGTGGATCAGTTGGCTAAGCGTCGTCCCACAAAGCAAAAGGTGGCCAGTTTCCCTCCCTGTCAGGGCCCTCGCTGGGGCTGCCAGCTGCAGCCCGGGTTGGGGGATGTGAGACGATGTTTCTCTCCTTCTCCCTCCCTGCCCCTCTTTTGAGGTCTGTCCAGAAGGTATCCACCCATGTAATATGAAAAATAGGGAAATTTATTGAAGAAGATACAAGATACACCTCGGCCCCGTCCTAGTAGGCACCTTGGGTCCTCGCCCAGTTCTCCCAATCGCCATCAGCTGCCCTGCTGTATTTTCTTGAATCTTCTTGAATCTCACCGACAGTCTGAAATCTCTTCCCTCACAAAGGTGATTTTAGTTTTGGGAAAAGCCAGAAGTCACAAGGCACCAAATCTGGGCTGTAGGGGGCCTGAGTCAACTGGGTGATTTGATGTTTTGCCAAAATGCTCCACAAGAGACAGGACGCATGAGCAGGTGCGCTGTCGTGATAAGACTGCCAATCACCAGTTGCCCACAGCTGCAGCCTTCTGAATCATCCAAACAGTTCCCGCGAAGGGATGGTCAAGCTCAATGCAAAATTAATGCAGACTCATTGTTCTACTTGCTCAGTCATTTAGAACGTGATGGCCACACCGTACACATGCTCACTCAATGGCATCTACCGCCCACACTGACTGGTACAGTGAAATCATCGCACACACATGCACATTCCAGTCCACTCTTTCTGGCTGCCGGGTTACATCAATGCCGCACAAGCTGTTCTCATTACATTAACAATGGCTGGACTTCTGGGCAGACCTCGTATATCCAACGGCAAAACCTCCACCACCAGGAGAGTGAACACATTCTGTCGTTCCCCAGTGTCTGACTCCTTTCATTCGGCGTACTGTATTGATTTCCAGATTCACTGCATTGCTGTGTGTGTGTCAATAAACAGTCCATGCCTTCTTATCGCCAAGTAGTACGGATAGGTAATAATTTACCTATTCATATATTGATGGGCATTTGGGTTTTAGTGGTTCTTACAAATAATGCTGCTGTGAATATTAGTGTACAAGTCTTTTCTCTTCAATAAATATCTAGGTATGGAATAGCTGGTGGGTCTATATTTAATATTTTAAGAAACAAACCGCTACAAAGTGGCTGCCCTGTTTTATAGTTCCAATAGGAAAGTTCCAGTTCTCCCACACCATTTGCAACAGTAGGCAAGGCTAGTCTTTTTTCTTCTTTTAGCTATTCTATGCTACATTTGCAATAGTTTTTGAGAGTTCTGAATACATCCTAGATATAAATCCTTAATCAGATATTTAATTGGCAAATATTTTCTCCGCTTTGTCTTTCCATTCTCTTAACAGTATCTTTCAAAGAGCAAACATTTTGAATTTGATGAAGCTGACTTTGTCAATGTGCTATTTTGCAAATTGTGTTTTTGGTATCATACCTAAAAAATAGCTGCCTAACTCAAGATCACAAATGTTCTGTTTTTGTCTAAAAGTTGCATAGTTTTAGGTTTTCCAGCTAGGCCTATGATTCATTTTGGCCTGGTTTTTCCATACAGTGCAGGATATGGATTGAATTTCACCTGCTTGTCCATGGGTATCGGCCTCAATGAACAAACCACCTTCCTTCACTGGAAGTGCCCCCGCCCCCGGCCAACACTGCCACGCTGTGTTTCCTTTAATTTTATGACGAACTGTGATATCAGGGGGCATTAGCTCCCCAACTTCGCGGTTCTTTTTCAAAGTTGTTTTTGCCATTACAGGTCTTTTCAGTTTCTGTGTGAATTTTAGAATCGGCCCGTCAATTTCTATTAAAAAAGCCTGTCAAAATTTTGATTAGGACTGCACTGCATCCACGGGTCGATTTGGGGAGAACTGTCATCTCCGCAAGAGTGAGTCTTGCTGCCTGTGAACAAGGAACACCGCTCCCCTTACTTGAAGTGTTTCCTAATTTTTCATTGTGTTCAGCCATGCTGTGTAGCTTCCAGTATTTCGTACATGTGGCCATTGTCACCGGCACTGGCTCTATTAAATGTCAGTCCTGACTGCTCGCTGCTGGTATAAAGAAGGGCACTGATAGTGACAGACCAGTCACACACCCCCCGCTCCACCGAACTCACTTCTTAGTTCTAGTAGTTTCACAGGTTCCATCAGATTTTGAGTCAATGTCATCTTCAAAAAAAGGTACTTTTGCTTCCTCCTTTCCATTCTACACGCCTTTTCTTTCTTTTTTTCTTGCCTGACTACTGGCTAAAACCGCCAGTACACTCTGCAACAGAAGTGGGGAGAGCAGACGACCCTGTCTTATTCCCGGTCTTCGGGAGAAAGCGTTTGGTCTTCTACTTTTAAAACCTTATCTGTAACTTTTTTCAGAGATGTCCTTATTGGGTTGAAGTTCCTGTCTGATCCTAATTTGCTCAGTGAAGGTAAGATTGTCGAGTGCTTTTTTCTTTTTTGCATTCACTGAGATGATCATAAATGGATAACAGAGTGAATGACACTGAATGCTCTTTAAATGTTAAACTAACCTCACATACCCTACCTGATCACAATGTATTACTGAAATAAATTGTTGCATTCAGTTTGCTACAGTGAGTGCAGAATTTCTGCACTTATGCTCATGTGAGATGTTTCTGTGTAGTCTTCTTCTCTCATAATGTCTCTGTCTAGTTTGAATGAGGGTAATACTGCCCCCCCCAAAGTTAATGAGCATGCCCACCTCTGCAATTTTCCGAAAGTGTTCGTGTAAAGTGTTGGTGTAACTCCTTCCTTAAATATTTAGCAGAATTCACTTGTGAAGTCACCCGGGCCTGGAGTTTTGTCATCGTTTCTGNGACCAGTCACACACCCCCCGCTCCACCGAACTCACTTCTTAGTTCTAGTAGTTTCACAGGTTCCATCAGATTTTGAGTCAATGTCATCTTCAAAAAAAGGTACTTTTGCTTCCTCCTTTCCATTCTACACGCCTTTTCTTTCTTTTTTTCTTGCCTGACTACTGGCTAAAACCGCCAGTACACTCTGCAACAGAAGTGGGGAGAGCAGATGACCCTGTCTTATTCCCGGTCTTCGGGAGAAAGCGTTTGGTCTTCTACTTTTAAAACAACCTTATCTGTAATTTTTTTCAGAGATGTCCTTATTGGGTTGAAGTTCCTTTCTGATCCTAATTTGCTCAGTGAAGGTAAGATTGTCAAGTGCTTTTTTCTTTTTTGCATTCACTGAGATGATCATAAATGGATAACAGAGTGAATGACATTGAATGCTTTTTAAATGTTAAACAAAGCTCACATACCCTACCTGATCACGATGTATTACTGTCTGAAATAAATTGTTGCATTCAGTTTGCTACAGTGAGTGCAGAATTTCTGCATTTATGCTCATGTGAGATGTTTCTGTGTAGTCTTCTTCTCTCATAATGTCTCTGTCTAGTTTGAATGAGGGTAATACTGGCCCCCCCCCAAAGTTAATGAGCATGCCCACCTCTGCAATTTTCTGAAAGTGTTCGTGTAAAACTGGTGTAACTCCTTCCTTAAATATTTAGCAGAATTCACTTGTGAAGTCACCCGGGCCTGGAGTTTTGTCATCGTGTCTGTTGTTATTGTTTTTGGTGGGAATATTTTAGTCACCAATTCAGTTTCTATTCAGGGCTATTCAGGTTGTCTGTTCTTGAGTGAAATCTGGTAGTACCTTTTAAAGAACCTGTCCATTTGATCTCTGCTATACAATTTATAGGCATGAAGTTGTTTATAATGTTCTCGGTATCCCTTTATTATCTGCAGAATCTGTACTGACATCACCCGTCATCCCTGACGCTAACCAGTTTGGCTACAACTTTATCCATTTGACTGATCTCCTCAAAGAACCAGTTTTTGGTTTCACTGACTCTGCCTATTGGCGTTTCTGTTTTCTATACATTGACCTTTACCACTTCCCTTCTTCTAATGACCTTGGTTTCATTTGTCTTTTCTTCATTTCTTATGGTGAAATTAGAGATCATTAATCTGAGACCTTTTTTCTTTTCTAAGAGGGGCCTTTAGTGCCATAAATTCCCACCTAAGTACTGCTTTAGGGGCATCTGATATATTGTGTTTTAATTTTCATTCAGTGTAGAATACTTTTTAATTTCCTTTTGATCTCTTCTCTGACCCATAGGTTACTTAAAATTGTATTAGTATCCAACTACTAGTACATTTTCCCTATCCTACGGAATACTACTCGGTCGTTAAGAATGGATGAAATACTGCCATTTGCAAAAACATGGATGAAGCTTAAAAATATTATTGTCAGAAAAAGCTAAGAGCTGTGTGATTTCACTCATATGTGGGATATAAAACTGAAACTCACAGACACAGACAACAATATGGTAGTTACCAGAGGGAATAGAGGTGGCAGGGGTTAGTACAGGGTAAAGTAGACCAAATATATGGTGAAGGAAGAGGATTTGACTTTGGGTGGTGGGCACACAATGCAATACACAGATCATGTATCATAAAAATGTACACTTGAAACCTATGTGATTTGATTAACCAATGTCACCCCAACAAATTTAATTGTAATTTTCTATTAATTTCTCACTTAATTCCATTGTAATCAGATAACACAGGATTTCAATCCTTTTCAATTACTGAGACATGTTTTATGGCCCAAATGACAGCCCATTGTGGGAGCTGTTCTGTGTGCACTTAAGAAGTGTAAAGAGGGACATTCTGCTGCTGCTCAGTGGACAATTCTATAAACACGAATTAGGGAGATCAAATTGACAACAGCATTGTTCAGGTCCACTGTATCTCTGTGATTTTCAATACCCAGAAGAGTACGGAAATCTCCAACTGAAACCGAGGATTTGACCATTTCGCCTTGGACTTCCCCAGTTTTTGTTTCATGTATTCTCGACATTCCGTTATTAGTGGCACAAATGACAGAACTATCTGTCCTCTTGATTAACTGACCTCTTTAACATTATGCAATGACATCCTTTATCCTTGGAAATACTCTTTGCTTTGAATGAGGTCCACTTTGACATTAATGCGGCCACTCCACTGTTCTTTCAACTATTGTAAATACGGTATTTCTCTTCCCACCCTTCACTTTTAACCTGCTTGTATCTTCATATTAAAAGTGTGCCTCTTATATAGGCAAGGACATCGTTAGGGTCTTGCTTTTTTACACAATCTGACAATCTCTGCCTTCTAGCTGGTAAGTATAGGCCATTTATATTTAACGTGATTATCGACATGGTTAGGTCTTTACGTTTATTATCTTGCTATTTGTCTCATGTTCTTTTTCTTCTTATTATGCTTTTTTTGAGTCAGATTGAGTATATTTTCTGATTCCATTTTACCTCTTTCGTTGGCTGATTACCTGTAACCTTTTTAAAAACAGGATTGCTGTGGGATTTACTGTATACATCTTGTAACTTACCATGGTCTACCTTCAAGTAATACTATACCACTTCACGTACAGCATAAGAAACTTACAATAATATACTGGCCTCGTATCATTATCTCGCCCACCTAAGTCTCTGTACCTGAGCTATATATTAAAATAGGAGAGAAGCATTAGAAGAGTGTAAAAGGAATAACAGCAACAAATGGAGATTTTCTCTCTAGTTTTATTTAAGAAGGAAAATTGAAACTGGAAAAAAATTGGTGTTTAAAATTCAAACTCTACAGCCACTCCACCGGGGTCCAAGTCCTAGCCCCGCCGCTGATGTACTGCATAACCTCAGGCAAGATGCACAGCTTCCGTTTCTTGGTTTTTACCTCTTTGAGATGAAGGTAACAGCAGTCCCCACTCCACCAGGTTATTATGACTGTTCACTGATTCCATTAGCACCAAGCATCTATTAAATGCTTAATAAACAGCAAGTCCTATTACGCACATTGAATAAGGCAGCATTTTTAAATCCCCTCTGCACCCCCTACAATAATCTTGCTTACTCAGCACACATACCGGGTCGCACTGCTCTAAGGGAATCTGCAAGCAAATTAACTCCTTGGGCTCTTTTAGTTGCAAGAAATTTATTTAAATGACCCCGAATAGTATCATATATGAAGCTAGTTATGGAGCATTTGTTATGCGCTGAGACTGGTCCTAAAAGCTTCCCATATATCATCTCGTTTAATCCTCATGTGGACCCTACGGGGAGAGGTACTAATGATGTTTTATCTTACAGATGAGGAATGACAGAAAGTTGAACCACCGGCCTAAGGTTGCTCACCTAGTACGAGACAGAGCCCGAATTGACTGCCACGGGTCTGACTCTTTCCTGGGGAAAAGCTGGATGCAGGCCCCAGAAGAGCAGGAGCCAGAGAAGGACTCGCGTAAGGGGAGAAGAGTATGTGCAGAGCCAGAAACCAGGCTTTTCCGTCTCGAGCGCTGAGCCTGCTCTCTCGGGGACCACGTGGTTTCTCTCTGAGAACGCTGCGTTTCTCTTGGCGCACAGGCACAGAGAACCTCTTGGTGACCAGAGGTTCTTTTCTGGTTACCAATTAGCTTCCGCATCTCCTGTATCACTTCTGTAACTCACAGCTTCTGCTTCCACTGTACTTGCTTTCTGTCTCTTAAACTTGAGTTCTACAAGCCCTAACGCGAATGCATTCTCACAGTTTCAGCTCCCACAGCTCTGGCAAATTAATCCCGTGCTTCCTATAAACGGCTGCAATTTTCCCCAACTAGGCAATCCTAGGGGGTTAGCTCGCTTACAAATTAGTAGCCGTTACATAAAATGCCCATTCCTGGACCAGTCAGTTGCAATATACTTCTACATGGTAAAAAAGAAAATAAAAAAACACAGCCTTTGAGAACTTCTCTGCAAGGTACCGTAGGAAAGGCAGATTTCCTCCAAAGGACCTGTGGGCGGGCCAGAATAATACGATGTCTGGGGCACTGAGTCAGCCCAGTCACCACTGATCTGAGGCTCAAAAGCCTCATCAGTATTGCTAATCTATTTACGATGATAGTGAAACAGCAGTTATAAATACACATTCTGGTTGTGATTAAGGAGCTCACATCGTGTGCAGGGTCACAGAAGCACAACAGGAGTCACAGGTCCAGCTAGGCCAGCAGTGCTGTCGCCAAGGGAAGGAAAACCCGCCGTCACCTGTCACTGTCAGCTCTGCGCAGACAGAGAAGCACTACTCATCAAGGACCCATCTACTCCTACAGCTTTGCCTGCTGGGTCACAGTGGATGGAAGCAGGAGGGAGGCGAGATGTGTTGCCCTCGTTTCTCCAGCCCCTTCACAGCGGCCCACCCCGTTTAGCCAGACAAACAAGGGCAGACAGAGGCTTCGCCAGTCGCGCTGGTTCCCTTGTTCAAAGCTCCAAGTGAGAGCTCTAAAAGCCTCGCAGGCGGGGTCTAGCCTACACTTCTGGCTTTCTCAATAGCGGAGGAAGGCTTTGAATTTAAAGCTTCCTGCTACATAATTAGCTAAGACCAAGCCACAGAGGCAGAAAGGAAAACGTTACTTATTACTATTATTTGTTACAATTACTTCCCTATCAATGTTGTTTAAGCCTTTATGTTGGGGAGATTACGGAATACATCAAAACCTAGAAGCCTTTTCTGAAGGAAGAAGAAGGGGCAGGGGGAAGAAATGACAGGTTCAAAACTGGAGTTTTCCTCCAATCTTCACTTACAAATTTTAAACCTATGGCCTCAAGAAGGGAGAAAATAGTGAGAAGCTAAAAGTAGTAGTATGTACTATCATTTGAGTTCCAATCTGCTTTATGTCTAAGGGCCGAATAATCTGGTCAAATAACCTTGTCAAATGTGACTGCATCTTGCATCCCCTCCCCCCCCCAACAAACCCTTCGATTCAGAGCACGGGAGAGGTTATCCTAGCAACAACTTACAGATAAAAGCTGTACTCATCAAACCTAAAATACATATTCATCTACCACTTACGAAACCCTAAAACCTATAAAGATTCCAGCACATTCAGAAGAGCAGCTTCAGAACAGCAAGGGAAAACACACAGATTTGTCATGGAAGCTGATGCCAGAAAGACAGAGACGATCTAGGCAAACCCTGGGAATCCGAGTTGGGACTGGAAGCGGTCTAGAGAATTCTCTCCAGTGACCAGAGAGATCTGGAGTGAGCCCAGACCCGGGGAAGCCAGACTGCGATTCCACCTGCTCTTCGAGGTCCCGAACGAGGAAGAGCTAATTGAGCTAAGCACTTTGCTTACTACACTGCTCACTTAATCTTTACAATGATGTTACGAGAGGATACTCTTAGGCCGACTTTACAGGTAAGAGAGGCTGGATAATAAATTAAGTATCTTGCCCAGATGCATGCCAACTTTCAGCACAAGCTTAAAACCACTCTGTGTCACACAAAAAAACTCACCTAAATTTTAAATTATTTGATGGATTTCAAGAACATTCAAATGCATTATTAGAAATTTAAGTCAACAGGAAACTGCAGTTTTGCCATTCACATTCCTTTTGATGTAAATTAAACTATAGGTTTACACACTTAATAGAAAATGCCAATTGGTCATTTTTAGACTAGACCCCACTAAAATTAATCTGTGTATGTCATTACACAAATTAATGACATACACATTTGTGTATGTCAGTCCTCATCCAAAACCCCATTATCTTTATGACAACTAACCGTTTGGATAAAAAGACAAGTATTAGATCTTACCAAAACAGGATGAATTAAGATGAAAAACTTTTAAAGCATAAAAATACTAGAAATAAACATAGGCAAATGTTCCTGCCTTTTGCCCAATTGTTTTAAAATTGGGCCACCTGCACTTTTTTGACATATATTTTCTAAACGCCGAGGTTCTAAGTCTCCTGTCCGATTTAACTGGCGCCGACCCTTTTTCTAGCGTGTTGCCTGCCTCCTCACTGCCCGTTACTGAATGGAAGTACATCCTTAGTGAAGAACAATGTATGAACAATGTATCGGTCTTCTCTCTCCTGGTTAGTACTTTTTCTGTCCGCTGTGGAAAAAAAAATCTTTGCCTACCATAGGATCATGTAGATATTCTTCTGTTTTATTCTAGAAACTGTCACCTTCACCGTCCACATTACATCTACAGCTCCCTGAAGGAGCCCATAGTGCCTGGGTTACCAAACTATTTCAGAAATCGGGGGAAAAAAGAAAAAGTTTCATAACTCACTTTATAGCCAGCATAACTCTGAGGCGACAATACATACATATAAACCCCTGATAAATTTATCTACTGATAAATGTAGGTTTTTAAAAAAACTGTAAGCTGTAGGTTCAGCAGTACGGGAAGAAAAAACAAATGCAACACAGCTCAGCAGGGTTGGACCCGATAATACAACAGGAGGTGATCCAGGCATGGATACAGCTAGGAGCGGGTTAATGGAGGAAATGCGTATGACCATCGCTGCCAATACAGAAAAAGCAATCAATAAAACTCAACACTTAACAATATTTTTAAAATCGTACAAAACTAAGACTAGAAAGTACTTCTTAATCAGTTACCTGTCAAAAGGTACATAAGTTGAGGGAAATGGGGAGAGGCCGGTAAACAGGTACAGATGTTCAGCTGTAAGATGAACGAGGCGCGAGGATCTAACGTGTAATGTGGTAACTAAGTTGGTGATGCGGTTTCCACAGCTGAAATCTGCTAAGAAAGTAGAACTGCAGTGTTTGTACCACAAAAAGGGCAAACTCGTGCGGTGACGCTGGGTGTGCTGACCTGATAGGGGCACCTGTGACGGCGGACGCATACCTCAAATACCCCCTCTGCACACGTCCTCTTGTCGTTTTGTCAAGTACTCCCCAACCAGGCTGAAACATCTCATCGCATCTGTTATGTTCTCTCATTTCTGTACAATGTTCCTTTTTGTTGCTGATGTGTTGTGCGTGTGGGCAATCACTTGTATGTTAGTTGAAACACAAACACATTAGAGACAAACAATTTTGTCGTAGTATTTACCTTCTCATACCCTCTTTCTTGAAAGTTACCGAGGCATGCGTCTCACCAAAACAAAGGTAAATCGAGAAAGTGGAAGCCCCGGATGCAGGGACGAGGGGCTCAGCCAGGCGCGAGGCAGGGAGAGCTCTCCGCCTCGGTGAAGGGCCACGGGGAGCCAGCGCTGTGCACAGGTGGAGGCCACGGTGCAACCTGGAGCAAAAGGATTAAGAGCCCTCCAACTTTTCCAATTAAAAAACAAAACTGAACAACCAATTACTTGATGTGTTTGAACCTACGGGGACAGTTTTGAGGGGAAAAAAAGAGACAAATAGGAGGCCAAACAAAAAACAAAAATGAAGAAAAAAATTTTACTCCAAGAGATTTAATTATAGTATACCGTAAGGTTCAACAGTGAAAATATTTACAAAGTCACAATAATGTACACGATTAACAAAGATTGAACCAAAAGCGTGCTGTAACTACATTGGGAGATAGAGGGAGAGGAAGTCCAAGATAGCATGAACATCCCAAAGCACAGACTCATCTTCCACAGCAGGAAGCCAACAAATAGTATCCACAACTGACAAATAAGTATTTTAAAATATGAAAGCCCGTATCAGAGGAAACAGCTAGAATCATGCAAACGGGGGCTCGAGAGCAGGACCCGGGAGGGAAAGCGACACGAGAATGAGGGGAGGGGCTGGTGTTTCTCACTCCGCATCCTGCGATACAATTCTCCTTTTCACTGCACAGGTGTACTATTTAAAGTCAGAAACAAAGTGTTATTAAAACAAAACAAAACTAGTGGTTTTCCTATCATTTAACACCAATTATCTCACTCACCCCACTAATATTATTGACTACGGTGCCAGGTACTGTTCTATGTGCTAGGAATACGATGGTGAATAAAATCCAGCCCTTGGCTTCATGAAGCTTACACCCAGAGGGAAGCAGATAACGCCATAATGTCGGATAAACTGATGTTGTGGAAAAAAATACAGGAAAGGGTAAAGCGTGACTGGGATGCTATTCAGGGACGGCTTTCAGAAAAGGGCTCTCCAAGAATCAGCAAAAAGGAAAAATCAACCTAAAAAGGAAAATCTGTTTTGAGAAAAGGTTATATAAGTAAAATAACAGAAGGGTATCCATTAAGTTCAAGGTGAGAGCTTCTTTTCAAGCCTCATACTCCAAAGCAATGCATCATTCAAGAGTGGGTACCAAAAGTACTCCGTGATGGCAGACATAAACTGCCGGGCACCCACAACTGAAGTCAAAGAACGATGACCTATGCTCTTCCTACATCCTTAACTAGCCATCACTTATGAATGTGACTGGGTAAACATACAGTAAACTTTTTTCTTTGCATAGAATAGGTCGATGTCAGACATTTCAAATTCTGGTGTTTTATTCCTAAGTTTTCCTAAATCAAAGGCTCATGACATCGATCGACCAAGATTCCAGATTAATTACAAAGTTACCAAAATTTATCACATCCAACCTTTATTCTCTCACTGATGAGGGACCCTAAACCAACAGGATTAACACACATCTAAAGAAAACAATTTATAGGGTAAAGCAATACTCTCTAAGGACACTCACTCAGGATGAGGTAGAGTTTCAAGCTATTTGAATGATCTCTTCACTGAAAATTAAGTAACTTATAAAATGTATTCGGGTTGAAGCAACAATTTTATGCCAAGACAGCCACTGCTCAAGAAAACCCTCAATCAAAAAGTAGAGTTGATTCTAACACTTCTTATTTTCAAAACACGTATACCATTAGAAGTAAATTCACACTCTCATTTTTATGTAGCAAAAAGGCAGTACTTTTAGATTTAAATAGGTTGGAAGATTTAACTCACAAAAAGAAAAATACAGTGAACTACACTTCAACTGATAGTTGAGTTTAAAGTTGAAAACGAGATTTCTGGAGGAGCAGCCCAGCAACTGTATGCTATTCTGCCCTCTGACCCTCCGACCCTCCGACCCTCCGACCCTCCGACCCTCCGACCCATCAACCCCCGGTGCTCAGGCTGCAGGGGCGGAGCATCACATCACAGCAAGAGCTACACCTCCTGTTTGGGTTTTCTGCTGCTTATCAGCCACCAGCTCGCTTCCCACCTCCAAGTCCGCTCCCTCATCTGAAATGGAAATGATCATAATGCCTACCTAGGGCCCTGTCAGCGAAAATACCAAAATTTACACGTGAAAAAACTACGGAACCTGTAAAAGACAGCACCGCTATTTGTCATGTTTTAATCAAAAAGGAATCCGATCACTTTCAGGCAAACTTTTTGATTTTTGCTATTAACATGGGTTATCAAACTCTAAAGAAGAACAGTGGGACACTGGTCCACTCACACACACAGCCAGAAGAAAAGAAGATTTTAAAATATATACATTAAAAAAAGAATTAAACTCCCTTATAAACACGCACCAAGAGAAAATATTTTTAGCAGACGTTTCACTTACATGAGCCAAAAGAATAAAGTCGTTGAACCTCATGTAAACTCTGTGTCACCTGCCTTCTGGCAGAATGTTTATTTTGATTTAGTTGGGAACCAGACACCCAATGTACATAAACATCAGCATATTTTTAAAACAACTGTCTCACTGCTTTTGTTCACTCAGTAATCATTTCTACTATTCCTAGAATGAGAAAACACAAATACCACCCTTAATCAAACAAACTCATCAGTGTCCTGGCCAGTGTGGCTCTCAGTTGGTTGGAGCGTCATCCTGTACCCAAAAGGTTGTAGGTTCGATTCCCAGTCAGGGCACCTACTCAAGTTGCAGGCACTGATTCCCCGTATGGGCCTATGGTAGGCAACCAACTGATGCTTCTCTCTTGCATCAATGAGTTTCCCTCTCCCTTCCTCTCACTCTAAAAGCAATGGGGGAAAAAGTCATTGGGTGAGGATAAAAAAGAAATTAAAAAATAAAACTCATCGGAGGAGATTTTACTTCTTAAACTAACATTAACCAGTGTTATCTGACAATGAAGTAGTAGACTATTCACCCATTTACCCTTTGAGCTCCATCAGGACACAGACCTTTTTCTTTAGGTGCTCAATAAGTATGTGTCAAATGAATGAATGAACCAACCAGTGAATGAGCAAATGAATGAATGGACCAACGAACCAAAGAAAGAACTAGGTCTCTGGACAAAAGCTTAAATGTTTGAAGTTGCAACAGAACAATTTCACCTACATCTCCATCATTCACCACAAACAACTGTAAGGACATAATAAGCTGAAAAAGAGCTGTGCTAGGTACACACAAACACATCACTCACATGTATAACACAAGTACACAGAAGATTCACAAAGCCAGTTCTTTAGTTATATTTTCGCTCAGAAAAATTGGGGGTGTTGTTTCTGATAATAAAGCATGTTGCAATTTTGACAATGCAAGCCCATCTTTAAAGTTCTGCTGCAATCCTGAATAATTTAGGCAAAGTGAACAATATTTCCAGAGTCTACCGGACTATTTTGAAAGCCAAACTTAATTCAAAGAAAGGTGGAATAAAATGGAAAAATAAGGTAGATCTTACTACTTCAAAATTATACTTTTTAAAAAGAATAAACTGCTCAAAATTGAAATTATTGAAAGACTGAAATTATTAAAAAACCCACTTAATGTCCTCATATTTGATCTTTAAGAAAAGAGGTATTTTCCAAATCTTGGAAGTTAGGCAATCACCTTTATGCGTACAAAGCTTGAGTTAAAGGTTATTTTTATTAAAATAATACGGTTTGGATAAGTGCATAATCTTAAAAGTCTACAGTAAGACATTCAGCAGTAACAGTAACAAACACTGTATGTATGATTCTACAGCACCTGTAGAAGCATAACAATAGGGGTGGAACAGGTTTTTATGAACAGCAAGGTATGACCTGTGACTGCAAATATTGTGTCTGCCAAGGATCGAGAAGTTTCCCAAATTCTGGTGGTCGTCTGCAAAGAGACTTGAACAAGAGTGGGTCTGAGGGTGAACGCAGAAAAACACCGGTTGGAAAACAAGGGCTCTCTATAGCAATTACAGCGTTGCACTTTAAAAACCCTGAGCACATGAAAGATAAAGCTCAATTAACTGCTACCTGAGTTTCCCACTTTATGGTCTGAAACACTGGGTATTAGACACTGCTTTTTGGCGCTTTCTTAAAGAAAAATTTCGTGTTGCCATCGCCCCTCCTCCACAGCTAACATCAGTGCCCTCTCTTCCTCCTCCCTCACCCCTCCCAGTTCAAACAAATTAACATTTGTACAAGGTGCCTCCTATCAGCTCGCAGCTTCTTCCCAAACACGCCCACGTACACTGAAACTGGCCTGCGTCTACACAACACACGGCTACAGGGAAAGAGTCCAGGGGGCTACCGGGGAGATAATTCAGCACCTCACAGGTTTACGGCTCTTTTGCAGATAGGAGCGCCTCACTCGGGGCTCGGGTTGCTGCCAAATCACCTCTAGAGCACGGTGTTTATGCGCCTACCTAATCTGACACTGCAATGGAATTCCGGATATTTGCAGACAGACAGCCTGGCTTTGCAAGTGTTTGATCAGAGCCGTCCGGAATCTCCTCCTTTCAATCCGCCGGCTCCGAGCAGTGCAGTCGCCGGACCTCCGGCAGCGTCCCCGACCCCGCACCCCACACTCCACCGCACGCCGGGCCAGAGGCCAGCGCAGCACCAGCCTCTCCGGGTCCGAGCCTGCCGGGCGACTCAGGCTGCGGGCTGCCCCGCAACAGGTCACCCTGACGGCCACTGCGCGCTTCGCAGGCAGCCGGCTTAGTGGCGGGGCTTTGGGGACGCCGCGGCCCCGGCCGGGGACGGGGAGGGGGTGTGGCCCGCTCCCCGGTCCCCGCGCCGCCTCACCTGGAGGGAGGCGGAGGCGCTGCCGGGCGCCGGGCAGCGCGGGCGGGGGCCAGGGGCTTCGGCCACCCAGGAGCAAGGACCAGACGAGACGGGCTCAGGGGCTCGCCGTGACCCCGGCGCCCGGACAGAAAACCGGAGCGGGGACCCCACAACCGCCTCCTGACTCCGAGAGGGAGCCGCGGAGAGAGGTGCTGCCGCCTGACCCCGGCTCCTTCCTCCCCCAACCTGAGCCCCGCCGCCCGCTCCCCGCGCCGAGGACTAGCAGCCCCGGGCCGCAGCCGGGAGTTCGACACACGCAGCCGCCGCCATTCACCGGGCCGCCGCCGCCGCTACGGCTCAAGTCCGCCGTGGGGGCGCCGCGCACCCACTTTCCCTCCCCTGCACCGCCCGCCGAGACTCCGCACCGGGCCCGCGGCCAGAGCACCGACCTGTGCAGCCGCGGCCGTTGCCTCGGAGGATGGAAAGACCCGCCGGCGTCACGCTCCGCCGCCACCGCCGCCTAGGCTAGCGCCCGGCGACCGGAGCAGTCAGCGTCTCTCATTTAGCGCCTGCCGCCGCCGCGGCACTCGGGGGAGGGGAGTGAGCTGGATCCTCCCCGTCCGCCCGGGGCTGGGGGAGGAGAGCAGACCTGGCGGGGACGCGCGCCGAACGGGCGGGGCCCAGCCGCGCTCGCACACCAACGGAGCACGCTCGCGCCCGCCCCGTGAGCCGCGGCCCGCGGGGTCTTCCCCGCGCGCGCCCCCGCCAGCCGCGCAGCGGCCCCGCCGAACCCAACGGCCACCCGCCGTCCGTGGCCTCCGCGCGCGCCGCAGCCCCTCGGCCCGCGCCCATTGGTGGGAGGGGCCGCTACCAGCCAAACTTGGAGGCGGGGAGGGGATCGGAGGCAGGTGGGGCCCCCCTCCCGCATCGGCCCTCCGCAGTGAAATCCACTGTGCCGCCTGTCGGCTTCAGTTCCTGCGCCTCACCTTCAAGGCCAGAGAACCAAGTCTGGAAACCCTCCGCCCCCGCATCCAATGTCCTGCCCGCGCAGGCGGTGTTTTTAGAAGTCGCTGCGGCCCAGTGAGGAGGTTCGGAGAGTGAAGAGCCACCCCGCTGCCGTAGGATCATAAATTATGGTGATCAGTACTCTCGCACACCAAGATTCGGCGGAAAGTGTTAGAAGAAGGCCTTTGTAAGTGTTGTGCAGGCTCCCGCCCCGGGCTTACTGAACAGAAATGACAGAAATCTGGCAACACCTGGGTCTCAGATTGATGAGCTGCAGGTGAACAGTATTTTCACTTCAACGCACGAACGAGATTCGGAAATAACTAAATATTTCCTGCGAATGAAAAAGGAATAGATTTGGTGTAAATGGTGGAAGGGTGTTGTTTCGGAGGGGTGGCCTATATGGGGTGGCCTACTTAAAATTAGCACCGTTTGATGCCGGGCGACTATAAATGGGTGGTTTTAAGTTAGCCGCCTTTGTATAGGCTGTCATTAGACCATTTGTACGTGGATGGTGATTTGATGACCTGTGCAGTCGCATGTGAAAGGAATACCGTGTGCTAGCATTGGGTATAAAACATGAAAGGACCCAAATTGTTCCCACTTGGTTTCTTTCCTCTCTTTAATAGCCATTAAGCAGATCTGACTGATCTTGTGTATTGCAGAATGCTAGTATGTTCTCTCTCGACTGCCTTGTGTCCTAGCCCTATAGTTGGGGCAGCTGGAATGTCCGTCAACCCCCTTCTTGTAAAGAGGGTTGTTTCTTTAAAGCCCCTCCACCCACACACCCACCCAAGACAAATTAAAACAAGAAAAAGGAAAAAAACATGGACAGGCAAAGTTCACAGTTGTTCATTTTTGTTCCATTTTATTTTTAAAGAACGTCTTTAAAAGAAGCATGATGAAATCACTGGGAGAAGTAGAGAAACAAAAAGAAGGAAAAGAAAACAAACATCTTTCAAATGAGACTAGTCTGAAAAAACAAAAAAAGGAAAAGAGACAGTTGGTTAAAAAAAAAGAGGGGGGGTGGGATGTGTTATGTTACAGATGTTTTCCCCTAAGTGTTAATGCTTCAAGTCCTGAAGAAACAATGAGCAAAGAGAATTAGCACTCAGAGGAAAAACTCTTCTAGTTATCAAGTTGGGTAAATGACTCGGTTTTTTTTCTTCTTCTTAAGTGTTAGCAAGAAGTTAAGGAAAAGGTGGCTGGCTATGGTGCCAGCAATAATACAATTACACATATTTTATATACAATTATAATGGGCTATTTCTTGAGTATATCTCATTATTGCTGCTCTTAAAAAACAGGAAAACTGAAGAGCAAAAGGGAATTCTATTTTGTACAAATGTCTTACAATTAGTTTAAACTTGAACTGGGGTTTCCTAAAAGCAAACGAGCTTGTGTTCCTACCTCTGCCAATAATTTCAGGTTTACTGTAAGGGCTGTGAAATTTCATTTGGACTCCGAAGAGGAAAAGCCATGTGACTCGTGAAGCTAGGCCATGGATACACTGAATTCTTATACATACTGGATTTCTGAGTTTGGAATAACTATTCAAAGTCTGTTTCTCATGTTGATAACCTGTAAAATAATACTGTTACTAACCTTTAGCACTGTGTGAAGTTCAAATTTATGAACTTGGTAAAATTAAGAATTTTGTGTTAAAAATACAGGAAAAAGCTCATTCTGGGTGTCTTTTTTTTGTCATAGTTTGGGAATTACTTTAGAAAGTCAATTTCCCTTCCCATTCATTGATATGCAAATAAAACAATCACTTTTTATAATTAAAGAGGACCAGCTGCAATTTTCCTTAGCATCTTTTATTGCAGGTGAATTCTGTAAGTTGCTTTGTCTATTTCATTTGCTTTTGCCAAAAGACAAAAAATATGCAGTCTTAGTAAAACAAAAAGTACCAATGTATAAAATAGAAATGCCATTATATAAAATAGAATCAATGAGAATTCAATATGCTGAAAAGTCATTTCTGAGGAATCATCATTATGTAGCAGTTTTATTACTATCCATCAAAATCATTTCCAAGGGGTAAGTAAGCCAAGGAACTTGCTCCGATAGGGAGCAAGCAGTTTTGAAATCAGGAGACCGCTGCTGCAAAGCACAGCTCATCATCCCCTTACAGCTGTTGAAACAAACTCAAACTGGTGTGGTGAGGAAGAGCATTATGCAGTAATACCTAATTCATTCTACTACAATTGACAAAATAATAACATATACCTCTATTACTTCTCTAACCTTTTTTTTCAAATATATACGCATCTATTGGTGATGCATTTTGAGAACATTTCTCAGTTTTGTGTTCTGATTTAAAATGTAGGCAAAGTAGCATACCCAAAACCCACTAGTACCCCAGAAGTGTCTTAAAAACAAGAGTTGTGATATCAAGATATCCACAGGAGCTTGCAGGTCTCTAGGACCCGTACCTCACACTCGCTGAGTTGTAACTGATGCGGATGGTAGCCACCATCGACCTTCCTGCCTGCGCCCCTGGCACAGCTCTGCCTGCGTTCACACACACCTCCCTTTGAATTGTCTTAGCACATTAGCCTGGGGAGCCAAGTAGCCGATGTATAAAATAAGAGTGAAAAACTTCAGAAATGCAAAAACACCTCTGAGATGTTTGGCATTTACTCTGTATAGGGGCCATTTGCCTACTTTCCTCTATTTTGAATCATTGAGTTTACTAGGTAAGCGAATCATCTTTGCATCTTACTTATAAAAATTTTAGGCATTGCTTTCCATGCTTTGTGGAAGGTAAGGATCTCTTTCAATAATGTTCATCAAAGTCGTTTCCTTACATATCCTGCATTCAAAATAAGGCTATAGTTTAAAAAAAAACAGGCTTCATAAATTCATATCAATCATACATGTAATAGATAAATAGAGAAGAAGGAAGTCCTCTTGCTTATGGTGGCTGTTGAATGCCAACAAGTAAATAGGGAGGTTGTTCCAGAGTTGGACAATTATTGTTTCCCAACCACTGTGGCAAAGACTGTGTAAGGCAAGCTCCATGTCGGGTGAAGTTTCGATGAAGAACAGGATATTTGCACCATCTGACTTCTTCCCATGGACTTCTGATGGGTTGCAAGGAAGGAAAAACTATTTAATCACAGGAGAAATTGGATAAAACCTTGACCAGGTAATCAAAATTAACAGCACGAAGGAGGAACAGATGGATACTGTTTGCCTCAAGATGTGATTCCCAGAGAATACAGCATCTAATGAGGAAATGAGAAAACCTAACAAGGAATCTAATGATGAAACATCGGATAAACCCCCAATTAGGAATTTTTTGCTGCTGTTTTCTTTAAAAGACAAAGGCAGTGATGTTATTCCAGCTAAAGAGCCAGGACAGCTAAAGGCGACCTGAGAGACTAAACTGGGTCCTTTGCTGGTGGGAAGGTGGATTCTATAAAGCACATTGTTGGAAAACAGATAGAAAAAGTATTGTATCAATGTGAAAATTACTGAAATTGGCAACTGTGCCGTGGTTATGTGCCTAACTCCTGCAGTGGTCAGAGTAAAGGACTAGGATGTGAGTGTGGCTGAGAAGGAATAATGTGTGTACGTACATACCTACATATAGACAGAGTTGGGGGAAGAGAAAAGGAAAACTAATAAAACAAGCAAAATCTTAACAGTAGGGTACTCTGGGTAAAGGGTATTTGTAACTTTTCTACACGTTTGAAATCACAGAAGTGTTTTTTACATGTTAGAAGTTCAAAACAGCTGCAGCCGCAGCGGAAGTGGCCCACAGGCTGTAAAACACCATAATCACTTCACACAGCGGCCCTACTGTCAGATCCCACAAGCTTCCTCAAACTGTCGACCACCCCCATGGAATTGTCTCATGTCTTG
This sequence comes from Sturnira hondurensis, assembly GCF_014824575.4. Lineage (NCBI taxonomy): Eukaryota > Metazoa > Chordata > Mammalia > Chiroptera > Phyllostomidae > Sturnira > Sturnira hondurensis. The sequence continues at coordinate 8,855,144 of NW_028094846.1, read as the reverse complement.
GGTTAAAATTACAGAGACATTGAATTTTATAACTTAAGAGTCATCTTTTCCAACCTTTCATTTTACGAATGAGGAAACTGAGGCTCAGAGAGCCCTATGACCAAAATCCCGTGACCAGTCAGCACAACAGAGCACGATCATGACTCTTCCCTCCCGACAATTGCTGGGCTCCTCTCACTTTCCTCCTTCCAAACTCTCAGTTTCGTAAGGGCCTTGTAACCTTTTCCTTTTGTGATCATACGGGGAACTTGCACAGTCTGGTATTTTCAGCTACTGCTCTCTGCTGTAATTCCCACCCAGGCTTTGGTACCACATGTCTGATGGCCTCCATGACATCCACATGAGGACATTCCATGGCCTGTTAAACCTTTCCCAGTTCAAAACTGAAATAACCTCAGGAGGAAGAATCAAAGTGACTAGTAATACCTGTGAAATTATGTCCATCCTTACCGATCATCAAAGAAAGACAAACTAAAACAAGCTACCTTTTGTGTAATGGATGGTCCCATTAATAAGATTTCTAACGGCCAGGGCCAGCCACGATGTGGGCAACACAGTCACACACCATGGTGGGAGTGGGCGTGATGGTATCTCTTTGCCTAAAACAAGGAAAAAATGGGCTTCAAAATGTGGTAAAAGCCTTCAAAATGTGGTAAAAATGGGCTATTTGCCTAAAACAAGGAAAAACTGAAATGTATGTCCACTTTGACCCAGCAGTTTCTCTCTCACACACACACACACACACACATACACACACACATATGTCTTACAAAATCAGTGTGACAACATCCAAAGAGAGACAGAGGACTGCTCGTTAAGGATGTCTGTACTAGCAAAAGCTGGAATACGTCATGTCTATCAGTATGTGAGTGTGTAAATACTATAATTTATAGTAGTCCCTTACAAAGGGAAAATGGGAAGAAAGTGAGTTGAGGAGAAACACGCACACGAGTGTTCCATTTCTTTTTAAGTCGGTAAGCACCTAGAAACCAGCCTGGAAGAGCCATGCAAACTGTCATAGTAGTTACTCTGAGAGAAGAGTAGTTACTCTTTCTTTTTCTTTTTTTAAATCTTTGTATATTTATTTTAGAGAGGATGGGGGAGGAGGAGAGAGAGAGAGAGATTGCTTTGTCGTTCCACTTCTCTATGCCTTCTTTGGCTGTTTCTGGTACGTGTCCTTGCCCAGGATCGAACCTGCAACCTTGGTGTATTGGGAGGATGCTCCAACCAACTGAGCTGCGCAGCCGGGGCAAGAGAAGGAAAGTTTCGTTTTCCTACTGTGTATGCTTCCATTGTTTGCTGTTGCTGTTGTTAATTGTTTCCGTCACTAGAAGCACATATAGCACTTACGAAAGCGAGGACAACAACAAAGGTGTTGCTTTCTTTTTAGCCTGAAAACCTTTCATTCCTTAACTGTCACCCCCGCCAGTGTCACTGTTCCCACCACTTCTTCCGGTCCCAAGCTTGGGAATCACTGTGAACCCTTTTATTTTCTCTCCTTTGCCACTTACCCATTTAGTCCTGATCCTTAACATAGTTTTGCAATTTTGGAGGGTAAGTATAGTAGCCCAAACTACGTACGTAGAAAGGTACCCCTAACTGATCTCTTATTCTCCACATACTTTTTTTAAACACACCTTTTCCTACACTATTTTCATTGTGCCACACATCTTCATCTTCCCAGCCTCCACTCACTTCCAAGTTCAGAAATCCCAAGCTGTTCCTTGTCATTTACCGAGGTGGCATCCAGGGACCTCCACAGCCTCAGTCTACCCACTGATGCATCTCATCACCACCCCACACACTGGCTGGGCCAGACCGTGCTTTATTTCCTCAATAAACAGTAAGTTACTTCTCATAAGCCCCCATCATTCCATCTCAGCACACCTTTTCTTGTTCCTCTTGTCTGTCCCAAAATTTTCCTTAGGGTCTGATTAAGACCTGCCTCTGTTCCTTCCATGAGGACACGACGATCGGCATGTCATCTCACACTAACACCTCCCTCCCTCAACCCCCTGCTGAGGTTATTGGTATCTCTCTCTCTCTCAGACAATTTATTATATAATGACTTAACGTTTTACCAGTGTATGTGTTTCCTGTATCACCCAATAGATTGTAAGCTCCTTCCTGAAAAGTACGATGTAATCTCTCTCTCTCACACATATAATACAATCAAGCTCTCTCCCTCCCAATTCATGTCCATCAAGCATTTACAACAGACAGACAACACACTAAATGCTAAGCCTATGTAACCTCATTTTTTTCTCTCTACAACCTTGAAAGACATTTTTACCACATTTTGAAGGTAAGGCTTAGAGCAGTTCAATGACTTACCCAGGTCATGCTGCTAGGCAACAGCAAAGCTAGGAATCAAAGCCCGGCAGTCTGACCCACTGTCTCCACACTGTTATTTGTGGCCTCCCTATTAAACTGTACTGCTCATACATTCTTGTCAATTAACAGCTCAATGTCATGTACATCAACAGAGCTTGGAAAATACTTACTGCATCTAATGCACTTTGTGTTAACAATGAACAACTTGACATGGGGTGCCCCATACATGTTTAATTTAAAAATAGTATTTTCTGCTGTGTTATAAACCTGTGACTAATATAAAATACTACCTATCAACTATAATTGAAAATAAATTTAAAATATTATTTTCAAAATTTAGTTTGATTATAGAAGCTTACTCAAGAGTTACAGGACAAAAGTGCTTTCAAAAATCTAAATAATTTTATGCCCTGGCTGATGTAGCTCAGTGGATTGAGTGCAGTCCTATGAAGCAAAGAATCACGGTTCGATTCCCGGTCAGGGCACATGCCTGGGTTGCAGGCCACTTCCCAGTAGGGGATGCACAAGAGGCAACCATACATTCATATTTCTCTCCCTCTCTCCTTCCCTTCCCCTCTAAAGATAAATAAAAATCTATAATAATTTTTTAAATCTAAATAATTTTAGAATAATGGCAAAAAGAAATGGGAAAAATGGCATTATGTCTGATTCCTCCTCCTGTTTAGTGTATTAAAAACATATTGCAGGAGATCACGTCTACTGTCTTAGTGCAGTGATGAAGTTGGTTATTGCATTACAGAGGGGAAAAGCACATGCACACGCACTGAGTTCATTTCCCTGGAGAGATGCAACTCTCTCTGTGGTTTCACATTACAGAAAGAAATATTCTCATTCCTTCTGGAAATTAGTAACCTAAGCATTTTAAAGTACCTCCGTTAGATCCACCAATACGTTGCATGCAATTTTTTACTGTATTTAATTGAGACTTTGCTCAGCAAGAGAGACTTTCTTAATTATGACTTAATCCTGTACACGCAGATTTGAAACTTACTGTTAGATACTCACAATTACATTTATCTTGAAAGCCACGATATTTTTAACACAGTAGTTATTATTTGAGAGTATTCTGCTTGAGAAAGTTTAAGTGTGTTTCAAATTGTGACCCCAGTCAAAAAACATGACTTCAAAAATAAAAATAGCCTATGTGAGTCACTTTTCAAAAGATCGTGTTCAATATGCTGATATATACTGAACTATAAACTACGAACCCACCTACACACTGAAAACTAATGGACTTTGGGGCTGCGTTATCTGCGAATACTTGCAAGGACTTGTTTTCAGTATTTTTCTTTCCTAACAACATTATTAATCTTGAACTATAACCACCAGAGAGGCAGGGCTTCTGATAGATCAGAAACAAACTTTTTGACCACCTTCTAAACTTGGTGAATTGAGCATACAAGTTTATATCTGCTACCTCCCAAAACTCTCCTAAAACTACAATAAAAGACAGAAAGAATAAAAGAAGAGAGGGTAACGAATTTTAAAAATTGGAAGATGGAAAAAAGGATAAATAGATTTAACTAAGCAGAAGAAAATGAAATTAACTGCTGGCAGAGGGAAAGGCAAAACAAACAAACAAACCCCAAAACCAACCAGCTGATTGTTGGTTGGCACAGCAGAACTCTGGAAAGTTCGGGAACTAGAGACACCAGGCACTGAGATGCCTCTGTCTTTAACCATGTAACACTTGCTACATAGACAGGCCAACAGAGGTCAAATCTCAACTTGGCATTCAAGACTTAGGACAAGAGATGGGGACAAAAAGTCAGGAAGAAGATGAAATGTTCAAGTAAAGAAATAATCCAAGTATTATGTTAGCGTTTGTTTTCAACGGACGACTTTCCGACATAACCCGTCCCACAGTGAAATTTAGAACCCACGATGAAAAATTCATCTTCCTCCCTCAGCCTCATCAGGATGAAGCATTCAGAATGCAGCCAACGTGAAATGAGCTATGTACTTAGCAAGAGTAACACGCTTAAAATTTTGCTCAAATGAAAAAGGAATGTGTTATGCCCAGATGCAAAAGTGTAGTTAAAACAGAAACAGTCTCAGAGTAGAAAATGTCATTTTAGCTGACTCAACCGATCACTCTCCTGATCTAGAATTTAGCCCCCAAACGATGGTACCCAGCAGGAGTCACGCGGTGGGGTGGGGCGGGGTGGAGAGAGGAGGGTTGGAGGCTGCACACACGACCAGCCCAGCCGTCCAGCTCGGAGATTCACTAAATCTCATTCTGACCCATCTCGTGTCCATTTAGTGGGGCGCCCTCAGCTCTGGATAGCCTGATGAAATCTCTCATCCCACAAAGCCCAGGGGGACTAGTTCCGATACCTTGCAGGCCTTTCCGAAAGGAATGAGATCTCTCTCGTGTTAATTAGGCACCTGGGCTCCTCTGTGCAGAGGAGAACCAAGGACTAACCTATTTTTAAAAATATGATTAATAGAATTTCTGGAAACTACGGTGTTGCCACCTGGTGTGCCTTTCTTGTGGCGTGTGACTTCATTTTGTTAGCGTGTGACTTCATAGAGCGGACCTCCCGCTCCTCGAGGTTAAGAGCTTCTTTGATTCTGTGGTCCTTCACTACCACTATCCCAGGAAAAAAACAAAGTTTCTTGCACAGAGAAGATTTTTGTTAAATATATAATGACTCAAGATGAACAATATTGATAACAGACAAGACCTTGAATTAGCCTGTTTGTAGTGGGAAACCAGCAAGTCTTTCAAAATTCAGGTCATGGCTCACTTTCTCTTTTCTTTCCTTAATTCCTATTTACTTAATATTTATTGGTGATACAACAGTAGATACCTTGATGAAAGGAGATGTGTTTATGTTGTGCCTGTTCCCTTAGGATACGTCATAAGCAGATGCTTTCTCTTCCCAGCTAGTTTCTAAGTCCCTTGAAGGCGGGGGCCATGCCTTCCTTCTCCCCACACCATTCACTTAGTGTTCTGCACACAGTATTTACTAACACTCACCAGGTGCTTTCTAAGCTCTCAATATGCATCGAGTCGTCTAACCCTCACGACAGCCCTGTGGGGTAGGTACTAAACGTAAGCAGCTAGTTCAAGGTCACACACTAGGAAGTGGCAGCCGTAGGACTTGATCTGAGGCAGTCTTGCCCCAGGTGCATGGTCTTGACCACTCTACTCAGTGCCTCCTAGATAGAAAATATTACGGTAGCTTTCTGAACACCTGGATTCATCTAAGAACACGTATTAAAGGCATGCCTTTCAGTAAACAATGGTTTGTAAAATCAGGCGGTGTAGACTAACAGAATCTTGGATTTGGAGGAGACCTGTGGCTCTCCCCGTTTTCTTCCCCTCTTCTGCCTCCTCAGAAAAGGAGGACAGGTGCTCACCCGGCCTCTGCCAGAAATGCGGAGCCCTGCAGACGTGGGCTCTAGTTCCCACTGTGTTACTGGTCGGATAAGTCAACCACCGTGAGCGCCAGCTTCTTCTGTTGTGAAACACTGGTTCTCTACCTGACCTGCCTGCCCAGCTGCATCCCACCCCCGCCACCCACCCCCCAAAAACAGGCAGGCCCCGACACACGAATGGATCCTGTTCCAAAAGATCACTGAAGCCTGTGACTGGAACTCAGAAAAGATCTCCTGTCTCAACCGTGTAAAGGATGGTTGGGACCCCAGGTTTGCCCGCAGCTCTTTCACTCATTGGGTAGTTAAACTATGACACCAGCCCAAGAGTCAGAGGGAGCAAAAAGAATTTCTTCCTTGCTCTGGGGGCAAGTCAGCACGAGACGAGGCTTTGAAATGTGTGCTATTTCCTTTGGCAGCCCTTGGCTTTCTGTTCCCTCTCCTCCAACTTCTAATATCCTCTGTTCCAGGGGCCCAAAGACTCCAACGGTAACACCTCATCCAGGCTTACTTCCCTCTGCACAGTCCCTACATTTCCTTAGCCTCTCTACTCCCACCCACAACCCTGCTCTGCAACTCCTCGGGTCCCCGACTTCCCTCTTGTCCTCCCACCCCCCAGGTTCCACTCCCTCAGCAAAGCAGTTCGCAGCCAGATTAGGGAGAAGAGAATCTGGCTGAAATGATGTATGAACACCTAAGCATGGTAAGAGCTGGCACTTACATCACGCTTTCCTGCGGGCCTGCCTCTCTCTTCCAAGGGCTAATCAAGTCTTTAGGTCCCCAGTGATCCTGGGAGGGGGCTGCTGTCAGCATCCGCACTCCACCGGCGAGGGAACGGAGGCGCAGGGAGGTTACGTAACTTGCCCAAGGTCACTGCGCCACAGTCAGTGACGGAGCTGGCCTTTGAGTCCAGGCTGTCTGACGTCAAAGCCTGCGCTCTTCCCAGGGCCTTTGCGTCCTTGGTATGGAACACTTCTTAACGCAGGCAAACCTCCACCTTTCGGGCAGCATAACAGACAGGTGAAGGAGAGTAGTGCAGGAGAAGACCACGGGCAGCCACCACGCCGGGGTGGAAGTGCCCGAGGGAGTGGCCAACATGAAGAAACCGGTGGGCTCACAGTGGCGGCTTGGACTGCACTCTTTCCTCGAAAGCTCAACCTGGAAGAATGGCCTTCCCACCCACAGAGGAAAAGGCTCGCTCCTGTTTTTCGTGGGCTTCCCGTTTTACCTTTCTCTTTCTAGAGCTGACGGAGACAGGGAGACCAGACACGGCTGATGTTTCTCACAATGCATGCTTGGAAAGGTGACAGTGTCTGTGAGATGACAAATGGCGATCAGCCCTGGTCCATGGTGACTGAGGCCCTCTCTGTGATGACTGAAGAGCACGTGTCCCCTTAGAGGGACAGCCCGTCTCAGCCCCAAGTTGCGTTTTGTCTGCAGGCAAGCATGCTGCGTGACTCCAGAGCCTAGACTCCCAACTGCTTTGTTCCACTGCCTGGGCCCGAGTGACACCTGGATCAGTTTTTTAATGTACTTAATTATAATATTTTCACTTTTATGGCTGCATCTAGGAATACACTAGGTGTCTGCACTTACCAGGACTCCTTCAGCTGCAAGTGCCACCAACCCAGTTCACATGGTCTTTAGAGCACACACACACGGCACAGGAAACCATCAACAACATGCAAAGACAACCCACTGAACGGAAGAACGTATTTGCCAATGATACACATGATAAGGGGTTAATATCCCAAATTCATAAACAACTTATAAAAGTCAACACCAGAAAACCAAACAATCCAATTTAAAAATGGACGAAGGACCTGAATAGACACGTCTCCAAAGAGGACACATGGGTGGCTAATAGATGTATGAAAAGATGCTCAACATCACAAATTGTCAGAGAAATGCAGATTAAAACCACAGTGAGATTTCACCTCACAGCTGTCAGAATGGCCATTACCAACAGGACAATGGATAACAAGTGTTGGTGAGGTTGCGGAGAAAGGGGAACCCTCACACACTGTTGGTGGGATTGCAGACTGGTGTAGTCACTGTGGAAGCAGTTTGGAGCTATCTTAAAACAATAAACATAGAACTGCTTTATGACCCAGGGATTCCACTTCTGAGAATATATCCTAAGAATCCCAAAACACTAATGTGAATGAAAATATGCACCCCGATGTTCACTGCAGCATTACTCACAATAGCTGAGGTTCGGAAGCAGCCCGGGTGTCCATCGGTAGATGAGTGGATAAACAAGCTGTGGTACGTTTACACAATGGAATACTACTCTGTTGAAAAAAGGGGGGACTCTTATCCATCCCAATGGCATGGATGGACCTGGAGAGCATTGCACTTAGTGAAATAAGCCAGTCAGGGAAAGACAAATACCGTATGATTTCACTCACATATGGAATCAAATGGACAAAATAAACTGACAGACAATATAGAAACAGACCCATAAAGAACAGACTGACAGCTGTCAGGGTTGCGGAGCTGGGTGAATAGGTGAAGGGATTAAGCAAAAACAACAATAACAATAACAAAACCTCATGGATACAGACCACAGAATGGTGATTACCAGAGGAAAAGGGGGGTCAAGGGAGGTAGAAGAGGGGAGAAGGGGGATGAAGGTGACGGAAGGGGACTTGACTTGGGGTAGCGAACACACAGTACAGTGTACTGATGATGTGTTATAGACTCGTACACCTGAAACCTATATAATTTTATTAACCAATGTCACCCTAATACATTCAATGAAAAGAAAGAACACCTGCACGTGTTGGGGTGTGAGGACACAATTTAATACCTGAACTAAATCTAGGGGACCGAGCGATACAGTTAGGTCTCCTCTTCCCACCTCCCAGATCTCCTTCTGTTGGAGTGCAGACCTCACCTACTGCCACAGATGAGAAGACAGAGGTCCGGGTGCACCTCCTTCCAGGTTCCCACTCTATCGCTGGCTGAAAAGTCCCAGGGAAGGACTTTGATTGGTTCATCTTGGGTTGTGTATCCACCCCTGACCAACCACTTGACCTGGGGAGCTGCACTGCTTTGATCGGCAGGCCTGCTTCATTGACCCGTCACCGTGATAGGCAGAGAGCAGCTGGCAGAGTTACTGTGATTGACAGCCCCACCAAGCTCTCTAGCAAAGTAGAAAGGGACGGTTCTCCAAATACAGGGTGGCTCTGGGCAATAAAAACCTTACCTGCCCGCTGTAATGTTATCTGTAGCTCGAATAGTTGAATGATTAAAACACAGAGCTAGCTTTAGTGTATTTTGACTTAGTCCACGTCTTCAAGATTCTGATAAATGTCTAAATAGAAAGTAGAAATTTCAGACGATCCTATAAATGTTTCTAAATATTTATTTTGGTGTTTTATGGAAACTATGGATAATTGAGTGGCCCCCTTTATTTTTTATCTGGAGGCTTTAATGCTATATAAACCCAGTTTAATGCCATTTAGAAGATAGAACATGTAACCTGATCATGATTACATGACTAAAAAAGCATTAGATATAAGTGATTTAGTGTCTTGCCGTAACATGTTTACACTCAACAAATTAGAGCTAACGCAGAGAGCTAATTCAATATAAAATGGAGAAATTATGTTACCACTACATTTCCATAATAGAGTTGAAGAGAGAACTAAAATCAAGATATGCTCTACTTAAACATGAGAAAATCATTTAAGTCTTTATATATATTTACTCTCCTTTTCCACTACATTCACTCGGTGATTCATGAATGAAATGCGAGGGTGTCGAGGGAATTTCCTCTACAAAGCTCATGCCTTGCCTGTTTCCCTTCCCGTGCAGTATGTTAATGCCCACATTCCCAGCTGTAATATGGTGTGTGGAAGTTAAATAAGCATTTCATTTTGTATTGTCAAGGCAGAATTATGTCCTCCCTCGCTGAATTAAACACCCGTGTTGACATCGCCGGACGAGGCAGGCCCTTCGCTAAACACTTGTTCGGGTGTGAGGCCTCGATCCTCCGACCTCCCGCGAGGAGGACACTTTACAGGAGCGGACCCTGGGGCACTCATTTCATCCCCAAAACGATCGTCTGAAGTGAATATGATTTTGTTCCGCTACTTCTGATGAGCAGACCGAGGTATAAAGAGGTCTGGAAATTTATCTAAGTTCTCCCAGAGCTAATTAGGGGTAAACCAGGGATTTGAATCCAGGAAGTTCAATTCTTTTTTTTTTTTAAAAGATTTTGTTTATTTTTAGAGACAGGAAGGGAGGGAGAGAGGGAGAGTGACATCAACATGTAGTTGTCTCTTGAATGACCCCCACCAGGGACCTGACCCGCAACCCAGGCATAAGCCCTAGGCCAGGAATCAAACCGGCGACCCTTTGGTTTGCAGGCTGGCATCCAATCCACTGAGCCACACCAGCCCGGGGCTGATTCCTGACTTATGCTCTTATCACTAATGATTCTGTATCTCCTCTAATACTCTATGGTTAGTATATTAAGTATAAACCTATAACTGATGATGGTTAACATTAACCATAAAACACGTATTAAACCTTGTACGTATTTTACAAAACTTCTTCCCTGTAGATCCAAAGTTACCATGGCATTTTGCCCATATTTCTCTCTTTTTGGATAAAAAAGTAGAAATAACCAATAGTAACTCTAACTTCATAACAGTGCAATAACATAAGCATTACACGTTCTCATGAAAAAAACTCTTTGTCCTGCCTTGTGCCCGTGTTCTGTTTAATGCTGCAAGTAAAGAACAGAGAAGGAGCTGCCCACAAGCTCATCTGCCCCCAAACGAAACGGTGGCCTAATGAATGGCCCTCTTCACAGCCAGTTATTTTTGCCCCAGGAAGAAGGTCCTCACTTCCTCTCCCTTTGAAGCAGATACTTGTTGGTGGCAAAACTTTCTACGTCTGCGCAGATGCATTTCCAAAACGAAAATGTGGGACATCGTATCTGTCTGCACACAGGACAGACCGGGGACCGGGAGAGATAAAGATAGACCCCCTCATGCTCAGGCGCTAGGCCCACTGCGACACCATAGAATGTGTCACTGATTGCACCAGCTGGAGTGACAACTGGGTTTGGGGACGTCTCCTTCAGGGCTCAGGAAAGCCCCCCGGGTCTGCCTGCGTTTTCGTGTCCTACGCGCATGTCCATTAAGAGTGAAGCTTGAAATCAGAGCAATGTTGACCATGTGTTGGGACGGCCTGAATTCAGAACATCAGCAGCCGTGTGGGTAAGTATTCTCATTCTTTTAAACGAAACTGTAGCGTTGTAAAACATAAAAACTATAAGATGCTTGTGATAAAACTGATGAATAAAAATATGTGATTTATTTTTAAATTGGTATGCTTTATTCAATAAGCACAGAAATGTATTTCAAGTAGTATATAATCACACCCACATATCTAGCAAATACAACATATTCAAAGCGTAGCATAAAATGTATCTCAGTTTTAGCTCTAATGCTCACCTTATTTTAATTGCTAAAATATTGAGCATATTCTCTTTCTCATTAGCAAAAGACAAACGTATTCAACCTTATGCTGAAAATTGCACATGTCAATTTAAATCTGTGCAAAGGAACATATTTTTCAAAGTTCTTATATAATGTTCCCAGCTACAAAGTTTTAAGATCACTACTCTACAAAAATCACATCCTTATTCCATAGTGATGACTTTCAAAACCTTTTGTAATCTGATCCCCAACTATCTTTCTAATTTCAGTCTGTGGTTTTATCTCTGTGGTGTGAGTTTTTAGGAATCCTAAGCCAGATAAAGAAAATGTAAAAACTCACACTTACACATATAGTGAGACTGCAGAACAGCACAGTGAAACAGATCTTAGAAGATGGAGAGAGAGAAAAAAATCCATTATCTTCAAAAGAATGACTTACCAATCAAAGCAGATGTCAGAAAGTTGTAAAATATTATCTCTAATGGGTTGAGAGGAAGTAACCAAATTAAAATTGTAGAGCCCGCAAAAAAAGTGTCTTTGAAGAATTGGGAGAGTTTTCCAATTAACTGAAGGAAATTCTAAAAAAAAGAAAGAAAGAAAGAAAGAAAAGACTTTGAAAAACAAAACAAGAATAGACTTCAAGTAGAAGTAACATAACCCACCATGGAAACTCTGAGATGCAAGAGGAGATGAGGAGAAAAAAGTGGTAAATATGTGTGTAAACATAAACAAATCTAACCTATAGAAAGCAACAATTACTTTTACCTAATAAAGGTAAAAATCAATACAGAATAAAAACACAACTACAATAATAGCATTTAAGTCAAAAAGTGATGACACCTAGAATGTTTGGAGAGTCTTGTTTTGAGAGAAAAGTGAAGGTATTGATAAATGTTAGGCTCGGCACGTTAAATGTTCAGGCCAAACTTTCTTGTCTAGCTGTGAAAAAAGGGAGAATAGAGCATATGATTTCCAAACTCTTATGGGGAAAGGCAAAGGGAATGAAAAAAATGTATTCAATCAGTCCAAAAGAAGGCAAGAAAAGACTGAACACCAGAACAGAAAAATATAAAACAACACAGGACACAGTACGTCTTTGGTGCTTAGGTATGTGAACTACAAAATACCCTTATTTCCAGCCCCCCACTTTGTTGTGGATTTGTTTCTGAATGAGTTGGATAGCAAGGACACATTATATTGTTATTTCTTACAGGAATAAATGTAACAGAAGAAGTGCATGACATATCAAAAAGTTGTTTTTAAGTTTATTGGAATGGAAACATAGACCATATCATTTTGGAGGTCTCAATGTCATAGGCAGACAAGTTCTACCCAAATTGTTCTATAAATTCAATGCAATTTTAATCAAAGTTACAATAGAGGTTTTGTTTTGCGTTTTTTAAAATTTGATAAGCTAGTGTAAAATACATATGGGAAACAGGATGCCAAGAATAGCTTGAAGAGGAGCAAGGTTGAAGGTGGGGTGCAGAGGAATCATCTCACATTTCCAAAACAGGGGTGTCCAACCTTTGGCGTCTCTGGGCCACACTGGAAGAAGAAGAGTTGACTTGGGCCACATATTAAGTACATTGCAACATGTAATCACAGGAAAACCTCATGATGTTTTAAGTAAATTTATGATTTTGTGTTGGGCTCCATTCACAGCCATCCTGGGCTGCGTGTGGGCTGCGTGTAGCCTGCGGGCAGCAGATTACACAGCCCTGCAAGATACTGAGACTTAACATAAGCTGTAGTAACTAAGAGTGTGGTGTTCGTTCAGGAATAGCCAAACGAGCAATAAAACAGAATAAAGAACCTATAACAGACCCCAAAGATGTGAAAACCTGAATTAGGCCTGTCCTGTCAGCCCAGGTCGTAGGGAAAGGATCAGCAACGGTGCTGGGACAATAGTTTATCCACAAACAATTAATTTGCATGTCTATCATACATCATACCCCCTAAATCAATTTCAAGTGGATTAAATGCATAAGGGTATAGGGCAAAACTATAAAACTTTTAGAAAACAATACAGAAAAATATTTTTATGATCTCAGGGTAAAGAATGATTTCTTGAACAAGATAAAAATATAATAACCCCAAAAGAAAAAGATCAATATATTTAACAGCCTTAAAATGAAACTGGTCACTAAAGACAAACCACAAACTTGGAGAAGATATTTGTAAACTATAACTGGCAAACAATTTACAATTAGATATAAAATAACTCCTACAAAGCAAAGAAGAAACACACAGCTCAACAGAAAAATCAGGAACACATATGAAAGGATGCTCAGACTCATTAGTCATCAGGAAAATGCAAATGAAGATCACAAGCTGACACCACCAAGGACTGACAAGTATATGGAGCAATAGGAAGGAACTCTCAAACGCAACTGACAAGCATGTAAATTGGTACAATAATTTTTGAAGGCTATTAGGATTATCTAATCAAACTAAAGAGGCACAAAGCCCATAACCCAGCAATTCCATGCTAGTTAATACCTATTACTCACAGGTTACCAGGAGACACAAAATGATCTATATAACATGACTTTCAAAAGTTTCCCGAAACCAGGAAGCAGCCTCAACATTTACCAATAGTAGATGAATGAGTAAATAGTGATGTATATCAAATAATGAAATAGTGAACAGTGGTGAAAATCAGTGCATCACAAAAATACGAATGAATCTTAGAAACATAACGTTTAGCAAAAGAGCAGGTTACACCCAGCGTGTGACTCCATGTATATAAAGATCAAACATACGCAAAACTAACCAATATAGTGTTTAGGGATAATAGACATATGTGATAAAACTATAAAGGAAAACAAAGAATGCTATTTACATCACTCAGGACACTGCTTACCTCTAAGGGGGGAGGTAAGGGCGTTGCGTAGGGAGAAAGTCACAGGGTAATTGGTTCCAGCGAAGTTGGTGTGCTCCCCTCGGCAGCACCCACTGAAACTGGAACAATGCGGAGAAGATTAGCAGGGCCCCCGCACAGGATGACTCGCAGATTTGTGAAGCATTTCATATTTTAAACAAATAATACAAATCTCTAAAAAAACTTCAAGCTGAATCCTTGATATGTATCTATATGTACTTGATATGCACTCATGTGTGTATATTTACATATAACATGCATATACATCTACATACAACACACATGATATATTAACATGTTATTCTTTTCAAGGAACTCAATATTTAGTAAAGATTTTGTCAAGTGCTCAAAAAATCCACATTTAATCAGGCTGACCTCAGGGGGTCCCTTTTTAAAGCTGACAGATACCACACGCTCACAAAATCTTGATTAAAAAATTGATATCTTTCTAAATCAACTGCCTAAAACACTTCTATCTTTCTATTTTTTCCTGCATTTTAAAATTTGGATAATCTCTATAGAAACAGTTTGCCTTATCCTTTTATACATAGAGAATAGGAAGATAATTCATTCTTCTGGCTTGATTGATCCACAAATTTTTCTTTAGTATGGCTAGCTGGGATGTATCAAGTACTCAGAGTCCCATACAGCTGTATTCATAGTTCAGAAATACTACCACACACACAGGTTCTGATGTGTTCCATTTGGGCTCATTTCCATCAAGAAAGGGGAAAAAATGTGGGACATGTTTATCACAGCGTGCGCTGCATAATTCATCATATTCCAGATGGGGAAAATTTTCATTAGGCATGAAAGATAACTGAATTTTCGAGTCAGAATTTCATATATGTGAAGAGGAAGACATTTCCAAGAATGTGCTTCTGACTGAATATTTCAATCCTTCGTTCTCTTCCAACCGCCCCTTACTTTTGATGCAATAGGTCTCTACCGGCTCATCGCTGGGCGAGCAGGCTCGGTGAGCTTCGGGAGCATTTCCACAGCCGCTCTGATGTAGGGAAGCCAGCAACGACTTCGCCGTTTACCAAAGTGACTGCGAGCTACCAATCCCATGCAAGAGGTACCCCTAAGTCAGCTTCCCCTTCAACAGATTCCCAAAGTGCCTGGGACGACTCCACTGCCACCCGACTCAAGAGGGAGTGTGGCTGAGGCGACATGGAGATGAAGTCTTAATTGATTCCATTTTAAACACCTATACAATAAAGTACCTATTTTTGCAAACTTGACAAAAGCATATGAATGTGTAAAGGTATTATGAAGGCCCCTCCCACAGTCCTTTTTAAAAATATTTATTTTATTTTTATTTTTAGAGAGAGGGAAAGGGAGGGAGAAAGAGAGGAAGAGAAACAGCAATGTGTGGTTGCCCCTCACATGGTCCCCAGTGGGGACCTGGCCTGCAACCCAGGCATGTGCCCCGACTGGGAACCGAACTGATGACCCCTTGGTTCACAGGCCTGCGCTCAATCCACTGAGCCACACTAGCCAGGGCCCCTCCCACAGTCTTGAGAGGAGCCAGAAAACTTCTTTTAATAGTGTTGGCAAATCTGCTGGCAGGCTTGATAAATGTTTGCTGAACGAATAAATGAACCAGGCACGAGACACCGCATTCTAGGACTCTCTCCTGTGAAGCAGGAATTGTCCTCCTTATCCTATACGCATCGGGGCTAGGACATGATATCTTCTGTGATTCCATTCTCATCAAATTTGGGGATAAAAAAAATTTCCACATGGGACATGGTGCCTACACGTAGCGGCTTTCTGGTTCCGAGAACACATTTCCCACCACAAACAGAGGAGCTGCTAATCTGACTGCACATCAGCCTCCTGGGAGTTTGATTTGTGTACCTGGGTCCTGAGAACCTGACACCTCCGAGCACCAACAAAACTGAGTTCCAGGACACAGAAAGGTGGCACCCCACTGTCGCACCACTTGCAAAGACTTGTCCCAGCAGCCTGGTGATAGATGCAGTTTAGGATATTATTTTTAGGCCTGTGAAATTCAGAACCGAGTGTCACAGAGGCTGCAAAGGAAGATGCGTAGGGAGCCAGCCGCTGCCCCAGATCGTTTGCTGAAGCGGGGGTAGATCCCCCACCCTGGCCGAACTAACAGCTGGTAACAGTTGGAGGCAACTGTCAGTTCTCAGAATTTTGAGCTTGCAAAAATCTTGCAGTTAATGATATTAGGGAATGGTCGCTCCTCCTGGTCCCATCCATCACCCTTTGGAAGGTGACTGGGCCTACCAGCTGTCATGTACAAATGTGTTCCTAGCTCGAGCAAAAAAACTGGAGTTGCATGGAAGAGAAAAGCAATGTCAGCCAATGCCACCCTATGGCAAACTGGTCTGTGAAAAAGAGTCCTCAAGGGAGGCCGGCCTTGTTTCCTCTAAGAAGAGGCAGGATGAGGAAGCGTGGCAAAACAAGATAAAATGTCTCAACTCCACGTCTCCGGGGAAAACATACGGCAGCAAAAAAAAGATAATCAAATATCTCTAAAAGGATGACTAAGGAAGGGAACATTGTCTCCCAGGAGGGGAACCAAGTGTTGGGGTTTTAGGTGTAGGAGGGACTTTTCATTGTGCGATCTTCTGTACATAATTTAGGCTTTGGAATTATGTGAATTTTTCATCTATTTTTTAAAGAACCAGCAGGTTTTTAAAAAGACAATAAGAGAATCTTTCTTGAAATGATAGTGGTTTGCCAAAGGTCTGAGCAGCTGGGTAAATGCAGCCCTCCCGGGGCCTCTGTGGGGACCCAGGCAGTGTGGCCAGGGCCGTGCGCCGTGAGCCCTGGGAAGGAGCAGCGGCCGCTGGTGCTGGCCGGGTTTCTAACAGGACGCGTGTCCCTCATTCTTTTCTAGTGTTTCTTGCTGTAATTCCTAGATACCTCCCTGAAACTAAATATTTCCTTTTTTGGAGAAGGATTAAGTACAGGCAGAATCCTGTTTAAACAGCTATCATCATGCTGTCTAGTTCAATGTAACAAAGGTCCTGTCCTGGCCAACAGCCCATCCGGGCAGGGTTTTGCTCATGTATTCGTATATATGAAGGCAATAGTAAGGATCTTATATGCACACGTGCATATATGTAAGTGTATATACACTATCTTTAAAAATTGTATATGCATGTATATACATATGTGTGTATGGATTATATGTGTACGCACATACATGTAATTTTTAAAGAACAACATTTCAGAAACGCAGCATTATAAGAAATGAGGTCCACAGAGGATGGTGTTGAACAGGCTGTGATCAGTATAGCGCGTGAGGATGTAGCGGTGGAGACAGGCGTGCGACACTGAAACACACAGCGCTCAAGGGGCAGCAGAGGCAGCACAGCAACGCCAAGTATGGACGGGCCCTGGAGCCAAGTGACCCAGGAATCCAGCTTCACCACCCAAGTGACGATGCAGCATTTACGGGGATGCCCAGAATCCTAACGCAGTCTCAGGTTCAGACCTAACGCCACAGGGCCACTGGGGCTCCCGGGAGGCCTCCAGGGCCGGCACTGGGCAGGCTCCGTCTACAGCAGCAGGGTTTGCCCTGGGGACCTGGTAGGGGAGCCACTGGCACACTGGAGTGTGCACGTAGGAAGGGAACACGTGTTGCCTTCCTTGGGCAAAGAGCCGTCTCACACGTGTCGGTTGGGATATTTTTAGTCACGACTTACAGAACTGGGCTAAGCAAAAAAAAAAAAAGATCTTATTGGCTCATGTAACTGAAACCACATAATTCTGAAGAACTGCCTTCAGACAAGGCGTGTCTATGGGTTTACACAAGGCCAGCGGGACTCAGATTTTCTCGCCTCTCGCCCCCAGCTTTTTGGATAGTAGCGCCATTTTCAGGAAGGCTCTTTTTTTACAGCCCAAGTTTCCAAGCATCCTCAACCCATCCCACANAAAAAAAAAAAAAAGATCTTATTGGCTCATGTAACTGAAACCACATAATTCTGAAGAACTGCCTTCAGACAAGGCGTGTCTATGGGTTTACACGAGGCCAGTGGGACTCAGATTTTCTCGCCTCTCGCCCCCAGCTTTTTGGATAGTAGCGCCATTTTCAGGAAGGCTCTTTTTTTACAGCCCAAGTTTCCAAGCATCCTCAACCCATCCCACACCTTAGACCCAATGGGCTGAAGATCTGAGGTTTACTCTGATCGGACAGGCTTACCTCGAGTACCCATCCCTCACGTGACCGCAGTGACCCAAGGAGCGGAGTACTAGCCCTGGTCATGGATTTACACGTGGAGTGGGGGTCCCACTTGGACATTAGGATTGTTGGGAAAAGAGAGCGGTGGGTGCCACAGAGGTAACAACAAAGAGACACTTCATCGCGTGAGGGGATGGAAAGGAATAGGGGTTCTGCGCTTGCAGAAGAGCAGACATAAAAAGAGCGAGGCAGGTGCCTATAAAGATTTGAAAGGAACTTGTGGTTGCATTGGAAGTCGGAGGGGCTCTTGGGACCTCCAGTCTGTAGTCAGTTGGTCAGGGCACAGGTAAGAGTGGGCTGTAGGGGAGCCAGTAGCTGTGTGCGGGGGTGCAGGGAGCACTCTTGCGGGACTGAACTCCTACCCTGTGCAAGCTGGTGCTCCCTCCAGGGAGACAGTGTCAGAATGGAGTTGAACACTTGTATGCCCTGTGAGTGTCTGAGAATCGGTTTTTTTCTTCTTTAAGATTTGTTTATTTATCTTTAGAGGGGAAGGGAAGGAGAGAGGGAGACAAGGAGAGAAATATCAATGAATGGTTTCCTCTTGTGTGTCCCCTGCTGGGAACTGGCCTGCAACCCAGGCATGTGCCCTGACTGGGAATTGAACTGAGATCCTTTGGTTCGCAGGCCCGCACTCAATCCACTGAGCTACAGCAGCCAGGGCCGGAGAACTGTTTTTAATGTGGGGGCACTGCTCAACACACTGGAACTGGGTCCGGGACCCAGAGTTGTTGCTCCTAGAAACAAACACATGTACACAGGGGCAAAGGTCATTGCAAAGACATATGCATGCCTATTGGCTTTCCAGAGAAGCCTTTAAGTTCTTTCATACTTAGGTATGTGAGCTGCAAAACAGCCTCCACCTTCCCCTGCTGCTATGGATTTGTTTCTGAGTGTGTCGGGCAGCAATGACACAGTCGGTTGATACTTCCCAGGCTGTGTGCTGAAGCCCTGTGGGCTGTGTGGTTCCTGTGGTCATGCATTTTTCCTTAACGACTGTTCGATGAGGCATTTTTGCCCATAACTCGTGAGGGAGCATGACCTCGTTTAACCAGCAGGTCTTAATTCTCAAGAAAGGTTCTTTATTTTTACACTGAGCTAGACATTCCATTTCCTAGTTTCCCTTTCAATTAGGCAAATCTGCACGTGCTCAGCCTCTATGCAGAGGAGGCCTGCTAGGGATTCATAAAGAAGACACAAGGGGTTGGGTGAGCCTTGTATTATTAGCTCTTCAGAGGGACCACCCTTCTTCACACCCACCCTCATTACCCGGTTATCATGGCCTCTTCTTTATCTCTTCTCACGACCTATGGCTATTTCGTTTATCTACCTGGGTATCCATGGTGGTGCGCCTGGGATATCACTTCTAGAGGGCAGACACGCCTTTCGGTCTTCTGCACTGTTGTATCCCCAGCAGCACAGCAAGGTACCTGGCAGAGGGGGCTCTGAATAAACGTTTGCTGATTGACTCAATGAGTAAGGTTATCCTCCAGAACCTAGCAGGGTCTACCACCTACCAGGTGCCCCATGAATCTTTCTTCATCGTGAATGAGCCAGGCCTGAAGTAGTTAAGGAAGGAGGCCAGGTTTGATCTGGTTCTATAGGGGGACATTCAATATTTTGTCTGTTCAGAACAGGCATTATTTTGGGGAGACGTTCCTTAAAACCACGTGGGGGCCACTACTACTAATCATGAAGTGCTTCTGAGGAAAGGCTCCCGGCCCACGCTGAGTTGGCCACTGTTCGCCACTACCCTGGGCACACAGGTTGGTCCCTGGGTAGGCACAAGGCCCGGTCAGGTCACTCCCTGTCCTTTTACTAATATTTGTCAAGCTTGAGCTGGAGAGAGATGGTCCTTTTTCCTTTGGTCAGATTGCGGGAAGGATGTGCGCCCAAGGTGGCAACTTCTGCTCCCACTTGGGGGGAAGCTGGTCTGAAAGGACGAGGCCAACAGGCTGAGATCCACAGGCAGGAGATGGCCAGCGAGCCCCAGCGGCCAGGGGCCAGCTGACATGTCCCTTCCAAGGCTTAACTGTTCAGCCTCAGATCTGCGAGCCAATCCAATGTTTTCTTGTCACTAATCCCCCTCAGAAACAAAACACTGAGCAGCTGGGCTGAGTCTGAGACTTCCAACAACACAAATGTGAGTAGGTGGACAGGAACAGGGAGGGGCTTCTGGATGAAAGCATGGAGAGTAGATTAAATAGGATTGTTAGGGAAGCTCACAACTAAACGTTTACATGATGGATATTTATGACCTTCAGCCAGTGCATAATTTTGCTCTCTCTAGTAGGATCCTCGTCTGTAGTTAGTGTTCACCATTAAGATAGTAAATGAAATGTGAATACATGAGGAAATACCAAGAATATAAAGCTAAGTGGTAAGAGATGGATACGAATAAATATACCGCAACATGACAACTCTAGAACACAATGATGCAGTGAGACAGCACAAACTGTAGAGTCACACCCTTCGATTTGAATTCAGTTGACTTACTAGGAGCATGACCTCCGGCACATGGCTTTACTCTTTGAGCCTTGGGTTTTCTCATCTGTAAATCAGGGGTAATATTGCTCAGGGTTGTGGACAGATTAAATTACAAAAAGTATGTGGCTCGTGTGTCTCTCCACACCACGCCCCTCTCCTTTCTTGGAGAGTGAATAAAAACTTTACTCTCTAAAAAATAAAAGAGTAAATAACAAAAAATACGTAAACTCCTTAGATAGAGCCTGGCATTTAATACATGCTACTTTTCCCCCTTTACATTAAAAATAAAACTCACTGCATTAACATTTAAAAATACTAGAAACAACATATCTAACTTAATTTTAATAGTACTTGTGTTTGAATACATTGATTTATTCAATGAGTGTTTCTTGAAGGTTGGTTGTGGACAGGGACTGGCATACGATGATGAACAAAATGGAAAAAGCCCTTGACCTTGTGGTGCTCAAATTCTTCTGGTAGGATATAGACAACACAGAAATAAATACATTGAAGACTGGGTCACATGGCCTGAAGTGCTGTAGATGGGGAATGTCAGGTGTTTGTGTGAGTGTGTTGGGGGGGTGGGGGTGGGGGGGTTGTGCAACAGTTGGCAACAGATTTGAGTCCAGTGTCCTAAAAGCCTCCCAGAGAGGTGATATTTGAGCAAAGACGTGAAGGTGCCTACTTTTGTGATTTTTCAAATGAGTATCTGCACATTGATTCTAAAAGTAAACTACTTATCTAGTAGCGTTTGGCTTTAAAATACATTCTTCCTTATCGTTTATTCTCAAAACACCATAACACCATTAAAGGGCAAGTACTATTTTTATCTTGGTTTTACAAATTGAAGATGAACTTCCGAAAGGTCATGCAATGAGTGTCGGTATGGATTCCTGGAATTCAGATTCTCATGCCCCAGATCCCGCGTCCTCTGAAGTGTTCACATTTCTCACAGTCCACACATACAGCATCATTGGTCTTTTCCCGGAGTTTACCTACTCACCTACGCCTTCAGAAGTCCTGCTGAATAACTCCTAACAATTCAGCAGTTGTTCCTCGTGGTGGCTGGAGTGGGGATGCGGCAGCTGAATGGCCCTTACCCACAGGACAGTGTATGCACATGAGTGGGGTTGTGTTGTGGAATGATACATGTGTTATTTAGTCTGGGGCTTTTTAAATGTTGTTGTTCTTCTATTTTTTTTTCTAAATTATTTTGTCTAGAATAAAAATCATCAATGACGTACGGCTCACATTATGTCAAGGTCGTGTTCCAGAATGGTTTGTGTATAGCCATTGTGCTCATTGACAATTTTATACTAAACACGGGGTTGGAAAAGGCGCCTTGAGCTTATTAGGGGTGAGGGGTGAGCTGAACAGTCCATTCTTCTGAGAGCCTTATCCCTGGTTCATAGTTCACTTCCTCTGCAAACTTTCTGCGCACTTTTGTGACAATTTTAGCTCAAACCCAGCATTTGTATTGCAATTCAGAATCAAAACATGCAATTAAACTAAAAACAGTAGTGACGTTCTAACTAAAACATATAGTTATAATGAAATACAGTTATTAAAAATGTTGGCTTAGAGTTTGATATAATTAACTTTATAGTCTTTCAACAAAGACATGCTTTTTCTATTTATTAAAAGGCTGAAAAATGTCTCTGAGTCTTAGAAGCAGTAGGTTGAAACAAAGTAGAAATGGCTCTTGTTCCTATAATTCAAAAAAGAGAGTGAGGGGAGAAAAAATGACTTAGCTGAGAACCAAATCGTTTCTCTCAGGAAAAGTACCATGATTTTCTAATCCAGTAGAGAGAAGTGGATATGGTATAAGTTAAATGATCAACTGTGTAAAAACACTGAAATAGTACAAAGTAAGTGTCCAGTATCCATTCCTTGCATCTTCATCTGAATGTACATTTGCACAAATAGCAGAGAATTTGTGAATGACGGCATTCATCACTTCTGCCTTTGACAAACTCTCTTCTACCACTATTTCTACAATTACATCACCTCATTGACACAGGTGTTACATTCAGGGTAATGTTTTTTAAATTGGGCACCCAATGCAGTCCTCGCATCACATGTATTTTTAGAAGGCTTGCAAGCACGAGCATCCCTTTAAGCTTCTCTCTTGCTCCCAAACCTCGGAGAAGAATCAGGGCTGGGGTGGAGGCTGTTTCAGGTCAGGATTGACTCATGAAAGGCGTGGTATCATTAAACGCATGTCAGAGTCACCACCTGAACCAAAGTGCTCACACACTGAAAAAGCAAACTACGCAGTTTGAAGGGCAGAGAAGAACCGCTCTGATCCATAATGATTTTACTGCTTGCAGGTTCTGCCTTGCGTGTATCTGTTCATTTATCTGTGGATCACAAAGCATTTTGTGAACAGTGAATGCTATAGTCAGCAGAAAACCCCCAGTGGAGATGAGTAATGTAGCTCCATCTCCCCCTGCTCATTCTCTCTCTCTCTCTCTCTCTCTCTCTCTCAGACTGTCTGTGAGCTGGAACTGGTGCTTCTGCACTCTCTAGACTCCTCGCTGGTGGGAGGAACTCTTCACCCCTTCGGGGAGGAAACCTGAGAACAGCAGGGGTGCACTGCTCTCCCTGCTCTCGGGAGGGGCGGTTCCTGAGCTGCCTGGTGCCACAGAACTCCAGCAACCTGCTGAAGACGACTGACCGAGGAATACTTGCACAACACGCAAACTGATTTCTCCCCTGCCTTTCCCTGGGGGAAATGTGGAAAACCAAATTGTCCTATCGTTAATTTTAGAATCCAAGGACTCTGCTTTTCAACTCTCTGGGAGTGGGGGTGCATGGGGAGGAGGTATGGTGGAAAAGGTCATAACCAAGAGGGCTGCTGTTCTTCATTACCCCCACTGCTTCCCTGGAAAACGAAAAACTTGAGTCAAGGAGCTTCGAAACTGATTGTTCCTCCATCAGTTCTGAGGATGAGGAGCTGCTCTGGGCTGAGAGAAGAGCAACAGAGATATTTCAAATAAAGCAGCAATGTTGGAAGACTTTTTTTAAACTCTTTTTTTAGGTGGCAAAATACATCTAACATAAAATTCACTGCTTTAACCAATTTTAGGCATACACGTCAGTGGCATTCATACGTTAATTGCATTCATGAACACGTTCATTCATTCATTCAACAAGTCTTAACTGAATGCATATTGTGGGGCAGGCACCACGGCTGAGGGCGCAGCAGAGATCCCGGCTGCGCGGAGCTTTTCCTCAGTGGAGCGGAGAGAGGCAGAAAACAAGCAGCGAAGATAAACAGACAGACAGACTGCGCGGGTGTGTTGGATGGCAGGCAGGGGTCTGGCTGCTTTCCAGGCCCCTGTGCTCCCAAACACCCGAAGCCTTTGCGTTCTTCAAACAGCACGGAGACCTTCGCTCACCTGCCTCTTCCCCACCTGCAGTGGTCGCCACTGATTTGGGGGTGTCCACCGGTTACCCGGTTGGGTAGTTAATGAAAGAGATGCATTCATTCAAACTTATCATTCAATAAACACAACGGACTTGGATGTCAGCTGGGCTCTTGATGAACAAGGGTCAAGGTCTCTACTGCGTGTAAACACTGTGCGTTCCCCAACAGACACTCTTCTCTATGAGAAGATGCGTTGAGGCACAGAATTCAAACAGGAAGACGTTCTTTCTCCAGTACTGTGATGATTTTTTTTAAAGAGGGCAGTGCATAGAAACATTTGCATTTCAAAAAGCCTTTCTCCTCAAAAACCTAAAGGCGGCCAAGGAGGGAAAGGGAGAGGAATACAGTGGTTTATTATGCTTGGCAATGACAATGAAAACGGGATCCTGAAACGCCTTGTCAAGTGCAAGTGTGTCATCAGATGCTCCCCGTGAAATGTGTACCTCCTGCCCAGGTTCTTTTGGGTCCCAAGGAGCACTTGCGCATGCGCACTGACAGAAGCTTACTCGAAGAGGTTAGTTAGGTGGGGAGGAAAGCAGTGAGTACACGATTGTAACACTGGACCAAACCTTGACCACGGTCAAAACTAACCCAGCCCCCGGGGGCAGAGGGAGCCCTGCACCTCCACGTGCGATGTTCCACAAGGATGCCCGTCACTACTGTGGTCGTCCAGCCAGAAACGCCTGCCCTGGGACAACATCGGACAAAATCACACCAAGGGGCGTGCTCTGAAATAACTGAGCTGGCTCCTTTAAAGTGGCTACGAGAGACAAAGAAAGGGTGAGGGACTGTTGCAGACCAAAGGGGAGTACAGAGTAGGGAGACCGACTGTCCCTATTTGCCCAGGACCGAATGGTTCCCCAGGGCGCAGAACTTTCAGTGCGAAACTGCCGAAGTCCAGGCAAACAGGACTGACTGGGTCCTTACGTCCCCCACAAGGAGACAGAATAATTAAATGCCAAGTGTGAAATGCATGATCCTAGACTGTAGGGGCACGTGCGATGAACCACATTACTGGGACCATTCACAGAATTTGAACGCGGGCTTCAAAAATGATGGTGAAATACACACAACAGAAAATCGATCACTTTAACTATTTTTAGGCGCACAGGTCAGTGGCCTTCAGTGCGTGCACTCTGTTGTGCAACCAGCACCACTGTCCGTTTCCAGGATGTTTCCATCTTTCCAGACAGAGGCTCCGTACCCATCCAACACTGGCAGCCGGCTTTCCCCTCCCCCAGCCCCTGGGAACCGCCGTCCTATCCCCATCTCTGCAGACTTGACTGTTTTGGCTACCTCACACAGTGGCATCACACAGCATTTTTCCTCTTGTAATTGGTGTACTTCATTTAACATGTCCTCAAGTTTCATCCATGTTATAGCACATGTAAATCAGAATTTCATTCCTTTTGAAGGCCGAATAATATTCTATTGTGCCCATATACCACATCGTGTTTGGCCATTCATCTATTGATGAGTATTTGGGTTGTTTCTACCTTTTGGCTATTGTAAATAATGCTGCTGTGGACACTGATGTAGGAACTGGGGCTTTTAAACTAGAGTATGACATCAGAGTAGAATTTCCTGCATTTGTTGCCTGGATTGTGGTTGTGTGAGAAAGTATCCTGTCTGGGACAGCACACACTGAAATATTAGGAGGCAAAGGGGTATGAGATGCGTACCCCCTATTCTCAAATGCTTCAGAAAAAAAGAGACAAAGGAAATGTGGCAAAATGTTAAAAATGGGTGAATCTAGATAAAGAGTATGTGGGTTCTCTAAAGGGTTCTTGAAATCTTCCGGTAATTTAAGAATTTCAAAAACACACAGGAAAGTGAGAGAGAGCTATTTCATGATGACAACCAGGCCTCGTGCGGAAAGAAGAACCCGAGCCAAGCCGACCTCCCGGAGCCTGAGACGTGACAAGGGGCATGGAAGGCAAGTTGGGATTCATCATGGTGTCATGGAGAATCTTGTCCCTCTTGGGCCGCTCTGGTTTCTCAGCCACTCTCCGCTTCTTCGGCTGCTCCTGTCCTTACCAACCAGCTTCTCCATTTCGTCCTCTCTTCCTCTTGCTCTCAGCTTGCTCGGAGCTTCTGCTTCCTCATGGCCTCTACTTCCTTTTCTCCGTGTGGGCGTTGCTGCTGCTGTCCTCTGCTTCTGGTCCGGGCAGCTGTGGCAGGTCATGCGGTACAGAGTGTGACAGTCTCCTCACGGAGAGAGCAGCAGCTGTGCCCTGGGAGTGGCCTGCCCAGCCAGTGTGGCCCTGCTTAAAGGCCTGTGCCTGGGACACTCCTTGTGGTCTAGGGGGTTGGTATTGGGGGTGCAGTGGGGAGGAAAAGTAAATCATCACATCCCACCCCAGGCATCGTGATTCATACTTGATTCGTCATGAACATGTGTGAGAGAAACACTCTGTAAAAGTTCAAGAAGAACGGGAGGAAGACAAGATGTCATTGCAATCTGGGAGAAGATTAAGATCGACTATCAGAAAGCCAACCTTTCCCTCCCCTTTTTCCCTCCTTCCTTCCTTCCACAAAATGCATTACATCAAAGGCATTAGAGTTGATGCTGTGGGGATCTAAATTGCCTGAGAGGTGGCCCCTGCCACAAGAAGCTGACAGCCTAGGACGACATGTTTTAAACCGAAGTTTGCAACCTGGTAGTGTGCGTCTGACCTGCCTTAAGAAAAACTTGGTTCCATCACACTTAGCAGTGGTAAATGTTGTTTAGTGAATTTTTATGTGTGTATGTGTATACAGGATTGTAATGTAAAATGTATCTCTACTGTGCATTGTAGAAAACCTGCCTACAAGCCACTGATCTGGTAGAACTAAACGTACGGCTTCGGCGATCACCCGCACTGTGACCCACATCTCCCGCCTAGAACTTGGTCCTGAGTTCTGGACGTGGTTATCCCACCGCCAGCTGGACACCTGAAACTCAACATGCCTGGCACTGTCCATGTTCCCCAAACGTGCCCTCTGCCTACATTAGCTGTCGGTTAATAATATCAATATTGACCTGGCCGGTGTGGCTCAGTGGATTGAGGGCAGGCTGCAAACCAAAGGGTTGCTGGTTCGATTCCCAGTCAGGGCATGCGCCTGGGTTGCAGGCCAGGTCCCTGGTGGGGGCCACGTGAGAGGCAACCACACATTGATGTTTCTCTCCCTGTCTTTCTCCCTCCCTCCCCGCTCTCTAAAAATAAATAAAACCTTTTTAAAAAGTAATGTCAGTATCGAACCTGGTAAGTCAGGCCAGCAGCCTGAGAGTTTTCTAAGGTGCCCCCTTCGCCACTCATTCCTCAAATTCCACTGGCCCCCCTGCCTGTGCCCCTTGCTCTCCACCCTCCCTGACACGCCTGTGTGATTTCTCACCCGGTTTCTTGTCCTGCCTTCCGAACCAGTGTTGCTGGGTCCAGTCTGGCTTCCTGACACCTCCCCCACAAGTCCGTACATCCTATTGCTTCCCCAGTGATCCTCCGAAAACGCTAATGCAATGTTTTTGTTCCTGGCTGAAAACCCTCCAATGGCTCCCCACTGCTTTCGGATTAATGTCCAATCACAGTAATCAGTCTTTCTGAATCTGTGCCTGTTGCCTCTGCAGCCTCCGGTGCTGATCGTCTCAGACTCTGGGAAGTGCCTCTCTGTGGTTCCCAGCGGCGCAGGCAGTCTCGGAGCTCAGTAACCGCCACTCTTGTCCAGTCACTTTCTTTGTCCACCTGTGTCTGAATCCTACCCCTTTTTCTGGACACAGGTCCAGTGTCACCTGGTCTTGGGGCCCTTTCTGACTGCCCTGCCTGGCTTCCCTATCATCCTGGTCACGTGGCTGTCCCAGCACTGGCCAAGCTGCACGTCATTGTCATTTGGACTGCTTGATTGAGAGCTAGCGAGCAGTGAGGACTCTGTTTTGCTCATCCCTGTAAAACAGGCCAACTAACCCAAAGCGTGACACGCTTGGCACCGGCCAAACATTTGTGGAAGTCATGAATGAAGGTGAAATCTTTTACCGGCCATTCCTACTTATAGTGATAGTACAGTGATAATGTTAAGTAATTTTTGCAAATACAGCAGTTTTCCACAAGTCATTAGAACTGGAGTTTTACTGATTGGCCAGATGTGCTTTGTCTAATTCTGACTCAATCATTCCCTTTGCCATCGCCCCCTTCCCTGTCTGGTTCCTATAACGTGAGTAAGAGAACATTGCCATCTGCTTGTGGAAGCTTCCAGGAATTCTCCCACCAACAGATCTGTTTTTTGTGGTTTTTTTTAATTCTTTTTTTTAAGATTTTATTTCTTTATCTTTAGAGGAGAGGGGAAGGGAAGGAGAGAAGGAGAGAAATAATGTATGATTGCCTCTCATGAGTCCCCTGCTGGGAACTGGCCTGCAACCCAGGCATGTGCCCTGACTGGGAATCGAAATGCGATCGTGTGGTTCGCAGGCTCGTGCTCAATCCACTGAGCTACACCAGCCAGGGCTTTTTTTTTTCTTTTTTAACAAAAAGGAAAAAGAAAGAAGGGAGGGAGGAAGAGAGGAAGGTAGGAAGGAGGGAAGGAAGGAAGGGAGCGGACTGCAAAGGAAGGCCGGAAGGCACTGGAGACCATGTTGATGCAACTTAAGGCCTCTTCATTTTCCTTATGGCCCATCTGTGCTGCTGCTCAGGTCGCAGGGGGAAGGCGGGGTCCTTTAATGTTGACTTGGGATGTGAACCTCCTTGGAAGCAGGGGCCTGGCCCAGGGTGACCCTTAAGGAAACTTCAGTCGACTCTGTACTGCGAGGGCCCAAAGCCGCCATGTGAGTTCATGTGCCCCCACAGAACCATTTCATTTCCTCCTTACTCCAGGCCCTGGGGATAGAGTGACAAAGAAAATGTGGCCCATCTGCAGGAGGAAAGGAAAAACTGTCCTTGCTCCTGTACACATTCTTGTGTTGCTCTGGACTTTTGTGGGGTATTTTTGTTTTGAGGGGGGAGGTGACATAAGTGAGATTTAGCCATTTCTAAACAATTTCGTCTCAAAGGGTCCTGCCTCTACATAACTAGGCAGAGCTATTTTTAATGCAAAGCTTTGGAGCCCAGAAAGGGGCACTCCAAGAATCAATACATTACTTACCCAAATTAAACAGACTACGGAGGCAAAGTGCTCTCTAAGGTTTCCTTTCTCATACGTAGCTCAAGTGTGAGGTGACCACCCTGCCATGGGAGGGTTCACAAGACTACAGACCCTGTGAAGTGCCCAGCAGGGAGGCGGCGCCCGGTGATGGGGCACCCACTAGACGCCCTTCTCATGCACCAGAGAACAGAGGGGACACGAGATGAGCAAGAGGGAGGCACGGCTCACTGTGACCACCACCCATGTGATGCTGCAGTGTGTGGCCCCGTAAAGGCACAACAAAGGGATTTTTGTTTGAAGGGCGGTGAATGGCCGAGTTACAAGCGTGCAGATAAATGCCGAAGCGCTCTTTCAAGGTTTGCCGCGGTGACATATAATGTGCCTTTGTCATTTCGGAGGGGAGGTGGAAGCTGGGAACCATGACAGGTTTTACCACCTAATTAATGAGCCGCTTGGTCTTAATAGAAAAACGACGGGATCCTCAGGGTCTTGCCGCGCTCATCTAGGTCATTTCCAGCTTTTTCTCACAACGCGTCAACTCTCTACCACTGTGACAACCAGCAACAACTGGAACGGCCATGATTCCTCAAAAGGTCAGTGTGTGCATCCTGAGAGCAAGGCTACAACGTATCGCTTCGAATCGCACCAAATGACATTTTTGTTTTTTGTTTTTAAGGCAGCTGCCATAAAATTAGGGAGGGATCTGCTTGAAATTCTGTGCTGGCCTTTTCTTTGGTTATTAAAACTCTGCCACATTCTCAACAACATCTTCGAGGTGTTGCCAGGAAGCCCCTGAGTCCCACACCTTCACACGAGCTCCAATATGTCCTGGATTCTGGAGTGACAACTAGTTACTCCCTGACCAGTGACTGAGTCCTGTGAGGTTCTCCAGGCTGGGCTGGGCCCGTTCTCAGGTTCTGCCGTGACCTCTGACTTCCCGAGAGCAAAGAGCAAAGGGCCTTCTTCCTGGGACTGTTACTGAGAGTGTGGGGAAAATCTGCTTGTAGACCTTTTTATCTTCTCCCAAAGCTTTGCCTGAGTGTTGTTCTGGTGGCAGAAATATCCTTTATGCCCCGTTTCAGCCACTACGCCACATCACACTTGTCACTGACACCTTACCACCCCCGTGGAAGAAGTCATGTCCCCATCAAGTAACTCTTCTGTGTGACACATTCAACAACGGCTCTGGTCAAGCCCTGTCCTACACGTCTGACTTCTGTCTCCTTTTGTGTCTATTAAGACAGTTTCTTTTTATCGGCCCACAAATACCGTGGCCACATCCGGGCTTTGCTGAGGTTGTGGTGCTAACCTTTTCTTCTTTTTTTCTTCTGTCCAAATCCTTCCAGCCTTTCAAGGCCCAAATAGAATCTATTTTTGTTGTTGTTGTTGTTGTTTAAAGTATTCTAATACTCACTACTCCCCAAACTCCTTTAGTATTAATAGTTGATATTCATTCATCATTCATTCATTAATTCACTCATTCTGACAACAAATATTTTTCATTCCGGAACTGACCATGGTGAATAAGATAACGTCTTTGCCCTCCAGAAGCCCTGTTCCCATGCGGAAGACGGACATTAAGCAAGTAGATAAGCAAGTGTACAGGGAAGATTCCGCCTGAGATGGGTGCTATGAGAAAAATAAAAAACCAAAAGGCAGAGTAAGGGCCGGAGATGACCCCGGGAGTGGAGGCCGTTCTCTTCCCTGCAATCAGGGAGGGCCTCTTTGAGGAGGAGACATTGGGTGTTTGAGAAAAAGTCCGCAATGAGCCAACGCAAGGGAAGAGTGCTCTCGGCAAAGGAACAGGAAATGAAGGCCAGGAGGCAGGAATGATCTAGAAAGATGAGGGGTGTTTTAGAACAGCGAAAGACTCAGGTGGGGCAGAGTGTAGCAGGAGATGAGGGTGAAGGGGACGCAGAGGTGAGAAACCCCAGGGCTTGGAGGGGGAGAAGAAGACAGGGACTCCTCCATGTGAAGTCTGCGTATCTGACGGGGAAAGCTGGGGGAGGGAGTGCGGATTTGCGTAGGGGAGCGGTTCGACTTGCAAACGTGTCCCTTTTCAGACGTGTTCAGTTTGAGACCTCTTAGGCATCCCAGTGTAGATGCTGAGTGGGCAGTTGGACATACACAAGTCTGAAACCCAGTGAGGCCCAGGCAGCAGATACAAGAAGTCAGAGGCCTGGATGAAATCGCCTAGGACCTGAGTGGAGACTGAGGACAGGCCAGAGCCACGGGGTCCACCAGCTTTTAGAAACCACGAAGGAGGAGCCGGAAAGGAGACCCTGAACTTGTGGCCGTCCAAGTCCAAGTCTCCCGCATATCCAAACACACCCACGGCGCTCACAGATGGTGAACTTCTTGTGACCACTCAGGTCTCTCCACAGGAGTGGGGGGTAAGGTCCCAAGTGTTTTAACCACACCTACATGCTTCATGTGACATACATTTCTTAACTGTTCCAAACTTTCTCAAGGAGCAGGCTCCTGGGGCACACGCAGCCACGGCCTTTCTCAAGGACCGGATCGGTGAGTTAAGAATTCCTTCACCAGCAGTACACTGATGCACGGAGATGAACGAATGGATCGGCAGCCCACACTGTGTCAGCAGCTGGCCTGAGGCCACGCTGTAGTCAGTGTTCAGTCAAGTGCGGACTGAACCTGCAGTGTGGGCTTTAAAAAATTGTTAACACATAGGGTTTGCCTACTAAGAGCTCGGCAGACAGCAACTGTTGATCTTTACACCTCATGTGACAGGTAGCCTTGTCCCCATTGTACAGGTGAGGAAACTGAGACCCGAGAGGGTTCCAGAGGTGGTAAGTGGGCAGGTTCATCTGGCCCCTGAATCCAGGCTCAGTACCGCAGGGCTGCCTGGCCCCTGAAACAGAATCACTAGGAATGCACCCAAGCATAGTCTGTACTTAGCAAAACCTTTGGGACACTTTTATGTATTTGAAAGTTTGAGAACCCATGCTTCGTGGGATCTCAAGTTTGTTCTTCAGAGCTCGTGCACGTCTTCATATTTGCTCTTCTAAGTTGCTTATTTTTAACATTGCTAGGTACACACGTTTAATTTTTGAGAGTGTTGCAGACTAGTGGGAGCGGCCCTCTGCCGCACGCAGGCAGCGGTGTGCTGCGCAGTCTGTCATCCCCAGAGAGGCGAAGCCCGGGCCTGGGCATGGGGCTAGCTCGTTGTCGAACAGTCGAATACGCTGACGATATCACCTAACCGTGGAGAGCCTCGCGCCTTGGACATCGACACAGCCCGCTCTCGGCATGAACAATGTGTCTTTTCCCCTGTATCTATGACTCCACACATCTGCCTGCTCAGACCCGTGAACGGTAGCAGAATAGATCAATCTTGTGGCCAGCGCAGTGGCATGAATGACTCCACAGTGTACCTGAGAAGAGATGGTGGTCAGGTGAGGATAAAGCCTGCGAGTGTGGAAGGGCCCCGGGGCCCTCAGAGACCTCGCTCCAGGGAGCATCCTGTCTGATGGCCTCAGCGGATGGTATCGGCTTCTGGCGTGAAAGAAGGATGAAGTCATGGGGATAGTTCAAAGGAAATGAATCTGGTTCTCAGGTGGACGAGGCCGGCCTTCGGGTCACGGGAGATGACACGCAGGCAATTCATTCCTGTGGACAAGGAACTGTGTTTTACTGTCGCGGGTCCCCACCCACCCTGACCCTGAGTTTGCTTCATTTGTGC
Organism: Sturnira hondurensis; assembly: GCF_014824575.4. NCBI lineage: Eukaryota > Metazoa > Chordata > Mammalia > Chiroptera > Phyllostomidae > Sturnira > Sturnira hondurensis. The sequence goes on along the minus strand of NW_028094846.1, from coordinate 8,822,120 downwards.
AGTGAGACTGGTTTCGCCTGTTTGCAACTGTAAAACTATTAGTCACCATTCAGAGGGTGCGGAAGCCAGTTTCCCCAGCAGCTGATCCTGTACACAGTCTTCATCCCACAAAAGAAACCGACAAGGGCTTCACTACCTACTGCACTTGTCAAAGGAGAAAAAAAATAAGTGGGGATAGAAACGAAGCCATTGCACTGGGGAGAACTGAAATCTGGACCTCAATCTGAAAATGAAGGACGAAAACAAAGGGGAGGGTGGATGGGAAGAGGGCTGTCAGGGGTGGAAGGGAGATGGGGACAGACTTCCACGGTGTACGTCTTACATGTAGGGCTATTAGACTACTTAAAAAAGAGGAAGAGAAAGAAAGAAAACTATAAGATGCTAAAATAAATTCAAATTTCAGATAAGCAATGGATAATTTTTACTATAAGTCTGTCCCATGTAGTATCTGAGACATACCAGTAGGAAAATATTATTTGCTGTTTATCTGAATTTCAAATTTAGCTCAGTGTTCTGTATTTTATCTGTCAACCCTATTTGAGTACTGCCTTTTCATCTCAGTTTGAAAAAAAATCCTTTTAGAAAACAGATGTCTTCAGAAAACTAGGTCATGGATTCAACAGCATAAATACTTGCTAACTGTGCTGGGCAGTGTGATGGGGTTGCGTATTTAATTAATATACATAAACTAGCCATAGTGAGGATAGAAACTTAGTTATTTCAAATAAAATCCATTTTATTTAACTATTGGTTTGAGTAGGAATAAACTAAAAACGGACAGCACCGGTTCTAAGACTTATGGAAAAGAAAAGACTCATTCATTTACTCATTTACTCATATTCTCGGCTTCTCTTTTACCCATACAAGTTCTTCTGGTATGCATGTTTTACTGAATTTTATTTGAACGATCAAAATAATTACCATATAAGGAACTCCCTGACCTAGTTTCTTAAATAATTCTGCATGGTGATAACTTAAATGTAAAGACGTAATAGACTCAGCCTAAGACAAAACAAAGCCCCTCTCCCTGCCCCGGAAAAGAGCCAGCGCCCCCTCCTTGCTTCTATGGCAATCCGTGCAGCTCCAGTGTGTCCGGGAAGGAGGGCAATAAACTAGCACAATAAACACACCCAGAGGTTGAAACAATAGAGGCTCAGAGCTGGGAGCTAAGATCGGGAGGCACAGCCTGAAGAAGAAACAGCGTCTCAGTAAAAACAAGTCCTGAAGTGCCCAAGTCTGTGGCCAAGAGGGGGTGGGGCAGGGACGGGGGTGGGGGGTGGTGAGGAACAGGGAAGGACGGCAGGACTGAGGGGGGAAGGATGATGCGTCTGTTGGTTGCCCAGTATCGGGAGGGTTATCAAACGAAAGAAGATTTATTTTGTCTAGCTCCAGAGAACAAAACCAAGGCCAAGAGCCAGACGCAGTAGGAAAACAGATCTTGACACCATTGAGGCAAGAGCCCTTTGAGCATTGGACTCACTGCAATGGAAATGGGGAGAGGGGGCTGGCTGGGGGGCGGGCAGGCCTGGGGCGCAGAGGCCTCTGCCTCCGATGAGGCGTGGACCAGCTGCCCACTGTGGTGTGTGCTCCAGCCCCTCAGGGCCTGTGTCTCTTCCTGACTGCTATGTCCTCGGTGTCGTGAACAGCAGTTGGCACACAGTAGGGTCTCAGGAAATCTACAGGCTCACAGGGGGACTGCTTTTCAGAGGAGGTGGTGCCCCTCTGGGCCTTGGTCTTGAAGTGACAGGGAAGGGAAATGAGCTGAAATCACACTAACGCACAATGAGCACCTACATTCGCGCGGGGAGGCTGTAGTGCTGCAGTGTGTGAGAGCTACAACTACACAACCCATCTCCCCCCACTCCACACCAGTCTGGACAGAAAGGCGAGAATAAAATCAGTCAAAAGCAAAACTTCTCTGCTTCCCCCAGGGCACTTGTGTCACATGGCATGACCTTAAGCTCCATCCCATACAAAACCAAGGGGAGGGTATATTTTATTAGGCAAAGAAAATGACTTCAAGAGAAGGGACACAGCAAATTGCACCTGGGCTGGTGGCTGTAAAGAGGTAAGCCAAAGAGGACTCTTCTGGGATTTCTCAGTGGCTGCTTTTTCCTTGGCTCGGTTACCACAGTACTCTGGAGCTGGGGAATCAGAGATAGTGGCGGACTCAGAGGCTGTGTGAATAAGTAAAAGACTGTGGCTCACTTTAAACAGAGGAAGTAAGTTGCCAGTTTCACCTCCTCCTGCCAGTACTGTGGCCCCATGGGGTCTGCTGCCCCCCTGGGTAAGGAAGCTGCACAGACACAAGCCAGAACCTGAGCACTGTGAGAGTGTGGGGGTCCTCACAAGCCACAGGCCCCTGACCCCTCCACTGCCTTCCCAGTGATGGGAGAAGAGGCACACTGGACATCAAAGCCACTTGGACGTTCCAGGTGAGCCCATGGTGTGCTCCAGGGGGAGGCACAGCTCGGCCGGGGAGTTCCCCTGGAGGCGGCCACCCCTGTGCCGCCCAAGAGAACCATGCTCGGGCCCACAGCGCAGCTGGCCCTGCACATGCTGGTGGCAAAAGGTGGGACAAAGCAGTTCCAACGGTGACACCGGGATCCCTTCTGGTGCTCTGCAGTCCGTCCTGTAGGAAACTGGACCTTCAACTCATGACTGTTTTGTACGGAGCTAGTTCCATAACACGCAGCATTTTTACTTAAATAGTTCCTGTCTTTCCCTCAGGATGGATCTGCAGGCGTGATTTGCAGAGAACTTGACACTGCGCAGGAGTCACAATGTGTCAACATGTAGGGAGGGGTGGGTGTCCTATCAGGGTACACATTGCTATAGGGAAGTCACTTGTGGGGTGGCCGTGAAGGGCCCTGGCTTGCCGTAAATGTACAGGGGGTTGTTTTGGGATGAAAATGTGTATAACTTGATCTCAGCATTGAACAAATGGGGCTCTTCATTACCCCTCCCACCTCAAAGGAATGTGGATCTTAAGTGAAGTTGTAATTTACATTTTTCTTCAGGAGAAAGAGGGGAAGGAGGTCTGGGCAGCTTTAATATAACATCTGTCGTCGCTATTATATCATGGAACTAACATTTTAAAATTGTTTTGCCCTCCTAGAGAAAACCGCCAGAGAGAGATGCTTGAGTGTGCTCGTGAATGTGTTACGCACAAATGCTTGTGCTTATGTTTCCCGGTCACGCATGCTTATTGGAAATGTTTCTAAGATCACAGAACTGTAACCCCATTCTGCATGGACAAGCAGGGCTAACAGCTTAAATATTCTTGAAATTTTAGATACACAATCCCATGGATGATCCAGAAACCACTTCCCATAAAAGGAGAGAGCGCACGCAGATCCCTGGGAAAAGGCATTCCCTGTGGGAGGGACGAGATACAGGCCTGTACTGGGGTGTAGACACCATTCCCAGAGACAAGATGCAAACAGTCAAAAGCAGCAGCAGACCGGGGCACGCCAGCGTGGGTAGCTAGACTTCTTCCTTGCGTGCAAACCAGAAGCCAAGAGATTTACTGAGCTCCCCGTGAGGGCGCGTCTGTCCCTTCTTCAAATCCGATTCTCTTACCATCTGTTCCTTCACGTCCGCCTTGGCTGTAAACAGAGTTCACGCCCAGCAATGCATCATCGTCCCAGGCAACTCTACTTGCTCCCTGAACACAGAGTCAGCCTGAAAGACCGTGAGCCTTGCCGCTGTCCATGTGCCCTAACAGTGCAGACTGTGAGAGTGTTGGAAGTACCTTGGGGAACGGGAGTTTTGACTTCATTTGGCAAATGTGCTGTGATAGAACCGCTGGTTTTGAGAATCTGGTAAGGGCACATCTACATGCATCGGGGCGACTTAGGCCACAGGAAACGCTTTCTCTGCCCTGCAGAACAGTGAGGACATTGTGGGGGGCAGTCCCTACCCCACAGGAAGTGGGTCCACGAGAAACTGACAAGCAGCTGCCCTGAGAACACACTGCCTCCAAGGCTGCGGTTGATGTGGGGGTGGGGGCGGAGAGGCGGCAGGAGTGGAAGATCCCTCCGAGATGCGTATCTAGGATGTGAGCCTGTGGCTCTGAGAATGTGCGGGAAGAGCCAAGCCCTTGGCAGCTGCGGGGAGGGATCCGCTGCCCTCTGGCCCCTAGCTCGGGTTTTCACAGCTCTGTAATGTTTATAATGCATTCTTCCCGGGAGAAGCTTGGAGCGCCCCATGTCTTTGAATGGATCCGGGCCCTCCTCTGACCATCCCATGAGTAATTAAAGACACAAAGCAAAGCAAACAAGGGGGAAAAAATTCCACGTTGGAAGAGGTCGCAGCCACGGCAAAGGAGAAAACAACATTCGCTCTGCTAAGCGGCAACAGGGAAAGTAAACCTTGTGACTTGTCACTGGTTCTGAGCCCCGGCAGCGACAGAAGTAGGCAGAATTCACTAAAAAAGTACTCGTTCTGGCCATTGTTGACTCAAAGTCCCCTCATGGCAGGGAGAGGGATTTGCCTGTTCCAGGGGCCCATGGGGAGGGGACAAGCTTTTGCTCAGTGCAGCTGCGAGACTGTGACACACAGCGAGGACTGAGGAGATAAGCAAGTGCACTGAGGATTTCTCACTGTCAGCAGGGGATTACGAACGTGGAGAGATTAAGAAAGGCTGGAATAAACCCTGTCATGTCAGACTGGAAGGGAGGAAATGACGCAGCCACAGCCAGCCAGAGGCAAAGATATCTTGGTAGCAATAAACACCTAACTTATAAGACTTGGCTTCTAAATATCATTTATTCTCCATGTAAAGGATGCAGGGTTTCTTAGAGAAAAGCTAGACTCTTGGGCTGCAGCAGGAAGCATAAAAAAATAAGACAGGACCATCTTGTACTACAAGGTAAAGACGCAAAGAATAACGGGGACACATCAAAAAGACACAAAGGCTGCCTTACACGAGCTGCCCCTGGCCACGTCTGGGACAAATTGAGTATCATGATAAATGACAGTTACTGAATTTTAACCCCTCGAGGAATGTTGGAAGTGATGAGTCTACAGTGACCGAACTTAAAGGAATAAATGGAAGACTGAGGAGAGCTCTATGAGATGTCTTCAGGTACCTCCTCACAAAATCCTCAGGGCAGATTCAGGGGAGAATCCTGCAGGACCGCTCTTTACCAAACGTCACCGAAAGCCAGGAGTGGGACAAAGGATGTCACGTGTTTCCTGAGACCATGAGATAAGAGCGGGGCATTACTTCTGAGGCGTCCTCCCTGCAAATGCATGAGTCATGAGTCAAATGCAAACATCAGACAGACCGACTGCAGGGCATTCTACAAAGTAACCTGGTGCTTCGAAAAATGTCAAGGTCATGGTACAGAAGAAAAAACGCAGTGCTTTTCCAAAATGAAGCAGATTAAAGAGAAACGAGAACTATAAAGGGCACAGAGCCGTACAGGATATCATAGGGACAATAGGTGAAGGTGGAATGGGATGTGGGGTTACATGGCAAATGTTGGGTCACTGCTAGTTTCCTAAGTGTCAAGGTTGCATTGTGTAAGGGAACATCCTCGTTCACAAGAAATACAAAGGTGCGTATAGAGGGTTAAGGGGGCTGGGGGCGTGCCTGCCACTTTTTCTCAAAGGGTTCAGCATGAAACTTCAGCATGTGTGTGTAAAGAATAAAGCAGATGTAATAAAATGATGACAACTGGTAAACTGAATGAAAGGTGTTTTGAGTACTACTGTTCCAATTTTTACAACTTTCCCATAAATTTTAAATTGCAGAATAAAAACATAAAAACAGGGGAAAGGGCTGCTCTGGCTCTCTTTGTACACAGGCTGCAGGGAATCAAACAGAGGAGGTCAACTCAAATGGAATGACAGTGCCACTTACAGCACTGCACTGCCTGACAGAGACCCCGACCCTGCCCTCACTGGGCCCCCGGGGCTGTTCCAGGGGCAGGGAAATGAACGGGGCTGGAAAGGGGGGGGGGGTTGGGGGGCGGGTGCAAGACACAGGGCGCCAATGGTCAAACTGCTATGGGAATTCAAAGGGCCAGGAAGCTCCATGCAGGTGGTCTTGCATGAGGAGGCCCCGAAGGCAGTGGGGTAGGGCACAGTGGTGCTGTTTAGCATCGCATTTTGGCATCACGGAGAGTGCTGGCCGTTTTCTCTCTGGTCGCCCTGAGAGCTGATCTGTTCCTGACCTCCACAGGCTTGCTCCCAACACTGCGCCTGCCCAGAACGGGGGCCTTTTATCCGTGTGGAGGAGCCGGTGCACCCCGGTTTCAGGATGCAGCTCCCATCCCCTCCTCTGACCTTTCCTGACAGGCTTGCTCCCCTCCAGGTAGAAAAATGCTTCGCTCTCTGTGCCTCTGTCGTCGTCGTGACATGTGTCATGGCCCCTGCGGCCCCCCTGGGCGCATGTCAACCCATCCGTGCACCCCTCCCAGCCCGCAGTCTCCTAGACGGCCTTGTGTCTTTGAATGTCTCGTCTGGCCACAGTGGGGCCTCCGTCGTTGTTAAAATAATCACACAAACCGAAGACTTCTCCAAGCTGGGTTCCCCCCCACCTTTCCATCTTTACCCCTAGGCTAACTGAGGGCTCTTTACCCAGTGAAAACATCCCCTGGACTTTCCAGTTTCAAGTAGAAGGGACCCAGGTTCCAGGGCCAACACTCTCTTCTCTGTGCTGAGACCATCGGTGGAGGTGAAGGAAGAGATGGCCCAGCACGTGGGCAGCAGTGACAAGCTCCGTCACACCAGCGGCTTCAATTCTCTACTACGGACCCAGTCACCAGCCCACACAGGGATGCATGAGCTACTCCTCGGGTTCTACTAGGGGAGGCGCCCTAATGACAACCATAGCTGACCGAGAGCCAACAGAACCGTGTTAACCACTGGGAGACTCTCCCATCAAAGCAGAGTATTTATACAAGCAACCGTCTGCTGAAGGCTGCACGGCCCAGCCACAGTGTCACTGAACAATAGTCAGTGACCGCCAACATTTCTCTAAGCACTCCTTGGCCAGGCACCGCCCGCACCCGGCGCACGTCCCGAACCATGCTCACGGGTGTCCGGGCCAGTCTGCAGACCGAGGCAGCCGCTCCCTCTGGCCTGGCTGCACTTGAACCCAGACTCGAGTTACTACGTTACTGAAGTTCCCATGACAAAGCCCCACCCCTCCTCCCCTTCTCCATGGTAACTGCAGTTTGAGGTCTGAAAGAACATCTTTGTGGGTTGATTCATGTTCTGTCTCTCACTTTCTACCATGGATGAGGTTGCTGCTTTGGGAATGGTGTGTCATCCACCTGCTATGGAAGGTCGAGGGGTTTCTGCCTGGAAGCACTTCGCTTGCTAGAGTCCACACGGAGTGCTGAGGCTCTCCTCTGTCAGCCATGGTCGCCAGTTTCAAACATTTGTTCGTGGGAGCCTTGCTTCACCCTTAAGGGAGCAGCCCCCCCCGCCCCGCCCCACTCCAACTCCCCCGCCAAGACGAGCTAGCAGCTGTTGGGGGAATTTTCAGTGCTTGATTATTTTTTCAAAATTTTATTTATTTATCTTTAGAGGGAAAGGGAAAGAGAGAGGGAGAGAAATATCAATGTATGGTTGCCTCTTGTGTGTCCCCTGCTGGGAACTGGCCTGCAACCCAGGCATGTGCCCTGACTGGGAATCGAACCGCGATCCTCTGGTTTGTAGGCCCGTGCTCAATCCACTGAGCTGCACCAGCCAGGGATCGATTATTTTAAGGCATCTGTAAAGTGGGTGAAAACTAACTCCAGTAAACAATTCGTAAAACGAATGTTTCTGAAAAAACAAATCAGAACAACAGCCAAGCCTTGCAGAACATCTGGCTCCTCAAACACGTAGAATGTCACTCGGTGCCCAGGACCGTGGGCCAGACTCTGCCCGGAGACCATTGCCACGGGCCGCGCTTCACAAAGAACAGCACGAATCTCCCGTTTGCACGTGCTGCCTGGCAGAGTGATGTCTGACCGAGAGTAGGACGGCAAAAGGACTGCCATCATGACTGTTTGTGGCTGCAGTGACTTCGCACTGACACAGTAAAAATGAGAAAGCTCGCCGGCACATGTTACATAATTTTTAAATGCATGTACTTAGTAGCAAATGCCAGCTTGATTACACGGCTTGTAGATACGGCCTTAAGGAGAACTAGTAAAACAAAACAGTTTTTGTTCTTACACATTTCTCTGTCCAATGGTACCGTCCACCAGCCCCACTCCAGATGGAGCTGAAGCTCACAGAGAAGCTCACACTTATGACTGCGGTGTCTGCAGGGTGGCTCTGTGTCAGCCCACCGGAGGGGGGCCTCGTTACTACCTGCTGTCTATGGGGAGGACCCGCAGGGCCCAGGGAAGACACAAGACCGCCCATCCTATGCTGTGGCTCCACGGTCCTAAATTGAGCCCATCGAGTTGACATCTTCCCTGGTTGGGGGTTACAGTTTCAAAAATGATCGCTCCTGCAGCAATTCACTGTTATGAATACCCCCACAGTCCAGGAGGAAGGAACTAGAAAACCAGGCCAGCAACAAGTGCGTGACAGCTTGAATTCCCACCAGCTGTAGCCACTGGCCCCAGGCCAGGCTGCCGTCTGACCTTCACACTGGCCAAGCGAGTGGGCATTTCTTATCAGCCCTCAGAACCGAAATGTCCCTGGGACAGTTTACAGACACAGAAGTCCCTCAGGGAGGGGACGATACAGATGCCACATGTTTTAAAACATATGTTATTTCTTCTTGGACATGGCTCTGAGGGTGGGAAGAATCAGCGGTACTGAGTATTCGTTGAGTGTGTCCTTATGAGTCTGGCCCTGCGTATAGGTTTTTGAAGAATGAGAAGATGTTCAGACACAGATTTAGGCGCAATGATTCTCTGCCTGGTCGTGGAGGCTGTAAACGTATGAGACGCAGCCCGAGGGGCGCTGGCAAACCTTGGCCCGTGGGGCCGACCCAGAGCCCACCGCCCGTTCTGAATTGAGCCTGAGCTGGAAATGGTTTCCACCTTTTTACATGGTTGGGGAAAAGTTCAGAAGAACAATTATCTCAATGCCTGGCAGTCAGATTTCACTGGACCGTAGCCACGCTCATCGCTCACGCCCCGTCTGTGGCTGCTTTTGTGCTGCAGTGGGCAGCAGAGTGGACTGGTTGTGACAGGGGCCATATGGGCCGCAAACCCTAAAATAGGCACTGTCTTGTTCTTGACAGAAAGCGTCTGCTGGCCTTGAGGAGGATGACACTTCAAGGGTGCTAAGCCGGGGAGCTGTAGCCGGGTAAAGAACCAGAGGACGTCCACGAGGGGACAAATGTTTTGGGTGGCAGTGAAGTTTCATGGAGGAGGAGCCTTCCAGTGGAGCTTGAAAGATAGAGACACTGAGCACGGTGGCAAGGGGGACAGGCCAGCCAGCTGCGGCTGTCAGCTGGGCGGCGTCACCGACAGCAGCGGGGCCTTGGTAAGTTCTTTACCTTCAGTACCTCGGTGTCCTCAGCTGTTAAATGGAAGCGTGAATACTCACTTCCCGGGACTGCGGTCCAGGCCACAGTGAGATCACACACAAAGTTAGCGAGCCACCTGGTACAGAGCTGGTGTCTGTAAATGTCAGCTGTCAGGATCGATGGTAGTGACGGCCACGAGTTCTCACAGTTGGGCGTCTGTGAATAAAAATAAGTCAAACTTCACCCCAGACTGGAGCCTTTCAGAGGTGATCAGTGAATAAGCTTTTAAAATCTTTCTCAGGGCTGGTCCGAGTGCAGTGGTGCCTACAATTAAAATCTTTCTCAGAAGATATATTTGAACAATTGAATCCGATGAAGTTGTTAAAGATGGCGCCATTAAAGACTCAGAGCACAGGAAATTGGTCCCAAAGTGTTCTGTGAAAATAAGTTCTATTAGCCCCTACATTTTATTTCACCAGAGCATCCGGACCGGAAACTCAGCAGGAAAATCGAGTGAAAGCTATCGACCCCTCTCCTTGATAAATGTGCACTGCACACTCACGCACACACACACGTTTGCCTGCAGTCTCAGGGCTTAATGGATCCCTTGAAGTTCATCGTGGGTTTTCAGTTCGGGACTCCTGTTCTAGTTGCCCACTCATACTTACAAACCCACAGGATAATTGCTAGGTGAACCAGAAGGCTGAATGATTAATTCATGAAGAAGAACTAATGTCCAGTGGGCTGAAACCCTGGCATTGGCCGATCAGCTCATTATCTTGCTGTACAAAAGCCCTACATACAGCCAAGGCACAATTAAAAGCAAGTACGAAATCAGAGCAGAGGGAATTCGAGATTGGCCTTAATGGCTCCTGTCGCCGAGCTCTGGAGGCTGATGCATCCGTTTCTGCTGCAGAGGTGCCCCTGCCAGGGCTGCTGGAAGAACAGCCGGTGCAGGCCTTCTCCCCTGGGCCGCTCTCGCTGCCTGCAGGCGCAGCGAAGGCTGAACTCCTCCTGGAATTGCTCTCACCGATGCAGGTACAGGACGAGTCGTCAGACCCTGCGTTCAGACGTGTGGATCTTCTTACTTACCCTGGTCCTTTTCCGTGTGGGATATATAGACACATATGTCCCCGTCTGTAGGTTCCAGTTTAGGGTAGGTGTGTTATGTGGACTTTTCACAATTTCATTTCCACAAAGAATCTCTGTCTTCGAATTTAGGAGGTTCCTCACCACCCCCGCGCCTTCTCCAGCCTCGTCCACACTGTCTCCAGGAGAAAGGGGTCCTTTGGTTAGTCCTCTCTCCCTCCCTCCCTCCCTCCCTCTCTTCCTTTCCTCCTTCCTTCTGAAATGAATTTTTATTTGGAAATAGTTTAAGACTTACTAGAAATGTCAAAAGTAGTAAAGAGCTCCCATGTACTTTTCACCCAGCTTCCCCCAATGAAAAACACCCTACTTACATAACCACAGTACAGGTCGACACCAGGGAATTACACGGGTGTAACATCATTAACTCAGGTACAGACCTCACTCAGATTTCACTACTTTTTACGTGCACTCGGTGTGTGCGTGTGTGCAGTTCTACGCTATTTCAGCACATGTGTAGATTGAGAGAGCAAGGTCACAATCAGAATGCCTCCAAGAAACTTCCTCATGTTACTGCTCAACAGCCAGTGACTTCCTTTTATACATACGGGTGACCCTTTGAACAACACGGCTGGGATGGTGCAAGTCGGCTTCCACGAGGGTCTTTTCCATCTTGTAAAGAGACATCGTAAACGTCTGGTATTGATAAATACAGCACAGCGCTATAAAGGTATTCTTTCTCCCTCATGATTCCCTTACTGACGTTTTCTTTTCTCTATGGTGAGAGCACAGTGTCAAATACATATAACATACAAAGCAGGCATTAACCGACTCTTTGGGCTGTCAGTAAGGCTTCCAAGTCAACGAGAGGCTATCGGTGGTTCAGTGGTGGGGGAGTCAAAGGCGACACGTGGATTTTGCTCTGTGGGACGGGGCAGGGGTTTTATTGACTGCAGGGGGTCTTTGGTGCCCCTCATTCCCTGTGTCACTCTTTGTCATAGTGTCAGGAATCTCAGTCCAGCAGACTTTTGCTATTTCAGCACCTGAAGTTCTAAAGCCAATGGCCTCTGGGGACAAAGGTTGTGACCCTGGGTGGGGAGATGCGGTCACTATTACCAAGACCTCGATGGCAGTGTTTCCGTTCAAACTGTCTTGAGTTTTATTTCTAAATCTCTGAATATTTTCTGTCATTGAGCAAACTTTTTGAATGTATACTCTTGCTATTGTGTAGAAACAGTCTACTAGGCTTTTAGAAAATGTTAGAACTTCTGACCATAATTCCTTTGACTATAGTTTCACAATAAAAAATTTCTTAACATCTGTGGGTTGTGTTGGTGTGTACCTTTACACAACCCTGAAACTTGTTTTTTTTTTTCTCCCTCAACTTGTTCCCTCTGGTCTCTGAGTTCTCTTCTGCTTGTGTCCTTCACCTCAGCTTTTCGCCTGAGTGAGTTTCCTTTGGACAGATTCAGGGCCAAGGCCAACGTCCTCTGCTAGAAGTCACCGCCTTGGGTTAGATTCCCCGGAAATCCACTTTCAGAGAGTTCACTTTCCCAGAGTCTTCTGAGCAATAAGCTGTTGCTCACCCCAGAGTCTGCATGAGTACTTTTGTACGACCTTTCCCCAAGATGGTCAAAAACTGATGGGTTTTGGAGCTGGTCCAAGGAGTGAGACATGTCAAATGAATAGATTATGGCACCTGTACATAATCACAGGTAACCATCATAGATGGCTACTTACGGTCACTCCAGAGAGCAAAGCATAATTCAGCCTGAGAGCGCATAGCCAGCACGTGCTCAAGACCTGACACATTCTTAGGCTAAAAAGACTGAGAGCTGCTCAGTGATTGGAGGCTGCCTGTCCCGTGACTCGGGGGAGGGGAAAGAAACCCATGGCTGCTGTGGGAATGGAAGACAACAAAGCCACTTTGGAAGACAATGTGACAGTTCACAGTTAAGCGTTAAACATACGACCACCTGGAAGTAACTCCACACCTCGCTGGCTGCCCTGGAGAAATGCGGACACGCAGCCATGCAGAGATCCGCAGGGGGGTGCCCCTGGCAGCGTGCATCACAATAGCCAAACCTGGAAGCAACCTCAACGTCTACCAAGTGGGGAAGAGACATAAAATGCGGTGCGACCACCCAAAGGACTGCTAGGCAGAAATAAAAAAGGAATGGACTACTGACATAGTACATCACTGATAAACTTCAAAAACATTACGCACGGCAAAATAAGTTAGACACAGGAGGGCACGTGTTATGATTCCATTTGCATGGAATATCTAGAAAGGCAAACTGATAGAGACAGAAAGCAGACTGGCAATTGCTTGGGCCTGGGCCTGGGCCGGGGCCTGGGCCTGGGGATGGGGATGGGGACAGGACGAGGGCACAGGGGGCCTTGCTGAGGGCGTGGTGATGCTTAAACGGATGTGCAGTGACGGTTGCCCCCCACTTGGTCAAGTTACTAAAAATAATTGAATAGTACACTTGAAAGGGGTAAGCTTTCTGACATGTAACATAGAATGCTGTTTTTTTTGAAAAAGAAAACCAACCCACATTTTTCTGGACGGTGGGAGGGTCAGCCTTGGGCGCGTGCCCTAGGAAATCCTCCTCTCATAAAGGACTTTTCAAATCCCAGCTTGTGCCGGAGCAAACGGAAGATGCCGCTCGCTCTCCAGACCCAGCGACCCTCGCTCCAGTTCGCTCTCCCTTTACAAGGTGTTCTCCCTTCTAGCTCCTACTTAGGGAAGAAGAAACATTTATAGTTCTGGAAGGTACTTGAGTGGAAGGTACTTGCTACGTTGTGTATTCTCTGCTTCCTCAAATGGGGAGGGCCAATCCTGCAGACCCCGGATGGAAAATCTTAATGGGAACAAGGAAAAGTTGTCAGCCCAGTGCTGGGACAGGGCGGGGCAGGGCAGAGGCCTGGAGAGAGAATGACCTGGAGACACAGGGGAGAGGGGGGTGGATTTAGCCCCACTCGATCCTCCGGGGAGGAGCCCAGGGGTGTGTGTGGGGGGCACCTAGGGCTGGACAGAACCCAGTCCCCAGGGGAACCTCACACTGATGAGAAACTGCCCACCTTACCCAAGGACCTCTGCTGCTTTCTGTGGTCTTGTCTCGCCCAAGACATGCCCTGGATAGTGGGGCCAGGGGCAGCCAGCTTCATGGGGAAGGGGGGGCAGGCGGTATAAGGGGTATCAGAGCAGGAGAGAAGCCAAGGGCGGGGAGAAACAGTCAGGATGCCCACCTATCGTAACGCCTGCCACTCGGTAGCAGTCAGTGACCATCTGCTTCTACCATGCTCACTGACACTGCTGTGGCCAGTATCGCTGCCCTGCCTCCCCTCAGAGTCACCACAGTCCAGGGACGCACAAGAGTGGAAAACCAGCAGGGCCCACTCTGGGCAGCCAGGAAAGACTTTCTTGAGAAAATGATGGTTTTGCCGAGGTCTGGTAGGTAAACGAAAAGTTTATCAGGCTGACGTGGTCAGTGGGAAGAGCATTCCAGGAGAGGCAGCAGCACGTGCAAAGGCCCTGTGGTCGGGGGAGGATGTGGACACTACCACAGCCACAAAGGCAGATGGTTACCCAGTGCTGGCAACGCCAGACTGGGTGGGCCCCCAGCGTGCCACGGGCAGGCCCTGTTAGCAGTTCCAGGGTCCAGGGCAAGGGCACAAAAAGAAGCCCACTGGCTAAATGTCTAAGTATTTAAAAGTATAAACCTCACTAACAAACTATCAATAGAATCCATTCCATCCTCCTACCTTGTCAGAGGTACCCCTGGCTCACCGCTTTGGCTCCCCAACCCTGGCTTCGTCCGGCACCACGAGGGTCAGGGACACATGCATGTGGGCCCCCTCCCTCCCCCCCACACACCACATCCCCCAGACTGCATATCTACGCTCCCCCAGCAGCAGCCAATAACCACTGCCCAGACATCCCCTTCGGGTGTGTCCGCCAGCTGTGTGGTCCACCTTCAGGATGAACCTAGGAGGAGGGCCGTGGCCTGTTCGAGAAGGGCCTTCTAGGGTCTTGGGTACCCAGATTACAGTCCAGAAGGGGAGACACGGGGTCTGGTGGGCACATCCCCTTGGTCCAAAGGGTTATAGTTCTTGGAAGGAGAGCCCAGTCAAAAGTGGGGTCAGAAGGGAGCCCATAAACATGAGGCAGGGCCCCTTGCACCCAGAACAGCCGTGGTTGTGGAAACGCAGGGAAAATAACCGAGGCCAGGGGAGGGGATGCAGGGGAGGGGCGGCTTCCTGGAGGAGGAAGTGCCTGCGCCCAATATCCCTGCAGAGGAAGCATCTGCTGCAACATTGAGGTCCATGACCTAATAAATCCGATGTTCCTCGGTCAAATGTGAAATATCATAGTCAGGTGGCAGATGTTTTAGCTCCGGTTATGAAGCCATTTCTCCTTTAACCCCTTTATGGGGCAGGATTAAAGTGGCAATTTTGGTTGAGGGTCTTCCTCTGCGAGTCTCCAGCCTGGCTTAGGAGAGGGCCCTTTGAGGGCTGTGCGTTCACATCTATGTTGTCAGCCAGGGGGTGAGAACGATTTTCTTAATTTAAGTGCTTAACTACGAAACCTTTTTACATGGCTCATATGTTAGACTGAAACTCGGCCCTTGGTGTGGAATTGGCCAGGAGGGCGAGGGTGGAAATATGGTGGAGGGAACACAGGTGCGAAGGCAGAAACGGGAGTGTCGTTCAGTGGGATGCTGACCCGCACAGCAAGGCCACCCCCCATCCTCATCCTACCCTCATCCCCAAGGTCAAGATGGCGGTCCTTTATTTTTATAATTTCTACTTCATATATACTTTAATTCAAGTACAGTTTACATTCGATATTACTTTATATTGGTTTCAGGCAAACGGCATAGTGGTTAGCCAAGCAGACACTTTACAAAGTGTCCCTCCCACATTTTGTGTACCCACCTGGCACCACACACAGTTATTACTTATTACTAACTCTCTTCCCCAGGCTGTACTTTATGTTCTGGTGACGGTTCTGTCACTGCTGATTTGTGCTTCTCGATCCCTTCGCCTCAGTTCCACGGCCCCCTCCCCTCTGTCAGCCATCAGTTCTTTGCAGCTATGAGTCCCTTTGTTTGCTCATTTATTTTGCTCCTTAGATTCCACATGTAGGTGAGATCACATGGGATTTGCCTTCCTCTGACTTACTCCACTTAACATAACACCCTCTAGGTCCAGGCTGTCCCTGTATACACTGGCACTAGGATACTTCACAGGTGGAAGGATTTGTGCTAGTGTATGTGTGTGTATGTGTGTGTGTGTGTGTGTGTGTGTGTATTGCACTGTGCAAATGAGAACTCTGCATGTCTGTGGAAGTCCAGGGTGGGAAAAGTAAGCTATTGTGGAAGATTAAATGCACTGAAGAGAGAGCCAGGAAACCTTGTATTTTAAAATATAACCATCTCAGTCATTTGACCCAGGGGGAAATAGCAATGTCAGGAATGGACTCCCAATTACCAGCAATGTCCCAGAAGAGAGCCAGGGAGAGTCCGTGCTGGGAGGGGTGAGGGGGACAGATTTCTCAGCAGTCTTGTCCAAGGGCCTTTGCAAGAAAAGGGCAGCCTCCCGGGGGAATTTTTTTCTAACTCTAATGGCCCGATCCAAATCCCATCAAGAAAGGAATAATTTAAAGCTAGATGAGCCAAAATATCTGGGATGGAGAGAAAGGGGAAGGAGGGAAAACATGACCTGTAGAGCTGCCAGTTTGGAAGACCGGGGCGGGGGGGGGGGGAGGCAAAACGATACCGAGTCATTTAAGGAGGGTTTGTTTATTTTTATTTTTATTATCATCATCATCATCATCATTATTATGACAGGGTTATCAATATTGAATTTTTACTGAGGGCTTACTGTGTGCCCAGCAGGGCTCAAGTGTAACAAGTCTTGGCAGTGCAAGGAACACACACTCTCTATAAGGAAAGTGCTGCTATTATCCCATTTGACAGATGAAGACAAAGAGGCGTAAAGAGGTCAGGTCCAGGAGCGTGGGGAAGGCAATGGGTTGGTTTTGGGCAGAGTGGATTTCGGGTGACACCAGTTCTAAAAAGGGATCCCAGGTTTGTCAAAACTCAGGGATTGAAGCCGGAGGCTGGAGCGGGGACAGTCAGGGGAGAAGAGAAACGGGCGTGCGGATTCCTATTTCTACCATACCCATTTTTGTCTCGTGTCCATGTTGAAGCATATGAATGTTAGCCATTCAATAAATTTAAAAATATATAAAAACAAAAAAATCAGAAACTGGAATCAAGGGAGGGCCCGGACTGAAAAAGTAGCTGTGCGAGTCAGGTGCTGTTGAAGACCACGGAGTGGATGAGAGTGCGCAGCCTCTGGGGGTACGGACCTTCGGCCGTCGGCCATCGGCCATCGGCCATCGGCCAACTAAAAATGGGAGAGGGTTCTGTCTGTTTGTTTGTTTGTTTTTAACCAGCCAATCAGAAGCAAACTCAATACTCTCTTGGGTCACAGCTTGGATTCAACAGACAAGAGTTAACATTGGGCTTGTGGAGGCATTTAGAAGCAACTAGAAGGGATTCTTACCACCTGATCACTCCAAGAAACATTTATCCCGGAGAGAAGGCGGAGGTCAACTCTTCTAAAGCCAGTCATAGAGTCTCTCAGAAATGATTTACAGTCCCGTTCCTTCCAGGAGCAACTGGCTCCAGCATTAGTGAGAGGCCAGGGCAGATAAGCCTCCGTGTGGAACTTAATTATGCATCGCCTGGTTTCCGCAATGTTTCCTGACCTCAGTAGGATTATTAAATGTTTTACGTTTCATCTGCACCTATTGCAGAGGTTGGGTCTGAATGCCCAGGAGAACCATTTCCCCAAACTTCTGGTACTTCCGCATCCCTTAAGAACCCTTGGTCAGCACCAAGTAAATGATGAATGAACAGAGAAAGGGGCGGTGCCTTTTTTGAGGAAGGGCTGTCCTCAATAGGAGAGGCACACGACAACCACAGAGCATTAAAGCCTGCAGAGTCTCCGAGATGCACCAGGGTGAGCTTCGCAAACCTGCGCTTGCACCAGAACCTCACGGAGGGCGTGTTTGTACACAGCCTCCATCCCCAGGGTTTCTGAGTCGGGTCTGGGGTGGGGCCTGGAGAATCTGCATTTCTAACAACTTTCCAGAGGAGCTATTTTAGGGACCACACGTTGAGTACAGCTGATCTATGGCAGCTTCGTCATCTTACAAATACGAAACCAAGGCCCAGAGGGTATACATAACTTGTCCTAGGTCCCTAGCTGATGGCACAGCTGGAACAAGACTCTCCATCTCTCTTGCTTTCCCTCGTCTCTGAATATCTCAGCGCGTATTTCCCGAAAGAACACTCTTTCATAACCACAGTACAGCTATAACACCAGTTCTCTCCACGATAAAGTTAGCATTTCTCTCCTTTGTAATTAATAAGTATCTCGTGAGGAGGTAACTTAAGACTAAGTAGGGATACTTCTCATCATACTTCGCACAGTAATTTTATTATGAATAAATGATTCTTACCTGAAATAACCATCAGAGTGGTGGCTGCCAAATGGTGATTTTTCTATCTTTTTCCTGCATTTATTAATTGGAACCCTACGGTAACGAGAAGTTTCCCTTTCATATTCATTCATTCATTCATTCATTCATGTCAGTATGAACTCACTCATGGATTCTTTTTTCCATTCTCGAATCCACCTCCCTTGCCACTTAAGGCAGTTGTCTCCCCACGACGTGGCCCTGCTGTTTATAATACTGTCATTTCGGATATGATTTACTAGCGTGTAGTCTTGGTTCAAACACCAAACTGAAGTTTTTTTCAGGCCATACACTCGGTGATAGTTCTCTTCTTTCTTGCCAGTACAGGCTCCACGCTGGTGCCAAGGGACACCAATGGTGCGGGGAGGGGGGGGCGGGGGGCGAGGGCTATTGCTCTGGGCTGTATTTTCTAGAGCCATAACAATTTATTTATTTTTAGAGAGAGGGGAAGGGAAGGAGAAAGAGAGGAAGAGAAACATCAATGTGTGGTTGCCTCTCATGGGTCCCCTACTGGGGACCTGGCCTGCAACTGGCGACCAGGGATGTGCCCTGACGGGGAATCAAACCAGCAACCCTTTGCTTCCTTTGCTTCACAGGCCTGTGCTCAATCCACTGAGCTGCCCCAGCCAGGGCATAACAACGATTTTTAAAAGGTTGCCTTGAAGCCAATGCCTGCGTCATTTCCCGCCCACCTCCATTCCTCTCAGGCCATGTGAGCGGCAAGTCTGAGCGCATTTACTCTGTGGCCCTTGAGTTAAAGGAGAACCCCACTGCCGTGCTCAGATAATGGGACGGGGGCGGACAGAGGCGGCCCTGGCCAAACCTAGGTTTCTGTGAAGAAAAACAAGTACCTTCGTTGGCAAGCTTTGCCTTTTGTCACCTCCCGCTCCGCTGTCCCCAGGGCTGCACTGGGACTGGGCTGCAGGCGTCCAAAGTGGAATGCCAGCTTACAAGTATGTTAGTATTTGCCATTTTGGACGACTAATTACGTTACACAGGGTGGGACAAAAGTAGGTTTACAGTTGTGAGTGTGCAAAACAAAGATTATTCTCATGTGATTATTTACCAATTACTGCATTATCTTCCATATGAATAACTGTAAGCCAACTTTTGCCCCACCCTTGTACGGTGATAAAAAAAACAGAAAACATCTCCCATGTCCTTGATTTCACCACATGTCACTGTGCAAGAAAAATAAGCCAGCTGTTCAGTGGAAGCAGGATGTGACTCTGACACAGTCCAAATACTCTTCGTTTTAGAAATGAACGCAGCTGGCTCAGAATCATAAAGAAATAAAAACATCGTTTTCGGTTCCACACACCTCTGTCCTTCGAGACGTATTCCAAGGGGAATTCCTCTTGGGATTTAGCCACTGATAAGCACTGTTAGAATTCTCTAGAAACAAGACACCACACTGAACCAGACTGCGTTGGAGTGTCTATGTGGCGGTTCTCAAACGGCGGCAGTACTCCCCCCGTTTGAGGCCTCCGGTGGGGGGTGGGTGCGTTTTTACGGATGTCACAATCAGGATGGGGGTGCTACTGCAGGAGCGGGAGCTGGCACGGTCCACCTCCTCTGGGCACGGGCAGCCCCATGCGGCACAAATCGCCTCGTCCGAAACGACGGCCCGTGGAGAGACAGAGGTTTCCCAGGAACTTGAATGAGGCGAAGGCCCCCACTAACCGGCAAAGGCTGACACGAGTCGCAGCCAAGCCTGGGTCCTCACCACATCTGCGTCAGAGTGAGCTGGACCTTGTTGTTTGCCTTTGTCACAGGAGAGAACAGAAGGGCTGCCCCATCTCTCGGTCGGGGAAAAATGGACGAGAAATAAAATGTTCCGTAGTGCAGGTAGAATCTGAGCCACTTTTCCAGGTGTGGGTGTAACTTTCTGAGGATTGGTTGCATTCTGGACCCCTACGCCAGTCTGCG
This sequence comes from Sturnira hondurensis, assembly GCF_014824575.4. NCBI lineage: Eukaryota > Metazoa > Chordata > Mammalia > Chiroptera > Phyllostomidae > Sturnira > Sturnira hondurensis. The sequence goes on along the minus strand of NW_028094846.1, from coordinate 8,802,120 downwards.
GCGCACTCATCAAATGCCCCAGAGGCCTACTCTCTAGTCCTTGAATGGGCCCGTGCTCCTGCCTCTGAGCAACTGCTCTTGCTTCTCCCTCTGCCTGGGGTGCTTTCCTCCCACACTCTGCAAGGTTGGTTGATTCTCACCACGTGGGCTGAAATGTCATCCTCCAAGAAGTCTTCTGTGACAACTTATCGCAGGAGTGTCAAACTCATTTTCACTGGGGCCACATCAGCCTTGCAGTTGCCTTCAAAGGGCCAAATGTCATTTTAGGGCTGTATAGATGTAACTTCTCCTTAACTAGGGGCAAGGAGCTTGGCACTGCTGCTGGGTAGAAACAAGGTGCCGGGCTGGATAAAACAAGGTGGAGGGCCGGATTCGGCCTCCGGCCTTGTGTCTGCCACCTGTGGTCCGCAGGAAGCCTCTCCCCCAGGCCAACACTGTCCGTTACATCATCCTGTTCATTTCTACTCAGTGCTCATCACACACTTAATTACACATGTCCTGCCTTACTATTAACCTCCCCACCCAGGCTACAAGCTCCACAGGGCATTGGGATTGCCTACAGGGGTACGTGTCCACCCCGTGGCCTACAGGCTGCATGCGGCCCAGGGTGGCTATGAATGCAACCCAACACAAAATTGTAAATTTACTTAAAACATGATGAGATCTTTTTGGTTTTCATTAATGTTTATGTATTTAATACGTGGCCAGAATCAACTCTTCTTTTTTCAGTGTGGCCCAGAGACGCCAAAAGGTTGGACACCCTGGACTCTATGTCCTTTTTCACTGTCTGAATATCTTCACCATATGTAACTATCTTCAGGACAAGGCTTCTAGGAATCCACACCCATATAAAGCCTCTTCTAAAACAGAAAAGGCTGCCTCTTCCTCAAAGGCCGAGCCCTGGGTCGACACCTGGCTTAGTGAGCCAGGAGTGGGCTGGGCCTCAGCCACTCCCGGCCCCTCGGCCATGTCCCCCTGTTCAGTGAACAGCAGGTATAATGGTGCACCCCCTTCCTGTCCAGCCCCATGCAAGGTGCGGGCAGAAACACAGTATTAATTGGGTGAATGAATCAACTTTGTTGAGGCTTTCATTTACTCCTATTACAATGCACCATTCTAAGTGCTCAGTTCAGTGAATTTTGACAGACACCCGTACCCGGGGAACCACTGCCACAATCAAGGTACAGGAATAGCATTACCCCCCCAAAGTTCCTGCATGTCCGGCTGCAGCTGGCTCTCCTCCCACTCACTCCCCACCAAACCTCAAGCAATCACTGAAGCTTCATTTCATTCTCACCTCTGCAAAAGAATTTACAGTGGCCTTAAAATGAATAAAATATCAAAATCAATAGAAAAGGGAGAACGGGGAGGAGAAAGCAAGGTTGAGAGGAGCAAGGAAGACACCCCGACCATGAGTCGATAGAGTGTCCAGGACTGAGCTTGAAGGCTGAGGCTGGGCCGCAGACTCCTTAGAGTCAAGGCAAAGAGGGACACGCGGTTCTTCAGTTATCGCCGGAGAGGAAGACGCAGCTCTCCTGGCACGAAGATCTGAGGGAGCCCTGGTGTGAGTCACCAGATAGAAGTTGCCGGAGGATGCTCTGAATGGTGTCTCTAGTGCGAAGTTCACAGCAAATGTAGCAGGAACATCAACTTGTGGATTTTATCTAGACAATCTTCTACCACCATTCCTGTGGCAAATGTTAATGTAGTTAAATAAAGGATCTCCTCGGGGTTTTTCAGAAAAGTGGGGTCAAAAGCAATTCAAAATTATCCTCCCTAGCAAGGCCCTGGACTCGGAAACTCTTTGCTGTCCTTATGGGCAGAGAGAGGCATTTGCCTGGAAACCCCGGTAGATGGGGGGTGGTGGTGGTGGTGGTGGTGGTGGTTAAGGCTCAGTTATGAAACTTGAAAGAGCCTGGATGGGAGCCCTGTCTAGATCAAAGGCCTCCCCATCTCTGCCTGGAGCTGGGCTGTGGGGGTGGGCCATGTGTCTCAGGCAAAGCTGGGATTTTCTTAAGCAATCAGGCTTGGAGCTGGGCCTACACGAGCTGGGGCCCTGCTGAGATGCCAAACGTCTGCCCACTAGACCATTCAAAGCAACACTAAACCAGGGAAGGTGTAGAGGCAGGTGTTGACAGCCGCTCACCACAGCCACAGACACTTCCTGGTGGTGACCCCGGAGCCGCATCACCCTTGCCCGTTGATGGGTTACAAAAGCCCTGGAGGTACCTCCTACCTGCTAGATTCTGAATCAGTTGAGAAATAAGACAAATGAGCACGGCGAGTGGGAGCAAAAACACATCTATTGTTGGGAAATGTGTCTGGTGTCTGTGGGCAAGTGAGTTTTGGGGCGTCTGAGCCCCAGGATTAGACAGCCTTTTCATAGGCAATACCTGGCCAATACAGGCTTCTGTAAAAATGGGACAAGGAGGGACTGAGGACACACGGTCCCTAATGGGAACTTGCTCCAAATTGGGGGTCGGGGGAGGTACCCAGTTTAACCTTCTAAACTCACCAGTCAGGTGAGTTGCTCCCCCTCCGCTGGGCTAGCAGGAAAATTTCCTCCCTGTGTCGGTCTGTTGGGACGAACTGGCCACAAAAGCACTCTGTAGGGTGTGAAGGTATATTGTGGACTACACTGTGCGTTTGTTTGATACTGGCCATTTAAACGCGGGTGGCTGCCTGGTCCACACCGTAATTTTTGCAAGGTACCCTTCATGGCTGAAGTTAAGCACTTCCTTTTGCAAATGGGTAGATAACCAGCACTATTTACTTCTTTCTACAAGACTGTAACAGCTGTTAATTTTGGCGAGCGGTGTGTCTATGTTTATCTAAAAATGGTATCAGCCATTAGTATCGATATTAAAAGAAAGAGGAAGAGGGCGGGTCCAAAGGCACCTTCGTTTTGCACTACTGAACACTCACTTGGTCTTTCGGGGTTATTTTTGCCACTCCTCGAGGCAGGGGGTTGTTTTATAGAAGTGACTTTGCCAGGGCATTGAGGACAGCAACCTGGGGTGCTTGTGCTGACCGGTCTGCACTTGGTTGCGCCCAGTGCTGTGTTGGCAAAGGCACGGAGATGGCTCTCTGAAGCGAAGAAGTCCTGACTGACCGCGTTTCCTGTTTCCCAGTTCCCGTGGGGAAGTACTTCCTCCGTGGATGGTTGCTTAGCGACCAAAGTGATGTCGCCAATCATGGAGCTGGGAAGAGGAACACCACAGTGCACCAATTTGTGGTGTTATCAGCAAACAGACACGACAGGCCTAAATAGTCTCAAAGGAATATATTACATATTTGTAAAATGTTAGTAAATAAAATATTGGTAAAATAACCGGGATAGACTTTGAGTATTTATTACACTTTTAATATAATTTAAGAAAAGATCACTAAATTAGAATTCTTTTAAAAAGGTATGATATTTATATGTCTGCAGTGGGATGATGTTCAGCCACAGAAACGAATACAATCTCGCCCTTTGTGACAATAAGGCTGGACCTAGAGGTTGCTGTGCTAAGTGGAATCAGTCAGAGAAAGACAAACGACGTATGATTTCACTCACGCGTGGAATCTAAAGAAAACCCCGACCAAATAAATGAATCAACAGAATAGAAACAGACCCACAGACATAGAGGACAAGCTGACTGACAGTTGCCAACAGAGAAGGGCATGGAGGGATGGGACTTTTTTGGTAAGAAAGTTGATAAAAACATAAAAAATATGGCAAACTGCCCCCCTTTCTACATGTATTTCCTATTTTCTTTATACTGCTGTTTTTTTTTTATTTTCCCATAGTAAGTCCATCATCTACCATGCACCATGATTTATCTACTTATAAAAAGAAAGATAAATCTCCTTCCCACCCGTCTTTCAGGCTCTCCCCCTGAAGGCTCTATCTGTGCTTCAACCTAAATGCCAGCCCCAAGCTCTCCCTACACTGGTGAGGCCCCGTGTCTTGTCAGAGAGCATCTTCGCAGGGCGACCCTCCCTCCTGTATTTCGGCCTTCACGGTGGACAACTGGGATTTGTTTCTCCCTAAGTTTCCGAATCAAAGCAAAGCAAACAAACAACAAAGATCTCAAAACCTAGCGGGTTGTTTATCCCCTAATGTGGTTGAGGATCCCAAAAAGTGACCTGGGGTTCTCCATCAGTTTGGTCTGTTTGCTGAGTTCAAGGTCATTTCAGGTTCAACAGAATGTCATGCTGTTTTTTTTCCAGCTCTTAGTCAGCAAAAGAATGCCAAGCCCATTTTGTAGACAGCTTCTAAACACATAGGGTTCCAAGATAAATTCAATACATATGTTCTGACTCATTCACATTTTACTCACTGAATAACTATGTGATATCTAAGAAGACTTCAGAGTGGTAATGAAAAATCCCTTCAAAGTATTCTTGCCTTTGAACCCAGCAGTCATATTTTCCTAAGAACTAATAATGGCCTGTAGGGTTGTGAGTGTTTGAAATGCTGCCAAGAGGCCTCTTCTCCCAACTTCAGGGTTCCTTCAAAACACCTCATGTACACAATCATAGTTTCTTTTAAAGAAATGTATATTCTTGGGGTGTGTGTGAACGGTGTGGGTGTGCCAGAAATTGTGGCAGACACTCCGCAAAGACTGTCACTAACATTTACCACAATGTCTAAAGGTTGGGATTACTTCTCCCATTTACAGAAGCGAGAGTTCAGGCCAGGAAGGTTTTATGACTTGCCCAAGGCCAGTGCTGCCAAGCCACAGGCCGAGATTCTATTGAACTCTCTCTCGGAGTCTTTTTAGCTCCTTTTGTTCAACTCAGCAAAGATTTATTAAGTGCCTCTATGTGCCAGGTGCTGTTGCAAGCTCCCGGTGATGGGGGCAGGTAGATGGAGAGGGAAGTTTATGAGGTTGTATCAATTAGTATGTAATTGATTATAATTAACAGGAAACCCAACTCCAACGGTCTTAAACAACACCAAGGATACACTGTAGCTGAGAATGCTAGTTACTCCCTAATATCCATTTCCCCCTTCTACCAAGGGCAGAACCCCCAAATTTTAGCCAGGCACATGTTCTCCCAGAAGGGGGAGCGAATTTGTTGTTCCACTTTTTTATGCATTCACTGGTTGATTCTTACATGTGCCTGACCCAGGATTGAACCTGTAACCTCGGCGTATCCAGATGCTGCTCTAGCCAACTGAGCTATGCAGCCAGGGCAAGTCGTGAGGTTTTTAACGCACTCTAAGGTCTAAGCTCATTGATTCCTAGAGAGTGCTGGTGACACTACCTTCCAGTTCATGGGGCTGTGCTTTACAAAGACCTGTGTAGAACACCTCACTCGGGTCTCACCAGCAGCCTCAGGGAAGCGCGTCGGAGCCGGTACCAGCTCCGTTTCCTGGAGGAGATGCCTCGGCCCTGTGCCGTCAGCTCACCTGCACGAGGTTGCAGGCTCAAAAATGGGGCCGCCTTGTAACTCAGGTCTGGCTACACCTGCTCCTGACACGGCCCGAAGGGTGACACAATGACATTGACTAAATGTGGAGCCCCCGTCTTGGGCCACTGACGGGGGAGTAACAGACCTACTGAGCAGCCACAGGCAGAAGCATCCTTCATGGACAGAGAAAATAAAACTATAAAAACTTAGAAGCTGTCAATAACCAGCATATGTAGGCCATTAACGATCTGATCAAAATGTTGAACTTGTTCAAACTACAGGTATAATAGGAATTATTTATATTACTTATTGAGATTTAGCCTGGCTGACTCAATTAACTGGGCAGAAACGACCAAGTTCCTACAATAGTGGGTCACGTGATCAGAAATGCAATTAAGCAAGTGCTAGCATGTTCATTCACTTTGAATGATAAAGCTGTTGAAGGAAAGGCATGCGACTCCAACGGGAATCAAGGACAGACAGGGAATTATTCTTACCTACCTTCCCTCTCTCAGCAATTCAAGATGTCCCCGTTTCATTCTGAAATTTAGTGGAAGTTACCATTTGTATCATGAACTGCACTCTGAAGTGCATTTACCAGCCAATCCAAGCCTGCTACTGAGACCCAGGGTGGCAATGGGTTTTCAGGGCCGTCATGCTGGGCAGGTGAGTCATCCCTGCTGCATCCCCGCACACTTGTGATGGGTAATTTTACCTGTGGACTTGACTGAGCCAAGGGCTGCCCTGATATCTGGTTAAACATTATCTCTAGGTGTGTCGAGGTGCTGCGGGAAGAGATTTGCATTTGAATCAGAAGACTGAGTAAAACAGATCATCCTCCCTAAAGTGGGTCGGCATCATCCAATCTGTTGAGGAATTAAATAGAACAAAAGGGTGGAGGCGGGGCGAATTCCCTCTCTGCAAAGGTCTGCTGGGACCTTGGTCCTCTCCTGCACCAGAACTGGGACTTACATCATTGTTTGCCCTGGTTCGTAGGACTTTGGGTTTGGACTGGAAGTACATTGGTTTTTCTGGGCCTCCAACTTGCAGACGACAGTGGGATTTCTCAGCCTCCATAGTCATGAGCCAATTCCTTATAATAAATCTTTCCCACTCGCTCTCTCTCACACACACAAAGAACAAAATTGCAATTGATTAAACGTAAAGATGTAATTGGTGTGTTGAACAATTTTTGAATTAGGCAGCATCCCCATCCAGTAAATTAAAAAGTGCACCCGAAAGTTAAAAGGGTGGATCATTCCAAGCTGGTCCCCCTTCTTTAGGGCAAGTCAGGGAAGCCTGTCAGACAGATGATGACCTCGGCAGAGCTGGCCAGGAAATTCCAGACTGACTGGTTGTCACCCCTGGGTGAGGGCGACACTATAGTCAGGCTGGGTGGTACGTCTTGGTGGGCTTTAGCCCAACTGACTCCATTTGGGGGTTCTTTCATTTTATTTCTACCTTCTATATCCATCTCCTATGGGTTCTATTTCTCTGGAGAATCCTGACTGATAGACCATGTAACCTTTTTTTTTAACCTCAAAATCTCAGTGGCCAAATTGTGGGGTCAGAGGGGTCACATTTAGCCTTGACCCCTCGCCAAATGGATTAAGGATAGAGGAGGTTCCACGTCAGGTCCCACTGGAACTGCTAGCTCGGCTTTAGTTCACAGCCTTGACTTCAGCGCGGCTTCCCGCCCTGTGGCGTGAGCGCAGAGAGACTGTTCTGCGAGTCAGAACCGCCAGCCCCATCTAGCATTGCTTCGGAAGGAGACCACTGGCAAGACACTGTCTACACGGAACATGTCCCCTGCTAACTTGGGCTCCGCGTGGGTTTTTATGTCACACGTAGTGCAACACGCTTATGACGCTGCTGGGCTCCACCCCTGTCATTGAAACGAGTTGCTAATAGTTGGGAAAGCCTAATTATAGTCGGTCCTGCGCTAGAATAGATCCAGACCATTCGGGGGCAATCCGGGGACAACATGCGACTGCATGTCTGTAAATGCCGGGCAGGCTGTGTACCTTTCCATGACTCCTCTAACTGTCTCTGTTTTTTATTGTTACTGTTTTGATACCCGGATCCCAGAAATGTATCTGTTTCCTGCCCCTGGGATGGTATATACTGGCTTGTTTTCTAGTTTCCAGAATGGTGTGTGGTGGTTGTTCAACTACCCTTTGAAGCTCCCGGGGTTATCAGAACGTGCGAGGCGTGGCATGGGAACACACAGTGGTACTGCAGTCGAGGGACAAAGAACATCACTTTCTTTTTCCGGCTCAGGATGACGCTGGAGCACAGCAGTAATCATTCAGGGAGGGGCCCTGCTTTCCCTCCCACTCCCCAGGTTGTGTCCCCCCCTCGGGGCTCCCTCAGCCTGGGAGGTGGGGGAGAGGCCTCCGCATTAACCCAGCTGGTTACCGGTTGCCCAAGCCTACTTTGGCCATTGGACGGCTGGTAGGTTGGGCAGCTGCACCTTCTCCTCACCAGGCCAGACAGCAAGGCAGCTGCTCCCAGACTGAGGAGCTCAGTGTCTCTGGCCTTGACAGCATCCTTGCACCCACACCCCATTCCAGGTCCCATCACCTCTTGGGTGCTGCGTTGCTCCCCTCTCCTAGGGGACCCTCAAACTGGAGAACCAACCACTCTTTGCCTGGCATCAAGCCTCTCCCCAACTCTAGACACCTCCTGTCCCCACTCCCCACAACCCGATCTCCTCCTGCCCGGGAACCAGTGCTCCCAAAACAAGGCTGGTTTCCTTAGCAACCAGGAACACAGGTTGTGTGGCTGCCTCTTCCGAGAGGGGTAAGGGGGGAATTCCCTTCGGTCTTTGCTGGTGAGTCCACAGCAGGGGAAAAAAAGGCTCCACAAAACCATAAACTATGTAGAACGGCAAGACATCAGATACTTTCCCAGTAAGTCCCGCTAAGGATGACAGATATGTGTGGGTAATCATTCCCGTTTCCCTACGGTTTTTGCTTCAATCACGTCTCTCTGCTCATCTTCCCTTCCTGCCTCCAAATATTTCATCCCTAAAGCTGTTGACTCTATTTCTAGGGTGTCTATTTTATTTGATTAGTGGTTGCCCTCTCTCCCTGCTTTGAAGTCAGTACCACACAATTTTCATAAAGATTTAGTTATGTTTCAAAACCTTGATGCACCAATGAACTTTAAAAAAAATATTTTGTTACTCTCGACCGCTCTTTCTTTTGGACTAATTTCACACTATTTGCCAAGTTGTAAAAGCCAGCACCTCAGGGGAACTTTAATTGCATCACGTTCATATACTGATTTAGGAGACAGTATCCTTGCCGTCTTCTCTGCTTAACCAGAAGCAAGTTAGCGTCTGACATCTTGGTCTCCCTTTGTTTTTCCTATTACGGTATCTTACATTTCTTTCAATGCGATGATTGTTTTTTTTACTCTAAGTTGAGTCAATACTTAAGAATTTGGGGTTTGGTTTTTTTTGTTGTTACTTTTAAAGATGGAATCTCTTTTACTACGCGTATCACTAGTAACACTGAATCTGTGGGTTTGCAGTGTGGGCCACGGCTCTGTCGCCTCTCACTTCTTGGGTCTCGTAGCAGAGAATCACGTCGTCTCCCACTGACACTTTGGTACCTCCTTTCCTCCTCCTTTCTTGCGTAGGTGCCTGCGTTTCCTGCCCTTCCCAGAAACTGGTGTCAGGGTTTCCGCGCCGCGCTGAGTGTGATGACCACAGTGTGTCCATTGGCGTTGCTTCTGCTTCCAAGGGCTTCTCCGTTTTACAGAACGTTGTCCCATAGTTCTGGTTTCTTTAAGAAAGAGCCTTTACTACAGATACCCTTCTTGTTGAAAAGTTTGGCGTTTCCTAAAGGAATAAAAGTTGATTTGGCCTGAATTGTTTCTTGACATCTATTGAGATGATGAAGTCGTTTTACCAATTTTTCTTATTGAGGGCATAACAATTTAAAACCTGTCTTCGAATGGACATGTGGGGAAGGCAGCAGCATCCAGACCCAGCTCACAACTCAAGGCTGAGACCCAAAGGAGCAGCAAGCAAAGCAACCAATCAGCCCACCCATCCAGCGGCTTGGAAAGACCCGGGCTTCTTTAAGAAAGAAGCTCAATTTATTGGGGGCCAGGGTCAGGGGAGGGGGACTCCCAGGAGGCCTGGCATCGTGGGCCACAGCCCACTTCTCAGCCCCTCTTGCTCCACAGTGCCAGGAAACGTAGGTCTGGGGACCCGCGAGGACTCGGAGCAGCGGGGACCACTTGGCTGTACATCTGAAACGGATACAGAAAACTACCAAATGTAAACTGGAATTGAAAAAAAAAGGCCAGCCTTATGTACATCAGGACGGTCTTGTGCAGATTAGATGAGGTCTCGCAGGCAAAGTGGTCTCTGAACTGTCAAGTCTGGTCAGGGTCTACCCACCGCCCAGCTCGTGGCAGCTCCTGACCTGAGAAGGAGGCACTCCTCCGCAAAGTAACCCCTTTAAACGCAAATCTCCCTTTCGCCTTTGGAGACGAATGTGTAAGTCACCACGAACTATGTGCTGTTCAGTAGTCAAGACACGCCCAAGGTTCTATGAGCACCATGCAGTGAGGGAAGGGGCTGCAGTGGGTCGTTGGGAATGGGAGCTGGGACCTGTCAGGCCAGCGGGGTGTCTTCTGCCAGCCGTGGGGACAGCCTGAGCGGTGGCGAGAGGGTGGGAGCTGCAGCAATTCAGTGATGCTGGAGCAGAAAGGACGGGAGAGGCCAAGGGTGCGGCTGGCTGGCGGGACAGGTGGGTGGGGCCTGGTAGGGAGAGTGTTGGGTGCCCTGGAAGGAGCTTGGACTTCCCCCTGGAAGTCAGTGGTTCTCATTAGAGTTTGCACGTTGGAGTTTCCTAGGGAACTTAAAAAATATGGATGTCTTCTCCATATTAAATCAGTCCAAGCAAACCGGAATCTCTGAGCACAGAAGCTGGGCACTGAAATTGTTTGAAAAACTGCCCAGGTGATTCTAGCGTGCAGACAGTGTGGCGAGTCTAGCAGGAAATGAAGGGTTTTAAGCTAGCGGCAGGCACGTTTTAGCAAAGTTGTCCTGTCCTGGTAGCTGGACTTAAAGTGTAGGGAGGGGGAGGTGGGGAGGCTGTGGGCACTCGCACTGCGGCCTGTGCAGGGGAGGGCAGAGGAGCACCTGAGTCGGACAGAGGTGGTGGGAATGACAGAAGTTGACGAACACCTATTTAGGAGGCAAACTAGTGTTAGTTTTCAGATTTGGTGATTGGAGAGGAAGGGAGGGTGATGGAGATCACCCCAGGCTCCTGGGTGGGTGACTGGAGATGCCTGGATGGGCAGACAGGAGGGCAGGGTTTGGAGGCAGCAGGTGAACTCCACTTGGACCGGGGGGAGTGAGGTGGTACCTGGCTGTCTGGGCGGGAAAGGGCAGCTGTGTGGAGCGGTCTAGGGCTTCAGGCCGAAGCAGGTGGAAACGAATGCCGTTTGATGGAGGGTTGCTGTTTTGTTCTGATCATTTATTGAGAGTAGCCTCCTCCCAGAGTCACTTTTCCAGCTCACAGAGGGGCTACAGGTGTTAAAAGCCAGGAGGGGGCCCCGCCCCAGACCACCTCCTGAGACAGGCTGCGAGGAGCATCTCCGAAGCGCGTTGAAGCCAGGTGGCTCCTCCGGGTTCTAAACTTGGCGCAGCAGCTGCGCTTGGTGGGTGGCCATGCCTGAGTGCCCCCAGCCGAGCGAGCCGCACTGGGCCTTCCTGCCGCCCTGGGCCCTGTGTGTGCGCGAGAGAAGGGCGGGGATCAAGCACAAATCTGGTTCTCTGAAGAACTCCCCAGGAGGAGCTGCCAGCGAGCTCTAAGGGGATGGAAAAGGTCTTCTGGTGCCGGGTGGATGAAAACCAATGGGGAGGGGATCACTCGGAAGGAGCCTCGGGAGAGGGTGGGTTTTCAAGAAAGCTCACTGTAGAAGTGACATCCTGAAAGACAGCTGCGGAGGCGGGTCACGTGGGGGGGTGGGGTCAGAATGGGTCAGAAACTGGAAACTTGCTGTTGGGTGGGGCAGTGCGCAGCGGAGTCCGGTGTGAACACTTCCTGCTGGTGCTTTCGACTCTGGGTGGTTCAACCTGGCGGCCCAATCAGGGCCCCTCTGCCAACCAGAGGGGTGTGGGGGAGGACCAGGACGCAGAAGGATGGATCTTTCCAGTGCATATTTTTATTTAAAAAGCATTTATATATACATCAAATTTCAAGATAGACAAATGGCTGGGGAGGAGGCTGGAAGGGGGAGGAGAGTAAATGATGAAATATTTCATCGGGGCTTCGTCACATCAGACTCTCCCCTCCTTGAGCTTTCGTCCGCAGGTCCTCACACAGGCGGAGGAGGAGGACCGAGAAAATCCAAGGTGGCCAGGTGTCGCACATGCTGCCAATTGAAGAGCAAGTCAGCGACAAGCTACAGGGTCACCGTAAATGCGGGAGTGCTTTTCCACGGGGATGCTTTTTCTACGGACACCACCATACTCCCAGATAATCCGCAAGATTAAAGAAGGCATCAAGACGGGTCCATTGGGTGAATGCCCTTGATTGGCACAAGGGGTCCCCATTCTCTGTCCAAAGAGGCCCCTGGCCATCTCCGTAACTACCATGGGAATAAGGACACCTGGAGGGGCTGCGAGAGGGAGGAGACAGGCAGAATTTGGCTGGAGCAGCACCCGAGGACCCAAACAGGGGACTTCCCGGCCAGGGTGCCCAGATGTGCGTTACCCCAGGCCCAGCTGCATCCGCGCTCTGAGACAATTCCTCTGCCTGGAATACTTTTTGTGATCTTGTTGTGCTTCTTCCGCGGGTATCCTGGGGTGAATTTACGGTGGAGGGGGCCTTCCATAGCTAGGAGGGCAAGAGAGCAGCGACTCCCCCCACGAGGAGGGGCAGAGCCCCGGCTGGGATGAGGACCAGGGACTGCGGGCAGGGTGAGGGGACCCCAGGGGTGAGGACTCTAGACAGAGACAGCAGGAGGAGGTGGCCCTGACGCTGCCGTCCCATGCCCTCGGAAAGAAAACATCTTCCATCTTGGTTTCTCCCAGTTTGGTTGAATGTTCAACATTCAGCCCATTTACTTTACCTTCATAGCTGGCAAGGCCCTTTATAATTCTCACCCAGTGGTTGGATGCCACTGGGCCCAGGTGCTCTGTGTCTCCATCATGTCTAATGAGATGGGCCCGGCACCCCAAACCCAGGCCCCAGGCCTTGGAACCAGGGGTCTCCCCTGACTCCTCTTCCTCCTCCAGCCCCAACTCGGGATTTTGGCGGCTTCTCTCAGCCTCTCTTCAGCACCCCCCTCCCCGTCTTGTAGCCAGTCCTTGGGGTGTAGTGCACCCCCAGGGCCTGCTTGCACTGCAAAGCTACTTCCCGTGGGCTTGAGCCAATCTCGGGCTACTTTCTAGGTAAAGGGGAGGAAATTTCCATGTCGGCAGCTGGCTTTGTGATTTATCTAAGGGAGTTGTTTGTTTATGCTAACACATAAAACCCAACGTAAGTTCAGAAAGGCGGCATGTCCGTGTTTCTGCACATATCACCTCAATGCTCCTCTACCGTGACAAACTGAGAGCAAACCCGCCTTTGCGGGCACAGGGGATGGCTTCTTTGTGGCCTTTCAGGCTGTTTACAAGCTTCTTAATGCGGCAAAGCAGGGGATTTCAGCGATGACTTGCTAAGGGAGCGTGTGACTGACTACAGTGAAGGCTGATGGTCTAGACTTGGAGGCTCCGGCCCCGCCTTGTTCCTGTTGGTGGATCCCTTGGAGACAGGGAGGGTCTCCTGTGTTTCTCCATAACCATGAAGGAAAACCTACGCTTATGAGCTAGTTCCACGCACGTGCAAAACACTATAAAGACGTATCTACGTGGTTCAGTGCTTGTGACAATTCTGTGAGGTGGCTGTCTGTGATCCCACTTCACAGACGACAACTCGGCAAGGGTCTCTGCCAGGCAAGGAGACTCGCCAGAGTCCGAGTGGAGCAGCTGGTGGGTCAGGGACTCCAACGCGCCCGACCGGTGCAGGTCCGCGTGCATCCTTCATCCCTGCTGCCTCCCAGCGAAGGCCTCGTCCTTCTTTCATCCGCTTTGATGGAATGAATGAGCATCTGCGAGAAAAGGTTTTGATGACTAGAAACTGAAGTATCTTTAAGTCTTGCATTCTTAACTCTGATGAAGAGAAAATTGAAAGGGATCAGTTAAAATCTCACAGATTCAAAGGGGATTGCTCAGGAATCCTCGAAGTGAGGACTGTGGGCAGGGCCACGGAGGTAAGAGTCTGCTGAGGCCCCGGGTGGCTGTCGACTCCCGACTGGCTAACACGTACAGCACATCGACACAATGTCCCCCCGCACAGAAGAGCGCTCCGTCATTCCAAAGTGAAGGGTCGTGGTGACCACGACTATAAGGAGGGCTATTAGTGACGGACTGATTTAGACAGATTTTTTAAAAAAAATCCATGGCTGCTCTACAAAGTGCTGTGTGAGGGGTAAAGGCAGCAACATGGATTTCCACTTCCTGCAACGGGAACGTTACCTCTGATTCGAGCCAGCCCAACCATCCTCGGGCTTGGAGACTCGCCCGTTCTCCAGACTGGAGCCAGGCCAGGGGACAGCGCACACGGGCTTCGGTCTGCTTGTGACCGAACGCAGGTCCGGCTGCCTGCCGCTGCCAAAGCCGATACTCGAGAGGCAGGTGCCGAAGGAGAGGAAAGTGGTTTATTTTCAGGTGCCGGCCATCTGGAAGAGGGGGGACTTGGGTCACAAAGCCCGTCTCCCTGGGAAGATGGGGGACTCACAACTCAAAGCCCATCTCTGCCTCTCAGTGGAGGCAGAGGTTTTTATATGTGGGGAGAAGGGGAGGGAACATAGAGATCAAAGGAGGGGGCTGCAAGTTCTCAAAGCGCAGACGAGCACAGTCCGTTCTGACAAGGCGAGAGACGGTCCACTGTGTGTCATCCTGGCTTTTCGTCACCCTGGCTCCATGCTCAGAGGTCAGCAAATCTCCCAGAGCTGGGAGGCCGGGAGGTCAGGGCCTGCATCTTTTGAAGTTAGTTCCCAGGATTCACATTCAAACACGCTGTTTGTCTACAAGCTACATATCAATCAGCGTCAGCACTTGCAGAAACAATGTCAAAAGAATGGTGGGGTGGGTTACACTTTCCAGCCGATACAATTTCCCACTGTTTCGCGCCTGAGAAGTCACACCATTTCGGAGGCAGTGGGAACACTTCACAGAGGCCCTGGGATGGCCCAGGACTCGGACTGCTTTGTGCAGTGAGACCCGGGGCAGCCTTGGAGCCACGCGGGTCCCAGCACTCACATCAGCCTTCTCTGGCTGGGCTGGTCTCCGTGCCTTCAGTTCCTCCTTGAGCTACACAGGGATGTACCTTCCCCGTCTGCCCTGAAAAGGCATTTCATCTCCCAGCAGAGTCCTCTGATGGTAGATGCCCCGGCAGGAGAGAAAAAGCAATCCATAATGTTTCCTTTTCATGGTCTAACTCTTTTGGGTAAGACGATGTTCCTGTTTGACCTCGTTCTTGTGGGTTAGCTCCAGGTGAAGATGACGGCGGAGGCCTGCAGGCACTTGGCTGAGAGGCCTGGCGGGCATGCTGGGAACACAGTGTACGGCCGGCCGCGCCTGGGGGAGACAGGGGGGTCTCGGGATCTGAGCGTGGAGGGATGCTGGAGATCACCCGAGGGAGGCAGTCTCTCCGACACCCCCCCCCCGCCCCCCGAGAGCCCTGCCTCCCAGTATTCTCTCCCTCACGTTCTCCCCTCCCTCGGGTGTGGGCTGGATTTAGTGAGTCAGTTCGGGGGCCAGAATACAGCACAAGTGACAGATGTCACAAAGACTGACTTCTATCTTACTTGCCTGCTCTCTTTTTTTTCAGTCCTCCCCAGAGGATGTGTTTACTGATTTCAGAGATAGAGGAAGGGAGAGAGAAACAGAAACACTGATCCATCCCCTTCTGTACCCACCTCAACCGGGGATCAAACCCGCAGCCTAGGTGTGTGTCCTGAGCGGGAATCGAGCCTGCAGCCTTTTGGTGCAGGGGATGATGCTCCAGGCCACTGAGCCGCGTGGCCGGGGCTTACGTGCTCTCTCTTGCTCGTGCTGAGCGAGCCGGTGGGTTGGGAGCTGCCCCATGCAGAGACCCCGCCCTGTCTCTCCCGTGGGAGGCAGGCCTCCAGCCAACAGCCAGGGAGGAACAGAGGCTCTTACTGCAACCGAGACTCTTAATCTGTGGATGACCACCTGAGTGAGCTGGCAAGCAGGTCCTCTCCATGCTGACCCCTGCGATGACCGCCTCTCAGAGACCTGAGTCAGAGGACTTGGCTGCGCAGGAGCCTGGGTTTCTGGCCCCCAGAATCCGTGAGACATGGAAGTTTGTGTTTCCTGCAGCTCAGGTTTGAGTTAATCTGGCACATCGCCTTGGGTCACTGAGGCTTCGTCCAGTCCAGCCTCGGCACTCAGTGAGCTGGTGAGCACCTGAGCCTCCCACAGACTGGAACCAACCCGAAGCCAGGCCCCGAGTTCCCAGACAGGGCCTCTCACCAATTTACCATGCCTGCATCATGCAACTTGGCGTTATAAAATCTTGCCTGGCGTGGCCTTGTTCAAACCCCCTCTAAATCCGGCAGCTCTCCTTCCTAGTAGGGTATCTTCATTTCCAGCTGGCCAGGAAGGACAGGCCAGTCTGGAGGGCTGATCTTGAAGCCAGTCTGTCCGCTGTTGGCCCCCACCAGGGCTCTCCCTCCCAGCTGAACCCCACTGCAGGTCCTGGGTGCCAGCAGTGGTGTGAGGGTCAAACCCAGACGGCAGGAGGACCTGGGAGTCTGGGAGGCAGGAACCTACTGCGGCATCAAAAGGGCAGGGCCAGGCAGCCAATCAGGAACTGAGGCCTCAAACACAGGTATCAGCGTCAAGCAGACAGCGATGATACTTCATACTAGACCTTGACACTGAAACAGCTGTCTGCCCAGAAGGCTCCTTGGCTCTCAATCACAACAGGCACCGACCCCAGGGCACTGCTGTCCTTCCCCTGGGCGACTTTCCTCCTTGTTTCAAGTGCCCTCCCACTCAGAGAAAGGAGGAAGCTGGGGCAGGTTGTGTGCCTTCCACGCTCCACCACCTAGCTCCCCAGGGCCCTCAAGGGGAGGAGGGGAGCCAGGTGGTTGCGGTGTGGCGCCCCATCTCCCTGTGTGGCTAGTGTCCGGTGATGACAGAGAACAAGGAAGGGCGTGTCCTCAGTGCTGGACTGTGTCAGGATTCCGGGGACAGTGCTTGGTGAAACCATGAGGACAGCTGCTCCCTGAGGTTCCAGATAAACCCACAGAAATCTTATTAGCCTCCAAAGAGGTCGGCCTGCAGGCATGGCCATGTACTTCTTCCCGCTGGACGCTCTACCTGGTGGACACTCCAGCTGGTTTTAGACCCTTTTCCTGAAATGACCTTTGTCTGGGATGGAGCAGGGGTCGGGAAATGGCAGCCAGCTGGATCCTGACCTCCAGTACATTTTATTTGATCAGCCCAATATTTAATTTTTTTTCAGATAGAGCCACTGAAAAAATCAGGATACTTCACTCGAGTCTAGAATTTCCTGGCTTCTCTAGCCACTTCGTGTCTCACTGCCCTTCGGGATCAGGACGCAGAGGCAGGTGGTGGCCTCCCTCAGATGGGTCAGGTCATCACTCACGTGATGGGCACGAACCCGTGGACCCTGCCCGTTTTCCTCGTGGACCTGAGCTTCCTGGGCCCTGTACCTTTGAACCTTTACCCCTCGAACCGAAGAATCAACCTGGCCCAGGAGGGGCTACAGGCCTCTAACACAAAGACAAAAACTCTTAGGCTTCATATACAATTTTAATACCTGGGAAAGGATTTTAATAATGTCCCTAATCATGAGTCTGCTCCATTTCACTCTTTCCTCTGTGCTGTATTTTTCAAGACCTCTCCTAATAGAAGTGCCTGAAAGAGCCAATATAACCTCACTGCACTTACATAATTAGCACAGTGATGCTGGTCAATATTAATACGCTTTGCACAAACATGAAATGAACAGAGAGAACCCTTCCTCACTGACCGGAAGAGGCCATACGGTGCCGATCACACCCAGAGATGCTGGCTCGGTCACAACTAACTGCTCTGGTAAAAACAGAAACACCGTAGCTGGATCATAACAAGGGAGAGGCTGCTGGCCCGCTGTTGATTCCGCCAGGAGACGAGGGAGGAGGCCACCAATGGTGATTCCTGCATCTCAGCCGAGGAGAGGCACCGTGGAGCAATTTCTCTCTCTGGTGTCACACTGTTGGCTATTTTGATGAGTCTTCCTCCTTAGACTGGCTACATCGGATGGCTTCCTTCTGTTCTACACTGTTTTCCTCACGTGCATCCTACACAGTTGCGCTTAACCTGCCCCACACAGGACGAATCCCCACACGTAGCTGCTCAATGTGTTCCAGTTTCCTTTGCAAAAGTGTTTCTCACAAAGACCACTTGGGACTCGTGAATTCCAGTTTCTAGTTTGGCTGGATGGCTATTTAGCTCTCCAATCTTGAACAGCCGGTTTCTGCCCTGGGCTCCTGTTTTCCAGGCCTCTCCCTCTCTGGGAATCACAGACACGAGGGCCTGAGCCCTAAACCTGCCACGGAGAACCTTTTTGAATGAGGACGGAGACACAGGAAGGGAGCTCACATGAGCACGTGGCCCACAAGGCCCCGTACAGGTGCGGAGCCACCGGCTCAGGCGGGCCCTTGGAGCACTCTCCTGGCCGTCACGGGGGCGTGGGCTTTGGCGGAGCAGCCGAGGGAAGGTAGTTAACTTTAAAAACTAGATGAGGCTTGAAAGTAACCATGTGTATCAAAGTATAAGCAAAGACCATCCATCAATGCAGTGGTTCTACTTAGAACAAGGAACGAGGGTAAGGCAGCATTTCATGTGACACTGGAACTCATTTCATCGTTACTCAAACATACCCATGGTCCACTTCCACTTGCTGTCCAGGTGCCCTGTGTGCACTTAACCAATAGATGTGAGGCGCCTCCTACAGGGCAGGGGTCCTGCCTAGGAAGTGTCGATAACCGGACAGTGACTCACTTTCAAGTTGTAGTTTCCTCCACCTAATGCCTCTCCTACCTGCCAACCACAGGGACCGAAATCTCACTGCAGATGCGCTTCCAGCTGCGCATGTGGGAGAAGGATGACGCCCAGAAAACAAATCGTCTGTGCCT
Source organism: Sturnira hondurensis (assembly GCF_014824575.4). NCBI lineage: Eukaryota > Metazoa > Chordata > Mammalia > Chiroptera > Phyllostomidae > Sturnira > Sturnira hondurensis. The sequence continues at coordinate 8,783,475 of NW_028094846.1, read as the reverse complement.
GCGTCCTGCATCCAGACCAGACCTCCAATTGATGCTGAGATGGGCGTGGGCGTGCAAATGCACACGTCACACTCTCGTTTCACTGGTGTGCAAGGATTCGCTCCCTAACCTCACCCCAGTCATCTGTTTTCTACATTTGCTTTGTTTTCAGTGTGATGTGAACTTAAGGGTTTTCTCCTTCTACTTCAGAAGACACCAGGGGATAGATATGTGCACCCCGGGGAGTGGAAGATATGAAAGCCTTCCTGTTTTTCCCTACAATTTGCCATTTTCTCCTATTCCAAGCATGAACGTTACCTCCAACTGAGCCAAAGGTGAAATGCTCAGCACTTTGAGTTCTTTTAAATAATTCATACTTGGTGAGATGTAAGTGTTTGGGGAAAAAAAACTCTCAAAGTAAACAAGGGGAAGGCTTAATTTTTTTTATAGACTTCCTAGTGGGAGGTGATCAAGTTGGTGAGGGCAGGACTGAGGTCTGGGGGCACCCCCCTGGACCACTGCCCAGTGTCCATTAGCCCACCTTGCCCATGGGAGCCAAGTGCAAAGGCCAGTCCTCTCTGCAGCCAAAAAGGAGATTTCTTCTCCCTCTGTCTTCTTTCCTTCTTAAAACAACCGTTTCCTGGCTCACCCAGAGAGGGTGGGGCGTGTTTTCCCTCTTCTGGTTCGAAAAACACGCACACTCTGCGCCTCCAGCTGCTCCCTCCGGACTTATCGCGCCTCCCTTATCTGCCTTGCTCAGGGACCAGTCTCACATTCCAGCCCAATTCAGTTTCTAGGACACCAGCCCCACCCGCTTGGCTTGGCGGGGACGGGCCCCCTTCCTGAAAAACATGGATACTCAAATGCTGCTGAGCCCCCAAGACTAGTTCTCTGCCACTCTGGGAGCATTCTTCTGAATGCAGTCCAGTCTCTCGGATTCCCATGTCCCAAGAAGATGCTTTCTGTCCGATGGAACATTCTGTTGCTGTTCACTGTGAGCCAGGCCTGTTTTGTTTCTTTCATTAGGAAATGTTCCCATCGGGGGCCTGTGAGTTGAAAAGGCTCCATGCTTGGAGAGAGGGTGGCTTTGTCTCTTCTCCTTCTGTGACCTCTGTCGGGAGTTCTTTTGAGGCTCCAGACAGACATAATGGGGAGAAATGCTACAAGTCGCACTCACAAAATTTTGTGATTTGCGAGGAAACTACTCGCCAGGCTGCCTGGATATACTAAAATGTCATCTCTATATTTTGGATGTGACGAGCTTGCTTAGCTAATGCTAGCGGGAAAAACAGAGTTTGTTCTCAAGGGAGAGCAGCAGCAGGAGAAAGCAGGCACACGAACAGCTGACAGTGTTCCAGCCACTTTGTCACGAGGAGCTGAATCCACCGTTACCAGATTTTAAAACCATCAGCTGATCTGAGGTCCCTTGGAATAACTGTGGGCACCAGCAGGTTGAGGCAGCCAACGTCCCCTCAACCTGCAAGTGGACCGCTAGGTTCTTCCCTGTTAACTCGGGTTCTCAGGACTGGGAGGCAGTGGGTCTTCACATTTGTCATCAGCTATGTGCCAGGCACTTGGTTGGTACTTTTATGTATTCAGCTGAATCTAATCACAGCAACCTGCAAAACTGGTATGATTGCTACTGTTGCATCCATGAATTTATCTGACTTCTTTTTACTCATACTCACATCGCTCACAACCTTACGCAACCAGACCGCGGCTCAAACGTCTCCCCTGACGAGCCTTTCCTGAACTCCCATCTACAGCCACAGCCCTGGCCTTCACTGTCTTGTCCGTATGACCCCTTTAGAGCTATGACCTTGAACCCCTCCCATTCCAATGTCTTAGTTCTCTCTTCAACTATGCTAGAACCTCCCCTACTGAGTGTTTTTTAAATCTCCATGGTCCTACTTTCTTTATAATTTATTTCATACCCACCTGTACTTTTATCGTTTCTCTCTGTTTTAGTGACATAATAGATCAGTGGCCTGTATCTTTTTTTAAGGATACATTGCCTTCATTTATCTCTTCAAGGATTCTAAATATACCTATTTCCAAGTTTGTCTCAGATTTTTTACTGTTTTATTTTTATTCCTGGAAAAACTCATATTCTAATTATTAACTTCATTGGCCTTCTCTCTTGGTATAAAGTTTCCTCGCGCATCTCAGTGCTGGGTTTGTAGGATCGTCGTACATATGTCCCCTTGTCCCCTCACTGTGCATTCCCTGTCTGTCTGAGCCCGGTTCTCCAGGCACTAAGCAACACCCCAGGCAGCGGTCCGAGAGTAGCAGGCTTTCCAGCGTCCTGTCCTGACCCAGGGAAGCCCTGGCCGTGCCTCTGGGTGTGGACATGACTCTGGCTTGTGCGCCTCCCCAGGAGCACATTCTCCCACGGTGGACTTTTGTCTGACACCCTACTTCCAGACCCGGAGCCTGGTGGGCCCTCAGACCAGTCTCTGCTGTTCACTTCACATTTTGATTCTCTTCTAGGACGACGGACAGGTGTATCTCCCTTGGGAGTGTGGCTGACTTTTAAAACTCTCCTTTATATGTTATCTACCACTGCTCTGTGTTGGAGCAGAGGGGGCTTCAAAGAATGCCCTAATACTGCCACTGAGTCTGGTGAGCAGGAGCAGGAACTGGGGAAACACGTGAGTGGGACAGAACAGGGAGGTGAGCAACGGGGATTGCGTGCAGGTGGGAGAGTGAAGAACCTGAAGAAACGGGGAGTGCATGCCACTGGGGAGCCGAGGTGCAGGGGCCCCCATTACTCAAATAAAAGAAACGCCATCAAGTTTAGCGGTTGGGTTGAATGGCCATGACCTCCCAGGTCCTCCCTCCCCCTCCTTCCTTCTTCTCCAGCCCCCTGTCCCTCAGCTCCTTTCTCGTTGGTGACATCCCCTGGGTAACCACCCACTCTGGCTCACCTAGGACTGTCCTGCTTTCAGCACTGAAAGCCTTGCTTGCGAGGAGGCTCCAGTCCTGTGCCGTCTGCGCTAGTCAGTTGCCTGACCTCCCTACCGTTCACCTTGTGAGCCCCAGTGGAAGACATTTAACACCAAAGGGAACTTTCCTGAGGGATGAGCTTGAGAAACAACCATGAGAGGGGCAGACACAGGAGTAGGCCAGGACGCCCTTGAAAGTGCTTACTTTCTAGGCACAGCCACCGTGTTCTGGAGAGAAATCGTACGACCACCCCGAGTCGGTGAAGGAGGCGGGGAGCACACAGTGCAAACCCCCGCACGTCTCCGGCAGCTCTGCTTGTTTGACACGAGACCCCCAGAAAACCCAGCCTTCTTCAGAAGACCTGCCTCTCCTAGCTTGCACAGAAGTGGCAGGAGGTGCCCAGGCAGAGAGGTAAGGTCCAGAGGACGACGCCTCTGACCCACCAGCACGCAGCCCTCTGGCTGAGCTGTAAGCGCTCTGGGGACCCAGGGGAATCTTCACACCAGCTCAGGGACATGCCAGGGAAGCTCACGCACCACTTTCGACGCTGACAACTGTTGACCAGCCCTGGCCACCCCTCCACCTCCGCTGAACTGAGCCAGCACACTCAGAACTTCTGGTCTCCGCTTCCTCACCTCCAAGCAAACACCACTTCAGAGCAGAGTGCAGGGGGACGGGGACCATCATCCCTCAACCCACTCAGCTCTTCCTGCAGGACCTGCCTCTGTGGCCACATTGATGGGCCTCCGGGTGGGAATGGGCCACCAGTGGGCCGGTTACAGAGCACCCGGGCACAGCACTGGTGAGGGACAACATGTGACCCAACGGGGCCGCCTGCAGCATGCCTTTGGAAATGACGGCCTGGAGCGCAGTGCTCCCTGTCCCTGTGGGGTGGAGACCAGTGGTACCAAACTCAGCCACACGGTGCTTCCCACCAGGCAGGAAGCTGGCCTGTCATAGGAGGAAGATACCAACGCCCGGAGATTCACCAGGCCAGGCCCACATCCAGTCCTCCCCGAGGGGCAGCCACACCTTGACCTTCCTACAGTCATATGAGCCTTCCAGATACACTTGCCTTTGAGTCAAAATGAGTTTCAAGCAGCTTTTGACATTTACAGCAACAGTAACAACAAAACCAAACAACTCCTTACTATAGTATACCCTTTACATGCTTTGGTTCCCAAAAGAACAATTTTTTTCCTGATTGTAAGACTTGATACTCAGAAAAATTCAAACAGTATTGAAAAGGATAATGTATAAAACTAAAATCAGTATAATTCTACCATTGAGGCACAACCACGGCTTTGTAATATTCTTCCAGGCATTTCCTTCTTTTGAAAGATAGATAATTTTATGAGTGCACTTTTCTAACACACCATATCACCTAAAATTATTTGTTGAGCATTCTATTTTTAGTGAGCAGTAATTCTAAATCTGCACTTTAAGAACGGGTGCACAGTATTTTATTATACGAAATCACTTTGTTAACATACCCAGTCTCCTTTCCTGGGCACTGAGTTTATTTCAAAAGTTTCACTATTACCAAAAGCACAGAAATGCACATCTTGGGACGTACACTTTGCAGCATTTATTACCGCTTTAAGATACATTTCTCCCTTCTCAGATTCTAATCCTGCCAATCGCCTTGTGGGGCCCGACTCTCCCTGTGGCCTGCCCATCAGTTTCATTGACACCCTCACGACTCACTCCATGTTCATTCACACTAGCCACAAACATTTACGGGGAGCATATTATGTGCCAGACTCTGCCCTAGATTTTGTGGGTAAGTTTGGTTTTTATCCTTAAAAATGAAGAAGAAATGGACATCTATGAAATCTAAGTCTGCGTCAGACACTGTATAGAATCCTTTATCTTCATTCTTTACTCTTTATTGAAAACAACCGCACACCAGTTCTATACAGCAGTCAGTATTTTTTTATATAAATGAGGAAAAAGAAGATCAGAAAACTTGAGTAGCTTGTCCAAGATCATACAGTCTGTAAATGCAAAGCTGGAATATGAGCCCAGGTCTGTCTGGTGCGTCGCTCACAGTTTAAGGACAGACACGTGGAAACAGACGACAAAGCCAAGCTGTGCATGCTTTAGAAAATCCGAACTACCCTGGCTGGTGTAGCTCAGTGGATTGAGCTCGGGCCTGTGAACCACAGGATCGCGGTTTGATTCCCCGTCAGGGCACATGTCTGGGTTGCAGGCCAGTTCCCGGCAGGGGACTCACAAGAGGCAACCATACATTGATGTTTCTCTCCTTCTCTCCTTCCCTTCCCCTCTAAAGATAAGTAAATAAAATCTTTAAAAAAAATCTGAACTAAACGGGGTACGCACTAAACAGGGAGGCTGTTTCTACATGGTTCCTGTTCAGAGATGCCGAAGCCAGCAGGTGCGACGCAGAGTTCTGGGAAGATCAGTGCAGCGGGTGGGGAGCAGACAGGGCCATTTTAGAGAAGGGGACACACTGTTGGAAGGTCTCAGGGCTCAGGCTGGTGGAGGTGACACCCTGAGCAGCCTCGCACCCCAGTCCCAGCCCACCCGTGGGATAAGCAGGCATTTCACTGGCGGCTGGGCACGGAGGAGCCTGGAAGCGCCACTTGCTGGGCACAGTGCTGCAGGAGCTGATTGAGCTTGAACACTGGGTGACTCAGGGTCTACTGAGGGCTTTAGATTTGTGTGGACAAGGTCCACAGAGCTGACCAGGCAGCAGCCATGATGTCAGGCCCGGACATACCTGCCCACCTGACAGGCCTCAGCCCTCCCTTCCCTCTCGCGAAGGCCTGCAGCGCACAGCACGTGCTTGGAGTTCCCTGTGGAGCTGCTACCCCTCCTCCTTTCCTCCCACGCATCCCAGTGACCAGCTCGTCCTGTGGCTGGACCCCCACTGGAGAGATCAGGGCGGCGTGCGGTGACTTCCCAACCTGGCCCCACGTTTTCCTTACCAACGAGACCCTGGGTGGAGCACCGAGAGCTACAGCAGACGGAACTCAAGCTGCTTCCACCTGAGGCGGAGTCAGGGATGCTGGGGTCCCCTTCCCCTCTGGGGGGGTCCTGCTGGCTGCCCAGTTTAAAAACCACAGCCCCAGCTGGAAGAGCACTGAATTTAAAGTTACAACACTCGGGTCTAATCCAGGTTCTGCCACTCAGAAAGAGTGCGGCTTTCGAGGAACCATCCAACCTCTCTTAGACTCCGATTTCCATCTGCGAAAGGAAGGTGGGAATTCTCGTCTGCTTCAGAGGTGGCGGGAGCCTCAGGTGCTGCCATGTGGGTAAAGGCGGCTGGAAAATGCCATTCAAGGAGCTCCAGGGCTGAGCTCTCCGCGTCCCTGGGCTACAGGGTGAAGCCACACTAGCTGGGACCAAACAGGGTGACCTACTTACTTTTACAGTTTCCAAAAAAAATGGTCATTTTGAAGGCAATTTTTTTCGAATTTCTCACCCTTCCGTGCTGCTATTCTTGGGTCACCCTCTCTGCCCTTCTCCGAAAGACAGACCCACTCTGTGTCTCTGTCCCCCACCCCTTGGTCACAGTGTCTTCTGTGACAGGTGCTCCTTGTGTGCCAGCTGGTTTTGTCACTTAGATTTATGACTGTCTGGGAATTCCAACTTAGCAGGAATGACAAGGTCGTTTTCTGCCCTTCTGTGAGCATGCCCCAGGTCCACACAAAATCAAATGCTGAGTCTCTTCTTCCAGTCGGACAAGAGAAACCGTCACTTCGGACGGTGCTGCTGCTGCTACTGCGTTGCTCACAGAGAAAGCTCATCTGAGACCTCAGGAATGAAGGTGGTGCGGGTGGGGACAGCAGTCTATCAGGGGGTTCATCGCAGGGAACCATGTCAGTTTCAAAGTCACGGGCCGCCTTAGACAGCGGGCTTGACTGGGAGGGTGGCTCAGTAGGTCATGGTGCCTGCGCTGCGCTCGGCCGCCCCCTGACGCTCTCAGCGCCCACACTGCCCAGGCGTCTACTGCATGACACCACAGGGCAGGATTTGAGACTGACTTGGGCAACGCGGGTTGAAGCTCCACGTTCCCAGATAAGTCACCAGCTGTTTACCAAAGGTATAGGGGTGTGGGTGTTGTGTTAAATTGCACAGACTTTGTTTCCTGGGTAGGAACTCCACTGATATCACTAGCAGAGTGGCTTTAGGTCCATGGTGTCAACGGTCAGACCTTCAGTGAGCCGGCTCTCCCACAGGGCCCGTGGTCTGGACGAGCTCTATGGGCAGGCTAGAAACTGGATTTCAAACAAGGACAGCAATTCAGTCCCACATTCTGTCCACCAGTGGAGCTTCAAATAGCAGCTGCTCACTCTGAAGACACTCACTTCCCCTTTTGCACCCGTTGTGACATTTCCTCCGGGTTCCGAGCCCACTTGACCTCAGTGGAGGCCCAGGGACGCTCTTCAGAAGCTCGCGGCCCTCGCTGCATTTCCTTCCGAGCGGCAGGTCCAGTGAAGACGAGGGGTAAATGAGGTGGAAGGGGGGCCACCGGCAGGGAGTTCCAGCCCTGGGGTTCCTGGCAGCAAGATCCACTCTCCTTTCGCCCAGAGTGGGCCCTTCCCACTGCTCAGGTCTGTGCTTTGATGTTCCACTGAAACGTGGCCATGCTCGGGCCAGACTTAAGACTCTGGCGTTCCTCCAGAGCTTGATGTAGAATAGACATTTCTCCACCTCTTTCAGTTTCTCCACTTCTGTGGCCCATCCCTGTGTCTTTCTGTAGTGACAAGAAGACATCACACCTCCTCCTGGTAGCTGCTGCCCCATCGTCTGCACTGGCTCGGCTTCCTGTCCTCCAGTGTGCAGACATATGCATGGTCACCCGGTGGCCTGGGTCCCAGAAGGGCATCCTGACCCCTGGGCCCACCAGCTTGCTAGCTGAAGACCAGAGAACTCACAGGAGAACGGGTGTCAAATGTGTTTTGTGCCTACCCCCAAATTTAATTCAGATCGCAGGCTACGTGTCACGCAGGCATGGGAGAGTGTACAGGAAAACTGAAATCTCTATTGGTTAATTGGTTTTAACTTCCTTCCCACCAGACCTATTACCAGAGCTATTAATTTCCTCCTTTCATTTTCTCTGTGCAACCTCGTTTAGGGAGCTAATCCACCAGGACAAGAACAAAAGGCTGCAGCTAGCAGGACGAGGAAATAAGGAGCCTGGATCACCTGCGAACCAAGCCATGGGCTCCTGAACTGATCATGGGATCATATATCCCATCTTACAGGGGCAGGGTGAGCCCTTCACTGTGCAGCCCTCCTCCAGGAATCCCCTCCACCCACAGGGCCCACCCACCCAGGCGGAAGTGCAGAAAGGTGGGGAGGGGAGGAAGGAGCCAGCTGTTGCCAAGGAAACAAGGAGTCCTGTACTAGGATGGTCACACCCTCAGGACTGGTCAGCAGGCTCTGAGGCATGCAAATGCCCACAGGTGCAGGATGTAAGACAGAAGCAGCCCTGGGTGAGGCTGATGGGGCAGCTGGCTCCCCACTTTGCATGAGTTCATTGGAGGCTAAAGTTGGGTTGCAGCTCACACTGGGTGGAGGGGCCACACTCAGCTGCTCCCCACCACTGCACTGGTGGCCTGCCTTTCAGAGACATCCCGGTGCGGGGTAAAGTCAGGAAAAAATCCCAGCTCCTCCTCCCGGTCCCCTGGCTAACAAAGACCTGAAGAACTGTGGCATCTCGCCTAGTCGCCTGGATGCAGTTGCAGTTGAGCCCCCCCCCCCCCCCCCCCCCCCCACGCCGTGCTCTGTTCCAGGCCTAAAGCCTTGCTGGATCCCAGCCTGGATGAGCTCCAGGGCTTCACCTGAACTGGTCCCGCACACCTGCCTTGTCCAGCCTTAGCAGCTGTGCTCGCCCTTCCAAACTGGGACCCCATGACGGGTCCTCTTTTCTGTGGCCTGGCCTCACCCTGACACCCAGTGTTCAGCTTCTCCGGCTTTTGGTTTTGCTTTCTTCCTTAGCTGCAGCCTCATTCCACTGCAGTGAGCTGTCTTGAGCCTCGCAGGCCTCCAGGTGTGCTGGGCCCAAGCACCTGGAGGAGGGCAACCACTTCAAAGACCAAAGGAGGAGAAGGCATGTCAACCAGAGGGCCCACGGGGACAGGAAGTTGGTGGGTGCCAGGCATCTCGCCAACTGCCTTGTGTCCGTGGTTGTCAGAAATGGGCGAGGACTTGCCGACTGTGGTCTGTGTGACCCCTGTGGGAGTGCAGTGGGGAAGGGGGAGGGGGCAGAGACTGGGGGTGCTCAGGCCCCTGGCCCAGCTCTTCCTCGGGGAACCTGTCCTGGCGTCCACATCTGGTCAGCATTCCCTTTTTCAGTCTGAGAGGTTGGGGACTGTTCTCTTGCCAGGAAAAAGCCATAGATTCCCATGCTTCCAAAGCCAAGAGGCTGGCTGGGACTGGATTCTGGTCACTAGAATAGGGGGTGGACGAGAGGAGGAGCTGGAGAGGATGGTGGGCCTATTTAGGAAACATCACCCATAATCCCACCTGGCCCTTTTTTCTGGTCCTTGTCCGAGGACATGCTTACTGATTTTAGAGAGAGGGGAAGGGAGGGAGAGAGAGAAGTGTCGATCAGTTGCCTCCCATACGTGCTTCAGCTGGGGACTGAACCCATCACCCAGGCATGTGCCCTGACTGGGAATCAAACCCACGACTTTTTGGCTTACAGGATGCTTTGAACATGGTGTCTTTTCATCGACAGTGCTACCTACATGCAGAGCAGGCCACAGCGGAGCACGCAGGGCCATGTACCACCGATGACAAACAGCACAGAGGTCTCTGCTCACAAGGAGTTCGGTATCTCGTGGGGGAGAGGAGCTAGAACCCAGGAACACACAGCAGGATGTCTGTGCACAGACAGAATTACAATGGGACAGACAGCGAGCNACTGAACCCATCACCCAGGCATGTGCCCTGACTGGGAATCAAACCCACGACTTTTTGGCTTACAGGATGCTTTGAACATGGTGTCTTTTCATCGACAGTGCTGCCTACATGCAGAGCAGGCCACAGCGGAGCACGCAGGGCCATGTACCACCGATGACAAACAGCACAGAGGTCTCTGCTCACAAGGAGTTCGGTATCTCGTGGGGGAGGGGAGCTAGAACCCAGGAACGCACAGCAGGATGTCCGTGCACAAAGACAGAATTACAATGGGACAGACAGTGAGCGAGAGGACAGACGCCTCCCAGTAGTGGACAAGCACAATGAGGCGGCCCCTTCGGTCCACCTTGGAGGTCGGTTGGATTCCTCAGCTCCCTGAAACCACCCCAGTCTGTTGAAGCGCTTGCTGACGTTTATGTTCAAATACTGTTTGAACAGTTTGCTCTGGAGGAGACGTCGGCGCCCCTGAGACTCACTTTGGAGCCCATCCCCTCTGAGACCAGCCCCAAGCCTCAGGCATCGGGTCCCTGCAAAGCAAAACCACTGTGTGGATGGCAGCACAGGCCCTGAGAGAGGAGGGCTGGGGTTAAGCCTGCTCCAAAAGCCAGTGAAACGGCCGACCCCCCCAAACCTCCACCACTAAATCCAGCCAGTCATGCACCTGCCTGTGTGCATGTGCTGCATGGAAGGAAACAGGTGCTGAGAAAAGTTAAGCTACAAAAGCAAACCCTGCCGTACTGCGATTGACTGGGAGCTGACACAGGGAAGACTTTCCTGTTACGGAAGTTACAGCTGTCGTGCGCAGAACCAGGCTTTGCCAGCCTGGGCACCATGGGCATTGTGGCCTGGGTAGATCCTCGTCATGGGGGTGCAGTCCTGGGAACTGCAGGATGTTCAGCAGCCTCCCCCGCCTCTACTGAGTCATGACAACAGGAAACGTCTCCTGAAGCAAGACTGCCTGCAGCTGAGAGTCACCACACGGAGGAAAGGGGTCGGGTCCAGGCCTGCACGCTGCCGCTTGCTTTGGAAAGTGCTTGACTTCCAAAACAAAAGCAGAATTGTGGGAGGGTCGGGGGGGTCACAGGGTCAGGGTGGCTCAAATTCAAATGACGTGTGGGGCCTTCCCAAGAAAATAATTTTTGAGGATTTCCAGTGTTGACGTTAATTCCTTTGTAAGATTGTTTAGTACGAGTGAACACGAAACTGGGCACACACCCCACAGGCCTGTGACTTCCACAACCAGAAAATCAAAACAAGTTCGTGATTTTGACAAGGAAGCATAAAACCTGTATGACTCAAGTCTGCAACATTAACTGAATGAGACAGATGATGGGATTGGTCACTTGTGTGACCGGTCCCTTCTTTGGGCCAGGCACTGCCCAGACGCAAATCTCAGGACATTGTCCTTCAAACTCCTGTGAACACTTTGGGTGTGAACCTCTCACGAGGTCACTTAGCAAACACAGCCTTGACTCCCAAAGGTCACCCGTGTCTTCCTCTCTTTATACTACGGGTGTCAAGTGGAGAGAATTTCTTACCAAAAGCCTTTAAAATTCTCACAAAGAACTCCCAAAATATATCAGGAGACTCTCAGAGGAGGTCTGATTCTCTTGACTGAAGAGGAGTGAGGCCCAGAGAACTGCCCCAGGGGAAGCAGCTGCAGAGGGCGGACTGCCCCCCCCCACCCCCCACCCCCCCGCCCCTGGCCTCAGAACAGCCACCTCCCCTCCCCTGCACCGTCCTTCCTGCAGGCACTGTCGCCTTCCCATGTGGACCTGTGCCTGAGGTTGGCTGACTGTTTTAAATGTTCATTCAACCCTTAAAGTTCATTTTTCAATCATGCTAAATTCAACTAGGGAGGTGTTTTTGTTTTTCCCTAAATCCTGATCTTTTAGTATTTCGTACAATGGGTAGAAAGCCCTCGCTCACACACATATAGAATGTATACAGGTGACTGCAGTGCATCAAAGGTCGATACCCAGTTTAGCGAATGATTATAAAGGAAAACACAAGAAACCGCAGGCCGGCCGAGAAACAGAACCTCTCCAGGGTGCAGAAGGTACAGAGAGCTCATTTTCTTTGATCACAAGCCTTCCTTTCCTTTAAAGCAACCACCCATCCTGACTTTTATTGCAATGGGTTCCTGTTCTTCTTTATTTTTACCATCTCCATATGCACCCACAGCAGCAGAGTTCGGTTGTGCCCATTTATGAGCTTTCTGTCACTGGACCCTGGCTCTGTATCTGCGTCCTGCTCCTTTTGCTCACCGTTCCGCTTGTGGCAGTCACCCCTGCCTCTTCCCACCCCCCACCCCCCACCCCCGCTGCTGTGCGGGCCTGGTTTTATGTAGCTTTCCTGTGTGGGGCAGGTGGACATCTGGGCTGTTCCCAGCTCAGGGTGTGGAACGCTTCTGTGCACCTTCTCGTCCAGGCCCTGGCCCGAGGGCCTGCTTATGGGCAACCGCAAACAGGGAGTGTGAGACCTCACCCTCAGGGGGTAAGGGCAACTGTTCCCCAAAATTGGTGCTTCAACGTGACCTCCACCAAGCGGTGCTTGTTCCCATTATGTGCCACCCTCATCAGCGCTTGTTCCTGTCCGACTTTAAAATTTCAACTGACACCTCTTTATGAGTTTAGTTTGCATTTCACTGGTTACTAATAGACTGAAACCCCCTTTACCACAGGTTTTGGCCACGTGAACTTCCTCTTACGTTACGTGCTTGTTCAAGTCCTTTGCAGACTTTCTACGGCCGAGTTTGAATGTTCTCTTACAAAAGCTCTTATCTCAACAGGAAATCGAATGGGACAGAAAAGCGTGCCCCTCTTCCCAGGAGCCTCTGCTCGCCTGAGAACCGTGTGCAGGTGAAGGCAAACTGGTTAAGGTCTGTAAGCTCAGAAGTGATTGTTTTCAACTCTAAGTCGCTGAAAACATAAATTAGAGGGTCACAGAAAAACACCCCTCCCAGTCCGTCCCCCCTCCTCTGCACTTTGCAAATCTAACATTATTTTATTGCATTTTGCTCCCCAGTTGTTCCTTATATTCTCATGGAGAATGCACGTATCCCTGTATATCACGGTCCTTTGTTAAAACCCCCAGTGTGGACAAGGCCACTTATTACTCTGTTCTGTGTTTCTCAGTGCTGGACGTGGAATGTGTTATCGGGAGTCAGCTGACTGTCAGTGATGAAGTGCTACCTGTATTGTACATATGAGGTCTGCAGCCGAGAGACGTTAAAGTGTATACATGGCTATAATTGTTACGCTCATCTGAAAGAAGAGTAAACAGCTCGCCCAGGCCTGAGCGCTGGCTTGTGCCAGCTTACCTCCTCAGACACTGCGTATGAGCTCACTGGCAGAGTGCGGCCCATATAATCCACCATTACATAAATTATTCAGTAATCTGTGATGTCCTTGTAACACGAGCAGGCCCTATTAAAAAGGTAAATGGCTGCACTGCTTACGGAGGCATGTGCCTCTCTTTACAGTCTCTGCAGAAGGTGCACCGCCAGCGCCCCCAGGCAGGACACCCTGGTGACGCATGGAGCTGAGGTTCCTTGCAGGGTTTTTACACCACGTCGTTCACTGCACTCATCCGTGTGGGTGTGTGACATGCACACACACACCCAGAGGCCGGCAGGGATGAGTTACTCCTTAGAGCTGTCCCATTCTCTCCTTAATGCCCTGGATGCTCAGAAAGGGACAAAGTGACCACGGGTCACGGCAGATTCAATGCGTGCCCTGACGGTATCCAGGCAACTGGGTTGCTCCTTTGTTCAAAGTAAACATTTCAGTCTTCTGCTAAACACTGCCAGATGTCCCTCCCAGAGGAACAGCAGCCTGGGAGACGGGGCCTCCCCGCCTACCTTGCCTTCCCCTCCGTGCGGGAACCGTGACCTGAAACCGGGCTGGGCGGCAACGCAGTGTGGAATCGGGGAGGCAGCCTACACGAACTCTCCTTCTGGCAAGGCTGGAAGAGAAATAGACAGGCGTTTACTTCTCCTGGTGTAGTTTTTTTGACTAGAATATGTTATGATTATAGACACATATAACTGGTATGTGGACAGAGCAACGAGTTCCCTCTGACAGGCCCACAAAGGACAGAACGGTCAGTTAACTACACCATTCACACAGTCCATGTCATGTCAACTTTGGGGCTGACAACTGTTCCAAAGGTTTCAAAACTGCACATCAAGTCCGCTCTTAAAAGCAGGCGTTGACAGGATTCCCGGCACGTTGAAAACAAGTGTGGCCTGATGAGCGAGATGGAATCATGTGAGGTCAGATTTAATTTTTCCACCTACTGCTCAGGGGTACAGGGGCTTCTGAGGCATAAAACATGTGGACACAGCACAAGTGATCAGTAACAATTTAGAGTTGAAATATTTTAAAAATTAAGTTAGTGCAATGAGATTTCACCACCATCCGTCAGAATGGCTAAAATAAAAAAAACAGCGTTAACACCAATTGCTGACAGGGGTGCAGAGAAACTGGACTGGACCGTCCAGATGTCCTTCCGGGGGTTGAGGGTTAAATCAGCGTGATGCATCCAGCCTGGGAATACTACTCAGCAAAGGAACCAGCCACTGACATATGTAAAACCCAGACGGGTCTCAAGGGAATGAGGCTGAGTGAAAACAGCCAATCCCCAAAAGCCACATATGCTGACTTCATTTATATGGAGTCCGTGGAACAGCGGACTTACAGCAATGGAGAGCAGTTGGGGTGGCCAGGGCTGAGGGCTGGGGTTCGAGGGAGGAGGAGTATGAGGAAGATGGGTGGGGTCAAAGGGAAGGTAAGAGTTGGTGACCGATTCATGAACAACCACGTGTGATCAAATAACAGAACTGAATAAACATGCACACACAAATGAGTACACGTAAGATGAGGGAAATCTGACTGAGACCTGGGGACCGTACCAATGTCAATACCAGGGGGAGCCCCATACTGTCGTTTTGCAAGACGTTACCACTGGTGCAAATCGGGCAGAGAGCACATGGTATCTCCTTGTATTATCTCTCACCCCTGCGTGTGAATCTATAACTATTTAAAAATAAAGTGTTTAATTAAGTTGTAAAAGCGAAATGAAACCTGGTATTCTTGTGATAGACATCTACTTACTTTCTGGGGAAGCCTGAAAAAAAAGTTCAAAGTGAAGAAACAGAGGCAGAGGCTGGAGCTCTTCTCGCACCTGTGTGTGTGCACACCCGGGCATGCCTGAATGTGTGTGTGCATGTGTGTCTGCCTGCCTGCCTGCCTACGCTTCCATGTGGAAGAAAGGCATCTGCAGAGGTAATTCGGGGGTGCCAGGGCAGGGTGGGGAGGCAGCTCTGTGCAAAGGGGCTCTGCTGTGTGCTAGTGAGTGGGCTCCTAGGGCCGAAGGAAGGGACAGAGGGCAGGTCCCTGGGGTCTCAAGGTCTAGCCACGAGCTTCTAACTTCGGTAGCCCAACTGCACGTCGGTGCTTTTAGAAGCCCTTCTTTTATGTGTGTGTGTGCAATCCAAATGTTATGACGGGAATGAGGAAAACTATTGGCAAACTCTCGGATGCGTGTCTATGAGTGCGAGTGATGCCGGTAAGAAGAGCTTTATCGTCACTGACTGTCATCTGTGGATTCTTTTGTATTTACGGCGTTTCTTCCGGAGGAAGTCCAGAGGCCTGTTCTCATTCCAGTCAATGCAGATTTTCTCGAGACACCTTCCAGAAACGGGTTTGGGGGGCCTGCTGCTGGAGCCAAATTTTTTTTTTTTTACAGATGCAAACCATGGGGAACAGAAGATCACCTCTGGGTGGCTGTGAATGGGGCTGTAGTAGTCCCCCCAGATTCAGCTGCGCTTCTGCTGGGTCACCGAGCTGCAGTCCCATGGACACCCCCTTGGTGAGTGTCCCCTGCGTGAGCACTGTGGGAAGGAGCCCTGCTTGAACTGGAAACCCGCCCTGAATTTGTCGTTACAACACGGCCTCCCTTCTTTGGGTCTCAATGAACTCAGCTATAGGATAACTCAAGAGGAAGAAAAACAAGAGTTGACAAAGAAGGAAAAATATTGGTGAGTCAGGGCGGGCACTGGAATTTGTTCTGTTGCCTTTGATCTTGGGTTACCACAATAGACCCTTACCACCTCGGCTCCCATGGGCCTCAGCCCACCCCAGGACCAGGTGTGAGGAGAATGGGGTGGGCTGAGGGCTCCTGACGGGGTGGCAGAGGGTCTGAGAGTCCAGGACATGGGCGGGAAAATCAAAACAAAATGCACCGGGCTTTCTGTTCAAGACTACAACTTGCAACACTGACTTCTTAACAGCAAGTCACGACTGCACCTTGGGGGTTCCATCATCCCACTTCAGAAAGCAAGCAAGGTTCACTGTGTATTTCTCGATGGCTCTATTTTTGAAAGGTTTTAACTTTTAGAGAGAGGGGAAGGGAGGGAGAAAGAGAGAAACATCAGTCGGTTGTCTCTTGCACGCCTGTCACACATCCCCATCCAGGGATCTGGCCCACAACCCAGGCATGTGTCCTGACTGGGAATCGAACCGGTGACCTTTTGGTTTGCAGGTCAGCACTCAACCCACTGAGCCACACCAGTCAGGGCTCAATGGCTTCTAACAGTCTATCATTGTGGTTCATGTGCCGCCCTGCATTAAGGGACACACACGGTGCTTTATTTAGGCATCTTCATGGACCTGTACAGGGCATTTTCAGCTTGAACAGTGAGGCCTGCTCTTTCGTGGCGTACCAGAGTGAGGTAGATGGTTGAGATGGACAATGGAAAAAGGATGATCTCTGGGGCCAGACAGATCTGCACTCGGCAACTATGTGAACCCATCCAGTCATTTAATTCCTTTGAATCTGAATGGCAAAGTGGTTGGAAGTGTAGGCTTTAGGGTCAGCCCTCCCGATTGGGACCCCAGTGCCACCACACGCTGCCTGGCGTCCTGGATATGACCTGAACACCTCCAAACCTCAGTCCACGCCCTGTCAAATACAGGCGGCAGAGCAGCTAGTTTCCCTCCTTCCCTAGGCACGAGCCCGTGACGTCTAGCTGGACACATGACCTCCTAAACAAAGCCCAAGTTTTTCCACCTCCCTGTAGCTAGGTGTGGCTATGTGACTATGTTCTGAAATATGTGCGAATAGCTGGAAAGTCCTTCCATGAAGGGTGTGCATGCTTTGTCACCTCTTCTTCCACCTTGTTTCCTGGAATGCAGACATGCTGGCTGGCGCCTCAGCAGCTACCTTAGACCATAACGGTGTGCGGCACACTCTAGGGATGATAGAGCTGAAAGTTACAAGCAGCTGATGTCTCTGAACATCCTACACTTTTTGAACTTACTTAAAAATCTGTAATATGAGGGAGCAGAACTAGTGTATTTAAGCCACTGTTAATTCAGGTGTTCTGTAACACATGGGTGATCCTAATCCTAACTGATATAATGGGGACAATAGCCACCAAACGACACGTGTGAACGAGGCAGAGTGAGGACCCCCCAAATTTCCCTCCCCCAAGGCAGCGGTGAGGAAGCTGGTGGAAGTTGTCGGTGTCCACTTTTTCGAAACTCTGGAAGTGAACCACGAGCCTTTTGGTTAGCCTCTCTATTCGGTCGGTAGACATTTATTCAAGAAAACCACTGCGTCTCAGCAGGAACAGCAAGCTTTGTGGCATTTTCGCATGACCCCTCCGCAGCTCCACGGTGGCCTATAAACCGGCAGTCCTCAATCGCAGACAAAACTGGAAAGCTGCCAGCCGCTGGAGGCAGGGGTGGAGCACCTTCAGAACCTCACTCGCCAGGGCCTGTCACCTGGCCTGTCCAGGGACTTCCTCAGAGACCCCACTGGCCAGACCACCTTTGCCGGACCAGTCTCGGCGCTCGCCCAGTGGTGCTTGTTGGTAAAAATTAGAAGTGCTGTTTAACTTTACGACCATGGGCAGTGAAACAATGGGCTAACCCCAAAGTTAAAAGGAACAGCTGTAGAGTAAAAATATTTATAAGGGCTTTGAAAAACTCTAACACGTTCCTGGGAATCCACAAGGCCCCAGGCACATGCAGGGCTGGGTGCATGTTCAGGAAAGACCTGAGAAGACCCCAGGCTCCCCCCTTTGGCTGACCTGGAGGCTCCGAAAAAGGAGGTGAAGGCTGAGGCAGAGTTGCCAGGTGCCTGGCTCAGTGTTGGAGGTGTGCTCCAACGCTCGCACAGAACCCTCGGCAACGCCTGGCACACTTACCCATTCTGGGCGTCTAAAGAAACCTCTGTGCAGCCATTGGCTTTCCACGAAGCTACCTAAGCAGACGCTTCAGTGGCCACGCACAGGAAAGAAAAAGGACTTGGTTCGGAAAAGCCGCCGAACAAACAAAACAACAACAACAAAACAACAACAACTGCAAAACAAACCTGGGGAGGGTGGAAATTTTGATTTCCAGAGTTACCACGTTATACTATTTAAAATACCAAGTTTTCAACAAAAAAATGACCAGACCAGTAAGTAAACAAGAAAGCAGGGCTCAGGCGCAAAAGGACAATCAACAGAAACTGTCCCTGAAAAGGCCCAGACACTGGACTTACTAGACTTATTAGACAAAGACTTTAAATCAACTATTTTAAATATATTTAGAGAACCAAAAGATGTCATGTCTAAAAAATTAAAGTATGAGAATTACATAGCGCCAGAGACAAATGATTTCTAAAGCCAAATAGGAATTCCAGTGTGGAAATGAAAATTCTGCGAGGGGAGCACAACAGAAGATGTGAACGGGGAAGAAAGGATGAGACGATTTGAGAAAGGAGGAGCCAGACGACTGGCCTCGGGACCGGAGAGAAGCAGGACTGCGCCCCCCGGAGCCGCGGGGCCCTGTGCACGGCACCTGCAAGTGCACGGGCATAGGCGCCACTGAAGTTCCAGAAGGACGCAGAAAGACAAAGGGCAAGAGAAAATCTGAAGAAACACCGGCTGAAAACTCCCCACATTTGGTGAAAAACATAAATCTACACGCCCAAGAAGCTCAACAAATCCAAAGTAGTGCAAATCCAAAATATTCCCACCTGGACATGGCAAAAATCAAAGCATCGAAAGCCAAAGGCAAAAGAGAATCTTGAGAACAGTGACGGAGAAGGAGCTCAACAGACTCAGGGGATGCCCCCCAAAATGAACAACTGAGCACTCCAGTTACAAGGCAGGTGTGGGTGCAATGGGCGAAAATGAACCAGCACAATACAACTACGTGCTCTCTACTGAGAGACACATTTAGATCCCAAGACACAAATAGGTTGAGAGTAAAACAATAAAAAAAGATACGCCACATACTTGGAGCTGGAGTAACCAAACTGATTCAGATAAAACATTATACAAATTAATCACACTCTATCACATTGATATGTAACCAGATTGTTAGGAAAAAAGAAGATATTATGATAAAAGGTCAATCCATCAAAAAAGATTCAAGAATTCACGACATATCAACAGAGTGTCAAAACACATGAAGCAAAAATGACAGAACTGAAAAAAGAAATAGATAATTTAGCGATAATAGTTGGAGACTTCAATGCCTCACTTTCAATAATGAACATAAAAACTAGAAAGAAGAGCAACAAGGCAATGGAAGACTCCACACATTATAAATGGACTGGATGTCACCGGCACCCGTAGAACCCTCCACCCAATAACAGCACAACACCCACGCTTCCGAAGTGCCCACGGATCTTTCTCCAGGATGAGGTCATCTGTTTGGCCATAAAACAGGTCTCAGTAACATTAAAAGGGGTAAAACCACAAAAGGTACATTCTTCAACCACAATGAAATAAAATCGAAAACCAGTAACAAAGGAAAATGTAGAAGATTCGCACATGTGTAGAAATTATATAGTGTATTTCTAAGTAACCAATAGGTAAAAAAAAAAAATGAGAGACATTAGAATGAAGATTTTGCTATGGGTGAAAATAAAACACACACACACACACACATGAAATCCTGTGAGATGCAGCATAAACAGTGCCTAGAAGGAAATTTATAGCTGTAAATACTTATATGAAAAAGGTCTCTAGTCAATTTCCACCTTAAGAAATTAGAAAAATAAGAGCAAAGTAAATCCAAAGGAAGCCAAAGGAGAAAACAATAAAGATTAGAGAGAAAATAGAGGAGAGAGAGTAGGTAAAATCAACAAAACTAAAGCTGGTTATCTAAAAAACAAAAAGACAAACCTTTAGCTACATTGACGCCCCCCTCCCCCGCAAAAGAAGCTCAAATTATTAACACCAGGATGACAAAAGGATCACCCTAACCTTACAGAAATAAAAGAGTATAAGAGAATACTACAAACCACTGATTTCCAATTGAGATCATTCTACGTGAAATGAACAAATGCCTGGAAAGACACAAACTACCAAAACTGACTCAAGAAGAACCAGAAAGTCTGACTAGACCTATGACAAGAGATTGAATTAGCAATAATTTTCCCACAAAGAAGAGCCGTGAACCAGAGGGCTTCACTGGTGAATTCAACCAAAAGTTTATAGGAGAATTAACACCAATTGTTCATAAACTCTTTCAAAAATAGGAAGAGGAGAGGACATATCCCAACTCACTCTATGAGGTTAGAGTATTCAGTTGCTGAAACCAGACCAAGGCACTTGCAAGAAAAGAAGAATTCTCAACAAAATACTTGCAAACTGAGTCCAGAAACATATAAAGTAATTATACTAAATTACATTACATATCATATCATATTGAATGACATACTAAATGCATAAGGCCTGCACACAGTAGGTACTCCATAAATCTTCATTTATTTCCTCTTTTCTACTGAATGTGACAGGATTACCACTATTCACCTACCTGGTTTCCCTTTACTATGTGCACCAATGCTCATAATCTGTGAGTTCTATACTTGCAAATTTGCCTACTTGCCAAAATTTATTTGTGACCCCCAGAGGTCACCCCTGGACATGGGCCAGTGGTGAAAATTTTGAGTTGTGGGACACGCACACATTCTCAGCTGCGATAAAAGAAAGCATTGTCTTGCCTTCTTGTTTTGGTTCTTATATTAGAAACAAGTGTCCTTTCGGAGGACTATTTAGCGACACTTCTCAAATTCGGTGATGTCACTGTTTAAATGGTGATGTCACTCCGAAGTGCTGTCTAGAGTTTCTAAGCATGAGGAGGCTGAGGTGTCTCACAGAGAACATACGTGTTAGATAAGCTCCATTCAGGCATGCGCCACCGTGCTGTCGGCCATGAGTTCAGTGTCGCTGAGTCAACAATACACAGTAAACAAGGTGTCTTAAACAGACCCACACATGCGGTAAATTCTCTGGCGATCAGCTGATGAGAATGCTGTGTCCAGGGGCTCGCAGGAACCTGACTCCGAGTTTCCCCTGGGAGCAACCGCTCGGGATTCCCTAAATCAGCGTTGGCAATGACAGACGAGAGGGGCCACAAACAACGAGAATCGACGCTCCACGAACCCTGCCGTAATGGAGTGCAACGCACAGCTGCAGCACCCACACTCCTTCCACCGAGAGACTGTTTCCCCACACTTGAAGCTGGCCCAGCCTGTGGCTGCCCTTGGCCGACAGAATGTGGCAGGAAGGTTGTGCAAGCTCAAGAGACCTTGCAGCTTCTGCCTTCGTCCCCTTGGCCCTTGGAGTGCTGTCCTGGAGCACTGTCACTAGGAAGTCAGCCCAGCCTCCTGGAGGATGAGACGGCACCTGGAGAAGGAAGGCACCCTGGCCGACAGCTGTGCTGACTGGCAGGTGTGTGAATCCAGGACTTTCTAGCCCAGCTGGTCCTCCAACCAAATGCAGCTGTGTGAGGAAACCCGGGCAAAACCTGCCAAGCAGTGGCCCAGCCTACTCACCAAAAACACGAGAGACAATACACCATGTTATTAAAAGCACAAGCTCGAGGTGGTTTATTTTACAGGAACCAATAACCGTGACGCCTGCCTGCTTGGATCATCGCAGCCCCAGGACTCGCGTTTGCAGACGAAATACGACACACACATAATTTCCAGCGGGCACGTTTCTTGGCTCTCCCTTGCTCCCTCCCGGCTGTGGCGTCAGGGGAGTGTGTGCTGATGAGGAAGGGCCGTGAGCATGAAATGCTGGATCGACAGGTGAGGGTGGCCGCCCACAGCTACAGCAGGTAGGCTGTGAGCGACGACCTTCTGCCACATGATCCTGTGATTTGGGGGCTGTCAGTCACCAGGGCAGGTCTAGCCTATTCTGACCGATATAGTGGGAGTAACAGGACTGGAGATTCAAACAGGCATTGTCTACGCAGGACATTTTCCTCACTCTCCTAAGAATCTCTAGATTTATCTGGGAGAAAGAATTTAGACTGATAATAGCTCAGGGCAGAGTTGGCTGCCTAGGGGAAGGGCACATACCAATTAGCCCCTTTGAATCTATTCATTCTATACACCTCTTATTGCACAAAATACGTTCTTGGACCACCCTGGAGCTAATCTGATAGTCTTCGGGGAACAAAGAGGTGATCCCAAACCAGGTCAGGAGGTATAGCATGCCGAGGAGAACAGAACACCGGTCAGCTGACCTTGCTGTCTTTGCTGAGCTGTGTCCCATTATCATGGTCAAGTTCACCTTACAGCTCAACTGGCTTGCAACAATTTTCTCATGTGTCAAGTGAAATGAGAAGTCAAATGTGCCCTGCAATCTAAATGGTTGCTGATTAAAACAAAAAAAGCCATGGTCCCTTAAAACAGATACTATATTATTGTAACCTAAGACCTAGTTACCTTCCCTACCTTTGATATGTAAATGTACAACATATGCATATATATGAATAGGAATAAATATTTGCATCTTCATTTTAAAACACACACACACAAAAACCAGTTACTTCTAAAGGCGGGGTCCTGTAAGGAAGCAGACACTGGCTAGGTCTGCAAATTTCAGTACTGCCAAGGTCTGAATGTGTCCTCCCCACAAATCCATGTTAAATCCTACGCCCAGTGTGGCAGTGTTAGGAGGCAGGGACTCTGTGAGGTGATGAGGTCCTGAGAGCTGTGCCCTTGTGAATGGGATTGGTGCCCTTGTAAGAAAAGAGGCGCCAGAGAGCTCCTCAGCCTCTTCCCTCCCACGAAGATGCAGGGAGGGGCCTGTACCCTGGAAGAGGGCCCTCCCCCAACCCTGCGGGCACCCTGGTCCCAGACTTCCAGCCTCCCGAACTGCGGGAAATAAATTTCTGTTGTTTATAAGCTGCCCTGTCTGTGGTGTTTTGTTATAATACCTGAACGGACTAAGACAAGCACTCCATGTGTTTTCGCACAAAACACCAGTAGCTTCATAAGGTGGGTGTGGACAGCAGGACCAATAAAATGGCGTTGGTCCCATCAAGATAGCATAGAGCATATAAAACAAAGTGGAGGCAGTCATGTCAAGCAGGATGGCTGCCAGTCGGCCATGCCACTTTGGTCCAAGAGGGAAACTACCTAAGTCAGAGCAGACGCATCTGGCACGGAGACACGCCCAAGATAGCACAGTGATCAGCACAGGCGTGTCCGCAGAGTGAAACCACCCACAGGTGGGCTCCTGGGGAGAGTCCCCACTTGCCATTACGGGGCCAAGACACTTAGCAAGAGACCCAGAGGGTGGAGGGCACCACTGTCCAGGTACAACCGAGGCAGGTCCCTGACCACTGCTGAGCTCCACACCCCAGTGCTGCTCCACACCAGGCTGATCTCCCTCGGCACTGGCCGCCGGAGGCTCTGCCCTGATGGACCGAGGACTTCACTTGCCCTGCTGCCCACCTGGCTCCAGGGACCCTTCCTTGCAGGATGCTGACAACTCCCTTGCCCACTGTGCTGTCTCCCTGACCTGAAGACTGAGACCCCGGGACTCAGGTTCATTATCCCCCACATTGGTTGCTCTGTGGTGACTGGTGTGTGTTATGCTTCCCTTAGACTGTTAAGAGTGTGACTAGGATATGAGTGTATGTTGATGGTCTACTCTGAGTGAACCTGCATTCATTAAAAGCTCAGTGAACAGCCCTGGCTGGTGTGGCACCATGGGTTGAGTCCTGGCCTGTGAACCGCAGGGTTACTGGCTCGATGCCCAGTCAGGGCACCTGCCTGGGTTGCGGGCCAGGTCCCCAGTGGGCTGTGCGGGGAGTCAACCATGCACTGATGTTTCTCTCCCTGTCTTTCTCCTTCCCTTCCCCTGTCTATAAATAAATAAATAAAATCTTTTTTAAAAAAGTGAGTGAATGGCAGTTACTATGTGTGACTCTTGTCTATTCCTTGGTGCCCAGCTGACTCACAGGAAAGACAGCATCATGAACACATGCTCCAGACAGTGGGGCTGTGTTAACAAGCAGGAAGGTGTCCACTGCTGAGGAAGTGGGCTGAGAACTGGCCATCAGACACCGAGATGGAAGATAGACTTACACGTGAGACAGGACAGGGCTGAGGGGCTGACTCATGTCTGACAAGTTTGGGATACATCTGAACTCATGATAAGTGCCATTATCCATATCGTGGTCCACACAACCGGCTGCTTCAGATGGGCGTCGAACAACATGAGAATTTATTTAAACCACTAGAAGAACCAGATATTTCCAACTTTCTCTGGAATTTATTTCTCCCGGAGGGAATTCGCTGTCTTTTCTGCAGAACAGGAATGTCCCCTTCCTACCGCTGCAGTCCCGGCCTCTGTCCCATGTAAGTCCCTTCCCAGAACTGCTCGGTCCAGTTTCCGTCACCACTGGCCACACAGTTCTTCCTTCCCCAGGACGCCTCGCTCTGCAGTTCTGGATTTTGTGGGTCAAGGGCGCAACTGCAGCCTGGCTAGAAAAAAAGGGCTTTGAGTTGGAGTTAAAAGAAGAATGATTTGGAGCAGATGTAAAGGAGAAATTCTTGATAAACATTTATGTTCAATTCGGGGACCGGCGCTCTATGGTTTGGGCCAGCAACACACCGCCTCTCTCTGATGAAATCTCCAGTTTATGACTGGCACAGGACTGTCCCCATTGTCACCTTGGGCCTAACTAGTCCCACCCCACTTGGGCCTCCCACCCCTGGCCACTGACTCCAAAAGCACCACTTAGTGACATAAATGTGACTGCTGCTTCCGTGGGCACACAAAGGAGAGCAAGCAGCACATCACACAGCCACATTCCACCCTCTTTACACCTCGGCTCTTTCTCCCCAGTCCCTCCCCCCAACGCCTTTTCTGCCCCTCTAGTCCCTGCCGACTCCATTCCCATCCCCCAGGTCCACCTGCAAAGTGCCATCCCCTGCAGAGGCCCTGCAGAAAAACAGAAACCAGCAGAGCAACACTCGGCACAAAGACTCGAGTTACCCGGTCTGGCCATCGCGCCTCTGGGCATGGAGGTGGAGGGTGCAGCTCAGGCACCCCCACCCCAGGGAGGCCCCCAAACAGGAGGCTGAATTGAGAGAGACCCCGGACCTTCCTTCTGCTCTGAGCTCTGGGGCAGGTCAAGGGGCAACCCAAGGATCCCCCCTCAACCAGCTAGGAACCACTGGTTTAGGGCTCTCCTGAGCCCAAGGCTGGGGGCTGGCCTCGTGGTCTCGGTGGGCCCCTAGGGGCTGCCTGGCTCTGTGACTGACTTTCTTGGTGAGTTAAAGCACCTGTCAGAAGCCAGGCCGCTTTCCCTGGAGACACAGGTTCTTGTGTGTGTGTGCAGGTGTATGCCCATGTGTCCGTGTGTGTACATGACTGTGCGTGTGCATTTGTTAAGAAACAACCACCAGAAAATACTGGGAACTAGAAGAGTGTTCCCCATCTTGCTGGCCTCAGACTGGCTCTTCTGGGCCTTGGGCAGACCACTCAGTTCTTCCAAACCTCCGCCTTCACTGTGAAGTGGACATGGCTGCCCTGGCCGGTGTGGCTCAGTTGGTAGGAGCATCCTCTCATGGACTGAAAGGCCGTGGGCTTGATTCCTGGTCACAGCACATGTCTTGGCTGTGGGTTTGGTCCTGGCAGGGAACGCACGAGAGGCAACTGATTGATGTTTCTCTCCCTCCCCGGCCCTCTCCCCAAAATCAGTGAGTATGTCCTTGGGTGAGGATCTTTTAAAGAAGGACATGGCCTTCCCACTTCCTAGGGGTTGAGGCCATGCCTTGGGAAGGGTGTTGGCGGGGGGCGGGGGGCAAAGCTTAGCAGTGAAACCCACAGGCCGACCTGCCTGTCTTTCCGAATGGAGAGACTCAGGACACAGCGTGAGCAGCCCTTCCCAGGCCAGCCCTTGTGCTCCCCGCATGCTGGTACTTGTGGGAGCTTACTCATTGTTTCGAAAGCAAGCTTTCCCCCCCAAATTGTGAAATTGTGACAGCGCAGCCCCAGCAAACCAGGGTTCCTGAGTGGAGATCAGCACTCCCCCTGATGGAGTGCCAAGGGGAGCGTGTTTCCAGGGACAGATGAGCCTGAAGGGGCACAGGCGTTGGGGCCAGGACTGGAGGGACACTTGCTACACACACAGCTGGGACCAAGCCCAAGAAGGTCCAAGAAAGCAGCCAGAGGGTCTCAAGAGGAATGGTGGGTGGGTGGTGCTCAGGAAGACAGAGGACTAATACGTCCCCCACCCCATACAGCGCAGGGTTTTAAAAGCATTTACACATCCCCTGTACCGCTGACTTCCCAAAGGAATCGTGCGTTACATTACAATGACGCCACGGAGTTGCCCTCTCGGCTCAGAGAGCTGAAGTGCTTTCACACGGTCCCACAGCAACTGTCACAGATGGCGGAGGAATGAGGTGGCATAGTTGGCAAAGCGAGCACATTTGGCTTTCCGGCCCCACGACTTCTCCGTGTCACCGAGGGCAGATGCCAGTCTAGAGGGAGGAGACACCATAAGCGGCACTTGGAGATCTAGCCAGGCCGCTGTTTTAGTTCCTTAGGCAAAGAACACCTTCCTCTCTCAAATCCCTAGCTCCTTGTTCACTGACCCAAACCCAGCTGACGCGTCCCCCCGGCCTGCTGGACCCACCTGTCCCCGCCTTGGCTGCTGCTCCCAGCAGCCCTGGGGGACGCAGGGCTGCTGACTCCAGGCCAAACCTTAAAAAATGAGATGTGGGTACAGGGTCTGGCATCCCCAGGGACGACCTGGATGGGCTGGGCGACACCGCTCACAACTGTCGGGGATTAACCTTTGGGGTGAGGACTCAGACCGAGGAAGACAGAAGATAGAAAGGGCGCAAATAAATCCCTGCACTCGTTCCCTGACTCTGAAGGGTGGCCGGGCCACTTGGTGCCCCCGGAAGACACCCAGCATGACCCAGACAAAGGCTGCGGTGTCCTCCCGAGGACCTGGAGCTGGGTCGGGTTTGCTGCCCTCCCTCCCTGCCTCGCCCCCCGCCCCCCCCCCCCAGTCTTGCTGCCTTGCTACGACACGTCCCAATTAAGCCCGACCCAGACTCGGCTGCTCATACTTCTTTCCGGGGAGTTAAGAGAATCATTTTGGCCCAAATTCCCACTTCCTACCTCATCTGTGGAAGGGTCCCATAATCTCTGTGAAGTCTGTGGCCTGAAGGCACAGATGACAGGCCCCTCCCCACAGTGATGTGACACGTGACACGGTGGTGGGAAGGAGGATTTAGCAGGGGTCCTTCCTCTGGGCCCAGCCCTGCGCCCCGTGCACCCCGAGAGCTCAACGCCGGCAGGAGGTGCATTCCTCAGGTGAGGCTCTCTGGGTGCAGTGGTTCGCTAAGGCCCGTGGGCCCCGCCTGCCGGCTGTGGGCTCCATTAGTACGAAGGGGTGACTCTGTAAGGGAAGAGCAGCTTCAGGTCTGAGTCTGTAAAATTAACAAGCCATTTTGATCAGGAAACGATCCGCGTCCATAAAATGAGATGAACCCTCTCCCTGCTAAACACCAAACTGACGAAAAAGAAAAGGAACTTTTACCCTTCTGACGGCCCACTGTGTACGTCACTAAAATTTAAAAAAAGGGCCCCAGGGTCTGAAGCCCAGGTGGCGTCAAGCAGCTGGAAGAGGGAGCTTGGGCCACGGCAGCTGCAGGCATTGGCACTAAGTGGATCTGGGGCCCAAAATACCACCCTCTGGGATCAGCCGTGGTTTCCAGTCACTGTCCTCCCCCAGGAATCTGTCACACCTCACATTTGGTAACTTCATCAGGCAAGGGCCGAGGACAGGCTGTGTCTGAGGCCAGGGCGCAGCTGTAACCCGAGTGCTCGAAGGGAGCGGCCCTGGCTCGTCCGGGCCGAGGGCTGCAGTCAGGGCAGCAGAGCCAGCTGGGGCCGCAGGAGGGAGGCAGCCCAGGACCCCGGACTGGACATGGGGGAGCCCACATCCCCCTGGAGAAGCCTGGACACAGACCCCCCCTGCCGGCTTCCTCCCTCCCCCAGCCAGCCATGGCTCCCCTTGAACGCTGCTCCCCTCTCCGTCCCTGCAGCCCACCTCCTCCTCTTCCTCCCTCTGATGGCGCCACCAGGCCTCTCTGCCCTCCGTCATGAGAGGCGAACCCACGCCGATCTCCTGGCCCCCAGCTTTGCTTCCCTGGACACCAGCCATCCACACCGGAATCATGGGGGTGAGGTGGGATGGGACCGGCCTGGGGAATGAGTCGACCTGGGCCGGGCGCAGGAGCCTATGTTCTAACCAGCACTACGGGAGCTTCTGCTGCAGGTGAGGTCCTCCTGCCCTTGGCTGCCCGTCTAATCGCATTCAAACACAAGCTTGCTCACCTGTCCCCTTAGTTAAGGTACTGGGACGGGGTGGGTGGGTGGGTCTAGATACGCCAGATGCTACGCCTTGCCACTCTCGTCACGCCCCTCCTCCCTCTCCTCCTCCTAAAGCCCAGGCTCCCTGGGGCAGGTGGAATAACATCTGACACACATGCACCCAAGTTACCCCTGCTTCAGGTCTGCCAGTGACTCCCCATTCCACATGGAAGAGAATCCCGGAGTCCGGCCATGGCCTGGAGGCCACACAGTCTGGCCTCTGTGACTCCTCCGCCCTCACAGCCTGCTCTCTGCAGTCAGCTGTACCGGCCCCTTCCTGCTCACCCTCAAATCCACGGAGCTCCTTCCTGCCCCAGGACCTTTGCACGTGCTCTGTCTGGAGCACTCTCCCCCCACCGCCCGGAGCTTCCCATAGCCGGCCCTTTCCCTGCTAACACGTCACCTCAGAGAGGCCTTCTCTAATCACTTATTTAAGTGACTAGATAGCCCTCCTGTCCCCCCATCACCTTCAGTCCCCTCTCTTGCTTCATTTTCTACAGCAAAGTCGCTGTTTGCTCTTGCACAATTATTTGTCTGCTTCCTTACAGACTGCCTCCTCTGACCAGAATGTCAGCTCTGCAGGCCAGGGACCTGCTCTCCTGGTTCCCGGGTGGGTGTGTCCCTGACTCAGCCCGGTGCCCGACACGTAATTAATGTTGCAGAAATGCTGAACGTGCACAAACGAATCGGACCTTGAGGAGAGGTGGCTCGGGAGGTGGGCCGTGGGGGCAGCGCACCCACCTGCAGGTGCTTGGGTGCAGAAAGACCCAATCTCGGGGCACAGCGGCCAAGCGAGCTTCCCGGTGAAGGCATGCGTGTTAGTCACCAACAGTGGGTGTTCTCCTCGGCCCCCCTTCCAGCCCCTCTGTGTCCCCTGAGAGTCCAGCGGACTGATTCCCTTCTCTGCTTTCTCCAGGTTCCTCCTGCTCATGGGAACCCGTTCTCTCGCCTCCTTAGCGGTGTAACGCCTGTCATGTAGATGAGGGTGCACAGTCGAAAGAGCGGGCTCTTAACCTGCCTGTCGATACTCAGAGAGTGCTTTCCTCGGCTGTTACCAAAAGTTCCAGGTGCGTTTCCTTTTTTTGGCTCTTTATGAGCCCAGCACAGTTACTAGTCAAATGAATTTGGCATTAAAAATCTTACTAAGTGATACAACGGATTCATGTAATTCCTTTGTTAAACATCTCTCAAACCATGTCAGATGGGAGGGTCAGAGGGAAATAAGCTGCCCCTCAGATACCTCAGCAATTTTCTTTTTGAGTTTAAAGTTCACGCTTGCCTGCAAAATCAGGAACTTCTCCAACTTGCCATTCCTCAGCACCAGACTCTTAATTAAATGAACGCCATTCCTAGCAGGCTGATGAATCAAATGAGCATTTCCACATGAATTGAAAGTGCCGACTTGTCAAATAGCTTCCCTGAGGTTCTGTTATGAAATCATCCGTGTTCTGTCATTGTCAATAAATACCCGGCTCCAGTCTGGAAATGAGCATGCTCCCTGGGGGGGGGGGGGTCCCTGGGGACGGCCTGGAGACCCTCCAGCGCCCGCCCCTCGTTCCCATGACAATACAGTCAGTTGGTCAGAAAAATCTCACATGGTTCGATTTTAGTGAAACTCACCAAACTCAGATCAGCCGGAAGATGAAGCTGGTCTTGAACTTACTCAGACCAGACAGCTGACGGCATTAAAAATAGGCTAGACAGTAAACTTCTTAAAGGCAGAGACTGGTGTCCCTGTCCTTCTCTCCCGAGTGGCATGCCAAGTGCCTCAGTTTTTTCTTCTGTAAAATGGCCACAATCCCAGTACCTGACACCTCACGGGCCTGCTGTGAGGGCTGCAGGCTCGGGAAGCACTCAACTAAGGGCCTCGTGGGCAGTGGACACGCTGCAGATGTACCCTGTCGTTAGGCTTAAAAGGCCCCTGTAATTACTGCTTAATGACAATGAAATACAATTTGCTTCCTTTCAACTCCTCAAAACATCCTTCCAAGAAGAGATCCTGTCTGGCCTCCTTCACAGAATGCATGACTCATTTATAATTCACAGTGCCCTCCGCACACCAGCAATTATTGTGCTGACGTCCCTTTAAGAGCTGATTTCTTAATTAAACCTAACATTCCCCTTACACTGTTGTTTGTCCTCTGAATTTTCTTAGTAGAGCTTTTAAGCGATGCCTACCCAAGCCCACACTTCAAATCAGGGGCATCCGAAAGAGCGGAGTTCAGCTGTCTTTTGGGTCAGTGCAATGACACACGCAACGGTGACTATGGATAGTGTGCACTTGTCTTTGAGACGGACCCTACGGTCGCAGGTCCAAGCGGCCGCACCTCCCCCCCGCAACCCCGCCGTAAGCTCCCTAGTGAACGGTATTTCCACGTTGGCAAGGAGTCTGTGGATCCATCACACGGACCTGCAGCTGCACTTGGGTTTTCACTACTTGTTTATTTAGAAAGTCCCCATGGTTTTACTTTCCAGCTTAAGCATTTCATTGTTTGGGTGACTTGTCTCTTGGCTCCGGATAGGTGACAGCAAGATGAGAAGTAAACAGAGCTCTCAGGGGCTGAGCCGCCCGGACATACCTGGGCTGCCTCGTCCCTGTGTGGGGCCGGAGAGAGAGACGGACAGAGCCCACACTCCCCATGTGGGGAGCCTCCCTCCCCTTCCCGCCGCGAGCCCGGTCACCAGTGCCCGTAAGGTGCCCCCAGCTCACTGCCTTTCAAGTTCCTCAGAGCAACAGGAAGCTGGGAAGTCCATTTCAAACGCACATTCTAGAATGAGGCGGCCACAGGGAGATGGTCCTGCTGCCCGCCTCAGCCCACCCCCCTCCTCTTCCCACCAGGCTCCGGCTCCATGAGAAGTCTCATGTGCAGGCACGTGGACACCCAGCCCTGTGTCCAACCTCTCGGACGCCCTACAAATAGCTGCCCCTTGGTCATTCCGTGAACTGGCAACGTGGTCCTCCTGGGGAGGACAGACCTGCGTGGCCGGGGTATCTGGAGAAGGTCCTAGAAGGTGGGATGTGGGGGTACACTGTGGAAGTGCTGCTGTGGGGCCGGAATTCCTCTGGCCTGGACTGAAAGGCGCCCCCATCAGGCCCCATCATTGTTCCTGCTGCAGACGCGGCCCCAGACCCCACACTGGGTATCAGAGAGAGAGGCTCGGTCACGTGCACGAGTGGATGCGTCCACGCCTTGTCTGGGATGCTCCTCTGGCAAGATCTCCCCCTCCCCCCACCTCACTTTGTGTGGCCCTCAAAGCAAAGACGGCTCTGTGAAGGCCACCCCACCCACGATCTGCCGTCCCTGCATGAGCCTAAAAACCGGCTCCCGAAACGTTAGGATGAACTGGCACTACCACATTCAAGGGCCGAGGAGGCTTCTAAAGTCCCAGGAGCAGCAGCTTTTGTCTGGAAGAGGCCGCTACCCACCCGGCCATCCCAGCAGGGGCCAGAACTCTCCTGAGTCATTTGTGCGGTGTTGAGACGACTAACAAGCGACAGAGACGATGTCGTACTCTTCCCTGTCCCCCAAGTCCCACTCTGGGACCTAGGAAGCGATTCCCTGGCCTCCGTGGGGCTGTCCCGCAGGCCCTGGCCTGCCCCGTGGCCAGAGCGTGTCCTCTGTACCGCTGTGTGGACAGCTGCAGCATTTACTCTGTGGTTTGGGGCACGAACTGGTCGCTGGCTTTATGCAGCCCCGGAATTAAGGTGGAGAAGATGGAGATACAAATTTCCTGGATCTCCAGGGAAAAAGCTGGAGATCACTATCTCGGCTTTTTGATGGCAGAAGCTGGGAGGAGTGGAGTTTGGACAGTGACGCACAGCCAGTCCCGGTCCCAGAGCCCCGGGCCACCCTTCCCTGCACATGCGCTTCCTGGAGGCACCGATGTCCTGGGGCCCCTGGACGCCAGCCACCCAAGTGGGTGGCCCACCTTGGGGGAGAGGCGGTCTGTTGACTCCCCTCAGCCCCCCGCTGTGCACGGGCACTGACACGCACACTTCCCAGGGATAACAGGACAATTCCAAAAGTGGAAACGTCACAACCAGTGGTTGAACGAGTTAGGCGGTGGAATGAGTATTGAAGAGTCTGTGCCCTAGGCCCAGTGCTGTGTTCCTGCCCCGGTCCCTTTGTGCGGCCCTCACACAGACTGGTGGGGTCGCGGAGAGCCACAGTTGCCCCAGAGGGGGCTCTCTGTGGTGAGCAACCAGCAAGCTCAGCCCCTTCAGACAAAGCAATGGATCACTCTCTCCTGAAGCGCCATTAAACACGGGGGGAAAGTTACCAATTTGACTTTAAAGTGTAATTGTTAGAAAGTGACTAAAGTGTACCGCCCCAGACTTCTAGAGGATTCTAGATGCATCTGGAGGTCAGTGATGACCCTTTCCAAGTTCTCTCACCTCTCCCCAAACCCGTCTGCCCTGAGTTAAGAGAACAGGTATTTCTTGTGGAGAGTAATTCGGCAGCCAGGGTCGGGACGAAGTCAGAGGAAATTCTGGGCGGGGCCCCGCATTCACTGGGAAGTGGAGAGACCACTTTCCAACTCTCACTTCTCCCTCCAAGTGCACAAACGGGGGCCTGCCCGGCCCGGCGGCTGCTTTCTGTCTCGGAAGGGCTGTGGCGCCAGCTCTGAGCCGCCTACCTGGTTAATGTCTGCGATGATCCCCTCCTGGGGCGGAGTCCCTCCCACGGGGTCATTAGAAGCGACAGCAGCTGGGGAGGTGGTGCTGACGGGCTCTCCCAAACACTGTCTCTCGGATCACTGGAGCAATCCTAAAATACTGCTGTGCAAAACGTAGTGATAAAATGCCCAGCTGAGGACTCTGTATGGTTGGTCTATTTTTAGGACGGAAGGCTGACTTATGAGGAAAAAACAAACCCCAAGGAAGCACACTTTAAGTTCCAGTAGATAAAAAAAATTTAGGCCTTTTCTAATTTTTTCCTTCAATCCCTCCCTGCCAAAATTGGCCCCTCTAATTCCATGAGGAATCTGAAAAAGCGAAGAAATTGTGATCGACAGCTGTGAGCTCTGAGCTCAGGCGGCTCAGCGAACCGGCTGTGGGCCTGGTGGGGGTGGTTTCGGCTCAGATCTGAACTTCTGTATTAAAGAAAAAAACAAAGGGGTTGCAGAATGCAGATTCTATAGGAATGGCTGGAAAACGAAAAATTTACTTCTTTCAGAATTTGTCCAACGCTGCCCAACGGCTGGAAGGTTCCTGAAAGTCCAGGCTCCTAAAACTGAGGGAGGGCTCACCTCCTGACTGAGTCTGGCTCGACATCCCCGAGAACTCAAGGGGAAAACACATATACACAGCCACGCAGGCACATGAATACACATGGGCACACACAGGCACACAGAGACACACACAAACACACAGATACACAGGCACACGAACAGACACACAAACACACAGGCACACAGAGACACACACAAACACACAGATACACAGGCACACGAACAGACACACAAACACACAGGCACACAGAGGCACACAGAGGCACACAGGCACACAAACACACACGGCACACAAACACACATGGCACAGGAAAACGGAAAGGCGGAGGGCAGGGACGAAGTGCTACAGGAAGCCTGAAGCCACCGAGAGCTGAGGCTCTAGTGGGAGAGCCGAGTCCCAGTGGCTCCCCCGCTGCACGGTGGCCCCCAAAACTCTGGCTTCTCCAAGGGCAGCCTGCTTGCCACACCTCAGAGTCATCAGGGATGCGTGTTAAAAAACGCAGCTTCCTGGGTGCATCCCAACTTCCTGAGTCAGGACCTGGGAGGAGAAGGCGGACTCTGCCTGCTGCCCAGGAGCATAGTCTTTGGGCGCTGCTCTCCACGTCCTCTTTCACCGTCAGACAACAAACCTTTATCAGGAGCCTGCCGCGCATACTGGGAGCCGTGTGGGCATGCCAAAGAGGCAGCTGGCCGTTGGTGCCCTGAGGTGTCGGGCCCACTCCCAGCTTCTTCTGACAGTGCTCACAGCGAACGCCAGTGCATCGGCTGCCTGTGTCTTCCCACAGGGAGGGAACCGCACACACACTTGCTGAATGGTTCTCTGCCCACGTGAGGAAGAAGTGTCAACTCAGACGTAGAGGGGGAGGGCATGGTGGGAATGGATCCCAGATGCTGGTGGGATCCCAGAAACTCGGAAGAGGACGAGCAGATGCTCTAGATGGGAGAGGAAAGGGTGGAGCGTGAAGGGGCCGAGGAAGGGCCCCTCTATGCCTGCACCCTACCTGACCGGGTGTCTAGTCCTAGTCCCGTCTCTGCTGCTCCACTCCTGGCTCCGCCCTTGATTCCCCCACCAGGCACAGGCCTCCGTCTCACCCCACTATCAGCATAGGAACCCCAAGATCGGGACGCAGCAGGCTGGTAACTATTAAACCCAGAAGGCTGACCACAAGCCTGACCACAGATCACCTTGTGTCTCCTCATTTCAATCAGAAAGCACCTCCTTCTCCCCCAAGTTTAAACCCCCACTCCATTCCAGTCCATGCGTGGCTAAGCCCACAGCTTTAGAGCCTGCTCTGTGAGATGCGAATCCCCCAGGAGAAAAGTGGTTGGAAAAGAGAGGGAAGGTCCTTGTAGAACCAAGCGGGGGCGAGGCTGCAAAGCCCCCAGGCTCCTGGGTTTGCCGGCTAAGTTTGCAAGTCAGCCCCTGCCGCCTGTGGCCCCAGGCTCAGGGCAAAGTGCTGCTCCTGCGCCCCACAGTGGGCGCCGCAGGAACTGCACGTCCCTGCGGTCCCAGCTGCCTCTCACCACTGGGGCTGACCAGCAGACAATTAAGAACAATGCCTGGCGCCTAGTCAACGCCGGTGTAAGGTTGCTTTCATCCCTCTGCCAGGAAGGAATGAAGCCACTTCTAGCAAAAGAAGAAACCGGAATGGTAGTAGAACCTGTAGTGCGGACGAAGCCGGTAACATCTACTATTTCAGCGGCGCTTTAAATTTCCTCAAGCGTCCACGTGCTGTTGGGCAGCGCCCACAGTCGGCAGTGCTGCTACCAGGCCGCGTCTGGGGGGCCTGGGTTAAACGCTGCTTAGAAGCACCCGTGTATTCACGGAGCTGCCCTTGACCTTTATGATACTTCGGTCCCTGAAACCTGCAAGTGTAGCTGTCCGCAAACCCCTCCTGGGGTCCTGTGGGTCTCGGAGCCCTTCTCTTCACCTTCAAAAAGCACACCGAGGAACATTTTCTGCTGGCAACGTCCCCGACCCCTGGAGCAGGCAAGGGCAGGAGGAGGCTTCGCAGAAGGGCGGGGTGCTGTGCGGTCCCCCTGCCCTCCCGGAGGACGCTGCTTCCAGCCGGGCGCTAATGGAACACCTGAGTCCACCGGCTGTCCAGCTGCCCACCAGCTCCCGGCACTGCGCCCTGGCTGAGGTGACACAGGAAGGTGTGTGACACTGGGAGGTGGCGCTGGGGCCTGTGTCCCCATGCCTGAGGCTACCTCACAGCTGTGGCTACCTCCCCGCAGAGGGGTAGGAGCCTCGCAGCACCAGCGACAGAAAACCAGGTCACTGTGGAGGAGCATTTGTTGTTTGTTTGCGTCCCCACGCCAGGTGTTCATGTGGCTGTGCCCATTTGTCACCTCCTCAGAGGGATTTCCCCTCACCACCCTAAGCCAATGGCCCAATCCCACCTCCTCTATTCTGGCATTATTCTAGGCAGAGGGGACAATCAGGGTGAGCAGGGAGCAAGGACCGGAACAGGGAGGGTTCTGCCGGCCACAGAAGGAATGTGACTTACGTGCTGAGCCTGAAATGGGTATGACGTGACATTTTAAAAAGATCACTGAGGCGGCCACTTGGAGAACCAATGTGGGGAGGATGGGCCTCACAGAAGCAGGAAACTGCTCAGTAGCCACCAGAGGTAACAGTGTGACTTGGAGCCAGCCGGTAGCAATGGAGGTGGAGAGAAGAGGGTGTGCCTCGGAAAGTGGAATAGACAGGAGTTGCTGATAGATTTTGGATGTGTAAGGGCAAGAGAAAGAAAGGGATGTAGAACTCAAAGGGTCTGGGGGCTTTGCTAGAAATAAATGATAGAGATTTATTCAAGGGTCTTGAGAATTTGCAAACTGGGAACACAGCAAGGCAAAACCCCAGAAATGTTCCAAAGGAGAAAGAAAAGGTAAAAGCCCTTACAGTAAAAAGAACATTCTTGAGAATGAACAGTCCTGCATTCGCAGCCCCAGGGCTGGTCCGGCAGGTTTATCAGTCAGAGGTCAGGCAGTTAGGAGGTGGACACCAGGGGGTGTGGTTGCACCAGTGGTCTGGATAATGCATGTCAAGCAGATGTCCACACCAGCCCTTTGGGGGTAGGGGGGTCCAGAAGCATATCTAGGTATTGACACAGGGCTGGAACCTTCACAACAGAATTACGTTCCCAGGCTAGTTAGAACAAGAATGGGCTTTTTCCTCAAGCCTCACCCTTTATAATGTTAACACTTTTAGCAGCTTGGCTACGGTGACTCCATTTTATATATTTCTGATCTTCACTCTCTCCTTAGGATCGCTCTGCGCATTTGTCCTGGGCAGCAGGAGAAATGACAACAGCGAGTACTGACTGCTGGCCGGGCACTGTTTTAAATCCTTGACGCATTTGAATATGAGCTGCTTAAATTTCACAACACATGAATGAGTGAGGCTTGTTATTGTCCCCATTTTGTGGAGGAGGAAATGGAGGCACACAGCTAGCAAGTGGAAACGCTGGGATTCGCACTCAGTGCGCGGGTCTCCCTCTTTATGAGAACGAACATCATTCACTGTACATGGGAACACGGGGAGGATGGGGCCTTGGGAGCGGGGTGAATCAGGAGTTCTGGTTTGGCCGTGTGAGACGAGATGCCTTTTAACCACCTAAGTGAGGGGATGGCTCTGGCTGCGGGTGCCAGGGAAGGAGCCTTGGGGGCTGGACAGTCACCATCACAAGGAATGAGGGGCCAGCAGAAGGCTGGAAGGTGGGATTAAATGCCTGCCTTGGATGGAAGGGGCTGGAAAGCCATCTTCCAGTGCGTCCCATCAGGCGTGGGAGCGTCAGGGAAGTCTGGGGAAATACTGTCATAGAGCAGCGCCTGTTTTCATCGGGGGTCCCAGAAGGGCCCCGACCTTGCACCAGAAGAATGACGTGTGCACCCACGCAACATTTCCCACACACGCTCGGGGGGCTCCTGGGCCTCAGGAGACATCATGGGCCATTCTCGTGTCCCTGTCAGGCTCCTCACCATCAGCAACAATCAGATGTCCCCGCATCCCTGAGGTCGGCCCAGCCTCCGACAGAGCTTCCCCGGGTCACGGCACCGTCCCTGTCAGCATGAGGTGGGCACGGCACCACTAACGAAGCACACTCTCCACAGGGGGAGCAATGAGTCACTCTGGAATGCCTGGGCAGAGCAAGCTCCCCACTCACTCCCCTTCATCCTCCCCCGCTGGTGCTGCACCCACCAGTGTTCCCTTTGGATGGCCCCCCCACACCGTGTGAAATAGGGGGCATGTCCACAGAGTCCTGCCCTTTTATTCATCTCCAGGTGATGTCTTTAATCTAGATGTTCCGAATTTAAAGGCAAGGCTAGCTCATTCTACTGTTTCCGTCAAGGAGCTTGCCTTGTGGGCCTACAATGGGCATTTGTTTGTGTGGCTGCCCGATTCTAGCGCCTTGCTCTTCCCGGGAATTCCCCCACCTGAGCTTTGGGTTTTGGCAGGGGTGGGGGGTGCTGGTGTCGGTCCATCAGGCCCTGGTGCTCCCACTTTTCCCTACCCCTTCAGAGCTTTCGGGCTTCCTCTCCAGGCCCTGCCCCCCGGGGGGGCTCTGGCCTGCGAGGGAAAACTTGCAGGGACAGAAGAGAACTTACTTTTGGCCTAGTGTTCCACAGGCCATGTGCTTGGTTGAAAGGTTACAGACCCCTGCCTATTGTCACCTGGCAGCAGGGAACTGATGCTAGGGCCTCTGGGGCCAGGGCCAGAGGGAAGAAGGTCCCAGGAAGGCTGGGTCCCAGCTGGGAGGGCTGCCTGAGAAAGGAAGTTCTGGAAAGAGGCCAAGCCAGAAGGCCACCCAGAGCTAGGAAGCCATGAGCAATGCTGAGTAGGTCGGTGGTCAGAGCAGAGAAACTCAGGAGAGGCCAAAGCAAAGGGAAGGCCCGAGGGTGGGGTCCCCCCACACCGGGAGCAGAATGAGACAGAGCAGAGGATGGGATGGGAGAAGGTCAGCTTAGTCACAAACCCTGGGTTGGGGTTGGGAGCGTGGAGGTAGAAGCCTTCCCTCTAGGCCAAGATGGGCACAAAAGAGACAGGCTCCTGCTGGACCAGCATGGAGGCCAAGCAGCGCCCATGGAGGCCCGGGAGATGTCCATCCCGCCTCCGCTCGGCAGGCGGGGGCAGGAGGGGGCCCTGCCCTGGGCCACAGCTACTACCAGAGAATGGAATTTCAGAGCCTGAATCACATTTCCCATCATGTGTCATGACTGCTAAGAAACTGCCCTTCCCCCGCCCCTACCCACCAGGGATCGGTGGCTCCTGACACACTTACTTTAAATCGCTCTGCTCCCTGTCAATTAGCCAGTTCAACTTTCCACTGTGGCACTGATGAAAGTCACTATTCAGTGTGGCACCCAGATCCCGAGGGGAGGGACTCGGTTTCCGTGGAGATGGATCTGGGCTTGGTGCTGCTGGGGTTGACTCACAGCCTGGCACTTGGCAGGAGGCCAGTCCCCCTGCCCCTGGCTGCGTCCTGACTGTGGCTTCTGCCGACCAGCTGCTCACCAGTGGTACTTGATCTGTGCTGCGGAAACCTGCCGCCCTGGGAGCCCACACAGCTGAGCCCGCAGGAGCCAACCTCCGGCCTACTGGGACCTTAGCCACACCCCAGAGACCCATGGAGAAGTGACTCAGGTTGGACACAGTGGCTCCAAATGACCTCAAGTGACTCAGCAAACAAGAAAGCTGACACCCAGAATCTCACCTGTCAACTCAGTTTGTCATTTACCTGGCAGTGGCTGCCACCATTTCCCAGCACGTTCCCGAAGCCATATTTACACGCGAGCAGACCAGCTGAAATCTCGACTCTGCCTGCCTAACACCAAGAGTCTCACTCTGACTTCCTGTGGGTCGAACCCCCTGGGAACCCTGGCAACCCCGGGCACCCGCCGAAGCCCCAAGCCTCCGGCAGGATGGTGGTTTCCTTGGTCGGGGCTGGGCCCGGGCCGGAGTTTCCAGAGCCCCCCAGGGGGTTCCCACGTGCAGCGGGGTGAGGCCGACGGCTCTCACACTCGATTCTGCTCGAGAGAAGGATGCTGACCAGGAACACTATTCCCACCCCCACCTCGGAGGTGGGCAAGCACACCTGCAGCCTGGCGCAGCCTCCGGTCGGCAGGCTCGGGACACCCGGGCTGCTGCACACCTAGCGAGCTCCCAAGGGACGCGGTGATGCCGGCCCACGGCCACGCTGAGCGGCTGGGCTTTACAAGCAACAGCAAGCGGGGTGTTGACATTAAATGCTACAGGAGCCCAGGGCGGGGTGAGTGAGCCTTCACAGAGGAGGTGGCTTTTTTGCTGGGACAGTGGCACGGAGTTTTTTTTTTTAAAGCCAGAGAAGCCAGAGTAACAGTAGTGGCACCTTCACTCTGAAAGTAAACTTGTAAAAAGTGTATTAAGATACACATAGAGCAAAGGGCACACGTCATACGGGTACAGATTGACCAGTTTTTCGAGGTATAATTCACCATAAAACAACCGTGCAGTTCACCCCTTTAAAACGTACAATTCAGTTTTAGTTCAGTCACAGAGCGGCACAGTCAGTCACCAGCCACTGTCTCATTCCAGAACGCTGTCATCACCCCGCAAAGAAGCCCCATGTCCATGAGCGACTGCCCCTCCCCATTGGCCCCTCTTCCAGCCTTCGCTCTTTTCTACCGCTGTGCATTTGCCTCCTTTTGACTTTTCAGAGAAACGAAATCCTACGATTTGTAGTCTTTTGTGGCTGGCACAATGTTCCCAGAGTCCACCCACACTGTGGTCTGTGTCGGCACTTCAACCCTTTCCATGGCGGAATAATATTCCTTTGCAGGGACGGACCGCCTTTTGCTTATCTCTTCACCGTGGGCTGACGGACCTTTGGATTGTCTCCGCCTCTTTGGCTCTCATGACTAATGCAGCTATGAACGTGCACGTGTTTGTGCAGACACGCTCTTCTGCGGACAATCCTAGGAGGCACAGGCCCTTGTCAGAGAACGCTCCCCTGCCATCCCCCCACCCTAAAGGCGGCCGTTAGTTCGACTTCTGTCACCACTGAGGCTGGGGCTTTGGAGCGGGAGGGCGGGAGGTCAGAATGGCGTTAGCAAAGGCGCAGAGAGCCAGGCCGGGCCATCCCAGCGGGAAAGGCCTCTGCGTGGACAGGCGCCCAGATTTCCCGTTCCCACACCAAGGCCTGGGGAAGAAGCCGCCCCTTTCGGAGAAATAACGAGCTGGTGGACTTGTCTCCTGAGTCCCCCGGGAGGCCGAGGACGTGCCCAGGGCTCACCCGAGGGACCCCTTTGACTTTGGCTCATCGCCCGCTCGGGGCTGCAATGAAGGCGTCTGCCTTGCTAAGGGCCCTGTCACAAGTGTCCTACCCAAGTCGCACTGTTTCCCCTGCCCCTTTAGTCTACACTCACCTCCCACGGGCGGGCCCTGGAGGAGTGAGGACTCCAGACATCAGACAGCCCTTCAAGCAGGACGTTCTGCGCAGGTCCGGCAGCAGCTGGGAGCTGCAACTACGCGTGCGCTGGGGCCGCGCCGCGCATGCGTCGTGTGGCGCCTCAGGTGGCGTGGTTACAGGGCAGGCTCAGTGAGGCCGGTCTCCCAGGTGGTGGCCCTTGCAGAGTCAGGGCTCCAGGTGCCACTGTGAGTCCCCCCACACCTGGAGGCCCTTTGTCCGGCTTCAGCGGTTCTTCAGCAGTCAGCCAGCGCATGCTTTTCAGTGCATGCTTTTCCCCTGAAGTGCCCTTCTCCCTCTGGCCTTGTCCACACAGAATTACACACACGAAGTCGCTGTTACACCTAAAACTGTTCACAGATAGAACCTGCAAATCCTCGACTTGCCAATGACCCCAGAAATCCCTCCCGCAACTTTCTCTAAGAGACTGCGTGAAAACCCCCTGGCAGGACTCAGGCTTACCACCTCCCCCCGACCCCCCGACACAAACAGCCTGAAATTGTCATGTTTCTCCAGCCCACTGTCTGGGAATTGTTCAACCAGAGATGACTTTGGGTACTCTTTAAAGGATGCAACATTTCGGGGGTGGGGGCAGTCTGTCACACATCGGGGCACATTAGCTTAATGGGTCAGTGTCCTACCAACACTGAGCTGATAAGGCCAGCTGCGGGCATGGGAGTGTGGCCGGGAGTGGAGAAGAGAAAGCCCGTTTCGTGGTAGCCACGTGGGCAGGGCAGGCTGTCCTGTGCTGTCGGAGTTCTGGGCATGCCCGGTGCAATCCCAAGTCTCTGGAGAGAGGAGTTCCAACCAGGGTCCGGAAATGGCAATGGGAGGATGCCAAAGACAGCCTTGAAGACTCAATATTTTATATACAGAGGGCAGGGGTTGGAATCCAATTTCCCTTCTTCTTCCCCAGGGTCTCATTACTCTTTCTCCTCCTTTCTCGACCTCCTTCTCTTCCCACACTTTCTCGCCTCTGCACTACACAGTCCTTCCCCTATGTCTTTCCTCTGGCCCCAGAACAGAAAAGGGTCTCATTAGTTCGTTTTCCTCTCATTAAAGCGTTAAAGCGTTCAAAGGTTTCTGGGGCCTAGCCTCCAAATCTATGGTTGTAGCATCACTTTATGGGAAAATGCGAGGCTGGCCCTGGGCCTGGCCACAGCAGATGTTCCACAAATGCTGGCTAAGTAAACAAAGGAGCGAATGAAAATCACCTCATTGTGAGTTCCGAATCTTGGATTTGGGGGTGTCCTTTTGGAATGGATCTCTATGTGGGAGGTTACTGGCTTTCCTGTGGGCATAAATCAGGGGTGTCCTGGGCTCCCACAGTATTCCAAAGATAAAGCCCTGGTGGGACCCAGGGTGTAGGCTCCAGTCTCCTCTGATACCTTTTCTTGGGTGGATTTTTTTTTTTAAGCTTTTCCTTCTGGAGAGGTCCGTGGGCAGAGAATGATGGGGGCCCAGCGCCCTCTGCTGGTGTATTTTTATAAGTGGCTTTTGCACTTGGATAAGGCTGGGAATGAGGATTTCTGGTTTCATTCCAGGTCCATTCCTCATAAATGTCAAGTCGGAAAATAGCTCCTGGTGATAAAAAATGGGTGTCAGAGTGGGTTCCCAGACATTAATAACTGACTTGAAAGTAGGTTTTGTTATATGTTTTAACACCACCACCCCCCTCGTCCAAGTACTTAAGTGTCAAGTAGAAAAAGCTTCCACTCCAGGTCCAGTGCAGCGTCTCTGGCCACAGCGGGTCCTCTCACGTGCTTCGAGAGGGATGGGCCTGGTTTTGCCCAAGCGAACTGAGAGACCCTCCTCTGAGAAAGGGAAGCATCCCTGTCCACAAAGGCCTGTTCCCTGGGCGGAGGCTGGCACTGGGCTCTCACTAATCAGCGGGACACTCTGGTCCCTCCAGAGGCCCGTGGGGCAGCTGATTTGGGAAGCCAAAGGCCAGACCCTCTTCAGCATCCCTCCAGCACAGCCATGGCAGGTACAGAAGAGCTACTGGGTGTGTGAGGGGAGTGGGCAGGAGAACAACCCATATGGGATACGAGACCCAAGGCCAAACTGACCCAGACTGTGGGCAGCCCCTTGTTCGGAGTGAGGGTCCTCATGCTCCACCTACATAGCCTAGGGCACTGCTTCTCAGACCTCAGTGGGTGGCGGGGTCACCTGGAGTCTTGCTAAAATGCCAACCATGGTTCAGCAAGTCCGGGATACGGCCTGAGACTCCGCATTTCTAACAAGTTCCCAGATAACACTGATGCTGCCGGTCTGGGCAACCACATTGTGAGAAGCAAGAGTGTAGAGGAAGTAGGTTCTGGAATCAGAATGATGAGGTTCAAGTTCCACCTCTGCCATTTATTCTGTGACCTTGGACAGATGACTCGTTACCTCCAGTCTCCCAGCCTGTTTCGTCCTATACGAGACAGGGAGAAGGGCAGTTTGAATGAGGTCGTAGAATAACAGACAGAAAGACTTCATAGGTTGTTGTAAGAATAAAATGAAACGACACAGGTGAAGCTCTTAGCACTGACCCTGCAGTGCCCATTATGTGGTAAATACCTGTATATTCACGTGTCCTTTCAGGAAGTATTCATCTGTCCCCTGCTGCAC
The DNA here is from genome assembly GCF_014824575.4 of Sturnira hondurensis. Classification (NCBI taxonomy): domain Eukaryota; kingdom Metazoa; phylum Chordata; class Mammalia; order Chiroptera; family Phyllostomidae; genus Sturnira; species Sturnira hondurensis. The sequence goes on along the minus strand of NW_028094846.1, from coordinate 8,739,660 downwards.
ACATGGCACTGCCCTAGGCCGGGAAACAGAGCAGCAACAGGAACAAAACATTGTTCCCAAGGAGCTAACATTCCAGCAGAAACAGACGACCCGTAAAATACACGGTATGTGAATTGGCGATAAGTGTGCCAGGGTGAAAAATAAAGCAGAGGAAAGACGAGAAGGCATGCTGGGGTGGGAGTATTGTTATGTGTGTAGAACATTAGGGAAAGTCACTGAGGGGGTCATTTGGAGGTGAGGGAGCTAGCAGCGTGCAGAGCTGAGGACATGGGAGGGAACATGGTAAGTGCAAAGGCCCTGGGGTAAGCATGTACCTGTTCCGTGTAAAGATGAGCAGAGTACCAGTGCAGCTGAAGCCCAGAGAGTGGGGGGTGGGGGGAGAATAGTGTGTGTGTTGGGGGGATGGTGTCAGGGGCAGGGTAGATACCATAGGGCCTTGCAACCCACTGATTTTGTATTTTGCTCTGACAGGAATGGGAAGACACAGGGAAGCTCTGCATGACAGTGACATGACTTAACATTTTAATAGGACAGCTTTGGCTTGTTGAGAATAGAGTGTAGGGGACTCCTACTACACTCCGAGGCCATTGTAACAGCCCAGGAGAGGGTGTGGGGCGGCAGAGACGCTGGTGGAAGTGGTGGGAAGATACAGATTGAATCAGTATCACTCATGGCTGTAAACACACAGCCATTTTCATTGTGTTTCCTGTCGTCCTTTCGGCAGGGTTAATGCGCCCCCTCCTCTGGACTGAATGCAGCACAATTTCACTGGTCACTCCCAGGACATGGAAAGGTCGGAAGTGCTTTCCATCAGGAAATATTCCGGGAGATCCCTACTGACTGTGTCTCCATTCTGAAGGGTCCTTCCTGGGCCACCATCTCTTCCTTTTAAAACAGCCTAATTGCTTTTTTAAAAAAATAGATTTATTTATTTATTTTTAGAGAGAAAGGAAGGGAGGGAGAAAGAGAGAGAGAGAAATATCCATGTGTGGTTGCCTCTCATGTGACCCCCACTGGAAACCTGGCCTGCAACCCAGGCATGTGCCCTGACTGGGAATCGACCCAGTGACCCTTTGGTTCGCAGCCCACGCTCAATCCACTGAGCCACACCAGCCAGGGCCCTAACTGCTTTTTATGATGCAAATAAGACGTGTCCTCTGTAGCAGCACTAGAAGTGATAGCCAAACACCAAGGATGACAGAAAAAACATTTAACCACTCCTGTTCTTGTGTCTTCTCCAGGGCTTTGCGGTTCACACATGGCTCTCTGTGCACACACCCACACATTTCTACCAAAAGTCAGTTAGATTCTAATGCTGTTTTATCATGTGTTTCCTGTTTAACATTATGTCATCAGCATCTCTTGATGGGGTTAAAGACAATCAGATAAGATACTACTCTTACTGTCACTCGAGTGTTCCATTTTAGGGGCGTGCCACGAGTTATTTAGTCAATTAGCGTAATATACGATTTTTCAGCGTATATTACAAACGACGCGATGACGAATGCCCTTGTGGCGAAAACCTGGCGGCCATCTGCAGTCTGCCCTCTCTCTGCAGGCGACTGGTGTGTCTCACAAAGGGCCGTCTCAGACACTGTACCAAGTGGGCCCATCCCAGAGCTGCCTCTCACCACACAGAGTCACAGCTCATCAAACAACAAAACAGAGCCCTGGCTGGTGTGGCTCGGTGGATTGAGCACCAGCCTGTGAACCAAAGGGTTGCTGGTTCGATTCCCAGTCGGGGTACATGCCTGGGTTGCAGGCCAGGTCCCCAGTAGGGGGTGCGTGAGAGGCAACCACACATTGATGTTTCTCTCCCTCTTTTTCTCCCTCCCTTCCCCTCTGTCTAAAACTAACTAAATAAATAATCTTAAAGACAAAAAACAGAACCCTCCTTTGCCACCACTTTTAGAAGCTGATACCAATATTAAAAGTTTCAAATGGACCGAGCCCCACCCCCCGTTCCATGCTGTCACCCACTGAGGGTGCTTCTCCACCTTCTAGGTCCTCTGCTGTGACAACTGGACTTTTGGGCTGGCTGTTTAGTCTCAGTCCTGGGGACGGAACCCACTTTGGGTTGAATTTTAATACAAATGGAAGCTGCAAAGGTCACTTTGACCACACACAGAGGAGGGTAAATTGCCTTTGAAATACTGAAGCCTCCGAACAGAGAGGCAATCAGCATGTCCCTTGCTTAGGAAGGTGGATGAGAAGCTCCTTGCCGTGGGGGGGTGTGTTCGGACCTGCTGAGTCAGAAAGAGAGTGGCCAGATGCCTGAGCCCATGCTCGCCCACCACTGGGGGCTGCTGGTGGCCTGGGACCTGGGGGGAAGGGAAGCCGTGCCAGTGATGAATGGATGACACAGCCTGGCCTCCTGTGGGGCCAGCCCTGCCCTGCCCTCCGGATTGTGGCCAAATGACTCATTCCCTCCTCCTCATCTCTCTGGCGCCTGCTGGGGTCAGGGCCTGGGCTGCAGCACCTGTCTGCCGTGGGCGGGTCGGGGAGAGCCACCTGCCACGAGCACTGAGGTTACGGGAGTGAGATGCCGTGTCACGAGGGACCCGTTCTGTCCTCTAGAACAGCCCTTCCGGTCCCCACCCATTCGTGTATTCTCCTGTTATTCGATTTCTTTCCTACACATCCTTCCTCCAGTCAGAGCAGGGTCATTTGTTTATTTCTTAATTAAAGTAGAGCAACGTTCATTGCAGCGCCTGCCTGGCTGTGGCCGGGGTTGGTCTCGGTGTCAGGAAACGGCCACTGAGAACTGGAGGCCTTTTAACCAAGGAAAGGCAGTTCTGACCTCATCATCGTTGTTGCCATGGCATTTCAAAACACCGAATTCCTCTGCATGGACTCCCATTTAGCCCTCACCATCCAGGGTGGATTCAGGGTTATTATCCCCAGATGGGAATGCTGAGTCTCAGAGAGGCGAAGGGACTTATTGCGGCCAAACCACTGGCTTGTACCAGACCCGGCTGACCCCAGTTCTGTCCCCAGCCTCACCTCCCTCCCCTGGGCAGTGCCGCTGGCCCCAGAGAGCCACAGAGCAGAGGGGGCAAAGAGCACCGGGCTGGAGTCAGAATACCCGTCTCCGGTCCTGGCTTTGCTTCTGTTTGGCTGTGCGTCCGTGGGCACCTGGCTGCCCCGCTCTGGGCCATAGACTGTCACTGTAAGTGGCAGAGATTGGATTCGACGGTGTCTGAGAGTCTTGGCTCAGGCTTGATTAGTGGTGACAGAAAGCCACTCTTGCTTAAGCAGATTCGGGTGCTTTGTCCGAGTGGGGCTCTCACACAGCGAGGGCCGGGCTGGGGCCAGACCGACCACCCTCCCTCTGGGGCTGCGTGGGTCTCTACTCTTGGCTTCCCGCTTCACTCTCTGTCTCTGCCAACTGGTTTTCTCTTTCTATAGATCAGCTTTCTCTGCTGCATTGGCCAGTGGTGGCCAATGCCTCTCTAGCTCCCAATCACGTGGCCCCCGTTTGGGGGCTCTGCTGAGTCTCGCTGGACTCCCATTCCAAATCCCCAGGGAGAGGAACCCGATGGAGCAGCTCGGGTTGGATATCCACCTTGGTCTGATCAGCTGGATTCTTTAACACAGAGAAGCAGGGGCCCAGGCTGGGGTGACACCCCTGCCCTGCCCTCCAGAGGCTCTGTACACAGGGCAGGCACCTTTGGCAGAAGAGACAGGGCTGAGTAAAATTCCCTTCCCCAGGAGGGGACCTTGAGGCCTCCAGAAAAAGCACAGGCTCACTGGACTCTGTAGTGCCATCTGTGACGTGTCTCTTCGATGACACTGGACCTTTCCTGGAAGAGCCGGGACAAGAAAAGAAGAGGGCGGTCCTTACTGGCAGAGACCACGAGCGGAGTTTATTTACCACCCACCACTGACGCCTGTGCCTGAAGCCTGTGTGTTGTCTTCATCTTCATCCTCAGCATGGAGGTCTGAGCCCGGCCTTGGCGGGCTCTCAAGGAATGTTTGTTGCCTGAACTTTCGCTGCCTTTCCTGTTGGCCCTCTTGACCCCTCAGGACTTGTGGCCTCAGCGCTGTGGACATGCCTAACGGGTCCCTGGGTGTCAGTAGGGGACTCCTCGAACTTGGATTTCTCCAGGTCCAAGCAGGCATTGGGGAGATGGGGATGCTCCCAGGTAAACTTCCCTGACCGTCCAGATTTCCAAGCCAAATGCTGTCTGCAAATTCGCACACCCAGCTGTGACCTGTGTGCAGGCTGGTTCGTGGGATGAGGGAGACCCGACAAGGGCGGCTCTGGAGACTCGGTGTCGGGGCCACCTTGCTCCCAGCGTGTTTCCAAACCTGAGCAGCTGCCAGTTTGAAGAACTAAGACACGGTCCTCGGAGACCCAGAGCTGCCAGGACGCGCTGAGCCTTCTTTGTGCAAACGATCCTGCGGTGCTTGTCAAGCCCTAGGACTAGTGGCAGTGGTCTCAGCTGTCCCTGTCCCTGGACCCTTCCCAAGGTCCCCTGTGCCTGAGTTTCACACCACCCAACTCAGAGGCAACAGAAGAACAAGTGTGTGTGCGTGTGCGTGTTGAGGGGACAGGTCTGCCTGGCTGTCAAACCGCTGTCGTCCTTGGGGATGGACCTTCGGGAAGCCATCACCCGTCACTCCTGCTGATACCGCACATGCGCCAGCTTGGCTAGTGAGCTTGTGCTTTCTCCTGTAGGTCTCAAGGTCACCTCACCAGGAATGGAATGACACTTTAATCTTGTCTCTTCTGCCAAAGATGCTATTCCTGTCCTGGGCACAGAGACTCTTGGGGGGGGGGTCTCCCAACCTGCACCCCCACTTCTTCATGCCACAGAGCCCAGCTGATCAGACCGAGGTGGACAGCCAGCCCAACCTGCCCAGTCAGAGTTCCTTTTGGAATGCGTGTCTGAGAGAGGGCAAGGTGGAAGCCAGCACATCTCTTCCAACCTCGTCTTGGGAGCCACACACCATCACTCTGGCCGTATGCGGTTCCTTAGAAGCAGGTCAGAATGTCTAACTCTCACCCAAGGGGAGCGATGTAGGCTTCTCCTGAGAGAGCATCGAGTAGTTTGTGGGGCTATTTGAAAACACCACAGCACAGAACTGGGCAATGAGGTGTCAACCCTTGTGGTAGTCAAGTCACAGCGTCTGGGGAGTCTGTTGCGTTAGGCAGAATAAGAGCCCCTGAAGATGCCATGTTTTAGAGCCTGTGCGTACGTTCTGTTATGCAGCAAAGGAAAAGACGTTTGCTCAGCAACTGACCCTAACACGAGGAGAGTATCTGGTGCTACCTGGCAGGCCCTACACAACCACAGCAATCTCAGACGTAGGCGCAGGTGGCCAGGGAAGACCAGTGTCAGAGATGCAGAACGAGCAAGGCTGGCCTGGCCACTGCTGGCTCTGAGGGTGGAGGGGCCTGGGGAGGAGTGCAGGCGGCTTCCAGGAGCTGGAAAGGCGGGGAAACAGACCCTCCCCAGGGCTTCCGGAAGGTGGGTGCAGGCCAGCTGATGTCTGGGTTTCAGCCCAGAGAGGCCCCTTCTGAGTCATCTTCGGCCACCAGATGCGTGGCCCTCCATGTCAGCAGCAGGGAAATGACCCAGGCTGCACCCCCCCACCCTCCTCTCTTTCCCGCTCCTGCCCACCTCTGCTTTCATCGCAGGTTTACGACCCTTGTGATTATTTACTCATGGTCCACATGTTTACCAGCTCCTTTGAAACTATGAGCTCCCTGAGGGCGAGGCCTCTGCGTTCTTTTGGTCTTTGTTTGCTTTTTACAGGTATGTCTGCGGCACCCAGTACATCACTCATCACTATGTAGCAGTGAAATACTTGATCGGTTATCGACTACATTGTCTAGAAGTCGAAGCGGCCAGCCTGGCAAAGAGATGAAATGAGCAAGAGCCGCTGTGAAATAAAGCATGAAATCCCATGAATTCACCCTCCATCGGACTGGAGCCAAGAATCACACCCATGGCAGGATGGCTCACTGAAACCCTGCTTCCTCTGTATCTTTCTTGACTCCAGCTTCAAGCTGGCAACCAAGCTTCCTCTGCCCAGGACTTGGGGCAAGGACAGAGTGCCCCGTGGGAGGTCAAGGGCTCTCCCCTGCCTTTGCAAAGGCCTTAGGCCTCTGTATCCTTTTGGTGGGGGAGGAGGGAGGGAAGAAACCTGCCAGAGGGTAAGGAGGGTGGATCCTCAGAGCCCAAGGGCACCTGTGAGCACCAGGTCCTGAGCCCTCCTGCAAGCCAGACCCTGGGTCTGAGGCCTCCGTACACTGCCCCAAAGTCTCTGGTCTCCTCCCGCACCCACACAATGTAGGAGCCAAGGACATGGAGGGAGGGGGTGGACAGGGCAGTGGGGGTGTCTCCTGTCACCACACAGAAAGGCGTCTGATATATCAGGGCCTCCCCTTCTTCTGACCTGGGGCCTTTGCAGAACGAGGTGGAGTTAAGAGAGAGATAGTGTTTTGGGGAGGATGACCTTCCAGGACAACCAGGAAGAGGGGTTCGAATCTGAAATACGCCGATTTAGAACAAAAAAGTAACACCCTTTGCATACTTAAGGTTAGGGACACCCCCTTCGGATTTCGATGGAGCTTTTAATCTGGGTGGAGGCAGGCCTGGGGTGGAGTGGGAGGGAAGGGGTGACAGCCTTCACTGTGCGGCTCAAGGAGTGGGGAGGGCGAACTGGAGCCCTGGCAGGTGCAGCAGCGGCACTAAGTGGGAAGCATGTCCTCCTCGGTCATGTGGAGGTTCAAGTACACATACACCAGAAAGCAGCTCCAGATGCCGAGGGTGAGAAGGATGCCCAGGCCTGGCGTGAAGGTGTCCTGCCAGAGGGGGAGAGAGGCGGACACCTGAGGCAAGGGCAGGCCAGCCACTAGCAAGGCACCTGCCCCTCCACAGGAGCCCCCGGGCTGGGCTGCCCAGCCCTCCTTTCCTGGGGCCGCACCTCCTCTGAGACTGCGTGGAGGTGGTAGGGGCAGAGTCTGCGGGGGCACAGGCGAGGCCTGATGTGAACTTGGCCTGAGTGCACTGCCTTTGGGACCACGGGACACCCGACTGAGACAAGGCACGTCTCGTCTGGATCCACCTACCCCTGATTGTAGCTGTTCTTTAGGGCACACAACAAACATTTCTCTTGTAGAGGATAGAAACGGCACAAGAAAGATCATTTTTCCCTGGTCCAAGATGGCCAGACTGCTGGGCACCCCGTCAGGTTTGGCTACAGGAAAGGACAGAACAACACCGTGGCACTTGGGGGCAGGCACATCCAGAGTTGCGTCCTGCTTGCTCATGACTTTGAATGTCCCAGGCCTAGAGGGCAAGACCCCTGAGAGGGCTCAGGCTGCAGAGGCCTCCTGGGCCTGCAGAGGGTTGCAGCTGCTTCCCTTACAGCTAGAGGTACCAGGGTGAGTGGAGAGACTGAGGGGAGGAGAGGGAGGAGCAGGAGCCCTGGGGCAGGCTTCACTCACACAGCAGGTCCCACACTGATGGAGAGAATCCAGTGGGTCTTTTTTGGGCTTCTGCAGTGCCGTGTGCTTCTTGTGAACAGCCCGCGATGCTCCGTCAGCTCCCTCCAGGTTCCTGAGCCGGAGATGAGAGTCCATGTCAGGCTTTCCTATCAGCCTGAGGCCCTGATGCTCCTTTGGTCCTCTTCTAAGCTGACTGGGCAGTCAGGGAGGGGCGGCGATGGGGAGACAATTTCCAAATGACAAGGAGATCACGACAGCACAGGTGGCCGTGGACGGCCTTAACTCCCAGCCACTGGGGCCAGAGACAGCAAGACAGCTCCTTGAAAGGCTGAGAGTCCTTGAACCCTGAGGACACTTAGCTAAGTGAAGGGGAAAATTCTTTAGGGACGAGGAGAGAGGGTGAGGGCTATACTTACAGCTTGTTGTTTCTCTGTATATTTATTAAAACATCCATCTTCTCATCCATATCCTTCTGCATTTCCTTCAAGAGAGAATTCAAAGCGAGAAGCTACATCTTGAAGGGTCTTTGGAACCCCTTTCCCCTCCACTCAGAGATCACGCCTCAACGCCTTACTCCCTTGGAATGCTCGCTGGCCGCGGTGGCTTTCGGGTGTACCTGACATGGGCCACCTCCCCCTTTCCGTGATGGGGCCGAGCAATAGGTAGAGTCCCTAGGGGTTTGTGTAAAGTCCCCAGGTGAGTCGGAGACCAGGAGTGGTTTCACCTGAACTCACTCACACTCCGATGAAACCGTTATCCATCTCAATTCAAGGCCTGCAATGGCAGAACCAAGACAGGAAACCGTGTGACACCCCCATTCCTACAAAAGGCGTGTTGACACCAGCGTTTTGACCCCCGACACGCACCCCGATCCTGTGTGTTCGTTTGCTCCATCTTTTACCCAGTTCTGGCAGAAATGGTCAACACAAAATAAAACCGGAAGTAGCTCGAATGGCCCCTCACATGTATTATTTACTAGGAACTGAAAGAATGGTAAAACCTTCTTGGCAAAGTTTAGGTCTATAAATGTGACCTGGGAAAATTGGGTAGGAATAGTAAGTAGTTCCTAAAGAGATTCTAAGACAGCAGATGCTATCATAGACCGTAATGGGCATAACAAGGTTGGGTCAAATATCATAACATGTAAACTGAAAATAATCTGCTTCGAGGAAAATAATTGTAATAAAAAAATCAAAAGTTTACTGAACTGTGGTAAAAACCTGATCGAAAAATTACACTGTCTGGGAGGAGATGATTTCAAAAAATACCTTTTTGAAAAGCAGCTTTAAATGTTAGTTTAAATTTTGAATTAAATATTTATAACCCGAAGTAGAGTCAAAATATTTTTAAAGTCAAAATTTCTCCTGAGTCCAAAACACCAGAGTCGAAACATCCCATATTCTGACAGGTCTGGCCGTCATTTCTAACTCTTTATGTCCCAAACTGACCCCCTGAGGTTCTCTTGTAAATTAGTTCTATTTCCCGACCACCCTCGTCATCACCACCGCTGTCTTCTAATCACTCGGATTAAAGCTTTGGTGCTCTCATGGCTGCCGGCCTCTCTTTCATTCTCTGCATTGAATTGGCCACCAGAACGCTGTTTTCCCTTCAGTGCATCTTTCTGACTCACCCTTTTGTCCTACACCTGGCCGGGTTTTCTCCACCTTGAGCCGGATGCAGCTGCCTGTCTGATATTTTCGCTGCAGATGACCCCCACCTGCTCCCCAGGGCGCCAAGGCCACCTAGCAAGCAGCGGCCTGGCAGCTTTATGAGATGCTGCTGCTGGCATGTTCTTTGATTAAGAATCTCCAGAGGCCCCTGGCTGCTCGCACGGCCAAGTCCCGACGCGTCTGCCTGCCTTTCAACAGCCTTCCCGCCCCACTGCCCTGGTGCCCCGTCCATTTCATTTCTCACAGTTTCCCCAAAGGACCCCACTTGGAAGACCGATCTCCCCGCTGACGGTGATACACTTCATGTTCCTCCTGCCTCCCTGCTGCGCGCAAGCTGTGCCCGCGCCCAAAATAGCCTCCTTCTGGCCTCTGCTGTCCAGTCCTATCCACCAACACACGCCCCCCCCCCCCCGTGTTGGTATTTCACTATGGAAATATCACTTGCCCTTGCAGAAATTCTGGAGACTACGGAGGAACACAAAAGAAGAAATTACCATCACCTAGAAACAGCAACAGTCCTTTTGGTCTCTTTCTTCCCAGTCTTTTTCTCTATGTCCATTTACCTGGGGTTTTTTTTCCCATTGAAGTGAGATCAGCTTGTATACGTTATTTGTATCTTGCTTTTTTTACTTCTCATTATAAGTGTTCTTTTTAAATACTGTCTAAAAGTTCCTGATTTTCATTATGTGGATATATCATCATTTATTTGGCTTTTTCTCTGTTAAAATTGTGGTTATTTCCAAATTTATTCTACTATATGTGTGTATACACATGCACACGTACATATATATACACATATACATATACATATATACAGATACAGATACATATACATCCATCCATGCTAGCTATTCTGACCATCTTAGAGGTTAAATTCTGAGAAGTAAAATGGATGAGTCAAGAAGGTTCAACACTTTAAAAAAAAGATTTTATTTATTTTTAGAGAGAGGGTAAGGAAGGAAGAAAGAGAAGGAGAGGAACATCGATATGAGAGAGAAACATTGATCGGTTGCCTCTAGTACATGCCCCCTCTTCGTTCAGGGACAGAACCTGCAACTCAGGCACATGCCCTGACCAGGAATCGAACCAGAGACCTTTTGCTTTGTGGGATGATGCCTAACCCACTGAGCCGTACTGGTCAGGGTTCCTTTTTCAGTGTTTTACAAACTTGAACTCTGATCAGCAGTACCGAGTGTTCCTATCTTATTCTGTAGCTGTCATAGATTAAAACTGCTTATTCGAATGTGACACTTATCTAATTACTGTTTTCATTTGCTCACGAGGTAAACTTTTTTAATGTTTATTGCTTTTTGGTTATATTCTCTTGTGTGGATTTTCCTTTCCTCATTTTTCTATCTGGTTCTTACCAATTTGTGTGAGCTCCACGCATTACAGATAAAAAAACTTTTGTCTGTGTCTATCCTATTTGTGAAAAAAGTTTCTCTAAAACTGTTGTTTTCTTTTTCATTGTTTATGAGGCTGTTCTGTTCTAATTTTAATTTTTTAAATTGTTAAATATACCAGTATTTCCTTTGTGATTTCTTCCATTGTATTTATGCTTAGAACCTCTGGTTAAATACTTATTATATAGACTTTCTTCTTAATGGTTTTTAGCATTTAAATTCACTTTGTAGACTCTTCCAGCTTACAGAATTGATTGAATTAAGTTTTCTCTTCATGTGTGCAAGCAATGTTAATATTATTACATAACACTTTCCTTCTCACTGACCTTTAAAAAACCGTCTTTCTCCTATTTTAAATTTTATAGAGCCGAGGTTCCCAAACTAGAGCATACAATGGAATCACAAGGGGAACTCGAAAAACCACTGACCCCGGACCTCACCCCAAGGGGTTCTGGTGTAGTATTGGGGCGCAGCCTGAGTACAGGGAGGTCAGAACCGCAGCACAGGCAACTCCTGGGCGCAGCCGCAGTGAGTCATCACTGCGGCAGCAGCGCTGAGGGCCCCGCTCTCTCCAGCGGCAAACATCACCGTCACACAGATGTCTGAGCTCTCTCCACCGTCACCGTCACCGTCTGTGCCCAGGCCTGGGAGTGTGAACCTTAGAAAGCCTCACAGGTATTCTCATTGCAACCCCAGGAGAGAGGCTGTTCCAGGGTTATCTCTGCTGGTTATCCTTGGGCTGAACCACCTCGATTTGATTGCTGTGGCTTCTGGATGAGTTTTAATACCTCGTAGGGGCAGCTACTACTCTGGAAATTTTATAGGGACCTGCTTTTGCCTTTTATGCTTCTACATTGGTGGCTCTCAAACTTTCTCCTGGAGACCATGAGAAAAATCCAAGGCTACAAGACCTATCCAAACGGGACCTGGGCTCACCCTGGCCTGGTGGCTCAGTTCGTTGGAGCGTTGTCCCTCACACCAAAAGGTTTGCAGGTTCGATTCCCAGTTGGAGCGTGGACAGGAGGCAACTGATCCATGTTTCTCTCTCACATCAATGTCTCTCTCTCCTTCCTCTTCTCTCTCTAAAATTAATAAATACATGTCCTTGGGTGGAGATGAAATAATAATAATAAAATTAGAAATACAAATAAATTTTTAAAAAGCTTTAAAATGAGATAAAAGAAGAGGACCTGGGCTGTCTTTTCTTTATTTGTGCTGGTGATTCTGAAATGTAGCAAAGTCTGCGCACCACGATCTCGAAACCTGATGACCCTCTTAGTGATTGTTGAGTTTAGAAATAATCTAACTGGGCTTTTGGTCAGGTTCGCGTCAAGCTTCCAACGTGGCCTTCAGGGCTCACCTGGAGACCCACTTTCCCGATGAGGACGTTTCTGGTTACCCCAGCCCACATTCCTTCCTTACTGCTCTAAACTCTCGATGAACTGACATCCTATTATCATTTAGCCCGTCACTCATGTGTTCATTCTTTCTTGCAATAGCGTCTGGGACCTGGTCTATATCTCTTTCCACACACCCTAGTCTGGTGCTGGCCCAGGGGAGGCACGCGGTCAATGCTTACCTTCATAATCTCCACAAACTCCTGCAGTTTATCGAAATCCTTGTCCATTACATCTTTTATCTAACAAGGAAGAAAGGCACAGGGCACATCACCGACGGTGGAGTCATTCTGGAGGCGTGTTAGGTCAAGGGCAGCAGCTGTCTGCTGGAGGGAGCTGGATGAAGCTCGTGGAATAGACTAGTCACGGCCCATTAAAGCCACGTTCTCCCCAAGGGGCCAATGAAGGGCCCGGGGGTGCAGGTACCAGGAAGTGACCACCACCACCAGCCTCGGCCCAACCTGGCCCTACCCCCAGGCTTCTCGCGCTCGGACCACAGCGTCAACTGTGCCTTCTCGCTGGAGCATCCCTTTCTCCCTGCAGGTGCTCCAGGCAATGCCGTCAAACAGGCAGGAAGAGAGGTGTCGCCCTGCAGCTTGCTTGGGGCACGTGACTAGAACTGAATGGGTCCCTGGCTGCCCCTGAACTCCAATCAGCGCCCTCCCAATGTCATATGTATCTCCCCAACCTCATCCATAAGACCCCTCAGAGAGTCCTTGGCATTCAAACACTGGGTTTATGCATCAGACAAGTAAGGAATAGATATCCTGAGCCGCCTGGTTTGCAGAGGCCGAGTTCATCTGAGAGGTTTCTCCATGAAATTCCTGACGTCTGTTGCTGCTCAGAGTTACCCATTGCACTTTCCTGGAAGAGACCCTTTACCTCCCAGTTCTGAAAAGTCTCATCCTGTTACCTGTTTTATCTCCTCCATTTTTTCCTTGAGCTCTTCCTTCACCTCCCTGAGTTCATTCTGAGGAAATAAAAGAGGGAAGAGAAGGAGTAAAGAACGTCTCGGATGGAAGGGACCTTGCCAGAGGGGGAAAGGGCCTGGGCTGTGGCCAGAGGAGGGACAGAGAGATGCGTCCCGTTCGGGAGGACACAAAGGGAGCTAACAGGATGGAGGGACGCGCAGACATTGTGTGCCTCCGATTCTTCTGCGAGCTGACCGTCAAAACTGCGCGGGCAGCCCAAATTAAGGGTCATTCCACAAAGCAAATGGTCTGCAGCCCTCAAAAACGTCACTGTCCCACGAGACAGAGGTTGAGGGACTGTTCCAGATGTCAGGAGGCGAAAGAGACCCGGACCCTGGACATATGCGTGATCCCAGGTTGGGTCCCAGACAAAAAAAGCTGTTTTTTTCTTTGGTCACAAAAGACCTCAGTGGATAATGGTTGAAATTAGCATAAGGGCTGTAGAGGGGTAGAGTATCGATGTTAATTTCCTGATTTTAATATTTTGAGAATTTTGCCATGGCCATGTAAGAGAGTGTTCTTGTTTTTAAGGAAACTCACACTGAAATTTGAGAGAAGCATGCCCTCACATGGTTCGGGAAACAGTGTGTGTGTGTGTGTGTGTGAGAGAGAGAGAGAGAGAGAGAGAGAGAGAGAGAGAGGACAATCATAAAATGCCAACAGTTGGGGAATCTGGGGGACAGGACACGGCAATTCACTGTGCCATTTTTGAAAGTTTTCTGTAAGTCCAAACTTATTTGAAAATGAAGAGCTAAAAGAAACAAACAAAAAGAACCCGAGGGAAGGAAGTCACGGGGCCCAAAGCACAACCGTTGATACCCACGGTCCTTCCCAATGGAACTTGCTCTGCTGCACGCACCCCCCCATCCTAGCCCCCCCCCGCCTCCGCCTTCAGCGGGCTGATCCCACCCTACCACCTGGGTTCACACACCTACCTTTAGCTCCTGAGTCCCCCGCGTTTTGGTAAATGGCCCTTCTGGTTTAATTCCTTTGTAGTCACACGTCTGTTGATTGAAACCAGAAGCACAGAGTGCAGCTGTGGGGTAGGTGGGGCAGGAGGGATCCCCCCCAGTTTCTGTGTCTGCCTCTGGGCCAGGGCAAACAGGTGGTCTGGCGGTCTCACCTCCACCCTTCAATTCTCTCTGAGCTCGTCCACCCCACTGTCCCCCGGGCCTCAGCTCTGGCTGGGCCCCAGGCCCCTGCACAGCTTCGTCCTCTGCCCACCCCACCCGCCGTGCCTCCAAGTGGCTGGAGACTGGTCCTCCAGCCCTCGGCTCAGAGGACGGCCGCTCCTGACCCCCCGTCTGCCGCAGCCTTCCTGTCCGGGCTCCCTGTTTCACCTTTCTGCACAGAAGTGAAACTGTGTATGTATCTGATTAGTTATTAGTGTGGCGTTCTATGCAAGCGGGGAGCTTGTCTGTCTCTCAGTGAGCCCCAGCACCTGGCACAGGTCTTGGCCCCCAGCAACAGAGAATGACCCCTGACTCCAAGTCACCTCCCCAGGGCCCCCAGGCCTGGCTGCCAGCACGGCCTCAAAACGGCTTCTTACTTTGATTGACTCCGGCCTCAATTCCAGGCAAAGGGCCTTGTAGTTCTTGCCCTGCGGAGGGGGCAGCGGGGATTCCGCCTGTCAGGCATCCAGGCTGGGAGGCTTCCCCCTCCCCCGCCGCCCCCTGCTTGCAGGAGGAGCCCCCCCCCCCGCCCTCCGGCCCTGCCTGTCCAGCTGTGCTAGACCTCAGGCCTGCATGTCCCCGAGCCCCCAGTCAAGACAACTCAATTCTGTCCTGCTGTCACACATATCGGTGAGCATGCGCCTGCCCCCACTTCCCCCTCTCCCCTGACCCCGTCCCCCGGGCCTGCCTGGGTGGGGAAGCACTTCCAGAGAGCTGTAGGGAGGCCATGCGAGCACTTCTTCAGGAGCACAGGCCCCGGTTCTAATCTCAGCTGTCCTCCCTACTGGCCAATGGGCAAGTTCAGTCTCTCTGGCCTCCACTTCCTCCTCTGTAAAGTGGGGATGGCTCTATAATGATGTTATTGTACACCGGAGATAGGCCATGAGATGCGGGCCTGGCGTAGGGGTCACATCCCTGGAGTGGTCGGGGTATGGCTCGGTGTGCCATGTCCTGAGTCATTGGAGGCCCCTCTCCATCCCACCCAAGGCCAGGAGTCACCCCACCTTCCTTCTAGGCTGAGAGGCCACTTTATGCTCAGGGACAGAAGAAACAAGCTAAGGATTCAGACTCTGCACCCCCTTTCCCCCCTCAGTGGGAGCCTGGAGGTGCAGCTGCGTCTCCTTTACCGGGTTTATTTTCTTCAGTCCTGCCCTCTTGGCCGACATGATGGAGGAGGCCAGAGTGTTCTTTCCCCACGACCGGCCTGTGACCAGGCCACTGTCCTGTGCTGACTACAGGTCAAGGAGAGGGTGGGACAGCCGCCTCTGTGGGGCACAGCTGAGGTCACAATGCCCAGAACCTCATGCCAGCCTGGGGTGTCACTGAAGCTTTGAACCTGGGGTGCCTTGGCCACTGAGATGAGGGACTCGGGTCTGATTCCAAAGTTCCCCTGAGGGACCAGGCAGGCTATGGCCAAAGGACAGGGTGCACCTCCTGAGAAGCGAGAATCGCTGGCTCCTCCCCAGCAGGACCTCCCTAGCAGGAGGAGGGGCCTGTCCCAGGACTGACTTCTGGGAGCCCACATGCAGTTCCTTCTGCCATGTGCTCCCGACGACAGGAATGGACCCTCCCTGGGGCCAAAGCTGTCTTGGGCTGAGAAGTCTCTCTGGTTCAAGGTGCACACGTCGTGCTGATTCTCTGCACTGCAGGGGTCCCAGGGGGTGGGCATCAGTCTCAGCAGGCGGATTTCTGATTCCCTGTCCTGTCTGCACGGCTGGCCCTGTCCCTTCCCCCTGCCACCCAGTCTCATCTGCTTCTTCTGGAAGCAGGGCATGGCAAGAAGCCACATGGGTGCAGGGCTAACGGGGAGCAGCCTCTGGGGGTGCAGGTGGGGAGGGGGTACCAAAGGGAAGGCCATTCTGAGAGCAGCTGTAGTTTGTGCTTGAGGAAGAGTCAGAGGAACACAGCTTCCAGGGAACTGAAGTCACTCAGGATCTGGGTGAGAAGCCCAGTTTCTCCTGGTTTGTCCCTGGGCCATCTACTTCCTTCCTCTTCCTCACCTCAAATGCAAGTTGCCACCGGAAAGGCCAACTTGGGAACTGAGAACAGGACAGCCACCTGCATGTGAAATAGTGCCTGCCCCCCGCCCCCCACCCCGTGACTCCTCCCCGCTTCCTCCGGGCCAACCCTGCGTGTGCCTGTCCATGGCCCGGCCATTGGGCCTTCCTGGGGAGCCGCCCGCAGCCTTTCTGATGCATTTCCTAGCCGGTCATTTCACATCCCTCAGCCTGGTGACGACCCTTGATCTTACTGTGTCACCACCAAAGGGGAATGTGGCTGTCACGCTGTTTAGTGTGTGTGGTGGTAAGCATCCCAGCCCCCTCTCCCAACCCCATGGTCTGTAAACACCCCACAGCCCTGAGCTCAAAACTCCAGTGAAAATGGCTGACTCCATCTCAACAGCGACCAGCCCCATGAATGTGGGCACCGTGTCCCTGTCCTGGCCACCGACCTGCCTGGACCTACAGCCCATTTCCTTTGCTCAGCTGTGTGGCTATTCAATGAGTCTCCTTCCGGCCAAGCAGGGCACAGGAGCCCAGTGGCCTACATATCGGGAAACTGGGTCTTACAAAAAATCGAGGTGTCCCTGTAAAACTGCTTCACAAATCACACACACATAATTATGCTCATTTGGACAGACGTGTACCAAGACCCACAGCTCCAGGTTGGTGCCTTCTCATGGCACCCAGCACCACACTGGTGTCAAGGACATGTTCTGGGAGGGCCGAGGAAATCTGTCTGCTGACCCTGGACCAGAGCCTCACGTGGTTTCCTTCTCTAAGATTTTGCCAGGGGGCGGGCGAAGCGCTAGGCAGACGCTGATGTTGGGGTTTCCCTGTGGGCTACGGGCCTTTCTTCCCAAACATTGTGCATTGCTCTTCCCAACCCCCATCCCGGGACATCCCCTGGGGGGGGGGGGCCAGGAGCGCACAGCCCACCCACGTCCTGCTGGAGTCTGGGGAAAAGGAACATTCACAACAGAGAGAGAGAAGCAGCCACACGTCTCTTTTTTCTACCTTGATGTCATCTGGGTTTCCTTTTCCTTACAAGCATCCTGGTTTTCCAGTTTTGTGAAGACAAGGTCGTGATTCCAGGGGAGCCAAATTCCGGGATCTGACCTGAGAGGAAGCCCAGGAAGCACGGAGAGAGCATCTTCCATGCTGACATGCCTGCATGGCCACCGGTGACCCAGTGTCCTAATGCCTTGGACTGGGGCTCAGTGTCTCATTAAGGTCCCCAGGATCCTGGAGGCCGTGGTGTCTGGTCAGCCTCGGACTGCCCTGACCCAGGTGACTGGCCTTTACCACACGCTGGCAGCACTGTGTCCAGTCGGGGTGCTGCCCGCAGCCAGGGGCCCCCTGGTTCCTGGCCCCTAATCGCACATCTTTGGGGGACTTAACATGGTGGCGTAGGCACAGTCCTGCTTGACCGATCGGCAGGCACCTCACAAAGCTTCACCCGAGTCGGGATGTTTCCTTTGCTCTCTGACGTGCTGGTTCCCGCGAGCTTTCTGATGGTTTCTATAAATAGTGTGTCCGACCTTGGCTAGAATCGTAATCCTATTATACTGTTTCTATGGAAAAATTACCCGGTTTCTATCACGGGAACTTCTAGTACCTCTATGTTAGGAACAAAAGATAATATTCTGAACAGATAAATAAATGTAAATCCCCAGCGACTTCAGCGTGGCTAACGGTAAGTGGAAAGTCGGAGCGAATGTATTGTGTGAGGATCATGGCCCTTTTTCCTCCCGCATGTCCCCATGACAAGGACCTGTTTGCCAGGGCACCCCCATGGCCAGCAGTTAGGGAACAGCCTGCCGTGCGAGATAAAGAGACGCCGACAATCCGAGGCTCCCGAGCTCCTGCCAAGTACAGCTCCTGGGGCTGCCGCGCCTGGCTGGCGTCCCTTTTTCTCTCTGGGTGGCGTCCAGACGGAGGACGGCGGTCATACTCCTGGCTCTTTCGGCCTCTGTGCTCGAGGTCTGTCCACAGGTGCCACTCTAGTCCCTAACGGCCTCCTCTCTAGCGCGGACACCTCCAGATCCCCATTTGTCACGGAAGCGATGACACTGAGTGGCGACCTCTTTGGGTGGCCCATGTGGGGGGGTTATAGTTGCACAACACGGGTTCAAAGTGAGGTCACTTACATGCAGATTTTGTCAATAAATATGTACAGTACTGTAAATACATTTTCCTTATCATTGTCTTAATGACGTTTTCTTTTGTCCAATTTTATTATAAGAGTGCAGTGTATAATACACATAACATGCAAAATATGGTAACCAACTGTTTACGTTGCCGGTAAAGTTTCCCGCCAACAGTAGACTGTGAGTTTTAGTTTGGGGGGTCAAAAGTGGACTGAAAACTGCACGGGGGTCAGCACTGTGACCCCTACAGCTGAGCTGGCCCTCCATGGTGTTTCCTGCATGGTGGTCACAGAGGGTCACAGGGGAGGATTCCAGCGTTCATCCTGGGAGCAGCCAGCCTCACCCCCACTTCTGCGGCTAGAGCACCACTACCAGGCCACACTTAGCTGCAAAGGAGGCTGGCCAAGCTTCTCCCGAGAATGAGAGGAAATGGGTGGAAGGAGCAGGTGGTCCATCTCTGCCGCCCCTTCCTGGTGCCTCATACTTGCGTTATCACCAGTGCCCTCGTAAGAACACTTGAGCGTTCTCCTGTGTTCAGCGTAAGGAGGAGGTGGCCGAGAAGGTCCATGAGGCAAGGTTACAGTGGACACTGGGGCTGGGATGTGAGCTCCAGTTAGATTTACCTCTTTGTCACCTGGATGGCGGATGGGCTGGGATGTGGAGACAGGTTGTAATAATGATCCTGTTCGCCTGGGACTTTATAATCCCACAGTCCCATCCTCTCCCAGTCCCATCTGCAGAATGCCCTGCAGGCCTCCCTCGCCTGAGGCAGGCACCAGGCCCTGTGACAGAGGGGTCCTTGGGGGTCCTGGGCTCTGCCTAAAGTGGAGAGGGGAGGCACCATGACGTCCCTTCTCTGGGTGGCAAAGTGAGTGTGAAAATCGCTCCCTGGGAGGACCGCTGGCGTTGACTCAAACACCGAAGCAAGCCACACGCATGCGCTGCGGCCCCTGAAGTGAGTGTTACTTTATTTGTAGCTAATTAGTGATTAAACAAAAGTGACTCCCTGGTGGTGTCCTCCCTCCTCTAAACACGGTGACAATGACAGCCCAGCTGGGAAACCGTGAAGCCTGGGCCTGCCTGGTTCTCAGCCCCACGCCTCACTGCTGGGCCACCTTGCCCAGGCTCAGGGCTCTCAGCGCCGAGCTCAGGGTCCCTACACAGGGGACCCCACAGCGAGTCCCCTGTTGGTTCAGGACACGTTTCCCAAGCACTTGCTATGTACCAGGCACTCTGCATGGCCCTGGCCCCTGGGAACCCATCACTGATGGTGCCAACAGCAGTGACAACACAGTCACATGAACAACATGGTGAGTGGCCCAGCAGGCTGAGGGGGCCTTGGGGAGGGTGGGGCCCAGCTCTGGGAGCTGGCTTTCTGGGCCCCATTCCCGGCCTTGAGAGCTTCCCAGGACCCTGGTCCTCTAGACCCAGGCTCCTCTCTGATCCCCAGCACAGAGCCAGGCAGGCCACGCGGCCACCACGTGAAGACTGTCCCAGTGCCAACGCCTGCCCGGGCCTCTGAAAAGGACATACTCCCTCCTTGGTCAGTGGGACCTCCCCCTCCACGCAGGGCCCCAGCTGGTGACCAAATACCTACCTGTCTCCAGCAGACAAAGGGGGTCTTCCGTCCAGCACAGCCCCCGGCTCAGGCATGCTGTGCACCGAACGAGCTTGCTCGTCTCCCTCCGGCCCAAGTTCGCCTTCACCCGGCCGTGCGCAGTTCACAGCGGTTGGGCCCAGGCTCAGATCTGCATGTCCTCCGAGCTGTGTGCGTGTCACGCTACTTCCCACGTCGGAGTGCCTGCAGGTGACATGTTCCTGTCCTCAGAGGCCCTGTGGGCTCCTGCCTCAGGAGGCACAGGCACACCTCGCTTTATAGTGCTTTACCCATGTCCCGTTTTTTACAAACTGAGGGTGAGACTCTCCCCCCCCCCAAACAAGATTACGACTCGCTTCGTTGTGGCGGTCTGGGGCTGAACCCACAGTGCCTCGGAGAGGGGTCTGTCACGGCATAGTCACAACTGTCCGGGCCCTTGGGGTGTGTGCACAGAGGTGCCTTGGCTCTCAGTGCTCAGAGAATGAGGATGCTGGGGGCCCCGAAGCCCGCAGAGGGGAGAGGCAGAGCCGGCCGGGGTTGGGCACGTTCACCGGCGACCCCGCTGGCTCACTTCCCCCAGCCCCCTTCCTGCCAGGCCTCTAGAGCATTCCACCGACCTTCTGCTTCACCTTCCACTTGGTCCCCTGTGTCAGGGCTCTCCAGAGAAGCAACCAACAGGAGATCTGTTTGTCTGCCTCTCTATAAAGAGATTTATTACCAGGGGCTGGCTCACGGGACTGTGGAGTCCCACAGCCTGCCATCAGTGGGCTGGGGACCCAGGAAAGACAATGACGCAAGTCCCAGTCCAAGGACGAGGACCCATGTCCCAGATCTAACACAGTCACACACACACAGAGTTCTTTCTTCTTCAATCTTCAACTCTACTCACAATCTACAAAGATTGGATGGGGCCCGCCCACACCAGGGAGGGTGATCTGCTTCGTTCGGTCTGTCGATTTGGAGGTTCATCTCATCCAGCAACACCCTCACAGACACGTGAGAATAAACTTCAACCAAATATCTGGGCACCCGGTGGCTTAGTCCAGTTGACACAGAAAATGAACCATCACCATGATGTGTCTCTCCTGCCTTCTCGACCCATCACGTCACCTCTGAGCCACAACTCCCTCCCTCTCGTTGGTCTCCCTCAGCTTCTCCCTCAGCTTCTAGAACAATGAAAGCGAGTTCTAAACCTTTTGCTGGTGGAGGGTCTTGGCTTCAATGTCAAAAATGCAACATCTGTGAAGCACAATAAAGCAACAGCCGGTCAAACAAGGTAAGCCTGCATGTGCCCGTCCCTCCTGTTCTTCTGGGAGGGATGCCCTGTTTTCGGATGTCCTGGACACAGCCCTTGACCGCCACAGCTCTCCTGTCTCCATCCCCACTGAGCTTGTTCTCAGACCCCACCCCAGCCTCCCACCTGCCGCTGCCCAGCGCCTGTTCGCAGTTTGGTTAACACCAGACGGTGGGCGTGAAGGCTGCCAGGGCTACGTGGATCCTTCCTCTTGGCAGAATGGGGCAGCCCAGGCACAGGAAGACCTTGGGTGGTCCCATCCCTAAGGAGAGACTTTGTTCAGCCTGGAGAGGGAGGCAGGGCCCATGGACCTGAATTCTCAGGGTCAGCGATTTCCTGGGGACCCTGCCGGACTTGCTTACAGGCTGAACTAGGTCAAGGGTTCACCTACAGGGATATGGGGAATCACTGCAATAAAATAGTGCCTTAACTAAACATTTTGAATGTTTATTTCATCCATACAACTACGCTAAGAGGTAGGCACTATCATTATTTCTGTGTTATAGGTGAAGAAGCAGGTTGACCCAGAGCTGAACTGTTCCGGAGTTACAGAGTCTGGTGCGGCCACTGTGACAGTGGCCCAGGCAGGTCGGTTGCCCAGCTGCACCCTCAGCTTCCTCCCCAGAGCCCGGCCATCACGGCACTGGGGCCACCACCTTCCTTGTGGAGGGACTGCCCCAAACATGCAGCCCACGTCTCGAGTTCCCATTTCCTACCCGACACTGGTAAAATCGGGGTAACAAACACCGGTCCACATGAAGTCCCCCACACAATGCAGAGGGGGCTCCATCCCTCCCCCTCTGACTCAGTGGCCCCAAGGGGAGACTTCAGATAGCAGCTTCGGGGTGGGGGGGGACACAGGCCCACCAGTGGGGGGCCTGCTGTGCGGAGGTGTCATAAAACCTTCCCCTTGGGCAAAAATGGCCCCACGAGACCCCACGGACTTCAATGAGTCACGCCCACATCAGGAGGTCAACAATAGTAAATGAGTCGTTCATGTACTCCATACATACGGGCCAACTGCCTGTGGAATTTGGACTTGCCTGCGGCCACAGGGCACATCTCTAACAGGACCCCAGACAGTCACAGGCCACCCCTTCTTAGAAAGCCCCCTGCCTGCTCTGACAGAGTCAGTGTGGGAAGGACAGCTTCCCCCTGGGGCCCTGGCCTGTCTGGGAGGAAAGGTCTGTTAGGCGCTGGGTGAGTGCGCCTGGCAGACCTGTGCCGGAGGGCGTAGGGTGGGGAAGATGCCTCCAAGGTTCCATGAGCCTCTTTGCTTCCTGTGGCTCATGCAAACCATGTTTGTTCCTGGGCCACTGAGGGAGCTGGCTGCTTCCTCCTCCCTCCGTTGGGTACCCTGCCTGGGCTTCCTGACACAACACAGTGACATGCACATCCTGGGAAGGAGGGCTGTCCTCCTCCCCTCCTCACCAGGGACCCTGCCCCCGACCCCCTGCTGGGCATTTAGGATTTCTGGGCACCCAACAGGGTCCTGGGCAGAAGTGGGAACCCAAAGAGAATAAGAATTGCAAGTCCTCCTACTACAAACCCTAACGCCGCCCCTGGACTAAGAGGTTTTGCCGTCCTTGGCGCCGGGCGAGTGCTTTGTGTCTGAGGCCTGGCCCCTGCTCTCAAGGAGCCCACAGCCTAGAGGCCGGCCAGCCCCCCCAGGGGGCAGTGCCCCCATGCCATGAGGGGCCTTTAAGGCAAGAGAGGTGAGGACACTTGGGTGAATGGCCAAATGGGTCCTGTCAGGGGTGGTGTTTTCCAGGCCTGGACTGCCAGGCGCTCTTCTGTCCCCAGTGAGTGGCCCTCAGAGCCCGAGGCACAAGGGCGGGATGCCACGGGGATGAAGTCATCTGAGGCCGTGAATGCACAAGAGACATTCTAGCAGGATGCTGCTGTGGAAGCCTTAGCAGTTCTTTCCCCTCCTTGCTGCCTTTTCGGAGGGCCATCTGCCCTTTCCTCTGGGAAGGGCAGAATGAAGTCTCCCAGGCTTTGGTTTCCAAAAGCTTAGCCCTTGGGGGCTGGAGGGAGCTCTGTGCATAAACAGGATGTTGGGGGTGGGAGGGAAGGGAGGAGGGCGAAGGCGGGATGCCTTGGTCTCTGGTCTGTGCCCGTCAGGCAGAGAGCCCAGTCTAGACCTGTGGGGGACTCTGGTCTCCCCGAAGTGGGGCCTGTAGGGGCCATTTCCCCCCACCCCCGCCTTGTGCCTCCCCGTGACCTGAGTTGGAAATGCTGCCATGATGGTTCCCACCATGTCTTCAGCAAGTCCTTCCACTTCTCTGGGCCACACCACAGCCTTCTCCCCTCTCGGGTGGGGGCCACGCCAGTGCCTCTGCCTCCGCACTTTTCTCTCCTTCCACGCCTGCCCTCTGCCCCCGAGGACCCCAGAGGCCTCACCCAGCCGGCCCTCTGCCGCCCACTGCCTGCCGCCCCAGCGGCCAGCCCCAGAGCAGGGCTCCCCTCCCCTGGCTCTGCTCCTGTTTCCTGACCCCTGCTGCCTCCCCTGTCACTTGCAGGACAGGCATCTTTTCGGCTCTCTTCTGGCTGCACCCCCAGCTCTGCACACAGTGTCCGGCAGGCAGTGGGCACTGAACAAGTATTTGTTTAGTGAAATCTGTCAGCTGGGGTCGGAAAGGGGAGGGGCGTGGAGAGCAGGGACAAAGGGACCCGAAGACCAGGCACAGCCTCTGCAGAGGTGAGGAGCCTTTCTGCCAGCCGCCTGGCCTGTGCTGCAGCTATGGTGGCCCCGGGGCTACGAGTGTCCCTGTGCGCAGTCGGTAAGGCCCCCTCCTCCCACGCACGTGTGTGCCCACACCGAGCTCCAAGCATGCCCGGGGCTGGAGTCTGAGGGAAAGGGGGCCTTTCCTGAGGTTCCCAGATTTGGAGGCTGAGAGGGAAACAAAGTGGAAAGCAGTGTTTTCGGCCGCGAGCCCAGGCCTGGCGATGAGCCCTCAGCCCGGGCTGGTGGGCTCAGGTGCTGGCTGCCTCTCTCGCCCTCCCCTCCTGAGTCCTTGGGCGCAGGGTCCAGGGTGCACAGTCTAGAGCCTGCTGTTCCAGGCTCACTCACTCACATCCTCCCCGATGCATCTAACCGGCAGGTGTTTGCTAAGTGCCTGGTGGGTGCCTGGCTTCGCCCAGCTGCCATTTGGCAAGGAGGTAGTAAATACAGTTACTGTGGAATGTGACGACCGGTGAAGGGAATAATCAAGGTGACCAGAAGGAATGTGTTAGTAAGGTCCTCTGACCACAGTAGGTGTGGGCAGCACAGAGGGACCCGCTGGGGCTGGGGCGGTGAGTGCCAGAGACAGAGGCCAGTGACTTGGGCCAGGGTGGCAGTGGGCCTGGAAAGAAGTGGAAAATCCACGGTTTGAGAGACATGTTGGCTGCGGAACTGACCATATTTGCTGTGGGACTGGACGTCGAGAACGAAAGAGAGGGAGGGACCCACGGTGACTCCTGGGTTGGGCCCGGAGATGCTGGAGTGAGGGGTGCCACTGACTGCGCTGGGGGGACCAGGACAGAGAAGCCTGGAGGGTGAGTCTATGCATATGGACAGAACGACAGCCAGAGGGACACGTGTGTGGCGCCAGGAGGTCAGCGGGGCACGGGTGTCTCATTAGAACCTGAAATCCACAGCGCCTTGGTGAGCTACGGCCAGTGATTTTGAACAATCAAACCAAATGGAATAGTACTATCAACGTGACTCTCACGCCATAAGAAAGAGTAATTTTTGTTTCTATTCGCTTTCTCCAACACAGTGATTCTCCAATTCTCCTTGGCGACAGGAAGCTTCTGGAACTCTGGTGGGTGCGAGGGGCTCCGTTCCTTTCGGCAGGTGCCTTTCCCGTCCTTCTCCCTGTCCTCCCCGACCCCGTGCACATGGGATACTCTGTGTGCACAGTTCTTCTGTCTGACTGTCCTCTCTGAGGGCCTCTGGCTGGAGGCTGCTTCCTTAGGGCCCAGGGCCCCCAGCATCCTGGCCCCAGGCCCTCACGCCCCTCCACCCCTCACACAGGGCACCTGGGCAAAGCAGAGTAGCCCTGAGCAGCCCCTATTTGCTGGGACCCTGGCAAGGGTGTGGAGTCAGGAAGGAAGGAAGTGAACATGGAGGTCACGGGGTTGGTTTCCAGGAGTTTGATTTGCTCAGTAGCTTGTGCCTTCCTTCCTTCCTTCATTCATTTT
The DNA here is from genome assembly GCF_014824575.4 of Sturnira hondurensis. Classification (NCBI taxonomy): domain Eukaryota; kingdom Metazoa; phylum Chordata; class Mammalia; order Chiroptera; family Phyllostomidae; genus Sturnira; species Sturnira hondurensis. The sequence continues at coordinate 8,714,359 of NW_028094846.1, read as the reverse complement.
CAACATATCAGGACCTTCTAAAAGTACTGGGAGCTGGGAGTATAGTGATGAATATGGCTTATTCTTTGCTCTCAAGTTGCCTAGACCTGGTGGTGGAGACATATACGCAAAAAGGTCCTTTGGCCGGGGCTTTTTAAACGTTCTGACGCTGGTCCCAGAAAACCCGGATTCTTGCTCAGTGTGGCCTGAGCACCAGCGTGTGTGGAAGGCTCCCCCGGTGATTCTGCCGTGCAGCCCCTGTAGACTACGTCCAGGCAGTTCCATGGGGTGACTCAGGGTCTGGGACTGGAAGCCACCACGCCCGAGATCCCTGGGTCTTGGCTCTACCCCTTCCCACTGGTGGTCTTGGCTGAGTCACCGAACTCTGGTCCCCGTTTCCTCAGTTGTCAAACAGGCTGAGGGCCACTGGCCTAGGGCGTTGTTGGAAGGGTTCAAGGAGCTGAGGGCACCTCACTGGTGCTCAGGAAGCGCCATCTGTTGTTACTCAGCACGAACTGAGGGGGCGCTGCGGCACAGAGCTTGGGCACCCAGCATGGGGTGGAGGGGTGAGGAGTGAGCTGGGCAAAAGAAAGGGGGAGATGAGGGGATGGAGGGGATCGAGGGAGCACGAGGGGGTGGCTAGTCCTTCCAGGCCCAGAGGGCAGCTTGTGCAAGGGCCTGGAGACGGAGCTGTGGGCTCCTGGAGGGCCAGAAGCCCAGGGGTAGGTCAGGAGAGAGGAGGCTGGGGAGGGCTGCCTGGGGCCTGGCCGAAAGGTCTATGGGACTAGGAGTGGGGTGGACGTGGCCATTCGGTGACAGCCTCTCTTGCCCCAGCCCCGCAGCTGGTGAGCAACAACAAGACCTTCTTGAGGGTGGAGGAGAAGCTGAGCTGGCTGGACGCCCTGCGGCACTGCCGGGCGCACCACACGGACCTGGCCGACCTGCAGAGCGTGAACAGCTGGGGCGCCGTGAAGGCCCTCTACAGCCTGACCAGCCACACCTCCGCCTGGATCGGCCTCTTCTTCGACCTGAGCCTCGGCAGCCTGAGGTGGTCCAGCGGCTCCGTCTTCACCGCCCCCGTGTGGAGCTCACTGCCCGTCTTCAAGGAGGGCATCTGCGCCACGCTGTTCTCCGTGAGCATTGTCCCCGGCCTGGGCGCCGCCTCGTGTGCAGCTCAGAAGCCCTTCATCTGCTACTACGGTGGGTTCCTGGCTGCATGCTGGGCTGCTCTTTGGGAGCAAATGAAAAGCAAGAGAGCTTAGGTCTTTCCGAGGATAACTATTACCTTGGCCCCGTTTGCCATGTTCCTCTCTGTGGCCTTGATTTCTATCTCTTCTGAGAAATGGTTATAAATCAAGGTAGAGAAAAAGTAAAATCTGGAAAGTTCCACTTTGTCCCCTTTCTTCTGCCAATTAAAGGTTTCGGGGAAGAGAAAAAAGAAAGGGAGGAGAAAGGGAAAGACAGTTTGGGGAGTCACGTGCACCCACGCAGAAAAGAGACAATTCAGGGTCTGTCACCTTCTCATAAATCACAGGACCATTTTGTCTCATGGGGGTGGGGGAGTGTGGGACAGCCACTCTCTGGGGGACCCCTGCTTCTGGGAAGTAGGTGGGTGCAGCTGGCTCCCGGGGGCGTCTCTGCAGGGAATCCACCACCAGCACTCAATGCTGGCCTCCGTGTCCCCAGCTTTCCCTGCTGCCCAGGTGGCCCTCTGCACTGACCTCTGTCTGAGATCACAGCGGGGGATGGTTGTAGACCAGGGAACACTTTCCTGGTGAGAACTGCCCGTTTCTGCTTTCCGCACAGTCAGTCAAGGCCAGCTCCACACCACAGCACCCCGACCCCTCCCACAGAGGCACAGAGGACCCAAGTGATGCGTCCGGATTCTCCACCGCGCCTGCCCGGGGCCTTGAACTGTAGCCCACGGGGGCCCAGGTTTAAGTTAGGATTCCGAATGCAGTGGGCGTGGTGGGTGAGGACGGGAGCCCGGCCAAGGAAGGGTGTGCCAGGCACTTCCCAAACTCCCTCTGGTGTCTTCGGGCTTCACCTGGATGCCTGACTCCACCCTCTTCTCCCCTCTCTGCTGAAACAATGAGCTCTTAAGAATGGAAACCAGACCACTCCGCTTAAACACACACACACACACACACACACACACACACACACACACACACACACGGGTCACACCCCTCTGGTAGCCACCAGGCCCTGCTTGATCTTTGTGGCCTCATCTCCTATTTCTCTCCCTGGCTACAGTGGTCACTTTCTCCTTCTTGAACCCACGTGGCCCCTTCCCACCTTAGGACCTGGCCCCGGCCTGGCTGGGGTCTCCCTTCCCACCTCTCCGGAGGGCAGGCTTTTTCTCATGTTCTCTCTGACAGCAAAGATCCTGCTTGTCATATTTCTGCTCTTTTTCTAGGGCCTAGAATAGCATCTGCCAAGCCGTAGAAGCTTCATAAATACATATTCATTAGATAAACATAAATAGGGACAAAGGGGCCTAACCTGAGGTAGGCTTCTCCCAGCTTCAACTGGGCAGTTCCCCCCGGGCAGCCCACCCCCGCCTGGTAACTTGAGCTGTTTTATTTCCCAGACCCTGATGAGGGGCACCACAACCTCGTGGAGCCCGCTGTCAGCCTGACCACTTCTGCAGAGCTGGGTTTGCACCAGGAGCTCCGCCTTCCCCTCCACCTGGCCGAGGGATCCCTCCCTGCTCTGCTGCCCCCAGGCTGCAGCCCCCCCCCCCAAGTCGGTGCCTTTGTTATTACGTGGACCCAGAGTGGGAGGTAACTTGATCCCGGGCAGAGCTCAGGCTGCCTCCCAGCAGTTTGGATGCCCCCCACCTCACTGGCTTGGGGGTGAGGGCGTGGGTGCCAGCTCCTCCCAGCCCAGGCCCATCCGTCTGGTGAGGGGGGCTTTTCCCTCTGGACATCACTGCCCTGGTATTTAAAAATTTCCCCCTTCCCCTCTGGGATAGAGAAATTCCACGACAAAGGACGCACGCTCCCAACTGGACCTGTGTTGCGTAGTGGGTTTTCTGAGTGTTCCGGGACGTGGAGTTGTAGCGTGGAAATGACTGTTTCCCAAGGCAGGCACGCCTGTGCGAGACTCATGCCCTGCCACACAGCGAGGCATGAGTTTGGGCCAGTCGTCACCTCCTGGGGCTTTCTTTTCTCCTCTGTATAATGAAGTTAGTTGCACCCACTTCTCAGGGTTATAGTGAGGATTAAAAGGGGATGTGTCCACACTCATCGCTTGGGGCTGGTGAGTAGTAGGTGTTGAATGACGGGTAGCTTTAACCACCAGTTTAGAGAGGGAAAATGAGGGACTGCCAGGCAAAGCCTGATGGGCTCTGGGGAATGGGTGTGGGCCCATGTGAATCGGAGGACGTGACTCCCAATTCTGCAAAGAGAGGTGTTCCTTTTCTCGGGTCCCCGGAATCAATCGCTCCGGCCCTCTGCAAACCTCCACTGCTGGGGATGGCAGCTGTGTGGTCTCTCTGTTCTCGGCCCCCAGTGGTGGTCCAGATCGGCCAGCTGACCTTCAGGCGGTTTGACCAAGGAGTGACGTGGCTGGCGGCTCTGCTGAGCTGCCGTGCCCACCACATGGACCTGGCTGACCTGCAAAGGGTGACTGATGAGGACGCCAAGGGGGCCCTGAGGTCCATCTCCAGTGAGGCAGAGGCCTGGATAGGCCTCTACTTCGACGCGGCCTCTGGGTCTCTGAGCTGGTCCAGCGGCCTGGGCACCAGCATCCCCAAATGGCTGCAGGTGCTCCAGTTTGGGACAGGACTGTGTGCGGGGCTTGGCACCTACTACAACTATGCCCCCCGGAGTTTACTCACAGGCCTGCTCTTCCCTGTGACCGTTCATCTGCTTTTACGGTGCGTGGCAGTCCTCCCCACTAGCCCTCGGCCCACCAGGGCCAGATGGGGATGGGAAATGGGTGTGCTTGGCATCAGGAGACACTGAGGATGGACCTAAGGAGGCACTCCCAGTCTGAGGGTAACTGAGTCCTGGAGCAGTGTTTATTTTAATTCTGGGAGCTCTTTAAAGAATGGACTGGGGCCCCATGCTGCCTCAGGGCATCAGCAGTTCGAGACAGGAATTAGTTATCAGCAACGAAGTGGCTGAAAGCACAGCTTTAGACTCACACAGACTTTACAATGGGCGGCCAGCACGTCTGAGCCTCCTCTTCCTCCTCTGGGACAGAGATTTCACAAAATCGAGCTGAAGACCCACTTCCTAGGGCACCTTTGAAGACGGCATGAGGACGTCTGTAAAGGTCTCGTAGAGCCCCTGGCACCAAGGAAGCACCCAGCAGATATTAGGGACTGTCCTTGCTGTCACCGTGACTGCATGGGAGCCAGCTGTCACCCTGGTGCCCCCGGTCCTTCTGGGTCTGTGTGTAGCATGTCTCCTCTGTAGCAGGCCTCGTTTCCTCATCTTTTCTTTTTATTTTTCCTCCTGTCCTTCCTTCTTTTTTTTTTTGTAACAGCTTTTTTGGGTGTGATATATTAACATACCTTAAAATTCATTCTTTTGACGTGTCCGGTTCCGTGGGTTTCAGTACAGTCACAGGATTGTCCAATCAGCGGTAATTTTACACATTTTTATTAGCCCCAAAGAAACCCCTTACGCTGCAAAATAGGAGCATCTCCTGCCCAGGAGAGCTGTTGTAAGGATGGAAGACGCGGAAGTCCCTCTCCCACGGTTGGTGCAGGCCGAGTGCAGTAATCCAGGTGCCCTCCTGGGGGCGGTTACTGTGGTGCAGGCCGGCCTGGCGGTGCCTGGCGGGACTTCTGTCCGGCCTGGTGGACGTGTCAGACGTGGGGCAGTTGTGGGTCCCCTGACACTTGCTCTTGATCTTTGCTTGCAGACCCCACCGTTGGACACCGGGAGTCAGCGGCGCTCCCCCAGCTTAGCCACATTCCCTCCATGGAAGAGACTGTGGGGACGACATCCAGGGCAGGTACACTTCCTCTTTTTCTGCTCTGTAGGGGCGCTTGACCCAGTTCTTGGCTGAATGCTGGGGTGTCCAGGGCCCGGGAGAGGGTGGCCTGTAAGCAGCAGTGCTGGGTGGGTCCCATGGGTCCTCCCAGAGGGACTTGGGAGAGGCGGGAAAAGAGATGACCCAAGGGCCAGTTACACAGAAAGGGGTTTCCCTGTGCCCCCCACCCCGGATGGTGGTCTGGGGTGGGGACAGGGAAGCCTCGGTCACCATCAACCTCCCCCCATGAACTGGGCCACTGAACTTGCAGTTCCAGGACCAGGAGACCCATGACAGGCAGTGCCTGTCTCTCGGGCGAGGTGACCAGGGCCTGAGACACAGAGCGGAAAAACCATCCGAGGCCTCTGAGGTTGGGTTTCCAGAGAGAGGCTGTGAGAGAGGGGCCGGTCGGACCCCTTCCAGTTCTAGGCTCATCTTCTCAGATAAGGGCTGAGCCGTGGGGACTCTGCGGTGGTGACGTGGCCGGGAGGACAGTGATGGCGTGCTCCTGGAGCATTTTTAAATTCCATCTTCACAGCTATGGCCCCGTTTTGCTTCCCCTAGATTCCAGGCTAACTAGGATCACTGAGGGAAAATTCAGTTGTCCTGGCTTCCTCCCAGATTTCTGCCCCAGAGAAAACTATTATTGTCTTTTTGGGGGACATGGAGAAACTGAGGGGACTTGCTCACAGCGCTTCATTCATTCTGGGGACACAGAGAAAGGCAGGGCGCGTTCTGAAGGAGATGACGGCCACAGGGGAGAAAGCTGTGAAAGGCAGTATTGCCTGGATGGTCTCAGGAATACGGGGACACAGAAGGCATGGGACCAGCTCTTGGAGTTACCAGGGGATTTCCCTCTGGGAGGGGGTGATTTTTGAACACAGAGATGTTAGCTTGCAAAGGGCTGTGGAGGTAGGTTGGGTGGGGCTTGCAGGTGCAGGTGACTGGGCGCTGACAGGGGGCCCAGATCCTGCAGGCACCGCCCTTCTCTGAGCTGCTTACTTAGTGACACTAACTTTAGTTGAGTTCTGATAACCCACTACCATCGGACCAGCCTCGAGCTGCTTACTTAGGAACATGGCCCTCACCCTGCAGGCCACAGAGCCAGGGCCGCGTCTGCGGTCAGATTTGGTTCAGGAGCCCGGAAGAGCTTGTCTTCTGTTCTCCATCCAAGGTCTCAGCTGACACCCAGCTGCCCCAGGCCCGCTGGCCACCCAGGCCGGTGGACCCAGCAGGTTCGGGGCCCTCCCTCCCACCTATCACAGTGGGCGTGTAGGGCTGGGCGCCAGGAGCCTGGGGGCCACAGCCTGTGTGGGGTTTCTCCCTCCTGTCTGTGTCCTGTGTGTCTTTCCCTAGCTGTTCCCCAGCTGGGTGACCCACCGGTATTCACGGAAGCCCCTCTCCTGCCCCAGGGACCAGGGTCCACCCCGAGGCTCCCGCAGCCCCCCCAAGTGCTCTCGCCTCCAAAGTCCCTGCGGCTTCCCAGACCCCAGAAGCTGTGGCCCTGTGGGATGCCTCTGTCCCCAGGGACAGACCCTAGACAACACTGCTCACTACCCAGAGTGTGTCCTCAAGTACCCACGGGATCCCATGACTGGCTGTAAGCCCATGACTCTGAGAGGGGCAGCAACAGGCCCCTGGCTCCTCTCCCAGCCCCCAACCTGGTGGTACCTCAGTTTCCTCAGGGTGGCGGTGCCCCTGAATCAGCCACATACCTCCAGCGGGTCTCACGCCTCTGAGCCATGTGGGACCTTTCGGGGCCTTCGGGTTCAGCAGGCCCCCTGCTGGGCCAGGGAAGCATCGCACACCCAGCACCCCTAGTGGACAGGACCACTGGGATCGGCTGCAACACGTGCCCTCCCGCCCGTGAAGCTGGGTCTAACCCGCCCCACCTGGCTCGGCCCCATAGCTCAGCTCCTGGTTTGGGAGCTCAGGCCTAGCCTCCCGGCCCCAGGTGCGGCTGGTTGAGACTGGGCAGGGCGGGGTGTGCTGAGCCACAGTTTCGAGCCCTGGGCTGCATACTTTCCAGGGTATTCTGACCACCAGGTCCCTGCTCACCCTCCCAACCCCCCTGGATACTTGTTTAGGGCGGGCGATCTGGGGGAGAAACAACCCACTGGGCTGCAGGAGAGCGAATGTTGGCTCCACTCCTTCCTGTGTGGCCTCAGTCCAGTTTCCCAGCCTCTCGGAACTGCATTTTCCTCATCTTTAAACGGAAGACAATTACCATCGCTGAGAGGCGTCTCTCAGTGCCAGCCATCTGGCAGATACTCAATGGTAGTTATTTCCACTTTAATCTCAATTCACTAGTGCGGTGATTAGTGATTCATTCATCTCCTCTGTCCTTACCTTATTAGACAGACAGGGCTGGCTGCGTTCTTGTCTTATTAATTAGAAATGATTATGAATGGTCGCAATCATGAATTAGGGAGACTGCGGAGTCTCACAGGCAGGGACTATGTTATACGGCTCTTTATCTTTTTCATGCCTAGCATAGTGTTTTGCGCATGGGTAGATGATTTAACTCAACCATCATTTCCGGAGGGCCTGTTTTGAACAAGGCATTGAACTGTGGCTACCATGACCAACAGGACCTGTGTTTAAAAGCGCTTAGGCTGACAGGGGCTGATGGAGACAGCTGGGCAGCCTGGGAGTGCTGCACTGGATGTGTGACTGTCATCTGCCCCGAGAAGGTGGGGCGGCAGTCCCGTGTCCCCGCCCCCGCCCCCACCCCCGCCCCCACCCCCACCCCCACCCAGGCTTTCACTGCCCTTTAGTTTGTTAGCTGTGGTCAACCCAAGGCCAAAAATGAGCATTTGCTGGGAAATTCCAGAAATGAACAATTCAGAAGTTTTATATTGTGCGGTGTTCTGAGTGGCAAGATGAAATCTTGGGCTGTCCCCCTCTGCCCGCACTGGAGAGCAGCGATTTTCCACCGTTGTACCGCAGGAATGTTTAAAGCGTGTGATACCTGGGTATTTAGTCAGGGGCACTGACCTCTTTTCCCTTAGGCTATTAAAAAAAAAGACCACAGCCAACACAACAATAGCTGTCGGGTGTGAATGAATCAAAATTCTACCCATTTTCTTTTTTGGTCAGATCGGCAAAATAAATATTTTTTGGTGTGCTGCAGAATTTCAGTAATTAGTTTGTGCCATGAGAGAAAAAGGTTGAAAATCCCTGAGACAAAGACCACATCCCCAAAACTTTTATAATAGTATATACTTACAATCGTTTTATTTTATTAGTTACTGTTGTTAATCTCTTTGCTTAATTTATACATTAAACTTTGTCATAGGTATGCATAGATAGAAAAAAATATAGCGTACGTAAGGATTTGGTACTCTTCACGGTTTCAGGCATCCACAGAGGAAATTAGAACATGTTCCCCGGGGATAAGGGGGGGCTGCCGTAATCGGATAAAAGTTAGTGGGGGATTTCCTCAGGCACCAAAGAGTAGAAGGTTCTTTCTGATAGAGAGATCAGCAAGGACAAAGATGGGTAGGTTGAGAGTGTGCGGTTTGGGAACCGCAGGCAGGCTGATGGGAGCGGATGTAGGTCGGATTTGGGGGGAGGGAGAGGCAAGGGGTGAGTGGAGAGAGGTAGCCTGGCCCCAGATTCCCAAGGACCTGGTCCTGCAGCCAGTGCTGGGGCCATCAGAGGCACTTGGCAAGTGTGTAAAAGCCGGGGAGTCATGATGAAATGAGACAAAGGACCTTGTTAAGATGCTAAACAAAAAAGCATGACTCAACCTTACACACACAGTGGGGTCACAACAGTGTTGAAGGGGAATATCTGTGGACTGAAAGGACACGTGTGAAAATGTTAACAGGTTACATTTGGGTGAGGCGATGTGAGTGTTTCCGGATTTCACAGATTATCCATTTAATCAGAGACATTCGCAGTGCCCGGGTGGGGAAAGGAGAGGTGGTCTGGAGTGGAAGTAGGCCTCCACTATGGTGTTTCCGTGGGGAAGACTGACCGATGTGGTCGGTGGGGGTGGGACCGGGCCAGGCTGGGCGCCGCAGCATGGGAGAGGACATGAGGGGCCAGATTTTCCATCCTGTATAAGTGATGTTAACTGAAGCAATATAAATGCAAACACATTTAGAAAGAAATGCTCAGCTTTGTTCGCTTTATCACAGAAATGCAAATGAAGAGCAAGATGCATTTTTCCCCTTTTTTCTACTTACCTGTTTGGCAAAGATTTAAAAAGGTGACAAAGCCGATGAGGTGGGAGAATCGGGGCTCTCAGACACTGGCGAGGGGAGGGGCTGGCGCCGCCACCCCGGCAGTGTGAGTCAGCCCCAGGAGGTGGAACACTACCCATGGGCCCTTATTAAGGCCACGTGTACCAGGAGCACACGTGTACATGCATTCTCCACCCACCGCTTGCTGGGGCAGCCTTGTTTATCTGGAAAACTGGAGGCAATCTAATGTCCACTGAAAGCAAATTGGTTAAATGACTTTCAGTGCACTCAATGACACGCTGCACAGCCTTTAAGGAGAATAAGGTAGATCTTGCCACATTCAAACTTAAAAAGTTCAAGTTAACAGTGGCTGTCCCTGGGCTGGGGGAAGAATACCTTAAATGCGTCACAACAATATACACTAAAAACAAATGGTTATTCCTCTATTTTAAATCAAAGGACATCTGCAAGGCAGTGACAGGACTTTGGTGACTGACTGCGCCTGACAGCCGGTGACAGCGGGGAAGGGAGCAGCAGAGGGTGCCTGGGGGTCCCTGGCCGGGGCCTCAGCAGATGGGCAGCCACACAGGGCAGAGAGGCTGCTGGGGGGAGGCTGAGCTTGGTTCTGGAATACTCTTGAGTTTGTGGTGCTGCACCTTGATGGAGATGTTGGGGCCCCTGGGTGCTGTGGTGCAGGGGCTGGTCCCCCCGCCCCTGGGGGCACGTCTGGACTGGAAGGTTTCTGTCTGCAGCAACTATGCGTCTAGCAGGGCCGGCCCGTGCCCGTCTCCCAGCACGGGGGTACTCACTGGCCTCAGCCCAGCCTCAGACCGCCCTGCTCCCGGGGAGCTTTGCAATGACTCCTTTACTTCCCCTCCCACAGCCGTGTCCAGGGAAGGAGGAAGCACTGGCATAAGAGACACAGCCACTGCCACTCAGGCCCAGAACGTGAGCACATCCAACCCCCCGAAGTCGCAAGAAAAAGCTGCAGCACCAGAATCAGGTAACTGCTTCCGGTCACCAAGTTCCTACTCTCGTCAACCGAGCAGTTCAATCAGACGGCCACCGCTTAGCGCCTAGTACTCGAGACCTTCCTATGAGAGATGAGGTGGCACGTTGGGAAGGTTGGGAACGGCTACTAATAGGAGGCACAGGACGAGGACCCTGACTACAGTGAAAACACAGGGAGCGTCTTCCTCCCTTTGGAATCTCCTACTTCTCACCTGCGAAAGGGGACAGCAGAAACTACCCTGACCCAGGGCGGTTGCAAACACCCAGTGAGGTGACTATGTGCTTTATAAACTATCGACAGCTGGACAAATATAAAGTCGCCCGGTTACAGGCCGGTAGTTCCTGGGATGACGTCCAGTGGCCCGCAGACCAAGGCTCAAGCTTGCTTATGGGCTCAGAGGACTCGGAGCTTCCTGGGGCAGAGTGGCCTTTACAGACGTGGGCCCCGGGAGGGGTGTGTATTTGCAGCATGGTGTACAGCACCTCCTTTCAATCGAGTTGTCAAAGGGACGGGGGAAAACACAGAAAGGAACATTGCTGCCTGGTCGGGGAGGGGGGCCAGCATTACCCATGATGTTAAGTAAGACTCTCCTTCCGGCCACTGGTTGGTGGGTCCTAATTGTGGCTGAGCATTCCCCTGCTCAGTAGTAGCTTCTTTCTTCTCCCTCTTTGCAATCCTAAATCACCACACACCCAGTAGTGTCCAGTGTGTACTCCCGGCTGCTAAGAACCTGACATTTTCCAACGGCAAGAGGATCATTTCCCCTGATCCAGGTAGCGTGCTCCTTTCCAGGGCGAACCTTTGGGATCCTGAAGGCAGACTTCACCATTCCAGCCCTGGTGGACCCAGAAGCTATGAAAGAGCAATTTCTGAGTGAGGTGAGCCTTCTGCCCACTCCTAATTCCGATCAGTCAGGTGACTGAACAATTCGAGAATGCTGTCAACATCCAGACAGTGAGAGAGAAGGCTCTGGAAAGTGAGCCCATCTGTTCCCTCCGCCATCGCTTTGGCTCAAGGTGAAAGACAGGTTCATGTGCTGAGATCTTTTCAGGTCTTTTTCTTACCCTTGCCCATGATTTTCCTGAGCTCCCAAACAAACAAACAGACAGACAAACAAAGGCAGCAGAGTCAGGGCATGAACTGGGGTCTTGCCTTTCCACTTATTAGTTGAGTGACCTTGGGCAAGTAATGTCATCTTTCTGAGTCTGTTTCCCCACGAATTAGGAAAGATAGTACTTACCTCATAGGGGTGGTGCTATGATTAAGTGAATTATTCCAAGCGCTTAGCAAACTGGCATGTGGTAAGTGCAGAACAAACATAAACACTGGCTATTATAATCGTTATTGACATTATTCTTGTTCACAACATGCCTTTCTTCCAGGCTTTTTTCCCCTTGTTCCTTTTAGAGTAAAATATAAGGTGAGATGGGAAATGGTCAAGAGGAAGAAGTATTCATCAATACTGTGACAAAAACCTCAAGCGGATTTCAAATATGTCCTCAGGGCGCGTATTTCAGTTGTATCGGAGGATCATATAATATCAGAGCCCGAGTTCCCTAAGGGTCATCCAGCCCAAACCATAATTTTATAAATGAGGAAACAGACTGGCATTTATCTGGCAGCTCACGACAGGGTACTCAGGGCCCAAAGAAAGAACACCCCGGCGATGTATTCTAAAGTCTCACCAACTGGAGTTGCTGGAAAGAGCAATGGGGTGCCTACCAGGGAACGGTGGCGGGGTGGGGACTGGAAGGCTCTCGGTGCCTTTTGCTCTTGAAGGAAGAACAGGTGCTAAAGATGCAATTTAGCATCTGATGCTTTTTTTTTTTTTTTTGGAAAAAGTGCAAGCAATAAGACTGCAGTGCTGACTACCAAATCTATAAAAGTCACGGACTTTTGGGGGGGACCAAACCAGAAGCCATCTACCGTCTGTTCTAAATCAAAGCCAATAATAGGAAGATCAGGACTGTATCTACTCCTTATTAATGGACAGAATTCCTACCGCATTGATTTAAAGCATGGAATTGGTGGGGACAAGGTGTGTGGAGGGGAAGGTATATTATCAGTTTTCGAAGCATTTTAAAATTCCAAATAGAAGGCAAACACCAGTGTGTGGCTGGTGACCAACTGATCGCAGTTCCAGGGACAGGGACACACTGTCGCAGACACTCACACACAGCGCTCAGAGCCAGACGGGACGAGTGACTGTAAACCCTGGCCGAGGCCAGACCCCGCCCCCTGGGGACGTCCACAGCAGTCCCCCCATGGCTCCTGTCGAATCGGCTGATGGGGAGCCCACAGGCACCCCTGCCGCTGGTTTTTCTTCTTAAATTCAGAAGCGATCCTGACAATCAGTCCTGACTGACAAGCACCGATTGAGTCACTCACTGTAGCCTTGTCATCGGACTTTCCCATTTTGTCGGGGGGGGTGGGGTGGAGATGACAAGGTCACAGGCAGTAGTAACAGTTTTCCTCTGCGTGGCGTTTCAGATCCAGGAAGTCCTAAAGCTGGCGCTGGGTCATGAGCGGTTCAGGCTGACGTGGCTCGGCCGCGAAGGAGACAAGTAGCTCACGCCTACTGATCTGCGGTCCCCTTCTCATGCAGCGTCGTCTGGGTTTGCGAGACTTTACCTCCTTTGAATTTCCAGTAGCTCAGAATGAGAGAGAGCCCGGGACTGGCTAGGCTGAGTGTGGCACTTAAATCTCCTCTCAACTCCAAAGAAAACCATGCAGGCGACCCACACACCTGGGGCTTTAAGAGAGCGAGGCAGGTGAGTAAGAGGTGTTCGGGAACAGTAACTCTGACAATGATGAGCAAACGAGAAGAGAAAAACAGAAACTCGGAAACAAACCCCACCAATCTGGGGGACTAGGGTAGGTCAGTGGTGGTCTGGGACACTAAGTGGAGCCACGCTTCCAAACCCAGTGGGTCCTTTACCACGATATATGTTCCTGCTATTTGTCCCAAATCTAAATATTTCTTACCTGTAAGGCAGGGAATTCTAAGGCATTATTCTTAATGTTAAAATATACCTTCAGAATCATGTTCTTGGAAACACTGTTTTTTTTTTCTGGTTTCTCGCCAAGTGTCCTAATCCCCCAGAGATGTGCAAGAAATAATAATGTGTCACAGACCATGGCAACTTTAGTCTGAAATGTTTAAAGTTTATTCGTATTCTTTGTAGGATTATCAATAAAAGACCTCAAATGCATCGATATCTGTACATGTACAAGAACCATCAAAATTTATTCACAGAACAAAAATAAATCTTCTTTAGAACAAACCCAGGTAATGAAATGCAGGTGTGGGTCTCACGCAGGGAACGATCTAAGTGCTACCGGCACAAAAATATGGCTTTAAAAAGAAAATAAAACCTTGGGTTTTGTTTTTCTAAGGTGTATTTCTCTCTCTTGAAATAAAAAATAAATTATTTAGAGCTATCGTTGTAAAATAGTTCTGTGTACCAACACATTTTTATTAAGGCCCTGGAGATGAAAAAGAAAAGCGAATTTAGGAGGTAACTTCCCTGCAGGCGTGACTCAGGTGAACTGCGCTGCTGTCCGCTCGAGTTAGTTTCAAGGGAACTAGGAGATGTCTCAGCACCTGTCAGCATTTTGGCTTTACTGTTTATTTCAGCTTTTCTGCAGGCTAGCGGTCACCGGATCGGTCAGCACTGAAGCTTCTGGTGAGCTGGGAACTGAAATTCTCCCCTGGGGGGCTCAGACACGACACGGGTGGGATGTTTATACACGCACAGGTGTACCCCACGCAGCTGCGGGAGGCCTCGAACACAAGGCTTCTGTGGGACTCTCTCTATGACAACCGGGAAAGCGGGTTTTGGGTCCCTGACTAAAAGATTCCCTAGGGGAAAATGAGGGCATCTGAATGAAAAAGAAGAACTAAGAAATTAAAGTGCATGATGAACGTTGGGCAAAAACCATTACTTTGCGTTTCTTGGGCGGCTCCCCACATCTGCCAAGTCTGGCTGGGCTGCTTATGCCGACACCCGAGGATTAAGTGATAGGGAACCTGAAGGACTGCTGTGTGGATGCCACCGGTCTTCGCTGATGCGAGCCCAGACCAGTGAGGGTCAGCCGTCTTTCCAGGACTCCCCGAGGTATCAGAAACGAGACCTGGGGTTCCTGGGACAACATTAAACCCATTCAACTTACATATGTACATAGAGCACATATGGTGCATTTTAAAAGAGAAAGAGAGAGAGAGAGAGAGAGAAAACCACTGTTACCAAACCTAGAGGATACATTCTAAACCACCCGAAAAAGTTGGGGATGGCTACTCTGGGAGGTGGATTAACATCCAAGGAAGAAAGAGCCCCTGGGAAGGCGTGTTTTGTGGGTGAGCACATGCTGGCCATGGAAACCTCCTTTCCACAAACCTGTGTGTTCTAAGAGCAGGCGAAGAAGCTGCCAACCCTCCTGCTCCCTGGAGCCCTTGGGCCCCTGAGAAAGAAGGCCACTGGGCTGGTGCCCTTTAGGATCCCGATACGTCCCTCAGGTTCTCCCAGGCCTCACAAGAGAATTCCCGTATCTCATGCAAATTTCATCACTTCTGCCTTTCCTAAACTCGAGAGCTTCCAACAGGGTCCTGACCATCAGTGGATGTTTCTAGAACTAATACTAATCACTCAAACACAAAAAGATTCTATTCAAAAATTCAACACCCCCAGGATAGCTTGCTTTTTAAGAAACGAGTAAAATAGGTCCTTTCAAGGGACACACGGATGGAAACAAAGTACCCCGGATTCTTGGCCCCCANTGGGCTGGTGCCCTTTAGGATCCCGATACGTCCCTCAGGTTCTCCCAGGCCTCACAAGAGAATTCCCGTATCTCATGCAAATTTCATCACTTCTGCCTTTCCTAAACTCGAGAGCTTCCAACAGGGTCCTGACCATCAGTGGATGTTTCTAGAACTAATACCAATCACTCAAACACAAAAAGATTCTATTCAAAAATTCAACACCCCCAGGATAGCTTGCTTTTTAAGAAACTAGTAAAATAGGTCCTTTCAAGGGACACACGGATGGAAACAAAGTACCCCGGATTCTTGGCCCCCAGGCAGGGGTGGGAAGGTGAGGAGTTACTTGCTGGGGCGGGCGAGAGCGCCCCCACCAGTCGGAAGGGGGAAGGGCGGGGAGGAGGCGGCCTCCGTAGGGGCGGCCTGGAGTCCAGTGAGGCTGTGGCATGGGCCCCAGTGCTGCTGGGTCAGGCCGGGGGCTCAGGGTCAGGCAGGACTCGGGACCCTGAGGGGGGTGGGGTCCCTGAGCGCAGCCCCACACCCAGCCTTCTCGGGAACTCCCAGCTGGAGACGACTGGAACCGATCCTGGATGGGAGGCACAGGAAACCCTGACACCAGGTCACTGGACGGCAGTCGTCTTGTGCTGAGACTTTGGAGAAAGGTCTGCCCCCAGCTGCTGTGCCTCTGAGGACAGCGCGTGTGCCAGGAGCCCGCAGAACTACGCGTGCACAGAGGCCGCAGGCCGACGAAGACGCGAGAAGCTTGACTTCTGAAGTCAGGCCACTTCTCAAGCGCGCACAGCAGGCTTCTCCCTGCGCTGTCCAGCGGCAGCTCAGGGAGAGGTGGAAGCAGACCCGTGAAAGCTACTGCCGACCGGCTGGACACCAGGCGGGAAAAGCCCAAAGCTGCAGCAGCACGGCCGCCTCAGTTCACCACCTCCCCTTACTGACATGTGGCCCCAGGCCCCAGGCTTGCTCGGGCCTCGGTGTCATAGTTGCCTCGTCAGAAGCTCCCGTCAGGGCCTGTGCTGCAGAGACTCGGGGAATGTGCAACCTGATGGAAATCTAATTCTGTTTGCTGCATTGGCCCAGAAAGCATATTGCTCCAGGGACATCAAAGGGGAATGGGAAACTCTTTTCCTGAACCCCACCGGCACCGTCCTTGTGAATGGCCACGTCTGGCGGTCGGCTGGCCAAGCACCCAGCAAGCCTGTCCCCTGACCTCCAGATTCCACAGCACCCTAGTGTCTGCCGCACCTCGCAGTGTGGCGATGTGCTGGGTAGAAGAAGGGCAAGACCGGGCCATCTGAACCCTTCGCTCCTTCGCCAGGTGCCTCCGCCCAGCAGCAGACGCCGGCACCCACCTGGGCCGAGCAGCAGCTAGCTCAGCGATGCCTCCCCAGAGAGGCAGCTGCTTCGACCTTCCTCCGAACGTAAGGGAAAAAGCCTTCTAGCATAAGCTCTGTGGACTGCAGCGTTCTCTAAAGAAAAAGCCGGAGAAATATCTGGATAGAAACAGGCTCAGAGGATAATCCAAAATTTAACATCTGGCAACAACGCTGGACTTCCAGCTTACTTCTAACTGTATGATTTTCTTACTCTCCTCATTCAAGATAACCTGATAACAGAGGGCTGCATAGTCTAGCCAAACACTTGGCATTGACTCTCCCAAAGCGGGCAGCTCCAAGGAGCTCCCACATGCCAACGAGACAAAATGCATCCATCAGAAACACAGTTGAGGTTCTGTGTCTCCCCGAAACCCCGAGTGCAGGTGAGTTCACCGGCTCTCTGTAATCCATCACCAACACCCGAGAGCTTCCAAACCTCACGCAAGACTTGGACAGGCTACACACTTCAGGCCCTTGAAACCAACCATTCTTTTGCTGGATTGTCTGCCGCACAGCCGAAGGCTTTTTAGAAAGAATGAAGTAAGCAAGCCCGGTGGAGCGGAGAACCGGCAGACCCGTGTTTGCATGCCACCCTCCCGACGAAGGCCACTACTGCAGGACTGGTTGCTTCCCACCCCCATTAAAATACGTGATCTCACCAGTGTGCCCTCAGCTTGGAAGGGAGAGATAGGAATATATAAAATAACTACCAAGGGTCCAGAAAGCACGAAGGCGCCGAGCCCATGGGCACGCGGCCTGCAGATCAGATAAGCGCCACGAGAAACCTGCTTTAGGTGGCTGACAGGCACAGGTGGGAGTGTGACGGAGGAAAGTGCTGTGGTGGGGGCCGTGGTGAGGGGCGGAGGCGCGGGGTCCAGCACAAAGACCCGCTGAGAGGGCGGCGGGAAGGCGTCGGGGGGTGGGCTGGGGCGCAGCGGAGGGGGCGCTCCGTGTGGCTGCCTGGGCTTCACCGGGAAGAGGCCCCGCCAGACACCTGCTCTCTGCTCCCTCCCACATACCTGTCACGTAGAAACACCCATTCCACGCACACGCCTCCCTCGGGTCGTTTTTTCTCCTTTCCTTTTAAAAAACTTCCTTAAAGTTTATAATTTAAAATAAACATCAACAGCTCATTTGAGAAGTGTTCTTTCTCAACAGAAACTGCTCAGATCTTGCTTAAAGAGATTCAAAACCCTTTTAACATCGTATCTCACAGCACTAAGGGCGTGAACGTTTCCTGTTTGTGCGGTTACGCGCGCACACATGTGACTAGATAGGCAGATACGTCTGCACATACAATGGCTGACAGGTAACAGTCCGTACCTCCGATAATCAGGCTTGCCTTCAAGATGACACTGCGTGCCTTTGGAAAAGAGGAACTCAAAAATTGGCTTTTGTGACCGTTTCTGTCCCATGACAAAGCTGCTGACAACGGGTGACATGGGCGTTACTGACCAGCCCACTGAGAGCACAGGGAGGCGCTGCCTCCCACGTTTAGGGTTCTTTTTTACAGAAGTAATCATCACTTTTCAGAGAGTGACGCTTCAGATTTGGACTTCCCTTCCAAAGTTTACTTCGGGGACTAGAGAAAGAAGCATTTTGAAAGCTAAAGGTTGAGATAAGGTTACCCTGTCTGGAGATACGCTGAATACAATGAATAAAGTCTTTATCCCAAATAATTTTCAAATAGAAATTTTGTTAAAATAGCAACTACCCAGAGATCCCTGCTACGGTGCAGTTAGCCCTTTTCTGTGTGGAAGAAAGGGTGCCTGTTTGGGAGGGTTCGTGGGCAGCGTGTCCGAGGGACGTCTCTACGGACGGCGAGCCCTGTGGGCGGCCGGCGCTGGGCCACCCTGTGGGGGAGGAAAGGGCCCCGGGTTTGGGAAGGTGAAGGTGGTGTGTAGAGACACAAATATTTATAGTTTTGTAAACTCTAAAGAAGAAAAAGAACACCCTTTATTAAAACTGGGGTTAAAAAACGCCCCCCGTCTGAAGGGGGCAGGTCCCATCTGCGACAGACAGAAGGAAGTGAGCATTGGCAGGGGTTCAGCAGCCACCGCCCCTCCAGTCGGTCCAGTTTGGGCGCCAGTCCCGTTTTGAAGCAGTGCATCCCAAATCGGACTGGCTGTCCGTCCAGAATCGGCCTTGGCTGATTGGTACCGGCCTTGGCTGATCGGTGGGGTAAAGCGTTTTGTTTGCATCTTAGTACTTTCATGTTTCCCTAAGGACAAGGGGGTGGTAGTGGGGTTTTTAACTGGAAGATGAATCCCTGAAAAACTCATTCTGACAATGTCCTATTGCACGCTGTGCACTTCTACCAGACAGACAGACAGACAGACACTGGGCTTCTACCTACTCAACCGCTGGGCTCACTTCTCACTCACACATAGTTCCTACCTGCCTTCTCTTAACAACTGCAGTGCTTTCCACAAGAGGAAGACAATAATAAAAATAGCAATAATTAAAAAGGTAATCTACATTATTAACTTTCAGTGGGTATATTACAGGGGGACTTTCTGTACATGGCCCAGAACTAAGTTCCCTATGTACACGGAGACCTGGGGGAAGGCAGCCACCTCGGAAGTCTTAGCCTCCTGCCCTGAAAGACGAGGTTCCTCCTTCATCTGAGAGCTTCTCGCCACAGGGCTGTGGCAACATTCTGGAACCCCGGGGGCGCTGGGCGCGGAGCGGGGAACGGGCGCGCAGGGACACTTCCTTCCGTCTCCTCCCACGGCCTGTCTGGTCTGCGAGGCCGTCAGCAGCTGCTGTTTTTGAATTCACCGTTCTCCGTGATGGAAAGCCTGGTGGGGTGGGTGGGCGAGATGCCGTTGCGGACCTGCATGCTGTAGCGCTCCCTCACCTGGGTCAGCGCGCTCATCAGCCTGGTGTTGGCCGAGTCCAGGGACACGATCCGTTTTTCCTGCAACACACCGGTCACGGCTTTACTCCGGCGGCACGCGGGGCACCGCACTGACACCCGTTCTCTAGAAGGACTGTTCTAACGCTTGCTATCACACAGCCGCACGCAGGACGCTGTCCGCGCAAATGGAACGTCTCTGCCTCTTTCTGCCCGTGAGTCAGGTTCAGCCGCCCCTGAGCCCAGTGGGCCTGTGTCCGTTTTCTCTTTTCCTTCCGCACAGCAGGGTTTGTTACTAACAACCCCTCGGGACATGGGGGTACCACGTAAACATGACGCCACATGTTACTTCAGACCATGCGACCCAGGGGTCAAGCTGCCTGACTGCGTGTATTTAGGGCCTTTTGGTCAAAATGAAAATGTGGAAATTAGGTGGCAAAGAAAGAAGCACCAGAGGTTTCATTTCACGGAGGAGAAGTGCAAGTGACCTGTGGGTTCGGAGCCCCCAGAGCGGGTGGCACACCGGTCACATTTGCAGAGGACTCACACTGTGCTCGAAATTAAAACCAGCACATGGTGGCAGCGGACAGTCGCCGACAAAGTGAGGATGCAACACGCAGGAGGAGGGAAGGCAGCCAGAAGCTCAGAGCAGGGAGTTACTCGGAGACAGGGGGGGAGGTGTGGCCGCAGGGGTCGCCGCAAACGGGACACGGGAAACAGACAGACGCACTCCTGGGCTCATTCCAGCTCAGAGTCACTCCGGGAAAGCCGCCCAGCGCAGAGACGGCTTTCACTTTAGTTTTGAGTCTCTGGAAAAACAGAAGCTTTAGAACCGTATTTTGGAACTAGAGGTTGTTGAACACGCACACACGAAAAATAAAACTGAGGGGGAAAAGGGCTAAAAAGGGGGGGGCGCAATCGCAAGAAAAGTAGGCCCATCTAAAAATCACCCCATCAAAATATTATCCATCTCACAAAGGTTAGGAGGGAGCCCTAACCCTAACTTCAGCAGCCAGGTGAGTCATTCCAGAAGGTAATGCCGAGAAGAACTGGCTCTGCCTGTGCCCCTGAAATTAAGAAGGAAACAGCATGGATGGACCAACTCTCCTAAGCCAGAAAGCGCTTTCCTCCCCCAGGAGTGCCCGCATTCACAGGGGCGGGGGGGCATGGGGAGGTGAGTCATAGTCAGGCTCCAGGGGACACAGAGGGACTTCACTGCTGCCCCTTGCAGCTGAAGCAGCAGCCACACAGGACCCTTGGGGCCGTGCTCGGTGGGGACCTCGCTGCAGGGGATGCAGAGTAAGGACTGCCACCTGGTGGGGGGGGGGTGCAATTTAGGTAAAAGACCCTACATCAGCAGCCAGTGATGCCTCCCTGCTGTGGGGAGGGGCGGGGTCCGCACGAAGCGGTGTGGTGGTCCCAGTTTCAAAGGTATGAAAAAAACTCCGTCTCATTAAAACTATTATCATTAAAAAATTCCTCCTTTCCCTGATGGAGAACCTGGGGGTCAGGTACCCCAAATCAGTGTTATTAAATAACCAATCATCTAGAAGAATATGCGTTTGACTTTGGGAAGGTGAGTCACTCATTGTAAGGACAAAACTCCAAGAAAGAAAGATCTGTGAGGCTTTTTAAAATAATAATGAAAAAATTACAGCCAGTGGAATTTACTGGGATATTAAGTATGGATCTTTCCTAGGTCAGTAGGTAAGCACTGGCCAGTGGCTACCAGAAAACCAGGGTGGAAGCCAAATCTGATGTTTCAGCCTGTGGTTAGGAATGATCTCTATGCAGAAAAACATTACTTCTTGAAATGATGAAAAAAGCTATTTCAGCATTAGGGTAATCTACAAGGACCCAATACTAAGGAATGCAGGATTTTCCAGGTCTATCCCCCCGAAAAATGAGGCATTCATTAAAAATTATTTGATTCTTCAAGAGTCACGAAGAAGGCTAAGAGTGATTGTATTCACTGACTGCGAGAGGAACAATGAAATCCAGCAACCTCTCCCCCCGCAAACAGTGGAAGGTTTCCAAGTGCAGAAATTCCCTTCTGTAACTCCCCTCACTGCCAACCTCTCACAATGAAACAAAAAGTAAGAGGAAAAAATTGAATAGGGACTTGAAGTTCAAGGTTCATTGGCAAAAGAGGCTTCGGGATGGGGACGCTGGCTGGACGGAAGGGCGGAGCCCCCAGTCCGGGCCTGCCGAGGACGTGGAGGAGGGGAGTGAGGAGCTGGAATGGGCAGGAGGCGGTGCACCAGGCCGGGGCGGGCTGCTCGGCTGGAGCGAGACAGGGTTTTACTTGCCTGGTTGAATAATCTCATCTCCATTTAGGACCTGTAATTTAACACAGCGGAGGTATCACTTGCCAACAGTAACTAGGCAGCTGCTCGCTTCTCAGAGGAGGGAGCCCTTCTCCATTCTCCATCTGAGACACACGGGGAGATCCTGGGTGGGGAGGGCGTGAAAGGTGGCGCGGTCCCTGGTCTGATGTGTAAGAGACAGTCCCTGAGTGCCGCCACCAGGATGCCCGTGGCCGTGCCCCGGGGTCCAGGATGGACAGACCTGCCCTCCCCAGTGGAGAGCGCATCCTCTGCGTCCAGTTAGAAAGCCGCCGGCCCAGGCTGCCCTTGTAGTGTGAACCGGCTCTAGGAGGTAGAGGGGCTGCGCTCAGGTACCAGCCGGTCCTGCAGGGACAGGGCCACCGAGATGCAAACCACTTCACTGGGCGCGGCCTCAGGGTTTCAGGACACACTGGGCCCAGCTCCAGTGTAAGGGGAGACACTGTATCCACTTCAGAACCAGTTCCCACTGCTGTGGGCACCAAGGCAGCAGTCAGGGACACAGACGCGTGGGTCACCTTGCCGGGGAGCTTTCTGCCCCACGTAGGGGTCCCCCTTACCCAGGGAAGGGCCTGACGTAAAATGCCGTTCGGTACAAAGGGTGTTCATAGCCTTTTGCTATAAAAAAGATTTTAATGTATCAGTAAGACAACAGCTGGAACCAGGAAACCTGCTTTTTAAGGACAGTCTAATTTTTTAAAAACTGGCTCCAGTGTTTCTGACCTGTGCTGTGCCTGGTACAGCGGTTTTCAAATGTGGTCTAGTGAGCTTTCCTCATATTCTCTGGGGTCCACAGCGGGCTTCGGGGCGGAAATTCACTATTTGGCAATGCCTATGTTGGAATGGGTGGCTGATCACACCGAGCCAACTCTGGTGTGTTGTGGCCCATTATTTGAGAGTGGTTCTTGGTGTTGAGGGGTCAGAGGGAGCTGCTGGGAACTGATCTCTGGAAGGCGCCCCTGGTTTCGCCAAAGTCGTCCACAGAATCGAACCACTTGGAAAGCATGGCCTCAAGGGACAGATACAGAACCTTTATGCGGCTGAGCCAGAGCACAGGTCTGTCGCTCTGAGGGCGCTGTTGCCTCCGGCCCTGAACTACACCCCATGGCCGGTTAACCGGGAGAACATCCTTGTTTTCCAGGGCTTTCGAGTCTTGATAAATCCGACTCCTTCTCTTGCTTTCACCTTCCCTGCCTAGGCCCCCTGTTTATACCCTGCCGTCTCACCCTAGGTGCCGACATAGGGAGTGTGGTGGACTACCGAGGGAAGGAAAGTCCTGGGTGCAGAGCCATGATCATGGCTCAGCCACGCCCCCTCTGCGGGCATCGGACACAGGTTCAGGTCAGTGGAAACGACTAACCAGGTGGAACTGTCCAGGCTTTAGGACGTCACGCAGAAAATTCCAAGGCGAAAGCATACCCACTAGCCTTTGAGACTATGCTGCCCTCCTTCTCCAGGCTGTTTCTCTTACGCCTTGGGGATGGGCTTTTACGGTACGTACAGCGAGACAGCTGTGTCTCTGCTACCCTTCCCTCACCGGTCCTGGGGACACCTGGAAAGTTTGTTTTTTTTAAACAAAGGACCATGTAAGATAAGCACAACAGAACTTTCTTCTGATAGGAAGGAGGTCTAAATATCAGACGCTCTTGAAACTACAGTGTCCAAGACACTCTGGGCACCAAGCTGACGCTGGAGCATGGCCACCCGCTCAGCTTCCAGGCCGGGCGTGTGAAGGAGGCCGGACCACACAGCGCCCTCCCCAGGGCTCTGCTTCCAGGCCAACCCCCGGCACCTAGACCGCAGGTGGGAGTGCTGGCTCCTGACCCCCGTGCAGGGAAGAGAGCAGGACAGGCCGTCTTCGCTCCCGTTTTTATTGCCCTGCTTAGGGGTGTGGCGTGCGTTTGAGGATGGCAAATGCAAACCTGGCTGGGTTGTCTTCAGGGAGGTTTCACATTCAGTGGGTAGACCAGACATTCTCAAAGCCATACCTGCCTTTTGCTACTCATTCTGCTCTAAGGAATATGACCGTGTTCTGTGCTGATAAAATGAAAGGGAATTAGAAGCCCTTTCAGCCTGCTGGATTTTCCTGATCACTGATGTGTCCCTGTGAGGTATTCTTGGCGGTCCTCACGCTGTTCCTGTGACAGGTATGACCTACAGAGAGCAGGGGCCCAGACTCTGGTTCCCTCACCCGGAAGAGGTTCCCCAAGCAGAGCCAACAAAGAAGGGCAACCAAGCAGACCCCGAGCGTCAACACCGAGCCCAGGACCGAAGGAGTAGTGAGGACAGGCGTCTTCTCCAACCCGGTCTGACCCCTGCGGCCCCACCGCTGTCTGGGGCTGGGGGGTGGTAGCACAGTGGACGTGACTGACAAGACCGTGAACATCACAGCCAAGCAATGGTCGGTGGAGGTCACAAGCCAGACACATGCAGTGTACTTTTCACAGCTGCCCCCTCAGAGAACGCCCTGCTTCCCGTCTGGAAGGAGGTAAACCCCCATCATGCACTGGGCTGAGAGTGGTCAAGCAACTGCGCTAAGCACGCTAACACTTTGCTGGGTTAACAGGCTTGTCACCAACAGAAGAAGGGAGAAGTCAGAGGTCACACGGAAACCCTTACTCTTCCAAAAGTAATGCAGAACACTTTCCCGTGACCCATTTCCCAGTACATGCCCCGGCGTTTGCAAGGGGCGGGGAGTCAGAAAACAGCAGTGATTAGGAACAAGAGCCAACCACTGCATCCAGGCCCACTTACCTGTGCGTCGATTATTTTCTGCTTTGCATCTATGACTGCCTGCATCTCAGCGTGGTCCTTCTTCAATTCCTCTTCCACAGCCATTAGCCTAGAAGGATGCAGGGAGGACATTTCAGCATCTTCGGAGAGAGGGCTAGACTGCACAGCGGACTAGAAACCCACTCACCACAGTGCAGTACTTCCACCCCTTCCCAACCAAAGGTCTATAACCGTGCGTTCTTTCTTCTCTCCTGCCTTGGGAGACAGCCAGCGTTGGTTTCTTTACCCGGGACTAGGTCCCTTACACTTCGATCTCCTCTGGGACAGCATCCCCACAATCCCATCCTCCCTCTAATCCCTCAGCACCACTTATTTCATCTTAAAATATCAAACCAATCAACACAAGCCAAACAACCTTCTCTCAATCTCCAGTGACCCTGTGATGGTCGTCCCTTCTCCTCCCTCGCACAGCTGGGTCCTCAGAGAGAACTCGCTACTGAGCAGCTCTAATTTCTCTCTCATCCACCACTGACATCTTCCCCTCGGATGTGGAAGTCCCATCAAACTGCTCTCGGTTAGACCCTGTGCGGCTGAAACAACAGCCCCCTTCTGTCTTCAGTCCATTGCCCTGCCCCCAGCTTCTGACGAGACGGAAGCGCAGTCATTCCGAGCATGGACTCTGGGGCTTGGCGGCCTGGCCGCAAACCCTGCCTGTGCTGTTAGGCGACCTTGGGCAAGCGACGTCATCAACCTGCTGCCTGTTTCTTTGTTTGTAAAATGAGAATGATAATAATGCCTACCTCAGAGGTTGGCACGAAACACATTATTACTACCAGGCTAAACAAATTATTTGTAAAGGACTTAGAAAAGAGCCTGGCCCGTAAGGGCTGCGTGACTGCTGGTGAAGCTGACGCTTCCCCCACACCCCTCGCCACCCTGGGCGCCCTCTCTCTCCCTCCAGCCCTAACGGAGGCCAATGAAACTTCCTTCCATGTCTCTGGACTTGTTCGTGAATACCTAGGGTTTTAGAACCCAGTTCCCCTCTAAGGCGCCCCAAGCGCATCCCCAACTTTTTATCTTTCCTAATTGTTGTGATGAAAGGAAACAGACCACCTCTATCTTCAAAGGCAGTGCAGGAAAGTCTCACACTCGGAAAACGTTAAGAGTCACGGTCGGTCATCACCCTGTCCTAACCAGACCAGGGAGCACGCGCCTCGGTGGCCTTGCTGCCGCCCCTCGAGGAGCTGCGGCCCCTCTTCCCGCCTCCTGTGCACGCGGCCAGCCCACTGCCAGCGCTGGGGCCCCTCCGACCTGCTGATGATGCCCTTCATCTGGCTGTCCTTCTCCTCCTGCTGCCGCCGCAGCCGCTCCTCGCTGTCCTCCAGCCGCGCCTTGTACTCCAGCAGCAGCTTCTGCATCTGCTGCTCCTGCGCCAGCAGCCGGCGCTCGTACTCCTCCAGCCGCCGGCTGGACACCCGCAGGCGCTCCTTCAGTTTGGTGATCTCCTGTTCGTACTGGAGGAGAGAGGGACGCCTGGCACCGGCCGTGGAAACCGGCAATTCGCTTTCTACCAGAGGAGCCGGAGGCAAGGCAGCTGGATGCCGTCTGAGCCGCCATGCCGTGTGCTGCTGCTGCTCTCGAAGGCACAAATGGGAATGGAGCTTTGACCTGGCTCCTAAAATTGCACTTGTGATGTCACCTGGGCCTTGCAAACCTATGTACTATGTGTCTATCTCCATATTAAACTACCAGCTGCTGCAAGCCACACGCAACCTATGATGGTGTCCAATGGGAGCAGGAAAAAATCCATCGAGCACTGAGAAGCCTCACGGATCACTCGGAATGAGCCAAAAGCCCGGGGTCTACAGAGAGCGGGTTCCGTGCCACCGCCTGTACTGTGGGACCTCGCCCACAACCTGGCTCCACAGACCGCCATTCCTTCCCTCTACCGGAATGGGCCCTGCAGAGAACAGGCAACGTTTCTGTCACGCTAAGTGCTACTGAATCAATGCACAGAATTTTATGGCAGGCTGCCAGTGGAGTTTTATGGTGGACTGTAGCTTCTTTCTCCCTAACTATAAAACCAGAGTATTCAGGCCACCAGCATTAAGCCAAAGGCCTACATGTTCTCTAGGGCTGATGAACACTGCCTCTTGGCCCGTTTCCATGGTGTGGGTCACCTGCCCGCTTCTGTACTCCTTTCCAGAAGACACAGGCCTATTTTCTCGCTCACGCTGCATATAAAGCTGTACGCGGGTTCCATGGCCCCTTCTTGTGCCAAAGTCACTGTGGTGGGCAGTGAGTACACTGGGATGTCACACGTCCAGGTGAGGTGAGAGGGAGGAGCTTCCTGATAGGTGGTCTACATAAATTCATTAGGAATTAGTGAGAGATCTGCATGGTGCTTTGCAAAATGCAATCTGTCTTCCTATAACGTCCTACCAGACAGTTAGCTTCTGCTTATTCAACATCATGTTAATTCCGGGAGGAGGGTCAAAGATGACCATTTCTAGGATAGTTTGAGGAGGCAGACTGTAGCTGTGGGCACGTTTAGGATCGCGCTTATGGGTGAGCGGAAGCTACCTGTCTGGTTGTTAGTCAAATAAGATGATGCCGTACAGGACATCAAGGTCTTGTTTGATCATTTTTTCCACACCAGCTCTTCTTTAAAAGACAAAATAAAACGAAATTGAACCAATAAATGGTTCAGGTTTTTTTTTTTGTTAAATCATGTATAAAGCCAGAAGTTCTTTTCCAGAAAAAGCAAAAAAAAAAAAAACCAACAACCCCAAAACAAAACAAGACCCAGCACAAAAATCATTAATTACCAAGATACGGAAAGTAAGTCTAGTCTAAGGGGAATTTTGGCCTTGGATGCAGACGACCAACCACTTTAGAAAATACTAAATAATTGCCTAAAATTACTAGAAATGAATGTTAGAGTATTCTTCAAATTAGGGCAACCTACATGAAAAAAAGAGCTAATGCCCTCCCCCACAGCTTGTTGGACATGTCCCGCACATTCCTGCCTAACGACAGTACTGGCTACTACACGTAGGTAGGTATGTGATGGGTAGTGGAAGGGGTGGAGCGGAAGCTGGGGAGGGGCAGCTCAGGTCCTTGGCCAGACGGCCCTTCTGGGGGCCTGTCGCCATGGGGCAGTAAGTCAGTAAACACAGACTAGGTCCTACCTTCTCAGCATGCTTGGCCTCATCTTGGTTTTGCTCCGTTTCTTCCACATCCTCTTCGTACTGCCCGTTGTTCAGAACCCAGGCTGCTGTCCTCTCCACTGGGGACATCGTGGCAGAGTCCACAGGTGACTGCACCTGCGTCGGAGATACTGATCAGCACCTCTCAACACGGTCCACCTACTAGTTCTGTTTCACAAAGAGAGCTCTTCTCGGAAGACATAACTGCGATTCCTCTTTTCTAACAAATGCTCTCAGTTCTAAGTAATATTTTATTAATGCCAGGGCTGGAGGAGGAAAAAGAGACTATTCATTTATGTGTATAAGAAGACACTATTCTGAACAGAAACCCTAATGCTACACTTCCAAGAACTTGCCTCTTTCTCCCTCCAAAGAAAGACAAGGCCTCAAAGCCGTGAGTCCGCCCAGGGGTCTGGGTCAGCAATGAAGCAACGATGACCACGAATGAGAGGGGGCAAGTGTGGTTCGATGGCTGATCGCTCAGGTTAACCCGGAGGGGGTTGGGAATCAAGGAAGCGATGAAAGCTAAAGGAACTCACTAGGTGCCCACTTGTACACGGGAATGCCAGAGTCTTAATTTCACACTAACCATTTAGAGAAAGAGGGGAAAAAGAGTGATTTTAGTCATTTTTACACAGTAATGACTTCTTGAAGGGTTAAGCCCACTAAAAGTTCTGAACTAGACCAGAAATTTTCCTGACAAATATAGGCTCAGAACAATAGATACGAAATTAGTGTAAGAGTTATTTCTATCCAGTTAGGACAGCTAAATGGTCCTTTTCCAATGTAGATATAGTACAGAGAGATAAAAACTCTAGCCTCGAGTAGCAATTCTCCCACCTAATTGTCACTTAGTCTCTTAAATGCTCTGTTCCTAAGGTACTAACTAGGATGCTACCTGCATCGCCATCACCACGCAGCCTGGACCTCTCAGGAAGCCGTGAGGACTGAGTGAGACAATGCGTGTGGGAGTTCTCTGGAGGCACAGAGGACCAGGGAGCTCAGGTTGGTATTAATAATGTACTTCCGTTTAGAAAACTGGTACTGTATATTCGGTTTATATGACACCACTCAACACCCGTGCTTTCTGCACGAACAATGCTGGAGATATAGAACAGATTCGTTTTCTCTGGCCTGCCCGAGAGAAGTGCCTGAGAAAGAATGAGAGAAAGAAGCAGGGAAGGGGTGGGGTGGAGAGAGAGAGAGAGAAAGAGAGAGAGAGAGAGAGAGAGAAAGAGAAAGAGAGAGAGAGAGAGAAAGAGATAAAGAGAGAGAGAGAAAGAGAGAGAGAAAGAGAGAGAGAGAAAGAGAGAGAGAGAGAGAAAGAGATAGAGAGAGAGAAAGAGAGAGAGAGAGAAAGAGAAAGAGAGAGAGAGAGAGAAAGAGAGAGAGAGAGAGAGAGAGAGAGAGAACTTGAGCACAAGAACCTTTAAAGCATTGTGAATTAGATTTTTTATAATTAGAAAGGATTTCCATTTTGAGGGCAAATATTCCATAATCTTAGTGAGGGGAATTTTCTCTCCCATTCAGAGCTGTATATCTAAAGAGTCTTTTTATCATTCTGCA
Organism: Sturnira hondurensis; assembly: GCF_014824575.4. Taxonomy (NCBI): domain Eukaryota; kingdom Metazoa; phylum Chordata; class Mammalia; order Chiroptera; family Phyllostomidae; genus Sturnira; species Sturnira hondurensis. The sequence continues at coordinate 8,685,335 of NW_028094846.1, read as the reverse complement.
GTAGAACTGAGTTAAACTCTAAATAAAGATTTTCAAGGAAGGGGTATGATGATGACTTTGAGATTTACAAAGAGCAGATGAAAAACCTGGCTAGAGACTACAAGGTTATCAAAGATGATTTAGGCAAGACATGTGCAGACAGAAGTAATGTAAAAGTATTCTTTAAAGGCTGGAAGAAGAACATGGTTTGTTTGATTTACAAACAGATTAGACATATGTATCAATTAAAAAAATGGCTTCGTGCCTGAGGCACATGTAGCAATGAATGGTGAATGAACTTCTGGAAATTCCTTCTTTAAAGCCCCACTCTCCACTACGGTATGTAGATACGTTCCTCACTCTTCATTCATTTGTGTACCACTGTCATTATTTGGGTCACAAGCACATTATCACTGATATGTATTATCTTTTTAAAATGACTGTTTAGCCCTGGCTGGTGTAGCTCAGTGGATTGAGCGCAGGCCTGCGAACCAGAGGATTGTGGTTTGATTCCCAGTCAGGGCACATGCCTGGGTTGCGGGCCAGTTCCCAGTGGGGGACCCATGAGAGGCAACCATACATCAATATTTCTCTTTCTCTCTCCTTCCCTTCCCCTCTAAAGATAAATAAATAAAGTCTTTAAAAAAATGACCGTTTACAGGTACGTAGGTAAGTCCTTAAACTAAGCAGTAATATCAGTAAGATTATGAATTTCATGTTACATAATAAATACGTTTCTATATCAGTAATTACATATATTTCTACAAATACGTTAAAATAAACACCAGGTATACTTAAGTAATTCTGATGATCCCACTGGCCTGTAGGCCACAGGACCGTCCATGAAAGGAAGGCGGTAAGTAGCCACATCCACAGTCGCTATGAGAAACAAGTGAGGCAGCACATACAAGCACTTTGTAAACTGCAAGGCACTTCACACACACACACACCCTGCTGGATTTTCACAGCAGAGCTGCCCGAAGAGCTGCTACTACAGAAAAGGTGCCCCGTCTTCGAAACCAGGAGCTTCTATTCAGTAACGGTGTGAGATAAAGTAGCCGCTTAAACTAATAACTTTACTCTTTGAACTTTATTACTTCAAGGCAGCTAATTCAATAGCTTTCCGCTTTACAGAGTTAACAAGGTGTTGCTTGAATGAACTTACTTTCCCTCTGATTTGTTATGGTAACTATTTATTGAGTGCCTCTAAATGTACTGCAAACGATACACCTAAGAGCACACTAAGGAGAGACCTTAGCCCCTAAAAACATTACAAACTCCAATTCCTTCGGGTAATCTTGGCTTGGAGTGTTAAGTGATAAGGCATAAAGACGAGAGTGGTTCCATTTACTGCTGGTGGCAGTGGCTGCCTTATTTTCAGCAGGACAAACAATGTCCAATGAATTACAGGGATGGTACAGTGGAAACTGGGCATTCAGGTGTATCCCTTTTTATTGGTTGAATCTGATTTTCTTTTTTTTTAAAGATTTTATTTATTTATATCTAGAGGGGAAGGGAAGGAGAGATGGAGAAAAATATCAATGTGTGGTTACTTCTAGTGTGTCCCCTGCCGGGAACTGGCCTGCAACCCAGGCATGTGCCCTGACTGGGAACTAAACCGCGATCGTCTGGTTCGCAGCCTGAGCTCAATCCACTGAGCTACACCAGTCAGGGCGGTTGAATCTGATTTTCATCCATCTCCCAACACGGTACTCGTCGTGAATTCATTCTGGAATTTGTGGGAAGTGCCAGAACCGACGAGTCCCGAGTGATGATGTGTTGTCCCTGCTCTAGCAAGTGTGAGGAGTCCCGAGCAAGCGCCGAGCGCGGGAACACTTTTTCCTGGTCACAATGTGACCAGTGTCGGGTCCGGCCAGTTCAGAAGCCGATGAGTACCGAGGTGTGACTGTGTATCCTGGCACTTTGTAGGACATGTGGTAGGTAGGTGGTCAGTAACTGTTGAAAAAATAAATCTGACCAGTATTAACCATGGCTTGGATTCATTCATAAACCTTTCACACAGGTAAAAAGAGATGGAATAGTAACATCGAACAAATCAAAATCATTCGTGTTAGATTAGAAGAAACTAGAGGCCACATTTGTTTCAAAATTATTTTTTTTGTTGTAATATCTTCTTCATATGAAAAAACTATATATTTTTGGTGGTTTTTTCCCATTGATCTTATAGGTGTGCTGTTCTTATTTCCCCATTAAATTGTCGAGTTTTGAGACATGGCATGCATTTTTAGGGGGGGCGGCATGGTAGTGATTATATATTTGTACAAAAGATGCTTGATAAAATATTACTTATTAACACAGAGTTGATTACTAAAGTATAATTCGTTACTGAGAGAAGGATACTCTGTTTCCCCTCTAATTCTCCTCTTGGTAGCAAACGACATCACCACACACAGTGACGAAGTGCATGGGAGGCTCCAGCTCCTGCACAAGCCGCACACGGAGCAGAACTCACCACCCCCGGCTTACAGTCAAAGGCACTGAGGGCAGAGGCTGGGAAGGGGTTCGGTTCCCGCTCTGCTGCATCCCCCTGGGGGGGGGTGCTTTACAGCCTCTGACTTTCCACAGTGGGCCATTAGAGGAAAAACGAAAGAGGACAAAGACAACAGGGAGCAGGAATTCCCATCAGGAACGTCTCCCTCTTGAGATAAAGCTGCTCTGGGGAAAATAACACTCCGGGCGAAAGGGCCTGAGACGGCAGCTCTGCTGACCCTACAGTGAGTCACAGCTGGCCGTGTGCAGGGACAGCGGGGAACAGGGCGGCTCCCACCTCCTCACCAGCACTTACTAGAAACGAATACCACTTGCTGGCTGCAGCCTGTCCGCAGTCTGAAACAGCCCAGTTCCTGTCCGTGAACAATAGCTATCAGCACCAGAGACAGGGCCGGCTAAGGACGAAGTGGGCTCAGTGAGGGCTGGCGGAGCCTGGCTAGGGCGGCATCATCCTGATAGGCTCTCAGACGCCAGTGTTGAGGGCCCCTTCAAATGTGGATTTCTAAGTTTAGGTAGCAACTTGCTGTATCTGAACAACTCATATATTGTGGAGACAGTCTATGATGCATGAAAAAGAAAGTGAGGAGGAAAATGAGAAAAATAAATAAATCCAAACAGAGGCTAAGAGGGACAAAAATGACAGCTTCTCAGAAAAAAAATCCCCTCTGTACATTGTTTCACTAGAATTTTGTTCCCTTCCCACTCGTTTGCAGGGGGAGGCCAAGCTGGTCGCAATGCCAACGGGGACGGCTCCTTTGTGCTGGGACGCAGATGGAATTCGCCCGGCACAAAGCCCCGGATAACTGGAGACTCCTACAGAACAATCCCACAAAGAAGCCCTCTAGTTTGGGGGAGAAAAGAATTCTCTGACACAATCTGCAATTAAAATATGTAAAGGAATTTGCCTGAAAAAATGTGCTGATTATATAGAATTTCAGAGGCTTCATGGGGAGTAAGATGAGAAAAGCCAGCAAGAAACCAAAAAAGAAGAAATTTAAGAAATAACATCAGTTTAAAAGAATAAGCCATCTGCGTATAAAAAGCCGGTGGAGAAAAACCAGAAACCTAAGCAATCGAAAACAGAGCGATTTATGGTTTCTCGGCCATGAGGATGGCGGTCGCGCAAAGGCACAAACGAAGATGAGTATTTAAAGCTGTGCCGGGACATCTCCCTGTGGCCGTGCCCCACGCCACGCCAGGATCATATGGACACTCTCCAACCCACTACTGGCTGTGGCACCGAACATTTTCAGACTGGGTAGTTGGACACAGTGGGCATCTCCCACTCCCATCTCTCACCCAGAGAAACATGTACGGAGCGCGTCTGCGAGCGGGCCCTATTTTCCTGTAGCACCAGTGGTTCAGATCACAGTGGGTTCCAGGAGATCACAAAACAGGCTATTAAATTTAGAACATTTGTAAACAGTCGGTCTGAGTCACAGGCCCTGTGAAGTGCTGGCTCGGAGGACGCAGGAGGTCGGGGTAAGCACCCCTCTCTTCCGCTCAGGGCTGGGCCTGTGTCCACTGTTAGCTTCGAAAGGAAGTACAGGGCCCTTCCCCGGTCCAGTCCCTCCCTGCTCCCTCTCCCGGGGCCCGCACGCCACACTAAGCCCCCAAGCGGGTGTCTGCATCCATGCAGCGTTCCATCTCTAGACCCACTTACCTTTCGTTTCTCCTCCCAACAGACACCTTAGTCCCCGGCAAGGAGGGGATCTCGACTAGAAGCCAGCAAAACAGCCAGGCGTGGCAACTAATTCACAGTAAGGTGTGAATGACTGCCGGCCTCCTGACACACAAAGTAAGTGGACAGATAGGAGAGTAGAGATACGGACGAGCAGTGAAGCATTTTCACTTCAAGAAAAGGAAACATATACTACCATGTTATAACATTATATGTAATGTTATGTACACTCTTCCTTTTCTTGAAATGAAAATACTTATTAAGTCAAACAAACTGGTAACATTTGGGGAAGTACAACTAAATCAAAATAAAAACGTTCAGACTGAAGAAAACCGTTATTTCTCGGGAAAGGAGGACCAACTAGGAAGTCAGCTGCCAGAATCAGCTGCACTTAGACGAGCTTTCCACCCCTTCCTCCTCTTCTGTGTCCAAGGGTCCTGCAAATCCTTGGTTATTACTAAACAGTAGTCAAACCTATCAAAGTGGGAGTGAGGGCTCTGGTCACAGTGGAGCAGAGGGAGAAACAGCCGAATTAGTAAATGCCTACCTATAAAAATGCAAATATACTAAAAATATATTGAAGTTTTATTGTCATCTCCTCTGACAAGTTGTTTTGTTGATGAAAGGATTTTTTAAATCATGAAGCTCCCTAGTACTTATAAAGTATGATGAGGTTTCAAAAAATTCGTATACAAAGATTTAAAGGAGAAAAATCTTTTTTCCAGATGAAAAGAAATTCTGTCTCACACACACACGCACACACACATACTTCTTAAGGTTACTAGTTTGTTTCAAAGGACAAAATATATATATTGGTGCCTCTTGGGAAACCTTTTCATCAAGGAAAAAAGGTTTTGTCAACCTTATGCTAAGACTAGGTGTGACTCTGGCGGGCTCGTCCGTGCAAACAGAAGTTGTGAAGAAGCTGTAAACGTTTAGAATGCTTGTCCCCCACCTGCGTGTCTGTCTTTTTACCTCCCCCCTTCACTTTGCCTCTACAGGTGTTCGCCTGTTTATTTTTCCAGCCATTTCCAGGAAAGAGCACCTGGGAGTCGCTACCCCAGGGGGAGACGGGGGGAGTAGAGAGTAGTCAGACTCAATTCTTGGCTCAGAATGTGAAAGAAAAAAAAAATACTTAAGGGGGACTAATGCCCAGGTTACCAAAATACCTTCTAGCTGGCTTGGTCTGTAGACTTTCTGGATTTAGTGTCTAATCATTTATTCAACAGGACAGGTCTGTTCTCAGTGTGAATGAAGGGAAGGCCCCTGCGAGGTGTTTGCAGAGCATCCTCAGGGTGGAGTCGAACTACGTTTTGCTGCCTCACCTGGCCAGGAGCCTCCCAAACCCTTCATTTCCTCTGCCCACTCACAGGGGCAGACATATTCCAAGTGGAGGCCTTATTAGCAATGGGGGTCTCCCAAGGAGCGCTACACAAGGACCCATGGGGGCACAGGGGGACCCGACAGGGACCCACCCAGCAGAGGCCCAGCCAAGGCCGACCGTCGGGCTCGCGCCCCTACCTGCTGCGCCTGCGGTCTCTGGATTGCTCGCACTTTGGGCACCGGGCTCTCCCGGGAGGAGGAGGACTGCTGCCGGGACCGGCTCCCGTTCTGCGCGGGCTCCGCCGCCAGGGCTGCCGAGGCCACGGACATGCTCCCGGTGCTCCGTAAGGAGGCGCTGTGCGGCAGGGACGGCGGGGCTTTGGCTCGCGCGCCCAGCCCAGCGGGGTCCATTCTGCGGACCGAGGCGGGGCCCGTGCTGTTCTGCCGGGGCGGGGCCAGCGGTACGTGTCTGTCGGGCACAGCGTGCCGCCTGCAGAAGTCCTCGCTCTGCGTGCTCCGTTTGCTGAAGTCTTCCATGCTGCTGTTGCTGGGTCCGCTGAGTTTGAAGTCCTCACTGTTGCTTTGGCTCCTGGAGCTGGCGGTGCTGAGGTTCTCCAGGCTGGAATCCACAGAGGCCTTTGGCATTGCGGGAATGGGGTTGCTGAGGTGATAGACGGGGTTCTGGAAGGACAGGGGCTGGAGGGTGCCGGGCTGGTTCAAGGCGGGGTGCAGGGGCCTCCTCACTTGGGGTGCACTCTGGGGCGTGCTCTGGGCCTCCCGCAGCTGCTTGATGCTGGCCACCTGGGTGATGGAAAGCTGGCTCCCGGTCAAGCGCAGAGGCACGTCGAGCCTGACGGACGCGTGGTCCACTTGGGCGGCGTGCGTGTCCTGCAGGTCCATGAGGGAGACGCTCCGCCCGTTAGGGAGGCTGCCGTCCTTCTCCTCCTTCTCAGAGTAGGTCATGCTCTGGGAGGAGGCTTGCTGGACCAGCAGCAGTGTCTTCCCCCTGAAGTAGCCATCTGTGCTGTCCTGGCTTGGAGACTTGAGTTTGTGCAAATCACTGGGGAAAAGGAAAGGACCCTTAGTTACTTTCGGCACAAACCCAGCGTAGTTAAGATTCCTCGACTCAGGCGTTTGCACTTGTCTGAAGGCTCACAGGCCCCATAAGGATACTTCCATCTGAACTCAGATCACATCATCACAATTTTTAGAATAAAATCCAACGTTTTTCATCTTTCTCTGAAGGTGGAGAATCATACTGTATATACTGCTCTATCACGGTTACTAGAATTCCGATCGTTTTTTCATTAGGGTTTAAACCTTACCAGAGTATTCCCTTTCATACCTAACTGGCTCGAGGGGAGAAGCTCTAAGAGCACACCCAAAGGCGCCGATCTTGCCAACAGAGATGGCAAAGGCTGAGCGCGAAGCTGCGCCTGCTGCCCAGCTAGACGGCGGCTCTCCTGAGGCTCTCCAGATTTTTGAGAGCCATGAAGGATGAAAATAGGAATGTTGTGGAGCCCTGTAGTCTTCCACGGGGCAGGACATAGGTTTTTAAATGCATCTGTTGCATTTAAAAATTGACAGTTGTTGAGTATAACTCTACAACACCATTCTCAAAAACAAGCCTCTTAGATCCTGTGCATTGTCCTGACACTGGATTGGTCTCAGGTCAGGTGGTTCTTTGCTACTGCTCAAGGCTTTAAAGTTTGTCAGCTCAGCAGACCAGTTCAACAGATTTTTGCCAACGCTCTAAAAAACGATCGCTGTGAGACAGCCCTTCAAACGCTCTCTTTCCTACCTGTCAGTGGGGTCTTCGAATATCTTCTGCAGCCCGGAGGACAGGCTTCCGCTGACGTTGGGGCTGGAGCTGTGCTCGGTGAAACGCCTGAGCTGCTGCTGTGTTGGCGTGGGGTTAGTCAGGGACCTGGTAATGTCGGCAAGAACGCGAGGGAGGGGTCCCAGTTTTGCCACGGTCGCCTGTAGGAAGGAATTTTCACCCTAATTGGATCATAAGCATTGCGACATCCACCACAGATTGTTTGGGGGACAACGGTGCCCGTGGATGAAGGGGTGCAGGTTGAAGGGGAGGGCAGGTTTTTGCGTGTGGGAGTGGCGGGTTCACAATGCATTGTTATGGAGCAGCGGAACCATGGCGTCGAGATGGATGGAGGAGGCGAAACAAGGTGCAGCAGACGTGGAGAAAAGAAAGGAAATAGAAATTAGGATTATGCAAATAAAAATTAAAAGTCATGCTCAAAACAACCAAAATATTGCCATTCCAACTAAAACAGGCATGCAAAGCAAACAAAATCTTTGGAAGGCTAGTAAATCAAGGTGGGGGAAGGTAGGAGGAGAACCAAACACCTTCTAACCAAAAAGAACTTTAAAACCATGAGGCTAATGGGATGAAACCTCCAAAGAAAAGGGGTTATGTGAGGAGAGAAACGCATGCAATGTCAGGCACGTGTTGCATGCAGGGTCCAGCGCACTCCAGGGCACACCGCCGACATCGCCATCAACTACCCCACTGAATCTTGGGAACCCTGGCCTGTATTGCTGCCACCTAGGTGTGCATAATCGGCACTGACCATTCTTTTTAAAACAGAAAAATCAGGTGAACTCTCTCTACAAAATACGTCTACATGTACTCCTGGTTTCCAGAACCAAACGGGAGATTAAAAAGCAGAAAGTGTGTTTATACAGCAATGCCTGATAAGAAGATCTTGACCCTGAATAAATCAGGCTGATTTAATAAGATAACTTTCTCTGCATCTCACTGATACAGATATTCAACAGAGAATGGGTTTTCAGTTCTTGCTTTACCCATCTCAATCATTTTTTCCTTTGGGGAATTCTTATTCTCGCGGGGTCTTAAGGGACCCCTCAGCTGTCAGGCAGTTTTACATGGCTGCCTCTGGGTCGTCTTGGTTTCTCAACAGCCATCACCTCCTTCAGCCCTGCCCAGGCGGGTGGGATGCCGGCTCAGGCGCCCCTGAAGAATGCCTGTCCACGCTCCACCTCCCCGAGCCGTGATTCACGGTCAAGGATTTCACCCTCAGCCCAGCTGCACCTTAGGGTCCAGCCGGCATTTCTAAAAGTGAAGAAGGGGTCCTCAGGAATCAGGAAGTTTATTACTGTATGAATGTTTTAAGCAACAGTGGGTACCCTACCATTTACATCTCCTCAGGAAAGTGGTCTTTATTAATAGGTTTCACACCCCCCTCCAATATTATGGGAATGTTTTTAAGGATAATAAGACAATGAAGGAAACAAATTCACAGCCCAGAAAAAAATAACTGGGTCTTTTGAAGTCATTCTGATATACCCCCACACATATTATAAAGTGCCTACAGTAAATGAAACGATCAATAAATAATTTCTGAGATGAACCTAGCTGAAGTCTGTTAAGATGACTTTCCATTACAGCATCTACTCTTCTTTGCAACATTCCAGAAGGAAGAAAATGATTGGTATGGCTATTAATATGAAACCCTTATTAAAATTTAATAATGAAATTTTTGGCCAATAATAACAAAATTCTTAAGTTATAGTAAGAAAATAAATGATTAAAAATTATAACTGTTTTCTGTATTAACTTACATCAACAGAAAAAAAGCCACCAGGATTTTCAGATCCCATGTAACTCTGTTGTACTAATAGTTATATTAGACCCTTTGACTTGCATTAATAGCAACAACAATCTCAAGGGTAAAGCTACTTAAACATAATAGTCTCTGTATATTTTGGTGACCACACTTTTGGTAGAAATTGCCGTATGAGGCATCATCTCATCTACTATGCAAGAATAAGGCTACCAACACCAATATTTGATATTAGTTTCTAGGTAAGTTTTTAGATATGTTATCTACACAACATTTACTTACTTACAGAAATATGTACTCTATCAGTGCAGATAATTACTTGAAAAAACATGTAAGTGCTTTCATGGCTTCCTAGAGTTTCCTTGTTTGGGGGGGGGGTCCATATTTCACCCAGAAACAATAACCATGTCCTCTCAGACTTCTAGAACAAAAGGCTGCTTCCACCTAAGAGGAAGGCGAGTGCTTCGACCTGCAGATGCTCTCGAGAGCTCAGGGACCGTCAGCCTCTCAAGCTCTCATCTCCTGTGACCACTCCAGCCTACTTTACCTTGTCGAGCTGGGACACTACTTCCCACAGCAAGGAATGCAAAACCGAGAGCTCCCGGCCCAGGTCAATGTAACCGTCGAAGCCTGGGGTGTTCGAGATGGTGTCCGGATTGGAGATCTCCAGGAGAAAGCGCTTCATGCCACCCCATTCATGCTCTAAAAAGTCATTCATGAATGCCATGTATTCTTCTTTGTTACCAAATCTAAAGGAGAGGGAAGGAAAGTGGGAAAGAACGTATTCGGGAAAAGAGAGGTGAGCGTTTTGAGTTGACTTTACACGGAGCTATAAAACTGTTTTGCTTTGGGGAGGGGACTAAGTGACTAATTTGTTTGTTATCTGTAAATGATAAATGCTAAAACATACTTTCTTAATATTAATAGCATGAATACTGAAAAACTTTGGATAGCTTTCTATTCTCTATTGTGTAAAGCTAAAAATCTTTTTTTCTTGTATATAAAACTCTGTAATACAACCTTCATTTACCTAGCAAACTGACAGAACAAAGGTTTGTTCAGTATAAACCTCAGTATCGCTCACTTCTCCAAAGTTTCCCAAATGTGTTACACTCTTTTCCTTCCCCAAGCCTTTGCTCGTGCTATTTATTTCTGCTAGGAAAGAACTTCCTCTCTTCTTTGCCTATCTAGATTGTAGCTACCCTTGGGCAGGTGTCAGACTCATTTTCACTGGTGGCGGGGGCCACATCAGGCTCGTGGTTGCCTTCCAAGGGCCGAATGTAATTTTAGAACTGTGTAAATGTAACTACTCCTTAACTCGGGGCAAGCAGCTCAGCCAGAAACAAGGTGCCGAGCTACATAAAACAAGGTGGAGGGCCGGATTCGGCCGGCGGGCCTGGTGTGCGCTACCTGCGCCTTAGGGCCTAGCTTAAGTACATAAAACTTGTTCCAAAATAAATTAGAAAAAATTTTTTTAAAAGATTTTATTTATTTATCTTTAGACAGGAAGGGAAGGAGAGAAGGAGAGAAATATCAATGTATGGTTGCCTCTTGTGAGTCCCCTGCTGGGAAATGGCCTGCAACCCAGGCATGTGCCCTGACTGGGAATCGAACCGCGATCGTGTGGTTCGCAGGCCCGCGCTCAATCCACTGAGCTACACCAACCAGGGCTAGAAAGAATTTTTAACAAAATTAACTCAAACATGGGCAAATATGTATATTTCTGCATTGGCTCATGGGTAGGATACACAAAATTAAAACAGTGCACTTCTAAAAAGCCACTATTTAAACCAGAAAACAATGCGTCTCGCTGACGCTCCGGTTTTTCCTTCATTGCGTTGCTAACAGAATCCTGTCTTCAAGCTTCGCCGCTGACTGAGTCTGTTGGGGTCAAATTTGCCAGTGTGAACGCCCTCCCGGTGATGTCTTAAAATTATTTTCTATACTTTATAAAAACTATACAAAGTGAAAAGAAATTGAAAACAACAAAAGTGCAAAGAAAAAAGTATGGGTGTACCCACTCTGTCACTCAAATGTATCTGCTATTTACATTTGTGCGCATTTTCTCCAACCGCTTTCCAATGTCCTTTAAAAAAGGTTTAAATCTACCAAGAGTTGAAAGAATATACAATGAACAACCATATGTCCTCATCTACATTAACCAACTGTTAACATTTTGCCAAGTTTGCTTTCACTCTCTCTATATATACACTTTTTTTGGCGGAACCATTTTGAACTAAGTTGCAGACATAACCTCTAAATATATTAGCCACCACTGCTCCAGAATAAGGGATATCTCTTACCTAAACCAGTGCTGTTATCTTATTAAAACTTAAAATTAAATTCTACTAATTGTCCCCAAATGGACTTTTATGGACTTTTTTCCAATTCAGGTCCAAATAAGACCCAAGCACCACAATGAGTCTCTTTTAACACACAGCAGCCCCCTCCCTCTTTTCCATGTTTCATGACATTGGCCTGTTTGAAGGGGCTAAGTCTGCTAATAGTCCCTTTTATCTAAAATGATTATATCTCCGTCATTTCCCATATTACTGGCTTTTCTTTGTAAACACCGTGTGTGGTGGCTGCAAAGGTCCCACTGAATACATGCACCCTAGCTTACTTAACCCTCCCTCTAGAAAATGAATAATTAAGTTGTTCCCAACTTCTTCTGCTACTTTAATAACACAAATGAAGGTCCTGTAACATGAGTGACGGGGCTCTGCATCCCTACCTAACTTTTAGACCTCGTGCATTTTTTACACAATGTCTTTTAATAAGCGGTTAAGGCAGCGACACCTACTTGGCAAAGTTAGCCAGGTTCTGAATGACCTTGGCGATCAGAGTCAGGGTCCGAGACGTGCGGTCGTCGGGGTACTCCTGCATGAGGTTGAAGAGACTGGGGGACATGATGGCCGGGCAGAGGAAGCGCAGGAACAGCGAGGCGCTGATGAGCCGCTCGCTGATGTCCTGCTTGCCACGCGTCAGGCACTGCTGCTTCCAGGACGCGAACACTTCTTTCAGCTCACGGGGGAAGACGCTGGGGAAGGCAGAAGACCAAAACCCCTAAACAGGAGCCCAGAAAGCTCAGGCGATCTCACTCTGGCTCAACACGCCTCCGCTCTGCAGCCAGGCAACAAGAGGGCCTGGGGGAGAGCTCTGCCTGAGTCACGGCCCAGAGGTGGTGGGAAATTCGCAGAGGCCCAGATGGAGACTGGAAACCCAAAGCTGTAAAACTCAGGAATTAGTGTAAGTTTAGTTTCGTGAAGTGGGAAAACGGCATGAGGCTCCCGGAGATACCATCTGTTTAGTAAAGATCACCATAATAATCTCGCTAAAGACTGTTCATCAAAAATTGTCCCAAATCTCACCCAATCGTCCCAATTGCTGGGGTTGGGACAATGACCAAAATAACTAACGTTATCTGTTTAACACCAATGGATATTTTAGAGGGCCATTACAAGACTTCCACTATTACAAGAATGTGGTGCTAATATTCTACATAAACATCACGTTTATGCAGATAAATCTGAGATTTTTCTGCTTGTGGAGAGATTCAGATTTCAGGCAGGACTGTGTTAGGGAAACTTCCTTTCCCCTCCTACGCCCTTTCGGTTGGGAAATAACAGCTAACACTGTGATGACTTTGATCTAGGAAGTGAAAGCCCATCGGCGGTGCGGGAAGCGCTGACGCCAGCTCACCAGTAAGAGTTGATGATCTTGCAGAAAGCCAGCTCACAGCACATCTTCAGGTTGCTCTGGTGGTCCAGCAGCTCGCTGGACGAACACTTGCTGGGGTCCACTTCGCAGTTCTCGTCCGACTCATACAGAGCCTTGATGAACTCCCCTATTTGAAGAGAGAACCAGCAGGGAGCAGAACTATAAATAGTGGCTTCCTGAAACAGAACAAAAGGACTTAGGACTTTTGTCCTTGCGTGCATAATGGGGACTCTCTCTGAGATGGGACAGGGAAGGTACAAAAGATTGCCCATGACGGGCCATTACTTTGGGAACTCTAGAGCTCCCACCTCCCACCGGTTATGTTTATTTTCTTTGTCCTGGAAGGGGGAAGAGCAGCAATCACTCACAGTGTCACCATGGTATTGATAAAAATAACAATGATTCTACTTTAAACAATGAAGCAACTTCAAATCTTTTATCTGAAACCACAAATAAATGAGCATGGGCTCATTATTTATTAGAAAGCCTCTCTACCTGGGTGAATAATATTACTATCATAGAAGAAAAAAATAACCCAAGACTGATTGAATAGCTCGCCTAAGGTTTTAAGTGCTAATGCTGGTACCAAACCCATACTCGAGGAAGGCTGGGAGACTTACCTCTTGTAATGGGGACGGTCACTCAACATAGCACGCAACTGTAGCAGAACATCTCTGATATAATCTGTACGTATTTTTCCAAATAGATTTAGTCTAGACCTGTTCATATATCCAATCCTCTATAGCACAGGTGGCAGACACAAGGCCCATGGGCCGGCCCTGTACCTTGTTTTATCTGGCCCTCCACCTTGCTTCTACCCGGCAGCAGCGCCAAGCTCTTGCTTAACTATTAAGGAGTAGTTACATGTACACAGTCCTAAAACTAGACCCAGCTCTTTGAAGGCAATTGTGAGGCTGATGTGGCCCCTGGTGAAAATGAGTTTGACACCCCTGCTCTGTAGGGACAAGCCCACGGTTCTCTGAGAGAGACCTTGCCTGCTTGTCCTCCACTATCCCTGTGTATATTCTATTGTTCCGTGTTTCACATAGTTTTGTGTTTATTTGTTCATGTGTCTGTCATCACACGCCGTTTCACATGGTGTTGTGTTTATTTGTTCACACCACCTCTGGAGGTGGGGGACCGGTTCTATTCGTGTTCAGACTCTGGCCTATGAAATAGCACCCAAAGCATTGCAGGTGTTCAGTAAGTATCTACGAGCTGGTAGCGTGCGTTCTTAGGCTTTTCTAGGCCTTTATGAGAGAGAAGCTATTCCAAAGACCCTTTCAAACTGCCCATCTCACTTCAGGTTCAGGCTAGTTACAACCGACTTTATGAAAGTAAATAGTGATGTCTGCCAAACTAAGTAGCAGCAGCAGCGATACCAAGAGCATTTTCTAGCAAAATGGTTAGTACCGAGGTAAAGGAAATCTTTTAAAAGTACCTGTGAGAAAGGATGGGCCATGGTCATTTGAAAGAAAAGTGCGTGGGGACAGGGAAACAAAGTGTTGTACTGGCAAGTCAAGGCTCTGGAGCCAGACCGATAGAGGATCAAATCCTGGGCCCGTCACTTACTGACTGTGGGCCTTTGAAAAGTCACGCAGCCAGTCCGAGCTTCGGCTGCCACGTTTGGGAAACAGCGTCACTCCCGCCCTGCAGAGCTGCGGTGAGGATCGGCAGTAACGCAGTAAAGAAGAGTGTGTGACATGGTCTCTGGCACACTGTAGGGGCTCCGTACAGCAAGTGTAGATGTGCCAACGAGACAGCTTTAAGGTAACTTTTCACAGAGTAAAACAACTAAAACTAGTAAAAGCTTTTAAAAATGTTTGCCGATTCTCACAAGATTTGTATATGACGCGCTCTCCAAGTCTCCTGTGCTCTGTGCTTCTACACACTTCATCCCACTTAAAGAGTACCTAAATTTAAAATCAAATCATCGTTGTCAAACATTCCCTGCAAAAACTGACCCACTTTTAAATAAATACTCTGTTTAGTGAGTTCCTTAGGTTACACCAATTCTGGGGAAATAATACTAATGTTAGTAAATAATTTGTAAATTTTAAGGGTATTTTTCTTTTATCCTTCAAGAAAAGAGCCAAATAACTCAAGGGTCTGGAAGGAATCTGTCTGTAATTGCAGTCTAAGTTTTTGTCCCCTGGTTATATTTATAATCCTCAACAACAGAGCAAATTATTTTCACTTTTGAAACTATAATCTGCATCTGATAATGTGGAAAGCATCACACTAAAAGGTAAACTTTTATAGATTTGTACCCAGAAGCTGCTTATCCAATCAAAAATTACTGAGACAGATTCAATAATCCATTCACCATATTTCACCACGTATAATGTGCACCCATGGTTTTAGTGTGCACTGTGCAGAGGATTATTATTCCCATGTATAATGCTCATCCTTATTTTTCCCCAAAAAATTTGGGCAAAAAAGTGTGCATTCTACATGGCAAAATACGGTCCACTTTTACTCTTGCCTTTGAAAGAGATCAGAGCCAAAGTGATGGATGCTCACTATGTGGTCCAGATGGATGTTTGTGTCCAGAATGGTCTGTGTGCTTTCTGTGTAAATCGCCAACTCATTACTATCCAAATTTCATGTACAGAAATAAGCCAACAGGTATGAACATATTCCTGCTAAAAAAGACTCAGCTTCTGCCACCAAGGATGGAAATCAGGCCTTTTCAGGAGCCTCTTTTCCGGGTCTCACAGGCAGTATGTCCCGTGTGTCCCAGGACATCAGCCTGTTGTCTGCGTTCAGTCAGAGAGGGAACGGGGGCTCATGGATGGGAGGTCTCAGTCTAGTGTGGGTGGAGCCTGTGCACGGAACAGTGATGCTTTAATCCAGAGAAGCGGAGGTCACATGACATGGCTGTTTTCTCCGGGAATTCTTCAAGTAGTCTGGAAATAGCATATTTCTAAAAACAATTATTTCATACCTTTGGGTATGAAATATAGCAAAACTTTTATTCAGAGCACTCAGCTGTACTTATTAAAGTATTTTTGGTACTGAGACTTCACTATACAGTATTTTTATTTTATTTAATGCTTATTATGAAAACTTCAACCATATTATCAGAGGCACTTGCCTCTATATTGGTTAGAATCAGTGCCTTTAATTCTTTGGAAAAGCACAGGATTTCCCTCTTTTTTTGGTCATAGAGATATCCTTATTCTTCTGAACTCCCTATACTGTAAGCTCCTTAAGGGCAAAGAATATTCACTCATTCAGCATATTTTATGGTCTGCTCCTGATGGTCACCTAAGATACTGAACATGTAGCTAGTGCAAACTGAAATGTGCAACAAATGTAAAACACACACTGAGTTTCAAATAGTATGAGAAAAGTAAAATACCCCATTCATACTGTTTATACTGATTAGCTGTTAATATTTGAATACAATGGGTTGGATGCACGGGTCATTAAACTGAATTTCATTTGTGACAACTAGAAAATTTCAGGTAGTCACAGGTGAAGCACTCCTCTGTGCTTCTGTAGGACAGAGTGGGTCAGCATTCTGGGTGAAGCACAGGGCTATGGAGGTGGGAGAAATGAAGAGGCCCTTCCAGGAACTCCCATCTGTGTTATCACATCAGGCACCGAGGGACCCAGCACAGAGCCTGACTCCAGTGGTTGACACCTGGATTTTGTGAGCAAATCTGGACCTGCAAGTGCGTGGCCTACTCAGCAGGAACCACTGAGTGGGCAAAAATCAGTTGCTGTGGACAATTCTCGAGGCCCTGAAGACAGAAACTGAGAGTTGTGGGACTTGGCAAGAGTGTCTTGGTTTTTGATGCATGATGACGAATGTTAACACTTTCATGACAATGTGTTTGCAATATGATATAAATACCCAACACTTTTGGGGAAACGGGCCACCCTCAGAAGTGATACCCACAAGTACCACTGAGTTTCTCAGACACCTGAGGGACTGGGGGTGGGAATTCATATCCTGATGCGCTTTCTCTTTCTGTACAGTTGTAATAAACCCACTGCTGCCCCACCACTGGGGAGCGCTGCTGAGCCTTGCCCAAGCTGAAACTCAAACTTGGATACTCCAGTCCCCTCGACCTACACAGAAGCTCAACTCGTCTGTCTCAGGAGGATGAGATAACATACAATTGAAAGGGGAAGAAAAGAAAACACGGTCCCTTCTCCATACCCAGCGCATCGTGAAGGTACTGCTGCCCCACCAACTTGAGGTACTCCTCGATGGACTTGGTGGCGATGGTGTTCTCTCTGAAGATCAAGACGTCGTGCTCGCCACAGCGGTCCACCTCAGACATCACCAAGTCGGTCAGAAAATCCTGGTAGAACAATGTTCAATCAGGCAGAAAGCAACGGAATAAACAACACACATCGGAAGAGATGGATGAAATACCAGACGCCCTGGGAATCCTGCTTTAAAACCAACGCTACCAGACCGCTTCGAAAGAGCCGCCCCCAAGTGTGAAAGTCCTTCCCAGGTTTTTCCATCCCACTTTTGATAAAGACCACAATTCTGAGCGCAGCCGACAAGTCTCCCTATGTCTTGGTTTCTGTCTACTTTCTAAGCCTCATCTTGTGCCATTCTCTCTGCGTTCTGCTCCGGCCTCAAGGGCCTCCCCGGTAGGTCCTTGAACACAGCAAGCCTTTCCTCACACTCTATGCTGTCTCTCACCACAAAGCCTGTGCAAACGCTGTTCTCCGTTCTGCTTCACTCCCCCCATCATTCCTGCCCTGCCTGTCATGGAGCTAATTCCCTGGATCTTTTGGGTCTTAGTTCGAACACCCTTTCCCCAGTGAAGCCTACTCTGACCCGAACCCCAGGAGTCAGACCCCCTTAATCCATACTTCGCAGCGTGTGTCTTGGCACTCCACACTGTAAACACACTATTTCGGTAATTACTTGATTAATATCTATTGCCCCCAAAGACTGTAAGGCCCATGAGGTCAAAGACAGTGTCTAATTTTGTTTATCTCTATAGTTTTAAGCACTTAACATTTCTGCACACGTTAGGTATTCAATATCCAACAGTCACAAATTGGTCCACAGTTACACACGGAATTTCCTGAACTCAACACCTAAACTTGTTTTCTAGGCAATCTGGCTACGATCTGCCCCCCAACTCCTAGCCCATCATCCATGAGAAGGAAGGCAAAGTGAGAAATAAAGTCCTTAAGAAATAGCCGCTTCATTTCTCCATGGTCTTAAAGAATCTGATGTAAGACTCAAAGTGTACTGTTCAGTGTGGAAGTTGATAACAAGTATTTTGCATGTTGTATGTTTATTAGATACACTGAAGTCTCTAAAATCCAAAAACAGGAACTATGCTGATTTACTTTAGAATTAAGCATTTTAAACAGTCATGGGATTGCCTCTGGGGCGCCAGAGCCACGTGAAAGGAGTTACGGACTTCGGAATCACCATGAAACTCCTAGGCTGAGGGGCAGGGGGAGACCTGAGGGTGGTGGTAACATTCTGTATCTTCATTGTGCCGGAGGATTCAGTGGGAACATTATCTTGCAAAAATCATTCACTTTTTCACTTTAAATGGGTACAGTTTACTGTATGCAAGTTACACTTCAATGACGTTGTTTAAAAAGCCCCTCATATACCCTGAACTTGGAGCAACTGAAAAGCAAGAACATGTCCATACAATTTCAAACACGACACTCAAAATTTCAATGACATCCCCCCCAAATTCTTAAGCTTTTTTAACGCCAGAAAGCTCAAGATTATGATCAGTAAATCCAACCAAAAAATTATACTCAACAGAAAGGCAGTTAGATAAGGGCTAAACGTTGAATATATGACATATTCTGATTTATATCAAGAAATCTTAACGGCACTTTATTTTGCTGTTAAGTTCTAAATAAATTATTCTCTCTCTGAGCTCCTCCGGGTGTGCAACACGAGTTTACCCAGGCCCCTGTGCGTGGAACAGCGGCTCGGCCTAGTTAGTGAGGGCGCTGCACAGAGGTGGTCATCCCCCCGGGGCAGGCTGGGCAAAGGCCACCATTTGGTGGTGGTCTTCACACAATTAGCTTATTTCTCTTTTTTCATCCTCCTAAAATTTTACTTCTTTCCAGGGTGACATAGGAGAAGGGTCCTATTAGACCAATCATACAACATCTGTTGGTATTTTTATTCCCAATATAAATTTTAATCCCATGAAGATGCTTCATAATTGATACCCAGCATGCTCTGGAACAGCTCTTCCTGTGACCCGGGGATGTGTCACCAGGCATTCTGAACTTAGACAGGACACTGTGAGGGGCAACACCACACTGGGCACACGCCTGAAATGCACGTGAACAATCGTGAACGCACTGTGGGGTTATCAGGCCAGTTCTACCCCGACAATAAAGAACGCACTGTGGTATCTATCTTCAATGCAAATGACCGTGAAACAAATACCCGCGGTCTCTCCATTTTATGGCTTTAGTTTCATAATTGCCACCTTTTCTCGATCTAAGATCTGCTAACGGGTTTCCTTCTTAACGCTTTTCTTCTTACTTGACCATCAGCAAGGTGTCTTTCTCTAGCTGGGATCTTTGTTCCCTCATAACAGGTGCGGAGGAGAGTTGGGGGAACGTGCTCCTCCCCCCCCCCCCCCCCCCCTGGGGGAACGTGCTCCTCCCCCCCCCCCCCCCACTTACCTTGGCTCGCCCAGTGCTTTGCAGAATGTGGACTAAGGCACACGCCAACTCCTCTTTATTTCTCACGCTGATTACTGGCTCAAGGACGGAACACAGCATGGTGTAGTTGCTGGTGACGAATTCCGCAAATTCTTTGTATTGCTCCATTGGCAGAATGGTGATGGTTTGGAAGCGCGATTTAATCCGAATTGAAGGCCCCCCCGTCTTTCCTTTGTTGGGTGTGGGTGTGCTCACTGGGTACCATTTTTCCACGAACTGGCGCCCGGTCACACTGGCAGTGGGGATGTTGACCAGCCCGACATAATTATTCTTGTCCTTTTTTTTCTTTTTTTCCACATCTTTATAAATGTGAACGGTGATGCTATGGAGAGGTGGAAGACTGTAGAATTCAAAATGTTCACCCCAGAAAATATTGTCTGCTTTGGTCTTGCTGGTTGTCCGGGCGAAGAGGGTATCATCAAGGCACAGTTCACAGAAATACTTCTTTTTAGGGGCGAGGTCCTTGGCTTCAATGATCCATAAACGGAGAACATTTTCAGCTCGTCTGCAGTTGTCCTAGAAAAAAGTAACACGGCTGAGTTTGAGAGCTGAAATCTCAGAAAGACAGTATTTTTCTTTTTTTTTATCCTCACCCGAGGACATGTTTTCACTGCTTTTAGAGAGAGAGGAAGGAGGGAGAGAGAGAAACGTCCATGCCAGAGAGAAGCATCGACGCGACGCCTCCTGCGTGCCCCCGGACCAGCCTACTCCCTTTGTGCCAGACTAACGTCTGCAAGGAAAAGAAGGTCAGTAATTAAGAGACCAGTTCTAGTCCCATTTCTATCATGTATTAACTTCTGAGTGGGCAACTCACTCAACTCCTCTGGGCCTTCTTATCCACACTGGGAAAATCACAGTGAGAGCTGAGATAAGCCTGTTTTCGGCATAAAAGGGCATCATCTGTTTGAAACAGCAAATGGATTGAAGAAGGCCTATAAAAATTAAGGTCTCATCCCTGCATTTATCTTCTCTTAGCCACGGCTTGAGGGGTTACGCGTGTTGTGGACCCTCAGAGCCACCGTTACCTTGTTTGGTTGGACCGTCCTGCGAAGGTTTTCCATCCACTTGTCTCGCTCGGAGGCGGAGCTGCAGCTGAAGCATTTGCTTCCACTCAGGTAGGTGACCTTCAACAGAACGTCGGAGACAATGAGGAAAAGAACACAGCGCACTGGGGGCTCTGGTCTCCTGGGTGTACCCTTTGGGGGTCAGGGATACGCTGTGAACGCAAGTCACACTACACGAAACCCAAGTGGCGTTCGCCAGCTTTGTGATTTCTGCATCTCTACCTCCATCCACTTTTTGCTTTGTGTCCTCACTCATCTCCAGGTATGAGAGCAAAGACCACTGAGAATTCAGCTCAGGAACCTAACGCTGTTCAGAAGGATCGAAATTAAAACCCTGTCGGGACACAAATCACCTGCAAATGCGTATGTTCAGCTCCGAGCGAGTCAAAGGGAAGCGGGTCTCTGAAACAGCGCACCCGGTTTCTGGGACCGCCCGCGCTGTACTGTTACGAGAGGGCACTACATGAAATTGAGAAGAGTGACCAGTATCTGGTTACTGTCTGTGGAGGCCACTTCTCCACTAGGAACCCACCTGGTGATTTCCAGTCTTTAACCCGAACACTATTGTCCCCGTCCTTTGAAAAGGAGACGTGTTATCTATGTGTCTAGCTGTTGATATGAGGTCCAAAAAGCCAGGAGCCTCCAAGTGACTTAATAAAAAGAACACGAACAAATGACCCGTCCAAAGTGCTCAGTGTGCTCACGTATTGATTCAATTCCGGGTCACGACCTGGCGAATTAAATCAGATTATATATTCTGATCTAATACGGTAGCTACTAGCCACACATGACTAGGGAGCACCTGAAATGGGTCCAGACTGAGATGAGCTCTAAGTGTTAAAGGTACATTTCAAAGACTTGCTACCCCCACAGAAAAGAATGTAAAAAAAAAATCTCATTGATACTTTTTACATTAGTTGCATGTTGAAACAGTTAAGAGCAATCTGTTCCTTTAAGAAATTAGGCACCTGCAATGTACCAGGGCCTGGGTCAGGGGCAGGCGATTATGAAAATAAATAAGAGGTGGTTCCAGATCTTGAACTGCCCGTGCTGTCGTTAGAAAAATTACATTTTGGTCCATTTTCCTAAAGAATTATTAAAATTGGGGTCTTAGGCTTTCAGGAGAAAAACAGTGTTTGTTACCTTTATCCATTTAAAAAAATTGAAATACCCATTTAATGTTATTGTTAAGTCCTAGGGGCTCTGCTGAGACTGTCCTGAGAATCTGTTTATTTGGAAAGCCGAAAGGAATGAGAAGCCATCACGAATAACTCGAATCAGATGAATAGACTTCCAAACCTTTCCCCTGTAAGCAGGTAATTTTCAATACCTGAAAACCAATCAAGATGATCGCCTCAATACCACAGGGTGAAATCTCAGCACTACGGGAGGGAAACCCTGCACGCGGCTTCGGCCCCGCCCCCGCTCCCGTACCTCGAAGCAGAAGTCCTGCCCCAGGACGCTGCTGTGCAGCGGCTTGACGGCCACAGGCTCGCCCCGGCCCAGGTCCAGGCACTCCACCGCGCTGCAGGGGCTCAGCAGGGACTCGTGGGAGCGGGACTCCTTCAGCTTGGGCAGCCCGCGGGACCTCCGAGAGAGAAGGGTACGTCAGACACTGTGACCACTCGGCCAGCAAAACAAGGCATCAACGTCCAATGCAATGGAGGCTGACAGGAAATGTATAAATGGCTGCAGAAGCAGTAAATGAGGAGCCAGTCGGCAGCTGGTCTTTAGTGAGAATAACAGGGGCCACGCACCCATGGCCCGCATTGACCTTACACGTGTGTGTTCTGTGCACGCACACACACCTTCTCCCTCACTAAAGCACAACAACATACTGTAATTTTACCAGTCTCAAGGGAGCGCAAACCTCCACCAGTGCCGACGTTTGTTTTTATCCTCACGCCTGGTTCGGAGATGGAGAAACAGATACTATCCCAGGTTGTCTTGCATATTCTTATTTATGCAAAGGCATTATCCAAAGACATATTATTTCTTTTTCTCATACTGTAGCTCTATCCTCTCCTATCACTGACAGAATAGTGGGGGCTAAATCCTCATTCTGTTTCTTTCTGCTTTGGAAGAACACAAACGTACACACGCACACAGAGTCAAAGCCAAGCGTTTCAGTACAAGACCCTGCCTTTCAAAAGGTCTGATTTCCATCTCAATATGACCTTCTTCTCTGGCAGCCTTTTGGTTCTCTCCCCGCTGGACTGTGTAAATATGAATAGAGAATGAAATGCCTTAAGAAACCTCCCGCCCACAAAAGAAACGTTCCAACCCTCATCCAGAAGAGTTCTCAGGTCCACACCTCTCGGGCGCCCTGCCTGGTTTCCTTTCCTAGCTGCGGAAAAAAGGAGGCTGGGAATCTCATCCCTGGAGGAGGTAGAATGTCACTGCTCTTTCCTCGGATGAATTGACAAAGTCCAACAATAGAAAGCTTTTGAATCCAGCAATGGACAGCCATGCAGCTTTACTCAATCATTACAGTATTTACGGATGGAAACACCCAGAATTAAACATGTATATGTATTTCCAGCACAAATACCTAGTGATAGGGACAAAAAAGAGATGCCTTGTGCGAGGGCATTGGTTTGCGTAGAGCACACGAAAGAACCAGCTTCGTTCACATGCTTGGAACAACCCCATTAACCTGAAAGGGGGGTGAAATACTTGGTGCCGGAGCAGCTTTCGGTTACAGGAGGAAGTAACGAGATGAGGGAAGGTGGAGTCCAAGGCTGCTCTCTCTGCGTCCATCCCGACAGCAGGGACTCCAACTCCACACAGGAAGCAGCATCGTGAGCGGTAGGTTTTACTCCCCTCTTCTCCCCCCACACAAATGCCCAGACACCACTTGATGTCTGGGCCAGCAAACGCACACTCTGGTACTCAGCAGTCCTGCTAAGGTCGAAAAGCCAATGCTTACATTCACTACTGCTAATATGAAATATGCACAGAAGCCACCTAATGCTCGTACATAAAAATAGTAACAATGTAACAGCTCCACATTGATTTCCTTTTGTTCTACGGGATGAGACGATGCCATGTTACATACTGCAAAGACGTTGTAACTGCAAATATAGAAATGCTAAAACTGTTTTGCTTTAATGTAATTACCACACAACCTTTCCCAACGTGCTTCACGGGAAGCCCGGCTGAGGCAACAGGACCTGCAATCTTCCTGAAACCGAGAGAGAACAGCAACTGCAGCCCCTGCCCCTGGGGAGGGGGAGAACAAGCTCTGGGACTTTGCCCTCACTGGAGACACGAAAGGAAAAGGCATACTTCAAACAGAAGGACGTACACCCACGGGCTCACTTTTATTTTTAAAATTCTCCAGGAAAACAGTCTCAAACAGGAGCTCATTTTATTTCAAGCAAAATAAACGTCTACCTACATGAAGCAATTGCGTAGCCACCTAGCAGGGCAGCCCCACAGCACAGCGGAGCCGCACATCGCGGCGCAGCGAGGCCCTTTCCCAACTACAGCTCAGAAAACACCTCTCTGCTTAGAAGACAGGAACCGAAGACGGTCTCGCTGCTGCTGCCTTCGGTCACTGATAACATCTTTGGATGAATGTTTTCCAGGCGTGATTTCAAGTCTTCAGAAGAAGAGAAAGTCAACAGAACACGAATCATCTTCCAGACAGACGGCAGGACAGGTGATGCTCTCTCTCCTCTTCCCCAGGCCGCCCCTCGCCGCAGGTAACCAAACAGGGGCGGGGCCTGTCGCCATGGCACCACACCCAGCCGGAGATTAGAGCTTAGAGCTGGAGGGGGTGGCTGGGAGAAGCCTCGGCTTGAAGGACTGGAGGTGCGTGCTCGGCAAGCTTGCCCGTTTTAAGGCCCAAAGAAAGAAAGGGCCAAGGCCCCTACCCATGTCCGTGAACAATTTCTCAGAGTCAAAGGCTGTAGGAAAAACCTGAGGCAACCTGGGGTGGAGAAGAATGTCTTAACTCTACCAGGGGACCCAGTTGCGAAGCTCCACCTTGCTTCATCTGCCTCTCCCTGCACCGTGCAGAAGGTAACTGCAAGCCTGCTCTTTCTCGCACATGTTCTCTCTTTCCTGCGCCATGCTTACCCTGGTTTGATGTTTCTAGGTATGATTTTACATGATCTGGGTTACACATTCTTTTTTCTTCTGGACAAAGTTGGATAAAATTCTTTATTCACCTTATTTCCAATGCCGAGCAAATTTCATTTTGATATTCAGGTCTAACTTCCAAACACAGCTATCAACAGCTTTTCCAACCAAGGCTTCTGGAATCAGAATTCAAAACTCCTCCAGTTACTGAAGCAGCAGCTATTAATACAGAGTGGGGAATCTCCTACTGTTCGGCATTCACCTATGGATTACTCTGTATGCATGCCCATACTTCCACCCACAGGGTGAACTGAGCGCCGAAGTCACTAATTCGTTCAACATTACTGCTGAATAAACAAGCCAGCCCTTCCCGTATTGGGCAGAAAGCATCTCAGAGAAGACAGAGTAATTCCCAGAGAAGAGTGGTTATAGGAAACAGGAAGATGAAGCCGCCTGGGAATGGCTGGGGAGTGGGGGTGAGGGGGGTGAGGGGGGTGGGGAGGGCATTATCTGCGCAAAGACTCCTGTGTGACAGCATCAGTGACCTCCAGTCCCCTCTAAACCACGTCTCCCACCTCCTGTACCTTCAGAGCTGATTTTCTCAGGTCTGACGATTAGAGAGTTGTAGCAGTTTGTATGGCAGTGTACTTCTCTAATGGAAAGCACAATCTGGATTTACTGAAGAATAATAAAAGTTTAAAACCATTTTTTCCAGTACAATTAGACAATGGCCTTCAGCAAGGGCCTGACCTGGAGTGTGGACACTGTGACTCCCTCAACTACTGGCCAGCTTCTCCCCCAGACACCCCACACCCTGACCCTACACCCCGACCCCCCAACCCCAGACTCCATGTAAAGGTGATTCAGGGCTCCAATTTGACTGTTTCTCACTTTAATTTAGAAACTGCTTCCCAGAAGCATTTTTAGTTCTAACTCAGAAGCACCATACATTTTACATTTTTGTTCTAAGATCAGCAGACAACCTTGACTTCTGTGTGAACTCCAAGACTCCTGATGTGATAGGTAAGGGTTCAAATTCTAACTGCTTTGTAGATGGAGATTACCCACAGCTTCTGACCTATTTAAGAGATAACCTAGGAGGAAGGGAAAGGCATTCTAATGTGCATTACAGGGAGTGTCACGCTGCTTTCACTCACGTCCCAGTCTGGACAGACACTGGAGAAGGGCCGGGGGACGACGGGCAGGCAACGCACTCACCACTGGGTGTGTGGAGAAACGGGCATCAAAGCAATTTGACTGGTGCGCACTAAGTTAACACACAGCTGGGCTGCACTCAGCTTAACCATCCAACTTTTTAAAGAGCCAAATTTCCCCCAAAGTGCCAGTGGTGCTTGGATGTACTAGCTCAATCCGCCACATGTTTACAGATTCGGCCCCGAACTGGGGGAACTTTTAATTAAAAAATGCTTATTGCCCCACAAAGCCCTGCATTCCGGTGCAGGCGATCTCTGCTGGGCTTGGCAGTTCTGGCTCGAGGCTGCTCCACCGAATTCCTGGAGAGACGGCTTAGCCAGAGGGTGGGTGAGCGATAGATGTACATTCACCAGTCTGCAATCCTATGGGAGTTGGCCTCACCGGAAAACTTCCCAGACAGTAATGAACAAAATCTGGTTATCTTAATGCCAGCAAGTTTACAAAGGGTCTAGTTGTTGTTTTTTTTTTTTAATTGTATCTGAGATCTCCTATTGAGAAAAATGTATCTTTGCTTGTTCCCCAATTTCGACTGTTTTTGAAACCTGGTATGCGTGAACATATCTAATTGACATTTTCTGTGTGAAAGAACAGATCCTTTCCTCTACTATAATCTTAAAGGTTTCCCTCCCTGAGTTAAGGAAGAAAGAAAAAAAGAAACTGAAGCTCATTCATCAAAGTTCCACTTGTGTGTCAAAAATAAAAATTAAAAAAAGAAGTCCTCCTCGCTGCTCTGGGTTACCTGCTGCAGGCAAAGGCGTCCCCACAGCTTTTATTGCTCACTGCTTTTACGTGAGTTTTTAAAAACCCCTCACGCCAGCCACACGGAGGGCTATCTGTGGACGCTCACACACACACACACACACACACACACACACACACACACACACACAGTGCTGATCTCCCCTCTCCCTGTTCTCCGACTCTGGACAGGATGGCGTAATGAGCCCAGCTGCTAATGGTAAAAAACGACACTCGTCAGCCTGAGCTGTCACTTAAAATGAACAAGCACATGAGGAGGAAATGTATCACCACAGACGAAAATGACATTCAGCCTGTTTTGGTACAAATGCATGCGTACGTACAGCGAAGGTGTACACAGGAGGAAGACTAGATCATAAATAGTAAAACACGCTGCGGAGGGCAGAGCGTTCGGCCAGCCTCCGACATGACATCTCTTCACAGAAATGGTACCACACTGTAATGCACCTTCTTTTTTGTCCTTAAATAGCAAATGCAATAAGCTCTACTATGCTTATTAAACAGTTTAACATCTATACTGAATTTTTAAAGAATCCACGAAACTAAACCAAGCCACACTCATACATCAACTCAACTAACATACTTACTAAAGGGTGAGTGAAAGACTGACAACCCTTCTTTCTCTGAGTTGTTAGACTTTTAGTCTCCTCATTGCCACACAATTAAGTATGAAAGAGAAGAAGATAAAGGAGGAAAACACTGATGGAGTTCGGTGACATTTCCTTGTCAGTCACTCCTAAATTCATGACTATTTGCTTTCCCATTAGTTTCTGGTTTTGTTGAATAAGTGGATATACGTACGAGCCCATCTGCCCATCCAATAATTCTTTGGAGCGCGTGATGCGGTGGGCACTATAGCAGAGGGAGGGGCACTATAGCAGAGGGAGGGGCAAGGGCGACGAAGGCAGGCGGACTGGCTTGGCTGGGGCAATGTGGCAGTTTTGATTGACACTGGACTGAACACAAAAAAATTCTGAGTCAATATAGAAGCTAAAAGCCATAAAACTTCTAGAAGAAAACATAGGTGAAAATCTCTCAGGACACAACCCCCCCCCCATAAACATTGCTGGTGGCAATGTAAAAGAGTACAGTTACTCTAAAAATAGTTTATAGTTTCTTCTAAACCTAACCATGTTGTTCTCACACAACCCAGCAATTGAACTCTTGTGTATTAACCCCAGAGAAGTGAAAACTTACATGTACACAACTGTTCATGGCAGCTTAATTCATAAAAGCTAAAAACCAGGAATAACTCAAACATTCTGCACTGGGCAAACAGTTTAACCAGCTGTGATACTCCCATGCGATGGGGTACGAGTCGGCGATAACAAGGGGCAAGATTACTGATAGAGGCAACGGCCTGGATGCATTTCAAGGGCGTTCTATTTAGGGGGGGTAATCTGAAGTGGTTACACGCCATATGATTCCATTTATATAACAGTCCTGAAACAAACTCAGATGGAGCATACATTAGTGGTTGCTAGGGGCCGGGGGTTGCGCAAATGTACACGTGAGATTAAACTGCACAGAACTATAAGCACAGACAAATGAGTGCGTGTAAAACTGGGGGGAAACTTAAAAACGCCTGTAGTCTAGTTAACAGCGCTGCACCCGTGTCGATGACCTGGTTTGGACACTTACAGTTACCAGGTCAGTACTGCGGAGGCTGGGAGAAGGCTTGGTAAGACTCCACGCACTACTTTTACGGCTTCTCGTGAGTATTTATATCCAAAACAAAAAGTGAGGAAGCCAGTTCTAATTAGGAGAAACTCAAGAACCTGAGTGTATTGTTCCCAAAATGCCCCCTACCAATGAACAGCACATTTAGCTCTGGGTATCTCCTGACAAAGAACCAACAAGCCGACGACTTTAAAACCAAGCTTTGCCAGGGGGCCTCGGAATAGAGGACCCTACTCGGAAGGTTGTGATCTGAGGGACATTAGAAAGTGGAGAGGAAATTCTACTCCGTGTGCTTATCTTTACCTTGAGACTGTGGTGGATGTGAGCAGCATGTCCAGAGAGGAAGACTGGCCATCTGACGGGCATCTGGAATCCTGCAATGCCTGACCGTGGCATTGAACCCCACTCTGGAGCGTTTTCAGAGCACATCTGAGCAAAAGGCAGAAGTGTCGGTCTTGCCCCCCCCAACACAGCTCTCATGTGAAGTGCTGCTGGGACTGATCGTTGGAAATGGCTTTACTGGCTTTTATCTGGCAGATGGCTTGGGACAGTGATGACTTTGTGACATCCTATTGACTTTGCTTCTAAAATGGTCCTCCTGTCTTGTCTCTGCCTCTTCATCCCCACTGACACTAATCACCTTAAGCCTTCATTATTTCTTCCCAACAGCTTTTTGCTAACTGGTCTCCCAAACTGGGTCTCTGCAAACCAAGTCACTTGAAATCCCATGGCTGGACTAATTCACACACAGCATAATTCTGACTAGGCTATTTCCTTAGTCAAAAATGTTCAGAGGTTTCCCATTGCTTCTTTGGTAAACTCACTCCTCAGTCTGATGTTCAAGGAGGGCCCTGTGTATTGAAAATAACTTCCACTCAGAATTCGGAGGTCATCGCTCCACCAACGGCTGGCTTTTGATGTTTCCACTGAGAGTTCCGATGCTGTCCTCCACCCTCCCTTCATACGTAGCCTACTTTTTCCTTCTGGAAGCTTTTAAGACACTTTTTAAGCCTTGGTGTCTGACAGTTCATAATGTTGGGAGTTGATGTATGTGTGTGTAGGGGGTGTGTTTGGTGGGGTGTCTTTGGTCTTTTCTCACTCACTGCGCAGGGAACTTGGTGGCCTTTCCAATGTGGACTTTCAGGTCTCCTTGTGTTGGGAAACTTCCTTGTGTCATTTCTTTGACAGTTTCTTCTCCAAAGTTTTTCTCTGTTCTCTTTTACTAGAATCTTCTGGGTCGATTCTTCTCGTTTTCTGCTCCATTTTCCAGGAGGAGGACTTGACTTTAGCGTTTGTATTTTTCATTTCCAAGTTCTCTTTCTTGTTCCGTTGGTGTTCCTTCTTGCTATTGTGTCACGGATGCGCAATCTCACCTTTTGAAAATATTCATTATGTTTTGAAGTTGTTTTTGGCTCTCTGCGTTGTCTCTGTTTCTCTTGGGTTCTTTTTCCTCCCTCCTATTTATTTGTCTTTCATGCTGGAGATTTCCTCAAATATCTGGACAATCTTGGCTATCTGTTTACATTTAAGAGTAAAGCACTAACGAGCTCAATGGAAGCTTTGTGTGCTGCAATGGACCTTAGACACTAATGAGCTTCACTGTGGAGTACTGCCTGAACAGCTCTTTAAAAACTTTTTTGAACAGCTTTATTGAGATATAACTCACATACCATAAAGCGATCCATTCAAAGTGCATTTCAGTATATTCAGAGTTGCAGAGTTATCACCACAATCTACACTTAAAACGTTTTCATCACTCCAAAAATAAACCTCACGTACTTGACCAGTCATTCCTCATTCATCACTCCCCATCCACACATGTCTGCAGCTGCTGGTGACCATTAATCTACTGTCTCTAAAGATTTTAAAGATTTGCTTATTCTGGACATTTCATGTAAATGGAGTCATACAATATATGGTCTTTTGTGACTGGCTTCGTTCACTTAGCATAAAGTTTTTATCCAAGTTGTGCCGTGTGTCAGCACTTCGTTCTTTTTTATGGCTGAACAACATTGTTTTGCATGAATATATTATGGTTTCTAATCCATTCATCAGTTGATGGGCATACGGGTCATTACTACTTTTTGGCATTTATGAATGTAGCTATAAATCTTCATGTATAAGTGTTTGCAGTGACATGTTTTTTTAAAAATCCTCATCTGAAGGTACGGTTATTGATTTTTAGAGAGAGAGAAAGGGGGAGGGGGAGAGAGAGAAACATCAATGTGAGAGAAAACCACCGATTGGCTGCCTCTTGCCTGCGTCCCAACGGGGGATCAAATCTGGGTCTGTGTCGTGACCAGCAAATCAAAACCCCCAACTTCTTGGTGCACAGGACAATGCCCAGCCAAGTCACCCAGCCAGGGCATGGTGGTGTATGTTTTTATTTCTCTTGAACATATTTCAGTTCTTAGGAGTGGAATTACCAGCTGGGATTGTCCTGGGAGGAACACAAATATCAGTACCTGCAAGTCTTCTCATCTGGGAAACTTCAGTGGCTCAGATCTGCCATTTGGAAGCCTGGCTGCTGCCCTTCTACGGCTGCGTGGGAGCGGAGCCTTCCCAGAGCTCTGGGGCCAGTGGGTAAATCGAGCTCCTTCTTCCATCGGAGCCTGCTTGCCGTCTTCCCAATGGCCAGCCTTCCCCTCTTCCTAACGACAGATTCTGGTACTGGGGCAGCAACGGGCCCGGGTATAACATTTCCTGGCCTCTCTTGCAAATGAAGGTGGCAAGGAGACATAAATTGAAGTCACCGTACGGGTTTCAGTAAAACTGCTTTAAGGGAAGTAACCTAGCTGGAAGACAGTGCCGTTTCATGGGTCCCGCTTTTCTGGAGCCTGAAACATGATGCTACGGCTGGAGCATCTGGTGTTCATAAGGGCAGTGGAGGGAGGGCCCACAGAAAGCCCTGGCTCCTTAGCCCTGGGCTGCCCACCTTCGGACTTTCATGGACGAAACTTGATTTTACCTTGTTTAAGCCACTACGATTTTGAACATCTGTTCATTAGCAGCTGACCTGAATCCTAAGTCTCCTTTTGCACTACACCTGATCTTCCTGTAATTTTAAGTCATCTATCATTCAGCTTTCTCCTAGTTTCATCAAAGATGGAGGTGGTATTTCTCTTTCTTATATTGAATTATTTTTAAGACAAAAAAAAGCAGAAAAGCTTTTACCAATCAACTTAAAAACTGAAGAGAAATCTTTACCTTCCAGTCTTATTTCCTACCTTGTCCCATGACACACCATGAATCATATTCAGTATTTCTCTTTAAGCTGTAATTTCCTACTCTCAGCTTTTGCTCATAAATTCCATTCTGAGGAAATCTCTCTCCCCGTGACGGTTCCTAAGTCCAAATCATGCCTGTTGGTTAAGGTCCAACCCACCGACCACTGCCCTCGAAGGTCTTTCCTGCTCCACCCGACAGGAAGTAATCTCCCCTCACCCCACTTCCTCCTGGGCATCTACTTCCTTCACTGGCCTCTGGGAGGTGGGGCTGTGTGCCTAGTTCTCCACATTCCGTGCAGTTGTGGCTTTTGACTCTACACGTACCTGTCACACATGAAATACGTTACTGTACGTCAAGCCATTCGTTTTTTAGAAATATTATCTGTGCCCATGCCCTACAATTTCACAAAGGAAATTCTGAGCTTAAGGATCCTTATAAATTCACCCCCCAAAGCAACACTGGTCCCAAATCCCATCAGGGCCCTAGACAGAGTTTAACTTGTGATCACCGGCTCCACACACCTGGGGCCCGAGGGCCTTTTGGATGGCTCAGGTCAGCATGTTGAAACAGCCTGGTATTTCACACGGAGAAGCTTTCTGGGCATATACAGTAAGCCTTCTTCAGATAAAATTAACTCATTTAAAACTGTTTCTCTGCCTTCTTAAAGTCGTGACTCAGACCTCACGAGAGTAATTTTATATTTTTTAAAATATGAGTGCAGGTAAGGCTTGTGCTTATCAAAAACCTTCAAGAACTGAAAATATGATCACTACTTCATTACCCTCGGATACCTCTGGGTAGAATATTTCCTTCTTTTGATAAAGGGAGAGATAACATTGTTTGCACAGCATCATAATGAGAAATTTAATGAGAAACAGATCCCCAGTCAATTCTGGCCAGGAAAGCCACAAAGGAAAAGACTGACATGTTGAAGCAAGTGAAAAGCTGAAAGTTCTATATAATTTAGGGACATGGTTTTAAAATACAAGCGACTGGGAGAAACTATTAGCAACGTGTTTAATAGTGGCTTACAATTCCTATTATCACAGTGACTCCTGGAATAACGCCGCTTTGTTCAACGCTGTGTCCTTGTAACGGGGTGAGATGCTCCAGGAACTGAACCCTTGTTTATACCCAGCAGTAAAACTGGTTTCACTGTACACATCATTATGCTTAAAGTTGCAGAACCTATCAGCGCTGTTGAGTGAGGACTTACTGCAATGATAAGGCGCTACTCCAAATCATAAGAAAAAGGACAAAAAGCTTTATAGAAAAATGGGCAAAGGAATGAACAGGGAAGTCATGGAAGAAAATGTGAAAAAAGGTTCCACTTACTAGGCGTTAGAGAAATGCAAATTAAGACAAAGAACTCCCCGACTCCCCGGCTTTTTTTTTTGAGTGGCAGAGTATGGAGTAAAGGTTAGGTGAAAATGCAGACACTAGAGCCAGACTTCTTGGATTTGAACCACCTTCTGCCATTTGCTAAGCTGTGTCACCTGGTGCAATTTTTACTACTTTCTGTGTTAGTTTTCTGATCTTCAAAACGAGGTTGTGACAGTGCCTACCTCACAGGGTTAGTCAGATGGTTAGATGAGTTAGTTTATGTGAGACGCTTAGCACGGTGTTTGGCACAGAGGAAATGCTATTACGTGCTCATTGTTGCTGTTCATCCGTCACACCAATCATATGTGAACAGCCGTGTGAAAGACGAAGTGACCTGTTGGCTGGCATGAAAATTGATACAGCTTTCCTGAAGAAGCGTTTCTTAAGTGCATTCCCCATATCTAGTAGTTCCATTTGAGAAATCTGACCCGATCCCATAGGGACAAAAAGGCATCACATACGTTCAAAAATGTTCACTGCATCTCTGTTTTGTGTCGAAAAGGAGGAAACAATTTAAATATTAATCAAGAAGTGAAGTATGTATATTACAAGAAACCGTAGCATACTAAGAAGGCAGCGCTTGAACACAATGATGTAGTTTACACACACGGGAATACAAAGTTGTCCAAAATATTTATAATAAAAGCAAGTCACAATCCCACCTATAGGAAAACACGCAAAAGACGCACATATGGGCATTTATGTGTGGATTTTTAAAGCAGTTTGAAAATATGCCAATTGTTAATGAGGTTATTTACATGGAAGATGGGGAAGGTGAAGAGGGACTTCCATTTTTTTCTCCTGTACTTATATATTGAAACTTGAAAAAAACCAAAGATACGTGCGTATTTTACTGTACAATTTAAAAACTTTAAAAACTTTTTCCGTTTTTAAATTGTACAGTACCAGGTTTACCTAGAGTTTCCATAGATTTGATACAAGAATAGAAATGTTTGGCTACTTAGATTCAGACACTATCATTTTGGAAGAAATAGCCAGACTTCAGGAATCAATGCAAATGACCCAGGAAAACCAGGGGTCTTCGGAAAACCTTTGGTCCCACCAGTAAGGGCACTGATTCAAAGAACTCCATTCATTCGTATCTTGTACCTTAATTCTATTTATCTGTGTCTTCAGATGATCTGAAGGCAAGAGAAACTATTTTAAAAAAATGTAATACATCTCAAACTCTTGTGAACACACCCCTATACAAGAAGAATCAAGTTTTGGGAAAACTTCTCTACCGAAAACCTCCATGATTGAAATGGATTTTCCAAATAAAAAAGGGTCGGCTAATACTTGAGATTTACCAGTGCCTTTTTATTACGCTGTATTCGAGACAGGAAAGTACTGCCATTGCTGAGGCGGAACGTCATGGAAGGCACATCTAATGAACTCAGACCGCTGGCCAGGCACCGGCTACGCGGTAGCAATGTAAGAGACTCTGGAGAACAGAATCTTTTGGTAATGCAACCCAAGAATTCCTGTAGGCTACATGAAGCAAATGGAGTAGAAGAGAGCGTAAGAGAGTGAGAGTAAGAAAGTGATATTTAGCGCAAGTTTAAAAACTAAAGTGCACTTCCTATAAAAACTGTCACCCTGCCTCCCGTGCTTACACGTGATGCTGTAGAGCAGAACACCTGCCTATTGAACTGGCAGCATTTCAGCTGCTGAACAACATCCTTGTTCTTAAAAGTCAATATTCTGAAAAAATGTGTCACTCCATTTTATTACAACTTATTTATAAATTGTTTTGCATTCTTAACAATGATGAGAGTTGCAGAATAATAGGAACCTAAGGAAAAGACAGAAGAAGAGAAAGACTGGTTTTTAAAAATGACCTTAATACAAAGAGGTATAAAAGAGATGATGAACAATACGATTACACTGCAGATTGAACAGACTTGCAAATTTCACAGAGCACCTCTAATGGGCTCCAGGGATAAGAAGAGGAGATAAAGCAGGAGTTTCTTATCACCTCGGTCTGGGGGGCAAGGGTTTTCATCCACAAGAGAAGAGTAAGTCTTCCTGGCAAATCTATAATCTACCATTACGGAGATTATAATCCGTATTTCTGCAGTTTGTGATGCAGATAACTGAAAACAATGGATTTACTGAAACAGAGGAAATCCAAGTATAAATAAGCGTATCAAATATGAAAGGCAGATAAGAGTTCAAGTCCAAGCTCTACTAGCTGTGTGATTTTGGGCAAATCTCTCTATCTCTTTCGCCTCAGTTTCTCATCTGTAAAATGAAAAGGGTAATGGTAGTACCTAGGGTGGTATTACATGAGAAAATATGAAGAATGCTTGGCACATAGTGGGCACTCAATAAATCCACGAGATGGTGGTGATATGCCAAGATACAAAAAGCTACTACTTCCTAAAATTATTTATTAGTGATGGAACATGAAGTGTTCTAAATGTGTCCATTCTAGCACACACTCAGTGATTTTAGAAGGTTGTTATCATTGGTGAGCTGTGTATCATTTGGGGTTCACTCAAGCTGGTAGTCCCAATTATTGAAATCCAGGCTCCCTTTTCATGCATGCCCTCCAGCCGTCACCGCAGAGCAACAAGGCCAATGCCATCCGCTGCACACAGACAACCACAAGGCAGTGAAGAGCATGTGCTCCGGAGGCAAACTGCCCAAGTTCAAATACCGTTTTTGCTATTTGTGGAGCTGTATCACCTTGTGAAAAATAACTCAACCTCTTATAGGATTATAACAGCTTAACGTAATATCTTATGGGGTTGTTATAAACAAGACAATGTGTATAGTGCTCGTAAAAATGTTAGCTATCATCGTCATCACCATCATCGTCCCTCACAGTCTTTCTACAAAAGACAGGATTTCTGACCAGCTCTGGGTTCTACAGAAATGGCACTGTGCCCCCCGACACTCGCCAGTATTCTGAGATTCTTAAACAGGCTGGGCATTTGAGTCAATATTTTGGACCCTGCCTCCGTATGAGCAAGACAAAAAAGTAAATTTGTATTGGATATTTCCAACTGTCAATGGTATCCAGTTATCAAAGTTAGAGAAGACCAAGAGGCCTTATCAAAACCCACTGTAAAACGCCT
Organism: Sturnira hondurensis; assembly: GCF_014824575.4. Taxonomy (NCBI): domain Eukaryota; kingdom Metazoa; phylum Chordata; class Mammalia; order Chiroptera; family Phyllostomidae; genus Sturnira; species Sturnira hondurensis. The sequence continues at coordinate 8,649,328 of NW_028094846.1, read as the reverse complement.
TTTTCTGTTTCAAGCAAGGTCACGTCCTACCTGTCATCCGTATTGCGGAGGGATGGCAGCCGAAAGCTCGTGTTTCTGTCCAGCTTCGACTGGCTTTTGGTCCTCTTGATGGAACCTTTCAGGCGCTTGCTGAAGAACCCCTGCAAGGAAAAGGCAGAGGTGACGGGAGAGAGAGCCGGGAGGGGGCCCTGCGGCCCGTGTGCTCCCCCTTCGCAGGCAATGCTCAGAGCTTTACAATGAAAACAGGGCCCAGCTTTCAATTTTTCAATCTGTAAATGAGAGTTGCTTGAAACCACCTGGTAATAAGACCAAAATTATCTTCTTCCATCATAACTCGGATAATTAAACTTTTTGATAGCACTTCATTTCTTATTTCTTAAATAGTTTCTATACTAGCAATAGTAGAGAAACTAACTGTAATAACAGATTTTTAAAAAACATAACAATATAATATAGAAAAATATACTCCTTTCTATGAAGATGGTATCAGCAATTTCAATAGAAATGTATCCAGTAACTTCCTGAACTGAACTGAAGAGAAATGGGAAAAGAGAACAGCATGTACAAAGGCCCCAGGATCAGAAGGTCCTTGGTGCATCGGAGGAATTTTTTAAAAAGTTATCAGTACAGAGTAATATGTTGGTGGTCTCAAAAGTGTTAACATCAGGTGTGATATTTGTAAAATTAAGTTTGAATGTAGATGAACTGTTTTACCATGAAATAGGTATCATTTAGGAAACCACGGAAGCACCTAAACTTCAGAATAAAGTCCTTTACAGTTTCTGGCCCCTGCTTGCCTCCTGCTACTTTCCACCAAACTATCCAGAACCTGAATATCTTCTTGGTCTTACTGCCTGGCAAAGAGTGGGCTTTCAAGAAAAGTTGATCGAATAAAAGAATAAATGCAAGAATGAATGACGATGATGACTGCTTTCAAGGAAAAAAATTCTATTGTTGGCAGATGAAAGGGCAATTTATAAAAGTATGTCAAAATGCTTTGAGAAAATTTTGTCATTCAAAGAAAAATATTTTGACACACAGAAATTAACACCATGAGGTGATTATTATCTTATAAAAGCTGTGTCCAGTAAATCTTTCCATAAGGGAAAACCCCACGGGGCCAGAATCAGCACGTCCAATCTCCCATGTTCCGTAGTTACCGCCATACCCACTGCTCCGGGGCGAGGACCGTGGTCATCCGGGTAAACCAGGTTATGCTCACCTAACGACCCCATAATCTCAGTGGCAACAAACATGCTACATGTCTGCAAGTGGATCAGTTAAGGAAGCTGGAGGCCCAGCCTCTGCTGCCCCCACACGGGGGCTTTGGCTCAAGGAAGCTCCACCCACGTGCTTTGGAGTTGCCGCGGCAGGTAAAGGAAATGGGCCAAACTGTGGACCAGCTCTTAGACCTCCACGTCTCGTTTCATTGGACAAACGGTCACACGACCACACCCAATTTTATTAGGGACAGGACGTATAATCCTACCACGTATCAGAAAGAGAACTGGGAATATGTAGTGGACTACGACAGTGCTTTTCCAAGCCAAGTGTTTTTGCAAACACACAGACATTGCTCCTTGCATTGGAAAAAATAGAAACGAACTTATTTAAATCAGAAGTAGAACTATCTTGTTGACTAAAAAAAATGTTTATGTCCTTTCTTGTTGTTCTTGTACCCCAAAGAATAATGTCCCATAGGCAAGTGCCCTAGGCTGGCTTTTTATTGGGGTTCACAGAGGCTGACTGGCGGGAAGAAGACAGGGGTGTTTATTCAAGTGCCGCGTTTCTTGGGACGGGCTCTGTCCGGTTGCCCGCACAACTGCGGCGTCGTTAGGGAAAGTCACAGTCGCCTATTCTCCGAGGCAAAGGCTTGTTCATGACTTCCTCCGACTCCACAAGGACAAGTCTCCTCACCTGCTCAGACCTGGGTTTACAGATTCTACCAGGACCTGCCTGTGGCTGGTTCAAAAACCACCGGCCTAAGCCGAGATCCAGCCACCGACCTGACCACATACCACGGATAAATACAGCCTGACAAAAACACGGGGAAGCAGTTACCCGAGGATGTACCCACATCTGCTCACTCACACAGCATTTTAACACGATCCTTTGTGCCCCTAGAGCACGCATCATACTGCAACCCATTTATAATACGTATTTATTTTACATCTATTTGTTGCAAAGCACTGCACCAGGGGATGTAAAAAATTCCAAGATGAAACAAACACAACCTCTACCTTCAAGCAGCTTACATAATATAGGACCTGGAGATGAAATACGAATATGCAGCAAATATAAGTATGCGGCACAGTTAGGAAGGTGCTTATTCTTAGTGCCTGGTGTTTTTAAGCACAAGCCATCCTATTTCTTTGACTCTAGCACACCAGCCACCGCCATGCCGTTATGTCGCGTATGCCGAGGAAAACGCTGCCAACTGGAGCCAGCACGAGGCTTTACCGCCTGGACCTTGTATTTCAGACCACAGACGTCTTTTAAAAACTCGTTCGGGCAGGCTTTGTCACAGTCCACACAGCGTCTACATTAAGAACACGCGCAACATGAACTGGCTGAGGGATTCCTAAGGCTTCCCCATTCTCCAAATTGCTTTTTCACTCAGAGTTGTTCCTGTTCCCCAGACGACCCCCCCCCCATCCTTTTCAGAACTTTGATGATGGAACACATCTTTCAAGAAGAATCTACGTACGGAGATGTTGAAAAGTAAAACACGTGCACCTTAGACTGGTAAAACACGGGCTATTTCAGGGAGGCACGGTGGAAATGGCGTCGGGAAGGAGGGTAAGAAGAGGTCGCTTCACCTGGAGAAGGGGAAGTCACAGGGGAGATCCGAAGGGCAGACGGGGGTTTGGGGCTGGGGTGCCGAGGGGCACAGCGTGAGGCAGGGCGTGCGGGTGAGACCCCATGGGGCACACAGTAAGGAGATCTAGTCTGGCTGGGATACGGTTAGGAATGAATACCTACAATGAGATTAGAAAGGCTGTTTATCCAGCTATTAATGTATAACTCTGGTCCCACTGGTCCTTAAACTTGTGAGTATAAGGCTCTACATCTATCTCCATATCTACCACAGTGTTTAAAGCCTAGCTGGTGCTCAATAAATATCTGACTAACTATGTACCCGAAATTATGGTTGTTTTGGCAACATGGAAAAAGGAAAGTTTCGGACAGCCCAGGGACAGTTCACGGAGGCACACAGTAGAACACGCTGTGCAAAGCTCTGTTTTCCTCTTGATACGAGTGAAACGTGGCTTTCTACTGAGAGTGCAGTTTAGCTCAGAGCCCCACCTGACAGAAGATTTCCGCTCTCCCCTGCCCAATATTCAGCGGCACCCAGGCCGAGGTGCTGGGATTTCCCAAGCTCACCATGACGGCTTTCAAACCTTCATTCCAAAAACACTGGCTTGGAATGAAGCAAATTCTTTGTGGTCCATACCATCTTGATTTGGCACCCTTTATTGTTCTTTGCCGCTCTCAGGCATCAGTCTCTCCTTCACTTTCTTTTATTCATTCAGGACTTTAGGCCCTAGTTTGCCATATTCTGTCTCTTCACTGCTAACCCCATACTCGTAAGTAACCAGACAGGGATCCATCTCATACCCCAGCCTCGCAATTCCCTGACTCCAAAATCCGTGTCCTCGTTCCCGCTACCCACTCCTAGGGCCTCGCCCTGGACAGTAACCTCACTCAGGTACCCCAACTTAGACATCCTAAACAGGAAGACTCTGCTTTCCGACCTCCCTTCCTGACCACACAGCCCTTCCTCCCAATACATCTGCTCTTCAACCTCACAGAAACCCCCAGTCTCTTGGCCACCGTCTCCTTGCTGTCGGTGATTTCTTCCCTATCCAACCTGGACTTCACAGTCAATCACCTGAAGCTCTTTTATCACCAATGACCTCCATTCTGTTAGCGATCAACTCCCCCAAATCAAAGCTGGATCCGTGTTTCAATTCTCATCCCATGACCAAGCTGTTGAAGACGACCCCCTAGGGGGACACTCTGATGCTACTAAGAACTCACTGCCTCCAGCTAGGCCCGGCTCCTACTATGCCTCTGTCCTGGACCACACGTGCACTGAGCCCCGTGGCAACATTATACTCCCTGGGAAAGCTCGGAGCGGACGGCATGCCCATTTGCCCTTTGCCTCCTTCTGAGCAACCCCAAAAGCACCGGTCGCTCACTATGCTTCGTACCACGCCATTCTTCTGACTACAGTTCACTGGGCCGGGGTAGAAAACGGACGCAAAGCCACTTACAAGAGTGGCCCTGGTAAGAGTTCTGCCTGTAGGATAGGGTTCCCTCTGGAGGCTGCTAACTCCGCCCACCTGACCCCTGGCTGCCCCCTGCTCCATGCTGTCCGTGCCAGCACCTCTAAAAGCCCTAGTCCTCTGCATTCGACATGCATCTCTGCTGTCGCTCACGCTCCCTCCCTTGTCCCTGGCCAAGTCACGCTTTCAGACTCGGCTCAGGGGTGATCTCCGGTGTGTCTCTTTTGCCATGTCCTGACCCTGCTGTCGATTAGGCGCCCCTCTTCTGTTTCCAAATATCTATAAACAGCGCTGGCCTTACACTCAGCACCCTGCATACCCACTCATTTGCCCAGAGTTTCCCTACTAAACTCCGAACTCCCCGGGGCAGGGGTTAGACAGGCTCTGTGTTCCCGGCAGGTCTGGGATCCGGCACTTAGGAGGGCTCCATAAATGCCTGTGGAACTGAAATAAAACAGGCAGTGCAGTGAACAAAAGCCACGCTGGCGTTTCTGCTGCCACTGCCGTCATAGGAGGATCAGGGAACGCTGCGGCAGACGGTACGGCTCCAAGTCCTGGCCCCAACGTCTCGGGGTTGACCGGCCTCCGACAAGTCACAGCTTCTAGGTTTCTGATTTCTTATCTGTGACGTGAGGATCAAAAAAATCCCCCTTCCTCGAACCATTCCAAAGAATAAGATAACTGGATGCAAAACTACTTTGAAAGGAACGCGTCCTTATAAGTATCAACCGAATGTGAATCCCGGGGGAGACTTCTGAGTGGGCGAGGTGGCATCGTTGTCTCTCCGCCTAGACACCACGCGGGAAGAGAAGGAAACTAGCGCGAGTTCCACAGCGGCAGGGAACTGTTTTGGCTGTTTTGTGCGGGGCTGTACCCCAGTGCCTACAGCGATACTTGGTGTATTATAAATGTTCCGTTAACATTTGTGGACTGAATGGACTGCCTGAGGCCTCCCGGGTAGGAAGAACAGGCCGGGTGCTTTCCGATACGCAACTCCATTTCACGGATGCAACATCGCCACAGACTTGGCACTCAGTTGTCTGCTGTAGGCAGTGCGCTTACATTTGAGGTACCTGAGATATTCCAGCAAACAGAACAAGTGCAAATCTCTGCCCTCATTAAGCTTCCACACCAGTGGCACCAGACAGACAGTGAACAAAGAACCTAATCAATTAGTAAAAAACAAGCACCACGAAACACAGAGCCATGTCAGAGGACGGGAAGCATACAGTGGCCTTGGCAGGTCTTAGGGAGAAAGGTTACAAAGAGAAGAGACTCGAGAAGGTGAGTCAGCCCACAGACGGGAGGCGGGGAAAGCAGCCGGGGCACCAGGAACAGGCTGGGCAAAGGCCTGAAGGCAGAAGCATGCCCGCTATGCTGAGGAAAGAGCCCAGAAGTCAGCGCGGCCGAGTGCAGAAAGCGTCGGGGGAGGGTGTGGGAAAGGAGGGCAGGGAGCCAGCAGGGTGGTGCTGGTGCAGACCCTGCCGCTTGGATCTCCCAGAATGTCACCAGTGAGAGGCGAGACTATTGAAAGGAGTCACAAACCAACAGGCACTGGCTTTTCTGAGAGCAGCACTTTTAGCTGTGAAGTTGGACAGGTGCACTGATTTAATTTGGTTTGGAGCAAGAACACGCAATATGCAAACAGTGCGTGTTCTCCTGGAGCAGTGGCCGGCACATCAGCAGCCGAGACACAGGCCTGCGTCTGACTTCCCCAGGCCACACGGCCGTGCAGTGGGGGCGCAGAGCTCCCCGTCCAGGCCACCGGACTCTAGGCCCCTCGCTCTATCACCGCTCTGCCGTGCCAGTTTCCACATTCTAACTCCTCTTCGAATATTCTAGGAACTACAGTAGAATGTATTTTCCTCACGGATGCTTTACTTAACTTCACACAGATCTTATTATAGAATTATACACCACAAAGAGGCAGGATACAGTATGACAGTCGAAAAATATGAGGAAATGAACAAAAAAAACCCACTATTGTGACAACCTATTTAGAGACATTCGTCCCTAGGACTCCTATTTATGTCATGATACGAAATTGAAACTCTATTTAAATTGCTTTTATGTGTAAGTGATCTTATGGTCAGTGAGAGAAAAAAATCCAAATCCAAATTTAAAGACAGATGGAGGCCAGGGGGAAAATGTTTCTCTCTCTTTCACGTCATTTTGTGATATCTATGTCTTGTGTGAATGTGAGAAGCAAAGGGCTCCTTGCAAGCCCGCTCTAAAAACCCAACAGTATAAGTGGAAACGAAGGAAGAGACAATAAATGAACCGATTTCTTGCTCCTGACACAAACCTCGTTGGAAAGAACACTGATCCGACCCTTGAAAAAGACCCCACCTCATCCAGCTCTGCTCTGAGATGCCCATGCTACCATCCACAATTCTTAAGAAGAGTATAAAGCTTATCACTTTCAACAACAACACTGTCATCGCAATTGATGCAACTTTAATTAGTTGATACTCACTATTTTCTTTCAAAGTAAGGCTTAAAATTAGCAACTGCCAGGGAACAAAAGAGCCAGATGCAGCCTTGCTCGGTCGCTCGGTCAATGTAAAGGTAACGGCAGAAGGTGTTCACCACCTGCAAATTGGAGTAACCCCTGGAGACCGACCTCGGCCACCAGGGCTCCATCGGTGACTGAAATAAAACTGCTGCCAGGCAACCAGGCTCCCGAGTCTCACTGGTGGTGATAAGTGACGCCGGGTGTCCTAGCGTCTCCGCTGTTCCCTTAAGACACGGCGCGGTGGAGGCGGAGAAACCTGTCATCACCTTTGCCGCAGAATCTCAGCGACCAGCAGCAGAACCCTGCTCTACTCCCCTCTGAGGCTTTCTCCTCCGTGACCACAAAAGGGATAGTGCAACTTTAAGTGAATAAGAAATGTTTTTAAAGATTTTTATTTATTTATCTTTAGAGGGGAAGGGAAGGAGAGAAATATCAATGTATGGTTGCCTCTTGTGAGTCCCCTGCTGGGAACTGGCCTGCAACCCAGGCATGTGCCCTGACTGGGAATCGAACCGCAATCATGTGGTTCGCAGGCCGGAGCTCAATCCACTGAGCTACACCAGCCAGGGCTGATTAAGGAATTTTAATAGCAGTTCCTTAAACTGTTATATGACTCACACTCAGAAAATGCCACCTCAACAACTAGAAAGGACTCAGGTGAGAACTGTTTTCATTCTTGCTTTTTAAGTTTTAGTTTCATAGTAAATCAACCTCTGTATTTTGCATAGTTCAGCAGTTTGTATTATTATGGACTGTACGTATGCAAGGCGAAGAGCTATGTCATATATAAATTAATTCCCTTCCTTCCTCTCCTAATATAACTTAGGGAGTTGTAGATGTTCAATAAATGTTGACTGAAATCTAATTACAAAGGATTAACAAGGAGAAAGGAAAAGAAAGGGTAATTGAAAATGCTAAACTCCATTTTCCTCCGATCATTGTATTTTATTTACTTAGTTTATCTTTCAGTTACTGGAAATCCAAACCGGACGGGAAACTCTAGCTAACAAGAACAATAACAGAACAACAGACAGATGCGAGATGCCTCATCACAGTTCACAGGCAGTTTCAAATCGGGTAACTTCTCCCCTCCTGGGGGTTTCCAGGTAGTGGATAGGCGTTGTTTTGTTTGTTTGGCAATTTTAAACATCAAAGGGAAAAAGAAAAGGTTCTATCATAAATTAGAACTGTTTTCCTAGACTGAGGTGATGCTTCAGAAACTTTGCACATGCAGTGCAGTGATCTGCATTTTTGACAAGCATCCAATGATTCTCTTTTATGAAGCAAAGTAAAACTTTTATTATGAAACTTTTAAACATACAAAAGCACAGAAATGAACATACTACACACATTCCCTTTATCAGATCTAAACAATGCTAACATACAGATGTCATTAGATTATATTAAAATATAAGAGTAAATACATATCATTATAATAGATAGTATGCTACAATTTTTATAATGCGATATGTTAAAACGAACTGCTATGTCAAGACCCACCAGGGGGGAAATGGAGGACATCTGACACACCTTCTCTACCTCTGATAAATATTCTTTGTCTTAGGGGTTCATTTGCAATTGATAGAACACTACTGCATCAGGCTCCTTTTGATTACTGTCTTCCCATTAAGTTTTTTCCAACCTTTTATTTGCAACTTACATATATTATGTATCAAATATACCTTTCCTTTTAAAACATTAGGTTGGTGGAGGCATAATGTACGAAAAGCAAAATCCACCATTTTTAATTGGATAACTTGATGAGTTTTGACAAATGTAATTGAGACAGAGAACATCTCCATCACCCTCCAAATTATAAGATGTTTAATAGTCAACCCCTTCCTTGCCCCCTGGCTCCTAGGAAGCCACGAATCTGCTTTGTCTCGAGAGTCCCATCTTTTCCAGACTGCTCTATAAGTGGAACGGTGCAGTATGGAGTCCCTTTCACTTGGCGTATTGTTTTTGAAAGTTTCTATGTTGCTGCATACGTTTGTGGTCTGTTCGTTTTTATTCCACTGTATGGACATACCAGTGTTTGTTTACCCATTTACCAACTGATGGGCATTTGGGCCTATTATAAATAAATCTGCTTTAAAAACGGAGAACAAGTCTTTATGTGCACACACGGTTTGGGAACTACTGATTTAAAAGTTTGGTAGGAAACTCACAAACAAACAGCATGGAAGAGATGGCAACCTTTTATGAGTATAAGATGTTAACGAGGTAGAGTGGAGCAGAGATCTTGGGAAGAAGGGAATCCCTGATTTTTTTTCCTTTATATTTGAAATAATTTTTGATTTATAGCAAATTTGAAAGAATAGTACAGAGTTTTCTGTTGCTAGCATCCCCTAGTGTTAACATCTTACGTCTCACTGCAGTATAATTATGAAAACTAGGAAATTAACACAGGCACCATACTGACCGAATTACAGACCTAATTTATAATCTCACCAGTTTTCCCGCTGTATTAGTTTTTTACTGCTGTTGTAACCAGTCACCACAAGTATGGTGGCTGAAACTGGACAAGCTTATGCTCTTACAGGTCTGTATGTCAGAAGTCCAGCACAGCTGTCCCTTGGCTAAAATCAAGGGGCCAGCTGGGTGGCCTTCCTTGGTGAGGGCTCTGGCAGGAAATCTGTTCCCCGACTCTTCCTTCAAAAGGCCACCCACAGTTCCTGGTGCGTGGTCCCTTTCTCCATCTGCAAAACCAGCAATATCGCCTCTCTCTGAAAGGGTCTCAGGGTGTAAGGCCTCACGCGATTAGATTGGACCCACTTGGATAATCTAGGGTTCTCTTCCTACCTTAAGGTTTCTAGCCTTCATCACATCTGCAGTAGTCGCTTGCCTTGTAAGAGAGCGTATTCATAGACTCCGTGTGTTAGGATTTGGGCACCTCAGGCGGGGGCTGGGGGTACTGCGTGAAGGTGGAGTGAAGTTACAGTGACCACCAAACCGAGGAGGAGGCAAGGACAAAGCAGGCAACTCCACTCATTGTAACAAAATTTACTGTAGGCTGACTGACATACAGGGAGACGGGTCAGAGGGGACAGACGACCCAGCTCTCTGTACGGATTGTTCTCTGCTACCGGACAGTGGTTACATCCGCATTTGACAGAGGAGCTGAACCGCTAACTGGCAAAGCGAAGGAAATGACGGTGTGGCACCAGCCAGGAACCACACCTCCTGGCGGTCTTACGATGGACAATCGCTTAGCATTAATGCCAGCATGCCGTTTGGTGTTTATCTCGGTTGCTGTGCCGTCTTGTCTGTGTTCTGACAGGAGTCTTTCTGGTTCTATCGTGTAAGCTTACAGGACACAGCTAACCATGAACTCTGCAGCTCTGGTGCAGGCCAAGATGAGTCAGGTCAGAGTTCTCAGGAGAGAGAAAATGCTGGGACACAAGACGGAGTCAGGTTTGTTCAAATCGACATACACATGGGCCTTATTTAACCTTCCATATGTAGCTTAGGTAATGACTTTCTAATGAGTGGGCATTTAGGTTGCTTTAGCATTTTGCAGTTACAACAGTGCTGCGGGACACACCTCGTGCGTGCGAATTTCCCTGCCGACGGAGGCGTGTTTTCAGGGAAGACTGCTAGAAACGGGAGGGCTGGGTCAAAAGGAAAGCCCGCTGCAGCTTTGCCAAAATCCCCTCCAGAGCGAGGGCGGTCCCAGTGTGCACGGCAGCGCCTGTCCCCACGGCCTCGCCAACCGAATCTCTGCTGTGCTTCACAGTTCCTGCCGGTCCAAAAGGTGGAAGAACATTCTGAACTGCTTTAATTTGCATTTCTCCGATTATGAATCTGAACGTTATTTGTGTGTGTTCAAAACATTTTTTATAGTTTTTGAGAATTACCTTTTCATATCTTTTCTTATTTTCAATTTTTCTATTGGGCTTTTAGATATTTATCAGTTTTTAATAATTCTTCCGATGTTGTGACTATTTTCTCCCAGTCAGTTGACTGTTGTTATTAAACTTCGTGATGATGTTTCTTGCCATGCAATTTTTAAAAGTCATTTTTTTGCTTCTGGCTTTTCAGTCACCATTACAGAGTGTGTTTTCCTACATTGAGATTAAAGAGGAATTCATCTATGTTTTCATCTAGTAGTTGGGTAGTTTATTTATCCTTCACATTTAGATCCCTAATCTATTTTGAGTTTACTCTTGTGTAAAGCGTGATATGTACACATCTAATTTTTCTTTTCTCCAAATGGCTATGTGGTTTGCCTTCACTTTTTATTCCGAGTACGACTCCTCAGGAAACCAGTCTCCATTTCTAATGGGAGTCAGTCTCTGGCTTCTCGTTACTTGAGAGCTTTCGTTTGTTCTGCCGTTTTCTCCCTGTCTTGACCCATCACTCGTTCTGTTCCTATTTTCCACCCCCTACAGAGCCTTACCTCCTGAAGGCAAACACTACTGGCCTCAGTCTGTGGTTCTTCAATGCGTAGCACCTACTGGGGTACTTAATGTGTGTGTGTGTATGCAGAATGCTGAAATGACTAATAAGCTGAATTATTAAGAAAAGTCCAAGCCACTCAAAGTAGGAAAAATATCTACTGTTTCTAAGGGGAAGACGTCAAAATTATTTAGAAAGAAGCAAATCTTGTGTTTAAAGAGGGAAAGTTTGGTATTGGGAATATTCACTTCTGTAGCCCACCTCAGTCCCTGCTAATGAGGTGGAAGTCGATTTTCTTATGACTAGCAGACTGCTGGCCTTCAGATATGGATATTACGGGAGATGGTCTTAAGGGACAAGATAATGAGAAATGATGGGTCAAAACTAAGAAAGAGAACATCCGCCCGCTGTGAGGTCTATTAGTTTCCTGGCCATCTACCTCCCCGAGGCCATCAGAACAGCCTGAAAAAGCACCAGGCAAAAGCACCATGTGGAAGACATTTCTTTTCACTGTCAGGGGAGGTGAACCAGGTAAATTTGATTGAAGCTTCGCGTCTCTCATTTTCAGGTCTCTAAGAATAACAGCACCACAGATGGAGGTGTGCTTTGGAGCCTGTTCATTATGTTAAAGAATAAAATTCTTACTGCTTCTAGTGCAACAGAACGCCCCTAAAGCCCGTCTTATGAAAACGGTGGTGAGCAAAAGGTGCAACGTGGAAAAATGTAATTACTCCTCACTAATGTCTCTCATGGAAAAGATTTTATTAGGTATATTTTTATAACCTCTTGAGGCTATTTCCTATTTATATTGTTTCTAAGCATGCAAACATCTTTCCATGATAAATTTAGGGCCCAAAATACTAACAAACTGGTCCTTAATATCCAGTGCCTTTTCATCTGCAAACCTCCAAGGACCTTAGAATACTTATATAGAGTTTTGTTATCATAGAAAAGGCATTAGGGGCCTTAAAGAAGGTTGAATGATTTGCTCTTTCTCACACAAGTGAGATGCTAGGTGAACATACGTTTAAAAAAAAGGCTGATCACTTCTCTGCCTGTTCTAAGTACAAGTTCTTTCTTGTAAAGATTTTATTTATTTATTTTTAGACAGAGTGGAAGGCAGGGAGAAAGAGAGGGAGACAGACATCAATGTGTGGTTGCTTCTTGTGTGCCCCTCATTGGGGAGCTGGCCTGCAACCCAGGCATGTGCTCGGACTGGGAATCGAACCGGCGACCCTTTGGTTCCCAGACCAGTACTCACTCCACCGGGCTACACCAGCCAGGGCCTAAGTACAAATCCTTAAATGCTAAAATATGAAACCCTTGCACTGATACTCAGGATGAAAAAGGCACCTGATCCAGGCCCTCGACTGTGATGGAGAGGCGCTCCTGAGAGACAGTGGTCTCCCGGGTGCAGAAGAGGGGAGCCCAGGAAGCAAGGACAGTTCTGTCGGGTTGTGACCTTCATCATCACAGCCTGTTCAAAGTCTGACTTCTAAACACCCAAGAGGCAGACCACATCCTTCCCTACACATTCGACTACTCCTTGGGTGAGGAATGAACGACAGCTCCTGGGAGTGGTTCCTTCCATCCCTAATCTCCCAGGGATTCCACAGGAGGTGAGTTATTCCCTCCTCCTCCTCACTACATTCCACCCTTAATTCTGTTTTACTTAACAGATTAATGTAGACCCCTAAAAATACAGTACGCAGTGTGGAGAATTCAAAACCATCGACTCCTGATGAAGATGCCGTGGCAAACGAGGTTAACGTCTTTGCGACATGCACACCTGGGGTGATCACAAATGCCATCATATAATGAGTTTTGATAAACAGACTGGAAAGAAGAAAAAAACGGCACTGGAGTTACAAGTTGACTAAGACACACAGCATCCTGATCTTCTAGAACAGTGGTGTCTAAATTGTACTGACCGTGTACCCAATAAGTCAAATATTCTTGGTGTGCATCCCTACCATTGTTCACCTAAAATATAAGAATGTTTTCAGGGATGACTATAAAAGATTCAATAACATGAAAATTTCAAAAGATGAATGAAAAAAATCAAACATTTATTATCTTTTTTCTGCAACACAAATGGATGCTGCTATGCACCCTCGGAGGCAGGCGCATCCCATTCTGGAGCCGCCAACTATAGCATCACGACCAGGGAGGGCGACTACTAGGCAAACAGTGACGCTGTAAGTACTATAACGGATAAATGCGCAGTCCCACCGAAGGGCAGAGAAGGTGAAGGCCAATGTGGCCTCCGAGGGGTGGAAAGAAACTGGAGCTGAGTTTTAAAGGATAAAAACACACTCAGGAAGCATAGAAGGCGGTCCTTCTAGGAAGAAATACATGACGATACCAGAAAAGACTCGTTTGGGGAGCTCTTTACATTTGGTAAAGACGGAGCACTCTGAGTCTGGAGGGTCAGAAATCTGGTGGGGATGCCGATGTTGGGTGTTGCGAGATGAGACCTGGGGGGGCAGCCAAAAGGAGACAATGAGAGGCCCTCTGTGCTAAGTGAATGTTGCTTTTTCTCATCCTGTAAAACACCAGTTAAAAGCAAAGGCGCTCAGCAGGTGACGGATGCTTTCTAAAGGCAGAGCTCGATCTGTCGGAAGACACTCAAATGAGGGCAAGGAGGGAGAGAAAGAGAGGGGGAAGAACCCTCGAGGAAAGCCAGGCAAGTACAGCGGGGTCATGTCCATGGGTGTGGGGCCAGAGAGAGCTGCTAAAGGACTTCAGGCAAGGGAGACTCAAGAGATCATCAGGCTGAGACTTAGAGAGGCCACTCTGGCATCAGTATAGAGGCTGAAGCGGGTGAGGAGGAACTGGAGGCCAGGAGGGTTTTTTTTTGTACTAGATGGGACCAGCTAACCATTCGGAAGCACTCACTCACTGCAAGATATAAGGGCCCTTATTTGAAAAGCAGAAGAACAGTTTCACTAAAGGTGCTGAGACAGAAGACTTTCCTTTCTTTGGCAGACTCGCCCTCGGTTTGCCCAGGTGTTTTTAATTTGCTGTTTCAGGTTATGCTCCCTCGGGCACAGGGCAAGTGCAGACCCTCCCCCATGGGCCCCACGGCCCATGACTCAGCATGTGGGTGGCCCACTGGCAGCCAGGCTGCCTCTCCTCAGCCACCATACCCACCCGCCACGCCCTGGCCGGGTGGCAGGGAGTCCGGGCAGGCCCTTTCCCTTGCCGTGGCTGTCGCGGCCTCTCCCTGGGGACTTGGATTGGTGATGGGCAGAAGGCATGCCCCGGCTGAGCTGTGGCCTCTGGTCACCTGCCAGACACTAATGAAGATGACAGGGAGGGGCAAGGAGGGCCCTGCTAACCCCTTCTCCTGCGATGAGATGCCATAGCCGTGGCGCCAGCCTCGAGCTTTCAAAGCCAGGCCTGGGGCTGGTACAGGGCAAGTATGGCGAGTCTGATCCCCAAAGTCTAGGGGGGGCAGCGGGGCTGGGGTGGATGAACTTGAAGAGAGACAAAGACCTGATGATTGAATTGGGAGGAAAGAGAATAGAATACTATGACTCTTTGGCTCTGGGGAATGAAGAAATTGTAGTACTACCAAGTTAGAAATTCAGGGGAAAAGAGTTACAGAGAGAAACATTAAGTGAACACAGAGTAGGGTGAGCTGAACAGAAATTACTGTGGGACGTAGAACCAGGCGTTAGCAGAATGCAGAGGACTGTTTAGAAGATTCTCTGGAACAATATTGCTGTCTGTGTCCTGCTGCGTCGATCACTGACTTCACTCCTGTGCGAGATTGCAAACTCCTCCTAATACAAAACTCTCAGCACCATCCCATTAAACTGGCTCCCACAGAATACATGTTAACAAGAGTGCGGGGGCAGAGGTGGACAAAATTAAAAAGGGCAAGCAGTTTATTTAATGGACACACGGGCAACCGTTTATTTTCTTTCTCTAGGAATTTTCCCATTCTGGACATTTCGTACAAATAGAATCCTATTGCACGTGGCCTGTTGAGGCCGGCTTCACTCCTTTAGCACAGCGTTTTCGAGATTCACCCATGCTGGAGCAAGCACCAGCACTTCACTCTGTTTATGGTGGAAAAACACGCCACTGTGTGGGTGGACCGCGCTCAGCGTGTCTCTCTGCAGCTGAAGGACACTTGGGTTGTATCTACATTTTTGCTGTTACAAATAGTGGTGCTATGAACATTCACAGGCAAGATTTTGTATGTGCAACTGTTTTGAATTTTCCTGTGTCTATTCCTAGAAGTAGAATTGCTAGGTCACGTGGTTCTCTCTGTTTAACCTTCTGAGGAATTGTCAAGCTGTTTTTCCAAGTGTCTGCATCACTTTCCGTTCTCCCCAGCAAGGTATAAGGGTTCCAATTTTTCCACAGCCTCGCCAACACTTATTACTGTCTCCCGCTTTGATTATAGCCATCCTAGTGCGTAAAAGTAGTATTGCATGGCCTTTGTGGGCATTTTCCTAATGACTCATGACGCTGAGCACCCTTCCATGTCTCAAATGGCCATTTGCATATCTGCTCTGGAGAAATGTCTATTCGAATCCTTTTGGGACCTTTTAATCGCTACTCAATAGTCCGACAAAAAAATTTACACTGCTATCTTAATTAAATAGGCTACTAGGAATGAGGTTCATTTAAAATGAAATTTGTAGATGTTTAATATAAAACAGATAAAGTGTTTCAAAATCCAGTGGAATGGTACTGGCGCTGGTAACAGAATTAAAGGGCCCGATGGTAGGAAGGGGCCTCAGGGGTCCTGCTATTCACCAGCACGGCCGGTGTCTTGCTGAGTATTGGTACAGTTGAGAAACGCACCTTTCTGTACCGCTAATTCTAGCCAAATCAAGGAGTTGGCAAGGTTCCCTTTCTAGCCCTAACTTCTGCGAAAGAGAAAAGCACCTAATACCAGTTACACTTAGTGGCTAATTATATGTTCCCTTAAGTGGGCATTATCCCTTCAAAATGTGTATCTCTAATTGTGAAATGAAAGGTGTGAGGCCTCCTTAAATGGTAAAGCGGAAGAAACACCCGTGCTGGGAGAAAGAGGAGCTCATAGCCCAGTATCCACGAGAAGGAGCTGCCGCGAGCTCAGCCCGCCCTCTCCCGCACACAGCCCTGGTCTCCAGGGCAGGGTGAGCTGCAGCGCCCGCTCGCTAGCAGGCTGCAAACCCATTTCTAGGAAGACCCGCAGGCTGCGGAGGTTTCCACTGCTCTTTGATGGTTTCAGGGATGGCCTGGCACTGCTGCCCACCACGCCTGCCCCCTTTTCCGCCAGGTTTTTGGCCTGTCCTTTTTATCCTGCTAAGAGGTCATATCTCATCTTATTTCTTTCTTCTCTGCTCCAAGATTTATATTTTCTAGGATGTTTATCATGAAGAGATTTTAAAATTACACCCATTCTGATTACAAAATGATTTAAGGGTATAGTTAACATTTAATGCCTTCAGACGGTCATTTTTCTTTTCTGACATCCCTATGTTTATTACATTATTTTTGCCTCTGGTAGCAATATTGTGATAGGCATAAATATGAGTATATATTCATATATTATATATTCATACATATATGAATATAAATATGCCCTTTATTAAAGGAGGGGTCACTGTAGGGTGATCCTATTATGGATTTTCACTCCATGTTGATGGTCAGCAAAGAGAAGGAAGAAAGATGGACACAGAGTATTTAAGCTGTAGAGGGTAGAACTCTAGGGCCCTGGAACACAATCACGATGAGAATAGAAAAATTAAAATGGCACCTAAGTGGCTTGGGTGCCACGAATTCAAATTGGTTACTTTCCCCCTGAGGCTGAGATTCTTAAGCTGGTCAGAGGTCACCGAGCCACAATAAAACACGTGTTGTGTAAGTGCAGACAAGTATTTTGTAAGAAGCGTTTGGTCAAAGGGCTGCCTGCCTGACCTTGGCAAACACTTAGAAGGGCCACTCACGCACAGCACAGCGATCGTGTCTGTGGGCAGCACCAGGCCAGTGAGAAGGTGCCAGACTCGAAGGTACAGAAGGAGGCCCGGGGTCTACGGTGCGGACGCTGACTGAAACGAGTCCCTCGCGTTTTAATCAATCATTTCGACACACAGTTCCAAACCCTGGGCGCACATTACAATCTTCTGGGAAGTTTTTTAAAACACAGAAGATTAGGTTCTAGCCCAGAGACTTCCCTTTCACTGGTCTGAGGGGTAGACACTGGTCTTGTTTTTGGTGATTAGGTCCTCGGGTGATTTTTTAGGTACAGCCAGAGTTGAAAATCACTAGTTAGGACAGCGAACACTTTCTGGTCTTCATGAAGTCAGCATGAAGCTTTCTGTCTCTTTCTTTAACATGGAAAAACAAAGATCTTATTAAGGATTTTATTGATCTTACTGATGATTCTATTCAAAACAGAGACCAATACAAACGGAGTCCAAAATCTTGACACTCCAGAAAAAGTGTAACATTTCTTTTCATGCAGGAATTGAACTTAGTCTACATTTATTGTTCCCAAGCTTCGCTTCCGTCTAAAAACAATGGAAAGGTCCCCCCTCTCGCCAGTCTTTTGTACCTCGTACATTAGCCGCCGGGAATGCTCAGGTGCTACAGTGACAAGAACACAGGGAGGGTCACACAGAAAGAGTCAGCCACTGCTCTCGCTCGACTACGCTCCCCGGTTGTCTTGGCATATATTTTAGGGCTTGAATTCTCTCAGAGCCAAGCTCGAAGCCAACACAAACGCAGCAGCTGCGACTGCATTGTGTTGCGTTCACATGAAAGGCCGGCTCAGACCATTGTGGGACGGAGACGAGAACACTGAGCGGAGCACCTGGCCCAGAACACAGCCCGCCTTCTCTCGGCCAGAGCTACATTGATGGCATCGTCTAAGGAGAAGCGATAAAAAAAATCGTAAACATCAATAGTCACTTTATACATAGGATGTTAAAGCAAGGAGGCTGTTCCAAACACTAAGGCAATGTGAAACAGACACATACGATCACAAGACGTGATCATTTTCCCTTCCTGAATTCAATTATAAGCCCCTAAATAACTTTTCATTAGTTAGTCGTTTCTTTCTAATAACTCCTATAATATTTAAGTGTAGTTTTGAAAATGCATAAAACAGAATGGATACCTTATTTAAAGGAAAACACAAATGTGACCAAGGCAAGAAGTCTACTAGGATGGTAAAGAAAAAGAGACAAATAGGATCTTTAAAAAGAGGCAAAAACTATTCAAATGACCAAAACTGTTCTTGAGGAATCTAACAGTCAAAACTCAGATCTGCAGAAACTCTGTGAGCTTATGCTATGTATGATGCCTGAATGCATCGGACAGAGTCACAGAAACAAATCATTGATTAAAAAAAAGTCTCCCTCGTTTCACTTCCCAATATAAGTAGACATAGCATATACTGTATACACAAAACACCAGAGCCCTGAATTCCAAACGCAACTTCAAATCTCCCTTTATTGAGGAAAAAATGTAAGTATTCTGCACAGGCACACCCACTTATTCCAGATGATCCCTTCGTGGTTATCAAATGGTTTGGAAACCTACTGGACCGGAGACCTCACCAGTAAATACCAAGAGAGTAAGTATAAGAGATCGTCTAACTCTGGTCCTTCCATAATTCGTGCATATTTCATTTGCTGGCAATTATTTGGTAGGCGTGTACTATGTGCAAGGTGCCGTATTAGGCACTGGGGTAGCAGCGAAGATGAGTAGAAGAGGTATGCACTGTCTAAATGAGGGACACACACCTATAAGCAAATACTACTTTCGATCCACAGTTGGGAAGGAAACCATGTATGCATGGCGCTGACTTAAGACACACACAAAGTTTCGACTGTCGGGTGGCCGGGGCCCCTACCCCAGCATTGGTCAAGGGCCAACTGTAATTACTATGGGAATAACCGTGGACAAATGTGGGGCGAGAGGGAGGAAGAGCAGAACAGCTATCACGCAAATCACTGCTTTTTCTTATGGTTGATTCAAATACAAATGCATTTAAATGTTCCTAAAAACCAGGTCATCACCTTAACCTGCGGGTTCGGCGTCTATATAAGTTCCCTCTTTCGTTTCTCATGTCCTTATTTTTAAACTTATTGACTCCACTGTCCACCACTTGCATAAAGATAGCTTAGACTAAGTAAGAGTCTAAGCCATCTTGCTATACTGGTTATGCATTTTACATTTTTCAAAATATGGCCTTGCTGGAATGAAGAGGCTACACAAAGGATTCACCTCCCAGCGGGGGGCTCACTGTTCTGGTTACACACCGTGGCTCATTTCTGCCTCACCCAGGAGCTGCCGTTCAGCTGCATGGCCTCCCCTGGGTCTCCCAGAAGCTGACCTCTACTCTAGTGCCGTCAGCTGTGAGGTGGGTGCTGGGCTGGCCCTCTATCCAGTGACGGCCCCTTACCCCCCGCCTCTGAGCACTGGCAAGAAGAAGAAGAGTCACTCAGGAAAGAGGCACGTAATTTACCAATACTTCACAGTATTTATACAACTTGGTTTAGCTTTATGGGCCAAGACAAATATTTCAATAAACAAATCTCTAATGCTTTAGCAGCCAGCAAAATTTAGGTTAAGCCTGACAAACCCACTCTCTTACGTCTTGTCCTAACTCACATTCCCAGGCCTCTTTCCTGCCATTTTGCCTACATGTTTTTCTATTCATGCTTTTCTATTCTCACTGAGCCCTTTCCACGTTTCCTGATGGCGTCAGTTACCTTATGACGCGTGCCTTCCCAAAGGCTCTTCCCTCAGCCCGGAATACTCTTCTTCCCTTGTCAATTACTTTCATTCAGCCTTTGAAATTCAGCGCAAACACTGGCTCATGGCAAAGCCTGAGCCAACACAGCACGTTGTTAAAAACCCGTGTGACCACGTGCATCTACCTCCTTATGAATCTGGCCCTTTTTCTGTCTCTTGCTACCAGATTTTAAGTTCTCTGGGAGTGGCGAATTCTGGGTTCGTTTCTGTTCCCTAGCACCAAGTACAGTGCCAGGAAAGTGTCTATAATTGGTGAATCACCAACACTTCGCCCAAAGTAAGCTTTCAACAAGTGTGTCAGTAATTTCAGTCAAGGCTTGCTAAGATCTCTGTCATCTGCTCCCAGTAAGTGTGAAAATGTCTCTGGGAAGAACAAGGCTGTTGTGGGGAGCCTACTACCAGCTCCCTTAGGGTTCAACTGAGGAGTGCTGAACCTGCTGTTCGCCATCGTGAAGACACTTGAACTCTACCTAGAACCACAAGTACCTGTGCTTAAATCTCGCTTCTGCCCCCTCCTGAAGGTGACATGGGAACGGCCATCTTTGTGATGCTGTGTAAGTAACTTAAAGTCAAGCATCTCAAAGTCTGGCTCCTTTTTGTACTGCTTTCTAGTATTCAGAGGGTCCATTTTGATATTAATTACAAACGTATTTTGTGTTGATCTAAAAAATACACATACCTCTTATTGCCAATGCATTTAAGTGATGTAGGTCACATTGGCTATTTGTGTTATGTGCAAATTAAAAAAAATACAGTGTACTTCCACAGACATCCAAGTGCCATGGTGCCTCGTTTAGCCAGCATGTTCTGGCTTCTCTCAGAAGAATATAAATTATTTATCCAGCATTATCAAGGAACCAGGTACTTCACAAGGCAGATTTTTCTGATAAGTTTTTTTTAAGCATCACATACCTTCAACATTTTAACTACTCTCACCATATAAATACTCTCACTGGATATAGATTACTCTCACTATATAAATACTCTCACTGTACAATATTGTACAGTCCACTTTTTAAAAAAGCCCAGAACAACAAATACCGCCTCACTTCTTCTTGACGATTCAGGAGCATTATTAACCTCAATTACTGCGCTGTGCACCGTCCATCCTGTAATGGGACCGTACCATTAGGGGCTATTGATGAATGTAAAGCTCTTTGCCTTTACCCTAAGTGGCTTCAGATTGTTTTTACGGCTCTGCCACCAGTGTGTTCTGATGGCCCTTTTTCAAACGACTGTGTAGGTGAGGGCTCGTGGAGGGTTAAATCCTCCTAGAGTGGAGTGCACGGGCTCAGTGACCTCGACTGGGTAGGCAAAGGCCTCCTCCTTCCCTGGGGGAGGTGGCGGGGTGGTCCACAGCCTCACTGCTGAGCGAGCGGTCTGCACGTGGAGCCGGTCTTTGTGTGCACGTGTTGTCGGTGTGTTACTTTTACTCTTGGTGTGAAGGTAAACCTTAGATTACCTGTCAACTTACTGCTTAAGTTAAATAAAAATTGTCATTCATACTTAATTCGAATTGTTTAAAGCCCAGACACGAACTTCAGACTAAGCTTAGAGGTACCTGAATGTTCTCACTTTGCAGAAGAATATTCTTCAGCTACTGACTTAAAAATTCTTTTCAAGCATTCATCATTCTACTACAGCATGATGGCAGGAAAACTTCAAGTTCTAGTTCAGTCCCTCTTTGCCAGACTCTGTATATGGATAGTTATTTTCAGTGTATCTGATCTCTGTTTCATCAGGAAAACAAGGATGGGGAGAGGAAAAAATGCTTTCTTCATTCGTTAAAAAGTGTTAAAGAATAGGTAGCCATGCCTAGGGAACAGAGAAGTCCAGTAAAAGGCATCAAATCTACTATTTTAAAGTTCCTGTCATATTGGGTTAAAATATTAACCCAACATTTGCTTGTGATCTTTAAAAATGAAAGAATTGTAAAAATTTGAAAAGGCACAGTAACAAATATCCACCAACTTCAAGGTACTACAATACAATAAGGAGAAATCTCGCTCCTTCAGATTAATTCATAACGAAACATCATTTAAGTTAACTTACTAATGAATGCCTACTTGTATGTCTCCAAACATCAGTTCTACGTAAAACATCATCTCAACTTTAAAAAAAAATAGCACTGGAGTAAGTACCTAAAGAAAGAATATAAGATATTAACTTGACTGAATAAAAAGAAAAAATCTCTGTTTCCACAGAAAATCTATTTCTATTTTATATTGATTTCCATTGTACCTATAAAAATGACCAACTTAAGGCAAGTCATTCTTGTCAAATTTAAACACAATGAACTTTAATAATATGATTGGATGTAACTGTATTTCTTGCTCAATAAACAAAGACAATGAATGAATGAATGAATGAATGAAGGCATGGGTTACTCAGAGTTACACCAAAATGGTCCACACTAGGCCTGTAACTGGTGGTCAGCAGAGCTGACCCCTTGGAGACTTTCTACCTCAGCACCCTTTGAATTTAACAATGACTCTCAGTACTACCTTGTCAGTTTAAAGAGTATTTCTGTCAGGGTGTTTCTTAAGCACTTTCAGGATCATTTAAAAGATGACTTAAGCAAAGCACAGGCCAGACTTCATGATTAGAACTCACAATTGCTTAAATTCTCTGATTATATGCTTTGCAACTTTATAAGTCTCATCATTCTCTACTTATGTTCCAGCTCTAGAAACTTTAAAAGAAAAAAATCATAACCCCATTCCTTAAAAAGAGAAAGAAAAAGAATTTCTCACCAGCACCTTTATAAAACTATGATAGGTTTTGGCTAGTAACTTGGTAAAAGGTCATTCTGCAAAGATTTGCATTGTATAGTTCAGAGGAATTTGAATTTCAGGTATTTACTTATATACAGGGTCTGGCACAAATAATGCCCCAGTTGTTACTACAAACTTTTATTACATAAACATAAGCATGTCACTCTGTAACATAACACTGTCACACTCAAGCACACCCCCTAGGACATTTTAGGTGATGTGTTCCAATGAAAACTACAAATTGTCACACCCATATTACTCCCCGACCGACCACACTCGCGCAGGCCTTCCTTGTGCCGGACCCTATGGGTTGGAACTGACCCACGAGTCAAAACGAAACTCCCTACAACCTAACGGGCCCTACACTGAGGGTAGTGGGCATGAGCCACAGTCAACAATCTACAGAAGTTGACAACTTTGTCCTTCAACCGAAGCACTGTAAAGAAATTCTCGAGGAACAAAATGGTTACAGTCATCCTCTCGAACTCTAAGAAGAAAGGAGGAACTTGAAATTTCCTCTTGGAGAAGAGAAACGCTTACTGGGACTTTGAAGGGCGAGGTATATGCACTGTCCATGGAGCTGGGCTTCTCGGATGTGCTGGTCCCTGAGATGCTCCGTCTGCGGGGGGACCTTTCTGCTGGCACCTCTGGAAAAGAAGAGATGTGACATCATTAAGAAGCCCACATTCCAGAAGTTTCTCATTGCAAAATTATTGGGGGGGGTTTTCCCCCCTCACAAAAAGTCAGTTTGCTTTAAAGGTACATTACATTCTATATCCACATCATCTCTCTCTTTATCTCTGTGGCATTTGAACTATGGAGACACGAGAAGACGGTCACAGTTAAGAATCTGCTGTCGGGTGGCAGCTTCTGTCTTATCTGTGCACCTATAAGAAGTAATTTCCTCTGAGCTAAGTTTAATACCTGTAAGTTCACTTAATATTTGCCTCTCACAGGGTATGAATCTACTTCTCTATCTGTCGGCAATACAGGAGTTAATCGAAATTTTTGATAATCCTGTGAACAGAACATGGTCTAGCGCTGCTCACGATATGATGCTGTTCGCACAAAGGTCAAAGTTCAGCTCTGTGCAGATGCAACGATTCACCAGACTGCAAACCAAAGGGCTATGCAAAGACTAAAAGCTGCTGCCAGGAAAAAATATCATATATGCCCATGCAGACACAAAAATAGATCAGCTTCTCCTCGTTCTGGCAACGTGACCTTATTAGGGTCTTACTCTGGAATCCTAAATATGTTCGAACCACTTAACAAGCTTCAGATTTTGCAGATACTGTGATAATCCCAAACTTAATTACTACACACTACATTAAGGTTACAGTTTCTTCGGAGAGTGATAGATATATGCATATATATGCACATACACAAGCACACACAGATGAGAGATAGATGCATAATTATACCTTTGTCACAACTGCTTCCCATCTCCACTTCAACTGACAGATATATAGGAATCCAGCTTCTCAGAGAACATTAGATAATCTCAACATGGACAAGGAAAAACAAAACACATCCTAAAAAAAGTATTCTGTGTTATCTTCCAGATCTTAAAAAAATAAGGAGTGAGTCGTGACTCCGGAGACTGACATTTTGCTTCCCGCTGTTCTCCCTTTAAAAGACAGATGCAGCTTAAACTTCCATTTCTGGCCTCCTGGCCCCTGGGATCCGTGCTACTTCCACTTAAGAGAAAGCATTTTTTTCTTGCTCCCGCTCCCTCCCTGTGTCTCGCTCTCCCCCCTTCCCTCTACAGCTTGCAGAGAGAGTAAGCGAGAAAGAAACACACACGACTGCAGCCATTCAACCAGTCCCTGCCGCTGCACATCCTCATTAGTTATCTTCAGGCTATCAGCAGACGCCCAACCACTGCCACCCCCCAGTTACAGAAAATCTCACTGTGTTGCACTGATCTGCGGCGAGAAAAAACACTTCCTGAAATTTATAGTCAGTTAGTGCCAAAAGGACACCATTTTACACGGACCCAGCGATGCCCACGAGCCAGCCCCTCCCACGGCGAACCGGCTGCAAGGGCTGACCCTATTACCAGCTTCGCCTCTCAGAGGCTGATTTGCTCTCCCTAACATCTCCGCGGTGACACCTTGACTAGTGAGACCTAAGCCAACATTCCTAATGACGGGGAGGCTGGTGCCACAGCGTCTTACAAGCCTGCAGTACAAGAAATGTCCGCACTACAACTGTGCTTTGAAGTCATGACCAATAGCTAACTGCAAATCTCTCGACTTCTTGCCAGCCATCGGCGGTGGGTTAAATGAGCCTTAATGTACAGAGTCATTTTCAGAATTAGGCACACAGGATTTAGTGCACACTTCTAAAAAATGGCAGTGTAAGTAGCTAAAATGAATGGGAATGGCACAAAGCACTGGATTTAAGCACATCAGTCGGTCGAACACACTGGACCGGACCCTCGGACTTCGGGAACCTGATATCCAGGAGTGGGCAGCTCAGAGGGGGCAAGTCCCACGGGGGCCAGGCAGGTGGGCACAGGTGCTGGGGGAGGTGAGGACGCCTCATCCTCCCTCTGACAGTTACCTCTAATTAGGAAGTATGGGAGACTATTACAATAAAATATGTTTTTAATCTCTGAAAAACTGATGGAGAAACAAAACTAGGAGGAAAAGAAGGTCCCTTAGCAAGGAAAGAATGGTCTGGTAAACTGTTTTCTTTGATTTGCAATATTCTCACTAAGAACAAAAACCGAAACTTATTTCTTCACTTTCTTCCAAACATCAAATTTTAGTTTTCAGGCACATGAACTCATTAAGTAAACACATTTGAGTGCTTTTAACTATTTGGACATTATATGGGCTAAAATGGGCAACCGCATATCCATCTCTAACTAATACATTACTTCTTGTTGTTGTCTTAATTGTGGATTCTCTTTCTGTATCATGAAAAAGAGAAAACCCCACAATTCCAATGTGTAGCTTAAGTGTTACTGGGTTCAAAAGAAGAAATTAAATTATTCCAGAAGTGTGAACAACTATCCCCAAAAGAGGGAAAAGAAAGGACACGAGGTCGGTTAAACAGATTAACGTAAGAGGAATCAGTCCACACTTCTTGCCTTTCTCAGCCTCCACAACAATGCAAAAAAGAAAAAAAAGGCCATTTACTACCCAGGTTCTTTGGTCCTCAGAAGATTCATAACTATTTCGAAGCTGAGAGAAGACTATGTACCCCAAGAACCAATCAGTGTCCACTTAGAAGGAAGGCAGCGGCAGCGGCACGGGGGGAACTGACAACGTGCCGGGTTAGTCCCAGGCAGGCCTGGTCCCAGCTGGTCCGGCTAGCTCAACCTGAAGTCTCCAAGGGGGAAGGAAAACTGCTACTACGCTCTTCCAGTTACATTTCTGCTGAGGTGGACGGAAAGCCCATGGTGGTTCCAGTAGGCCACAGTTAGATGGCTTTCTCCCCTACGCCCCCGGCTTGCTACACGGTCTCGTCTTATTTTCACCTGCGGTAAAAATTAATGTTCTTTCCCAGTCACAATATTTAATTATAGTCATTTTAAAATATGCTCGCTTTCTAAGGCTGAGACGTATCATATTGTTTCAGTAGATAAAGGTCTGAAACGGTTTTGTTCACTTTCTCATCATCTAAAAATAGTGTTTTTCATCTTCAGATTGAAAGAGCCTGGTTAAGTTTTAAACTTATCTTATCATTTCCTTTGCCACTGGGTACAAGCTGAGATGAGGTGACAACGTATCATAATGAGAGTTCACATCCAGCCCGGCCCTGCGCAGAACGATGCGCGGAACGAGGAGAACGCTGGGTGCTTTTCTTAGCAGCCCTAGGACCGACTGCCCGCGTGCCCTGTGGGAGCCGTTTCACCCTGCCCGCCCCGGTCTTCCTTAGTAAACTGGTTACTCAGGCCAACCAGAGATGAAGACAAGATAATGAGCTCATATGCTTTGATGCGGAATTAGCATTTTCAAAGAAAGGGACTCTCTAAATACAAAGTGTAGTATTGTGACGTCATTTCCTCAACACATGATTTTCCTCTCTGTCAATGTGCTTTTTTTGAAAAGTGTGGCGAAGAAATCGACAACTGGATAATTATTAGGGGCAAAGGCACTTCTGATAGAGGATGTGCCTGTTCAACAAACAGAACCCAACCTCTGCCTTGAGGACCTAAGAGTATGTCCATGGCCTTTAATTCCACGGATAAGGGAGCAAATGTCAAAAAGTGTGTCGGGGAGGGAAGAGAAGTAAGGCAGCGTTAAGGCACTGGGGAGGCACAGTCGTTCCTCTACAGTGAGTACAGGGAAGAGGCGGCTGCCTTGAGAAGGTGAGTTTGAGTCAACACGGAGGGGGTGGGGCAGTCACCCAGGGGGTTTCTAAGGGAAGGACTCCGCTGGCAGAGGAAGCCAGCGCCAAATTCCAGGGTGAGAGAGAGCAGCCGGGAAGCCAGAGGAACTGGTGTGGCGAGTGGGGGCGAACTGGCAGCAGAAAGCCCGCAGGCCTGCACCGAAGAACTTGGCTTTTTACTCTCAAAGGAAAACCACCTGGTGAAATGCACTTCCTGGCCCTTTCTTAATTATTTTCCTTTCAGGATTTTGAATAATAAATGAGATTGAAATAATTCTGGAATATTGTGTTTGGAAAGAGAGTAAAGGGAAATGTTTATCATACATGTTTGCTAATACAGAAATGTTTAACTGAGGGATCAGGTTTCAAAACCCTCCGAAAATATCAAGAGAAACGTGTCTGTTATATAACATTATTATGGCCAAACATGTAAAAGCATCAAATCAAACACATTCACTTTTTGTTCCATCACATTTAACCAAAGTCCATATAGTATCATGCCATAGATGCACATATGGAGCACACACGACACAGCTAACCATGTCATGAATTCTCTGACTGCCACTTTGAGACCAAGTTACACTAGTTTTTTAAAAGGTAGGTGAAAATGATTCATAAATACTTTCAAAAGAGAAAACACTGTACTGTAAAAGTTATTTAAGCGCCCGTTTTGCAAATAATCTATCTAGGGTGGAAATCCTGTCACGATAACTTCATCCACTACGGAGCGTCTGTTATGTGCTAAGCACTGGGCCGAATATCTGTCTGTCTTAGTCCCGGGGACAGCCCCTGCGGAAGCGCCAATCACGGCTCTGTGGGTAGGAGTGGGGCACATTTAAAAGAAGGGAACGACTTTACTGACGTGAAAGCCATTCCGGAAAGTTCAACATGAAAGATGAACAAAACGCAGGAAAGGATGCATAAGTTCTAATTTGGTGAACGGTGATGGAAGGAACCAGAATACCCTTCTCACAGCAACCTTCTCCGTAATGACAGACCAGAAAAACACTGTGCGTGCACAGCCGCCGCCAGTCTGGCACACACTCGCACCACATGTCGAAATATTTCACATGAATAGCACCTAAACCAATTCCTAACAATTCCGTTGTCCAGAAGTATAAAATATGAATGAATGTGAACGCTTTGCCAGTTAGAATTATTCACAGGTTCCTTTAACACGTTTGATATTATAGGCAGGAAACGTGTTCTAATATTCTTAAAGGGGGAATTTTTCAGTTCACTTCAAAAACCTTTTTAAAAATCAATAACATTTTAACATGGCATGCTGAAAAAACTGAACACACACTACGCTGTGTGCGCGCCCACGGACGTCCCTGAAATTTCAGTGTGTGGTGTTGTTGTGAATGAGCCGACCTGTCGTCTCCTTCCCTTCTGTGGTGTAAATCATGGTAACAATAAATAGGCAGTTCCCTTTATTAATAAATGAGATAAGCAAACAACTCAGCTCTCCGTGCTGTGAATTCTAAATTAGAAGAATTCTCCTTCCATAGGCGGCACATAAGACATTTAAGAAACGGAATAGGAAGGGAGGAATAGCACTAGGAAATGGGTTGGTGCCTCTCCAGTAAAGAGGGATTTTAACTACGTTCAGCTGCTCTGAAATACTAACCCCAGAGCCACTTAATCTGTCCAATTGGTGCCACTCGGAGGCAGTGCTTCACTCAGACGGGAGCCCTTCAGGCTGGCACGCCCTAGACGCTCACTCAACACGTGCGCACTGCTGGTAAGTAGAGAAATGTTGTGGATTCTCCGCACGGACAGCCATCCCGTCTCCCCGCCCTTTTTTTTTTATTTCAACAAACTTATTCTCTATTATTATTTTTTTATTATAGATGTCTTCTGGTTAATATAATAGGGAACAGATTTCTCTCTGGTCAAGGATCTGAACACCCACAACTGTTTCATTTCTTCCATTTTAGGGCTTCACATGATGGTGGTACTGGACGGGATGGTAGAGAACAGTTTCAGTGCAAATAACACTCAACCGGAAAGGCTCAGGGAGAGCTCCGGGTTACATGGTATCTTAAGTTTCAAGCACAAAGCATACCTCTGGGTCTTGGTCCTAACAACTGGGGGACTTAAAAATAATGATGAAAACATAACAGGGGTAACTACAATACCCAACGACTATTTCTTAGTCCTGATTACAAGAGTGTTATACGAGTTCCCTTCAATCTCGATCACAGTCCTCCGGAATTGGGATCATCGCCCCCATTTTACAGAAAGAAAACGGCAGCCGTTCCGTGACTCTGCCCGCATGCACCCAGCTGGTACAGGGCAGAGTCGGGACTAGAACCCGTCTGGTCTGGCTCTAGAGCCTCTACTTTTCATCACCGTGGGAGCTACCCCGTTCTACCTGTGTTTTGTGTAATAGGCTGCAATGGAGAAAGGATAAGACAGGTAATCAAGGAGACTCCTCCTAACAAAAACTCAAAGAACTTTAACAACAGGCGCACGATTCTTTGTATTTTAACAGAATTAAATTGTACCCTTTAAGCAGTAATTTACTGCAAATAAAGCCCGTCAAATAAAAGTTTTAATCCTGGGTTGTTGATGCTAAGAAGACTATTCTAGCTCAGTGAGGCAATGAGATAGAGACGCAGAAAGGTTACTAGCTTAATGTAGTGGTGGAAAAATCTGAACAAATCAGGAAGCAAGCTATCAAGAGTATCTGCTACTGATTCCTCGAATAAAAACGCGACAAGGAGCCCTCCAAGATAAAGCTGCACTTAGGGCGAACGAACAGGCGAAGCACAGAGGATTTTCGGGGTAGCGGAAACACTCTGTGTAATCCTGCAGTGATGGATACGTGCCATACGTTTGTCCAAACCCCGAGAATGCGTGGCATCAAGAGGGACTCCCAGTGTTCAACTACGGACCCTGGGTGGTAATGACGATGGCAGTGGAGGCTCACCATCTGTAGCGCATGCCCTAGCCCAGTGGGGGTGCTGCTAACGGGGGAGGCTGTGCGTGTCTCGGGCAAGGATGTATGGGAGCCCTCCGAACCTTCCTCTTAATGTGGCTGTTTATCTAAAACTGGAAAAAGTAAAATCTTTAACAGAAGTCTTGCCCTTCTACCCTCCTCGGTAATCTTCAATACACTTAAATGAAGAGATAACTACTTAGGTCACTTCGATGAGAAAAAACTAGATAAAAAAACATTAGGATCTTAGGTTTTACAAAGAACAACCTCTAAGTAACCAAGAAAGCATTGTTCAGCAGAAAATGACTGTTTCGAACATTTCAGTTTAGTTATTTATAAGATTTTCCTTTTTAAATATTTTTATTCATATTCAAGGAGAGAGGAAGGGAGAGAGAGAGAGAGGAAGAGAAACACTGATGTGCAAGAGAAACATTGGTTGCCTTTTGCACACTCTCAACCAGGGACCCGGCCTGCAACCCAGGCATGTGCCCTGACCAGGAATCGAACCCGAGACTCTTCAGATTGCAGGATGACACCTGATCCACTGAGCCACACCAGCCAGGGCTATTTATAAGATTTTCTTAATCTCACAGTTTCATTGAGCTGAATCATATTTTGTCAACTTGAGAAGACAATTTCTTCTAATTTACAGAGATTTCTAATACCTTTATCTAAACTTTTTCTATAACTGACTTAATATGTTCTCAGGTTTGTATGTTTCATACATACTTGTGAGTTTAATCTTTGATTTATTTATACCATGATTTCAGTATTCCTCATTACAATCTCTAAAAAAGATTTGGTCCTTGATTAGGCCAGGGCCTTGTAGTTTGGGTTTTATCCTCAAGAGACTTTAATAGAAAGTACTAAAAGTGTTGAAAGCATACAAATATTTGAGCCCTTCATACAAAGAGGAGAAACTCACCACTTGCTGAGGACCAATGATGCACACGAAACTGTGTGAAAACAAACAATGTTTACACTGGACATCACTAACTGGTGAAGGTCACAGAAAAGTGGGGGGAGCCTGTGATGCTGATTTGTAGCCCCTTCTACCTCCAAACGCTACCAAGTCTCTCTGT
Source organism: Sturnira hondurensis (assembly GCF_014824575.4). Taxonomy (NCBI): domain Eukaryota; kingdom Metazoa; phylum Chordata; class Mammalia; order Chiroptera; family Phyllostomidae; genus Sturnira; species Sturnira hondurensis. Next base: position 8,618,216 of record NW_028094846.1, on the reverse strand, counting down.
AAAAGGGTCTGTTGGTTTGTCCTCTTTATTTCCACTACCTTTATTTCCTCTGTTTTGTTTTGTCCTCTTTATTTCCACTGCCTTCCTCCACGACTTTTTATCTTGTCATGCAGATTTGGGCAGGACCCTCCTAACTGATCTCGCTGACTCCCGTCTCTCTCTGCTGAAAGCTATTCTGCTCCCCATTACTGGAGTGATCTCCCTAAAGCATTACTTTCCTGATGGAGGTACCTCCCCGAGAGATCTGAAGCCAGAGAGACAGGGGGCCGACCTTACACAGATGCTCTCCGACACAGAGCCGGAGTCAAACTAGCCACATGGGCACCCTTGTTGACGATGACGGTTTTTACTCATCGGCCATATCTCAGGTGACCTTCAGTGCACATTTCAATTCATCTGCTTCCATAAAACCAGGCTTCGTCATGAACACTTCCTTGATTTCTAATAAATACATTTACAAATTCATATTACTTGATTATGGGTTCTCCAGTTTGGGGTTCTGAGCTATATTTCTCTCCAGTACAGAGTTCTGCACTGCAGTCTCATACTGTAAGATCTGAATGACAGTGATCTTGTCTGAATTTTCCAATGAAATAAATTTAAATAAATAGAATTCTCTCAATTTTAAGTATTTTTTCCCACAATGTTTTTATATACCATTCACACCCATTCTGGCTTGTTTGCAAGTATTAAAATGAAATAAATAATAATAATTAGTAACAAATAAAGTTGAACTAAACAATTAAAAAACAGTTCAGCATAGTCTGTACACCTTGTTTTCTCCTTTAATAAACACATGACCATACAGAATTGCCATTTTTGTTAACAATTCCATATGGTTTAACGTAATACATAAAATTATGAATAAATTTTCTAGTTACCTGTAATTCACATGTGGAATTAAAGCATACCATCTAATCAATCACCTTTTATGTTAACTTGAATCTTCAGCTATAATTAAGATTTTGATAAATAAGCATCATGGGAGATTAGGTTTAAAAGTTCTGAGGGTTTTTCCTCCTATGTGTCATTTTATCTGAAAAGTCATAAATTTCCAGGTTTTATTAAGAAGCCCACTTCAATTAATCCAATATGAAGTCTTGATATCTTCTTATTCGTTTTCTTTTTCTATAGATATGTGTTTGGCTTTATTTCTTTTAGTTTTTAATTGCACATCCCTAGGAGGAAATTTTTTTAAAACTTCTTTCTCTTTTCTAAGGAAAGCCCGAAACAATGATGTGAGAAGCAAAAGTTTTAAGGTAACTATGACCACGTGTGAGACTGAAAATGAATTCATGGATGTACTTAGGGGTCAGCATGCATCTTGGTAATTTCGTTTTACAGTTTAGATACCAGAATGCCAATTCACTCATTTACAGTGGAAAACTGACTTTGTCACTGATGACAAATATTAATCCAAGTGTGGTGCAGCCCTGGGTCTTTATTCGAAATCAAGCTTTCTGAGAAATTAAACTATTATCAGTAGATTTTAAACTATTGATTCAATTGCTCGAATAGTTATAAGTAGCAGGGCTCCTTACATTTTTAATTTCTTATATAGTCAATTTTGATAAATTACATCTTCCTTTAAAATATCCACTTCTTTAGCCTTGGCTGGCGTAGCTCAGTGGATTGAGCGTGGACTGCGAACCAAAGGGTCGCAGGTTCGACTCCTAGTTAGGGCACATGCCTGGGTTGTGGGCCAGGTCCCCAGTAGGGGGTATGCAAGAGGCGACCATACATTGACGTTTCTTTCCCTCTTCCTCCCTTCCCATCTCTAAAAAATAAATAAATAAGATATTTAAAAAAATAAAATAAAATATCCACTTCTTTACAATTCAAAAATTTTAAATGAATCACCATAAAGCTTTTCATGACCATCTCCTAGTTTTCAAGTCTCTGATTTTCTGTAATGATGTCCCGTTTTCCATTCCAATATCAATTATTTGTGCTTTCTCTTTTCTCTTGAACAAATCTTGACGGTATTTATCTATATTCATTGGAGAAACAACTTTTAAGAAACCACTCTTGGCTTTATTGATTTTATTACACTTATTTGTTTTCCATTTCATTATCGTCTGCTGTTATCTTCATTATTTCTTTCCCTAAACCTTCTTTGGATTTATTCTTTCACTTTCTAACTTGTTGAGTTAAATATTTAATTACCTCATTAATTCTTGACCTTTCTCTTTTTCAATATGAAAGATTAAGGACTACAAGTTTCACTTAATAACTATTTTAGCAATATCCTACAGGCTTTGATATATACTATTTTCAGAATGTTCAGTTTTAAGTATTTTATAATTTCCATTATTATTTCTCCTTGGGCTAAAGAATTATACATAAATAAGTTGAAAAGTTTCCCAAAGGGAAGGTTTTTAAAGTATATTTTTTTGTTACTAATTTCTAACTGAAGTTCAACTATGATCAAGAAAATGCTTTCTGTATGGTACAGAGTTTGAAATTTGTTGAGATGTGGTTATACTTCAGTCTCCTGTCGGTTTTCATAAAGATTCTACATATGCTAATGTAGACTACATCCTTGCTGGATTCAGGATTCTATACATGTCCATTAACTCAAGGTTTTTGTATTACTTATTGTATTTTTATATCTTTTGTAGACTTACTCGTTTTTATACATAGGACTGTAGATTCATATTTCTAATTTTCAGTCATTTTTTGCCTTATAAATTTTGAGGCTTTGTTATTAGGTACATATAAGATCACTGTATCTTTCTAGTGATTTTGACATTTTGCCATTATGCAGAGACCTTGGTTCCTAGTAATGCCTTTTTTCAAGTTCCATTTTATCTCATTTTCATGGCTTGCTAGCTGTCTTTTAATTAGCATTTGTCTGATAAATCTTTCCCCAAACCTTTTACTTTTAATCCTCCTGAATCCTTATGTGCCTCTCATTTACAGCATTTAAAACAAACAAACAAACAAACAAATAGAGTCAGACAATCTTTCCCTTTTAACAACTTCATATAGTCTGCTTTCTGATAGAGCTGGATTTTATTCTTACCATCTTACTGTTTTCTATTTTCTTTGTTTTTCTGGTTTTCTTTCTTTTCTCAGATCAGGTTTTAAAAATTCATTTTCCCTTCCACTGCTTCGGAAATTGTGCACTTGATTTCTATTCTTTTAACATTTTAACACAGATATAGAAAGTCTAAAGCTAATCCTGATTTCCAGCCTTCTCTTGAATAATTTAACAATCCTAGGGCACTCCAATTCCAACGACCCCCTTTTTATCTCCGACAGTCCTTCTGTCCCCTAGTTTAGTTTAACCTACCAGAACTGGGGGTATGAATTCTCGGGGACTTCCCTCCTCCTCACTGCCCCCACCCGTCCAGAGTAAGACAAGTAAGATTTGTCAATTTCCTTTTTTTTTTATCAGTGAGCACATTTTTTTTAAATTTTCATTTTCACTCATCAAGGGAGCCAGTCCTATGGGGAACAATGGAGGGGGGCTTTCCGTTCTAATTCCTCACTTTATTTGGACCTGTGGTCCATTTCCTACCTTGTGGCTATGAAAACTTAACCTTTGGCAACTATGAGACTAGCAAATGCCAGCAGGACAATTTGCTACCTGGATTTTTAGTTGCTTCCCTTTTTTCCTTCCTGGGGACTTCCTTCCCTTCCCAAGAGGAAAGTCCAGCCATTTAGTTTAAAATGTTTGTTTCATTAACAGGACATGTCTCACATTTTCTGTATAATGTTTCATATCTAGTCTCCCATACCGCCAGAAACGGGGATTTTCATTTTTGAATACACTTTCTCCTGATGTTCGGTGTAATTTTAGGAATCAAAGAACAGTCATCAATACCAAATAATTAACTGTAGTCAGTACAGTCAGAAACTGAGAAATATTCAGGCTTTGTCAAAATTACATTCTTTCATACAATATTCCATCAGTTAAATGATTTCACTTAATGAAAGAAAATAAACTCACTTAAGTTCAGTTGAGAAAATGTAAAGTAGAAGAAAAAATATTTGTTGAGTCTTTTCTATCTTAGTCTTGAATTTGGGAAACCGAAGGATCATCTACTGACTAAAAACTGCGAATGCGGCCAATGTACCTCAGATGGTACTTGCAGACTTGGGATGAGAGAGCAGTAGCAGAAAGGGTGGGGGAGGGGTGGAACCAATACAGTAATTTGGGTAATTATGAAAACGGCTGAATCTCAAACGTTTGGGTATCGGAATAGCATTTATTCATGAAAAACAGTATTTATCAAGCACCTATTCAGTGCTATTCTGGAAAGGCCCAAAATATTCAGAGCAGATCTCTGTGATGGAGTAGCAGGGGAATGTCAGACGGGGACACAGATAGCTACCTACCATGCGGGACTAGGCAGGAGAAATGTCGTGCAATTAATACAACGGCTGTTCCGTTCTCCATCTTCCTTACTTTTCGTTGCTAAACCTCTGCACGCATATTTGATTCCTGTATAAGCTTCTCCATTCTCCCTCAGAAGCTTAAATCTGTGCACCCTTAATCCCATCCTCACCCCCAACCCCGTGAAAGATTTTGTTCTCTGAGTTATTCTCCTTTTTTGTAGGTTCCATACCCTGTTCCCTCTCCTCTACCAAAAACACAAACAAGTCTCCATTTTTTAAAAAAGACCCTTCTCTCTTCTACCAGTCACAGACTTCTCCAGGCCAGAGACATACTTTGTAGCCTTCACCGTTACACCATCCATTGTCCTTCTGAATATTATAAAACCTGACTCTCTTCCCTCAACTCTAATGAATGAAGCAGCACTGGCGGTTTCACAGGCCAGCGGAAGTCTCCTCAGGGTCAAATCCAGTGAGTGGTCTTTCCTGCCTTCTCTTTGGCTTTTCCAACCACGGGCCCTGTTGACCGCCACACTGAGCTCTCTGCCTTAGCACCTGCCATCCACACCACACCCCTCTGGCTTGCCTCCTACCACGACGTCATCATTCCCTCTGCTTCTCTACCCACCCCGCCCCACCGCTGGAGATTCAAGGTCCAGTCCCTGCCCTCTGTTTCTTCTTGACAGGCTCTCATAGTAGATCATCTATTCCTGCTCAGAGCTCCAACTCTATTCTCTAGACTGCTCTCATGTGTTGCTCTTGGTAACTTCATTTCTAACCATCAGAACTGTATCTCAGGCCAGCCTCGTGCTCACCATATCTAAGTAGAACTCATCTTCTTCCCTCAAAAACTGGGTCCCCTTAACGACTCCTCTACTTTTGTTAATAGTACTGTCCTCCGCCCAAGTTCAAAAATAGCCTTTGCCTCTGTATGTTCCCCATTCCTCCAATCTGTCACCAATGCGGCCGATAAGACTCTGTAATCTGTCCACCTTTTCATAGTCTTCATCTGAGCTGCACAAATTTCCATCTGCGCGTAAAGTGTGCTAGGAGCTAAAGAGTCAAAGGATTGAAGCCCTGAGGTGGACGCATTTGCGATCTAGTTATAATAGTAAGTAAGCAAACTGCTATTTATAATATAAAGGATTAAGCATTAAAATAGAGGCGCTTATTTCAGGTCTGGAGTACTACGACGACATTCAAACAGGTTTAACCGCTCCTAGTCCCTTCCCCCACTGGGACACCTTCAGATACGCCTTCCTAAAAAGCTGTTCTGACCATGTCTTTTTCTTGCTCAACAATCTTCAATTCGGAATTCCCAACTGCTTTCAGGATAAAAGAGTTACTCGTTAGCCTGCCATGAAAGTCCTACATAGCAAGCCACCAAATATCCCTCAAGCACTATCTCTCATTACTTCTTTACAAATCAGTTTATTCATTGGACATGAACATTCATTTAATATTCCTCATGGCAGTCCTTTCATACAGGAAACACTGTTCCCATAAAAACCTACTCTGTCTTTTAAGTTTCGGATTAAATCCTGTCTCAGTAAAGCCATCTCCAGCATTCCTGATCAAAAACGATGTTTACCTTCAAATTCCCAAAGCAAGTTCTGCCTGGATAAATCACTTCACAATCACGTACTGCCTTATTTTATTTTATTATTGCCACTCACTTTCTCGCTTAATTGTACATAATTCGTGTTTTCTCCCCAACCAAATTCTGCTTTGCACAGGCAGCTTTATCTTATGCTTCCAGCCCCATACCTCGCACAGTCCACCGGTTCATAAACAAGACGTGAAACGGGGTAGGGCCTGGGCAAGTTCCGCTTGGGTGAAGGGATACAGCTGATGGAGGAAGCAGCACATGAAAATGTAGGAAACTCAATGCTTGCCCAAAATATCGAAAGTTAATCGGTTTGGTGAAATGAAGTCCTCCACACCCAAGTGAACACTGGAATGTCAGTTCGAAGGGTCGGAATAAGTTCCAGAGTGAGGTGTTTAAACTGAATCCGATAGGTGACGAGGGAACCACAGAAGGTTTTAGACTAAAGCGCCAGGCACAGCTTTATGAAGTCTCACCCAATCAGCAGTGCACTAAGTGAACAGGAAGGCCTGGCTAAGTGGAATGTCGCCCGGAAGTGAAGCAGGAACGCCCCACCAACCCAAGGTCGGTTTCTCTCGTCCCTTCTCCTGGAGAGAAGTCTGCCGTGAAACTCCTGGGCACAGAAAGCCCAGTTCAGTAGATTCTCTGACAGAACGTCTCCTCCGGTTCTGCTCACCCTAGAGGCACCCTAGAGTAGATTCAGTGTTCTTATTTTTCTCTTAGCACCTTCACTGGGAAAAGCATGTTCTTACTAATGGTAACTAAACCAGTGAATGACTCATCACAGGGATTCTGCTTAATCCTCAAGCTGTTACAAGCTATAACAGTGATAGTTCTGCTTCTTGTTTCTCTAGAGGACTTCAGTAAATTCCTGTTTATCCACAGAAGGAGGCGTTAGCTACTCATGGTCAGGAGTAGCTTCAATCCCCAAAGTAAGACTTGCTGGCACCAAGGGTTCAGCCCGCCCCAGCAGAACGTGGGACACACAGGTCTCCGCTCACTCAGGAGCCGAGCGTCTCTTTAGAGCCCCGAGTAGAACCATGGCTCCGACATCCCTGTGTTCATCTGTTACATATGCCAAGGTTTTCTCGCACTAGGTGGGTAATTGGTAGGAATCTGCATTTTCCTTCCAGCCACGGTCTAACGTCCTTTGACTGTATTACCTCCATCTGTGGCTAATGAGGGATTTACTGATTCTCCTAAACCGAGGACAGGAGTAGGGGCGGGGAGGGGCACAGACGGTGGTACTTTTTATTTGCCCCTCTCTATTTNTCTCTGACAGAACGTCTCCTCCGGTTCTGCTCACCCTAGAGGCACCCTAGAGTAGATTCAGTGTTCTTATTTTTCTCTTAGCACCTTCACTGGGAAAAGCATGTTCTTACTAATGGTAACTAAACCAGCGAATGACTCATCACAGGGATTCTGCTTAATCCTCAAGCTGTTACAAGCTATAACAGTGATAGTTCTGCTTCTTGTTTCTCTAGAGGACTTCAGTAAATTCCTGTTTATCCACAGAAGGAGGCGTTAGCTACTCATGGTCAGGAGTAGCTTCAATCCCCAAAGTAAGACTTGCTGGCACCAAGGGTTCAGCCCGCCCCAGCAGAACGTGGGACACACAGGTCTCCGCTCACTCAGGAGCCGAGCGTCTCTTTAGAGCCCCGAGTAGAACCATGGCTCCGACATCCCTGTGTTCATCTGTTACATATGCCAAGGTTTTCTCGCACTAGGTGGGTAATTGGTAGGAATCTGCATTTTCCTTCCAACCACGGTCTAACGTCCTTTGACTGTATTACCTCCATCTGTGGCTAATGAGGGATTTACTGATTCTCCTAAACCGAGGACAGGAGTAGGGGTGGGGAGGGGCACAGACGGTGGTACTTTTTATTTGCCCCTCTCTATTTACTTGACCGAATTCCTTCTAAGCATAGTGGGGTAACGGCTAAAAAATTTTTTTTAAAGAAATGAATACATTGATCTTGAGGGAACTAATGAGAATTTATTAAAAAGTATCATGCAAGAGCACGAAAAGATGTTTAGTGACGACTCTGCCTTGCTTTCCCATGATGCTGCGGGGCCTAAGTGGTTGGTTTCGCTCAGAGATAATTTGTATTTGCTTCTTTTCTCTGATGCTTTTCTATGAGGCTGGGGGGAGGGGAATGGGGAGCAAGTAGAACGAAACAGGCTTCAGAGAAATGAGGAGTTAAGAAGTACACACATTTCTTGAAGTCACTCCAACGCCCAAGACATGTACATCAAGAGTCGGATTAGTATCTAAATATGTGTGCCTGGGCCTTTACAGAGCTAAAGACCTGATTAGGATGACCCTTTCCATCTAAACTGTATGGAAAAAGAAATCATTACAAAATGTTAAGACCGACAATATAACTGAGTTAAGTGAAACAAAACAGAAACTTATGCTAAGTATAATAATAACAATTTTAAAAGGTAGAGATGTCTTCTGGGGCGGCAGGAGATGACAGGTCATAGAGGATATTCATGAGGAATAAATGAGAAAACCATAAATTCTGCCTACTACGATAAAAGTACACTTACATTTAGGGAATATGAGATAAATCAAATTTATAAGATACATTCAAAGACAATCATTAATCTAACAAACGTATTCACAAAATAGAATTTTCTAAGTATCAAGCTCTCCTATTGCATTTAAGATACAAATGGATTTATAATCTAACTTTCCTAGGAATTTGTTTATTATAGCAACAATTCCACGATCAATAACTGCTTTACTTAAGAAATTTACCGGAAAGCATCTGTAAATGGGAAGTCAAAGTAACGGCTGGTCCATGTGTCCTATTTTACATGCTCTGTAGAAATGTTCTATGTGAACAGTACAGATACTTCACACCTTGCATAAAAGCTACTTCTTAAACCGTATGTTAGCTTTCCCTGCAAACAAAGCCTACCCCCCCTCTTCAAATGGCCAGGCTCGCCATCACCGTATTAAGAGTTAGAGTAAGACAATAACCTATTTCGGCCAGCAGAAGTTGTCTCACTCGCACTAACAGCTGCCCAGATGACAGGTTAAGCCTTGCACAGAGCTGGCACCCTTTGTTAAAGCAAAGCAAACTGTCTCTGACTCCTCCTGGCCGGTGTTGTCGGCACTATTGCTACAGCCATAAGCAAAACGGAACACACTCTCCTCACTCCTCTGCCCCTCCTTTAGAAACCCGAAAGTGGGTTTTGGAAAACGTGGGGTCTTACTCCCCAGAGTAAGAGAAGCGCAGACAACAAAGGGTTAAAAGAACAAGCAGAGCCCTACCGTACCCAGAAATGACAGAAGGCTCTTCTCCTCTTCGGTGCTACTATCCAGCCACTCGGCCACATCGCCGGGGGAAAGGAGACTCATTCTCCAGCCAGAAAACTTTTCCATACAGAGCACAATGACTGAATGATGGAGCGGGAAAAGAAAGATACGGAGGCTAGATTCTTGGGGGTGTAACACTTAAACTGCTAGGCAGGCTGGAGTAATGAAAGAGAAAACGTGATCCTCCCTCCACTCTGAATTCTGTCTCTGTGACATCAATCTGATCCAGCGTGGGGGGGGGGGGGAGGAAATGGAGAGGGTTAAAAGAGGGTGAGAGAAGAGAAGAAAAGAGAGATTTGTCCTGTCTCCTGGTGTTAAGCTTCAGCCTGAAAGAGAAAGCCAGGATAAAATTGAATAATGATTTGTGTTTAATGACAGGAGAGAGAGAAGGAAAATAAAGAATAAAGATACTCAAAGAAAAAGAGACAGGTTCCTATGCCGAGGCAGCCTAGATAACGGGACAGCACAATAGCTAATCAGTTAAGTAAAGCGGATCATCAAACAGAAACAAAGGCAAAAGAACAAATTCAGCATTTTGTTTTGTTCTGAGAAGAAAGGTTTCCAAATTTCCTTCCAGTCAGCCTAGAGACCCGCAGCCTCCTAACCCCTTCCTGCTTTCGAGATTTCAACAGCATCCCAGCCCCCTGGAAGGAGATTTCCTGCAAGCGGCAAGCCCAGGCAGGTTGATAAATCTGTGAATAGGAAGCTCTCATCCCTCCTTTCTCCTCCTCCTCCTCCTCCATTCCTTCCCCCACCTCGCATGGCGACTGCATTGATCGACAATAATGGAATCTGTAACTGACTGCCAACAGCAACATTAAGGATATTACAAGTCCACTTCATAAGAATTCGAGCCGGTGGTCGGAACTTGGGGGCAACTCTGGGCTTCTAGTCAATAGCTCTGTCTTTCTTAGCGAGAACGAAAAGAGGAGGCGGGGGAGGGAGCAGGAGCGGGCGCGTGGGAGCTGGAATCTGAAGGGGAGAAGTGGGGCTTGCTCCTTGGGCTGCAGGCTCAGACACAGACCCACCAACGAAGCGGGGGACTGTCCTTCAACCCCGGCCACTCACACTGTTACCGAGCAGCAGTCAGAATCGGGTGGGTTTTGAAAACAGGATTTCCCGGACACTACCTATTCCCCCAGTTCAAGGTTATTCCATAGGCTGGGCTTACATCTCATTAACAGGCGGAGGAAAATGAAGCAGAGGAGGCGTTTTCACAGACGCTCTGCTCTCTGGAGATCGCTTAGGTTTGCTGCTGTAAGAAAATCGCACTCTTAAAAAGGTGGGGTGCTTTTTGCATTAGCAAAACATTAGCTTTGTTCCCACTAATCCGCTCTTTCTGTCTATTGGAGTAGTCTCCCTGCAGTGAGAGAATGCTCACCATGTAGGAGTTACTACCCCACACATCCTGAATCCGTATCCACCTCCCCGCTTACGTTACTGCTCTTCGCCTGGACCGTGTTCACTCCGACTGTACGTTCCCTGAGGACACAGAAGGCACTGTTCTATATTCGTCCTCGTAACCCAGTGGCCAGAGCAGTGCCTGGCACTCAGGAGTTCAATGTGCACTGAAGTTCTGCTTGGCTGCTCTCAAAGTCTGAACAGCTTCAACATTGGCAGGAGGTATGAGGCTGAATATTTTTGCCTCTCTTTTTAACATTAGTCATTTTGACAGACAGTGACTTAAAAGCAGTTGGAGAAATACCACCGATTGAGAAAATAGAAAGTGTAAAAAAGAGGTATTATGAATTCATAATGTTTAAATAGATCTTTTATTATTCAAAATAACTACATAAAATTGAAAAGTAGTGATAAATATGTATCAAAGACATTTGTCGAAATCTGTAGACTGTGGCTGCTTAGCACCTACGCAGGGCTCGATGACCCCTTTGTAATAAGTAACTTTATGACACACAGCACCTGTAGTTCCCAGACTGAGGCCAGTGGCCCAGAGCATCAAACCCAAACTTCCTGGTGTGAAGCGGCTCCTTGCCCTCTCGTGGGAGGGGCCCCCGGACAGGAGGGGCCCCCGGACTCGTGGGGCACAGCCACATTGTACTACTGACTTGGCTCCTAGGCCTTGGCAGTTTCACTAAAAGTAACACACCCAAGGGCAGGACAAAGTCATCTGTCTTGTTCACTGGTGCACCCCCACCGTCTGGTGCACTATCCGGCCACAGTAGGTGCGCCAAACTTTTCATCGACTTTGGCATCTGCTGTGAAGTGCCGTTCTTCCTTCCATACATACCTGCAGATACGGAGCTGATCCAGAGAGACTCAAATACTACCTCTCCAGGTCTCCCCTGACAACTTAAGATGGCTTTCCCATCCAAACTTTTTGTTATCGCTCCTACTACTTTATTGAGATTATTTGTTTGCATAGTGATTTCCCCCACTATGGCTTGTGCCTATAGAAGGCCAAAACTGTTCTACTAACTAAAAAATGGTTTTTGATGCCTAGTGGGTGATTAATAAATGCCTATTGAATGATACACTAGTGAAAGTGAGGTTGTGATTCTATATATCAAAGGTAGATTAATGCTAAAAAGTCCCATATATTCATTTTTTTAAAAGATTTTTTAAAATTTATTTTTACAGAGAGGGGGAAGGTAGAGAGAGAGGGAGAGAAACATTGATGTGAGAGAGAAACATCAAGGAAGGAAGGAAGGAAGGAAGGAAGGAAGGAAGGAAGGAAGGAAGGAAGGAAGGAAGGAAGATTGGTTGCCTCCTGTATATGCCCAGACAGGGGACGGCATCTGCAACCCAGGCATGTGCCCTGACTGGGAATCGAACTAGTGACCTTTCGCTTTGTGACACAATGCCCAAGCAACTGAGCCACACCAGTCAGGGCCCATATATTCCTGATGTAATGAACCATACTGTTAATCTCAAAATCAAAAACCGAAACAAAACATGGTTATAAAAAATATTTTAACAAAGACAAGGCAGTATAGACAGAAAAATATCATCAGAATAACTCAGTACCATGAATCTGCCTTTTGTAAACAGAGTTAGCAAATGAGGGACCCAAGAAAAAGTTCTAATACATAATCCGTAAGCATTATACTGCTTGTCCCTGCTTACAATCAGAACAGAGCATAAAAGCAGAAATTGGCCCTTGTGTAAATTTTTCTTAAAGATAAAGCAACGAAGCTTCCCTGGAGATGTAACCATTGTACAGTAAGCTATGCATTTCGCTACCATCTGAGTCAAGGGCATCAAAATACTGTGAGTAGAACTGTTGGAAATAATGTTTGACCATCATCTTCTCACCAAATGACCGAATCCCATCCATTGTTGTGGTTTATCATGTGACGTGTGATAAGTACTTATCAACATGTACTTTATTCTTTATTTTCCTACAAACATTGTAAGTATCTGGAAAATATTTGGTAATAGGAATATGCTGAACATTCCTGATCTCTGTTACAGCCTGTCCTGACACTTTCAGATTTGCCCATCTGACGACAGGAGGGACAGCAGGTGCCAAGCCCTGTTCTGAGCCCCGGAACGCAGCTGCGAACAGGAGACGGAATCTCCTCGCTCACAGAGTGTGTGTTCTAGAGGGAAGGGGTAACCAATACATGAGACGAAAATGTGTGCTGTGCACTGCGTTAGGTGAATGGTGCCGAGGAGAAGCATAGAGCAAGGACGGTGAGAGGTCACGCTGGAGAGGCTCCAGCTGGAGAGGGGAGACAGGCAAGGCATCTCTGAGAGACTAGCTTTTGAGTCAAGGGCTGCTGGGCTCTTAGGGAGAGGAAAACAGAGCAGTAAAGAGGCCCAGAAGCCAGAGTCAGAGAGCAGTGCAGGCAGACTGCAACAAACCAGGTGAAAGTAGAACAGGATGAGGTCTGCGAACTAACGGGAAGACAACATAAAATTACAAGGTCTTTTCCTCTTGCTTAGATGGCAAGCCTTGAGACAGGGGTGATTCGTTAGGCCTTACTTTCTCTTTACAGAAGAGCTTTATTAAAATATAATTCACACATCATAAAATCCACCTGTTCTGAGGTTTGAAACGCACTCACGCAGTTGTGCGACCACCACTACGATCTGATTCCAGAACACATTCGTCACCTCGGACAGAAAGCCCGCACCCGTGAGTGGCTACTCTCCAGGGCTCCCAAGTGCCAAGCCCCTGGCAACTGCTAATTTAATGTGTCTCTTTATCGATCTGCCTACTCTGGACATTTCGTATAACTAAAATCGTCTTACACGTGGCCTTCTGTACTTGATTTCTTTCATTCAGTTTTATCCACGTGGAAGCATGTGTCAAGCACTTCGTTCCTTTTTATGGCCAAAGACTATTCCGCTGACACACATTTGGGTTGTTCCCAGTTTTTAATGCTATAGGTAATGCTGCTGTGAACATTTGCATACGACTTTTTGTGTGAAAGCCTTATACTTTAAAAAGATACCCAAATAAGGTATAATGAGTAATCCGCCGTTAATCTGTAGAATTTTAAAATGATACAGCAGAAAGAGTTATTTTCCAATTTTACAAGTACCATATTTTTCTCTTACTTCATCTGGGATTTCCAAACTTCTTCAAGCAACAAAAACTACCGACTGTCTCTTTTCTCCTGCTTGACCATTTTTGTACAAGGGAAAAGATTAATACTGGACACTCAGGAATAACAAAGGCAGATTATATACAACAACAGATCTTTCCTAAATTGATAACTAAGGTGGGTAAAGATGGTGGAGATTTTGTGGGAGATAATTTTATATTTTGATACAGTTTCAAACTTACCATAAAGGTACAAGAAAAGGACAAGGAACTCATATGCGTGTACACACACACACACACACACACACCCTTTATCTTGACTGACCAGCTGTTTACATTTTGCTACCTTTGTTTAATTATCCTTTCTATAACTATTATTATTATTATTATTATATATGCATTTTAAAAATTATTTGAGAAACTTGGGGCCATTATGCCCATTACTGCCAATGCCTTTTAGAGTGTATTTTCTAAAACAAAGGACATTCTCATATATAACTAAGAACAATGATCAAAAATCAAGAAATTTAACACCGACGTTGGTTAATATTTTAAGGATAAAATTAAATATATCACTATGTGCAAAGTCCACTATACAAATTCTATTTCAATATCATACAAAGTCCTTTAGTTGAAAAACAAATTGTCTTCAAGACTGAGAGATCATAAATACCAATTAATTGCAAGTATAATTCAAAATAATAGCCTATGTTATATTAAAATGTCTATTACATTTTTGAAGGATTACTATTGAACTTATTAACATTCAATATACTGTTATAATAAAGAATTGGAAGAAAGAATAACTAGTTTCCAAAAAGGCAATTACAGGACAAGTGAAGTGAACTCATTTCCATCTTGATATTCTTTCAGATACAACCCTCTGCCTCAAAGAAGTTTAACATATATATCAAACTGTAATGTTTCCTTATATTTTGGTGAGGACATATTGAACTGTAATAGGAATAGAGTTAAATCCTATGAAACCTATAGTTCAGCACTTTAAATAGTGCCCTAAATACATACTTAAACATCAAATCACTTACATATAAATTGCATAACAATGAATACACGCTCAGAAATGTTACCATGTGTGATTAGAGCTGAAGAAATGAATGACGCTAGGCTGCATTTTCATTTGCTTGGATTTACAAAGCAACACTTTTGACACGTGAAGCCACCAAATACCAAAGATATTAATATTAATAAGATGCATTCCTATTATATGATTATTTAAACTATGTAGTAGGTGTTTTGCTATCTTCCAGTAAAAAGGAGTACTGAAATGTAGAGTAGATAAAATAAAAAGGTTGTAACTAGTATAAAAACAGATGCTCAGAAACAAGGTGCCAAAGACCATTCGCAGAATCTGCTTAAGGAAGTTGGTCGCTATCCAGAATTAAAGGTAACCAGGTTCCTTAAACACTAAAGCTATTCTTTCACTTAAAAAATGTAAATTGAGTGATGACCATGGTAAATGAACAGGACATTTTTCAAAAAGATCCAGAAACTGGCTAATGTATAATTATCCTTGAAAGCATTATTTTTCTCTGAAATAAAGTTCAACTTTACAACATATTCACCCTACGCACTGTCAGAGGTCATTGCCAAGAACACAGAGAGAACTCCTATGTCTCAATGGAAAGAGCACAGCTCAATAAAAAAAGGGGCAAGAGGTAAAAAAAAACTTCACAAAAGCACTAACATGTGGCCACAGCCTATGAAAAATATTCACTATGACCAAGAATCAGGTTTGCACCTTAACCGTTTTATCTTCACTATATGACAAAACTAAAAATTCTGACAATACCAAGTATTAGAATGCGGATCCCTTAGGATTCCATATGTATTATTGATGGGAAAACAGTTTGCCATTATTGGCTAAAATTGAACACTGGCGCACCCAAAACCCCAAAATTCCACTCTTAGGAAGATGGCCAAGAGGCACTCCTGGGAGCAGATGAATGCAGGCACAAGAACTGTCCTAGAACACACGACAGCGAAATTCCGCTAACAAATCAAATACCCTCCAACGTGAGATGGAATCCCAGTACCAAACCCGACCCAAATTCCAACAAATTAATTTGGTACATCCAAACACTGTAAAAATCATACAGCAGTCAAATAACAAACCACAACAACAATATGGAAAGATATTAGTATGTAATATTTAAGTGAAAAAATAAGTCCCAAAAGTATATATAAAACGTGCCCCCCTTTTTTGTAGTTAAAAACAAGCAAAACTTAGAAATGTGTATGAAAGCTAATTCTCCACCCCCAAATCTTCATATTGTAATTCCAGTTGAAATATCAACACACATTTTTCTTTTTTTGGCTGGGAGTAGAGTAAATGCTTAAATAAAAAGCCAAATGTAGTTTGAAAGGAAGAACTAATTAGAGGGAATTTGCTTTATCAGCAAGAGAAAGACATTAAAATCTGTGGTTATTAAAACACTGTGATATTGATGTAGGAACAGAACAATAGGTCCTTGGAACAGAAAAAGAACCCAGAACAAGACATATAGACATTTGGTTGATAATAAAAGGGTACTTTCAAACCAGCGTGAAAAGAATAGACCACTCAATAAAAGGTATTGAGGTAATTGGCTATACAGCTGAAAAAATCTCATTTCACAAACCAAACATAAATTTCAAAAAAAGGCCTAATCTTACATTGAAAAAGGCCTCTCCAGGCCTGACACAGAAGCCACAAATTGCAATGGAAAAGAGAGGCAAGACTGAAAAATCAAAAAATTTAAAGCCTCAAATAGTGAAAAAGACACCCTGGACAAATCTGCAAGGCCATTTAAGAGCATCTATCAACATCTTCTGATTCTATTTCTAGGATCTGTTCCTACAGAAATATCAGCACGAACAACTGGACCTAGAAATAAGTATGAGGATGGTCAACACAACATTGGTAGTGGCTCAGAAACATTAAGATTCACAAGGAGGGAACAATGAAATGATCAGCAGCCTTTTAGGATCCGCAGGTAGAGATGTAAGGAAATAAAAGTTGTCTTCAGTATAAAAATTTGAGACACACAAAGATAAGAGCTGCTAAGCATGCCGTGTTTAGAATATCATAGGCTTCAAGAACATAGTCTACATTCAAATGTGATGGGGGAGGGGAAGGGTGAGCACACTTAGGAGCCGTGTACAAAGGCCTGGTGTTTACGATGTGGGTCTGTATGTGCAGCCTTGTACACACCCCTGCCCTGAGTGTGGGTGGGGCCTGGGCCCTGTTAATGCGGCGGGATACACGGCCAAGGTGAGGATACAGTCACTCTTGTGATGACAAGCCAGCCAGTCCTACAACTGCAAGAGGAGCCCGAGCTCCAGACGACAACGCAGCCTGGATGATTCCTTTGTTTTGACCTTGGTACTCTGCTTGGACGTCAGAGCTACAGAAACGGCAGTAACAAAGAGGTGTTACCGTGAGTCACTCAGCCTGTGGTCACGCAGCAGGGCCTACCTAATGTAGTATGCTAACCTGAAAACACCGAGTGCGAGTACACGGGAGGAGTGAGGACTCCAGCGGAGAAGGCTGCTCCGAATGCGTCCAGACGGAACTCGGCCCGGTACCCAGCCCCCGGACTACACAGAACCGCAGTGCAGCCCTAGCATCCCTTACACGCCCCGTCCTGTCCCCACCCCTTAAGGGTTATCACTGTCCTGGCGGCTATCACCTCAGAGGAGTGTGAATCACACACAAACGGAATCACACAGTACGGACAGTCTTTCGAGACCAACTTTTCACACTTCACACACACTTCTGTGATGGATCCACCCCGCGGCACGAAGCCGCAGTCTGGGGACGCTGCACGGAGTTCCACTGTGTAAGGAAATAAGCCTTAACCGCTCTGCGGCTGCTGAGCATGTGGGGGGGCTTGAGTTTCAGCTGTCATCAACAGCGCTGTGCAAGGCTTTCGGTGGGTGAACCCGGGGATACCGCTGCGTGGGGCACGTCGAGTGCGGGGGGCGGCCGGGCCTCGGCGGGGAGGGAGCGGGGAGCTCCCTCCAGCGGCGGCACACAGCTCTGCACGAGGATTCCTTTCGTTCCAGGTCAGCGTTTGGCATTTTCGGTTATTCTCATTTTAGACGTTCTGGTGCGTGTGTGGTTCCGTGTTGGTTTGAATCTGCATTTCCCAGATGACTAATGACACCGAGCACCTTTGTCACACACTGCGTGGCCGTCTGGATCACCTGTTATGTAAAATGGGCATTCAACCCCTCCCCTTTTCTCACTGACGTGGTGAAGTTCATTGCATACTGTGACTGGATATTGAAACTTGAAATTTTCTCTTGTCAGGTGATTATCAGAGAAAAATACAGTATAAGCAACATCTAGACTAGACATACAGAACCTTCTATTCTCTTGTAACACCGGTTTGACCAGAGAAACAAAGAAAGGAAAGGTCTACCTTACAGTATTTAATTCAAAACCTAGGCCAAATGAAAACGGGTTCATAACTTCTGACACTGAGAGACACCTACTGGGAAGTGGTCATAAATCATAGCACTTTACGGCAATAACATCGCCACACCCGGGAAGCTCACTGTTGCTCGATAATTAGCATTTCATTGTCAGATAGTTTGCGGTTTGTTCACAGGAAGCTATGCTTCTGCAAAAACAGGGAAATAATTGGTTGGATTTTCCTTTTAAAGAGGACTGGACAGAAGACTGACTTCTGATTTAAAAAAACTCCCATGGAAAAACGAAACAAATAAACAAATACCCCTCCGCCTGTAACCCCGCCCCTGAAATACAGAGGGGGCCCCAAGGATTGGTCCAAACAGTTCTGAGGCACAGAGGACAGGAAGATACACTTCTACCAACTTTCTGCTCTCATGTTATAATAAACTCCTCTGCACAGCACTGTTCCTTTTTAAATATATATATAAGCTAAAAAATGTCCCCAAGAGAGATTGGTTTTCATTTTTTGTAATGACAGCAATAACTTCTGGGATTTCTTCTTTATGCCACATTGTTGGTTCTGTTCGTAAAAATGGTCAAGACTGGCTCCAGTTTTTTTTAAAAAGAAACTACTTTTTAGGAAAATTCACCTTTAAAAGTTGATCATCAATCAAATATTTACTCAGTGCTCTGTTTATAAGTCAAGGAAATGAGGAAAACTACTAAAATATCTTTCAAAATTTTAGCAATTGTGGCTGCACAAATATTTACATGATGGCACTCGTAAAACAGGGTGACGCTTACTATTTCAGGAAACCAGCCCTCCATTTCACTCAGCCTCAGATGGAGGCATAACGCTTCATGGAAAATCTCAAAATGTACATTAGCAAATTATCCTGATGATAAAGATTTTAATTTATTAGCAATCTCCTTCAATTTCAGCCATGTAAGAGACACTCACAAAAGTGGACCAAACAGTATAGGATGTAATTCCTCTACCATATGGAAAAAGGAGTTAAATAATCCACTTCTCTTTCTTTGGGTCATTAATTCGTTTCTCATACTTGGAGGAAATTCTAGTAAGAAATGTTCGACAACCACACTGGGCCAGCTCTTAGCAGTGAGGTCTTCACGACCAGTTGCTGGCACACAGAAGGTGACTGCCCTTCCCCACAAGCAGACTCACTGCCCCGTGTCCTGTCTGTCAACTAACAAACCCAATTCTGTGTTTGTGGTGGTCACACGGGCTCCATTTTTTTTTCTTGTGACTCTTCCTGCTCTCACTTTGACATACCATTCCTTTAAAAAATGATATAAATTATTTCATTCATTTACCTGGCACTATATTCAAGGTGTTTCTTGGGGGAGGGGAGCTACTGAGGTAGGGCCCTTAAGATTCTAACCTCCTGATTCAAGAGACCAGAAATCAAATCAATCTCACATAATGCATCTGAGGAATAATTTAGCAAAAAAAGTTACAACCAAAATATTAAGAAGTGAAAGAAGCCCTGGCTGGTGTAGCTCAATGGATCGAGTGCGGACCTGCGAACCAGACGATCGCGGTTCGATTCCCAGTCAGGGCACATGCCTGGGTTGCAGGCCAGTTCCCGGCAGGGGACACACCAGAGGCAACCATACATTGATATTTCTCTCCCTCTCTCCTTCCCTTCTCCTCTAAAGATAAATAAATAAAATCTTTAAAAAAAAGAAGTGAAAGAATATCCAGTTTGTTCTAGTCTTCACATTAACTAAAGGTAGTATCTGAATAGTTAACCACACAAGTTCTGTTAAGTTCTTCAAAGACACTCCATCGCCTTTGGAATTAGATGTAAGACATAAAATCAACAACATATCCAGCAGGTGACTCCTGACCCCGAATGTGTGACACCTGCCTGACCCTGCAGCTCAAGCCGCTTCCGTTCTCCAAGTCTGCCCTAAGAACGAGCACAGAACCGGCCACTTTTTGCTTCAAAGAACAGGACTACACTACCTTAAACTTACTTCAAGTTGCTGTTGTGGCAATTACTTTACTCATAAAATACTATAAACCTGAGAATGACGGAAGTGTGCAGTAAGCCTCAGATTATTGAACTCCTCATTGGCTCCCTCTCCATGTGCCAAGTTCATGGTGCTCCTAATTCAGCCGAATGGTCAAGTCTGAGTAGGGGTAAGGGGGGCCCAGAGAAGACAGACTTCCATCTGATTTTAAAGACTGACTCAGTAAGCCTCTCATACTTGTCAAGTATGTACAAAGAAAGTATTCTCCGTGGAGATGTGTAATGCTTCCAGACACAAGCTGAGATCATACCCATAATTAAATGTGGAATTTTGATGGACTGAATCTCCATCAGCACTTAAAAAAAAAGACTACTGGAAGGGTTCATATTGCTGAGTCATGGCTCATTTTCTTGAATCACCGTCACTAGGAAACAACAGGACATGGTCAGTTTTTCCCTTCTCTGCAATAAAGAATTAAGTATGTTAAGGAAGTTTATGCAACTGAAGTGTAAGAATCTGGAGAACTTATTTCATAATTGTCACCTGCTTCTTCACCAAAACCTCCCATATGGGAAAGTGGAAACAAGAGTTACCACTAGAGGGCGTGCAAGAGCGGGCAGGAACAGAAAGAACAAAACCCGTCTGGAACTTGGCCTCTTTATTAGCCCTTGGAGGCCGGGACTTGAACACAGAGGGAAGCACAACCATGTCGTCTACATAAGAAGGTTCCGAGTTTCGAGGGAACTGTCAGGTAATTTTTATGAGTAATCTGACAGCTCACAGCGTTTTACATGCCCAGCCTCAAGTTCCTGTCCCTGGCCAACCTTGTCTTCATTTTTGCATGAAAAGATTTCATTCTTACCATTTTAACTGGGATGCAAAAGACAGAATTATACCCAAGAGATAAAAAGAAACTGTAGTGGGAGCTATAACAACTCCTTTGAGTGAGACGAACGTTTTGACCAATGACAGCCAGCCTATTTACCACAAAAACGCCATAACTATACTGCAGAGTTGCTTACCTTCTTTGAAAATTTAATATACACACTATATTTATGTGGATACAGATGCATGTATTTCATGAAAGATTTGAAGAAACTAATATCAAGGGGAAAATCTTAAGCAGTGAAAGTGGGCCTGCCTCTCAGAAAAACACTGGTCACAAGACAATTATTTCCCATGCGCATGACAGCTTCTTTTCTCGGGGCACGCATTCCCTCTACCCACGCGTTCCCCGCGAAACTTGTCTTGAGTCACAAAATGGGCACCTGATTACTGTTCTTCTCTGACAAGGATAAACCTGCAGGATCTGACATTTTTACTCAGGAGAGAAAAAGGAGTGTGTGCTTCCTTCTAATATTTTTCTCATTATAATGCATGGTAGTAAGTTTTATGATTACTTTGGTTAATAAAGCGTTTTCTTCCAGCTAGGTCAGTAAACTACCAGCAACAATAGATGAACGACTTCTCACTGTTTCTGACGTGGGGAGATACACACAGCCCAAAGGTCTGTATCCATCCATCCATCCGCCCACCCACCCACCCCTCTATCATATACACGCACAACGTCACCCACCCAGGATAAAAGGTGAGGGAAAGTCTAAGTCCTGTGCGAAGCAACACGAACCCTGTGAAGCTGGACAGAGCGTGACGCCCTCATTCGGTCATAACAAACTGTTTGTTAGAACCATGGTCCTCTAACGAACAGTGCGCTTAAGTAATGGACTCTCCAGTGAGACAGACGGTCTCTTGTTTCTTCTGGGTGGAGAATGCACTTTGCAACTCGGCTTCCGATAGCCGAAAGCAGTGATAAAACTCACTGCCGTTCCCTCATTCCTTCCGACGCCACTGCTGATCCCCAGCAGCCCTGCAAACCACAACGGCATTCACACAGACCCAGGCGACAGCGGGAACGAGCAGGTCAAGCTTTCACACCAAACAACAACAGGACCTCGCAGTGCTTACAGCCAAGCCAAGCTCGCTTGTTCCCAGGAGCTGAGAAGAGCCCGGACAGCCCCTCTGACAGCGGCGATCGGTACCATTTAGCTCACTAGAATAGCGGGGCCTCTCTCAACCCCACCACGGTCTCCAGAAAAATGGTAAAGGCAGCCACCCTTTTCAGGAGCGAAAGGAAAATGTAGGAAGCAGATGTTCACTGTTGTGACGCTCAAGATCCTCCACTTCCCTTGCCCGCTAGCACGTAATTCAGGAGGTGCAGAAACAGAGGGTGTTTACAAACGGAGAGAGACAGAGCCAGGCTTTGCAGAAGGAAGCAACTGGTCCAAACAGTTGGGATAATTTTTAAAGGTTAGCTTACATTAAAAATAAATAAATAAACAGAAAAGGCAGTGAATATGGGATGGCACTTGGCTTTCAGTGAACAGAGACAAGTTACAAAAATGGATATTAGCATCTAGGAAAAACTTTACTAACTTATACAGAAAATTCCTTTCTGTATAAGTTAGTAAAATCCCAAAGTCTTTAAAATACATTGAAATCGATTGGAAAGAGTTTTAATTTCATATACGGATATTCCAAATATCACAGCTATGTAATCATTTATATAAAAGCTGCATATTAACTATAGTCACTTTCCTTAACTGAAAGCCATTTTTTCTTCCGTAAATATGTTATTACATATTTTTGGTTTTGACAAAGAGCATAAAGTCAATACGCCTTTGTGACGTTCGTCCCCCCATATTTCCTCTCCACAGATTCCAGTCTGGGCGCAGAGCGCCTTTGGTCTATTTAGGCAATAATTTGTGATACCTGAGGCCTGAAGATACAGTACAGATGAAAACTGAGACTTAAATGTAGCTAATGCCGTGACTGAAACAGGACTCTGAAAATCAGGAGATCTGAATCTTCATTTTAATTCTGTCCCCAACTCTGTGATCTTGAGCGAGATTAAATCCCTTCAGACCTCAATGTTCGCATTGAAAACGGGGAGACGGGACCGCGGATGACCTCTGAAGTCCCTTTCAGGTTTAACTTTCAATGAGCCAATGAGATAACGCGTCATCTGTTGGCAGAGCACACCAGAAGCCTGACTTAGGCAGAAAGAACAGGCGAGGTTCTCTTTTGAATGCTCTCATTGTTGTTTATGGATCCAACCTGTTGAACTTGGAAATGACACAGATGGATGCTGTGCTACTAAGATTTAATCAAGGCTGTTAGAATCTTACTGATGGTCAGTATAGTTTGTCTCCCTCAGAAATGAGATCTAGCCACTCCCAGGTGTCTTAATCCCTCATAGAGAATGTTGGGGAGTAGCCAGAATAAGAATCCACTTCGAATGATTAAAAGAACAAGCAAACACTGCCGTGTTGACATCTTGCTGTGATCACCACCCTCGTCACTGGCCGAGGGTCTCAGACGGCTGTTGCTTGCGCTGGATTTTGGGCTGGACGCTGACAGCCTCCACACTCTGCTCATGTGACCTCACAGCAATGAGAACAACCCCATTTCTTAAAAGCCAATAATCGCAAAGGTAAACAGTCACTACATTTGTGTAATTTTTTAAAAAGCTGCATTCTCTTTAAATATACACAAACTTTTCTTTCCAATCCTGGCAGGACCGGAGGAATTCTTACCTGGAGTCTGCATTCTGGGAACTTTCGGGGTGTTGCTACCATGGTCTTCCCGGCGTGCCAGTCAGAAACTCACTCCACTGTGTGCCCCGTGCCGGCCGCGCTCGCTCTGTCTCCTTTGCTCTCTCGCTCTGTGCCTCAGACAGTTTGGAATGCAGAAAAGCCAGAGCCAACGCCAGTCAAGCTCAACCCTTTTTTTTTCTCCCTCCCACTTCTTTTGCTAGAGAGCACTAAACAATAGTGCTCACTGCGCCGCTCTCCCAGCCCTGAGCGCAGGCGGTCTGCTTCAGGAGCTGCGTGTGTAGCCGAGCTAGGTAACTCTTTTTTTTTCTGTCCCAAGGGACAGTAGGGTGGGTGAGTGCATCTTTTTTTTTTTAAAGCAATCTATTCCAAAATCTGTCCTGTTTTAGAGATAGAAACATAAAGCAAATTTCAGAAATTCTTATTTTTGAATGTTATCATGCTGAATTAAGATATAAACTTTTCAAAGTACAAGAACCAGGTAGATATCTCACAGCTGAAGTACAGACCGAGGGTGCCGGCATCACACTGCCGTCTCAGATTCAGTACATCCCCTTGCTCATCACACAGGGGCTATTTTAAATTTAGAAGAAAAAGTGTTTATTTCCCCAAAAGTGTTCATTCAGGTCTAAGCTAGAACATCATTTTAAAGAGAAAGAATAATCAAAAATTAATTTTATAAACTGAGTAGCTCTAATGAACTCATGTGGATGTAAAGAAATTATAGATAATATTGCTATTCTCAGTCATCATTTTAATTTGTTTCAAAATCAAACATATTTCTAGGATTTTTCTTCTCCCTTCACTCCAAAAAAAAGCAGGCGGGTCTGTGACATCACCTTCATTATCGGCAGGATGACCCAACGCCATGCAGCCGCTCGGCTGCTGAGGTCAGCAGGTCGGGGCCGACCAGCTGGAACTCTCTGTCTGCATCTCCGAGGACAGCACAGCATGGCGCTGCTAGCTGCCATTCAACAATCAGCCGATGGAACACACGCATTCCATCTTTGTATATACGCACGTATATGTGTGTGACATGCAACACATTTCACACACTATCCAGACATACATACCTATGTGGACATATGTGCGTGCCTCCTACATGTGAGTATAGATGTGTGAATGTATGTATATCCCTTGGTGCCCACCTCCCCTCCCCTCCCCTTCCCCTTTCCAAGTCTCAGTAATTTAAAGTGTCCTACAATTGAAGTCATAATGTGTATTTTGTCATCTAGTTTCATCTTCCTTCAAGAATCAAAATGCTCTACCGTGACATGTTGCTCTGCCTTTACTTTGGGTTCCTACTCCTGCTTCAGATGAAACCCACTCGCTACTCTAGCACGAAGCACGGGGACGGGAAGGCACAGATGAAAGCTGTGTGGAAAGGAACGGACTCGGGGCCCGACCACGAGGACCGACAGACCGCAGATTTCCGCCCTGCCCCACGCAGACACAGCACCAGCAACCTTCCCGTCTTCTCACCAAGCCAGCACAATGCCTGATCAGTAACCGCCATCTGTAACTGACCTTAGAGTAGCACAAAGCACACCGAAACTCTGTTTACTTGCTATTCCTCAGAATAATTCTAAGAAACAGGTCATGATTTCTGTAACTTGTTCCAAGAGGCAGGACTAGGAACAGTGAGTCTAAGTGACGAGAGAGACTGCAGCTCAGTGACAGGCAAGCAGGGCCCCTGGAGAGAGAGCCTTCCGCAGCGGCTGCCCGCTGGCGGGGCAGCGACTCCCAACTCTCCCCATTTGGGCAGGCGGGATGCTGGAGGGACACACCATGCTCTCCCGCTGCGCTCCTGAATAGCGCCGGTGTTCTGGGGAGAAAACTGAGTGACAGCGTTCTTTCCCAAGTGACAGAAAAAGCTCATATCCGTAATTTTCCCAGGTGTGAGCTTCTATTTTTAAAATATCAATACTTAAATATACTTAAGAATATTCTTAAATAAACCTAAAGAAGCCCAGTGATTTCACATTCGGATCACTAATGAGACTTTCTTAAATCTAAATGGGATGTTATTTCACTATTCAACACTTCAAATAATAATAAACTATAATTTATTAATAAATTAATAATTTTATTTACATATTAACATCGACCATACTTAATTTATTAATCATCAAGCAATTAATCAACTTTATTCATTTCTAGATATATTTTAAAAGTTTATTATTTGAGAAAGGAGGGTAGAATTTGCAGTTCCACTTATTTATGCATTCATTGGTTGCTTCTAATACGTGCTCTAACCGGGGATCAAACCCACAACCTTGGTGTATGGGGATGAGCCTCTAACCCACTGAGCTACCCGGCCAGGGCTGTACAAAGTCTTTTTGACGAGCAGGCATTACTACTGGCAATTCCCTTCCAGGCTTGTTTTATGTCTTCCAGCTGCGGTACGGCTGCTTCTCTGACCGAAGTCCCTTTCTTGCCTGGTCTGCCTGTCATACTCTTATTTACTCTTTTACACCCAAATTTAAATTATTTTTTTGGTGCAATTTAGCTTACTTCCTACCCAGAGTTCTCCTCTGTACTTCCCCCCACCCCGCCCCATACTCTCTTTTCCTCATAGCCCTCATCACAGCTAACACAGTACGTACTGATGTTTAATGTCCTTCTCACCACCCAGCTGTGGGGCAGATTTGGGGGGGCGGGGCAGGTAGGGGAGACAGGGCCTTTGTCTCTTTTCAGCTTATCCCCGGAACTTAGAACGATGCCTGGCATCAGCTCGTACTTAACACATGAAAGATGAATGACAGATGAGCGAAAGAACGTATTTCATTTATCCAGCTATTTCTAAGTATTCAGACTTAGAAGTACTTCGGAGTAACTGCAGGACAGCGAACCATGTATATCCATTCTCTGATGCCAGAGCCTAGCAGAGTGAAATAAGGACACAAAGGAATTGATCTCAGGCGGGCATGGTTTTAAGAAGCTAACTGAAGCCAAGAATGACAAGCCAAGGGAAGACAGTCATATGATCATTTACCCAGTTAGGACTACGGGACGTGGGTGGGGTCCTGACCCGCTGACGTGGCCTCTCAGAGTGCCTGTCACTGTCCGAAAGCCCGCAGCCACGTCCGTGCCCAGCCACCACGGCCAGGGGAACTCAGCTTCTGAGTCAGAGAAGGAAGAGGCTGGTGAGGTCTTTATCTCCTCCAACACTCGGGAGTTCCCTAAGAAGCTGGGCGAGTTGGAGTAAATGATTCGTACTGTGGCCACGCGTTCGCATCAGAAAGGAGCTGAAGCCCCTGCCCACGTGGAAAACCCCTCACTGGTTGAGGAACAGCTTTGGAGAGTCTGAGGAGTTTCGAGACTGATAAATTGGATCGCAACTTCCTGCAGTCATGGTCCAACACTGTACTTAATACATGATGGCATCAGGATAATGACATGAAAATGTCGTTTTTGTAAGTCAAAAGCAGCGAAACATCGGCAATGATGAAATGAATACTAAGAAAGGCTCAAACAGTAATTAAAGGGTTGGACTAGATCATTTGAAAGGCCTCCTCCAATTCTGGAATTCCATGATGCTCTAAACCAAACAAAAACAAGAAAGTCAATTTCAGCGCGTGATCATTGGTCAAACTATGGTCCGCCTATCTTCTACCAACACGCCCTCGCCCTGTTCTTGTCCTTCTTGGGAGTTACAGCATTTGTGACTTACTCATCTACTGATGTCTCTCTGCTTCTCATCCTGGTGCCTGGGAGCTCCGTGGTGGCAGGGACTGGACCTGCCTCGTTCACGGCTGTGGCACCGGTGTGAAGTACGTTAAGTGCTTAATAAATATTGGTTGAATAAGCAAGTGGATTATAAACAGGCGGCGGTGGGCTCCTGAGGGGTCTGTGTGGGTTTCCAAATTTAGTGTCAACAAAAAATGGTTTTGTTTCTAAAAAGCTAGGATAATATATTTTTCTAGTCGTGAATCAATCAAAAATAGTCTATTTTGTGAATTCTGAAGAATACAGACATCATGGTTGCTCCCTACCCCTTACAAAAGTAATTGCGTTAGGAATTTTGACTTTAAGACAGAGATAGAAATCAAGGTGAGAGCCATTAAGAAACTCTAAAACCTTAAATGCATGATTTTCTGAAAATCAAAGGACACAAAAATATGGTAACTGCATTTAATAAGAAATTACTTGCACATCCGTTTTATTTCTTACCAAACCAATAAGTAAAAACCCTGTTAATACCTATCTGCTCCTCTTCCGAACAGAAAACTTCTCAGTAGTGGTCAGGCTGAGGGTCACAATGGACTCTGTACGTGCGCCTTCCTTTTGAACAGATGACCAGAAACACAGCTGTTTCCTACTGTAAACCAGTTTCTTTTAAGCCTCGCCCATGAACCAGATCGCCACTCCCACACTGGGGTCTGCCCACTGCAATCTTCACCGAGTTCATCTCACAAAAGGAACTCATTGTGCATGACCGCAATGACAAATACCAAAGCCACTCACTTCTTCGGAAATGCCTCTGAAATTCTGATTTTTACCTAATTTTATTTGTATATAATGGGACCACAAAACATACCCATATACACATACGCACTTCTCTTCTGACAAAAAGACATGAGAAAGATTAGGAAATCCGTTAGTCACAGGGTTTAGAAAAGGCACAAGCCAAAAGTGACAATCATGATGGCCACGCATTAGCTTTACCTTGTTCTCCCAGCCCGCTGAGTGGGTGGCATTTCTTTACCTGAAATGGCAACCAGCAGGGAGGACGCATGACAGGGGGCAGGCAAAAGAAAAAGCCTGCCACCTCTCTTACTTCTCGGGCTCTCCTATGAATAGGACCATATTTCAAAGAAAAATGAGGAAAACTTAAGTGGAAAAATGAAGGCAAATCTTTTTCTAGCTTTATTCCACCGTACGAGTGAGAACACACCACAGGAGCAAATGCAACACTTTTATTTGTATGAAAAACTCATTAATAAACATCAAAAGCAGCTAAAAGCATTTTGGGGCAGGGTTGTATATTTGTGGGTAATATCTATGAATGTGCTCATACAGCTAAGGATGTGCCTGTGACCCCGGCTCTCCCCATGTAAAAAGAGAGCTGATGGTATTCTAATAAAGCCCTCAAGCACTCACTTTCATCCGTGGCCTCACACACACGCACACACACGCACAAATATTTGTTAGGCGTGTTGATTTCCTATTAATCTATTTTTGTATCACAACTAAGGGACTATTAGTTACCTGTCTACCTTTGCCAACATGAGTTGTTAGCCATTTGTTTTTGCCCTAGTTTTTTTTTAATTTTTAAAAAATTTATTGTATTTTTTCTATTACCAGCAATCCCCCCATACCCTCTTCCACCTCCACACTCCCACCTCCCCTCTCAATCGCCACACTGTTATCTATGTCCATGAGTTTGTTCTTTTTAAAATTTTTTTCTGCATCCCTTCACTCCTTACCCCACCCCAGAGATGCCAGTCTGTTCTCTACGAGCCTGTCTCTATTTTGCCAGTTACTTTATTCTGTTCCTTAGATTCCACATGTGAGTGAAATCATACAGTACGTGTCTTTCCCCTGACTGGCTGATTTCACTGAGCACGATATTCTCCAGGCCCACTGATGCTGTTGCCAAAGGTAAGGTTTCCTTCTTTTTTACGGCCGAGTCGTATTCCACTGTGCTCAACATCACTAATCATTAGAGAAACGCACGTTAAAACCACAATGAGATATCATCTCACACCTGTCAGAATGGCCATCATCAATAAGTCGACAAACAACTATTGGCGAGGACGTGCAGAAAGGGGAACCCTTTGGCTCTGCTGGTGGGAATGCAGACTGGGACAGCCACAGTGAAAAAGAGTATGGAGTCAACTCAAAAAAATTTGAAAACGGAACTGCCTTATGACCCAGAGATTCCACTTCTGGAAATTGAGCCAAAGAAACCTAAACATCAATTCCGAAGAACATATGCACCCCTGTGTTCACAGCAGTGTTATTTACAATTGCCAAGATTTGGAAGCAGCTCAAGTGTCCATGAGTAGATGAATGTCTTTGCCTTAGTTTGCAACTGTGAGACACTGTTTCCATGAAACCTACTTAGGAAAACACAGATGTTATGGTACAGCCGTCGCTGCCAAACCACTGATACACAACATCATACACGCGCACTGCACAATTAGCAATACCACTGCACACTGCAGTGAAGTTCACCTTGCTTGGTTCCCATTACTTCCTTATAATGAACTGAAGCAGGCTAAAATCCCATACACTCCAAGAGACTAGTCACGAAGTATGTTTTAAACGTTAGAGAGCCCTAACAGGGGTGTCCTAGAGCACGGAGTTCTAAAACAGACATGCTAAGAAGTAAATGCTATTACTTTGCCCACTCACAGACGAGGACATGGAGACACAGGTGGCTTTGAACTAGTAGCTTGCCCAAGGTCCCATCTCAGCTGACCCTAGAGGGCTTTCTCTTAACCACCACGGTGTATGAAACCCAACTATGCCAAACTTATATTTAAGTGCCATTTGGGGGTTATTACTTTTCCTCCTCACGGCTTTCGCTCCTCCCAAATTTTCTATAATATCATTCATTTTATAAAAGAGCCTGCATATTTGCTCCAGGTCAGTCCATCAGCAGCCGGGCCCTTGTCTCCCATGTATGTGAAGCCAGATGTCATGAACCACGCTATCTGTTAGGACACCAGACTGAGTTTACAACAAACTGAGGTTTCAAAAGGACATTCCACTTGTGCTCTTTCGTTTATTTCAGCAAGTGGGGGTGGCTGTGTTTCCAGAATCTGAGACAGGCAACTTCTGAAAATGATCATTTGGAGTGATAATGTGCAAACGTTTTCTTAACATCCAGGCCCCAGGATATGGGAGGTCCAGAGAGAGGGAGTTCATCCTTTTTCCTTTTTAAAGATTTTATTAATTAATTAATTAATTAATTAATTTGTCTTTAGAGGGGAAGGGAAGGAGAGAAGGAGAGAAATATCAATGTATGGTTGCCTCTCGTGCGTCCCCTGCTGGGAACTGGCCCACAACCCAGGCATGTGCCCTGACTGGGACCCGAACCACGATTCTTTGGTTCGAAGGCCCTCACTCCACCCACTGAGCTACACCAGCCAGGGTGAGTTCATCCTTTTTCTTTTCCTGTGTAGGAGAGAGTGAGCAAGGGAAGGGGAAGGGAGCTGTGCTCGGCCCCACACTGCGTCCGGAGGAAGAGGTCCCATGTGAACAAGCACCAGGGGCGTCTTGCCTGCTCAGCTCTGCGGCTACTGTTTTTCCTTTCCATGTTTAACCCACTCAATGTTAAATAGGCCAAGGAAGTTAAATCAGACCTTGTCTTTTATATAGAGATAGAAAGCATTACAAATGTATATTCAGTCTTTGGTATGTAAATATTCTGCAGCATTTTTCTGTAAGAATATTATCCCTTAGTTAAACATTTAAAATGATGTTCCTGATTTTTTTAAAATAGAAAATCCATTTCCCACAGGAAAATTTAAATTCTTAAGGGGAAATTTAATCTGTGGTACCTATTACTGCCGAACCATAAAAATACGACACCTTTTCAATTATATTTGAGGCTCCAAGAGGGTGATCCTGCCCTATTTTTCAATGTTAGTCTTATTATATTTTCATTTACAATGTTACATTTCAAAGCACATTTCCCTACTTTTTGAGAAGGGTTATTTTTGAAAGCTCCTATGTATGACACGAGATTTTTCTTTCTTTTTTTAAAATTATTTTTATTTTTAAAGATTTTATTTATTTATCTTCAGAGAGGAAGGAGAGAGGGAGAGAAATATCAATGTATGGTTGCCTTTCATGTGTCCCCTGCTGGGAGTTGGCCTGCAGGGAACCAGCCTGCAACCCAGGCATGTGCCCTGGCTGGGAATCGAACCGCGATCCTCTGGTTCGCAGGACCGCGCTCAATCCACTGAGCTACACCAGCCAGGGCTCTTTCTTTTTTTAAAAGTTGAGATAAATGATCTTCCAATCTGTTAAAGCCGAGTTTAAAACATGTGCATATGAAAAAAACAACTCTATAAATCATCATTTTTAGTTCTAGAAGACATCATTAAATATGAAAAATAAGTTTCAAGAGGTAAAGACTTCCTTCTAAATTTCAGCATGTACAGTAAAAAAAATTATTACAGTTAACAACAAAAAAGTTCCATGTCATAAGAAATGAATTAGATATTCTCCCAGAAAAGGCAAAAGCCTGGTAAACAAGGCACAGAGCTACGGAACAAGGCACACGGTCGATTCCAAAACGGGGAACCTGAGAAGAAAACACCACAAAGGTGAGCAACACAGGTGCTGCACCCGGGAACGGACTCGCTGTTTGCTTTGAAAACAAGCCACATCTTCCTGCTCATCACAGGGGATAACATCTTTTCTCTTAGCAACGAACACAACATCGAAATGTTTTACTGCTGAAGTTAAGGACAAAAAATATTACTACCAGTGAAAAACTTGAAAATCCTGTAGAAGAGATGTGTTTCAGTGATAAGTGATGTAATTCCAATAAAAAAAGAATTTCATTTTGAGCATATTCAAGACTTACGATTATGTAGCTGTACAGGATCCTTTACCATACTTTCCGTGGAGGTTACTATCAACAGGCCAACCTGTCCAGCATACAGTAAAATCAGCATATGGCTTGGCTATTTGAACTGATTTAAACTAAATAATACATTTAACATGCTAATCTTATAATGTCACATTCATAGAAAAAAATAAGTGAAAAATAGCTATACTTCAAGGACGTCTATCTAATATTTGATTGATCTCTCATGGGTGACAAAAATGAGAGGGAAAAGAGCTGAGTAAATCCACTAAGGAAATGGTCCCTGGTGGCTGGGGGCGGTGTGTGCAGAGGAACAAGAACAGGGCGATCTGGGTGTGGGAGTGGAAGGCGCCCCTCCACCCCGCTCCCCGCCGGGGAGTGAATGCAATGCTTTGCACCTCATCGACCAGAGAAAATCAAGCCACAACACTGATTTTAATAACGTGGTTTTGTCCTTGGAGATGTTTAGGCATGAATTTGTAAAATCTGACTATTATCTTTTATCTTGTACCATCAGTTGCTGCATAATTACAACTGTCACCCACAAAACATTAAAAATTTCCTAAAACTTATGTGATGTGCATTTTCAGTTGTACAACTTCAGAGGTGTCTGACCTTTTGGCGTCTCTGGGCCTCACTGGGCCCCACAAACTAATTAATAAAATTTTTATTAATTTTTTTAATTAATAAAAACTGATGAACAAAGAAAAGGTTTTAAGTACATTTGCGATTTCGTGTTGGGCCGCGTTCGTAGCCATCCCGGGCTGCAGGAGATCCGTGGGCTGGACGCCCTGTTACATCACACCCACGCACAGACCATAAAATTAAAAATAACATGTTGAATTGAAAATGATAAAAAATGTTTATTCACACTCAATATTGATCGAGTGCTATTAAGTGCCAAACATGTTCCTTGTAAAAAAAGTTCTCTGATGCCTGAAACTGCGTCTTCAGTGAACAGAATTTCATCTGTCACGGTTTCCCTATGACTGCCAACAGCAACAAAAAAGCTTATCCACTATTCTTTTTACACAATATTTTTCAAAGAGATGACTACACTTTTTTAAACATTAAATACCAGACAACCTTGCTAATGCATTAATTTTCGTAAGGGTATGGGGACCCAAGAGTCCAGAGGTCTGTCTCTGCCACTCAGCACTCTGAGGTCATAGTAGCAAGTGCAAGGGCAGCGTGGGGGGTGCAGGGCCAAGTTCAAAGACCAGCTGTGCGATTTACCTCTGGCATGGTCTGGGAGAGAAGCATTGCCTCGGTTTCATTAAATATTTAAAAACAAACGAACAGGGATAATAATAGTATCTAGCTCACAGGATTAAGAGAATAAATATTTGCAAAGTGCTTAGAACAGTACCTGGCACAAAGCACCACAGAAGCATTTGTTGCATAAAATGAAATACAAATAGTGCTCTGTGGGTTTGGGGGAAGGGGGCACTGTTAAAAAAGGAGGGGGCAGGCAGGAGAAAATGAGAACAATTTCTGGATCTCAGCCCTGACTTGACATGGTCTTCTCTCCCTCAAGAAGCTTACATCTTTGCTAGAAATATCTTTATGATTCTCCATTTACCAGGACTCACAAACTATTATCACCTCAAATTCTCTGACATCTTTTTCTTTTTCTTCCCTTTTTAGAAATGTTTAATCCTTTTTACCAGGACACACTTTTAAAAAATAAATCCTTACCCCAGGGTATGTTTGTTGATTTTAGAGAGAGAGGATGGAGGAGGAAGGGAGACGGACAGACAGACAGACATTGATTGGTTGGCTTCAGCACTGGGAATCGAACCTGCAATCTTTTGGTGTACAGGAAAACGTTCCAACCAATGGAACCACCCAACCAGGGCCCAAGGGACTCTTTCAACACGTTGGTGAGCATACTAGTAACGTGGTCCAGAGTACACCCTACTGCATCTTGTGAGAAAGTCCGCCACTTTGTCAGAAGTATTGCTCTTACCAAGAGAACCATTCAGGCTTCCATTCCATCCACAGAGAATATGCCAAGTAAGACACTACATACCCTGGACTATGATGACAGATGCCTTGAAAAGATGATGTTGACATTAGGAATTACCCAAGGAGAGTGCAAACAAAATGCTTTTGTGAAATAATTTCTCAGTAGGTACGAAGGACAGTGGCTTGCAGAATCTTGGGTATACATTCTAAGCAGCAATGTTAAAACAAAATAACACATCAGGTATGTTCCTCCTGTGGGCTAGGATTTGCCCGATCTTCTCAACTTACCCCATCAAACAATTCTGAGAAAAGACGGGTGCAGGGCTTCCTAGCCACCTGGTGATCACGCTGTCACAAAGCGGGTGTGTGATGGACTAGGGCTGCATTTTGGCGTTCGACAACATTCATGCTTCTCCAACCACAAAGGACTCTGGTAACTTATGGCAATTTAATCCACCAAGATTTATTGAATGTTTAATAAATGCTGATCTAAATGTTGCTGGAGATAAACTGTCATGTTTTAGTGACAGCAAGAAGTACATCCAAAGTCATGGAAGGAAAAGGTGTTGAATTTCATCAAATTAATTTTTTGGTGTGCACTTCCTTTCTGATACCATTTTCACTATCTCTGACTTTTTTTTAAACATAAGGAGTTGTTTTTGCCAAAAATCTGGCCTCATGAGAATGTTTGTCATAATCTATTAAATTATGCATAATTAGTACTTAAAGTCTGAAATTACAGCACCCTGATGAAAAATTAGAGGGTTTTTTTTAAATGTTCATACACTGACTAGTTGGAACCCAAGCTAATCTTTTCGCACATTCACATTTCTGCAAAACTGGCGGAGAAAAGGAAACTAATGTTCAATGAGCAGCTACGATGTGCCACAACTCTGCTGGGGAGCTTAGTTCTCGTATCTTATTTTCACAACCTTGTAGTAACTACCTTGCTCATTTTACACACTCAGAAGGCTGTTTTCTTAAACACACATTCCATTATCAAAGTGATACACGTACATTGTGGACAAAAATCAACCAGACTTAAAATCCAACCCATCACCCACCCCACTAAAGGCATTCCTCTTTTAATTTTTAGCCTTTTCTTTTGGGACTGACAATATCTACCTCAACATTCCTAAATAAAACCCAGGGGTAGAAAGGTATTATTATCTAGAAACGCGGAGATTAAATTGGGAAGGCCCTGAAGTCCTCTGTCCTCTTGACCCGGTTTGGACTGGCTGCTCTCAGCCAGCTAGTGGCTGGCATTCTGGGACTTCCCTTGACGGTGATCTGGGGATTCCCTCTGACGTCTCCCTGGCCGTCCCAATTTACCCTCCGTGTGCTGGACAGGTACGGTGGCTCTCAGTGCAAGTTCAGTTTAGCAATCACGTCCACGTGGAACTCTGGGGTGACTGCTCCGTGGTCTTGGCTTCCAGTTGTACTGGAAGTCCCTCTCCTTCAAATCCTGTATGGAAAACGTTCTATTCTGCTTTAAATCCTTGAAAAGTCTCAGCAGGCTCTCCTCATCACAGATGTTCGGAAATTGCCCAGTGACGTTCCTCAAAGTGGGTCTGTCTTTACTCACTATGATGAGCACGTAAGAGACCCCTCTAAACTGGCAACTCATAACCTGCCGTGATCGGACATTTTCTTTCAGGCCGTCACGAAACGACCCTTACCTAGTGTGACTTTCCCTTATCGTCTCATATAAAATAACACTCCTTTGCCCCCTTCTCCACCCACATCGGCTCTAGCTCCTTTACCTCCCCTCACCGTTCTCTACGGCGCAGGTCACACTACCTGACACACTGCAAAGTTTCTTTTTGTCAGCCCACTCCTCCCAGAACACAAGCTCCACGGAGGTAGGCGCTCCAGTCTGGGCTGCTGCCCACAGCACTGCGAACGCTCTGTCCACACAGGCCCCAGCAGTGTGTGGCGCGTCACAGGGATTTAAAACGTGCATACTGGACGAGTGGCAGGACTGACTGCACAGAGCGAGGTAATCTGCTCAGCCGTCACCCTGCAGCACTTGGAATCGGGAACGAAACTGGGTCGGGGCGAGGAAGGAAGGGGCAGGAGGTCTCACAGCTGCCTGTCCTGGTTTTAGGTCATTCTTACAGCAGGAGCCGCCCATCAGTGATGGCCACGTGGGCCAAGGGATGGGGAAGCCCATCATAAAGTGGACGTGAAGCCGTACAGATCTGGGTTCGAATTCCGGTTCCGCCACTCACTTGGCATCAGCATTCTATCTACAAATGAGGCTAACGCCTGCGGCTGTTTCACAGGGCCGCTGCCGGGATAGTTGGTGCAGTGTACTGATTATTTAGGAATGTGTTGAATGTATCGGAAAAAAACCACCAAGTGTATCAGTTTCCTGGGGATGCTGCAGCAAACTATGACAAAGCAAGTGGCTTCAAAACAACAGACACTCTCTCTCCTGGTTTTCTGGAGGCCAGAAGCCCCAAATTAAGGTGTGGGCCAAGTGCACTTCCCCCGAAGGCTGCGGGGGAACCCTTCCCTGCTTCTCCCAGCCTCTGCGAGCTTCGGGCATCCCCGGCGTGTGTCTGCACCGTGTGTCTGCACAGCTCGGGTCTTCGCTTCTGCTCCGCAAGGCCTCCTCCTCTGTGTCCACGTCCTTCCTCCTCTGCCTCTTACACGGACACTTGGCGCTGGATTTGCAACCATCCAGATAATCCAGGGTGGCCCCCTCTTGAGATCCTTAATTTAATTACTTCTGCAAAGACCCTTTTCCCAAATCAGGTCATGTTCCCATGTTCTGGACATCAGGAAGGGACATACCTTTTTTAGAGGTCAGCATCAATCAACGGCACCAGGCACGTATTTTGTCCTTCTTGTTGGGTTTTGTGCCCTTATTGAATGTGCTACACTCTTTCCAGCTACAAGCTTCAGCAGGGCTGTCTTCCTGTTGGGCGCACCTTCAGATTTGGCAACAGACTATGCTGTTATGAATGACAGTCTTCATGGTATCTCAGTATTTTCTGATATCTAGTTTCTAATTTAAAAATATTTTCTAGCCCTAAGAATGCTCCTTCTCATTTAAATGGATACTAGAATATAGTGTGCCTTTAAAAAGCTATTTGAGAGGCTCTTAATAACAGCAACTAAACTTAGACATATAAAAACACTAGAATTTTAAGAGTTTGGTTTTTACTTAATTCAAAATAGAGACGAAA
This sequence comes from Sturnira hondurensis, assembly GCF_014824575.4. Lineage (NCBI taxonomy): Eukaryota > Metazoa > Chordata > Mammalia > Chiroptera > Phyllostomidae > Sturnira > Sturnira hondurensis. Next base: position 8,580,695 of record NW_028094846.1, on the reverse strand, counting down.
CATTAGGTCCTTACAACACTTACATGATAGCATCTTAGTTATACTACAGAGATAATGGTATGCTTTTGATTGTCCCTAAACAGAAAGAACCATCACCAAAAATATGTGACCACAATCCACAGGAAAGATGGCAAAATAAGGAAAATGGAGAAAAAGAGGGTTATAGTGAGGAAAATAGAATTGTATTAGGTATTTTTTCTGAGGCGTAAATTTTTGGCACAATCAGCACTTCTGAAATAGCATGGCATTATTAACAATAAAGCAGAAATAGTACCCAATGATTCTGAAAAGCAACTATATTCTAAAGGATGACTTCTTGGAGTCTAATAACATTTCTTCTGAAAACCCATTCATGAATCTCAACAATCAACAAAGAACAGAGGCAGGTACATTTCTGCAAATGAAGTTTCTAATCCACTCTCACTCCGATAGGACTGATGCAACGCAGCTTTGTCTGGTCCGTGGTTCGCCGTTTCTAGTGTGGAAGACGCATAAACCAGCCTTTCACACGGGCATGAGATTCCACAAGATGAGCTTCTCTTTAAATTGCCATGTCAATTAAACGTGACAACAGCACTGTGATGGACAAAACGTTGGTGTCCCCCCGACATCCATGCACTGAAACCCTAGCCCTGGATGTGACAGCCGTCATAACCCTTGAGGTGGGGCCGTTAGAATTCACCATATTTTGCCGTGTGTGCTGTGCACCCATGGTTTTTGACCCAAACTTCCAGGGAAAAAAATCTTTCATTTTAATTTTTAAACGAAATTATTTATTTATTTATTTATTTATTTATATTTAGCAACAAAACCGATGATCGCATTCTAGGGTTTTATTTTGCACGTGGATAGCGTTGTTATTTTCTGGAGTTACACTTTTAATACAAAAGCATAAGTAAAAGAATTAAAAATATTTACATAGATATGGAATTAGTAACAGCCATGTAAAATGCGCGCCCTTATCTTTCCCTCAAAAATTTGGGCACAAAAGTGCCGATTATACAGGGCAAAATACAGTGATCAGGTCAAGAGGGTGGTTCCCTCGTGACTGGGATCAGCACCCTTACCAAGAGGCCCCCGGGGGCTCCCGAGTCGTGGTGGGAGGCGGTGTGCAGCCAGGCAGAGGGCCCTCGGCAGGCACCAAGTCTTGGACCGCAGCCTTCAGAACCGTGGGAAACGAACTCAGGGTGAGCGCCCCGTCCACAGTGTCCTGTTGTACCGAGTGTCCCGAACCAAGACGAGTGCGGCACCCGGATGTATCATTTGGGCACAAATACAACGGAGGTGCTAAAGTCACTACTAAGGCTTGGGAAAGATCATAAGTATCACTCCAATTTGCTAGTTAAAGTGACATTTAGTTATGAAAGCTCATCTTTTGCCTGTAATCCTGTGCTGTTATCTCTGGTGTCAGTACTAGAAGAGGCTAGATTCTCTCCCAACGGCTATTCCACACGCAGTCTCTTTTGGGAAGCCTCGTCTACCATTTGGGGAGCCTCATCTGCCATTTGGGGAGCCTCGTCTGCCATGTGGGGACAGTCTGGCTTCTTGTGGCTACTGCAAAGCTACTTTACCTAATTGTTATGTGCATACCCAACGGTATTCTGCTTTTAAATGTATTTCTCTCTCACCGCTTACTCTCACTCATGTATTATCTCACTGGCTCCCTCACTGGCCTACCTGGCTCCTCATATATACATCTACATACTTCTGTACAATTTCCACTTTTAAAAATTAATTACAGAAGATTTGTTTGAATAAGTTTTTGATTCTTTAGATGTCACTACCCTGACTAAAGCAAGAGGAAAAAAATCTAAGTGGTCTTTAAGTGGAAAAAATAACCTGAGCTAAAATGATAATCTTTATTAGCCATTCTCTTTCTAATTCAGTCTTTTATTTCCTCATATCCTATGCATTCCTGCAATGTTCACTCTTTTCTACCTTGAATTCTTTCTGTCACTCTGCTCTCTAGTGTTGGAAGGAACACTCCAAACTCGGACAAAATAAGGTCTGTGAGCAGAAAGAAGACAGTGAAGCAGATGGTAATTTCCCGTTGTCCTATATTAAAAACCAATTAAAATGAGAAACAAAGTTGCCGTGCAAGTTTCTGAAGGAAATAAAACTAGTTTGTGATTTCAGAGAAAAGAAAGCAATGGAGATGACCGGGTGAGCACAGCAGCTTCCCTTCCTAAGCAGGGACACTGCAGAGGTCAGAGGGCAGGTGGGGGGTGCCCAGAGTCACAGCAAACACGTTTCCTCCCAGGGGGCAGCTCCAGTCTGTTCTGGATGCGAACACAACTCGATGGCCCACCAACCTGAGTCATAAATCCTTGTGTCTGACACATAAAGTAAAAAGGCTGTGGTATAAGTTCGGCCAGTCCCGAACAGCAGGGAGACGGGGAAGGAAGGAGGGAGGACGCATACCTAAAGTCAGCACCTTTTAGCTCATTTTATGGAAATCATGTATTCTTCCTCTTGGACAAGGCTGTGGGGCTGCCCAGGGCCTAGACCAAGCCCCAGCAATAAATCTCAAGATGCTTTATAAACACCCCGCCCCCGGGTTCCTACTCCTGTTGCGTAACAGAATGGTGAACTATGCCTGCACTTTGGAAAAAAGGACTTTGCCAAACTGTGCAAGTAAAAATGAAAACAAAACCCCCAAAACCCAAACAAGTCAAGTCATGACAGACAGAGACGGGATGCTTCCTAAAACGTCGATGTAATGCACGCCTCCCTTTTATTCCCTGGGTTCGTTCAAACCTGTCGGAGCACAATGAGGAACAGTAACACCTCCTCTGTTGTACCGCTGGTTCCGTGACACACTGTCACGGGCACAGCATTTACGAGCCACAGAAAACTTGTTCCCCAGCATGACTGTGGCTAAGTTTTATTTAACAAGAGTCAGGGAGAAGAGCGCATCCTTTTAACATCCCTGAAAAATCCAATAGAAGCTACTTTTACAATGTATCCGATTAAAATTACCCAACATAAAAATGTCAACAAGTTCTGTTTGGTCCGATTCAATTTCTCTGCTGCAGAGAAATAAAAAACTAAGCTGTTTTAATGGCCAACTTAATATCCTGCTAGAAACCAGTGACTAGAGAGTGAGAAGAAACTCGGCTAATTTTTGAAGCAGTGTATTTTAGCGGTGGGAAAGCCACGGGTTAGCATTAATGTAACAGACACTTTCCAGTTAATTCCCTCGGATCTCAGCTCATTGGTTCCCTGTTTTTGAGACACGTCGGGGAGAGCTGAAATGTAGCTTCAATTCAGGCAGGTTTCTGCTTCTCTGTCTCTCTCCTTCCTTATTATACTTATTAGTGTCATTGCCACTATTATTAAGAATACTAACTCATTCACTTGATTGAAAACTGAAAGGTCAGAGTATCATACAATGAAACATTCGTCTCCCTCCCTCTCTGACGCACCAGGTCTCTGGTTTCTCCTTGGAAGCTGTCACTGCTGAAGGCTTCCTCTGCCGAGTTCTAGTGCTGCCCAAACACGGATACCCACGTGGTATGTCTTGCAGAAGTCACGGGATAAGACCCATACGTATTTCTGCACCCACTTTCTCCACCCCCTTTGTAGTGTAGCCTGGACACTGCTTCCCATGACTACACGTGGAGCTACTTTCTTTTCTGATAGGTACACAGTAGCCCATTACAAAGACGTAACATGATTTATTTAAATAACTTCCCATGGGTGGATGTTTAGGTTGTCTGCTCGTGTGTTATTCATGAACACGGACGTGATGACTGAGTAAGTCTGCAGGGCAAATTCTTAGATTTGGGCTGCTCCTGGGACAGAGAGGATGGATAATTTTGCCAAAAATGCCCTCTTCACAAGCAATTGAACATAAAATGGACTAATCTCCCAAAACAAACATTTTTGTATTTGCTAATCTCATAGGTAAAAATCAGTAGCTCCTTACGGTTTTAATGTGCTTTTATTAATTATAAATAGGGCACACCGTCTTTTTCCTGTGATTAAAGGCATTTACATTTCCTTTCCTGTGAAATGAATAGGCCTTTGCCTATTTCAAAGTTTCCACAGGTTAATAAAGTAATTTATGTGCACCGTTTAGAGTCTACTTATTTTTAAGACTTGTTCAAAAAACAAAAACGGCAGCAATCCCCGGCCTCCTCCTCTGACAGGTTCCTTCCCCAGAAATAACCACCTCTAACCTCTCTCAGCCAGTTCTTTTGGAAGTCAACACCAAGTCTCAAGCTCTATGGCTGCACTGATATTTTTTAAATATTTTATTTATTTATCTTTAGAAGGGGAGGGAAGGAGTGAATATCAATGTATGGTTGCCTCTCATGAGTCCCCTGCTGGGAACTGGCCTGCAACCCAGGCATGTGCCCTGACAGGGAATCGAACCCCAATCGTGTGCTTTGCAGGCCCGCGCTCAATCCACTGAGCTGTACCGGCCAGGGCTGATATTTTTAATTCTTCCATCTTAGACATTATCTACTGACTTCCCGCTGTGGAAGATGGGAACTCGACTCTTTCCTCCCCCCTTACTAGCCCAGGAAGACGATGTTCAGCCTCTTTCACCTCAGGGCACACATAAACTCATTACTAAAAATCTGTGACACACTAGAAAAATATATATTTTTTCTGATCTGACTAAAAAATAGGTATAATCTTGACTCACTCACTTCACTCCGGCCTCCTGACCACTCCAGCCTGGACCTTTGCCTTCATTCCACAGCTGGTACAGGGCCGTTTGACTGGGTTCTGGGCAACTTTGACTGGACAGCTATTATTGTGTTGGCTGCTGTCATTTTTAACTTTGATAATCTAAGGGAAAAGAGGCTGGTGCCCCTGACTAAATAGTGGGGGCTGTGAGTTTAAAAAACCCTGCTGCCCGCCGGTTGAGAGTCACTGGCCCAGCAGGTGCCCACACCCCTGTTCTCCCACCTTCCGATACAGTTACACAGCAGCTTTGCTAAGGACCAACAATGTGACGACTGTCACGCTGTTTAGAGCGCACCCCATAGCAAACTGGGGTGTGACACAGCCTAGGGGCCCAGAGTGTAGACCCTGAGGGCAGACTGCCTCTGTGTCAACCCTGCCTACCTACGACAAGTCACTTAACCTTCCATGCCCGGTGTCCTCATCTGTAAAACAGCACCTGGTTGGACTATAAGAATTAACAGATTCATATACATAAAGTGCTTGATATGCCCTGGACTACTTTTCGTTTCTCCCGTAGCTATTATCTGATTATTCATTTACTTAGGGGTCTGGGTGCTTCTTGCTGATCCAATCCCGAACTCACTCCCTGTCATTTACACACATTGAGTCATTGCATCAGTCTGTCCCGGAGAAGTCTTCACTCCTGACCGCTCCAGCCTGGACCTTTGCCTCATTCCACAGCTGGTACAGGGCCTTTTGACTGGGTTCTCTCTGCGACATCCTCCTGAGGGCCCCTGGCCTGCTGCCTCGTGTTAGTGCTTCTGCCCTGCACCCCACATCCTGCTCCTTCTTGGTGAAGGAAATTTCCCACTAGCTTCCGGAGAAGTGTGCCCAGGAGGGAATTTTTAAAAACTGTGCATATCTGAAAGTGTCTTTATTTTATTCTCACGTGTGGTTAATGGCTCGTAGCTCGATACGAATTCTAGGTGGCAGCTAATGTCCTTCAGAGGGGGGAGGGCACGCCTCATTGTTTCCGAGCTTCTGAGCTGCTGGTGGGTGGTCGGAAGCCGTTCTGCTTTCTGACCCTCAGTACGTGATCTGTTTTTCCTTCCTCTGGAAGTTTGTGACCCGTCTCTGGCACCAGACACCAATGGAAACTTCCTGAAAATGCCTGGTCAATGGCACAGAGGAAGCCCTTTCGATCTGGGAACACCTAACCTTCAGTTGTGGGAAAATGTGTTGAACGATTTGGCTAGTGTTTCCTCTCCTTGTTTTTCTTTTTCTGGAACTCACTGTTTTGATATTGGACTTTCTGAACGTTTGCTCTTATTATATAACCATTTTCCCCTCTACCTGCTGAGATATTTCCTTATTTTCATCTTCGAACCCTTCTACTGAGTTTTATTTCTGTTACTCTTTTTTTTGCCACCACCGATCCCTGGGCTACTGGAGAGTGTGCGGTAAAGTGCAGCTTGGTTCTTGGCTTTCCGCAGCGCCAGCTTAGTGCTGGGCTTTCTCAAGTCAGCCAGGCCCCTGTCAGCCACACTCCCCTGGCTTTCCCCCCCTCAGTTTATTACTGTCTTGGGTTGCTTTCTCCTTTGCCATTCTCCTTGTCTTGGAGGAACCTTATCTAAAAACAATTTTCTTTACTATAGTTATGGTCGAGTTTCTGGAGGAAATACGATTAGATGCTTATGTTAAACTCACCAATTTTATCCGCAGAAGTCCGACCTGAACCTAAGAACCGTTCCTGATTGTCTACGCCGTCCTGATTGTCTAGGCCGATCATTTCTCCTTCCCACTCAATTCTCCCACTACCGTAGGGGTTTACGAAGATCAGCACTGCCCAGGACTGGTCACAACGGGTTCCTTGCCCAGGCGCCACGTTCCAGAGGTCTCAGCGCTGTGCTCCTGGGCACTGGCCCCGCAGAGCCGGACGCACCGGCCCCGCTGGCCACAAGCCCGCCCGAGGGCCCTCTGAGGGTGCGGAGCTGCGTCTGGAAATTCTGTCCAGCCTTCCAGATGGCAACAGAAATACACAGTCAAGGTTAAAGGATAGAGTATATTTCAGTTTGCTGATTTGAAAAATGTTTGTCAGACTAACTCAAACAGTAAGACATGTGATGCAGCTTTGTACACCTAGCAAGCAGTTGGTCCGCAGCTAAAAACATCCCCCCCCCTTCCCTCCTGGGTTCTCCTTCCCCAGGCCCTCAGCCTGGCTGAGACCCTAAGAGTAACCCCCACAAATGACTTCAGAAAAGGAAATCTATTATTTGAGACACTTTACTGCCATCTGTTGGAAATGTTAGGAATAACTACAAATCCACGCAGGCCCCCCAGGTGTGGGACAGTGCATGACCTGTGCAGCCGGAGGGGCGGGTGGTGCGGTGCTGCCGTGAGTGAGGGTGGGGGCAGATGACAGAGCCAATCCGCAATCCAACTCCCACTCACACGTTAGAAGGAACCGGGGTCTGGCACCTTGACCGAGAAGTGAGAACTGCTTTCCTCATTTAAAAAAGATGTTCTCACTGCTAATCCAGATCTATCTCCTAAGAGCAAAGTAAGAGCTGGCTTTAGTAGGGGAGCTTGAGAACGTCAGTACCGGTTTTTATTTCCCTCACACCAGTGGGGAGTTCCAAACAACTAAGTGCCAAGAGAGCTTCAGGAATGTGCTGGAGAGCGATCTGGAATCCGACCGGCTGGTAAATGCCAGCTGCTTCTTTCCCATGGACACACCTGCCTGAAGCCAGGTGGGTAGTGAGGTCCGCTGGGTCCGAGGCTTGCTTTGAAAATGGGAACGTTCCCTCGCATCTGACACATCGGGGAACCACCTGCAATTTTTTATCACGACTCCATCTGTGGGAAGCCATGGGTGGACAAAGAAAACTGCGCCCCGAGGGGCTTGCCACGTGCGAACGCACCAAACGCTCCCCGACGCAGAGCGCGCGCAGACCTGCGCCAGGCACCGCGCGCCACCGCCTGTTACCAGCGCGCCTCTCCTATCACGATGCGCCACTCGGTCTCCAAACCCCACTCCGTAACTTCACAGTAAACTTAAAAACTACTCTGAGGCCCAGTGCCTCCAGCAAATTTCAGGGCGTTTCCCCAGGTAAAGTGCCGTATTTATTGTAGTACCTGTGTATCCAGCACCTAGTTCCTCCCGGCACACGTCATCGACCTGGTTTCCAAGGGCAGCGCCCTCGCCCTTCCCCCACGCGCCCCGTGGGTTTCGCCGTGCACTTCTGCACCGCTCGGTGGTGGTCGGTAGGAACCGGTGTCGTGTTACAGCGAAACGGACCGGACTCTGCGTGGCTGCCTGGACCTGGACACCGCCCCTTTCTGCTGGGCCGCTACCACCGCTGTCACCACGTGTGTCTTGCAGGATGTCACAGGTTCCCAAGACGAACTAGACACTGCCTTACGGTTTTTAAGAAATCTCGAAACTGCCCAACTAAAAGCCTCAAGCGAGATTAGTCATGGTCTTCTTTGCTGGGGGTGGGTGTGGGGGATGGGGGTGGGTGTGGGGAGGGTCCTAGGTAAAGGGGTGGTGGAGGGATTAAGCAAAACAGAAAAAAACTCAACAACAACAAAAATAATGAATACCCTTTAAAAATCCTGGCCGATTTAAAATTATCCTTTATAATAATTTTAGGAATGCCCTACAGAAAATATTCTGCTTTAATATTGATTATCTTCAGTTTCCTCAACTTTTTTACCACTTAGATCAATAAATGTCGGGAAACATGGCTACAAGGTTGCCTTTCCCTCAGTTTTTCCAGTTTGGTTTCCTTTTTTTTTTTTGGTAGCGGTATTTTAAATTTTGCTTGACTTCTTAATTTACATAAACATGAATATTTGGGGTGGCTAACTTTGACTCTAAGACTTTTGATACATTCTTTCCTAAGACTTGCTAGGATGTATCAAAGGCATACTATAATGTATATAAGTATATACTTCACAAAAATGTTGTCTACTGTTCAGCTTTCCCCTAAGGTATTTGGAAGCTTTCTTTTAAAGTTGAATTCATATAGGTTTTATTTCCATTGAAAATGAATATTTACTACTAGTTCTAGTGTATGCGGTCAATGAATATACCTCCCAGTATCAAGTGCATTCAAGGACCCAACCACCTGAAGAAATAATTTCCTCTAGAAAACCCAACAAATCAGGCTTTGCATGTTTAAATTTGAAAATGTTTAATTTATTTTTTAAAATTCTTATTTATTTTTAAAAGATTTTATTTAAATATTTTTAGAGAGGGGAAGGCAGGGAGAAAGAGAGAGAGAAACATCGATGTGTGGTTGCCTCTCATGTGTCCCCCACTGGGGACCTGGCCCACAACCCAGGCATGTGCCCTGACTGGGAATTGAACTGGCGACCCTGTGGTTCTCAGGCCTGCGCTCAATTCACTGAGCTACACCAGCCAGGGCAAAAAATTATCTTCTGATGGCTAAATTAAAATATGGATGTTGTCACCAAGGCAAAATAGTTTTTTTTTAGGTTTTCCAAATCTGGAAATGGGTGCTTTAGATATGGTGTTCATAGGCCTTACAAAAAAATCTCATCTTCAGTGGAAAAAAACTAGTGTAACAAAACCTGGGCCAGATGCCGGCACAGACACGAGGGTCAGTACCTGGGGAGCCTGCAAGCTGCTGAGTGCAGGCGTCCGAGAACTGCTGGGAGGGACACTCTCTACCTAACCTCTCCCTCTCACTTCTCAGTGAATTCTTGACATTTGCTAGGTTTCTCCTCTTTGTGAATTTGCTTGTAGATATTGTGAAATGTCTTAATTTCTATTTGTACCTGTGGCACCCCAATATAGGCAGTTCCGCCTTTTTTACGTTCAAAAGTTTTCCCACCAGTTTGAAATCTGTGTGCAGAGTTCAGAGACCCTGTGCGTTCACAGAGCTCCTTCCGGTTGCGACGTCTCTGCAGCGAAAGGGGCCTGTCTCTCGGGAGTGGGCATCTCTCTGTAGCTGAGTGTGTCACACCTGACACCAACACGGATGCCACGGATTCACACTGGCACAGCCTCACAGAGGGGACGGGCCCTCTGGGGGTCCCTCTTCTCCTGGAGAAGAACGAAGGGGACCCAGAGGTTGGGAAGTGTGAGAACCACACAGAAACAGAAGGGCTTCCCCACACACCCTGGACTCGGCTTATTGTTTGGAAACAAACTTCTGGAATTTTCCTTCTTCTTCTCTGGCCTATCCCTTGCTGGTGCTTCCGTGTCTTCCTAACTTCCCGACGTGCCGGGGCTTAGTCTCGGACTCCTCTCTTGGACCCACACACAGTTCCCTGGTGATTTCGTTCAGCCCCACGCACGGCTTCGAACACCGTCTCTGTGAAAACCCTGCGACTGGGGTTTCCAGGCTGTACCTCCCCCTTCATTTCCAGACTCACAGATTCCACCTGGGTGCCTCACAGGAGCCTCAAACTTAACGTGCCTGGAATTGAGCTCCTGGTTAATCCTACGTTCCAACTTGCTTCTCCCACAGTCTCTCCCAATTTAAACAATAACAACCGCATTCTTCTAGCTGCTCCAGCCGAAATCCCTCATTTTCTGTTTCTCACTTCCCACATCGGATCCAACAAGCAAGTTCTGTGGGCCCCCCTTTGAATACGCCCAGAACCCAGTCACTGCTCAGCCTCCTTGCCCCACCACAGTGGCCGGGGCCTGTCACCCCTCGTCTAGACTGTTGCAACAGCACTCCAGTGGGCCTCGGAGCCCGGACACTCGCATCTGCCCTCTCGGTCTAGAAGCCAGAGGCTTCCCCACCTCGTAAAAGCCGCAGCCCTTCCGAGGGCACAGCAGGCCTTTGGGACCTGCTCAGTGACGTCACCTGCCATGGCTCTCCCCCCCCCCGCTCACTCCATGCCAGCCCCACTGGCGTCGCTGCCCCTCCTGGACCATTCCGGGCACATCCCCCTCCACACCAGCTGCTCCCCGGGGTGGAGCGCCTCGCTCCCGGGCAGCCGCATGCCTGACTGGCATACTGTCACCAGGTCTTTACTCAAATGTCACTGAACAGTGGGGCATTCTTCGGTCACCTTAGCTAAAATTACGCTTCCCTGACACTTTCTATTTCCATTCCCTACTTACTTTTTTCTTTGTACTTATCACCATCCAGCACAGCATATATTTTACTCATTACTCTTGCTTATTGTCTGTCATTGCTCAGTAGAATGTAAGCTTCACAAGGGGAGAGAGTTTCGTCTATTTGTTCACGTTGTATCTCCAGGCACTGGAGATACAACGTGGCACATGGTTGTTACTCAGTAACTATTTGCTGCAGAAACAAATGGGTTTGTTTAAAATTAAAAATCAATAAGAGCCACACAAGACACTATAATAATTACTGTGGACAACCATCAGTAATCTGCCTTCCTAATTAACATAAGAATCTTCCAAAGGCAGAAGTGTTATCTTGCACACCTTTTCACCCCAGGGACTGGCACAGATGTAACGTACACAACAATTACTCAATTCCGTGTCTGACAGCAGATCTACTTAAAGACACAGCACTAGGGGATGAAAACAGAACAACAGAATCACGATCTAAGTCAACATCAGACTGGCATGCAAGAAAAAATGGCTCCAAGTAGTCTTTCCTGTCTAATATTTATGAGCAATAGCTTTCGGTGCTAATTTAGGACACCCACTCCAAAAACGACCCCGGACGCCGTGAGTCAGGACTTGCAGGCTGGGCAGAAGGTGGCTGGTTCTGGACTCGGCACCGAGGCCGCCTGACCTTACTTTGTCTTTGGGACCAGTGCCCGGGATGTTGGAGATGTTAACAATTTACGATACGGTTCTGTCTTTTATGAAATTACAATCATTCTTCAGACTCTGAATGCACTTCCTCTGTGGGTCAAAGCTTGTCAAAGGTTCTTAGAGAAGTGACAAGACAGTCATCGACATAACATTGTAAACAGTGACACCAAAGAAGTCGAAAGAAGGTGACTTCTGAACCGGCCTAATTCACACAGAGCTCGCACATGAAACCCAGCCACAATGGCCACAGACAGACAGGGTCACAGTGCCATTCCCACCAACCCCCACGCTGGTCCCAACACACGCCAGAGACGTGCAAAGGAGATGCAATGGGAGGAGGGTTTTACTTCTCCAAGTGTGACTCCTGGGAGAAACATGTTTGCCAACCTGACTAAATTCTAGTAAACCCACAATTCTTACAGGATGAAAACAGAAAGGAAGGATTCAAATTCTCACTAAGATGTCTGAGTTCCATCTAAAATATGGAGAGAAATGAACAAAAAGGCAAAGATGAAAAGACCAAAACCTAACACTCAGAAAACACAAGCAAAATCCTAGAATGATCCATATTAACCAACATACAAAAAATAAATGGTTGTTTTATCTACTTAGCAAATGTCTATGACTACACGTCTAGAATCAATAACACAGCAATACAAAACACTTCCTATATTTCAAGTCCTTTCATTATTTTAATGTCAATGATGTTTTCTTAAAAGGACGAGGCCTGTCTAATTACCCACACACCCACTGGTAAGCATAAAACACACGAAACAGATCACACCGGGCAGGAAACAGGGAAAGGACAGCTTTGATGTTGACATTAATTCCTCTAATGTGTAACAACTCATGTGGGTGTTTTTTAAAAATTTCTCTCTCTGTCGCCCACTCTAATCACAGTCCTGAACACAACTTGCATGGGGTCTATAACATTAGCTCAGCGGAAGAAGCCTGCTCTGAAATTACATTACACAAGACAGCAAGCAGTACCTGCGTGACCAGGACACAAACCACTCAGTCCCAAGCATCCGTACAATGCTGGCTCCCCGGTGAACCCCTGAACTTCAACAAGATCACCCAATGAGCTTTCCAAATTGAGAGCCACGCAGCAAAAGCCCGGAAACGACGCACCATCCAACTTGTCCAGGACTGCGCACAGCACACTCACCGGGCTCGGATCAATTGTATCTCTGTAAAGCCACTTTGCTGCCCCTTGGTCATAAAGAACAGACCTTTCTGGTGTGACCCCTTCACTCTTGGATAACATATTAGCTTTCAACGCGCTTCCTTCACGGGAAATGCAGGATGTTTTGTTTGATTGTAACACTCAAAAACAAGCCCACTAATTAGCGGATAAAAGCTAGGAATGTCCTTCCTTTGAGTAGCTTACCCAGTTTAGCGGCGCCCTCTGGTGGGTACTCAGGAAACTGACCCTCGGAAGGGACGCTGACAGTCCTCCGCAGGCACCTCCCCTTGGTGGAGTCCGTCTGCTCCGGCCCTCCCTCTGCCGGCACCTAGTCAACCAAAAGGAGAAGGAGATGAAACCGCATAGGGAGCTCGCCACGGCCACCTTCTGATCGAGTTCTGCTTTTTGTGACTAAAGACAGGAGCTTGTGATCACCTGAGCAAAGCAGAAGAAATGCAGAAGTCAAGTATATATACAATGGTAAAGTATTGCCAACCCCTTTTCCGGAAGCTTGTCTTTAAAAAGAAAACCAAAACATCAGGAAAGGTGAGTATGTAGATTAGCTTACTTGAAAGTATGTACAAATCACATCCAGGTGTGTGTACCTGTTTGGGAGTTCGGAAAACAGAAGAGAACACCCACACAAATAAAAGATTCTTTTACATCGGAAACTGGTTCACAAGCTCCAATCCTGCCCAATGCTCAGTACGGTAAATGGAAATAAAAGTCAACCACAAAGACTCAGCTACAGCATTCTCTTACAAGGTTTTCTTACATAAAATCACCAAACTTCTCTTCTGTTTTAGAATTAAGCACTTAGGGGTAGTCCATAAAGTACATTTTCAGTGAAAACTTACATAGATACTTAAATAAAATAGCACGCTTTCTTCCATGAATGAGATTAGTTTTCGAAACCCTAGAAAACATTTTTTCTGGCGCAGTTTCCGAAACACACCCAGTGCTGCTTGCACACGAGGAATGAGGGCTGTGAGTGGCACAGAGAGTCTCCAGCGCCAGCACCTCGGGCTGTCCCTGCAGAGTGGCAGGAGGGCGCTTAGGCCCTTTCGCAATGACGTCTTACTAGGAACCTTTATCAAAGCTGAGAGGAGTAATGAACCCCAAGTTACCATTTCCCATGGCTCCGGCACTGGGATTTCCGTGATGTCGGTAACGATGGCTAGCACCGAGTTCCCACTATGCACAGGGCTAAGGGATTTACACGTGCGACCTATCAGAGAGCCATTACCATCAGCCCCTTTTACAGACCAGGAATCATTTGTTTCTGCCCACGACTGCAGTGCATACTCATCCCAGTATTACTCATCCCAGTATTACTCATCCCAGCCGCTGACCCAGAAACGCTGGGGTCCACGCAGGCTAACGTGGACATGCCTTCTGCTCTGCGCCCGCCACCCAACTCCCGGGACTGGGGCCCCGGAGGTGCAGAAAGCGAACCTCTCTCTGTTCCTGACCATCTGAACAGCAATGTCTTCATAATGGACTGAAAATTTTCACCCCCTGCACACGGCCCAAATTCGCTATTTCCTCGTCACCACAACTATGCCTACTGCTGGCACTCTGAGAAACCAAAAGCAGAATAAGAGAGGTAAAAGTCAAGGAAAATAAAGGGAGACCAAACAATAACATCAGTGAAAGCAGGAACCCTTCCAGAAGTGCTCTGCAATACGGGACTTTACAAACAGTGATCCAAGCCGTCCTTCCCTCTCAGGACGGAAGTTATCACTGTCTCAACTTGAACGACCGAAACATCAGCGCTGAGAGTGAACCTCCATCTGCTCAGAGGCGAGCGTGTGTCCTCCACCTGCCTTGCAGCTAGAAAAGAACAGGGTAAACTGGGGGGAAAGTCTGCCTCTCTGACCAGATGAACCTAAACAAACATACCCATTTTCCTCCTGGTTCTAACAGTGTCTGTTATCTGAACTGACGAAGGCTCAAGCCATTAAGAAAAAAGGTGGCAGTTCTTTCTGATATTACACGAGGCAATGACCTATGACCTTTTCTGTGGAAATTTGTAAAGGTTATATTGAGGAAAAAGTAGGGAACGGTTTCTATTACCTACACTTTGTCTCTACCATGTCTAAGGAAGGATAAATAAAATATGTCAAACTTCTTATTTGGGCCTAACGTTCATTCACAATTATTTTCTCACAGTGTTCACGTAGAGTCTTTGTTTGCCACTCTCGTAACTGAAAATATAAGCAAAGATTTCATTCAAAGTATCCTGTGTAGGTTGGGGTATTTCACCTGACTTGGCATATATGGGAACATAGTTTTGACTTTTATTCTAAACCTGAATTTCTTACAAATATTTCACTTTTACAACACTATAGATTGCTTCTTGCCAAAAATATTTTCAAAAGATATTGATCTACTTGAAAATGAGAGGGATCAGATTTCAAATATTTTCAAACTAAGCTGGAGCCCACCAGTCTTAGTAGACAGCCAAAGAGAATCAGTTCTAGAAACTCAATTTTAGAAAAGCTGTTTTATCCATTCTAACTGCCCCAATTCAGTTTACTAGTTCACATTTATTATTTATACTGACTTGCTCTTAAAAATGTGTACATCATCCAGGTTCTATAACATGACAGGAATGTTTTTTAACCTCTTTGGCCTTGTACCGTGTCCCCGAGTCTGATTTTTCCTCAGGGAAAAAAGAATTCAAGCACTTTGATTCCCTCCCCTTCGGAGGAGGAAAGTGGGGCAGGGGAAGGAGTAATGGGCTTCTCGGGTGTCTGAGGCGTGTTCGCAACAAAGCCAGGCTGATCCTGACTCCCAGCCCTCCGTCAGTTCCAGGCCACCCGTGATGACGGGAGAGTGACACGCACAGGGAAATCCAGTTACTTGGAAAACATTATTTATATATGTGTGCCTCATAGTTTCTATAAAACTGCCTTTCATTTTGTCTAGAATTCTATAAAAATTATTTCGATTTCGATCTGTGTACATGAGGATTAAATAAAATAGCAAAGGCAAGGAAACCAAGGCCGTGCTAACGGTAGGAGGAAGCTCTGCCCCTCTTTCTCCCTAGAGTGCTCAGGATGCGCAGGTCTACCGGGTCGGACACGGGGGACGTGCGTGCTGGGGGGCAGGCGCGACCGGGGCTTCTGCATAAGCTCTTCTACAAAGAAAGAACGCCTCTGCTGAGAGCGCCCAACTTCGGACTTTCCATTCTAGGAACAGCAAATTGCTTGCACTGATTTCCCTAACCCGCTCCCTGTTTTGTAGTTCAGAGCCTTTGCTAAGCTTCTTCTCTCAGCTTGAAATACTGTCCCCCACTTTCTTTTCTGTTCTACACCTAACCAATAAAACGGTTCGTCCTACAGCTGTGGACAGACATCACCTCTGTGAGGAGCCTTCCCTCCCACCAATCACCGAAGAGAAGGCTAAGGTACACCTCCCCGGGGGCCCCTCCGGGAACAGATTTTCCTGTCACTACACTTAACACACTGAATGATAACTATTCCTCTGTGCATGTGTATTCCTAATTCCATGTAATTGACAGCTTGCACCTTACCAGTCAATCCTCAAATCTTAAAATGGCTCCAACCACGAATGAATGAATGAATATTTAATAGATAGAGAGGGTGGCCATTTTCGGGAAAGAAGAAAACACAACATCAGCCCAGACGTTGGTAAGCATGCGACCTGTGTAGTTTGTTTCGGAACAGCGAGCAGGCCAGTTCAGTGAGAGCCCCTTGCAGGGCAGAGGCTGGGCAGAAACCGAAATACATTTCGACCACGGTGCAAGGGCCTTAGTGCCAAGCCGCGCACAATTCAGGAGGCGCTGGGAACCCACTCAGGTCTGTGGATCGGAGGAAAGGCAGTCTTTTCATCGGTCTTTCCCCTCCCTACCCCTCCTTCTTCTGATACGTCCTACAGACCAGTAATATTCATAACACACGACTTTGATCAAATCCCTTCCTTTCTTAAGCTTCCTTTGGTGACCGCCCATTCCCAATAACATCTTCATGACACAGAACACATTCCTTTAGAAGAAATAAATTTCTTTCTTTTATTCTATCCAGTTTGTTTGTGCTGTTCAGCAAATGCTATTTTAAAATTATCTGCCTTATTTCCACAATCAACTTGGCACGCGGGAGAGAGAAGACAGAACTCCCCGCAGGAACGCGCACACTCGGGCCAAGGTGCATCCGTGGGAGGCCGCGAAGGTGGTTCTGAATGGCGCCCGCCACTCCCGAGCAGTTACCCCAGGAAGAGTCGCAGTTGGTTTTCGGCTGTTTGCACAGAAGCCTAACTGCCGTTTTCACTATTGTAGCTGAGTGTAAATACTGCTTTCTTAAAGCATGAAAAACATTCTGAATTATTTTAAAATCGCATTATTGCCTTGCCGCCTGGGCCCCAGCCTCCTGCTTTAAAAACTCCACGCACGGAAGTAGAATCTGAGCAACAAAAGACGGGGCCACAGTGACCTTTCCGAAGGGTGTGTCATTGCCCCAGGACCTCACTGGGCTTTCCTGTGTCTTTTTACTCTGGCTGCACCTCGGTGGGGGGGCGGGTCCGGGGGGGGGGGGGTCAGGATAGTCTTCTCTGCCATTTCCCCCAAGTCCGTAATCTCCGGTTGACTCGGTCTTATCTCCTGCAAGCACAATGGAATCCAAATGGCCTCCCACGCCCTCTTGAAACGGGCTCGGGGCCAAGCCAGCTGGGGCCTTTCCTGGCGTCCGGGCAGGGAAGTGTATCTCATAACACAGGGCCACTGTCTGTCTATAGGAGGCGACCGGCTAAACCAGTGAGTCACTCCTCAGGGTGAGCCTCCTGCCACACTTCCCCCTCCCAGCACTCTGCCCCTACCTACCCTCGTGCTACATTCCCTAACTGGCGATTGGTGCATTTAACCCTCTTCCCAGGAACCCCCCCCCACGCAGACGTTCCCCATTTTCTGACGGGAAACGTGCATCGTGAAGAGAACACCGAAACAGCCCGCACACCGAACGCACGAGCGCTACAGACTAATGTCACCTCCCACGCTCCAGCAGTGCCCAGCCGCAGGGCCAGTTTCAAACCTCCCCAATCCCTCCTGGTGGGGCTTTTAACCCAGCAGCAAATACCCCTGTGATTCCTTGGGGTTGAAAACAGCCTTTTTAGATCATTTAAAAAGGGAATTCCGCAAATTTCTTGTTTCAAGGAATCCTAAGCTGCTCAATGCAGAATTCTGAGGGGGAGGGTTACACCCCTCCTGACGGTGTGGGTGAGAGGTAGAGAGTGACCATGTATTCCGGTCCTTACACACACGCACACAGGCAGTGTGACTGTATATTCCGGTCCTTACACACGCACATGAGATTTCCAATCATTTCTTGTAATGGAATTGACAGAATATGAAATTTATCATTCATGTAGCCAGTATAGCAATGGCTTAACATTGTCTTATTCTAGAGACTTAGTTCAGTTCTTCCAACTTAATGGGGAACATCCCTGTCTCAGGGCTCACTGCCCTGAGCGTTTTGTTCACTGTTCAGGAACTCCTCATCCTTCGCGTGGGCTGCTGTGCTAATCTTCCTGTTTCCCTCCACTTCCATTCACTCGATTTCCCACGTGGTCACCAGAGTGACTCTTCCGAGAAGCAAATGTGATGATGTCCTGCCCTGTCCCTCCCCTATCCATGGTCTGAAAATTATTATTTCTGGAATAAAGTCCAAATTCCTTAGGTGGCCTTCAAAGCACTTTGTCACTGAATTCTCGGCAGCTGTCACTTCTCCTCTTGCAAAGTATGTTCTGAGGATTTGGAACATTTCATACTTCGCCAAAGAGAGAGAAGACATTTCTCGACTCTGTGCCCTTAGACGTGCATGAAGTATCCTTACTTCTCCTCCTGCACTCAAGCTCCTGTTTGTCCCCGGATGCAGCCTCAGCGTAAGTTTCTCTGTCAAACCCTTTCCGACTTCTCCACTTCACCCATAACCCACTCCAAGCAACATTTCAGTTAGACTTTCCCTGTGGTTATATTACAATCTTAAGAAAACAACAGTGTATTGAGGTGAAGTCCACTCAACATAAAATTCAGCATCTTGGAGTAGATTCACTCAGTGATGTTTAGTGTATTGTCAACCACCACCTGCAAGGAGCTCCACGTGCTTCTAATTGTTGTCATAACATGTCCCCCACAAACCCGCAATCGCAATACTGCCCACGTAGTAGATGCTCAATAAATAAAGATGGAGCCACATGTTCAACGATGGTGAAGCATTTCATGGACTGTTTTTATCATCTTTTATCTAGTTTTAGAATAAAATATGGGATTAAGTCTCATGTTCTGGGAAGATTTATAACACAAAAAGAAAAGGCAGATGAAAAGGTTCATCTCCTCTCAAATTTAAATCAAGAAATCAGACTTTCAGGAATCAAAGTTTATAACTTGGCTTTTTAGAAATTTATTCAACAAATGTTTATCAAGGATTTACTTATGTGTCAAGACCTGTTCTAGGCACTGAGGGTTACGGCATTGAACAAAACAGACAAAATCCTTGTCCTAATGCCTGTGTTCTGGGAAAAAAGGCAATAAACATGATAAATAAATCTCACAGCATTTTAGAAGGTGGCAAATACCATATATGGGCCAAAAAAACCAGAGCCACGTAATCAGATCGGATGATCTGGGTGGTTTTAGAGGAGGCCAGGTAGTTATGTAAGCAAGGAGTGGAAGCAGATGAGAAAGCGAGTCACTCAAACATTCTAAGGGAAAAACCCGGGCCAAGGCCTCGGGGCAGGGACTTGCCTGATTTGCTCAAGAACCATGCGGAAGCCAGAACGGCCGGGCCACAAAAAGCCCCTGGGAATCCGGACGGATGGAGCTGTCCTTAATGAAGATAGGGATGGCCTCTAACGGGTGTGAGAGGGAAGCCGGGGTGGGGGCGGACAGGGCTCGGTGCTGGGCAGGCTGGAGAGGACCATCAGGCATCCACGTAGAGGTGTGGAGTGAGCAGAGAGATGGATGAGGGAAGAGAGATGTGTGGCTTTGAGACATAAAAGTAGGCATTATCAGCACCAGAGGGGTGTAAAAACCTAAGACTGGGTGAGTCGCCCGAGGAAGCGAGATCCGAGGACTGTGCCCTGTGGCACCCCCTGCAGAGACCTGGAGAGAAGAGGAGGAATCTGCAAAGGTGACGGAGAGGAGCGGCAGGTGGAAAACTAAGGGCGCCCGGGCCACGGGAGCCCAGTGAAGAGTGGCTCTAGAAACAGGAATGAGCCACCAACTGCGTTAAAGCCACTGACAAATGAAGCAAGACGAGCACTGGCCACTGGGGTTCGGAATCTGGAGGTCACCGGGGAGCTGACCGAGAGCGACTTGGACAGAGCGGTATGGGCAGCAGGGGTGTCCAACCATCGGCCCGCGGGCTGCATGCGGCCCAACACAGAATAGTACTTTTACTTAGAACATTTTCTTTGCTCATCAGTTTTTGTTTGTGTTTATGTATTTCATGTGTGGCCCAGACACACCAAAAGGGTGGGTGCCCTGGAGCAGAGTCTGAGTGGAGCAGGTCTGGGAGAGAACGAGAAGAAAGGAATGAGACAGTGGGCTTGCAGGTTCCGAGAACTTTTGCTATTAAGAGAAGCAGAGGAATGGATGGTAACTGGAGGCGGAAGTGAGGTTGACACAGGCTTGTTTTCTCTCTTAGAGGGAGAAATAATAGCACGCGGGCAGGGATGGGCTAGCGGAGAACACAGCACTGACGGCGCAGACAGGGCGGGGAGAACGGCCATGCTGCATCCTGGGAATGGGCGCCCAAGCAGGGGCTGGCCGTTGGCCCGTGGACAGCCGGACCACAGGCAGGGGCGGGGGCGGGGCATAAGGAAAGAGGAGCTGGTGGACAGGTGGGTGCGGCAGCGCAGTTCTCTTCCAGGGCCTGAATCCTCTCCCTGAAGTCAAAAGCAAAGTGATCAGCTGTGAAGCAACCAGAGCAGAGGAACGAGAACAGAGGAAGACGTGCCAACAATTCATCAAGGAGATCATTTTGGATTGTGCTCAAAGTGCGGCCCCATGGCCCCCACTGCTCTGCAGATTGTTTGGCACTGACGACAACTTGAGGGTGCAGAGACTGAGGGGGAGCGTGCCCGGTGTGGTCAGTGGGTGTGTCTCCCTGCGCAGCACACTTGTCACGAGTATGTGCACTTGTGTGATTTTATTCCTTCTTTTCCTATGTGAGGATCACTCTGTGTATATTTACTGAATTGTAATTTTACTTTTGTTAAATCTCATAAAAATTTGGGTTTGTCTTTTTACCTTTTTAAAATATCATTTTTCTTAACTCATGTTACTGTACTTCACTGTTCACAATGAGGTGGGGAGAAACAACTGTCCTTCGCCACACACTTGCTCCAAAGAGCTGGACAGTACCTGGCCCAGGAGACCGCTCTGTCACCGCCGAGCAGTGCCCGGGGCTCGCACGGCCCCTGCGGCCAGTAGTTTAAAGACCTCCAGCACGTGGAGCGATGCACTCCAGACACAAGACGCCGCACGGAAGCAGGGCAGGGGGACGAATGTGCGGGACTTCAGTGAGCTACCTTGGTGCCAGTGAGTGTGATGACGTGAGACAAGGGAGCGATGACAATGACCGACTGTAAAATCTGGGCTGGGTGAAGAAGAAAGAAAGGACATCAGAGGTATGAGGGGCAGACTAGCTGACGGGATCAATGGACCCTGGGTCCCAAAAGGACTGAAGGACTTTAGGAATTGGAGATGAGCTAAAATGATAGGGGGTGATGGTCATAGAATAACGTGCGTGCAACTGATATGCAATGGAGCATATGAAGTTGTAGCAGTTGTGGGGGTTGAGGAAGGTAGAGGAACAAACTCCTGAAGGAGAGGAGTTCAAGGAGCTGAAAGCCATGTGTTGAAAGAATCAGGTCTCCAGATAGAGAATCACAAATTAAGGCTGGAGCAGTGTTGGAGAAAACGACAATGAGCCAGTAGCAAAAATCAACAACCAGAGCGAGAGAGAGGGAGGGAGGGAGAGGGGGAGAGAGAGATGGACAGACGTGGATGGATGGATGACTGGGGGTTAGAAGACACTACACCAGGAGATTCAGAGCTTGAGCTCTTCAGGGAATATGAGAGAGCAGAGACAGGGAGTGCCATGGAAGTAAGCACCTACTACGGGCAGCACGGTCTGAGGGCTACGGGAGGAAAAGAGCCAGCACTTGACAGGAGTTCAGAGAAGACAGTGTCCTTAGGGAAGACAGAGGTCCTCACGAGACCAAGACGTTGAAGGCCTCCTTCAGGGGGAGGCGGAAGCAGCAGCTGGCTTGCTGCAGAAGAACCACAAGCTGTGGGGGCCACAGTGACAGGGTTTGGGGTGGTGGAAAAGAATGAGTGACAGGCGAGGACAGGGCAGGGCAGGAGCGGCGCAGAGCCCCGAGTACAGAGGAGATGAAGGGCTCCCTGGGTGCCTGGGGTTTCTCACGAGAACTTGCATTGAAAGGGATCATGTACCTAAGATTCTGTGTTGAAAAATTATCCACTGTGGACAGTTGTTTAATCAGACACAAGGGGACCCAGGCCTGTGCTGCTCACTTGACTAGTAATACCTAATCGATGGATTATATCTTGTTGTAGAGGAGGCTCCCGCTGTCTCCCTTAGGCTGTCACACCTCTTACGGTTCGAAATGGCGTAAAATGCAGGGAAGGGCACAGTGATGGCCGATGGTCGGCTCAGATCAGTCCTGATGTGTCAACAACGGACAGAAAACTGATGATGACAAAGCAGATTGGTCAAACTGTGCATTTTGAATTAGCTGTTTATTCAAATCGGGTAACTACAAATCTTCCACACTAATATTCACTTCACCAGTTTTTATTATGTATCTACTCGATATAAACACAACAGGTCCTAGACCGCTCCAGAAAAGGATGCAGCTTTAAAAATTATTTTAATAGAACACAATATTAAATATTTTATTTACTAAGTTGATATTCCACAGATTATATATGTGGCAACTGATCTTTCTCCCTCACCAATCAGATCGTTCCTTCCCTTCCGCTTCTCCTCCTCTTTGTGAAGATCACAGACACTCTGGGTTTTTTTTTTTATGTTGTGGGGGTTGGGAATAAGATGGTTTAAGGGCTCTACCAAATCAGAATGACATCAACTACCTGAAAAATCACCGATGAGCACATGACTGTGTGGACGCGGAAGGATTCCCACCCTGAGCAACGTGAGGAATGAAGCAGTCACAGCACATGGTAAGTGGTTTCGCTTGTTTACTTTACAGGGACAGAAGGGCGACCAGAACTAGAACCAGAACTAGAACTAGCTGCATCCTGTCGGCCTCGCCGGCCTACTCTCCCTTGCTCTGTGTGGCAGGAAGCAAACCTCTGCAGAACACAGTGAGAGCAACTGCAGAACACGGTGAGAGCAACTGCAGAACACAGTGAGAGCAACTGCAGAACACGGTGAGAGCAACTGCAGAACACAGTGAGAGCAACCTCTTCCTCCGACTTCAAGTTGGGTTTGACCGGTAGGTCACACAGGCAAGAAATGGGGAGGCGGGAGGAGCGAGTGGGAGTGTTCTTCTCCCTGCGTCCCCCATGCTGGCCATGGGCATTGGCCGAGGCCACCGTCTTTGTGTAGAGCCACGGTGACTGGCCTCAGCCCTCCCGTGCAGTCGCAGTTCTTGGGGCTCCAGAAACTCTGCTTTCTCTCCCCGACCCGCAGGTCTAGAGCGGATCGTAACGGCCTTCTGCTGTTGCTGGTTCATGGGTGCCTCACCACCCTTCGGGGGTCCCTTACGTGGCCTACGCCTCTGTCAATAATCCCTTCATTAAATCTCTTGCAATTAACCCACTGACTGTCCCATTTGTCACTGGTTAGGAGCTAGACGGATGTCCTTCCCAAGAAGCCATCTGGGCCATTTTGGGGGCCGGGGCTACAAGATCCAATCCGTTCTCTTTCCAAAGTACTCACTCGCATCTCTTTCACTGCTCCTCAGTGAAACCCTGGCCCCTCTCGTTGCAGAACCCATTTCTGCACAGCACTCACATGTCCTTCTGACACTAGGGCCCCGTTAGACCCGCTCATGGTTTACCATCCGTAAAGTGCTCCATGCTCGTAAGCGCAGGTAAAAACTAGACCACTTCGGGACTGCGGAAGGGGAAGCAGCCTCCCCGTGACGTCACCTCACCTCCTTCTCCTTGTTGAGCAGTACCAGCTGGCTGTCTGTGAGGATGCAGTACTTCCGCTCCCATGTCGTCGTCTCGGTGTAGGGCGACTGGCCACACGACAGGCGGTGCGTGGGGGGCCCTTTCACATCTGCGGGACAAGGAGGAAGAGCAGCGAATCATTACCCTGCTTATTAGCAAACTAGTGTTTCAAATGTAGCAAACTTCAAAAGCAAATTAAATAGAGACGAGTCGAAATGCAAATCTCAAGGAGAAACCAAAAATTTTCTCTTAAGAAAATAAAACCTGTTATAATATATAGAAGTAAACACTGGTCTCCAGTCTGCAGAAAAGATGGCCGAAACACTCTTGGAAGAACTTGTCAGCCCAGACCTGCCCCAGTGCACCCCCTCCACAGGCTCCCGGATGCTGGGAAGTCACTTCGCAGCTAAACCAGTATTACTCAGAGCGAGGAGGTGAGGGCGACTCAGCGGCCGGAACACAAGGCAGACAGAGCCCCCTGTCTTTAGGAGGAAGGTGATGTCGTGTGTACGCTTTGAGAGCACTGTTGACCCAGAACTGACAGTGATGTTATCGGCAGCCTAAATATTTTACATGGCTTTATTTCTAGTCACTCATAAGAATTAGAAATGTTTAAACTATAGCATATTACCACTAGAGGCCAGTAATGCCTTAAATTCATAGGAAGCAACTTCCTCAAGGAAGATCTGAACATGTTACCACCATGTCTCTTAGAGGTGGAGGGATACAAGGTCAAAGCTAAATGTCTTGACTCTTCTGAATGTCTCATTCCCCTAAAAAATACCCAATGGTTACTGTTACTTTGTCACTTTAACATTTTTTGGTATGGACTGTTCACTCATTGGGGCTGTTGTCAACCTTGGAACAGCGTATCTTCATCACAAGCATACATTGGATCTGTTAAATAAGACTTTTATGGTAGTTCGACGTATACACTCAATGTTCTTTAGCCATGAAGGACCAACTCCTTTCAGAAAGAGACGTGCAGGGACCATGTAAAACGCATTAGCTGTCACTGTTTAATTACGCTGGAGGAGCACGTCGGACCGAAGAAATGAGGAAACAAACGCCCGAGAGAGTTAGTTGTAGGTCACAAACAAGCACATTTTATCTGTGAGATGAGTGTTTGCATTGCTGTTACTCTCTACAGATGTTCAGTCTTTTTATCAAGGATGACAGGTATTCCTGGCTTTGACTGCCTGCAAGGAAATTAAAGTGATTTCCTAGGTGTTTTACACCATAACACCCAAATACGCAGAACTATGGCTTGGGCACTACGGAAAGTAAGCAAGTCGGTCATTCGGGTGGGGAGGTGTGCGTCTGTCTCCTTGTGGCCCTTTATTGTCAACGCTCCTTCTGCTTAACTTCCTAGTCTCTCTACAAGTCTGCCTACACGTGTTGCTCTGCATGTTTGGGAAGCTTATCAACTACCCTCCAAAATAATGCAAAGTCAAAGAACTAAAACTATCGCTACGGCTTGGCTGGACATGTTACTAATTCTTAGAAGCTCACAGTTTCCCCTCTTTTCCTGCTTCCTTCTCCTCCCCACTGTGCGGAGCAGGATGCGCCGCATCCACAGCTTCTCAGTTCCACGCCAGCTCTTCCCCACCCTCAACTCTCACCTCCTACGCTAAGCACCTTAAATTATTTTATTTTAGTTTGCTTTTGTCCTCACCCAGGGACAATTATTTTCATTGCTTTTAGAGAGAAACGTTGATGTGAGAGAGGAGAAGTGACCAAGGTGCCTCGGTCACCTCCCCTACATGTCCAGACCAGGGATCTGGGAATCAGACCTGCCCCTGTCCTGACCGAGAATCAAACCTGCAAACCTTTCAGTTACAGGATGAAGCTCCAACCCACGGAGTCACAGCAGCCAGGGCAGCCTCTTAAATTATTTTAAAGTTTTCTTTATACTTCAAAACTTCCTAAAACTATCACAAAAGGCTTCAAGGGAACTGACTCTCAATCCTTTTCAACACGATAGGAGATTCTTGCCTATACTCAAAAGCCATGTCAAAGTTGGTTTTCTTAACGTGATTTGGACAGACAACTGGGTTAGATTTCACCACAATGTAGGCCTATTTTTAGGACAAATACCAAGACGATCTCAACAGAGAGGATACACCTACTTTCTGTGGAATTGTGATGGTTTTGTGGCCAAGACGAGTTTTCATTCAAATGACTAACCTTCTTATGTAAGTTAGTCAGGGGTGACCTAAGCTGCCCAGTGCAACTTAATTTGAACAAGTAATCTTATGTTCTCTACTAAGCAAGAAGATACTGACCGACTATGCACATAAAAGCTAGAATACAGGATATTATATTTATAGCATAACTCACGTTTCCTGACAAACTGTAGGTCAGTGTCAGCACTGAATTCCCCGGCGTCATGCTCACTGTCCCATGGGCTCCCTTTCCCCAACCTGACCTCTGTTTCTCGTTTCTTCGTGGGATCGTGAAACAGGACAAGAGCTTATAAAGCATTTGGGGACCCTGAACCCCCAGTGCTGAAGGCAGAATGAAGGAGGGAGTGATATTTCCATCTTTTTTGCCTGCATTATGAGATTGATTAACTAGGCTATCAACTGTATTGTTTCCTTTTTTCCTGTGCTCACGTTTTAACAATTCTATGAGGTGCATACCAAGAAGGAAAACAGGAAAGAAGTTACAATAAGTGATTCTTTGGGATCCTTTTTAGCGCTTCTGGATCAAGGTTTAAACGGCATTTAAATAACAAGATAAAACAGATTTAAAATAACCTATAGATTCAATGTACTCATTCTAGCATGTCCTCACTTCTATGGCTAAATTAAGGTTTACGAGTGCATTTGTAAAGACTGCATATTGAGGCTACATTAACGGGCCAAGCTCAGACTAATGCTCGATTTTACCAAACCAATTCTACCAAGTAACCTCTCTCTCTCTCTCTCGTTCTAGTGGCGTACACCTTATTTTTGACTTCCAAGTATGTTTAGTGCCTAAAATTCACTAGAGAAAAGGAAAACTAACTTAGAATTACAAATGAGAATCTTAACAAAAACACTGGCAAAAAATTAGATTTACCCTGTTGCATTCCTACAAGGATGCAAAGGACACTGGACGATGATGGCCTTATCACAAAAACCGAGTAATTTTAGAAACATTAAACAGAATCAGAGTCCACTGAATGGGTTCTTTTGGAAAGCACTGCACTAACACTGGATAGTTTCATGTAGACCAGTTATTCTCATTTAAAAAAGGCCTCAGGATCCCTTTAGACTCTTGAAATTGTTGAGGACTTCAAAGAGCGTTTGTTTATGTGGGTTATATTTATCAGCATTTATCACATCAGAAATTAAAACCAATTTTAAAAATATTTATTCACTTAATGATAATAACAAACCTACTGCATGTTAATATAAATAACACATTTTTAACGAGATGTTAACTTCCCCCCTCCAAAAAAATAATAAAAGAAAGAAAAGTAGGTCAGAGGAGTGACACTTTTTTAAGTTTTGCAAATCTCTGTAAAGTCTGGCTGAATCGAAGACGGCTGGGTTCTTTCATCTGTTTCAATGTTCAATCTACTGCTTTGTGCTGTTTTAGTTCAAGTATATGAAGAAAATCTGGGTTCACACAGACATGCAGTTGGAAAAGGGAAGAGTATTTTAATAGCACTTTTAGATAATTGTAGATCACCTTTTTTAATGCTATGCCACAACCTGACAAGCAGTCGCTTCTCAAAAATGAGTAAAATGAGGAGTGTGACATCACATCAACAAATTTTCCTTACTCTGTTAAATTAAAAATCATTGAATGGGTCTCTTATCCATATGCACGAGTCTGCGACATTATGCATTGATCATTTAGAAAATATTGGTTCATTCAGTTTTGCAGAGCTTCTAAATGTTGACACTTTTCATTACATAACATCAGAAACTCACATTTACTGACATTCAGAAAAGTACTGATCTCATCAGAAAAGTCTTTAAGTACCGGGAAGCAGTGGCTGATTGAAATTTTCAAAAATACTGATTTTTATTTTTCGTCTTGAATGTTATCATTGGCAATAAATACTGCTGTTTCCCCCCATTAAATGAGAGGTTTAGGACTGTTTCTTTTTCCAGAAAACGTCTACCAAATAACCAAGACGAATAACTATAGTTTGTTTATCAGTTGTTCTTTTGAGTAAAATTGGTACTCCAGGAAAAATGAGTGGCAAACTTGGCTTTCGACTCACCCTCTCATTTCGCATGAACGTGCGCGGCGGCGGTCACCCCCACACCTCAGTGCAAGGCTCTGAGTACCGCCCACGTCACTACACAGAATGTTAAAGAGATGTCACCTCTAGCGCTGAGATTTGAGAAAATGAAGGATTTTCAATGAATCCTCAAGTATAATCGTTTTAAAAATATTTTATTTCTTTATGTTTAGAGAGAGGGGAAGAGAGGGAGAAAGAGAGGGAGGGAAACGTCCGTGTGTGGCTGCCTCTCACAAGCCTGGAACCAGGGACCCAACCTGCAACCCAGGCATGTGCCCTGACTGGGAATCGACCTTTCGGTTCGCAGGCCAGTGCTCAACCCAGTGAGCCACACCAGCCAGGGCTCAAATACATTCTTCTGTAAAACAGGCTTTTCCCCCTACTGTGTGTGGCAGGGAAGGCACTAGAGACGGCACAGCTGGGTGCCATGGCTGTGACCCCTGCTCTTCATCACCAGTGCGAATGGCCACACAGTGAGAAAGAACAAATCAGGTTGGGGCCACATTTTGTTACGAACATGATTTGAACCTCGCCGATCAAGGGGACCCTCAGGCTCTAGGGCTCCACAGACACGCTTTCAAAACCACTGCTCAGACACAAGGAAGCCGACGCAGGAGTCTGAGGAAGCCTGGCGACTGTAAGGTACAGTCAGTGGGGAGAGACCAGAGGTCTCACGCAGCGGATGAGAGACGAACAACGCGACAGCCCGGTCGCGGGAGGACCTGGCCACGGGTCCGTGACAGTGGACACGGGACGGGGCTGTGTGAGCCGGAGTCTGGAACGAGAATCAACGGCACTGGTGCCTCTAGCTGCTCGTGTGGGAGGAACAGCACAGAGAGGAAAGAATAAAAGAGCAATTCACACAGAGGTGGACCGATGAATGCTCACAAAGCCGGTTCTATGCCCTGATTGTACTTCAGTTTTAGCAGGGAAATCTACTTACAAGGTTTTCAGAAAGGGAGGGAAGAAAAGCTCAGAGGGAAGCGTTTCAATTTGAATTGAATCCGAAAGACTCAATGTAAGCCATTAGATCCAAATCATTCAAAATACCATTCAGCATCCCTCAGGGTCTGTGGGGGGGGGTTGATTCCCGGACTCCCGCAGATACCAAAATCTTTGGATGCTGGTGTCTGTTAAAAACAATGGCATAGTATTTGCATAAAACCCGTATTTGCACCTAGGCTACCGCCCAGTGCTCAGCACATGGCAAATTCAAGTTTTGCTTAATGGGATTTTCTGCGATTTTTTCCCCCAAATACGTTCGATCTGGGGTTGGTTGAATCTGTTAATATAAGCGGGGCCCAGTGTACCGGATCATTTTGTCTCCCTGTGAATCTAAAAATCAAACCCTGGGCCTCTTCAAATGCCAATATAAATGTAGTACCTGCTGGGCAAGGACACAGGGACAGCAGAGCTCCTCTGTATGTAGGGACCCTTCCTTGTAGCCAAAGGCGGGAGCGTCAAGGCCTGTCATATTACTTGACGAAGAAGACAAACAAAACTGATACGGCAGAGCTGGAAATTACATTAGGCGCATCTATAAATAGCTACAAAGTAACTTTCCTCTTCAAGGGTTGGCGTCTTGTCTCTTCCAGACTCAGGAAGCATCTCGAAAGACTTTACAGTAGGGGAATAAATACAGGGTCCCGATCGGAACCAGAAATAGGAGTAGAATGGAAAAGAGTAAGTCTAGGACCCAAATATGGAGACTGAAAGGGAAAAAGTGCCGTGGGAAATTTTATTTTTGTACCTCACGGCTCCTTAGAAATCCATCTGCATTGCTCTCGAATCACATCCCTTACAAGCCACATGTTTTGTAACATTCCAACATTCTAAGTTAAATGCAATAGTTGAAATCCTCAACCCATTTACTACCACCCAAAACAAGCTTTACAGAAGATTCCACAGAGAGATTCCTTCCTCCAGCTAAAACACAAACTCTAATACTTCATTTGGTCTCGAAAGACTTTCATTGATTCTTAGGACCAACCTATAGACAAACAAACAAACAAACAAAAAATCCCCACAGTTTTGGGAAATCTCTGTCGCCGAGATTTTAATACATTAAAAAAGAAACAGCAGTTGTGAATTGACGGGGTCTGAACTGCAGTGGAAAGGCCTGTGGTTGAGTGTGTGTGTGTGTGTGTGTGTGTGTGTCCGCCCGTCTGGTTTAGAAACGGCAAGCTCTTCCCAGCATGCAAATTTCAAAGATCAGACTTGTTTGAGTTTTGAATCTGGTTAGAACTCAAAGCACAAGCATTGCTTTTTAAAGCCTCAGAAATGAAGTGACCACTTTCTTATAGAAGTGAAAAGACATCTAAACAACTAAAACAGAGCTACAGTGCTTTAGCTAAGGACGTGTCTACTTCCCTAAATACACAAAGGGCTATTTTCAGCTTTACCAAAATGTTTAAAATAGTTTGAACAAAAGTTCAAGTTTAAAAATAACATATTAATAAGCCAACTAAAAGCTGTATTTTTAAAAGGAAGTCCTTTATTTTTCCGGTAAATAAAATCTTTGCTCGGCCACAGAGCTTCAAAAACGTGGTACATGCTTGGCTCTCCTCTGGCAGCAACTTCTGCTGCCACAGAAGAGAGAGTGGGGGGGCCACGTGGAGACAATTCTTAATAATGCTGAGAACCGGTGACGGGCTGCTCAGCGGCCCGCTGGACACTAGAGATACACGACCAGCTTGTTTTACAAACGTGCTAATGCCGTCTGCATCAGACCCAGGGCAGATGCTACTAACCGCCTAGGGTGGGGTGACAGGAGTGTGTAGTTGGGAGCACATGAAGGACAGTTTACTCTTAAATTACTGTATGTTAATCATTGTGTTACTTTCCATAGGAAGAACAGTAAACCTACTTCTGTGCATACTTTGTCATTCTCTTTCATCCTTAAAGCACAGAAGGGAGAACCACAACCAATCAGAACATCTTTAACCTTAGGTAACCATTTAAAGTTCCTTCTCAACTACAGAGGCCTCATTTCCAAGCGACTTGATCACTGGTGTCTGGTCAGGCAATCCCCTCCACCCACTGTCACCCTTCCTAAGAGTAAACGAGGGCACGCAGGAGACACCAGATGACGCTTCTGGTGAGTGAGTTCCTTGAGTCTACAGTTTGCGAAAGAGCCCCTCTACTGCAGCCGCTCAGTCTCAGCAGCTCGGGGCTTCTAACTCTGCCCCATCTTGGGCCGCAAGTTACCTGGCAACAATGTAACAAGTCCCTTGAAAACAGGACGGACTTACACAGCAGACAATCCAACACTTGATAAAGGTAACACTTCCCTTCCCCAAAGAACCAACAGTAGCTTGCTGCGATCACCTAAGTGATAAGATTCCCTAAAAGGAACCTTTTAAGAAGATGGCCAGGATGGGAGACATCTCCCATCACGGTCCCCTTGCTTCTCCCCCCAACACCACCGGCACATGGTGTGCACTGCGCAGGACCGTGTGTGCCGAGAAACAGCAGGCAGAGCGGACCAGTTTTCCTCCCCTTCCTAGACATGCGAGGAGGCCTAAGTCCCATAATTCCCACACGGGGCCACGCACTGCTGAGGCAATTACACCGATTGGGAGACTGAATGGAATGTTATGAATGATGTCAACGTCAAGATGACAGACAGCCGCCAATCACAGCCTGCTTTTCGATCCCGAAAGACCCCTCCCACCTGTAGTTCATATTCCCACCCCATTAGAAACACAGAACACTCAAAATAGAATAATTCATTTGTGTGTGAATCTTTCAAAGGAAAAGTTTCTCTTCAACAGTCAAGTACAGTGTGAATGTAAGAAAAGAGAAAGACAATAGTCTGGCCCTTAATATATAAACCATGGTGTTGCTTGGCAAATGATCACAACTCGAGATCCTTTTCACGTCGGATGTCCCTGTTACTGGTAGAAAAGTGAACTATGCTAAGAATTCATCTCAAACACCACTTCATACTCATTCCTTCTGTTATATTTAGTACCTCTTCCTATAGTAATAGACCCCCATACTTGCCGCTTTGGGGCTGAATCTCATCGTTTTTCTTTAGAAACAGAATGAGCTTTTAAAGGACTATGATTCTCAGTAGAGAAGGGGGAAAAAGGCATAGTTTACTGCATTTGAGAGATCAGTTCCTGAGGTTTCAGCAATTGGTTCACACAGCCAGGGCTGTGGTGGCATTATCTCTCTAAGGGAGAAGCAGGCAGACTGCATAAATCTCATCAAGAGTCTGGCGGCGTCCAAAATCGGTAACAGCTCTCTCTCTACCTCTCTCCATAGCGCCAACTGAAATAGAGCACAGAGCTAAATACACACCTTTTCTGTGCCGTGACCTGTCTGAATCACAAACCGCTGAGCTTATTACAGTGAAAGCTATCAAGGAGATAACAAACTTCTCTACGGAACCCTAGAGTCACTCACTGGTAAGCCACCAACCCAATTCAATCAAGCTAGATCGTGAAACAACTTAGCTGATTTAGCATTCAAAGTGGAAAATCTCTTTTTATCAAAAACCACTGGCCTCCGTGAGGAGGAGAGAACCGACACCTACAACCAGAGACTGTGAACCAGTACAAGCAAGCACTTCCCTTTTTCTCAATACAATCAAGACAGAGAGAACTGACGTCTCTCTCATCCAAATCTAATTCATTCCTGGAAATACCTCGAATGGCAAATTTTCCCATAAGAGGTGGCCACATTCCGATTTTATGTGGAAAAAGGGTTTTGTAGTTCAAACACATCTAAAATTCCCAATCAATCTCCCCAAGTATTGTTAAGCGTTCTTAAACCCACACGTACAACCCACCAAAATTTCTAAATGAAAAATAAACGTACGAAACCATTTACATCCGGCGACCTTGTTAGCAGGTCCCCCTGTGCACTGGATACGGTATCAGATTGGAGTCCCCCTTTCCTTATCCTGCAAACTTGGATGGTCAGGCAGATAAACACCCATCTGTCACTCATCACAAATGCAAATGGCACAACAAAATAAAGTTAACTGACGAGTCTTTCCAAACTAACAACACTTTCGTCCTTTTATTTTTTTTCTGACAGACAGGTAAAAATCACAGACAGAGGACACGGGGACCCAGGCATAGGCACGTTTTTACGTCTCTTGTCACTTTGTCTCTCATCGGCCTGTAACACTTCCATCCTTGCTCCCGATGCAGGAGCTCTCCTGACCCTCCCGGCTCCCCTGCTTTTCACAGGCTTCCCTATTATCTCAGGAGAGACTCATGCACGGGACCTTGAGACAACACTGCCAGGAAACGCAGTGCCGCTGGGAAAGCAAAATGACACAGGACGCTGGTCGGCCCCATGTCTTCTTGCCCAGATTCACAGGCGGCTTAATATTTTTGGCCAGAATGATGTGTTAATGTGGACAGTCAATTTTAGATTAAAACTTTCCAAGTCACTGTGGCGAATACTTGGACATTGAAAATTCACATATACAGAGAGTAAAGAGGAAAGGATGACTATAGGAAAACAAATAATGATGAGTATCCATTAGGAGAAGAAATAAAAATGAAGGTCAAGAGGAAAAGAAATGCAGAGAAGAGGAAGAGGGATGTCCTTTGGGAAGCCAATCAGAATCGAAAGATGTCTTCAAAGTCAGGAAATCACACTCTCTCAGTTCACAGATTAATTAAATGAGGCTCAGAGATACGAAATTACTTGCTCAGAATGACACATCTAGTTCAGTTATCTTAGAACTTAGTTATTCTGATAAATGATCAGGATTTTTCCCAGCACATTAATATAACTTCTCCTTGTTTTGAATCCTGTAAGTCGGGGGTGTCAAACTCATTTTCACCGAGGGCAACATCAGCCTCGATATTGCCTTCAGGGGGGCCGAAGGTAATTTTAGGACTGTATAAATGTAACTTACTTCTGAGCAGTCAAGCGAGAGCTTGGTCCTGCTGCTCCCGGGTAGAAACTAGGTGGAGGGCCGGATAAAACAGGGTGGAGGGTCAGATTCAGCCCGGGGCCTGTGTTTGCCGGCTGTGCAGTAAGTACCAGTGTGCCGTGTGCAGAGCACCGCGCTCTGGCCTGGGGGTATGACGGGGAACAAGACAGACCTCGTCCCTGAGCTAAAGGAACTTAAACTCGGGAGACGGGTCAAATACTGCACAGTTGGTATGCGATTCATTTAAGCAATTGTGAGAAACACCATAAAGTGCAGTCCAGGGTGCGGTGAGAGCACATAAAAAGGGTAAAGCACGTGGTCTGGGGAACCATTGCAGCCAGGAGCAGCACAGGGAGGGGAGTGTAAGTGCAGACGAGCCTCTGCGTACATGGATTCGGCCAAAAGCACGTAAAAATATTCAGAAAAAAAAGACGTCGTTGCTGATGTCTACTCTGTAGTTAGGCCTATGATGGTTGTGTCTGTAGTGAACACAAACAGATTTTTAATAAATCCAAGATCAAGGTGCTGGTCAATGGCGGCCTTGTCGCTGTGCTGCACAGGATGGAGAGAAAGGGGTATCTCTTCCTTTTCTTCTAGAGGCACCAGCCCTGTCAGCTGAAGGCCCCACCCCTGTGACTTCACTTAACCTTTATCACCTCCTCCCAGGTCCTATCTCCCAACTGCGGTTCCCCTGCGGGTTAGGGCTCTACCATAAATTACTCTGGGGAGGACACACACAGCCCATAATTGGAAGTGAACTAAGAGAACAGAAAGCAGACAATGAACAAGCACACACACAACAACAGAAACAAGTACTCCAGCCGAGGAGAGGAGCGGAATGAGTCTCGGAATGATGGAGAGAAAAAGGGAACCAGGCGGTGGGTGACTAGGCACCAGCAGTCTCGACCGCAGGGACTCACACGCTGAAAGCTGTCCCTGCGTGCTTCCCGCAGCGAGCGTCTGGTGCGGCTGCTGGAGGCCGTACTCGAGTGAAACCAGGACACGGTCAAAGAGAGGAAGACTTATGATGACCCAGGGCTTCCAACCGAAGAGAAAGGCAAAGGAATTGAAAAGGGGACAGGGAAAGAAACACCCAGGACAACAGCCATGCAGGAAACAGTCCTAAACACAAGAAGATGAGGGGGACTCCATAGAAGATATTACTAAGAAAGAAGAAAAGTGAGATGGAATGAAGTGCAATCTGATAGACTGCCCGATTATTACTGACCTTGAGTAAAACTGCACTGCAAACCTACAGGAAGGTATGGGGGGCAGAAGTAACAGGTACAAATAAGAAACCAAGGCCATTCCTAGCGAAAATATATGTATATTTCCTTTATATATATAAAATGCACAATGATATTCAGCCATGTCTAATGTAGTTAATACTGATTTTTAAAAATAGGTAAGTATTGAATACTGATTTAAATGTATTTTTAATACTGAGTACTGATTTTTAAAAGTTGAACTGAATACTGACTTTTAAAAAATACTAATTGTTTATTAAATACTGGTTGAACACTGAATACTGATTTTTTAAATACACACACACACAAAACTACGTTGAGGAAGTTGGGATGATTGTATATTTCAGCTAAATCCTCATCCACCATAATAGAAAATCAATAAAAAACTCTAAAATTGATGAATAAAAGAGCAGCAGTATATGCATACCATTTAGAATAAGAAGATGTATAAATGCCAGAATAAAAATCTAGAGAAGTTTAAAGTTTTTGCCTTAGAAAAAGGGGGGACAGGGTGAGGAAAATCAATCTATTTTGTTAAGAGCAGAGAACCCAATCCAAATATAAGCCAAAGACGTGAAGAGCTACTTCACAAAAAAGAACATCCAAATGTCCAGTTAACGTGTAAACAGGTGCGCAAGTTCACTAAGCACCAGAGAAATGCAAATTACTAATACCCACCAGAAGAGCTACAACAGCAAAGACACTAAGTGTTGGAGTGAATGTAGGTGGGAGGTGAACGGGTACAACCACGTTGGAAAACCGTTAGTATTTACTAACACTGACCATCTGCACACCTAACAGTTCTACTCCTAGATATGAACCCAGCAGAAATGTGGATACATTTGCATCGAAAGACATGTACAGTACTGCCCGTAGCGCTACCCGTAATAGTCAGAAGTAGAAACAACTCCAATGTCCACCAACAGGGGAATGGGTAAGAACATTGTGGTAATTCATAAAGCAGAATATTATACACCAACAAGAATGAAAGAATAACTACATGTAATAACAGGTATGGAGCTTGCAAGTGTGATATTGAGCAAAAGAAGTCAGATGTACAAGACACAATTTTGCTTAAAGTTGGAAGCTAAATAAAACTCATCTGTGACATAAAAGGTCAGCATCGCAGTTACTGGACACAAAGTGGGCTTCTGGGACGTGAGGACTGTCCTGTGTCTCCTGCAAGTTACTCGGGTTTATCGCCTTTGTGCAAACCCATCAATCTGTACATCAAAGCCTTAGGATCTGTGCGCTTTTCTCTATGCATACA
Organism: Sturnira hondurensis; assembly: GCF_014824575.4. Classification (NCBI taxonomy): domain Eukaryota; kingdom Metazoa; phylum Chordata; class Mammalia; order Chiroptera; family Phyllostomidae; genus Sturnira; species Sturnira hondurensis. The sequence continues at coordinate 8,544,258 of NW_028094846.1, read as the reverse complement.
ATACTTCAATGAAAATTATACTCAAAAGTCTTCTACTTATAAGTTGTGTGACCTTGGACAAATTATTCAACCTAACTGAACCTTAAATTCTGCATCTCTAAAATAAGGATGCCAAAGCCCCTCCTTTCTCAGGGATTTTTGTGCGGTTCAAATTTGGTAACATGTGTCAAGTGCTTAACAGAGTGCCTCACATATACTGAATGCAAAGTCAAAGTCTGCTATTGTTATTAACCTTTTGAGAATTGAAAAAGAGGGGAAATCACGATACATATCCACTTTGACCAAATGTGACTTATACGAAACATGAATTTGGCCGTGTGATGAGTAGATTTAAATCTGCCACTTGCTCTTTCCATTATTTTTGGTAAAAGATGTAATCTCTCTGAGACTTCATTTGCTCAGTTATAAAAGGGAATAAGATCATGGGTTTGTGTGTGTGTGCAGAGAATTTTGCAAAAGATTAGAAGTGGAAGACAGTGCCGAGCAAAGGGAACTTGGAACTAGGGAAGTCTACCTAGGTTTTGATGCGTGCACGTGCACACGCGGGAGTGCACGAGGTATTTTGAAAGCGTGAAGGCAAGGAGCAGGGGAAACCCCGGACTGAGTGGAGGGAGGGGCTGCCACAAAGAGGAAATGAGCTGAGCCGATGGGCAGGCCTGTTTTTCAGCCCAGCCCTTGTAGTGCAAACTTGGAACAGTGTACACCTGCTTTGATGTCCGATTAAATTTTAATGCGACACTATTTACTTTGAAAATATGTAGCCAGGTCCTACCAAATTAGAAAATAGTTAAAGGGAAGCTTCAAACGAGGCCGATCGATACCAAGTTCATGGGGGAAAACAACATTTAAACCACTTCAATACATTCATAATTCAACTTCTCGATCATGGTGCGGAGTGTGGGTGGCACAGAGACACTCACTTTAAGGGAGTCCACGGATGCTTGACTTCCTCTATTATTAGTTAGAGGACCACCTGTTACTAGGGCGCCTCCTATTTTTAACTAATTCAAGTCTACTTAAAGACCCTGGGAATCAGAAAAGAAATGCTGGCTGTAACGCTTTTTCTTTCTTTATCTCTTTTAAAAAAAATAATTATCTAAGTAGCATTTGGAACAGCAGGTTGAAACTTCTGCTTCATATGACTCTAAGGTTTTAATTCCCCCCATAAGTAACACAGAGCTTGAACACACAGGAAGGTGATACTAATTCACAGCTCCCGGACATACCCGGACCCTGTGGTATACTTTCTTACACAGGGAGGCTTAACGTAACCCAATCCTGACTTTCAGCTCATACGAGTTGTTTACAAAGATCTTGGAGAGGAGGGTATCAAAGCACAGAAACTTGGCAGAGTGAGGCTAAGGGCCATGGCAGGACCCACGTCCCCAGCTTAGGTTATCTGATTAACACATTAGAAAGAACTGAAAACAACTTGTCAATTTCTGGCACACAGAAAGTGCCCGATAAACGTTGGCTCTCATACCGCTGTCATTGAGGGACATCGTGGTTCGGATGGTTAAACTGACTGAAAAGGTACTTGGGCGCTATCGCTCACCAGCTGGGCCACTCTAGTCAGATACTAAACCTCTGGTGCCTCCGTTTCCTCATCTTTAGAATGGGAACAATACAACTGCTGCCTCAGGGAGGTGGTGAGGATTAAAAGAGAAATTTTAAGCATTTAGAACAGTACCTGGCACATTATAAGCCTTCAGTAAACGTTAGCTCTCGTTATTCTTCTTACTTCACACATTTGAAATAACAAATTCATTTCTTATTCCAATTCAAAACTGCTGATGCTAAAAATACTGTAATAAAATGCCACAGGAAAAAAAACTGATTTAAACTGTACCATGAATCTACACATCATGACTGATGCAACCCTGCACAAAAGAAGAACCAATAAACCTACAGCCTTCTGGCCACAGAAACCATGAGAAGCAGAAGTAAATACAAGGGCAGAAACACATCCTTTTACTGAAGCAGGTTTGGAAAACTTAATGTACATCGTGTAGGTCGGCCTACCTATTACCCTCAGAAAAGAAGAGAAAGGAAAAAAGAGAAGACTCTTTTTAACGGTACTGTTTTAATGTGACCCATCTGTATAAACGCTCCCAGCTCTACAGGTCTCCCCCTACCACTGCATAGCTGATGGCTAAAGTTGGGAAGAGCAGTTAATCCTCATTTGTTTTTCTACAAATTTTGATGAGCACAAAAATGTACTTCTCAAATGCAATCACCAGAATGTAAAACAGTAAGAAATTTTGGTGAGTGATTTTTTTTTTTTGTTTTGCTTTTTAAAAATAGTCGAATCCAGGCCCTGGCCCAGGAGCTCAGTTGATTGAGTGTCATCCCAGCACCCCAAGGGTGCAGGCTGGATCTCCTGTCTGGGCACAGACAAGAAGTAACCAATGAATGCATGCTTACGTGGGACAACAAATCAGTATTTCTCATTCTCTCTCTCTAAAATCAATAAAATTTTCAAAAAAGTTGATTCCAAACTCAAAGAATTAAAGAATGAATAGTAAGGTTGTCATGCTTTGTAAAACTAAAACCTGAAGGAAACTCACTCTCTCTGTCCCTCTCCCCCTCCCTCCTCCCTTCCTCCCTCCCTCTCCCTCTCTCTCCGCCTCCTCAACTCCTATGGCTATTCAGGTGCTTTCCCAAAATTATCTGAACTCCTCCGTAGGTCCACAAACAAGAGATCCATTGTGCGGATCTGTAAATTGTATGACGTCACTGAAACAGAAGCACCAATCGGTATCACAAACAGTTTATGTTTCCAAGGATACCAGGGACTTGAAATACCCTGCAGTTACACAGACCCAGGAGCTCGACCTTCCGAACAATACCAGAAGCCTGCCCACCTTCTCTCTATTTAAGTCACTGTTTCCAGCAGGGAAAGGACACTGGTTTCACTCTAATAATTCCTCCAAATAATATACTCAGCAACATTCCTCAGTCACTCAATTATTCATTTTTATATCCTCAACATAACGACAGCAAAAAAGAGGATTAAGAATATACCTGGCCCTATGAACAAAGACTCAGAAGGCTGGCCTGGAGTCCTTTAATGAAGGTTCACAGAATAGATTTTCAACATGCAGTGCACACAAACACTCCTGATTAATCCTTACAGTAATGTTCCTTGTGTTAATAGTGCCCATTTAGTAACATAAAAAATAATGTGCCTCTGTGTTAGGGAGTACCCACTTAGTAACATGAAAAAATAATTTCTTCCTGTGTGACCTTCCTAGGAAAGTTATTTTTCCTTACTTAACATTAGCCTTAGATTGACATATGGATTTAGTACGTGAACGTGTGTTATTTTAGCTAGAATAACTACTGCAACACGGAAGCATAGGCTGTGTGACGTATGACCAATTATATTATTGTTAAGAGTCAAACAAGTTCATGGTCCTTTATAAGTTTCCCCTTTAAAAGGTGGTATTTAGGACTGAATTGTTATAAAAGGTGTACACCTAAGCTCTTCTCTGTTTATCTGGAGTTAGATCGACATAATTACACGGTCTTCACACCAACTTCATTTGTGGAATGTTTTCAGTTAATTATGTGTGCCATTTAGAATTTTGACAACTCCAAAGTTCTCATTTTTCTATTTAGGAGATAAGTACTTTAAGTATGTATTTCTCACATTTAGGCTGGAAACTGAGAAGGACAAGAGGAAGAACTTCCAGCCTGCACTCAGAGCTCCCGTGAGCTGCCCGGGAGGCTGGTGGCAGTGGGCAGCTCTGAGTCAGACAAGCGTGAGCCACGCCACCCTGTGCGGCCTCTCCCTGCAAGTTAACTCACATCAGACGGTTGCAATGCAGAGATTACAGGGCAGAGGGAGTTTCTATTTACTAATTTTTGCATTTTTAAAAATACTATTTGTTACAAACTTTTGGATAAAAGTTGTGTCAGATGCCTATTGTAAGTCAAGTTATTAATATATTGTAGGGAGCTTTTTATAATACGTTTTAAAATATATTTTCGGGAGCTTATATATTGCTTGGTACTTTGAAGATGTATCTTACATTGTTCTGATCGTTGAAAAAGTCAGAATCTTATGCAAATGGTTTATTGAATCATTCTTAAAACTTTTTTTAATAGACAGTAATATGAAGAACTGAATGGTGTGTGTAAAGTATGATTATAAGACCCTCAAAATATAGGAGACAGATGTAAGATTTTAAGGTTTTATTTTAATTTTAGAAAGCTATTGTGGGCTTTATACAATGCAAGTCCCCTAAAGCCTCCAAAAGTAACAAAAACTTTGTCATCAGTCTCCTTATGAGAATTAATAAGAAAGTGTGGAGAAAGGTATCTATTTTTTATTAAAATATTTTATTTATTTTTAGAGAGAGGGGAAGGGGAGGAGAAGGAGAGGGAGAGAAATATCAATGTGTGGTTGCCTCTCAAGTGTCCCCTACTGGGGAACCTGGCCCACAACCCAGGCATGTGCCCCGCCTGGGAATTGAACCAGCAATCCTTTGGTTCGCAGGCCATTGCTCAATCCACTGAGCTACACCAGCCGGGGGGGAAAGGTATCTATTAAATTTAGGGAAGCACTGAAGCAAAAGGAAGTTTAAAATATACTTCTCAAAGGCAACAATCAGAATGATGAACCAGACCATAGGTTCTGTGCTCTCCAATTCACTGTCAAGTTCAATTTTCTGAGGGTGTGCATCTTCATCGGGTCAACATTTATACGCGGGTATGTGACTGCAGATGTCTTGGAAACTATGGTACGACTATTAGGAAACTAATGCTCTGGATGTTTTAGTGAAGTTCCTTACTCAGAACATAGAAAGACTATGAGTTATAGAAATACAATAATGCAAAATAGTTTCACTTGTAAGCTGATATGTCCTTTCTCCTTTGAAAGATGCTAAAAACGGTTTTGTGTGAATTGCATGGCTAAATGATTTTAAAAGCTGAGAGCAAAGTCATAGTGTTAAACACAATGAAAAATTTAAATAAATATATTAAGACAATATTTAAATTCTCATCAACTTTAGCAAGAATAAGGTGAATAATGGTGTAGCTCAGTGGATTGAGCGCAGGCCTGCAAATCAGACGATTGCGGTTCGATTCCCAGTCAGGGCACATGCCTGGGTTGCAGGCCAGTTCCCTGCAGGCCAACTCCCAGCAGGGGATGCATGAAAGGTAACCATACACTGGTGTTTCTCTCCCTCTCTCCTTCCCCTCCAAAGATAAATAAATAAATAAAATCTTAAAAAAAAATAAGGTGAATAAAAAGTACTCTAAAATCATAAAATTTAAAAAATACATCCTTACTAAACCCATTTTCTTCACAACAGTTGCCTTTTCTATGTCATTCTTTGGTTTACTACCATGTCATCTTTCATATGCAGGTTTAAATTTCCACTTGTCAAATGATGTTTTTTGTATTACTGACACAACTTGATTTGTACAATTTGGTACGACACTGAACAGAAGTCTTAATAAGAACTCTATAAAATGTTAACAATACTTACGACTGTACAAGGAGATAAGACTAAAAACAAATACACACAAAAGACACCAAACTTTCTTGGATTTCTGAGTGTGCTAAACCAATGATTAGTACATTTACTTTAAAAGTAACAGACTTGACATCTATTAAGAAAGCAAAATAAACTTCACATTTAGGTCTAAAATAGAAAAAATTTTTCAGTTAACTAGAACTACAAAGGCTGTATGTAGCTCTACTCCACACTAAAGTCTAAAACGCAGTGTAGCAGTGTAACAACATCTGTGGTGTTAAAACACGTGTGACTGACTTGGAGAGAGACGATTCTTCTCTAATAGCTTTACTGAAATACAGTTCCCGGAGAACATAACCCACCCGTTCCAGTGCACAACTGAATGGTTCGTAGTATATTCACATCTGGGCAACTCCCACCTGCGCTGATTATTAAAACATTCTCACCACTTCAAGAAGGTGTCCCATCATGCTTCACTCTCAATTTCATCTCACTCCCCTCCTCACCCCTAAGAAACCCCTGATCTTCATATATGCAGCTCTTGTACCTATTTCATAGGAATGGAATCACCTAATTCATGGGCTTTTTATATTTTGCATAACATTTTTGAAGACCCATCCGTGTGGTGGGCGTTCATGCGCCATTGTATGGCTATACCACATTGAGTTCCATCCATCAGTTACCGTAAGTTTGAGGTATTTCCACCTTTTGGCTCTCGTGAATCATGCTGCTACATACATGCACGTACAAGTTTTCAAGTAGACATACGTTTTCATTTATGCTGAGTAATTATCTAGAAGTACAACTGTTGAGTCATATGGTTATTCTATGTTTAGCTCTTTGAGGAACTGCCAGGTTCTTTTCCAAAGCAGCTGCACCGTTTTACATTCCTACCGGCAACGTACGAGGTTCCAATTTCGCAACATCCTCATCAATATTTGTTGCTATCTCCTCTTTGACTCTACACACCCTAATGTGTATGAAGTGGTACCTCATTGTGCGGTCCTGTCAACTTTAATGAGGTGTGATGACATATAAAATGGTACTATATTTAAATTGTACAACATGATTTGATATACATATAAATGGTGAAGGAATTCCCTCCACTGTGTTAATTAACATATCCATCACTCCACAGTTACCCTTTTAGTTTGGAATGAGGACACTCAAGCTCCACTTACTCAGAAAATTTCAACTGCACAATGTTACTACCATAGCCATCATATTACACATTGCAAGATCCAAAGGCCTTATTCATACTATAACTGAAAGTTCGTACACTTTTACCAACTTCTCTCTATTTCCCCAACCCAAGCCTCTGGCAATAATAATTCTACTATCAGTTTCTATGATTTCGACTTTGTTCTCTATTAGATTCCACCTATGAGTGATACCACGCAGTGTTTGCTTTCCTGTGTCTGGTTTATTTCCCATGGCACAATGCCCTCTGGGTTCATCCACACCGTTGTACATGGCAGGACTGCCTTCTTTTCCAAAGTTGAAAAATATTCGGTTTTATATAAACACATTTTTTCCTTTACCCATTCATCCATAGACAGACATTTAGGTTGTTTCCAAACCCTTGCTACTGTGAATAATTCTGCCGCGAGCATAGGAGTACAGATAAGTCTTCAGGATACTGGTTTTATTTCCCCTGGATGTGCATCCCAGAAGGGGGACTGCTGGATCACGTGGTGCTTCTACTTTCAATTTCTTGGGGAAACTCCAGACTTTCCACAGTGGCTGCACCAGTTAACACCCCCATCAACAGTGTAAAAGGGGTCCCTTTCACCCACATCCTCAGCAGTGCGTATTACCTTTGTCTTTTAGATACTAGCCAATGACAGATGGGAGGTGGCATCTCATGGTTTTAATTTGGATTTTCTGATTATTAGTGATATCAGACACCTTTTTCATATGCCTTTTAATTTTATGTCTTCTTTGGGAAAATGTTTATTCAAACCCTTTGCCCAGTTTTTAAGTATTTGGGTGGGGATTTTTGTTTTCTTTTTTCTTTTTTTTGCTATTGAGTTGCATGAGTTCCTTGGATACTTTGGATATTAACCCCTTATCAGATCCTTGATTTGCAAATATTTTCTCCCATTCTATGGGGATTGTCTTTTTCACCTCTCAGGGGTATCCTTTATTGAACCAAAGTTTAAATTTTGATGAAGTTCAAATGATGTTTTTTCTTTTGCTGTTCAGGCTTTTGGTGTTATATCTAGAAATCCTTTGCCAAAGCCAAGGTCATGAAGATATACTTCTCTATTAATTCTTCCAAGAGTATTATGGTTACAGTTCCTACACAAAAGCCTTTGATCCATTTTGAGTTTATTATATATCTGGTGTGGTGGTAAGGGTTGAACTTCAATTTTTGCATGTGCCTATCAAGTTGTCCCAGCACCATTTTTGAATATGCTTTTCTTAACCCCATTGAATAACCTTGTTATGCTTGTTGAAATCCAGATGACCATGGTTTTATTTCTGGACTCTCAATTCTATTCCACTGATATATCTCCAAGCAAGTACTACACTGTCTTATACTGATGTTTGTAATAAACTGTAAGATTGGTCAATGTGGGTCCTACTTTGTGTTTTTTTTTTCATTTTCAAGATTGCTTTGCATATTCAGGTTCTTTACAATTTCATATGAATTTCAGAATTAGCTTATCATTAAAAAATCAGCTAGCATTCTGATAGGGATTGCATTAAATCCGTAGTCAGTTTAGGAAATATTGCCATCTCAATGATAACTCTTCCAATTTATAAACATGAGATTGTTAAAATGTATTTAGATTTTCCATAATTTCTTCCATTTGTGTTTTTAAGTTTTTAAAGTAAAAGTTCTGCACTTTGTTTGTTTAATTCATTCCTAAGTATTTTATTCTTTTCGATGTTATTGTGAATGCAGTTGTTTTCTGAACTTCATTTTGAATTGCTCATTGCAAGTATATATGAAATACCACTGATTTTTCTTTTTGCATATTTATCTTGTACCCTGCAACCTTGTTGAATTCATATACTGCACAAATTTTTAGTTGATTTCTTAGGATACTACTATACTTGAACATGTCATTTTCAAATATAGTTTTATGTCCTTTTTCTCAATCTGGACGCCTTTTCTTTCTTTCTGTTGCCCCACTGCTTTGGCTAGAACTTCCAGCAAAAGGTTGAGATAAGAAGAGGTCTCACTGGAGTAGGACTCACGTCCTTATGAAAAAAGGAGGATTTGAAGATGCAGAAGAGACACACAAAGAAGAAGGCCACATGCTGATGGGGACACAGACTGTAGTGATGGAGCTAGAAGCCGAGCAATCCAAGGACTGGCAGGACACACCTGAAGCCAGGAGAGGGGCACAGGACAGAGTCTCTCCCTCCAAGCCTTCAAAGGGAACCAACCCTACTGACATCTTGGTTACAGACCTCTGGTCTCCTGAACTGTGAGAAGACAAATTTCTGTCACTCTAAGCCACCCAGTTTGCTGTAAGTTGTTACAGTAGTCCTAGGAAACGAACACAGAGGCTATGGTGGTAATCCAGGCAAGAGAAATCGCAGATTTGGGCCAGCGTGGTGATAGAAAAAAGAAAAGTCGTATTACAGAAATGTTTAAGTGGTAACCAACAAATAAACAAAAACCACAGAACTTGATGATGGACTGGATTTGGTGACAGAAAGGGAGAATGAGCGCTAAAGAAGAACTCTCAGTTTCCGAACTACCAAACCAGATAGATGGTAGATTGCGATTCATACTGTTTCTTAGCATTTGATCCTTTTCTAAAAATAACTATTGCATTGTAAACTCTTTGCCTTTAGTTTCTACATAAAAATTCCTTCCCAAGTTTTCTGGGTCAAAGCCTATGCTCTAGTCTTAACAACTAATAGTTTATTTCATTCCTCTTTCACTAAGCAGCATTTCAGAGATGTGCAACTGAAACAAACAAAAAACCCAGAGAGACTGATTGCCGGTCCCATAACATCATCCCAAAAGTCCCCTTAAAAAACAAAACCGCACTTCCTAGTCATCATGCAACTTCAACAATTCAAGCTCAGAGTTGACATTTCATGTAAATATCAATGTCCACACTGCCATGTCCCTGGGGTCAGAAACTCCTAACATCCTCCTTCAAGTGCAAGTGCATCATGAGATCCTGGAGGAAGTGCACTGTGTGGACCTCCAGAATCCACACCTAGACTTTTATCACACCAATGTTAACTGGAAAGGCAGCAATTCACAGATTTGGAATATCATTTTCCACTCTATTTTACTTTCAAATCTTGAATTTCTTTCAACGCCTCAGGATTACCTTTGAAATGAAAATTATTCAGACTAAATCATACTCTCAAAGTGAATTATAGAGAAATTATTTGAACAAAAAGCCTCCCAAGGTCATTTTTCAAACTACATAAGTTTTCAAAGGAAACCTAACTATTTTCCTTTATCAAAAAAATTATAGCCCTGGCTAGTGTGGCTCAGTGGATTGAGTGCTGGCCTATGAACTGGAGGGTTGCTGGTTCAGTTCCCAGTTGGAGCACCTGCCTGGGTTATGGGCCTAGTCCCTGGCGTAGGGCACACGAGAGGCAGCCACACATTGGTGTTTCTCTCCCTCTCTTTCTCTCTCCCTTCCCCTCTCTCTAAAAAGGAGTAAATAAAAATCTTTTAAAAAAATTATAAATTAGCCCTGGCTGGCGTGGCTCAGTGGACTAAGCGCTGGCCTGTGCACCAAAGGGTCACTGGTTCGATTCCCAGTCAAGGCACATGCCTGGGTTGTGGGCCAGGTTCCGGTCATGGGTGCATGAGAGGCAACCACACATTCACGTTACTCTCTCCCTCTTCCTCCCTTCCCCTCTCTAAAATAAATAAATAAATAATCTAAAACTATTATAAATTAGCATTGATTCTGGACCTCAATGAGAAATTAATTTGGCAAATTTGAAACCTTTATGTATATATTTTTTCTAAACTGACCATTTAATTCTTTACACTTCATAAAAGCATTTAGATAAATGTAGCTAATTAGAAGTAGTCAAAATGTTGTATAAAATTTCATTTCACATACTGCCTCTACTTGCCACCAACTTTGAAAAGATTAGCTATACCATTAATGATAACAAAAGAACTAAGTAAATACTTATATTTTTATTTTCTCTACTAGACTGTAAGTATTTGAAGAAAAAAACTATCTCATCTTTTACCATGACAGCTACTTGATCACTGATTATTCAACTGACTTCATTAAAACATAATTCTACAGTGGCGAGGGAAAAGGCTAAGTGTTCTAAGGTACATTTTAGCCCATATTTTATTCTCATTATAATTAATCAACCATTCCTCATCCCCACTTTCATCCTTTTTCACTTCTTTAGAAAGAATTTCATTAAAAGCTACATTTTAATTAAAACTAAGTAGAAAAATGAGAAATTACTCTTCAGTCCTTATCAATAATTTATGTCTACTGATTTTTACATGTATTACTGATATAATGTCACGTCAGTGATGAAGAAAACACAACAGGAAATGTTCTAAACATAAGCATCAGCACCTCCACATCATACATTAATATAATTTTGGATTACTAGTTAAACAAACTAGAAACCATACATATTTAATGAGCAAGTTAATGTCGAACTGAGATGAATATAATTATAAGCTTATATGGCACCTTTCCCCCCAAAGATCTCAAAGCATTTTCCCAAAATTTCCTCTCCCACCTTGCATAAAGTGAGCAGGTGGCACGATTCTTCTGTCTTTGAGATGGCAGGATTTAGACACGGAAGGTCAAGCAGTTCCCCAAAGAGTCCCAGTGATTCAGGATCAAAACAGAAATAGAGCCCCAATCTCCCGGCCCTTAATCTCGCACTGAGGCTGCTAGTCCTCAATTAACTCTTGCCTTTTCTGACGCCAGGATATAAAAAGTAACGGTCGTACCAGCAGCAAGCGGCGCGCAATCCCACGTAAGCCTCAGAGCAACCCCATGAGGTTGGCACTACCACTGCCCCCAGGTTTCACACGAGACTGGGACACAGAGCGTTTGAGTGCATTGGTCACAATCACCCTGTTGGTAACTGGTGAAGTCAGGATCTGAACCAAAGGCGTCGGATCCTACAGCCCACAGTCATTCCCACAATGCTACGCTGCGCTGGGGCCACCCGAAGGAGTCGGAGACTGGGGGTCTCACTGAACTGCATTTTATTCTAGCTAGCAATTCGATCTGTATCGCATGACCGCACGGCCCAGATTACAACTTGCTGTCCCAAAGTAATTAGCAGTGCCCCTTTCCAACCTTTGCAAAGCTTTTCTGTTTAGATTACAAATTATAAGATCTTTATATTAGGCATTTCTTTTCTCTTGACTCACCTGTAAAATAAAGATATTTGGTTAGAGGACTTTCCATGTATTTTAGGTAAAGTATAAGGACATAGGTATGTAGGAGGGGGGTTGCCTATGTAAGTATTCATGTAGTCCTCACAGATACAAATTTTCATAGAAAAATAAAAGTTTACTGAACACGAAAATGTCCACCAGTTAAACGACCCTCTATGTAAATCCGCCCTCACGTGAACACGATACATCCTTGAACCTTCATTAAATACTCTGAATCCTGGAGGAGTGCAAAGCAGTGGCACGAACCACTGAACTTGCAAGAGAAATCGGGCTTTACCCGGCTGATGAGAGCTACGCTGGAGAAGAACTCAGATTTCCTGGGAAAGCTCTAACAAGTGAGGCTACAGAGAGAAGCGCTGTCTCGTCTGACGACTGCGGAAAATCGGTGCAGATGACGACAGGCCAGGCAGTCTAAACCAACATGTGAATAACAAAGGATTAAGAAGCGCCTTGGGGCCAGACAATGGTATAAACTCATTTCTTCATACTGCTCCCTGCTAAATGAAACTATGTAATTTGGAACTTCAAAAGGCAGCCGTTGCACTCGGAAACAGGAAAAAAGACGGACTTGCTGGGACCCGTGGAGCGGGAGGAGCAACACGGCAGCAGGGCACCTTCCACCACTCAGTTCAACAGAAGAAGGTGACCCAGAGCCTCGGCCCGAACGACAGAGAGGGGTCTGGGTGGGCTCCTTCCTCTTAACACTCGGAAGCCCGACGGCACCTACATGGCGGTCCTGTAGGGAAGTCTGCAGACAAGTGAGCAGTAAGGGGAACCCCTGTCCTCCCCGTTCCAGACCTGAGACTAGCTTCCCCCACTGAGACACCCCAGGTAACTGGGAACGGGAATCGGGGGGGACACTGGGAAGGGGGCCCCACCACCACAAGAGCCCAGCCTGGGAATTGCTCTCCATCTCCCAGAGGCAGGGGGATCCTGTCACAGCAGCCCACCCCAGAGAGCCTCTGTCCCCGTGGACTGGAGACCCCCTCCTCCCTCCTGGAGGACAGATGCCCTGTTCTGGGGAAGCTCATTTTGCTTTCTCAGCTAGAAGCAGTGGAGATGAGTAGGAGGCCCACATAAACCAAGCAGAGCAAAATAGGACTGCAAAAAATATGAAAAGTCAATTGTCATAGGAACCGTCCCCCTCAACATTAGGCTTTGTAGCTACATGCTAAACCTAAAAAGGTTGACAGCCTGCTAAAATAAAAGACTTTAAAAAGACCTACAGTTTCTTAACTTCACAGCCAAAATGTTCCAAATTCGATGGAAAAAACAAAACCATCCATCATACCAAGAAACAAGAATATCACAACTTGGATGCAGAAAGACAACCATCTGAGACGACTCAGAGAGGGAACTAATCTGAGAAGGGATCTGAAGCATCACAGTATGCTTCAAAATCGACTGAAATTACTGCGGAACAAATTTTTAAGAATCGAATACCTTAGCAAAGAAACAGAAGTTATAGTAACTGCATGGAAATGACAGAACTGAAAGTACAATAACAAATACAATCGTAAAGTGGAGATGACAGAAGACAGAACCTGTAAACCTGAGGAGTGATAAACAGCATTTACTGAATATGAGTAACAGCGAGGAGACAGACTTAACAAACAAATTTTTATAAAAAGACCTGAAGGCAATATCAAAAGATCCAACATTCACATCAGTGGGGCCCCAAGGGAGGAAAAATAGAGTAGGGACAAACAAACATTTGAAAAAACAGTGGCTGAAAGCAGAGCAAAAGACATAAATCTCCAGATTCAAGAAGCTGGGTAAAGCGGAAGAAATCCAAGACAAGACACAGCATAATTAAACTTCTGAAAACTAAGGACAAACAAATAAATCTTGAAAGCAGTCAGAAAAGGTGACATGTTACCTTTAGAACACCAATACAAATGACAGTAATTTCTCCTCTAAAACCATAAAGAAAGTAGGACAAAATTCTTCAAGTGCTGGAAGAAAACTGTCAAACGCAAGTTCTATACCTGGTGAAACTACCGCGTGGAGTGGAAATGAACGCACTCTCAGATGAAGGCAAACTAAAAGAACCTGTCCCCAGCAGACTTAACCTTAAAGAGTAGCAAAAGAGAGTTCTTCAAAATAAAATAAAAGATGGAATTTCAAAGCATTGGAAAGGAAGAAAAAATATTGGAAACAGCAGAAAAATGAGGACATATTCTATCCTCCTCATGAGTTTATAAACTCATTTTATAAACTCATTTCGATTTTGATTAAATCGAAAATTATAAATCCATGTGCTACTTACCAAATGTTGTTACCAGTAAATTGTGATGTCACATATTAATATTGTACACACCTCCGTAGCAACCACTAACAAAGCTACACCAAAAAATACACTAGGAAACACCACGAACAAATCAAGAAAACAGACCTGTGGACAAAATAAGGCCATTCTCTATTCTTGGGCTCTGAACAGTGGTCCCTGAGAGAAGGACCACCAGACTGAGGAGAGTGCTGAGTGTAAACACTGGAGCTAGCGGACACCAAAAATTACTATGGAAAGTGCTTTCCAGACTAAGTGGTCCAGTTAAAGCCGCTGCATGTGCCTCTCTGCACATGTGTGCGTGTGGGGGGCTGGAGGGTGACATTCGTGTGTACTATGATCACCTGCACTGAACTGCGAGCAAATGAAGAGTAAGTAGGCTGCCTGAGATACTGCATCGATATGCTGGTACAATGCTCGCCATCCTTTGCTCACTTTTCCCAGTGCAATCTTTGGTCATCCATCTCCGATGGAGGAAGGGAAGGGACTGAGTAAAGGTCTGAATGTGACCCAGGATGAAGCCTCGGCCACAGCCCTACCACCCTGAAAGTGCCCAGGCTCAGCTGATCCAGGCTCAGCTCACGCTAGTGAAATTAATGTAGAGACGGACAGAGATGTCTGACTAGGGGAGGCCCCAGGGTCACCTTTCTCATTTCCAAATCCACAGCTGTCTGCAAAGAGCCAAGAGCTTCCTTCTGGAAAGTTCCCCATATACAAGGGGTTTCACACCATACACAAAGTGGACTTACTACTTTTTTCCCCGAGGCAGTGATTATCAAATAACACATTTGAAAGGGTTTGAAAACTATAAAGAACTAAAAATATATACAAATACTTTTGCTGCTTATTTTACAACATAGCCCAGAGATCTTCTCACATTTGTACATCAAGAGCACTTCATTCGTTAATACTCACCACCATGTACCTTCTCCCAAGCACAGACATGATTTACATCAAAAGCCTCACCGAGGATACGTAAGTTCTAAATATGTGGCAAGATTCCAGAGCGTGATTGTCAAAATGTAAATATTCAGGTGTATTCACAAATTTACCCTGATTTTTCATTTTATTTAAAAACTGTAAATTATTCTTTCCTGTGCTGTTTGTCCTACCCTTTTACTTTAAAACTGTGCTGTCGAACTAAAATAACTGCAACAGGGTATAACAGAGGGACTTAATTGTCCACTAAACTGAAATAGGTGTACATTTTTTCAAAAAGAGCCTTGAAAGAACAAATTCTTCCAGTGATTTCAGTTTTAAAAAATCATTTATTATGCACTACAGATAATTGTGCAAAGAAGGTAAAACGTGAAGAAGGATGTCATAACTTGTAATCACACACTATTTTTCAGAAAAGAACACTCCAAAGTTCATTTTAGTTCTATTTATTTTAATGATTAGTGCATAGTTGCACTTAGAACCTGAACTTTGTTCAATAGAGAAAAATTTTTCATAAATTGCATTTCATATTTTTTAAAGACAAAATCTCGATAACCCCCTTCCCCTGCCCCATACACACATATATGTTAATATGTTACTTGGTATGAATCCTGGCAACCGCTTTAAATGACTTGCCATATTTTGCCATGTATAATGTGCTCCCGTGTTTTGGGCCCAAACTTTCAAGAAAAAAACCTCTCGTTTTAATTTTTTAATTCAATTATTTATTTATTTATATTTAGACACAAAATTGATTCTCATATTTCAGGGTATTCTTTCGCATATGGATATCATTACCGCTTTCTAGAATAATACTTTTAACGCATGAGTTTAAGTAAAAGAATTAAAAACATTTATACAGATACAGAATTAGTATATCCATGTATAATGCTCATCCTTAGTTTTCCCTCAAAAATCTGGGCAAAAAGTGCACATTATACATGGCAGAATATGGTAGTTTACGTGGTATTATCCCAATATCATTTACTCTTGGATAAAATGTCCTTTCACATCTAATATTTAAACTAGTCTAATGCAGACAAAGAAAACTGGCTAAAAATGACAAAAATGTCTCTGTTGTAGTGTTTAAATGAACATTCCTTGTTGATTAAAAAATGTAATGAATACCAGGCTCCAGAAGAGATGGGATTCACAAGGAAATACTGAGTTCCTTCTGGCTTAAAAAAATGATACACTTAGAATTCTATGGAAAATACAAACCGGAAAGCATCATTCAAAGGACTACAGGATCAACCTGGCTAGGGACTAGCAGCAATTTCTGAGATATGACCGTCACTCTAATACACTGAAATGAAGCCTAGAGAGGATTAAGAAACCAGCTACAATCATGATTCCTACCAGCAACAGACTCCTGTTCACTGTGCACCACGGTGTTCACAAAACACCATTTGAAAGGCCATGCCCTAAAATGAAGTCACAGGGCAGAAAGCAACTCAACAAGGGAATATTAAATACAAAGTCATCAAATACAGAAATTTGAGTTAGGTTAAATACTTTGCTTGAGTATGGATTAAGCTGGACACCAAAATGCTAAGAAATATTTACAATTTTTTAAAAATTTTAGTGTAAAAACATAAATATAAATTCAACATTAAAAAACATTTTAATGCCATTTATCTGTGTTTAAGAAACTAGGAAGAGGTCTCTTTTACTTGATTCAAGGGCACCTCTGTCCAGCTCCAGCATCGATACCACAAGAGGGCTTATTTTTTAAAACTCCTAGTTTAAGATGTTATCAAGAGAACCGCAGTAAATGGAACTTAAATACTAGAAGGAGTGCCTAGCCTCCACATCCCAGAATCATCGCATAATCTCGAAGCATGTCCCTTAGTCTGAGGTTCTGGGAAGTACTCCTGTGAAATGGATGAGTTCCATTAGGTAGTTGTCAGCAGTCCCTTAAGACAGGGAGTCATGTCTAAATACTTGGAATCGAAAAAATGTCCTTTGTAATTTGCTTAAAATACCCTGGTTCCTAGGTAGGAATGTTAATTATGCCTTTTGTAAAGACAGCTTAAAGAATGGAATCACGAAGTACTCACGACAGCTATCATTATTTAACGTATATTGTCAGTAATTTATTGTACATTTTTCTGCCACTCACATAAAACCTTCACTGTATTTATAGTACATCCATTACATATAAAGTAGTTCACTAAATATACACCAGGCATGGACTCTATCTCGGAAAAAAAAAACAAAAAAACCCCTTGAATCTGGGAATAAGCCCACAAATGCTGACAACAGCTCGTACGCCCTCACCGACAGACACCACTTTGTTCCAGAACAACAACCCACACACATAGCATCCAAAATACCCTTTGCTTCGACCAAGGTTATGGTTACATACAGTGCTAAGTTACAGTTGGGTTGGTATCCCGTAAGATTCGAACTCTTTTGACATTTTGGTGGCAACGTCTAAGAGTGTGGGCATGACACAGGCTTTCCATTTTGTGAAGGCAAGTGAGCAAAATAATCACCAACAAATCCAAAAATGAAAAGCAAAGAGGAAAAGAAATTAAGGATATCTCGATGAGAAAATTCACATGAGAAAGACGGGGAAAATGCCTGTGGTTTACTGACTAAAAGTTCAGTCACTACGAACCTGTGGACTCACACGGATCATGTTTCGTAATCACAGAGTCGGAGTCATCACCCACCCTACTCCTCTCTTTGCCGCCTCGCAAAGACACACAGGCCGTGAGCGTGAGAAATGTGCTACAAACTGCCTCGGGCAGATAAAGATGCGACGGCCATCCTGGCAATGAAGACAAATCGCTGTGTTCATTACAGTCGGGCTTCTACTGGGAAACTAAATCACACAGAACCAAAACCATGTTTATGGTTATATTTTCAGCACAGGTGTAGGAAATTGCTAATTACTGAAACTATTCGATTAAGACTAAAGTATTATAAAAGAGCCGTTACAAAAATTTATTGCATACATGACTACATAGATTTAAAACATGAATAAAAGACAATAAGGTTGTCCTATGTTTAGAAAACAAATGGAAATCTAAATATGACTGAAGGTCTCAAAACACCAAATCATTATTCTGGACTCCAGCCACATCCTTTACAAAAGATCATGGTAAATGGATCCAAAAGGAATGAAAACACCCATCCATGCAAAAACGTGTACATGATTTTTCATGGCAGCGCTGTTAGTAACAGCCAAAAAGTAAGGACGACTCAATGTCCATCAACTGATGAATATATAAATAAAAACTGTGGTAGAGCCACACAATAAAATATTATTTAGCCATAATAAGAAATGAAATATTGCTAGATGTTACAACCTGGATGAACCTTGAGAACATTACGCTAAATAAAAGAGGCCACACACGCATAGTTCCATTACGTGAAATCTATAGGCACATCTAGAGACCGACAGACAGAAGGCACAGTCTTGGCTTCCCAGAGCTGGGGCGGTGGAGGGGGTGGGTGGTAATTGGGAAGGAAGCACTAGTGAGTCCTGAGGCTCTTGCTGGTATAAAACTGACAGCAGCGTGGTTGTACGACTCTGTGAGTGTACTCAAAACAACTAAACTGTACAAAAGGACAAATACCGTGCGAATCCCCTTGTGTAAGATACCTGTAGTAGTCAGGTTCATAGAGACAGAAAGTAGAGTGGGGTTCCCAGGGGCTGGGGGAGGGGAAAGCAGGCTGCTGGTGTTGGATGGGTACGGAGCCTCTGTCTGGAAAGATGAAAACATTCTGGAAACGGACAGCGGTGATGGCTGCACACCAAAGTGAATGTACTTAACTCCACAGAACACTACACTTAAAAAGGTTAAAATGGTAAATTTTGTGCTTATGTATATGTTACCACAATTCCAAAAAAACCCAATTGAGTTCTATACTTTAAACGAGTAAACTGTATGGTAGGTGAATTATAGCTCAATAAATCTGGTAAACAAAAATAAGGTGCGTGTGTGTGTCAAGTAGAAATACTACACCGGCCACCACTACCACGATGGGTAATCAACTCCAAGGCTATCATCATGTAAGTTGAGCGGCTCAGCCAACGGCCTCGGGTCAGCCTGGAACGAGATGGCCAAACGTGCCAAGGTCAGGGTGCTAGTCCTGACACTCCCAGTGCCCTCACACTACACGGCCCCCTTCCACAGCTGAGGGACTTGCCACGTCCACTCCTGTGGCTCTCAACGTGCGTGCCCTGACGATGTCCACAGCATAGCGTCACGTGGGACCTGATCTCCACTGCTGCGCTCCTGCTCCATTATTCCTCAGGGCTCAGCGGGCAGACACTCCCAGGTTCTTGAAAACCTCTCAAACTTCAGGTGCTCAGAGATGGGCTTGGAGTCAGAGAGATCTGGGGGCCACCACGGACTAGCTGGGTAGCCTTAAGGAAGTACCCGAACCTTTCTGAGTTTCTACTTCTTTACTTCTAAAGAAGGTAAAGAATAACTCTAACCCAAAGAGGATTCAGAGGATTAAACTAGATAAACATGTAAGAAGTGCCCAGAGTTTGAAAAACCAAGCATGTAGAAATGACCACACTTTCACTGTCTTGCCCTTTGGCCTTGTTGTCTCTCTGTTTTCAAATTTAAGTAAAAGCGTCACAATTTTCAAGATCTATGAACCCATTGCTATCAATTCTGAGTGGCCTGTATTACTCAAACTTGCTCTGTCAAACTTTGCTCTGTCAAACTTGCTCCAGAAATGTCTTTTTATTTGAGGTTCTGCAACATTTAATATCAACTCTTCTTTAGTTTAGGCTTTTGGTATGTCTAACAAACTCGGGCACAATTTAATTGTGTTTCTCCATCATCAGTCTGTTATCCATGCTAACATTAAAACTACCTTCCTAAAAAACAAAGCTTGGATCCTACTTTAAAATCTGTTACCTTTGAAATCCAAAAACCTTAGCTTGGCATTGAGCACAAACTCTTTAAACAACAACCCTTCACCCCTTCCAGCCACATCTATCCGTGCTCTCAACCTACACTGTGTTTTTCACCGCGTGAACTCCTCCCCGGTTTCCCTAGGTGCGCTCCAGGCCTTCCCACTGTTCCTTCTGTCTGCAGTAACCCTAGAATACTCCCTTCCTTGACTTGGGAGACTTTGATTAACTCAAGTCTACTTCAAATGGCATCTTGTTCAGGACCGTTACTTGTCTGTTTAATTATCTGCTTGCTCACTGTGCTGCAAACGACCAGAGGGGAGGTAAGGGCTATATTCACTTCCTTCTGGTCCTCAGTGGCTGGTGAGAAAGGAAAACACTTAGAGAGTCAATAAGGGGGGGAAGATCCAGATTCTTAGGAATCTGGCTACATTAAGAAATCAGAGCTCCCTGTGAAGAGTCTCAGATTAACGTTTTGCTCCAAAGTAAATGCCAAAGATGCCTCGTGTCTGGCATTAAGATACATCATAAAGTTTCAACTAGTGGAATAAACTATTGATCACAATACTTAAAACCAAGTGCCTTCTCATTTGTTGCTATTATTGTTGTATTTTGGGTTTCTGCTTCGCTTTTTAGGACTACTGGAGAGCCATGAGTAACTGAGAACCAATGAGTCACTAATCTCTACAGGCCTGGGGAGCAAAGAAATGGCCCCATTGCAAAATATATAAAAAAAATAGTATGTGGATCACTAGGCAAATTTTAAGAGTGGTCATCAAGAATTCTAGTTTTTAGCCTAGGCACTAAAATTATAATCTCTTATTTTGGAATCTGGGATTAACAGCAAATTCTAGAGCTGAAGAGTCAGGTTCATGGTGTCACACCCCTGAGGAGACCGTCAGATGGCACAACTATGAAGAGGTAAACTCTATCCTAGGTTGGGGGTGGCTCAGCACTCAAGGTACTAAACATATTCTAGAACAAGTACTGTATGGCTGATGTCGCCATTAGCCACCGACAATACCAGGCCAAGTCCTTTCCATGGAATACCTCAATAACATCTTCTGGTTATCGGAGGGCTCAGTAATCAACCGCTTGTCAACTCAGATTTCTCGAAAATGAGCGTGGAAAAAAATCACAGCAGCTGGGAGAAGGTGGAATAACGGCTAAGTCATCTTTTTTGGCAAATGAGCTACAATATTAAAAATAAATGAAGCAACTGGCTAGGAATTTTTATTCCTTAGGATACTGGCTCTCTCCTTTAAATTTATCAATTTACTGACAAGGTGAATTTAAGTTAAATAACTTTGTATTAGATAAAAAAATCAAACTGGTCCATTATTTGTTAAGAAAAGTCTTTGCACATAAGGAACACATATTTTCATTTTATTTTCATTTTACTTGTCAGACTGCTCGGAAGTTGCATAACCACACGGAAAGAGTGAAACCTGATCGCGCAAGCACGAGACAAAAAGGACAAGAAAATTTTACTTTCAAGAACCGCTTCATTGGAGCCTTTCATACAAATTCAACGAGTAAAGCAAAGTAAAATACTGAAGTAAGTTTCTTATTGATTATGCCTAACCATTAGCTTAAATGTTATACTAGTTTACTTAAATGAGCAAAAACAAATATAAATTTTGTTAATGTTGGAAGTTATTTTCTTTAGCACATACTAATAAACTGAAAACAGAAAATAATTTTAAAAACATAAAACATCAAATGAAACAAGAGAAACAGAAAAACAGTTATAACTAATAGTGCATGCAAAATTTTAAATCATCCTTAAAAATCACTGAATAATAAAGGTACCATGAATGAGTTCACTAAAGATAATTTCCAAACATTTATTCATATAATTCTAAAATCCAGAAGAGGATTACATTTTATTAAATGGGTTAAAAAAGTATTATATAGGTTTCATCTTAAAAAATCATTCAATAATAGGATTCTAAAAATTGCTGTGTAATCTGAGAGGCAGGAACATAGAGATGACTTACAAGAAAAATTCTAAAAAATATGTTAGCATATCTCAGCAAAAAAATACCTTAAAATAATTATCCACTATACATGGACTATCACAGACATTCAATGCTAGTAAAATAACAGGGAAACGTGATAAATAAATAAATAAATATGCCAATAAGATACTTAATATAACCCAATATTCAACTCTGATACTCTAGAATAATAAACATAAACATTCTTAAATGGGAGAAAACGCTTTTTAAATCTAGTCAAAATCATGCTTCCTGTAATAACACTGGTTATTACCTCTGAAGACTGAAATAATAATAGGTGTTGCCAGTAGTGTGTTGCTAAAAGTTGAACAAAGACCCCTCCTTGAAATGCCACCACCTTCGATTTGCGACATCTCTGGGGCTGGAATGGTCCCCCTGTGGTTCATTAGAAGCCATCACCGCAATGTCACTAAACGGAAGTGGGAACAGGTGCACTGCCTCTGTAAGGTACCCCCAGCCCTCCACTGGGTGCTTCTACTGAGTCCTTACTACCTGTTACATAAAGCACCCGACAAATAATATATTATTTAATTCTTACAGCAACTTGACGTCTGCACCAGATAGGTTAGGTCACCTTCACAGCTAAAAGACACAGAGCCACTAAACAACAAAACAAACAAGCAAGCAAAATATGATCAAAGACACTCAAATACAGAACAGGCTGGCAGGGACCAGAGGGGAGAGGGGAGAGAATCACAGGGAAAAAGGGGAAGGACTCACAGGAACAAGTATAAAGGACACATGGACAATAACTAAGGTGGGGAGTGGAGATGGGAGGGAGGTGGGGAGCACTGGGTGGGGGGCAGGGCTGGGAATATAAGACAGAAAACTGTACTTGAACAAGAATTAAATTAGGGAAAAAAAAGACACAGAGCCAGAACTCAACCCCAGGTCTGTCCGACTCCAACACAGGACTAAGCACATCGTGTTATGTAACCATCATCTATCTATCTGCCTTGTTCCTGAAATGAAAATTAAAAATTAAAAATAATTCTCATTAAATTAAAATGCTTCATTTGGCAACTAAGGATTATGACCTATTTTAACGGTCTTCCTTATATTATTGTCTGTGATAAAATTTATAGGCTCTTTACTTTGGAGGAAAAAACCCTTACTGCTTTCAAAAATAGAAAAATCTGTGAAATAAGACAAGTTCCAGGGAACATTTTAAAACAGACATAGAGACATTCCTGATATTTTAAATCATGTAGAAAGGAATAAGTTGGTACAGTGGTTAGTAATACTGCAAATAATTTGCTTACTTCTGGATCTCATATCATACAACTAAATTTATCCCAGAAAGAATAATTAAGCATTTCCAGAAATACATTTTAACAATGATGAAATATAAGAATATATTTATACTAACTGTGAAGATAAATTTTCTGAATAATGAAGAAATGAAGGGCAAATCAGAAACATGCTTTAGAAGGTTTGACAAGCTCTAATAAACTGCTCTGATTTTATTTGAAAACAAGAACATTTGGGATAAATGCAAATAAACTTAAAACCTACAATGTAAAATAAGTGAAGATAAATAAAATGGTGCCACATATACTCAGATTCCACTTGATAAATAATCAAAAGAAACAAGAGATTTTACCTGAAAAATAATCAAACATTATAAATGATTTTATAGAAAAAAATGTGCCTTTTCACTAATCAATAACATTAAAATATAACAGAAATAGCCACTCATTAAGCTAGCAATGCTAAAAGCTTTTATGAAGTAAGTACCTAACAGGAACTAGGCACCCGGTTTCACAGACTGTTCACAGCGCTAAGAAGATCGTTATCACCTCACATTTTACTGATGGGAAATGGAGGCTCAGAAAAGTCACCTGGAACTTCTCCGCTGTTCCACTGGACAGCAGATTGGGTTCAAGTCTGAACCCGTCTGCCCAGCTCCCGAGACCACTGCCCTGCCCTCACCCTGCGCTATGAGAGCAGCGGCAGCGATGGCAACACCCCACAAGGACAAAACAGAACGCTCAAGTTCAAGTGTCGTACGGTCCTGAGGGAAAATCATACTCCTAAATTGTTACAGGCACTACTGATGTCTAACATCTTTCTAATGGAAAACTTTATAATACATAATAAACTACAAGATAGTCACATTCCAAAATAAAATTCATTTTTCTTGGTATGTCCCAAGGAAATAAGCCAACAGGAAAAAGATTTCCATAAATGGAAATTATAACAGGAAAAAACTATAAACAACTGATGCCCGGTACAGGCCAACTTCAACATTTCAGTACCATAGATTGTCAGACGGTCCAACATCCTTGCCACTTGTATTACTGGTCAGTGGATGCAACTATATATGAAAGTCTTAAATGAAGACAAAGGAAGACAACTTAGCACATATTTTACACTGATTACAACCATCCTAAAAATACACATATATGCACAATGAGAAAAATAAAACATAAACTTAAAATGATGTAGCCTATTTTTCCCTATAGCCACTCAACCCCATAATAAATTTTTTAAAGTTCGAGAATGTATGTCATGTGACATGTTACCCTTTATGCTAATACGTTGCATTAATAACCTCTCAATTTGTGGCACCTTTGTTCCCTGGTGCTGTGGACTGACCTGTGTCCCCCTAGAGATCCTACATTGGAACCCCAGCTCCTAGAGTGCCCGCGTTTGGACACAGGGCCTTTAAGGAGGTAATTAAGGTCAAATGAGGTCAAATGAGATGGGCCCTGACACAACGGGACTGGTGTCTGGAAAAGGGGAGGAAGAGAAACTAGAGGTCCTATGCACAGCAGAAAGGCCAAGTGAGAACACAATAAACAGATCCATCTCCTGCCTCAGAAGAGAGTGTACCAACCCCCCTCTTACTCTTAGAATTCCAGCCTGCAGAACTGTGAGGAAATGAATTTGGTTTTTCCAGCTCCCTAGTCTGTGCTATTTCATTATGGCAGATTAATATACCCGGAATATATTCACTGAAAATGAAAGAAATGCACAGATATGTTGAATAATTTTAAATGTAATAGATTTATGCATACATAGCCTAAAGAATTAAAGTTTATTGCCTAAATTTTTAAAAACTTATTTATTACCTTCAAAATTGCTTAACAACAGACACCATAAAATATCGTGAGTGACAAAATATTGGATCAACAACTTCAGGACAGCTTAGATGCAACAGATGGGAGGGAAAATGTTAGCCGGGTGGGTGTCGTGCTGCTGCTGAAATACAGATTCTTAAGAGAAATCACAGGGAGAGTACATTTCTCCAAACTTGTGGTGCCATCTCTGAACTGATGATCACGTAAAGCAAACAGAAGGTCCGATTACAAAAGAGATCTGACACACCAGGTACGTCCTGACGCCGACTGGACCTTACCACTGTTTATGATGCGCACAGCTCGCGGACCCCGAGAACTTTGTTTTCTAATGTGGCTACTGATTCTCTGGAGTAAGTGAGAAGGCGGCGCATCAACAAATACTGGGCTACGTGCCCAGCACCAAGGACTCAATGAACAATTGTTGAGTTAATGTAAAAGGACCTTTTCAACAAGATCTGGCGTGGAAAAGTTGTTAGAAACTGAATGAGAATGTATTTTTTAAATTATCGAGAAGAAAAAATAAAATCTCCTAATTCCCAGGTTAGGGGGTCTTTGAAAATATAACCAACACTGGGAACAGAGGATATCAATGCTATGACATTGCAGACAGAGATAATATACCATATTTTTTGGACTGTAAGATGCACCCCCCCAATCTGGGAGGAAAGGGGGTGAGTCTTATAGTCCGAATGTCGCTTACCTGGCTCGCTGTGGGGGAGGGGGCAGCAATGGAGCAGGGTCATAGGTTATGAAATATTTTACCCCATTTTTTGCTTCAAAATCGTTTTCCTATTTTCCTCCTCTAAAACCTAGGTGTCTCTTGTAGTCCTAACAATATGGTAAGCCATAACCAGAACGGAGAACTACCTAAGGTATATTTAATTCCCTTTCTTATACATTTTCTCCAATTACCGTTTGCGTTCAACCCCACTTCCTTATTTATTTAAGCTTTCATTCCCTCCTATGCATACTAACAGAGGGAGAAAAATCATTTAGGAACAAAAACTGCATCCCGGTAATTTTTACTCTCTAAGTGTTACATGCATTAGATAGATGCGGCTTACATCCCAGGTCCCCATGCAATTGTATAGCTCCTTCTAAGTTTCACACAGCTAGTAAGTGGCAGGCATGTAGACTATTTGGAATTTCGTGGATCTGATACACGGTAATCTGTCCAGTGACTCCTCTCTCAAAGGGCGTTTCAATTTATTTCCCTTATTGCAAGCATGCTGACTCCGGGCTTAGCCATGGGCCCAATGCAGCTGGAATTATTTTTGGCTATTAGAAGAACGTTTAATTCTTTAAGATTTTATTTATTTACCTTTACAGGAAAAGGGAAGGAGAGAGAGAGAGAAATATCAATGTATGGTTGCCTCTCGCATGTACCCCGCTGGGAACTGGCCTGCAACCCAGGCATGTGCCCTGACTGGGAATTGAACCACGATCCTTTGGTTCGAAGACCCGCAGGCCCGCACTCAATCCACTGAGCTACACCAGCCAGGGCTAATTTTTTAATATTACATCATTTGGCCTGCACATTGTATCAGATGAAGAAACACATGACTGGGGAGCCGAACACGGAACAATGCTGAAGCCTTTGAGCTTCTCCTTCTTAAACTGGTTAGGGACCCTGACATAGTATATATATTCCTTCCCTTTAAGTTTGAGGGTAATTGTGTCCACTTATAAGAAATGATTATTTGTTTATGCTCAGAACATGCACATGCTCAGAACAAGTTCGAGTTTAGAGAATTTAGGACCAAAATATTACAACGGACTTACA
The DNA here is from genome assembly GCF_014824575.4 of Sturnira hondurensis. Taxonomy (NCBI): domain Eukaryota; kingdom Metazoa; phylum Chordata; class Mammalia; order Chiroptera; family Phyllostomidae; genus Sturnira; species Sturnira hondurensis. The sequence continues at coordinate 8,517,395 of NW_028094846.1, read as the reverse complement.
TTCAGTAATTATAAAAACTCACCCATCAGGTATCCTCTTTTTCCTTATTTTTTAAAAATAACTATTGAATTAAGTTCACTTTCTTAGAAACAATATCTGATAGACACAGAACTAACTGCTCAGTGCCAAACACTGTTTTAAATGCTTTGAATACATACTACGTTACCTAATGCCTCTCATACCTTGCAATTCATACCAAAGGAGAAAAGTAACAAACACTAATGGGTTTCAAATTAATAAATATATTGATTTTCACAATATAGTCCTAAAGACATCTCTGTTCTAATATTTCCAGACTTTGCCACAATACTGTAATAGCAACTGTTAGGAACCTGACCGTTCACACAGGATTTGTGAATAAGTGGTATGAAAACTGTAATTTACACTGCATTTTCAAATTTCGTTTATCACTTGTGAGGAAGGAATTACTATTCCACAAAAATGTAAAGAACAACGCAGAGGTTAAATTTCACAAGTGGTAACTGGCACAGATGGAAGCAGAATTCAGGCCGCCCAGGCCAGCCTTAGGGAAAGAGAAATGGAGATTACAGAGTTCCATGGACACAGACTGTCCGCTGGGGAGGGGCTGCTTCCCAGAGAGAAAAGGAGATGTCTTGGCAAGAACCAGCTCCGATCTCTATACGAAACAGTGCAGTTCTGTCTAAAGAGCTTGACTCCCACTGGGGAAGTGCTGACAGGATATCATAGTAACTGTTCAACACAAATTGCAGATCTGACTGATAGGGACACTATGTACTTTAAGTACATAGTCCTTTATAATAAACTAGTACCTTAAACTCTGCACGTGCTTCCTCCACATGCCTAATTATTCTATGATTCGAATAGATAAGATACTAGGATGTTTTAATACAGAATATACCTCCTTAAGTAGGCCAAAATGCATAAAAAGCAGTTATACAGTCTCAAAACACCTCACACACAGTCGACAGCTGGGCATACTTGCTAAAGCTAAAAGTTAACTAATTTATAAATTTATATCAGTATTATAAATACTGATATTGTTTTAAACCTATAGCTTTCTTTTATCAAATGCATACATGTTAACTACTGAGAGGCACGGATCCTAAGAATTTATTTTAAACTCTTAATTTCCCTGAATGCTCCTTTACATCAGCGTACGACCACCTGACAAGGAAACAGATTAGCATCCAAGGAAATGCAACAGTCTAGTCTTTCAAAAATGTTAATGGAATGTTAATAAGCCACATCCAGAAAGATTTTACTCTGGGTAATTATGTGTAAGCCAAGAGTAAGAAGAAGACATCAACATTTAACAGTATCATTAAAACTCACTGAGCAAAGAGAAATCTAGGGAAGGCAGAGTTTAGGGAAAATACTGAAGTATTGGCACACACATATTTGGAAAATTACTTAATTCTTCACTGATATGCCACCCTTAGGGCATCCTCCAACTTTATTTTAAAAGAAATTCAATTGCACTCCAATAACAAAATTCTTGAATTCTCAATTTTAAAGTTTAAAATTCTGCTGATGTGGCCAATCTCACAGTAAAGATCAGCTGAAGCTTCCCACCAGTCACAGCTTGTCCAAAAATGATCTCAGCTGGATGGAGACGGTATCGAAGTCTCAGCATTCACGTTTCAACAACAGAAACCGACCAAGCAGAGGTCCTGACACATGACTGAAACAACTCATCAGGGCATGTCAGTCAGTGCCAAGGCAATCAGATAAAAATTGAAGAGGTTCTTTTTTTTTGGCTTTAACAATAATACCACCAACATAAAACATTTTAAAAGTTAAACAAGTCCTAAGGAAGATGTTTAAAATTGGATGACTCTGTTTTCTGGAATGATTAAAACACACATTTCAATTCTGTCACCTGAACACATATTCAAGACTTGCATCTTTCACTTCCACATGCAAATTGTGTATGTTTACGACACAGGCCAATCAAATTCAACTTTTTAAAACCTACCCAAACAATCCTGCTATAAATTGTTCCTTTTAATAACACATACAGAGATAATAGTAAAAATTCTGTTTCTTAACCCCCAATTTTGTCATGAAGAAATTATTTGATTATCTCTCCCTCTAAAGTGCATTTAACATGGAAAACTTAAAGGTTAAAAAACAAAACAAAACAAAAGCACTTTTATGTAGGCTCCAAAATAGAGTTAGAGTATAACATAAGCAAAAATTCTTTAATTTAACCAAATCCATATTTTACTATTTTTATATATATTATCATTACTCATTTAAAGAGGGTCTCTGAAGTACTGTTTATCACTTTTAAAGAAATGTACTAATTAAATAAATTTGGCTTATATTGAGCAAATAGTATGGCTTACCTTATTATAAAACACAACCCATCAAAATTCCAATAACAATTAAATCAGTCGCCCCCTTTCTCCCCTCATTCATCACAATATACCTTCTCTCACTGGCTCATTGGTTGAATCTCCTTTTAGACTCAGCATCCTTGAGAAGCCATTGGAAAGAGTAGAAAAAATGCCACGGATGAAATACCCCTGCTGCTCAGACTCCACCGAAGTCGGCCACGGTCTAACAAATCTGCTTCTGCAGCGAGGTTCTGGCTCCGAAATAGATCTGCTGAATGGAACCCGAAGTGACTGGGGGTTGGCCTGGTTCACCTTCTTCGCTCGTGTTCCAAGGACCTCAGGAGCAGAAGCAGCAGCAGCATTATCCACCATCTTTGGCAGGACCTCTTGCTGTGGTCCTTCCAAGTCTTCTTTATTATTCTGCATGTTTTCCTGTTTGTCCCCTTTGCACCTAAGGCTGGGATGTGTTTGCCACCGATAAGCACCCAATGGCTTTCCCAGATTGAACATATTATGTTCATTCTTCTTCCTCTTGCTTTTCACTGGACCACACCATGGGTAACTCCTTAAGCTTGTTCCTGTCTCTGAACTGGCATAAGCAGGTTCTGACAGAGATCTCTCATAGCTCGGAGGACAGGGTGATGTCTGCCTCTTAAAGATGCTCATCTTCCAGGACTCCATTTTTTCACAACTTCTCTAAGCTGGAAGTTCCCTCTACTCTGCAGTCTTTGCAGCCGAACCACACTTGTCCGCTTAGTCCAAAACATTCAACTGCTTAAGTAGCTTTCTTTGTGTGGCTTTGAACCACAACACATGTTGCTGCTTAAGAGCTGGTGTCGTGTTATTCTATTACCCCATTTTCCCAGATCTCCGAAATTTCAGCAGCACCCAAAAATCTCTTGCCTGGAGCAAATTACCTTCAGAGTAGAGCAAAAGCAAAGATTTCCAGAAGATTATCTTGCTTCCTTCACCAGGTCACATTTCTGTACTAGGTTTTCAGGAAATGATTTTTTTTTAAAAAAAAAAAAGAAGTGAAATAAAAGCAACTAAAAACCCGCAGACACCTTTACGGACCAATAGCAGTTAAGTGTTCACCATGCAAATGATGGTGGGTTAAAAACAGAATGTGAAAGTACTCGAGCTGACATTCACACTCCTCGTAAGAAGGAAAAAAACCAAACTAAACGCCTGCTCTTTAAGGGACAGCTCTTTAGAACAGTTTTTAAAGTCTGGATTTCAGGCATTTAATTTCAAGAAAATCATTGCTATTTCTATTATTTCTCTCGGAGTTAGTACTGTTTTCCAATCAGTAGGTAGTCACGCACTGTTTGCTGGAATAGGCACTACAATGTGGAGAAAAGGGACAAGAGAAAGTCAAAATTTAAAGCAATCTTTATTGTACATATATAATGGAGAATTAAAAGAAACAGAAATGGGTAGAAAAGAGAAGAGGGACAAAGAATATTTACTTGGAAAGATAGCAAGGAAAAAAGTCTCGAGGCAAGATCCTGTGGCAACTGGAATGTGGGACCATACACACTTCAACGATGTCTAGAAGGGAAAAGTTTGCTTTGTAAATTGAATTGGGGGAAGTTGTCTGGAAAAATATTCCCTATTTATATAACCAAAGAAATTCCTTTATTCCTCTTTGTGCTGCTTACAATTTTGAAAAAGAGCTGACTATTTAAAATTTTGTTAAAGTTAGTACCTTCTATTGCACCAAGATCCTGAGTGCCAAGATTTTGGTTGGTTCATTTTTTTTCAACTGTCTGCTCATAAACTCCTGAAAATAGGGGTTTTGAATGGAAAGCCTGACAGACTTTGGACCACCAATAAAAGAGATATAACATGGCAATCAAATCACTTTGCAAGTTACATAAAAAATGATGATTTCATCTGAAAAACTAAAAATACTATTCATTTATTTGCATAATGTGTACAATGAAAAGGTTTTCACACCAAGTCTCTTATTAATGTAGAAATAGTAAACTTAGTAATATACTTGCTCTTTTTATCATATTAAAATGTTCTAATTATTTCCATAATCATAAAGAAATAAACTCCTTTTCATTTGCTTCTATAGTATCTAAACGTGTAAGTTTCTATATTAATGTTTATGTACTCAGCTTTCTCAAAAGCATAATATATTAAATCTGAGAAACTTAAAATTGTAATTTTTTTCTTGTTTACAAAAACATTCAGAAATGTGGATCTGGGTGGGGATGGCAGGCAGGGGGCAGTGGTAGAGGGTAAATGCAGACAAGTGTAACTGCAAACACAACACTGTGACTTTATAAGACTCCGAAGTTTCTCTGCAACAGAAGACATTGCAAAAATCACAGCAGCTACACCAGTTTGCATCCCCCCAGCGGTGAAGGAGGGCCCTTTCTCCACAGCCCTCCCAACGCCAGTTATTGCTGGTCTCGCTGATAATGGCCATTCACTCTGACAGTTGTTGAGCGGCACCTCGCTGTAGTTTTTATTTCATTTCCCTAACAGCTACTGAGCTGAGCATCTTGTCATATGTCTGTTGGCCATGCGTATGTATTCTTGGGAGAGGTGTCTGTTCAGGTCCTCCAGCACTATGGGAAACAGCATGGAAGGTCCTCAAAAACGGAAAGAATCGTTACCATATGACCAAGCAACCCCTCTTCTGGCTATCTACCTGAAAAATTTGAAAACATGTATTTGCAAAGATATATGCACCTCTACGTTCACTGCAACATTATTCACAGTGGCCAAGATAGAAGAACTGACAAAGTGCCCCTTGACAGATGACTGGATGGAGAACGTGGTACATGCCTACAGCTCAGCCATAAGCAAAGACAAAATACTGCCATTTGTGACAACATGAATGGAACTTGAGATTATCATGTTAAGCAAACTAAGAGAAAGTTAAGAACCACATGATTTCCCTCATCTGTGGGATATAAAACTGAAAGCCACAAATGAATAAACAAGAAAAACAAACACTCATAGACACAGACAACAATATGGTAGTTATATCCCTTCCCCACTGTCTAAAACTAAATACATATAATCCTTAAAAAAAGAAACTATGCATGTAAAGACGGAGCAGATGGGTCGAAGTATACATAACTGCCGAATCCAAGTAAAGCATTTTTTGCACTTGCAATTTTTCCATAGGTTTATAATTATACTGAAATACAAGTACTCAATCTTTTTAAAATACACAAGTAAACATTTTTAAATTTCACAACTTCCTGTGGGTTTATAATACAAATATTTTTACTATTAATACAGAAATGGTATCTGTGTCAGAGCACCTTTTGGGCAATTAACGAAATACCTACTTTCATTGGCTTTATGAAAAAGTTAATGAAGATCACCTACTAAAATACCTCAATGGAAAATCAAGGCTATCGTTTTGAGAAAAGTTGTACAGTAAGGGGAGAACTTGAGCCCTTTAACCCACGCTGATATTCAGAGACTCGATCTTATATGAGAACCTACTTCTACACACTAAATAGGTAACGTTATGGGTAAACATAATTATTGTGGATTCTAAACTCAGAAACTCGATTCTTTGGAGGAACTACCACAATTCTCCTGAAGATAAACTTCCTTATTTGGGGAATATGAAACTGGAAAATACTAAACAACATAGAAAAAGATTCAAGTGGAATCAGAAAGCAAAGAACACTGACTAAGGAAATGACAGTCTTGAAGTACGAACAGTCACAGAATAGAGGAGTACGAACAGTAACAGGAATAAAGATTCATCTCGCTCACAGCTGGCAAAAGTCTGATTGGCCAAATGCTTCTTCTCATTATGAAGGCTGAGTATCGAGTATGTTAGTTATTTCTCTAAGTGTCACCTTTAATCTGAATTTAAAATAATAATTTGGCGCCCTCCACTTCATGATGACTTTTCTTCAATTATATACAGAGTAGGTTTACCGTTGTAAGCGCAGGAAACAGTTTATTCTTGTACTATTCGTTATTATATTATTTTCCATGAAACAATACTACTTTTCCTACTTTTGCCCAAGCTTGTACAACAAATTTAAGAATTTTTAAAGAAAATATTCACAGGATTCATAATTTCTTAGTTAGAAACAATGACGCCCATTCCACTACATTATTACATCCATTATGAGACCTGTAAAAACTGGCTGATTTGCTGAAGTGTCAGAACAAAAATGTTTCTGCCAACTCAAGTATCAACTAACCACCTTAAGTGTTTCTTACTAATAAATTGTAGTTTGTATTTTTTCCTTTTCATTGAATTTATGAGGTGGCACTTCTAACAAAATTATACAAGTTTCAGGTGCTCAATTCCACACCACATCATCTGCGCACTGTATTGTGTGTTCACAACTGCAGGTCAAGTCTCCTTCCGTCACCATGGTCGCCTCTGCATCCTCCTCCGTCACCTCTCCCCACCCCCCCCATAATTTGTAATATTCAAAACACATTGTTAAGAACCATTCTGGTTGCTAAGTCAAAAGAAACGTCTGAATTCTCTAAATGAGTATGAAAGTTCTTCTATTCACAGCCACATTTCAGATTATTACTGAGCATCCACAGCGCACTGGTCACTCCATTAGCACTACAGGAACAAGCATCTCCTCTCTCTCTTGAGGAGATGCCAGCAGCCAGGAACGGCGCCCACTGGGAGGGGGACTAATACACGGGGGTTGGAGAGGGTGTGGGAAGGGCATTTTTACCCAGGCCAAGGCAGAATGGATAGAACCAATTCCTTCTGAGATTCTCTTGATCTTGAGATTCTATCGTTAGAGTCAAGTCTGCTATAATGTGACGTGCATTCCTCAAAATCACCACACAGCCCAGAACTGCACGATAAAACTACAGGGCTTATGGGGAAGATGGGGGATTGGAGAACAATACTCAGAAACTTCAACAACACGTAAGACAGGAAGCCAATAAAAACTACAGACCATTTTACCTGTATGCCAAAATGAATATGGTACTTTACCTTAAAAAAGGCTTACGTTGAAAAAAGCCTGTGGAAGTGGCATCAGTCTGCACTTCGTTGTTTTTGGGAAGTGCTACCTGAAATCCCACGAACAGCTGTGACCCCATGAGTGGACGGTGTGGCCGAAACACACGCAGAGCACAGGTGTCTGGTGGTTGGCTGAGATGTATGCCTTTTGAATGCTTCCTACGTGGCACCATTTACCTGGGCACCATTTTCCACATTCAGCTAGTGTTTCTCAGATCAACGGCACTTAAGCAAACACCCAATTCGTAACTGTTTTCTCTTGTGTGTTACTGGTATGATGAAAAAAAGCAGGCAAATATCAACAGAACTTAACCACCAGCAGGCACAATAAAAGCAAAGGGGAAATGGCTCTTAACCTCAGTGAACTGAGCTCAAACTTCTTCACTTTTTTCTTTTCTTCCTCTTCTTTTTATCAGAACAGTAAGAACCAAAGGACCAAACTCATGATAAGGGCCCAGAGGACCAACCACGAAAAAAGAAAGAGCCACATATCTGCTTGCAGACCAGTGCTTCACACCCTGTGCTGTGTGGGTAACTACCTGGAGGCTGAATTAGGACACGGAGGGTGCTTTCGTGGGCGTGGGGAGGACCAGAGTGCCTGCGTTTCCAACAAGCTCCTAGGGGCTCCGGTGCCGCTGGTCGAGGGACAAAACTGTGAAGAGCAAGCTGTAAACAGATTTTCAGTGGAAGTTCTCAAGCCTCCCACGAGAGTCAATGAGGTTCACCAAAATAAAAAATTGTATTGGGATTTGAGGGCAAAGTGAGAACATTTGCCTGAAATATTCCGAGAGTGTACATATCACAGAGAGATTCAGCAGTCCTCACGGTGGTATGTATGCTGAGAACTAAACATACAGTAATCCTGGCCAAGCCGCTTCCTCGCAGAGAGCAAAGACTGTAACATAACATGTAAATAAAGCCCCGTCAAAACTCCCACAATCTCCTGCACTTTATGAATTGCGGTTTTTAATGGAAGGAAGCAAGGAAGAAGGATGCTGCTAATGATCATTAATACGAGAGTGACTAAAATATCACAGCACACAGCTAAACAAAAAAACCCACCTCTATTATAAGTGCCACAAAAACAAAATTTTCAAGAACGATTTTCCTCTGTGGGGAGTACAACTGAGAAATCACTTTAGATCCTGAGAATTTTAATTTTGAACTGTAAGTCTACAGTACATCCATAATAAGAAGAAAAGCTGAAAAAAGGAATTTACGTGGTGAGAAGTTCGAGAGAGGCTTGCAGTCCAGAGGCCAGGCAGCGCGGGTAACAAGCCCTCCCACAACCTCATCGACATCACAACGAAACTACAGAGCAGCCGTCACTCAGAACCGCCCCACCAGACGTCTTGCAACTGAGGACACAGAAGCCACAGGGACACTGGTAGAAAGGGCAGACACGTGGGATGGGCTGGTCCCACACTCACCTGTGCCAGTCAAGAATCAGGAGGGGTATCTCAGCTACGGAGGCTCCCCCTGAGAAGTGAGGGGTTCCAGGCCCACACCAGGCCCCCCAGCCCAGGATCCCAGTGCCAGGAAGAAGAGTCTCCACAACTTCTGGCATAAACGCCAGGGGGATTGTGGCTGACCGAGGAGGCAGATGGTTCGAGTGCAGACATTCCTCTTAAAGGGCCCACACAAGGACTTACTTGGCCTCAGCCACTTGGGCTCCAGTGCTGGGTCAGCAGCTTGAAAGGCACCAGGGACACACAGGGAGGAACCGAATTGTCTCGTATCAGTGCCAGAGCTGGAGAAGCAGCTTCCTCCCACATAGAGTGCTGGCAGAGGCCATTGTTCTTTTTCGGAGCCCTCCCCCCTCCCCTGAGACAATGGGTATGCACCACATCTGAGTCTCCACCGACCCAGGCATCACTGTGCACCCCACACTGTTGATTCCCTGAGACCCCACCCTACCCAACTTCTGGGCCCACCCAAATGGCTTCCAGCAGCTTTCCCACACAAACAGCCTTCTTCGACTCATGCTTCAGACTTTCCTAAAATCCCTCAAACAAGAAATATCTGGCCTCAGCATGCCCTGTACCTCTTACTGAGTGGCCCCAGGCCTTGGTTTGCAGCCGGCCTTGGTTCCCAGCGTGGCCTCTCCTGGGCACCTACCTCCAAGCCCAGCACAACTAGCAGCGTCTGCAGATTGCTTTGTAGCTCACGCTGGGTGGCTCCGGGCAACAAAGGCGATGAGTGACGTGGGTCTGCACCTCCTGAGAGGCCCCAGAGCCTGCACACCCAGTGGACAGCTTCCACCACGTCACAACACCGCTCAACCACCTCCACAAGGGACACACTCAAGAGGCGGACTCACTGGGCACCAGAGCCCCACTGAAGTAAGTCCTGCTCTGCAGGGCAAACCTCCACACTGCTGACCCTCCATGGTGGCAGGTGGCCAGTGGTCGCAGACAGTCTTTGCAGCCAACTGACCTGGACAAATTGACTTGTTTAATCAAACAGTGCCAGATATAACAGACTTGTCCATAATGACTTAGTTAACTGAAAAAAATCCCCAAGAATGCACATGTACCCAAATTCCCAACTCAGGTTCCATAACCTGCTTACATTAGCCTTTTCCAAAGTATGATTCATACAACACAGTTAAGAAGTTCAGACTTAAAAAGCATTAAGTGTGATATTAAGTTCGGATATCCTAGTGTTTAGTTTAAATACTAAAATTCTTTCCTTTTTAAAGCTTATCATAGGATATCAGTTTCTCATTAAAATGTCTTTTGAGATTTATTTCAACTAAGGAAAGCAAGTGGAGATGAAAGACAGAACCTGAGCTTTCTGGGTTTACAAACAGTCTGCCTCCACTTCCTAACTTAGGACACGCCTTCCGCATACCGAAATTCTGTTCCATGAAGCTCACACGCTCTTTTGTAACAGAAGGCATGATGTGTGACAATGAATGGTTCTGGAATCCTGTCGCTAGAACAAGAGGGCGCATACCTCTTAGGTCAACTCATGAAAACCTTCAAAAACAGGATTAATTTCTATAAACCAGCAGAAGACATCTTTCAAAAATACAAAGTCCTTGTTTATACAGAGCTGAGTAATTAACAACAAAACATCCCCTTCCCGTGTCCTATCACCAGAGCGCATCTGCTTCCCGACGAAACACTTCCTGCGACAAACTCCGCCTCCCTTCCGAGGACTAGGACACATACCTGACACGCACACAACTGCTCCTCATTTGTGAGACAAAAATATACCTACAGGGCTAAAGAAAGACTATTTTTAAGAGACAAGTGTTGGAAGCAATGATTTTTTTAAATAAGAAAACATTTTAAAATAAAAGCAAAAGCACATAAGACTCCTAATGACATTTTTCAAATCTTTTTAAAAATATACACATGTAAACTTCTGATTTTCCTCTAACCTCTCTGGTCACACCTTCTCTGTCTCCTTAGGGCTCACTCCTCTCTGTCTGGCCTCTAAATGTTGGGAGTCTTTCAAACTGGGTCCTCAGTAGCCCCTCACCATACTCTTACCACTCACGTCATCCTTCCCAGTTACCATACCAACTTATACCTCCAGTTCAGAAGTTGTCTCCTCTGAGCAACATATGCATATATTCAACCTGCCATTTTATGGCTATCTCCAACTCAAAAGCGTAAAACCTAACCCACGATCTTTCCTTTGAAATCTGGTCTCACTTCAATGTTCCTTGTCTTAAGGAAAGGCCCCATTATTCATCCAGAGGTACAAAGCCAAAATTGTAGCCATCCCTGTTGCTTACCATTCAATATCCAATCCATGAGTCTTGCTGATTTTCCCTCCTATGTATTATTTAATCTATCTACTCCTCGCTATTTCCCCTAAATCGACCTGCCATCAATTCTTACCTGGATGACAACAGCCTCCTAAATTCCTTACCTGCACCTCCTACGAACCTTGCAAAACACTATTCTCACTGTCGTCAGAATAATATTTCAAAATACAAATTTACTGCATCCTGTTTAAAATGTTTCAATGGCTTCTTACTACTCTTATGAAAACAACACAAGGTACGCCCTGACTGCCGTGGTTCAGTACGTTGGGCATCGTTCCGCAAAGCAAAAGGTCACCAGTTTGATTCCCAGTCTGGGCACACGCCTGGGTTGCAGGTTCAGTCTCCAGTCAGGGTGTGTGCAAGAGGCAACCACCTGAGGTTTCGCTCCCCCCTCCTCCTATCTCTAAAAATAATAATCTCAAAAAAAAAGAAAAGAAAACAATGCAAAATGAGCCAAAATTCCTTAACATAGCCTGGTCCCTACCTACCCCAACCTCCCCCTTCTTCAGCCTCCCTCTTAAAGAATGTGAATCCTTCAGGTGCTTCACACCAGTCACTGTCCTTCCCACCTCAGGGCCCCTGCCCACACTGCTCCCCCATCTTCCGGCTCCTGCTGTAGATTTCAGGTCAAGTTGATTGATGCTTCAACCAATTTTCAGTTAGTTGAAGCATGATCTTGATCCCCCAAAACGGTTGCGGGTTCAATCCCCAGTCAGGCCCATACAGGAGGCAAGCGATCAATGTTTCTCTCTCACATCAGTGTCTCTCTCTGCTCCCTCTAAAATCAATAAGCATATCTTCTGGTAGGGATATTTTTTATTAAAGATTTAATGTATTTATTTTAGACAGAGGGGAAGGTAGGGGAGAAACAGAGGGAGAAATATCAATGTGTGATTGCCTCTTGTGCACCCCCTACTGGGGACCTGACCTGGCCCACAACCCAGGCATGTGCCCTGACTGGGAATCGAACCAGCGACCCTTTGGTTCTCAGGCCAGCGCTCAATCCACTGAGCCACACTAACCTGGGCAGGATATTTTTAAAAAGAGAGGGACAGAGAGATAGTAAGGATTCAAAACACAATACCCAACTATATGTTGTCTACAAGAAACCTGCTTTAAATATAAAGACAAATGGATTAAGATAAAAGCATGGAAAAAGATATAACATGCTAATACACAAGATATGCTAATCGAAAAAAATTGAAGTAGCTATACTAATTTCAGCAGTGAAGAATTCAGAGCAAAGAAAATTATCAGGAATTTTAAAAAGGGCTTCACATAATGATAAAGGAGTCAATTTCTCAAGAAAATCAAAGGATCCTTAATGTGTATGTACCTAACTGCAGGGCATCAAACTATCTGAGGTAAAAAATGATACAGCTGCAAGGAGAACTAGATGAACCCAATATTATAGTTGGGCATCTTAATGCTACTCCATCAGAAATGGACAAAACCAGCAGGCAGAAAATCAGTATGGACACAACTGAACCCCCAAATATTTTGCACCAATCAACCATGTATAATTCACACATATAAATTACATCAACAACAGCAGAAGACACGCTCTTCTCAAACTCACACGTAACATGTACCGAAACACACCAAATTTTGGGCCATAAACATACCTTAGCAAAATTCAAAGACTAGGAATCATACAATGTATGCTCACAAACCCCAGTGGAATTAAACTAGAAGTCAATAATGGAAAGATTTCTGGAAAATCCCAAAATACACGAGATTAAACAACACAATTCTAAAGGACACAGTACTCTACTCAAAGACAAAATCTCAATGGGAAATTTTTTAAATGTTGAATAAATTTTTTAAATTTTGAATAAATTGAAATAAAAATAAAACCAAATCTTTGCAATGCAACAAAAAAAGTGCTTAGAGGGAAGCAGAGTAGTAAAGAAGGAAATATCTAAAATCAATAAGCGAAGTTTCCTCCCAGAATACCAGGAAAGAAAGGAGGAAATTAAATCCAAAGTGACTATGTGTAAATACAACTCAGGGCAACAGGAGATTCAACCACTATGAATTTATATTTAAAGGGTTAGATAAAAGATCAAGTCAGACAGACCGCAGTGGGCATGACTGAAGGAAAATGATACAGATAAGGCAGATGAGGTAAGGGAGACAGGCTCTCAAAGAGGTCTGAAGTCCAGAAAGAGAAAGTAACCCTGAGCCAGGCTAAGCCCAGTACCAGGAAGAGCCTCCAGTAAGGTTGTATACTGTCCCGGCAGGAGCTGGAAAACCTTCTGCAGTGTTTGGTCCGTGGAAATACAGGATTCCCAGATTATCGCTGTGCATGGGGCTAAAATCTCTAACTGTCACCCTGGCCAGTGTGACTCAGTTGGTTGGAACTTCATCCTGTAAACCAAAAGGCCGTGGGTTCCATTGCACAGGCTTGGGCTGTGGGTTCCAGTCCTGGTTGGGGGTCCTATGAGAGGCAATGGGGAGGTGTTTCTCTCTGGCTTTGATGTTTCTCTCCCTCTTTCTCTTTCTCCCTTCCCCTCTCTCTAAAGTCAATAAGCAAAAAGTCAAAAGAAATAAAATGCCTAAATCTCAAAGGGCCTTTAACAAGCTGTAGTGACATGAATTAGCTAAAAGTAAAAGATTCCCTTATATTTTTGCATTTGTGTTTGAAAGTACAGCCACATCATTAGGTGAAGAAGGCATTCATGAAGACAGCCATGTGCTGGGTAAATTCTACCGAGTTCTATTCTGGGAGATGAAAATAAGCCCAAGCTCCTCTTCATCAGATTCTTCCTTTACCTTCAGTGAATCAGCCACCTTCTGGGACAAGAACAAAAAAACTGATACTCTGGACCAAAACGATGAAAATTCCATAAAAAATGAGGAGTCTGGGCTAGATGGTCACTTCTCCACTCTGATCTCATTCTCTCGGTAAATTCTTACAGGGATTTTTAAAAATCCCATATATACCATGGCCCTGGCTGGTGTGGCTCAGTTGGTTGGAGCATCATCCCATAACCAAAAGGTTGAGGGTTCAAATCTCATCGGGACATATATTGAGGCTGTGGGTTCGATCTCCAGTGCCGGCACTTACAATCCTAGTCTGGGTGTGCACGGGAGACAACCAATCAATGCTTCTCTCTCTTTTCTTCTCTCTAAAAGCAATGAGAGTGTCCTCAGGTGGAGATTAATTAATTAAAATAAAATCCCACCCGCTCCATGGAAGTCCCTACCCATATTTGATATCCTACATGAGATTCTTCTTCAAGCTTCTCTTTTACATATTATTTTGCATTACTATTATAATTCCCCTGGGCATTACATCCACAACTTTACCACGTCATTCTTAAATTCACATTCGGTAGCAACATTCTAAGAGTATTTGTCAATATAGATAACAACATAATCCCTACACTGAAATACCAAAAGTCAATTTCGTAACAGTTTTTAAAACTAAAATCAGTGTTGTCAATATTTTTCTGCCACCTAAAAATGAACCCTTTCCTGCTTTTGAGAAAGGGATCTTCCTCAAAAGCACCTTTCATGGTGTTTTTCCACTCAAAGAACCTTGACCTACACAAGTGCAGTGGGCCATCTAATGGCGGCCTGCTAATGGTGGCCACGGGGACCTTGAGCATGTGAGTGAATAACCCCGAACGTCTTCATTTCTCACCGCCACCCTTTCCCTCTGACTATTTGCACCTACACACTAACATGCAGTTCCCCTCACCTCCCCTGCTCAGGATTCCGGAGGCCACTGCCGCCTCCCACCCCTCCCCAGCACTGTATGCCCCTGGCTCCTGCGTGTGCTAGTGGGCATGAGCAATCTGGTAGACCACAGAGCTCACGGAAGGGAACCGTAGACGCAGCCATCTGAAAAGCTGTTTTTATCTTTGTTTGGTTACTTAGGCCGGTTACAGTTCCCTATCCTTTTTGTCGGGTGAGTTCTTCTGTCATTCAGTCATTCACCAAATATTTTTTGAATGCCTGCTACCTTGTGGTAACTGAACTGGCTGCACATTTTACTCTGGCTTTGGTGACTTCTACAGCTTTACGGGGTCACGTTCACTTTAGCCATCCTCCTCCAACAGACCCCCTCCACATGTCCTAGAACCCTAGAACTCTAGATGAACTTCAGAAACTATATACTGTATTTCCTCATTTTATAGTTCACTATGAATATTTAGTGAGAAAGACTTCTACAGCTCCTCAGGTCAAAACATCCAGTCGATTCCATCAACAGATACGTTTAGGGCATTCGCTGTACGCTCAGAGTTGTCCAAGGACTGAGCACCGACAACAGCGCATTCTGTGTTCCCTCAGTGACTGAGCAGCCCGGGCGGGGGAACAGACGTGGGCACCGGTAACTGTGCCCTGGGCTCCTTACTCCGCAAGTACAGCTGCACATGGAACCTCCGGGGGACACAGTGGGAGTCACGGTCCACTCTGTGGGAAATGAGGGGTGAGAGCGCTCTTTATGTTACGTGTTAATCCTTTGTTTTATAGGAGTTTATAAATATTCACAAATATCTTTTCTCATTTTATGGCTTGACTTTTCCCTCTTTTTACGGTGCTACTGTTATTACTTTGACATGTTTTTAATGAGTGTAAATGGCCCCCAAATTTGCAAAGCAGTAGATTTGTAGGCATATGTGATACTTTGGCAACTACGGACTTATTTTTTTTAAACCAAAAAAAAATACTTTGAAAATTAAAAAGATTCCATTTTATTTTTAAATCGAAAGCCTGTAATATTCCTCATTCTTGTTTTATTTTTTTAAGCTTTCACAGCTCGCTACGAAGCAGGCATTATTCCACTTTATAGATGAAGAAAGTAAGGCTCCTTCTCAAAGCCACATAACAAGCACTTAGTAAGTGGTGGAGAAATATTTACTAAGAGGCAGAGCAATAATTCAAACACAAACTTGGTAACTCAGAACCCTTGTAATAATCCACATTACATATTTTTGAAAAGCCCACTTACAATGAGCTGTTCAAATGCAGTTAAACAGTAAATATTTAATGAACTTTTAACTCTAGGGAAAGTAATATATTGACTGATGGCAAGTTAGAAGTGGTCTGGATTATGGGATAGACTGTATGCTTTAAAATTAAAAAAAAAAAAAAAGAAGAAGTCTGGCCGGTCCCACCCACAACTGTCTAGTTGACTGCCCTTGAGCGAGTCACTTAATAGCTCTTAGCTTCACTCAAACAAAAGAAGGACTGCAGTGGCTGTGTGTGTATGTGTGTGTGTGTGTGTGTGTGTGTGTGTGTGTGTGTGTGAGAGAGAGAGAGAGAGAGAGAGAGAGAGAGAGAGAGAGAGAGACGGGAGCAATGCAGACTCTGGTTGTAAAGCGAGCAAGCAAAACTAAAATTGGGTAGTGTCAGAAGGACCCTCGACAGTTCTCAAATCATTTCAGCTACAGTATTAGAGGTGCCATCTCTTATAGTGTCCCACACCACCGCTTTTATTTTTGTTTTTATTGGGCATCATTTGGACCCGGCAGATGGAGCAACAGAAAAACAGCTGGCAAACATGTGGTAGGGATGCTGAACCAAAAACAGGCACATTGAAACCTTAAAATCATTCTTTGTGTCAAGTGCTTTCGGTTAAATTGATTTCGGTCTCATGTACCGTATTAATGAGGCAAAGGTAAGTTAGTAGTTACAATAAAATGAAAAGTCAGTCCCTCTCAAAAAGGACATTTATATATAAGTAGGGAAGCGTTACATCAAGTACCTGTGTTAACTGCTGAGGGACAGAGATACAGAGAGAGAAGGGGAATGAAAGGAAAAAATGTGTGAAGGTTAAAGAATTTCCAAATACAATTAAATTTTATGAAGCATAACGCCACAAAACGAGGTCCTTGGTGTTTTCAGGACAGTGCTGATTATTTCATTGTGATTCCTTTCCATTTGATTCCTAATTATAAATGAAAATAATTTATTTAACAGTTTTAAGACTTCAAACAAATAAGCTTCTAATTAGAAAAATAAGACAGAAAAGAGGGTTTGTGGATTTATTGTGGTCTTTCACTTGCACTCAATAACACGACCAGTGCTCCTCCTACAAACCATATTTAAGAAGCAGTACCTACCTGGCAGGTGGGGTCTGAATACAACAGAAGATTATCAGTCAATATTTGTGAAGGAGAATCAATAAAAGTAACTGCCACCTGCATCTACGCTGCTTTATGCCATGGCAGAATAATTCAAAATTGTTAGGATGCATTCCCTCAAATTGATCCTAATGTAAATACACCTTTCATTGCTTCCTGTTTAGCTACAGAAACGTGACCCCATTAAGGGCCTTTATTGCTTTAAAGAATAGTCTCTCTGATTCTCAAGTTGTGACTCAGTCTGCAGTGTCTATTCGCCTTGTGCCAGGGATTGGCTTCACTGTGGGAACTGGAAATGTGTGCATACCCAAGACATGATGCAAGGTCTGAACCTTCCCCAAGGGCAGTGCCAGCACCCCAGGACTTCAGATTCCGGACTTCCCTCTCCTAAACCAGTCTCTTGGAGAAGGAATGCAAAGGAAATAGTTGAACAGCCTCAGAGTGGGAAGTACTAAGAATTATACATTCATTTGCCTACTTCATTACACATTCCAGGCAGAAGACTACATACTTCTAAATTCCTTACTATTTCATCTCTTACAGATTCAGTTCTACCTATGGGAGTTAAAGTTGTCCGTTTATTGATGAGTTGCTTAAGCTAGATCAATATTATCTATCTACGAGGGGGGACCTGAAAAAAAACACAGAATTATCTTCTGGAGGGTGGGCCCCTAGTATTCCCTGCTAGGTGAGTGTTCTAGGAACCCATCTGCATCCGTGTACCAGCTGGCATTGTTGTGAGAGGCTGTGTTTGGCTTCAGTGAATGTTTCTGAAGACTCTTTGAACACATTTTCCCATTTTGCGATGGGTGATTTACATGTGTCCCTGCCCACACTGCACTCAGTGTTCAGCAGTTTTTAATCAAAAATGACATGACCCCCACGCCCCACCCTCCTTATTTGCCCGATCTTGCACTGAATGACTTTTTGTTTGTTTGTTTCCTAGGATGAAAAAGTTCTCAAAGGGAAACATTTTGCTGATGTGGAAGAGGTGAAACAAAAAACAGCAGAAGCACTAAAAGGCATCACCATCAACAAGTTCAAAAACTGTTTTGAAAAGTAGAAAAAGGTCTCAATAGGTGTATTGCATCAAATGGAGAGTACTTTGAAGGCGACTGAAGTTGAAACATGTAAAAATAAATACAGTTTTTTACAAATAAATTCTGTTTTTAAGACCCCCCTCATATGTACCCTTCTATGTATACATACATACATATAACTCTATCGGGTTTTCATTCAAGAAAAATATTAAATCTAATTCAATTATAGATTTGTCATCTACAATAGTTGACCTAAACACATCCACACTGACTCAGAAGAAACACGTTACACTGAAAAACATAAATTGAAACAGAATAAGACCAAAACGCACCGATAGAAGTGCTAACGCCTTTTGTAACCTGAACTGCAGAGGACTACCCCGAACTCCCCCCGGGGTGTGCACACCACACTTTCGAGACAACGCATACAGAGTATATCCACAGGCGGGAGATATTTTTTATTGGCTCAGTTACTGACTGATAGTAAGTTGGAGACCACTGCGTTACGGCACATTCATGCCACCTAGAAACTGAATATAACCCACTTTGTTGAAAAGTGAGAGAATTCTAAAGCTTCCAAGAAAGCATATCAATTAAATCCGTAATTAAATTTATACAAAGAAGCATCAAGAGAGAAAATGACCGAAGATGAATTCTTTGGTTGACTATATATCTGGTATCTGTAGATATTACCCGTTCAAACAAACGAAGCTGTCAGCACGCCTAGCAGTTCTCGCACAGGCACGTGCTATTTACTTGCAAACTGACCACACCACTGGACCAGTTACTAGTTATTGTAGCCTCGCATGACAATCAATTTATATTAAAAACTTTTCGGGTACATATACCAAGGCATATATATAGCACTATAACTATGGCTACTGCTGAAAATCCCTTACTTAGGCCATAATGATGTAGCTATAGAATAGTGGTTTGGGAGAATATTACAAATCATTCACTTATAGTAGCTCGTGGTTGATAATGAGGCAGTTGATATCTGTGTAAATGCTCCAGATTTTACGAAGGCAACACAAATTGGTATTTGAAGTGGATAACAATAATTGCCATGGTTACTTTGCCTTTATCTTGGGTGCTTCTAACTACCACATGGGTCTTTATTTTATAATCGGTGTCAGTCGGTGCATAGTAAAGAAACTTAGTGATCCCATCTACGAATCACTAGATCAAAAGGTATCTGAGGAAAAGCACCCCATAACTTCAAGAGACAGAGGGTAAGATTGAGAAATTAGGTACTTTTACTGAGTCCTGTAGGTCTTCACCCTAGAACAATGCTATTCAGTTCACACTTCGGCTAATATACAGATATTTGCAAACACTGAGTCCAAACTGCCTTCTAAATTGTAGTTCTCCATGCGTGTTTACGGAATTAAACATATATAGAATCAGAATGTAAGTTTAAGAACTTTACTATTTTTAGGCTTTACTTAAACATGCTTTTTTGAATGGATATATTTTAAATAGTCTGTGAAGTAAAATTACGTTTGTGGTAGACTTCTTGGTAACTCAGTTAATATTGTGCTAAAAATGAAACTATAGTTATCCATTTCCTGCCATGACTATCAACTGATATTGAACTTGCCCTCCTGCTATAAAAAACTAGAAAACCAGACAAAATATATGAAAGAAGTGTTTTCTTCCAGATATTAGGAAACAGGAAGCACAGGACTATGACCCCTGGGAGAAGAAAAACATATCAGATAAACCTTATGATAATCCTGGATTCTAAGCTGGAGACATTTCCAAATTTTGGCACAGGGAGAGGGAACACAGGCAGAACACAATGATCTCACTGAATTTCAGGAGACAGAAATGAGAGTTGGGAGAGAGGAAGGCTGATGGAATTTGCAGGGTAAAGTACTAGAGCAAAGGAAATTATACAAAGAGATCCAGAAATCTGCGTGGGGTTACTCTGAGTTCTGGCTGCATAATTAAATTGCATGTGTGCAGAATTAAAGTTCATTACTCCTTAGTAAAACAAGCGAATTTTAAAAAGTCTTCTAAGATCCTCACAACTCGCTCAAGTCTGAAAGACTTTTAAGATGCCTCAAGCCAAAGAAGAAACCTTGTTTAATAACCAAAAACGTATGTTTGTAGATGCCTCTCCCAAAAGTTACACGTTGGTAGTAAGACAAAATCAGCTCAAGACAAAAAGTCTCCTTAGACCCCTCTTAACATGGCTTTAAACCAAACCTCAACTAAAACAATGATTCTCAAAAAACATAAACTCACTCATAATTAAAGACAACAACAAGCAAAAAATCAACAATGTAAAATTCGCAATGTCCGAAACCCACTAAAAATATGACTGCCCATGTTAAAAAGTAGGAGAATGTGAAACCTAACCAATAGAAAAATTAGTCGGTAGGTATAACAGCAGAAATGACCGAGATGATGAAATGAACAAAGACTACAAAACAGCTATTATAAACATGTTTAGGAATTTAAATGAGGACATGGTAATAAATAAGAGAAATGAAAGAAAAAAATTAAAGGGCCAAATGGCATTTATGGAATTGAAAAAAATACAAGTATCTGACATGAAAAACTTTGGCTTTGCAAAAAACACTATGAAGAAAAAAGACAAGCCATAAATTGGGAAAAAATATTTGTAAAACATGTATCTGATAAAGGACGTGTACTCAGAATATACAAAGTGAGAACACCCAACAAGGAGAAAATAGACAACCCAGCTAAGCGATGGTCAGGAGATCTGACCCAACACCTGACCAAAGAAAATACCCAGGTAACAGACACACGTATGAAACGGTGGTCAGCACCATCTCTCACTGGGGACACTTCAATCAGAATAACCAGATACCATATTATTACCCCCATATACTCATTAAAATAGTTAAAATCCAAAAAAGAGAGAAAACACTGACATTATAACCATTGCCGATGAGGGTGCAGAGCAGTAAGAATTCTCATTCACTGCTGGTAAAAAACGAAAACTGGCACAGACGCTGTGAAATACACTGGCAATTTCTTACGAAACTACACACAGTCTTACATAGTGATGCTTCTAGGTATTGTACACAACTATTTGAAAACTTCTGTCCGTACAAAAACCTGGACATGGATGTTTATTGCAGCTTTATTTATACTCACCAAAATACGAGAAACAACCAAAATGCCATTCAATAGATAGGAGTTATTAAATAAAAAGGCTGTTCAACAAAAGGAAGGGATAAGCTATCAAGCTATACAAAGACAGGGATGAATCTTAAATGTGTATTATTAAATGAATGAAGCCAGCCTGAGAATCCTACATGGTATCTTATTCCAACTGTATGACACTCTGGAAAAGGCAAAACTATGGAGACGATGAACAGACCAGCAGTTGCCAGGGGACTGGGGGACAGGGACATTAAATAGGTAAAGTAGACGAAACTTTTTAGGCAACAGAACTCTTCTGTATGACACCATAATGGTGAGTGCATGATACTCTACATTTGTCAAAAGCCACTGAACTTCACAGCACAAAAGAGTGCATCTTAACAATACATGTTAAAAATAAATCATTTAGGAAGTCAGGGCATCCCAGGATTAAAGCAGAATGTGACTTTTTAAAAATCTACCTCTAATGCAAATGTGTGGAACAATCTCTCTGAATGGGTTTCGGGCATGTACTACCCTCAGTAACTTTGGATGTTAACGAAGCCTGTAAGACTGAAAGCAAATGAAATTACACAGAAGCACTACTTTTTAGTTGATGGAGCTGTTTCCCACAGGGAGCTGGGTTAACAATTCCGACACCCCTCTGCACACACATTGGAGTTGAACAATTAAGTAAATGGCTGGCAGACTGCAGGAGCCAGGTTTCTCATTGTCAGAGTGAGAGTTCACCAATAAGCCCTGGGAGGAAGTAGAATAATCCACGTGGCAAGAGATAAGAGGAGGAGATACCAATACAAACTTATGTTTCATCTTATACAGACACAGACGGTTACACTGATAAACATTCATTGATACATGTGGACACAGAGGTCAGTACACACACAGCCCACACACTACCCTAACAAGATCCATGAACATCATCAAAAACAAGGAAAGTCTGGGAAACTTCCACAGCAAAAAAAGCACGTAAGGAGATATGACGACTAAATGTAATATAATGCAGTATACTGGACAGAGAAAGTATGTTAGGTAAAAACTAAGGAAATCTGAATAAAGGATGAACTTTAGTTAACAATAACGTGTCGATCAATACGGGCCCATTAATTGTGATGAGTGTGCATTAGTAACATTAGATGCTAACAGAGAAAACAGGTGTGGGGTATATGGGAACTCTGCAGTATCTTTGCAATTCTTTTATAAATCAAAGACTATTCCACAATTAAAATTTATTGAAAGGAATCATAAATACATCAGTAACAAAAGCTGGTTGCTTGAAAAGATTCAAACTGAAAAACCTCTAATAAGATTAATCAAGAAAAAATACAGGACTACAAACAAAATGGGTACCTCGCTACAGAATCTAAAGACACCGAAAGAATATGAAAATATTATGGATAATATTATGTCACTAAAGCCAACAACTTAGAAGGGGTGTGTATCTATTTCTTATCTGCTATGAAAACCGGCCAGCAGAATTCAAGGCCAGTGGTTACTTCTTTCCAGCTTCAACTGGTACCTTTGGTTGTGAGCTACGGTTGTTTACACACTGAGTAAACTATGTTTCTTTTCTACAATAGTCCCTATTTCAATGATCTAATATTTTCCTGTTAGATACTTCTAGTTGCAAACTAACTAAAAACTGTGGTTAGGATAGCAATTCTGCCTTTCTCCTCTTTTTCACATACCACGTTTGTGGTAGCAATTTTGCAAGAAGGGAAAAGATTTATGAAATTAACAATGCATTTTCTTACTGTGTGTTACTGCTGCTTGGCTAAACTTTATATGCTTAATGAAAGAAGCTAGATATCATTAAGATAACACAGGACGGTTCAGTGAAATACATGGCTTTTTTATGACTGGTTATAAACATATGGAGAAACTTTTTAATCGGGCACCTTAAACATTTCAAGACCACATTTAATAGTATTTTACTATAGAGTATCCACATTAATAAATACTTCATAATCAGCCTCTGAAAAATTCAAGTGAATGAACAGTTCTGCGAGATGTGCTCTGAAACTCTCAGAGCCCCCGCCACGCCTTGTTATTTATAATAAGCAATGTTGTAAATGTTGAATGCCCGACGCAGCGCATTGGGCGTTCTTTTCCACCCCCGGAAAGCTGTGGTTATCTCCTATGCCACACGAGGAAGCACTGCCTACGGTGGTTACTTTCCTGGATTGTTTCTGTGCGCAGTGATGTGGTCGCTGGTTGAACTGGCGTGAACAAGGACAGACCATCATCAGTCTGAACACAATCCCACTTAAGATGTGACCGCTCTCCTCGTTCCTGTGTGCTGCGTGTCCTTTTGAGAGCGATAAAACCACAGCGGATTGCTGCCTGTTTCGATAAAACGTGAGTTATCTCTTTAGTAGGACTTGCTTTTCTCTTCCCGCCTACAACATGGTCCGAATCGGTGGCTCTCAATTTTCGGTCTTAAATCTCCTTTCCTCCCCCTCCTCCCTCATTTCTCTTTCCCTCTTTCTACCTTCTCTTCCCTTCTCTGGCGCTTCCAAGTCCGCTTTCCTCAAGTTGAAGAGGCAGCACTCTGTTATTTTTTTATCCGAAAAAAAGAAAAGGAGAACTCCAGAGAGTACAGTCTTAAGAACTGGGCTGATACGAGGATGAACTTGGGACTTCTCAAACAAAAGTCACTGTGTTTTTAAAAGCCTCAGTCAATGGGATGCCACAGCCCACTCACACTGCTGCGGAGCCACTGTGCCCAGCTATCTGTCCCCAAGTCCCCTTCACCGACTCATCTGAAGGCAGTCAGTACCTTGAAATCCACCATAATGGGAACATTTATACCACAGAAATTAGCAAATACTACAAACCAGGACTTCTTGTTTAACCCAAGAAGTGGTTACATGTTCACCAACATATCATCTGGCTCAGTTTCCTTATCTCTCAAATAGAATAATGTCAACCCTGCAAATCTGCTGAAAGAATATCAATCAAGTGAGTAAAACACTGAGCCAAATTCCCAGCACATAAAAGACACTCACCGTATTTTTCAGAACATAAGATGCCCCTAGGTTTTAGAGGAGGGAAATAGGGGGGAAATTTTTGAAGCAAAAAATGTGGTAAAATATTTAACAACATAAGTAACATAATACTTCACCAACGTAAAGGTAAAAAGAACTCAATAGCAGCATTCATTAACAACCATTATTCCCCCAAATTGGGGGGGGGTGCATCTTATAGTCCGAAACATACAGTAGTATGTGATAGGTAGCAATATAGTTATGGCATTACAGATAAAGTGTGGCTAGGTGAAAGTAAAACATTAAAAAACCCTATAAGCCATGAAACCAATAATGCGAAAGTATAATTAGTTGAATTTTATTTTAGTAGGATTGTTGGGTTCTTTAGAATTCACAAATTGAAAAAGCTAGCACACTATCCCACACAATACCCCTCGATTAACGACAGCAATTTCCCTTCCCATCTTCTTTAATTTTCTAGGTTCTCTTTAAATTATGATCTCTGTTCGAGTTTTCGGCCATCACTATACATCATACAGGTGTAGACTTTTCAAGCAGTGCCTTGGAAGGATGTGGAAAGCCATGAGGAAGTGCCAGCAATGGGAAGTCACAGCATAGATAGAGGTGATTTAGTCACCTATAATTCAACATACAAAGAACTTTCAGGTGGCCACCTGGTCACCATTTCTTTTGACAGCTGAACCAAGATTTTGGCTTCCACTGGAAAAAGAGAAATTCAGATTGAGGGTGGCAAAGCAATCTTAAAAATTATTCATATGTTCAACAAAAGATTTTCTCTCTCGATCAGAAAATACATGAAAACAGAATACATTCTTACTGGTACACATAAGTATACATAGGTATAAATGTGCAGTTTACATTCATACACTTACCATCTGTACAACTAACTAAACTGTTAGTTCCCTGTCTATTCCTGCTCACCATTACAATCTCAGGATATACCACAGTCTCCGGCACATGGCAGGGAAACGAATGAGTGAAATACACAAATTAGTACAGATTAAGCTTCAAGACGTATGAACGAACATTAGATGTAATTCAAGATCACGGTATAATCACTGAATCCCAAATATCACTAAAAGTGAAGAAGGTCGTATGAAAGACTATTGGTACCGTTTGAATGTATCAGCTTCCGAAGACATAACTCATGTGTTGTATGTTTTTTCCAACAGCATAGGCATTTTGAGTGATTTTCAGGTAGTATCACACCCTGTATTCACGACACTGCTTTTCTCTTAACTACTCATGTTGGCTGCTGTCCCTTTAAAAAAATTGAAGGAAATTCAGATGAAGGAGATTCTAGAGACAGCAAAATTAGTTTGGTTTTCTGTATGTAGGTCTACCAGGGGTGTCCAACCTTCTGGCGTCTCTGGGCCACACTGGAAGAAGAAGAGTTGTCTTGGGTCACACGTTAAATACATTGTGACATGTAATCACAATAAAAATCTCATCATGTTTTGAGTAAATTTAAGATTTTGTGTTGGGCCACATTCATAGCCATTCTGGGTTGCATGCGACCAGCGGGTTGCAGGCTGGACACCCCCGCAAACAGGCCTTTAAAATTACAACTAATACATATGGTTTAATATTATATAGGGTTTACTATTGTATGGTTACAACCCTCAGGAGTTGGCCTTGGCTGTCTAAAACATATGTTAAGAAAGATCCCGAGGCTAAGTCTACTCAGGGAAAAGAGAACCGTGAGGAATTATTAATACAGTGTCAGCCAGGAGTGCAGAGGCCAGGAGAGTGGTGACATCTATGCAATGCATCTGCTCATCCTGGTTCAATGGCACAGATTTATTTTATTTATTAGAGAATTAAAAGTATGTCCTGCCTGGTGTCGCTCAGTGGATTGAGTGCCAGCCTGCAAAACACAAGGTCACAGGTTCAATTCCCAGTCACATACCAGGCACGTACCTGGGTTGGGAGCCGGGTCCCCAGCTGGGGGTGTGCAAGAGACAACTGATTGACATATCTCTTGCACACTGATGTTTCTCTCCTTTCTCTAATAGCAGTAGCAATCACCATTACTACAGTTGTTTGAAAAAGTAAAAGTTCAGAAATACCATATACCTTCACACCACCTTTAAAGTGGAAGAAGAATACTAACTGAGCACAAATTTCTTTCTAATGAAGATCAAAGAGTAATAGTGACCTAGCAAAATAAACTGCATGAATTAAATAATTTAGTTATCATTAAATAATCATAGTTATTAATGTGTAATTCATTTCAAAAATGCCAATGTTCAAAATACATATAAATAAACATAAAATGCAATTTAAAATTAAATAATTAAGTGTTTTGAAAGGGGGACACACACATGCATACATATGTACTTTTATGCACGGAATATTTCTGAATGAAATATTCAGAAGAGTGGCCACAGCAATTCGCCCTGGGAGAAAGGCCTAAGAAAGTGGGTGGGAGGAGGGGCCTAGGGTAGGAAGTGGGCTTCCATCCCCTGTAGGTGCTGTATTTTCTGTACTCGTGTGACTTTTCCTGAGAAAATTAGTAAAAATTTCAAAGTTAAATGAATGAGATTAATTGGGATGATTAACTCACTTAACCAAAGGGAAAAAAACATGTTAAAATCAGGAAAGTGAAAGGAACTTAAGATCATTCTTTTTTGTTGTATTAATGATAAAAAATGAAACAATGAAGAAAATACTGCTCTTCCTAAGTTAGTAGCGCCATGAGCTCTAAAATCTAGAACCTTCTGACCAGCAAAGTGTGGTGCCCACTGTTCGCGTCTCAGCATCTCACCATCTCAACTTCTCACCATCTCAATGTCTCACCTTATGTAGTGAAGTGTCCACAGAACAGTGCGGCTTCCCTAAACGCTTCCTGTGACTCTGAGTAAGCAAGTAATACACACCAATCAGAACTGGACAATGATTTTCAATGATTTGAAAACACTCAACTCAAAAACTGAAATCTGGCAAAGATTATTACTTCTTAAAGCAAGTGCAGGAAGAAGCCGAATTTAGCTCACGGAGGAACTAGCTGCTGCCTGCAATTGTCCTTGGGAAGTCAATGCCAAAGTCAAAAGGTCCGTCGTGCGCAAATCCTTTACGCTGCTTAAATTCAGAGGCAGAAGCAGCACACTAATTAGCCTTTCGTTTATTATCTGATTAGGCCTTTCTGACTGACCTAATTTTAATCCATCTCCAACACAACCTAATCATTTAGGGGATTTGGTTGAGAAAGTTTAATTTTGTCTAAGTTATGGAATTCAAAACCTCAGCACCAGCCTGATAAGAAGTCCCCATTAACTGCTTTCCCCCGTGATATTCCTACTGAAAGCATGCGTTAAGACACCATTCAGACTATATGTTAGAAAAGTACACACACCTTTTGTCTCAGCAAAAACTGATGAAAAGCTTTTAGAATTTTCCAGCTCAATAGAGTAGACACTGCATTATCAGGTAAACATTAATTTTAGGTGGCAAATAAAAAGGAAATATGAAGAATAATAGAAGAAAGAATCCTGAATCGACCCCCAAATATGTAGGACCCAGAAAGACACAGAAGGATAAGGGATATATGTATTCTATGTATTCTAAACAGACTACCAGAGGAGATACCGTATGAGATACCACATCAAGCATTCAAGAATACAACTGGCATTTCCTACCCTGGCCGCTGTGGCCCAGTTGGTTACAGGGCGTCTCGCAGACCAAAAGGCTGGGGGGTCAACTGCCAGTCAGGGCACATGCCCAGGGGGAGGGTTTGGTCCGAGCTGGAGCTCATACAAGAGGCAACTGGTCAATGTTTTTCTCTCACCCTCTCTCTAAAAATCAGTAAGGACGAACTTTGGGTGAGGATAAAAAAATGTTACTGGCAATTTTGGCATGTTCCAAGAGGAGAAAAAGATTACATGCTAATGCCTTTTTTCATAACATATTTATTAGGAGACAAAGCTTTTTCTTAAAACTTCTTGGAATAACAAGCAAAAGGAAGGCTGTATCAATGAAGTAAAATCCATCCTAATGCTACCAGGTCTCTTAAAAGCCATTTCCACAGGGTGTTAGTTATGGTCACATACACTGGAATCAATGGAAGGGGGGGTAGAGTTAAAGAAAAAAGTATGTCACTTTTCTTTTCCTGTTTTTCAATGTTAGACTTGATTACAATATGTGATGCTTAATTTTTTTTAAAGCTTGTTTGTCACAACGGATATTCTGAAAAGCTCTACCCAGTAATTAAAATTCTCCTGGAATGTGGCAGGATAAAGACTCGATGACAATATGTTAGCTTTTCTGAGTTTTAATGCCATAGTTTCAAGAGACCTTAATGATCAAAAATGGATTTCCGCAACTACAGGACTTGAATTCCCTCACCTTCTTGACCAAAAGGAAAGAAGCTGTGGGGAAGGTAAGGCTGCTCTCATCTCCCTCAACAGAGGGCCACCGTGCTCCGAGGCTCACGGAAGGAGAAGGGACCCCTTCCACGCTTGTCAGACTTCACCGTGACCTCGGGAACGCCTTTAAGGATCTACTCTAAACTGCTGACCATCTGACGAGAAAGAACACACACGCCAGTTGCGTACTTGCAAGGAACACCCAGATCCTAGACTAGGACCATAGGCCCAAAAGAGAGAACAACAGGTCGACACACTTGAAGCCAAGGCACAAGCTACATTCAGACACGTACGACGTGCCGACGGCCTGCATTTACTCCCTGTACCCGACGACACAGATCGCCATCTGAATGGGCCACGATGTCTTCCTCGAGACACACCGCGCAGTCAGAACAGTTTTCCCCGACTTCTCCTGTAGGCCGGTGATTCCGAATAAGGCCGGGCCCCTCGGAGGCTCCTGGGAAAGTTAGGAGGGTGTTTTCTGTTACCGCAGTAACCACAGGCTGCTACTGAGGTTGAGAGTTCCCCCTCCCACCACCCTGGGGAGAGAGGACGGCGAGAGGAACGTGTATGTGCGTTGAACATCTTAGCACGGAGCGATATTCCCACACGGTGAAGAACGCACTCCCGGACATCCACGTGGGTGAAACCATCACCTAAGCCCGAAACTTAAATCTGGTCTACACAAAAGCATAAGGCATTTCTACACACCTTTAACATACACTGGATTTCTAGAAATGAAGTTACCGAATAAATAGATAAAGACTGCGTTTTATTTTGTTTTGTCTGGAACGTTACCAAGGTTGTTTTCCCTTTTTGGAAAATCATGTGACCGGTGACAACACTAACCACAAAGCAGCACACCTTGTCAATCTGCCTGGATATGCCACCGTCACACGGTGATTCTATACACACAGGTGTAAGGAAGTACCTGACTGCCTCCTTATGTCTTTTACATAGTCATGCCCGAGCACTTACATACTGAAATGCAGATTATTTTATTCTAAGTTACTTTCCTTAATATGTCTCATTTAAAATAATTAAGGTATTGTAGTTAATTCTAATTCACGTGTGAGGTTAACGTATAAATGTACATAACATGGACATGTAGATACAGATATACACACATGGATACGTGAATTTTGTTTCAGGACAGGATAAAGATAATTGCACAAAATATTTGCTATAACAAGTGAACAGTGAATCTGATGGGCTTAAGAATCACCGATCCAGGGATAAGAATATTAAACTTAAATAGAAAATCTGCCTGACTTCTTTATAAACAGAATTTAATATTGTTAAGTGGCAGTTTGCAGGGTTAATTTGTATGCCAGAGGCTGGAGTTATAGTCAGCTTCTCTTGGACCAACACCATTTCCAAAAGTTATCTAGGCATACTCAGAAGTGGCCAATCTTCTCATCTCAACCCTTGACACATTCTTACCTGGACCAAATTATAGGTACAATTGATTCTGTGAAATGGGATAGGGAAAGGATTAAAAGGCATAAAGAACTTATAAATTCATTAAAGACACATCTCTTTCATCTATCAATTTTCCATTGACAACTTCTCCAAACAGGGAACAGCCAATAATATTTTCTTTTAAAAATCTTTTATTTTTCCCATTACAGGTGACATTCAATATTATATTAATTTCGAGTGTACAGCTCAGGGCTCAGACATTTACATACCGTACAAAGTGGTCCCTCCACTGAGTCTAGTACACACTCGGTACAGCACACAGTTATTACAAGGCCAGATGATCACAGTTCCAAACTCAGACAGGCCTCGCCCAGGTTCAAGGCTTGCCCAGGACTTTCATGAAAGAATAGAAGGAAAAGAAGATGCGAGAAGGGAGAAGAACAGGAAAAGGTAAAAGAAAAAGAATCTTGCTCAGATTGGTAAGGCAACGTATAAAATAGAACATGAAAATACCATCCAGGAACACATTAAATTTATATACCTATAAAGTTGTTAATGATTTGAAAAATATTGAGCATAATAAATTATTTTTTAAAGCCTTCAATGACCGAACGAAGTAAGGTGGCACATTTATGAGCATGATTACTCATACCCCCACCAGAGTGGTGCAAACAGGAGGCAGTTAACACTTGCCAGGCTACTGCTCCCAGCATTTCAGTCTCAACGTCCCTCCGTAGGCCAAAACTTCATAAAACACCTCCAAGTAGGCCATTTGATTAAAATAGCTTATGTTTTCATTAAAATTGCTTATATTAAGTCCTGGGTAAGGAACTTCTGCCACAGAAACTGTTCACAACCCACTCTCTCTCGTAGGACTGGACAGACACTGATCTGTTCACCCCGACTCCACCGGTACAGCATTGTTTCGATGAACAGAGTATGATTTAGCCCCTTTCCAAATAATCACTCCGTGTCTTCCTCAAATGTACTACCCACTCAGACTTTGAGTCTGAATTTCCCAGACCAATATTTTAGGCAAATCACTGAAGCATCAATTACGATTTCCATTCTTCTGTAGAGAAAGTCACTCAGGCAGTAAGAGCTTCCAGGCTTCGTTACTGTTCCCTCAGCCCCTGCTCCGTGGGCGGGGAGCAGTTCCCTACTAAACCGCCTGAGGTCCACGACACTCAAAACACACACGGCTCCCAGGTACCGATGCTCCTCAAAACAAAACCTGCACCGAAGTGAGGGTCCGAGGGACAGGAACAACGTGCTGACGGAGCAGATTGTTTTAAAAGGCCTACGTCTTGTTCCTCGTCTTTTGACTCATATTTTAAAAATTAGAAATTGGCCCTGACAAGTGTGGCTCAGTTGGCTGGGCATCGTCCCATGACACAAAAGGTCACCAGTTCGATTCCCGGTCGGGGCACATGTCTGGGTTGTGGGCCAGGTCTCTCATTGGGTCGCAGGCAAGAGGCAACCGACTGACATTCCACTCAAACACCAATGTTTCTCTCTCTCTCTTTCACCCACCCTTCCCCTGTCTCTAAGAACAAATAAATAAAATCTCTTAAAAATAAAAAATAAATAAAATAGAATTAGAAATTGCTTTTGGATAGCCTAGACATATAATATGTGGATACAAATACCCCATACTCTCAGGCACAACTGGTGTACAATCGTGTACAAATTTACTAAATGCTAAGCAATCATTAATTGATTAATTGGGCATTAAGAACTTAAAGACAGGCAAACATACGTTGAACAAGTGTATACGCCAAGAAATTTAGCCTAAATGAATTCACTGCCCCATTCAAGCTGGATGAAATAAAGTGTCATAGAAGATAAATGACACTGAAAAATAACATAAAAAGTAAGTGAGAAATGATGAAGGAAAAAATGGAATGATGAACAACTCAAACCAACAAAACTAAAAACAGAATAATCTGAAACAGAAAAACACCCCAACTGGCATGTATATGCATGTATATGCATGTATATATGTGTGCACAAATATGTTTAATTGTAAACATGCTGATGCATGCATGTTAACATCTTAAACCTGAACATCTGAAAAGGGGCTAAAGAAAGATCAGAATTCCTGAATAAACGAAGGATGTACACAAAATAAGCATAAGATATGCATGAATGGCATGTCCTTCCCAGAAAAAAGCAAACAAAACCAACTTTAGAAGTTAACGCAGAAGGACCAACTCTAAGAAAAAGAACCACCAAATAAACACCCCTTGAAAAGTATCCCGTAAAACAGAAGAAATATTTTAAATAGCTGCACATGTGAATGAAAACTAAAAATACTTTAATCCCCCTAAGAACTGTGTTTCTAATTAGCTACTCCTTTTCTGATTATATATTTTATTGTAATGGAGGAGTTAACTATGACTTGGCCCTTCCCACAAAGAGCAGCTGTTGGATTTAACTTAGCAACTTTCTCTTCCTTGCTCCGACCAAAACGTGTGTAAACTGTGTCTCTGCATACTTCTAGCAGAGACCACAGAACTTCTGTATCTCAATACAGCTAGTTTCTAGGGCAACTTATTGTATCTTTTTCTATGTTAACATAGAGGAAATAAATCCTTTCGTCTACTTCATAAATGTTTATTTCTCTGGTCCACATTTCAGTCCCCATAAAATGCAGGTCAGGGATTCACTTTCAAATGTCGTGGAATCTTTCATAGCAACCAAGTAACTACAGAGCGCTGCCTGTTTTCATTTTATTTATTCAGAAAAGAGGACAGGTTTCAACTGAACGGGAGAAGACAAATGTGAAGTACGTGAGGGTGAGGAGGATGGGGAAGGGCCAAGTCACACAGTAAGGATTTTAAGAGTGCGAATAGGTGTATTCATAATCACTTAGGCCAAACTACTCATCTATTTTCAACTTTTCTTTCTTCCATGACGTGTACTTCTTTAAAATATAAAGTGGAATGTTAAGAAGGCAGCACTCTGGTAAGTGTAAACACTTCAGTCATTTTTCCAAGTTCCTTTTTGGAAGGGCCCACCGACCTGTCTCCATCCCCATTTTAAAACTGTCCTGTCCTGATGTCCCATAACTAAACATTATACCTTTCAGTTTAAAGGCTGAAAGTAGAATTGTAACTGTTTTCTACATTTGGAACTCAGCATGTGGTTGCAAACCCTAACAGGCTAATTTCAATAATAAATAAAATGGTTGGAAGAGGCACAAACTCGAGGGGGAAAAAAGTGTAAAAGATAAAGATCATCTCGTGTACTTACATTCAATAGTTAGCATCCTCATTAAAATGCCCAAGAAGGGAGGCAATCAGCAGTGAATGTGATGATTAAAAACAACCCTGTTTAGAAATGAACTCATCCAAGTAAATGAACCTACTGAAAAGTCAAGCAAGCCCTTCTCCAAACTACATATAAAAATAAATGAGCATTCACCAAAATAAAATCGTCTAATAAGAACCGTCGCCCAAGATCTCTCGACTTTTTTCTAAGCTGTGAATACAACCTGTCAATCACAGATGGAAGAAAAAATAACCACGATAGTTAAGTAAGACTTGCAGATATTCAACTACAAGAATAGATATTAGGTTTTTTTCTCTAAGTATATACACTGGATAAGAAAAAAAAGGAAGTAGTCACAACGACAGCAAAAAATCGACACAAGGTGCCCTGTTAAAGGATGAGGACACAATGGTGAAAATATCGATATTCAAAGTAATTTAAATGTCAAAGATTATATCTTCTGTCGCGCTATTAATGCCCCAACAAAAGTGGAAAACTAAGGAGAGTTTCACTGATCCTTCTTTGTTATCATGGAAATCTTGAATGTTAAATGAAAAATAGTTGTATAGTTAAAAGAATAAATTTAGAGAGCCACCATTAATTTCAACACTACCATACATGTTCAAAAACATATAAAAGACACTGGTTTCCACATGTGCGCCGTACGACGCTTAAACAGCAGTGATGAGAATGACTATAAAAGAGGTCACCGTGTGACCCACGACCCACTTGTCATGTGCAGAGGCAGCTCCACGGACTGCCTGTGGTCGAACACAGCTTGTAGGCAAAAATCTCAGAAATAGCCCAGCACGCATTGCAACTCGCCTCTCAGCTGGCAGTGCCGTTGTTAAGAACCTGCAGACTATGTTAAAGATAGAACATACTGCAACCCAAAATTTGAAAGATTTTTTTTTCTTACTTTTAGAGAGGAGAAGGGAGGGAGATAGAGAGGGAAAGAAACATCAATGTGTGGTTGGCTCTCATGCATTCCACACTGGGGACCTGGCCCGAAACCCAGGCATGTGCCCTGACTGGGAATAGACCCAGTGACCCTTTGGTTCACAGGCCGGCGCTCAATCCACTGAGCCACCCCAGCCAGGGCCTAAAGTTTTAAGATGAGACATGAAAGTGGGTAGAAGATACCATACTCAGGTTAGGAGTGACTTCTCCTAGGTGACCTGTGAACCTTGTGATTAAACAGTGGTCCTTGGCATTAATACTTTAAAGGCACAACCTCTAAAAACTAAGCGGAAGGTGTGAAAAGAAAACAAGATTTCTGCTCATGATATTTCTGGTAAATTTTCTCCTCGCGGATATACCTATATGTACACAAAATACTCGTGCAGTATTTGCTGGTCCTCAGACCCTCTACTTGCCGCTCTGCAATTTTCCTTTTTTTGGTTTGGCACAGGAGTTCGAGTCAGACTAAGTCTTACCTATCTATGTGCTATCTCCAATTTCGACTTTACTAAATGCTATTGTTAAAACTGTAGAGAATATTTAAAAGCACACAGGACCGTGTGAAGACAAGAACACGAGGGTGGATGCGTAAGGAATTCCTGCCCGTTTTGCCAGAAGCAGGGTGCCATCTGCTTTGCTGTGAACCAAACTAACCCTCGGTCGTTTCCAAAGCTGACAGGAGCGTCTGCTTGTTTAATTAGCATTGAAAACACACTCTAGATCCAAGATGAACTCTTATTTTTAAAAATGCTCTTAGTTAAAAACTTGTTTTCCCCTCTAAAAGCAGCTGTCTGTTTTTATATCCTTTCCTCCTACAACTACTTTAAAAAGAAAAATTAAATTATGCAAACCACCGATTTCAAAGCAGCACTCTCCAGAAAGTAAAAAATCTATTATTTTGACTCATTATCTGAAAAATAAGGTAATCTTTTTTACACTGGAAATTATTCCCATCTTGTGTGTACAGACAGCAACAAATAAGAAAAAAGGCATAGAAATATATATGTGACTATGTTTCGCAACAGCCAACGTGAAAATATAAATCCTAGTTCTCTCATTCTGTTACTGCTTTAGCTTCCTCTCTAAACCTCGAGCGTTCCACGCAGACATGAAGTCCATCATCATCCTATCACTGGGTTTCAATAGCTTCAGGCGCCAATAACAGTGGCTTATGTGCATTCTAACTTAGGGTGCATGATATTAAAAGCCTGAAGAAAACACTGAAGATGAAAAACATCTTGCCAAATACTGGAGGAGAGAAAGTCTCCTTGCATGTACCAATTAGGAAAGATTTGTGTTTGTCTGATTGTTTTGAGTAACAGTTGGAAATACCTTCCTCAGGACAGAATGTGGAGAGAACCACAAGGTAACTGGAAAAACACACACTACTGATGGGACCTTCAGTGATTTTTTTTCTTTCGTTTTCTTTCAAATTAATTTTCTTTCCCAGAAAGACTTGACAGCTAATATACAGCACTGGGGAATCCAAGTGCTGATTTCTATCTATTGGTTGCTTTTTTTCTCTTTTCTATAGCATTTTTAGAACTTTTTCTGAAATAGTTTCAGATTTATACAAAGGTTGAAAGAACCATATATAGAATTCTCATAGACTCTTCACCCAGATTCCTCCAATGTCACTATTTTACCACATACGCTTTATCATTCTTTTTTCTTTTACAATAGTATTAAAAAGAATAAAACTTTGAAATAAACTAACTTAACAAAAAAGTGGAACACTTGTTCATTGACAACACAGATGTAAGAAATTAAAGATTAAATAAATGGAAATGCATTCCACGTGCTTGGATTGGAAGCTTTAGCACCATTATAATGGCAACACTCCCCAAATTGATCACAGATTAACCAAATCCTTAACCAAACTATAAATCTTTTAGAAGAAAACATGCATAATCCTGCATGACAATGGTTTCTTTAATGTGACACCAAAAAGAAAAAGAAAAAAATAAAACCTTAACAAAATTAAAAATTTTTATGCTTCAAAAGGCATAAAAAATGTGAAAAGATGCCCTGGCTGATGTAGCTCAGTGGGTTGAGCACAGGTCTGTAAACCAGAGGATCGCAGTTCGATTCCCAGTCAGGGCACATACCTGGGTTGCAGGCCAGTCCCCAGCAGGGGACTCACGAGAGACAACCATACATTGACATTTCTCTCCCTCTCTCTTTCCCTTCCCCTCTAAAAATAAATAAATAAATAAAATCTTTTTTTTAAAGCGAAAAGATGACCTGCAGGATGGGAGAAAATATTCTTAAGTCATGTATCTGATAAGGTCTAGTACCCAGAATATATTAAGAAAAGGCTTACAACTCAACTATGTTAAAAATGGGGGAAGAAGATACACAATGTCCTATAAGTGCATGGAAAGATATTCATCATCCTTCGTCACTATGGTAACTCAAACCAAAGCCACGAAGATGCCCCTTGACATCCACTAGGATAAGTACAATACATGACAGGCAGTAACGAGTGTTGATGAGAATGTGGAAAAACTGAAATCTTCATTCGTAGCTGGCACAAAAGTAAAATGGTACATTTGGCATTTCCTACAGAAGTTAAGCACAGAGTTATCACAGTACCAAGAAATTTCACACCTAGACATATACCCTCCCCCCAAAAAACACCCTGAAAACAAGTCAACAACAACTTGTTCACAAACATTCATACCAGCATCATTCATAAATCATGAAGTGGAAACAACCTACCTGTCTATCAATTGATGAGTGTGGTATATTCACACAGTGGAATCAGTTATAAAATGGAGTAATTAGTGGTACATGCTATAATGTGAATGAAACTTAAAAAACACTATGCTAAGTGAAATAAGCCAGTCACAGAAGGCCACATTACATGATTCCATACATATGACATGTACAGAACGGGTAATTCTATACAGACAGAAAGCAAAACAGTAGTTGCCAGGGACTAGGGGAGGGAAACCAGACAGTGACTATTAATGCATGCAGGTTTCTCTTTGAGTAATGAATGTTCTAGAATGTTCTCTTTGGGTAATGAATGTTCTAGAATGTTCTCTTTGGGTAATGAATGTTCTGGAATTAGATAGCAGTAATGGCTGCACAAGCTATTGTGCAATATACTAAAAGCCACCTCACTGCATTTTAAAAGGGAAAATTTTATAGTTATGAATTATACTTCAATTTTCAAATTATGTAAGGAAAAAGTATGGGTGAAAAGAGAACAAAATAAGAAAACAGTAGGGGGGACACTTGGGGGAACCCTTACCTGTGAGGAGTAAAGAAAAAAGAGGCCAGAGAAGCATTCGGAGAGAGAATATGGGGTTTATTATGTCCAGTGGACAGCACTGTTGACAGAGTCAAATGCTTCTGGGAACTGATGGTAAATGGTGACCATGCTTAATACAATGAGTCTCACCCAGTTTACTCTTTATTACAAAAGAAGGCGGGTTGCTACTTTCTATCTCTTTCTTTAGCTGAGGCCAATCCTGCACATGATTGAAAGCGACCGAGCTATCCTCTTTCAAAATGTTCCATAAGCAAGGCTTCTCACTGTCTGACTGACCTTTCTTCATTAGACAGGATTAGTAAATGTTTACTCAATAAATTTAATATGAATGGAATCCCTTTATTGCCACCCTGATCGGCATCTC
Source organism: Sturnira hondurensis (assembly GCF_014824575.4). NCBI lineage: Eukaryota > Metazoa > Chordata > Mammalia > Chiroptera > Phyllostomidae > Sturnira > Sturnira hondurensis. Next base: position 8,479,365 of record NW_028094846.1, on the reverse strand, counting down.
ATTTCATGAGCTTAGTTATTAAAAGAAAAACTATTCTCTCAACTATGAATACAACTTATGAAGTAGTAATTTATTACTTTATTGCTTTATGACATTCGTAGGCTTCTGCTCGTGTGCCTCTGCCCAAGTTCCATTGTCGTTTTCAAACCACAGAACCACCTTACCAGGGAAAGACTGAAAATGAAAAGTTTTCATCATTTCAATTTTTGTTCTGAACACCGATATCCAAAGAGGTATTTTATGTAGTACATGCAGAAGGGCAAAAAAAAAGAAGAAAGATTTTATTATTCAGTAATTGCTTAAAAAGTGAAAGCATTCTAGAAAAAAGCAGGTGGATGTGTAAATCTGCTTTTGAAACACCTTCCCTGCTTTACTTTGTTTTAATTTTATTTCTAGGGCATCTGAAAAGTACTAGGCTGCACGCAGACTGTCTGGTCAGCCAAGACAAAGTCTTGGCACTACTTTGAAATGAGATATGCCAGGTCCACTCTCCTGTATTATGTGACTGGCCTACTTAGAAGATACACATCCATGATAGTCAGAGAGGCATCACCAACGTGGACGGGAAGGTGTCATCACCTCCTGAGCAGCGGTCCGGTCCTTGTGGCAATGATATGCTTGCCAAGCTTAAAAGACTGAACTATGAAGGGTAAAGAACTCAAAAATAAAATCGAAAATATCCAGAGTAATGCAAATTAGCACAATTTAGGTTGAGACATCAAACAATACAGGCTTTACATTTTCACTTTTTCAAAACTGTATTTTCTAAGAATAATTTCTAAACTCAGTCTTCCAGTGTTTATGTGCCAAACCTGAAGTTAGGACTTTTTAAGACTATATTTTGACAATATAGAGCTCATGAATTTTATCCAGTAATGTGAACTTGAGACTTAGGACCAGTCAGAAATATTTTAGTATAATACTTTTTAACACTTGAATGTTGTCCTACATTCTATGACCTCAGAAGGATTGGAATAAAATTGATATCTATTAAAAGCAGCATCAAGTAAATTTTAAGGGACAAATCCATTCATACATTTCCACAAAGAGCAACCCAGGGATTCGAACTACAAGCAGAGAAGACACTGCGGATCAAAGGAACAGGAAGCACTAATACTTTGAGAAAGCTGCCGGGAAATGGGTGGCTCTTCTGTTAACACCGTCTATAGTACAAATCACTACCAACTACCAGTGGTTGGGGACATCTGCCACCAACCACTCTGTCCCAGGGCACACACACGAGCTACCAGGCAGAGTGGCGTTCTCAACCCAAGGCAGTCTAATTCCGAAGTCCATGCCCACACTGCACTGCGATGCCTCACCCAGGTCTTCCAAAGCAGAGTCATGAGCTTAAATGCCACCTGAAGTCTTGTGATTAAGATAAAATGTATGCAGTAAGTTAAAAAAATAAATAAGGTGGTTTTGCAACCCAGCATACACCTGCCTAGCTGACCTGGCTCTTGACACATATATTGTGCAAACATAACAAAACAGCCAGAGTACGTTCACTGGTCACTAATTTGCTGAATCCATGTAAAAAAAATACCATTTAAAAATCAGCAGAAGTTGAAAAGCAATCCTAGCAAGAAAGCACTTTTCAAAAAATTTGTGGTTTTTATGAGATCTATAGGGCTGAAACCAGTCCCCACTGAACAACTAAATAAAACACTATTTACATTGCAACCCCTTCACTTTTAAGCCCTATACACAAACCTTGTAGCAATAACAAACTCTATAGTAAAGCATCATTTAATATTGGCAGTCCCCTCCTTTTACGTAAAACATTCCATAGATGCACTTGAAGGCTGAACGTATCCAAGTCTAAATGTATATGCTCTCATGGTGGTTACGTTCTCAGGGTGGTGAAAGACTTAATCAAATCCCTATGTAAGGCTTTAAGGGCACTATACCACCCTTATCCCAAGCCAGCACCCCAGGGAGCAGCAGAGAACCCTCAGAGGCACCTCAACAACCTGTGACCCTGCAAATTAGAACAAGGTATTCACCCTTCCTACACGTCTTCAGCCCTCCCACCCCATCGACTAGGCCCAACTCCCCACGAGAGCAAAAACTGGGTGGTAAGATGGCAAAGGGGTGGCAGAAAGGAAAGGGCAGGCCAGGGGCAAACCCTGGGTGGCAGGCACTGCTGAAAGCACATCACCTGCAGGCCCTGGCTGAGCAGGGATCCGGAGAAGCATCTGGCACTCTAAGATTTCTGGGAGGCTGCCTCCGCAAGGCAGGACACTGGGAAAATATTTAGACTATTGCCAGCCAGGTTGCCTAAGCTAAACAACACTGTCGATGATCTAGGGCAAGAAGTAAGCACAGTGCAAGTACACAAATGATCAGGACTCAGGAAACAGACTGTGGAAGACTCAATCTCACATGCAGAAAGTTTGGGAAGTCAATAAAATGCTCAAAATAGGAGTTATGAAAGTCAAGGACCACCAACTGTGGGCTAACATTTTTTTTGTCAATCCAAATGTATTTTATTTCCTTATCTTTTTAAAATTGTTGTTGTATTACAGTTGTCCCAATTTTCCCCATTGCCCTCCCCTGCCCCATCTACCCCCACAGTCAGTCCCCACCCTGTTGTTCATGTCCGTGGGTCATTTATACCTGTTTGTTAGTTAGACCCTTCCCCTTCTTTCCCCTCTTGTCTTCCCCATACCCAGTCACGGTCAGTCTGTTCCTTGTTTCCGTGTCTCTGGTCCTATTTTCCTCATTTGTTAGTTTTGTTCATTAGGTTCCTAGTATAGGCGAGATCATATGGTATTCGTCTTTCATGGCCTGGCTTATTTCACTTAACATAATACGCTCCACTTCCACCCATGCTGTCATGAAAGGTAAGAGCTCCTTTTTCCTTTCTGCTGCATTGTATTCTGTTGTGTAAATGGACCAGTTTTTGAGCCACTCATTTACTGATGGGCATTGAGGCTGTTTCCAGCACCTGGCTATTGTGAACACAGGGTGTGCTAACATTTGTGCACACAGAGGAGGCCACCCCTAACGGCAGGTATCATAAGCAGCAATGATAATCATGAGTAGGTATTTCAGCTAAACAGAATTACTACATTGGTCCAGGCATTTGTGAAATGACATAACCAAGAATCTTACCTATAAGCACATGTTTCAGCTAATTTTAATTAGCATCATCCACCTATACATCACTTCATCAGGTTTTTAACACTGACCTGTTCTATTTAAAAAGAGAAATGTATTAGAAAATCTAATAACGTTTGATGCTTTTAGCTCATTTCTGTCTTAGGACTTGTTCAATGCCAACTATTCAAAAATCCATCACTGGGTCTTCTAAACAAAATTGCTGAGTAGCTCTAAAGAAGTCTAATACTTTAGTTAACACTGATGTTTCAGCCACTGTAACTTTATGTATATTTCTCCCAAATAAAATTAAGTATACATCTGACCACAGCTGACACTTGGACAATAAAAAACATGCATCTCCCCTAACCCCACCACAATTTAGTGTTACAACCACCAAAGTTTCACATCAACACTGATATCACATTCTGTTTGTGGTTTACAAAGAGCCCACTAAACCAACACATTACTCATGTGCATTCTAAAGTGATTTGATATAACGAGAAGAAAAAGAGGGTAGAAATCACACAATGACTGCCTACTTAGACATGAATGATTTCTACAATGTACAAAAATAAAAATTAAATTTAGATAAATGAGAGAACTTCTCAAAATAAATCATTTAAGTCACTACTGTTCCTCAATCCATAGCTTGATTTCTTTGTAGTTATGTATGTGCTTTTAACAACAAATTTGGATAATCGGGTGACTCAAATCCAGTATTTAATCTGCCTCAAATGAAATAATTTTAAATTTCCAGTTAGAAATTTCAGGGCTGCAAATTTCTATTATAAGGAACTAATTGTAAGCTCACAGGTGTGAAGTAAATATTACCTAAACAGAACTTCTTAAAATACACTATGTAATTGGACCTACTAATCATTAAACAAGGCAAGGCTTATAAGGTTTATGGGGGGTGGCAATCAAATACTTTTCCAACAGGTTTCTGGAAACCGAACTCACTGGGCGGATGACCCATTACCAGGAAGGAGAAGGGACCTCGGCTCTAAGGATCTCTGTGACAACTGACACAGAGATGTAAGGAGACCTAACTAAATTGTTCCTCGCACAGAACAGAGGCACAATACCCTCAACAAAGTCCTGCTGAGCACACCCACAGTCTGCTGAAAGGTTATCGTCAGTGGTAAAGTCCCTTACGGGGAATTTAAGTAAAACCCAGAGGAAGTCCAGCATATCCAGCATATTCTTGCAAGAGAAAGAAAAAATTAGACTGGCAAGACGACAGTGACCCAACAAGACCTGTCTCCTGTGCCACAAAAGATGTAGGTTCAGAACTAACTTCGAAACCCCACCCCCTACTCCCCGGAAGACAGTTACAGGTGTTTTAAGGGCAATGTAAATTATAACAGCAGGATGTCACCACCAGGTTTCTAGTCCTTTCTTCTTCTGGTTTATGAGTGCCTACTGAGTAATGTTCTTCCTAAACATGTCTTAAATTTTAAAAATAAAAGGCATGGGGAAATACACGTTAATTATAATTAAGAGATCGTGCGAGAGGACGAAGCCCGCAACCTGCTGACTGGGACTGGAGCCGAGCGCCTTACATCGGAATGATGTGCCTCTGAAATCCTCTCGGATCCAAAGGGCTAACAGTGACATCAAGACCCCGCTTCCTGGGACTACATTTAGACCACCTGTCTACACCCTTTTTATAGTTTGTAGAACTGGATTTTAGTGCAGAAAAACTGAATCAATCCCAGAACCAAAGTGAATGACTATTTCAACACTATAACCATTCACCGGGCCTCAAAATATGGAAGTCCTTGCTCCTTTTAATGCCTTATAATTAATCAATTTCTAAAAACCAGTAAGTCCTCTCTCAAAAAGTTTCTTCTGTAATTAGCCTCACCTCAAAATTCCTCCCTCAAATATTGACTGACTTTGTGGGAGGCTTAACATGGGTCCACAAACTCTTCGCTACTCCTCCTTCCAGGAGGAGCGGTCGCCCTCTCCAGCCCGGGACTGTGAACTGGACTTACTGACTTGCTTCTACTGAACACCCTAGTAGAACCGCAACTCCGAGGATGGGAACCTGGCATTGATCACCTGAACACAAGTGATCAAAGTTGCATCCTAGTGATATCACGCACCCCTTGAGTCAACACTATAAGAAGCATTTTTCACGTTTGTGGTGTTCTTTGCCAAGATGCGTGAGAAAACATCAGCCAGCCCCCAATTGAGGGGAATTCTACAAAACATCTAAGAATCACTTCAACAATACTAAGGTCATAGAAAGCAAGGAAAGCCCGAGAAAGCAGCAGAGGTCCTGGAGACCGAGGAGATGTGATGATCACGTGCAACATGATACCCTGGATTGGGTCCGAGAATATAAAAAGGGTACAAGGGGGAAAACTGGTGAAATCCGAATAAAGCCTGTAGTTCAGTCAATAGTATTACATGGATGTTAATGTCTTCATTTTGATCTAAGGTTCTAGGGAAGCTAGGAAAAGATATATGGGAACGCAGTACACTATTTTTACGGTACTCACTGTAAATTATTTCAAAATAAATTAGTTCAAAATGATTATTTCAAAATAAAGGATTTTTTCCAATTTCCTAACCATTTCTGCCCAAACTCCTAGAGAGCTACCACGCAGCTCACAGGCCTTAGTACTAGTACTGACTTTCTAGATGCCCACGTCCCCAGGGCCTGCCCTCTCAGTGCGTCTGCTACGTGCCTGCTACACGCTGAACAGCGAAGCCTAAGTCATACATCTGCCTTATCGACAACCACCCACTTGCCTATTCATGGTTCGACAGGACTCCTCAGTGCCCGGTACCCCTACCACCCAGCGTATCACTGAAGGGCATCAGCAAAACAGCCACACACTGCTTATCTAACCTTATTTTTCTACAAGAGAGTCTTATGCTTGATTTTTAATCATGCACCAATGACGACTTACATTTTTTTAATTCAATAACAACACTCGGCATTCTGGACGATGACAGAGAATTTAAAAGAAAGTAAAAATTTTGCTTTTAGAAAATTTACAATCTTGTTAGGTACACTATGGTTATTTGTTTTGCATTTATCTGATTTCTTATTACTTTACTGAATTTTTTATAGTTTTTTACATTGACCGAGAGAGACAGAAGGGGGCAGGAGAGAGAGAGAAAGTGGGAGAGGGAGAGTGAAGGAAACATCAACATGAGAGACAAACATCAGTCAGCTGCCTTCTATACACGTCCTGACCAAGGATCCAACCCGAAACCCAGGTGTGTGCCCTGACCAGGAATCAAACCCACAGCCCTCTGGTGTATGGGCCAATGTTCCAACCAACTGACCCACCCAGACAGAGCATGTACTGAAATTTTTTAAGTAATTTTAATAGGTTTTGTTCAATTGAGTCCTTTGTTTTGTAAATATTTGATCATATCTGCTACAATAAAACATGATTTTATATTTCCCCACATTTATATCTCCTTCTGACCACGGTTAAGAGTCTAAATTAGTTTGTTTTCACTTGAAAGCAATGACCAAATTCTCAGCCATTACCAGTGACGGTGATCTACAGCGTCAGAGTAGGACCACGCTGACACGGGAGGGGTGACTGGGCACAGAACTCCTGAATCTCACCAACACACCGTGAAAAGCCTCCCTTTTCCACTCCATTTTAATGGAAAAATAGTTTTCTCACTGTCTATCTTTAAAATGCTTTAATTATATCCGCCAGTTTTTTATGATATCAATATACTAACTCTACAGTTTAAGTGGGGAGACAACAGACCCAAAATGACCAATACTGAAGGAGAACAAAGGTGGAGGGTTGATGCCACCTGCTTCCAGACTCCTGTAAAACTACAGACTTCCTGACAGCGTGGTACTGACACAAATAGAGATACACATATCATGAGAACAGAACAGAAAGCCCAGAAATAGACTCACATAAATATAGTCAACTGATCCTTGACAAAGTAGCAAAGGCAACACAGAGGAGAAAAGATGGCACCTTCAACAAATAACGCTGGAACAAGCACACATCTACATGCAAAAAATAAATCTAGACACAGACCGTACGTTCTCCACAAAGTTTAACTCAAAATGGAGCATGGACCTAAATGTAAAACACAAAACTACAGAGCTCCTACAACATAATCTAGGAGGCAGTCTAGATGACCTTGGATACGGTGACCCTTTTCTAGATACAATACTAAAGGCACAATCTATGAAAAACTAGTTGATGAGTGGGATTCTGTTAACATTAAAAACTTCTACTCTGTGAAGACGGTATCAAAGCAATTACAAGGCAAGCCAGTGACCAGGAGAAAATTTCTGCCAGATACATTTCATAAAGGACTGTTATCCAAAATATACAAAGAACTCTTAAACATCAGCCACAACAAAAAAACAAACAACCTGAATAAATAAGCCCAAAGACCTTCAAAGACACCTCACCAAAGAAGGTATACGGATGGCAGATAAGCACATGAAAAGATGCTTCCCATCATCCATCATCAGAAAACTGCAAATTAAAACACGGAGATACAAACCTATTAGCACGGTCAAAATCCGGAACAAAGACAACACCCAGTGCTGGTATGGATACGAAGCAACGGGAACTCTCACTTAGTGCTGGTGGGAACGCAGGACGGCACCGCCACTCTGGAAGACGGTTGGGCACTTTCTCACAAAACTAAATACCCTTACCATACGAGCCAGCAATTGTGCTCCTTGGTATTTACCCAAAGGCATTAAACACTCGTGTCCACACAAAAACCTACACATGGATGTTTGTTTATAGCATATTTATTCATAACTGCCAAAAATTAGAACCGCCCAAACGTCCTCCAGTCGGTTAAGGGATAAATTGTGGTACAGTCACACAGTGGAATGTTATTCAGCGCTAAACAGAAATGAGCCATCAAGCCATGAAAAGGCATGAAGGAACATTAAATGCAAATGATTAAGTGAAAGAAGCAAGTGTAAAAGGCTACATATATATATATATATATATATATATATACACACATATACAAATCTAACTATGTGTCATTCTGGAAAAGGCAGAACTATGGAAGCAGTAAAAAGACCAATGGCCATGGTGGAGGAGAGAAATGAGTAGGCAGATCACAGGACGTTCGGGCAGTGAAAATACGATGTATGATATTATACTGGTGGATTTATGGCACCATACATTTCTCCACAACCACAGAATGTACACCACCAAAAGTAAACCCTAAGGTAGATCATTTAAGTGTTTGTGATGTGTCAGTGTAGGTTTATTGGTAAAAATGTCCATCACGGTGAGTGACAAGGGGGTGGGGGAAGGCTATGCATGTGTGGCCGCAAGGAGTATATGGGAAATCTCTGTACCTCCCTTTCAATTTCGTTGTAAACCTGAATTTTCTCTAAATAAGAAATCTTTAAAAATTTTAACTATATATACACACACACTATACATATACATAACCTTATAGCTGATCCTTTATAGCTGTTTCAACTGGTTACTTTGGTTCCCTTTGCCTCATTTCATTTTATCCTATGAGCCAATTAAATCCAAATACCCATGTCGTCTATGTAAGTGACCTGCCTCCCCTTCCACTCTACCCTTTGTCTCAGCGCTACGGACACGGGGAGAAGTTGTGATGAGAGTCGAGCAGGCTGGGGTATGGATCGGACGCTTCTTAAACACATAACTTCCCCAAGTTTCAGTCTCTTCACCTCTAAAGTGAAGTTTATGAATTAAATGGCTTCCTGGTTCCTTCTAGCTCTAACTTTTTTACAATTCTCAGTAACGGGCACAATTGAAATAAACATGAAGCAATTCTGGGAAATGGTGATGAAGAATTGGTGAGCATCAAATAGCTAAATAAAGCTTGCAAGGCTACACCTACATCCATATGCAAAGGATAATGTCACACTTCTGTATGGACATATGTTTTCTTTTCCTTGTGGAGATACGGAGGAGTGGAGTTGCTGAGCAATGTTATTAATTCCATAATTAACTTTTCAAACTCTGCCAAACTGTTTTCCAGAATGGCCGTACCATTTTACATTCCCACCAGTCCTGTATAAGGGTTTCAATTTCTCTGCATCCTCAATGGCACTTGTAAATATATGACTTTTTTGATTATGGCCATTCTACTGGGTGAGAAATTATACAATATTGCTGCTTTAATTTAATTTCCCAAGCGAGTAATGACTTTAAGCATCTTTCTATGTGCTTACTGGCCATTTGTATATCTTTTGAAGAAAAATGACTTACTGGCTATTGTATATCAATATCACTTCTTAACTCGTTGTGTGTGCTTCCACCAGGAGAAACATAGCACATGAGTATTCTTCTTGGGAGATTTTATCAAATATTGGTAGACTCATAACCAATCAGTCGATGAATCTCTTTGTTCATTTTGAGTCTGTCTTCTCGCCTTCATTTACTAGCTGGAACTCTGCCTGTTCTTAGGGCACGCCACTCAGCTGTCTAATGCTCGTTCAATAGCTGCACCATCAAAAACTGACCACACAGCTACTTAACTAAATGAAACAAAAAATTTAATTCCTACACTAGCCACGTTTCAAGTGCTTACCTAAGGTCATGTGCAGCCAGGTAGTCTCTATGGAACTGCACAGAAAGACGGCATTTCCCTCACTGCAGAAACGTCCCCCGGACAGTGCCATGTTACAGTGTGTTTTGGGGAATGGCTCAGCGGAGCAATATTCCCTGGATTCTTGCAGAATCATGAAAGTGTGCACTGTTCTACTTGAAAGTCCATTTGTGCTGATGCAGAATCTCTGGTTTTACATGTTTTGTGGCTGTTGGTGTTATTTCCTTGTTTGCGTGTATTTTGAGGTTCATGGGAATTTTATCCAGTTTTGTTATAAATACTGTCTGTGAAGTATTGGCTTAGGTATCATAGTTGTTCTGTTTTTATGACGGAACTCAGGGAAATTAAAATATGCAGCCTCCATCACCACTGGAAAAACGTTTCAGCGAAATCTGTAAAAGATGACCTGTCTAAGGAACGAGCTCTTGTAATGGCCAGACAAGGAGTGTATTTACACTTGAACTCCCCTAAAACAGGACAATGTTTTTTGAAATGGAAAGACCACAAGCTGAACCACCTGCAGCAGAAACCAGCCCTAGCAGGAATCACCAAGTCAAATCACAGTGTTTGTACACTGGGCGCCAGGGCCATCTCCAAATCCAGTCTAGTAAAAGCCATTTCTAGTCTAATTGTTTCCATTAGCTAATGAAGGAGTATAACCAATGTTCAGACAATAGATAACTAACCGAGTGATCCTATTTGCATGTGAGATGTAATTTATTTTAAGTGCAAGAGAAAATCATTCAGACTGCACTATTTGATCAAATCTGCCTTCCATTTAGATAGCTGGGAGAAGGAAAGATGATGGGAAAGTGTGTAAGTAGAAAACACGACAGTTCTGATTTCATATACAGCAGAACATCCTTTTTTAAGTGACTACTTTGTTCCAATGTGGCTCAAGGAGGAAACATAAAATCTCTCCCCAACTAATACTCAAAAAGTTTGGCAAAAAGGGAAATGAATGATTAAGGCAAAATACAGAGAAAGGCAAAGGCAATAAACACTACAGAGTAAATAGCAGAAAAGTAAGAAGAGACAACAAGCAGAAGCAAAGACTGCCATGGTCAAAGCGGCACCGGCAAAAATATTGAAGTGAAGGAAAAAAACGGAATTAAAACCACAACAGTTTTAGAATTCCTTGTATGCACAATGTCTATAACAACCAGAAACACAAAACATCCACTTTATGATACATGTTTTACTTAATCAGATTTGGCATGCTCCGTAATATAAAAGCTTAAAACTCCTACAAATGCCTAGGATATTCTCTTGTGTATAGTAAATACTTGAAAAATGTCTTAAGAATATAAACTCATTTTATTCTCTGTAACTTAGAAATATCTGAAAAGCTTCCTAATTTTCAAAGTAATATCTAGCACATAAATTAGCGAATAGTTTAGATAGCTTGTGTCACTTTTATATTGGTTTAGATCATTCACTTGGCATACTTTTTATCATCTATATTTAATAGAAGGAAGGGGGGAGGGAGGAGGGGGACAGAGGGGAGGAAGGGGAGAGAGAGAGAGAGAGACATCGACTGGCTGTTCAACCCACTTACACATTCGTTGGTTGACTCCTGCACGTACCCTGACAGAAAATGGAACCCCCTCCCAACCTGGGGCACATTGGGACGACACTCCAACTGACATAACTACCCAGCCAGAACTGATTATGCTTTTACTAAAATCATTGTGCTTAAATTTATCACTTAGGAGACAATAATTAAAAATTTTCGTTCAGACAATTTAAGGTGTATATCTGAAACTTACCCTTTATGGGTCAAAATTAAAAGTCAAAGCAGTTTACCAAGCCTTACCCTTTTCTGTCACTTCTTTTCTCTAATCCTGAACTGATGGTTTTACATCCCTCTTCTAAAAGATGAGTCAAGAAAAAAGAAATAAACATCAGAAAATACCAGTTACTTCAGCACAGATGCTTATGGTGCACTAATCATTCATTTTAGATCGAGGCTAAAAAAATGAAACCACAGCACTCCAGGAAGAAGGTGCTCAGCAGGTGCACTTTCTCTGGTTACACACATGCATAGACCTCGCTCACTCTGTCACTGTGTCTCAGCTCGCCTCTGGGGAAAGACACTGTGCTTGTACGGTATCACCTGTTTGCCATCGGGAGCCTGTGTGTGCATAGGGCTTCCGTGGCCTGTTCATATCCACTTACCCATTTCACTCACATCAACAAACCTAAGATAAGGAGAGCAGAATGGAAGGAAAAAGTGAAGACAATTCAAATAGCCAATCCTGCTATTATAAAAGTTCAAAAATAAAACAATTTGAGTCATCTACCATAAGCATCTGCTTTGGCATAACCAATTTAAAGGAAGATTTAATTATAGATGTAATTTGCAACTTCATAAATAATCCAAGTTGTTTGAAGGAAATGAACCAATCTTAAGACAGCTGGAAATAGCCAAAGGCTAAAAGGAAGCATTTTGTGCTATTCAGTAACTTTGGCATTCAAACCAATCCTTTATATGGACATCGCCACCCACAGCTTGCCCTGACATCCACCATGCTGAGACGAGGTCTGTGTGAGAAAGGTTACTGCCACCCAGCACTGTGAAAATTAATAGCTTTATAATAGCTGAAGGAATAAAGGTATGGCACAGCAACCTTGTGGCAAATATATTTTGCTACCCAAAAAGCGTAGGCAAAATCCATTCATAACATTCTCTTCCCATGGCCACCTACGAGTTAATTCATTATTCAAATGCCAAAGACAGCAGCAGGCGCACACACTCAGCCAATAAGTCACCGTGATAAAAGCTGCACAGACGTTTCCAGCTCAGTCCTCTGAGAATAATAGAATGAGACAGGGACATGTTTCCCGAGCATCTCGGCAATGAACCTTGCAACAGCTTTAAAGGCAATGTGATGGGCCCAAGGTTGTGCAAAAATGGGCCCCACGAATGTTTCTGAGTGTCTTGTAGAATAATTTAAACATCCCAAGTTTTCTTTAATTTTCTTTCTGAACATCGGGAAACAAAGGAGGCAATCCGACTAGACCTGGTAAGCATTTAATAGCTAAACAAAGCTACTCTGACATCAATTTACAAAAACAATGTCAGAACCCCCTTAGGACTCCACAGCTTGAATTTGAGGAGCAAAAATAAGAAAGAACATTCCTCTCTACAGTAAAAGATCAAAGTATAATCTGTCTTATTTCCCAGAAGTACCTATTTAAAGCCCTGAATATAAGTCCATGGCAATCATCCATGTTCTTTCCTTCTTTAATTGTATTCTGTGGTCACCGCCCCAAGTCAAGTCTCCTTCCATCACCATTTATTCCCTTTACCCTACTCTGCCTCCCCACCCCCTCTCCCTCTAATCGTCAGTATACTGTTGTCTGTGTCTGTGAGATTTGTCTGTGTTTTTGCTTAATACCATCATCTTTTTCCTAATCCCCTCACTATTGATTGTTAGATGACTAGAATTAAGTTATTGAAAACTCAATAATCAACAAAAGTGTTCACCATTACCTACGGTATCTCGATGGAAACAAAAGCCATTATTTCCCTCACTGTGGAAGAAAACGCTACTCTCCTATCCATCATACCTACGCTCTGCTTCTCCTCCTGCCTTAATGACGGGACCCCACTCTCTCGGGGGCAGCAATGCACTGAGTGTAGTTTCCCTTGCAGCTGGGGCGGCCGCACGTCTGTGCTCAAGCTGATGAGACGAAGCGGCAACACTGTGTGGAGCCTTCTGGGAAGGCTGCTTGTATGCGGCTGGCTCCGCTGAAAGGCGGGGTCCTCTGGCCCCTTCCGCTGCTGCCTGAAACAGTAACACGTGGCAGAGCTCCTGGAGCGACATGGGCCTATAAAGTCACCTCAAAGATGGCTCTTGAAAGATGAAGAACTTTTAGCTAATAAAACGGTCGATGGCCCTCACAGCACATGCACCAACACACGCGACACCCGTGACGTTAAAATCTCATGGTGGGGTCTAAAAGACTCCTTGGGATTTTGCTTTTCCAGTTCACAAGCGAGGCGCTCACTAATATGTAACTGCCAAAAATGGGACGCAGACAAGATACCCTTTGATAGGTACGTGTATAAACAAACTGCTCAAAATGCATAAAGGGAGCATTATTCTACAGCAAAAGAAATGAACTATCAAGCCATGAAAAGACACAGAGGAACCTTAAACATCCATTACTAAGAAGCCAGTCTGGAAAGGCTACATAATGTATGATGCTAACCATGCAACATTCTGAAAGGGCAAAACTACAGAGACAGTGAAAAGATCAATAATTGCCAGGGATTCAAGGCAAGAGGGGAGGGAAAGGGGGAAGGGGGCAGAGGGGTGAAGAGGCGGAACACGAGACCCACTGGGGACAGTGAAGCTATTCTGCATGAGTGTAACAGTAGACCTGTGACATCATGCACTCGTCAAAACCCACGGGGTTTTTTGTTGTTCTGTACAACACCAAGGGTGAAACCTAATGTAAACTTGGGACTTAGTTAATAACAATACACCAGTGCTGGCTCCACAATGGTAACAAGCGTCCCACCGAAATGACTGTGCACGTGTCTGAAAGGTTGTGCATGTACTTTCTGCAAAGTTTTTCTATAAACCAAAAACTGATACTCCAGTTTCTCTTCAAATCATGTAACTCTTTTGCCTTTTTACTAAAACTACTCTAAAAAATAAAGTATATATTTTTTAAAGGCTGCAGGGTGGTCATGGTGTGGGGGAAGACAATGGAGAAAAGGTTGCAAAGCTACTTAGGTTTTAAATTGGAGTCAGCTTCCAGAGGTTTCAGAATAATGTGGAACTGGGTTCAAATCCCGCCATTTACCAAGAAGATGACAAGCTTTTTAACTTCTTTCAGCAAAAAGGTAGCCTTCTACTTTCTCATCATGAAACAGCAAAATGTGTGTCTATTTCATTACCGTAAAATAAAACAAAGCAACTAGATTATTTTACCCTTACTTTAGTTTACCACAAAGGAAATCACCCTGGAAAAATCTGCATTTATTTTTTTAAAATAGCATGACAATTGATGATATTACATGATAATTTTCACATAAAGTTCATGTGACTCAGTGGCCAGCACGGCACCAAAAGAAAGAACCTCCCTGTACTTTGCCCCCCATCACAGGCAGCTTTGGTGCTTGGTAAAAACTCCACAGCTTGTCTACAGCCCTGTATCAAACTCTTCACTGTGAAGAACGGAATAATGGCAAGGAGCTACTTCAAAAGCTCTTATTATCACTCTGAATTTCTATTTTTAAGCCAGAACAGTACTTGTATCAGGAAAGAGCCCAGTGAAAAGGCTTACGAAGATAGTCAGATAATGACTAATTATAATACCAACCAAGCCAATTTAGTCTGGGCCATCACAATTACAATGAAAATTTAAGTGCTCGGTTTTTCATAAATATGGTCCTCTAAGGAAAAAAGTTGTCTTAGTTCCATCAACAAGAGAAAGAAATCTAAATAGAAAATTTGTAACCATAAAGACTGACAATCTCCCAAAAAGTCAGAATCCATTAGATATTTTTAAATCTACTCCCTAATAACAATATAAAAGAAACAAATAGAAGAAACTTATGTTTCTTGTAGTAAGTATAAATCATAAAGTCTTCTGCATATTATTGCCACTTTTATCACCCTTATTCACCAATTCTGCCTGGTAACCTTCTCTCCATTTTATTTATTATACACCTACAACATTAAGAAATTTTGTTTTTTCCCCACAATGTCCAATAGAAAATACTTTGTGTTCCATAAAGAAAAGGCATTATATAATCTTAAAATGATACATAAGTCAGCCAAAAAATAACTAATACTTATATAGCATTTACCAGGTGGGAGGCAATAAGTACTTTTTATATATTCACTAATTTAATCCTCTAAAGAACCCCTTGAGGTAAGTTCCATCATCAAATGTATGACGGCGGCTGGATGTTTCAATCTTAGAAGATATCAACAAGATAATTTTGCATAACTGCATGTCAGCTGTTGTCTGGCTGACAGTTAAGACAGCAATCATTAAAATACATTCTGATTACAGAGCACTTAGAATGTGAAAAATGTTTGCCGCTCAAAATCTAAGGCAACAGGGCGGTTGCATCCCATTTTAGAAATGAGGGAACCGATGGGGAAAAAGGCTATGCTGCTTGTTCCAAGTTTTATGGCTCCCAGATACAATCTCACCACGACTATCCACGCGGAAGAGAGACCGACACGATACTGTCTGTGATACAGAGAGAACATGCATGATGAAGCAGTTCTAATTCTCGACACTATTCTGAAAAAGTATTTTGTAAAAAACTTTCACAGTTGAGATACATTCATGAGGCATAAAAGAACCATCATTCTGATAGCAAGAAATTGATACGAGAGTATATGACAGTATCCATCTGACAACGTCAGGGCACTTCAGGAAAATTAGCTCATGACTTTAAAATGGTCATCAATAAATAATTATTCTCCCTTTTTCAGAAAGGTAGCCAAAAGATCTGATTCCCAACACATTCCCTGCCTGTGCAGTCAAATGCAGACGTCGATCGTTATTTCTCTACTCCTACAAAAATCTCAATACTTCACTGATGTGCCTAAAAATACGTAACCTTCATTTTAACTTTGACATTCACGTAGACTGTTAAAGCAGAAGAGTGACGGGAAATTTAGATTAACCAGCTTTATGACCTAGTATGTAAATGTCCTCGCAACTGAATCTTGCCAATGACTTTATTCTCTAGAACTTTATCTGGGAACTTTTTAAAAGATACAAGTAGATAAAATGCATGATACTAGACTGATACTACTTTGGACAAATCACTGTGAAGGAATCTCTGGGGTTAATCAGCTCATCATATGAGATGGAACTTTATTGAAATGTAGACAGTCAGCTAGGAAAAAAGCCAGTTAACATTAAGAGTCATACAATGATAAGCTCTAAGTGGTGGGTAATGTTTTTTGCTGATCTAAATATTTAAATAAAATATAAATTATGTATTTCATAATGCTCAGCAATGCACCTGGACTACTTCTATAATAATAAAAGGTTATTTTTTTAAGGAAGGGGGCAGAAGGAAACAAGAGAAGGTAAAAAGACAGGAAGGGGAAGAAAGGAAAGAGGAAGGCTAGAGGAGAAGAGGAAGGAAAAAGAAAAAAGGATAGACAGCTTCAGAGTCAGAGAGACCCGGGTTCAAATCTCGACAGAGCTATTTAAGACACGTGTGACTATGGGCAATTTACTCTCAGTGTCTAGAGGATATCGCCTGTGTTACAAAAAGTGTTTATAAGAATTAAATGAGAAAACTAAGTACCTTAAATACAGTAGCTAACACTTAAAGAGTAATTAAATATTAGTCATCTTCTTCCTTCTGCATCGCTAATGAAAGACAGGAAGACGCACCTGTTCCTCTCCTGGCTGCTTCTGGAAAGTGCGAAGTGAGTGCGCCTCCACTTGTACGGCGCGTCCGCGGTGATCCAGGAGAGCAGCGGCGGTGAGCAAAATGGCAGCCACTCCAGACACATTATGTATTTTTACTTCGTTACAAAATCATTCAGTGCTGGTTTAACCAAGTCATCCAAGTCGCAGCCATAATTTTTTGGCTACACACAAATCATTTCACAAAATCCCTAACTGGGCCATTGACTATTTTGAAAGTCAAAATAGCTGCTGGTTTGAAAGTGTCAGGCAGCTTCTAAAGCTGACTCTCGACTCTCTTCTTAAAGGCACTGCGAGATTTTTTATTCTGTGGGAAGAAATTTCCAAACCTTCAAAAAGCCATGTTAGAGTTAACAGGTTAAGAAATTAACCCCCCCATGCCCTGACCAATGTAGGACTCAGTTGGTCATTGGTCCACAGAGCAAAAGGTCACTGGTTCGATTCTTGGTCAGGGCACATGCCAGGGATGAGAGTTAGATCCCAGGGGAGGGTGCGTGCAGGGCGCCATCAATCAGTGTTTCTCTCTCTCTTCCCCTCTCTCTAAAAATAAATAAAATCCTTAAAAAACATAAAATGAGAAAATTAACTAACCACCAATATTATTCCCTACTATCCAACCCAGATGAGAGCTGCAGAGCAATAGAACACTGTTAGCATGAACGCAAAAAAAGGCAATGGGAGTATATGTGCCTTGTGAGTGTTCCAGAAAATCTGCTTAGCCAACAGTCAAAACTGCGCGACGTGCCACAGAAAAACAACAGAGGGAGACGGCAGAATCACTTCAAATGCTCAATCCCCAACTTCCTTAGAAACGCAGTAACTGGAAAAAAGGGGGAAG
Organism: Sturnira hondurensis; assembly: GCF_014824575.4. Classification (NCBI taxonomy): domain Eukaryota; kingdom Metazoa; phylum Chordata; class Mammalia; order Chiroptera; family Phyllostomidae; genus Sturnira; species Sturnira hondurensis. The sequence goes on along the minus strand of NW_028094846.1, from coordinate 8,461,436 downwards.
AGGAGAAACTAACTCCTGAGAGCAGAGGAGAGGCGGCCCCACTCCAGGGCCTGCAGTGCTTCGGAAGTTCTTTCTCCCTGAGAAAGGATCATAGATCCACAGGAATCCCCTCTGCAAAAGTCTATTCGCTGGCTCTCGAACGGAGAAAAAAAAAATCTTGAAACCAAATCGTAAACATAAGAATCTCAGATTCTGAATAAAAGAAAAGTAAATCCCTCCTCAACGATTCATTGCAGCCTACGGTCTCAAAACCTAGGAAATCAGAGTTAGAGACCTTGTGGACTTGAACTTTCCACTACATTCACAAGGAAATATAAATACACTTGCCATCGCCTCCAGGGGCCTTAAGATCTGGCTCCAACCTACCTCCCCAATCTCACCCCCACTATGTGCAGCAGAAAGCCTTTGGTTTGTTCTTAGGACTCTCAGGGTGTCTTCACAGACAACTTTGCAATGTTATTCCCACTGCCTGGATGGAGCTGGACCTTTAGGTCTTAGTTTAAATAAATCTCAAGGAAACATCTCCTGCCCGCCTTCCTCTTCATTCCTGAAGGGAAAGGAGTAAAAGGAAGGTGACTAAGGTTGACTGAGTATCTAAAAGGCACTGGGCAGGCCTGTACATGATTTCCATTTCATCTTCACAGTGAAACTCCGAGACGGATGAGGAAATAGACTCTTAGAGATGAGAAGTAGACTCAGTGATTAAACAGCTGGTCCAAGGTCACACAGGTGATACACAACAAAGCAAATATTTGAGCGCAAATTTATCCAATCCCAAACACACCATCTTTCTGCTGCACTATATTGCCTCTCTGTTTAAACAGAAATGGTCTTACTAGGAGGTAATGCTTAACTAAATTCAAAGCTACAAAAAGGACAATAGTTTACATAAAGATCTATAAACTGACAGTCTGGATTATTCAGAACTCTCATTTGGTATCTGTATTTCTTTTACATTAGCAATTAGCTAACCAGGACAATGAAAGGAACAATGGCTATTTCTTCTAAGATTCAACGAGTTCTTAAGACTACATTTAAAATGCTGCTATTTCTTTTCTATACATCTTACATTTGGCATAGTGGGTAGATCAAATAGTTAAATTACAGAGTTTCTGAGTTTACCGTAAAGAGTTCAATTAATAGATACTAAGGAATGATATAGTTTTTTGTTTGTTTTTAATGAGACAAGATTTTAACAGTCTCCAATTAAGGTTAATAAATTGGATCGACATTGAGGCAATGTTAATTTGAAAAAAACAAATCACAAGTACTCTGGGACTATGTTGTGTGTATAGATACATGTCTATATATAGACATACATGTATATATGCACATATATATGTATGTGTGTGTATATATATATATGCCTAACCTTCCCAACTAGAACTATAATATTCTAGACATCAGAGTCTTTTTTTTTAACTCCTACTCTTTCTTTTTTAAGATTTTATTTACTTATTTTCAGAGAGAAGAAGGGAGGGAGAAACAGAGGGAGAGAAACATCCATGTGTGGTTGCCTCTTGCGCATCCTCAACTGGGGACCCGGCCCACAACCCAGGCATGTGCCCTCACTGGGAACTGAACCTGCAGGTCTTTGGTTCACAGACCAGCACTCAGTCCACTGAGCCACATCAGCCAGGACTAGACAACAGAGTGTTTTACCTACACAAAATCCATAATACCTGGCAATGGAAGGATCAATATTTTTCAAATTCTAATTATTAGAAAAAAGCTATCAGTTTTCTTTTAAATCCCATTTAGTTTTAAAATATATGTCCACAAATTCTTTACCATTCCTCCCACTAAAAGATGAAGCCTAAAGTTCTGTATGGGGAATACAGTCATTACTGTGGTAACAACTATGTATGGTACGAAGTGGTTACTGAAAATATTGGGGGGGGGGGGTGTTGCTCCGTCAATTACATAATTGTCTAACCACTATGCTATACACCCAAAACTAACAGTATAAATACTGAATGTCAACTGCAGTTGAAAAATAAAATTAAAAAAAGAAATAAGCTGTTTTTGTTCCAGCCCTGTGTATCACCTCATTACCCTTCAAATATTTTACCTATGAAGAGTTCAACAGAGAAACAGATCCGAATCCAACCTTAGTGTAAACACAAACAAACACGCCCAATTTCCCTGAGTGACTCCCTTCTGAGGGAACGACTGAGGCAGGAGCCACAGTGTAAGACTCACAGGACTGCCCCCAAAGACCCTGCAGCGACCCGTGCCCCCTCTGCGGGCATGCTCACTCTGGGGGTCCAGCGGCGAGGCCCCCAGAGCGCTCAAACAGCCCTACAAGAGGTCCCACAGTAGGAACTGAGGCTTCCTGCCAGCAGCCAGCGAGGAAGGAAGTCCAGCAACAGCCAGGAGAGTGAGCCACCTCTGCCGCACGCAAGCCTGCGAGGACTGTGGCCTGGCTGACGTCTCCACTACAGGTGAGGACCCGACTCCCCCATACCACCCCCCCCTCCCGCTCTCCCCCGCCCCAGCCAGAACAACCCTGCTAACTGGCTCCTGAAATTCTGATGCACAGAACTGCGTGAGTCCTTGTTTTAAACTGCCGAGCTTTGGGGAGTGGTTAATTATACAACGATAAATGAAGTAAGAAATATCTCAAGTATTAAATTCCTCACTTGGTTTCTTACAAACATCTGCCTCAACCTTTTTCCTTTCCCAACACTCTCCAGAACCTCGGGGAGCGACACAGCTATTTATTCAGAAAAGCACGTCCCCCCACATGACCCTGTTACACCTCTCCCAGCTTTGATGATCACTGGTAAAATACATAATTATTTGAAAATAACTGGCAAGCCCTTTCTAGCGAGTACAGTAAGAAAGCGGCTTTGCAGGACACTCGGCGCCCGGGCTCTCCCAGGGTTCCTAACTGGCACGACATACCTGCACCTCAGAGGGAGTTCAGAGCCCTCTCCTTCACAAGCTGTCATGAGAGCAGGACAAGGGGCCTACCCAGCATTTCTGTGGAAACTCTAATACACTACACATGCCTAAGTACATATAAGACATATTCTCAAAATATTTTTTAAAGATTTTATTTATTTATTTTTAGAGAGCAGAAGGAAGAAAGAGGAGAGAAACATCAATGTGTGGTTGCCTCTTGCACGCCCCCTACTGGGGGCCTGGCCTGCAACCCAGGCACGTGACCTGACTGGGATTCGAACAGGTCACCTGTTGGTTCTCAGGCTTGCACTCAATCCACTGAGCTGTATACCAGCCAGGGCGTCATATTTTCAAAACTTTTTACACAGCAACTTAAATCAATACCCCTCCCACCAAACTCCCCTCACCAAAAAGAAAAAGAAAAAACAAACAAGAACAGGGAGCTGTTTTCTGATGGCACTCTTTTAGACCAAGGAACGTCAATAAACTTTTTGCCCACATGCCACATTCAAGTTCATCCTGCTGTTCACAGAACTGCCAGCTTCACTGGTGGCTGACACAATGTGACCAAAGTGATCACGGAGAGGCGCACGACAGGCATTTTGTTTCGTGCCATTTAGACTCACTCCCCCACACAAACCCCAAAAGGGAAGCAAAACACATGAGAGTGGAGCCCCATCCTCAGCAAGTGTGCTGGGGAGTGCGGGGGAGGGGGGAGAGCGGGGCGGTGGTGGGGGGAGGGGGGAGGTGAGAGCAGGGAGGGCAGGAGAGAGCAGGGGGAGGGCACAGCCCTGGGCGCTAACAGGCTCCAAGTGAGGATGATACTCTCAGCTGGTGGATTCCCTTCCCGCCCAAACTCGGGTGAAATCTCATTTAAATTTCTCAACTGCAAAAGGTGAATGAAAGCAACATAAAAGATGTGCAAATCATATGGTCACAGAGCTCATCCTCCAAACTTCAAGAGCAACCCATCCTTCTGTCCAACTTCCAGCCCCAAGTTAAACACCCAGGGACGTTTCTCCCCACTTTAAATGGGAATCCTTCACCGACTCATCACGGGGGAGCTGCTTCTACTAAAGCCCCGAACTGTCACTTAAAGTTATTGTTACTTACTTTCTCTCCTTTTAAGCATGTATTGACGGTATATTGGGAAAGTAAAACAAGCTCATAGCAAAAACTTCAGAATGTAAAAATTACATTCTCCCACACCCAGACCTTACTTTTATTAATACAGTGTCTCATATGTCCATTCAGTTAGAAACTACTTACTTTTCACAGGCTTGCATTCTGTTTACTCCTGAAGGGAGGAGCCACGCTTTATATTTATTTGTATCCCACCCAGCTCCTTGTATAATGTAGAAAATAAACATTTGTGGATTTGATTCAATCGTGACTACAAAGTACCTGCTGTTCATTTACTCCCGGAATTCACAATTCCAATAAACAAAGTTTGCTTGTTTGCATACATTTCATGAAATGAAAAAATCCACAAAAATCCTGTGGTAGTGCCAACAAGACAACTGGAACAAAAAATATAAGCTATGTGTTTAAATACAACAAGAAAGTATTTGATGCAAAGTATTTGATAGTACCATTCTGCATATCCAGAGGTAAATTACCTGGTCATTTACACTACCCTCACCTGGACTAGAAGCAACTCTGACGAGTTTGCTTATCTGATCTGCAGGCCTACGGGAGATTAGAAAGAAACGAGACAGTGGTAATACCTGGTATGTTATACCGACAGCAGGAAATTATTTCTTTAAAGCCTCAAAAAACAAAAAGAAAAAAGAAATAAAAATAAAAACCTCAAAATGAAGACACAAAAATTAGAAAAACAGATGTAAAGACTCAAGAAAAGGAAAGGCGTGGTTGGATTTAATATAAGGATGGACAATCTTACAGTGTCAAAACCCATGGAGGACAGGAGCACACGAATGACAGTGTGGTGACTGCTGGGGGTAGGAGCGGGGAGGGACGGAGGGGGAGGGGTGGAGGAGGATAAGGGACGATAAATGGTGACGGAAGGAAACCTGACTCGGGGTGGCGAACACACCATACGGTGTACAGACGATGTGTTGTGGAACTGTGCATGTGAAACCTGTATAATCTTGTTAACCAGTGTCACTCCAATAAACTCAATAAAAACTCAAGGTCAAAAGAACCACTGAGGGCATTCTAGTAGCAAGCCACTGGGGGGTCTTTATAATGATGTCAAGGTGATGCAGCCCAGCGGTTAAGAGTCAGACTCTGAGGTCAGACTGCCCAGAATTCGGCTGCAGTCTGCCACTCACGAGTCATGGGGCCTTGAAAAAATTAAAATTAGTGTACTTCCCTGGGGATAGCTCTCCTAATCCTTAGTCTAAAGATATCAATATCGGATATGTGGGCTGATGAGGAAATAAGACAATTAATGTAAAATGCTGGGCTTAATGCCAAGTTTCTGGTAAAACTATCATCACCACTATTTCCAACATTTATAAAGAGAATGTCAAATCAAATTTGGTGTATACTTTCCTAAAGAGCAAAATAATGAACGTGAATATTCCCATCCAAGAACCTTGCCATAAAAGGGTCTTGGCACTTAATGGGTTACACTCTATCTGGAAATTTACTTATACAAATTCCTCTCATAATTTGACAAAGAATACTTCTTGTAATTGGGTTTTAAATGTAAAAAAAAGAAGAAGGAAAGGAGGGAGGAAGGAAAGCGGAAGGGAAGAAATATCTGACAGAAAAGGCAAACTCAGAAGACAAACATTGATATTTGATTACATCTGCCCAATAAGGTAAAGAAAAAAAGTTAGCCCTGATGTTTTTTTCCCCAAAGGTAACAGGCAAAGACTGGGACTCACCCATATATACCACATGTGACATTTGGCCTCTTTATAGTTCCCATACGACAAACCATTCGAGTCAACATACACTGTAGTCAAGATAGTATTCAATATTTGATTTATACAAAATATCAAAAAAGGGGTAAATTCTCTCTCACATAAAGAAAAGATATGGCTGAGGTTACATTCCACGTCCTGCGTACCTCCTGGGTTCCATTTATACTAGGTACGCATCTCAAGTGAAGTTCCCAAAGGAGGTGCTTTCCCCAGATAACATATCCACGAAATTTTAAAATGAGAGGAAGCACCATCGATTACACAAATGAGTGCTGTGTCATGATTACTGAGCATTTGGGGACAGACAGAGTTAGTGCTGTTTTTGTCATTCCCAGAGGGAACAAGGGGACTTCCGCTTTCCAATGCCTTTAAATGCTTCCACTGCACAACAGAAAGCATCTGTTTCATGCCACCTAATTTTTAAGAGGCTATACATCTCTCTAAAACTCAATAATAATTCAAAGCCAATAGAAAATGCTGAAGTTAATCTATACTGTCCCTAAACCCTAGATAATAGTGATTGTTACAAGGAAAGTTACTTTAAAAATATGAATAATCTTGGAGATCAGTCTCTACAGTGTAGAGACTCCACCTGCAAACCCCTTCACCCTCCCATCTATGACACATTCTGGAAATAAAACTAATCGAAGATGAGTAGACTCAACCTATAAACCATAGTATGACTGAGGGGAAAAGCAGCTATAAAAACGAAGGATCAAAAAAAGAAAAACAGCCTGAATCCTCTGGCCGCTCTGCGTGGCTGTCTGCCTGTCTTGCACTGAAGGTCGGGCCCGGGGGCAGACCCCTGAGTCACCCTGAAGCAGACAGTCATGAGGCAGCAGCCCGTACATGACAGCATGCTGTGTAATGCGTGACACATCCCGCCGCTGAGCACGGACCTGAAGCATTGCACAAGGTCAACAAGAGTCATTGACGGGGCCTGAATGAAGGGACTGTTCTCTTCTTCTCTTCCCTCTCCCCAGCATCACCCGTGGGTCATAAAACACAACTTTCAAAGAGTGGGGCAAGTAGAAATCCCTTTACAAGGCAGCCAGGTTGTAAAATATACATACTCTGGAAACTTTCCTGCATTTTTACTTAAATACACTTCAAATAACAAGTGAGAGAATTTTATTAAACTATTCAACATAACTACATGTACATGGCTAAATTCTTTTTAAGGAACAAAAGAGAACTTCCTAAAAGAATGGTGTTTCTTTTGATCGTGCTCATAGAAGAGAGTACGGAACACAGCGCGTAGCCCACTCCGGCTGCTCAATAGCACTACGCACCCACGCTGTTGGACTACAGGGTTTGGGGTCTACCCTGATATGCCGATCTGGTCGACTAACTGGATGCAATTTTTCTACTTAGAGCATTCCCAGCCTATGTTTACAGATACATATTACATATCTTTGCATGAGCTTGAGACTTATCACAATGACTAGACTCCAGGCTATTTGAGAGCAGGACCCCTCCAGTAGAGTCCGAGTTAAGAGCACAGGATCTGAAGCCACGCTTCCTGAGTTCAGATGGAAACTCCCCCATCAGCTTTGTGACCTTGACCAAGATATTCACCTTCTCTATGCCTCAGTTTTCTCATCTGCAAAATTAGGATTATAGCATATGGTTGTTGTAAAAAAAAAACTCACATGAGTAATAAGTTCTGAGTGCCTAAAAAGGTGTCTGACACATTGGAATCACTATCAAATATTAGTTATTACAATTGTCTAAATCCCCAACAATACACAGCACCAAGCTTGCTCCTCTATAGAGTAGATGTTCAAGTATCTGCCAATTGGCTAAAAAACATACCACTGTATCAACAACACAATCTCTCTCATTACCACCATGTATTTATGGGCAATGAAGTCTCTACTGTTCAAAAATACCTTTACTTGGAAGTATGCAAAACTTTTTGCTCAATCTAAAATGCAGCATTGTACTGTATCCCTACTTTTTGATGCAGTGCTAGAGTACTTGTCATACGTAGTTTTTAACAGCAAACCACTGTGACAGAAAATGTTAAATATGTTACACTTTTTGCTGTAGTTGGGAGAATATCCTTGACCAGTCCAATATTTTTGTGGCTCTAACTCACAAGACAATATACCGTTAAGAACTAGAATTCATGGGATGTTTGCACAGAACGACTCATCATAACAAAACTTGACATTAAGGGCAGGAGAGATGTGAGAAAGTCATTTGCTTGGTAATAGAATTAGAATTACAGCTTTTAAAACTAGTGAGTAAGATGTCAGCACAGAAAGGATGCAGATGTGAATGCTGGGAGAGCTTCAGGAGGGGGACTGGGAAATAACTACCAAGCTCAGAACAAATCCTTCAGCTGTTTGTTCTGCATCTGCTCGGCAGGGCCAGCTACTGTATGAGAGAGCAGGAAACAGGCAACGCAATTTTAAGCTGGTTAGAATATCACATACATTATCAGAATATAGGAAAATTTACTGTTATGCTTTTGAGAAGTAAGTTCTCAATTTCAAAGGCAAAACAAAATAAGATAGTTTTAGAGACAAAAAAAATGTGTGGTATTAAAACCACACTGAGATACTACTCCACACACATTAGGAAGCTGTTATGAAAAACAACTAAACGACTAATAAGTGTTGGTAAGGATGTGAAAAAACAGAATCCTCGTGCGTTGATGGGGAGAATGTAAAATGTTGCAGTCACAGAAAAAACACTACAGCAGTTCCTCAAAAAATTAAACACGGAATTAACACAGGACCCACCAATCCCACTTCTGGATGGGTACCCAAAAGAACACTGAAGGAGGGGCTCAGACAAACATTTGTACCCCAACATTCATAACGGCATCAGAACAGTAACCAAAAGGCGGAAGCAACCCAGATGCACACTGACAGAGAAATAGGTCCACAACATGTAGCCTTTACTTACACTAGAACGTTAAATTATTTTAAAAAGGAAGTCCATTCTGACACTTGCTACATGGTGTATGAACCCTGAAGACATTAAGTGAAATACATCAGCCACAAAGGACAAGTAACATGTGACTCCACTTCTGAGAGGAACCTGAACAGTCAAGCTCATAAAGACGGAAAGTAGAATTGTGGTTGCTGGGGAAGAAGGAATGGGAAACCCTCACTTACCGGTTCAAGGTCACAGTCTGAAAAGGGGGTACAGCTACGGAGACGTGCGGTGGCACTGAATGCGCAATAATCATGCAAGTGCACCTAACGCCCCCGAAGTGGACACTGAAAAATGGTTTGGGAGAGCGGGTGCTCGGGCCTGGGCACCCTTTCCATACTCCCTTTCGCTCCACAAGACGGGACGAAAATGCGCTCTATTGCACGTAAGATGTTAATTCTCCAAAGCCTTCTGTCTCTACGAAGGAGATAATTTCCCGCCACTCCAACGCTGACATGACACAGGGATGGACGTTAAGTAAAGCCTGTGTTGGCCGCTGCGGCCGACCAGAAATCTGGGCGAGGTTAGGACAGCCAGCTGTTCTCCCCACACGCAGACAGCACTGAGGCAGTGCATTTTCTATGAGATCCATGCAAAACCCCATGTCTAGTTATTCGAGTCCTAGTTGACCCGCGTTAATAAACATACATTATTTATTGCATATGAAGAGATACCATCCCAATGCCTAATGGGAAAAAAAACCTAGGGAAAAACTTTAAGATACAGTGGTAAGTATATGGTTTTAATAACCCTTGCCAATTGGAGATACGTGTTTCACCTGAAATGAAGCAAAAATCTGAAATGCGGTAAATGTACTAAATAACAAATGCCCCAGAATTTGACTAAAATGCTGCAAATCTACTAAAGAGGAAATAAGTTTGAAGGAAGCATTTTGGGTCCCCAGAGCTCCCTTAACGTTCTTATCCAGATGAACGTTTTAGCCCCGGGTCCCCCAGGACAAATCCGTGACTGGCTGTCAGGAAGGAGTTAACAACGGGTAGGAGATAGCTTCTCGAAGACAAAAATATAACATTCTAAACTTCGATTTTTGTCTCTCTATAGCATTTCCGTATGATGAATTAGCCCGGACGGTGGTGTGGCTCACTTGGCTGGGGGTTGTCCTGCAAAGTGAAAGGTCATGGGTTCGATTCCCTTCAATTCCTGGTCCGGGCACCTGCCTGGGCTGCAGGCTCTGCCAGAGTCGGAGCGAGTGTGAGAGGCAACCAATTGATGTTTTTCTCTCACATTGATTTTCTCTTTCTCTTTTGCCTCCCTTCCCCTGTCTTTAAAAGTAAATGAATAAAGTCTTAAAAATAATGAATTAAAATGATGCTGTATTAATAGAAACAATCTGTGGAGAAAGGGGACTCTTCAACTAAAAATATTTGCATTTCTTAAAGAAGTCACTTCAATAAAAGTGACTTTTAAAAAATTGGCTGATAAAAAGCTGGGCATGAAATGAAAGAGAATCACCCCCAAAGGGGGGTGGGCACTTCCCAGAGAGAGAGAGGCTTGTTGTCACCTCATACTGTACACATCTAATACATTACTATACATAAAACAAAACATTTTTAATTAAAGATTTGGCTAAAACTGTTGAAAGAAAGCTTATGTGTAATCAAAACATCTGCAAAATAAACACCGTAATGACAGAGTAACCTCACAGTCACATCACAAGTCACCCAGCTACTCATTTACAGAAACATCCACCTACTGTCCACTGAACTCTTAACTTACAGAGAACACGGTCTTGCAGACCAGACACATTTTAGAATATGGTCCATAAACCAAATCCCATTTTAGAAAACTTGTTTCGTGAAGGACGGGTTTCCCGACCCAGGCCCCACTGACTCCGGAGGCAGGATAATTCCGTGCCCTGGAGGCTGTCGGGTGCGCTGTAGCATGTCCAGCAGCGTTATGAGCCCCACTGGATGCCACGGCCTCCCGACTCCACCCCCATGTGACAGCCCAAAATGTCTCCAGACACGAGCACGTGGTCCCACTGGGGACAAAAGGCCTCAGGTTGAGAAACATGGATCTAAGGACTGAACAGGCTTGACCGTCCTTCACTCTCCCTCCCTCCCTCTAATCAGACCTTAATAAACAGTCACTACCCGCCCTCCTTCAGTGGTTTTCTAATTATATAGTCGAGGCTCTAGAGCACCCAGGAGATGCCTCCGGAGCACCCAGGGGGTGTGGCCAGAGCAGATCCAATTCATTTTCTGGGGTTCTGGGTATTTCTTTTGTGGGAATTTTTAAAAAAATTCTGACATATATGAACATGTTATGACATATGCCAAATATCATACAGCAGGGAATAAAAACCTCCTTTTCCCCCTCCCTTCTGTTTTCATTCAAGGCCAGTTTTGTAAAAACAGGACATGTGGACGAACACGAACAGTGACAGAGCACAGTGACGCAGGGACCAGGCAGCGAGGGGAATGGGCACCTTACCTATGTCTCTTCAGCCCAGTAGGAATGGCAATGTAGTCTCTAAAGCTTCACATTATTTTCTACCCTGCTTAAATAAATGTTAGATCACCGAAGCCCTGAATGATACAATTCAAGTTCAAGTTGAATCCTCAAGAGAAACCAATAAATGAAATTAACATTACAATCATGTCGGCTTTGTTTTAAACCTCTAAGAATCTACCTGATTATTCCCCCACCTACCCCACAGTAAAATTTCCCCCAGTTTTACTGAGATACAATTGGCATACATCACTGGGTAAGTCTAAGGCACATAGGCTATTTGATTCTTAAAGTGAAGACAGATAACCTTGTTCTTCCCCGCCTCCTAGAGTCCCTACCCTGAACACAAGAGCAGTAGGCATAACATGCTGAACCTTCTGTAAAAGGGGATCTCAAATTTTAACATGTATCTAAGTCACCTGGGACCCTGTTAAAATCTAAATTCTAGGGACAGTTCCCACAAACTCTGATGGGGGTGCGGGGGGATGGAGTTAGGAAGGGTCCAGGAATCTGAGCTTTTAACGAGCATCCCTAGTGATTCTGATATATATGGTATGAAGGACTCTTTCAATAACACAAGTCAAACAGGTTGAATTTGCAATGTCATATGTGAACATGAAATTCTAGCATTTTCTACCTACAGATTATATGCCATCCATGGTATTTATTACCACAAGTGTGCAGTCAAATCAACTAAGACCTAAAAATAAAAATAAATTTAAAATACTATACAATTAAATGTTCCACCATATGCAAATAAAGAAACTAAAATTAAATACTACCGATTCATCTTATGAAAAATAGACTATAAAATTAGACAAATCTGTACCTCAAGAAAAGAAAATCTCAAATAAACAATCTAACTTTACACTTAAAGGAACTAGAAAAATAACAACAAACAAAGCCCAAAGTGAGAAGGGAGAAAATAATAAAGATTAGAGCAGAAATAAATGAAAGTCTAAAAAAAAAACACAAAAGATCAATGAAAGCAAGAGCTGGTTCTTTGAAAAGATAAACAAGATTGACAAACTTTTAAACAAACTCATCAAGAAGAAAAGAGAGAGGACCTGAATAAATAAAATCAGAAATGAAAGAGAAGTAACAAGTCACACCAAAGAAACACACAGGATTGTAAGAAAATATTACAAACAACTATATGCAAACAAATTGGATAATCTGGACAAAATGGATAAATTCCTAGAAATAAACAATCTTCTAGAACTGAGTCAGGAAGAATCAGAGAATCTGGACAGGCAGTATTACAACTACTGAAATTGACACAGTAATCAATAAACTCCCAACAGACAAAAGCCCTGGACCGGACGGATGGCTTCACAGGTGAACTTTATCAAACATTCGAAGAAAAACTAACATCTATGCTTCTCAAATTACTGCACAAAATTCAAGGGGAAGGAAGACCCCCCAAGCTCCTCAGAGGAGGCCAGCATCATCCTAACTCCAAAACCAGATAAAGACACTACAAAGGAAAAATTATAGGCCAATATCCCTGAACAAAGATGCTAAAATCCTCAACAAAATATTAGCAAACCAGATCCAGCAATACATTAAAAAGATCATATACCATGATTCACTCTAGGGATGCAAGGTTGGTGCAATATTTGCAAATCAATAAACGTGATACCCCACATGAACAAAATAAGGATAAAAACCACATGATCATATCAACAGATGCAGAAAAAAGCGTTAGATAAAATCCAGCACCCATTTATGATAAAAAAAAACTCAGCAAAGTGGGATTAGCGGGAATAAACCTAAACATAATAAAGGTCATATATGATAAACCCACTGCTGGCATCATATTTAATGGGCAAAAGCTACAAGTGCTTCCCTTAAAACTTGGAACAAGACAGGGATGTCTGCTTTCACTTCTTATTGAACATAGTACTCAGAGTCCTAGACACACTGTTTAGACAAGAAAAAGTAAAAGGCAACCAAATCAAAAAGGAAGAAGTAAAACTGTCATTATTTGTAGGTGACATGATACTGTATACACAGAACCCTAAAGATTCCTTAAAAAAAACTACTGGAACTGATCAATGAATTTAGTAAAGAAGCAGAACACAAAATTAATATCCAGAAACTAGTTGCATTTTTATATACCAATAATGAACTATATCAAGAGAGGAAAACTAAAAAAACAATCCCAATCCCATTTACAATTGCATCAGAAAAATAAAATAAAGTACTAGGAATAAATTTAACCAAGGATGTAAAAGACATGTACTCAAAAAATTATAAGACACTGAAGAAGATACAAATAAGTGGAAGAATATACCACCTTCATGGATAGGAAGAATTAACATCATTAAAATGTCCATACTACCCAAAACAATCTATAGATTCAACCTAATTTCTGGCAAGATACCCATGACATATTTCACAGAACTAGAATAAATATTCCAAAAACTTATACGGAACCACAAAAGACCCTGAATAGCCCCAGCAATCTTGGGAAAGAAGAACAAAGTTGGAGAAATCATGCTGCCTAATATCAAACTATACTACAAGGCCACACTAATCAAAACAGCATAGTCCTGTCATAAAAACAGACACACAGATCAATGAAAAAGAACAGAGAACCCAGAAATTAACTCACACCTGTACGGCCAAATAATACTTGGTAAAGGAGACAAAAACATATAATAGGGTAAAGATAATCTGTTGTGGACTGTACTGCATGGTTTCAGGAATTGTAACTCTCCCCCCTGTGGCTAAGGATGAGTCAGTGACCTCTGGAATGCGAGCCACAGGAGACAAAGCTTGTCTCTGGTAGCAAATGCTGCCTCAGCTTCCTCCCTGCCCCCAAAGCATGGTTGATGTCCTTGACGAGTAAGACCCCTCAGAGGAGGGGCAACCTAGGCCAGACACGACCACTTGGGAAGCCATCATGGAAGGACTCAGGGGGCTGCAACAAAGAGCAATGGACTCTCACCCTGCCCCCCAGCTTTGAGATAGCCGGAGCCCCCATGCCCTCTGGGAGAAGCACTTCCTGGCTCTAATCCCCTTAAGCCTGAATACCTGATGGGGAGGGGTGCAGCTCCTTGCCTTGCTAGAGCATGTCCTGGGGAAAAAATCTGGCGGCACAGACTTCCTGATAAACCTGTGAAATCTGCTCTGCTAAGAGTGCTTTCATTCATATGTTAAGGGTTTGAGCAGGAAACCCTAAAACTCTGTTCCTGACAGACTCTGACTCATACTAAGTCCTCAGATTTCTTTGAAATGTTATCTACTGTTTGATCCTTGCTGCCCTGTATTCCTGAGTATTACAACCCAATAAAAGCCTTTGGAGGAAGGGGCTCAACGCCTTTTTCACCTAAGAAACTGGCCACTGCTCACAGCCTTTTTCCTCTGGGAAACTGGCTACCTCTCGTCCCCAAGCAGATCACATCATGTCCTGTCATGTTTACTCTCATCTGTGGCACATGGGGGGGGGCTTGCTAGGAAAGTCGGCCCCACAATAATCTACTCAATAAATGATGTTGGGAATACTAGACTGATACATGCAAAAATAAAAATAAAATTAGATTACCTTCTTACACTATATACAAGAATAAGCTCAAATGGATTAAAGACTCAACTGTAAGGTTTGAAACCATAAAACTCCTAGAAGAAAACAAAGATAGTAAATCTCTGATATTTTTTGTAGCAATATTTTTTTCTGACATATCTCCTCAAACAAAAGAAAACAATAAACAAATGGGACGACAGCAAACGGAAAAGTTTTTGCACAGCAAAGGAAACCACTGACAAAACATAAAGACAGCCTACTGGATGGAAGAGCGTTCACCAATGATGCTTCTGATAAGGGGTTAATACCCAAAATTTACAAATAACTTATAAAACTCAACAGCCCCCAAAACAAGCAATGCAGTTTAAAAACTGAGAGAAGACCCGAATAGGCACTTCTCCAAAGAGGTCACAGAGATGGCCAATAGACACATGAAAAGATGCTCAGTGTCACTAATTATCAGAGAAATGCAAATTGAAACCACAATGAGATCACCACAGAGGTCAGAATGGCCATCATTGATAAATCAACAAACGAACGCAGGTAAGCACGTGAAGAAAGAGGAACCCTCACGCACTGGTGGTGGAAATGCAGATTGGTGCAGCCACTGTGAAAATCGGTATGGAGTTACCTCCAAAATTAAAAATGGAACTGCCTTACGACTCAGCAATTCCACTTGTGGGAATTTACCCAAAGAAACCCAACACACTAATTTGGAAGAATATATGCCCCCTTATGTTCATTGCGGCGTCATTTACAATCGCCAAGATTTGGAAGCAGCCCGAGTGTCCATCAGTAGGTGAGTGAATAAAAACGCTGTGGGACATTTACACAATGGAATACTACTTGTCCATAAAAAAGGAAGAAATCTTATCCTTTAAGACATCACGGATGGACCTGGAGAGCATTACGCTCAGTAATGAAATAAGCTAGTGAGAGAAAGACAAATGGCACATGATTTCACTCACACGTGGAATCTAATGAACACAATAAACTACCACACGAAATGGAAGCAGACTCATAGCTTGAGAACAGACTGACAGCTGTCAGAGGGGAGGGGATTGCGGGGCTGGGTGAAAAGGGTAAAGGGATTAAGCAAAAATGAAACAAAACAACTCGTAGACACAGACAACAGTAGGTGATTACCGGAGGGAAAGGGGCTTGCGGGGTAGCAGACCAGTGTGTAAGGGGGACAAATGGTGATAAAAGGATTTGAAAAGGGACTTGACTTGGGGTGGTGAGCATACAACACAATGTACAGATGATGTCTTATGGAACTGTATACCTGAAACCAATATAATTTTATTAACTGATGTCACCCCAATATAGTCAAGAAAAAATTAAAAAGTAAAGAATAAAATAAAATTTGACAAGCCTGTATTGTTAATTCTTCCCTCGTGTAAATATTATACTTACCCTGGCCATAATTTTACATATTATAAGATATACCAAAAAATAAATAAAACACTACTGGTAATAAAAATCCTAGCTCTCCAATGCAGGTTTTTCATGCACCACAAAGACACAATACTTGCCTCTGACAAACAGCAGTCAGTTCATGAATCACTGGTTCCGATTCATTTTCTTCCCAGATACACATTAAGATGACATGCTAGGATGCAAACAGACAAATGACTTCTCGTGTCATTTCGGACATCCAATCACTTTTTGCTGCATTCCTACTACAGTGCTTATTCCCGAAGACCTGGAAAGACTAAGTAAGCAGACGGCCCTGTCAATTTCACTTTCTCCATTTGGACTTCAGCCGAGTTAAAGCAGATAGCATCATTTTCTTTTTGATTTAAAGTGCCTCCCAAAATACTCCACTTTTTCAGCTCTCACGTTAGCTTCACAAAACAAATGGACGATCCCATACGTGTCTAATTTTTCTTATTCGGGAACCAAAATAGGGCCGCTGATCAAGCTTCCTAATGTTTTCACACCGGCCTAACATTCCGAAGCCACTCGGCTGAACATTCCATGAGTCTCAGGCTGGTGGCACATTCAGCGCCCGTTCTTCTCAGCAGATAACAAGGGTCAGCTCCACGGATTCTCTGCTCCTTTCAGAAGCCTCAGAGTGACCTCTGTCTTCAAGGTACAGAATGCCATAATTAAAAATAAGGTAGTCCTACAGCCAAGCTTAGCTTTGAAAAAAAACGTCTATCTCCAAAAGTTTCAAAAAAAAACCTCAGAAATGAAAAACCATAGTAGAAAGACTAAAACCAAAAACGAGGCGAGGCTAGTGAGACATGCTGAAGTTAAAAAAGCAGGGCTGTGTTTTTTGTTTGTTCTTTCGTGTTAAGCTATGTACAGAGAAAGATGAACACAGCAGAGACAAACCTAGGGCTTCGGGGGACAGAGCTGAATGATGGGAAATGACGACAAGAAAGCAGAACCAGTTGATTTCCGCTGGTAGAAGGTAAATCGAACCCTGGATTGGAGCCTAAGTGTCAGCAAGTCACAACCTGCTCCAGACTCCGTTTCTTCCTCTGCACCCCTGTTCTGCAAAGTCGCTATGAGTAACACTGACGGAAACGTTATGTCACGCATGCCCAAGAGCTACACAAATATAAGCTCTTAATCCTTAGTGAACAAAACACATTTTAAAAAATATTAAGAGGAAAGTGGAAAAAGAGATAAAATTTTATTCATCAAACTTCTGAAGCTGACCTTATATAAAGAAAATGTTGCGCTGATTTTCATAAAGCAGTTAGGGATATTTCTCAGAAAGTAGAAACCAGTTAAGTCTGCTGACACCTGAAAAGCTTGAAAATGTATCACGAAACAAGTGATTTATGAAAAGTTGGAGAAGGGGGGGGCGGGGGTTCCGGGGATCCTGTTCTGACTCTCTCTACATAATAAAGGAACTTGAAAGAATCCTATCATCATATTCCAAATCTTACTTGTGCTTTATTTGTAAGATCTTGCTATTTCCTTCACTCAAGGTATATTTTAACCTTAAATATTAGTACATATATTGCAAGTTGCTTGGAAGACACATTTAAAGGATTTTTTTTTAATATAAGGGCAACGCTCAAAGAGAACGGGTTAGAGCTGAGTTCGTTTTGAACATTTAGTGTGCCTGAGATAGTATCCCAAAAAACAACTCAGGTCAAAACATCAGAAAATCACTACTTAAGAGCAGTTATCAGTTACTTTATTACAGGTTCCCAGGTAACTCTGTCAGAAAAAGTTAAAAGGAATATTTCTGAAAGCACAAAAAAAGTTAAGGGAAATATTTTGAGATTTCAAATCATTAAACTTTTAGAAGAAAATATTGGGAAAAAATCTTTGTGCTCTTTGGCTGGATAATAATTTCTAAAGTAAATACCAAAAGCACAATCCGCAAAAAGAAAATACTGATAAATCAACTTCTTCAAAATTAAGAACCTTTATCCTTTGAAGGCACTGTTAAGGGCATGATAAGGCAAGTCATAGACGTGAAAAAAACAACTGCAGATCATGTATCTGATGAATGACTTCTATCCAGACTCTATGAAGAACTCATATAACTCAATGAACATATCCAATTTAAAAATGGACAAAAGATTTCTTTGATATTTCATTAAAGAAGATGCCTCAATGTCTGACATACACAAGATGCTCAACATCATTGGTCACCAGAAAAGTGCCAGTTAAAGCCATGATAAATATCACTACACACGTCTTAGAATGATGAAATTAAAAAGTCTAACCAAAGCAAGTGCTGGTAAGGCAGTGAGTGAAGCTGGTAATAGGGGAGCCTGCTGGTAGGGTCATAGAAGCACCTAGAAACACTTCTCAGCAGTTTCTTAAAATGGTAAACATACACCTACCATATGACTCAGCTGTTCCGCTCTTCCCTGTTTGCTCAAGAGAAATAAAAACATACCTCTACAGGAAGACTTGCATGCCAATGTTAACAGGTGCTTCATTTGTCACAGTGGAGAAGCTAAAAATAACCCAAATTTCATCAAAAGGTGACCTGATAAATAACCGTGGAATATCCATGCAATGAAACACTACTGGGCGATACAAAGAAATTAGCTACTGACACATGCAACAACATGCAGGAATCTCCCAACGTGCTGAGTAAACGAAGCCAGCCTGGGAATAACCATGGATCATATGACTCCGTTTGTATACAATTCTTGGAAATCCAGAGACAGAGGCGGGTCGGTGGGGGTCTGGCAATGGCGTGGGAGGGATGGGACGCGAGGATTGCAAAGGGATGCAAACCAATTTTTTAGAGGAAATAGTTGTTAATTTCTTGACTGTGGTGATGATTTCATGGTTATTTACATATTTCAAAACATATCAGACTACACTTTAAACATGTATGGTTTGTTGTACGTAACATGTATTAAATTGTTTTTTTAAAGATGTAAAAATTGATCTGAATGTAAGGCTGTACAGAACCCACTTCCTGTTGCTAAACTGCCCACAGCTCAAAAGAATCACAGATTCTGAAAAACTCTATCAGCAGGAAAGAAATTAAATTTCACAACGGATTCACACAGGTTACGGGTATAAATTATGCTTCAAGTTTCTGAGTCCTTAACACACAAACCTTAGGTCAGGTGTAAATGAGAAAGCAGATGCGCCATAAGGACAGGCAGGTTCAGGAGGAACTGGGAAGAAAGTAGACCAGGACCACCGATAAGCCGTATTCCTGGGCTTTTAGGGAAAATACATGTGATGTCTATAAATATCCTAAAATGTCTGTCAGATGGCCAACCTGTGGTCAATGATTGGGTTTACCTGGTTCTAGAGAAGCGGAGTCCCCTTTTAGAATGACTGATATTAAAGTGGAGAGACTCTTCAAATGTAAATCCTGGAATAATTAAGCTATGCCCCAGATGAATATAACTCATGGTTCTTGAGGCTGTGTTCCCTTTAATTTTGGTAGCCTCACTGGCTGGATCGAACATAAATAATAGGCTTACAAAGGCATTTTCGTATTTTGTATTCCTGCTAAAAAAGAAATTTTAGATCGCTAACAGACTCTGTTTAAGCTTTTTTTAAATACAGAAATATTCGCACCACTCACCCACATGCAGCTTTCTGGCGTTGTCTGCAATTAATGAACTTGGACAACTCCGTACTCAAGAGCACCATGACGTCCAGAGCACGTCCAGCAGAGCGAACGTGACTGCTGCACAGTTATGGCGTGATACAAAGCACACAGTGACACCGCAGCTCCAAGGTTCACATGAACAAGCATCACAGGGAATGCTTTCTACAGTAAGAGTCTGGATGTTTCATCTGCGAGAAGCCAAATCATACAGCATTGAAGAGCACACTCAAGCGCCTGGACTCAAATCCTCCGTCAGACACTTAACTTCTGCAAGTCTCTGATTCCTCATCTATGAAATAAGGGCAATCAAAGTGTTTACCTCACAGGATAGCTATGCAGATTAAATAAATGAATAGGCACAAAGCACCCAGAATTATGCCTTACTCACACGAAGCACCCGAGAAGTCTTACTTTGTCATTGCTGTTGTTATAATTATGTTCGTGTTTGTCACTGTTAATATCCAGGATAATGAACACTGTCAATGACGATTTGAAAACTGCAACTATATCTACCAAAAATTAATATAAAAAATCTGAACAGACTTTTGTATATTTTGTCAAAGAAAGTACACAAATGGCCAATAAGCACATGAAAAGACGCTCAACGTCACTACTCGTTAGGGAAATGGACATCAAAACCACAGTGACACACCGCTTCACACCTAAGGTTGCTATAATTAAAGAGAATGAAAAAAAAAACCAGGAGTGGACAAGGATGTGGAGAACCTCAAACCCTTCTGCAGTGCTGGTAGGAATGAAAAAGGCACAGATGCTGTGAAAACGCTTGGTGGTTTTTCAAAAGGTTAAACAGAATCACCCGAAGAACCAGCAACTCCACTTGTAGGTAGGCATTCAAAAGAATTGAAAGCAAGGTCTCAAGGAGATGGTTGCATATCAGTGGTCAGCAGCATCATTCGTAACAACCAAAAGGTGAAAACGACCCAGTGTCCACTGACGAAATAACAGATAAAAGAAAACATGGATCAGACACACAAATGAGGACAAACACAGACAAACACTGTGTGATTCTAGCTGGCAAAACTGCGTAAAAACTGTGGAATTTTACATAATGTGCTCATAGGTAAATGAGATAACAGGACAGGCTACATAAGAGAAACAGGGTCACTGCTAGTTAAGCTAAAGGAAAAGAAAAATTATCAGCCCATAGACATTACAAACCGAAGCCTCTCGAGAGTTAACGCTCGGCCATGCCTGTCCAGATGTACATGGAAAAACACCACCCAAAAATGTCTCTTAAACTGATTTAGGGCTTTCTGACCCCCCAAAAAGAGCAAGAAATGCGTCTATGTCAAATCCTCTGGGGCATCTTTTTGTATCAAAAGGGATAACCACACTGACACTATTCTTTCTTAACCACATTATCAAGCTAGATTCAAGCACATACATCTTCATTTCTATAAAAAGGAAAACTACCAGGAAGTCTTAATGCAATGAGAAACATACTAGAGTAGGGTCATTTTCCAGGTATGAAACATGTCTTTCGCTAGCTGGCAGCTGCGGTGCTGGCCAGGGTTTTCCGAGGTCTGTCTGCTGATGCAGGCTAATCACCATCCGCTTGGGCGAAACCGGCCCTTTGCTACACACGAACACACACTCCAGAGTCTCTGGGTGTCCTCACTCAGGGGCATTCTTGAAACTCACAGATACACAGAAAGTTGTACGCAGTCAATTTACACATTATAGACTGCCTGGTCTAACTCAAACCAAACTTCCTACTCACCTCCACTATGTTAACTGGATACCAGAACCTTCATTTCACCCTCAAACTGCTCTATATCATTGTCAAATGTTAAACTCTTCTGTTCCTTCCTAAGTTTGCTCCTTTCTGACTTAGCAAGGCAAGCTCATGAGTCTGTTACACACTAAACAAAACAGTTAATTAATAAAAGAATATTTGGGTATGATTCCGACTATACTCGTATAGCGTTCTGGAAAAGGTGAAACCACGGAAGCAGTAAAAGTATTGGTGGTTGCCAGGGGTTAAGGGTTAGGGACATGGAGAAGCAGAGACAAAGCGCAGAGGGTTTGGGGGGGGGCACTGAAAATACTCTGTATGAGACATTATAATGGTGGATACATATCATTATATATTTGTCCAAACCCATTGTAAAACACCAAGAGTGAACCCTGAGGTAAACTGCAGATTTGGGGTAATAATGACTTCATCAATGTTAACAGATGTGCCACTCTGGTTAGGGATGACGATAATGCATGGGGCGGGGCTATACATGTGTAGGGACCGGGGCATATGGGAAATTTCTGTACTTTCCTCTGGATCTTGCTGTGAATCTAAATCTGCTCTAAAAAAATGAGTCCTTTAAAAAAGAAAATTTAGCCCTGGCTGCTGTGGTTCAGTGGATTGAGTACTGGCCTGCAAACCAAAGGGTCGCTGGTTCAATTCCCAGTCAGGGCACATGCCTGGGGGGTGGGCCAGGTCCCCTGTAGCGGGCGTGTGAGAGGCAATCACACATTTATGTGTCTCTCCCCCTCTTTCTCTCCCTCCCTCTCCCTCTTCTAAGAATAAATAAATAAAATCTTTTTTTTTTAAGGAAAGGAGTGCCATTGGGAAAACAGCTCAGTTTTTGAAGGGCAGTCTTACAAGCATTAGAACTCTGAGGACAATTAGTGTGTTAAGTAATGTTTAAGGCACCTCATGAAATCTACATAAGGATACTTCAATATGTTAAAAGTAGAATCACAGAAGTAGGGCTTAAAATTATAAACTATACTTTCATATACTTTGTAGCAGGAACTGCTTTCCAGGACAGTCACAACCATTTGTCACTAAATCTCATGCCTTTAAAAACACTCTTCTAGAAAGCCGGCCTGAGGGAAAAAGTCAGAAATTCAACTCCAAGACTTGTGCAAAAAGATAATTAGTAGACTGTTAATGAAAAACTTTCTAAAGTGTTAATGTCAAAAATAGGATAATGGTTAGATAAGTTATGTTAAATTAGAGTCATTAACAAGTTATATTTTCATATTATAAAGCCTCAGCAATAAAGCAGTATGACAGCGGCACATGAATATAGACAGACCAATAGAACAGAGTAGAAAATCTTGAAATAAGCCAAAATCCAAACAGCATCCCTTCAAGGATAAAGGAGTCCCCTTAAAATCAGTGGGGAAGACGGATTATTCCACAAATGTCAGGACCACTGGAAAGCTCTCTCTCTAAAAACAAAGCTGTATTCGTATCACATGCCTTACACCGAGATGGATTCCAAAGGGTCAAAAATGTAAACGCAAAACACGAAAAGGACTAGACCAACCATGGGAGAATCATTTTCAACCTCAGAACAGGAAAGATCATTTTCGCTATAACATAAACCAAAGGCCATAAAAGAAAAACACACACTCAACCGCACAAATACAGTTTCCTTGTGGGACAGAGGGGAACACAAAAGAAAATACTCATCACAGGTAAAGGGTTTTTTATTTAACATACTAAGAGTTCCTATAAATCACTAAGAAAACAACCCAACAATCTATTAAAAATGGACAAAAGATATGTACAGTTCACAGAAATGGATACACTTAAATGGCTCTGTAAGATATTCAATTACACCTAATACAAGAAATCCAAAAAATTAAAATCACACTAACACTATTTTTTACCTTTTAGAGTGTCAGATTCAGAAAGTCTTGATAATTTCCTATGTGTGGAAGAATAGACACTCTTACAACCTGCTGATGAAATATAAACAGGTACAATCCCTGAGAAGAGCAATTTGCACATATCTTTCAAAATGGCAAATGCATACATCTCTGACCTAACCATTTTATGATTTTTCTTCCAGATATACTAACACACAAGCAAAATGGCTTCTATTCAAGATTACTCACTGCAGTATCACTTGTACCGGAAGACTTGGGGAATGGTTAAATTATGATTCACCCAGGCATTATGCAACCATAAGAAGAATAAGGAACTGCTTTACAAATTGATGGGAAAAGTATATCCACGATTATGAATCAGTGTGTGTGGAGGGGGGATGTGAAAGAGGAATAACACAAGGTGAAGATCAATTCTTAGAATGAGCTATCATTTGTGTAAAAAGGAAAACAAGCCCTGACTTGTGTTATTTTTGGTGTGGCTCAGGAGGCTGGGTGTTATCCTGCAAACCAAAAGGCTGCTGGTTCGATTTCAGGTCAGGGCACGTGCTGGGTTGCAGGCCAGGTCACTGACTGGGGGCGTGTGAGAGGCGACTGGTCGCTGTTTCACATGTTGATGTTTCTCTCCCTTTTTCCCTCCCTTCCCTTCTTTCTAAGAATAAATGAATTTTTTTTTAAAAATGGAAAAAAACAGGTGTGCAGTCAAAGTTACGGCAGTATTAACTCAGATATAAAGTCATTAACAACTGGCTCCAGACCCCTAGAACACCTAGCCAACCTCTTTTGCAAGGCTGATCCGGTCATTTCATTAACCTCTCAAAAAACAGGGTATATTTTTTAACTCAATTTCTAGACCCCACTCCTTGCAGAGTGGCTGCTTACCTATTTATCTGCTTCCGTGTGCTTAAATAGATACAAAAGACTACACGAGCATTTCAAACATGTATTGATTGTGGGGGTCGGGGGACAATGATTGCCTGCCAGATGGCAAGTGTGGGTAAGAGAGGAGGGGTGAAAGCCACCCCATGTTACCGTGAGACAGTCTGTCTGGAGCACCAGGGAGTTTCTCTCACTGTCCAAGATGGCTGCAGGGGGAAGTTCTCACACTGAGTGGGCAAAAAGCTAGAAATACCCAATAGAAAATTGGGTAGGGCATGAGCAGGAAAAGCTAGCAAGATCACTGAATAAAGGAAAACGCATTCCCGCCCACCCCACTCCACTACCAGACTGGGGGTGGGACCAGGAGAAGGCAGACACAGGTGCCATGGAAGTCAAAATGGTACGCAGTGGGGGGGGGGGNGGGGGGTGGGGGGGGGGGGGGGGGGGGGGAGGTTCTGGACCAAAGAGGCCTGTCGGTCCATCCTGGGGAAAGAAGGACTGGTTGGGAGGGGGATCCGCACAAAGTGTGAGAAAGTTTGGGAAGTTGGTCATTTTGAGAAAGCATCTGGCCTATCCCACACTCAAGCTACTATAATCCCAGGGGAACAAAGAGGCTCTTGGGCTCATGACTCACTCTTGCTCATGACCTGAACTCACACTGTGCACTCCCCTGTTCTGTCCACCGGCCACACATGGCCATGGCCTGCAGGAGGGAGCCTCTCTCTTCCGCGCACCTGGTGATACTCTTGCCCGTGGGCTCATGTGCTCTCTTGCCCAGCAGCGACATGTACCGTGGACTCCAGGAGGGCCTCTCTCCTGCTTGCCCGCCAGGTGATGCACTGGCTGGTGCGTTCACACACTGCAGTCCACGACCTTGGGGCCCTAGCAGCCCCATGGCCCACAGTCACTCAGGCTCCACATGCAGGCTCCAGGAGGCAGCCTGAAATACACAACAGCCATGAACAGGCCAAGCTATCTGAAGGGGGACTGTGGCCACTTAGCTGTCACCTGTGGGCTCCAAAGGTCTGGAATTCAAATTGGAGCAGGAACTCCAGACCCAGACACTTGGTCTGGGTCTTGTTGAGAAGACGGGCTTTGAGATCAGAGTCTGCCCTTCTCCCAGATCACGCAGCACCACTTTCCTTTGGCACCAGCATCTGCCCCACCAGTCTGGTTTGGTGGCAACAGGAAGCTGGACTGAACCAGGGTTCAGCCAAGGGTGGGGGGCAAATAGGGATTTGGAATGGGGTCCAGAAATCAAGGTGTCCAGGAAGTATTAGGATGTCCTCGCCCCTCCCCGACACAGGTGTGAGTAGGGGGAAGGGACACATGGAACAGGAACATCCAGAGTTGTTTTGTGCAGCAACAGCTTTGCAGCTGACCTCTGCCATGGTCATTTAACGTATCTGTAACCTTTAACTGGTTGCACAGATATGTTAAATAGCTGTGGCCATGCCCTGAGCCAGGGAGATGGGAGTGATTTCCACCCAGGATATAACTGGGAGGTAACTCCCCCTGGTTACAGCACCTGCGTGAGAGCTTGGAGATGATTGGCTCCACTCCATGGGGCCACACCTGCCCAGACTTACCATGGCAACCCAGTAAAGCTGGAAGGACATGAGAGTGCTGGCAAGTGTAGCTGATTGTGGGAGGAGTCGGAAATGGGGCTGCAGAGGAGGACGGGCGCGAGGATTTAAACTGAGATAGGGCAGCCATCGGAGGGAGAGCCACGTAGCTTTGGCAGAGTGGAGACCCCCTCGCAGCTTTGCCAGGGAGAACCACGCAGCTTGATCCTGGCTGACGATGACACAGCTGATGGTGTGGGGAGCCTGAATCTACTTCTTTTCCTGAGATACGGTACCCCAGTTTAGGGCAGAAGGAGAAGGACTGTGTGCATCTGTGGGTGTCCTGAAGGACTTTGATATTTTTAAATAATATATTTTATTGATTATGCTATTATTGTCCCATTTTCCCTCCTTCTTTTCCCTCCACCCTGTGTACCCTCCTCCCACTCTCATTCCCCCCCTTTAGTTCATGTCCATGGGTCACAAGTTCTTTAGCTTCCACATTTCCCACACTATTCTCACCCTCCCCCCATCTATTTTCTGCCTACCGTCTATGCTACTTATTCTCTGTACCTTTTCCCCCTCTCTCCTCCTCCCACTCCCCTGTTGCTAATCCTCCACGTCATCTCCATTTCTGTGGTTCTGTTTCTGTTCTAGGTGTTTGCTTAGTTTGTTTTTGTTTTAGTTCTAGGTATGGTTGTTAATTGTGAGTTTGCTGTCATTTGACTATACGTGTTTTTTATCTTTTTTTCTTAGATAAGTCCCTTTAACATTTCATATAATAAGGGCTTGGTGATGATGAACTCCTTGAACTTGACCTTATCTGAGAAACACTTTATCTGCCCTTCCACTCTAAATGAAAGCTTTGCTAGACAGAGCAATCTTGGATGCAGGTCCTTGCCTTCATGACTTGGAATACTTCTTTCTAGCCCTTCTTGCCTGTAAGGTCTCTTTTGAGAAATCAGCTGACAGTCTGATGGGAACTCCTTTGAGGTGACTGTCTCCTTATCTCTTGCTGCTTCTAGGATTCTCTCCTTCATTTTAATCTTGGCTAATGTAATTATGATGTGTCTTGATGTGTTCTTCCTGGGTCAACTTCTTTGGGACTCTCTGAGCTTCCTGGACTTCCTGGAAGTCTATTTCCTTTGCCAGACTGGGGAAGTTCTGCTTTATTATTTGGTCAAATAAGTTTTCCACGAGTTGCCCTTCCTCTTCCCTTTCTGGTATCCCGATAATTCAGATGTTGGAACGTTGAAAGACGTCCTGGAGGTTCCTAAACCTCTCATTTTTTTGAGTTCTTGTTTCTTCATTCTTTTCTGTTTGGTTGTTTCTTTCTTCCTTCTAATTTGCGACCAAATTCAACCAAGCCAAGCCTGCATTTATGTAGGGGATTGGACAGCAAGCCATGTGGGTGCGCTGCCAATTTGGGTAAAAGGGAGGATGAGCCAAGTGAGCGCCCCACCGTGGAGGATCGGTCATGCACAGGCATCGCAATCCTGGATGATGGGTCACCTGAGAGTGCTGCCATCTTGAAACCTGGCCACGTGGTGGGCTAAGGGTTCCCTTCAGATTATGGGCTGTGTGTTGCTGCTCTGTGGGCACTGCACCAGTAAGGTTCTCTGTGTAACTGGTTCTGATTGGAATGACTGTGGTTCTGAAGGTCATGAACTGGGGTCCAAGGGTGACCATCATTGATTTATAAGGTGTTTGCAAGGTCTAAGCTTCAGAAAGCTGCAGGATGTCCCCGCAAACCTAGGGACTTTTAGTGGAAAGATACCCTGGGGGCTTTTGGCTGCCACATACTGATTTTAAGTACTGAGTTTAAGTATAGTCCTTCCCATGTGGGAAAGGAATAGGGATTAAAAGTGAATTATGGTTAAATCTGGATGGGTAACAAATGTATAAAGACGTGAAAGTTTTACACCTGGAAGAAAGAAAACCTCAATTACTTGGGGGTTTTTTTTGGTTTCATGGGAAAGGAGCAAGTTTCTCTCATTGGTTCTGTCCTTATCAGAAACCCTCTGTATCTGATGACAGGGAAGGCGCCAGTACCCAGCTGGGGAGAAGGCCTTTGCCGTTCAGGACCCAGGAAGGGTCACTCAGGGATGATGAGTGCTTCAGCCTGAGGCAAAGGAGCAAGTCTCTGCCAGGAGGCTGGGCCTGAAAGAGCACGTCTCTGCAAGTCCCAGGGGACACACTGGTGCAAGAGAAGGCCTCTACCTGTGTATTTTTCTGGAATTCTCTGTTTTGGCTTTTAATCTGTATCTGCTCTGAAAAGGAAGTTGAGGATTCTAGAAAAGATTGAAACTTCACACCCTGTAGGAAAGTGAACAAGGAGAAGGGTTTTCCTTCACACTTTGTATTTTTCTCCCTACCTGATCCCTCCCGAATTTGGCATTCTGAAGGAGTGAATGATGACATGAGGTTTCTTTGCATAAATCTAGTAAGACCAGTCATTAATAGTGGTTTTGTTAACTGAGATTTTGACTGGAATGTCACACCTGAAAGAGGCATGTCTGGGTTCTGGTTGTCACCAGAAAGCCCCGAGGAACTGAGACTGACTTGAGAAGCTAGTGAAAGCTCATGAGAAAAGCATGGTACTCTGGTTGGCTAAGCAGGTCAGGGCAGTCTTTCCAGGGAAGGAATGAAGGTTGCCTTCCTGAAAGATGCTAAAAAGAAACCTGTAGGCACAATGGAGGCTCAAGGATCTGAGTGAAACAACCGGCGCAGGGGAAGCCAGATGGTGAATGTGTGGCTCTGCTTCTGTGCCCCGAGGGGCGGGCCGAGTAGTCTAAAGGTTCCCTGTGTGAATTCCAGCAAATGCTCTTGGTGTGTTTATGCAAACAAACAGTCAAAACCAAAAGTGAGACTCGACGTAGTCCATTTAATAACAATGATGGTGATCTTAAGGAAAAAAACTGTGGTTCAAGGAAAATCACTATGCTCAGTATTAGACATCAGAATGGCACAGCTAACTGTCTTGAAAGTTTGCTTTCACTTGAAAGTTGAAACCGGGTTTGTAATATCACCAAAGATGTACAATTTACAGGTGCAAAGGATCTGTCAAATTGCCATTGTTAAATGTCATTGCAGGAAGGACCTTGAAAGTGAATGTCTTCCCAAAAGACCATCTCACAGGCACAAAGACTGGTTTGGGGATTGTTGTGTGAATTAACCTGTGTGTTCTTCTGTGTTCATAGGGTGTATGCCTATGACTTCACTACCTGAGTGGTTGCAATACAGGCCTCACTCAAGGAGCCCATCTTCACCATCGCCCCGAGACAACAGTTTGGCTGAACTTAGTGGTTGGGTTGGTGAAGGGTTCGGGTGGTCTGTGGGCTTCACTTGAGAACTGATTTTCCCTTTTCTGTCTTAATGGCTTGGTCAGAAAGGGCTCAGATATCTGAAAGGAGGGAAATCCTAATGCCTTCCTCTCAGCCCGAGTGAAGTACAGTGGGCCACAGGAGTTTGGGATAGGTGCAGCATGCCTTGTACACCTTCCTCTGGATAAGCCATTCTTCACCTAAGTCCCTGCCTTCATCGTTTGGTGGTTATGATTTAATTGTGCCTTCCAACCCTTTCCAAATCTGTCACCTCCAGAATACGACTAGGATGCCAACTGTCCAGTAATGCCAGCCTTTGGACACCAAGCCTGCGACTGCCTGGTGACAACCAACTGACCGGGATTCTGTAAGGTCCTTCTCCTTACAGGAAGGACTCTCTCCGTGCTGCACCCCCGCCCTTTTCGGGGCACACCTGACCTGAGGGTAGGTAGGACAATGTCCATATCCAGCCGGAAGTAGTTACAAGAGGTGAGACCTTTGTCCATTGTCCTTTATATGATTATAAAGTGGTTGTACATCTGAAAGGAGGGATTGAAACAGGATTCAGCTGGGGGGGGCAAATAAGGATTTGGAATGGGGTCCAGAAATCAAGGTGTCCAGGAAGTATTAGGATGTCCTCACCCCTCCCCGACACAGGTGTGAGTAGGGGGAAGGGACACATGGAACAGGAATATCCAGAGCTGTTTTGTACAGCAACAGCTTTGCAGCTGACCTCTGCCATAGTCACTTAACATATCTGTAACCTTTAACTGGTTGCACAGATATGTTAAATAGCTGTGGCCATGCCCTGAGCCAGGGAGATGGGAGTGATTTCCACCCAAGATGTAACTGGGAGGCAACTCTGCCTGGTTACAGCACCTGCGTGAGAGCTTGGAGATGACTGGCTCCACTCCATGGGGCCACACCTGCCCAGACTTACCATGGCAACCCAGTAAAGCTGGAAGGACATGAGAGTGCTGGCAAGTGTAGCTGATTGTGGGAGGAGTCGGAAATGGGGCTGCAGAGGAGGACTGGCGTGAGGATTTAAACAGAGATGGGGCAGCCACTGGAGGGAGAACCACACTTCTTTGCAGAGTGGAGACCCCCTCGCAGCTTTGCCAGGGAGAACCACGCAGCTTGATCCTGGCTGACGATGACACAGCTGATGGTGTGGGGAGCCTGAATCGACTTCTTTTCCTGAGATACGGTACCCTAGTTTAGGGCAGAAGGAGAAGGAAGGACTGTGTGTGTCTGTGGGTGTCTTGAAGGACTTTGATATTTTAATGAAGACATTAGGTCACTACTTTAAGTCTGTATAGCTTTAAACAAACATTCCCTTTCCTTCTCTCGAATCTCTTGCATTGAGAGACAGCTTTCCTCTGGAGGCAGACAGCGTGAACCTAATGGGGGGTCCTTTCGGTAACAGTACATAGTCAGCCCCCTTGGCCCTGTTCTGTAACAGAACCCCTATTTTTTTTTGTTCAACTATA
This sequence comes from Sturnira hondurensis, assembly GCF_014824575.4. NCBI lineage: Eukaryota > Metazoa > Chordata > Mammalia > Chiroptera > Phyllostomidae > Sturnira > Sturnira hondurensis. The sequence goes on along the minus strand of NW_028094846.1, from coordinate 8,430,739 downwards.
CTCATGAAGTTATCCTTTTATATCTTCTGAATTTTTTAAAAAGATACATTACCTATTTTTAAAATTAAATTTAAAAATAAAAACATGTTTGAAAAGTTTTTAACATCTTCAAAAACTGTAAGAAGATGCATTATTAGAAAAAAGACAGGATATATAAAATATATTTATATTTTATAAAATATACAGTATGATACCAAATATGTACAAAAAGTACATCTGTATACAGAAAATACTAGAATTAAATAAAATATTAAGAGAATAGTTATCTCTGAGTTGTGGAATGATAGGTGATTTTAATTTTCTTTGGATTTTCCTGTGATTCAAATCATATTCACAGTTTATATTCACAATTAGAAAAAACTGTATTAATTTTCTAATGACATGAATCGAAGGGGTTAGAAATTAAAAGGAAAAGTAGAAAGTTATTAGGGATTATCCAGGGCTCTAAACATCACGTGAACCATTCAGATTTCCTTAAAACATCACTTCCAATAGCAGAATCCAGAATTTATGGATGAAGACTTCAGGAAAGCAGATTACAAGAGCTCATCTGGCCCGAGTCTACTCTTTAGGATCACTGTGAGATCACGCTCATCCTGCTACTTTCTGGATGCTTTGTCCATTTTTGTTTTCTGTTACCTAGGTAATGGTACTTCCAGCACTTCCCCTCAAGACTGTGAAACTAACAATCTGGTATTTCTCAGTGTCCAGTGTTCTCGACCTCCAGCTCTGAAAGGTCGTCTCCCTCGGGGAAAGCAGTAGGCCCTAGGAGCTAAAACAGGAGGCTGAGGAATCTGGGGTTGAGTTCTAATCCTGACGAACTGTGACATTTGTCTCCAATAGTGGGAATAAACTAAAACTCCTCAGCCAGTTTCCTTAATGAGGAAACTTAAAGCATTGTTCTGAAAAATATTTAGGACTATCAACTTTAACGTTTCCTTTTAACTTTTTGCACTATGCTTCTGGATTTTGTTTTCTTGCCTGATGTTAAGTATTTTCCTCTATAAATTCCCACTTCTCCAAACATCATGTGCAATCTCACCCATCTCTGAGACTCAGGAGTATGGTCAAAGGTACTTTCAGGAAGCCTACTGAAAATGACACCATGTGAACAGAATCTGAACAATGTTGAAGACAACTTACGGAGAAACAAGAACGCAATCAGGATCTAAAGTGGATCCTTATAAGCCAAGTATACGCCGACACCTACTTCCTGTAACCAATACTTGGAAAGGGAAAGTAACTCCTAACACCTGAACCCTGCTGGAAGCTAAAGAAGACGATAACTCCTGTATGACCACCTAGCAAATGAAGTTTTGTCTGGCCTTCGAGCGCTCAATTTTCACTTCCTTTTCTCTTTACAGGACACCCACAGACACCACTGTACTGGGCCTTGGGACATCGTGCTGGCTCTCCTCCCATTTCTGTAGCATGTACTTCTTGATGGCTGCCTTCTCACTAGAAAATAAGCTACATTAAATCTGTAGCGGCTACTCTACCTACAGGCCTGGAGCACTTGACAGCCTTTGGGAAGAAAGGTGTTTTTACAAACCTCAGAGAGCCATTATCCCTGTGCCAGAACAGGGTGAAGCAACTTCAGCAGTGGCCTCAGCCCAGTTCAAACCCCTCCTCCTGGTTAACAAGACCAAACACCTCTCTGGTTACTTAAAAGTTCTTCCAACAGGGAGGGACGAGGGAGCCGCCGCTGAATTTTTTCTGGATTAACTCAGTCATTCGTTGAATGCTTTTTTTGTGGTTCACCTACTTAAAAGGTGATCAAATCACTTTGTGCTACTGATGAGAGCAACCTGCAAAGAACAATTACATAAACTCTCAGCTTCAACTTACCTCATCCTTCTTTCTACCGAAACAAAGCCCTGGAAACCGCTGCCTGGCCGTCAGTTACTCCCTCAGTGATCTCAGTAAAGCCTACTTTCTTTAGCATTGTGAATCATTTTTCCTCAGCAAATCAGAGAAGTTCATTTCATTCAACATAACAGGACACAACTGTACATCATTTTTATTTTTTTAAGATTTTAATTATCTTTAGAGGGGAAGGGAAGGAGAGAGGGTTATCAATATATCGTTGATAACCATACATTATCAATGTATGGTTGCCTCTTGTGCGTCCCCTGCTGGGACCTGGCCTGCAACTCAGGCATGTGCCCTGACTGGGAATCGAACCGCGATCCTCTGGTTCTCAGGCCCACGCTCAATCCACTGAGCTACACCAGCCAGGGCACCATTTTTAAAGCGTATGCCCTGAATTTTATTATCTGAAAAAGATAAGGAAATCCTTACAAACAAACTATTCTTAAATACACACGGGCGCTCTAGAACTTTGTATTATTTAAGTCAGAAAGTTTGTACAGAACCTCAATTCTATACTGGCAATTCCTAAATCCAAAAAGCTCTGAAAATGCTTATTCCATAACTTCGTTAGCAGTAAAATCTGACCTGCACGACATAACACGATTTACAGTCTTATACAACACTTAGTGTGAAGATTCATTTGTTTAACTGCAGGAATGTTACCACAGCTGATTCTTGAGTGCAGCTCCAGACCCCACTAGGGGTCTGCACACTCACCACAGTTTCTAAAACTAAAAAAAAAAAAAAAAATGAATTCTGAAACACCCTAGTCCAAATAGCTTTGGAAAAGAGATTATGGATGTATGGTTTCCTTCTTCAAAAATACTGAAAATAAAATAGCAATAAACCAACATGGCAGAGGGTAGAAAAATACTAAGATGTTATAAAGGAAATTACCTTTCATCTGTAAACATTAATAGAACACATGATTTAAATGACAACAAATTCTCTCTCGAAGAAAACAAGGAGCTAAATGAAATCAATACAATTTAAAAGAAACAGTATAGGCCTAGGCTTCTTGCAAGTTCTCTTATTCCAGTGAGAAACTGTCTGTGCCTAACGTATGTCTCTAAAATGTATTTGGAGTTGACAGGAAATGGTGTCGACATTCACAGTCATTGCCACATCCTAAGTACTGAACTCGAGCTTAAGATCCCAAGGATCCCTGAAGTATGAATACTCATTTGTAAAGTTCAATTGACAGTATTTGAGGAAATTAAAACACTTAAATAACATGGACACATTTGGGGATGTACTGGGTAAACATTCCCGGATGTTCTTCCCGCAGGCAATGAGCTAGAGCACACCAAACTCTTAGTCTTGCTTGAACAATTTCATTCATTTACACATTAAAACAAAACAAATTGTGAGGTTCATATTGAAGACATATAGGAATGGGTGCTTTGCCAAGAATATTCTAAGTTAATTGTGTGAAGAACATTTCTTTATAAGGTCAGTCACATCTAATTCAAGCAGGACCAAAATGAAACAACTTCCTGGGCTTGTTACTACTTGCAACATTTTAGGTAAATATAGCGACACAGTATCTAAAAGTGCAACAAAATATATTCTCAGCCTTTGTCTCTTAATCCCTGAACTCCAAGCTTTACCTACTGCCACAGGTAAAGCTTCTGCCCCCTTCAACTCATACCCAGTTCATGAGAAATTCCTACCAAATTCCCACTGTCATAGCTCTAGAATTATATGGTATTTGATGCAGTATAATTAATTCTTTTTCCTCTGCTTGCTGAAATAGTACCAGCCTTTAGAAATTTTAATAAACAGTAAGCTACATACTAGCTTAATGTTATCCAATAATATCGATATTATGTACTTTATTAACTGAGTATATTAGACAAGTCATACCGATGTTATTAAAATTTAAAACTACATGATTTCTCAGTGATCGCTTTATTGTGATAACCACATTCCCCGTCTAACTACCCAAGGGCACTTCTGTGCACACACCTGCAGACCTGTCGGACTGATGAGTGCAGCGCTCGGGCACAGGCACGGCTACAGACTGGTATCTCCCACAGGGCGTCCTAGGCTCACTATCCATTCACAGTAAAGCAGTTAGTTTTAATGTTCTCATTGTTTACCAGAATGCACAGACAGTGAGGCTGGCTTTGCTGCTCCCGTTTCCTTTCGCTAGCCTGCTGAGCTTTTTCAGCCAATTGACTTTGCTTTGAGGCTATAAATATCTGAAAAATGTTCTGCATTTGATGCTGTTGGATTCTGCATCCATATTTAGCTGTTTGTGGCATGCCTTTGTTTCAGCGGCTCCACCGCCCATACAGTCAGGCAGGTTGAGATCTGGATGGTCCAAGGACAGACAGATCAACATGCGGCAGACACCGACGACTTACTGTGAGCAAGGTACCAATCTGCTAGACACGGTGACAATGACGGGGGTGGCAAGAGAGGAATGCAAAGATAAACAAGACAGCTCCTTGGTGTCAGAAATTTTATAGTCTTGACAGGGTGTGGGCAAAACTAACTGTAATCCCAAAATACAACAAATGAAACATTTTTACAACAAAAAGAAAATGAAGACTAAGACAGAATAAATTTTTCTCCTAGCCGTGTCTCAAAAGACGTGCATTTGTGCTCTAAATATGGATCTACCTATTGTAAAGGCTCTGAACATATTCCAAAAAAGTTTTCCAATCATGGCAATTACACAAAACTCAGGATTGTGTGTGTATGTGCATGGGTACTCAACTTCCCAAGAAGTGCCTGGTCTCCCAGTTTTGTGAGGTAAGCTAATGAAATATCACTTTTAAAAGTTTCTGTGAAGATCATTTTCGGGTGGGAGGAGTATACTTTTGTTGTTGTTTGTTTGCACACTAGTTTCAAACATTCAAACATAAGTGTTCTGCAGAGGATGTCAACCCTAGCCAGAAGCCAGCAACACTTAACAGAGCTCCTTATTTTGTACCCTATCCTAAAACCCACATGGCTCTTTTAGGTTAGGTCTCTAAACTGAATGAGACCTGAGCTAGACCTGAGCAAGCCCCCCATCCCCACCTTCCTATCTTACGAAAACATTCCAAACAAAAACACATCTGTCCTCAACGTTCCTTCTTTCAAAGATCAGTTCACTGACCTTTTGATAAAAGTGATCCGGGATCCTCTGACAATAATGATTTACATGCATTAAGGGCTTGCTTGGTGCCTCGCCCCAAGAGTCAGTCTGGAAATGGTAGGCCAGTGTAGATAAAATAATAGGGCAGGACATGGAATCAGACAACCCTAAAGCTAAAACGGACCATAGATACCAATTACTCCAGACTCCACATTTTACATAGAAACTTAGACCCACAGTTAAAATTACTCGCCCAAAGTTAGACAACCAATTTGTGGCAAAGCCAGAATGAAAAACCAAGTCTCAACCCCCAGTTTTATACTCTGGACTAGGTTTCCCAGTTTCTGGATTTCTTTAAAAAAAAAAACACCATAAGACTACATGCTTCAAAGTCTCTTTAAATTGTGTGGAAAAATCCAGATGTTACAAAAATAATGAGGATTTTTAAAGCCCCAAACAAGTAAACAAGAACATCAACATAAACTAGTGTTTTTCAAATTGATTTCCTACATTCTATTATTTTTACTTTAAAGTTTTTTAAAGAGTTATACAACAGGCAACTTAAAAACTACCTAAGAACAAAGAAAAGCTAACAGTCATGCAGGTAGTTCTGGAATATTTACATCAACCCAAGGCAACAAAGTCGTATCCAGGATGAACTGCTTTAGAGGAAGGAAAGTAGCAGTTCCACACAACCAATAAAAACAACTTCTGGTGAATGGATAGGGAAGACAAAAAAGTTACGGGGCTGTAGAAAGTCTGCAACTTGACCCTGAAATGCACACTATGTGTGAGGGAGAGAATATATGTGTGTATATGTACATGCATATTTAAGAATACATACCCACATATATACACCTCACAAATCCAGCCCTAGGAATGGACTCCAACAACAAGCACATATTTTTATGGGTTTCATGCAAAAAAGCATAGCTAACCTAGGTCTAGGAAACCCAGACAGAATAGTTTTGGACACAGCAATACTGACTTATCATATATACCTATTCCTACAGTAACACAGCCCTACCTCCAACTTCATATAAATATAATATGCCAAAGAAATGTGTAAGGACAGGAAAAGGGCTAGGATGGGGAAAATGTGACCACGATATATATTCTAATTCAAGCTTATTTTCAGATTCTCATCAACCTTTGCTATAAACTATCAACTAAGCGGCATTAGCCGGTGGATGGAAAATCAGGCACTAAAATTTTTAATCTGCTGAGAATGAACTGAGACTTTGCATCCTCTTCCACTTCCTTGCTTTAATTCTTTCAGTTAATTAGAATAACATCAAGAAACACATAAACATCAAGCAAAATACAAAGTGGTACCTACATATAAGAATTGGTTATAGGAACTGCTGGGTTTTTAGAACTGAAAGGGCCATTAAGAGACTGTTTAATCCAATCCACTCATTTTACAGGTGAGGAATCAAAGGCTGAAAACGTGACCCGATGCCACAAATCACATGGCCCCTTCGGGGTGAACTGAGACAAAAATTCAAATCTCTGGACTCTGAGCTCTGTGGTCCTCCCTAGGGTGAGAGACGTGACATCTTGAAACCAACTCAACTATCTAGATAGATAACTTCTAAGTCTTGGTCACTCTTGAACAGAACGCACGTCCCTTGTTGAAAAGTATGAGAAAAGGAAGCGTGATGGACTTGCCAACAACAGGCTTAGACGCACATAACTGCCCCAGAACACTGCGCCTGAGCCCAAGTGCTTCAAGTGTGGCGTGTCAGACTCTGCCCCATGAGAACCCTTTTGTGTTCATGGGAACTCATTGGTACATGCATGGTGATGTTTCAATATTTGGGGAAGCCACTGCTCAGCCCCAAATGTCAGGCTATAAATCTTCAGGCTGAGTTTTCAAAAGCAGCATGGTCACCCTAATAGGATCTCATCATTCCGCTTTAACTAAAGAGGTGGTTACTGGGAATGCAGAAAGGGAAAGTTTCAGTATGCTCATCACTTGTAACTTGCTAAGTAGCAACCCAGTCACTTTACAAAGAGAGCCCGAAACAATAGTGCAGTCTGAAGCAACCCACACCCCTTGGTCTAAGCGGTAGTCTTTGGAGAGTGAGGTTGAGAAAGAGGTTACAGATTAGTCTTTTCCCACCAAATGGACAGTTTTGCTAAGCTTTTTCATAATGTCTTGGTTTCCAGCTTCGCCCTCATCAAAGGAAGAAATGAAAGCCCGTGCACTGGACTGCCCCGCGCGCTCCACCAGACCCCCTCGAAGACCGGGTGACAGCTCCCCAAGCCGTCACCTGAGAATTAAGGCTGAACGGCCCAACACCACCCTAAACTTACTACAGGTGCCTGCAAAGGTCCACAGACCACGCCGAGACCCACCTCTCCACTCAAGGAGGGAGGACAGGTCAGAAACTCGCCCCAGAACAAAAAGGGACGTGGGAAACTGACCCGGCGTGGACGGGGGCTGAGATCGGGGCTGAAACTAGCCGGGGGATGGCTTTCAGTCCGAGCAAAGAGAAGAAACCCCGGCCTCGGCGACGGCCAGCGTCCTTACCGTACACCCGGACCCAGCTCTGCTGCTGGCACACCGACTCCAGTAGAATCCGGTCCAGCATGCCCCCGGCCACGGCGCCGCCGACGGGGACCACGGCGTCCAGCTCCTCTGGGGGCAGCGGCGAGTCGGACTCTAGTCCCGGGAACATCTCCGGCCAGGACAGCGCCTCTGCGGCTCCTCCGGACGACGGCGAGAGCTCCATGGTGCCCCGGAGCGACGCGGAGGCAGCAGCGCCCTGCCTGCGGGGAGGGGAGGAGGAGAGCGCCGCGCGGCTGGCGGGCGGCGAGCGGCAGCCGGCTCGGACGCGGCTCACCTCCTCCTCCGCCCACTGTCCGCGCCCCGGGCGCCGCAGCCCACCTGCAGCCGGCGGGCGGGACCCGGGCCGGGAGGCGGATCCAGCGTGGCCCCGGCCGGGGAAGCGTCCGGCTCAGGTGTGGGTCCCTCTGGCGCTAGGACGGGTAAGAGCCCGGGAGGGGCGGCTCGCCCGCCGGCCCCCTCAGAGCCGCCTCCCTAAACCCCGGCCGGCGTGCCCCTCGGCTGGAGCGGACTCGGATTGGGGAAGGAGCCGGGCCGGCCGGGCTGGGCTGGGGGCGCCACCGCCGCCAGGGGCCGCCCCCTCTGACCCGCTCCCGCAGCCGCTGCTGCCGCCTTGGGGCTGCAAGCCGTCCGCGCCCTCTGCCTGGGGGCGGGGGGCGTTGGCCCCGGGTTCTCGCCCTCCTGCCCTCAGCCCCCACCCCAGGAATGAGCCGGCCCGCCACCCGACAGCTAACTCTCAGGCCACCGCTGCCCTCTCGACTCCGGCTCCGGCTCCACCGCAGACCTCACCAGCCCGGCAGCCGTGGCGGTGGTGGCGGCAGGCGGCATCCCAGGGTGATAGGCCAGAGCAATCGAGAGCCGAGCGCCGGGCCGCGTGTGCAATCGAGTAAAGAATCAGGGGGAGGAACTGCCGCCGAAGGCAAGGCGGGAGAAATCGGAAACCGAGTTATTCACCCGGCCAGCCCCGCCCCCTTTTCAAAGACTGTCTCCACGACCGCCCTGCTCGGCGTGGTCCGGGTCTCCCCAGCAGCTGCTTAAGCCTACGGTGGAGGCGGTGTGGGAGGCGGAGAGGGAAAGGGGTGCGGGAAATTTAAAAAGAGAAAGAGCTTCCCCTTCCCGTCTTCCCTCCCTTTCCCTTTTATGCCCTTATTGATGTGTTTGTGGATTTAAACTGGTATTTCTTATTAGACGAAGGATTGGAGAGGCTGTTTTATTTGACAGTCACCGTGGGGGGAATGCCTTTCTTCGCACAGAGGAAAGTTGGCGGCGGGTGCTGGGACTGTGAGGGCCATGTGGGCTCGACGCTCAGCTCCCTGTCCGCACTGAAGCTGGACTTGTTATCGGCTTAGAATAGCGTGGTTAAGAAGTGTGGTGTGGATGGATGGACAGGCCTTGCAAGCACAGGGATTGTCCAAAAGCCCAGTATTAAACAAACATGTTTCTCTCTTTTATAGCCTTTGATCTTTGTGCAAAATGTTGGCTTTTTTCCCCCTCTCTAATGATGTAACTTGCCTTTTTATTTTGGGTCTATTTGTAGACTCTCTCTCCCCTGATCTTGGCTTCAAGTTTATGCCCACCCAAGGAGGTATTCACTAGTTCAGGTTTAAGAGATTGCTGACAAATTTAAAAATGGAAAATAACTGAGTGCCTTGTACATAATAGGTCTTCAACAATATTTTGAACGTGTCTACTGGAAACAGAGCAGGAATTCCACAAATATATGGTGTGGGGGGTTGTTGTTTGTTTACAATTTTCTGGATAATTTTCCTTAGCATTCTTTGCTCATTTCTCCCTACTTTGCACAGAGACTGGTCTAGAACATTTTTATGTTCTGGTTCTGTGGTATTCTGGTGTGTTATTTGGGTTTATCAGGAGCTGTGAGGAGCATTTGTAATTTTCCCCAAATTCTTGTTTAGAGTAACTAATTCTAAGCAGGAAGTGACCTTAGATATAATCTCACTCTGCCTCTTCTTTAACAGGTGAGGAAACTGAGGAACTGCCAGGTTACCTGGCAGATCAACCACCAGTGCAGATGGGTCTGCAGTGTCTCCATGATAGTGGTTACTTGACTTTATCCTCTCAAGAACCTTTATGTGGCTTGGTGATGTATTTGTAGTCATCATTTCAAATATCTAGAACCCTGATTTCTTACTATCTGACTCCACAGTCAGACTTCTAAGGCTAAACCATTGCATTTTTTTCAGTGGAAAAGGATGGTGTCCTTTGTCCTCTCCTTGAGTGGACAAAGGATGGTGTTGAAGCTAAGAGAATGTAGGGTCCAGCATTGCACAGAGCCAGCATTTTTGTTTACACCAAGTCACGGTTGAAGCCATGGTAACAGAAGTCAGAGAGTGAGTGAATAACGGGCATCAGATGTACAAATCTGAGTGTCTTTTCATTAGTCGATAGATAAGGAATTTATTTACCCAAGCAATCATCTCAAAGCAGCCCTTGGGAGTGGTATGTAAAAACACATTTTTGGGGGGGGAGGGGGGTTGGGGTGTTTGTTTTTTTTTTTTTTTTTAACCTTACTCTCTCAGTGGCATCAGCCATTCTGGAGCTGAAGGAAAAGCTTCTGCCAATTCCCAGCCATCCTACTTCATCCAGATTCTCCAAATCCTGGACCCTGCTTCACATCCCTCTTCTGACCTCTGACTATCTACAGGGGTTTTCTAGTTGCCTAAGCAACAGTATGTCTGGGATTTACCTAATGTTTATAATTTGAAGAGAAAATGCTTTAACCAACTGAACAGTAATTCTATGAGATAAACAAAACCATTATTTTTGAAATTGCCATGTAGCCAATGAAAAAAATGGAAACATAAAATTCTATTGAGCAACCCTCCTAAACATAGCTAGTTAGTAGATAAATTAAAACCCTAGTCTTCTAATTTTTTAAATCACGGATGGATCTGAATGCTTTAAGAGTCCCCTTCACCCCTTGGTAGAGAAAGTTCTTCTAACACTTGTGAAGCCAAGAGTGAATACTTCATGGTTTTTTTTCAAATTACTATTGCTAGGGGAACTAAAAGTTAAAGATTTTAGTCTCAGTTCATAGGCTTAACTGATTAATGTTTGCCGAAAGCTGTTATTCCAGGAAAGCTATTCCAGGAAGTGGAACGTAGGATCCTTGACTCCGGGAAGTGGACAAGCAATTCAACCTTTGTGCTTCAGGGCGTCTGCTAGCAATCAGATGGTATCTGTCCATCAACAGATAAAGATGGTCTGAGGAAAATTACCATGAGGCTGCAACTCTTATGCAACTAACCTTGTTTCCAACCCGCTTACCTACTGTTTCTTCTCCTTATAGAAAGATCACCTTGAAATGAGATGTTAAGATGGTTTTTGAGGGCACACAACCTGCCATCTTCTCAGATCACCAGCCATCTGAATAAAGTGCCCATAAAGATTCAATCTTTGGGCCTGGCTGGTGTAGCTCAGTGGATTGAGCATGGGCCTGCAAACCACAACGATCACGGTTTGATTCCCAGTCAGGCCACATGCCTGGGTTGCAGGCCAGTTCCCAGCAGGGGACTCACAAGAAGCAACCATACATTGATATTTCTCTTCTTCTCTCCTTTCCGTCCTCTCTAAAGAGAAATAAATAAAATCTTAAAAAAAAAAAAAGATTCAATCTTTGTCTCTACTTATTGGTTTTGGTAGAGACTTGTCAACTTGTCTGGGCTCGTTATCACTTAAGAAAAATTCTGAAGAAAAACAAAAACAAATAAAAGTGATAAACCAGTTTCCATTGTTGGGAGGCAGTTATACTCCTGCTTGGACTTATCTTTGGTATCTCCCCGGCGTAATCCTGGATCTTATTGTGAAGATAAATCCTTGTCTGATAAAGTCTTCATTTACATTGTATTTGCAAACTGGGCCTTTGTGTGCGAACTATAATAGAGCTAAAGTCTCATTGCTGCCTACCCTGCCCCCCCCCGCCCCGCCCCCTTTTTTCTCCCTCAGGAGCTTTAGACACTAAGCCCTCAGAGGTGGTCTTATCCTTAGAATCCAACCCCAACAATCAACCCCGAGACCCAGGGCAAGTGGGAACTAAAAACTGGGGAAGAAGGAAAATAATCATAAATTCCCCAGGAAATAGTCTGTAAAATAAGGGCTGGCTATAATCTGAGATTGCCACAAGAGAGACAGAGGCCTTGGGTTCTGAGTCTATACATTGTCAATATTAAGGAGAAATGAGGATCTGGAATCTCGGCTAGCACCGCCTGAAGACCAGGTGTGGCTCCTGCTTCCTCCTCTGTTTACCTGTCAGAAAACACACACACACACAAGAAGTTCCCTCCTCACAAAGGCTCTTAACTGTCTTCTTATAGCCAGTCCTTTCCAAGCTACCTAGACACCACCTCTAGGCAGCTAATCCCTCTGCAGTAATGCAGTTTTTAAGCTGTGGTTCACCAGCCTCTCCCTTTCAATATTCCCTTTCCACTTGGACACAATGACACAGCATTCTCCTGATTACACAGGGATGGGCAAAAGTACTTTTACAGCTGTTTGTATGGAAAAAGACATATGGCTTGTGATTATTACAGTAGCTTTATGAACTCAGAAGAATAGCACAATGTAGCTGTAAACCTACTTTTGCCCAGCCCTGTATTCTATAACATCAACCATGTCCAGTTTGTCATAAAGGAAGAATTTAGACATTTCTCAAGATCCTGTTGTCTGTGTTTCTCCTGCCTTGCTCTCCAGTTCCCCAGTGATCTGTTCACTTTTATAATTCCATTTCTCACCTGGATGACGCTGGCTTTGAGGACACCCATCTCGCGCCCCATCCCACTCCTGAGGTCCAGTCAGCAGTGTGTAAACGTCCAGCACCTCCACTAAGACATGCTGCCTGTCCTTTAGGGAACTCTTTTCCCCTTTTCCCTACCCAAACACCCTTCCCTCCTTGAAGGTCCTTGTGAGGAACTAGAGGGTTCCACCACAGAGGTGCTTAAACATGGAGTTACTGCTGCATTCTTTCCTCCACCCTAGCTTGCATAAATACAACCCCTGCGTTCCATTCCCCCTGGCACCACCCCAGCTCCGGCCTGGTTAGCTTTCACAAGGATGATGCATTCATTTTTTTAACTCTCCTCCTTCCCCTGAGGCCTTTCCACCCCCAGTTCACCCTCCACTCTGCTGGAGGTGAATAATCCACAAAGAGTTCAGACCGGGTCACATCCAAACTCAAAAAAAGAACAACCCAGCTCCCTGCTGCCTTCCAAGTAAGAGGCATTCGCTATTGAAATTAAAAGGGCCTTCCAGCCCTGGCTAGTGTAGCTTAGCAGTTTGAGTGTGGGCCTGCAAACTAGAAGATCATGGTTCGATTCCCAGCCAGGGCACGTGCCTGGGTTGCAGGCCAGTTCCCAGCAGGGGACACACGAGAGGAAACCATACATTGATATTCTCTCCCTCTCTCCTTCCCTTCCCCTCTAAAGATAAATAAATAAAATCATTAAAAAATAGTAAAAATAAAAGGGCCTTCCAAATGCGGTCCCAAGCCACCACCATTGCTATAGGACTCATCACCCCCTGCTCAGCCAACCCAGATGGCTCACCGTTCCCCAAATACATCCAGCACTTCCCTTGGCCCTTGCTTCTGCTCATTTCTTACATGAGGAATGTCCTTTCCATCATCTCTGCCTGCCCCAAACCCACCAACTTTCAAACCCAACTCTCACCCCACCTCCCATCAAATGCCAGTGCCTCCGTCCCACAAGTCATTTCTTGTCACCAAACTGGCAGTGATCTCTGAGTTCCCATGGCATTTGTTCCTGTCTTCTGGAACCAATCACAGACTATATTGTGACAGAGTCCTTTGTGTGACTCTGGTATCTACTGTTAGGTAATAAACATCTTGAGGGCAGAGGCCTTGTGTTATCCCCCACAATGCCTTTCACACAGCAACCCCTCAATGAAAGCCAGGGAATGATCAGTTAAACTGGAAACGAATACCTGGTTGGATTCTAGATGTCTGGGGTTGCAAAAGACATTGAAATAACCAACAAACCTGGCCACACAACCCCCATTTTCTTTCCTGCCCCTCCCCCATTTAAAAATACTCATACCTAAACCCAGGGAAATGACAGGGCTTGCCCAAGGTCACACCACTACAGAGGAATGACTAGAATCCTGATCGCCTGAATCTCAGACCATTGGCCCTATCAATGAATTGTTGGCTCCCTTTTTTAGTCCTTTCCTCAACGAATATTTTTCTTGTTAATAAAGGTTTCCTCCGTAATTTTCTTTCTTTCCATATTATTTAAGTTTAAAGCATTGATGCCACATTCCTGGCCCCACATATAATTTTAGCAAAACGATACTTTTTTTTTAAAGCCAAAGGACAAAACAGAGACATCAGAGAAACATCTGGTCTGATTCATCAGGGTAGGAGCAACTTTTCTATTTATACACAAGTACAGCCCTATCTTTGTAGCTCTCAGCTGTTCCTCATTGCTCAGTGTGGCCCCCTTTTCAACCTTGTCTGTCCCTCATCGAGACAGCCTCCTGCATCCTGAGTCTTCAGCAGAATCGAATGCAATGAAAGAAAATATATTCCCTACTCCCTAGAATGGGTCTGTGTTTAACAGGAACCATTTCCTTACTTTCCGTCTCCTTCAGGAGCCGAGGGAACTGTGTCTCAAGTGGTGGGGTGGCTGCCTTTCGTCCCACTGCATTCTGGGTAGGAAGAAGTTAGATGAAAACCGAAGCTGTGGCACCAGGGAAGTTTGGAAGCAGGTCAGGTGGAAAGGAAGTGAGTATTCTCAACAGGGAAATTGAAGGTGATACAGAAAACAGAGGGGTCTCTCATTCTCCACACAGCAATGTTTGACAGTGATTTAAATCAGAAACTGTTTCATCTTAGGCATTCATCACTACCAAGAAAAACATGGGAATCTTCTTGGGTTTAATGGGTACCATGACCCCTAGGAGAAGGTCACTGTTTGTTCCAACCAATGTCAATATTGTTTGGGGAAGCAGTGGAACAGGCCAGAGACAAAGAGACCTCCACTGGACACTCCTTCTTGACAAAGCTCCTCCAAAGAATAACGTCACCTCAGCATTCAAGTATGGAGACGCAGAAAGAATACAAACTCTCAGATGGGACCACAGGGGCCCCTGACATCAGCGCTTAATTAAAACCTTGAGAGGTTCTAAGCACTGAAAATAATAAGGTGCTCCACCTCACCCTGTGTAAATTTTTTTTACATTGTAACGTGTTAGAAAAACCAACAAATTTCTGATGATTTTTTAGTGGTCAGCTCTACAGGACTTGTTTTAGCAATGGCAAATATCAAACTCCTAAATTTTTTACGTGAGCTTTTGTTCGCTCTTGCTTTTTGCCGGTGCTCCAAACACCACCGCCTGCTTTGACTAACCCAGCTCTGCCTGGAATACAGGGCACCAACCATCTATTAACTAACAGTCTTTGAAGGGGGTGATCTTTAGCAAAGTAATTTCCGTGTTCTTTCAGTAACTATAGAAACACCAAGTTATTCACTCTAGCCAAAGAAAATGATTGGTTCCCTAGTTCTGGGGTTCTAATGAGTTCTTGAAAGACACGATAAAAAAACAAAGCCAAATCATGCTAGAAGAGAGACTTTTAAAATGATTCCACTGTCCTCGTGTTACCTTGGGAGCAGTGTGGCCGTGATTACCACGTGGAGGCCTCACTAGCCCATTTTCATCTGGCCTCTGGCATAATACAGGTGTCAAAGCATCAGTTAAAATGGCTGAAGTGTATTTGAGCCTCTCACTAAGACAAAAATTATCCAAAATATGTCCCTTAGTACTCTGTCATCTAAATATGGACAAAGACAGTCCTAGCAGCTCCTGAATAGCTTACCATTATTGATTAGGTTTGATTGCTGGTGTTGAGAATAAGAAATCTAGAAGGTTTTGGTGGGGTTCTTTTGAGGATCATTTTTCCGTTGGTCCAGTAATAAGATGTCCTAATTAGTAAGGCATCCAGGAGAGAGCTAGGCTTTAGAAGTTAGTAGTCAGAAAGTGGGATATTGAAATATATGGGATTGCTGAGACGTAAGGGCTGAGTGACGACAAGACATGGAATGTGGTTCTGGCAAGCAGGTAACTAAAGCGGAATGGAGGAGAAGGCCACCAGGGTTCCGGTTCCAAACAGCAGGAAGCTGTGTTGGCGCACTCCCAGGATGGTGGGACGGGGCGTGACAGAGAGAACTGTGCGTTGGGCCTCAAGGTTCTCTGGGGATGGGGGTGACAAGGAAGTGACAAGGAGACTGGTTAGCAGCCAGAGGGAGGAGACTGTGGAGCTCCTCCTGAAAAGAAGGCTGAGCTTTTACAGGAGAGATAAGAAGTGATGGTCTGGAAGTAGCAACGGGGCGATCGGCCACATGCCAACCCTGGCCCCCCAACTCCCTCTACAGCAGGACAGAGCAAAATTGTATGAGGCGGTGGGCAGCCCCAGTGGGCAGACTTTGTAGGGCAATTCATAGCCTTGAAGGAGACATCTTACTCTGAGGCAAGAAGTGGAGAGTACACTTCCTAGAAGCAATGTTAAAAATGTAGAGTATTTACAATAAAATAATGTTTTCAGATGATTCCGTGGAAAGGCGATTAGGGGTTTGTAGTGACAGGCACAGGGGATGAGGAGAGGGTTCACAGTGATAAGATGAAGAAGCGAGAAAGTACTAAACCATGAAGGGGACAAGGGTAAAAGCAGATAGATGACAAGAAGCATTTTCCTTTTAATCAGTGACTGAGGATTATGCATGTGAGAGAGATGGGCTTCAAGTGCACTTTGGCCCATGCTTTTTTGACATCCATGTTGGATAAAGATTCTGTCGAAATGCAGAGGTGTGGTGAGGGCTGCCACAAAGGTTTTAAATAGGACCTAGGCACTTTGTTCTTATCTGAGCCATGTCTCTCTGTTCGGAGTGGTACCAACGAGCCTAGTTAGAACAAAGTCTTTCTCTAAGTTTGCAGCTCAGCCAAAGGGCCATTTCTCTATTTCATGAGAACTCAAATCTGTGGCTCTCTTTATTTTATTCCTAGACTCTTCTTGTGGCCTGCCCTGCCCAGAACTAGTGATTGCTCATCTGGAATATTCTCACACCAGTCTCTTCCCCTCCCTTGCACCCTGTCCTGGTGCATCAGTTCGGGCTCATTCTCGCAGTCTGCTTTTCTTCTCCTCCTCCTTCTCAAGTGGTCCTCAGAAACTCCATCAATCCCTTAACGTGTCTTTGATCAATTCCCTCTCTCATTCTCTCCAGTAAGACACCTAATCTTTGTCTTTTTCCTCAAGACCCAGTCAACTCCCCACTCTCATGATCAACAAATGCTTCTGTGCCCTATTTCAAAGAGAAAAATTGAGGGTTCTGAGCAAGATCGTCAACATCCCCACCCCACCGCCATGTTCTCCTTCAGCTTCAGAGATGAGCGATCTCTCCTATTTTTCAAAAGCCAAATTCTTCCACCTCCTTCAGAGCTTCACCAGTGGTCTTCTCTCTCTCTGTCTCTCTGTTTTTTCAATTACAATTTCAACATTGGCTCCTTCCTTCCATTTGTGTGCTCACTGCTCCCATCTCATCAAAAAGTTCCTACCAATGAAGCGCACTGATGCTCGCCACATTCTTTATGTGTTAACGAATGGATAGATACGTGACAAACCAAACATAGCAAAATCCTCTTTGTAGAATTTATGTGACAGTTACATAGATACCGTGCAGTTCTCTGCATAGCTAAGTTTTCTATGTGTTTAAAAACTGTCGTAATAAAAATGTTGGAAGCGGACTTGCAACTCAGCATCTTCCTCAAATCACCAATCTTTTTTCTTCCTTTTTCCATCTTAAAAAAAAAACTATACTGTACTCCCTGTTTTACTACCTCCCTACCTCCCAGTCATTATTTTTTTTAGATCTTTAAAAAAGAGATAGAATGTTGTAAACAGAGGCCCAGTTCCCTTTATACCCATCCAATCCCTTTCTCTCCCAACTACCAAGATGTCAGGATTACTCTGACATTGGTATATATCTTCCCCACAGGCTCCCAGGCACATGTGTGTATGCAAATTCTTTGATGATTTTTTTCTATCGAATTTCCGTTTCATGTCTTAATGAAATTTACATATATAGAATATACTCTGAACTTTACTTTTTGCATTCAGTATCATATTTTTAAGATTTATCTACATTGATCCTCATAGATCTAATCCACTCATTTTAACTGCTGTCCAGTTTTGCATCATGTAAATAGTTCATTATTAATCTACACACTCCACTGTTGATAGTGGCCCCCAGTTTTTCATGGTGGCAAACAAGAAAGCAGTGACCATCCTTTAGGCAATTCTGTCTGCGCACGCGTGTAAGCGTTTCTCTAGAAATATGTCCAGAAATTGAATTGCCATGGAGTAAGGTACACACTTAGTCCACTCTACAAAATACTGGCAAGTTGCTTTTTATCGTGCTTATAAAAATTTATTTTCTCATTCCCAGAGTATGAGAGTGTCTTATCTTTACATCCTTGCCAATATTTAGCATTATCCAATTTTAAATTCTGCCATCTCATGTATGTGGAAAGCAACCCAATCTCACATTTTTCGTTTTCCTCGGGAGAGAGTAGGCATCTTTCCACATTCTGTTGGCCATTTGGGCTTCACTTCTCTGAACTGTCTATTCACCTTCGTTGACAATTCTTTTCTATCGTATTTTTGTCTTCTTTTTATTGACTTATAGATGTTCCCTCTGTGTACATCTTCTGTCAGTTATTTGAATTGCAAATGTTTTCTCCTAGTCTTTTTTTAAAACATTCTTTATGGTATCTCTTTATTTTCTCAAATAAAAATTTAATTTTAAGTTAGCATTTTTTGTTTACGGTTTAAATTTTTCATGCCTTAAAAAAGCCTTTTCTACCCTGAAGTAATGAATATATTCTCCTCTATTATCTTCTGAAAGCTTTATTACTCTGCCTTTCACACTGAAGTCTTTAATCTTCTTGATATTTATTTATGTGTACAGTGGGAAGAATCTAATTTTTCCTTTAGATAGCTCATTGACCCAGTACTACTCATTGAGCAGTCCAGCTTTTTCTCATTGCTTTTCACCTTCACGTACATCTTAGACCAGGTTCTCATACATATTAATCTATCAGTCCATTTATCGATTTATGATCTAGCGCCACATGGGTTACTGTCTCCTGCTTGTCATTTTTCTTTTGCAAAGTTGCCTCGCCTATTCTTGGTCCCGAAGTCTCCATGTGAATTTCAGAATCAACGGGTAAAATTCCACAAAGCACTGTTTTGATTCTGACTATGATTGAACAAAATTTATACATTAAGAAGAATTTGCTGATGTATTGAAACACTATTGATTTTCAAACATTGATTGTATGTCCATTAAGCTTGAAGCGCATTTTCGTAAATATTGATTACTTGTCAAAAGATTGTTTTGAATGTTCTGTGTAGATGATCATATTTTCATATATTGATTATTTTGTTTGTTCCTTTTTTTGTCTTCCTATCTTGGTTAGGATCTTCAGGACAGTGTGGAGCAGATACAATAGCCACGTCCTGTTCCTGACTTTCAAGGGAACATTTCCATGATTTCACTATTAAGTATGAGGTCTCCTGTAGGTCTTTGGTATCAGGGGTTATTTTATCTATTTCCAGTTTTCTATGAAGGATGTTTTAAAATCATAAAGTGAGTGTTCAGTTTTATTCAGTGCTTATTTTTGTGTTTATTGAAGTGATTACACAGGTTTCTCCCTTAATTGAATAAGATTGTAAATTATGCTAATAGAGTTCAAAACAGAAAGTATCATTTCACTTCTGATATTAAATCCTCCTTGATTACCTTGTATTTTCAATGAATTATAAGTATTTCAGTTTAGTTTTTGTGTATCTATAGCTATATGTGGCAGTAGCCAAGAATTTTTCTTTTTGGTGCTGTTCTTGTCTGGTTTGAGCATCCTTCCTGGGTATTCCAGGGGGTTGCCTCCCTGATCAGCCTTCAGTCTGTTCTACTCTATGAGAGCAGTTCTCTCAAAGGTATCTCAGTGGATACATGTAAAGTATTTTGCTTGAGTCCTGGCTGGTGTGGTTCAGTGGATTGAGCACTGGACTACCAAGCAAAAGGTTGCTGGTTCAATTCCCAGTCAGGGCATATGCCTGGGTTTCAGGCTAGGTTCCCAGTAGGGAGTGCTCAAGAGGCAACCACAGCTTGATGTTTCTCTCCCTCTCCTTCTCCGTCCCTTACCCTCTCTCTAAAAATAAATAAATAAAATCTTTTAAAAATAAAAATAAAAAAATAAAGTATTTTCCTTGAGCCCTACATTGCAATACCTCTGTTACATATAACAACATAATTGGTCTCCTTCTTGTTAAAATTTACTCTTTACTTTAATGACATCAGGTTCTCCTGTTCTCTTTTAAATCTTTGAACATTCCTTCTCTATTTCCTCTTTTTTTTACTTTTTTTAAATAAAGAAAAAGCGTGCCTGTCAAATGGATAAATTTATTCATGCAAAATAATACTATTTAACTGCTAAAATACATGCACAAATATAAATAAATCTCATTCTCTACTTCCTTTTGGGCATCTCTTCTTCCTGGAGTCTCCCCTGGCTAGCATTCCTCTCTCCCCCGTTCCCTAAGTGACCCGATGCCCCCTCGATGCTTCAGCTACCACCCATAGAGATGAATTTTAGTGCCATGCCTTTGTGTCAGGTTTCTCCCCTCAGTTCTAGTTTATTCTAGCTTGGTTTGGCTGTCCCAAAGGCATCTGGGACTCCACGTGTTTAGGCTAGAACTCATCTTGTCCGTTAAATTAGTTTCTCCTCCTGAAGACACAATCTTAGCTCATGACCCCATTATCCACATTTGTCACCCAAGAGAGAATGCTTTGATAGCCTCCTTCGTTTCTCAGCTCCAGTCAATCACCACGCCCTGGCAATTTCACTTCCTAAACGTTGCTCGATCTGGTCCCGCCTCTCCGTCTGCACTATCCACGCCTCAGATGGGGCTCGCTTCATTTTCCACCTGAACTAGAACGACAGTTTGCTAACCAATCTTCGTTAGGAAAGAGGATTTGTACAACCACAGGTGCCACTGCCACCCCCTTTCTGATTGTTCTCTTTACAGTCACCGAAGTAGTTCCTTTAAATCTCTAAACTTGTCATGTCATTTTATGCTTCAAAACCCTTTAGTGGTTTGCCCTGGCCAGGTGGCTCCGTTGATTGGAGCATCATCTCATACATGAAAAGGTTGGGGCTTCAATTCCTGGTCAAGGCACATTCCTAGGTTGCGAGTTCGGTCCCTAGTCAGGGAGCATGTGGAAGGCAACCAACTGGTGTTTCTCTCTCTCCACCTTCCTCTCTCTCTAAAACCAATGGACATATATATATTTTTAAATTTTTATTTATTTATCTCTAGAGGGGAAGGAAAGGAGAGAGGGAGAGAAATATCAATGTATGGTTGCCTCTCGTGTGTCCCCTGCTGGGAACTGGCCTGCAACCTAGGCATGTGCCCTGAGTGGGAATCGAACTGCGGTTGTTTGGTTCACAGGCCTGTGCTCGATCCACTGAGCTACACCAGTCAGGGCTCAATGGACATATTTTTAAGAAAATTAAAACCCTTCAATGTTTCTCCATTGCAGTCAGGAAGGTCGATATTTTTTAACATGGCACTCAGAGCCCACCATGTTTAGGCCTCACCTTCTTCTTTAGTTTCATTTACATCTTACTCTTGTCTTCAGCAACTCAAAACTGCTTGTAGTTCCCTCCGTAACCTATGCATTTTGTTTCCTTCCCTGCCTTTGCCTGTGCTGTCCTTTCTAGAAAGCCCATCTCTACCTCCATTCACCTCTCCCACTCGTCACCCAGATCTAATTCTCCTTCACCTCTCCACCTGACGAGCCCACCATACCCTTTAAAACCCAAATCGACTGTCAGCTCATTCAAAAAGCCATCTGTAAGCCCTGGCTGGTGTAGCTCAGTGGATTGAGCGCGGGCCTGCGAACCAGAGGATCGCGGTTCGATTCCCAGCCAGGGCACATGCCTGGGTTGCAGGCTGGTTCCCTGCAGGCCAACTCCCAGCAGGGGACACATGAAAGGCAACCATACATTGATATTTCTCTCCCTCTCTCCTTCCTCTCTGAAGATAAATAAATAAAATCTTTAAAAAAAAAAAAGCCATCTGTAACCCTCACCCCTCCCACAGGCTTAGCGAAGTGTCTTTATTCAATGATCTCATAAATACCATTATTTTACACTTACCATATTGTATTATAATTATTTCTTTACTTGTCCCCAACTGGACTGTAAACTCATCAAGAGAAATAATTGGGTTTTTATATTTAAAGTTTGAAAACTTAGCAGAATATCTGGCACATAAATATTTCTGAGGTAAATGAATAAGTGATTTAGTTGAACTGAATATGTTCTTTGCAAAAACTTTTGTTTTTTCATCTGTTATTGCTTAAAATTTAGTTTTTGCAGACTTTTCCCACCACATTGACTTCATAAATTTAATTTTTTTCCCTCTGGCTAACCATTTCTAAGGGGGAAAAAAACCCCCAGGGACCTATCAGTGTGGCTAACATGGTCTAGATTGGAATATGGAACCACAGGGGAAAATAAAAACAAAGAGAATAGGATGATGAATGATGAGGACCCAAGTTCAAACACATACGATCCTTTCTAACTACAGTCCTCACTAACACTATGATGAGACGTGATTAATACTTATCGGCAGAATCTCAGTTGTCGGTGGCCCCTGGATTATTTGTGAAGTCAGATGCCACACTGAAGGCTGCATAAACTCACCTGGAAACCCCATCTTATGTCTTCTGGGAAAACCAATGTGCTCCCCAAGTTCCCTGCAGTTTTTGTGGGGGCTCCTTATTCTCTCAGTAACCTCGGGGTTTGATTTCTGGCTTCTGCTGAACGCCCTTTCTTCACTCCGCACATTGCAGCTGTTGTTCCTTTATCTTCATTTGGCACCGCCTCAAGGGAGGGTTACAGCCCCTCCTCCTAGGTTTCCCTCCCCAAATTCATGAGAGGCAGCTGTGTGCGGTGGACTCTTCCTGAAGATTCGCAGATAATGTCTGCCGCACGAAGGGCCATGGCAAGTAGACAGCACTCTCCAGCACATTTGAACTTAACACTGAGACCTCGGTTTCCTTGCTCTGTTTCCACCAACCCAGAGTCAAGCCGTCTGACCTCTTGCTCATATACTTCTTTTCTTTTCTTCCCATATTTCCCAATTTCTTTCGCAGAATGGTTTTGTGATCTTTCTTTTGTTTCTTTGCAAGCCAGACGGAACCTCTACTTTCACTTCTTAGGCATCTCGCAGACAGTATTCTAACCAAAGACAATTCCTTACCTAAAAAGAATTCTCGGGCCAGTTTGCAACATAATGTTTTCTCATTCCTCGGCTACATTTTTGTGGACAGGGTGTGTGTGTTTACGTGTCAGGCCACTAAAAATTCAGCGTTGCTCATTGCAATCTATGTGATTATTTCTTCCCAACTAAATCTTTCATAAAAACCTATGTAAAAAAACATCTTTAGTTACTGCTTTAGTTGTTCATGTCTGGACCAGGCGGTACCAACCAACACAAATGGTCACCATCCTGGTGTACAGTGTGGGGCAAATCAAGGACTAGATGTCACAGAATTATGTCTGATCTGGGCCTTAAAACACTCTCAACTCAATGCCTTTAAACAAACACTCCTCATACTTGATATATGGCTGGACTGAATGGAATGTTTCTGAAAAACAGCAAATGCTGATGGTTCCCACACCTCTGGAATCCCAAAGAGAGTTTCCCTCTTGGAAAGGCTTGATTCTTTCGGGAAAATATGATTTGTCAAGAGCCTCCTGGGGGTCAGGCACTGCGATAAACCTTGGGGACTGAGTGGAGAAGAGAAGAGCTGAACTCCCTGCTGCCATGGAGCTTTTATTGTAGTGGGGAACACACTCGGTGGGAAGGAAATAGATCACGACACATTGTGGTGTGCTGCATGAAGAAAGCCAACGTGGTGAGTTGACAGAGAACAAGTGGGGACCACGTGGGGAAAGTGGAGACAACTGAAATAGGACAACAGCAGGTGGAGGGGAGGGAGGGACTCCTGATTGAGTGCTTCAGAAAGTCTTCTTTGAGCCTTGACCTGTTATCTGGAAGCTCAATGGTGAGAAGGAGCCAGTCATGCCAAACAAAAGGGGAGACCAGCGAAGAGGCCATTTCAGGAGCCCTGGTAAGAGATGACGGCGCTTAGATTAAGGTCGTAGCGGCAGAGAGAAAAGGAAGGAGTTGTAGTCCAGATAAGTTTTAGAGGTAGAACCACAGCAGTATTTGCTAATGGGAGGTAGATAGATAGATAGATAGATAGATAGATAGATAGATAGATAGATAACCAGCCCAGGGGAGAGGAAAATGAGAAGAAAAGGGAGATGGAGAAGAAGGAGGAGGAGGAGGGGAGGAGGAGGAGGAGGAGAAGGAGAAGAAGAAATGAATCAAGGATGACTTCATAGTGTATTTTGACACAAATGTGGAAAAGAAGACTAGAGGAAGAACAGTCTTGGTAGGGAAGTCCAGTGTTCCATTTTGGACCTACAAATCTGAGATGCCTCTTGGACATTCAAATGGGGATACTGAATATATGAATCTGGAGTTCTGGGAAAGGTCAGGGCTGAAACATATACACTTGGAGTAATCAGCACACATACTGTCTAAAGTCACAGTATTGAATGATTCCTCCTAGGGAAAGAGCTATTCTTAGAGAAGCAGGCCTAGGACTGAGCACTGAGGCACGTCACCATTTAGAGGTCAGACAGAGAAATGGGGCATAGAAAGGGACTGAGAAGGAGAGCCCAGTGAGGCAGGGTAAAGCCAAGAGAACATGGTACCTTGGAAGTCAAAGAAGAGGTGGGCCGGGGGAGAGCTATGTCCACTATACATTGATACCCAGGGCAAGACTCTGCCTAATCTGTTAGCTTTCTGAGCCTGAAGATACAGGCCAAGAAAGGTTTCTAACATCAAATCTCCCCGGGAAGGTTTTGCAACCTGATTGGGTGTCTGAAGAGGCAGCGTCTCTGGGCATTTGCATGGGTTCTTCCAGGTTGGCGACTGAACACAGAGTGGGTGTAGGCAGTGAACAAGTCGCCCCGGGTTCCCTTAATGTGAGCATGCATTTGTTGGCTGATTCTTAGTGGAGGATAACACCAAAAGACCTCCGTGGTGAGAACGAAATGTAAAATCATGATGATAAAATTAGGATGGGTGTTTCACAATTTCCACGGTGAAAGCAGGATTATCTGTGTTCATCTGTGCCTAATTCCTTTCTGCAGAAGGCATCCATCACCAGAAGTGGAGAGTGGCACCTCTCTGCCATTCAGTTGCTTGTGGTTAAGTCTAGCTTCCCACTGCAGGAGGAAACGTTGATAGAAAGACACAACGTTCTATCTTCTTAGATACAGCACTGACGTCCTAGAAAACGTTCCTTTGATGGCAAGTCCTGTGCCAATGTGGGGCACAGCCATTGTGATACAGACTGTTTTGTCACAGTCGATTTGCTTACACACAGCTTTGGCACAGTCATTCTGATGCCAGGAACATCTTGATGTGGCTGCCTTGAAGTGGCTGTTTTGATATGGGAACATTTTGACTCTGCCTAAAAACAAACGAATAAACTTTTCACTTAAAAAATGTTATTACCAAGTCATGCACATTGACGGAGCTCCTTCATCCACTCCCTGGGCCCCATCTTCTCCTGTATCCCCCAGAATAGAAGCCAGACTGCAGGGGTGGACCACGGGACCCTTGGAGGGGAAAAAAAAAATCACCATAAGGGAGGGAGGAGTTCCAGAACAGTGGAACCAACTCAGTTATAACCCTGGTAGAAAGAGAAAGGTGATTCTGCTCTTGAACCCATCCCGACTCAGCCCCTTAAAAACAGCAGGGCGTGTCCACCACACTGAACAGGGCTCAAGAAGCTCTGCAGCAAACCGCCCCCCCCCCGCCGTCCCCTCCCAAGAGCCCAGCCATCACCAGGAATTTCTTTTCTTTACTTTAAACAGGAGGAAAACAAACAGAAGATAACATGAATACCTCCAGCATACCAGGGAGATACCCAGGAAAACCAAGTAGTTCCAGCCAGGTATATCTTGGACGGGACGTGTACCATGGAACCAAGGACAGTAACCATTCAGCAGGGAGGCTGGGAAGAGCCACAACTCCACTCACCCAAACAGGAGGCGGCAACCCAGGTGGCCAAGTGACAGGTGTGAGCACCGGGGGATCGGATAGTGGGGTAGATCAGGTTTGATATTCTGTCATTCAGGTGTGACTAGACAATAGGTAAAGGAAAGTGAAATGCCTTGGGCCTCACTGCTGTTATCAGGGAGCCGGCACGGGCTATTATCAGGTGTCTTCTTGGCTGAGTGGAGAATATAAACGGACTTCCTCTCCAGCAACTTCTGTTTCTCTCTGCGAGTTCTTTCTTCTAAGCAACGACCGAACGGAAACACTTATGCTGTAAAGTAAATTAAATCATTAATATGATTAATGGTGTAATTTTTCTAGCACCGGGTAGTCATATCAGTGAAGCTAGTGAACTAAAACATTAAATATTTTCAAAAGATGAATCCCTGTCTATTTCTGCTACCATTATCTCTTCAAAGAATTGAAGTGTTATTTAATTGAACCAGAAGATGTACGTGGAGAGTATTGAATGATATGCAATATGAAAATCTGGAAGGTATGGGGGTGGGGATAAATGGCGCTGGGAAAGAAAATTTAAATTAAAAAAAATCTACACAGTGCACCTGATTTGTTTCCTGGAAATATGAATTCCCCCTCTCCCCAAACCCATTTACTTCACCTCATTGCAAGCATTTCCTATTTTGTTTTAGTTTCTATTCTTTCCAAATGCTCTGATTTCAATTTAGGTCAGCAGATATGTATTAAATACCTAGTATCTTAGGCACTGCAGGGAGCAACATTCTAAATATGAATAAGAAACAGTCTCTGCTCTCAGGGATGTCTTGGGGGAGATTAGACTTGAATATAAACAATATATAAAGCAGATAGAGATATCACTAGGCGCTCATATGCATTTAAATATCATCTGACAAATTTCAGATGTGGAATAAGCTGGCACAATCAAAATGATTTGGGACCACGACTAGAGCAATTAAACCCTACTGAGAGAAGGAAAGGGAAAATGGCATTTAATTATGGATGGCCTGCTCTGCGATAGGCACTGCGCCAAGTGTTTTACATATCTTGTCTCCTTTAACCCCTCCCCCCGCCGCAGTCCCATTTTACAAAGCAGAAAAACTCGGCCCTACGACATTAAGTACCTCACCCAAGGTCCCCCTGCTCAGATTTGGTGGGGAGGCCAAATTCAAACCTGGCAGAACCCACACTCATTCCAGGGGCCTCAAGGAAGGTAGCAGAGAGGGCATTGGAGAGAATGACTTTGGGTTTTTAAAACTACATCAACAGAAGGTAAAAAACAGAAGGCAGTCAGAGCCAGCCTAGATCCACCACTGAGCAATTTGGTGGCACAGCCATAGATGGCTATTTGGCGAGAATACCTTTTTATGAGCTTCGTTGACTTGTCAATGAGAGTAACCCCCGCCCCCCCTCCCCCAAAGCAATACAAACCTTTTTAAAATGACCGCACCAATTCTTGGACTTATTGAGTCTAGAAAGTTACTTATTCTGTCATGAGAAATATTACCAACAATAACTACCATTTATTGAATACTTACTAACTCTGGGCTCTGTGCTGAATACCTAGAGGTTGAGATCATACATTTAGGACTAGGTTGAGAGGGTCAAAGGGCAGTTTCACCCCGTATCAGTTATTACCTTCACCAGGTTACTTAAAACCTCTGGGCTTTAATTTCCTCCCCTCTGAAAGGGGAGTCCACTTCGTATTATCTGATAAATAAGCACCTGGTAAAATTAGCTTGTATCATGAAGTTGGAGTATGTTTGACTACTCTCCCAGACAGGAAGGGAGTTTCCTGCATACACCCATCCATGGGTGAATCCAGGCCTGCTTCTTTGGGGTTCATGGCAAGGCTGGGGGGGTCATGAACATAGGGTGAGCATGAATCAGCCACGTTCGGGAGCCTGGTGGCCGTCACTCCTGCTGGAAGGCCCTGCGTGCTGAGGGGAAGTCCGCTGCAGAAGAGAAGTCCTCAGATGATGCCAGGCGGAAATGAGCTGGCAGAGCCGGGTACGCTGAATAGGGTTCCAGGGAAGTCACGTGGCCTGCTCCCGCGCACGTCTGGCTGACCCTATGAACCCCTGAGAGCCTCTCCTTCACAGCCCCAGGAGGTGGATGTTCTGATCATCCCCACTTTACAGACAAGAGGTTATCCTGCTTTAGGTCACATACCTGGTAGGTAGCCAGCCAACCCAGGACGGAGCCCCTGGTTTAACTATCCGACAATACCACCTCCTTACGCCAGTCACCCCAGTGTTGTGAGATTAGGATCCAATGAAGAGGTGAGATTTGTGAAATATGCAGATCCACTCTGAACACAGCACTTAAAATGAATCATCAACAAATATTAATTCTAAGAAATACTTATTTATTCTAAGTCCAGTCGAGCAGTTGGCAGGCCTGCCTGTTTTGAACTCTCCTGGGCAGTAGGATAAAGGACTTTTCCAGGCAACCTCCTGGGTCTCGTAGAGGGAATTGGTCTAAAAGCGCACATCACTGTGGGCAGAGTTCTCCAGCTTCACCCCAGACCCAGCTGGGACCTCATGACGTGTTTCTTTTCTTCTCCCCAAGCAGCTCTCGCACAGGTTCTCCACTCTCCGTAAGCTCCTACCCACTCATGTCTCTTCCCCTACACTCTCAGTAAATGCCTCAACATCCACGGACAGGGGAAGGACGAGCCACCCAGTGATAACTGCCCTTCGTTCCCACCACCCACCCTAGAAGCCTGGCCCCCCACCGGCCCTTTCTGCGGTTACCACAGACGAGATCCTTCTCTCTGCAGCTAACGACGCCCCTGCCTGTTCTCTGGGTCCCCAACCCTCCCACTCAAGAGTCTCTCTCAATTGATTTTTCCCTCTCTTCCTTGTCCACCATTCCTTCCCCTACTAAATCCTTCCATCCATATTTAAAATGCTCGAGTCTCTGTTTAATGAATAAAAACAAACACCCTCCCATGGGCCCTGCCCTTTTCTTCCCCTTCTCAGCCACGTGTCTTAAGGGATCATCTACACTCGGTGTCACCCCTTCTTTGTGTCCCACTCACTCCTCACTCCACCATCGCTCAGCTTGGGAGGTCAGCACTTTTCTCGATCTGCACCACCGAGGCCCTCCAATGACCTCCCCAAGGCAAAGTCCTAGGGACGCTGCTCTTATTTCTTCACCTGTCAGTGTTCACGCTACTTTTCACCGTCTCTTAAAGAGCTCTCTTTGCTCGGCTGAATTTTCTTTCTTCCTCTCTGGGTGCACATTCTTCTTTGAAAGCTCCTCTTCCACGGGCCATCCCTCTCCCCTGACGCTCTCTACTGGGACCCTTCCATGTCTCAGTCTGCACACCTTCCCCGGGGGGCCGCATCCTCTGCCTTGGCTTTCGTTACCCTCTCTTTGCCTGTGACCACAAGTGTACAATTCTGGCCTAGATGCCTCCTCTGAGCTTTTTTAAAAACCCATGCTCGACTTTCGTTAGTTTTTTTTCTTTTTCGTTTTACTTTTTTAAAAAAAGATTTTATTTATTTATTTAGAGAGAAGGGAAGGGAGGGAGAAAGAGAGGGAGAGAAACGTCAATGTGTGGTTGCCTCTCACATGGCCTGCGCGGCGGACCTGGCCCGCAACCCAGGCATGTGCCCTGACTGGGAATCAAACTGGTGACCCTTTGGTTCACAGCCCAAGCTCAATCCACTGAGCTACACTAGTCAGGGCTCCTCGGAGCTTTTTTTGAAAAAGATTTTATTTACTTGTAGAGACAAGGAAGGGGAGGGGGAAAGAGGGAGAGAAACATTGATGTGAGAGAGAAGCATCCATAGGTTCTATGAGCATCTGTCTTTAGACACAAGGCAGGCGAGACCATGGCAATCAAGTGTAATGGTTAAGAATTTACCCTCTGGCCCTGACCGATGTGGCTCAGTTGGTTGGAGTGTCATCTTGTAATTGAAAAGTTGAGGGCTCAATTCCTGGTCAGGGCATATACCTAGGTTGTGGGTTCCATCCCCGATTCAGGCACACACAAGAGGCAACCAATTGATGTTTCTCTTTCACATCAGTGTTTCTCTCTCTCCCTCCCCTTCTAAAAGCAATGAAAAAATGTCCTCCAGTGGATTTTTTTTTTTTTTTAAAAAGCACTCAGGCTCTGGAGTAACACTGCCTGGATTCAGATTTGGGTGCTGCAACGTCCCAGTCCTGCGACACTGGACAACCTGCTAACTCATGCTTCATCTTTGTCCTCTGCAAAATGGAGATGGCGACTGTATCTATCAAACAGACTCGTGACGATTAAACGAGTAAAGCTGAGTGGAGCATTTTGAATGGTGCCTGACTCACGGCAAGCCCTCCGAAGAGGGCTGCTGCTACTCTCAAAGGCAGGTACTGCGCCACTCATCTCTGCAGAGGTACTCCCTAAATATCTTTGAAATGTTTGTATCTGAACTTGTCACCCAGATTCTCAGCATTAACCCAAAACTGAATATTAAATACACTACCACAAGCACCATGCACAAAAATGACACCGGTGTGGTCGCTGGTCACCTGGAACCTCCTGGAAATGAGGTCATTCTGTTTCTACCCGAGCAGTCAGGGTAGAAACACTCTCTTGGGGGGGGGGGTCTGCATCCAACAGGACACCTCAAGGTTCCTGAGGGTGTCGCGACTGACTCTGAGGTAATGTCTCCTTTAGGTAAGCGTGGCTGTTAAAAGCAAGGGCGCATTAAGGTAACTGTTTTAAAAGGTCTTCCAGTCATTTAAGGTTCCTGGCCCTCCATTCTCCCTGTATCAGAGACACCTGTAGCCATGCCCACCTTCCCCAAGGAGCGGGCCTTGTTCTCCGGGTGCTTTGCTTTCCCGGGTCCCACAGGCTCGGCTGTATGGAGTTCATGCCTCACAAGGCTGTGTCATTGAGAAGTCAGTTTTTCATAATGGAAGAAGCGCCACCGGATGCTTGGTTTGGGCAGAGTCAGAAGCAGAATCGTGTTTAACAGAAGTTGGTTTGTTTCCAAAGAAATGGTCTGAGAGGGAACTGAGGTGACCTAGGAGAAGTTCTAGAGTTTCAGAGAAACCCCGGACCAGACGTATGCACAGCACCCAGCTGCCAAATACATATTTATCCGTGAATGTGCACCCCACCCCTATCACCCCTTGCCTTCCTCACTGGCTTCCTGCCGGTTGTAGGGTTAGGCAGACACTGACACAGTATTTCTGTCTCCGGAAAGACAGGCTGGCATCTAGGGAAATGACCTTGATAGACTGAACTATAAATACAATATTAATCAGAGCAATTTGCTCTCGAATCGTGCCCCCTGTCCCAATATCCCAAAGCAGCGTGAGGAGAGAGGCAAAAAAGCGTCATCAGGAGCCACGGAATGAGTGTGCGAGAAAGCAAAGGTCAAATACCCCAACACAGTGGGAATGACAACCTGAGTCCTGGCTCCAAAGTTATTTCCCTAGATCGGCTCAGTCTGAGCGGATCCGCAGGCAGTGCCTCTGTGCCTACTGGGTTTCTGGGTGTCACAGAGCCAGATACTATGCAAAACAAGGTGAGGGGCTTAATCCACCAATAACTCACCACCTTTGCTCTCTGCAAGAGAGACCAGTGCAACCTTTACTGCTGAGCCAGCTGTGTTGCAAACGGCTGTCCTGTAGCATGGCTGGGGCGGGGAGCTACGGTCATTCACGGAAAACGAAGCAGCCACTCGCAAGCCCAGGCTTTTGGCAATAAGAATAGTGCATTGCATGAATGCATCCTAAACTCTCACTGGGCGTGAGCACTATTTTTCAGGTCAAATAAATGCTTGATTTCCACAAGACCAATACTTGAAACATTCTGCTCCCCCCCAACCCCCACCCCCACCCCCGTCCAGTGAGTATCATCCAAAGGACCTCCCTTCCCGTAAAAAGAATATTTTCAGTCGAAAGTTTGAGCAGGAAAAGGGGAGCCCCTGGCTTCTTCCTGCAGAACAGCCTTGGAGGCTAACTTAGCTGCTCTTCCTGTTCCCTCCACGTTCGACTGGAGAATTGAGCTGCTTTGCCTCTGGCCCCACTGACCTGCTGGCTGAGTAATAAAGGTTTGTGGAGTCTCTTTCCCTCTCTCTCTCTCTCTCTCTCTCTCTTTCTGTCTTAAAATCAGAACTAAGCTGACAGTCCTCATGACGAAGGGGAGGACAAGGGCAAGTGAAAATCCACCCCCAGCTCCGTGGGGAATGAAGATGCTGAGGCTCCTTCCTGTCAGCAGGTGTGAGTCAGACACACAGGGGGCAGCAAAATTGAGTAAGAAGGTGCCATTTTGTCGTCAATGTTCCCACCACCACCGCACAGAAATAAATAGTTTGAGAAAATGGTCCAGGATAAAAGAGCGATCTGGCCGGGAGTCAGACTGAATAGAAGGTTCCTGATGAATGCGGCTTCATTATGCAACTTTTTCTTTCACTGAGGGATTCCAGCTCTTGGTGGAACCAATTGTGACGGGGAGGTGCTGACAGCCCTGGGAACCGGCAACGCAGGCCTTTGATTTGTGGCTTTGAAGTGCGGTTCTCCTGTCACTGAACTGTTCATTGAGTATACAAGCAAGTGAACTTGGCCTCCTTGACTCTTAGTTTTTAAGTCAGGAAACTGAGACCTGTAACCTCTTCTATTAGATTCATGCCATACACAGGCAATGCTCTTTGGAGCTATTATGGGTTCAGTTCTGGACCACCATGACCAAGTAAATATTGCAATAAAGCGAGTCGCACAAATATTTTTGGTTCCCCATGCATCTAAAACTTCTGTTTACACTGTACTGTACTCTGTTCCGTGTGCAATATCATCAGGTCTAAAAAACCCAAAGTGTGCATACCTTAATTTAAAAAACGTCATTGCTAAAAAATGCTATCCATCATCTGAGCCTTCAGCGAGTGGAACTCTTTTTGCTGGTGGAGGGTCTTACCTTCAATTTGTAAAAAACAAGGCAGCCTCTGCAAAACGCAACGAAGTGGAGCACCACCAGATGAAATATGTCTGTACAGTGCTTGCGTGAGACATGCCGCCATGCCACTCGTTAGCCATCCACCCAAACCTCCCTGGAGATGCTCTTCTTGTCTTTCTGTTGACTCTGCACAAAGGTTTGCCTTGCCATCGTCTCTTCTCTGCTGGGAGGAGGGTGATTAGCTTGATGTTGATAGAGCCCACACTAGGTGAGCTGCAAAGGCACCTAATGCCCTTAGACCATAACTGTCTCATAACCGAGTTTCTGGTGATGGAGGCTGGACTATAACCTCATGGCTTCGTTCTGTACTATTTTCCATTTGTGTATGCTTAAGCTTTGATTGCGCAGTAAGCTATCTGCAGTTCATTGGACTACATTTTGAGCGGAGGACCTGCAGGTATCCTAACTGTCTTTTTTTCCCCTACACAGCAGCCATGGTGATTCTGTTAAAATGTGTCTAATCATTTCATTCCTTTGCTTCCTCTTTCACTCTGACTGAAAGGCAGCCCTCAGCACGGCATTCAGAGGGCCGCTGACCCAGAACCTGCCGCCCGTCTGCTTGCCTTCTCCTCCTGTTCTCCGGGACTCTGGCCACGGTGGCCTCCTTGCTGATCAGGCACATCCTCATAGGACATCCTTTGCGTTGGCTCGTCTCTCTCTCTCAGAAAAGTCGTCCTCCATTGACACCCACGTGGCGAACTCCATTGCGTCCGTCAGGTGACTGGTCAGCCACCGCCTGTTACAGTGGCATCTCCTGACTACCCTGACTGTCCTCTCTCAGCTGCTGTTTCCTTCCTTTACCGCTACTCTCCCAACCATTCGCCTTTTGATCTGCTTTTTCTCCCCGCCACAAACATTTCTCACCTTTAATATATAATCTGTTGTGTTTTCTTTATTGTTTATCTTCCTCGGCTAGACTATCAGCCCACAAATGTAGAAATCTATGTTTGTTTTGATTCCTAACATACCCCAAGCTCCCAGAATACCAACTAGCACATAGCATATGGGCAATAAATATTTGTGGCATTTAATGAATGAAGATTCTGGAATCTGCAGAGAGAGCAAACCACGTGAGGGATACCCCTTGCATAATGCTGCCTACCAAAGTATGGAGCTTGGATGATATTCTAAGAGTTTGGGCCCTGTCTGGTGTAGCTCAGTGGGTTGAGCGCGGGCTGCGAACCAAAGGGTCGCCGGTTCAATTCCTAGTCAGGGCACATGCCTGGGTTGCGGGCCAGGTCCCCACAGTGGGGGACACATGAGAGGCAACCACACAATGATGTTTCTTTCCAACTTTTTCTCCTTCCCTTCCCCTTCTCTACAAATAAATAAATAAAATATTTTTTAAAAAGAGTTTGGCAATGCTGGATTCTACCAATGCCTTACAATACACTACTTCTGCCCTGCCCGGTGTGGTCCAGCTGGTTGGGTGTCATCCTGCAAAGCCAAAGTTCATCAGTTTGATTCCCAGTCAGGGCACGTCTGAGCTGCAGGTCTGTTCCTTGGTTGGGGCACGTTCAAGAGGCAAATAATTGATGTTTTTCTCTCACGTGGATATTTCTCTCCCTTTCTTTCTCCCTTCCTTCCCCCTCTTTCTAAAAATAAAATAAATAAAATCTTTAAAAATATATAGGACTCCTGTTTTTCAGATCAAGAAGAGCAGTGCAACCCCCTCTCTGCTGATAACCAACAGCTCTATCAAAACAGTGGCTAGGAATTTCACTTGAGCGCAGGCCTGCGTGTTATTATGCAGGAAAACGGGGTGAAACAGAATATGGCTTTCATCCTGTGACCTCCAGTTCTCTCAGGTGGGGAGGGGTCAAAAATCCAGCCGTGCGAGGGTCGTTCTCTGAAATGAGCTAGCAAAACTCAATTCATTGCAGAGAACGTGTTAAGGGAGAGAGAGAGAGAGAGAGAGAGAGGTATTTCACTTTATATAGCTGTTTTTATTTTATTGGGCTTTATCACAATTTCCCTGAAAATGGTTAGCCCAGCAGGGCGGAGAGGTCAGGGACCTCAGAGCAGTGATCAGCCTCACTTACACTCCCCACTGGGACATGCCCCCCCCCCACAAAGACAATGCTCTTAATGAGCCACTGCACCGCATGTCCCCGAGAACAAAGGCTCCCCACCCCTCGCGGGAAGAGCTTTTCCAGGAGATATTTAACTGGGGAAGCGCCAGGCACACAACAGGGAGAAGAGAACATACAGGCTGTTCTGAGCACTGCAAAGAGACACAAATTCGGGATTCTCTGGGGAGGCGCAGAGGTTAGCTGGCACATTTTTTCGCCACGTGACCAACATGTGCTTCACATACCCCGAGGTGGCCGACTTCAGGGGGCCCCTTGGCTCCTCCCTCCCCCACAGTCGCTAGCTGGGCTCAGGAACCTTGGGGGTGGGCGTATAAGCCGGAATAATACTCAGAACCCAGCATCTGGGGAACAGTAGGGAAGGAACTGGAAGTTTATTTCAGGTGACAGACACAGAGCAGGCTCCTTTTTTTTTTTTCCTGAGATGATAATAATATTTCTGGAGCGGGGATGGTTGAATCATGTGTCTCTTCACATCGCAGTGTGGGAAGTCTCCGTTATAAACCCAACAATGGAAGGAAAGCGGTGCTTTCGGGGTTTGGGGGTGGGGGGGCATGCGAAGGAGTGCAGGGAGCATGGCGGCAGCGGCGGGGTGGGGGGGGTGGAGTGCCAGCAGAAAAGGAATCAGGAGGGGAAGGGCAGCTCAGCCTGTTTGGGGAATCAGGAGAATCAATCGGGGGCTGAAAAGTCTTCTTTCCACAACAGTTTGGCTCCCCCCCCCCATTCAATGGGTGTTTTGAAAAACACACAGAGGAAAAAAAAAGTTTTGTTTAAATGCCTCTTCCTGAGTGAGTCCACTGTCAGGAAAGGAAAGTCCAAACGCTCCAAAGTTCTATTTTTGTGTCCGGAGGCTGCAGGCTCTGTGCACAGACAGACTCTGCCTCACTCCGAAGGGAAGGAAGCTGTGCATGTGGCGCCCCTGTCGCAGAGGCTGGAACCTGCTCTCTGCTAGGCCTCTGGCCTCCTCCGCTGGGGGAGATGAGGATCTGGGTGGAGGATGCTGTGGGGAATGACCCCAGGGGGGAACTGGTAAAACAGCAACAACAACAAAATGCTTCTTGATCGTTCTCCGGGTGGATAGTTGTGGAACTACACTCTAACTGAAAGTTCCATCATCTGCATGAACAGTAGGCTTCCTCTGGTTGGTCGGGTTTACAACCTTCACCTGCCTCTCCGGCTACCATGTAGATTCGGATGCAAGGCCTGATGAAGGGTTAGTTCTATGTTTTGATGTGTGGGCCAAGTGGGGACCATCAATCAGTAATAGGGGCCGTAGAAGAGCAGTTGGTAGAAAAGGCCTCTGTGTGTATGTTTTGCATACATTTTGTGCACAGAGTCACAGGTTGGTTGTGTCCCATCTGTGTGGCCTTTAACTAGTTCAGTGAAGATGCTGAGGGCGTGGAACCTAGTAGTGGGGTTTGGACCACTCCCCCTCTCAGTACAGGGTGGCCCTGCCTCCCTCTCTGCTTTGCAAGAGATCGCCTTTTACGAGGACCGCAGGGTAGCCCAAGCAGGGCCATGAAGCTTACAAAGAACAGTCACAACTTCTAGGCTACTCCTGCCTCCTCGGCTATCTGGCATATGACACAAACCTTAAAAAGAGACCTCTTCTTTAAAAAGGTTTCCCCCTTGAAGGGCAGCTGGCGATCAGGGATGGAGGGAGGAAAGTGGAGAGATCCAGTTAAAGGGAAAGACTGATTTCTTTGGCTTAGCTGGTTGATGAATATACCAAGGTAGCACTGACCCTGGTGCAGGCAGATCCTCCTAAAATGCAGCTCTTATCACGGTACCACTCCTGCTTGTAACCCTTCAATGGCTCCTTAGCACCCTTTGCGTGATGTCCAGATAACCCCATTAGGGTGCACAAGGCTCCTGGTGAGCTGGCTTCCTCTCTACACTGCCTAGCACACTTCTCCCGGCCGTTCCACCAGCTCCACTGAATTTCTTTCAGTTCCTCAAATATCTGCTTTCTTTCTTCCTCAACTTTCAAAGACGATTTTCTTGCTTCTCCTGACTTACCCTTTAAATTCTTTTTAAAAAAATCCTCACCTGAGGACATTTTTTTCATTGCTTTGAGAGAGAGAAGGGGAGAGAGAGAGTGAGAGAGAGAGAGAGATTCCATATGAGCCCCAAAAGGGGCTCAAACCTGCAACCCAGGTAGTGTGCCCTGACTGGGAATCGAACCCACAATTTTTTGGTTTATGGGATGCTGCTCCAACCACCTGAGCCATGCTGGCCAGGGCTAAGTTCTTCCATCAAACGTTTCTACCCCTTCTCCACCCTTACTCGTGTTAGGTTTCTCTCTCCTGTGCTCCCACAAACCTCCTACTTAATCCACCACTTACATACTGCTTTGTAATTACCTTTGTCCCTCCTGAATTTAAACACCTGCAGGCAGCACTAAGGCGTCTATCTGTCTTGCCCACCTTCGTCTTCCCAGTGCAAGGCTGGTCCCCGGCACACAGTGACGCCCCGTATTTGTTGGATAAATGGGGTATAGGCCAACATGACAACCAACCCAGAGGGCCTTCCCAGACTTGCTTTTGCTGTGCTTATTTTAGTCAAGTGCCTGTGAAAAGACAAGAAAGGGCTCTGAGTTAGAGAGGCTGGTTGTAGTCAGGCTGCCAGGCCTCCTGCCCTTCTCCTTCTCCACACCCCTCCCACCCCTCCTTTCCCACAGTCAGTCTCAGGGGTCCCGGCCACAGTGTCCCAGTCAGCTCGGGGCCGCTGGTGGAGCTCCTGGTCTGTGCAAATACTGGCACCCGTCTGTGCCAGAGTTAGGGACCTATTCTGTCTTCTCATACATTCAAACACAGAATCACTTTTAATTACAACCATTTTCCCTTGATTTCACTTTCATGCTTTCTCTTTCCCACATTTTTCTTGAAAGTAGGAAGGGTGTCTTCGTTTGTCAGCCCTCTTAATACCTAACATCGATGCAGTACACAGTGTGTATGTGTTCCATGAATAAATGTAGGACGACTTCAAGTCTAATTTGTCTTTAGAAGTTGAATTTATTACAGCGCCTCTGTGCAAATGTATGCTTAGACATATTTGGTGATGTGGCAATTGGACTACGTTTCTGAGAGGAAACTGTGGTTCCAAGATGGGCTTGGAAACTGCAGCCCAGAACTGTGTGGGCGCTGCAGCCTCGAGGTTGGCAGGAGCCGGAACCCCTGCAGCTGGGAAAAAAACTCTTGTTCTGGGGTGCCCTCTAGTGATCCAAGGCACCACTAGGTCAGAAGCTGAGGCCAGAGGCTCTTGAACTTCATTCAGCAGGAAGCAGGGTCATGGGGGGTGCCGAATGGGTAAGGGGGGCCTGGTCAAAGCATAGATGTCAGGATGCCACACCAGCCAGCAGACCATTCCTCTTCATCAGCCTCTTCACTGCTCTGATGCACAGTCCTTAGACCACATTTGGTGCTTGAGTGGCGCTCATTGAACAATTGAACAGAGGGATGCTCCCACTATGCAGTCTGAGAACACCCAGTCTCATTCTTCTGCTGGTAGGGGTGGGTCACGGGCTCCTGGCTGAGTGCTCAAGTGCGGGCTTGAGTGAGAGACACACACGCAGAGAAGGCCTAGGTCCGCTGGTGTGAAGCCCAGCCCAGCACACAGGAGAACAGTCAGCAGCACACAAATGCTGTGGACCACTGGGCAAATGCTTCAGGGAGAACTGTCACCTTCCCTTGATGTCTATATTCCAGTGGGGGGGGGGGGGGCGACGGCCCTAGTCCTCTTTTTGTGCCCTTCCCGACAAGGGGCACCTGGTTTCCATTGGGCACATACTCCCTGGCCAGCACTGTGTCAGACTGTTCGTGTACATCACCGCCGGAAGTCACTGGAATCATGGCCAGTAAGGCATTCCTCAAGCCATGCGAGCAGGATTGCCTGACAGCTGGTTCGGGCATAGGCCACAGCTAGAATTTGCTTTCGTGCGTGCTGTACGTGTGCTCTGTGAAGCAGACTCGCTGGGAGATAAATAAAGCAACAACTGTATCCTTTCCCTGTTGCAAAAAGAGATTCCTGTTCAGAAACCCGATAGACAGTGTCCATCAATGATTTTTTTAAAACATGCATCTCTGAACCCCCACCAGGCTTTCCTTCCTCCCTTCCTTCCTCCTTCCGGCTCATTTCAATGGAAGGCCACGGCTTGAATCGGGGCTGTTAGCACATTAAAATGTTTGTTGAACCTTGCAAGGTGATAAATTACTCTGATTTGCAGTCTATACTCAGGTTTAATTATTTTCTTTTTCTTCCCCGTGTACTAATAACTCCTAATGAATTCAGTTAAATAGTAAAGTCCCATTGAGTGTCTACTATGTGTCTGGATAGTGGGATGTAAAGGAGGCTAGGTGAGGCTGAGTGCCTCCCCCTGGGGGTCAGAGCCTAGAGGGCACGTTGTCTCCGGTGCAATGTGATGGATGAATGGCCTACCAGAAATATGAGCCGAGGGCTAGGATAGCCCGGGAGGATTATTTCTCTCCCTGGGAACTGGTGAACAGAGCCACGCTATCCCCATTACCCTCTAATATTCTAATAATTGATGAACATTTGTCTTTTCATGGCGATGGGGGAAAGCCACGGCATTCATTTCCAAATTACCTCGGACAAAACGGTTATCAAATCTCCCTTCTCACGCACAACAATGTTTTCTTTCATAGCTGCCCCCTTCCCCATGAACTGTATCTTTGCGACAAAACATGAGGCGCTGGCCTGGTGCCGCTTGATTTCAGTCCTGCCCGTTTGCTTGTCCGGAAAACTTTAAGCATCAGCGCACAGAGACCTTAATGAGAAAGCTCGTTTAGAAAGCCGTCTCAAATGGGGAGACAAATTACAGGCACAGCACAGCCTGCTCTTCATTTCCTCCTCCCCCTCCCAGACCGGCAGCCTTACCGATGATCAGGCAAAGTGAGTCATCAGGCCCAACGGGTCTGACTTAACCTTGCTGCTTTGATGGCTACTTATCTTGCTTCATTGCCGCACTAAAATGTTGCCCAAACAGCGGGAGGGCCCTGTGCCTGTAATGACGACCTGGGTAAAGCCTTTGATTGTGTGTATTTGGGTGGAACTTGAACTTGTCATTGGTGAATGCACCCATTGTCTGATTTCAGAGCCTCTCCCTAGAAAGCTTGTTTATTCCTGGGCAAGGAGGACATTTCTTTCCTTCCAGGTGTTTCTGTGGTCAGCCTAGAAAGGTTTCCACAGTCTTGCTTCGGGACAGTCGTGATTATAATCAGGGCTGGCCCTGCTACGAAAGTGTCTTATAAGGTCACCCTTCACTCCTCGCAAGCCTGGAATATCCTGAGCCAGGACAGCTTCCTGCCCCAGGCTCAAAAAGGAAGTGATGGTGGTGATTTCCACTGGGAGGAAGGGATGGGAGGTGTTTTTTCTTTTCCTTCCTTCTCTTATCCTGGAGTTTGCAAAAGGAACGTTGCAAATACCAAACAATCCTTCCACACCTGGTAGCCAGGGCAGTGTTTGTGGGGGAAAGGAAATCCTCCACGCCACCTTGCCCCTGCTTTCAATAATTCCCTGGGGCTGAGGCTCTTACCGTAAACACTCGCAATCTGCGGTGAGGCAGGGACACTACAGCCTTTAAGTCGGAAGGCTAGGGTTTAGGCGTCGCTTGCCAGCTGTTGGGCTTTTGGGAATTTGCAAAACACCTTTAAAGCTCAGGGACTACCGTGTGCTGGCTCCACCCTGAAGTTTTTCATAATCTCCTGGGAAGGCAGAGGCATACACAGTCCCTACCCAATGGGATGCGTGCTTTACTAAGGCTGCAGAGGAGCTGCAGGAAAACAAAAGGAGGGTGTTGGGTCTGTTTAGGAGGTGGAGGTTGCAGAGGAGAGTGAGAAGATGAGAAGTGAGACTAGGGTTGGGAAAGGCCTCCCAGGTCAGAAGACGGAGCAGGAATTTGGAGGAAAAAAGAGTTCAGTTAGAAACATAATACAGTGTACAGATGATGTGTGGAAGAATTGTGTGCCTAAAACCTATATAATTTTGCTCCAGCTGATGTGACTCAGTGGATTAAGCACTGGCCTGTGAACCAAAGAGTTACGGTTCAATTCTTGGTCAGGGCACAGGCCTGGGTTATGGGCCAGGTCTCCAGTAGGGGGCGCACGAGAGGCAGC
The DNA here is from genome assembly GCF_014824575.4 of Sturnira hondurensis. Lineage (NCBI taxonomy): Eukaryota > Metazoa > Chordata > Mammalia > Chiroptera > Phyllostomidae > Sturnira > Sturnira hondurensis. The sequence continues at coordinate 8,389,823 of NW_028094846.1, read as the reverse complement.
CACACATTGATGTTTCTCTCCCTCTCTTCCCCTCTCTCTAAAAATTAAAAAAAAGAACCTGTATAATTTTGTTAACCAAATTATGATACATTTTGATAAATTCAACAAAAAGGAAAAAACAAAAGAGACCACTTAGAGAGAGAAAGTAGAGTAATAGAAAGAACTGTCAACAAAAATTCCGCAAAGAATATTAGAAAACCAAGAGACTCTGAACAGTCCGCAAAACCGGAAGACACAGCCCTGGTAGAAATCTGAACGTGTGCCCCACTGTGTGGAGGTCGCCTTTTACAGAAAAAGATCCTGCCGGAGTTTCCAGTTGGTCCAGCTTTATGCAAATGAGGTTTCCAAATTCATACAGTTCTCATTAGTCCAAATCATGCAGTTTTGATTAGGTGGTATTGTGTGTTCCGATTGGCAGTTATAGAGCAGTTCTGGCTGGTCAGTACAGATGCAAATGAGGATATAGTTGTGCAGTTCTGATTGGATGGGGCAGGTGTCAGTCCACGGGTCGAAAGACAAAGCCAGGGCATCCCTAGGGTGGTTGACTCAGACCCTTAAACAAGCGGGGTCTACTGCAGCGCAAGTTTGGAGTTGAGTCTGAGCTTTTCCCCCCTGAGCTTTTCCTCCTAACAACTGGTCGCTAGGCTGTTGCTCTCTAGAACACTTGGATCTGCAGTTGACCATGGGGAGCCCACCTGAACGAACAAATTCCTTCTCCAGGTTTACATCAAATGAATGTGTCTTCTAAGAGTCTGTAGAACCCTGGCTGGGGTGGGAGAGGATAAAGAATCTTTGGACTAGACTTAGAATGAGTGCGTTGAATAGTAGGAGGATCCACACAGACAGGCTTCACATGCTAGAGAGGCCAGCGACGATGGGAACTGCTAAGCACCCACTGGATTGGGCAAATGGGAGACCGCGAGTGACTTCTGCAAGAACAGTTCCAGTGGCATTTAGGGGAAAGGCACAGTGGATAGTGGATGGAGGGAAAACACAGGAGCTAACACACACGTTCTTAACATTCGGTAGATTTGGCTCTGGGGAGGAGATGAATGAGCTATGGGCTAGAATGGCTTGAGGGACTGAAGAACTAGTTTTGCTTTTGTTTATGACTAAAACTCGGGCATAGTTTTATCCCACAGGGAAGGAGACAGTGGAGTGGGAAGAGTTAATTTAGAAGAGAGAGATGGATTGAATGGGGTTAAGTCCTACCTTGTAGAGTCCTTAAGGAGGATTAGAGGAGGGGCCCTAGGCAAACCCTTTTTATAAAGAGGCGTATAAGAGTGGCCCTGATTATCCACCTATTGAAATACAACCTGCAGGCATCAGGAGGCATTTGAGCTCACTTATCACTCTGCTGAGAGAGGCAAACTTCCCTCACCATAGCTTGTTTGCTGCTCTCCGGTTTCCTCTTGCCATCGCTTTGGACTGAGGGCCCAAGAATGAACTGAGCCCTCCTTGACATTTCTTCCTGCCAAACAACACCACCCACCAACTCCACAGGATCACAACAGGAAGCTGGGGGTTGATAAGGGAGATGGGGATTAAGGGAGGGACAAGAGCCTCCCCAGGGTTAGGAGGTGGGACGCACACTCAGACCTCCGGGAACCTCGCCTTGTGGGTATATTAGCTTTTCATCAGATAAGTCTGGAGCCACGCAAGCTGTGAAGCTGACCTTCCCTGACCCTCACAGACACCAGTGGCCTCTTCTCCAGCCCAGTTCATGAACTGCGTGTTCTGCAAGGGCAGAGATTTTTGTCTGTTGTTCCCTGCCGTATCCCCAGGACTAGAGCCATGACTGGCACATGGGTGGTGTCCAGTAAATGTGTCAAATGAATGAATTCACCCATTCACCCATTCTTCCATTGACCAAATCAAAATGGGTATAGGCCATGGGACAACTACCAAGTTCATCTCAGAAAAGCAGAGATAAATGATACTTACCATTTTGAAAACGTGTGTTCTGTCTGTGCCAGGCACTTTACAAACACTGGTTCATGTAATTACAATCATCTTCCAGTTGGGGGAGCTGAGCCTCGGATAGCAGTCACTTGGTGGAGGGTATATGGCTGGAAAGGAATGAAGCTCTTGGTCACTGCCTGAGTCCAAAACGTATGTTCTCTCTACACCGCTACTTGTCCCCTCCCCATTCTCCAGCTCAAACCACAGCTTCAGTGCTAACTGACTGCTTCCTGTGCCTTGAACATGCCCCATTCTCTCTCATGCACTTCTTTGCCTGGGACAAACTTAGCCGTGCCCACTGGCTAGTTCTTCCTCACCCTCCCTCTGGGAGGATTTCTTGAAACGACGCTGTCCGGATGGAGTGGGTTGACCATCTCTGTGCTCTCACGGACCCTTTTGCAGCCCTCTCTCATAGGACCTGTCCCAGGCATTTTAGATGCCAATTTGTGCCCCTCTCTCCACGAGGTCATGAGGGGTTCAAGGGCAGCGGCCGACTTCACGAGAGCCGCCACTCACTGAGTGCTGCCACGTCCTCCCTGACCTTGTTTAATTCTCAGCCATCCTCTGAGATGGGTGTTATTATGCTTGTTTTACAGATGAGGTGAGAGAGGCACAGGGCGGTGACATAACATTCCCAGGGTCTCGACGAGTAAGTGGCTAAACCAGGGATTGAACATGGGGGCACCAGATTCCCAGGCCCCAATTCTTTTCCCTTCATCAGAACCATCCCCAGGGCTCCCCACTTAGCTGCTGGGGCAAACAGGTAGATATCCCCTGGACGATGAAATCGGAGAGCTAACACAGGTCCACATGAAGTTCTTTGTGGGAACACAAGGAAGGGAAGAATTCGTGTGGTTGGGGAGGAAGGTGTGGTTGGAGAGGCTCCATCAACTTGCCAGAATGCCTGGGACCTTGTGAGTTGGTTCCATAATAATGATTCAAAGCAGACAACAGATCCCTGCATCCAATCCTGGTGGTTGGTGTTGGGGGCACAGCAGCTATTGCTGAGGTCACCGGCGCTTCCACATTGGTCCAACTTCGTGCTTAAAATTTAGCTCAAATGCCTGCTTGCATCTGCTCAAGTCAGGACTGGCAACCAGGCAACCCACTCAGCAATTGCTTCATTAAAATTGTGTGTTTGTGCAATCGTGGTTCGATTCCCAGTCAGGGCACATGCCTGGATTGCAGGCCAGTTCCCAGCAGGGGACTCACGAGAGGCAACCATATGTTGATATTTCTCTCCTTCTCTCCTTCCCTTCCTCTCTAAAGATAAATGAATAAAATCTTTAAAAAAATTGTGTTTGTGTGTGCATATAAGCTACGGTACATAATCATCAACTTAATCTTATACACTATACTTTAAATTTCAATGAAATCAGCACGTTTTTGAGCCCATAGCTATGTGGAACAGCATACTACTGACTCCTAATTACAGCTTACCCTCTCTTCTGCTCTTGTCCCATCACAAACTGCCTGAGGCTGCTTTCTCTATATTCTCTCCTTCAGGGAATTCACCTACATTCTAGGCTTGAACTACTGTACAATTCCTATAAAATTAATCTTAAAACTACAGGCAAAGCGTGGCTTTGAAATGTATGGCACAATACCTTCTTTGTCTGCTCTGGAGGCTGTTTGTGAGGAAGGCACAGTGGGTGGCCGGACGCGATGTCTTTGGGACGATGTCTTTGGGACTCTGGCATCAGGCAGTGAGGAAATTTCTGCACCACTCCATTTCCTAGCTGTGTGGCATTGGACAAGTTACCCAACCTTCTTCCAGCCTACATTCCTGATCTATAAAAGAGGCAAAATAATAATAATATCCTAGCAAGAGGAGTATTGTGAAGACTAATGAAATAATGCGAAAGCATGTAATGACTGATTTGCTTTAAGTTGCTAGCAAGTGCTAGTTGCAGTAATAATTATTATTACTGTCATCTTTGGCAGGCTGAAGCAATCTAGGTGACAGTGATTTGCAAGCTTTGAAGTGCCATGAAAGTGTGAAATATTATTATTATTGTGCACACTGTTCAGTGGAAGCCAAAGAGCTTGGTGGAAAGAGATGTGAACAGGAAATCAGGAAAGCTGGATTCTTAATGATGCTTCAGCCAGTAAGTCCCAAGGTGACCTTGGGCCAGGGTCTCCATGAGCCCCCACCGTCTGCTTGTAAAGAAAGCAGTTTGATTAGATTACCTTTTGGATATATCTGTGGGAAATACTTTTGTATTTTCTGTATAGTTCTGTAAGGTGCTTACACTGTTCCTGTATTGTTTGTTTATTACTCTGTGAAAGCTTAGCTGTTTGTGTACCCTGCTCTGGGTCGCTTCTCCCCCCTCATCCCATCCAGCAGCTCCTGGACGTTAAATACTATCTCTTCATGGGTGTCGTACCAGAAGGAGGATTCATCTGTCACTCTTTTACTTCCGAAGGGGTCCTTAAACTGGTTTGCAGGGCAGTTATCGATTCTTTCTCTTTCTTCCCAGAAGGCTGATTGGTTCAGATTTAGCGGCTCGGTCTTCTTCTTCAGGACTCACATTTTATTCTTTCTGTCTGCTTTTCCACCTTTGCCCCCAATAAAACAAAATAACCAGGAGTGACAACAAAAACTAGACATTAGGGTGCGGTGGTAGCACTTTGAGGGAGAGGCTCAATACTTCTTTTGCTACTGTGGGAACTACTATTACAGGCTTTGCCACTTACCTCTGAAGCTCTTTGTGCAAAATCACCTCAATTACCTGAGATAAGTTCATCTCCCTCCAAGGTCCTTCTTGAAGGGACTTTTACTATTGTCTTCAGACATTGTGACAAATGCAGAACGCAGTATTGATAGAGCTTTCCAAACTCACTGATTCTCCTATTTCCTGAGAATGACAAGGACATTCTGAAGACCACAGTAGAAAAATTTTTCACAAAAATACTTAATCAGCCCTGGCTGGTGTGGTTCAGTGGTTGGGCACTGGCATTTCAATCAGGGGGTCGCTGGTTCCATTCCCAGTCTAGGGCACATGCCTGGGTTGTGGGCCAGGTCCCCAGTACAGGGTGCGTGAGAGGCAACTACACATTGATGTTTCTCTCCCTCTCGTTCTCTCTCCCTTCCCCTCTCTAAAAAAGAAAATGAAATCTTTAAAAAAAACTTAATAAAAAATAAAAGAGTTGATGTGTCAAGATACTTCCAGTTATCTGGACGATAACCCGGGGCTCATTCAACAATTCGCTGGAGAAGCATGTATTAAATTCTCAAAAGTGCTACATTGTGCAAAGTGCTACAAACATCAGGAGATTGAGAAGTGGTTGCTGCTTTCACGGAGCTCCATTAGAAACTGCTTGCTTTATACCTTGTGTAAGTACCTAATATTTCACAAACCATTTTCCACATGTAGCAACTCATCTGATCCTCTCTACAGTCAGTGCTGGTTTCACCCTTCATAAACTTGAGATTTCTTACTGCTCAGCACTATTTGGCAACCCGAATGTTCATTTTGAGGATGGTGATGTTAGTGTTTCCCAATCATTGCTGGTTTCAGTTTACATGTCCAATGACTAAGCGTTTACAGAGGGTCTGATTGAAAAAAATTGTTGGTTCATCTTCTTACCTTCTAGGCCTTGTTCCTCACAGGCACGAATTTCCCTCCAGAGAGGGGCAGGGACTAAAGTGACTTCTCCAATTCCCTGTGAGTGCTCTTCAGACAACCATGCAGACCTGGCCCTCGGATTTCTTTCCCACCAAAGCCTGTGGGCTGAAACCTCACAAGCTCATTTCTGCTTCGTATTTGTTCTCTAGTTTTCCTTTATTCCAGGTCATTTGCTATCTTGCACTATTGTTTCCATCAAAAAGTAGAAACAGCATTTAGCTACTTGGGGATTATCCTGCCCAACGCTTTCACTTTATAGAAGAGGAAACGGGTGCCCACAGCCCCTCAGGTGTCAATGCCAAAGCCACACAAACAGATGGCCGAGCTGGACTTGAACCTGAGAGGCTATACTCTGACCAGATGTCTTAGAAAGACATCATGCTACCTCTGAAACTACCTGCAAATGAAACATACTCCCCAGGATAACGTGTACTTCTATTGCCAGTCTATGTATATTTAGAAACCTACAGGTAATGCTTCTGGGAGGACTATACGATGGGGCGGGGAGTGCGGAGAGGGTGATGAGAAAGGTGCAGGCCCGGCTCTAGAGGGAGAGTGCTCTGGGGCCTCTGTCCTAAGGGCTTTAAAAGTGGAGACTTTGGAGGGGGTCCCAGGGGAGGATCCAATGGAATATCCATCATCTTTCAGGGTCATGGTCTCCATTGATTGGTTGGCCCCAGGGCAGTGGGTCATTAGTCGGTGCTGCTGCTCCTGATGTCCGCCATGTCATTGCTTGTCTGGTTCTGCTGCTTTTCTGGGCCTGGAGCTAAAACACAACGGAGTCTTAGGTGTTATCCGCAGGGGTTAACGCTTAAGGTAGCGGTGGTTCCAGGGCCCCTGTGGCAGCTGCCGGAGGCTACTCTTCAGCCCCTCGCTCCTCCTCCAAGGGGCTCTGTTGCATGACTGGCCCTGTGCTGGGGAGACAAGGCGGGGGGCGGGCACCAAACCCCCATGACCAGCATCAGCCTTGGGGGTTTTGCCTGTTTTTAGACACCCAGGGCTTTCCACTAGTGACCTTCCGCACCTAGCCCAGGGGCCTGGCCTCGCTCGTGTCTAACTGCCTACCATGGTCTGGTTACTGTTGCAACAGCGGTCTACCCAGTTTTGTAGTGTTTCACGGGTTATACTGTTATGTCTTCAGTTTTTCCAGAGTGTTCCCGCTCGCCTAGGAATTATGCTATTGGGCATCCATCTGTGCCAGGCGTGATACAGGCATGGGGACTATGAAAACGACCAGGATCTGGTACCACATGAATTGAAAATACTCTTTGGATTTGTGTAGGATCATTCCACACTGGATTACTAGTAACCACACATTTTTAATGGAAATGTACGTGCAAAAAACTTGGTGACAAGAATTGAACTCCACTGACGTGCTGAATGCAGCAGACTTGAAAGCCTTTACCTAGGCATTCAGGATTTCACACGGGCACAGGACCCAAGGACCGCTGCTCAAATGCCACCAAGTGCGGTTTTAACAGTGTCCCAAACTTGCTACAGAAATGCCAACGTGAGGGTAATCTCGGGTAGTGCATTTTCTTTTACACATTTTCTTTCCTTTCCAGAGGGCTCCACCTCCAGGAAGGAGCGGGAGGAAGGGATGAGCACCCTGCGGGTGGGCTGGCCCAGAATGCAATCCTCGCTGGGGGCCCGGTGGGGGCCTGTCCCCGGGCGCCAGTCGCTCTTCCGCTTCCAGCGGCCCAGCAGGGGCGGGGCGGGGCGGGCGCCTTCCTCCCTTCCCGACCCGCCGGGACACTCTCCAAACTCTCTGCGCGAGGTCATGGCGGCGGCGTTTTGGGGACGGTGCTTCGCTCCGGTGCGGCTCTGCAGGTGTGACCCGGACTCTTCCCGGAGCCTCAAAACGCAGCCGCGTGGGTCGCCCCGAGTAACCCGGTCCCTGTCCCGTGTTGCAGGAGTGTCCCGCGAGGCAGCAACCGCCACTACCGCGCCGCGCGGTGCACCGAGTTGAAGCAGCCCCTGGTCATTGAGGAGATGGTCCCCCGCCCTGTCCTGCCCCACGAGGTAGGGTGACTGACCTATCCTCGCGATCCCTTTCGCTTTCCCCTCCTCCGCCACTTGCGCCGCAGGTTCAATCCTGGATCGATCCCCCAGCGCTCAGCTAGGGGGCGGACGGGACACCGGAGCGCAACTTCGTCCTGGACGGTATGGTCCCGGTCAGGGTTCACCAAACAGACAAAAGGGCTAAGGAAAGATTGTCCCCCAACGCCGCAAAGGGAGGCCTCTTTCTGAAGGCCCCAGGGCTGTTGCCTTAGAAACAGAGAATTCTGATTTGCACACCATTTTGCATAACTACCTGCAAGATACCGATTGAACATGGATTAATGGGCCCTGTCCTTTGTCCTTTGCTTCCTCTCCAGTGTCAGCATCTAATTATCCTCCCGCCCTCCTCCCGCACACCAGCCAGGGACCACATTCCCTAAGAATGTGTGCCTGGGGCCCGCCTCTGCTGTTCTGCAGTCACTGGGGATGGAGGGTTGCAGACGTTTCACGTGAAGTGTGGAGGCTACTTTGGCTTCGTGGGTTAGCCATGCTGGCGACACAGGCTCAGCCGGCAGGGCCCATGAGCACCTGGGACCAGGTGCAGCAGGCAGTTAACCACAGTGCGGGGGACCCCTGGTCAGAGAGGGAAATGTGGCTCCTGCCCTGAAGTGCCACCAACAGGGACCCTGTGGCCAAATGGATTATTGCCCTGACCACAGGATGGCAGCCATTCGGCTTCCTGGGGCTCAGGTGCTGAAAGATGTTCATCCCTGAATCATCCCTGAATCAGGGTGGAGTGGCTTGAGGTCATGCGTGGGCCACACACATTTACAACTGGTGTGTCCTGTACTGAACGTGTGCGGGCCAAAGGCTGGACTCCTTTTCTCTGTGTTTGCCCAGACACCGCCTTGTCAGGGATTAGCTTGCGAGAGCTGGGACTACGTGAGTTTCCCCACCATTAAATAAATCCCCATCCTCTGGAATGGTGCCTGGCACGTGGCAGATGCTTAAAACATTGTTGAATGAATGCCATTTGTCGATAAAATATGTCTTCTCGCCAATACAGCCACCTCCGTGCTCTGGTGGAAATTGAAAGGAAACAGATAAACGAACGTTACCGACTGGGCCCCTCAGCCCTCCTTTCCTTCCCTGTGGTTCCCAGCCCGTCCAGACGGGTGGGTCTGTGACAGTAGCACTCTGCTCCCTTCAGCCTGCCTCTCACAGCCAACCTGGGGGGCTTGTTAGAACAGTTTGCTGGGCTTCGTCCCCAGAGTTTCTGATTTAGTAGGCAGGGGAGGAGTGGAGCTGAGAATTTGAAATTGTAACAGGTTCCCAGGTGATAGTGATGCTGGCGGTCTGGGTCCACATTGAGAAAGACTGGCTTGCAAGGTTGAGAACCTGCTGGCTGCGCTGCCCCAGGCCTGTTGCAAAACACAGTAGCCGGTGATCTGGGTAGGACTAGCCTCCAGGGTGATTCCTGAGTCCCAAGATAGCCAGTCCTGTTACTCTCCTGCTTAAAATCCTCGCACAGCTTCCCCTACTATGGAGACGAAGATGCTCGGTAAAGCCTATAATGACACCTCGGAGGGTGTGGGCCCTTCTCTCTAACCCCATCTGTTTGTCCTCTTTGTGCTCCAGGTTTGCTGGGTTTCTTTTTGTCCGCCCCACAGGGCCTTTGCACATGCCATTGCTTTGGGTAGTGCCAGGCTTCTCCTCCTGTTCTGAGTAGTTAACTCTTAACTGTTCTTAGTTCAAGTGTCACTTTCTCAAGGGTTCCTCCTGCCTCCCCCCAAAAGGACAAGTCCCTCCATTATATGCTTTCATGGCATTTCTATTTTTATTTTTAACATCTTGTGCAGGAGGTGTAATTTAACGCATTAATCCTCGCAGTTATTTGGTTAATGTCTGTCTTTTCGACCATTCTTTTTGCTCCACGAAGGCAGGAAACTTGTCTGTTGGGCCTCATGCTTATACCGTGGGACTTAGTTCAGTACCTCACATAAAGTAGGGACTCAGTAAATATTTCGGTATAATTGAATGATCGTCTCCACAGACATGCGCAGCTCTGCTTTATTTCCTTTCCAGGTCAGGGTTGACGTCCATTTCTGCGGACTGAACTTTGCCGATATTTTGGTTTGCCGTGGTCAGTATCAGCAAAGGCCCTGTCTTCCCTTCACACCTGGTGAGTATGAGGAGCCAAGTGGTGGGGGCAGGGGAAGGAGGCACAATCTTCCGAACCCTGTGCTTCATCTCAGACTCTACCCTGGCGGTGCTTGCCCGCCGTTGGAGCATCTCAGCTGCACCTGCTGCGCCCGCCGCACCGCTAGTGGGAAACCCTAGCCTGTGAACCCCTTGGGGGAAATGCCTATGACTGCCTTACCCTCCTTCTATCGCCCAGGTTAGCATTGTAACTGGCTCCTAGTAGAAGCTCAGTGCATCCTTTAAAAAGGAATAAATGAACAAATGAATGCTCCCCCATCATTATGTCCATCAGAATTCCGACACCAGTCATCACTGGTCCTGGTCATTTCCTTTTGTTCCTGGACGTGGCCTCAGTTTTGTTTTTTTGCCTGAAGGATCACAACCGTCTGTTGGCAGCCGAAACTCTTCGTCTTCGCAGGCACGTTCCCAAAGAAACCTAATACCTAAGGATCCGGGAGAAGTAGAAGAGTTGATACATTGCTAGCAGCCCCCTGTCTGATCTTCATTGCGCCCAATCAGATTACATTTAGATCCTGAATTTGTGGGCCAAATAACTGATTTTCGTGGTTGAAATGTATCGAAACAGGTGTAAGTACAGTTCAGCATGTGTAGGGTGCGTGTGCATGCGATACATGTGCTGTTAAGGATCCAATACTGGGGCTGTGTGTTGGCCTTCGAGTGTTTGGTTGCCTCCACCGTCGGAAGCCTTTCCCTCTGTTTTGCTGAAATGCTGCCTGGGGGAAGATGGCATGCTCCACTGAGTTATTTCTCCCGCAGCTCAGGTGGGAAGTGTACGATCATTAAATTAAGAACTTTGGGAGGCGGAAGAGGAAAGGGCGGACGACTCCAGCTCAACCATTTGAGCCGAGTACCATATGAGTAAATGAGGGTCACGCCCCGAGGACCTCACAGTCCGGAAGAGGAGACACGGCAACAGATAAACACAATAGGGTGAAGGTTGTAACTGGGGCGCTGTAGGCGCCCCAGCCCCCAGTGATCAGGGTCAGAAGTACTTGTGAACCTGTGATCATTCTCTGTGCTTTTGCCCATGCCTGACATTTTTATCTGTGTCTTGGTAAGAACGGGGCTGCTCTAGCTGCTCTAGCTTTTCGGTTGAACATTTTAAGTTCATTTTCCTGTGCTTTGGGTACAAATTCTGACCCCTCTTCCCTGGGTGGGAGGGAGGTGTTTCAACCATCTCCGCTTCAGAAGATCAATAGGATGGCTGGTGGGTCTGTGTGTCCTCGCCTCCACGGTGCTGGGCTTTGTGGACAAGCTAATCTTTTCTTAAATATTTATTTATTTATTTATCTTTAGAGGGGAAGGGAAGGAGAGAGGGAGAGAAATATCAATGTATGGTTGCCTCTTGTGGGTCCCCTGCTGGGAACCGGCCCGCAACCCAGGCATGTGCCCTGACTGGGAATCGAACCGCGATCGTGTGGTTTGCAGGCCCGCGCTCCATCCACTGAGCTACACCAGCCAGGGCTGTGGCCAACCTAATCTTGAAACCATGTGTTTTAGGAATGGAGTTTGCTGGGGTGGTATTGGAGACAGGCGCAGATGTTGGCACAGTTAAAGAGGTAAGCTTGACGAAGTCTAGGGACCTGCGGGTGCGTAGACTGAGAAATGTGCTGACTCATGTGTTGCCCAAGGGTCTCGGTGCCTCCTGGCCTTTGCCAGCAGATGCCGCCAAAGGGAGGTGGAGATGGAGGGGAAGAGATGAGTGTGAGTTGGGGGAAGGCAGGCAGCAGAAGTGCCTGGCTTCGTTTAACTTTCATTACCAATAAAAGGCAGCACCGCTTTAGTTGCTAAGGGGTCTTGAGTTGCTAAGAGGATAGACAATTCCCAAGTGTCAGCCTCTTGTGCGTCAAATTAACACTGGGGATTCTAATGCGTATCCAGATTCATCTTCTATTTGATACCCATATTACTGTCCAAAATGTGCTCCGATTGGGCACATTTTGGATAGTAATGCCCCGGATGGGCAACCTGGTGGGGGTATTGAGAAAAAGGGCTACATTATTTACTGAAAAGTAACTCTGAATAGATAATTAGGGCCAACCTGGGGGTGGACGGGGGGTGGGGTGTGTGCTGGCAGGTCTTAATGAAATCAGAAACAGAGACGTATTGGAACTGATGCTTAATGATAATTTCCCCTCAGGGAGATCCAGTTGTTGGCATGGGTAGCTTTAATAATATGGCGGAGCAATGTATCATGGACCAGAAGGTATCCCTACCTTCCAATGTTTTTCTTTAATTTCCACCTATCCTTCATTCTCCCCCTCCCCCCAGCCCCACTGCCCCTTTTCCTTTGTATTCATTTGGTCGTATCTTGTTTCCCAGCCAACCACTTCTTTCCTTCAAATGCTAAACCCCTTTTCTGTATCAGGGTAACAACCTTTGCACAGACCTTTGTGCAACGTGGTTTCGTGAAGAAGCATTTTGTTTTCTGAGTCCTGGAGCAATTGGCTGGCTGTCCAGTGGGATCACAGTTAGATAGTTTTGGTAGAAAAACTGGTTTGGGGCTTGGCGCTGGCTGTCACGGGTTTCTCTCCCCCACGGAGCTTGAGAAAAGGGTAGTGGTGGGAATGGTGCTCAGATGGTTTGGGGCAGGATGTGAATGGTGCCCCCTAGTGGAGAACAGTACATGCTTGTCCTCACAGTTTCTTCAAGGTAAAATTGTGGTCACATCCAGTTCACCCATTACATAATACAGTGGTCAGTGCTCCTTCTCCATTAGTTAGTTGGTTCCTTCCCGAGCAGATGCAACCTTAGGATTCCCCCCCACCCATTTTTTGTATTTTAATTGTTGTTCAAGTGACAACCTTAGGATATTTGGAGACTGACGCAGCCAAGACCCGAACTCTGTCCCGGGTTGCTTGGTCTTGACTTCTGCTAAGCTTGGGTCCTGACGTGGGTTTCCCTTTGCAAGTCAGTCACTCGACGAAATCATCCCGTTCACCGAACAGCCTTTGTGAACAGGTACACGCACTCAATCCTCTTGTCACTGTTATCTCTTTGTAGACACTGTGGAAGGTTCCAGAAAGGGTCTCCCTCCGAGACGCTGCGATGCTGCCCACAACTTACAGTACTGCTCTCATGGCCCTTACGCGTCGGGCACGTACCCAGCCTGGGTAAGGACTGTGTGGATAGGACCCTGCTCTGATATCAGAAGTGCCGAGGCTTCGTCCCTTCCTCTCCCTTGCCTGACCTTTAGCTCACGTTCGGTCTGTCTCAGGAAGGGCCCAAGGAAGGCAGTGACCCGAGATTCAGGTCTGGGGACAGTGGGGCTATCCTCGAGTTGGGGAGGGAGTGGTAGCTTGTGAACTTGGCCGGTATGAATTGGGAGAAATATCCTTCTGAAACCTGAGCACTCTGGATAGTTCCTCCCAGAAAACCTTGACGTCTAGAGAGCTGGCTTATTTACACTGGCTTTACTCTGGTTTTAAGGGAGGCCAGCGGTCTGTTTCTGTGAGACTTGGTTGGGTGGACCGAACTGGGATAGTTTAAACTCCGAGTTTAAGTGCCGAAGCTCCCCACTTCACCGGGGCCAGACCTGTCTGCTGCCCTCTGCTCTGCGCAGAGAGCCCCAGAATCATTCAGACAGGTGGTTTTCATTGAGCAATGGCTGTTTTGAAAATTCAGCAGTGCTGAGTGTGAATGTGCTTCAGGACAGAATTTCTGAAGCAGACATCGAGTGGTAGTTCAAAGGAAGAGGCTGCCTGGAGACAGTAAGGAATATTTTTTCCCGGGAAGTTGTCAAAGCTGGACCCAGTGAGTCCCGATGTAGCCACCACCCAGCCCCGAAACCTGGAGAACGGACGTCCATGAGGGGTTTGGTGAAATGGCCTCCAAGTTCTCTTCTTGCTTTAACATGTCCTGGTTTCAAGCTGTTCATGAGATCCCATTGCTGAATTATTTTTGGTTTCTGATGTGAGGTTCGTCTCTCTCTCTCTGGCACAGAGAGACCGTGTTAGTGACGGCAGCGGCCGGAGCGACAGGCCTCGCAGTGATAGACGTGGCAACAAACATCCTTCAGGCCAAGGTACGTGCATGTGAGATTCTCCGCTTACACAGACTGTGCCACGAAACATGGTTTTCAGGCGTGGACCATGTTCCTTCATTCAGTAAACCCCGCCCTGGGGATACAGAGCTGCCTAGAGTGGGCCAGTGAGGGGACCTAGGAGCAAGTCACTGGTCCCTCCAGTGACTGGTACCTGCAAGGTAGGGCTTATTCGCAGCTTCTGCAGATGCTGTGCCCTCCACCTGTGAGGCTGTGACCCGACCCCCACTCTTGTCCCGCACTTCAAATTGAAACGCAGGTGCCACTTTTTAGGGAAGTATTCTTTGTCCCTCAGGAGATGTTAATTGCCTCTCCCCGCTATTTGTCTGTGGTCTCAGAGCATCCTGTCCTTCTCGCTCGCAGTGCAAAGCTCACGCACCTCCGTGTACACTTAACCTCTTACCTGCACCGTTACTAGATTTATGTATCCATCCCATTAGACGAAGGCAGGGACCGTGTCTGGTTCGTTATTGCAGTTCCTGTGCCGGGCACGGTACCTGGGTCACAGCGGGACTTGAATGAATGAATACACAAATGAGAGAAAGTGGGTATCAGAGAAAGAGGGTTTCTTGGAGAAGGTGAACATCGAAACTGAGATTTTGAAGGATGGGTAGCAGTTGAGTAGAGGACGAAGAGGCCATTTCAGTGGTGGGAGGACCTGCCTGAAGGCAGAGAAATAGGAACTAACAAGCTGCGTCCGGCGAATTGCCAGTGGCTTCTGTGGAGCAGAAGCTCTGTGTGGGGAATGGTGGGAAGGGACTGGGCAGAGCTGGGCAGAGAGAGGCAAGATCAGGAGGTGCTGGAGAGTTCGAACACTTACTAGAAGCCCATGAGGGTGTTACGTACGGAAGTGGCATGATCATCTTTGAATCTGCAAAGATGGGGTCACTTGGGGAGCAGTGGGGATGAAGGGTGGGGCACGGTCAGCAGTGGTCCATAGGCGGGCGGCAGAGCAGACTCTGGGAGCGACCCCAGCCGGAGGTGACAATACTTGAACCAGGACAGTGGGGGTGTGAATTGAGAGACACTAAAGTGGAAGGAGATGGAGAATTGGGTCACTGGAGAGCCTCCTGATACAGTAAAAGAGCAAGGACTTTGAGGGGAGCCTCACGTAGGATCAAATTCCAGCTCCCCCTTTCGCTTAATCGCTCCAGTTCCTTCGTGGGTAAATGTTTTTTGTATAAGGTTGTAGGGGGATTATTGAAAGGGCACACGCTACGCGCCTGTTAGAGGACATGTCTATGTAAGAATCTCTTAGAAAGGGATCCTGTTATTATCAGACATCAAGTGGGAAGGAGCAAACTAGGTTGACTTACGGATTTGCCATTTATGGGGATTGAGAACACAGCGGGACATGGCGAGTTCAGTTTTGGACATCGGTGGGTGTGAGGCTCCCACGGAGAAGGCGATTCGGGGATCCAGAAGGTGTCAGGATGGACAGGCTGGGAGATAATTGCACCGGTCTGGAATTCCTGCAGGGGCCCTCTCCTTCTCACACAGAGTTCCTTTGGGAAGGACCCGAGCGTTCTGAAAGCAATCCTCAACACCAGGGTGCTCTTGGTGAAAATGAACACATTTCACATCAGAAACAAGATCTTTTAGCACCTGTCTCAGCGGGGAGACCACACCAAGTTCTCACTGTCCAGAACCACGGGCCGTTTAGCATTTCTAGGACATCGTACCGTTCTTATTAAGGAATCACAGGAGGTTAAGTAGAGAGAAAAATTCACTTTGATTCAGAGGTGAAAATTCGCCGAAGCTGTGTTTTCGTCAGCAGCAGCCATGGTTGTATGGGAAAGCAAACAAAAATAAACGTAGACCATCATGCCGTCTACTTGGAACGGGCTGTTTGGCTAACGCCGCCCCCCACGCACAGCAGCAGCAGTTTCGTTTTGCGTTCATGGTGCCTCCCCTCCCTGTGGTCTAACCTGTGGTCCTCACCAAACCCCTGGGATGTGGGTAATGTTGGGTGTTTGCTCTGCCTACTTCACAGGTAAAGAAAGTGAGGCACCAAGAGAGAACATGACTCATGGCAGGTCTCACCAGGACCTAGAAAGAGCCATCAGGATGGACGGAACCCGGGGCCTGGCCCTGGTCAGGCATTGCCCACTGTGGCGCCCAGTGCCTGCCCGTAGCCTTGTGACCGGCAACTGCTTGAGGGCGGCGTTCACATAGTTGTAGACGAGCTGGGAGTCTTTTCAGGGCACTGGTGTTCTGGGACGTTTGGGTACAAGTTCCAAATGTTACTTCAGGGTCAAGGGGGCTGCTGGGTGCTGCCCAGTGATCAGGCACCTCTAGGCCATGTTTGAGTACTTGAAACTTTTCTGGAAACTTCCCAACCCCAGACTTGCTCACAGTATGTCCCGCGGCCACCGATGCCGTCTGTGCCACGCCGGAGGCACGGGTTTCGGTCCTGGTTGGGGGAGCGGAAGCGTGTGGGCCGTGGGGTCGGGCAGCCTTGGGTTCGAATGCGTGTTCTCCCGCCTGCTACCGGACAATCCTGGGTTCAACCTCTCGGGGTTTACGTCCGCATCCATAGAATGGAAGTAATTATACCTCCCCTCAGTGTTCTTATGAGTTTACATAGAATAAGTGATTGCATATGTGTAACCATAGATTCCATTTATCTAACAGTGTGTTTTGCAAATGCTTTACATACGGCAGTGTTCCACTGAATTCCTAAAATAAATCTTATTATATGGACGAGGTAAGTGATGCTTAGAGAAGTAGGCAGGCAGGATAGAGAAGTTAAAAGCATGAACTCTGGAGATGGATTACCCGGGTTTAGTTCTCAGTTCAGCCTCCCATTAGCTGGGTGACTGTGGGCAAGTTAAGTTCCTTTGCCTCAGTTTCTTTGTCTCTAAAATGGGGATAAGGATAGTCTGTATATCATCGAGCTATTGGTGTATATTCAATAGAAATAATGAGATGAGTGCCTGGCACACGGTAATTACTTTGTAGGTGTTCTTACTCAGTAATTGGCTTAGGTGACACAGCTGGTTAGTAGCCGAGCCCAGGATTTGCACTTAGATTTCTTTGACTTCAAGCTCTTTCGGTGGAATCATGTTTACCCTCTGGGCAGCCTAGATCTCGTAAATCTTGGTTGGATAGTTCTCGTTTGTGCTTCTGGAACCCTCTGTACTTCCCCGTCACTTTGCTCTGTCTTGCTTTCTTTAACTCTAAGCTAGGTATTTAGCTTGTGTCCGTAATACCTGACTCACAGTGGAGTCTCAGTAAATGGTAGTTCAATTTGAGTTTGGAGAAGACTTACCAAGTATTTCCTGCACCACCTTCTAGCTAGACCCACTGGGGCTCCAGGGTCCTTGGAAACATGGGTTCGGTGGCCAGTGGGCCATGGAGGCGCCAGTGTAACGCTGCTGGGGGCTGGGTCTGATGTGCCAGGTTGAGGCTGGCGCTAGGTCAGCAAGGTCACATTCATTTCCTTGAGTCGCACCCTGTGGTTGCAGGTTGGGTGGGTGGCATGAGCCCCTCCTGGTACATATTCTGGAACCTCAGCAGCTTTGCTTTCTCTATGCAGGTGATCGCTGCCGCTGGAAGTGAGGAGAAGTGCAAGCTGGCCATGCAGAAGGGCGCACAATGGAGCGTGAACTACAGTCAGGGCAGCCTGAAGGAGACCGTGAGCAAGCTGGTGGGCAGTGGCGGGGTGAACGTGGTCATCGACAACGTGGGCGGAGACATCTTCCTGGAGGCTCTCCGCAGGTTTGTGACCGGGGGGGGGGGGGGGGGGGGTCTCTCTTGAGTGGGTAGTCCTGGGCCTTTGCTGGAAACTTCCCAGACCTGCGCCTTCCTCCTGGCCTTGCTTCTTCTTCATCTTTGCTGCTCACTTCTGCAGGCGTTGGCACTGATGGGAACAGCTGAGTGGGGGCGTGGAAAGAACTAGAAGCGGAGCGGGAATCAGGAAATGCTTAAATATAGCAACAACAAAATATCCAATGGGAAAATATCCAAGAAACGACCGCAGACTGTCTAGTTGGCAACATCAAGTGCTTTAGAAATTGTGCATGTGTTCAGTTCAGCTGGGCTGGCCCCCGCAAACTATTTTATGTGCATGGTGTGGGTAATTCTTGAGGAGATCATCGTTCAGATGTTAAATGTGCACCCTCCTTTGATCTTGCTGATTTTTGCAGTAGCTAACAGGGTAGGTATCTCTTTGATTTGTTTTATTGAAAAAAGACATCTGCCCTGGCTGGTGTGGCTCGGTGGATTGAGCCCTGGCCTGGGGACCAAAAGATAGCCAGTTTGATTCCCAGTCAGGGCACATGCCAGGTCCCCAGTGGGGGAGGGGGGTGTGACAGGCAACGTGATCAATGTTTCTTTCCCTCTCTTTCTCTCTCTTTGCCCCTCTCTCTAGATATAAA
Source organism: Sturnira hondurensis (assembly GCF_014824575.4). Classification (NCBI taxonomy): domain Eukaryota; kingdom Metazoa; phylum Chordata; class Mammalia; order Chiroptera; family Phyllostomidae; genus Sturnira; species Sturnira hondurensis. The sequence continues at coordinate 8,371,587 of NW_028094846.1, read as the reverse complement.
TAAATCTAGAAATTAAAAAAACAATGAGAAAACGATCACTGGAGATCCGCTGGGACCGGTGCCTCGACACCGGTCTCACTGTATTTTCAACCACGGACTCTGGATCGCTTTTCATATGGGTTTCATTTCTCATATCATCCTGGCAAGCACAACTTTGTGGCTCATCTCCGTTTAGAGCAGAAGAGACAGACGCAGAGAGAGCAGCTTGCCCACGGGGGGGCCACCCAGTTGGGGCTCTAGCCCCTGAGCATTGCCTCAGGGGGATGGAGAAGCAGCAAAGGAGGGGGTGCGCTAATTAAAGGGAGAGCCAGGACCGAGCGCCGCTGGTCCTCACCCTCCGCTTGCCTTCGGAAGCACAGTATTTTCCCAGAAGCATCCTGTTTCCCTTCTAAAAACGAAAAGCAAAAACCAAACCAACATACACATATTTCATACCAAAGATGTTTACAAACTTCATTTGTATAACTCCTTGCTCAGCATGCACTGGATGGTTCTTCTCATAACGGGTGACGGGAAACCTGCGTGGATTTTTGTTGATTGTTTAAAACTCTCTAGAGAAGCTCATAGCTTAAGGGCGTCTGGAGGTAAGTGTTTGGGAAAAGCAAATGCCGCCTCATTAAAGTGTCTGCCACTCCCTAAGTTCAGGAACTTCACACGGAGTTGCCTCTGAGTGCGGCGTACGGAGTGACATTTGTTCGCACCAAGTTTCCTTCATGGAAGAGTGGAACAGACAGTCGTGATTCTAAAGTGGGTTCACTTATAAAGCTGGCTAGTTCCTTTGGCTCCCTACTGTCTTGTTTATGGCTTATATTTATGGTCTCCCATTGAAGAATCCAGAGTGGTACGAGATGAGTCACCCTCGGCAGTTTGCAGGGTCAAGAGGAGTTCCCAGCTAGAGGTTTAATGTGTGTTTCTTTTTAAAAAAATATTTTATTTATTTATCTTTAGAGGGGAAGGGAAGGAGAGAAGGAGAGAAATATCAATGTATGGTTGCCTCTTGTGGGTCCCCTGCTGGGAACGGGCCTGTGCCCTGACTGGGAATCGAACCTTGATCCTTCGGTTCCCAGGCCCACGCTCAATCCACTGAGCTACACCGTCCAGGGCATGTGTGTTTCTTTTTTAAGAAATTGTGCTAAAATATACATAACCTAATATTTACCATTTGAACCATTCAGAAGGGTACAAATCAGGGACATTAAGTATACTCACAATGTTGGGTAACCTTCTCCAACAAAATCTCTGTACCCGTTAAACAATAATTGCCCCTTTCCCCATTCCCCTACCCTCTGGCAACCTCTGTGTTACTTGTTGTCTCCAGGAATTAGTGTACGTGGCTTTTCTGTGCATTCTTCCCTCTTTACTGTGGTATAAACTTGATACCGTAGATTTACCATGGTGACCGTTTTAAGTGTCCAGCTCAGTAGCGCTGAGTACGTTCACGCCATTGCAAAACGTCCCCTTGACGTCTCCGTCTTGCGGATCTGAAACTGTCCTCATTAAGCAACAGCTTCCCACTTCTCCCTCCCAGCAGCCCTGTTCTCCTTTCTGTTTCTGTGCATTGGGGAACTCTGAACCATGCATAAATAGGACCAGACAGTATTTGTCTTCTTAGCATAATGTCCTCAAGGTTCATCCATGTTGTAGCATGCAACAGAATCTTCCTTCCCTTTAAGGCTGAATAACACTCCATGGTCAAGCATGTACCCATTTTGTTAATCCATTCATCAGTACACGGACATCAGGGTCGCTCACACCTCCAGGTTGTTGTCGATGGTGCCGATGGGGACACAGGTGTGCAAATATCTCTTCAAGACCCTGCTTCCAATTCCTTTGGATATAGACCAGGACGTGGGATTGCTGGATCATATGGGAATACTATTTTTAATTTTTCTAAGGAACGTTCCTGGTTTCCCATGGCAGGAGCACCGTTTTACAATTCTACCCGCTTCCACTCGCTAGTGCCTGAGGGTTCCGATTTCCCTACAGCCTTGCCAACGCATCTTCTACTTTCTCTTCTGTTCTATTTAAACAGTTGCTATCCTAATGAGTTGCTTTTTAAATTTCTTTCCCTTCTGCTCTTCCCCGCAGCCTGGCCTGGGAGGGCAGGATCGTGGTGGTGGGTTTTGCCGGAGGAGCCATCCCCTCCGTGCCGGCCAATCTGCTGCTCCTGAAGAACATCTCGGCCATGGGCGTGCACATGAGCCGGTACCAAGAGCAGAACTTCCCCGCCTACTACGAGAGCCTGAGCTCGGCTCTTCAGTACTGCCAGGAAGGACGCATCCGGCCCCACTTGGGGGCGGTTTTCAAGCTGGAGGAGGTGAGGTTCTCGTAAGCGAAGTGGTGTCGATGAAGCCAGGGAGTGATCTGGCTTTCTCCAAACAGCTTCCTTTTCGATACTGTACATCCTGCTTTGACAGACTGAAAAGGTGAAAATGCCACCCAGAATAACGGGTGTCCCAGGCCTAGGGTCACCAGATGCCCCCCCAGTTCTCTGGGTTGGATGGTGCGAGCCTTGGGGGCCACCTGGGCAGCGGGATCTGAGGAGCTTGATGGTGTCTCAGCCAGAGAGAGGGAAGGGACGGTACTTTAGGAAATAATTTACCCGTGTTGATGTGAACTGTGAACTCTGAACTCTGCAGCGTACAAGGCTAGGAAGGCAGCCCTTAACTTGACCTTTGATTTTAGAACACAGACACCAGAGCACAACCAGGTGAGCTTGAGCCAGAACTGTGTGAACAAAACACGGAGTCGTGCCTGGCGTCAGAAGACTGTGATTCCTCCGTTAGTCTCTGCAGTCAATGTCGCCGGCTGTTCACCCCCTTTCCTCGGCCCCCCGAAGTCCCATTAATGTGGCTTGAACTTTCTCCAGAGTGTGATTGCGTGCATGCGAATGCAGAATCGCTGTCCATGTGCATTGATGAGGTTTTCACTCTGAAGTCTTTTTTTCTCTTTTTTTGTGGGGGGGGGAGGGGTGGGCGCTTAATTTAGTTTAATGTGAGCAAAACTGTCTCGGTAGCTCCAGGCGGCCCTGGATGGAGGCGATGTTTGGTTCACATGCAGAAGAGCTTAGGGGAGCCCAAGCTGTCAGGCCTGACCTCACGCGCAACCGTCTTCCATTCTTACGTTTCCCCCCTTGATGAGGCGCATTCTCCTCAAACACGGCTTTCTTTCTCATCTTTTTGGGTGTCGGTTGAGAAGGTCCTGTTCAGTGGGATAAGGGGGACATGACTGGGCATCCGGGAACTGGTTGGAATCTATTTCCAGCTTTCGCCCCTCTGTCTGCACCCTTGTGGAAGTCCCTCACTGTTCTGACCTTCAGTCCTCACACGTCTCCAAAATTCAGGGGTAGGACAGTATCAGCGGCTTTCCGACTACGCTTCGGGAGCCACCGTTGGGATTTCGGGGTGGGCAGGCATAGGCTTATGCTGCCTGGGCTCTCGAATTCTCTCTCTGCCAGGGCTGAAGTGGGAGTTTTTACTTTTTTTGTTTATAATTCTCTTGGAAGAAAAGACTTTTTTGTGGATGAAATCTTGAAATGCACCCGTTCTGAGAATGCCTGGGTCCCCTTCCAACGTGTGGCTTTTATCACGTGACTTGCAAACGGAGGTTTGCCTTCCCTGAGACGCAGGTGCCCCTGCTGCTGGGCTGCAGGGAAGTGAGAACACCTGCTGGTGTGAACCGTCTCGTGTCTCCATGGAGGTGTTCCAGCCGCCACTCAGGTGTGACTGTCCTGAAGTCCCCATGCTGAAGTTCTCTGTCCTCTTAAACATGATTTAATGATCTAATTGCTAGCCTCCCCTCAGCTTCCACGTGCTCTTCTTACCCATGAGTGCTCTGCACGTAGGATTTTTTTAGTTCTCCCCATTCCACGGACGTTCCTGGCTCTCTGGGCCCCTGCTCCCTAACAGATGCCTCATTCACATTTACTCTCTCTCTCTCTGTCTGTCTCTCTATCTCTATTTCTATCTTTGGCCCTCCCTATTTATATGGTACCAGATATACTGGTGCCACCCAGTTTTTCTTTTCTTCTGCATATGTGGACTCACAGATTTGACGTTGATAGTTGATACGGATATGACCACACACCATGGCCTTTTTCGTAGGCACAGGGTATGAACTTCCACAGTACTCGGTGCTTCTCCTTCACCCACGTGGAGGTACTGGTTCAACACCTGCTGTTCTTGGGGAGTGTGAACTCCCTGCGGACAGGGGCCCTGTGTTCTCTGCACCTCTGAGTCTCCAGGTTCTGGCAGGGACTCACATATCTGGTGGGTGATGGATTGAGAGGACGGACATCTTTGAGCCTCATTTCCCTGTCTGTAATGGGAGCAGTAATGTATCCTACCTACTAGGGTGGGTTTGAGGATTAAATAAGATAGCACATCTAAAAGCATATAGGTAAAGACTTAGTATATTTTTTCTAAAATATGTTTTATTGATTATGCCATTGCAGTTGTCCCATTTCCCCCCCTTCATTCCCCTCCACCCTGCACACCCCTCCCCCACCATTCCCCCCTTTTGTTCATGTCCATGTGTCACAAGTTCTTTAGATTCTGTATTTCCCATAGTATTCCTGCCCTCCCCCTGTCTATTTTCTACCGTCTATGCTACTTATTCTCTGTACCTTCTCCCCGCTTCTCCTCCTCCTATTCCCCTGTTGCTAACCCTCCGGGTGATCTCCATTTCTGTGTTTCCATTCCCGATCTAGCTGTCCTCTTAGTTTGCTTTTGTTTTAAGTGTGGTTGTTAATAACTGTGAGTTTGCTGTCCTTTCACTGTTCATACTTTTTATCTTCTTTTTCTTAGATAAGTCCCTTTAACATTTCATATAATAAGGGCTTGGTGATTTTGAACTCCTTGAACTTGACCTTATCTGAGAAGCACTTTATCTGCCCTTCCATTCTAAATGAAAGCTTTGCTGGATAGAGCAATCTTGGCTGTAGGTCTTTGGATTTCATGACTTGGAATACTTCTTTCCAGCCCCTTCTTGCCTGTAAGGTCTCTTTTGAGAAATCAGCTGACAGTCTGATGGGAGCTCCTTTGTAGGTGACTGTCCCCTTATCTCTTGCAGCTTCTAGGATTCTCTCCTTCATTTTAATCTTGGCTAATGTAATGATGATGTGCCTTGGTGTGTTCCTTCTTGGGTGCAAATTCTTTGGGACTCTCTGAGTTTCCTGGATTTCCTGGAAGTCTATTTCCTTTGCCAGACTGGGGAAGTTCTCCTTTATTATTTGGTCAAATAAGTTTTCCACTCGTGGCTGTTTTTTTCCCCTTCTGGTACCCCTATAATCCGGATGTTGGAACGTTTAAAGATGTCCTGGAAGTTCCTAAGCCTCTCCTCATTTTTTTGAATTCTCATTTCTTCATTCCTTTCTGGTTGGATGTTTCATTCTTCCTTCTGGTCCATTCCATTGATTTGAGTCCCAGTTTCCTTTCCATCACTATTGGTTTCCTGTGCCTTTCCCTTCATTTCAATCAGTTTAGCCTTCATATGTTCCTCTAATTTGTGGCTAAAATCAACCAATTCTGTGAGCATCCTGATCACCAGTGTTTTGAACTGTGTGTCTGATAGGTTGGCTATTTCTTGGTCACTTAGAGTTATCAGCTCTGGGGCTTTGCTGTTGCTCTGAGTGGAGTTTTCACTTCCCTGCACTGGAACAATTTTGCACTGGCATTTCAAAGGGCTGGCTTCGAGAGACGATCTCTAGGTTTTGAATGTTAAGTAGAATTTATTGTTTTCGAAGGGTCACACCCGGGCCACGATCATGCGGTAGCCCCATGATCGCTGTTCCGAGGACCGTATCCATTAGATGTGCGCGTCTGCCTTCTGTAGAGAGCTGCTCCCTCACATCTTGACCTGATACGGCACTTAAACCTCGCAGGTCTGAACTTTTTATCACATAAAGGTTGGCTGAGATCACGACCTGAACAGACAGAAATGAGTGGACAGAAATCGTCCAGTTGGCATTTCCTGAGTGTGCCTGTGGAATAGTCTTGAAAATCACAGTACTCTTTTAGTTTAGACGATTCATTAAATTTAGCAGGGGGTTCCCGACTCGGTTTAGAAGCCCCCTGGTATGTCTGTCCCACCTGCCCCAGAGCTCCTTCTCTTGTCACACTCTCTCAGTGACGGCCCCACCCATGGTCGGTCCCTGGGGTCAGGCTCCCCAGACCCCAGCACCCTCGATTGTCGTGGGCTCCCCCGGACGAGGGCTGATCTCAGGCGCAGCTCCCATTGTGCTCCTCAGGGTGGGAGCCGCTGTGGCTTTGGTGCGGAGGTCTGAGCTGAAGAGCCAGTTGGAGCTCTGGCCACACTGTAAGGCAACCCAGGAGTGCGGGGCCATTCACTCCCCGGGACGCACTTTGACAGATGGAAGACGGGAGGTAGCGTGGCTGCTTTTCCTCCTCCCGATGGACCCTTTGGACGTGCAGTGGGTCCCTGTGGCCTCTGTGGAAAGGTGCCAGGGGAACAGCATCGAGTGTGTGTCCCCCTGTAGCTATGGCCAGTTCAGGTTCTGGCACACGCACCGCATAGTTCCTCTCCTTTCTCCTCTATTCACTTCGCTCTCCCCCTCCCCCTGGCCTCCCTGGATGGCCAGGAAGCATCAGGGCGTACATTCTGATTAGGCTCTATTTCCTAAGGAAGCTGGCTTGACACTGAACCTTGAGGATTTATTTATTTTGGGGTTTAATAATACATAGCCTGACCTTGTAAAAGACAGGTTTTCTGAGGTATAATTTGCATAGAGTAAAATTTGCCGAGTTACAGTCATGCACCCACCCCACGACAATCACGAGACAGAATTTGTCATCACTCCAAAGAGTCCCTTGTGCCCTTTGAACTCACTCCCTTCTCCTACCGCACAGTCCCTGGCATCCACTAATCTGCTTTCTTTCCCTGGGGTTTTGCGGACTGTCACAGAGGCGGAATCATACAGTCTAGCCTCTCGAGTCCGGCCTCTTCAGCTCCGTTTTCATACACTTCTGAGGTTCCTCGTGTTTTCACATATGTCAGTTTATTTTTTATTGCCAAGTAGTATTTCACTCTATGGATGTACCACAGCTCGTTTCTTCGTTTATCATTAGTAAGCTATTTGATTATTTTCCAAGCTTTTGATGGTTTTAAGTAAATCTCCTCTAAATATTCGTGTTTGAGTTTTGCATAGACATGTGTTTTTTTTTTCAAATTTTAGGGCTGGGATTTCTGGGTCCTATGCCAAGTGTATGTTTAACTTTTTCTTTGAACATTTATATAGACATTTATTTAGCTTTACTTACAGAGCAGGGTTTTCCTCCTCCTGGCCCTCTGCCCTTTGCCCCGCCCCCCTTTCCAGGGGTGGCTAGATGGCATTATCAGGTAAGTGTCAGTTTGAAAAAGTCTGTGCAGCCCTGCAGATCAGGAATGGAGATGTGAGCGGGGGCAGCGACTCTCTCAGCAGCTCCCCTCTCGGCCTCCGTTCCTGAGAGGTGATGCTGCTGCGGTCTCTGCGGCCTGTGGTGTGGACGAGGCCATTCCCACTGCATTCCTACCAAAGCCCGTAGCTCAGGGTTTTCTGCGGCATGTGCCTGTGTGTTCTCGATCAGAGACTGGCACGCCAGCGTCACCGCCTGTGTGAACATCTCAGATTTTGTTTGTACCAACTGGCCACTCTGGGCGTAACTCGTAGTAGCTGCCAGAGTGTTTACCAAAGTGGTTGTCTTTGGCACTCCCACCGACCACGGAGGGGTGTTTTCCTTCCCCTGCAGCTGCCAGAGTTCATTGTTGTCAGTTGCTGTCTTTAATGATAGCCATTCTAATAGGTATGGAGTGGTATTTGATTGTGGGTTTAATGTGCGTTTCTCTAATGAAGAATGACTGAGTATCTTTTCACGTGCATGGTTGCCGTCTGTGTCTTTTTTGGAGAAACGCATTGATTGACTTTTAAAAGCAGATGCAGCTCAGCTTTCATCAGAGTTGCAAGGTGATGAAGGTGGTTCAGCTGTGACAGTGTGTCAGTAACCAAACGTTTTTACCTTTGGAAACCCACCCCGCTCAGTCCCGGATATAGTCATTCATTCATGAGTTTTAATTTTATTCACCAAACATTCACTGGGTACATTCTGTACGCCAGTCACTAAAAAAGCAAGACCTAAGGGATGTCTCTTTTAGTTGGGAAGATCTCAGGCTACTGCTGTGGTGGGGAAGAGCTGGTTTCTGACGGGAAGCAAGAATTGGCGAGATGTACAGGGTGTGGCACAAAAAATACCCCTTTTGAATTACAAAATTTTTTATTACAAAATCATAAGCATGTCACTCTGTAACATAACACTATCACACTCAAGCACACCATGTGCACATTTTAGGCAAAATGTTCCAATGAAAACTAGAAATTATGACACCCATATTATTACCCGACCAACCACACTCAAGCAGGTGTTACTTCTGCCAGACCCTGTATTTAGGGAACTATAGGTTACTCTGATTATTCCTGCCTGGTACGCTAATTAAAAATTCCAACAGTAAAACCTAAAACAAAAACAATGTCTTAACACTGCCCCCAAATTCCAGGAGCATATCTCCAGGGGCAAATGTAATTATGGCTTCATCCACTGCAAGGCAGGAGGCCAGAATTCTGGGCACAGTCTGTGTGTCTGACCAGGCATCAGTATGGGGCAGGGTGGGGGGGCAGGGTGGGAGGGCTCCCTCCCCGAAACGCAGCCTATACAAAAGCACAGCACCGGAGTGACATGTCCCCGAGCATCTATCTGGATCAGCTATCAGAAGACTGGTCCAGAGCCCCGCACTTTGCTTCTTAGTCTCTCACTGGGAGCTTTGTCACTCTTTCTAAGCGCCCAGTCCTTGCTGTTACTGGTGGTCTGTGTCCCCAACCCAGATGGAAGCCACGGGGTGGGAAGGGACAGAGCTGGGTTATTTTTAGAAGCTGCTACAATAACAACAAAAGTGGCAGTTGGACCTAGAGAGGAGTGACAGAAAAAGCAGGAGGTAAAATAATGCGTGTTCAGAATGATGAGATTCCCAAGTCACGGGACAAAAAAGTGATGCTTTCCCCTGATACTGTGGTTTAAAGAAGTCAGGTAACTGTGGGCTACATTTTTCTAAAGATTTCTGTGCAAAATGGTTAAGAATATGCATTAGCATTTGAAGTGCCAATTTTCTTTTTACATAACATTTATTTGCAGGAGATTCCTCATTTCTCTAGGATGCCAGATGAAGAAGCAAGTACCAGTTATCTCGAATTAGGCTTGTTTCCCCAAGTATTTTGGTGGTTGGGCTGTGACAGCTCTCTGGGAACAAGTGACTTCCGGCTGACAGGGAGAGGGAGGCAGCTGTGAGTCACCTGGAGATGTATCTTTGAGTGATCGAGGGGACAGAGATGAGTGTTTCAAACGTCTGCCTCCACCTCTTGTACCTCCTCGGAAGGCATCTAAATTTGTGTAGATTGGAAAGGGCTCTCAAAGCCGCAAAGCCCTGAGAGACACATGTTTTTGACACCAGCCACAGACAGCTTGCCATGATTGATTTGTTTGCCTCCTTTTTATTTATTTATGTTTCTTCGGCTTTTCGCGGGGGTGGGGGTGGGGGTGGGATTTCAAGTGTAAAGGGTAGTTTAATCGTATTTCTCACTTCAAAGCACATTTTCATCTTTGCAGGGCCCATCTTTTGCTTTAATGTCTGCATATCTGTGGGTGTCTGCATTTAGTTATTCCCTCTACCCTCACTCCCCATGCTTTCCCTCCAAAGTTGCATAAGCAAATAAGAGCATAGGGTTGTGCTGTGGATCTTATCCTGCTCCTGCATTTTTCACATGGCGCTCTTCAGCATCCCCTTGTGTCTCGGGTCCCATACCCAGTTCACGGTTTCCACTGCTGCGTAGCGGTCCACGGTGTGTGTGCTCACTGTAGTTTGCAGATGGGACGAACCTCAAGTTCAACGTGGCCCCCTGCCGCCACAATCTGTGTTGCCTCTCACGTTTGGAGGTCCCAGCACTATTTCTGGAAAAGACTGGTCTTCATCGAAGCGCCCTGGCTCCTTTGCCAGAAGATCGGTGGGCCGCGCGTGTGGGGGCCGATTTGGGGGCTCGATCGGCTGATCTGTTTGTTCCTTTATCAGTGTCACAGTGTCTTGATTACTGTGGCTGCTTTTTAATTAGGTTTTATAACTTGTACTTCTAAAAATGAAGTGGACATAGGTTGCAATTTCAGTTACACTGGAACGAGGAGACTTTTATTGAAAAGATAAGCATTGTACAATTTTAAATGACCGATTCTTCTGCTAATGGCTCTGCTCTTTGAAAAGCTAGAACACAGCTGTGACAACAGAATGTGCGCACAGGCCCGAGGACTCCTGCGTCACTTTGAAAACAGTGGCTTGGACAGATACCTTCTGAGGTTGGGTTATTTTTAAATATCACTGTTTTCCTTTGAGTTTGTGGTGAGCATTTAGTAAGTATTACGTGCTTCACTATAAACAGTTCATTGAAGACACTTAATACTTTATTAAGACACATCTTACTACTTTAGCTATTTTAAGAATGGAACCAGCAACAAATGTTTGTTGGAATATGCACGTATGCAAGTCTTGCAACACATTTGGGTTTTTTTTGTTTGATTTTTTTTTTTAGGTCAATGATGCTTTCCATTATGTGATGCAGCGCAAATCCACGGGCAAGGTGCTCATCGCCCTCAAATGAAGCGTCGCCTCAGCAGCAAACTCAGCGTGTCCAGATCCAGACTCGTCACCTTCCCCAAACCCCGATTTCCCTTCTGTGTTTCTGAAGGTGTCGCCACCTTCCTTATCGACTCAGGCTCAAAATCCTGTATTGGAGTCCCCTTTGAATCTTTTTCCTTATTCCTCATGATGAGTGTGGTCGTCTACTTGACTGTCCAGGCTTGGACCTGTCGGAGAGGGAGACGATGCTCTTAGTAATTACGCCAGGAAAATGGGTGTCCCGTGCAAACCGGGAGGGATGGTCACCCCGTTCACAATACATGGGTGGCCAGGTCCCATCGTCCCCACCTCCAAGATACTGCTCACCTCTTTATCCTCCTCTCCATTTAGCTGATTATGCCTCATCTGCTAATGCCAGTGACCTAACTGGCTTCCTTACCTTTCAACTACAGCCCCTCCATCTTGGGTCTACATTGTTGCCACGGCAACCTTCCCAAAGCACAGCTACGACAATGCCTTGTCTTAGAAAACCTGCGATGGAGCACCATGTCGGGGCCGGGGGGGGGGGCCGCATGGTGGGGTTGGGGCTTGAGCTAACAGCATTGCATGGTGCCAAGGCGTCGCCCCTCTGCTTTCCAGCCTTATGTTCCACAGCTGCCCCGGTCCCTCAGCAGCACCGAGCTTTTCTGCTTCTCCCTCTGCTCCCTTCAAGCAGTTTCCCCCACCCCCTCGTCCCTGGGGAACAGAAGCCCTCCTGACCCACAGGACCTGTGTCTGCAGAGTGCCTCCCCTCAGGAGGGTGCTCATCTCTCCTCTTCCCCCCTGACCTTCCTGTAGCTTCTCCCCAGGATTTGTCACACCGAAGGGAGCAGCGTGTCTCCTGAGGCTGTGGGTCTGAATCCCAGGCTCGCCACTTGGGGGGGGGGGCTTCCTGAAGGCCTCTGAGTCTTCATTTACTGTAATGCAGATCCTGTCATGTCATCTACCTCACAGGGTGGCTGTGAGCAGCACGTGCGTGATGGGGCAAGGCCATTACCAAGTGCAGAGACTAGCAAATGCCAGTTCCTTTCACTTCCTTTTTGAAAAAAAAAATAGTTTATTTTTAGAGAGAGGGGAAGGGAGGGAGAAAGGGAAGGAGAGAAACATAGATGCGAGAGAGAAACATCAATTGGCTGCCTCTGGTCCGTGCCCTGACTCAGGACTGAACCTACAACCCAGACGTGTGCCTTGACTGGGAATTGAACTGGTGACTTTTTGCTTTGTGGGATGACACCCAACCAACTTTGCCACACGGGTCAGGGTCGCTTCTTTATTTTCTACTTTCCCAATATAGCCTAAGTTCCTTCAGAGCAGGTACCACGTTGGATTCCCCTTTGTATCTCCTGTGGCATCTAGCACAGTGAGTTGTGCTTGGTAAATCATAAATCAAATTGAATTAGAATTACCTGCGTGTCTTAAATTGTAGGATTAAGTTAAGAATAGGAAACAAGCCAAACCTCCATCGAGGGGTGCATGGGTCAACGACAGGTGGTGTGTCCGTACAGTGGAATGTTAGGCTTCAAAAAGGGGATTCTGACACATGCCACAACGTGGGTGGCCCTCGAAGACATGACGCTCAGTGAAATGAGCCAGCCACCAAAGGACAAGTACTGTATGATACCATGTATATGAGGTGCCCAGTGTAGTCAAATTCAGAGAGACAGGGAGCAGAGTGGGTGGCGGTCACCTGGGGGGTGGGGGGCGGGGAAGTGGGGACTCGCTGTCTCATGGGGACAGTTCCAATTTGGGAAGATGAGACGGTTCTGGAGGTAGCAGTGATGGCTGCATAGAAATGGGAGTGTTCTTACCGCCATTGATCCCCTACTTAAAAAATGGTTAAAATGGTTTTAGGTTATGTATATCTGACCACAATATAAAATGTTAAAAAAAACACAATTTATTATGCTCACAGCCAAGTGAGTCCATTCAGAGAGGAGAACAGTGTGTGTGTGTGTGTGTGTGTGTGTGTGTGTGTGTGTGTGTGTGTGTGGAGGGCCCAGCTAGGCCCTGCCTGAGCCCTGGTCTGTGGGGAGAGGGCCTGAACCCTCGCTGGGGCTGGGCATTGTAGTCCCTCTGTTGACCGCTGATGCCTGACAAGGAGGAGCTTAGGGTGGGGATGAAGACAGGTGCCTGACACCACAGAGGTGGGCCCCTTCTGATTATTCTGGGCGGGTGGGGCGTCCTGTTCCAGTCAACATGGTAAGAGATTTTCTTTTCTGATAAGTACCTCAGACCATTTGAAAATATCTTCTTAGTGTCTCCTCAGCAAAGACAAACAAACAAACAAAACTTGTGGAGGAACTGAATTTGCAAAATAGGGAGCAAACGTTTGGGGGAATGAATGTAAAACTGAGCAATTCTGAGCAATTAGCAGAAGAAGGGGGCAGATGGCAGGGAAACCGCCCACTTGTTCATGGAGGGGACCCCTGGTGCTTCCCGCCCCGCGCCCCCCAAGCCGGTCAGAGCACCAGCTGGGGACCCTTCCAGGCCTAGCCGCCACAGTTCAGCCCTCTGGGGGCTGTGTGCCCTGTGGTTCCACTGGACGCACTGCTCCTCTTCTGCCTTCCCCCAACCTGGCTTCTCCTTAACGTGAGCTCTTTGTATTTAAGTGAAAGTTGGTTTTCAAAATTACCAAGACACCAACTTGGAGGCTAATTTTAGAATTTCCTGACACCCTCTGGGATAATTGAAGATGTGCTGGGCGGACCTCGGGGGAGAAGGAGGTCCAATCAGGATTGGCAAAGTGCGCAAGCCCAGCGGGGAGCGGCCTGTCCCACGGTTCAGAGCTGATCAGAGGGTGTCACTAGTAATAAAGATCGATTGTCCCCAGCTCACTGCCGTCAAAATGACTTAGATTGAAAGAGGCAGTCATTAAGGAGAGCGAGTTTCTTCAGGTTTCACAGGTACTGCTTAGAACTCCTAATGGCCTGTTCTCTGCGTGCCTGCGTTCTTGCTTCGCTGGAATAATTTGATTTGAAAGCACTTGACTCAGATTTTAGTCATCTTTTGGCTGTTCCACAGCCTGGGCCATTAGTCTGAAAAAAGATTCAGTGTAGCTCCAAGCGGCAGCATTGTTCTGCATTCACAGACTTGCCCAGCTCACCCTGGAGGCCGCCTTGGGGCGGGGAGGGGGCGGGCTCCACTCCCACACACCTGCCTCCCCTTTCCTGTAACGGGTCTGCGGACCTCCCCCCCCCAGACACCCAGGTGAGGTTCTGTGCTATTAGCTTTGGAATCATTGTGCCTGCACATCACGGGTCTATCTGTCCCTGCTCCTTCCTGTCCTCTGCGTGGCTTTAGGAAGCCATCTTTTTCTCTTTGAGCCACCACAGGGACAACAAAAGGTTTGTTATTTGGCCACTAAAGGAAAATAAAGGTGTCTTCACATGATCACTTCTCTTTAACAGAAAAAAAATCTAAGTAAACTAGGAAAAAACTCATGCTATTCTTTCTGTTACATTTCCTTCTAATACTGTATGCGTAAATCCGAGAGCAACTGTTTTTTCAAAAAAATTTGGGACAGGTGATACGCAGGGAAGACCTCAACAAACACACACTGCCTTGTCTGGTTGTTCTCTTCCACGGTGCGTCTCCATCTCGGCTGTTCTTTGGAACTTTATCATTGTCAAGGAATCATATACCAAGTTGTTTTCTGCCCCCTTTTTTGATGTATTTAGAAACAGTTTCCTGAACTTCAGTGAATTTCTTCGTTATTTGAAAAGTGGTATTGTTAAAATAATGATGGCAACATCACATGGTCATGGAAAAAAAAGTCTGGCCGGAGGGAAGTTTATGAGTAGAAGTGACCCTGTTTCTCATTCCCATTCTCCAGGGAACCCACTGAAAGCAGCTGGTGTTAGTCTTGCGGGCCTTGTAAAACACATTTAAACACGTGTGCACACTCACAGAGGTTGTTGGTGTGTGTTTTAAAGTAAAGACACATATAGGTTTTAAAAATTGCTGGTCATTCTATGCGTAGTGTTCTGTGATGCACTGTGCTAAGGCAATAATACGTCATGGACACAATCCCATATTAGTAAACATACTCTGATCTCACCTTTTGTGACAATTGCTTACTATTCCATAAGGAAGGTGTTGAGCATATACGACCATCTCCTTGGTAGTGGGCTCACTCATACATTTAACAAACATTCCTTGATGCGCATTTATATGCTGAGCTCAGCGCAGCACAGGGAGTATGACGGCGGCGAGCAAAAGGTCAGACGTCTAGTGGGGAGACAGATGTTAATTAAATTCACAAACCATGCAAGCCAGTGCCGTGCGAAATATAGTGGGGAATTTAACTCAGGGAGGCCGAGAAAGCTCTCCCTGAGGAAAGACCCTTGAATCTCGATCTGAAGATGGAACCTTCCGGCAATCTAATTCTGGGAATTTAAACACGGAGGCGTATTCTAGGCCACCGGGGCCAAACCCAGCACGGTGAGAGGAGCCTGCTGAAGGAAGGCTGCAGGGGCCGGGGCTGGAGAGGTGAGGCTGGAAGAGGGGACCAGACTAGACCGGGACCTGTGGGCCGTTCAGGGGTGTTTCGCTGTTACCCTGACAGCGGTGTGACGCCACGGAAGTGTTCTAAGCAGAGTGGGTTGGGGGTGGCACGACCAGAATGGCATTTTGGGAAGAACTCCTCCGGCTTTATGTGGTGAAGGATTAGAGAGCAGTAGACCAGTTAGGTGTCCATGAGTCCAAATGAGAGATGATGGTGTCTTGGCCCCAGATGGTGTGGGCGGAGGGGGAGAGAAGTGGACAGGACAGTGAGCTGTGCAGGAGCGCCAAGCGAAAGGACTGGGTGTTAGCTTGGATGGGGGAGGGGTTAGGAGAAGGAAAGGCCCGGCTGATGCCTAGATTCCTGGATAGGGGTTGGCGGGGAGGCAGGTCAAAAGAGAACTGGGTTTCGGCAGTGGAGGGGGTAGGATGGGGGCAGAATTTTGTGCACATTGAGACATCCAGGGGATCTCGAGTATGCAGTTGTATATCCCAGACACCAGGTTGGGCATCATTTGCAAGGAGGTGACATTGATACCCGGGGTGTGGCAGAGAGTTCCCCTGGGGAGCGTGTAGAGAGAAGGCAAGAGAGGCTAGACCAACCCTAACCTTCTTTCTTTCAACGGACCCATAGAATATTTTGTGACTGCTGTGGGCCACGGAAAGACTTGGAGGCGGTCGTCTGGTGATTTAAATAAGTCACAGTGGTTTTAAGGAAGGCGGCACTGCAGAGCAAGTAAGGCATCTTCCTGTCGATGCAGGGCCAGCCCCGGGGGCCCTAATTCCAGCTGTTTGACCTTGGGCTAGACTCACCTTTTTACGTTTCTCATGTGAAAAAATGAGGATAATAATATGTGCTTTCTACCTCACGTGGTTCACGTGCGGGTCAAACGAGGTCATGCATGTGAAAGCACTTTGTCACGTTTCCATAACACACAACGTGGTTGCTCGGGACCAGTGGGCTCAAATTCATTTCAGAGTTGAAGCAAAATGCATATTTTTTTTTCAGCCTAGGCTGGGCGGACATGGAACAAAATACAGTTGGATATTTAAAGTATCTCTAACAGCTCCACATTTTATTTTAGCTGAAGTCATTGTGCTCTTTCACACAGAATAATGGACAGAGTGATAGGGGGCCCATGAGCTGATGTGCCTCAAAGACATTCTGAGCCAGCCAAGGTCTGCAGAAGGGCACTTAAATTGATGCAGAGGGCCGAGAGGATTCTTTGTGAGGGATGATAAAAGAATTAGGGCTCTTCATTCCAGAAAGACACAGGCTAAGAGGAGGATATGATTGAAATTTATAAAATAAGGAAAATCATAGGATAAAAATATGAACTTATTAAGTCCCAGAGCAGAAGAATGAGGGACCACTTTATCCTTTTTAAGAAGTAGTTTTAGGGCAAAGTAAAAATAGCACTTCTTTACATGGGAAGGGTAAGCTTATGCAAGTTATCACTTTCAAAGTCTGCAAGGACTAGAACCAAATATTATAAAGGAAAGATTTCTATTGTGCGGAGGGTAGATTCATAGGCGATTATGAAGTGAAATTAGGACCCTTCAGGTAAACTTTCCCCGTCTTGGGAGGTGACATGTAGGGGTGACCATTCAGCCTCCTGCCTCTTGTCTGGCATCCCTGTCCATCTGGACTCCCAGAGCCCAGAATTTGGGCTCAGAAGGCCAGGCTGCAAGTGTGACCTCTCGGTCCTTTAGGGAGTCCCCTCTTCTTCGTGGGCCTCCGTTTCTTTATGAAAAAAAAAAGAGGAAAGAACATTAACCTCTGCTTACCATTGTGAGGGAGTCAAATGAAGCGATGTTTCTGAAAGTGCTTTGCGGTTGATGAGCAGATATTATCTTTATGAGCGTGTAAGGGTTTCTCCTTCTGTTTCAGCATTTTCAGTTCTGTGCTCTCCAGGTGGGTCGACCTTCACCTTGTCCGTCCTTCTTGATCCTGGCCTTGTTAGGGAGCAGTGTTTGTCGATTCTGAAATGAAGAAGGGGATGGAGGTGGAGGACTAACCTCTGACCCTCTCGGGAGGTGGAGAACCTGCAGACGGCCCTTCCCTCCTTCCCGTTCTCTCCCCATGAAGGCGGTGGGGATTTCATGAGCCTCTCTTCTCCTTCGGATGTTTTGCTGGTGAGATGCCGCCTAAAGGATGGGTCTTCTGGTCCCTGGGCGACCTCGAGGGTTCTTGTGGGTCTTGGGAGACTGAAGAAGGGGCCAGTGCAGGGGCTAGAGGAGAAAAACCACGGGGACTGGTTTCCTGTGGCTTCTCCCAGGTTCTGGATTTGAGGGAGAGAAAAATACGACTCTGAAATTTCCTTCTACAATGTCCATTGCAGTTCACTGTGGAAACAAAGCTGATAGAGATTTGGAGAGAGGGTTTGTCTTGCTTGGACGGTTGGTCCTCTGAATTTTGTTTCCCTTGAGAGCTGAACTTTGGGGGACGAGGTGCATGGCAACATCAGGAAGAGAGAGCTGTAACAAAACACCTCCTTATTTCCTCCATAGCGAATAGAAACTGCTTCACCCGGCCTCTGAGCACTGCACCACACAGCCTCCCCTGACCTCAACTGCCGTGGGGGTGAGGGGAAGGGGTATGGCCCCTGAGCCAGGCAGCCCTGGATCTGAGTTTGGGCTTTACCTCTAGCTAGCTGCATGGGCTCAGTTTCCGACCCATAAAGTGATGATCACGCCAACCCCCTTTATCCTTGAGTGGCAGCGAGGACCACATGATGCCCTCACTTGGGAAGCACTTAGCAGGGTGCTTGGCAAAGCTTCCGCCCTGAACAACTGTCAGCTTCCGTCCCGCCCACCAATGCCCTCTACTCTGAGGAGATTTCCGATGGCTGGACCGCAAGCTCTGTGAAAGCAGGGAGGACCGGGGCGTGCTTTGCTCGCTTCTGTCCGTGGTACACGCAGCGCCTGAAGAAACAAATCTCCCGGCCATTCCCTTCCTGTGCAAGTTGCACACCCATTCAGGGCCCAGCCGAAGGCTAGTTTCTCAGTGAAACCAGATCGCATTGACCTTGCTTTTCCAGGAACCCCAGAGCACACGCTGCCTCCCAGAGAGAGCGCTGGGGCTGCCTGGCAATCTTGGCGCGCGTCTGCGAATCTTCTCCTTCACTGCTGTTCAACACTTAGAGCCGCACAGCCTATGACCAGGGCCCAGGGTTAGAGACGTGACCAGGGAGGGAGTGGCTTCCTTAGACTAGGAACCTGTAACTGACATTGTCTCCTGCAGGAGACCCCGTGTTGCAGACCCTAGAGAAACCCATTCTGTGCTGTCACAGGACACTGCGGGGTGCTTTGCAGAAGCCTCTCACTCAGAGGTCCTGGGAGATCTGTTTCCTGGCACGTACAGCATCCTCTTTCCTGGCGTCTTTGAGTGGATGGGAAAGCTGGGCAGGGGGTTTGCATTAGTGCTGATTTGTCGGAGAAAAACCCGTCAAGGGGCACTCAGAACATCTCTCTCCTAAGAACAGCAGTCACACATCAATTGGTTCCACTTTCCTGCAATGCAGGGTGATTGCTTAAAAGATTCCTCTGCCATTTTTTTTGTTTTTTGGGTTTTTTTTGTTCTGAAACCGCAAAAGCCAGTGGTAAGAGCTGGAACAGGTCCCCTGGATTTCTGTCTCCCTTTATTCTCTGAAGAAAGGATCAAGGGTAACAGTGCTTTAAAGGCAGGCATGGGGAAGGGGGGCCTCCTGTCTCCGGTTTCCGCTGTGTCCCAGGTCCACCTTCTGATGTAGGCTCCAGGCCACCCCCCTCAGTTCCGGTGGGGCGAACCACTGCGATCCACCAGGGACCCTCCCTGCAGGTTCCAAGTCCAGGTCAATAACCCAGCTGTTCCTATCGAATGATTCCCCTTTGAATTCAGCTTGTAAGATTTCTCACTTTGTTCATTTTCATTCTCTCCTTTTCTTTAAAGGTTTTTTTTTTTCTCCTTAAAAATAACCACAAGGAGACCTTGTGATCCTCTTCTTACTGACCCAGATATTTGAAGAGCAGCTTCTGGGACCGTAGGCTGGCTTCTGGGACCGTAGGCTGGCTCTCGGGAGCCGATTAGCTAAATGTAATCATAAAATATTAACCCCATTCCCCACACATAACATACTCTCCTTGTTTTTCCTCACCTATCCAAAACCTGACTCTCCCATCCATGCATTGCCGAAAAGGCCACGGTCTTGAGGATAAAAGACTTGGGTTCGATTCCTGACTTGGAAACTTCTACGCTCTTTGACCTTGGGCAAGCAAGCCACTTGGTGTGTGTGAATCTCGGTTTCTTCACCTGTTGTAAGCCAGAAATGCTGATCATCTCATGGGGCGAGGCTTCAGGGTGACTGAGATCACAAAATGGGCTCCAAAGGCATGCCTGTCAAACTCCAGTGAGCCTAATTTGAATAATCCTGGACTTATTGGTCTGTCCTATGTGTGTGTGTTACTGAGTCTACCGTACCGACATCATACCACTTCACAATGGACGATACGTTACCTTTAATATGTGGCTCTGCTTCCTTCACACCCCCAGCTGCTGGGTAAGTTCCTTGCACGTTGCAGCGCACTTTATTTTCCTTGTGTCAGTTGTGGCAATAATAGGCCCCTAGTCCTTGGATAGCTGATTGCTGGAGGATGTGACCCGTCAACCAGACTGGGGTTCCGTAGCACAGCAGAGGTTAGTGTCTTTGTCTTTCTCCCTCCAGTCTCACTGATTGCCGCTAATGGTGAGAGAGTAGGAAGTCTCGTAGGGTTTTCTTATCTGGTCAATGTACGGCTTCTCATCAAATACATTCTATTGGGTATCGACAGATACTGCTGACTCGCCATGAGTGCAAAGTATGTTTAAATCGTTTATCCACTCCGAGGATGGGTTTTCCCTGAACCAGCTCTGATTTTTCATTCAGGTGGGGTTGAGGTGGGCCACTGAGCTCAGGGCACAGAGATCTATAAAGGAGGCCTACACTGCACCCTCTTCTGCTGTGACAAGCTCTCAGAGCACTTCATAGTGACCCAAAGAGCCTGTGTTCTTCAGGGAAGAACAGTATTCCTGGCTGTCACGTCACCTCCATGAAGTGTCTATTGTGGGTTCAACTGTGTCCCCCCAAAAGGTATGCCGAAATCCTAGCCACACTTGCGAACGTGACATTATTGAGAAATAGGGTCTTCCTAGCTGCAGGGAAGCTAAGACGAGGTCACCCTGGGTGGCCTTCATGCAGTGACTGGTGCCTTTATCAGTAGAGGGAGATGCGGACACACACAGAGGGAAGACTGACCCTGGGGAGACTGAGGCAGAAATTGGAGTGATGAGGCTACAAGCCAAGGATTGCCGGGAGCCAGGAGAAGCTAAGAAGAGGCGGGGAGGGTTCTCTCACAGAGCCTTCAGAGGCAGCAGCGCCCTGCTGACACCGTGAGTTCAGACTTCCCGCCTCCAGAACCGTGAGAGACTAATTCCTCTGTTTTAACCCACCCAGTCTGTGGCAGTTTGTTATGGCTGCGGGAATGAGTGTGGCGCCAGGGAGCCTAAATAAAATGCAAAAGGAAGGCTCTGATTAGAACTGAGCACTCACCTTCCCTGAAAGACCTTGGTACTCGTCTCATGGTGCCTTTCCTTGCGATGACCTCAGTCTGGGACCCCCACGCCCTCCTTGTCCACGTAGCTCTGTATGTCTCCTTATTTGACTTCCTCTTGCACCCTCCTAACCCCGAAGCTCCACTCCCCCACCCAATGTCCTCGCCATCTTCCCTGAAGGTCCCCCTCACCTTTATGCTCTGACTGATACCTGACGCACTCCTAGGGATCTGGGGAACCCGGGCCTGATGGCGGTGGGGTAGGGGCCTGCTTTGCTCCTCATGGCCACTCCCCGACGCTTGTTCCCCCCTGCCCCTTCCCCACCAGTTTTTTTTACCCCCTCCCCCTGGCAATCATCACACCACTGTTTTGAAGGAGAGGCCACCTGATCTTCGCAAACCTCCCATGCTGTGGTTGGCCCCCACCCTGCACTCATGCCTTATCCAGTTAGGGCTCTGGGCCCTGCTGGCTCACTCCACCCTCCTCACCAGTGCTTCTGTCCTCACTCTTGCTGGATGGCCCACATAGGTCAGCCGATCTCAACCCTGGCTGCACTTCAGAAACGTATTTGGGAAGCCTTAAAAAAGAGAAAGCAAACCAAGGCATTACACTCCCTCCCCGCAACCAATTGAGTCAGAATCTCTGGGGGTTGGAGGCCTGTGTGTTTTCCCCAGGTCATGCTGGTATGCGACTAGGTTTTCGACCACTGGCATAGGTGACCCAAGCGACACTGTGGCCTTTCGGAGCCTCCTCACTTCCAGCAAGCCTATCCCCCACCTCAGCCGTGTTGAGTTCTGGCATCCCCCGTACTTTCAGCCCTCTCCCTGTAGAATCCCAGCTCCAGCCATTCTTTGACCTCACCACGTCCACCTGTCCCTCGCCACCCATCTCAGCCAACCTGTGTCCATGGCCCAGGCTCAGCCTCTTACCCTCTCCCCTTCTCTACTGTCTTCACCTGGCATCCCCCGCCCCCCCGCCCCTGCTAATGCTCTACTCACCTATTCACATCTGCCCATAGGCACCAAATGTCAGAATGTTGATGGATGAAGAAACTCAGCTGCTTCCTGGTCTTCACTTGGCGAAGGAAGAGCTCAGGCAGCTGCTTGGTGCTGCCCACCCTGCTGCTTCATGTCCCTGCCGGGTCACTGTCCTCTCTTCCGAGTGCTCTTTCACACCTTCTCTCTCCAGACCAGCTCCCTCCAGCGCCTCTGGCCTTCTCACTCCTCCAATAGGCCAACCGTGTTGCTGCCTCAAGACCCTCCATTTACAGTTCACTCTGCCCTCCTCGCTGCCTCCCAGACCTCTCCGTGGGACAGCCCTCCCTGGGTTCATCTCGCCTTCACAGGGAAGTGTACTGTCTGCTGTTACAGGATGGCTTTGTTTTTGTTTGCTTCTCTGGCTCCCTCCCTAGCACGTAGGTTTCCTAAAGGCGGTTCCATTGTGGTCTGCTTAGTTCTTGTCTAGGTCCCCAACACTAGGAGCGGAGCGAGGTGCCCCAGAAGCTCTCTGCGTGTGAATGAATGAGTGAGGGAACAAACAAACGAACAGATCCATGCTGGGTATTTTTTAACTGACTTGGGAGGCCGTACAAACAGTGATTAGATGGCTAGTGATTGTGGGTGACTTTGTTCTTTACTTTTTGTGTTTTTCAGTTCCTTGTCTTTTTTACGCACATGTCAACTTAAAAAAATAAATGTTATTAAAAAAATAAAAATAATGAAAAAGGCAGTGACTAGATGTTTGAGCTCTTGATTGGTACTAGCCTGGATCCAAGGTCTGGTCCTCTCCTCGCTAGCTTTGAGCAAATCGCTTTGAGCAAATCGCTCACCCTCTCTGGGCTTTAGTTGTCTCATTTGTAAAGAATTAGGATATTAGGAGCTACTCCACAGGGGTGCTGTGTGGATTACATACAATCACATCTGAAAACAGCCCCAAACCTGGCACATTATAAGTAATCAACAGATGTTTGATAGTAATAATTTGATAGTAATAATAATTTGATAGTAATAATAATGTTACCCCAATACATTTAATTAATAAAAATTAAATGCTTTACCTATTATGATCTGATTGTTCTTCACACAACCCCTGAGACGGTAACTGTCAGGCCCACCATACGAACCGGGAGACTGAGGCTCAGAGAGGTTCAGTGACTTACGTGACATCGGGGAGTTAGAGAGTGGCAGAGCCAGGGACCCAGGCTGGCGGTGTGGCTTCAGCACCCACGCGTGTGAGCATCGTGATGTGCTGTCTCTGCTCAAAAACGGGCTTTCTACCTTTTGTGTCACTTCTCCCAGGCGGTTCCAAGATGCTCTCCCATCTGTGACTCAGTCTTGTGGTGGGCGAGCACGAGACTTTCCGTCTGTGTATATGAGGTCTGTCTGGAGGAAGTCCAACCGTTGTTAATATAACAAGAACGGTGTGAGCCCATATACTTCATCTTATTCAGAAAACGTGACCTTTCCCGTGTTCTAATTATGTCCTTTTCCCCTCCCTGTTGATTATTTGGTCATCGGTCAATAAGAGTTTATTTCTCAATTTCTGGCTCTGTTCCTGCAATACGGAGATGGGTCAGTCCATTCCAACTCTCTTCTTCTTTTCCTCTGTTGGCATTTTCCCAAATGCTGCCTGAGTCCCAGCCAGAGGCGGGATCCGAGGCAGGCTGGTGGAGAGCGCATCAGCAACGTCTCCGTGAGAGCACATGCCGTGCGTGGGCCGTCCCTCTGCGCTGCACAGCATGGAAGCGGGTGAGGATGCAGCTGCCTCTGACATCAGTCTCAAAGGAGAGGAGGGCTGGGTGAAGTCAGGGCCAGAGGCGTGTCTTACGTTTCTCTGTGGCGTGGCCTGTCTGCTCCAGGTGGGTTCAAGAACATCTATAGACTTCTGGAGTGTGTTGGCAACACAGAGGGAGATTTAGCAGCTGGACTCAGCATAAGAGCTCAGGCAAGTTACCAGGTGTCAACAATGTTTACATAATACAGTTTGCTTCATTGTTTCTCCTGGTTACATAAATAATTTTTTGAAAAAATTTAAATATCTACAAGCTTATAGAGAATAAAAGAAGTTATCTGTAATCCCACCACCTTAAGATATCTAATTGACACTTTTGCAAACTTACACATGCTTCTCTTTACGCGCACACACCATTCCCAGACACACGGTTTTATCTGGGATGCAGTGTAGTAGGTGTTGATTTATTGCTAAGCCTCTTAAAAAGTTGCTTGGATATAATCACATATTACTAGATGTGCACATGTAATAGCATATGGGATAATGTTCAATATCCCATATACTTTTTTGTTTAATAATATGTTATGGCAACCTCAGTAGTCTGATATTATACTTTTTTTTTGCTCTATAATATGCCATAGAAACCCCTTACCTGATGCAGCTGTAATTTATTGTTTGTTATTAAATGGTCTAACATTCCATGACAGAACTATCTCAATCTGTTTAATCATTTCCCTATTCATGAACATCCACTTACTCAGTTTTTGCCCACTCCAACCTCATGCAGACTTTTTAAATGAACTAATATCCACAATGCTGATTAAAAGTCTCCAAATTTTACTTTCTCAATTTCTACTCCTGTTTTTCTTTTGGTTCATTATTAACTTGCTGTCATGATTGTTTAGGAAGTCAGTATACTGTTTAAGTTCTCTTTGGAATTCTTATTTAGTCTTTTGTGTGTTTTTTTTTTTATAATCTCAGGTACTGGAGTCTTTTACTTAGACCTTCTCAATATGGTGGTCAGATCATGTTTCCAGCCTCAGGAGCCACACACAAAATCATTCCATTGAGAAACTGTTGCTCAAGCAGAAAGGTTCCGGGCGGCTGACGTGGCATCATAGTTCACAGTGTCTGCCAGCTGTGAGTAACAGCAGGCTGTCATGCTGGGGTAGAGCAGAAGCAGCAGCAGCAACAGCTCCTGATTTAGGGGCAAACTATGTAAGTACTCATTTTCACCATTAACCAATTAACCCAAACCAAACCCAAACTGAAGAGTGCTGGGAGGGAATATAGTTCTTACTAGAAACCCTTTAGTAGGTGCATTTGAGAAGCATTTGGTCTCAGCCAGAGTAGGAAGGCATCAAGCCAGCATATGGTTCTTAGCAAAATGAAGAACTTCACAGGGTTTTGTTGGAAAAACAAACAAACAAACAAACAAACAAACTTCAACTGTGGCTCATGCCACTTTCAAACCCTAACTCCTCAAACTGACTGTGGACCCTGGCTGTCTGCTGAGGCATGGATTGAACTGAGGATGTGCAAAAGGACATGTGAGTTAATTCATGTAAAACTTTAGGGAGGTTCGATTATTGAGAAGACGAAGAGGCTTAGCAGTTACAGTGTTTGGGGGAGAGGAGGTAGCCTGTTAAATATTTTGAGGAAGATGCAAGTTGGTTAGAGCTGACTGAGAGGAGATGTGGAAACTTCTGTTCTCAGGGTGCATGGATGGCTAGGGGGCGTGGTGCCTGCTAACCCACGGCAAAATGAAGCCCTGGCCCAGCTCCCGTTAGCAGGGGGTGGCTCTACAGCTGTGGTTCCCAAGGCTTCCACCCTGGAAGTCACATCCGGAGTCCTGGAATTTTCAGAGTTCACAAACCACGTGCTTATGAGTTGGTGGTTTTTTTTCTTTTCCTTTTTGTTGAGACCTTTTACTCCGATGTTCAGCTCTGCATGAAATGTCACAAATGACCAACAGCGATCCCCCTCCGAGTATGGCTAACCTACTAACAGATCTTCGGATGGTCACCTCTGTGCTGGGGATACCTAGGAGAAGAGGTCCCTGGCCCTGTGGAATTTGCTGCCTGGCAGGAAAAACAGATGCTATGAGAGAAGGAATGAATAGAGGGAGGGGAGTCAGGATGCCTGGATTAGAGTCCTGGCCTTGATCCCAATTAACCATATGGCACTCTGGGCTCCCGTTTATGTGCTATACAATGAATGCATCAGGAAGGGATTCATTGCAACGCTTCAGTAATTGATTCCTCACCTAGTGTGAGTTTTTCCCTTGCTGAACAGCTTTTCACATAGCATTGAATTTGCTCCACGTCCTACTTGGAAACAGGTGTTTACTGATGAAATGGACCGCAGGCTTTATCAAATTGTGCTTTTTTGTAACAGAAACTTGAAGCATCCTCCTGGACGGGCCTCTTTACAGTGCAGTATAGGTAGGAGTAAAGGTTGCTTCTGCGAAAGATGTCTAAAAGCTGACAACCCATCTTACCTGTCTGAGTTTCTATCTGTAAATGGTTATTGATTGGAGCAAATACCTTTCCAACAGCTGCTGATTTCTGAGGGGCAAATATACAAAAGCCTGACACTAAGGAAAATGAAATTGCTTGAAATAGGTGTGACCCACAGGCCACAGGCTCAAAGAAATGAAACTGCATCAAAAATAAAACCAGTGTTTTCAAATAGAATAGAAAATATAAAGAAGAAAGAAGAGAGGGAGAAAGAAAGAAAGAAAGAAGAAAGAAAGAAAGAAAGAAAGAAAGAAAGAAAGAAAGAAAGAAAGAAAGAAAGAAAGAAAGAAAGAAAATTCCCACCACTGGTGACTGTAGGGTGCACCCTCAGCTTCCGGAAACCCATCAGTCATTTTGGGCTTTGGAATTTGTGGGAGTCTCATTAACCCGTTTGAATGGAATCATGGGTAAAAGCAATTTCTTTCCTATGAGTATGCACATTATCTTCCCCATCAGCCCGGCCTGGCCTAGCTCCCAAAATTATCCACACAGGCATTCATACATCCCTCACTGCCTCCCTCCCTTCTCAAGGACAGAAGTGTACTTCCTGATCCTGGAGCTATCCCTTCTCTTGGGCTATGAGTCCCACCCCCATCGGCCTCCCGAGGGACCACATCCATCACCCATTTTCTTTATTCTCCCGTCTCTTCAACCTCTCTTCTAAGGGGCTTCCCACCGTAGGTAGACGTGTTTGAGTATCTCCCATTTGGTGTCAGCCAGCCAACCAGCCAGCCAGGGAATGACAACTCATGGCCCCTCCTTACAGTCCTATCCCCTTTCTCACCATTCCACCAACCCTACGGAATCCAGGGGACAAGTTCATGTTCTTGCGCAACTTGATCTCTTGTATCTCTTTTCTTTATCTCTTCCTCCTTCTTGACACTCTCTTCTTTCTTGGCTTCCTTGGTGTCGTTCTGACTCTTGATAGTCTTCATGAACTTCTCTTTCTCTCCCTTTTACCGTGCGCGATCATTTTCTTATTTTGAAATCTGTTCTCTTCCTTGACAATCTCATCCATATCCTTGGCTTTAATAATGGCTTGTGTGCTAATAACGCCTAGATCAAACCTGATAACACCTACATACAAATCTTCAGGAAAGAAGCAATGTACAAAGAAACGAACACCACCTACCGCAAACCTAAGTCCCAGCAGATTTCTCTCAGGGAGCTTCCACTCTCTGCCGGAGACAGCTCCAGTGCCTCGTCCTGAAGGCCACGTAACTAACTGGGGCCCAGCCTGAACTTCCCTTTCCCCACAAAACTTGCTTCTTCCAGTAAAACGCACTCCAATCTTGATCAGGAACATTACCATTGACCTTCATCCAGCCAGAGCTGAAGAAATCCAGTTAACCTTTAAATCCCACTTATTCAGCTTCTGTGTTCTCTCCTGAACCCGACCCCCCGGCCCCTCTGACATTTTCCCCTCCACCATTGTGTTAGTTCAGCTTGCGTGGACTTTATAAAGGCAGACAATGGCAACTGCCTCTTAAGGTTCACCCTGCCTGCAGTCCGGCCTTCCTCCTGCCATTCTCTTCATTGTGACTGTGTGCTTTTCTAAAGTGTCAGCTTCGTGATGTCACTCACCTGCTTTGCATCTTTCAGAAGCATCTTGTCTTCAGCAAAAAATCCCAAACAATGGCCATCCGGCTTCTTTCCTCCCACTCCGTTGAGTCTGATTGAATATGGTGGGTGCCCGAGCCTGCCCCGCTGAGCCTCCCCTCCCTGCCTTTGGCCCAGCCTGTCTCCTGGTGAAGTCCTAATTATGCAACAAGGTTCAAGGAGCTTTCTCTCCCGGGAAGCCTTGCCTGAGTCGGTTCCCCTTCTCTAATAATATAATACTCTGAAACATTTCTCATATTTTTTAAAAGTGATTCGTTTATTTTATTTACCTCGTAAGTTGATGGTGAAAACCCAAGAGTTAGGATCATGTGTTTATGTCCTCATTCCTAATGCCTACCACGGCATGGGGAACATACCAGCTATTCAATAAACTGTTACTGAGTGACGGAATGGGAGACAGATGGCTGCCTGCCGCCACCCCAGGCTGGTATTCTAGCTCAGTCAACCCCAAAGAAAGTAAATTTCTTCCCTAATAGTTCAAGCTTAAGTTCTGGAAGCAAACGCCTTGGCCACGTCCCTAAACAGGTGCTGACTGCCAAATTCATTTGTTTGATGAGGGAGCTGCAACTCTAGCTGTTTACGTAGGACCTTTGTGTCCATTCTTAGAGCAAAAGACGGGGGTGAGTCCCATGCCTACTCTATAAACTGGGAGGAGACAGGGAAGTTTATCAAAGACAAAGTGATGGTGTTGCCAGAGCCAGGGGATAGGATGCCCGGCAGGCGAAAACAGCGCATGCCCACGGTATTGCGTGCAAACCATGGAGGCATTGAGGAAAGCTGGGGCCCTGCCTTCAGAATCAGCTCTCATCACCTCTTGTGTCTTAGTCCATTCAGGCTGCTATGACATGATACCACACACAGGCTGGCTTGTGAACAACGGACATCTACTCCTCACAGCTGTCGAGCCTGGGAAGTCTACGATCCAGGTGCTGGCACTCGGGGTCTGGTGAGGGCCCCCTCCTGAGATGACAGACAGCCATCATCTCACTGTGTCCTCCCGTGGCAGAAGGGGTCTGTTTTATAAGGGCACTAACCCTGTTCATGAGGACTCTGCCCTCCGACCTAATCACCTCCCAAAAGCTCCACCTCCTAATTCCATCACCATGGGGTTAGCTTTCAACATCTGAATGTTGAGGGGATGCCAACATTCAGTCTGTAGCAACTTCTTTGCATTCTACGCTCCAACCGCACTGAACGTAACAGCGACTGGTGGGTGATGCGCTGAATGCACAGGCCCCCCTTCCCCTCTGAGCCCTGTGGGATCCACCCTTTGACTGGGAACGTGATCTCTCTTGCTCGCCTGCCCTCCTTCCAGGCTCATGCGCTCACATCCTGCAGGTCTCCGTGGAGAGCTCTTTGCTAGGACGCCTCCTCTGACTAGGTCAGCAGCTCCACTGTGTGTTTCATCTGCTTCTCGCCGCCCCCTCTCCCGGAACTGACCACCGAATGGCCCATCACCGTGTCTGCGTTAGGCAGGAAGCTCCATAAGTGTAAGGAACCAGCTCACCTTGGTGCCTTAGAGGGGTCTGCAGTCAACACCTAGAACAGCGCTTGACATAAATACAAGATTTACTCAATTTCATGCCACTTCTTAGTTATTAAACAGGAGCAGGGACTGTTGGGGGTTCCTTCTGCACAGCCCTTCATTGGAGAAACTCTGGAGAGTCAGCTCACACAGGAGAAAATATTTACCACAATGAATAATGGGTTAATATTTGTCTAAAATATTATTTGTCGGATGGAAGATAATTTTTTTTAATTCCAAGGTAAAGCTGTGTACTCCAGTCAGATTCACTTGGTGACATTGTCCATTCTGTGAATGACATTTGGACCAGCCCTGGGACAGACATGGTGTCACAGGGTCATGAAATCATGAAGCAGAGAGAGTGTCACACCCTTAGTGGAAAAGGAAATGTTCTTAGGGAGCTCACACGGAAACTGCAGCACAAAAGTGATGTCGGGGAAGGCAGTAAGTATTTGCTCAGCACAGAGAGCATCTATCACATTCAGTTGTGGGACGCTCTCCCCAAATAACGAGCCTCGGCCACCTCCCTGGCGATGGCCGTGCGGGCAGGAATGCTTAGCGAAGAATCTTCCCCATCATCTTGCTGTACCGAAGCTTGAACTCTGTTTTCTGGCATCACACGTGGCTCCTATGGACATTGCCCTGATGTGCTAAATGCGGCATTGAAACAGCACTCCAGGGGACCGTAACGATCTGTAGTCACTCAGTCCAGACTGAGAGGACAGGGTTGGGAGAGCCATGGAACTGTGTGTGTGTTCACACTGTGCACGCACATGGGCTATTTCTGTGCATGGAGCCCTGGGCAGAGGAGGAGTCAGCAAAGTGGCGTGTGAACCTGGAAGTGAAAGACAAAGACTTATGGAAGACCCAGTTCTCCATTTAACAGGCATTTGGGTGTTTTTCCGTGCATTATTTCATTTTCGCAGCCCTGTTAGCTACTTTTTAGACTTAATTTTTTTAATTCTCACCCAAGGACTTTTTTTTTTTATTGCTTTAGAGAGAGGAAAGGAGAGAGAGAGAGAGGTGGGGGGGAAGGGGTGGGGAGAGCAAAACATCGATGTGAGAGAGAAACATCGATTGGTTAACTTGCATGAGTCCCTACCAGGGATTGAACCCACAACCAGGGTATATGACCTGAGTGGGAATTGAACCCATGACCTTTTAGTTTACAGGACAATGCTCCAGCCAACTGAGCCACACTGGCCAGGGCTAGACTTAATTTTAAAGATAAGAGAACTGGGGTTCATAGAGATTGAGTGATTTTTCCCCAAAGACACATGGCTGGGAAGCGGCACTGCTAAAACTGTATCTAGGTTCCAACATCTATTTCCTTCCCCCTAGGCCTCTGCTCCTCCCCAGAGTGACTGAGGGAAGGACATTTTATAAGGAAACACAAACGGGACTGTGGAAGTTGGAGAGGAGAATGCTGCTGAGTGGCATGCCTTCTATTCAAAGAGTTCACACGAGAGTTAAGAGTAACGCATGTGCATTGTGTTACATCAGGAGGGGCATCTTGACTCTATAATATTGGGGTGCACTTCTATAAGGAGCCTGAGGACCTGCCTTCCCTGGAGAACAAGCACCTTCTGTGCTGGGTGAACTGGGAAACCTTCCACAGAGAGGATTTTTATCCAGAGCCCCGCAGGTCCGTCTGTGGAAGAGCCATGTGCGGTGAGGCCCTAAGTCTCCCTGGCTTAGCCACCAAGTCACCTTCAGGGATGGATTCTTTCCAGCTCATCGGACCTGTGTCTGACTGTCTGCTCTCGTTTGAGAGTCTGTCAAACATTTTCACCAAGAGGCAGGGAGTGACTTCTGGGGTGCAGGGTGTATGCGTCTGAACGCGTGTTTATCTGTTTCATTGCGAGTATAAAATTCCTTTGACGTCTCATGCTGCTTAGTAAAAGTCAACACAAATTTGAATTTTGCTCCACAGTATTCAATAGTGTAATACTTACGTTTGTTAAAGTTAGAACATAGTTTGCAATTGCTTGTGGGATAACATCAGAGCTTATCCAGTGCACCCAACATCATCACTGGGGCTACAACTACTCGAGTGTGTGACGCACTGGGCGGCACTTTATTGACGTTTCTCATTCTGGTGTTTTTACTTGAACCCATTCTTTTTTCCTGTGTAGTCGTGTGACATAGGTTATCTGCATTCCCTTGGTCTGGTGGCTCCATGGGACACTGGATTAAGTGTAAAGGAGAAGTGTGGTTGTCACAGCGTCGTGGGGACTCAGCTTATCCTTCTCTGGCGATTGTGTGGAACGCTCCCTACACACTTCATAGCATGTCCAGGGAGAGGAAAACAGCTAACATTTATTAAGTATTTAATGGGTTACCAAATACTTTGTAGGCGTTTAATCTAAATATACTCTTCCTAGCTCCATGAGGTGGGTTCTGTTATTACCCCCATCACACAGAAGATGAAAAGGAGAACCTGAATAGCATGACCCTGGGTTCATGCAGCCAGCAGATGATGGGGCTGAGATGCACACCCAGGCAGCGTTGTTCTGGGGCCACCAGGTGGCACTGCTCCTCTGGGGAGTGTGTCCCACTGGCCTTGGGGGCTGGGAGAACTCCCCAAACACATTACAGCCTTTTATTTCATTCAGCGGGTGCTGAGCCAACTGTGCCCATCGGAGCTTGAGGTGAGGTCAGAAGTCCCAGCAGCACCCATCCATCACCCTCCTCGTCCTGGACCAGGGGCCATCAGTCAAGTGGGAGGGGTGAAGAGAGGGGGCATGGGGCCACCTCTGCCAGCCCAGGGCTGATAAGGAAGGATGGGGCCATTCTTCTTTTCCTGAGTGACATATTGTTCTCTAGCTCCTGGCATCAGAGGCAGGTTCGTGGAGGGCAGGTTCGCAGGCAGCCAGGAAGGGACACTGAAAGGAGTGCTTTTGTCGAGGCTCCTACGTGGGATCCCTCATCCTGTAGAAAGCCCTAATTGGGCCCAGGCCTTCACTCCTGAGCTTGTGCTGCGAGAGCCAATTCCAGGAAGGGCGCCGGCAGCTCCTGGTGCCTGTGCCAGGCTAATTGTCTCTGGCTCTCGGACCATGTTTTTCTGGCACCCGTCCTTCCTGATAATTGGACTGCTGAGTGGCACCTGTTGCTATGCGTTTTGTCCGACACCCCGCTCACCAGAAGGAGGAGGTCACAGCCTAGGAGGCCAATCACTGGCCGAGGCCATGGGCTCCATCGCGCCAAGGCTGGTCCCAAGTGGTGGCTTTGATGGAGTCGAATCAAGGCTTCTGGCCAGCTGGGTGATCTTGGTTAAGTCACATCACTTCTCCGGACCTCAGTCTTGTCATCCATACAGCAAAGATCTGGAGTTAACACTCCAGGAATGCAGGTGGTGTTGTGGGCCAGGACTAACATTGGGTTATAAGCCAAAAGAATCACATTAGCGGCTCACGCATGTCACTGTGATACGTCGGAACCCATCCCTGGAGGTCTGCGCCTGTGTCCTAACTGACCGTGCGCTGTTCCTGCTGTGGTGTGCGTCCTTCTCCAGTGACTCTTCCCAGGAGGGTTAAAAACGGTGGTGAGGCCATTAATGAGCAAGGTGTCAGGGCCCACAACTGGGGTAAGAAACCACGTCTATGGTCAGAGAACCCTACAGTCCATGGCCCGGTCCGAGGAGTCAGTTCAGGCGTTGAGACAAAAACCTGAGAGTTCAGGCACATTAGTGTGGTGACCCTGAGAGCCACTAGGGTGGCTGTCCCTGCACTAGTGACCTCTTGGGAGGTGAACTGGTTCCCAGCTTGTCGAAGGCAGGGACCCTGTCCTTCAAGTTGTCTTGTGTCAAATCCTGGCATCTTATGGAGACTAAGTATTTGTTGAAAGAAAGAATACACTCTTGGGGCCTTTTTAGAGCAAATTCTGAATTTTATTCCCACCCCACAAATTATTGAGATATAATTGACCAATAACATTGTGTAAGTTTCTGATGTATAAAACAATTTTCTGTGTTTTAAAATATTAATTCAAAAGAGAACATGAGCTTCTCAGTCTTTACCATAATAATGCTGAAAAAATGTATTCTGCAACTGCAAGAAATCATTTTCTCATTGTAACAGAACATCTTTCAGGGCCTTCAGTTCAATGCTAGGCATTTGAATTTGCCCTCCCTTAGAGAATACACTGGGTACACAGCCACGGCCCCATGGGGAGAAGCATGAATGAGGAAAACCAAACCAGACAGGCCAGGTATTTACGACTCTGCTTCACCAATGGAAATACCTTACCTTTTCTAAGAGAAAAGATAATACTGATTTACAGAGAATTCTCAGTTACATAGGTGACGTTTCACCAGCACTTCATCCCCCTAGTCACCCTCACGAGCTACGTGTTGTCATTCCCTGTATGGCGAAGAAGAGACTCAGACTTGGGGAAGTTAGGTCGCAGAGCCGGCTGGTGGCAGAACCGCGGGTTGAACAGCCCAAAGGCAGTGCTTTCCTGGCCCGGCTGGGCTGCCTGCGGGCTTCCTGGGTTTCCTGTCCCTGGTGCCTCTGTTCTTTGTTTGCTGTGGGGGTTTGAATGCTCTCCTGTGTGGGAGAACTCGGCCCAGCCCACGGCCAGGCAAACAGGAGCCCTGGGTTCATTGCAAGCCCGCCAAGTCAGGTGCGCCCCACACGCGGTGGCCGGGCCGTACTTTGCCCTAGCGAGTCAGCTCCGTGGAGGCCGGGCAGTTGCAGAGGGGACTGGCTGGCTGTCCATGGGAGGGCCCGGTGAGTCTTGCTGGATGTGGCACCTGGACTTTGACAGTCGCCACGAGGAGAGGAGACGACACTCCCGGGCTAGGCTGCTGGGCTGCACGGAAGGCAGGTGGAAGGGCGTCCGAGCAGGTGTGTGGGAACGCTGGCTCCTTTGTTTCCTCTCTCTTACCTGTGCTTGCTGACCTGCCAGACCAGGCGGCCAGGGAGGGTCCTTTAGGTGATGGTGCAAGTGTGGCTTGTCACCGCGGATGTAACGCCTTCATTCTGGAAATCCTAGGCGCTTTGGGGTTGGTGTCCTTCATTACAGAGCTCCAACTTGCCGGAACTGATATCTCTTGAAAACCAAATGACCGGATTTGGGCGAAGAGACTGGGCACTGTGCCTTTGCACTCGGGGCGGGCTGTCTAGTGAAGATGTCCGTGGACAGGGGCAAAGAGACTTCCTTACGTGTGTCCAAATTGTATTGAGTCCTGTGGGCCTTCAGGGAAGACCCTCACACCTTTCACAGCTGTGGCATTTGGCCTTTGCTGGGATTTGCTGGG
Source organism: Sturnira hondurensis (assembly GCF_014824575.4). Classification (NCBI taxonomy): domain Eukaryota; kingdom Metazoa; phylum Chordata; class Mammalia; order Chiroptera; family Phyllostomidae; genus Sturnira; species Sturnira hondurensis. The sequence goes on along the minus strand of NW_028094846.1, from coordinate 8,337,157 downwards.
AAAAGCCTGGCTTTTTTCAAGAAAGTGGGTAACAGGGGGCAGAGGGTGCTGGCTTCCGGAGCTGTGACTGACCTTGAGGTGGAAGGCCCTCCGGGTGTGGTTTGCGCAGCGCTCTTGGCTCAGAACAAATGGTGGGCCCTGGCTCCCGCGGAGCGAGGGCTCGATGTCAACACATGCCCTTTGACCTTTGGTGCTGATGAGAAGTTTTACTTTCGCCTGGGAGTTTCAGGAGTGGGAGCAAGTGAACTGGCCTCCATCAGAATCTTTCACCTGAAAACAGTCCCCCACGGAGAGAAAACGGGGGGTGAGACAGAGCTCAGGCGTTGTCCCCACACGAGGGACTCCCGGAGCTGGAGCAAAGCCTGGCGCACACCTGCCTGTGGAGGCGCCGGTGCCGGTCTGCTCTGTGTGGTGGGCCAGGGAGCTGGGAGGGCCGGCCCTTGTCCCCGGGGGGGGACAGAATGAGTGGGGAACATCAGTTTGGTTCTGGGGAGACTTCTAGGTTTTAACATCCGTCGCCAGGGGATCACTGGACAGGGCTCTCTCATGTTGTCGGCCCTCCTGGACTGGAGCAGGCGTGGCCATAGTACCATGGTACGGGGAGAGTTCTAAGAGGTTCAGAAAAAGATGTCTTTTCAGGTCGATTTGAGCTTCTTTTTGTTGAGGAAATGCCTTCAGCTGCTCCCAACCCTCTGCTCTTTATCTCTAACCCTGCTATTTATTGAAACAATCCCCACAGACCAGGCTGAGGGTTGGGCATGCCCTAAATTATTCTAATTCTGACTGTAGCCCTGCAAGTGAGTTGTTAGGATTCCCATTTTATGGATAAGGACACTGAGGCTTCGGAAAATGAACTAGCTAATAAGTGGCAGAGCTGGGGTTTGAACCGTGGTCTATAGCCCTGTCTAAGGCCCGCCCTGTTTCCGAGATAGCGTGGGCCCCCACAGTGAATGTTAAGTCAATATTTGCTGGTGGAATAAGTGGCCATTTCTTTAATTGGAATACTTTGATAGTGTTTTGGAGCTTCGTCTATTACTGTTCTCTCTCCCAGGCCCCCCTTATCTATTGCTGTTCCAACTAACTATACTTTTTGGTTTTTAAAGCAACATCAATATAGTTGTCTAGCCTGTTATTTATTTCATGCATCTGTTTGAGATTTTTTCCCCCTAGGTACTTCTATGTCAGTGTCCATTTGGCTTGTTCTAGATAAAAGATTTTGGGAACCAAAAATGCTTCCCCCCCCCAAAAAAAAACCTAATTAACCATCATGTTTGGATATAAGCCTGATCATTTGTTTGGTCTTTTTGTTTTGTCTGCAGGGAGATGAAATAACTACACAGCTGACTGTAAACAAGAGAGAAGGTCAGAAGGTCAGGGATGGAGCCTGGGACTCCCCAGTGGCCGTCACAGCCCCGGGGGAGGCCCCCAGCCCAGTCACAGGGTCCAGACCACGGCCTTTGGAGAGACGGGTATCTTCGGCCTGCCCCTCACCCTTGGCATGGTGGAGAGAGGTTCCGTCAACGGCAAGATGTCCGCAGGAGCCCCCAGCCACGGAGGGACCCTAGGGCAGACCGCCAGCAGCCCAGGCCTGTGTCCGGGGGCGACTATTACGAAGGTGGCCATCCCCATCAGCTGTATTCACGGTACGCTGTTGGAGCTCGGAATGGGCCCAGCTCTGCTTTGTGCTTATGGACACATGGTTCTTTTCCCTCCTCCTTTTCCTTTTCCTTCTCTCCCCCCCCCCTTCCCTCTCCTCCTACTACATTGATTCAGTTAAACACTCTTCTCTCCCAAATTGAATTTTGGTGACTGAAAGTAGTATTACCTTCTTCTGTACCCCCTGGTGGGGCTTCTTAAAGAAGCCATCAGAACGTCTGTGTTTGGGTGTTGGGGGCGGGGGAGAGGGTAGAAAGGAGGAAAGAATGGAGAAATTCAAGAGAGCAGAGGGAACCTAGGGGCCCCTGTAAAAACTTCCCCATTGTTTGTGGACCACACCCCCCAGCACCGAGAAGAGCCCTAGTAGCTAGAACAGTACCTAGAGTACGATGAGCATCCAGAAACAGTAGGCGTTGAATGAATGAAGGGGAACGTAAAAGAAATCAGCCTCAGAAGAAGCAGATATAAGCTTGCAGGCCCCAAGTTCAGAAGGAGGAGGTCTCGGTGAGGTCATTCTAGGTGGGAGGTTCTGGAGTTCCCACCCCTGAGTTTTCACTGATAGGGAACTTAACCTATTAGGGACCGCTGGGAGCTCTTCCTGTTCACTCTGGCTTTTCCAGGTGGGGTGATACATACCTGCTTACAGATTCAGGGTTGAAATTATGACCACTATTTTAAAGAATTTTGCCTCTGTGAAGTGCTAAGGAATTATTAACTGATAAAAGCACTAACAACCCGGCGTTTCTTTCCCTGGCCTTTCTGTATCTTCTGGTCTTCTCAAAGGAAGGTACGTTGAGGACAGAGGCAGTAAAAGCAATCAGATGTAAGATAGTTCCAATAGTTTTTCTTTCCGTCTCATTTCCATCTGTAGTATGCTTGAGAATTACAATGGCATATTGGATACTCACACAGTCGTCTCGGGAAGGGGTTTGCTAAGATGCTGTCTTGTGTGGTGGGATGTCTGTACTTGAAGAGTGAGGAGGACCATGGAGCAGAAAGAGCTTATAGCTGTGGCTTTGCTGTGAAAATCCCAGCTTGGTTCTGAAACTGAGACGTTACCTCTGTGCCGACTCGATTTCCTGCTTATCGGATCTAGAATTAACCGCGACTTTTAAAAGGGATTCTAGGCTGAGGACACAGTTCTCTCCTCTGAGGTGGCTTCCTGGGTCCAGTCTTCCTCTGGTTTTTCTCTTCAAGAATCTTTGCCACACTCATTCTTGAATGGCTGGGCCTTCTCTGTGACATTTTAGGCCTGGCACTGAAGACCCGTATCTGAGCTACCACCCTTCAGCTCTAAGGGAAGAATATGCTTATGGAAATTATTACTACCGAGGGCACCCACAGCTGCAACTAGAAGAAAGAGGTATGCAATGTCCTCCCAGAAGCCTCTGGGGCAGGACAGAGGCCCAGGCAGCCCAGGGTGCCCCCTGGACACACTGCTCTGCTGAGGTGGAAAGAACTCCTGCCCCTTCTTTCTTGGTCAGACAAGGTCACAGCAAAGACACTAGTGCTTGTTGTCTCCAGGAGAGATAAAAAGCAGTCATTTTTCTTTGTCCGTGTCGGTGATGGCACTGATGTCCTTCTGTTGCTAATATTATGGATACTTTGCACTTTATTCACATTTTTTTTCCTTCTACTGCTCAATGTGGTGCAAATGACCTTCTCTGACCAAGGTGTACCTGGGCTGGGGTGCGTCCAACCATCACTTACCCTGAGGGTGCAGACGGGCACCACTAGGAATCTGCACCCTACACAACAGTAAGGTTGTCGGTGTATGCTCATGGAAGCTAGCAAAGAGAAAATCTATTTCAACACTGAAAATGCACACACACACAATACCCTGAGTTGTACAATGGTAAGGAGCCATACTGATAGGTTCAGGGGGCACTGAGGCGCCACTCGGGGATGTTCATCATTAGCTCTCACTGACCAATTTGACCAATTTTATTCAGTTTGGCAAATGTGCTTCTGTGCTTGCTGTGCCCCAGGGACTCAGCCCCATAGCTTGCAGGTGACTTTCTGAACTTTCTGGAGCCGGGACGTGACCTGCTTTATTCTGTTTTTTTTTTTCTTTCTTTCCTTCTTTTTTTCCTGAGGGTGCAGTGCCAAGGCAAGCAAGTCCTTACTTCTGGCCTGAAGATTATCGAGATCCAAAGTACCTCCATGAACATCACCATGAAAACCAGAAGAGCCCGCTGGGGATGCACAGCGTGACCCCATTCCAGTGAGTGTGCAAGGAGAGGCCAGGTTGACACGGCCCAGCCCCACCGGACTGCATTAGGGAAACCCAGTGCATCTGGTGTTGAGCCCGCATCGCCAGAAGCCTGTCTGCTTCTGCTGTATGGTGTGGCGGTTTGCTCCCGGGGTGTAGCCCAGGATGGCCCAGGCTGCCTGTTGGCAGGAGCCCGGGGCAGAGCGATTCTTCACCCTGAGACGTGACTCCCAGACCTGGGCTGGTCTGGGTGCTGTTGCGTGAGGTCCGCACTGAAGTGGGGAGGGACTTCATGCTGTCTTGGCTGCAGAACAGGTGTGGCCTTGCGGGAGTTCTCACGATAGGGCCCTGCTGGGGCTGGGAGGGTCCCCCTCTCCACTCCTGTGCACTGAGAACGGGCCATCCTCTGGGATAAGGCGAGCAGGGAATGGGGACAGCCTTCGGTTCAGGCATCTGTCCTGGCGGCCTTAGGCCTGGCATCCTTCCGTGCAACACACCCACCCAACTGCTCTGATTTACGCTGTTCCAGGATGCCAGGCTGCAGGGACCAACCCCACCCTGCAGTGTTTGGGGCGGTTTCTGTCACTGCCCCCGGGGAGCACAGGGGCCCCTGTTGTGCTGGTACTCATGAACCGAGGTGGTGCACAGAAGGACCGTGCTTTCTCCCTGTGGCACCCAGGCTGACCTGACCCCGTCCGCCCCTTGCCACAGGGCGGCCTCTGGCAGAGGGCCACTCAGCCTGGCCAGCTCGCCCAGAAACCCTCCCCTGTCCCTGTCATTTTGCTGCAGATCTCAGAGCGGGAACCTGTACAGAGACAGCCCTGCTTCTAACTCTGGACAGGAGAGGCCTGGGGACTTCTTTCCAGAGAGTGGGCTCTCCAGGGCCCAGGAGAATAAGGTAACCGGAAGTGACGTGGGGGCAGGGGACTGTGACAGTGCCTCACAACGGACTTTGTCAGCCGTGGCAGGGCAGGGTCCGTGGGGTGGGAGTCCCAGCGCATGCAGGCTGAGGGGCCCAGTGCAGCCCCGCCCGGCAGAGCCTCCCTTCGTTCTCGCCTTTCCATTTCAATCTGAAGGGCCTGGGGCCCTAATCTGGTCCTTTTGCACTTTCGTCAAATTGGCTGGGTCAGGAAATGTCACCCGAGTCTCCCTGAGGTGGTGGAGAGAGGAGAAGAGGCTGCCACCAGGACCCTGGGGGACTAGCAACTTGCGTCACCCAGGTAGTGGGGAAGCTGCTGGAATCTTATAAAGACAGGCCTGGAAAGCAGAGCTCGAAACCGTGCTCAACTTTTTAGCAAACCCTCTCTGTCTCCTAAAATCTTACTGTGTGTACTGCCTGGGCCATACATACACTGAAACTCTAAACAATTTTTTAAATGAACATCTATTTTGGAAAAATTTTAGATTTATGGAAAAGACGCAAAGATGCTATCGAGACAGGCTCTTACTGTTTGACAGTCTTGTATACATTTTGTTCCCCTGACCGGCTCTGTCCGATTTGGGGGAACAGTCCCTTCTGTATAACGAGCTCGAGGCAGGCCAGGGCACATGGCCAGGGCACCAGCCCTCAGAGCAGTGGTAGTAACAGCACAATAGCAGCAGCCACTCACGGGTACGGCACTTGGCCACGTGCAAACAGCTCTTGTACCCAGTGTTTCACTTGTCCCTTCCCAGGAGGTAAGTTCCATGAGTTTCCTCTACACCTGTAGCCCAGGGAAAACACAGTGTCTGGAGCATAGTAGGTGCTCATTAAGTAGCTGGTACATGCACTGTGCCGGGCAGGTGTGATGATCTGTATGACAGGTGAGGGTGCCCAGCTCAGAGTCACTGGTCACTAAGCCATAGCAGCTCAGTATAGACAAAGCTGGGATCTGAATCCCAACCTCCTGATTCCCCACCGGGCTCAGGGCCTGCACTCTTTCCACTGGGCCGTACACATTCTTTAGCACACACCTGTCGGCTGAATCGTCCATTCTTTTCCTTGCAACACATCCCCATGCGCTGTACTTATTTGAAAGTTCCGATTTCATTGCTCTGTGCAACACTTGGGGGCACTCTTGCCCTGAAACCGCTTCTGATTCTTCCCGTGTGTTTCTTTGGCTTCCACCTGCAGCCACCGCTGACCAGCAAGTCCAACCTTCTGCAGCAGCAGGAGTCTGGCCTCAGCTCCAGCAGCTACGAGCTCAGCCAGTACATGGCAGATGCCTCCGAGTCCTACCACCCCGTGGCTTTAGCAGCCTGGAGACCAATTCAGGACGGTGGGTACTGACGTGACCAAGGAGTTGGTTGCGTCCCATGGGAAGAAGGCTGGGTGGCAAGTCCCTTGGAAAGACACCATCACCCTGGTTTCCAAGAGTGGGTCATTGGTTCACCTCATCTCCCTGCAGAGGTCTTCAGGGCAGACAGGCCAACTTGGCTCCATTCCCCAGCTTTTCCCTCTTCCTGGACTTTGCATCATAGTGGGTTCTTGGAAGGGAACCCAGCCCCCACCAGGCACTTCTAGGTGCAGGTGAAGGAAGTGGGCGCAGGAGTCAGTTTGGTAAAGCAGAGGCAGGTCACAGAGCATGACTGCTCTGTCCGGATGTGGATGGTTAGTTAAAAGTCCTGGCCTCTCATCGTCACCGAGAATCTGGTCTCCGTGTACTGTTAACATTTGGACCAACCCTCAAAGGCTTGCATTATACTCTGACAGAGTCTCAGGGGCTTAAATCTGACTCAAAGCATGGGCTGCTTCTAAGGGTGTGACCCACCCAGCTCCCAGGTGGAATTTGGACAGAGATGCGTCCGTGGCATGTTCCTAAGTCCAGGAAAGCAGCGGCAGCCATGCTAACAGTGTTCACCTGTGTCTGTTGGCCAGAGGACGTCTCGGCAGCTGGCTCCAAGGCGCCCATGAAGTTCTGTATCCCCCATGTGCCTGTGAGTTTCGGGCCAGGAGGTCACCTGGTGTGTGTGTGCCCCAGCTCTCCCAGCGAAGGGCAAGCGGCCCTGGTCGAACTGCACAGCATGGAGGTACACGAGAGTCTGCGTCCCCCGCATGCCCGCACGCTGCTGCCCCCTGCTTCCTCTCATTGGAGCCTGGGCATCTCCAGAAACGGGGCCCCTTGTGGGGAGCTGGGAGCCGTGCACCCTGCGGGGGGGCGCTATGTGTGCAGAAAGGGGCGGGGTTCTTCTCTGAAAAAGTGATATTTGACTTAACGTTTTTCCTGAGATGCCGCTGGCGCAGTTTCAGCAACTGGAGAACTCACTCGTGCTCTACCTTCTCTATGAGACGCTGAGCCTCACCTTGGGACCCTGGCCTCGGGCTCTGGCCCTGGGCTTGACCGAAAGGGGCATTGGGTAGACAGAGTCTGGAAGAGCAAATCTAATTTTTGTTCCAGGTTATTCTTAATGATTCTGAGGAGCAAGAGGAGATGAGAACTTTCTCAGGACCCCTGATCCGGTAAATCACCCTGTGAGCCGCCAAGGGAGGGCTTTTGAAACCTATAGTCTTCCAGCTCAGAGTAGGATTTGGGGGGATTTGCTCTTGGCTTCTCTGAAAGAAAGTGTCGATCCCCAATGCACTTGAATTCTCTGTGCTACCAGGCAGAGCCCAGTGGGGTCTGAACCTTTTTCCGCAAGCGATTCAGTGTTTGAAGGTCCAGAAGAAAAATTAACGTAAATGTTTAAAAATATGAAGGGGGTTCCATTTTGCAGCAGCGACATAGTAGGAGGTTTCAGTGTTCTGTGTGCCTAACAGACATGGAGGAGGGTCACAGACAAGTCCAGTGGAGTAGGGCAAAATAGGCTTGCCTTTTTCTGGAGAAATAGCACAGCCCTTGTGAGTTCCTGGACAGTGTGCAAGTCTGCCCTCTGCAGGATTCAGCTAGAACTGCTTTTAAAAGCCCTTTGCTGGGCAGAGTCCTGGCTGATGTCGGAGGACCGGGGTCCCAGCCCCAGGAATCCTACTAACTAGTGACACCAAGGCAGACAGCTCAGTGAGCTCTCTCTAGCCTTAGTTTTCCCTTTAAGAAATGATGTAACACCGGCCGATCAACGCTGTTATATAAACATATTCGTATCCTGAATCTCCCCCTCCAGGCAAGTCCCCATCTAGTATTTTGACAGTGTCTCCAGGTGAAGCTGAGTTGTCTGTTTCCCACACTGGGGCAGCACCAAGTTGCGTGTTTGGACACTAGCGTATTGGTTCCAACGGGGCACTGATTTTATTGAATGGCCTCAGGCACCCAGTGCTGCCTGTTCGTTGAGCACTCCATACATGCCACCCAATGTGCTGATTCCTTTTTGTTGGGAAATGGATTCTTAAAATGATGCCTGTCTTATGGGAGAAAGCCGGGGCCCCGAGGAGAGAGACGCTTGTGTGTAAGCGGAGACGTGTGGCAAGCAAGGTTTAAACCTGGGTTTGAACCCGACTCCAAAGTCTGGGCTCTTGCCCTCCCCCAAGGCAATCGCTTCAGGTCTTGGGGCCTCCGTCTCCGTCTCCTCACCTGCGACATGGGGAGAGTGACCGTGAGAATCTCTGAAGTCCCGTCCTGTTTCCCAAGGAGAGGACCATCCTGTAGCCGCAGACTCATTCCCTGTCCCAGCCCAGCCAGTGGCTGTGCACCATGGGAGGAGCCCCTGGTCCCCACGGGGAAGTGTCTGCCTCTTACCCTTCGCTCCCTGACGTCTGTCCTTAGGGAAGACGTCCACAAGGTGGACATCATGACGTTTTGCCAGCAGAAAGCAGCCCAGAGCCGCAAATCCGAGACCCCAGGGAGCCGAGACTCCGCTCTGCTGTGGCAACTGCTTGTTCTCCTTTGCCGGCAGAATGGGGTGAGTGTTGCCTCTCGGAGGTTTGGGGGTGGGCAGGAGCAGCTGGATTGAAATGTCAGCCTTCCTGGGGTAAGTAAGGTTCGGCTTACGGCGTAATTATCAAAGGTAATAGTAAAGAAGCCACACATGCCCCCCAAGTGTTCCCCTGTTAGTACCAGTTTGCCAACCACCCCCCCTCGCCCCCCGCCGCCTTTGGGGTATTGAGAAGTCGTTGGGTCACTGCACCAGGCGGCAGCACGCCTGTGAGAGTGTGGGTGTTCCCAGAAACCTGGTGGCACCCCCACGGGATACAGCAACCCAGGGCTGGCTTCCCCACAAAGAAGGCAGGCACTCCCGGGTCTGCTTCTTCAGCCTGGGCTGTGCCGTGAGGAGGAGGAGGAGGATCCTTTCTCCCTCCTGTCACTGGCTTTGCCTTGCAGTCCATGGTGGGGTCTGACATTGCGGAGCTGCTGGTGCAAGACTGCAAGAAGCTGGACAAGTACCAGAGGCAGCCGCCCGTGGCCAATCTCATCAGCCTGACGGAGGAGGACAACAGCCCGGTGCTGAGCGTGGGGACCCCGAACCTGCTCACGGGGGAGATTCCCCCCAGTGTGGAGACGCCTGCGCAGATTATGGAGAAATTCACCAAACTGCTCTACTACGGAAGGAAGAAGGCGAGTGCGCCCCCGCCAGGCTTGTTTTAAAAAAGTGACCGCGGTCTGTCCCCATCGCTCTGCCCTCCTGGCTGCGGGGTGATACAGGGTCCCGCACAAGTGACGCATGCTACAAAATCGTAAGCATGTAACCGTGTAACATAACAATATCACACTCAAGCACACCATGGGACAGTTTAGGTGAAACGTTCAAATGAAAACTGTAAATTGTTACATCCATATGTAACAACAACCCTAACCCTAACCCTAACCTGACCAACCACACCCAAGCAGGCGTTAACTTCTGTATCTATACCCATTTCATAGCACTTCAGCTCAGGAAGGTGCAAAGAAGAAAAGAAAACCACGAGGGAGCACATTTTCAGTCTGATATTTAAGGAGTAAAAAAGAATTCAAATGTAGATCATCGTTTCTTGCTTATCACTCTTGAATCTGGATCAATTTGGTTTTCTCAAACTCTATAGATATTAAGAAATATAATCTTCAAGTCTCTATTTCTAGTTAAGGAAAGGAAAGCGACTGTTTTTCTCATTCCATCTGTAAGCAAAACAAACTTCGAGTGGTGTTTTTCTTAATAATCTTTCAAACCCTCTGAATATATTGGGCGTTGAAATATCACAAACAGAACTTAATTACATAGTTAACGACGGTGTGGGTAAAACAAAATAATTACCAGTTTTTCAAAATGACAGAAGTATCCTGAAATCAGAAGGTGTGTGTTACAAATCTATTTCTCTTTCTGCATAAGCAGCAGTGAACACGTCCCAGACACCTTTGGACTGCACGGAAACAAAGCGGCAATGGCCGGGATGTTCTGCTAGCTAACGTTTTGATAGATTTCCTTCTAGCATTTTCTATGCATATATATTCGAAAGCAAATTAAATCATATCTACAAGTATGTCTTTTTCCCTAAGGTTATATGGTGAAACATTCCCACGCCATTAAAATGCACTGTTTACAAATGACTGGGCACTATCCCATCATTTGACGGCATCTGATTTTATTTAAGATCCATTATTATTGACTATGTAGGCTATCTACATTTTTGTCACCCATCACAAATGATACCGTTTGAATCCTTTGTCACATAAGTCTTTGCTGGATCTTTTCATTATTATTTTTTAAGGATAGATTCCTAAAAGTGACATCACCAGGTTGAAGGGCATGCATTTTCTAAAAAGATCTTAATATACACACTAAATTAGTTTCCAGAACGTTTGTTACAAGCTGTATCCCCACCCGCGGTATCTAAGATGTATCTGCCAATATGAATACTTTCATTCCACAGATGAAGTGATGTCTTGCTTAATTTTTTGACATATAAATCAGACAACTTTATTTTTATATTATTTAAATTTTTCCTGAGATATATTTGGCAAATAAAATGGTAAGATTTTAGAGTGTATAATGTAAAGATTTAACGCAGGTATATTATGCAAAGGGATCCCCCCATTGAGCTAATTAACGCTTTCATCACTCACAAATTTACCTACTCTTGCGCCTTGTTTAATTTCGAAGTCAAACTCGCATTTTATGAAAGTCTTTAATGAACTTAGTAATATTTGGATGTATGATTAAAATCAATTTGAATCCATTTGGTTCAAAAGATTTAAAAAAGGATAAAATGGGGGCAATGGTGCCCCTCGCCCAGCCACTGGGTCTCTGCCTGAGCTACATCCAGAGATGTTGCACGCGCGTGAGATGACTTTCTCCCTTTCTCATAGCATAGCGTTCACCCCTCGTCACCTTCTGTTTTTTATTTAACGAAATATCTTGGCACGTGTTTCCGGTAACAGGACAGGCCGTAAATACTCCAGGCTGGCGATGGCTGGGCTCTGCTGCCTGCGAGTGAACCCGCGGCGTGGTGGTGGTCCAGCAGGTCCTCGGATCCTGGATAACTTCCACGGGTCACGAAATAGTGTTTTGACTTTTCCAACCATCTAAAAACGCAAAAGCCATTCTTCGCGTGTGGGCAGAATCTGGCCCTCAGGCCGCATTTTGCTGAGCCCCGCCCCGTGTAATATGTAAATATCTTCCTCGTTGTGCCCGAGGACTGCACGGGGCTCTGTAGATCAATTATAGGGGATGAAACCCTTGTATCCTGACATTTAGGCTACGTCCAGCCTTTTGCTGTCACCAACGAGGCTGCAACGCACGGCCATTGTCATTTCACCTTGTGCGAGAGTACACGTGTGATACACTTTGGGAACTGGAGGTGTTCTGCGGGGGCGGACAGTTTGTGATTCTGGTAGCTATTTAAACTTGCCTGACTAAGGGTCTCCAGTTTACTCTACCCGCGGTGCACGAGGTTGGTGGGACCTGGGGGTGTGGAACTCAAGGACACTGAGGGCAGGCTGTGTCGCCTTGTCGCTTGTATTCTGATACCCAGTCCTTGGGGGGAGCTGCTCCTCGCGTTTTTGGCGCTCAGGTCCACAGGAGTGTTGCGTGCCTTTGCCGGCAATGATTAGGCTAAGTGGCGGCTATGTTTGAGGAGCAGCTAAGGAAAGAGAACCATGGATTCTGACAAAGTCAAGGCTGGAGAAAGGGACAACGTGGACAGACAGAACAGCAAAAGCCCCTTTTGTGTGACTTTTGTTTTGTGTCCACAGAGGGGCGCTCAGAGTCTTGTGGAGGCCCCATCTCTTGCCCAGGGGGCAGTGACTCCTAAGCGCAGTGGCTTGTTCTTGCTGTCAGAGGAAGGAGGGGGATGTGACACCTCAACCCGGGATGTGATGTTTCATTTCCAGGAAGCCTTGGAGTGGGCCATGAACAACCACCTGTGGGGCCACGCTTTGTTCCTGTCCAGCAAGATGGACCCCAGGACCTACAGCTGGGTCATGAACGGGTGAGCCGGGGACTCGCAATGGAGACCAGCGGTGCGGAGAGGCCTCCCCACCAAATTGGGGGGGGGGTGATGGTGGGAGAAATGCAGGAGGCATCGAGGCACCCGCCCCCCGAGCATTTGTCCGGGATCCCTTCTCCAGATTCTTACGATCAACACACAGACACGCTCTGTCTACCTGCGACGGTGAAGAGAACGTTTCAGCAATATCTCCCTGAGTGAGGGTTTCCAGTGGGTTTCTACATGGTGACAGCCTCTGTCTCTGGAGGGGGCTGTTCTGGACAGTCCCATCAGCAAAGGCATAGGAACGATCACTAAGGTTAACTGACGGGGCCTTAGCGCTGAGCGTTAGTGCATGTCCACTGCTCAGTCTTGCAGTGGAGACGTCGGTGCTGAGAAGATGGTAGGGAGGTGGGGGAGCAGGACCGTGAGCTGTGGCAGGAAAGGCGTCTATAGATCCTGCAGTCTTCACCCAGGGCACTGGGAGATTACGGGACTGAGGGATACTTGTAGTCAGAAATCATGCCAGTACGCCAGGATCCGAGTGCCCGGTGGACCAGGACAAAGGCCAAAGGCCCAAACCAGGACGAGACAGGAATGGAGGCGTGAGTTCAGAGCCAGGAGTTCGGACTAAGGCAGATGAAACATCGAGAGAGAATTGGATCTGATGGAGGCGGTAGGTCTAGCGGGTGCGGGAGGAGGGCTTCTGAGCAAGGTCTTTCAACCCTAGGTAGCAGCCCTGGGACAGACACACAGCACGGGCGGGGCAACCCTCTTAGCTTCACTTATGTGTAAATCGCCACACATCCCGTGGAGCAGAGCGTCGGCTGGGGTGACGGACACTCTAGTCTAAGCTCCATCTGTAGGGCTGGCACCTGTCACGCTGCCCGGGAGCCCGCTCTTCATGATGGCCTCTGTGGCTGCCTGGGCCCTGGCGCCGTGGCCGTGCACTTGGCCCGCGCATGGGCTGGAGTGGGGAAGAGCACGGAACTTCATCACGCCACGTGCTCTGAGCCTGCGAGGCCAGGGCGAGCTATAAGACAGCGGACGACTTTCCTCGGGGGTTTGGAAAGCAGTCTCCCACTGCCCCGCGTGGGAGCATAGGCTTCTGCTACAATTTTTTTCCCCGGGCCATTGATTCTCGATGGTGCCCAGTGACTTGTGAAAAATACCTCTTTCAATTCAGCTCTAGAGCTTATTCTATCCCTGCCGGGCGCATCTCTTGGTTTGTCATCAGGGGGACCATTGCTGGTCTCTGTTTGATGCCTTTTTGGTTACTGGAAATGGCTGCTTAGTGCCTGTGAGTAAAAGCACTACAGACCCAGGCTGGCAATGAGCTGGAAAACGGGGGGCTGGGAGTTGTAGGAGTGCTGGGGTGAAGGGTGGGGGCTTGCTGGAAAGGAGGGCCCCCCCCCCCCGAGAAGAGGTTCAGGTTGACTGCTGGGGCCCTCTGGGGCTCTTTGAAATGTGGGTGGGTCCCCTCCATGCAGAAGTGGTTACCCAAGAGTTCGGGTGTCATGCAGAAAAACTCCCCCGACCAACCACGAGATCCGCCTGGGTGTGTGGCAGAGTGAAGATTCTGCCCTTCCCCCCACCCCCCAAAAGTGAGAGGGAGAAAGGCACAACCGGAAAGCAGAGAGAAACTCTGGTTCCAAAGGAAGCTGCTAAAACCAAATAGAAACATGTAGAAGGCCCTGTGCCTCCCGGGCAGTGGGTTAAAGGCCCTCCTGGCTGGGTCCCCGCTGACGGCCGCCTCTCCTTGCAGCTTCACCAGCACGTTGGCACTCAACGACCCTCTGCAGACCCTCTTCCAGCTCATGTCCTCGAGGATCCCCCAGGCAGCCACGGTACTCTACGGGACAGGGCCCCCCGGCAACACCCGCCTCCTAGGGCTTTCGGGGGTGGAGCTCCCAGTTCGGGGCTCTGGAACTGGGGTGTAGCTTTGATGATTAAAAATCAAAATAAGAGTTTGTTCATCGCCTACCTTGTGCTATGCACTTTGGTGCATGTTATTTCATGTAATGCGAGGAGGCGGGGACTCCTGTCCCTGTTTGGCTGAGGTAAAACAGGTACTCAGGTGTGAGGGGAGCCACCGCACAGGGCGAGTGGGGAATGGGGTCGGGTTAGCCCAGGTCTGCCGGGTGCCGGAGACCCTGCCCTTCCACAAGGGCTCAGCTGAAGAAGGGGAGAGCCCGTGGCTGTTGCCCAGGCTTCCACAGGCCCTCTTCCTTTCCTCCCCTGCACCTTGACCCTTCACAGTTGGACACGTTTAATTTTGCACGTTGCCTGGACTTGGATTTGGCTCCGGAGACGTGCGAGGCCAGCTGGATAGCTGTCCCATTTTGAGAGGCTCAGACTGTTTGCTCCAAGTAGGCCTCCCTGATCCTTGAAGTCCGGTAACTAGGCTACGTGTTCATCGGCTGCTTGGGTCAGCTTTTCTTGTGGAATTATACAGCACGCTTTTCAGATACGTGTATTCGTATCTTGCAGTCCAGAAAAGTTTTCTTGCATTATATCCTTCAGTGATTGTTTTGCTCTATTATTTTGGTTTTCTTTTCAGAAACTCCATTTACAGGCACCTCATGCAATTAAAAAAAAACTTCGCTTCCTTCCTTTCTTTCTTCTTTTTTTTGAGCTTCTAGTTTCTACCTTGGGCGTCCCTTCTTGTGTTCTCAGTGGCGTCTGTTCGCTTTTATGTTCTCTTCATTTTTGTCCCCGTTTCTTTGATTTTTCTCCCACTCCCGATGGACCTACTGTGACAATTAAAGGGAGGTGATATCTGAACACGTCAACCGCCGTGCCTGGCTGGCTGAAATTAGTGAATAAATGTTCGCTCGCTCGCTCTCTGTCTCTCTCTCTAGCTCTCTCTCCATATGTCTGCTTTACAGGGATTTTTAAAAATTGCTTGTGGAGGAGACAGAAGAATGACTTCTAAGGTTTCACTATTTTTAGCAGAGGCCTTTCTTTTCTTGCTTTCTTCAGCTCCAGCAAGAAAGGGCCTGGCTCCCGCGTTAAGGTGGGGATAACAGTACCCACAGTGGGGGACCGTTCCTGGAAGGAACGCTCAGCGCGGGGAGTGGTCCACGGTCCGAGTGCAATAAGCCACAGCTCCTCCTGGGCTTGTGACTGATTATCCTCGTCCTTCATGTTTGCACTGCATTGCCCAGGTCAACAAAGAGTTGACTCCATAAAATGGAGTCGCATGAAGCATCTTTGCTTCCTTGGGATAATTACAAGGACCAAGGATTTGTGAATGGTTCTGACACCCAGAGCTTGGGTATTACCGTCCATCTCTACCCGCCTGAGGTAACGATCGGAAGAGAGACAGGTCTGCAAATTCCCTCTTTTCTTTGCTGGGCGTGTGTGTGCACGCGCGTGTGTTTGCACCTGCACGTGATTTATAAAGTGCAAACCAAGTGTGCAGCACTGTGCATTGGGCTGTACCTTCCTATCTCATTTTATTATCAGCAATAACCCTCTGGGGTAGAAATCATGATCTCCATTTACGAGACCAGGGAACAAAGGTTTACGCACATGTAAAAGCTCGCTGAAGGTCGCATAGCTAGTAAGAGGCTGGACTCCAGTTGAATCGGGGCCCGTGTTACTCCTGTGACTTTATGTTGTGTCTTTTATCGATGTTTCCTGCCCTGGAACCTCCCTTCATTCAGGAGAAGGTGGCCCCAGGGCCAGAGGGTAGGAAAAGCACCTTTGTGTGGTCTTTGTGTATGTTCTACTGCCCCCTGGTGGACATCTTCTGCCTTTGCATTGTCACCAGAGGGAAGTGGGTGTAGCTCTTGGCTAGGAACGCATGGGGTGGGGCCGCTTGGCTGGATTTTTGTCCTTCTCCAAGTGGCGGTAGGGTTGCTGTGAAGATTAAAGAAGGTGAGGTATGTGACAGCTTTGTAAAACCAGAGGACAGGAGCCATTTGTAAGGTATGAAGACGCCCAGTGTCCCCCTGACTTCTGACGCTAATGTGGACTCTTCTCCCACTGACACATCAGGGTCTCATTTTCATCCCCCCCCCCCCCCCCCCGCTGNTTTTCCTCCCCCCCCCCCCCCGCCAGCTGTTGGGATTGGGGGCACCAGGAAGAAGTTTGAAAATTGGTGACGAACAGTGACATTTTACCTATGTTATCGCTCCGTGGGCTCGGGTGTATACCTGTCTGTCTGTCTATCCATCTGGGGGTTTTGTTTTTTAAAAAGAGAACTTGAAGTCGAGAGCGGCGGTGTGGCCAGCAGTGTGGCGGGTGTTCCCTGAAGTCCCCCATGCCGGGAAGTGGACAACAGCCCTCCCCACCTCCATCCTGGCCAGGGCTACCCTGCTCAGTGAACCTTCCTTTCTGCCCCCCGCCCCCGCCCCTTCTCAGAGTTGTGGGGACAAGCAGTGGGGAGACTGGAGGCCTCACCTGGCAGTGATCCTGTCGAATCAGGCTGGGGAGCCAGAGCTGCATCGGCGTGCCATCGTCACCATGGGGGACACCCTGGGTAAGCAGAAGCCTGCACACCGTCCCTGCCTTCCCCTCTAGGGTAGCTCTGGGCGGAGCACATCCGTGCTTCGGTTCTCAGGTTCAGTGGAGGGTCCAAGACTATGGCTCCAGCTTGCCTTTGACCCAGGAGCCTCAGTGTTTTGGAGACAGAAAGTCCAGAGAAAGGAGCGTCCTTCTCGCCTCTCTGTTCCCCAGAAAACAGGCGGTATGCCAGGGCAGGCCAGGCCCTGAGATTGGAGTTTGCAGCTCTCTCAACGGGGGACCTTCTATTCTGGTCAGACTTCCCAGAAGATGAGTTAGGACATGGGGCATGTCCCCCCTGTGGCCGTTAGTCCTTCAGTGACTCAGTGCGAGCAGACAGGAAATTCCATTTTTGCCTGAACTACCCTGGGTAGTTGTGTACACTTTATTCCTAGCACCACTCTGTGAACTCGGCCTGATGAACACTTGGGGAGGATTGAATGGTTCAGATCAGTGACTCTCAGGTTTGGTCCAGGGGCAGAACATGGAGAAACCATGGTTCTCTTTGTGGACCTTAGTGAAGTACGACTCTGTTAAACTTAAAATAGCTTTGTGTGAAATTGTGCCAAGTCAGACAGCAGGTCACTCAGCCCCCGGCTACAAAGCGACACTTTGTGCTGAGCCCTTGGGTGCCAGGCGCTGTGTTAGGTACTTCACCTGCTTGAATGAACTTCAGTTTGGAGGTAATGGAAAGTGCGTGGGAGGGCACTTTAAACCCGGGAACAGTTTGGTAATTAATGTGATTTTTCTGAGCACCGGGGAAAGGCCTTCCCATTGTTTGATTTCTGCAGGGAATGTGTTAGGTGGCCAAGAAGCCTGGTTTTAAACGCGGCTCCTCCTAAAAAGTGGTCCACGTCTTCCCTCCGGTGTAGGCATCCGTTCTCACTCCTTGCCCTCAGGAAGGACTCACATGCTTAGAAAATCCCTACTCAGAAATCCATTAGAGGCAAGGCGAAACAGTGCCCCATTCTAGCTGCAGAGAACTGAAATGGAGTGTCGGAGGCCAAACACGTGGTGCGGAAGGAAACCGAGGGTGGGGTGGTTTGGGGGCTGTGGGGCTTGTCCCCTCTGATCGGCGTCTGAGTCCAACTTCAGCGGGCTCCCCTCCCACCCAGATGTCCCCACGGGGGCGCATCGCGTTTCATGACTGGGGCTTGTCCTCCCCCTGCAGCCGGGAAGGGGATGGTGGAGGCGGCTCACTTCTGCTACCTCGTGGCTCGCGTGCCCTTCGGCCACTACACGGTGAAGACAGACCACCTGGCCCTGCTGGGCAGTAGCCACAGGTATGCGATCTCTCGGGACACAGGAGACGGGAAGGGGAGTTTTGTTTTCTAGGGGTGTGCTTTAGCGCTTGTTGGGTTTCATGGCTCTATTTCCCGCTTTCTTTTCTGTGAATCCCAGCTACCGCTGGTCCCCTTCTCTGGGACTTGTTTCCGCTCAGGTCTGGGCAAGGGGAGGCCCAGCAGGTGCCGCTTCACACCACCAGGGGGCCTTTGGTGGGAGCTGGCGCCCTGGGGTTGTATTGTGCGCCTCTGGCCACTGGGTGGCGCCCTGGCTCCATGACTGGGGTCTGTCTCTCATGAAATAGCGTGAGCGCCTTGTGGCGCTGTGTTAGGCAGCCCTGGGCAAAACCGGAAAGTGGAAGAAGTTTTTGTTTAGCTCCTACACCCCTGCCTTCGTGCATAGGCTCCTCCGAGTTCCACCTGTCACTCATTCTCTCTGGGCTCTGACATTAGGTGTTTCCTCCATTTCTGGACCTCGTTTTCCTCCGGCCCTGTAATAATGAACATTTCCTGAGCCCTGTGTCAGTCATTTTGTTTGCACTCTTTCCTTCCATCACTACAAATTTACCCCATGAAGAGAATGTTCTGTTTAATCTTCACTTTCTAGAGGAGGGAAACCAAGGCACAGAGAGGTTGAGGAACTTTTCTAAGATAGCACAGCTGCTGTGGGGTCAAGTTAGACTTGGAGGCCAGACTGTGCGGCGGCTGCAAAGCCCTTATTTTAGTAACTGTACCAACTGCCTGCAGACGCACACGCCGTGTGGCCCTGGGGCTCTGGCCCCGGATAGCCTGTGGTGAGCTTGTCAGAGAAGCTCCTCTGTAAGAGGGTGCGGTTCACACGTCTCTCGGCTGGTTTGTGTGGCAAGAGGAGATGTCTGCAGAGGGAGTCGTGATGCCAGGGACGGTCCTGGTGACAGTGGAGAGCTGTGGAGGGAGACACGTGGGGCACGAAGGGACTCGGGCGGCCCCTTGGGTCACACTGACCCGGTCGGCTTCCTCACTGGCTGAAGGAACACCCAGCACAGGGACCAGGGTTGGTTTTTGGCTCCGTGACCCTCCCTGTTCAATGCCATGCCAGCTCTGATAGGTGCTCCCAGAGTGTCACCTCGCTCCCTCTTTTGTGCCCTTGGGCTCAGGCTGGGGGTGGCCCGTGACAGCAGCACATGCTAGGCTTTCGGGGCACTCAGGTGAGCTGGGAGGGACGGCAGCCTGCCTCACGGACCCTCCAGCGAGGAGGGCAAGGGATGAGCCCCTTCCCTATTTCCGCAGCCTTCCCCTTACAGCTTCCCATGGGGCTGGCCCCGGCAGAGTTCTGGTCGTCCCCCAGAACAGAGGGGAGTGGAGGGGGAGAGCCTTCCCTCTGGAGGCCCAGAGCCCTTTCCCCTCCAGGACTGGGACTCTGCTGAGGACCAGGATGGTTGACATTGGTGTTCCACTGTCTGCTGGGACTCATCTTCCTCCCCTGCCCCCACCTCAATCTCTTATTGTTCTTCCCTGGTTTCAGTCAAGAGTTTCTGAGGTTTGCAACCACGGAGGCCATCCAGAGGACGGAAATATTCGAGTACTGCCAGCTGCTGGGCCTCCCCCAGGCCTTCATCCCTTCTTTCCAGGTAACCGAACCCACGCGAGGCCGGGCTGGCACCTGCGCTGTCTCCACGGTGGCGGGCAGCTGGGTTTCCAGCTCTGTTCTTTGGCACAGACGAGCGGGGCCAAGGCACCTACCAACTTTTCCTCATGTGCTTGAGCGTGGGGAGGGTTAGGATTTCTCTCTAGGTCCCCTAAATGTCTGAGTTTTAAGATAGGCAAGCAAAATACTGCAGTGGTGTCTGCTCGAAGCCCCCGCCTGGTTCTGGCCGATGAAAATCCTGCCCGGGGTCCTGGCTGTGCAGCGGGCGTGGGCCTGAAGGCCCCAGCCGGTGGGCTGCTCACCCTGCTCCACGCTGCTGTCCTGCTTCTCTGACCTCCAGGGACTCTTCCGTCTTCAGACCCTGGAAATCACTCCCTGCTCCATCCTTGGCCCCCATCCTGCCTTCCTCCCCGAGGGCTTCCTCGGTGCCGGTGGCCTTGTCCTTCACAGGTTCCAACCTCTCTCTTCAGCTTCCCTGTGGGAGGCTCTCTTGTCACTTTCAATTCATAAAGACTCTTTCAGCGCCTGCTTCCGTGACACGGTGGCAGTGACACACACGCACAAACACGCAGGCACACACACGCACCTCAGAACACGGGACGCAAACCAAAGCAGACCTTGACGATGAATGAATTCCTATGCACGGAGAAACGACCCCGTTCGTGACTTCTTTCTGCAGTTCCCCAGAGCCCCGGGGGCTCCAACGCACCCTGCTGACCGGCGCCTCGGGGTGCAGGCCTTTGGCCTCCCTGCCCTTTCCTTCCCGAGTCTGCCCGCCTCTCATGAGCTCCGGGCTGGCAGAGACGAGAAGAACAGGTTTCTGAGAATGTGCTCCCTGTGCGTAGCACTAGGCTTTCATACCTTGTGTATTGCCAGCCTCATGAGGCCGGTGTGATGTCCGCCCATTCCCCTTCCTGGAGGAGGGAACAGGGGTCAGAGCTATGGGCTTACATCTCTTGCATATCATTTGCTCTCAGGACTTTACACAGAACCAGTCATTTAGTCTTCGCCACAGCCAGCTGAGAGGTGGTATTATCGTCCCCACTTGTGCTGAGGCACAGAGGGGCGGGGTCATTGCTAGTGCTCCTTGCCCAGCAGGGAGCTGGGACTTGAACTTGGGTCTGCCTGATTGCCGGGCCCTCAGGGTCCATCTCGGCCTGTGACGCTTGCTTCTGGGAATGCCCACCCACGCCCGTCCGCACNATCCAGTCATTTAGTCTTCGCCACAGCCAGCTGAGAGGGGGTATTATTGTCCCCACCTGTGCTGAGGCACAGAGGGGCGGGGTCATTGCTAGTGCTCCTTGCCCAGCAGGGAGCTGGGACTTGAACTTGGGTCTGCCTGATTGCCGGGCCCTCAGGGTCCATCTCGACCTGTGACGCTTGCTTCTGGGAATGCCCACCCACGCCCGTCCACACTCCCCCGTGGGCTTTAAGCCCCGGCACCAGCCATTGTTTCTTTTACACACCCCCCGCCCCGGCATTTGGCCCTGTGCCCCTCGTGGCTTTCCAGGAGAGTAGGCCGCATTTCCATGGTGACCAGGGCTCGAGAGACGGAGGGATGTGACTTCCACCCCTTTCTCTAGGAGCTTCGGGCTGCGCTTGGCCTTGGGCCCATGCACGGATAGAACGCCCCGAATGGCACTAGGCCCTCCTTGGTACTTAGACGCCAGAGTCACAGGAAGCTGGCAGCCTGCTGGCTTCCTTCCTCTCTGTCTACCCCTGCCTGGGTGGACCTCTCACCGGCCCTGTTCCTCCTCGCAGGTGTATAAGCTCCTGTATGCCTCCCGGCTGGCAGATTTCGGCCTTGCCTCCCAGGCCCTGCATTACTGTGAAGCCGTTGGCGCAGCCCTGCTTAGCCAGGGAGAGAGCAGTCATCCGGTACTGTTGGTAGAGCTCATCAAGGTGAGCTTCTTAAAGGGTTCTCTGCGCCTGTTTTATCTTCAGCGTTCAGAGCCAGCGATTGCCAAGTGGCTTAGGCCCACGTTTTGTCTCCTTTGAGCCTGCTGTGGAACGGGAGCCCGGGGCTGACTTTGACCGTGCGTGCATGCCCAGACCTGATAAGCCGAGGCCTGACACTGAGCAAAGAAGGCTGCTATGGGTGGGGGCACGGCAGGGGGGCTGGAGGCTTGGGCACATGCAATGCAAGACATCCATTCTTGCATCTGCTTTTCTGGTACAATAACACGGCACGTTAAGGTGGAACATTCTAATTATAAAAGCTACACTTAGAGAACATATTTTAGTGATGAAAATAGGAAATGCTCCTCATTAAAATGCTTCTAAATGCACGGAATACTTTATCACATGTTTAATATACTTAAAAGACAAAACATATCAACTTTTAGTTCCGGGGGGAAAGAAAATCAGGCAAAGAGTTCCAATTAATTGAAAAAAAATGTCTTAGCTGGAGAGTAAAAAGGCAGCCTGCTGTTAATTTTTGCTTTGCTTTAGGTGAGGGTCGGTAACCAATAAGACCTGTGGTGCTGAGCCTCCTTGCTCTGAGCTTTCTGCCGTAGGGTGATGTTAGCAGTGAGCTCAGGCACCCGGTGTGGAGAAGGAGGAAAGTTCCGAAACTTAATAGTGGGATAGAGTCTTACGATACGAAGTAGTCCCCCAACCAGCGGGCACAGGTGTCACCTGGGCGCCACCCAGAGTCCTGGCATCAGAGTCAGCCTTTCCACAAGGTCCCAGGTGGTCCGAGGAGCGTGGGAGTTTGAGAAGCACTTACGCAATGCAGCCGAGTAACAGTTTCTCCTCACATTTCACTTAGCATCTGACACCAGGGGGGGTTCATGGCGTTTGCATGTTGCAGTTTTGCAGACATACCTGCTGCATGTGCTCTCTCTTGGTTACACATGGTGATCTAATTTACGAGCGAGTTCCGGCGCCTCCTCCTTTTCCCTGAGTGTGTCTTCCCCCATTTTCTTGCCGTTTCTCTTACTTACTCGTCTCCCCCCGGTTCCCTTCCCGTACTCTCTGCCCCCGACCTGCCTGCACACCTGGCACAGCTAGCCGAGAAACTGAAGCTGTCGGATCCTCTGCTGTCAGAGAGACGCCGCGGGGACCGGGACCTGGAGCCCGAATGGCTCATGAGCCTTCGGAAGCTGCACAAGGAATTGGAGGTGAGTGGGCCTGGGGCGGCATCGGTGTGGGGAGCTCTCTGCTCCCCGCTGAGCTCCCGTTTACACAGAGGGCACAGGCACTGACCTTGGCAAGTCCCCCCCTTGGCAAGTCAGACCCCGGAGGCCCGGTCTGACCTGGGAGGGGTCGGCACTCAGCTCCACACCTCGGCCTTTCTCCTGGGCGGAGACGTGTTCCATTATTCGCTTGCAAGAGGGTGGGGCCCTTTTCAAAATCATGCCTGCCACCCGCCCGAGGCCCCAGAAAATACGTTTTATGAGGATCAAGGCTTCCGCTCCTTTAGGAAGGACGGATCACAGTGTGTGCACGCCTCTTTCATGTAACGTAGGGCGATTGCTTAAAAGACTTCCGGGCCTTTCCTTTTTGTCCTGACAATTGTGAAAGCTGCCGGTCGTAATTGTAACGATGATTGGAACAGGGCTTCCTCCATTTTCTTTCTCCCACTCCTTCTGAGAAAGGATGGGGTGGAGTTTTTAAGGTACCCGTGGCCCTTACTCCGTCCACATGCTGCCAACTCCGGGGCATCCGGTTTCCCGTGCTTGCCCCTTCCTGGAGGGGACACAGTGGCCCAGTCTCCCGGTCCTGGGTCTCTGCCTGCTCTGAGCAGAGCTAGGAGACAGGAAGGGCTGAGGCTGCTACCCACCCCTCCTACCCCCCACCTTCCCCACCAGTCCCTGGCACTCCACTGAGGTTTCCTCGCCTTGGTGACCCTCAAGTTTCTTTTTGACTTAATGTTTAAACCATCGTTCCCTGTTCTTGTTTCCCTTTGTGTGGCTTAAAGGGTTTTCCTTTATCTCAATTAAGCACAAGGTAGCAGGAGCCCCTGGGGAACCCCGTTCCGCTCGCTTGGATATTTCGGGAGCCCGAGGAACAACAGGTACCCAAACTGTCGAGCCGAGTGTCTAAGTAGCTGACCCTTGGGATCTGGTGACAGGAGGCAGCGTCACTTAAGATGCACCCGCCCCTCCCGTCCTGCCCCTTTTTCATGGCCTGTGTCAGGCTGACCCCATGGTCCGGGTGTCATCCCCACGCCGTGCCCGCAGCCGCGGTCGTCCCGGTGCTTCTGAGTCCTCACGCTATCAGAGCTTCTGCTTCGTGTTCAGGTTTTAACACTTGTCACTTCCTATCCCTCTCTAACTGCTTCATCTCTGTCCTGCCGTCTCCCCGGCTGAATACATTTCGCGAGGTCAGAGACGGCGCGCGACCTCTGTTTCACGCTGGTGTCGGGCTGTTCGGAGATCTCCAGACGCTGCGCGATCGGCTGCCACACACACGTGAAATACGTTCCAGAGCGTCTCAGTGCACGCTTCCTTCCCCCTCGGGACACCTCTGGGTTTGGCTGGGCCACCTCATCGGCCCCGATTAATTCCGTGCCCTTTTCCCAAATGACGTGCCACGGTGGAGTCAGAACGAGGCCTCGTCTCTTTGCTCCCGGCCTTTCCCCAGCTTTTACCTCTTCCTTCAGGGATGAGTGAAGGGGGGAGGCTGGCAGGGCAGGTCTGGGTTTCCATTTCTTGGCGTTGCTGCTGAGTCGCAGAATCTGTGAAGGTCAAGGGCTGGAGGAGAGCCAGGCTGGGTGTCTCTGAACGGCCACTTCTGCTAGGAAGCAGCTGTGTCTCCTGTCACCCAACCGAGCAGGTGGGACTGTCGCCCCGTCCTACGCCGTGACCTTGGGCCAGTCATGGTACACATCCACCTCTAGCCTGTCTCATTGGCAGAACGGCGGAGCCAGAACCAAGGCCACCGCTCCTGTTCCGTAAAAGCAAAGCCATCATTTCTGCGGCCCAATGGGCATTTTAACTGGAATCTTTCTGAGTTTTAAACACCCAAGCCCGTCAGGAAATCCTTGAAGGAGAAAGTTTCTCTGAAAACAAAAAAGTGTGGCGTTACAGAAGGTGGTAACTTCCGCCTCCCAACCCCGGTTGAACGCTCGGAGCTCGCCCAAGGCGGGAGTGAAACACCTGTCTGAACTCTGCGTCACAAGCCGTGAGCGGCGGCACCACAATGGCTGTGCGGTGCTTGCCGTCACATCCATGGCAGCCACGTCAAGGGGCCTGTTCTCGCGACCACTTTCCAACAAGGATGTGGGCAGGAACGTACATAATGTGGGGTGATTAGCACGTGCAAATGCAGCGGTTCAGGTCTCATCTCTTTCTCCTTGCCCTGTATCCTTAGAGAACACTTTCTACCAGGATCTTTCGGAACACCGAGGTGACTCAGAAGCCACTGCAGACCCCTCAGCCCTGTGGCCGACAGTGGAGCCCACGGGCCTGGTCCGGCCGGGCCCCCAGCAGCCCTTTTCACTCCAGCCAGGCTCCTACCCATCAGGAGGAGACTGGGGACAGACGGAGGTCCCAGTGCCTCTTTACTCAGTTCCCGAGACCCACCTGCCGGGGCTCAGTGGTGGCTTGGCTGTGACAGAGGCTCCCGGAGGAAGAGCCTGGGAGGAGGCCCACGGGACACAGCTGCCTCCTGGTAAGGCCTGTGCTGGGCTGGCAGGCTGGGGTGAGCAGGTCTGGAGGGAGGGAGCAGACGAGAGGAGGCAGGGGCCAGTGGGGAGCCGGGAAAGACCTGAATGGGGGGGGGTATGCACGTGACAGGGGGCCTACTGTGTGTTGGCTCTGGTGCTGGTGCTCTGCACACATGCGAGGGAGCTTGCTCTCTACTGGGACAAGCACAGCAAGGCGGACAACAGCCCCACCGGCCCTCCCCAGCATCACATAGTTTCTAGGAGAGAGGCTGCAGGGTGGAGAGCTGTGGTGAAGGTCAAGTCCTCCTACCGAAGTCCAAGAGCTCGCTGCCCACAGAGACCCATGCTCCTGTCCGGGTCCCGGGTGTCCTAGGCCCATTCGGCCTTGGCCAGCAGGGCTGAGAGTGGGCGAGCCGTGCTGGGTGTCGCCAGGGAAGTGCGGGAGGCCAGCCAGTTGGATCAGCTCTCAGACCTCCTCAGATAAAGGCCTGCCCACCACGGGACACTCAAAGGGAGGAAGTGGTCTGGCCAGGGAGGACCCCGGGTCCTAGCTTGATGTGGCCCCGATTGCCAGGGTTCCTGAGGAACAATGTGGTGTCCAGGGTAGAGGAAGGGTGACCGGCATGTCCTGGGGCAGCTGAAATTGATTTGAGAGGGCCGGGCAAGGGGTCCTTATGTCCAGTGTGCTATGCTTGGGGCTTCGGGCTCGGAGCTCTGGCTGCTTCACAGTTAGGAGAGCCCACTGCCCCCATTACCTTCCCCAGGACGGTCGGGACAGGTACAATCGCGAATCATGACATCTGTTTCTTTTTGTGCCGCAGGAGAGAACACGTTGTCTCCAGACACTTCCCAGCATCCTGACGGTCCTGAGGTGGTTTCTGAACCACAGGTAAGAGGATGAAGCCGGCCCCGAACATCAGGTTTTCCTCGTCACCAGGTGGCTCCGCCACACGCACACTCCCTCCTCTGCCCGGCCCTGGCCCGTCCTTCCCCACTGCACCTTGTTTGTGCTCATGTCCTCCCCACTGAGTCCTGAGACATGGGGACACTGTGTTCCCAGACGCTCGGTCCCACCTGCCTATGTCCCCCACCCCAGCCGGGGCAGTGGGGCCGGGTGTAGTTCTGGCCTCACAGGGCTGCTCTGTCAGACACGTTCTTCTTACCGTCACACCAAACACTCGCCACGCCCTGCCCCGTCCTGGGGGACTCTGGGTGGTTCTTTTCTTTCATTTCTACCTTGCTTTGCTCTCAAGAGAGGTCTACAGCAGCTCTGTCTTTTGTCCTCGGTGATGCTGTAAGGTCACTGGCAGAAGTGACCGTGTCTGATTGATGATGTCATGTAGCGGTTGAATGGATGTTCCCTTCTCCCAACAAGGGCTGCACTGGTCCCAAATGTAAGATGTGTTCCTCAGCTTTGCCTGGTTGGTCGGTTGTATCCCGTAACTTTCTCAAGTATCAGCCGGCTACAGGTCTTAAAAACCTGTATACTTTACTTTTTCTTTTTCCAACTGAAAAAGTAATACATTCTTAATTATAGAAAACTAAAGAAATAATCAAGCTAATATCACTCATAATCCCAAAGTCAAATAGTTGGTTATTTCAATACTCACATATGTGTGTCTATGTATAAACACACACAAACAACATGTTTTTAAATGGTTAAGAATACGTATGTATGCAGCTTTACTTCCTATTTGGTATTTAACACTATAAAATGAGATATTCCCATGTCATTCATAAATAAGATTTTTAATATTGGTGTGGAAAGCACTTTTCATTGTAGGAAAGCACATTCATTCATTCATTCATGCATTCATTCATTCATGCATCCATTTATTGGTCCGTTCACAAATACTGAGCTTCCATGGCAGGCATGGTCATGGGGGCTGGGGACACACAGGGAACCAGACCTGGTGTCCACACGGCGCTCCCATTTAGTGGAGGTGCCCACAGGAACCCCCCTGTGCATGGAGGGATTTGACTTTACATGGGGTGGCAGGGAGGGCGTCCCTGAGGAGGCCTGAGCGAGGTCAGCCTGGAGCGTGACCATGAACTGGGGGAGTGCCCTGGGAACAGGGGCTCGGGGCAGAGGGAGCACCCAAGCAGGGCCGACTGGGTGCTGTCAGGGAGCAGCGAGAGAAGCCCTGTGTCTAGAAATCGGGGAGCAATGCGAGGGCGCTAACAAGCCAGGCCCTGGAGAGGAGCCGGATTTTAGTTTGTTGGCCTTCACCGTTTTGTTTCTTGTCTCTCTTTTCCTTTTTTTCTTTCCTATTCTTCCTCTCCCCTTCCTTCCTTCCTTCTCCCCTTCCTCTCATATATTAAACACAGTGGAGGGAATCCTGGTGTATAAGCCCTTGTCTGTTTCTTGGATTATTTAATTAGGGGAAATCCCTAGAAGAGAGCCAGCCTGCCTGAGTTTGGGTTCCTATCTGCCATTTACTACCTGTGACCTTTGACAGGTTGCTTCGCCTTTCTGTGCCTTAGTTTTCTCTTCTGTGAAAGGGGGTGGTGGCTGTACCAACCTCACAGTACTGTCTTAAGGGTGAAATGTTTTCATGATACCTGTAAAAACAGAATCAGTATGTTGTACACAGAGTAAATGCTACACTCTTTGGGATAAACTGTAAAGCTTTTCTTACAGATTGCTGAAGTATTTTCCAAAGGTTGTACCAATTATGGGTTTTTTTTTGGACAGTGTAAAATATGACACAGAAGGACAAATGTTGTATGACTCCATTGATGTGAGACAGAAAGTAGAGTAGAGGTGACCAGGGCAAAAGGGGAGTGAGTGTTTAATGGGCACAGTTTCCACTGAAGTGAATGGAAAGTTCTAGAAATGGTGGTGGTGGTATGACGTTGTGAATATACTAATGCCACTGGATTTACACTTAGAAATGGTTACACTGGTAAACTTTCTGCTCTACTGAACACAGCACAACAATTGAACATTAAGGGACATGGGGACAGTTTGCTCCTCTCTGGTGTATTTGTTCACAGCAGCCTTGGAGCAGGTAGGCTTGGAAGTGGGCTCCAGGGGGAGTAGGTTTGGGGGCTACTCTGATTGTCCTTTTGGGTATGTGGGTCCCCATGGGGTGTTGCCTGGACCTCTTCACTTTTGGCGGTACCCTCTCCTGCCCCTGCTCCGGCCTTGGTATAGTCCTGGAAACCCGATGTTCCCAGGGAGCTGGCCCAGTGCCCAAACCCCCAGGGGACTGGGGATAGCGTGCGGACCGAGGTCGGGCTCTGGCCTTGACCTGGGACCTTCGGCATGTCCCGTGGCATGACTAAGCCCTACCTCCTCAGCAGTGAAGTATGACCCGGCAGGGTGATCCCACAGAGTGGGTGAGCAGGCTAGTCAGGTGACGGCATCCACCTAAAAGTGTCGTCGTAACCTGTCCAGGGCATTACACAGGTGAGCTCTCGTTTTCTTTCATCCCAGGTGCCACTGCTTCCCGGGACACATGACATTTCCGAGAGTGCCACCGTTTCGGCCAAGAAGGAAGAGGAGGAGGATTCTTCCGATGAGGCAGCTAAAAAGTCTTCCCATCACACTGCACAGAAAGCAAAGGTAGGCGGTGTGGGGCAGCACACACAGGCGGAGGGCTGGGGCTTCTCTTCCCAGCAGGCTGGGGGTCTGGGCTGGGGCTGTGTCCCCGCCCCAGGTCACCACCTTACCCTGGGGTGACGAATCTCATGCCCGAGGGATAATCACACCTGCAGGCCATTGAACTCTACCCCTCCCCCCCACCCCCGCTCCTGCCCCCAGAGCTCAGGGTTTGGCTGGTTCAGCTGGTTTCGCTCAAAGCCCACCCACAGCGCTTCCCCCTCAGAAGATGAAGACTCATCAGACAGCCCCAACTCAGAGGTAACCTGGCGGGGGGACCGGGAAGCCCCATCTCATGTGGACCCCTCCCAGGATGGCTCCTCAGGCTCAGAGGGCTTGGCATTGGCATTGGACTCCAGCCCCGTCTGGGTGCAGGGACGGAGGTCATGAGAAATAAATGGATCCTGTGAAGAGAAAGGCCGTAAAAGTTAGGATGACGAATTGTAACTCGGAAGGCCAGCGATCACTGGGACTCATGGAGCGGGGGAGTGGCCCACAGGAAGTGGAGTTTGGGGGGAAAACCCGAAGCGGGTTGTAGGTGGAAGCCCGGGGGCGGGCCCCGCGGGAACATAAGCAGGCCCTCGTGGATTTGCTAACCGCCAACGCTGCCCTTCCCTTTTCACGAAGCAGGAGACCCCCAGCGCGTCTCCTCCCCGCCAGGCTGGCTCAGGCCTCTCACTGACGTCTCTCCCAGAGCCCCCGTCTCCGCCAGGCACCGGCACCTTCTCCGGGGCCACAGGTACGGCCAACCTCATGTCCGCTGGGCTGTGGTGGTCTGCTCCGTGCTTCCCGACGGTTGGAGGTGCCTTCTGGGAGTGTCCGCTGGGCTGTGGTGGTCTGCTCCGTGCTTCCCGACGGTTGGAGGTGCCTTCTGGGAGTGGAGACTCCACAGTCCTGGGCAGCAGAAACAGCTCTGACTCTCGGCTTTCTAGGTGGGGGTGAGGTCCAAGGACCAGCGCCCGGTGGAGGAACAGCCGAGGTCACTGGGAATGGAGGCTTGTCTGGGCCACAGGTGAGCAGTCCGAGGGCGGGAGCCCAGGACCCCACCAGGGGCCTGTGTGTGCAGACGGCCCCGTCAGGGCAGGGGCCGGACACATGGGGAAGGTGGGGAAAGCTTCCCTGTAAGTTTGCTGGAGTTGCCGTGACAAGGGGTCACACATGGAGCTGCTTAAACAAAGCATCAGAAGTTCACTCCCTCCCAGCTCTGGAGGGTGGAATCCAAGATCAAGGTATCAGCAGGGCTGGTTTCTCCTGCGGCCTCCCTCCTTGGCTCATAGACGGCCGCCTTCCCCCGAGTCTTCCCGTGGTCATCTCTCCGTGTGTCTGTGTCCAGATGTCCTCTTCCTACAAGGACACCAGTCGTGCTGGGTTAGGGACCCCCACAAGGACCTCTCTTTGCCTTAATCCCCTCTGTAAGGACCCTGACCCCCAATCCATTCTGAAGTACTGGGTTGTAGATTTGAGCATACGAAGTTTTGGGGGCACATGACTTAGCTTGTAACTGCTTCCTTAGGTGAAACCTACAGAACTTCCTGTGTCCCAGCGGGAGGCAGAGTTCACCCGCGTCCTCGGTAGGGGCTGTAATAAACTCTCGATGAATTGTCTACACTTATGCTTTCATGTTGATGGCCAGGAGGGCGCTTTTATTTCTTGTGGCCTGGTGAGAGCATTCATACAGTTCTTTAGGCCTTTCAAAGAAAATCCTACTTTTCATGATGTTATCAATACAAGTTATTGTGGCGTTTTCTCCTCTGGGGCTCCAAGTGCAGCCGTACCTGGGCCTCCATGGACGCCACCTCGTACCCAAGGGTTGGCTGCGTCCACTTGGACCACCTTTGTTTGCTCGAGATTCCCTGAGTTCTATCCAGGAACCTTTCCATTGGCCTCTCCTGACCAAAGTTGACACTCAGGAACACCCCTGGCGCTCTGGGATCCGGGGAGCGGTGACTGATTCTCTATTATTTTCTGTCGCAGGGTGTTTCCTCTGAGCACTACTTCAGCCCTGGTGCCCTGCCCCCCCCGCCCCCCATGAGAGGGGCAGTTCCTCTCTACAACCCATCTCAGGTCTCCCAGGTAAGGAAGCCTGGAGGGGCGGGGGTTAGCACAGGTTACAGATCCGGGTTGGCAATCCTAGTTGACCACTTACGGTGCGAGAGTTCGTGAGCAACCGCTCACCCTTTCTAAGTCTCAGTTTTTGCATCTGTAAATTGGGCTGAGTAGTGGCTACCTCACCGAGTAATTGTGGGGGTTCCATAGGAGCATGTGCAGGGCCTGGCACAGAGGAGAGGGTCAGTCAATGCTGCCCTTGTCAACATTGACCTTTCGTACATCTCAAGACTCGAGGGACACAAGGGGTGGAGATGTCACCAGAGACCTTGCACCATTGCCGTGTCCTGGGGTGAGGGGATCCTTGCCAACACTGAGAAAGGCCAAACTCCCTGCTCTGCAGTGGTCTGGGGACACCAATGACTCTCCTATGTCCCTGGGCCTCCCCCGTTCGTAAAACCGAATTTGTTTTGCTGTATGTAAGAGGTCAAGGTGCTGGGTGGACATTGATCATTAGAACATCACACTGGGAAGCCAGATGCAGCTGGAACATTCTAGATGCTTCACTTGGCCCAAGCAGTCAGCCCTGGGAGGAGCTGCATGTGGAGCTCTAAGCCACTGTGACCTTTGTTTTCTTGCAGCTCTCCACGGCTCCGAGTGTCAGCCGGCCTAATCGCCTTGCTCAGCGCCGCTACCCGACCCAGCCGTGAGGAGCGGCCGCCCGCCCCAGGCCGGCCTCCCTGGGGCACCACGTTTACGGCACTCTCCGTCTTCGTCTCCCAGCCCCTCTGCCCTGTCGGGGCCTTAGGGAGGGTTGCGCTGGCCTGTTGCCTCCACAGGGCATGGAGAAGGTGGAGGGACAGGCTCCCACAGCGTCCAATTCAGTCCAGTCTTTTAAGATCGGCTTCACACAACAGAAATGACTCCATCAGATGGAAAAGCTGGGCATGATCGCAGACGGGAGGGGAGCAGGGAGCAGGGTGCCATCGTGGGGCAGCTTAAAGGATGGTGGCTTCCCAGACAAGTCAGGGCCTGGGGACACCACCGCTGCAATTAGGGAGGACCCCACTGGGCTCTGCAGCAGGAATTCTGGGGCAAGGCACTCTGAGCCATATCCTGGACCAATTTGACTTCTTCCTCAGGTTCAGTTATAGACCACGAATTCATGGCTGTCCTCGGCCAACGTTTTTATACGAAAACTTGATGACTCTTGTCATAATTCCCTTTTCCGTGGCATTTCAGCAGTTTCCCTGTTGGTCCTCGTTTTGTGCACATTTTTAGGCGGTTCAGATTAATTATATTTCTCTCACTTTCTTAGCGGGTCCTATTTTTTCACATTCTGGCATCTGGCTATCAAGTTAGATTGCTGTAGGCATCATATTGTCATGGCAACGACCGAACCTAATGATGCAGATGGATGGAACATCAGTCAAAGAAATGATGGAAAACACTTTCTAAAAATTCACCCCTTCCCCAGGAGAGGAGGAGTGAGTGTGTGACGTGTATCCTTCACTCCTTGCTTCAGACCTTTGCAAGTTCATGTTGGAGGGTCGCTGGAGAGAGAGGGAGGAGGCGGGGGGACACCTCGGAGGTTTCTGTTCCTTTTCTTTTAGACCCAAAATAGAAAGGACCAGTGCTGTTGGTCAGATCTGCGGAGACTTGCTCCACCCAAAGAACATTGTTTTTGTCTGTGCGATGGTGTGTCCAGGTTTTGTGCTCCAAAGTGCTACCTTTCTACGGTTGGCAGCGATTAAACCTGAGGATTTTATAGCAAATGCCCGTCGGTGGCACATTCTGGGGTATCTTCCCCGAAGTCTTTGCTGGTAACAGTTCCACGGTGGGAAAGGTGTGAAGGGCTTGGGGAGAGCCCTTTGTTAACGAGAGTCTAGGCCCTGATCTTCTGAACTTCCAAGTCCGCTCTGACGCCATCTGTTTTTTCAGGCAGGAAAGTAGGAACAAAAGTGCCTTCGATGAGAGGAGCCGCTTCGTTAATTAACCCTCGCATAGTCCGTCTTCTGAAAAGTGTGTTCTTCTTTCAGATTAAGTGAGGAGAACCGTGCCTCAGGGTGTTACATCCAGAGGGGTCTTGGTAAACGCTGTTCCCTTCGTCCTGAAAAGAGGGCTGCTGCTTTGGGGTGATGCCAGTGCCGGCACCCGGGAACGGCACGGTGGCAGGAGTGGGTGGCTTCCACAGAGTCCGTCACTGAGACCTGCACCCTGGCTTGTGCGCCGTTCGCCCTGTAACCTGGGCCAACCCTGCCTGACTTCTCTGTGCCTCTCCTCTGTAATGCAAGGATGATAGTTTTCCATGCTTCTCCTAACACGAGGGTGATAGTCACGACGGTACCTACCACACGGGGGCGCTGCAAGAATTCAATGAATCAAGCTCTCAGTAAAGTACCTGGTACATGCTAAGCACTGTACTCATATGAGTGGTTTTTTTTAAACGAATTATCCGCGTATACGGAGTGAGTTAAATCTCGACTGTCTTGTTGCCCACCAGATTAAACTGTGGATTTTTCATTCTCGATATAGCCATATCCTGGGAATAATATTTAAAAACTACTCAAAATGTGTCCTTGTTACTAAGCTGGTTTCTCTTCCTGTGACCCCCCTCCCCTCAGCCTGTGCTAGGTCTGCGGCTTAGTGCCCAGGGAAACAGGGAGGTAGGGGTGGTCCTGCCCCGTGGAAAGGAGTGCTTTGGAGGAGAGTGGGGACCCCAGAGAAGGGCCAGGACATTGGATGCCTGTGTCCTTACTTTCTCCTCCCGCTGGGGTTATAAATGGAAAAGCAGGGCCTGGAGTGTAAACGAAGCCGGCACTGAACTTAGTTACTTCCCAGGCAAAGGGAACAAATCTGCTGAGCGGAAAAGCCAGGGGCTTCATACACTGGAAAGAGCGATGTCAGGGTATGTATGCTGATTCCCGATCGAAGGCTTGCGCTGTGGCCGAGTCAGAACGCACCTGCTCATCCGTGGGGGGCTGGCTGCAACGGGCCCTGTTGTCCATTGGCCAGGAGACAGCCCTCCGCTGGGTCCAGTGAGGGCCTGAAACCCAGGGTCACGCAGAGGCCTGAGTCCTTTATTAGCTTTTCTTCGTGGTGTTGATGTGGATGAGGTTGCTGAAGGTCACGATCATTTTACAGCTTCTGCTGGTTAGAACCAGTTGTGCTAAAACCAAGCCAGTGCAGCTGTAAGAGAAAAATATTACTTCCTTTCTTTGTGAGATGGGAGTGTGGGGAGGAGAGGAGGTCACAGTAGGCAACTCTTGCTAAGAGTGGAGGCCCGAGAGCACAGAGCTGGTGCTGCCTTTCCTTGTCCAGTGCTTGGGAGAGGCTGCGAGCCTCGAGGAGAAGCCGGCTTGGGCTTGGCGTCTCTTGTCCAGGGTGGCTCGGGAGCCCCAGCAGCTTAGCCTTGGGGATGACGGGGGTCTGAGGCAGGGCCTCAGCTCCCTGCAGCCTAGTGTATGTGGGCTCCTGGAGGGAATGATTGATTGTACAGTGTCCCCAAGGGTCCCAGGGACCCCGGGGGCCCCAGCCGATACCAGGTCAGGGCAGGGTCGGACCAGCCACCTAGAAAGAATAGGGCCCACTCTATCTGCCCTTCGCCGGGAGCCGTTTTGGAAAAAGAGAAGGCATAGAAATCTCTCTTAAAAATAATTACCGAAAGACACCATTTAAAAGGGGAAGAGACAGCTATTAGCAACTGGCAAGTCTGTTTTCATTCTCCTGCTCCTCCCTGGGGTGTGGTCTTGGAGGAAGAATAGCTTCAGGAAATAAAGATGGGACATTTTTCTTAAAAAATGGAGTGGTAACGTGCGAATTTGCGATTCTGCGATAGACATACAATTTAATATTTATATGAAAACATTTAAACTTAACGTTCAGTAATTTGGACGGGAACGAACCATTAAATTCCATTTAAGTGTCTTTATCACGTACAGCCATTCCAGCCTTCTGTCCAATCCCCTTCCAGGGCATGAACCTCGAACAAGCTGAGAGTCCTCAGTCCCCGACACTGCACACGCTCCCCTCTCCGCCTTCGCTTGAGCCCCAGGTGGCTCTGGATCAAAGCTTCTGCTGGCTTCCCCCCCCCCCGAAATTTTTTTCTCTTTGGTCTCTTCCTCTGAGCAGGCGAGGGGAAGAGCGAGCGACGGCATCCGCCTCTTCGCTGAAAACCAGAATATTTTCTTCCAAAGAGGAAATATGCAAAACACTCTTCTGCTTGAAAGGAATAATAATAGGTGTGTAATTTGGGTATCTGACTCACGGGAGTTTCTGGAACGCTTGCCGTCCGCAGAGAGTGGGACGGAACTGCCTATCTCCCTCGTGCGTCCGCCAGCCAGAGCCGGCCATGGTGTGTCGCTGATTCGCACGCCGTCGGGAGTTCGTTCGGTGCTCACCTGAGGTCGCCTCCAGGCATGGCCTCAAGGCTGCCCGCTCCCAGGAAGTAGTCGCAGCAGCCCATTCACTCAGGTCCTTCAGAGAGGGTTTCCTAATGAGACTGAATGACTGTCATGTCGCATGGGCACTAACAGCATACTAAATGTTTCATTACAGGCTCACTCAGTAGGGGCACCTGCTTTCCATGCCTTCTTCCTTTTCGTATCTACCTCCGGGTAGTATTAAAAGTATTTTGCTGAAAGTAGGTCAACGGTACTGTGACTCAAGCTTGGCTGACCTGGGCAAGCTGCTTGTTATATTAATGTGAGATGCTCTCTTGGTCTCTAATCACCTTCAAGGGAACTGATTGAGCATCCAATTTTTAAAGAATCTCAAGAGAGGGGGATTCCGTGGCTTGCCTGGAAGCTCTGGCCTAGAATTTCACACCCTCCAACATGAGAACGCTCTTCCTAATACTTTGTACCCAAATCACTCCCGTGGCTCTTTGAGACTCTCAGCCAGTCTTCAGGGGAGGCAGAAAACAGCTGCTCACCACCACCTGTGTCTGGAACTCGTTCACATTCTGCAAGGCCATTATGTCACATTTCAGCTTCTGAAATGAAGGCTTACAAAATAGGGTTTTCCTGACTAAAGTTGGGGATCAAACCAGCTCAATGCTTGAAGTCTTTTGGTAGCTATAGTGGCCGCGTATTTGGGTTTCAATGACAGTATTTATTGAGCACTCACTTGGTGACAGGCACGGTGGTATGCATTCTAGGAAGTATATATATCATTGTTGCAACATGCTATAGATGAGGAATCTGAAGACTCATCTGAAGAGAGAGATTAAGCAGTTTGTCCAAGGTCATGTAGCTACTCGGGACAGAGCGGGCATTGGAATGCAGGTAGTCTGACCTCTGATTCTGGGCTTTCAGCCACATTGTCCCTGGACATATGCACACTTATTTGTTCACACGTTTGTCACATATTAACTGAATACTGTATCAGGCATTGCACTGCTTTTCCAACAAGATGATCTTGACCCTTAAAATACTCGGGGTCTAGTGAGGGAGATAGTCATGTAAATGTGGAAATTACCACCTAATGTGATAACTGCTACACTTAAAGCTATGTTCAGAGGACCTAGTGCCTTGCCATTTCTTAATAATATAGGGGTTTCATCTATTTATGTAATTTTGGGGGGCTGATAAGTAATATGGTCAGATTGTACCACCGCTTGTAGGTCAAGATCAAAGCTAAGTTGATTGCTGGTGTGTAGAATAGCAAATCTGTCGGCTAGAGTTTGAAGTGGCATTAAGAACCAGGGGGTATGCATGAAGTCATGCATTGTGGTCGCCAGCACCCTGGGCCAATGGCATCTGAAAGGGAGATCATGTGATTTAGACTCGTCACATTTGCCGTGACACTCTCTGCTTGCTTCTTCCTGCCCTTTACAAGACTTGAAGGCAGGGAAAGGGTGACCGCTGTAGCAGAAGTCCCTGAAGGAGAGGGTCCGAGGCGGGAGGGTGTGTGATTTAGTGTGTGGGCACATAGGTGGACGCTGTCCTGTGAGGACCTTTTTCCAATGTCTCCCTTTTCACCTGAGCCCCACCCCCAACCTGTTCTTTCCTCTTCTTCACAACTGCTGTTTACCCCCAAGAGAGGAGAGAAGCCAACCTCCCCATGAAGCGTCTTCTGGGGGGCCGACACTGTGTCCCACTCACCAGAACAGCATGCAACGGACCCCGTGTCAGTAAAGCCAAACTTTTGGCTAGAAAACAGAAGCTAATTTATAATGTTCCCTGGCTCTTCGAAATCAAAGGCCTTGACTTTGCAAACATGCCTCTGAGTTCTAAGAGCTCCTTCTGGGATAGGAACAGTTCTTGTGTTCTACAGTCATGATTTGCGGTCAGGAAGAGACCTCGTTCTGGGTGGGACAGAAAGGGTTTGAGTTTCAGATTTCGTGATTTCTTCTCCACCTCTTTGGGTGTTTGGATGAATTCCCAAGAAGTAAGAACAAACCAGAGTCTTACGGTCATGGCTTTTATGTTATGTTATTTATTTATTTTTTACCCTTTGTTTTTGATATTTTGGTCATGACTCCCTTAGGCAATTTTTCAGCTTCTTTGCTTTGCAGGCAATGCCAATGATAAGCCATTAGTCATCCTGATAATGCGCCTCAGTTAATATCCTGAGACAGGATCCGGTCCCACTTGCTTAGTGAACAGGTGCGTTACCAACACAATGCGGATCCATTGGCATTTGTGAAACCAAATCAGTTTTTAAATATAGTGGAGGAGCTTGCAGTGGGAAGCTAATTGATGTTAAGCCCCTAAAATAAAGAATTATTTGCAAAGAAAATGATCACTCCCATTTATCACTTTGTAGAGGCTGATTTTATAGTCTCGGGGAAGAAAGGACGGTAGAAATAAGACGTTCAGTTCGAGGCTCACATTTCCCACTGGCTAAACTGGTGCCTTTACCTAAGTTGATTGACTTTCTCAGCGTCCTCAAACTTCTCCACTAAAAATTTGGAGTGGCTCATTCAGCAAACACGGATTTAGGACATCCCACAGGCCAGGTGGGTGAAAGGCAAGGAAGGTTCTGGAAGAAGGAAATTTATCGATGAAAATTTTAATTTTTCTAAGTCTCTTATAGTAAAGTTCTGATTTCCAGGTTGACGGTCTTTCCCCTTGAATATGAAAACATGGGGTAACATGTAAAGCTTTTTCATGGAGGGTGTGTCGGGAGTAATAAAAAGATCAATAACAATAACTAAGACATCGTGCTAGGCATTGTTACAAGCGCTTACATGTGTTTATTCTACTTTCTGAACATGCAAAGAAGGAATTAAGCAGAGAGTTCAAATAACTTGACCAGCATTTCACAGCTAATGACGGAGCCGAGAAAGCACTGTGCTCCACATATTGTCTACTGTAACCCTTGAAGCAACTCAGAGACGTTTCTTAGCCTCATTTCACAGTGAGGACACGGGGCCCAGAGGTCACAGATTAAGTGGAGGAGCTGGGATTTGAACCTAGGCAGCTGGGCCCCAGAGCCTAGATCCCCTCCTGCGAACTTAGTTTGAAGCAGCGGCCCCCCTCTGCAAACCGGGCAGGACACTGCGCCTCACTCCCAGTCTCTCTCGCTTGTCTCAGCCAGGGTGAGTCCCTCTGTCCCTCCCTGTCCCTCTGCCTGCTGCTGAGGGCGATTACTCATTGTCTTATGCGTTTGTCTATTTTTGCCAGTAGACTTGTGACTTCTCGGGGACAGAGACGCTGTAACTTACTCATCTTTTTTATTTCCAGGACCTTATGCTGTGCCTATGTGGAATAAGGGCTAAATATTCTAAACAGATCCAAGTGAATAATTTCCCATCATGGGAACCTCAAAACTGCTGTCCACCAATCCCTTCTGGCCCAGAGGTGGCCCCAAGGGGCCACCCTGTTGTTCAACTTTTGTCTACTTCTGCATCTTTTGGAAGCTGAGACCAGTCTTGGTACAGAGTAAATGCTCAAAAATGTATCTGCGCGTGAGTGATGACTCAGTAAGGGAGGTAAAGGGACACAAATGAGAGGGTCACAGCGGCCTTTGAGATCCTGTCCATGGTAGAGATGACACAGATCTTTGGAGGAGGGAGCCCAGCATTCCTTGGAGACACCCAGGCAGGTGACCTCCCTGGTGGCCGCTGGAGGGGAGGCACCTCACCTCAGGCCAAGGCAAGTGATGTCCTAGTTGTGCTTATTTCTGGCAGAAGCATTTCTTGGTTTTAAAGGGTACCTCACCCCTTTACAGCCCGGGTAATTGCTATTGGAATGCTTTGCCCTGAACGTGTCTTAATTAGGTCAGATTTTATACCCAGGGCTCTAACTTAATGCTGTATTTGCAATGTCAAGGCCTCCACTCTTGACGATGCTAAGGAAACATTTAGATGTGAGGACATCCTGACCCCAGAGTCTGTTTTTTCCCTTTTCTGGGGTAGGGGGTGGGCTGGAGGGGGTGCCCAGGGAACTGGGCCAAAGGAGACGAGTGTGCCCAGAGAAGCATCTAAATGCTTCCAGAGGGACCCCCATCTCCAAGTCACCCTGCTCCCAGCACCGCTTGGATGTTGCTTGGATGTTGCTTGGGTAATTGCAGGATCCAGGCTGTTTGCGTTTAGTGAAAATTATATAGCTTGGCTCTCTGTGTTTTTTTAAAAAGCTACCTTTTAATTATCTGCCTTTTGTCAAGCAGAACACGCCCTGAGAGCTACACCCTTCCTTCCCCACCATGCCACCCCAATAATGAGAAGTAAGCCATCTGCCGAGAAAACAAACACAATATAAAAATTACACAAATACATAATCCCCAACCCAGAAGGGAGGGAACAGCTGTCACCTGGTACCAACCAGGAAAGAGTTTAATATTTACCCAGCAGAGAAGATTTCCAACGGGCTGTGATTCCTCTGTGGGGTGGGGCGGGCCGAGGGGGGAGGGTCAGCAATGACAACTATCAGCACAGGCCTGGCCTAGATGGGGACACAGCAGAAATCAATTCAGCGGGCTCAGTGTGGCTGTCCCCTGTCACAGGGTGCATTCAGGAGGCCCCCGAGGAGACTGTCAATCTGTCATCCGAAAGGGGAGAGATGGGGAGTGGAGAGAGGTGGTAACCGAAACTGAGCTTCGCTGGAGACTTTACCTCCAGCTCTAAGTGTAGCTAGAGAAATAGAGGGCAGAGTCATCCCTGAGGGACAGTGGGGCTCTTGTCACGGGCCTTGGGGAGTGTGCCTGGTAGCGATGACAATCTGCTCTGGCTGAAGCTTTTCAGACCAGCCTCTCTGGCCCTGGCTATGTATACAAACTTTCTCCCCATGCCTAAAAATGCACTTCCTGAGGCCTCAGTGGGTTCAGGGCTTGCACTGATTTGTATATATAACTCGTATCTAATTCCTTCATTACACGCTCTCTGAGTGAATAGAAATTCAGTTATTAGAAATCGTGCAACGCGAGGAAGCTAGTCCACCTTCCATTTTATCGACAAATTGGATTGTTAAAACAATTACGCCCGTGGTCAACACGACGGGGCTTTCTAAGAAAGAGGCCATTTACCGAGCTGTGCGAATCAGAAGCGTCCTTAAGCTGTGGTCAGGGAGACATGGTTTGGCAAAACATCTGCCAATGAAGGGGAGTGTTCTGGCAAATTGCCGGGGCTCCACACGCAGGCGCAGCTCCCTTGCCGTGTCCGAGAGCCCATAAAGTGTGCAAATGTGAGGGGGGCCGGTATTCCTGCCTCGGTGCAGCTGTGCATCAGACGCTGTTGAACACATTTTCACGTATTAATGAGGTGGTGAAGCAGCTCCAGGATTAGAACAGTGGGGCGGACCAGTGTCTGCCTCCTCTGAAGCTGCTGCGCCTGCTGTCAGCATCGTGGGCAGGCTTGTGCGGCGGGAGGTGGGAGTTGCGGTGGGCGTGGCACGTGCGCACGCCCCCTCCACTCCTGCCCTGGGCCCCCGGACCACCTCATCTCTGACGATCCCTGCCCAACCCGGCACTGCTATTCACAGCTCCTGTTGCCTCTTGTAGCTTTGTCTCCTTGTTTCACGATTTATGTGTCAGTGTGGCTTGGAGATTCCTTTTTGTTTCTCCACTTCCTAACACGGTTCCTGGTGTTCAGTGGGCACCCTATAAGTGATGAATGAATGAATGAATGAATGAGTGAATGAGTGAGTGGGTTGGTGGACGGATGAAGGAGTTTGTCCCCTCGGAGACTGCCCTGTGCCGGTGCCATCTACCTGTCACTGGGGCTTCAAGGAACAGAATGGGGACCTGGCATGGCTTTCCTTCGCATCTGCATACAAATGGCACCAGGGCAAAGGCGGTCTCTAAACGGAGAGCCACCAGAAACCTTCCTGAGCGTGTAACCCAGAGCATGTCATCCTAAGGACTTCGCCCCGGTCCACGCCGGCCCCGGGGCTGGAGCACGGGTGCAAAGTTGCTGCCAGTCTGCGACGCAGTGAGGAACATACCGAGTGACGGTAAGTTTTCACGGAGCTACCCAAATTCCGTTAGAAGTCCGAGGTTAGGTCCTTCCCCTTTGACACGAAAATGCTCTTCCTTTTATGAATCGATGGCAATAGTAGGTGACAGCATTTTTTAAAAAATGCCTTTACTGGACAAAACAAAGAGTTTCTGAGTCCCTCACATTTTTTCTTTTTTTGGTGGGGGGGAGAACTTTGATTCTTCTGTAAAATCCCAAAGTCTGAAGCCATTGCTTTAACTCAGTTCTTTCTTTTTGGGAAAAAAAAATCACTGAAATCACTTGCTGGCCTTCAGTGAGACACAGAGCTGCTTACAAGGCTTGGCTCATTGTCGCTAATGACGAGGTTCCTCAGACCCTACAAGTGCCTCCTCGTCTTGTCTCTTCAGGGCCAGGGATCCAGGCGGGGTCACGAACGTCTGGTAGCAATGCCATCACTAAGCTGCGGGAGATTTCTTTAGTCCAGGCCCGTCAGTCACTAGGACAGAGGAGCTCAGAGGTCCGATTTAGTAACGTCAGCTGTTCCGTCTCTAGGTTGAGCGTGTAAGTGTGTGCTCTGACTGTGTGACTACAGAGCACCATTATGAGCGAGGAGAATCCTAGTGGTGCAAAATGTGTGTGTGTGCGGGACACTCTCCGTGTACACCCCCCCACCACACACCCTTCTGCTTCCTCCGTCACAGCTCTCGCCCTCTGGGCCACGCAGCACTGCCCTTGGTGTGTGGCATTGTCTTCTGTTCCTGTTTATTATTCACAAGTCTGATCTCCCCCGAAGGTGGGAACACTCTCTTCAAATCCCATCATTAATCGATAAGCATTTCTTTTTGTAAACACAATCTTTTCTGGAGGCTGTTGGCCGCTTATGGTTCCACGTGTCATCGGGGAGAGCTGATTCCCAGCCCAGGTTCTGGGGCTCATGGAGGACAGGAGGGTGAGTGAGCGCCGAATTTACCGGCACCCAGGCCCCCTGTCGCTGGGAGGGAGTGACTGCAGTGACCTGCCTCACTGAGTGACCTGTCATATCCATTAACTGCGTAATGACAGCAGGGGTCTTTGAGGATACGCACATGGAACCTAATCGGTACAGTTAATGCTAGTGTTTGGTTTTAAAATTTTCTTTTTCTCCAAGAGGAGAAGTATAAAATGTGTTTGAAGAAAGGGCGGCTAGAAGGCTACAGTTTGTCCCGAATTCGTGAGTGACTTTGATGGCATAAGCATTGGGGTCGAAGTCTTAGAATCCTGAAGGTAATTCTTTCTCCTTCAGGGCAGGAGTCTTCTCTTTCTCCTCCCACCACACAGAAAAAATAAAAAGAAAATGCTGGGAAAACTACAGCTCTAGGTCTTGCTCCAAGAATGCTTGAAATTCCCAAGGAAGGAAAATACAGACTTTATCACCCTGTCAGTCTCTTTTAGCCCAATATCTCTCCCTGCCCCTCAGCCCAGGTGTTGGCTGCAGATATGACCCTTCCCATCCAGGGAAAAACCTTCTTGGAACTGGTGTCAGGGCTGCTTTTTGGCGTGATCCCAAGGGGCACGTTGGTGCTGGCTCCTTCCTTGGACGCTGGCAGCACCTGCCTCATGTGAACGTCCACGGTCCTGGGGTGCTCAGCTGGAATCTCTGGCTTGTGACACCCCAAGCAGGTGGCTTGGGACAAAGGGCACAGCAGTGGGCAACAGTGGCTGTTGGAAGGTTACCAAGGCTCGGGAACACTCTTGTCAGTTGTGTGTGTGTGCATGTGCACGCACGAGTGTGAGCGTGGTCTCTGCCAATGAGTAAAAAGCATTATACGAGGAACTCTGAAGCAGCATTTTCTTCCCGACTTTCCTGGCTTTCGCTGTGAAGGGTTTCGTCTTTGTCAGGGTAGCTCCGGCCCTCTCTCCTTCCCGTTAACCTTTGTCTGAACTCTAACGTGGGGATCCCACCTGCCTTCTAAGCCTGTCCTTTTAACTCCTTTGTTTTACTTTTTAAAGCCACTGGCCTTCGCTCCTGTGAAGACAGAACCTGAGCGGTGAGACTCTTCGTCATTCAAGGCGTCGGGCAGAGGGGGTCTTCGGCAAACAGAGATTTTTGTTTTTGATGCCTGGTTACCTCGACCGCCCCCTCCCCGCATCCCTGTGCCAGAGGGGCGTTTACCTTTGGCGTCAGGAAACAAAAACTGGTGCTTAAAGGCATCTGTCTTTTCAACCCACTTTAGTCGGGTCAGTTCTAATCTTTCATTTCCTGTGATGGATCTTACGTGAGAATTTGGCAAATGTGGACGGAGACTTGCTCTGACACTGATGGGCCCTCCGCGCTGCGCCTTGGTAGCTCTACCCCTGCCCACACAGTATGGATTATAATCAAATAGAGGAGGCACCCATGTGTCCGTCTGGGAGCCCGCAGTGAAGAACCTGGGGAGAAAGGGGCTCTGGGACCTCGTGACTTTGGCTCGCTGTGGTGTAAAGAAATCTCTCTTTCTTCTCACAGGAGGAAATAATGTTGACGTCACTGAAATGGGTAAAGACTCCTCCCTTGCTCAGAGGAGGCAGCCCCCACTAACGCTGGTCCCCAGGCATCGTGGCTCACTGCCCCTGAGCCCTTTGGGATGCACTGTGTGGCCGCCCCGGGGCTTGGTCCCAGGCCCTCCCCCAGCTCCTCCACCTGCCGCAAGTCTTTGGGTGAGTTTCACAATTTCTGTGAACCTCAGCCTCGTCATCTGCAAAACAGAGGTCACGGCACCCACCTTGGGATGTACAAATGAAAACGAGACATGAGCATACCTCGTGTGATACATGGAAAACGGACGGCACATGCAAATTTCCTCTGTTCTTATACCAAGATTTACTTTTTCTTTTCTTTCCCCTTCTCTTTTACATGGTCTTTCCTCTTCCCTTGCAGGGGAAGTGAATGCCCGAATCATTTTAATGATTAGTCCTTCTGGGTTCCAGGCACATCTGAGATGAGCATCAGCCAGAACCTGAGCTGTGTTGCCAAATGCGAAGCTCCTTCTGCTGACACGTGGACCACTGGAAGGGATGTTTCTCAATGCCAGGTGATGCTAATAGCCGTCCGATCTGAAGCCGGAGTGGCTGCCTTTCGTTTAATAATTTACATCGTCTCTGAGGACACTGAGCTAAAGTCGAAACTTACAGGAAGGGAGGATTTACCTAAATGCCAACGAAGCTAAACTGTAGTAACATCACCTGAGCCCCTTTGCGTTGGCCACTCCCATGCCACCTGAAATGCCAGGGGACATTGGAGGGAGCCAACACATGAGGTGGCAGGCGAGTTTAACCCCTGAGATGTTAGGGTCCTGTCAAGACTCGCCCTGTGGGTGTTGCTGGCTCACGTTGGCTGAGAAGCCTGGCTGGACTCATCAAAACAAGCGCACTACAGTGGAGCCCCACTGGGTGTTACTGCACTGCCTTTTCCACTTATCAAGCGCTTGTTGTATGCCTACTGTGGGGCAGGTCCTCTGCTGGGCACGGCTGCAAAGGTGGAGAGTGCTGTTGGCAAGCCGCCCCAGTCTGGTGCAGAAAACACACAGTAAGTGTCAATCACACCTCTCCTTGCCCTCCACACCATGCTCCCCAAGTAGCAACAGGGCAACACCTCCTCCAGGACTGTCCCCTCCTTCCTAGCATTTTGGAAGGGGGCGAATTGGGGAGGGCAAAGGGAATAAGTCTGGAATCATAGGAATAACCATTTAGAGCTATTACCACGTGCCAGGTATAGGACTAGACATTTTA
This sequence comes from Sturnira hondurensis, assembly GCF_014824575.4. NCBI lineage: Eukaryota > Metazoa > Chordata > Mammalia > Chiroptera > Phyllostomidae > Sturnira > Sturnira hondurensis. The sequence continues at coordinate 8,292,176 of NW_028094846.1, read as the reverse complement.
TATATATCTCATCGAACTGGTACTTCCAGGAGGAAAAGAGATGAGTGCTTTTCTCTAACTGGAAGTCTCACCCTCCTGGCTGGCTCCCTCACCTCCTCAGGTGATGCGAGGGTCCCTCCTCAAACAGGTCTTCCCTCGGCGCTCAAGTTACACCAAGCCCCTTGGCTCCCTGGGCTTCTTGCCATTTAGATGTTCTCTGCAGTCCAGGTCTGCATCTAACACCATGTATTATACTCGTTTATGTCGCTGATTCATTTGGCTCTTTCATCTGTCCCACAAAAAGTCACTTGTCCGGGAGCCTTGTTATTTCCGCTCTTCTGCTCTGTCGTCAGCACCCAGAACAGCCCCTGGACCAGAGCACGTGACCGCTGATCGTTGAGCAGATTGACGACCTGATGCCATCAGGAAGAGATGACTCTGCAGTCTGCGGTTGGAGTGAGGCTTTTCCGACGCCGGCTGGACTAGAGGAGGTAGTGTTCATTGGTCGACTGGCTCACCCACTAGGCATCCGTTGCATAATTCAATTGTGTGTGGCGCAGTGCTGGGCTTTGGGCTAATAGATGTGATGAGGCAGGGTTCTGCTTCCAGAACTCAGCCGGCTGAGGGAAATGGACTCACGAATAATACTAATGACAACAATGATGATAGTTCACTTAATGGGGCGTACTACGTGCCAGGTGCTGCCCTAAGCACGTTTATGCATATCGAGCCCTCTAATTCTTGCAACAAAATGAGGTATTACTCTCCTGCTCATTTTGCAGATGGGGAAACAAGAGGCACAAAGAGGCCGTGCATGGAACCATGATGCGGTGTGAGGTGTGTTCTGAGCAGTGGAGGGGGTGGGAAACAGTTTGCCTTTCAACTGGGCACTCCCAGGATGGGGAGGGGCCGGGGGCACTCGGAGAGGCTGTTTGTCATCGCTGCTGGCTCTCCTGCTCCCACTGACCAGAACTTCTTCCCTCCCTCACTCCAGTTTCTGCTGCTGGAACCTGGTCTCCCCTGAGACCAGGTTGTGCCAATGCTCTCCTTCCAACCCTCATGACCCTCTGCTCTTTTGACCAGAGTCTGCAGACCTCTCCAGCGCTCTGATGCAGGCAGGATGGCTCAGCTCAGGTGTCCCAATGCTCAGTCCCTGCTCTCAAAGCTGTGACCTCAGACGCCTGCTCCGAGGGCTGCTGTCCTCTGCAGGAAGAGAAGAGAATGTGACCAGCCCCAGAATGCACTCCATTCCCTGGGCAGGGGCCCAGGTCTGCACCCACTGACGGGCTTTGGGGAGTCTCCGAAAGGAGGAAGTTTAACACCTTCAAGCTTCCCACCTCATCTGCTCTCCCCACAGTCCCTTCTGGGTCTTGGGTGGCCACCTTTGTGCTTCGAAAGTGTAGGAGGTCACTCGTCTTCCTCGCCTAATGATGTGTTACAGAAAACAAGCTTTCATTACTTGTGAAAGTGCGATAGGAACATGAATATTAATAACTCCCATGGGTTTCCTGCAAACATCCATCACCACGGCTTAAAAGGCTTGTTCTGACTTGCTTGGCATGGGGGTAACTGCTCAGCAGAACAATAATAAAGCATTCATGAACCCGGCTCAGGCGGAGTGCTTCCCGGGGCTTTGAACTCCAGCACTCCTGCAGGGCTGAGGTATGGAATGTGCTCACCCCCACCTGGGTTCCAGCAGGGGGATGTCTGACTTCCGTCAGGGACAGGACGTGGCAGATGCGCCGAGACCCAGTGGGGGCGGAGCTGGGATTTCTCTTTATCAAAAAGAAAGTTCTTGGTGACAGCATCCTGGTGAGCAGGTGCCGGAGATCTAAGACGAGGCAGGTTGGAGTGGTGCTGGGACTGGAAGCTGGCGAGCTCGGTACAGGCTCCTGGAACTTCAGAACTCAGAGGCCATCATTCTGGGTACACTGAGGACACACAGGAGGAAGAAAGGTCAGTGGCAGGGCCAGGAGCACAGAATCTGGAGATGGCCATTTTGCTAGGAGAATCCTAGCACATCGGGAACGTGCCACCTTTGCCCTTGATTCAGGGTTTCTGTTGACATCTGGGGACATATTCTTCTCAGTGCAAGTCCCTGATTCTGGAAATCTCCAAGCATACGCCACTTTCTGCTCCATGGGTCTCTGGCTTCCTGCAGAGGGTTAATAGGAGCGACCCAGGCTACGCCAGAGCTCCTGGGGTTCCCATTGCAGGTAGTCCTGTTCTAGTCGGAAGTGCCCCCAGGACACAAAGGGAATTTGTGGAGCCTGGACAGAGCACTAGGGTACCGGAGGTCCCGGGGCTGAGCAGCACAACAGCCCTGTTCTCAGGTTCTGTTACTCCAGATACCCAATGTGGGGTTCAGCTTCAGGGGTGAAGCCCCTGGTCTGATGGCTGTTCCAGAACACAGTGGCCTGGATCCCCGGCTGAAAAGCCACTGCCAAATGTATCTTCCCGTGCATTGTCTGTGCTTTTCTTATTCCGATTTAGGATTTCAAAATCATTCATAGTTCTAGTTCCCCAAAACAAAGTAAAAAAGTGTCTTCCTAGGTAGTTTCCCTGTGGTCAAGGTAGCACCGATTTTGCTGAAGTTTAGGTCACCCCCCCAATCTGTGGTGCTAATGAAAATGCTCATCTTTTCAGGCAGTGGCGTGCACAGTGATGGGGAGATCTCTCCACGTCTCCGTGCTCTAAGATTTCCCTGTAGTTAGAATGCCAATGACCTGCATCAGAGAAGGCGACACAGATGAAAGTCACAATCACGGTCATGGCTTCCCCCCACAAAGACTTCATTGCAGGAGGTCATGCCCCCGTGGATTTCCAGCAGGGCATACTTCAGGTCACAATGGCCTCTGGCTAACAGTGTTTACTTTGGGGGGCAGCTTGGTATCACGGTGGAAGTCAGAGCAAAGAGTTGCAGCCAGAAAATCTACAAGGTGGGTCCTGGCTCTGAAATTGTCTCGTTCTGCTACTCTGCCCCTCCCGAGCTGCCATTTTCCCATATGTCAAATGAAAATAGGAACAGTAACTGCTCTTTCTCTGCCTTATGGAATTGTCCTGGGAGAATATGGAACTTTTGCCTTGCAAAAGAGTTGTTGATGTTGTACAGAAATAGAGTTAGTCAAACTTTTTCGAAGACGAACCAAACACATTTTTTGGCCAGTCCATGAAGTGGGTATGAGGTACGTGAAATAAAAGCTTAGTATATGAGAAGGCTACTTCTCTAGTCAAAAAGGGAAAAAAATGATGTGGTTATAGAAGATGATGTTGGCTGTCTTCATCTTCCACTGCGCCTCTCTCTTTCTTTAAGAGCCCTGGTGATGTTTGTTGCCCTCATTCCTTATAAGCACATGAGCCCTGGCTGGTGTAGCTCAGTGGATTGAGCACGGGCCTGTGAAGCATTATAAGCACATGTTTCAAGGGACTCAGGTTTTTAACCCAGAAGCAGTCTTGGTCGGTCTAAGCCAGTGGTTCCTAAACTTCAAAGTGTATCACCTGCCGGGCCTGTTGAAATACCACTTGCTGGGCTCTGCCCCTAGCATTTCTTACTTAATAGGTCTGGATGGTGTCAGAGAATTTGTATCCAGTGAGGCCATACCACTGGTCTGAGACTGTGTTTTGAGAGCTACTGTCTCAGCCAATCACGGTGGGCGGTCCCATTCTCCTGGACAGTTATTGGTTAGCTACAGCTACGTGATGCTGTTCCAGCCAATGACATGTGGAAAGTCTCCTAGGGGCTTATGGGAAAGGCTTTTTCACTTTTCAAAAGAGACAAAGGGAAGAGATGGCTCCTTTTCCTCTGCTGGATGGAGCGCCTGGAACGGCTGCAGGTATCTGGGGACTAGGACGGGAGCAGCCCTGAGGACCAAGTGGGCACTCTGAGAGTGACCAGGCAAAAACGAGGAAAAGCACCTGGGCCCTTAGTGAGGTTATTGAGTTGCCAAATTAATGGTGGAGCTGCCCACCTGTTGTTTGTTGGGCCATTTTGAGTTGGAGTTTTCTATTTCCTTCAGTCAATGTAACTTAATGGATAAATTCAAAACAGCAATTTCTTTTTCCTCTGGGGGACGTGGGGTAGGTTATGGGAGAGGAGCCCTGAGCCTCTGTAGGGGGAGTGTGGATGCCTGGCACGAGAGAGTGCACTCAGCCATGAACCACGTACCGACACTGAGGTCTAACTATCGGGAGAAGAATCCAGAAGGGACCAATCTTAGGACGGGATGGAGGGCCGAGCAAGTCAGGGTCAGAGTCAAGTGTTCCCAGCGTGCGAGACGTGACCACTTGGTTAGGAGCACACGCAAGTGGGTGGAAAGGTGGACTCGGTGCGTTAAGAACAGTGAGCTTTTGAGGATTTTTGGCCCGAGTGGGGCAGGATGGGAAGGGGAAGCCAGGATTGGAAAGAACAGCTGAGGAAAGGCAGGCTAAGGGGATCAGGACTGGAAAGTAGGAGGGAAAAAAAAAGGCAAGGGGCTTGGGAGCTTTTGTGCTGAATGGGAGATTCTGCCCCCAAGTGATTCACTGTTTTCACTGAAAGAAAGTTTTTTTTCCCCTCAGTTAAAAGACAGCATAGGGTTCTGCAGTTGTCTTTATCTGGTGGTATGTATGCGGTCAGGGCAGACACTGGTTCCCCAACAATTACTGAGAACCCTCTCTCCTCCAAGTTCCTTCTTCCATCACCTGTGGGCCTGGGACTTTCCGGTGTTCATCCCATTTCTTTCCTCCTGCTTTCCTGAGTCTCTTCAATGGGCCAACACCTACCACTTCTACCTGCGAATGTTGCCGACTGTGGTTCTGCCCCTGTGCCCAGTGCCAGCCCCAGGGGCCTCTGTCCCCAGCGTCGGTGATGCCGCAATGAGAAAGCAGGAGCCTGTCCTTCAGATGCTCCATCCAGGGTGGTGCTGTCCAGTAACAACACCATACAAGCCACGTGTCTGCTTTGAAGTTCTCTGACACTACATTAAAGAAGTAGAGTGAAATGGGGATACTAATTTTTAATCACGCATTTTATTTATCCCAGTGGTTCTCAACCAGAGGAGATTTTGGCTCCCCCCACCCCCCCATCCCAGTGTCTAGACATTTGCTAATGTCTAGGAAGGTCGCTAGTCAAGTTTTGGTTGTCGCCACCAGGAGAGCGTAGTGGTGCTTTGTGGTGGGAGCCAGGAATGCAGCCTAACTTCCTGCAGTGCCCCAGGGCAGTGCGACACCACGCAGAACCACACAGCCCACAAAGTCCATAGTGCCAAGGCTGAGAAACCTGATCTAACACGATATATCATTAATCAGAGACTTTATATGCTTAAGAATTCCAAGTTTTAAAATCTGGTGTGTATCTTACAACGCGTCTCAGTTCAGACCAGCTGGGTTTCCACCGCCCAGCTGGCCCGTGTGGCTCACATCTACTGCACAGGCGTGGGGAGTGCATGCTTGGTGTCGGGAAGCTCTCTGTGGCCCCAGCTTCCCAGGCAGAGCAAGCGTGGTGGTGTGTGCGTTCCTATGGCCCCCCAGGCACCAAGGAACTGGGGTGAAGAGATGGCCCAGCACCTCCACCACGATTAAGCTGGGTGGGGAGGCAGTAGTCAGAGCAACATCTTCCCAGCCGCTTGTGTTATTTCTCTGCAAAATGCCAGCAAGAGGTTGTAGTTTTTTACTTCCTTGAGGCAAAGGTCAATGTGCCCCATGGGAAGATTACAGAGAGAGAGAGAGCGTTTTCAATGCAGTTTTGAGGATTCAGGTACTGATCATGAAGGCTTCCAGACGGTTAAAACAAACAACTGAGCAACACCCTTTGCCTCCTCCAGAACACTCTGTAATTTTGCCCCTTGTCCGACACGAGAAATGAAGGCGTTCAGGCGGAGAAGAAGGGGCTCATGCAGTAATCAGAGCTGTAGAACTGTCCAAATCGACCTCGGCACCACGTGCTGCACTCTGTAATCCCTGATTCGAAGGGTCCGAGGTATCTCATTAGTCTGGAGTTGTGGTACAGATAATTCTGCATCGAGTGAGTGATTACATGTGACACAGACACGGGCGAACGAATTAGCGACATACCCAGGGGTCCCTCTGAGGGGACCTTCCCTGTCTCTGCCCATGAGCAGAGCTCCTGTGAGGGGAGATGTTGGCGCGAAGGCCCTGTGACCCGTGCCCCAGGGCGAAGTGCCAGCAAGAGTGGGGATGGCCCCTTCTGGAAGGACCTTCATGGAAGCCAGGCCTGCTCTGTAAAATGGTGGGGTCCTCTCTGGTACAGCTGATCCTTCCAGGGCAAATGCTGGAGACCTGGCCTCAGTTCCCCGAGTGGCCTGCTTGCTCTGTCCTCCCTGGAGGCTGCCAGACGTCACCCCAGAGCCCTCTGACACCTGGGCATCACTGACAATGCCAGGCCTTGTCGACGACGGTGGAGGACCACAGAGAGAGCATTTTCTCATTTGGTCAGTGTCAGCGTGGCATCTATTTTCAGAGAATCTAAGGCTCATGTACTTTGCTTTCCTGGCTCCCGAAAGCCTTTTGCTCAGCTTTCTCTCGGCTTTCCCACATGCCCTGAAACCCACCCCATCTTTTCAAGTCCAGGGAAGGAGTTTATGAAAATCTTTTGGGAAAGAAATTCAATTTCTCTCAGCTCTTACTCAATGCACATATATCGGATGCTGACTCTGTGCAAGGAATTAGGAGCCAAGAGACTGGAGGAAAGGGAAGGCTCAGCTTCCACTTTTAAGAGGCTCTCGAGACTCACACAGACAGATGAATGGCAGATCGTTGAAGTCCCAGGAGACGAGGGAACTGGTTTGGGGTGGGGTGGGGAGGGAAAGTGGCCTCTGTCGGGTGAAATTCGAGTTGGCCCTCCAGGGTGGGATGGAGGGGGAGGGCCTGGAGTGAGGAAGCCTCCTTCGTGCTTCCCCTACTTCCATGCCCCCCTTTTAAAGTTCAAATCCAACACGGGGCACCACAGCTTTACAATGAACTAGGCTTGGTCTCAGCCTCTGGAAACTCATGATGGACTAACGTGAACGTCCGGAAACTTAATCTTCCATAGAGATGAGACTCACTCGCGTGCTCGCCCATTTAATAAATATTTATTGAGCATGTATTCTGGGCCCAGTCCTGTTCTCGATGCTAAGGATACAGTGGGAAACAAGACAGATACAAGCTTACTTTACAAAGCTTCATGGTCTTAGTGGGGCGGGAGGCAAGGAACAGTTGTCAGTGTGATAAGACATATGAAAAGGGAGCCACAGGTACAAGGTATTCAGCCTGGTCTGGATGGAAAGCTTTCCTTCAGAAGTGGTACTCCAGCCCACTGGTGAGTGAGCAGTGGGTGAGAACTGAGTGAGCCAGGCAGGGGTGGAGCGTGGAACAAGGGGAGAGAGACGTGCCCATCACACGGAAGAGACCGCACGAAGGTTCTGCGTGGAGAGAACGTGGCATGAAAATGGTCCACGGTGGCTGCAGCAAAGATGGAGAGGAGGCCCAAGAGTGTGGGCAGACCCTGCCCAGGCTGGGGGTGGCCATGTGTCCCCTCGGCACAATGGTCAAAACAGATCAAAGCTCATGTGCCACCACCAGGTGTAGGGGAGGAGGCCCCTCCCTTGCACAGATGTGGAGGGCCAGTGAAGCCCATGGGCAGCTTGTCTATGTGGGGCCCTTCCCTGGTCCCTGCACCTGCCGCCTCCCCACCTGCCTCTCAGCACAGGGCCCTGGGGCTCCCACCACCCACAGGCCCTGCTGCGTCAGCCCCTGGGTTGAGCTCCTTGAGTGCCCGGGAGGCAGCGCTCTCCATGCGGGCGTGTTGGCTGTGCCAGGAGAGAGACCTGGGACTTCGTTCTTTCTGGTGGGGGTGCTGAGCCCTGAGCACCTGAGAAGGCCTCAAGCAGCATCTTTTTAAATGCCACTGAGTTAGTTCAGAATTAGGCTTCTGCCTCAGCCTCCCTACTTACTATTCCAGTTTCCTGCTGAGGCTGAAGGTTTGTCCAGAAACTCCAGTCCTAGGTGTTCACTGAGACCGCATCAGGATGTTGAGGACAGCGTACAAAATAAAACACACACACACACCCCCCAGAAGACCTGGCCAGTGATGTATACAGCGGAGTGTTCGTAATAACTTAATGTGTTGGATTATCATATATTTTGAAAATGTGAAAAATCATCTTTTTACTACTTCAGAGGAGAAGATGATGCTAATGAAAAATAGGACACTTACGTAATTTCATCCTTGAAAAAAATTGGGTCTTTGTAGATGCCAACAATTGCCTCTCTCTTTTTCCAGTTGACAGAGAGCAGTTTCAGCGTTTGTTCCGTTTCCATGCTGTGAAGTCCCCAGGAGGTAAAGCGTGGCGCTGGTCCGGGAGGTGGGACGCAGTCCGAAGTTCTTAACTCGACACCTGACGCCTCCCACCTCCTTCTGCTGTTCCTTTGCCAGTCTCGACTCTCGCTGCCTCCTCCACGATTTCGCACAAACCGTCCCCTCTGCCCGGAGTGCCCTTCCCCTTTGTCTTCACTTGCTCAGGTTTTCCTCCAAGAAGACCTCCTCTCCTCCATTTCCATTAGCTTTTCCCCTTCCTCCTCTGACCCTGACTTCTTCTTCGGCCTCTGGCCCCTCATTTCCATATTCTCCTTTCCCATCTTCCACCGAGTCCCCTGCTCAGACTCACTTTATTGTAAGTCACCGGTGGATAGTTAGCCTCAGTTTTTGAGGGTTAGCCTAGAAAGCGCATGATGAAATGGCTTCAAATTCTATAGTTAAGACTCTATTTTTATGTTTGGGGAAATATGGAAAGTATGAAGGAGACCGGGGTCTCCACCGACTAGGGAGGAGTGGTCAGGAGCTTCAAACCTCAGCTCTGCTGTTTTGCAGTGTCGGGCAAGTTACTCAGCCTGTCCGAGCCTTTAGTATTCTCATCTGTGAAATGGGAATGATAAACCCGATCTCACGGGCTCACTGTGAGCATCACAATCGGTATTACATGTAAAATGCTTAGCCCAGTGTCTTGCAAGTAATAAGCGCTCCATGTTTGGTAACTATTATCATTCTAATAACCGTGGTAACATTTTCAAACTTTTATTTATAAGGTTTTTTTAATTAAAAATACTTTGCCAGTTCAAATCAACAAGGCAGCAAGCAAAATTTGGATTCCTTCATTATCACACTGTGATTGCTTCTTCCCCCAGGACAGAGAGGTGACTTCCTTACCCCGCAGCAGCCTTGACAGGTGTCCCCAGGAAATGGAGCAAACATTCGTACTTGACTCTCTCGTCTGGGCCTCGAGATCGCACGGAGCAGCCGAGCTCAGGCAGTTGGGTGTGAAGCCCGCAGAGGGTGAGTACGTGGGCTTCAGATGCTCAATTCCATAACAGGTGTTGTTCATAGCACCCAAGTCCTTTCCTGGAGCCTCTTTGTATCTGTGACACAGGCCATGTGCTAAGAGCTCACACATGCCACACTTTGTCACAATATGGCACTTTCATTGTTCATCACCATGTGACACATGTGTGACACAGCCTTTGGTTTAGGCAACGTGGAGGTCCCCTCTGGCTTGATCAGGGGCTCCTGCTCACCGCCCCCCAGCCTTCCGCCCGGTGCCATTCCTGCTGCCTGGGTAACCCGCTCACACCCTGGGAGAAAGGATTGCCGGGATCACTAATGGGGAGTTAAGGACAGCATTCCTGCCAAAGGATTTCATGAGCCTTGAAAACGAGTGAGTAAATAACCATTTATCAGCCAGTCACTCAGAGGATGCCACGTGGAACCACCTTCCGGACTTCCAAACGCATCGAAGCTACATATCATCGCGGAGCATTCGAGTTATGTGCGAATGGGCTGTAAAACGGAACAACTGTTTGCCTCGGAGGAGGTTTTATTTACACGCCCTCCGGCAGAGAGTGGGGGCCAACTGTGGAGCCCGCCTTCAAGCAGAGCCTGTCCTCCGTGCAGCTGCCTCGGGTAAACGCCAATCGCGGGGTGACTTCTGGGGCCCGCGGAGGGTCTCCCGGGCTCCCTGCGCAGCTTGTTTTGCCTGCCTGACTCTTGAATTTTCTTGACACTAAAGCTTTATTTCTGTAGTTACAGAACATCCAGTTCGATGAATTCAATGCTGGATTTGTATGAAACACACAAATAGCTAGCATTCTTTACAGAGTACTTGCATACATGCAATCTCCTTTATCCTCACACGCTCCAGTAAGTGGAGTCCTCGCCCCCGATGACGAGGAGGGACCCGTGGCCTGGAGAAGTGAAATGACTTGTAGGATGGCACGTGCAGGTCACGGCAGAGCTGGGGCTGGAATCTGTGGCTTCTGAGGATTCCACCTCAGTGACCTTTCCAGCAGGGCAGGCTCTTGGATTAAACAGACCCTGCAAGCTGAAGTCCCTGAGATACATTTACCCCAGGCTGAGAGCCAGTTCAGAGGGGCGGGGCTGTGAACGGAGGAGTCAGGTCTGCAGGCCCCCAGTGCCCTCCTGTGCCATGCTCCGTGCCCGCTCCGGGGTTGACCCGCCCAAGGTGGCAGTCAACCCACAGCTGTGCACACCCTTCCTCTTAGCTCGCTGAGCTGATTCCATTCCACGCTCGCTTGATGGTCAGGCTCCTTGGCTGAAGCCCTGGAAACCTGCTAATTCCTTGTGAGTCCTCTCTCCCTGGAAGCTAGGGCTTGTTCTTTTTCCTTCTGTGCTCAGTGGGGGTTTTATTCCTTTGGACAGATCTGCCAGAACTGGATGCTGATAGTGCTTTCTCCCTCTGACTCCTGCGATTGCAGGAAGCTGCCAGTGGTTCACGATCGCTTCCTGAAACACATTTTATTGAGCACCTACTACCTCCGAGGCACGATGCAGAGTTCATTTCCCTCAGCTCCCGTTACCTTAATGAAACATGAGTTTGTCACGTGTCTTAACAAACTTTACTTTGTGTTACTGTCGACCAGCTCATGAGGTGCTATGAAGCTGGTGCTTGTTCTCTACATTTCTTGTCCACAGTCAGCCATCAGAACTAACAGCCAGGTGGGTGTGCTGAAGAGGCTGCAGGTGAGGGTGTCTCAAGGTTGGGGGCAGAACACGGGACGTGGGTAATAGAACTTTAAGATGACATGAGGATTTATTTATTTATTTATTTGTAAAGATTTATTTGTTTACTTATTTTTAGAGAGAAGGGAAGGGAAGGGGAAAGAGAGGGAGAGAAACAACAATGTGTGGTTTCCTCTCATGCGCCTCGTCCTGGGGACTTGGCCTACAACCCAGGCACGTGCCCTGACTGGGAATCGAACCGGTGGCCCTTTGGTTTGTAGGTCCATGCTCAATCCACTGAGCTACACCAGCCAGGGCAGATTTCTTAACACGACCAAGGCCCGGCTGGTCCTCGCTGCAGGTCAGTCAGTCAGCAGATGACTCTGCTGACGGATAGTCAATGAGCCGAAGAGAAAGCAGATGATTGATAGAAAAGGGTAACAGAGAACAACCTTCAACATCATTGTTTAATAATATTGCCTTCAGTGGCTGTGATCCTTTAGTGCCACAGATACCAGTGGCAAGGCTTAGATGGGTTTTGTCTAAATTCCTGCTTTCCACCTCTGCGTGCTTCACTTCTAAAATCACCTGTTCTGAATGACAACTCAATCAATTCAATCACATGCCATTTTACACAGTAGGAACCCATCCCCAGATCCCCCTCCACACTTGTAACTGTCTGCGGCTTTCTGAAATAGCCTGCGTGTGTTTCGCAGCGAAATTGTTCTCAGCTCCAGATTCCCGAGGCAGAGTGATGTGGAGACGGACACGATTCTGACTAGAGACGAAAGGTCCCCTCTGCCGCCCCCTCTTCCCCCACGGCGTCTCCCGTTCATCACAGCCAGACCCGCCAGCTCAAGTTCAATTTCCCATCAGTTCAGTTGTGTTAAGGAATCATCGGCTTGATCAGCTTCCGTTTAGAGGCTAAGATGCTGGCATTTTTTATGTTGTTTCCCCTGTGTTCGGAACCCTGCCAGAGTAAATGAAGGTAGAACAAACATGTATATTTGGGCCCTGTCTTCCAGGGGCCAGGTGAAGTGACGGACAGGATTGTGTCACCTGAGGAATAAGGGAGGGGATGGGTCACTCGTGCTGCTCGATCGCCACAGTGTCTGTGGGTAACGAACTGGAAAAAACCCTGCTGATTGAAAATTTGAAACATTACAAGGTTTGAAATCAACAGCCTTCTTTTAGAATTTTAATCTTGTATGGTTTGCTTCAGAGCTGGCACTGCAGTGGTCTGTGCCACAGACCAAACCGTCCGTCAAAATGGGCAGGGTTTGCTCGTGGCCTCCGTGGGTGCAGAGATGATGTGGAACACTCACAACAGCTGGGATAACTCCCCAGGGCACCGGAGTGGTCGTCGGGGAATGGGGCACCCTGGACTTCCACTGATTTAGGGTTTGCGTTTCTCATTATTTGCAAATGACCCTCCAGGTTCTAAGTAGATTGTAATTTGTATTTTTGTCAAAGCGTGAATTAGAATTGCATTTGCTGGCTGGGATGCTGGGGTGTGGAGGTGGGTCACTTGGCTGGTGGGTGAGTCTAACACTCTGCCCCCTGACATGAAAGACAGTGAGTTTTCCGTTTGTTGTGTGGGCCTATTATGGAGTGAATGGTGCGACGATACAGAGGTTCTCTGTGAATTGGGGATTCGTAACGGTTTTGGAAGGAATTACTCCCCAGTGTCCGGCTGTCTGTAGGTATATCTTATTTTAATGAAACCGAGTACAGTCCTGCCTGTCTTATCTGTGGCTGACGTATCTAGACATTAGGAAATAACTTACTTTGTAATCAGCTTGTAAAGAAAAAGCGCTGCTGAGCAGATGAGAGAGATGTTTTCACACCTGTCCCCACTAAAACTCATGCACACTCCTAGCTCCAAGGTGACCTCCTCAAATCTTCATCCAGGACTACCCTCTGCCCTTTCCTCATTGATTGGACCTCAGGGGCGGGGTTGAAGTCATCATTGCAAGAAGCTGGTGGCATCTGCCTGTTTATGGTCTCTCCCATGGGCTAGTTTGTTTCAGTATTTCCCTCCCGTATACCCATCCCTAGGTCCGTCTGTTCTCTCTCTTCATTTATAAGGACCATGCCTACTAATGTGATTAGAGTATGTCATTGAAACGGATGCCATTTAGATTTATATAATGATCTTCCAGTATATACCTTTCTTCTTCTTTTTCGCTCTTTCCACTCAGCCTAATTTTCAGGATTTATCCACGTTGGTGAATGTGCGTCTGGTTAATTCTCCCGCTGCGTCGCCTTCCAGAGCACGTGGCTGCCGTGTTTTGCTTACAGCCCCAGTGAGAGACAGACACCATTGCTGGCTTGATACTTTGCTGCCACAAACAACACTGAGAACCACCCTTAACTGTGTCCCTGGATGGCTCTGGGGGGCTGTTCCTGGAGTGTTAGCCCGAGAGTGGGGTGAAGGTCATAGGTAACCACACACTTCATCTCACAGAGAGTTGCCGGCTGGCCCTCCAGAATGTCTGTTCTACTTTCTTCTCCACCAGGAGTGAGCTAGGTCTCCCATTTCTCCACATTCTCATGAATGTAAATGAGCATTCTTCTGGTTATTAACGATGTAGGGCACCTCTTCACGTATTTATTAATTTGGACTCCTTGTGGAAATTGTCTGCTCATATCCTTGTCCCTTTTAACATTGGGTCTCTCATCTTTCTCACTAATTTGTTGGTGTTTCATGTATATTTTAGACATTCATTTTTTAAAAAGTATTTTATTTATTTATCTTTAGAGGGGAAGGGAAGGAGAGGAGGAGAGAAATATCGGTGTATGGTTGCCTCTCGTGGGTCCCCTGCTGGGGACTGGCCTGCAACCCAGGCAGGTGCCCTGACTGGGAATCGAACCATGATCCTTCGGTTCGCAGGCCAGCGCTCAATCCACTGAGCTACACCAGCCTGGGCTTTAGACATTCATTTTTGTCCATGGTAGTTGATTGGCAGCTGTGTGGTCAGACACCCCCTAGTCTTGGGAGAAATACCCATGGCTTTGACATGGGTGTCAGTGAAAGAAAACCAATTGCAGCAGAAGCACCATCAGGGCAAAACACCGTAATGTTCTGTAAAGACTTTTATTAAAGAGTAAACTTCCACTGAGGAAAACCCTGTGAATGATGGAATGGACCATCAGCCCATCAGCAGGAATTTACTGAGTCATTTCCGTAGGTTAAGCCCTACCATGATGGCTGGAAGAACACAAAGAGTGAGGCTAGTGCACCCTCAAACCTTTCAACCTGTTAGAAAGTGTGGCCGTCCCCAACGAAGGCCAGCGATACAGAGCAACCTGTGACAGACCTCGAGAGAGAGAGCCGTAGAGATGGCGGCAAAGCATTCGGCTCCTAAAGGAGATTTTCAAAACCATGAATTTATCTTCGATCACACAGCAAAGACCAGTGAATAGGGAAGTTTGCTTTTCATTGTCAGGTCACCAACGCAAGGGGTGCTCACACTAAAATTCTGTCACCGCTGGCGTCTTACTAAGAATTTCTCAAGGTTTGAGAGAATTATCGTGACTTTGAAACTAGCTTCCCACGCAGTCTGACTCCCATGAAGTCACAGAGCGAAGAGGTCTCCGGGTCTTCTGGTCTGTAGGCCTCTCCCCTTGCAAAGCACTGAAAACAAAATGAACCGCACGCTTGTGCTGACACGAGAATTAGCTAATAGAAACCCTCGCGGCCCACGGTGGAAACCGTAAGTGCCGTGCAGCTAGGTCGGTAATGGACACTGGCTGTCCCCCAGTTGCTCCTGAGAGGAGTTCGATGACAGCTGAGTGACCATTTAACCTGCTAATCAGGTGGCTGGCGGCATGCCTGGTGACAAATGGAAGAGGAGAATTTATAGAAGGCAAAGACAGGGGCAGCCAAAGAGATCAAATAGCGTGCTTTTCACGCTGGGCACTGCAGGCCTTCAGGGGCAGGCCCAGTCTTTGCTGAGTGGGACTCTCCGGTGCACTGAGGACTTTGACATTGTGGGCCCTCAACACTAGTTTCCCTGCCCCTCCCCTGTCCTGTGAACACAGCTGCAACCTCAATAAAAAGTGCCAACTAATTTCTAAAACCTGTCCCTATCCCCGTCCCCGTCCCTTGGCTGGAAATCATGGTGACAGAGCACTGGGTGCCCTTAGGAGACAATGTTGCTAGGGAGGAAGGGGGCTGGTTAGAGGGAGCAGAGATGCAATTAGCAGGGAAGCGAAAGGTCTGATTAGAATGACAGCAATCCTTTAGTGTCTGAGTGGATTTCAGTCCAGTCAATCCGTTCTGCACAGGGCGGCCAGACTGTTGTTAAATATTTGCTCTCATCTCCTCCTGGCTCGGCTTGGAACCTGCGGTGACTCCCCATGGCTCAGAAATGTAGACCACATCCCCAGGCCTGACCTTTGCCTTCCTTCCAACTCTCATTTCCATCCCCCTCCCCCCCTCCTTCCATTTTCTTATGTGGACTTTTCTGGTTCCAATTCACAGAGCCACACAAATAACCCTGAAGGTCCAGAACGACCGAGCTGGGAAACGAGCTGCGGCTGGACTAGTTTGTGGTTGGAGATTTTAACGAGTTTCAGGGGGGGTCCACTCCGAGGCGGGGTGCTTTGTTGCCCTGGTGTTGGTACTTGTTAGCCTCAGTGCCCCCTCGCTGCAGCGTCACGTTCCCTCTGCAGGTGCCTAACTTAAAGTCATCTCTTCCATGTGGTCCGAATCCCGCCCTCCTACCTGGACCACGGACGTTTGTCCTATACTGAACTGAGGGCCTTGGCTTCCATGGTGCCAGCCCCCCTCTCCACCCCCCAACCCTTCGGTCTGGGTGTCTCCGTTGTTTGGGCTGTCATTTCCAGGGGACCGAATAAAGGCTTACTCCAGTACGAAAGGCTTCAACTGAATACCAGATTCGTGGCTACCTGAAAAAGTTGTCCATTTGACACTGCAGGGTCTAGAAAGTAATTATTGTCTTTGTTATCCAGTGGGTATGATTAAATCTGTACTTAACATTCTCTTAAAATTAAGAATATCTGTAACGCTGCACAGAAAGTGTCATATAAACCCACATACTCTCAGGATCTCTGACTCGTAAACAGAAGCTCGACTGTTCATTTGCGATGGAAGTCTTCTCTCCCGCCCTCCTGACCAGGGCTGTGTCTGGATGGTCCCACCTCCTTAGTGGTTCTGAAATGCCTCCCTTCTTCTCCAGTCTGCTGCCCGTCCTTAGTTCAGGTTCTCACTCTGTCTCACTTGGATTATAAGTCACCCGTAAATGGTCTCTGCTTCCAGACATCCTGCCTTTACCCCTTCCCAGAAAACTCTCTCACTTCAGACCTAACGTTTACCCTGGTAGTCCCGTGCAGGATCCCTTCACGGCGTCCTCTTCTGCCCCAGGGTGACCCCTGAAACTCTGCAGTCCTCCCACGGTCCAGCATCTGCTCTGCTCCGCAGTCTCATTTCCTATACCTTTTCCTTACCCTGTGCCCTCTAGTGGTGCCAAATGACCTCAGCTACAAAATCACATTATGTTTTTTTCATGCCATATTACGCTTTTTAAAAATGCTGTGCTTTTGTTAGTGATTGCTTACCCATCGTGGTCCATGTCTGGCCTTACCTCTTCCTCACAGCCTTTCCTGAGCTGCCCGTCTGGGTCTGATGCCTCTGCTGTGTTCTCTGCAAGCTCCCCGGGCGTTTCTCTGACTTAGCACTTACCATACTGCATGGACGTGATCCGTCCAGCTGCCTGTCTTCCCCTCTTGACCGTGACCTTGAAGCTAAAATCTGTCTCGGATGCATCCTTATATCTGTAGCCTTCAGCCAGTGTCTAGCATAACAATGATACTCAAGAAATGTTTCCCAAGGGGTTGGATTCGAATTTTAGACTTTATGGGTAAGAGGAACTAAAGAAAAATATGAAGTTGAGAAATATCTTGTAATTTGTGGTGATATTGCCAATGGGGACATTTCAGACAAAAGACTCCAGACATGTTTTGAGGGTGTCTCAACAAAGAATTAGACCAGGAAGGTCCATTGGACCTCTGACCTCACCTTTGCTGAGTTGGGAAAATGGAAGGCAGGCCCCTGAAAGAAGCAGGTTTTAGACTCTGCTGAGGATTGACAGCTTCGACAGGAGAGGGCGGTGAGCAGTGCTGACTGTGGAGGTTCCAGGGACCCAGTCTTCCCTTGTCCTGGGGTGCTGTTGAGGTGGAGGCGTCTGTGCGTGTTTCTGTGTCTCTCACGTGCATGTGGTAGCCATGAATTCTAACAGCTGACACTGACTGAGCACCTACTAGGTGCCAGCCAACATTTGGAGGCTTTGGGTACATTAACTCAATAATCTTCACATCATCCCCAATGTCTTCACTTCTGTTATTTTCTTCATTCTATAGACGGGGAAACCAAGCCCCATGGAACTGAAGTGACATGTTCAAGATCAGCCAGTGAAGACATGTCAAAGGCAGGGTTGACCCCAGACAGTCTGATTTGGGAGCTCAGGGTTAGGCAGACTAGCCTAAACCACCATGCTGTCCTGTCTGTCTCACGTGGTCATGGTCCAGAGTCAGTGCTGCTCAATCCCTGGGGCCCAGCTCTGCAGGTGGTCACTATGAATGACAAAGGGGTATGGCTCTTTGAGGAGACTTGGGGACCCCTACCTGGTGGGCCCGCAGCTCCCAGGGCAGCTGAGCTGCAGCTAGAAGGGAAGTCTAAATGGGAGCCCTGTGCAGATCTGTGGCCTGCCGGGGAAGAGCTGGCATCACTGGCCAGACAGTGGGCTCCCGCGGTGCCTTCCAGTCCTGGCCGGGAGTTGGACAGGCCCACGGGAGGCTGGTAGAAGGGAGCACACCCCGTGAGAACCCGTGGAGTGGGACCTGCCAGGGCTGGAGGTGATGGTGGAGAAACACAGCTGAGACTGAGGCGCCAGGTGCCGAGACCCGTGCTGTGAGTCTGTGTGTGTTGAGACTTCCGTTCTCACTCCAACCCTGCAAGGCGGACGTCTGCCGTGTCTGTGGATAGGCAACAGTCTCGGGGTGCTTCAGCAGCAGGCCTGAGCCGCAGCGTCAGTGAGTCTCTGAGCTGGAGTGTGGAGCCAGTTCTACTTGATTCTACCTGACTCAGGGACATGGATGACAGTGTGGTGATCTTGGGGGCGGCGAGGGGGTTATGAGGGAACTAAATGGTAATGGAAAAGATACAATATAAATAGATTAAAAAAATAAAGCTCATCTTTTAAGCCCATTCCCACTGCCTTTCTTATACACTCCCCATTTCTCCTCCCTACACCTTAAAAAAAATAGACCATCTTTCTAAGTTATTGATGGAGAGCCAAGGTCTGTCTCATGGGTTACCCAATGGAAATATTTACCCAGGATCTGGGGGGGTATCTGCCATGCCTCATAAAAAAAGAAGTATACAATTTTCTTTTTAGGTCCCAGGCATCTAATAAGAATTCACCTCAAGTTATTTGTTTTCCTTTTCCAACTTTTCTACATGCCGGAGAAGTTGGTGTGTGAGTCAAAGCCGAGAAGGCAGAGCCCAACTCACCCTCTGTGGGCGGCAGGAGATTCAAAGAGGGTGCACAGCTGGCCAGGGACCCATGAGGCCTCCTAGTAGGGACCTGTAGGTCAGCAGGGGTAGGGAGACTGCCTCCTGCCATCACAGGGCACTGCGAGCATCGCTGACCTGCAGAGCGATGGGACCAATGCATAGTTTATGTGGGTTCTTCTGGAGTCATGTGTGTGGTGGGTGGGGTGGGGGAGAGCCCGAGCAGTGGGTGGATCTGCAGGAATGGAGACAATGTGACAAGAGGCTGAAATTAGACAATGCAGTGGGAAAGGGAAGCCAGGGACAGATGGGGAAGGCACTGAGATGCTACAGAGAAGGAGCGCCAGTCCTTGCTTGGTGGTGGGAAGTGACAGAGTGCCGTGAGATGAGAAAAGTGAAGCGTTGTTAACAGACCTGGGGGAGTCAGAGATGGGAACTCACTTGGGGAGAGAAAGAGCATAATTTTAAACAGTTCTTTCACTTTGGATCTTCGAGGGGTATTGGGAAGAGGATCCAGTTGGAAACGCTTCCATCGCAGAGACTGTGCCTTGCCTGTCAGAGACGGCAGAATTTGGGGGGGGGTGTGTATCTTACCCACCCATCCAGGACTCCCAAAGGCAGAGACGAGCCTTTTGTTTCCCTGTGATCACGGGCCCTCAGAGAAAGCCAGCCTCCGGGTAGTAAACCAGGTAATTATCTCCATCCTTCCTGCGACAATCCTGGCAATGAGGCAGGGAAAAAATTCAACAGAGGCAGCTTCCCAGGTCCCCAGGGAAAGTCAAGATCAAGGGAGGATTCTCGGGACCCAGCTCTGCAGCAACACCCTCGGGCACTGTAATGACGGCCGAGGGCCACGCTGTGCCTCCGGAGTAAAGAATCCGGGAGATGCAAATGAGAAGGACGCCCACAGCCTCACGCAACACCTCACCGGGTCTGCACGCCTGGTCTGCATCAGACACGAGAAACATAGGGCCATCGATAGTGAACCAGATCCCGTAAACATCCAGGAGACAGCGAAATTAGAAATAATAAGCAGATGGGCTTTTATTCAAAGAAAAGTATGCTGCCAGATGGACTCAGTACCTCTTTTTCTTTCTTTCTTCTCTCTCTCTCTTTTTTTTTTTATGTGTGTGATAAAACTAGGAAGGTGGCAGTTGAAGAAAAAATGGCTCCTTTGATGTCCTCTAGTTGAAGACTGTTAAAATATTTTAGTCTTCCAAGAAATCTGACTTTCGGAATTGGCTCAGAATAACCGGAAGGCAAGCATATCACTGACAAAAAAATTGGATAAGGGATGCTAATTGGGTAATAGAATGTGCTAGAGCACTGGGCTGGTGGGACAACCCCAGGAGGGACCTTCCCAAGGCGGCGTGGAGTTTTGGAGCCTGAGAGGACCTCAGGGATCATCCGCTCCAATGCTCTCGTTTAAGGAGAAGGACACTCAGTTGAGAGGAGACATTGACCTCACATGACCAGGGCGAGAGGGGGCTTACCTGACAGTTGAGCTGTGTGAGCGTGAACTTGCCTCTCTACCAGCTTCTCCCTCATTTAGGAACAGAAATAAACGTGACCAAGTACAATTCTGGAGGGATTCCGAGTCCAGAGATGAAAGAACCGGACCCTGAGCTAACAGAGCCCAAGATATAGGTCATGGCCCGGAGTCGGGTGGGCCACAGACAGCATGAAGACAGTGGCCGAGACGTGAGGGTGACGCTGGCTGACAGGTCAGGCCCCTGCAGGCCCTGTGCAGTTTCCAAGCCACTTCCAATGCTGTTAATCCATCATTGCTGTGAAGCAACTACTGCCCACTTGTGGGTGAGAAAATTGTAAAACTCGAGGAGACTCAGGGGACTTGTCCAGCTAAGGTCAACCAGCAAGCACGTGGCCTAGAAAGGACCAGAGCAGGCGTCCTTGGGTTCCAGTCGGGCTCAACTGCACTCCCATCTGGCCTTCGGTAGAATTCTTGTGGAGGTCTTGACTTCCCTCCTGCCCTGTCACGCTCCTTCCCCCCCTTGGGGAAGGCTCCCTCCTCTTCTGCTGGGCCCTCTTCCAACGTGCGTCCCTGCCCTTATACAGGTCCCCAGATAGTGTGCAGGCCAAACGTCACAGCCCTGCTCTCAGGAGTCCCCGCAGACCTCCTCCCATGTCCTCCTCACCCTTCATCCTAACACACCCGTCTCCTTCCCTGTCTCTGCTGAGCCCCGAGCTCGGCCTTCTACCATCCTAAAAAGCACAAACTGCGGGTAAGCTCATTTTCACCACCACCTGCACAGGGACGACTTCCCCTCCGGGAAATCATTTCAACCCCCACGCCGGCTTCCTCCTTTGAAAAACAACTCTGCAGCGACACCTGGTTCGTGATGTACCGGGGATGGTGATCTGCGGCGAAGGTGCATGTGGGAACACCGTCTCGTCCACCGTCTAGGAAATGGGTGCTCCGTGAGTATTCACTGAGAGGAGTTTAGGTTGGAGACTGGGCTCAAGTCACCTCTCAAGAGCTTCCTTTCTTTCTTAGGCAGCGTAACTTATTGTCCCAAACCCATATCAGAACAGCCCTCCTCCACCCATTTGACAGAGGCCCCTCTCGCCGCTAGGACCTAGTCTTCTGGTTGGGGGGCAGGTCGAAATGGGAGGTGGAATGTTAATGAGTGATTGTGTTCTTTTTCACACAGTTTCTTCCCTGTCAGGGTGTGGAAGGGTTTTTGCAAAAGGTAGCATTTATTTATTTTATGTAAAGAGGGGCCCTTGCGATGAAGGAAAAAAAGGGAACTTATCTGCATTTCTTTCTAGTGCTGAAAATAGCTCCCCAGTCTTCATTTGTCCAAGCTATGTTGTTACACAAATATCTTGAATTTTTTTTTTTTTTTTGCCTTTTACTGGGGGGGTAAAACTCCTCGGTGCATCCTTACTAGGAGACCAAATGCTATGGCTTGAATATTTGTGTCCTCCCCCAAACTTCTGGGTTGGAATCCTTACCCCTAAGGTGCTGGTATTATGAGGGTAGAGCCCCCATGAATGAGGTCCCTGCCTTTCTAAAACAGACTGGGGACAGTCCCTCATCCTTCTGACCGTGGGAGGACAGAGCAAAAACTCTGAATGTTGCTATGACCTGGGAAGGACCCAATAACTCTGTATGTTGTCAAAACACATCTTCACATATACACACCCATCACTGATGACGGTCACTCGGTAGAATAGCAACTACATGCCTTATATTACTTAATCTCATAATCAACAAGTAGTCAACACATCTGCTGATTGGTGAAGTAGTCAACATCTGGTGAAGTAGTCAACACTACTTCACCTAAGAACACGGAGGTGTAGAGAGATTAAGTGACTGGCTTTTTTGTTGATTGGTAGCAAAATCAGGATCTGAACTCAGGTCAAATGGCCTCTGCTTTTCTACACATCTGTTTTGGGGATCTAAGCCCCTCATTTATTAATAATACTTTACAACTGCAAAGAGCTTGTAAGTTTTTAGACATAAAAGCCGAGAAGCTTTTCTTTTCTACAACTGAGTAAGAAGAAGACCCAGCTTCTGAGTAGGAAGCCCTGATTGACTAAGGGGGGAATAATCTTGTCCTCGAGATGTTTTCCTCTAGGGCTGACCCTCGGCCCCCCCCCTCTCCTGGTGCCTTGTTTTACCTTGGCTGGTGGGCTGTCTCCGAGTTGGCCCCACTCCTGCATTCAAAGGCTCCACTTCTTCCACTCAGCTAGAGATCTCGATGAGGCCACACAGTCACCGGGTCCCTGCATGGGCCACGTGTAGGGCTGGCCCTGAGGATACCCCATGAATAAGACAAGCCTTGCAGCCTAGCAGGAGACACGGAGGCTATAAAGACGGCTTCTGGGAGGAAGTGATTACAGACAGCTCCGTAAGCACGTGAGGTCACATGACAGTCTTGGGAATGGGGGGTGCGTGTGTGTGGTGGGGAGCACAGGGCACAGGCAGTAGAAAGTGGCCACTGTGTAGGAAGTAGACCAGCCTGGGGTGGGGCAGAGGGTCCGGCCTGAGCAAAGCCCTGCAGTCCACGGAAGGCTTTGCAGATTGCGAGACGGGATTTTCATCATTGTCTTCTTACCTAGAGTTGCCATATTCCAGGAAAACATTCCCCCCAGCCTACCCTTGCCATCATACTCCATCATTCACTGAGGCTACTGTACTTATTTTGGGGCTCTAAAATCAGACCCCCCACCTTCTTCCCCTACCCCTGCCTGTAGTGTTTGTGAGGTCCAGGCCCCCAGGTGTCAACCCCTACATGAGGGTATTTTAGTGCTTCAGTAACTGGAAAGATCTCTGCCACTCCTGCTTCGTGTAGAAATCAGCCTCAAAGCAAGTGATAGCACATCTATTGGTCTATTTATCCAGCATGCATGTTTACTCAGGGGCACCTGGGCACTACGGAGTAGGCTGGGAAACCCAGCCCACATGTAATTGTGTGTAAAACGCATAAAGAACATCCCGAGTGGCTTTTACTCAATTATCATGTTCCCTCCTAACCTTCTCTCCCATGGCTTATTAGTAAGTGATGTTTATGTATATATTTTTTCTCTTAAATTTTTCATTGCAATTCCTAGTTGAAAGACACACACACTCCCTCTCTCTCACACTTCTTTGGTAGGTGTGATTAATGTCGTCAGAGAGAAAGATTGGTTTTTCTTACCCCACGGTTAGCATTTCTGTGGAGGGAGACAGAAGCCGGGGCCCTGGAAGAAAGCCCGGGACAAAGGCTTCGTCTCGGGTGTGACCTCCACACCCACGCGGAGCCAACAGTGACAGGCTGTCTCACTTTCATCGAGTCTTCAAGTCCGCCCTCTTACTAGCTTGGCAGCTAAGATAGAAATCTTCCTCTTTTCCCATATGCTCAGAGAGGTCTCTCCAAACAGCCTGTTTATTGTCCCCAAAGCAAAAATAGTCCTCGCAACGTGAAATACTGCATGATCAACCTTTTCCCATTTTCATTCATTTTTTGTCCTCTCCTCGGGTTTTTGCAAAGGGACCACGAAGCCACCTTCTGCAGTGACGTGAGTCTGTCCAAGAGCTATTTCACCGGGCATAAGGACTGAAGTTTCTTTTTTCAAGAGACATTATTGTTATTTGGGACTGATGAATTGTTAGTCTTTTCTGCCGGGAACAGAAATGCTGACCCACACTCGGGTCAGTGATGGACCATGTATACCATGGTGGCCTCATCGGGTTATAATGGACCTGAAAAATTCCTACCCCCTAGTGATACAGGAGCTGTTGTAACGTTGTAGCCAGTGAGGTCATAGCTGTTGTCAAGCCTAAACCTCATGACATCATAGCCGTGGTAAGGTCATAGTTGTCATAACCTGTAGCCTCCGTAGGGTTGTAGTCCTTGAAAACTTGTAGTTGTGGTAACATTGTAGCCAAAGTAACATCTTAGCAGAGGTAGGGTTGCAGCTGCAGCTGTCATAATGTCATAGTGTGGTAAGGGCGTGGTCCATTGTTGAGTTGTAGCCATGGTAACACTGTGGCAGTAGTAACGTCATAGCAATGGTGAGGTCATAGCTGGCATAAGGTTGCAGCCATTTCCAGGTTGTAGCATGAGGCATGACTCACAGCTATTCATACAGAATAAGGATAACAAGAAAGAAATATTTTTGTCTAGCTGTACATGTGTTCGTGTTATAAGATAAATGTTATTACAGGAGTCTAAAAGTTCAAGAGATTTAAATGTTTCTAAAGTGAAAAAGATACAGTAAGCTAAGGTTAATTTATTATTGAAGGAAGAAAAAAGATTTTTCTTGATTTGGTGTGGCCTGAGCGCACAGGGTTTCTGATGTCTACAGCCCCATGTGGTCAAACCCTGGGCCTCCACATTCACTCATGGCTTGCACACCAACTCGCCTGGGGTGACTGCCAGTGCCTCACACAGGTGAACCATTTTTCCTTTCACAACGTATTTTTACCAGACCTTTTTCAGGTACATTTAAATGCACAAATAGTTACCATTGTGTTACGATCGCCTACAGCATCCAGGGCAGTGACATGTCATGATGGCTTGTGGCCCAGGCGGGCGGTAGCCTCTGCCGTCCAGGTTTGTGCAAGTTCACACAATGACAAAATCGCCTAATGATGCATTTCTCCAGACAGGTCCCCGTCGTTAAATGATGCATGACTACGTTTTTCAGCAAATTACATTAACATATAGAGCTCCTGTTATTGACTTCCCCACTTGTGGTTTCTGGGCAAAAGTCCAGTTTATGGACACACTTGAGTTGAGAGTCGTTTGTTTCTTGTTCTTTATTTTGGAGGTAGCTAGCGTGATCCAGAGAGGTAGTGCGACTTTGTGCTCTGATTTTGCCCACCTAACACCTCCATTAGGCTGCACTCCCGACTTCAGTGGGCTGGGCCTGCCATTTGCATTCGAACTAGAGAGGGAGGGAGGAGCAGGCAGGGGACTGTTTGCCAGGGACAACAGAGTACCTGCCCTTTCTAAAGGTAAGCACCTGGTGGGCGTGGGCAGTGGATGGCCCTGCACTTACGGGTATCTCCTTTGGTAGAAAAATGTCCTCGTTTTGCAGATGAGGAAATTGAGGCTTAATAAGGTTAAGTGACTAGTTCCGGGTCATCTAGAAGCCAGCACAAGATTAGTGGCTCTTTGCTTTGGAAAACGGTCTGGCAATTCCTCAAAAGGTTAAACAAAGTCTTACCGTGTAACCCTGCAAATTGACTCTCAAGGAAAAGGAAAACTTGGGTCTGTAAAAATTTGTACACCAGTGTTTGTAGCAGCAGTATTTATAATCACCAAAAAGCAGAAATAACCCAAACGTCCATCAACTAATGGATGGATAAATAAATAAATCTATCCCTATGACGGAATGGCATTTGGAGTAAAAAGAAACCAAGTGTTGATACATGCTAAGCCTGCATGAACCTTGCAAACACTATGTTAATTCAAAGAATTCAGTCACAAAGACCACACGTGGCATGATTCCATTTACACAAAACGTCCAGAACACAGAGGAAATAGATCAGCGGTGGCCCAGGGGACCGGGGTGAGGTGGGCATTAGCAGTAGAGAGCGACTGCTAATGTTTACAGAGTTTCATCTTCGGGCGATGAAAAATACCCCAGAATTGATTCCAAGTTCGGTTCCAAATTGGTTCTAACAAATAATTGGTTTTAAAATGGACTGTAATAATGGTTGGACAACTCTTTGAATAATATACTAGGAAACCATCGAATCGTGCACTTTACATGGGTGAGCGATACGGTATGTGTTATATCTAAATAATGTCATAAAAATTCATGGCTACTTTCCACTGCTCTGATGGAGAGAGACAGTGCCACTCAGACCGGGGAGTAACCGAGATGCTTCTGGTGAGAGAAACCCAGGTACCACGGTGCAGAAGCAGCGCCCGGCTTCTGACGTATTTACAAAATGCCTGGCATTGTGCTCAGTCCCTCAGAGGCACCGACGCGCCCAGAGCCACGTCCGTGAGCTCAGTGTTACTTTCATTTTCCAGAAGAGGAAACAGGCTTCCAGAGGCTTAGTAATGTTCTCAAGGTCATGTGTCTAGTAAGCACTACAGCTGCCTCCTACCGAATAGAAACCTTGAGAGTAACTGCTTATGTCCCTAAGCCCCAGCCCTGTCAAGCCCGTGACTCACCGAATAGACTTTGTTGCTAGGGGGCTTGGACGGGAATCCAAATTCAGCCTCCTGGGTCCTATGTACCTGTGAGCACGTTGCTTCAACTCTGTGCTCCAGTATCGTGGGGTAATAAAAGGATTAAACGCACAGAGTTGACGATTAAATGAGATAATATGGGGAAGGCATCCAGGACAGTGCCTGGCGCCTAGTATGTGCTCAACACATGGAAACGATGACTGTCCCCAGCCTGTTGGGGGATGGGAGTACAGGAATGACTAAGTTGCAGGTTGTGGCTCAGCGACAGTCTCGTGGGGAAAACGGATGTAGACGTAATTGAAATAAGGAACAACGGCGGAAGTGGGCGGGCAGCAGAGCAGTCCATGACTGAGGATTAATGAGGGCCACTCACTCCCGTGGTCCTAGAGCTTTGGTCTTTGGGGCTCTGGTACAAGTGTTTACAGCATCAGGATTTTCTTTCCCTCAGGGTTTCAGACACACTCACGAATTATGAAATCTGGTTAGCGTCTCATGGTTGTGTTTTTTCCCTCAACAGCTTGGTAAAAATTTAACGCTTGAATGGACAGAGCAGCGAGAGTAGCAAAAAGTCTTTTATTCGGGCTTCTAGACTATGTAACCTTAGACCCTTAGAGGGTGTGACAGATCAGGAGATGAGAAGTCGTGGGAGGGGTGTTCATCCTGGATGAGGGTGTTTTCTCGTATTCTAAGTACATGGAAATTAGGAACGTGTGAGGGAGGAGCGATTTGTTGGTGAGTACGAACTGTAAGATTTATAAGTAAGTACGTCTGTGTGTGTGCGTGTTCTGTAATTAGTGATGCCACCTTTGTCAGGCCTTCCTCAGAGCGGTTGTCTGTCCTTGCGAAGAGGGACCCAGGGGCCCTGGAGGGCAGGCGATTCGGTTGCCCACTCAGTGAGCATGGGCGTGTGTCAGCCGCCCATTTAGGGTTCCAGGGCCATTTCCAGGGTGGAGGATGTCCCGGCCCAGGGGTAGGGAACATGCTGGAAAGGATGGCTGTTGAGGAAGGAGGTCAGCTTTAGGAATCGGAACAGGCTCTGATCTTTCAACTCCTCCATTGTCATAATTCTGAGCTTTCTTACAGCCTGGGTCTGTGTTCCGGAGGGAGGGAGGGAGGGAGGGAGGAAGGGAGGGAGTCGGGGAAGGGAAGGGCACCCAGGGATCCTGGAGCTGAAGGTGTTGTCTCAGTGAAGGTGCTGGGCTGGCTCAGCAGAAGGCTCACTTGCCTGTCCCAAAGGCTGCAATGTCCCCTGAGAGCCATTGTCCCCCCACAGTGCTGGCTGTCCCCCCACAGTCCCATGGGCCACACTGCCCCCTGGGACTCTCAATGTCCCTCTACAGCAAGCCCATTAGGGTGATCAGAGAGTCACCAGAGAGCTTGGGGAGTGTGACTGTGACCATGGGCGCCTGTTTCGTCTTGTCCTGAACCAAACTGCTGAGGGACGATCCCCTCGTGTTTTCACCAGGACGAGGGTGTCAGCCAGCCACGTAGCTCTGAGCGCTGTTCTGGTCAGCCTACGGTTTCCCAGGAAGGACACTTGGAGTTTCTACGGGCAGCCTGTCTGCTTCAAGGTCCAAACTCTCCCTCGGAGAAGGATGTTGGTGGGGCCCATACTGAGTGTGGGGAGACCAGGGGAAGCGGAGGGTCAAAGAAGGCACAATTTCACTGTGCGTGAGTCAGGAGCATTGGATTACCACATAAACCCTTCTCTCAGATGCATTTGAGCCAACAGCACCTGCTTCCTTCTCCAGAATCTCTCTGCAGCCTTCAACCTCATCCCACCTGTTCCCTCTCCCCTCCCTCCCGACGAGCCCGTCTCCGCCACGGGCACTTGACAGAATCTCACACCGCGCGCATTTATTATTGGCCAGTTTCTTTATCTTGGACGGTATGTCACAAACCGTCAAGACTATAGCTCTTAGAGGTAGTCTCACAGATTTAAGATGAAGCAGCAGTCTCCATACAGTTTCAGACTCAGGGAAGTCTGGTAGCCAGCCAGCGACACACACACTCCCATACACACCACATACAGCTGCTGGAGAAGGGAATTTTACTCCCTGGAGCTGGTTTGGACTTTAGATATGAAACGTTTGATTTATCGTTTCTATTTCACTCTGATAGAAAACTCTGCTTACCCTTATTGGAAGGTCGAATGTGTTAGGTTCTTTGGCGAAGGTAGCTGTTAAAATTTATGTCACATTCAGGGAAAGGGGTGCTTGTTATTCACCGTATTCCCATTCTAATTATGATTTTTTTCCCAGCATCATTTTTAACAAGAATAACCTAAGGCCCACAAGAAGTGGTTTTCCCTAATCAGGTCTTAAGCCCCCCGCCCGCTTCCCCCACCGCTGCCGTGGCTAGAGCTACGCAGATGAAATGCGATGGAGAGCTGAGCAATTACCTTGTGAATCGGAACATTGTAGAGTCAGCAGTCAATTAGAATAGTTCAATCAGGAGAACCCCTTCTTCTTTTGCTCTATGAATTCTCGCCTTGACTCCTGCTGCTCCGCGTGCCCTGTGTCGAAGCCCCTCCTCACCCTCCTGCCTCTGCGGACCCCAGAGCCCTCTGTCCCAGATGACCTTGGCTCCTTTGCCCACCTGGAGCTCCTCTCCACTCCTCCCTGGGGACAGGTTTACAGTCCCCCTGGCGTTTAGGTCAGCCCAGACACGAGCGCCCCCTGGTGTCAGGCTGGCTCCTGCACACTCCCTTCATTTCCCAGGTGTGAACCCCCGTTCCCTTGGCTGCTCAGACTTGGGCCCTGGCTTCTAGAACTTCCCTTGTACTGAGGTTGTCTTTGCACACCTGTCAGCTCCTCGGACTCTTTTAGCGATGGGCACACTGCTTGCTCTTACCAGCTTCTGTCACTAGGGATGGACTGATGGTGGATTTGAGCCCAGTGTGGGGAGGGGGCTTGCTCCCAGGGACAGACCTCCTGTACACGGACACCCAGCCCCAAGGGCCCCCTGAGCCCAGCTGTGTCCCCCTGCCAGGTGGGATCCCCAAACACTTCCTCTTCATCCCATATCAAGCACCTGCCTGCATCTTGATTCGAGGTAGCCAATCCCACATTTGGCTGACCCCCCACTGCCAGCCGCCTCTTCCCGGGGCAGCAAGGTAAGTAGGCCTTAGACATTTCTCCCCTGGCCATGTCTTGCTGCCATAGGTGCCACCATATGAGATACTTACTCATTTATTAACATGTATGCACTTAATACATGTTTATTGAGCACTTAGTATATGCCTGGCATTCAGTGTTGAATGATACCTACTTCTAACCCTTGAGAAATGTGTATGAGTTTCCTGGGACTGCTTAGGACCTTAACAAAGGGCCACAGACTGGGTGGTCTGACGAACAGAAGGGTGCATCTCACAGATCTGGCGGCTGGCACTCTGAAACCCGGATCCGGCAGGGCCGGTGTCTCCTGAGGGCCGGGAGGAAGCCCCTGCTACAGGTCCCTTCCCTGGGCACTGATGGCCTCCTTCTGCCAGGGCCTTCACAGTGTCTTCTCTCCATGCATGTCTGCACCTGTGAGCAAATTCCCCCTTTTTATAAGGATACCAAGTATGTTGGATTCAAGGTCCACTCTGTTTCCATATAGGCTCATCTTCCCTAACGACATTTGCAGTGAGCTCATTGCCAAGTAAGGTCACACCCTGCAGTGCTGGGGACCAGGACTCAAACATGTCCCTTCAGCCCGTAACAGCATGCCTCCTGCTCTGCGGCCGGAGGCAGAGAGAGCTGCCTGTAAATAAATGCTCGCTCTGTATCTGCTGGGAGGGGTGGTCCCCTTTCCTTCCCTTCCCTTTTCAGGGCAGACACGCCCTCCAGACAGCCAGTATTTGTGAATCAATCACTAGGTACCAGAAACGACATGTGTTTTTGAACACTTAGTACGCGTTGAGCACACTCTTCAGTGACTTACATGCATGGACACAGTCCTATGAAGAAACTGAGGCCGAGAGCTTGAAAGGCAGGCCAGCTTCACACGGTAGGGAGGAGCAGATCAGCTGTGTTTTGTAGGGACGGAATTACTTACACCTTCTGTGCTCCGCCTCCCTGAGACACTGAGCTCTGCCATGGAGGGTGTCCCTGCTGTTTTAGATCCGACTGCTGACGGGGCATGGCTCACAGAGACTGCTGCGTGGGGAAGCTCCCTGCGTCAGGCAGTGCAGAAAGTCCTGCTGCTGCAGGTTCGAATCCCTATGGTCAGAGCTGCTGCCAGGCTCTCAGCGTTAGATGATACCCACTTAAACTAGGCACCCATCTATCTCAGGTGCTATGTATTGCCTCTGCTGTAGCTCTCACACATCCTTCTCTTAGTCATTGGCTCACTTGCTTCCTGTCTGTCCCTGTGTTGGAGTGTCTAGAGGGGACTGGAATTATCTTCTGGAAGGCAGGCTCCTTGTAGTACAGGCTTCCCTGACTAGGTGAGGGTTCTAAGAACCCATCTGTCTCAGCATACCAGCTGGTATTGTTGTGAGAGGCTGTGTTCAGCTTCAGTGAATTTTTTTTGAAGACTCCTTCAATGTGTTTGCCCATTTCATGATGGGTGATTTATGAGCACACCTGCCCACACCACGCTGAGTGTCCAGCAATTTTCGACCAATAGTGACATGACCCTGGTGCCCCACGCTCCCTGTTCATTCAGTCTCATCCTGAACATATTTTTGTTTGTTTCCTTGGATGAAAAAAGTCCTCAAAGGGAAATGTTTTGCTGATATGAAAGAGGTAAAACAAAAAAACAGCACAAACACCAAAATCTACGAGTTCAAACAATATTGTGAACAGTGGAAAAAAGTCTTGCTAGCTGTATTGCATCAAATGGAGGGTGCTTTGAAAGTGACTGAAGTTTAAACATGTAAGAATACAAACACAATTTTTTAATAAACAAATTCCATTTTGGGGGCCCCCCCTCATATGTCCCACAAAGTCAGGGCCAGCATCTTGGGTGCTTCGAGCCCCACCTGGCCTGCGGAGCTTTTCCAGTAAAACCTTCGGGTAAAGGAATTTTGCTACAGATAAAGCATTGCTTTGGGGCCTTCTCACAGACAAGATTTGATTTCATTTTTAACAAAACACAGGGTGCAAAATGACTCTAGGAACTTGTATGTTAAATAGTTGAGTGGAAACGAGACATTCGGAGCCTCCTTGCTGGCGCCTAGCACAGCTGGGGAAGACACGTGACTCTCTGCAAGGAGGTCTTCTTCCTACAGTTGCTGATAATCACCCTCCTAAGTGCAGCTCGGGCAGAGTAGCCACAGGCTCCAGTCTCACCTAAAGCATCGCCTTCCCAGTCGGGCCCCATCAGCATTTTCCTTCCTAACAGCAGCCCACTCCTACTGCTTGGTGAGAACAGGCTGCGCATTGGAGGCAGACCTGATGGACCAAGTTCATGTGTGTTGGGGGAGGGTCGGTCATTCCCAGACATCTCTGAACCCTGAGGTATTGAAGCTGAGAGGGTGGGGCTGGCCATTACAAGGCCTGGGCTCCCGCCCCTGCCCCCAAGCAGCTCACCCTGTGTGTCGAGATTGGTGTCTTCATTTGGGAAAAAATGGTGAATGATTCCTGCGTGGCCTGCTCCACAGACCATTGCAGGCCTCAATTAAAGGAACCCACAGAAAAATGCTCTGGACTGGCATATGAACAGGTAAGGAATTACCTGGGACGACAGCGTTGGTATCCGACATACCTGGGCTCATCCCTGTTCTATGACTTATTAGCTGTGACCTTAGTTATTCAAAAATCTCTGCACTTCCGTTTTGTCATGTGTGAAATGGGGAGAATAATACCGACCTATCCACCTGGCATGTCCGTGAGAGTTACAGGGACTGGTATCTGAGAAGCTCTTGGTGCCTGGTAGGTGCAGTAGTAATATTTCCCCCATTGATTTTACTTTGTCATTAACCAGATAATGCTGTTGTATCAGTTTTCTGTTGCTGCCATGACACTTCCACAAGTTCATGGCTGAAATAACACACATTTGTTATCTCGAAGATTAGGAGTCCCATGGCTTGGCTGCTTCTCCAGCCGTATCTCGAGGCTGAAATCACAGTGTGCTGGCAGGCTGTAGACAAAGTCTGCTTCTGAGCCCGTTCAGGCTGTGAGCAAATTGAGTTCCATGTGGTTGTTGGACTGAGGTCCCCTTTCCTGGCTGGCTGGTGGCTGGGGGGTTGTCCTCAACTTCTAGAGGCTGCCTGCATTGCTTGGCTCGGTGGTCCTCTTCCTCCTTTCAGGGGCCATGTGATTAATCCAGGCTAATCCACAGCACCATCTTAATATCAGTCACCTTAATTTCCCCTGCCTGGCTCCTGTTCTAGGTAACCATTTTATGCCAAGATAACACACAAGTTTTAGGAATAGGAATGTGGACATCTTTGGGGGCTGTTTTTCTTCCGATTACAGCCATGTGTCGATACCCTAGTTTCATATATATTAACAATGTCTCGTCGATGAGATGTGATATTTGAAGTACTTAGCTCAATGCCCGCCCTGGAGTGAGTTCTTGACTAATACTAATTTCTGCTTTTGGTATTGGTAGGCAGAGGACAATTAAGTCCTAGCAAACGTACCTGGCGGAACATCATCTCCTCTGAGGCCCATCTTCCATTTTCTCCAGGAAGCCTTTCTGATCCCAGCCCTCGACCACCAGGCTGGGTTTGGTGTGGTCCTCTGTGTTACTGAGCCATAGTACTCACAGTGTTTAACTGTCCACATCTCTTCCACCAGACTCTGAACGTTTAAAGGACAAAAATGGACATTTTTCTTTCTGGGATTATTTAGTAGACAGTCTCATACTTAGTAGATGCTCAATAAATGTTT
The DNA here is from genome assembly GCF_014824575.4 of Sturnira hondurensis. Taxonomy (NCBI): domain Eukaryota; kingdom Metazoa; phylum Chordata; class Mammalia; order Chiroptera; family Phyllostomidae; genus Sturnira; species Sturnira hondurensis. Next base: position 8,259,194 of record NW_028094846.1, on the reverse strand, counting down.
ATTGACTACATGGATGATGAGAAAATCTATGGCACACTCAAAAATAATTGATCAAATAATTGCTGGTTGAAAGGCATCCGATAAACACCATAAATATGAAGACATTTATTCAAGGCAAAATGTACACACACGGATGCTGTATTTTCTAAAAGAATTGTCTTCACATAGAGGCTCCTAAACAATAAATACAGGTTGTGTTTGTGAAGACAATTTTCCCATCACCTAGGCTCAGATCTTGTGGAGGAAATCTTCTGAAAATTGCCGTCAACTCCTGCACTTGGAACTGACTGAATGAGTTTGTCACTTTTTCTCTCTGAATGTATCAGGAAACAAGTAAACACTATTGAAATGGAAGCCACATCAGCTGGGCTGGCTTCTCCTTTGCATACTTACTGGGACTTCTTATATCTAAGAGCAAACTTGGACCCAGTGTTCTTTCTCTTGGAAACGTACAAGCAGCCTTTCCCCGGCCCACCCTGGCCCCACATGCCAAATGCCCGTTCTCTACCCCTTTGGTGACGTGTCCTAATGACACTGGAAGGGCGGGAGTGGCCAATATTGATCAAATAAGAGCAGCGTTCAGAAGGTGCTGCATTTACCGTTGTCCTTCGTGTGTTTGATTTGTGTCTTTTTCAGTTTTTGCAGTTTGTCAGCCGGCCCACGCTGACTCCTGATCAGCCAGGAGACCTGCTTCTCTCACAGGGCCCGGCTCTCTCGTCACAGCTCTTTCGAGCTTGGCTGCCCTTTTGCAGTAATTGGTCCCTCTTGGGGACTTTGGTCTTTTGGTATTTATTTACTTTTTTAGGTTCAGTATAGTCTCCATTATTTTACAGGAACAGTTTTATTATCTGAAACAAGCAACCACCAATGAAAAATTGGGGCCGAATCACAGGCTTCAGGACCCAGATGAGAAATAAAGAAAGATTGTTTATAGCCGTAAGTATTTGCTTGGCAGTTTTCCTTCTGTCTAGTGTGCTGGGGCACATTTTTTTTTTTCATCGCAGGCCAGTAATTAGGCATCAGATTACGTCTTGATATTACAAATGCGCTGCCCTCTGTTGGAAGTCTGGGAGTCCTCAGTTTCTCTGGGGTTCATCTCTCCGTTTCGGAATCAGAATCCGGCCCATGCATGAGGCTCCTGTGTCTTTTGACGGTTTTTGTATAGCCAGATCTCCATGGCCACCTCTGGTTGACTTCCCTGCCATTGTTCCTCTAAATTCAGCAAATATATTTGTTGAGCACTGGTTGTGATTACGTGCCAGACAGCGTGATAAATGCCCAGATGCCTAACCCATGGTTCCTGATTTCCAGGAGCTCCACCTGGGTAGAGGGGACAGACATGCACGGATAAGTAGAAAGGAAAGCTGACTCCATACAGTTCTACAACTCTACAAAACTTACATGCTCTGTGGGCAGAGGCAGCCACGGACAGCTAGGACTTGGTACTGGAGCAATCGTTGGCTTCCTGCCTGATGCATTAGGTGTTCCACGTGTGGTATGCACGGCTTTGGGAAGGGGATGTAATTAGAAGGTGGGGCCTCAGGAAGGGCTGCACAGAGAGGGATGCAGCCGGAACCTCACCGGCATCTTCCTGTCCTGCTCACACTTTGAGCGTGACTAGAACCACGGTGGGTGACAGTGGGTGGCAGCACGGTCAGGAGCAATGTGCTGATGGAGTGTCCAGCCAGACATTGCCCGTTAACAGATACAACAGACTGCTGTGCCAAGTGCTATGTGAGCCTGTGTATGCGTATGGGGTGGCCCAGCTTGCTGAGGGAGATTGAGCACTACCGGTCCGTCTACACCAGCCACCTCACTCCCTTGCCTGTCCTAGAGCAGGGGTCCCCAACCTCCAGACTGCGGACCGGTACTGGTCCGGGCCTATTAGGAACCGGGAAACATAGCAGGAGGTGAGCTTGAATGTAAAGTGCTTGAATCATCCCAAAACCGTCCCCCAGAATCCCATAGTCTGTGGACATTTGTCTTCCATGAAACCAGTCCCTGGTGCCAAAAAGGTTGGGGACCACTGTCCTAGAGTTCTTGCTCCAGGGTGACCCCTCTTGAGGAATTCACTCCTCCACAGGGTCTCTGAACACAGCAAAGTTGTAGCTTCTTTGAGGCAAGCTCTGTAGTAAGGCTGATATGGGCTTCGTTGGTCTGGTCCCTGGCCACCATTCCTAGCTCCTCTCCCAGAATGCCCCACTTTCCTCCCACTGACCCAAGCTGCTGTTAGTTACTTCTCATAGCTCCTTGCTTTTAAGTGCCTTTTCTTCTGCTTAGAGTGATCCTTACACAAAGTGTGGGAGGTGGCTTGGGGGGAGGAGTCTGTGGGGGGAGGAGATGAGTGAATAGGAGATTGCAGGAGATGAGTGAATAGGAGAATCTAGGTGAGAGATAGGAAGCCCTGCATGGAACACCTGGGAATGGAGAGAAAGAGTCCGATGAAACCGGTATTTAGGAAGTTTAGAAGCTACAAAATTTGATGACTAATTAGATATAGTGGGTGATGAAAAAGAGTCTGTGATAAGCCTGAGGGGTCTGGCTTGGATTGGATTTTCTGTAATTACCTGTATCCCTTAGAGAAGTCTGTCAACGTGAGCTACAAACCAACATTCCATGTAATTAACTTCTGTTTTTAACAAGGTTCGAGTTATATTTTAACAAAGAAAACTGTGAATTGACTCGATGTCTAGGCAATGTGACTTTCATTTTTGTTATTCACATTAGTTTTTTAATAACAAAAATTAAAAATAACACCTAATAGAGTGAGTAGGATGAACTGTTTGGATATGCAGAGGATTATGAAGGTGTCTTCTTCAACATTCATGGTTATCTTTTAGAATTGTTGTGTTCCAATCTTTTAAAGGCGGAATACAGATTTAAAAAATAGGTGGTAATGACTGGAGAAACGTTCTTTGCGATTGGGTTAAGGACCTCGCATAGATGCTTGGGTCCTGTTTTCCACCGCATAGAAAAAGTGGAAGGCATTTCCAGCATCGCTTGTTATGATTTTCCTGCGTTCCGAACGCTGACGGAGAAACACTGGCATTTTTCTTGCTCCTCCGTAGAACCTGGAAAAGAAAGAATGTGTTTTTAATGTAGCTCTGGTATATCTGTAGTCTTTTGAAATCATGACATCTCCCGAAGAGCGTCGGCTGCAGACGCTGAGTTGAGACGCGGAACCAGGCTGTTAGGGCCTGCGTGAATGATGTGGGGGGTGACATCTCGCCTGCTAATGAAGCACAGAGGACAGTCCTTCAGTTTGACATGTAATTAATTCTTAAGGGAAAAAATGAGCCTTTTGGGGGGTAGTAAATGGTGGTTCTGCTCACAAATAGATCTGGTTTCCTTCCCCCCAGGCACACTGTGGGACCAAACTTCCTGATCTGCGGCGCAGACACTGGTCACGTGACTGACTTCGGCCAGCGAGACGTGAGTGGGGGTGACACGCACCATCTCTGGGCGAAAGTCTAAGAGCCAGGGAGTAATTTGCCCATGTCTTTTCCCTTGTCCTGGAGACTGGTGATGCTCTGGACGACGGTGGCATTATCGCGTGTGGGGATGTGGGGGACGAATCCTTAGCAGATGTACAACCTTCATGGTTTGGGGGCGGGTTTGTGAAGCCCGCCCTGCCACACGCACCGAGAATCCCTTGTTCACACACTTTAGCACACTGCTTGTGTTTCCTGATTACCAGGTGCCTGTTGTGGAGAATTTTGAAAATATAGAAAAGAATGAAAAAGATACAAGCATCCACTGAAATCACCTGTGTAAAAATAATTGAATATTTGGGTGGACAGTTGACCCTTGAACGGCATGGATTTGAACCGAGTGGATGCACTTAAATGTGGATTTCCCCCCCCCCAAAATGCTATAAATGTATTTTCCTCTGTCTTATGATTTTCCGAATAACATTTTCTTTAGCTTACTTTATTCTAAGACTACAGTATATAATGCAAATAACACACTAAAATGTGTCCATCCTCTGTTCATGTTGTCAGTGAGGTTTTGGACAAAAGTAGGCATTAATTAGTAGTTAAGTTTGGGGGAGTCAAAAGTTGTCAGTGGATTTTTTAAACTGCGTGGGGGTTGGTGGCCCTAATCCCCGTGCTGTTCAAGGGGCAGTTGTATTTTATATCTCTCTCTTGTATATATTGAATTTCCAAGACTGAGGTCACATTATACATACAATGTTGCCTTTTTGCTTCATGCTATATCACTAGTCTTTAAAATTAATAAATTTGCTGCCTCATCTTTAATTAGGGAAGAAACCATGTGATCTATTTTTATATTTATATTATGTTTTGTACCGTTGTATAATTTATAACAAAGCCATATTTTGCTTTTACGCTTTTCTGCTTGTGAATAGCAGCCTAAGTGAAGAGGGCTACATTGGCACCCCTCTTTGCTTGGATTCTCGTTATGTCCTTAGAGTAAATCCTAGAAGGGGAATTACAGGGCCAACAGGTGTGCACAGTTTGAAGACATTGCTGAGTTGCACAGGAGGAAGATTGTACCAATTAACACTCTGGCAATGAGAGAGGGGCCGTTTCACCATCCCTGTTGAGTATTAGAGTTCCTTTTCATCTGTTACTTTGATAGGTGAACATGTTACGTGTTGTTTTAGATTTGTGTTTGTTTATTTTACTACAAGTGATGTCGAACGCTTATTTTACATGTTTATGACCCATTTGCCTTTTTTGGTGGTCGTTCTGGGAGTTGTCTAAGTCAGGGGTGCCCAAGCTTTTGGCGTCTCTGGGCCACACCGGAAGGAGAAGAGTTGTCTTGGGCCACACGTTAAATACACTGTGACACATCATCACAAAGGAATCTCATCACGTTTTAGGTAAGTTTACGATTTTGTGCTGGGCTGCATGCATGGCCATGCTGGGCTGCATTTGGCCCACAGGCTGCAGGTGGGGAACCCCTGGTGGGTTCTCGAGCCCCCAACCACCAAACCCTGCAGGAAGCCAACAGCCACGTTCTGTGACCACAAAGCCCCAGCACGTGTTTCTGAAGTGTGAGTGTTGAGCAGGCTTCTCTGATGCCCTCTCGTCTTCCTTGTTTTGATTATTTTCTCTCTGGCAATCTCCCTCCACAGCCTCTGTCTCCCCCAAGCTTTGGTCTCCCTCCAGGCATTTTATTGCCCTGGGCTGTAGCCATGGCAGAACCTGAAATGTTGGGGAGAAAGGGATAAATATGATCGAAGGTATATAGTTCTGAGTGGAACGGCGTTATTGTGGAAAAACCCACGAAGCGTCTCCCTTATGAAGTTCCCTTCCTACCAGATGATACATGCCCATGGCAAAGAGGCAGCGGGCACGTCTTCTCCTGGAGGGTCAGTGATTCGGGGCACAGCCCGCTTCTCCGGCTTCAGGCTCAAATCTACCATAGCTGGGGTGGGGGTCGGGCGGAGGGGGAAGCTTAAATAACTCTTCCTGGAAGTGTTCTTGTTGACTTCATAGACACTGCTTTACTCCCGATTGTCTATTTGGTGCATTTGAGAAGGGAGAAGAGAGAATCTAAATTTCCCCAAAGCGAGTGCTATTTTTTAGCTCGTGTGAGATAAAAGACAGATTGAAACGGAGCCAGACGGGCCTGCCCTTCACCCTCCATCTCGTTGGAGTTGGAGGCGCGTGTCGGTGTGTCAGGCAGCAGCTGGCAGGCTCTTTCATCATCATTAATTGTCCGCCGAGTTCTCACAAGGAGAGACGAGAATTCAGGTTTAATTACGTCTGTACCATCTCTGATCAAGTTCAGGGGATTCTGGTGGCACAAAACAGGCGTGGGCCCGTGGTGCGCCAAGGGTACTCTGTGAGACAGCAGCCACGCGTGTCCTTGAGGGGCAGAGATGAATGAACTGAGCTCGACGGGAAGGGAGGCTTATTAAGGTGGGCAACTCTCTTGAGATATGCTGAAGGGGACCAGGGGGAAGGGAGGTGAGCAAAGATTTGTTCAGGGAAATGTGCTTGTTTTGATGGGTGGTAACCGACTGCCAGACAGGGAGCAAAGCAATGCAGTTGGTTTCAGATAAAACAGTAACTCTCCCACGGTTGTTGACGTGAGGAAACAGGTCTCTTGGGATGATCTCTGATTTTACTGGTGCAGAGCGAGCCTTAGGGACCGGGAAGCTGGCATTGGCTAACGTGAGAACTCAAGGACCGCTTAAGTGAAATGACAAGGGGCAGGTGACACGGGAGCTGAGAGTATCAGTAGCTTATTTCATTGTTTCTCGAAATACGTCAATGCCTACCAATGGCCTTCACCACGCTCATGACGATGGTCCTGCTGCCCGGCTGAACCGCACAAGGTCTCATTCTGATCTTCTGTTCACCTTGGGGACGTCCCTGTCTGCTTCTAGTCTTTTCCTTATTGACTGACCCATGAACTTTGCATCGCAGAATGAAGCTGTGGCCCCTGCTCCATTTCCCGTCATCGGGGTATAGATCTTATGCTCACCAGTGTTAACCACCCAGCTTCATCTTAATCTCCCTTCCTGAAAGGAGCTCTGAGGCCACTGCTGGAGTTATCTCTGTGGACTTAGGTGTTTTCAAGAATTGCAGAGAGTGACCATCGGGCCCTCTGCTTTTCGAAAGGACAATGTCATTGCTGTTCTCATGTCCCGGGAAGAGCCATTTTTCTTAGTGCTTAGGCCCCCTGCCCACATTGGAAAAAATTAAAAAATAGTAGATCACATAGATGGAACCTGAGAAATCTAAAATCAACCACCGTGTGTGTGCATTTTACACAGCAGAAGGGCTTTGTGCATCTTCTAAATCTCCAGTGGAAGAAACCTTCCCCCCGTCTATGGCGTGTGGTCTTTTGTATCAGGCCTCTAATCGAAGCCACGTAGTTCATTTCTGCTCTAATTTTTAGAGCCAGGAACAAGACTAACAGAGGTGAGTTTGGAAAAACAAGGAAATCCAAAGCCGAGCTCTCAGACTTTGACATATATGTTCGTTAAAATAGGTCTATAAGAGGATCAAAATAGAATACAAGAATATATGTATATGTATGTATCAGTGTGTGTGTGTGTGTGACTGTGTCTTAAAGCCAGAGGATCCGTGTTTGCACTTCCACTCAACCACACTAGGCACAGGGAAGGCGCTCAGTAAATATGTACCACATGTGTGAAATATTTATTGGACGTGTTTAACAGCTTCCACAGTGAACACCTGCCCTGGTGGGCTACCCATGTGAATTGAGGTGTGAGCGGAGCAGAGGTAAACGCTGGGTACCAAAGCACTGGGTTGTGATTCGGCTCATCCCAGAGCACGGAGCCCACCGGACCTGCCCCCAAGGTGTGGGGAGCACAGACCCCGGCTCTGGGCCCTGGGGCGGGGCCTTTGGGCTGCAGCGGTAGCTGGGTGGAGCCAAGAGAGGCCTGTGAGCTAAGAACAGGATGTATATACACACGCGTCACCGTGATGGGAAGTCATCACTTCTGTTTGCTTCCTGTTCTAAGTCCACTCCGTGGGACCAATTTTTCCTCTGTTTCCAGTGACATACAGACATGTCCCATGGTTTTGCTGTCCAAGCCAGATGAGCACAAGTAGTTCCGTCACTTCAAGCCACACTCTGTTATCTTAGCGTGGTGACTAATATACCTGGTCCCATGTTATGGTTCTAAAACTGCAGTTGTGTTTTAAACTTACAAGTTCTTCTTTTCTGCCTGTTCAGCCTTATTCCAGAAGGAGGCTCTGGTCAGGGAAATGGGGGTTCTCCTCTCTCCCGCCTGCTCTTCCTTCCCCAGCTCCTCTCTCGCACCTTCTACACTCTGCTCACTCCGGGTTCCACCGAGAAGTTGCACATTCTGCTTTACAAAGGCTCGTCCCAGCTGTGGGGGGCCGGGGCCTCATCATTACCAGGTCCCTTTTGTATCAATTGTCTCCAGAGAGACAAGAAGCAATGGTCCCAAGGCAACAAGGACACCACATAATCCCACTGCTATTATAATACCTCAGGACTGAATATTTAAAAGGTAGGCAGGCTTCAGACTTGTAATGGAGAGAAAATATCCCTTCTAGCCATTAAGGAGTGTGAGGAAATGTAAGCTGTTGAAAAACCGGTTGGCAAAGCTGGCAGAATTCATAACTCGAAAGATCCTGGGTTATGTTCATAAATAAGTAAAGCTTCGAGGTATAAAATAAAGCTAATTCAGAAGTCCATTCAGGAAGGTGACCAGAGAGTGCATAATTAAAGTAACTGGTTTCATAGGCAATTTTGAACGTTGTCTCCAGGAAGATGGTCACTCTGAGATACTCACAGACAACCCCGAGGAGACGAGCATGAAGAAGAAAATGAGCTGAGATGGCTCTGAGTTCAGATTCTCGAGTGCAGGTGGACAGATTCTAATTCTGACTAAATAATTTATGATCTAGGCGGCCTAAGGAGACGTGCAGAACTCCTCCCTGCTTGAATTTTTCTCATCCATAAACCGGTGCCTGTCTCACGGGGTGGCTGTGGGAATACCAGCAGTGAACGTGGTTTAGGGTAAGTGCTCAATAACTCTATTATTGTTTTTTCTATATTGATTGATCTTAGAGAAAGGAAAGGGGGGAAGGGGAGAGAGAGAGAAACATCAACCTAAGAGAGAAACATTAATCGGTTGCCTCCCATATGCCCCCCAACTGGGCATCGAACCCTCAACCCAGGCCTGTGTCCTGTCTGGGAATCCAACCAACAGCCTTTCCATGTATAAGACGATGCTCCAATTAACTGAGCCACACTGGCCAGGGCGTCAATAACAATATTATCATTATTATTATTATTATTATATCTAGATTTTTTTCTCCTAGAAGCACCCAAAGTCTGAGACAAAGACGGCCATTTCTTTTTTTAAAAAAATATTTTATTTATTTATCTTTAGAGAGGAAGGGAAGGAGAGAAGGAAAGAAACATCAATGTATGGAACTGGCCTGCAACCCAGGCTTGTGCCCTGACTGGGAATCGAACCTCGATTGTGTGGTTCGCAGGCCTGCGCTCAATCCACTGAGCTACACCAGCCAGGGCCAAAGATGACCATTTCTAATAGAGAGAGGATACAGGACCAAAGCAGTGGGTACAAAGCTGACAGAATGAGAGTGGGTTGGCTCTTTATGTCGATCGGGTTTGATCACGCGGGGTGGGCCAGAGTAGGTTTACGGGTATTCGTATGGGAAATGATACAATAATTAATAAAGAACAATACAAGAATGAACTCTGCATTTTACATACCCATAACTGTAAACCCTCTTTTGCCTGCTCTGTGTAGTCACAAAACCAAACTCAGTTTCGATATAAAAAAGACAGAAGCACGCCAAAAACGCGTTTAAATTCTACTCACAGAGAGAGGGACTTCTGGTTTATTCCGGGTTTCTAGCATTTAGTTTACTAACTCTTTTTTTCTACAAAAAAAANAAGTGCTCAATAACTCTATTATTGTTTTTTCTATATTGATTGATCTTAGAGAAAGGAAAAGGGGGAAGGGGAGAGAGAGAGAAACATCAACCTAAGAGAGAAACATTAATCGGTTGCCTCCCATATGCCCCCCAACTGGGCATCGAACCCTCAACCCAGGCCTGTGTCCTGACTGGGAATCCAACCAACAGCCTTTCCATGTATAAGACGATGCTCCAATGAACTGAGCCACACTGGCCAGGGCATCAATAACAATATTATCATTATTATTATTATTATTATATCTAGATTTTTTTCTCTTAGAAGCACCCAAAGTCTGAGACAAAGACGGCCATTTCTTTTTTTTAAAATATTTTATTTATTTATCTTTAGAGAGGAAGGGAAGGAGAGAAGGAAAGAAACATCAATGTATGGAACTGGCCTGCAACCCAGGCATGTGCCCTGACTGGGAATCGAACCTCGATTGTGTGGTTCGCAGGCCTGCGCTCAATCCACTGAGCTACACCAGCCAGGGCCAAAGACGACCATTTCTAATAGAGAGAGGTTACAGGACCGAAGCAGTGGGTACAAAGCTGACAGAATGAGAGTGGGTTGGCTCTTTATGTCGATCGGGTTTGATCACGCAGGGTGGGCCAGAGTAGGTTTACAGGTGTTCGTATGGGAAATGATACAATAATTAATAAAGAACAATACAAGAATGAACTCTGCATTTTACATACCCATAACTGTAAACCCTCTTTTGCCTGCTCTGTGTAGTCACAAAACCAAACTCAGTTTCAGATATAAAAAAGACAGAAGCACGCCAAAAACGCGTTTAAATTCTACTCACAGAGGGAGGGACTTCCGGTTTATTCTGGGTTTCTAGCATTTAGTTTACTAACTCTTTTTTTCTACAAAAAAAAAAAAAGAAAAAAATGTCAAAAAAGCAGTCTCGTTTTCTGATTCTATTCTTTTATGTTGGTTTGTAGATAAGCCTGACACAGACTCCATTCTTCACTCGTGAAGATATAACTAGCGACCCCCGAGGCTTGTGGCGGTGGTACTAACTCAGGTTGACGTCCCCCTGGGGGCGACATGATGCTCCCTGGAAGGGCTGTCCCCCAGTGTTGACATGGGGATCCAGACTTATCCTCTGCTTCCGAGGACCCTTTGGATGTCCTGAGCTGGATCTTCCCCTTTTCCCAGCTGATGAGCGACGTGCAAGATGAGGATTGGGTAGAACGTTTCATATCCAGCCGGAAGTCAGTCCTCACTTATTCTCACGTTCCTGTGGCCAGAGCCTTGTCACCTGGCCTCAGCCTCGTTGCCGGGGAAGCTCGAAAATGTAGGTTTCCCGTATTCCCACGTTGGGAAAAGGGACTGGAAGGAATTTAATTAGCCTCTGCTGTCTAACTTTTATTATGAAATGAAATAGTTTGTGTAAGGCTTTATAGGGTGAGTTGCAATGAGGAATATTGAGATGTGGCCATTAGATGAAAGAAAAAGTTTTTGTACTTTAAAATGCATTCATCTGCATAGCAGCGAAGGGCCTCTCTGAGTGGGCGGGACTCAGATCCCCTGGGGAGGCAGAGCTCATTTTTGCGTCCTCAGGTCCAGATGCTGAGGAAGCGGCAGTAACTTCATGCCCGTCAGATCTCCTCATAACATCAAGACGCTTCCTAATAACTCCAGAGAACACCGAAACTGCTTTCCTCTGGCTCATCGAGTTTAACTCGGTGTTAACTTGATATTCTGCGCCTCCTCTCTAGAATTGCTCTCAACATCCTTCAATTTTTACAGCTAAGTCTGGAATAGCAAACTGTCCTGGATTCATCCATCAAACAGTGACTGAGCATCTCTTATGAAAAGACAGTAAGACTAGTTTTCGGTTATGTGTCTTCAGGTAGGAAGACGGCTTTCCAAAGGGATAGAAACTTTCAGTTCAGGAAACAATCTATTTAATAATTGTAGTCTGTAGAAGCACAATGCAAGGTCCTAAAGTGATAATCATACCAGTTGGCTGCCGGCTTCTCGTTTGAGTGACTAACCACACAAGAAAATGGGCAAAGACGGTAGCGTGTTGACCAGCTTTGAGAGGAAGGACTCAGGATTGCCCTCGCAAAGTTTTCCAGTGCCGGCTGGGTTGTGTGATGGGCAATTCAGTACTGTTTTGGGCAAAGATGGATTGCCCATGATTCTTAACCTCTCCTTCCTGTTGTTTCTCCTTCTCAGTCAGTAATAAGCTGGATTGGGCTGTCCCTGTAGCTCCCGGCCGCTCTCAGAGCGATCATTTGTCCCTTCTGCCCTCCGGCACACTTCAGGAATGGCTTCCCCTACTCGTCTTCCTCACTTGGGTGTGAGCCCAAGAGAAAGTAAAAGCAATTTAATTTTAATGTTATCTGGAGTCAGACATAATTAGGAAGACAAATCTGCTGGAAAACAAAATATGCTCTCCAAAGCCAAATACTGTGCTGTTGGCAATCAGATTCAGCACCGACCTAATGCATTAACTGTGTTCTCTGAGGCTTTCACTCACCAAGATAATAGTTATGTTTCAAGAGGGCACGATGTGACCCACGGTATTTCCAAATTCTCGAGAGCAACAAGCCATGAAAAAAAAACACAAGATGTATCTGTGTGTGTGAGTTCTCAAAATCATCCTTTGATTTCGTGTGGTAGGAAGAGTATCAGAGTGGGGGCAAGGTTATCAAAGGGCCATCCAGGCTGTTAAAAAGTACAGATTTCTGAGCCCCACCCCACACTTAGGAAGTTCAGATTTCTGGGGGCAGAACCCCATAGGCTGAATTTCTGGCAAACTCCCTGGTTTGAGAGCTCATTAAAAGTTTGGCAACCGTTAAACAAGTCATCAAGTCACAGAACTGCCCTCACCTGTGGAAGAAGAATATGCACAGTGACTGTGTTTGTCACAGAGAGAGCTGTTATGCAGATTAAAAGAAAATCATGAGCCCAGAGCCCTTTGCCAAGTGAAAATTCCCCTGCAAATATAAGCCTGTGCTGTGAAATCGAAGACAAACAGCCAAGCCTTGGTCTCGCATTTTCTCCAGAACCCGTCAGGTTCCCCTCCCTGTAGGCACTTAGGCACAGAGGCATATCAGAGTGCAGTGCGTTTATGCTGGGCCCCTGCTGTAGCTGAGTTTATTATATCAACTGTAGCAGGTCCAAAGTGAAGGCAGAGCTAACTCTAAGCAAGGTTCCGTTAGTGCACTTGCAGATTTAAAGGGGACAGGCACACTGTTCTCTTCTGTTGATCAGGGACACAAACAAAGCTATTAGGTCTAGGGAACAGAGGGAAAAACATCACTTTTCATATTGTGCAACCAACCTTAAATCAGGTCAATCTCTCCTTCGTTGCTGGCTAATATCCAAGGCGCAGGGAAAAGCTGAGGCTTTTTTTTTTTTTCATTTAGAATGGATTTTTGCAGTGTTTATAAACCAAGGCTCCTTGAAATTTCCATTAGGAGGATCACACAGTTCACCTCTTGTCCTGCCCTTTATCCTTTCTCCTGGAATAGCTGAGCAATTTTGAAAATTCTCACTAGTTTAATTGATTAGTAAGGAGAGCTATTTTTGAAAGTCACCTTTGGCAAAGCAGAACTGAGACTGACATGCAGTCAAGAGTCTCTGACCTTGGTGTCTGCAGTACAGAGAATAAGAACATGACCTTCATTATAGCTTTGAACGTGTGAGGAAGGGAAGGGCATGACCATTTATGAACTCAGTGCCAGCACTCTTCTAGGCACATAAGACTTGCTGTGTCATTGAATTGTAATAATTCATAATCCTATGACATAGGTATGGTCACTAGACTTATAGGCAAGGAAGCTGAGGGTCAATGTGGTTAACTTGGTAATAGGTGGTGGAGCTGGAGTTATTTCTGTATAACAATCACCCTAGAACTTAATGACTTAAAACAATAATTGTCATTATTGCTCACAAGTCTGTCGCCCCTGTATGTTGACAGGTCAGTTGGGCAGTTCTAGGTCAGCTTCAGCTATTTCTGGTTAGCTTGCTCATGCCTCTGCAGTCAGTTTCCCAGTTGGCTGGTTGTGTGTGCAGGTGTGCATGTGTTTTGTGTGTGTGTGTCTGTCTGATGGTCACTCATGTGGGTAGCAGTTGGCTGACTGTTGGCTTGGGCACGGGGGTGTGACAGTTTGTATTTTCCAAAGATGGCCACTGCAACACGTCTAATCCCCTGTGTCCTTTATGCAATGAGATATCATGGTTTTCTCACTTCTGCCCCCGTTCCTTGAATCTGGGCAGAACTTTGGAACTGCTTTGACCAATAGAATATGTCAGAAGGAATGCGGGGCCAATTTCCAGGCTTAGACCTGGAGACACCAGAAGCTTCTGTCTTCTTCCCTTTATGGCTTTGCTCTGGGAACCTGCCTCGGTGCTAGGAGGAAGCCAAGCAGCCATGCGAAGAGGCCTCATGTAGGTGTCCAGCTGACAGTCCCAGCTGAGGTCCCAGGTGACAACCAGCATCAACCAGCAGCCATGTGAGTGAGTGAGCCTTAGATGGCTCCTGCCTCCGGAGGTCAAGTCACCCCCAGCCTCCGAGCGGCCCAGCTGATGCCCGGGAAGGCGAGAAGAACTATCTTTGCCAGCCCCTGCCCAAGGTGCTTATTAGTAAGGGAAATAAGTAACAATGGTTGTTTTAAGCCACTGAGTTGGAGGTGGTTTGCTGTGCAGAAATGGATAAGAGGACTAGCATGATNGGGCCAATTTCCAGGCTTAGACCTGGAGACACCAGAAGCTTCTGTCTTCTTCCCTTTATGGCTTTGCTCTGGGAACCTGCCTCGGTGCTAGGAGGAAGCCAAGCAGCCATGCGAAGAGGCTTCATGTAGGTGTCCAGCTGACAGTCCCAGCTGAGGTCCCAGGTGACAACCAGCATCAACCAGCAGCCATGTGAGTGAGTGAGCCTTAGATGGCTCCTGCCTCCGGAGGTCAAGTCACACCCAGCCTCCGAGTGGCCCAGCTGATGCCCGGGAAGGCGAGAAGAACTATCTCTGCCAGCCCCTGCCCAAGGTGCTTATTAGTAAGGGAAATAAGTAACAATCGTTGTTTTTTTTAAATATTTTATTCATTTATCTTTAGAGGGGAAGGGAAGGAGAGAGGAAGAGAAACATCAATGTATGGTTGCTTCTTGTGCATCCCCGGCTGGGAACTGGCCCCTGCCGGGAACTGACCTGCAACCCAAGAATGTGCCCTGACTGGGAATCGAACCGTGATTGTCTGGTTCACAGGCCCGTGCTCAATCCACTGAGCTACACCAGCCAGGGCTAACAATCGTTGTTTTAAGCCACTGAGTTGGAGGTGGTTTGCTGTGCAGAAATGGATAAGAGGACTAGCATGATAATGGGTCATGTTTTCCCTATCACTCAGCAGGCTAGACCGGGCTTCTTTGCATGATTGCTCACAGGGTAGAGAGGGAGAGGGAGAAGAGGGAGGAAAAGGAAGCACAAAAGGTTCCTTGAGGTTTAGGCTCAACACGGACACACTGTCAAGTGGACTGCATCTTGTCGTGCAGAGCAAATCACAACGCCAGCCCAAGTCAAGGGAGGGGAGAACAGATTGCCTTTTGATGGGAGGAGCTGGAGAGTCAAGTTGAAAGGTGCAAATACAAAAGGAGGAATGAAGCCTTGAGGCCAGTTTTGCAATCTGCTGTGTTATGCAACCTCCTAAAGTTTGTGGACAATTCAGGTCAGTGAGGAAGGTGGTGACACTTTCAAGACCCAAGATCTGTAATGATTGTGACTCATGTAACAATATAGAGAGAGTGAGGTCTGATTTTTGGTAAGCTTGGCCATGTAGAATATTCTATGCATGAAAAAGAATTAAGAAAATAGCTATCACAAAGCCCATATGTGTGACTGACAGTGAGGCATGCAACTCCCCACAGGCCCCAGTGCAGGGCTTGGAAGGAACGGGAACACCTTCATTCCTTTATGCTGCACAACACACAGGGCAGGTGTCAAAACTGGATTTATACGAATTCATTGATTTATTGGAGAAAGAAGTGGGGTGCATGAAGAGGTGGTCTTTGGACTATTGTCAAGGCTCTTACAGGGTCTAAGTTCATGAACACCCACCTCCAAAGGTGGGTTATACTGGGGAGCACAGGAAACCAAGTTCACTGTGGAACAAATAACATATCTGGGTCATCTTTGGAGTAAGTTTAGTGGCTTCTGGTAGAGGCCCGATTTGTGGACAGGTTCCAATCAGTCACCACCTTGCTGGGCTGGGGATGCCAGGAGTGGCCTCTGGACCATGGGGAAGAAAGCACGAGGCCTCTTTGACTTTTTCAGATGAACTAATGAAATAGACCCACTTCAGTTCAGTGCAACTCAAATCCACAAGTAGCTACCGATCACCTTCCATGCTCCAGGCACTATGGTGGGTGCTGAACACACGGAGCTAACATAGGATCTGGGCCTTGTTTCCAAGGTGTTCATGGTCTCACTAAGTCAGGGAAAAGATTCTTATCATCCAGTGGGCTAAGCACTATGATTCTGTCAAAGAGGGTGTGAACAGGACGCATGGAGAGGAACATTGAATTTAATTGGTGGGTCTAGGAGGGCTTCCTGGAAGTCTCCAGGATGAGAAGGGGTTGCCTAGGAGAAGAGGGGAAGTGTGCCACTAGGGAGAGGGAACCGCATACGCAAAGACCCAGAAACAAGAGGCCAGCCAGACCAGAGTCTGAAAACGTGTGAGAGAAGGGTGAGAGGTGAACTTGTAGAGGAAGGTGGAAGTGACATGGTGGCATTTGTGTTTAGGAACCAGGGCTGTGGAGCAGGGCCTCGAGGGAGAAAACAGACAAGAGAGCTCGGAGAGGGAGTTATAGGGATCCAGGCCAGGAGCGACGAGGGCCCCACCTCAGAGAGCAGTCATAGGACTGGAGAAGAGGGCGTTTAACAAAATTCTGTCACCGGACATGGATTAACTGGGGGTGGCATTGGGGAGTCCAGGGTGATGCTTAAATTTTGAACAATGGGTGGCTGGTGCAGCCATTGTCTGACCCGGGGAACATAGGAGGATGGGCAGGCTGAGCCCAGCGGAGGACAGGCCATGTCGGAGGGTCCAGGAGACATCTAGCCTGACAAAGTGTGCCCTAAAGACTTTAGGAGAGTTTTTCAGCTGATTCTAACTCCTATCTCTTCCCCTCTCTTTGCCTGCCTCCATCCTTGGCTCTCCAATCCTCTGCAAAAACCAAACATCCAGAGCAAAATAGTGAAAAATGCATTTGAAGGAGTCTCTGTGGTCATGAGGAGTACTGTGCATGTCCACCTAGGTGCTGCTGTATCCTCCCTTCCAAGTCCTACATGTGTAGCGCATGGCCTCGCACATTCCATAAATGACCTTGTACGTACATTGTCAAACATTAGGATGAACCCGCTCCAAGCTTACTTTTATGCACTTCCTGGGCCATGGAGACACGGGACCGAGATGTTTCCTGGGACGCAGGACTGTCAGTGCTAAACCTGGGACCACCCCAGGACAAGCAGCGGAGTTGGTCACCCTAGCGGTAGGAGGGCGCATCACACTCACTCCATCATTAGCCTGGGAGGCAAAGCTCTGTTGGGTTAGGGGTTAGGGCTGGAGTGAGGCTGCCTGAGCTCACAGCCAAGGCCCACCACGGACTGTGGGACCCTGGGCCAGACAGAGCTTGGGGCGCAGATTTGTCACCTGTAAAATGAGGAAATAATTGTACCCACTTCATAGGGCTGTTGCCGAGATTAAATGACACACCTGACACAGAAGTAACTGATGGCCCGGCCCCATGGGCACTCTTTCCTGAGTCTCAACTCCCTGGGCCCCCAGGAGACCCCTGGTGTCAGCATTTGGTACTGAGTGCTGTCCCATCTTGTGGCCATACAGCAGCTTCTTACGGGGTGTTTACTGTCTGCATGGGGGGCTTTTCACAAGACTGAGAGCTCTGTGGGATGTGGGGAGAGTCAGGGCCGCCTCAGGGTTAGCCTCTTCCCAGAGACAAAGTCCATGTTTTAAGCATGGAGTTGACAAATGTCATAACCTAAGAAGGAGGAACTTGAGGTGTCAGCTGGGTGAGGACCCCATCTCTATTAGCTCCTCTCATGAAAAAGGGCGTGGGTGGGGAGACAAAGGTGGGGAGGGGAGTTCCAAAGTAGTGAGTGCCCCGCACTGGGGTCAGTCCCATAGAGGCACACCAGCCTGTGCTTGTGCTCTGACAGTCAAAGTGTGATGACACAGCCTTTCTTTACACACACACACACACACACACACACACACACACAGTGCTGGCTGGTTCATCCGTCCTCTGGAAGGCAGTGTGCAGGGCTTGCTTACCCCAAATCGCCTGATTTCCCATCCCATCTCCGTCAGGGTGCTGCTGACCTCCTTCCCCGGTTTTCTCCTATTTCGGGCCCAGTCCCGTTCTGCGCCTGACGTTCCTTCCCTTTGCTCTGAAGAGTGAGGACCCTGCTTTGCAGGATAACAAATAGAACCGTCAAACACATCAGTGCTGCCGCCTGCAAAGATAAATGGGGCGGCACGTGGAGCGACCTCTGTGGATCCTGGGGACCCAGCAGGAACCAACCTTGTGACAGATGGGGGACAAGTGGCGCTGACACAATCGGGGCGCATGGCTGTCGAGGCGGCAGGGTGGTGTCCGCTGCTCCGTGGGCTCCCCCTCCCTCTCTGCCACATGCACACTGTGTTGCTGGCAATCGTGAAGGGGTAGCAGGCAGGTCAGTGCTCCTCGCCAGGCCTTGGGAATCTCCCTGCCAGCCACACGGGGCAAGGCAGCAGGCTGTGTGCAGAGCACCCTGCTGCCTCTGGGGTGACAACCGAGCTACCTTGCAGAGAAAGCCAGTCCTGGGCAAAGGCCAGGGCACAGTTTGTCTTTAAGCCTCCACCTTGGCTTTCCCCAGGCCTTCCCTGCCTGTTTGTACATTCTCACCTGTCTTTCCACACACCTAGCAGGCTCACCTTGTCCCTGACTCTCACCCAGGAGCCCCTCCAGGCCCTGCCAGTCAGCCCATGCAATGGACTGGTCCACTCCTCCCCTTTAGAGCAAAAGTTCCGTGTCATCAGGAATTGTAGGACGCCCTGCTGATGGCGTCCAAACCACCCTCCCTCCTGAACGGGGCACGCATGCACACTCTCCCAGGGGCCCGGGGTGGATTGGGCTAGGCATTCTGGAGCCCCTATGGGAGGATGGCTGACGAGATCATAAACTCCGCTCCAAAGAGATCCAAATGCTTGGTAGCATGTGCAGACATCAATTCAGGGTGGTATCTATGCGCTCACAGTTTCCTCTCTCGTTCTGCCTCAGGAGAAGTTTTCCTTTACTCATAGGTGCTGCTGGGTGCTGGGGTCTCCTCCAGGTCTCGGCCTTCAGTATCCATTGCTGATGGGCCTCCTGGGGCCCAAACACCAATTCCACTCAGAGAACAGGGAGCGAGGATCCACTTTCTGCAAAGCAATGTGCTGACCGCTGTGACTGGGGGGAGGCAGAGACGTGGCTGCCAAGACAAAAAGCCATGGCCTGTCACATTTGGGGACTCAATAAGCCAGTTGAGAAGAGTGCCCTGGGTGTGTCACTTTAACATGAGGCCAGCTATGAAAAGAATTAAAGGGTCAGCGTGAGAACTGGAGGAGGAAGCCTAATCCTGGCTGGAGAGGAGCAAGGACATTCTCAGGGAAGAGATGGGGTTTGCCAGAGCCTTAAAGGTGAAGAGGTTCTGGACGGGCTGAAATGGTGGGGAAAAGGAAGACTATGTCACTATGCAGAGCAGCGATTTTCAACCTTTTTCATCTTATGGCACGCATAAGCTAATTACTAAAATTCTGCAGCACACCCCCAAAAATTTCTTTTGCCAGTCTCACAAAAAATAGGTTTAATTTTGATTCATTAACACCAAATGCCTATTGTTGTGTTGGCTGTTGTTGTTTCTCAATTTGGCAATCTAAAGGAAAAGGAGTCAGTCCCCCTGACTAAATTGTCAGGTATTACACATTTTAAAAATTCTTGTGGCACCCTGATTGGACATTGCTGATGTAGAAGGCAGAGTATGAATTCAGACAGATGGGGGGTGCAGTGTCATGGGGTCTGGACTTGGTCAGATATGACCGACGACGCCCATGAGAAGGGTGTGTATGTGTGTGCATGCATGCATGTGTGTGTATATGTGTGCGTGTGGGGGAGAATATTTGGTTGGGAGAAAAGATTAGACCCATCCTTAGGAATTGGAATTTTTTTCTGTATTCTGCTTTGTGTTGGGGGAACCCATACTTCTTCGCTTTGCATTCCGTCCCTCTTTGCAGAATTCTGAATGGAATTGGATGCTGCCCTTAGTGATGAGTCAGGAACTAATTATCAAACAGTTCTCTTGGACGCCTCAAGAAAATTGGGGGAAAGGAGGGAGGGAGGCACTGGTACAGAATGTCTTCAAATAGAGTGAGTGAGCTCATTTCAGTCCCGGTTTTTCGGTCTTAAGAAGGGATCACGTATAATACCTGGCCTCACGTGGGGATAATAATCCTTCTCCCATAGGGCTCTCGTGAGGCCCATGAGAGAAATGGATATAAAGTGTTTAGCACAGTACATCCCAATAACTGGTGGCTGGTGTCATGATTATCCCCCTGCCTCCTGGTCCATTTTATCGGGCAAGAGCTCCCAGACACGGTCAATGGGCAGCAGTATGGGAGGAGCACGTGGTTTGTCCACAGAAAAGATGCTTCTGAGGGATGCTCAAAGTCTCAATGATGAGGAGACTTAACAAGATCAATACCACTTTTGAAGAAGATTATATGCTATACTAGGCAGCAAATAGACCATTAAAACTGGATTTGGAAAGCATTTATGGAGTCTATTAGAGATGGTTAAACATACCAACACAGAAAAATAAATAGCAAGTTATCACTCTTTCTTGTGGTGTTTCTCCGTCTCCTTTCCTCCCGCTCCTTCCCCATTTTCAGGTTCAGGTAAGTAGGGCTGATCAAATATTTCTTCTGGCTGTTTAGAGTGCGTAAAATTTCAGGTGCTGAGTAGGAAGTGACATGTCAGTTTCCAGCGGGCAGTAGATGATTTCTTCCTGATTAATACACTGATAAGGGTTTTCCAGGAATAACTTACACCTTTTGGTGAGCTTTTTTTAAAGGTTGTTAGTGAGCCATTTCGCAGGCTGGAGCAGCAATTTCATGTTCTCTGGTGGCTTGAAATAATTAGGTTCCTTTGTGGAATGAATAAATGAGAAGTTAACTCAATGGCATGGATCAGTACAGTAGCTGGATTTATTTCTTGTAAAGGTGAGTGTTCTAGAGTCTTAACCCTACAAATAATTGTTTTGACTCCTTCTCCTGTCTCATTAATAATATGTTTGGGGTCATTTCATGAGGGAGGCTGCCCAGTAGAGTGGGAAAAGCACATGAACTTTGGGATCAGTCAAATCTTGAATCCATTTTCACTGGGTGTGTGACCTTGGGCAAATCACTTAACATGCCAGACCCCAATTCCTAATCAGTAAAGGGGTGGTTATGATACTGTTTTGAGAGGCGTATGAATTCAGTCTGTTATTGAAAGCATTTAATGCAGCCCCTAACCCGTATTGGAAACACAAGCTAACATTAGATTCCTTTTAGTCTCCTTCCCCACCGCATTATGTTAAAATGATTAATGTTTATACCAAGGATAAACAGTCAGCACATGAATTCATTATGGTTTTACTCCTTTGTTAGGTCTGAAAGAACCCCAGTCTTGATAAAGTGCCGGAATGAACATGTTTACTGAGCCTGTGCCTTTGAGTGAAGTGAAAGGTGCTTGAAACCCAATTACTCTGTAGAAATCTTTGTTAGCATTTTTCTTCATGGCCGCGAGTGACCTGATTTAAGGCAAACCCTCTATCTCCAAACCAACCATTGGTCACCTGAATGTAACGTTTAAACAGAATCTTGATTGGAGAGTTGGCTTTGCATTGTCTCTTGCCGTGGGTTACATATGGGGGACATTCTGTAGCCCGTAGATAAAGGGCGGAAATGCCAAAAATTCACTCACCAAATGGCATTTGGAGTTTGGATGGCAAGTAGTGCTTTGTTTAGTTGGTGACAGGAACAGACCTTGCTTTCCCTAACAACAACCCAGACAACCCAGCCACGCTGGTTTGGAGAAGTGCAGCGGGGAGGGGTGGAGGTCTGTGCTCTGGGTTCCTATTAGGACGTTATAGCTTTGGAATGCTTGTTTCGATGTACTCAGTTCTGTATATCACGGATCCGCTGAATTGAACAAATTGAAAGTGATCACATTTAGGAAGTATCGGTGGGAGGTTGCGCCTCCTCCTCTTTAATGGCATCTCGAGAGTTATCGGGGTTCACTGGTCTTCCTTAAATCCATCCTGCCCGCCTCCACGCAAATGAACTCAGTTGGAGGTCAGGTTTATTGACGTTTCAATGAGTATATTTGGCTCACTGTAGCATCTGTCTAAATGAACACTGCTTTGGTGCATTGAAACATCATGATTTACTCTGCAACCAGGGGAGCGTGTGGCATTCGGGCAAGAATGAGGGAGTAGGGAGCACATGTCTCCCGGCCAAAAATAGTTGCAAATTGACTTAATTTCTTGAATAAATCAAAGAAGGTTATTCTGGTGTTGGGATGGGGGGAACTTCAAGGAAGTTCTGTTGGGGCTGGAAAAGGGAAATAAGAGACAGGAGGGATGCCCTGGTGAGACAACTGACAAATGTCCCCTACATTTTTATGCTCCCCCTTAGGGCGAAAAGACATCAGCCACTTGGGCTTTGGTGACTGAGCTTCAAATTTCTGGGTAAGATCATAGAAACCAAAGTTATTGTCTTCAGTACCAGTGCTCACTCGCGGCACAGCTCCTTCAGCCACTGCTTCATCTTTCTGGTCGTCTTCTTACCCAAACATTTCAGAAGAGCTGTCTATACACATTGTCCCCGCGTCTTCACTTCCCAATCTCTCTTCCACCGACTCAAAAGCCTCTAACCAAACGACTATTGAACTCAGTGTTGTCAAGATCACCAGTGACCTCTGGGTTACCCAGTACAGAGGTTGCTTTCTGTCCTCATCTCATTTGAACTCTCAACATCTTGGGGGTGTGTTGACTGTTTCTTCTATCCAGAAACACTTACTTTCTTGGTTCCCACGAGCATCCTTTTTTTCCTGACTCTTCTCTGACTTCACTATTCGCCTTGGTTGGCTCTTCCTCTTCCACCGAACCTGTCAACGTTGATATTCTTCATTTACGAAGCCTGGACTGACTGGGCTTCTCTTCTTTTTCTCTCCAAAGCGTCTTCCTGGCTGACCTATTCAAGTTCTAGGTATTCAAATGCACCTGTAACCTGATGACGCCAATCTTCCTGTCTTCTGCCTTAACCTCTCCTCTGAGTTCTAGACTTACAAATGCAATCAGCTACCTGAAGTTGCTACCTGCAGACATTTCAAACTAAGTCCAGAAAGGTACAAGGTACTCTTGGTACCTGTTTGCCAGCTCCTCAACATCATATCCACCAACAAGTCCTGTCAATTCAAATTCTGCAACATGCTTTGCTATGTCCATTGCTGTACAACTAGTCCATGGACTAGTATAACTGCCTCCTAATGGCTCTTTCTTCTTCCAGTCTTACTACTTCCAGTCTTACTCTATACCACAGTCCATTCTACACACGGCAACTTCCCTGCTCAGAACCCTCCAAATGTTCACGTTGCCCCTAGAATAACACCCAAGTTCCTGTCATGTCTAATAGGCCTTGCTTGATCTGGCCCTTACCTCTCCAAGCCTTTCTTATGATATGGTTCTTCTTAGTCACCATGCTCCTGTCATGCTGGTTGCTCTTCTTTCAGTCCCTGGAACAAACCCTATTTCCTAACACATCAAGGGTTTTGCCTTTGTCCAGAATGAAAATTTACCTCTCTAACATAATGGCATTTATTACAGGCCAGGCCAGTTCTAAGGGCTTTCCACGGATTAGCACATTCAATTCCCACAGCCCCCACGTGAAATAGGCACTGTTGTTCTGTTTAACAAAGGGGGACATTGGGTCACATTTACTCAGCTGAATGTTCTCTCCCCCCTTTGATGTGACAGCTCCCTCTTGTTTTGGGGGGTCGTAGTGTAAATATTACTCTTCAAGGACATGTTCCTTGAATCCCCTATCCAAAGTGCTGAATTCATTCTGTCTCTTTTTGACTTTTATAGCATGCGTCCTCACGGGCAGGGTCTTTGTTTATTTGCGTTCTTGCCTGTATCGACTAGGACTAGGTCTTTCTCGCTCACGGCTCTATGCCCCAGGCTCAGAGCAACACCTGACTCAATTCTTTGTTGAATACATGAAGGAAGGAAGGATGGAAGGGCCACCTTCTGTGGAACTTAGTGAATTAGGGAGAGGGAAGGGAAGAGGTTGGGAGGGCATGTTGTGTGGGGACCCTACATGCATCACAGACCTGCTAACCTGGTCCATACGATTTGTCCATTCCATGCTGCAGGGTCCAGCACAAGTAATGCCCCCTTTTGGTTATAAAATCATTTATTACAAAATCATAAGCATGTCATCCTGTAACGTAACAATATCACCCTTAAGCACACTGTAGGACAACTTAGGTGAAGTGTTCAAATTAAAACTATAAATTATTACACCCATGTTATTACCTGACCAACCATACTCAAGCAGGCCTTATTTCAGCCGGACCCTGTATTCTCCCTGAAACAACAGTAAAACCCCAAAACAAATTAAAAAGAGCCATAAGGACCTTAAAGAGAAGACTGGCTATTCATACATATCTATTTCTCTGATCATAGACTGAGCCATAAAGTTACAGACCTATTAGGTACCCATTTGGTGGGAGAAACGGCGTAGGCAAAATTGTGGCGGCAGGGTTGGAAGGAATGACGGTTAGCTTGTCCAGGGCAAGGGGATCGGGTGTGAGCGCAGTGACAGACGGCTTCTGGAAATCAGGGGATGGCCCTGAATGCCATCTACAGAGGGTGGATGTGAACCATTAAAGGTGAAAAAGTCACTGAGCATCTTTTTCCAAGTCATTTGGAAATTGCCAAGCATCGTGCAACCTTCAATATAACAGATACTCAATTTGTGGTGGAAAGACCTAGCTGCTGCACCCTCAGCACGCATGGAGAGAAGTTGTACAAATATATTTTCTTTCTGCCACTTACTACCCCTTCTAGGAGGACCGGCAGTTTCAGTGCCGATAAAGCTGTGTTAAAGTTAGCATATTATTATCTTGTGTTTCTGCCTTTGCTAGGGTTAAAAGAAATCTGAACATCAAATTGAAATGACTTAAATAATCATTTAGGTCTTTTCATCTTGCTGCTATCTGTCTACCATCACTCCCAGTTTTATATTCTTCGTAGATGTGGATTATCTCTTTATTGGAATGTTGTCATTTTTGTGTTTTATTATTCTGCATTTTAGTAATTCCTCACAGATCCTTTTTGGTGCACAGAGGTTATCCTTTGATGAATATATACACAAGAGAAAGGTTTCACGGGCTTAAAAGTGTTTGGGGGCTGTACCCTTGTCTTTGCTAGTATAAAGGGGGCAGTATTTATTTGACATGGAATTGGCGTATGAGTCATTGGCTGCATCTTTTTCTTTAAACCACCTTCCTTTATCTCTGGTGAGTCATTGGCTCTCAAGAGGATGAAGCAGGATTAGAGGAGGGGAAACACTGGTGTGGCAATCTCATGGGGTCTCATGTAAAGAGCATTACAAGTCCCAGGGGAGTGCTGTCCAACCTCCCAAAGGCACCGAAGTGACTCAGCTGACTCCCTCGCCCCGATGGGCCCCAGCTGACTCCCTGCACCCTGACGGGCACCTGCTCAGGGATGTGACAGGCTGAGGTATCAGTGCTGCCCTTTTCTCTATAACTTTTTGATTTCCTTGCTCTTTTGCACGTCTTAACTATCATTTTCATAACTTAAAGGGAAATGAAGTTATATTGAGAGTAGTGGTTTTCTTAGTGGGGTCCAGGGACCCTTGGGAGGTCCTGAAGACCTCTCAGGGGGTCCATGAGAGCAAACCTACATTCAAAATAATACTAAGGTGTTATTTGCACGACCACTTCCATATTCCCACAGTGCCCAGTGGGGATTTCCAGGGGCCACATGACATGCTGTTGCGAGCGATTGAATGCAGAAGCAGGTATCCGAATCTAGTGCTTTTCTGTAAGCTAGGCATTAGAGGTACTTGAAAAAAATGTAGAGCAATGTCATGCTTTTCACTGAAATTCCTTCCATTTGAAAAATAGATTTTAATAGTGTTATTTATGTTATCATGTGGTAGGTTTATTACAGTTATTTTTTAAATGAATGAATAAATAAATATTTTACACATTCCTTCTTTTTCATTTTGGAAACGGTAATTATTATTATTAATTATTCTTATGAAAAGAAAAATGAGACTGTATTAGGCAAAAGCACTGTACTGGGGTCTTCAATAATTTTTTACGAATGGGAGGAGATCCAGGAGCCCAGAAGTTTGACGATCACTTCAAAACTGCTAGCATACCAGTAGCAGCTTTTCCTATGTGAAGGGGAGGGTGACTGAAGAATTAAAGAAACAATATGTCCATGACATTGGTGGGAAGGTTAGCATGCGGAGGGGCTCACAGTAGACTAGGGCTTTCCAGGGCAGAGGCCGAGGCCTCCCCAGCCGGCCTGGTCTCCCTGGTGACCAGTATTACATCTAGCACACCGGAGCAGCTCCGTACCACTCAGATACTGACTGACCTGCCGAATGAATGGTGAAACACTAGTAGAAACTGCCTTTGACGTGGTATACAAGGTCTAAATAGGGCCAGTCCGACTATCAGCCATCAAGGCGAGCTTTCATTCATTCAGTTTTCAATTCATCCATTTGCTCAGTGGGTATTTATTGAGCACCTATTATGTGCCAGCTGCTATATATAAGCCACATTACATCTCCAATTTTCTCATGCTAAAGAGGGAGTCAAGTAATGTGTGAAAACCCTTCTAGCAGTGTCTTCCTCTGGGTAATACAAGGACTCTCTCCTTGTCTCCCTTGGCTAAGCTAACAGGAGAAGGAAGATAGCTTTCCTCAGGCAAAACGCACTGTCTGCTGAAAGTGTTGCTCCAGGGACTTAAGTGGCAACTGTTGACTGCCTTGGTGTTTTCCGGGTAGAAATGGTCACGTCTGCGAACGAGAAAAGTCGAAGACATGAAATCGCCTAGCTCCATTTTATTTCCTAGTTTTATTCAGTATTGGACTCCGCTGAATAATATCAAATTGGGAAATTTGGAAACCCTACCAGGGTCTCTTTCTCCGCTAGCAGAATGACGACAATCAAGAGTCTTTTGTGTGAAGAATCTGAGTGATTGGTGCAGTGAATGCCAGTCGGGAAACTGTGTCATTACTCTAAGTGGGCCTTGGCTTTGGGGACAATGAATGCCCCTTTTCCTTCAGTCATTTGTCCACAGCTTATTCTGGTGAGCAAAATCTTAAATGTTACAGCTCCATCTGCCTGTTTCTTGCAGCCCTATGTGGATGGGTTTCCACCAGTATTTGTCAGTTTTTATTCGGTTATATTGCAGGAACAAGCCACCCCAGCATTTTAGTGGCTTACAACAAAAGTTTATTGACTGATTGTATTGCATATTGACTATGGGTTGGAATGAATGGCCCGTGCTCCAAATCTCTTCTTCCTTTAAGCATCTAGGTTAAGCAGCTTCCATTTGGGATTACTCTCCTTGTGGAAAATGAAAAACAGACATGTCTGAATCACATGATAGTTCTTAGGTGGAATGGGGCATGTGTATGCCACTTCCCGTTCCCGTTCAGCTGGCCAAAGCAAGTCACATGCAGCCTGTGGTCAAGGGGGGCGGGACATTCGCTCCCTCCCAGGCCGTTTCTGCCAGCCACTTGGCAATGAGCAGGAGTGTGCATCTCTCTGCTGCAAGGGAGAGTGAATAGCTGAGAACAAGATCCTAATGGAGCACACCATTCTTTCACTGCGAGATACATAAATGAATTCCTTCTCCATGCAGTTCATTTTAGTTTCTGATACCTAAAAAAGAACGAGGATCTCCCTGGAGTTCAAGATCCGCTACAGTGCAGTCCTGGGGCATGACTCAGATGCTGAGTCGAGCCTTGGTCTTGTGCAATGAACTCAATAAAAATGAAAGAACTCAGCCTTTCCCCAACAGAAGCAAACTAAACACGTCCTCACTCAGAAGAGTGTTCTCCTCGACCCCAGCAGCCCACGAAGGAGAGAGGCAGTGACTCAGAGGTCTGCCTAGTGGTAGGCATTGTTTTCCTTCATTTCTGGACATTCCCTGTGGAGACCCTGCCTGCCGAATTTCCAACCAAATCTCAATGGAGCTGAGTTGCAGCTGAGGCAATGCCCTGTCCTTGAACTCTACAAGTGATGTCTAAAGGGACTGCCTGGAAATGTGTAATGTGCTCACGATCCCCCTCCCCACAAATTCTTCGATCTTTCTGCTTGTGCTTCGGTTCAGAACATTATACCTGCACTGTTACCAGAGTCTCCCAGTTATCTTTGCCTTTACGTTCATGCCTTGATAATCTGTTCTCTACTTACTCGGTCTTTCTAAGTAAGTATAATATACTTTCTAAAGTATAAACTAAGCCATGTGACCACCCTGCAAATATTATTCCCCAGTGCCTACCTCTTTGAGCCACAATTTCCTTAAATACATTTTTAAAATTTGTTATCATTGTTCGAGTACAGTTGTCTCCATTTTAAGCCACGATCTAATTACCTGAAAAATGGGATAATAATTCTACTTCGGAGGGATGGTGTGAAGGTAAGGGAGATAATATAGGTAAAGTGCCTAATATAGTTTCTTAATCAATGGCAGCTCATGATGAGTATTATGATAAAGTGCTGATTCCTCTTGCTAGGCCTGCCAGGCCTCTAGAGCTGCCTGCTAACAACCTCAGCCCCTGTATTTGGCCCCCGGCCCTACCCCACCCTACCTTCCTGCGCCCTATGCTTTGGCTCTGTCAGACTACATCCAGTGCCCTCATCAGCCATCCTGTTTTTCAGCTCTATGCCGCCGCCCAGGTGGCACCTCTGCAATGCTTCTCTTCACTCCAACCCTCTTGGGTCCCACTGTTGAGAACGAAGAAGCATTTCAGAAGTCCCTCACAGTCTGATATGGCTCTGACCCTCTAGGAGAATTAACTGTTTCTGCTAATGCCCCCCTGAATCATAACATTTCTAACATCATATTACCCTCTTTTGTGTTCAGGTTTGTCTTTCTGCTGGACCACGAGTCCTCTGAGGGCAGAGACTTTGTCTTAATTCTCCCAGGGGCGTCCAACCCACAGCCCGTGGGCTGCATGAGGCCGAGGATGGCTGTGAATGTGGCCCAGCACAAAATCATACATTTACTTAAAACATGAGATTTTTTTGTGATTAGGTGTCACAGTATATTTAGTGTGTGGCCCAAGACAACTCTTCTCCCCCGTGTGGCTCAGAGTTGCTAACATGTT
This sequence comes from Sturnira hondurensis, assembly GCF_014824575.4. Lineage (NCBI taxonomy): Eukaryota > Metazoa > Chordata > Mammalia > Chiroptera > Phyllostomidae > Sturnira > Sturnira hondurensis. The sequence goes on along the minus strand of NW_028094846.1, from coordinate 8,230,307 downwards.
GGACACCCCTGGATAGACCACATTGCTGGGAACGTAGTAGGTCCCCTTTTTGAATGAATGAGTGTGCTTAATGGGGAAGAGAGATGACAGACTACAGGAAGGGTTTGAATAAAGGATAGATTATGATTAATCAAAGGCCACACTAAGATTCTAGGATTTGAAGCTTGGCGTGAGAAAACAGAGAGTAAGTCCACATTCTGTACTTCGACGGGGTGCACTCAGCTTTGGAGGAGAGTGACTTTAGTGTATGCATCACTAGGAAGATACATTTATCATGAAAAAAAAAATCCCAGCTTAAAAAGACCCTATCTAATGGATTTTTTCTTGATGTCGTAAGTAGGTCTTAATAAATGCGTTTCTTCATATCCTAACTCCTGAAATGTCACACTGCTCCTGGGGTTAGCTAGTTGCCTTAAGCTGAGTAGGCGTGCCAGGGTAAGATTGAGCAAGTAATTCTGTTTGCCTGCCTCACATGCCATTGTTTAGCTAGAAAAATTAAATTCCTATGCAAGCATCTCAGCCTGTTTAATAAATGCTCCAGATGCAAAGAACTGTGTGCAAGGCAGGGCCAAGCCCAGCGATTCCTGGGGGAGTGACGTATTTATTAACCACACTGAATAATGCAGGCCTAGAATGTGCTGGTGGGGAGGCAGGTGAACCTGGACAACAAAGATGAGTAAGACCTTCCTGCTTCACAGGCCAATGGGGATTTCAAACACCAGCTCTGCTCTTTTGATTGTGACCTTGGACATGTCACTTGTTACTCTTTGCATCCCGGTCCTCTCAGCAGCTGCCATGCACGGAGACCCCTTTACGTCCTACGCAATGTAGTTTGTGGCCTTCGAGCTTGTTGTTTTTCATTGTTTTATTGCATTACAATATATGTAACGTGAAATCTGCCCTTTTGAACAATTTTTAAGTGTACAAGTCAGAGTCGGTGGTGTTCAGTACATGTACGATGTACCCACTTTAATCTTAGCTCAGCTCTAGGAGAGGGTGTCGTTATTGTTCTCATCCTTACCCAGAGAAGGAAGCAGGCTCTGGGAAGTTAAGTAATAACGATGTGGATAAGATTCTTGGTAGCTCTCAGGTGCTAAATATGAGGCAGTATTTCTTATTATTTTCCTTTCAGGCCATAGGCCAAAAGATCCTATTTAAACCCCAAGAAAGGGAAGAAGATAGAAGTTCTAGATGCGTTAATTTTCCTGGTGCATTAGCAGAGAGACCTACATCGCCAGTGGAGGGAGGCAGTGGACTCACTCCTGCCTGTACCTTGCCTGGTCCATGGGTGTTCAGGCCCAGCCTCAGCGCTCATCTCTCTGTGCCAAGGGATCCCGCCCCCCCGCCCATAGCCCTGGGTGGGGGTGGGGAGGAAATGAGTTAAGCCTGTCTTCAGACACGTTTGTATTGATTCTGTCAGTTTCTCATTGCCTGCTGACAGAAGATAGATGGCTCATGATGCAGCCGGGCACAGCACATTACATCCCATCTTGGGACTCCTAAATCATTTTGAAATTTTAAATTCCCTAATCAATATTTTATGGCGAGCACAGGCCCGTGATGAGGCCTGTTTCTCTCCAGGGCATGTGCTCACACATTGGGACCCGGTGGATGGGAGTGGCCAGAGAGGTCAGCCCTGTCTGGGGAGGACTGCAGGCTGTGTTCTCCGGAGGGCTGTCATTTAATAGGGGCCAGGGCCAGGCCCTGAAGGGCCCCTGGAAGTCACATGGTCCCAGCCTGTGCCTTAAAGGGGAAGAAACCCAAGGTTCCAGAGACGATGCTGTTGGCCCTCGGTCACTCGCAGAGTAACTAAGACCAGAACCTAACTCTTCTGACGTCCTGTCTGAAGCTCTTTCCGTGAAACCATGCCGAGCAGAGACCTGGCATGTAGTAGATGCTCAACAAATGTTAGTGCAGTGTTGAATGAGTGTTAGAACTCACAAAAAGGCAACGTTGGAGCCAAATACGCCTTCATGTTTAGTAAGCACTTATGAAGCCCTGGTTTCTGTTCTAAGCTCTATTTTGAAATACTAGTCCCTACTCACCATCCCATGAACTAGGGACAATCATTACCCTAATTTTACATGTGGCAAAACCAGGCTCAGAGAGCTAAGCGGCTTGCCCCAGGTCTCAGAGCTGCTGAGTGGGAAGGAACCTGCACTGAAGCCCAAGCATTTTGGCTGCAGAGCCTGCACCTTAGTTACTGGGCTAGGCTGACTGCCCACACAAACTGTGTTTGCTCTTCTCCAGCTGTATTTAGACCTGTATCCAATATGCATAGCCCACCCAGGGCTATGGGCTATGTATCCAATATGCATCTGAGTTTCATCACTTGGAAAAGTCAGGGGAAAAAAGACTTTAGTTTCGAGACCAGCAGTGGATCAGAAGATAAGCCATCAGCTGTCCAGCCCGCAGCCTTCAGTGGTGCTGGGTGAAGAAGGATGCTGAATGCGAGGCCACACTTGAGAGTTGAGAGGAAGCAGCCACGGGCTGGGAGGACAGGACCCTGGGGCTGAGGCTCCCCGTGGAAGTCGGTGCTCCGCAAAGGAATTTTGAGGTTGCTGCCAATCAACAGGCCTGTTTGGGGGCTGCAGTAGAGAAAGAAAAGAAAGATTCTTACCCCTTACACTGGCTCACAAGCCTTTGCCTTCCCCGCCTTTTTCTAGACCCTCCCCGCCTTTTTCTTCCCTTCCCCTGGCCAATCGCCTCCCCTCACCGTGCCCCAGCAGGATTCCTGCATGAGGGCCCGCCTCGCCCCCAGTGGTCCCCTTGGCCTGAAATGCTCAACCTCGTGGCTGTCTCATGACTGGCTCCTTCTCGTGATTTAGATCTAGTGGAAGATGTCACCTGTTCAGAGAGGCGTTCCCTTCTCACCAGCCTCCAGCGCTCGCTCGTCGTGAGCTGCTTGAAAGAAAAGTCTTTCATCTTGAGTAGGTCAGCAATGAGCAAATATCAACCGAAAGAAAGGACTCCAGGGTGTTTTGAAGAAGATCCCTCAGGTGGCAGGCGGAGCGCACGGCAATTAGGGGTTGAACAGAAAGGGAACCAATAAAACAGCCCCGCCGGAGGGCCAGTGGCCTGCGAGTGACACTGTCCCGCACGGGGAGCTCACTCCTCACCTGTGAGGGGAGTTCATGCCACATTCGGGCAGCTCCGACAGCTGTTCTTCCTCGTTTGGGCAGAAAACCTGACTCTTTGTAGCTTCTTCCCGTTAGTCTTGCTTCAAATCCTGGGGCCTCCTCGAAGCCATGTTCCATCAGCAGAAAGTTCCCGAGGCACACGGAGCCCCACGGCTCCTGGTTGACACTGCAACTAAGAAACCACAGGGAACAGCTGTCAGATCTCAGCTGTGGGCATCTCGGGATGCGTGGTGTGGCAGTTTCAGCTGTCAGAGTTCGCTTGCTTTTCCAAGGGAGCACGCAAGGAATTCTGGGTCAACATTCTTGCAATGCCAGAACAGTAGGAGACTTTGCCAAGAGCAGGGAAGAAAGACCAAGGACTTGGCTGATTTCCCTTTAAAGGGCGCTATTACAAATGGAGGGGTAGATGTCATGCTGTCTTCTACTTGCATGTTGTTTGATACTTTGCGAAGCTTTTTCAGGCATGTTATTGGATGTTCTCATCAATCTTATACGATATCTGAGACTGGTATCACTGCTTCCAGAGAAGAAAGGATGGGCCTAAGACACTCTGCCTGTGACTTCAGGCATGCCTTTGATTACATAAAGTTGTGCTTCTTAAACCTAAATGTGCCTAACGTCACCTGGAAAGTTTGCTACAACACATTTCTGGAGATTTTTATTCTGTAGGCCTGAGGTGGGGCCTGAGAATTGGCCGCTGTCTAATAAGTGCCCAGGTGCTGCTGATGCTGGGTGGCCCTGCCCAGGTGGCTGTGGCTGGTTGTCACACCACTGCCTCACTCTAAAAAGTAGCAGGGAGCTGTGGGAAGCATGTTGGATATGATACCTCATTTGATCTCACAGCAAACCCATTGTATGGATGAGAAAGTGAAGGCAAAGAGAGGTCAAGGAGCTCGCCCAAAGTCCCTCATGTAATAAGTGGCCAAGTCTGAGTTTTGCTGGACTTCTGAGCCATGGGTTTAACTGCATTGTCATGCTACTTTGTGGAAGGGGAGGGAGTTTTGTCTATCTGGGTCTCTCGTCCTCACTAGAAGAAGGACCCTGCATTCCACAGAGCACTAAGATGAAAGCTCAGGTCTCTCAGGTTCAGGGAAGGACCCAGACTGCCTTCTAGGAACCAGAGCTAGGTGTTCCCTACGCTACCTGGTTCCCAAGGCACCATGTCACACATACAGGGTCACTTTAAGCTTCTGCTAGGACCCCAATTGCCACTGTACAGGGCAGAGCAACCCTGGGCAAGATTGTCAAAGAGTCAGATTTGTTGTGGGAAGCTTCATCCCTGCATGCTCCTGCCTGAGTGCTCCCCTGGGTGCTCATCCCTAAGTGCTCCCCTCTGCTCTCCTTCCTGTGTGTTCCTCTCTATATGCTCCCCACTGTCTGCTCCCCCATGCTTTCCCCAGTAGACTTTTGGAGCTTTCCTGATTTTTAATCTTTTTAATGGAATGAGAGTTATTAAACTTTCAAAATGGAAACGTTAGCAACTTCATGAGTAACTCCTCCCACCGGTCTTTGCATTTAAAAGAGACTAAGAGAGAAGGCAATGATTATGCAAAAGGATTCATCTCTAGATGCTGTATTTCCAGTCTCTGGATGGGCAGGCAGGGATAATGGTCTGGGGCAGGGGTCTTCCTCTCCTTCCTCCCTGTGCTTCCCCTTGGTGATACAGAGCACAACTTGTCCTGTAGTTATCTCGAGACTGCCTGTGCCTCAGCTGCCTCCTGCCTGGACTGCGAGCTCCAAGGGGTAGACACACTTCATCTGTTTTGCTCCTCCTCTTGCCCAAAAACCAAGACATGCGGTGGGTCTGGAGCTTAATCACAACTCAGTCGTACAAAACGTGGTGTTGTTTTTCTGAAACTGTCACTAGCCACCATTTTTTTGCTATTGTGGAAAGACTTATTCTTGACAATTAGAGGTAGCTTTGTCAAGTTCTGGCTTGATCCGTAGGCTCTTTTTACTAATTACTCAGACAATTATAACTCATATCAGGGCCATTGTCCCTTATCAAGTGTTCCTCTCTCCTATCTGGGCTGATGCCTGCCTGCAAGAAGAAGGCACGGAATCATGGCAATGACAGATGGCAAGGTTCTTTTTTTAAAATGAAGTCCGTCCGAGTGACATTGGTTAATAACGTCATGCAAGTTTCATCTGCGTACTCTCTTGGGTACTCCTCATCCAAAGTCTGGTCTGGACTTGGGTAGGCTCCCCTCTGGTTTGCGTTCTGTGTTCTGGTCTCGGCTGGACTCTGGGGTAGAGTAGCTGTTCCCACCATCTGCTCTCCTTGCACTGGTCGCCTCCGTGTCTGCAGCTGGTGTCATGGGTGGTCTGTCCTCCTGGCTTTATCTAAGCGACCCTGCCCACTGCCTAAGCCACTTGTGTCTTGACTTAGTTCTTGCTAGACCCATATACCCTCTGAAATTTCCAGGAGTGAATTTCTGCGTGTGTGTGTGTGTGTGTGTGTGTGTGTGTGTGTGTCAGGGAGAGGGGGTACAGGAGAAGGAAAGATGCTCCAACCTGATAGGGGCCCTTTCCACTGGGAATATGGGAGGATTTCACCTGCAGGAATCTCTGATCTTCCTTGAGCATCTCCTTTCCAATGGGGGTTAACCGTCCCCCCTTCATGTCTTCTGTCCTGCCTGCACTAGGGACCTTACAGACTCTTTATTTTCTCACGTGCCTGCATCTCGTACTGGAAAACCAGGGCTCTCAAGGTTATATTGTCTTTTTTCTGAATTTGAATCCTGGAAAACTTCATTCCTTGTTCTCACTCGCACGGCACCAGCCCCTGAGGCTGTGGATAATTCAGACTCTGAGGGAAGAGGGATGGTGGGCGATACAACCTTCCAAATAAGCAGCAGGGAAAAACACACGCAATCCCATTCCAAACCATTGCTTTGCTTGACTGTAGACTCAAGCATAGGTGCAGTAAACGATGGCAGCGTGGAGTCAGGAAACTCTGGGCTAAAATTTGGGCTCCTTTTGGGGTACGTAGACTCTTGGGGTGTTGGCTAAATGAGGACCGACTGGAGACTCAGAGATACCACCCCCTGGGGATACCACACACAGAGTTATGTGGTGGTGAGTGTGACATCAACACTTCACTTACTACTGTTTTCCTGCAGACTGTTTTACAATTTATTGTTTATTTTATTAAGCAATATATTACATGAGGCACAGTGCTAGGGCATGTTCCTCTGTGAGGGACAAAATTTATTGAATGGACAGTTTATGAATGTCCCTCTTTCTCCAGTTCATCAAAAATAATCCTGCTTTGGGGGTGGGGTGGGGAGGCAGAAAAAGGCAGGGACACAGCAGGTGTATCCCAGCAACCAGATCAAAGTGCCACCAAGCCCTGGGTCTTCTCTGTGTCCAGTGAAAGAGCATTCAGCCCCCCTCCCCCTTTGTTGGTGGCATCGTGGATAATGTGGATCACACCAACCATCTTTAAGGGGTTACTAGGTGGCAGGCACTAGGTCACCCCAAGGGTACATTGTCTTACAGATTTCTTAGAGTTCTGGGAGGCGGGCTTTCGTTTTCCCATTTCTCACATGAGGAAACAGGTTCAGGGAGGTTCAGTGACTTCCTCAAGGCCCCTGTGTCACACAAGCTGGGTTAGAAGCAGGACTGGAATCTGGACTTTTAAATCCTCCGTTCAACATGTGTATTTTCCCCGAAGGGCTGCCGGAAGTGAAGCTTTTGCATCTCCTGGGAGCTTGGAGAAACGCAGAGCCTCGGGCTCCATCCTGGGTTTGCTGAACCAGAGTCTGCGTTTTAACGAGTGAATGGCACACACGTTCAACCTGAGCAGCTGTGCTTTAGGAGACACGCACTCACCCCCTGCCTTCTGCCCTTGCGTTGGGGGCCCACCCTGTCCCGATGCTCTGCTCCCTGCCCTCTCCTCCGTGCCTCTCTCCCAGGAAGAAGTGAGCTGGGTGCCTCTTGGTTCCCGAGACCTGCTCTGCTCTGCAATGACAGCAGGCTTGCACTTCAAGTTCTCGATTAGTCCTGCTTGGCACTCCGTTGCATCACTTGAAGTTCCTCCAAGGAATGACTGTTTGTGGAATGTTGGTGTGAAGGAGGAAGGCAGCTTTCCCCGGGTGACATTCTGTCCCTGGAGATCTGGCTCTGGGCTTTGTATCCGTTGCTCCCCCACCGGGCTGATCAGATCCACGGGATCTCGTTGTTCTCACCGAACACGCACAGAGTCCTTCATCCATGTTTGACCCTCCCCTCACCGGGCTGTCCAGGTGGGTAGAGGTGGCCACCCACCTCTCCAGGNTGCAGACTCTATTTTCTCACGTGCCTGCATCTTGTACTGGAAAACCAGGGCTCTCAAGGTTATATTGTCTTTTTTCTGAATTTGAATCCTGGAAAACTTCATTCCTTGTTCTCACTCTCACGGCACCAGCCCCTGAGGCTGTGGATAATTCAGACTCTGAGGGAAGAGGGATGGTGGGCGATACAACCTTCCAAATAAGCAGCAGGGAAAAACACACGCAATCCCATTCCAGACCATTGCTTTGCTTGACTGTAGACTCAAGCATAGGTGCAGTAAACGATGGCAGTGTGGAGTCAGGAAACTCTGGGCTAAAATTTGGGCTCCTTTTGGGGTACGTAGACTCTTGGGGTGTTGGCTAAATGAGGACCAACTGGAGACTCAGAGATACCACCCCCTGGGGATACCACACACAGAGTTATGTGGTGGTGAGTGTGACATCAACACTTCACTTACAACTGTTTTCCTGCAGACTGTTTTACAATTTATTGTTTATTTTATTAAGCAATATATTACATGAGGCACAGCGCTAGGGCATGTCCCTCTGTGAGGGACAAAATTTATTGAATGGACAGTTTATGAATGTCCCTCTTTCTCCAGTTCATCAAAAATAATCCTGCTTTGGGGGGGGGGGGTGGGGAGGCAGAAAAAGGCAGGGACGCAGCAGGTGTATCCCAGCAACCAGATCAAAGTGCCACCAAGCCCTGGGTCTTCTCTGTGTCCAGTGAAAGAGCATTCAGCCCCCCCCTCCCTTTGTTGGTGGCATCGTGGATAATGTGGATCACAGCAACCATCATTAAGGGGTTACTAGGTGGCAGGCACTAGGTCACCCCAAGGGTACATTGTCTTACAGATTTCTTAGAGTTCTGGGAGGTGGGCTTTCGTTTTCCCATTTCACACACGAGGAAACAGGTTCAGGGAGGTTCAGTGACTTCCTCAAGGCCCCTGTGTCACACAAGCTGGGTTAGAAGCAGGACTGGAATCTGGACTTTTAAATCCTCCATTCAACATGTGTATTTTCCCCGAAGGGCTACCGGAAGTGAAGCTTTTGCATCTCCTGGGAGCTTGGAGAAACGCAGAGCCTCGGGCTCCATCCTGGGTTTGCTGAACCAGAGTCTGCGTTTTAATGAGTGAATGGCACACATGTTCAACCTGAGCAGCTGTGCTTTAGGAGACACGCACTCACCCCCTGCCTTCTGCCCTTGCGTTGGGGGCCCACCCTGTCCCGATGCTCTGCTCCCTGCCCTCTCCTCCGTGCCTCTCTCCCAGGAAGAAGTGAGCTGGGTGCCTCTTGGTTCCCGAGACCTGCTCTGCTCTGCAATGACAGCAGGCTTGCACTTCAAGTTCTCGATTAGTCCTGCTTGGCACTCCGTTGCATCACTTGAAGTTCCTCCAAGGAATGACTGTTTGTGGAATGTTGGTGTGAAGGAGGAAGGCAGCTTTCCCCGGGTGACATTCTGTCCCTGGAGATCTGGCTCTGGGCTTTGTATCCGTTGCTCCCCCACCGGGCTGATCAGATCCACGGGATCTCGTTGTTCTCACCGAGCACGCACAGAGTCCTTCATCCATGTTTGACCCTCCCCTCACCGGGCTGTCCAGGTGGGTAGAGGTGGCCACCCACCTCTCCAGGGAGGTTGTCCCTCCCCTTGTGTGGATGCTCCCTGTTGTCCACCTGCGGGAGAGAAAGGTGCTCATTGGCCGTTGGCTGCAGTGCTCAGCTAACCGATTGATGTGAAGCGTCCTTCTAACAGTTACTTTTTGTTTAACACCTTCTGTGGGCAAGGCACTGAGCTAGGGTTTATGATTTCCATTTTATAGATGATGAAACTAATTCTTAGAAACATCAGTAAGTGGCTGAGCTGGGGTACAATGCCATGTTCACCTGACTCTGAAGTTCATGCTTTTTCCATCTCCTTTTTAGACATGCTCCTCTTTAAGGGCTTATGGTTCCTAATATCTCTTAGTCAGAGGGACAGATTCGTACACTTTTGAATTCTTGCAGACCCCCAGTGAGTGGCTCTTACACGTCAGAGCACATCAGACACAGTGGGTGGGCTTGTGAGAACATTGACTCCGCACTTAGGGGGCAGGGCCCGAGCATCTGGGCTTCTCACAAGTTGGCAGGTCTGCAGACCATCCTATGAGAGCCCCTGCCTCAGTGGGTTGGGGAAGCAGGGAGGTGTGGGAAGCAAAGCACCCATTGTTCCCACATCCTCGGTTCCATGGACGTTAGCAGGACAATATTGCTGGAATAGCAGCATAGACGCGTTCTTGCCTCCTGGGCATTATCTCACAGGAGAACAGAGGTCAGTCACCTGCATCTGTTTCAGCTCAGTATCTCCTCTTTCCTGGGCAGTGTTTAGGCTACTTCACTGCCCTGAACGTGTGAGGTCACCTGCTAACAAGCGGAAGATGTTAAAAGCATAGCGTGATGTAAGTAAAGGCCTGAAAACTGAAAGCATGTTGATTAATGGGCATTTTGCAGGAACTAGTAATCCAGTTCAAGGAATAAAAAAGCCTGAGCTCATCCACCCAATTAAGTGGCTCATCTGAAATTCATGAGATTTGTGAAGGAGGGATCCACCATTATCCTTTCCACAGAGTTCTTCCCTTATTGTATAGATACACAGCCAATTTCTAGAAAGGGTCAACTAGGATTTTACATCACGGCACACCAAGCATATCTGGGTAGACCACTTAGAGGGCCATCCACACGGGAGCCCAACAGGCATTCTGGAGGAGAGAGGCATGGCGTAAGCAGCGCTGGGACTAGGGACGAGGAGTGTTGGGCTGCGGAGTCAGTGAGAGCTGGTTGTCAGTGCTGGCTCTGCCATTTAACAGCTGAGGGTCCCTGAGCACAGGACTTAACTTGTATGTGCCTCACTGTCTCCAGAATCAAGGCTGATGTAAGAAATGTTTAGCCAACAGATATGGCCTGGGCATCAGCTGCTTAGAATGGATGGAAGCCAAATCAGGAGTGAAGCCAGCTGTAAGTAAGCCAGAGCCGGTGTGGATGACTGGCTTGCGCTTTCAGATATAGTGTGGGTCCCAGCTGTGGTTTATGTCTTTGCAGGGGAAATGGGTTTTACTAAATTTAAGGAGGAAGTTGGTACATGCACGTGCGCGCGTGTGTGGAAAGGGGTGGAGCATGTGCACGTACGTGTGAGTACACAGAGTGAGCACTCAGAGAATCGCAGGGAGCTTTCCTGGGAGTGAGGCCACACAGACTCCCTGGCTGGTTCAGGGTTAGGAGAGACACCTCTTTTGGAGGCTGGGACCGTGGCCTGTCTGGCCCGTCCCACCCCGCTCTCAGAAACAGGTAGTCAGTGGATGCGAAGCCAAGAATGAGAGAGGGTCCCGTTTGCTGGTTCTTCTTTCTCTGCTGTCTCTGGGGAGAGGCAAGGCCAGAAGGCTCTCTAGTATCGCCTGAGACATTGACAAGTAGAAAAGCTGGTGGGAAGACCTCACATTCAGATGCAATGGGAGAACCTGAATGCTCCCTGCACCATGGTGCAGCTGTTGACGGCTCTTATTGACTTTTTCTGGAAAGGAGGACATTACTCCTTCCCTTCTCAGTTCATTGGCTTGAACTGAGGAGGAAACAAGGTAATAGGCGTGGAACACCTGGCGCACAGTAGGAACTTATTTCCGATGACAGGAAGCTCTGTGTTGGATCACTGGTCTCCCAGGCCGTGTGCCTGGGCTCTGCAGGGCTCAGCCCTCTGCCTGGCGGCCAGGAGAGCCAGGAGGTTTTACCGGTGGTGCTGTGTGGGTGGTGCTGGGTGGCAAGGTGTGACCTCAGTGTAAGCGGCGTGGACAGCGGCAGAGCCAGAGCCTGGCTGGCCCTGGGGTGAGTGACAGGGCCAGTGTCTGTGAGGATGAGGGCACTAACCACAGGACAGATCCACACCCTGGTGTTCTCCTCAAGGTCAGGTGTGGCCTCAACAGCTCTTGCAGAGGCATGTGGCAGCCAGGAGGGAGCAAGTGGAAGGAGGAGCTTCTTAATGGCTCCAGCTCTAGGGAAAACCAGGCATTCAGGGGGCTGCAGCCCCCTGGAGACCTGGACGGGGCAGGTGGAGATGCTGAACCAGAGCCTTCAAATGTCCCGGTGCTCCGCTGGCTGCCCGGTAACCACCACTGACTAGTCTACACCGTTGAATTTAAATCCTTCCCAATTTAAATCCTTCCCTGGATTTAGTATCTCGGACTAGAAAGTCCTTATCTTACTCTTAGCTAATTTTGCGAGTTGGCCGCTCCCTCCTCCCTGAAACTCTTTTGTCCCTTGAACAATGCGATCCCTCTTACCCCCGACATCCTTTGCAGTCCCTTTTCTCCGCCTGCATCTTCGTTTTTGGTGCCCAGTCTCATTCTCAGTCTGGGTCACCGTGCACACCCAAGACTTAACTGCCCCTGGGCACGCCTGAGCCCTGAACCTCCGTCTCCAGCCGGGAACTCTTTCTTCCCTATGCGGCTGTCCTCTGGGTATCTCCGCTTTGGTTCTTCCTGGAAGACTGGACTGACCTCCTAACTGGAGTTCACCACCCCCATCCATGCCTTTCCTGCTGCCCAGGTATGTCCTTCTAAATTACCCCTCGTATCATATGCCTGGGCCGCTTCAGTGATTCATCAGCGCCCTCAAGGTAATTGCCTAGTATGGCTTAAAGGAGTCCTGACACCCAGCGCCTGCTTCCTTGCCAGCCTGGGTTCTTGTTACCCTCCCGCCCACATCTCGTCCCCTGGCTGAACTGAACTTGTTTCAGTTTCTCAAATGTAATGCGTGCTTCCACTTCTCCATGCCTTTCGGCATGTTGCTATCTTTTTTTTTCTGGAATGTTCTTCCTGTTCTCTCTGCCGGTCATTTCCTGGTCTTTTCAGATTTGCGGTAGAAGCGCCTCCTCTGTGAAGTGGTACCTGATACCCGGGGCTTCAGAGATGTCTGAGCTGTGCAGTTACCCAGGGCCTTAGACTCAGAAGAAGGTTACGTCTTGGCTTGGTGGCTCAGTAGGTTAGCGCGTTGTCCTGTACACCCAAAAGTTGAGGGTTTGATCCCCGGTCAGGGCACATACCTAGGTCGTGGGTTCGATCCCTGGTCAGAGCACGTATAGGAGGCAACTGACTGATGTTTCTCTCTCTCTCAAATCAATAAACATATCATCGAGTGAAGATTTTTATAAAAAAAAAGTCCCTGCATTTAGTTTAATGCTCTGCTCTCGCTATCTTAAAATTTTCAACATTTTTTAAAAACAAGGGGCCCTGCATTTATATTTTATACAGAGGCCCTTAAATTATGTATCTGGTCCAGCTGACACCCCTACAGCAACCTCCACACAGCACAGTCACAACATCTGCCAGGCTGCCTTGCTGTTGCTGTTCTCCCTTCTGCTTCCCCCACTGGCTGTGGACTCCGTGGAAGTAGGGCTGGGCTCCTTCATCTCTATTCCCCTGCGCCCAGGGCACTGAAGGGCACAGAGCCGGGGATCATAAGAGCTTACAGAGAGAATGAATCCACGTCTAGCGGGCCTTTTCCCCTTGGTCTGTGGGAGCTGCCTTTTCTCTTTAAAGACAGGGTTTCCCCATGTGAAAAGCAGGCACCAGGAACCGTGAGCTCCAGTTTTAATCAATTTTTTAAAAACTTGGCTTTATGTTCTAACCTAGCTCCATTCACCTCTCGGATCCGCAGTAAACTGAAAGGTGTGGCTAAACCATCCAACGGGGACCGCTGGGCAGTAACTCTCTAAGCCCTCTGCCTCCGGCTCCTTCTCCATGTTCTGTGTCTCTCTTTCAGGGCGCTTAAGAAGCCTTGAGCTTTCTACCTCCTTCACCCCCACCCACCTCTCACCTTCTCTCTCTTCACCTCTTTTGTTTTTCATCAGGAGGCAGAACAAAGCCAGACTCTTCACTCAGCAAAAACAGAATTGGTTGACGTTTGGAGAAAAAAAAAAAAAGAGAAAGAAAAGTCAAAGATCCTTCAAAATCAGGTGTTTGACTATTGAAGACGGCGAACACGAGCAATGGTGACCAGTCCTGAGTCCGGCTGCGTTCTGACCTTCAGGCCCATTGTTTTCTGTCCAACGAGAAAGCTGCACCCTGCAAGGGGCCTTGTGCAGAACAAATTTGCTGTGCGACACTCTCCTGCCTGTCCCCTTGCTCTTCCGGAAGTCACCTCATCTGCTCTGCTGCCTAGTTCTGAGCCCGCTCCTCACCCAGGATGCCCCAGGGGCTGGGCTGGGGGGCGGGGGTGGAAGAACGGGTTGGGAAGAAGATGGAGAAGGAGGACCAGGTAGCCGGGGCTCTGGACCCCCTTGCCCACCACTTCCACTGCTTTTCCATATGCGGTTCCACGTAAGATTTCACTGGAAGAAGGGGTTACAATGCTCAAATATGCAGGAGAGCGTCTGTCTACTGACCCAGGGTCAGCTCTCAGTCTGGGGCAGTGGGAGGGGGTGGGCTGGCTGTACAGTTTCTGCGGCATGACTCTTGTCAATAAGAGAGAATACAAATAATTAATACTTCCTGCTCTTACTCTCAGCCAAATGATTATGGAGAAGTAGGGCTCCTGGACTGGCCTCCTTTCCATGTCTCTCTGGCCACAGGATGGGCTCAAACTCCTTGGCGAAGGCTAGGATGGAGCTGTTGATAACATCACTGTGCGTGTTAAGTGGCCGAGGGACCCCCTCCTTCACCTGAGGGCCTGGGGACTTGTTATGAAACCATGCACAGCAGGACAGGGAGGGGCAGCCCTGGCGGCCTTGAATGCCCCCTACCCTTCATGCCCCACACTCACTACTAGTTTAACTTTCTTCCCAGAGGACATTCTGGTCAGCCCAGCCATGGAGCACAGCAGGGCAGAGGAAGGCATGAGGTGTAGAGCAGAAGCAGTGTGGAAGTCTGGAGTCCGCCACACCTGTCTCTTCATTAGCTCTGAGGGAATTAAATGCACCTGCTACTCTTTTACACCCTGTGCAAGATGAAAAGGGATTTGCATTTTGATTGGGGAGCAAAACCAAATCCCATCTTGTTGGGCAGCAAGATCTCTTACCATCTTCCTGTCTACTGCCCGCACAAGCCAGAGGGAAGCCCAGAAATTGAGGAAAAGGAACTGGGCTCCGTGCTGTTCCCTGGGCAGGAAGGTTGGCGGGGACAAAAGCTTTTGGTTGTTGGGACTGCTGCAGAACCGCATGTAGCCAAACCGATTTTACCAGAGGTTCGCGGATGTCGAGAGCAGTTAAGTCCCCACGGCAGCTCATCAATGTAAAGATGAAATGACGCTGAACGAAATGAAGTTATCCTAGGACCTTCTCTGATTAGTCCAAAGTTGCATTGACAGGGGAAATACGTGTCTCTTCAGGAGACTTGGTGATGGGTTTTGGCAGGAAGCGAATCCTGGCAGTTTGAGATGTGTCTGGTATTTTTGGATAGTTGGGGAAATAGCGCACTGCAAATAGGAACGACAGACCCTAACGTCCCTCCTCCCCCGCGTGGACCCAGAATCCAAAACACATGCCCAGCAGCTGGAATTGGGGGCAGAGTAGACCCCTCTCGACTCACCATGGAGACCAGAGCCCGAGAATTTATGAGACGCCAGGAGGACTGCAGGCTACTTGATGCGTGGAAGGAGGGAGGGCGTTCTGAAGGGGTGGGGGCAGAGAAAGGAGGAGTGAGAACTTCAGGAAGTGGGTAAAAGAGATGGGAACGGAAAGAAAAGAAGTAAAAGCAGCAGCTTAGGGAAAGAGCATCCCATAGAAGACCCCCTGGCACCCAGGAGTTTTCTGTGTGCAGACTGAAGGCATATGGGATGTCAACCTCAGGGACGTGATGGTATCTTGGGGTGGCCAGGGATGCCTCCTGGAACAGGCAGGATCTGGGCTAGACACTGAAGGACCAGAAGATTTTCATAGGCCAGCAGAGGGGACTGGAGAGGACATTTCCGTTGTAATACTAATATGGCGAAGATGGCATATTTTTGGTCCTGGTCTGTGCTGCATCCTCCTATCTCCTGTACACTTCCCTCCCCTGGCAGCGCTGCTGAGCCCAGACATTTTAAAGGGACCTGGCAGGGAACCTGGTCCTCCCTCCCAACTAGGCTGAAGCATGTACTCAAGACTGGGACTGGCCCCTTCTGGGATTTGGAGGAAACACAAACAGTCCTCACCCGGCCTTGGAAGTCTAAGCAGCAGAAGGTGTATCTCACATTCCCAGTCCCGACACAATCCAGTCGGCGTGGAAGTCAGAGCCTGCCGACTTTAATAGGCCAGCTGTTCCTACATTCCGGACTGCACGTAAAATATCTTCTGAACAGAGGGGTGAACAGTCTGAAGTTCCAACCAAAGTCCCCCAGAGGCTGCAGGAGAACAGTGTGTTACAGTGATGTGGCCCCAGAGGCCCTTGGGTTCCTGCCCTGTACCATGCAAATGACACCACTGGGCCAGGCTGTGCCGAAAGCCATTTTCTAAATGTCAGCTTCCACCAACAGGAGTATGTCCCATCATTCCATTGATTTCTTAAGAAGTACCATCTATTTGGGCTTCCTAGGGCCTTACACCCCTTATCATATCTCTTCTTCCCCTCCTACCCCCGTGTGAGGAGGGAGAAGGAAAAACTCTCATTTCTTTCTGATTACCACAAACTGTGCCCTGCCTGCTTTCCCCCATGCCGGTCCCTTCTCTTCCTCTGATCCTCTCTCGTGCTTTTTCTCTCCCAGGGATACTGGCCGCCCTCTCGGACTGCCAGGTGTTCCGGATGTGGCAACTGGATGTGCTCTCGGCTCTTGGGTTGCTCACTTCTAATTACCTTTTAATGCCTCACCTTCTCGTCTGATCCATCTTTGGAATCCCATTACTCATTTCCAGTCGTGGAGAAGAGGCCGTCTCGCAAAATTAATTGCAAAGCGATGGCAAATGTAAATGTGGTAGAAAATATGATTGATCCCTCTTCCAAAACGAAAGCAGGACTAAACGGGATTTATCCATTCGCGGCTCAGTTCTTCCCCCAATTAACAGCAGAGCTGGTACGGCCTCTTGGGCTTCCTGGTCAATACCAAGCAGCTGAATCTTGTCACCAACGATCACAGTTGAGATTTTACTACAAAGCAGTGAGAATGACTTTTTAAATATAAGGATCCCAAGTATTTTGTGACAGGAATACTCACCTTCTTCAAAGTGGTCACCGTAGTAGGTCACATATACTACTTGTGCATTTAGAGCTGTTGCTATGAAGGTTCTCCATCAGCATGTCACCTGGCTCTGTTCATAAACAGTTGAAATGTGTCAGGGAGCCCACAATGTCACCATCTGAGTTGTATCGCAAGATGGCCTCTTACATCCAAAAGTGGCTTCAAAGTCTGTCGGATCACGAGTCCCGATTTTGGGCTTCAGAGAACGTCCCCATAGCACCCACACCTTCATGGCTGGAAGCTGCTGTCCCCCGAGAACATCGATTGGATTCCAGGGTTTGTTTCTGCATCTTACAAGCAAATCTCATTCACCACTGTCACCCTCACATGGACCCAAAGGGTTTCCACCCACTCGGCTGCCGTGACTTTGGACTGTTTCATGCTCAGAGATGAAACTTTGCTCTGACCGAAGGTGTTCAAAGAATAGCTGCAGGCTCCAATCCTATTCCTAGAGAGCATCTCCAAAATGTTCTGGACAGTTAACTGTAGCCTGGAAAAAACAGACAGTGTTCCAAGGGGTCTGTTTTGAAGGAGACAGCTGCTGGGCGGGCGTGGAGGAGACGTTATCCCCTGGCTTCCTGTACCTCGTGGAGGGAGGGGGCTCTGCTAGAACAACATTTCTGGCCATCCCCCTCCTCCTCCATTCCTCCCACAGGACAAAGAACACCCGAGTCTGACAGTGACTTAGGCAGAAGGACCAGGCATGGGTGGCTCAGCCCCTCTGCGTCCCGCTTACGATCTGTCAGCCTGAAGATCGCCGGGCCCTGAAGTTAGAGGCCTGCCCTGGAGGGCTCTGCGGGGGTGTGTCTGACCACATTGCCCATCAGGCATTAGCAAACCCCCCTTGGGCATAGATCTAAGACCTCATAGTCAATAATGTGGGCGGTATTTTGAATTCTATCTATATGACTCTCGTGTATCTCATTTGGTTTTAATTTCTAGGTGATGAAGAAAGAGGTGTTATTTATTAGCCTTTTAAAGCACCATCCACCGTGTTCATTTGGATGTATAGAAATTAATGTTGCTTTTATTACGAGACCAGCTTCCCTGCATCGTTGTCGTGCCCAACATAGGAAAAGGTAAGAGCCGCAGGCAGGATGGCTCCCTTTAACTATCTTTAAACATTCTTCCAGAAACTGTGGGGAAAGACGGAAATGTCCATTTCTTGCTTGTAGAAGGGGGTTTTGAGCAACTCTTTTCACCCCTTGTGAAAAAAAGGATGATTTTCTCATGATGGTTATGATGGTCATTTTTAGTATTGATGAAAATGAACAACTCTTGCTGTGATTCTCACTTGCCCCTGGACTATAAGCTCCTGCAGGGCGAGGCGGCGCCGTTCAATCTGATCACGCCTTCTTTTTCTGCTGGGTGCACTGCTGCCTCTCCGTGCCTCTCCCTGAGGAAGAGGAGGGAAATCGGGACTCGACCCTGCCCCTCCATGCCTCTCCCTCTCCGCTGGACTCTGGCCCAGCCCAGCCAGGTCTCAGGCCCTTGTCTGTCCCCAAGAAGCAAAGGCCATCCTGGTTTACAGCAATCACTTGGAATGCCCAGGTGTTTGAGAGCATGTTTGTTCCGGAGTGAGGGTAGGGGGCGTGGTGGGCATCTGGCGCTCAGCAAAAGCTGATTTGATTGACATGCAGTTTTATCTGATCCCTTCCTAGCCTGGGCCTGACCGTTTGTTCTGATTCCTCTCTTGCCTTGGTGAGTCCTTTCTTAGCTAGTCCAGTTGAATTTTCCTTATGGCTTTCTCTACCCACATCTGTACTTCTGTTTTCTGTTTTTAAAATATTTTATTTATTTATCTTTAGAGGGGAAGGGAAGGAGAGAGGAAGGAAACATCAATGTGTGGTTGCTTCTCGTGCATCCCCTGCAGAGACCTGGCCCCTGCCAGAAACTGGCCTGCAGCCCAAGCATGTGCCCTGACTGGGAATCGAACCGCGATCGTCTGGTTCGCAGGCCCGCGCTCAATCCACTGAGCTACACCAGCCAGGGCTTCTGTTTTCTTTTTTTGCCTCTGGTCTCTGGACTTGTGTTTGAATCTCATCGTTTTGAGGCCTTTGTCTTGGTGGTCCCTCAAATTTTGTCTTTTTAAGAAGCCTCCTTATATAGAACCCAATCCCAGCCCTGGATTCTTGGCTGGGGACCTGGCCAGGGCCAGCTGGGCCCTCTCTGGGTGGTGGAAATCAGCCAGGTGTCTGATGTCAACTCTGACAAGATCTGGAGGTGGACTCGAAGGAGTTTTGTTGGTTTTTTTTTTTTGAATAATGCATCGTCCCTTCTTAGCAGCAGGTCTGAGATCGAGTGGCCACGTCCTGGGACATTTCCAGGGCAGGCTTGGCGATGATGTCGTTTGGACACTCAGGAATAGCTCCAGCGTTTTTACAACTTTCATGAAATTCACATATACTTCTCGACACAAAGTGGCCTTCATTTTTATTTTATTGAGAACAGAACAACAGGCCATCAAACAGAAGAGCAGGAAAAGGGGTGGGATTGTCAAGCCAACGGGAGACAACTTCTGCGACATCCCTTTCTGCCCTGCTGTCCTTCTATTTCTGGGTGTGAAAATGAGGTTAGAGAGGCTTATGGAGCGCAAAGGATCTCACAGGCGGAGAAGCCGAGCCTCTTGACGGTTCACTTTTTCCCACCTGGAACACCAAAACCGGGCCCGGAAGTCTGGGAGTTTCATTTCTGTTTCTGGGACACAGAAGGGAATCTAGAGTTTTTAGAGCTTTACAAAAATTAGAGTGCAATTTAATCCATACCCTTGTCCTATACCTGAGATTACTAAGGACCAGACAAGCGGGGTGAGCCAGCCAAGGCTGCACAGCCCACTGGTGGCAGGCGTGACCTTGACACCGGTCTCCTGACCAGCCAGCTAGTTCTCGGTCCACCTATGTCCTTTCGTGGCCAGGGGAGGGAGAGGAGGCTGAAGCAGTGGAGAAACAGGGTCTCCATGTCCCAGCTCCTACGCAGACGCTGAGGCCACCCAGAGGAAGCGGGGTGACCGGGAAACGCAGGGCATTTGCCTCAGCATGGCATGGTGATTTTCAGTGTCGGGTTCAGGTCACCTGGTGGAGAAAAACGCAGAATTCGCATCTAGGTGCTCAGTAGATTTCTCTCCTTTTTGCAATATAAGGCGCGTAAGTCATGTATTTAAAGCAGTATCCGAAAACCTCACAGAAGCAGTTATGAAATATTTTGTTTTACTGGCAATGGGACAAAAAATAATTGGGCATTAAATCAAGGAAATGGGGAAAAGGGAGCTGCAAATCAAGGGAAATGGTGGAAAATTAGGTCTTAGTGGAGAGGAATGTGTACATATGAACTGCGCGACGTTTCAGGGGAAGAAATACGGTGCCGTAAATCTCTCCTTTAACCCTTTACAAGTGCCGGCGGGGCCCTGCTTGCCCGAGTGCCCGTGTCTGGGGGAGAGGGAGGCGGCCATTCTTCGCAGGGAGAACTGACTGCTCGCTGTCCTGCGTTGTCAGAAATGGGGCGTGATGATTCAGACGGCGCTGTTTTAAATGGGAGCTTGAGATCCACGCGGTGGTCGCGTTTCTTGGGCTGTCACAAGGTGTGCGTTTCTCTGGCCTCTGACAGCGAAGGGTGACTTCAGCCCAATGGCAGCTTAGAGCCAGGGAGAGGAGCTCGGGGACCCCTTCGCCGGCGGGCTCCAGGGCCCCGCCAAGGTGCCAGCTGACTCCATTAAATCCCGCGGAAAGCGTGCATTCATATCTGTCTACTAGGGGCATAATCTCTACGAATTAAAAAAATAAATAATAAACACCTTTTTAATCGCACAACCTCCCTTTCTCTTGTCAGTGAAAGTGAACTCGCAGAGCTGCTTAACAGAGAACCTCCCAGACATCAAACCCTTGTCAGACGCGTTGCGAGCTGTTACACTGTCTCCCCGTAGCTGCGAGGATTCATCACGGATAATCACCACGAAAGGATCACACCCAGATACTAATACATACACTAATATATATATGTACTAACATATATACACCCATATGCTAATATAAAAATAGCAAAATGCTCAACTGCTGAGGAAGAAGAAATCCACTTGAACATGGACAGCCCCCGAGTTGCCACTTAGGGACGGGAGAGAGAGCTCGGATCTTCTTTGTTTGATTAGGGACGTTGGTCCAGGAAAGTGGTCCCTTGACTGGCCTTGGGAGTGAGGTTGTGCTTGACGATCTTTATTGGTCAGAGAGCAGCCTCTGACTCATGCTGCCCAACTGTGAGTTAGGGCATTGAATCTTCGCAGAGACAGGCAATGCGTGTGGCTGGGAGAAACGGCTCAGAGCTTCGACAGAGTTTACTTGGGACCCGAGAAGAGCTTTTAAAGAGGAGGCCAGATGAGGACGGATGGCTGAGAAAGAACGAGGCTGTTTGCCTTGAAATCTTTAAAATGAAAGTCGATTCTCTCAAAGGGACGAGGTGGCATCTGGGACTTCCTCTCGTCCTGGGCTCTGTCTCGAGTCGTTCTAGGACACCAAGACCACAAGCAAGGCTGTCACAGAAACAGCTGTGGAATGCTGTCCTTGTCTGGGATTGTGTGGGCAGGATGTGGCAAGCAGATACCCACGTAGCTGTCTGTCATGGGACAGTGTCTGTGACGGGAGGGTCAGTGTGATGGGCCTGTAGGCCAGAGCCCTGCTCCCTGCTCCCTGCTCCCAGTGTGGGGCTGGCCCACATGACCCTGGCAGACAAGCTGCAGTACTGGGACCCGCAGGAGGCCTGACAGCGTGGGGCCGTATCCCACCCTGCCGAAATCCCCCTGCAATGCCAGGGAAGGGTGTCATCCGCCCACAGCTTTTGGCTGAGACCCCTGCTGGCTACAGTTTCCTATAAGCCCGGGCAGAAGCACATGCCAAACTTCACTTGAAGGCCCCCAGCCTTGGTTGGAGGGAGACTCTTAAACAGCACCGCACACCCGATGACCCTTTTGGTTCCTTTTTAACTAGGACACACGGAGAACAAAGGCATCGGGCACAGGGTCAGGCGGGAAGAGGTGTTTGTCTTTCCACCTTGACTTCCAGGTTTCACGAAGAGCTGGGGGTTTCAAGTCATTTGTGAAGCAAGAAAGGCAGTTGTTTTTGGAAAGTGGCTCTGGGACCAAAGGGACCAGCGTCTGTGGAGGATGAAGTTATCGTCACAGTTGTGCTATCTTGGGACCAGGTGCCACATGACAGAAGAGACAGGCCGACGCGGCTGGGTGCCGGTGGGGACACTGCCCTGTCAGCATTCCAGGACGTCATTTGTACCTTCCTTGGGTGGAGTGAAAGGGAATGGAGCTTAGGCGAGACGTCAGCAGGCTAAACAGGGGGACGTCTGAAATGCGCCTCTTCAGATTGTTGACGAAATCGTGTGCTGCTCAGACTGAACCGGCTCCCTGTTTGTGCCCCACGGGGCTGTCGAATCAGCATCTCTCACTGACACTGGAAAGCTAAAATTTACGAAGGCGAAGTCTTTGCCCCTGTGTGTTCTTGCCTTCCTCCCGTATGGCTGGTCTTTCGGCAACTGGACAAAGAGCTTCACCTGCCGCCCGTGTTGGGACTCACCGCTCTGACGACTGGCTGAGCCCTGGGCCACCTTGTGGAGTCCCCTCTGATCACCTGGGGCTCTAGGAAGCTGAGATGGGGGCTTCTCCTATCTCCTCTCAAGCTGTTCTGCATGTTGCTTTCCATTTTAACCTTCAGATAGGTTATTCTCCCTCCTTCTGTTCTCTTGTCTTGGAATCCTGTGGCTGTGAGTCCTGAAGATGGCCCAGCCAGGTGTCTATGGGCTAATGAACAGCTGCGGGAAGATAATTAATGCCGCCCCACCTTCCTTGCAGCCTTTACCACCTCCCCGCACCCCAGCCTGCAACATCTGTGCTTCCCAGCAGCCGCGCTGTAAAACACCCTTCGCTCCTCTTCACAGAACAACTGTCAGGCCGGCAGCCACGGGAAGGGCAAAACTTACAAAACGCAACAAAGGATGAGCTGTGTTATGTCCCATCACAGATGTTGAGTTTTTCCACGAGAGAGGACCGAAGAGAACTGGGTTGGGGACCTACCTAGTTCTGGTGCAGTGTGGGTGGAGGGCAAGAGGAAAGGGCAGGGACAAGAGTGGCCATGAGGACGTAGCTTCCATTCCTATCTTTCAGGGAAGGTGGCTGAACCTGCAGGGTTTCGGACGAGCCCAGAATGGTCTTGACCATCACCAGAAAGGGTGGGGTTATCTCAGACCTCTCGCTGTCTCATCCAGAGGCAATACTCAAGACCGGAAACAGTTAGCAGGGCACCATTCAGAGCAGACAGCCATAAGCACTTGGTATGGCCATTCTGGTGTATACAGCTGCAAAGCAGACCTGGTCTCATATTCCCTGCTCGTCCTTCAGCCTCGAACATAATAACATTTATCGAGTACCTATTGTACGCCAGAAAGGGCTCTAGGTGCTTTTGATGATTTTACACATGAAGGGTATAACTAAAATTGCCTTAACAATAATGTTAATTGGTTTTTTTCTGGTTTATGAATGCTAATTTGCAGCTGTGAGACATTAGCCCCTCCCCGCATTTGTGAGCTGTCAGCCTCTTTGAAGTATTGCCCATCCTCATTCCCCATCCTGGTCTTCCTAGACATCCCCCTGGGGGATCTCATAAATGGTCAAGAGGGAGTCTTTTGAGTTCTCCTGGTCCAGCTCCTGGTGGTGTCTTTTATCTGCAATGCACTTGAGGGAGGGTACCCTGCTGCTTGTGGCCTCTAGGGCCTGGTGCTTTCCTGCCCGGGGTGCTGTGTCTTCTGATATTCTCACCTGTACACTGTCCTGACATTACTATGCTGACCAAGTGCATTGGCATGGTACCGGGTCCTCTGTGCACTAGTAAGATGCTGCTGTACCTGGAGCATCACTAGTACTCCTATGACATCAGCTCCTTTACTTCCCCTTGTACTCCCTGCCTGTATTGGGCAATGCCCAACAGGAAATCTTACACATATAGGATCCTCTCTATTTCCTTACTTCCTGTGTCTCTCCATGGCCAGAGTGCCCCTCTTCTCTCCTAATAGGCTACTTTCCCTCCACACAACCAAGTTTCTGGCATGTGCCCCACACAGGCCCTTCTTGGCCTTGACCAAGATCCCTCAGAGTCAAGCAATTTAATTAATGTCAAGTCTCAAACTGCCTTGCCCAGAGGATGTTCACAGGTGTTACACAGGAAATGAGGTGGCTTTATGCAAATGTGGCCCAAATAAGTTGGAATCAGAGCAGGAAAGGACTCTTCCTTCCAAACAGACTCTACAGCTGCCCTCGCCCAGAGGAATACAGAGCTTGCCCAGAGAATCCGCTGGTCACGATATGGTGCTCACCATAGGAGTTTAGTGCTAGAGGCTTTGAGAGGCACAGCCAGCACTTTGCAGAGCTGAGAAGAACAGCCCTTTCCTAGAAATCAACTGAAGTCAGTGCTTAAAAGATTATTCTTTGGCCAAGTGCTTGAGACAAGACAAACTACGTTCCGGCCCAACCAAGTCATAAAGGCAGACTGTGTGGGGTCTGCAGAGGGGGGCCCAGGGCTAGTCCCTGCTTACCGTTTTCTGTTGACTCTTAAGAGAGGACGCACAGGAGAGACATCAGCGTCTACTGCCTCTCTCTACAAATTCTCACTCAGTCCTTCATAAATGTCCAAATTAAAAAACTTGTTAGACGCAGTTCAGATACAGGTACCTGAGGGAAAACATACTACCTAACTAATAGAGTTTAGCTTCTAGTGCTTAGACTTACAAAAGTCTGACCTATCAAAGAGGTGTCATCCTTTCTGAATGCCCCAAGCAGTCACCCTTCTTTGTTTGATGACTCTCTTCTTTGATCTATGGATTCCTCAACTGGAGCCCGTGTAAGAGCTCCTTGTGATCATTGCCCTGGGGAATTGAAATGCAAGGCGAGCCCCGCCCTCAAGCTGCAGATAGTCTAGCTGTGGAAACAGACAAGTAAAGGCCACAGGGTGTGATAGAGGAGCACACAGATGGAGTGAGAGCACGTAGAAGGGATGCCCAAACCAGCTGTGGTGGGGTGGGTGAGGGATGGAGTGAAGGAAGGCTTCCAGGTGGAGGTGACTCCAAAGCTGAACCTTGAACGCTCCATGAATGTTAATCAGGCAGGAGGGATTGTCATGATGAGCCACCTGTCCAAGAATATGGAGGCTGGAGAGCACGGTGTGTCTGTAATTCATTACAGCTCGAAAGCATGATGGGAGTGTATTAGGGCCTGAGTTATGACACTTGGAGAGAAGCCAGACCATGGAAGTTCTTGTCCTTGAAAGATGTCATGCCCAGGAGATCACAGTTGGTCCAAAACATGACAGGAAACCATGGACTGATTTCAAGCATGGGATGGACAGGCTTAAATTTGCTTTCTAGAATGCTCGCTGAGCTCCCGGCTTGACTGTAGCCACATCACCCAGCATTAGGGATACGAGAGAATTAGAGAACTCAGTCTCGAAGTCAGTGTTGGAGACTCAGATGAGCATTGGCTTTTCTCGGTGTCGGAATGGTTTTCCAAAGAGCACAGAAGGGGAGCAATGTCCCATGGTCTGGACCCATAAGTGGGCAGCTACGAATCCTGCGGCCTTGGCCTCTCAGAGGGTGTGGCTGACCATTCTCGGTCTCCCTGTTTAGACCAGCCATGACATGGAGCGCTTTGGAAATGCCCATTTTTTAACGAGGTGAGTGAAGAATAATGCCAGTCAGGCTCGACCCTTTGTCCTTGGAAAGCTGTGCTGGCCTTGGCCGGTGACAAAGTGTTGACATAGGCCCAAGTCACCATTATGAGCGAGAAGATTGGGGGCTACTAGTTGGCTGAAGGCAGCTTCACTGGCCGGTCAAGTAATACTCTTCTCAGCCTCACAGATTTCAAGAGTTTTTATTATCCGGCACACCATTATTCAGACAGAAATAATATTCCTTTTCACACTGCGTTATTTCTGAAGTTTTGATGTATTCTTCCACGGCTCTACCTGCCTGGAAGGTGTTTTCCTGAAGTCGGTCAGGAGAAGCCCTACACGGGCTGCTAAGAGGTGGAAGCCACAATGATGCACAATGCAATTACCATGACAAGTGTTTCTAATTGCCACTTCCCTTCCGCCAAGCCCTCCTTTTCTTCAGACGTTGCGAATTTCTGGTAATCTTGGGTTATTATCACACTGAGCTGCTAACCTGAGTCTTAACACTCCTCCTGGAGACCTGTGTCAGACACAATTATAGCTGAGGAGAGGCGATCCTTCCTTCCTTATTAGTAGTTGCCGGGCTGGGTATCTCACATTGATTAGCAGTTTGGAACAACTGTATTCCTTGGGCTCCAACACACATTTTGTTGCTTGCTCCTGCGCCTTGGAGGGTAGGTACGCTGTTCTCCATGGCCTTGCCTCCCTTTGCCCCTGTGGCTATCTGTTTAGAGAAGGTTCCTTTCATGCTCCGGTGGTTTATTTATTTCTGATGTTATTTTCTCTTTTCTCTTGTTTTTCAAACCATTTGCCGGTTCTGTAGATGAAGCAGATTGAATTCATCTCTAGGAAGTGGGTGCTGTGTGTGGTGGTGGGAGGTCTGAGAGCTGAGACAGGGCCATTGGGCCTCCCAGGAACCCAGCTCTGCAGCAACAGAGGCCTGAGAGGATGGGAAGAGGCTGAACTGGAAGGAAGGGTTGCTGCTTGCCCAGTGCCTGCTTCCCAGAAGCCTGTCCTTTCATTACAGTCAACCTATTACCGTGCTCATTAGCCATGGAGCCTAGAATTGCTACAGGGTAGGAGGGGCAGGGGGAAGTTTATAAACACATCTGTGGAAGGGGCCTGTTCAGCTGTCATTTCTGTCGCTGTGGGTGGTGCGTGAAGGCAGGTACCTGCCCAACAGCTCATCATTAAACGTCACCCGTGTTCTGGACAGGTTCTGTTACCTACGTTGGTATAGAGTCAAAAGAACTTCAGGAAGGTAGTATGATCATTGGGAAATTCCTCCTGGGGATCTCAAGGCCTCTCCTCTCTCTCTCTCTTCCCCTTCACCCCCCATCTCCCCTTCCCGTCTTTCCTTCCTCCTTTTCTTCCTTCCTTCCCAGAATTAGCTGAGCAGGGAAATGAAAATTAAATTAAGACACTTTCTTTCCTGGTCTGTTTCTTCTTCTTAAGATTCACCAAAGTCAGAATCTCGGTCCCCAAGTATATCACAGGCGCTTTTGTGCTACCGTCTGATTGCTGGGCCTCATGGAGACTTTCCTACCATTCTGTTCTTAGAGAGACACAGCTGCCTGGACTCTGGCCCCCGACTTGAAAAGGCCACTGCCCCAACATTTGCCCAGTAATTGGTTTTACTCTAACACAGGACCGGGTGGCTGCTGAAGTCTCAGATCTCGGTGTAACAGCCTTATGTGGCATATAGTTTTTTGCTCATTTATTCTTCCACTCAATAAACATATATTAAAACACTTCATCATCCCGGGAGATCATCTAGGCATTATTGATATTTATTGATAATATGCTACATTCCAAGAACTTGCTCACACATTATTGGAGTGTGTGGCTATGATGCACAGAGATTAATATGGGCTGTGAACTCAAACGGATCTGCCCGAAGTCCCTGTTCCATCCCTTGGTGCCTGTATGACTTCAGACATGGCCACTAAACTCTCTAAGCCTCAGCACGCTTCTCTATGCCGAAATGAGGATTATATTAATTCACGTTGCCACTATTCACAGAAAACCCACTATTTTGGAGAATTTATGTCCTGGAGTTCAGAACTTTAAATCACAGTTACTGCTTTACAGCTGAAGCAACCAAGGGGCAGAGGTGTAATGGGATCAGGACCATAACCTGGGTCCCCTGACTCCCAAGCAAGGCGTCCTTTGTTACTTAGCTTGTCCCCTTGCTTGTGTTGACAATCTTCCTGGCCATTTAGAAGGAAGCTCTTGGAACTGGGGGCAAGTGTCTACCACCTGGCAATGCTGGAATCAGCCCTTCCTTGTTTGAGGGTGGACTGCACAGTTTATGTTTTTCAAACCCTTTTCATCTACTCTCTCCACGCACGCACTCTGGGCCTTTCTGTCCTCATTAACACCTCAACCAGGAAGGAAATGTAAAGGGAAATAAAACTTAAGCCACTCAATTTTGCTCATTAGCAGCAGCTCTTTTTAAAAGATTGGGTGGAAGGGGAAGCTGACTTTGAGCTGCGGTGGGGTTTTTGGATCATTGCTGTGGACTTAAATTAGCCGGGCTACCTTTCATGCTGTTTCCATGGAAAATGAGGGTCAATTGTCCGAGCCCCAGTGGGCTGTGGCCAGAGACCCCCATCTGCCCAGCTCGCAGCTTCAACCCTTCTGGTTCCCTGCCCTCCCTGCTTCTCCGTTCCTTTACACATCCTCCACTAGGGGCTCCTCGTTTCACGTTGTCGCAGACAGAGGATCCTCTCCAAGGTCACCGTGACCTTGCCTGTGTTTGTTAGGGCCCCCCATGTGGCAGATGTGAAAGGAGCCCTAGATTGGTGCAATGTGGTGGCCCTGGGCTGAGTGGAATTAGAAAAACACAAAGCTGGAAATCAGAATATCAGATAGCTCCTTTTATCTTGTTGTGTTTTAAGCCTGGCTCCCTTTCTAGCTGTACCACATTCTCCCCGGAGGGTGGAGGCTTCCCTCTGCCCCGGGTCCTCGGGGCTTCCTGCTGCTCATTATGCGGACTACATTCAGCTTACAGTATAGCCGGCAGCCACGCTACAGTTAGCTGCAGCAGCAGGACCTCCTGTTGGGTTTGGACACTGGCAGTGTCAGCAGAATACAGTCTCCAAATCACTGTGCTCTTTTGGCCCACTCCCCATCCTAATTCTCTCTGCCCACTTTGCCACAGATCTGGGACACGTTCTTCGGTCTTGTGTCACCTAAAGCCTTTCTCCTGGGACCTGACTTCCGGCCACCAAGTCCGGGTGGAAATTTAATGGTGGCTGTGATGCTGAGCAGTCATGTGGGAACCAGGGACGGTGGCTTGGCTAAATTGGCCTCAGTCTTCTCATCTGTAAAAGCATGAAGCTGTTCTAAACGACTTCGAAGGTCCCGTGGCTTTCTGTGACCGTGTAAATACTTGTTTTAGGGAGTCACTCTGTAGATTCATGGAACCAAATAGCTATGTAAAGGCAGCGAATCAGGCGGCTAATATGTAGTCTAATGTTATCATGAATCATATGATTTCAAATTCTGTACCTCATTTTTTCCCTTATAGAATCTTCTGTTGAA
The DNA here is from genome assembly GCF_014824575.4 of Sturnira hondurensis. Classification (NCBI taxonomy): domain Eukaryota; kingdom Metazoa; phylum Chordata; class Mammalia; order Chiroptera; family Phyllostomidae; genus Sturnira; species Sturnira hondurensis. The sequence goes on along the minus strand of NW_028094846.1, from coordinate 8,201,462 downwards.
AATCTTAGCAATAATATGAAAAGAAATGGGACACCTTCGGTAGAAATGCTTTGAGTGTTTCATGGTATAATAAGAAAGCTATTATAAACCTAAGGCATAATTTCTAGTATTTAAAGATTTCTCTGATGTAACGAAAGAGCAGCTTGTTTGTTTTTGAAGGCTTCAGGTAAGGTTCCCCAGAATTTAGGGTTAGGCTTTTCATGCTGTGTGCTTGGAGTTGGAAATAAATGTTCTTGTAATTAAAAATTTGTTATAAGGTGTTTAAACTTTGGGGTACAGTTAAAAAGATTTTATGCATAAGTAAGGAGGTGAACAGCAAGGAAGGTAATGTGTTTGAGGAGAAAGTGTTCCAGACCAGTGTCAGAGGTCCTGGGTTCGAGTCCCAGCTGTGTCATAACGTGACTAAGCCCCTTGAGGGCAGGGCTCTGCTTCCCCAGCACCCACAACAGCGCCTGGACTGAATCCTCGGGGCCCAAGGTGCTTCATAAGAAGAATGAATATCTAGTAATAAATAAAATACAGAATGGTAAGTAAAAATAATAAAAATAAATGAATACCTGGGTGACTCCTCTCCTATGTCACTAACGCAGAGGGCTCAGGGCTAGGCTCTGGGGGAGACACGGGACACAAAGCCTCTCTGCTCCTGGGGGACAGGCCGTGCACGAAGAGCTCACGTCCCTTCCGAACCCACCTCTGATGCCATCTGGAAGGGGAAAAGGAACTGGACTTCTTGTTACCAGTTGCCACTTGTCGGGCTATGGAGAGAGGTTCCAGGGGCCCGTAGTCCTGGCACCCCGAGTTTCTAGGAAATTTTTTCACAGGGTGAGGGAATATCCAGGAATTTTCACTAAAAAAAAAGCCTTCTTTATCTCTATGTCACCATCCTCCACCACCAAGAGGTAGAATTCATCCTGCTGAAAAAGCCTGAGCCTTTATTTCTTTGGGATTCCTCGGCAAACCGCTCCTGTGACTGGGGTCCAAGGGGCCGTGGTTTTATGGAATATTTAAGAAGTGGCTGTGAACACCGCTGGCCTTTGTGGGGACACATAAGCTGGCAGGTTCTGAGGGGCACGCTCATCTTCTCCTGGCTCTCCCTTCCCCTTCAAAGAAATGTGAGTCCTTTTATTCCGTCCCTGGCTCCCACCAGGATTTGGAATGGAATGACATTTTTCACCATTTGAGAAGGAGAGAATTTGGGAGGAGAGAGATGCGAGTCACGCGTTGGTTGTCAGAACTACAGCTTTTGGGGCCGAGCTTTGGGTGAGGACGAGAACGGCGCTATCTTTTGGGAAGCAGGATGGAAGCTGTGGGTGGGGGGTGGGAGAACAGGGGCTCGGAGCCTGCTGCGTCTGGCTGCTCGAGCCTGGCATTTCTGGGAAGGGGGACCTGAAGCTAGTACCCTGTGACTTGGGGAAAGGGGCTGGAGAAGACCCTCTGGTGAGCACTGGGGGTCTACCAAAGTGATGGAGGGTGGGGACCACGTATGCTATAAGTGGAACCCACAGCTTTTTCTATCAGGGGCATTTAGATTGTTCTGCAGCTCAAGAACCATAAATGCACCGGGAGAAAAAGTTAACGAACAGGTGCCTCTCCTTAATTCTGGGAGACAGCCATGCTGTATAAGCTTAACAAATATATTTTAGACTCTGCTGGGTTTCTGATTACAAAAGTCATGCCTGTTCATCATGGAAAACACAAGACAGCATCTAGGAGAAAAATAAAAGCCGCCTAGAAGGCCTCTTCTGAGAGAGGGCCACTGTTGACATTCTGGTGCGGGGCTCTGCATCCACAATACACTTCAAATAAACAGGACTATGACGCCCATGTCATTTCGTAACTTGCCTTTTTACCTAAGCAAGGCATTCTGAACATTTTATATGCCTTTAGGTACTTGCCTTCGATGTCATTTTTGTTGTGTGTTGGTCACTGTAGCTGGTTCTCCTCGGCTCAGGTGCCAGGTGCCGTTGGGAAGGTGGGGCCAGTGTGGATTCACCGGCTTCGCTCTCCTGTGGGCGAGAGTCATCTCTGCGCTCTTGCCCCCTCTGCTCTGCCCTTGATCAGAGGCTGAGGAGCCTGACACTCTTGACCACATTCTCTTCAAGAGACTCACTTGCATTTGCTCCCCAGTTCTTCATGTCCATGGTCATGCCCCTAGTGCAGGCCTTTCATTCTTCCCCCTTAGGAGACGATCATAAGAGAGTTCTTACTTATTGTCTTCCTTTCAATGTCTCTCCTCCACCCTGTTTTGCACATTATCGGCACGTTAGCCAAATTAAGTTATAGCCGTGATGATACATCGCTCTATTGTTCAAAAGCCCCGAGTGCCTCTCCACGGCCATTGTGTCAAGCCCAGACACCCTAGGCTGGCACCCAGGGGAGGAAGCAGTGACCCCTCTCTACTTGTCTTCCCACCAAACCTAGTTAAAGGTACTCCCCGACCTTTGACGGGTTTCCTCTGATGAACCCATCATAATTTAAAATTGCCGGAAGTCTAAAGTGTGTCTAATGCCCCTAGCCTACCAAACGTGATAGTTTAGCTCACCCTCTCTTCTCGAGCTCAGCAGCCGTAGAAGACACATGTGGGCATTTTGGAGACATGGTGGGGTGCAAACACGCAACTCACAATGTGCAAAAATGCCAGCAGCACAACACACCTTGGAGTGTTGGTTGTTTACCACCCCCACCCCCGCCGCCAGTTGTGTGTCAACCCAGAGCTGCTGCTGTTGCTGCTGCTGCTGTTGTTTGGCCCCACAGCAGGGTACCCTACTGCGTAGCGCCAGTCCTGGTAAAGATCGAAATTCAAAATTTGCAACATGGCTTTTACTGAATGCATGTCATTTTCACACCACCGTAAGGTCAGGGGCCATCTGTAGTCACCATCTCCAGGTGACTCTGCTCTGCTGTGTCCTCCCAAGATCAGCCCTCCTTCTCTCTCCCCCTCTGCTCCTGCCCTACTCACACCCTCCTTCTTAGCTGAATTACGGGAAGACGTGCCTCTGGCTTTCCTTCCTAAGGTCCTTCCCCCTACCTTGCTCTTCCTGCTGTACTCAGAATGCTGCTCTCAGAGGAGCTATGGCCATCCTAGGCTCCCTGAAAATCTTCAATAGCTTCCCACAGCATTTGGAAAAGAGTCGTAATTTCTTAGCACAACTTAAATGTTCTTCCTCCTGTCCCCTTTTCAGCTCCTTGGTGTTGAGCTTGAACCACAGTAAGGTCCTCCAGGTCCCTGAGTACCCCAGCAGTGCCCTCAAACCTTGTTCGGGCTGCCCCACCCTCTTCTGTCTTCCCTGCCTCCCCTCCCTAATATCTCCTCCCACCTTCAGTGTTCCTCCTTTCCCCCTCTCTCCTGGCTCCAATCATACTGCAGTAGATTGCCCTTTCACTCCTCTGAGAGTAAGGAGCCTTAAACTCCTTGAGGGCAGAGATGGTTATTTTATTTGTTCTCATATTTCACCAAAACTAAGCACAAGGGTTACAGAAGGTTTATTCAGTTATGGCTGGCGTAGGCCTGAATGGATAAGTATCCAAACAGTATGTCGTAATGTATCAAGCAGTGAAATCTAGGAGAATGGGGCGGTGGGTGCTCATGGTTCCTTACTGGCAATGCAGCGCCAGGAGTTTGATAAATAATTAGTTGTTTCTAAAATGCGGTCCCCACAATTGCCCTGAGTCTACTTTCTCTCTGTGCATGGAGCTGTGCGTACACACTCTGTTTCTGGGCTTTTTATGCTCAGGGCTTTTTTAGGTGTTTGTACGTGCATTGTGGCCAGGGCACTGTGCTGTCGGCTATGATCCCAGAGAGGAGATAGACCCCTTGCCAGGGAGCCAGGATGGGGTCATGACATGCCCAGGGCCACTTTGACCTTTGCCCATGATTTCAGAGTCAAGACAAGGGCAGTGATGATGATGAAAACATAAAAATGTTTAATCTGTGTCAAGATACAAAGTTGGGATCTGGACTGGGGATGTGAGCGAGGCCTTTATTCTATACTCCTCACAAGGCACATCCCTTGCCCATAATAAGCTTGGTATGTTCCTGGTTCAAAACACTAAACATCATTACTGGGGCCTTCTAAGGCTCCCCTGTGTTTTCATTCAAGGCTCATACCATGGATGCATTCACATGAGATTGTTCCTCCTTTTAAGACCCTTACAGGAGTGTATGATCTTTTAGTATTTCTGGGCCACACTGGAAGAAGAATTGTCTCAGGCCACACATTAACAACACTGTGACACGTAATGACAAAAAAAATCTCATTATGTTTTAAGTAAATTTATGATTTTATGTTAGGCTGTATTCACAGCCACCCTGAACCACATGCAGCCTGTGGGCTGCAGGTTGGACATCCCTGTTTTTACGAGCTTCCGGTTACATTTGGATCTGAGGTCTTTGTGGTGACCCGTGAGGCCTCGCCACAGCCTGGATCCTGCCTTCCGTTCCCGACTCATCCCCCTCCCTCTCCTTCTCACCATCCATTCCAGCCACTCCAGCCATCTTCGTCTTTCCCACTTCAGTGTTCCCTCTCCACCCTCCTCTGCCTGGGATTCTCCCCCTTTGCTCTGGGTATGTTGGATTGCTTCTGCTGTCAACTGCGGATGCCCCGAGCTCCCTTTCCAGTGGGCCCTCCACGGCGCTCCATCTCTGCATGCTTTTCATTTTCTTCATAGCATTTCTTACTGGCTGTAATGGTGAATTTACCCTTTGGTTCACTTTTTACTGGAGCTCTTCCCCTGAATGACCGTGGACAAATTATGCAACCAACTTTCACCCCAATATCCTCATCTGAAAATGGAGATATTTTTCTTGAGAGCTATTATTACAATGCATGCTGGATACTGCGCTAATTACTTAATATGGATTGACATTGGTCTCCCAGCAGAGGGGCACAGGGAGAACACCCAAGTCGCCCATGGTCACACAGTGGGTTGATGGCGTAGATGGAATTTGAACCCATCCCGTCTGGTTTCAGAGTCCACACTCTTTACTGCTTTGCCAAGCCAAGTGCAGATGTTCGTGAACTACGTAAATGAGTGGCTTCCTCCTGAGCCCTCTGTTTTTTCTCCAAAAGTGTCCTGCACAATAGCAGGAGCATTTGCCAGCTTTCCAGATCCATCTAGAATGCCTGGATACCCCCCACCCTTCCCCACTTACCCTCCTTGGAAAAGGGTGTGGCTTTCCTGGCTCCCTGCAGGCTGGAAGCTGAGCTCCTGCCTGGGAGGATGTGATGGGCTGTGATGAGGGGGAGGAGGAGGGCCCCCCCCCCGCCCCGCTCCCCGTCTGTGGGCGGGGGGTTTCAGACAAACATGCTCCGTGCCCTCCTGGTCGCACCTGTTGCCTACAAGGAATTGGCTCCTGGTTGACTCTTTTCTTTTCCTTGACGAAAGGCAAGAACTGTGTGAAGAATTTACTCTGTAAAGAATTGCTAAGTGCAGGTCCAGCCTTCCTGCGGCACTGGTCAATTCAGAGGTCCCCAGCACCTGGCATTGGGGTAGAGGGCTCGCCCGGTGGGACCCCTTTCCTGAGCTGTCCTGCCGTGAGACCCTGACCCGAATATGAGAGGTACTGTGGAGAGACAGGATTTGCCTTCTGGCTGCCGATGACAGATGTCACTGCACACGGGTCCGCGTTTCCACGTCCAGTGCCTGCTTCTCCTCTTCCAAGCAGAGTATTTTGGGGGCCTGCCGGGGTTCCTCTGAGCATCCTCCGAGCTGATGAGCCCCACCTTTGGGGCTTCACCTGCAGTCGCTGCACTCCTCCTCTGTCCGTCATTCTACCAGATAATTCTCTGTGTACCGGGCGTGCAGCAAGGATCTCTTAAATAAATGAATAACCCTCAGTGAGCCCCTAAAGAACCCTAAATAACCCTCAGTGAGCCCCTGGGTCTCCACAGCAGGGGAAGGGCACCTGAAAAGGAGGAGGAGGTATGAGCAAAGGCCTGAGATCAGGAAATCGTGTGTGCGACTGGGAAAGGGTGAGCTCCTGTGTCTGATTGAAGGGGGGATGCCAGGGAGTGGGTGTGCGGGTGAGTCTCCGGGGCCCCTGGTGCCTCTTCTGTATTGCTTTGCTTTTCTTGTCTCTGCTCGGTGTCCCAAGAAGCTGACCTCTGTGGTTCCCTTCGTCAAGGACTCCCTTGCCCTGAGGTTCCCTGTTGGAATTGACCAATAGGAGGCTTTGAAAGCCTGCTCCCCTCCCACTCCGAGCCAGTCCAGGTTCTGGCACAGCCACAAGTCCTATGCTCCTCCAGTGACCCTTCTGTCACAGGCTCCTCTGGCTTCAGCTGCAATTCTCCTGGGGATCTATTAACACTGTCCCTTGCCCTCGCCCCTTCAGGCGTAGTGGTTGGTGATTAATAGCTTTCCTCTGATTTCTGGATCCTGTGGGATTCCTCTTCCCTTTAGCTGGTTCCTGAAACTTTCCTCACACCCCTGTGTGGTCCCCTGGGTGAGTTCTCTGTAGCCGCACCTTTTAGAGGTTGCGCCCGCTGTTTCCTGGTGGGACCCCTGCCCATGCGGAGAGTACTGGGAGAGTAGGCGAGAGATGGGTAGAGCTAGACTGCGGACAGCAGCGAGGTCTATTTTTTTAGTTCAGGAAACTGAGAAATCATTCACACTTTCTGAAGGTGAGGAAGACTCTAGCAGAGGTACATGGAAGCCACCAAGAGGAAGCGCAGTGCCTGTGGGAAGACGTGGAAGTGGATGTGTAAGAGGCAGAGAAGGAGCCTTTGCAACCATCCTGTCCGCAGGATCTGGCTGACTGAGAGAACAGCAATAATACCACAAGCAGGACTGGGGGCAGGAAGCTGCCTCCAACTTTTCTTTAAACACTGTGGGCGTGCTTGTCCTCCTCGGAGGGGCGGTGGGGGCACGAAACGTCACATTGGTTGCCTCCAAGCCTGCTGGAGGTCAGGCGATGTCCCACAGAGACGCGGCCCTTCTGTGGTGGGGAGACTCTGTGGGCCTCATCAGCACAGTTCTCCTACCTTAGGGAGTTAATCCGCAGTGGCCATCTGGGGTTTCCTGGGTGGCAACGAGATCTCCGATCTTCATCTGTAGATGTGGCATTTATTTATTTCGAGATGAGTCAAGGCAGCAAAATGCATCTCATGAAGACATGTCGAGGGCACAAGGGCTGTCTCGCCGAGAGAAGACTGAGGAGAAAAGGAGGTTCGTCCTGTGCAGCGCACCCCCCCCCAACCCCCAGGACCGCTCTGAGAGCCAGGAGTGGGGGTGCAGGGAGGCAGGCTTCCACTGGTTATAGGGAAGAACCTTCTAGAGGTGGATTCACTCTGCCCATCGGTGCGGTGAGCGTTTGGTCCTGAAGGCAGTTAAGTTGAAGCTCAGTGCCTGCTGGTCCCTCACTCTGAAAAAAGGCTTCCTGTACTGGGCTCGGAATTGGGCTGAAGTAAGTCCCACTCCTATTCCATTTCCCTCAGCCCCAGCCCACTGACTCCAGGCTTCTTCTGTCGCCTGAGCACTGAGCTGGGGCTGCAGCTGCCAGGCTAACCCAGCAGCGGTCCAGGCTCTTGGCCTTTCATGACGGGTATGTTCTGGAGGGACCTCCAGGGCCAAGAGCAAACGCAGTGCTCTTTTGTGGGTCAGAAGTTGCGTAATCTTATTTGCTCCTATTTCCCTGCCATGGTTATCTTCATCTCCTTTAAATAATGCCCCATTTCCTGTTCATTCAGATTAGCAGTGTGGGTTTGATCGGTCAGCTACGTGGGGCATATGTAGAAGAAAGAATAAATGTGCTTTGATTCCCTGGCAGTTCTACCAGCTGGGGAGTTTCATAGATGTCTTTTAAAATCCCATTTGAAGGGTGGGATAAAGGCGATGGGCGGCGATGAAAGCGTGTCTGGAACATGGAAAGGTGACACGTGCGGCATTTCTTGCTAAATGAGGTCAGAGAAGAATCTCTTTCTTTGGGGTGAAGGGTGTTAAAGAGAGGGGTGCCTGCTTAGAACCACGGGATCTTGAAGGCATGCAGTGTTCTTCCAGCCCAGTCTTCCATCTGATAAATTGTAGGTAATCTTCACAAACGGACTTCAAGTTTACAAGCTGTTTTAAATGCATCAACTCATTTTATCTTGTGAGGCAGGTGTGGTGAGTAATACTCTTCCCATTCACTAGGCGAGCAGACCAAGACTAAGAAGGACCAGGTTTCCTGTTCAAGGTCATGCAGACGAGCATGACGCTGTGGAGGAGCTGGGCACGGAACTGTACTCCTGTTGCCTTCTCACCACTTTGCAGGGATTTCAATCATAAACGGACACTTACTGTCCCAGGTAGTGGGCTCAGCACTTAGAGGGGAGCTCATTGAGTCCTTAGAACAATCCCCATTTTCCAGATGTGGGGACAAGGATGCTCCCTCTACCTTCTGGCTCTGCCAAAGCATAGATGGCAGCTTTGTCTCAAGGATGTGACAGGCTCACCTTCTCTCTAACACTAGGAGGAAAAGAAATGCCAGTAGGCTCTGGCTGGTGTAGCTCGGTGGATTGAGCATGGGCCTGCAAACCAAAGGGCCACCAGGGCACATGCCTGGGTTGCAGGCCAGGTCCCCGGTAGGGGGTGCGTGCGTGAGGCGCCCACACATTGGTGTTTCTCTCCCTCTCTTCCCCTCTGTCTAAAAATAAACAAAATCTTTAGAAAAGAAATGTGTCCCGGGTATGCGTGGGCCAGGACCCCTCCCTGCGTTCCCCACTTTCTGTAACTGACTACGGAGCACCCCCACTTAGTCACACCCCAGAAACTGAGGTGTCCCACTTCTCAAAGTAGACTTATTGTCTTCTCCCCAGCACTGGTCCACCCACTGCGTTCTGTGTCTCGGCCAGCGCCGTGACCGAGGCTCAATGCATGCACTGGGTGTTGGCATGGAAACCTCTAACCTTCTCGCCTCTGCATCCCCACCGCTGAGCCTCAGGTCGGACCCTCATCACCTAGACTTCGGCAGGAGTTGTCTAACTGTCACTGTGCTGCTTTTCTGCTTCTGCAGATGGTCTCGAGGTACATTCTCCAGAGACACAGATGGAATCCAATTATTCCCTTTTCCCCAAGTCTTCCTCGGCTTCCTGTGTACTCATCTGGTCCTCAGATGCCCATGGAGCCGCTGCGAAATGCCAGCGTTCTAGGTGCTGGACCCAGGAAACAATGCAGTTGCAAAGCCCACCCCTGAGCAAGCGCACGCCCTGCAGTCTAGCGTTCAGGGCCATCCACAGTTCGGCTCAGCTCCATTCTCAGGGCCTGCTGTCTCCCCACATTCCTTCCGGTGGTATCCAAATCCCGGGTCCTCTGGTCATACTGATGCTCAGTTCCTTTACTCTGTGCCTAGCTGGGGTGTTGCCACGACTCGGAGTTCTGCTCGCCTGTGCACGTGTCTTGTGACCCAGCTCAGTTGCATCTGTTCTGTGAATTTCTCCCGGATCATGCTCCGCCCCCACTGACTTCAGTCCGAGTTAATCTCACCGATACCGTGAGCGCAGTGAGTTTGCCTGATAGGGTATTTATCGCAGTCTGTGTGTCAGTTCTGTGTGTCTGTCTCCTCCTTGGACTGCGACCCTTGAGCAGAGGAATATCTTCTTTGTGTTTATATTCTTAGCACTTTTCTCAGTCCCTGGCATGTTGCAGGTGCCTGATCAATATTAGCCACTTTGAAATGGTTAGATGTCAAGCTTTTTGACACTATTCCCCCATCATGCTATCGTCCACCTCCCCCCTTTCAAAGCTCTTCTTCAAAAAAAAATTTATTTATTTGTGGATTTATTCTTAAAGAAAGGAGAAAGGAAGGAGAAAGAGAGGGACAGAAGCATTCATGTGGGAGGAAAACATGACCTGACGGAGGACTGAACCCGAAACCCAGGCGTGTGCCCTGACTGGGAATCAAACCAGCAAACTTTTGCTTTGCAGGACCAGGCCCGAACCAATGCAGCTACACTGAGTCAGGGCTCCGCTCTTTAATGAGCTTCGACAAATAAATCTTATACTTCGGTGTACAAGCGCAGGAAGGCACTTTGAAGCCTCTAGGTGGCAATGTTACTGTGCTCAAAATGAGGCCAGCGAGCCTCAGGTTGGGGAAATTGTATTAGCCCCTCAGGGTACCTGCCTTCCTGTCTCCTCTTCCTCCCTCCCTTTTGCTTCCCTCCCTTTCTCCCTTCTTTTTTCTGTCCTCTCTTCTGCTCTCTCTCTCCTCATATCTCCATTTCTGTTCATCTCTTAAATGTCTTCACAGAGTTTGAAAAACACCGAGGTGTAATTGTGGGCCCAGAGGAAAACATGCAAGGTCTCCTCGTGGCCCTGCCTCACACGCTTTGAGTATTAGAAATTTACTATTTCTAATAAATTCCACTTGAATTTGGAGGTGTGAGTGGATTAGGATCTTCAGAGATGCGGAGAGAAGAAGCCGTTGATTTTACAAGCAGCCAAGGTGATCATTCCAACGGCTTCCAACATGTGTGGTGTCCACACCCACTCCGTTCCTGGACATGTCGCGTGTTAGGGGCTGAGCGAGGTGCTTGGCTTTGCAGGGCAGATCCAAGAGGGACTTGTTGACCTGGTTTCGGGAGGGGACAAGGCTGTGTCAGCACAGGGCGTTTCAGCTCAACTCAGGACCCAGGAGGAGCCCTGGCTGAGTTTGCTGGGAGCCCAGCTGGGAACAGGACCCAGAGCAGGAGGGCGGGAGGAGGCCTGGGGAGGATGGGACTAAGCTGGGTGGGAGCATCGGGCAGTGAGCTCTCCAGAGAGGCAGGGACGAGGTCGCATGAAGCCTCTGCTGCCCGTTTTTGCACAGCACCCAACGCTCTAGCAGTTCAGCATTTCACACAGAGTGGACGCTGAAATGCTGTGAGGGGGTGTCATGGAGGAGGGGATTGGTAATTGAAGCTTGAAAAAATGTCATTTCGCCTCAGAGCGAACTGCCTTTCTGTGCCTCGGCTCTTTTGTGTGGTTCGGGTGTGGGCATATCTGGGCGACCGTTTGCCTGGCACTAATAGGCAGGCTCACGGTGCTGGCTTGTTATGAGATGTAATAGGACTTCTCTCCCTGTAAGAACAGCAGCCACCTAGCGCCACTGGTTTCTATTTTATGTCACCAAGAAAATCTCTCTCTTTCTCTTTCTCTCTTTCTCTCTACCTGCCCCAGTCTCTCTGTCTCTGCTTCTCTCTCCCCCCTGAAATGCCCCCCCAAAATAAACAACCCCCCTGGATTTCTGTTTATATATTTCTCTTTGAAACAATGAAAAAATCCATTCACTTTCCTCCAAGTCCCATTTTTATATTCTTTTCCTGCCTTAGGGATAATGTCATTGGATTAGGGGAGAGGCCCTTTTACTTGCCTGCCATTAATTAATCCTGCTGTTAATTAATCCAACTCTTTTCTCAGTATCTTTTGCTTTCTAAACGTAAGCTATAGTTTCCACTCCTTTCTCCTTCAACTAATGTGTTTAGTAGCTATAACTGGGGTGGGCATGAATTTATCATTGAGAACTTAATTCTACTACTGTTGTTATTTTTAAAGAATTCGGGTACAACTTTAAAAAAAAGAGGTTTAGAGCTTCATTTGATTTTTCTGTCTGCCTATACGAATATGTTCCTCTGAAGAGACCTTTTTAAATTTCTGTCCCAAGTTCTTCGATCAGTGCTCTGGGTCAAGCCCACCTTTCGGGGATGTGGGGGCCCGTGTGTGAGGCACCCCCTTCCGCCGAAACTGGCTGCAGCCAGTCCCCACCGCCGTCTGGTGGGAAGTGACCTTCTGCCCCTCCCATGCTTTAAACATGGGAGAGAATGAATGGAAGCAGCCGAGGGCAGATGGACCTGCAACATGCTCACGTTCCCAGAACGTTCCCAGAACAAAACAGTGTCTTTCTTTCGATTCTCTCGCCTTCTCAGATGGTTTCTCACACTGCCTTTCTCCTGCCCCTGGGGCTGGCACCCCTATAACTGCTCTCAGAGTTTCTCCTCCTGTCGTAGGGATTCCTTGTCCTTTGGCCAGTGCCTGGGGGCCCTTGGGAGCCATGAGGAAATTCACTGCTGGCTAGCGTGAGCAGTGCGAGGCCTGCCTGCTGTGCCCCTCTCTGCTAAGTGCATTTCTAGGAATTTTCTGAAAATTTGGCTACAGTGGAAAATGAAGTTCAGGGGATATAATGAACCCAGACATCTGACAGCCCGGGATGCGGCTTCGTGGTCGAGAGTGCAGGTTTCCACATGGGCCAGACTTGGTCTCCAGCTGCCTCAGTCTATCACTGGGTACCCTGCTTTTTTATATAAAATGGGGATAATCATAATACCTGAGAGGGGACCCTGAGGATCAATGGGATAATGCATGTGGTACAGGTAAAGTTCTCGAGTCCTGAAACAGGCCGAGTGCTCAGTGGCTGTCGTCTGAAACCTGTGATTAAGAGGATGAATCTGAATGCTGGAAGGCGCCTTAGAAGCCACCTCCCCCCGCCTTCCTCTCAGCTGAGCTCGAGCCGCTCCGACAGCTGTCCACACTCCCTCGGCCACTCTCTGACAGCAGCTTCTGCAGAAGGCCCGGACTCCTGACCCAGCACGCCTCCTCCCCTGGGCGGCAGGCTCTGGGCCCTCCATGCTATTTTGATAATGGCCGTGGGTGGTGACACACTCCGCGTGCTTACACAGTCATACATTCAATAAATATTTATCGAGCAGATGCAATGACAAGAATACACAGATTCTATATTCAGGCAACCTCTTGTGGCACCGGGGAAATAAAACATGTGCCAGTGATTAAATTCCAGAACCCTCTAAATGTTCATTAAATGAGGACCTAGAACACGTGCTATGGAGGGCAGAGAAGCGGGGCCACCTGGAGCTGAATGATAAGGTGACGCTTGGCGAACACTTGTTGGGCCCCTGTAAGTGCGAGGCACAATGGGGCGGACCAGCTAGAAGAGTAGGAGTGTCTCATTTACCTGTGAATGGGAAGCATCCAGCAGAGTGCACGCCTGTGGTAGGTAGACACCAACTATTTGTAGGGGGCACGAGTGAGCCTGGTCTCTCTATCTTTTGTCATTATTTGGGGTCATCCTGAGGCGAGGGGGGCTGCACCCCCACCTCTGCTTCTCCTTCCTGTCTTGATTCTGTGCCTGCCGGTGCCCGCAGCAGGACAGTGGCCCTCAGAAGTTAGTCCTATGGCGGCTGTTGTAATTGCTCTTGGGGAGAACTCTGCTCTTAGGTGTCCAACGGGTTCTGGTGGGGGCATGATGGGGGGTGGGCATTCTTTCCTTTCCATCCAGGCCCTTGTGTCCTGAGCACCGTGCCTGCAGCACCTACGCTATGCTAATATAATCAATGATTCCATTTTGTGGTTATTGCCCAGCTCTGATGCTCTCTTAGAAAGCAGGCTGATGCCCTATCTGGTGTGGCTCGGTAGATTGAGTGCTGGCCTGCAAACCAAAGGGTTACCGGTTCGATTCCCAGTCAGGGCACATGCCTGAGTTGCGGGCCAGGTCCCCAGTTGTTGGCACATGTGAAGCAACCACATGTTGATGTTTCTCTTCCTCTTTCTCCCTCCCCTCCCCTTTCTCTAGAAATAAATAAAATCTTAAAAAAGGAGAGCAGGCTGAGGTGTGGTCTGATTCCTACTGGTTCTACGAGCTTGGCTAGCAGAGAGGAACAGAGCAGAGAACTGAGAGGGACAGTGGGAATTGATTTATTCCTCAAATAATCCTCCTAGAAATGGGGGTTAGCTGTCTTCGTGGAATAAATGGATATCATCAGCGTTATTGAGTTGACCTTTTCCCCCTGTCCTGGTGGACAGTAACTATGGCCTTGCGGCTCCATTCTCTTGGGTGCAGTGCAATGAGGCAATTTAGACACATTTCCAGGAAACCCACACTCATCCCTTTGGCATTTGGGAAAAAGAAAAACATTTTCGACGGGAGCACAAAATAATGGGGTTGCAGTAGCCCCGACACAGTTCTGGCCGTGCAGCGGCCATTGGAGCCCATGGGAAATGATTTTAGACTTGTGAACACGGTTCTAATGTGGGCTTTTATTTTTAATGGGTGTTCCTTCTTTGCTGGGAATCTAGCTGACTGTTGGGACTGTCAGTGATTTTTGTGGGGACACAGAAAGGGGGACGTCCTGACTTCTCCCTCGTGCTACAGTGAGTGGAGAACACAGCTCCAGGGACCTTCTGCTCAGTCTAACCCTTGGGTCACTGCCACCACCAGTGACACTGTGTATAGTCTTCCTCTTCCCCGTTGGGAGGGGGTGGGACGAGAGAAGTGCTCGGAAGTGTCAGGCTGAGGTAGCATCATCAACTCTTAAAAGAATAACCTTTGTATTGCTTTAGTTTTTATTATGAAATTATACATGTGCATTAGAGAGAAATCCAGAAATCAGATAAATAAAATCAAGAAAGAATTAGTGAAATGCCACCAAGCTAAGAGCTTACAGAGATTTATCTCTTCAGACTCAGCATGGCCACTTTTGAGGTTGGAGGACAGAAAGGGCACAGCTGCTTCTCCACCGTCAGTTAAGAAAAAAAATCAGGGTTGCTTTATGGGAACCGAAGTTAATAATGGAAATATCTTGTATTGTACCCTTTATTGTATTTATAAAATGCACTTAAATATGTCATCTTATTGAATCTTCTAGAGACCCTCTGATTTAGGTTATTATCCTTATTTTATGATTAAAAACAAAAAATCCCAGGGACTCAGAAAGGTACAGTGACTTCAACTAAATAGCAGTTAAGTGGCAGAGCTGGGGCTTGAACTGAGGTCTTTTGATTTTAGAACTAACGTGCAATTTACTAGATTCCAGACACCTCATCACTTTATAGAAGCTCTGTGTATCAATCAGTAATTGCTACAGTGATGTTGTATAACAAGCCACTTCAAAATTCAGCAGCACATGAGTAGTATTTACGCTGTTGGTTACGGGTCCTCAGACTGACTGGAGTTGGCTGTTCTAGCCTGGGCTCACCTGGGTAGCTCTGCTTCAGCTTTCAGATTAGCAGGATTTGGCTTAAGCCTGGGTCTTAGGTCTATATCTGTTCCGTGTGTATTTATTCGGAGGACCAGGTAGAAGAGGATGCTTTTCTCAGAGCAGATCACTGGAATACAAGATCTACAATGAACCACATAAGCCCATTTAAAATCCCCTTTTCCACCATGACATTCCATTTGACATTCCATTGGCCAAAGCAAGTTACATGGCCAAGCTGATCCAATGAATAAGGATATACCACCCCCAATGAGAGGCGAAGGAGAGTGAATAATAATATAAGCCTTTACCACCTGGCCTCTTATTCCATGTTCTCCTGCATCAAAAATATACTTACTCCCTCCCAGTCAGGGCAAATGCCTGGGTTGCAGGCAGGTTCCCTGCAGGCCAACTCCCAGCAGGGGATGCACAAAAGGCAACCACACATTGATGTTTCTCTCCCTCTCTCCTTCCCCTCTAATAAATAAAATATTTTAAAAAAATATATATATATATACTTACTCCCATTTCAACCCTGGCTGGTGTAGCTCAGTGGATTGAGTGCAGGCCTGTGAACCAGACGACCATGGTTCAATTCCTAGTCAGGGCACATGCCTGGGTTGCAGGCCAGTTCCCAGCAGGGGACACACTAGAAGCAACCACACATTGATATTTCTCTCCCTCTCTCCTTCCCTTCCCCTCTAAAGATAAATACATTAAAGTAAATTAAAAAATATATATATATACTTACTCCCATTTCAATATCCTTAAATGTCTCACCCAATCTAAAACCTTGAAGTCTAAGATCTTGAAATGATACCGAATCTTGATACGGCTCCTATGGACTGAGACACGTATGAAATGAAGAGGCAAGTTACTTGTCATCTAACCACTCAACATACAATGTGAACAGGGGTAGAATAACTGCAACAAATATTTCCATGTGAAAAAGACAAGAATGGGTGGTACATTGTGGTCATCGACCCACGACAGTTCTGAAATCCTGCTGTGTGGGGTGCAGCCAGATTTCCTCATGGTGGCGCTGTGGAGCACTTTATCCCAGGCCAGTGGTTGGCAACAGTAAAGGGCCAGAGGGTACATATTTTAGGCTTTGCAGGCCATGCGGTATCTGTTGCAACTTCTCAGATTTGTGTGGTAGCAAAAACAGCATAGACAATAGGTATGTATAGGTGTGGTTGTGGTTCAATAAGACTTTATTTACTAAATTTGGTGGTGGGAAGAGTTGGCCTGTGGCCCATGGTTCTCCGGCCCCTAGCTCAGGCCCCAGCTCTGCTTCCTGGGAGTGACTGGCTAGTTCACTGTTCCCCGTGACGTTTGGCTCCAGCTTCCAAGAGATCCTTCCTTTTCCATCATCAACCACACATGGCCCCTCCGGAAGAGAACCTTAGAGGGTGAGCTTTTCTCACTGGAAAAGCCGCTTTTCTAGCCCCGGTTCTGCATAAAGAAATTTGGGGGCCAGAGATCTTTTCACATCACAGACAGTCTCAAGTTGACGACGTTTTGTCAATACAGTTGTCTCAAAAGTTTTGTGGATTTCCTGTGTTTGAGTTCCGCCGACTCCATGGTAGTGGCATCTAGAATTCATTTTGAGACATGTCTCTCTCTTGGGACTTCGTTTTGGCTACCTTGGCTTGAGTAGGCCTCTGTGGGACCGTATCTTCTATCTTTCTAGAAGCTCTTTGTTCAGGTGAGAGGAACCGATAGGCAACCCTTCAGTTCCCTCGCCCACGCCCTTGACTTAGTCTTTGTCCTGAGGCAGATCGTTTGAGAAGGTGAAAAATAGTTTCCCTTTTCACACCTGCAGCTTAGGGCTCATTTCTGGGCTTTCTATATTCCCTCTCAGCTTTGCTGGTACACTGGTCAGCTCCTCTCTAAACTTAGCCTTGTCTTGCAATACCTTCTCCAGCTGGTGACAACCCAATGGCCCTACCGAATTTCTGCCAGGGTGCTTTCTTGCCCAATGCTTCGAATCCATTAGGCACATTTGCTGTCCTGCAGATTGTAACAGATGAGTTTTTCAAAACCAAAATGTTATCATTTAAACATTATTTATTTATTTATTTGTAAAATGTATTTTTACATTATAGTTGCCATATGATGTGGTATTAATTTTAGGTATACAACATAGCGATTTGACATTTATATACCTAACAGTGATCACCACATTAAGACTGGTAACCAGCGGTCACCAACATAGTTATATAACATTACTGATTTGACTTTCTTGTATTGCACATTACATCCCCATGACTTATTTTATAACTGGAAGTTGCTACTTCTTAATCCCCTTCCTGCGTTTTGCCCAAACTCACAGATGATTTTTGTCAGGTGCTTCATCACTGAATGCACGATAGCGTTTCCAGCTTTCTAGAATAGTTTCCTCATCATCTGCTGCCTAATCACCAGACCATAGTCACATATTTCAGGTGTTCATTATGGCAATATTCCACTTCCGATGCCAACTTCCGTGTGGGCCAGCTATAGGCACGACGCTGCTGCTTCCTAAACGACCTCCAAACTCATGGCTTCCGACAGTGAGCTCTTAGCTCCCGTTCGCAGGTCTCCTGTCATCCCACTGACCCACTGATCCAGGCTGAGTTCAGCAAGGGGTCTTGTTTTAAGATGTGTGTTGATGGGGGTTGAATCCAGGCTGTGGTTAAACAAATTTTTTTAAATCCTCACTCGAGGGTATGTTTATTGATTTGAGAGAGAGAGAGAGAGACATTGGTTGTCTCTTGTATGCCCCCTCACCAGGGATCAAACCCGCAACCTTTTTGGTGGACAGGATGACTCCAACCAACTGAGCCACCTGGCCAGGTCCGGGTCTTTTTCACTTGTTTTCTTTCAGCTCCAGCAGTAGAAGGGCAGCAACTGCTTGGGGATAAACTCTTTCTATCGCATCATCACTGAAGTACCAGCCCAGTTGAGCACATAACACATTTAAAGCTTCTGCCTGCATCACAGCCATGAACATTCCTCTGGACAAAGTAAATTACATGGCCAAGTCCAACATCAGTGGAACGAGGAAGTACCCTCGTCCGCAGTAGGAAGGGTAAGGAGTTAATTTTTCGCCGAACTGTAATTCAGATGCTACCACTGGAGTTCATTTTCAAGATATGGATGTCAAAAGGGAAAGAACAGAAATGGACATTTATTAAATACCTTACTCAAGGCATCTGTTTTTTCTTTTTTATTCACACACTATATTATATTAGTTTCGGGAATACAGCATCGTGCTGTGACATTTGTACACACTGCAAAATGATCACCACGGTAATTCTAGTTACCATCTGCCACCATACAAAGTTAATATTATTGACTATAGGATATTAGATCCCTATGACTTATTGATTGTATAATTAAAGTTTGAACTTATTGATCCCCTTCACTCATTTCATCTACCCCCAAAGCCCCTCCTCATGGGCAGTTGCCAATCTGTTCTCTGTATCTATGACTCTGTGTTTTGTTTGTTTTGGTTTTGTTTTAAAGATTTTACATATAAGTAATCATACAGTGTCTTTCTCCATCTGACTTATTTCATTTCACACGATAACCTCAAGGTCCAGCCACGTTGTTGCAAAGGTAAGATTTCATTCCATTTTATGGTGGAGTAGTATTTCACCATATATGTGCACTAAATATGTACCCATTCATCCACTGATGGACACTTAGGTTGTTTCCATACCTTGGCCATGGTAGGTAATGTTGCAATAAACACAGGGATGTATATGTATATTTTTGAACTAGTATCTTGGATAAATACCCAGAAGTGGAGTTGCTGGGTCGTAAGGTAGTTCTGTTTTTAATTTTTTGAGGAACCTTTGTACTGTATCCATAGTGGCTACACCAGTTCCTGAAGCTGCTCCAGGTGAGGATCGAACTCACAACCTCAGCTTTGCTCCGCCATGCACTGTCTTGTAAGTACCGCATGCTAACTGATTGCGCCACTGGAGCTCCTGTGGCTACACCAATTCCTAGTTCCCCAAAAAGTGCACCAGGGCTCCCTTTTCTCCACAGCCTCACCAACACTTGTTACTCATTGTCTTTTTGGTAATAGCCATTCTGACAGGTGGGAGGTGATTTCTCGTTGTGATTTTGATGCGCATTTCCCTGAGGATTAGTGATGTTGATTGTCTTTTCATATGCCTATTGGTCATCTGTATGTCTTTTGGTAAAAATGTCTACTCAAGTCCTCTGCCCATTTTTTAATCATATTGTATGTTTTTACATATTTTAGCTATTTATATATGAATTCTTTATATATTTTAGCAATTAACTCCTTGTTAAATATATGATTTGCAGTTATCTTTTCCCGTCCAGTTGTTTCCCTTTTGCTTTGCTATTGGTTTCTTTCATTGTGCAGAAGCTTTTTAGTTTGATGGGGTCCTGTTTGTTTATTTTTGCTTTTGTTTCCCCACCTTTAGAGTCGGGTCCAAAAATTCACCACCAAAATTGATATTAGGGAGCTTAACTCCTGTATTGTCTTCTAGGAGTTTTATGATTCCTGCTCTTACACTCAGGTTAATTTTGAGTTAATTTATGGGTGTGGTGTAAAATCATGGTTCAGTTTCCCTCTTTTGCATGTGGTCGTCCTGTTTTTCCAACACCATTTATTCAAGGGACTGTCCTTTCCCTGTTCTTGGCTCCTTTGTTTTAAGTTAATGACCATGTATTTGTGTGTTTATTTCTGGGCTCTCTATTTGGTTCCATTAATCCATGTGTCTGTTTTTATGCCAATGTATGCTCTTTTGATTACTTTGTAATATAGATTGAAATCAGGAAGCAGGATGCCACCAACTTTTACTTCCTTTTCAAGACTGCTTTGATTATTCAAGATCTTTTGTGGTTCCATATGAAGTTCAGGATTATTTGTTCTATTTCTGTGAAAAATGCCACGGAAAGTTTGACAGGAATTGCACTGAATGTATAGATTGCTTTGGGTAGTATGGAATATCTTTCCATTTCTTTGTCTTCTTGAATTTCTTTCATCAATGTCTTACAGCTTTCAGTGTACAGGTCTATCACCTCCTTGACTAAATTTATTCTTAGGTGTTCTATTCTTTTTGATGTAATTGTAAATGAGATTATTTTTTTCTCTGTCCGCCAGTTTGTTGTTTGGGCGTATAAATACAACATGTATTTATATACTGATTTTTTATGTTGTAACTTTGCTGAATTTGCATATTAGTTCCAACAGGGGAATCTTCTTGTGGAATATTAAGTGTTTTCTACATATAAAATCATGTTGTCCACAAATAGTGACGGTTTTACTTCTTCCTTTCCAATTTGGATAAAGTTTATTTCTTTTTGTGTCTCATTGCTCTGGCTGGGACTTCTAGTACTATATTGAATAAAAGGTGGGTATCCTTATCTTTTTCTTGGTCTTAAAGAAAAATCTTTCCATTTTTCACCATGGAGTATGATGTTAGCTATGGTTTGTCATATATGGCCATTATTATTTGAGGTGTGTTCTATTTATACTTACTGGATTAAGAGTTTTGATCGTAAGTGAGTGTTGAAAGATGGAGGTGTAGATAAACACTGCTCACCTCCATGCACAACCACAGCAAAAATTACAACTAGACTATAAAACAAATATCACTTAGAACAGTCAGAAAATTGAGCTGCATGGACAACCAAGGAATTAAAGAAGTCACATTCATCCAGACAGGTAGGAGGGGCAGAGACAAAGAGATGTGCAGAGAGGTGTGGAGACTGGAAGAGATGTGCAGAGACATGGAAATGGGGAACAGGTGGTCCCACCCCCATGTGCGGTAGATAAAAATTGGGAGGGATCCCTCAGGAGTGAGGGATCCCAGCCCCAGACCAGACCACTCAGCTTGGGAAGTGCTCCAACACTCAAGCCCTGCTCCAATACCAGGAAGATAAGTCCCCATAACTTCTGGCTGCAAAAACCAGTGGGGGGTGGAGCAACAGAAGAAACTGTGGGATTCCAAGGAGTATCCTCTTAAAGGGCCTGCAATGGACTTAGGACGTATGCAGAGTCTCTCCCTCTGGGTTTCAGCACTGGGGCAGCAGCTAGAAGGGAACCGGTGGCACCTGGGGAGAAACTGAAGTGTCTGCCATTAGGGCTAGTTCTGGGGGACACCTTCCTCCTGGACAAGACACCAGAGGCCAGATATCACCCCCTTTTCGAGCCCTCCCCCCCACAGAGCCACAGAGCAATGACACCATATTGGAGTCTCTGTCAACCTGGTTTACAGGGGTTGTTGTACCCTGGCGATGACCTAAGGCCCCATCCCACCCAACTTATGTGCTTTTCTACAATAGGCCACGCTACTAAGACAGGGAGTCAAAGCAGCTCTCCCTAATACATAGAAACAAACACAGGGAGGCCGCCAAAATGAGGAGACAAATTAACATTGCCCAAATGAAAGAACAGAACAAGACTCCAGAAAAAGAACTAAATTAAATGGAGATAAGCAATCTGTCAGATGCAGAATTCAAAACACTGGTTTTGAGGATGCTCAAGGAACTCATTGGGTACTTCAACAGCATAAAAAAGACACAGGCAGAAATGAAGGTTACACTAAGTGCAATAAAGGAAAATTTATAGGGAATCCACAGTGGAGTGGATGAAGCTGAGAATAAAATCAATGATTTGGAACATAAAGAATAGCAAGAATGGCCCTGGCTGGTATAGCTCAGTGGATTGAGTGTGGGCCTGTGAACCAAAGGGTTGCCGGTTCTATTCCCAGTCAGAGCACATGCCTGGGTTGCAGGCCAGGTCCCCGGTTTGGGGCGTGAGAAAGGCAACCACACATTGATGTTTCTCTCCCTCTCTTTCTCCTTCCCTTCCCCTCTCTAAAAATAACAATAAATAAGACCTTTGATAGGCCAAGGAGCCTCTGAGACAACTTCAAACTTACCAATATTCAAATTGTAGCAGTGCCAGAGAAGAGAAAGAACAAGAAATTGAACTTATTTGAAAAAATAAGGAAAGAAAACTTCCCTACCGTGCTTTTACTGCATCTATTAAGATGATCAAATAATTTTTATCCTTCATTTTGTTAATACGGTGTATCACATTGATGGATTTGTGGATATCGAACCATCTTTGCATCTCTGGAATAAGTCCCACTTGACGATGGTGTGTGAGCCTTTCAACATATTGTTTAATTCAGTTTGCTGATGTTTTGTTGAAGATTTTTGTGTCTATGTTGTTCATCAGGGATACTGGCTCTGGTGCACGTGCGCATGTGTGAGTGTGTGTGTGTGGTGTTCTTGTCTAGTTTTGGTATCAGGGTAATGCTGGCCTCATGAAATGAGTTTGGAAGTGTTTCCGTCTGGAAACACTTCAATTTGGAAAATGGAAAGCACATACTGTGACGGCACGATGCTTTCCCAACCCTAGGCTGTTACGTGGAAGAGAGACTTCGGTCTTGAGTTACTCGGGTTTTTGTATTTTTGTTGCAGCAGCTTAGACTGTACACGATACCTGACTCTGTAGGGGAAACCGTCCTGTTCAAACCACTGGAGTTTTGGGTTTCTTTGTTAAAGGAACTTGGTCTGCTCCTTAAGGAATAGAGATGATAATACTACTGCTGGTGGCTGTAAAGAGATTAAGTGAGATAATGTGAAAAAAATCAGAAACTAGTAGGATGCCTGACTAACTGGCACTTGTAACATGTGCTATATTTATAGTATTATTGATATACAATATAAACCTATTTAATGTATTACTACGATTACTATAACATAAGAATAATTATTATAGTCACAATGAATCAAGTCCTGGCCGTATTCGATGCAGATTAGCTAGGGGTATCAGATTGGTGACCCTATTTCCCAGGAAGCTCCTCTTTCTTCTGCCTCTGTCTCCCTCAATGTAGTAATTGTCATCTTCTTCAGTCGCGGCCCACCTAGACTTCAACTAATTTGTCCATAAGTAGCCCTGAGCGTAGCGAAGAGTTAGCAGTGTTTAAGGGGGAGAACTCCAGTCCCGAGCGAGATATGTGGAGTGGGGTTGGGGTGTTTTATCGGTTTCTAAAATAAAATAGCGGAAGTGTTGGCTCTTTTGTCTCCTTGGCACCGCATATTCTGGATTTCAAAAAAATACGATTCAGTTCCTACCAGATCTCTCCTAAAAGCCTGTAGGTGGTTCAAGGGAAATTCATCAGCCTTTCTGGAAAAACAGCCTTACGTGTAAGAGCCCATGGGCAGAAATCAGTAATGTTCCCTCTGCAGAAGAAGCACAGTTTTATGTTCATTCCATATGTAGGGTTTAGAGAGTGGTGTGGTGGGGCTGGCAGAAAGAGTGGCCCCAGTGTCTAAAATCCATCCTCTGTTCCTGCAACGAGCATGCTTTGAGCATGCTCCCCAGCCAGGCGCTTTGCTGGGGGTTATAGAAACGAGCGAGGTGTCTTTCCGCCTAGAAAGAGTTCACCATTGAGCAGCTGTGAGAAGGCCATATACGGAGTGCTCGAGAGAATGGACTCAGGAGTCAGTCTGATTGGATTCAAACCCTGGCTTTGAGGCTTAGTGGCTTTGTGACCTTGGGCAATTTATTAACTGATTCATGCCTCAGTTGCTTCTTGCGTCGTATGCCGATAATATTGATACACTTCATGGGGTGGTCATAAGCATTAAGTCAGGACAGGAAAAGCAGTCAGAACCTTCCCCCCCCACCCCACACACACACACATACACAGTAAGTTATACAGGGCCTGGCACAACCCATGCCCCCCTTTTGTTACAAAATCTTTTATTATAAAAACACAAGCATATTGCCCTGGCTGGTGTAGCTCAGTGGATTGAGCGCAGGCCTGCGAACCAGACGATCGCGGTTCGATTCCCAGTCAGGGCACATGCTTAGGTTGCAGGCCAGTTTCCGGCAGGGGCCAGTTCCCTGCGGGGGATGCATGAGAAGCGACCATACATTGATGTTTCTTTCCTCTCTCCTTCCCTTCCCCTCTAAAAAGATAAATAAATAAAATATTTAAAAAAACACTCTTTAAAAAAAAACAACAACAACAAAAAACACACAAGCATGTCATCCTGTCACATAATATGAGCACACTCCAGCACACCCCATGACATTTTAGGTGAAATGGTCAAATTGCTGTGCATCTCGTGTGAGATATTCATATACCCTACCAATGACACTCAGGCGAGCCTTCCTTCTGCAGGAACCCTGTGTGTTGGCTGCTGTTATCCATTAGACTGCAAGCTCGGTGAGGACAGGGTGTCTTGTCTGCTCTGCTCACTGCTGTACCTTTAACAGCCAGACTAGAGCCTGGGAGCAACAAGTGTTTGTTGGCTGACCTAGTAGCTAATCAATAAATATTTGTTGAATAAGTTAATGATGGAATACAATGACATTCAAGTTTTTTTCTTTTTGTTTTTTTAGACCTTCTACCTTCCAAAAAAAACAAGTACTATTTACTCAGCACTTACTAGGCTCCAAACTCAATGCTAGTTTTTTTCCTACACTATAGATAACTTCTCTACTTTTCCAGGTCTCCCCTGTCTGTGATGGAGTAAACACTCATCACATTGTTTCTAAATTAAACCCAGTGCCCTGGGAGCCATGCGAGCTATTTTTCATGGACAGCTCAAGTCTTGGGAATTCCAGTGTGTTGCTTTGTATAACTTGACGTACCATAAAGGCCTTTTTGACCTTGAAGTCTCCCTTTTAGTAATTTGCATGTTCTTGCCTGGACTTAGTTTCTATGGTTAGACTACAGGTCACCATGACGAGCCTGTGACTTCCCAAAACATTCTTTATTTATTTAATTCTGGACATTTTCTCATTTCTTTTCTCTTAAAGGTCCTTTGCACATGGTAACTAAAACCCATGTGTAACAAGACTCAGACTCAATATTAACTGATTTTGTTCATCCTCAACACAGTATATGAGTTAGGTGTTATCATCATCACCTTCAACGGATGTGGGGACTGAGTCTCACAGAGGTAAAGGGGTCTGAGATCACACAGCTGCTGATTGGAAGATCCAGGATTTGAACACAGCGCTTTCTTGCTCAGGTGCTGTGCCTTTGAGCCACTTCTCTTCCCTGCTTCCTGAAGTCCCCAAGGATGGTTAAGTGGGTGGCTCCCGCTGTGTTCTTGCACGCACCAGGCCACGTTTCTTTGCTCGAGGGCCATCTGCAGTGTGCAGAGGAAGCTGGGCACTATGGAAAAGAGAACACGGAGAAACCTGCATTTGGTGCCTCGGCTCCATGGGCTCTTCCCATGTTTTATCAGCCGAGAAGCAGAGAGCAGGTCGTGGCTTGATCTGCGGAACGGCTCATTGCCCTGGCCGTTCCTGTCTTCCCTCATGTTCGGGAAACAGAAGACGCAGGCGAACTCTGAGCTAATGGGTCTGTTCGACTCATTATTTCCCCAGGACAGTGCTTTATCACAGGAGTTCCTAAGTGTTCAGGGAAGAAGCCATCTCATTAGTGCTTGGGAAGGTCTGAGGTGGGCAGATGGTTGCTGTTTGCATCTTTTCCTGGACAGGAACTCAAATGTCTTGGAGAGTGTGATGGAAGCTCTATCAGGCAAGCCAGACAATTGCTCTCCCTGTTCCCTCTCTTACCCACTGTTACACATCAAAGAAAACACTTTTTTTGCCTGTTGTTGCAATGCAGGCGCTGCTGAGTTGGCATTTGCATGCAGTATAATCCTAAAGGAACAAGAAAGAGCAGAAGCCCCTAGATGTACCTTGATCTATACCTTCCTGACCTAGCAGCTGCCCCCAGCCCTGTGCGTGTTGGCAGAGTAGATGCGGTAAGGGTGGGGTCTTCAGGGGACCTGGACCTTTAATCATTGGCCAGTGGCATCTGTCCATAACAGGATGTCATACATTGTTAGAAAACTCCGGTGAATGAAATCCAGATCTTTCTTCTCTAGGCACCAATGACTACAAAAACCACGACTTGAGTAGTTAATAACATCCTCCTGTTGAGTGGAAAATAATGATAATGACAATAAGAGTCACCACTATGACTATTATTGTAGGTAGGTAACATGTACTCGGTGCTTCTGTATGCCTGCGCTGAGCCGAGTGCTTTGCACGCAGTATCTAATTTAGTCATTGGAACAATCTTATGAGGTTTTCACGTAACAGAAATTAAGCACCTGCTCTATGCTCTTCATCGTTCCAGGCATTGGGGATAGATCAATGAACCAAACAGCAGGGGAGAATAAACAATAGACACACTAAATGAGTTGTATAGGATGCTACAAGGGATACATGCTATGGAGGACAAAGGAGAGGGGAAAGGGTACCTGGAGTGGGCAGAGGGACAGTTCGCAATTTGAAACAAGGTGGTCATGCAGGTGGTGATGTCGGATCAAAGACTTGACCGAGGTGGAGGTGAGTGTAGAGTGCTGGAGGACAGGGCACCGGCAAAGGCAGGAGGTGACAGCTCTCCAGGCATCGGAGGAGCAGCAGGGAAAGAGAGGTGGCGTGGAGGGAACTGGGGCATCGATGGAGGAGATGACCTTAGAGAGGCAATGGAGGGGCGGCGTGTAGGGGCCACTGGCGGGTCTGAGAAAAAGAATGGTGAGACCTGACTTACTCTGGCTGCTGTGGTAGATGCAGTTTATCATCCCTGTTTTAGAGCCAAGGAAATGGGTTTCTGTGGGTTCACCTGCCCAGGGTGACAAGAACAGGTCAGACTTTTGGGTCTGACTTCAAACGCCACGCCTTGAATGATGACGCTACATCATCGGTCCCCACCCTGCTCAAAACCATCCTTCCCTGCTCGCAGATGCCTTTCCTTTCTTCCCACTACTGCACAGGCCCCTCCCCTCCCTGCCTGACCATGCTGGGATGTGGTAGTTTTTGTCCAATCTTGTAAAAAGCTTTTCTCTCTCGCTATCAAGGCATCCCCTCGCCTGGTTGTGTATTTGCAGATTCATCTCTCACCAAGAGAGAATTCCCAGAGAGTCCATCTTTCTCTTGCTACCCGGCTAAGGATGGGTGGAGATCGTGTTTCAGTTTCGTGACCACTTTGGGACCAGAAGAATGATTCCAGGCATTGGACCCTCTTACCATCGTCTCCAGTGGCCTGGGGAGTTGATGGCGGGGAGATCATAGCCACTCAGTGGGGAACCGGGGCTCTATTTCATCCCTTTTCCCGAAACTGGCATTTCTCTCTCAGTGGGGGCCCCTTTAATGAATCAATTAAGGAGGGTATTATTATTAGAAGCTGTTTTCAGCCCAATTAAGACCTTGCAACATGTCAGCTGAGATAATAAAAGTGAGTTAAAGCTCAATTTTTCTTTATTAGGGTGTTTATTAGGAGATTGAAATGTTCATTAGGTGGAGCAGAGCGACACATTCATCTCCTGCTCATCAGTGGCCCGGTGGAACCTGTTCTGCACTCGGGGTGGGTGCGTGCCCCTTCTGATACACTGAGCTGGGTTCTCACTCTGCTTCTGTCGCAGGTAAAAATAAATTCCGGAGCTTCGCGACTCAAGGTAGGGAATTTTCTTTTGCTTCATGGGACCATGGAAAGCTTGATTGTGCCTGCTTGCTTAGGAGTGAGATAGTGTGCCAACATTTGGGTAATTGATGAACCGATGCCAGACCCTGTGATTATCTCAGGGACTAAAACTCACAGATTTTTGTCAGCTTTATAATATTTAAGGGTTATAAAAAATTTTAAAGATTATAAAAACTTTCAAATATACAGAGAAGTATGTGGGGTAAATTATTCACACCCATATATCCTCCTAGCCTTATTAAATCTTAGCATTTCCCTTATACTTCTTCCATTTTTTTTTTTTTTTGTTAAAACATTAAGGCCCTGGCTGGTGTAGCTCAGTGGATTGAGCGCGGGCCTGCGAACCACACGATTGCGGTTCGATTCCTAGTCAGGGCACATGCCTGGGTTTCAGGCCAGTTCCCAGCAGGGGACTCACGAGAGGCAACCATACATTGATATTTCTCTCCCTCTCTCCTTCCCTTCCTCTCTAAAGATAAATAAATAAAATATTTTAATAAAAAACATTAAGGATTTAGTTGAAGCCTCTTATATCATCCTCCCTGACCCCATTACCTGCTCTGACCCCATTCCCAGAGTTAACTACCTTCCTGAATTTGGAATTTATCATCCTTTATAGGTTTTTATATCATTACTCTACATAATGTGTGTGTGTTTATAACAACACAAAATACTGTTTTGCTTGCTTTCAAACTTTGTATAAACTCTGGCGTGTAAATACATCATTCTGCAGCTTGCTTTTATTTGTGCAATATTTTGTTTTTGAGATTAATCCATGTGGAAATACATAGGTGTAGTTTATTTTCTTTGCTGTGTGTGTGATTACCTCAATGAACTTATCTATTCTCCTGTCGATGAACTTCCCAGATATTTGCAATTTTTCCTGATTGAGAATAATACTGCAGGGAATATCCCTGTATGTCTCCTTGCTCACAGTTGCAAGAATTTCTCTAGGCTGGGGTTTCTGAAACTTAAAATTAAAAAAAGAAGAGATTCATTTTGCATCAAAAGTTAGTGCGTGCATGTTTGCTTACAGAGGCATATGAACCAAAAATACAAGTTTTACACCTCATGTCCATGAAGTATTCTGATACACACTTTGGTATCTGTTCTGTCCTGTCCTGTTCTATCCTATCTTTCCCTATTCTATACTATTCTATATGTTTTTAATAAAAAAAAAAACTGGTTGTGCCCTGGCTGGCGTAGCTCAGTGGATTGAGTGCGGGCTGCGAACCAGAGTGTCCGTGGTTCAATTTCCAGTCAGGGCACATGCCTGGGTTGTAGGCCAAGTCCCCACTTGGGGGCACACAAGAGGCAACCACACATTGATGTTTCTCTCCTTCCCTTCCTCTCTCTCTAAATATAAATAAAAATTAAAAAAAACTGGTTTTGACTCACTAAACTGATTCCATGACCCAGGAACAGGTCACAGAATATGGCTCGTAACACATTGTTCTGTGATGCATTACCAGGAAGTGAGAATGTGGGCCATCTTGAATTTTCCTAGGTCTTAGAAAGGAATGTCCTCTGATACATTTGTCTCCTGAATCCATTATGACTTTTTGAAATATTCTATTTATTTATTTTTAGAGAGAGGGGAAGCGAAGGAGAAAGAGTAGGAGAGAAACATCAATATGTGGTTGCCCCTCAAGTGTCCCCTACTGGGGACCTGGCCTGCAACCCAGGCATGTGCCCTGACTGGGAATCGAACTGGCAACCCTTTGCTTCACAGGCCTGTGCTCAATCTACTGAGCTACACCAGCCAGAGCTCCATTATGACTTTTAATAACCCCCCACCCCCAAATGTGAGTGGCTCTTTTATATTCCAAGTGCTAAATAGGAAAAAAAACAACTAATATTCTAGTTCTAGTGTACTGACATCTAAAGCCTAAATCCAAAGGCAACTGGGGTACAGTAGAAAGAACACTATTCTGGGTGAAAAAAGATCTGGGTTCGTTCTTGGCTCTACCTCCTTGGATTAGTCATGCCTCCTCTTTAAGCTTCACTTTCCTTATCTTTAAAGTGTGAATGGCAATCCTGCTTTCTTAGGGCTGTGCTGAGGATGAAATGAGATAATATATGTGTAAATGCATGATACCTAACAAGTGACTTGAAAAGAGAAAAGCAAAGGGATTTGATGACAAATGCCAACAAACACTTTTTCCCTAGATCCCAACTTAAACCCACATTTGCATAACTCTATCTGCAGGCTAGCTCCTTGCTGCTTTTCCCTACCTTCAAGATGTCTAAAGGCAGGAAGCAAAGGAGGGACACCAAAAATTGGTAAAGAAGTCCTGTGGCAAAAGCGGTACAGCCCCATCTGGCTTCTGTATGAGGAAAACTACTTTCCAAGCCGCGTCAGGTTTTGCGTGTTTGGGGATGGGGCTCATCTATGGAAAGTCTGAAGTCTTGTAGTCAGCAGCTTGTCCTCCTTGCTTTCTCTTGATTTTCTTTTCTCTCTCAATGTCAAACTCTACTCGGGGGCTTTTTAATTCTGTTACTTCCACGAGGCTTCCCCATCCCTTGCCATACTGTCTCCTACATGAGTCTCTGCTCGGTTTTCTCTTTCAAGTCTCCTCTTTCACTCCCTTTGTGTTGCAGAGTTCACAGAGAGTTTGGGGAGAAAGGATGGATTCCTTTCAGCACCCAGTAAGGGGACCCCTTCATGGCCATCGAGCAGGGAGAGAGTACTAATTTCTTACTTAAATCTGTTTTCCCCTTCCACTCACTCCTGCTTTCTGTGTGTACTCGTTGCCGTATACCTACCTGTCTGGTGTTATTTCCAATGGATGCTTTGTAATCCTAAGTCGACTCTAACCATAAGGGGTGAGTTGGTTCATGGAATATCCTGACACCTTGCTGAAAGATAAAGATCTCAATTCATCCCCAAACCTAATAAATAAAACCAGTCAATCCAAAGCTAGGCAAATCATGAGTAGAACTGGACTCTCACCCCAGCCAAGGGAGAAGAAGCCCATTGTTGAGGGTAGGGAAGTGGATGGTGAATTTACTTCACACATTAGAGCCCTTGTCCTCAGCCTGGCTGAGTATCAGAACCACTCTCCAGAGAAATTAAGTCTGGGGAAGGATAGAAAGGCAGTCAGACCAACACAAGTGACTCTCCCTGGCTAAGAATAGCGGCTCCTTTCCCATGTAAACAGGCTGGTGGGCTGCCGTCCTGGCAACTCTGAGGAGGCTGGGCAGGGACTGAGGAGGAGAAGGAACGGAACAGGACACGATTTTGCTCTTTAATAGGAAAGAAAACTAGAAATGCTGGACGAGCCCTTTCTAATGTCCACAATGTGTCCTTGTCCTTACTCCCGCCCAACGCCAC
The DNA here is from genome assembly GCF_014824575.4 of Sturnira hondurensis. Taxonomy (NCBI): domain Eukaryota; kingdom Metazoa; phylum Chordata; class Mammalia; order Chiroptera; family Phyllostomidae; genus Sturnira; species Sturnira hondurensis. The sequence continues at coordinate 8,170,695 of NW_028094846.1, read as the reverse complement.
CCAAACCATGAAATGAATGACTCTGCAGTTTAATCCTAACCTCAAAGGCTCCGAAATAGGGACAACAGCATTTATAATTGTACTGTGGCCCTCGTTTGATGAGGACAGCCTGTGAAGCAGGCTGACTGCAGGAAACCTTACTTTTACCCCTTTCCACTTTTGCAAAAAGTTCTGTAGTTCCCATTTGGTTCACTGCATGGGAGAGGGCTCCAGGGTGCTTAAAAGTGGCCCAGTGGCTGGGGAGCCAAATTGGTTGGAGTGTCCTCCCCATTACGCCAAGGCTGCAGATTCGAAGCCCAGTCACAACAAGGAACAACCAATGAGTGCAGAAATAAGTGGACCGATGAATCCATGTTACTCTGTCTCTCTTTCCTTTCTCTCCCCCATCCTCGAATCAATTTAAAAAAAAAAGCCACTCACTGGCTGCAAGGAGGGGTTCGGACAGAAGCTCGGGGCATGCAGAAACCCCTCAAAGACCCCTGAGCGCCTGGGGGCTCCTAGTGGTGCTTGAGCCCAGCCTACGGCCAGGCAGCCCACCTTGGAGGTCAGTTAGGTGTCTCCGAGATGGAGACACCTAACTCCTTGGGACATCTCCTTGGTGAGTTTCACCTGCTCAACCAGGAAGGCGCCGCCCAGAGCGCATGCGCTGGCAGAATGCACTGCGTACCGTCGCGGTGGGCCTGGCTCACGGTCAGAGCCGGGGTTTTGCCCCGCACAGCTTCTCCGAGTCCTGAAAGAAGCTGCCACCACGCTGGTTTGGCTTCTTCAAGTAGCACTGGGCTCCCTGGTGTTTCTCCTCGGCAAACTCGCCGAAGGAGTGGTCCCCATGCTCTCCAGTCACACCGTCGCTGCTCGAGAAGGAGCCTGGAGAGGCCCGCAGCACTCGCGGGCTGACGAGGCCTCCACCCCGGTGGAATCCTACCTACGAACGGTGAGGGGGCAGGCAGGATAGGTCAGCTATTGGGGAGCTAAGCTCAAACACAGTCTTGGCTGGTCCCGGAGGCCCAGGGTGGCGAAGGCAGTTTCGAAGGTTGAGACTGGAAAGGAGGCCAGAGGGTGGTGGAGGCTGGAAGAAGGGGCGTCCCTGGGTCTATTCCCTCCAAACACCGCGGGAGCAGGAGACCAATCCACAGGACCGCTGGCCCAGTGCCTTATCCTAACTTTTTGTAAAGAAAAAGGGAAGTTAAATAGAGGGTGGGAGACTGGTCTAAGAATAAGGGTGGGGTCTGTTGGAGTAAGTTTTTAGGCCCAAGAGAGAAGGCTCCTGCCCGGAATGCGAGGCAGCAAGTGGAAACGTAGTAACTGTCTCGTCCAGGTACATGCTCTGTCTCCCCAGAAACCCAGCCGGCCAGTCCCTGAGAGCCAAGACAACTCGGGGCTTCCACAACCCAGGTTGACCACGTAGCCTCTACCAGTGAGCCGTTTTCTATTTCTCTCTTCCTGTTCTGTATTTTTTTAGCTTCTAGAAGCTTCTTACCTTATGCCCCATTTTGCTGTTCTCTGAAAGGAGGCTGTTCACTTCTCGAAGTATTAAAAGTTTGTTTCTATCACCTAAATTCCTTTTTCTGTAATCATTTTTAACAGTTTGTCAATGAGGGATGGGATCCGCAGCCGACAGCTAAGGGCCAGCGTGAGGCCAGGAGATGCCCAGGTGAGGAGGCCCCGTCAGCCTTTGGAATTCACTGTTCCTCTCATCCTAGCCAAGGGCCCTGGGTAAGTCACTCTTGGATTTGAGCTCCACTCTCTTGCAAGCAGCTCTCTGATCCAAATAAACTTTATTAAGAATTAAAAAAAAATACATATTCTTCCAGGAAAGGTTCTGGGGCCCTGGAAGGGTTCCAGGGCTTATTAAAATTTCCAGAAATGTTCCAGGGTTGGCCAAAAAGCCTGTTTAGTATTTTCCATAAAATAAAAGACACATTTTTCATTTTCACCAATAACTTTATTGATTTAGATATTTTGAGTATGTTGGCTACCTCCTGCTGTTGGCTGCTAGTGGGTAGAGGCCAGGGGTGCTGCTAAACCTCTCCCAGTGCATAAGGCAGCCCTGCAGCCAAGATTTACTCGGCCAAAATGTCAATAGTACCAAGAAACTTCACAAACCACTTTTGACACGTTCGATCAGTCGCAGTACCTTCTCCATGCACTGCACAAATCTTTTCAGTTGCATTTTTGCCTTTTGTGAAATAATAAAGCACCATATGCCGAAAATGTTGCGTATTTTCTTCCATCTTTAATATGAAAATGGCTGTGCCAAAATTCACCAATTTTGTTTTTTTTATATGCACACTGATATGACAGCCATCATCATACAATCTAACAAAATTGTTTCGAATGAAGTTAAAGACAATGAAGCTCTACTAGAGCCATGTACAGAAAAAGCAAAACAGACTTTTTGGCCAACCCAGGTGGAAGTCCACCATGGGGGGCAGCCGTTAGGGAGTTCACAGTGTAAGTCTGCAGCATGGACTACTGGAGTACTTGGGAGAATACGTTAAGACAAGGAATTCAGACTGTTTTGACCATCAATCTAAGTAGGCACAGTTGGACTGTGCACAGCCACCAGGGGATCTGCCACAATGGAAACATATTTTAGTGGAAGGAGTGATAGATTTGTTGTTAATGGGAGTCTCGGAAGCCAGAGGTGCGACACAGGTGGGCACAGGTTGAGCCCTTGAAAGCTGTTAAGAGCACGTCAGGTCAGAGGCACCCAAAACAGAAGACGAAGACAGAGATGACTCCCGCAGCTCCCCTTGGTTCTCCTTTACCTGAGTGCTCGGTCTGTTAGTTCTCTTCAGGAATTGCCTTTCCACTCCGAAGAGACCACCAAATTAGTGCAACCTCTTCAAGGCCAGAAACCTAAAACGCCTGGGCCTCCCCACTGCACCCGCCTAGGCCATCTATCATAAAACACTGGCCCAGAAATCGGTGTCTCATTCGCTGTCTTGGAAGGTTCTGTCACATCCTTCCATACAGACTCAGATGCCCCCCCCCTGTCCTTGAAGAGGGGTGGTCCTATGGGCCCCTCCCAGGGTTGATGCGACTCAAAGGATTCTTCTGAACCACTACCAGTTACTTCCTGAAACAGCCAAGGGAAAACTAAAATAGAGATTGAGAGAAACCCTCGTCAAATTCTGGGAGAGACCAGGGTTACACCCTCCACTTTAAACCCTACTTGCTTGGGAGCCTGCATGTGGGTCCTGGGTGAACGGGCAGATGCTGGTAAGGAGTAAGAATTCTTCCAGAGTCAGTTCACCATGGTCTCAGCAGGGCCTGGTTGGAAAAGGCGGGACAATGTCACGTTGTCCCTTCCTTTCCAGAATCTGGGTGTGCAATCCCCATTGGTTGGCGTCCCTTCTCTCCAAGTGGTAGCTGTTGATTTTGTGTTAGTCTTGGTTTGCATCCTGAGAAGTTGTGTTGCCTTTCTGCCCCCCTGGGGCACGCAGGTGGTTGGTTCTTGTGTGTGCAGGCAGCCTAACTGTTAAGTTGGGGGCCCCAAAATATGGCCAGCCAGAAGTGTGGGTTCTACCCCATTTTAGGCTAGATATTGCCACACAAAAATGTGGGTTGTGCCGCATTTGCAGCTGGGGCCCTACCAGCTGATACCGGCTCTCAGGGAAATTGTCTGCGTTTGGGCGGTCTTTGGGCGTGGCTCTGGATCTCGGGAGGGCGGTTTCTTTTGCACCCTCTTAGGGACGCCTCTTACATTCTTGGAGTCATTCAGTACTGAGATGAATATTTACTGTCTGGCTGAAACCTGACAAGATATTTAAAAGGACTTTTTTAAAAGTCGATTTATGGTCAGAAGTTGGCCAAATTGAGAGCTGATATTCAGAGCCTGATAGAAACATTTTTTTTTTTTTAGGCCTTCTCTAAGCTGTATCAAACTATGTGCCTAGATGGAAAGAAAACCATTCCAAAGACAAATGCTCTTAATCTAGAACAGAGGAATATTTTGATTTTCATCTTAGCAGAGGGTCTTCTCCCTGATATAAAGAACCAAATTGAAAATAATATAGGTGGATGGGGGGTTGCAACCTTGATGTCATTCAGGTTGCAACCCAGTTCTTGGAGGAATGATAAACAGCAGACCCACAAATTGAGGACAACTTGTACAACTTGCCTTACAGGTGGAGTTTTCGAGAACAGGAAGGGCCCACGATCCTTTTTACCAACCCCCAGACCTCTCCTGTTCTCCTCAAAAGGCTTGTAGGTGTTGTAAAAAAATCCTGGTTTTAGGAAACAAAACTACTTCCAGGAGGGACGCGCATTCCTTTTCCATGCCTTTGAGTGTGTAAATGTTCTACACGGTCTCTAGGAACCCAGGTTATTCTTCTAAGGAGGTAAAAAAAATCTTTTTAAAAGGGCTATTTGGGGACTAGGTGAATGAAAATCTTAATAAGTCTACTTTACAAATATTAGTAAAACATTTAAGCTGCCTGAGAAGGTAACCTTAACTTATTCCACCTGCCAGAAAAACAGCTGCGATCCAGCTGTTATAAACTAGTGAGTTTTGCATTATGACCCCATCTCTTGGCTACAGTTTTAAAGCAAAAGCTGTAAGATATGTTTGCACCTGTCTGTCTGTTTTTGAATGTCTGGGAATGTGTGTTGTGAATATGTGATTTTTTTCCTGCCTCCAAAATTAATTTGTAAAAAAGCTCTATTTTATTGGCTTAAAAGAAAATCAAGTATTTCTATAAACCAAGTATACTTTCAGAAACATGGAAGCGAACCCCCGTGTATTTCAGGCTTACATGATGTAGGATAATTAATCTTCAGCTTGTAAAAGCTAGTTTAAGATTGTTGGTTTAATTAAAACAGGCGTGTCTTTGGAGTTATTAGAATTAAATATAATACTTTATTTGACTTAGGTTTATTAAAAGTCAGATAAGCTCATTTGATCTCTGCTATAGAATTTGTCAGCAAGAAAGATAACTTAAGATGAAGGTTGTTTAATGTCTCATGAATTTCCACAAGTAATGAGAACATAATTATTAAAAACAAGTAAGTAGATGTAAGATACAAATTTATAAATGCCCTGACTGGTGTAGCTCAGTGGATTGAGCACGGGCTGTGAACCAAAGGGTCACCAGTTCGATTCCCAGTCAGGTCACATGCCTGGGTTGCAGGCCAGGTCCCCAGTGGGGGTCAGGCGACAGGCAACCACACATTGATGTTTTTCTCTTCCCCCCTCTCCCCCAAATAAATAAAATCTTAAAAATACCAGATTTATAAATGAACTTTTCAAATATAATTATGCTGTATGGCATGCCTGTTGAAAAATATTTCCTAAACTCTTTTGGGAACTTGAAACCTTAAAGCTGTCCTGAGATAACTTATAATACTGAATATTCACTTAATATCTAGATCATGTCAAAATAAGATAAAATATGGACACATTAATTATTGAAGATAAGTTTTATCAATTTTGGCTATTTGAGTATTTGGGCCTATTAGTACACATGCTTTGTGCCACATTGAGAAATTAACTCTGAGAAAGAATGTATTTTTATAAATTATGAAATGTATTTATGAATTTGTCAATCCATAGAATGCTGCTGTGACAGACATTTTGTGATTGCTTACTTCTTAGTTTTTACTAAAAACCGAGGATCCTAAGGGGTAAGAATTCTAATTAATATATGCAGCTAAACTGCTAGAAAAAATAAGGGTTTTGGTAAGAAGAGTTCTAAGATATGCGGGTGTATTTTTATTAAAGGTAAAAGAGAGTGATTTTGCCCTAAACTAAAATTTTTGGTCCAGAATGAGAGGGGATGGGGGAATGTAAGACAAAACCTGAATATAAAAAAACTTTGTGGAAGGTTTGTGGGGAAGGAACCTTGGGAAAGGAATTGTATACGCTCAAGCTGACTGGGATTGGAATAGATCTATTCAAGTTTTTTAAAGGTTTAATATCAAAAGTACACAGAAGAAAATTAGAATTGGGTTTCTCTCTGTTAAAAAGACAAGGTTTTCTTGGACTATCTGCTCTCAGTAAGAGATGGTGAATTTTTTTCTAACCTTTTTGGTTATCCACTTGGAAAGCAAAGTTCTGTGAGTTAACTAAAATAATCTACTGTGCTTCACATTGTCTCTGTTAGGTCTTCGGTTACTTAAGAAAGCCCCGTCTTCGCAGTGTTAACGAAGGTTAGTTTTGTTCATAACTGTGACCTGTATTTGCTTTAAATTCTCCTATTGTCACTTTGATTAAGTAGATTGTTATTATTTCACGTTGATCTGTGATCCTGTTTAGTCAAGTGTTCAAAATGTTTGACATTTTGATAACTTCCCCAAGTCAAATTCCTTTTTAAAAATTTAGGTAGAATGGCCATCTAACATTATACCTGTGTACAGTGTAATGATTCAGTGTTTTTATATATTGTGAAATGATCACCACAATAAGTCTGGTTAACATTTCTCACTGCACCATAGTTACACATGTTTTTCTTCTGATGTGAACGAATAAGATTCACCCTGTTGGCTACTTGTGACTCTGAATGCATCACTCTCAGCCATAGTCACCATGTTGCGCATGAAACCTGCATGACTGACGTATCTTTTAATAACAGCTCTGCTGTCTGGGTCTGTGAGCTTGGTTTCCTCGTTTGTTTTGAGGGCTTTAAAAAAATTAAAAAAAATTTTTTAGATTCCACATGTAAGTGAGATCATATGGTATTTGTCTTGCCTCAATTTCACTTAGCATAATGCCCTGGAGGTCCATCCATGTTGTTGTAAATGGCAAGCTTTTATTCTTTTTTGTGGCTAAATAATATTCCAGTATGTGTATATGTTGTGTGTGTGTTTATATATAAAAACACATTTTCTTTATCCATTCATTCTTCAGTGGGCGCTTAGGCTATTCCCATGTCTTGACTATTGTAAATAGTGCTGCAATAAATATAGGGGTGCGTATGTCTTTTTGAGTTAGTGTTTTTGTTTTCTTTGGATAAATACCTCCTAGAAAGTGGAATTGCTGGATCACATGGCAAGTCTAGTTGTAGTTTTTGAGTAACCTGCCTACTGTTCTCCATGGGGGCCGCACCAATTTACATCCCTACCAACAGTGCACGAGGGTCCCCTTTTCCTCACATCCTCACCAACACTTGATTATTTCTCATTTTTTGATGCTAGCCGTTCTAACAGGTGTGAAGTAGGATCTCACTGTGGCTTTGGTTTGCGTTTCCCTAATCATTAGTGATGCCGAGTGCCTGTCCTTGTGTGGCTCTCTGTATGTCTTCTTTGGACAAATGTCTATTCAGATCCTCCTCCCCTTTTTAAATCAGAATTTTGGGGGGCTTTTGGTATTTATCTGTTTACTGTTGAGTTATATGAGTTCTTCATATATTTTGGATATTAGCCCCTTATCAGATATGATTCTCAATGTCTTCTCTCATTCGGCAGGTAGCCCATTACTTTGAGTTACATGCTTTGGCAAATGGCTGGGTTCTCTGCCTCTGCTTCTAAAACAGTCTCCGTCGATTCCACCTCAACTCCACCCCTCTTGGCTTCCCACCTTATTTTTCTTATGAGGAAGAGGAAAAATGTCTACCACTTTTTCCTGGCCCAGCACAAGTCTCAGCTCCCAGGATTGTGTTACCCTCCGTAAGAGCAGGAGCACCAAAGGCCAGCTTGTCGGGAGGTGCTGAGAGCCCTCTCATCTCCGTGAACTTCACCCACGCTGCGGCCGAGTAAAGTAGGCAGGGCAGCTTTGGCACCCATGGCCTGGTTCCTCCCTCCTCTGTGCCTCTACCCTGTGGACGTTCTGGAACTTCTGCCCACCTCTCTCATCCTCATCAGCTTCAGCTCATGGACTCCATGATGCAAAGTCCACAGCGTGTGGGTTTGTCCTTATTAAATGCTGCCTGCTGTTGCGTTATGTCTTCTTCCCCAAAAGGCTGCCCAGGGAGGTCAGAGGACTTGCTGTCCTCATTCTTGTATTCGACTAGAAGTTCAGTGCAGCAGGTAAGCCCCACGTGCATGCTGGTGGGAAGGACTTCCCACCGGTGCCTCTTTTGCGCCTCCCTTCCTTCGCTTCCTCCTGGTCTGTAGCAGCCCGCTGGAGAAAGTACGCTTTCTCCAGTGCTGTTTGAACCCAAGATGGAGAGATTTGTCCTGAGGATCAGGAAGACCCAGCTGAGGGGAAACCTGACTGGGAAACGTACTGACCAGCCGAGTCACCATCACACCTCGTTCCTTTGTGACAGAGTGAGGGCCTCTACTGGGGAGACCTGCAGAAACTATCTCTTTCTTTTTGACAACGTTGTGGGCAGGAGGATGAGTGAGCTAAAAAGGTGCCCCTGGATTTGGGGCAAGCTGGCCCTTTAAAGGCTCCGAAAGACCAAGCAAATGCACAGTATCACCCAAGGCTGAACCGAACGCTTTCCCCCAGACTGGAGTTCCCTGAGTGCGTCTCAGAAGAAAGACTGCGCCAGCAGGTTTGCAGAGGGCGCACAGATGCTAATGAAGCGCCAACTGGCTGCTCTCAGCACAGCCTTCTGGGCACCACGCCACCACCTCGCTTCCTCTTCTACCCATTTATTTATTTATATTCTTAATTAATGGAAATTTCAACTCCCATTAGATCAGGAGAAGTCAGTGAATAACAGCCTGGGCGCTGGGCAGGCAGTACTGCTGGGGAAGGGCAGAGACTTCCCGTCCTGTTCCTGGCTTCTGGGCCCATGGCGGGCCCGGGCTCAGGAGAGAGATCCGTTTGCTGGTTCTATGCAGGAGAGCCAAGAGCCTGTGTCAATGGACCTCCATGGTATCTCCAAGCTTCTTTGGGCTCTATCGAGATGTTTTCCCCTTTGTTCTGTTGGAATTAGGCAGTAAAGGTTGGATGCTACCCGGCTGGGCAATCTTGGGCAAAGTAATGAATGTTTCTGTGTCTCAGTCTCCTCTGTTAAGAAAAGGTCATAGTATCTACTTCAGAGGGTAGCTGGGGGGTCCTAAATGAGGGAATATGTGTGACGTGCTTGGCGCAGTGCCTGGTTCTCAACGAATGCCCCTGGGTGCCACCCTCACTGCGCTCTGATCACATGTGCACATAGCCACCTTGCTCCTTTCTCAGGTGCCTCAGGTCGGGGCTCTGGGCTCCAGCTCTGGTTTGGGGGTGGCGTGGTGAGTCCGGTTCAGGTAGGGTTTTAGAATGCATAGTCTTGAATTTGGGCATCACTCATGAAGCCTGAACGCCTGAGCATGAGTATAATTCAGGGCTCAGATGTTAATGTGGGACTTCGGCACAGCCAAAAAGCCACCGATGGATCGAGACGTGTGGTACAGAGCTGGAAGAAGGGGTCCATGTCCTGCAGCTTCCCTGGGGGTAGCTTCCTTGGGTTCTCAGAGGCAAGGGTGGGGGCAGGAGTGATGGGAGTGGCAATCTGATGTCGCACCTGCTGGGCTCCCCAACTTCCCGCCTCTGGGACCTGTGAAAAATGAGCGTGAACATAACAGTGTTCTGGAGCTCTTGAGAAAATGACATGAGATAACATGTGAAGTGTTTTGAAGGCATGGCGAGTTCTCAGAAACTCAGCTGTTATGATTAGATCGAGTTTATTTATTCCTGTGTTTTCAATGCCTGTCAGGGTCTGCTTATGGTAAGGACTCAAGAAATATTTGTTAAATGATCAAATGGAGAATGTGAGCCTTGGGACAACTCAGCCACCTTTGGGGGCTTGCTAGCCGGGGTGGGGCGGGGGTCCTCTTTGCTCGAATGCCACTTCCAGATCAAAATACAGGGATTGATTCTACCCCAGGTTCACAGACTCCTGCAGGGCCTGGGAGTTGTATCCTGTTTTCACCCAAAGGAAGAATCTTTCTCTTCTCTTTCATGAACGATGGCATTATGTATCGATAAAGAACAAAGTAGCCAGGATCCCGGGGGTCACTGGAGAGAAAAATTTAAACTGCTGTGTTTGAGTCTTAAATTACTAGCACCCTTTTTGGGGTGAGAAGGACCCACTAGTTATCTTGAATGTGCTATTGGGTTTCTTTTCTAAAGGGAAGGGGCAACTCAAAAGGTGAGCCAGACACTAGTAGGTATTGAGAGAGAACTGAGCACAATTGGGAAAGAATTATTATTCCATCTGGTAAATCTGTGCGCTCTCCTCACCTCGGCTGCCTCATTCACTTGGCCGCTCACCTAATCTCGGATGAGACACAGTGGAGATAGAGAAGGTCCCTGGAAGGGCAGAGCGGGTGGGTGTGGGGGGCGGGGTGACTTCCGCACCAAGCAAGATGAAATTTTTCCTTCTGAAAGGAGCAGGAGAAAGGGGTGAACGCTCTTTTGAGGTGGTGAGTGTAATGAACGGGGAGCGCACGCCGGGTGCAGGCTCCCCCTTGCCCTTTCCCCTAATTGGAGAAAGCAGCAGCACTTGACAAAATTGAAAAGGAGCAGGTTTAGAGCTGATGAAAGGAAATGCTCTCCACACAATGTATAATTAACCTGCGAAGGAACCTAGCCGGCTCGCTGCTCACGGAGGCGAGTGGCGAGCCCGGCTCTCACGTGGTGGGTAGAATCACAGCCCTTTTGGCTGTTACACTGGTTAAGGCTTCCTTCCTGAGTCCATTCATCCTCTGCTACAAGGCATGGAATAATCACCAGGTTATACGGTGGCACTTCCCGTGGGATGCAAAAACTAGGAGGTGAGGTTGGCATTTTGATGGAGAGGAAGGATGTTAGTACTGGCAGGGGCTGTGGAGACCACCTAGGGAAGCTAGGGGACTTGGCTGAGGCCACGTGACCACTTAGGGGTCCAGCCCAGAATCTCGGCTCCCTGGCTCCTCAGCCAGCTCCCTCTCTGTCACAGCACGTGGGCCCAGGAGGGTGTCAGGGCCTCAGGTGGCTCCCCCTGAAGGGTGTGATCAGAATCATCAGGACAAGGTCGGTCTGCGGAGCTTTTCAGTGCGTGCTGGTTCTGGGCAGGCGTTCTGACCTGTTTCACACCCGTGTGATCTCGAGTCTCCCACAGAGGGCGAGGCGCTAGTGCAGACTAGGGCAAAGGAAAGCTTGTGTTGTGGGAGGAGGTCAGTATCACCAGTTCAAACGCCATCTTTACTTCCTAGGCGTATGACCTTGGGCACCTTACTGGTGTCTCTGAATCTCAGTTTCATTGTCTTACTGATACCTGCCTCATGGACAGGCGAGGGCTCAATGAGTCAGTACTGACAAGCATTGAACATGCAGTGGCGTGCGGTCACCATTCAGAAACTGGCACTAAAATCATGATGAGATTTAAAATCAGCATGAGCTGACCCGTTAGGAGAAAACCTTGCTTTAATAATTTTTTAGATCCATCTATTCCCTCCCTCCCTCCCTCTTTCCCTCCCTCCTTCTCATTTACTCAGCAAACACTTTTTGAACACCTAGTATGCATGGTGTTAGGTACTAGATAGGCAGTGGTGAGTGAATGACATATGGTTTCTGTCCTGCTGGAGTTCACAGTGAAGTGGAGGAGACAATCATGCAAAAAGAATAAAGAACCCTGCAGTGCTCCGTGACACATGGTGCCTCGAGGCGAAGATCTATAAAGTGTGGTGGGATCATAGGAGGCGCTTTAGTCTGTGCAGGGTTTATTAAGCTCTATCTATATGTTAAGCACCGAGATAGGCATTCGTCAAGTTACTGGTCAAGTAAATCCCACCCTTAGGAAAAGCGACATCTTGGAAAGGTTTCTGTACTCCTTGGGAACCCACAAGGCAGAGCAGGAATCTGAGCTTGTACTTATGTCGTCAGTAAGCATGTCTCCAAGTGAGCTCTCTTCTGAGTCACTCAGACGTGGTTTGAGATGGCTTTTGTCGTCCTGGTGAAAGATGCTGGTCAAGAGACCCCAGAAAAATGATCGTGACCCCAGAAGGTAGGCAGGGTTCTTCTAAGAATTTGCAGGCCCTGGGCCCTCTCCCATTTGAGACCTTTTCCTAGATCTTACCAAACATCCCAAGCATACTGTATAATTTGAAATGCCTCCCTAATCCCTGGTAGATTTAGCTGTTTGTTGGGGTTTTTTTTTTTTTTTTTTTGCTGTAAAATTATTTTCTAATTTTGGTTTTAAAATTATTTGTGATGAGTGGTTTTTGGAAATTACATGATTATTCAAAGAATTCTCATGGGATGAGAAAACTGAAATGGCTTTCCAGCATAATGACTTTTTTTGATGAATACTAAATTAGGCAATTAATGAAGTTGACATAATATTACATCTTACAGACATTCAATTAAACACTAAATAATTTCAATTTTATGCTTTCTTTTTGTATTTGGAGCCACTTCCTTTGGCTTTGTTTTTAGATCTCAGACATTCCTATAGGCCTTTGAGAAGATTTTAGACTGGGAGCCTGGGCCCTCCCCTTTTAGGATGGAGTAGCCCTGGGGCAACAGCAGGGTCTTATTGGGGACCGAGGCTGGGTAGTAACCTGGGCGGGGCCTTTCCCCAGATCTCAAAGGAAGCTTGATTCTCTCTTCTCTTGGCCCATCTTCCTTCCTATTTGCCTTTCCCCCTGTTCTGCTCTTTCCAAAATCCTCTCTCCATTTCCTTCTTTCTTGTCCAGGGCTCTGTCTGTCAGTGGGGTAGCCAATGGCTCCCCTAAGCCCGCCCCTCTCTGCTGGTGCCCATGAAGTCATTTCTGATCCCAGTGAAGGCATCATGGAAGGAGGGACTGCTGGGAGACACTTTGATGAAAGCTGGGCCTACAAAGTGCTTGCCATGTATTTCTTTCCGAAGCAGTGTCCTAATGTGTTTTCAGAGTGAGAGGAGCTGTTGAACCTTCGTCCTCGGTCAAGTTTTACTGAGCGGAGAGACTGCTGGCATTTTCTTGTTCCACTGTGTTACAAGCTTGCTTTGTTCTGCTGCTTCCCTCTGCCTGGTGGCTGCATCCCTCACATCTCAGTGGCAGGCCACCTCCCTGTGCCCCATCCGTGACCTCCCTGGGATGATCTGAGTGCTCTCTCCTCGGTGCTCCCACCGACCGTCCCAGTGCTCACACATCCACAGAAGCAGTGCCCCTCTCTGTCGGAGCGGCTTGTTTGATTGGCACATCTGACCCCCCACCGTACACTCTTTGTGGGCCAAGGCTCTGCCTGCCTCCATCTTTGCATCTTTGGTTCTGAGCCCAGCCGTAGGTACACAGTCAGGTCTCAAGGAACGAGATGACAGGCTGGGAACCCTGGACGCTTCTGTTTGAACTGATTTTCGAGTCCTTTTCAACTTTGTCTAGCCAAGCCAGGAAAGACTGCCTGCTCGGGCCTTCTGGAAGAGGCAGCCAGGATAAACACCCACCCACTCACCCACCCTGCATGGTCCCTTCCTCCAGCTGTCTCCAAACCATGGGTCATCCACTCCAGGGTCTCCTACCACTAGAGTTTTTTTTTAAGTTGGGCTAAAGAAACAAAGGTGCACATAAGAAACACCTCTAGCCATAAAGTGAAATAAATCCACATCACCCGTCTGTGGCCGGAGATGCTCCATGGGCAGAGATCACTGCCGGATTGTTCAACAGCGTGTCCAGGGGCGGTGAGGGCAAGTGTGACCTGCCGGGATGAATAGCCCCACTGCTTTTCTCATCTTAGAAGGACACACGTTTTCCTTTGGCGTTAGACAATGGATGTAACTGCATCCGTGGGGTTTGATTCTGAAAGTACTGGTCTTGCTTCCAGGACCTAGAGAGCATCAGCGGTTCAGGGCCACTGGCCACTTTCGGCAGGGGCGGGGGGGGGGTTGGGGATGCCTGTCCAGGTTCTCCCTTTGGCCTGGAGGCCCCATAACCCCATTACTCGCCCCTGTAATGCCTCATCTCATTTGTTGTAATCTGATTAGAATAGGATAAAGCACCTGCCGACACCCCCACCTACCTTTCCAGGCTTCTTTTCAAACTCCTTTCCAGGCATTTCTCCCTCAGGTCCTCTGCTCCGGACTCATGAGGCCTCTGGGACCTGCCCTGGATGTTCCCGTGTGCGCTTGCCCACCTGCTTCTGCATATGCTTGTCCACCTTGGACGTCCGTTCCCCTTGCCTCGGACACGGGACTTGTTCTTCACGGGTCATTGCAACAGGCCCTTGAATGCATCTCAGTGCTCCTGGGGCTGGAACCCCCCTCCTTCGGGAGGAACTGGTTCTCTTTAATCTTTGATCCTACTCGGCCTGTGTGTGTCCCTTAATTATGGCTCTTACCGCGTTCTGTCACAGTTTATTTCTACGACAATTATAGTAATTAATCCATCAGCACATCCTGTCGGCACTACTTTCAAAATACCGTATCCGAAATTTGACTACTTCCCACCACATCCAAGCTGCTCCTCCTTCCTGACCTCCCTTTGACCTGGTCTCCTTGTTTGCCTCCCTACAGCGTACCTTCCACACGGGAGCTGGATTCATCCTTAGGAAAGATGAGTTAGATTGTCTCTTCTCTGGGTGTTCCAGAGAAATGGAACTGCTGGGGTGTGTGTGTGCGCATAGAGAGAGGGAGGTTTGTTGCGAAGGACTGGCTCACATGCTCACAGAGGCCAGCCAGTCCCAAGTCAGCAGCGAGGGCCGGCACCCTGGGGACGGATTAGAGCTGACAGTGCAGTTCCATCTGAAGGCTGCAGCCTTGAGACCCAGGAGGGCCAAGAGGGCCGGTGAACTCTGAGGGCGGCCTGCAGGGGAATTCCCTCCTGTTCAGGGAGGCTGGTCTCTCTGTTCTGTGCAGGCCTTCCACTGATTGGATGAGGCCCACCCACATTATAAAGGGCAGGCAGTTTGCTTACTCAGAGTCCGCTGAGTTAGATGTTCATTTCATCCAAAAACACCCTCCAAATTGACATGTAAATTAACCATCAGGTCGTGTCACTTGGTCCCCCTCATCTGTCGAGTTCCCACCCAGTCCTGAGTGAACAGCCTCTGGCTGTTTCTCTTCTACTCTGTCCCTGTGTTCCTGCGCGGTGGCCTCCTTGCTGTTCTTTAACTGCGACCACACACTCCTGCTCCACGGCTCTTCTCTCTGCCCCCCTGCCAGATGTGTGCGTCTCTCTCCTTTTCCTCCCAGATGCGCGTATTCAAATGACCTATTTCCCTTCTCACGTTATTTCCCTCCCTCCTGGCACCCTCTAGTCCCTTACCTTACTTTGTATTTTTCCACGATTTCTACTCAACACTGTATCATGCATTTATCTATTCACTCTCTGGAATGAATAAACAGTCTAGAGTATGTGCTCCATGGGGAAGGAGCCTTCTCAGGGCAGGGGCTTCATCTATTTTGGTTACTGTTGTATTCTTAGCACGTAAACCAGAGCCTGGCACATTGGCACACTAGAGGCATTCAACAAGCCTTTGTGGAATAAATGAATACACTGAAGATATTAATAGCTAACATATATTAAGTGCTTACTGTTCCCTTTTATGTTTATAAAAACCTATGGGATAGACTTTTATCTCTCTTTTTTTTTTTTAAAGATTTCACTTATTGCCCTGGCTGGTGTAGCTCAGTGGATTGAGTGTGGGCTTCGAAACAAAGAGTCGCCGGTTCGATTCCCATTTGGGGCACATGCGTGGGTTGCAGGCCAGTTCCCAGCAGGGGACTCATGAGAGGCAACCATACATTGATGTTTCTCTCCCTCTCTTTCTCCCCTTTCCCCACTCTCTAAAAGTAAATAAATAAAATCTTTATTAAAAAAAGATTTCACTTATTCACCTTCAGGGAGAGGGGTAGGATGGGGGAGAAACATCTGTGTGTGAGAGAAACATCAGTGTGTGGTTGCCTCTTGCACACCCCCAACCAGAGACCAGGCCCATAACCCAGGCATGTGCCCTGACTGGGAATTGAACCAGTGACCCCTTGGTTCGCAGGCCAGCACTCAATCCACTGAGCCATGCCAGCCAGGGTGGATTGGTCTAATTATATTATTGGTCTAATATAAGACCTTGATCTTATATTAGATGCAAGGTCCCTGAAAGCTGGGGCTTTGTTGGTCTTGCTCACCTAGAACAAATAACACATATTCGAATATGGTTTGCTGAATGAATGCATGGACAAGTCACCATTTTACAGACCAGGAGGTCGAGGCATAGATAGGTGAAGTGACTTGCCCAAGCCACTTGGTAGTAAGTGCAAGAGCCAGGATTTCAACCCAGATGATCTCACCCCATGAACCAGCCTTTGATGGTGTCTGTCTACCAACATGACCACAGTCTCTTTAAGGGTGGTGGCTGTGACTTGTCTGCCTTCATCTCCCCAGTTCCTGGCATAACAACCATGCTACATAAATGTTTATGAATACAGCGCACCCCGGCTCTGTCATCTCCAGAGCTCTTCTGTGGCGACTGTGCTTGAGGGCTGAGAGGTCAGACCACCTACTGGGTGACATTGCACTTGGCCTCTCAGTAAAGGCATAGGGTAAAAAACGTGGACGTTGCCGTGAAACAGACCCAGGTCCTTTACTCTTAGCATTGGGACCTTGGCCTCCATATTGCTACCTGTGCAGTGGGGATAATAGGAATGTCTACTCCCAAAGGTTTCTTTTTAAAGGTTAACTAAGATCGTAGCTGTAAGCTTGGCATACTCGAATTGCTTAACAAATGCTGGCTGTTATTACTGGATGACTTCCTTTCTCTGAACTTGTGCAGCACATCTGTTGTTGTTTGTACTTGGTATGTCGCTTCTCAGCTGTCACGGTGTGTCCTTCACCTCTCGGTGCACCTCTGGGACATGGGGTGGGGAGAGACCATGCCTTACCCTTTCATGTCCTCAAGTAGGATGAGTGGTGCTTTGTGCCTTACGGCCGTTCAGTGCTTCAGTGAATAGATTCATTCCTGCAGCTCCCCAAAGAGAGGTCTCTGTCACCAGATCTCCATGATGGTGCCGTGAAGATCTGAGGTCCGAGGTGGGTTTCAGCTGATGGACTTGGGCATCTTTGTCTACATGTGTATTCTAGGGTATCTTGGGTTGTGTGACAGTAGTTTAGGTGGCTGAAAAACAGTGAAAATGGATCCCTCAGAATATTCCTGTCACCCATTTCTTGTGATTCATGGGAAGAATCATAGTAATGTACATGTCAGACAAAAATACTGAAAACTTCTGCCCTGACCTCAATCCTCAGGTGCTTGAAGTTCAAGTCAGAGCCCTTAGATTTCCAAAGGACTTTGGACCATAACATAAGCAGAGGGATGCAGGGAAGGGAAAAGGGAGTGGTGGGGAGAAATATCTGATACAGTGGTCAGGGAAGGATGCCTTTGAGCAGACACAAGAAGCAACCCACGTAAATCTAAGGGGTGGGGGGGGAAGAGCAAGGGCAGAGGATTGGCAGATGTAAAGGACCCAAGGCTTCAGGCATTGTGTTTGAGGGACAGCAAAGAGGCCCAGGCGAAAGTACATTGTGAGCAAAGGCGGGGTGGCTGGAGATTAGGAAGATGAGGAATTAGGGGGATAGATCATTAGAGTTTCATGGGTTATAGTCAGGGCTTTATCATCCTGAGTGAGAAGAAAAGCCACTGGAGAGAGCTCTGAGAAGAGGAAAGACTGATTTACTTTTCTAGGCGAGCTCTCAGGATGCGTTGTGTGAAGTGACTTACAGGGTGACAAGACTGAAAATAGGAAAAGCAGTTAGGAAGCTATTGACTAGCCGCGGTGAGACAGTATGGTGGCTTGGTGGAGGTGTTGAAAAGGGGTTTGTTTTGAAATATATTTTGAAAGTAGATCCCACAGGACCAGTTGATGGATTTGGAGTGTTAAAAGTGGTACAAAGGATAAAAAAAGAATTTTTTTTTTTACTGGAACTGATAATTGAATGATTTGACTTGATGAAATGGAGAGGATGTAGGGAAGAGCTTTGGGAAATCAGTCAACTTTAGATATTAAATTTAGAAGTGTTGTAGATACATTGAATAGAAAGATGTATAGAAAGGCCTGAAGTTCGAGGGATAGAGCAGAGCCAATGATACACATTTTGGAATTATCAGCAAAACATGGGATATAAAGCCATATGAGTAGCTGAGATTGTCTAGGAAATGGAGATAGGAAGAGAGACGCACCTTCAGTCCTGGCGCACCTCACCAGTTACAGGTTGGGAAGAGGGGGAGCCCGCAAAGGGGGCTGAGAGAAAGCAGCGGTGTTGGAAGAAAGCAGGAAGAATGTGGTGGTGTCTTTGAAAGTCAAGTTAAGGAGGGAGTGATCGATCACCTGTATCAACTCTCTCCAGAGGTCAAGGAGGTGAGCATTGAGAATTGACTGTTGGGGTTAGTACGAGATACATATAAGAATGCTCATAGAAGCGCTTTTATTTTTAGCAAAATATTCTGGAAGCATTCCCAAATGTCTATCAACAGGAGAATAGTAAATGCATTGTGGTCTGTTTGCACACTGGAATTCTAGTGAGCCGAGGGAAGGAAAGAGCTAGAGTCGGGTGGGTGGGTTCTGCAAACATGGTAGCAAGGGGAAAGGTTGAAGAAGGACATGTACAGTTGAATATCATAACGTGCAAAACTCGAATGTCATCATCATGCAAAACAAACTTTGATTGCTTAGAGGAACCTACATAGTGAAAGTATAAAGAAATAAAATGGGACATACTGAATTCAGGGTGCTAGTTACTTCAAGAGACGGGGAAGAGGAAGAGATTTGGGAGGGACACACAGGAGACATTCAGCAATACTGACAATACAGGTTGACCTTGAACAACATGGGGGTCAGAGGCACTGACCCCCTAAGTGGTTGATATGCACATATCATTTTTGAGTCCCCAGAACTTAACTACCAGTAGCTGCTGCTGACTGGAAGCCTTATGGATAGCATAACCAGTCGATTAACACATATTTTCTGATTAAATGTATTATATACTGTATTCTTACAATAAAGTAGGTAAGAGAAAAGAAAATTTTATTAAGAAAGGCATAAGGGTAAGTCCATTTACTGTATTTATTGAAAAAATCTGCATATTAATAGGCCTGTGCTGTTCAAACCTGCGTTATTCAAGGGATGACTGTGTTTTACTTTTTTAGCTTGGTAGCGGATACACAAATTGTACTGCATTCTTTATACTTTTTGCATAGTCTAGATATTGCCCAAGAACTTACAAATGAAGAGAGAGACAATTCGAGACACTGGACTTGTCGGTGTGGAAGTCATCTGTGACTGGGACAAAAGTGCAGGGGAGTGTTTCTGGGGCAAGCAAATTGGAGCCGGTTCAAGAGCAGTGAGAAGGGGAGAGTAAATCAAGACAACTCTTTGGAGAACTTTTCGAAGTAAGGGAGGCAGAGGTAAGGCGTGGTAGCTGGAGGAGGATGTCAAGTAAAGGAGGGTTTGGTTGACTGATTCCAAGTGTGAAGTTGGCCGAGGCTAAGTAGAGTACAAAATTAAAGGGCAGTTTGTTTAATTATTTGTCCTCAGCTGATGGTCCAGATGCCCTCACTTCCCTTTGGTGCTTTGGCATTTGACTATCGGTGTTCACGAGCATCTTCTCCAGTATCCACAGGGATGCGGGTGAAAATAATTCAGTAAATGCCTGTGCTGGGGAGGAGTTGGAAACAACTCATTGAAATGAGGTTTGGGATTCCTTGTGGATTCATATAGGTGGAGAGTTGAATGGAAACATCACACAGAATGCGCACCTTGTTTCGGGCATTTTAGAATGCATGTTTTCTAGAACTAGGATGGTTGTTCAAAATGGTGTACAAAGGCCACGTATTAACTATAACTTTCAAGAAAACCTCTTGAAGGAGGATCCGGGGGCTTTAAATGTAGTCGTTAGTCTGCATATTACCACTAGAAAATGGGCGTTGGGTTGTTGTGTTGGGTATTGCTGTTTTTCTAGTAGCTGGTACAGATTTTTGAAGGTCCTCTAACCCTATCTCCTGGAGCTCATTTATCCCAACAATGCCTATTAGCAAGATAATGATAATAATAATAAAATGTGAATTCTACTGAACATGATTTACAGAGAATCTGCTGTGCACCAGTGTTGTAGGCGTCCTGGCCAATTTTATTAAACTCTTATATTTCCATGCGGAGTAGGTCTTGTTATCCCTGTTTTACAGATGAGGAAATGGAAGCAGACAGATTCCATAGACAGATGTTCCGGAACTGGGATCAAAACTCAGGGCATCTAATCCCAGCGCTTCCTCTCTCCACTTTTCTGTGCAGCCTCTGAGAATGGCTTGTGATTAGACTTCTGACACAGTGTCAACTTAACTTTCTCGGGCTGTGATTTCTGACTCAAAAAGGCAGCCTTCTCCTTGCTTTGCCGTGTTTTGTGTTGCCGGTGAACACGAGGCAGTGTGGGCAGGAGTGAGGGACCCCTGTGGGCAGTGGGGCGGAGTGTCAGCTGGAAGTTTTGAAGCTCTGCCGTGAACTGGGAGTAAAGGTGTGAGTTCACGTTTTGAGGTCTTTTACTTTGTAGGGCAGCCTGTGTTTCTAAAACGTCCACAGTGACTGTTGTTGTTCTATATTATTTAAATGAGCAAGTGTCCTAGTTTCAGGGGAAGGAGATGGGTTTTTTTCCCCATCAAATTTACTGCACATCTGTTTAAAGAATGTGGCAACAGTATGCATAAATCTCCAATCAAAATATCACAGAACAAGCCAATTTTATGATATTAAAAATGTATGGCCAGACACAATGTGCTGAAAATACGAAATTACCACGTGGTGCCTTTTCTGCTCTGCTTATATTGGACTGTTCAGCCCCAAATTAAATCTTGTACAGAAAAATACCAATGAAAAGAAGTTAAACTTGGCCTGAAACAATTAAACTGATGTTACAAAAGTGTGTCTGTATAATGTGTCAACACTGCAAATATATTTTTATAATAATAGAATGTTTGTAATATCTTAACTAGATTTTGAGGCATTCAAATTATGTATGTCATTACATATAATGATGTTTTATGAATATTGGCTATCATAATAGAGAAGAATTTGAAAGCTCTTTTAGTAGGAAATCTTCAAATGTTTTTTAAGCAACAAGGAATCCCCTCTTGGAGGTTCCTAGAGTTAACTGGCGCCTCATTTCTCTTGGGTACGATCATCAAATCGATAAAGATCAGCTGAACTTTTATATACGCAGACTAGCAACTTCAGGTTTCAAAAGTGGAGCATCATCATCTTTCATGAACTACCACCTCCACCACCCCCATTGCACCAACACAGAGATTTATGATGGCCTTCTAGTTACAAATGCATTAACGGTCATCTTCTATACATTGAATTCTCAGAGAGGCCCTGTGAGATGATCCTCATTAGTCCATTGTATAGACTGAGAAATTGAGGTTTGGAAGCATTACCTAATTTGCTCCAGGTCGCCTGACCGAGATCTACACCCTTGAGAAGCTTGCGTGTCTGCAACATTTGACGATTTACAGCATCAGTTCAGCCACATCGTCTTGGGTGGTTCCTGCAACAGCGCCGCTGTGGATGGCATGTGCCAGCCAGAAAAGCCACTGCGGTGGAGTCTGGCCTTTGGGTTACTGGCTGGTGTCTTCCATCAGGCCTCACAGAAGCTTCACTGGGGCAAGAAGGCCCTTTGTTGGCTGGGCCTGCGATGCAGCTCCAGAGGCCGTACCAATGCCAGAGATGGGTGTGGGGAGGGGAAAGAATTCAGAGAAGATCACTTTGTTTTGTCCTTGAGATTTTTAGTCTCCATGGCCTTGCATCTGTTTCTTAGAAAGAGGGATGGCCCGCAGACACTCAAAATGTGGATTTCATGCAAATCTCTGTGAGACGTTGGAAAAACCTAAAAGCTCTGTTTTGGGGTTGTAGTTTATGTCATGGTTCCCTGGGGGGTGTGGGAAGCTGTTGGGAACCGCTCTGCCTGGTTTCAGGAGTTGTAACCACCCCCCGTGGCTAAGGCTGAGTGAGCAACCTCCAGACTGCCAGCCACGAAGGAGGCAAAGCTTATCAGCGCTGCTTCCGATTCATCCCCTGCCCGCCCCCCCCCCCCACCCCATGCTTGGTCCGTTAGTCAGTGGCAGGTAAGACCCCTCAGGGGGGGGCAACCTGAGCCAGACACGATCACTTGGGAAGCCTTCAAGGAAGGACTCGGGGCGGGGGGGGCTGCAGCAAAGAGGGAGTGATAGAACCTCGCCCCCCAGCTATTCTGACATAGCCTGAGTCCCCATTTCTGTCTGGGAGAAGCGCTTCCTGGCTCTAATCCACTTAAGCCTAAAAACCTATAATGGGGAAGGCGGTGCCGCCCTTTGCCAGCTAGAGTGGGTTCCAGGGTGATCAGGCGTAAGAAAGAGTTCACAAAGTCCTGTGAAGCCTGCTTTGCTAAGAGTGCTTTCATTCGTATGATAGGGGTCTGAGCAGGAAATGAGTATGTCTGCCAAAGGTTTTGCAGCCCCCTTACCTGACAGACACTGACTCAGACTAAGCCCTCAGATCTCTTTGACATGTTATCTACTGTTTGATCCTTGCCGCCTGACATTGATTGATGAGCTTTACCTGTATTTCTGTGTGTTCCGAACCTAATAAAAGCCATCAAAGAAGAGGTTCTTGGTCCTTCTCCTGTGAGAGATTGACCAGCTCTCCTCCCCAAGCAGATCACATCTTGGTAGTTAGTTTCATTTTCATCTGTGGTGGACAGGGGGGCTTGCGGGCAAATTGCCCCCACAGGAAGCCCCTCTTCAGTGACTTGGCTGCAGCTCAGGGTGGTACGGGCAGGGGGAGACTTGGGTAGGCTCTGCCCCAGAGGCAGCTCTGTCTCTAGACTAAGCACTGGCTGTGACAGGAGTGGAAGGCACTTTGTGGTGTCCCTGGTTCTTCCAGAAGAAGCTGGGAAGCCTTCGAGAGGCATGGCACTGAGCTGGCGTTACGACTACACTCAAGGCCAATTTGTTATGGCTCATAAGGTACATGTACATCTATCTTAGCCTTTGAAGGAAGAGGGAAGCATGGGGTGTTGGGCACTGGTGTGGTGGGGGGGGGAGGTGGGTAGTGAGATGGAGTGACTAGAGGATGCTGGGAATGGGCAGGAGCAGAGGAAGTAAGCCCAGAGAGGTACGTTGTTGGGGTGGGGAAATTCTGGAATGTGAGCCTCAGGTGGGCAAAGTTACTTTACTAGGCAGTGGCCGTTGCTTGAAGATGTGGGAGCAGAGCCCCAGGGCGATCAGAGCCCTGCTTTAGGAGAATGAATCAGGGAGTGTTTTACTATACAGTTAAAGTGGAAAGAATCTTAGCCCATGAAGAGACAGAGTAGAAGTCTTTTGATAACATGCCCCGGCCCCCCCCCCCCCGCCCGGGGAACACAGGGCAGAGGTTTCTGAAAACGGGAGTGCTAATTGAATTGGTTCTATGAAGATTTAATGCAGTGGTCCCTCCTTATTCATGGTGTCGCTTTCCTCAGTTTCAGACGCCCACGGTCAAAATATTAAAAATCTGCAATGCGAATCTATTAGATGGAAAATTCCAGAAATAAACAATACATACGTTTTCAATTTCCTGCCACCCTGCTCCATCCTACCTGGAATGGGAATCACCCCTTTGTCCGGTGTCTCCACACTGTAGATATAATGTATGATCCCTGCCTGTCAGTCACTTGGTAGCCGTCCTGGTTGTCCTGTCAACTGTCATTGTATCACAGTGCGCTTGTGCTCAAGTGGCCCTTCTTGATAGTGGCCCCAAAGCCATTCACATAACTTTCGTTACAGCATGTTGTTAAAATCATTCTGTTTTATTAGGTATTGTTGTTCACCTCTTACTGTGTCTAATTAGGTGTGTGTGCATAGGAGAAAACATGATATATGTAGGGTTTGGTACTCTCCGTGGTTTCAGGCATCTCGGGGTTCTCAGAAAGTATTCCCTCTAGATGGCGGGGGCGGGGGGGACTAGTGCAGGACATAGCAGGGGAAGAGTGATTCAGTATTGGATGCACTGGGGGCTGAGAGGTGAGAGAGTCCCGGTGAGGGGCAGAACTGGGGTGAGAAAAGGAACTGAGTGAGGGAACTGGAAGGGCTGAGTGCTGTCTGGATGTTAATGCACACTCTTTGGAGGTAAAAGGGTTTCTGGGGGAGACAAGAAGCTGGATAAAGAAGTTCTTTGTTTGGAGTTCAGAAAGTCACAGAACTCAGGAGTCAGGCTTTTGGGTACCCATCAGAATGGTGGCCAGACTTGGTGGACATCCTGAAGGTTTCAGTGAATGGAGACAGTGTTTTCAAGGACAGTAGATGGCGGAGATGAGGACGCTCAGTGTGCTGCCGGTAAGGGGAGCGGGGTGTGTCTGTGTGAGAGGGTGGCATGCCGGTCTGGGAGTTGCAGGCTGGAGGGTTGGGGACCTCACTGCCAGCCCATAGCGACAGAGGTGTTGGTGAATGGGAAGCCTCCACCTGACGTGGCTGCAGGGGAAGTCGGGACATCAGGGGACAGCCATGTCAGGAGAAGGTGTAAAGGGGCATTCAGCAGGGAATTTAAGGAGATTTAAGGGACTTTGGAATCAAGGAATGGAAAATCCAGAGAGCATAGGGCAAGTACTTGGGAGAGGGGTGAGTGCCCCAAGTTGGATCAGGGGAGAAGAAACACCAGGGCACTTGGGAAGAGCGGAGAAGAGGGCAAACCACCAGAAGGGGCTCGATTTAGAAAGACAGGGTCATGTGGCTGTCCAGGCAAGAGGTCCCCACAGTCTCCTGGGGTGGGGGGGGGGGGTGAGGTGCTGCTTGGCCCTGCAGGACTCACCTGCCTTCCGAAAGGGAGGCCCCTCCTCTGGGTGGCGGTGGCGTGGAGAGGCAGCCTACAGGCTGGTGTGCCCTGGGAGCAGAGACAAAGCTGGGCGGCGCCCTGCTCTAGCAGCTGAAGCTGGACAGTAATCTCTGGGGTGGGGGCTGGGCTCCGAAAGGACGATTTCATTAAAAAAAAAACAAAAAACAGCCTGTGTCGCCTCCATGCCTAAGTCCCTCACGTGGCTCCGCCTCCCCTTCCTCCTAGGGTAGAAGTGCTGTGAGGTGGTCCACAAGACCCAACCCCCCAGCCCCTGGCTGCTGCTTGCCTCTGCCACTCTGTCTTGCTAGTTTCTTTCACTAATCATGTTACAACCATCCTGAGATGCTTACAATTTTCTGAACTTTTTTTCCCATCTTCTGACTGTAATTTTCTTTCCTACACACCTTCCCCTGCCCTCTACACACCAATGGCCCTACAGCCTCTGCTCTGAGGATTTAACTGAGGAGTCTCCCCGCCCCAGGAGGCCTCTCCTGACCCTCTTACGTTGGATTAAATGCTTCGTTTCTCATAGAACCTCTATCATTTCCAATGCCCTCATCTATCAGTAGCCTCTTATTACCTCGGTCATTAACTTAGCCACATAATGTGAGCTCTCTTGAATGAAAGCCCCCACCAACAGCCCTGGACTCTGAGCAACTTTCCAGTAAGACTCTCCATCACGCCCTCTGCTTCTCTCTTGATCCTGTGCATGGAAGGGTCTTGGCCATCGCTCGGAGAGAGATGGGAGGCCACAGGCGCCAAATTAGGTCAAGGCTGTGGGGAGTAACGCGAGGCATGGATTCCAGCGGCCCCGTGGTGGGGAACTAAAGGGAATCCGCACACCTTCCAGGGTGTGTCCCAGGCAAGATCGCCACACCAGGAGCAGGAACACAGAACACAAACAGAGACACAGCACCGGGAATGCAACTGATGAGCTCAGGACTGAGGCTCCGGTGGGACACACAGATGTCCACGAGGCCCAGAAAATGGTCCCCTGGGGTGGGAGGTGATGCATTCAGAGTAGAGAAAATCAAGGGAGAAGAGAGAGAAAAGTAAGTGGCTGGCAAGGTTCTAATAGACCTGCCTCTGGAGATTCACCCACTTCCCATAGGCATTTAGTAGACCAGAAATAACATAACAATAACCGCTGCCACCACCACCACCCCCCTCTTTAATGCATGAATACTGCAGATTTGTCAAGGCTTTAAAAAAAATAACACAAAGAATAATAATCTCTGTTACCTCCTGTCAACCGCCCAACATTCCATGAGGTGGGCGGGGTAGACCCCCCTCGTTTTGCAGTTGACAGTGAGACACGGGCGGTTGCGGTCTCAGCAGGGGCACAGCGGACAGCAGAGCCTTCTCCCAGTTTCTGACTGTTACTCATTCCCCTGGACCACAGGCTTCCCGTCAGAGTGACAGACGCAACCTCAACAAGAGATCAGGCTTCCTAAGTGTATAGTAGCGCCTACCTCGTCGTAGCTCGTCACCGCACGCTGCTGTTGGAAGTGACACCTTTGTGTCTGTGGTGCCAAGGTCCCTGCAGCTCTTGTCACGGAGAGGAGTCCCTCTGGCAACCTGCCACTCTGGCGGCAGGTGGTCATTCGCAGCTGCAAAGTTGCCGTTTGGCTACCAGCTTCACGATTGCATCCTTGAGTTCCTGTAGATCCAGAGGCGGGTGCCGCCTACTCCTGGGAATTTGTTTGTTTCTGAATTTGTCGATCAGGTGTAAAGCTTCTCCTGCTTCACCACCCTCCCCGCCCCCACCGCCCACCCACAATCCCTATGTTCTGCAAGTTAATTTGTGGCTTAGTTTTTCAGCATATTTCTTGGGTAAGCACTTCCTAAGTATACTTGGGGCTTATGTAGGACCAAGACTGAATTTATATTGGCCAAAGACTCCGAATATTCATCTGTTGTAATTTATATCCAGAAGGAAAATAGGGGAAAATATTCCTCTTCTCCCATCAAGGGCTGTGGTTGACTTTGGGGATGGTGGGGAAGTAACAGTGATCCCTTACTCAGGGGTGGTGTCTGCCACCCTCCCCCTCCCCTGACTCGGACTCCCCAGCCCTGTTACCCCCGTACTTCTATTGAAACTACAATAAAAAAGCCTGCAACTGTTCTCCTGAATATCAAACCTAAATGGCAACTGGTTTGTTCTGGAATTTTCGGTGACATTTGACACAATTTTACAGGCCGGAATCCTAGGAATCATCCTTTTTTCTCCTGTTGCCTTTTTAGGTTGACAACAACTCATGGTTTTTCTTTTTTAGCTTGTTTATACGGTGCATCGCATTGGTTGAGTTTTGAATGTTAAATCAACATTGCATTCTAGGGATAAATTTTGCTTGTTCACAATGTATTGTCCTTTCTATATAGTGCTGATTTGTTAAATTTTCTTTAGAAACTTAGCACCTATGTTCACGAGGGATGTTGGGCTGTCATTTTCTTCTCCGGTAATGTCCTTTTCCTGGTCTGCCTGTCAGGATAACATTGACCTTGTCGCCTGAGCTGAGAAGTGTTTCTTCCTCTGCATTCTTTGAAGAAATCTGGTGTGAACTTGGTGTTATTTCTTTTCTCTAACATTTGTTAGAAGTCACCAATGGAGCCGTCTGGGCCTGGGATTTTCCTTGAGAGATTTTTAAGTACAAATTCAGTTTCTTTGATAGAATCGGGTTTAGTCAGGTTATATAGAGATCAATAGTGTGTATTTCAAGATATTTGTCCATTTCATCTAAGTTGTTGAATTTAGGTGTTTATCAATTTTATTGGCCTTTTCAAAGGACTGGATTTTGGTTTCATCGCTTATTTTTATTGTTTTCCTGCTTTCTATTTCACTGATTCTTGTTTTGACCTTTATTATCTTCTTTATTCTGCTTACTTTGGGCTTAATTTGCTCTTTGTTTTCTAGGTTATTAAGTTTAAAACTCAGGTCACTGATTTGAGACTTTTCTTTATTCTAATGTGGGTGTTTAGTGCTATAAATAGCCTTTTAAGTACTATGTTAGCAGTGTCCCACAGATTCTGGTATGTTGTGTTTTCATTTTATTTCCATTCAAAATGCTTTTCTAATTTCCCTTTTGATTTCTTATTTGACCCATGGG
Organism: Sturnira hondurensis; assembly: GCF_014824575.4. Lineage (NCBI taxonomy): Eukaryota > Metazoa > Chordata > Mammalia > Chiroptera > Phyllostomidae > Sturnira > Sturnira hondurensis. The sequence continues at coordinate 8,142,935 of NW_028094846.1, read as the reverse complement.
TTATTTAGAACTGTTTCATTCAGTGTAAAAATATTTGGGGATATTTCCACATATATCTTTTTATTGTTGACTTGTAGTTTAATTCCATTGTGGTCACACAACATACTTTGCATGATTTGAGTCCTTGTGAATTTATTGAGGCTTGTTTTATAGCCCAGAATACTTTGGTTTTTAATTCAAAAGGATTGAACTTTGGGGGATTGCGTGTGTGGTGGGAGGTTGGCAGGGCTCTTTTTAGCCATTTACTGCTTTCCAGTGGTCCATCCAGAGGTGCCTGTCCTTGGAAAGCCCCCGGCTTCCTCCCTTCATGACCTGGGCCCTGACATCACCCGGTGCACAGAGAGGGTTCTTCCAGAGGCAGAGGCTGGAGGGATGAAGTTCAGTGTGGAGGTCTGGCTGGCACATTTTAAGACCCAGGTCTGTTCCATGTAGGATAAACATCAGTGCGAATCCACGGCCTGAGATGAAGCAATAAAACTTAAGAAAGCTGAAATCCTCTCCCTTTACTTTAAAAATACCTGACTGGGACATACGATTGTGACGTCTGTACTTGTGACAGGGAAAAGTCAGATAACAGCCAGCAGAAAACCCTTAAGCCGTTAAAAAATGTCACCACCCAAACAAAGGCACTTGTGCATCTTCTGATTTGTTGTAGTCGAAACGAAGCCACCGTGCCTTTCCTCCCTGCCTAGGTCTCTCTTTCAATGTCTTGTGCCAGGACTCTAGGCCCTGCCAAGGCGGGGCCCCTCCACAGGTCTCCCCAGACCGCAGCAGCCCAAACTCATTTCTCCCCCCATCTAACCGCTGCGCTTTGAGTCATGGCCACAGTGCTGGGCCCTCTGTGAGTTCAGGGTCAACTGGGCGGGAACCCTCACATCTGATCTAGTATCTAACCAGTAATTGGAGCCAGGGACTGGGCAATGTTTGGGGTCTAACAGCATTGCATGAAGGACTGTGGGTCTGCTCACTCAAGCAGATTTTGACTGTAAGTGGAACGTTTCAGTAACACTTCAGTTTTCAATGAGAGTGGGAGAGCTCTGTTGATTTGGGAGTCTGGGTCTCAGACACGATGTCAACTTCTGGGCTGGAGTTAAGTTTAGAGAATAAAGGCGTGGGGGAGGAGAAACAGAACAAGACTTATTAATCCTTTCCCATTCCTACATCACAGTGCTTCAGCAGATAGTTTGCAAAAGAATTTTCTGGATGAACTTCACACTGCAAAAGGTTCGTTTGGGGGGTCAGACAGCTGTGCACAAGATTTTTTTTTTTAAGGAAAAGGAAATGAACATTGTTTCAGCTGACATTTAAACCTCTGTTCTCTTTTACTAGCCTGTCATATTGCTTCATATATTTTGGTCTGACATACTTCCCAGAAGAAGAAAAAGATATTTTATAGGATTGTTGGACTGTAATATGGAACCCTGGTATATGTCATTTTCTGCTCGTATAAAAAATTCTAATAATAGGACTCAGGAATCCGACCAGCTCCTGCCTCTCTCTGGGATTTGGTAGCGCCCGTGAAAATAGCAACATAAAGGACCAGCCGAGTTTAGAGAAGACTACCACCACCTGGATCTCTTTTCCACCTCTTCTTGCCTGGGGTCTGAGACACTACACCTGTGGTTTGTGTAACCGCTTTAGTTCTTTGTTCAATTCTGTTGCTCCCAAGAGTACATTGGGATTTTCTAGGTCCCATCACCAGATCTGGGTATCTGTAAACATACTCTGCGTAACTGTGTGTTTAGTGCAGAGAGTTCTCTGGTGCACTTACTTGGTGACGCCCTGGGGCTCTAAGTCATTGGTCAGCAAACTGAAGCCTATTCATATTCCTTAGTTCATGAACGTTTTTGTCATGAGTGTGAGAAGGGCCCTTTTATTTTATTTTATTTTTTATTTTGCAATATCATCCCCATATCCAACTTCCATTCCCCTACCTCCCATAGGGCTCATTCTGCACAATCCACTCTCCCCGCGATGGACAGCCAAGTTTAGGCCCCCATGGACAGCCTGCTAGATTGTCACAGTCCTCACTCTGAGAGCTGCCATTTGCATAGGCTGCAAGCCACCATTACAGTGAGCATTTTGGACACAGGCTGTTTTGGACCTGTGTGAAAATTGCTTTTCGATATATAATCTACGAGCAGGTTTATTAGATCATAAGATTATGTGTGTGTAGTTTAAATAGTATAAGACTGTTTTCCCTGAAAATAGCATTGGTTTTTAGTTCCAGCAGCAATGCATAAAACTCCAGTATACCCATGTTTTTTATCCCAATGTATGGCATTAGCCAGTTTTCTAATTTTTGCTAGTCTAATTGGTATAGAGTGAAATTGCTGTTATTTCAATTTGCATTTTTTTTGGCTACTGTTGAATTTGAGCATCTCTCTCTCCCCTTTTTAAAGATTTTATTTATTTTTAGAGAGGGGGAAGGAGGGAGATAGGGAGAGAAATATTAATTTGTGGTTGCCTCTTGCACGCCCCCCACTGGGGACCTGGCCTGCAACCCAGGCATGTGCCCTGATTGGGAACTAAACCAATGACCCTTTGGTTTGCAGGCTGGCACTCCATCCAATGAGCCACAGCAACTGAGGTCGAGTTTGAACATCTCTTGATAGGCTTCTCAGGTTTTGGATTTCCTCTATTATGAATTGTCTGTTTATATTAGTTGCCCGTTTTTTTGCTAAGGAAGATGCTCTCTTCTTGATATTAATTTGTAGTCCTAGGTTCTAGATATTAATTTCTTACAGCTTTAAACATTAAAAACATCTGTCTTATCTAACTAACTTTGTCTATGGTGTCATTCAGTGCACAGAAATAATAAACTTGTTGCCATAATTCATTGACATGTTTTTAGGATTTAGACTTAGAAATTATGTCTAGAAAGTTTATACTCTTCCATCACAAAGATTTCCCTATATTTTGTATGCACCATTAGAGATTCAGTTCTATTTTCTCTAGTGAGTCAGTTTCAGCCAAAATGACTAAATAATTCTCTTCATTGAGACTATTACTTCCCTGTATATTATATCCCTATAATGTTATAGATCTCGGACTATTTTCCTTAGTTCCTCTGGTTTATTTTTGGTCTTTGTGTTAATACCCTCAGTAGCAGTATGTTTTTCAACTACCATAACAGTATTTAGCAGGGCGGGTCCTTTCCTAGTGTCCTTTTTAATGGTGACATCTGTTGGCAGAGATGTTTTCTGTGTGCGTGTGACTCCATAGGTTTTAGAGTATGTATTGTATTTCAGAAATTTGACAGAAGATTTCAAATCAGTTGCTTTAATTTGTATATTAATCCAAAGATAATCAACAGCTTTATTAGACTATTAAATCCACCTATCTGAGCATGGAATCTCTGTTTATTTATTACATGTGAATTATCCTCTTCCGTGTCCTTTATTTTTACATTTTCTTTATAGAGGTCTTGCAAACAAGGGGTCTTGTTTAATTTCTAGGTAGTTTGTAGTTATTTGTTGATATTTCAGTTGGAATTTTCCTCTTTGGTGAAGAGGGTATGTGTATATGTGTGTATCAAACTCCAGAGAAGTTATCCAGGAATGAATAAAAAATCTGACCACATACTTAACCACATTCACAAAGAAAATATATAATAATTACATATAAACTATTAATATATTATATCAATCAATGCAGAAAGAGTAGTTGATAAGGTCAGACACCTAGGACGATACATCCCATCAGTACGACTTTAACTCAGTACATAAGGTCAATGTCATGTGGAGCGTGAAAGAAAATTAGAGGTATAAAGATTGTAAGGCACGTGTTTAAGTTGTCATCTAGGTAAATGTGACATTCTACCTAGAAGAACCAATACAATTAATGGTTGCTAGACATAAGATCAATTTACAAAAATCAAAATAATTTGTAGTAAACCCAACTACAAAATGTCCTTCACCAAAGAGGAAAATTCCAACTGAAATATCAACAAATAACTACAAACTACCTAGAAATTAAACAAGACCCCTTGTTTGCAAGACCTCTATAAAGAAAATGTAAAAATAAAGGACATGGAAGAGGATAATTCACATGTAATAAATAAACAGAGATTCCATGCTCAGATAGGTGGATTTAATAGTCTAATAAAGCTGTTGATTATCTTTGGATTAATATACAAATTAAAGCAACTGATTTGAAATCTTCTGTCAAATTTCTGAAATACAATACATACTCTAAAACCTATGGAGTCACACGCACACAGAAAACATCTCTGCCAACAGATGTCACCATTAAAAAGGACACTAGGAAAGGACCCGCCCTGCTAAATACTGTTATGGTAGTTGAAAAACATACTGCTACTGAGGGTATTAACACAAAGACCAAAAATAAACCAGAGGAACTAAGGAAAATAGTCCGAGATCTATAACATTATAGATCTATAGCTATTATTTAGCTATTATTTCACTTCTTGTTTTTACATCTAAATTTATAAGTGAAATGGCTGTAGAATTTTCTCTTCCTATTTTGTGTTTATCTGAGTTAAGGACCAAGATTATAGTTTTCTCATAAAAGGAGGCGGGCACGTTTTCTTCTATTTTTCAGAAAGTGTTTAAAATTGGAATTCATCATTCCTTGAGAATTTTGAAGAACTCTCTCATAAAACTGTTTGGCTAATTTCAGGAAAGGAAAGTCATTGGATTTTTCCTAACTCTTTGAAATATGTATTGGTCTCTTAAAGCTCCAAAATCGTGTTGGTACAATTTTGGCATTTAAAGTCGTCTTTTAATTGATTTTATCAGTGTTTTGAAGTATATACACGTACAGCTTTTTCTTCCCCTAATTCCTTCCTTCCATCCATCATCCTTCTTCCCCGAGAGCACGTGCAACTTCTCTTTTTTTCTCGATCGGTCTTGCCAGAGATCTTTCCTTTCCATTTTTATTAGGAAACAAACAAAGCACCATTTGTATTTGCTAGTCTGTTGTTGTTGCTGCTGTGTGTTCTCTAACTCATTGCTTTTCTTTGCCCTCCCTGTTACTATATCCTTGCTCTTTATTTCTTTGGTCTCCCTCAAGGTTCTTTTTCCATCTTACTTAGTTACATGCTTTGCTAGTCTACTTCTACATTGTCTTGTTTCCTGATAATTTATTTAAAACTATAAATTGCTCTCTAAGCACGCACGGCATTACTAATGTCCCACAGATTTTTGACAGGTGGTGTTTCATCATCATTCAATCCTTAATATTCTAAATTTTCATTATCATTTCCTGTTTAACCCAAGAACTCTGTAATAAAATATGATTTCATTTCCAAATATGTTATTTAAGTTATCCTTCTGTAATAATTTCTAATTATATTTCATTATTGTTAAAGAATATGCTCTGTTTGATATTGTTCTTTAGTAATTTATTGAATTTGCCTTAATGGTCTAATATGTGGTCTGTCGTTGGAACTGGAGTGTGGTAAGAAATGTATTGTCTCTTTACTAGGGTAGAGTTCCCATAGATATTCTTTTTTGAAAACTTTCAAATGTATTTTTAATTTATTTTTACTTTTTAAATTTTTTATTGCACGTATGGGGTGATATTGGCTAATAAAATTATACAGCTTAGGTTTCAGGTGTACAATTCCATCACACACTGTCTGTGAACACTGTGTGTTCACCACCCCAAATCGAGTCTCTTTCCACTACCATGCGGCTCCAGTTTCTCTCTCCTACCTTCCCCACCTCCACCCCCTTTCCCTTCGGTAATCACGATATTCTTTACATGCTTGCTAGAATTTACTAATTATGGTACTTAGGTTTTTCTGCTGTTTTCTTCTGTTTGATGCATTGGTTTCTGATACATCTACCCAAACTATAATGTTGATTGATCTCTTTCTTCCAATAGTGTAGACAGCTGTTGCTTTCTGCATTTGAAGGTGTGTCAGGTACAGATATGCTGATGTTGGCTCTACTTTCTCTTTGTTTTCCTCCCCCTTTTATGAGTGGGTGATGTTCTTTGCCCCTTTCCAATTATCGAGCTTTAAATTCATCTTATCCAGATATTGAGATCACTACTAAACTCTCTTTTGGTTCATATTTTACTAAGACATCTTTCTCATTCTTTTATTTCTAATGTATCTTTGTGTTTTTAAGCCTGTATCTTGCAGTCAATATATTATTGAATTAAAAAATCAGGTTCTATATTTTAATTAATGAGTTGGTTTATATTTATTTTAATTACTTTTATATTAGAAATCAGTTCTATCATCTTATTTTTCATTTAGTGTACTTTTATTTTTCTGCATTCCTGCTTTTCACTAGATATACTAATATACTTCTAATTGTGACTTTGTGGTGGTTGCTCTTGAGACCCAAAGGTTTTCAAAGTCTCCCTCCCTCCTCCCTCCCTTCCCTCCTCCCTCTTTTTATTGTACTCTGTCTCCATCTTTCTCTTTTTCTTCTAATAGCACAAATACATTGGCATTCTCTTATATCCTTTGATATCATCACTCCCCACCTCCTAGTTTGATGTTAGGATCAATTTGGTAAGTACATGTAAATCCTAGCACAATGCAGGATACAATATGGGAATCAACAACATTATTTCCCTTTCCCCATTCAAAGAATACTTTTCTCTACCATCATTCCAAGGCAGTACTTGACATTTTTTCTGTTAAAACAATCAGTGCATTTACTGAACTCCTGTAAGGCATTAGCACACAGAACATGGGAGATGTGCATGATATCTGAGGCACAGTAGCTTGATGCTGGTATTAAGTAGGACTGGTGAACACTTTTTGGTGGTCCAGGTGACCTGGCGTATGCGGTGCCTAAGTGTGAAGACATGCGAGACAGAGAGACGCGAAGTTTGAACTCCTCTTTCCCTGGGCGCTTGGTTCTTCCTTTGCTCACTCAACATTGGGGAGGCAAAATCTCCTCTTTTAAAATCCCTCATAATGGTATCTGTTGATCATTGAGATTTAAAGTCAAATTACTGAGGTACGTGTTACCTATTTTAAGAAATACATCTTCTTTGGAAGATGTCTCCAGTAAGTTTCCTCTGCTGTCAGCCAAAGGATTCTGACTGATACAGGCATTCTGGTAGTGTAAATTGGGTGTAAAGCATAACTATTTTCATGTTTCTAACACAGGTTAGAATCTTCACTCATACTCATTACAGTAGCTCCTGGGACTTTTTTTTTCAGTGCTAAGGTACTACTGTAGTAATAAGGTGCTAAAAGCAATAACCAAGAGCATTTGTGAATATTTATCCTGTTACAGATTTTTAAATAAACATTAACTATTTATTTACTTATTTATACAATTCTGAAAGGCAGATGCATAATCCCAATAATTCAGATGGGGAAATTCAGGTTCAGAGAAGGTAAGTAACTTACCTAAATTCTGTTACCTATATGTGACGGAGCTAGGATTTGAACCTGTTTGCTGACTCTGATACCTTTCTTCCTTTTACTGTACCACAGCTGCTCCCAGTGCTTGGCTTCAAAGCACTTAAGTCCCTGGAAAACATTGTATACCTCCAGGTCTTCCCTTGTTTTATTTCAGCCCACAGTAAGGGGCTCGCTCACAAGATTTATCTAGGACACACAGTGAGGGGCTTGCTCACAAGATTTATGTGGCTAAAGGTCAGCATCCCTCTCATTTCATGTGTGATCCAAAAATCATATTGAAGCTCTGCTCTCCTGAGAGAAGAAACACTGGTGGGTTATTGCATTCTTTGGTTTCTTCATTAAAAATATTAATTTTGTCCACAGCTCCTCATCCGATTTTCTTTCCCTAGTGCTAAGGTGGTGAACTGGGCCAGGGCTGGAGAAGAACCTAGGCGGGGATGCGGGTCCAGCTTTGATTTTCTCATTTGGGAAAGCAGCTGATAGCTTTAGGAAGAGCAGGTGCCCTTGCTGAACTTTGCTGCCAGCGCTGCCTCTGGGGAGGGGTGGGTGGTCTGGACCATCCCTTGGGTAGCCTGGGGCCATCCCTTGATTGGGGAGGATGGGGCCCTGGGGCAAAAGATGACAAGAGGCCTCCATATTCCTCTTTATTACCAATAGTTTCAAGAGGTAAGTGCTAGAGGAGGCGACTGTCCCGGGGAAGAGGAGACAACACAGCCTGAGTCCAGTCCCAGTTGCTCAGGGCGTCCCTACCTGTCCCTGCGAGGCTGGTGTATCTGTCCCTGCCTCTTGCTCCGGAAGCACCTCTCACCCTTAGGAGGCTCAGATTGTCCCAAGAACAGAGGAGTACAGTGCACATTCCTGAAAGTCACAGGGACAGGTGGGAATGTGGCCAAATGCCCCACACCGTTCATTCATCACCCCAGGGAACAGGCTGCGGCTGTCCAAGGTTCCTGTGGACCAGCTCATCTGCACCAGCCCCCCAGCCTCCCGGCTCCCTTTGGGAGCTGGAGATTTTAACCTTGACTGACCTTGGGGTGGGGTGTTGGAGTGTTTCCAAGTAGTGGATCAGTTTTGTCAGAAGACCTTCCTGTAGTTTTGTTTGGTGCTGCACATGCCCGGAAAACTCATTTTACTTTCACAATAACAATTTCGAGGTACGTGCAATTTCCCCTATTTCACAGAATCAGTGACTGAGGCCAAGGAAGTTAAATGAATTCCTTAAGGCCCCACAACTAGTAAGTGGTAGGAGTGGGATTCTGACTGTATTTGACTCCTTGTCGTTTTTCTGGTGACACTGATCCCTCTCAGTCGTGCTCTGCGCCCGGTTGAAAGGATAGCCCCTCCTTATCACCTCGGAACAGTAATGGTGTTGAACGGGGATGGTGATCATCCCAGGAAGAACGAATAAACCTTCCCTTGGAAGCTCCTGGATTTTGTGAGAATTTCATCTTGTCTGAGTTACAGAAATTAATGAGCTACTAGATCTGGACCTGGTGTTCCTTGATAAAAGGACTTATTTTTAGTGCCTTAGCATTTAAAAGGATCTGTTATAATTTCATGCTTAAATAACACTCAATGAGGGCCTCTGTTTGTCGAGCATAATTAGAAGAAGCAAAGAAAAAGGGAAACATTTACTTCCAAGCAAATGAACCGAATGCATCTTGGGAGAAATGTGAAGATGGAGAGACCCCCAAATAAAACAAACACCAGGGATTAATCATCCTCCCACAGGCCAGAGCTGGCTTTTAAGATCACAGAGACCCACACCGCCCAGCTAGAGGTGTGGGGGGGGGGGCGGTGGGGGGGGGAAGGCGGGCAGGTGGGCGGGGTTCTCAGTTAAGCAGCAAGCAGCGCTGCCATCCATCGGACAGCTGGCAGTTGTTGCCTGAGGACAGGGGAGAAGACACAGGAGTGTTTCCCTCCCTTCCCTGACTCTCTCATGGATGATTTGTTGACTTGTCCTGTCCCCTGTAGCTTCTCCATGCTCTGGCCTGTAAGACCAGGTATGGTTAAGTTTCGGTACTCAGGGCAATTAGGAGTTGGCTGAAATGAAGAAGGATGGGAGTGGGCAGAGCGTACGCAGTAGTGAAAGGACTGCTCTTCCAGATATCTGATCGGCCCAGAGTCACTGAATCTTTCCCTCTCTGCTCTAAGTGCTGTACCTGCATAGCGGTCTCAGTGGCTCCTCCACTTCAATGCAGGGCCTCTTGGCCCCGCCCCTCGGAGGCCACACCCCTCTCCACTCAGCCTGCACCTAGTTCAGGTTCCCTCCAGCCCTTTTCTCCCACAGTTACATTTTGCTCTTTGTGCATTTGCATTTCTGCTGACTGCAAGGATCAGTTTAATTTCATGGGTGTCATTTCCTTCAAGAAATCTCTCTCTGAGCAGCGGCCCATCGAATCCCCGATAAAACATATTTTCCTACGGTAATGATTTTATGGGCCCATAAGTCATGAATTTATTATGATCCCAGCCCCTGCTGCTGATTGCTGTAAAATGCAAAGTAATTAACAGCGAGCGGTAGCAGTTATTCCACCTGGTAACGTGTTCCCCCGTTCGCTGATGGGTTTGATTAAAGTAATGACTAAAGAGTGAAGCCAGGCTGTAAAATATTAGCATGATTAATGTTGTGTCCTAAATAAGAAACAACACTAACGGGCACGGTCTGAGAAATTAAAAAAAACGCATGCACCCAGTCCTTCCTCTTCTCCCCTCACCACCCTCCCCCTTCCTTAAACAATTGTTCTGGCTCATTGAGGTTGTCTTCCTTTCCATTAAATAAATGTGTGCATTCCAAGGCCAGGGGCTGGCTAGCAGAGCATGTCCCACAGTTTCCATAACATCTTAAGTGCTGGTGTTAACTTTTCCCCCTTTCCTTGTGGCTTTGCAGAATGGAGCTCAGATGGCAGTGCCCTTTGAGCTGGAGCCCAGAGGCAGCTGAAGGGCTCCCTTCATCTCTGCGTGGGGTCTGGGTCTTCGTGGTTCACAGAGGACATGAGTGGAAGGGGCTGCGGTGACTTCGCTTCTCCTTGAGCAGCTGCTGGAGCCAGGGGAAGGCTGTGGGGTTCGGGGGCGCATTACTTGAACTCTGCCCAGCCAGAGAGCTGTGATGGAAGCTATTGACTTTTCTACTTCACTTTTCCCGATGTTAGGGAAAACTCGTCTCCAGGGTTGAGCTGGTCTGAAGATAGATAAAGACTCATCCAGGCGCCTCCTGTAGTGCCTACACGCTTAACCATTCTTATTCCGTTCCATGCATGGAACTCCACAGTGTCTTGCCCTCTCAACTGTGAGACCGCCTTCATGCCAGATCCCCGAGAGAATGGAAGCAGGGCCTCCTGAAGTAGCTGTGGGCAGGGGCTGGGGACAGCTGGAGGAGGTGGCCTGCCGAGTGAGGTCACAGAGATGAGGGAGAGGTGTGCCTTTGCCCTTCTCTGGCGGCTTCGGGTTTCATTTCACCTCTGTAGGCTGAGAGGGAGAGAGACAGGGAGGGGAACCAGAATCTGCAGGGCTGTGTTTGCGGGAGGAGAATCCTCAGGCATTTAGCCCTGGAAAGATTTAGGAGGGTCTCTCTTACCAGAAGATTGTTTGGTCAAGGGTTGGAAGACTGGATCTTGGGGAAGACAAGAGGCTGTTTCATTACCTCGTTATTGGGCATCTACTGTGTGCCAGGTGTGGGACTCAGTCTCTGCCATTAAGAAACTCCCAGACTAGAAACTAACTGAAGGGAAGATGATCAAGAAAACCTCATTGGCCAGGGACAGGAGTAGGAGGAGACGTGGGAACGTTGGGTAGGGACTCCTCGCCATCGTAGCCTTGGGAAGGGGTGTCTATGAGAAGGTAGATGGAGAATTCCATACAACTTCATAAGAGACAGAGGTGGCTCGTGCCCATGGTACGCAGTGAGGTGGGAAGGGGAGAGACCATCTCCTCTGCGAGCAACGGGCATCATTATTCTGGCTCACAGTGTGGTGAGTGGGGAGAACAACGCCATCGATTCACATCTCTCCTTGCTTCAGGAAAGCGCAAAGCATTTCAAAATATAAGCGATCCCTGTGGAGGAAGAGTAGAGGGACAGGTGTAGATAGGATCATCTTAAGGATTCGAGGACCTGATTGTGAGGATAGAAATGAGTGGTCCAAAGCCACCCTTGATAAGGGGCAGATGCAAGGTCAGACCCCCGTGTTTTCCCCATTAGCCAGTCAGTGCCCATTTTGCTGAAAGGATTGTGCTTCCCAGTCCAAGTTTTTGGAGGCCGTGCTGCCAAAACAACAGGCTACCTGGCTGTGTTGGGCAAACTACAAACAATGGCAATTTTCTCAGCTCTGCTATCAGTCACGTGCCTCCTGGGAAACGTATTTGGCAGAAAGGCATTATTTTTCCTGCAGCAGAAAGACAGCTGCTTTGCCGCAAGTGGAAGGCGTTTCTGCATTGTCTTTGGTTCGTAGGCCAGCGCTCAATCCACTGAGCCACACCAGCCGGGCATTCCTGCATTGTCAGAATCAAGGATGAAGCAGTGATGAGGTGAGGCTGTATGCCCGGTGAGAGGAAATAGATCCATAAAAATGCTTTTTATTTTCCTCTTCCCTTCCTTTCTTAATGCATCAAAAAAAAACAAAAACAAACCCCAACCTTTTGTTGCATGACGTTTCAGAAAGAATATAATAGACACATGCCTTCTGCCTTCACCCCTCTATCCCTGGCTTCTCACAAGGTAGATGAAAAGAAAGTTACAGGGATCAAGGTCTGGCACGAGGAAGATAAACGCAAAGCCCTCCCTCTTTCCATCGCTGAGCAGGTCAAAAAACGATTGCGTTGGGCGTGAAGGATTTATGTCTGCCGTGAGTCAGTCAGAGTGTCGGGGTAAATCAAGGCTGACATTTTTAGCACCTGGGAAAAAAAGCAATTGTATTTTATGTCTACATTTTGCTCGGCTAATCAAGGTGCGGAAAAGACAGTCTGCCTGGGGAAACTTTCCCACTTTTTATTATTTAGCTAGGGTTTGGTTTTCCCCATGGAAACATGGAGCAAGTCTATAAAGGCTCCAGCTTTGAGTCAGGAAGGAAGAAAAAGGCCATTCCTGTCAGATTGTATTTGGAGAGCTAGGTTGACAAAATGTACCCTCAGTGGAGGGAGGGAAGGGCTGGCCATGGGGTTGTCTGAGCAGGCTTAGAAGCAAGGACATGGTCGCTCACCTTTCCGAAGGATCCTTTCTCCCCATGAGTCTCCAGCAGGGCCTGTGGTGTGACCAGTAGGGCAAACTTGCTGGATGCTTTTGACTAAATTGACTGGCTATGAATTAACTGCTAATCAGTCCTTTTACTGCAGCAACCAGCCTAATAACTGAGTAGATCAGTTAAAACTGTTCAACTGGTTGATGAATATTGACGTAGTTCAAGATCAGGCCACAGCTAATGTGTGCAAGGGGAAAAGAAAAATGAACAATTAACTAGTAATATTTCTTTTCAGCTTTCCAAGGCTAATTATTGGTTTATCTAAGTGCTTTACCTTAGTAAATGAGAATGTATTTGGATTTCAATAGTTTTCTATTTTGCACTGGGGACTAGATTCAGCAAATACATTTCCACGTGTTAATGGATAGTAATGATGATAGCTGACTTTTATGAGGGGGAGGGCATTTAAATCTCATTAAATCTCCACCGCCTTAGGAGATATGGCCCATGTTTTACAAGTGGGGAAACTGAGTCTTAAAGACGTTGACCAGTGCACTCCAGGTTATATCTAGCCCTTCCTAGCCAGCGAGAGCTAGTTCTTTGAGCACAGGCCATTCTACCTCCACGGCCTTCAGCCCACACTTCTATGCATCCATTTTGCTTCAGATTTCTGAAGATGCACAGAGCACCTTCAGCGGGGACGCAGTTACGGTAACAACGTTGGGACCAAGAGGTTCAGCAAAACCGGGTTTCATGAATGACTACATTTTCCTTTTCATGGCCCTGGGAAACCAGCCACAGGTCCTGAAAGTGTGCATTTATAATGAGAATTATAGCTAAAATGTGTTGCTGACTTGTCATGTGCCAGACAGCATGTTCAGCGTTTTATATGTATTTACTCACTGAAGCCTCACGTAGCCCTAAAACATGGGCCTATTGGGAACCCATGCTCCAGATGAAGAAACTGGGGGCCTGAGAAGTTTAGAAACTTTTCATGCAAATAACTCGGAGGTGACAGCCAGGATAGGAAATCGGGCAAATTGGCACCAGAGGCCGACACTCTGCTAGGTAGAGCGAGGCGACATAGTGCAGGTAGTGGTTCGTTCTTTGCTCCCTTCTAGTGCGTGTGTATGTCCCCAAATAATTGCTTTGAGATATCTGATTAAGGAACTTCCAAGTTTTCCTTAAAAATTGTACCCTCTTCCTCTGTCATCACGTATTTAGTTTAGAGAGAATGGGGAGGGATTAAATGTTTTCTGGCATTTCAGTCAGCGCTTCCCCACCTGGGCCGTAGGACCCCCAGAAGTCCTTTAAGGGGGTAGTGGGGACCTTAACGTAATCTTCACTATATCAAAACGCCGAACTAAAATTAATTTACTGAGAATAAGGAATGAGAATGTAAACACCGTGTTCATGGAATTTTATTAACTCAGCAAGGTAATGTGGATTATTGCCTACTGATTGTTCTTTGAGAATGCAGGTAGGGAAATGGAATATATTCTTTAATAAAGGTTGTCAATTAGACAAAAACATATGAAAGTAGGAAACCATATGGGGCAAAGAATAAAGGGGTCTTTGGCTGCAGAAGGCCTAGGAGCCTCTGATACAAAGATGATTTCCTTCTTTTGTTCCTTGTAGCTTGGCTATTTATTGGAAATGTTAACAGAATATCTTTTCAAAGCCCAAAGAGATAATTTATGTAAAGTGTTATGCAAATACTGGGTTTTTTTTGTTGTTAATATTAACAGCAGTAGTTATGGAAATGAACTTGCTGTGGAGCAGGTGATTCCAGGTAACAATTGTGTAATGAACCTTAATTTTAAACTTTCAGTTTCCTGAGGTTAGATTTGTTCTCTTCTTCACTGGCTCTTAAATGAGCATAGGTGTGCCCCGAATGCTGTGTGCTCTCTGTGCACATGTGTGCGCACGCACCATGCATATGTTGCCTATGTGTGCACCTGCGTGGCGCACACATGTCATCGTTCTGTGAGTGTGATGTTGCCCTCACGCCTCTGTCTTGCGCAGCCGCACATTACAAAACTCCTCACTCAGAAAACTTGTTTGAAAGGGTGATGAAGCTTTTGGCTTGCGGTGTGGGTTCTTACTCCCACGTTTTTGCCACTAATTAGACAAGCCTCACCACCCCATCTCTCCGGCTTCTGTGGAGGCTGAAGAGTCTGCAAGGAGCTGGATTTGAAAATCTCATTGTCAGTGTCTTGGGCCTGTGCCTATGCCCACAAGGTGGTTTGAATGTCACAGAGAGGTTGTGAAATCTGGTGTCCCAGGGTGGACCCTTCATGCCCGAAATGGGTTTGACTCCATTCTTCCTTTTAACTGGTGGTTTTGATGTACTTTGGAGACAGTCTGAGTAACACTATTAATTGGGCTGAGATTAGCACATAATCAAATCACATCTGCTGGAAAAAAAAAATTGGAGCCCTCTTTATTAAAGTAGAATAAAGTGTAAATTGATCTATAGCAACCTAACTCTGTAGATCTGGTTATAAAAAGGATATCAAGTAGAATAAGATGGGTACCTGCTCTAATCTTGAATTGTTATCAATCACTTCTTAGTCTGCCTTTGTACTTCCTTTCTCTTGTTTCAGAGAAAGCCCTTACTGTCTTCTGTGGCTCCCTGAGGTTTGCAAAGTCTGCCCACAGCTTCTCTGCCTTCCCCATCCTTCCCTCCAGCCGCTGCTTCTCTCTGGCCTCAGTTCCAGGCTCACACTCAGCTGCAAACCCTGAGGCCTCCTGAACCCCCAAGTCTCTCTTAGGGCCCCTTTCTTGTGCCAGGGCTCTCCCTGGCTCCTCTCTTCTGCAAAAAGCTCTCTTTCTGCTCCTGCTGTGGCTTGGGCACCGCCAGTCTCTTTCCTGCCCCTGAGGCAGTGGGCCGCCCCTCCCACCACCTTGCACACAAACAGCAGGTGTTCAAAACCCAGACGGCCCCTTTCCCATCACTGTGTCATTTCTTCCTGGCGCTGAATCTCCTTATTTATTACTTACTTTTGCATGGTCTAGGCCTCTTCTACAACATCCTGTTCCACACTGTGCCAAATAATCCGCCCCAGCGTATTTCTATTACTTAGATTGAGTAGAGTGGTGAAAATCACAGGGTATAGTGGGGTTTTACAAAGAGGAAGCACAACGCTGACCTTCCAGAGGCTACAGATGGTCATTGACTGGGTCGGCATTGGCTTGGCTGGGGACATGGTTTAATTTCAATTGGCATTTTTCTTTTTGGCAGTCTCTGCTGATTTAGGGTGCTGAATCGTACAAGGGATAAAGTGGTAGATGAGAAGATGGGCCAGCAGAGCATTGCTGTCCACTTCCCAACCTGGGAAAGTGCGAAGGTTTCAGGCTTTAGTGGGTGGCATGAGTTCAAATCCTGACTCCTTGATTTATTAGCTTCATGGCCCCTAAGTTTCAGTTTCCTGACCCCTTAACTGGGAGTGATGATACATCCTTCACAGGACGTCATGAGGCATAAACGAGATGAAATGTTGAAAGCATCCGGCAGAACACATAGTAGGTCCATGGGTGTCGCATTACATCCAGAGAGAGGTGGCTCTCCTTGGGGAGTGTGCTAGAACTTACCCACATAGTCACGCCTCAGGGGACTGCCCAGTCCTGGTGAAGGTGGATGGCCGTAGACCTGCCAAGAATGGCATTCCTGTGGAGACCGCAGCCCGTCCTCTGGCACTGGGCGCCCAGGGGACTTTGCCTGTGAGGTGGCGGGGAAGCAGGATTGCTGGGGCTGTCCCAGCTGAGCGCTCAGCCTTCAGGCAGTGCCTCTGGTGGCAGAAAGACATGGTTCGAGTCTTTAGGAATTGGGAGAAGGGAATAGAAGACAGGCTTCTAGCAAGAAACGAGTCAGGAAGAGTCTTAAAAGAACTCCAGATGGGTAGCTTTATAGAAAATCAAGTGCAAAGGCCTGAAGGCTGAAACATGGGGAACACGAGGGGTGCAAACTAGGCAGGCTAGAAGGAAAATACCTGTGCCTGTCGTAACCTTGGTGAAGATCAGTGTGAGATGACAGGACTACACGGAGGGCCTGGCACTAGGTTCTCTGATGCCGGCTGCGAAGGGGTAGGTGTACGCGCAGCCGCATTCGCAGCGAGGATGGCAATCTCCTCTGAACACAGACTTGCTCCTCCACAGGGGTCTGGGTCCCGTTCTTTCTTTCCTCCATAAGGTCTTCATTTTTCTCTTCTCTGTTGCATCATCAGCTTCTCCCTTTCTAAGAGCATCATTTCTAACCATTTGCACATACATTGGATTTTTCAAGTTAAATCAAAGTCAGATCCTCTCGTGGCACCTTATTCACTCCAGCCAATGACCTAATTCTCTGCCACTCTTCAAAATCAAACTTCTAAAAGTTGCCAGATTGTGTTTTTGTTTCCTTACCGCTTGTGTTCAGTATTCAACTTTGCTGCTTTGCCCTGAGGGTGGCTCAAGGTCACTGATGACTTCTTCATTGTGCCGTCCAAGGGCAACAGCAGCCTTCAAGTTCATCCATCTCCCGGCCACCTCATGGCCTCCAGGGTGGCCATGCTCTTCGAGGTGGAGTTCCTCTTGGCTTCAGTGACTCCGCACGTTTCCCAGGGGTCCCTGTCCCTGCGGGGATAGCTCTCCGTGTGTGGCTGTGCTCTAGGGCTTCGTTCTCGGCCTCTTCCCTCACTGCACTTACTTCCTTTGTGACCTCCTCTCTCGCTGTAGCTCTAAATGCTGTCTATATGCTGATGACTTACAGATATATGTGTCCAGTCCAAAAATCTCCGAGAGTCAGACTCGTATATCCACTGGCTACTTGACATCTTTACTTGGATGTCTTGCAGGCACCTCAAAAGAAACATGCAAAAATGGAAATTTGCATTTTCCTCCCAATCCTGGTTCTTTCCCAGGATATCCTACCTTCATAAATGATGCCGCTATGGAAGGCAGGTGTTTAAGCCTAAAGCTCTCAATTTATGACCAGGTTCCGTTATATCTGTTGCACTCATTCGTTCAATTAGCAGTTACAGCTAGTTCTTGTTAGCTGAGGTGCTTTTGTGCCATAAAGTCGCCGAGAACACTGATTTAGTGAACACTAAACCATTGCTTCTGGCCAAAATACAGGGTGAGGTTCCGTGAGCCTGCGGCCACAGCATTTCTGCCAACTGCTCAGTACATTTTATGTTTGTTTCTGCTCAGAAACTCCTTGTTGATTGTGTATTATCGAATCATTAACATTGAACTCAATAGCACTGTTGCTCATATCTAAATGAAGTGTATCTAACACACGACCTTTCTCTGCAGGGCACAGCACAGCCTCCTTGCACTCAGGAACTCTATGAAGCACTTGCGCACTATCCTTGGGGGCCGTTTTAAAAAGAAAAAGCACAGAAATTTGAAACAAGAAGCAGGCAGTGGAGAGGACACCTGTTTACAGTGTGAGAACTGAAATAAGAGAGTGAAGCGGGGCCTTAGTGGACCTTGGCTGGGGACACGTGCATCGGGCAGCTTGAAAATTGTCACCTATCTGTGTATGTGTGTATCTCTGAACTAGGGCAGAAATGCCACCAGTATTGATTTTGGGTTAAACTTGAGCGAGTAGGAACACAAACATGGAATCCATAAATCATTAGGATCAATTGTGGTAATAACTGCATATAAGATGCTGTGCTGCCCTGGCTGGTGTAGCTCAGTGGATTGAGCACAGGCCTGTGAATCCAAGGGTTACTGGTTCGATTCCCAGTCAGGGCCCATGCCTGGGTTGCAGGCCGGGTCCTCAGGGAAGGGCACATGAGAGGCAACCACACATTGATGTTTCTTTCTCCTTCTCCTTCCCTTCCCCTCTCTCTATAAATAAATAAATTTTTTTTTTTTAAAAAAGATGCTCTGCTAGTGAAAATACGCTAAAAAGCAAAACACACGTGGTCTCTTCTCTCAGGGAATAAACTCATCCTAACCTCTGAGTATATTTTGAATTCATCTACTTTTCTCCCATTCCTCTCCCAACGACCCTACTTTTTACCACCCTATTTCTCATTTGGGCAGACACTGTTAAGTGACCCCCTTCCATCTTGCCTCCTTCCAGTTCATTCTCCCAGTGCAGCCAGAGTGATCCCTTCAGACATGAACTTGAATGATGCCACTTTCTGCCTTTCAGGCTTTAATGGCTCTGACTTGAACATTGACCTTGGCAGCAGGCCCGTTTGCCTCTGCAGAACTGTTGTGAGCAGCCGCCCGTCACTCCTGCTCCCGCTGCAAGGGCAGTCTCTCAGATTCTCCCGTGGGCCCGGTTCTTTCCTGCCGCTGAGCCCTTGCACACACCCCTCTCCATGCCTGGAGCTCTCAGGAAGCTTCTGTTCCTCCCCAGACCCACAAGAACTCCCCCTTCCCTCAACACAACGCCCCCCTTGCTCAGTACAAACATGACACCCTCCTTATTTTATGATAGGTGAGCAAGAGCCGCCATAGGGACCACGTCTTCTGGCCTGTCCCCTGAACCTAAACTGCCCTGTCAGTCACCCATGGTTCAGGCCGGAGATCCCGAAATATTCTGAGTTGTACAAAGGAGAATGGGTAGCAATGTCCAGAAGTTTCAGGAAGTCCTGTTTAGACCCAATATAAAGAAGAACTTTTCAATGGGAGTTTCATTGGAGACAAAACTCTGTCCTTGGAGGTGCTGGCGGGTAACTGCCTGGGATGCTGGAGGATTATGGTATTTGATGAGCCGATGCCCTCGAAGTTCTCAGACTGTGGTCTGTAGACCACCTGCGTGGAACTGTCTGTGGATGCTCGCAGGGCCGTGGAGTTGAGCTGTGCACCGAACAGCCTGCATGCCCACGCGTGCAAGCTCTTGCACCACGCTGCCTGGCCCTGGTGTGCTTGTTAAACACCGTTTTCTGAACCCCTCCGAAACCTTTCTCTCAGATGCCGGGGGGGATGCAGCATGGGGAATACCTAAAGCTTGAGAATTCTGGCCTAGATAGTCTCTACGGTTACGTTTTTACCTTCAGATTTGGGCCTTGTGATCTCATAACTATAATATATATTCAACATCCATTCGACAGATGTTGATTGAGAGCTTCTAAGTGTCAGTCACGGTTCTTCCCTTTAGAGATTATAGTGGTTAGTTTTCTGTGTCAACCTGGCCAGGCTATTGTGCCCAGTTATTTCAAGAGACACTCACCTAGGTGGCCCTGGTTAAGTAAAGGAGATTACCCTTGATAACATGCTTGGGCGCCATCTAATGAGCTTAAGACTATAACTGCAAATACAGGTTTTTCGGGAGAAGAAGAAATTCTGCTTCAAGACTGGAGCATCAGCTCCTGCTTGAGTTCCCGCCTCTCAGCCTGCTCTTCAGATTTTGAACTTTCCAGCCCTCACAATGGCATAAAGTGATTCCGTAAAACACACACACACGGGCACACACACACACACACACACACCTCTTACATGCTTATATATCTTATATAGTGTATATGCTTCAGAATGAAAAATGTATCTATCTCCCTCTCTCCCTCCCGTCTTTCTCTCCCCTGTGGGTCTGTTTCTCAGGGAACCCTTCCTGATCCAGAGGTACCACAGAGAACAACCCAAATTTCTGATCTAATGGAGCTTAAAATTTAGCTTCTGCAGAGGGCTATTATGTTTTCCGTTGTTTAAAATGTATTGAAACTTTTTTACGACCCAGCATATGGTCTGTTTTTATGAGCGCATCATGCACTTAAGAGAGTACGTATCGTGGGGTCGTAGGTCAAGGTGGTTGAAAGTGTATAGTTTGGATCATCTGTGTCTCTACCAATTTTTTATGTTTTGTCTAAGAGTGCTGTAACTATTGAAAGGTGGGTATTAAAATCTCCTCTGTGTTGTGCAAGTGTCCGTCCCTCTTTGAATTCTGTAAATTTTGGTTGATGTGTTTTGTAGCTCGGCTATTATTTAGGCACAAGCTATGTTGATGTCTGTTACATCTTTTTGGTGAATCAGCCCATTTACCCCTTTGAAATATTTTTTGTCTTTAGTGTTACTTTTTATCTTGAAACCTGTGTTATCTGATATTAAAATAGCTACTCCATCCTTTTTACTCTTTACTATTTTCCTAGTTCTGTATATTTTTTATTCATTTATTTCCAGCCTATTTATTTCTGTTTAAAGTAGAATCTCTTCTAGGCAGCATGTAATTAGGTCTTGCTTTAAAGAAAATCATTTTACAATCTGTGACTTAGGTTGGAATGTTTAGTCCATTAATATTTAATGCAATTATTTATATTTTTGGATTTTGGTCTTCCGTTTATTTGTTTTCTCATTATACATCTTCTCCTTTGTTTCTCCATTCCTGTTTTCTTTTGGATTAAATGATTTTTAGATTTCACATTAATATATCTATTAAATGACTTTTTTTTGTACTTGTTAATGCTTGTGGTAGGGACTAGAATATAAATTCTTAACTTTTCACCATCAAGTAAGAGTTAATACTGTATCAACTTATGTAAAATGTAGAAACTTTGAAACTGTATAGGTTCATTTATTTCCCCAAGCAGGCCTGCATGTCATAATTGCCATATGTATTAAGTCTACATAAACCGTATACACCTGTATGTTATAATTACATAACCCTGTGCTTTATAACTTTTAAAGCAGTCATGTATTTAACAGAAGTTAAAAGGAAAAATAGTGTTTTACATTTACTCATATATTTATTGTTTCCATTTCCTTTTTTCCTTCTTAAGGCTCTGAGTTTTTCTCTGGTATAATTTTCTTTTAGCCCGGCAAGCTTCCTTTAGCATTGATTATTGTGTAACCTTACTGGTGATGGAGTCTCACTTTAAAAAAATACATATATATGAAAATGCCTTAATTTCACCTCATTTTGCAGGCTATTTTTGCTGGATGCATAATTCCAAATTACGGTTTGTACTTCAGCACTTGAAGATGTTGTTCCATAGTCTCTTGGCTCACAAGGTTTCCGATGGGAAGGCCGTGGTAGTTCTTATTTTTCACTGTGCTGTATGCAATGTGGTTTTTTTTTTTTTCCGGCTGCTTGCAAAATTTTACTCTTCTTTTTTGCAATTTGATTATGATATGCCTAGCCATTTTTGTTCCCCCCACTTCCATAATTATCTTACATAAGGCTCTGAGATTCTTGAATCTGTTTGTCATCAAATTTGGGAAAAATTCGGTCATCATTCCCTCAAATATTGTTTTCTGCCCCACTGTCTCTCTTCTCCTTTCCTGGCCCTCCAATTCTGCAGATGTTGCAATGTTTCAATATTTTCCTGAGCCCTAAGGTTCTGTCCAATCGATATTTTCCTGAGCCCTAAGGTTCTGTCCATTTCTAAATCACGTGTCTCCCTCATCTTCAGGTGGACCTACTTTCAAGTTCCCTTTCTCCTCTGCCATCTCGTTCTGCTGTCAATCCCATCCCGTGGATTTTATGTGTCGGAATCTGTATTTTCAGTCTCAGAATTCCCAGTTTTAAAAATTCTGCTGCGGTGTCCTGTCTTTGTTCATTGGGAGCGCATTTGACCTTGTACCAGGGAACGTAGTTGTAGCGGACGCTTTAACACCCTTCTCTGTCCATTTCAACGTGTGGGTCTCATGTTAATCTCTGCTGATACCTTTTCCTCTTGGTTCTTCAAGTTTTCGTGGTTCCTAGAATGTCAGATAATGTTGATTTTACCTGCAGTATTGTGTCTTTTTTGTTGTGGACACTCCAAAATCAGTGATATACCTCTGAAGAGTGTTGGCTTTTTGTTTTACCAGCCAATTTGGTTGGATTTAAATGGCAAATCTGTCTTTTGGCCAAATGCCAAGTGCAGTGCTTTTTAACCTTCACTGAACTCCTGTTCAGTCCATCTGGCACTGTGTCGTTTGAGGCGCATCAGAGATTTCGGGGGGGGCGGGTAGAGCATATACACAGAATTTGGGGCTCCATCTAGCTGGTCCCCTTCTGTTTCTGGGATTCTCTCTCTCCAGCGGCCGTGTTTGTGCTGAACTCTGCCCTATGGTTCTTCAGTCCAGAAGGACTGTGTTTTTTCTGTTTTGATGAATTTAAACCACCGTATACAAAATCTGGCCCATTGTTAAAGTCGTAAAAGTGGGAAACTCGTCCCATGCAATTTCCTTGTTCGAAGTCTTGCCCCACCTCTGGTTTCTGGCTGGTTTCGTTTCTCACTCTTCAGAGTTTGGGAGTTGTTCTTACTTTCCCCTTTTGAATCCAGAGTTTACAGTTACTATCTCAGGGAGAGTTAGTATGATAGGAGCAGCGTGGTGTTTGTTTACTGGGCTACACTGGGAGTGACACTTGTCATTACCTTTACTTTTGCACAGACGTAGCTTCAGGCTCCTGTGAAGCATGGGCCACTTGGCAGAGATGGAAATGAGGGGCCGAGTCGGGGGTCCAGGTGGTGTGGGTCCTCCGTGGGGGGCAGAAGGCCTTGCCTGGGTGGCATGGTGCCGGCCTTGAGAGGCCTTTCATGGGGACTAATGACGAGGCGGTAGGTGGCTCTGCTTTCCATGTGTGGTGCTCGTTGGGATTAGGAGGAAGAAAGGGCTAGGTCGTCAGGGTGATGCAGACCAGCCCTGGGCTGCAGCGCGCTCAGTCTGTGACAGTGGGTACAAGTTCTGTGAAAGTGTCCAACATCCCGCATTGGGAAGACTGACGCAGTGACAACTGTCCTGTCTGGTGGCTGTGAAGACTCGGTAGGATAAAATGCTTAGAGGCCCCTGGCACCTACAAGGCACTCAGCATTTTTCCTCTTCTTTGTTGCACTTTGGGAACTGGCCTTATTCGCCTGGAAGTGCATACCTCCTGTGTGATCTGGAGGGTTGAAATTAAGCCAGGAGCATTGGTGTTTAAAAGGGATTTCCCTGAGTTCTAAGTAAATTTCTTTTAATTTTTTTCCTACTATATAGTTGACGAGCATGGAGTTTGAAGTCAGAGACCTGAACTTGAACCCCAGCTTTGCCAAGGACATACAGTCTAACTTGGGCCAGTTGTTTCCTCTGAGCCTCAGTTTTCTGTCTATGAAATAGGAATAGCTGAATGCACCACATTGCGTAGGTCAGGCTCCAGCAGCATCCACCAGGTCCTGGTGTGTAGTAGAACCCAATAGAGGCTAGCTATTGTCATCATCACCGTTATTATTTGTTTAGTAAAAATGGGCTAACATTAGATGACTGATTTTTAAAACAGAGAGAGAAGGATCCTCTGGGGAGGAGGAGCAGCCAAAGGCAGTTGTGGGTGGGAGTGGGGGCAAGTCTATTTTCGTAAGTGGGGAGAAGGGGGGTCCGTGGATGCCGAGGCTGCACTATCCGTGGGAGAGAAACCAACATGGGAAAACCTTGTGGAGTTTTGCCCGTGGGGTAGGTCAGGCCCACGGTGGGCCTCTGCCTCACGGTGAGAGGTGGATTAAGTATTTAGTGCCCATTCGTAATTAGTCCTTCGGGGTCCCGTGGAGCGCTTCAGTGACACAGTCACTCTTCCCTGTTTAGATGCATTCCCAGCTCTGTGGGGAAGCATCGATTCTGCGGTCTGATGCGCGTGTGTGGAACCAGAGTTCCCCAGCAGAATCACAGCCCAGCTACTGAGCATTGGCAGGTCTAGAAAACGGAGGGTGGTCACAGTGTCCTGGAGGATCTGTTTACAGCCCTCTTCCCGGGGCCTGGAAGGAGACAGCACATTTTAGCAGGTTGTCCAGAAGGTGGGTCTTTCTAATTAATTTGCATGGCACACAGGTGGTTAGAGAAACGGAGGAGTCAGGAGAGAAGAGGGAGGCCTGGAGGATGAGACAGCACTGAAAACAGGAGGATGCATTCCGAGGAATTGCTCTTTGTCCTTCTTGGGAACAGATGGAAGTGGCAGGTGGGCTGAATGCAGCCCCCGGGGCTTGTGGGATCGGCCTTCCGCTGCCCGTCTTCCAAAGCCAGCAGAGCAGTTGGCACATTTCAAGGCCGAAGGTAACTAGCTGACCTCGGTATGCTCTGTGCTTCACATGAGTTATGGGTCTATATGACATATTAAAAGTGTGTTGCTAGCTCTGGGGCCGGCCTCTGGACCTATTCCAAATCACCACCTGGTGTTTAATGTAAAACCAGAGATTCCCGATAAAGGATGTCAGGTCAAAAGGTTGGAGCTCTGGGTCAGATATGGGGGACCTAACCATGAACTTCCTGTGAGTTCTTGAGATAAATCCTCTTTTCATGTCATGTCTTATCTCAGCTCCTCTGTTTTATAATTCTCCTCCTTGGCCCCCAAACCCTCATGCAAAGATGGGCACAGGGGTGTTGGGAGAGGATCTCACCTCCTGACCTCCCTCACTTCCCACAGGAACATCAACAAAGTAGACGATAGAAAAACTTAGTAACACTAGGAACCTCAGTCTCCTCGTCTGCTTCCTGTCTGACCAATGGGCACCACTATCCCTCAATGAAGGCCCCTTGCTTAGCTCCCCCTGTGCCCTCCCGCACGCCCACCCTCAGGCACTCATTTGCTCTTATTGAGCCTGCCTCATATATACCTTTAAAATTTGTATACTTTTCTAAAATCCCATTGCCATTGCTTCATTCAGACCAGAGTCATTTCTCGCTATGCAGAAATAGTTTCCTAATTATTTTCCTCACCTCCAGCCTTGCCCCCTGGAGCTACCATTCTCTCAGCCCAAGGGATCATTCTAAAATGGGAATCTTGTCCTGGTGGGTCCTGCTTAAAACTTTTCAGTGTTACTGTGCTGTCACCAGGTTCAAATCCAAACACCTTGGAGCTTATACTCCCAAAGCCTTGGGTTGGACCCCCTGCCGATGGCCCAGACCTCCCCTGTCGTTATTCCCTGCCCGCCACTCAAAACCCGCACTGGGCTCCGGTCTTGGGGGACCACTCACAGAGCGCTGTCTCATTTCCCTGCGGTCCGTGTGCCTGGAGCACTCTCCTCCCGGCTTGCCCACCGCACTGCCCACCACACTGCGGGTTCCAGTTCAGGCATGGCTTCCACAGGGATGTTCTTCCGTGAGCTTTCAAGGCTTCGATTGAGTGCCTCTCTCTATCCTGTGTTTCTGTGCTGGGCGTCTCCTGTCGGGTAGCCCTCCATCACTATGGCAAAGGCTTTTGGACTTGTCTGGATTCTTCCAAAAACCGAGAGCCCTGGGATGGCTGGGGCCACATCTGCTGTGTCCTCTTCTTTATGTCCACCTCCCCTGGCACTGTGCCCAGTGCAGAACAGGGGCCCGATGCATATTGTTACATGAGTGCATACGAAGAGTAACTCAAATATAAGCTACCTGTTTTTTTGAGTGAGGGAAATTGGTTGTTAACTTGAAGAAGAATGAAGTAAGATTGTTTCATTACTTTAGGTCACTGGCATTTTCTCTAACACCGAGTGCCCTTTTCTGGGGACAGGAAGGATACTACGTTGAATGCTTTCAACCCTGAAAGCATTGTCTGGCCTGTCAGCCTCATAAAATTGACTGTTAGTTTAGAGGGGGCAGCCCCATCTTGTAGGCAGAAAGCAGCTGGAGAAAATGTGTGAAGTCTAACAATTCCTCATTGCTTATCTGGTAGTCCTGAGCGGCAGAGGGCCTGGGAGAAATGGGCCCCCTCCGTGGACTGGGCTGACTCTTCCGAGTCTCCGGGAAGCTGTGCTCAGAAAGGACCTGACTGATCCTGATTGTCCTGACAGCGCACAGGGAGCGAGTGTTGGGCCTGGGAACAAGCCTACAGCTGGGTTCCCTTTGTTCTCAGGCGATGAGGTGGGGCCCGTGGCTCCCGACCTGCTGCTGGCGTGGCTTTCATCCTCAGTGATCGAGTGTTGCCCTGGTGCTGGGACCCCTGGGAAGACGGAGTTGGGACAAAAGACTTTTTTTCTGTCGCCTGGTGCAGAGTCAAGGGGACATGGAGAAATCACTGGAACTAGATTAAAGGAAGTGTCTGTGGCTCCGTGGTGTGTGATAGACCTGGTGTAGCTGGCAACAATAGTAAGGGTTTTTCTAACACTCTTCCTCCCTGGGGCACAGGGCAGTTACTGTTTATTAACAAGCTTTCAATTGAATGGATTCTCCCAGGACCTCGGTCTGGTATCACTTACTTGTTTTGTAGCATTGGGTGTGTGTGTGTGTGCGTGTGTGTGTGTGTTTTGTCAAGATTTATAGTGCATGGAAAAATGTGTTGAAAAATAGCCTGTATTGGCATGAGTAGAGGGCTAGGTAGGGATGTGTTTGTATTATGTGTTAAATTCAACCATTAGATATCAGGTAGGATAGAAGATATGTAGTGAGCAGAAGGAGCTAAAGAAATAAGAATCAGTTTTGTGCAAATCATTACAATTCATTTGTTGGCACTGTCGGGAACTGAGGGCCAGTTCATACTTTGAAAACAGTAATTAGAAGGGAGGGTCTCTCTTATGCACAAGGGCTGCTTCTTTTTCCTCTTTTTTTTTTTTTTTTTTTTGCCAGAAGACAATCTTTCTCTATCCTTGGAAGTCGTCACCAAATGAGTAAATAGAAAACATGTAAAATGGGCTATCAGAATGAGGCCATCAAAATAATTGAACCTTTGATTCTGGGTTTCTGAAACCAAGCCAACACTGCTGAGCTTGCGTCCCCTTATGCTTCTATAAAAGTGTGATTTACAAATAGTGGGGAAGAAGGCAATAAGCATTTATGGTGTTTCAATGAAGTTGTTGAATGAAGAAAAAAGAAAGCAGTGGGTGAAGTAGTAGATGGGAGTGCATATGTTTAGGTGCAGAGCTAAGGAAGAGCATTGAGAATGATTTGAAGTTGCAGCCCCGAAAGGCAAGTGGGTGCTCTAACAGTTGTTAAACATTTAGAGGGATGTCCGTCTGCATGAGAGTGTTATAGCAGTTCCGGTTCGGGTGGAGGACTTATGCTTCTGGTCAATATGGAGTAACAGAGGCTGGATTCATCCACGCTTATGGACAACTGGTAAGAAACAATGTTTTGTAAGATGTTTGCCATCCACCAAAAAGGACAGTGGTCCCCAGGAGACAGAAAGTGAGTCATGTGAGTCCTGTGATTATCCCAGTGTGCACACCACCAAGAGATGTTTCCCAGGCCAAGGCATAGCGAGGGCAAAACGGGAGATCTGGTGGCCTCCCTGCTTCGAGCAGACGGGGCTGGGGGTCTGAGGAGGCCCGTGCAGTTAGGTTTTGCAGGGCAGAGAGCTCTGAGGAAAGCTGTGTGGAGAGCTCTGGAGACCTGCAGAGAGTCCCTCATTAGTTTTCAGCTGAGTACTTCGTGCTTGTGAGGAAACTCCTTAAGGCTGAGAAAGGAATATATTGTTAAGATCAGAAGGAACAACCTCCAAAGCTCACACAAGACTGGGAATGTATTCTATTCCCACCAGAGTGGAAAATCTCTTAACTCATGGGAACTTGGGTGGAGCAGTCAGAGGGTCTTGCCCCCGTACGGGGTTGAATTAGTCCTAGACTATGTTCTACTCTGGTCCTGCCTAGAAAATCTGACAAGAATGGCCAGAAAGGATTAAACCATTTTCAAGTAAATTAATGGTGAAGCAGAACAAAAGTCAAGACTATTACTAAAGGTACAGAAATATTTAGCACCCAATAACTTTTACAATGTATGGCGTTCAATAAAAAATTACTAGATATGCAAAGAAGCAAGAAAATATATAATCCGTAATCAGAAAGACCCACCGAAACCAGTACAGAAGAAAAGCACACCAAAGCATGTTATAATCAAGTTGCGTGACACCGAGTGATAAAGAGAAGCATCCTAAAAGCAGCCAGAGAAAATAGATACAGTATGCAAAGAGGGACAAATTTAAGGATGACAATAGATTTCTCATCAGAAACAATTCAAGAGAAGAGAGTGGTACAACATTTAAGGTACTGATGGAAAGCTGTCAACTTAGAGTTTTATACCCAGTGAAAATATGTTTCAAAAGCTAAGATTAAATAAAAAATTTTGGCCCTGGCTGGTGTAGCTCAGTGGATTGAGCACGGGCCTGCAAACCACACAGTTGCGGTTCAATTCCCAGTCAGGGCACATGCCTGGGTTGCAGGCCAGTTCCCGGCAGGGGCCGCATGAGAGGCAACCATACATTGATATTTCTCTCCCTCTCTCCTTCCCTTCCCCTCTAAAGATAAATAAATAAAATCTTTTTAAAAAATTAAAAAAATTCAGGTGAACAAGAGTTGAAAAAGCTTGGTACCAACATCTTACTTCAGGAAAGGAAATCCTTCAGGCAAAAGGAACATGATTTGTAAAAATATGTATCTAAACCAAGGAATGGAGAGCACTGGACATGATAACAATGTGGGTAAATGTAAGACTTTAATTATTTTAATTTCTTGAAGACAATCGTGGAAAATAACAAATAATAACAATGCATGTGGGAGTTTATAACATGTATAGAAGCAAAATATGCGATAACGACATCAGAAAGGCTGGGAGAGAAGAAATGACATTTAGTAGTCGTTACGTTCTTGTGCTGTGAGTAGAGTGGTAGAACATCACTTGAAGGTAGATTGTGATGCATGAAAGATGCGTATTCCATAAACCTTAGCGCCGCCACTGAAATCACACTACAAAGCATTCTAGCTAAATATCCCACAAGGTAGATGATACGGAATTGTAAGGAATACTCAACTAGTTACGAAGTAGGGGTGATTATTTTTAGTGTTTTCTTGACTGTGGTGATGGTTTAATGAGGCTACATATATGACAAAGCTAATCAAACTGAACACCTTAAATACGTGCATGTTATTGTATGTCAATTTGATTTTAATGACGCTGTTAAAAAGGAGAAGACGGGCTTAACAAGTCAACTTATGTAAAGAAAACATCTATTTTTCAACAAGAGAATGTTCCATAGTTCATATTAATGTGCCACAAATGCAACTGTGCAGTTTTGGAGAATGAGAAGTGTAGAAGCATGCCATTTACAGGAGCTAGATAGAGTCTTAGAGACCACCCAGCTTTCCTACCTCATTTCACGTGCATGGAAATGGAGGTCTGGATAAATAGTGTGTGTTGCTCCAACTTATTATCAGTCACCCAAGATGAGATTGAAAGACAATAAAAAAAGGCCAATCCTTACTTAATTTGTTTATTTTCCAGGTGCTGTTCTCCATGGGTTGTAAACATAACCACATCCATCACTGTATGTCCCCGGGTAGGGAGAGGACAATGTTTCAGCTAAGATGCTGGCAACTCAAGCCCAGAGTGGAACAGCACTAGAGCTCCTGCAAATGACAACAGCTGAATTATGTAGTTGAATTTAAGACAGCCGCCTTGTTACCAGTAATCATGATCTTGAATTCTTTAAGTAGGCAGTGGCTTCAAAGACCTCAGTTATTAAACTTCAAAAAAAAAGCACATTTGGGGAATTAATCAATCTAATAAACATGGTGCAGAGGGAAGAAGTATTAAAATCTATAACTGGATGCAATTTTGAACATCTGAATAGACACTATAATTAAAGCATAGTGGATTACGATTGCTCTGGAAAAGAAGATTGGAGATTGCTTTCTCTTTGCAAAGTGGATTTACCAAGGGTGGCTTAAAAACCGATGAGCAAAGAAAAATCTGACTTGGAAAGGAAAGGGA
Organism: Sturnira hondurensis; assembly: GCF_014824575.4. NCBI lineage: Eukaryota > Metazoa > Chordata > Mammalia > Chiroptera > Phyllostomidae > Sturnira > Sturnira hondurensis. Next base: position 8,112,839 of record NW_028094846.1, on the reverse strand, counting down.
CAGGAGGGGATCAAATGAGAATGTGCAACTCCAGTTAGGGTGGCCAGGGAGCAGGGCGAATTAATGTGAGCCAATGAGAACAAGTGGGGCTCTTCTGAATGACCAAGTGAAAACGGAGGCAGGGGAAGAGAGAGGCTGGCTGAAGGTCAAAGGTGATTAGAAGATTGAAGATGACTTTGAGGTTGCTGAGGTTCAGCTCCATTCCCCTGCGCCTCTTCTGCCAATTCTGCTTTAATAAGAGAGATGAAGAAAATAAAGTCGGACAATTAATAGGCAATGAAGGCTCTTCCAAGGAAGCGCCTGATAAAATGTAAGGAAGGGATGTGTTGTAACATTGGCTGTCCACTAGGAAATCGCCATGCGGATCCAAACCGAAGGCAGTTCAGAATGGGGCCCACCTTCCGGGGGTCGTGGTGTTTGTGTAGCATTCAAATAAACTCGGAAATAAGTGACGGAAAAATAACAGCCTTTAGAAAAGCTAGAAACACCTTGTAATAAATGTCTGCCAAACTTATGTCAGTGTTGAGTAGAATAGTGGGATTGATTTGGGCATAGAAAAAAAATAGAAGTGTGAAAAGACATTTCTGTAGTTTGTAAATAGCCCAAGTGTTTAGGTATTTAAGTCAGCCAGTTTATACTTTAACTCTTTTAAGCAAAATGAGAAACAAATGGACCATGTGGTATGAATAGGAGAAGTAAAATGATCTGTCATAACCTCCTTTTCTGATAGAGCTGTGAAAATAAGTCCTGGGGCTTTAAGGAATCTGAATAGCAAGCCCAGGTCTTTCTCCACCTATTAGTGCAGTAACCATCTACCTACTTCGCTTAATATTGGGGATTGGAGTCCCAGTAACCCTAAAACACTTTCCTTCTCCATCTGCTAGGAAGCTTGGGATTCTCCAGGTATAGCCCTTCTTTGAACGAAACATCTTTTGAGCCTAAATATAGTTGTATTACCCGAGAGAGGCAAAATACTTCGCCCATAAATACTTTTTAATAGAGGGATTGATTTGGATTGATTTTCTTAAAGAATACCTAAGAGAGTTAAAGCCTTAAAGAAATATTAAGAGTAAACATTTGCTGCGTGCCAGGTCCCGTAGTAAGGGATTCACATACTATTACCTCATTAATTCTCAGGCCAGTCCCTGGAAAAAAGGTACCATATGAGCCCATTTTTCTGATGAGACAACAAGGGCACAAAGAGATTTAGACAGTTGCCCCACATCAAATAACTGATGGAGGGGGGAGCTGATACGTAGGAGGAGGCAGGGCACAGGGCCCTGTAGACAGAGACGGGAGCTGGCAGTAAGGGAGGGTTTCCAAAGACCAAACGCCCCACCTGTGACAAGAAGCATCCTCTCTGGCTTTTCTACGCTGACGTAGAGATCTTTGTTTCCATTATATGGGTGGATGATGTATGCCTAAAGTTCTATGACTCTACAATACCACTAGAAAACCGGGTCCTAGGAGAATGAATTGAAAGGTGGGTGAGTTTTGCTGGGAGGTGGGGAGGAGACTGAGAAAGTGACTGGCGAGGCCCACTGACAGGGAAGCTCAGAGCAGTTAAAGATTTCCTCTGGGTGGTCTCACGCCCTTACCCATCCTGGCACTGAAATTCTCTGCTGCTTTCTCAATGAAACCCCTCCCATAAGCACAGGAAAGACTCAATTATCATGCACACTTACCCGAAATACACTAATGTGTTATCTCTAAGGCTTTGTGCATTTGTAAAGCTTTTATCTTGCTGGGGACCGGGAGGAAGCAGGCTATGGATGTCTGTGTTAAAAGGGAGAATAGGTTTGTCTGGGCAGGACTGGGGACTCTGGCTGGGGAAGGGGGCCCATGGTGAGCCAGGTGTAAAGAAGGGACTTGAGGGGAGACATGTCCGGATGGGCTGAAGGCTCATTTCCTCCCTGCTTGTGGTAGCTTAGCCAGAAGTTGGGTCAGCTAGCTGGGTAGCTCATTAGAAGGACAGATGGGTATCAGTAGATAATCTCTTCACCCCTGAAGCTCTCGTTGTCTTGCAGTCCACCCGATGCTCCCCAGCCCCCTTTTCTATACATTTTTAGAACGCGATGGGATCGGTTCTTTCTACTGCAGCCCTCCCTCCATGGTTGTGCTCCACCCAGAAGCCTTTCCCTCCAATGGCAGAAGGATGGAATCTGTGTACCTCGCTGCTTTGCCAATAAGCTTCTCTGGGAAATCTGATAGCATTTTTTCGTGTGTGTGTCACAGGTGGGGGTTGTGCTTCTGTCTCCTTTGCAGCTCTGGACAGTGATGGACCAGGTGAGCAGTGTGGGGAGGGTGTCCCCTGGAACTGAAGGGCAGAGTACGCAGAAGAGAGGATGTCCAGGCACCCTTTGGTGATGCCCGTGGTTATCAGCTATCAGAACAGGGAGCAGTCCTGAATTCTGAGAGGCAGCCTGGAGGGTTCCCAGGAAAAATGAGCACTGAGTAACCGGGAGGTAGGACCGAGGCCAATGCTGGGACAACAGGAGTCTAGAAACCCCAGGTAAAGCACTCGGGTAACAGGAGCTGGAAACAGGTAAGCAGGTATGGATGCACACGTAGCACTGGAGGTAGGGAGACGCCGCACAGCGTGCTACCCCTGACATTTGATGCCCATGCATGGACCTGGCCAATAGGAGCTGACATTGTCCGGGGCAGGGACAGACATGGGCAGGCGAGGGCCTGTGGACGGGACAGGACTGAGTATCTTTACAGAGAGTGGGGCAAGGGATGGGGAAGCGCATGTCCACACGAGGCACCCGAATGAGGCAGAACCCAGGGTCAGTCAGGTGGAGTTGCCAGGAAGGCCAGAAAAGAGGTCAGCCCTAATGGTGGGCTGGGCAATGGTGGGCTGGCGGGGGTGTCCAACCTGTTGGCATCTCTCGGCCACGCTGGAAGAAGAGTTGTCTTGGGCCACACATTAAATGTGCAACCACTAACGAAAGCTGATGGAAAAAAAAAGGTTTTAAGTAAATGTACAGTTTTATGTTGGGCCACATTCAGTATATCCTGGGCCTCATGCAGCCCAAGGACCATGGGTTGGGCGCCCCCTGTAGTTTAGACAGAACTCAGCCCCACTGCGCAGGGTCCCACGGCAGAAAGCAGAGTGTGGTTTTATCTGAAGTCAGTGAGTGGAGGGTTGAACACTCAGTAGTTCCCAAGGTGGCAGAGGGTTTCTAGCCAGGCCAATCATTGTTCCTTGAGGAGAATGCCAAAGGGGCTCCACCTTGGACAAGGCTCCCTGCGGAGGGAGGTCATTTCTTTGGGCAGCTCCTAAAAACCCGGTTGTCACTTCCCCGGGGTTTAGCCCAGAGGCCAGGAGGGCCTGAGCTTGCTGGGGAGGCCCTGGGTCTCTTGGGGAAGGCAAGGGGAGGTGTTCCCCCCTTTCACCTTGCTGTGTTGGGATCTGAGCTCCGGGGAAGGCCCAAGCTTTGGTGGAGGACTGTGGAGTATTTATTTCTGGAGCCTTCTGTGGTTAGATGTAGAGGGCAGTAGGGCCTCACCTTCCCAGCTCGGCCCTCCTCCTTTCATATCCAGCCCCTTCCTATGTTTCTGCAACAGAAGTCGTGACCCAGATGCGTAAGCCCCAAGGAAAACAGTAACATTGGCTTGTTGATTTATTGGTTCCTTTATTCATTCATCTGGTGAGTGCTTATTAAAAACCTGCAAGGCGTGGTGCTCTGGCTACAGTGACGGACTAGTTAGAGGCCCTCCTTGCCCTCTGACACCTTCTAGGGAGGAGGGCGAGACTGAAGCTTAAGCGGCAGGGTTCCGGGGTGATCGGTGGGCTGTGGCAGGGCTGCGTGTGCATGGGTGATGTGAGACTGCAGGCGAGAGGTGTTGAACTCGGACCTAGAGGGTCAGGAATGGTCCTAGGAGGTCATCGGTCTTGGCCTCTGAGACTCTTGGTGGCTTCACTTCCTCACCAGCCCGGCACTGAATTCTTTACCACCCTCTGAATGAACCCTCTCCTGTAAACATAGGCAAGATGCTGTTATCCTCATGCACTTACCTGGAGCGTACTAATGCGTTATCTCTAAGGCATTTGTAAACTGTTTATCTCTAATTGTGGAATGCAAGCCTATTTCCTGTTCCAAGGCATTTCAGGCTTCGGTGGGTGGCTGTAATGGGTACTTTCTCTCTATTTTTAAAATATTATGAGAGCAGGAGAGTGGGCTGCATAGAAAATGAGCAAATAAACTACGATTATAAAGGACTTAATCAGACCAATTTCTTCTGAATAGTCTAATACACTGTCAGAATGAAGAGACAAATTATAAACTGGAAAAATATTTGCAGTACATGTAATACATTAAAGAACTCTCTCCTCATTATATAAAGACCATTTAAAAATGATTAAGGACTAAGATAACCATGTAGAAATATGGGCACAGGACTTGAAAAGACAATGTAATTCTGTTCATTTATACTCTTTTTACTCACATGACTCCCACACATGAAGAAAACTCAGAAATGTGGAAAATTTACGAGGAGGTTAATCTCACACATTATAGTGATAGACATATTATTATTGTGTTGCATGATGATTAGACTTAATTTGCATAAAGACTGTAGTAATTAGTAAAACTTTTGAAGTTTCAGGTTTTTTTCCTTACTTTTAAAGTTTTTGATAGTTAAAATTATTGCCGAAGGTGTCAACTTTGCGCACAGACACACGCAGACAGGTGTGAGGACTCGTTCACGCAGGGAAAATGGAAAAAGTCCGGGACCAGGCTCCCACGCCTCTGCTGTCCCTGCCCCCGTGTCCGTGACTGAAGCTCCCTTTGTGGTCATCTAGGCGCTGCAGCCTCTGGAGCTGATCTGTGTTGGGCAATAGGACGTTTCCAGCTAAAACCTCAAGTCAGAGAGCTCTGTGCTCTGAGGGGGTAGACAAGTCTCTCTAGGGAGAAAGTGGCAGCAGTGTGGGTGGCGTTTGATGAAGGGACACAGAAGGTCAGTGCTGGTGACTCAGGGAAGGATGGAGAAGGGACAGAAGGACTGAGCTGAGTAGAGCCAGGGTCTACAGGTGAGAAAGGGCCTGGGAAGACCAGTGGGGTTCGGGGCTGGGGAAGGAACAGGGCTCAGACGCCTCTGGCTCCAGGCCCAGGGGCCACAGTGCAAGAAACCAGCCGTTCCAGACTCCGCCCCCTGCAAACCACAGAAAAGAGCCTTTTAGGGAGCAGCCCAGATACACCCACCAAGGACTGACACGTGAGCAAAAGAACAGAACAGTCACAGAACCAGCTCTCTTGGACGTAGGCCATCGCCTCTGGCCTCCATCCCTGCCATCCCCGAGACAGCCTCAGTTCTGGGCCCCCCAAGTCTTGCGAGATTTTCAGGAGCCCATGCCCTTCCACCTCTACCCTGTATGTGAACTTAATGAATGAAATGCCTTTCATGGGAGTTCAAACCCTTAATTCTACAATTAAAGATAAGAGGCTTAAAATTACCTGGTGGGGGGAGGGGACTGATGCTTTATTATGAAGGTGTTTTTGGCCCTGGAATCCTCTTCCGTTTTGATGGAAGCAATGAGAAGGCAGAAGGACCAAGAAATCAAGACCAGGCAGACTATGTTGGAAAGAATCGCACCAGAGCGACTGGTCCCCTGAAATCCTAATGACTTTTCATGAGTCTTTAAGAAATGAAGATGTCCGAGGCCCATTGTCCCTCTGGCTCATATTCTAAAAATGACGTATGGAGCCTAAGCCAGAGCGGCAGGGGAAGAGAGATGGAAGTGGCAGGTGACAGGCCACACTTCCTAATAATCAGCAGTTGTCCCCTGGGCCTCCCGGGCCCCATCCATTCTTTCTATGGTGACTGGAAACGGTTAAGATTAGGAGACGGCAAGGCTGTGAGGATGTGGTTCTCCTGCTGGTTGGTTCTTCTTCCCAGCATGGTTCTTGGCTTCTGCGATTTCTCCTGAAGACTGCTGGGAGGGAGCGAATGCAGAGGTCTTGGGGGTAGAGAACCAGCTATTACATGTAATGACCGAGATCCGTTTTTCTGTGACTTAATGTTGTCATCCATATGGCCCCTCGTTGTTTTATGGCTCACTCCGGACGTTTTATAGCCCTGTAATGACGCAGGGGCTGAGACACTTAAGTATGGGTGAGAAAATGCCTTTTCTGTTGTTTTAGTCTATGCTATAGTTTGTACCAACGTTATTAAAACCAAGCGACCAGACCCCAGAAACAGGAATCGGAAGGTTGAAAAGGTTAATGAGAGAGTCATAAAGAAGCTGGTGGACTCTTCGAAAATGTTGCTTCACACGGGGGTTATTTAGAATTTTGGAAGCTCTATGAGTCCCTGGAGGGAAGAGGGGATATTACAGGCGCAGATATTTTATTTATTGTCTTCTCCCCAAACAGTAAGTAATAAACAGATGGAACCACAAGGCTAGAGAATTGCATTACCTTTTGGCTTTGGCCAAGTAAAACTTTAATTTTCCAGCTAGAGATAACAGACAGCTGCTATTACTCTGAAGCAGGGGAAGAGTTACTGTAAAATCTCCACATAAGGGAATTTGTTCTGGGCTTTTGAGGCTCCTGGGGAGAAAAGCACAGGGGGCTGGCCGATCTAGGGGAGGGTGTCAGGGTTTAGGGCAGGCTCCCTCCCAGAGGCAGGCCAGTCAGATTCTCAGAGATCCCTGAACGTGCACTGAGTCCATTGGTAGATCTTGGCTTGTTTCTCCTTCCCAGCAATTCGTGCCCGCCCCTAACCTCACATCAAACGTTCGAAAGACTAATAGGTCAGGGCCTGTTTCTTCCTTGCATTTGTGCCCTGCAGGATCTGGGGTCGGCTGTTCTGGCTACAACATGTGCATAAATCAGGTTAGATTAAATTGTGCTGCGGTAGCAGACAACCCCAAGATTGTCATAGCTCAACAGCAAAAGTCTATTTCTTGCTCCTGCAAATTCCACAGTGGTTCCCAGTAAATATCCAGGAAGCTGTCCCCATCCACCCACCCACCCACCCACCCACCCATCCATCCATCCACCCACCCACCCACCCACCCACCCACCCATCCATCCATCCATCCATCCACCCACCCACCCACCCACCCATCCACTCATCCACCCAGCCAGCCAGCCAGCCAGCCAGCCAGCCAGCCAGCCAGGCTGCTACAGTATTTTGGCCCTATTCTCTCAACCCATAGCCTCCAAACCCTTCACCAAAGGGAATAGTGGACACCAGAGCATCTTGCTGCTGACTCAGCCTTAACCACTTGTCATGGGATTTTGCAACCTGCAAGGTGGCTGACTCTTTGTAATCTTCCAAATGCCTTGGAAGGAAACGATAATTGCCTATTGGCAGGGACTGGTGCTGTCTACGGTGGTGTTGATCCCATGTGCAATGGTGTACATTTGTCTGTTTTACTATCCTGTTTTTTAAAGGAGCACATAATGATTCAGAAAGTTAAGGGCTTGCCAATAAGCCACTGGGTCCACGTTCACGGCAAGTGTGCCTGACTCTCACACACAAGGGGGTTTGATTTTTGCCTCAGGTACTTAGGGTGACTTTCATTATATATGTTACCATTATTTATCCAAACCCAGTTTTTAAAAACTGGTTTTATAGACTTATTTACTCCCTTTAATCTCCATTACTCAGGCCTAGCCACCATATATATTTTCTGTGTTCTTAAAAATAGGTGTGTTCATTCGAATGGCCTATGCTCTTTCAACCCTGACACACCATCTCTCACACCATCACTACTTCATGATCATTGATATCTGCTAGGGCCTTGTACGCATAGTGAGGGGGAGGGGGAAACAATTATTAGATACGTGTAATCACTTTGTACAGTTCAGGCGTGAGTCCCCCATTTTTCCTGCAGTGGCCCAGCATTTGACTGCGTCTGCATCCCTTTTAATAGTGTACCCGGTGGCCCCAACTCCGTTTTGCCTCTGCTAGTCATAGTAATGGATGCCTTGGGACCTCAGTCTTACCCTCTGTGAAATGAAGCCAAAGAGAACCTCTCCGTACCACTAAGGGTGGTCTTGGTGTTTAAACACTTCAAAAGGCAATCCGAAAAGAGACCCGCGATCTCCTTGGAGGCTAGAACTTTGCAGGTACCGACTCTTACCCTTCTCCTTTTACTCGTGGCAGGTTTATAGCTTGTGGGACTCACTTGGCACCTGTCGCTTACCTTCCTCTTGATCCCTTCCTTAGAGCTTCCTCTGTCATTGCATCTCAGGATCAAACGCGTGTATAAAGTCAGGCTTACAGGGGGGAGCTCTGGCAATGCCTTGTTTTCTCCCAGGCATCACAAGTGCTCGGCTGCCTTCTCCACAGCAGCAGGCGGCATTTAGAAGAGGCTGAAGTCTGGTTTGCTCGTGGTCATCCAGTCCACGCCATTCCAGCGGCCCCCCTCTGTCCTGTGTACGCCCACCATGCACCGCTGCGTTAGGAAGTGTGAGTACTTTCCTGGGCAGAGTGACCCTATCTGATTTGTCTGTCATTCCTGGCTTCTGGCTTTCTGGTCCAGACTTCCTAAAATAGCATCCTCCATTACTCTTAGTCGGCTTATTTTTTGTCCTTAACCCTTTGTACTACCTGATATTTCATGCACAGGCACAGCTCACTTTATTGAGTTTTGCTTTTTTGGTGTTTTACAGATACTGCATTTATTTTTAAATAAATGGAAGGTTTTTGGCAACCCTGTATCAACTCTGCATTGGCGCCATTTTTTCCACAGCTTGCTCACTCTGTGTCTCTGTGTCACATTTTGGTAATTTTCACAGTATTTCAAACTTACTATATTATATATGTTATAGTGATCTGTGATCCGTGATGTCTGATGGTACCATTGTGCTTGTTTGGGGGCATTGTGAACCATGCCCATATAAGGCAGTGAATTTGATTGATAAATGAGGTGTGTGTTCTGACTGCCCCATCCACAGGCCGTCCCCCTCATCTCTCTCTCTCTCTCTCCTTGGGTCCCCCTGTTCCCTTAGAACCAACAACATCTAAATCAGGCCAATTAGTAACCCTACAATGTGCTCAAGTGAAAAGAGAGTCACAAGTCTGTCTGTTTAAATCAAAAGCTAGCAATGATTAAGCTCGGTGAGGGAGGCCTGTCAAAAGCCAATAGGCTTAAACTAGGCCTTTTGTACCGAACAGTTAGCTGGGGTGTGAATGCAAAAACTTATTGTTACTCTACTTTCAAGTTCTAGTATTTAAGAAATACATTTCGTAAGGCTGTAGCTGCCATACATAGTGATTCCTCTGAGGGGTCTGGGCAAAGAAAATTGAAAACCTTTTGGAAAAGTTTCACCATTCTAGATGCCATTAAGAACACGATTCATGGGAAGAGACCAAAACCTCACCATGAGCAGGAGTTCGGAAGAAGTGGATTCCAGCCCTCGTGGGTGACTTTGGGAGCTTCAAGACTTCCGTGAAGGAAGTAACTGCAGACGTGGTGGAAACAACCAGAGAACTAGAATTAGAAGTGGAGCCTGAAGATGTGACTGGATTGCTGCGGTCTTGGGATCAGACTCGAACAACGAGTTGCTGCTCCCAGATGAGCAGAGAAAATGGGTTTTTTTTTTGGGGGGGGGTCGAGGAGATGGAATCTCCTAGAGGGAAAGATACTGTAAAGATTGTTGAAATAACAAAGGGGTTAGAATATTGCAAAAACTTAGTTGATAAACAGAGGCAGGATTTGAGAGGGTTGACTCCAAGTTTGAAAGAAGTCCTATCATGGGAAAAATACTATCAAACAGCATCTCATGCTACAGAGAAATCGCTTGTGACAGGAAGATTCACTCATTACAGCCACCCAACCTTCAGCAACCACCACCCAACCGGCCAACAGCCATCCACCTCGAGGCGAGAACCTCCACCAGCAAGAGGGTTACAACTTACTGAAGACTCACGATGTTTTATGTTCTTGAGCAATAAAGTATTTTTTAATTAAGGTATGTACATTAATTTTTTTAGATACAATGTTATTGCACACTTATTAGTATAGTGTAAAAATAACTTTTGTATGTACTGGGAAGCCAAATAATTTTTATGTGTTGCTTTATTGAAATATTTGCTTTATTGTGGTAGTCTGGAACTAAACCCACCGTATCTCTAAGGTGTGCCTGTTTGTGTCTGTTACTTGCTGTCTGTACCTCCCCCACCTCCTCCAACAACTGGAGGATAAGCTTCCTGAGAGCAAGGACTCTGCTTGATTGACCATTCCTTTCTCAGTGCTAGACGCTGCCAGGAACATAGCGGGACACACTCACTGAGGGAATAGTCGGTATTCTTGAGCCCTGCCTCTTATGTGTGTCTGTCCCCTGAATGTGTGTCTCTGAGTTGTGTCTGCACCGAGCAGTGGCCATACTAGAAAGTAACAGCAGCACCTTGCCTTTAAGCAATAGTGTGGTTAGGGGCCACGCTAAGTTCTGTGATGAGACTGCATGGCTCTCCCAAGAGACTCTAATTGTATTTGTTGTACTGGCCGCCGAAGCTCCCCTTGCGCAGTACTGGTGGGCAGGCAGTTTTTCTTTATTGTCTTTCTTTAGTTCTTTTCTTATTGTCTTTCTCAGCAAGCAGCAGCGGAATTTCCCCTCCGAGTTGTCTGGCGCCCAGCTAGGTGGCAAAGTGACCCTTGTGTTAGCTTATCGATATCCATTTGGGACATTTATCGTCCAGACTAGCTCCTTCTCAGCCGGCCCTGAGTAGGCTTTAATCCCATAAGTCATTTTAATCTGATAGGCTCCGCAGATGAGAGGGATGCCATGCCTGCCGTCTAAATTAATGTTACGATGCTAAGGCCATTCCATTTGCCTAGGGATTTGCAATGATTTACTTTTTATGGGTAAAGTTTTATTCAACTCTTAACAGCGCAACATAAAACTGTTGGAGTTGTCATGAAACCTATAAAAGCACAGAGGGCGGTCTTAGGTAAAATGTCCCGGAGGGGATGACAGGACCTCGGAGAACAAACGGAGGAGAACGTCTGCCAACCCTCCAAGGTCTTCTCAGCACATTTCAGATGACCCCAGGCCTGGGCCCTGACCCGGTATTGTTTATCACTCTGTTTCACAGCCTTTAATCAGCCTAAAAATTGGAATTCTGAGTGTTTACAGGAAGCCTAAAGAAGGTCCTCTAAGGAAGATGGACTTATTTCTAACGTCTGTGTCAAATATAAAGCAGGTTGGGTGTTTTGGTCATGGTGGCTGTGGGAAAGAGATGGCCCAATGACACAGGAATCATTTTAGGAGATTTTTCCTAAAGGAACTATTTTCAAAGGCGCGGATACAGGAAACCCGTAAGTGGTAGAGCAGCACCCGAAGTTAGCAACAGTGGTTCTGGACGCCTCAGTCCGAAGGAGTGGGGGAGACAGATTTTTCCTGGGACCCTAGGACAAACAGGGCTTGTGGACATTGTCATTGGACTATGGCTGAGGTCTCTGGAAACACAGCCAGCCTTCTGCAACCCTTCAGGGGGGGAACTTGGGGAATTCCTGCTTCCCTCTGGTCTCTTGTCATCGCCCCCAGTTGGCCACACTCACCCGGAAGCCTGGGGACAAAGGGACCCATGGCTTCGACTTGGGGGTCTCTGTGACTTGTGCTTTGGAAGTTTTACTGACAAAGTCCTGTATACCTGGGCCATGTAGACATTATTTGACTGTTTCCTTTTTTTATTTAACTTCATAAAAACTACTGTTTACCTTTAGATCTTGGATCTATTTTCCAGCTTTCCATGTGATACTCAGTAGGAAGCCAGTGATGAGCTAGCTCCCCCACCCTTATTCACTAAGCAAACGTTCTTTTTGTATTGACTTGTGGCCCCGTTTTATCAAATGTGAAGTTCTCATGCAGAACATACGTCGGCTCCATCTGTGCTACAGTCGTTCTCAGTGGAGCAGCGCTGTTCCGATGTCCGTGTTTGGTTCACATGCTAGGACCACTTTGCTGTCCTTACTGTGTTGCCACTGTTCTTAGTGTCTGTTAGAGGAACACTCTGCTTCTATCCTGTAAACTTCTGTTTTCAGGGTCGACCCAAATATTTGTGAATCTTTGATTTCCTATATAAGATTTCAAATGAGTTTACTGAGTTTCTCAAAATTCCACCTGGTATTTTGAATGAGATTGCAATAAATTTATAGATCAATTTGGAAGAGAACTGACATCTTTATGATATTAAAATCCTATTGATTTTTATAAACTGATCTTATTTTCTTCAGAGTTGCCAAATTCTCCTTTTCATCTGACTACAAGTAATGACAGTTTAATTTCTTTCTTAGAAAACATTATTTCTCCTTTTTCTTCTTTCTGTATAGTTTTGGCTAGGACCTTCAGTACTCTATCAAGAAGGGATCGAACTAATGATGACTTACTTTCCTTGCTCCCAATTTTATCGGGAAAGCACCTAAAGTGCTCCGTTACATAAGCTTGTTGCTGGAGGACCTCGTAGTATTACCTTTATAAAATTAAGAAAGTGACTGGATTCCTGATTTGATAAGAATGTTCTTTTTTAAAAAAAATGGCATAATAAACTGAGGTGTTGCAACTAAGGTTTCACAAGGTGTTGACAAGTCAAATACCATTTCTATATCCAATGGAAGGATCATTTTTACCCTTAAGTCTGTTCCTTTTGTGAATTTCATATTTATAGATTTCTCTGATTTTTGAAACCCCTGGTTCGTTCAATCCTGGAATAACATATGCGTAATCATTTCCTTTATTTTTCTTTTGTAATGTTAAAATGAAAAGCGCAGAGAATGACAGAACCCTCTCCCATAGACCCATCACCTAGCCCCAACGATTGCAGCTCATGGCCCACCTTGTTTTATCTCTTGCCTCTTTTCCACGTCCCTTAGACTAGAGCGTTTGAAGCGAGTTGTAGACATCTGACTCTTTCATCAAAAAGTGCTTCCATGTGTCTCTCTCAAAGAAAATGGCCTTAAAACCACATAATTACTCTTTCATTATGATGCATTTGTGTTTAATCATTTAGCTAAAATTATATGTAGATTTTCATCTACGTTAACATGATTAATTTATTAACTTGCTTTTAGTTGGTTTTTAAGGAAAGAATGGTTATTGTTGCATCTTGAAATTAGCCCGCTGGTTTTTGCTTTTTCTCTTCTCTGGAAGAATTTGTATAATTCAGGAAATAACTAATCCTTGGAACTTTGGCAGCACCCACCTCTAAGACAAGCTGAACATGAGGATTATACCTTTTTTTTTTTTTGGCAAGGGATGTCTTTAATTGAAATTTGTTTAAGAATATTTGTTTGCTTATTCATGTCCTCTTGTACTAATTTTGGCACTTCACATTTTCTGTTTCTTCTAGGCTTCCAAGTTATTAATAATGTAGTCATTCACAATATTATCATTGAACTTCCATATTTATACTCATTTGCTGTTTCCCCTGCATTCTATTTGGATGTATATTTCCTTTTTTTCCTTCGTTGTACCAGAGGCCTCTTTTTCCTGCTGATCTGTTCACAGAACCAATTTGAACAATGGACAATAAACATTACCAAGATATTTAGCTGCCTATCTCTTGTAGCATTTTTACTTTTTTGTTTTACTATATCCTCTAAGAGTGTTTTTGGTCGGGAATTTTGTACATCAAACTTCCTGAGGTCTTGTATCATTGAAAATATTTTTATTAAATAAATATGCATACTTATTATATAGAATTATATATTCAACTTATGTATAATAAATTACATGTATAAATTACATGTATAAATTTCACATTCCACTATCATCTTGCTTTCAGTGTTCTTGAAAATTCTAGTGTTACCCTGGCTATTAATCACAGGGGACATTTTATCCTTCCACTTTGAAAGCTTTCAGTATTTTTCTTTGCTTTAGTGTTTAACTTTATTGTAATATGAATATGTGTAATTTTTTTCTTTTCTGCCCTATTTTGCCCTCCAAAACTCTCCTTCTGAAGAATTCTATCATTTATTAACCCTGGAACATTTATCTTCATTATTTCCTTAAATATGTCTTTTCTCCACTTATCTACCCCATACCCTCTGGGAACCTATAATGTGGTTGCCAGTACTTCTAATTCTACCCTCCGTATTTCTTAGCTTTTTAAATTTTACTCTAGTTGTATTTTATCTCTATTCCTTCCTGTTCCTTTCAGGAAGAATTTCTCATTCTGATTCTCCAATTCACTGACTTCTTTCTTTAGCTCATCCCATTCTGTTATTTTCCCATTTCAACTACATATGTTTTTTTTTGCAGCTAATATTTCATTTAGTTGTTTTTAAGATCTTTTCTTCTTGCTCTACTTTACTAATATCTTCCCACATCTCCTTAAGTGTAGTTATCCTACCGATGTTACACTCTTCTCCCATTGGTTCAAGTAGTTCTGCTTCAGACAGCGTAGGATGTTTCTTCCTTTTTTTCTGCATTTACTAAACTCTAGTTACTTGGGTTTTAAGTTCATGCTTTATTGTGAATGTCAGTTACACTGCCTGATAATGTTTCCTTGTGTGTGTGTGTGTGTGTGCACGCAAGGCCAAATATCAATCTCTAGACTTTATGTAGACCTTTTAAGAGGATGGGGGGAATGTTGAGCCCAGGGCACAGTGTCACAGGCAGCATTAAAACACTTTGTTTTGTTTCCTTTACTGCCTCTCCCCTGGGCACCTTCCGTTGTCAGGTCAGGGGTTTTTCTTTACATCGAATTACTGGGAGCAGTGGCCCTGTCATGAGTCAGTCTCCGGAGGCTTCACTTCCCCAGGCATGGAAGTTGGGGGAGGAGAACATGGGGCTCAGGATATGGAAGAGCTAGGGCTGTCACTCAGTGTTGGGAACCCCCCTGCCCCCGCATCTGGTGCCCAGGACAGGGACCTGAGGATTTGGGACCTACTTCGACCAGAGGCTATGAGACATTGTCACACATGGGACACCTAAGAGAATGAAAATTAGCACTTTCATCCTCCCAGAGACAGGGGCATCTCTCAGTAAGCCCCCTGGGCATGTTACAGATAAGAGGAAAGGTTACTATTGTGCAGCCTGTTGAGTGGTTTTCTTCTCATTTCTTTCCCCTGCACCCTCACCCATGAATAGGAGTGTTACTTTCTCTCTCCCAAGAATTTGCTTCATTTTGCAGGCATGGGTTGAGCAGTTAAGAGCCACAATGTGTGCTCACCACTAGAAAGCACCCGTGAGAGGATAAGTTAGGACGTGGGCTGGGTCAGAACACTAGGTTTCCTGCCAACTGCAAGAAAAAGCCCACGCAACAAGAGGCGTGGAGTATAAAAGCATTCACAGTCCTATCCCCTGTAGCATGACCCCCGCCTGGGTTTAGGCTTGGGGAGGAGAAAGCAAAGTCTTTTCCTTTTATCAGCTTTTGTAGCGAGGTATTTATGAGTGGTTCAGCTTCTTGCTGAGTGCCAGAGAAAAGCGGCACTTCCTCCCTCCAGCTCAAGATCTCGGGGGTTCCTACCTGAATGGGGGCCTGGGAGGTGTCTGGGGTCTAATCCCTGAGGTGTGTAGGGGCCTCACGGGGAATTCCACCTCACGTAATTTAACTTGTGGCTCATCCAGGTAAGTGTGATTTAAAGGATGGTCACCCAGTGCTCCAAGCCCTCCCAGCTGGTCTAGATGACTAGGAAGAGAAACCGAGACCCATAAACAGGGTTAGGGTACTCGAAATATCCGGTACCCCTCTCCCCGACTGTCCTTTACCAGAAGCACATTTGTGACCCGGTACACTCTCCTCACTAGCAAGAACCAGGATCTGAGGGTGCAGGTGGAGTGGAAGTGAAATTGGAACTAGTTTTGTAATGGCCGCACTTGTGGTGGGAGGAATTTCAGAAAAGGTTCTTTTATTTGTTAAAAATTTTTCTTTAAAGGTTTCTAAAAATCCTCAACCATGGGGAATGAGCTCTCTAAGGAACAAGGGCAATGTTTGAAACTAACTCAGCTTTTTAAGGCTGTTGGATGCCTCCCAGATGAGGGATCTTTAGATTTGGAAATATGGGAAAAAGCGGGTCAGAGAAGCCCTCATAGTCAGGGAAGCTTGGACAAAACGAGAAGGGGCCTATGGGTCGGTGGCGGCGGATACTCTAGACGCCTGCCGGACCCTTCCCGTGGGTCGCCCCAGCTGCAGAGAGTGTCTCGGCCGCACCTGGTGAGCCCAGCCAGGGCACCAGTGTGCGTGTGTTCGCAGCACAGCAGGCCCTGGTCTTTCTGCCGAGGACCAACAGCAGTGGAGGGCAGAGTTGGTCCCCTTCACCTGCCCTCGCCCCGTGTGCCCAGGAGCAACCGGAATTTCCCTGAGCCCAGTGCCGGGTGCGATCCTGACCTACTGGATCCGCCCCAGGGGCCTCATTTCCACAGGGCGTCTAGCCTTGGCCGGCGCCCAGCAGCAGACTCAAAGCTGGCGCAGATAGGCATGTTGCAGAGGGGAGTTCCAGCCAGGTCATCTCTGAGGAAAGGGACAGCGTCCGCCACACTTTGGGAGGCTGCCAGCATGCTTAATTTCAAGAAAGGGATTTTAATTTTGTTTGCATTACTGTACCTGGGAGAGGGGGCGTTTTTCAGCCCTGCAAAAGTATGTGGACTCTTAAATGCGTTGGTCCAGATGGGCAAGTTGGAGGAATTCAACCTTACGTCCTTCCCGCCCCACTTACTATCTGGGGCAGGGACCCCCTCACTCAGTGGGGGGTGCAAATCACCCTGCTGCCTTTTCCTTAGTGGCCCCTGTCCAGGCTTCTCCTTTATCCCTCATCGGGCTGCCTGCTACACCTGTGTGGGTTAACCAGTGAAGAAGGAGAGGCTAGAAAAACTTCAAGAGCTTGTCTTAATATCCACATAGAGGAAAATATTCAGCACCACTCTTATTCCAGAAGCTAGAACCATCTTTACTGATGGTTCAGGAAAAACATGGAAAGTTGCTATTACCTGGAAATAAGAGAATGAGAGGAAACATTTTCTTTTTTGGAGGGCACTCCTCCACCCAGTGGGCGGAAATTTCAGGGGCTATTCCTACCCTCCAGCATTGGCCCAAGGAGCCTCTTAACTTAGCTTGTGACTCTGGTTATACTGTATCTACACTCCCTCCTATAGATCAGGCTCTATTAAAAGGGTCCACTGAGCCTCAGTTACTAAATCTATATCTAACCCTGAAAAGTCTTTTAGAGAAAAGGAAGCATCTTTTATTTGTTACCCATATCCGATCTCATTCAGGCTTGCCCGGACCTACGGCAGAGGGAAATTTTTGGGCTGATGCCCCTGTCAGCCTAGCAGATACTTTTCAATGTGCGGTAATGTCTCATCAATTTTTTTCCACCAAGAATAGTAAGGCTGTATGTAAAGATTTTAGTATTCCACAGGCCCAAGCAAAACAAATTATTAGAGAATGTCCAGATTGTCAGGTGCTTTCAAAAGTGCCCCCTACATTCAGCATTAACCCTAGAGGGTTGCATCCTCAAATAATTTGATAAACAGATGTTATACACTATCCCCCTCTTCATTTCATAGTATACTTCTTAAGTAAAACATTTGACAATATAATCGGGCTTAAGTTTTAGAAGACTTGTTATATTTATTTTGGAGTGTTATGTGGATTATATATGTTGTATACAGTTCAGGTAAGTTGTAGATGGTAAGGAAAGAATTAAGAAAATGAGGGAAAGGAACATGTTGAATTATGAAGGAAAAGGGTAAGAAAGAATAACAGAAAATAGATATCACATCCATGTGTGGCGTGGATAGAAAGTACATTAAAGTGAATAGCCAGAGAGGGCAAGTGAAAGTGGCAAAGGAATAAAAGGAATAATAAGCATCTAAGTCTTTGAAACACCATTAATCCTAGACCTAAGAACTACCAGGTCCTAAGAACAATAGGGCAATTAACTTGCTGCTCAAAGTCATTGCAGTTTGAAGAAACAGCAGGGCGCCCGTCTGTCCAAGGAGGCACTGAGGTGTCCTACAGGCCACTCCCCTCTCCAGGGAGTCAGCAGAGAATGTTAGAACTCATTGGTTTGAGGACTTGAGCCATCTAGGCCATCCATAAGAGATCAAGACTGGTAATGGCCCAGGACGCATTGCACAAGCCACTCGGGCTTTCTTAGAAAAATGGGAGATTCGACATAAAATAGGTATCTCCCATAACCCTATGGGCCAAGCAATTGTTGAGTCACCAGACCTTTAAAATATTAAACAAACAAAAAGGGGGAGCCAAGAAACATCCCCCAGGAATTTAAACAAGCTATCAGTATATACACATTTTTTTTTAATTTTAATGATAATTTAAAATCTCCCATAGACAAGCACCTTGTGCAAAACAGGCCTGCAGGCCCACACCCTTTGATTTTATACAAAGACCCATTAGGGGAAGGAAGGAAGAAAGGCCCAGTTGAACCATTAACTTGGTGAAGAGGGTATGCTTGTGTTTACAGAGGACCTTTGGAGCTGCTGGTGAAGAGGGCGAAGCCATATCACAGAAAAGGCTTCCCTGGCCGAGACCCACCTTTGCCCCATTGGACTCCCCCAGTCCGAACTTCTCTAAGCGTGTGTTACTCCTTTAAAGTGGAATTCTGGTCAGCATTCCTGGGCCGATACTCGTCATCACTTGCAGGGCACATTCTCTACCAATCTCAGAGGACAGACTGATCAGCTCCAGCTTGAGCTTCACCAGCAGCTCAGTGACATCAAACACCTGACTGGACAAAAGGTGCTCCAGACTCTCAACAGTAATCTACAATGGCTGAACCCTCAAAGCTGGTTTGATGGACTGAGTTTACGAGTTTGGGTCATGGCAGCCCTTGGGTGCCTCCTTGTTTTAATCCTTACTTGTGCTTTACAATGTATATGGAAGTTGTTTTCTCATGATTGCATTCGAAAACAATAAATAGTAGGTCTCACAGGCTTAACAACTAGAACTGATTTTACAAACAAAAAAAGGGGGAGATGTTGGGAACTGTCCTGCCTGGTTTCAGGAGGTGTAACCACCCCCATGGCTAAGGCTGAGTGAGTGACCTTCGAACCATAAGCCACTAAGGAGACAAAGCTTATCTCCCTGGCAGGGGCACTGCTTCTGCTCCTTTTACCCTGCGTGCTCCCCAATGCTTGATTGGTTAGCCAGTGATGGGTAAGATTCCCCAAAGGGAAAACCACCTAAGGTAGGCATGATCACGGGGAGGCCCCAGGGGAGGACTTGGGGGGCTATAGCAAAAGGATGATAGACCCTTGCCCCTTGGTTTTGACATAGCCTGAGTCCTCATTCTGTCTGTAAGTCTCCTAATCTCTTGGGTGCCTTACTTGCCCTGCCTGCCTTAAGCCGGAAACAACGCCAGAGGTGGGTGCGGCCCTGTGCTGGAAAAGGCCGGTTTCCTGGGGTGATCAGACCTAAGGAAGAATATGTAAAATCTTGTGAAACCTCCTTTGTTTAGAATGCTCTTAATTAAATGATAAGGGTCGAGGCAAGAAGTGAATTTGTTCCTCGAAGTTTAACGGCCCTTTAGCTATCTGACCCTGACTCAAACTAGGCCTCAGAGTTCTTTGTATGTTGTCTGTTGTTTGATCCTTACTGTCTAACAATGATTGATGAGCTTTACCTGTATTCCTGTGCAAAACAAACCCAATAAAAGCCCATTGAGGAAAAGGCTCTTGGCCCTTCTCCTTTGAGAGATTGGTCACCTTTCCTCCCCAAGCAGATCATGTCTTGGTATACTTGTTCTCATCCGTGGCGGCTGGGTAGGGGGGCGCCCTGCAGGTGGAGCCCCCCCACAACTCAGCATTGTGCAGGGGGCCCCTACCCATAGGAGAGTGGGGAGCAGGCAGTGCCGTCCACTTTCCTCCCGAAGTCGTGTGCCCTGCTGTGAGGCTCTGCACCCGTGGAGACAGGGTGCCTTCTCCTACTTCACAGGCGTCCGTCATCACAGGCTCCACGTCAGCCCTCCCAAGAGGGCCTGCTCTGCCGGCCCTGCCCTCGCCCGTCTTCAGCCCAGCACGCATCTGTGGCACCTGTTTCACTGCTGGCAGCAGTGACCTGGAGTGTAAAAGCACTTCTGCAGGAAAGAGGCTGGTGACCGCTGTCTCAGAAATGAGGGGGAAAGCCACGTGCTGTAGTGAATAGCTTTTTTCCAGTCCTCCTTCTCAGTGTGCTTGCTCAGTGTTTGGTTTCAGAACGAGCCTTCTAATTCAAAACCTTTCAATCTCCTCTTGAGATTCCCAGGCTTTTTGATTAGCTCCAAAGAATCCTATTTCCCTCTTATTCTTCTTATTCTTCAGAGCCAAATTTGAGAAAGGAGTCAGCAGGTGCCAGGTCATTGTCTTCATAGAATCTGGAAGCCTCAATATCTATCTTTGAAACCATTACTTTATGTGACTTGTGCTTTGAAATATTTTTTGGGGGGGTGCTATTTCTTGAAGACATTTGAGGTAGTTAAAAGGACACTGGGATGTCTCTACGTGCAGGTTGGTTAGGTATCTTAGGCTTCTCCAGAGTAACAGAACTAATAGTATATATAAATGAAGAGCTTTGTTATGAAGAATGGGGCTTATGTGAGTATGGAGAATGAGAAGTCCCAGACATCTGCTGTCTGCCAGCTAGAGACCTAGCAGGGCCGGTGGCATAATTCCAGTCTGAGCCTAATGGCCAGAGAGCTGGGACAGCTGCTGGGTGGAGCCTGGTGCAGAGGCCAGGGAGACTGAGTCCAGCTGCGGCAGGTAGGCAGGAAGCACAAGGGATGAATTCCCGCGTTCTCCACCTTTTCCTTCTGTTCAGGCCCTCGGTGGATTGGACGATGCCCACCCACAAAGGAGAGAGGCATCTGCTTCAGTAAGCTCGTCTGGAACCACCTTCTCAGACACACCCGCAAATAATCTTTAAATTGTGCACCCTCTAGTCCGGTCAAGTAGACATGTAAATTAGCCATCAAAATTGGGACTCATGGCTTTGTAGGGGACATTGAATAAGGAAGAGGGACACTGACCACCAGATGATGAGACTCACAAGACCATGTTTCCATGTTCCTTCAATCCATGACTTTTTCTATCATATCAAGGGTTGCCTTGCCTGTAAATGGGGATTAAGAGTGCATACTCTGTTTGTCCCCCATGGTTGTGGTGCTGCTCAAATGGGCTAATATCTTCGGAAGGCGCTCTGCACACTGCTACCCACAGGGAGAGAGGAAGCAGCAATATTGAACGCGAACCAACCAAAGAGCATTGGAAATGATATTAAGTCTCCGGAGACAGGATGTTTTTTGGCTGGGAAGACAGTAAACCCTCCCCTCCACGACCTCTGTGAATTTCAGACAAATCTTCAAAGCAGATCAGGTCTCTACAGCCCAGAGTGGTGAAAATACTCCAGGTTCTCTGGCCTCCTGAAGCTGGGGAAGGCTGGCACCAAGGACAAAAGCTTTCCATGGCATTGAACACGGCCTGGCAGGTTTCCACGGGGGTAATTACTTTATGCTTACTTCCAATTTCCCCCTCAGCTTGTAAGGGATACAGTGTCCCTCACTTCCTGGATAAAGGGGCTGTTCAGTGTTGCTGGGTGTATGTTGAACAGCTGCCCCAGCCCGGCGCCGCCCCCACCCCCACCCCCCCACCTCCCTCAGCAGACACTGCGCTTTAGTAATGAAGGCAGGACTCAAGCTGGGCGAGGTGGTAGCACATCTCTTAGACTGGCATGCAGGACAAAAGTGGCCTCCTTTTTATTGGAAGGGAGGGCATTTTGAGTGCTTTTCTCGCTCTCACCTCAGAGGCAGGAGTAAAGGGAGCAGATTCTGGGAGAGCCAGCTCTGAGAGGTGCTCTGCTATGCCTCTACTTAAGAAAAATATTTAATTGTATCATGATCATTAACCACCGGATCTGCTCTTTGATTACGAAAAAATACATGCTCTGGAAAACGGGGTGGAAAAGAAAATTTTGTCTCGGGAGTTGTGTCCCCTGAACATCTTACGTTGTAAAACTGGGGATGTTTGTGGGAGGAAGCACATCTCCATCCTATGAGGGTGAGGGCGGTGTGTGCGTGACGAGGGAGTTCACGTGAGTCCAGATCGGAAGCGCGTGTTGAATGGTCTCAAATATACTTATCCATCCACCTTTCTCCCACCCTTCAGTTTTTCCATTGCCTGGTTAACACGGTGATTTGGGTCCAGGCACTTAATCATTCTGAGCACCAGGTTCCTTTATCCATCAAATAAGGATACTATTGGTGGAATTAAGGAGATAACACTCCTGGCACAGGGAAAGAACTCAATAACTATTAGGACTTAACCATCACTACTATTTTTATTACCTTTCTTTCAGCTCTTAGTTTAAATATCACACGAATGCCACCAGCTTCTGCCCCTATTCCAAAACTAGGTTAGGTGAACGGCTTTATGCTTCTGCAGAACACCTACATTCCCTATAAAAATAAGTAACATTTCTGAGTATATACCAGGTTTTCTGTACTATTTTAATGATTTCACATGTATATATTATCACCCCAATGTTACCAATAAAGGAACTTAGGTGTAGAGAATTCATACAACTTGTAAGGAGTGGGATTCGAATGTACTTCTTTTCCTCCAAAGCTTATATTCTTGAATATAACATGTATCTTGTTTTATGGTGACTGTTTGTCTTTTCTTTGTTAGCCAGTGAGCTCTGCGTGCCCCTCATCCTTTCCAAACCTCCACCAACTTGTGGTGGTCTCCCCCTCTCCCATGGCCACTGATACCCACAGCTTTCTGGCTCTTTAACTCCTCAGTTTAACCCCAACAGTCATGCCTTCCTCTGTGTTCTTGGTTTCTAGGCTGATCTCCATTCCAAGGTCATTGCATCGACATTGCCCTTGCTGACAACTTGATTTGCTCCCATCCTTCTGACCCTCTGCCATACCGTGTGTATGAGTCAGGGGTTTTGATTGTAAGTGATGGAAACTGTCTCTGATCATTTTAAGCAGAAAGGGCATCCACTGGAAGGATATGAAGGGCTCAGAGGATCGATGAGATCAGGACCAGGCTTAGGAAACTAGAAGGAATCAAGGATCTTATTACTCGCATTGTAGCCTCCAGCTGTCCACACCATCTTGTTTTGTGTGTTCAGGATTCAAAGTCACAGAGGCTGACTGGCTGAGCCTAGAGCCAGCCAACTGCCTACTTCCTAGGATGGCAAAAGGGAGAGGAGACCAGGATCAGCTGTTTTCAGCTTCTGCCACGGAAGGTGGGACTGAAAGACACTGTGGATCACTTACGCTCAAGACCACATTCACGCAGGCAGAAGGATGTCTCTTCACAAGGAACGAGGGTAGATGCTCGACAGCAAACAATTACCTCTGGTCACTGTTGCTGAACTAGATGCTTCCTCGCTGTCAACTTCCCAAGGTGGGGCAGGCTCTCGGAAAACTGCCTTGGCCCGTTAATATACCGTGGGACTGCAGTTAAGCAGCTTGCTTGGGCTGAATCCTTTCTGACTCTGGGATTCCCATACCACATGCCCCTGTAGAGGCCTTCCTGGTCCCCAGGCTGGGCACAGGCCTTAACCATTGGGGGCAAAGAAAGCCACGTGGACAGTCACAGGGACCCCATCTGTTTACAGCACAGTGCCTTGGCCCTAGGCACGCAGGCCTGCCCCAGCTTGCTCTTCTGGAACACCATTCCAGTTTTGCTCCTGTGGTCTGCATGCTTGGCCACACAGATGCATTTGCCTCCCTCCCTTTCTGCTCCCTCCCATTGTTTCAATTATTTTTCCAGATTACTGAAAAATAACTGACGTATCTCACTGCAGAAGTTTAATGCATAGACTGGTGGTTTGATTTACATATAGTGGTATGATTACCACACTAGCTGCAGTGAACATCCATCTTTTCCTATAGATACAGGAAGAAGAAAAGAAAAAAAATAAAATTCTTGGGATGAGAACTCCTAGGATTTACTCTCGGAACAGCTTTCCTGTGTGTCAAACAGCAGCGTTAGCTGTAGTGACCGTGTTGTGCATTACATCCCTAGCACTTATTTATTCTGTGACTGGGAGTTTGTATCTTTGACCACGTTCTTCCATCCCCACCCCCCTCCACCTTGCACCTCTGGTAGCCACAAGTCTGATCAGTCTCTCCCCCTGCCCTGCCCCCCGAAAATAAATGAGATCATGCAGAATGCCTTCAAGGTCCACCCCTGTCATAAATGGTAGGACTTCCTCATTTGTTATGGCTGCATAACATTTAATTTTGTTTTATATATATTACTTGTTTATCCATCCATCAGTTGCTTCCATGTCTCAGCTATTGTTAATAATGCTGTTGTGACCACAGGGGTGCATAGATCTTTTCAAATCAGCTTTTTCATTTCCTTTTAAAAATTTGCCGCTTTTCCTTTCTTTCGTTGCCATCGCCTGCACTCCTCAGGAATGCCTGAGCGTCAGCCTGCTCCGGCCATTAGTCTGCACTTCTGCCTGCTGTTATGCTGACTCCTTTTACTCCCCCTGGCTTTGAGGCTCTAAGCCTAGTCCAGGAATCTTACGTTGCTTCTCTCCGGCCCGCCGGCTCTTCTGGGATTCTGCATCCACGTCCATCTGCACCGTGGCCTGAGCCTAGACATTATTACCGCTGGGTCAGATTTCTTGGAGTTTCCAGAAATTGTGGTGGAGAGAGCAATGAATGCAGTGTGACCTTCGTGACTTGTGGGAGGAGAGGCCCAAGGTTGCTCGAACCCAGTTACCCCTCTGTCCCAAATTCTAATAAATTTCTACCTTTACTTCAAGAACTAACGTTCAGACTGAATCTTGATTCCAGTGTAAAGCTTTTGAGTCGTCGCCTTTGTGCCAGCCTGCTTTGGCAAAACCTTAGTGCTTTAGTCCTTTCTGTGACTGTAAGCTTGTCCTATGTCGGAGCCCTGCTGGCTGTGACACATTTCTCTGGTGTTTGTTGATGCCAAAGGCCAAGCATATCTTCAAAATGCTCTAGGGAGAAAGTGGCTACAGTTGTGAGCAGCTTGATGAGAATATAGCCGAACAGCCTTGCATGTGTGAAATAGCAAGTTCACAGGACAGCGTTCGTTGGGACTGATGCCCAGGTCTGTTTCCGTGTTTGCGTCTGAGCTGCTTGGTCCCGCCTTCAGCGTGGCCTTTGCCTTTGCGGTTAGGCTCTGCGCCGTGCTCTCGTGTACCTTGGGGTCTGACGCAGCGCTCCCTCGGCCTCACTTTCTTCCTTTCTCCACTACGCTACCACTGCACCGTGCCTTTACTGTCCCTGTAAGTGTGCTTCCTTGGGTGGTCGGGGAGAATCCAGCCCCGTCACAGTGCGCGGTTCTGCGTCGGATGTCCCTCCCGTGGCTGCCCGTTTCCTGAATACAGCAAGGACATCAGACATGGCCTGTGTTCCGAAAGAGGACACTTATGCATATTAGCTCTTCTAGACCTTCTTCCCTCTCCGTGCGTTTTGCACATGAGCAGCCTCCTTGTCCTCCCATCAGGTGGTCTTGCTTTTCGCTTCTCTGATGCGATGGAGGCCGCCAGGTAGTTCCTTCTTCTCTACCTGCTCCCTCGAAGTCTGCTGTCATTCGGCTCCTCTTTTGGAGAAAGGGACGTCCCCTTAGGGACTAGGCTCATTCCCGGCTGCAGTGGGTAGTACGGGTCCCTCTCTCCTCTTTCTGCATGAAGTTCTGTCAGGTGTTCTGCGCTGTCCTGGGCATTTTCATTCTCTCTTCCCCTCCGTGGGCTCCTTTCCATCCGCCTCTAAACTGGTTCGATCTATTGCCTCCCAAAGAATGGTCCCATGTTCTCTCCTTGCCAAACTCCTTGACTGTGTGGGCCGCACCCACAACTGGGCTTCCTCCGAATGCCCTGAAATCTGGCCTCTGTTGTCACCGGATTCTGAGATTCCTCTCTCAAAATCACGGTTAACCTCCTACCCGCCAAACATAAAGGCTCCTTCTCAGATTTTATGTTTTCTCAGCACCCCTGGTGCTGGTAAAGTAGTTGGTCTTATCGTTTCTGATTGGAATTATTCTTTTCTATGTGACTGTGTTATTTTTATTGAATGTTTGAATGCTGTTTAGCTTCTCCTGTGTGTTTCTGTATTCTTGCCAGTTAGTTAGGTGTCAGTCCCTCCAGGCTGGGGGAGGTGTGTTATAGGTGACAGATAGGTATTGTTGTCCCAGGGGCATTGAGCTATACACTCTGCCCCTAATAGGTGTGTGATAAATATTTTTAACTGAAGGAATAGCACTGGACAGAGTGAATTATGCATTCAGTTACTAACTCACTTAGGAACCAATGTTTCTTATGTGTCCACTATAGGCAGATGCTGTTTCATGCTGTGATGTAGTAATTCACAGACGTGTGTAGTTCCTGCTTTCAGAGAACATTGTCCAGTGAAAGGTGCACACGGGTGAATATGCAATTAGGATGCGTGCTGATAAGTGCTCGGGTGGAGAAGCACTTACTGGAGGGGTGGGAGTCAAGGAAGGTTTCCTGGGAAAAGTGTGTGTAAGGAAGAGTTAGGCAGAAGGAGGGAAGAGGAAGCAAGTGTTCCTGACGAATGGAACAGTGTGTTTAGAGGTGAGAGAGCATGACTCTTCGGGAACTGACTGGGCGCAGAGTGAAAAGGACAGGGAGAGGAAGCCCTGTGAACTGGGTAGTTCTGCCCCATCTGGGCTGTTGGGCCTGGGGCGTCCCTGGTCTGGCTGCACCTTGAGGCCAGGCCTCTAGCTTGGGCCGTGACCTTGGGCACCCAGACTGGGCTCTCTGAACTGTCCTTTTCCCATAGGAAATGGCCTGCATTTTCAGCTGAGTTGCATTCTTAGTCTTAAAGGAGGTTTAATGTGCACTCTTTCCATGCATTTTAGTCCAAGTTTAGTGGACTAAACTTTAGTCCAAGTTTAGTGGTACNTCTGGGCTGTTGGGCCTGGGGCGTCCCTGGTCTGGCTGCACCTTGAGGCCAGGCCTCTAGCTTGGGCCGTGACCTTGGGCACCCAGACTGGGCTCTCTGAACTGTCCTTTTCCCATAGGAAATGGCCTGCATTTTCAGCTGAGTTGCATTCTTAGTCTTAAAGGAGGTTTAATGTGCACTCTTTCCATGCATTTTAGTCCAAGTTTGTGGTACTTTTATTAGTAACATTATCTTAAAATCTCTATACATTTTCTGTGAATCTTACTGGGAATTTATTCCACGCTACAAAGGCACATCTACAAATCTCTTTGAGATAGGCCCCTTTCTACTTTGAGCTGCAAGTGAGGGCACTTTGACACAATGCCCGCAAGAGCCTTCGAAGCCTTTTTCCCCCTCTTTTTTTGATTTAGCTGAGGGTGTCTAAGAGACACCACCATAAATCTTTCTGAAGTCTTAACAAGAGGTCTTGTAGCTACAGCATTAATTTGATTTTTAGCTTGAGGCCACATCATACTGGCAGTGCCCTAGATTTGGTCTTTGCCATGAGTCTATTTTTACTTAAAGAACTTTGCCAGCTGCAAAATCTGGGAATCAAAAATGCACCAATAGGGTAAGTACCTGTTCATTGAAATGACCCAGAAGCAGTGGTAACCCAGCACCTAGGGGCACCCCTAGTACCCAAGTCTTCATCCTGTAAATACTACTCTGAACTCAGAGGGACTAGGACTTCTTGGAAAAATGACAGACTCCAAGTTTAGAGCAATAACTGTACAAGGTGATTTTGAGCATCACGTTATGCCAAAAACCTGGCCAGCCATCAAAGAGTAATGGGTCACGTTGGTGAAAATGTGGAGAAATTGGAACTCTGTACCTTTCTGTCGGGAATGTAGAATGGTTCAACTGCTGTGGAAAACAGTCGGGCAGTTCTTCAAAAAGTTAAACACAGAATTACCATACGACCCAGAAATTACACTCCTAGGTGTATATTTAAAAGAATAGAAAGGGACTCAAAGACACGTGTGCCAGTGTTTATGGCAGCGTTATTCACAGTGGCCGGAAGGTAGGGCAACAACTCCAGGTCCATTGACAGATGAATGGATGAACAAGGTGTGGTCTATACGTACAGTCACCCACAGGGGCTTGTGGACCTCCTTTTGCCCACCCCTGTGTCATGTGAAAAGGAGGGGACATCCATTGTGATGTCTGCTGTGCAACGTAGATGATGAATCTTGACAACATCGTTAAGTGAACTAAACCAGACACAAAGGGATGGGTATTATATAATTCCACTTATATGACATGTCTGTAACTAACATAGTCTTGGAGGCATAAAGCACATTAGTAGTTACCAGAGGCTGGGGGTGGGAAGAGGGAATTATTGTTTCATGGGCGCAAAGTGCCTTGTGTGGGTAACAAGGAAGTTTGGGGACTAGCGGTGACGGTTGCACAACATGGCAAATGTACTGAGGCCACTGAGCTGTACAGTTAAAGTAGTTAAAATGATAAATTTTAGTTGTAATATTACCATGATTAAAAACCACCAACAACAACTAATGGTCATAAGTACTGTGTAGCCAGCTTGAAGGGACTCCCAACTGGCTTCCAGTGGGACAAGTTGCTCATTAAAAAGATGAATAACTGCATTGAGTTGAGACACACCAAACATATAAAAACTCATGACTTCAAACTGATGCTAAAAAAGAGAAATTGGTCAGCACTGCGTCTTTCTAGGGCACAACTCATCACTCAAAAGGCTGGCAACTCCTGCTTTTCCTGAAGGAGTTATGTTTAGGAAAACCAGTGGCTGGTTGGGAGATGTTCTTCCTTATAGAATTCCAATTAATAGATACTAGGGTAATAATGGAAAGGAGAGATTCCCATTTGCAACCCCAATGAAACAAAAAATCCTTAATCCAAAACGTTGAAAAGGGGAAGGACTCACATGAACAAGTATAAAGGACACATGGACAATAACTAAGGTGGGGGGCAATGGGGGGGCAGGGCTGGGAATATAAGACAGAAAACTGTACTTGAACAAGAATTAAATTAAAAAAAAAAAGACAAAAAAAAAAGACTGGAGAAATTCACTGGTCCCACTGATCTCTTTTAACATCACTAAAAGTGGGATCCCAAACACCATGTGCCTATGATGCAGTGAGAGGTGCACAGCAGCATCGTGAATGATGTGCATAATCAACCCCCCTGCCCCCCAAAAACCCCGAACTCAAATATAATCAAACCTTTAGCATTAACTTCTAGTTTATAGGACATTGAAAAAAACAGAAGAACCTGTGCAGTAACACCATGAGAAATCGATCAGCCAAATTCAGAAATGGGACATTTTGGAGAACAAAGGGTCCAGCGTTACTGTTCTGGGAAGAAGGGTGAGAGACTGAGGGGTGGAAGGGAGGGGGCTGCAAAGTAAAGCTAAACGGAGCAGCCAGTTGTACCTGGACACCTTTGAGACAATCAGGGAAATTTAAATATGTTCTCATTATTTGATGGTAATAATAAATACTTTCTAGGTCTAATAATGGCATAGTGGTTATACATGCACTATACCTCAAATAGGTTCTCTTAGCTGTTAGAAATCCATACTAAGCCGTTTTTGCGTAGATTGGCATGGTGTCTTGGTTTTGCTTTAAAATATTCGAGGAAAAACAAAAACAGCAAGTTTGGGGAGATAGATAAAACAAGACTGGTAAAATGTTGAAGATTCTCGAAGGAGAGGGGTGTGGGTCCATTACATTATTCTCTTTATCTTCATGTGCTTCAACACAAGAAAAAGTTTTTCAAATTGTGTTTCCTCTTCTTGAATAAGAAAATGCAATCCCAACATGGAGTCAGGCTGCCATCCCACTTTGCCTGGATTTTACGATGTACTAGAAATCTCTGGGAGCGGCAGCTGTGCGTGCTGCGCAGGAACAGGCTGTGGTGCGTGGAGGTGTCGCTCGGGAGCACACGCACATGTTGAGCTGCAGCTTTGAGGAGCCGAGATCGAATTGAATGAAAAGACATGGCCTGCATGCAAACCGTTGGATGGCATCGGTGAGGGACTTCATGTTCCTTTTGTGCTCCTGGCCTGCCAGTCCCCTCTTTGTGCCAACGGCTCTGTCTCTCACAAGCTGGAGGCCAATTCTTCATTCAGTGAGCTAATTTTAAATGAAATGAAAACCCAAGTCATAATGTGTGGTTCACTACGCAGGCAACAGGCGCTGTCTGCCTCATTAATGATTAACTCGGCAGGTGGTAACGTCTTGCAGCTGGTTGACCAGTTTAATGATGCCAAAATTTGGCCACATCCTCCTCCTGCTCTGACCAGTGTGGGGGTCAGCTTTGCTCACAGTGGCTCAAGCTTCGTGCTTCGTGGATACCTTTCCCACCAGTCCACGTGGATTATCAGGGAGGAGTAATGTTGCTTGCACTGGGACCAACTCAGATGCCAAGGCTGTAGTGATTTTGCTGGCCAGACACATAAGTGCAGGACTCAGAATGCATCAAACTAATGTTGAAAGCAATAGGATGTCTGCTACTCTGATGGGCAAGGCAAAGTCTCAGAAAGAGTTAAGGGGCCACTGGCACAGAGACGGGCCCTGGAAGAAACTTTGCAGGGGGTGCAAGATAGCTGAGAAAAGAATGAAGAACCTGCTCTTCCAAGAGGTACATATAGGGTCTAAAATAGAAGGTTAAGGAGCAAGTTGGGGCAGGCGAAAGTTTTGAAATCCAGGCTTAAATGAGCTGAATTCAACGAAGATGTGGCCTCCGCAACACCGTGATGTGAATAGCAAACTTGTCCTGCCTACACGTCTGCAGAGTCCCAGGCCAGAGAAAACCTGAACCCAAAGAGTGAGTGGGGAAGTGCCTGCCTCAGGCTGAGCCGAGGCCAGTCGTGGCACCAAAAGGCAGGCAGAGTGGAGTAGAGGCGGACAGTGGAGTGGAGGTGGGCTTTGGTGTCGATAGCCTCAGTTGGAATCTTAGCCATTCTCTTTATCATCTTCGTGACTTGGGACAAGATTCTAAGTCTCTTGAGATTCATTTTTCTTGTATAAAAAATAGAGCATTCGTAGGATCAAGTAACTAAAGAGTACAATAAGTGGTAGCTATTATTAATATTTGGAAAGTCTCAACTACTAGTATTATTTTTCTTTGTCAGGTGGACATATTTATGCATGCCTCATCCTTTATTTACTTGGGAAGAATTCCTGGGGTGTAGATGTTGTTAACATGGTATTATGGGTGAGGAAACTGAGGCTCGGGACCTGCTCTGGTCATGGTCTGGAAACAGCAGGGTCGGGACGAAGCCAGCTCTGCCTTCAGAACCTCTTGCTTCCCACTCTGCCACAGTTCATCAATTTTTTAGCCTTTCTTAGTCTCAGCTTCCTTCTTGCTCCAGAATCTGCAATGAACTTGACCAGCCCCCTTGGACTGCTTGGCAGAACAACTGATAATTTACAAAAGCATAGCTTGGCTTGCTGTTAAAGGTTTCGTATCAGTGAGAACAGAACTCCACCCCCAGGGCAGCATCTCTGTCCCAGCTGCTTGGCTTTCTTGGTGCCCCTGATTAAGGCGATCCTATTGATATTCTAGGCTGTGAAGACGGCTATTGAGTTAAGTACTTGTACACCTAATTTGCTTTTCCCTGATGTACGTCCTGACTGTGCTCTGTGCCCTCGCTGTGACCCAAGACACTCATTTTTCAGCATTAGAGGTTGCAAGGACATGAGAGGACAGTTGTCGGAACCACGCCGTGTCCCCTCCCCGCCCTGGCCTCCTGCTCACACACATGTGCTCACGTACTCATGGGCCCCACACACGCACTCTTGTGCTGGAACGAAGCCTCCCCAGTGCCCGAACAGACACGATTTCACTCCGAAGAAGTATTTCATTTCCACCCTTCAAAAACCTTGTCAGGGAAAAAAAAAACGGAAGCTGCGACTTCTCAATGCCATCTGGTAAGTTAGATTGAGCATTGTCGGCCCTGGGGTGCGTGTCTGTTGCGCTGAAACAGGCCTGCCGCTCTAGGACTGAAGAGCTGGTGATCCCCGGGCTCTCCGGGAAGGGACTCCTTTGGAGGCCATTCTCCCATCCCCCACCATCACTGCTTCCAAATGCTCTCATCCTGTATCACAGACCACTGGCCCAGGGGCTTGTCAGAGGAGCCCCTCTTCCGTTGAAGAGTTGAACGTGAGCCATAGCGTCTAACTCCTTCTCATCCAATCCCAGTCAGTTTCCCTTCATTTTCCGGGTAGCACTAGTAGAACCAGCTAACTTCCCTGCGATGAAACCTATTATAAAAGTGAAAATCGAGGATGGAGAGAGCCTTCCTGCCTGCTCCCCCACAGCTGGGCCGAAGCCCCTTTCTGCAGCGGTCAGAGCTGAATGCTGAGGTGCACAAGTGTCCAGGCCAGGAGGAGTCAGCAACATCTGCCAGCGAGTTGAAGAGATGACAGCACATGGTCACGTCACCCGTCCAGACGCCCTGGGGCTGGGGCAGGCGGGAGGTAGAGGCTGTGCAGACCAGGCCTGTTTCCACCGCTGGCCCTGGGCACATTTGGGTGCCTCTGCTCACTCTCCCTCACTCTCCCTCAGCTGTTTCATGGGCCAGCACTCCAGCCTAGGGCTCTTGCTTGTGACACCCTGACACATGGCCTGCTGGTGGTGGCTGGGCCCGGGCAGGTTCTGATCCATCACTGCTGAGAGCGAGGCTTTACAGAACCTGTGCTCTCTGGTGGGCTGAACTACATTTCCCAGAAGCCCTTTTCCTGTGTTTTCTGTTAGAGTGGGCCACCAGAGAGATTCCTTTGTGAGAGTTGGAGGGCCAGCGTGAAGCAGCAGCCGTTTCCTGGCTCAGGTGCATTGTCACTGACCTGCTGACTCACCTGGTCAGCATGAAGCAGTATCTGGGTCTGCAACTGTTCTGCCTTCCTCCGGATCTTCCAGGTTCCCCAACTCGTAGGGTAGATGTGTGTGTTTGGCTCCCTGGTCCAGGACCTTGGCTCCAGGCTCCAGAGACAAGAGCTGACGTGCATTTCCGGCCACCCTTGTGGGCCCGTGGCTCCTCCGTGTTCTTACTTCCCCCGACTTTCCCAACCGTCTCCTTGTAGACTCCGTGCTCCCAGATCAGCCATACAAACGCATAGAAGAAACTGCTTAACCAGGCTTCACAATTGCAGAAAGTTGCATCCTGTAACAGATCTATTGTCCAGCCCTATGTCAGCCTGCCTGCCTGCCTGTGCGTTTATCAAGTGTCCTAGAACCTCTCCTTTGACTGATTGAAATAGAGAAGCGAACCCCAGGCATCCCCTTAAGACTGCTGCCCAGGGACTTGAAGGACTGGGCATGTTTTCCCATTTCCTGTTATGGAAAATGGTCCCCGTTCTTTACATATTCCACACACACAGGAAGTCAAACTTTCTGTGAGGGTCAGCGTATTACTATTGCGAAGGCCCCTTCCAGCTACCTATTAGGTGTCCCCCGCTGCTGGACATGTTTTCCTCCTTCTCATCCCTGTTCCCCCTCCTGCACTTGAATCTTTGGGTAACTTGAGACTCTGGTCCTGAATGGTCCTAAGCCTAACAGACCAACTTCTCTGCAGGAGCCAGGTGGGTGGGAGAATTCAAGGAAAGTGTGTGTAGCAGACCCTCCTGACCACCCCTCCTGGGCGGGGCAGACAGATGAGGGGGGGAGCGTGGTTTGCTTTCTCTTACCACCCTGCAGGAACATCACCGGTCTGTCCCTCAGTCCAAGGTCAGAGGAAGTTCCAAACAAGAAGCCAGCTTGCTCCACCTGTTTTCCCTGTCTGCCTTCCCAGAGGGAGAGATGGAGGCTGACGCTCCTTCTCCTCCCCCAGGCAGCAGACTCGAGGCCCTTCCTGCTCCCATGGCAAAAAGTCAAGCCTGGAAACACTGGCATCTGGGACTGATTTGCCCTTAGTCCCTTGTCATGGGCTGTGGAGAGGGTTTTGCATTATGAGGTTTGATGGGTAGGTTGGTGCCTCTTGGTAATTTTTCAGCACAAAAATACTGACAGCTTGAATGAAACCTGGTGGTTACTGTCCCCCCCCCCCCCCAGCTCTTAGTTATTGTTTTGCACCAGCTCATTACTTCCAGTTAGAATTGGTAGCAAAAACAGAGGGGGTGAAATGCCACCAAGGGGACGATGACTTCAGTGTTTGTAGCAGGTGTCTCCATCAGGCTTTTCCTGAGAGCCACATCCAGGTGGGTCACATTAGTTAAGAGGGCCACGGGTTCATTTGCATGTGATCTGCATACGGTTTTCGAGTACCTGGGTAAACAGTGCAGGCAATTCCAAGTTGCTTCTTCCTTGGTCTTTCCTTCTTTGTCTTTTTCTCTTATTTTCTACCCACAGCTCCATGCACTTGGCTTCACATCAGAATCTGCACCATGGCACACAGCGATGGGGTGGGCAAGAGAGCAAAGAGCTCCCTGGGGAAGGTTTCGGTGCTGCTGTGCCATGGAGGGGGTTCGGGGGGGTGGGTACCTGTCGATGCAGAAGAGTTAGAATAGGAAGGGGCCTTGGAAGTACAGGAGCCTATTCTTGAAGGACTTTCCCATCTAAAAAATCAATAATGATGCAAGTGATGCTGCTGATGGTGATGATCATGATCACGGTGACAGTAATCACCATTTGGGTCTGACATGCCATGAAGTTCCCATGTGACTCCCCAGCCCCCCGTTGCCCTCGGGATTCATCCCTTTGTTCTCTACATTAATGAAAACGGTGGTTTAATTCACCAAACCACAACCTGGGTAGGAAACCAGGGGCTGAAGCCGGTGGGTGCCAAGTACTGCTGCATAAATCCACACTGTACATTCAAAGGATTCTGCTCCTAGCGTCCTTCCAGGAGGACCCAGTCGTTGGCCCCTGTTGCCCCCACTCTCCTGCCCTCCCGCTTTCCCATCCACTGCTCCTTGCTGCCACTGGATTCTGGGTCTGCTGCGAGGTTTATTTTCCTAGCCAACAGCCTGCTGGCTTGACACAAGCTCCTCTTTCCTTTGGCTGAGCTGAAAGAACGTCATCAGATTTCCTTAGCAACTTCATACCGTTTTCTGCAACTTTTTCTTCTCTTTTCCCTGGCTCTGCCTGTGTCTTTTCTCTTTCCTACATCTGTCCATTCCTCTCCCTCTTCCCCTCTCATTGTGGCACTCTGCACAGAGTAACACAGAGCTCAGTCCGTGAAGAAAGGCGATGAATGACTCTGCAGAGACCAGAGCAGCGGGCATAGAACCTGGGATTACACACTGCATAAAACCCACCCTGCTGCAGCCAGGGTTCCATGTAGGGAGGGCTCAGCGAGTTTTGTTAAGACCCTTAAAGAAGCAGTGAGTGGCAGCAGTTGGGGCTGGGGGCGGTTTGTTGGAGGCAGGTGACACTGGGCTGCTCAGCTGGCTGGTGAGGGGGAGAGCCATTATCCAGATCTGGCCCGAGGCCTGGACACTGGGGGACACGAATGCCTGGGTACAGGGGACTAACTGACCAGCCTTTTACCACCAGAGTGATGCAGACCTTAGATCACAGTGGCAGATCATAGCATGACCACAAAACAACTTGTTTGCATTTTTCCATTTGGCTTGTGTGTGTTTTCCCTCCAAGGAGCTCCACGTGTCTCCAGTGCCCCACACCGTATGGAATCGACCCTGTGGTTTCTCGCTCCCACACCCCGAGCCCCGTGAGAATGCTTGTGGCAGACACCAGACATTCTGGACCAGGATTTAAGAACCCATGCTCAGTCCCTCGAATTCTTCTCCCGTCCAGGACGAGCTTCCATGCTCTTAGAGGAGTAGAAATGATTGGCAGCCTTGTTCTGTGGATGGGCAAAATTTTCCATGGGAAAAAAGGACATTTTCTGAGCACCTCCCTAGCAGAAGCCCCTTCCAAGGCCCTGGGAAAGACCCTATGATATATTCATAGAATGATATATTTTGGAAGGTATTTTGTTTTTACCACAATTGGTGAATATCTCTGGTCTCTTTCATTTCCAAGTTTCCCCTCTGTCTCTCTCCCCCCTTGTGCAGAAAAATGTTGCAATTCCATGGACATCTTGCAGTGCACCTACAGAGAAGCTGAGATGCTTGCATTTCGTGGATAAGTTAGTATATGTCACTGTGACTTCCATTGCAGAGTTAGTGCCAGCTGCCCGGACACAGGAATGGCTTCCAGGAATATTTCTGTCACCTGCTGGGCCATCTCACCAGCCTCCAGAGCTACAGGACTGGAAGACCACGTGCTGTGATGCCTGGTGCTGGGGGTGTGTGGTTAGTGGAGTAGAAACAGGTGTGGGGAGGGAGCGTGAGATACTATAGTCTATGAGAAATTCCTTTAAATCGTACAGCTTACACATAAAAGAAACTTGATGGAAGTTTTCCCAAATTTGTCACCAAGCCTAAAAATTGACATGACACTGCTAATTATAAGTTATGCAGCTGAAAGAAGCTGAAAGAAGCATCCCTAAATGATCAATAATAAAAAACAAATGCTCATCAATTATGTAGAGGAAAGGCTGAATTATCTTTCTCTTCTCTCTACAGAAAGTGTTCTAAGTGCCATAGGAAGAGGTGATTAGGCATTTAATAATGCATAAAAAAGCAATATGAGGATGTGCCAAACAATTGATAAAAGCATTAGGGTTTTTTTTTAAGATTTTATTTATCTATCTTTAGAGGGGAAGGAGAGAGGGAGAGAAACATCGATGTATGGTTGCCTCTCCTGCGTCCCCTGCTGGGAACTGGCCTGCAACCCAGGCATGTGCCCCGACNCTTCTCTCTACAGAAAGTGTTCTAAGTGCCATAGGAAGAGGTGATTAGGCATTTAATAATGCATAAAAAAGCAATATGAGGATGTGCCAAACAATTGATAAAAGCATTAGGGTTTTTTTTTAAGATTTTATTTATCTATCTTTAGAGGGGAAGGAGAGAGGGAGAGAAACATCGATGTATGGTTGCCTCTCCTGCGTCCCCTGCTGGGAACCGGCCTGCAACCCAGGCATGTGCCCAGACTGGGAGTCGAACCAGAAACCCTTTGGTTCACAGGCCCGTGCTCAATCCACTGAGCTACACCAGCCAGGGCACATTAGGTTATTTTTTAAAATTATTTTTTTTGATGTTTGCGGTATTCAAACATGCCAGCTATTTAAATATGTAATTTTGGTGATTTATTTTCTCTTTCTGAACAAATATTCATTCCCATATTTACTTTTAAATTTGTCATTTTTTGTTCTTTTCTAAAAGAGGAGTTCCTACATTGCCTGAGCTTCGGGCTCGGCCGTCCAGAATCTTCCTTGGGGGGTCAGGTTAGTCTTGGGGGTCCTTTGCTCCTGGTAGCTCCTCTGCTTTTTAGGCAGGACTCTGCCTGAGTGTGTGTCTGGCATTTAAACTACAGGCAGATCCAGTGGATGAGCCGTCCCCATCACCTGCTTAACTCTCATGCATGGAACTAAAATCCCTGTAGCATCTTGCCTTTTTTGAGGCTTTTTTTTTTCCCTTCAGTATCAGAGCCTGTGAGGTTGAGTGGGAAGACTCCTAGGAAGTCTGACGGTACTGGAAACTTGGACGCCGCCTCACTGGGTAATTGCGGCCAAGTCAGTGTCTTTTTAGACTCCAAGTTTTTCATCTCTTCTCTGGCGTGATTATGACAGCCCATTGCCCCTTTCAGGGTTCTGGAAGGTACCTTTGGGATTCCGTGAGAGGTTAAAGTGGTCTGACAAGTACAGAGTGCCTTGCAAACAGGAGGGATTATGTTTTATTTAGAAAGTCAAAGCAACCATCTTCCAAAGCTGAGAGTTTTGGATTCCTAGCATGGGATTCCAAGCGAGTCAGTATTTCCGCCTCTGTCCTGCTGACAGTCACGACCACTGTGTGTTTTATCTGTCTGGGGCAGGAAGCCATGGCACCTTGATCATGGCATGTATGATGGGGTGAGTAACCACGTCTCTCAGACCTCAGAGATTATTAGAGGGCTTGGTGTGTAGGAGAGAGCTGAAGTCGATGCACGTTCTCAGGGGCTGCTCTTCCCAGGGTCATGTCTCCCCTGTGCACTGAATCCTCTGATACTTTTCATTGACCTGAGAGTATTTTGTCTCTCCTTGGGTATGTCACCTAACCCTTTTCAAGTGCATTTCCAGGCAATCATAATCAACACATCATTTAGGTTAAGCATATGAGATAGTGATTGATCACAGCCCAAATGATCACAGACTTCAGCTCCCAGCAGCAGATTCAGTATTAGGAGCTATATCTCTGAGCAGCGATCAGTGACCGAGGAAGACAACATCTTCAGAAGATGTGTAGTCTCGTAGACTGAGTTTGTCACCGGTGGCCTCTAGGTTCAAGCTGGCCACAGGACTCGGGACTCAAAGTCAGTTCCAATGAAGCCGAGACTCGCTGGGCTCCTGCTTTGTTCCAGACGTTGTGTTGTACATGATGAGAAATGAGGAGGGGCAAGCTCGTCCCTCCCTGTGATGAGGTTGGGGGGCGTTAGGACACGTAAACCGCACACTTAGGGTAGTGGGGCCATGGCCGTAACAGCACTAGAAGAAAAGCTTGATCCGAGGAGGGAGAGGTAATATTCTATGTATTCAGCCTTCATTTTTCTTTATTTGAATGGCAGGAGAAGCCTGAGTTAGAAAGAGACTTAGGCTGGGGGTTGCAAGGTTACCCTTTTCACCAGCTTAGTCCAGAAGTGGCTCACTGTTTCTCTCTTTACTGGCCAGGCACTCGTCCACAAAGTGTTAGGAATGAGACGGGGTCCTGCTCAGGTAAAGAATACTCACTTCCCAGGCCCTGGCTGGTGTAGCTCAGTGGATTGAGCGCGGGCCTGCGAACCAGACGATCGCGGTTCGATTCCCAGGTAGGGCACATGCCCTGGGTTGCAGGCCGGTTCCCTGCAGGCCAACTCCCAGCAGGGGGCACACGAAAGGCAACCATACATTGATGTTTCTCTCCCTCTCTCCTTCCCCTCTAAAGATAAATAAATAAATAAAATCTTAAAAAAAAAAGAATACTCACTTCCCGGCTTCAGCTTCAGGGAGGGCGTGGCCTGATGCAGGGGTCTTCCGTGCGTGCAAACAAGACTGCTGGCTGTCATGGTAGGACTTAGATGTGTCGGGGGCATTTGTGCTTTTCTGTCACCACTCACTCTTGGTTTCGGGGCAGTGAAACAGCCCTCGGGGGGTGTCTGTGGACATGGCCCACCACAACCTGACCCGTATGGGGATTGAACACACTGCCTCGGCTGCATCTGTTGCGGTTCAGCCATCTGCCAACCCGGTTACCTGCAGCAGCCTGCCTTCCCCAGGCTTTTGTCTTACGAGTGAAGGGACAGCAGAATGTACAAACACATGTAAGAAGGCATCTGAGTCGAAGTTTGAAAACCTGGGTTCTACTCCCATCTCAGCCAGAAGGAGCTGTTTGTTTCCTCTCCTCCCTCAATTCTGCCTACACACTTTCAATCTGGTGTGTGTGTGTGTTTCTAGACATTGTTGCCTTTGTCTGCAGGTTGCTGGCTGAGCTCTCTGAAGGCCCCTCAGGGCAGGGCAGTGTTTACACAATAGTAATGGGGAGAGCTGCTACAGTAGGTAGATGGGGAATTCATAATAGAACCCGAGAGAATAGGGACAGACAGGAAGGCGAACAGAGGAGGCATTGGGTGCAAGTTGAGGACTGCTGACGAGGCAGCCAGTCCCAGGTTCACTGCCATTACAGTCCCTCACCCTCTCAAGTTCATGCAGGGAGATGAAAATAGGGCTGCTATCCCATACTGGCAAATTGAAACTTTCCATTTCGGTTATTTAAATAGCTTATTCTGAAATGGAAGCCGCAGTTCATGAAGAGTCTACATCGGAGGTTTGCCTAGACATCCATACTGTAATCCAGACAGGACGTCTTCTTATGGGTTCCTCATGCATCTACGGTGGCCCCAAAGGAAATGCTCAGTCTTTAATGGCTTCAGCCCATAAAATATAATATCTGTTGTTCCTAGGATGTCCCTTAAGATAAAAGCCCTTCTGAGAATTTTTTTTCATCTAACTGGCTTTGTGAAAGAAGAGGACTTTGAAATTCATATGTCTCCATCTGTAACCATTTCCTGGGGCTTAATTAATGTATTGATGAAAAAGTTAATTCAGGGGACCCTCCTCTAGTGTATTTTAAATACAAAAACAAGAGCAAGGAAAACAGCTTCTCTCAAATTTAGGATGATCAGTGAGTGGCTCACACCTTACCTCCAGCTCATGAGTTCATTTTGTAACAAAGGGTTGAGGGATTTTCTGCTTGAGGTGCATACATCACAACCTCAAACCCAAATGAGGGCCCGGCTCCATCAGGAATAACAAATGCCCAAGCTGTTTCAGACCATAATTTATTTCTGTTCCCAGCGTTTGTCACGTGACCTGCCACCACTGCTCATTTTCTGGAAATAATTTTTCTAGGTGTCCACAGGCTTCCAGCTCTCATCACCTGGAACAGTAAAGAATAATCATATCACCTCTCATAATTTATCCCAGTGTCCACAAATCTCTCCAGGTTCTCACAAACAAAGCAGAATGCAAGATGCAGAATATAATTGCTCATCAGTACATAGGCCTATCTCCAAGTACACGACAGAAAATGTGAATAGAGGGGAAAATTGTGGGCTGGGGAGTTTTAGCCGGTGGCTCTGATTTTATTGTTTCCTCCCGCTGTGCTAAATGGGCTTCTGGCTTACAGATAGAGTCCTTCTGTTTCTGACGTGAAGTCCCTGTTGTAGACGGTCCAAAGCAGTATGCTCTAAAATCAAACCGGTATCCTGTCTCTGCTCTCTGGGGTAATCCCAGAAGAGGAACTAAACAGCTAGAGTCATGTGTCAGCCTCAAAACAGGAAATCGAGTTTAGACCTTGGAAGAAGAGCTCGTGTAACAGCCACTGCCACATACATTTGCTTCAGAGGCACTGGTGTTCACGGTCAGGACCAAAGTAGCAGGAAAGAGATGGAAGGCCACGAAATCAGGGCTATCATGGCCCGAGCCAAGATGATTACGCGCTTTTTTGCAATTACTCTCAGATAAATACCATGTTAGGAAAAGCTGGAGAGGGAAATTACAGTGAAAAATTTACTACAAGTATCATCAAACTCAGTGAAGTCAGTCCCATGGAAGAAGCCGGTCTAATATTGCTCTTATATTTGGGGGAAGTAAATCAAATGCAGCCAGGGAAAACCAGGGAAATAACTAGAGTCAGTACTTGGAATTTTGTTCACTAATAACCAATCACTCAGCCAGTTCCTGCCTGTACAGTTCCTCCCCCCGTTTCAGGCCAGTTACCTGTTATGACTAAGGCGTGGCTGTTGCCTTCTGTTTCCTCTACGCTTTCCCCCCACACTTGACCTTTTTGCTGCACCTACCCTGCACCATCCTTCCTGTTCCTGAAGTCTCCTAAGGCCCCTTTTCTCTTCCTGCTGTTGCTTCAGGTGGTGCAGACAAAATGGAACAAAACCCTCCATCATCCCTCTCTTTGACACAGTGGACCTGCCGTGTCCTGCTGCCTGTCTCTCTGAAATTATAAATGCACCTCTAAGTAGCAGCTGCCATGTTTTTATGATGAGTGACAAATTAATTTTTATCTGGTGGTGGTGAACTATCCTTTTCCCCACGTGGCAGGTCTCAGAAAGAGCCTATACTTCTTTCAGACTGCTGTGCTCCTAAGCTGACATCCTTTTCTTGTTCTCCCTTGCTCCTTTTGACTTTGTGTTTGGCCTTAAAGAGGGTGCTTTTGTGGATATCCAAGGCTCCTCACGTGTGTTGCCCGTGGTCACTGGGTGGCCTGAGACCCCTAGTTCTTACTCCATTCTTCCCACCTCTCTCATCTCCAGTCTGTGAAATATAGTTTGATTTTTTAAAAATAGAATGAGATGGATGGTGACTTGTGAACGGGTGCTGACGTGCGCAGTTATGGTAGCTTTTGGGAGATTGCTTGTTATTTTGTACTGAGCAGGTTTCCCTCGCTGCCGAGGGGGAAATTTATAGCACTGAGTGCATACATTAGAGAAGAGGAAGAATCTCACATCAATCACGGAAACTGTCCCTTAGCAAAAGAAGAGCACAGCAACCCAAAGCAGACAAAAGGAAGGAAATTACAAAGATAAAAGCTGGGATAAATAAAATAAAAAATAGAAAATAAACAAAAAGCTGGTTATTTGAAAAAGTCAATGAAATTTACACCTCTAGGAATATTGACAAAAGAAAAAAAATAAGAAAGAAACTACCAATATCAATGATGAAATAATTTAAAATGATCATTTCTGGTAAATAGAAGTGGAAGGAACTCAATTCATTTTATAAAGCTAGTACTACCCTGATACCAAAATCAAACAAAGACAGTACTAAAAAGAAAACTTCAGACAAATATCCTTCGTGCAGACATCCTTAACCAAATATTAGCAAATAGAATTTAGCATTATATAAAAAAATCATACACCATGACCAAATGAAGTTCATTCCAGGGATGCAAGGCTGGTTCAATATTAAAATATCACTCGGTGCAATGTGATATTTTTGCTTACCACGTCCTTCCTTCCCTCCTGTTGTGGCTGCTTTTGTGTCTAGAATACTTCTTTAGCCGTTATTTTAGGATAGACGTGTTGGCGATGAATCTCTAGTTCTCCT
The DNA here is from genome assembly GCF_014824575.4 of Sturnira hondurensis. Taxonomy (NCBI): domain Eukaryota; kingdom Metazoa; phylum Chordata; class Mammalia; order Chiroptera; family Phyllostomidae; genus Sturnira; species Sturnira hondurensis. Next base: position 8,070,372 of record NW_028094846.1, on the reverse strand, counting down.
TCATCTGAAAACACCATAATTTTCTTCTATTCCTGGAGGATATTTTCACTGGATATAGGATTCTGGTCTTTCAGCACGTAAGAAAAATGCCCTGCCACTTTCTTCTCACCTCATGGTTTATGAAAATATATGTGTGATCATTCATATTGCTTCTCGGCCTTTTGGCTAAGATCAAATGAAAATATATGTGTGATCATTCAAAGGGTTTTTCTGATTGTAGGTGAGGTGTCGCTGTTCTCCGGCTGCTCCCAAGGTCGTCTCTCTGTCTTTTGTTTTCACAATTTGACTATGATGTGTCTTGGTGTAGATTTCTTCGGGTTTATCCTTGTTGGGATTCACTTTGATTCTTTTTCTCTTTTTAGTGTGGTGAAATACTGTATCACATGACGTTTGTCATTTTAACAATTTTTAAGTACACAATTTAGTGGCATTAACTACATTCACAATGCCGTACAACCATGATTCCTTTTTCCAAAACGGTTTTTAATCACCCACACAGAAGCTGCATTCATTAAGCAATAACTTCCCCTTGCTCCTTCCTCTCACAGTGTCTGGAAGCCTCTAATCTAATCCACTTTCAGTCCCGATGAATTTGTCTATTCTAGGTATTTAATGTAAGTAGAATCAGACAATATTTGTCCTTTTATGTCTGGTTGAGTTCACTTAGCACAATGTTTTCAAGACTCATTTATATTGTCACATGTATTAGAATTTGATTCTTTTTTTTTTTTTTGGTTGAAGAGTATTCCATTGTATAACTATTCCATGTTTTATCTATACACTCATCTGATGATGAACACTTGGGATGTTTCCACCTTCTAGCTGCTCTGTTTCCACCTTCTAGCGTCCAGCTGCATCAGCTGCTAAGATAGTGCTGCTATGAACATTGTTATACACAGACCTGTTGGGGCCCCTGTTAGGTACCTAGCAGTGCAATGGATGGGTCACGTGATAACTCTGTTAATATTTTGAAGAACGGCCAAGCGGCATTCTACAGTGAGTGCAGTAATTTGCATCCCCACTGACAATATCTGGTTTCTTCAGCCCCTCTCCAGCGCTTGTTATTTTTCACTTTATTTTTGTGACAGCCATCCTAATAGATGGGAAAGAGTGTATCCTTGTAGTTTTGGTGTGTGTTTCCCTAATGACTAGTGATGTCGAACATCTTTTTGTGTGCTTCTTGGCCATTTGTACATCTTTTTTTTTATTTGGAGAAATGTCTATTCAAATACTTTACCCATTTTAAAATTAGGTTGATTGTCATTTTGTTCTTGAGTTGCAGGAGATCTTTGTGTATTTTGGATATTAGGCTCTTATTAGATACATTGCTTTGCCAGTGCTTTCTCTTATTTTGTAAAAAGCGTTCTTTTTCATGTTTTAATAGACTTTATTTTTTCAAGCTGGTTGAGATTCATAGCAAAATTGAGAGGAAGGTACAGAGATTTTCCATATACCAGATGTCCCCACACAGGCCTTCCTCATTAGCAAGAACCCAACTGTGCGGTCTGTAGTGATGGTCTCTCTGTCATTTCTGATATTCACATTTATATCACTCCTGCCCCTTATTTATGGTTAGCCTGGCACCCTTGTCAGAAATCCATTGGCCTTAGAGTATGGATTTATTTCTGGACTCTCAGTTGGTCTCTATGTGTATCCTTATGTTTCATTACTGTAGCTTTGTAGTAAACTTTGAAATAAAAAAGTATACATATCTTTCCATTTTTAAGATTGGCTATTTAGGGCCTTTTGCAATGCCATGTAATTTGAGCACAGGATTTTTCATTTCTGAAAAAAAAAAGCCATTGGAATTTGAAAGGAATTTTCTTAACTCTATAGATTGGTTAGAGTAGTATGACATCTTAACATTTAAATCTTTCAATCCATGAACACAGAATGTCTTTCCATTCATTTAGGTCTTCTTTATTTTTTTAGCTGTGTTTTACAGTTTTCAGTGTACAAGTCTTTCACTTTCTTGGTTAAATTTGTAAGTATTTCATTCTTTTGGATGCTATTGTAATTGTTTTCTTAATTTCATTTTTGGTTGTTTATGCTGGTGTGTAGAAGCACAGCTGTTTTTATTTTTCAGTTCTAGCTGACATTTAATATTATTTTGTATTAGTTTTAGGTGTACAACATAGTGCTTAGACTCACCTGGCACCACACATAGTTATTACATTACCATTGACATAGTTACAAAAAAGCACGATTGTTTTTTGAGTGTTGGTCTTGACCATGCAATTTTGTTGAATCAGTTTATTAGCTCAAGTAGCTTTACTTGTGGGTTCTTAGAGATTTTTCTCTATATAGGATCATGTCATCTGTTAATATAATTTTACTTTTTCCCTCTTTGTATGTCCTTTATTCTTTTTCTTGCCCAACTTCTCTGGCTGGAACTTGTAGCACAAGGTAAAACAGGAGTGGTGAGAATGGGCATCTTGGTCTTGGTCTTGATCTTGAGGGGAAATTCTTTTAGTCTCTCGCCATTGAGCATGATGTTAGTTGAAGGTTTTTCATAAATCTCTATCATGTTGAGGAAGTAGCTTCCAACAAGGAAGTATCCTTGTTTTATGAGCATTTTTATAATAAGAGGGGGTTGGATTTTGTTCAGTGTTTTTTCTGTACCAATTAAGAGGATTGTTTTGTTTTCTCTTTATTCCATACATGTAATGTAGTACATTATATTGACTGAGTTTCATATGTTGAACCACCCTACCTTCCTGGGATAAATCACACTTGTGACTTAGTTTCTTGAATCTGCAGGTTTACATTCATGGCCCAATTTGTGGCATTTCTAACCATTATTTATCTGGATATTCTTTTGGTTCTACTCTCATCCCTCTTGAGAGTCCAATCATATGGATATTGTTTTTTTTATAGTCCCACAGGTCCTTGAATCTTTGCTCTTTACTTGTAGTCTATTTTCTCTCAGTTCATATTTTATAATTTCTATTGTTTTATCTTCCAGTTCACCAATTCTCTCCTCTGCCTTATTCATTCTCTTATTGAGTTTTTAAAATTGGTTATTGTATTTTTAAAATATGTTTTAAGGATTTTACTTATTTTTAAAGATAAGGAAGGGAGGGAGAAAGAGAGGGAGAGGAACATCAGTGTGTGGTTGCCTCTCACATGCCCCCCACTGGGCACCTGGCAAAACAGGCATGTGCCTCGACTGGGAATAGAACTGACGACTCTTTGATTCACAGGCCAGCACTCAATCCACTGAGCCACGCCAGCCAGGGCTGGTTATTGTATTATTTAGTTCTAAAATTTTCGTCTGGTTCTTTTTATCTACTATTTTTTTGTTAGTACTTTCTATTTCTTTGTCTAGAGTTTATACTTACTCACTTGTTTCAAGCATGTTTGTAATTGATAACTGAAGTGTATTTATGATTGCTACTTTAAAATATTTGTCAATTCTAACATCGCTGTCATTTCAATGGTGGTATATATTATCTTTTTTCAGATATGAAACCTTCCTGTTCCTTGGTTTGACAAGCAGTTTTAATTTAAACCTAAATTATTCAGGTATTAAGAGATTCTGGATCTTATTGAAACTCTGAGTTTTAACTGGTTTCCTATAAAACCTCTCTGGAAGAGGAAGGAAGTTGCTGAATCACTCCTGCTATGTGAGGGTAGATGTTCAGGTTCTCCACTCAACCTCCACTGACAGCCGAGGGAAGGGTGCTGGTTAGTGCTGGGCAGGGGTGGGGATTCGGGCTTCCTCGGATCCCTCTGTCTCTATTTCTGTGAGAAATAGAAGTCCCTCCTTCCTCCTCACGTGATCTGTACTGACACCACATTGAGGGTGGCTGGCCTTTACCACTGGGCGGTGGTGAAAGTCCGGACTCCACCAGGCTGTCTCTGGCGCCATCCCCGTGAGGAACGCAGGCATGCCTTGGCCCTGCTGGGTGGGGTGGAAGCCCTGGCGCCTCACAATGTCTCTGATTTCACTTTAGCTGGGTGAGAAGGACTCACCACCACCCGAGAGGGATGGGAGTCCCAGCTCCCTGCTCAGCCCACTGTGATATCACCACATCGTGGGGTGGTACAGGGTGCCTTTCCATTGGCCTTGGCTGTGTGGGTGGGGCGGGGCCACAGTTTCACCTGCTGTGCCTGGTACAATGGGGCTGTTGTCTAAAACGTTTCTGGGTTTGTAGGCTTCCCCTTTCTCGGTCCTTTGTTTAGAGACAGCTGGCTTTTGTCTACATTTGTTGACATTTTCAGGTTCCCAGGTTCTTCAGCTCCAAGTCTGAGATATAGGAGGCAAAAACCGAACAAACGAGCAAACAAAAAACCCAGCAGGATGTCATTCTTTGGGTCTCATAGTCCATATTGTTCTGCCCTTTTCTATTTTTTCTACTCATCTCTCAGTCTTCTTATGCTTGTTTTATATAGAATTCTTATAGTTTTTAGTTGTACTTAGAAGAATATAGTAAAGTACATCTTTTCTGTCTTACCAGAATTGTCCATATATTTTAAACAAAACTTAAACCTTCCATATACTTTAAAGTATTATTCTATTTTATTCCTTTTTCTTGACTAGTAGTTCCTTATTAAATATCTGAATCAGTGTTTTTAAAACTACAGGCTATGACCCATTAGTGAGTCATAAAATCAATTTGATAGGTCATGACCAGCATTAAAAATGAAATAAAATATAATAGGGAAATAAAGTACATTGTACATAGTAACAGCAAGAATTGTTGTATAATGTTTTGCTAGGGGTGTGTGTGTGTGTGTGTGAATCCAGGGTTGCAAAGTAAAATTTATTTCTGAACTTTGGGTGATAGCCAACAGATTTTGAAAGCCACTCCCTTGGCAAGAAATTGTGAGAGGGAGACAAGAGTCATTTGGGCTGAGTTAGATAAAGCCCCCCCCCCCCGACACTAGTTGGTTTAGGGGATTGCATGTCTGCTAGGTGCGGATTGGACTGAAGGCTCACCTTTGCTGTTTCAACATGCTTTCTGCCCCAGAAGTGCTTTCTTGTAGGTGTAAAGAGGGAATATAACTCAACATCACTACAGCCTTGGACTGGAGGGTTCCTTCCAGCCCCAGAGCTTGGTAGCAAGTTGCTTCTTATAGGGAGTGTTTGGAGACTTCTTTGTACTTCAGACATGAACTCATTCAACAGTCTCTTGGGCAGAGAAAGTAGAGTGGTACTATCTTGACCTCATCCCCACATACTTGAATGTCTGAGTTCAAAGCAAGGTCTCACTGGGTACCTCTTGTACTCCGTTGGCACTGAATGAGAAAGAGGCGAGACAGGAAACCAGAACTCAGGTGGGGAGTTCATAGGGCTCTTTCTTGGGTGAGGACAGTAAAAATAAAAGGTCTTAAGACAAAAGCAAATTAAACTGCAGGACCTGTATTACTAAAGGTCAAGCATAGGAGGTCAGGTATAAATTAGGTAAAGCTTCATTGGTTGGAACACCTTAAGTTGCCCGGGATTCTCCATATCACTTCACCTTAGGAAACTCCATGCAAATTACTCACCCACCTGATCTGCGAGATGGATTGTGTGTGCCCTGGAGACAGAATCTAACAATGAGTCTTGATGACCTTTTTTAGGCCATTCTCAGTGCTAAGCACTTTTACATGGGAACTGTACTGACTCCTTAGAAAACACTGTGGGCAAGTGTTACTGGCTCCCATTCACAGGTGAGGGTGGTGAGGCTCAGAGAACTTCCGTGTTTTATGCAAAGTTATCATGTTTGTAACTGTCACAGTCAGATTTAGATCCAGGTAAGCCGAGTCCAGGTCCAGCTTCTCCCACTTGTACCACAGGGGCCTTAATGAAATGAGGCTGTGGGGCCATGCACCTGACCTCTCGGAGCTGCAGGAGGCCCAGCTCTCTGATGAGGGTCTGCAGGGCCCACTGTCGATACGCCAGCCAGTGCAAAGTCTTCACGACACAGAATGTTTTCTCTATTTAAAGAAAACGTATCTTCTTTCCTAAAACAAATTTTACTGGTTAAAAAGAGATCACCAGAGATCTACCAAAGCATAAAACAAAATGTGAAATATGACAAGAGGCATAAGCTGTTTCATCGAACACGGAATGGTGCGTTTTCGGGAGCAGCTGTAAATTAAATAAAGAAATGCACATTTGAAACTGCGGAAACCTTCAACAAGTACTTGGGACAGTGATGGGTCTTACAGAACCTTACTGCCATTGATAAAGAAACCAGTGATGATAGGTTTTGGTAAATAACTCTTGTCATTTTATCAGTGGAGTAGAAAATACTTTAATGAGAGGTTCACACTGCGGGACGTGTTCCAGCGGCCCTCTCTTCAGTGCCTGGCTTTGAGGCACCGTCTCCACCCAGACATCAGCCTGCAGCTGCCATTTCTGTTCACCTCCTTCTGTGTTACACAACCAAAAAAAAAATGCGGGCAGACGCCTCCTCAATCCCTCCCTCAGCATCGGCAGCCACAAAGTGGTTCCAGAGCAGATTAACCGGGACAGGGCTCAGGTAGAAAGTGCAGACTGAGCAATCCAGGTAGAAACCTTAATAATTGACTCCACGCTGGCTGCGAGCAGCTATAAAGGATTCTTTGGGGACAGTATTTTACAAAGCAACACAATTGCCTGCATCAGCTAGACTGGCTCTCTTAGCTGAGTTGGGGGATTCTGGAGAGATTTGAATGTCTACATCAGGCGGGTTTTCACTATATATGCAGAGGTTTAATTAAAAAAGAGAGGAGAAAAACTGTATACTGTAATCTTAGGTTGGAAAAATGCTCTTTCCCCCTTGTTTTTAACCATTATTCCAGTGACACCTGGATCATTACAGCAAAGAGAATTTTGAATCTAATTGCCTGCAAGGTGTTTACATATGTTATCACAGAAGCTTGAGAGCAAATCAAGGTAGAGGCAGGCACTTTTTATTTAACCTGCAGCCAGTCTTGTCTCTCCTGTTCCTCGGATGCAAATATAATGTCATTATAGAGGTAACTCAACTTACACAGACGTATTCCTGAAAAGCAGATGTGCGGTGTGGAAACCAAATCATTGTGGATCAAATGATGTTTTACATCCTGAGGGAACTTGCCATTTAAGCATCTGTGGTGTTTGCTGTGACTTAAAGGATTGGCGTTTATGGGACAACTGGTTACCTCTGCCAAGAGGGCGTGTCTCTGTTGGGGTCAGGGTCACGTTAGGCCGTGTCTGACGTGGGGCAAACGTGAATGCCAGTGACTTAATATAACAAAGATTTATGTCCTGTTTGCATGAGAAGCTGAAGCAGGCTGGATGGGCCATGGTCTTCCAGGAACCCGGGGACTTGGACTGTTTCCTTCTTGCAGCTCCAAGTGTCATATGACCACAACCAGTTGCAGGAAGGCAGGAAAGGGAGCTCCTAGGAAGTTGAAAACGGAGTGGGGGACACAGCCTGGCACCTGGGTTTATTTATCACTGTGGGATTGCTTCTCAGGGTTTTGGAAGCATTCCTGAGACTTTCTGAAATAGCCAATTGATTTTCAGAGCTCTTGGTGCATTATTCAGTCAGCAGTACTTCTTGTATACAAATATAACTCTTTATTAAGATAATGAGGAAGTCGAGCTCTTAAAAGGATTTAGTGGTCATCAGATTCAGGAGCCAGAGGGAGAAGATGCATGGGGGAGCAGTGCTGGCCCTCGGAAAGGGTCCTGGCAGAACGCAGTGCTCCCCGTGTGGGATCCGTTCATGCTTCCTAGTTTCCTTTGCCTTGACTTTGTAGGGACCCCTGAGACCTCCTGGTCTCAGGTTGCTCCTCTGACTGATCCTCCTGTTCCCATGTGCTTAGCCTGCATGTTCCTGATCTGGTCTCTAGTGTCCCCTATAATTCTGATCCTCGCCTTTGACCTACATCCTTGCTTTGTAACCTGCTATGGGCCCTTCCAGTGTCTGACCATTGCCCCTCCTCTGTCCATGTCACTGCTCCCAGGCAGCATTGCTTCTAGACTTTTCTAAAGTTTGCTCAAGGACACTGTTCTGGCAGTTCTCCCCCATCATCAGTTTTCTCCCCTGTGTTGAGTATTCTCTGCCGATTATTCCCTTCTCTATTGCATTGTCTGTCGCAGCCTGAAAGAAAGAAAGAAAACTCGTCTTGACCTCAATTCCCATTCTGGTCAACTCTCAATCATCTTCTTCTCATTCCCTTCTGAAAGTCTTCAATTTCTTCAATCACCTTAACTTCTCTTCTCCCCTTCTCACCTGAATCCTCCCTATCAGGCCTTGATCACCAATATTCTCCTGAAACTGCTTGCCAAGGTCACCCTTGATTTCCACATCACCGAATCCAGTGGCTTTCTCAGTCTTCATCTGACTTCAAATCTCAACAGCCCTGGACGCAGCTGTGCCTGCCTTTCTCTCGGTGAAACTCTTTCTCTCCTTGGCTCTAAGATACCATGCTTGCCTGTTTTTCCTCCTACCTTTATAAATGCTCCTTCTCAGCCGTTTCCCTCCCCAGTTTCTCCTCATTGCCTCATCTTCTCAATATTGGGGTACCCCAGCACTCAGCCCTTGGACCTCCTTTTATTTTTTCTATCTGGACTCCCTTCACAGATGATTGAGTCCAGATTCGTAGCTTTAAATGGCATCTCTGTGCTGCCGTTGTCCAAATTCTTATCCCCAACCCAGACCTCCCTGACCCAGACGCACATATCCTGCTGCCCCCGATCTATCTCCAAACCAGCTTATCTTGCACTTTTCTCCATTTCAGTTCATGTAACTTCATTCTTAAATTGCTAGGATATAAGAAAAAATCTTGACACTCAGTGCCCTCCCCCTTTCCCCCCTCTCGCAACCTTCATCTGATCCCTCAGAAATTCCTGACCAATTCTTCTGAAATTTGATCACGTCCCACTGCTTCCATCATGTCTCACCTGCATTATTGCAGTGACTTACCCAACTAGTGTCTTCCGTCTGGCTTTGTCCTTCCTGCCTCCCCCAAACCTATTCCTCCCAAAGCAGCCAGAGGAACCCTATGAAAAGATAGATCAGATCCTGTCACTCTTGCCAATCACCTCTCACTGGATTCCCACTCCATCACTAAACCCAGAGTCCTCATGCTCACCTGCAAGGTGACCTGCCTCCTTGTCATTTCTTTTATCCCATGCTCTTCCCACTTCAAGTACATTGCCTCATTACTGCCCTTGAACATGCCAGGCAGCCTTCCCCTCCTAGGCCTTGACCTTGCTGTGGCCTCTGCCTGACATGCTCTTTCACCAGCTATTCACATGGCTCGCTCACTTCCTATTTTTACTCTAACACATTATGTCTGTGAGACCTTCCCTGATCACTTGGTCGAAAATTGCAGCCAATCCCTCTGACATTTTCTATCCCTTGACCATGGTTTATTTTTTTCCCCTTATGGTGATCACTTTCTAATTATTTACCACATTTTAAAACTTATTTTATCTTCCCCATTGGAATACAAGTTCCACAAGGGCAAGATATTTGGCTGATTTGCTCATCGATGTATCTCTTGTGGCCCACACAGTGCCTGACGTATGATAAGCGCTCAAGAAATACTATTGCATGAGAGAATACATAAGTGGCAGGATTGCGCCGCAAAGTTAATTTGAAATCCTGCTATTTAGAACACTGTTCACAGCTCCCCACAGAAGCCACGCTCTTCGCGGAAGGTAAGTCCTGTAACACCTGCTCAACACCTGACTGCTACACTATGCCCCAAACCGAGGGCATTGCAGTGTCTGCCAACTCGCTCTCGCTCCTCAGACACACTCGGAGGCAAATGTTCACCGCGTAACATCGGGAGGGGCCGCAAAATGCTGAGTGCGACTTTGCTGGGAAACTCAGGAGAGGAAGCAGCGATTTTAGAATTGGAGTTAATTTTACAGAAAAAAAAGGAACCTCTGACCTGGGTCTGTAAGAATGAATGGAAGTTCACCCTGGAGAAAAGGGGGAAATATTAATAGGTCGAAGGAATAGCAGGTCAGATGGCGCAAGTATAAAAGTGGGTGGTACGTTCATAGGAAGGACGACATTCTCCGTGCCGGGAACATTGTGAGGGGTGGGTGGGTCAGAGCTGCCGCAATGCCCTGTTAGGGCATGAGCTGAGCCCTGTTAGGGGCTGAGATGGGCTGTCAGGGTTCAGGATGGACCGGAGCCCTGGAGACTCGTAAAGGAGCAAACGCCCATTTCCTCTCTTAGAAATTTTCTTAACAGCTTGTGGATGATCAGGTGTGGTTCTCAAAATTTTTTTGTTTCTAAGCAATTCAAAAACTTGATTGGGATGCTTCAAAGTTTAGGTAATTACTAATCTCTAAAATCCTATGTACTTCTAATTCATTGTGCTAAGTAACATGCTCATTTGTGTCTTATTTTCAAAACGTCTGACCTCTGAAAGCCCCAGCTGAGCTTCACTGGGTAAGTGTTACCCAGACTTTTGCCTTTACAACATCCACCTACACACTGGCTGAGCAGGGCCATGTTATCTTTCTGGCCACAGCCACTCAGTACAGTCACATTTGATCTTTGGGAAAAGGCCGGTGACCTAGCTGAAGGCAAAGGAGATTTGCTTATCAAAAACGGAAGTGCCAGAGTCCTGGGAGAGACAGCCAAGGGGAAAGATGAGGGAATGGAGAGTCAAATTTATCTTGAGCCTGAATCCTGAATGCTGAATTCATACCAAGATGAAAAAAATTAAGCATAGAAGAGATTAATGTCCTGAGTGTAATGATGTGACTCGGGATCAGAGGGGCTTGAGCTGCCCACTGCTGTGCCCCTTAGGACCGGGTACTGTTCTCAGGGCCCTGGGTGAGTTGAATCATTTAGTCCTCACATGCCTGTGATGTAAGGGCAGTTACTCTCCTCAGTCACAGGCGAGGAAACAGGCATCAGAATTTCCCCAGCAGCATAGAGTCACAGGATGGATTCGAACTCACGTTGGCAACCACTATGCTTTATAATTCATGGCACCGGTTCATATGAAATTTTTTTTCTTTTAGTGAGAATTTAGAATGTCAAGACTTGAAGGAGAATGAGAGATGATGCTGTTCATGGCTTTGTGGGGCTTCCTGGGCAAAGCCTTGTGGACCCCTCCGAGAGCAATGGGGCACTGAGCGGGCAGGGTCAAGAGGGGCAGAGCGCCACCAGCTGCCACAGTTCTGTTTCCTTGGTGGGGACCCACATGTAGTTTAATGAATTTATTTAAAAAAATTTTTCCAACTTAAAAAAATGTTTATTTTATTTTTAGACAGAGGGGAAGGAAGGGAGAAAGAGAGGAAGAGAAACATCAATGTATAGTTGGCTCTCATGTGCTCCCTACTGGGGACCTGGCCTGCAGCCCAGGTATATGCCCTGACTGGGAATTGAACTGGGGACCCTTTGGTCAGCAGGCCTGCACTCAATTCACTGAGTCACAGCAGCTAGGGCCACGTATAGTTTAAAGTAAGAATTATCATGGGCTGGGTGGAGGTGGGCAACAGGAGGGGGATGGGGGACATCTGTAATGGTGTCAACAAACAAATAAATAAATAAATAACCAGAGCTGATACAACTTGGAAACACTGAAAACCATTTTTAAGGCCTTGTAGCCTGAGTTCTCATTTTGTAGATGAGGATTTTGTGGCCAAAGTAATGAGTGCAGATGAGCCATCAGTGAATTGGGGCTTCAGGAACAGAAAACATATCCTCCTTTTTTGCTGATGATTCCCTTTTCTTACAAGTATTTTGTTGTGGGTAGAACACTCAGCGTGAGAGCTCAGCAAACTTTCAAGTGTAATTGCTGGTCCCAGGAACCACGTCATACAGCAGGTCTTAGAGCACGTTTCTCTCGTGTAACTGAGACTTTACGCCTGTTGATTAGTAATTGTCCAGTTGCTCCTGTTCCCTGGAAAGCACTGTTTCACTCTGCAGCTCAGTGGGTTTGGCTGTTTTATTTTATTTTTTAAGATTTTATTTATTTAGTTTTAGACAGAGGGGAAGGGAGGGAGAAAGAGAGGGAGAGAAACATCAGTGTGTGGTTGCATCTTGTGCACACCCCACTGGGGGCCTGGCCCACAACCAAGGCATGTGCCCTCACTGGGAATCGAACCGGTGACCCTTTGGTTCACACACCAGTGCTCAATCCACTGAGCTACACCAGCCAGGGCAGATTTGGCTATTTAATTTTATTTTTAAAAATATTTTATTTATTTTTTAGAGAGAGGGAAAGGGAGAGAGAAGGAAAGAGAGAGAAAGATCCATGTGTGGTTGCCTTTCAAGCGCCCCTTACTGTGGACCTGGCCAGCAACCCAGGTATGTGCCCTGACTGGGAATCAAACCAGCAATCCTTTGGTTCACAGGCCAGCACTGAATTCACTGAGCCACATCAGCCAGGGCAGATTTGGGTATTTTAGATGCTATTTCAGATCCTATAAGTAGGATCATGCAGTATTTGTCTTCCAGTGACTGGCTTATTTTTATGTAGCATAATGTCCTCAAGGTTTATCCACGTGGTCGCATATTGCAGATTTTCCCTCCTTTTAAAGGCTGCATACTATTCCACCGCATGTCTGTACCACGTGTTCCTTATGCTTTCATCTGTCAGTGGACAGATTTAGGTTGTTTCCACATCCTGGCGGTTGCCAATAATGCTGCGGTGAACATAGGCGTGCTGTTATCTCTTGGAGATTCTGCCTTCCATTCTTTTTGGATAAATACCCAGAAATGGGATAGCTCGACGACATTGTAGTTCTATTTCTGTTTTTAATTTTTTGAGGACATTTCATATGTTTAACAAAGCAACTGCACCATTTTGCATTCTCACCAATGGTATGAAGGTTCCAATTTCTCCACATTCTTGCCAACTCTTGTTGTCTTGTTTTTTTCATGAGTAACAGGCATGGCAGGAGTGAAGATATACCTCACTGTGGCTTTGACTTGAATTTTCCTGACGGTTAGTGACACTGAGCCTTTCTTTCACATACCATTTGACCATTTGTATATCTTCTTTAGAGCAATATCTATTTGAGTCTTTGGCAGCATTCAGAAGGGCAGGCATCACACTTACTGGGGGTGAGTGTTCCATCTTGCACCAATTTGAATGACTGTACTTAACTCAGGCTACATTCTAACAGACAGAGTGGCCCTGAGGAAGGCAGTTGAGGTGCTGGGGCGTCTGGAAACACCTGGAGAGTGACTGAAGTATCAAGGATGTGCAGTCTGGAAGAGAAACTAAGAAGCTTGATAGTTGCTTCCAACATAAAGGGCCATTATGTACAGAAAGGAAGAATTTGGGATGCAAAACATGTGGTCTCAAAATAAACAGTAATGAGTGCTTCATTTATAGAATTCCAAAAATGAAAAAGGCATCTGTGGGGTAGTGAGGTCCCCGTCATGAGTTATATTCAAGCCAGGTCGTGAGCATTGTGGGAATGCAGTAGATGTGGTTTCTCCAGTGGTTGGAAGATTTGACGGATTTGCTCCTCAGATCCCTTTAAATGGCAAGACTGTATGAATCTAAGAGGTCCTCAGTCCAAAGGGTAAGCCATTAAGTCTTTACACTCCATTTGATGTTACAAATACCATTTTAGATTATATTCTTTATCCAAGGTCATTTGCCATAACCCTTTATATAAATCAATAGATGATATGATTTTAGCAATTCGCAGCTGATCTAACAATATATCAGTTCTAAACATAGAATGCACATTAGATTTGGTTCACAGATCAAAGTGTTGTAGAGCTGTGAGCTGTGAGGTCCTTAGAGATTGTCTGGTCAAATCCTTTTATTGTAGAGATGACAAAATTGAAGTTAAGAGGCACCCTGCCTGCTCCTGCCTTCCCCAGTGTCCTACTGGGGCATAGGGAATGCTTTGCAGGGGTGTCCAAGCTGCAGCCCGTGGTCTGCATGAGGCCCAGGATGGGTACGAATATGTCCCAACACAAAATCATATATTTACTTAAAACATTATGAGATGGGTTTTTTTTTAATGATTACATGTCACTGTATTTAATGTGTGGCCAAAAGGTTGGACACTCCTGCCTATAAGCTCAACCAAGTTCATTTCTAAGCCAGTACTGTCTAGGGCAGGACACTTAGCACTAGTCTTTGGGTCACATGACAGGAGGCCTAGAATTTGTTGAATAACGATAATTACAATTTATTAAGAGCCAACTCTGTATCAAGCACTATTGTGGATGTTTTGAAAGTGATATGGAACCTTAAATTTACAAAACCGGGATTGTTACCCTTATGCTACAGATGGAGTAAGCGAGACTTAAAAGAAATTCTCTGAGTTACCCAAGGTCACACAGCTAGAAAGCTGACAGGTTTGAGATTCCAGTTCGCAAAGGTTTGCCCCAAAGCCTGTGCTCTTACCCACCTTACTCTGCCATCCAGTCATAGCCCTGGGTCTGCCTGCCTGACCTGGACCATTGTCTCTGGATTTTCCTACTACAGACATTCCCCCAGTTTGTGTCTGGTTTCACTGCTCCTTTTGAGTTCAGGGTGTGGAACCATTGGCCTGCCCTCAGGTTCAGCCTCGGCAGCCAGGCCAGCACCAGGCCTTTGAGGCTGTGATTTCTAAATCGTTTCACCCTGAGTTAGGCCACGTGAAGTATCTTACTCATGGATGTAAATGGGACCTGGGACCTGGCTCCCAGAATTCTAATGGCCAGAGTAATGCAGGTTTCTTTAGACTTCATCCTATTTCCTTGCAAAACTGTAAATAACATACATACTTTTTGTTTTTTACATCAAAGCTTTGCAGACTGTACGAAACAAAAAGGCGTGAAGAGCATTCTACTGTCTTCTGGCACTGGCGCTGTGAAAGCATCCAGGGCAGTGGGGGTCTCTCGCCCGCTTGCAGACAGCCCGACTTTTTCTCCTTGCACACCGGCGACCTGCCAGGTCAGGCGTTTCTCATTCACGAGTTGTTTTCCAAGGGTGTCTTGTGGGCCACTTGGTGTATCTTATTTGTTATGGACACCGAGCTGTGTATGTGTTGGGTCTGCTTTGTCTCCCATGTCACCTTCTCCTGAATCATTTTTATAAAAGGTTCCACTTTTCTCTTAGTTTACTTATATTTAGAAACGATTTAGAACTTAATTGTAGAGTGTTGACGTTTCCAGCTGTAATTGTGGGTTTGTCTGTTTTTCCTTTCAGTTATTCCGTCGTGAGTCAAAGGTCTGTTAATAGGTGCAGGCGTATTTAGGATTGATCTGTCTTGAAGAAGTTCTTATCATAGAAATATGTTCCTCCTAATTCAGCAACAATAGCTCGTTCTACCTGTGTTGTTATGTTTGAAGTGAGTTTCTTGTGGACGGCGTATCGTTGGGTGATTTTTTAAAAATCCTCTTGGTCCATTTCTGCCTTTTATTAGAATATTTGGACATTTATATTTAAAGCAATTATTTCTATATCCGACTGAGTTTGTTCTGTTATTGTATGTTTTGTGTGTTTCCTTTGTTTCTTGTTGGGTCGTAAAATGTTTTCTATTCAGGTCAATTTCACTGATAGTTTAATTAGTTCAATCATTCCTTGACTTGTGAGGTTTTCTGTGCTCTTGGGTGTCTCTTCTATGTTTTCTTTTGCATTTCCATGTGAATTTCAGAGTCCCAGCATTCCTAGAAAGTCTGCTGGTGTTTTAAATTAAGAGTCCACGAATCTATGTGTAAGATATAGGGCAACTGATCTTTATATGGTAGGGAGTGCCCTTATCTATAAGTGTGAAACAGATTTTTATTTCTATAGTTCTCTTTATTGTCTTTCACTTTTGGTTTATACTTTCTTCATGAAAACAGGACCCATGTTTTGATGTATTTATTTCTGGCTACTTTGTATATATCGGTGGCACTTAAAATGATCTATTTAAAAATATTTTTTATTTATTGCTCTAATGTAGAAGGATAGCATTGGTATATGGATTTTAGTCTAGCCATTGCCAGATTTTCTTAAGTGCAGTAATTTGTCTGCAGAATAATTTGGTTTTTCTATGTAGATAATCATGTCATCTGTGGATAATGACACTTTTGTTTCTATTATTCCACTCTCTGTAGCTCTATTCTCTTGAATACTACTGTCTGCTTAGGTTCTTCTCCACTGCTGAGTGGGAGTTATTTTGTTAGGAAGCCGTATGCTATCAAGGATTTTACAGAAAATAATTCCAACAATTCTCTGTTGAGGTGATGTTTCTTTCAGGGTTCTGGTAAGATGCCATTTATTAGGCTTTGGAAGACATTCTGTCTATGCGTCTTGTTTCAGAATTGAGTTCATACTGATCCCATGAAATGAACAGAGAATCTACTATATGCCAGAAATTGTCCCAGAGATGGGAGAAATCACAGAGAACGAAACAGTTAGAAATCCCTGCCCTTACATGTCTTACATCGTATTGTTTCTTGAGTACTTGGTACAGTTTACCTATAAAACAGTTTGAGAGCAGTCCTTTTTCTGTGAAACATTTTAAAATCACTGGTGTAGTATCTTTTATGAGAATTGTTTTTTTTAAAGCCAGTTTTTATAAGTTAAATTTATTTAGGAACTTGTAGATTTCTCTACATTTTAACACAAATTGGTATAAAATTAGCAATAATAATAATAATCTTTTACTTTTTGGCTGTATCAATAGTTGTGTTTCTTTCATATTTCAAATATAAATTTCTTTCTATATATTTTTATCTTGGTTTCTGAATTTTATTTTGTGCCTCTTTTTGCATAGGAAATATATTTATATGGTTAAAATTAAGAAGGTAGAGAATTATATGCAGTGGAAATATCTTTTTATTCTTCTCTTCCTGCCATTACATTGCTATCTAATAAATAATGTTATTAATTTTTTATATAGCCTTCTAGGTAAGGACACACAATTTGTAAGTAAATATAAAGTATATATAAATGCATAGTTTTACAGTACCTTAAGTAATAGCATACAACACATGCTTTTGTTCCCCTAACCTTTAGCAGTTAATCTGTGTTGGGGTTTTTTTAATAACAAGAAATAATGAGTTTTTCTATTCTCTTTTATAGAGGCATAGTAAAATTTCATATGGCTGTATATAATTTGTTTTTCCTATTTTTTAATCAAAGGACGTAAGATTATAGTCAATGTTTTGATACTAAAAGGAACACTGCAATAAATAACTTTATCCGTGTGCCGTGTTGCATACATGCAGGTGTGTCTGAGAATAAATTCCTCCAACTGACATCATTGGATTAAAGGGTTCAGGGAATGTATTTTAGTTTGTTCATTTTGGGTGGGATAGATGTATACATGTTATAATAAAATTCACAATAAACTAAAGGGTAAATGGTAAAAAATAAGTGTCCCTCACCCCTTTTCCCAAGTTCCTCTTTGAGGGGCAGTCAGATGTCTTTCTAGAGATATTCTGTGCATTGTACAAGTATGCATGCAAATAGCACAAATTCTCTTATGTCTCGGATTGTGTATCAGCATGTGGGTATTGGAAAGCATTTGCTAATTTCTTGGCTAAAAATAATCATTAGACTTAGTGGATCCACTCATTTTAGAAACATATTTTTTGCTGGTCCAGTTTTTAGGCTTGGCTCTACACCAGCATCCTGTGGACCTCGTTAGGACCAATGATACCGCCCCACTGACTTGTATCGTGCCCATTTGTGTGTGAGAGAGAAGGGGGACCATCTGAGTGGATTTTCCTTATCCACACACTTCAACATGGTCCGGTGCTCCTTGTCTGCCATCTTATCCCTCCTCGCTCAGTAGCATCTTCGTGACGCTTCCATATTTCTTCTGCATCGTGCCTTCATTTTCTTTGTGCCATGATGTCGCTTTCTGACTTGACTTTCTCATTTCTATGGGTTGTGTTCTTCGGTAGCTTACTGAGAAAGGAATGTAGCAGGAAAAAGCTTTAAATGATCCATGTGTGAAAATATCTACTCTTTCCCTCCCATTTAATTGGTATTGGGTTCGTATAGAAATCTAATTTAGAAAATGTTTTCCTTCAGAATTTGGGAGTCATTGCTTAATGGTCTGCCAGTTTTTCATATTAGTGTAGAAATATCAGAAATTATAATGATTCTTGTTTCTTTCTATGTCACCTGTTTTTGTTTTCCTTTGAAAGTTTTTGGACCTTATTTATGTCCTCAGTGGCCCGAAATTTTACAGTAATGTGCCTTAGCATAGGCTCATTACCACCTACTGTGCGGTGCCCTTGTAATCTAGAAAATCGTGCCTTTCATTCCTGATAAATCTCCTTGAATTATTTCATGGATGGTAATTTCTTTTATTTTTATCTGTTTTCTCTTTTTGAATGCTGGACATATTGAAATGGTTCTTTTATTTGATTATCCTTTTTTAAAAAAACCGTGGGAGAGTTTGACATTTTTTTAAAAGATTTTATTTATTTATCTTTAGAGGAGAAGGGAAGGAGAGAGGGAGTGAAATATCAATGTATGGTTGCCTCTGGTGTGTCTCCTGCCAGGAACTGACCTGCAACCCAGGCATGTGCCCTGACTGGGAATCGAACCGTGATCCTCTAGTTCGCAGGCCCGCACTCAATCCACTGAGCTACACCGGCCAGGGCTATTTGATTACCTTTTTTTCTACTGTGAACAATTTATTTTCTTTTTATTTTATTGTAAAGTTCCTCACATTTATTTAACGGTCCTGCTGTTTGATCTTTTCATTTCTGCTCTAATGCATTTGGTTTTGTTCCCTACATGTTCCTTTTATTTTAACATTATGTTATGACTTTATTAAAGCCTTGTCTTTCCTTATAGCTCTGAGGGTGTTTTTAAAGATTTTTATTGAATCCGTCATGGTGACATTGGTTAATAAAATTACAGAGGTGTCAGGTGTACAATTCTGTAACACAGCATCTGCGTATTGTAGTGTGTTCACCAGCCCAAGCCAAGTCTCCTTCTGTCACCGTTCACCGGCTTTTACCCCCTTCTGCCTTCTCCCCGTGCCTCCCTGTCGCTGTGGTGATCATCATACTGCTGTCTGTGGCCCTGAGGTTTTTACTGTGTGTTTTTTGTTAGTCCCTTCACCTTCTTCTCCCAGCCTTCCCAACTCTCATCCTTCCAACAGCTATCAGTCTGGTCTCTGTCTCTACGCACCTGTTTCTACTTTGTTTCTTAGCTTATTTTGTTCACTAGCGTCCTCTTATAAGTGAAATCATATCAATGATAACTTTTTTGTAGGTTTCCCTTTTCCTTTGTAAGTAATCTCTGCTTTATCCCAATTGCTTCCTCCAACTCGCCCCCCCACCTCAGTGTTTTCAGTCTTATGTGCCTGTGATGTTCGAGGCTTTCCTTGTATGTGAGATAATCCCTGATTGTTCGTTAGTCACTGAGAGATAGAGACTAAGAATGTACTTGTATGCCCCGAGCGCATGGGTGGGGTTGTCGGTTCTGAGCATCACTGTGGGCCCAACCACGTGAGTTCTCTGCTGGGGGATCCCTTGTTCATAACACCGCTGTTTCTGGGGCATTCACTAATCTTTCCTTTATTAACCACTTCCTTATACCTTATTTGGGTCTATTTTCTTCTTTTTTCTAATTTCTTAGGTTGTTTTCTTACCTCATTAGATGTTACCCTTTCCACTTTTTAAAAAGTATTTAAATAGGTAAAAAATTCTCTAAACCACACCTTGTTTTCGTCCTGCAGGAGTCGATGTCTGGTGGTCTCATTGCTATTTGGTTCTAAATATTCCGCAATCTCTATTAGGGGACTCTCCTTCCTTACTGATGGATTATGTGGAGATGCGCGCGTGCGTCCATGTGCCTGGGTGCGCAGTCCTTCTTTCCTATTGGTGTGTGTGTTTTTTTTTAATTGCATTGTGGTCAGAAAGATCTGGTCTTGTGGTAGTAATGATTGAAAGTAGTTCACATTTGCTTTCTAGCTTGTGATGTGATTGATTTTCGAAATGTTCCCTGTGAGTTTGTAAAGAAACATGATACCAAATTATTGGTTGCGTGTACTGTGTATGTCTCCTATGATCTAAGTTTGTTTGCTGTTTTGTCCGGCTATCTGATAGCCTTATTATCAATTTCTGATAGACATGTATTAAAATTTCCCAATATCATTGTAGATGTTCTTTCTCCCTGCAGTTCTTCCATTTTTGCTTTATGAATTTAAAACTATTTGGGGGGGTATATTCAAATGTAAAATTATATCTTTCTGGAGAAGTGAACATTTTTACCATTATGAAAAGATTCTTCTCTTTATCTCTAGTAATGCTTTTGCTTTAAAGTCTATTTTTGCCTGATACAAACACAGCTGTACTATTTTTCTTTTGGTTTATGTTTCTATCTAATAAATTTTTCCATATCTTTAACTTCAACCTTTCTTTGTCTTCATGTTTTAGGAATATAGCTTATAAACAGCCTATAAAAATATCATGTGTGACAATCTATGCTTTTTAACCAGTTTATTTTTATTGTAGTTACATGGACGTGAGTATTTAGCTTTATTTTTTGTATTTTATCTCATGCTTCCTCTTTGTTTCTTCCTCCTTTTTTTTTTTTGCCTTTAGTTGAATTGATTCAACTAAATACTCTACTGTTTTTGATGATGTTAATTTTATTTCTACTCTTTCAGTGGCTACTTTTAAAATCTGTTCAATGGATCCTTAACACCATATAAAAATAATCAGTATTCTTACCTCCTTCACCAACATGAGACCTTAGAGCGACTCACCCCTGCACCAGTGTCTAGATGTCCCCCGCTGGCTCTTTCATTTATTAGATCATAAATTAGACACCTTATTAATGTTTTACAGAGTCAGCTTTTATATGAATTTATGTGCATATTTACTTTTTATTTCCCTCATTATTTTTTCTGTACATCAGAGCCTCTTCCTGCTCTTTTTTTTTCTTCTTGAGACACATACTTCAAAATGTTCTTTAGTAAAGGTCTAATACTGATAACCTCAGATTTCTATAGTTACAAATATCTTTATTCCATCTCTTTTCCTGAGATATCACTCATATGAGAGCAGAAGTTTAGGTTGGTGCAATAAAACTCTAACATAATGCACTAAGTGTGAGCCCAAATATTCATCTTTGTAAAATGCAGGGTCACATTAGTTTAAGGTTGAAGTGACTTGGTTGAGCCTAGGTAGGTGGGGGTCCCCGAGTCCAAGCTGTCAGATCCAAATCTGTCTGGATCCCAGCATCACTTAGAGGCCATCTGGTGGCTGTTCCACTTATTTTAGGTTAAATACCGATGGAGACAACTCTGGGTCCTGTGACGGGCTGAGACTTCCAAGAGGTAACAGTGATTATAAGGATCTCCTAGTTAGTTGGGGAGATTGAAATTCATCTTTATTAGCACTCTGCCCACCTCTTTGACCTTTGGTGTGTATGAGAGAAGACCTTGAGTCAGAAAAGGAGCCCATCTTTAATTGCATTACACACGTATTCACTTTCCGAAGAAACACATTACGGCGTGGGATTTTTCTGTACTTATTTTTGTCATCACTTGGGGAAGACTGTAACACTATATATAGTGTTACACTATATAACACTATATAACACTATAGTGTTCTGGCTTTGCTGCTGCTGAGATGTGAGTTGTCTGTTTAATGATTATGACTGTGCAAGTCATCTTTCTTATCTCGAATTGCTTTTGAGGTCTTTAAATATCTCTGGTGTCCCAGAGATTGACTGTGGTGGATCTTGGAATTGCTGAGATTCCTAAAGTGAGGCTTCGTATCTTTCGACAGCTGGGAGAATTCTCAGCACTTGGCCTCTGCATGTTGTTACTCTTTTACTCTTTGGTTTCAATACCCTTCTGGAACTATGGTTATATCAAGGCTCGACCTTCTGACCTTGCACTCTTGGGTTTATTAATTTCGCTTTCCTATTTTCTGTTGTTTAAATATTTTTGAGTAACCTCCTACATTTTTACCTCTCTTTGATATATTTATTCTGTTTAATTTTTTCATTGAGCTTTTTATTTTGAAATTGAATTACAGTGAACATGCAATAAAGTACCCAATTCTTACATGTTTAGTCTGATGAGTTCAGACAACATGCACGTAGCCATACAATTACATAGCCATGTGACAACCTTCCGTAACAAAAGGAAAACTTTGCTATTAGCCCGGAAAGTTCTCTGGTGCCTCTTTCCGGTCACTTCTGTTAAACTTTTCGGTTCTTTCATTGTTATGGTAATTTAAGAAGTTACATTTGACTGTTTATTAAGTCTCCCAGGCCATGTTTGACAGTTGCTTTTTACTTATTTTCTAAGCTCCTTTCTCTGATGATGTAAACACACTAAAAATAGTTATTTCGTCATCCTCTGTCTGATCATTCCAATGACCAGAGTCTGTTTCTTGCTGCCAAGAAACAGACTGCCCGATCGTCACACATGGTGGCATTTTAACCCTGAGTTCTGTGACCTGAGTTGTGAACAGATAGTCACTGAAACATCACATGGGCCATTCACAAGGCCTGTGTTGGTCTTGTATTGTTTGGCTGCATTGCCTTTGAACTATTCCCTTTGAATGTACATATCCTCTTCATTACTGTTTATCAACGAAGAGATCAGTGGAGCATAAATTGGGGAAGATAAGGAGAATTATTTATGTAAAATAATGTTGCGTCTCTTTTGGTGATTCCCCTCACACGTGTAGTGTGACTGTAACCTGTTTCTGTTCGTGATTTTCCCTCTGTACTGTGCTTTTTGCCCTGCGTGTCTCGGCTGCTCACAGTTTTCAGCTTTTAAGTGTAAGTTCTCAGAAATCACAGCCCCTATCCGGTGACAGTGTGTTCACAGTTGCGATGGCTTCCTCGCCCTCTCTCACCCCGGCGCTCTGCCTTGGCGAGGGGTTAAGATCAGAGGCAATAAGAATGAGATGTCAGCGCTGTTTCTTCTTAAGTTTCTTTCCTCCCGAATTCAGTCAAGTCCACCCGCTGCTTCCACACATCTTTGACCAGCCGTCTCTTCACCTGCCTTTCCTGGAGGGCTGCTTTTAAGGGTCTTATGGAAGAACAGAGCAGCTAGGTCAGCTCCCAGAATTCTTCACCTCGGTCCAGATTTCTCCATATCGGCACCTATGCCTCACTGTTTAGAGCTGTTTGCTTATTTGGCAGACTGATAAAGTTAAAAAAATTGTTGCTGTTTTTGTGAGTTTAGAAGGGGGTTTATGGAATACAAAATGTCCTGACTCTTCCAGCTTTACATGGAAACCACCTGATAATGTTTCATAGTTTAAAAAGTAATCAAAGTGAAGTAACCAGCTTGGGAACAGGCTCTATGGGAGAAGCCAAAGGGCTAGCATTTGTTGGGTTATTTCTGTATGTGTTTTACCTCTTCCTTGGACTCACTTATCTCCTCTCCACTAACACAAAATAATTGGTAATATTTGACGATGGTGCTTATAGCCTGGCCAAGTCAGACCGTCATGGTTCACTCTGGCAAAGACGGCAGACCTGAAGCCAAATTTATGCTGGTCCTTCCATAGGATGGGGTGGTCACTGTAAAGGAACTCCATGTCCGAGAGCCGCAGGTCCCTCTGTACCCAGGCTGGCCATGTGGCGAGCGCTCACCAATGGGACATAAACAAAAATGATGATGCCACTTCAAGGCCAAGGACACTAAGAAGAGGTGTGACTTTTCTGCCTTCTATTTTCCCAGAACAGAACAGATGGCTTCAAGACTCCAGAGGAAAGCCACAAGATGTTTCAAGGAACTGGGGTCTTTTAATCACCACACAGGGAAAAGAAGCTTATTTACCAGGGACACCTTACCTTAGAATGCGATGTAAGTGAGAAATGTACTTTAATCTATAAGGGTGCAGGAATTTTGGAATTGCTCTGTTAGAGCTGTGTGTACTGCCCTAGTTTGCCTAATCTACATATTTGTGCTGGAAGACCTATTCCCAATTTTTTGTTGGGGGAGGGGTGTGCGTGTGGTCAGAAACACTAGGAAATCTGACTAGATTTGCCACTTTGCATGATTTATCTTTATGCTTGTCCAATTTTGCCTTCTTAAATGAGTTTGCCTCCTGACACATGGCTTTGTGTAATGACGTGCACCTCTTAAACCTTTTGTTTCATTTTATTTTCCGTATTGCCTGGGAACTGTTTTTTTAATGTGACAATGAAGGAAGCACATTTCTGTGCAGTCTACCACATTTCTGTATAAGGGCGGGAACGCGTCTTATCTTCCTCTGGAGACATTTTACAGAATGCCTGTGTTCAAACCCCAGACCTTCTGGTTATTTTGTGTCTGCTCCACTTTCCCGTACTGAAAGTTCTTTTTATTTAATATCTCCCCAAGACTTGTACTTTTGAACCCTGTGATGTTTCTCTTCCAAAAATTTGGATGGATTGCGATGTTCTCACTTTCTTCCCTGTTCTGAAGGGGGAGCACAGTGCACCCCTGGAAGAGATCACTCCATTTGTGTGGCAACAGTGATCAATGACACTTCTAGGAGAGGATCACCTGTCAGTCAGTTGTGGCCTCTGGCTGTAATTGGAAATAAACAAAGGGTTTAATTGAGTTGATCTGACTCCAGGCCCACAAGTTAATGTGAGTAGGAAGGAAGAGGGGTTGGAAATCTCACCAGCTCTTTCGAGGTGCGTGAGAGTGTGGGCGTTGGGCTCTCTCTCTCCAACATTCAGAATCTTCCTCCAGTCTCGGCTCAGATGTCAGGCTGAGTGTCCTGGAAGATGAAGAGGAGAATGGATTGGGTGGCGGCAGCCAGGAATTTTCTCCCGTGCCTGAAGGCGTGGGTTACTGTTTCTGGCACTGAGACTTAGCAGGTGCAAAAACGGGGAGCTTGGCCTGAGAATGACTGAGGGCCCCAGCAGAGCTTGACCCAGACTTCCAAGGCTGGTGGTTCTGCTGCGCCCTGACAGCTTGTCTTGCCTGGTCCCCCTGAGGCAGCTGAAATGACCTGCGTGCTCCCCAGAACGAGTAGAGGAAGTCTCTGCTCTGTCCCGCCCCCTTCAGGGTGAGGAAGGGGCCACTCACTTTTCCCTTCACAGTTCCCCGGGTTTGGTGCGTGACTAGCTCCTTTTGAAGCGTTTCCCATTGGCTTGGCAAGGCACAAGGGTTAATTAAAGCTGCAGAAAGAGGCAGACTGTTTGGCTTTTCCTCACAGCTGGGCTGGGAGGGCATAGTCCTGGGGGGCTGAGCACAAACTCGGTGGGCCTCCCAGCTGGCGTGGAGTCAAAGGCTTCTGTGGTCTCAGGTGTGTTTACTTTGCTGGCCCTCTGGTTGTTAGGGAGGCCAGAGGCACTGAATGGCCATAACCCAGAGTCAGGTTAGCCCTGGGAGGAATTATACATGCAAGTGAGATCAGCAACATCCTGGTTGTTTACCCTGAAACACACAGGGGGTGAGGGCTGGCCCAGCTGTCTGAGACGTTTCCCTGAAACCCCAAGAGCAGCTGGGCTGTCTCCTCCCTTGTGACAGGCAGGCCTATCATTATTAAATCACGCTGCCCTGGGCCATGTGACAAGCAGACTATGGGGCAAATAATACAGAGCAGAAGAATGGAAAGGGACTGTGTTTTCTTTTCTTTCATTCCCTTTGCAGAAAGCCTGCTAGTGTTATGCTAAAATCTGCCTATTGATTTGGATATAAATAGCCCCCTTTTTCTAATCCAGATGCAGCCTTGCACCCCTCTGTACAGGGTTAGTGATTCTCTGTTGTGTCTTGGGAGTAATAAGAAGATTCCACTGGAAAGAATGTGGGCAAGTCAGCCCTGGTAAGATTACATAAAAGGAGAGGAAAATTGAAGAAAGTATGTAATAAACCTCAATGTCTAGTTGAGTGTGATTTTTAACAAAAGGCTCTCGCATTTAGCTCAATGACTTCAGATTTGTAGATAGCAGCTAAATGCATTTTATTCAGACTTTTCCAGCCCTGGGCAGGAGCCATTTCAGAAGGCAAGGCAATCCTTCTGGAAAGGCATAAGCTGCTAAAACCAGGGGCTTGGGGTGGCTTTCAGCTTCTTGGTGATTTGTACTCAGAACTGCAGAGGCTTGGGTCCAGCTGATGAGCAGCTACGTATCTTATGGGGGGGCTTCCACTTCCCAGATCTAAGAACGAGTCCTCTGGTGAACCTTTGATTCATTCTTGTGTTTTTATTTTTTTCATAGCTCCAGTATTCTTGGACTTCAATGCCTGCCAATTTATTTGTATTTATCTTGGCCCCTGCTCTGTTTCAGCAATGTTACCCGTGTCTCTTTCCCTGTGGCCCTCAGATATTCCAGCCTTGTAGAGAACCATTTCCCAAGCATGTCCTCATCCGATCTATGGATGCTACATAATAAAAGACTTCATGGTCAACTTAGATGGAGAAATGATGCATAATGCTCTCCTGGAAATTTGTAATGCACTTTATAACAGGCACCGAAGGAAAACTATTAGCTTTTGTTTATATGAATATGTATATATATATACACACACACAGGTACACACATACACATTTAATATCAAAGTGCCTGTCCCCTCCTAAGAAGTTGCCTTGGTCCTTCAGCTGTGGTACCCACAGGCTGAGAAATCTGTCTAGACCCCTAGACATGCAGGCTACTGAGAAATGGCAGTGGACCATCACATCCTCTGAAACGGCTTACCTTTTTATTGCAGGATAGTTGGCATACAGTATTATATGAAAAGGTTCACTCTTGAAGGCAAAGGGTGAGCACGGGCTAATCGTGTGCATAGAAATGAATCAGATGTTTAGTGAAGCAGGGACTGGCTCCTGTAAACCAGATTGGCTGCTGTCCACACGCAGAGGGGCTGGAACAGGGAGACCCTTGGTCCTGTTAAAAGTAGACCCCCGGCAGGGCCCTTAGAAATGAGAGTGAATTCCTGGTGCTGCATGGGATGCCTGGATGCAAACCCTCTGTAGTGCAACTGCATGAGAGACAACGTGAGTGAAAGGCACATACCAGACGGAATTAACAGAGGTCAGGTTTGAGCTCACTGTTCCCACTGATTGTGTATGCGAGCCTGGGCCAGCCATTTAATCTCCTCATACCTAATTTGCCAAGTAAGATGGTTGGACAGGGTGCAGGTTCACACCCAGTTCTGAAAGTCGTACCATATCAGGACTGTCCAAATTGGTCTTTATGTGAGTACGAAAGAAATGAAACCAATGCATATTTTCCCCAGGGTCCCCTGGCTTCTCTGGTTCCCTTAGGTTCTTGGGAGATGATATGCTTCCCAACCATAAGTGTTGCACTGTTTGGTTAGAGTATGCCATCCTGAGTCAGGAACAAACCACAATTTGAGGCAAGGAAAAAGCCCCTCACACAGGTGTGTTACACGCATGTTATAATTTTCAGTTACCTCTATTAAGAAGAAAGCGCTCCCTTTGCATTCTAGAGGGAGGCAGCTTTAAATCTTGTGTCTAGCAAATAGTTAATTATGAAATACCTATTGTGTTATGTAGCAGGCTCTGTCTAGGCACCTGGGGTATTGTGCTGTGTGTGTCTGTGTGTGTGTGTGTGTAGGGGAAACAAAGACGAGATCTTGTACTCTTATGGAGCTTGTATTTTAGTGGAGGGAGACTGAATAGACCATCTACTCCATAAATAAGCAAAGCGTATAGCAAAAGGTAAATTATGTATGTTAGATTAACTGTGTTAGAAGATGACAAATTCTATGGACAAGGGTAAGGGGCACAGCGTGTTGTAATTATAGAGGGGGTAATTAGGGGAAGCCTCACTGAACCAGGGTCTGTTGCACTAAGACCTGGAGGGCATGAGGGAGGGACGCACACGCCAGTCTGGGGGGAGAGGATGCAGGCAGAGGAACCAGTCAGTGCAGAGGCGAAAGAGTGCTCGATGGCTTCTGGGGTGGTGAGGCGTCCTGGGAGGCTGGAGTGGTGAAGTCCGCTGGTGTGTTGAAAAGGGGGAGTCTGGGCTGCTTTGTCTGGCTGGAAAAAAGACCCTTAGACTGACTAGTGAAACTTCCATGTCCAATGGCAGTGTTGCCTGGCCGCAGACTCCTTTACTTTGTAGGAAGTCTGGGAGGAGGGGGGCTCCCTGCCTGGCTGGGGATACTCTGTTAGCATCTGCAAATCAGAACAATCTCCCCAGCAGCGAAGCACCAGCCTCTGCATCTGTAACAGCCTCCCCTGTAATTTATGCATTTGTGGTGAGCTCAAATGCTGACTCTATCATTATCTGCGTTTATTATTGTTGCCATTTGCATATGTTTGATGGGGGAGGGGGAGGATGGCAGGAAACCTCTGGATGGATTCCAAGTTGGAAGCCTGCCTGTCTCCCCTCACCCTCCACTTCTCCCCCCTCCTCTGCCTTCCCAGGGCCTGGACCAGGGCCAGTAGTGAATGAAGGTATGGCACAGGTGAGCATTCTCTCTTGTGCCTGCTGCCCTCTCATGTGCCTGCCTCCTTTCTCACGCCTTCCATGCCTCTCTCCCAGCATCCCTGACTTCCAAGTACTCAGTGCAGTACAGCAAACCTGCCTCCCTCCCCACCCCATGAACCATCAGTACTGACTCTCAACCAGCAGCTGATAAATTTGCTCCCATTAACAGAAGCCTGGCGTTTACATTGCATGAATGGGGGGCAGGGAGTGCAATTCTGCTTTTTGACAGAGAATTAAAAAGATTTCTCTTATTTTGCTGTTTCGTGTATCATCAAGTTGAATGGGAGAGGTTATGGGATGCTGGGGAGGCTTCTCAGCATCCTGAAACCTCAAAGTTACTGCCAAATGGTAGGCAGCCAGCTGCTCAGCATGACCCCTGCCACCTGCTTACCCCATGTCAGCTCTACCTGATACCTGATTTCCGTAAGTCACCTTTCTGCACAGGAGTTCACTGCTGGTTTTGTTCTTTCTCTCCCTCCTTCTCTCTGGGGCTAGGAAACGTTCAGCAGAGAATACCAGGGGTGTTCAGCTTACAGTCCACCAGCCACATGCAGCCCAGGATGGCTGTGAACACAGCCTGACACAAAATCATAAATTTTCTTAAAACATGATGAGATTTTGTGTGTGTGTGTGATTACGTGTCACCATGTATTTAATGTGTGGCTCCAGACATCTCTTATTCCAGCGGGGTGCAGAGACACCAAAAGGTCGGGCACCCCTGGAAGTTGTAAAGGGAAACGTTTATGTGAGCCTTGGAATTGCCTTGGGGGCCAGGGAACAGCTGGGGTCGGAAACGAGGGGTAGACAGAACTGTTGCCCAGTGGCCAGCGACTTGGTTTTCCATGTTGCCTCCATTGGAAAATAGTTTGCACGGGGGCCCTCGTCTGATTTCATTTCAGCATTCGTCTTGATCGATGGTCCCAACGATCACAGCCCCATCCCTTTGCTGTCTGCCCTCGTCTGCTGGGCTGCAGGCCGTGAACGCGGGACCATAGCCACATGTTTTAGTGACTCGGAGTGAACAAGCGCGTCAGCTTTTCTCTTCTCCCCAAATTTCCACCCTTTTAGCCTTTTTATGCAATCAGCAATGTGTCTGATCTACATTTCTTTGAGAAGAGACACTGTCAGCCCGCAGAGAATATTAAACTAAATGGAGGTATGACAGATACTAGCTGTGCAAAACTTTGGAAGAGATCTAATGAGAAAGGGCATGCAAATGCCCCATTTATAATCTCTTTCCCCCGGCTCTTGCCATCACCGTCACCATCACCACTACCATCATCAGCATTATCCTAAGTTAATACGATTACCACCAGGCATTGAAGATTTAGTATTTTGTTACTCTTACAAGTCTTTCCTATGAATAGACTTTAAATGATGTCAATCACCTCAAAAAGGCAGCTGTGACCCCCTTATCACAGATGAAAAATATGAAAGTTTGAGGGGTTTCGTAACTGGCCCCAAGTCTAAGCCATCCAAAATAGGGAAAGTTTTTTTTATAATCAAATAAAGGTAAATAGTTAACATGTGTATGTATAAATACAAGTAGGTCTTTAGGTAGTGATGCACTTTAGACAAGATTCTAAAGAGCTCCTTACACAAGATGCTGTCCTGGTGTCTTAGGGTCTGTGCTATGTTGGGTCTTGGGTGCACGTGTCCTGATCAGGCAAGCCACCTCCGTGTCAGCCTTAGCCTGACCCCTCTTTTCTCTTTGTTGGGTCCCTTTCTCCCTATGTCGATAGTGACATTTGGCTGGCTCCTAAGTGGGTGGCCTGTGAACAAGGGTTGCCAAGGCTCCTTTGTTAGTGAGTTTTCATACCACCTCCTCGGAGAAGCCCTCCGATCCCCAAAGTGCGGAGCTCCTCTGTGTTTGCAAAGGACATCGTTTCTAGTTCGGTTAAAAATGCTGTGCGTATCGCAACGTGAACAGCGTGTCCTACGCAGTGCTTCCACAGCCCTTCCGCACAAGTAGCAGGCTTTGCTCTAAGACTTCAGCATTTATTGATTCCTCTAATCCTGCCAATAACCCTGCAAGGTCTGTGCTGCTGTGGTCTCCATGATATAGGCGAGGCCCAGAGAGAGCAGTAAACTGCTCAGGGTCACCTAGCTAGTACATGGCAGGGCCAGGGTTATGAACCTGGTCTGTTTGGTGCCAGCACCTGAGCCTTGATCACCTCCCCTTCCGGTGGTGACCTTCACCTGTTCACATGGCTGTTTGCTAGCTACACTGCGACCTCAAGGGCATGGAGTGTACCCATGTACTCATTGTCCTCAGCTCTGGACATGTTGCCTGGCATCCAGCAGGCATTTGGAAATTCTTTGTTGAGGAGTGAGAGGAAGAAGGGGAGGAAGGACTGAGAGGCAGCCAAGGCAAACCACCCAGGTTTGTCTCTGAGCCTTAAGGCAGTTAATTGCTGCCTGGACTCTGTCTCAGGACCGAGCTCTCACAGAACCAGCCTTGTGGGACTAGTGCTTTCTCGGTCACTGTCCCTTTTTGCCTCTTGTCCATTTGCTTCTACTATCCCCCCACCCCACAGTTTTCCCCACTTGGGTTGCATTTATATCTCATGCTCCTTTGTCCTCGCAGCCATATCTCCATTGGGACGCCTGTCTTAGCTTGCAAGGACAGTCTGCCCATGTCACCTCTTCCTCCCCGCCACCCTGGTTGCAAAATCCTTGAGCAAACGACCTCATCGTCACCACCCTGTGCCCAGTGTCCAGAACAGGGCCTGGCCCACTACAGGCCCTCCTGGCAGGGTCTTTAAGCGAGACAACACTTGGCCATTGCTGGGGCTGTAAGCAAAGAAAGTGCGGGGAGAGATTGTTCGATATTTGAAGAAAAAAAAAAGGAAACGAATTTCAGGCCCAAGGAACTGAGAATCATCTGGAACTTGTTTCTCCTCCTGTTTCCTCTCTTCCCTCCAGCTCTTGTCACTTGATCAGTGATGCAGATGGATTTTTCTCTCAGGATTGGTGAAAAGGGGCTGAGAAGGTGGTGGGACTGGGTGGGGAGGGATAGGGAGTTAGAGGAAACATAAAACAATAAAGATGATTTAATTTATATTTGATCGCAGCAACCAGCTGGCTGTGCCATCAATTATTGTACCCCAGAAGTTATTAGAGAGCACCTCTGTCACGGGGACCTTATTAGCTGGGGATTTATGGAGCTCAGAGCCTCGGCGGGAAACACTGATATTTCACTCAGAACGTCACCTGCGGACGTCTGGGTTGTCTCTCTCTCAGCCTCCTCTCTTCTCGCATGTCCTCTCATGCTTGGGCCCCCTCGCCTCGGACTTGACTCCCAGAATGCTTTGCTCCTCAGGGATACTTGAGTGGAAGCAATCTTACCTGTGCTCTGACTCGCTCTGTGTGTGCCCCACACCTGTGGCTGTAACATTCCTGCTTTCCGGGCGGAAGGTCTTCTGGGCCCGTTCAAATACTTCTGGAGCTTTCTGTGTCTTAAACCACCTCCATTGATCCACTTTCCAGGAGGGAGCAAAACTGGACATCGGACTTTATTCTATGCGGGTGTCATGTGGTGGCAAGAGTCCCAGGACCCCAGCCCTTAGTCTCCTGGGCCCACGGGTCACCTTCTCTCCGGGGCCCCCGCACAGATGGGCCTGAGCCCTCCCCTAAGGAAGTTTCCGGCTCTCTTACTCCGGTCACGTGATGGACTTCATATGAGCGGGAAGGTCGCCTTGACATCAGAGGCGCATTTCTTTTGAACACAAGCAAATGCTTTACGAATTCCTAGAAGCAACTGCTTCCCAATTATAACCGATTATAATGTGTGATATCAGAAAAGCCCACCAAATTGCATTTTAAAGTTTGAAATCTGCGTGGGGAAGAACAATGATGGAGAGCCATTGATGTCAGCTCAGCACCGCGGTTGAATTGTTCCTTTGAAGCTAACGTTTTTAAAGACCTGACAGTGTTTCCCCGTTTTGATCCCTCGAAGTGCCAAAGTGACAACACAGGCAGGAGGAGGTGACACAGGAAAAGTGGCAGTTATTTGCCCAGCAATGCAGAGTTCGGTGTCATTAATGAGCGGCTAGATCACACTTGACGTTTTACAAAGTGACTGACGATCACACCGGTGCGTGCAGCCACACACACACACACTCCACGTGGAATAGAATGAGAGAGAAGGGGGCAGAACGTGGTCGCTTCCTCGGGGGCAGAATCTACTGTAAATAAGAGGGAATAAGAAACGTACAGTGTGAAATGGAGAGATTGGGACCAAGGCTTGGGGACGATGTGAGTCGTCCAGGCAAGGCTTGTGTGTGCACGTGCGTGTCTCCGTGTTTCCACGTGCGCCTGCCTGTGCGTCTCTTTGCAAGCCCTCGGTGGGCCTCTGTTGCCATTGGCGCCGGATCTGAAGGGTGAGGGGGTGGAGCCGGGAGTGGGAGTCAGGTCCCAGCAGGTCCGTTCATACTTTGGCTTGGCGGCTGGGTCTCATCCTGTGTCAAACAGCCCTCGGCAAGGGGGGCGGTGGGTTTGGCTCCTTCTTTATTTTCTCCCCAGCTTTACTGAGGTACAATTGATGAAGTGTGCAAATATTGAAGGTGTACAATGTGATCATTTGATAGAAGTGTGCAAATATTGAAGGTGTACAATGTGATCATTTGATAGAGGCATATATCGTGAAATGATTACCACAATCAAGCTAATTGGCACGTGCATCACCTCACATAGTGACTTGGTTATTTGGTTTTCGATGATAATAGTTAAGAGCTAGTCTCTCAGCCTGTTCCCAGTATGTGTGGCCGAGTTAAGTGTGGTCACCACGTTGCTCACTGGACTCTCTGGGCCTCGCTCATCCTGCAACTTCCAGTTTGTAACTTTCGACCAACATCTGCCCTTTCACCCGACTCCTGACCTTTGGCAGGCACCATCTGTTCTCTCTGAGTTCAGCTTTTTCAGATTCCACCTGTAAGATCACACAGTGCTTGTGTTTCTGTGTCTGGCGTATTTCACTCGGCCTGGTGTTCTCCAGGTTCCCCCACATTGTTGCAGCAGCTGGATTTCCTTGCTCTGTGTGGGAGAGTGACATGCCATTAGTCAGGAAGCATTCACTAGGTGCCCAGTACGAGCCAGGCCACGGCACACACTGGGCACGCAGCAGGGCGTGAGACCGAGCCCCCACCCTCGTGGGACTTATGGTCTTGTCCAGAAGGCAGGATCCACAGCAGCCCCTGGCTGCAGATGAGGACACCTGCTTCTGTTCGGGTGGTCCGCTGTCGTTCCTGCCGTTCACTTGAGACACCGGTATGTCCTAATACCCTCCCACTTCTCTCGTCTCAGTTCTGTGCCTGGGAAATTCTGAATTTATACCCTCTGAGCTATACCTTTACCATTTATAGATTAAGAACCTGCTTGTTTACCGGTTAGAACAGGCATGATTTCAGGCTGCCGGCCCCCTCTCAACTGGACACAGTCTTTGGCCAACAGAGGATGAAATGAATGGGGCTTTGTGATCAGGACAGATGCGTGAGGGGACACATTTAGACAAAGCAGGGATGCTGCGGATCACAGCTGAGGGTCGTCAGACATGTGGGAAGCTGGAGGGGGGGAAGGGCAACTTTAATCAGGAAGAGTGATTATGAAATCTAATTAGCTTCTCGTTTTCATTTGCAGAAGGGACATTCAATTCACTTAACACCACGCCACAGATCCTTCTAGTCTCATCTGTACCCAGGGGAAAACAAATCCCAGTGTGACCGAGCCTTTGGACAGCAGCAGACTGGAGGGGGCGGTGGCATGTGGCTGAGAATGAGGAGGTCTGGGTCCCGGTCCTGGCTCCGTCTCTACTGGCTCGGCGACCCCGGGCACAGTGCCTCGCCCCTGGCGACCCAGGGCCCATCTGTTAAGTGTGGAGATGGTATGAAAACACTTTAAAGGTCCTTTTAACCTCAAAATACTGCATTTGTGTTTCAGTGCGCATCTCCATACTGTGGCTGCGCAGTGATGGTTTTGGAGTTACTTCCTATAGTTTTTTCGAAAACAGTTCGAGTTTGGGAATCAGATAAACCTGGATTCCAGTGGTGACTTGACCCACTCAACTTTGGGCCAGTTACTGAACCTTTTAATTCTCAATCTATAAAACCAGGACAATAATAATAGTATTTATTTTATAGAAGAACTTTGTATATTAAGAGGGCTATGTACTTAAAGTGCTTTGGGGCACAGGAAGGCTCCACACATGTTCAGCTGTTCTTATCTAGTGGTCTTGTTTACCACAGAGATTTAGAATAACTTGGATATTTTACCTAAAATATTAAAAAAATGGGGTGGGTCCTTTTGAAAAAAATACTCGATGACATGGCTGGAGAGGTTTAATGGTGGGTAAGCTAAGTAATGGCGTGAGACTAAAATAGCTCCATGGCAATGAAACCTTTCATATGGGAATAAATGAAGTTGCCACCCCAAACTAATGGCCAGAGTCCTGGCTGGGCCATAATTAATGAATGCTACGGCCGAGATTTATAAGGATATTTTAAGAAGTAAGCGCACTGCACGGAGCCCTGGGTTTACTCCTGGGCTGCAGTAAGATCAATGGGAAATCCATTAGGCCCAAGATTTAATGGGTGAGGATGAGCCCGGTGTCGGGGCTTTCTGCGTGGTGGCTCCCAGGGATGTCCACTCTGGGGTGGAGGCCCAGACGGTGTGGGGAAGTTGTTGGTCACTCAGAGCGGGAGGGGAATGAACGATGGCTCACCTCTTTTTTTCTGCTAGCAAATGCAGAGGGGAGACTCCCAGCCCAAACTGTTTTAGGGAACCTCCTCTTTTAATGACCTTCCCCAGCCAGCAGACCACAGGAGGTTTCCCCATCCTTCCTTCTTGAGGAAGACTTCGGTTAGCAGGGCACTGAGCATGGAGCTGGTCCTCTCCCGCAGGTGTGGTCACCTGAGGGCGAATGTGCAGGGTGCTGGGGATGGCCACCAGCAAGCTGCAGGCCTCTGCAGATGGCTTTGCATTGGACAGGTCTTCTGGTCATGGTCCCAGGTGCATCCCCGGTGACCTGTTTGTACCCCGAGGACAGGCTGAAATTTGCTTTGCGATTGGCCTCATCTTCACTAGTAGCATGGAGAGGAGACTTATAA
The DNA here is from genome assembly GCF_014824575.4 of Sturnira hondurensis. NCBI lineage: Eukaryota > Metazoa > Chordata > Mammalia > Chiroptera > Phyllostomidae > Sturnira > Sturnira hondurensis. The sequence goes on along the minus strand of NW_028094846.1, from coordinate 8,035,003 downwards.
GGTCCTTCTGAGACCTCCATCCCGTGGTTGGACATGGGGATAAAAAGCACGTATTTGTTAACATTTCACCTGTCATTCCGTGCTCAAGGGGGACTGAAGGATCAGAGTGTGGCCTGCTGAGCCCCCCTGGACTTTCCTTCTGAGTGTTCTAGGCTGGAGGAATGGCTGACTTGGGCTCCCCGTGGGAGAGGCAGTTTTCCTTCTTCCCTTGGTCCGTGATGTTTTCATGCTGCTCCAGCTTTGCTCGTGTTGCTCCTTCTGCCTGCAGGCCCTGCTCCCAGGAGCCCGGCTTAGCTCCGTTAAGGGTCTCCTCAACTAGCAGTGACCTTGGCCACATACAAACCTGATGCTGCTTGTTCTCACTGCTCATGGATTTCACACCCAGCTCCCTCAGTGTCACTTGCTGCTACTTTTTCCAGCCACTTGGCCCTTTCTTTTTCATAGTTCACTTATTCTTTCATCCCACTCTCCATAAATACTTTCTCTGTGAAACGCCAACCAGTGACAAGTTTCCATCGCGGGACTTTCGCCTTGTTTGCTGGGTGCCGTTCTATAGTTCTTCCTCAATAGTGGTTTGCTCCATGGGCACAGCTCCTGGCGGTGACGCCCGCCCCTCTGCCGGCCCAGGGGTCTGTATGCACATGTGCTCCATGTGTGCGTATAGAACTTGATCTTTTTAATAATTATGGGAGTTATCATTCATTGTATGTTTATTAGGTACTGTACCGAACACTGAAAAAATATCCCACCATAAATTGCACCCACAGTATGCCGATTTTAGAGAAGGAAACGAAGGCCGCAGGAGTTTCAGTAGCCTGCTTCTGGTCCCCAGATTTGTAAGCGTTCCCGTATGTACTCGACTCCCATCTCTGAGAGCTTAGTTTGACCCCCTCAGCAATACTGTGAGGCAATTATTATTACCTCTTTTACAGACGGAGTAAAATAGAGGTCTGGGAAAGTCAGATGACTTGCCTAAGGTGATCCAAATAGAAAATAGAAAAATAGGGCTTGGATATGGGTCAGCTGAGTCTGCGTTCCACGCCTGATCAACTGCTTCAGGAAGCTCGCCCCACAGGCTGAGGCTCCTGCGTGTTGTGTACCAGCCGCGGTCTCTGGCTTTGTGTCTAGTTCCTGTTCCCTTTCTCCTGCCTCTTCTTCCTCCTGCTGAAACACCACGTATTCTGGCCGCAGAGCCTCTGTGAATCCCATGAAAAGTCCTGAAGAAAGTGTGGCTTTGTCCTAGAGATAAAGCATCTAAATTAATTTTATCTCTAAAAACTTTAACTTTTAAACTTTCTGTGCTTTGTGCCAAGAAGACAACTCTACTCAGTCCTCCCTATAAATTTGTGTCTCGGTAAATGTAAGGAGCCGATATTCTTTGTGAAGCCCCTACCTTTCTCTCTGATGGGTTGGGGGGTAGCACAAAGGGCCAGTCATTTCCTTTGATGAACAGTATTTATCCCATAGCTACCGAACACCCAAGAAAGTGGGCAGAAAGCAATAACTAGAACCCACAAAAAATCAGTTGCGGAGGATCCTGGAATAACCAAGACACAGACTTGTCTTACTGAATCACAGTCAGCGATGGGGGGTGGGATAGCGGGGGAGAGACCTGTGCTACAGTTATTGCATTCTGTGTGGACTGTATCTTAAGGGCAAGTCAGTCGATCTGTTGATTCATCTTTCTCCCCAGAGCTCACTTCTGCACACAGCACATACACACATTCCCCAAGTATTTAGAGATGGAAGGAATAAAACTATGGAAACAGGGAAGAGAAATTGTGTAGCTTTTTTAGAGTGGTGTGGAAACAGGGGGTCAGAAAAAGGTTTTGCAGATGAGGTGATACTTAAACTGAGTCTCTAAAAACACATAAGAAGGGCAAGAAGAGGGACAAATGTGGGCGCTCTGAAAGAATGTCACTCATAGGAGATGTGACTGGGAAGGGAGCTGGGGCCAGGTTAGGAGGGGCCTTGGGTGTCATGCTGCAGAATTCAATTTTCCTTTGTAAGCGATAGAAACCGGAGAGTGTGATGAAGCTGAGGAGTGACAGGGTGAGATCTTTGTTTAGTGCAGGAGAGAGGCTTGGAGGTGGGTTCCCATGAGGACAGGGGCTAGGTCCGCTTCGTGGCAGCCCGGCGGGTGTTTGTAGAGGGCAGCACAGGATGGCCCGGACTGATGAGACCCGATGGACACTGGTGTCAGTAACCGAGATGAGAGATTCGGGGTGCGGAGGCGTTGCGAAGATGGGGGCAAGAGGAGAGTGGAATAGAGATCACGAATTTCAAATGTGTCCTGTTGGCACTGAGATGACTTTGGAACATTTGAGGGGGTGTTTTCTGGAGACAAGTTGTGATGTAGGACTGGCTCTTTTGCAAAGAGTGGCATCTAGGAGCTTATATTTCAATATTATCAGCGTGTAGGATTTACGCACTGTGGGTTCCAGTGACGTCGCTTTGGGAGAGCACAAAGAGGGCTTGTCAGCTGACTTCTTGCTGCTACCACCTCGCTGACAAAGCTGTCTAGAGTATCGAAACCCCTTAGTCCAGAAGGGGTATTTTCTGATAATACGGGGAAGATCATTTAATCTATGACTCAGTGAGATGGAAAAGTTTTGAGATTAGTTTCTGAGCTTTAAAGGGAATTTCTGATTCATTCCTCCACCCCACTGATACCTTTCGGGGCAGCGGGACACCCCGATGAAACCCCTCCTGTGTGATAGGCAATACATTCAGCACTTTAGGGTTTACAGAAGGAGCAAGTCTCTCTCCAAGGAACTTCCAACATGTTAGAGAACAGTCAGCAAGGATATAAATGACTGTAACACAGGTGGAATTCAGTAAGTACATGAACTAATTAAATGCTGTGCGTGTTCAAGAGACAGAGGAATCCATTTGGGTGCAGAGGTCCAGAAATGAGAAGGTGGTCTTGAAGAATGAACACATTTATGATCATCAAAGATAGGAGGGATTAGTGATTGAAGAAGAAACAAAATCAAAGTGATGGAGAGGATTAAGTTTGGCTAATTTGTAAGGGAAACATTGTTGGGATGTTGGGAGGCAAACCCGAGAAGATGAATTAAGGCCTTGAATGCCAGGGTGAGGAGATGTATTTGATTTCATAGTTTGAAGTGCTTGAGCTCTCTTTCAACAATATTTCAGAGGTCAATACCAGGCCTTCCCCTGTTTCAGATCAAATGGGCATTAGGACTGTGATCCTTTCTCAAGGAGAAATTTAATTGATCGACATCACAGAGTCACTGTAAATGGTCCACCCCAAATTGAAAATCCGCTTCTGAAGACAGATACTGTTTGTTTAGCACTAAGCCAGAGCCCCAATTCCCATTCCTTTAGATCCAGATCTGTGTTTTCCTAGACACTGTCCCCTTGAGGGGACAGCTCTTGTTTTTCCTCCGAGTCATTTGTTATCTTAAATATTGGCATCTATGAGATAAGAGTTTTCTAAATCACATTTACAAAACACTTGTAAACACGGCCTCATGTTCAGAGCAGATTTCTCCGCTGACCTCGTGCCCCTGATGTGCGCCAAGCTGCTTCCGCGCAGGAGGCCCCTGAAGCTCTACCATGGAAACACATCCCGAGCAGAACCCCTGCCCACGCCTGGGCGCCGGCCCCAAACCTGCCTGTGGCAGCTCGTATAACCAGCCCAAAGGGGTTCTCAGTGAAACCCGAGCTGCCACAGGGACACGGTATTTCTTTTCCTAATTGCTCCTATTTTCATCCTGTTTCTTCTAGCAGCAATTTAAGATGACATTACACTGCCTTTTATGTCAGTTGACGATGGATCATTCTCTCCTGGAACAGGCAACGGTGGTATTTACAAACACATTAAAAAACATTGATGTGTATTCAGGCCAGAGCCGTTTTTATACCAGTGTTTTGTGTGTGCGTCAGATGGCGGAATGCTGACGAGAGGTTCCTTCTTATAAAAAGCATCTCTCCCACCCCTGCTGACAGAATGTACAACTGAAGGCCCTCGAGTAACCATATGTACTGGTGGTTCTCTGTACCATCCCTGCTGACTCCTGCTGCAGCCCCAGCTTCTGTCCTTCCCTGCTTTGCTCTGTACTTGGGGGCTGCCCGCTGCACTCTGCATCCCCTGAGCCCCTTGGCCGGTTGGCGCAGGATTGGGCTTGGCCAGCGAGAGACTGGAGGGTGGGAGGAGAGACGTGCTGATCTTCCCTTCTTGGTCTCTTCCTGCTTCCCTGTGGTGTTCCGGGCAGTGAAGCGCCCCTGCCGTGACGCCAGCCTTCGTGGGGCTGTGCTGACACGGGGTCTTCTCCATGCCCCTTCTGCCCTGGGAGTGCAACGGCTTTCATCCGCTGCAGTGTCGGGGGACCTCAGCGTCTTCACTCATCACCCTGCAGAAAACCCCTTCATAGAGGCTTCTTGATCTGAGGCATTTGGGGTGCATTGCATGTCCCATTGGGATTTGGATGGAAACACCAGATACCGCAGTTTCTGAACAAATCATTTGGAAAATGAGCCATCTGTTCACCTTGTCCGTAACCTGCCTGGACCTTCCTTTCATGGTCATTTAAGGGGCCTGCTGATGGAAATTTAATCGGAAGTAATTAATTATGGAAAATTCAAGCTTCTGGAAAAAAATAACTGGGTCCAGAATCTTCTACTTTGCATGGAGATCCATATACACACACACGCACACACACACACACACATATATTTTACATGCGTAGCTTATATGTGCCTATAAGGTGACAGAGTTTTGATGGGGGCAGCGTGTTGGGTGAAAAAAGGTCAGAGGCAGAGGCACGGTGGACCAGCTCTGTGTGACTCAGCAGCCCTATGTTTTTAAGAGAGAAAGCAAAAAGTGGGGTGGGTGGACCACTGGGAAATACTACAAGCCCCACACATACTGGTTCCTGTGGGAGGGATGCTGCCTCTGGTCGGTGTGATCAGGGTAGGATGGAAGGCCGTGAAATTACGCACAGCACTAAGTGCTCGTTAGTAAGAAATGCACAGACTGCTCAGCAGGAGAACTCTGGAGACCGAGCAGCGGTCTCCGTTCCCCTGCGGTGAGAACCCCCGAGTCGTGGTGCCTCGGTTTTGCCAAATGGGGATAATTGTAACCATTTCAGCTCTTTCACAGGGTTGCTGTGACTATGAAATTCAATCATAAATACGAAGGCACGGGGGCATACGTACACGCCATCTACTACTGAAATGAGATGTTTTTGTCGTCTTAGTAGAAATGAAGGCTAATTTTTATGTGAAAAAATTAGCCCAGCTTGTTTCCTCAGGCTGTGTTTGTTGGGGCTCACTAGGGCCCAGAGCGCCAAGGGAGACTGGGAAGCCATTTTGCCTGTATGATGTCCCATCCACAGTGGGCCTCCATACCCATTTGTGGGCTGGATTTGTTTTATGTGGGTGGGTTGGGGTATCATTAACATTTTCACAACTGCAGTGGTGTAGACTGAAACACCTACAGCGTTCTCCTGTAACACCTTACTTTCAACTAGGTCACAGTGAAGTTAGTGGGCGGGTTCTCATATTTAGAATAAGGACTCAGAGTGATGGACACATCCCACTGAGGTTTCTATAACAATCAGCGATACAGAATGTGCTAGAAACTATTGTGCTCAGCGACTTAGTAGGACAAGTAATGAGGCAGTAGGCAGAAAATTCTGAATTTAGTAGAAATAATAGCAGGCTTTAAAAAAAAGAAAAATGAGTATGAATGAGGTGGTCTCTTCCAGCCGGACTCCACCATTGGAGAGAGACATTGGAACGTCATTGAAACAGCATGAACTGTGGTGTCAGAAGATCTTCACCCCTAATTGCTTGACCTTGGAGCAGCTTTTTATAAACCGCTCTGAGTCTCGATTCTCCTATTTGCGAAATGGATGTAAAATGCCAATGTTGTTATCAAAATGTACACATATATAATATATTTATATTTTAGTGCTTTCATACAAACGTGTAAATACTCATATATACATATGCATGTATACATTTGATAGTTTCCTAATTTTGCATATTGCAGCGCGCGTGGACCTCGGTTTGTAAACTGAGGCTCCAGGAAGGGAGCAAGCGTGTTCTAGTTTGCCCTGGAAGGTGCGGCCGAAAGGGAGCTGAGGCTCCAGCCTCCCTCCACCCCTGCGGCAACAGGAGCGAAGGCTGTTAGCTTGGAGAGTGGGGCACGTGTGGTGAACAGCTGTTTGGCTGCAGGTATCTGCCCGGAAGAGCAGTGATGTAAAGCTGCTCTGGGCTTTAGCAGAGCAAGCAAGAGGCCCGAAGATCCTCGGCGGTGAAGAGAAGAAAGATGCCTCAGTGATCTGGGCTTGTCGCGGTGGGGGAAGGAAGGACGCTGTCAGTTCACCGTGTGGGGGACGGGGCTGTAATGTTGAGGCTGCCTCAAGACTAGGCGTAAATTTTCAGGAAATAATCACTATGAAAACCAGGAGGAGTCTTTAACTTGGAAAAAAACGTTTTAATTGTTCTGGGCCGTTTTAAAAATTATGTTGACCCAGTTACCTTTTGCTTTTTTCCTAAGCTACCAATAACATTTACATTTGAAACATTCCTGGTGGCAGGACTCAGATTTTCTATTGGACATTGTGTTAGTGGTATAGTTTTTTTGTATAAAACGCATGGAAAATTTGGGCCTCTAACTCATACGCCTTGTTCACTCCTGGCTGTATGTTTATGCTGATTCTCGTTCTTACACCCCTTGTTTATTCAAATCCTTTCTTTCTTTAGCTTCTAACTGCAGTGCTCCCTCTTTGTGAAGCTTTCCCTGGGGATTTCTGCTATGGGGTCTGGCGCTAATGAACTCCGAAGGCGCACCCTGTCCAAGTCACATTATTGGACACTCCATCACGTGCAACCTTGTAACGCGTCTTGGTTGGTTTCACGTTATTAAATTCTAGAGTTTTTATTGAGTTTCTCTTGTGATCAAGTCTGGCCTCTGCAACCTGAGGCCCAGTGCACGGCATACAGTAGATGCTCCATAAATGCATAATGTGTTGATGAGTGTGTGTCATGGCCCACGTAAGCTCTAGGGGTAGAAGCCGAATGACGTGACAAGAAGAGAAAACGTGCCACCAAACACAGCAGTTTTTGTGGGAGTTCAGATTTGGGAGGGGGCGTGGCAGGCATCTCTCTTGGTGCCTTTCTGCGTCACAGATTGAGATGGCAGTGCTGCTCACAGAGGCACCGCCCTTGGGTCTCCTGGGGAGTGAAGTGGTAGGGGGGGCGCTGGTGCCAGTCTGGGAGCACCCGGCTGTCAGGCTCCCACTGGAAGGCCGGATCATGCTCTCGTGCTCTGTGAGTTCAGGGGGAAGTGGACTCTCTGGACACACACATTTTTTTCTGGAGTAGTTGTCATTGCCCATGGAATAAGTAAAAATGCAATTAGACCTGCACACTCACTGGAAGTGGAGTTTTCTAGGGACACCTGGGAAGTTGGAGAAGGAGAGCCTGTGGGGTGGGTAGGCATCCGTCTTCCTGCCTGTGAGCCCTGTGCCTCTGCGGCCCACTGGGCTTTAAGTCCCACAGCTGGCTCCGTGGCAGGGCCCACTGCCCCCANACACACACATTTTTTCTGGAGTAGTTGTCATTGCCCATGGAATAAGTAAAAATGCAATGAGACCTGCACTCTCACTGGAAGTGGAGTTTTCTAGGGACACCTGGGAAGTTGGAGAAGGAGAGCCTGTGGGGTGGGTAGGCATCCGTCTTCCTGCCTGTGAGCCCTGTGCCTCTGCGGCCCACTGGGCTTTAAGTCCCACAGCTGGCTCCGTGGCAGGGCCCACTGCCCCCACCTCAGTGACTCACACCCTCCTCGGAGCAGTGGCTCCCTTTGGACTCTCATCGACCACAGAGGGAACCGGCCGGAACTTCAGACCCTTCTACTTTTACTCTGATTGAATAAAAAACACACGCATCGTGAGCATCTGCTGCGTGCCGGGTTCTGGGGAAGGAAAGCTGATTTGGGCCCCAGTGGAGAGGGGATTCAGGGGACATTTGTAAAATTGCAGTGGAGAGAGGCAGAGCTTGGCCTCAGAATCCTGGGGGTCTGGGTTGTATTTGCTGTTCACCCTGAGCTATCATTTCTATACATCAAGTACTGTACTAATTTTTTACCTGTTTATTATCTCATGTAATATTGTATACATTACTAAATTATCTCATTTAGTCTGTACAATATTCCTAGTCTTCTCATTTACTTATTCAACAAATATGTATTAGGCACCTACTGTGAGCCTGACAAAGCTCTAGGCCCAGGGAGTATGACAGTGTATATTATGGATAAAATTCCACCACATATGGGCCTTACACTCTGGTTGCTGAAACAAATAACAAGCAAAATAAGTAAGTAAAATAATCAGTGTGTTGGGTGGTGTTGGGGTTTATAGGAAAGATGGTTGGGAGGCCTCAGGGAGCAGGGGAACTTTGAGTAAAGACCTGGAGGAGGAAAGAGGAAAAATATTGCAGGGAGAAGAAGCTAAAAGTAGAAAGCCCCGGAGAACAGCAAGGAGATTGCTGTGGCTGTTGTGGGGAACGCAGAGAGCAGCGTGTGGGGAGGCTGGGTCACAAGGCCTTGCAGATTGCTGTAGGAGTCCGGCATTTTCCATGACCAAGATAGGGACCCCCCTGGAGGGTTGGAGCAGGAAAGGCACACAGTGTGACTCACTGGTTAATAGCTTGCCTGAGGGTGGGCCGAGCAGAGAGACAATAGGAAACTAATGAAATAACTCGCAGAAGAGATTTTCCCGGCTTGGCAAGGGTTCTAGAAGTGGATTTGATGAAAGAGACAGGGCTTAGAATATATTTTAAAGGTAGAGCCCATAGGATTTCCCTGCACGTGGGGCATGGGATATAATATAGATGAGAATAAGACGTTAGGGTCTGATCAATTGGAAGGATGAAGATGCCAGCTAATGAGATCAGAAAGAGGACAGGAGGAGCAGATATATGAAAAGATTACGAGCTCCATTCTAGGTATGTTCTGTCTTAGATGCTGGTGAGGTATCCAAGTGTAGGTGTGGGGCAGGGGACGGAAGACCAGTTTGTGTCCTGGGGATCCTGGAAGTGGTACCACTAGTTCCTGATACATTTTACTGGCTCTTGGTAAATCCACACATGCACACAGATGTACACACACAAACACATGTGTTCACTCACTCACTGGGTGTCCTAAATCCTGCCCTCATCCCCAGGCTTAGTCGAATCTGATCAGGAAACAGTAGCATGCGGAAGGTGTCTTGGTGCCCTGCTCAAGGAAGCCCAATCTTGAAACCCCACAAATGAACATTTTCTCTCAGCTCTCATGGCCTAGTACATCGGTGGCATCAGATGGTGATAAGAGTTACAGAGAAAGATAAGACAGAAACGTGTCTTAGCATGTCTTAGGGTGCGGGGGCTGCACTGCCCAATAGGCTGGTCCCAGAGGCCTTCCCGAAGGGATGCCCTGGGAGCAGTGACCCGAAGGACATAGGGGGCACCAGCTAGCTGTCTGGGGGGACTCTCAGAGCATGCCAGGTATGTTTGGAGAGTATTAAGTGGCTCAGTGTGACTGAAACAAGGGCCAGTGGGGGCCGGAGAAAGGTAGTGGCTGAGGAGGTTGCGTCAGAGAATTGGTGCCAGGCCAGGTCACCTGGGCCCTTTGGGACACAGCAAGGAGTGAGGTAAGGAGCAGAAGGATGCCATGGTCTTGCTTCACTCTGTGGGGCCTTCCTGACTCCTGTGTGGGCAATGGTTTGCAGGGGACAGACCCAAAAGTAGAGAGGCTAAGAGGCAGTTGCAGTTATCCGGGTGGGAGATGGTGGGGATTTGGACCAGAGAGTAGTGTTGGCAGTGAGGGAAGTCGTCACATTTGTACAGGGTCGGGCAAAAGGAGGTTTGCGGTTGTGAGTATGCAAAACACCGAGTTAGTAAAGGTATCATAGGAACCGTAACCTGCATGTCCATTTCCTTGTGAACAATTGCAGTTCTCCTATTCCCACCCGTGTCTGTCTGCCTGTTGAAGGCAGAGCCCACAGAATCTGGAGGGGAGCATGAAGGAGGGCAGCGTCAGGGAGGACGCCAAGACTCAGCGCCTGCAGGGGGATGTCTGTCTTCCCCCAGGGGCCACTGGCAGCACTTGCTACTCTCGGAAGACTTTGCTGTGCATGCCAGGAGTCTCTCTGTTTCTCTTCTAAACAGATAATATTAATGGGCCATTTCTCAAACACTGCCCTGAACTGAGATTTTTTCCCTGTTAATACTTCTACATATCTTCTTCCCAAGGGGTCTGTAGACTCATTGATAGCTTCTTTTAGTCTTATTTTTAGTTTGAGGATTACAATATCAGTTTCAGTTCTATGTGCCTTAAAAGAGTCCCCTATAACGTTGGGTCTCAAGCCTTTTTACAGTTGCCATTTATTATCTTGAAAACATGTGGGGGGGCATGTGTGTGTGTGTAGTTAGGCTTTGAGACTGATTCTAAATAGCCAGATAAGGAGGCAGGTGGACAGAGCTCTGGGAGGTGAGGAACACGTGACCTCTCATTAAGTATTTGTTACTTAGTTGATAAATGACCCCAGGACTAGGAAGCCAGATCTTAGCCTCAGTCATCTGAGAGGCTTAGAAGAAGGGGAGCCTCTTTGTGGGCTAGGCTGTTCAGCTTCTAGACCAGTGTTCTTCACCTCTGGATTGAGATAACATTAGTGGGTTATGAGGTCAGTTTTGTGGGGTTGCAAATGGCATGTTAAAAGTGGAATAAAGTAGACCATAAAATATCAAAATGCCATCACAAATGCTGGTTTTATTTGGGGGAAACTTGATTTGAGTGTTGTGTATTTATGGATGTGTATATCCTGGGTAACAATGTAAAATCTACTTCAAATAACTGTAAAATATATTTCGAAAACAGGAAATCACTATTAAAGACATTTGGGGGCAATGGTAATCTAACTCAGAGGGAGATGCATCGCTCCTTGAGCCCCTGTTCTGTATCTTAAGCTCACGGGGTTGTGGGTTTCCCAGGAGGTACCACACTCACTATGCACGAATCTCTTCAAGGGAATGACTGTTCTCTAGCTCACAGCCCCCAGAAGCTCATGCACATGTGCCAACACCAACTCACACCTTCTCTTGCAACAGTTTCTCCCCATCCAGGAGATATCTTGAAGCCCTGGTAGATTCTCAGAACTCAACGTTCATCAAGGATGAAATTCCAGAAGAGGAAGCTGCCAGTTTCTCGGCGGAAGCTGCCTACACAGCTCTGTGGTAAAGGCCTCCCCACCTTCCCTGGCCCGCACCTAGTGCTGTTCGCTGGGGCCGTGAAGGAGCCCTTATTAACCATGCACTTCTAAGCAAGGAGCACTGACTTCCTCCTAATTGAGGCGTAATAATTAGAGCATTAGCACATTAGGAGGATGAGGCAGCATGTTTGGCTTTTGTGATTAATTATCTGAGGATTGTAATAAGTTGTTAAGACATTAATTATGCTGGCATGTTTACTGCTGTAGGTGGCACAGGCAAGCCTGCGCAGTGGCAGGTGGGAGTGCGTCTGAGGAGGCGGCCTGACGGGCAGAATGGTGTGCTGGGTCCTGTAAGAGGGTCTGAGCAGCCCCGTGGCCTTGCCCGGGGGAGCCCGCTGCCCTCCTTCTGGGTCTGGTGGAGACCCCGGATGTGGGAGAACTAGCTTTTCTTTTGATGTTGGTGTAATGTGAGGAAGACACTGAGCTCTCCCAATTCACAGCATTTTCCAACCTAGAGGTCAGTAAAAATGTAGAACATGTCACATCCAAGGCTTGTGGGTCCGTCCCTCAGGCTTCCCCACAAGGGCAGGTCTGTCTATTGTGGGGATGGGAGACCAGCTTGAGGGAGATGAGAAAACATTGGGGCAAAACCTACACATGTAAGCGGGGCCGGGGTGCAGAGCTCAGCCGGAGCCTCTGCACCAGAGCCTGGGGGGGGGAGGGGGGGCGGGGCAGGGGGCTGCTGAATGTCATGGGCAGGGCCCCGGCTGGAAAGGCAGAAACGCCGGCTGGGAGTTCAGAGCATGTTGGGGGCAGACACCCGAGTAACGTGCAAAGGTAGGAAGTTACCACCGAGGGAGACAGTGTCGGGGTGGGGCCTGGAGCGTGCCTTTGATCACTGTGCGGGCTCTCTGCGTGGACTGCCTTGGGGAGGGGTTACTGCTTCTTTCGGAGAGTGGAGCTCAGGGAAGGAAGCCCGGGAGCTGAATGAATGCTCCTGGTGGCCTCCTGTCGAACAGTTCCGTGTTAAAGCCAACGTTTGGCTGAAGCTGGACATTACCATTACCAAATGAACTTCTGGGTTACAAGTCTAAATAACACATTTTGTATTAAAAATTTAGTTATTCCAAACATTTTATTACAGGAAGTTTCAGGGACCATGTTTTCAGTTCGACCTGGCGTGGGTGTGGCACTGAGCTCCGGGGCTCTGCCGCTGCCCCTGAAGCCGCTGGCACTTGGCTGGTGGGTGGCGTGTTGGGACTGTGGCCAACAAAAAAGTAAATAACCGAATGAATAGCCAGCACCCTTCTTCAGTGTTATTTTGTTTGGCATTATAACTGCCGAATTTTTTTTAGAGTAGCCCAGATTGGAAATATTTTAGCTCATCTCTCTTGCTGAGCCTGGGATGGTTTGCATTGTCAGAAACATCTGAGGTTGCAGAGGGGTGCGGGACTCTTCTGAAAGTTGTCTGGAGAAGACGCTTCTATTAACCCTGTTCATTTGCCTGTTTATTTAGTGGTTTAAAAGCTCTAAATAACTAGTTTTGTTCCTCACATTCACAGCTTTCACAATCACCATTAATTTTTGAAGCATTTTCCCCTTGCAGTAATGAATATATATTTAGACCACAACAGACTTTAGAATTTCGGCACATAAAGCCCACAAGGAGATTTTCTCACTCCAGGGTCCAGGTGCAGTGCTCTCCTGTGTTTGAAAATAAGTATTCCGATATTAACACAGTCAAACGGCACGACTTGTGTTTTTGTTTTGTCTTGTTTTACTGCTGGGTTTACCTTGACTAGAAAAGCTAGTGACCTGGATGATGACACAGTTGTCAGTCACACATACATTCAGGGCTCCCGGGAATGATATTGTAGCGAGACTTTGCTTATTGAGTCTCTCGGTGGCCACAGCTCAAACCAAGGAGCAGATTTTGGCCGAGCACCAAGGCCGATTTCAGTGCATCCCACCCTCATTTGTGAAAATGCAGCTGCAGCTTCTGCACAGGGTGAGTCACCATCAGCGAGGCGTGGGGCCATTGTCTTTCGGGCAGGATGGAGGGGGCCTAAGTCAGGGCGGAATCTGCACCCAGCCTGCTCCCCCCCACCAACCCCTTCCCATGTGGACAAGGAAAAGCTTCTTCCCCAGCCTTACCTGGCCTGGGGAAGGGAGCAGGGGAGGGTATCTGTCAGCCTGGAACTGGTGGGAATAGCCGCCCCTTACAGCACGAAGAAGTCCTGCAGCTGGGAGACGTGAGCAGGAATGGGGTGGGACCCTGTTCCCCGTTAGGAGGAATGGAGTGCGCCCCTCTTTCCTTTGCCCTCCTACCTCCTCACTCCAGAGAAGCTCTTCCTCAGCTCCCTTTGGAATGTGCACGTCCAGACACAGCATCAGTCTTTCGGAGCCTGTGTATCTTGGGGGTTCTTAGCATGTGCCCTGCCAGGCTGGGCCAGGAGAGGCCTTCTGGACTGCAGAGCAGACCACTGACCTGCAGCTGAAGGCCCATGGGCCTCAGATCCTCCCGGGCAGACACGCTTTCTCAGCTCAGAGCTCTCCCCTCAGTGTGTGGTTCTCTCTCGCTGCCTTTTTCTGCCCAGTGGGCGCTTTGATTGTCTCCCACTAGGCCATCCCTGGAGCTCTGAAGGTGGAAGTTACCGATATTAAACACATTTCAAGTCTTCCACACATATCCAAGTATGGCAAACATTAAAAATTAATGCCTCTCATAATAAAACCCAGAATAATGATGCTGTTGTCACTTAATTGTGATTTATTGCAAACTGGGAGTGTGTTAAGTGCTCCGAAGAACATAATGGTAAAAAACATAGCCGGCCTTGAGTAGGTGACGGAGATGGAGGATTTCCCTACATCTGAGGTCACCTGCACACGGATGCTCACCTGCAGAGCCGGTGTCAGGAACACGCTCTTCCTGGGTTCAGGCCAAGGCTGCCCCTTTACTGGGGAGGACGCGGGAGAGGAGGAAGGAGGAAGCCTTGGAGCCGTTTAAAGGGGCGATAGCAGCCACTTCCCTCTGGGGTTCACCAGGTTGTGATTCACATGCGAGTGCAGCTGGCATTTGTTACTAGTTCTGTTTTGCATTTGCTCTCCATCTCTCTATGTCAAAACAAGGCAGTTGAGATTTGGGCCCCTAAATGTCTCCCGGTGACAGTGATGTCTTAATTCTCATGATTTTAAGAGCTCTTAAAATGGGATTATGTGTGTACTGGGTCCTACTAAGTTGCAGACTCTTTGAAGTTCAAGGCAGTGTCTTACTTATCCTTGTATCCACTGTTCTCTGTCTTCCCTACCAACAAATATTATTGGTTAAATATTAAGGTGTGTTAAATTCCCTCAGAGCTCTGATATTCCTACACATTAATTAGACGTGCGTTTCTCTATTCACTCACTAATTAATTTATTTCGTCATCAGACATAGGTTTTTGGCATTATACTAAGTAGTACACTAAGTGTCAAGGATTCAGAGACAAACCGCACAAGTCTGGGCCCTCTTGAAACTTATTTTCTGGTAGGACGGACAGTAACCAATCATGTTAATAAGCAGGATAACTTCTAAGAACTGCAGGGGCGAGTAAGTGAATTATGAGCTCAAAGCGAGTAGGCGGAGGAGGCTATTTCAAAGAGGGTCACATGAGAAAATTTCTCCGACGCCGGGAAGGCCGGGGCATTGTCTGCAGGTACCCTGGGAGGATGCTTCTGAGTCTGAAATCATTTAGCTTGCTAAATTTGCTCTATCAAGTTTACACGTTCATTGAATAATTCTTTTATTATTTGTTGATCTCATTAATTATGGGGTTTGAACTTGGCTTGGATGATCCAGAGATGATTATGGCATAATCTTGACCTTGAGGAATTTACAGTCTAGTGGTGGAGAGTGATGTGGAGACCTCAAATAACAGTGGATTCCAATGAGCCCCAGAGTGAAGGAACCTGGATCAGGGCTCACGGGCGTCTCTCTGCTCCTGGCCTCGGTGACCAGTTGTGGAGCAGCAGGGAATGGAAGGGTGGGTGGGAGGGGCCCGTGGCTGGGAGAGGGAAAGTGGGGAGCCAGGCAGAGCGACAGAGCAGCCGCAAACCCGAGCACCTCCAGTCAGGGTCTGTGCACAGCTGTGTCCTCCGTTTGACTTCATCTCCTGTGGCGTTAATTGTGGAAGTTCCGAAGAAAGCGGCAAAGGAGTGTGACTTGCCCAGAAGGCATCTGGTTTAGTGAAGTTTGTGCTTATGCCATATTTCTGAAAGGAGGAACCAGGTTTTATATCCTTCCCATTTTTTGCAGAGCCTGTCAGAGGGCTTCATATATGTATGTCAAACAACCCAATATATACATACATTCTATATATTGACTTGAGATCTAGAACCAAAGAAGGAAAATGATCGAGGATTTTTGGTTTCTAAGAGGAAATACTCTCTGTCCCCCTAAAAGAAGATGTGCCGCCCTGGCTGGTGTAGCTCAGTGGATTGAGCGTGGGCTTGCGAACCAAAGGATCGTGGTTCGATTCCCAGTCAGGGCACATGCCTGGGTTGCAGGCCAGTTCCTACCCAGCAGGGGACTCACGAGAGGCAACCATACATTGATATTTCTCTCCCTCTCTCCTTCCCTTCCCCTCTAAAGATAAATAAATAAAATCTTTAAAAAAAAAGAAAATGTGCCACAAAAATGTCAAAAGCCAGTTTCAAAAGAGAAACGCAGGATTATGTGTTCCTCCTGGTTATTGCGTACAAATCACTTCTTTGCCTGAAAGATTACGTTCTCTGGGGACCCACAAGTGACAGGCTTAGTATGGTTGGTCCCTGGGCCACAGGGTGAATTGGGTTCTTGCCCCCACCACCCCTAAATAGTGGGGTGACTGTGCCTAGACACCAAGTACGGGAGGGGGGCATCAATTAGGGCTGACCACCTATGATCGGAGTAGCCTTTATACCCCCTCCCCCATTCTCAAGCCTGCGGTTGTCAGAAGGCTCATTTTCGCTCAAGTGTCATAATTAACACAGAGCCCCGTGCGACAGGCAGATGAGGTTGAAGCTCAAAGACAGCTCCAAGTTGTCCTGGCCTCTGGAAGTTGCAGACACCACATCAGGCGGGCCTCGCATCCTCCTCTTTCCCTCTCCCTTGCTTGTCAGGGAAGATTTCCTCCCAGTGAGGCTGACATCCTCCGGGGGTTTCGGGGGGTGGAAGTGCAGGGACCTGGAGGGCCGGTAAATGTAATAACGTGCGCGAAGCCCTTGCAAGAAAATTCAAGGTATTTCTCTTATTACTGCTGCTCTTCCAATTCCCTGAACTCCGAGAACCCATTTAAGTGATTACTTCATGAAGAGGCTGGTAGAAAAGCAAGACTAATATATTTCTCCGCTTGGCAGCTCCCGCACAGCCAAGGACCCCGAGTGCACTTACAGCCACTGTCATATTCTCACTTTTCCCCCTCGGTTCTGCTTAGGACATAATGAACTAAACCCCTGCATTTGATCTCCTCGGAAGACTGGATCTCATGAACCTGCCAGCAGGTGGCTTCTAGCACTCCTGCACACACGCATATTTACTTAGTTCTGTGCCGTTGGAGAACTGAGACAAATGTAGAATGGAGGACCTCTGCCACATGCCAATGCCAGGTCCCGTAGTGGGGCAGGGGCAATGGGAACAGAGGCCGCTGTTGAGTGGCCTGGCTTCCCTGGAGTGTTCAGACAAAGAGCCATTGGCTTAATTTCTGTTCTGAGTCATTTGTGGGAAAGGGAGTCCTAAATGTATGCAGTTTTCCTCTTCCCATCAAGAGGAGGCTGTCACGTGATGCTAGGTGCAAGGAGATAAACCACAATGATTGCTACCTTGATGGGGGCAGATTGGCGCGTTGGGGGTACTGTCTTATTTCACTTGCAGGAGCCCTGGCCAGTGTGGCTCAGGTGGTTGGCTGTCAACCAGCAAAGCAAAAGGTTGCCAGTTCGACTCTAGGTCAGGGCATGTGCCTGGGTCGCCGGCTGGGGCCCGTGCGAGAGGCCACCGATTAATGTTTCTCTCTCACATTGGTTTTTGTCTCCTTCTCTCCCTCTGCCCCTTCCCCTCTCTCTAAAAATAAATAAATAAAATCTTTAAAAAATAACCCATGGGATACTCTGGTGAAGGTGGGAAGCGGCCCCCAGATTACCCACCACCAGCAGATGGACAGGTGCTGGGAGCACCCACCTGCAGACAGCAGCTACTTGGCCTCTGTAAAGTGTTTTCATGCCCTAGTGGGTTTTTAAAAAGTCCTTTCTCTTGAGCAGTAATTTACTAAGTCATTAAGTTGCTTCATCAGTGGATTTCTCTGGATCGTTTGGATTTTTATTTTGGTGCTTGGCTGTATCGGCAAAATTGAGGATAAATCATTTTCCCTCTCTCGGAACAATCAGGGCTTGAATTATTATAGAGACATTGTTTTCTGATTTTTCAGACTTCCACTGGCGTTTAGTGATTTACCGGAGCTGGAATATTTGCAAGCGAAAGTGATAGGAGCCAAAGCCAGCCAATGTAAACATCTTACTGTCGCTTTCAGGGGAGTCACTAGGTAGCTGTGACCTCTGGGGCTGACCGGGTATGTGCAGGTTGAGGACTGGTGTTAGCTGCCATGCCCTGCCTGGTGTGACTGCTAGAGGACCTTTTCTGCTGGGTGGGTACCTGGTGTGAGGGCTGTGGCCTTGCTTGACCTTCACGTCTACGTGCAGCCCAGTGCTCTGGTTTTGACAGTGGCATCGAAGTGTTTTTGAAGAAAAGATGGTGTTGCTTTCTATCTACTGAATCTGAAAAGGCTAGGAATATAGACCTTAAATATATAAAGTTTTCATGTAAAGGAAGGCTGGGGATAAAGTCCCAGATTACTGTACTTTCTCTGTGATAAATCTTTAATGGGTTCACTTGCTTCCCTATTTTCTAGCTAACTTTTCTAAAACGTTTGAATTAGCAGAAGCGTGAGAAAACAGATTGCTTTTAGGAAACCTCAAGTTTTGGGCAGCCAAAAATTAGGAGAGACCCTCGGGAAGAGATGAGCAGATGGGGCTGTAACACAGGCCAATTGTGAAATGTGGTGAGAGCCTGGGTTCAAATCTCAGCTTGACTGTTGAATCATCCACGTGACTCTGGGAAAGTCACCTCAGCCCCCAGTTCTCAGTTTCTTAATTTTAATCTGATGGGGAGAAGATCTCCTCTAAGAGACGCAGGTTCTTTCCCTATTTCTGCTCTGCCATCTTCCAGCTGAGAGGTTGGCTCTTCTCGAGGCTGCAAGGTGGCTGCTGTGACTCCTGCCATCAGGTGATCACACACCGATGCCCAAAGGCAAACACAGGGCCTACTGGATTTCACAGGTTCTGAGATGTCATTGACCATAAGAGACACCATTGTTTATATACCACCATGAAAGAAGCAACACTGACAATTAGATGATGACAAGTTATTTATTGTCAAACGCATCCCAAGTTAGCCAGCGAATGAACTGCAATATTCATTCTATTTTCCTAGTATCTCTAAGAGTTTTCGACTTGCCATTTCCTCTCTGCCGGCAGACTTCCCACATGCCAGCCAGTGAACCAGTCTCTGGAGGCACCTCTGTGCCTGCCTTGTCCTGTGTCAGCCCTCCTATTCTCTCGTCTCCTGGGCCCTTGGTGTCTGCAACAGCCGCGGCAGCACCTCAGGCCAGTCCCCCGCAGGCCCACACAGTTTGCTGAGTCTCTGGCCCTCCTGCCACGGCTGCACTTAGCTGAGGTGCTGTGACAGNGCTATTTCCTCTCTGCTGGCAGACTTCCCACATGCCAGCCAGTGAACCAGTCTCTGGAGGCACCTCTGTGCCTGCCTTGTCCTGTGTCAGCCCTCCTATTCTCTCGTCTCCTGGGCCCTTGGTGTCTGCAACAGCCGCGGCAGCACCTCGGGCCAGTCTCCCGCAGGCCCACACGGTTTGCTGAGTCTCTGGCCCTCCCGCCACGGCTGCACTTAGCTGAGGTGCTGTGACAGCCCTTATGAGGCCACCTCTTACCAATGGAGGACAGCGAATGGGGAGGAACTGGCAGATCGATTGCTTCTTCGATTCTTTCCCTTTCCCCCGTGATGGCCTGTTCAGAAGCGTGGGTTTTGGTGTAGCTTGTCTGGGGACATCTCAGTTGGTTCCGTCACTTTGTGTCTCTCTATGAAATGGTGGCCCATCTAGATAAGCATCAATTTTTAGTTACTTCCCATTCTTCCTTAAAAAATTATTGACTTTGAGAGGGGGGGGAGAGAGAGAGAGAAGCACTGGTTCGTTGTTCCACTTACATTTGTTGATTCTTGTATGGGCCCCAACTGGGGATCCAACCCGCAACCTTGGTGTATTGGGACAATGCTCTAACCAGCTGAGCCACCCAGCCAGGGTCACTTCCCATTCTTTCTTGCCTCACATCCCTCTTCCTTCACTCTACATGCCCCTGGCATCACAGCTCCCAGTAATGTATTCACACTTGAGCCTTGCCCCAGACCTTGTACTGTAGGGCCATAGGCTGACACAATCATCACAATTACCTCAAGCCAATCAGAATTAGCCCCTTACCTGGGGAGGAGTGGACTTCAGGAGCATATAGCCGCCAGTATGGAAGGGAAATGGCATGGCTATGGAGCGGACTCGCCCCAGTGTTTCGTTAGAACCTGCCCTGCTCCCCTGGGTTGTTGAGTTCAGGGAGACAGTGCGGTGTGAATGTGCTCAGTTGTCCTTACACTTATGACCATTCACAAGTTCAAAACCTAACTATTCACTCATTTAATAAAAGTTGTTTAACAAGTGTCACTGTTTGCCAGTCATATGCTGGAATAGATAAAACTCTAGTTCCTGCCTACAGGAGCTTCTTGGCCCTGGAGGCAGTGGGCAAATAAGTTACTTGTGGTTACAGCGGTCTGCGGAGAAGCAGAGGGTGTATTGTGAGAGCCTAGCTTTGGGGGTGGTACAAAGCTCTGTGGGCACAATGTGTTTCAGCCATAGTGTTGGCAAAGGCCACTTTATGAAGCATGAGGTTCCACCAAGTTTGGAATGGATCATGAAGGCAATGCAAAGCCACTGACATAAACGTTTAAGAAGGGTAGTTTTAGAAAAATCTCAATACTGGTAGAATGAACGGACTTTTTGTGGGAGCAGGGGAAGGCTGAACGGGAAGCAAGTATGGAAGTTGGAATACTACTACGTAAAACGGCATTTCCATTTATTAATTCCGTTCTAAGGGGTTTTTCTTAGTATGAGTATTCCTCATAATTTAGGATTTCGTAAGTATTAGAGACTCCACATACGTCTCCATGTCCCCACATATGTCTCCTAAAGGAGAGGTTAACATTTGCTTGTAAAGGACAGGAGGTGTCTCTGTGGCCTTGACCCTGACAGTCATCTGCTCAGTGGCTCTCATTTTCCTTTTGTCTGTGCTGTTAGTTCTGATGCTTTGCTGGGGCACTAGTAGTGCAAGGTCAAGGTGCGACTCTCCTGGGGGCCAATTACCCCTGCAGAGAGAAGAGCCCCAGATGAAGTCTCCTGCGTGGCTGGTTATCTGCAGCTCTTGGCCACTGGGTGCAGAGTGTACATGGGCACGGCCACTGCTTCATCACTCTGCGTCTTGATGTATTCATTTATCGGTTTACTCCTTCCTTCCTATCTGAGCCAGCTTGAGCCGCCTAAACAAAATCCCACAGACTGGTGGCCTAAACAAGTGACGTTTATTTTCTCACACTTCTGGAGGCTGGAGGTTCTAGATCAAGGTGAATAAAGGTGGATTTGGTTCCTGACTTGCAGACAGGGGACTTCTTGCTGCGTGCCTTCACGGCCTTGCACAGAGAGTGAGCAAGCTCCCTGTAATCTCTTCTCCTCGGATGACCCATCTTAAAGGTCCCACCCTCATGACTTCGTTTAGCCCCCAGTAAACTAGTTTAGGACTGGCTTGATGGAAGTCTAGTAGGGAAGAGAAATGAGAAAAAAAGATGCCAGCGTGGTGTGAGAGTATATGAGAAAGGTATGCACGAAGTGCTGCAAAACTGCTGGGGGGAAGGGTACAGCTTCACAAACATAGCCTTCATGGTGGGGAGCAAAGGGAAAGAGGAGGGAAAGGAGTGGGTGGCACCATGTTGCCAAGGAGAGAGCGTTAGGAAGCTGAAGGAGAAGAGACGCCCAGCAGCCTGGAAGCCAAGACACAACAGCCTGGCACGAGCACTGGAGCTGGGGGCTGGGTCCTGCGAGGGGAGGGATCGCATGGGAGGGGTGTTCGGATTTGCGGCGAATGGTGTGAGGGGAGTACCTAGTTTATCACATGGGGAGAGAGCTGGTGACTGCGGGGAGGGTCTGCAGATGAGGCTGGGAGGGTGGGCGAGAAGCAGATCATGAATGCCCTTGTATTGTGAAGGTGTGAAGTTTGAATTTATCCTGAAGGTATTAAGAGAATCTGGGAGTTTTTTTCCTTTTTTAATCCTCACCTGAGGATATATTCATTGATTTTAGAGAGAGAAGCAATGATTTGAGATAGAAACATGGAAACGTTGATCAGTTGCCTCCTGTGTGTGACCCCAACTGCGGACTGAACCCACAACCTACATATGTGCCCTGACTGGGGATAGAACCTGCAGCCTTTTGGGTGCACAGGATAATGTTCCAACCTACCGAGCCACCCGGCCAAGGCAAGAGGCTGTGAAGGTGTGAAACAGGAGTGTTACAGAAACAGATTTGGATTTTTGGAAAATGGATGAATTTCGGGATACGGAGGGTAGGTAGGTGAGGTTGAAAGCAGAGAGATTAATTGCAATGTTGTTTTTCTGTGAATCTACTTTCAGTGTTGTCTGTCCTATTCATGGAAGATCAGTAGCATCGTTGGTTTGTCCGTATGGGATGCTACGTAGGGATGGAGAAGAACAGCGAAACTACTGGGTTTGGATTAAATAAATAGGACTATAGACAGTGTGCAAGAGAAGATGCTCAGTACCAAGTGCGGGAAATAGGTTCTAGAAGACTTGATGACCAAGGAACTTTATGGAGTCTATAAAGATACGGGGTCACCCACTTTGACTACACATTCTATCTGAAATACACTGTTTCCCTTTAGCTGCAAGATAAAGAGTGTCAGCCACCCTGAGACAACGCAGCATACACTGGGTTGGAAAGGGGTTCGTCCCTGTGTCAGGGAGAGCACGGCCTGGTGCCACCGACGGTGACGAACGCAAGGTTAGGACTGGGGGCGGTGGGTGTGGCATGTTTGTGAAAGTTTTTCTTGGACCTTGACTTGTAGATCAAGAAATAAATGGGAATATTATTAGCATGTCGACGTTTTTTCCCAAGGAGCTTCCCTTTTGGATTGTTAAAATGAACTGAACTCGAAGCTTCCTCGCTTCCTCAGCAGCACATTTGAGTCAGTGGAGCGCACTGCCCCACAGGTGGGTAGAGGGCTGATGACGGATATTTCCACTCATTCTGTTCTGAAAAAACACGGGCCTTTCCCTGAATACAAGCAGGACATTTGATCTGCAGGTCACTTCCTTTAGCCCCTGGAGACTGTAGCTCCCTTTGAAGGCCGGGAGGGATGTTGCTTCTTCAGCAGTTGGGGGTGGGGGGGCTTTCCTGCCACAGGCACCAAGGACAGCAGCGTGTTCTGGTTTCTGCCTGGACCCGCGGGAGAGTTTCTGGGGAGATTCCTCTTTCATTCTTTCCTGTTCACAAACGCTCCCCAGATGTTCTTAAGTCTCTTCCTGTCTTTCCACTTTTGTTCATTAAGGCTTGTTCTCATTTTTGTCCTTTCTTATTGTTTGAGTCGTTGCCAGATTGTATGTCATTTCCAATAGCCACCCACATACCTCACAGGTTCAAGGTGTTGCCCCTGTGCTCTTGTCACTGATGGTGTGAGCAACTCCCAGATGTGGGACTTGGGAGCAGTGGGAATCTCCAGGCAGATTATAGGGTAAAAACAATGTCTGGGTCAAATGTCTTAATAGCTTATTTATTCAGCGCTCCAGGGGCACTTGAAAATGTACTGGATAAAGAATGGAAGGGTGCCAATTCTTTTTGCTTCCTCAATTGAAAGTTGGGGTTCACTGCTTGTGGCATGAAGCCAGGGCCTAACGGTGTGATTCTCACTGTTCCAGTTGCTGCCCTCCCCTGTGTTTTCTGCCAAGAGAAGTGACACCCATTAGGCCCAATGTCACCCATGTGTTAGGCACTAAAGAGTTAAGGAGCCAAGTTAAAGGAGACTAGATTCTATCCCATATAACAGCATTAACTTCAGTCTTTAGCCGAGGACACTTGAGGCAGGAATCGCTGCGAATATTGAGTATGAGAGTAAGGAGAGGACTTCCAGGCAGTCCAGAAAAATACGTATTTCTTGCCAGAAATCAAGGACTTAACACAGAGCAAAACAAAGCGAGACTACTGGCCGGCAGAGCAGGAGTAGGCGTCTGGTGAGTTAGACTGGCGAGGTCAGGTGACCCGTGAGCCCACGCGGCCAGTGTCTGCACAGGGGCGATTAGGAGGTAGGAGGAGAAAGAGAAGAGGGAGAGGAAGTGGAAACCCTGCCCTGCTGCATGATCTGATGGTGCGGGCTGCCCTGAGACAGAAGGGTCGTCGGCACTGCACGGTTTCAGCACCCTAGGGCTTTTCTTTCTTCCAGGACTGACTTTGTGATCTCATTCAACGTAGGTGCTGGATTTTCAGATGATTTGCTGATGTACCAGCATTAGGGTGAAGATCTGTTCCAAAGAAATGTGAACTTTTAAGAATTATTTCCTGGGTAAGATTTTTCTGGTTATTGCCTCCCTCTCATTTTGAGAAGCAAAATTTACATAACGTGAGATTTAGAAATTTTAAGTGTTCATTTTACTGAATTTTAACAAATATATACAACACTAAGATGAAGGAAGATATAGAGCATTTTCACATCCCAGAAAGTTCTCTCCTGCCAATTTTAGTCACTTCGCACATCCAAGTGGCACCAGTGATCCGATTTGCGCCATTGCAGCTTAGTCTTGTATGTCCTCGAATATCAGAGAAATTCGATCACCCACTGTGGACACTTTTTGCCACCTGGCTTCTTTTGCATAAGGTAATATTTTAAGATTTATCCACATTGTGAGTCTCAGTAGTTCTCTTTTTTACTAATGAATAGTATTCCATTATTAGATAAATTATGATACATCCACCCTGGCTGGCGTGGCTCAGTGGATTGAATGCCGGCCTGTGAACCTAAAGGTCACTAGTTCGATTCCCAGTGGGGGCACATGCCTGGGTTGCAGGCCAGGTCCCCAGTAGGGGGCGTGCAAGTGGCAACCACACACTGATGTTTCTCTCTCTCTCTCCCTCCCTTCCCCTTTACCTAAAAAGAAATAAATGAAATATTTTTAAAACTTATGATACATTCATTTATTTTTTTGCTTATGGACATTTACATTTTTTCTAATTTTGTATTCTGAATAAAGCTGCTATAAACATTCTTGTACATGTATTTTTGTGGGCGTATGTTCATTTATTTTGAATGCATATGTGGGAATAGAATCATTGGACATGGAGTAGGTGCATATGTAAGCTTGCAGGGAACTGCCAGACACTTCACTGAAGTGGTTACTATTTCTCACTCTGTCAGCAGCAATGTATGTGAATGCCAGTCGCTCCACATTCTCAGTGTTTGGTGTCGTCTACTTTTTAATAATAGCTCCTTCGGTTAGTTTGAAATAGTAAATGGTATGTCATTGTCCTTTTAACTTACAGTTCCCTGACAAACAGTGGTTTTCGAGTGCCTATTTATGTAAATCTGTGTGCTATTTATGTGTTACGTGGTCATGTCTCTTTTTGTGTGAAATGTCTGTTTGTCTGCAGTTTACTGTGTTATTGGGTTGTTTGCCCCTTTACTAGTTTATAGGAATTCTTCGTATATTCTGAATACAAAGTCTTTGTCAGATATATGGATTGCAAATATTTTCTTCCAGATTAGGACCTGCTTTCATTTTCCTTAGCAGTTCCTATATGTGATTCTTTACACTTCAAGGGTGTTATTTTGCATGCTCTAGTAAAATGTTGGCAATCCCAAGGTTGTGAAGATATTTCTTATGTTTACCTCTTTGTTGAATTATATATTTTTTGTGTATAGTAGGAGGTAGGGTTTGAAAGTTTGGTTTTTCTTGTGTGTTACCCAGTTATTCCAGCCGTGTTTGGTGAGAAGACTTTTCTTTCTTGTACTGAATTATCTTGGCACCTTTGTGAAAATCAATTGGCTTTATGCATGTGGTTAAATTTCCAGAATCATTTTCAAGTCTATTCTTAACCCAGTACTACAATGCTTTAGAGATTATTGGAAATTCAGGTCTTTATTTTTGTTTTACTTTTAGTGTATGGTAGATGCCTTGCATTCGCATACATATTTTGGAATTAGTTCCTCATTTTATACAAATAAACACTATTTGTGATATTATATGAGGTGTTGCTGAATACGGTCTCTTACCAGTATTGGACCTTCCAATGATCTCTGATTTCTCTCAGCGATGCTAACATATTTCAGTATGGAGGTCTTGCCCATTTTTGTGAAACTTACTCTCCAAAGGTATTTTTAATGGCTATTAAGGTGTAACTTATATGCTATAAGAGTCATCCATTACAGGTGTACAGTTCAGCACTTTTGATAAATTTATGCACAAATAAATAAAAGATGATGCAAACACCATTTCAACCCAGTTTTAGAACAGTTCCATCACTCAGAAAAGTTTTCTCATATTTGTTTACAGTTAATCTCCCTTTACCGTATGCTAATCCTAGGCTAATTTATATCTCTTCATATCTACTTAATCATATCTCTTCATATCTCCCTAATCCTAGGCTAATTTATATCTCTTCGTATCTACTTTGTGTCTCTTTAAATTATTAAGAATGGCTATCCTCAATAAATCAACCAACAACAGGTGCTGGTGAGGATGTGGAGAAAAGGGAATGTTTTTGCACCATTGGTGGGAATGCAGACTGGTGTAACCACTGTGGAAAGCAGTGTGGAGATACCACAAAAAATTAAAAATGTAGCTGCCTTTTGACCCAGCGATCCCACTTCTGGGAGTTTATCCCAAGAAACCTAAAACACTACAGTCATTTGAAAGAACAGGAGCAGCCCTATGTTCATTGCAGTGTTATTTACAATCGCCAAGATATGGAAGCAGCTCAAGTGTCCATGGGTAGATGAGAAGATAAAACAACGATAGGACATCTACACAATAGAATAATACTTGGCTGTGAAAAAGAAGAAAATTTTACCCTTTGCCACAATATGGGGGGCCTGGAGAACCTTATGCTAAGTGTAATGAGCCAGTCAGAGAAAGGCAAATATGGTATTATTGCACTTATGTGTGGAATCTAATGAACAAACTGAACTAACAAACAAAATAGAGACAGGCTCATAGATAGAGAGCAGGGTGACAGCTATTGGGAAGAGGGTGGGCTAGGGGGTGGAGGGATCAAAAACCAAAAGGAGAAAGGACTCATGGAGACAGACAACACAACAGTGTGGTGTTTGCAGGTGGAGGAGGTTGTGCAGGGGTTAAATGGTAATGGGAACAACACACATTTTTTAAATAAATACATTTCTTCTTCTAGATACTTAATATAAAGAAATCATACAATGGGTGTTCTTGTATAGCTGGATTTTTTCATCGACATCATGTTTTCGAGGTTCATCCTCGTTGTAACAGGCATCACTGGTTGGTTTCTTTCAGTGGCTGAGAGAATTCCATTGTGTGAGTATACCGCAGTTTGTCATTCATTTACTAGTTCATGGATGTTTGTTTATGAATGTCCAGTTGTTAATCAAGTTCTCAGTTTACAGTGATAACCCTATTGAAAAAATTTTTGTCTCAGGTATTATATATTTAATATATGATGTTCACAATAGTGTTTCTTTAAGACAAGAGTAAAACAGACTTTATTTAGAAGGACCGCTCCAGCGGGGTCACTACAGTTTTGTAGTGGGGCAGAGAGATCAAGTTCACCTCCCTGGTTCTCTTTTAATGAAATTTTTTTTATCAATTCACTTTTTTTTTTTACGGCTCCCATTAGAAACATATACATATGTTATTTCACCTGGGTCTTCTCTTCATTCGTGTTGACTGTTTCCTCCTTGATGGTGGGCCACCCAGTCGTCCTCCTTCCTGTGTGCTGGGCACAATGTGTAAAGGGACAGCGGGGACTGAAGTAAGGAGTGTGTGATACTACAAGGTGGCATCTTGCTTTTCCTGTCAAGGTGCTTTTAGAGGGTGGAGTCGTTCTGGTCTGAAGTTGCTCTTGGTTTGGGCTGTTTTGGATTTAGTTGGATTCAGGTCACCAAGATTCTAGGTTAAGAGCGGGCAGGCATGGAACCTGTCCTTTAGCAAGGCTTTGGATCTGAGGATTCGTTTCTGTTCTCTTGCCCACCCTTGGACCTCAGTAGGCCAGGTCTGTTGTCGTTCTTGTACATGCGACTTCTGTCCTCTGAATGCCTTTCAGTTTTTCTCTTTATTACTGGCTTTAAACAATTTCAGTACAGTGTGCTTATATATAGTTTTCTCTATGTTTATCAACCTTGGGATTTATTGAAGGTTTTAGATCTGTTAGTTTATATAATAATTCCTATCAAAATGGAAAAAATATTTATTTAAAAAATTTTTTTCTGTACCCTATACGCCTTTATTTCAGTGACTTTAGGTAGATGTAAGTTAGATTGTTGAAGGTCATTGAAGCTGTTTCTTTTTTCCTGTGTTTACCTTTAATTAGTTTCTTTTGCTATGTCTTCGAGTTTACTAATTTCTTCTTCTGCAGAATCTAATCTGCTTTTAATCTCATCAAACATATGTTTTTATAAAACCAGAGGGAAAGGGGAGGGAGATAATGGTGGAAAGAAGGGGAAGGGACTAGTCATCACGGATACTTTCCCTCTCACACATTGTAGCTTTATCTTTAGTATAGCTTGGGTACTCTTCATGTCTACTCCTTGTTTCTCTTTAACACTTGTAATTTTTCTTCTACCTACATGAACACCTGGCATATAATTCTTATAACTGTTAATATCCTCATCTACTAATTCCATCATTCATGTCATTTATGTCATCTGTTTTCATTGATTAGATTTTCTTCTTAGTATAAGCTTTGTTTTTTAGATTCTTTACATGTCTCAGAATTTGTTAGATGACCGGTGATTTTACTTTGTTGGAGCGCTAGATATGGTCATATTTCTGTTAATGTTACTGAGCTGTGTCCTGGGACACAGTTGTAAGTTACTTGCAAACAACTTGATCTTTTCGAGGCGTACTTTTAAGCTTTGTTAGGAGGCCTCCAAAAGCTGTTATTTAGGGATGACTTTCTCTCACTACTACAGCAATGCCCTGGTGAATGATGAGATTTTTCTACTCTGGTTGTGGGAATGTGAACTACTGGCCACGTGTGAACTCAGAATTTTTTCCTCTTTTCCTTTTGAGTGGTCGCTTCCCCAGCCTTGGGTAATTCTTTTACATGCATACTCTAATTAGTACTCAGATGAAGACTGCAGGCAGGCCCACTGCAGCTCTCTTCCAGTGAAGAATTCTCCTGCAGTTCATTGCCATTTGAGCTCTGGTCGTATTGGCCTTCCCAGTATCCCGTCTGCACCTCCTCAACTCAGGGAAATCGCCAGGCTTGGGCGTGGTCCCCTGTTCCTTGCCCGCACCCGGCAGCGAGGTGGCACTACTGTAGGTCTGCTCTCACTGGTTTCCCTTTTCTCGTGGGTCATTGTCTTCTACTGGCTGATAGCCTATGTCTTGAAAGCCATTGTTTTACACAGTTTGAGCACTTTCAGTTCAAGAGAGAGGATGAGTGTAGTCCCTATTGCTCCATATTGGCTTAAATGGAAATATATTTTGATATAATTTCATGTGCATAGAAAATTTCCAAAAAGTATTATAAGATATCCTCATAGACCTTTTACTCATTTCTTCCAAGTATTTATATTTTAACCATTTGTGCTCGCTCTCTCTCTCTCCCTGGAGGTATTTTTGAGAGCAAGATCAGGCTATCATGTCACTTTATACTTACATATGTCTGTGCATATACTAAGAAGAACAAGAGCATTCTCTTACACCTCCAGGTTAGAGTTATAACCAGGAAATTTGATATTGATACAATACTGTCATCCTTTTTATCGCTTGTCCCTATAATGTCCTGAACTGTAACTGATTGTTCCCAGTCCAGGATAAAATCCAGAATCCTGCGTTAAATTTCATTGTCACATATTTTTAGTGTTTAATTTGGAACAGTTCTTTAGCCCTTCTTTGCGTTTCTTGACCTTGAGATTTTTGAAGGCTTTAAGCCATCTGCTTTGTAGACTCTTCCTTAATTTTTATTTTCTGATGTTTCCTTACGATTAGATTCAGGGTATGCATTTCTGGCAAGAATCCTACTGAAGTGATAGCGTGTTCAGTGAATCTCATTAGGAGGCACATAATGTCAGTCTGCTCTCAGACTGGCTGTGTTAGCTTTGATGACTTAGATAAAATGGTGTTTTCTAAGTTTCTCAGCTTAAAAACCTTCCCCTTTATAATTAACAAGTAACTTTGGTGAAATACTTTAAAAATATATGAATATACAGCTGTCATCTAAATTTTACCTGCCAGTTTTAGCATCTAATGATTTTTCAAATCCATCAATCTTTTCATATTTATTAGTTAGATTCTGCTACAAGGGGAAATATTCCTTGTTCCATATTTATGTATTTCAATGATGATAGACTCAATGGATTTTAAAATTTTATTAAAGGATTATAATACATTATCATCATTATTTATTTTAGTGCTCAAATTGTCTCAGAATTTTTAAAACTATCTAAAGCCATGGAAATATTTTTTGTCCTAATGGGTTGGCTTCTGTTTGTCTCATTTCATCTTCTCCTCCCCTAAAATACTTTCCATCTCCCTGCTTCTGTAAAACTTTATTCGTGATTCAAGGCGCACACTGTGGACTCCACTTTGCCTAGGAAGCATTTCTTCTGTGATCAGGTTTGACCCGTGGAGAGTCGCTTTGGTTGTTTCTGTGATCTTTTGGTAAGTGTGCAGTTTCCTTGAGTATTGTCTTAGTTTCTGGCATAATGAGATACTTCAGGCTTTGTTCATGCTTTCCTTGCCCCATCCCTGGAGTCTTTATTTCTCTAAGGGGTGGTTGGTGTACAGTAAGAAAAATAATATTTAGGAACCAAAATATGGGCACGATGTGTGCTTATGGTTATTACTGGTGTGCCACCGCTTCTGAACACCCTCCCCTAAGAAAATACAGCTTGCAAATCAATCATCTCTCTCTCTCCCCAGCCACTCTTTCCTTCTCCTGTCTTTGCAGCCTCATATGCCCAGATCTGTCTCATGAAGTCGGGAAGACCAGCAGGTTCTGTCTGGGTTCTTCCTCATATCCCACAGCCAGAAGACTCTCCAGGCAACTGGCTCAAGCATTTACAGGGGTTCCCTCATTTGTTTCCATTCTCTCAGGGATCTCTTTTACTCACTGATTCGTATCTGATGTCTTGAAAACCATTGTTTTATGTGTTTTCTCAGGCTGTCGGTTGTTTCAGGTGCTAAGGTAGATTCAGGTCCTGTGATTCTCTCTCGGTTGAAATTAGGGGCCCACATGTCTTTAACGTTTTTGAGTAAGGAGGAAAACGGTGGAGTAGAGAGACCCAAAAGTCCATACCTTCAAAAGAATCAGTAAATAAAACATTCAGAGACTGTCTGAATCCACATTGTAGAAACTCTGCAAACTGGCAGACAGCTTGTAGCAATGAGAGAATATTTACTCAAGAAAACCCAGATAATCTCAGTCAGTTACGCGAGCTTCCTGGCCTTTTCACTTACTCTGGACTCACCCCCACTCCTCAGTGCAGTGGTAAACCTGAAAAGAACAGTTTGTATTCTGTACCAGAACCAGAGCGAGCAGAATGGAC
The DNA here is from genome assembly GCF_014824575.4 of Sturnira hondurensis. Classification (NCBI taxonomy): domain Eukaryota; kingdom Metazoa; phylum Chordata; class Mammalia; order Chiroptera; family Phyllostomidae; genus Sturnira; species Sturnira hondurensis. The sequence goes on along the minus strand of NW_028094846.1, from coordinate 8,003,855 downwards.
TTCATTAGCAAACATTTGTAATGATTTGGCTTTCCTGGTAGACCAGCTTGAAGGCTTGCCTTGATCTTGCCCAGCATGGATTTATCCCAGCACTGTAGCAGCTACCCAGACAGGTGGTTTCCAAAAACTTATAGCCAAAGGTATTAGTTGTTGCTGCCAGCAGCAACGGATAACAGTTTCGGCAAACAATAGGTCATAAAACCCCTGGGGAGCAAAGACTGGGGAAGTTGGGGTAGTGAGAAAACTCTGACAGGTCTGGGATGTGTGCCTGCCCAGGCCTGTGTGTGCCCCCAGGAAAGGCCCGAGGGGATCCTCAGCTCCCAGCTCTGTCTGGTCTGCTGGCTCCAGACAAGCCCACAGTGAACGTGACCCTGGAGTATGGCCTTTACTCCAGACCAAGAGATCTGCAAGTGATGACTCATGGGCTTATTAACCTGACCTGTGGACGCTTTTTGTGTGGCCCGCAAGCTAAAAGTTGTTTTTACATTTTTAAAGGACAAAAGGAGGAAAGAGGTAAGGAGGAAGTGGAGGAGAAGGAAAAGAGAAGGAGAAAGAGGGAAAAAAAAGAAGAAGCAAAGGTGACTCTATGTGGCCTACAATCCTGAAAATAGTTACTCTCTGATTCTTTACAGAAAATGTTGCGACTTCTGCCCAAAGGCTTGGTGCTCGTTTCTCAGGCGTACACCTGTTGGAGTTACAAATAAGCAAAGAGACGCTCAGTGAGGTGGTGCCACCCTGCGTGGGCTTGGGTGGAGCTTCAGCATCCCAATACTGCATGACCTTTGGTTCCTCCACTCAATTTCCCCCCTGTAGTCCCCTGTAGGCACTCTCTGATAGGCTGCGTGGAATTTCACCTTGTGCACACTCAGCTCAGCCCTCAACTAGGAACTGCGGGTGACCTCCCCTGCAGATCTTGGGGCCCTGATGGGTGTTGCCGTCTGTTCCTGTCATAGAACCTGACCCACACATTCCAGCTCCCTCTGCCGCCGTGAACTCTGATCGCAGCCCCCGCAGCACTGAGACCTTGGCTCTGCGTTGACTACCTCCCCGCCCCACATGCAGTGGACAGAGCGGCTGGGAACACAGCCCCCGTTTAAGCGTTTCCCTTATATCACAGTTCTGCTCTGCCTGTGGTCTGTGCCGGCAGACAGTTGCCTCATCTGTTCTGTCCGCTTTCAGAGTTCTTTAGGAGGGGATGGCAAGTCAATTCTAGTTACTCTGACTGGGTCTGAAGTGAAAGCCCATTTATTAACCCTTATTTTTCATGCAGGTATGAGAGATGAAGACTTGGACCTAAAAGAGGCAATGAGCTGGGACTAAGGGTACCCCTTCCCCCAACACTGGGTACACACAGGAAGTAGGGAGCCTTAAAATGCTGTAACCTTAGTGAAAATGTATATTATAAAAGCAATCTCTCTGGGATCACAGAGAGGGGACAGGGACATCTGCATGTCTCAGCCTGGCCTCTGGGTGGAAAAAAGTATTTCCTGATGTGTTTGACATCAAGGCCTGTTTCCAGAAGTCGTGGGTTTATCCACTAGGTTATCGTCCTAAAAGATGCCAAATTAAGAAATTAACATGAGCCCTGGCTGGCATAGCTCAGTGGAATGAGCGCGGGCCTGCGAACCAGAGGATCGCGGTTCGATTCCCAGTCAGGGCACATCCCTGGGTTGCAGGCTGGTTCCCTGCAGGCCAACTCCCAGCAGGGGACCCACGAAAGGCAACCATACATTGATGTTTCTCTCCGTCTCCTTCCCCTCTAAAGATAAATAAATAAATAAAATCTTAAAAAAAAAAAGAAATTAACATGAAATTCAATTCCATGCTTGTGATTTTTTTGGACATGACTGGCAGATGCAAATATCAATCCATTCTTGAGGAAGAAATCCTCAACCTTGGCTGCTCTGTATTTCCACAGATAAAAGTCCATTGAAAAAAGAAGTCTATTGAAGATTAAATCAAAATTCAAATGATGTGATACAGGGAAACACTCCACCACACACGAGAGTCAGCAGATACAACAAGCATCAGGGAATTGGGTTGTTAAGCATTTCAGGTTATTGAACAGTCTGAGAGGTATGTCTAAAATGATTAAATAAATGAAAGAAAAAGTAAAAAAGCAAGATGCTACAAGAAGACTAAGTGGTTTCTGAAATGAATGCGTTAAAAGTTACAGATAAAAATAGTTATATAAGATAAAACTTAATAGTTTCATTAAATAGGCCTGTCCTTCTTAGCTGAAGAGATCCGTATTGAAATGCAAAAAAGTTTCTCAGTGTGTTAATATATTTGAAAAACATGGAAGAGAATTTGAGATGGAGAGAAGAGAATATTTTGTTAAATAGTAGAGATCTAACACTCCTGAAAGTCAATAACATAACAATGAGTAAATTTAAAAAATGGTTAATCTAAAAGAACAGATTTAGGGAGGAGATGGTTGGTGAAGAGAAAAAAAAATTTTGGACAAATAAAGAAGATGAATGGGTATTAAGGAGTTTAGCTCACCGGAGAAAGGCGACGTGTAACCAGTACAATGGAGCAAGTCAAAAGGAAGAAAGACCAGTGATACTATAGGGCCTGAGGGTGTCTTTGGGCTTGGAGGCTTCACGTGCGTCTGAACCGGAGTGTGATGGGGGACCACACCCAGGAAAAGCCTGCAATGTAGAAAGTGTGGGCCCAGGAATGTGGCATGCAGCAGACCTTGGGTGTGGTCGTGCTGCAGAATACCGGTTAGTCTACACAGTGAATGAGGTTCCCACTCACCCACCCAGGCAGCTGGCCTCATCAGATACACTGGAAATACAGGCCATGTGCCTTGTGCGTATGGCCCCCTGCCCTCAGCTGTAGGGTCAACAGAGAGTCCTGGACATATCCCCTGTGCCTCATCTCCCAGCAGCCTCAGCTATTTCAGCCTCCCCTGAGTTGAAGGGTGAGCGTTAGCACACCCTCCAACGTGGCAGGTGGCAGCAACCCCAGCTCTCGGTTCTCAACCTGCCGATGGAAGTTGAGCCCTGGAGGAGCCGAAGGAAAAGGAAATCAGTTTTATGCATAAAACGGTCATGAATCATCTTGTGAAATTCTCTTTTTTTGCCTCGTTTTAGTTCTTCTAGTTTTTGTTGTTGTTCTTTCGAGGAATGGAATTTTTGGTTATAAGATGGACGTGTGTTTTGAAATAAGGTCTGCGTAATAAGATCTTTTCCCTAAGTGGCTGTACCACTCAATATTCCCGCCACAGTGCATCAGGGTTTGGTTTGCCAACATGGAGCGTGGTCTGTATTTTTAATTTTTAACAGTTCTTGTAGTTGTATGCTTTCGTTTCATGATGATTTATGTTGCATGTCCTGGAGGACTAATAGTATTGAGCACTTTTTTGTGTGTTACATGTGTTTTTTCTTTTTTTTAAGGATTTTAAATGTATTTATTTTTTGAGAAAGGGGAAGGAAGGGAGAAAGAGAGGGAAAGAAACATCGATCAGCTGCGTGTTGTACACGCCCTGACTTGGGACCGAGCCCATAACCTAAGCCATGTGCTCTGCCCAGGAATCAAGCTGGCGACTGTTTGCCTTGAGGGATGATATACCCAGCCTACTGAGCCACACTGATTAGGGCTCCTGTGGTTGTTTTCCTGGATGAATATGCCCAGGTTTTTGTTTGTTTGTTTTTAGCAGCTTTGCTGATCTTTTTTAACACTAACTTTTGGCCTTGCCATTTTTTCTCCTGTTTATGTTTTTATTTTCTGTTCTCATTTCTATTACTTCCTTCTACCTTAATCTTATGACCCATGCTCCTTAACTCTACTGTTGTATATGTAGGAATAAATGCACCTCACAATTATTTGGTAATAATTAAATAAGAAAATGTTTTCTGGCACATAATTCTAAATAGGCGCTATTCATTCTAATTATTACAGAGACGTCTTAGTACTTCCTGTGAGGTTTCTCTAAGTTCTGAGTTAATAGTGATTGATATTATGTATTTTCATTCTGTGTTTTCATAGAGGAGGAAATTTAATCGGGTGGAGACCAACAGCTTCATATTTTAAGGTCTTTATTGGATAAAATGACTAACATTTATAAGGCGCATCACATTCAAACGGGACAACCAGGCAGACGCTGACTGTAGCTGAGTCAGAGAATCTGCCCCTGAATGGGCGCTCCGGTGAGCGAGCACCTTTTCACAGAACTGTGCTGGGCCAGCAGCCTCCTGGCATTCGTATGTTTTGAGTGAGATCAGTTTGGGTTCAGAAAGAGGGAGAGATTTCTAGAACCCAGTGTCTGCGGCAGCCTTGAGTAGGAGAGAAAAGTCGTAGACTATGGGAAGGTGCGGAATGGGCAAGTGGGTTGGAGTCACTTCCCCTGAATTCCAGCTGGGCGAGCAGGCCCATGCCAGATGCTTCGGGGACTTTCTCTCTGACACCCCTACTCTTACGTGGCGTAGATTCCTGTTTCCATTTTGGAGACGAGTATATATTCAAGGCTGTAGTGAGGCGTAAGGTGGGATTCAAATTGAAGACTATGAGACTCCCAAATCCATTTTTTAACACTGTCTAAAGCCTGCACACAGCCCTCCTAGGTAAGGCGGAGAGCCGTATTCGGCCTCAGACACCAGTGTGGTGTCAAGCAGAGCGCTGACAAAACAAACTTCTAACACTCACCTGCAGCCCCAGGCCTTGAAATTTGCTGCGGTGAAAAGTGGGAGGAAAGCTCCCTGTGAACTCAAAAGAGTCCTATCTATGGAGGAGGTGCGGGAGCGGGGTGAGCTGTAGCACTGCTGGAGACCCTGCAGTCTGTGTTCCGAAGGAAGATGATGAGGGCTGAGGGAGTTTTAAACGTCCCCAGGAAAGTGGAAGTGGACCCTGCTTTATGCACAAAGTAAAGCTAATATTTGTCTATTTCATTCGTCTTGACAGAATTTTGAAGTTTTGCTCCCATTTGGGAGACACACACTCGAATTCAAAGTCTTGAACACAAGACCTCATAAAATAACTCTTAAGCATCCTAACAGTCGTTTCAAAGAAGCGTTTTGTCTCTGTCAGTATGCAATCCAGAGTGATTGAATCCTCAGAGGGAATGCCTGTGAACATCGGCTAAGTGGGCGATCCGTCTGCGTGCTCTTTCCCAGTTCCACAGGAGCACAGGAACTGCCTCCCCGGGGGTGGGGGCGGGGGGTGGCCGGTGCTTCCCAGCCCGGCGGTGGCATGCCCTCTTTCCCCACCTTCCCCTGTGGCACGAAGGGCGGGAAAATGGCAGAGGACCGCCGTTTGCCACGACCTCACGTGCGGCGTCTTCCCTTACTTGTAATCACATGCTGTCTCTCTCACTGCACACTGACTCCACAGTGATTTTGTCTTTTCATTTCTCTCCCACCTTCTCTCGCTCTCCTCTCTCCTTCCTGCCACCCCTCCCCCCACCACTAGGTTTCCTTCACCTGTTTTGATGAGAGTTCTCAGTAAATGACTTTTGATGTTTCTTGACTCAGTTGCTTATAATCTTACTCTAGAGCTAATTGCCAGAGATACCAGAGGCTGGAATTCTCTAAGAAGCTGCTTTATTAGACTCTCTTTCAGAGACAGGATGAGCCATGGTTCTTATTCATTCACTCTACAAACATTTTGTATCACTTTAGCCCATTCCAGGTTCCAGAGTAGAGCAGGACAAGTAAGAAGAAAGAAAAACTCTATGCACTTGACCCTTGTATAATGCAGGGGTTAGGGACACTGACCCCCATGCAATCAAAAACCCATATATAATTTTTGACTACCCCCAAACTCAACTACTAAAAGCATACTATTGACTGAAGCCTTGTCGATAACATAAATGGTCAATTAGCATATATGTTGTGTTGTATTATTACAAGAGGGTACTGGAGAAAAGACAATGTTCAGAAAATCATAAGGCACAGAATCCACAATTATATTACTATACATTTTTATTTTAAAAGTCAGTGTAGAAGTAGACCCACAGAGTTCCAGCTCAAGGTATGCAGGGGTCAACCGCACACACCCACATCGCTTCCATTCTCGGCAGGGCATGGAGAGGATGTATCATTTAAAAAGTAAATTATATACTATGTTGAAGATGCTGAGTGCTGTGGACAAATAAAGGAGAGCAAGGAGGATGGGGATGCTGTAAGGCCACAATTATAAAAAGGAGTTTCAGGGTTGGTCTTGCTGAGGTGGTAACATTTGAGCAAAACTCGATGGAGGAGGAGGTGAGGGAGTAATCCGTGTGTCTCTCTGGGAAGATTTTCAGAGGAAACAGCAAGGAAGAACTTCCTGAGATGCGTCCCCGTATAGCACGTGATGAAAAGCAAGGCGGTCAGACCGTGGGAAGGGAGCGAGCAGCTGAATCTCTTAGTAAAGTTGCTGTCGAACTTCTATGTGGACTTTCTCGGGTGTTCAATAATCATTTTCTGATGCTAAAGACATTGGTTGATTCCAGAGACATTCCTAGATGAGCTCTTACAAGGTCAGAAAGTACACGGGCTGCTTGGACCCCAAGGAGCACGTCGCTGGTTGTCGTAATACCCTGGAAGGTGTAGGCAGGTGAAAACGGCAGGCTGACCACCAGCATTTTATCAGGCGTTTGCACATCAACACATGGAAACCAGCACCTAGAATGTCAAGGGCCTGGCACTTGTCACACTTGCTCTTATCTTTGTAAACAGAAGCACAAGTGATTCAGTTCGGCGAAGCTTTTCGGTGAGACAGCTTTCTCTAGAACTCTCTGGGCTCTCCGTTGCACTGCTGCAGGAGAGAGGCAGCTTTCTCTGCCATCTATTTCAGCTGCTGTTTAGCTCGATCAGGTTGCAGTAGGCAACCGGATCCAGTTGGCCTGAAGGAGAATGGACTTCAGTGGGATTGTAGGTGAGAGTGGCGGAAGCCCTCGCCTGCCGTCCCAGCTGCTGCTTTCCCCGGAGACACAAGTCAGGGCTGCGTCCACTCAAGTGGGGGCCAGGCTGTGGAGCAGATTGGACTGGGCAGGCTGCCCGACCTTCCTTTGCCACAATCCATTCTCCCTTTGTTCGCTACTTGTAGACAAGTCAAAGGACTCAGCTATTAACGGTGACTGCGAAGACCCTCCTTGACCGCATATATGTATATTTTTAAATACTGGCAAACCTTTTAAATGGGCACAAAAGAAAGGTCTGTGCTTATTTCCATGTTTAATATCCAAAAACCCAGTAGACACCACTCTTAAGAACCTGATATTGAATATGTGCCGTGTAGCACCCAGTTAATTTTAAGTCTTAAAGTAAGTGCACCTCTGACCAGTTTCACGTGGGGGCCTCCACAGCGTCTGTTCCCCTGGCAGCCCGCCCCTTTAGGCCCAGCTCAGAAACAAGAAAGGGAGCCGTTTTCAGGTCGATCAAGCCAGGCTGCTGCTGTAGTGACCAGAGGTTAGTCCTTAACGTTTCTGGAAAGGACCAGAAAGCTGGTAACTTTTGCATAGTGGACTATGCATGTCCGCTTTTCTGGAACTACGATGCCCCTTCATGTACCGCAGGTGGTGGCCCTGTCCCTCCCAGTCCAGTGGGCAGGCTTGAGAGACCTGAGACGGGGGGATTCACACGGGGTGTGTGGACTGTGGTGTTGGGAGCTGCGGTCATACCCCAGGGAGTCTGTAGTTACGCTGATTTGGTGTCATTTCTGACATTTGACATTGTCAAGATGTGATCCTCCTTGTCTTTTTTCTTTTTGTTTTTGGTGCAGATGATTAAGCAAAGCCTTTCCTGTTTATTTGGTGCAGTGAAGTAGAACAGATGAAATGGGGAAGAGGAAGCTATCATCTTTAACAGGATTAATTTGAAGTATTTTTATATATTTGGAATTGTTCAATTGGTTTTGCGCAAACAGAATTTCACCCTTGAGATACTATTTGAATGTTGGTTTTAATAAAGAGTCTTGAAAGTGTTAAAATACACGCATGCACGCACACACACGGAAACCAAGTGCATTTGCTACTACAAACCTTTAGTGAGTGAGAAGCAAACTACTGGGCTTATCAAAGTCAAAGACACATTTTCTATATTTCCTAGCCTTTTTGTTCTCTTCCTTCTCAAAACTTCACTCTCAGTAAATGAACCTCCAACCTTATTGAGAAGGTCATGGCCGTCTGACCTTGGCTTCCTCATCTCCTTCATACCTACACCCACACCTGTAGCCACACGCCCTGCTTCCTTCTCACGAGCTCCCTCTCTGTGACCCTCCCCCCCCGCCGTGTGCCCACTCGTCTCCTGCTCTCCTTAGAAACAGCAGGCTTTCCTCCTTGCTGACATCTCCTACTCTGCCTTCAGATGAAAGCAGGGGTTTTGTTTGTGCTGCTCACTCCTGGATACCCATACCTACGTCTCCTGATACCAAGTGAGCTTTCCATACACATTCATGAGAGGAAAGAATGGTAGTTCTCCCTTGTCTTACAGCGAAAGTAGTTCCCTGTAACCTGCGTGGAGGTTACAGGGAATTACACGTGGAGACGTGCGAGAGGTTGTAAGAGACACACGTGGAGATGGCCCGAACCAGCCTCCTTTGTTTCTCCACCCTCTCCTGTCTCCCGCTTCCCTCTTTTCCCGAACAGCAAAACTTCCCAGCACCCCAGACCTCAAAGTGGCTCATTTGTCAAAGTTACCCATCTTCTCTTCCTTAATCAAAACCCCTGTTCCCTCTGTGGAGGGCATTTCCCCGAGGAAAGGGAGGAACATCATCTATTGAAATAATTTACTTTGATGTCCCAATAATTACATCAGAGCCTCATGGGGGTGTCTAAATTTCCAGAAGCAGAAGCTTGTTCATCGACATGATATTGTGATCTCGAGAATGTCAGGGAAGACTACCAGTGAATTTTAAAAGGAGTCGGGTAGTGTGGAAAGTTACTGCCTGCTTCCCTTTATGAGAGATGCTCTCTTAGAATTGCATGTTGGTGAACCTGTGTTTTGCCCCTTCGAAGCCTTCTGAGTGTGCTGCTGTCTCCAGCTCCCATCAGGGTTATTTTCGAACCTTCGTTTCAAGATGTCTGTCTTGCAGCCGAGGTGTCTCTGAGGGACATTTCCCATCAGCTCTTCGGGTGCCTCTGACCTCCCTTCCTCCCTGGTTGTCCCCCATCAGGGCTGTGTGGGCCAGCCCAGACTCTGGGGCTGTGGAATGACAGGCAGTCCTGGTCAGTGGCTGAGTTCTAGTTCACTCAGCACGCTTTTCAGCTACAAATGCTTATTCTGAGGGCTCGTCAAGGGGCACAGGAAAAGGGTACCAAAGTGTAGCTTGGCAAATCATCAGTCCTGATACATGACAGAGAACCATTTCCGTTGCTTTGGCATCCGGGCCAGATAACACCTGTCCTGAGGGGCCTGGCATGTCTGGGTCACAGTGGCAGCTCTCTGAGTGGTGGAAACAGTCACAAAATAGGTCTGGCTGGACAGGAAATGTAGGGACTTTCAAAGTCCTCGGACGCTTCAAAGTCCTCCAATGTCTCTGTTTTTTTGCCAGACTGATTTCTTTCATTAGGCGCAGTTGCTTCCATCTACATACCCTTCCAGCCTCAGGAGGTGGGAGGCTGATTTAGTGGTCTTAATTTCAGAGCATTGTGAATTTCCAGAAATTTATTGTTTAATATTTGAACGCCCATACGTGACATCTGGATTCATCGACTTGTTGGTGCAAGTCTTTTGTGAGGTATGCCTCAAATTGGGTTTGAAACACTGTTTCCAATTAGTGATGCCAGCACGGTGGACACGCAGCCTGGAGGTGACAGATTTGAACACTAACTCCAGCCCCATCCCCATTTAAAACCCGTAGTAACTTCCTCCTTTCTATTTTCTCTGCCTTCATCTCCTGAGCAAAGATTTCCTGGTCCTTTTGTGACCTTATTTCTCTTTAGTCTCTGGCCAGTGGCTCGACAGAGACATTGGAAGTTGGGGGGGGAGGGTTGAATAGTCGCTGTAAGTTGGGGGCAGTGCCCGCGTTTGATGGGTGTGGGTTAGGGATGCTGAAAGGCCTGTGACGTGTGGCAGTCCTGCGGACGAAGGACTGTTTCCCTGCTCCCGGTGCCAAAGGACACTCACTGGTAAATGCCATTTGTCTCATGCCCGTCTCTCCAGCAGCTTTATCATGCTCTCCGTGCTTCCCCTCTTTTCTTTACACGTCTATACCTCTCCTGCCTAAGAGGTCCACTCGTGTCCTGTCTGCCTCTCTGGATCCACCCTCAAAGGCGCTGCATTACGTCCACATCTGTTTTGAACACTTGCCCAACCATGCCGCCTTGAGCTACCCCTCCCCCCTGCAAAGCCCTCCCCCCATCTATTTATTCTATGCATCACCCTTGGGAGAATCGAGCACATGCTTTTCTGGGTTTGTCTGTAAACTTTTGACATGCGCCCTGAGCTGCTGCCAGTGAGCAGTCTGGTGGCCTACACTCTCCATCCTTGATTTCACCTTTCTCTAGCTCTCTGCTCTAGCCAAACAGGTTTACTTCCTCTCTTCCAAACATGCTGTGTGCTCACCTCTTCACGTTCCCTTTTCCTCCTGGACACACCACGGGAGCCCTCCCGCGCAAGGAGGTGTGGTGCTGCACGGAGCCGCAGCCGAAGGGGGGGGTGGGTAGAAAGGGAGTATGTCGCTCCTGGGCCTGACCCGAGACATTTTCCGTGTGCCCTCTGTCCCACCTACTCTTCCTTTCTCCCCACCCACCAGCTGAAGGGACAGGACCCCGCAGACCTAGAGAAGGACAGAGCCACAAGATAAGAAGACTCGGGTCCTCAAATCTTAAGTGGCCTACTTACTGGGAACATCTGAGCTGGACTCTACATGAATGAGAAATTAGTTTTGTTTAGCCACAAAGATGGTTGTGTTTTTGTTAGAGTGTTTTTGTGTTTTTGTTAGAGAGCAAGCATCTTTAATACACATCCGCGTACTTCCTTGTCTGCATGTACTTATTAATATTGTTTCCATTGCTGGAGTGAGTTTCCGCTCCACACGTTTAAATTTTATGCTTCATCTGATACCTCAATCAATTCGTACGTCCTCCTTGAAGGTTTCTACGATTTCACCAATCCAGAATGACTTCTTCCTCCCCGCACTCTTGAAAATCGCACCTACTGTTTTACCTTTCAGTTAGCAAATATGTTGCACATAATTTTTTTTTTAGCTTTCATGTGTGTGTTCTATCTTCTTTGTAAATTTTAAAGTCTTTGAAAGTAGCATTTTTTGTCTTATGCTTCACAATATCAGGGACATTGTAGGTGCTCCGGAAAACATTATAAAGTGAATTTTACTCAGGCCCTTTTCTATTTCATTTTTTCCTTCTTATCGACACAGCTTGCACTATAATATTTGCTCCTTCCTTGGATAATTTTGAGGCCCCCTCGTGTCCACCTGTCTTCCAATTAGAAGTGCTGTGTGAGAAAGCGGTGCCTTCCCCGCCTCCCTCCCCTTTCCCCTGGCTTACTTCACAGACGCTTATCGGCTTGTGTCGAATATATACTAGTTGAATAAAAATCTGGTTTAAGGAAAGGATACAGGAAAAGCATCCTACACCTCCTATTTTTAGAGCTATCAGAACATCGTCTCTGATTTCTTTACTCTCTGTCATGGTGGCAGCGATCACAGGGCTGGCGCGGCTGCTGGAAATGAGGTCAATCATGACTCTCTTGACTTCCGTCCAAAACAAAAGAAATTCCTCAGTCCGTTTACCGGAATATGATCATTGCTTTTGCTGGTTTCATCTGTGCGTGCTTGTATCCTCATGGACATATTAGTTTTTAAGTTTGTGGGGGTAACCTGGTGAGACTTTGCTTGTAGGGATTTGCTTGGAAAAAAAGCCCATTGAGGCGCAGGCCTTGCCAAGAAATCAGAGTTATTAAAAAACAGACTCATGAAAGCAGACAACAGACTGGCGGTTACCAGAGGGGAAGGGGGTGGGGAGAGATGGGTAACGGGGGTCAGTAGTACGGGAATGGCTGGGCCATCGATGTTTGGTGGTGAACACACTATGATGTATACAGATATCTAGTCATAATGTTGGACACCTGAAGCTTATGTAATGTTATAAACCAACATAACCTCAATTAAAAATATTTCAATTCTCTCCTTGGCAAAACAAAAATAATTTTAAAGAAATTAAAGTTATTGATTCTGCTTTTTTTCCCGTTCCACTGAACCTTGAGACTCCATTCAGCAATCAGTAGAGGCCATTAAGGGGAGATACACAGGCCAAATGTCAGAAGATCTGACAGCTCGTTCCAGTAGCTTGATCCTCAGCAGCCCATTTCTCTCTGCAGCTCTCTGTCCCCTCTTTCCATGGGAGAATGGGTCAACACGTTTCTCCCTCCCTTTTTAGTATCTTACTAGAGTCAACGAGGCAATATTAAAAATCATATCAAGTGATTTCTGTGTTGTGGACAGACAGTAGGCAAAATCCTCACCATATATTTGTGTGACACTCTTTTCGAATCAATATTAAGCAGACAGCTTAAAGTCTCTACCCAGTCTCAGTCACATAGGTGCATCAGATGTCCTTTGCTGAGATCCCTGGCTTTCAAGCCTGAGGGGGCAGATGTTAGGATGGAAGGGGGATGGCCAGTGACCAGGAAATTCCTAAGTTGCAAAATGAGAAGCTGCTTCAGTGAGGAAGTGAGCAAGGAGAGAAGCCAGGGCCCCAGGGCTTGGCCCTGCCAGGGAGAGTTGTAGGGGAAGAAGATGCTGAAGGCAGAGGATAGAGAAGTGATGGGGTAGGGAACATCCGTGGTGCAGGGCAGGGCGATGCCAACTCATTAACTAATTAGGGGTTTAATTTAACTACTGCCAGTGCTTTTAATAAACTGTCTCATCCACTAATTATTGAATATGTCTATTCAACTTAAGTGCCTGCCAATTAAAGCTAAGGACCAGACTCATTTTATGTCGACTTTGTGTCCATTATGATGTCGGCAGGGGGGAAAATGTTGGGTGTACGCTTGCTGGAGAAGTGACAGCTGGTCTTCGTTTCCGTTTGGGCCATCCTGTTTTGTTGCAGATTCTGGGATGTATTTTCCTAGATGCATTTAGGTATTGATTCCCTTACTCATTCAATAATTATGTATTAAATGCTCAATACTATTTAAGAGCTAGAGATATAGGCAGAGTTTATACACAGCACATGGGAGGAGAACGCATGTGTGTATATAAATGAGGTCTATCCAGGAAAAGTCCAGCCATTGTCAATGTAACAAGAATGGTTTGCATGACATTGACATAACCTGGCAGCCAAGGAGAGTGGACTGGAATGCACATATGCACATGCACGAACAACGACAACTTCACTGTAGTAGTCGGTGGGAGTGGTAGACACCCTTGAGTGAGCATGTGTACTGTGTGGCTGTCACATTCAAAATGACTGAGTGAGTAGAGCAATGAATCTGCATCAGATTTTGAGTTAAGCTTGAATATTCCTTTGTGGAAACTACTTGGATGACTCAGAAGGCTTTCAGGGACAATGCAGTGAGTGATTGGCAGCTGTATCACGACAGTGTACCTGCTCATGCATTACATGTCATGCAGAGATTTTTGGTGAAACATCAAATCACCCAGGTGACTCAGCCCCACTTCAGCCCCGATTTGGCTGAAGTCGACATATTAAAATGAGTCACCCTGTGACTCCTGGCTTTTCTCAAAACTGAAAGGGAAGAGATTTCAGTCCATCAGTTAGATTCAGAAAAATACAACAGGGCAGCTGATGGTGATTGGGAGAACTGTGTGAGGTCCCAAGGTGCCTACTCTGAAGGGGACCGAGTCATCACTGTCCTAGCACAATGTTTCTTGTATCTTATATCTTCAATAAATGCCTCTACTTTTTGAATTGCATGACTGGTTACTTTCTGGACAGACCTCATGTACCATATTTTGTACCAGGTATAGTATATACTTTTTTGTGCATTTTACATGGGCGTAATGCTTGCATAATCCCATTTATCATGTACACAAAATGTGGGTGCGCATTATGAGCAGGAGCGCATTATCCACAGCAGACTACGGTATGCAATTTAAACAGCATCTCAAATAAAGCGAGGGAGGTGGCCGTGCAAATCTCTGGAGGGAGAGCATTCCAGGCCAAACAGCTGCCCAGTCCCAGAGGCAGGTTTGTGCTCACTGCGTTGGAGGAACAGCTGGCAGGCAGTGAGTACAAAGTGCTGTAGCGAGCAGGGCAGGTGCAGGAGACAAGGCCGAAGGGCGAGGCTGGGGCCAGATTTCTCGGCACTTTTAGGCAACAAGGACTAGGGTTTATTCCCGGTGAAAGGGGAAGAGATTGAATGACATTGAGCGGGGGGAGACCTGATCTGATTTCCTTCTCGGACAGTTCCCACTGTGGTGTGGAATGCAGACATGAGGGGGCAGGAGTGCCAAGTGTCTCTTGCTTTGGTCCCATGAGAAATGACAGTGGCTTGGATGAGGGGGTAGTGGTAGAGGTGGCCTTGTCCCTATGTCACTCCACTGGTTGGAAGGGAAAGGTGATACTCTTTTGTCAACACAAGTCTGAGAGCCGAGCCCGCAAGGCCATGTTGAAATGAGAGTGCCTGGCCTTGCTTTGACACTGGGATCTTGTTGTTCTAGGGCTCCGGGTCCTGATCAGGGCTGGGTCTGGAACCCGCAGGCACAAAGGAGGTCAGAGTAGGAGGAGCTGGAGGAGAAGCAGGAGGCGGAGAGAGGAGAGAAATCAGAGAGGGCTTCTGGCGTCACAGGAATCCCTGACGAAACCCTGGTCACACCGAGGACACAGTCCAGGTGCTGTTTCCTTCACACCCCCGTTCCATTTGCAGCCTGCTCTGCCCAGGCCGTCAGTGACCTCTATTTAGGTGGGTATTCGGTGCCTGTGTTTCAGTTGGCACCGTCGCTGACCCTGCAGCACCGGGCACCGTGTCCTCTCTTGCTTCCCAGAACAGCCTCTGCTCTGCTGCCTTCTACTCCTCTCACAGTCCTGCCGGTCCTTCGCCAGCTCTTCCTCCCGTAGCTTTTCAGATATTGCTGTTCCCAGGGTTTTGTTCTCTGCCCCTTCCTTTCCCACCCATTCTACTGTCTCAGGGGCTCTCATCCTGTTCTGGGCTGAGGCCACTGTGTATATGCCCATACCCCTTCTCCCCCCGTCGTTACTCTTAGTCCCAACTTCAGACTTGAACTTCAGACTGCTGTCCCAGCTGCATTCTTACCTGGTTGTCCCACAGTCCCCTTAAACCGAGTCTGCAGCCTACACCTTCCCTAGGCTCAGCCTGCTCTTCCCTTTCCTTATTCTGCCTCGCAGTTTGTGGGGCCACCCTGCATTCCTCCTCCTTTCCACCCAGCCCATGCCCTCTCTGGATGATTCGTACCAACCAGGTCTGGTTGGTAATCCCTCCTTTCCCACCTTCCTTGCCTTCACTGGCCCAACTAAGGCTCCCCTCCTCTCTTCCCCGGAGTCCTAGCTGATCCCTGTGACCCCATTCATTGTCTTTACTCCCTCAGGGATCCGCTCCCCCTGCAGTCTCATTGGGTCACTCCTTTGCCATGAACTCCACGGGGCCTCTGCTCACATACAGCATGTTTCCTTGGGAGAGCAGGCAGGGCCATGGCCATGCGGTATGCGCCCCGCACACCCACCCGTGCCCGTCTCCCGCTGTCTTTCACTCTCCAGCTCACTCTATGTTGGCAGTACTCGTCCAGTCCTCTCCTGTTCCAGGCAGGTGCCCACGCTGCGTCTCTGCCCAAGGAGCCCTCCTTCCTCCTTTTTTCTGTCTGGAAAATTCCAAATGAGTCTTTGAAACTCAGCTCAGTGACCCACAACGGCAGGATGCCTTTTCTGGTGCCCCCGGGGCAGGTTTGGTGCCCTGCTGGCATCCCATACCCATCATCACAGCATCACCTGTCTTTCCGCTTGCTTCTGACTCCTTCCCCTTTTGGAGCCTCCATTTCCCCACCTGTGAATGAGGATAATACCGGTTCCAACCTCAGAAGATCACTGGAGGAGTAAATTAGGCAGTCCCTGCAGTGACCTGAGAACAGTGACTGGTGCGAAGAAAACACTTTCATTAATAGCAATAATGACCATAAAGCCAATAATATGATCACATAATTATATTGTAGTAACATTATCAAGAACTATGGTAAACGGACTGATAATAATAATGAACACATTCCAGATGAAAAGGACCCCCCTTCCCCAAGCAGTGTCTCTCAAACGAGCTGACGACTGCGCAGTTTGAGAGTGATGCATGTGGCAAAGCCGATGTGCCTGAAACGATGTGAGTCTTTTTACTTCCTGCACTGAGTGGGGACAGGTGGAATCCCAGGCCAGCGCAGGCAGCAGGCTGAGACGAGAGCGGAATGCATCCAGCCCCAGGCTGGAGTTCTGGGCCCAGGAATGATAAAGGCCCTGATTTTCAAGTCCTATCACCCAGTCCCCGAGGACAACATTGCAACAAGTTACACAGATACCAAAACAGACTGAAATGACTGTCCCCGAGGCACTCGGTGTCCTAAGCATAAAGGCGACATCACGCAGCAGAGAACATGCTGGACACAGAATGGGGACAGGAAGCAGACACTTAGCTGAGTAGCTGTAATTATTTTCCAGGTACCCGCCTGTTAAATGCTCACAGTTCCGTGAATTAAATAACATTATCCCATTTGCTGATGGGGCACAGAGAGTCTTGCAAATTTCCTAGCATCCAGAGCTAATTATGCGACCTGAGCAAACCTCTTACTTTAGTGGCCGGCTATTTACTCTTCGCTGACCTAGTTTGATCAGATTCTTCCAGCGTCAGTTTAAATAATTTCCTCAGGAAATTTCCACACCTGGACGTCCACCGTTATAATTGCATCCTGGGCTTTCAGCTCTTATCCTTCCATACGTGTGACTGACTCTTTCTCTGCTCAGTCTGTAAACCCCAGAAGGGCAGGTCAGGGCGGTGCCTTCCTGGTTCACACCTTGGGAACCGAGGACTAGAACAGCGCCTGGTTTACAGTAGGTGCTCCGGAAGTGCTAGTGGGTTTAGCTTTCTCATCTTTCAAAACATCTAGGTGTCTGGAGTGTGTCCGCTATAAAGTTCTTGCCAATTTTGTGCTCCTGGCAGTCAAGTTCAGACCTCACAGGGGCAGAGACCTGAGCAGGGCTGTGTGTTCCCAGGACACTGTTGCAGTGCAAAGGGCGTATCTGCAGATGCTGTGGGTTGGGTTCTTGTCAGAAATTCCAGCCAGGTCTCTGTGCTGCTAAGCAGGCTCCAGCGGGGCCTCCTCAGCCTCTCTTTCCTGCCTTCCTGTGGGGCCTGCCGACACCTGGTGCCACTCACCGATTCTCTGGGAACCTCCCGACCACATTGTATAGGAAGCTGGGTGCGGGCTTCCTGCAGAGACGCGCATCAAAGCCATTTCAGTGTGTAGCGTCTCACTGTGAATCCGCGCAAAGACACAGCGGGGAGAACTGAAATAGTAAATCCAGGGGATTTATAATGCTTAGTCGTCAGAGACACGGTGCTTGCTTTCTAGTTCCCGCCGTGACTGGCCTCTTAGGAGACCAGACAGAGCTGTCCACTCCCTGGTCCTCAGGCCGCCTGCGTTGTCATACTCGCTCTCGGAACCTCAACTGCTCAAGTTTAAGATGGAATTAATAATATCTATTAGGTTGAAACATATAAACTTGCCGTTTTAGCAGGTCAGAAAGGTCAAATATTGACGATTCCATGTAGCTCAACTGAATACAGCATAGGATTGTTCTCGGTGGGATGCATGATGTGTGCACAGCGCTCACGGCGCCTGCCGCTGGAGTGCTCAGTGCTGGCGAGCTGCGACCAGACTGACGATTTTTTTAAATTTAATTCTTATTCAAGTACAGTTTTCTGTTTTATATTCCCTGCGCTGCCCCCCCCAGTGCTCCCCACCTCCCTCCCATTTCCGCCCCCCACCTTAATTATTGTCCATGTGTCCTTTATATTTATTCATGTGAGTCCCTCCCCTTTTCCCCTATGATTCTCTCCCCTCTCCCCTCTGGGCCCTGACAGCCTGTTCCATATTTGAGTGTCATTGGTTGTATTTTGCTTGCTTGTTTGGTTTGTTTAGATTCCTGTTAATGGTGAGATCATATGATATTTGTCTTTCACCGCCTGGCTTATTTCGCTCAGCATAATGCTTTCCAGTTCCATCCATGATGTTGCAAAGGGTAGTAGTTCCTTCTTCCTTTCTGCAGCATAGAATTCCATTGTGTAAATGTACCATAGTTTTTTGATCCAGTCATTTACCGATGGGCATCTAGGTTGCTTCCAACTCTTGGCTATCGTAAATTGTGCTGCTATGAACATCGGGGTGCATAGGTTCTTTTGGATTGGTGTTTCAGGGTTCTTAGGATATACTCCTAAGAGTGGAATTGCTGGGTCAAAAGGCACGTTCATTTTTAGTTTTCTTAGAAAGTTCCATACTGTTTTCCATAGTGGTTGTACCAGTCTGCAATCCTACCAACAGTGAACTAGGGTCCCCTTTTCCCCACAACCTCTCCAGCACTTGTTTGTTTCTTTGTTTATGATAGCCATTCTGACTGGTGTAAAGTGGTATCTCATTGTGGTTTTAATTTGCATCTCTCAGATAGCTAGCAATATTGAGCATCTTTTCATGTGTCTCTGGATCCTCTGTGTGTCCTCCTTAGAGAAATGTCCATTCAAGTCCTTTGCTCATTTTTTAATTGGGTTGCTCATCTTCTTTGAGTGGAGTCGAGACTGACAATATTTATCTGAGACGGAGGCGGAGGTCTGATTGGACTTCTGCCCTAAGTTTAATTTTTCTAAGTGGCACCAACCAAATGCCCAGCTTTATCTGACAGTTGCTGAAAGGTAAAGAGGAAGCAGGCAAGCCCTCAAGCCCACTCTTCCTAGTATGTCATCTGGAATATGGTCCTGGAGAGGAATGACAGGTCTTATATCCCAAGTGGACGTGGTAAATCTCGAAGCCGTCTGTACTGAGAGAAAGCTATCATTCCCCGAGCCTCTTGTTTACCGGGTGATCACCTCAGAGACATTTGCTCACACCGAGCCTTAATCCTGCTGGGGCCCTGGTCGAGTAACAGTATTTGGGTATCAGATATAACTCGCTTTCATTTTCAAATATAAATGGAGTGTTTGCTAGGTTTTAGGCAATGACATCATGCTTGCGCAAACAAAACTTTATTCTCCGAGTAATATTGTCGTTCATTCTACAGTTACTATTTATTAAGCACCTACTAGATGTCAAGGATTACATTAGACGATGGATAAAGTGGTGACCAAATCAAATAGGTCCCTAGGAGCTTACAGTCTGCAGGAGAGAGAGACATTAAGTATATAACCTTATGCAAGTAGGTATAAAATTCGGTTGTGGGGAGTATTATGAATGAGGGTCTGTGGCACCATGAAGCACAAAGCTTTGACCTAGTCTGGGCCAGTAGGGCAGACCTGCACTCCAGCTCACACGGCACCTTTGAGGAAGTAGGTAAAGGTATCCTAGGAAATGCAATTCTGTGCCAGAATATAGGGGTTGGGTGCTGGCCTGGGAGGCTGGGTTGCACCCATCGCGTGTCTCTCCACTGGATGCTCTCAGGTAGGGTGCGACCGGCCACACGGATACAGCAGCTTCGGGTCGGGTTGGACGGGGGCTTCCTTTAGGAAAGGGTGTTGGAACTCCCATTATCCAACAGGGAGAGAAGCTGATTGTAATTATTTGGAGACATATGCTTGTATTCAGGAGAGCTGAGAGTTGAAGTGGTGCCCCAGACCCAGAGAGCTGCGTGTGCAAAGGCACTGTGGCCAGAAGAAGCAGAACCCACTTTTAAAAGAGAGAATGTTCAATGGAACTTGAGGCCAGAGAGTGATGGAGAGCAAAGCAGGAACAGGCTGGAGAAATGAGCTGAGCACAGGACTTGCAGGCCTTGGACAGGATTTTGGTCTCCTCCATGAAAGCAATGAAGTCCCTTAACTGTTGTAAGTCGATGAGAGTGAAATAATTAAATTCTTGTCTGTCAAAATCACTTTGAATGTTAGGAGGAAAACAGATTTGAATATTAGGACAGATGGCAACAGTGAGCAAAGGAGACCAGTTGGGAGGGTGTCCAAGATGGGAAATGATGCTAGTTTGTAGTAGCAAAGAGTCCACGGATATGGAGACAGTGGTACCTCCTCAGGAGATGTTAGGGGCTCAGCTTGAAGTTGCTGATGGGTTGACCTCTGGGAATGAGGAGAGGAAGCAGTCCAGGATAATGCCAGTGTTTTTGGCCTGTGAAACAGCGTGGCTAGGGAAGCCATTTCCTGAGAGAGGGGCCCACAGAAGGGGCTCGTGTTGGGCAGAGGAGGGGCTTCCAAAAGGAGTTACCGGCTAGGTAACTGGAAGGATTCCTAGGCAGGAGACCGAGGGGAGGCCTGGGTCGGAGCCGGAGCTCTGCAGGGTCTTTTTCCAGAAACTAAAGCTCAGAGGAGTCGAGGCATTTGCCCAGTACGGAGGGCTAGCCAATGGTGAGGGCGGAGTTTGAACTTGGATCTGTTATATTCCTGAGCTCTCACTTCCTACATGTTTCTGTTTTTAGACAATTAGGTTTTGAAAACTTTGGAGGATGTTGCCAGTATTTCATTTAGCACTGAATAATGATTTTCTTCAATACGAGTTAAGAAAAAAAAGCCTGGAAGGCCCACACCGTGAGGGCGAGGAGAGAAGGCCAGAACGCATGCTGAGAAGAGGAGTGAAAACCCACAACTCGACCAGCCCCTGGGAGCCCGGACTTCACCAACTTGATGTCATTAGGTGTTCACTTAGCACTCAGTAATTAACGGGCTTTTACACCAACTACTTCAGAGGGAAAAAAATTAGTATCAAGTGCAGCAGATGCCTCTGGGCCCTTTCACAAAACCCGCCTGCGTGGCTGGGTTCTGGGTTCCGCGGTGGCTCCCGCTGGGCTGCTAACGGCACGATCACACCTCCATAGGACATGTGACATGCGGGCTCTCCGCTGCCTGTCTCAGGTCAAAGAGCTGAGAAACAGGCTCCCGCCCGTCCGGGGAAGGAGGCGCTGAGCTTCTGCCGGGCCTGTTGTGTGCAGTCACTTGTGCAGGGCAGCTGCCCCAGCCCTGGATGGCATGGCAGTGAAGTCCAAAGGTTTTATGAACTGACCTGAAACTTAGAGCATCCTGGGTCTGTCCTGTCCTGAGATGCCCAGGGAGCACTGGTCGTCTCTTGTAGATTCCTTCAGATTTCTCCCCCTTAGGAGCCCCCCTGATTAAAGGGCAGGAGAGGATTCTGCTTGGAAATAGTACTAAAGGGAAAACCCAAAACAGGGGCTTCCATGACATAGCTTGGTAGGATCACAGGCCAGAAGGATTGAAGATTTCCCTTGAGTTCACTTAGGCAGGAAAGTAACTCAATAATCTGAATGCCTAACAAACTCGAACAAGATATCCTCACCCACCCACCCACTTACACAGACAAGGCTTTAAAATGCCTCCGCTGGAAATGGGCCCTGTGAAGAGTCCCAGTTTGGCAAAATTTGGAGCGGCACAGAGATTGTTGTCACTTCCTGTCCGGTCCTTCGCAGCAGTTCTGGGAGGAATGGCGGTCTTCTTCCAGGAGCTGGTGGAGAACCTGCGGCTGCCCCTGCCTACGGTGACCACCTTGCGCCTGCTTGTGGTGACCCTGTTTGGCTGACCACAGAAACGTTGCATTACCACTCACAGAGGTGAGACGATACCTCAAAATGTGAATGGGACTAGGAAAGTCGGGCTGTTTGTAGGTTTTAGGAACTTGAGATGGCTCTTGTGTTAGCTACTATGATAGTGTGGGTGGGGTGGAGGCATGAAGGAAGTGTTGTACGTGGAGTTTAAGAATTTTACATTTCACTGTTAGTCCCACCACATGCCAGGTGTGTGGTCTTGGCCAAGTCATCTAGTGCGGTCATCTGAACACATACCGAGTGTGACAAGGGAGCTTGGCCTTAGCCAAATAATGAGTGCTTTCAGGAGTTTGGATTTTTTCTAAGGACAGTGGAGACCCAGAGGATGACCTTCAGCAGGAGAGAGACATGATGAGATGTGTCTCTCAGAAG
Organism: Sturnira hondurensis; assembly: GCF_014824575.4. Lineage (NCBI taxonomy): Eukaryota > Metazoa > Chordata > Mammalia > Chiroptera > Phyllostomidae > Sturnira > Sturnira hondurensis. The sequence goes on along the minus strand of NW_028094846.1, from coordinate 7,981,810 downwards.
ACTCTCTCTGGTTTCAATGCAAGAGGCAGGTTGGACAAGGGAAAATGCAGGAGATTGACCAGGAAACTCCAGCAATTGTCCAAACAAGAAACATGAATGCAGAAACTAGGGAAGTAATAACAAACACGGGGACAAGGCGATAGCTGTGAAGCATATTAAGGAAGTAGGAAAGACATAGTGTAAGTCGGATATGAATAAGGAGTAGAGGATGACACAGATGTCTGGTTTGGGTTACTCAGTAGACATGACTGTCTTCACTGAGTTGATACATAAAGGCAAAGAACCAGGTTTTATGTTTGATGATGCGGAATTTGATTCGGGGAATACTCAGTTTGAGATCTGCATAGGGAACACCAGATGCAACCGTATGGTAAACCGCTTGGGTCCAAATCAGGAGACAGTCTGAGTCAGAACTAGAGATTTTGAAGTCGTATGTTTCTATATAGCAATGGAAATTGTGAACACGGGCAACCTCATGCAGAATGAATAGAGAGGAGGACCGAGAATGGGCCCCTCTGGGAACATTAGTCATTTCAGAGGCAGGTGGTGGAAGAGGAGCGGTGAAGCACAAGACGCTATCGAAGCAGGTGAAGCTGCTAAGTGTAAGAATACAAAATGTGGGTGTTTGGATCAATCTCCATTGGGGACGATCTATAAAGGAGAAGCTAAAGAACCAAGTGGAGGGAGTTCAAGTGTCAAGGCAGAACGATGTTGATGGATGAACCTTAGAATACAGGTTACATATGAAAAGATGTAAGTCCGCCGAAGAAGTAGGTCATAAATAATCCCAGAGAAAAAAAAAGAGCTTCCAGGAAAGCCTGGCCAGTAATGTCAAAGTCACTGAGAATTCAGGTGTGATAGGGACTCAGAAACGGATGCCTGAGATACAGGGATAAGATGGATGAGAAGCATGTGGAGATATTTTGTAGGTTCAGTTGCAAAGAAAAATAGAGAGATGATGGTGATTACCAGTGAAAGAAGGGGTAAGGGCTCTTCTTTCCGATAGAAGAGGCATTTGCTCCTGTTGGTGAGAAACAGCTAGTGACAGAGATGGCGGAGTATCAATGGGGTCAGAATCCTGCATCTGGGACCGTGTTCAGGCAGGAAAGATAAACTTTCAACAGGTTTCTTTCATCCTGTAAGACCAATGAGAAGGAGATGAGATGGTTATGGACGTCATGATCTATAACAGAGTGAGTAGGAATTCATGGAAGTTCTCACCTGGTGACCACTCTTGTCCTTCTGATGTGAGAATTGAAGTCAGATTTAGATAGTATGGGCCGGGGGATGGTGAATTAGGAGTTCAAGCAATGTAATGGTTTGTGGTCACTGTGAATGAGACAGACCCAGGCCAGGGAAATGGACAAAGATTGGAGAACATCAGTGAAGATTCAGCTGAAGCTGAAGACCTTACCTCGGGGATGGCAGCCTCAGCACAGAGAACAGTGGATTTCCCCCCTGAGGACACAGCTGGTAAAGAGTGAGTGTGCAAAGGGTGGATGTATAGACTGATGTGTACTGGGGATTTGCTTCGAGGCAGGTAGCTAAAGAGCCGAGGTGGTTCTTGTGTTGCAAGCCAGAAAGATGCTGACCGATGGACCAGAGAATACAGGTCGTATGTGGAAGGATGCGAGGCCATAGGTCTGGTAGACCTAGAGAAAAGTGAGGCATCAAGAGACAGGATATCCCTCATGAGGCTGGAGGATAAGTGTAGTTGGAATGAGAAAATGAGAGAGCTGGACATTCCGAAGACTGGGGTAAAAAAGATGGAATTTAAAATTTGGTCTGAAGCAGAGCCGGGTTGTGCTAAGACTGGGAAGAAGGGATGGGTTACTAAGTAAAGGAGAGGGCTCTTGGAGTCGAAGGGACCAAGGAAATCTGGGACTGGGTTATTGAACTGATTGTCCATCCGCGAAGGAACGCTAGATCACAGAATGGCAGGGAAAGAGAAAGCACCTGAGATGCTGTGAGGAGATGGGGGTTTTTCCTGCAGACATCTGAATGACAGTGTTGGGGTGTTATGGGGCCCCGAGCATCCTTTGTTCGATCTAGGTTTGAAACCAATTATGATTTAAAAAGAAACAAGAATTAAAACAGATGGAGATCACGAAGGCAGTCTTTATTCCTGATGAAGATTTTCTTCCTCCTCCTGTCTGGATCCAGTCAGAAAACAAAACATTCAGAGTGTTCCAAGTAGAAAGACTTTCTCTTTAAGTTGAGCTATAGTTACTCCAGTAAACATGTGCAGACACAGGGTTCCTAGAAATGCGGTAACAAGCATCTCTGTCTGGTAGAAAGAGGTTATAATGATGGTGAGTTGTAATGGATCAATTCGGAACAGTCTCCCTACAACAGGGCAACAAGCAGGCGGTGCAGGCGGTGGTTGCTAATATGTCAAAAGAAGGTTCTGCAGCAAGGCAGGGCATTGTAGTGGCGGAGGGCAGGTAGGAAAACGAAGACTCTTTCCCAAGCTCCCAGGTCACAGATGGTGTTAGAGAAGGCGTGTCTTCTATTTCCAATGAACTGGAAATGAAACTATGGCTTTCAGAGACAGCTTTCTTTCTATTTAGTAAGCAATGGAAAGGGAAAGGCTAAAAAGTCAAATTTTTCATTTTCTAAGGAAAAATCTCAGGTCTCAGGGTGCACAGTAGAAAGAGTTGGAAAGGAGGATAGTGGAGAGGCTATATTTGAATAATAGTAGCAATAATAAGCAGAGAGTGGAGGCGGGTAACGGTGTGGGGGAGGGTCAAGACTGGTCCAGCTTGACCTTGGCCAATGGTGGATGCTGGTGATGCATCCGTCTGGCTCCACTGAAGGGGCTCGAAGTCATCCTTGTCAGGGATACTTGGTTGTAATAAATAGAAACTCTCTCAAGCTACTTTAAAGGAAAGAATGGGAGAAAACATGTAAAACACAGGGGCAAAAGGAAAAGCTAGATCTTAGGAACCAGGAGAATGGAAGCCTAGGCCCTTTTCATCCATCTCTCTGGAACAAGTATTTCCATCCTCACTTTGAAGCACGTCGGCTTCATGCTTTCTCTGTGGAGACAGGTTTTATCTTCCTCAGAAGGTATGAGGAGGTAGCTTCCACAGTTGTGGTTCATACTTAACTTCTCAGGTCCCATGCCCAACGTCCTTTCACTGCACTCTCTTTGTCCCAACTTCAAATTCCTGGGAGAGAGAATGTGACACACTCACCTTTGGTCAATAATCTATTCACGATGAGGTCCGCTGTGTCCTGGGAGAGAGAAAGGGTCCCATGGCTCCAACATGGAAGGTTGCTGCACACTTCTGGGTGGTAGATAGTTCTTCGAGAAGAGAGCTTGGGCTAGACGTGAACTTGAGAAGTCCCTGCCTCACAGACAAAGCCTGCAAAAAAAAAAGCGAAGATCCCGGCACAGGGAGAACACAGGGGAAATCGAAGCAAGGAGTTAAGTCCTGGGAACCTATCTATTCCATTATCTCTAAACCCTAAGGTGATTTATGTCTTTCTAGGCTTGTTAGGAGAATCATATGAGAAAAGTGATATGAAAGGAGGACATAAATATAAGGCGTCTCTCAAGACTGAATCAGGTTATTCTCGGTCCAGAAAACTGGACATCCTCTAGCTGTGGTTTTGAGTTTCCCATCTCTTTCTTGGCCTCAATTATTGGGAATCTAGGAATTGCATTTTTTTAAGCCTCCAATTGGGGGGGGGAGAGAATGAGTTTATCTCCTTGATAAGTAGGTCTTGATTTTTATACTCTAGCTTTGTATGTATATTCCCAGGCTTAAATTGGCTTCTTCTTTAGGGCCATTAACCAAGACTTGTGCTGTACTCTGGTGTGGTAGGATCCTTTCTTTCTCTGCCACCAGGTAGAAGGAGTGATGCTCAATACTCCGTTGGCCTCGTGGTGAACCTTATTATGCTCTGAGAGTCTCCTGCTAGTAGTCTCTAGCCCTAACCATTCGTGGTCCACAAGGAGAGGACACGGACAGTCCCCTTGCTCCCTCATCAGCCCCATGCCTGAGAGACCCCCCATGGTGGTAGGACCCCTTTTCCTGAACAGGGCCATTCCCGCCTTCTCCACACTGCACACGTTAGAGCCCTAATGGACATTTAAGCAACTCTTCTTATGAAGAATGGAGAAGCATCCTGAGAGAGCGCAGAGTGGAAGGGCCAGGAATTGGAACGTTGTCTCGTATGATACCAGGAATGGGGGGGGGCATCTGCTCATCGTTTGGGGCTTTGGAGGAAGAGCCACATGCTACACCCTCTGTGGACACCGCTGTAGTCCCTCAATCCCCCCTTGTCCTCTTTTTGCGTCTCTCTCCGAGGTTTTCTCCCCGGCTGGGGGGTCACCAAACTGCTCTTTCAGACAACCCTTGAGAAAGGAATCTAGAGCTTCTGTGTCTGCCTGACATTGGAAATACTGGTGTTCCAGGTTTCAGGTGCACACAAAGCAGATTCTTTTCTCCGCCCTGGGGTCTGCTGACTCTAAGTACAGACAGGCTGGCTCTTTGAACAGTGAGATGGTGAGATGCTTTGATTCCAATTCCATCACTCCACTTCTGAGGACTGACTCAGTTCTTCTGAGTTTTCCGCATGCGAACATTGCTTGGTGCATTGAATTGAATGCAAGCCACTTAGTCCCTGAAAGAGGAAAGCATAGTCTCCTGTTGACATGACTTTAACCTATATCTCAAGAAATAAAGACCCTGGTGGTATTGTGTAAGGAGCATTTGACTCCTTTGGAGCCTATTTTTATCAAAAGAGACATCACATGGGTAAGGAATGGTATCTGAGTCTTGTGAAATGAAAATGCCACTCCCAAACAGACTCCCCCTGCTCCCTAAATTTCTCCTCTGAGAAGTGAGTTTGTTTTGCCATGTTAAGTTTTATATTTTTGAAATATCATGTATTTCCTGTGTATATGAAGGGAACCCCTCCAAAAGCCCTGTGGGGCATGCCCCTTGTAGTACAGGCTTTCCCTGCTAGGTGATTGTTCTAGAAACCCATCTGTATCAGTGTACCAGCAGGCGTCATGGTGAGAGGCTGCATTTGGCTTGAGTGAAAATTCTTTAAAGACTCAACGTGTTTGTCCATCTAATGATGGGTGATTTACAAGTGCACCTGTCCACACTGCACTGAGTGTTTAGCAGTTTTGGACCAAAAATGACATGACCCCCTGTGTCCCACCCTCCCTGTTTAGATCTCGCTGCAAGTGACTTTATTTCATTTCCCCAGATGAAAAAATTCCTCAAAGGGAAATGTTTTGCTGATGTGGAGGAGGTGAAACAAACAGACAAACAAACAAACCAATGGCAGAAGCACTAAAAGGCATCAAAATCAATGAGTCAAAAACTGTTTTGAGCAGTGGGAAAAGGTCTCAATAGATGTGTTGCATCCAACGGAGAAGACTCTGAAGGTGACTGTAGTTTAAACGTGTAAGAATAAGTACACAATGTTTAATAAATAAGTTACATTTTCTGGGTCTCCCCCCCCATAGGTGATTGTATTGGACTATCTCAACCTGCACCCACAGGTGGGATACCCCATGCAGGGCCCACCATGTGGCTTTGCAGCACAATGATGAAGTGGCTGTGCCACGCTGTCACCGGCCCTCGTGAGTGAGGCCACTGTGAGGTCCTGAAAAAGAGACGATCCTCCAACCGTGCCCTCCATCACGTAGCTCCTCTCGCACTGTCTGTTTCCTCTTGCGGGTAAATAGGGTACAAGTGCGTCACCTCAGTAATCTGCAAAACTCTCCGTCAGTCTGCTGGAGTGACTAAGGGATATATGGATGGAGGAGAGGAGAAGAGAAGAGAGGAGAGAGGAAAGAAAATGAAAGTTAAAGATCCCTGGATTCGAGCTCATCTGTCAGCAGGAATTGCATTCCAAAGGAAGGAAATCCAATCCAGTGTGAAGTAATGAACCAAAAGAAAATTCACTTTGAAATCCAATAACGATATGCCTCATCATGGAGAGGAAGTGTGTTTATTATTCCCCGAACATTTCATGGTAAGGCAGGTATTTGAGGAGAGTCAAGTCCCTGCCCACAGCCGTGTTTAACAACACGGGGGTTGAGAAAACAAAATGGGTAACTCCGTTCTGGCCCGAAAGGAATGTAATTCTGGAGACTAGATTTACGAAGGGACCACAGAGAACAGCACGAGGGGGTCATATTAGGCTTTATGGTAGCAGGGCCAGCATGCGGAGTGTAAACTCTGGGTGACAGGAGAGTGCCACCCAGGTAGAAGTGGCCCGCTGGTGCCCCCTACCCCACCCTTTCTATTCAAGATCACTCATCAGAGAAGTACATTTCTTGGCTCAGCCGTGGGTTCATTGATTCCTGCTCCCGTGGGCCAGCAGTTTTATATTTGACATGTCAATTGCTGTTACAGAGACGGTCGCCAAGGCTCATGGGTAATTCCTCTTCTGTAAACTGCACTCTGGGCAAGAAAACTGGGTTTCTGACCATTTTCTTTTTGTGCTAACTTGTTTCCTAGATACCTTCAGCCATTTCAAATGGTTCTTTTTTGTTCTCAAATGGCTTACAATCAGCAAGATCCCACTGAAAGAAAGAATAAGGAAGAGAAAGCTGAAGTTCAGTGCCTTTCCTTGTAAGCCCCTGAATACAGTTTCTGGGTGTTTTGAATATTCTGAGCAGAGCGCAGTGGTAATTGATAACAGTGAAACTGTACAGTAGCTGTAAGTGGATGTCAATAGAATGAGAAGATACTATCTGCTCCCTATTCAGTTTCTAATTCTCTATCAGTCCCGCCTCAAAGCTGCTGTCTCCTCCAGGTGATGTTTAAGCCTGTCCCTCCCCTGCTCTCACGCACCTCATGAAAAATGGCTTTGCCATCTGCAGCTGTCAGGAGACTCTGGAGTACGGAGTATGGCTCAATGAATATACAAATGTGCCGCTGGACCACAGCCCCTTCCAGAAGGTGGCTGGAATATAAATCACAGCGAGCGCGCATCGTTCAGGTCATGGGCTGCTTTAGGGCGACTGCCGTGCGTGAGGGACTGGGGGACTGTGGAGGGATGTGAGGAAGGTCTCAGTGGAAACAGGCCCTGCGATATGTGAGGAGACAGAGCCAAGAGTCACGTTCCAAGAAACTTAGTTTCTTGTGCTCTTACGAATCGTGGAACAAAGCGTAGTGCAACATGGGGTTTACTGAGCTTTAGGATGTCTGTTTCCCTGTGAACTGATGGGGGTCTCTTAGTTAGGCGCTGTCTTTCTTCCAGCACCTTCTATTTGCTAGGTACTGTGCAAGGCCCTGGAGCTATGGTTTTTGTTTTTGAATCAAATAAAATCACTGCCCTGAAGTTTAGTGGCGGAGAGAGAGGTACAGGGCTGGCCGTGGCGATGGGGAAACGGACTCTGTGGTGATGATGACGGTAATAAATCAAAATGTAATGTGATGACTTGCGATAGAAATAGTTTCTGGGATCTGTGAGCTCTCAAGAGGCAGAAGAGGTACATCTGTCTGGGCTTGGTTTTTCAGAGGTGACATTTGAGTGGAATCTTGCCGCATGAGTAGAGAAGTTGTTTAAGAAGATCAGGGTGAGGCAGGGCAGGGGCAGAGTGGGCGTATGGCTGGAGGCGTGAATACACTGGTCCTCCTTTGTGGCCAGGATTTTAACCAGTTCAAGTTGCTGAATATCTCTCTTCAAGCCACTCTCGTTAAGTCACTGCAAATTCTACTTGTGGACTTGTCTCTTATGCACTGGCTTTCCTCCTAGACTTTCACCCATAAACCTCTGGCTCCCCATGAAAATAAATTCAACTGGTTTTCTTCTCTTCGTCTGTCTGTCTCTCACTCAGAACTGGGTTTTCAGTTGGGGAGTGGGCAGAGGCTGGAAGAATGCAGAGAATGATGGGCAAAGCTTAGCTTGTCTTAAACAGACCATTTATAGAAAAGTGTGTGTTCCTGACTCTGCTGTCGAGGACTCAGAAGAGAGTGAGAAACAAGGCAGAAAAAGTGTGTGGTCTCAGAGAACTGCCTAAGTGTTTAGGAAAAGACTGTGGGTAGAGTTATGGGTGCCAGTGTTGTGGCCATTAAGGGTTCCTCTGGAGAGGAGGTGGAGGCACACGTTGCAGGAAACGGCAGGAAAGGGGACCCTTGTAGAGCAGACAGACCTCAGAGATACCGCAGTCTCAGTTCCAGACCAACGAAAGAAAGCGGATATGGCAGTGTAGCGAATCGTCATCTTTGCGCTTGTAACAAAACAAAAAGCAGCACCTGTGAGGCATAATAAAACGAGGCATGCCTGTGTAGTTGCATGAAGCTTAGCTGAATTATGTCCTGTAGTTATGATAAAAAGCAAAATTTGCACAGTGATATTTGACTGCAGAGCAAGCCAAGCAAAGTCTTGATTTTATTGCTGCTTGTAGCCAAATGGGAGGAGAAAGAGATGGGTGGAGGGAAGAAGTGTTAAAACAAGAAGGAGCCAGAATGTGATGTTTTGGGAAATTCTCAGGCTGTCCAGATTTCACAAAAGATGCTGAAATTAGGTGATGCGCTGTCAGGAGAGTGTGCTCTGGAGAGAAAGGCAAGGCTGAGGCTGGATAACCTTTCGCTTGTGTCGCCGAAGGTCAGAGAATCTAGTCACACAAAGGGCTCTTTGAAGGGATTAGTCATGTGAATCCCCTGTCCATCTCAGAAGAAGCCAGGAAAATAAATGAGATCATCCAGGAGCAGTCTGTGAAGGAGCCTCTGGTTTCATGGAGTGAAGTCTCATGACCTGCACCGAAGACCCAGAATTCTTGAGAATTTTGTACCAGTAGAGGTGCTGCTCCCTTAGACTACAAAGGGCAGAAGGAACACAGCATGAACGAAGGCTGTGGGATCTCCACAATTCAACAGGCGAGCAACTGGCTGATACGGCGACTTATCAGCAGTGGCTGATACGGTGGTGGATGCAGTGACTCAGCGGCAAGCGGGTGCATCCTTGATGGAACATGGAAGTAGGACCCAGAGGTTCCACCGTGGTCCCAGAGGGCAGAGCTGAGAACCAGAGTGGGTTTATTCTCAGTCTTGGAAACCAAAGGGGGGGTTGATTTCAGAACTGCTCAGGAGCAGTCATTCCTTTTTGTTTTCTTAGTTTTCGCCCCCCTTTCTTTGGCAGGCCACTGTCTGTGACTGTTAAGCTCTGCCTTCCTCACCCTTTTTTGGGGAGCAGATGCCTTGGTTCTCATGTTTCGCAGGTTCAGAGGTGGATAGATGACACCTGGGCTTTCACCCAGACTTGATTAAGATAATTTAGGGTCAGATTTTGGTTTCACTGATTTTTTTTTCTTCTTTTCAGTTTCACTGATTCCTGCTCTAAATTATTTACTTATTTATTTTCTTCTGCTTGCTTTAGGCTTGAATGCTCTTCTTTCTCTATTTTTCCTTGGGTGAAAGCTCAGATGACTGATTTTAGATCTTTCTTCTTTTCTAATGTATACACTTAGGGCTACAAATTTTCCTCTAATCACTGCTTTTTCTGCATCTCACAGATTTTCTTGTGTTGTGTCTTATTTACTTAAAATATTTTAATCAATCTTCATTTCTTTGACACATGTATTATGTAGGCATGTGTGGTTAAATTTCCAAATATGTGAGGGCTTTTCCAGATATCTCTCTGTCATGGACTGCTAGTTAAATTTCCTTATATTCTGAAAACATAGTTTATATGACTTTTGTTCATTTAAATTTGTTAAGGTATGCTTTATGACCCGAAATGTTGTCAGCCTCGGGGAATGTTCTATGTGTGTGTAAAATGAATAATTCTGTCACTGAATGGCATGCTCCATAAATGCCAACTATCCAGTTAATATAGTGTTGTTTAGGCCAACTTTGTCTTTAATGATTACCTGCTGGCCTGATCTCTCAATTGCTGAAAGAGGGACATTAAGGTCTTCAACTATAGGGGTGGATTCCCCTACTTCTCTTTCATTATATCCGCATTTACACTCCATAGTTATGTGTATTTAAGACACATTTGGAATTGTTCTGTCTTCTTGGAAAACTGATCTTTTTATTATTATAATGAGATGTTACATCCCTGATAATTTTTCTTGTTCTGAAGACAGTTTTGACTGATATTAAAATAGCTTTTTAAAATTAGTATTAGCATGGTAAACATATATTTTTCCATTTCTTTGTGTCTAGTTGAGTATTTATATTTAAAATGGGTGTCTTGTAGACAACATATGGTAGTTTAATTGGGTCTCAATTTTTTTATCCACTCTGACATCTCTGTCTTTTAATTGATCTATTTAGTCCATTTACACTTACAGTCATGATTGATGAAGTTGAAGTACTTCAACTATATTTATAACTATTTTCTGTAAGTTACGTTTGTTCTTGTTGTTTTCTTCTAAAACTGCTTTTTCAATTTTAATTGAGCATTTAAAGTGATTGCATTATATCTCAGTGTATTAATTATAGTTATTCTTTGAAAAAATTAATGATTGCCCCAGACTCTGCAATATACATTTTTAACTAATCTAAGTCCATATGCAAATATCCTTATGCTATTTCACATGTAGTATAGATATCTTGAGACTCCCAATTACTCCCTTCCATCCATTCTAACGTTGTTGGCATTCATTTTACTTACCCATATGCAATAATCACCCAACACGTTGTTAGCATTATTAATGTGTACAGTTAACTTTCACATCTGTCAAGAACAAGAAAAGATAAGACTTCGTTTTACCTTTATTTCCTTTCTGATGCTCTTAATTGCTTTATATAAATTAGTGGTTTTGATGTGTATCATTTTCTTCTCCTTGAAGAGCTTCTAAAATTTCTTGCAGATTAGATATGCTGAGGATTAACTTCCTCAGGTTTTGTTTGTTTTAGAAAGTTTTTATTTCTCCTTATTGTTGAGGGATAATTCCACTGGCTTTGAATTTTAGATTTCTGGGTGTTTTTTTTTCTTTCAACACTTTAAACAGTTCAGTTTATTCCCTTCCTGCTTGAATGGTTTCTGATGAGAAGGCTGTTGTCATTCTTAGGTAACATCTCTTCTGATTTTCTCTTTGCGTTTCATTTATAGAAGTTAGCCTGTGACGTTCTCTATGTTGTTGATGTCATTTATCTTGCTTGGTATCTTCCAAGATTACTGCATCTGTGGCTTGGTGTTTTAATTTAATTTTGGGTAGTTATTATTTCTTCAAACATTTCTTTTCTCTTCCCTCTTTCTTCACCTTCCAGTATACTCATTATGCATATGCTACATCTTTCAAAATTGTCCCATGTTTCTTAAATGTTCTGTTATAGTTTTGCTATAGTTGTTTCCCTTTTTTTCCTCTTCACATTTTAATTTGGGAAGCTTCTATTGACCTATCTGCAACCTCACCAATTTTTTTCCAAAGGCTGTGTGTAGTCTATTGGTAAGCCCATCAGAGGCCTTCTTTATGTTACAGTGTTTTTAATTTCTCACATTTCCACTTGATTCTGTCTTAATGCATCTCTCTCTCTGCTTATATCACCCATCTGTTCTTGCATACTATTTACTTTTACATTTGAGCCTTTAACATATTAATCATAGTTTCTTAAAAATTCCCTGTCTCACAGTTTTGACATCTGTGTTGTATCTGAGTCTGGTTCTGATGCTTGCTTTGTCTTTTCAAAGTTTCTGTCTGTCTGTCTGTCTGTCTTGCTCTCTCTTTTTTGCAGGTTATATAGTTTTTTGCTGTAGTAAGTAACCAACACTGAGGTATATAGGCCTCAAGTATAAGCCTTTATATTCATATGGCTATAAATTGGTGTTCTATATTTGCTGTAGCTACAGGTGCCTTGAGATGTCCAACTTCCTCTAGTATCCTTGCTATGTTTTTTCTATGGATTTTGGGACACCCTAAGTACCTCTCTGTAGAGGAAACCTATGTCCCGCAACTCTTTAATCGAGAACCCACTATCTCTGGGTCCCCATTGGTGTGTTGGTCAGATGTAGGGGACAGAAGAATTTTATAATCCCATGATTAAATCTCATTCTTGTACTAGGCTTGTGACTCTGGGCTGTGACTTTCACACGTAGTATGTTGTGGGTTTTTTTAAACCTTCAAGTGGGACAGGAAGGCTAGAAGAGGCTAGAGTGGGAGGAATACCCTTCCCCAGGTGGGATAAGGCTTTGGGCAGGTCATTCTCCCTGGGCGGCAGGTCTTCGTTATAGAGGATGCTCTGTAAGAACCTATAAGAGTCTGACTTTGCCTCTCCAGAAATCCCAGCTCTCTAGCAATCCCATTTCCCCAGAGTGTGACTCAAAACCAGGAAATAAGCAAAATTGTTCCCTGAACAGTTAACCTAAATGTCACAAAATGCAGGTGCTGTGTTGCTTAAAACGTCATTTTAATACAAGCAAAATTATATGTAATGCATGTGTAAGTCATGAAGCACAATGGTATAATCAGCAACTACGAGTCTACCACCTGTCCTGACAGCTAGACTATATCACCAATACTTTTAAAGGCACCTCCCACTGTAGGCCAGCTGCCTTCCTGGACATAACTACCCTCCTAGATTTGGGGCATGCATTTCCTCTGTCCTTTGAAAAGCATTTCCATACATATATGTCCCTAAACAACATGATATTGACCATTGTTTATTTTTCTGGTTTTCTGAAAATAAAATATCGTGCTGTATGTAGCCTCCTGGACTTGCTGTTTTTCATTTAATTAGCTGCATGTCCTCCCTGTGCCCACTGTCCTCTGTATAAGGGAGTTAATAATAGTTCCTATCCCACTGTATTTTTAGAAGAATTAAATAAGTTAATGTTTGTAAATCATTTAGAACAGTGCCTGGCATATAGCTCATGTTTTCTGTATCTGTTAAAGAAAAATATACACATGTTTATTCATTTATGTTCTCAATTTATTTGGAGTTCACCCCTCTCCACTGCTGTATGGCGTTATATTTTATGTATCCCATGCTTTATTAATCCATTCTTTGGTTGATTGGCATGTGGATGATACCCAGCCTTCTGCTATTACAAATGAGCCTGGCTCGAACACGTGTGCTCATGGGTTGTCATATAACGTGAGAGCTCCTCTAGGGCCCACACCCCCCGTAGTGTCGGCACATCACAGGGCTTGAGCATATTTGGCTTGACAGAGTGACACCAGAGTGGCTGTGCCCGTTCACGCCTCTTCAGCAGAACAGAGGAGGCCCTGCTGCCTCACTTCGCGCTGTCACTGCGAATTGGGTTGGCCAAAATGTTCTTTCGGTTTTTTCCCATAAGATAGCTGTAGTAGCACTTAGTTGTCTTTTAATTGCATTCCACACAATCTTGTTAGATGGTGTGTTGTGACAGCTGTCACATCAGTGTGCATTTAAAAAAAACCTTATCGCCATGGCTGGTGTGTGGCTCAGCGGATTGGGTGCCGAACTAAAGGGTCACTGGTTGGATTCCCAGTCAGGGCACATGTCTGGGCTGTGCGCCAAGTCCCCAGTAGGGGGTGTGAGAGAGGCAACCACACATTGATGCTTCTCTCCATCTCTTTCTCCCTCCCTTCCCCTCTCTCTAAAAATAAAAAATGCTTTTAATTCTTAAAAACACTTATCAAAATGGGTGCATTTTTGTGTAGCCATTTTAATATTGAAGGTGGAAGAAAATAAGCAACATTTTGGCGTATTATGCTTTATTATTTCAAGGAAGATAAAAACATAACTGAAATGCAAAAGATAATTTGCGTGGAGTATGGAGGAGGTGCTATGACTGATCAAATGTGTCAAAAGTGGTTTGAGAAGTTTCATGCAGCAGATTTCTGGCTGGATGATGCTCCACAGTTGGTAGATCAGTTGAAGTTGACAGCGATCAGAATGAGACATTCATTAAAAACCATCAACGTTATGCCACATGGGGGGTAGCCGACATACTCCAGTGTCTAAATCAAGTGTTAAAAGTCATTTGCACCAGCTTGGTTATGTCAATTGCTTTGATATTTGGGTTCTACATTAAGTTAAGTGAAAAAAAATCTCCTTGACCATATTTCTGCGTACGATTCTCTACTTATACCTAATGAAAACATTCTGTTTTTAAAACAAGCTGTGACAGGTGCTGAAAAGTGGGCACTTCACTGTGGAGCAGAAGAGATCTGGGACAAGCAGAATGAACCCCCACCAACCACCCCAAAGGCCGCTCTTCCTCTTAGGGAGGTGATGATTGGTGGGATTGGAAGGCAGTGCTCTACTGGGACCTCTTTCCAGAAAAACCAAACGATTCATTTCAACAAGTACAGCTCCCAGGGAGACCAACCGGAAGCAGCACCTGGCAGAAAGCATACAGAATTAGTCAACAGAAAACTCATAACCTTCCACCAGGATCATGTAAGACCGCATGTTTCTTTGGGGACCAGGCGAAAACCGCTACAGCTTGACTGGGCAGTTCCGATTCATCTGCTGTGTTCACCAGACATGACACCTTTGCATTTCCATTCATTTTGGTCTTTACAAAATTCTCTCAACGGAAAAAAATGTCAGTTCCCTGGAAGACTGCCAAAGGTACCTGCAACAGTTCTTTGCTCAGAAGATGAAAAGTTTGAGGAAGATGGAATTATGCAGTTGCCTGAAAGATGGCAGACGGTTGTGGAACAAAACGGTGAGTGTGTTGTTTAACAAAGTTATTGGTGAACATGGAAAATGTGTGTTTTATTTTTATTCAAAAGCTGAACATTTGGCTGACCCAATATTATCAAATGTAGTGGATTTTTCACTCTCAATGGGGTAAAACATGGTTAATTTTGTGTATTTTCAGAATTTCTAATGGTACGGAGCATTTTTCAAATGTGCGTCCTTGAAGCTTCTTCTACACCAGAGTAATTGTTTATGTCATTTGCTCGCATTTCTATTTGGTTATTTTTTGTAACTATAGAATATAATTGTATTTTATTTATCTTCATGCTAATATTTTATTTCTTAAATATGTTGAAATAGCTTCACATTCTGTGCTTTATCTTTTTGCTTACTCTCTGACTTATTTGAAATAGAAGGCTTTGACTGTAAAGTGATTGATTTAGGATTTTTCATAAGCCCACTGCTCTTCGTGGTGTGTTTAGGAAAACTATCAGTCCATGTAACACATATATTCTTCTGTATTTTGAAAGATTCAAAGTTTAGTTTTCACACTGAAGTCTTGTAATTCACCTTACATAATGGTATGAGTATGAACCAATTTTTTTTGGTAGGTCAATATGCATGTGTCTTAATATCCTGAAATCCCCGTGCCTATTAAATCGCCTGCTCTTTCCACACTGATTCGCACTGACATCTGAGTCGTACTCCAAGCCTCTGCATTTGAATGGGTCTGAGTTCCCCACTCTGTTTCGCTGGTGGAATTATCAAATTCAGCACCAACACCACACTGACTTAGTTGCTCTGGCTCCATCTTTGATGTGTCTGTTTCACTTGTACTTCAGTGTCCTGGCCCTTCTTCAGTCTCGGTTCTTCTGTGTAAATTTTAGGAGGGGCTTTCTAAGGACTTCAGCGTTTTCTGTGAATTATATTGGGTGTACAGATTCATTTGGGGGAGAATTAATATATTTAATGCTGAGATTCCTCCCCAAGGACGGGAATCCTAGACGTCGTCTTCTAGGGAGAAACAACCACTCGGTGCCCTCTGGCTCCTCCCCCTAGACCTCCCTGGTGCCTAGAGTCTCCATGTGACCTAGCACAGTGTCATCACCTCATGTCCATCTCGTAACCGGAAGCAAAGCTTAAGTCATGCTGTATTTATTTTTGTTAAGGGACTAGGAAATTACCTGTTAGAAAAGTATGTATCCAAGATAACTAAAATAAGAAACTCATGTTTTCTCTCTAGAACATTTAGAAATCTTCTCTAGGAATTCTGAATTATTACTCGATGCTGTGCTTTTTTTCACCCACCTTTCTGTCAGTTTTTGCAGCATAACAAACCACCTTAATGTTGAGTGGCTTTAAATACCAACTGGTTGTTTAGCTCACAGCTCGGCCTAGGATCAGCTGGGGATTTCTGCGGGCCTCAGCTGGCTTTGCGCCTGCATCTAGCTTCAGCTGGCCGTTAATGCCACACTCGCACTGCCTGGCAGGCAGCTGGCCGCTGGCTGCAGTAGTAGGTCATTTGTCTCTTGTCATCCAGCAGATTAGCTGACCTTGTTCAGGTGGTGATGAGTTTAGGGTTCCCAAGAGCTCTTGAAGCTCAGGCTCAGAACACACACAGAATCACTTTTAATCAAAGCAAGTCACAAGGCTGGCTGGATGCAAGGGGTCAGGGACATAGATGTCTTTGTGGCAGGAGCTACAAAGCACTGTGGCCAACCTAGCAGTACCGCTGGTGTCTCAGAGCCCATGAGCCTGCTGGCTAATTGCAGGCTAGGTAGGGTGTTCATCTGGACTCGGCCCAACTTCCCTGGCCAATACCATCCTGCCTTGATAAACACTGGGCCAGGCTGGAGCCATGAGGGTGACTTTGGGGGCAGACCTAGGGGGTGAATTCAAACAGTGTGGCCTGATGTGAAACCTAGCAGGCCTGTTGGCTCTTTAAGATTTTTTCTTGATCTAAAAATGCTTTATGATTTGGGACCACGTCCTCCCTCCCTCCACAGATTGTGAAGGTTTGAGGTTCCAGGGGAGATCCAAGGGGGTGTGACCTGTGTGTTGCTCATTTCTCTGAACAGGTGCTGCGCGCCTTGTGCCCTGGGGCAGTGGCGGGGGCGGGGGGAGTGGGAGAACATAACCTCAACATGCCCAGGCCCACTTGCTTTCTGCCTCCTCCGATGGCTCTCCCACCCTACTCTTCTGGGTAGCACCACATGGTGGGAAATTGCAGCTTGTCACTTCTTTGGGTGTGAGAGCAAAATCTTAGTTCCTTGAATAGAAGAGTTCAATGTTAATTTTCAGTTGAAGAGGAAGTGTGTATGTGTGTACGGATGAGTGCGTGTACACGTGTGTGAGGTGCGGGTTGGGCTGGGGACGTTGCTGTTACCGAGACTGGATTCCAACTGTATCATGCTGTGTCGGAGGGAGAAGAAATGGTCCCCCAAATCGTCCCAGGTCCTCTTCCCACACCGTCAGCTCCGCTGGATTGTCATCGCACTTGCTCATCCCTGGCCTTGGATCTCTTCCTCTCTCTAAAGCCCAGAGAGATCCTCTGTGAGTTTCCTCGGGCAAAGCCGCCCCCACAACGCACCTCTCACCTTCTACAGCCACACTGGACAGACTCTGCCTGGCTTCCCTTACTTCCCCTTCCTCCTGCCATCTGGAGTCTCACCTTCCTATCTCTTTCTCATTCTCCGTTCATTTTGAAATTTTCCCCTTCTGTAACATACTTCTAATTAATAAAGAAACAGCGGAGGGGAGATACAAGAAACAGTGAAATACTAAGTAATATTTCTGACAGGTTTTTTTCCTTGTCGGAGCATTAAGAATCTAGCTCTAGGCAGTTCTGTTGCAGGTGATGGACACAGCAGGTTACACAGACATGATCTCCAGGACTAGAAAACTCAGTTCTTCTGAGGTACATGCTCCCTCTAGCTCCCCTACGCTCAGAGTAGTGCATAAACGATCGTTTTATATTATATCAAACCCTATGGAATTGCCGACGCTCCACCATTGTAGACCTACAAAAATGGCAGTTTCATAGCCCACTAATAATATTGTTAGCCAGTTATTTGGTGAGGTGTTAGTCGGCGGATTCCAGATTAATCCAGGAAAAGAAGTATCACCCCTTTCCCCAAGTTGCTCCTACTATTGCACCGTGGTTACTTTGTCCCCGTCAAAACTTCCTGCCCTCCCTTGAATTGAGTCCCTGCCCTCAGGAGGAGCATCAGTGGCTTCTCAGGATAAAAACTAAACTATTTATCCCTGGCTGGTGTAGCTCAGTGGATTGAGCGTGGGCCTTCGAACCAAAGGATCTTGGTTCAATTCCCGGTCAGGGCACATGCCTGGGTTGCAGGCCAGTTCCCAGCAGGGGATGCACAAGAGGCAACCATACATTGATGTTTCTTTCCCTCTCTCCTTCTCTTCCCTTCTAAAGATAAATAAATAAAATCTTAAAAAAAAAACTAAACTATTTAGCCTGCATGCAGGTCCTCTCCTGTGTGGGGCCCCCATTGACTTCCCCAGCCTCTCATGCTGTCGCTGTGTCCTACATGGCCTTTGCACTGGTTCTCTGAAAACTAAAGACGTGGCCCACGCCAAGGCCACCCCCTGTATGTGCGTCTGTGCGTCTGTGTTTCCTTCTGCCGAGAATACTGGCTCTCCCCTGGAGAAACCCCTCCTGCCGGCGAGGCCTGGCTTCTGCTGGCACCTTTTCCCTCTCTCCTTCCTTGACCCACCCCCGGTGGATCAAAGGCTCCTTTCCCTGGATTTCCATTATGAGGCATGCATATAATTGTTACACCATGTTCCCATTATTCTACGTACATTTGTGAGGATGTATCTTTTGATACTTCTCAGGCCTCTACAGACTTAGCCTGTGTTTTAATCCTCTTTGTATCCCCGGTGCCTGGTCCCCTGGTGGATGTCCCATAAACGTTAGTGAGTAGATTCTGCAATTCCGGATAGAAGAAGGAAATTCAGAGGCAGGCAAGTTGCTCATATTAAAGTTAATGAGCTTGCGAACATGCTATTTAAAAATTCGGAATGGAGTAAGAATAGTCAAGGTAGTCTTTGTTTTCCCTGAACCCGCTACCTGTCCCAGCTGTGACTCGTTATTTTAGAGAAGATTAATATATGTTTCATCCAGCTACATCACATATTTCTCACTTATTTTACCAGCAGAGGACACCTTTCAGATTTAATGTTGAAACATGCAATAACTTCTATTTAAGTATCACTTTATAACCGATGAATTTTTGTTTCCTGCATTAATCAAACTTAACTTAATCCTTGCAAACCTCAAGGGAATGTAGCTGGCCAAGAATATCCCGGGGTTTTTTTCTTTTTTCTTTCTTTTCTTTTTTTTTTTTTTTTAGGTTATGAAACTCATGCTTCGTTCTGAGAGACTAAGATTTTAAAATTCAGATTCAATTCACATTTAGTTTAGAGCTGACTCAAAATGCCAAAGGCCGAGTGTTAGGGACCTTTTGCTTTCTTTTTTTTTAAATTTATTTTAATTGGTGTTGAAGTATAATTTTCTGTCTTTTACTCCCAGCTCAGCCCACCCCCCAGTGCTCCCCACCTCCCTCCCATTTCCAACCCCCTTCGGTTTTGTCCCTGTTTCCTTTATACTTATTCCTGTAAACCCTTCTTCCCTTTTCCCTTGAAATTCCCTGTTTTGCTTTCTTTGACTTCTTGCCCTCAGCAAGCGCCTTGAGAAAATCAAGTGGGTTTCAGAGTTGAGTGAGCTCAGTCCTGGGAGGGGCCTGCTGCGGGGACGTCCTGGCTGAGCCCCGCGTGGCTTGCAGAGAGCAGTTAGGAGCCCTGGGCCTGGAGAGGCAGAAGGGCAGGGTCCCACCCAGTGGGAGGCTACAGAGTCCCTGATTCCACAGTTTGTTTGGAGAAGGCTGCAGGATGGGTCCGGTTGTGGGTGCACAGAGGAGAACAGAGCTGTCCTCACCGGTGGTGGAGCTGCAAACAGCAGCAGCCAGAGCAGAGGGCCTGACTGGGATGGGTCACACCAGCCGCCCTGAGTGCAGCAGGATGCTGAAGTTGCTAGCCATGCCCTCTTCTTCCCACCCCACTGCAGCTCCCAGGCAGGAAGCTGCAGAACCAGTGTCCCCAAGGCGATCTGTGTGATTGCTCCTTTGGTGCAGTGCTTGTCCGCTCTGCCTAATCGATTTGTATTAAAGAAGCTCCTTCGCTCAGATCCTGGCTCTGGGACCCTTGGCAGGTGGCAGCGGTGAGGAACAGGCTCCCTGCCCCACCCTATCCAGTAGCCTCTTCATTTATCATGTACTTTAAGTCATTTGGATTGTCTTTGGGGGAAGGAGGGAGGGGAAGAGTGTGGGTGTAGGAAGTTATGCTGACTGTTAAAGCTTTTAAAGTAGGGCTTTTAAAGCTTAGAGATTTAGACCAGCTGGCATATTGGGCTTCCCTGAGGGACCCAGACATCGTATAAAATTGCCCACATCCTCCGGGGTCCTGCTGCTTTTTTAAAAAATTAACTAATGCAAAACAAACAAAACCATACAAAATCTTAAATCCATAAATTCGAATGTATCAAACATGAATTAATGTATTTTTTGTAACTTGAACTAATTATATCATATTTTCCTGATGAGGAAATTTAACACGGGGCAGTTTGGTGTGAACTTGGCAATTCAGTTTCCCCCCTTCTCTCGCTCTCCTTGGGGTCTTCTGTGTTCCCAGGGGCTTATGTCGTATCAGTGTGGTTGGCGTGGTGTTTGGTCTTGGCCACATTTGCTCCTGGCACCCAGGGGGCGTTTGTATTTTCACCAGGCCTGGAGTGAGAGTTCCACTCAGATAATTCTGCCCCGCCTCCGGGAGCCTGGGAGGCAGTGGCTTCAGGCCCAGCCGTCCTGCAGGGCTCCCTGCTCAGGTACCTGAGTACGTGGAGAGATCCCACAGGCCGCCTTAATGGCACTTCAGGGGTGGGCACCTCGGGGGGCTGCATCAGGACCTCCCTTTCCACACAAGTCACACCCACCTCTACTTTGAGGCTGCCACCTCCTAAGGACATGGGTATCTGGTCCCCTGGTGCTTTCCTGGGTCCTGTCTGGCCCGGAGGGCACAGATCCTCACGGATCTTAGATTTCCAAACTTTTCTGGAGTTCCTAACTTCCCCCTCCCCAAAACCTGGTAGTGGGAGAGGACAGAGCTTTTTTCAAGAGAGGTCTCAGTGTCTAAATTCCTCTCGTTCCCTTTTTGATTATCTTCCCTCACCCCTGCTGATGGGCTTTTCACTGAGCTAGCGTAGGACGGTCTGATCCTTGAGCTGTTCTCCCTAAGTCTGCGTTTATTTGGGACGGGCTCCGGTGTCGGAGTCTTTTAAAACTTTAGAACATAAAAAAGCTTTTTTCCCTCAAACAATTGTCTCTGGCAGTCATTTCAAAACAGACTTTGGAGTCTCAAAGGCTATATTATACTGTAGTGTTTCCGCCGTAACAATCTTCCCTGGAGGTAAATGGATGCTTGTGCTACGTGGGGGAGGGAGGAGCAGCAAGGTAGTTGGATGTGGGGCGGGGAGCACAGCTAATATCTCCAGTTGTTGTCTTGCCACATGGACGTTTCTTTCTGTGTGTTCATGGTGGACGCCACACAAATCTGCTCATAGCGATTCCACTTCTGAGATGATCTTGCAGGAATTGTCGGGGAGCAAGCTCACAGAGGGCCAGTTTCCGCATGAGAAGATTGAATCTCTGTTTCAAGCCATGGGATGCGGGTACTGCTTGTTTGGATGCATTCAACATTGCACTGGACCTCCTAATGTGCTTTCAAAGGAGAAGGATGCCAGAAAAATCTCAATATGGCTTCGAGAAGAACCATCAGCATCCTACCCATCATGAGAGCTTCCCCAGACCGTGATCTGGAACCTGGTCATTGGGGATGGAGTTCGGGCCACTTCTGCTCTCACTCCATCCTAGTGACATGTAGTTATCAAAGAACTTCACATTGAAAGAGATCCATTAGGGAGAATCGGGGAAGGCTGTTTCCTATGTGCATTTATTTTGCCCCCGGGGCCAGGAAGATATAAGAAGGAAGGTGATAAGTGAGGCAAATGACCGGGGAGGAGGATGCAGAATAAGACTGTAGGACCAAGGATGGGATGCTGGTGCCAAGGTTACTTATCAGGAAGGAGGATCCCAAAGGGTCCCTGAGGGGAAGGCGAGTGGCTCTCTCTGGCTTCAAGTGTCTTTGGTCACAGCAGATATTTAAATGTTGGCTTCCTCACAGGGCCGCTTCTGTGAGGTCCTCAGAGAGCACTGCCCCACTATTGGGACCTCCCTGTGTATCACCAGTATCAGGGACAGCCATTTGGGGTGTCACTTTCTGTCCTTTCTGTGCCTCCAGGATGAATCCAGCTTCTTCTGATCACCCATCCCACATCGATTCTGTATTCTGGGGCCACCTGTCTATCCCGGGTTGAGAGGGAACTCCCAGGGGAGGTCTCAAGTTGAGCCAGGTCCTTTGCAGCAGTACCATTGTGGTCTGCAAACAGCATCCGCTTCTCCCTACGGACAGTGGCATCCACTGGAGGACTCCATCCCTGCTCCAGGGTCAGGGCCCTTCCAGACGTCCTTCAGGTGGTTCCAGGCACCACCTGACGGGGTTAGGGCTACAGTCAGACAGTCTGAGCAGGCAATCAGGACACTGGTTTCAGGAGAGGCCAGAGTGCCTGATGGGGAAACCTGAGGTGGATTCTCAGTCACACTGATCAGGTTTCATGGTGCATAATTATTAACGAGGACATGACAGGAGATGTGTGTGTGTGTGTGTAACTTGATGAAATCATAGTCCCCTGAGGCATTGCGAGTGCCAGCATCTTTTGGCAAAATTCCCTTTTATTTCCAGTTGATCCATGACCTATCCCAGCCACATAGAAAAGACCCAGGCCTGTGCAGTCAGGTCTCCATAGTCAGAGAACGGGCTCAGCCGGGAACTTCCGTCAGACTCTCATGTTGGTGGCTGTCTGTCACAGTGTTGTGGCGTGTTCTCCATCTGTGGGTTTTGGGTCACCCTCAGTGTTGATGACAACATTTACTCGCTTGTAGCTCTTGCACCCTCAACCCAGGCTATTTACATCACCGTGACAGGAAGTTTCTCTCCAATGACAACGGAAGAACGCAGATCTTAGGAGAAATGTGTGCTATTTGAGTTTATCGCTTTTTTCTTTTCAGTACCAGTGCTCACCAAAGCATGCTGTTATTGGCCACGAAGCATTTAAAAGTATTTGGGTTTATCTCTGCACACTAACCCCATTTTAGCTGTCCTTTTAAAAAGTCTGCCATCTCCTTACATCAAATTTGCATGCGTATCCACCCACCTGCTCTCTTGTTCTCTGTTTTGAGTTGCCGGAGGGTTTTCCCACTTCAGGAGCGAACAATCTGCAGGTTGTTGGCTTCTGCAGAGTCCTTGGTCCCTCGTCCCCTCCACTCCTTCCCCGGCAGCCTGTACCTACCGCCCTGCATGCACTTCTAACCCTGAACCCTGTGCCCTGCTGTCCTGCTCACACCAACTGCAGGCTTCGTGAGGACGGCAAGCTCTTCTCATTAACGCTTGTAACTCCCGCCATGGAGCACAGTGCAGGACAGTAGTCGGTGTTCATTGTGTGCTCGCAAAGGGACTGCGTTTCACTCTGGTGGCCCAGGGTCAGGCTTAGATTGGGGATATGCACATAGCTAAGGTCTCCTGGGGTTTACACACCCCTATTATTGCTGAGAGGAAATGTGGTGTGTGGGGCGGGGAGAGGGGAGAGTGTGGTCTTAAAGGAGGGAATAAGGAGAGAATTCAAGGGCAAAGAGAATAGAATTCCTGGGCCTCCTTTCCAAATTGGACTGAGAGGGACGTGAACTTTCTTCCCACTCTGAACTTCCTTTGCACTTGCCGCCCGTACTGTTCATTTTAGTACTTAATTAGCACGTTGCCTAAAATTAAAATCACCCAGGATCACAGAGGGGCCTAATCTGCATAGCTGCCTCAGGAATTCTGTGATGCCACAGCAGTTTACCTGGGGCTCTGTTTGCACCGAATCTCCTAAGTCACCTGGAAAGAACTGCGATGGGGACTTTGGAGAATCCTAGGCAAGGAGGGTGAGGGAGGAGTCTGCCCTCCACTCCCCCTAGGCACGGGGTCCCAGGAAGTCGGGAAATTTATCCTGAGGTGGGAGAAGTCCCAGGGCTGTGCTGGACCTCAGCTCCCAGGGGAAGAGCAGATGAGCGAGGTTCCTGGTGGCCTCCTCTGGGGTTTCACCAACTTGGAGATTGATGGAGTTGCAGACAGTTAGCCATTGGACCAAGCTGTGAGAGCCAGTGCCCGGGGTGGAAAGGCCTCCTTTTGTCTGGGGAAGAAGGAGCAGACATGCTTTGGAGAAGTGGATGGAGCAAGGCCCTGATGGAGGATGGGCAGAGATGGGGTGGTGTGGGTGGGGGCTAGGGCTTTGGTCAAGGGAGGCTGAAGCCTGAGACCCCCACCCTGCTGTTAACTGGCCCTGCCACGCAGAGGGAGGTGGACGCAGCAAGGCCTCGTCTGGCCCCCAGTAGGGACGCCAGAGCAGTTCCAGCTGCGGGAATTCCTGGTGTCGGTTTCTCAGTCCATTTCAGACTCCCTCCGTCACAAATGGACTGAGAGATTCGGGAGATCGTTCTTATTTAACCAGTTGCTTTCATAAGTCTACAAACTATAAACTACCAAGCAAAACACGTGTTTCCGTGAAGCCGCCAGAGTCCCAATTCCAGGCCCCGGTTTTTAGGCTTTGTTTTGTCCTGATTCTTGTCATTATCTCCCTCGGGCTTTCTCTGAGCAAATGACTCCACCACCTGAATTTTTAAAAACCCCAGGACAACTGATAGATATTAAACAGTTACGTCTTTTAACCAACACATATAATTAAACATACAAAACATTTGTGTACGCCACTTTGCCAAGACTGTTGCTGTGTTGCAAATGACTGCCCAACACGCCCTCTCTCTGTTTCCCTCCCGAGGAGGCGGATCCGGCTGGTGTTGCCGGGGACTGCATTTTCCCTTCCCTTTGCTGCCCACAGCCGTGGCAGGGGGGAGGGCAAGTGGAATTTTCCGATGGGAGGCTGCTTTGGATTCTCTGCACCATTGCTTTCCAACGTTAGCGTGCATTGTCAAGCGTCGATCTTGTGTTTGTCCGTGGTGTACCCTCAGTGAAGTTCACGAAGGGCGAGGCCACGCTGTGATGTGTTCAGTGCCTAGAACAGTGCCGAGCAAACTGCAGGTGCCTCGTGCAAACTAATTGGATGCCAGACTGAACGGCAGATGGCGGCCCTTTGATTTGGCTCCTTTCAGGTCTGTTTAGCTACAATTTGCACCCACTGGGATTTAGATCACATTTTTGTAACCAGGTTCTTCTGATCTTGGTGTGAAGGATGTGCTGGAACAGCTCTGGACGACGGTCCACTTTAATATTAAAAGCGCCAAACAGGGCACAGAGACGGACCTGAACCAGGTGTTTCCATCCCGGGCATTTGGACGATTCAAGCGTGTTTAGTCAATTTCCCCTCTCACCTGTGACTGTAATGCCTCACGTCCCCCCACCCGAGTGTCATTCCTTTTATTGCTCTTCCTCTCTGGAATGTTAGCTTTTTTTTTTCAATATAAATACCCCTACCTAGCTAACATAGTAAGTAGTTACTAGCCCCATAGTATAAATAAGCATAAGTACCAATTTAAACTGGGATATTTAAGATGGGAACTTAGGTAGAGGTTAAGTGTTTATTTAAATATCTAAGGCCGAAGGACCCATTCTGCACGAGGGTGGAGGGGAGGAAGGCTCTTAGCCACGAACATGGCCCGGGCCTCATCTAAGGGTCGTCAGTGTCGGGTGTGGGTGGCAGGTTACCAGGCTCAGACTTTAAAAATAAAAATAGGAAACAGAAATCGAATGCAGTTTCCAGCTACAATCTAAGGGGAGCCGTAACTACAGCCTAGAGAGCAATCCTGTCGGAACTCTGAAGGATTTCTTAAGATTTGTAACTTCACTGTATTTATTGTCACTGGTAGTTTTGGGGCTGTTTTCTTTCTCTGGTTATTAAAAGCAAAAGCCATAAAACCAAAAGGGCCTATATGGTTATCCTGGGAAAAACAAGCAAGAGGAGAGAGCTCTGCAGGTGGCCTCCTGCCCCACCGCCAGATCTCAGAGAGAAAAGCCACAGAGGTAATCCGTACAAGGAAAAGAACCAAAAGGGGATCAGAGGAAGAAGGCATACACCTGAAAAAAAAAAAGACTCAGGGTTTAACACTGGAAAGGCCCATTCGGTAGCAGAAACCAAAGCTTGAGGCTAGAACAAAGGCATGCTGGGTGCTGGGGAGCAGGTACTGAAGTGAACAAACAAGAGCTAGCTGGGAGGCGGGGCAGAACTGGAGAGCTAGCCAGGACCTGGGGCGGGGGAGCGGCGGTGGGCATTGCCTCCAACCCAGCTCAAAGGAATCACCTTCCCTGCAGGCTGGGACTCCGGGTGGAAAGAAATCTCTCGGTTTCAATTCCAGGCATGTCCTTCTTTTCTTCCCGAAGTGAGTTGAGATCACGTTTCAGCAAGTGTCCTCCTGCAGAGAAAGGTCTTTGTGTTAAAAATAAAGTTCACTGGAGACACACTTGATATTTCCAGTGGCATTTCTACCTGTCCAGCCGAGGGAGGTCTTAGCCCATTGTCCATCACTGCCTCCCCCACACCGTCTTGCGTAGTTCAAGTCACTGGGTTTAATCTGCAAGAGGCTTTAACAGTGTGGGGCCTGTTTGTTTCTGAGGTCACCCCTGATGCTGTGCGTCCCCAGCTGGATGGAGCCGCATTCCCAATGTGGATTTGAACTTGGGAAGAACAGAGCTGGAGTGTTTTTGATGTGGGGTAAAGGGATGCTGGGGCGGAGGGCAGGGGGATGTGAAGAGGTATTTTCAACCCCCTTTTCTTTCCTGCTGTGCTTCAAGCACTGAGCTTGTTCTTAGGCAGTGAGGTTAGGAACCTGGTCTCTCGGTTTATCTGTTTGGTTGCCGAAAATCAGACTTCTGTGCAGCTGATGGGGTATGCCTTTTTCACTTGTCTGTCGGTTGGCATGAATCTCCTAGGGCAACTTTGGTAATAGAATCCTCTTTCAAGCTGGGTTGCACAGGTGTTTCAGGCTTCTCAGGTGAAACAAAGTGGTAGCCAATGACTTCGAAGATGCATACTGTCTCGGTTTTGCAATGGACTTGGGATTTTTACAAGAGGTGATACATTTGCAGAGATTGTAGACATGCAGTGACATTCTTTTACAATTGCATGACGCTGCACCGTGCCCCCTTCCCTCTTCCTGGGGGTGTCTTGTGAAAGGGGCCTGTGCCTGGCTGCCCCGATTGGATGGAGCATAGATTTGGACACAGGATGGACCCCGGAAGGATCCAGGGGCTCCATCGCTCCACCCCATAGGATGGGAATTGAAATCTCATAAGATCTGCCTGAAAAAGTAGCAGAGTAATTCAGTGGAGAGGTAGAGTGGCACAATAAATCCCGCCCGGTTCAAAGCAGGCTCCTCCGTGTAGGAGGCAGCGGGGGCGGGGGGGGGGGGGGGAGGGGCGGAGAGACGGGCTAATTTAGCAGAGATGGTCCATGGCGAATTTGATGAAGATGCTCTCAGAACTGTCGCTGTTGCTTTTGAACCCTCTGGAAAAATAACCCGTAGCACCAAGAGAAATGAAAATTTCCTCCAACCACTAAGTGAAGAAATCCTCAGAATGATGTGGTTTTTTTTTTATTCCTCCCAGTGGAAAAGGGAGAGGGGAGAGAAAAGGAAGTGGTCTTGCTCTCCTCTGCTTGGAATTTCGAATAATGAGACCCACAGGCAGGAAGGGAGCGAGCTGGGGGCTAGGATGGGCACAGGAAGGGAATCAGGTGTGCCGAGTTCTGGAGCCAGCTCGCTCCTGTTTTCTGTACGAGTGTGAACAAAGCCCAGGGCCACCCATCCCGGTCAGAAGGACCTCCCATCCCGGTCAGAAGGACCTCGGCCCCCTGGGCGTATTGTGTCTAACTAGATGTCTGCCCTGCTACTTTGATGCTATGCAACTTACTTTTTGTTTCAACTAGTTCTGTGTTGCAGTTCATCGGGGTACTGATCACCTCCTTTCTCTCACATTTTTAACCCAGACTCACGTAGCAAACGGGAACTGAGCGAGAACTCTGTTGCCCTATGAGAACCTGCTTGTGAGTTCTCGCTGAGGTCGACATGGTCACTTGTTTAAAATGCCACCTCTCCTTGGAGAAGTCGGGGTTTTCAAGGAATTGGGGGACTTTAGTTATTGACGGGAAGTTACAGTGCGGTCTGAGAGGGGAGAGATTTTCTAGGCGTGATTTTTGCTGGGGTGGCGACCAGAGATTAGGATTCTGCCCTCGCTTTTCTTAGTGACAG
This sequence comes from Sturnira hondurensis, assembly GCF_014824575.4. Classification (NCBI taxonomy): domain Eukaryota; kingdom Metazoa; phylum Chordata; class Mammalia; order Chiroptera; family Phyllostomidae; genus Sturnira; species Sturnira hondurensis. The sequence continues at coordinate 7,953,828 of NW_028094846.1, read as the reverse complement.
GAGGGCGGGGGGAATGCTCAGTCCCCTTCCTTCAGAAAGGGGACCTCTGCCTGCCCCCTAGGGGAGAAGTGGGGCATTAATGAGAGGGCACCATGGCAGGAAAGGTAGATTTCTTGTCCAAGACTGACTTTGAGGGCTTCTCTGTCTTTTTAAAAAGATTTTATTTATTTATCTTTAGAAGGAAAAAAAGGAGAGAGGGAGAGAAAATATCAATGTATGGTTGCCTCTCATGCGTCCCCTGCTGGGAACTGGCCTGCACCCCAGGCATGTGCCCTGACTGGTTGGTTCACAGGCCTGCGCTCAATCCACTGAGCTACACCAGCCAGGGCGAGAGCTTCTCTTTTTAAATCATCGCGTCGTTAGTACATCTGTCTGTCTCCCTGAGCCTGTATTCCCGTTTCTGGCAGGGTAAGCAGGAGGCTGTAGCTAAATCATCTATTGTCCGTGGGACAATGGCCCCCCTCAGATGCACCGCTGAGTGTAAGAGCTCTTTGGTGACACTGGTCACTTTCTGCTCAGGTTGCTGTATCCTGGAGTCCTGCAGCTGCCGGTTACCATGAACACCTCCCTCGGTTTTGCTCTCGAATGTCACAGTGACCAGCTCGCAGGTGGCATCCTGCTATAGATGCTGGCACAGATTGGCAGCCATTATGCTGCCCGCACTGATTTGTTCATTATTTGTTGCCAATGACTAGTCGCTCTCGTGTTCCTCTCCCTTCCCCTGCTCCCTTTCCCCAGGCACTGGGCTCCTTCTGAATCACTCAGGCTGAGGAATCCGAGAGAGGAGCACCTTTTTTTAAGGCTGGTCCCAGGACTTCAGGGTTTCTGTGGGTTCAGATTCTGCCGTGCGGGTTTCTGAGCCCTGGGGAGCTTTCTGACTCCTTCCTCACTCTGCCCCCAAGCTCACGTCCCCCCCCCCCACTCTTCCCTGCATCCTGCCAAAAACAGACATAATTTTCTAGTCCTTCTCCTTTGCTGACTCTACTACATGTGAGACTCAGACAGATCCTGCCAACGTCAGCCTGTGGGTCGTAAGATTCCGAGAACCACCAACCTCTGAACAGTCCCATAGTCCTTACCTTTCTCGCTGCAGTTCCTCAGGAACAAGATGATTTTATGTTGAAATAAATGAGTTTTGCAGGTGCAGCAAATAGCATTTGTTGCCTGTCAGTGGGAATATGAGTGTGGGATGAAGGTGAGTAGGACTTGTTTAGAATTGGGGGTTCTTGGTGCTCAGTGAGAAGTGAATATGATTTTCCAGGAGAAACAGCCCGTCAAAATAAGCTCTTCAAAATGTCCAGAAAACACCCTCTGGAGCCATGAAGAAAGGGTGTTATTCCCGTTGCAGGGAATGGACCATGGATGGACTGGTGGGAAGGCCAGGGACAAGCAAATGCACTCACACATTCAACAGTTCAGTTGCAAGTTACTCCGAAAAGCAGAGCAGTGGCATAGTGCCCTGTTCATCCCCCACCCAAAGATGATGAACGCAGCCACCCATTCCCGGGCACGCACTTCGTACCGGGCAATGTTCTAAGTATTACGCACACTTTGTTTCATTCACTCCGCTTGGCTGTGCCATGGTGAATTACAGTGCCATCTCCATTTAAAGGCAGGAAGTCCCTTATTTCAAGTTGAAGCCGGTGAGTTTTGGAATCAAACTTTGCACCCTGACCATCTGGTCCCAGACTCAACTTCTAACCTATCTGCTAATCCCATTCCATGCCAATACTTCTCTCGCAGTGCCCTCCGTGACACGGGCACACTGTGTGCTCCATGAATGTGGGCTGAAAGAGAATAGCTGCTTAAGGAGAAATAAAGCCAGTGAAATCTCGTTCGAGGAGGCAGGACGCTGTCAGCTGTGGTTTGCTCTCCCTGGGACTGGGGTCTCAACTGGGTGTGGGGCCGGGGTAGGAATTTTCCATGACTCAGTGGGAGGGATTGAGATGCCTCCTCTCTGTCCTGAAGAGTCCAAATCTCAGAGTCGGGGCGCAACTTCTCCATGCTAGCCACCCCAAACCACGCACTGTTATCCCAAGCCATGGCATGCATAGTCACCCCGCCCCATGGCTCTTGCCTGCTTCGCTGGGAATGCATTCATTCCTCTATTGGCCCACAGGACAAACTCTTAATTAGTGTTTTAAGACCATCCTTCTCTGGCATTTTCTCTGACTTCTGTTTCACCCCCTTGCCTCGGCAGTAGCTGTCCTTCAGTTTCTGTAATTGTTTACATCCAGCTTTACCCTGTCTCAATATATCCACATCCCTCCATCTGTTTGCCCTGCCCAGCTCTCTGTGGGCAGTCTCGTTTCATTCACCTATGCATCCACGTACAGACCCCGGTGCCCGTTAACAGACATTGTAGCAAATTGCCTTTCCTGCTCACTGCACTTGGCTCCAGTCCCGTGTTCCAAACTCATGCTGGCCCTGCGTGGGGTGCTCAGGGCCAGAACAATCACAGGGAATGGCTTGCCTGTGTTTCTCCTGTCAACTGGCCATCAGCCACTTGCTCCATGGGAGGGTCAACTTGATTTTAAAGGTTCAGGATTGAGGGAGAATATGTCATGAACTTGACTAAATGATTCTCTTAACTGGTGTCAGCCCATTGAACTGTCCCTTCAGTTTTAACTGTTCCATCAGCCAAACAGCTTACTCAGCTTTTTGGAGGCCAATTCCTGGATCTGAAAACATTGGCAACGTTTTGGCCTCCGAGCTGACTTTAAGCCTGTTAAGGATAATGCGTTTTCTCTAGACTAGGTGACACGTGTTGGTTGTGTTGGAGAAACATCAGTTATGGCTGTGTCTTGGCTAGAATGAACCAGATTTGGGAGCGTGCCAGCCCGTATTTCACCGCTAACAGACTCCTTCATTAACCTGCTAACGCTAGTGCGCAAACACTGTAGTTTTAGAAACGAGGTGGGTAACAGGCACGCTTTTTCCTTCCATTACACTTTTTTTTAATTTGCTGAAGTTATGAGGTAGTCAAATGCTCCTGGCTTGGACATTAAACCTTCTCAAAAGAGGCGAGGCTTTGAGAAACAACCCAAAGGGGGCTTGGTCTCTTTTCGACAAAACTTGCTGTTGTGGCATTTTCCCCTCGATAACCGAGTTCTTCTCACTAATATTTAAACACGTCAGCTCAGTCGAGAGTGCCTCCTCCCCTTGTACTGCCGCCGTTCTCAGGAACTACTGGTTATAAAAGCAAAGGCTGCAGAGGCCTCTTTGGGGAGGTCCCCCCTTTCAGGAGGTCCGTTCAGGGAGAGGAGATGCCGTGGCCCCTCCACCCGTCTTGGGCTGTGCGTGTGCACGCCTCCACTTGTCACGCCTGAAATGAATGTGCGGCCTGTGTTTTTTTACTCCCCGCTTTGCACACAGTGCCCCAAATCGCTGTTCCTCAGGAGACAAAGCAAGGGCGACGTGTCCCATTTTCCTGATGAAATGCAGATTCCCCGCTGAACCTCATCAACCTTCATTTCGAAAGGTTGACCAAGTAGATTCTTAGAGAAGCCAGTTGGAAAAATGTATTGTACTATCGTAAGAGTCCATTCTAAGAATATTCTCTGATTCCAAAGCTATAGAATTTTTATTTGATCGTGAATTAAATTGCGTTTTCGTTCCTTTCAAGTTCTTGCTTCTCCGTTTCATGTCCCTCAAAGAGAGACAAGCTTGTGGACAGTCACGTTTGTCCCTGTGACATTCTGTCTCGGGTTGGAAATAACCCACCGTCCTCCCGTCCTGCTTCCATCACGTGAATTTTAGAGGAGCTGATGGGTGGGAGAGTTTTGCATGAGAATTGGTGTCATTATAGTTGGGGGGGGGGGGGCTAACATAATTTCAGTTACTGACAATGTGCCGGGGACTGTGTTAGATTTTTAACCTGTGTGAAAAATCACTTTTTAGCCACTCTGTGGGTGGGCACTGTTGTCCCCATTTCAAAAAGAAAGGTATCCAGACTCGGAATGGTGACGTTGAGTGGCTGGAACAAAGAACTATGAGCTGCTGTTTTGTAGGTGACAGTCAGGTATGGCCATGGAGGAGACGGAGGAGAGGTTCAGGAAAGCCAAGTGCACTGTGCTCACAGGTCTGAGAGACGGGAGCCGTGAAGCGTCATCAGGGACCACGCTGGAAAGAGCCAGAGTGGTCGGGAAGCAGAAGACAGGAGCGGAAAGCAAGCTTCGGTCACGACCTTTACTGGGGTCTCTACTGGAAAAGCAGAGCAGGGTAGAATAAACAGTTCGGGACTGGCTAGTTTGAATAATTTCAGCGGGTGTTGGGCTGATTAAGGCAACATCCCAAGGGGTCCCAGGGGCCGGATGGAGGGGGCAGGGCTGCAGGGTGCGTAGTCCACCTGTGGCAGGCGTGCTCCGGGCTTGGGTCCCTGCTTCCTCTAAGAATCCATTAGCCCTACAAGGGGTCATCTCTCCTCAGCCAGAAAGGTTTTCTAAGGTGTCAATACATCATACCATACAGAAAATTTAAATATATGTAAATACACCCACAGAACTACGCTCTGTCTGACCTTTCCCAACTCTTGCCTAAACGCAGTAGGTCTTCATTCTCTAGGGAACCCCCGTTTACAAGGGCCGTCCTGGTACATCTTAGATTAAGTGACCCACTGAGACTTTAGCCAGCCACGTGTCCCCACCATGAAAGCCAAACTCTCCTCTGGACGTCATTCATTCTGTGTCCTTACACTTGTTCTCTGTAATAATTTTTCCTTCTCTCTACGCTACTAGGAAGTCATCCTAGTCCAGGGTACCTTTCAGTTTTCTTTCTATTTCTGGGTCTCAGGACAATGTCTGTTTAATAGCTGGAACTCTGTAACATTTGATTAACGATAGAATGCAACATTTTTTTCTCCTAGGAATTATAAAGTTTGCTTGAAAACTAAGTGTCCTGGAAAATGAAAGTCATTAGATGGAGTGTTCCATTTGAAAGCTATTGACCTTTAGTCTGACCCTGAGTTGATCAAACAAAAGTAGTTATGCTACCATCGCGGGTGACTCCTTTCATTTTCTTGTCTCTCTGTAATGCGCCAAAAGTCTACTCTGGGTTTTGCAGCCCTGGTCAGGAGGGAAGATACATGCAGACTAGCAGCTTGCTTGGGTGACCCAATGACTTAGCCGATTGGCCAGTGTGCCCATTCTTTCATGGCCTAATGAAATGAGCCCAGGATCTGAAGTCGCAAAATTCACTCTGGCTGTGCCAATTAACATCTGTGTGTGCTTAGGCAAGCCATTTAATCTCAGTGTGCCTCTGGCTCTTTATGTATAAAATGGGCTCTATAATACCCATATCCAAGAGCTGATTTGAGGGTCATGTTGGGAACCTTGAAAATATTTATCCCCTAGAAACTGGTGTTTTTATGTGTTTATTGCTAGAGTCAGCTAGAGTTAACTGTGGGCTCAGATTCTGAGCAATAGAGAAACCCTGTGTGATTACGGACCATATGCCATTTCTACTCTGACATTTCAGGATATTCATTTTTCTCATCCCAGAAAGAGCTAGCCTGGACATGGCCAGGCTTCCTGTCTCACCCTGAAGTGGGTATTTTCCTTTTCTTTCTGTGGACGTTTGAATTCATACCATCCCACCGGCTTCTCTGCCTCAGAGTCAGACCACACAGGTTTTTTTCCCCCTTCACGTCCTCCTCTCAAAGCAAATACTTCCCTCCCTTTGTTGTGATTGCATAACTCAGAAGTGTCTAAAGCTATAAGCTTCAAGCTTGGCACAGTTGTTCTCCTCACCCGGCGAGAAAAATCAAGGAAAATTTGAAGGAGAAACCTTCACTATATATTTTTTTCTTTTAAGTTAGTTAAATTTTGAAACAGCATGAGTTGCTGTTTACATGTTTGCATTCTCCTTGCTAATAACACCATCGTATAGGCTACGGAGATGTCAACATCACCATCTCATTGACATGTGTAGGATAGAGACATGTATCTGTGGTGGTCAGCAGTGACGTGTAAAGATGGTTCTTGCTCTGCAAGCAATAAATGCTTTTCATCTTCTGTTACCGCGGCCTGCACCCTGGTCTAATGGTGAAGTCAATTACGGTCTCTAAAAGAGGTAATTGTCCTCAGGGTGCCCCCCCTACACACAGAATCCTCCCCACTTTTAGAACAAATGAAATTCTGTCCCCAGATGTTTCTTTATCTAAACAGCTATCCTTTTGTGTGAAAAGACAAATGGTAGTTGTTACCTACGGACCGCTCCGAATGAATAAAGACCCCGAAATGAGGTTTCCCAGGGAGTTGGAGGAGGTTGTGCATGTAGACCATGTGTGTGAGATGCGCAGAAAGAGGTTCAAAAGCTAGAACACAGAGGATAAAGCAGTCACCGTCAGTGACTGTGGACCTATTACAGACACGCAGGAGGGGGCTTACTTGGCTACTGTCACTCACTCACAAGGAACGAGGACTCCAGGGGGCGCCCTCCAAAATAGAGGAAAGGAAGGAACAGGAAGAGCCTGGCTCGAAAGTCTGGGATAGACGAAGCAACGTGGGGATGTGAGATGGGAAGCAGAGAGATGCCCAGAGGATGTACAGCTGGCGCTGAGCCCAAGAGTGGCAAACATGAGAGGCGTGGAGGGCGTGGCTGGGGGAGGTGCCCTGCAGAGTTGATGTCCAGTTGCTTAGACAGCTTTGCAGTCAGTGGCCAGATCTCCACGTGTCGAACGCAGAAGACGGAGAGATCCAGGCCATCCGCTAACCTCCAGGTTATACTTTTCCTAGCTCTTCTCAACAAGAGGGAGTCACAATTTGTATTTGCTAGTGGGCAGGGGGAGGAGTTTTAAAAACAAGAACCAGATATAATGTCGTTGGAAAAGATATGCCATAAATTCTGGAATTCTAGGATTTTTTTATAGGGAAGTCTTACTTGAAAAAGATGCTAGGCCCTTGGGCTGCAGGGAGCTTGCTCAAGGGACCCTGGAAGTGGACGTTTTGTGAGAGGACACGCACAGCGATGGACAAGACTGTAGGCGGCTCAGGGCCTCTAGGAACATCCATTACCCGTGTTCCCAACCGCGCTCAGCACTGGAGTCATCTCCATCGTTCCCTTGGGAACAAGACCGTAGATCTGCACCCAGACACATTAACAAGCCTCTGTTATTCTCTTTAGATGCTTCTTCTCATTGGTCCTTGTCTCGTGTCTCCTACCCCTATTGGGAGGCCCAAGTGCCGAGGAAGAGAAGCCCTAGAGTTAGGATTCCTGGTGTCAGACACTAAGCTCTACTCCTCCCTAGCCGTGCAAGTCACTTAACCTTGACCTCCTCATCTGTGAAATGTGGGTAATGATGGTACTTCCCTCCATGGTTGTTTCGATAAGTAGTGAGCTCACATATTTAAAGACCTAACTACTAATATATTCTATCAATTTCCTTCTGTTCTAACTCTGGAGAAAGATACTGGATGTCTTAGAAAGTCATATTACCTCTACTGTGTAGAATTTTCTCTCTTTTAACAAGAGTATTGGATGGTGGGTGACCACACTTGGCTCCCATGTCTGTGCTGACCAATAAGGGGCCAACCCTAAACACCCCAGGGCCAGTTCCCTCAGGAGAAGCCGTGGGTAGACAGTTTATTCTTGAAAGGGATGATGAATGCGGCAAGCTCCCTGACTCGGCAATCCAGCGTAGGAGGGACTAGTACGCAGAAGGTGCCGTATCCAATGAACTAACCCATCCATTATGCCTCCATTAAAGTCTGTGACCCTTCTTTCTTTCTCATTTAACTCACACATTACTTCAGTTATGCTTTTCTTCAATTATTATAATTGTGTATTTCTAGTGAAGGTATTCTTAGATGGAATGATGTTGGCAAGAGCATCTCTAAGGCTCCTTCCTGTCTTGGTGTTGAGTTAGGATCGCTTCACCATGATCCCTGATCATTTTGGGGGCAAGGACCTTGCCTTCCGGTTTGCTGCTGTGTTCTCAGAGTTAGAATGCTGTCTGGCATGTGGTAGGTGCTCAGTAAATGTTAGTTGAATGGCAAATAAAATGGGGACTTGGAAAGGGAAAATGACCAGGCAGAGAGATACTGAGCAATATTTTTCCCGGGTCTTCCTTTAATGTTTAATGTCTAGTCTTCTATTATAAGATTAGAAAATTATCCATCACTCATTATTTTTTTTAACTGGAGCAAAATAAACTCTCTGGAGGTCAGGCAATGAGCTGAGCTGATCCCTGAACAGTCAGGAACCAGGGATGGAGATGTTTACACCTGGAATTTGAACTGGTGTGTTGCCATTAACTACAAAAACCATCACCAAGCTGCCCTGCAGTTGCCATGGATACTGTCTTGAGTGTCTGAGGCGTCATTACACAGTGGGCAGAGTCATGCAGAGTTGGGCTCAAATCCTGGGCTGTTCTTCACTGGTTCTGTGTCCTCGGACGAGCTATTTAAACTCTCGAGAACCTCAGTTTCCTCATTTTTAAAGGGCCTAGAGAGCAGAGTTGGACCACAGATGATAATGGTAGTAATAATAATGGCTACCTTATGGTAAATTTTTGCTATTAGCCAGCACTAATTCTTCTCAACTATTCTGCAAAGTAGGGGTTATTATTCCCATTAACAGATGAGACAACCCAGATGCAGAGAGGCAAGCTCACTTGATAAGATCATACAACTAATGAGACATAGAGCTAAGATTTAAACCAAGGTTTGGCCTGAATCTCATACCTTGGCTAAAGATAATTTATATAAAGTGCCTGGCACATACTAAGCATTTAATGAATGGAAACATCAAGATTACTTTCCAGTATATACTGCCTCAGGACTTTCTCATCCTCCCTATTTCTCTCCTTGTCAGAGAGCTTTTAAGACCCTCCTGTCCACCCAACCCCACTTCCTTACACCATCCCGGGAGCATCAGTGACCTTGCAGGTGAAGTCTGGTAACAGCCAGCATAACTGCATATGCCCTAGTCCATGCTGCTGGGAAAGCAGAGTCCATTTCCTTGGCCCGACGGTCATCCAGAGATTAACATGTATCTTACAGTGGTGTGCGCGTGGATCCCCAGCATCTGGGTAAAAATGGGTTGGGGGGACTTCCCTACCCAAGCGAACGCTGAGAAGTGGGGTGCCAGAACCTTTGGGCATCAGCATTGCCTTTTCTAGGGTTCTGAGCTACAGCCCTGAGAGTCTTTACAAAACCAAGTTTGATTCTTTCCACTGCACAAAGAAATGATTACACCCCAGAGGGCTAAAACTATTGACGAGAAGAAAGGGAAGAGGGTAAATGCTGGGATAGGAAATAATTACTGCTAGGAGTGAAGGAGATTGACTGGGAGCAGGGTACTTGCATAATTGAGGCAAAGCGAATATAAAAACCTGTGCTGGTTTCCAGCACGCACAGTCCTCCGTCCTCAGTGACTGGTGTGTGCAGCAGATGCGGTGCTTGGACATCGGCCCGTCTCGAATCTTTCCTTTCATCATCTGCTCTTACAAGGCCTCTGTATGGAGTCTGCTCGACTGCTGGCAGTGGGGAGGAGCACAATAAAGCTGTACTTAGAAACTAATTCCAGTTATCTTAAATTTCTTAGAGGCATTCTTTAAGTCTTCAATCTGCCGTTGAAGGTAATGTGCAGCCCTCCTCTGACCTTAAAAGCGTTTCTGGTGATTGTGGAGTTTTCCAGCATAAGCTCGCAGGACAGGGTGGGATGGGGGTGGGACACCAGAGGACTTAACCCACAGTGTGTGTGTATTTCCTGCCTCCGTGGCTTCTATGCTTCATTAGAAGGCTGGGATTTCCCCCTGGATTTTCTAGGAACTGGTTTCAGTTATCCTTCTGGACTCTGGGGAGCATTGCATCCCAACCAGGAAGCTGTACTGGACAAGCAAACAAGGGGCGAGGCAGGGCTGTGGGTGAGAACATCTAAGATTTGGCTTCCTCACCTGCTTCCACTTTGTAGATTGCCACGTTCATGTCCGTGATGAATGAGATCGGGACTCAGCCTGGAGGTGGTGCGGTTTGTCAAAGGGAGTGTGATGTTCTGCCTGGTGTTTAGATCTCCTGCTGGTCTCTCCTGACCCCTGGTCCACCTGCCCCTCCTTTTCCTATTCTCCCAGTCCTTCTCCTCCTTTCCATCTGCTTCCCCGTCTTTTTCTTCCTCCTCCTCTTTTGCCAACACCCTTGCCTATACTTCATTTTTCATCCATTCCACTTTCTCCACTTCATTTTTTCCCTTTAGTTTGTTTGCCTTCCTCTATATATCAAACCAAACTCATTGTCTATAGTTTCATTCTTTCTTTCCCATCAATGATATTTTCTGTTTCTTCAAAATATGACCTGCTTATCACCCTTTCACAAGAAGGTGCATCTTTAATGGTCACGGCCCACCCCACCCCCACAGAGGTGCAGGTGAAGACCTCCGTTCCTCCCCATATAGATGCGCTGACAGGGAGGAGGACATAGGCAGCAAAGCCCTGTCCCAGGGTGCTGGACAGACCAGCTCCGCTGAGAGCTGCCTACTTATCTCTGGATGGCTCTGTAGGGCCCACTCTACAGGGGACCATTGTCAACTGTCTGCCCGTTTATACCGAAGCTTGGAGTAGATCTGTCTTTTGTTTTTCATTCCCACCCCTAATAAGTCTGTAACTGTTTGCCTTTAAAGACAAGCAGATGCTGTGCAAAGCCTCCCTTCGGTGCTTGCCCACTCACCCAGCTCAGAAACTTCCCAAGAGCAGCCGCAGAGAGGACTCTGCAAGTCATTAGTAAGGAGGACTTTGATTCTGAGCAAAGCCCCAAACCTGTGGTGAGTGCCAGGTGAGAGATGGGAGTATCAGTCAGAATAAGAAGAACACAGCGTGGGGCACAACCCTTGTGAAAGCTTCTACGGAACGCACTGCAGCCAGGATCAGTGGAGAGGCAGGAGCAGGGCCTGCTGGCCGGTGAGGGACCGGCGCAGCTGGCTGCAGCAGGAGGGGGAGATGGGTGGGCAAGGCTGCTGAGTCTAGTGGCACTCCCGGGCCCCCTTCAAAGAGCGGTTGTCTTGACAGTCCTCAGCTCCAGGTCCAGCTAGGGATTGGATCAGCTGCAGAGAGCATCTTGTCAGAGGCCACACGTTAGTGGGGTGACCTGGAGTGACTGATGAGGGAGGGGAGGCTCAGCCACTTTGGGCCAATACGGGGGAGCTATCTCTGTTTAGGGTTAGTTAAGCCACAGAGCTCCCCACCGGATTGGCCGAGGCTGTTGTTCGGGTTTGTGTTCCAGCTCAAGGTTTCCGTGTACTCAGTCTCCTTTCTTCTCTCTCCCAGAGGTACTTCCCTAACAAGCATCCTCTGCACTCACCTCCATCTTAGTCTGCCTCCCAGACGACTCAGCCAGGACAGTTGGTGCCGGGGCTGCTCTGAGAGAGCAGGTGTGAAGATTGCATTTTGGAACTAGAGGTCACAGTGATTGCCTTGGGCGGCGAGGACTCCGTGACCAGCAGAGCACAGGTGGCCCCTGGTACCAGGAGGAAGTTCAGTTGACTTCCCCAGGGTTGAATGGTGTACCAGTGGAAGGGAATGCAATGTAGCAAATGGTTGATAATCTGGGATAAATTGGGACTAGAAGAACAATGGAACTAGTTTTTAAAAATTTTAATTGTATCTTTCCAATACCATTTAGTCCCCTTCCATCTCCCTTCCCTCTATGCCCCCCGCAATCACCACAGTGTTGTTCATGTCCACGAGTCTTTTTCCTTTTTGCTCAATCCCTCCCCCCCTTAACCTCCAACACTCCTGACCCCTTAGCTGTCATCCTGCTCTCTGTCTACGAGTCTCTATTTTCTTTGGTAGTTCAGTAACAGCAGAACTATTGTTAAACTTGATTGATGTACTGAACCAGGGTATAGCAAACCATGGCCCACGGGTGAGATTCTGCTCGCTACCCAGCATTTACATGTTATTTATTGCTGTTTTATGCCACAAAGTCAAGTTTAATGGTTGTGATAGAGACTTTATGGCCTCAAAGCCTAAAATATTTACCATATGACCCTATAAAGAAAAAATTTGCTGACCTCTGCATAAGAAAAAAAAGGACAGAAAGAGTTACAATGATTAACAAGCAATTAGAAAACTGAATGTGAAACCCTGATGACCTTTTTGCCAGGGCCTCTCCTCTCCTGTCATGGGAGGGCAGAGACAGCTGTGGAGCCGAACCAGGACTCAACCTGTGGAGTGACTGAGCACCAGAGAAGCTTTAATTCCCAGCTAAGGAAGGGGACATGCACAGCCTGTTGTGCTAAGGTTGGGGCTCTGGTTAGGAAAGAAGGTGACAGACACATGGGATAGGGACAGCTGGACTCTGTCTTAGGGACAGCACGTCTCTAAGAACGTTGAATTTCAAGAGTCTTCTGAATTCTGTGGGCCTGCAGAAGTGGGCTGCCTGTCCTGGTTGAGATCTAAAATAGTCCTTGGTTGCTTGAAGGAAATGCCAGGACCTCTCCCTTGAGGGACACCATGTGCTCTTGTAGGACCTGGCCCATGTCACCCTCTGGCTGCTGGATCTGTACCAGAAGTGTGTGGGGCCTGCGAGGGAAGGAAAGAGATTATACCTTAAAGGGGCTGCAGGATGTGGCCAGCGTGTCCTGGAAGAAGCACAGGGAGTGTGCGCAGGGCTGATTATGGGGGTGTTTTATCAAGGAGACTGAAACATAAGGTTGGATAAGAGAGATCGTATTGAATTAGGAGCATTCTTGTGAGATGTTACATGTGATACTGTGTCAAGGACTCCAGAAATAGGGCAGACCTGTTACAAAGACTGGAAGCATGAAAAATCAATAGTCTGTGCTAAGTGAAGCTGAAATGCCAGAATTTCTACTGAATAAGAAGTTATTCAAAGGCTGGGGGGAGTAGGCATGCGGAAATGGATAGACCATGTGAAGTCAGAAACCTCACCAGACGACGATGTTCCGTGGGAAAACCAGGAGGGCATGTAGGTTACCAAGACCACATGGAAAGCTCTGATGAGAGGGGCACCAGCACCCACAGGTTCAGTGATGCCCCTCGTTTAGGGCATCCATGGCTGGAGAAAGGAGGAAGTGTCACAGGACAAAGCTCACTGACAGCAGTGGGGTGACCGAGGCCAGCGGGTAGCACCTCACAGTCAGAAGCCAGTTGGAAGGAATGTCCATAAAAACCACCAGGTTGGGAAGGGCAGCCAGGAAGATGTGATCTGTCGGGAGCTGTGAACTGTAAACGGACCGTGGCACCGATTGGGGCAGAATCGAGGGGCATCCGGCAAAGCTGTTACTCAACTTGTACCGTCGGAGGAAATCAAGGCTGCGTTATCCAAGACCGAGGGCAGTCACCCCCCACCCCTCAAAAAAAAGGTCATGGTTCTTTGCCCATGTTCTGGACCCGAGCCAGATTTTGGATCCCGGACTCACTGATTGAAAGGAAACGGGGCTTCGGGGATGGAGGACTGCCGCACCAAGACAAGCTGCATGGCAATGGCTCCTGCAGGTCTTCCCCCAAAGGATGTATGGCGACGTACTCAGGGGCACTGTGCAGACGGAACTCCCACATATGTCAGGGGCTGTTGGACGCCGCTTTGGGGTTAACACTGATTCCTCGAGGCATGAAATATTTTTATGGCCCCTCGGTTAAGATGAAAAACTATGGGACCCACGTAAAACCTAAACTTGACAAAGGTCTAGCTCAGAGTTTGTTCCTTGGGTTCGTGCATCGCCCTGTGGTAATTACCCCAGTCCCCAAAGCCACAGTTAGGATAGAAATGCTTGGTAATTGGTGTGACCCACACACTGGGTTCTTGGCCTGTGAAGTTACTGCTATCTATAATAATTGGGAGGTCAAATACGAGGGCCTGAACTTCCCCACCCCTGGATAAGGTATTAAGTAAAAGAGAATTTGCATTCTAGGGCTAGGGAGTGGTCAGTGCTACCATTATGGATCTAAAGGACTCAGCGTAGTGGTCCCCGTCACAACTCCATGTACGTCACCACTCTGGTACCTGTAGAAACACTGCGCTGGTCTTACCAAGCTGTAGCCAGTATTGCATCTGCCGTGCCAAAGGAGGTATTTCTTGCTAAAAAAGGTAAACTGCTACTCTGGTTTCTCTTCAAATCGTATAAATCTTTCACCTTTTAAGAAAGGTTAACTGGCCTCAGGTACATGGCATATGACCATTGATCTGGCCAATGCTTGGCTTCCTGCCCCTGTTGGGAAAGAGAATTTGAAGCAGTTTGTGTTTCTGTGGACTGGACAGCAATGTATATTTGCATTTACCCCCAGGGCTATGTTAATTCTTCTTTCTTCTGTCACACTGCAAACCAAAGTAATTTGGGTCATGTGGTACCCCAAAGAGCATTGCATCGGTGTGCCATGCTAAGGACGTTATGCTAATCATGTTAAAGAAGCGAGAAGTGGCCAGCAGACTGGAGACCTTGGTAAGACACATGCTCTTAAGAAGGTGGAAAATAGACCCATGAATATTCAGTGGCCTACAATATCAGTAAAATTCGTAGGAGTCCACTGACAGGGGCACTGTAGGACATGCCTCCCAAAATAAATGCAAATCATCATATCCTGCCCCGCCCATCACAGAGAGGGAAGCACAGACTTACAGTCCTTTGCAGGCCTTGGGAGCAGAATATTCATACCTGGGAACACTGCTTCATCCGCGCAGCAGGTGACACAAAAGACTGCCAGCTTTGACTCGGGTTCAGCAGGAACGGACTCTGCATCAGGGTATTAGTCGTTCTCTACAGCGTGCTTTGCGGTATGAGAGCTATCACTGGGGAGGGACGGTGCCATGTGGAATTTACGGCAAGATCCAATAGGAGAGCCTCAAGGTACCTTGGGGTCCTGGAGCTGCGGCCACGCTGTCCGCAGTGAAGAATTTTATTACTTCTGAAAAACAACTTCTGATGTGCTGCTGGGCCCCGGCAGAGACGGGCTAGAGACAGGTCCTGGAGCAGCAATGTGCCATGCACTTAAGCTTCCCCCCAGGATGTGAGTAAGGCTGGACGGGCCTGGCAGCAGCCCACTATAAAATGTCATCATGTGTTGTACATCCGGTCAAGTACAGGAAGGACAAGAGGGCATGAGCAAGCAGTCTGAACAGGTGGCTTAGATCCCCTGTCACCTGCCACTGTGGCACCCTTTGCTCCTGCCTCAGTTCAGACCAATGGCCTCTTTCAACTAGCTCATGGGAGGGAGAAAATAACCCAGCTCGTTATAAGGGTGGTCAAGTCCTTATATGCTTATGGTGGATAACGGCTGCAAGCCACAATCTTGGAGGCATGGGCTTGAAAGACAGAGGCAGGAAAAATCTTCCCAGGCAGAACTTCAGTCTGAGCACAGTCATACTCTGCAATGAGGAAAAAGTGCCCCAAAGGTAGAATTTACATGGATTCATGAGCAGTAGGAATGGCTTGGATGGTTGGTGAGGAGCCTGGAAGAAAAAAAAAAGCGTGAAGACTGAGACCAAGGAACTGTGGGCTCAGGCAGGTGGGTCAATACATGGGAGTGAAGACAAAACGTGAAGACCCCATGTTAACCCCCCCTCAGAGAGCGCCCGTCACGGAAATTCCTCTGCAGAATGGAAGGGGGAAGCAGTCAGTGAGTGTATGTCTTACAGGTACTGAGCAGAGCCACGCCCGGGGTCTGGGAGGTGGAGCACTCGGGTGGGGATGTGGCGTAGGTGGGTGAGGAAGTGCGCACCACACCTCCCTGCCCCGAAGGAGCTCACAGTCTCCGGACAGGTGTGAGTGGTAACCTGTACAGTCATGCGTCTTCAGTGCGGGGCTCACAGTCACAGTCTGGAACTCCTTTCCTGCAAGTTTTCTGGTTGCCTCTTCCTCCATCCCCCCTTCTGCTCTCCCTCCATCCTCCTCCACTCACTCGCTCGCTCACTCACTCTAGACCCCTGGTTCCTGCTACACCAAGGCTTGCCCTGGGGTCCTGGTGACCTCCCTGCGGATCTGTAGGGCAGACCCCTGGGTCGTGGACTTGGACGCAGGCTCTGGAGGAAGCCTATCTGTGATGAGAGCTGCGGGCTTTAATGAGCCAGCTGTGAGCCTGGGGACATTAGCCAAGACCCTTATCACAATGTGCTCTTGTGGTTTTGCAAAGTTTCCAACATTTCTTACTCCATGCACTTTGCCTGTGGTCCAGCTCTCACTGGATACACAGGGAATCAAAGAACCTAGCGTCTATAACCATCTTACCTCTCACTAGTGGGGAGCAGCCAGAGAGGTAGGGGGAGAGAGAGCTGGCAGCGTGGACGGCATTATCTGCTGGCTTCAGAGAGGTCCTTTTGCCTCTCTTCCAGCACCATAATTAGCAATGTAAATTATTTCCTTTCAGACGCAAGGTTTTGCTTACCCGTCCACGTCCACGCATGGAAAAAGAAACTTAAGGGCATCTGAGCTGAAGTGCTGCTGACTATGTGCCTGGTTCTGACAAAGTTACAGAGCGTCGGTGAGCCGAGTGTTCTTGGGTATGAAGTGAAAGGGGGGCAGCCGTGTGGTCCGCCTCACAGGGGCTGTTGCAAAGACACAGGCAACGAAGGTGGGAGTTTCATAAACTGCGAAGTATGATGTAATTGTAAGGGGTTGCTTTTTGCTCTTCCCACTTCATTGTAAATGTGGCAAATGATATTACCTGTCGGTTTTCTCTATCTCAGGATGCCAAAAGAATGGAAGTTTTCAAGGAAAAGAAGGAAGGGATGATTTGGGAGAAGCTGCATGTTTTACTTGTCGGTGCTGACTCTGTGCACATGTCTTAACTGCAGGGGCCAAACGTACTGGATAAAACCAAGCACTAGGAAATTGGTCGTGGAGAACTGCGGACCACAATAAATTAATCACCTTGCAGTCCTCCCAGGGAGAGCCCTGGCCTGTACAGTGTCCAAAGAGAGCCAAGTGCAGATAGATAGATAGATAGATAAATTCAAAAAGCATTTAGCCAGCTTTCACTTTGCACTTGACACCCGGAGAGCTGAATGAAACAGTTGCACGGAGTGGGGGCAGTGACGGGCTAATAGAAGGTCCATTTCAGCAGAATGTGACGAAGCTGTGACAGTGGTAGCCAGCCTTGGAGACACAAAGAGCGGGAGCCTTTGTACTAGTAGATTGGGAAGCTCGACAAAGGGTTCTTGGGACACTTGAGCGGAATTAGAAGGACGAGTACGTCTTAGGGGCCACAGGGGCAGAGAGAGCGTTTCCCTGGAGGAGGGAGCGATATGTGCAAAGACTCGGAAGCCTCCAGCAACCTGTTGTGTTTTAAGGAATCACAGGGGGTTGTAAAGGACAGTTTGCAGGTGCGTGTGGAGGTGGGGAGAAGAGGGACCTAGGGGAGGGCATAACCAGAATGTCTGAACTTGATTGTGAGAGCTGCATGGAGTCTAAAAATGGGCAAGGTGACAGTGACGCAGTCGGAAATGCCTTTCAGAGAGGACAGAGTTGAGAGGGAGGAGTCAGGCCCACAGGCAGGAAGCTCTGTTCACGAGCGGCTGCTCTGACCGTGTGGGGTGAGGCAGTCGCCTGGCCTTGGGGATGGAGAGAAGGGAGTAGAGCTAAGGGAATCTGCAGAACAGTACAGGTACGGTGAGTGGGTACGGAAGTCTAAGTGTGACGAGTTAGAATGCCTCTCAGAGGCTGACAGGCACAGATAATTTGGGTTTGGTCACTTTACACCTTCTACTAGAGCCTTCCTGTTCCCTGTTGGGAGTATAGGTAGCTGGTGACGGTCTACCTACTCTCCGGTTCTGGGAGGGAGCCCAAGCGTCATCTCCAGCTCCGTGCAGTTAAAGGAAGACCAGCCCCCCCAGCCATCATGCCCAGCCCATCAGTAACCCTGAGAAGTCAAGCCCACTCACCGTGGACTTTCATAGTCTCCCATCCCTCACATTCTCTGGGAGGCCCCGGGTTCCCCGCCCTGCTTCCCCCAGAGCAGCAGCCAGGGACCCAGAGCTGCCTCCTCCTCAGGGTCATGCTCTGCAGCTCATGCTCCCCCTCCCAGGACACATGCCATCCTCTGTCAGAAGTGACATGACTATTTTGGTCTTGGGATTTCCTCTTCAGAGTGTGTCTGTCACTCCCGCATTCTGTGGTGAGTGTGTTCTAAAGAGCCTATAGGCTGTTTAACTGGGGCTGAGGCATCTATTTTAGGTTGAGAATTGCTGGCATCTGGGAGCGTTTTTTAATAGAAAGGAGAGTTCAAAGGAAGTGCCCTGCTCCCTTTTTGCTATTGATGTTGCCGTGCTGCTTAGTGGCCTGGGGCGGCGCGGTGTCCACTGCAACCCGCAAATCGTGACCTGTGGTGAGTGACAGAAACGGCCACAGCATCCTCCTGGTGTGCGTGCCCCACCAGTGTGACTCTGTAATTCCCACCATCAAGCAGGGCATTGAAAGAGGGAGGGTTTAAAGGGGAAGAAGGAAGGAAGATTTGGGAGAAGTGACGGGACTGGCTTGGCACAGCCCCCCCCGGGGTGGGGGGGTCAGCTCTGGGTGCGCATCCGGCCGGGAGGCGGGATGGTCTGCATCAACCTGGGAGGTAGGGAGCCTTGGGCAGTTGCTGGGGAAAATGAATGAATTGCTTTGCAGTTCTCTGAGCGTCACACCACGCTGTGTCCAAGAAAAGCCAAGGGCAGACAACTTCACTTACTCATCCATGAATTCCTTAGCTAATTTATTATTTCAAAAAGATATTTACCGGCTATCAATTTGTATCCTTCAGGCACTGCGAGAGTTGAGGCAGGTTAATAGATGATCCGTCTGCGTCTGCTATGGCCACCCTAGCTGAGCTTTGCTGAGCCCACCCCAACCCACGAGAAGAACCACCTGGAAGAATTATGAGTTAAATGAACGGGTTCGAAGCCTCTAAGTTTTAGAATGGTTGATAGCGCAGCAAAAGCTAACTGAAGCATGATCTAAATCTAAAGGGTTAGTATTTTGGTCTTTATTTCCCTGGAAATTTCCTTAGGCCTCTCCCCAGAAGCTGGGTGATGCAGATTTTAAAGTCAAAATTTCCTGTGAAGTAGAACAAAGCAAGAATGTTTCATGAAAGCTGAAGAAAATGCTTGGCCCGTCACTGTTCAGAAGATAGAACACAACCAGGATTAATTTTTAAGGGTATGCAAGAAGGCCAGATCCCAATAACCTTTAGAATTCAGAAGCTTACAGATGTAATCAAAGATATTTCTTTAATTTTTTATTGCTCCAGGTCATAATTGATTTGGTTATTTTTTTTCTATAACCTTTTTATTAAACATTTTTAGCTCATAAAAAGCTTATTTATCACAGAAAAATTACCTTTCCATGTCTTCTGGGTAACTGGGAATTCTAATCAGTTTATCAGAATGAACCATGTAATACCTTGAGATGATGCAAAACCTTCAGAGGTTCTCTTTGAGAATACTAATATAAAGTATAAGAACAAGATACTAACTATTGTAAGTGGACTGTGGACTGGGCCCTCTGCTTAGGGCTCTGCACTGATTACCTGACTCAGTCATTTTATCAGCTCACATGAGGTAAAGGCCCCCCCCCCGCCATTACTGACTCCCCTTGGGAGGCAGGAACCTGAGGCTCAGAGACATGTCCTGGGGGAGGAAGTGGCAGAAGGCAGCTTTGGCTTCAGAGGGTGTTGGCATCTGGGTGCCACCCTCTTAGCCATCGCTTTGCCCTGTGTATTTGACTGGGACTGAACCCACTTTTGACTCTTCCCTCTTTCTGCACACTGGCTGGAGGGCGGCCCCTTCCCTATGAAGTCATGGACAGTCCTCATTCTGGTCCACTAGACTGAGCCCTAGCCATCTTCGACCCCAGTGGAAGACAACTCCCTTGTCCAGAAGCTCAGGGACACCAACTAATCTGCCATTGTCCTGTGAAAGATGCAGAACTTGGTAGCAATGTGGATGTTCAATGAGCAATAGTGGAGGCAAAAGAACAGTGCAGATAAATGCTGCTTACTGATTCAGAAGGTTCGGGAAGCTCAGGAACGTGGTCGGTGTACTCAGGAGGAGGTAACCTCTTCCTCTGTGCTTCCCAAGGAATTTAAACCTGCTGTAGGCGCACAGTGGGCGGATGGGCTGGGCGCTTAGAAGGAATGGCATGTTTTTTATCTGAGACTCAGAGTTGTCCTTTGTATGGGCCCCCACTGGGCCAACCACTCGGATACACAGACACGCAAACACACACACACACTCATAGGGGAAGACGAATGCACACAAGTCCATGCACACATCACAAGAGATGCACCAGCACAGTATCCTATTTTTCAAATACTTAGCAAAAAAGCAGAAGGAGAGGAAAATCAATAGATAATATATGATAAAACAAATCCTCCATTCTTTAATAAGGAAGAAGGAGAACCGTGCAAAGCGTACACACCAGGCGCAAGGCCAGTGATGGGGGCCATCCCTCTGGTCTCATCAATCCCAGCTAATGAGACAGAGATTCCCAGCCACAAAGCAGCCCATTCTCACAAGGGGCCGCTTCTGTAAAAGTGGGACAGAAAGAACACAGGGAGGAGTGCTAACTCAGGTCGCTGGGGGAAAGACAAGCGTTCATAAAGGGGCTTTTGCTGTCAGGGCGAGGTCTCCAAAGGACGTGGCAAACCTGCTGTAAAGAAATAAATACGCATACACACGTGTTTATATAAATACACGAATGGCTGCTTTTCCTTCAGTATGTCCTCATCAGCAAGAACCAGGACGCTGAATAAGGAGGCAGAGGAATGCGGTGCTTGAGTTCACAGCAACATCGACTGTTCTTTTTCCCTTGCGTGGGCGCTAGAAGCCGTCACTGGCATGCTGTTTACCAGGCCACACCTGCGCTGCTGGAATATGGCTCAGACTTATTGGATGACTCTTGTCCCAGTCACCAAAGTCACCTTCTGGGGGACAGTGGTCTTTCTAATTAAGAGAACGTCCATTCGCACTCTATGCTCATGAATGAGAGGGGGCCTCTGCTCTCAGAGGAGTGAAGTCAGTCTCCCGGTTCTGTTCTCTCCCCGTGTTTTTAACGCCTCGCCCCCTCCCACAGGTCCTAGTCCTGCAGTGTCTCCCAGGGCCCTGGGAGATTCCTGACTTTGAATAGCTCCCCCCGCTCTCTGGAGTGGAAACCCCGAGGACAGGCACCCACAGCCCGGGTGCTGCCAGCTCTGCCTTGCCTCCAACAAGGCTCTCAGCTGACCCTCCTGGACAGCTCCAGACTCACGCAAAGAACAGGGCTTTTTACATTTTTTAACTTTTTAATTTCCATCTCTATTTGCGGAAACCAACTGTTGAGCTGGAGCCAACTGAGTTCAGTGGCACGATCTAGCGAGACAGGAAAGCAAGCCATGAAGTCAGAGACTCAGGCTTCAGGTAAAGGGTTTTGGTTGGTTGTTTGTTTTAATAGTTACTTCTATGGGAAGAAACACCCCTCTCTCCCCCACTCCCCAAACAGAAAACAATTAGGCCTGCCTTCTTTTTTTATTTTTTATTTTAATATATATATTTTATTGATTATACCATTACAGTTGTTCTATTCCCCCCCTTCATTCCCCTCCACCCGCACACACCCTCCCCCACCATTCTCCCCCCCCTTAGTTTATAACCATGTGTCTCAAGTTCTTTAGATTCTATATTTCCCCTACTATTCTTGCCCTCCCCCTATCTATTTTCTACCTACTGTCTATGCTATTTTCTGTACCTTCTCCCCTCTTCTCCTCCTCCCACTCCCCTGTTGCTAACCCTCCATGTGTTCTTCATTTCTATCATTCTGCTCCTGATCTAGCTGTCCTTATATCCAACCAGAAAAGAATGAAGAAATGAGAATTCAAAATATGAGGAGAGGCTTAGGAACCTCCAGGACATTTTTAAACATTCCAACATCCAAATTATAGGGGTACCAGAAGAGGGAAAGAAACAGCCACAAGTGCAAAACTTATTTGAACAAATAATAAAGGAGAACTTCCCCAGTCTGGCAAAGGAAATAGACTTCCAGGAAGTCCAGGAAGCTCAGAGAGTCCCAAAGAAGTTGGACCCAAGAAGGAACACACCAAGGCACATCATAATTACATTAGCCAAGACTAAAATGAAGGAGAGAATCCTAGAAGCAGCAAGGGATAAGGGGACAGTCACCTACAAAGGAGTACCCATCAGACTGTCAGCGGATTTCTCAAAAGAGACCTTACAGGCAAGAAGGGGCTGGAAAGAAGTATTCCAAGTCATGAAATCCAAAGACCTACAGCCAAGATTGCTTTCTCCAGCAAAGCTTTCATTTAGAATGGAAGGACAGATAAAGTGCTTCTCAGATAAGGTCAAGTTCAAGGAGTTCATCATCACCAAGCCCTTATTATATGAAAGGGACTTATATAAGAAAAAGAAGATGAAAAATATTAACAGTGAAAGGATAGCAAACTCACAGTTATTAACAACCACACCTAAAACAAAAACAAACCAAACCTGCCTTCTTAACATTGCTACCTGTCCACCACATCTGTCCTTTTAACCAGATGCCTGTGGCAAAGACAGGCACCTGCCTGTGGGGCCCACACTCCCCTGAGTGTCAGCTCAGACTTTCGGCTGCCCACAGCCCTGTCCCCAACATGGGCATCACACACATAAGCAATCCACACAGGGCAGGGCGGTGACACCTAAGCAGCCTAGGTCTCGGTGAGGGTTTCCGAGGACTGGAGCGACACACGTCCACTCGTCCATTTACTCATTCACCCAGCAGAAAGTTATCCCAGTCGCTCTGCTGGGTGCCCTGCAGTTTCCAAGATAGAGATGGTGTGTCTCTGCCCACAATGAGCTTTAAACTCCGATAGTGACTTGGGATTTCATTGCATCCGAACTTCCTATGATAATGTTTTCAGGGACTCATTAAAAGGAGGGTGACCCATTAAAGGGGACCACTGATAAAACGGAAGGATTGGAAAATGGGGGCTATTAGGGGAGACTACAATAGAAGCAGTATCATTTAGCACAGAAGAAAAAGGCTGAAGTGATGACTTAATAAGAGTATTTAAGTGTGTGGAGGATGGACTCCATTGTGGGTCTATCATCCATGAATTTATCTGAAATCCTTTTTGAGCCAAATTATCTTTTTTTATCTGTGCTATCTCCAGGGGTAATGAGCTCCCTCTGCGGCCCGTCTGCTGTGTGAAACAACACATGCTTTTGCTTCTGCGATTTCTCCCTTTACACTTATAGGAGCTCCCACTAATTCTGGGTTTCCAGCCTTGGGGAGTAGGTCGTTGAGGGGGTCCCCTCCCCAGACCAGAGCCAGCACGGTTTGGCCAGCTTCTTTCAGGAATCCTTGTTTTTCCTCTGAGAGAGGACCCTCACATTTTGTTCTGAAATCTGTGACACAATGTTCTCAAATTCTCGTTCTTGTGTGTCATTCTAGGGGTATGTGAACACCACCCAATTTACCCATTAAATTAAAACACATTTCCCTCGCATTTTAACATCTCTAAGTCAAGATGTGTTCTATAATCAGTGTTAAGAAGCAATGTCTCAGAGCTTCATTGGCTACATTTTTTCCCCTTAGTTAGGGAAAATTATAGCGTGGCTTGACTGGCACCTTTAATTTCATGAATTATGGTGTTAACATATTGTTGGTCTTTGTGGAACGGTGGATGCTAAACACCATGGTAATGTTTCCGAGTTGCCTCTTGCATGCCCCAGGATTTAATTGGAGTATTTGTTCCGTGTTTATTCAGGTTTTTTAAAATTTCCACCAACATATTTGATATCTTGGAGGCCAAGCCAGCTTCTCTGTGATCTGTAACCCGTCACATAACACCACCTGCCCATCGGCACTTAAATGACCCAGAACCTTGGCTTTCGTTCCTAACCTGGCTCCCCAGGCAAACGAACCCCACAGGACCACCACCTTCATGGGTTCTGTTTGGACGTGTGAGAAGGACTCCGCACTCATCCTCCCAACTGCTTTAAAGATAAAAGCCAAGACAGTGACTGGATGGTGCTCCGAGTTCCTTGATGAAAAGAATTGCGGAAAACAGCATGGTGTCATTATTGTGATCGTGTTGACCATGTCCCTGGAAATCCTAGTCATTCTGGAGAATGAATTTTCGACTCAAGAACAGCTCTTTAATCGGTGCTTAATTGGAGGCAGAGTCTGTTCAGCAAGCTTCTCGGCATGGCTCTGCTTTCTGAGGCAGATTGTATTTCACTTTGCATAATGAGGCAATCTTTCTATTTACTGATTATTTCCTTATATAACTTGATCGCTGGAGAGGAGTCACCACCAAGACCTCTAACAACTGACTAATAAACACATCCCCAGCTCCCAGTGCGCAGGGCCCTCCAGATGCCTCCCTGGCTTGCAGACTGAAGTCTGTGCACCCTGCGTGTCAGAGGCAGTTTGCCAGAAGGCAGAGTTTACATTCCTGGCATTTTATCCAGAAAACCAGAAGGAAAAGAACAAGGTAACATCTCCATGGCTGGCATCTTGAAGACAGGAGATGGGATGTAAAATTCCTAGGGTTGACCTAATTATAGCACAAGCAACATTTGCATAGAACTTTATAATTGCGTGTTCATTTGCTCCTCGCCACCGCCATGATGGAAATAAGCGAAATGGCTATTATCCCACTTTGTGTCTGAGAGAAGCAGTCAGGGAAGCGGTTGACTTGCCCTAAGTCATGCTAACACTGGGGAAAAACGAGAACTGAATCCGGGTGTTTTGATGCCTCACCCTGGCTGTCGTACTGCCTCCCCTTGGAAGTTGACTGTATTGCAGGCGTGAGCCCTCATGGCAACCGCAGAGGCATCTACCTGTACACTGTGTCCCTAGTGATTCAGATAAGGGAGCCAATAGGCTTGTTCTGATTTTCTTTTGTTGTTTCCCCACTCAATTTGTCTTGGTAGCATAGGCCAGAAACACTGCCTTTCCTCATTATTCCTATGGCATTTCCATCCTTCCTTTCTGTGTAGAACTTTTCCTGACATGTAACTTCTTTGGGTCTCAATATGCCTGTTTGCTCTCTGTCTCCCCTGTAGAATGTCAGGTGCACATGGTACGTTTTGTTACATGCCAAAGACCCATCGTTGGCATTCGACAATTATTTGTTAAGTGAATGAATAAGTAAGAGATGCCTGAAATGGCGAAATTTCCCAATCAACACCAACGCTAATGACATAGACTTTTCTAAACGAGCCACTTCACCGTAGATTTTATTTCCCTCAATGACAAATCTGCATTCGCTGTGACCATGGCATTTTGGAGTGTCACTCGGCATCTCGAATGGTACTGCCAGGAATGCCGTATCATCTGCACTTAATTATGCATTTACTGTATTATGAACCTTGGTTCTCTCATTACAGCCGCAGGAAAATTAAAAAGGATGCCAAACAGCACACCAGGGACCATTACGGTGATACAGTCTGGATTTCAGAATAGCAGTGGCAATATTTATGGTCTTCCTGGGTTCAAGTACTTTCATAAATTTTTATATTAACTCGATGAACCCTCTCATTGCCCCAAACTTATGTAAGCAACCTTGGTAACATGGTAAGGAAAAAAATAAGGTTTTAGTTGTGTGTGTGTGTGTCTGTGTCTGTGTGTGTGTATCCAGCAAAGCTAGCTCTCTCCTCTGCCCATAAACCATCTCTTGTAAAGCTCAATAAAGCTTCAGGAAAAATCTCTAGCCTCCCTCGATAATATCAAGTCCCTCCATGCAGACACTGCACTGTGTTGGTCCATGTGCCTGTTAAGTTGACCCAGGGCTCATCGTTCGGTTAGAAGGGATGACACTGACATAAGTCAGCGTTACTTATCACCATCTTGGACCGACTCCTCGGGACAGGAGCTGCATGCATCTGCTTCTAGCAGGTTGGACGGATGTCAGTAAATAATACATCGTAAATATAGGTCACCTGCGGATTGGTAGCAGGCACTGACAGCCATAAGCTCGCTTCTCAGACATGTGAGGCCAAAAGATCTCCTTCCCCTTTCCTTTCAAAACATCTCCCTTTCCGATCGTATCACTCTATTTTGAAAAGCTCTCACTCATCCTTCAGTGTAAAAAACACAAACGTATAATAAGCCAGGTGGTGAAAGACAAACACCATATGATGTCACCTTTAAGTGGAACATAGTCAACAAAACAAACAAGCAAGCAAAATATAACCAGAGACACTGAAGTTAAGAACAACTGGACAGTGACCAGAGGGGAGGTGGGAGGGGATAATGGAGGGAAAGGTGGGAAGGGTTTTCAGGAACAACTATAAAGGATTCGTGGGCAAAACCAAGGCGGGGTGGAATTAGGAAAGGGGGTGGGAGGGAGTAGTGGGGGGTAAATGCAGACAACTGTGCCAGAACAACAATAAAACAATTTTTAATACCCCGAATTTAACACCATCTACCCCAGGAATGCGGTACCTAATGCTGAGACACTTTGAGGTATCTAGACGTGTTTTTGCTAGAACATAACATGGCTTAGGGGTCTCAGGTTATGGGAATGAGTATGAATTTATGAATCAACAAAAGGGGAGCAATGCACTTATCTTTAGAAGGATAGTATTTTTGAGGAAGAGAAGTTCATGATCACCTCCCCTAGCTTTCCCCTAACCTCTCATTGTGCGTGAGGAAATGGAGGCTCAGAGGATCCATGTGGCTTGTCTGAGGACATGTGGTTACTTAAATACATGATGGTGTTTTTTCATGTCTAATTTAATGTGATTTGTAGATGCTAGAAAAGAGGATATGGCTGGGTTTTTAGACTTGTCAGTTCTGGGCTCGTTCACTCCCTGGGAGAAACATTTCTAAAGTTGCTTTCTGAGGCCGTTCTCAGTTTTTGTGAGGTTGGGGTTCACTTGGCCCTAACTGTGAAGCTCCCTAGAATTCAGACAGCCTTTGGGTACCGCCCAGAATGTGGTTATGGATGAGCACATTGCCTTGGGTTGGTGGAGGGAGATTGGCGTGATGGTGGCTGGCAGGAAGGAGGGGGCAGAAAAAATGAAGAGAGAGCAAGGCCTCAGGGGACCCAGTAGAATTCACCCTGGGTGCAGAGAATGCCTGCCCCTTATTCCAGCTGTGTGGCTAGAACAGACATGAAGGAGAATCCCTTTATTATTGCTCCTGTTGAGCCTGACCCAGGAACAGAAGTGGCTGATAGAGAAAAACTTGCCTGGTACATTCTCGGGTAGATGTCTTCAATCGCAGGTGCATTATGGAGGCTTTGCCTGCTGGTCAGCCCTTGATTTCAAAGAGCAGCTGTCGCATGAGGGGGAGATTTTTTTGGAGATGCTCACGTCCAGCGTAACATGCCTAAATCCTCACAAACACCATCCCCCTTATTTATTAGACAGAATGAAACATAAAAAAGATAATATGTACTGTACTCACATCATGGGCCACCCAAAAAACTGAATTTCAGCCTCCTATTTAAGGGTTACTCTCGTCTTTTTCTTTGAGGGCAGGGCGAGAGTAATTTTTATGGTGGTGGGTAGATGGGGAAATTGGGGGGAGAGTCTTCTGAACCTTGACTGGTTCACACACACCTGACTCGGGTCATCTCCTACTTCCTCAGGGGACTGTGTCTTGCATATTTGATGTTCCTGGGAATTTAGCTGTTCTGGCTGAGGACATCCTCAGCCACTTTACTGTATAGTATGCCAGTGGCCTGATCTGTGTCACTAACTCTCTGAAGTTTTTTAAATTTTTAAAAAAGTTTTGTATTTATTAATTTTAAAGAGAGAGAGGCTGAGAGAAACATTGAGATGTTGCTTTGTTGTTTTAATGATTTATGCTTGGTTGATGCTTCTGTGTGCCATGACTGGGGACTGAACCTGCAACCCAGGCATACAGGGCGGCGCTCTAACCCACTGAGCTAGCTGGCCAGGGATAAAGTTTCTTAAAACGTGAGCATCTACTGACTGTGAGCAGAGCGGCCATCAGTGAAGTGATAACACTTGATGCAGTTAACAACTTCTGAGTCTTCCCTTTTTAAAGAAACAGCAGAACCAGTTCACCAGCTAACTCGCAGCGCTGATCAAACTGTGATCACACTGAGAAGCCCGGAGGGGCGGCCACGTTGCCAGTTAGTCTGTGTAGAGAACGAGGCGACTTACCCAGTTTGACAGAATCTGCCAGAGCGTCTTTGGGGCTGCTGACTGTCTAGAATGTGTGGATTGCTTCAGGGATGTCCTTCACTGTGGTGGTGGTGGGCACGGGCTCGTCTTTGGTAACCCTGGGCCGATCCCGGTACACACCCCCTATGGGCAGAGTTTGGAGAGAATGTATATCTGCCTAGATATGAAGTATGGGCCCCCCTGCCTATTAGACATATGACGTTAAACAAGTATTTTGTGCTTCAATTTCCCACCTGTTGTCCATGGCATAGGAACAATAATGTCGCTAACCTTATAGGGCCATTGAAATAATTAAATGTGTATAAATACATAGAAAGCATTAGGACAATTCCTGGCATACAGTAAGTGCTAAAAAATGCTGTACTTATTATTAACGATAGTTTGATCAATCTGTTTAGCTAATGGCAGCGTTGAAGAGGGAGCACACCCTGAAAATGAGTCATTTTCCCGGCTCTCATGAAAACCGCTCCACAGCACAATGGGAAAGTCATTGACTTAGAAATTGTTTCCAGCTGTGTTATCTCGGGCTCATTGCCTTGCCCCCTAAGATCCAGTTTCCTCTCTGTGAAACAGAGCGGTGATAGCCGCCTTGTAGGCTCTTATGAGGATGAACTACCATCGTGCACGGGGCGGGGCAGAAGGAGGTTCACAGTTCTTGTAGGGGAAATAAAACAAGAATCAATAAATACCAGTACAAGAATAAACTCTGTTTCCCATGCTCGCGGCGGTGAGCGCTTTGGCCCCACCTGTACTCCGAAGTCGTGCCCGATACAGAGTGGTCGATGGTCAGTGTGTGTCTGTTCCCAGTCCCTGCCCAGCCACACTGAGTCCGCTGGGAACGAGGGCCATGTTTCTGAGTCAGAGTTTCCAACAGGAGAAGGAAAATGTACTGAATTAGTAATCTAGTGAATATTTATTAAGAGCCTCCTCGGTGCCAGGCCCCGGGCTGGGCACTGGGGATCCTGGAGAGTGGGCCCGGCTCTCACAGAGCTTGTGTGGCCCTGGGAACAGCCTCTGATAGTCAGGGAACAGAAGGGGACCCTGGTGATTCTCTTCGGAGAAGACCCAAGGAAAACTGTGTGGGAGAAGGAAGCTGCCTTTGGATTCTTCTGTCTCCTTGAGTCGGGCTGCCAAGCCCCGTCAGACCACAGACCTGCGCTAGTACATCACTCTCCGTGGAGAAAAAGAAAAGGGAACTGTGTGTCCCCGATTAGGCTAATTTCAGTGTCCCATCTGTCCTCATGGCTCCGGGTTCTTAGTTGCAGTTCCAGAATCCTTCAGAACTTCAGACCAACTATCGCTTCCCACTAAGAGCTTACTGGCTGATGTCGCCGAAATTTGGAAAGGTGGCTGCCCGCCAGAGTGCTTTGTAGAGCTCAGAGTCACGATGTTTTTTCTCCCGGGAGCTTCAAGTTTCACTTCAGTCAAAGCTATCTCACACTAAATGAGGAATTTATAAGAAGAAATACTGGTCCGTGGGAGAAAGGCATGTGGTAGTGTGCAAGAGGTATGATCTCGGGATTGGATGGACCCGAAACTAGGGGAAGCAAGTGATTAGAGGTATAAACTCTGGAACCTTGGTTCCAGCACCTGACTAACTGCGTGACCTTGAGGATGTTACTGGGACATTCTCTGCCTCAGTTTCTTTATCTGCACCATGGGGATGATACCAACTTCAGCAGGCGACTGGAGGGGCATAATTCAGTTAAGATCCACTTAAATGTGTCCTGGTAGCGAGGAAGGAGGCGCTATTCCAGTGTCGTTCTGAGCAAGCAAAGGGGGCCAGTGCTCTGTACGAAGGGGCGGAAAGAGAAAATATATACCACGTTTACTGAGGACCTACTATGCGTTACTTCTTTACTGTGTGCTGGGGAAAGAGGAGATACAAGGGAAAAAGAAAC
The DNA here is from genome assembly GCF_014824575.4 of Sturnira hondurensis. Lineage (NCBI taxonomy): Eukaryota > Metazoa > Chordata > Mammalia > Chiroptera > Phyllostomidae > Sturnira > Sturnira hondurensis. Next base: position 7,923,866 of record NW_028094846.1, on the reverse strand, counting down.
TCCTCATTCAGTGTGTGAGTATTTTCGAAGCCAGACAACGTTCCCACATTATTTAATTAAATCTTCACAACAGCCTTAATAGATAACTTACATGACTTATAACTTGCAAGTGAAAAAACAGACTCCAAAAGTGCATAAATCTAATAAATGACAGAGATAAAACTCAAACGCTGGGCGCATCCATTCCCAAATCCATCCTCTTCCCACCCTTCAAAGGTTGAACGAGACCCCACCTTTCCTCCGGGGAGCCCTGGGTCTAGCACGGTAGAAATGCTGTGAGTGTGTGGACGGCGGAATTTCAGTGCCACAGGTCCGCCGTGGGAGTGGGACTTAGTGTCCTGGGAATTGTACTTACCTTGATTATTGAATCTGAAGTTACCCAGTTTAGGATTTCCCTCCTCTCCCTGGACCCGACGGTGGTCTAAACTCCAAGCACCTCAGTCACTTTAGGCGTTTTGTCTGTGGCTGTTTTCTCATGTTGCTCGCCTTCACCAAGGAGGGGTTCGTCCACCTCTCTCGCTCCTTTGCTGATGTGCACGGTGCGTCGAGAGTCACGTTCCATCTCATGGTGCTCACGGCAAGTCTCCTTCACAGCACGCACATGAACGCCCTGTCCTCATTAGACTTTTTAAAACTCTGCATTTCTAAAAAAAATTGGTTTATCACGTAAGACACTTGGTGATTGGGAGTATAAATGCCCTGTCCCTATGTTGTGTGCTGGCTTCACTGACAAGCAGAGAGCCCCCCATGTACCTGCCTCGAAGTCACTCCCCTGTCCCGTCACACTTCCTGAACAGTGTTAAAGGTGTCTGTTTTGCCTGTGTCTTTCCCACAGGGCGACAGAGTCTTCAGGTCCAGGATTTGGAGGATCTGGCACACGTCTCAGCGCCTGGTACGTGGTGAGTGCTCAGTAAATGGCTTTCTAATAATGTGTGAGCAAGTTCATGAATACTGAGAAAATACTTAGACACCAAAGGTGGACGTTAGTCATATGTGTGAGTTCTTTGTCAATCTTATTTTCACTTTGCTCGTCTCAAATGAGAAGACATGGTTCTAAGTTAAGGGAGGAAGGCAAAAGGTCAAGGTTACCTGGGTGACACCCGGTGCTAGCTCATCTGCGTTGACTCTGTGTGGAACCTTTGCCTGCGCTGATTGCATTCTGATTAAAAAAGATGGCCCCCAATTGTTCATTCTCTTTGAGTTAGGACAAAATGATTTTGGACTCTTTAAACATGCCTTTTACTAAATCTCAAGGGAAAACATCATGACAAACTGTCTGGCCTGTGAAAAGATGCGTATTTTTGAGAACATCGGTGTTCAGTGCAAAGCTGGATGAGATGGTGTTACGAATCAGCTTGCTGTGTGTCTCTTTGCAAGGTATGGCCCTTTGATTCAAGCTCACTAAATCCTGGAGCCCAAAGGGTTGATTCTAGCTGCTTTTTCTCTGGTGAGTTGTGCCTCTGGCAGGAAAGGATGTTGGAGAATTAGCGTGAGCCACCATGCCTGAACCAGCTTGCATGCCCGGGGGGGGCAGGGGCGGGGGAAGTAGAAGGGGCTAATGTTAATTGGGTTCTCATTACAAACTGGGCATCTTAAATCACCTCATTTTTACAGCAAACTTATAAGATGGTTGTTATTATACCCATTTTAAAGCCCAGTGTTTAAACAATGTGCACAGCTAGTAAGTGGCAGAGCTGGATTTTGCCCCGGAGGTCCACATGGGGAGAGTCGGGCTTGTGGGGAGGCACAGCCTGAGCTGGACAGCCAGGCCTGCTGTTCGGGAGGCCCGACTGGACAGAACCACAGGCAGAACCATGACCCAGGCAAAGCTCACTCTCCAGGATTAGAATTTGTGTGGAGATGAGGCCCGGTAAAAGGATTCAGGCTACATAAAGTGGAGGAAAAGCAGAATCCAGACTTCCCTGCTTGGAATGAATGGAGTGCTTCAGGACTGCAAGTTTCCCAAAGAAGTGTCTTTTGTGCTGAGTATTGATCTTGGGGCACCGACTCTCTGCCTCACACGTGGCTTTGAAGCTGCTTTCGTGGCGGGAATGGGTAAGGCAGGCGAGTGGATGAGGCCAGGCTCTGAGTGTGCCACCTCCTCTGGGGAGGCCTCGCGCCTTCTTGGGTGATACGAAAATGAGTTTGATGAACTGTAGAGGCTTTTGCATTAGAAATAGAAGTTTAGGCAAAAGCCTGTCTCTGAGATAAGAATGTGGAGGTCAGGGGCAGGGCAGTCAGGGCCCGTGAATCTGCCCGACAGTAGGAACAGGCGAGAAGGAGCCAGATCAGTGAGAGAGCTCTTGACCGGCCTTAGATGTTTCCGACGGCTTCAGTGAGGGTGCAGGGGGCCCTGTAATTTACCTGTCAGGTAACCGGCAAAAGGGAACGTTTATATTCCGGATCTGGACGGCTTCTTTAACATCACCTGTGAAAGCCAGTAACTCCCATTGTTCCCCAAGGATTAGGGACTCAATAAAACGTCGGCCAGCTGCTGCGAGAGGTTATAATTGGGGAGTGTTATGATGTGGGTCATGTGCTGTAGAGAGAGGGGGGCAGAAAAGACCAAGCTCGGGTCCAGGTTCAGAAAGGAGCGTTCTTGTCATCCTTTGTTGGTGGCAACAGGGAGCCTTTAATATGAGAATGACCTAGTTTTTATAAAAGTGCAAATTTTCCAATTTTGTCTGGGGCTGCCTCAGAGTTTTCCTATTCAGGAAATGAGATGGAGCTGCCTTTTCCCACCTCTTATAAACAGATAAAATAGGGGAAGCCCACCCATCAGGTCATTTTCTTAAAGCCGTGGCACGAGCCCGCCACAGGCTTACCTGGTGCCCCTCCACTTAGTAATGTGAGTGTGAGCCTCATTAAAGGTGGGAAAGCCTTCACCTAAGAGCGTACCTTGGCCTTGAGATGGAACTTGCCATTTTCTCTGAAACATCCAATTCACCATCCAGTGTCTCCCGCCTCCCCGGCTGGAGGGCTGCCCTGGGTCGGACTGCAGGGATGACCTGTTTGGAACCGCCACGGCGCCTTCCTGGACACGCGTGGGCAGAGCTACAGATCCACGACGGCAGCACTGGTGGAAAGCGCTCTGGTTTTTGTACACGTCCACCACAAACATCAGGTTTTATTAACCAGGAAGGCAGCTTTCTCCTGAAATACGGCCCTTCACTTCTTTTATATTTGGTAATGTCCTGAACTCTTTATCCAAATGAAGCATAAAGCGCTTACAACTGTGTTTTGCCGTCGTCCTGACCGAGGAATCTATTCATTTGCAGCAACATGGGGTTCAATGGAGTGGAAAATAAGCTCTGAAAATGGCTCTTGCCACAAAATTGTATCAATAAATAGGAAAGGCCAATTTAGATTTCACTGACCAGTCTCCCCCCCTGCGACAGAAATTAATGTGGCCAAGTGGTCGGTGACAGAGGCTGGGCAAGCCAGGTGTCGAGGCCTGCCTGGTGTGGCGGACTCTTGTTACTGCTGCCGACTGAGGGGGTCCTTGTGGGGTAGGGGGGTGGGGCCCTGGGTTGGAGGCGGGCGAAGCCTCTGGGGCGCCCCGGGGGAGAGCTGTGGGAAGCACCCCGCTGCAGGCCGTTGGCCACATCTTGCTTTGGTGCCTCTGAGTCTGAAGAGACTGAAGCCTCTCCCCGAAGGTGTCCAGCCCGAGTTAGAATGAAAAGCAAGCTCATCTTCTGCTTCTTTGAATCAGTGTGGTTTCTGTCTGTTCATTTTAACACACCATATTCTCATAGTAGAATTCTAGCAGACACATCCGAAAATAAACACATGGTTGATCTGTGGCTTATCCATGTGGCGATGAATAAAACATCAAGTTCAGGTGTAACGTAGCCAAATTAGGGTGTTAAAAATGTGCTCGAAGTACAAAGACTGGTGGTGGAGGATATGGAAGTAAAGCAACACGCGGAACCAGCACCGGCACGTTCTGTGTGATTCTGGGCAAACCGCATGACCTCTCTGAGTTCAGTTGCTGCGTTTGTACAAATGGGCCTACGGATGGCTGTGCTGCTCGCTTCTCAGAGCTGTGGTAACTAAACGAGGTTGTGCATGTGACGGTGACGGTGATGGTCTGTAGACACTGAGGCGGCTCTTACTCCCCGCCAACTCAGCCCTGCCGTCGAAGGGCAGACGCCCCCGTGGAGGTAAGAGATGCCTCTCAGACCACTCCCGGGTGCCCCTGGCGGCAGACGGTGACGCACCTGGGACTCCGGGGAGCCGGAGTCCGGTGCTGCGCATCCCGGGGCCCCTCTGGCAGCCGCCCTCATGACTCCTCTCTTCACGTGAGTGAAATGAGCGGCTGTGCTGAGTTACCACTCGGATCCCCTCCTGGCACCCCCGTCTGTGTGTCTTCGCCCAGTGATGTGTCATAATAGAAACCCAGGTGGTAAACTAGGAAAGCAGGGGCGTATGTTGTCATCGCTAAAGCAAAGTGATCGCAGTTCGCTTATAGTTTGATGTTAAAGGTCAAGGTCAGGGAGGAAGCTCTGGAGCAGTTCTTAGAGGCCCGTTCTCTCCAGGGTAAACTTGTCTTGAGCCCAAATCACAGTACTTGTGCTGTTACAGGAGACCTTCACATTTCTTTCTTTTTTTTTTTAGTCTCCATTTGAATCATCTGTCCAATGTTAGTGAGGCTTGTTAACAATGGTAGGCTCCTCTCCTTTTCCGATACCTGCTGAGATTCGTAAGTCTTGGCAAAGAAGTGAAACTATGTTTTCTTCACCCATTCCCACCCGGGTAGAAACTGACTGACTATATTACGTCCTCTCCTTGCCAATAGAGGTGTCTCGGGGACCTTCTCTCATATTAAATGTGCAGAATAACACACAGGAGAGCATCCCAGGCCTCTTGCTGTGACTAGCCCCTCCCAGCCCTCTAAATGCGTGTCAGGAAGTCGCAACTCCAGGAGACGCCCAGCATGAACGAACAAGGCCACCTTCTCCCTCCACGTGCTCGTGCCAGACTGTCCCTTCCACCTCGCAGGGTGTCTGTCTGCTGCTGTAAGTAGTCAGAGACTAGTGGGTAACCACCCAGACTAGCAGCAAGTGGGACATGGAGGGGAACATTGACTTGTAGTCTGTCCCACTAGCAGCGTGGGTGTCCGCGGTTCCTCTTGCCGGTTATGCTCTTGGAGAAAGCTCAACTCCTCTATTAAACTTTAAAAAGATGTATCAGTGTCCAGTCAGTTCTGAGCACAACGTTGCTGTCAGAGCCGAGACACCAGCTTTGGCTGCCATGATTAAATGATTCACGGTAGGCTAGCCAGCGTGAATCTTTTTTTTTTTTTTGAGTTAATGAATGACATGCAGGAAAACATTCTTTCCGCAAAAACCCAAGGGCAAACTAAAGCCAGTTTACCACGGCTCATCATGCCCTGGAGGAGGGGACGGTCAGCCAGGGAGCGTTTGCAAACACGAAGGGGCGTGTAGCAGGAGGGTGGGGGGAGCGCAGCAAGGCGTCACCGGGGCCTCCCTGCAGGGTTCCCTTCGAAGCAGCAGAACGGCCCCTGCTGCTCTCACCGTGCAGTTCTCTCCTCAAGAGGGAGATGAAAGGAAGTAGGGGTGCGACTTGGCTTAGAGCAAGAGTGCTGAAGCCCTTTGTTCCATCTCCGTGAGAAATCGGAGAAGGAGCTGTAGCCTGGCCCTCTAGCCAAAGGAAGAAGGGGCCAGGAGAAGGATTCCTGTACGTGGAGGTGTCTGTGAGAAGAGGAGACTGGTCCCCAATTCCCTAACTGGACAGCTGCCTAGCGAGTGGGCTTGCCGGTCTACACTGAGCTCCTATTTGAGCGGGGTGAAAAATGGGTGGGGGAGAGGGCAGCACGAGGCAGTTACATCTGTTGGGCTGGGCCAGGAGAAAGGGGTCTTCTGTGCCTCAGGGGGATGTGGTTGAAGGTAGCTTGTAGGCTCTTGTTGTCGCCCTGACCAAGGTGGCTGTCACACAGAAGAGGAGACCCTGTCAGCAAGAGAATATGGTTTGAACACTGGGGAGGTGGGTCAGAAGAGTTCCAATCAAAGCTTTTCATCTGCTTCGAGAGGCTTGAGGAACATGAATGTTCCTCAAGAAAGATGCCTGCCACTCAATGGCATTAAAGGCCAGAGGATGTCAACCAAGAGAGAACCCAGAGGCACGGAGATTCCTAGTTTGCCTCCCTACTTCAGTGTCCAGGAGGAAAGACAGAGGCCAAGGACAGGGAGAAGGAGGCAGAGAAGCTAAAGAACAGGCCAGGCTTCCCCCCCCCCCACACGCCAAGCCCCACCCAGTGAGGGCCAGGCGGAAAGAGGAGGGAGGAGGGACGTGAGATGGATAGTTTAAGCTGGGGTGAGTGGATAAGACCAAACCAGAGTGTTTAATACGTGAAAGCGATCAGAAATCCACAGGGTCTGTGATACACATTATGAAGGATTTCGAAACAGAGATTCAAACACAGTTAAAGGCAGTGATTGGAAAAACAATCAAGCAACTTCATATTTGTATCTCAGTGAATCAGATTTTTCAATAAACCGGTTGTGTGCGCAGAAATATAGTGTCATTTACATGTCTTAACATTAATAATGTCATAATGGGTATATCATACTGTAGCTTGCTTTTCCTCACTCAGCAATATGCCTCAGAGGACTTTATGTGTCAATACACAGGGGTTTTGTTGTAATTTATAACTTCCACGTAGACCTCCACAGAACAGCAGTCGCAGAGTTTATTTGGCCATTATGTGGCTGGTGTGTTTTCAGACGCTATGGAATAAATAACCTGATGATGGGGCACAGTTAGACTGGGAGGGAGGCCAAGGGTTGGCATTGATCACTCCGGTAGGGCCATGCCTCTTGACCAGAGTGAAAACTGCCCAGGATTCCTGAATCCCTGGTGCGCTCTAAGGCTGGGCTCTCGGTACATGGTGAGTGTCCAGACAGCCTGCGTGGGGAGGGGACCGGCTCCTCTTCATCCTCCCTCCCACTCGGGGTTTTTCTGAACCCCCATCTTCCTGAAGTGGAAGCAAAGCCAGTAATGTCTGCTCCACGCTCTGTCTTCTCACCCCAAAATGAAAATGAATTCATTCCTTCTCCTTCCAAATTTCGGTTGTGTGGCAATTAACCAATAATGCCAGAAAAGCACTTTGAAACTCTCGAAATGGAAATTTATTAGAAACTTGAGAGTTTATTGAAACAAATCACCACACCACTTAGATGTAATATTTCATATACATTTGTCAGATACATATATTTTAATCCCTAATTTATGTTTTTAAAATAATGCATGCTCATAACAGCCGGGTGGTTTTGTTTTGGTGATACTTTGCTTCATTGCCAGTAACTACTGATCAGATGTAGGGGTATCCAAGTAACCAACCGTATGCAACATTAAACCTGCAATGCTGAATGCAGAGTGTATTCGTGATTTCACATTTCTAGCGCACTCTTGTCATTGTGGTCAAATATCCATAAATACATCTTAAAATGTTGTGAGCTGCACCTCTAAATTCTAAGAATTTTGGTTTGTATTGGCCTTTTGCAGCCCCCCAATCTGAAGCTTTAAAATGAGAGTTTCACATTTTTGCCCAACGGGACACTCTCTGAAACCTCTGCCTCTTTTCTCCTAAAAGTGGAAGAACCTGGCATTGTTTTCTCGGGACGCTTCCATTGATGTAACCATCGCTTTTTGTCTTTTGAGGTTCTGTCCACCTTCCAGAATCTTAGTGTCAAGTTTTTAGCAACAAATGCATCATTATTCTTATGAGCCAGCCCGGTTCACTGGATGGCATGACTGTGTCTGAGTTGATGTTAGGGAAACTGACTGCTCCAAATATGTCCCCCTGATTTATGGTCTCAGCTGAGCTCTGATCCGCAGGTGCCCGTGAAGTGCCCGGATTGTCAGCGGGTATTGATAAGGGACAGAGGAGGCCTTCTTTCTCCTGAAAACTTGGCCCTCAGATGAGCCACCTGCCAGTGGTTTTCAGCTTTTTATTTTTGAACTCAGAGGGAAATATAAACAAAAAGCCCTGGGTGTGCCTGACAGTCCTCTGTTAGAAGGGTTGATAGAGTCACAGGGCCAGGAAGGAACCTATGAGCCTGTCCACTCCGTCCACTCTGTCTACTCCATTCCCGCACCTTCGCACCAGTCAACAGTTGGCATCCCAAGAAGGCTGGCTCTCCTATTCTTGCATCTTTGCAGAATAAGAAATTGCATTCCTCACTCTGGGTGAATGATTCTGATATTCCACAACGCTCATTGCAGGACATTTCTCTTCTGGCTGTTGGGAAGTAGAACTGGGGACTGTTGGCTTCTCGTCTGTAGAGACCCAGGGGGGACTTGGCATTGGGAGGTGAGCCGCTTTGGTGCCTTCGAAGGCATTGCATTTCTGACTCAGATAAGCTTGTGTTTCTACCATGTTTGCTGTGTTGCCATTTCCCAGTGCTTTCTCCCAGTGCCCAGGGTCCGACCCTGAGAAGCAAACCCTGCCTTGTCGCCGTGGGCAGAGTGGGTCAGGTGCTAAAAGGCCCCTCACAATTTCCTAAACAGAGATGTGTGTGGAAAGACAGGCAGCTGCCTGTGTATCGGACGGACGCCCCTGACGGAGGGTCTGCAAAAGGAACAGGAGGGATTTTCTCTGAGGTCCCATCTGCATCAGCAGGAAAGCACATGTAAAGCTCTGGATGGTTCCCACAGAAGGGAAGGCAGAGGCCCTGCAAGGCCGCAGCTTTGTCTGCCTTCCTGCCACTGTTTTTACCCCGGCTTTGATGTCAGGCAGAGCTTGCTCTGTTGTCTTTTCTTTTGCCATGATACCAGCTAGTTAGCCAGAGGTCACAAGTCAGGTCAGAAACACATCCAGGTGCAGCCTGTGTCCTAGGGTCAAGCACGATCTGTCCTTTGACGCCCTAGCTCCTTATTTTCTTCAGTTCTTCTCAGGAAAACAACCCTAGGATTGATATGTAATGGGTAATGAGGCATAGAGAATGATTGATAATGGGGTCTTTTTTATAAAAATAATTTGCATTATTAGTATTAGGGATGCTTATGCCCTGTGGTCCAGATTTATTCCCCACGTCCAGGTAACAAGGTATAGGCATGGGAATTGGAAGTTGCTCAGAGAGCTTCGGATAAAAAGGAGTTGAAAGGTTTCACAGGAAATGCCACATAATCTACAAAAGACCAGAATGTTTTTAGCAAAGCACCTTCCCTTTGAGCCATGACTTAGTGCCTATCTTCCAGAACTTAGCAGTCATAGAGGACTTTACTGTACGGGCTGTGTAATGTGAAGTAACACCATGGGAAGATGTTTCAAATCAGTGGCTCTGGAGGAATCATGTCTTGAAAGATAAGCAGAATCCATTAGGTAACAGGGAAGAGAAGGGCCCAGGGCAGGAGCGTGGGAAGAGAATGAGTGGCTTCCCCTGGGATTTAGGAATTGTCCAGGGTGGTGGCACATTGAGCACATGCAGGGCAGTGGTGAGATGTGAAGTTGGGTGGGCAGTTTAGGAAGCATTTGGGAGTTAGCCTGCAGGCAGCGGCAATCACGCTGAGCAAGGGCATCAGCATGTCTCTGGTTTTAGGTCACTTGGGTGGTGGGAGAAGTTTGAAGAAGAATGAATTGATGGAGACAGAGTTGGAGGCAGAGAAACCATTCAGAAGGCTGATGAAGTAATCACGAGATGGACCTACTAACGTAGCAGCATTGGTGATGGCACGATCCATATTGGAGATGGAGTTTGAACCATGTTATAGAAGAAGAATTAATAGAAATTGATTGACTGGCTGGGGCAATTGAGGGAGAAGGAGCTCCGAGTTTGGCCCCTGGAGGACAGGGCAGTGGATTCAGTTTCAGATTTATCAATTGTGAGATGTCTATGGGATAGCCACGTGGCCGTGTCCAGCAGGTCTGGGCTGGCTTTGAGAGTCACTGGCATCTCTTGATAAATGAAGCCATAAGGGTGGGTGAAATTGCCCAAGAAGTGTGCTGAGAATGTTTCCTATCCTTGCTTTACCCTGGAGCAGCATTCTCCAGGTACTGGGTATAGTGCGAACCTTTCCAGCATCGTTTTCTCTGCAGACAGACGCTCCTGCATTGTCATTCTGCCATCTGGCCTCTGCACACTCTCGCCGGTGATTACAAGCGCATCTATATTTCATGATCTGTTCTAGTTTTCAGGATGAAATGGACAAATGTATTCTTCTTGATGGCATAAATAGACGACTTCATTTGGGCGTTCTCCTTGCTCACACACCAGAGTAAAATGAGATTAAGTAAAAGCCCTTCCGCTTTATGTTAATGCTTCGGAAACAGCTTCCCCGGTGACAAGTCCTTGCCTTGTTGCTAGATAGAGAGGCGGCTGTTTTGTACTTTTCATTCTGTTCCTTGACGACCAGTGCTAGATACTGGAACTGTTATCACTGCCTTGGCGTCCACAGAATAGTCTGTGTATCTGCTCATCCCCGACCGCCTGTGGATGTTGTGAATGTTTATAGAAAGGGGGTGGGGAGGGAAGAGGGCCTTTCAAAACTTGATTTCCTAAGGCCTGACAAAAGAGTAAATAAATGTTTTTAAACTAGAAAACCCCCTAACAACCCAGCAAAGACATGCACCTTAGTGTTCTGATGGTTGGAATGTCCTACACGAGGAAACACGAGGCCACATCGGGCCTGTCTCCTCACCACAGCTCAGATGCCCTTTGAGGTGCTGAGAGGTCCGGTAACTCCAAGTATCAGTCACTCACAGATTTCTCCTTCTCTTCTGAAATAGCTTTGGGCAGATCTCCTCCTATTTCAGATGCTGCTGTGTTGTGTCAAAGAACATTCTAAGCAGAAGCATTTGTATTCTGGGCACTGGTCTCTGCACTTCTAAAATGGGAAGCCAGACATGTGTCCCCATTCTATTAGGATGGAGAGGATGTGATTCCATGTCCATTCACAGGCTGTTTTGCTTGTGCCTGATAGGAGACCGTGTTGAAGATGTCAAAGATGTATGCGTGTATATGAGAGAGGAGCCTTGCCCTGATTATCTGGCTGATCCCACCAGCTCTTTGCCTTCTTTGATTAGTGAAGATTAGGCCCAGCTCTGCCCACACAGGCAGGGGTGGAGGGGGGCACGGAGTGGCTCCTGTGAGCTGCGCTCTCATGACTCATCCTTGGCTGGTTTGACTTTGGGGACAGGGCTTCTGTGCTAATAGAAAATGCTGCTAATCAGAGTGTCATATTGAAGGATTCGGTGCACTGTGTCCAGAAAAACGTCTTTATTTTAATGGCAAAAGTGCCAGGGAACAAAAGAGCACAACATGAGCATAATGGGTTGATTGAAGTCAGGGGAGAGGTAGCCGACTGGGAGTGGGTGGGGGGAGGGCAGAAGCACAGTGTCTAAAGGGGACCGAGTCAGGATGAGTTTGGGGATGGATGAGCTCTTTGTTGCGGCAAAAAGGACCTACAAACTCATTTTGGAGTTCAAAGTGATTCTGGAAACAGAAATTAAAGAACTCTAAAAATGACTCAGAATTTTGGAAGGCTGTGTCTGACTTGGTACTTGTGTCCAAACTGTTAACTATGTAGGTTTAGAAATGGCTGACTCTCTGCCACCAGACTGGAAGCCAATTAATCCAGAAACATCAGCCTGGCATTAACAGCGGCATCAGTGCCAGTGCGAATGGCCGGCAGCTTTCCAGGTGCTGGCATGGCCAGGGCCATTATTTATGCAAATCTGCATAGATTTTTGTGTAAGTTGCTGTTGCAGCAGCAGGTAAGTGCAGTGACCAGAAAGCAGTACCAGTAGATGATAGTCTTCACTGATATCATTCCCAGGCTCATTATTTTTTATGTTAGGTTATATGTCCTGTAGTTACCTGCGCTGCTACAGGAGGGCGTGTTTCAGGCATGCGTGCTCATGTGCACTCGTGCTCTCTCTCGTAAACACATACACACACACCCGAAGGTTCATGGCCTTGTTTGGAGGCAACAGACTTCTCTAGATGATCCAGAACTTTCCTGGTATAGGTCCCCACAGAGTGTGATGTGACCTGCTTTGGAAGAGACCATGACCGTCTAAGCAGGAGGCAGTTCTGGAGTACTTTGAGCCTGGTGGACCTCCAAAAAGGTCAGCCTCAGTGGGAAGGTCAGCCACATAAACCAGGGCAGTTGGGGTATGGAATAATTCGGGGGGCTGGAGTCAGAGATGGCGGAAAAACAACCACAAATCCTTTACCTCTGAGTTACGCCCAGTTACGTTTGATCACTGCCCTGAGGGGCGGCTGTTATTCTCTGTCTTAGGTTAGACTTCCTAACAGCAGAGCCTAAGCCAAGGATTTGGGCACACTTGGTTTCTAGAGGGGGTGCTCTCCAGAGAAAGGGGGTGAGGGACTAGGGCAGGGTGAAGAGCTAAGCAAGTGGTCTCAGCTCGGTCCCCATCCTGGAGAAAGGCAGGGGCCCAGAGGCTTGGGAGACGCACTGGGAAAGGTCTCCACTGTGGATGGGAAACCTGTGTTTAAGTCATTTCACTTCTCAGTGTTCAAGGTGGCATAAATACAGGTTGGGCGGCAGTAGGTTTGCAGTTAGGAATACACAAACACTGTGTTTATACTTGTGTTATTATCTATTAATTATTTTCCATATAAACCACTGAAAACCTACTTTTGCCTCACCCTGTATATTATACTGTCTTACTAAGTTGGTACCCATAACCCAGGAAATGGTCCTCAATCCCAACCCTAAGATGCTCTGGGATGACGTCTCAGAGACTCCTTGTCCTGGTAGCCAGTTCCTCTGCTGACAGGTGTAGTAACCTCAGCTCACAAGTTACTCCTTAACATGTTCCGTGCCCCTTAGTAAGGCTGCTTAAGGCTGTACAAACAATAGCTCTTCTCAGACTGCCCATTCTGCCTCAGCCCATGGCTGACTCCAATACTTTCTGCACCTTATTTATTAGGGTTTTAAGGAATACTTATGTCATCTATCCTGAACAACCAGTGTTATTTAGTTGTCATAGAATTCTTTTAAACAAACCAAAGATTTATTGACGCGTACAAGCAAATCGTGAACCAATAACGCCGGGCTTAGGAGAAACCGGAACATGGTGGCCAAGTTCATTTGCACAGTTTGTACCCACCATAGATGCCCAGTCAAGGAGGTGCATAGGTGCTGGGATCTAACCCTTGCTCTGTTGCCCACGCTGTCCTCTTTGGCATGAGGTTACGCCTCCCCCAGAGGTACCTTCTGCTCACCTTCAGGGCTAGGTCCTCCCAGAGGCAGCCCCCTTTTCTAAGTGAGAGGAGATGCCCATGTTTGCCTCCCCTCTGCTCATCCTTGCTCTTCTCTTTAATTAAGAGCCTCGCTACAGGGCACGTGTGAATGAGATTCTCAGCTCAAGCATGTTTGCAGGGGGCACCTCAGTAGCTAAGCAAGTGTGTTAATTGAGTTGGCATGGCAATAGCATCTGTGTCGCTACCATCCACAGTCATCAGAAGATCTTTAATACTAGTTCAGATCATTACTGTGATTTGAAAAGAGATACCATAAAAATTGGGGGAATGAGGAAGTACAAGTCAAGTGACTATAAATCAGCATCTCCTGTAGAAGAATGGTTTTGCATCAAAGGCACTTAGGAACAGATTTGATGCTGAAGGAAAAAAAAGTGATTTACAATTGGCGAGTGTATCTTGAGAAAGTCTTCAGATAGGCAGTAAAATAGGGGGGAAGCGAGAAAGGAGATTATGAATATAAATGATAGAAGATAGCAGCTTTACCAGGTAATTAGAAGTGCCTCTAAAAAGGAAACTCAAACCTCTGGAACCAGATTAAACAAGGAACGAAATTATTAAAAATGTTTCTTGAGTTGAGAAAAGCTCTCACACTGGGATGACCAAAATTGCTCACTTGTATAGATAAAATTAATGAAGTGATTTCTATACCCAGATATAGTCAGGCACAATTTTTGAATTATAAAGAGGGAAAACGTCTACTGGTGCCCCGGAGGAAAGGAAGGAAATCAATAGAGAGCTTGTCTACAGGGGCATTCATATTATGCTGGTGACGATTTATTTTCTCCAACAATATGAGCAAGAAGACAATGCAGTAACATCTGAGATTTTGATGGCCCAAACCATCTACCCGACCGAACAGTCATTCAGAACACTTCGGTAGAGGACTAGTAATTTTACTGCCCATGAATCCTTTTTGAAGAAGTGAAAGATATTCTTCAGCCGACTAATGAATTTTTAATAATGACATGGAAAGTCGTTATTAAAATACGAATCTTAATATAGAACTGCCTAGGGAACATTTTGGAGTTAGTAGGCTTCACGTTTATGGTTTTAGCTATTCTCAAGCCATCCCAAAGACCTGCGATGTGTAGCAGTTTCCACCCGTGCTGAAGGAGAGAGGTGAGGAGTAAATAAACCACAGGGTTCAAGAGCTCTGTATCTACCTCTTCTTATGTGTAGTGCTTTCCATAAACTTTCCCAGACTGGTTAAAAATAAAATCGTTTCTTTGTTAACAAAAGTGGCTATCAAGTGAGAGAACCATAGCAAAAGTCAAAAAGGCAAGTAATGTTGTAAGAATATGCTCAGTAAACACATACTAGAGATGTGTTCATTACTGTATTCTATAGGTATTTATTGAGCGCTTACTGTGTGCTGGCTGTTGTCACAAACCTGGGAAAGTGATGATGAATAAAACAGGTGTGATACTTGCCCTTATGGAATGAATGCAGCAAACTCTTTTCACAGTTAAACAAAGAAATGGTCACAGACTGAAAGGTGTTGAAAGAATATGGACGAGGACTTGCTGTAGATAGAGTAGCAAGGGAGTGGTTAGAAAAGGTGATTTTCAGGTGGAGTCTTATGACACATGTCGCCATCGTAGAAGTATTTGGGAGCCTTTGATAGCCAATCAGTTTGGCATCCGATCAGTCTTAAACCAATAAGCAGAGGAATAGGATGGGCTGGCTTACATTTTGAAAGATCACTTTGTCTGCCATTAAGAGAATGGAGCAGAGGAGAGCAAAGATGGAATCTCTATTCCAGGTGAGAGATGATGACATCCACGTGACAGGTAGAAGAATGGCGTAGAAAAGCTGAGTAGCAGTGGAGAAAAAGAGATAAAGTGTTCTAGCTTGGAACATAAATCTGAGACGTCTGTGAGGCATTTAGATGGAGATGTTAAGTGGGTAGTTGGGGAGGCAATTCCTGAGGTCAGAGAAGTTGAAGTTACAAGGAGATCATGTAGTTCAAAACCACCAGCATACGGGTGGCATTCAAAACCATGAAAATTAATGATGTCATCCAGGTAGAGAGTGTGGAGAGAGAAGGATCAGAATTAAGTACTGAGTACCCATGCAAAACAGGGCAGGCAGCAAGCCAGGAATTCTACTAGGCTTATCAGAGCACCATTCCCAGGGAAAAAAACTCTTAGGCTGAGGCATCGTAGCAGGCATTCAGGTTCCCCATTGCCTGTTCCATTCTAGGTCAAGGCCCAGAAATTGAGTGGGGCCAAATATTTAGCCCTCGCGCTGTGGGACTTCCAGACTCTCTGGCTGAGAAATCACCAAGCCTTCACCCAGCGCAGTCAGTGGCCTCTGTCCAGTAACATGGGAGGGGTGGAGCTTTGCTCTCGCCAACTCCAAGTTTATGGTGGACGAGGCACCAGCCTTATTCCTGGTGTGAACAAGGAGCTGAGATCTAAGGCCTGGAGTTGCACAGCCCGGATTCCTTTTAATATCCCGTCATCCAAAGACTAAATTCATAACTACTACCAATATACCACACATGAGATGATCTGGGAAAGAAAGAAGTAGGAAAGCGGCATGTATCATTTCTGCTTACATTGTAGTGGCCAAGACGAATCCTGCAGGCTGCAGCCTGGATGCAAGCGGCCGGGAGGGCTGCACCCAGCAGCAAAGGAAGCCGCGCTTGGAGAACAAGAGCATCGTTTCCTTCTCTGTCATTCTAGGAGCAGAGTGCTTTAGGAAAGAGGGACTTCTGATTAAACGCTTTTTTCAAGCCTTTTCCTCAACCCTTCAATAATCTTCTGAGAATACAGTGAAGGCATGAAGAAGGCGAAAGCTGAGAAGGGGAGAGAGGATGGGAGGGTGAAAAGCTGTGAACGAGGGATGGCAACAGAACTCGGAACCTGAAAATTGCATGAATTAGAAGTGGTAAATGTTTGAAAAGAAGATGACAAAGAGAAAATAGGTGATATTTCCAGGCCCTCCCTGAAAACCTCAGGTATTGGAGGAACAAGGCGCGTTTGTTTAGATATCGTCCCAATCAAAATGTGTGACAATCACAAGACCTCAAAGGCATGCAGTTGTTCACACAGCCGAAGATTAGCCGCATCGCACGTGCATTTGTGTGTCCGCTGGGCTTTTCCCAAGGCGGGGCGCGGCGGGGCGGGGCGCGGTGAGGCTCCTTAGCAGGGCCAGCTCTGCCCCCACGTCTTGCACCCTCTTCCAGAGGCCAGTGCGTCGGCACAGCCATGTCTTCCTTGCGTCTGCTGAGGGCAGAAGCACAGGAGCACCAGGGAACATTCTAGACTGCTTAAAGACTGGGGTTAGAACTGGCACACGGTGGCTCCTGTCCTGTTGTGTGGTGCCAGTCACACAGCCAAGCGCAAATTCAAGGGCTGGCGGAACCGATTCTGACTTGCAAAGGAAAGGAATTAGAGAGTCACGTGGCAGAGGCAGGGGTGAAAGGAGAAAGGTGTGGATGGAATTAAGCCTACGAACCCAGTCTGCCCTAGCAAGACTGAGAGGGTGGGCTGAGAACCACGGGAGAAAGACCGGGGAGGAGCCGTTAGAGCCTCAGGTCCCCCTCCCATTCCAGACCAGCAGAGGGCAGCGGGGATGGCACACAGGAGGGGAATAAGGAAAGGTCTGCATTTGGAGAAGTAAAAAACTCTCTTCCGTTCCTCGTTTATCTCCAGCAGGTCTAGAGAAGAAATTCGTAGGTGTTTCTGGAAAAAACTAAATGGACCCAGAGAAAAGACCTACCCACAATGCTCAGTGGGGGCTGAATTTGTGGCAGTCCATGGAAAATGAAGTCACATTTTAAAATAAGCCGTTATGGAGTTGCATACTCCTATGATTAATAATGACTTGATTAGAATATAAAATTATACATTATATGCATATATACAGTGATTTCAAAACAATAATCAGAGATAAAGTGGCGTCAGCCCATGAAGACAGTTCTTTCAAGAGGTAGAGGGGAGAAAAGAGATGGTAGATGGAGGAATATGTGGGTTTAACTAATGTTTTAAAATATATTTTATGGTGCAAAAGAGACAGGGCAAAAATGAAAGCTCAAAAATCTTTGAGCAGATAAGAATCTGGTGTCAACTAGAACGCAGGTAGCTAGGGACTTCAGGAGCCTCAGCAACCTGTGTCTGTCTCCGGGAATTTGGAGATCCGTGTTTGTTATTCTGCAACAGCGTATATTTATCTCAATAGACACACACACGTGAACACACACACACACACAAAGAGTGAAATCAACTTAGGCTAGTAATGAGTGGGATGGGTGATTTTCTTCATTATGCTTTTCTGTACTTTTATAATGTTCTATAATAAACACACATTCATTTCAGATCTGGAGGGGAATGTTATCTATCTATTTATTTTCTTCAGGAAATGGATGTTCCTAGAAGGGCAGGTTAGACTACCAAGGAAATAGCATAGTTTGAAATGCCCTGTCTGTTTAGGAATGATTTGGCCTGGGGAGATAAAAGGATGGTTTAACAGAATCCCAGGGGAGGAGACCAATCCCCTCGCTTCCCATCCCTGCTCCTCCAGCCCCTTCTCCCCCCTGTGGGGGCTGCCTGGGCCTCCTCTCACTGCTCCATAGGTTCTGTCTCTTACTTCCTTGGGCTATTTTTGTTTCCCCCCTCCCACTGCCTGATCCATTTTCATGTAAAAAAGCGTGATTTCTGAGGTTCTCCTTCATTGTCTCTGGTCTCCCTGGGGACTGGGGACTGGCCTGAATGCAGGTTGTCAGATTTCTACTGCACTGACTGCCAGGAATGAATTCAATTGCTCGTGGACCATTTTCTATCAGGACACAGAAGAAAGACTATCAACCTGGCTGTGTCCTCTCCACTCCCTGTGATGGCACGGCGGTCTGCCTGCTAGGACCCCAGGCTCGCTCGGACCCTCTGGCTACCTGGCCTCCCTCATCGTGAGCTCTTCACCCAAATGGACTCGGATGAGAATCTCTGCACCTGGGCAGCCGTGTGACTTCGGGGAGGTTCCGATGCTCCCTAAGCCTGGGGGTCCTTCTTGGTCAGATGGCATAGGCACCCTGAGTGCCAGGCTGGAGAGCAGCTGCCCCCCTCACAGGAGGGGCCCATAAGCTAGCCATTTCCAGTCTTTCTGTCTAGCTGAGCTTCTTACTGCTGCTATTCCAGTTTACTGTAATTAGCAAATGGCAGTGGTCTTGTTACAACGTGGAGGATGTCCTGCCTTCATCTCCATCGTTGAATCTGGGCTAAGCTCAGACGCAGGCTTAGTGGACACAGAAATCAAGGCCCTGGGCCACAGGGCAGGCACAGTTGAGAGCTTCTCTGGGAAAGAAAACTTTCTCAATTAAAATGAACAAACATGAAACAGCCTGCCTATCTCCCTTGCTGGATGGCCTCAGGTATGTATTTCCATCCTTGGCAATCCTACTATGATAGGTTCTTTTCAGTTTAACCGTGTTTGAACCTCAAGCAACCCAGTGAGGTATTATCATCCCAATGTCACAGAGAAGTAAGGCTGAGAGGTTGCTCAAGGTCAATGGCTGGTAAATGCTGCAGATAAGATTTGAACCTACAGGGAATCTGTACTCTATGTAAGATCTTAGGTAGATTCAAGGGCCTTGATTTTACTTCAATTTCCTGTCCTGGTTTTAAGTAGAGACACAATAGGAAATAGAGTTTAAAGGCACTGATAAATCCCAAACACTGACATTTCTTTAGTTATCAGCCTGTTCTCTTTGAAAAACCTCTTTACTCTCTTCGTTTCTTATTTGTTACCTTCTTAGTAGCTTGTGATTCAGTGGGTTGGCTTGGGGGGGTTGCCAAGGCATTCATTCATTCGCTGTTCATACCTTCTAATTCTGTCAACCGATCCTGTGCTGGGAACGGGGCAAGGCGCTGCAGGGACACAGGTGTTGATGAGCTGTCTCGGCTCTGTTTCTGCTTCCTTGCCTCCTATGTGCTCCCTAACTCACTTCCATCAGATTTCCGTCTTCATCACTGTTCCCTTTATCAAAACATCAATGATTGACGGTCAGTTCTCCCTCCTTATTACTTAGCTTCTTGGAACACCTGACACCTTTGGCCATTTCTCCTTTTTAAAGCTCTTCTTTCACTGAACTTTCAGATCCATGCACGTTTCTGGCCATCTGCGCGCATCAGGGGCCACTTCTTGACCCACTTGGCTAGATCCTCCTTCTTTATGTGAGGACAGCAGTCCTCGGCCCTCTCTCCTTCTCACATCTACTCCCTCCCTAGAGGAACTTAACCTAGTCCCATGACTTTAAGTACCATTCATATGCCCAGGACTCAGAAATGTACTCTTGGCATCCTGAGCATTATACTGGTATAGCCTGCTACTTAGGAGATACCTGGGTGCCTCTGTCTAACAAGGCGGTTTGTGATATTATCTGTCATCTACTGTATAATACTGTAACAGAGAGAGTGTGCTCCAGAGCGTGCATTGGTTATTTCAAGCTATAGACAGTGGCTTTAATAATGGATTGCCACCACAGCTGGCCTCGTTGCAGACAGGCTGTTCTCCAGAGGCAGCCAGTACAAGCACTTCAGCTATCTTAATACCAGACATTTCGCTAATTAGCATGCTGGAGTCAAAACTGAGTTTTCGCTTGTGAAATTAGTGGCTTGTTAATCACCATAATGAGTGTTAGAAATGGGTTTTTTCATAGGTCAAATTAAAGATATGGGAATTGGCTAAAATACTTTAGGGACATCCTCTACCCATGTGAAAGCAGGATATAAGAATGTAGCAAGGACAGTCCGCTCCGCCTTTAGGGACAATACCTGATCCTTGTATTTGATTCTTCAGCAGCTCTGTTTCCAGCCAAGAGGACGAAGGATCTCTGGATGTCTGACCCTGCTTTGGGGTGTGCTCTCCGCTGAGTGAACCCCTAATGCAGTGTCGGAGCACCGGGAGGCCAGTGAGCTGGGACTCCGTCAGGCTTACAGAGCAGGCGTATAAATTGCTTTGTGCCTGCTTGTTAACGACATTGTGTCTGCATTTGTGGCACCATATGATCTAAGATTGTCCTCACTACAACTTGGTAATGGGGTGGTGGGAGCAGTCACGGGTTCCCCAGTTTGAACTTTTTCTGTGGCTATAGTTGTATACCGCAGTGAGCCTCAGAAATGCGCATTATCATACTGGGCTCTCACTGCCGTCTCCCCAGTAAGAATGACAGCGTTGGGCATGTAGCCAATACATATTCCTTAAACTTTTGTGCAATGAATGAATGGTCCCAGTATTCCAACATAGTCCTCTGTTTCTCCCATGTATAATGTCCAAACTCATTGCAGCTGGAAAGGTCCTTGGAGAGTAAGATGCTTCTCTGTAGGATATGTTCCTCTACACCCATTCATTGATGTCACTGATTTTTTCTTGCATGCCTTCTGTCATCAGACCATGTCGTAGGTGAGACTGCAATGGTGAGCAAGCTAGACACGTGTTCTGCCCTTCTGGAAGTGACCATCTAGGGGACGTATGGACATTAAATAGCAAACAATAATTATAGATTGTGATGAGAGGTGTAAAGGAAACACCAACCATGTAGCAAGAGAGAGGATGGCAGTGGGACATTGTAGGAGCTGGTCAGAGGCAGCATCTCTGAGGAGATGGCCATATGCTGAGGTCACCTGAAGGATGAGACTGAGCAGGACGCGGTGAAGAGGGTGGCACGTGCAGAGTCGCCGAGGCAGGAAAGAGGACTGGAAGACGTGTGTGGTGGAAGAGTTGTGAGTGAGGGGTGGAGCCCTGGTTGACAAAGAAAGGGAACGCAGAGGCCGGGCAGCCTGAACGTACCCGAGGTGCCTTCAGTTAGAAGGCAGGTGTGGCAGTTGAGATGGAGGTGACGGACGTGTAGACTAACGTGGTGGTAGGAGAAAGGGGGAGATGTAGCCACATCAGAAATAAATGGAGGTAGAATCCATCGAATGGGAGGAAAATGGAATGTGTGTACCCAGGGTTAAATCCATGACAGATCTTCTGTACTTAGGTGGTAATATTGTACCACTGGGCAGAGAGGAAAAATAAAAATATTTCCCAGATCTGTGACTTTCACAATAGGGGAAAGGGCATTGTTGTTCTCTGAGAAGATGGAGAAGACTGAGAGGAACATCTTTAAGAGGAAAATTTGCTGCTGATTTGCACAGGTGAAGCATGAGATGGCTATGATGCGTCTTGTCAAATAGACAGCCGAATATGCAAGACCAGAGTAGAGCACAGGGCTGGACTGGGGACAGCAGTTCCGTAATCACGGGAATATGGGAGGTGGTTAGAGCCATGGGAAGGGAACCGTCATGCAGGAAAGACTAGAGAACAGACGACAACCCAGAGGAGGTGCTTGGGAAGCCTGTCAGTCACAGTCAATTCGAGGAGGACAGTTGTAAAAGGAAATTGGATCAAGATGAATGAGAGGAAATCCAGGATGGTGGGGTATTCTGGGGGCAAAGAGGAAGGTGTGTTCGGGAGGAAGCTTGTCAGGCAGGTTGAGTGCTCGTGAGACGCTCAGAAAGATGAGGAGAGCGCAGTGTGGATGGTCCTTGGCAACACGGAGCAGTTTCAGCTGAGCAATGGGGGCAAAAGTCAGAGGTTGTTGGATGGAGAGTAAATCAGAGACGCACACAGCAGAGGGAGCTTGCGTAGAAAACAGAAAACCATTTAGGAAGCGTGATGGTAAAGAGGAGCGGGAAAATGCCATAAAAACTGAAGATGGAGGGTTGAGGGAGAACTTACCAGCATTTTTTAACATGGAAGATGGTAGAGCCTGTATGACAGGGGTGGGCTGTTCCAGTCTGGAGGGAGGGGCCGTACAGGAAGGAGAGGACAGGATGCCTTTCAAAGTCAACAGGGAACGAACCTGTAGTAGAAGCAAGGGCATTGATGGGCTTTTGGTCAGAGCGTGTTTATTTTATGAAACTCGGGATGTAAAGAGAACTTCTCCTGAATTCTAAAGTGGGATATGTCATCATTTGTGCAGGGCTTAGAAGGACATGACGAAATCTATTTTGCACATTGGCCCATCACCCAACTCCAGGCCACAAAGGAGAAGCTGGGAGAGAGCAAGGGATTCTGGGAGAGGCAGTTTGCTGCTCCCCCAGACTTACGAAGGCAGAGGGGTGTCCCCCTCTACCTCCAGCCAGTGAGGAAAGGGCTTCATGTAACTACATGGGAAGTTTGACTTGTCCCTGGAGCTTGGGGCATTCAGGGACCCACCTGACGACACCTGGGAAAGTCCACAGACGAAAATCCCTATGAAGTGGTTGGTAGAGACCAGAGGGAATGGCCTGCCCTTCCACAGTCACCGGGTTCAAATGTTTGCCTGGGTTTTTGTTTGTTTGTTTTCCCTGTGGGTCATGTGCGAACCCCACAGAAAGTGGGTAGTCTTAGGGCTTCTTAAAAGGAACTTCCTCAATAGGACAGTCTGGTGAGATGAGGTGCCAAGAGAAAGTTAGTTTGTGTTGATGGCCGGGGATCCAGGACGCAAGCAGGGAGTCGTGGAAGTCCCCCTGGACAGGACACTCCCCACATCAGGTGTCTGTGGTGGGAAGCTTCCCGAGGGGAGCTGTTTGAAGGACCCATAGAAGTGGTCCTTCAGGGAAGGACTTAAATGGGGTGTCTGACACCCAGAGGGCCCTAATGCCGTGAAGCTGACACACCAGCAAAGGATGGCCATGGCCCTTCCTTTTGGGCATGGTAGCACACAGTGAGGCAGAAGCAGCATTCACAGAGATGAACAGAAGCAGAGGAAAAAATAAAACTGGAAGTGGACATGGAGTGAGGGAAACTTCCTTCTTCATTCCAGGCTCCTGGACTGAGGGTCTCAGGCTATTGTGTGGGGCCAGCAGTGGGGGTGGGGGGGTCGCTTATATGGTCAACAGATGGGAGCTTTGATATCAAAATAGACCAGGCTTTCTTAATACTTTGCAAGCCAGGTTTTCCATGACTGCCCGAGGGTGATGGGAAAAGTAAGGTTATGCCGAATTGCCCTGATTCCGTGGGGAGAACAACTGCACGGAGAGTGTGAAGGGTCAGGGGTGAGAAGGAATACGAGTTGCTTTCTGCGGGTCCTGTTCTCATTCCAGCCTGTTGAGTAGCCTGCTTATAGTTTATATTTGTTCCCATCTTACAACACTGTGATGTTTAATGCTGTTGTAGTCCAAATAAAACCTGCGTATGGCGGTTTATAAGCACTGCCATATTTCCTGTTCTGGCACATTTTCGACCAGGTTTGCATGTTGAAAAGCATCCAAAAAACTAGCAAGTAACAAAAATAAATGACACAGGTCAGGAGCAATACACTAGAGAAGAATGAGGACTAAAGCCTGTATGGCAGCTCAGTGCTTGAAAAAAACCCTGTAGGACAAAGAACAGAGATGTGCAGACTGCTAGTTTGCCACTTCTGTGTTAGGTATTAGACACCATTCTCCACCCTGGACATGGGAAGGCCACATGGCGGTAAGTGAGGTCCAGGGCTGGGGACACAATACAAGGCAGTGTGACATGTCCCCACCCCACATTCATGCATGGGAAGCTAATGCCATTTATGAGGTAGGTGTAGAAAAATTGGGGGATTTCCCAAATCTATATAATTTATAATTTCTTGTCAACATTCTTGGCATGCATAGGAAAACATCAGCTTAATCTGTAAATACTCACAGCAGAATAAATACGGGGAGAAAGAGAGTGCACTTCCTCCGGTGCCTTCCGCCATTCTGTGTCAGATCCTGGGGATGAACACACACATGAGCCGTTTGCTTTAGCAAGGAGATGGTTTTTAAAGTTGCTTCCGTTCAAGTCATTAAATATTTACTGAACGCCTACTATGTGCAAGGAAATACTCAGAGATTGGCTTTGACCAGAAGGATCAGAATTCTGTGGCATATAGTCTTGCCATTTGGAATTATGCCCGAGGAGCAATATGTTAGCCTCAAGCTAAATATTCTGTCAACAGAATATGAGCTTCCTCAACTCAAACCCAGACATTTGAAAGAAATATAAAAACAGAGTTTCGGGATAAGAATAGGCATGCTAGAGGGGAAAAAAATGTATTTCATGAAATGTTTGCTTGCAAATGATTCCCTGGGAAGGAACCTGGGATTAGTTTCTTTATGCTGTATCTGAAAATAAGTACAGAATCTTGGGCGCTGGAGGGGTCCTCAAAGGCTCTCTGTACCACACTCCTACGTGGGAGCAGGTATTGTCCTTAGAGTAAGGCCCTTTCTGGGTGGTTCATTCCCACTAAACTTAGCCACTCAGGTGATTAATCCTAGTGCTCTGAGTTGCTTTAGGCCAGATGCAACTAAGGGCTGAAGCTGGAAAGATCTGTGGTTCTGGGCAGGGGTTAAGGGTCCGGTTATACAAGACACATGGACTTAAGTCTGCAAGTTGGTCTATAATCAGGAAGCAACCAGGGTTCTAGTGGTGGGTGAAAGGGCACAAGAGACAAGGCCATCAGGAGAGGACCAAGGGGGTGTGCTGGTTGTGAAGTGTCACAGCAAGAACCAGAATCCAGTCTGGGGAAAGAAACCTACAGTAAGCAAGGCAGGAACGTTCCTGAGCAGCGGAGAACAAGCCATTGACCCAGAAGGACAATAA
Organism: Sturnira hondurensis; assembly: GCF_014824575.4. Lineage (NCBI taxonomy): Eukaryota > Metazoa > Chordata > Mammalia > Chiroptera > Phyllostomidae > Sturnira > Sturnira hondurensis. The sequence goes on along the minus strand of NW_028094846.1, from coordinate 7,899,030 downwards.
GAGCTTCACAAGAGTCCAGAAGCCAGGTGTTGAACAGCCGATAAACATCTCTGTGTCCCTCTCCAGCATCAGTGCCTGGGAGGTCTTTGCCTGCTGGTGGGGCGAGTTGTTTTCATCATCAGGAGCGAGATAGGGGGCAGTGAGGTCTTCCCAGTGGACTGTGAGCTTCCTCCCATGGTAGGAAAAAACTGGTTTCTATGGAATTTTTAAAAGTAGGATGACTTCCTCTTTAAATACTTTATACTTTTGATTTTCAATATTCCACCTTCTTCTGGTTTTTATCTGATCTCATCAGCCATCCATTTATTGACTCTACCTTTTATAACACCTCCAAATATTTAAAGCTTCCAATGAGACTCAGTTTCAAGTTCTCTTATTTCCTTCCATCTCTAGTCCCCTGGTTCATGTCCCCTCTGTGTGTTGATGACTCCCAACTTTTGGCCTCTGCCCTGAGCTCCAGACTCGTGTATCTGACTTTCTACCTTATATATCCACTGCGAGTCAAAATAGGCTGTTGGCATGATATTCCCAAAACAAGACTCTAAATCTGGCCTGCGGTCCACAGCCTGATCCTCTTGGTGTTTCTCTGTGTTAATAAGTGGCAGCACCACCCAATTGAACAGCTAAGCCAAAACTCCAAGAGTCATCCTAATTCTCCCTTATTCTCTCTGATGCCTCCCTCCCCAACATTCAGTTCATTAACAATGCTTGCCATTTCTATTCATGGAATATTTCTGGAAGCATCCATTTCTCTCTGTCTACAGCTCCCCATACTGCTACAAGCTCCCCTCCTTTGCAATTCTGTGCTAGCATTAACCCTCCACACTCTGTTCCATGCCCAATGGCCAGAGCCATCTTTTAAAGTATAAGTTAGATCATTTCACTGCCTCAGAAAATCCTATCGAGATATACACAATAGTTTTCCATCACGCGTGGAATAAAATTCATCCCCGGTTCACCTTCCTTCAGCCACGCTGGCCAGCTTTCTGGTCCTTGGCAGCCCAAGTTCAATCTTGAGTTATGACCTCTTTGCTCGTTACTCTGCTCAGAAAACTCTAAGACTGGCTTCTCTTCATTCTGATCTCAAAATGTCCCCTCCTTGGAAAATCTCTCCCAGGGCCCAATCTAATAAGTTCCTCCCCTTGGTCACACCCTGTCACCCCCTTCCTCCCTGTCCTCATCAGTATCTGAAGTCACTTACCGTGTTGAATATCTGTCTCCCCGGCCCTAGAATATGAGCTTCAGGAGAACATGAGAACTATATCTCGTTCCACATTAGGTCTCTGTGCCTAAGAAACACGGGTCCTTCATAGCTGTTTGCCGAGTGAATGTGGTGAACTCTACCTGCTGGAGAGATGTTCAGGAAGCCTGTGGTTTCTTCTGTGTGATGCCCTGTGAATGTTTGGAGGAAGTCTTTGTTGTGTGTAAATACCTGTGTGTGTGTTTGCACATGTTTTTCTTGGATATATATCTGCAGGCATTTAAATCAGCTTCACTGTCCAAGGCACCCTACCCTGGAACAACTCCAAGAGAAGATTCCCCAGAGTTCATTCCAGTGGTGTCTAAAAACAAACCAAAGGGCACCAAAACCAGGCAGCAGGAAAAAATGCTTTCAGGCTGAAATTAGTAGCCAACTCTTGTCTTAGTGTGAAGCATTTGTATTTCCTGTAATGCAGAATTTAAGGTAAAGAAACTCATAAAAGATTTTCTTTACTTTTCTATAGCAAATAGCTCTCCCCCATGGCCCCTAAGCAATCAGCCTTAAACATGTATTATTTACTTCCTTGCTTACTGTTTCCAAAGTTTGAATCTGAGAAAAGAGAACTGGAAGACAAGTTCTCTGCTTATGTTTCTAGCCCTGGCCGCACCCCTGAACTTCAGACTTGGTTATCCACTATCCTGTTTGGCATGCCCCCCAGTTCTTCCACAGGCATCTCAAATTCAACACGTATCCCTGTCTGGCCCTTTCTCCCCGCTGCCCCTGAGCTTCTCTCTTTCATTTGCAGCAACTGGAACTGATGCCGCTGTCCAACTTGTCATCCAGACCCCAAACCCGAGAGTCACTTTAGACTCCTCCTTCCTCAGCGTTCACACCTAAACAGTTTCCAACTCGGAAAATGTACCATTCACTTGGCCTTTGTTTTCACAGCCCCAGCTCAGGCCTTTGCAGTCTCCGAGTTGTGTGGCCTCCTGACCTGGGCTCCCTGTTGCCCCACTCCTGGCCATGCTCCACTTAACCCACATTCCCTACGCTTCAGTCATGACTTTCAGCACATCTCTCTCCTGATAAGGCTGAAACTGCCCAACATTGTGCCTGGAACCTCCTGAGACCTGACCTGTCTACCTTTCCAGCAGCATCTCCCATTCCCTGACTTGTACTTCATTCTAAAAAAACTAAGAATCCGCCAAAGGTACTGTGCACTTCTACCCTCTATGCCCTGCTTTGCCCTCTTCCTGGACTCCCGTTCACACCTTCCTTCTCCCGATAACACTGACCTTGTCCAGGGAGCCTTTTTGAACCCTTTCCTGGGCTACCCTTTTCCTCTAGGATTGCCCCCTGGGTGATTCTCTGCCTAGGCACCAATTGTTAGTTATTGATGTGATCTGTTTCTGAACTTTTCCCAAGGCTCCTAAAGTCTCACAATATTTCTTAATTGTCTGGGCGCCTACTTCCTAGGACCCAGTGGAGTGGGAAGTACATACTACCGATCCCACAAGTGTTCTCTGATCCCAAAGACTCTTTAGAAGGCTGAAGCATTAGGACTTCTAGACACGGACTCTTAGACCTAAAATAACATCAGCGTACCCCTGTGTTGCAGAATGGAAGTGTTTGTGGTTTTCCAGCCTTCCCAGTTCCTGGCGTTTCTACCCCCATTTCCAAAATCACTTCTGGTGGGATCGCTCATGCTGCCGCGGTGGCAGAATCCAGGGCTGATGGTGTTTAGTGCTGTGGCTACCTGTTCTCTTCTACCTTTTCATCTGCAGCTGAATCCAGATAAAGAACACGGATGGCGAGATAGCTGCCCAAGGCCAAGGCAGTGGAACTTCTTGCTACCTAACAGTAGATCGTTATTAAACAGTAGAAACTCCAGTTTGCTGTTGTTACTTATGTGCTTGTGTTAGTCCCTGCAGCTAACATTTCCACTGGAAGATAAGAGTCAGGACTCATTTTTCCTTGAAACTCAGAGAGTCTCTGTCACACTGTCCCACACGCAGAAGGACATGTATTGAATTGAACCGAGGCAGCTGAAATGCAACAAAGCTACTCAAAGGCACCCCTTTTGTTTGCCGTAGTCACAGGAAAATACGTAGTGACCATTTCTTTCTCTTTATAGTGACTTTCCTTGCCAAAGGCCACTTTCAAAGGCAGGTGTAACTAATTGCGAGTCAGCTGAAAGCGCTGCCGAGGTGGGAGTCCGGGAAAGCCTGGAAGACAAGCGGCATTGTGCGGCCCGGCTAACGTGCCGTGTCTAACCGAGTCCGAGTAAAGGACGCACTGGAAATTCAGATGAGTAACGACATCAAGCACTTACAGTCGCAGTGAAGGGCTTTGTCACTGGTCCCTGGGGGAGATGATGCCTTTCTTCCCTTCTCAGACTCTTTGGCTCTGTCAAACTCCAGCTGGTTGGACCCTCAAATGCTCAGTTCCTATGGCTGTCACCCTCTAAAAGTAGTCCCTAGCTTAAAGCTGAGCATCTCTGCTGTCTGTGAATTCAACACTGCCAACTTCCTCCAACATTTGTTCATTCATTTGGTCAAAAGTCATCCATCCCAGGCAAGCCACAAGTGCAAAGTAAGGGATTTATGGCCGGATGTTTCCCATGCCCTATCTCTCTACGGCAGGGGTGTCAAACTCATTTTCACTGGGGGGAGGGAGGGGCACATCCGCCTTGTGGTTGCCTTCAAAGGGCTGAGATAATTTTAGGACTGTTTAAATGTAACTACTCCTTAACTGTTAAGGAGTTGAAATTACATTTGGCCCTTTGAAGGCAACCGTGAGGCTAAGGTGGCCCCCAGTGAAAATGAGTTTGACACCCCAGACGTACAGGCACCTGAAACATGAGTAAGGACATTGGTTTAAGGGGCCTGGCATGCAATTAAATTGGGGGAAGAAGTGGGTCTCGGTTCAGAGAGTTCTAATTTTTTGTAGTGTACAGGTATCTTATAGACCCCTCGAAAAATAAATCTGCAGAGAATGAGAATATTAATTTACTCTGACCTTCAAGTACGGAATGTTTCTGCTTGGGTAGAAGGGAAACGCGACTCTTCTGGATACGACAGCATAGCAGGAACTTGCAAACCAGTAACATCCTCTCTCTATGCGCCACGAAGGTAACTTGTAGGCAGCACTTCTGGGGGGCGTGAGAACCATGCGCTTCTGTACGTGGAATCTAAGGAACAATATAAACGAACAAACAAAACAGAAACAGACTCACAGACACGGAGAACAGACTGACGGCTGCCAGAGGGGAGGAAGGTTGGGGGTCTGGGTGAAAAAGGTGGGAGGAATGAGAAGTACAAATTGGCAGTCACCGCACAGTTCCGGGGGTGTAAAGCACAGCACAGGGACGTGGTCACTAAATTGCAGTAACTATGTATGGGGCCCGCTGGGTCCTGTGGGGACACTTTGTAAAGTCTGTGACTATCTACCACTGTGCTGTGCACCTGAAACTCACACAAAAGAATGTTGAGTGTAAACTGTACTTGAGAAAAAACTAAAAAGAAAAAGAAATAGGGCTGTCTCCTCCTACCTGTCTCTGAAGGCGAAAAGCACCATGGCCTTGCTGTCCTGTGGCTGAAACAGCCGTATACAGAGCCAGAAGCCTTGATTTTCATCCTTGGTTACTTAACACCTGATGTTAGGCCCTGGCCGGAGTAGCTCAGTGGGTGGGAGTGTCGTCCTACCAACACAAGGTCTCTGGTTCAGTCCCAGGTCAGGGCACGTGCAGGAGGCAACCTATCCATGCTTCTTTCTCACATCAATGTTTCTCTCCCTCTCTCTCTCCCTCCCTTCCTGACTCTCTAAAATTAATAAAAATGTCCTTGGGTGAGGATTTAGCGGGGAAAAACCGCCCTGACATGAGGAATATTGTTTAACGTCTAACCTCAGTTTCTCGTCTGTAAAATGGGATTATGAAATGTACCTCACAGGGTAGCTATAGGGATTCAATGAAATGAAAAAAATGCTTGTTTGGTGTTGAATCCCAGTTTGACTTACTTGACAATAAAACTCATTCAAATGCAATGTTCAGGTACCCCCACCACTGTTTTCTTGGTTTGCCAGTTACCAGTGTTGAAATCAAAACCTGGAGGAAAGCATTTGTGGAATTTCAGCAAAACTGTGAGTCCGGGATGAACTATGTAACTCTCTCCCTTCCCACAGTGAAGCAGAGTTCAGGGGAACAAGGCAAGGCAAGGCCTGGGCTGCAGCCTCGGCCACAGCTTCTAAAAGCAACAGCAGCAGTGGTGCCCAGCATCTAGCGAGGGGGCACTCTGTGCCTGCGAACCCTGGGCAGTACAGTGGGCACGCCTCCTTTCCTGTCTCAGCACAGCCCCATGCGCCCAGGGCAGGCCACCCAAAAAACTCCAACAGATCACAGGCAGCCTGCTCTCCAAGAAAGAAGGGTGGTTGTCCCAAGGCTGAACCCCAAAGGGTGCTAATTAATAAGCGGTCTCGTCCTTAGCTACCTCGCTTCCATTTTACTTTATTCTCTCTCTCGATTTATTATAGCCACACAGGGGCCTGTGGGTCATCTGCCTTCCTCTTACTGCCTGTTCCACAGCTGCCAGGACAGCCTCCAGGCCACCGTGGTCCCGGGGGGGTCTCTGGAACCCCAGGCCTTTGGTCTCCCCACCCTCCAAGTACCTGTGGCACTCAGCAAACAGCATGCAGTCACTTGTATGGCTTTTCTCTCAGGGGAAGGAGAGATCCTGGAAGGGCACTGTCCCTCATGTATCATTGGGCCCACTGGGCTGTATGGGGTGGGGGGCCTCTTTGACCTCACTCCCTACCAAGGCGGTGATTCTCAGCCCCAGCCACACATTTAGAGTTATTGGGAGAGTTTTAAAAAGTATCCAACCCAAGTCAGTGTAATCAGAATCCCTGGGTGTGGGGACTCAGTCTCAGCACTGCTCCAGTACTCGGGGGATCCTCTTGTACTGACGGGCTGAGAGCCACAGCAAACGTCCTGTCCTTTCTCAGTGGCTCCCTCACTCCTCTGAGTTTCAGAGGAAGGCTGTAGCCAGCCCTTCCCTCCTTCTCCTCTCTGGGCCTTGCTGACCTGCCCACAGCCTGCCTTCTGTGCTCCTGGCAGAACCTTGAGCTAAAGTAACTAAATAGTGCTCTGCTCTCGTGGGCAGACCTCTAGAGCTGCCTGGGTTTAGGAAGGCGGGCCTGATTCTCGAGTTTACTACTAGGAAACCCACTCGTACCTCAACCTAAGCCCCGTTCTCTAGTATGTGTTTTCAATAACGAATTTGTTATTTATTTCTCCATCTGCCTGGAGGCCCCCTCCACCCCATCAATTGACTTAGACTTTAGGAAGGGAAGGTATTTATTATCTCCCTCAAGTCAACAGCATCCTCGTTTTCTTGCCTGGGGCCCAGGCCATCCTAGATGCTCAATAAATATTTGTTGAATGAGTCAGTTCCCCCCGCCCCCCCCCATCCCTTGTAGGGATACCCAGTCTCTAAATTCCAGTTTCACTTTCCCCCTGTCAATTTCTTCCTCCACATNGCCTGGAGGCCCCCTCCACCCCATCAATTGACTTAGACTTTAGGAAGGGAAGGTATTTATTATCTCCCTCAAGTCAACAGCATCCTCGTTTTCTTGCCTGGGGCCCAGGCCATCCTAGATGCTCAATAAATATTTGTTGAATGAGTCAGTTCCCCCCGCCCCCCCCCCCATCCCTTGTAGGGATACCCAGTCTCTAAATTCCGGTTTCACTTTCCCCCTGTCAATTTCTTCCTCCACATGCTCTGCAGATGGTATACACGCTACGGTCCTCGTGAAGATTGAGAAAGCAGCCCGACAGATGTGTTGTGCATAGCTCCCCAGTCGGGCGTAACTAAACATTTACATTTATTACCAATTAGAGGGGAAACAGACTGTAGTTTTATGCACTGTATGTGGCTGGATATATTTCTTTTTGGGATCTCACTAAAAACTTCAAAATGTATCATTAGGCCTCACTCTCTCACCAACTCGAACCTCGTTGAAAATGCCATTTAAATAGAGGTTTACCAATGACAGCACAAATCTCTCTGTCATTCTTTTGCCTCCCCGTGGAACGCCATCAAGGTGGAAACGCAAGGTCACAGGAGGGCAGCTGACCCCGTGTGATTGAGTTGACCCCCTCTACCAGCAGTCTGTAGAACATGGAGAATTGATGGAGTTGTTATGGGCTTTCCTGAAGGCGAAGCATATGAAGTTGTCGGCTGTACAGAATGCACAACGATGTGTGCGTGCGTGCAGAACTTGGCTGCGTTTATGGCCCTTTCCTTTTAGGGCAAAACAGAATGAATGAAAATTGGACTAGATATGGCCTTGGAGTCATCCGTTCCAGAGATCGCCAGACCTAAGACTGAAGAACACACTGGTTTTAGCCGAGCTTCACCTAATCTGCTATACATCTGACCTATCAAACACCGACCCAGCCTCATCAAAAAGTCAAAGGAAAGCCTTGGCTGGGGGATGGATAGGCATCCTGAGTTCTGGGCTCAGCTCTTGTTAACTCAGTTTCTCCCCCTACAAAGGCAGATGATTACCCCCACCAACTCTGCTAAGGAAATAATGAGATTTAATTAAAGATTTATGTATGGTATGAGGATTTCATCATGTGGCTATTTACAGTAGGGCAATTTCAGAACCACCTCGATGTGAACAACAGGGTAGGGACCGGTGACTATACTGTGGAACAACCAAATGACTTACTCAACACTAACGAGTTGTGGTTCTACCGGGACGAGGTGCTGTGTACACCCACCGTCGTGGATGGATGGCTCAAATGAACCAAAAAAGTCAGAAAATAACAAATGCTCATGTGACTGTGGCGAAATTAGAACCCTGGTGTTTTGCTGGAAGGGATGGGAAATGACCCAGCAGCTGCGGAAAGCAGTGTGGTGGTTCCTTAAAGGTGACACAGAATTACCACGTGACCCTGTAATTCCTCTCCCAGGTAGGTATATGTACTCCAGAGAATCAACAACAGGCACTCAAAGAGGCAGAAGTCCACCCATGTTCACCGTGGCACTGTTCACAACAGCTGAAAAGTGGAAAAAGCCTAGATGTTCATTAGTGGGTGATGAGGAAACAAACTGAGGCCTAGACTTTACAGTGCAATATTTTTCAGCCATAAAAAAGAATGAAATACTGATACATGCCACAGTGTGGGTGAACCTCAAAAAATAGTGCTAAATGAAGGAAGCCAGACACAAAAAGTCATGTATTGTGAGGCTCCATAGACGTGAAAGGTCCAGAACAGGGAAAGCCACTGAGACAGAATGGAGATCGGTGCTTTCTAGGCACTGGAGGGGCAAAGACTGGGACAACCGCGTAATGTGCCTGGGGTTGCCCCTTGGAATCCTAGAAATGTTTTGGGGCTAGATAGAAGTAGTGGTTGCACAGTATTGTGAATTTACTAAATACTACTGAGTTGTTCGTTTTAAAGTGGTGTAACTTTATGTTATGTGAATTTGACCTCAAGAAATTACTTTCTAAAATTGTGCTTTAGGGGGGTATTTTTTGACACAAGGAAGTTCACATCATGCTTGTAATATTAAAAAGTAGATTTACAGTCCTGGCTGGTGTAGCTCAGTGGATTGAGCATGGGCCTGCGAACCAGATGATCACAGTTCGATTCCCAGTCAGGGCACATGCTTGGGTTGCAGGCCAGTTCCCAGCAGGGGCCAGTTCCCAGCAGGGGATGCACAAGAAGCAACCATACATTGATGTTTCCTTCCTCTCTCTTTCCCTTCCCCTCTAAAGATAAATAAATAAAATATTTAAAAAAAATAAAATAAAAAGTAGATTTACAATATAATCTCAATTTCATAAGCCTTAAAATATATGTGAATATGTGAATATGTATGTATTGATATATATGCATACAAATATGCATACCTACATATATTTACAAATATTTATATACATGTATACCATCTCTCCCCCCCAAAAAAATGAAAAGAAATACAGAACTCTGATCATTGAATTATAGGTTATATCATTTTTATGTTTTTTCTATATTTCTTAAAATGAGCACGTGTCAACTTACAGTCTGAGGGGAAAAACAATATTACTGAATGAGAATTAGCTTTCAAGAGTGTTGCCCAGGTCTCCTTCAGCTCTGCAATTCTGGGAGTCTGCATGTGTTGCATTCACGTGAATGCTCATTAGAAGGGTCAGCAAGAGCAGATAGATAAGCCTGGTGGGTAGGCGCCCGGAGACCAAAACCCGGGCAGACAGGCCGTCACGGAGCTCGGAGACATTTGATGTACAAACAGCTGCACAGGCAATCTTCGTGCAGAACTTGGTCCTTGTCACAGCGTGCTCAAGTGACCCCACCTGAAGGACATACATATCCTACCCGGCTCCATAGCCCATTCTCTCTAATGGCTCCTTGGAGAACGATGGCCACGTTCACGGCTCTCATGGGGACTCTTTCCGTAGTACGTGCATCTGAAAAGGAAATGAGCACCCCGTCCTGCTCAGCTACTCCAGCCGAGTTCCTACTAGTAAACGAAAATTGAGTTGTTGACATTTTCTTTGGTTTATTTTCTTAAAACAATGTGCTCCGTTGATGTGTTTCAGTAGGTGGCTCCCTACCACGACCAGCTCTGGTTCTGCTTGTTCCTCGCCGTGGGAACCTGGACTTCCTGCTGTCCTCGGTGCAGCCTCGCCTCCTTCCTTTCACTCCGCATCAGTGTGACTTTCTAAAAGCACCGAGAGTCCAGAAGGAGAGTGTACGCTCATGCAGTCAGAGCGTTTTTCTCCACGTTTACAGATTTTTGTGGCCTGTGTTTGATTTTTATCCCCTTCAATGACTCTCTGCAGTTCCTAATTACCTTTGTGAGTTAAGAGTCCCCACTTGCCATCTCCCTGCCCTGGGTCAGTAGGTATAAAGAAAGAAACTGAATTGTTAAAATGTTTGTGCCGAGATGATACCAGCAGATTTATTTCCGCTGGTCAAGAATCCCTGTGTGTGGAAGGAACGCATGCACGGACCTATGAGAGGTGTAAATCTCAGCTCGTGTTTCCAACAGAGAGGAGAGTTATTAGGAAAATGAATTCAGGCACCGTTTCCAAAAGACTCAGAGTCATAATGTCTGAAGTCATTCAGAACAGAAGAGGCAAGAGATTGAGAGTAGGTTCACAAAAGCTGGGGGGTGGGGTGGGGCGGAAATGACGCTGAAGAACCATCGACTGTTCGCACATCCACAAACAAGGGGGATCAGGGAACTTCTGTCGACAGACTGTGGGGATGTGTCCAAGTGAGTTTCAAGAGGATGGGAGCGAGTCCTGCTGAGTGCTTCTAAGCACTGGTTTTGTAAAACTGAGTCAGAATGTAGTCGGATTCCTCAATCTCTGGGATGCTGAGACATCCCTCTAGATTGTACCTAAAGAAAACTTGGAAGGAGAAATGGAGGTGTTGTCAAAAACTGGACAGGTGTCAGCCTTGTGTGTGCCAGACCCAAATGAATAAGAATACTCACCTCTTGTCATTGTAGACTTGCGTATAGTTGTGCCTCAAATAGAATCTTCTCCACAGGCAGTGGCGTGCGCCCTCTGAATGTCTCAGTGTGCTGACCATGAAGTTGTGAGTGGGTGCTTCCGGGTGAAGGATGAGTCTGGGGATTTTAGAAGAGGCTAGTTCCTGCCTAACTCCTCCCTGGGGGGGGGGGGGCTGCTCTTTTGTTGAATTGTAAAGCTGTGAGCCCTCAGTTGATAATCTGACACTCTGATTACTGGTTCTTTCTTTGAAAGGACACTAATCCAGCCCCAGGGGAAATAAGTAGCCCATAAATATAGCACTGTGATTAGGGAACAAAAAGTATCTGTCCTGCCTGTCTCCACCCCCACCTCCCTTGACCTAGATATTCAAAGGAGGTCAACCTTCATCAAGCCAGTAGCCTGGTACCCTGCGTAGACAGAGGTCAGAGGTCTCAGCACCGGCCTGGCCCACTCTGGGGCAGGGGGCTCACTTGCTCCTTTAACACATACACGGGAATCCCTCCCTCCACGGATTCCTTGCTCTGAGACATGACTTCACAGTCTAGATTAAATTGCACTTTCTCTTCTCCAGCCTCAGGTCACACATTTAAAAAAACAGTTTTAATTAGCTGCTGCATCTTTAAGGTTAGTTTATAAAGAGGAAGATTGGTCAAGTTGACAGGCTCCACCAGCGTCCTTTCCACATGCGGAGTTCATGAGGTTCTGGGCTGCAAGAGCGGCACGTCGTGCGCTTGACACAACACGAAACTCGTACGGTGTTGCCACATCGCGGAGGTGTGCCTCTCCCATTGCATTACACAGGGAGCCATCACTCGCTATCTGGAAACATGTTACTAAGGTGAAGAGACAGGAGACGGTGTCAGACACGACAGCCCTGAATGGACATTAGCTCAGTGCTAACAAAGATATCCCCATGTTCCCCAGGATTCCTCTGTGTTAGTAAAACCAGGATATATTCCTCCCATGGTGGCGTCTTTGCACTTCAAAGAATTCATTGAGGGTGAAGAACAAGAGAAACATAGGGATTTGGCTTCCCCCTGCAGTGTCTTCATTTTAGAAAACGAATTGAGTAGCCTTTCACCCAGGAACTTGCTGCTACCGACTCACTGTCCGTGGGTGTGTTTGGCTTTGTATTTCTAGCCATCAGGGTGGGTGGGTTTGTGTGGCACCAGGCCCACGTTCTCTCCTGATCTCTACTGTGACCAGTGCTCTAAGCCAGCTGGCTGGAGTTAGAAGCAGAGTGTATTATCCTGAGAAGAGGCAGAAGCTACCGTGCCCAGCATTACGAAGAACTAACATCAACATCATGGGATGTCCAGGTTTGCTCAAGAGGACGACGAAGATGCTGAGTTCAGTTAATGATCCAGAAGGCAAGGTCACATGGTAGGAGGGCAGTGGCAGATGATGAGACAAACCAAATCATTCTCCACAGGTAACAAGAGCAAGACATGGGGAGCCCATGGGGGAAAACAGCTGGGACTCTGGGAGAGAGGACCTAGGGGGATCCCAGTGCTCCTACCTGACAGCATCTCCTTGCCCTGGCTTGGTTTTCGATGGGCTGGGTATAATTTCACTATGGAAAAATTTTCTACATCAGACTTTACAGTCAGAACCAGTGTGGTTAGGAGATCAGGATCCAGAGTCTTCCTGGGCAACGTGGGTCAGGAAAGCTAGATTCCTGACTCCCAGTCCAGTGCTCTGCTGCGGGGCAAATTGGGGTGGGGTCGTAGAATAGAGCTTTCCTTTAGAAAAAGGTAAGGTTCTCAAAGCTCTCAATGTGTGTGAAATCCCGAGGAGGTCCATTCTCAGCGCTAGGGGACTCTTCCCCTTAGGCAGAGCGAAAAGGAAACCTGGAAGTGGGACAGACGTCCCTAGAAGCACTCTGGAGGGTCAAGGTAGAAGTGGCCACATGGGACTGTGGGTGGATTTGTCTCCACTCTGCAGCCGGGACCCTGTGGACAGAGCCACCCACTCTGTTCAGAAGCTGAGGGTTCAAGACCCTCCCGCAAAACCTTCCCTTCTTCCTTCCTGCCACCAACACCCCTTTTTCTCTCATCCGTCCCACCCTCCTCCATGCCACATACACTTGTGTTCTTTCTCTCTATCGATTCTTAGTTTCCCAAAAGCTCTGTTTATCTTTGCATTTTAGCTTTATCCTAATCTTCTATCTTTGAACCTCCACCTTTTAATCTCTTACCTTAATAGCTCTGAGTGCCCCTTTGTTTTCTCACCAGTGATTTTTGCCCTTTCTTATTTTTCAGCTCAGTCATTTCCAGTGGTCAGCCTACATGTTAACTCTTTCCTTTTTCTTGTTGCTTTCTGTGGTCTGTAATTCCTTTTAACGTTTCTAGTATTTTATTTCACGCTCTAGTCTATCTTTTACCTGTTTTTCAGACTCTCTTGGCTTTCTCTTTTCCTTTCGTTTTCATTTACCTTCCTGGCTGTTAGCCACGTTCCGTAATGAAGCAACAAAATCCCAGCCAGAAGGGCTGGACGGTTTGAAGAGCCCACATTACCAAATGGGAATTGAGGAGTGTTCTTATCCCAGTTATTCCCAGCCGCCTCTCTATATGCCTTTCTGATTCCTCTTGATAGATTTCCTAGCTTAGCTGAAAACGACTTTGCAAGACTTGGCCTAAAGAGACTTGAGAGGCTTATGGGTAGAGAATCTCCTAAGAGCTAAAATCCCACTGTTCAGAGAACATGTTTTACTTTCGGAGTACTGGTTGTTTACAGCTCATGCTATCTAAGCATTTACAGAAAAGTCCCGTGTTTGACAACCTGGGTTGTCCAAAGTTTACATCATTGGTGTGTGAGTAAATCATCCGAGTGGTCCGCCCTGGATAGGTGGGCAGTGGAGCAGAGCGTGGGTCCGTGCCAGGCCCCCCGGCCTGATGTGGCCAGGAGTCAGGTGGGGCTGAGGAGAGGGAATGAGGATGGGACTCGGATGCCACACTGGCATCTCTGCTCATTACCGAGCTGTTTCTCTGCCCGGTGTGGGGAGGACCACGGGAGGAACCCGTCTGAAAGCGACTACCTCCATCCTGCCTTCTTTCCTTGATCATGGAAAGGAGGCGCTGCCCGGGGCCGCGGTGATTCCAAGCAGGGTTTCCAAGTGGGGCAGATATGGCCCTGCTGGACTCTCCTTTCAAACCCCAGGCCCTGTGCCCGACCACAGACAACCTGCCAGAGGGCATCAGCCACGGCTCCTCCTGGTTCCCAGGCCTCCCCACCTCCCAAACTCAGGACACCCATGGTGCACGGGACAATAGCTAAGAATCCAGTCACCTAATTCTCTACTAGGACTCGCTGAGGAAGGAAGGATGGAGGAATTCCCCGTTACCTGCTTCTTACAACGATCTTCTTGTCGACTAAGCCAAGTGGACTCATGAGATATTCCACCCGAGGACTAGCCCTTCGTAGAGTCTGGCAACTGCAACACATCAAAATAGGCTTCTCTCCAGCCGGAGTGAGTAAGTACGGAGTGCTCATGACAGGCAGGTCTTAGAGGCCAAGGCAGCAGCATGGAGTGTGCGTATTAGCCCCTGCCTTTGGGAACTGCTCAGTGTCTGTGTTGCAGGAAACAGGCATCCATTGGTTACGTGGCTTACCGTTGCATCCACCAACCATGAGAACAAATGTCGGAGTCTTTCAGGGTTTCAAAGATGTTACTTTACTGGCCAAGTTTAACCTGCGCAGGGGCAAACTCTCAAAGTGTCCGGAGACATGGTGCCCGCAGGGGCTGCAAACGAGAGTCGCACCCAGCGCTTACAGCTAAGTCCTTATATAGAGGCAAGCAAGCAAGCGTTGCACAGAAGCAGATGTGGCGGTTAGCTATTGGCTTACGGAACCCGTGCGCAGGAACAGGGTGGGGTCTGACTCAACTGAAAGGAAGATTTTGAAACTAAACACATGGCAATCAACTTACAGTGTGTTTGCTAGGGACGCAGGCTCCTTGGGGCTGAGACTATATTTCTTGTTCCCAACACTTACGAGACCCTTCGGTCTCCAGGTGTTTCTCTCCCCTTCTTCTCCCTAAATCTCGCTGAGGACCTCCCTACTCATTCTCAGGTCAAACTTCAAGGTTACTTTCTTGAGGAAATCTGCCTGTCCTGAGATAGGTCTCATTTGACCTTTACTTTGGCAATTTCCTGTGGTTCTGCCTGTTTTCCTCATTAGACAGTAAGTTCTTTAAAAGCAGAGACAGACTCCCACGCTATTGCAGTCCCAGCATACAGTAGAGAGAGGGGCTCAGCAAATATTTTTAATGAGTGAATGAGTCAACACTAAGCCGTAGCCTATGTGAAAAGCGTAGAAGAGACAGCAGCCTCTGCACAAACCAAGGAGGGAATGGAGGGAACGATCCCTCGAGGGACTGTAGGGAGACTGTGGAGCTGGTGCAGCAGCGTGATGTGGCACTTTTTGGGACCCCGGGCACGCATGGCAGGCCCTTCTCATGTGGTGTCATGTGGAGTTATGGAGCCCCTTGATCCTGGGCAGTTGATTACTATTCCTCTGGAGGAGGTGGCATTGTGATCCCGTCAAGCTGGATCCCTCTCCCCTCCCCTCTCTCTCTCCTTCTCTTTCTCTCTTCCTCACCCGCAGCCGGTATGTCACAGGCACTTTCTGAAATGCACCGCATGTAGCGGTCAGTGAGGTGATAAAGGAGCCCCATGGCCAGAGCCCCCTCCAGCTCACGCCCTGGGGGAGAGCTCGGGCACACGTTACAGAATATGTACAGAAACACCTCTGAGCATTAAGTGACACGCTCAGAGAAACCTTCGCAAACACGCACNGGAGTTATGGAGCCCCTTGATCCTGGGCAGTTGATTACTATTCCTCTGGAGGAGGTGGCATTGTGATCCCGTCAAGCTGGATCCCTCTCCCCTCCCCTCTCTCTCTCCTTCTCTTTCTCTCTTCCCCACCCCCAGCCGGTATGTCACAGGCACTTTCTGAAATGCACCGCATGTAGCGGTCAGTGAGGTGATAAAGGAGCCCCATGCCCAGAGCCCCCTCCAGCTCACGCCCTGGGGGAGAGCTCGGGCATACGTTACAGAATATGTACAGAAACACCTCTGAGCATTAAGTGACACGCTCAGAGAAACCTTCACAAACACGCACGTTGCAAAAACGACCCAGACGAGAAAAAGCACCAGTGGACAGCTGGCTCTAGCTGTATAAATAGACCACATGGAAGGCGGGAGAGAAAGCCCGCAGATGGAAAGACTTTGTAGTCTGTAACTATTCTTCGTATGTATTTTGTATCACCAACCACTTCGTGAGGTCCTCAAAGGCCGGGGCCACCACACACACCATGGAGTTCCTTGGCACCTAAGCCCTGCCTACCACAGACGCTCAGGACCTGTCGGCTCCTGCAGAAGGGGACCGCATACAAGAAGCTATGGCGAGGGCGTCTGGCAGGGATCCTGCCCAGGGGGACTATGGGCACAGATCTAAATGGGAGAAAGGCCTGGTTTGCTGAAGAAAACTGGGGAGTGTACACAGTTCTGGAGGGGTGATGGGGAGTCTATTGTACAGGGTTGGTAGGTGGGGATTCCGGCTACCAAGCTAGAGAGGGGCGTCGGAGGTGGTGAATGAGGACCACAGTGGGTGGACAGGAGGAGGAGATAGGAGAAGGAGAAATACCATGAATGACCACCCCCACAGAAGAGCTGCCTGTGTCAAGTGTCATAGAAAAAATTCCATGGAATCTGTGGCTATAAGGCTCGGCTGTGCCCTTGTGTGGACAATGGAGGAGGGAACTTGGAGGGTAGTTACTTCACAGGGATCAGTGTGATTCCTCTAATTTAGTAAGTTCTCACTGAGGATCTTGTGGGGCCCGGGGACCGTGCACAGAGTCGGCGGATGCAGTGACACTGGTGTTCTGTAAGGGCAGGAGACAGAGCAGGGCAGGTAGACAGGCTCACACTCCAGGAGGGGGGCTTTCAGGAAAGGAAGCAATCGGGAGCTTCTAGAGGCATCTGAGAGGGGCAGTCACCTGCCTGCATGGTGCTTGGGGGAAATGATTTAACATCAAAATCCAGATTGGATTGGGGCGGGGTGTGGTGGGGGGAGACTTGGAGCTCTGGAGGCTGGCCAAGGGCTGCCGCAGCCTTCCAGAGAGAGGGGCAGCATCTGGCCTGGAGGGAGCCTAGAGATAAGAAGTGACCCCAGGAATGTCTGGAGTTCTGCTTTCATGTGGTGATGCCGAGTGGTGAGAACAGGGAAGGGGAAAGCAACCATAGCATTCCCAGGCTTATAAGATCAATCCGCTAAGGGGCCCTCCTGTGGGTTGCTCTGCAGAGTTTGAAACCTGGCTCTCCTCCTGGCTTTTGGGCCTTGGAAGAAATCATTTTACATCAATTTCAACTTATTTATCTTAAGGTGAGTCCATTTCAGGCTTAAATGGCCTATGATTTATAGCAGTACTTTAGAGGGGAAAGTAGGTGATGGATGGTGTGAATTAGGGATGTGCTGAATTACACTACCGATGGCGTAATGTGACTGAGATTTGCACACTGCGTTACACTTTACACTTTTTTGCACACATTCTTTAACTTCATTCTTATGAAAAAGCACTGAGGTAAATACTGTAATTTCATTCATATTTTATAAATGAGGAAACAGATGCTTGGAGTCTTGTCCTGAGGCCATAAGGGTAGTAAGTGGAAGAGACAAGACTTAAATCCCCAAATCTCGGCCTTCTATACTGAGTGGGAACGTAGGGGTCTCACTCACTGAGTAAATATCAGCTGTGAGTTCCTGCTGCGCGGAAGTGGCTTTAGATGTCAGCGGCATCGCCATCTCAGGGCGTTTGTTACCCATTGGCATGAACCCATCCACCCATTGGCATGAACCCGATGAATATCAGTTATTCATCGTGATAACTGATCGGCGGCCAGGTGTCAGGTGGAGAGCCAGGCACTGGGGACCCGGTGAAGAACGGAGCATGGTCTGCACTGGGAAAGACCCCGTCTCGTGACGGTGCTAGACCGAGAAGGCGAGTAAAACACTTTCAGCCCAGAGTGTAGGCCCTCTCACCGAGGCACGCGCAGAGGGTGCCGTGAACGTGTGTGTGTGTGGGTCTGGTTCCTGTGCGGCTGGTACTATCCCATTCCATGCAGAGAACGTACCTCTGACACATGGCGCAAGGACCCTACCCCCACCCCACCTGCCAGTCAAGGCTCCTGATTCGAGGCTGCAAACTCCACGTTTCTTGAAACTCTGCCGCCCGCTCCGCCACTGCCATTTGGTTTATGGTGTCTAAATTTTTACTTTCTGCTTGTGTATTTCATGCTCACTGCATGTTTTAGGCACCCCTTCTGCGGAAGGCTCTGCGGTATACACGGTGGTTTTGCTACTGAGTACCAGGGGCAACATTTGTTATTCAGTCAGCGCCCTGGGAGGCAATCAGGGAAGCATTGCTTTGATTGATTAAGATTTCCAGATTGAGAATCCACCTGGTGGGAGAAACCAAAACGAGTCCTCTGAAAGGACTGACTTTGAACCAGGAGGGTGCACTCCCAAGCAGCCACGGTGCTGTCCGGAGCCTTCCAGTGTGATGACTGTCGTCTGCAGTTCACCCTTGGCTCCCGTCACTCCGTAGCGTCAGGGGCTTAAACAGCTGCTTTCAGGGCACACGAGCCCCCGGTGTCAGGGAGAGAGGGAGACTTCGGCTCTTTAAGTTGTTTCCTAAAGCAGATCTGTCCAGCAGGGAAGATGTTAAGAAGCAGCAACAGTAACAACAACAACAAAAAAAACAGAAATAAATTTATTGTTGTTATTTTTACCTGCATCCTCTCGGCTGTGCCACAGCCTCGTGGAGGGGCCTTGGCACACAGGCAGCTTTTGAGGGCCAGTTCTCCCTTCTGTCCTAGATTTCAGCTCCCTGGCGGGGTTTGGAAGCCCAAGGAGGCAAAGTCTGTGCAGGGACCTGGGCAGAAGGCTTTGTATAAACAAAAGCAGCCCCGCCTACTCCAGTATACACCGTGGTTTGGAAGTGTGTTTAACGCTCTGTCCCCTCTCCTCATGTCTCCATGTTCTGAAGCCTGTTCTGATCCACCTGCAGTCAGATTAAGTGAACGGGGGCCTTTGAAATGCCATCTGGTTTCCATAGCTGGCCCATGCTCTGGGGCTTCCGGCAAGCTCGTGTCTTTATTGAGAAGGGGAACAAGACATCACTTGGAATGGCAACCCCTTTGTTCCAGTAGCAGGTCAGCTTTCTTCCTGCCAGGTCCCTGGCGCCTCCAGCAATCTCATCGGAAACTCCCTGCACACCGCGCAGGCTGGCGCAGGACTTGCCTTTTGGTTGCCTTGGCAACAACTTGTGTTTGTTGTGCATTGAGATTAGTGTTGAGTAGTCATTGTTTTCCCATCTGCCTCATGGTACCTGAAGGGCAAGTGCACCCTGCCTAATAAGTGGAACGAAGGAAATGGTCCAACCAAGGACTGGAGGAAGGACAAAAAACCTCCAGAAAGGCCACTATAGGGCTTTTTGACCTACCAGGTCATGATGCATTTAACAAAGACATAAAACCTGGGAGCAGTTATCTGGGGTGATTCAAAGGGAGGTGTGTTGGGGCATTGGCATGACAGACCGATTGCTATGAGAATCATGAAGAACGGGGAACTCCACCAGCAGGGCCGCAGATGTGAGGGTAGCCTCTGGGGCCACACCCTCAGCAAGCCTGAGCTTTGGGCATTGGCTTGAATTCACTCAGGGTCCTCCTTTGAGAATGATGGTCACGGTCACGGCTCTCATGAGGACTCTTCCTAGTTCGTGCATCTGAAAAAGAAATGAACGTCCCCATCCAAGTTCCTACTCGGCTGGACAACCTATGCAGAGCCAGGCTCTGCCATCCGCAGGACCGACTCAGCAAGACCTGCCTCAGAGCTCCCATGTCCCCAGAACACAAAGATATGGTTCTGTGACTTAACATTAGCTTGTTATTCATTTTTCATTTTCCTTTGTTCGGAAGACTCGGTGCGGTTGTGCCCCAAAAGGCAACTTGCAAGACATGCAGGTTTGCAAGAGAGCAGCATTCTGACCCATTTCAACTGCTGAGCTTCAGAACCTGCATGCGAGACTGTTGATTCTTTGTGTCATCACCAAGTGCAACTCTCACATTACAACAAAAGCCAGGTGGGCTTCATGGGGAGGCATTCATTTGAAGGTCAACTATACAGGTTTAAAAAACATACGTTTACAGAGTTTTCACTCTTTTATTTCTCCACCAGATAAGTACTGGACTTGCATGGTTTTCCAGGTCCCCGGGGTTAGTAGTGAAGGAAATGTCCCACCTCCACAGACGCCGCGTTCTCTCAGTCCCGCAGTCAGCGAGGGGGCTCCCATGAGTGCTTCCACTTCCGCAGACCATCCAGTGGGGAACACAGACTCGCCCCACCCAGAGCTTACCGTAAAGTGGCACAACCGTAGGGTTGAAAGGGCCTTCTGAGCCCATCCTCGCCAAGCGAGAATTCCTGGTTTGAGCACCCCTTGGAGCGGGGCCCTACCTTCCACCGGGCCCCTCATCTGTCACTTCTTATCCAGCCACAGCTTCCCCTCCCCAACATCGTCTCCCAAATCTGACCCCCGCATCTCTCACCTCTTTCCCGCCAGTGGTCTTCCGGCAGGTCTTCCTGCTCCCAGCCTTCCCCTCCTCCATAATCCATTCTCCACCCCCGGACAGAGTGATCTTTTAAACATGCAAATGAGATCATGTCTTCTCTATTTAAAGCCCCCAAAGGCTCTCTCTGAACTTAGGTTTCAATCTTAACTCTCTAGCCTGTCCCATAAATCCGAGGTGCGCCCGCCTCCCTGACCTCACTTCCCTGCCACCCCTGCACAGCGCTGTGCCCTACCTGAGGTACAGTGGCTTCACCGCTGTTCCCTGTCACTGTCCCCAAACTGCCCCACATACCTTGACGCGTACTGAAAACTAAGCTCCTTGGCAGCCTGTGCTCTGAGTTGTTCATTTCTAATTATAAATGTGCCTCACATAATAGCCCTCTGTCATTATTTGTTGAATTTTAAAAATCTAGCCTCTTTAATACCTTTTTGAGTGACAAAGGACTATCTGTATAAGGGTCCCCCATGTGTACCTTACTCTAACATTTTGTTTACTTTTTTTCTATACAAAGCAAAATTTCCTTTCCCTGTAACCCACCAGACTTCATTCTGTTACATGAAATTAATCCATTTCATAGCTATGTAAGCTCTTTAAGCATTACATGTAGCTTTATAATTAATTTATTTTTTGAAAGATGTCATTTATTTATTTTTAGGGTAGGGGAAGAGAGAGAGAAAGAGGGAGAGAAACATTGATGTGAGAGAGAAACATTGAGTGGTTGCCTTCCGCTCCCCCCAAACCAGAGACTGGGCCCAGAACCCAGGCACGTGCCCCAACTTGGAATCAAACCGGTGACCCCCTGCTTCATGGGCTGACTCCCACCCAGTGAGCAGCTCCCATCAGGGTACATGTATCTGTTAGCTCTCACCCCCTCTCTGTTTTCCAGGCTAAATCCAGTGCCTTCAACCATTTGACCTGTGTTAATTTTCGAACCTTTCTTTCTTGCTTCCTTTTTCTCTTGAAAACTATCGGTTTGCTGAGTCCCCGCTGAAGGTGTAGTGATTGGTTTAAGCGTACCGCATAGCTAGCCAAGAAAGATAGGATGAGCCAATTAACTGGAAAGGTTTGGCTGGAGAAAAAGAAACTTGGTCCAACGTTGTAAAATGCTATTTGATCACTTACATGAGACTCGTTTCACGTCTGGCCAATTACACCTGACGGAAGGCTCCCCTCCGCCACGCCCAGTTCTGATGGATTGGGACCCAGGACCTGATGGGTGTGTGAGCGAGAGGAGTCGGAGATGAATTCTGCTCTTTGTCGCTCCTGACACAGGCTGGCCCTCACTAAATACGATATCAAAATAATTATAATAAGATTACGTGGAATCTCAGCCATCGTAATTAATGAAGCAGTATCTGAGCTGTCAGTGCTGTCTCGAGCCCTAAAGGGGAAAATAATAACCTGACAATATAAGTGAAATATGAGATCAACCAATTAATTAGCAGAATAATTTCATCCGATGCTCTGAAAGTAGGCCAATTAAATGCACTGTTCCTACTTAACATTGATTAAGCAAGGTGCTGGATCCTGAGCACAGCTTGAACACAGACCTTGTGCCTGCCCTCAGGGACCGTAAAAGCCCATTTACGTGGCTGTGTGTGCAAGGACAGAAGGGCGGGAGGTGTGGTGATGCCTCGGTTTACTCACCAGGGCTCCGCGTGTGGTGCTGGTGCGGCTGCATTCTCCCAGACTTCTCCTCGCTCCTTCTAAGCTTCATAGCAGGGTGGGAGGGGCCTATGTGAGGTCAGCCATGATCAGAAGAAATAGATTTTAAAAAAGCTTTCCAAAAAAATAAGAAGTTTTCTACTCTTGAGCCACTTAGTGGAAAAGCGGAACCCAGATACTCATTAGTACCTTTGATAATTCATTAGGAATAATTCATTGGCACTAATGAAAGAACGATAACAATGAAAACAAAACAAAAAAAACCCCTAAACCCATCTTGCCTCCCAGCACACTTAAGGGAATGTATGTACCCACTTGCAAATTTAATGGTGATACAAAAATAAGCCACGAAGTAGCCCATTAACTGCTCATTTACCTTTAATGAATTCTGATCTCTGAAATAAATAATAATACTATAAATGTACTTATAATCTGCAGAAAGTTCTTTAACCTCTTATAAGCCTTCTCCGTATGAGATGTTAAGGTTTCGTGGCCTCCCCTCTGACACTTTGCTCCCAGCGTTCGCTGAGTCGGAGTCCGGTGTCAAAACGCTGTGACTGAGAAGACACCCTTCCTTCCTCCCATCCCACTAGAAGGGTGCCCAGGAGAAGGCCCTCCCCCTCTCTCTCCTGGATGACCTGTTCCTGTTGGGCTGCCCTTTGAATCTTTTGCAGCAGTTCAAGTAGGTTGCACTGAGGTATCGGCAGAGGTACAATAGGTAACTCCTCTGTTCTCCGTGAGGACCATGGGCGTCCATCCAGGCACTGGGGCGAGCTGCCTCTGGCTGGACACCAACTGTGGCTGCCTGTCTCAGATGACACCTGCCCCAAGGGTTAGGATGGACAAGCCTCGTGTTTCCATCAGGGCATTCAGCGATGGATAGACGCAGATGGAAGATGATTTGCTGAAATTTGTTGCAGGTTGTTCGCACACACCGAATTATTGTGCGTCAGCACAAACCAGCTCTGAACTCATCTCCTGAAATGATGGTCCACTTGCAACGTGGCCAACGTGCATCTATATTCCACCTATGTGTCCCTGACTCCAGGTTAAAAAGTACTTGGCTGAACCAGTGGTGCCGTCCACAGCTTGACTTGATTTCCTGGGGCCTGTTTCCATGAGAATGAAATGGGGATGCTGACAAACACTGTGACTCATTGAGCTCTTACCAGCGTTTACTGAAGCTAAGGGTTTTCCATGCATTCTTTTACGAAACTCTCCCAACCTCTGAGGTAGACCTTACCGTTAATTCTCATTTTATAGAGATAAAGAAATTGAAGCTCCCGAGTTAAGGAACATGGTAATTGGCAGAGGAAAAAGATCTCAATTTCAAGTCTGTGTGGTATGCATGTCCCTTCTATGACCCCCTGTCCTTCGTTGTCCCCTCAAGAGTTACATGCCAGGGTAGGAAGTCTACAGTCACTGCTTGGACATATAAGGTTTTGCTGACACATCGTTGACACTTGGCCCTTCCCTACACTGATGTAGTCCTTCCTCGTGATGTCCACATGCAGTATAGGTACACGTGATCATTATAACAGTTTTGTAACAAATTGCTGAAACCTGAGGACGCTGGACATCTCCATGGTGACCACTCTCTTCCGTTGCGTCCATGGTCAGTCACATTTGCACTGTGTTCCCAGCCATCTAATTAATGGAGTTTCCTTATTTAAAATTGTATGTTCCTTTTCCTCCTGTGCCCAGTCTGAAATTAGCTCGTCATACTTCTACCTCTTCTCAGATAGAAGAAATACAAGAGAAAATAGAGTAGATTTTTTTAATTTTTATGTTTTGACAGTTGCAATGTATCACTTTCTTTGTCCGGAGGGCTAAAATAATGTTTGAAATTGCAGCAAATTGGGATCTCGGGGCCAAATCTATCTTCCTCTGCAGAGTTTTCCAGTCTTCCTTGGAAGTCCTTGGGGTTTCCTATTTATTTAATGTCACAAATATAAGGTCTGGATCCCCCCAAATGAACTGTACAAAGAGCCTCTGTACCTCATCTCCCCAGCCTAGCAACCTCAGGCCAAACAGCCCCAGGGAAATTCACTTACCTGGTTTTTTTACCTGACATTCTTGAATTTAGTATTTTTTTAACCACTCAAAGGGAAAGGTCTAGGGCACAAATGACATGAAACATGGAGGAAATTATCTGAGTGTTCCTTGGGCTAGTGAAGAAATAGCGTATCCAGGTGATAATGGGTAAATTGTCCAGTTACTGCCGTCATTCTCTGATATTGTTGGTGCAGAGAAATAACGAAGGAATAATGAGAAGGCCTTGATGACTGATGAAATGTGG
Organism: Sturnira hondurensis; assembly: GCF_014824575.4. Classification (NCBI taxonomy): domain Eukaryota; kingdom Metazoa; phylum Chordata; class Mammalia; order Chiroptera; family Phyllostomidae; genus Sturnira; species Sturnira hondurensis. The sequence continues at coordinate 7,874,708 of NW_028094846.1, read as the reverse complement.
AAGACAAGGGAGAAAGAGGAGTCCGTGGTGACGGAAACATATTGAACGCAGGTTGCTGGGAAAATGATGATGCTATTAACTGAAGCAGAAAAGTCAGAAGGAGGAGCCACAAGGGATGAATGGAGGAGGGAGAGGGAATGATGAATTCGGCTATAAAGTTGTTGAGTTCGAGGTGATGCTGGAAAATTAAGGACTAAGTGTCCAGTGGGCAGTTTGAATGGTCGAAGTAGAGTTTAGGGAGAAGGTCAAGATGTGAGATAAAAATGTGGAGGTCTTGTGTATAAAACTGGATGGTGTCTCTGGGATTGAGAAGAAGAATGAGTCTTAAACCTTGAGTGACCCTCACCTTTAAACAAAGAGCCAACACAGAAATGTTAGGTAAGTAGTTAGAAAGAGAATGGACCAGACACGGGAGAATAAATAGGATCGTGCTATGTGTTCAAAGCCGAGGAATGGTAATGGGTTTTCTTCTGATAGGGCTGTAAGAACTCAGTCAGGTTAAACATGTTGAAACAGTTCATAAGCAATGAACTGCTACCCTTGTTTTTACTTGTAATGCTGTGATTCAAACCGCCCTTTGATGAGGAAATAGAATGTATTGAAAGGAATCAGCATTAGAACCTCCAAGAACTATCTGATCCCCCAACACAAGTGGACCCTCTGCTGTAGAGGAGACCCACGAAGGACACTCCACAACAGTAATGAGCCGTATGAAAGAGCCATTTACTTTGTCATGGGAATGCGCTCTTCTCGTAGGATTCATCCCTAATGACTTGAGTATGGTTCCCCAAACCTACTCTGATGATCTCAGCCACATTTGAGATGTAGGAAGTAGTTTCACCTAATCTGACCCAGACTCCTTTCCCTTGGTTTGCACCCTAGTTCCTCTGGTCATTCCACTTGGGGTCTTAGGAGGGCTGGGCAAGGGGCATGAGCTAAGAGACCACATTCAAGAAATCCAGACTGGAAAGTTGTGATTCTGACTCTCTCTCTCTGTGAACGGAACACAAGAGAAAAATTCTCAGCCATCTAAAATACCAGACACCCTTTCCACTGCAGAGCGGAGCATCAGGTAACCTGGAAGTACAATTAGGACAGAGGAGGGGTCAACCTGTGTCATCATTCCGATTGACATGCAGGCCCTTCCCCACGCTCTGCTGAGTTTTATAGTCAGAGTGAAGGAGAGCATCGAGAGAATTACTTCAATTATGCAAATCAACGACCCAATTAAGAACTTCCTTTTGTACATAGAGTCCCAGCATTCAAATGCCCGGTCAGTTCGTTGTTCAAAGGGCCATATTTTACCTGGTCTCATTAACATGTAATTCTTAAAAAGCATGTTCACCCAATTAATGTAAGAGCTTTGTCTCTGCAAGTGGAATTCTTCCCAAATGTGTAAGTGGTTCTAAGTAGTTTAAAAAGTTTTAAAAGCACCGTAAGTACCTTGTACATAGCTTGTTGATTATTAATAGAAGCGCTACAAAATGGAAGTCAGCAGAGAGACCCATTAAAGTGCAAATAGGGCAATTACGGCCTGCCAGCCAGCCTAACTGTCCCTGTCACGCTGCCCCCGCCTGGCTGCCGTCCCCTTGCCAACTCCACAGCAGTCGGAGGAGGCTGGCGTACGGTCTTGTTTCTATGGTGTGGCTTCAGAGAAGGGAGCTTTTCCAAGGGACATCTTTATACTCAAAAAACTCAACGAGAAGTTGCAACAATGCCTGATTCTTCCCCCACATTGCCCCTCCAAGTAACCACTGGCTTCTGACTGCGTCTTTGCCTCCTCAGTTTCTGGCGGTATTCACCCCGTCCTCCCCCCATGGCGGCTGCTCTTCGTCGATGCACTTTCAGGATGAAAACTGGAAAATGACCCGGCACAGGCTTGATTGCCAGGGAAGACGGTCCCCTCTGCCTTCTTCTCTGAGACACGTTAATAACCCCCCAGCGAGTGTTCTCATTTTGGAGAACCAGAGGGAGAGATGCGTGTGTGGAGACACTGATGTCTATTATACAATTATCAGACCATAGTTAATATTAAAAACTATGTATAGTGTAAATGTATAGACATTGAATATATGTGATGCCTGTTTTATTTAAATACTCTACAATATATTTTAGAAAATTGAATGTTAATTTTTAAAAGGCCTATAATTTTTGCACCTATGGGATACTTCAGAAAGGTAATTTTCTTCACAGACGGTGGTAATTCCTACAAGAAAATCCAAACATGACTCACGCTCGCGGGCAACTCCAACATATTGAAATTGGGTTTAAAATAGGATTTGGGGCCGTTGTTTTCATAAATGAGATTACATTTTGTGCATATCGGCCCGTTTTTAATCATTTTAAATTTGAAATTAATGAAAAGAAACTCCACTGACATTTTTTTTTTTAAAGAGAAGGTGCCTTTTACCTTCATCTGCTTGCCTCACTCCCCGAACTCCCCTTTGGGCTTCAGCCACACAGTGCGTCTTTTCAGAAGTCATATTGCTGTTACTTCATTAATGTGTGTTCTATAGACAACAAAGTTGAGTGCGTAGATTTGCAATCGGCTGGAAGTTGCCTGGCAAGTCAGTGTGTTCCTAAAATCATCATAATTATTCTTTGTGGGACATTGAGAGCTTGTTTCGTCTTTGTTAACAGCTTATACTTTTATAATAATTAAATACTTATTTGTGCGTTTTGGGCCGAGATCACTAGACTGCGAGGATGATAGACAAATGACTGACCCCTCTTCCTGAAGGTCAAGGATGTGAAGGACAGGTGCACCCTGGGGCAGTTGTGAAACAAGGGTGAATTGCAGGTGCTCACCAGGCTCCAGGAAGAGCACATTTTTACGGGACTAGTTCCTCAGCCATTACCATAACCTCACACCTTTACTTCAGTGATGCCAAATGAAGTGGCCAGCCTGGAGGGGCTGTGAAGTATGCATCATTAGGCCCCTCCTCTCCACTTCCTGTTGGACTCATTGCCTCGAGCCATTTCAAACGTGTTTGTATATTACGTGTGTATTTAATGCGTCCACGTCCCACAGTAAATCACATTTATACACGATTATAGAAGATTTGAATTACAGTTGAATGCTTGATATCATAACTTTAAGGATATTTAAACATTTACTATTTTTATTTTTCTTTGCACAGTTTGGAGGGCTTTTTGCTCTTTCATTTTTGGATCTCCAATATCTTTTAAAAGCCTGTAGACCCTGCATACCAAACCTAGAGGTGTTTCCTTCACTGCTGTATTAGAAAAAACATATTCCTCCTGCTGGCTAAGACCAGCCCCTTCCCCACGCCTTCAGTACTAGCCCTGGTGACCATCAATAAGCATGTAGAGAACGCCTACCATGTAAGCATGTGACTGGGAGCAATAATAATGCAGAGTGAGAATTTCTATGAGAGAGAGAGAGGACAGGACTAAGTTTTCTTAGGACACAGCTCAGGATGGCTTCACAGAGGAGGTGGCATCTATGTTGAGCCTCACAGATGAACTGGAATCGGCTCGATGGGGAAGGGTCGGGGAGAGCTAGGCATTCCAGACAGAGAAACAGCTTTGGCAAAAGCACAGCTTTCTCCAAGGTCTTGTTTATAAAGCAGCCCTGCCTTTCTCATGTTCAAAGACTCTAGAGACAGTGGGCCAATTTTCTTCCTATTTCTCAGGCTGCCCTTTATCTGGGTGTCAGTGTGACTGCTACTCCCAAGAAACTAGACGCTGTCCTCAAAAGCCTATTCTTGTCTCCTTCTTTTCTTTATGTTCTCCCTTAGTAACCTGGAGTTTTCTCAAGGTTAACAGCCAATGCCCTTAGGTAGGTCAGACTCTATCCTTCTCAGTCTCCAGCCCCAAACTTTCTTCCAAACCAAAGGTCTTATTTTCTATTTCACTTGCATGCTGTGCGTATCCCTACATCTCAAACTCAGCATTCCAACTCCTCCAGAGAAGTCTGTCCTTTGTTCTGTTCTTTATTCGGGTAACTACAAGATTTTCTTAGGCATTTAGATCTAAAACTTCAGAGTCATCTTTGATTTCTTCCAGGAGCCTTGGCTCCCTGCCCCCCCATCAGTTCATTGGTCTTCAGCTCTCTCCTTCTTGTTTTTCAGTCCCGCCCCACCCCGCCCCCTCTTTGCTAGTTAATTTCACCCCCTCCCCATCCAAGCCTGTCTGTGCTAGTCACTGCCCATCCCCTCTCACCTAGATGATTACCTAGACCCCTAATGGGCCTGTCTCCACTTCCATTAACACAGTCTACACACCTAAGCCATGAAATGCCCACTTCCGATCATTTCTCTTCTCTCTTAAGGACGATAAAAACATCTGCTAGCTGGCAAATAAAGTTCCAAATGCTCAGGTCCTATTGGAGGTCTGTACTGTTTACCTTCCCACTGGTAAATCAAGTATTCACTATTGTACACCCTTTGCCCCCATCAAAACAGCCTCCTCCTCCGCTTCCCACAGTCTGAAAACATAGAGGTTTCCAGACTCCATCTGAAGACCTTTGCTCCCCTTGGCGGGATCTGACTTCTCCTGTAAGATTTCACCAGAAGGCTGCCTCCTTTGCGAAGTCCCTCCTAGGCCAGGCCTTCCTCCCCGTCATCCGCCACCCCCTCCTCCAACCCCACATCACATTAGAAGGGAATGCTTCCTCTTTTAAAATTTACAGGGTTTTAAATGAACAAACTTTACTGTGTTTTTATGTTTATAATCCCACAGCTCCCCCCCCCCCCATAGCTCTTAGGGCCATTACTGTACTTGGCATTGATTCTGGAGACGTTCCTCCATAAATATCTGGGGGATGAATGAGTGCGGCCTTTATGGATTTTTCCCCTCTAACAAGTCTGCCTTAACATCTCTAAGTCAATGGGAAGAATATTATATGTGTAGGGGATTTCTGTACGCTCACAACAAGTTATTTTAAGGGATAATTTAGAAGGGTGCCTATTTCTGGTGTGAAATTGCGGTTCCCTATCAAACTATAAAAAGAGAAATGAAACTGGTGACTGGATAATTTTTGTGATGTTCTCTTGCAGAACAGTTGAGTTAAAATTTTGTATAATAAAGCAGGGGTGAGTCAAGGACAATTAACGACAACAGTGGCAATAATTGACTAACCATTATTATTGAGAGCCAGGTAGGTGCCCCATCCTGTTTTAGATGTACACATTCTTTCAGTCCTTATATTTCACAGATTTTCAAATCAAGTCACGCGATTACATCGGTTGTCTAAGTGCTCAGTGTTAGTATTTAAAATCCACATCGAGGTTCTCTTTCTATGGGTCAGAACCAACTCCTCAAAGTATTTCTAGTTCAACACCACATGATTCCAGGTGCCTTCCCTGGACAGGAGGAGAGCCTGTGTCATTCTGGGTCAGCCCTCTGCTCTCTTAGCGAGAAGTCATTTTTTCAAGATGTTATATATTTGTGCGGTGGTTATTCCCAGAGGTCTGAAAAAAAATGAAGTTAGCGATGCTTGAACAATCAAGGTTTTCCTCGTGGCCTTTCATCCATCTTAGGACCCAGCTCAGCAGTGCCTGCGTCAGAAGGGGGACAGGCATCTGCCCTCAGGTCTGCGCATCCGGCACAGCCCTTTCGCTAATATTGGCATCATTTAGCCAATGGCAAACACTTGGCCATTGTCCAAAACAAAATAAAAAGTTCGCACTGACCTGTTTCAACCGTGGCAGCCCTCACCGTCGGTGCCCCAGAGTGATGGGCATTCATTCGCTGTCGTTTCACACGAGCTTACGCCAAGGAGGTCGCTGGCAAAAAGCATGGGCTTCCAGTCTCGGCTCTGCTATTTCACAGCTGTGTGGCATCTCGGGGCCTCAGATTCCCTGCAGGGATAGTGGGCTGGGGGAAGGGCAGAAGAGGAGAGAACACGTATTTTAAAGAGTGGAGTGAGGACCGGGAGGAACACATGGACCTGTTGTAGATGAAGTATTTGACCAGTGGTAGCCATTACTGTTAGGATTCTCACAGACCATCCCGATTTCCTAGCAGAAGGGAGGTGCCTGTATTTGTTGCCTGTGGCTGCTGCAATAAGTGACCATGAACTAGGCAGTTTAAAGGATATGATTTATTCTCTCCCCATTCTGGAGGCCAGGAGTCTGACATCAGGGTGTCAGCAGGGCCACACTTCCACTGGAGACTGGAGTGTGGAGCCTCTCCCAGCTCCTGGAGGCTGCCAGCATCCCCTGACTTGAGGATCCATCACTTCCCTCTCTGCCTCCGTGGCCACGTTGCCCCCTCCTCTGCTTTGTGGCCTTCCTCTGCCTCCTGTCAGAACACTGGCCACTGGGTTTAGGGCCAACCTGGATGATCCAAAATGTCCTCATCTCATCATCTTTATCTTAATGACATCTGCGAAGATCAGTTTTCCAAATAAGATGTCATTCAGAGCATTCACGGGTTCTAGGGGTGAGGACTTGAACATCTCCGGGGTGGGTGGGCACCGTTCAACTCACTACAGGTGCCGGAGGAATGGGTAAGGCCTTTTGTTATCTTGGGTCAGGTGCGCAGAATGTGTGGTGCACAGAGTGCTTCCTGCGTGGGGTGATGCAGTGCCGATGCTGACAGCCAGAGGGCAGTGTGAGAGACTGAAACAGGTTGTGAGAGGGGAGGAGGACCCACAGCCCAGAACCAGGACACATGTCCGGGAGGCCTGGGCCTGGGGAGAGCCAGGCTCTAGGTGCGACCCAACCCCCAACTCCCAGTGTAGCTGAGGGGACACTTCTGCACGGGCCTCATCTTCCTTTCATTCTATGAAATGAAAGAATGTGGGACCAGATCAGGTCTCACACTGACTGCAGGTTAAATGCAACCTGCCCAGGGGTTCTAGTTGTATCTTTCGAACATCTGAATATTTAAAAATGGGCCGACATCATATGAAAGTCATACAGCTCCGTAGGAAATCAGATGTGGCTGCCGCAGGGCCTTCAGTCTCCTTTGCTGACGTGAGCGATAGGCAGTGTGGCCCCATCATTACAGTAAGCCGCCCCCACACCCTGTTGGCTTCTGACCCTGAGACTGAGGGCCCGTGGAATCGTGGTCACCTGCTTACACTGCAGACTTCCTGGTGGTAGAGAAGTGTTTGTCCGCACCCACATTTCCATCAGTCATGAGATCCAGTTCCATGGTTTTCCCTACCCCTCACTGAGCTCACTCACTTCCATGGCCTGCCTGGGTCCTCTCCAGTTTTGCTTGGTGATGACCGAGTCAGGAGACTGCGGCCACCGCTCATTTCTATGACGTGGATGACCTAAGGGCTGGAAGGTGAGGTCATGCGTGACCTGTGTCTGCACACAAGCTCCTCTCGGGCCCTTCCAGGCCGGCCAATCCAGCACGTCCCAAACCTGTCAGCGATCGACTTCACATTTCACGGGGCGAGGTTCTTGGCCCCTCTCCTTGCTCCTTATGACCAGGTCCCCCCTCCTCCCAGTTGTTTCAATCCTCGGGTCTCTTTCCTTCATCTTTCTATACTTTCCCGAGGCTCCTGCTGACGGGCCTTTACCCTTTAACTCCCGCCAGTAAGTACCCTCCCTGTGGTTTGGGGGGCGGTGCTTATTATGCTGCCTCTCCCTCATCTGGGCTTCCCTGCTCTCTCCTGCATGACCCATGACTTAGTCCTGCAAAGCGTTTTTAGAGCCGTGTTTGCAATGGAAGAGAACCAGGAAAACAGAGCAGCATATTGTCTGATCGAGCCCCTCTCCTAAGGGGTCTGGTTAATTTTAAAATTGTAATCCTCCCGTAATGGACCATCTGAAAAGACAGACTCTCTCTCTGTCGGAGGCTCTTGTGACTGAGGAAGGAGTCCCATGCCCTGTTGGCAGGGCCGAGCCTGCCTGGACCTTTCAGGGAAACTGCCTGCCCCTGTTACCCTGCCTCAGAGCCTCACACTTCCTTTCCAGAGGTCCCTAACTCGAGCTGGAGAGAGATACCTCCTCATCTCCCGCCCACCCCCTAACAATTTTTTTTTTCCAACCACCAGGGCTGCCAGCTCTCTTGCGTGCTACTGATGGAGACAGGCCTGAGCTCTCATAAGCAGAAGCAGCCTTGGCTTTTATTTTCATTTTGATTTCTTGTTTTTGCTGTTCCTGAATTTCCTTGAGAATATCAAGCTCAAGAAGTTTTCAGTAACACAGAAACTGCAGAAAAGCCGACTCCCTTTGGATTCTTTGTTGTTTCATTGTGTGCCGTGTGGGACAAGAAGCAGCCTGGGTGTCTCCTCGGTGCTTTGGGTGTGCTCATATTGGTTTTGAGCCAGTGGAGATGCGCTGGCTGCAGAGAAAGGGTGCCTGAGCCCAGCAGAGAGAAGCAGCAAAGCTGGAAAAGCGTCTCGGAAGAAAATGTTTGGTGGACGCAGAGGCAGGCAGATGAGAGGCAGGGGGGTAATGTTCTCTGCAGTTCCGCGTGCAGGCGAGGGCAGACCCAAGGCTTCCGCAGACTCGGAGGGCAGGAAGTACTTCTCCAAGACCCATGTGATTCTCTCAGCAGCGTGTACTCTTGTGAGCCGATGTCCTCTCAACCTGGCTTCCCTTTCCCCCTATTCTCTATGTTGATGGTGCCACTGTTCTGCCAGCTGTTCTTTCTGCTTCCTCTGCTGTATCTGAACTAGCCTCCCTCGTAGAAATGTCCATGGGTGACACCCCCCTCCCTCACCTGCGGCCACCTGCTCTAAGTCTCTGACCTCCTCTCTCACGGTGATGTCCTTGAACGCAGCCCTCCCCCAGCCTGGGATGGAGGCGGCCCTCCCACTTGGCCCCTGGAGCGAGGACCTGGGCACGCCCTGGTCTCTGTCACAGGAACTGCTCTGTTCTCTTGAGCAGCACACGCCTTGCCTTCGCAGGGTCCCTCTGCAGGCCCCTCCCAGCCCAGCAGGGAGCAAGCAGGCCCCCAAGAGGGCGAGAACTTCCTTGCTCTGCCCCAGTGGCCCTTCATGCTATTATCTGGTAGTGATGCTTTGCTTCACTGCAGACATTGTCCAGCTCAGAAAGAAATGAAATTACTTCTCTGTCAGAAATTGAATTAATTTAAACAATTATTACTATCATCCCCAGGGATGAGATGGGGTATTAGGTCAGACGTGTCTTTTTCCTTTCTGGGTAGAAAAGGAATCTTCTTTCTTTCTTCCCATGTTGGAGTGTCCATTTGAAGGAAAGTGGTGGTGCACTTTCCTTTTCAGCCCTCTTGAAGAGGGCTGAAAAGTGGAAAAAGAAGGACAATTCGTGGTTCACTAACCAGCTCTTCTCACAAAAGCAGCAGGTTCTGCAGAAACATAGGGCCTTGAAGAACAGCCAGTCCAGACTCTGCCTCACTTGCATCTTTGGGGCCAATGCCCTCCACAGAGACCTTGTTGAAGGGGAAAATGGGGAGCCAGGTGAGGAGGAAGATGGGGTTCATTCACCCTTGGACGCCTCTCTACCTTTGTACAGCACATTAACATACAGATTCACGGGCCAGCACACCCTCCTCTCCAGACCCCACTGTTAAATTAAGAAGCCACCCTGTAATCATCGGCCTTGGGGTTCCAGACCGGAACCCGTCCACGGGGGCCTCTGAGTACAGAGAAAGATGAGGTCTCTGCAAGGGGACACTCAGGGACGCTGTCTCCCTCCGTTAGGCTGCTCACACTCTGCTCCTGTGCGGTCAGCACTCTCAGGGGGTCCCCAGGACCCCATCCTCAGGTGTACACACACCTTCTCCCACGGGTTCCGGCAAACACTAACCTGAGTGCTCCTGGGAAGGAACTTGCAGAGGAGATTAAGATCTCAAATCAGGAGACTTTAGGAAGAGGAGAGCACCCTGGGTAAACCCGCCCCATCAGAGAAACGCTTACAAGGTAACAGGCTCTTCTGAAAGAGTCTGAGTGTGAGAGAGACGGAGCACCAGGGGGCTTCTCCGTGTCTGGCTTTAAAGATGGAGGGGCCGGGAATGAGGAACTTGTGTGACCTCTAGGGGCTGAGAGAACAGTCCCTGGCTGATAGCCAACAAGGACTTGGGGGGCCTCAGTCAGTCCTGTAACCACGCTGAACCGAATTCTGCCACACCGCGTGAGCTTAGAAGAGGACCCTGAACCCCGGAGGAGAAAGCAGCCTGGCCAACACCTTGATTTTAGCCTTGGGTGACCCTGAGCTCAGAAGCCCGCCATGCTGTGCTGGGACCTCCGACCTGCAGAACTGTGACCTGATACATGGGTTTCTTACAAGCCATTGAGTTTGTTGCTGTTTGCTCTGAGGCAACGGTCAACAAATACAGCTCTCAAATACAATCTCACGGATCCCATGACACTGCTGTTAGAGCTAGACCACTTACCCCATCCACGCTGCGAGCCATTTCCAGGTCAGCAAACGTGCTCTGGTCCCCCAGGAGTGAAGGCCTCCAAGGCAGGGCCCGTCGGTGCCTTGCCTGTGAGAGTGAGCGTCGTGGGAGGTTAAGGGGCACTGAAGCCAGACGGACCTTATTTCAGTAGCTGTTCTCCAGGCAAACTTGGACAGACTCCTCCCCTGAACTTCAGCTGTGTTGTTTTGAACATNTGCGAGCCGTTTCCAGGTCAGCAAACGTGCTCTGGTCCCCCAGGAGTGAAGGCCTCCAAGGCAGGGCCCGTCGGTGCCTCGCCTGTGAGAGTGAGCGTCGTGGGAGGTTAAGGGGCACTGAAGCCAGACGGACCCTTATTTCAGTAGCTGTTCTCCAGGCAAACTTGGACAGACTCCTCCCCTGAACTTCAGCTGTGTTGTTTTGAACATAAAGCTTAATGACATCAACTTCTTGGAACTGTGAAGGATAAATAAGGCAGTCTGTAAACATTTAATATCACACTGGCCTGGAGTAAAGGATCGATAAGTTCATGGCCATGTTATTACTTGTTTTTGATGCCTAAGCATAGGTTAAGCAGCTAGTTTGTACCCAGGTAGGCACTGCACCGAGTCCTGGCCTTCAAGGATTTACAACCTGTCCAGTCCCCACAGTGTCTTGAGTAGTGTTGTGTCCAGAGAAGGAACTCAGTGTCTTGGAGGTGACTGGCATCAGGGCGTGGGGCTGTGGGCAGATCCAGACCATACTTGAAGACCCTGAAAGAGTATGAGAGCCCTGGCCGGGGTGGTCAGTAGGTTAGAGCATCGTCCTATATACCAGAAGGTTGTGGGTTCAATCCCTGGTCAAGGCACATACCTAGGTTGTGTGTTGGATCCCCTCTCGGGACGAGTATGGGAGGCCACCGATCCATCTTTCTTTCTCTCTCTCTCCCCCTCTCCCTCTCCTACTCCCTTTCCTCCTTCCTGAAATCAATGCAGTGTCCTCAGGTGAGGATTAAAAAAAAATGTGACAGAAATCTAAGTGTTTTTTTTTTTCCACCATCCAAGGCATGGCCTAGAAAATCATGCTACCAGAACAGAGCCAGTATGAAGATTAATTCTCAAACTTGTCTGAGAATGTGAATCACCCGAGGGCCTTATTAAAATAGAGGCCCAGACTGAGGTGTCTGGTGAGTAATTTCATAAGCACTCCACACTGATCCTTTGCAGTATCCATTGCTGTGTAACAAACTACCCCAAAATTCAGAGGGTCAAAGCAACAACCGTGTTATTATATGTGCACATTTGGGGAGTTAGTCATTTTGGCAGGGCTTGCCTGTTCAGTGTTGTTCCAGGTGGTGCTGACTGAGGGTCCTCCATGGTGGTCAGCTAGTAGACAAGCTGGTTTGGATGGCCCAAGGTGGCTTTAATTCAGAGGTCTGTCACCTTTCTGGGGATACAGTGCAAAGCTTCCAGAGTGTCCCAAGAGATGAGAAGAGGAAACTGCCGACTTCTCAAGGCCTGAGCCCCAACATTGATTCAGTGCATGCCCCCAGTATGCCATTGGAGGAAGTAGTCACAGAGCCCACCCAGTGCCAAGGGGTTGGGACACAGACCAACCTCTCCATGGGAAGGAAGTGGAAAAATTATGGCCACAGTAAACCTGCCACATGGCCTAAGCAGAGTCGGAAAATTATTTTACTAGGATATCAAATGGCACAGGCCTTCGATACAAATGTTTCTGGATATTCTAGAACAGAAGTCAGCAAATTTTTTTCTATAAAGGACCAAGTAATAAATATGCAAAGTCTATCTAGAAAAGGTCAAGCCACTGTCAACATAGCAAGAATGGTTTGCATGACATCAGTGTAACATGGCAGCCAAGGAGAGTGGACTGGAATGTGCATGCGTGAACAACGGCAACGTCACTGTACTAGTCAGAGGGGATGTTAGATGCCATTGAGTGAGCATGTGTACTGTGTGGCCGTTGCATTCAAAATGACTGAGCAAGTAGAGCATAGAATCTGCATCAGATTTATTTAGAATCTGCACAGAATTATCCGTGTCCAGATTGAACAGTCCTCTGCAGAAACTATTCAGTAGATTCAGACGGCCACAGCTATGGGCAACTGGTGATGTGGCAGCTTTATCACCACAATGCACCCATTCATGCATCACGTCTCATGCAGAGTTTTTTGGTGAAACATCAGATCACCCAGGTGATTCAGCCTCTCTACAGCCCAGATTTGACACCCTGTAACTTCTGGCTTTTCTCCAAACTAAAATCACCTTTGAAAGGGAAGCAACTTCAGACCCTTGATGAGATTCAGGAAAATACAATGGGATAGCTGATGGCGATTGGGAGAACTGTATGAGGTCCCAAGGTGCCTACTTTGAAGGGGACTGAGGTATCATTGTCCTGTGGATAATGTATCTTATATCTTCTTCAATAAATGTTTCTATTTTTCATATTTTACATGGCTGGATACTTTCTGGACAGACCTCATGTTAGACTCTATGAGCCACATACAGTCTGTTACATACTCATATTTGTTTTAAATCAAATTCTTTAAGATAAAGAATTACCAACCATTTTTAGCTTATCAGCTGTGCAAAAATAGGCCATAGGCCAGTTATAGCCCATGTAGAAGAACCTTCCATGGGACAGTCTGGCTAAACCGAGAGCATGGTGACAGCCTCAATCCATTATGTACCCTGAGTAGCAATTCCTCAGAGAATCTTAGAGCTGGAAAGGACCCTGGGGGTCGCCTACTCCCCACTATCCATTGTAACAATGTGGAAACCAAGGTCCAGAGAAGTGAGGAGACTTGGTGGAAGAACCACGGCTAATGAATGAATGGCAGGTCCACAGAGATCCCTGGGCCTCCTCTCTTCCGAACCCCTGTATCATCACATTGCGTCTCCATCACACTGTGTCTCCATCTGGTCACTGTGTCTCCATTCCAGACTGCTGCTTTTCTGGCCAGCAGAATTATCCATTTTCTAGGGGTGAGGGTTGGACAGAGCAGGCGTGGACTATGTTTGGACCCTGGGACCTAAGAGTGTTCACCCTTGGCTGTGACCGAGGCTCTGAGTAGAGGCTAGTCTCATGGCAACATTGCTTGGCTGGTGCCTGGCTACTGGCTGGAAGACCAGAGAGCGATCTGTCCCTGCCGTCAGGACAGATGGTCGGTGGGTGTGGCAGGAGGTAAGGAAAGAGGGCGTGGAGAGGTAGCCCCAGATCTGCAGGGGAGGGACTGGATACCCACGCCTGCCTACTGGAGTGCAGCCGCCGGGGCTTTAAGAATCAAACTTACCTCCTTGGTGGGAGGGGCTAGTTGGGGGAGAGTCTTACCTTTTTTTTTTTTTTTTTTTTTNGGCGAGTCTTATTTTTTTTTTTTTTTTTTTTTGGCTGAGTTCCTTGAAAAGCCTCACATTTTCTGGTAATTGCATTTCCCCTGTCTCCATGCCTGGTGGGCGTTGCCTCCTCTGTCTGGGATGCTCGCAGCCCTACAAGCCTTTGTGGGCATAAAACTTAGGTTGTCTCTCCTCTGAAAAGCCTTCCCTGAACTTCTTGGAAGATGAAGGCACTTGTCCTTTTTAATTTTATTAAATGCTATAAGTAATCTGGTCCTAAGTCACCCATTGAGCTTGAAACAAGTGCTAATGTTTTCTGCTGTACGTCTTATTATAGAAGCTGCACAAATTGTTTTTTGTGTCAGTTTCCTTATTAGATTGTAAGCTAGTTGGTGGCAGAGATCATGTCTTCCTTTCTTGCTTTGGCCCCCCAGCCCCTACGACAGAGCCTGGCACAAAGCAGGTGTTCAAATAAATGGTTGCCGAGTGAAGAAATACATGGATTTATGAAAGTGGGTATATCTGCAGTGAGCGGTAATACACTCCTCCGGGGTCACAGGCCTGGACAGTGCTCACTGCCTGGCAGTCCGTGCCAACATTTTCTTCATTTCTGGCTCTTAAAAGTTGGAATCAATTGAAACGGTTCCCATGAGGAGCTCACAAAGTAATCTCATTTGGGTCTTAAATGTTAGCACCATTTCTTTAAAGAGTTGCTTGGATGCAGTGCTGTTCAGCCGACCTTGCGAGGCCCCTGTTTTCAGCTGTGACTTGGGCGTGTTTATCTCGCCGTCCCCGTGGCCCAGATGCGGGGCCTCCCAAACCCATCCTACGTCCCAGCTCTTCCTGAGGAGCACGCAGGTCAATAGCTGGCCTTTGATAGCCTGGTTCAGGAACCACTGGAGGGCCTTTGCCTAACATGACTCCTACTGTAGAGGAATATAGTTACGGACCCCGACTGGGGTCCCCTCGCCTGTGTCCTGGCAGCCCCGGCTGCACTTCATCTGATCACGCATTTCCATTCAAAGTAGATGCTGGCTGACTGTGATCCCTTTCCACATATCAATTTTTTATGTTTATATTGACCGCTGCCTTAGCCCACATAATGCAAGCTTTTATTACATCCGTCCTGACCTCTTTGCAGCTGCAATGCAGGGTAGGAAGGCCTTGTTGTTGGTCCAGCAGTTCTAGGAGACTCGGCCAATCATTTACCACTGATACGGACTCCGGGCCTCCGGAGGGATGAGCTCTCCGTGCAGAGGAAGGAGGCTTTGCTTGTCTGCTTGCAGGGAGAGGGGTGACGTGTGGTGATTGGCGCAGCCCTTCTCGGCGGCCCATCCCTAGAGCTACGCTGCTGCTGTGGGTCTGCGGTTAAAAATAACTATTTGGAGGGAGAGTGTGGGCTCGCAGCAGTGTCAGACCATGCAGAGAGATTTAAAATGCTACGGACAGCTTCACACCCTCACCAGCTCTCGGGAGCCTCCCCTTGCTGATTGGTTTCTTTGCAGGCAGGTACCATTCAGCAGGGAGCAGGGGTCACAGGGGGAAGGACAGCAGCAGAGGTGGGACCAAGACTTTACATTTTCATTTACAACGTATATGAAAATCTCTGGTTTTGCTTGTGTTAGGTCCAGTCTAATTTCTCCCGCCCCAGAAGGTGGGGGTGCCCAGATTATGACATTAATTGAGCCCGTGTTGTTGCCCTTTGGCAAATGCTGTGGCTGTAGAGACCCAAGAACACCCACTGAGGATGACCAAGGTAACACGCGCTCACACAGGACTCCTGGAACGGAGAGGAGAGCCTGGGAATAAAGAGAAGCCTCTTTGATTTTCTGTTGCAGCCGGACCTCACGTTCCAGCTGCGGACGTATGACTTCCAGACTTTAACCCGCAGAGTCCC
Organism: Sturnira hondurensis; assembly: GCF_014824575.4. Classification (NCBI taxonomy): domain Eukaryota; kingdom Metazoa; phylum Chordata; class Mammalia; order Chiroptera; family Phyllostomidae; genus Sturnira; species Sturnira hondurensis. The sequence continues at coordinate 7,859,174 of NW_028094846.1, read as the reverse complement.
TCTCTGTAAATTGGGGGTAAACTAGCGCTTTGCTTGGCCCCTCACATATCGTTTAGTTCTAGTAAAAGCTTAGCGCCTGTAGAAGTCAGGACTGGCCTGAGGCAAAATAGTGCCCCACTCGGTGTTCACAGGCAGCTCCGTTGGAGGTCCACTTCCAATCCCAGCTGTGCGCTCACAGCTGAGAACCTCGGCGACAGAGATGCAGCCAGCCTCTGAATGTCTCCCTTTGCCTCCGGCTCACAAGTGCGGAGTGAATGTCAAACTGGACTCGGGAGATCCCAACAGGGAAAGGGTATGGGGGTGGGAGTGGGCTGTACCTATGCTTTGTGAGTTCCCATCCAGGAGTTTGAATGGCTGACCAGGTCCCCCTCCCCATCCACACACACCACAAAGGGTGGGCCTGGCGGGGTTGTAGGAACAGGTAAAGAGATGTCACCAATGCCGAGGCACTGGTAATATGAAGGCTTTTGCTCCCAAGCGGGAACCCAAAGCTCCTGTCCTCTGTAGATGAGAAGCAGCAGCGTCTTTGATGAGGGTGTCCAGAAATGGCACTTTGGACAAGAAATACCAGATAGCCCCACACTAAATGACATCAGCCACACAAACAAAGCAAGGCCCCATTGAATCAGAGAGTATATGTGTGGCCCATCACTAAGCCCTTGGTAACTAGTGGAGGTGGGTGGGCAGAAGCTGGAAAGTGCAGGGGGTCAGAGGAGGCAGGGGGAACTCAGGGACTCTGCGGTAAAACCTTGGATGTCAGACTGCGAACTCCAGCCCCTGGCCAAGGCCAGCCTGCCGCCTTCCGTACAGCCCACCAACTATGAGTGGTTTTCATATCAATGGCTGAAAAAAACCAAAAGGGCACTGTTCTGTGCCATATGGAAATTACGGTATGTGGATTTCAAGTATCAGCATCCATAAAGAAAGTTTTATTGGAGCCCAGCTCCACCTCTGGTTATCGCCTACCGCGCTTCCATGCTTGACCGGCAGGCTTGGGCGCTGCGACAGAGTCCTCCTGGCCCCCAAAGCCAAAAAATTTACTGCCTGCCTCTTTACTGGCAGATTTACTGTCGGCTGACCCCTGCTCTGGCGAGAGCCTCAAACTCCGGCTGGTCGATTCAATTAAACGTTCCCAAACAGAAGCATTGAGCTGTTATTGGTAATTGGGTGTCTTTTCCTGTGAACCGAGGGCCCCCGCTGCAAAGGCGGAGAGCGGCCTTGCGGGCCCTGCCCGGGCTCTGCGCCGCCCCCCAGCCAGCGCCCGCGTAATCCTGGCGCGGCGCTTCTGCCGCTGCGACTGGAAGCCGCCTGCCTGCGGGACCTTGGCTCCTTGAGGTTTTCCCTCGAGCAAGCACACGGGGACTGCATCCAGCTCCTCACGATATCACAGCAAAAGAAGAGCTACATATGGAAATATGTATAAAATGTGTTACCCTGCTTTCCATTTCTTGCAGACTTTAAGCGCAGCCCAGCCGTATTTAAATCATCGGATGTGTATTAATCACAGCGTGATATGCGATGTTATTAAACATCACAACGGTGTTTCCTATCATATGTATAGATAACCGTTGCCTAATTAGTCACCCTCGTGGCGTGTATTTTGCACGGCTGCAGTGAAGACTGCTGTAGTGAACACACTCACTGCACGTCGTGAAGCACCTCGTAGGTGTTCGCAGATGCAGGTTTCCCCGCGCGGCGTTTTCTTTGCCCTTGGTCCTTGCACACTGTTTCTCAGAGAAGCACGTATCACCCGTCATAGAACTGCCTTCCTTCCTGCAACTTTCTACCAACTAGTTCTTTAATTAGGTTCCTGCGTAAACTGCCCATTTTTAAAAATAGGTGGGGTTTTTTTCAGTTTAATATTCCCCAAGGGACTCGTTACATAATCCAGAGTCAAGGTTTTAACTTCCTGAGTACAAGGGGGCGGGGCCTGAGTTTGCGGCTGATCAGTAGAGAGAGACGGGTGATGGAGGGTGCGCTGGGGAAAGGGGGAAGGGCAGAGTTGTTTTTCTGAGAGGCTGAGTGAGAGAAGGGAAGATAGAAGCAGGCTCAAGGTCAGGGAGACTAAATGGTGGAAGGATGCATTTGGGAAGAACGTAGATGGAAAGAAGAAAGAGGCCGCGGGTAGCTGTGGTCTTGGAGGGAGGGTGAGTGTGGGTTAGCATGGGAACGTGAGTTCACCTGCACCACTCACTCCGACAGAGCCCCGTGTAAGGGGAGCGTGGGCGGAGGTGGGTGGGTGTCCGAGACAGCTTGCGTGGGGGGGGGGGGGCAGCATGTCAGTGAAGGCAGGGATGGCATTGTGTCTGTGTGTGTGTGTCGTGTGATGTTGGGAAGGAGAGAACACAGAAGATGGGAGCCTTGGGAAAGGCATTGTCGCTTCCCTCCCGTTTCTGCAGCCTGACCCTGGACACAGATCCCCCATCCAGCCTTCCCCGGCTCTGCTTCCCCCTGCGGTCAGTCAGGTCTGAAGTTAAAAGGGAATTGTTTGGACAAGCCTGTGAAGTGAATGCTTTTCCAGCGTGAGTGGGAGAGCTTGAGGGGCTCTGCTTAGGTGGATGCCCATCGAACTGCCTCGGGCTGTATGCATAATGGCCTTCACAGAGCACCTTCGCTTCTCTTCCCTGGGTTCTGGCGTTCAGATTGGTCTCAGGCATCTATCCAAACCTCTGCGTGGGTTGAACCTACTGGCGTCCATCTCCTAAATTGTCCACAAACCATAAAGCCTGTTTGCATGATTTGATTGTATCTGTTCCAGCAAGATTCTGAGTGAGCATGTGTTCACCTGGACACATGCATGTTCATGTGTGTGCATGTGCCCACATGTATCTGTGGGTGTCTGTGAGCATGTACACAAGTGCATAACACTGCAGAGAGAGGAGCCCTGGTTATGGAGACTTCGAGCAGCATTGCTTTGGGAAAGAGTTCAAGCAAAATTATCTGCACAAGTTTTGTGCTTCTCTCCGTAGGAATGATGCTAAGCCACAGGAATGCCAGCTCGAGGGATGATCCCAGTTATTCCATCCCCAGGCTGTCGCCCACAGAATGCACCAGAGGAAGCCAATAACAATAAAGAGAGTTGCCCAAGGTTGTGTTAAGAAGAAACAAAAAGTCACATGGTGAGCAGTTTTGGCTCTGCACGCCGGGAAGAGGGCAGAGTGCTGGGGGTTCTGTGTGGGGAGCAGGCCTCTCTGAGGCTGTCCTGCTGGGCCACCTGCAGCAGAAGGGCCTGGAAGGAGAAGCTGACCTGGGGCTGGAGAGAAACCCACTCTGCCAGTGGAGAAGGTGGGGCCGAGGAGGAGAGAGATTGTTGTGGCCAAAAGCATTTCTGGGTTCTGCTTGCTCCATTAACTCTGCAGAGAGAGGGCCCCGTCCCAGCCAATGCAGGTGTGAACATTCAAAATTGGGCCCCGGGGGCAGGAGCTGCCAGCTGCTTGGTGATGGGCTCTACCACCGTCCAAGTCCAGACTGTGCTCAGCGTTCCTGCCCCTCACCCCTTTCCCAGCAGGGCACTTGCCCCCCCCACCCCCCCGCTCTCTCCTCCCTCCAGCCCTTTGCAGCTTCCCATGTAATTTGCTTGTAACGAGCCTCATAAAGTTGGGCCTCGCTTCCTAGGCTAGCAGGCTGATGAGGGGAATGAGCTCGTGGTCCTGGCGGTAGAACACCAGGGCTAATGCGAGTCCCAGGGGGAGCTGCCTGCCTGGCTTTTTCAGGAGTAGAGGCCATTTAACAACCCCCAGACTCTCCAAGTGTCAGAAGAGGAAAGCCTGGCATGCTCTTGGAGAGCTCTGTAATCCTGATCTCTGAGAGTTCTGAGGGTTCATCAGCCCTGTTTCCAAGTCCAACCTCCTCCCTCCCCTGCTCCCACCTCCCGACCTTCAAATCATCATAAACCAAAGCCTTTTACCTCACCTCTTCTCCTGGAAGTTTTGGGCCCCTCCCACAGCTCACTGTCCCTTCTGTCACTCTCCGCCCTTTGGGCATCATCTACCTCCCTTCCCATCAGCGTTGTCATGTGTCATAGGCCTCCTCTTCCTTCTTTCTCGAGACTGCTTACCTCCTCCTCGCCTGTTCTTCCCTTTCTTTCTCTCTCTCTCTCTCTCTCTCCCCCTTCCCCTCTTTCATTCCTCCCCCCATTCTGTACTTTTCCGACCCTCTGCCATATGGCCTACTGGCTTGGCATCTCAGTGGTATATGGACAGATGGACAGAGATTAGAGCAATGAAGTAGGCAGTTTCTCAAGGTGAACTAAAAAGCTTTGCTCTTGGTTCTTCCACTGTACTCAAGGCACTTACACATTTAAAAAACCTGCAGAGAGCACCGTCTGTGGTGCCGCCGTGTGAGACACGGGGGCTCTCTCTTCCGCTGGAACCTGAGTTACCACAACTATTTTTACTGATATTATCATGAAGCTGTAGTACCATAATATTCATAACTATGTTAGCTATTAATTTGTATTATTAAGCTTTACTATACTTAGTAATTAGTTAATATTACCACCTATACTTATAAATGTATTAAATAACTCCACATATATTGTGCACACAAATAAACACAGCTCTCTTTGGTACCTTCTGTGTGTCGGTCATTATGCTAGTCTTTGGGGATATAATGTGCCCTTCGTGAGGCTTAGGAACATTGCTGGACTGGCCCAAGGTTACAAGCTAATGTGCGGGCGGCTTGGGTGTTTTCCAGATACAGGTCCTGCCCTTTCCTCAGCAGGTTTCTCAAACCTGCTGTACAGGAGGTCCATCCGGGAAACCAAAATAGAGTGACATCCGGGTCCTGCCCCTGGAGATCCTGATTTCACTTAGATGGGCCATGTCCTGGGCCCAAGATTGTTAGGAGTCCCCCCACGAGATTGGAATGTGCGGCAAAGAAGCAGCACCTCGAGCACCTTGGAAACCGCACTGTCCAGCGTTGCGCTCTGTCTTCGTGCTTGTTTGCACCCAGATGAACCGTGTTTCCTCTGTGAGGCTTGACGCGTAACTGTGTGGCCTACAGTCTCTATACGGCCCCTAAGGCTCAGCATGATGTTGGAGGCACTGTGGAGAGACATCACATACTTGGTGCATTTCTGCAAGTATAATACAAGTTGGGGGGTGGGGTTTGGTGGCAGGAAAGACTAGCAAAGCAGGTCCCAGGCCCTCATCTAGTGGCCGAGGGCCTGGGCCACTTTCTCTGACAATTCTTTAAAAACGCCACCCAACAAAGTGGCTCCTTTAAATGTCCAACAAGCTCCCTTACTTGCCCTCAGTCTTTATTTTCCCCACCTTTACAGGATGGTTGTCCCCATGAAATTTCTCTCTCCATTTCATTTTTTAAACTACACCCAGTTGCCAATTTGGCTTTCCAGAACCCATCCCCCCTTTCAAAGCTGGAACCTAAAGGCCAGGCTTTGCCACCAGCACAGAAAGATCCAGTCGTCCTGCCCTTCCCTGGCTCCCCTTCCATGATGCCTGGAAGGCCTTGAGGGCGAGGGGCGGCGGTGCTGGGAGCAAGTCTCACAGCCTTCACTGCCTGAGCCCTCTGGCGGACCACCTTACCCGTCCTGTTGCAGCCATGGCGCTCTTGGCACGCACCCCCGACCTCTTCCAGCCCCCCGTGTGCATCCCCCAGTCCCAAAACTGCTTCCACGTTTTCAGTGCTCATTCCAGCAGCAGCCAATGGTCAGCCCCAAAGTCTGTCTTTGTCAGCTCAGGCTGCTATCACAGAGAACCGTAGACTGGGCGGCTTAACTAACAGAAATTTATGTCTCTCAGCTCTGCGGCTGGGAAGTCTGAGATCAAGGGCACGCTGATCCTGTTTGGTGCGGGCTCCTTTTCAGATGGCTGCCTTCCCGCTGTATCTTCACGCTGCAGACAAGATCCGGGTCTCTCCCTCATTAACGATGGCATTTCTTGTGTCGCGAGGGCCCCACTCTCGTGACCTGATGCTAATGGTTCTCCCACAAGCCTTACCTCCAACACCATCATATTGTGGTCGGGGCTCAGCCTATGAATGTGGGGGCAGGGATGCGAACATTCAGTCTGTTGTGCCCTATATCTGTGGAGGGGGATTGCGTCGTGTGTTTAGCTCAGATAAACTCAGAGCGTCCTCTGTCACCAAGGTGCCTGGTTCTAGGAAGTAGAAACCCAAATATCCCTTGGTTCTTGGAAAATGTAAAGTACTACAGCTCCATCTCCCCGAATGTAGAGTTGTGAGTTATAGGGGCCAGGGACGGTGGGATCTTTTCTTTGAAGAAGCTTGGAAGGGTTCATTCTTTCATTCATTCATTCAGTCCATCAGTTGGTCAACATCTATTGAGCCCTTTGGAACAAGTGCCAGTTCTAGGAACAGAAGTGAATAAAGCATCAACTCTGCCTTCAGGTGCTCCCAGTTTTGTGGGGAGAAAGACATGAATGTAAATAAACACTGAGTACATTGTATGGTGGAGCAGAGAGCAGAGGCTCCTTTCCGTGCGAGGCATGGGAAGTGGGTGCTTAGGGAGGGTGCCGGGGAGACAGTGAGGAAAAAGTGTAGGTTAGAAAGAGAGGCAAGCACTGGCTGAGAGTGGGTGCAGGGACCGCATTGCGCCCAACGGTGAGCCCACAGAGCAGAACTGATGAATGAGGGATACAGTGAGGGCAGCAGACAGGGGCAGGAGGGAAGGATAGATGGAGGGGTTGCCCCAGCTGATTGTCCGACGGTAACCGCCTCCTACAAAGGTGGTCTCAGGCTGCAGTTGCAAGGATGCTGTTCCCATCATGCCGAGCTTGTCTGCGATAAAAGAAGAGAGCAGGAAGTTTCCGGTTGGGTGTTGCCTTCCCTCTGAGAACTGCAGTAGTGTCGGCAACAGGCTACAAATCCGCCAACGTAGTTTAAAACAACAAGGACTTTCCCAAAAAAAACAAAAACCCCTCTATGTTTCCAAAGGCACCCGCCATATATTCTCTCTATTGATGTCAGAGATTTCTATGGATGAAATGTTCCATACCTTTATTTCTTAAAGTCCCACCAAACACATGATTCAGTTCCTCTCCCGTCTGACACTGTGGCTTCAACAAGCCATTTCCTCCCCAAGTCTCTTCTTAGCAGAATGAGTGCAAAACACGTCCCAGAGCTGCGGCCAGAAGAGACCCCACTGAATAGATCTGTGTTTGTTTTTAACATCATTATAGGAGCCTCGGGAAATTCCACGTGTTCTGTTTGCCGGAGGGCCTTGAGTTTTCAATAAAGCTGTAGTTGCAGAAGCCCTGAGGGAATTCTGCATCCCTGACTACCACCCAGGGACAGACACCACTGTCTCATTCCCGGATAAATATGTGTGTGTTGATGTGTGTGTACTTTTTTAAATGAGAACTCAGTTGAGCTTTTGGAGAAAGTAAAAAGCTTATTTTGGCCCGGCTCAGTGTGGCTCAGTGTGGTTGGAACGTTGTCCTGTAAACTGAAAGGTTGGTTCCCAGTCAGGACACATATATCTGGGCTGCGGGTTTGGTTCCCAGTCGGGACACGTGCAAGAGGCAATGTTTCCCTCTCACATCCATGTTTCTCTCCCTCTTTCTCTCTCCCTCCCTTCCCCTCTCTCTAAATCAACAAGCGTGTCCTAGGTGAGGCTCAAAATACATAAATACAAAAATGGAGGGAGGGGAGAAGGAAGAGAGGGAGGGAGGAAAGATGGAAGGAAGGAAAGAAGGAACTTATTTCAGATCTGGGTAGCCTTCTACTAAGCTTATTCTTGCCAAATGGGGATGTGAGTCTCTGTTGCAAGTTGGTTGTTTTCAAAAGTGGCAGGAAACAGTAAAAGAGGAGGAGAGGGGTTTGCAGGTGCAAGAACCAGGTCCTATGAGGGAGCAGGGGCTTTACAGAGTGGATCCTCACGGCAACCAAAGAGGCAGGAAAAAGTATCTTCGTTTCACACATGGGAGTATAGACACTCAAATGACTTGGGTAATTTGCCCAAGATCACAGAGGTGGGAAGCACCTGACCTGGGCCCCACAGGTTGGCCTCAGAGCAAGCTCCGAATTCAGGCGCGTGGGCTGAAAATTCCATGTGCAGAATTAGCTGGGGGAAGAGAGGCCTCCTCTGATTAATCTGGGAGGGTGATTAACGAGGGACGTGCCACCGGGTGTGTAAAGTGATTTTTCTGCCTTACAAAACCTTCTGCAGCTCTTATCTCATAGGCTGGAAGGACCAAATGAAGTATGGATTTCTCAGGCAAGGAAGCTGCCGCTTGACAGCGTCACTCAGTGCATCCGCGGCCGGCCAGGGCTGGACCCCGGCTCCAGGGACCTGAGTCAGAGGCCTTAACCCTGCATCTGCCCATCTCAAGCCTTGACAGGCTTCAGAACCAACACAAATTTCCAGATACCACCTCACATTCACCCGATCAAAAGCCCCCTGTGATGCTTCCTGGCACCAAAGTTTGTGAACACACGTACGTTTTTATTGTGGTCCCTCAGACGTCACGTGGAGGAAGACCTGGTTTGACCGTTACACAGAGGTAGCCTTCACTGGTGTACCTTGTAGTCTATCAGTGCCTCCTAATCTAAAAAAAAACATTCTCAAAGGACGATGAGAAAGTGCCCCTCATTCGCTGTCACTTTTAACAAGCCTCGCTATTGGCCAATTCTTCTTTGTGTCTAACTAGAACTTTTCTTCTTTGGTTTTTTCATTGTATCACTGGAAACAGAGAACATAGGCTCGCCCTTCCCGGTGTAGTAACAGTCCCTGTAATTGAAAGCAGCTCTGATGTCTTTCCTCAGAATCCTCCCCCTCAGACTGAATACTCTTGGCATCGAAATATGAAGTATTTTTAGACCGAGGCAGCTCTGAGTTGTGGGCCCTGAGGACGGCATCGCAGAGAAGCTCCAAAGATACACTTTTTTCCCCCTAACGTGACATATTTTGAATAAATATTACTTAAGATTCCCACTGATTTCACTTAAGAATGGAAACATACATTTCCCATTTCCTCTTGTTGCCCTAAATTTTATTTAAAAGCCACCTAAACTAAAGTTACAAACCATATAAACAGAAACGAGCATTTTTAAGTCCCTGATCGTAGCAAACATACTACTTATGCAAATCAGTGAAAAGGATTGGACTTTTTTTACTCGTTGCTCAAACAAGATTTATAGCTGCCCATTATCTTGGTTGGAAAAGGTTGGTCAGACGGGCTCACATTTCCTCCCATCTTTCTGTAGCTTTTTCCCCCCCTTAGGAAAAACGACAATAAAAGACAGAAAAAAAACACCTCTTCTTCCTTTGATCCCTGCTCCCACCTATAAAAAATCAGAGTATTTCTTTTTTAAATCCCTGGGAGGTGATTATAGTTTGGCCTTAGAANGAAACGAGCATTTTTAAGTCCCTGATCGTAGCAAACATACTACTTATGCAAATCAGTGAAAAGGATTGGACTTTTTTTACTCGTTGCTCAAACAAGATTTATAGCTGCCCATTATCTTGGTTGGAAAAGGTTGGTCAGACGGGCTCACATTTCCTCCCATCTTTCTGTAGCTTTTTCCCCCCTTAGGAAAAACGGCAATAAAAGACAGAAAAAAACACCTCTTCTTCCTTTGATCCCTGCTCCCACCTATAAAAAATCAGAGTATTTCTTTTTTAAATCCCTGGGAGGTGGTTATAGTTTGGCCTTAGAAAGATGACTCGTATGCGTATTTCTTGTGACATGAAAGACCATAGCCATGTCCTGGGAGGAAACGCAGTTTGGGAGGTGTGACGAGGCCAGCAGGAAGGATCAGAAGTCTCCATCCATACACCCCTCCTCTAGGACTTGGCCAGTATTTCGTGCTCACTTATTCCATGGCACTTCGGCCACCATAGGTGTCTGGGGACTCTCTTGGCTCTATTTTGTATTCCAAAAAGTTTGTTATGCTTGTACAGCGAAGCTAGATGAAATAACCAGTCAAGCTCCAAGTTCTAAATCCAGTAAAAGACAGTAGCTGCTGTTTAATTCCTTTTGTTCTACCTTCTCGTCTTGCTTTGTAGAACGATGTGAGCATTTAAAAATAGCCGAGTAAAAATAAAATTATTTGAGGAGGTGTTGAGCTAGTGCACTGTTTCTTCCTCACCCTACCAAAGGCCCGGCCATGCGCAGACGTATTCAGCAGAAAGACCCGCACACCCTGGAAGGAGGAAGTCCTGACACTAACGCGGGGGACTGGCACACAGAGTAAGTGCCTGTCATTAGGAAATATGCGCAGACACAGCGCTTTATGACCCATAAACACCAGTCTTCCCACTGCCAGCCAGTGTTCTCTGGAAAGACCATTCTGCCTGATGTCCTAAATGTCACCTACAAAAGAGCTCTTTTGTTCCTAAATGATCATTTTCTTACACAGGCTTTTGTCTGCCGATGCATAAAACCTGCAAAGAAAACCAACACGCCATGCTTGGGAAGGACACTCAGGGTAGCACCTTCCTCCGGCGCAGAGGGTCAGGGCAGTAAAGGAAGACAGGACAGAGAGAGCCAGCCCCTTCTCGTCGCGGCTAAATACAAGTGGGGTTGCAGATGTCTTGGACGGTGATGGACGTTTGGCTCAGAACTGCCTGCATTTGTTTCCCAGTCACCCTCATGCATCCTCTGACGGAAGCAGTCAACTGCTCTCTCCCCTGCCCACCGTGACCCGAGCACACACACACTTCAGAGAGGCTCAGCACACACACATGCACTTGGCTGGGCAGGTGTTTTGGCAGCCACGAGAGGAGACTTCCTGAAGGACTGATGCTCAGAGGTCCCTTCAACCCTGTAAGTCCTCTGCAGAAAGAGATGGGTCATTGAAAAGCGGCTTCTTCAATGTAAGACATCACTGTGCCGTTGGGTCCTAATATGCCTGATCAGACCCAGGGGAAGGAAGGGGAACCCAGCCTCCTTTAACTGTAAACCAACAAGGTGCTCTCATGTGGTGTCTCCTACCTTAGGAAGTGCAATGTCTTGAATGTACCTAGGCACATGCCATCCCAGAATTGTCCTCAAGAGGCATTCCCAAAGGTTGGCCTCATAGCACAGCATTTTCCATTGACTCCCTTACTTCTGAGCGGGGATGGAATTTTCACTTCCCCGCCCTCCCCACTTTCTGTGTTGTCCAGGACTGACTTGCTGTCCTAGACTTGACCTTCTTCATTCCTGAGGAGGTTCACAGGGGAGTGTGACTTTCTGCTTGGTTTCCTACCAGCCTGGATGGAATTGAGCTAGCGATGGCTGGCAACAACATGGTCTTATTCACGTGGCACTTGTGTTTTGAAAGCCTTTGTTGACATTCACAAGCTGAAGAAATATCAGTGTTGGCCATGCCAAGCGTGGGCTAGGCACAGAGGAGCCCCCACACAAATTTTTGTGGTCAAGGGTTCTCACGTCCATGAAGACTTCTTGATTCTAAAGCCTTTTTTTTGTAAGATGGTCCCCGTGTGCAATTTTTCCTTCCAATCCAGTTCAGCAGATATTTTGCTGGTATTTTGCTGGTATACGCTCAGTACCTTGCTGACCCAGGGGCTATGGCAAAACTAGAGAACTGTGCCTCAGTTTCTCCAAGGAACCTGTTGGTGCAAATGAGCCTCATCTGCACACTAAACAGTCAAAAAGCAGTGGATAAAGCTCATAATCAGGCACTAAACTCTGACGCTAACCTGACGATCCTGCATGAGTTACAAGATTGATAGACCAATGTGGCTGGCTCTCCTGGAGCGGTAAGCAGGCTTGGAGGTAGTAGGTAGCAGGGGAGGGCTATTGGAGACATGGAAAATGTGCTTGGCTGATACAGAAATAAGGGTTAACCAGAAACTGATGCTCTGAGCCATCTCTGAGTACTGTGCGAAAGGCTGATCCTTTGGGTTTTGTGCTGCCCCTTCGAACATGCCACGCGCCCCTACCCTGGCAGTCCACACAGACAGTGCTGGTGACCTAAAAGCCTGGTCCTTGAGGCACAGCCTAGAAAGTATCTGGCAAAAGCTCCGGAAGTCAAATATTTCCAAATGATCAAGCCCCCAAGGTCAAGGCATCACTCCTGGGTTGGCCAGGTAGCTTGGCCTGTGTCACTACCTGGGTTTGCGCTGCGCACCCTGACCCAGCTGCTCCATGACAGGCCTAAGAAGCCTGGACAAGAATGTAAATGGATTATGATAAATCTGCCAGCCTCATCCAAAAGCCCGCAGTTTAATCCTGGCTGTGTTTACTGATGTGTTGGCAGACTCAAATTTTTTTTGTCTGTTTGTTTTTGTTTTTTAGAGAGCGCATCATTAAAATACACTCAGAGGTCAGTATAGCTTAGTAGCTGAGTGCAGGCACCAGAAGCAATTGCTTGGATGGGAACCCTAGCTCTGTTTCTTAGCTGCATGACTTCTTTATTTTTAAATACGGGTGATGACCATAATACATCCATGGGATTGTTTGGAAGGATAAATGAGATAGCGCATAGTGAAAGAATGAGAACCGTGCCTGGGTATGAACTGCACATGCAATAAATATCGAGTCGTCACCATGCTGGTGGCCATTATTGATCCAGAATGGATCTTCGGGGGTGTCTGGCTAAACACGACAGCTTTCCAAATAAGGACGCGGAGTTCTGGACAGGTAAAGTTAGTGACTTGCTGGTGATCACATGTGGGCACTGGTACCCAGGGCTCCTGACGTCATAAAAGAAAAATTTACACCGATGTGTTTTCTTAACCATTAGCAAGGCACATTTCCACACATTATCCCCAAACTCTTCCTGTTAAGCCACGTTGCCTCTGCAGACTGAATTGCCGAGACATTTCTCAGGCGCCGAAGTGTAAGAGTTCCACGGGGAGCCATTCTCGGTGAGTTCCAGAAAGAGGCACTTGTGTAATGAGATGAAGGGGAGGGCCTAGGGAAGGCGCGCTGCCACGGTGCCGCCGGGGGCGAGTGTGAGGCCTTCGGTGCTGCGGCGGAGTCACGTTCCATTATTAACTTGATGCTGTGTTAACTTAGCCATTTTTATGAGCCTCACAGAGAGTCCTTCAGAGGGTGTGGCACTATATTCTGTGAGCCCAGTTTTCCCAACAGGCTCGTGAGACATTGCCTGCTTTTCTTCAGCACCCAAGAGCCAATGACCAGCATGACACCAGGTTGGTGGCAGTTCTTCTTTTGGGAAGAACTGAGTCCGGGCTCTGAGAAATAATACCTGCTTATTGGGGGCGTGGTCTCTGGAAGCCCACCCTGCCTTCCCCCTTGTTTCTGCCTGAATTCGCCCACCTGCTGCCAATGACAAGCAAACTGGTGGGCCAGTCGTCCACCTGGGGCATCTTTTGCGCTGGGTGGACCTGTCTGGTCCAGGCATTGGCCTCCTTGAACAATTCTATTTCCCCTGGAGCAAGAGGGAGAAAACAATGTTTTGCTAGAACTCTGAGGGAGATCAGCATGTGTTGTTTGAGAAATGACTTGGGTTGGTGGGCTGAGACTTCCAACTTGTGTTGTATTAAATAGTAACAGCCTGATGGTGTATTCGGGTGAAAGGCAGAATTGCTTGGGAAAGTCGAGGAACAACAGGCTGGGGGTGGATGTGGGAATTCTGTCTGAGGTCCACAGTGGGGGTACAGGCGAGTTCCGTCTGGTGAGAACACTTGAACTATTCTGCTCTAGGAAGTGCAGTGCAAGCCCTTTCTACAATACTTTTCTTGTGATTCTTTAGTCAAATCTATGAGCACACCATGAACTGGATTTCTTTTAAAATGTGACGGAGCCTGTGTTGAGATATCATCTGGTAGACAAAGACCTTCGAATTGGTTACCGGGAACCAGAGGAGAGCAGGGAATTTAGGTTAAAAATCCTTTTACTGTTCAGTGATGACCTGAACAGTAGAAAAAATTCTTCTTTCTACCTATAACTACCTAATCCTTGGTAGGACTGTCCATCCTTCAACTTCCCTAACTCTGGAAATGTTTCTCCTGTTTTTGTCCACTGCTTAGATATAACGGACTGAATTGTTTCTTCCCAGCATGTACAGGTTGAAGCCTCCACCCTCAGTGTTACTGTAATTGGAGATGGAGACTTGAGGGAGATAATGAAGGTCAAGTGAGGTTATCTGAGTGGGGCCTAACCCAACAGGATTCATGTCCTCATAAGAGGTAGAGACTCCAGGGAGCTCTCTGTCTCAGCACACACTCAGAAACAAAGGCCATCTGAGGACACAGTGAGAAGGCAACGTCTGCCAGCCACTGAGAGGTCTCATCAAGAAACCAACCCTTGCTGGTAGCTTGATCTGCCGGCTTCCCAGCAGTGAGAAAGCACATTTCTGTGGCTTGTAATGGCAGCCGATGGATGCAGTGTTGTGCCAGTAAAAGAATGCCCTCTCCCTTGCTATTGGGCATGGCTGAATATTAAATTTTTCCTGCCTGTTCTTCTACCTAGAATGCTCTACCACTCAGTGTGCACACCTCTCCTGGAAGGACAGGTCCTTATTGGAAAGCCTGTTGAGCTGGTGGACGGGGCTGATGTCCACATGGGCTCTGGCTTTTCTGTCAGTCCAAGTGTAACAGAGCAGCAGAAGCAGTAGGAGATATATATGTGTATGTGTATGCATGCATGTTATGTATATTTTTAATGTATATTATGAATAGACTTTAGCAGTTGTAGGAGCCGGCTTTTGAAGTTCCCAGGGCAGGCGGGCAGGCAGGAAGGGAGAGAAATTGCAGCCCCAGCTGCTGCTCGTGCCAGTGAGGTGAGTCAGCAGTTCTGCAACAAGAGTTGAGCACAGAGGTCTCTGAATGAAGGAACGTTTCACAGTGTACTTTCTCCCCTATTGCATAGAACCTGTGCTATTCAAACAGGGCTTAGTCCCTCTTTAAAAGGCTTCCATCTATATTAAATCAAGCCCTTCCAGGATAATCTCTCCTTTGATTAACTCCAACTAATTTGGGTCTTTAATTGCATCTGAAAAATCCCTTCATGTAGCATCGAAACTAGTGCTTGATGAATATCTGGGGGAAGGTGAGTGTATATCACAGGAAGAGCAGCTGGCTCCTTTGAGGCTCCAGCTTTCCAGAAAGGTGCTCCCTTGCAGCCCACCCTAATCAGAAACACGCCAGAGGGAATTCTGGGGAATGTAGTTTAGCTTAGCCAAGTTGTCACATCACAAAGCCATCACAGCGTTCCGTGATTGCTCAGGTGCTGCTCGTAGACTCTCAGGTTTTTGTCCCACCACCTACCTAGGGCTGGTCTATCAAAAACAAACCTTCTCTGTTCATGGAAGAGACGGCCAGCCTTTAGAAAGACACACAGAGTCTCCTATCCTGTTCTTCCTGCAGTTATTCTTGGGTTTAAACCCTGTCTGGTTTCACCAAGTGCCAGTGGTTGGCTCTGTTTGCTGGAATGTCCTAGGAAGGAAGGATCCACACCCTTATCTTTGTGGTTTGTTTTGTTGTACTTTTTCCAGTTATACATGAGGTTGAATAATGTTGCTACCACTTACCAGCTATGCGAAGTTGGGCTGATGCCTTATTTCTCAAGGGCTCACGGAATGATGACCTCTTAGGGTTGCTCTGTAGGTTCAAAGACCAAATAAAGGTGAAACAGCTGTCTGCACACTGTTGGAGCTGGATAAATGATAACACATCATAATCACTATCATCTCAGTATCATTCTTTATGATTCTCTATAAGTCTTTAAAGACCATCACAGAGTAAATTCTTCACCCAGAGCCATCGCAGAGAATTTGTATCAGTTGCTTTGCTCCTCACCCTACCAAAAGTTATCTCAAGTTCCTAGCTACTTTAAGACAGTTATTCAGTAGGGCTAGTAATGGATATCACCCCTTTATCATTTTTCTTACAGATAGTGCCTAGAGCATTAGCAGCAGCAATGATAGATATAATAATGATAATTTCACAAAACTTCAATGTGCCTGCTAAAGGATCCAGGGACATTCTGAACAGCAGGAGAGAAAGTTTCTTCCTACCAATTAATGGCAAGCCAAGTCTAATTTGCCGCCTGCACAGCATTTTTGGACCTGTCAGAGAGAAAAGAAACCAGTGAACCTTCATCTTGTCACTAGCCTTCTTGAGGACAGCTCTCGAAAGCAAATGAATATAGCACTCATTAGAGTAAAAAATGGAAGGCCTGTGTCAGCCCCTTCTGTTCTTGTCTTGGCTGGAAGCAAGTCCATTGTCATCAGTGAGGACGTGGCCCCGAAAAGCCGCTGGACCTGCAAACTCATCTCCTGATGCTGGAGAATAAATATCCCCTGAAACTCTTTAAGAAAAGTTGAGTGTTAAGTTGACCAGTTCTCCTGTGGCTTATGAGTCAGGAGAGTTATAAACATAAAATGGGTTCCACTGTTTCAAAGTCCTTAATCTGGGAAAATGCTCTACAAGGCAAGAAAAAGTCCAAAAAGAGAAGGCAGGGCTTCTGAGATGGGAGTTTTCCTCATCTCTTCTGATCACCTAGAAAAACAATGCACACATAACAACACACACGTCTCTGTCACCCGCTGTGAGCATCTTCCTTGTTACAACAAACACGGAAACAGAAGCAAAACAAACAAATCCACAAACCCCTCCCCAGTAGTATTCACCAATACCTCTTTTCATTTGTCACTTTGGCTTACAATTAAGGATGCAGCCACTAGCATAATATGTGTAATGTAAGACCATGATGTTAAAATATAGATTATAGTGTATTTGCTCAGTAATTCATTAATTCAGCATATATTTAGTAGACCTTTCAAGTGTCAGGAATGTTGCAAAGGAAATCTACTTCCAACCTAGGAATTTTGCCTTCGATGAAAATTATCATGTATTTATTGCTATTTTTACATAAACTTTATGCCATCAACTTTTAATTTATTGATGATGAACGTAATCAGAAAGAACAAGCTCTTCTGGAACGTTTCTCCCCAATTATGGTAATCTAATTTTCATCTTATCCTCATGCCTTGATTAAAATTGCCTCCTTCCTTTGTTATGAACTCCGGTTTCCACCTGAACAGCACATCGCTTTGGAGCCTTTCCACCATAGCAGCCCCTCTGGGGGGCCTTCCTCAGCTACCAGAGACCTGGAGACTCCTTTTTCTTCATCCCACTTATTTTTGACTTATTCGCCCTGTTTGGAGTTTAGAGGCAGGAGGTGGGCTCGGGGTCAACCCAACAGCCTCTCTGCCTGCTTCTGCCCTCACTTACCCCCATGTCATAGTGGAGGGAAGGTGGGACAAATGGACCAAGGTCAAGGAGATTCACTGGGCCGAGGTCTGAGACAGCCTCCCTATCTCTGCGGGTATTTCTTCGGAGGTCCTCTTTTTCATAGGACGTCAGTGAGAGTCTGGGACAGTGTCAAGAAGGCCTCAAGTGAGTGGTTCACTGTAGGCACCCGGGGGACTTAGAATCTCGCTCCTTGGGAATTGCACGGAGCAGAGTGGTGGAGGAAATGCAGGCTCCTGACCGTGTCTCTAGCTGTGTATTCCCAGCAATCCAACTTCCTTTGAATAAGAGGGACCAATTTCATTTGCCTTTTAAATTCCTGAGTCAGAGCTCTCTTGTCTTTGACGTTTCTGTGTCTGCTCCCCCATGGGGTAGGCTGACCCAGAGAGAGTGAGAAGTCCCCCAACAGAACCTGAGGACCACTTCCCCTGCAATTACATCCATTTTCTCTGGTACAGATATAAAGACAACTACAAATATAAATAGTTTTCCCTTGAGAAGTCCTTCAAGTTCCTGCCTCCAGATCATAATCAGTGACTCAGGTCGCCCGAGGCTGGCATAGCATCAGACATACCGTCTTCTTCCAAGATTTGTTTTCCAAAAGCTTGGATCTCTCACCACAGAACGTTTTCAGGCAACATTTACAGCCAGGGGACTTAATGAGTCTTAATATGTGGGAGACTGAATTTATTCCTGTCAGATCTCACCGTCATCATAGGGACATTTTATCAGACCCAGGCATTTATGATAGGATTATCTCTCAATTTATACATGTACATACACACATATATAATAACACATAAGAAAATATAAATACTGCTTTTGCCTTTCTACAATATTAGACATAATATGGACATAATTGAAATAGGCTCAGTTCACAAACTATGAAGATGAAGAAATAAAAATTAAGGGAAGATAGGAAAAGATAATTGAATATATTTATCTTGCTACCTATTTTCATCAAATAGAAAGCAGGAATGCAGCCTGTAGGGCAGGATGTTCTTAGGCCTCAAGTCACTCGAACATCTCGTGTGGGCCTGTTTGTGTATTAAATCAGAATATTTCAGTCTAGCACCATTTAAGTCTTGGGCCGCCAGGTCCCAGGAAGCTCGGGGCAAGAAGAATAAGAGTTATCTGAAATCTAGACAAGTGCACTGTGAAGGAAGTCTGTCCTGAGACCACCCCTCACAGAGAAAAGAAAACAACCCCAGATGAAGTGTATTCTAATTCAGAATACCATGTGTAATTGGATGTATAACTTTCTATTTCCAAAGGCCATTCACAGCTCTACCTTAAATAGGTTCCATATATATTCATGTGTGTGATCCTATGAATGTGTAATTATATATATGATTCATGGGCAGAAGGCTGTAAGACAATGAGTCATGATGGGTAAAAACCTCTATAAATGTTAGGTCTCACATGGGTTCTAGAAAAGTCTCAGAATGCCTTGCTTTCTCCCTCATCCTGGTCCTGGCAGGACCACCTACGACAGATGCTAACAGAGACTTCTAGCTCTCAATGGAGCCCTTTGAGCTCATGCATGCCTTCCAGCTGCAGAGCGTAGAAACTAGAACTATAGTTAAAAATCCACCTAGACTGCAGATGAGGATTGTTTCTGTTAAAA
The DNA here is from genome assembly GCF_014824575.4 of Sturnira hondurensis. NCBI lineage: Eukaryota > Metazoa > Chordata > Mammalia > Chiroptera > Phyllostomidae > Sturnira > Sturnira hondurensis. The sequence goes on along the minus strand of NW_028094846.1, from coordinate 7,840,398 downwards.
TATCGATGCAGTAGGTTCATGACTTTTTACAGACCTTTAAAGGTATACAGATAGTAATTTTTAAATGCAAAGTGCTATGACCCCATGCTGGAGAAATCCCGAGGAAGAAAATGGCCTCCGGGTTGGAGGAGGAGCTGGGAGCCAACGGCCCAGTGGCCTCCGAACAGAGAGACGGTGTTTCACAAGGACAGTGGACTGTGAAGTGGACTCAGGGGAGAATGACATGGGGGAAAATCCAAGAGATAGGTTTGCACAGAGTGACAGGCAGGTAATAACTGAAATCTGGGCCGGGTTGTGTAGAAGCTAAGTGCAGCCTGCAGGAAGACTCGTATCGCAGGTGGAAGGAAGGAGGTGGAGAAGCCCAAGTGTCCCAGGTGAGTGCCTGGTACACACGCTGGACCGGAACTCATCACTGTTGGCCGGGAGCCAACCAGTGAGCTCATGACACAGAGAAAATGGAATCCCTGGAGGAGTAACGTTTGTTGACTTATCTACCAATGTTACCAACAGAGCTCTTGGATGCTTTAAACAGCCGAACATGTAGAAAACACTAACTTTTTGAATTTTTCAGTTATAGTTCATATTCAGTATTATTTTGTGTTAGTTTCAGGTGTGCAGGAGAGTGGTTATATGATCATAGACACTTTACAAAGTGATCGCCCCCGTATTTCCAGTACCCATCTGCCACTGTGCGTAGTTATCACAGTAATATTGACTGTATTCCCTGCGCTGTACTTTACGTCCCCCTGACTATTCCGTGACTACCAGTTTGTGCTTCTCCGTCCCTGCCCCTTTTCGCCCAGTCCCCTAAGCTCCCTCCCCTCTGGTAGCCGTCAGTCTGTTCTCCGTATCTACAAGACTGTTTCTATTTTGTTTGTTCACTTATTTTCTTCTTCGGAGTCCACGTATACGTGAACTCACATGGTGTCTGTCTTTCTCTGACTGACTGACTTCGCTTGTCACCACACCCTTCTGGTCCATCTCTGCTGTTGCAAACGGTGAGATTAGAAAGCGTTAGCTTCGTTCATCGATGCAACCAGTATGTCAAGGACCTGCTATGTGTACGGCATTATGGTAAATGTCGGAGACACAATGAAGAAGAAAACAAAGCCCTTGCCCCATGGGGTTTTCAAGATATAATACAATACATAAAAATATATATAAGATGATGCATATGCTGTGATTAGAGCCATCAGGACAATGCCCAAGGAGTAAGATGGAGAAAAGTGTGCGGAGATGGACCTACCGAGTAGTCTGGGGAGGCTTCCCTGAAGGAACCAAAAAGTAAGGGGCCTGTTGTGAAGGGTCGTGGGCAGGGAACACCAGCCAGTGACAGCAAAGGAGGCAGCAGACCCAGAGGCTCCGAGGGTGAAATAGCTTGGTATGTTCTAGAAACAGCAGCCCTGGCTGGTGTGGCTCATTAGACTGAGTGCTGGCCTATGAATCGAAGGGTCGCTGGCTCAATTCCCCGTCAGGGCACATACCTGGGTTGCAGGCCAGGTCCCCAGTAGAGGGCATGCGAGGCAGTCACACACAGATGCTTCTCTCTCACTCTTTATCCCTTCCTTGCCATCTCTAAAAATAAATACATAAATAAAAATCTTAAAAAAGATATGTATATCTTTTATATATTTAAAGATCTGTATTATATATAAAGATGTTTGTTTATTTACTCATTCATTTATTTCTAAAGAAACTTGACAGCAGGCAGCCTAGTGGGAGACATGTGATACTGTTGAGGTATGAAGGGGGACAATAGGTGGCTGGAGATCAAAATGGCAGCTTTATTGCTGGAAAACAAAAAGGTAAATGGGAGGGTGTGGCCTTGACCTCTGGGTAAGGGGCCTGCTCATGCCCCTCAGAATTAAATGCTCGCAGGGGCCTCTCTGGATGAAGCCAGCTTCCCCAGTTGGACCTGCATCTGCAATTTACCCCACGGACAGACAGGGAATGAGCAGTCTTACCAATGAGCAGGAAGGCCACCAGCCACCCCAAAAAGAGAGGAGAGAAGGGGCTGGACCTCACCCCTCAAGTTTTTCTTCCAAACCAACCAATCACAGAAGTTGTTCTTCCCATGGGGATCAGAGGCCAGGGGGCTTATTTGAATAGCGGTCCTTTCATCTGCAAACTTGAAGCTGAAAAAGTCGTTCCTGCAAACACTTACTTAGGTTGGTGCCCAACTGTGTGGTTAGACCGCAGAAGGCAGAAAGGAAGAAATGAGATACTGCAGTGGAAACAAAAGAACCATGGCTTTTGATGGGAGAAACCTCCGTGACCATCACCACCATTTTCTTTTCCCTTTGGATGGTGGAGAACCACCAGAGAAGGAGACAGAGAAGACTATGGTAGGGCTTCGTTTCGGTTTTAATCGTAGTTATGGCTATACTGGGTTTACGAAGGGGAGATACTGTCTATCAGGACTGAAGCCAGCCTCATGTCTTACCTGGTTCCTGGATCTTTTAACCCACGCCACAGTGGGTATATGCTTGCAGGTATGTGCCTGGCCCACAAGCATTCCCCATCCCTTCTATTAGTATGTAAACCTCATTGGCTGCTTTTATATCTGTCCATAGAGTTCGCTTCCATTATAGAAATTCAATTTTTACTGCCTGACTCACCAATGAATAAGGTTAAGAATAGAGTTATCCAACATCGTTGGGTTCAGACCAATGAGACAAGATACCTCTTCCTTATTTCATCCAAAACCTCTACCCCGCCCCCCCCCCCTTAAACATCACAAGTTGCTGGGAAACAGAAGAAAAAAAAAATCCCAGTTAGAGTGGGAAGAGCCCTTCATCCTTCGGCAGGCAGACAGGGCTCGGTCTGATTCCCACACGATGAAATCCTGCTCAGCCCACTCTTCCCGTTGCATCCCCTAGGATCCATGAGAGCGGATTTGTTGGCATTTGGGCCTGGCAGGGATGAGATCGCCCAGGTCCACCAGCTGCAGCCCGCTGAGGGCTGAGCTGCAGCCCAGGCAGGCTGAGTGCCCTTCTCAGGATCGGCCGGGAGCAGCACCCTGGCTAAGGGAGCTGGGCAGTCTAGTCTGAAAGGACCCTCTGCTGTCTACCAGGTCCTGACGTCAGCAACAAATTGCCGTTCTTGCTTAAGGACACATTTTTAATTTTGAAAGGGCCTAGTTTAAAAAGTTTTAAGTGGTTGTCTGAGGTCTGCCGTAAAACCCTCAGTCCTTCGCGCAGCACCAGGTTCTTACTCCTCAATTACTTTTGATGATTGAAGCCCTCCTTTGGTTTTCCCAATAATTTTAAATAACATGCTAACACTGCTGGGTTTTGGGGGGGGGTTAGTTTTAGGCATAATCTGTCCATTTCCTACTAAAAAAAAGCAAGATTGGGCTCTCTGAGGTGTACAAACACATGTGCACACGAATGCTCACACAATCGCATGCACACTACTTCTCCCCACCCTCCCATTTCCACTGGATGCCACCGTGAGGGTGTAAATAAACTCTCCCACGGCCGAGTCCCATGGGGCACCATGATTTTTTGAACTAAGTTTTCTTTTCACTTAGTTACATATGCAACCATGTTTAATTCATCTGCAAACTGGATCGCCTCCCAGAGGTGTTGAAGCACACGGGGGCAATCTCTCCGAGTCGCTCCTTTGCTGGGCAGCCTGCCTCCCTCCTGTCTTGCTGTCTGCCAGCTGCCAGCGGGGTCTGCCCCCAGCAGCCCCCCTCCCTCCTTTTTCAGTGACTTCCGGCTCTTCCAGGAGCTTTCCGAAAAGGGTGTGTGAATTGGAGATAAATTTTAGATAACGTCTGTATCTGGAAAGCACCTTTATTCTAGTCTCTCTAATAGGTTGAGCATAGAAATAGTTTTCTCTCCAAACCCTGATGTCCTCTGTCCATTGTCTTCGAGTTTCCTATGTGGCTCCTGAAAAAGTCTCAGCTGATGTTCATCCCAGTTCAAAATTTTTTCAGTCTCTTTCTTCTCCGTGGAGAGTAGGATTTTTTTTTCATTTTCCCACCATCCTGAGATTTCATAATTCTGGACTTTCCTCATCGCAGCCTTGGATGTGGGCCATCACTGACATGCCAAGTTTATCACCGCTTGTTTTCTCTCTAGCGCTAAAATTTCATGTCTATTTCCCCACTTATTATTATTTTTGATGACTGTATACATCCTTTAAAGAATGCTTTTCTTATCCTAGGTGTGGCATTGGGCAGAGGGTTACACCGGTGCATTTATCTGCTACTCTTTACCGTTACACTCCCCAATGCCTTTCTCATGATTCTGGGCTCTGCGTGGTGAACCGTAAATGAAAAACACAGTCCACATCTTTAATAGGTAGATTCCCTTCGTTTATGACGATGCTGCTGCCAGTCATTAGTCATTGAGCTTCGAGTCTGGAGAGGGGGTTTCCTGAACTGCCCATGGGCTCTAGGCGTGTGGTCAGCAAGTCACATCCGTGGATGGGCCGGCGAGACTCGGGATGAACAGTGTGTCTTCCTGTGACGGCCATTCATCAGCTGTGTAACCTTGGCCACTTGGAACATCAGACCTCATCTCCTTCCCTTGGGCAGGAAGCACATCTCTGCTTCTAAGTTTTGTGTCAGGCTTAGAAATTATAAACCGTAAAGCTCTGCACAAATGAAGGAAACATTATATTTTTGTTGCTCCTGCTCCTCGCCTCCCACACGCATCAATCTGTGCCCGCTTATGCCACAGCACAAACCATACTCTGGTTAACTTTGTATTTCCCTGCCCTTCTCCCACATTAGGATGAATGGCTTCTAGACGGGGACGTGGGCCGTGATTTACTCAGCTTGCGCTCACCAGGTGCTAGCACCGGGCATGGTGCATAGTAGGTATTTTCTAGAATGCCGGCTGGATGAAGAGGAGACAGAGCCATCTGGCACGAGCGTTGAACCCATAATCTGCACGTCTTCAGTCGTACCTTCTACCCAACTGCATGTACCGTTAAAAGAACTCCCTTCCACAACAGAGAAGGCCCATTCTTAGTGGGCTCTGGGCAGCCACAGGCTGGTTGACACTGCCGGCCTCGAATACTTGAGAAATTACGCTCCTGCTAAGCCTGACTCCACGTTCTATTACCCATCCCTTGAGCCATATGTTTAGCAACTTATATTTAATAAATACAGCAGCAGAATCCGATTATAGGGAGCCCGGTGATAGTTAAACTTGATTGCCAGGGAAAGAGAGCTAGAATTTTGAATTGTTTTTATGTATTGCAATGGGCAATTGCAATGCCTGTTCCATATGGCGCCGACTCTGCCTGTAGATTGCATGGCCCATTCCCTGTCAGATGGCCCTATTTTGGGTCAGTGATGATGGCAGGGAACAATGTGTAGAGGCAGGTGATCCCCGAGGGGGTCCATTAGATTTCAATTGTTTCCCCTCGATTGCTGTCCCACTGAGGAGCAGTGGGCATGGGCACAGTTGGGCTTGCATCCTTACATTGTTAATTGACACATTGGTATTTAGGATGCTGGCTCTGCCCAGGGCTTTGGAATGACAGAGACAATGGTGGGAAGGCAATAAATGCCTCCTGTAAAGGTTAGTGAATATTGTTTTCATGCTTCCAAAGGCAGGCGTGGGTTCTTTAATCTGCACAGTTCACCTGTTTCCAGCTGTCATAGTTCAGAGGAGAATCCACAGAGCTGCCCAGTGCTCAGCCCTCAGAGTGACATTTCTTCTTCTGTGACCACCCCAACCAGCCCCCAAAATGCATGTCCTTCTTCCTTCTTGAGTCTGCCTGGGGAGTGTTTGCCATCCTTTGCCCTGGCGGGAAGAAGTGCCTTCCTCTCCCATCATTGAATGAAAATTACAGAGCCTTCCTCAAAGATGTTGCCCTCTGGTTCACCTGTTCAGCCTATTAGTAAAGCAGTTGTGCAGCTTCTCGCGGAAATGGCCTGGGACTTGGACAAAAGAACTCCATTCAGATCCCAAGAAGAGACACACTCCCCTCTCCAGGCCCCCTGCTAAGGCTTTTGTGAGTGCTTTTAGTGTCTATTACAGGCGGCCGGCTTTGGTACATTATGAATATCAATGGAGTTCACATCGCTGTTCTCCCCATCATAAAGGAGCACTCATATAATATTCACCAGTCTGGTAGAGACGATAAGTCTGCTTCCCTCCCTGGCCCTTTTCCCTTCCTGTCAAGAGGAATCAACTCAGTGAGCGGGGGCTGCCCAGCTTTCAGTAATTGCTCTGAACCCTGGCCTCCTGAACCGGCAGCTTCCTCATGCGTCCATCGCTTGTCCTTTGCGGGGTTCTTCGTCTTGAAACGTTCTTTCCATCTTGCAGTTATCTTTCTCTCTTTCTTGACCTCTTTCTGTATTTTTCTTTCTGAGAATCCACAGCCTGGCTAATTTACACGGGGGCTGGGGCAATGTCATTGGTGGCCCCTTGTCTCAAGTGCTTTGCTCTCCACAGGAAGGCCAAGTGCTTTCTAGCCGGAATTGGCACGTGTCTTGAAGCCTTAGATCCTTCTTATTTAAAAACACGATTGAGGCTCCTTGCTTGAGCAGTAAAGTCTTAATGACCTACATAAGGCAAGTGCCAATAAAGCAAAACAAGTACTACTTTATGGCCAACCATTCACGGGAAGGAGGTGTGTGAACTAATGATAATAATAGTCCTAACAAGAAGTAGATATTAGGGAAGGGAGGCTGGAGACGGGGGCTGCAATAAAAGGCGCCCTTTCCATCAGTCTCTCCACAGGTCCTGTGAAACAAGGCTGGTGATGCGCCTCCTTCCTGGCTGGTAGGGCACCTTCACTGACCTCGGGCCTCCTTTTTTGACTTGGTCCTTGATCGTTGCAGCTGTGATCCAGATGGGGCCGCCACCTGGAACCAGGTGAAAGCAGGAAGTGGGTCTCCCGGCCTCTACTGTGTTTACCTCTTGCACTGATGCCAGAGGTCCCCCACCGTGGTCCAACACAGTCACTTCACCATGGTTCATAGGCCACTGTCCAAGTCTCGGTCATTTCAGAAGAGCCACAGCAGACAAAAGCCCCTTGCACGGGGAAGCCTCACTCTCTGGAGAGAAGCCTAGAGGCATTTCCGTGTGCTGTAGGGTGCTGGGGTTTCTAGATGGTTTTGGCCTTGTGACTGTAGCTTGAAGCTAAGGAAGACAATATCCTCCCCACCCTGGCCACATACCCCAACAGACCCACCCCAGAAAGTCCTCTGGCAGCAGGGTTATCTGGTTTTATGTGTGTATCTCTCTTGGCTTTCCTCTTCTGTTGTCCCCAGCCTTCAGGAACGTCTCGTTTAAATACTCCCACTGGTCTTTGCCACGCACTGAAGTTGGCAGGACGGGGTCCTGGTTTTGTTTGCTCAGCGCATTAAGCAGGAGCGGCTCTGTCCCCAGAAGGGCCGTGGTGGGCCTGGTAATTAATGGAAGATTTCCCCCAGGTAGCATTTTCCAAAGTGGGTTGCCTGCAATGTGAGTTCCGTCCAGATATTAATAAGCCTGATGCGGGGAAAGAGGGCCATGGTAAACCAAGTTTGGGGCCTGTTGGGTCATATATCTTAACAAGGTCACCTCGAGCAAGACCTCTCAAGGCTTTTTGCACGAGGTTCCTGTGGCTGCTGTAACAAATGGCCACAGCTGTGACAGCTGGCATCCCCTCATTGTCCTAGAGCGAGGAAGTCTGAAGTCACTGCCACCGGGCTGGAGTCAAGGTGTGGGTGGGGCTGTGTTCCCTCTCTGAGCTCGAGGGGGAAATCTTGCCCTTTTCAGCTTCTGGAGGTTTTCCCATTGACTGGTGTCCACGTCTCCCCGGTCTTCAATGCCGGGATGTCATTCCGCTCCCTGTTCACACCATCTTCCCGTGTGTCTGTGTGGGCATTTAACCTCCTGGGGCTTCCTTCTTCTAAGGATGCACGTGATCACATTCAGAGCCCACCTGGACAACCCAGCACAGACTCCTCTCAGGACTCCTTAATTTAAGCCCTTTTGTTGTGTTAGGTAATATTTACAGGCTCGGGGATCAGGGAATGAATATATCATTTCGCGGGGTCACTACTGACCCCATGACCCCCTGAAATATCCTACGAGCAGTGCGCATCCCTAGGGTGAGGTAGGAGCTAGGAAGTGTCTCTCAAACCTTGATGACAAAGCAAATGTCATCCAGGATATGTTTTGTAAGGTTGGCGTTCTGAGGAACACAATTTGAAAAATGGCACCAGCGTAAGACGAATCTCTCAGGGAAGTCGAAGCCGATCAGCCCAGCTGCCCTTCTTGTAGGTGCGGGTTTTGTTTCACTAAGGAAAATGGCACTTCCCTTGCTACAGGAGTTAATATTATTGTACAGAAAAAATATGGAAAAAATATCAGCAGTTTCACAGATACATCCAGGCCAAACTCCACAGGGGAAGTGACGCTAGGAAATAGTGCAAATAGCATTGTATTTGGAGTTTCAAAACCTGGGTTGGATTCCTGGTCCTCCTACATATAAGCTAAATAATGCTGGGGGAGTAATTAACCTTTTCTCAGCTTTGGTTTTCTCATCTATGACATGGAGATAAGAACCGTGCATACCTTGTTATATCACGTGGATGCCATATATAAAAACACTTCGTTAAATGTAAAACTTTATACAGCTTAAGGAATTGTTTTTATTCTTTGAAACACAAAACTAAAAAAAATGCTTATCCTATAGGATGAGGATGAGGGGTGGGAGGCAACAGTGTAGATTTCTACTTATCTTCTCTGGAGGTCAAGTTGTTTTTGCTCAGTGAGCGACCATAGCGACATGACTGTGCTCCTTATCCGATGTTGTCTTTCCGATACTAGGCATTCAGTACATGCTCAGCGAATGCAAGAAGAACACACTCTTCTTGCCCAGATCACTTCTCCCCAGTGGAAATCCCCCAGAGTCACGGGATCCTTGGGCTGGAAGGGTCCATGAGACACCACCTAGACGGTTCCCACAGGCTGATTTGAGAACTACAGAGGCTGGCGGCATGAGAATCAGATTCCCCAGGAGATGTGATCCAGCTGGTCCATACAATAACCTGGCCTTCCCCACGGTCTTCATGCAGGCCCACTCCTAAACCTTTGCACTAAATAATCTATTTCTCTTTCTGTGACTTTCTTCACTGGAGATGTTCTTTATACCGAGTGGTCACTCGACACAGCCAGGCTCAGAGCGTCTTGGTTCATTCATTCATCTCTTGAGACAAACTTTCACTGTGCACCTGCTATGGGCCGGGCACTGTGCTGACTTACCCACTGCAATTCTTCTCAGGGGATCCCTTGTCATAACAGACTCCATGAGTTGAAACTTCTCATGTTTCCTTTTTGGCCTCGAAGGAGTAGAGATCTAAAGAAGCCTCACTTTTCTGCTTCACTGTTTGGTTTTCTCATTTCCAGGATTATCTCTAAAGTAAGGAGGAAACTTGTCTTCCCTTAGACAACGAATCCTTGAATTCCTCAGAATTATACATCATACAGTTGGGCAGGGCCTCAAGAAGCGCAGTTCTCTGAAATGTAAGGCAGCGTTATTCCCATTTCTTCACTTGCAAATAAACTAAGTAAAAGTCAGGAATGTGAAGGGATTTTTCCCTGTGTCACAGTCCAGGACTGTACGGTGTAGACCTCCTATCTCTCTCCTTTTATTTTGTAAAATAGTGTTTATTTAGAAATTTTCATTTTAAAATAATGTGTATGAGAGCAATGTTCTCCCTTTTTTTTTTAATGCTACCTTTTGAATACTGATCTGGTTGGCTGGAGAACTGTGCCTTTTCTTCTTTCACGAGCTCATAATTGCTTATTGACATCAGATATTCACCAGTGTACGCTTATAAATAACTAGCATGTGCCCCCAAACTGAGTCACTCAATATCGACTGAGTAGTGGAGGAGGAAGTGTTATTAGCTGTACTTTATTTTTTCTGAGCTGCAGTGGGACTTGAGGGGTTGTTTTTTTTTCAGTCTCTCTAGCCCTGCAGGGTGAAAAAGTGTGTCCCCCCGAGCCCCGCTTCCCCTGTCCTGTCTGCATTTCTGTCTCTGGGTCACTCTGTCCGTTTGTCACCAGCAGGTGGACAGGGAGGCAGGTCTCCAGACAGATGTGAATGTCCGGGTGGGATCTGCTGGAATCAGGATGCAGCAGCTGTCCCCCACGGCCCCACCCCCCAAATCCCCTTTCCGCTGGGTAGTCAAGCTGCACAGGGTCCAGAATGGTGCTGCCCCCTTGTGGCAAGGGACATCCTAGCTAGGGGGTGGTGAACCCACCTGCCTGACCTGTGTTGGGGGTCAAGCTGCTCTCGGCACTTGTGCCTTTTCATTTTAAACACAGTTCTGCCACATCTTACTGTGTTCTCAGGGTTTCTAGATGGCGAAGCTGCCTTCCTGGGCCCACAGTCGTCCAGAGGTCAACAGAGGGACACGCGGGCACCAGAGGTCTCAGGGCCCGCCGCTGGGGACCCAGTCCTGGGACCGACTGTGGGAATGGGACCCTGCTGGTCTTCGGAGGGGCAATGGGCAGCTTGGAATCTGCGCTGTTTTTCTGACCGAACAAAATAGGATGTTTGGGGGCCCCCAGAAAAGGGCCAGACACATTCCCTCCCCTCACCTCCCAGCATTCGTGCCTAGCACGCAGAGGAGATTCTTGATTTGATGAGGCTGGGTGTCTTTTGTCTTTTCTTCTTATCTTTTTCTTGTTGTTGATATTTTTATATACAATTACTATCCTGCATTTTCACACCATTTACTAGGAACGAATCATTCAAAATAGCCCCAGAAGAGCTGTTACCAGTGAAATCTGAAGTTCAGAGCATCTAAAGAAATTAACTGTTTGAATGGCAACAAACAGTACTAATTACGAAATGTATAAAATTCCCACCTTATTTTCTCTCTTCTCCCACACTCTCACTTCATCCAGTTGGTTCCAGTCACTTGAGAAGTGATACAACTGTTCTGTGCACCAAAATGTACAATGCCTTCCTTTTTCCCCTCACCGAGCCCACTGCCGTCCCCTGCCTCCTCTCTTTCCCCAAAAGAGCCCAGATTAGGGGACTTTTTTGCTGCTCTGTTTGCAAAACTGTGAATTCAGGACCAGCCCAGCAGCCGACTTGACCCTTGGTCCCCTCGAGTGTTTGAAAGGGCATTTGCATATTTCCTGAGGAGAACAGTCAGAGGAAGCCACCAGGGTCAGCCGCCAAGGCCACCCTTCTGGGATAACTGGAGTGGAAGGACATGCCTCATTGTGTCTCAGCTTCGGGTTTATTTTGATGCTGGGAAATGGGGAGTGGAAAGGGGAGAGTGTAGGGCCAGAGGAAGACAGATGAATGGTTAATGGGGGCTGAAGTGGCCGATTGAGAGAGAGCACAAATACAATAGACAGGCGGGTGGATTGATAGATTGGACCCAGAGATGTAAATAGGATAGTTTATCTAAGCGGTTTATAGTCCCTCCTTATCCATCCACCTGTTTATCTATGTATCTGCCTAAGGCAAAGACCCATAGGGGAACTCACAGATAACAGGAGCAAGATGGATTAGCCGCTGGCATGGGAACCTCCTGGCATCCCAGAGGTCACGAGAGCAAGGGGGCTTCAGGACCTGGAGGGCAGGTGACAGGCCCTTCCCTGGAGGACAGCCACCTCCTCTGTGCTCCAAATAAAAACAAGATCAGCTTCCAGACAGAGGAGGTTACCTGGGGGCCCAACAACCTGCTCACCTGCCTCCTCGGCCGGACCCTTCCTCTAACCATTAGCAGGGGTTCTGTCCTCAGACCCCAGGGAGCAGACAGCTGCCGATCGGAGAAGCAAGCCAAGACAGCAGGGCTGGGTGCTGGCATGCGTTTTTGTCCCAAAGCCTTGCTTTAAATTCCAGTCAGGCGTTCAGTCTTGCAACAACAACAAGGGAAAGGAAAGGAGGAAAAAAAGAGGAGAGAGAGGAGAGCTAACCAGGCTGTTCCAGAAGGCTGTCAGCTGTCAGGTCTGTTTGATGGACAACCTGGTCTCAGAGCCTTGGGAGTCCTAGCCCAAGGAGGGGACCGGTGTGGGGTGGGGGTGGGGGGCTGCCCTGGAGGTGGGGATAGGGAACCGTTGCCGGCTACTTCCCTCCCTCCCCCCACCTGCCTCTGGGCTAATGAGCAAGCCTGGGTGAGAGGCACAGGGAGTAAGGTGGGACGCGTTCTCCGGTCCCCCGGGCATCCTGGGGAAGAAGGGGCCGCAGGGCAATGAGGGGCTGTGCCCCAGAGAAGTCAGGCCCTCTCGGGACATCCCTTGCTTGTTGGGAGAGGAGAGGTTCCTGAGGGCTAGGGAGGAAGGAGGAGGAAGTTCAGAGATTTCCGGAGTTCACGGCAGGCGCACAGGTTCGGGGGACCCCACCCTGGGCCCCTGTGACGTGAGGACTGAGCAGCAGCCTTCAGCAGCCAGCCAGCAGCCACGCCTGAGACCGGTCTCCCTTCTTCCCGTCCGCACAAACCTGCTGCAGGATCCCCTTCCTTTTCCCTTCTCCCTCTCTTTCTGCAGCTTCCTAGGAATGAAATTCATACAAATCTCAAAATCCCCCTTTTAGGACAAACTCTGTGCCAAGTTGGAAGACAGCTGGGCTTGATTCCGCTGCCCCTCAATTCCAGTTCCTACTACAAATTCAGTGTATGACCTTGTTTCTAGTCCCTCCCCTACTTGTTCACTATGGGACCTCAATTCTAGTCATCAGGACTTACTATGTGACCTTGATTCCAATTCATGCAACATAGTATGTGACCTTCATCCTAATCTGAACTACTTACTGTGTGGCCTTGATCCTAGTCACCACTACTTAATGTGTGACCTTGATTCTAGCCTCCACTGTTTACTGTGTGACCTTGATCCTAGTCTCCACTATTTGCTGTATGACCTTCATCATAGTCCCCACTGTCTATTATGTAACCTTGGTCCTAGTCCTNTGTATGACCTTGTTTCTAGTCCCTCCCCTACTTGTTCACTATGGGACCTCAATTCTAGTCATCAGGACTTACTATGTGACCTTGATTCCAATTCATGCAACATAGTATGTGACCTTCATCCTAATCTGAACTACTTACTGTGTGGCCTTGATCCTAGTCACCACTACTTAATGTGTGACCTTGATTCTAGCCTCCACTGTTTACTGTGTGACCTTGATTCTAGCCTCCACTGTTTACTGTGTGACCTTGATCCTAGTCTCCGCTATTTGCTATATGACCTTCATCATAGTCCCCACTGTCTATTATGTAACCTTGGTCCTAGTCCTCACTACCTGCTTATGTGTGATTTTGAACAACTAAGCCTTATTTCTAAGACAGAGATAATCTTTAATCCACTGATCAAACAAAATTGTACATATGGAGACATTTCATAAACTGTAGGCATCGAGAAGACATTATTCTTCCCTGATTTATCTTCGTTTCCTTGACAGCCCCTAGCACAAGGACTTACACAGAGTAGGCACTCAATAATAGTCAAGGGAACAAATAAACAAGTGGATGAAGGGGTGTAGCAGGGAAATGTTTCTCTGAGTCTGAGGCGGGACAGCTGCGCCCTGCAGCGACCTGCCGCGTCAGAAACCCTGGGGTGGGATCCAGGGCCTGTGCTGCAGCCGGCTGTGCAGGGGGCTGGTGCCGCGATGCTGGGCGGCACCTCCCTGAGTCGGCAAATGGGGCCGGGGCTGCAGACTAAGACTTGCTCATTTTTGTCAGGGTGTGAACTGGGTCGTCTTTGAGTCTACAGCACATAGCACAGTGCCCGAGAATCAGCACATTGATTCCCCAGAACAAAGTTTTATTTCAGCAGGGTCACAATCAATGTTTTGGTGGAAAGCAGGCTGCTGGGATTTCACTAATGAATAAAACATAGTCCTGCCCTCGAAACAAGCACACGCAGAGATCATACAGATCATAAAGCATTGCTGAAGGGCAGGACTTACACAGGGGCGCTGCCCAGGGTGGGGCGGGGGGCACTAGGGCCGGCTGGTGAGGCCCTGGGCCACCACATTTAAGGAGGTGCTACTCTCAGATTTGTGGAAGTACTGCCTTAAATTGCTACGTAGGGGCCCTGCCTGCCCAAGCCTCGTCCTGGCTCTGGGGGGTGGGGAAGGCGTCCTGAAGGAGTCGTCCTGTCTGCAGATAAGAACAGGCAAGAGTTCCAGGGGACTCTTGCGGGGAAGGTATTTCTGGCAGGGGAAGAGCAGAAACCGAGCAGAGCTGCTGGGATCACCGTGGCGGGGCGGACTCCCGTGTGGAGGTGGCGGGAGCCTGACATTAATGCGGAGAGTGGGACACACGAGAGACACGGAGGGAACATGGAGGGACATGCCAGTCCTCATTGTCCTACTGGCTGTGGGGACAGGAGGGGGAGACGGTCAGTTTGCGCTTCAAACAAATGTTCGGGTTGATCTCTAGACACCGCTCCATCCAATTCAGCGATAGCCTGAGCCATAAATGCAAGCCACAGGTGTAACGTTCACTAGTGTACTAGCCACACTAAAAAAGAAACAGGAAAAACTAACTTGAATGATATATTTTATTTGACTTAGCACATCCAAATATAATTATTGTAACCATTTCAACACATAATTCATATTGGGCAATATCAGTGAGCTATTTTATACCATTTCTTGTATGAAGTCTTCAAAATCAAGTGTGTAATTTATACTCACAGCAGAGTTTGGTCAAGTGCTCGGTAGCCACATGGGGCCAATGGCTACCACACTGAACACCGGAAGGACGTCCAGAGGACAGAAGCCAGAGGCTAAAAACCAGAGGTGGGGCTTTGCAAGGGCCTAAGGGACGATGATGCATTTCTGTCCGAGATGGTGGTGATGGGGATGGAGAGAAGGTGAGAGGCACGTGGCTCTCCCCAGCGCCTTTGTTGGTGCGGCAGGGCCCAGTAGTTACTTTGCTGCGTGCTGTGGAGATTCTTTGAGACCACGTGCACAAAGCGCCCACCCAGGCCGGCAGGGCATGCGTGCGGAGTCGGTGTTCTCCCTGCCACTCGAGCCCTGTGCTCTCCCAGGAACAAGAACTGACCCCCCACGTGAACAGGGGGCGCGTGCAGCCCTGAAATGGCACAGCCCCAGGCAGAAGCTGCAGACACTAAGAGAAATCACTGCGCAGTAGCCCCACCGCCCCTTCCAGGGGTCTCGCTCTCAGTATCGCCCAGGTGGTGGGAGGTAGGGCCTGGCCGTCACGGGGAGGCTGGAAGATCATGGCGGAGCCCGGCCAGGAGGGGCAGAGGAGCAGAACTGCTGACATTCTGTGCAGTAGCCACTCTGACTCTCAGCAGCCAGCGGTTGGCAGCAGCTCCTGGTGATTGAGAACCGAACTGCTTAATTGGAGGAGCAGGAACACTGTGCGGTGCCAGGCTCACATGGCTGAGTGCAGAAATACGTCCCCAGAGCCCTCATTTCTTCCTGAGGTTGATGTGCCTGTGCTGTCTTGGGGAATGCCCCCAGCCAAACCCCTGCACACGGATCAGCAGCATCTATGTTTCTTGGAAGAAAAAAATAATGCCTTTCCGAGCAGATGTAGCCCAGAGCCCTCCGGAGTTGCTCTCACTGTGGAGAGAGGCCCCAGGGCAGGGGGAGGGAAGGTAGGCCATTCTCTGCTCCGTGAAAACTCCGCGTGGTGTCTCCAGAGCATAGCACGGAGGCTGCAGGTCTGGGCTGCTTTTACACCCTCTGATCACAGTGACATCTGGCCTACCTCCTATTTCCATGAAGGTGACTTTCAGATGAGTACTTGTTTGTCTTCAGAATGATTATTTTGGTCAGCCAAAGTCATTGGGTGGGTGCTGAGAATCTCAAAAATGTTACCAAGAAATTGGTGCCTGGAGTGGCAAGAAGCACAGCTCATATTCCCTGGGTTCCCTCTGACTCCCATTCATTCGCCACCTCTGTATTAGTCAGCGTAAGCCACCTGCTGCTGTAACAAACAACGCTGAGCTCCATGGGGATAACGTAACAAATGATTGTTTGTGTAACAACAGTCAGATTCAGAGGGGCAGCCCTCCCCCCGGAGAGCTTTCTTCTAAGCAGACGTTCAAGGACCCTCATACCTTGCTTGCGTTTCATGGCTCTGACCTTCACTCCCCAGAACCCTCTCCTGTCTTCTAGGAGAGGAAAAGAATGAGAGAGCTGCTTGTGGGAGCACCCATGGGGCAGGCCAGCACATGGATTAGGTCATCTGTCCAATTCCTTTGTCCGGGGTTCAGTCACTTAACTTCAAGAGGTTGACAATACAGACTAATTGCATGTCAAGGAGAAGTAGGGCAGAGGTTTGGTGACCAAGTAGTTGGTCTTTGCACATATTCTCTCTCTCTCTCTCTCCCTCTCTCTCTCTCTCATTCTCTCTCTCTCTCTCTTTGATGAGACTCAGACAGACTGTTTTGGGCTCTGACTTGACCCTGGAGGTTTGAGAATCAGGAGACTGCAGGAGAGGTGGCAGCGCTAATTAGAGGGTGAAACCCCAGAGTTTCAAGGTGATTATGAATCAGAACAATGTCATGGTCAAGAGGCTGTAATGCCAAACTTAAGTTTTCCTCTTTTGTATTCCGCATCTACCCCGTGAGTCTCTGAGCCAAAGAAAGGGAAGACGCTCCGAGCGGGGCACCAACAGAGTGGAGGGCTGGGTGAGGCTCCCCATTATTATTCATGGCACCAGGTTGTCACCCAGGGCACCCACATGCCAGCCACTCTAGTGGATCATTTATGGCGGCATGACAGTGGACGAATATTTTCTTTTTGCTTTAAAAAGCAAACCTGAATATGCAGCATAAGCAACCTTGTCTGCCAAGGGCTGGCATTCCAGGCTGGGAAGGCACTGTAAAACATGAGCAGGGGTCCTCGTGGGGTCACCATGGAGATGGTCATTGGAACAGGTATTGTCGTGGGCCACAGGGTCCCCTCTTTGGAGCTGACACAGTGTCAGCTGCTGACTGCCCACAGTTCGCCGCTGTGCCTCTCGCTAGGACCTGTCCTGTCTCACGTTATGGCTTCTCCCATGCATGACTCCAGCCAGGTAGCCTATTGCCAGTGACTGCCTGCTTGGAGGTTTAACGTTTGAGCCCTCCGCCTCAATTTGGGGCAACTCTGAATGGTCGCTTAGGTTCCAGAGCCCGCATAGAATCTGCTTAGGCCTCAGTTAAAGTCTCATCGGAAGTCAGCTTCTCTGTCTGCCCCGCCCTACTTCCCTCACCTCCTCACACATGCCTCCCTTAAGAACTCTCCGCAGTAAACCTCCCACCGGCAACTCCTCCTCGAAGAATCAGTTCATACAAAAAGTGGTCGTAGGAAGCTGACTTTCGAAACGGGGCTTTGGGGTTGGGTCAGCCACTGACTCCTGGGCAGTGCAGGCCCCATTGCTGGCAGGAGGTGGGGCAAAGCTAAGCCCTGGGCTGGCGTAGCCGTGCAGCTGTGAAAGCTTCCACCAGCCGTAGCCTGACACAGGGTGTCCGTGGAAGGGAGTGCAAAGGCTGGTGCAGTATTTCTCGTGATTGAGAGGGATAAAGGAAATAGTCATTATGAGGACCATGGACTTGGGCTTCTGTTTCGGAGCACCATTGATTTTGAAAGATAAATAATGACAGGCTCAGATGACTGATCACCATTTCAAGGCAACATGTGAAAGCTAGCGGGCCTTTGAGTAGCATTTAGGGAAGCCCTAATCTCCTGCAGCCAGAATACCAAGAACAGAAAACGAGGTGCAAGACTTAATCGTTACAGTAGCAGAGCTGCAGGTGGGACTGAATCCTCAGCCTCAGTGCATCTCTTCTGCCAAGTCCAGGGCTCAGGCAGGTAGGAGGAGGGTGCTGAGATCTGGAATCTCTGAGGAGGTGCAGTTGAGTACGTTGACTCGCTGGGTTCAGAAGCCTCCTCCTCCCATCTGCCTTGTTAGTTAGCAGAGAGCAGCCCTCTCCTGGCTTCAGTTGAGGCAGAGACCTCAAAGGAGACATTTGCTTTGCAAGACAATGCTTGTTTGAGGCTCACCCCCAACTCCCCTCCTGGAAACCGGCTCAATACGGAAGATGGAACCTGGATACAACCAGGCTGGAGAGAGATACACTGAGCCTGCTGTGGAAGGAGAGAGCGTCTGTGCCATGGGGGCTGTAGGCTGGCTCGTGTGTGCTTGCAGAAGCTGATGGCATAGGTACGGGACCGGATCCTTGCATATTGGATCAGGGGAGGGCGGGGCAGAACATAAGGTCGGGTTAAGAGTTTATCAATACAGGATCTTTCTCCCTTTTATATGATTTGACACCTTGATCAGGACTCAAAAGATGATATGAATATGTTGCCTAGGATCTACTAAAGGGCTGTTAGGATCAGGAGAAAAAGGCCCATTCTGGGTGAAATAAAAATGCTGGAACTGCCCTAACTGGGTGGCTCAGTTGGTTGGAGCGTTGTCTCGTACACCTCTGTCACCAGGAGGTTGCCGGTGTATCGGCCCCCAGTCGGGGTGCAAACCAGAGGCAGCTGATTAATATTTGTCAGCCACATGGATGTGTATGTCTCACATTGACCTCTCTCTCTCTCTCTCTCTCTCATGAACATCTTTCTCTCTCTTCCTCTCTAAAATCCACAATCCAGCAATTAAAGCCACTGCTGGAACTGCCATGTGGAACAGTGAAGGAACAGACCAAAAGGTTCAAAGCAGTTGGTAGCCAGAGTGCGTTCAGTGTACAAAGCTGGTAAGCACCAGTGGAACAGGTCCCCCGGGAGGGCCTGAAGGACACCTCAAGTGCCAAACCAGGAGCACACTGGAGAAAGTGGTGTCCGCTCAGCAGTGACCCACTCTCTGTGGGCCAAGGCCATGGTAGGAGAGGCTAATAGAGAACTGGACTTCTAAGAGACTAATTAGAGCCCCAAACAGTAAAGGTCTAGCTGGTGGCACTCAGACCTCAGAAGCAAGGTAGTTGCTGTTATCATAATGAAGCAAGGTGGCCATAGAGACCACGTTATGCGGCAGAATCCAGGTGCCACTTGGGTTCGGTTGGAGAGGGAGCCTAACTTTGAAAGAGCTATAGAGATAGTAACGGAACTTGATGTTTCCATAGGCAAGTTAGATGAGCAGCCAAAGGGACTATTAATTAGTTTACACAGCAAGAGACACCGAGGATGAATGGTAAGAAGGCTGAGGGAAGCCTCTGAAATTAAAATGCATGTCAGTCTGGTAAGTTTCCAGACTTGAGTCACTTCTCAGACCCAGAGCCCCAGAGGCACAAAGAGTTGCTGATTCCTGTGAGAGGGGCCTGCAACTGCACGGCAATTGTATGCCCCCCAAATCCCTCCAGTCCTTTTCCCAGGGGACTGCCGCCACTTACTGAAGTGACAGTGCCTTTGGGGAAAGGCAGTGCCCAAACTCTTTACTGAGTATGGACATAGGGTCAGAATTTACACTGATGCGTAATCTGGGACTCAATACGCCATGATGGCCTCATGTTAGAGTTGAATCAGCGGATCAGTTTGGGGAGAATTGCCCCTGGCGAGGCCGTCTGAGGGCAGGAAGTAGGTGGGATCCTGGGGTCCTAGCTGCGGCTCACTGTGAGTCCACGGGTCCTGCGGAGCCACCTGACACCCATTTGCCGGTGTAATTGGAACAGACATATTTGGAGTTTGGCAGAAACCCTTGGGGCTGGCACCGCTTTTCTAGCCTAAAGAGTTAGGAAATTTAGTGGGGAAAGGTAAGCGGGAACTTCTGCAACTGTGCCGCCCCCAAACCAAGACAGCGAATAAAAAGATAATATTGTACCCTGGGAAGAAGGGTAGACATTGGTGCTGTTACCTTCACAGATGTAAAGACTATGAGGGTGTCTTCGGAGAAACCCCGTTAAATTCACCAGAATGGCCCCCACCAAAATGAAGTGAATCCCAACGGAATGATTCATCGCTGCAGTCAAGTTAGTGGCCTCAGTCCCAGCTGCTGTGCAGAATGTGATTTGACCGAAGCACGTGAATATAGCCTCCAACACGTACTAAGTGCCCACTGACTGCTTGGGGCAGTACATTCTTTTCCATCCCTCTAAGAAAGGGGGATCAGAAGCAGTGCCTGTGAGGTGGACAAGAGTGCGCAATCATGGTGTCGTGTTAGGGGGACCCATGTTATCACTGGGACCCTCTGTCATGATGTTGCTAGAAGGGCTGTGGAATGTCTGACATCACCTTGGCCCATGTATTTACAAGGCCACACTCATCGGACCCGATGAGGAAGAAGTGGCAAGTGTGTTTAAAGCCTCGGCATAATATGTGCTCCAAAGAGTGGAGATGGAAGATTCCAAGTCCCCGGTTCATTAATGAGCTTCTTAGGGATCCAGGGCTTTTAAGAACGCCAGGATATCCCACCCATATTAAACAACAAAGTGTGTGTCTTACACCTTCAGGTTCTGGAGGCAGCACATGTGTCCCTGGAAATACTGTTGTTTCATTCACTGGGCAACATAGAAGGCAAGGAGCTTTGAGTTGTGTTCAGGGCAGGAAAGAGCCCAGCAGAGGGACCAGGCTGTGGTCAGGTGGCCTTCACACTTGAGCTGTGTGACTGAGGAGACGCATCTGGTACTGGAGGCATCTATGATGGGAGAAGATAGTGTGTAGAGTTTGTGGAAGGCCCTGATAGAAGAATCACAACGTAGACCTCTGGGGTCCTGGAGAAAGTCCCTGTCATCTACAACAGAGGACAGCCACCGTCAGAAAGCAGTTCCTCATGTGCTACTTGGCCCCGGTAACTACAGTGCTTCTGACTGTGAGATATGAAGGGACCTTGTGAATGGACTCTCCATCATGAGCTGGGTTCGATCAAAGCCACCAAGTCATAAGGTGGAACCTGTCCTGCAGCAATCCTTCCTAAGGTGGGTATGGCGCATCTAAGGTGGGCAACAAGAAGAGAAGGAGAACATGGGTAAGCTAACCACATTGGAGGCTCAGACCCCCGTGCCCTCCATCCACGATGCCCTAGTGTATCCCCCCCAGCTCACTTCTGGGGCTCATGGGAGGACCTTCAGGACCAGGTAACAGGGAAGTAAAAAGACCAAACTTTATTATAAGGCGGCTTTGATGGGCAGTGACAAGGGCCAGTATTTCCAGCGGGCAGATATTTGATGTTAGGTACCACTGGTTAACAGGTGNGACTCTCCATCATGAGCTGGGTTCGATCAAAGCCACCAAGTCATAAGGTGGAACCTGTCCTGCAGCAATCCTTCCTAAGGTGGGTATGGCGCATCTAAGGTGGGCAACAAGAAGAGAAGGAGAACATGGGTAAGCGAACCACATTGGAGGCTCAGACCCCCGTGCCCTCCATCCACGATGCACTAGTGTATCCCCCCCAGCTCACTTCTGGGGCTCATGGGAGGACCTTCAGGACCAGGTAACAGGGAAGTAAAAAGACCAAACTTTATTATAAGGCTGCTTTGATGGGCAGTGACAAGGGCCAGTATTTCCAGCGGGCAGATATTTGATGTTAGGTACCACTGGTTAACAGGTGTATGTAGAAAGAGAACTGGCTTGAGGTGGAAAACACAGGTGAGCTCATGGGCACTGGTGAATGGCATGGCTAGTTGGTCAAGGGCCTGGAAGGAGACAATTGGCAGATTAGAGACCAGGAGGTCTGGTAAAAAGACACATGGATGGATCCATGGAAGCAGGAGCATAAAGGTTTTCAAGCTGCATGCGAATGCTCAGCAGAAAACACCTGCCATGGGGAGCTACTAAACAGCCAGGCAGAATGGCTTGGTCAGATGGTGAAAGCCAATAACTGTCATTGGCCACTCTGGTGCTGGCCCAGTGAGTGCATGAACCAAGTAGCCGTGGGGGCCGGGGTGTGTTCTAGTTCCTTAAGGCTGATCCAGCTACTGCTGCTGCAGAACAGCCCTTGGAGGCAGCTAAGAACTTGGGAGATGAGCTATGAACAAACACCCTGGATTATGGATTATTCTCAGCCTTTCATCATTTGAGCTTTTGGATGTCCCTGTGTACCCACAGAGAGTGCTGAGAGCGATGTATTTTTCTGTAGGCCACTCTGACTCTGCAGTAAAACGCTGTTCTCGGACCCTCCTAGTAAGAGCGTGAGGGAGAAGGCCGCCTGGCCCCACAGGAGGCAGTAGTAGCAAAGGAGCATCTGCAGAGCAAGAGCAAGAAGGCGCTGGCTGAAGTCAAGTCACTGAGGGTAAAGGGAATAGCGAAACTGCATTGAAGGTGACATGCTCTTGTACATAGAAAATTCTGGGGAATCCATACCCCAGACAAAAACTATTAGAGCTAATAAGCAAGTTTAGCAAGGTTGCAGGGTACCAAATCAATAGATATGAAAATGAGTTGTAGTTCGGGACACAGTGAACAATCCAAAAATGAAATTAAGCAAACGTTGCCCTTACAGTAGCATTAAAAATAATAAAATACTTATAAATAAATGTATAAGCAGTGTGAGACTTTTAAGGTCAAAACCCACAAAATGCCATTGGAAGAAATTAAAGATTTAAGTGGGAAGATGTTTTATGTTTATGGATCAGAAGACATGATATAGTTGCCGTGATGGTACTCCCCACATTGATCTACAGATTCAACACAATCCCCATCAAATACCAGCTGCCTTTTTTTTTGCAGAAAATGGCAAACTGAACCTTAAATTCATATGCAAATGTGCAAATGCGAGAGACCCAGAATACCCATAACATTTTGAAAATGAAAAACAAAGTTGGAAGGTACACTTTTGCTGATGTCAAAACTTATTACAAAGCTACAGTGATAAATACAGTGCAGTGTTGTCATAATGACAGACATATGGATAAATCAAATCAAATTGAGAATATAGAAATCAAGTTATATTATTATGGTCAGTTAATTTTTGATACATGTGCCAAGATAATTGCTTGGGGGAAGAAGGCCTTTCAACCGATGTGCTGTGACGACCAGATAGCCACAGGTGAAAGAATAAAGAGGGACACCACCATACCCGAAATTCACTCAAAATGTATGAGGCCTAAATGTAAACTCTTAAATCTTTCCTTAAACTTTTCTTTAAACGTTCTGCTTAGAGTTACTTTCTTCTGAGTTTCTAAAACACTTTCCTCTCAGAAGAGAACCCATGCATGAACCTGTGCGATCTTAGATTAGGCAATAGATTTTTAGATGCGACACCAAAGGCATGAGCAGCAAAGGAAAAAAATATGTATCAGTTGGAGTTAATCAAAATGTTAAGGTTTTGTGCTTCAAAGGGCACTATCAAGTAGGTGAGAGCAAAATCCATGTCGTGGGACAGAATATTTGTAGCTGTACATCGTGTGGTGTTTATGCATCACATGTATTGTGGCACTTAGACGAAACGTTCAGAACAGGCCTACCAATAGAGACAGAAAGTAGACCAGTGGACTGGCGGAGCGGGGAGGGGAGAGTGCGTGCCAACGGGCACGGGATTTTCTTCTTGGGTGATCTAGATGTTCTGGAATTAGATAGCGGTGATCGATGCACAACCTTTTGAATAAAAACTACTGAACTGTACACTTTAGAAGGGTGAACTTTATGGCATGTGGATTATATCTCAATAAAGCTGTTATTTTATCAAGAAGAGGGAAAACCAAGGGTATTGACCCTGGAGGCTGGGTGTAGGACGTTAACACTAGGCTGAACCGTCAGTGAGTCTTAAGAACGTTTCCCCCACCTGTCTGCCTATCCACGTCTTACGCTTCTGCTCTAATTGGGATATGAACTTGGCCTCCTTCTTGTCTGTATCTAAAAACCTTAGGGCTGCCCTGCACCCTGGCTCCCCATCAAAAAATTCAACCAGGAATGGACTGCAATTCGGAATTCGCTAAAGCGCACTTAATACGCACTATTGGAAGGAGACGGTCTAATGGATGGGCTAACTGGCTGTTCATGTAGCTTCTCCAGACTGGACCACCGCAGTAATTGCATCATCAGAAGCAATGCGTGCGGGCCACAGGACCCAGCCAGGCATGGCATTTTGGCGATGAGTGATGTTACAACATTTAATTCTCTGCTTTTAGAGAAGCTCTGTATAAAAATATCCATTCAAATAGCTTATCTAAGTCTTCCACGAAAGTGTAACTGAAGACCTTTTCTACCATATTACCCAAGGACCCTTATGTAAGGGCCTGGGTGTTAATGTCTCCTTGTCACCGGGAGGAAGTTTGCTTCAGCAAGTAAGTCACGGGGATGTTTCTTTTCCTTTCCTTTGCTTCCCTTCCTTTGCCTCCCTTCCCTTCCCTTCCCCCCAAACACAGGCGGTATCTGATACATTAAAAACAGCCCACGCTCATTGAGCAGGTACTGTGAGCCTGCTGCTGTCCTCTGCCTGTCTTCCCTCATTTGACCATCACAACGCCCTATGCTATACCCGCTACTGTTGCCCCCCTCACATAGATGTGCAGACCGAGGCCGAAGATTAGAGGATGTATCCTGCTTCTCACAATGTACAAGTGGCAGCGGTGGGATTTGAACCGTGGCTGTCTGGCTCCACAAAACATTCGAGGTCCAGTGTCTGCTTTCCCTTAGTTGTTACAGCCTCCCCTCCACCCCATTTTCATTTGCTAAGTCATCTGCAAAATTTCTGAATGAAGGGAGTGTACATATTAAATACATGTTTGCTTTCTTCCCCACATCTACTCTCTGACCATGCTCTATAAATAACGTTGATTGATTCATTGCTCCAAGTTCTGAGATCCTGGGAAGAATGACCCCACATAAATTCCCGTGGCCACTTTTATTAATGATGCAAGGGTAGCCGCAATCATTGCGGCTGGAGGAGAGGACGACGGAGCCGGAAACAAAAGTGATTCATTTTGTTCCTTAGATGAGGTGCCTGGACGTTGTGTGGCACCTTGGCAGTCTGAAGTCGGGGGCCTCTGGGTGCGTGCGCAGTGCTGGGGTGTATTTAATCGTCCCCTCTGATGTATGTTTCCATAGACTGACAGGAACTCCCTGGCCCACTTCAGAACAGATTTACTCTGATAGGCTTGGGGAAAAGACCTTTTCCTCAGCCAGCACGATGCAGCCCGTCTGTGGGGCTGCTCATCTGTAAACACATCCATAAGCAAGCTAGCTCTCAGCTCTCAGCCCTGTGGTCTCCTTGTTTCCTCTCTTTTCTCCCTCCTCTGTTTTCTTACCCTGCTGGGCAGACACCCGGCTCCTAATTGGTTGAGCGATGAAAGGCCAGCAGAGCACCAAGATTTTCGTAAGTGAGGGCCTCACCTCCTAGCCAGACATGATTAACCTTTTGGTTTCTTAGCCCCCGTGCTTCTGGGAGGCTCCCGTTTTGGAGCGCCGGTGCCGCGGGGAGGTGACAGGCATCCTCTGGAGGAAGCGGGCTCCTGCAAGTGCGGTGCACGGATCGGCGGCGGCAGCACCCCCTGCGAGCTTGCTGGGCATGGAGACTCTGGGGCCTCACCCAGACCTGCTGAACGAGAGTCTCCGGGTGAATTGTATGCTCGTTAAAGTCAGGAAACGCAAGGGATGGAGGCCGCTCTGCTAGCAAACAGACCTCCCGTGGCAGTCCCGTGAGCCTGCCTTGGACTGAATAACGTGGTGCTGACGTGGGGCTCAGGAGCTAGGAAAGAGGGCACTGATCGGATGTGGTGTGTGCCTTCGGTGGGGCTCTGCTGCCGTCCTTGCGTTTTTCTGCCCTCTGAATAGGATGCACGCGTTACCTGTTAGGTCTTTCCCTTCCCTGACAGGTAAAGCATGTGGACACCTGGGGAAGTGCTGCCATCATTACTAGAAGGTTCACAATACATGTTGTTGGTGTCTATTTCAGGGATTTATGTCCCTTCTGTGCATCGTCAATACTTTGTACATCTCTATGAGAGAATGCACCAGTCTGATTTGTCCCCACATTATTGTGTCCAATGTTTGGTGGACTAGAGATGTTTCAAAGAGCTTTGAGTATCCTGTACCTTAGCCTACTGCCTAGCATGTGAAACATGAATGAAGGGAAGAAGAGAGGAAGGAAGGAGGGAGGAAGGAGAGAAACGGTCATGAGTTTTGGTGAGTTGAAGGTGTATACGTATTCTGGAAGGTGGAGAGTATAGAGCAAAAGTGTTCAGAGAGGTGAGTGTTCAGAAAGAGAAAGGAAAGAAAAATGGTAGGGAGGCAGGGATGACACACACAAGGGGACAGGTCGAGAATTAAAGTCACTTCAATGTAAATGTGGAACCAGTGTGCAAATCCAGGTCTGTCTGACTTGGGGGACTGTCTTCTATGTCACACTGCTTTTAAAAGGATAGACCAGAAAGACCCCTGGTACCTGCATGGGAAATCCAGCTCCCTCATCCACCAGGGCGCCAACTGGGGCCCAGAGAGGTGGAGTGACTTACTCGCAGGTGCAGAGCTGGCTGGTGACAGAACCAGAAGAAACCAGAAGAATGGTATATGTCTAGAGTCAAGTCACACTGCCTGAGATTTCCAACCTATCCTTCCAGCCAGCAGTGCCGGCCGCAGTTATGTCTTTGGTGGCCCCTTTGGCCCTTGTTTGGTCTGCTGCTGGAAACAGCCAGGACTCAGCCGAGCTGGTCATACTCCTCTTCCTGCCGGGGGCCCAGACCTAGGTTGTACCCGTGACATGCCAACTGCACAGCCTAAGGCCTTTGGACATTGGTGGCACCCAGATGCCTCTAGCCTTCGTGACAAAGCTGTTTTGCAGAAGTTTTCAGGTTTGTAAAAACATGCAAACTCTAATTGGTGGTTTATCAAAAACATCAAGAAACTAGAGGCAGGATGCTGTGATTAAAAAAAGCATTTAGCTGATACAGCCGTGAGGAATCCAGCAAGCCTATCTGCCTGAGACAGAAGTGTGTCTACTGCGTACTTCGCCTGTGTCAGGGGAGAAACCACACTCTTCTCCTTTTGTCTGTTAGTAAAACCGGTTGTCTTTGCTAGGACAGAGCCCAGGGAGAGGTGGGAAGGCATTCCCACTGCCAAGTAGCCCTTTGCTGCTTCCCGGGAAAGTGCCTTTCCTCCTGCACCCTCATGCTCCCCAGTCCTGTCCTGGGTTCCTGTCATCCTCCAGGACCCAGATGCCACGTACTGGGAGAGAGGGAGACAAGGAAGCAGGCGAGCCACTCTTCCCAGCTCTGCTCAGGCAAGTCCTGCGCCCTCTCCTTCCACGCGTGTCAGAAATCAGTCGCCTGAACGGCCTCTAGAAACCTTCCAGCTCTGAAAACTGGGTCCTCTCTCTTGCCCGAGGGTTAACTGCTAAGATTTATTTCCTCCTAAGGGCATTTTCATTTTCATACAAAACATACTGGCAAAAAAAAAAAGATCTCTTTTATGTGCAAGAGAACAGACTTACATAATCACACTGCACACTTTGGAGATGATATTTCAGGGCAGGACATCATGTCGCCATGTCCTCCACCTACACATAAGGCCGCTCTGCTCATTGTGAGGACTATTTTCACATTTGTGGGACCGAAAAAAAGAGCCAAGAACTGGATGTGAATTATTTGTGACACCCAGCATGTGAAGCAATCTTCATTTACATTTTTGTCCGTGGATGCATGACCATGCCTACAGAGCATAGCATTATATTATTAGCAGCAGGTATTAAATCCATTATTTAGTATTAGAGGTATTAGTCTCAAGCATTAGGACAGATTACGTTCGATGTATTAGTTCTTTGGGGTTACAATTAAGGCTTGAATTCCTGACTGTTGTAGCCAGTAACGGAACTGTGATTTGGTTCTGAATTCCACAGGGAGCTGGCCAACATCGACAACCCGTTGCTAATTAATTAATGACAATGCTTCGTTCCTAACTGTGTCTGGGACTAGTTGGTTCACCTCTTTTGGTTATTATAGACTTTTAAAGTGACACTTCTGACAATTTTATTGTTATTGTTACGGCACTTCTCAGCCTCCTTTTTCGAGAAATTCTATGCTGAATCCACGGTTTTATGGCTGTAAAGGCCCCTCAAGGAGTCCTGGCCCTCCTTTATTTCTCTCTCTTCTTCCATTCACCTTCTGGAAGCAGTCTTCGGACTGCTGCTCCGCCCCAAGATCTTGTGCACCCGACACCCCATCACTTTCTCAGAACCCAGAAGTCAGGCACCCATCACAGATAATGGGCGAGCAGGTCAGATAGAAACATTTTTGCTACTGGAATTAATGATAGAAGGTCTTTTAGGCCTTCTGTCCATGTGGTACTTGCATCTGGGCTCCGAAGGGCACTCCCGAATATTTACCAATGCGGAAGGAGTACTTGTAGGTGAATTTGATGCACTCAGCTTCATGGTTTAAACCTTCAAGCAGGCAAGAAGTGGAAACCTTTGTAGATGGATTCCTGTGTTTCTAAAACCATGATACATCACACCGTCATCTCCCCAGAGCCTTCCCAAGACAAGGAGTCTGAGATACCAAGCATCCTTTCCCACAGCTCTACAAGTGTGCTTTCCCCCTAGGCTGGTCCCAGATCCCAAGACTGACAGCTGAGGTTTTGCATCCCCCAGCTGCAGGACCCACCCAGGTGGAATGTGAGCCCCCATGGGCTGACTCACTTCCCTCCAGGGCCATTGCTTTCATATTCCTGAGAGTGCATGCTGCTAACTTTTACACAACACATCCTCGGCTGTTTTCCTCCCCCTCCGAATATTGCTCTGCATGGTGTGCCTTTCATCAGTGGGTGAAAGCTTCGGCCCACCCACTCCTACAGCAGGTAGACATGCATACTCGGAGTGTTCCAATCAAACTCTAGTATCTACCTTACACTCTCAAAGCCCAGCCCTGCGAGGAATCAAAGCCTTCCCGCCGGGGGCACCCGCCCCTGGCACATCCACAGCTGATGAAGATGACACCTGATAGTTTCATCTCCCGCAGACGAAGAGCTTGAGACACACCCCCAAAAGCAACCAGCAACTGAGCTAGAAACAGACAGGCAATAACTGTGCTCCCCTAGTTCACCCTTCACTCTGCACTTCCACCGTAGGAGCCTTAGGGAGCTGCGAAAAAAGAAATGTCCTAGGCTGCTTATCTACCAAGGATTTCACATCCTCGTGGATGGGAAGGTGGTTCGGGGATTAAGTATAACACTGGAGTCTTCTCTACGCAACAACAAACTTAGAATCTCTTGGGCAGACAGACTGAGCATCCTCTCATTGTCTCCCAGTTCTTTTTGGACTCACGGAGAAGGGCACGGGCATGGACTGAGGTGCTTCGTATTTATGTGGTGACTTTGGCCTGAATAAAGGGGGGTTGTCATGCCTACACATTGTGCTCGGAATGTGTAGAGAGTAGACAGAGGCATGGTTCTTCAAAAGATTCGCTCAGAAGTGAGTCTCCTACCACCCAGGGAGGGCACTAAGGGGAGATGGATGCCTTCACTCCCCTCTGTGGCAAACCTGCCTCTTAGACTGGGAGCGTGATTATCAGACAGAATGGAGGAAACAGATGCCAAGTCCTCATCTTCCTTAGTTTCCCCACAGGGCGATCCCGTACTATAAGATGCAGGGTGTGGGGAATTCTCCAATGTCCATGGCCGTGCAGGCAAGGGGGAGCTTCCTGTCATGGGGGTCTGCTCAGCCCAAAGGCTGCAGTTTCCCCAAAGAGCAAAGGCATCCATGCTATTCTCCCAATAGGTGGTATAACCTATGTTAGTCTTTGCTCCTGGGAACAAAGGGGCACGGGGCAGCCAGGCAATTATCTGGGAGGATCCTGCCTCACTCCATCCTTCTCTCTCTCTCTCAAACACACACTCACACCAAGTCAGGACAGGCACGCATTCACTTGTGCACACGCTCATCAACCAGCCCCCCACACAGCAACAGTCACCCCCCCCAGGACATGTGCCCCCCAGCGAGCAATGAAAAACATCCAGGAGACCCCGTCCTTTTTCCTCTCTCATTTTCCCCTAATAAAGGTCTTTGGAAAAAATATATTAAACCAGTTAAATTTTTTACTCATATGTTCATGTGGCTGGAGCAGGTTGACAAGGAAAACAATCACAAAATAAATATTTTTGTTTCTGTTTTTAAAAAAGAACACTTCCCTATACATCATCTCTCTCTAACTTCACAGAGCTGCTTGCTCAGACAGATTAGGGCTGTTGGGACGGGGGCTCTGGCGGGGCCACGAGGGAGTGTGGCGTGAGCCAGGGCCCTGAACCCCGACACCAGGGCTTTGGAGGAAGCTGGGGGCTGGAGGGAGGGTGGAGAGAGGGGGGGAGCAAGGCCACTGGCCCTGTCCTGAGCATCCTCAGTTGGTGTCACTTCTCCTGTGTCCTAACTAGAAGCCGGCATGAGGAGCGGGTGTCCAGGAGGGCTCGGAGGGGGCAGAAGGCCGAGTACAAAAAGGAGGAACCAGTGTGGGGAATCTTGAAACAGCGCCATTTTAAGAAATCTGGTTAAAAAGAATACAAAAGTGACTCCACTGAGGGGAGGCGCTCCCGCCCCTCCCATCTCATCCCCTCTTGCTTCCTTGAATGATAAGAATCACTTTTAAGGATTTGTTTGTTTCATGGGTTGGCTAGTTCTTTTTCATAATCTCTCCCTCAGCTCCTCTCCTTCAGCGGCGTTCATTTGAGAAAGCACCGACTCCACAGACGTGAGGCTGCTGAGCTGTGGCCTCCCCCAGGGAGTGTGTGTGTGCATGTGCATGTGTGCACACGCCTGGCCAGTGTGTGCATGTGTGTGGTGGCTGTTTCTCACTCCCCTGCCCGCTTCAGTCCAAGCCCCAAGGGCCCATCTGCTGGGTGCGGAACCAAGGGAACACCTCGTTGGCACCAAGGTGAGGGCCAGGGTCCCTCCCTGCCCAGCATGGCAGTGGGCCCCCCACTAGCTACAGAGTTTTCCTGTCTCATACTCCACGGGGTTTGGCAGCTTGGAATTGAAAGCCCGCAGGGAGGACTGGATCCTGCCCACCTCGTTGTTGGCCAGCTTGAGCCGGTGCCGAAGCAAGCAGGAGAAAAGATCCAGCCGGACTTTGCCGGGAGGGGAGAGCTGGTTCACCCGGTCCCGCAGCTCTATGAGCTGCAAGAGGGCAGAGTCCTGGGAGCCTTGAGTGTACGGGTAGTCCAGCTGGAGAATTAGGTCCCGGATAGCATCCGGGTCAAAGGGCAGGCTGTAGCCGAAGACCTGCAAGGTGTTGATTTTCATGTAGCCCAAGTTCTTGGAGGGATCAGTCATCTCCAGCGGCTCGTAGTAGATTGTCTCATTGGAGCTGTCATCCAGGGACTTGATTCGGCTCCGAAGGTAAACATGGACTGTCTCAAAGAAGCTCTTCCACCTGTTTCCCAAGGTGACTGTCCAGTTTTGGCACTGGCCAGCTGCATCCACGTTAGTCCTTTCCCAGTTCGGGAAGCGGCCCTCGTTCACCGGCATGAACCAACTCTCCGAGTGGCTGCCCCCAAAGGGGTTCACGTAGATGGCCATGACAGGCTCCAGGGTGCTGTTCTTGGTGAGGCAGATCTGCAGGGACAAGGCCAACATCACGTGCACCAGCCCCGGCTTGTACTTGTTGCTCTTCAGGGTGAGCAGCATGCGCTTCCTCCAGGAAGGGTCGAACCAGCTGCCCAGGCGCATGTCATTGCTGATGAAGATGGAGTGCACCTCGATGCGGCTGTCCCACTTCTGCAGCAGGTACTTCAGCTCCAGGTCCTGCAGGTCTGTCTCCAGCCCCAGAAAGTTCTCCAGGGACTCGGCCACCTCTGGCCGGCACAACCCCTGGGCCAGCACGTAGCCCGGGTTGCAGCCCCCGCAGCGCGTGCTGTTGTCCCGAGCACAGTGGGCACAGGCCGGCCCTTCGCCCAAGGCACAAGGGATGGGGCCCTGGCAGGAGGACTGGTCATAGGGGCAGCTGCAGCTGTGGCTCTGCTCCAGGAAGGTGCCAGGGAAGGTGCTCTCTCCACAGTAGAGGAAGGACTGGACTCGGTTCCACCAGTAGGACAACGACCTTTGGGAGAGGAGATAAAAGTGAAGCAAGAGT
Organism: Sturnira hondurensis; assembly: GCF_014824575.4. Lineage (NCBI taxonomy): Eukaryota > Metazoa > Chordata > Mammalia > Chiroptera > Phyllostomidae > Sturnira > Sturnira hondurensis. Next base: position 7,808,524 of record NW_028094846.1, on the reverse strand, counting down.
GATAGGAAGCCACACACGGCCATCTTCTTTGAGTGTAGCAGGACATGGACCAACAGGCGGGGATAGTGATGGGGAAGATAAACGCCCACGCTCTCTAAAAGATGGACACCCTGGTGTACCCCTTGGGGAAAACTGACTAGGGTCTGGGGCTCCATGTCTGACGGGTCTGTCCCGGGAGTCCTGGACATTGACCCTGTGCAGGCAGCAGGCAGGCCTGTCCCTCCCAGGTACCTCCTCACTCCCTCCTACAGAAGCTCTCCACCGTCTTTTGTGTGGAGTCCGGTTTGCAGCCTTCTGAAAAGATCTTCCCACAACCAGACTCTCTCCGGATGTCCCAACATCACGCCGACCTCTCTCCCACTTCACGGTCGCTGCCCTTTCCATTCCCTCGGCTTCTCTCACTGTTCCGCCAGGAACGGGAGGAACTTTCTAGGGCCAGCTCGCTCTAAAATTCCAGCTCTGTGATGACACCACCTCAAAGCGGCCTTCCATGACTTCCCTTTCAGAAGAAGCCCCAGGCACTCCCTGTCCCATCACCCTGTATCTGTGACCCGGCAGCTGTGATCAGGTTCGGAAACAACTTGCTTCTCTCTTGTTGGCTTGTTTGTGGGTGGCTTTTTTGTAAAAAGGCCACAAGGGCAGGGGCACAGCGTCCTTCACTGACATATTCTCAGAAACTGGAACCATTACCATGCCCCCTAGAAGTGGAGGAAAGGTAAACAGTTCGTAATTATTTGCTGAGAAAGAAATGAGCGGGTCTCGAGCACCCCTGCCAGCCTGCCCTCTCCCATCCTCTGCCCTCTCCCCTCCTCTGCCCTCTCCCCTCCTCTGCCCTCTCCCCTGTGCCTCTGGTGTCGCTGTGCCTCTGGGCTGTTGCCAGGGCAGCCGCCTCTCCCCCAGCGCTCAGTCTCACATCCACCAGCCCACCTCCATCTCCTCCCGCACAGTGTGGCCGTGACCTCCTCCCCAGGGTGGCTTTTCTCTCTGGCCTGTGCTTCTCCTAGACCATGTTTTTTATGTATGTTCCATGAACCTGAACTTAAATGGCTGCCACGTAGTTGTAAGTTTTCCGATTTTATGTTTCTGCGGACATATTCAATCTTCCCAAATAACAAACACCGCCTTCCCCCCACCCCCGCCCCCCAGCTTAGTTAAGGCGCATGCGATGTGGATTTAGTAAAAACTTAAACCAACGAGTGAACCTGCAGATGAGTGAGCGGGCAGTCACGTGCTCAAAACAGTCCAATGTGTGCGGTGCGTGAGCTTTGAGCCCACCCCCTCCTCTCCTAATAGACTTCCATCAAAATGGAAACCCGTGAGAATTAGAGGATTAGTAGAATAACCTTTGAACGTGCCATCATCTAAACGGAAGCACAACGAGCCTCTCGTTTTGTTACTCCCTCTCACTTTAGATACATCTAATGGACTCTGGCACACGAGGAGGTGAGGAGAACGGGAGATGGGGAGAGGCCACCGGATGGTCTGACTCCGACACCGCCCGGCGCTTGGGGGAGGTGCTGACTCAGGCTCTGGCCTCCGGGTGCTCACCTTTCCTTGGGCAGGCGGAAGCGAGGCTGCCGACGGCAGCGTTTGCCGAGGTTGAAGAGCCGGCGGACGATGCGATGGGCCTTCTTGACCAGCAGCTTCAGGCTGGCTCCCATCTGCTGGTAGCGGTGCTGGAGACCGCCGTCCATGGCCCAGAACTGGGCCACGGCCGTGGAGTTCAGGAACCTGTCGTCAGGCAGCCTTTTCAGCAGGGCCTGGAACTCCTCTGCGGGCAAGGACACGGGGCAGAGCTGAGGGGGGCCGCGCGCACCCACTGGGAGGCGTGGCGGGTGCCCCCAGCCTTTCCAGGCAGGGGCGCCACATCCACTCTCACAGGCCCTTTTATTTATTTATTTTCAATAGCTTGTTGAGAAATAATTACTATACCATAAAGTGTAGCTTCAGGATTCTCGCCCATCCTCCCTATCCTGAATTTCAAAACTGATCGGTGTCCCCACTCAAGGGGCCCGTAACCTTGGGACACACCTCCTTCCCCCTTTCCACCTTCTTGCAAGTCCTTCCCAGCACTGTGCCCCGCCAGCTTTCTCCAGGAACACCACACAGCGCTCATGGGAAGTGAGGCCCTCCTGAGGGTGAGAAGTCACCAGACTGGCCAGTGTGGACACAGAGAAGGTGAAGCACTCGGCTCAGAAACCTTCCTACAGGCCTTTCAGTCTCTGAGACCAGCCGCCCCTCTCCCCACCCCTTTTCTTCTCTTTTCTTTTTCTTTTTTGGACTCTAGGACATACTTCCTTTCTTTGAGCTTCCACTCTTGGCCAGACACCCATTCTTTCCTGTAGTTAATCCAGACGCAACGCGACTTCGGGTTCTTAGCTCCTACTGCAAGTCTGAGATCTTAGGGCTTCCTGGGCATGACGTGTTCCCAATTCATGCTCCCATCTCTGTCCACAGCCCCACTTTCATGGCACCTGCAGCCTCCGGCCTCCAGGGGGAGCTCCAGGGAGCTCTCATTGGTTACTCATGAGCAGTGACTCCTGGCGGCTGAAGCCCGAAGTCATTTCCCACAGGCTTAAGAGTTAGGAGACAAATGTCCCCGGTAGCCCACAGCAGCTGGGTTACAGGGCTGGAATGTGGTATTCTTCCTAGCTGTTCAGTGCCTTGTCTGGGACTTGGAATGACAGACAGTATGTGAGGCCTTAGCTCGTTCTGATTTCCCTAGTACCTGGTCCTGCCTCCCTTCCAGCCGGAAGACCAGACAGTCACCTAGTAGAGAACTTACAACTAGCATGTGCGTATGTATTTCTGTCCCTAAAACATTTAAGCATAGAACGTGTACAGAGAATAACAGGGTGAGTTCCCATGCACCACCACCTAGCACGTGTTATTGTGCCAGGCTGGTTTCAGAATTTTTTTAAGGAAATAAGACAAAGCAAGTATATTGGAAGAACCCAAACTTCCTCATCATCTCCATCTAGATGTAAGCACTCTCTTGGATGTTTATCATTATCACATCTTTTCATGTGTTTTACCGGTGTATTTGTCAATAAAAATATTAAGTATTGACTAGAATGTTCTTAAATGTCATATAAAAAGTATTAAATATGTATTGAATATATTATTATATTATAACACTATACATACATATTTTATATGTGTATACAATATATTTTTTATCTTTGTTTTATCCAACATTATGTTTTGAGGTATAGCCATATAACTATCATTCATTAGTATTGAGATGTATGACAATATCATGCAGAGTTCTTTGTACATTAATTTTACCTAAATTCTCTCATTCGAGCCTTCTGTCCAACTGTTATGATCACTTTTGCTCTTTAACAGGAAACTGTTAGAGAGGAAACTGAAGTATTGAAAAGCTGCCTGACCAATCTAAGGTCACAGAGCTGGTCAGTCACAGGGCGTCTTCATCTGTTCGGGCTTCTCTAACACAATACCACAGCTGGGGTGGCTTATGAACCACAGAAACTTATTTCTCACAGTTTCAGGTGCTGGGAAGTCCAAGGTCAGGGTTCCAGGATGGTCAGGTGCTAGTAAAAGCCCTCATCAGGGCTTCAGACAGCTGACTTCTCCCTGGGTCCTCATGCAGTGGAAAGGGTTAGAACTCTCTCCGGGCCTCTTTCCTAAGGCCACTAATCTCGTTCATGAGGGCTCTGCCCTCGTGACCTAACCGCTCCCCAAAGCCTCACTTCCTAACACCTTAGGCATTAGATTTTCAACACATGATTTTGGGGGGATACAAACATTCAGACTGTAACGAAGAGCAAGGATGCAAATCAAGTCCTTGGAGTCTAGGTCTCGAGGTTCCATGGGTACGAGTTACACCAGCAACAAGCCACACCTCGTGTGTCTGGGTGTCCTAGAACTTTTCTACAAACCTCAGTCGGTAAATATTCACCGTGCACACAATGGGCAGGCACCGTTCTAGGAACTGTGGAATCTGCAGCAAATGAGACAGACGGGGCCTATGCCTCTGTTATCTTTCCCCTAGCTTATTAAGTCCTTCACACACATCTCTTTGGTAGGTATTGTGTCTATTTGCATATAGAGCATGAAGAAATGACTTGAGACTCAGAGTGCTGGAAGAACCTGCTTGAGGCCACAGAGGTGGCTGAGCCAGGATCCCAGTTGAGCTCCCCTGATCCAACCCCACCCCTCACAGCTGCCTCCCCGTGGACAGGGAGGAAACACCTGCTCACCTGACTCCTCAAACTGCCTGCTGTGAGTGGCCCAGGAGTCCTGGAGCTGCAGCAGGCTGTCCTCCATGGCCTGGATGTCGGCATCAGGACAGTTGCACTCGGGGAAGGTGGGGCTGCACTTGCACCAACAGTCATTCTCCTTGCAGATGAGCTCGCCCTCCGAGCTGCAAGTGATGTAGCTGAGCGCCGCGGCCACAAAGCGCTCACGCAGGTACTCGGGTAGCAGCACCTGTAGGCCTAGGGAAAGATGTGTCAGGGGATGGCCAGGCAGAGCCCGTGGGCCCTCAGTTTCCCTCACCTGAGGCCGCAGGAGCCCCAGCTGGGCTTCTGCTGCCTTGTGCATCCAGGGCCCAAGAATGGTCACCCCAGGGCCTGATCCTGCTGAGCTGGTTGGGAGAGGGGGTTGCCACTGCCCCAGTGACAGATGGGGGAGGATCTGAAAATGCAAATGGGGAACATCAAAGCCCAAGGCTTAGTCGAACCCCTTATATCAGCCAAATTGAGAGCGTGCCTATCATATGAACAGGCTTATTGGCTACACATCAGCATTTCCAGGATGGAAACAGGAAGATGTTTCAGATAAAAGAAGAGCTTACAGCTCTCATGGGGGAGGAATCAAGCCTTGATGGGCTTTTTGCTTTGTCTCTGATAACCATCCTGTTTCTAGCTTCACTGAGATTAGCAGCAGGCATCCAGGATGCTACTGAATGCTGGTCCTCCTGGGCTCCACACCCCAGCCCTGGCGATGGGAGAGGCTGCCTGATTAGGAGGCAGGCTCGGCTACTGTGGGTACACGGAGACCAGGCATTACACCAAGCACTTTCCTTATACGATCGCAAATAATAGCTGTGGTCACATTTGTGGCTCTTATTGATGCGAACCTCCAAGCCAATGACCCAGTGACCTGTGCAAGGCATCAATCAGATCCTGTCCTTGTCCCATCATGACACACTGTGTAACGGACTGGCTGTCCCATTTCAATATGATGTAACTCTTGACAAGACTCGAAAGTAGGATATCGGTAGGTACCCCAAGATCGGTCAGGCCTGGATAGAGGCGAATGGCTCCCAGCTGTCTTCTAATTAGCCTCCTCCTACCTGGAATGTAATCCACGAAAGCTTCAGTTTTCCCACCCATCTGTAGTGGATATTAGTTCACCAGTGGCAGAGTATACTCCTCCTGGGCTTCAAGCCACACAGAGTGGCTGTGGGAAGCATATCAAGGGATAAATGAAGGACGGGCATGCCTTTGGACACAGCCTGAGCATGTTCAAGGTCAGACCTGCAGGAGGCTTGCCCAATAGGGACATTGTGAGATCCTGTGTCAGGAGAGTGAGGGACATGGGGGACTTCTGCATATGATGCATTCCCCCTTTCTCAAATGTCTTTCAGCGCTTTATTTTCACACCCTTGACCTTGTCCTTGGCAGGAAATCAGCCCAAAGTATGTATCCCCGTCTCAGCAGACCTCAAAATGTAAGTTAGAATTGAGCAGCAGTGGATGTGTGGTGCTCTTGTCTGAGGTTTCTCCCTCTGATTTTGAACTGCTCCAGGCTTTTCCTTTCTTGATGGGGTGCCTGCAGTGGCATGGACCGGTCTTCCCCAGGCTCCCCATCCAAGGCCCGCTTTCAGCACTCACCCCTCTGCAAGTCCATTCCTTCCACCCGCCTCATTGCCTCCCTCCTCCTCACCATAACATTTCCCATTGCGATAAAATAAGTGCCTGGAGCAATGTCTGCATGAGTGATGGGCTATAAAATTAAATGACATAAACTATTCCAGATGAACCACCAGACATTCTGAACTTCACTCATCGCTAATTTGCAGGCACAAACCCAGCCCATCTACGGACACGGGAGAAGAGGGATGCTAACTGTGTTCGGTGCCTCTCAGTAAAGGAATCTTTTACTCCTTTTGCTTATCTATTGCTTGATTCCTAAAAGCATGTATGGGTTGCATCCGGCTCAGGTTGCCTGGAATTTGTAATCATAGATCCTGGGTGAGGGCTATTGATTTTATAATGCAGGGGCAATAATATCTTAAGCAGAGTCCAGTTCAGTTAGGCCTTAAGAAAAACGAACTTTCCCCACTGCCAAACAGCTTGCTCTGAATCCGTGTGCATGCCAGGGGGACAGAGCAGGAGCTGAGCGCTGTCTTTTCTCCCAGCCTCCTGCCCTGGTGTATTTCCCTTTCCTTTTTGCCTTTCCTTCCTGTTTTCCTGTTTGCTGTTCTAGCTTCACCCGAGGATCCCATTCTTCCCTCACTTCCCTTGACTTTGATCTGCCGTGGAAAATTGCAGACTAATAGCAGAAAGCAGGGACCACGCTCAGAGTAACCAGTGGCCCCACAGTTTGTATAGCTGGGCTAGAGATGTGGCCCCATAACCATTCCGCAAAGGCCAGCTGCTCCCAGTGGGTTGTTAGGGGAAAGCGGAGGGTTTGGGGGCAACAGAGGAGACCACTGCACTAGGTCAGGGCATACAAGGATGGCTGCCTACTTTTGGTAGGGTAGTGACAGCATTCTTGGGTTGGGGTGTGAGCAATGTGTCTTGGGTTGGGGACAAAGTGCTTCAGATATTTTCGCAAAAGTACGATGGGAAGTTGTTAAATACAAGTCCCAGAAGTCCTGATGGTTCTTGTCTTTCAAAAGGTGGAGCAAATGGGTGGGACTTTTCCCTGCTCCCCGGTGATGTAAGTGCTTCCCAGGTGCCCGAGCAGCTTACCGAGCAGCTGCACCTTGTTCTCCGGACTCTGCACCAGGACCGAGCTGACCGAGTCCAGATTGTCGTAGTTGCTGCAGCCCAGAGGACCGGTCCTGGTCTCCGTGACCTGGAGAAGGCAGGGCAGAGCACGGGTTAGATGACAAGGAGAGACTTCCCCTTTGTCCTTCTTGTCTCCAGTCACCCAGGCTCCGTCGCCGTGACCTGTCTTTGACCGACCTCAGGAATGGTATGTGTCCCCCGACCCCTGGAACATAAAGCCACTTTTCTTCCTGGTCCTAAGACAGTGATGGTCAGTGGCGCCTGGCTGCAAGCAGCAGCTCTATGTAGGAGGAGCCTTTTGGAGGCAGCCCAAAATAAGTCTGTGTGTGGGAGGAGAAAAGTCAGCGTAGGCAGAGGATGCTGGACCTTCAAGCTGGATCCCCCCTCCCCTCCCCTGGAAGAAGACAGGAGACCAGATGTGGACGCTGTCAGCCTGCTGTGAGCCCAGCTGCAGCCTCTTACAGTGGTGCTCACATGCTTCAGGGGTCCCCAGGATGAAAAGCCCTAGAGAAATATGAGTTATGAGTATTATTAGTATTAAACATTTAAGGCCCACCTCAGCACTGAGAAGTCCTTAGAGAAAATCAGCCATGGGCTTACTGCATATTTTACCAAGTATATTAAATATACATAAAGTCTTATAGCCATGTAATATTCCAAAACAGCAGAGAGTCATTTTAAAATATTATAAAGTTGGCCTATCAGGTTTTCCCTGATGTTTAAAGTATAAGATGAAAAATGGGGAGCTTTAAAGGCACTGAAATAATTATGTAATAAGAATGATGGGGACCTGAGGCCCTTTCTTCTCCAGATCTCCGATGGCTTCGCCAACAATCAATCAACCAATCAACGAGTGTTTGTTGCGCGGCCACTGTTTCAATTCCCGGCAATTCATCAAACATTCATGGTGAGCTTCTCCCAGAGTTCTTCAAGGAAGTCCACCCTGATCCCTCTCGGCCCCTGTCCTGTCTCCACCGCCTTGGCCCTGCTGCGGGCATGCAGGCTGCCTTTTTCCCACCCTTTTCTGCAAGTATTTCATTCATTTCTCGGTCCTCTACACACCAAAGGCTTCATAAAGTAAGCTCACGTTAACCTTGCTTATTACCACGTTGTCCACAGCAATGAACACAGTGCTGGCACGTAGTAGGTACTCAGGAAACTGGGGAATGCATGAGTAATGGGTTTCAGACTTTGGGAGGAGGAGGGGCAGGCACTGCACCCTGCAGGAGATTACAGCCTGCAGGGAGACAGGGACACGTACAGCCGATTGACACACATCCAAGGCGAGCGGAAGCCATGTGTCATAACGAGTACGGAGGACAGCTCTAAACAGAGAGAAGACAAGGGAGGAAGTAGCAGAGAAGACACCCACTGAGCTGGTCTTTAAAGATAAGCAGGAAGTGGACAGGAACAGAAGGGAGGGAACAGGACTCTGAGAAAAGGAAGGGGCAGCATGATCTAAAACACATGGTTGTGAAAGAGTATTGTGCACGTGCCCAGCACTCCGCTGGTCACCATGGTGAATACCGAAGTGGCACACTTAAAGGGAATTGAGCAAGCTTAGGCTTAAATAGGAGTGTGCCTGTGTGTGTGTGTAAAATACAGTGGGGACAGAGATGGAGGAGATACTTGTAGGCTAAAGTAGTCAGAGAAGGCTTCATGGAAGAGGTGAGCCAGAAATGGGTCTTGAAGGATGAGTAGAGGTTGGACAGAACGGGGAGTGAATTGAGAGGAAAAGAGGTCACTGCGAAGACCAAGGGGCAGCAGTAGACATTACATGAGAAGCAGCAAGACTTAGTCTGAATGAAGAATGCGACCATGACCCTGACGGGGCCAGAACAACCTCTCTATGATTTCCCAAGCTCATCCTCCAAGGTAATCCTGTTTCACCTTCACGGAACTCTCTAAGTCTCACTACTCACCCTCCAAAGGAGGGACCCAAGGCTGGAGACGGTTGAGTGGCCGAGACAGGATCTTAACCTTCGAGTCCCCAGACCCCAGTCCAGTGCCCCTGTGTCTCCTGTGAGGGCACATCAGCAGACTGCAGAAAGTAAAGAGAGTGAACCCCTCTGGCTGACTTAAAAACAAATACTTCACACAGCCTATTTTAGTGATCTGCATTCTCCTCAGCATGTGAACCCGGGGCAAAACAAATTTGGTAGCCTTGAGATTATAGTATACTTATATTCTAAATGAAGAAACCAAGGCCAGACTCGGTTTACTGCCGAAAGGAGTGTATAGACGAGAGGGACGGTGTTTCCATGATCCCCGAATTCTGGCTGTTACCCTTGGCCTGTCTCCCTTGACAGGTGCGTGTAGGAGACCATCCGGCATGGCCCCAGCCCCCAGTGGCAAACATTTATTGCACAGTAACTTCCTAAAATCCATGCTAAACCTTCCAAGGATGAGTGTAACCGGTTCAACCACTTTTGCCCTTTTCATTTGCAAATATCCCTCTTCTGTGATGTGATTAGCGGCATTGGCTCCTTTGTTTTCTGTAAAAGGGAACCACCTAAGGCAACCTGTGCATAGTAAATGAGGACCATCAAGTAATGTGCGGAGAAACCCAATAAAGGCCGGTCAGGGCAAGGGCGGCTACTTTTGCTTCCCTTGAGAGAAAAGCCATGCTGTCCCTTTTCCTCCCCCGGACTCGGTAGTCCCTGTGAATGTCTCATTTCATCCATAATGACACAGACACTGGGGGCCAGTGTCCGCATCAGGTGGGCACTAGGGGCTGAATATGCCTCTGTATCGAGTGAGTGGGTGACTGGCGAGTCGTCAGACCGAGTGGGAAGGCTGAGCATCGCCTCTGTTGAGTGAAGTCTTCCTTATCTGTAATGGTGTGAGAATCCCTGTAAGGACCAGCCCACCTGTTCTGGAAAAGCCTGCCGATTTTGGAATGGACTGGCTGCTGTCAGGACGAGTTGATGGGCATGGCATTGGGGAGACCTGCTTGTCACCAGCTTCCCAGCAGCATGGGGCCCAGGCAGGGGAGAGCCACAACCCTTCCCTGGGAACAGGACGGCTCCCAAGGAGAACCGAGAACAGCCGCTGTCTCCTCCTCAGTCCCACCATGATCCCTGCCGCCCTGCTGCCCATCCATCTGCCTTCCCACCATCCTGTTAGCATTCTGGGGCTGCCTCTTGACGCTCTTTTCTGACCTTTACTTTGCTATCTCCAAAGGTCAGCTCCACAGGAGGACGATCCGTTAGGTAAGTCATTGAAAGAGTGTGAGTTGCTTCGCTTTATTAATCGTGGCACGAGGGTAGGAGTGAGAAGAGTCAGGGACCGTGATCCCCGCTCACTTCCTGAGAGGGAAGAGTCCAGGGAAGGGTCCAGGCCAGGCCTCCGTGAAGGAGAAGGCCCACCGGGTCCCACCAGATCCCGGCTCTTTTGCTCCTCCCACTGCCGTTCTGCTCTGAGCCCCCTCAATCCTCCTGGACAAGTGAGGAGGAGGAGGGAGCCTGCCGCAGAGGGTGCTCTTGCAGAGAGTACCTGGACATGGCCTTGGTAAGCAGGACGGCCTACGGTCCCCTTCCCCAAGGGGTGGAAGTCCCAGAGTCTCTCCCTGTGAGGTTGGTCCAGGGAACTGCGTGTCTTTCTCCGGAGAAGAGGCGGCGGCTCCCGAAGGTGATAAAGAGGCCCACTGAGGTGGCAGGGGACGCGGCTCACTCAGGCGCACATGTGTGCAGCGTGTCCCAGATAAGCTTTCAGAAAGGGAAAATAATTGTGTGCTAATTGGGCCTGTTGACAGAGACCAGCCTGCGGTCAGAGTGGCCTGATGGATCTCAGGTTCATTAGCACTCCAATTTTCTGTAAATACCAGATCCTGCGAACCCTGTTCCTTGGCCTCCTGTCCACACCCGTCCCCCCACCCCCACTGCCAACCCCGGTCCCTGATTTCCAACTGCTCTTGTCCTGCCTGGTGGGACACCGGTGGAGCTAAGGGCCATTGAATGGGCTTCCAATTATGAGCAACAGGGCCGCCCGGGAGAGCAGGGCTGACGCAGCGTGTGCTTGAAATACCTGCAAATTGACTCCCAGGCTGCGGCTGTGAGCAAGCCGGACAAGCCGCCTCGGGGTGCTTTGTGAGAACTGCTCCATTTTGCCATCTCGGGACCGCCCCCCCAGGCTTGTGTGTGGACCTTTGCACTCAGCGTGGGAGCATCCCGCCACCGAGTCCTTCCTTAGCCTTGGATTGAACAGAGGGGGAGCTCTGGCTGGGGAGCCGGCGCCTGCCCTGCTCCGTGACTCATCCCGGGGGCTCGGGGCAGCGTGGGTATGTGGTCAGCCCTCTGCAGTGTGGGGGGAGTTTTCCTGGGACCTGTATCATTTGGGGTCACCCCAGCTGAGAGCTGGGGGTAGTATTCACCATATTTATCAGCAGGTAGGACAGGGTGTGCCAAAGCCAGGTTCTGGAGGCCTTCCGGGGTGCCTTGGCCCTCCGGTTACTATCAAGGGGGCATCTGGGGGTGCCAGGGCAGGGATGAGATGGTTGGGGTAGCACCCAGGGGGGTTCAGTGAAGATGGTTTACCAGCTGGGATGGAATCGTGTTAATATTTCAGTAACTGTGTAGCCATGCCAACGAAGTGTAAGCCCTGGGTGTGGCTAAGTCGGGGAGTTTGGTGACACCTCAAGGTCAGAGAAATAGGCAACACCTGGGCCCAAACCTTCTCACTGGGGAAAGTTTGTTTCTCACTGAACCACGCAGCCCGCCATCACTGATCAAGTATTTCGTTTTGTGTCTCGCCGCACGCCAGACACTGCCAGGGGACCCAGGACTCTGGGCACCGCAAAATCTCTCCCACTCGAAGCAACCCTGCCGTGGTGGGCATGTGAACAGTTGCAGTGTGATGTGACGAGTCTAATACTAAAGTTGTGTGCTGATCGGGGTGTGCCTTGCCACAGCGGGTGGCGGCTGTGATCTCGCAGAGGAATGTGCTGGACAATCAGAGGGGGGTGGGGAAAGGAAGTAAGACTGCACCTGCCTAGAGAAACCAGCAACAGGCAGGTGTGCGGGAGGGTTTGTCCTTCACCGAGGCTGAGTTGGTGAGCAGTCCCTCACCCCCGGTCACTGCCAGCCAGAGGAGGGGCCATGCCGGAAGCCAGCTGAGCTACTGCTAAGGCATGCTCAGTATGGGAAGTCAGCAAGGGCGTGCTCTAGCCTCTTGGCCCCGGTGGTGTGTGCCTGTATGATGCTACCTGTGTTAGGGCGGAGGTGGTCTCTGGTGGAACGCCTTTCAGGCTGGGACAGAACAGGCAGGCCCACCTGGAAGGCGAGCAGAAGCCTGGGATGGGGTGCCAACACCTCCCTTTGCCCCTTAGTTTAGCAGTGGCCTTGGACAGATCCCACAGGTCTCTAGACCTCACTGAGTTACATGGAGGTGAGAAGTTGGAGGATTGACGATGGGAGAAAAATACTACAGGACCCTGCTTTCTCATGGTTCTCCGGGTTACATTCCATGGGGAGAGCCCGCTGTGCATTTCGACAAAGGAACTCCAGGTCCCTCGGCCCAGTGAAGGCTGAGTCGTCATCTCACATTTTGTGTGTAAATGGGGATGTTCCAAAAAGAGGCTTCCAAGGACGGTGGCCCTCTCTCGGGGAGAGGGGCAGCGGTGGCAGTCCTGGATAAATGTGTGCATGGGCACTATGATGGATGTGGTTTGGGGTGTCTGCCCACTGCTCACCCCACAACCTACAGACTTTGCAGAAGAGGTGAGTCCAGTCACCGTGGTTGACACTCTGTAGCCCCTGCCCTTTGTAGTAGACCAGGGTGGGCTCGGGAAGACGTTATTACTCCAGGGAATTTAGAACTATGATCCTGGGAGAAAAAAATGTAAAGGGGGCCTGTGAACATCTACAAAAATCAGAGTGAATAATGACCAAGCACCAGGAACTGAGGGTGTGGCAGTGAGCAAGAAAGTGGTCCCCACCCTGATGATATTGTTGAGAGAGAACACAGAAAAGCGATGTTCGGTCAGGGCTAGAAGCAACTGCGGAGCAAGGCAGAGCTGCATGTAAGGTGAACCCACAGGTATGCCGAAAAGTCTATTCTTCCCCTCCACTCATTGCAGATTTCAGCAGACGCTTGCGTGCTGCCATCTTTCTCAGCACCACCAGGCCTGTGTCGTTCTTGTTGATGTTAGCATCCTGTTGGTGATTGCATTAATCCCCTGGCCTCTCAGGTCCCTGGCCTTTTCATCTCGCCTCCTCACCTTGTCTTCCACTCCCATCGTAGCCACCCACACCCACCGCCATGGCCCAGAACCTGATTGTTTTTTCTTTGGCAGCTGCCCTCCCTCTATGATCTCATTATTAAGCATCACACACTTGTGCGTCCTCTGGTCTCTTCCCGCTAACAGGTCATCAGGCCTACCGAGGGTCAACAGTAATTTAAACTCGAATTGAGAAAACTCCTACTTAGACTCTTGATTTTGTCACCTGGCCAGCTTTTCACTTCCTGCCATGACTTAATGCTCTCAAATTCCTCGGTCCCTCACTGTAATCACTGTTTTCTCCACACTCCCAGTTCCCTTGCATCTTTCTTCCTTCATCTTGTACATGCGCACATACCTTAGTTAAATCCAGCTCCCCGTCCATTCCGTGATGCCTGGCTGAACATGAAGTGCCAGATGCAGCTGACACAGCCCACAACTGCTGACTGGTCCCATGCCACCATGATGACCTTGAGTCCCAAATGGGCCCCCAATGCTGCCTGACCACCCCCTACATTTATCTCGTTGAGGGAGATACCGAAGTCCCATTCTCTGGAAAGACCATTTCATGCATTCTTTCCTCAACAGTTCCTATTCCTTTTAGCCAAGAACTTTGCTTCTTGTTTCATGAAGGAAATGAAATCAATCAGAAGCAAACACCCATACCCCCCTCACCACATCTTCCATCCTGCTGCATTTGCCCTTGTACTTGCCCTTGTGTGCTTTGTATCACCTCCTGTCACAAGGGATGTGGTGCGCATGCTCCTGCTTGTGATCTACCCCTCCACCCATGCATGGAGTATCAACTTCTCTCATCGACCCAATCGCTCCTACAGTTATCTTCTGTCTCTCTTGCACCATTACTCTCTCCCTCTCTACTGAATCATTTCAATTGACATACCAATATTCTCGACTACCTCTTATCTGTAACTCAAAAACGCACCCTCCTCAACCCCACGTCACTCTCTAGCTACCATCCATTTCCCATTTGTCTTTATGGCAAAATCCTAAAGCGTCGTCTCTACTCCTCTGATTCCATCCTTTGCCTTCTCGCTTGATCTGTCTCCGTTCAGCCTTTTGTACCTTCCTGCCACTGACACTGGTCTTATCCAGGCTCCTAACTACCTCCATGTGCCAAGTTGAAGGTCAGTTCTCAATCTGACTGCTCAACAGCATTTAGCCTGGTTGCCCGCTCTTTCTTCCGGGACATACTTTCTCCACATGGCTCCGTGGGCTGCTCTGGTGCTCCTCATGCCTTTCTGCTTTGTCTCAGCCTCCTTGGTCAGATCTGCCTCTGCTTCCCCATTTCCAAACACGTATGTGCTTCACACACAGCTCAGCCCTAGGGACGCCTTACCAGCGATGTTCACTCTGCCAGTGGTCTCTTTGCATCCTTTCCCCTAGCTTTAAATACCAGCTGTGCTTGTGTATATATTTGTATGCCCAATTTATATCTCCAATCATGACCTTTTGAAATGCTGGTGTTCCTATCCAACTGCCTGTTAGATATCTCTACTTGGATGTCTAATAGAAATGTCAAGTTCAATATGTCAAAAATCAAACACTTAATTCACTCCTTTCAGATCTGCGCCTCCCCCAGTGTGGATGGAATCTTTGCAGATGGAATCCCTGTCCTTCCAGTGGCTGAGGCCGAAAGTCTTGCTGATGGTCTTGACTTCTTTCTTCCAATTCACTAGTAATCCTGCAGGCTCTAGCAGCAAATGTGTTCTGAATCCACTCACTTCTCACTGTCTCTCTACAGCCAGCTTCATCCCAGCAAGCCGCCCTTATTTCTCACCCCGACCACTGCAGTAGTCACTAATCGGTGATGTCCCCATGATCTGGCCGCGGCAACTGCTGTCGCCTCATCTCCCACTTCACCCCACTTTGAGTCACCGCAGACGGCATTCCTGATCCCACCAAGAACACTCCCGATTTAGGGCAATTGCGTTTGCTCTTCCCTGTGCCCAGAAGGCTCTTGCTCAAGATGTGGCTTTACTCCATCACTTAATTCAAATCTCTGCTTTGATGACCTTCCTTCAGACAGGTGTTCCCTAAAGCACCGGGTCTCTGTCACCCTCTTCCCCCTGGTTTCCTGCCTTCTTACCATTAATCTCCCCTGACATGGCATATTCACTTAATTATGTCTCCACTACTAGAATTTAAGCTTCATGAGGCCATGGAATTAAAATATTTTGTATACTCTTGGATTCTGAGTACGCAGAACAGTGCCTGACACATAGTAAGTGTTCAAAATATTCATTGAATAAAACAGAATCTCCTTGTGAATTTTGGGTAGGATAAAGGTAGGCTATTAGAAGAGACTGACCCTTACTTGGCAACCTAGCTTTATAGTTAGAATTTTAAAAATCAAGTATCTTTACTAGTCTTCTCTTTTTTAAAACAATATGAACTTTCCTGGAACCCTCCTAGATGTAAGAGACAATGGGATGAAGGTTGTAGTTACAGGAATACAGATCTTTTGCAAACACATACGATCATATCACTCCTTTGCTTAAAGCTCTCTGGTCGTTTTCCATTGTACTTGGACATATTTTAACGTCCTTTATCACGGCCGTGTAATCCTGCTCCAGCTACTTCCCAGCCTCTTCTTGTGGCAGCGCCTTTGCTG
The DNA here is from genome assembly GCF_014824575.4 of Sturnira hondurensis. Lineage (NCBI taxonomy): Eukaryota > Metazoa > Chordata > Mammalia > Chiroptera > Phyllostomidae > Sturnira > Sturnira hondurensis. The sequence continues at coordinate 7,792,693 of NW_028094846.1, read as the reverse complement.
TCCACCTCGCTGTCACAGCAGTCCTCTCTGTTCCACCAAGACACCCAGCTGGTTCCTGCCTCAGGGCCTTAGCACTTGCTGTTCCCTCTAGCTGAACATTCTTCCCTCAGATCTACACACGGCAGGCTTTTTTTTTCCTCATTCAAATCCCAGCCTCGAAACCCAAACCCGAGGTGCCCTCCCCTTATCAGTCCGGTGAACATGGTCTGTTCTCTTCTCTCGCCCCAGGAAATCTGTACCTGTGACTCTGCCTTTTCTTTCCATCATTACCTGAACTTCCTTTGTTGATGTTTCATTATCATTTCTACCCCTTACTGGAATGTATCTAGAACGTAGGGACCTTGTCTGCCATTCTCTAGTCTCTTGGCTGGAGTCGGCCTAAGAGCAGATGCCCCCGTGACTGTTGGCTGCTGAATGAAGACCTGGACCCTGTGTAGGGCTGGTTGTGCCTCCATCAGCAGGCAGGTGCTCCGCCCCCTCCCATCAGTCAGGCCCAGCTGACTTGGAGCTGGCTGAGACTCCCGCCTCCCCCTTCGGTTCCCTTGCTGCCCCCCACCCCCGCCCCTCCGCCTCAGCGCCTGTGGGGCCCTCACCTTGATGGCCCCCGTGGCGATCTGGATGTGGTGCAGCCTCCGCAGAGTACTCTCCCTGTCGATGAAGTAGGAGGCCGCCAGCTGGTGCAGGGTCTCCAGGGACACCGCCGAGCTGTTCCCACCGCCCCCGGCTGTCGGGGCACTTCCCGCTGCCTCTGCCTTTCGGCTCAGTTTCCGCTTGTCCACAAAAATGGTCAGGGACTCTTCTCCTAGAGCAAACAACATGGGTTCGTCGGTGCGGCCTTCTGCTCCCTTATTCCCTACATGTAAGAACACGGCCAGGAGAGACGGAGCGAAGAAGGAGCCCATCACCCCCGTGGAAGGCCTCGTCCCCGCCCTGTACCATCTTCAGAAACATCTCACCAGGCCATGTCACGGCACAGCCGCCAGCCCTGCCCGGGAGGCCCTCCTCCCTTTCCTCAGCTCTGCGTGTCTCCCCCAAGCTCCTTCCCCTCGCATCCAGCTTATCCACTTCACATCTTCTATTGATCTCTAGCTCAGGCAATCTACCTCCATGGGAGAGGAGAAATTCTTCCTCTCCGGTTGTTTATGAGAAGCTGCCATGGATATTGCTGCTCCCTGCAAAAGGGCAAAGGCCCTGAAGCTCAAGGCCCCTGCTCCCCATCAAACACTCAACACCTACCGCGTGCAGCAGCGCCCCTGAACCCTGGGAGAGCACCTTTGTGTCCATCAGACAGTGAGCTAAATGTTATAGTAAGTCCTGCTTTCTTCTTCCCAGGGCACAGAGAGCTCTGCCTCTTCCGAGCTTCTGATTCTGCCCTGGATCCTAGCCAAGGGTGCACCATCCCCACCCCCACCCTGGCCTCCATCCAGCCCACAGTCATTAGAATTGGTTTGTCTGGTTCCTGGTCTTTATAGAGAGGAAGCAGGGGGCAAAGACTCAACAGACATTTACTTCTCTGCCCAGGGGTGTGACAACTGTCACCACAGCAAGTGGTGGGATGGGGAGAAGCTTTGGGGTAAAATCGCTCAGTCAGGAGAAAACTGGGAGCACCCCCTACCGGCAAGGGCTTAGCAGGAGTCTCTGTGTCCCCAAATGTCTTTATTCCACAACCCATTTGCAGGAGGATGCTGATAAGCAAACAGCAATGTTCTGAAGTGAATTTGGATGTTAAGAACTATACTATTCTCAAAGGCGCCAGAAAGAAAACATTTCTCAGGCAATTAGAGGCCAGAAAAAAAAACACAAAGGACCCAGGAAGACTACTGAAGCTATCCTCAGAGGACTTTCAAGCTATTTTCCACAACCTGGCAATCCATTCCTGCCGGATCTCGATGTTACTTACCTCCAAGGGTGGCGGAAAGCAAGAAGTGAGTGCCATACTTTTTGATCAGGTTTTCAGTGACCTGTTGCAGGTTGGGTCTCCTTCCCAGGAGGCGGATGTTCCGGATGAACTCTGGGGCAAGAGGCAATGGCAAACTGAAGAAGTCCTTCCTCTCCAAGGCCAAGTCGTTCACTTTCCAACGGGCAAACTCCCTGGGGGAAGAGTCAAAGGATGAGGAAGCACTCCCTGTGTTTTGAAACAAGAGGCGTAAAATCTGCAGTAGGTCATGTTCTTCCTCCCCTGGCACCCTCTCATCTCCTCTCAGCCCACAGCTCTGCAGACGGAGGCAGCCACTGCTGAAAAGAGGTCCTTTGGCTCCCCCCGCCCCCGCCCCCGGCTTCTCATTCCCCGGCTGTGGGAAAGCCCTGTCTCGGCTGGCCTCCATCACAACTTACTCTCATGACCTTTCTCATTGGAGAGGAGCCGGCAGCTCCTTCGTACGAAGGGGACCATGGCAGTGGCAAAGCAGGGGAAACAAAGAAGGGAGACACTGCATGGTGGTTTGCAGAGGTGGGCGCTAGTCCCAGCTGGCCCCATGCAGGTGACTCGCATCACCTGCCTGGCCTCAGTTACCCATCTGTAAAGTCAGATTTTGGTCCAGAACAATGGTTCTCAAACATTTCGGTGTTGGAACCCCTTCACACTCTTCAGATTGACTGAGTCCTCCAGAACAGGGTGGGACGAAAGCAGCTTCACAGCTGTTCATATGGAAATTAATATATAATAATAATTTAAGAATAAACTCTTGTGTTTCACGCACTCATGACCGTAAACCAGTTTTGCCCCACCCTGTGTTTGTGTGGATTACATCTATTGATAATTGCCATTTTAGAAATTAAAACTGAGGAAAGTCGTTCATGAGATATTTCATGTAAAGGTAATAGCAGTAAATCCATTATGTGTGACGTAAGTAACATATTTTATGACAGTAACTGCACGTTCTGAGACAAACTGATTTGGCGAGAAGAGTGGCGTTGCCACATTTTTGCAAATCTCTTCAGTATCTTGATGGGCAGGTGAGAGCTGCATCCTTGCATTTGCTTCTGCATCCAACCTGCTGTGATAATCGTGGATATTCTGCTATGGTACCACACTAAGCCCAAGAAGCGTAGTTCCTTAGAGGTTAGTTCCCACGTGCAATCTGAGACCATGTCAATGAACCTCTCATACTCTGTTATGTGTGAATCCAGCGTTCCACACTACTTCAAGTAGATCTTTCTACCCTTCATATTTTGTAACATCATGCATTAGTCATCTGGAAAATATGGGAACACTGAGTTATTCAGATCTTCCACATTTTGACACTTTTCATTATATAACATCAAAACATTATACTCGTTAACATTACCACCAATCTCATCAGAAAAGTCTTTAAATATTGGGAAGCTGTCAAGCTTACAATGACAAATAGGAGTTCTCCAAAATTCTCATTTTTTCCTTGAAAGCTTAAATTGTATCATTGGTAATAAATACTGTCAGTTGTTTTCCTTAAAGAAGCAGGCTTATTGCATTCTTTCTTCTTTTTTTTTTTTTTGCAAAATGTCTGCCAAACACTAAAGTATAAATAACCATAGTTTGTCTGTTGGTTGTCAAGAAAAAATTTGTTCCATAAAGAAAGTGGCTAGTTCAGCTCACAACATCGTTACAAAAGTACTTTTTCCTGGAGTGACATTCTTAGTAGCCTCAGACATGCATTGTGTGTGCTTCCCATTTTATCACATAGAAGATTCAAAAGATAGCCCCGGCTGGCTTGGCTCGGTGGGTTGAGTTGCCAGCCTGCAAACCAAGGGGGCACTGGTTCAATTCCTGGTCAGGGCACATGCCTGGGTTGTGGGCCAGGTCCCTGTTTGGGTCCATGTCAGGGGCAATTGATGTTTCTTTCCCTCTCTCCTTCCCTTTGCCTCTCTCTAGAATTGAAGTTATTTTTTTAAAAGATTAAAAAGATATGTACTTAAGGCTCGGGATCTAATAAAGTTAATCAATTTTACTGCTTCCAGGACATCCTTACATAAAACCAGTGTACGTGTGTGTGTGTGTGTCTTTAGGTTCGAGTGTGTGATGATGAGGAACACACTAGTGTCATTTGCTGGGATGGCCTTTCTTCACACTGAGATGCCAGAGGTTTTATTTGCCATTGCTTTTGGATTTCAGTGCCAGTGTCAACATGGACATCCCCAAAACAACTCAGAGGGCTCACATTATGAGAATTCTATTCTCGAGGACACCAAAGTGCCTTTCCAGTTCCATCCAGAACTTTCGTCTTCATCCCTAGTTCCTCACTGAATTGTTTATATTTTAAAAGAGATCAATTTCCAAGGGGAATTCCTGTCATCCTTGGGGATGAAAATGTAAAGGATCCTATGCATTTGTAAGAAGGAATTTCCTCTTAAATTCCACTAGTAAGGACCAGCTCCGCTGCCTGGAGAAACGACAAAAGTCAGGTCTTCTCCATGGTAACATCCACCTCAGCTCTTCTCACTGTGGCAGGGCTGGGCCTTGGTCCAACCCCCCCCCCCCATCCATGAAGTACAAAAGGCAGGGCTGCAGAAGACTAAAATAATTCCAAATAGAGAAATAAAAACCCGTACCCAAATTGAGGCTCTAGAATCCCCACAGGCTAAATCTAGAGACCAAGGCAGAGAGGAGAGGCATCTGCCAAACCTGACCCGGGAAACCAACCAAAAGGGGGGACTAAGTCTTTTCAAGTTCTTGCTGTGAGGTTTTATTGATCTGAGCAGACAAGTTCGTAGTAATACATTATTGTTTATTTCCTTTGTGCATCAAATGCTACACTTTGGTAAAAGTATAGANAAATAATTCCAAATAGAGAAATAAAAACCCGTACCCAAATTGAGGCTCTAGAATCCCCACAGGCTAAATCTAGAGACCAAGGCAGAGAGGAGAGGCATCTGCCAAACCTGACCCGGGAAACCAACCAAAAGGGGGGACTAAGTCTTTTCAAGTTCTTGCTGTGAGGTTTTATTGATCTGAGCAGACAAGTTCGTAGTAATACATTATCGTTTATTTCCTTTGTGCATCAAATGCTACACTTTGGTAAAAGTATAGGGTATCTGTCAAAAGTGTTTTCTATTCCAAATCCCACCACCCCGCAAAGAACAGTTTCTTGATCTCATTTCTAATTGGCTGGGTGGCGAATAAAAAGACATAGAGTAGCTTAATGGATTAAAGAAAAAAAACAAGACACAATTATGCACTGCCTACAAGAGACTCACTTCAGCTTTAAGGGCACTTATACTGAAAGTGAAAGAATGGAAAAAGATAGTCATGCAAATGGACACCAAAAAAAAAAAAGAAAAAGCTAGGGAACCTATACTTACACCAGACAAAATAGATTTTAAGCCAAAGACTAACAAGAAACAGAAAAGATTATTATATAATGATAAAGATATCAATTCACTGATGAAGTATAATATTTGTAAATATGTATGCACTCAACACAGAAGCAACAATATATATATATATATTGTTATATATATATGTAGCAACTATTAATAGGTCTAAAGGGAGAAATAGCAATACTGTCATAGAAGGGGACTGCAATACCACACTTTAAACAATGAATATATCATCCAGACAGAAAATTAGCAAAGAAGCATGGGACTAGATGGACTAAACATACTTACAGACCACTCCACCCCCCAACAGCAGCAAAATACACATTCTTCTCAAGTGCACATGGAACATTCTCCAGGAAACATTATATATTAGGCCACAAAACAAATCTTAATATATTTAAGAAAACTGAAACCTCATCATGTATCTTTTATGACTATAATGCTATGGAATTAGAAATCAATTACAGTAAGAACACTGGAAAAATTACAAATTTGTGGAGATTAAACAATATGCTCCTGAACAATCAAAGGAGAAATACGTGCCCACATATATACATATATATATATATATATATATATACATACATAAAATGAGGCAAATGAAAATTAAACACAAATACAAAAACTATAGGATGCAGTGAAAGTAGCTCTAAGAGGAAAGTTTGTAGGAATAAATGGCTATGTTAAAAAAAAAGGATCTCAAATAAGCAACCTAACTTCCAAGAACTAGAAAAGAACAAACCAAGCCCAAAGTTAGCAGAAGGAAGAGAAGAAAGATCAGAGTAGAAATGAAAGACATAGAGCTTGAAAAATCAGAATAAATCAATAAAACTAAAAGCTGGTGGGGGGGGTTGAAAAAAGAGAGTAGGCAAATTGTTAGCTGAACTAACCATGAAAAAAAGAAATACTACTCAAATAAATAATATTAGAAATGAAAGAGGAGGCATTACAACAGATACCACACAAAGACAAAGATCACAAGATGCTACTATAGCAATCATACGCCAACAAATTGGAGAACTTAGAAGAAATGTGTAAATTCTTAGAAACACATGCCCACACTGAATTATGAAGAAATCACAAATCTGAACAGACCAATTACTAGCAAGGAGATTGAATTGGTAATCAAAAATCTCCCAACAAACAAAAGTCCGGGACCAGATGGCCTCCCTGGTGAATTCTACCAAAAACATAAAGAATTGATAATACCAATCTTGCTTAAACTATTCAAAAAATAAAAATAAAGAAAAGGAGGGGAAAGCTGCCAATTCATTTTACAAAGCCAGCATTACTTTGATACCACAACCAGACAAGGACACTATGAAAATAAGCCAGGTGTTGAAGGACAAATACCATATGATCTCACCTTTAACAGGAAGCTAAACAACAAAACAAACAAGCAAGCAAAATATAACAAAAAATACTGAAATAGAGAACAGGGGGACAGCAACCAGAGGGGAGAGGGGAGGGAATTTCGGGAGAAATAGGGGAGGGATTTAGAGGAACAAATATAAAAGATACATGGACAACAACTAAGAAGGGTGGAAATGGGAGGGACGGGGGGAGCATGGGGGGGTGGGATGGGATGGGAGTAATAGACAGAAAACGGTACTTGAAAAATAATAAATTCAAAAAAAGAAAGAAAGAAAATTACAGGCCAATATCCTGATAACATAGATGCAAAAATTCTCAACAAAATATTAGCAAACTGAATTCAACAGCACATTAAAAGGATCATGCACCGTGATCAAATGGGATTTATTCCAGGAATGAAAGGATAGTTTAACATGCACAAATCAATTAATGTGATATACCACATTAACAAAGTTAAAGATCATGTGATTATCTCAATAGAGGCAGAAAAAGCATTTGACAAAATTCAACATCCATTTATGATTTTAAAAACTCAATGAAGTTAGTATAGAAAGAACACACCTCAACATAATAAAGGCCATATATGACTAACACACGGTTAACATCAAAACTGCAGGATAAAAAAATCTTTGTATAAAAATTTGTTACATTTCTATAAATGAGTAATAAAATATCAAAAAGAAATTAAGAAGACAATCTCATTTATAATTAGATTAAAAACAGTAAAATACCTAGGAATAAATTTGACCAAGGAGGTGAAAGATCTGTATACTGAAAACTGTAAAACATTTATAACAGAAAATGAAGAAGATACAAATAAATGGAAAGATATTTCATGCTCATGGATTGAAAGAATCAATATTGTTAAAATGTCTATACTACCCAAAGCAATCTACAGATTCATTTCAATCTCTATAAGAAATCCAATGGCATAATTTTTCATAAAATTTAAAAAATCTCAAACTTTCTGTGGAACCACAAAAGCCCATAATAGACAAACAAATCTGGAGAAAGAACAACAAAATTGGATGCATCACATTTCTTGATTTCAAACTATGTTACAAAACTATAGTAATCAAAACAGTATAGTCTTGGCATAAAAACAGACACATAGTTGAATGGAGCAGAATAGAGAACCTAGGAATAAGCCCACACAAATATGGCTAATTAATTAATGAAAAACAAACCAAGACTATACAATGAGGAAAGAGTAGTCCCTTCAATAAATAGTTTTAAGAAAACTGGATAACCACATGCAAAGAATGAAATTAGACCTCTGTCTTACACCGTACACAAAAATCAGCTGGAAATAGATTCAAGACTCAAACTCAATGTCTGAAATCCTTAAACTTGTAGAAGAAAATAGAAGCTATAAGCTCCTTGACCTTGGTCTTAGCGATAATCTATTTTTAATCTGACACCAAATCCAGCCTCCCTGCTTTGTCGTCGGCCACTTCTGTACTTCATTGACTAATAAAGCATTTCTAGCTTAGACTCTTATCACTTAGGATTTATAGCATTTAGATTGTTAGAGGGGGGAAAAGGCAGCTGTTCTTCCATTTCCTATGTTTTCCCACAATGGTCAAAGCCCCTCACTAAAAGGAAAGGCCACCTTGCCATAGAGGTGACTCCCACTTGAATGAAACCTAGCAAACAAAAATCAGTGGTCACATTGCTTTTACTCGGTCACTTCGTTCAGGACTGCGGAACAAGACCTCCTCCGAGAAACTTTCCCTGATCGTCCCATCCGAAAGAGCACCCTCTCACCCTCTGTCCACCACGCTCTGCTTTAGGCATCTTCTAGCACTTGTCCCTGCCTGACATAATATATCTTTTCATTCTCTTCCTCTCTCACCAGAACATATGCTGTATGAGGATGGGTTTGATTCTTTCTGTCTTACTCAGTGGCAATAGAACAACACTAGATGTGCAGTATATTTTTGTTGAGTGATTTCATGACTCATTTATTTTATTTATTTAAACTAAAGTCATTTATTTTATGCCATGGCTTTGCACATCTTTTAGTTGTTAGCAAATTATTGAGAATTGATTTCTAAAAGTTACAGAAAGAGAATGCGTAGACACAACCACCAATTAGTGACTGATCTAAAGTGAAAGGAAAGCCTTGTACCCGTGTATGCATATCAGTGAGAAAATGAGATTCGATGTATGAGTAGGTAACTTACAACACATAATTTTGTGCAGTTTAATACATATGTAAGTCAAGATACTGATGGCATTTTCTCGTTCTTTACCTAAACTGAGTCTGGGTCCTCTTTCACTGTCTTTAGTGAACAGGGACAACTTCCCGTGACTGTCCACGGTCCAAGTCCATGAGGACCGAGCTATCATTTATCTCCGCTGTGCTTGCCGCCCAGTGGCAGTGACTGGTGGCCCCAGCCCTCTACAAAGGGTCTAACAGCGTCTGCCATAGTCCCGGGGTTATTTAAAGGTCCCTCAAAGGAGCAACAGTCTTGGAGTTTCACACTTGTCTTTAGTCTTCATCTTCCTTCATCCAACATCATACTTGGAAAATCATGCATTTTATCCAAACCTAAGAGTTCTGAATATACCTTCCTTACATGAAGAGGATCTTGGAGCTCAGAGAACTAAGTAATTTGCCTGACGTCACACAGCTACCAAGAGGGAAATCTGGACTGTTAGAATCAGAAGAAACATGTGGGTGCTATTTGCCTATTTTAGTTCACATTATCATGTCCATTGAACATTCTCTTTATGGGATGCACTGGGACCCAGGAGCAAGGCTGCTCAGCCACGAGGAAACCAGCCCAGGGAGTCCTGCAACCCAGACCTTGCCCAGCTGCCCCAACGGCCGAGGGCATCAGGCTGTGGACACGCCCACCCTCTGTCTGCCGCAGGAGCAGCGTCAGCCAGCACACCAGTTGGGAAGATGTACTTCAATCCCCTTAGGTCATGGGAAAACCGTGAAACAGAGAGGGGAGTGGTTTGCCTAAAGCAACATAACCAGTTGGTACTAGAATCAGAACAGTCAGCACTGCACAGAACTCCCCCACTGCTGTGGACAACAACTGTGATGGTGGTGACAATAGCAACAGTGAGACCCAAAGAGTTAAGAAAGTCACTTGCACTCCACCCAGCAAGGTCAACCTCAGACTGCTGTTTCGAGAACACTGTTTTCCTGTGTGGTGTGTTTTATTGCATTCTAATTTTAATGTTTACTATCTTCCAACAGAAATATTTTCGTTGCCTACAACATTTCATTCTTTTAATTATCTATACAAAACACGAGTTTACTGTGTTTCAAAAACACAGTGCAACATACACTCCAAAGCAAAACCCTTTTCGATTAGGGGGGTTTCAATGTGTGCATTTGCAGGAGGAGAAATTAAGCCGTAGAAAAAAAAAAATCAAGTCCATACACAGGTTACCAGGGGAGGAATCAGAGATACAGCTGCTTGGGAAATTATAACACGGAATAACTGGGAAAAAAATGAATGAGATGATCTTAGGAAGCATTTTATGAGCAAATAAAAATTAAGGGTTCACACTGAATAAATTCTTAGTATGTGCCAAGCATTCCAAGCGTCTTGTAGGTATCAATGAATATAATGTTTAAAACGTCTCCATAAAGGGGAAAATATAATTACCCTCATTTTATGGATGAGGAAATTGAGGCAGAGATAAGTTAATTTCCCAGAAGGTAACAAGCACCCAGAGGTGGGAGAGCCAGAGTTTTAAACAGAGGTTACCTGCCTCCATGACCCACCGACCTGGCCCCGTGCTATGCCATCTCCCCGAGGGACTCCAAGGGGCAAGCGTGATGCTGCAGGCGGAAGAGTGTGTGAGTGTGTGTGTCAGGGTTGGGGCTGGATTCCACGCACAAAGGACGAGAGGCATGGGATGCCGTGGAGGCAGAATTAGTCGCAAGGCCTCGGCTGGGGCTGGAAGGTTCCGTCGCTGGGGGTGCTCAGTGGTTTTCTCTTTGACTTCACTAAGTTTCTTCTTGCCCTTCGGAGCCCTTCATGAAATTACGGTAATGAGGGAAACGTCTGTGAATGGATTTTGAGTCAGAAAGTGGTAGAATGTGATTATGGAATGAATTAACCTGCTTCTTTCCAGCATCCGAACCCCTCAGAAGGCAGTGCCAGAGAGCAGCCTGAGCTATTCAAAGAATAGATGTGCGTTTCTGATTTTTCATTTAGTAGGTTTTTTTTCAGAACTAAAATAATCTAGGCTCCTTTTTCCCCCTAGGAAAAGGATATTTTCTACATATCAATTAATTGACACACATTACTTCAATTAAGCCATCATCTTTTTTCAATTAATACAACAAATTATCTTCATTTTGCTTTAGCGAGTTCTCTTCAAATCTTCTCTCACTGTGTGTGTTTTGCAGTGAGTAGCCTGAGAAAGCAAATGTTTCCAATGTGAGGGACACCCCCATGGCAAGTGCCTGTAGAGCAGCGAGGCCATCCCATGCAGGGAGCTGGAGGGTGACCAGAGCTCTCCGACGTGGCCTTTACCTGTACAAGGTGTTCGCGCTGCACTCTTAGGGGTTCTTCAGGAAACTGCTGTAATTAACAGAAGTGGAGTTCCTTCCCCATTATATTTTAGATTAGCCTGAAGTGAACAACATACATTTCTGCCAAAGGCTTCACATGCCCACAAAAGGATGAGTAACAACCAAAACGAAGTTTAGGAACGGTGTAATCCAGTTTGGAGGGTAAAATCCGATGTGTTCGATAAAAGCAGTTGTACATACCTACCCCCAGAATATTTTAGCTCTAACTGAAAATCTCTATCAATATTCTGAAGTGATTGTAGTTATCTTCATCCCAAATTGCTTAACGCTAATGGTCCAGATTGTCAATAAATGATGCTTCTGATGTACAGGAGGTTGGAAATTTTCCCAGAATGCAAAGGGAGCTGCAGGAGGAGAGCAGAACAGCAGTGTTAAGCCTCAGGCAACAGAGCTCCAGGGGTCCTTGGGCTTGGACCTGGGCCCGGGCCAGCTCTGGGTCTGTAGCATAAGGCGCTCCATGAGAGCACTGAGTGCTTAAGGTGTTCCTCATTTGAAAGCTGTAGATGAAAAGAGATGCCTCCCATCATAGCTACTGAACGTATGGCCCCAACCACCCCAGAGCACTGTGTTCCTCCACGGTACTCAAGGTCAACAGTAACGCTGCCATCGGGAGTCCCCGACAGGGTCTCCCTGCAGGGTCCTGGCTCCCCACAGGGATGAAGATGGAAGACGCAGAAAGAGCCCAGCTGAGTCTCCAGCAGCTGCCCCCTGAGGCACCACTTCTTGGGCTGGGAAACTGAGAACATTGATCTGGCCCCCATGAAGAGTCATTACCTAGGAAACCTCCCTCCCCAGGCAGCCTTGAGGGAGAGAGTACTTAAACCAAAGAATCCATAGTTTCAAAACAAAAGCAAAGCTTTGTGGTGATGAACCCTGCAGCCTGCAGTGTGGATGGTGGTCCTGAGGCCCGGACAGCCGGATTTCTCCGTTTCCAGGTTCTGATGAATGTATCTTTCCACCTCAGTGTGGGAAGCCCAGTCAGGCCCATCTCCAGGGTCACTGATGTGGAAATTCATACAGACACACTTCTTGTGTCCTGAGTGTATGCCGTACCCCCCAGCTGTGGCACCCCTGTAGGCTGGACACCCGTGTGGATGTGCCCCTGAGAGCCAGGAGCCCTTTGTTTCCCCTGAGTGGGACCCTGGGCAGGTGCACTGCAGAGGGAATCGACATTGCTCCCGGCAGAGCGAACCCACCAGCACATGCTCACACGGGGCAGCATTTCTCAGAATGGGCTCTACATCTCTGAGGGGCTGAGAGAGGTCTCAAGGCCGCCGTGGAACCCGGGGCACCCAGCACCACCTCAAAAACAATGGTAGAAAGAATGCTCCCCAAAGTAGGGAACAGTCCCCCTCTCTGACCTATTTCCAGTGACCTCTGTTGGTGGGAGGTACCCTCCTCCAAACCCCCGGGTCTGAAGGGACTTCGGTGCTGAAAGGGTCTGAGCTTTCAAGTCTCCATCTGGTTATTTTGGTATGAACCATCTTATAAGAAAAAAAATGTGATTGATTTTCCTTGAAAACTTAAGGAAGACACATGACAGGCTATTGAATAAAATATTTAAGAACTTTGAAGCCAAACGGATGGATTGGCCTTAAGCCAAAGACAGTTTTCTTGTCGTTTTTCCCGTGACTTGACTTTGTCTATGTCAACTGTCAACCAGCGACCATGGGAAAACTTCTCACATACCAGCCAGTTCTGGGTACCTGCAAACGTCTTTGTTTTCAAAACCCACCTTTCTTTTGGGGAGGTGCCTTTTCCCAAAGACCTCGAGACTGGCCAGTTAGATATAGGAACCCCAATAAAGCCTGCTGGCTATTGTACCATGAACTTTCCGAGAGTTCCAGACACAAAACAGCCTTTTCTTTCCTCGTTTTCTATCAGTACACCTCACATCCAGGGCCAGGGCTTCCATCACAGGAACCAACCCACCAGGCTAAGACATTACTATTTTTTTCTTTTTCGTAGGGCTCACATCCGCCATCTTGAAAAATTCACATCAACAAGGATAGCCAGAACCAACATGTACACATTGAGGGATGTCACTTATCTCCCCCAGTGACTCAGCTAAGATGGTCTTATGGTCTCTAACTGGACATGTGAGAGGCTGAGGGATCTGTCATGTTTTGGCTCTTGAGCAGAAGGCAAGACTTCTACACGCATCACATCATCAGGAGATTTCTGTCTCATCAACAGATTATTGTAATGCCCTTGACCATGAGAGCCTTGACTGCCGTAATGAATAAGACATGATCAGTCTGAGCTATAAAAAGAAATGATAATAAACACCATAACCTCTTATATTGGTGTAGAGCTTTCTTTTAGATTTTTTTAAATGTACACAATTTTCATACATGCTCAACTATTTTATCTATGCAAACACCTTGGAGAAGAGGAAGAGGAAACATCGCTACTCAACTGTTAGCTTTTACAGGTTAACAAACTGAAGGGACAGGGAAACTGAGGAAGTGGCCTGAGTCTCGGTCAATCAGCAGCAGAGTGTGTTGGGAAAGCAGGTCCTGCTATGAGTGATTTCTTGCCTTTGTCCAGAACTGGTGCACAAGCTCAGAGGCCACTGGACACCTCTGTCAGACTTCTCCAGAAATTCTGCTGCCTTGTTTACTACGGTGTCCGGGAGACATCCCTAGGCAGGAAGGCTTCCATCCGGAGCCATTCGGTCACATGACATCCAGACCCTGCAACTCTGGAGTCACCAGAGCAGAGGGGAAGCCAGCCCTCCCCAGAAGCCCACTGTCCCCGTCCCTCCCACTGTCTGGAAGAATTCAAGAAGCCTGGCGTGGAGGTAATTTAACAGCCTGCTGTGTTCTCAAACAACGGCCCCTAAACAATGATTGGCCAATTTCATTCTAATCTTCCCAATTTTGCTCTAATTAAAATCAAGCTGCAGCTTTCAACAGTTTAATTAAAGCTGATTGGGAGAGATGCGGAGGGGAGACTCAAGCTTAAAGGAGAGGAAGAGACCAGTGTTTGGGGAATCTCACTCTGCCCCGCTGGGGCTCAGGGGCCTGGAGAGGGCTCTGAGCATTGTGCGGAATACAAACAGACACGTTGGACCAGAGGACCCGTGGATCTGTGAGAATGGAGGGTGACTGAAAAGGAGCTACGGTCTGTGTTTTCCCAGGTACAGAAACCCCAGCTCTGCCCTGCCCTCCCAACCTGCTCCCCACACCCACAGGCCCTCTGTTGAACTGTGGAGAAACGGTGCTGTTCCCCACTCCGCGCCTGCCCTAGTCCTTGTCTTTGCTCTGCCGGCGGCTAGCCCATGCTATGCTTGTCCCCAGCACCTGTCCACGAGCTCCCCACGATCTACTCAACTCCAAGGAATCCCCTCAGACTGGCGGTTCTGCCCATTAGTCTACAAGTTTATTCCCTTTGCAAGGAGATAGCACTTCTGGGATTTGGGTGCACTTACTTTTCATATGGGCGACTCTTCTTTGGACTAAATAATTTTAGTTCTTTTAATACAGTTGCCAGGTCCCTAGACCCTTAGGTTCAACCTTTTCTGCTTGCAATCTAGTCAATATATTTTTAAATTTATTTATTAATATGTTTATTGATGAGAGAGAGAGAAGAAAAAAACATTGGTCCGCTGCCTCCCTTTTATTTCCTTTATTAATGCACTTAAATATTGTATTCATTTTTTTAAAGACAAGTATTCTTGGCTAACCGTAATGTTATAATCAGCCAAACCTCACATGTTTTTCAACCCCAGATTTCTTTTTTCACAGCTAAGTCAGGTTTCCTGTACGTTATGTATGTGAAGTTGACATTCTCCTCCTTCTTGCACTCTGCCCCTTGAGGCCGAGACTGGAAGGTGCTCTTTAAGCTGTTTCTATTTCCCCGCTAAGGGCACAGCCATTTTCGTGTTCCAGCTGTCTCTGCACGAAGTGCGGCCCTGTGTCTGAACCAGGGTGGAGCCGGTAGATCTGCCATGAAATCCTTCACGCTCTCTCCTTCCTTGTCCACCAGGACCGGGGAGGACTCTGAGGTCCCCAGAGGGACTAGGGAGCGTGACTCTTTCTCCTGAATGATTTCAGGAAGTAAACTCCTTCCAACCCTTCCATAAATTACACTGGAATGTGACATGAGAAAAAAATGGAAAACTTCTCTCGGGGACTGTTTGCACCTGCTTTAGCTTACTCCGATGAATACTACCTGGATTATGTCCGTCTCATACTCCAGCCTGGCAAAATGAACTTCACTCTGGATTGTATTGCCCGCCTAGACTAGGGTCCCTTTCGGTTACCTGGTTTTTCACTGTCTCTGTGGCCAAACATCCATGCCCCTGTTTCTCTACAGCTCAGTGGCAGTCCCCTACAAGGTCTCTTCCTGTTTCCTTAGTCTAGGTGGGAAAGGATGCTGGTCTCGAGGCCTTGACTTTGTATGCCGGCCGTGGGGCCGTGGCATGTGAGCCACTGCTGCAGGAAAATCACCTGCCACTGTGTGGGATTTATTTTGAACTACCTATGTAACAGTAAAATCAATGGATAGATTCACTCAGGCTCCAGTTAGGGTGAGCAGCATGTGGGTTTTACATGATAAATCTGATTGGAAATTTCAGCAGAAAGAGTTTAATAGAGCAAGACAGCCCCATCTTTCCTTCCTCTTTATCCACTAAGTCTTCCTTCATTTTCTCTTCTGCTTCTCAAGTCTCTCTATGCAACTGTTTTCTATATGTACTCTCAGGAGAGCTGCCACAAAATGGAAGAACATTTATCTTGAAATAAACCAAATTCGGTTGGTTTCAGTTATCACTATAGAGTCCTATAAGGAAAGGCCCATTTTTCTGCCCATTTTACTGGTGAGAAAACTGAGGCATGGACACAGAATAACGTGTGTAAGTTCACACAATTAGAAGTAGCATAACAGCAATTTAAACAGTAGTGTGAGTCCAGAGCCTGGAGGCTCGGCCACTTGCCTACTGCTTCAGGTCAGCCAGTCGCAGGACATCCTGTTCCTACTGACTGGTTTTACTCCCCATCACATCCTCGCATGTGGCCGACATGCTCCTGGAAGCTGGAGAGACAGAGATGAGATCAGATGCGCTCTTTGCCTGAAAAGAAAAGGAAGGCAGGCAGGGATGGAGGGGGAAAAAAACAAAGGAGGAAGGAAGGAAATAAGTAGCAGAAATATGAAAAGATTCGAGGGAAATCATAAGTAGGAACAGTTCTTAAAGGAGTCAGAAAAGACTTCCTAGAGAGGTGATGTTTAAATGGGTTTGAAAGCTGAGAAGGAACTCAGCTGGCAAAAAACCAGAAGGGACTTCGAAGGAAGAAGGACTAGAACGTGGACAGACACGCGGCGCTCTAGGAGTCTTCGCGTCGGGCCCCATCTGTAGACCTTCCCAGGGGCTGGAACAAAGGAGAAGCAGGAAGATACAGTGCTGCGTGATCGGCAATGCACAGCCAGTATTCACGGAATACTTGTTAAAATAGAGAAAGGGTGAATTTGGAAGGGACTTTCGTTCCAAAAAAAATGCATTTGGATTTGATCATTTGGGCACCAAGCAACAAGAAAAAAACTTTTGTTAGGTTGGATTGGAAGAGAGAGAGAAATCCACGTGGTAAATGATGAAGCCGGGAGAAGAGAGAAGAGGCTGGATCCTGAGACAGAAGTCACGTGGTGCGCGTGGTGGGCGGGGCTGGGGAAGTGGGCGGAGGTCCCGCAGCCTGGTGGCTGCTCACAGCTGGGAGCACAGCAAAGGCCATGGGAGACCCAAACAGTGTGGTAGGCAGCACAGCGAGTGCCGTGTAGGCTCTCATTGTACCACAGAAACTAAGCCCAGAATCAGAGCAAGAGGGAGGTGGATGCTATTCTTGCAGAAGCTGAGGAGAAAGGACTTTTTTCCTACATTTAACTTGAATGGAAAACCTGTGTTCTTTCGCCACAAGCCCAGCATTTATCTCCAACTTTTCTTGAAGCGGTTCTGAAGGAGAGTCCCCACTCTTCCCGAGGCGTGCCTGGGACCCAGTGCCACCCAGTGTCAGCCTCTGAGAGCAGCCCAGAATGCAGGACGTTAAAGACACCCAGGGAAGGAAAATGCCTGCCCCGGGAAGCTCCAGAATGTGGACAGAATTCCTGAGCAAGCAAGCTCATAGGAGCCAGAATTGGTTCAGATAAAAGAAAAAATCTATGTCAAAATAAACTTCTTATTTCTTCTTTATGAAGATGAAAAGGGGGGAGTTTGGGAAGAGAGTGTGAGGGGTGGGGAAGGCGAGGAAAGAACTTCTGAAGGGTGGTGATGGCATGCCGACAGGCCTGAGAAGTGGGGAGAGGGAGAAGCGTCGTCAGGTGTCTGGAGTTGTGCTGTGAAGAGGAGGCACTGGGACTTATTCATGAGGAAGAGGGGGAAGCAAAGTCAGGGCCCCAGGAAGTGGCCTTATGGGGAGACTGGTTCCCCATCAGGAAGACCGTTACAGTGTTAGGGGCCGTCAGATGAAAATTGGCTCCGTGCACGCGCAGGCGTGGAACTGCGCAAGCCCAGCCCGTGGACCGCCTTCTTGGGGGTTTTTAGAGTGGTTGTCTGCATTGGGCAGGAAATAGCTGCTGTTCAAGCTTCCTTCTCATTCACACATTCAAGCATCGAGCTTGGCTCAGTTCCGTCCTGTCACCCATGTCCCTGGGCTTCCTTGCTCACCCCCACACACACTGTCTTTGCCCCCTTGGCCTCTTGTCCCGGGCCAACCTCTAAGTCTGTGGTTCCCAGATTTAGTCTCCTGGCCTTCAGGACCCCTCATGGACCCCACCCTACTCTGTGGTCACAGAAGACAAAAGAATGTGTTATCAGATTCTGTGGCCACACCCCTTCTAGCAAGTCCCATTTGGGCATGAGGTTCCAGTTCCTGAGGCCAGCATTCTAGGACTCTTTGCATCGCCTGCCTTTGCATCCTCATGGTCTTTATCCAACTCACCCCTTAGAACATCCACAGGACCAACTGAGCCAGAGGCTGGCCGGCCGCGCTGAAGTTTACCTCTGTTACTAGTAAACCAACTATGTGGCTGATGCCGAGGGATCATCAGGCGTTTCCATGCCTCTGTGGATCCAGGGGAACTCAGTCCCCAAAGAGCTTTTCTTCCTGTCCCTCCTCCGTCACCAGCATGTCCCCAGGTAAGGCCCGGACTCTCCCGGCACACAAGGAAAATGAGAATTTCCCTGGCACAGGGCTGGTAATGAGGGCCCGGAGCAGAGCTGGTCTTGGTGACCTCATTTTCCTCCCACCAGAGCCTCCCGCCCGGCCAGTGAAACTTCGTGCTCCGACTCATTCTGACGTCCAGAGCTTGTTTGTTCTTGGCAGGCAGAGGGGGAAAGAGAGCACATGCTTCTGTGCTCAGGGGAGAGCCTGCCCCGGAGGCCAAATCACGTGCAGAGGGCGAAACACTGCAGGCAGGCAAAGGAGCCTCTGCCAGGTTACCGCACCATCCCCAAACTCTGTGCCCATATCAGAGCCCCAACAGGCCCACACGCAAACCTACAAACCCTAAAACTGGCTCAGGAGTCCTGCCTTAGTCTCTTTCACGGCTTCCTCCGATCCCACAGTGTGCTGTGCATGCGGAGGGGAAGAGGGAGTGACCCAGAGGACGTGTCAACCTCGTCACCGGAAGCAACTCCCCAGTGACAAAGTAGGCCAGCCAGCAGAGGTCACTTTCTGCACCAACTGCCTGCCACAGACTTCTTCAGTTGCTTTATTAGGTTCCGGCAAATCAGTCCGATGGACCAGCGGGCTCCAGTTGTCTTTAATTCAAGTCAGGGATGGGTTGTGAGGGTGGGAATCCAGGTTCAAACCTGCATCTCCCGCCCAGCGTTATGCTAATAAATCTGTCCCACTGGCCCTCAGGGCCCTGTGAGCACTTCCCATTCCTTCAGGGGAAGACAGGTGACCGGCATGGGACTCCTCACACGCTGCACTTGCTGCCTTGTGGACCTCAAGCCACTTCCATCCGCTGGCTCAAGGGGTCTTCCTTAGGGTCCAAGCTCCCTGAGGCCTGGGCTGTGTCTCGTTCATGGCCGTGACCCCAGTGCTTGTGCCATGGCCAGCTCATGCAGACGCTCAATAAATGTGCCGAGTAAATAAATGTACCATGAGCAACTCAGTGTTCTAAGCCCATTATGGACTGAAATAATTTTCTTGTGGGAGATGTGGGAAGCCCTGAAGTGGGATAAATGTGGCAGAAGCTGAATAAAGAAAAAAAAATTG
The DNA here is from genome assembly GCF_014824575.4 of Sturnira hondurensis. NCBI lineage: Eukaryota > Metazoa > Chordata > Mammalia > Chiroptera > Phyllostomidae > Sturnira > Sturnira hondurensis. The sequence continues at coordinate 7,773,244 of NW_028094846.1, read as the reverse complement.
AGATTCCCTGACCCAGAAAAAGCTCTTCTCTTGAGAAGAAAAAAAAAGAGAAAGAAAAAGGAGAGCCCACGTGACTGGCCAGCGTCTGCCTGCATCTGTGTCATGGCAGTTTCTAGATGGAGCTTACCTCACTCCTTTCTCCACGTACACGTCCCTAAGTAGCAATTCATTCATGAATAAAATTAATTATTTCTCAAAGCAAAAATTAATCCTCTTTTTCTCTGCCTGACTGACTCAATATCTCTCCACTAAATCTCATCTGAAAATAAAACCAATTTTGCCTTCCTCCCCTTGGCCATCCTGCATTCTTCCTTTACTTCTTGTACATTTTTTTCATCTATTCTTTGCAGACCACCTTTGCGATCCTCTTTCAAAGCCAGGATGGATAACCCAAGTGTGGCCCCAAAAGACATGGGAATATTGGGGGCAAGTCATTTTGTCCTGGGGGAACCTGGGAATTTGTTCCGAGTCGGCATCTGAGGGCCAGTCCACCCATCCGTCCCTGCGAATGCTCTAAATGGCTTCCTCTCCACAGCCCTGGCGCTGCCGTGTCCTGGTGTGCTCTCCGGTGTGTGTGTTGTCCCTCCAACTAGATGGCTCAGCCCCCAGAAATCAGTAACACCCTGTTTTCTCCATCTCTCACAGCCTGCTGCGCTGCCCAGAATGCTTTGCACAAAGAAATGCCCCATAAATACCCGTGAGAGGACCAAGTGAGCACATTGCAAGACGTGGTAAGCTTCCCCTGAATTCCACTGTGTCTGCGTAAACGATGCTGGATTTTCTGTTTACAGCACCCTAAAACCCTGCTCACCGTGTCCCGACCACGGGAATAGTCCCACATGAAAGGAACAGCCTTTGGTCCGACCTTCTACCTCCATACAATCACTTCTCCTTTACTCATTCCCCTGTAATGCAGAAACACGGCGTGCCCCGCTGTGACTTCTTTGAAACTGTGCCCTGGCAGATACCAGTGTGTGCGGGAGCCTTTGGACATTTTGGAGGGACAGGGTGTGGTGGAAATAACACACTGGGGCAGAGTGTGGGACCCAGTCACCTGCATCGGGACATTGACATCAGACATGAATGGGACATTGCTATGCCTTTGGGTTTACTGTCTGCCACGCCAGTCCCCAAGCTGTCCGTCCACCTGGCGAGTTCCCATTCATCCACCTGGGATTGGCCTACACATCACCTTTTCTTCCAGCCTTCCATGGCCTTTCTTTGCTGAACGACCTGGCACTTTCTCCAAATGGACGCATCTGTAAGTTCCATCAGATCGAGAGTGCTGTCCTCCTGTTCACGGTGTGTGATGAGATTCTTCTAGAAGCAGAAGCACAGCCCTCCAAAATGCTGATTGAATAGTGCCACGTCCTGGGTTCTTGAACTTCAGGTGCTTGTTGGTGCTCCTTCCCCCCGCTCCAAAAGAGGAGAACATGTTCTCACTCCGTTCTTCGTGCTTCGTGCTCCGTGTAGGTCTGTTGCACGGGTGTGGCATTTTCCACACCAGAGATGGGGCTGGGATGCTGCAACGCTGATTCAAGAGCCCGGGCCCCGTGGGACTCATCGTCCCAATGCGTCTGGGAAGAAAGTTTTTGGCAAAGTTTTTATGCCGAGTCTGTTATTTGGATGACGTAGGATATGTCACAGGGACTGCACATTTAGCCAGCCCTGAACTCTTGATTAAAGCAAACTCTAAACACTTTCTCTTGTCCCCATCACCTCTGTGGACCGAGAAACAGTGCCTGGGCCTGGACATGCAGGCTGGTCGTTGCCACGTTGCCTCTCATTTTGCTCTCTCTCGTTTGGCTCTAGTCTGTGCACCATGCCGCTCTCTCCTTCCATCCTCACAGACTCCCTTGTTGTCCAAATATAAACCCAGTGAGAAGTTCAGAGGTCAACAGTTTAGTCGAGTGATGGTCACTTTGCAGGAGACCTCCCTGCCTTCCCTGCCTGTTCCCCCACCCCCCACCCCCTGCCCCCCCACCCGCTGCTAAGTGGCGACAGCCTTCCCCTACCCCAGTAGCTGTAATGAATGCCTAGTAAACCACTGGGATTTACCCAGGCAGACTGAGGTTGCCCTCTATTTACATCGACTGTGATCTCTTAATTGGCGATGGTGCTCCTCCCAGGGTTTGTGTTTACCCAAATCAGTGTTTGTTCGTCCGTGAGAAGTGGTCGGGATGATAAATCAGCTCTGGGGTTCTGATTGCCCTGCAGCTGTTCTCTGCTTCCTCACCTCCCCGGCTCCCAGGAGGCACCCACAGGCTGGTTCTAGGCCCCCCAGCCTTTTTTGCCTTTAAATTTTTCTCCCAGCTGCTGGATCTATCCTTAAGGGTTCATGTGCCTTGGCTCTGATAACTCCTAAATTTAACCTCCCTTGATTACGATTCTGTTCCATTTGTAACATCTCCTGGCAATATTCTCACTACTTCCAGGGCATCGTGGGAGATGCTGCCTTCCCGCAAAGCCTTCAGTCCCTCCACCGTGGTCATTCCTGCTCTCCGCTTGGTGTCCCAAGCACTTCATGTAACCCATACTGTACTTCTCAGGCTTCAACGTCACACGGTCATCCAGGGCTGCTGTGAAAGTGTGGATCCTGATGCTGTAGGTCTGCGGTGGAGCCTGAGGTGCTGAGAATTTTTCCCAGCTCCTGGCAAGGCCAAGGCTGCTGGGTCACAGACCACACGTGGCACAGTCTGGGTCAGACACTTGCTTCTTCCTCTTTCTTGCTTCCCTCAATTGTAAGCTATTCCATATCTTATGTTTCACCCTGATGAATTCATTGCAAACCGATTTTCTTTTCTAAGGGTTATTGCCCCGGTGCCTGCTGAAAACTTCTTTTTGCGTTCAATGCCCTTGTTCACCTCCTCATCTGATTCTGCCCCGCTTGCCCTGGGGGTGTTTGCAGATGCACCGGCTAACACACTCCCCTGCCTCGAAGCTGCCTTTGGGTACCACTCCACCCTCTTGGTTTTCAGCTTTGTTCTACTTCGGTTCTCAAAATTCACAAACTGTGGCTAGAACATCATGAGAGTATAATGTTCTTTTTTGTCAGTGAGGATATCTATTTCATATGTTTTTGTTTATTTTTCTCCCAAAAGATTTCCACTGTAGTCTCAGGTCCTTCCTTTCTAAGCAAACCAACCAACCAACAAATAAACAAAACAGGAAGCTAGAAATGGAGGTGATTCTGACGCAGGTCAATAATTTGGAATTACACCTAGCAGTACTTTCCTTCTAACCACCCTGTGATACTCATGGTTCTGTAGGATTTCTAACTCTCTCTCCTAATTTTAATTTATTCTCTCTGAGTTTTAAGTGTTTCATCGTAGTGGCTTGGCTTTTTTCCAATCCCATGATTATCTTTCTATTAAGGCCTTAATACAAAAAGAAATGTAAAAAAAAAGAAACCCAGCCTGCTCATTACTTTGATTTGTAGCAAAGAGAGAATGGAGCATTACCACGAGTGTTTCGAGAAACCATATTTACATTTGCATCAGCTCCATTTGGGTGCCTGATTAGGTTGCGTGTCATGATGAAGACGCCCTTACCAGTCCGAGGGAAGTGGCGTGGCCTAGAGTAATGAGCAGCAGACTTCAAGTCAGGAGCCCCGGGTGCTATTTCTGGCTGTGACACTCTACCTCTCTGACCTTGAACAAGTAAGTCTGTCTCATTGCCTAGGACCCTAATAGCCTCCATCTGCCTCACAGGGCTGCTGTGAGGGGTTGGTCACTGAGTGTTTAATACAGTAGAAGCTATGGAGTGAAGCAAGGAGGGGGGTGGGTGGGGTCACGACTGGAATGGAAGGTAGGGTCCTTGCTCTCATGGCCCTAACCACTAGCCTCTTAAGAGACAGGTCTGAGAAGTGGGCTGATTGCTCAGCTGGTGACCCGCCAGGGCTTGTGGTTACACCGAGAGGTTGGTTAGTGAAATTTAAAAGCCTGCCAAAGATTGGGTGAGATGATCGAGCCATCCTGTTAGGTAAGAAGGCTTAACGAGAGCACATGCTGTCTTTGTTCTCTAACGGCAACATGCAAGGTTGTTCGTGTCAGCCCCAGGACCAGGAGCTGGCAGTGACCGGTCCTGCAGGACATCCTAGGGAAGGCCAGCTCAGTCAGCAATCCCCGGCCTCAGGGGAAAGACCTCTACCTGTGGTGACTCTGAAACATGCTGGGGACCATCTGCTTCCTCTGGGAAGCCCGTAAGACCAGGAAGAGCGAGCCCAGAGGAGACCCATTCATTCTTCAGTTGAGTTCCTCTCCCAGCTGATAGATTGATTGGAGGACAAAGGTTACCATGCTTTTTTAAAAAAGAAAAAGAACCATTTTTCTCTTTCTTGTGTACGTTGTTAAATGTGGAGCCCTCAGCAGACAACATAAAGATAGCGCCTGTGGCTCCCATCTTGTGACCATTCTTGCACTGGCTGAAATTGATGGTGGACAATCTAATAATGATGAGGAGTACTTATTAAGCGCTGTTTCTAAGTGCTCTGCATCAACTAGCACATTTGCTTTTCACATGAATTTATTAGAGGGGCACATGTTTGTCCTGGTTTTACAGAAGAAGAAATTGGGAAGCAATGAAATTAAATGTTTTGCCCAGCATTATGCAGCTAGGAAGCTGCAGCCCCAGGCTTAGAACCCAGGTCAGCTGGTCCAGAGCCTTCATCCTGCAGCCCCCAGGCCTACATGGAAATGAACTTGAAATGGAGACAGCAGCCAATGCCGGGGGCTGTGGTTAGAGGGGGTCAGAGCTATTCCAGAATGACCAGCCATCTCCTCAAAGCGGGGACACACGCTGATATCCAAACGAGGATACGTGGGAAGCAGAGCTTGCTATTAGCACTTTGTTATGTACTGGTTCCAATCTGTCCACACAGCCAGACGGGAAGGAGGGTCCCGCTCCTGGCGCAAGAGAGTTTACCCTCACCCTGGAAAGTCTTCCTCTTCCCCATCACAGTTCACCTCCTTTTCTCTGTGGAGTGCACACGTGGGCACCCCTTGTTTTCTATGGACCAAAGCTCTCTTAAAGAATTGAGTGAAAGGCAAATTCTGCTTGAGACTGCATATTGTACCACAGAACCTTCCTGATATTCTCTGTGAGTTTTTTAAAAAACATTTTATTTATTTATCTTTAGAGGAGAAGGGAAGGAGAGAGGGAGAGAAACATCCATGTATGGCCGCCTCTCATGAGTCCTCTGCTGGGAACTGGCCTGCAACCCAGGCATGTGCCCTGACTGGGAATCGAACCGCGATCCTGTGGTTCGCAGGCCCGCGCTCAATCCACTGAGCTACACCAGCCAGGGCTCTCTGTGAGCTTTTTCTCTCTCTACCCTTTGCATGAAATGGCCTTCTGGTCGCTGGGGTAACCCTTCATGTGTACCCCACCAGTTTTCTGTGACCTGCTTTTGTCCAAGGAAGCAAGTCCTTGAATTTGCCAGAGCGAGTTGCCACGGGAGAGACCAAAGGGGAAGGGACGAGAGTGACTTCCCACAGGGATAATATAGACCCCTATAACAAGTGTCCACGGGTCCACCGCTTCGCTTAATAGCTACAGGCAGAACTCCCAGAATGCTCCTGGGGCAGCCATGCGTGACCATTCTTTCATCCCCCCACCAAAGGGTCACAAATCAGAATGCGGCACGCCTGTCAGAATGACTGGTTACTGTTTCCCCGGGTACAGGTTCATGTGCAATAACTGACCCCAGAGGAGCAGAATGGCACAGCGCGAGAGCTTGTCACGTTAAATGATCGGAAAACCGTTACCGACTGATAGAACAGTTGATGGGGCAGAAGTGATTACACCGCCTCCTCCCCGCGGGCCAGCGCCGACCTGCCACCAGGCCCTCCGTGGCTGCCAGGCGAGGGGGGGGGATGGGGCTTGACGAGAAGAAAACTTTATCAAAGAGGGAAATCAAGGGTCGACTCCCTCTAGTTCCTAGAGCCCTTTGAAGTGGATGGTGGTATGGGACTCCCAGCCTGACATTTCAATTCCAACGCACTTTTTGAAAATATATTTTTGGTGATAACAGTGTTTCTGAAAGATTTGGGGAAAACTGAAAAATTTGAGGTATATTAAGTCTTATTTTCTTGGACTGGGGGAATTTGCTGCTTAAACACCTTCAAGGATAGATTTTTCTCTCTCTTGGAGGGATGGAAATATAAATTCTTTGAAAAAGGGGAAGCACCACCTTGAATTTACCTTATAGGAATTTTGTTTGAGGGGGAGCCTATGTAGTTTCTCACAGATTTGCTGAAAGTCAAGTTAAGCCACTCCTAGCCTCGGGGGCCCTGTGTGAATTTCCACCGTAATCTTCGGAGGGCGGCGAGGGCCAGAGCCCTCCCAAGTCCCTCCCAAGACCAGACTAGACCTAAACATGGATCTAGGTGAGCTGGGCAGGTACTTCTTGGGGGTTTGTTTCCGTGAACCTCCACACCCACCAGCACCTCAGCACCCTTTGTCTGCAGGTGCCTGTGGGAAGCACGCACCAGGACGTAGGTCTCCATAAATGGCAGCTCTCACCACGTGGGAATCTCCCAGGGTTGAATACTATACAACCTCATTTCTGAGACCCCGTAGTAATCCAAACAGATGCCATGGTAATTGCAGAAGTTTTGGTAATGGTAATACCAAAAAGAACCAGATTCTGGGGTCCGGCTAGTAGGAAACTACTCTTGGCTCACCACTTACTAGCTGTGTGTCCTTTGGCAGGTCCCCTAACTTCTCTGGACCTCAATTTCCTCATTTGTAAGAAGGGAGGAGACTTTTTTCTCCAACACCGAGTTGCTGGAAGGATTCAGTGAGTAAACATACGGAAGTGCTCGATCTAGCAAGTGGTCCAACACATGAGTATGTTCTCACAACTGGACGTGCAAGAACCACACAGTTGTGTAAGAGCAGCAACCGTGTCTAGATGCTAAGAGAATCATTCGTTTTCTGGCTATTTTTCTCCTTGTGCGTTCTTCATATTTTCTCTCATTTGCTGCATTAGGAGCTCATTTGCAGTTGGGCCATAAATGTCCTTGGTAAGGAGAAAAACTCAGCCAGGCTCCCAGGGTTGTTTGAAGACTAAGGGGGTGGTGAGGGGGCCCCGGGCAGGCGTGATGAAGAGAGGATCAGTGCGCAGGCGGACTGGACGCACCAGGCATTGGAATTCAGGGCTGCACTCAAGGGAGCCCCGAGGTGAGGATTTAGAAGTGCCTCCTGCTTTGGGAGTGTTGGCCCAGCACTGGGAACTACCTGTCCCTTGTCGCATGGACCAGGCGGGCCCCATGCTTGACTTTGAACTAGCTCGGATGCTGCCATGCTGCCGAGGACAGTCCCAGGGGCCAGGGCCTTCTGGCGCACGTCCGTGAGCAAGGCCAGTCCAGGCAAGGGTGCTGACAAGGGTGAGGGCCACCTCCTCCCTGACCCCGCAGAGCTCCCCAGACCGGCGGGGCAGGAACGGGAGCGCTCCTGCCTTCATTTGCATGTCCGGGTAATTGCAACTCATAAAAGTATCTAACCCATTAGTTAAAACCCAGCCCCAGCATTTGAGTTCAACCCCCTGCCGCCCCACTGGCTACACGCTGACTGGATGCCGCCTCATTTGTCCTCAATTTATAAGCAGCACGGCCTATAAATAGAAACCCTTTTGCTAAATTCCCCAGGAGGCAGCAGCAGGTCTCCCAGCCTGTATGTTTTCTTCTTCCTTTTTTTAAACACCAACATGACAGGCTGCGTTCTCCTGCCCACCGCCTGCTCCTCCGGCCCTCACCGCCAGTTCAGTCTGTGGGCCTGCTTGATGGCCCAGTGTTCCCCCGTCCCCATCCCTGACGGGGCCTGCCCGGGCTGGGCCTTTTATCTCGGTCCAGGCGGGATGTCCCCACTCACCTGTAGATCCGGTACCTGGTGGTGAACCCTTGGCGGTACCGCTCCACGAAGTCAGTGTACTCCTGCGCGCGGTGGAAGGGGCCCCGGTCTGTGAGCAGCCAGTCCAGGGACGGCTGACCGGCAGGGGGTGCATGCTGCTCCGGGACCACGGCGGCGGCCGTGGCCGAGACAGCCAGCACCCAACCGGGCAGGCCCAGTGCCAGCAGGGTTGCCCACGGGGCCGCCGCCGGCCGGAGCCCTCTAAACTGAGTGCCGCACTGCCACCTCATGCTTCTCCAGGGCAGTTGGTGTCTTCATTCTCTCGCCACACTCTCCCCCTCTGTGCGGCTCCTCCAGGGCCCCTGGAACCAGAAAAGCACACACACACAGATGTCAGGTCTTGCCCCCACGGATGGGCCTGGGAGCACCAGATGCCCCTGGGAAGGACCCATGCTAGGAATCCTTCAGCCTCTGGACGCACCTTCCTGCTGGGCACTGAGCATTCACCTCTGCAAACGACCCTACAGTGCACGCCACTGCCGTCGTTCTACAGAGGAGAAGGGGAGGTGTCGAGAGGTTGGGAAGAAAGTTGCTTAAATTCAAGTAGCTTTTAAGTGAAGAAAGCAGAACTTTGCGCTTAGGTGCTCTGGCCCTTAACTGCTGTTGTGTTTTGCCTCCCATGTTTCTCATGTTGACCCAACACCGTCCACTTCTGTCTTCCCCTCTCAAAGGTGTTCACGGTCTTTCAGCCTCACAGACGGTGTGCTGCCTCTAGAAGTTTGGTGTAAGGCCTAGAGCAGCCCCGTTTTTCAGGTGGCAAATTGTGGTGGGGGGGGGGAAGTGATGAGGTCCCATCCCTGCTATGACACTGGGTGAACTTGGGCAAATCACCCCCCTTCTCTGGATTCAGTTTTCTCTTCTTGAAAATAAAGACGCTTTGGACAGCTGGTCCCTCTTCTACGGAAGGTGTTGCAGGGGTGGGGATAGAACAGGCCATCAGATGGCCCCATCGCCATCAGGAGAGGGCCGGTCACACACGCAAGGGCACCTGCCCTTTTCTCTCTCGCCTCACAGGGCAACATGGAAGCTCCCCGAGGGCAGGGCTGTGTCCCTTCCTGGCTGCTGAGCCTACACTGAGGCCTTCAGAGACCCTTCTTAAAGGAATGAATGCGTTCACGCCCTGTCCCTTCTGAATAGAAGGGAAAGTACCAGGAAAGAAGGCCTTGACCATCAAAACTCTTGGCTTCCTTGTGACTCATCAGAGGCCTCAGCTTTCCCGGGGCTGCACTTGGCCTAAGGATAGCTGCAACCTGTGTAAACCTCTGGGCAGATGCAGGGGACCAATGCACAACCACGCTGCTTTCTTCAGTCTTGTTTCCAGCACGTGCTATCAGAGCCTTGCCCCCCTCCCTCCACCAGCACCCCTTCAGCATGTGCCAGAAGGCCTTCCAACCCCTCAGCCCTTCTAATTTGTGGCTTTAAGGACTTTCTGTGGCTGCCCAAACCCAGAGATGGGCTCTCTGGGGATGAAGCAACAGGTGGGAGTTCCCCGGCACTTCCAAAGTCCTGCAAGGACAGGCACAGTGGTTTTAGCATTTGGTTCACATCCCCTTCCAGAGTACCCCAGTACGCTCTGGGATGGTCCCAGTTCAACAAAACCGCCAGGCATCCCTGGGACCAGTGTGAGCCTCGAAGAGACTGCGGGGGGGGGGGGGGGGCTGGGACCAAATATCAGTCCAGGACACTCCCGGCTTAAAGGCCAGCCCGAGTCTGAGATGTCCGAGACTCCGCCTCCAGGCGGGATGCTCTCACAAGAGTGGCAGTTCCTGCTTATAAGGATGGAGGGGCACAAACGTGGGTGTCTGCCCATCCTGTGTCACTCCCCGGCTCCAGCTGGGAGGGAGGAGGTACTTCTACGTGCCGGGCGAGGCTAAGGAGCTGCCCCAGTTACCGCTCACGGGAAGAGAGTTCCGTGGGCATTGCTGGTGTAGGTTTACATTTCCCTGGGACTCGGAGGAAGTGAGCTGGGCAGAGGCAGGGGGAGAATACGGGCCTAGAGCTGCCCCCACCCCCGGCCCTAGCCCATGCACGCTGTGCTGCCCGCAGAGCGAAAGCAGGCAGCAGACAGACCCACGCTGCACGGACTGGGTGAGAGAAGGGCCGGAGGAATAGTGGGGCAATGCCTGCCCTGCCCAGTCTTAGAAGACATTGTAACATTCGGATAATTAAAGTAGGTGATAGGACTCACACACCGAATGGGCAGATCCATGACACAGAGCAGACAGCTCAAAAACAGGGCTTATTATACGTGAGAACGTAATATATATATATATTTTAAAAAGCATTACCGACTAATTGGGCATGGGATGGAAAATTTTATACATCACATCGGAAAATTAGTTCTAGATGGATTAAAACGTTAAATGTAAGAAATGAAATCATAGAAGGAAGAAAAATCCCCAAGTGTTTTATGCCAAGCATGCATTCCTTTTCAATTGGGCAGAAAGTGATGTCAGTGGAAAGGAGGACTGGGCCGTGCACACGAAGGCAGGCGTTTTCACTCAGATACAGCCTGCTGAAGGCGCCCCGCACACTCCTCGTTTCATCACTCACCCAGCCATTTACCGAGGAGCATTCATTGAGGACTCCGGGTGCCAGACACCGTGCTAAGCATGGTGCTAAGCTCTGGTAATTCAGAGGCAGGGGCCCGGTGCCTTATCTGAAACGCTACCACTAGTGATTAATTCCTCCCGTAAAATACCATTTTTAAAGGCATCGGAAGGAGGTGGGAATGTTTATTTTGGAGGCGGGGGCTCTGTGACCCAACAGTCAGATAGACGTGTCCTGACGGGTGGGAAGTCATGACACAGTGAAAGGCGGGATTCTAAACTGGCCCCAAGTTCTCAGCCTCCTTCAGTGCACCCCTTCTAGAACCTCCTCCCCTTGAGTGTGGACAGGACCTACAAATAAGACGGAACACCACGCTGGTGGTCAGGTCACTGGTCAGTTGGCCATTGAAGAGGGAAGTTCCCTTGGGTGGGCCTGGCCTAATCAGGCGAACCTTGAGACATAGGTGACATATCGGAGTGACAAGCCTCTGCTGCCCTGGAAGAAAGCAAACAGCCACACCGAGAACAGCTTGTGGGGGCCACACGACAAGGGATTGTAGCTGGCCTCCCAGAGCCAATTCCCAGTCAGTCGCTAGGAAGAAAAGGAGAATGTTGGTTCCATGACCTCAAGAAAATGAACCCTGCCAACAGCTCTGTGAGCCTGGACGCACCCCCTAAGCTCCCCATGAGAATTGTTTCCTTGGCTGATGCCTTGATGTCAGGCTGGCAAGGCCCTGAGCAGAGGACCCCCGCACGCCCATACCTGGGCCTGACATACAGAAATATCAAGATAGTAAATTCGTCGTTTATTGTTTTATGCCATTAAGTTGGTGGTGACTTGTTCACGGCAATAGAAAAATAAGACAGACATGTAAAAGACAACTGCCACCTACCCCCTCACCCCCTTCTCACAAGGCCTGGCCTGGCGAAGGTACTTCATGCTCCCGGAAGACTAGATGTTACTCTCGGCGTGAGAAAACAGGAGCCGGCGGGTCCTTGAGCAGAGCGCTGTCAATCATCTCCCCTGAATCCAACCGCCTCCCCGCACCACCTGTCTAGATTACAGATCCCTCTAGGTCAGAGGCCAGGTGGCTGTTTTGTAAATCCAACACTCACACATAGGGCGTCCTCAAAAACAGGTGAAGAGTCAGTTGCATGCATTTCTCCTGGGGTGGGGTGGGAGTGGTCACTGTGAGCCCGCGACGGCATGCGGCCTTGGCAGGGGGCCTCTGAACCTCTTGGCACCCCGGGCTGTAATGCGGAGGCTGGTAGGGACTGGGGATAGACAGCAAGAGGGAAGAGCAGGGCGCTCTTTGAAAGAAGAGTCCACGTGCGCCTCTGGGCCTTCTCTGTTTGTGATGACGCTTCCCCAGAGCTCACGTTGGGCTGGAACCTGCCTAGTTACAGGAGCCTCAGCTTTAGAATCAGACGGTGCTGGTTGCTGGGCGGAGTCTGCTGAGCGCAGCAGGAGCGCCTGGGCTCCGCTCCCACCGCTCCCCCACCCCCCACCCCAACCAAGAAGCCGGCCTTTCGGCTCCTGCTTTCCATCCCACTGGTTTCAAGGCGTTAGGACTGAAAAAGGTCTCTTTTCAAGAAAGAGAAGTTTTAAACAGATTTCAAAACTTTCTTTGGAGAGAAAGCTCTAGAAGATGCTCCTTTACTTTGAAAAGACAAAATAATTGCTGCGTTGACAGTCGTGTTAAAAATCAGGCCCGGTAAGGGAGCAGCTTCTGGCCATTTTCTGTTTAAGCTCCACAAATGGTGTCCCTGGAAAAATTTGTATTCGCAGCCTGTCGAGTAATGTTTAACTGTCTCAGTTCTCAGGACTTCGATGGCATCACCCGTATTCAGCAGGTTAGACAGTTAGCATGTTCCCCAGGGCATGTCCTTGTGTCTTTGTGTCCTTGTGTCCTGAAGCTGACCGTGTGAGCAATCCCCTGTGGCACCTGTCGGTAGATTAAAGTAATGGCGAGGGTAGTAGCCCTTTGGTGAAAAATTATAAATTTACTCGTGAAAGCCCAATAATTGCACTCACTTAGACCATATTGCGAAGGCGGAGTTTTACATGGGTCCGAATAACAAACTAGCTTTGGACCAAAGGTCCAAGTGAAATAAGTCCCGAGTTTTCCTTTGTGAGTACGTTTGTGCAAATCTGTCCTCGAATCAGGCGTGCCACTGTTTTGTCAGCAGGGAAAATCAGGTGTGGATGGGGTCACTCAAGAAGTGGCCCGTGCAGTCTTCTGAATGGGACATCTTGGAGGAATCCTGTCCCCGCCACGCAGAGCTGATCGCCCCACTGAGGCCCCTGGGGACCCCTGTGTCCTCCTGGTGACCCCAAACTCCAAGGCAGAGCAGTTACCATTCCAGATATCTGCCGCTCATGTACTTACTATATCTCAGCAACTGAGATAGCAACTTCCCCCTTTGAACTTCCCTGCAGAGAAGGAATTACATGTTAGAGGGTTAAGGAGATGGCTAAGCTCTGGTCAGAGGCCAGGAAAAAAGCAGAAGTAGCTGTGAAATCAGGATTGGAAAGAACAAAATGGTTAATCTTGCTAACCCTTCTCATCGATAAACACCCATAGAAATCATTTCACATTCGTGCAGAACTTCTGCTTATGAAGTGCGCGGGTAATAAAATCGTATTCAATCCTCACCTCCCCGACTGTCGGCTCCCCCTTTAATGGATGCGAATACCGAGGCTGGCCACCCGAGGCCACGCGTTCCGGTGGCAGACCCCGGTCTACAGACTCCAGACCCTGGAGTATTTACCCCATCTCACTGCACCGTCGACAGGATTTACAGCTATAAAAACCGTGAGGACTTTGCCACTTACAAGTTGGTGTTCTTGGGAGCAAGAAATGTCCCTCTGGGGGTTCTCCTTTGGTCATCAGCAAAGTGACTTATGGGGTAATAGGAGCCCCCTGCCCCTGCCCAGTGCTGAGGTCCCGTCCTTCTGTGCAGACACAAGGGTCTCAGAGAGACAAGGGCAGAGGCAGCGAGCTTCTGTTTTCAGCAGGAAGCTCTGTGTTTTGGGAAAGGAATGAGGCCTAAGAGAAGGGAGGGGGAGAGCAGGAATCCCGGCCCGTGGGAGCGCTGACATTTAATACAGTGATTAGGCAGTGACGTTAAATAAGTGTTCAAGTCATTTGAGTGGTTAATTGGCCAACTCTACTGAGATGTTTTTCTCCATGCATCTGAGGGTGACCACGGTACAGACTCAGAGAAAGAGTTGTTTGTTTTGTTAAGCGTGACATCTTGGCTCAGAACCTCTTGTTCTGAGCAGAAAAAGAGGGTGGCCAGGAGAAGTGGCAGGACTTTGTGGGGTGGGGGCTCCAAAAGGGCAGAGGTGGACGTGGCTGCTGTCCCATCAGTGACTGTTACTCTCCCATCTTGTTGGGCTGACCTGCCAGCCTCAGTCAAGGTGAAACATAATGTTTTCTCCCCAATAACATGCCCAGGATGCCCCAGGTGAGCCCAGGCTGCCACTGTCCTCTCCTGGCTGTGGGACATGACCTTCTGGTTCACCTCCAGAGCTGGCATGGAACTGGTGTTTCTCCACTGCTAGTGAGGGAATGACCTAGAATAGGCGAGACCCAGGATACCTTCCCTGCGTGGAAGCAGGTTAACCACTATCTTTGAGCAAAGGTACAAGCTAATCACAATTGCTCTTTACTAAATGGTCTCACACTCACCCGAGACCTTCGAGAGGAGAGACTGGGAGAGGGAAGGTGAGTTGCTGGAGGCCCCTCCTCCGGGACACAGAGATGAAACTCGAATATTCCAAGTCCAAGGCCTTACGCTTCCTATTCCTCCTCCCCACTCACCTCCGTCCATCAGTCAGTCAGCTATTGAGTGATCTGTGTGCACAGGACTGTGCCCGGTGATGGGGTATGTCTGCTGATTGCGACAGACCCAGCACTGGCCTCGCAAAGCAGAAACAAAACACAGGACTTGAGGGGCTCCTGTGATGAGCTTAAAAGAGCGATGATATCCTCTCTCTCTCTCTCTCTCTCTCCGTTTTTCTTTCTCTCTCACACACACAGAGCTTTAGTGACATTAGACATTGTAGGCACCGTCCCCTCGGAGCCCCAAATTTATAGGTCTCTGCTGTGTGATAACTAGCCCTTCCCGTATCAAGGACAGATTCATCTGTCAGTTGCAGAGGCTTCAGCCTTGCCAGCTGATGTCCTTGGCACTTTCCTCGGAGGACAAACTAACCACCAGGCTTGCCCAGAGCCCTGCGTGATCCAGTTCAGGTCACAGTGCACAGACCAGGGAGGCCCCTGTGCCCCAGACTGTCCACTGAGGTCAGGGGGTCTCCAGGAAAGAGAAAGACGGCACTGCCCATCAAAGGGAACTTGCCCCTGAAAAGCGGCACATCCCACAGCGCTCAACACCTCGACTCCATGCAGACTGACTGTTCTCAGACCACAACCCACAACACTCCTTCTGGAAGACGCCCCAGCAGCTCGGTGGCCCTGACAGCAAAGCAGCCTGCCTCCCCCTGCCCTGCGCTTGGACAGTCCCTCCCATCAGCTGCCCCGCAGCGAACCACCTGCCTGCAACAGGCACACACCGCCTAGCCAGAATGCCTGGCTGCTCTCGTTGGCTCCCCCTCTGTTGCCTCAGACTCCTCATCGGCTTCAGAGCTGCCATCCTCGTCATCACCAGTTGTGTTCAGTTAGTCTGGGCCAGACACTGGTCTAAAAACTCCACGTGCTGACGCATTTCATTCTGGAAACACCTCCATGAGATCGATACTGTGAAACTTCCATGTCACAGAGGAGAAAACTCGAGAACAGAGAAGCCAGTGAAGTTCCTGGGAATCCGCAGTACAGCCCAGGTGATCTGTAACCCTGAAACCCACAGACTTCCTCTGGAGTCACAGGAGGTGACCCTGGATCCCTGTGGGCGACTTGCATTTAAAAAATGGCTGTGGATTGATGCAGAGTCTAGACTCTTCAGAGTACGAAGCAGAACTCACCGTCAATCACATTCCTGGATTGGACAGCGCCATCTGCACGTCTGCTCTCGGGGAAGCCATGTGGCTTTCGCTTAGACGGACGGTCAGCATGGCCTTATGGGAAGGCAGTTATATTTCGCTGCACTAAAATCCATAAGGTCAAGAGTGTTCCCCCAAACCTGGGCACTGGTGCACAACCCCCAATTGCCAGTTCCCTGGGTGCCCCTGAGTCACAAGACTTCCTTCTCCAACCGCCAAACTGAACAGAGCCTCGGCCCAAGTTCCCCACCCCACTCCCTTCTGCCCGATCTCAGCAGTGCCTGCCAAGGTGAGTGCTCATGCCTGTGCTGGCTCCTGCACCCGCGCCCAGCTCCCCCACCTCCTTCATAGGCAGATGGACCTCCCATCCCAGACTTGCCTGCCCCCCCACCTGGTTCTGGATAGCACTGCCCCCTCTTTCTTTGGCCGTTGGATTGGTCTTCCTGTTACCGAGATCGTCTGAATTCTGCCAACTGGTCCCCGCCTCTGGGTATGCCCAGCCACTCTCCTAGGGTCCACCCACTGATGCTGGCTTAGCCAGTCACCCCAACCCCTGGCAGACAGCTGGCTCCATCCTCCAGAGAGGAAACCTCTGTTCTGCCTTTTTCCCACCAGCCTGGCTCCACCACTTAAGCCCCAGCTCGCCTCCCAGCACAGCGAGCCTCTGCACTCACACGGTAGTTGAAGGGTTTCAGGCAGGCCTGGGAAGCCAACACAAACCTACCCTGATCACACAGAGACTGCTCATCACTGCGCAGGCTGCGGAGCTGAGGGGGCTGACGGCTAACTCCATCCCAACCTGCAGCCGGCGGCGCTCTTCCCGGTCCCAGCTTCCCGCCAGAGCTGTTGCCGAACCTGAACTTTCAGCCCCAGCTCTGCCCCGTTCGAGCCTTGGCACGGACAGGAATGTAAAATGACAATGCCCTGCGCTGGGCCAAACAGCACAGGGCCGCTGAGACGGTACGGAGGCAGCTGTGACCAGCAAACACATTGTTTCCGGGATTGTGTTTGTAAATATATGAGCTGCCTGACAGCTTGCGGAATTAAATATAGATGCTACATCACAAGCCCTCGCTCAAATAAACTATATGCTGCTCAGTGAATGTCAATAAGAACACTGAAAAAGAATCATTACCCCTTTCCGGAGTGGAGTCCAAAAAACTCAGCCCCGAGTGATTTCCTTTTTTGTTTGTTTTTTAAGTGGTTTGCTTGCTTGCTTGCTTGTTTGTTCGTTTGATGAAAGTGACTCCCCCGACCTCCCCAGGCTTTTGTCAGGTGCTGGTGGGCAGCGTGGGGCTGGGGGTAGTTATGAGGAGACAGGCTGGGAAGAGTCAGGTTGCTACATTGGTGTGATGACACTGGTGGGGTGGCAGAAGCCATCTGGGAGGTCACCAGGTAGAGGAGGAAGTCACAGTCAACTTTTGGGGACCTCAGGGCATCCATTTCTAAAAGTAGGGTCCATGGCTCACTGGTGGTCGTTGGAAAAGACCTTTGGACGGAGGGCAAACACCCATCGCTCTGAATCTTCTCTTCAGCATTTGAGCCACATGACTCACCTTGCCTTGTGCTGACTCCTCCAGGCCGCTTGCATGTGGGTGGGTTCCCTGGAGTCAGTAACCCTGCCCGGCAGTCAGCGCCCTGGACCAGCTTCCTGAGCACCTTCCTAGTTCAGCTGAGCAGGCTTGTATTCCCGGTGGTAATGCCAGGCCGGAAGGGCCCTGCCCCGGCCACCCGCTGAAATGCCCCCTCTGGGAGATGGTCCGAGAGGAAGGTGCTGTGAATTCCGGGCAGCCTTGGCGCTGTCTCGGGGAGTTAAGGTTGTACTTGTGCCGGTCATTTGGAATTTATTCCACTGCTATGTTTCTGCCAGCTTTATTTATTTGTTTGTGGTGTTTCCTCTCCGATTCCTTTTTTGCCTCCCTTGTCCCTTTCCTTCTTTTTTATTTTATTGTATTTTTTTATTTATCCCCCATAAATCCTCTTCCACCTCCCCTACCACCTCGACCCCCCCCCCAATCACCTCGCTATTGTTGGTGTACGTGAATTCTTTCTCTCTTTTTTCTTTTTTGCTCCATCCCTTTAACTGCCCCCTCCCCGTGCTGCCAAGAGCTGTCAGCCTGCTCTCTTCAGTTCTTTAACCCTAACTTTTCTTTCCACTAAATCTATAGACGTAGGTGGGCTGCAGGGGTTTGGGCACTGTTTGGTGGTCCTCGTGCAAAAGAGTCGAAGAGCCTCCCATGAAAACACAAATTCTTTCACGGAGAATTACTCCCAGAGTAATTCTCGAAACATCTAAATTCAGCCTGCATTCTGGCTCACACTGGCTACCTACCTAAACTGCTTTCAACACAGTAAACCCTTTGTAAGATGTGGCCATAAACTACCCTCTGTTCCCTCCTTTTAGGAAGTTTAATAAATATCTACTCATGCAGCCAGTTTATGTTTATTAGACAAAGAGAGTCCATTTGGCTAAAATGTTAAAAAAATGGTGGGAGAAAATACTAGAAGGTCATGTTTGGATTTCTTCAGCAGCGCAAGTCCTTGCTATTATTCCCTTCTCACGGGCCCCATTAGCCAAAGGCACGTGGAGAAGACTCTCTGCTGACCAGAATTTGCCTACATCTACGACTCCATGAAAACTGAGGCTTGAAGCAGTGATTTCCAAATCAAAAGTTTATTTTCAACCTAATTTTATATTGTATTATTGATTTTCAGTCCAAATCTTTGAAAAAGTAGTATAAAGTGACTCTATGAAGAATTTTTGAAATTAAATCAAATATTCCATTCCTCAAACAGGGGAAGAGAATATATGGTTAAGACAGAGCTAACCATGTACTCCAGCGGGTGTCAGCTGGTACACGTGTGTGTGCGTGTGTGTTCATGTGATTCCCCCCAGGAGACCTTTGTCGATTTCTAGAGAAATTTTTGGTGGTGGGAGACGGGTGCTATTTCTAGTGCTCCTGCCAGGCAGCTGTTAAACACCCTGCAATACACCGTCAGCTCCTTACAACACGTGGTTCTCTGCCCCTAAACGTCAGTTGTGCTGACTAATGCCAACAAAGTCTAATGTGCCTGGACTCCTCAAATGCCCCTGAATCATGGATGACCAAGTTTTTAGGAAAGTTTTTTAGGCATGTCTAGTTTGCCAACATGTCATGGTGTCCAAAACCAAAATGACTCATCTCCATAGTCTCTTTGTCTAGGATTCTTATTTCATGCTGATTTGGTCTTTGATAACAATAACAGCAAAAAAAACATACACAAAAAACAGTAAACAGTCCTATTTATTGAGTGCTTATTTTCTACTGAACACTGCCTTTGTCAACAAAGTAAGTATTATTAATCCATGAGCAATTAATATAAAGGAAATGAGCTTCGAGGAGAATCAAGAAGCTTGGACAACTTCCTCCCTCCTCTCCTTCCTTCCTCCCTCCCTCCCTCCCTCCCTTCCTTCCTCCCTCCCTTCCTTCCTTCCCTCCCTCCTTCCTTCCTTCCTTCCTTCCTTCCTTCCTTCCTTCCTTCCTTCCTTCCTTCCTTCCTTCCTTCCTTCTTTCCTTCCTAATTTTGTCAAAAAGCCAAGAGGCAGGCCTGTTGCGGGGTCAGGGGGTGGGGCAAGCTAGTGTACCAGTGTGAGGTAGGTGGTTGAGTGGGGCAGCAGCCCAGTGGACTCAGGAAATCAGTTACATGCAGGGGCATTTAGCCAATAAGCAAATATACTGAGAACAGTAGTTTCTCATGGTCACAAAAGAGAGCTATAAATCTAAGAAAGGACAAAAAAGCTAGAATAAACCATGTGATGTGGCCTGGAGACAAATGACATGACAGCTACGTGCAACGTGCAATCCTGGGTTGGATCTTTTGTTTTAACACACATTCTCAGGTCAGTTGCAAAACTCCAGTGGGGTCTCTGGCTAAGGTGCGTACGGGAGTCACTTGTACTCTTGTGTAACTTTCCTATTAGGTTGAAAGTATTACAGTGTGCGAAAGGAAAAAGACATTCATACCACCCTACACAGCTCTTGCAGCCAACATTGAGACCTTATGGTCCCGGCTCTGACACCCATGCTATTTCCCAATCTCTTATTCTAAAATGTATTTGCCTGTTGAAATAATTGAGGATGCCTATGATACGGTTTTAGGACAGACATTTACAGCTTAGAGGACGGAACTGGAGACTTGCTCCATGTGGCGGCATCTGGTGTTGTCCAATGAAAAGCTGATGCAAACTATCGTGTTGGCCAAAGAGTTCGTGTAGTTTTTTTTCATACGATGGCTCTAGTAGTGCTCAGCTGTCTTCAATTTAATTTGAAACCATTTTGTTAGGCTGTACTGTGACAGTTGTCATATCAGTATGCATTCCAAAAAATGTATTGAAAATGGTGAATTTTTGTACAGACATTTAAACACTGAAGATGGAAGGACATAGGCAATGTTCTTGGTGTATTATGCTCTAGTATTTCAAGAAAGGTAAAAATGTAACTGAAATGCAAAAAAAAAAAGACCTGTGCCGTGTATGAAGAAGGTGCTGTGACTGATTGAGTCAGAAGTGGTTTGAGAAGTTTCTTGGTTCTATTGACGTTTTGGCCAAATAATTCTTTGCAGTGGGGCTGTCTTGTGTATTGGAAGATGTTTAGCCGCGCCCCTGGCCTCTGCCCGCTAGAAGCCAGGAGATAGGCTACATATTCAAAAGATCCAAATCAATGATGCTATTGGTGAAAGTAAAAAGTGTGTCTTTTATGTTTTGGGAAAAAACTAAACAGACTTTTTGGCCAACCTGAAACATAGATAAGGGGTCTGCCATAAATAACACCCCTGTTCCTTTTATTACAAAATTATATGCATGTAATTTTGTGACATAACAATATCACACGCAAGCACATCCTGTGACATTTTAGGTGAAACGTTCAAATTAAAACTGTAAATGACTGCACCCACATTGTTACCCTGCCACCCACACTCCAGCAGGCACTACTGCTGCTGGACCCCGTATTTTCAATTTACTAGGACCTACATTAAAAGGTAAGATAAAGTGGATGCAATCAATTTTAATAACATATTTTATTTAACTTAAGGAATCTAAAATATTGTCACTCGAATGTGTAATGCATATAAAAAAACCAGTACCAACATACTTTATATTTTTTCTCTCTGAGTCTGAAAAATGAGGTGTATTTTGTATGTACAGCACATCTCCATGGTGATGCTATTTGTTTATCAGAAAACTTGATTCTCTACTGAGATTCGAAGTAGTTTACACTTAAGAAAATAAACTTCGCATGCCCAAGTTATTCCAAGCCTTATAACTGAATGGAGTATGTTTTAAATTTTGAATTAATTAAAATTAAATCCAAATGTAAAGCTTAGGTTCTTAGTCACAGGAGGCACATATTAAGGGCCGGGTAGCCGCCTGCGTCTCCTGGCTGCAATGCTGGACGGCACAGGGCTGAACAGGTTCGTCTGCTCCCAGGCACCCTGCGCATGCTCCTCCCTTGCCCGTTCCCATACATGGAGAGGCACTACCACTGTATGAGAGCAGTGCACTGTTTTTTTACATTTATTTCTCAATTACAGTTAACGTACAATATTATATTAGTCTCAGGTGTACAACATAGTGATTAAACATTTATGTAACTTACAAAGCAACCATCCCGATAATTCTAGTACCCATCTGATACTATACATAGTTATTGTAATATTATGACTGTATTCCCAATGCTGTCCTTTACATCTCTGTGACTATTTTTATAATTGCCAATTTGTACTTCTGAGTCCCTTTACCTTTTCACCCATCCTCCAAACCCCCTCCCATCTGGTGACCATCATCAGTCTGTTCCCTGTATCTGTGAGTTTTTTTTGTTTATTTATATTGTTCTTTAGATTCCACAGATAAGTGAAATCATATGGTATTTGTCTTTCTCTGTCTGACTTATTTCCTTGAGCATAATACCCTCTATTATGCTCATGGGTCCACCCATGTTGCAAGTGGCAAGATTTCATTCTTGTTTATGGCTCATATCCCAACGTATATGTGTACCACTTTATCCAGTTGTCTGCCGATGGACACTTCCACGTCTTGGCTATCATAAATAATGCTGCAATGAACACAGAATGCAAATTAGGGTTTTGGACTTTTCCAGAGGAAGGCCGTGAAGTGGAGTTGCTGGGTGTATGGTAGTTCTGTTTTCTATAGTGGCTACATCAACTTACAATCCCACCAACAGTACACGAGGGTTCCCCTTTCTCCATAGCTTTGCCAACACTTGTTGTTTGTTGATTCATTGTTGGTGGCCATTCTAATAGATATGGGGTGATAGCTCACTGTGGTTTTAATTCGCCTTCCCCTGGTGATTAGTGACATTGAGTATCTTTCCATATGTTTGTTGGCCATTGTTATGTCCTCTTTGGAGAAATATCTACTAGGTCCTTCGCCCATTTTAAAATCAGATTTAGTGTGTGTGTGTGTTAGGTTGTATGAGTTTCTTATGGGTTTAAGATATTAACCCCTTACCAGGTGTATCATTGGTGAATATCTTCTCCCATTTAGTAGGTTGTCTTTCCATGTTGTTGGCATTTTCAACCTCCAAGTAGTAGGTTAACCTCTTTGAAGTCGTGGCTGCCTCTGAACCAGAACTTAGCTGGATAAATATGGAAAGTACGTAGCAGGATTATAACTCCTCACAACCGGAAAGCACCGGACAAACATTAATTGTTCGGGTTATTTCTGCTATCAGAGGCCAGAACTGGTGGATGGCGGGCTTTGCTGTTGCAGAGACTTTGAACAGATTGGTGAACGCACTAGTTTGACTTCTCCGTGATGATAGTGCAAGGGGCACTACCCTCTGACAGCCGACCCTCACACCCTTTTGCCGCCGGGTGAGTGTGACCACAGCTGTGGAAAGCTGTGTTCTCCCGAGAGGAAAGTGTGTGAATTGAGTTTATATTGGTGACTATTGCCAAGTATAGCAATGAGAGGTATGTTTTCTTTTCTTTGTTTTGATTTGATGTTCCATTTTTTAAATAAAACAATGTATGACTTTTGTAATCAGAAAAAAAAACTTTTATTAAAACATGAGCATGAGGTATTAGGAGTACTCGCCAGTCTCCATTTTTCTCGCCACCCGGAGGACTGAGTGATGAGCGAGACCTGTCTCAGCAGTTTGGACTGAGGAGTGTCAGCCGCCCATTTGAAAGCTGGTCCGTCAGTCTGCTCATTCGCAGTCATCTCCGCCCCTCACACTTGGTGGTTCCGCTTGTGTGAGCTGGAGCTGTGGGGTGTAGTCAGCACAACCAGAAATAATTCATCGTCCTCATTCACAAATGCTGCTCCTTCAGCTCTCGCCGGTTGGTCCTCCCCATCCCTGACATCCTGCCAACTCCGCTGCCTTGTGGTTGCTCTGTCCTTGGCCAGGCAGCCCGAGGGGATGGCCCAGGCAGATCCTGAAACTGATGCTGGCGATTCAGCAGAACAAGGCTTTCCGTCTCATCCCATTCATCCTCATCCCCTGCCCTCGTGAGATGCCCAGAGGCCGGATCTGCCCTCCTGACATCTCAGCTGGTGCAGACGGCCTGCAAGACGATTCCCCAGATGCTCTGTGGGCTTGTCACCCCCTGGAGTTCCACTTAAAGACACTTTAGGTTCTTGTTTGTTTGCTTCCTTCCAGATTCACAGCCCTTCCATCTCCCCTAGGGCCAAGCCCACTGCGACCCGACCCGGAGGGTCCTGGCACAACCCCAAGAGACACCCTTCATGCTGTAGTCTAAGTGAATGGCGGCCAGTGTTGCTAAGCAGAACACCATCCGTGTTGTCACATCTGGGGCCCTGCCACATCGTACATTTTCTCTGAACCCCCAGAATGACATTGAGATGTCCCTCTTGGTGATACAGCACAGTGACTGAGAGGTAGGGAGCAGGGGCCAGGAAAGACACAAAAGGCCAAGAAAGTCATCGGATTAAAATTTGTTTGGCCACATAGGACATCTCAGTGTACCGTCAACTCCCCCCAAGAGATGGCTTGTCAGGGCGAGAATATTTGAGGCTGTGATACAAAGATAGAATGTCACAGAGGAGGGGCCCGACAGAAATCCCCCTGCTTACAGATTCGGTCCGTCCCTGGGAGAGATGTCTCTGAAGGGCGGTTATGGCAGTTAGGGGTCGTAACGACCACCACACCGGGACAAAGGGAATGGCAAGCTCGCTTCTTCAAATGCGCATCTTCCCCCTTTTATCTGATTTATTTCAGAGACACTCCCCAAACTGCTTCTCACTGAGTCTCCTCACATACAGCCCGTCCCCTTTCCACAAACATCATCAAGCTTGACTTTTGCAAAACCAGCAGCGACTCGAGGGCTGCAAACCAGAGGGACTTCTGAGTGCCTGTGGCTAAGACCTATTGAGTAATAACTGGGTGCCAGGCGCTGTTCTCATTGCTTTACATACACTGTCTCATTTCACCCACAGGACAGTAAACAGCATTGCATCCCACTGTTATTTTCTTTTTACGGATGAGGAAATTAGGAGCTAAAGGGACAAAGTAATTTCTCAAGGTGCCAGCATTCGGGGCCAGGGCGGGCTGTCTGATCCAGAGTTCAGGGTGTAACCCTGGGCTCCCGCCGCTTCAGTCCACTCCCCCCTCATCACTTGGACTTTCCTACGGCTTTGCCACCGCTGGCCTCTCTGCCCGACTTCTCTCTCCCCTGGCTTCTGCGTTCCTGCCTGCTCTTGCTTTTTTTGTCTCCTCCTCCAAACACGGCTTCCAGATCCATGCCCCATGTCCTCCGTGTGTCCTGTTCTGACTCTCAGCTCTGGGCACTAGCTTTCTTAAGGGAGTGGAGGGGGGAACCGGCCAGAGAAGGACTGGAAATGATGCAGGTCAACAAAAGCCCCTGGAAGAGGGCTGCCAAGGGACCCCTGGAATTCTAGAATGGTGGGAAGACAGGCCCCTTACTTCAGGGAGGAAGAACCAGAACACAGAGTGTGCTTGCAAAGTTAAAGTGTACATAACCATTCAGTAGAGGGCTGGGGTTAAGATCAAGGCAGGCCTTGGCCACCCAGCCCAGAGACCTCCATGGCACCCCGCTCCCCTGACGAACAAACCTGCAGTTCCAAAATAGACCCCAAAGGGACCCCGTTATCCACATGGGACTTCCACATGCCCATCTTTACATATCCAGATTCTAGGGCCACATTTATGTCCTTCAGCCCAGTTTCCCTCTTCAAAGCCTCTTTGGACCCTGCATGACCCTGTTCCCTTTGCCTTAAGCACAGAGTTCTCACAGAGTCTGTCTTCTGGCTCCCTGCTCCCCTGGAATCTCGGCTTTTCCACGCTGTTAGCCACTGGGCCCTAGGTAAACCTCTTTCTTCTTCTATAGGGTTGTTTTCGGCGGGATACAAAGGCCATTAGTAAATCAATAACCCTTTAAGAAAAGAGGGGAGGATGGGACCTGGATATTTTAATTCAGATCTAGCAACTCCTGGGCATTAGCAGGCGTGTTCTAAAATTAGGCTCTTGGAAAGCATGCTGCCGCCGTTGGAACTTTATAGCTTCCTGCCCATAAACGGGAGCAGCTTACTCTGGGAGGGATCATTAGCTGAAATCCCCTTTTCCCGCGGCTCTGATGTCTCCCCTCGCCCTGACACCATACGTATTATCTATTGCTTTAGGGCTCCTGGATTCTTTCATTCTTGCCTCCTCTCTCTTCTCTCCACACCACTCTTCCCTGGTCCCCGCATCTGTCTCTTTCCTTCTTTCGAGGAATCTTGGAATTTCCGTCTATTAATGTGTTGCTGTCTAATGCAGCAAATACCTCTGCCGGTGCATGAAGGCTCATTTGCCGGTGGAGCATTCGTGAATGCAGGGCTTCCCGTTGTATTTGCGAAGATGGTCCTCTGAGTCACCACATGCCCCAGGACCTGTCCTGGTTCCTGCGCATCCTGAGGGACTCCTATCATTGCTCTTTCCTCCCTCAGGTCCCAGTCCCCCGTGTTCATACAGACGACAAAGACACAGTTCTGAGGGCAAGTGTGTGTGCAGGACAGGGATAGTGATGACATTTTAAGGCCAGTGCCATGATGTCTAAAAGAGCACACTTATGCCACTGGGTTGTATACAGCCTAACCGAGTACTTTACCCAGATGTCTCAAAACTTCCTCAATTCAGCACACCCAAAACAGCCCCAAGATGCTAAGTGGTTTCCTTTGATAGTGAAGGGCAAAAAAGTCCATGTGTTCTTGTGCCTTTTAACCCTGAGTGCATATTGGAATTATCTGGAAAACTTTCTTTAAAATAACAATGCCTAACCCTGGCTGGTGTGGCTCAGTGGATTGAGCACCGGCCTGTGAACCAAGGGGTGGCCAGTTGGAGTCCCAGTGAAGGCACATGCCTGGGTTTCGGGCCAGGTCCCTGGTGGGGGGTATGTGAGGAGGGAAGCTGCCGCTTCCCATCCCCCATGGATTTCAATGAGGAACCGTGTTAAGCACCATCGATGTATTTACTCAATAGGAGTCAGTTTTGACATCTTCCTTGCCTTTTATGTGTGCCCTGTGCCTATGTGGCATCGATTGCACCTCTAAAATAGCGCTCAAAATGATCAGTAAGTCTTTGTCCCCACTGTGGACACCCTAATCTAAATGACCGTCTCTCATCTGGGTGGGACAGGTCATCTCTTTTTCCCTCGTCTGCAGGACACACCCAAGGGCGTGTTTGTGTGTTCACCAGGCATATTTATTCAGGATTAGGAGGGGACATGTCAGATGCCAGCAGTGGCAGAGAGAGGGAAATAAAAATACATACTGTTTGACTCTCAGAAATCTCCTAATTGGCTCTGGCTGGTGTAGCTCAGTGAATTGAGCACAGGCCTGTGAACCAGAGGATCGCGGTTCGATTCCCAGTCAGGGCACATGCCTGGGTTGCAAGCCAGTTCCCTGCAGGCCAACTCCCAGCAGGGGACGCACAAAAGGCAACCATACATTGATGTTTCTCTCCCTCTCTCCTTCCTCTCTAAACATAAATAAATAAATAAAATAAAATAAAGTACTTAAAAAAAAAGAAATCTCCCAATTGCCCGTTTTGAGGGGCAACAGACCCCTGAAGAGTTCCGGGATCCTCAGGGCTTGGGGGGGGGGAACGGAGCATCTGCGTTTCTAACCAGGTTCTTCGTGACGGTCATGCTGCTGTTGAAGGCGCCATATTTGGAGAACAGCCTCACACCTCACTCCTCGGTGAGTCGTTGGGATGACCAGATGAGTCACAGGGTGACACGTGCAGAGCAGTGGTCAGCTGTGCTCACTGTCCGACAGATGCTAGCGGTCATCATCATCTCTGCCTGGCAAAATGGTACGTGGTTGTCGTCTCTCGTGTTAAATTTCACACTCGCCGAGAGCTTCCTGGAGATTACCTGGCAGAATTTGGAGTCTTAGACCTAGGCCTCCTTACCCCATTGTAGCACTCAGCACACGGAACCCTGTCTGCTGACCCCTTACACGAATGCCCCTGGCTTCCTCGGACTGAGCTGCTCAAAGGATGGGAACTTCGAGTTGTTGCTCGTTGGTTTCCCAGAACACTCCTGGCACAGAACAGCAGCCTGCTGAATACATTTTGGTGGAAGAAATGCACACCGAGTCTCTTTTTCTGTGGGTGCATGTGCTGGGTTGGCGGGACTCTGTGAGGGCCGCCATCTTTCTATCCTTTAGGCCCCCCTCCCCCGAAGTCTAACATGAGATTTCCTCTTTGGACGGGGGAGGTGGGGGGGTGGGGGGTCACATCCTCATGATGATCAATGGCAGAATCATCATTTCCACCAAGCTGATACCTGGGCTCCTTCCCAGACCTATTACTACAGAATCTCGGGGCAGAGAGCCTGGGCACTGGTAAGGTTCCAAGTTCACTAGGTGACTGTAACATACAGTGAAACCACTGGGCTAGGAGCATGCAATCTATTAAAATGTGCAAACCGTTCAACATTATCAGGCTTCTACCCCACACCAGGAATTTGCTTTTCTTAGCCCAATGTAAACCGCCAGCTTTGAGCAGTTTTGAAAAGGGGTAGATAGAGAAATTAGCATTTGTAGAGCACTTTACAGTTTTCAAAGCACTTCCATACTCGGTGTGTCATCAAAAGCTTAAAATAACCCAGTAAGGAAGGTATCATTATTCTTTACAAATGCAGCAGCCTGGGGAGGGGGGGGAGGGTATACACGCAACCCTTTTAAAAGAAGCAGCACATCAGCAAAATGCCATCTGCCCAGCACTGGGCTCTGGGCCTATCTCTTTTCGCCTATGCTACCTATAGGTCATCTTTGCCGCTTATCCAGGACTTGGGTGCCAGGCATTTTCTCCGCGGGGCTCTTGGCACACCCTGTTCCACGACCGGCCAGTGACTTCTGCGTTGCTCCTCGGCCTCCCCAGATCGGCTCGGCTCTCTGCCAGCTGCTTTCCAGGGCCTGACTTCCTGCCCCGCGTGCGGGCAGTGGTGCTGGTTTGACTTGACTGTGCCCACAGTTGGCATCCTCCAGTTTGCGGGGTCTACAGTTGAAGACACTTTGGAGGGCTGGAATGGCTTGCCTGGAGGCAGGAAGCCAGTGAATGGCAGAGCGGACACTCCAGCCCAGATGGAGTATGAACCAGCTCAGGGAGACTCAGCGTTCTGGGGTCGGGAGCGGGCACTGGCGAGGAAGGATTATGGAAGGAGTCAGGGCATCCCTTTACAAGCCTGCCAGGGGCCCCTTTGGAGTATGAGGGCATACAATTAGGCTATAAAATAATAGCAATTGTTTGCTAAATATGCTAACTTTAAACACCCAAAACAAGCATTTTGCTCATCAAAGATTCCCTTAGGTACACTGTTTTATTCCGGGGATGTGGCAATAACCCAGAAATACATTTGGCAGTGCCTCCTACACCTGAAGCACCTTCTCGTAAATATAATTAATGGTGGCCCATATTTGCCCTGTGGGGGAATAATATATGTTTAGATTAAAAACTCACTTAGAATGAAATACAACAAATAAGCAAGAAGAGAGATGAGCAGGACGCATGTAGGAAAACCCGGGGCTACAAGGGCCTCAAGAAGGGTGAGCGTGCCGTTTTTCATTTTCTGCTGGAGGCATGGCTATTTTCTCGGACCTACGGTAAGTGACCGAGAGGAGTGCGGTGAAACAATGAGCAGGTGAATGAAAGAGTTGGAAATATTTTGGTATGAGGCCCAGAGGTGCTATTTTTTAAAGAATGCCCCCAAATGCACTAAATATTAGTGTATCGCTGAAAGAATGTGGAGCCTCACAACGTGACTGAAGACTGTTTGCGCACCAGTTCTCACGGAGCCGTCAGCGCTCAGTCATACTGAGCAATGGAGGTCCTGATGTGCACGCTTCACCCGCACAGGAGGCCTCCTCACTGCATAGTCCCACCTTTTCTACCCGTATGCAAACACGGGTGAGGCCTTCCTCTCTGTATATAGAGAGAGTTAAATTTTCTTAGTCATGGGTGGTTGTTCAGGAGAGAGGGAAAAGGGAAAGCTTATTAAAGTCAAAAAGGGATCGAAGGAGATTGGGCACATGAAACGGTTAGACAGAAGGTTTTGCCAACAAATTAAGAAGGTGTCTTCTCCCTTTTAATGACCTCAGGCAAATGAGTGTTTCTCATCTTCTGCGTGATCCTGTCTATGTGACGCCCAGGTGTCCTGGGGAAGCGGTATCCGGGATGTCACGCAGCATCCTCAGTCTGGACCTAGGTCCTCAGAAACATTTCATTGTGAGAAAGAATCCCATGATCTAGCCTCTTTGAATTGTGCATGACAAAACCATAGCAAAGTAAAATGCAAAATTTGTTTATGGAAAGATACAGGACTAAGATCATATTCTTAGAGACAGGTTTTTAGGGGACTGGGAGGAATGAGATATTTGCTTTCCTACAAGTTACCTTCAAAATGTTACCAGGAAGAAGAGAATATAAAAAACTAACAAACAAAAAACCCTCCCCTGGTTTTCCTACTGAGTAACGATGGAAGATAAAGAACGTCCAGGTTTTCGTCTCTGCGAGGTACAAACAATAAGATATACAGCTAAATACCTCGTAAGCATCATTGGCCTCTTCTTCACCCATCAGTCCCTGTCTGGTCCTAACACCAACATTTCTATTGCCACAATAACATAGAAGGTAAAAAGTCCAGGGTCATGGCCCAGAAAGAATGGGACCTGGGTTCAGGTTGGAGCCTTCGCCAATAACTAGCTCTATGACCTCGAACACGCTACCTCCCTAAACGTTGGTAGCCTCCTGAATAAGATGAGGTGGTTGGAGTTGACGATGGCTGGGTCCCCTTCCAGCACTCGCAGGCTAATTCTTCTTAAACACAGTCTCACCGTGGGATGGGAAAGACAAGCATAGCACGACGTTACTGTGTAAATGCCCAGCAACGCCTGCTGAAAAGCCCGTACCTTGGTTGAGGGCACGTGCTGGACATGGCTCAGTTCACACTGTTAGATTCTCCCCGAGGGATGCTTCCGTGGCGTGGCCCAAGTTCAAGAAAGGACACACTTTTATTTCCTTCCCCATGCAAAGAGAGACAAATAAACACAGAGTTCGTTACCTGGCCCAGCAAAGGGGAAGCTAAGAATTTCGTGCAATTATATGGTTCCTGAAGGTTCCTCTAATTAAATTACCACAGGCACCTGTTGGGCATTTGTGGGCATGGCCCCTCTAAATCCAGTAATATTACCTCTGAGGATCCTACAAATGCCATTAACACGAGGAAGATATTTGCTTTCGGTAAGATAACACAGTCGATTTGGTCTAATTGTCTCTCTCATTCCTCCCCCTCATAGTCTGGGAAATCGCTTGTCGCAGCTCCAATGCAGGCCTTCATTATTGTTCATCAAAACCGCTTTGGAAACACGACAGGGTGACAGAGACAGTGTGACCTAGAGGGTCTGGCTCCTCCCTTCACCCATCTCAGGCTCTTGTCTTACGACGGGCCGTACCCTGTGTTCCAGGCGGGCGAAAGGAACCGTTTGCAGCGAGATCCCCACACATCATGGAAACCTATCAGGAGGCAGGGGAAAGGTAGATAGAGATGGGCCCCTGTCCTCACCACACTGGCTGTGGACACAAGATGGGTCTCGCGAGCAGTTCATGCCTCACAGCGCAGGTGGGTTCCCTCTTCTGAGGCGCATCTACCCCACACGGGTGTGAGTTGGTGTTGGGCGGTTGTCAGTGCCTGTTGCTAAGGTGGGGACATCATTCACCAGAAGCAGTTAACTGCTGCAGGGTCGTTACCCCACTGGGTCAGGATCACCCCGCAGCCTTTGTAGGCTGGTCCCACCATTCACTCCACGTTCTGTTATTCTTGGGCTGCTCAGCCTGGGATATTCCTAAATCGAGTCTGTTTTGAAGCTCTTCAGGGGCTTGGCTTGTTTCCCTCGTGTTTTTGGCTGTTTGATGGCTCATTCATTCTCACACGTTGGCCGACAAGGTGAAACCTGATCCCCTTTGCCCTTGTTCAGTGCTCCAATGAGATATTTGCAGGAAGGCTTAGGAAAGGCAAGTTCTAAGTGGCCTTTGAATTGCATTTAGGCGTGTTCCAACTCCCCGCTATAAATAACCCAAAGTCGAACACAAGGTCTGGCCACTGGTCAGTGGCAGTAATAAAAGTTGACACTCAGTTGTATCAGGAAATGAGTGATGTTCTTAATAAGAATCAAGCGTGGATGGACTCATTTCCTCTCCACAAACCAACATTCATGCACAGACCCAGGCTGTGGGATAAGGGGAAAAAATAAGTTAGACTAAGCGGGGGATCAGACGGCTTTCACAGTGGGTCTCTCTAATCTCACCTGTGCTTCTTCCTCTCTCTTAAACTAATCCTTTGGTAATTATCAGGCCCATCCGCCCCCAGCCACCATGGGCACACACCGGTACACTGAGAGGTGTGATGACCCATGCAGTGGGCTGTCAGTTACAAGTGGCTCGTCCCGGCGGCAGGTCTGCGCTTTCCTCCTGAAAGACGGTTCAAATCAGAGCACTCCCAACTTTGCAAGATTGGTGAGGAATCTCAATCAAATGTGGGAAGTAATAAGAGGAAATGAGGTTTGCAGGAGACCCCTATTATCTCTGCTCACAGTGGAGCAATTATGCCAATTATTGGAGTAATTGCTCTACTGTGAGCAGAAATCCCACAGTTAAAGTTGTTTCCCCATTATTTTCATTATTGCAATTGATTGATGCCACTTTTAAACCCCTTTGAAAGACGATGGTCTTCCATCGTAGTCTTTTATTTTTTAATGTAAGGTTAAACCAAGATATGCATGAAAGAAAATATGAGAAGAAAGACATATTTTATATAGCATAAAAAATTGACCTGCTCTCTGTCAGGGTTATTCACTGAAAATTTTCAGCTTTACAATATGCAGCCAGAGAACTGTAAACGTTTGGCGTGTCAGGCTGGGTTCCCTGTATGCTCATTAGAGGTGAAAGGCATGAATCAAATGAATGGGATTTAGAGAGGGACCACCAGGCCATTAAGTCTCGCATCCTTATGGGCTACTGTAGTCTGTTCTCATCTTCCTACTCTCCAGAGTTTTATCCAGTTTCACTTGAAATGTCTTTAGAAATGTGTTTCCCAGAGGAAAAGCTCAGTTTGGGTAACAGAGCTTGTCCTTTGAAAGCCTTCCAGACACAAGCCCTGGCTGCACTGTGAATCTGAGCTCCAGAAACGCTCTGTGTGAAGATGACGACTTGTTCAGCTGGCACACAAGTTTCTGGGCTCTTCAGTGGTGACATCCTGGGCTAGTGAACTGGTCCTCTGTGGCTAAAGGGACAATGGGGATGTTATACTTTCTGCAGGGATCACGCTGCTTGGACAGAGGACGACACAGCCGAGGCCCTCTGCACCAGGAAGGTGCCGGGACTTCCCTTGACCCTGAGGGAAACATTGGGCCTTTTGCTCCTGGTTCTGGGATGATACAGGGTCAGGCAGAGTCAACGCCTGCGTGTGCTTGGTCGGGTACTAATACAGGCATAAGAATTTATAGTTTTCATTTGAACATTTCACCTAAAATGTCCTGTGGTGTGCTTGAATGTGATAGTGCTGTGTTACAGAGTGGCATGCTTATGATTTTGTCATAAAAGATTTTGTGATAAAAAAGAGGCATTCTTTGTGCCAGACCCCGGATTTTCATAGGAGCTCACATGAATGGGCCAGACAACTGTGCTAAGCTCTCATTTCACCCTCATTGTAGCCCGATAAAAAAGCCATGGTGACCACCTATCTACACTGTCTACGAGAAAGCTTTGCTCTGTGACATGAGCCACGCACGACCACATCACTGCAGAGTGGGGTGCCACACTGAAACCAGGCCATCTGTCCCCAGAGTCTGTTCTGACCGCAATGCTGTGTGTCACCCAGGCCCAAGCAGGCACCCAAAAGCTCTCTTCCCCCGAGAGGGGTTCAGTTTTCTCACAGCTGCTTCCAAGGGGGCCCACGTGCTTTTCTTGACTGACTCCCACCACGGATGAAAGAGGAGAGAACAGGAGCCTGCCAACCTCGGCAGATGGCATGTAGGCTGCTTTGGAGATGGGAAGAGAGACATTTTTGCTGACAGAGAACAAGGGGAAGCGATTGGATAGAGAGGTATGGCATAAGCAGAAAGAGCTAAACTTGAAATTTATGTGGAAGAGAGGAAGGTTGAAGGATTGGGACAGAACTAGGGGACAGATGGGTAAATAGGCTTGAGAGGACATTTTTTTGAATGCTCCGTAATTCCATCTAGAGAGGAAAAGTGGGTGAGGAGACCCAGTCAGAGACGAGAGAGGCAAGCCCTCTCCCTGGGGTTTTCAGTCTCCCAATGGGAGACTTGATCCCAAAGACTTGTGATGGCCCCCCCACCAGGGCGTTAGGCATCCATAGTCCTGCGTGAAGGAATCTTGCCCTAGTCTTTCCAGGTTGGAATCAGTCCCAGAAGAGCAGAGATCAAAAGATGGGAACGTTCTTAGGAAGCTCAGAATTGTACCTGTTCCCGTCCATTGTCAACTGAGTTCCAGAAAGGGAACAATAAGAGGGAAGTAGCGTTTCGATTGAGTTGACCCTCGCAGACACGCCGCCTGTTACTGAGCTCTAAGGACCCTTCCAAATCTTGGCTGAGAGACTCCTGGTGGGGCGATCAGTGTCCCCCATCCTGCCCTTCCCTTTTTCCTCACCAGCCGAGCTGAAATTATTTATGCACACGACTTAACGCCACGATGGTTTATGCATAAGCCTTAGGAGACAGGAGACAGACAACCTGCTCGCGTGAGAGTTTCTCTGGGGAGTGGCAGATGCGCCATCAGGCTCCGTGAGGACAGAACATGTCGCAGTATTGAGGCCTCTGTTGAAGATAATCATTCGCGTTGCCTAGGCCCCACGTTGAGAGGCATTTATAGTGACACAGTTGCTGGGGGGAAAAAATCAGAAGATTCTCCACCACCAGACAGGGCAGGTCTGTGTGAAGGAGGACAAATGAGTGTGCCTCTGATTGGTTGCCTCTGTAACAAGCCTGCAGGTAATTTAGCGCCGTTGGCTGTGGTTCTTTGGAAGAGACCAGGGGCAACCAAATGACTCCTTCCCCCTCCTCTCTTCCCCCTTCGCTGTGCACAGGCTTTGGCCAGAGGCCTGTCTTGGACCCTGTCCTGGGAGGTTTGGTTAATAAAGAACCTGATCACCAAACGGACCTGATGGAAAACAGGTCTCACCTGTCACGTAACCCCACGGCATAAAATCTTGCTGACTACATCATAGGAAAAAATTTTTTTCAGATAGCTTTTTCCCGCTTTCTTAACTTGTACTTTGGCCATGTGTTTAGATTTTTGGAACAAAATCTAAATGGAACTGTTGCTTTCATTTAAGGCCACGCAACAAATAACTGCAATTCTTAATTTGTGTTACGACTTTGTTAAGGCTCTGTCGCGGTTAGAAGTGCGCTAACGAACGAGTTTTGTCTCTCTCTTATCCTCCTCTTTCTAAGAACCTCCTCCGGTTCTTTTCATTTCTTCGAGAATTCTCTTGAGCTATAGATTTCCCTACAATTAATTTGCGTTTCCTCCTGATTTGGCTTAATTGAAAACATCAAGCTAATAAAACTTGGAAAAGATGACTGTTTTATAAAGGTGTAGGTGACAGGTGAGTTTTATTATAAACCTATACGCTGCAGTTTCTGCTCTTAAAAAGTTGTTCTTAGGAAAGATGGGTGTCGGTTTATTTTCTGTAAACAGCTGCTGAGTTGCTACCCGATGCCTAACATTGAGGAGGGAGCTCTGTGGACCAGCATGAATACAAAGGGTGATACACACGCCACACAGCCAAGGGGTCTGTCTCCCTTGGGGTAAAACACACATGGTAACAATGGAATTACATAGGTATCGGTGAATGTCACAGGGTAGTTGCTAGACAATATATGTATATATTAATTTCCCACTGTTGGGAAAATTTTTCAGGTATTCATGTGAATCATCTCCCCACCTTCTTTTTAAAATGTTTATTTATTGATTTTAGAGAGAGAGAGCAACAGGTGAGAGAGAGAGAAAGGGAGAGAGAGACTTGCTGTTCCACTTATTTGTGCGTTCCTTTCTTGCCCTTGGATGTGTCCTGATGGGGGATAGAACCTGCAGCCTTGGCGTATCAGAATAACGCTCTCACCAACGGAGCTACTCGGCCAGCACACCTCCTTGCCTTCTTGCAGTCTTTGCTCAAATGTTACCTCCTGATTGAGTCCTACGCCGATCACCCCATTTAATTTCTAGTGCTTCAATTTCCCCCACTATATATTTTTCCCATAGCCCTTACTAGCTTCTAACAAAAAATACAACTCATTAATTATGATTTTGTTTAATTTTTTTGTCTCCTCCCACCAAAATATAAGCTCTGTAAGGGCTGGGATCCTGTTTTCTGTCTCCTTGGTTCACTGCTCTCTCTGGCTCCTAGACAGTGCCCGGCACCTTCCTTGGAGGAGCTCAATAAGTATTTGTTATTCTTGGTATATAAACTTGGAATTGAACTAGATAGAATGAATACGCAGCTCAATAAGTTACAATACCTGCTATAAGAAACTCACAAAATGATACTAACAACAGAGATAAAATGGTAATAATAGCAACAATGGTAGTTGTTATTTATCCAGTGCTTATTACGGGCCAGCCATTCTGCTAAGTTCCTTATTTCATTCAATTTCCACAATACTCTTTTGGATAGATAGTATCTCCATTATATTGATAAACAAAACCAAAGGCTTTGAAGAAAATTTAAATCCTTGGCTCTGAGCAACACAGCAAGAAATGATTGTGCTGAATTTTCCAGCTGAAGACATTTCCACTCTAGAATCCATGGTTTATAAAATCCTTTTAGTTACAGACCTTTCCCAAACATACACGAAGTGGAATGAATCATGATATCAACCCCTCTGTACCCACCACCCAGCTTCAACTAGCAATCACAGATCCATGGCCAGCCTGGTTTTGAGTCCATGACTAACCACTTGGCAGGTGACTGAATAAGTGGAATGGAAAATGCACCTCCTAGGAACGGAGGTGGAGCAGTACTCTGTGCAGGGCTGGTTAGGAAAGCCTTCGTGAAGTTTGCTTCCCGTGACCTCTCCTCCTGGTCTCCTCTCACCAGCTGATCGCCCGGGCTTCTTGGGAAGCCCTAGAGGAACACGCTTGGTCCCCTCTCTGTTCCTGACCCTGTGCTCATGATGTGTGAGGCCTGATACAAAGGAAAAGTACATGGGAAGAACTCGGTTTGGTAAGTGTACATGCTCAGTTTGGGAAGGAAGAATTTACCACCGAGCCTCATTACTGCCAAGGGTGTGGGTGTCCAGAAGAACAAGCTCAGAGTGGAAGACCTTAGAAATAGCCATGGACTATAATTAGCTCTCTCTGCGGGCTCCTGGAGCTGGTGGCTGATGGTTGCTCCGTCAGCCTGGGTGCATCATAAGCATTTTGTGTTATGAGATGGGCACGGCCCTGACCGGTGTGGCTCAGTGGGTTGGAGCATTGTCTGTTAAGCTGAAGGTCTCGGGTTTGATTCCTGGTCAGGGCACATGCCTGGGTTGCTGGTTTGGTCCCCAGTCAGGGCACGTTTAAGAGGCAACTGATTGATGGTTCTCACATCATGTTACTTTCCGTCTCCTTCTCCTTCCCTTCCTCTCTCTCAAAATCAATAGGCATGTCCTTGGGTGAGGATTTTTTTAAAAAGAGAGAGAGGCACAAATTATGATGGCAGGAAAGAGTTGACTTAGGAGAACCGCAGAACCTGGGATGTAAGAGAGGGTGCTGGCGAAGGCTGATTTGCAGAGATCTTGGTGTGATTTGAAGTGGCTCTTTCCGAGTCTCCAGCACCGAGGAAGGAGCCAGTCCTCAGTTGTCCCTCCTGCCTTTTCCCTCCTCCCGTACCTTTCCTTGGGGATTTGGCTTTCACAGATCTGACCGGCGTTCAGCTTCTGCCTCTCCCTGTTGTGTGACCGCAGGCTGTTTACAAATCTGCCTAAATCTCAGCTCCCTGATCTTAAGAGGGGCAACTGTGCCATGC
The DNA here is from genome assembly GCF_014824575.4 of Sturnira hondurensis. Classification (NCBI taxonomy): domain Eukaryota; kingdom Metazoa; phylum Chordata; class Mammalia; order Chiroptera; family Phyllostomidae; genus Sturnira; species Sturnira hondurensis. Next base: position 7,736,230 of record NW_028094846.1, on the reverse strand, counting down.
AGTTTCCATTTGTGGAGCATCTACAGCGGTGCTTGGCGCATGGGGAGTTGGTTCTTCAGAAACCAGGGCTGGGAAATTCTCTGCTGATGCAGTGAGACACTCCTCCCGCTTTCATTAATGAAGACGTCGAGTTCCTCGGTGGTGTGTGCCCATAACTAGTATCATTCACGTTTTATAAAGAAGGGTGTGAAAGTGACCCAGAGTCCTGGTTGGATTGTAACTCCCAGTGACACATATCCCACGTGTCGTTTGGAAAAGATCCAGGCCCCGGGAGCCCAGCTGTACCTTCCTCAACTCCCTCTCAGTCTGGCTCGTAACTTGAACTTCCTCTTATCTCCTCAGTAGCACCTTGGAAGGTAGTGGCAAGCAAAGACCTCCTCCTGCTGCCACGTTATCCCCGGGGCCATCCCCAGGCCCTGACAGTACAAGAGGCTCAGTATACCTTCCCTGAGCCTGGCGCTGGTATAATCAGTGCCTGTGCACGCGCGAATGTGGTCCTTAGAACAACGTAGGCATCTTTAGTTTTCCTTGTCTTCTTTCTCAGATTAGGAAACGGAGGACCGAAGAATTGGAGGAACTTGCCAAAAGCCAAAACTGCAATTGTGTCATCCTGTCTGGCTAGCCCCTGAGGGACACCTCCCTTGCTCAGGAACCAGGGCGGGGGGTGGGGGGGGGTACAGGGACAAGGGCCAGGCTGTTGCATCCCGTGTGAAGGTGTCAGCCAGCCGGCCCGATCTTCAGCCCGGTTTGGGATTCGGTGGGCACGTGACAGGCACCTAATATTCCTCTTCATGAAGAAGTCTTCTCGGATTGTTTTGCTGAGCGTATGCCATGTTTAAGTACAGCACAGTTGTTTGGAAATTCCAACAGTTTTTATAATAAGTTCCCTGACAAATAAGGGGCAGTGACTCCAGGCCCTCGTGTAAGGAAGGGCCGGGAGGTAAGGTGGCTCCCAGGCAGGTGACATCCTCCGGAGCGGCCATTCCTCCCTGGCAGAAATTTCCAGAACCTCGCTCCTGGAGTAGAGCAGTTAACAGGGTGGGCGCTGGAGGCAGATGGCCCGGCTTCGGATTCCACTCTCCCTCTTTCTAACTCAGTGGTCTCGAGCAGATACTGGCCTCTCAGTCTCTCAGCGCCATCCTCTGTGAGACAGGTACCCTGAAAGTGTCCCACTCACAGGGTCATTTGGAGAAGTGAGTGAGTTCGTGCATATTAAAAATGTAGCCTTGTACCTGGTAAATATTACATGCTTAGCTTTCGACGGCTCACATAGCGAACACTTCCCCAGACTACCAGCTATCCCCTCTGGTGAGTGATTTTTGCCAACTCCACCTTCTCTTGCTTCCTTGTCTGCTTTGGAAATTGGGTAACAGCAGGGCTGGGCTGCCGCAATTCCTTCTTGCCTAGTAGGTGCCACCCACACCTTTCTGCTTACGTTTCTCCCACCAAATCCATCACAATTAAACAGGTTTTGAGCCATAAAGTAAAATTAAATAAAAAACCGTTTCGAGGTCAAGACATACTGAAAACATGGAGTTGAACAATGTTAAAACGTGTTTCTCTGCTGCAGGACTTTTTGGATCCTCTGCCCTTCTCAGGGCCTTGTAAGCCCCCAGTCACCCAAGGGGATTGGGGGGGAGGGGAACCAAGTCCCCTGACTTTCTCCAAGCACAGGCCTTTTATGTTCTTCCTGACATTCATTAACCACTTAAAAGCCACTGATAGTCTACCAAACCGAATTGGGTAATGTTGAACTTGAATTGGCCTTAAAATGGTGTTTCTCAGAGTGTGGTCTCTTTTATATCGCCTGCTCTTAAACGGCAGTTTTCTGCATTTAACGCAAGACCTGCAGAATCCAGCTCTCTGAAGGAGGGACTGAAGATTCTGCATTTTAACAAGCTCCCCAGGTGCACGCGGAATTTTGAGAACTACTGCGTTGAAGAAAGCACTTCCCTAATTGTGGCGTTCTTTACATTTGAAATACTGAATGCTAAATTTTCCTTCATTGGAGAGATAACTTGTCAACTCCGGAAAAACCCATGTTGTAATGAAAAGAGGGTGCTCTGGTGGGGTTTGTTTAACTGCCTAAGCCGTTTCTCCAGGGCGAGGTAGCTTGTCAAGGCACAGAGAACACGACACATAAGGCTCGGATCCTGCCTTCAAGGTGTTTAGAGTCTGTAGTGGAAAAGGGACCCAGGGACACAGCCCAGTCTCTGGTGAAGCGTCACTGTAGGACCTTGGCGACCGTCACCTTAGTACTCAAGTTCACAAGGGGTTAGAGAGGATTTATTCTGGGAATCAAAGTAGGGGAGAGGGAGAATTAATTTCTCTGGAAATGGCTCAGTCACAAAAGACCCACCCAGATAGCAGCTTTTGTTTTGTTCTCCAAAAAAAAAAAAATGCAGCAGGAAACAGGGCAAAGAAGTCAAGGAAGAAAAGGATGAGAGTGGGAAGTAAGGGGAGGGGAGACCTCATAGATGGATGAGGTGTGGAGAGAGAAAACCCCAGGCCTGCTGACTCCGTTCAGTTTCAGGTGGGGAGTAACAGGATTAGAATGTCAAATTGCTGAGTCCTGCAGACCTGAACCATAAACCCTCTCTAAGCTACTCAGCTTTTCCCCTCTGCAGTCACTAATTAAATATTGCCTAGAAAGAAATAAAATAAAAGAAAGCCTTTGTGGAGTCAGGTAGAATTGCTTCTCATTAGCCCGTAACAGGGCTGGTCATTGGGTTGACCTGCACCTGGAGCTGAGAGAGCAGAGGAACTATAGGAGAAACATCAAGGTACCAGAGGGCTTCTCTCTTGTCTTAAACTTCGCATAATCACTTCTTGTGTCATACGCGAACTTTGCAGCATCTTATTTTCCTGTGTCATTTCTTGGCCCCAACTAGCAGTAATTGAACATGTGTGGGATCCCCCATCCCAGATGTCTGCAGGGCTGTGAACCAGAGGGCCCGATCCAAGGACATTAGAAATAGCATCTGAAGTCCAAAAAGCATCTGTGTCCACCTGGAGGAACGATCGGGCCGAGTTGAGGAGTCCCCCCAAATCAGGGCGGCTCCACAATTCTGCCTCCTTCGCCCTGGTCTCATCGGCGATCCAGATAACGTGTTTATCAGTTTACGTTCTTGCACACGAAGCTTGCTACATGGGTGCATTCCGCAGCCTCCTGTCACTCAGGTCACGGAAACACCGTGTCTGTGTCCCGAGCTTGGTGGTTGGCATCTTTCTGCTCTGATATCTGCTTCTAGCACCTGAGGCCACGGCAGGCCATCGGCCACTGCGCTCTCCCCTCCTCGGCGGAGCGCGCCTGCCGCGGAAGAATTCCACCCCGGCCGAGATCTATCGCGGGCTCCGTGCTCTTCTGCTGCTTGCCTGCACAAAATCTATCATTGCTCCGTATGCATATGGCGTGTGTCAACTGTTTCAAAATTAGCCAATTTTCCTAAGCATAAAAGTGGATTTTTGTCATATCACACGAACCATATATCACAGAAACAAACCGGTTTTTGTTGTGGAATATTTTTTTTTCTTTCCAAAATGCATTAAGTCTTTTTAAGTCACTGCCAAATCCATTTCGCTCACTGCGTTTGTGAGATACATTTAAAGGAACCCAGCCGAGGGGGGAAAAATACTTCAGATGCTGCCGTCGCCTAGAAAGAAATCTAGTTCATTGCCAAACCAGCCACACCTAGAAGGCTGGATCGATTCCCCTGCTTGTAAATAATAAAGACAGCATTTGGATGCTGCCCTACACTCAGAGTTTGCGATAGAGCAAAAAAAATAAATAAATAAATAAACATAACAGTAAAATAATTGAGAAAAACAAGTGCCACTTATGGAGTGACTCTGCATACACCAGGCAGTATGGGGAAGGCTAACTCTGCAAGATTTCCTTTCGTACTCGAAACGATCCCGTGACACGAGATTTACTATGTCCATTTGACAGACGCGGAAACTGAGGCTTGCGTAGCTAAGCACCTGGCAGAGCTTCCTGACTGCTTGAACCCAGGTTAATCCTCCCTGAGCCTGTTCTCCTGGTGACAAGGCCATCTCGTGTGTCAGCCCAAGGCCATTAGACCACAGCGGGAGCCACTACGCATTCTTGCATGCCAGGCTTCTCCTCTGGATGAGGGCCCTTGCGTGCTGTCAGGGACTCGAAGGCTGTGGGTCTCTCTCAGTCAGATAAGCCCCGTGGAGCTTTGGAGGGGGTATGGGGCCTCCTGTGTTCTTCTCCCACCAGCCCAAGGCACTGTCTTGAAGGCCATGGGTTAGAGCAGCCTTCTGCAAGACTCTGCCTGCTCCCACCCAGCGCCTCCCCAGGTCAGCCCAGATCAGCACGGGGCAGCGCCAGCCCTGAATGGGCAGCCGTCTTCGTGGTGAGTTTTGAGGGGCTTGTGGTTCCTCTCAAGAGGGAAGGACACAAGTCTCCTATCGGGCCTAAAAAGCTGTGGGGTTCTCTTTCTAGCTGCTGGAGTGTTAATTGAGAGGGCAGCATATCAAATCGTGATTAGTCATTAATACTTCAGCACCAATTAGTTGATCAGGTTACTGAGAGATGTGCAGGGCCCCGAGGGAAAGATATAATTTTGATGGCGGGGGTGGGGAGGGCTGACTTTGGGTGGCTGCAGGGGTGAGTAGGACTGGCAGCGGGAGGGGGCTGACTAACATTCAGGGGGAGAATGGGTGAGCAGGGAGGGCCACAGTATTGCTTCTGTGTCACACACACGTGTGTGCACACACATGTCTGTCCTAGTCCCTGTGGAGCCTGCCGGGACTTCCCTTATAAGCAGGGGTTTTAGAAAAGGTACCAGGCCATTCCTCCGCAACCTCCTGTGAGAACCTTGACGGCGCCTCCTGGGCCAGGGGGGCGTGTAACACAGCCTTTGGCCTCTAGGGGTCTCCAGCGCCCCGAGGTTTCAGAAGGATGCTGACCTTGCTCTGTTATCCCCAAGGGCTCTAATCCCAAAGAGCTAAAAATTTTGGAAAGGGACAGAGGCAGGTGCAGGGAGCCCCCGGGACCCCATCACCCGCGAACACTGCTCATCCGCCTTCCCTGCCCCTGTCCAACTGCTTATTTATAGTACGCTGAACTGCTGAAAACTGGGTGGGGGCTGGGAGGGGGTTAGAAACTGCCGGTCCCCGCAGCAAGCCCCACCCCCAGGCTCCCAGACTGCCGCTGAGCAGGAGTCTCTACCTTCCAGTCCCCGTCCCAGACTTGCAGCCTAGCAAACCGGGTGCTGCACAGAGCCCTGGAGGGCGCCGTGGGGCAGGGTCCCCTAACCCCCAAGGTCCGCTGGCCACTGGGGCTGGATGCTGATGGCCAGGATCTCCTTAAGGTTGAGGACAAAGAAGGGACAGTGAGGGAGGATCACAGCCTGGGTCCGGGGAAACCTCAGTGCCCTGTGAAGGCAGAGCCTTGGAAGGACAGAGGGTCCACGGGGAATTTTTCTGTCACATCTTACAACAGAGCAGTATTGGAAAAAGTGAAAGTACGAAACTTGGAGAGAGACCCTGGCCCTCTCACCCATCCCTCGGCGTGGGTTTGAATCCCAGCTCCCCTGCTCACAAGCTGTGAGATCTTGGATGACTGACTTACCCTCTCTCCACTTAGCTTTTCTCATCTTCAAAATGGGGATCATAATATCTACGTCACAGGGAGTTGTTAGGAATGACTACGATTTTACCGCTGGTGCTACACGGCCCAGGCCACAGAGCCGGGGTTTCCTCTCACGCACTGAATTGCACGCATCCTCACCCACTGAGAGCAAAGGGGGGCAACAGCGATTTGTCCCGGGCTCGCTGAACTTCACGGGTGTGTGGCGGTTGGTGAGAATCTCAGTTTGAAATCAGTGTGGCATGTTACCTGTTATTTGAAATCAACCGCAAGTCTTGCTTTTTAAAGGAATTCTGGAGGATGGTGGTTTCCAATGTGTCTGGGACAACCTCTAGGTTCCCAGAAGGTGACTCAGGGACGACTTGTGGGTGAGGAATGAGAAGTGACATGCATCTTGCTTTCATCTGCTTGGGGTTCTAAGTAAGGGTTTATTTATCTACTGCTTTTGTAAAAGGTTAAAAACCACTGCTAATAGACATGCTTGTGTAATTCAGGGAAAACTTTTCCTCCAAGCTCAAGGGCACTCCAATCTGATTTTGTTTTGAAAGCCTGCTCTTTTGAGAAGGGAGCACACCTGTGTTCAGAAGCCGAGGCACTTGAAACACGCAGCCCACACATACTGGGTGCCCAGCGTGTGCAGCATGGTGCTTGAAGCTGCCAGCATTTCGGAACAGGCACCAACCTGCTTGGCCTGTCCCGGAAATCCCTCCGGGGTCTACCCAGTGCCTGCAGCCCACTCCTGACTGAGGCAGCCCTGGCCTGGGAGCAGTCACCCTGACCTTGACCACAAAGGTGCCCTACCCTCAGCATGACCTAAACACAAGTGATCACAGTGCAAAGCCCAATATTGAAGAGTGTGTGGTCTGGGATCTGACAAACCTGGGTTCACCCCTGAGCTCCGCCTTCCCCCTATCACATGACCTCAGGTCAGTTACTTAATCTCCCTGAACTTGAATTTCCTCGTCTACCCACAGACGCTCACAGCCCTCCTCAGAGGGTTGTTTGATGATTAAACGAGACTGTGCCTGCAAAGCACTTCGAGTGGTGCCTGGAATATGATGACGAGGGCGGGGAACGGCCTGATTCACTGGCCTCACCAGCATGGACTGAAGCCACTACCTGACTCCGAGCACAGCTAAACGCTGTCCTTGCTCTCCGTGGAGGTCGGTGTCCTACGAGCTTTCATACTTGGGGACACAAGTCATCAGCGGCCATTTCCTGAGTGCCCATTGTGTAGCAGGTAACTTTGCTGAAATTTCTGAATCGTTTTTTTCTAATCTTCCTGATGGTTGGGCAAGATAAGGGATTACTAACTTTGCTGAAATTTCTGAATCGTTTTTTTCTAATCTTCCTGATGGTTGGGCAAGATAAGGGATTACTTTCCATCTCATTAGAGGGGACACTGAAGTTCTGAGAGGTTGTATCGCATATCTAAAGTCACACAGTAAGGGACCAGACTAGACTGAAGCCCAAGTTCGTCTGACCCAGAGGTCCGTGGCCTTTTGTCCGCGCCTTGCTGACTCTCAGAGCTTTCCTGCAGACTCTGAATGTCGGCTCCTGTGTGCTTGTCTTCCTTGAGGTCAGTCTGCACACGGGAATGACACTTACTTCACAAAATTAGATAAAGATAATCTAAGTGAAAACGAACAATTTTTATCATAGAGCAGGCTTTGGGTGGATATTAAATATGTAGGAAGCTACCCTACCTGTTTTACCTGCTATCCAAATGGTTTCTTTTTTCATCTTATTATGGGAAATATTCATAGAGAAGATGATATGTATTGTGTATATACACGTGGTGTGGCATGTGTGTACATGTGCATATGTGTGTGTACATGCCATTTATGTAGCTATATATGGAAAGTTATAGCATAAACTACCACCTGGTCAAAACCAGAACAGCCAGCACCTCAGGAGCGCCCCCTTCTGTGCATCCCTCCTGAACAAATTCCCATTTTCCCTCCAGTCCCATTCACTTCTCATCTTGTTATTTTCTATTTCTCTTTTGCTCATGTCTCTGAGTTGTCTCCAGCCTTTTTGCTGTGCCTGTGCCTGTCCCTTCCCTAAGGTCCTGAGTGATGTGTCTTCCCCAGGACAGGAGTAAAATGCAGTGGTTCACCAGAGCGGGGATGTGGGTGCGTGTGCGTGTGTGTGTGTCTACACCGTCTACCTCTGTGGAGAGCAAACCAGGTGACTCGTAAGATATGTCCTAGCCCCACAGAACTGAAGGGACAAGTGGACTGGTGGGAGAGAGGTCTGGGAACATCCAGACAGTTTGCTGCTGCCCAGGGTCACCTGGGATCAAATCTGGTCCCTCCCATGGTCAGGGGCAGAGGTCATACAGCGAGAGCCATGGTTGCACCAAGGGCATGGTTCCTCTTCTCCAAACCCCAGACCCTCTCCCCACACCCTGGGATGACTTCTCCCCTCCCCAGTGGACAGGTCAGGCCTCAATGTATAAGTTTCCTCCTAGAAGAAGCCTTTCCTGATCTCCACCTCAGTCATCCTCTCCTGCCGCACCCTAGTTTAATCATCTTAAATTCTCTCATTCATTTCTTTGTTCCCGTGTTCATTTCTCCGGATACCGTAGTAATAGGCAGTATGGACTCAATGGCTAAGCCGGGTTAGAATGCCAGCTACACGCTTCCTAGCTGTGCGGCCTTTCCCAAATTCTTCTACCTGTCTGGGCCTCTAACTCATCGTCTATAGGATGCGAGCAGAGGGTTCATTACAATGGGAATTACAGCACCATTCAGTGAAGTCATTGGTTAATGCACCTAAAACCTGTCAGTACAGTGCCTGGCACAGAAGTACCATTCAAGTGTGTGCTATAATCAGCAATATTAAGAATAATCATTCTTGTGATGATCAGCCTATTTTCCCTCTAGAATTGAGCCGCTCAGTGGCAGGGTTTTTGTCTGCCGTTCACTGTTGGACCCCTAGAGCCCAAGAAGGGTCCCTGGCACACACTTGTAATCATGTGCTGAATCCTTATGTCCTGAGAACTGTGTCTTGCGGCCTAGATCCCAGCCTGCCTCCGAGGGCCCGAGACAGCCACAGGAAGCAGTCGTTACGGTGTGGGGAGCACAGGGCAGAACAGGGTTACGTCAGATGTGTGGGAGTACAGAGGGGGAGGGGATAAATTCTCTCCCAGAGTCCCAGGGAAGTCTTCACAGAGGAGATGATCTTTATAGTCTTGAAGCTCAGTAACCCTCAGGAAACAGAGAGCAGGGCGGGGGGAGGTTCTGCAAGCAAAAAACACAAAAAGCCTGCAGCCCTGGAGCGTCCTGTTTGCCACGCTGAGGAGTTGGGATGTCGTTGGGACAGCAACAGGAGTCACTGGAGAGTTAGGCTGAGGGGGAAGCACAGTCACATTTGGTCAGATTTACCAAGATCAGCCTCTCTGCACGGAGGAGGCTGGACTGGCCAGCCTTCTAGGGAGGAAACTGGGAGACAAGGTGCTGGGCAAGTCCAGGTGAGAAGGAAGAGACCCCGATGAAAGAGTGGGTGGGGTGTGGCTTTGAGGAACCCCTGGAAGGTGAACCTTGTCAGGTCCCAGGGATGGATTGCCTGTGAGGGGCCATGTGAGAGAAAGTGGGGCCCAGGACCACCCACATTTCTGAATTGTGCCTTTGGGGCTTTGGTTGGGAACTTGGAGGAGGGAGTCAGTTTATGCTGGTGCATAATGAGTTCACCTTTGGACATTTTAATCTTGGCGATATCAAAGTCAAGACCTTGGGTAAGAAAGGAGGTTGACATTTTCGGAGTACCTACCATGTACCTGGAACTATGTTGGCCCCTGTGTGTATTTTATCTCATTTAACACTGAAAACAACACTTGGAAAGGCAAGGTATTATTATTTTTTATTTTATAGATGATGAAATGCAGGCTCAGAGAGGCAATGACTCCTCCTTCACATAGGTGACATTGAGGAACAACAAGTAGACCAGTTTGATTAAGCAAGACTGAGCAAAGTGCACACAGAGAGAAGGATTAGGAGACAAGGTTATGAGACACTGGGGACAGAGCACGGAAAACTTTGAGCGGCGACATCAACCGTTCCACAGGGCTGTTGTGAGACCCGGCTGAGAGAAAGCATGTAAAGTGCTTTGTAAACTGTGGAATGCTGGCAAAGATGAGAAGCGCAGGTTACGGACAGAGCTTATTGCAATGAGTAATGATAATGAGTGAATGGCAATGTTCAAGTCTGTAATTGTTAAATACGATTCAATCAGGATGTCTTCTCCCCATTCTGCTGGCTGATGGGCCCCCAAAAGAACCTTGAACACAGGTCGCATGTCTGTCTTTGGCACCCCTGCCCACCTAGCCCAGCCCCCCGCCCCTCTGCCGCATACACACATGCTGTCTGCATGTCTGCTTTGAAGGAGAGCTTTCAGAAGGAAAGATGATAATGTGGCAGGGATGAGAAGGGAAGAGGGGATTAGAAAATCAGATGCACCCAGCTCATCCTAACTATTGTGTCCTCACACTTTGGAGTGAAGCCCTACAGATTATTTATTTGGTTATTTCGACTGTCAGGCGGAAATGCAAAAATACTAGGATGAAGGGACCAGGTCAGCCTACCTACTACTGGTTGTTCGCATGTGACATGACAGATGAGATGCTCCTTGAATGCTTTGGGTGGGCCCAGGGAGTTGATATGGTCCCTCAGGTACGAGCCAGTGTAAGCGACCTGTGGCCTCCTTGGCCTTGGACTTCAGGTGTCATCCCTCCCACTGCTCTCTCTCTTCCCACGCCTCTGGGCTCCTCCTGACTTATGCCTCTGCAGGGCCTAGACCAGCACTGTCAAAAAGATAAATAATTTGAGCCGCATACATGATTTAACTTCCCCAGGTCCCCCATTAAAGAGTAAGAAGAGATGGATGAAACTAATCTTGATCTATTTTATTTAATCCAACCATTTTAAGATGGAAACAATATTTTTAAAAATTACTGGTGAGATATTTTCTTTTATTTTTTCTTTTTATTTATTTTTCAAAAGATTTTACTTATTTATTTTTAAAGAGAGGGGAAGGGAAGGAGAAAGAGGGAGAGAAACATCAATGTATGGTTGCCTCTCACATGGGCCCTACTGAGGACCTGGCCTGCAACCCAGGCATGTGCCCTGACTGGGAATGGAACCTGTGACACTTTGGTTCACAGTCCAGCACTCAACCCACTGAACCATACCAGTCAGGGCTATATTCTTTTTTTTTTTTAAATGATATCTTCAAAATTCATTGAATTTTATTATTCATTATTTTACAGTTACAGCACACTTTCAAGTGCCCAAGCTCCACGTGGGGGCTGGTGGCCAGTGTCTTGGCAGCACAGTGCCACTAGAGCTCAGTGTTGTGGGGTATCAGGCTGCCCACCCCCTTTGCTCAAGCCGCTCCCCAAATATCTGCAGTTCGTGGGAGCTTCAGTAAAAGGAAGAGGAATGATGGACGTGGCTGTTAAAGATTCCACGCCCGCTGTCTTCACGTTACTCCGCTTTACTCCCATCTGCATGGTGGAGTGATGATTTCAGGCAAGATCAAACTGTATACTAATTGATCAGCTGAGACCTGCCTCTGCAGCCCCTAGTCCGAAGCATAACTCTGAGTGACAACCTCTTCACTCCTAAGGAGAAGCGGCTTTAGTCACAGTCACTAACCCCGCCGGCGGGGGGGGGGGGGGGCGCTGGACCTCTGTCTTAGGCCTCCAAACATGGCCCTGGATACTCCCAAATAATAAAGAAAAAAGGTGGAGGCCCCACTCTCCAGCTGCCTGGTCACTTAAGACCAGAACAAGGCCGAGGGGAGGGTTTTCAAGAACAAGTAAGTGTCCCTCAGGACCTGTCCCCGGGGCAAACTCCTGGGACTAAGCAATCAAACAGACTGGATTCTTGGGGATTTTCCCCTTGATCTGAGAGCAAATGGGATGTGACTTTAGGCAAGCCATTCCACTTTCAGTGCCTGGTAGAGACTTCCTCCCTGTGGGAACGGGGCCACTCAGCAATCAGGGACATGCTGGGGGAACAGGTGTCTTAAACCCCAGGAAGGCCAATGAATGGGGCGGTTACCCCACCAGCTCTCTCCCAGGACCTGCGCTTTCCCTTGACCTTCCCCCCAGGAGACTGGGCTCATTGATGGAGCAAATGACTATGGCTGACCGGTCACAGCCATCCCCCGGTGGTCTGCAGCCCTTGGTCCTTCCTTGGGCTGCCCAGGCTGGCAGACTGGCTCTCCCCTCTGCTGCTCCGTGGAGCAGTCACGGTACCTGTGGAACAGCTGCAGGCAATCCAGCACCCCACCCCCTCTGCTTTTTGTGGTCTCCTCCTTTGTGACTGCTACGGCATATGTTTTATTAAAAGGAAAAGAGGAGGGAGGCAAGAGGTTATGCACATGGGCATGCTGGAGAATCTTAAGACTGAGAATCTCCTGCTCAGTGAGAAATGCCTAAGGGCTTTGGCATTTTGCCGGCTCTAAGTAAACCCCAACAGGGACTTTTGGGTGGGGAGACAGGAAATGGAAGAAAAGCAAAGTTCTCTCTTAGGAGAGTCTGCCTCTAAAACAGGAGATGGTTTTTCTTCTGTCCTCTTGGAATTTGCTTGCATGCCCTCCATATCTTCATCCAGTTTTGTTTTGTTTTTTTTTTTGATAAGGCATTGCTAAGCTCTCTGACCTTGAGCTCTGTTTTTCCCCTAGTGTATGACTTAGGCTCATTGAGAGTGGGTGGAAGGCTAGGTCATTTTCAACGCCTAGTGAGATATCCAACATTTCCGTCCTCTGCTCCGAGGAGCAGCTTCCTCTAGGCCAATATGGGCTTCAAATAACCAACCCACGTGTAGGGTCTTCCCAGGATGCAAGTGGAGAAGTGGTAAAGGGTAACGGGCCCCGCCCCCGTCACGTGATCCAGCCCTTGCAATTTGCGCTGCCCTCAGCATCTCTGCCAGCTGGTGTCCTTTCCCTTTTTCTCCCTTTTCCAACAAATCCCACCTCACCACCACCCCGCCTCTCTCGGCGCAATACAAATGATCCCTCCTTGCACAACTGATAGATAGCTCTCATTATCTGGACAAATCAATTGCAGATTAATTAGGTCAGCCTCACGAATCTCTGCTATTGAACGGCTGCTTAGAATGTAGATTGCAATTTGGCTTTTCCCAGATGAAAGCCTGTTTTCCTCACCAGACTGTAAGATCACTGAGGGCAAAGGCAAGGTGTGCCCCTGGGGGCCCTGAGGCCAGTGCCACAGGAGAAGCTGTCTGTCCCTGCAACCTCCTGTTCCAGCAGAGGACAGAGAAACCGAACCACACCACAGTTGCCAGATTAAGCCAGTCCTTAAAAGAAGTCCTGGAGCCTGGGGCTGCTTTAGCAGTGAGGAACCCCGCCCCCGCCAGGTTGCCTTCATTGCCCTGTGGCCCTGAGTAAAAGCAGTTGGGTTGCCACCCCCAGGGTCCTCTGCCCTTGCTTTTCCAAAAAGGAGGCTAGAATCATCCTAGCTTTATTTCTTAGGGTAATCAAAGATTAATGAGACAATAAGCCATGTGAGGATTAATTAGGTGAGTTCCCTACAATGCTCCCAGCCCTTTGGAAAAGGACGTCGTTATAAAATGTAGACAAGGTCTTATTTAAGAGAAAGAGTTGAATTGCCAAAAATACACTGCACAGTGGGGAAAACAAACCACTAAGCAGGAGACCTCACCACTAAGCATCCCAGTCAGCAGAAAGTGCCCACGCAAATGTCTCCATCCCTCCAGATTACCTCTTGTTTGTGAGCAGGGGAGGGATTTGGGAGCCTGTCGGGGAGGAGGGGATCTCTTTAATGTGCCGCTCCCCAGCGGCTAGCCTGTGCCTGGGGAGAGGGGATCAGAAGGAGCTGATGACGCAGGGACGTTCTTTGCCCTCTGGCCTTGCTCGGTAAACAACCTGTTAGCAGGCCAGAAAGGAGCACCCAGAGGATGATCTTTAAGGGCCAGAGAGGAGCAGATGCTCCCCAGTCTTGAGACTGGCCCAGTGGAGGTTTGCCCCTCCCTCCTCAGCCCTTCCCTCCTCTCCTCCTCTGGTGCCCACACTGCAGCACACATCACCCCATTCTGGGAGCCAAAGCTGGCCCTGTTTTGGCCGAGGAGGGAGAAGCCAGAGCCAGGGATGCTTCTGTCCTCTCCATGGCTGCAGCCCACCGGTCAAACCCCGTGGGGGCAGCTGCCCTCTAGCAGGGAAGCGCATGGCCTGACATGTGCTCCCTTTCCCCCAAACATCTCATGGTATCCATGCCCTGCACCGGCCCCAATCCCATCCCTCCTCCAGAAGCCAAGCGGGCATTGTTCCCCAAAGTAGGTAGCAGCAGTGACACCGGTAAGGTTCCAGGATCAGGTGGGAGCTTTGCTCGGTCATGCCCCCAAGGCTGCAAAGCAACTTATTCTGGCTGAGAGGGAACTCCGGGGGTCCTGCCTTAAACAAATAACATACCCACAACTGTGTGAAGTCGAAAGGGAAAAGACACCAACTCCAGCATCCCTCTGCTATCGCCTGATGTCATCAGACTGCCCCCCAGGGGATTCTGTAAAATACTTGAGCTGCTGGGTTAACACTGGCATTGCATGCATTCGAGAGAGAGCATGGTCAGAGTGTCCCTTTCACATGTCCGTGTCTGCAGAAGGACGGGGACGCTGGACTGACACTATGCCTTTTCAACTCCTGATGGTCTATGCTGACAAATCACTGTCCCTGCTGGATAAGGCCCAGATGACCCAGCTATAAGCAGGCTGTCTTAATTGCTCTCCTTTTCACAGTACATTTCTTTCTGCTCAGGGCACCAGCTCCCAGGGCCAGGAAGAGCACACACACATAGTTCTTCCTGGAGGGGTCTGATCAATCACGTTACAGTGCATTGGCTTGGTTATTAGTTAACATTTGGCTTAGGTCTATATACCCTGGATAAATATGTACCAGGCAGAGCGACTGCTTGGTGAGGAGAAAACTCCTCTGGGCTGGAACAGCAGCTCCCAAGTTCAGGTTCCTACGAGGAAGGAGTACTTCAGCGTCTGGGCAGAGAGCCGCACATGCATGGTTCTGCCGGCAGCCCGCTTCCTGCATACAGCTGTGAGCACAGGCATACACACGCAACCACAGGCAGCGCCAGACGGAGCATCCAGACCATCACGGAGATGGCTGGATAATGTCAGCGCACCCCTCCTTCCAGTGTGCAGCCAGCCCCAACTCAATCAATGGGCTCCTGCCACCACCCTGGGGAGACGATTTGCCACCTATGGGGCTCAGTCTTCAGAATTTTTTTTTCTTAGCTGCATGTGCCTGGGAGAAAAAGACAGGCCTCTGCAGACATGTCATGAAGCTGTATGGACATGTGAGCATCTATGTTCATCCCCGTATCACACAGCATGACCTCCGCTCTTTGGGGTCCTTCTCAAACATCATGAACTGCAGGCAGTCTGCCTGGGGCAGGCAGGAGTCCCCGTCATTTTCTGCGATTATGCAGCCCGATTGGGTTTTCCGGAGCTAATGGGAGTTGCACCAACTTTGAGGACTTAAACCAGGCAAAAGCAATATAGGTCAGGCAGAGTGCCCAAGCCCTGTGACAGCCATGCGACACCATGAAGCAGGAACAGGGCCATCTCTAGAGCGGCACCCCCAAAAGCACCCATCGCTCAGCCCCACCAAACAAACTATGAGACGCGACCCTTCCTTCTGCCTGCAACTGCCAGGTGGCAGGGCAACAGGGTTAGAGGGCAAATGATCCTCTGGCCAAGGGACACACCAAAAGGACAAGGAACAGGGGACAGAGGGAAAACCACCCCAACCCTGCACTGTTACCTTGGATCCTTGCAAGAGCCCTCCTGGCTGTATCAGCTGCTTCCCAAACCTCCGCCGACTGGCAGGAGACTCCTAAAAGATTCCAGGGTTTTGTGCAACATCTCCAGTGGCAGCTTTCCAAAGTTTCTACTTCATGATTTCTGGTGCCTCTTTCTCATTTGGGGAAACGCGAATGCCTCCCCTTCAGCTTGCGAGAGGGAAGGGAAGTCTTTCTCCAAATTCTCCTGCTCCCCGCTTTGCCGCCGCTGCCGCTGCTAGACCACTAGCCGGCTGCCTTCTCCGCTGAGCAGCCGGGATCCCAGGCACCCAAAGCAGGTTCGAAGTGGGGCTTCGGCGCTCGGTCCGGGTGCACGCGGGGCGGAGAGGGAAGGAAAGTGCAACACCCGACCAGGGAGTCCCCCTGTCCCTCCACCGAAGAGGAACCCAAGATCTCGCCTTCCTTGCAACTCTGAAGGGGCTCACCCGCCCTCTCTCTCTCCCGAAATCACTGCCTCGCACATGGGCAAAGCCCGTTCCTCCGGCTTCAGCGCTCGCTCGGCTGCCTGCCGACCTGTCCCTGCACTCGCTCCGCAAGGCAGGTGCCCATCCCCGGGCCAGGGAGAACGGGGTGCTCCGGCGCAGCGGAGGCGCTTCCCCAGCCGCCGCCAGCAGCTTCCGAGGCAGGCGGATTCCAGCCCCGGCTGCAGCCGCGCGTCCCCCTCGGACTCCGCGCTCCGCACCTAAGCAGTGTCACCTGCAGACTCCGACACCGGAGGAGTGTCTTAAGATAACAATGCTGCCAGGCTTGCCTCTCTCTCCCTTTCTTATGCACGTAGCTTGGCAGCCAATGGGACGCGGCGCCACAGTCCCCACAGGCGCCCATTGGCTGGCGGCCTGGCAGAGGGCGGGCTCGGAGCCTTCCCGCTGTCTCCTTCGGTCAGGGGGGACCGGCTCTGTTAACCCTCCCGCCCTGCAGCAGGGACTTCGGTGTGGGTTCGGAGGGCTTGGATACGGTCTGGGCTGGGAGTGGGAGAGTGTAGGTGGCTGAGGGAAAGGAAGAAGCTGGGGAGCTGGTTACATTTTTTTCTTAGCTTGCCGAGTTACAATCATCATTTGTCCCAGACCATTTTGTTTGCTTAACTAGAACTCCCAGATATAGGAACTCATTTGAGTCATTCTCCTTCTAATCTGAGGTTTTATTCCTTTTTTGTGTGTGTACTTTAGCCGCTTGGTCTTGAATTACTGAATTGGAAAAGAGCCCCCAAGTGAGAAATGCTTATGTCACGTGTGTGTGTGTGTGTGTGTGAGAGAGAGAGAGAGAGAGAGAGAGAGAGAGAGAGAGAGACAGAGAGGGAAGATAGGAGAAACCCAGAAGAGTAGAGAGAGAAACAGATTTAGAGACTTAGAACAGCTAAATCAAGAAACCTTCTGTCCCCAAACCAGGATAGTAGGGACAGAGGCAAGAAGAACTTCTGGGGAGAAACGAAGGAGGGAACTGTCCTGCCTCCAAAAGACAGAATTGTTCTGCCTGTGCTGTCTTCCTTCTGTGCGTCTCCTTTCACTTCAGTGAGTGTCAGGAAGAGGGACTGTGCCTCTCCATTTGGTTTTTAAAGGGAGACCAGAGATTCAGAACAGGACTAGCCTTGTTTCCCTGAAGCAGGTGCGTAGCTGAGCCTGTGAATGGCGGGGTGGGGGCGGGGAGAGGGGGAGAGAGAGAGAGAGAGAGAGAGGAAAATGTTAACTATGAATCGAAGGGGGTAAGATATATCCTTTATGTCCACATGAGGATGCAAAACTGAATGATGTCCAGCTAAGTAGCATACTACCCTAAATTTCTGACAAGAGCTCAGGGTTTTGGAGCTGGCAAAGGAATTTGGGGGTTTCACAGAAGGTCATGTGGTGGGAGAAATATAGAAAGAATTCACAGTCAGAAAGGGAGAGAAGTGTTTGATGTAGTTCCTTAAGTGAAGAGCAACATCAAAAGATCATTTTGTTGGGAAAATAAAAGAATGCAGAGGTTTAATAAACATCAAAGTAATATTAATCAGGATTAGCTTTAAAGCATCAAGGAATCCAGTGTTCCGAATGAATGGAGGGAAATCAGAAATAGTCCTCATGTACACACCCTTAGTCCCACCCACCCATCCCTTTCACCTGTATTCCCTCCTCTGTATCTTACACAGGTTTGACCCTCCTTCTCCATCCTGTAGGTATTTGTTTGCCTAAGCTACAAAGTGTTTCCGAGTGGTGGTCCTGAGGGTCTCCAGCTCTCCTATTGGATGAAATATCCAACTCAACCAGTGACAGCCTAAATCTTTTGCTGTCCAACTGCCATTTATTCCTGTGTTTCTTAGTGACAGAGGCCCCCTGAGCTTGATAAGACATTAAGTGTTGAGACTCTCATAAAATTGGAGAAGGAACTGAGTAAAGGGAAGAAGTAATTGAACAAATTGCTACCAATTTCAATGGAAAGAAAGTTAAATTTTCCAAGGTCTCTAAGGGAAAAGAAAAGGGGGTGAAGTTGAGAGACAAGAAAACAACTGGGGGAAAAAAACTTGTCTGTACTTTCTACTCCTACGAATTCCTAAGCCCCATAAAAAAATCTGATTTAATGTACATTAAAAAATTCTACAAGTGTACATTTTGATGACTTTTTGCCTATATATGTGTCAGTGTGAACAATATCCACATAATTTCTGGCACTCCAAGAAATTTGTCCCACCCTTCTCTGTTAGACATTCTCTCCCCGGTGATAACCAGTATTGTGATTTTCATCTTCAAAGATTAATGTTATCTGTTCTTGAATTCCATAAATCTAGTCTTAGACTATACACTCTCACATTTCTGGTTCCTTTCATTTATCAATTTGTGGGATTCAGCCATGTCATTGCATGTTTATTTATTTGTTTTTTAGATTTTATTCATTTATCTTTAGAGGGGAAGGGAAGGAGAGAGGGAGAGAGCTATCAATGTATGGTTGCCTCTTGTGTGTCCCCCACTGGGAATTGGCCTGTAACCCAGACATGTGCCCTGACTGGGAATCGAACCGCGATCCCTTTGTCCGAAGGCCCGCACTCAATCCACTGAGCTACACCAGCCAGGGCACATGTTTATTTTTTATTGCTGTGTAGCATTTTGTTACATGACTATATGACACTTATTCTCCAAGTCAGGCATATTTGGATTGCTTCCATTTTTTGTCTATTATTACTAAACCTGGTCTGAATGTTCTTGTACATGTCTTTTGGTAGACATGCAATCATTTATCCTGGGTATTCAGCTAAGAGTGGAAATCACTTAACTTGCTTCTGGCTACTACATGGGGGGAGAAAAATCTCACGCAGAAGACTCTGAAACCTACATTCTTTCTGAAGTAATGGAATAAGCAGATAATAGCAAACGCTATCACACTGAGCACCCACTAAATGCCTAAAATATGTCAGCTCCTTTCTACATAATCTCATTTCCTTCTCACAACTATTCTAAAAAGCATGTTTTATTGTTTCTATTTTGCTAATGGGGATATCGGCTGTAATACATTGTGTCAAAAAATAGCCCTTGGCCTCCTAAGGTAGTGTGTGTGTGTGTGTGTGTGTGTGTGTGTGTGTGTGTAAATCCCTCGTGAGAGGAGCTCTGAGAAAAGGAAATGATGGGAGATCTCACTGCATTGATGGAGCTGGATGTGGCCTGCAGGGATAGGACGAGCTGGAGAACCCCGTGTGGTATGTTCCGGGGTATCAAATGCATGGGGAAAAGTAAAAATGGAAAAATGGGCTTTCATCTGGCTGGGTGGTGTGTGTGTGGTGGGAGCGGGGTGGGGAAGGGAGGATAGTGTAGTAAGCAATAAATCTAAGAGAATAAATAAGCATGAGATTTGGAAGAGTTTTTAAAATTCTAAGCCATGCTTGAACTTCTTCCCATAGAGGAGGAAACCTTTAGAATGGCATAAGAAAGCAAGATTTCCTGAAGATCTGCGTGGTAGCTGTTTGAGGAATAGGTTACCAGCAGGGGAAGCGTTTGGGAGCTATTATGAGTCAAGGAGCAAGGCCATTGGTACTTGAATGCGGGGGAGCTGGATGTCTAGAGAAAGTCAGGATGGGGGATAACAGAAACTGATACTTGACGGTGTCCTAGTGAATAGAAACACTTGCCCTCCTATTATCTCAAGCCTATGGGGAGGGCAGAGATCACTGACCCCATTTCATGGAGAAGGACACTGAAGATAAGAATGGTCCAGGCTCACCTCCAAACAGGCACATTATGGAGCTGAGACTTGAACCCAGTTTTGTGGCTTCCCTACATCGTGTTGGCTGTACACAAAGGTAAAGACTGAAATGCACAGAAATTTCTCCCAGTCCCATGTAAATGTAAAACACCACACAGTACAGCTGGGCTGGCTTCTGTGAACTTCAACGTCTCTTCCATCTCCAGGTGTTTAATTCCTGAAGGGGATGCCATGTGCCATGGTATCCAAGTTTACAGGAATCCAGTGCTCAGGCTAAACACTATCTTCTTTTATTTGTACAGTTTTCTTGCTCCACTATTTCATGGAGAAAGAAGCCTATAAAGGCTTCGACACCAACTTCCAAATATGTCCAACTGCACAGATGATTTAAAATGGCCATTTTCTCCATGTATTACTTTTCTTGTGCCAATGAGGAAGCATGTGAAAATGACGATAGACAGGCAGAGAATGCTAGATATTGACTTACCAGAAAATCAACGCCCTGTGTTTCACTTGGGTTTTCTAAAATGACTCAAGACACTTCAGAAAATTAGAAAGATTTCAAGATCATTGATTATGTGCTAGTCAAAAGCAAGGGAGTGTTTTTCTTCTAGTATCTGTCCTTGCCTAGCCTAACCTCCAGCCTGTGACAGGTACACATATGTTCAGTGGATGAGTTACTCTGACCCATAAAGTACAGTGAGCACCAGAGGTGCTCCCAGAGGGACCATCACCATGTGGCGGAAAGAGCACTTCGCACAAACAATCTCATGGTCTTCGCTCCTTGTTAGCAGATTGGTCTTGGGTATAGCACCTCTTTCCCTGGTCTCGATTTCTTCATCTGTTAAACGAGAAACTGGATTAGTCAGTGATCTGGTAGGTGTCTCCCTATTTTCTCACATCCTAGGAATAAGTGTGTTTTTCCTGGCATTCACCCTGATTTTTCAAGGGTGATTCACCTCATGTAGCTGAGTCTAATACTGCCTATTATGCTAGTGAGAATAGGAAAAACAGTGTCATGGAGTCTTTCTCTACCTCGCTGCCTCCTAGGGGAGCAATGAAGGTGAGGATGAGTTTCAGAAAGGTCAGTAGCTCATAAATCTGTTTTGCAGCTGTTTGCTCCATGGAAACATACCTCTGGGTCGGTTCTCAGGTACATGAGATGCAGACTTGCGATAAAGTTTTGTTTTGTTTTTGTAAATATGACTCATTTTCTCTATTCCCATCCATCAACTAGAGTAACTTGGTGCAAATATGTGGCAAAGGTTTATTTTTTTTTAACAACACGCACTCGCGTACGCCAATAAATTGACCACAGGTAGAATATGAGCGAAGTTGCTTCTGAACTGGGGTCCTCTCTGAAGAGCGTGGTGCATTAAACTTCTAGAGAAGAGGAATTACCTGTAACAATCTATAGCACCTAATATTTAAATCGGCAGGGAGTCCATGATGATGGAGAAGCAAGCTTTTCAAAAAAAGCTGTTGGTTATCATGCGAGAGCAAGTTCAGCCAAAGACCAGATTCCATCACACACAGATATCATTTCCTACCACCGTTTACTCATACTGTTAGCATTGTAAGGCAACACAGCCCAGCACTAATGGGAACCAAACTTACAGGCATTTTTTGTTGTTGTTGTTGTTTTTATCTACCCTGTTCGTTCTACTTTCAATTGGGCCGAGATGGACTTGGCCCACACCCAAAAATAGTCTCTTACTCCTTTTCCATTTGTAAGGAGCACTGAGAAACTTCAGTTTGTCTCATTTCCTTCCAGCCCCGTTGTAGCTACTGGGGTCTCTAAAGTTAAAGGATCAACATTTTTTTGATGGGGTGCTACTCTGTCAATTATAGCCTCCCCCAAGTCATCTTTGTATTGGTTACAACTGATAACATTTATAACGGAAATGAAACAAAGAAGTTGCAAATGAAAGTTCTGGTCTCCTGCTTTGCTGTTCGTATCTACTTCTCAATCTACCTGTACCTATATAACTAGTGTTTTCTTTAACTATTTCTGCAAAGTTAGTGCTGGGTAATACACAGTGCATTTATCCCAGCAGCGGCTTATCCAATGTGAAAATCCCGAGAGTGGTTAAAAAGACAAGAATGTGACCACCTACAGCCCACAAAATAACTGGGGATGGATTTGCATCTAGAAAGACCCCCCCTCCCCACCCTGCTCTGAGTAGGGCCTGTTAGGGTGTGTGCCTGCGCGTGCCCTTCCGGAGCCAGCAGGATGCTGGTGAGGAAAGAGGGACGAT
Source organism: Sturnira hondurensis (assembly GCF_014824575.4). NCBI lineage: Eukaryota > Metazoa > Chordata > Mammalia > Chiroptera > Phyllostomidae > Sturnira > Sturnira hondurensis. The sequence goes on along the minus strand of NW_028094846.1, from coordinate 7,714,332 downwards.
TTTGCATAGCAAAGACCGAATTTTTAAAATGCCCTGCAGGTGGTTGGCAGCCAACAGTGAGCTCCTCCCGAAGGACGTGAAGGGGAGGAAGGCTAGAGCTCGGGCAACCTGCCGGGGGCTGACCTGATTCCCTAGAATCTTCGGCTCCCTTCCTCTTTCCTCTCCGTGTCCTTCCTTCCCATTTCCCCCTCTTCTACCCCCCCCCCCTTTTCCCTTCCCCAGATAAGCAGCTGGGAGAAACAAAGAACGAGGGCGGGCTGGCCAGGCTTCAGCGCTTGAGCCCTGCGCACTGCAAGCGGCATCTCGTTCTGGGGACCAGGGCATCTCCCACCGCACGTCCCCTCCCCAGTCGCCCCCGCCCCCCGCGCGCGCCCGCTCGCTCCCTCCCTGCTCGCTTCCTCCCCCACCTTCGCGGCGCTGGGAGGAAGGCGCCGGGGCTCAAGATGGCTTTAGCCGGGCTCTGCGCCCTGCTCGCCTGCTGTTGGGGGCCGGCGGCGGTGCTGGCCACGGCCGCCGGCGACGGGGATCCCTCCAAGGAGCTGGAGTGCAAGCTCAAGAGCATCACGGTGTCGGCGCTGCCCTTCCTGCGCGAGAACGACCTGAGCATCATGCACAGCCCCTCGGCCTCCGAGCCCAAGCTGCTCTTCTCGGTGCGCAACGACTTCCCGGGCGAAATGGTCGTGGTGGACGACCTGGAGAACACGGAGCTGCCCTACTTCGTGCTGGGTGAGTCCCGGGGGAGGTTGAGGGGCCCGAGCCGCTGGCCGGCGCCCCCACCCCCCACCTCGGCTCGCTCTACACACCCACTGGCCGGCGACCTCCCCTCCCCCACTCCAACCTCTGTGGATCCGCCCCATTCCAGGCCCACACCCACTTGCAGGCTAGCGCCTCAGTGCACCTGACTTCTCCCCACGTCCTACCTGGGTGCCGGGCCCTCAGCCTCCTTCAGCTGCTCTGACTCGAAGGAGCAGTTCGCCGGAGCCTCTCTGAAATCCTTCCCAGCCCTGACCTCCCTGCTTTCATTCCGGAGCGCGCGGACTGCACTTCTGGTCTACCATCAGCTCAGCTCCCATAAGCCCTTCTCCCTACTCCCTGGCCACATGCTCAGTTCTTCGCTGCACAGCCCTGAACACCCGCCGCCGCCCACAGCGTGTCCTGGGGGAGGAGGAGGAAACAGGTAGCCCCTCGCCACCTTGCCACGCGTGTGCAGGACACAGAGCACTGGCTGAGAGCTCTTTACTGAGAATCACTGCCCAGGGGACTGACACTCTCTCTGGCCTTCTTGCCTCAGAATACCCAGGTTTCCTGTACCCCGGGTGTCCCTCCTGGCAAGTCCCACCTTCCTACCTACATGTGTAGCGGCCCCTCATTCAGCTGCCTCCACATCTCCTCTGTCACCTCCCGATGCCCTGGGTAAAGAACTCATCAGGCGGACGGACCCTATCAGTAAGGGCATCCTCTTTGTTCTTGAGGACACGGGAGGCAGGCCCAGGCATTCCTGCACACCTGGCCAACCCGGGCAAGAGGCTCTTCCTCCCTATGTGTGTTTGTCTGTTTATATAGCTCTCTTGGTAGCCTTAATGTTCTTAGGCCACCAAACTCCTTCAGGTCCTGGAAACCCGACCTCTCTTCTAACCACCCCCTCTTCTTCATAACCAAGCTGCAAAGATGCTGTGGGCCTGTCCCAGCCCCTTGCAAAGCCCCACAGGTTCAGGTGACCTCGTTAACCCCAGTTCCCCTCACTTTTCCCTGTGGGGTACACCCACCGTGCAGTCCGTTTCTTTAGGGATGCTGTAAATCGTTCTTATTTTGCCCAGGAGGGAATTCAGAGATAATCACAAGTAAGACTCTAGACTCAAGAAAAAATAATGCAGACAGTAGCTAGGAGCCTGTCCGAGCTACTTGATGTCCTACAACCTAGAGCTCACTTTGCAGGAATCTGGCTTCCTGGTGGCCCTAGGTAGCTCAGAGCCTCAAGCAGAATGGTACCCAACCTCTCCTCATGCACAACAGAGATCTTCACTCCGAAATCATTAAGAAGTGGGTGAGTAGACCCCTACTGCCCACCTCCATGGCAAAGCAATTTCTGCAGTTGCCTGGCCTTTGGAAAGCTGGTTTATAGTTCCATTAAGCCCAACCCACACCCTTGATGGCATGATTTATTTTTGCGTTAAAAACATACTAATAACATGATAAGAAATGGGAGGCTGACTGAGGATGGCGCCGTTGTAGATATGCTGGTTTTTCAGTGGATGAAAATTCCGTGTCGAAGCCCTGCTGATACGCAAGTACAATCTGTTCATCACAGTCCATGAGAACGAGGTTAGGGAATTATGTGTTTGCAAAGAACCTGCTTGGGGAACCACATGTACTGTTTACTGTGCTGAAGAGGGACATGAGTGGTACATGAAAAAGGGAAGATTAGACTAGCACGAGCTCACATTCCACTTCCTTTTTTTTTTGCAGAATCCCAAAGTGAGGGCCTGGAGCCACGATGGGCCTCCTAGGATCCAGTGGGCACAGCCAAAGCCCACATGTTAAAGAATGGGTTTCCTGCACCTCCGTGCAAAGCTGCCCACTGCAGCACCCTGCTGGAGTTGCTATGGTAACCTCCTGCAACTTGGCATTTACACACAGGAACAGACTTGCTCTCTCACTTCAGGGCCAGATGCACTTGCTAAATGCATTGATTGTCCACGGCTCTCCCAGTCAGTGGGGTGGGTTCAGACCCAGAGATGAGCTAGTACCTGTTCCTTCTGGTCCAGCATCCTCAGGGGGAGTTGGCGTGCACCTCAGCTCGGTGGTGGAGCAGAGCTGGGCAGAAAGGCAGAGGAGTCCAAGTTCATGGAGGGTAGACTCAAGTGTAGTTGCTTTTGAAGGTAACTTTTGTGGTCCTGGATTCTGCCACTTGTAGCCAGTCGTAAAGGCTGTGGTGACTTAGCTCTGGACCTTTGGTTACTCTTATTTCTGGAACCTAGTTTGCCCGAGGTGCAGCCCAACCTCCAGAGGCCACCTCAGCCATCCCTGTGTCATTTTGACTTGTAGGATTGCCCTCAGGGGCAGTGGAACGGATAGCAGGATCTCCTGTTGAGTTAAGGTTCGCCAGTCGGGGTGCCTTAGGCCTCTGTGACTTCCGGGTGTGTTTTGTCTGGCTATGTAGTGCTAAAATGTTTGGATTTTGAATCTACTGGGTCAAGACAGGCCGCCGTTAGGAGGCCGTACTTCCCTCAAACCCTGAGTGGACCGTGGCCCAGCCTCTTCTTTAGGGCACTTACCTGGTAGCCCTAAGTAACCTACGCCTCTGTTTCCGAAGTGTAAAACTCTACAGCGTCATGAGATAACTGGAATTTCTCACTTAAGGTACTTAAGTATGTAAACCTATGACCCTCTCTGGACAGTGGAAAAAGTTTGTCAAATTGATCTGTTAAGATTTTGTATGTCGACCACAGTTTTGCACCCCAGCTTTGAAAACAGCAGAGGTTCTTGTTTCTGGAGCTGCCTTTGACTGGGGGACAACAGGGTCACCCGGAGTGGCTTCCACAGTCGAGCATGGTGTTCTGTGTGGGGACACAACATAGGACATTTATCCGTCTCATCATGAAAGGGATGGGTGCTCCTCCGTTCCAGCCCCAACTGCTGGGCTGCTGCGGGTGTCACGCTTCGTGGAGATGGCTGTTCCTCTCTGGCCTCCGAGTTCAGCTTCAGCTGCCATGGTTTTGATGGAGGAAGGTACTCCCGAAGATAAATCAGCCGGCCCGAGGAGCTGTAGTGAGCTCCCGAGTGGAGCCAGGCGCTGTTTCGAGTGTCCAGAACAGTCCCGCAGGCCAGGGCGGTGGTTGAAAGAACAGTCTTGGAAGGTGGATCTGGTGGCAAGTGCAGGCTTTGTGTGTATTCCAACACGGGGGAAAGTGGGGACCGGGGAACTCAAGTAACTTAGGGTCGTGGGGAGCTGACAGCTGATGGCTCCTTGGCTCCATGGCTCCGACTCGGGTGGAGGGCTTTCTCTTTGTTACTGTGTGTGTACGCCTTCAATAAAAAAAATCTGGTCTTGCTCTGGGTTGGATCAGCGGAGCCCTGGCAGTGGTTAGAACAGGGCAGCTGCACTCGCCTAGTTTGTATAGAGGACGGCTTTGGGGTGCCATGGAAGTCCCTTTCCCACGTCCTTGCCCACTGAGTGTCTTTTCACACAGCCCCTTCGTGCAGAAGGGGCTGGACTCCATCGGGAAATATTTACCTCAGTTGGTATCCTTCCCTAGGCAGAACTGGGGAATTCTTATTTGACTTTAGTTTTCCAGGTTTGGGTAGCCATGTTCCAAGGCTGCCCACAGTCTCGATGAGCAAGGCGGGCTACCTGTGGATGGGGTTGACATGTCCCACACTCTTCTTAGAAGGGCCCCACTGAATGCCAGCTGGGAATCTGGGGAGCACGCGCCACAGGCAAAGGGAGCTGCCCCGAAGCTGCTGTGGTTCTAGCTCCTTCCCCAAGGCCACTGACTTTTGAACTGGGGGGTCTTGTGCTTGGTATCCACTGTCAGAGCCCAGCACGCCACCCATCCTCCCCCAGTAACAGCTCCTGAGTGTGGTGGTTGGTTTCAAATGTGACATCGGACATGGTTTTCTTTGCTGGTGAGCTTCTGCCTAGCAGGGAGCGTCCGTAACTTCCCCCCATACACACATCTCTCCCTCTCCCCCTTGGAAAAGAAACTTTAAAATGTGTTACTTTTTCATCTTTTGCTCTCAGCTAGAGCTGCCTAGGTTAACAGGAAACAGATTTGTATAGCGTGCCAGCCCCATCCAAGACATGGAGGATGAATGGTAGCAATCTGCAGATAGGGTCTTCGGCATGTAAATAACTCATCTGAGCAGAAGGCACTAATTCATAGTGTTATTATTTTACTGTTTCTCTACAGAAATGTAGATTTTATACATCAAAGGGGTTTTGAATGTGGGAGTGATGAATCTCACAGCCCTTCAGATGATCTTCCAGATATACTGGTGTGGCTTAAATTCCAGACATCGGAGTTTTTCAAGGAAAAATAAAATACAGCCTTAATTTCTTGATTCATCTTTGGAGGGAAGATTGAGGTCTTGTTTTATAGAACTCACTCCTTCCATCTTTCTTCCCTCCCTCCCTTCCTCCCTCCTTCCTTCCTTCCTTCCTTCCTTCCTTCCTTCCTTCCTTCCTTCCTTCCTTCCTTCCTCTTCTTAAGAATGTAATTAAACCCATCTCAGATTAAGGCCAGTTCACAACAACAGAACTGGGCACCTTTTTCAGGAGGAAAATGCCAAGTCTTTATTTCTTTCCTTTTATAACAAGTTCAAATATATGCACACCAGATGACAGAAAAATCTCTGTATTGAGCAGGTTAATCTCCCAGGACAAGTGAAGTCCGATGGTAATTACTCATATACTACAATTTGGCATCTGTCACCATGTTTTTATTGCAAATATGGAATAGTCATTATTTTTTTAATCACAGACAATTTAAAACTTGGAGGGAAAAGACAAAGTGCCTCTATTGACTCCCTAGGTTTCCAAGGAACAACATTTTGAAAAAGTAACTTGTTGCCAGCGGTGATCTAAATTGACACGACAACTTTGGTGAAACCATCTGGCACTGTAAATAAAATGGAAATGCCTTATGACCCAGCAATTCCACTGCTGGGTGTTTATTACACCAGAGTTCTTACAGGTATGCACAGGGGTGTGTGGACCAGCACTGTGGGCCGTGGCGAAGCCTGGAAGCAGCCCGATGCCCACTGACAGGAGGCGGGACACGTGTCCGATGTTCCAGTCACCCAGTGGCCTCTTCCAGCCGAGAAAATGAATGAGCTGCAGCCACAGGTGCCAACACGGAGACGTCACACACCTGTGTCATTACATGAGAATAACTGCCAGCTGAAATACACATACAGTGCAATTTGATTCATGTAAAATTCAAAAGAACAAGATACTGTTCAAGGACATGCAAACAGGATAAAATTTGTATGAAAAGCAGGCAAGCAAGGAATGCAAAATAAGGGTGGTGGAAAGGGAAAGTGATGTGAAGGGGAAGAAGAGGGACTTCAGACGTTCTGGCAGTCACTCCATTTATTTTTGGTTTGTTTTAGAGAGAGAGAGAGGGAGGACTCGGGGAGACAGGAGGAAGAGAGAGAGACGTCAGTTTGTTGTTTCACTTTATGTATTCATTGGTTGAGTCTTGTATGTACCCTGACCGGGGATTGAACCCACGCCCTTGTACTATCAGGCAAGTTGTTCTAACCAATCAAGCTTGATTTTTGTTTTTATTTATTTTATTTTTTGGTTAAAAAATTTTTAATTTTAAAAAAACTTAATTTTTCTAAAAGATTTAGACTTGCAGAAAAATTGCAAAGATACATACCCCAAACACATTTTCTCTAATGATAAACATCATTAGTGTGATGCATTTCTTACAACTAAAGAACCATTACTGATATATTATGATTGACTAAAATCATACTTTATTCAGACTTCCTTAGTTTTTACCATATATATATATATATATATATATATATATATATATATATAGTTCCACATATATATATTATAAATATATTTGTCCCATCTAGTATGCCACATTACAGTTGTTTTATCACCTCTCCTTAGGGACTTCTCTTGGCTGTGACAATTTCTCAGACTTGTCTATGATGACATTGGCAATTTTGAGGATCCTGGTCAGTATTAAAGTCATCCTTTTTCTCCCCTTTCATCCTGTACTCTTTGAAGGACAGCATTGCGCACCGCCCATACTGAAGGAATGGGGAGCTAAAGTCCACCTTTTAAAAACATATCTACATAACTTATATTGAATTATTCCATGACAGAATCATCTTTTATTTCCCACTAATTTATTTATTTAATCATTTATTCATGGCATATAGACTCACAGATATTTATTGTGTACTTTAGGTTATAATCTAATACTACTTGATTGGTTTTTATTGCTCCAAGTATTCCAGCTTTGGTTGACGGGAGCTCTTTCGGTTGACTCCTGTGGCCCTCTGACATGCCCTCATCAGTGTGGCTTTGTGGGTTTTGAGCATTTTGCGACTTTCCGTCTGCCCCAGGCTCGTTTTGTGTATGGCCCGCCCAGGTCCCAGAAGCAGCTGTTTCCCCAAAGAGCCCTGATTCTGTTCTTTGAAGGATGGGATCAGAAACAGATCCAGGATGGGGGGAGGGGCAGATTGCTAGGCTCTGTCAACTGAGAATGAGGACACACATGCATGCATGTACACTGACTCATACACATATATCTATAAACATTCCCACACATAACCGTCTTGTATATAGTAAGCTAAGCAGGAGTCCGTACTTAGGTTCTCCAGCTCTAATCTCTTGTGCGATCATCATTGTCTGGTTTATTATTTAATCTACGGACCATGCTGGCCTCCTGTTCTTGCTCAGTTCACTCCAACAGTGAGAAGTTTGGTCCCCACCGTCATCTTCCATCTATTTGTTTCATTGCACCGTTCTGCTTCTGCAACAGTGTCAGAATCGTTTGCCCATGCCCCTGTGGGGGAAAGCTCCGTCAGTTAGAGCATCAGTCTTGTGTGCAATCCCGTGCCATTTAACGGCCGGGATATGTTTTGGGAAATGTGTCGTTAGGCAGTGTCGTCCTTGTGTGAACATCCTGGAGCGGACTTCTGCAAACCTAGGTGGTCTAGCCTACGAAACTCCTAGGCTGTGTGGTAGAACTTGTTGCCCTGAAGGGAGGAAAAATAATTTCACCTCTACCCTTCTGGGTTCTTGACTGAGACCTCCCTGTAATAACAGGTTATTTAAAGAGGAGAAAAAAAAGGTTAATAACATGTATATCTCCTATCAGCAGTATTTTTGAGATCCATTCATACCATTATGCTACTATTTATACCTATTCATGTGCTGACCTATACTGTTTTATTTATTGAAGCTCTGTAATATATTTAGTATTTGGTAGGGCTAGTCATTCTTAGCGACTATTTTTTTCAGAGTTCTCCTAGCCATTTTTTTAAACTTTCAAAGAAGCCTGTCTAATTTTAAAAACAAATCAATGAACACAGTGTCCCCCTAAGAATAACAAAAACTAGTGGTATTTTGTTTCAAGTTCTGTTAAAATTTTAAATTAATTAAGAAAGAATCAAATCCTTATGATGTTGAGTTTTTCTGTTTAAGAAGCTGGTTTGTTTGTATTTGTCCAGTCTTTCAGCCTGTCCTTTAACAGAGGTTTTGTAAAGATTTTATTTATTTATCTTTAGAGGGAGAGGGAAGGAGAGAGGGAGAGAGATATTAATGTATGGTTGCCTCTCATGTGCCCGCTGCTGGGAATTGGCCTGCAACCCAGGCATGTGCCCTGACTGGGAATCGAACCATGATCCTTTGGTTCGTAGGCCTGCATTCAGTCCACTGAGCTACACCAGCCAGGGCCTTAATAGAGTTTTAAAGTTATTTTTTCCTCATATAGTGCTTGTATATTTCTTGCTAGACTTGCTTCTAGCAAAGGGTATTTTATTGTTTTGTGCTTTTGTAAAAGGAATATATTCTTTTTATCCATATATTCTAAATGAATACAGTTTGTGTATACGAAAGTTATTAATGTTTGTGTATAAATTTTCAACCTCACTATCTCACTGAGCTCTCTAGCTATAGGTGTGTTTCAGCTGGTGTTCCTGGGCATTTTAGCTGTATAGGCATCACGTGCAAACACTGATCATTTCATATCCTCCTCTCAAGGTTTTGCACTTCTAATTTTTTCTCTTGTCTAATTATACTGGCAGTAACTCCAGTCCCATGTCAAATAAGGATGTGATCATGTAAATTCTTGTCTTTCCCTGATTTTAATGGTAATAACCCTGCTGTCTTGACATTATGATAATGGGTTTTGGGTTAAATAGACAAAAATTATCATGTTAATGAAGAATTCATTGGATTTTTTTCTTACCCAAAATTGTTAAACATATTTTCAGTATTATAATCATATATTTTTTCATTTTTAGATTTATTAAAAGGATGAATTATATAAGTAGATTTTTTATTTTTATTTTTTATAGAATTTTAAAATTTCTTTTCAGAGGGGAAGGGAGGGAGAAAGAGAGGGAGAGAAGCATCAACCTGTGGTTGTCTCTCACGTGCCCTCTCCTGGGGACCTGGCCCGCAACCCAGGCATGTGCCCTGGTTGGGGATCAGTCTGGCAGCCCTTTGGTTCGCACAGGCCTGCACTCAATCCTTTGAGCCACACCAGCCAGGGCGATAAGTAGATTTTTTAATATTGAACTTTGCATTCCTGCAATAACCCTCAGTTGGTAAATGGTGACTTATTTTTAAATATGTTGTTGGACTCTATTTTATTATTAAGGATATTTTATATCAATACTTCTAAGTAAGGTTAGCCAGATTTTCTTTGTGTATATCTTTGTCAGAATTTGATATTAATTTTACATTTACTTCTTAAAAATAATTTTCCAGTTTTCATTCTTTGCTCCAAAACGATTTCAACAGCTCCAAAATTATCTATAGAGCTATAATCTCAGCCACCGTGCTACCCAGCATGGTGCCGGAATGGCTGAGTTAAGAACTGGTTCCTTTGCTAGTAAATAATGAGCCACTAAATCAGACAGGATAATAGAAATTCTTTCTAGAAGAAATGGTCTATGTTGAGATTAAAGGATAGTGGGATTGAGTTGGTAAGCATCAGGGTTCTGAGTCTGGGGGATAAATTATGAGCTCTAGCCTAAGGAAGCAGAGAGCGGAAGGTATAAAAACCAAATTGGGCCAAAGGCTGTAGAGAAATACTCAAGCTTGTACACTTTGCATGAGACCTTGCATCATACTCTGCCTAAAACATTGAGACTGTCAGGCATAATTTCCCTATACCCTCAACCCACAGACTTGTGGTCCTACCTCCAAATTCATTTTTACCTTTTCATCTCCACATGCAAATATTCTAAAAAATTCAATGATCTATTTTAAACCCAATATATTCAAAATAGTATTATTTCAATATACAGTGGTACCTCAGTACTCATTGTTAATTTGTCCTGGAACTCCTGACGAGGGCCAAAACTAACAAGTAACCAGGGATGAAGCCATTTTCTCTCGTGGGGCTGCGTCGTGATTCAGGCAAGTTCTAGCAAGTGCGACGAGTCCCGAGCAAGCGCCAGATGCTGAAACATTTTTTTTTTCTCGTCAAAATGCGATGAGGAGAGGGTTGGATGAACTCTGAAGCCAGCGAGTACCGAGGAATGACGATATCATCAATATGCAATTGTTAATGAGACATTTGACATTCTCTTTTGTTCTAAACCTTCTAAATCCAGTGTGTCTTTTGCACTCGGGGCACCTCTCAGTGGCACCAGCCACATTTCAAGTGCTCAATGGCCGCCTGTGGCTGTCTGGTGGCTACTGTGTTGGACAGCACAGGGAAGTAGCTGTGAAGAAATATCCCGATGCACAGAAGCTACAGCTAATAACTCAATAGCTGAAACTCACTCATGGCAGCTTGCCTAGCTTTTTGAAGCCAAGGTCAGTGCCTTTTAGAGAGGAGGGGCTCAAAGTCGAGTTCTTTCTCTTTTTTGAATTGAATGTCCATACTTGTTTTATGTAGATATTGTCAAAATGCCTTATTTTAGCAATGCATTATTTTGTTAGTCACGAAACATAAAACACTCCATACATTGTGCTTCGTTTCTCAGAAATGAGAGCAGTTTTAAGAATGTGTTTTTATAAGATTTGCCAAATTGTTTTTTGTTGCACAATAGCTTCTTCTTCTTCCTTTTTTTTTTTTTTTTTGGCCATTACTTTTTGAGTAGCTGTTAAGGCCTGGTTGTGATAAAGAGAAATAAGAAAGAAATAGTATAAAGAGAAATAAAAAGACACAAGCCTGTCTTCATAGACCAAGAATTCTGCCTCTTCTGGGACCTCACTATACCTATCATTTCTCGCTTTTGGATCTTCAGCCTTTCCTTCCACTTCTTTTTCCTGTTTCTTTCCCTTCAGCCTATAGACATGTTCCTGTTTCTCCTGTCTTAAAAAAGTGATTCACTTCCCCATGTACTCACTTAGCCAGCGCCGTATCTCTCCCCATTTGCAGTGGCTTTCGACTTTTTTTGGGCTTCTTTGCACTGAGGTTGCCTTTGACCTCCAAATGTTAAGGTCAAGGGACACTCTTCTCTTCTCATCTTAACAGCCCACTGTTGCATTTGCCACTGCTGATCTTCCTTGAAATCATCTCTTCCTTTTCTTGGGTAATACTCAGCCTTTTCAAAGGTAAGAAGGTACCTTGTAAAACTAAAAGAAGCCTGGCGTGGCCGGGGCATAAAAATAGACAGAGTCCTTCCCAAATCTGCCGTGGCACCTTCAAAAGCCTCTTTATCCCCTACCTAATGACACCATATTGACTCGTAGGGCCTGCTGAAGAATGCTCAGGATTCTCAAAAGGTGTGAAGGGTACACCAGGATGTGGCTCCTATTTCTCTAGCCCCATCTCAAATTAACCTTGTATTAGTTGGATTTTTTTTTATTGCAGGTAAGAGACAACTTAACTGGAACCGATGTAAATGATGAAGGGGATCCATAGACTCAGGGCGATGAGAAGGGTCGCCCGTGTCAGAGCTCCAGCTGTGTGTCTCTGTGGTCCTTGTGGCTTTGGCCTCCTCTGGGTGTGGCCCGCATGCTCAGAAAGGTAGTTCCAGGCATCAGGTCCACATGGCAAGTGTCCAGAGGAAGAGTCAGGATGCTTTCTGAGAGCTCTCTCATAGGAGGGAAAAGGGTGCTCCCTCCCAGCAGCCCCCTGCAGGCCACTCCTTATGGTTCTTTGTTGTGAGTTGACTTAGGGCAGCCCATCATCACAAGACCAATTGCTCTGTGTATTGAGAGAGAGAGAGAGAGAGAGAGAGAGAAAGAGAGAGGCAGGGAGTGGTCAGCTTCTAGGAATCAGGGTTCAATCCTGGAGCCGAGGTCCCCCTCCCAGACCACAGCGGGAGAGGGAGGGTGAGGAGGAAGCCTTCTGCAACTCCCTTCCACTCCACGCTTCAGGAAGTGGTGACCTGTTCACTCTTTCTTTTATTGTTTCCCCGAAATCCTTTCAATCTTCCATATGCTGAATGTTTTGGTACAACCTCTCCTTCTGAGGGTCCTTGGCCCTTCTTTTGTGTTCTCACAGCGACCCATGCACACCCCCGGGGAATACTCTGTAATGTAAGTGTGAGCTGCTTCTCCATCTGCCTGTGCCAGGAGACGGAAAGGCTCCTTAGAAGCAGGCAATTCCTTAGTCCTCCCAGTGCCCGCAGCTCCCAGCACGGTACTCCTCGTGCCGCATGGAGTGCGCACCTCGTGAACGCACGCTGAGTTTGGCTCCACTGAACTCCCCAGGCTGACACCTGAGCAGCCTTCAGGGCTCGCCCAGCGGGTCCCAAGCATTTCCCAGATCTTCCTGCGGCTGCATGAGACCATTTCTAGAAGCTCTTTGAGGTGAAAACTCTTTCTCATAATATTATGTCTTCATAGTTACTCGTTGTTTTTAATCCGGCTTTATTTAGGCATGTCCTAGTGAACTACTACAGATTATTAGTGTACTAAGTATTGCGTGCTTGTCTTTTTAGTCATCGAAGTGACAAAGTGGGGACTGCACAGGCAGTCTTTGTGCCATAAAGTCGAAGTGTGATTGTTCGAGTTAGGGTCCGAACTCTGCTTTTGTCTTATACCACAGTTCTTGCTTGAAATAACAACTTGAAAGAACAAGTAAACTACAGGGTGGGGCCGAAGCAGGTTTACAGTTGTGACTACAGGAAACACAGAGTTTCTTCTTGTATTATTATTATCTAATTATTGTTATTTTCCATCTGAATACCTGTGAACCTACTTTTGCCCCGCGCTGTGTATTTATTCAGACCTGGGTATTTGGCCGACGTGTTTTTGAAAACGAACATCGCGAGCTTGGGAAACAGTTGACGGTGTTTGTCGCGGATGATAAACTCTGAGCTTTCGAGAGAAAAAAATGGAGTATTATTAAAAACTTGTAAACGCCACAGCGAGCGCGACAGCTTCCCGGTGCTTGTAGATGTTTCTTGTGAGACCAGCAAGGCCATTAACGAGGGAGAGTTGTTGCCATTGCATAGTGAAATGTGCCGCCATTTGGAACATCTGCGTAAGCCCGTGAGACGGTATTTTCAAGAGGCCCAGTGCGTGTTGTTTCAAAGCCGTGCTTCAGCGAAACAGCACGTTGGCATTTCAGACGGATCATGAAGAGTGTGCAGAATGTTCAGTGGACGGTTTCTGTCGCCACATGGCCGCTCACTTTTAAGAAAGTAACGCTTGCTGAGTTTTGGTGTAGTATCAAAGATGAGCCACACTTTTTTGAAATGGCTCTTAAAATTCTCCTCTCTCTCATCACTTCAGCTCTGGGGGAGAGACAGGATTTTCTTCGTCCACAGTCACATGTCGCCACTCTGTATTCGGTGCAGTGGCGGAGGTGAGAAGCCTCCTGTCGTTTCTTAAGCTGGACATTTAAGCTGCAAAAAATATATATAAAAAAAGACATGTTACTCTTTGCGTTCTTTTTAATCATAAAAATATTGTTTCTTTTCATAAGCTATATGGTTCCTATGAACATACAGTGGGTTTCTTACAGGTTTCAAATAAATTAAGGAATATGTAAACCATTTTTCAGTTCTGGCTTTGAATGTGGTAAACATTGACAGATGTAGCCCACATGAACCAAAGCTACTGTACTTTTTTCAGTAATTTTTCAGAAGGCAATGGGTTGCTGAGACCAAGAAGTTTGAGAACCCCTGACCCAGGGTGTGTGGCCCCTCAGTTGGGGACAGACCCTATATTCCAGAAGGAATGAACTGTCTTTCACGTGAACATTGGTGTCCTTGGTTTATATTTTTGTTACAACACTCCCAGCACTGACATTAGTTGGTATTCCTGCTTTTTTTCTGGCCCAGAGATTTTCAGCCTTTCTCATGTCATGGCACACACAAACTAATTACCAGAATTCTGTGGCTCAGCAAAACATGTCCTTTCTGCCAGTCTGACAAACATAGGTATAATTTTGATTCATTCACCCTGGGCAGCTATTGTTGTGTTGGCTGTTGTCATTTTTTTAAATTTGACAATCTAAGGGAAGAGTGGCAGTGCCCCTGACTAAACGGTTAAGTGTTGCATGTTTGTTTTTTTAAAGATTTTATTTATTTATTTTAGAGAGGGGAAGGGAGGGGGGAAAGAGAGAGAGAGAAAATCTGTGCGTGGTTGCCTCTGATGCACCCCTTGTTGGACACCTGGCCTGCAACCCAGGCAAGTGCCTTGACTGGGAATTGAACTGGTGACCCTTTGGTTTGTAGACCAGTGCTCAATCCACTGAGCTACACCAGCCAGAATGGGTATTGCATGTTTTAAAAATCCTTGTGGTGCACCTGGTGAAAATCACTGTTCTGACCAATGAGCTTCATACTGGTGCATATCTGGTAGTCAGTACTTGATGAATAAACAAGAAAAAAACTGAATGAATGAATGAATGGATGGATGAATGAATGTTCCTGGTCTCCTCCTTCTACTCCAGCTCTGTTACTATTAACTGAGTTTTAATCGATATCCTGTGGTTCCTTCGGAAGACAGGGCTTTATACACATACACAAACATCTACACACTCTCTCACACAAGCTACGTGATAACTTTTATCAATTATAAGTGCAGTGTTTAGCCCCGCCCCTTCACCCATGTGGGGAATGTCTAGAAGTCAGGGAAGAAATGTGATTGATTAGAACCAGAGACATGGAAATAAAGAACAAACTGACAGTGACCAGAAGGGAGAGGGGAGGGTCAAGTCAAGGAACATGTATAAAAGACCCGTGTTCATGGACAATGAGGGGGAGGATTGAATGTGGGAGATGGGGGGTGCGTAGGGCAGGGGAGAGTAATGGGGGACAAGCGGAAATGATTGTAATTGAAGAACAATAAAAAAAAGAATCTCCAAAACATGGTGCCTAAAGGTACTTTTGGAGGTGCTTTTTCTAAGTCACTTTCTTCAGGATTTCGGATATACTGAAAGCCTGAAAGGCACACCGTCATCATTTCTTAACAGTCATAGGGGACACTGACTGAAACGCTGTGGCATTTAAAGCAACTTTGGCTTATTCCTCAGGGGTCTTCAGATTAAAGGCAAGGGGGCGGTCATTGTTCTAAGCCACTTGGAAGGGCTGGAGCTGCTTTAGACAGAGTCTGAACCAAGGCATTTTTATCTGCATTTACCACCGGAGGAACGGAGCTGAAAGTTGATTTTTCTCAGGTTGCAGGATAAAGGAACCTAGAGAACAGTCTGGGTTTCTTAAACCTCAGTCCCAGACTATGCGGTCCTGGGGACGGGCACTTGCAGACTCAGATTCGAGGGTTTAAGGCACTCGTTCATGGCAGATCTCTGTCTCCCTGGAGTAAATTCCATGTCTTCTTGTGGCTGGAGGTGATGGGTGTAGGGACTGTGGCTTCTACCGGATCCCGCCGGTTGGCTCATTTGCAGCACGCCAGTGGGCTGTGGTTTATCTACTGAGGAATTCTTCCCTAACGTGTGTTTGTGGGAAGGAGCTGGAATCCCATCATACTCTGTATGGATGTCTTGTATGGAATGAGGATGGAACTAATAACTTGTCTAAGCATCTGGAAACTTTGACGCCTCCAAATTGGAGCAGACTGCCCCTCAACCATGGGGGCCGTTCCCCAGTGGGTTAAGCCAGTTCACAGATAACACCAAACCATTGGGCTCCACTATCAACTCCTGATTCATTTTGGTCTCAGCCTTACGCACTATTCATATTTAGTCCAGTAATCTGGCGTAGAGAGCACATTCTGGGATTTCTCATGAGCTCATCAGCTACAAGTTACAGGCTGTGCAAATATGTAATAACCATAATTTCCATGGGGACTTGGTAAAGTTCTAGTAAAACCTAAAGGCAAAGAAAGTTGATATTTCTTTTACCTGTGAGTCCTTGTTTAATGTCAGCCTTGCCCAATGAATGATAGCTTATTATTCTGAAATAATGTTAGGCTTACAGAAGAATTGCTAAAATAATGCAGCAATGGCCCTGTGCCCTTTGCCCAGCTTCTCCTAATGAACTTCTTGCCCAAATGTAATGAATGGTCAAAACTAAGAAATAAGCATTGGTGGGAGAATGTTTTTAGGTGGTACTTGGGCTACACTTTATAAATATAATATTTAAATAAATAGTAGCAAATATGTGGCTTAGAAAATAATAGCCATATCAAACTCATAATTTGATTGATTTTTTTCACTAAGATTTACGTGAAGCCACAGTTGATGTCAAATAAATTTTAATTTAAATACTGTGAAAGCAACTAAAATTTTAGGTGGTGTTGGACATGGCCAAATTAAATTAATGAAGTTATTATTTGAATGAGTGATATTTGGGGATCTTAAGTAAATGTGTGATTTGGAAACGTTAAGAATTTACTTCCTTTGTCTTATTACATGAGTAGCCGCTCCCTGGGTGCCCACTTCCCGGGGTGGCTTTGCTGCTTCTGAGGGCCACTCCTGAGTGACTTGCATTCTCCATCCAGTAGGGGATGAAGGTCAGGCCTGGAGTGACTGGCGTCCCACACTGGAACATAGCAAAGGGGACTTCCCTGTAGCCCTGTCGTTACAATGCAGACGGATGATTATGGTGGTGGTGAAGGGTGTTAATGTTCTTCCTAAGACAGAACTTTGCAAACGCTTGGAAGTGCTCGCACTAGAGGGAGGTTTTCGGGGAAAATGTGAATTACCCAGGTAACGGGCTTTTCCCAGTAAAAATGCATAAACTGCTTTCGTCTCCACCGTGGAAATCTCTCTCGGCTGCCGGGCACTTTGACGTCCTCCCGGGTTCTTTGCGGAGGCGAATATTAAGAAGTCTGGAGCAGGGCGGCTACTTGAGGAGCCTAGATGGGCATGAGGGGTGCACAGCTGGCCAGGAGGACTTGTGTTTAATTTGCAAGGGGGTGTGCTGACCCCATCTGTCTGGTGAAGTGCAGCCTTCCCTCCTTTCTCAGGAGTCAGACTCACTTTAAATAATTTCGTGACTCATGAAACCCAGCCCTCCTTTTTATATTCCCCCCCTCCTTTGTCCTGGCTCAGAAAATCCTGGTTTTCCACGCATGTTCTCCTTGTCAGTGGGTGAAAGCTTGAGACGTAGGGCTGAAATTGGGGGACCGATTTCATTGTCCTTGTAGAAGCCAGGAATTTGCTAGATTAAGTAATGGCCTCCAGATAGAGCAAAAGTGTTTTTTGTTGCATGGTATGCTTTTTGATTTATTTATTTTTAACCAAAGCCTTTCTTGAGGACAGTAGACTCAATCCCCATGACTACAAGGTGCTCTTACTTTTCCCTGGTTTTTATATAAAATCCTGAATATGGAGAGCGATATGATGCGTATTTGGTCGGTAGTTGTCACCTAACTGTCTCCTGTATTTTCCTTCTGTATCTTAGTGTCTCATATCTGCCTGGCTTTCCAGATCATTCCATGTCAACTGGTATTCCAGAGTGATACCGAGTCCGGGGTGCTCTCGAATGAGGGAGAAGGAGTCTGGTTTCTAAACGTCAAGCACATGAAGGGGAGTGAGCTCAGCCTTCTACTTCTGCACTGGCTGTAATTTATGCATCAATTTTTAAAATTCTTTTATTTCTTTTCGTGGGTGGGCTTATCACGCAGTCACCAGTGGCAGTGTGAGCATGATTTAGACCCACGTGACAGCGATGACCACTGAGCCACATGCCGACCGCCTTGCTGAGAATTTGTAAATTTGCTGGTTCTGTGTAACTGTGAGTTTTATTGCCTCAGAAACAATAACTATAGAATACACATGAGCAAAGAAAGCTGCCTATGCAACCATTAGAGCTAGGGATCATGGCATGGTGGTGTGACAGTCCCCCGTGGCTTTGTTTTTTCTGGTGGACACTGATACCGTCCCCTGGAAGCATGAGGGCCATCTAGTAAATTGGCTTAGTCGCTCTTACTAACTTGGCAGGGGAAGGCTCTATCCCCTGTGCTCCGCAATGACAGTGATATGAACTAACCTGCTGGGTAACCTCATGCAGTCAAGTGAGACAGTGGAGCACACAGCTGGGCTTTGGTTTAGCCCCCAGTGAGGAAGCTGCCAGTGTGTCATTGGTGACACACTCATTGTTGGGGTTGAGTGGGCCCAGTGAATGTCAGCCCTCTTCCTTACCCAAGTTCAAAAGCAATCAACCGGCAGAGACAGGAGATAGTCGGGAGTGCCAACATTACTTTTATTACTGATAAAACCAGGCTGGGAGACATGGCTTAGATATGGCCAAAGGGCTTGCCTAACATTCTTTTTGCCCAAACATCCGGCTTCCTGGGAGGTCGACCTGACCCTACTGGACTTGTGCAGAGTTCAGAGGTCAGAGCAGTGGGTGCACTTCCGTCAGGCGTGGAGGCGCTTAAAACACAGGGCGAGGAGTCGAAGGAGCGGAGCCCTGCCAGCTCAGGTCTTTTTCCCACACTCATCACTCAGATGGGTTTCCCCTCCTCCCCCAAGGAGTTCAGGGGCAGAGCCTGGCAGTGCTAACCTAGGGATCCCGGGGAGAGCAGCTTCCCCACCACCTCCGCGCTCTCCGTGCTGGTCCCGTGCTGAGGACTCTGACTCGGTGATGTCACACAGTGCAGCTGTCCTGAGAAGTAAGTGCTGTCCTACTGAAAGGGACTGACGCTTCATAAGGGTGGTTTCCCCAGGATCACACAGCGAGAAAGGGAGTGAGTGAAGCTCATGCCTCCATCTACCTGACCGCAGAGCCTGTGCTCTTGACCGGAGCCCTGGGAAGTCTTAGGCCTTTTACATTTATCAGTGCTTCTCACTTTAGTGTGTGCCTGGACGTAGTGCCACATGTCTGTGTTTCTTTCTTTTTTTAAAAGATGCTATTTATTTTTAGAGAGAAGGAAAGGGAAGGAGAAAGAGAGGGAGAGAATTATCAAGGTGTGGTTGCCTCCTGAGCACCCTCTACTGGGGACCTGGTCTGCAACCTAGGCACGTGCTCTGACTGGGAATTGAACTGGCAACCCTTTGGTTCACAGGCCGGCACTCAATCCACTGAGCCACACCAGCCAGGGCAATGTTTCTCTGTTTCTCTGTTGCACTGTCTGCTCAGTATGGGGAACAGTCCTGGCTTAGATGAGAGAACTCTGTCAAGGAATAGGTAGTAAAGAATGGTATAGGTAGCTGATATACACATGGATACCCAGTGAATCCCCATGTGGATGAAGGACCCACACTTTACATAGGAGAATATCGGGCCACACTCTTCTCAAAATGTGCTTTATGTGTGAGCCGACCTTTCCGGGCAAAGGACATTAGCCTTGTTTCCCGTGAAATGGTGCTTAGGAGATTCTTTCGTTCACTGTGTCCATCCATAAAACACTTACAAGGTGTCTAGTCTGTACCAGGAGGCCTGGTGCTAAATTAGGAGGATGCTTTGGTAGACAACGCTCACGTGACTTGAGACTATAAGGAGCCATCCTCCTAAAAGGAAAGGTGGTTGAAAGGCTTGTGATGTCTGCTCAGCTCTGGTGGGCTCTTGACAGGTCTGGTTTGGGCCAGCACAACTCTCATTCTGCTCGGAAACACTTTTTCACTGCATCTGACACTAAAAGAAAACACCGTTTCTTTTACGTGACTCACAATACTTCTGACACCCAACGTGTGGGTTTTTTCCCCACATGGCCCAGTTTTGTAACTGGCTAGATATCACTTGGATGTCCTGACTGCCTGGAATTAGGGCAGCCCCCTCGGGTAAAGGGCTCAGTCCTCAGGACTGCCCCCTCTTCAGATGCCAGTCGCAAATCCTGGGTTGTCACCTGTACTTCTGACCAGAACCCTGTTATCATTTTTAATAATTGCTCTAATGGCTTACAGAATTCAGGGCGACAATTATTTACACTTACCTATTTATTACAGAGGGTATGGTAAAGGAACCAGATGAACATTCGGGTGAAGAGGTGCAGACGATGAGGTGTGGAAGGGTCCCCAAGCGGAGGAGCTCTGTGCCCTTGGAGTTGTGGTGGGTTACTCTCTCGTGGGTGCGCCCACTGCCCCAGAACCTCTGCAAACCTCGTGCCTTAGGGATTTTTATGGAAGTTTCATCATGGAAGCATGATTGATTATTAGCTCAATCTCCAGACCCTGTCCCTTCCCTGGAGGATGGTGGGTAGGGCTGAAACTTCCAAGCACCTAATTATGGCTTGGTCTTCCTACTATCTAGTCCTCAGATGGGAGCCCACCAAGAGCCATCTCGTTAGAACACAAGACAATCCATCACCCAGAACGTTCCAAGAGATTCCGGAGCTGTGTGTAAGAGACTCCTCACCACTCAGGAAAATAAGAGGGTTTAGGAGCTCGGTGTCAGGAACCAGGGACGGAAACCAAATGCGTATTTCTTATTAGTCACAGCTGCCTATTGCATCGCCACGATGACAGAATCCATCATTCATTCAGTCACATGCTTAAAGTTGGCTATGAAGACACATGTTTATTTCTCAAGATTCTCCTTGACTGGGACCAAGGGTGTGTGTGGGGGGGTGCACCTTTTGAGCTCAAAATGGTGGTGGTTGGGGGTTAGTGAGATTTGGCGTATTTACAAGTATATTGTCTTCTTTCTATTCCGAGTGCAAACATCTCTCATCTATCCATGAGAAAACTTTCCTAAAGTCATAATAACCTCCAGTTCGGCCGTGAAAGTGCACAGGATGTTGATTTTAGATGGCTGAGACCGAGGACTTGTAACTTTCTCTGTTGGGAGCGTTTTCTCAGCGGGGCCCCTGGAAGGGAGACAAAGAAGAGGAGGGGACAGCTTCCCAGCTGTGTCGTACCTTCTTGCTGCTCTCTGTAGATCACTGCATTTCTGTCCACTTTGGGTCTTCTACTTGTAAGCTTAAAAGAATCATCGTTATGTGGTAAATCCTGAACACAAGGTTTCCCCCTTATTTCTAATGGACTTCCTGACTTTCAGGAACCCTGGTTATTTCCACAGTATCCAGAGTGTCCTTGCTTGAAGATCTGAAGCTTCTGTCAGGAGAGGTGCATTGGTCTTGATTTGGTTCATAGCATGTTTTTTCCTTCTAGAATGTTCTCCTTCTCTACCCCCTGAAATACCAGTCCTTCTGGAAAGATCAGCATGAGTCCCTCTCTTGGATAAAGGCCTCCTCATTTCACTTTGCAATTCCTCATCTCCTAAGTCCCACCATTCTTGTTATCTCACATTATTTCACATTACTTAACTCTTTGCTCTGGGTTTATTTGGCCTCCCAGCTAGACGGAAAGCTCACGCGTAGGAGGTACTATTTTTCTGTGCCTTCCGTTGGAGCCCTTGTCTTTGTTAGTGCCCAGAACAATGCTCTGCCTTTGGCAGATGCTCAATAAATGGTCACAGAATAAACGCAGGAGCCCTCGTCTGCTGAAGTCTGTTAAATCCTGAGCCCCGTTGATAACTCACCCCCGGAAAGGTTTTCAATGGCGTGTCCTCTTCTTCCCAGCTTTTCTGCGTGGTGAAGTGGAAAGAGCATAAACTTTGGTGTCAGAGAATCCACCGCTTATTCATTCAATGACCGCAGCCAAGTTTTACTCAAAGCCCCTGAACAGCGGCTGCCTCATCTGCATAGCAGAGATAATACTTTGCTCCTGCGAGGGCAGGAAGCCACTTTTGTGGGGAAGCTGGCACAGTGGCTGGCACCAGAAAGATGGCTCTCCTTGCTCCCCACTTGGACTCCACCCAGACTGCACCTTTGCCTCTGCCTTTGATCAGGTGCCTCCCAAGTGCCCCTTGTGTTCAGTGGTGTCCTGATTAATGAAAGCTTTCCAAGGAAGCTCAACTGGGTGCAAACAAACTCACAAAAACCTCCTCTAAATCTTGTGAAGCCTAGCTAGCTGTTGGAGCACATTAACATGACAAAGCAACCTCGGGACAGGGCGGTGTGTCCCAGTCCAGTTGGAGAGGGAGCCACGTTGGCTCAGCAAAATGACCAAGGGCTCCAAATATATCCGAACCCACAGCCTCTTCTTTCTGTGCTTCCCCTCCTCTGGCCCCTTGCCAGCAGCTGGAGATTTCTCAGTGACTCCCTCTTGGCCCCACTACCAAAAAACTGGGAAGGACCTGAGGTAGTTAATGCCGTTGGATGAACTGGTTGGAGTTGCGTGTGACTTCGGCCGGTGTGTTACCTCAACCAGCAGTTTTATTTTAAGCCTTTCTGTTCCAGGATGGGTGAGCTCCAGCATCAGCAAGCAGGGAAATTTTCTAGAGCAGGAAAATTCTCCAGTCTCAATCTGCCAGCCCTAAGGGTTGACCTTGAACATGGGATAGGCTAGGCTGGCTCAGGTAGGGCATCTCTCTTCTTCCTTGATGGCTCTGCTCCATCCTCTCCTGGGGAGAGTTGACATGGGCTGGGTTCTGGCTCTTGGTCTGGTGGCTGGTGGTGGCTGGCTAGAGAAGTGACTACTGTGTGATAGGCCCCTTCCAGCCTCTAGAGGGTTCCCTTCCCTGCCACTGGTACCCTGGAAAGTACCTCCTTTCTCCCTGGAGTGAAGTATCTGAACCTTATTCTAAACTCTGTCCTTATCATTTTCTATCCTAAGACCCGTAGATTCCCATTTTATGTTTTCCAATATAGTGGATGCTGTTTTAGTTAGCATTTCATTAGCAGACTTTCCACACTCTAAAAATCCTCATCAATCACCGCAGGCAGAGTGGCGCAGAGCAGGAGAATTAGGCTATGATGCAGGAGATCCAGGTTTAGTTTGCATGCCCGTCAAGGGTCCTCAGCATTCTGGGGACCCACCTCTGGGTGCTGGGTAACCAAGGACAGTTGACACGAGCCTGAGCCTTCACAGGCCTTGCAGGTTTGTGTCCCAGCTCTGCCTCTGGGTAACGGAGACCTTGGACAAGTGCCTTCACTTGTCTGGGTTATGTGTAGAATGATGGCACTGGAGTGGGTGGAGCTGACTCCTATTCCAGCTGTGGATTCTATGAATCTCTGCGCAGTGGACCTGCCTTGGAGGATTCACACTTGAAAGTGGTAGTTTCATACTGTCCCAGCCCTTC
This sequence comes from Sturnira hondurensis, assembly GCF_014824575.4. Taxonomy (NCBI): domain Eukaryota; kingdom Metazoa; phylum Chordata; class Mammalia; order Chiroptera; family Phyllostomidae; genus Sturnira; species Sturnira hondurensis. Next base: position 7,691,238 of record NW_028094846.1, on the reverse strand, counting down.
TTGTCTGACACCCTTGAACCCTTTTCTTTGTCTCTTAGTTCTTTCCTTCTTAGTTAATGATGTCTGTGGCTGAGAAACAGCCTGAGATGATCACCTTTGCCCTCCAATAGGAGGTGCTGCCAGAATTAGAGGTAGTGTGGTCCCCTTGGTTTCTCGTTTCTGAGTTACGTACTTCCCCCTCTCGATGGTTCCTTCTGTCTTCACTAGCCTCGGACACGCATGTGTCATTAATACCCATGTGTTTATTTCACCCAGTAATACGATTGCACAGTATTTGTGGTGTGGCTTTTTTGAATTACACCCGCAGAGACTTCTTCCTTGGGCTTTCCTGATTGTTCACACTCGTGTTGTCCAATCCTGTGGTTCTCAACTCCGGGTGAGTCCATTGCCCCTTCCCACCAAAAACACGTGGCACCCAGTGGAGACATTCTGGTTGCCACACTGAGTGACGACTGCTATAGACATCTAGGGGGTACAGGCCAGGAATGCCGCCGAACCTCTTCCAGTGCGCCCAGCGGCCCTGCAACAAAGAATGATGGAGTCCAACACGTCCCTAGTGCCGACGTGAAGAAACCCTCATATAATGATGTTAGTTCTTGAAGTGCAGAAACCAAATATGCCCATTTCCATGTGGCTAGCACGTGGTGTGGGGCCATGTAATGAAGGGGAGAGAGAGAGGCTTGATTTGTTGTTGTGTGACTGACCCCGGGTAGGTGTGCCCAGCCAGCTGGTGCGTTCAGTCACATTACAGCCCCCAGGAAGGGAGATGTGCCTAGGACCAGGGCGCGATACTTCTTGTAATCCTTGGAAGTGTCTCAACACTGTTCTGTCGGGACACTTCACCAAATGCCATGTGACTCAAGACCCCCAGGTAATCCAGTGGGGATACGTTCAAACAAGGACGCTCCACGGAAGAAAAGCCACAACCGCAGTAGTGACTCTGGGGCACGGGGCGCCTGCTGGGAGTGGGATTTCATTGGATGACAGTTTTTAGGACAGTGTCAGGCCCTCTTCATGGGCAACACAGGTGCTTTTCTTTGAGAGGCGAGGTCATTTAGTCTGGCATTTTTATTTTTGCTCTATTTTATCATTTTCGAGTGAGAACTATGCCAAAATATTCTAGAACGATGCTCATTGAACTTGAATGTGCATACAGATCACCAGGAATATATTAAATATATTAAAAGTGCAGAGTGTCTTAAAGTACTTCCGGGGTGACCACCAAAATCCCCCATTTCTAACAAGTTACAGGGGATGCTGGGCCATGGACACACTGGGAGTGACCAGGCCAGGCGGTAGAATGTTAACACTGGAAAGCATTTGAAAGGTCATGTAGCCTGTGTTTCGTAAATGATGGAAGTGAGACTGGAGCTTGAGGGCTGTCGGGGACAGAGTGTGGTGTCCAGATGTCCGCGTTCAGGCTGGTGCTCAAGCCCCCCCCATTCCAGTCTCATCGCACAGTCTTTTGCAGACCGACCGCCTGCTGTTGCTGATGCTGGGATTTCTCTCTTTAGAAACAAGTGGGCGGTGGCCTCCGTGCCTTCTGCCATAGTCCAAGTGTCATTTCCTTCAGGTCTCTGTCATTTGGAAGCTGTCAGTCACCACCGCTCATAACGCTTTCTCTGTTGCCTTCTGCCTCTAGGGAGTGAGTCTGGGGAGTTCAGGGAGCAGGGCCAGATGGGCAGAAGATGGCTGGGGACTGGTGATGGGGTGCCGGCAGGGTACGCGGGCTCCTTCTTTATTTGGTGCGCGCACGCTCACAGATGAATCCTGGAGCTTATCAAGCTGGCCCAGGGCCACTGTTGATGTGAGGAGGTGCAAAGAGTGTGATTCGAACTGGCGTTCCTCGCTGCTGAGACACAGGCGACAGAGCAAAAGCAGGGTTCTGTGGCAGCGAGTGCCCCCCCCTTCCCGCCGCTCCCTCACCCTTCTGCACATGGCTCTGCATTGGAGGCCCAGTGGGGAGGGGAGGAGAAGGGAGTCCTGTGCCGTCCTTCACTGGAGCCTCTTCCTCATTCATGTGCTGTGATGTCTTCCCTGGTGTCGAGTTGCTTTGCAGGCCTTTCTCATAAGTAACCCCTGCGTTTGGTGTTGGCCATGCCTCCCGGAATTCCCAAGGCGCTTCTCACTCCTCACTCGACAGTAATGCTTATGCCTTGTCTCGTAGGGTGCTTATTTACGGCTCAGGCTCATCTCCCTCCTGTCTCCATCCTCACCACTTCCTCTTTCCATCATTCTATGGTAGCATCCAGTGAAGGCATTTTTAAAAACTTCAGGGGAAAAAAGTCAATATTTTAAGCCATAAAAATCCATTGTTTTTCACAGACTTATTCTTTGAGGGTTGTAGCAGATATCAGACAACAGATTTTTTTCCCCCAGTTTGAATAACAGTAAGACTGGAACGCAGCCATTTGGCACTGGCCTAAAGTCACTCCTGTGGCTGGTGGGGAGTGGTCCCGCCAAGAATAGGCCCAGGCTATCTGATTGAAATTCACCCGCCTTGTGATTCTCGACTCCGGTGAGGTTGTTCCCTGCAGTATATTAGGCAGGACTCCAGGGGCGGGAGAACAGTGTTCTCTAACAAGATCAGAACCGGAAGAGCTGATTAGGCCCGTGCTCGAAGGCACAGGAGTGGGTAATGAGTGGTGAAGAGGTCAGCGAGGTGCTCCTGCTTTCCTGGCTCGAGTTTCAGAAGCAAGAAGGCACTCAGTGAAATGAAAATGTAACCCATTTAGTGTGGATGAAATGACATTCTTATGTTTGCAATCCATTAGTAATCTTCGGATTTCAGTGCTCCTTGGAAGCTCAGAGGCCAGCTGCGTACCCAGAATGATGGATTTGGTGGTGTTAGAACCATAGATTGGAATCTGGGGGTCCGCAGATCTGTGCCCTCATTTCTGCTACTGTTATCTGTAATCCATAAACCCTCTCAACCCGCAATCCCTGGGTGACGATTGTGGACACAGCCGAGTCCTAGGCACAGATGGTTTTGTCCTTCAAGCATCTGATACACAGTAGGTATTCAGGATAAGTTCTTGCGTAAATCAATGTATGAATGAATTAGTGTGCGAACTAAGGCCAAAGAGACCTGTTCCTTACCCTCACACAGCTTTCAGAAGCCTGTAGTCTGTAGCGATTTAGTCACATTCCTGGGTCTCATTTTCTCCACCTTAAAAGAAAATAAAGTAGACCTTTACAGGTCTAAGCTGTGAAGTTGTACATTCCCACCCTTTTAGGTAGGCAGAAACGCTTGACTACAAATTACCGTTAATGTGTAAGTCCTTACATTAGCTGGACTATAGATGGGACAGTGACCTTCATCTTTGTTCTGATGACATTCAGTGTGCCAGTGATATTAATCATGAGGTACTGTCCTCATTTCTTTGCCATCAGTATGCTTGGACCATCGCTAGCCTTGCCTTACCTATCACCTGTGGGCGAGAAGAGAGGCGATGATGGGGTATTTGGNTAGACCTTTACAGGTCTAAGCTGTGAAGTTGTACATTCCCACCCTTTTAGGTAGGCAGAAACGCTTGACTACAAATTACCGTTAATGTGTAAGTCCTTACATTAGCTGGACTATAGATGGGACAGTGACCTTCATCTTTGTTCTGATGACATTCAGTGTGCCAGTGATATTAATCATGAGATACTGTCCTCATTTCTTTGCCATCAGTATGCTTCGACCATCGCTAGCCTTGCTTTACCCATCACCTGTGGGCGAGAAGAGAGGCAATGATGGGGTATTTGGGATTATGGGACGTTCATGCTCTTAAAAGTCACATGGATTTTTGTACCCATGCATTTTGGTAGGTTGAGGGCAATTGTTTCAGTCTCAAAAAAAAAAAGAAGAAAAAGAAAAGCCAACCCTAATAGTTTGGGGGAGTAACAGAATGTGATGGGAAGAGAAGATTTGGGCTTTGTATCAGGACAGACGCTGTTTTGAACTCTATCTATGGGTGATTGCTCTTCAGTTACTGAGCTCCTCTGAGCCTAGGCCTCCTTTTGGCCCAGGGGAAATTTAGAAACAGGGCCTTAGCTAGCACAACATCGCCACATCATAGCTCTTCTTATTCTGCTGATTGCTTAGGTCAGTGCTTCGTGGTGTCGTTGCAGATCCCTCGGTTGGACAGCTGAGGCAATGTGTGTGATAAAAACAAGACCCCATGGTGGGGAGGGGCCACCTGTGTGCATACAGTAGGATATTAGGCCCACCCTAAAAGCTGTCTTTCCAAATATATCGTGTGACCAGTCGTGCTTTCAGAACTAACGGGAAAGGGTTGTTTTTCCTGGGCGATCTGACCCAAGCTGGGTGACGCCCAGTGTGGGTGAACATCCACATTGGGCCATCTTTCTCATCTTTTTACCCCATTCTCACCCCCTTCTCACTCTGGGTATGATGTCCACTACCACCTCTGATCCTCCTTGGGACGAGCGTCAGCAAACGCATGGGGACCGCAGGTGTCCGGCGGACACCTCTGTGTATATCAGAGCAGTTCATAGATGTTCTACACAAAAAGTTTCTTAGCACATGCTGGAATGTACACGGAGCCAGGTGCTAGGCAGTTTGCAGAGGAGGATCACATTAGCTTGGTTTTCCCACGGAGCCTTCAGCATCCAGGGGCCCAGCTGTGTCCCCCAGCTTGTGCTCGGGCCTTGGTGGGTGTCTGGGTCACTGTTTCCAGACTGCTGCCCCGGATGGTCTGTTGAAAGTGTGACCTTAGAGAAGAACTCAGCCCCTGCTCCTGATGTGCCTGAACTGACCCGATGGTGGGCTTAGATGTGGCGGTCAGCAGGGCTGTGTGCCGGTTTAGCCCCAGAATCTCAAAGCCATGAAGCCACAGGATGGGGAAAACTGACTGTCTGTCACCTTTCCTCTCTGGTGGCTTCGTTTGCTCCCTGCTTATCTCTGTGTGGTGGTTATTAAGTCCAAATGGAAGATAGCAACTGGTAGATAGACTGAAAGGCAGAGTCCTCTTCGCCAAGAGAAGAGTCACGTTTCCCGTTTAGGGGGGAAGGACTTAGATAGATCGTTTCCCGTTTAGGGGGGAAGAACAAATCAAACCAACAAATTTACCTTTGTCGGTTTGCATGTTTTTAGAAATCCAAGGCTTTCCCCATGTCCTTCGATTACAAAGGCAATATATGTTCACAGTGTTTGTGTCAGAAAAAAAAAAATAAGAAAGCGTAGAAGACATCACTCTTAATCTTACCAACGGGAGGAAACCCTGTTGACACATAGGCGTGGCTCCTTCTTTTTAAGCAGGGTTTTTACATACTTGAAATACTGTTGTCTGTGTAACTTAAGATCTTGGGTTTTCACTTGAAATTTCCGGGTGTAGATGGTTAAATCTGAGATTCTCAGCGCCAGCCAATATTTGTCAAATAAAATGAACAATGATATTCTAACATATGGATATTCAATATTCTCCTGAATAATATTGACATTTCCAATTTGTTTATTTTTATAACGGTGCAGTAGTCATCTTTGGTGTAACAAGCTTCTTTTGTGTTTCTGATTATTTTCTTCAGATAGATTCCCTGAAGTGTAATTATACACTCGGTCAGAAGGGCAGGAGCACTTTTAAAGTTCTTGGAACGTATTATCAAATCACTTTCCTGAAAGGGTGCGCCAATTTACACTCCCACGAGAAGTACATGGGGGGTGCTGCACCCGCACCCCAGGCAGGTGGCAAGTTAACACGCTGAGGGCCCCAGGGGCCGCCCCGTCCCTCTGGGAGGTGGACCAGAGCAGTTTCTGGTGCGTTGAGGGGAAGGTGTTTTTAAATAGGATTTGAAGGGTGAGATATGTCATGTACTTTAATTTTAAAAATCCAGTAAGTGTCAACTGGGGCCCAGAGTAGAGAAAAGCATTTTGGAAAAACTAAAATATAGGCTTTCTCCTGCTCCAAAGACCGACAGGCCAGCCCGCGAGAGCCTGGGAGAGGACGAAGCTCCATGCTAGGAGCTGACAGTAACCGCTTCTGCCTTCCCTGCTCAGTGTCAGACACTTCAATGTGAGCCAGGCTCTCGCAGAACTCTCTGGGTGACACTAATCCCTGATTTAATTACCCCTGACAGAGCTCGATGGGCCTTAATGAGCTGGGCTCCCTAATGAGCTGCATCTGGAGGTTTTGGAGCATTACCTGAAGGGTGTGGCCCTCGCCCAGGCTAACTCTGGTGGGGGCGGAGACCAGCTGCCAGCCCAGGCGCCTCCCTGCAAGTGATAGGGCAGCGTCCTTTGACCAGCAGTGCGATACTCGCTTCTAAGTGGGGAGGGGGACACGTGATATTTTCCTGGCCCTGGATCTTCAAATAGGAAGAACTATAGGGACCATTTTAAGAGTGTCATTCCCCTGCTACACAGTGCTCTTTCTGGGGACAAGGATCATTTTGCTTTTTTGCTGTTTAGCCAGTTCTCCTTATTGCCATACTATAGTTTGGGAGGGTGTACTGCTGACGGCTCTGGAGGGACATCCTAACTTGATTCCCAGGGCGGCTTAGGCCACCCTGTTGTACCCTGGCAGGGTTCCTCCCCTGGTCTTCTCTATTAACTGAGGCAAAATTGCTGCTTCGAAAGTGGGACTTCAACCAGAGAAGACAGTAGAAAAAGAAAAAGTCCAATGAATTTGCAGAAGTACATGAGTTTACAGAATAAGGCTTCCTGGGACCTCGGAACAAGTTAACCTTTGTGAGCCTCAGTTTCCTTGTCTCCGAACCGCAGTTAACAATACGCATCTTTGCTGGCTGTTTGTCAGCACTGACAGAATGTGCAGAGAATGCACATGGCTCTTAGGCCCTCCTCAGGGCCCAAAACGTGGCAGGGGCTTTGCTGTCCTTGCGGCTGTTTTCCTGTTCTCTCTACTCAACTCTCCCCTCGGAACGAACCTACTCCATGAGGACGCGGTAACTCCCAGTCTGAGAAAGACCGGGGCTGGCCTTGCTTCCAGATCCTGGCACTGAACGGATCCTGTCCAGCCACTGCTTCCTTACCTGGTGGGATCCTCGGGTCCGGCGGAAGCTGCTCTCGGGTCTTATTTCTGCATGTTCCATCGCCTGTCCTGAGACGGGCTTTAGTCTGCTGTTGGGACTGTTATTACCTCTCCCACTCACGTGTGGTCCCCAATGTCCTGGATGTAAATTCCCCACTTGGGATTCAGACAGACTTGTCTGTGAACTTCAATGGTTAGACAGCCCTGGAAGTCACACCCGCACCCTTTACAGTTGTTTCCTGGGAATTCGTTACATGGCCTGAAGTGTATTCTTTAGTCTGTTTCCCCAGGAAGATCAAGGCTATTGAGTGATGAAACGTGGCCAGTCTTCATCTCCGGGTCTGTTTGGGCACATTGACCTGGTCTTAAAGCCATGCTGACCCATTTGCACCTTTGACAGTCTGAGGCTGATTCACTCTCTGTCTGCAGATTCACACTTCTTTTTGCGACTATTTATCATATTTCTACTCCATGCTGATCAAGAAATTCCAATCCTCATGTCATATTCAGAGCACAGATAAGTGATTGCTGTGTCCTAAGACCAGCTGGCTGGTCTAGGCTTTGCCAGGTTGGGTTGCAAGTTCTAGCAACTGTCCAGTTTGTCTTTGATCTGTTCTACACCATTAAAGAACGCTTCCCCTCACATGCCCCGACTGGGGTTAGTCGTTTAGATTCTTGTCTAATACCCGAAGAGCATACACACACTGGTGAAATCACAGAAGAAAGAGGAGAGGCATTTTATCACAGATGTTTCTTCCAGATTTTAACTTCGGCATTGCTTATAGTGTCTCAAATTTGGTGCGCACAAGCACAGATAGACACGTACCGACTTCAGAAATAGCTGCGGGACTGTGAGTTCCCCAAACTAAGGGAAAGAATATTTTAAAAACCGTAGGCTTTTTCAAAAGCAGCTTGTTCGACTTTTGAGAGCAATATGTGGAGAGTGTGGGGATAAAAATCTTAACTCCCGTGAAGTTTGGCTTTTAGAATTTTGATTCAATTAAGCAGTCTTTGAATTCACCATGGAAAAGTCCCAGGTATAGAATCCCTTTGTACATAGTAGAAGTATGGGTGAGTATAGCTTACAGAGGAAAGAAGCACTCTCCAGAGAGGCTTATGAAAAGTAGAAAATGGATACCCTTTTGTTTTTTCTTTTTGTACAGTACTTCCAAACTGCGGCTCCCCTTCAGAAATGTGCTATTTGCTCAAATTCATCTAATCACAAGGAATTATGTGAATAACCTTAAATTCCTTTGTAGGGTTGTAATTAAAAGATGACAAGGACCCCAAACAATTTGGCTATTTAGTTGAAACTTACATTATTATTATTATTATTACCGGTTTTTACCAGAACCTCCTGATTGTTTCACCGGGGCATTGAGAGTTACCATTTGTAAAGAAATTGCTTCTGTCTGGAATAAAGGTCATTTTCTCTTGGTGCATAAGTTGACATGAAAAATTACATCTACAGCGAACATTCATGTTTTGGATCAGATGCGTGTGGGATGTGGTTGACCTGACAAACTGCTTAAATAAATCATCAGAATGGGATGCCAGCCACCCAACAGTTGGAAGGAGCTGGAGAGTGAAATTGGGACGCTCTGGGTCCACGGAGTCCGATGGCACCTGTGTCCACGACGCGGTTCAGCGGACGGCCCGCCCAACGGTAGGAGACAGTCAGCCGCATGCCAAGGGCCCTCAGGGCCCTCGGATCAACCTTGCACTCCAAGAAAGAGGTGGCGAGCTTATACGGAGAGGGTTGTCGATTAGGCTCAGAGCCATAGCTGGAGTTGAAGGACAGACAGCACAGTGGTTTGACTCTGGAGCTGCAGGCCCAGACACAGTAGGTCCGAGTGCCGAAGTCCTTTGGTTTGTAGAGGAGGTGCCAGGGGCGGGGAGAATGGCAGAAAGTACTGTGACTTGGTAACGAGCTGGATTATGTGTCAAGGAAGACGACAAATGGGTGCTTCTCGGAATACAACACATTAACCATGGAGTCTTCTAGAAGCCACTGCTTCACAGTTTTTAATTGAACAGTTTAATATTTCCAGAGAAGAGAGAGGCCATAATGAAATTTCCTGAGTGTTCAGTCGACATTAAAGTCTTTCACATTCGGGAATGTCAAGCCAATAGAAATAAATTTCACACGTATTCGAGAAGATCGGGTGAGGGCGTTGAAAGGTGACTTTGGTTTAAGAAGTTAAAGCTTTTTTTCTTTGCTACCCAGATGACTAGGGCCTGATGATGACCTGTCCAAGATGCCTGATGGTCCCAGCGATCGTTCACCCTGATGAATACCTTTGAGGCTTATTATTTGTGCTGCTTATTTGTCATGCAGTATATGTGAGCTTTAAAATACTGCTTACCTTTCCCATATGTTTTGAGTCTCTGATCACAATGCCTGCTTCCTTCTGGTGTCATGAGAATGAACCACACAGAACCCGGTCCCTTTAGTGGTATCCTTGATGGTTACTTAGCCCAGGCTCCCTAGGAAACAGAGCCTAAAGACTAAATTCTGAATCCTTATTTGCAAGGCAAGGAGTGGAATACTAAGGAGAAAGGGCTGGGAGAGAGGGGGTAGGAAGAAGGGATGTGCAATAATGTATTATATTCTAATGGCCAGTGCTTCATGTCACCAGAAAGAGGACTCCGCAGCTCACCTGACACACCTGTTTGGCTTTGCCTAATGGGAAGCCTGTGGACAGGGCCTTACCACATCTTGGAGTGGTTTCTGGAAGGGAAGGAAGAGAGAGCATTTACCTGCCTGGCTTTTTTCCTTGTCCTCTTTCCCATCGGTCAGTGTCTACACTCAGGAGTTATCCGTGCTTCTGGGTGGCACCACCTGGCCCCTTTGGGGCCACTCAGCAGGCCAGATCTCAGACCCCAAAGGGTCGTGTGACATCTGATGCGAAAGCTGCAGGAGGCGCCACGACGCAAGGTGGGCAGCCAGTTCACCTGCTTGTATTGGATGTCCCTAGCCAAGGGGGAAGGTCTGTCACTCCCAGGCCTCGTGATGATGGTGTGCTGCTGCTGATAATGGCTGATGCCCTAATGGCTGATGGTGACGATGAAACACTGCCTGTAGTAATGGAGCCAGGAAGGTGCTCGAAGGGGCCAATGAGAATCCACAAACGAGAAGGGAAGTTTTCAGTATAAGGATAGGTTCAACAGCTTTTATTCAGAGAGGTGAAGGTCAAGAGACGTTCTAGTTTGTGATTACGAACTTGTTCACAACATCTTAGAATATTAACAATAAGGGGCATCCTTTGAGGCTTGAAGGAGAGACTTAATTTGGGAGAAAATGCAGGAGGTATGATGATCGCTTAATATAGTGGGTAGTAAACAGAGCGAATGTATTACCCTCAGAGGTGATACTGTCGGAAAAGACAAATTGGTTGAAGAGTCATTCAGGCAAGTTTATATTTTATGGAGCCATCATCGGCCACTAGGAGGAAATTAAGGGTGTTTAGGGCGGTGGCCCTAACCCTTTGAGATTGAGATCACCAGAGACAGCGATGTCCTTCCTTTAATATACTTGGTGTCATTCTCAGTGACTGCATCCCGGTCTGGATGGATCATTGGTCTGAGCCTATATGGAGTGTTTTTCATCCCTCTCTTTATCATTGATATCCGTGGTAATTTCGGGGACTTTCTCCCGTGCGGGAGGTGCAGGGAGACGTGGGGGCTGCGTAAGAACTGGTGTCTCCATATCTAGGGAGGATGACGTTCACCTTGATGAACGTCAATTAGCATTTCATTCCCCTAAGTGGGTTCTTCTCCATCCATTTGATCTTCGCATGGTCCTTTGAAACACAAATACATACAACACATCAGTTTCATCATCCTCATTCTTTGCCTAAATTAATCTCGGTAGTTGGATTTTCTTCTCTTTATTTACCAAAATCCACGCACCAGAAGGCTTGGGCCAATTCTCATTTCTCTATAAAACCATCTTTGACCATTTCATTCTTCATGCCCTTCCAACTGATTTAAATCATTTGACGTGTATTGTCTTTATCGTGAATACTCAGCTTTCTGCTCCGTTGAATTGGTTGCGAATCACTTTGTACATAGATTGTGTTGCTCTCACCAGATTTGAAGCCCTTTTAAGATGGACAGTGACCTCTCTCAGGTTCCCACAGCTTAGAGTGCAAGTCCAGGCCCTGGGCTGGTGTGGAGTGACGTGTTGGCAGATTCGGGGGCGTATGTGCCTCCATCCAGACGGACTGGGTGGGGGGGGGGCAGCGGGCAGCTCTCCGCAGCCCCTTGTGGAAATGCTTCCTCACCGCTGTTGGAAAATGAAAGCCATCCTTAATTCGCAGTGAGAGTCATAAAAGTTGCTGCCCCTGTTAGCGGTGCTAACTCACTCTGCTCCCTCCTCTTATCAAGACATGCCAGTGAATCCTAAAGACCTCCTAATTGGTAATAAAGGGGATGTAATCTCCTATCTGATTTCCAAACAGCAATTGCCTTCCCTATCTGTGTCCCCTTGTTCCTCTGGGCAGTGGCTTCCGTGGTAGCTGTTAGCGAAGTGCTTCAGGCAATATACATACATCAGATGTGGAAATTCAGCCTTGCCGAGTTCCTCTCGGGCTCAAAGCTGAGCTGATGCCACAGAGCCTCGCCAAAGCAGCAGCAAGCTAACGCTCGCCCCCTCGCCCAATCTGTGCTGGGTCTCGGGCCCTCTTCGTCTTCTCTCTCCCGGAAAGAATTTTGAGGGAGGGGATTCATTTGCAATGGGAGGCAGAGAAGAGACTCGAGTGAGAACGATGTGTGAGAACGGTGTGAATAATTCCGCCTGGAACACGCTACTCCTGTCAGCCTCGGTTCCATGGTCTCCCAGATGCTTTTCGAGGGGGTGAAAGGGGGTGAAAGCAAGAAGGAGGCAGGGGCAAGTGAGGTTAGTTGGGGCTTCCTTGGCAGGCTGAGCCCTCTAACCAGGCTCCTGGCTACCTGCTCTGAAGCCAGGTATTATTCATCGGTGGGCAGGGGGAAGGGCGTGTCCACTGAGGTTCGCCCGTGGGTCGGGGAAGGATGCTGGTGCCCTGTGCTGCTTCGAGACATCTGTGGTGTGTGCACCGAAGCCCTCGGTGGGAAACAGCTCCCAGAGTCTTGTGATATTCAGACGTGCATCTGAAAGGCTTCCTGCCAAACGTCTCTTATTGGAGAGGGCAAAATTAACTGCCCGTAAATCAGACCTCTCACACAATGGGCCTGTCCCCTCCTAGGCAAGGTGGGCATAGTCTGGGGCTAATCCTTTTACTTCTTTCCTCTCTGAGGGACCACTGGATTGGGCTTTGTGCCTGGGGTTAGCTCCCAAGTCAGTCTGGAGGCCTCCCTAAGGCTTGGCTGTGCCAGGTGCCACCACACCACTGGCCAAGAAGTCATCAGTTCAAGTGCCAGGGTGGAAAGGTGCAGCTTGGAATGCATAGCTCCTGTCTGTCGAGGAAGTCTGCTGTCGAGAACCCAGAGCTCTTAACAAAGAAAGAAGTAGCCCTGGGGGCTACCAGGAGCCCCCTGGGTTGGAGTGAGGATAAGAAGGAGGGGTAGGAACGTCGGGGTCTACCTTCTGTGATCTGATTGCCACCATTGGGCCACTGACCTACTGACCTAGGGTTGTATAGTCTGTAGTCCCTGTGAAAAGGGAAACATCTGTAAAAAGGGGAGCAATACCTACCCTGCCTCCTCTGTGGGGTTCTGAGGGGAAGCAGCTGCCCCACTGTGTCTGCAGGAACTCGGCGCCTCCCAGAGGATGCTGGGCACTCGGTAGGCGTTAGTGGAAAGAAAAGTCCAGTAGCGACCCTTTGTGGGAGTTTTCCCCGTTAAGTGAATATGAACATTCACGTGCCACTTGGTGTTGACCTTCCATGCGTCCCGCTGACTGCTGGATGGAAGCCATCCCCTCCCTGTGGGGCTGTGCTTAGACCAGTAATGCGTCCCACTTGGCGTCCTTGACGCCCTCCATGCAACCTTGCAGAAGGATGGGCTTCTTCACCCCTGACGGGTAACTGACCCTGCTCAGGTCCAGCTGCTTATGGTTGGAGTGTGGTTTTAAAGTAAGTGAGGCAGAGCCAGCTGCCCGGGGCATTCCTTGGAGTGTTGCAGGGTGCCCTGGCCTGGGAGCTGGGGCTGGCACCCCCTAGAGGGAAGACAGGGTGAGGGTCCAGCCAGAGGCTGTGCTGTTGAGGGTGGAGACTCTAGCTCACTGTCTTAAGGGAAGAGACTCTCACCCTCAACCTTTCCCCATAATTGATTGCAAGCAGGTTTGCCTCCAGGGCTTGGGAATAAGGAGGGTGGTTCCTGTCATCTCCTTTGTGGAAACTCAGTGAGTCGGGTGAGTTAGGTAGTGTCTGGACAGAACGCTGGCCACTGTGAAGGTGGGAGTGTAGGGCTGAGTGGGGACCTGAGTGGTTAAGTCACCAGGATGGGGCGTGGAGCCCTCATCCAGTCAGTAGGACCTGAATTGAATGTGGGGTCGGGGGTCTTGAGGGTGGGATAAGGTAGACAGAAATGGGAGTGACCCCACTGTACTCTCTAAGAGTCTTCTCTCCGGCACCCTTGACCTTGCTTGACCTTGCTTGACCTTGCACTTCAAGGCTCTGCCCTGCCGCCACAGTCCAGCAGCAGTCAGGTACTTCTGAGTTGTCCCTGCTCAGCTCCCAGGGCCCCAGACACCACGAGTAATCAGGTTGACGGGAGGCAAAGTCAGCCCCACTGCCTGGGCACTGCTTTGGTGCCATGGTGCTCTGCCCCTCCAAGGACAGGTGCGATGTGGCTCCTGTCACTTCTGCTCCCAGTCTCCAGCCGTCCACGGGTCCTTCCACGTGAACTCACTGGGACCTCTCTCGTCCCTCAAGGACACAGGTTTACTCTCACTTCTTCCTTGTTGCAACTTATTTTAAAACCAATTTTGGCTGGAGGAGAAAAGGATTCGGCAGGTCACAGCAGGGTCCCCATCGATCTCTCTTTTCCCCCGATAACCTCGAAGGGCTCCAGGTAGACGAGTGTGCTCTTCCTTGGCATCCACGTCTCGGCTCAGGCCAGGGACTGAGGCTGCCAGCCCCCTGCTAAGTGGGCGGAGAGGTCCCCTCGTTTGGCTGCATCTGCTTCCGCCCTGCTGACCGTATCCCGGAGCCTTTCTGCTCCGCCGGCCCGGCTGCCATCCAAGTCCTCCCCTGGGACTCCCCCAGCTTGAACTCTTGGCCCATTTAACCTGCCTCCCAGCTCAAAGCTGGGGCCTCACCCCAAAACGCAGACTCTTGAAAGGACGTGTGCACCAGAGGCCTGCCTTTTCACCTGATTTTAGGGCCTCTCCGATCAGCAGATCACGTGTAAACTGAGAGCTAATGGAAGCCCGAAGAAAGTGGAGGAGCGAAGGAGATGGAGGCAGAAACCCTTTGACAGATCACTTTGACGCTACAGGCAGTAACATGCCGTCTCCCTTTGTTTCACCCCACACCCCAGAAAGTGTAAGGGAGCCCGTGGATGAGAGACTTCGGGCTCAGGGAAGATTGTATCTTGCCCACGTCACACAGCCGCCCCGGGGACAGAATTGCTGGCCGCACACCCAGCTCCCTCTGATTTCGAGGGCCAGGTTCCTCTGAACTCCTTGTGCCCTGGAGTTCACCTGCTTCCGTCTTTCCATTTCCCTGCTGAGCAAGCGGAGTGTGTGCCACTTGTTCAAGGTCATGGGCTTTTTTTAGGGGCATAGACCCCTCCGTCTTTCACCCGGTGCCATTCCTCTGAGGCACCCAGCACTCCCGTCACCTCTGCAGGAGTAGAAAGATGTCTGGTGGCCCTGTTTCTGAGTCACGATCAGAATGAAAATCTTTATTTTCGCATGTAGCTTACAGAAGGGTAAGGTCAACCTGGATGTTGCGACGCTGGCGAGCTGCTTTTTTATAGGACGAAGAAGTCAGAGCAGCCACAATAAACTACAGCAAAAGCAAATAACACCTGGCCTAGGGAGTTTTTAGGTCAGAACTCTTCCGAATCCTCCGGGAGGGAGATGTCCCACACTAGCAAGCCACCTGCACTCATGGAGCCCAGCACAATGGTCTGATGTGCACAGAACCCTGAGATGACCGCAGGGTGTGCTGGTACTAGATCCCCTGAGCTTGGTTCAGCAGAAGGAGGGGCTCTTGCTAAGGAGACCTTGGACACCGACCGGCATGACCCTGTGCCAGGGACACGTCTTCACCCACTGCAGCCGGATCACAGTGTCCAGGCAAGTGGTTGTCTTCTTTCTAAGGGCAGGGCTTCTCCCATCGAATTCCTGCAGCCATGAAAAAAGCTAAGGCAAACACAGACTTAAAAAGACCAAGAGACGCCCCCCCATGTGAGTGAGCTGGGGAAGGGGAGGCTCATTACGGGAGAAAGGGCCGCTGGTTCGGAGTGGAGCGCCCTCCTTGTGCCTGGGACTCATGAATGTGGCATCAAAAGAATAAGCTTACTTAAGAAAAGGAAAAAAAGAACCCCAGCAGCTGAGGGAATTCAGGAACTCCTGGGAACTAGCCTTAGGAAGGTCTTTTCAGTTTGACTGGGGAAGCGAGTTTTTCTGGGGTCTGGCCTTGCATTTTTAGCTTTGTGTGAATCCCCACCAAGAAAGCCCTTTGGGGTGCCTGGGGGAGGAGAGAGCCCTTTATGAAAAGGGGGTGGTAAATTATTTCATAACCACCAGTGTGGCTCAGGGTACGGGTCTGGCTTCTCAGTGCTTGGCTTCTATTCTGTCTTGATGTAAAATTTCCCGGAATCTCACCAGGGCCATTGAGGGTGTTTTGATGTGCGTTCCATTGTCGCAGCTCAGCCTTTTGATACTTCAATTAGGCATCGAGTGAGCAAACAAACACGCTTCTCCAGGGCTTTCCGAGCTCAAGATCGGAGAAGGGAGAGCGCCTACGTGGCTCCATTTTCAGGTTCTCAGGCCACCTGGCTGCTGCTTTGGGTGTCGAGCAAATAAACATCACAAAACGTGACTGCTGCTCTTGGGTGCCACACAGAACGGGAAGGAGAAGGCTGTTCCCGGATTATTTACCCCGGTGTTGACCATGACTCCCACCGTGGGCCGTGCGTCAAGGCACCCACCCGGCAGGTGGGTGTCTTTCAACCGCCCCTCCTATTTCTCACTCTGCCCTGTTTGTCTTCTTGCTATTTTTGGACAGAGAGACCACTTCCACTGGTTGGTTGTCATCAAGAAAAGACAGGTGGTTCATGGGTATCCTTGAGATGGTTCTGTGTGATACTGAGAATGAGGAGCATTTTCCACAAAAGGCAGACGGGAGGCAGAGGCAGCCAAGAAGGCACTGAAATAGCTCAGAGCTGAATCTGCACTGTCGGGCGTGGGCAGGTCCCCCCCCCCCCCCCGGGGTGGTGGAGCTCTGGAAGGCCTGGCTCCCAGAATGTGGCTGGTTTCGGCTTTGGAGTTGCTCAGATTAGTGAAAGGTTCGGGACGAAGTGAGAGAAGGAGAGGGACCCAGAACGTCCTCTGCATTTCTGCAGCTTCTTTCGAGTTGAGAAGGACTCTTTAGCCAGAGCCTCCAGCCAGAACCTCGTTTCCATGGCAACCCACTGGCAGCCTGCAAAGCTGACAGTCCACTCTGGAGCTAGTGTTGCCGAACCAGCAAATGGAATAAGACACGTTTTGTTTCCTGGGTTATTAGCATTAAGCGCGCGCGCGCACACACACACACACACACACTCAGAGGTATGTAGAAATCTGTGTATTTAGTAGCAGATTTCATTTCTTCTTTGTTGACCTTAACCATGAATCCTGTGCATTTATTTGACCCTCTGCACTGGGTTGGTGAGGAAGACACGGTGTCCGTTGCCGATGGAGCTGCTGGCTCTGGGGGGTCGTCACACCTTGAACTCCATCAGGCATTCGGGTGCTGGTGTCCCCCCAGTGCAGAGGGGCTTGTGGCTGACTTTGGTAGCTCTGAGAAGGCTTCCCAGTGACAATGACATTCAGGCACTGACAAAAAGGAGTGATAAAAGTTATTCAGGTGGGGGATGGGAGGAGAATGGCATGCCTGTGGAAGCAGTATCTATTCAGTGGGAAATAAAGCCAGTCATGGTTTTTGTTTCTCACCACGTTCCTGAGACCCCCTCACCTCCAGTAGATTCTGGCCCCCAGCTGCTGATGAGAGTCTGGGTGCAGAATTACGACTGTGTGCTGATTTCACGGCTGTGGACCAACAGCCTTCCCAGGCCTTCATCTACATANCCGTTGCCGATGGAGCTGCTGGCTCTGGGGGGTCGTCACACCTTGAACTCCATCAGGCATTCGGGTGCTGGTGTCCCCCCAGTGCAGAGGGGCTTGTGGCTGACTTTGGTAGCTCTGAGAAGGCTTCCCAGTGACAATGACATTCAGGCACTGACAAAAAGGAGTGATAAAAGTTATTCAGGTGGGGGATGGGAGGAGAATGGCATGCCTATGGAAGCAGTATCTATTCAGTGGGAAATAAACCCAGTCATGGTTTTTGTTTCTCACCACGTTCCTGAGACCCCCTCACCTCCAGTAGATTCTGGCCCCCAGCTGCTGATGAGAGTCTAGGTGCAGAATTACGACTGTGCGCTGATTTCACTGCTGTGGACCAACAGCCTTCCCAGGCCTTCATCTACATACATGCTCTCAGGGACAAGCACGCTTCTACTGTTGTGTGGCTGCGTGAGCCGGGCAAGCCTGGTGCAACGGAGAGTGGAGAGGGCGGCCTGGGATGGTTCTAAAAGACAGCTTATAATGAAATATTTGAATTTTTGGTTGTTTGGGGATTAGAATTCGTTTTCCCTAAGACATCCCCACCATTAGTTTGATTCTCCAGGTAATGACTTTTTAAAAGAGGGGCCGTACCTCTTCTGAATTACACTACCTTAGTGGTCTTTGCTTTAGCAGATTTCTTTATGCACCTAGGAGTAGACTAATTTGCATATTGACACCAAGAATATAAAGATAAATTATTTCTTTCAGAGCACTGGAGAGCGAGGTCCACCTCCGCCGTGATGTTCTACAGAGCACCCCCCGGCCCCCCCATCTCCAATCGGTGCCAGTAATCCTGTGAGCGCTCTATGCGTAGTAATTGGTGATAATTGAAAATAGCACCCATCATCTTTAAAGAAAAAAAACCCCACCTCAAACTGATTGCATTTTTATACAAAAGCTATTTTTGTTACCAAGCATCACTAAATAATCAGATGGTCGTTATCACACACTCCATATTACTACTAATGTATATTTAGTCTTTTCATTCATTCAATACTATGTTCAAGGCAGTGTGTTGGGATATAAATATAAAAAAGAACAAGTCCTATTTTCAACAATCTTACATTTACTGTGTTTGTGGAAGGGAGGGTGGAGATGTATAAATAAATATGATACAGAGCTGAATGAAGTAATAGCTATATTATATATATGTGTGTGTGTGTCTCACTGTGCCTCACACATACCACATTATGTAAGTGTAAAGTGATCGGTAGGGTAAACAAACATGCTTCAAACACGCATGGAAGAAATGATTCATTTTGATGGGTGTCCAGAGCCTTCAGGACAGAAGGGCTTTTACGGAGGAGACAACGCGTACCTAGAATTGCAAACAGTGAGTGGTCTTTTGCAGGTATCGAGGAGGACACAGCAGGGCAAAGGTGGGGTATCGCGGGGTGCACCTCGGGATGGTGAGTGGTCCGGTGAGGAAGGACACAGTGTGTGGCACCTGGAAACAGACCCTTGCTTTTGGAGGACCATGACTGTCATCCTGCCTAGGAGTTCTGCCTTTTGTTTTTCTGGTGGGTTGAGTGGGAAATGAGCAGCTACTGAAGACCTCTGAGGAGGGAAATGACGCCATCGTGTGTGTGGCTGATTGTCGGTGAACTGTGTGATCCCAGGGGTTCACAAGCTCCACGGGGTGAGGCACTGGTCTGCTTTGCCCACGCAGACGTCCTGAGGACTTGGCCCAGTGCCTGGCACAGGGAAGAGGCTCAGTGGGTAACCGTCGAATGGGGTTCTACCAGGTCTTTAGGAATTTATGTCTGGGGATCACGTGAAAGGAGAGACATGGGAAGGAGTCCAGGCAGGAGGTTGAGGGTGGCAAGCCTTTCCAGAAGCTCTAGAGAGAACCTTGGAGCCTGAGCCTGAGGCTGGGAGTGGCAGTGAGAAGGGAAAGTACATAGTCACCATGTGAGTGCAGGGCTGAGGGTCGGGTGTGTCCCTTGTATATTAAAAATAAACAGCAGTCTAGGAATGCCACTGACCATGGCTCAGGACTGCAAGGACTAGGGGTGGAAGGTGAGGTGCCCTCAGGAAATTCACATGAACACTCCNATGGTGAGTGGTCCGGTGAGGAAGGACACAGTGTGTGGCACCTGGAAACAGACCCTTGCTTTTGGAGGACCATGACTGTCATCCTGCCTAGGAGTTCTGCCTTTTGTTTTTCTGGTGGGTTGAGTGGGAAATGAGCAGCTACTGAAGACCTCTGAGGAGGGAAATGACGCCATCGTGTGTGTGGCTGATTGTCGGTGAACTGTGTGATCCCAGGGGTTCACAAGCTCCACGGGGTGAGGCACTGGTCTGCTTTGCCCACGCAGACGTCCTGAGGACTTGGCCCAGTGCCTGGCACAGGGAAGAGGCTCAGTGGGTAACCGTCGAATGGGGTTCTACCAGGTCTTTAGGAATTTATGTCTGGGGATCACGTGAAAGGAGAGACATGGGAAGGAGTCCAGGCAGGAGGTTGACGGGGGCAAGCCTTCCCAGAAGCTAAAGAGAGAACCTTGGAGCCTGAGCCTGAGGCTGGGAGTGGCAGCGTGAAGGGAAAGAACATGGTCACCATGTGAGTGCGGGGCTGAGGGTCGGGTGTGTCCCTTGTATATTAAAAATAAACAGTCTAGGAATGCCATTGACCGTGGCTCAGGACTGCAAGGACTAGGGGGTGGAAGGTGAGGTGCCCTCAGGAAATTCACATAAACACTCCATTCAAGGGGTAGTTGGGGAGCGGAGCTCCGCATGGGATAGGAGGACCACAGCGAGGAACGTGGGCGTGGCCATGGCAGAAGCAGTCATTCACGTGCAAGGAGGCGGGGCCCTGGGTCTCCCGGGAAGGGAATGGAGGGCAAGGTTGTGAGGACAGGAGATAAAACCCGGGGAAAGCTTGTCTTTGATGGGTAGGAAATCCAAAAACGGGAGACTTGGGAGCGAAGTCAGAACTGAAATTAAGAGAGGAAAGGATCGAAGAATTCGGAAGAGTGTTTTCTGCTGGAGGACGTGACCAAGGAGCTCAGTTTGGAAGGAAACGGGCAGGGTGAAGGCAGGTAGGAGCTCACTGCCTTAGGTAAGAGGTACGGGCACTTCCAGCAGAATGGTGGAATAAGAAAAGATCACAGGAAGATAAAAATGGTGGGTGAGGAAGTGCAGCACAAGTGTGTTAGGCAATGAAGGAAAACAAAGATGAGGGTTGGGTTTCAGGGAGAATCAGGGTTGGTAAGGACTTTTTGTATTTTATGAAGGGCAGTATGCTTGTGAGCTAACGGGATAGAAACTGTTATGTAAAGATGTAACAAACCTTTAGTTTCTATAATATGGGGAAAGTATTTTGATTCTGAGTAAAGAAGCATTATAAGATACATGCTTCCATGTACACAGAAAATAATACACCTGTGCATGATTTTATTTTATTTTATTTAGTTATTTTAAAGGTTTTATGTATTTTTAGAGAGAGGAGAAGGGAGGGAGAGAGGGTGAGAAACATCAGTGTGTGATTGTCTCTTGAGTGCCCCCTACTGGGAACCTGGCCTGCAACCCAGGCATGTGCTTTGCTGGGAATTGAACTGGTGACTGTTTGATTTGCAGGCTGGCACTCAGTTCACTGAGCCACACCAGCCAGGGCCCAAGTGCGACTTTAATATGATCATGTCAAACACAGTGAGTAAACACAATGTGGAGTCTTACTAATAACAATCATCTAGGTGGTCTCAGATTTTCTGTATGGAAAGAGGGCTTCTCTGTAAGTGCTGTGAGGTCACTGATGTGCCATCATGGTCTGTCTGTGTCTAGCTCACCATTGCCCAGTGATGGTGACATAGTCCCAGAAAGGATGAAGATGAGGTCCGATGGAGTAAGAACTTGATGGCCCTGGATTTGGGTTTTCTGAAAATGTTAGGAATCCTAGACATTGAGATACTTTGGAAGGTTATTGGGTGTTTCACCTGGTCCTCCAGAAGATTTCCATGAAGAGTATTCCCACATTATGATGTCCTGCCCACTGTTAGTGTGTCTGGGATCTACAGTGATGGAGGTATCAGTGTAGATGGAAAAAAAACGGTCTCGTGGCACTTGACGTGCTTGTTCTTCCTTTTGGCCAGCTAGAGAGTTGAGTTGGCATAGAAACCAACAGAAAACAATTTTCCATTTTTTTCTTAACCAAGTAACATAGCCAAATAGAAGCAAATACAATCCCCCCCCTCCCTCTGTGAACGTTAAAGGTGTATCTTGCCCCAGGGCGCCAGGGCCCAGTGATTGGACACACACGGGAAGCTGGCTGAGATGCGTGCAGAAAGAGCTCCCTCAAGGAACCTGGAGACCACTGAGTTCGGACCCACACGGGCTCCTGGGTCTGTCGGTGGAAGGGGAACCGGCACGGGCAACACAGAGGTGCTTTGTGTTTTAAAAACTACTCAAAAATGGCTAACAGGCAACGGCGCATCAGTAGTGAGAGAAGTGCTCAGAGGCAGGGAGTGGCTGAAGAAATGGCACCTCTCTGCGTCTATCGCATGCGGTGAGTTAGGCTGTTCCAAGTGTGCAGGAAAGCGTTCAAGGGAAAATCTAGGGCACAAAGCTCTGTGTAGTACAGTACAAGTTGTGTAACATTAAGTGTTGTGCATTTGCCTAGAAAGTGTACCTGTGGGAATATTGTACCCCAGTAATGTATTGTGATAGGATTATGAGTGATTATTGCTTTCCTTTTTTTATTTTATATACTTGCCAAGATTTATCTAATGAGACTGTTTTATTTTTACAAGCATACAGGTTGTTTACACGTGAACTTAAATAGTGTCAAAGTGTGAACTGCCCAGGTGCTCTCTCCTATTGTTTCTTTCCATTTAATGTTCACCTGAATCGGGTCTGGGTTTCGGGGGCCTAATTTTATTCTCCCTGTGGGTTTGTGTTTACAAGCAAACCTGGGGTGAATCAGAACTGGCTTTGTTTAGACTCTAGACTAGAGCAAATCAGAACTGACCTGTTTGCCAGACACTTCCCTGTGGGTGAAGAGGGCCGGCACGGTGGTGAGGGACAAGGTGCTGCTCCTCCCCATCTGTTGAAAGTGGAAGCGGCTGCCAAGGCTCCTGCCCCTCCCGCCTTTCTCCCTCCCTGTCCTGCTGCTCCCTCCCTCAGTCTTCTCCTCCTCCGTGCTTCCTCTTCTTCCTCCCCCTCCCACCCTGCTCTTTTCCTTGGCACCTTCTCTGATGTTCAAGTGTTCTATTCCTACGGTTGAACCACATTCACTGGAGGATGAAGAGCTGGCGTAGGACTGGTTCTTGGACATCACTGATGAATGCACCAGGAGCCAGAAGACAAGCAAAATGAGTGTTTTGACTGTGGCCCGCCAAAGCAGACCATTTTTAAAAATTGATTAAAAAACCCCATTTGTGGTGATGGAACTGTTTTGCACCTTGGCTGTGCTGGTAGATAGATGAACCTCCACACATGATAAAATTGCATAAGATACACACATGCACACATGAGTATAAGTGAAACAGGAATTCTGAAAAAGATCATTGGATTGTGTCAGTGTTAATAGCCTGGCCGTGATATTATACTGTAGTTTTGCAAGATGCTACTGTTGGTGGAAGCTGAGTAACGAATGCGTGCCATCTCTCTGGATTTCTTACAACCACAAGTGAGTCTATAATTACCTCAAAATAAAAAGTTCAATTAAAAACTGATAAATACACATGAGCCATTGATGTCATGTAAGAGCCATTACCCATGTGGCTCAGAATTCTGCTTTAATGGTAAAAACAATGCATTTTAAACAAGTATCTATTAAGAAATTATCATGTATTGGGCACTATGCCTGCTAGACACTCTACATGCATTATTCTCTTTAAATCGGTTCATCAGCCTTATGATGGGCATTATTATCCTCGCATGACATGCAGGGAACCCGAGGCTTGAAAAAGTTAAGCAACTTGTCCATGCTTCCCCAGCGAGTAAGGAAGCAACCCCGGCACCTGACTCCGACGTGTGCCCACTAATCACTAACTTGACTCCCTCTGTTGTGTTCTGTCAGGTAACCCGTTGGCCATGAGCGTTGGCCATGAGTGACACCTGAGTCGATTCGGTAGGGGTGTCTTGTCCGTCCTCAGCCATCACTTCTCAGCATCGATCCTGTGGGGCTCATTCCCCTGTGGGGCTATCTACATCCTTGCTGCGCTGATTTATGTGACCCATCCTCCTCTTTCTAGTTTACTGCTCGGTTTTACTGTCCGTTAGGTTTATGTCCTGCTAGTCGACTGGTGTGCCTTTTAGAGTTAAATTCTTTCTCTTAGGTTTCTGTGGGAAAGTCCTCATTCCCTTTTTGCCCGCTAATGACGGGTCAGGATTCAGCGGGGCTTGTCCCTGTCATCAGTGCGGGGCAGGTGAAGGGGTAAACCCCGGGGCCAGAACTGGGAGAGTGCAGCAAGGTTGGGACCACTGGACAGCTAGAATGAGGGCAGAGATCGGGCACGTGGAGATGAGAGTGAAGAGGTGAGTAAACCAAGTAGGTGCCCAAAGGGGGAAGACAGAACCAACACAGACCCGAACGAGGCAGCTACAGAACTGGCACACCCAGAGGAAACCAGACGGTGGTAGAGGAAGGCAAGGATGAGAACAAATCCAAGGTCACGAGGAGACAGCATTGAGGAAACGTGGGAACTGGCATGTGTGCCTCCCAGGAGAAATGAGCAGCTCCAGGACCTGGCCAGCACCACATGCCACCCTGGTGGCCCTGGCTCCGAGGTGCCTCTGTTAAGACTTTAATCACTGAAGCTTGAATGTCCTAAGATGGTCTCATTTTAGTTCAAGGGGTGGTGGAGGGGAGTGGCCTCTTTTCTGCCACACAGAAGCTGGACACAGCCTCAGGTGTGTATGGCCTGGTTTGGGGCCAGTGCAGGGGGTAGGAGTTGGTGGCTTCTCGGGCAAGTTGCTGAGCACGTGCAGAGGAGGGCCGCTGGCCTCGTGCGGGTCGGCTCTGTCTGTGCTCGCAGGTCCCTTTTCATGGGGCATTTCGTGCAGGGCTGGGGAAGAATTGGTTGGCTAGTGTCAAGTTCAAGTTAGCTCTACAAAGATTGCCCGATGGGAAAATGAAAGAGGACCTTCACAACCAGCCACAGGGGAGAGAGGTCATGGTAGAGCGAGGGGCAGGAGAGGATGCTGGGAAAGAAATTACAGGAAGAGCTTGAACATGTTAAGAGACTGACTCAAAAAAAGGAAAAGAGAAGGATTCTGGGTGTCTAAGCCAAAAGGTGGAGATAAAATGTGACGCACCTGTCGTATTAGAATTAGGGGGATGTCTCCACCTCACGCTTTTCTCACCGCCCCCCTTCCCAGGCTACGTCTCAAACCCGAGGCATTAGGCGAGTGAGGGGAAGGGACCTGAGATGCCTGTCTGGGAGGCGCTCCCTGTGGCAATATTGGTCAAGAGCCGGGAGGAGCCACTTCCCCACTGGAGAGCATGACCAGTATCCACCTTTGAGTTGGTGTCCCCCGTCTGGTTGTTGCCCAGTGTCACCCACCCTGGCTGGACACATGCCAAATGCAGTGTCCTGTAGGAGCCCTCCCTGGGGAGCGGGGCAGGAGCAAGCGGTTGTGGGAACAGCCACCGGGGGTTGCCATCAGTTGCTTCCTCTCCTTCGGTGGGAAAGATTCTGTACACAAAAGCCACTGTCAGCAGCAAAAACACGGTAATAAGTGTTTTTTTTTTTCCTGCTGAAATAAAGCAATTACCACAGACTATGCAAACCCCTAAGTGACCCCAGAGGTAACCAGAGCAATTTGCTACGAGGTTGGTTTTCACTGAAATAGCAGAACACTCTGTGAAAGCCGGCCTTGACCTTGCATTGAGACAGGGAGGAGGGACACGTGCTCTTGGGTTTCTTGAAAGCCGCCCACAGCCCTGGAGGGGGAGAGGGGCAGGGGACCAGGTGTGAGATGCAAAGCAAAGGTGGAACATTCATGGCAGAAGGTAGCAGAGCCATGGGGCACCGAGCACCTCTGAGTTGCCAGCCCCTCCCCTGGCTGAATATTTTGATCCATGTTGATGGGGGCTTATCTGGTTGGGACCACGATCATTTGAGAACTGCAGCCTCCAAGATCATAGGAGACACCCCTAAGTTCTGCCTTGCAAAGGGGGACCACTTACTGCCACTGAGAGTCCTTCCTTTGCCCAGTAGTTGTCCTCGTGTCTGCAGGACTGAGGTGGCCATACGAGCCTTTTATGGGTCCCCACTCTCCACCTTAGCAGTTGCATTAGGGAAATTGCCTTCCCATCACTTAGGGCAGCAATTGAATGTTTCCGAAAGCACACAGTTCCCCCACTGAGGCCACCCAGCGGGAGAGTGCCGCGGTCAGGCTTGTAAACTCAGTGAGTTCTCACTCAGCATCGTCCATAGGTTCTGTGACTTGAAGTAAAAGGACACGTAACGGAAACCAGTTTTACCCTAGGCTAGTTGATATAAACAAAACTCTTAAGTTCCGACAGCATCTCATCAGCATTGTAAGGAAATGCAGTTGAACAAAGCCACATTATTCGACGACCGGCTTCCGTCCTTTCTACTCTTAACGGTGTTCTGTAGACCAGCAGCAACGTCAGCATCCCCGGAAGCTTGTTAGAGATGCAGAATCTCCGGCTCCACCCCAGCTCCAGCAAGTCAGTCCTGTGTTCACAAGCTCACCGCGAGCCCTCTGCACCTCGATGTTTGAGCAGACCATCCCAGGTGTCTCCAGGGCCACCCTTGCCGCCTCAGTGGCCTTTCTGTGGAGCAAGCCTTGTCTTTGGAAGTGGCCCTGGGTCCAGACCGTAGCTCCTTACTTAATGATGTTGGTCAAGACCCCTAACTTCTCTGAGACTCCGTCTGTCCAGGGTAAACTCATGGCACCAGGTATCACAGTACCATGAATGCAGTTGTGAGCGTTAAGTGAGCTGCTGCCTGTCACGTGCTGGTGAGGAGGATGGACTAGCAGACAGTCTCCCTGCAACCAAGTCTTCTCGTTTAAAGGACCTTTGAGTAGCACGTCCACTCCCATCTCTAAAGGCCAGCTTTTCCTTTCAGGTGTTAAGAGACAGTGCCATGCAATTTCACGGTGCTTGATCGACCCTCCCTCTCGTAAGCTCAGCCAGGCACTTGCAGCGTCTTTTTCTAGATCACGTCTCCTTCATCATCAGGGGCCAGATGCCTGCTCATTTCCTGGGATTGGAGGCTGCCTGGAATCAGGACCTTTCACAATTTTTTCCTCTAAAGCGGATGGTGGTGCGACTCCACGGGCTTGGGGCTGTAACGGGCTTGGGCCCAGACTCTGGCTCAGCCATTTGCTAACGCATGAGCTGGAGGAACTGTCTCATCGCTGTGATCCATTGTTTCCTTATGTGGAAAGTGGAGCCAACAAGTTTTTACTCCTAGGGTCATGGTGAAGGGTAAGTGAAAATGACATACACGTAGTAGGTGTTCCATACATATTTATTTCTTCCTCCCCTGTATCTGGAAATAACTGTAACCATTTGGGGGATAAGTGAACTCATATTCATCCTAGAACATCAGCGGAAGAGGAAGGTTTGCATGTCAGAGACACGCACCTAATTTTTTATCTTTTTCTAGCCCTTGGCCTCATCAGAATAAAAGCTAATGTGATGTCAGACACTCCAGCAAAAATGCTGTGATGGTGCATTGGTCTTATGACTCGGTTTTAATAAATTAACTTTGAAATGCTACCTATTTTTACACTTAAGAACTCATTCTAACTCAGTCCTCGTTTGATCTTTGTAATTTATTTTAAAAGTCTCTTTGTATGTTATTTTTTCCTCCATAAGTCTTGCGATAGCCTTTGACCAAAAGCAATAAAATTTTGACCTAATAAAACCCCTGTTAACAATTTTTTTACATGTCACCCATAGTTTATATTTACTCACCAACAGTGAGTTCTCAAAATACAAGAGTTCAGAGGGAAAAAAATCAAATGTTTGTGTGTTTTATGGGGAGATAAATAACATAGGGGAGGGATGGAGAGGGAGGGCAGATAAGCCCTGAAGGATAATAGTCTAAGAGGAAAATACTCAGACGTGTAATTAAAGGTGAAAGATGCCTTCGGCTGAGTTTCTCAAGGGAAGCGGAAAAAGCAGTGAGTCTGGGAAGCTTGGCTGGTCTATCTCTTCTAATAGATTGGAAACTGGAGCACCGAAAGCACCTGACCAAAAGCGGTAAAACTATGGAAAGAATCGCAGAATGTCCTGAAAAGAAAGACCCACGAGACACCTTCACGCCCATCTTCTTCATCTAGAGGCCCACCCGCACATAGAGAGTTCCAGAAGGATGAGAGCCAGTTTTTGCTTGTGAACAATGTCAGAGGAAGCCATTCCGTGGTCTCTGGATTCCGATCAGCGCTTGAACAATTGTGATCATTTTTAACAATTCCCAATCACAGAAGGCTTTTCTTGAGATCCGACCTGAGTGTCGTGTTTCTCGGTCAACCATCATTTTTACAGATAGGATATTGCTAAGAGCTAGAGTTTTAAAACGCCATTGCACAGTGCTCCTGCTTCGCAGGCAGTCAAGATAACTGTCTCTGGAGACTGCATGTGTGCGTGTAGCATTTTTCTTTTTTAAAACCACCTTGCAAGTTCTATCTGGTGTGTCTCCAACATCGTTTAAAGATTTGTCACAAACGTAAGGTCAGTGATTTTAGACACCCCTTCCTAGTAGTTATGTTTCTCTATTCTTTCTTGAACACATGAGTTTCTTAGATTCACTGCCTGTTTTCTGCAAGCCTCAAGTATGTGCTTTGAAATGTGGTCTACCAGATTTGAAAAGTCAATATTCTCAATGTAATGAATCTCAATTATATCTGTTCTCAGTCTTAGTTTTTACCAAGCAGATGAGACCTGACATCCTCCATTTATTCCAGATGTTCCCCGGGATCAAATAACCCCGCGCGCTGTTGAATTTCTGTTTTTCTATGTGCTTGTTCTGTCTCCTTTCCTAGCTCCTCCTCCTCTTCCTCACCCCCAAATCGGGGTTCTCCCCGGGACTCAGCCCTAGGCTTTCTGCTGGGTGCTGCCTGTCCTCCAGAGCTGATCTCATCACTGTCTCCATTTCTATTGCCACCTGGGTTTTTGCAACTGCAAAATCTAGCCCCAGCCCAGATGTTTTCATGAGCTCCAGAGACATGTGCACAGTTGCATAAAGAATGTGAGCGTTTGTATGTCTCACTGGCATTGAACGTCAACGTGCCCCAAACTGGACTCACCATTTCTCACTGTACCTTGAGTACTGCACCCTCCTGTGTTCCCTACTGTGACAAGTGACACCACCTGTTACTCACAATAGCCAAAGGTGGAAAGATCCCACGTGCCCCCCTCAGAAGGGGAACGCATGAGCAAATGTGTTATATGCATACCTTGGACTATCATTCAGCCTTTATTTAAAGGGAAGGATGTTTCAATGCACGCTACAACATGGATGGACCTAGTGGGCATTAGGTTAAGTGCAGTAAGTCAGTCACAGCAGGACTGATACTGCGTGATTGTACCTGTAGGAGGTGCCTAGAGCAGTGAAATTCACTGAGGCAAAAGGGGGGGGGTGGCTACCAGGTGTGGAGACAAGGGGACAGGCNGATACTGCGTGATTGTACCTGTAGGAGGTGCCTAGAGCAGTGAAATTCACTGAGGCAGAAGGCGGGGGTGGGGGGGTGGGAGTGGCTACCAGGTGTGGAGACAGGGGACAGGCCTGGGGAGTCCGTGTTTGAGGGGGTAGAGGTCCAGGGCAGGGGTGTGAAAACAGTTCTGGAGATGGATTCGGGGATGATTGTACAACAACATGAATGTGTTTGATTCCATGGAATCTCCGCTTAGAAGCAGTGAAGATAGTAAATTTCATGGTTTGTGGATCTTACCACAATTTTAAAAAGAAAGGAAAAAATGTTAAAAGACGCCACAGAAAGCAATCTGCCAAATCCAGGATGTGGAACGTAAAAGATGACTGAGTTTCTCTAAAAAAATCAAAGGGGTGAGAAAATGGGGAAGGATGGAGAAACGATTATGGAATGCAGGAGGCCAAAGAAAGAAAAACATATCAGTCAATTTAAGAAAGAGAGCAACACCACCTTCCACCTAGGCTCGTAAGCCAGGAATCTGGAAGCCCAACTCGAACCTTCTTGCCCCGTAGGTCCCTGCCCGATTATGCATGTATGTGCTCTGCTTACGGGAAGTCCCCCGGGCTCCGACTTAGCAGCAGGCAAGCTCCAAAGGATCTGGATAAGGGAGCGATTTTTGTGATTCAGAATTGCAAGGTAGACTTTACAAAGAAGTGGGCCTGCTAAGGGCCTCAGATGCCGAGTGCTGCCAAGTCATGTCAGAACTGGTCGCTGGTGATAAGATTTTGAGAGAAGGACAGAATGAGGATGTGGTGGGAACAGGCTCGGTGCCCGAGTGGCAGTGATGGATGGGGAGCTGAGGGGCCGCCTTTTTACCTGACCCGTCTGGCCACACTGGCCTCTTGTGAAAATGTGAGCAGTTGTCTGTCCTCTTTTCGGTTCCGGTCACATTTTGGTGGGAAGATAGGCCAAGGAATATGCTCATCTGACATGGTGTGATTGTAAGGGAGTCAGAAAGAAATTCGGTCAGCTCTCATCCTGGAAGCTTCTAGAAAAAAGGGGGGTCATGCTATGCAAAGGAACGGGGCACCCGAACAAGTTGATTACGAAAGGGTAGATCTCAACAAAACCAGAGGCCAGTTCATCAAGCACTTGTTCGTGCTTTCGGAAGAAAGGAAGGCGAGGGCATGTGTTCAGGGGATGTCTCATCTTCTCATCTTCTAAGGCTGCTTCCTGGACGCAAGCCAGACAAGGCCCCGGAGGGATGTTGATACTAGAAGACGCACCACTAGGATGAGCTTGATAGACAGAGAGTCTGGACCGAAATGCGCTGGAAACCCCAGTGTGAGCACTAGGACCCACTAGCAGGTGGAGGGAAAGCTGATGCTCACACCTGTGCCCAGCACCAGGTTTACCATCTAAGTGGGGTGGGACATCAGCCCTTGGTTGAATTGGTTGCAACCTCTTCCCCCTGGATCTTTATTTTTGGTCCATTTCTCCCCAATGATAGGTTATTGTTTTCCGTTCTCCTTTCTTTCTTTGGACCCACAGTTTTATTTCAATCTGTAGGTCAGACTCTGCCGCCGTCCGGCCATAGCTTATCTAAGGGTCCCTCAGGTGAGAGTAGGTGTCGGCGCTGGGGAACAGGCAACTACACAGCTCAAAGGCAGGTGAAGCACTGTTCCGTTTATTGCAAGTACAAGCTGATTTTTTATATTTTCATTTTTGGCATAGATTAACATTTACAGGTGTATAGCATGATCAGTTAAGCAGAAAAAATCAATACAAAGGTAACCAGGAAAAGTACGAAAGTTCCCATAGTTTCAGTTATGTTAAACAAAAGTTATTTTGACCAGGAAAACCATTAATCAGACAATTTGAAATAGTTCTATGTATACAGTTTGAATGTCTTATTGTTTATTAAAGTTCTCAGAAATTGTCATGGGCAACAGGTACGCTTAGACCGAGCAGAGGTTAGGAAATTCATTATAAGCCTTTGTAATGTCTAACTTAGCTATCTATCTTGCTGTCTAAAATTTTTTTTTGTATACTGTGGACTCTAACTCCTTGGTAGTTGTTTCTGTGTGCTTAGTTTGTAATAGCTAACCAGCTTCTTCTGTTTTTATGCCTGTCTAATTCTAACTAATATATATTCCTATTCAAGGTAAAGGAGGGGCTGTTACTCTAACAACTCTTTGACAATCAGGGGCTGTTTTCTAAAGGGGTTTTTGCTATTCTATTAGGCAGTTCTGTGGGAATACATATTTTTCCCTGAACTGTTCTTTCTTGGGTGGCTTTCACAGGAACAAATAAGTAATGTACGACGCCTTAATTCAGCCAGGGTGATATTGCTTAGGACTTGAGCCAACTGTTGTTTTTTCTCTGAGAGTGGTTATTAATTCTAGGAGATTCCAAATTATCAGAAGTGCAATGGTTAGAATACTAAGAAACAGTAAGAATAAAAGCAACACCATATATCCACTAATGCCACGTCCGTCCTGCTGGAAAATACTTCTGTGAAGCTGTCATCTCCAAGTCGTGACTGTGTCAACTGACATGGTTAGAAAACGCTTCTGTGAAGCCTTTGTGCCCAAGCCATGACTATGTCAGCCGACCTGGTTAGCACTGGACGTGGCAAGAGTCCCCGCAGAAAACAGGGTATCTAGTCCAAATGAGTTTTATAGAGTTCACTGAGAGATTATTCAGAAGGGGCAGGAAGGAATAGTGCAGAATGCAGATAATAACAGTGACGTGCTGTGGTCAGCTATAGACCA
Source organism: Sturnira hondurensis (assembly GCF_014824575.4). Classification (NCBI taxonomy): domain Eukaryota; kingdom Metazoa; phylum Chordata; class Mammalia; order Chiroptera; family Phyllostomidae; genus Sturnira; species Sturnira hondurensis. The sequence goes on along the minus strand of NW_028094846.1, from coordinate 7,659,643 downwards.
GTGGGCGGTGGAATGGGGAGAAGAAGCAGTTACTGGAACCCAGGGCTGTTTGGAGAGAGCTGGGGCCTCCACGGAGGGACCCAGCCGGCCCAAGGCCAGGCCCCGGGGAAGCCCCCTCCTCTCCATCTCCCTGCCCTCAGTCACAGCAGCCTCCCTGGGCACCGAGCAAGAAGACGACAGGCACAGGGTGGATCAGAGCCATAGGCGGTCTGTCCTTGGTGGGTTTCCCTGTCAATCTCTTGCCCTCTTTACTTTGGTCTCACTGCATTTGTCCTGAACACAGCTTCTCGGTTGTTTTCCCCTCTCCTAATTTTGTGTTTGTATGCTTATGTGGACTTACTCATTTGAATTTTCAAAATGGAATCTGTTTTGTAGGCAGGTCAGTCCTGCCAGTCTGACCTGAGCTATGCACCTCTCCCTACGTCGTGCCCGTGGGAGTACCCGGCTCCCTGTGCTGAATGTGACCCAGGACGTCTGGGGCGGGAGCATCCTCATTGCTAACACGTTCCTGAGTGAGGCCTGTGCAGCTGGCCCCTGGGCCACATTTTGAGGAGTGAGGCACTGCATCCCTTGAAAGTGGTCTTTATACCCACTGCCAGCTGCCCCAAATTAGTTAGGTGAGGTAGTGGGAGGGTCTGCATTTCTGCTGACGGCCCGCCATCTGCTCCTTCGTTATTTCTTGGCTCTGGCTTTGCCGCTGGTTCCCAGCATTCAGATGTACCATGTGCTTCTTCAAGCCTCCGAATTTCTGCCTTCTCTGTGGGACTTGACGCTGCTCTTCTCCCTCGACTGTGAGAGGGTGGGGACAGCAAGTGACTGTGATTATCTTCTGGGAGTGGTGTCTTAGGAGTCCTGCTCTCTGCCCCCCCTGTTGCTGCCATTTGTTTGAATGCCTTCAGCTCAGTGCTTACCTGAGCCAAACAGGATGGTGGTGTTTGGGTGATTGGATCAGTGACTTGCAGCAAAGGAGTCTGTGATCTTCAAGGTATCCGAGACTCAAAAGTTGGGGGCATCCTAACATATCCTTGGCCCCATCGTTCAATGGGATTGCAGTGAAAGTTATACACAGCACGTGTAAAATAAGTGACCCGTTTTTCAGAGGCTGAAGCACTAGAAACAGCAAGGGAAATATAGGGAAGGGGGCGGGGCCTTGTTGCTCTGAACTGAGCTGTAGACAGTAAGCTGGTAGGACCTAGGAGCATTGCAGATGGGATGTCAGGGACGGTCACTCTGTGACATCTGGCTGCCACTGGGCATGGCGTCCACGGCCGAGACAGCAGCGAGGGCAGTGGAGTTAATTAAGCACATGGGAGGTTAGGGTAGAGGGGAGAAGTATAAGAAATGAATCTGTGTCATAATCAATTGGGAAAAGCAATAACGTTCATCAAAAGAGCTATTTTGACCTGGATGTTATAAAAAAAATACTGTTGACTGGTTGCCTACAATGCGGCCAGTTCCTTACACACAGGATGTCGTTCGGATCTTCGTGCCAAGTCTGAAAAACAGCGTAAGTAAGAGCCAGACACTGCCTTGCCGGGGGGTGTGTCTGGTGGCCTCAATCCCTGGAGACAGGGCATCGGGACGCTTTTAACCTTCCTGTGATGAATGTTTTTTATGCGGTGAAATGGACATGGAAATAGTAACAATCTCATAGGGTTGTCCTGAGGAATAAAGGATTTGATAAGTGAAAATTACTGAGATCAATGCCAGCATAGACCAGTTGCTCAATGCCAACAATCACTATGATTATCATCTAATCATCTTCGATTTCCTGCTTCAATGTGAGTTCTTTCTGTGAAGCCTGTAGGCTCTCGTGAGTGTGGTGAACATGTAGCTTGTAGTGGGATGACCAAGTTATTTAGGGTGGAGACGGGGTCTTAAGAGTGTTGAAATATTCACTGCAGATTTTCCCTTCGTGTTTATAGCATCATCGTTCACCTAGAGAGGAGGGCAGAGGTGGGGGGGGGGGGGCGGTGTGATGTGAGACTGGAACACACAGTGGTCTCGATCCTTCCGGACTCTGGGAAGCTGGGGTGCAGGAAATCCACCATCACAGTGGCGCCTCGGGTCTCTCCAGTCATTGGCGCCGTCCTCTTGGAGAAAAAAAAGGCACTGACCTCTCTCTTCAAGAACCATTTAGCCCTTGAGTCTGGGAGCTATTTCAGGTGAGTTCTTTGAGTCTCGAAAGGTAATTATGGCTGAGTATCTAGCAGAGTATCAAGTATTGGCTAAGTCCCTTACAAGCGTCTCACTTAATCTTCTCTCACTCTTTTGTGGTAGCCAAGCCTTCTCACGTAATCCCCCATCTGTGAGAAGTGATGGGCCTGGGATTCCGAAGTGACTCCCTGTTTAGGACAAACGGCAAAGTCAGGGAGTGAACCCTCACCCCACCGTAGCCGGTGAGTCTTCATCCTGCATATTCGTCCCCTAAGTCAGGCGAAGGGGTGGAGATGATGACCCACAGAAAACTCATTTCAAAGCAGTACTCCACCAAAGGTGGTGGCGATCAAGATGAGGCCCCGAGGAGTGCTATTTCACAGCCTCATGGCTGGGAAAGACCAGCGCATTGTCTGGTGGACATCTTTGCCTCTCACAGATGAAGGAGGAAGGGTCCAGACCCCGAGGTCGCTTGCAGTTGGAATCGGTGCGGAGACAGGGACCCTCCGCTGGGAATGGCAGGCTGTGGGTGTCAAATGTCTGTGGCGTTCTTTCGGGAAGAAATAGTTAAACCGGGGAAACCATCTGCTTTGATGATTGAAATCATTTATAGATGCCGAGATGTTGTTTGTTTGGTGAGCATTAAGTGGAGAATATTAATAGATATTATATATGGCTCAAGTGCCCCTTATTGACTTCCATGTCACAACATAAATGCACATTGCCCAATAAAACATGACTTCGTCTTAATAGCATTATAAATAAATTATTAAGGACTTTATTTTCTTCCACAGCAATTTTACTCTTTTTATAAAAAAATGACACCTTTCACAGGACTCTAATTAAAAGTAAAGGAATGTGTAACAGCTTTTAGCCAGACTCCTCCGGCCTTTAATGAAGAACTGTCAAAACTCAGTGGGAAGAATATGCTATTTGCTGCGGGGTTCCCGGAGGGTGGCCTTCGAGGGCGCCGGCCCCTGTGTAGGTCGATGATGCATCGGAGCAGCTGCGGCTGGGGTCTGTGCTGAGGGGCCCTGTCCGGGATGCCCGCCATGCCCTGCTTGTTGGGTACCTTGCTGCCCTCTCGGCCATCACCTGGAACGGCAGCGCCATACCGTGGTTTGTGTTTCTCAGTGAGTTGGCCTAGGGATCTGCACAGAGCTGGTGTGCACGGTGAATAACTGTGATAAGAGACAGGAGGACCCAGTTTAACGAGCAAGGGCTCTGGTTTCAGCCAGACCTGTGTTTTACCGACGGCTTCGATGTCTCAGGCAAGCTACTTTGTCACCTTGACCCTCATTTCTTTAAAAAGGATAATACCGGCTTTTTGGGGGCTGGTGTGGTGGCGGGTAAACATGTAAACTGATCTCACATTTCACATGGACAGTCTGGGAGGTGGTTCTTATGCACTCTGCCTGCTGCCATCTGGAAGCCTCAGAGGAGAGGCGCCTGATCGTGGGCCAGCTATTGAGTTTGATTTGTCTACTGTTCCGCTATTTTTGCATAACCATTTAGTATCTGCTGCCCCATCTCACAGCTCCCCGTATCCCCTTCTCTGTTTCTGCCTCCCATCAGTGTTGAGTCAAGGAGCCTCTGTGGTTGCTCTGTCCCGACCAGCCCTCCTGGGTCGTTTCATTCCCTTGTCCCAGTGCCCAGCTCTGCTGACGCTGCGGGAGAGGGTGCCCAGGTTAGGTGCCCATTTCGTGATTTTGCAAGTGTGGGGCTCACTGCACATCTTCTCCAGCCGGGTGCATTTCATTCTAATTTTTTTTTGGCTGGCTCCGCAATCCATCGAGTCCCCAGGTATAAGTCCACATTGTCTGTTTGCCTTAGGGTCTCACTGTGTGTTAGGAAGTTGCTCTTAAACCTTTTTGTTCAGACCTGAGAATGTGTACAGTCTGTGTAGGACCAGCACCGGTCGGCCTTGTTCAGGGCTCCCTGCCCTCGGTCCCACGAGTCGTGGCACTTCCATGGTGCTTCCGTGGCACTTCTCTCTGTGGATGTCAGCTACTTCTTTTAACGCCCTCATGGACAGGTAGGAGTTGTTATCATCCCATTGGGTCTGGGGGATGGGAGGTACAGAGATGCTTATCCCAGGTCTCGGCAGCAGCCATGGGGCAGGGACCAGCTTTCGGGGGAGGCCTGCTCCGGTCTGAGTTCCAGCCCTTCAGAGCAGTCTGTCGGGTTTACCTGCTCTTTCTCTGAAGGCTTCTGGGTTGGACCATTGCGTTTTCCTCTCTGCATCTTGACCAGTTCTGCAGTGCTAGGACTGAGCCCTCCTTGGGTCTAAGAGAAGATAGACACATTGAGTGTGGACATCTAACCTTTCGAAGCCTGTGTTTGGGAAGGTCACTCCTAGAACACCCCTCGTACATCGTCACGTACAAAAGAACATTGGGCTGGTTTGAGGAAGTGGTCTCACCCAGCGACGCGTATCATTATCCTCTTTTATCCTCACCACCTCAGCTTTTAAAACAGTCTCCCCAGGCAACCGGGTGAATGTGTTTTTCCTCATACGTGGAATACTCTGTGCTATTAGGATAGAGTTGAAGCAGAGCTGAAAAGAAAAACCCTTTGGTTCTTTTAACTAGACATTTTGTGCAAAGGCTGTGACCTCTGGAAAACTGTGTGGTATGGAAAGAGCCGGATGAGTACATGGTCCCGAAATGGAATCTTTCTTCATTCAGTAGCAGCATAGCCTGCGTAGGCATCACCTTTTCTCCGACTCCGTAAAATGAGGCCGGCGGTACCTACCTTTCAAAGCTTCCATAAGGATGATGTGAACACTTAACATCGTATTGACTCATCATAGGTTTTTAAACGTTTATTTCCCTTTCTTCTTCCCCTTATTAAACCTCGAGGACCGACCGCCCTGTTTCCCCAGTAGACCTTACAGATGGAACACCCAGGACAAGTGCCCAATTAGCTCACGTCCCCAAATGATGCACGTTCCCTGAATGAATCTGATTTCTCTTTGTAATGAGTGGGGCCCATCTCAGAAACCACAGCCTGCCGGCAATCAACTGGAAATGACAGATTTGAATTCACTCATTATCCTAATTGGTCCATTTTTAGTGTGTAAAAACTGAGACCCGATCTTGCCTTGGGGCAAAAAGAAGTACCTTGGTTCCCGCATAAGAATGTGACTTTTATACATTTGTGCTTCTCGTTTGCAGGCTGGTGAACGGTTTCTGAAGCGATGATGAGGGAAGGATAGGGTGTGGGTGTAGTCATTCTTTATCTCATCCACGGAGACATCTGCTAATTTGTCACTCTCACCCTATCATGTATTTAGAGGAAAATTTTTAGGACTCGGGACTTTTAAAATGACACATACATGTGCTCGCATATACTTACCAATCATAAGCATATAGGTCAGTGCGTGTTAACAAAGGTAGCAGTCTTCCATAACCAGGACCCTGATCGAGACACGAAATAGCATCTCCCTCATCCCCCCCCCCCACCTGGTGTACCTTCTACCACCATCACCACCCCTGGGGGAAACACTCACTTGATATGTGATGTCATAGGTTAATTTGATGACTTTCAAATTTTATATAAAAGAGTCACACAGTGCCAACCTTTTCACAGGTGTTTTTTTACTCTGTTATTTGTGTGTGTGTGTGTTTGTGTGAACATCTGTGTGTGTTGTTGAGAGTAGCTGTAGATCACTCGTCATCACAGTGAAATAGTATTCCATTCGTGTGAGTATATCACAGTGTATTTGCCCATGCTACTGTTTTTGGTCATTTGGATAGTTTCTAGTTATTCTCAGGGCTATTTCGAATAGGGAGGCAATGGACAGTCTTGTGCATACCTTTGACTCGTCTATAAATGTATTTTTTGTCCCTGCAAATTATTTATTAAAAACAAAGCAATAGACAGTGGAAAGCCTCCTGATATTTTTTTTCTTTTTACTTTTTGGTGGGAATGGTAGGGCATGGAAGAGACGGGGTCAGATGGAGAGAGCCCAGAGGGAGAGTGAGGTGCATACCTATGAGTGGGATTCTTGGCTTATAGTGGATGGACGTGCTTAGTTTTCACGGCTACTGCCAAGCAGCTCTCCCAAGGTAAGGTCTCTGGCTTTCAAAAGACAAGGTTGTTAGTGGTAATATTGGGAACAGACCCCAGTAATCAACTTACCTTACTCTTAGAAATAGAAGCATCTTTTTTAAGCCACAGTTCACAGGCTGCTAATGAACGGAGTTTCAGTGCCCAGGTGCTACCTGGATAGTGCGTGGTCCTCGCCCACCGGTGGTGATTTCCTGTCCTCCTGGGCTCCTGAAGGCAGTGCTTTCTCCGTGGAGATACTAACCTTTCTCTGGAGGTGAAAGCCTCAGCTTGTTCCTTTTTATGGTGCAATAAAAGCTCACTTTTAAAAATTGGCCAGCAGGGGTTTAAGGCATCGGGAGGAAAATGCTGTGTGTGTGCAATTTCTAAGCTATCTTTATCTTGCTTGCTCTGTTCTGTATTACTAGGAGCTGTCACTTGTGTTAAATGTTTTAATGAATGGTATTTAGTTGCCTTAGGCTTTTTTTTTAAAGCAAAGTGTGTGTGTGTGTGTGTGTGTGTGTGTGTATAGACTGTCCTTTACTTCAGAAAGAGATGGAAAATCCACTAGGCAACCATATTGGCAAAACTTTGTCCCAACCTCAAGTATTTTCTTGGTTTTTATTTTAAATTAATATTTATTTTTTCAGAAAATATTCATTAAGCCTCAGCTGTATGTCAGGGACCTATGGGAGAGGAATAGGTCAACAGAAACCCACATGTGCAATGAAAGTCTCTAAAACACCGACCTGATATTTTACATGATTTTCCTTTTCACAGTAAAACAAATAATAGAAGGTAGTATATGGTTAGACCTGAGTTTTTAAAAATAGCCTGCACTATATTTGATAGCTAATAAAATATAAACTCGGACTTTAAAGACGGAGTATATGTTGATTTACTCTTTTTTGCATGTGTGTCTTTTCCTGGAACATAATAATATTGGAAAGCTAGTAAGAATGATGTTTTTTGGGAAAAAATAGAAAGTACATAAAAATCAGCTTTGGAGTTTCTTTAACATAATTCTTGGTGTTCAATTTTTAATTGTAGCGGTGTAAGAGATTACATCCAGCATGTTGCGAATTGATATTGTATAATGGGAATGTGTATTTTTCCCTAGTAGTATGCGTATTATGTGTAGACAATATGGTGTTTCATGAAAGGGCAGCTGGCTCTTTAAGAGAATGGCCGCTCCTGAGTTGGAGGAGATGTTCACAGTGGTTTTGATTTGCTGCCCAAAGGGCACTCGCAAGCTCATGTAACATTAACAGAAGGTGATCTGGGTTCCTTCTCGACCTCTTGGAACCTCCATCACAGACCGGGTCATTTAAGAGATCTGGGATGAGTATGTAGCTCGTTAGCAACAGGTCCTGGAATGACTGTTCTCACCTTTATTTCCCTTGTGGACCTACTCAGTGATTCACTCCCTTACCCGGGGGCAGGTGGAGAGAGGGAACGGAGATCCATGTATTACAGAGCTTATAAACAATTATTTTCTATATCTCCCATCTACTTTGTCCTTTTGTTTCTTTATTTTTCTCCTCTGAATTCCCAGTGCTCCTCCTTGCTTCCTGTTTCTCAGCTGTTTGCTTATTCGCCCATCACAACATGTGACCTACTGTGACCTAATGAGAAGTCATATCGTTACTGTACACGAAGAGACTGGGAGGCATAACCAGCTGACTTGTCCGGAGGATGCAGAGACATAGATAAATGATAAGTAAGGATAGTGACCCTTTTCATTGCCAAGTTCACTACAGCAGCCCAGATATGGAGCTAGATGTCCATTGATAAAGGAATGGATAAAGAAGACCTGTATCGGTATATGTCTATGTCTTTATATCTATATCTATATCTATATCTATATCTATATCTGTATCTGTATCTGTATCTGTATCTGTATCTGTATCTATATCTTTATTTTAAAAACCCAGCTTTAAAAAGAAAGGAGACTGCCCTGGCTGGTGTAGCTCAGTGGATTGAGTGCGGACCTGCGAACCACACGATCGCGGTTCGATTCCCAGTCAGGGTACATGCCTGGGTTGCAGGCCAGTTCCCAGCAGGGGACTCATGAGAAGCAACCATACATTGATATTTCTCTCTTTCTCTCCTTCCCTTTCTCTCTAAGATAAATAAATAAAATCTTTTATAAATTTTTAAAAAAATAAAAAGGAAGGAGACCCTGCCATGTGCTACAGCATGGGTGAGCCTTGAGGACATTGTTCAGAGTGACATAAGTCTTTTCAGAAGGACAGAGGTTGTGTGAGTCCACTTACATGAGGTGTGCAAAGCAGTGAAGCTGACAGAAGCAGAAAGTGCAGTGATGGTTGCCAGGGGCTGGGGGGCAGGAGGGAACGAAAAGTTGCTGTCCAGTGGGTATAGTGTTTCCGTCATACAAGATGAGGAAGTTTTAGAATTCTGCTGTGCACTCCTGTGCATGTAGTTAAGAGTGCTGTACTGTCCCCTTGAACATTTGCTGAGAGTAGATCTCGTGTTGTGTGTTTATACACACACACATACACACACACACACACACACAAAGAGGCACAAACTGAGAATGAAAGTATGTACTGTGAATGGCAGAAGGAGAACAAAGCAAGGCAGTGGGGCTTAAGCTTCTGCACATTTGAACCGACCTAGCCCAGCGCTGGGAACTGGAGCAGGGGGAGCAGTTGGATTAACCCAGGAGAGGGTCGTGGGCACAGGCAGCCTCTCTCATTTCAAACCCCGCTGAGCACGTTTTTGGTGTACTGCAGCCTTTTGAGAGTCGAGATGTTCGAGGCCCAGGGGGGTGCGGTTTGGTGTCTGACAGCCCTGGTTTGAGTCGTGGCTCCTCCGGTTATGAAACTTTTTGTAACTTCTCTGAGCCTTGCTGTTCTGATCTGTATGTACAGCAGAGGACACTATCTATCTCAGTTGGAGAGATTAAAGAAGGTCATTTGTGTAGCAATCTCCAATGACACTGGTGATGGTGATTTATTAACACGGAGGCAGCAGTGGAACGTGAGATTGTATTATTGGAGTTGCCTGACAGTTCCTCCAAGTTCAGGCAAGGCTACTTCCACAAGACACGCTCCCTCGGGAGTCAGCTTCAGCAGCAGTATTTGTACACAGATCCTCACTGAAACATAAATCCTGAAATATAAACCTTCAGTTAGATTCCGAGACCCAGCAATTCCACGTACAAACACACAGCTCGAATGTCAGTTGTCATCTACGATTAGGAAAAGAAACCGAACTTTAAAAAAGGAAACTCGGCCATTCGCCTTTGGGAAACAGTGAAATCTCTCTTTCTCTTTGTTGATTTTCCTTTCATCTTCTGACGAAGTCTGCCCACTGTATCACCTTCCAATCGGGCGCTGGAAACCAGCGCTGAGGGTTTGTACACAGCCTTCCTTCTCTGGTTTTGTTGTTGTTGTTTCCCCGTCTTGCTTTTCCAAAAAGGGCCAATGTGACATCTCAGAATGTTAGCTCACCAGAAAGTTTTCTTGAACTTGCCAAAAGTTTCTCTTGAACTAACAAAGGGATATTGTGGTTGCTCTAGGATTTTGCAATTCAACGTTGGTAATAATGGTTTGAGGAGCCTGGATAATGGAGGATCTCCTTCTCAAGCCACCCGGCCAAGTCCTGCCTCTGCTAGGTTTGGTCGAAGTCATTGTTCTCTTGGTAACTCTAAGGGATGGATGCCACGTACAACATCCTAACCCTGACAGCTCATGTTCTGTAGACTTCAGCAGGACATTTAGCGAGGTCTTTCAAACTGGCTTCCCAGAGATGATGGAAGGACACAGCAGAATGCTGGTTCAACTAAGATTCATATGTGATTGAAATTTTATAGTGCATTCTAATCCTGTTTTTATTCAATCATTTGTTCAGTGCCCACAAATATTGAATCTGTCAGGCTCTTTCCTAGGTATTGGGGATGCACCCGGGAGCAAAGGAGGTGAGGTGGCTGCCTTCATGGAACTTGTATTCTCCTGTCATCTCGCAGGGTCCTTCCTCCATCCTGTCTTGCTCAACATTCCATGACTGACCTCGACAGCATTTAATGATATGTCTGTCCTATGAAACCATAGTAACAGATACAGTGTGGTGCTGGGATAAGGACAGGCATTTAGAAATGGCATAGAATTGAGAATCGAGACATGAAACCTTATGTTTATGGGAAATTCAGGATGACAAGGGTGCCAAGACAAATCACTGGGGGGAAATTGGGGCTGGGAAATTTGCAAAGTTGCGTATCCCTTGCAAAAGAATGAGGAATCTCTTACCTCATACCATTTACAAAAATTAACCCAAGATGGATCTAATGTGTAATATAAGAGCTAAAACGACAAAACTCTCAGAAGAAAGCATAGGTATAAGCCTTCATGGTCTTGGATGAGGCAGTGGATCTTAAATTCAGCTCTCCTCACCACCCAACAGCACAAGCAACAAAGGAGAAAATGAATGGAACATCATCAAAATTTGAAATGCCTGTGTTTCCAAGAATACTCTCAGGGAAATGAAAATGCAGCCCGCAGGATAGGAGTAAATATTTGCAAAGCATGTATCAGACACAGGATTTGTATCCTGTGTGGAAAGAACTCTTACAGCTCAACAGGAATGGGACAGATCATCCAACTAAAATTGGGCTAAGATCTGAAGAGACATTCCTCTAAAGAAGATCTACAAATGGCCGTGAACAAAATATGGGTTGTCTCACCATGATGGGGCCACAAATGAACACCACAGTGAAATCCCAAGGATGGCTGCAGTAAAAAGACAGACAATAATAAGTGTTGGCCAGGTTGTAGAAAAGCAGAACCCTCTACTTCTCGACTTCGCATTACTGGTGGGAATGTAAAATACTTCACCTGGTATGGAAAACGATCTGCCAGTTCTTCCAAAAAGTTGAATACGGAGTTACCCCATGACCCAAGCGTTCCCCTTTTTAGGTATATACTTAAGAGAATTGGAAACATCTGTCCCCATAAAATCTTGCACGTGAATGTTCATAGCAGCGTTATTCATCATATTCAAAGGTAGAAACAATCCAAGTTCACATCGACCGATGAATGATGAACAAAGGTGCTGTATCCATACAATATAATAGTGTTGGGCCATAAAAAATGAACGAAGTACTGGTTCTTGCAGCCACAGGGATGAATCTTAAAAACCCGATGCGGAGTGAAGGAAACAGACAGAAAAGGCCAAGGGTCATGGGAGTCCATTTATACGGGATGTCTGTAACCAGCAGATCCATAGAGATAGAAGGTAAATTAAGTGACAGCAGAGAGGGGATGGGGGAGGGGTGGGCCCGCTAATGGGGATAGTTTCTTTGGGGCATGATCAAAGTGTTTGCAATTAGATAGGAGTGACGGTTGCACAACTTTGTGAATATACTAAAAATCACTGATTGTACAATTTAAAAGGGTAAACTCCATGGCATGCGAATGACATCCCGACAAAAAGACATGCTTAGCGTAATTATAGGTTACATGAAACCGGCAAAGGGAATTTTTGCATGGGATGGCAAAGATGGCGAAGTCAGCACTCAGAACAATCTTGACAGATGGGAAAGATAGGCTGAATCTGACATGGCGAAATTTAGTGAGAATAAACATAGACTCCTAAAACTGCACTCAAGGAAAACAACTGACACCAGCTCCGTGGAAGTAATCCCAGGCTTTAGTGTATAGGGAGCCAGATGCGAGCCCACAGAATGGCACACCCTGAGAGGTTAGTGTAACAGTCTCAGCGTTAATCGAAGTGTTGTCTCTCCAGTGAGGGATTAACATTATGTGTTGGAGAGCCGGTCCAACGATACCCAGACTTTTGAGGTCTGTTCTGGTTGCTGTGTTGCAGGAAGCATGTAGTTCAGTGGGTGAATCTCGTCCAAACTACACACTGCAGTTGGCTTTTCACAAAATCCGTTCTCTCATCTGAAAGCCCTCACGTGGGTAGAAGTGGCCTCTCCCCTCAGCACCGGCCCATCACTCCTTAGTCGCCTTAAGCAGAGCCAAACTCACATGGTGTGTCGCTCAGCTGCTTCTTACTAAACGTTGAATTCAGCTCTCCTCACCACCCAGGCTCTAAGACAAAGGGTCCTAAAACCTATTCAAAGGATAAGGGACCCTGGAATGAACTAGTTATGTTTGATTGGAAGATCTGGAAGCCGTGGGAACTGACCTCAAACATTTGAAGGTCTTCCATGTCGATGTGGGAAAAGCCAAATAAGCACAAGGGCTTGGTGGATTGAGCCTTCAGAGTGGACATTCTGACTCAACGTAGAGAGCGTTTCAGCGGAGCTTCCATGGGTGGGCGGGCTTTGTCCAGAGCAGGAGTGTCGACTGAGCTGTATTAGCAGCACAAGCTGGGTGAACATTTAGATGGCATTTATGATCAGAGGCAGATAGGGTCTAGGTAACCTTCGTATCCTCTTCTAGTTTTAAGATTTCATCATGATGCCAATGACCTGCTAAACCACCCACTGGTTTATCCATTGGACATTCTGCCAGGGACTGGAAACCTGAGACCATCTCATGGGTCTCATCCTTTAGGAAGCTCACAGTCTAAAAAGGATCCTAAGAATACACCAGCACCATGGAGTTATTTCGAGGATTAAATGATGTAATTTTTGTGAATCAATGTCTATGTCTAGCACACAGTATATGCTCAGTTAATGTTACGGTCTTTGAGGGAAGACAGAGAAACTAAATAAATGTAGTAAATATGATTCTATGTATAGTAGCTGAACAGAGTTGTATTGGTTACTGATTGCTGGGACAGTGACTTCCCTCCAGCCAGGACATTGTCACAGGGCAATGACTGCGCTTACAGTAAAAACAGACCGCAGACACGATCAGTTTAACTGTGTACAAGTTGTAACTTTCTACCTTGCAGGGGCTTTGTATTCTATTGTGTTGATGGTAGTGGTGATGATTAAGGGGTGTGTTTACATATACGTGTCTGTTTTACAAATGTGTTCATTTATGCTCAAGTGAGCAGGGCCTAACTAATATGTGGGTAACTGGTGCTTTTGGGGTCCAAAGTGACAAGGATGCCCTGTTTTATTAAAGAAGTAAAAGCTTCCATCAACCACTGACTGATTGGTCACCCAGGAGAGGTTAGTGTTTTCAGTGACCACTAATTTTTATTTTAGTGTCTATTATAAGGACTTAAATGTCCTTATAGTGTATCTCTCTGTCTCCTTCTCCCCCTCGCTTCCCCGTCCTCCCCTTTCCTCTCCCCCTTTTCTTCCCCCCTTTCCCTCCCTCTGTCCCCCCTCCCTTTCCCTCTCTTTCCCATAATAGCTATGGACTGAAGATTAATACATTACCCAGATGATAACAAATGGCTCTAACTTCCCTCAATAGGAGCTTTTGTTATAGGAAGGGTTAAATCTGGTCCCATTTAGAAACATCCAGAAACTCTCATGGGGTCTTTAAGGACCACCCGGTGGTGTGAGCGTCCCTCTAAGCTGGAAGACCCTTGGCCCCAGACAAAACAGAGAGATCAGGGAGCCCCAGCCCCCCCACATTTCGGGGACGAGGGCACGGGCTCTTAGGTGACCTCCTCTGCTTGGGAGGAGAAGGCCTGGCAGCGGCTCATTCTGTCAACCGAGAAAAGTCACTGTCCTCTCCCGCTTGCCCCCTGCCCATGTGTCTGTCCCTCGTCCTTCCCGTGAGGGGGAGGGGGAGAGAGGAGAATCACGTGAAGTGAAAAACTGGGCAAGGCCAGCGTCTCAGCCCGGTGAAGTGGTTCACATCACAGAAGCATTCCTGATTTCCAAATCTTAAAGGGAGCCCTGGATTGCTTGTAGTGCCCCATTTTATAAAGAAGGAAGAGAAGAGAGAGGGCGAGAGGCGAGAAAACCCCCACATGTGTGCGCGTGTGTATGAGCATGGAGAAGGGTATGCAAACATGAATTTCCAGTTTTAATATCAGTTATTTCCAGGAGTCAGGTTGCAAAGCGGAAGGGCAGAAGTTTGATTTCAGAAACTTGTGGGTTGTTTAACATCTCAGAATAAACATGTTACATTTTTCCAATAGAAATGTTTAAAATCACTTTGAAAATAGTGTGGTATCAATGGAATGGAGGGCTTTTCAGAAAAATTCAAGCTACATCCCTTGGTTTGTCTAAAGCTCCAAAACCATGCATTTTTCCCGTGTGACTATGTCGCCTGCCTGTCTAGTCTTACCGAGGGTGACCCTGGCCACACGCAGGAGAGTCTCTAGTTAGGTGGGTGGTGACTGTCACAGCCGCTCAAGTGCCCTTTGTCTTTGGCTTACGGGCCTGATTCCCAGGCTCAACAGCACTGCCCTTGTCTCCCCCTGCGAAGTGGGGAGCACAAAGGAAGCTTGGCGAGGCTCTCAGAGGTGCGTACTGTTCACTCTGGCCATGGGACCCGGTCTTGTCTCTGTGGCGGTGGCAGAAGTGACGGGCAGGCAGGCCCCTCCAGGCCCTGTGGTCAGAAACCCTCCTTTCGCGTTAGGTATTTAAGCAGGTCTCTAGTCCGATTCTGTATTGCTGGGGGGTTAAGGTGTCCCTTCACAATCCAGTCCTCTAGGTCTGCGCTGACAGACATGCCGAGGCATGTGAGGTTGGTTGCTCACCCCTCTGGCCAGAGCTGAAGATAGAAAAGGTTAGGTGATGACAGTACCTCGCAGGTATCCAGCGTTAATCCAAAGCTCTTTGCAAGCAGCTGGGCAAACCCCAGGACCGAGGGCCCAGCTCAGCTCGGGCTGACAGGCAGCCAGGCCCCGAATGAGGCTGCCTCCGGGTCGGTGAACCGCCCGGAGCGACCTCGCCTCCAAACTCCCTCGGTGAGGTGGCAATGAAGAGTGCGCTTAGCAGCAGAGGCAGGGACATGTCTTTGAGGCCAAATGTAATTACCAGAGTGGGAGCCAGTCTGACAGGTGGGGACGAACACTCACAAGCTCCTTGGGCTCTCCGAATGGCTTCAGCAGGGTTGGGGGCTTTAGGCTTCCGTCCCAGAGTTGGCTCTGTGTGAAACAAGGTTGAGGACCAGCAGACCCCGGGGACATTGATTCACTGTAAGCAGGGGAAAGGATTTACTAGAATTTCTTGTAAACCTAGGCAGCTGGGGGGTGGAGGTGGGGATTAGAGGAGATTTGCAGAGTAGGGATGTTGTAAAAGAGGCCCTGGTCACCGCTGTACAATAAATAGCGTGGGCTCTTGCTGAATGCGCAGAATTCCGCACGTGGCTCGCTGAGCGCACTGCTGAGGATGGCTGACTCCTCAGTCAGCATCACGGGTCCTGCTCCTCGTCTTGGATCCCAAGAACATCACTGAAAGATGCTTTTTGCTCTTCGAGGCGAGTCTCTCGCGCTACCAGCTTAGGAGTCTGACAACTGGGGTTTTCTGTTATGTCCTGGTCGGGAATCTTGACTTACTCCAAGTCACTGCCCCTCTTGGTGCCCGAGTCTTCATCTGAGTCATGGAGGGTTTGCATCAAATCGGCATCTTCCCACCACGCATGGTCCTAAGGATTTCTCTCACGCGCACTTCACCCATTGCCAGGAAGGCAGGAAGGTGGGAATGAGGGGGCTCAGGCACCCTATCCTTGCTGGGCTCTTTGTTGACAAAGTAGACATGTCTTTAAGGTTTTTTTTTTAAAAAGGAAGAGTTTTGCTGTAAAAAAATAGTTTAAGTATGGATTTAATTTTCTAGTTCTTTCTAGCTATAATAATCTACGCCCATGCAAATAGCTTTGGCAGTTTTATAAACAAAACACTCTCAGGATGCATGTTAGTTACCATAGAAGACACCTAATGGTCAAAGTAAAAGCTATTTTTTTCATTCAACACTATTTATTGATCATAGAAAAGTTAGATGAAACACACAAAAAACTGTGCAGAAGAAACATAAAAGCACCCAGAAGCCCACTCCCCGGATGTGGACTATACCCATTTGTTGCATATTTTGCCCATTTTCTATTCATATGAATTTGTTTTAGAATACTGAGCTTGTGTTTTTACTTAATTTTTTAAAAGTTAAAGAAATGATTTGAACTTCTGCTGTAAGTGACTTGCCACGTCATGAAGTGGTCTTTGCAACACGTGGTGGTTAATGGTGTTGCCTGTTAAATGGCGTTTCGTCTTGTGCCCCTGCCCTTTCTCATGCATCCCCTCTTCCAGCGCTCACACGTCGATGGATTCCAGCGTCCGCCCATCACATTCTAAATGGGGCATTTTTTTCCTACCGCGTATATCTGTTGAAAGTTTCATTGTTGATGTTGGTTGGTGTATTCATTTGTTTAGTTTTAGGGTTGTAGCCATTTTTCTCTTGGTGAAAATTTGAATTTATGTCTAAAGCTAGTTGACTGACCTGAGAAGACGGCTAAAGGGGGAGATAGGAGTTGGACGGATGGGTCCGTGAAGCTAAGGAGAAGGTCCTGCTGGAGGCAAGAAGGAGGAAAGGGAAACCCTAGGAGAAGGTGTGTGGGGAGGGCAGCGTCCCTCCGCTCTGATAAAAAGACAAGACATTCGGAAGCCTCCACAATACAGAGGCATCTTTGTGGCAGATCATGAGGACCGAGTTTGAAAAAGTTCGCCATTCCTGGGAACACAAAATTGCCTGTGTGGGTCCCCGGGGTGGGGGGGGGGGGCGTTATGAGAGGCTGGAGTGAGAACCTCACGGAGAAGGAAACAGCCTGGTTGCTCATTGAGACGCTGCCACAAAGTGACCCCATGCACTCGGGCAGGCGGCCGGACTGTTACTTCATCGTATAACGAGGGGGTTCCAGTACGTCAGTCATTTCCGTGACAGCAGCCCGCCCGGGAGCCCTGGACAGGGGAGGGTGTCCCTGTGGTATTTGTTAGGAACCCGATAGACACTCTGCCCCTGTATTTGAAGAAAGAGAGAAGAGAAGGAGAAAGCCAGGGCAACTCTCACTTATTCCATGCCTCCTCTGCGCCACCCATGGTGTGAACCAGGCTGTTTATCTCCGTCACCTCTCGCCACGGTCTCGGGGGAACGGGGACTCGGCAGGTGCACTTTGCTGTGGCACCTGAATTTTATAGGTGAGGAGTCGGAGGCGTGGCTGGTTAAGTAGCCTCTCCAGGGTCAGATGGCTTATCAGTGGCAAACTAGGTTTCAAATTCGTGCTCCCTGGCTTCAGACACTCTGACCTTGACATTAGACCCTCTGGCCCTAGTTATCTATGTCCAAATAAAAAGAGAAAACAAATTATTACTCAGTAAGTGAGTTTGGTAAACAGGAAGAACAAGGTGATACAAGGTTCTTTGTCAGGCATTCTATCTCCAAGTTCAACTCCAACATCTATAACCAAATGCTTTTCCTTCACATCTCCTGAGGTGTCAAGGAGCCCAAGACATCCTTTAGTCCAATCACTGTGTTTTGTAGATAACAGACGGGGGCCCACAAACAGGTAACTGGCTTGTTCAATGTCGTTTCAGTGATTAGGAGCGGGACTGAATTCAGAACCAGTCACCTGTGATCCAATGAGGAAAGTGTGGGTCATGCCCATCCCAGTGCCTGGCCCGGATTAATGCCAGGCCTCCACTCTAGGTCCTTCCCATGCTTGCCCTCTGCTCATCCGCCTATCTCTCCTGTTTGTTCCTTCATTCATTCAACATCCACTTGCTCTTCCCGCGCCGTGCTTTCTAGGCTCTTGGCCTGGTTAGAAGTCCCTGGCATCGTACCAGGGTTCCTCTTTCCTGCGCACACCCTCTGTCCATTGGAGAAGTTGGTTGCTAGTGGGTTAAGAAGTAAACGGGAGAATGCGTAGAGAAATGAATCCGTTGGCTCGATTTTTGAAGGATTGGGCAATTAATAAAAATAAATAAAAGGAAGTAAGAAAAGTCAAGGTTTCTATTTTGAGGAAATGGAGGTGAGAATGTCTTTTAGTATGATTTTAGACCCAAGAAGGAGGAAATATGGAAAAGACAGATTGATGGTGAAGGAGACCAGTCTCCTTAGCAGAGCAAAATCTTTAGAGGTTGTAAGTGAGGGGAGGATTAAGGACCAGGGAGGGGGGTAGAACTTTGGGGAGAAATGAAACAGCTTTCCCTCTCAGTCAGAAAGAATATAAAAGGAAAGTGAAGATATGAGAAACGTTGCGTGGAAGGCACGGAAGTTAATGGAGTTCATGTTTCCTGTAGGTGGGTTGAGATAATAGGTTTCAGTTATGAACACAGGATTGGTCTCAGAAGGTACCCACTCTGCAGATTCTGACTCTGGGAGGGGCTTGCCCTTTGGCTCTGTGGTTGGGAAGTCCGAGGAACCCTGGGAGCGCCCAGAAACGCCCGTGTCTTTAGTGGGAAGCACACGGGACCTGAGGTTGTGGGGAAGCAGACGGCTCTCTTGCCCCTGGTTAGTGCAGTCTGCTTTGCTTTCCTCCTAAGTGGGAATCGTGACACCTCGAGCCACTCACTCCCTCATGCCTCCACCTTTAGAAATATTCCCATGAAAACCGACCTTCCTCTCGTGCTGGGGACCGAGCAGGACAGGCTTGTGACACTCCAGCGGTCACTGGCTTACAGATAGTATAAAGAGGCTCCAAAGTAGATTCTTTCATCTCCACAGGAGACAAAGCTAAAAGGAACAGGTTTACATGACAGCAAGGGAGGATTTACTCGGACAGTGGAAGAACACCTTAGAGAGGCAGGATAAGCGCGCTGTGGGAAAAGATTTGGAGGAGGATGAGGAGCATTTGTGCCTAGAGACCCCCCGGCCTCATGTGTCTGGGTCCCTGCAGGGAGGAAGAACACCCTGCAGGCATGCGGTCCAGGTGGGGTTCAGACCCCCTCACATTTCTGTATGTAATACGCAATCCTGATGTCCTGACCCCAGGTGGTTATTTATCACGGAGAGAGAACCGCTTAGGAGACTGTGTTGATGATTGAGGATTTGAGAGAGAGTTCCACAAAAAAATCAAGGGAAAAAAAGCCTCCTCTATGGCCTTCCCAAAATGCAACGGACCTTTGCAAGAGGCAAGCAGTTTATCCCAGGGGTGAGAAACTGAATGCCTAGTCACGGTGTTAGACCCGGGAAGCCCCAGTTGCTGCCTTTTCTTTCATTTCTGACTTTACATTTGGAATTCTTAATTTCTGACACCTAAAAGTGATGGTTTAATTTCAAAGGAAGAGATGGAACATTTTTCCCTCAACAACGTGGTGCGTTTGGACCTACAGATTTCCCACAAGAATTGTGTAAAATCCCGAGGGCTGTCATCTCCTAGTGCTGGCTGGTGCTGCAGTGAGGGCGAGAGGTTCCTGGTGTTGCGTTTTTATATGATGACCAGTACTTTTTATACTTTGCCCTGACAACCAAAAACATATGGCCCCGGACTTACATAAGAAGGAAAATATATTGATCTGTGGCTACTTGTTGTCAGCAGGTCACTAAACCTACTTCTCCGCATATAAAATGAGACCACCTTGCCTCTCCATACAAATGTAATAAAATTTAGGAACGCAGCCATGAAAATAAGCACTGGCCTGTAACCTGAGGACTGAAGGGGTCAAAGCTAATGAGAAATGGGCAGGATACAAAAAAAAAAAATCAATTGATTTTCCTCCTCTTCACCTTGGGCTTACTAGGAATTTGGCTGTATTTTCCGCAGAGAACTTGTGCCTTGTGCAGATGAGCTGTAGAAGAATAGGAAATGTTGTGCCTTGCTCCGGGGAAGAGTGGGTAGAGTTATAAATGTGGATATGAGCAATGAACATTTTATGGTCCTAATAATTTTTGTCTAGGAGCAAGCAATGAGGCACCGAGAGCTCAGGCACATCTGTTTGGGCGGAGCTTCCTCCCGCATAAGCAGAGCGTCAACGGGATGCCTGGGTGGGTAATGAAAGGTGCCTGTGTTATTCTTCTGCGTTGTATCAAAACCGCCTCCCCTGAACAACCGAGGAGGGGGAGGGCAAGTGTGGCTTCTTTGAAGGTGTGAGAAGGGCCACGTCCTGGCTCTGACACCTGCCCCCATGCTCGCTTGCCTTTTCTTCTTCTGCTCCAAAGTCCCCTTGCTGCACACTTTGTATGCTGGTCCTTGTGACAGAAAGATCAAGGGGCCACTTCAGCGAAGCTTAAGTTTCTAACAGCCTTCTCCAAGAATTACAAAGCTAAANGGGCGAGAGGTTCCTGGTGTTGCGTTTTTATATGATGACCAGTACTTTTTATACTTTGCCCTGACAACCAAAAACATATGGCCCCGGACTTACATAAGAAGGAAAATATATTGATCTGTGGCTACTTGTTGTCAGCAGGTCACTAAACCTACTTCTCCGCATATAAAATGAGACCACCTTGCCTCTCCATACAAATGTAATAAAATTTAGGAACGCAGCCATGAAAATAAGCACTGGCCTGTAACCTGAGGACTGAAGGGGTCAAAGCTAATGAGAAATGGGCAGGATACAAAAAAAAAAAATCAATTGATTTTCCTCCTCTTCACCTTGGGCTTACTAGGAATTTGGCTGTATTTTCCGCAGAGAACTTGTGCCTTGTGCAGATGAGCTGTAGAAGAATAGGAAATGTTGTGCCTTGCTACGGGGAAGAGTGGGTAGAGTTATAAATGTGGATATGAGCAATGAACATTTTATGGTCCTAATAATTTTTGTCTAGTAGCAAGCAATGAGGCACCGAGAGCTCAGGCACATCTGTTTGGGCGGAGCTTCCTCCCGCATAAGCAGAGCGTCAACGGGATGCCTGGGTGGGTAATGAAAGGTGCCTGTGTTATTCTTCTGCGTTGTATCAAAACCGCCTCCCCTGAACAACCGAGGAGGGGGAGGGCAAGTGTGGCTTCTTTGAAGGTGTGAGAAGGGCCACGTCCTGGCTCTGACACCTGCCCCCATGCTCGCTTGCCTTTTCTTCTTCTGCTCCAAAGTCCCCTTGCTGCACACTTTGTATGCTGGTCCTTGTGACAGAAAGATCAAGGGGCCACTTCAGCGAAGCGTAAGTTTCTAACAGCCTTCTCGAAGAATTACAAAGCTAAAAGAAAGAAAAGAGAGCCATTTGAGAGGGGCAGCCTGAACCAAGGAGAAAAGCATGAAATGAGGCATTGTAGAGGTGACAGTCACACCTGAGAGGGCACAGAAGCCCACCCCTCTCACTGAACAGAAGAGGAAACTGAAGCCCGTGAAGGCTTTTTTCTTCAAGAACGATGTTGTCCCTGGGGTCATCGTTGGCCCCTGACATGTACACTCACAGGTCAATTCATTCATTCCCATGGCTTCAACTGACCATGACTTGTGAAAGACCATGCAGGAGAATGTCCCTTTGCTCTGGTGGGCCCATTTCCATATATATGGGACCTTCCTCTGTAGAGGTTCAACATGGAATTCAAACTTGGCATATCTGAACCTGCACCCGTTCACCCGAACTTGCTTCCCAGTCTCTGTTTCTTTCATGAGTGATTGGCGCAAAGCTCACACGAGCCTTTCAGAGTTATCCATGGGACTTCCCTTCCCCTCGTCTGCACAGTCCAGCAGCGACTCAGTCTGTGACTTCCTCCCTCCCATTTCCCTTCTGCGTTTCCCCCCTTCTCCTTCCCATGGGGCAAGTCCTTAACCCCTCTTGGGTCGACTCTTCCGTGGTTGACCTTCCTGTCTTCAGTCTCCATATTCCACCACCGCCTGTTTGTCAAAGCACGAATCAGGTCTGGCCTTTCACTCCACGTAGCCTGGAGAGTAAAGCTCCAGCAGCGAGGCACAGCTCACAGTGTCCTCTGGGATCCGGCCTCCAGGGAGCCCTTCAGCTCTGCGCAGCCTGCCACGTGCCGCCCTGATCTGCTCAGAGAATGCCCTGCTATTGAAACGTGGCTCCATAGAGTAGCCAAAAGGGTGGCCGGGGTGTCTCCCATTTGCCACACACACTGCTGGGGTGACCACGCTCACCCCTAAACTTAGTGCACACCCCCCCGTCCTCTTCTCAACCTTCGTGACTGTCCCTGCTCGGGAAGAAGTGGGCACTCTTTCCTTACATGTTAATACTCGTTCTGTCCTGTGCCTCTGTTCCCCACAGCCCTGTGATTGCATGGCTAGTTGTTCCGTTTTTCCCCTTGGCCACTGTAGAACGCAGACGCCTTGTAGGTAAGCTCTTTCATAGTCGTAAACCTGAGTAGTTGGCATGAAGGCAGGACTCGGTAAAATACGTTTTAAAGGAGTGAATGAATGAATGAATGAATGAGTGAACAAATGAATGAGTGAAAGTTCACATAGCTCGTTAGCGACCAAGCCAAGCAAGACATCCTTGGTTTTCTGTTTTCCGCTTCACATTTTCCCTGTTCCATGCTGCCCAGTGACTGAGAAGACCTTGGCATTTAAAGTGGTACCGATAGTGTGTTTTTCTCTACAAAATGTATTTTATTTTCAAGTTGAAATGTTAGAACTCACAGGCTACCTGGAAATAAGTGATGTCATTCTAGAGGTTGTCCTCTTTTTTGTGGTTCGGGTATATTTTAATTGTGCAAGAAAAAGAGATGCGAGCAGGCAGGACACGCACGTGTAATACTGAGCGCCTGCCATACGCTTCCCCCGTGGCCTGTTTAATCCTCACATACCCTCTGCAGTGTGTTTATTATCTACATTTTACAAATGGAGACACAGAGGCTGTGAAGTCACGTCACTTGCCACGGGTCACGTGACTGGCCAATGGCGCAGGTGGCAGTCTAACCACGTCCATCTGATTCTAAAGTCCATTCTCTTTCCCCTTCACTGCACTTCCTCTCTAGGGAAACCGAACAGAATTAGGGACATAAAAATCTCAAGAAGTTCCACTAACAGACATTTCTCTGTGACTCCAATGACAAATGAGACTGAAGGAGCAGGAACTGTGAACCCTACCTCTCATCCAGTTGCCCAGCCTTGGTTTCGAGAAAATTAACCCCTAATCTTCCAACTCTTTATATGTACAAAATGTGAGAAATGCGGGCTTTTCGTATCAGTAAATCAGCTTAATGAAAAAAGTGACTCTACGAACGAGTTTGTGCTGTTTTTTTGGTACAGAAATGCATTTGGCGCAGTTACCAACCATAAAAGTGGCCTTATTTCTAAAAGAAATGAAAATTGGTCTAAAGGAAATAAGACAGCTAGTCTAGTGAAAATCAAGAGTGGGTAAAAAATTGATTCCCTTTTTATTTTATTTCTCTTAAAGTCTTTGTGGAGGTGTGTGACGCCTGGTGATGGGGCAACCATGCAGGGGTGAGGAGATGCTTAGTAGGGGCGAGGAAGGGCAAGGGGGAGAGTGGCTGTTGAATGTTGTATGTGCCAAATTGATTTTTTTCCCTGGGTCTAATAGCTCCAAGATGACAATTGGCGTTTGTGCTTGAGCATTAAACACACAACAGTCGCAGCATCCGTGGGACCTCCACGGTTACTGGCTGTTGGCAGATCTTGAATTTCAACGGCGCTTTTGCACAGCGCAGAGAGTCTGAAATGAATTACACTGGACAGAGCAATAGAGGAAATATTCAAAGTAGAAGCATTGTAGAGTATCCAAAATTACATTTTCGTTTCTTTCTCGAGTTTGAGAGGCAGTTTCACGGGAGGCGCCCCGGTTTGAGATTCTTTCCCCGGATTTCTTATGAGCTGGTGCTCCTTGTGACCTTGAGCAAAACACTCAACTCTCTGAGCTTTTGTTATCTTTTCAGGGGAGGGTGGTGTGGAGTTGGTGCTGCGGAAGGACTGGGCGTCTGTAACATGAAAACGAAGGGTGTCAATAGCTTCGTAGCACTGTGTCCTTCGGATTTCCAGTGGCTGGGATGCCCAGTTGGGTCTCCAGCCACCGTGAGAGCACTCCTGAGGAGGTGACCGCAGAGAAGCAGGTGACAGGTGTGAAGGCCCAGATAATGGGAAGACACGGGAAAGTGTGACTGAGTGTTTTCCTTAAAATCACGGTACTTCTTTCAAAATAGAGCCCTCAATCGATTTTTAAATTGGAAAGGAGAATGAATCCCAGCTCTTCAAGGCTGACTTCCTGAAGGGTAAAACTCGTTGGGACATTTCTATGGTGCTCCCTGCCCCAGCACCAAAGGGGTGTGCAGGCTGGTGGACACCTAGCTGGGCCTCGGCCTTACCAAAAAGCTCCTCACCCTTCTGCCGAGGCACTTCTGGGACCCAAGAAAGACACCGGCGGCTCCTTTCACCAAGCGTCTGTCGTGTTTCACGGTCGGAATACCTCTCAGACATTTGCTGCACTCTTTCCTTGTTTTATCAAAGCTCAGCCTGTATACACCTAATGTGATTTAGTCCTGGTTTCATTTCCTGCATCTTTGTGTGGCTTTTTCTTCCTGGATCCCACGTTCAGGGCTGCCAGGTTCTTTGTCCCTGCAGGTGCAGACAAATTAGCATAAAGAGTAAGTTGCAGAATTGGAGAAGAGCAAATTTGATTGCCAACGTCGTTTCAGATCGAGGTCCATTTGGTGGCATTAGGAGCAAAACTAATAAACAAACCCGTTTTTTTTTCCTACTCAAAATCACTTTTTCTTTTTACTTGACAGTATTCCTTTACGAGTAGAATGTTTGATCAAATTCGGAGTTTAGCTGTCATGCACCGTGCTTTTTTTGTTTCCTTACTCATTATGGTTGACTGTTCTGTGGGTTTGGCAAAGGAAAATCTTCTATAATGAAGAAGAATGCATTGCCTGCCCAGCATCGTTGTCTGCCTGGGTGTTTCTTGATCCTACAGATGCGGCTTGTTGACGTGGTTCATGCTACTGTGACTCCCATTTTGCAGATGGAAAATAAATTCCAAAGAGACTTGCAAGGCCATGCCTGAACTTTGAAAATTCGGAAGAAGCCAGGGTCAAGTTGACTCTCTCATGTTTGTCTAAACAAACATTTTCTTTTATGGCTAGTCTCATAAAGAATCCATGAGACCGAGAAAGACAAATGCCGTATGATTTCGCTTATATGTGGACTTGAAAGATCAAATAAACAAACAAGCAAAACAGAAACAGACGCATAGATACAGAGAACAGATTTCTCTTGTATGTGTAGAGACCAAAATAAACAAACAAAATAGAAACACTCATAGATACAGAGAACAGATTTCTCTTATATGTGCAAACTAAAGACCAGAATAAACAGACAAAATAGAAACAGACTCATAGATACAGAGAGCAGACTGAGTGTTGACGGAGGGGAGGAGGGGTGGAAGGTGGGGCCCGGCACGTGAACACGGTAAAGGGATTAAGCAGTGCAAATTGGCGGTTACAGAATGTCGCCGAGACGCAGATCGCAGCTCGGGGAATGGAGTCAGTAATAGTGTAATAACGAGGTATGGGGCCAGGTGGTTACTTGAAATATTGGGGGACCACCCTGTAAAGTACATCCTTGTTGAACCACTACACTGTACCTCTGAAGTTAACACAGAATAATATTGAATGTCAAAAAAAGAGAATGGTATGTATTTCCCCATTGTTCCGGGGAAATTAAAGAAAAGGCTCCCCGTGAGCTGTGACAGACGAGGCCTGTGCTGCGTGCCAGGACCAAGGTCCCCTGGTGAGGGGCAGAGTTCAAAATCCGTGGAGCATTTGCAGTCTTCTGGGGGCTGCTTGCATCTCAGTGGGCGGTCCCAGTGGGTGGCAGGCACAGCGACCTGGGTTCCTCAGTGATGGGGAAGCCTGGGCAGGACTCAGCCACGTCAGGAGGAGGCAGCGACCTGGTGGGAATGAAGGAACGGGAACCATGTCCCCATGCTCTGGCCAGGCCTCAAGGCAGGGGGACTTGGGTCCAGGCCTGCTCTCAGAGCTCTGGAGGGAGGGGTTTCGGGTGTTCCTTGTGCCCCTGCTCTGGTGGGCCTCCCCTCCTTTGCATGCCCACTCCTGCTCATCCCCTGCCATCTGGCCCCTCATTTCCTCCACGCTCCATGTCTTTTCTGCACCTCCGAGCTTGGTTGCTTGTGGTTTTTCTATGTCCTCGTCTCTCCAGCTTGAAGTGGCCTTGCAGCCCAGACTCCCCACCTGCGCTTCCTCTCAGCATCTCTCTGAACCCCGCGGCTGTGACGTGGGGTTCACATGTTCCATGTTCCAAGTGGTTCCATGTTCCCTGTTGCAGACCCCTTGAGTGACACTGGGATTAGCCCATTTCTTGTGCTGAGCCACGTGGGTCCTTGTCTCATCTACAGACAGGCTGCCCTCAGGGGAGGGGCCAACCCTGGGCGTCATGGTCAAGGTCTGTGGGAGGAGGGGTGACTTACTTGGGCAGGAGTCAGGGGCAGGTATTAGGATGGACATGCCCGGGGCTCCAGCCTACCCGTCTTTTTGTAAACCTTTCCTATGCTGTCCCTCCCCTTGAAGGAGCCTGGCAGCCTATGAGAAATGGCTGGAAATTAATTTCTAGGAGCTAAAATACTTTCAAGGTCAGAAGAGGACAAATCATTAAAGTGACCAGGGCTGCGAGATACTGTAATAAAGCTTCACGTTTATTACTTTGTTTCTCGTTCACAGCTACTCTATAAGGTAGATACTGTGGTCCTTATTGGGCTTAAACAACCTGTTCAAGACAGACCGGTATTAAGTAGAAAGGCTGATATTTAGGCCCAGTCTCACTCCACAATCATATCTGCAAAGTAACGCTCCCTCCACATCTAACTAGGTATCAGTAACCGGCAATTTCTTCACCTGGGACCGCGTCAGTGTTTATAAGATAATCTGATTGGAGTTGGAACTGTGATGGGGGGCGTCCCACGCCAGTGCTGGCACAGAGAGGATCGGTCGGTGAGGTCATGGAGACTTCGCCCCCGTGCCCAGGGCTCCCCCCATCAGTGCCACGGAGTGGCAGTGTCTCTGCTGGTCCACTTCACCCCTAGCAGATGTGAGTGCATTGTGCCGAAGCCTTCTGTGACTTATATTAACACAGATCCATCATTAATATGGCAAATATGCACACCTGCAGACTTGATTGCTGCAATTTTCCCGAGTCGCTGATAGGTTTATGGCCTGCCTCAATTCCGGTAAAACCGCAGCCATCTCCATTGGTCAAAACGTGTCTCGCTTCAATCAATCTCTTGAACAGACCGAGACTCCAGCCCCAGTGACCGGCTTGCTTTCTAGACAGGGTAATTAAAGAGGCGGGGCCAGCGACGTTTGAAAGTCCCCTTGTCTTAGCTGTATCGTCTATAACACAATCTCGGACATTCCAGAAGGAAAGCATCTGCCCTTTGCCCATCTCTCCCCGAATGACCGGCTGGGGCTCTGTTTCTCCCTCCCTTTGTCCCACTGCTGAGTCCAGTCAGGGGGGACTCGGGTTCGCTCCTGTGAGGACAGTGGGTGTGCTGAGGGGTTTCTCTTGTCATCAAGGGATCCCCCGCCCCCCCGCCCCTGGAAAGTGGAAAAGTTTGCCCAGAAAAAGAAAAGCCATCAGTGTACCAGAAGCTCTTTTCCCGCCAAATCCAAGCCTGGCTTTTCCTGAACAACCAAAGATAACACACAGCAGGATATCGGTCACTTCTCAAGTGACCCAGGACACTCCGGCAGAGAAAGGGAAGCTGCTTAGTGTGTGTTTTGTGTTCATAGAACATTTTAAATATTTTTAAAAAAGTTTTTTAAGAAGCAGAGATTTGGAAAACTCTAATAGATCCTTCAATGACTACATATGAGGTAATGTGTGTTAAATAGAAAACAATTGACCACAACTAGATATTTGGGGCCATCAGGGGCATGGGAGATCCCTATAAAATAGACAGAAATGGTGTTAGTCAGAAAATATGTTCTTTCATGGTTGTAGAGGGGGCAAATAAGAAAAGTAACTTACAGAATGACTTGCCGTGGTTTTAACTGAAGAATTGGTGTAATTTCAACAAACACGTTTCCCCCCCCAAATTTAAGTACTAAAGCAAATAATGATGACCACGAAGAATACCCTAAACCAGGAAACAAGTAGTTAAATTACCGGTGCTGTACCAGACACCCCCGGGTACCCAGAGTTGAGAGGTGAAGTTGGGAAAAGCGGAAGGCAATATCTAGTTCGACCCGATCCGGCAGACCACGTCTATTGGTGAGGACTCTGAGCCCTTGCCGGGGCAAACGTCCAGCACTGATGGTGATGGATGAGATCTGTAGCTACTTCAGCACTAATTGAACCTAGCAGGAGTGTAAGGGGTGGGCACAGTGCCGGGCGGGGGTGGGGCAGAGCCAGGCAATGGCGGGAGTCGATAAAGGGAAATCAGATCTGATCACTGTGCCCTCTGTGGTGGCTGATCCAGGGGATCTACTTAAATTTTCAAAAAGCTTTGCGAGGTTCTACCTTTGGAATCTGTTTTTATTTAATGGTAAGTCCGCCCCCCATTCGCTGGGCGTGGAACCTCAGTTATGAAAGGCACTATAATGAACCATCTTCCTACGTGATCTGGATGATACTGAACTTCATGAACTAGGAAGTCAAGTGGGTGAAAGCCGACCGCAAACCATTAGACTCTGTGTGAGAGGACAGAAGAGAGGGAGGTGGTTTTCACGTCATCAAACTAGGGCTCTGGTGGAAAGAGGGGCAAACTCTGGTTGTAAAATAGAAGGGTCTCTGTCACTCATTAAGGGTTCAGAAAAATAACCTAGACTTCGTTAAAGTCATTCTCCAAAAACACCCACCGAACAGGCTGTCCTGAAAGGGGAAAACGCCGAGTCATCACGGAAGGCGTGGAGACACAACTGTGCCCTTGCACACACGTAGGATCATATCGATTCCTCTTACCAGGAAGCAAATAAGTTCTGCTTGCCACTACCCTTTAATGCTGGTGTCGATATTAATGATGCTGACAACTCCTCTTTCTCATATTTCGAAGCATTTCCATGTGCATTCACATTCACAGGCCCTGGGAGGTAGATGTTTGTATTGTGACCATTTTTTGAAAGAGAGAAAAATTGAGGCATACAGATTTCAGAGGCAGGAGCCTAGTCTCGGACGTAGGTTTCCTGATGTTGCAATCCTTCCTATTTCTGCTCGGGTGCATCACGGCACTCTGGGGAATGCACTTAAAGAGCCCACAGAAAGTGCGCAGGAGGCAGCTGTAATGGGCAGGAGGAGGTAGGTGGGGCTGTGTGAAAGCACGTATTAGACACAATAGCCAAATAAGGATGGAAAAGATAGGATTAATGCAAAGGCAAAGACTAGGAGGGGAATGTGGTCTGTATTAACCACATAAGGCATATGCGACCTTGTTCGCCAAATACACTCACCGGCCAGGATTCAAAGCTCTATCTGAAACCCAACAAAGGCAAGTTTAGGATCAATAAAAGAAAGTGCTGGTTCGCCCAGCAGGTATTGTTCATATGGAGCTTATTTCCCAGAGTGTGGCGCGATCAGAAAATACAGGTGCCCTAAAGGAAGCAGAAAGATGCTGAAAACTTCATGAATGAAAATGACCTAGTTTCTAAGAAGCTGAACTTGACCTCCACTTTGAAACTGCTGTCAGGGAGGATACGTGCCCACTGGCACACACTTGCCTTTGAGCTCCGTGCCACCTTGGCCACAGAGTGGGGAGAAGCTGTCAACACTGCACAGCGGTCCCCGAGTCCCGGCCTTTGTGTGCTGACTCAGGTCTACCAATCTGCCCCTTCCGGTTGCCGTCACCCAGGTTCACAGTCTTAATGGCTTGATTACAAAACCTAGAGCTGTATTCCTTAGAGTGTGCCCCTCATACCAGAAATAGAAGGCACAGCGCTTCAGTTGCTTTGTTTTGCACATCTCCAGGAACACTGTGTTTGTTACAGCCCCTAATGAGTGGGCCAGTACTACCAAGTGGAAAATAGAAATGGCCAGCGTCACCTCTGTCTGCTATTTCTTGATCTTTGGCACAGGTAGGGCGTGACCCCATGCTGGGGTCACTTTTCTGTAGGACTATGGGTGGAGCGTTGCCACTCAGGGAAAATCCCACTCCGGGAGAACTGTAATAGTAATGGTAACAAGGCTGTGTGGAAGTCAGGAGAAACGGGGCAAGGACTATACAGCGAGCAATAAGTTGATTAGATATTAATCTCATAACAGGGAGCATATGGTGGGATGCCCCACAGGGGAGAGGCAGAGGAACGAAGTCCAGACTCCTGGGCATCCTATCTGTAACGCTGTCTCCTCCGCTTGCTGAGTATGTCATAGCAGGCAAGTTACCTAACCCTTCTGTACCTCAGCCTTCTCACCTGTAATCGTTACCCACCTCATGCCATGGTTGGGAAAATGAAAGGAGCCGGAGTGTTTAGGTAGCACGTGCTTTATTGTGCACGCTGCATAAGCATTAGCTGGTGTATATTGGGTTGGCAGAGAGTGCGTGTTGGGGGGCTGATGTTCACCCATGCACCCCTTTCTACTCTTAATCAAGGTCAAAGGAAGAGAATGTGGAGAGGGGTTATCAGGTCCCAGTTCACCCCTTCTGACTCTTGTGACCACGCGATGATACCAGAGATGCTGCCTCACTTACCTTCTCACACAGTGTGTCTACAGCTTCTTCCTCAGTCATTGGTGGTAAGAGGTGAAGTCGAGTTGTTGGCCTACAGGTCAACGACCCCTCCCTGGACTCACTCACTAACTGGCAGATGGAGAGGGTGAGACTCCAGGAAGAATGTGTTCCTTCCCTAGAGTTCCAATGTCGAAGTCCTTGGACCAGTTCGCTTTCCTAACGTGGGCAACAATAGCACCTGCCTTTCCGGCCGTCAGAGAGCTTAATGAGAATGTATGTGTTCATCCCATTACCTACCACGTAGTCAGTGCCCAGTGTAAGTTAGTTGTTGTGAAAAATAGTAATAATTATCGATTGCCCTACTTTACTCTTGCTGGATTCAGCCTGACCATCACATGGTCCAGCACATTATGAACATTAGGCCTGTACAGAGCCTGAATGAAAGCTCTTATAAACAGAGGTCAGAATAAAAGGAAAACCTCCCTCGTGCCACGAAGCACATATGAGAACCTAAACACGCAGATTCAGACCCGTACTGTCATGCAGCGAGACCCGCACAGGGAGAGGTGGGAGAAGAGCGTAGGCACGCGGAGCCGTGCTAGCGACGAATGCAAAGTGGCAGATGGCCCGCCCGCTCTCTAAAATGCATCTTCCCGAAGGATGCACAGCTCCCCTTTCTCCCTGCCAGCCCCTCAGTGCGTGTTCTATGCGTGGGGGGGCCTGGGGAAAGGGGAGGGCTTTGGAATTGAGAGAGAATTTAGGAGAGAAAGGTGGAAAGACGTCAGCAAGGGGTTCTGTCACTGCAGGTTAGGCCCAGCTGAGCAGCGACATATTTTAGCAATCAAGTGACCTTGCATTTCTTTCAAGTCATTATCATCCGCTCAGCGGGGCCTGGATGGCTAGGCTGACATTTAGAGGTCACGTTGACCCCTTTGACAATGCGCAGGCCCCACAGGTCAGCCTGCAGAAGTGGGCCGGAGGCGGTGCCAGGAGAGTCTTCAGACTGGTAGCTGGAATCCAGGAAGGAGCAGATTGGACCCCCCAGGGGAGTCTGTCTCAGGGAAGTTGCATCAGATTGCTGCGTGATTTATGCCCTGGTGTGAATTGGTTAATAACTCAATTCCAGTCCTGGGTCTGTACGTCCAAACTCTTCAAACGGGTGACAGTGTTTACTACTGCTGTATAACTTCCGTGCATCTAATTCGTTAAGCTAAGATGCAACCCGAGTGGCTCATGATTTCTCAGTGTAAATAAGCATCGCTTTGGTAGACCGCACAGTCTGGTAGAAAGAGCTCTGTGCTAGGAGTCAGGTAGCCAGATTTGAGCCCTGTTACCTCCGTATCATTAGCTCTAGCCCCTGAGACCCTCACTCACCCTCTGGCCTTCTGATTTTAATTCTGTAAAACCTATGACAGTGGGACCCATGGGTGAAAAGAGAGGGGTAAGAAAGGCAGAATAACATAACAATACATAAGATTCTTGCCACTGTCTTCACTTGGTAGGAACTTTAGGTTCAGCCCCAGTATGGCAATTTCAAATCAAAGGAAAATTAAAGAATGAAATCAAAGAATTTCAGAGTGACAAGAGTCTTTAGAAGTTGCTTAGATCCCCTTTTCTTTTTTTCAAACTTTATTAAAAAATAATTGACAAATGGCCCTGGCTTGTGTAGGTCAATGGATTGAGTGCCAGCCTGTGAAGCAAAGGGTCAGCGGTTCGATTCCTTGTCAGGTCACATGCCTGGGTTGTGGGCTAGGTCCCCAGTAGGGGGCGCACAAGAGGCAACCATACATTGATGTTTCTCCCTTCCCCTCTCTCTAAAAACAAATAAGTAAAATCTTAAAAAATGTATTTGACAAATAAATTGGACCTATTTAAAGTGTACAACGTGATGATTTGGTGTACATGTACTTAGACCTTACCCCCTTTCTATAGGAGGAAGTGATTTAGAGAGGGAGCCTAGACAACTGACCAGCCAGCCCAGCACATACTGGGCTCCTCAGGTGTGTGTGTACCAAGCCCGAGCTCACGCCAGCAAGGGAATCTCGCTGTCCTGCAGGAACGGGGTGGAAGGCCTTTGTTTCTTGAGGTAAGATGAGAGCGCAGGGTTCCACTTGAGTGCCATCCATACCTCTGGGCATTTATGATAATAACAAAACTCAGTGGAATAAATTTAAAGATCTAATTGGCTTTATTTAATGATTCATGAATTGGGCAGCATCCCATCTTGGGCAGCAGATAGGAACTCCGAGGAGTTATGCAAAATGGAAGCTTGACAGGCTGTAGAAGGTGGAGCAAGGAAGTTTTTCTAGCAAAGAGTAATTGTTTCAGGCAAGGTCACTTTCATTTGGTGGAAGGTAGGGAGGGGGTCAGTAAGGCTGAGTGCTGACCAGGTAATTCCAGATTGGCTAACGCTTGCATTCCTGGAAGCAGAGGAAAGTGCTAAGGAGTTAGGTATTGTCTTAGTTTGCTGACATGGAACACATTTAGAGCCCTTTCTTTCTCTCTCTCTCTCTCTCTCTTTCTCTTTCTCTTTCTTTGTTTTTTAACCATTCCCACTTTGGTCAGACTCTTAACTTACCTGAGAGGTGATCAAAATGCATAGCATTAGCACCACCCTCAAAGACCCATCCACAGTGCCTGCAGTTTTGCTGAGCCTCTGTGTGGCATTTGCAGATCATGATTTCAGGTTCCCGTTTTTAAAAAGTCACTCTCTTTGTTCCTTGCCTGACATTCTGGTCTAGAAGAGATCGTTTGCTGTGTGGTTAATGGCTGCAGATAAGCATGTAAAGCTTTTGAGAGAATACAGGTAACCCTTGAACAACACAGGGATTAAGAGCACTAACTACTATACAGTAAAATATCTTCATATAATTGGCCCTTGGCATATGCAGATTCCCAACCGCCACTTGGCCCTGCAAGGAGACTGTTGACCTGCACAAGTTGATGGGACTGAATGGGCCAACGTGTAAGTGGACCTGTGCCTTTCCAACCCACGTTGATCGCAGGTCCACTGCACAGCTCACCGAGGGATTACTGTGATTATTACAAGTAGGTTTATTCTCAGTGCTTGGAGTCACTTAAAAACTATGGTCCCTAAGACCTAAACCCATCAAAATCACAAAACTCAAAGAAAGACCCTGTTCAAGGAGTCATCTTTTTAAGCCTCCTTAAGGCTTTCTCGGGCGTCATATGGACCTGAGTCCCTGGAAATGTTAATCCACGTGCAGCAAGTGGTGTCGGCCACAGCCCGGGCACCTTGCTCAACGAAAAGGTCATTAAAGGACATCCTGTCATCAAGAACAACTTTTGGCCAGAGAATCTAAGGATCACTGGGCAGGTGTTGTTTTAGCCGCAGACTCCGTGATACTTTCGAGAGTGATCATGGCTCACTTACATTCACTCCTGACCAGGGAAGTCAGGACCCACCAGAGGAAGTGACTCTTGGGTGGCGAACACCTCCCGGCAGGTCTTTTCTAACTCGATGATGTGAATTCAGGGGAGTTGGCCCATGAGGTGTCTCAGTTCATTTGTGAGCAGATGAGGGATAGTTAGAAAACCTAAGAGGTAATGTCTTATTAGGGGCCAGCCATCCAGGCCTTCACGGGCCCAAGCAGAATGGTAACCACGACGGACAAAGGCACAAACCATGCCCATAATGGTGGCACTGTTAATGGACGCATTCGCAGGGATTGTTGCACTTGGTCCTTCCAATAGTGGGTCGGTTGGGTATTCGGCCCATTTGGCATATAAATCCCCTGCCTGAAATAAAGAGTTGGTGTAGCTCTGGCTGGTGTAGCTCAGTGGATTGAGTGCGGGCCTGCAGACCAAAGGATTGTGGTTCGATTCCCAGTCAGGGCACATGCCTGGGTTGCAGGCCGGTTCCTGGCAGGGGACATGTGAGGAGCAGCCATACATTGATGCTTCTCTCCCTCTCTCCTTCCTTTCTCCTCTAAAAGTAAATAAACAAAGTCTTTAAAAAAAGAGTTGGTGTACATACCTTGCAAAGAAGGGCACTGCTGGTGAGGTTTTGTTTTGGTTTGTTTTGTGACGGGGGGCAGCTCTGACGTAGATAATTCTGAGAACAAGGAAGTACAAGTGCACCAAGAATTGTGTGGGTGTTGGTATCTAGTTAAGCACATACAGTTATACTCAGAGAAAAACAAACGGTGCTGGGCGTTCTGGCTGTGAAAGTTGAACTTGGTAAAATACTTCTAAGTCGGTCGATTATAGTTTGCATGGCACTGGGCATTAGCATCATGGATAGATCAGAGTCTTCAATGGCAAATCCATCAAACCGAAAGGTCGCCCTCCTTAGCAGTGGCCTGGGAGACGTGGACGATGGCTTTTTATTTCCAGGCCAGTGCTAGAGTAAAGGAGGAAAGAGAAGAGGGAAGGGTTGCGTGCGAGTTTAAAGTGGAAAGTCTTGATCAGACACTGTGGGTGGGTGTCGTCTACCTCAAGGTCGGCTACTGCTCTTCCTCGGCCATTTGGTGTGGAGGCCTGCAAAGTCCCAAGTCCTAAGGGGCTCTTTCTAATTGGGAGATGTAGACTCAAGGTTCAAGTTCTTGATATTTGGTTGCCATTGAGTAGGGAGGGCGGTCTGGTATAGTCCCTTCCTAGGAGAGTGAAGCAGTCTCTGTAGGTTGTGATTCCCAATCAGCCGGGTGGGAGAAAATCGGAAACCTTAGTTTGGAGAGTCATGTGTAGCTAGATATTTGAGGAATATTTGAGGAATTTGAGGAATTTAGAAGAATGAGCATGCGGTCCATTTTACAGAATGTAACTGAACCTGAAAGACAATGAGCAGGTCCAGAATCTAATATCTACAAAGGTGCATAGTTTTTGTTTCTCTGGGATCACCCCGGTTTTTCTAAATCAAACGTTATCACAGTAGAGCTAATTTGTTTACACGAACCTTGGCCTGATTATTTATGTAAAGGCTGCAAGGACAGTGGTTGACCATATAAGCTCTTTTCAAGACTGGCTTGCTGCAAAGTTTCCATAAGGAATCTTAGACTGAATTCTTAGAGGCCTCGCAAGGCCAGGAAGCTAAGCCAAGGACTGGTCGCCAAGTTTTATCAACAATACCTATCATTTGGATGAATCTCTCTCTTCTTGAGGTCCCCCAAATATCCCGAGGTTCCTGGGCCTGCTGGGAAATGACCTTCCTTACTCACCTGGTAAGGCTGCCAACTCTGTAAGCAGAGCACCAAGATGGTGTTTTCCCAGGGACTTTAGTGGCTTTATGAAGTCAGTCTGAGTTCTTTAGAGTTGCCTGGTCACATCTGAGTCTCCGCACATCTCTCTCAAATATGATGTCTCAGGCAAAGCCTCGGTAATATAGCCAGTGTTTCCAGTGGCGTCCTGTTGCAAGGAGAACAGATTGTCATTGAAATTATGCAAATACACAACTGTAATGCCATGAAAAGAATACTCAAGAGTTTCTGAACGCTGGAGGGATCCGGTAGGAAGAGAAAGTGAATGTTTCATCTTTGTTTACAAAGGTGTATTTTACTGAATTGCTCTAAGTCACAAACAGATTAAGAGAAAAGTTTTCCTTAAATCTGGAAAAAACAAAACATAAAGGAAACAGCAACATTTTGGGCAAAGTCATGAAAATGTTATAATCCTCTGTGGTTTATTGAGTCCCATGTAATTAATACTTGGTCTCCTCGGATCCAGTTTTTTTTCTCTTTCGTTCGTTCTGGAAATTCTTATCCAGTTCAGTTTCATGACCTCAAAGTTATGGGAAACTTTGTTCGCGTCCTTTCCATGAATCTCCTTGAAGATGAAACACTTTTGTGGGCATGCTTTTGCAAAAAGCATCAGAGTGAAACAGTAATTGTCTATATATGTCAAAAGACTTACAAATGGCCATGGTTAGTTGAACTTGACAAGGAAATCTGGTTCTTTCCTTAACATGCAACATATTAATAAATAACCAGGATTATGACTGATAGCATTTTATTTCCCAAGGCCAGAATTTTCACACTAGCTACAAGTTTTTAAGAGGAATAGGCAAGGTTAATTGCTTAAAAGGTTAGGTGGATTTTGAGTTGTTTCTAGAGCTTCATTTCCAGTCTTGGAAAACTTTGTTGTGTAAGTATAGTTGCTTCCAGTTCTTCAGGGACTTGATATCTTTTGTAGCCTGAATGATATTAAGGGACCGAACAGCCCATCTATCTGCATTATTATTAATTTGGATCTTTACATTCAGGAGATTTGCAACAAAGATGGAAATCCAAAGGATCATAGCTTCAAAGTCTTTAGACACTTTTCCTTCCTTCTGGGTACATTTAACTTAAGAAAGAACACCGCCCCCCCTCCCAAATTCTTATTAGACTCTGAATATTAACATCCAGTTTGGTCAAATTTCTGATTATAGAATTATGAAGTTTTTCCCCGATTTCTTGTCAGGTTTTTAGCTGGGAAAAACAGTAAATATTTCTGGCAGTATTAAACAACCCCATGGACCCAAGAGGCACCTGTTCCCCTAAGAGGCTGCAAAAGATACTGTCTTCCCAAGATCTAGAGATACCCACAATAACCAGGGACTGGATGTTAAAAAAGAAGGGACAAAGTGACATTATCATTATTATTTTTCTTTCTCTCCTGGGCATTACAGAGACCTGGGAGAGCTGACTCTGGCAAGAATTCTCCAGTCAAAGCCTTGATAAGATAGCCAATTATTAGCTAGCTCCTGCCAGCTTTCCCCAGGATCCCATCTACAGTCTTCGAGTG
Organism: Sturnira hondurensis; assembly: GCF_014824575.4. Classification (NCBI taxonomy): domain Eukaryota; kingdom Metazoa; phylum Chordata; class Mammalia; order Chiroptera; family Phyllostomidae; genus Sturnira; species Sturnira hondurensis. The sequence goes on along the minus strand of NW_028094846.1, from coordinate 7,622,340 downwards.
AGATTTCAACTAGAGAGTACAGCTCCAGTATCTACCAGAATTTAGCCAGTTTGAAAATTAATTGGGATCGTAGTTTCCTCTTTGCTGCGTAAAGGGATTAGTGATAGCTCTTTGCTGGAGATTCTCTTGGATCCCACCAACTTTGGGAGGGGTCTAGATGGGTATCCTCCTTCAAGGGTGAAGTTTGCATAGTCCCTTTGAGAGACAGTCTCTTTTCCAGGGTCCCAGTTGATTACAACTGAGACCCCAATCCCTGGGCCACCATTTTCATGATGTGAGGGAGCCCAAGTATTTGTTTTAGGTACCTCTCTTGGGAGCTGTTGGAACTGTAAAGCTAATAGTTTGATGGGCTTTTGTGTACGGTTATGTGTCTTCTCATTTTTATTAGCCTTTTGCAACAAATTATTTAATGAAGCCATTTTAGAGCGTTGAAGCCTTTTGGGAGCTCTTGAAAACCAATACAAATAGGTATCTCATTCAATATGTTTGATTTAGGAATGCTTGCTTCCAAATGCACTTTTTAAATGAGTGATCTTGTTTAACGGGAACATTCCCCATCATGGACATTGGAAATATAGGGTGGTTTCAGTAAGATTATGCCCTTTTAATAGATACCTATAGCTTCTGGGACCACAGAGTTCCTAGACATAAAATAAGCAAGAGTGCTGGAAGGTGGCATGCTCATCTCTTTGAAATTTAAGGATCCCATTTTAATTGCCTATGTATTGTATGTATGTATCCATCCACCCATTCATCTGCCTATTTGCTTGTTTGTTTGTTTGTTTGTAGTTAAGCCTTTGGGTCTGTCAGAGCCAAATTGATATCTTAAAGGGATATGCCACAGGCTGGGAATTGTGTGTTGCTTTATGGTGTTCCTCATTTCTGGAGGCAGGCAGGTGACCTCGTATCCACTAACTCATTCTCTGAGCAACGTATCCTAACATGGGAGTTTCTGGGTTAGGCAGTGAGCCTAACTGCATTTAAATGCTCAGCCCAGGCTCTCTCACCGCATTTAAATGCTCAGCCCATGCTCATCAATTTTTCTGGCATTTTTGGCTTTTGAGATTCCCATTATCATTAGCTATAGTTTGATAGTAAGTACTTATCTACACAAGGGCAAACTTGTGCACTTTAACACACCAGCAGCAGCCAAGAGACGTTTCTGCTCTCTGGCCACAGGAAGTCCCCATGTGCATTGCCAGCAATGTCCAATGTGGAACTGGGGGCTGGGGAGAAGGGCTGAACCAGCAGACACCAAAGACTGTGGAGTATGGGAGACTCCATACAAATGCAGGACTGTGGCTGCCACCAGTAGTTCCCAATGTGCAATTTGGGGACAGAACCAAGGGCTGGGGTTTTCCAATTGAGTGGGAATTGTGGCCCAAACCCAGGACTAGGCACTTGGGTTCTAGGTGGAACCATCTCCTAGTGTAAGCTGCCCTGCCCCGGATTGGAAAGCCGATTAGATTGGAAGTTCCTCCCAAAAGGAGTGGAGTTCAGGAGTAAGAGGAATTTACTTACCCCTGGGCAGCATCTCATTCTAGCAGATGGACAGAAGCTTTGAGAAGCTGTAGACAAAAGTAAGTGAGGCAAGGAAGTTATATTAGCAAAGAGTGGATTTTTTTTTTTTTTGGCAAGGTTACCTTCCCTTGGGGGGAAGTGAGGGTCTGTCAAGCAGATAACTTCACTTGTGCTGACCAGGTGATACCAGCAATCTGACTGGAATTGACTGGTTGAAGTTTGCATTTCTGGGAGAAGCTGCAGCTGCATTTTGGCTACGTATTACTAAGTCTTGGTTTGCTGACACTGGGTTTAGCACAAGTGACTCCATTTTGGGCCTGCTGTTCTTACCAGTGATGACAAGGACTCACAGAGCTCCGTCTGCAGGAAAGGACTCAGCTTACCACTGAAAAGGAAGCTCAGCTGTTATTTTAATATTGTCTGCATTTCCTCTTTTCCTCTTCCTTTGGGTCACCATTCCCATGTCCCTTTGGGAGGACCTGCTCATTTTAATTCAAGAGCATTTTCTAAGTGTCCGACAGCAAGCTCACCGGACTGGCCTTGCATGCCAGCCTCGAATGGGCATGGATAGCATGGCCCGCCTTGTGTCTGAATCTTTAAGCAAAGGGAGTGTAAGCGGAGTTTCATCCAGAGAGTGTTCAGTTTGCTATGGAACATCAGAGAAACACGAGTATCGCTCGGACCAGGTTTCTTACTCTAAGTGGGTGGATGGCTGGACTTACGGTTCCTGGATGTTTGAAGACTCAAGTAGCTGAAGCCATTTAAAGAAAGGTACTGTTTGCTTAACTCTGTCAAGATTACTGCTCAACTTTAGAATTTATGGGAATGACACTACTCATGACAATAACAAACACAGAATTGATAATGATGGTATTGATGTTGATCGATGTTCATTGCATGTCAGATAATGCTAAGCATTTTATTTGTTCTGGGGTTGAGATTTTAAAAGTGGGAGAATGGGTGTTGAAACAGTGCAAAGGAACAGTGAGTGGTCTTGTAGCCAGGAGCCCTAGGGTCTTCCACCCCTCCATTTTAGTGAACTTGTCCAAGGGTGTTGACTTTTCTGGAACTCCTTGTCTATGCAATGGAGACAGAAATTCCCACATTAAAGCGTGATTGAGGATTAAGTTGGCTCATGAATGTTGACAGGGCTCCTTAACAGAGTCGGTGCATGATAGGTACATTATTACTTGTTCAGCTAAGTCACAGATGATAACAGAAATGCGACTAGATGAGAAGTAATTAGAAATGGAGATGAATCAAGACAGTTTAGGAAGGCGATGGGCTATTCTCCTTCTGTAAGTCATTTCCAGGTGATACTTTGTCGTATCAATTTCATGTTCCATCCCTCTTGTGAGGTGAGAGCCAGAGAGGGGACCTCAGGGGTCGAGTTCAGGATCAGAGAATTAGAACAAATGCCGAACTCTTTGCTCATGGAAGCCTAGAATGCGAGAGAGAGAATTCAGAACAGAGCTCCCCTGGGTCTAGGAGGCAGTTTCCCTCCCACCTTCCTGCAGCCAGGGCCCCCGCTCTCCAAACTCCAGGTGTTCCTGTTGCTCCCACAGCCGCGCCGCAAGGACGTGGCCCCCAAGGACTTGCAGAGCTCACATCAGAATTCCAGGCATGAAGGCGCAGGCTTCAAAATGACTTATTCTCATTACAATGTATGAAATGATCCGTAAATACATATTTTAGCATTACAGAGTTTAAATATTATTACATATCTTCGTTGATGTCAGATTTTGTTAAATGCGTGCCGTTATCTCAATTTACAAAGGTCAGTCTGGTGGCAGTGGAGAATAGAACCAGATATGTTTAAATTTCTTCTTACCAGTACATCTGTGGCTCTGATAACCCTGCCTTTTTCAAAGAGCTCTGGGCTTTTTCCTCCCCTTTTCAAATGAGACTTTAATGAGTATCGTGTGGATAAACTCTTTGCAGAGGTTTGAAAAGACCCAGAGAAACATTGTGGTAGGAACAAGCGAACCATTTGGGATGAAATCACAAGCCGTTTTGAATGCCTCCTCGTCACCCTGGTTGTGTCAGAGCCTTTGGGCTGCACTTTACCCCCATGGGAGTGTTTTCGTCTCCGTGGCTAGGTAAATCGAATGTTCGCATAGTTGCTTGATTGCTATTCATGCCGGCACAGAGTAGCGCGGTGACCTACTTCCAGCAGCATCCATAGAAAGCTGCGCTGCTTTCCCGTCAGCCGGATTTTAAAAGCCACCCGCTGCGTTCTGCAGTGCCTGCCCACACCTGCCCCGGAGGCAACAGGCCATGGACCTTTGAGGTCCTTATTTCTTTCTCTCACACCACTATTGCTTTCATTCTTGGTTCATTTTGGTCTACCTTCAACCTCTTCGGAAGGAAGAGACGTGGTAAGAAGTGGTGAGTGGGCAGCATTAGGTGGTGACATTTCTGATTTTTAGAGTGTTGCCTCATAAAGGAATATTGGCGGGGCTTCAGAGAGAAATCGGGTGAAGGGTTTCTTTTTTCTAATCGAGACTATCATTATATAAACACAGTGGATTTCAGGTAAATAATTCACTGGTAAATCATTTGGAGGCATCTGTGCATGGATGATTCTTTCTTACGTGACCACGGATGGAATTTCTGTAGGTCACTATCAGGAGGTTCAGTACAGCCGGTCCTTACTCCGAAACTGATAGGCGGGGCTGAGCTGGAAGCATTCCAGACTCCAAGAGAAAAGGCTTGTTAGAACAACTTTCACAGAGACTTTTTATCCAGTTGGCAGAAACATACTCAGCCTGCTCCCGATTTGGTGGGTCTTCCAAGAGCCAAGTGTCATTGAGTACCATGGTCACAGCTGGGGGGGTCCTGAGAGACCTTCTGGTCCAATCATTTGAAGATCAGAGAAGTGGGCTCCTGGGAGGTTCCAGAGCCCCGTCCGCCCAGCTTCCCGTCCCGTGCTCCCGCCAACCTGCCGTTCCTTTCTCATCCTTGGTTCATCCGTGCTCTAGGAGCTTCGGTTTTTACCATGGAAAGCAAATGTCACTGAGCAGGGGAAATAGGAATTACATTGCCCTTCTCCTGGTCACAAGTGGAAATTTCTATTCCAAACCTCAGCAAGTCAGGGAAGTTCTAGTTACTCGTAAAAGGAACCTGCCGTGGAACATCGCATGAGAGGTTGTAGAAGTCGGAAGGCATTTTGCTGCAGAGGCTTCGCTCACATGATTCTGCGTCCATTGCGCAAGCCTGTTTGGGGGGCAGAGGAGCCACAATGAGGTTATAGTGGCAGCAGGCACGGAGCTGAATAGAGCGACCGCGGCCAGAGTTCCAGCTGCACGCTGAGCATCTGCACAGAAGAATTGCCCGGCTCTGCTGCCTCCCGTGTTGCTCCTTCAGCCAGGCCTGCGTAGGCACAAACCTCAGGCAGGCCGCCATGTTGTTGGCATCTGTGCCGGTGGAACCAGGCCCGGCAGGGCACCTTGCTTCGTGGGACTCTCGCTCAGGGCCGTAGGCTGGGATCGCTTCAGCACTCCACAGCAGATGGGCCCTGTGGTGAGAGGGGCGGAGGCCCCGCCAGCTCTGCCCCCAAAGCAGGTCGTTTCTCTGGCCAGGCCCCTCCCCTCCCCTGGCTTCTTTTGACTTTGTCCTTTCTCTCTGCACCCCTCTCCTTCACCTGCTCTTTTATCTGTCCCGCATCCTTCTTCACAGATGGCCAGGACACTAATGTGCGGCTGTCATTATGTTTATGGAACAACTTGGGGTCCACAGAGGCTGCCGTTCCAGACATTAAAGACGGGGGTCACGTTTGATACCAGGGTAAAGATTTGCAGGATAATTAGTGATCCTCTCCTGTTATTAACCCCTGACTTAGGCAGGTTATTTCCTTACAAACATGTTGAAAGCTAATGCCGCTGCTAATAGTTTCAGTCAAAAGCCCATAATGAAGCCACGTGGGAAAGCAGACCTGCCATCCACGTCTTACAAACCCTGACATTAGAGTTGGGGGAAAGGAAAGTCAAAACGAATTGCGGAAAAGGGGGTAGTTTGATCATCATTACCTGCCTTTGGTTACCTACCTTCGGTGCCCTTGATGGAAGATCCTGCTGGAGAAGACCCATCTGTTATTCTTAGTTTGGGACAGTGGGCTTCATCACCATGACATTTCTGAATTTCTGAGCTTAATCGACATTGCGCACGGGAACTCAGTGGCAGCTGAGATGGCGTGGGGCGGAAGGGTGGCTGTGTGCTTTCACGGTTGACACCAGTCTGCGTGTTCAGCCTTGTCCTCCACTGTGCCTCTTCACGTCCTCTGTTCTGCGGCATAACCAGACGTCCCGGGTTCTGCAAGCACACATCGCCCTGCCGTTCCGGAATGATGTACGTTCACACCATCCTCTTCGTCTGGGATCGCCACCCGGCATTTCCTCCCGTTTTATCCCTTCCCCTGGGTTGATGCTCACCCATTTTCTGCCCCCTCGCTCAGCACCCCTATTCCTGTTTAGAGGACTTACTCGTGGCCGTGTCTTCTAGTTTGTTACTAGATCCAAAGCTCCTTGGGAGGGAGGACCACGTCACACACTTGGCTGACAGTGACCCACACGGTGTGCTCTGAAAATATTGGTTGTATTTGAGAGTGAATGGCACCCTTGTTTCTGTGTATTCCAGGCAGGTCCAGAATTTGGGAGGTCCCCGGGGGGTGTGAGGTTTCTGGAAGGAAGGAATGGACTCGCTGAAAGTCAGGGCAGCCTAATAACCCTTCTGGAGAGCTTGGCCCCCAGTGTGGTGACAGCTTGAGGGGACTGTGTCAGCTCCTGTCCTCACTTGTTTTATTCAGTACATTGTAGCAGAGGCTCTGCCTCAGCCTCATCTGCAGTGCCCAGGAGGCCTTGGACTAGAGTAACTATTTTATCAACCCCGCCCCCATTTGCCCCCATTTGCTCATTGGCTGTCTGGGGACACCCTTGCGTTGGTAAAGCAATTGCTGAGCGTTTCCTCCTCCTGAGGTTTTCTGCTGGCATCCAGACCATGTGATTGATGGTTTTGACGTTTCAAGCTTCATCTCAGCCCATTGGCAATGACAGTCACTGACTTTGATTGTGCCCTGAGTGGTTTTCCATGGGTTGACCCAGGCCAGGTAGAGAGCAAGTGAATAAGCTCCTGGTTATACATGCCTAGTTTAGCAGTTTGGCCTTTCCGCGTCAGCCCTGCTGGGAGAGAGAGAAACACCAAGGAAGAAGCCATCATTCGGTAACTACCCTGAACCTAAAATATGACAGTGCCCTCACTGGCAGATGTGGTGTCCTCTTGCCTTTAACCTTTGCCCTGGGAAGAATCAGGATGTCACTATCCATAAGAATGGGCATGAAAAACTAAAAAGGGGTTCAGAGGGCTGGCCCGGTGCCAAGGCCAGTCGCTGTGCTGTCTGCCCCCCTCCCCGCGGACGCCTTTCCTCACTCTCCTCACTACACCCACCCTTCCCTTGGGGCCATCTCTCCCCGAACCCTGGAGCAGAATGCCTTCCTCCTCCAAAAATGTCTTGGAGGGCCAATGAGGATAAGCTTTCTTTTCGGCTGATGAACGTGTTTGGGAATCAGTGGTGATGGTTGAAAAGCTTTGTGAATAACTACCCACCCCCACTAAATTGTATACATCGAAAGGGTGAAGTTTGGGGTATGTGAATTATATCTCCATTTTAAATGAAGTCATGGAATGCTAACTCCCGGTGGGGAAAAAAAAAATCCTGTAGCACAAAAGCTCCTAAAAGACCGAGTGGACTTGCTCCTCCAGTGTGCCCTCTCTCTGTGCTTGTGCAAAGCTCGGGTCCTGCGGCGTGTGTGTTGCGGTGGCCGGGAGCTAACAGAAGTTCATCTGTCTTAGTCCCCGTTCTGTGTCAGGCCAGGTGACCTTGGTGTGGGTATTTATTTGTCTTTGTTGCCATAGTTAAAACAGAGGTAATGAACCTGACCTACTTGATGCAGCTCTCCTGGGAAATAAAAATCTGGTGTGTGGAGCGCTTCGGAGCTCTGAGTGTCTAGATTTCTCCTAACTGGGCACTGAAAGGGTCGAAGAGGCACCCACGTGTGTGGGATGAGCCCCAGGTGTGGGCGGGAGGCCGGACTGCGTTGCACTGGACGATTCAATTATGCCCCTGGGCGCTCTGCTGGGAACCGGCGCTGCTGGTGACTTTTAGGTCTGCAGTGCTAAGGACATGGAGTTTGGTTTCTATGGCAATGGCAGGAAAGAGACTTAGGGGAGGAGGGCATGTTTCTTGGGAGGAATCTTGCGGACGCTTTAATGGGAAGGCTTGATGATTGGTCAGAAGGATGAGTGTGCCGCGGAGGTCACGTGTGGCGTGGCTGCTCCTGGTCCACGCGGGTGCCCTCGGAGGCACACCCAGGGCTTCTCTTCACCCGGAAATCCAGAAAGCGTCTGTAGGAGGAAGGCGAATTGGGAGGCCCGTGTCACTGCCTCACCACACAAATGGGACTGTGCCTGTGGAAAACCAGGACACGAGTGCAGGGAACTTTCCATTGTCACATCCTCTGCCCATGGCATTTTCCTGGATGTTTGTGATGGTCACTTCCCAGAGTGACTAGCTTGTCAGCCAATGCCCATTGAGATGACTGAGTCCTCTAAGTGATTTGGGAGAAGGGCTAAGTCTTCGCTGCCTGCTGGTCCTCCCTCTCACGCCCCCTAGTTTACTCCTCACCCTGGGCTGTCGCGTGAGACAGGTGGTCCTTTCAGGCTCCTTTAGGCACAGGCTAGTGACCTGTGACTCCGACAGATTCTTGTCACTGACCTACCCTGAGACGACCAGCCACCACTCTTCCTCATTCTCCTCCTCCTTGTTCCCTTATCAGTGTCTGAATGTCCTCTCCCCATTGGTCTTCCTATTAAAAGGATGTCACCCACCCTCCCATGCCCAATGTCAGTGTCACCTTCTTCCGAGAAGGCTGTTTTCTGCCCCCTTCCTCCCTCCATCCCCTTCCCTCCTCCCGTGTTCCCACAAAACGTAGTCATGCGTGTGGTGTGGCATGCATGACTACCGCGTTCATTCACGGTGGGTTGCCATAGAAAACTCGTTGAGGGTCCTCTGGAGATTGGTATCTTAGCGCCTAGAACAGGGTCTGGTGTGTGATGCTCGCCCAGTGGGTGTCTGTTAAATAAATGAATAAATATATAAGGAAATAAATCAAGCAGAACATCATTTGTGCCCTCGCACAAATAATGAAAAACATGTATAAACTCCCTAAATATTTAAAATCACTTTCCTCTTTGTGGTTGTGGTACTTGATGAGAATACTCTTCTACATGTGTCTTATTAAATCTTTTTTATGTCTGGAATTATTTTTTTTATGGTCCAAGTTGATAAATTTGGGGAGAAGCCATGCCTTACAAACATGACGTTTTATCAAGCAAAGCTTGCCACAGTGTGTTCAGCAGAATGTTAGTTTGCTCGGTGGTAATAGCTATTAAAGAAACAATGGTTTGGGGGCCCAGTGACGTTCTGGAGAGGCTGGGGTACCCGGGTCAGTCTCGCGTGGAACGTCTCAAAGCTTTCATACAGTTGCGTGGGACTGTTAGCAAGAGGGTTGTGTGACAGTGTTCTTCTGCAGCAGGGGGGCTTAGCCCCTGCAGTGTGCGGTGCCTGATTGGAGCATTGTGACTGATTTGTTGGTGATAGCCCAGTGCCTCCATCTAAAGCGCAGGGAGCAGGCGGATGCTTGTGCCTGTGGAAAGGGCCCAGTTCCTCACCGCCCTCTCCACGTACACCAGCTCTGCTCTGCAAGAGTGAGGAGAAAAAAATTAAAGGGAATTAAAACATTATTTTACCTGCCACAGTGAGGATCAGACATCTCCAGTGGACTATGCAGAAAATGACTGTGGTTTTAGAAATAATCTGTCAGCCCCGTTGCTCGGCAGTAAGCTCCCAGGATGGTTCTGTAAGTGCCTGTTCTCTGCCTAGTAATTACCAGCGCTCTCCTTGGTAGATTCACTGGTGTCTAGGAGTAATTGCTAGGGAACTCACACTTTCAGATTTACAAGAGGAAAACAGCCTTGTATTTACCCAGGAAGGGGCCTGGATATCAGGGTACTCAAACTGCGCTGGGTAAAGGATGCTTACTGATCGTAGAAATGTGGGGAAGAACCTGAAATTTTTTTACCTGGTATTTTTCTCAATGGGTGCGAGGCCGGCTTGCTGGATGATGGTGCAGAGACCTACGGGGAATAATTCCCTTCTTCTCAGGGTCTCTTCCCTTCCTGGAGATTTGGAGCAGCACGAAGTCTGACCTGACCGTAGTTCGGAACCCTGTGTGGTCTTCCGGGGACACTGGCTGGTGGGTACCAGCGTCCAGGAAGAAGGCGAATGAGATGACTCGGACTGGTACAGTTGGAGTTCTGACCTGTGCCTTCGGTGTTTGTCCTCTAGAGATCTCGGGGAACACAGAGGACATCCCTCTGGTGCGCTGGAGGCAGCAGTGGCTGGAGAACGGCACTTTGCTTTTCCATATCCATCACCAGGATGGTGCCCCGAGCCTCCCCGGACAAGACCCAACCGAAGAGCCCCAGCACGAGTCGGCGGAAGAGGAGCTGAGGATCCTGCACATCTCGGTCATGGTAAGGGCAGCACGACCTTAGCCTCTACATTACCTTGACATTGAGTGTCTTGTTGCCATGGACATAGCTCTGCAAGACCCAGTGCCGTAATGAGCATTGATCGTGTTAACAAGCAAATGTCCCATTTATGGGAATCGCCTCCGCCTGTGGTGTCAGTAAGAGTTGCAGTGATTTCTGCAGCACCATTACCCAACTCTCCTCTCTAGGAACATGCCTAGACATGGAGTGACTTTCACAAGCTGTCAAAGGCGTTAGACGGGTCAGTGGACTGTCGTAGAAAGTCATTGTTCAGCTAGTGTGTCAGAGTGTCCGATAATAGTTGTTCCGTAAATGTTTGCCAAATGACCGAGCAGCCGAGCTGCTCGCTGCTCCCAACCCCTCTTCACTCCACCCGTGCCAGGGAGAGAGTCAGCTTCCTGCCTTTCTCTCCCCTTGCAATAACAGACAGTGGTCCCTCCCTCTAGCCCAGCTCAGAAACTCCACCATCAGTGTCTTCTGCCCTGTTCAGGCATTTTTTAAATGGTTAGAAGATTCTAATGAGAAGGTTATTCCTGACATTATAGGAACTGGTGTTTTAGAATCTCCCTAGCAAGGGTGCACAATGGCAGGTGGGGTTTTGTTAGGTGGTGGTGTGTCCGCCGATGCCTCCTTAGCTCTTAGAACAGTGCACGCACATACTCAGTGATTAATAAAATACTTGTGGAATAGATGAGGGAATTTCCCAGTGGACGTAGAAAATACCTGCTCCACTTGGCATTTTCTGTATTAATATTACGTTGGCAAAGCCAATACATCTTCTGCTCCTAGGGTCGCCTGTGAGGAGGTTGAGGCTTGTTGACTCATAAGCCCTGGGCCGTATGTGTGGAGGGAACGGGCCATTCCCCTGTTAGGAAACTCAGCTGAGAAGCACTCTGGGTCTTGGTCTGAATTTCAATGCCTCTATTACTCTGGTACCAGCCCTACGTGCCGTTTAGTGTTGTGTATCAGATTGGAGGAAACTCAGCTCGTTTTAGACATACAAAAATTTCCATAATCCAAATACTTGACATAGAAAATCTCCCCATAAAAACCTCTAATGAAATCAACGAATGTAATCCTTCCATTTCTTCCTCCACCTATGTCCCTGTGAATAACTGGCCTGATAGATCACCTGCATATATACCACCTACTGGAGTCAAACTACATGAGCAAAAAAAAGAGACTTTTGGAGTAGCGAATGGTAAATCTCGCTGTCCAGAGATGCTGGAAGGCAGACAGATAAATGAGACCCCATATTTACAAATCAGTCAAGATTTAGAACATGGGAGTTGCCGTCCTTGTCCCTCGCAGTCAAAGGCCCAGTGTTTCCTGTGTCAGAGAAGGCTGCCCTCCGTGTGGTCTGTGGTTTCCAGGCCATGGAGAGATCGTGCCGATCAGCCGAATCAGCCCTGACATTGACGGTGGCGTCAGATGTGGAGGCCACATGGTCTTCACATTAAAAATGTCGTCTGATGGGAAAGAAGTGCACAGTGGTGGGCGTCCCACCAGCCATCCGGACCCTCCCATGTACGTGGGAAGGTCAGGGTGGGGTTCATCTTGTTTTGTTTCTTTGAGTCCAAGTCCGCATCAAAGAGCCAGTCTTTGTCACGCCAGATACTTGTTTACGATGGGGGGGGGAGTGTATAGAGGTTCCCAGTAACAACTACTGGGTGTGACTTTTGTCTGAAAGAAAGACCCTCAATACCAGAGATTCAGACAGGCCACTTGTCAGAAGGTGAGTTCAGTGGGGGCCGGCCGGACAGTCTAAAGCTTGTCCTGGTTGCTCCATCTTATCTGCAGTGTGGCAAGGGCCCCCTGCCTGTCCTCCCATGGAGGTATGCTAGTAAGTGCTCCGGAGAAGAGTGTGTATGTCTGTGTGTCTGTGTGTGCTTGCATGTGGATGCTCATACTCATTTGTAGGGGCGAGGGGCAGTGAAGATAGAAATGCACTGACCAAGGATTCCAAAGTCTGTGAGGAAATAGGGTGTGCCCTTAAAATGTGACAACCCCTGTGAGAAGCCTACACTGTAAATGCTGCTCTGGGTTTGAGACCACCCCTGGGCAAGGATGACTGGGCAGTGGCCACTCGAATGGAAAGAGCAAAAGTCAGCCTCATTCCTGTGCCTAGATCTTTCCCGAGTGTGTTACTGGTCACCCATGGCAGGCCACCAGGGACATTCAGGTTCTCATATAAAGTGGGAACTGTCATTCCTCCAGCTTTACTGACACGGAGTTATTTTCAATGAGGCGGGCGGAGGGGAGACAGCGGTTGCGACGGCATGGGCAAAGGATGAGGGTGGACAAGTCTGGCACTGGTCTCCAGCTTGGCCTCTGGGATGTGGATGAGCCCACAGCTGCGTGAAAAATCCAGCAATTCCTTCCACTTCTGTAGGAAAATAGGGATCCCCGAGTGAACGGGAGCGAGAAGCACTCCCTCCCATCCTCCTCAAAGGTCGCAGGGTCCCTGGAGTCCCCTGCGGCTCGCCTTGCTGTCTCACCTTCCTCCACTCCCATTGCACCCCACGCACCCTCCCGCAGTGCCTCCGCCATCCTTCAGAGTCTGGTGTAGAGACCATTTCAAAGCCTGAAGTGGCGTATCTGCCCTCAGCTTGGAAATCAAGTCTTAAGGGTATCATGTTTGAGGATGTGGTTCTTGGAGTCTCTGTGGCTCCTTCTTAAGAGACTCAGAGATGGGTAGATTTCCCCGGGTGTCCCTCACGTCACATCCTGAAGATGTACACTAGGCAGCTGTTTGAGACACCCACAATGACAGCATTAAGTGTAGGAGGTAGCAAAGCCCTTTGCCTAATAGCAGTGCTGGGCGGTGGAACGCACGAATGTGAAATCTTATTGCCAAACCCTTGTAGCTGTGAGAGAACATCGGCGGGGCTGTTTTTCATCAACTATAATGATCACTATTGATACAGTTTTAGCTTGGTCCCAATTAGCATGATTCGACAAAGAGAAAAGTTAAGGTGATTATCAAAACATGAATATATATACCCAACCTTTGCTCTCTTGTTAAGAAAATGTATATTTAAGAGCTTCGCCGATAATCCTAAGTATTTCCATTAGCTGCAGAGGAAATGGATGAATCTGTGAAAACCGTAAAGTTTACGTTTCTCTCGTTTCGTATGTACACCTTTCTCGTCCATCTCGCCTCCATGCATGGGCCGCTGTTTATTTTTATATTTTGCACTTACCCTGTTTTGTTTTAAACACAAACTATAAGTAATGAGAGAACGAGGAGCAAAGAAGAACCTCTTTTTGGTATCCTTGTGGCCTTGTGTGAATGAGAATCAGTAAGTCATTTCCTCCACGGTGCCCAGTACAATACATCATCAGCAAATCACGGGCTTGTAGAGACCCAACCCCTCAGCTGAGAACCTAGCGATTTAAGACTTTGAAAAACGTTATGGTTTTCTTATTTTTCAATCGCATCCTAAAATTTTTGAAGAATTTTTTTCTGAAAGGCTGCCCTTTCTTCCTGGTATAAAATAATTGGATTTTCCTCCCGAAATCTTATATCATTGCTCTTCAGGTCAAACAATGTATTTTAACCTGCTGTGTGACTCAACTTGGCCAAAGAGATTTATTTCAAATTTTGCAAGATAATTGACATTTAAAACTGGAAAAGTACACAAGCATAGGCTTTTGCAGATGCTTGAACAACTGCCGGCAAGATCATCAAAAGAAAATTGGTGTCTGAGTTTAAACCAGAAGCCCAGGAATTCTTCAATAATAAACAAATTGTTTATTTCTGAGAAGATCAAGTTTTAACATGGCTTTGTGTCAGCTCTTCAGACTCTGTGTGGATATACATTTCTTATTTTACTTTGGCTAATTTATCACATGATCTCCATTTTTCTTCTCAAAGTGTGTTATAAAATTTAGCAATGTCTAATAGAATTTTAATGATTTTATGTATATATATATTTCATCTTTGCAATTAAAGATGGCAGTGTGAATAGACTTCCTCTATGCATCCAGGTTGGTTGAGTGCATTTTTCACAGCCAGTAGCCTTTCAGGAATACTTTGGTTTGATACATATTTTGTAGCAATAATTCTGACTGGTAGGTAATATCCTTTGTAGTTCAGCCTTCTCAGGCACAATTCACAGTTGTGGGGAAAAGGTCATCTTCGAGTGTCCGTCTGTCCCCCTGAGGATGTGACGAAGCCCACCAATCAGGCGTGGGTGCTGCTTAGGAATTCTAGCTCCTGCTGCGTGAAGCCTGTTGGCCAGTGTCTGCAGGCTTCTGTGTCCTTGGCTACTGGCTCCTCTGGTGTCTCCAGGCTCCTTGTTTTGGGGAACCCCAGGTGAGTCCAAGACACAGAGTTTTCTTTCGGGAGAAAAAAAACAGGGAGAGAACAAGATTCGGGGACGAAAGAGACCACAGGTCCTGCTGTCGAGTCCTTGCTTACTCAGCAGTCATGGGCACAGGAGAGAGGGCGAGATGCCTATTCTGTCAACAGCTCTTGCCTTCAGAAAATCTGCTACAAATATTACGAATCCGGGTCCCTTTTACATCTTCATGGTCAATTGATATTGTTTGTGTAGCTCTGACTGAGGATGCTCTAGTTTACCAGGGCCAATCTTTCTGACCTTTCGGAATCAAACGAGGCATTAACCATGCCCCGCGCTTCCATGATGGACAGAACTAGAGTAATAAATTGGAAGGTGCAGAAAGACAGGTCCTGATTCAGTGCAAGGAACTTTTCTAGCAATTCAGGCATCGGCCACGGGGCTGGGCTGATGGACCAGCGTACTGCTCACCTGCTGGAGTCATCACTGTGTACCTTGCCTTCCATTAGGAAAGTGGCGGCGGTTCCTAAAATAATCAACAAGATCCCTGAAAACAAAACCTCTCTGCTCTTGGGTCTGTGCTCTGAAAGACGGGTGTGCAAAAGACTGGGGGTGTCGGGGTTCCTCTGGGGGCTATTCCAAGTGCCGAGGGAGGGTTTGGCTTGCAGACCTCCTCACCGGGCACCATGGTTTACAAGGACATGGGTGGCAGCCGTTCAGTTGCTCAGTCGATGCATCTTTCTTGCCACCCTCCTGCATTCCTGGAGAGTCGGGGCTGGGTGTAATGAAAAGAAACGCCAGGTTTAGATTGGACAGTGGGCTTCACCCCTTGGCTTTGCCACCTTAGGTAATTTGCCAACCCTTGTGGAAGCTTTATCACCTCACCTGTGAAATGGACGCGTTGGTGAGACTTTACGGTTGTAAGGAATGGAGACCCACCCAGGCCTTCCCTGTGATGGACTTGGACGATAGACATTCCTAGGGAGGTAAGGGAAACGGGAATCCTCTAATGAAACAAACAAACAAACAAGAACAAACGATTCCTCGAAGCCTGGAATGGCCGGCTGTGCAGGCCCCGCGTTGTGCTGTCGGCGTGGGCGTGGGCGTGGGCGTGGGCTTGCCCCCCCTTCTCTGTGGCTCCTGCCTCTGTGAGTTACTCTCTGTGTCTTCCTGACTGTAAATTTCCCCCTGTTGTATTGTGTGTTTTTGTGTGTTTGTACTTTCCATCTGCTCATCAGGCCGCCTTACCACGAGCCCTCCTGACTTCCGGCAGTTCGTCACGGTGTCCAGCTTTGCTCCCATGCTGCCAGGTGCCCTGCATCGGTCCCCGCACCGCTTCGGGAAAGAATCGGGGGCTCTCCGTAGTTTCTGTAGCTCCAGTTCATTTGGAGCTTTTCCTGTCAAGTTGATCCCATAGGTGGGTGTAGCCCCAACCTCCTGTTGGCGGTAGTGATGGGGACATTGGCTTCTGTCCTCATAACCAGGCCCAGAAAGTGACCAGTCCTGTCCGGGGCACCACTCAGAGCCCCTGCCTGTAGCGGGGACTGGCACGCCATGACTGCCTGGCTGACTTGGGCAACACCACGGGCACAGTGCCGTCTACCGCACAGAGAGTTAGGGGGATCGAATCAGATCCTCCTCATCACCATCCTGCTCATCATCTCATTTGGTACTATTATGTGCCAGACACTACGTATTTTCGTATATATTAGCTTTTTTTTTTTTATCACCACGCCACGAGGCAGGGTTTACAGATGAGGAGACGGAGGGCCAGACAAGCTAAGAAACTTACCTAGAGTTAAGCGACCACTAGTTTGCAGAGCCAGGCTTTGCACTGAGGCGGTTGGCAGAGTCAAGGCTCCATGGGCAGCAACCAGCTCACGTCCCAGTTCATAGTCAGAGCTCAGCATGTTGTCCTCTTGCCCACGTGTGTTGTTGTGTCTACTTCCGTCTGCTGAGACTCGTCTGACACGTCTCCTCACTGTTACTTCAAAGCTACTAACTCCGTGGGCACTAGGACCTACCACCAAGGTGGAACACAGAGCTTTCCTTCTGTAGCTGCGCCAGGCAGCTAACCCCAGAAGCTCGGATCTGTTCAGCTTGGCTACACCCACCTGCTAACCTTGGCTTGCGCCGCGCCACCTCACAGCTGGCCATGGTTTTACTGGCAGCGAAGGGAAGAGGGCAGTTGGGGACTTCCAACTCTAAAACTGTGAAAGTCATGTTAACAATGAACTTCGGCTTCTTCATATACATACTTTCACACTTCTGGAGTACATTCTTAGAAATTACAATAGCGTTTTGAAAGCATTATTGAGCTATTATTGATTTAAAAGATTCATCGACTCTATTTATTTAGTTATTGATTCTTTCATTTAACAATAGCTCTCAGGCTTTAGGTACTTTTAGCTACTAAGGAGATAGAAAATTAATGCAAGATTCTGCTTTCAAGGCGCGTTCAATCATATTATTAACACTTAACATTTGAGTATGGCCTGTGGCAGAACTGAGAGCCAGGTAGAATGCACCATCTTCTCCATTCTTTTCCATTTTCATATCCTCTCTGCTGTTCTGTTCTCCTCTTTCCTGAAGCTCATGGAGGCCTCACAGTACCCCATTTTTCCACACAGCAAGGAAAATAGCCAAGAGGCCAAATTTCCACAACAAGGATACTAACACCTTTTAACAACCTGATGTAATATTCTGTTCGGCCATTGAACGCAATTGGTAGAAAAGTCAACGACTTACTTTTAAGGACTTAGTTCCAAAAATCCCAGAAGATTCTCTTGAAAGCAGGAGCCATCATCTCTGCAGGGTTCACATCAGTATTAAGAACTGGCGATGGTCGTAGTGAAGACACTCTCACTGCATTCGCTGTGTGCCAGGGTGTGTGTATGATCATTTTCACGTATACTATCCATCATTGCCCATGGCTGCCGTATGAAATTAGATGTGCATTTCCCCATTGGTCGGACGTGAGACTCTGGGCCTCCAAGAAAGCAGATCCCAGAATCAGGGACATACAGCAGGAGCCAAGATTCCAGGCGAGTGTGTCGGACTTCAGGCTTCGGTCTGCTGGGGGACTCTGTGGCCAGGCGGTGCTGGGGGCAGCTGGTTGCTCCCGTTTTCCAGGCTGTGGAATCTCTTCACTTCCCTGAGCTGGTGCAGCAGAACAACCTTTGCTCGGTGAAGACTGGGAAGGCACAAAGAGATTTGTCATGGTGGAGTCTCGAGCCACTTCAGAATTTGAGGAGCTAGACCGGGCAGAAAGATCAAGCATTGCAAAACAAACAAACAAACAAGCAAGCAAGCAAGCAAAAAACCTGGGGTGGCTCTGAGCAAAGGGCACTGAGAAGTCAACGAGGCCAACAGCCTGTGGCCTCGGACATTAGTGAGGCAGTTTATACCAAGGGCTGTGCTATCAGAAAGACCAGTTGAAATCCAGGTTCTGCCACTTAGTAGATTTTTCCAGGGACCTTGGACATATTGCCTCATCTCTTGAAACTCACTCTCCTTATCTATTAAATGAGAATAACAAGCCCTACTTCATAGGCCGTTTTGATGAGTAGATGAGATGATTTTTATTAAGGACTTCCTTCAGTGCCTGACCCCATGGGAAGTGCCCAGTCAATATTAACTAGGTAAACTCTTGGGTGCCACGCAAGCTCCCTGTAACGGTCCTGTGTGCCCGGTGTTGCCCAGGGGGCCACCACCTTAGGGATGCAGAGAAGCAGCTTCATAATCCTCTTCAGAAAAGAGGATCGTAGCAACGTCTTGAAGGAGCCCTGGAGGAGTCGTACCCAGGGAAAAGATCAAGGCAGTCAGGGACCTCGGGGCAGCAGAACGAGTCCCTTACCAAGCTGGGATGCGGTCACGTACATCCAGGGCATCCATTGTTAAGCCACTTCTGTTTCATTGTTTATAGGGTTACCTAGCAGCTATATTATGGTTTAGGATGATAGCTTCCCTGGAAGAACTTCACCAATTTGTTTTTCCATCAAACCAAATGATGTCATTATGGGAATTCCTTTTCTGCCCAGGTATCCACGCATGCAAAGATTGTTGTTGCGTTCACAACAGGGATAAGAATGTACGACATGGTTGGTGGAAGTGCTCAGATTCTTATTCCTAATGCTGTTATGACCTCTTCTCTGGGTCGTGCTGTCTTCCCCTCACCGCTTGCCCCTATCAGAAGCTTCAGGGCTCTGTCACAGACCTGCAGTTTGTCTTTAAATATCACACCCCCGTCATAGCCATGGGCTCTGGTTGGAGACAGACTAGATTTGGTAGCCAGCTATATATGCCCATGGAGGGAATGCTGGCATGGATAATGGCAGGAAATTAGGCCAGAGCTCCACGAAGGGCTAAATGGGAAACATTTTTACTTTTGTGGGCCCGGTGCGCTCTGGTGCAACCACCCAGCCCTTGCTGTGGTAGTGCCAAAGCAGCCACATGCAATAACATGGAAGTAAATGGGTATGGCCATGTTCCAATAAAACTTTATTTATACAGACAGGCAGCGGGCCATGTTTGGCCTCAAGGTCAGAGTTTGCTGACCCCGATCTGGTACTTTCTCCTCATTTTGTCTACAAAGCCCAAACAGAGACTGAAGTCTGATAACTTGGTAGAAGCAATAAGGTGGTATTTGCAGTGTAGAGGGTGGGTTGCTGGTTGGCACCAGACTCTCACAGATGGGTTCTGATTGTCCCTGAAGGCAGACATTGGCTGAGATGGTTCTTGCTACCAATTCAAGGCGTGTGGCTGTCGCCAGTTCAGGGGACATGCAAACACACTAGCCTCTCCTGAAAGGCACTGAAGGGTTTAGTGAAGACAAAAGTTGATGAAAATGAAAATATGCTTAGACTTGGCAAGAAAAGTATAAAAATATAAACTGTATACCAATTAGCAAGCATGCTGTTTTTTCTTCCCTGTGCGGCTGATGGCTCCTGCTTGGTTTCAACTATGACAAACACAGTACACTTTTTTAAAAAATCATCACTCAGGAATATGTTTATTGATATTTGGGGGGATGGGGAGAGGAAAGAGAGAGTGAGACATCGATTGGCTGCCTCTCATTGGAGCAAATCCACACTCTTCTGGTGTACTGGACCATGCTCCGACCAGCCGCGCCCCCTGGCCAGGGCCACACTGCATTTCTTTTATGAAGAAAACCTGGCCCTGTTTGAATAGCTCCTTAAAGTAAAATACCTAAAAGAGATGGCACACTCACATACACGGGAATGGAGTTCTGTTTCCAGACATGTCACGTCCGAGCTGGTTTGCGTGGACTGATTCTAGGTCTTGAAGAGTTCGTGGCAGCTCGCTGCCTTGCCGATGAGGCTGAGGGTGGACAAGGAATTTTAAGATCTTGCCTCTTAAAGTCAGCTGTGACCCTCGCAAGTTTCTGCTAAAGTGTATTAAGAATCTTGCCTCTCACCCTCCACAAGGTTGCTTAGAGGTCTCTCTGGTACACGTGGGGAGGTCGGGGGCTTCTCGGCGCTGCCCTGCTATTTATGATTCTCCTGATCCCTGTACCGCTGCTGCTGACATCCGTGAATAGCAATAGGGATGAGTCAAGTGCCTTCTAAGTTGGGATGCATCAGATGCTCAGGGCATTGATGTATTGGGCTGAGGCTGGCTGCAGCGAGTGCTTCACGGAGCAGTTATCTGGGACCGTCTAGGCTCTGGCCCCCAGGCCCGAAGTTTGTTTAGGTGAGTTTAAGGTGAGTCCCAGAGAGAAGACAGGGCCGGATGAGGTCCCTAAGGGACACCTGACACCAGCTGTTTATTGAAGCGTTCAGCCTTCTGTTTCCTCCCTTCCTGTCTCTTGTCTGAGCAAGAACATGAAGAGCTCTGGGACTCAGACACAGAAACATCTTGGATTTATACGTGAACGTGTCAGAATTCGGCATTTGTAGGCCATAGGCCCGTTGTTACAAAATGATGTAAGCCGCCACACAGGGCAAACTCAGAAGGGCTCGGCGTCCCCTGGGATGGCAAGGCACCCTCTTTTGTTCCCTAGGTGTCAAATAGTGTGTGTGCGTCCAAGTCACCGACACCTCCGCTGTCAGTGGTCTGTGTGCATCCCCAGCCCCACTGCGCCCGTGCTGTGTTGATGGGAACAGGTGGCCTCCGCATCTGAGGCCCTGGGCCCTCCAGGACACGGCCACCTCCCGTGGACTCCCGCTGGGGCTGGGGCGGGATAGCACCGATGGGTCCCTGCCAGGGCTCCACTCACAGCTTCCCTAACAGGGAGGCAGGCTGAGATCCCAGCTGCAACCATGGTGACCGCATCTGTCTCCTCTCCACAGCAGTGACTGAAGCCGTGCCGAGGAGACGGGCGGCCGAATGTTGGGTAAGACCATCGAGTTAGAAGTCAGGAGGCTGTCATTGGGGTCCTTTCCCCCACCCAAGTCTGAAACTCCGGGCAAGTTCCTTCACCTTCCTGAGCCTCTGTTTGTTCATCTGTGAATAACTGTTCTCAAAACCTTAGCCCTTCTTCGCCATTTATATATACAATCTGTACTCCTCTTGCTGAATATTTTTATATAAATGGACTGCCTTTTTCTGGTTGAACTTATTTTAGCTGCGTCTGAGATGAAAAATGTCAACGAAGGCACGGGTTTGATACGATAGTTGGCTATTTCCATGTAGGTCTGGGAAAATGATAGTTTATAAAATAAAGAATAAAATGACAATGTCCCCCACTCTCAGCGACCATCGACCAGGCACCTGTAGGTGGGCCGTGGGAATCCTCGGTGACCCCTGGCTAGATGAACTTGCAGGCTGCCTCCAGCTCCCAGTCTAGGAACGTGAAAGTGAAGACTTAGGGGACACCAGCTGTCCCTGAAATCACTTTATCCCAGTCCCTTTTCCCCTCCCATTTATGAACACGAGGTGATCTGTGGGGCAGTGGTGGGCTCGTGTGCCTGTGGGCTCGTGTTCTGCCCTGAGAGGGAGTCTGCACCTCCCACTGTGCTGCTCCCTCAAAAGGGGTCCCAGGGGCCTGTCCGCAGGCACCTGGGTTTGCTGTATTGATGACCCAGGCCCCTGGTGCTCAGCCACTCTGCTCCTCACAGCCATCTCCCTAGATGAGCCCTGGGCCTTGGCTGACCAGAAGTGCTCCCGGAACCTCCTGGCATTGGCCTCAGGACAGAGTGGTCCCGGGCCGTGGGAGTGAGCAGGTTCCCTACAGCCTCCAGCTTGGGGTTTCGTAAGAAGAATTGCCGATGGAGGACTGCGGGTAGTTGGGAGAGGATGTTTACTGCCCTACCTGAGATGCCTTTGGGGGGGCTGGAGGCAGAGCGACCCTGTCTGAGGTTGGTGCTTATCTATTTCCTCCTCACCTGACTGGCACACTGCGTGCTCCGTGCCCAGGAGAGCAGCTCCATCTGAGCAGAAGTCTTCTCGGGAAGGAAGATTCCTGGACCCCGACTCCCCAAAGAACAACATGGGGTCTCACAGGGCTCCTCCCAGACTTCCCTTCAGGTGTACCCTGTGGGCTCTAGGGCAGCCTCTGCCTGGGGAAGGCACAAGTCGGGGCCATATTTCCATCAGGAACGCAAGGCTCCCCCTTGGGGCACGGACGCTCAGCTGCCTTTGTCTCGCCTGCTTTCCGCTCCAGCCCCTGGTGAGTTCCTTCGCCTCTTTGATCAAGCTTGGATCTGATGTTCATTTTCACCCATTTCCCCTAATGAGAGAAAGTTTCAGTGGGAAGTAGACCATGTAACTGTTCCTATGTGACACAGTGACTGCATTCCAAGGGCTGTTTCTGCATCCAGAAATGTCCCCCAGCATCTCTGCTCAGGGCGGCCTTCCCTGGCTCCCATCATCCCAAGTCACTAGGGCTGTGGAGGAGGAACAGTTGAAGGGAGAAAGAGTTGTGTCACTTGAAAATCACCTCCACACACACAATGCACTTATCATTTAAACCTGCCTATTCACTCTTATTGCCCGGGATTCTGCTTTCTGCACCCTCTGATCACTGTCCTTGTCCCTGCCATGGCCTTGGCCCTGCCATGGCCTTGGCCCTGTGCTCCTGTGCCCTCCCTGTCCCTCCACCTGTATGTGTTCATAGCCCACCTACCTTTCAGGTCCTACCTCGAACGTCTCCACCGAGCCCCCTTCCCCGATCCTTCTACCAAAGACCATGTGTCCTTGGTTTCCAGTGGCTGGGCCGGCAGGAAGGACTTCTCCGAGGCTCCTTCATGCTGGTGTCTATTTCCATCCAGTGTGTCAGGATTCTGATGAGTCTTTTCTTCCCTACTAGTCCCTGGGCACCCAAATGACAGGATCTGGTCTGAGTCTGATTCATGTTTCTTACAGCCTCTAGCCCAACGTTTCACACAAGAAACATCCCCAGTTGGTGTTTGTAAAACGAGTATCATTTGTTTGTATTATGTTTTGTTCCACTTGCTTCTTACAGCTCGCTCCATCTCCAGCAAAGGCTTCGCTCCCTCAAGCTTCTGACTTACAGACCTTCGGTCTAGGTGTCCCCCATGCATTTCAGACAACACGGGCCAAATGAAATGCATCCTCTGTCTCTCCAGCCTCCCTTGGTGCCGGGGTCACCACCACGATCCCCAGCCTAGATGCCATTTTCTCTCCCTCCTCATCCGTTGAGTGCCCAGCTCTGCTCATTTGATTTTCCAAATGTCTCTAGAATCCCTCTTTTCTTTCCATCCCCACAGCTACCCTGATATCTCATACCAGACTGCTGTAAGGGTTTTCTGCCTGCTCCCCCTGACTCTCTTGTTCCCCTAAAACTTCCCTTTCACTGCAGGCTGTTCCGAGGGAAACATCATCTTCCTGATAAAAAAACAACAACAACAAAAAAAAACCTTGTGTAGAGTCCCTCTACTCTGAAGAGTAATCCCAAGATGGTGGGATTTCATGACCTGACCCTCATCTCCCACCACTCCTTTCCCCCAACTCTGTCCTGGCCGCATGGACCAGCTCTGCTGTCTTTCTGGGGCCTTTCTGCTTATTGAATACTTCTGTGAGGTCACTAATGCTGTACCATTGGGTTAAAACGTCTCTTGCCTCCTCCAAGTGAGGTCATTTCTAACGACTCATGACTTTACAGTCCACCCCATGACTGACCCCCCCCCCCCAGGGCACATGCAGAGGCTGGGCTGAGTGGTGTGGTTGAGTGCCTGGTGCACAGTCCTGCCGAGGTCCCCCTCAGAGGGCCTCCTCCCCTCGTGTGAGCTCTCTGCTGCGGGGGCCTGGTGTCTGTGTGGAGGCTGAAAAGAACTCAGACTGAAGAGTCAGTTCTGGAAGGAAGGCTGAGCAAGTCTGTCAAGTAGAAAGCTGAGGTCCACAGAGGTCGAAGGGCTGCCAGGCTGGTCAGTGGCTGTGTTGGGACACGGCCCCAGCTGGTAAGTCAGTGTCCTTGCCTCTGCCCTGCAAGACCTCTGGCCAAATGTTGTGTTCAGGTCTCCTCTCTGCCTGTTGTGGTTCCTTTCTCTCCACTGAATCCTCGCCCCTCCTCTTCCCATCACACAGTCAACCAGAGTTGACTAGGTCAGGAGTCATCTCTGAACATCTATTTAATTTTTTTTTAAATTCACACTGAGCAAAATCACCGTCAGAGATTTTTCTGAGTAAGCCCTTCAGCTTCTAGTGCTCCAGGGCGCGGTGTAAGGATGGAGGTGGTACCGCCTGGTGTGACACAGTGGAGAAGCCCCCTGCCAGGACCTGGGGACTGGGCAGCCCCTGACCCAGACTCTGGCAAAGCGAGGCTGCCCAGAAAAAGAGGTCCTTGGGGGCTGCGTTCACAGCTCTGCAGCTGGCAGCCCTGGCGCCGTGTCCCCATCAGTTGCAAAGTGTGGCAAGAGAGTTGGATACCAATGGTAGGAGCGCTGGCATTTGTGACGGGTTTTCTTTTTTCCATCAGAGTGGAGGTAGCGCTGTAAATGACCTGTCACCCGGTTCCTCTCGCCGAACTTGTGCTCTGGTATGGCTGTGTGTCTGAGAGAGAAAACATGGAGTCCCGGCTGGTGTGGCAGTGCTGCGGCCCCTCCGAATCCGGCGGGGTCTTCCCAGTGGGGGGCCCTCATTCGTCCTGGTGTGGTGGCACAGAAAACTTGAAAACCATTGGCCTTGACTGGGCTTGGTCCTTTTGCTAAGGGAAATGTAGTCTCCTCAATGACAGAGCGGACACAAGAAGAGCTTCCTACCTACAGTCAGTGTACAGAAACAGAAATATAAATGTGAATATTCAGAGTGGGGCAGAAGTAGGCTCACAGTTGTGAGTATATAAGACACAGTTCATTCTCATGTTATCATTTATTAATTATTGCATTATTTTCCATATAAACAACTGTAAACCTACTTTTCTCCACTCCATATACGTATAAAGTGCATGGATTAAAAACGAAAAGTAAAGCTTGAGTTTCTAGAAGGGACTTAAATTTTTTTTACACCACTCTCTTTGTGAAGCATGTAGTTCAGTTCTTCCTACCATCAGGTAGGAAGGAATGTGTTAACACGTTCCTTTGACCTCTCTGGGGATGACACCCCGTCCATGCAGGTCTGTGGCGTGTAGAGTACGGGTCACGTCCAAGTACAGGTCTGTTTGTTTCCCTAGAAAAAAACCCCATCAGTTGGAGTGAGCTCTCCGCCGTCTCCCAGCCGCGTGCTGATGGCACAGAGAGCCGCAAGCTACAGCGAGGAGCCGTCTCGCTCTCTGAAGGCACAGCACCTATCTCCGGGGTGGCGGCTCTGTCCCACGGACCGGCCGTTTAAATGTCCTTGCGGGTGAGGAGCCTGACACCCTCCCACCAGCTGACTTCTTCCCGGGATGGCGCTGCAGCCAAGGAGCCAGCTGAGAGGAGCAAAGACAGGCTTCCAGATGGAAGCCTGAAGCCTGAACTGACAAACAGTGTGTAAACATCATGCTATTTGTGCTTTATCAGCCTTGCCAAGCCAGCTGAGTGTGCCTCCCTGTAATTAATCAAGCCGTGCCTTGCTCCAGGAGGCCGGCCCGGCCTGGGCCCTGTGCTGAGGCTGGGGCTGGCTGGGGGGAAGGTTTTAAGGCATGGTCTCTGCCTGCAAGACTAGAAATGGCAGGATTAAAGATTAAAGATTAATTAAGAAATGTCCACATGTGCTTAAAGAGTTGAGAGAGAACGACCCGGCTGAGGTCTAGAGTAATCAAAGTTGGCTTTAGGAAACAGAAGGAGTTAGGCTGGGACCTAAAGGGAATGAGGGGCTTGGGTAGAGGGAGGGTGAGGCAGGAGACGCCAGGGAGGAGAGGGCAGAGGCTGGGGAATGGGCAGAGACAAGTCCTGGCCCCCTCTGTCAGCTCTCCCTCCCCCCATCCTTCCTTCCCTGTCCGCCTTCCAACCTCCTTTCCCCCCACCTCCCTTACAACAGAACTGAACGTTAAGAATAGAGAAAAATAAATCACCGCTATTAAAAAGTAGAAAAAAAGAAAGCCTGGCCACTGTGGTCTGAATTAAGTCATCATGCTGTTATGGGTTGGCTGGGAAGGGCCCTCGTGGGGCAGGGACACATGCCCGCCCCGGGCACAGAATTCTGCGTTGGCTGGGCAGGTGATGTCTGCCTCATCGGTTGCCTTGGAAGCAAGAGCCCTGACTGTTTGTGTCCTGTGAGTGTCTCTGACCTGCCGGATCAGGCTGACCTGTGGATTCACGCTGCATCATCTCGCTCCTGATCAGTAGATCAAAACAAGACCGCAGATGGGCCCTTGTCACTTTCCATGGGGGTCAGAGGACTCAGCTTCCAGCTTCCCTTTGCTCTGGACCATCCTTGCCGGTGACCACTGGAGCTGTGCCCAAGGCCCCGGGTTATGTGACTAGTGTATGACCAGGAAGAAGGTGAGCCACGCTCACCTGGGGAAGAAATAGGTGACAGGGTCCCTACTCCATCTCATCACCCCAGCCCCTCATCTGCAGCAAAATACAAGAGAGAAAAAAATCCTGGAAAAGTAGAAAACAGCTGACAGCATGCAAGGTGGGGGGAGGGTGGTTGCCAGGGAGGAAGGAGGCAGAGCAGGGCACAATCGGTTTTTGTTTTTTTGTTTTTCATTTTAAATTAATGATGGGAAGGATTTGAAGACTTGTACAATGACCTTGCCAGCAAAAATGTAATTAGCTGCTGACAATATGCTGCTGATGTTGGAGCTGGGGGGTGAAGGGAGCCCGCCCTGATGAGAACATCATTGTCTCTCTCTGAGATTGCCTTCACAGACCAGGCCTCTTCTCCAGATTCTGTGCTGATTAGTTCCAGAGAAAAATTGAATTATAATAATTTTTTAAGAGGGGGAAATAAGAGCCACAGCGCTTAGTGCACGGTCCAATAGGAGATTCCTGTAACTGTCAATCTTCCCTCTCCCCGCCCCCTTTGATGCCAGACATTTGCTGGCAAGGAGTAGGGGTTTGGAAGGGATTCTCGTGTGCGGTGTGCTCATTGGGGATGTATATCTTCTCCACTAGTCCTTCCTGTTGGTTTTTGTCCCTATAATTTTTTAGCTCTGGTATGTATCTTACTTCGATGCCAAGACTGAGTCACAGCTGGAGCGTTACTGGGACGTGGCTATGGGTGCTCATTGTTTTCCAGTGTTGTGGGTTAAGTCAAGGACAAGTTCAAGGAGGTTTGTCAGCAGAACGTCGCTTGCTCGCCTGTGTTTGACCAGCTTTGAGTGGCTTGCATTGGGTGGGACCGTTATTATTACCCTTTGGGTCCTGATGTAAAACTTCACCTGCAGGATATCTCCTACCATCTCCAAATATGTTGGCCAGCAGTCTTTTGAGTGACTTGGCTGCAATGTAGTTCCCAGTTTCCCTGAAAAGCGTTCAAGTTCAAGATTTTCTCCCCAGTCTGTCTTCTCCGTGTGGCGTTCTATTGTGGGAAAATGTCTGCCGTTCCTCTTAGATCTCTGATCCCAGAACAAAGCCCTGCAACGGCAAACAGACCCGACTCGTGGGCATGGCTGGCAGACTGCTCTCCAGGACATGGCTGAGTACCTGGTACCTGTAGACCCTGAGGACAGCGGCTTTCACTTAGAACACAACTACCCAAGACCAAAGACCTCCATAGGGTCGGAACGACAGTCTAACAAGTACGGCCACCCTGGGTGGCCTAACAGTTAAATAATTGCTTGAGATTGTGCGTCTGCTCCATCCAGAGATCAGCTTACCTGAAGCAGATTGGGGGCATCTGTGGCAGGCAGGGTAGATTTCTGAGTGTAGACGTTTAAGAATCCTCACTTGCATGACCTCAGAAGTTAAGAGTGTAGGAGCAAGGCCATTCTGGGCTTAATTTAGAGGTTATAGGAAGTTGGAAAATGGGGGCACAGACTACAGGGGTGGGTCCCTTTCTCCTCAACAAGGTCATGGAACAAGGTCATGGGACACATTATTGAGATGAGTGGTTGAGTCTTGAGTTTGGCTTCATACTCCCACTGAAACTCACACAAGCTATTTAATCCCTCTGATCCCCTGTTTCCTCATTTAAAAATGGAAATAGTCATTTCTACTGCTTGTATTTTTGGTAGGATTAAATAATGAATGTAATTCACTCTGTGCTGTGTTGGGCACATGGTGAGTGCTTTACAAACGGTAGTTATTATTATCTCTCCGTTATATGATATATGCATATAAGAATAAGGCAGCATGTGCATAGACTAGCAGACTAAAGCAGGCATTCGGGGGAGGAATTAAGCACATGGAAGGGGATTGCTCCAGGAAGCGGAGAAATGCTTTCACAGTGGTTTGTAGTATTGGAGAGATTCACAAAACCACCCATGGGCTATGTGTGTTTGTCACTTCTCTCAGCAGAGGGACTGTGCCTTTGGAGACACCCCCACACCCTGCCACCCCATGAGAGAGAACCCAGTGGGACATCCGAGCACTGAAACACCAAACCTCATGGCAACGCTGAGGATCAAGTTGTGCCTCCCTGTGTGGGACACAAATGTGACCAAGCCCCAGACCACATGTGAAGGGCCTGTCCCCTGACTGGTGTCTCTGAATAGCACAGCCATCCAGGGTCCATCTCAGTCTGTATTCCGGGGGGAAACAGACCTTTTCAATCTTCACTGGTTCAGAGCATGACATTGATGAATATGGCCCAATTGTAGGGAAATCTTGACATTTTGAGTCTTTCTTCCATCCTATTCCCAACTGTTTTCATTCAAAGCCATGGAATCCCCACAGGTGCCCGGCAGCTGGTCTGCCCTCAGGGACTCACTGGGATTATTGGTTTCCATTTGCTCAGCCTCAGCTGCTGCCCGAGCAGTGATGATCTCTCCGAGAGCTCCTCTCCTCCCCATTGAGCTGAACTGCCCAGCATCTGCGGAGATGGGATGGAGAGGCTTTGACGACTCCGTGATGTTCAGAGAGAAAGAGAGTTGAAGTCTAGTGGTCATTAGCATGTACTGTGCCAGCTGCCTCTTTGGTTACTTGTTCTATAATTCTCATAATGGTCAGTCCTAATGGAGCAGATTATTGTTATTATTTTTCTTCATCAAGATCACCTACTGCATAAAAACAAAGGGGGAAGGAGGAAAAGGCCATGGCCAACAATAGGCAATGAGCATTCTCCAGCTGGAGATATTTATTTATTGGCTTCATGCTTGGCTGGAGAAGATGTACAGGGTTGCTGTGCAGGGCCGCGGAGGGCACCTGGCTCATGCAGCTCTGCCCCGGGATTTCTGAGACAGGCCTGGGGTGCTTTTGCATCTGCGTTGGACCCTTTTATCTCCTTGTCTGCCCGTCACATTCGTGCCTGTGCATGCACACACATACCCACTCACGTGGGTTACCAGTGTTTCTACACTGATTGGGGTTCCACCCTAATGCCGGCCTAGGCAGCATCCTGGCAGACGTTAAGTCTCTATCCGGAGGGACGAAAAGACCTCAGCTTTGTCTCGGTCGCTTGATTCCTCACCTCTGTCCTGCTCTGCAGAGGGCTAGGTGGCTACTTGGAATTGGGGAGTCTATCAGAGTGGCCTTGGACCTAGAAAGCCCAGCCTGTAACAAGCTGCTGCTCTCTCACCCTGCTTCACCCGGCCCTGGTCGGCCTTAGCTGTTCTCATTTACACGACAGGTCGAATCGAACGACAGCTCGCATCGAACGACAGCTCGCTGAAGCTGCTCACGATTAGACAGCTCTGAGCACCTTATGAACAAATACGTTCTTTTGCTTTTTTTGCTCTGGGACAGAAAAGTGAAGGCTCTGAGGCAAGAAAAATCCCAGGAACAAAAAAAATAAATAAAAAAAACCAGCGGCTCTATAAAAAGCATGTGAAAGAGAACAACTTGAAATAACCAGGCCGAGTCCGTCACGCTAGCCTCCAGCCACGTTCCCGGTAGGACTTCGGGCTGTCATTAGAAGAGGCTCCTGAAGTCTCCCGAGGAAATGGAAGACAGCCTCCCCAGATTAAAGACACAGGACAGTGATCAAACCGAACAGGATGAGAACTTTGAGAGCTGGAACCCAACAGCAAAGCTACAGAGTCGAGTTTCCTCCCGAGAAGAGCTTCGTGCTCTGGGCTGCTTTTGTTGGGAAGGGCCCTCAAACTGTCAGCCTGCCTACCCTGGAAGGCTCCTGTTCTTAGAGTTCATCTCCTGCTGATGAACGGTTGCCTGGTCCCTGTCTTTACCCAGCCAATGGCAACTTAATGAGAGGGGGTATTGGGACGATTGCCCTATTTCTTTCCTAAGCTGTGGGGACTTGGATCTTAGAAGAATGGGGAAGGGGTCTTGAGGCATCTCGTGACAGCAGGCTACGGTAGTGTCACACCCCAGTGAGAGGCTAACCAGGCAGGCGGGTCTGTCCCCTGCCAGTGGGACGTGCGATGCTTGTCAGAAGCCCCAGAGGACGTACTGAGGCCTCTTAATTAACGTGGCGGCCTGTGGCNGAAGGCCCTCAAACTGTCAGCCTGCCTACCCTGGAAGGCTCCTGTTCTTAGAGTTCATCTCCTGCTGATGAATGGTTGCCTGGTCCCTGTCTTTACCCAGCCAACGGCAACTTAATGAGAGGGGGTATTGGGACGATTGCCCTATTTCTTTCCTAAGCTGTGGGGACTTGGATCTTAGAAGAATGGGGAAGGGGTCTTGAGGCATCTTGTGACAGCAGGCTACGGTAGTGTCACACCCCAGTGAGAGGCTAACCAGGCAGGCAGGTCTGTCCCCTGCCAGTGGGACGTGCGATGCTTGTCAGAAGCCCCGGAGGACGTACTGAGGCCTCTTAATTAACGTGGCGGCCCGTGGCGACTGGAAAGCATTTCCACACGATTAAAGACTCCAGAAAACCCCCAAGGGAAGGTAATGTTCCTAATAATTTATAAATTGGACTCACTACTTAATATGCTTAAAGCGTTTCTCTGGTCTTCCGTTTGGGAAGGAGATGGGCAGGAGGTAATGGGTTTCTGCTCTCCAGCCATCGCAGAAGAGAATACGCTGGAGGAGCCGACCAAGGGGCTTTCACTTCTAGTTGAGGTGACGCCTCTGGCAGGAAAGGGATCCTCAAGGTCAGGCACCTGTTACGACAATTTCAATGACATCATCTGATTTCAAAGGCCTCATTGGGCCTTTTGGGGAGGAGCTGGCTTGGCCCACCTCTGAAGGAAAGCTTCCATCCTTTCTCCCGTCTGTAGTTTCTGGCTTTGCTGGGCAGGAAGAGGTCACAGACATTTTCTCTACCATTTGTTTGCCAGTTTAGAGCTATTTCCAGTTCGGCAGGGGCCAGTATCACAATCGGGACATTTTCAGGTTGGAACACTCGGTGCATTTCTTCCAGTCACCTCATTTGATAGATGAAGGCCTGGGGTAGGTTCAAAAGGTTATGCTCCATCATTCCACTGGTGAGCCCTGCTGTTTCATTGGGGACATTTGTGGGTTTAGTCGCAATAGTTTGGGTCTGGCATTCCCTTGGGCTCGTAGAGACACAGGGTTGGGCGAGACCCTGAAAACCACCTATGTACCTCATCCGTTTCCGACCCCCGGCACAATGGAAGGCAGATTTTAAAATATGACCAGCGCTTCCCTATGGGCTTGCGCAGTTTTTCTCCTCTTGACCTGTCTCCCCTTGAAAGCCAGAGACAGATGTGAGTGAGCACTGTCCTCCATGAGAGAGGACCCGTGCCCCAGACCCACGGACATGGTCACTGGGGAAAAGTAGTTGACATGGGTCACCAAACTTGTCTATTTGAATCTTGTTTTTTTTTTAAACCACCATTTAATTCCCTTTGGAATATAATTGGAATTCAGTCTGTCCAGTTGCCTTAAGGGATAATTAATTATGTCTCAGATCCACTCTTCTGGCTCCTCCTAGGGTGAAGCTAAGCTTTGAAATGTGAGCCGATTAATTGGCTGTGGTCCCTTGACAGATGGAGGCTGGACACATAATCTCAGCTTTTCCATTTCTTTGCCAAGGGTTCACAAAAGCCAGGTGATATCCTAAGTGTTGGCGCCATTGATAGATCCCGACTCTTCATTTTGAGATCTGTGCCTCCTGCGACACTGATTTGGGATAAGGAAAGGGGTCTGCTCACCCTGAGATGTTGCCTGGGGTACCATCTAGTCCCAGGTCGCTTTACCTATCCCAGTTTCTTCTGTCGGAGGAAGAAGAGTAATGACTGGCTATTTCCAGCCCTTGTGATCTGTTTTTTTTCCTCTCTTCCTATTGTCCTGTATTTACCTTTAAAAATTCATCACACAGATTACTCCCTCTAATNTCTTTGCCTCCTGCGACACTGATTTGGGATAAGGAAAGGGGTCTGCTCACCCTGAGATGTTGCCTGGGGTACCATCTAGTCCCAGGTCGCTTTACCTATCCCAGTTTCTTCTGTCGGAGGAAGAAGAGTAATGACTGGCTATTTCCAGCCCTTGTGATCTGTTTTTTTTTCCTCTCTTCCTATTGTCCTGTATTTACCTTTAAAAATTAATCACACAGATTACTCCCTCTAATTCCAGTGTAAGATCCATGAGATCAGGGCCTATACCTCTGTCATCCTCTGCAGATTCCACTTAGCCGTGACCTCTAGAAAATGCCTTGGTAGAGGGAGTAGACCACTTGTTGAATGACTGAGGAATGAGTTGAATGAATGAGTCACGTAAGCAACCAACTTTGGTAGGTGTTACTTGCAGGCACGTAGACGATGTCCGTGTTGAAATATACTCAAAGTTGAGCTCTTGCTTCCTTCCTTCCTTCCTTCCTTCCTTCCACAATTAATGAACACCTACTCTGTGTTGTGCACTGTACTTGGCCCTGGAGCTCGGGGATGTCTGCTCTCATGAAGTCTGTAACCTAGTAGATGAGACTGACAGGCAAATCAAAGGCAAAAGTCCTTGTGTTTACAGAGTTATACGGCAGGTTCTGTGGGCAGGTCAGCAAGATTAGGAAAGCATTTTCTGGGGTCATGTCCCTGAACTCCTTTGGGGGACAAGTAGGAGTTAACTAAGGGAGGCTGGCATGACCCAGAACTAGGAACAATACAAAGGTCAGGTAATGAGACCAGCTTAGGGTTGACCTGCGTGGCTGGGCTGAGTGGAAACAGGAGATTTGCCGAGAACATTCTGTCCCGGGGTGGTCACCATCGACACTACCTAAAACATTATTACATAAAGATTCCAAAATCTGCAAATCACCTGACAGACCTCACCCCGCACTCTCAGGTGAGTGCCGAAAATGTCAGTGTCGTAATAAAATAAAAGCCACTTTGATCTGTGTGATCTTTATTGAAGCCAGTAGAAATGATTTATTGATTTTTAAAGCAAAACACTTTTTTAAAAGCCAATTTTTGGCCAGCAACTTGTTCACAGCTGAGGAGCTCTGATATGCCCCAGACACGCATCTGGTTACAAAATGTTAACACTTTTGAGGGAAATCAATAGAATAATCAGAAATTTCATGAAAAGATGCACAAAGAGCGAAATAATTTCATGTCATGTAGTCGGTGTTATTTTTTTTTTTTAGTGTTTAAATTTTCAACTTGTTTCACTTGGGCCCAGATGTTTCTTAATGTTTTTGCCATGAAAACAAACTAAGACACGTGAGTGAAGAGCACACTCCGAACACACTAACTCAGGTGGCGCCGAAACTCAAAGCCAGGACCTCGGTGTGAAGGCTCTCGGTGCTTCTTGTGGGTCCCGTGTGAGGACGCTGTCGTTAGGTCGGTCGGTGTGCTCATGTGCGCAGCCAGGCCGACGTCCACTTAGGGTTGGAGGCACAGAGTGCGTCTGTCCCTCCCCACAGACTCCCTTTGGTCAAGACACGAAGAAACGGCAGCTTGCCTTTCTCTTTGCGAGTTGGTTATCAGGAAGCTCCTAGCGGCAGCCCTTGGTCCAAGTTTATTTCCATTCCATTTGCCACCTCTTGGTTTCACTAGGTGGTTTGAAAGAAAATCCCAGAGCATCTGTGTTTTTCACTGAAACAGCTTAAAGTCCTCCGTGGAAGTAGTGAGATCGAAAGTAATAATATCAACGAGCTATAGTTTCTCACAGGACTGTGAAAGTCATCAAACTCGAATACTGGATTTCCAAGTTGTCATTGTAGGAAGAGGCAACTCTCTACTTTCTGTGACCTTCACACTGGGTGGGGCAGACCAAGAGTTCAGAGGAATGTGTGTGTGTGTGTGTGGAGATTTTATAGATTATCGTTATTATAAAATATCATTAAATTATATAGTAACATATAGCATTACGTATACAGGGGTGGGCAAAAGTGGGTTTACGGTTGCACTGGCATTTTTTCCATTAATAAAGCTATTGTAATAATGATACCCTGCAAGTCTTTTCCATACAAATACCTGTACCTACTTTTGCCCACTCCTGGGTTATTATTTACGTGATAACCTGCAATTTCTAAGTCATCTCAAAGTGCTGTGACATGTGCCACCAGTCTGGGTTGTAGGAGCAGAGAAGCTCTCCACACCGCCACCGACTACCTGAGAACCCTTCCTCCCGGGCCTGTGTTAAGTTTCGCTTAGTGTCTGGAAATCATTACTGGTTATGGAGGGTTGGGATCAGCCCTGACTGGTGTGGCTCAGAGGGTTGAGCATCATCCTTCAAGCCAAAAGGTTGCCGGTTCGGTTNAAGTGCTGTGACATGTGCCACCAGTCTGGGTTGTAGGAGCAGAGAAGCTCTCCACACCGCCACCGACTACCTGAGAACCCTTCCTCCCGGGCCTGTGTTAAGTTTCGCTTAGTGTCTGGAAATCATTACTGGTTATGGAGGGTTGGGATCAGCCCTGACTGGTGTGGCTCAGATGGTTGAGCATCATCCTTCAAGCCAAAAGGTTGCCAGTTCAGTTCCTGTTCAGGGCACGTGCCAGGGTTGTGGGCCAGGTCCCTGGTTGGCAGGCGGGGGGGCGGTGTGAGGGGCAGCTGATTGATGTTCTCTTTCTCCCTTCCTTCCCCCTCTCTAAAAAAATTAAATAAACACTTTATTTCTTTAAAGAAGAGTTAAGATGGTCAGGAGTCACTGGCTCTAAGTAAAGATTAGATACGCTAAATACACTGGCTTAGCCAAATGAAAACTTGTGTTCTAGCTCCTTTTAGGTCGCCATGCTCTTTATAGAAGAGACATTTCTGAGGGTCGAGGCCTATGCACGGTGAAGGGAATTTTGTATGAACCTGACAGCATTAAACCATGAAAAGAGCAGTGACCGGGGGTCTAGAACCAGTGGGCACCGCTGCGTGTGGTGGCTTCTCCGGGCCTCATTTCTTCATTAGAAAAGGAGGGGAAGAACCCAGAGATTTTTAGTGAGTAATAACAACTGAGCCAAAGCACGGATTTCTTTGTTGAAATTCAGCTGAACCGAGGGCCTGATGGTACCTTGCAGGCAGTTAGCAATGTGTGATTACACAGTCTCATGTTAGCACAGTGACCTTGAAGTGGGGACTGTCGTCTTCCTGCTACTGACCGATCTCTAGTGGGGACACCTTGTGGGTATACAGCAAAAAGACGCGTGTTTATGACACTGCTTATTCTAGGTGGGCATCCTGAATAGTTCCTTTTTTTCCTTCAAAAAGTGAGGATGGACCTGGGAGGAATCATGCATCCACACTCTGACCTTGTCCTCGTAGGGCTGTGAGTTCAACGCCCAGGGCGCCCGTGTCTTGGGGAGCAGAGCTGCTTCAGGGTGGCTGTGGCCACGTGGTGAAGATTGCAGGCTCTGAGGAGTAAGGCTCTGAGGTGGGGGTCAGTCTGTTCCTGAGTCCGTCCTATTCATATCCTGTGTGCCCTTGGGCACGGTGTGATGTTGTTTTTTTGCTTTTTTTTAACCTCTGCACCTTAGCCTTTTCAAATGTAAAATGGCAAACGTGTTTAAAATAGCTTAACTGTCCCTCTTAGAGTTGAAAGGGTGGCCCATTGAGAACAAATGTCTGATGCATAGTTAGACCCCGTCCTGGGCAACTGTCCTCGTTTTCTCCCTGCATAATATCAGGAAAGAACCTATGGCTGCATGTTGTCCTGGCCTTGCGGTGGCCACCTGCGAGGAGAGTTGGGGACCGTGAGGGGAAGGGGCTCCTGACCGCACCTCCCTGGGGTGGTGGGGAAGACGGTGCTGGTGCCAGAAGCCGGTCCTGCTGGATGTGAGCACTACTCCTACAGTTCTTCGGGGAATACAACTACCTCCCGCTTCCAATAGCCTAAGGCAGCGTCTGACAACTTTCCCCACTCGGGGAGTTTTTCTTCCTCGGCCTCGATTACCTGCTGATGCAGGTTCATTTTCGGGGGCAGGACAGGGCACGGGTCTGACTCCAAGACACAGCTGTTGGGTTGGACTCACGCGTTCCCTCTCAGCAGACTGGTGCGGGGCTCCGGGGTGGCCCCTTCGAGGGCCCCGCGGGCTCTGTGTGCTCATCTGCAGGGAAGGGGCAGGTGGGCGGTAGGAGCAGCGGTGGTCAGCCAGGAGGTGGAACGTGTGGCTGTGTGGCTGTGGACACTCACTTAGCCGTAACCAAGCAGCTTCACACCTGTGCTTCCTCCGTACCTGCACCAGAGGTGTCACCAGGAGAAAGAGTTACACAGATAGCGGAGGAATTTGAAACCTGGAGGCCAGTGTGTGTCCCCTACAAGCCACTGGACATGACCTGTCACTTGCAGCTGACTCTGTTGCTTCCTGTCTCAGCTCTGCGGTGCTGCCTGTTTGAAAGTGGCCACATCTTGTGTGTGTGTGTGTGTGTGTGCATGTGCATGCATGTACCTGTGCTCCTCTGCTCACACTGACAATAGGAATGGGAGGGTAAATGCAAAGATTTATGAGGAGAGAAACTTTATAAACCAAGACATAATTATGAGACTTGGAAGAATCCCCTTTAATGAGTTCGGGGGATAATCTCGACTCAGCCCTGTGCGGGGTTTTCATCTCCAGCGTATATGATGGGGCGGCAGTGACAGAAACCCAGGGCTGGGAAACAACCGTTTGGCACTCCCCCACCTGACGGAACAGGTTGGGAGGGATATGGGGCAAAATAAAGGGAGCAGAGATGAGTTGTGCACAGGAAGATTGATGTCCGCTGAGCGCTGAGCAGCAACAGGCTTGCCAGACCCTCCATGCCAGCCCTGACCTGGGTGTGTGTCCAGGGTCGGTGTTCGGTCGCAGCGAGTGCTGTGTCCTCCCCTCGGACAGAGGAAGTGGTGTCCTGGTCTTCATGTGTGGCCACAGAGGATGGCCGTGAAGCATGGGGAGGGTCAGGAGAAAACTCTGCCACTGGCCTGACCCCAGGACATGGGTCTCGGTCTCTTCCCTGGGGAGGAGGGCAGGACAGGAGCGTCACGCAGGACGGTGTGAGTAGGGGAAGTCTGTCTCCCCGGCAGTGCAGCCCAAACTCATGTCTAATGGCGTGATGCCTCCGCACACTCGGAGGTAAATGCCTCTCTGGATGGGCCCATGGTTTTCTCAGCTGGGGCGGGGACTTGGCTGGAGATGTCCAAGGTTATGCTGAGTCAGCCTAGATTCTGTGGGACACACTCTCCCCGGCACTTCACACAGGAACCTGACTGGGTCCTGGCCACCGCCCTGCTAGGGTAATTGTATCTGTTCTCCATCAGACGGAGCAGGAAGCTGAGATTTTGAGTTTAGAGGACTCGTGATCATTGGTGAAGCCCGAGTTAGAACCTATACGTGATTATTGACCTAAAGATGTGAGAGAGGAAGAAACCAGATCCCCACCCCCCACCGCTAAAAATTTTGGAAGTGGCTTTATGGAGCAGATATGCCTTAACAAACTAACCCTCTTCCTTATTTCTGCAGTGGAAATACACGCGCACACACACAGAATCACAAAGCTTTCTTCATTCAAACTGACCGCTAAGCCGGAAGCACCTGCAGACCCCTGAGATGACGCACCGGTCATCCCAGTTCCGTTTTTCTTTCACCTGAAGCACGGCTCACAGGGGACTGCCCCTTGGCTTGGCGAGTGATGCCTGCTCACTGTACCCCCGCCCCCATCTGCCGTCCTCTCTCCCCAGGGGGGCATGATCGCGCTGCTGCTGTCCATCTTGTGCCTGGTGATGATCCTGTACACCCGCCGCCGCTGGTGCAAACGCCGCCGGGTGCCCCAGCCCCAGAAAAGCGCCAGCGCCGAGGCGGCCAACGAGATCCATTACATCCCCTCGGTGCTGATCGGCGGGCACGGGCGGGAGAGCCTGCGCAACGCCCGCGTGCAGGGCCACAACTCCAGTGGCACCCTGAGCATCCGGGAGACACCCATCCTGGACGGCTACGAGTACGACATCACCGACCTGCGCCACCACCTGCAGCGGGAGTGCATGAACGGAGGGGAGGACTTCGCCAGCCAGGTCACCCGCACCCTTGACTCCCTGCAGGGCTGCAACGAGAAGGCGGGCATGGACCTCACACCAGGTGGGCGACTTGGCTCTTGTCCCACGTTGCGGGGAGCTAGGGAGCGGGTGGGAAAGAGCTGTGTCTGATTTTGTGGCTGCCAGTCATGCATCCTGGGCTGTGCTGGTGCCCTTTCCCAGGTGGGCACGAAGCGTAAGCTTCTTCCTGAGAGGAGGAGAGCTGTGTTCTGGCATGGGACATCAGCAGGACAGCTGTAATTTGGGTCCCTCTCCACCTCCACTTTGCACGGGTAGCAGAGACACTTTTACATCCAACCCGAGAGCGGATTGGAGCCTTCTTTGTACATAGTGAGCCATCCTCCGGGAAATAACGAGGTTCTGCTTGTTATCAGAACGAGAGCCTGTGTGAGTGGCCGCTTCCTACTAAGATTAAAACCTGGGAACTCCTTGAAATTAGGGGGCATGTCATCAGTGTCTCAGGTTCCCCATAGCGCCTGGCACAGTGCTGAGCCCACCAAGTAGCCAGGTGATACACGGGGGTTACAGAGTCCGGTGCATTCAGGGAGCAGGCAGAGGGCTCAGACATGTGAACGGGCTGGATGTCAGGCGCTAGGGACTGGTGCAGACTGTGGCGGGCAGCGGGGCTGTTCTGTCTGAAGTCGCTCAAATTCACACTCTCGTGAGACTCCTGGCCGACCCAACGGAAGCCCTCTGCCGCCTGTGTCTAGTCAAAAGGCCGCACGTGGTGACCCTCTCAACACAGTTAGTCGACTCGGCTTTTCAGTTAGAATCGCTCTTACCTCAGTTCTCTCATCACTCCGCCGTCCCCTAGAAATCCAAGCATTTTTGTCTCAGCCAAGCCCTCACTTTAAAGGTTCCTTATTTTAATTCTGTGAAAACTCCATGTGCTTGATTTACGCAGATTCCTTTGCTCTCACTCTCTCTGACCTTTTCAAGTTCTTGCCCTGACTTTTCCTTATACCAGGGAGCGACAATGCCAAGCTGTCGCTGATGAACAAGTACAAAGATAACATCATCGCCACCAGCCCCGTGGACTCCAACCACCAGCAGGCCACTCTGCTGTCCCATACCTCCAGTAGCCAGCGGAAGCGGATCAACAACAAAGCCAGAGGTACCCAGGCCTGATGTTGGGGTGTGCAAGGGCACTCCTGAGTACCAGCACAGGCAGGGCCCCTTCATGTCCTTGACCCCCAACTTTCATGCATGTCTGGAGGGGATGAGTTTTGGCACACAGTCTTTCTGGGGGCCTGTTGAGTACTCCTTACCAAAAAAACTCGAGTATACCAACCCGATGACTGAGTAGTTTCATCAGCAAGGGTGTATCCTTAGGAAATCACTGGACGAATGTGCACAGATGGGTGTAAAGGCTCTTCATCACATCGTCTAAAAGAGAGGAAAACGGGAAATAGCTTCAGTGGCTGTCAAGAGGGACCTGGTTAACTGCCCGCACACGGGTCTCCGGTCCAGGGGCTGACCACGAAGCCACGCATGGTGGTAATATAGATCTGTACTTGTGAATGTGGAAAGTTGCTACCCATCTATTAAATGAAAAAAGGAGGTTATAAGATAGAAGGTGCAGCAGAATGCCATGTTTAGGGGGAGATTAAAAAAATGCTTATCGGGTTTTGTGTCAGAAAAAGCCAGAGAGTGTATACATCACATGTTAATAGTTTTGCTCTGATGGTAAGGATTCAGAAGACATCAGAGTTGGCCCTTTACACATTTTTCTTTATTTTTATTTATTATTCTCTCTCTTTTTCACATTAACAGTACATATTGATTCTGGGACCAGACAAAATATAAGATCCTCTAGATATTAAGGCATAAGGGCATATGTCCCTTAAGATGTAATTCCGGTCTGATAGGAACCGGAATCATGATCTGTAATGAGGACCATTTCTCTTTCTTCCTTTTCCACCCACCATCCCTGTCCAGCAGGGAGCCGTCAGGAATGGCCCTCCTTGGAAGGGGGCGTGCTGGGGGAAGGGAGGGCTCTGTGATTGCTGTCATATAAAAGCCTACTTCGCCAGTGAATCTGGGTCTCGGAGGCTCCAATCCCCATGGCTACTCCTCCCAGATTGTCAGCTGGCCTGCTCTTATTTTCATCGCTTTTTCTCTTGAACTTGCCCAAAGATTTAGTTTTGTGAGGACAAGACTGAAGATGTTGTCTTTGCCATGGTCCTGTTTGTTTCAGCTGGTTCCGCCTTCCTGAACCCTGAAGGGGATTCTGGCACAGAGACAGAAAACGACCCCCAGCTGACCTTCTACACCGACCCCTCGAGGAGCAGGAGACGCAGTAGAGGTAGGGAGAGGGGTGGGAGGGAAGAAGGGAGGGGTGAGGAGCTCTGAGGCCGCTGGGAGGCAGGGGAGCTCAGGGAGGCATGCCGTCGGGCTGTGGGGTCTGCACACCAAAGCCCGTTCCCGTAGGAAGGATTCCTGGACCACAGTTGGTTGTCTGCCCT
This sequence comes from Sturnira hondurensis, assembly GCF_014824575.4. NCBI lineage: Eukaryota > Metazoa > Chordata > Mammalia > Chiroptera > Phyllostomidae > Sturnira > Sturnira hondurensis. Next base: position 7,581,642 of record NW_028094846.1, on the reverse strand, counting down.
AAGGAAGAAAGAAGAGCCTGGAGTGGACTGTTTCAGAGACCCATCTCTCCCAGATAATGGCTCTCTCAAACAGTCTTCCAAGTTGTTTAAAAGGCTATTTCTTGGTCAGAAGACTCTCAATTCCTTCCGGAAGCCTCGGGAGTCCTATTTTGCTGTTTAGAGACAGAAAGTAAAGTTGACGAAGTGTGTTACGTGGGGGAAAGGTCAGGGTATGGACCGGTGCTTACCCAGCTACACTGGCCTCGGATTGGGCCAGGCAGGGATGAGGGTGGGCAGGGCAACTGCGGAGTCCTTGGTGGCCCTGAAGAGGCCTGTGATGGCACTTGCCCTTTAACCCCCTCCCCGTAGAACCACCGCAGCCCACACTCCCAGCCCCCTCCCCTCTCCCAGCAGGGTCCCAGATAGCTCCACACCAGCAGCGCTGCCCTCCACGCGCCCACTGCCGCTGTCCCTCTGCCCTGGGGTTTAGAGGCTTCCGGTGTGGCTCTGGCTCTAGTGGCCGCTACTTCCCCTGACTGGCTGGTGTCACCATCCTCACTGAGGGAGGCCTGCCTGGGTTCAAGCACCAATCAGCTTCCCCATTTACTGATGTTAGATAAGGTCGCCAACCTCTGGGAACCTCAGCGTCCTCACGTAGTAAATGGATTACAGTACCTCACACGTAGGGCTATCGTTCAGATGAAGTTATGTTAACAGGGACTTCTTCTGGTGGCTGGCAAAGGACTGTGAAATCCCCATCGTTGTCACTGTTAGAGCCCTCCACACTGCAGCCTCAGGTTTCCATAACATTTCATCTTTAAAAAAATTTCGGACAGGGGCCCCTGGAGACACGATAGAGGATATTTGAGTGACGTCACATTGCAGGGTACAGGGCCCACATAACACCCCTCTTCTATTACAAAGCCCTTCATGACAAAATCATAAGCATGTCATTCTGAAACATAACAACAGCACGCTCAAGCATATCATACAACATTTTAGGTGGCATGTTCCAATGAAAACTATAAATTATTACGCCCATATTGTTAAGCTACCAACCACACGCAAGCAAGCATCCCTTCTGCCGGACACTATTATGTTCAGTAGGATTTCCAGCCAATGCCCCCAAAAGACAACGGCATTTTGGCCGCATCGTGCCTCCCCGAGATCCCCTGTACTGAAAGCACTCTTCCCAGAGACTGGAAGAATCCCTTTAACCCCCCCATTCCAGTTTCTGTAGGCTTGGCAGCGACCAGCAGAAAACTTCTTCCTAGCCTTTTCCTCAAACACTCAGTGGGGCTCTGGACAGCTTAATGCCTGATGCCCCAGTATCCCTGGGGCGTGAATGTGGACCCTCTGATCCTCACTGTGCATTTATATACAGCAAATAGTCAACCTAGATTCATCAGCCCAGGCCATACCAAAGCAGGACACATTCTGCTTTAATAAAAACCTGTTTAAGAAAACTCATAGTAATGAATTAGAGGGAGTTTCTTTACAGCATAAAACTATTTTAGATACCAAGCTCTCCTAGCACATCAACTGTTTATTGCTGTTAACTAGACGGTAAGTTTCACAGGGATGGGCATGCCTAATTTATTTTTCCAAAGTGCGTGGTGGAGAATTTTGCCTATGACAGATGCTTGTAAGTATTTGGGGAATTGAACTGGATACGTCAGTCAGCAGGAACTTTTATAACCTACCTGCCATGGGTCAGGCTTTGTGATAAGTGGTGGAGGCGTGAGTACACAGGACAACAATAAGTCTTAGTTTAATAATATAAATAAAGTAAAATGAATACTTCGAAGGGAGAGCAGTTTATTCTACCTGGTAGCACTCGGAGGTTGGAGGAAAAAAAGGAGAAAATGATTGCCCTGAGGTTGTATACAATATAAAGAATTCCTTGAAAGAAGAGAATGTGAGGTAGGGGCATTCCAGCAGAGGGAAAGCCTTCAGGGGCCCTGACCAGCGTGGCTCCGTTGGTTGAGCATCATCCCACAAAGCAGCAGGTCACCAGTTCAGTTCCTGGTAGGGGCTCGCGCCTGGGTTGCATTTTTGGTCCCTCGTTGGGACACATACCGAGTGGCAAACCGATCGATGTTTCCCCTCTTTTCCTCCCTCCCTTCCCCTCTCTTTAGAAATAAATGTAAAAGAGTAAAATCTTTTAGAAAAAGCTTTAAAGGCACAAAAGCACTGATATTTTCAAGGAAGCAAAAGTACTTCAGTATGGCAGCCGTAACGGCTCTGTAGTCGGGACGGCTGGAAAACAGTCCAGCTAGCAAGGACCATAAACGTGCCTTGTTATGGAGTCTGCACTTGGCTCCGGAGGTCGGCGGGAACAACTGGTGTTTCGGAGCCAGGGAGAGACGCTGGATGATGGGTTGCCGACGTGGAAGAACTAGGGAGACAATGAGATGAATAGAAAGTGACTGCAGCATAGGAGAGCCGTGGCAAGTGCCCGTACACCGCAGTCAGGCTGTGTGACAAGAGCGGTGACCACAGGGTGCACCGAGGACGAGAGGAACAGCAAGGAAGGAGTGAGAATTGGTCCTTAAAGGTTCCAGGGGGTGTTTACAGGGAGCTGTTGTTCGAGCTGAGACTTGAAGAGGAGGTGTACACCAGGCTGACAAGGGAGCAGATTGGCACGCCGTGGAAGAGGAGATGACACGTGCCAAGTGACAGCCACACCAGCGAGAGTGGTCTGGCCAGAGAGCAGGAGCTAGTTGACTAGAATGAGGCTTATGATGCGGGTCTGTGGTTTGCTCGGGAAAGAAGGCTGGAAGGGAAGGAGAAAGCTCATGGTGCTGACTGCAGGACGTGGACCTGACACTTCAGCTGGAGTCATTGGAGGCTTTGAACCCCTGTGCCCTGGTCCCCTCTGCTTGGCGAAAGCTCCTCTGGGGCAGTGTGGAGGGTAGGTGTGTGGGGGGAGGTTGAGGCAGGGACACCATCTCACCGGATGGCTATTGCCATCATCCAGGAATGGAGACAAGGGGGAGTCTGGACGCAAAAGGAGAAAAGATTTGTTGGCACCAGCGGCCAGGAGGTTGGGGAGGGAGGCGCTGGCCGTGAAGGAACATTGGTGCTCAGGAAACCACGTAGATGACTTTGGCTGGGCAGGGGCAGCGGGATCGGGAGCAGGCTGTGAAGGAAGGTGGGGAGTCCAGTTTGGGATTTGCATTTGCATGGCGGAGGGACGCCCTGGTGGTGGCTCTGCTGCTCAGGGCTGGGCTGGAGCCAAGATTGTGAGTGTGGGGAAACAGACCCCGTGCTCGGAGGACAGGGACCTGAGAAGGCTCTCTCTGGGCAGCCAGGGACAGAGGATGCAGGGGCTGCCCACCGCCCTGGAGTCTCTGCCCCCCAGCCTCTGCCAACCCACCCATTCGGGGAACTTGCTGCCAGAAGGGGTGGTGCACCCATGGGCCCCAAACTGTCCCTGCGTTCCTGACAGCAGGGTTTCCAAAGACTCCCTGGGCCCAGAGGTTGCACTGTCGTGGGGGCTGGAGCCTCAGCTGGACCTGGGCTTTGATCCCAGCCCCACTTCTTAGTGGCCTCTCTAAGTGCCTGTCGCTCTGAGGATGTGGCCTTATGAGACTGTGGTCACCATGAAATGACAGGAGCCACAAGGCCCCGGACCCTGGTGCCTGGCCCATAATTAGACGTCGTCACTGGTGCCCGTCTCCAGGAGGCTCACGTCTTTGAGACCTGTTTCCCTGACGTGTGGACGGGGCAGTGACTGTGCAGACTGTAGGCTCACGGTAAGGAGGTGAGGACTCAAAATGTCAAAGAGTGTGTACAACTCTGTGGGGCAGGAGAGTGCCTTTTATTGATACCGACAGTGAACAGTGACACAGACTGCAAGGAAAATTCCGAAGGACCCTGGCATTTTGTTGTAGATTTCTTCCTTTCCCACCTCTCTTCTGCCTTTATGTAACATTACCTCCACCAAAACAAACAAGAAAACCCCACAAGCAATAAACACACCAAAATCTCCCCATCCCCAACCCCACCCACCTGTGAGTGTTTCTTACTCCCCAGCCCTATTCTGTTCTCACTAAGCCTCCACTGATGACCTTATGCCATCAGGTGGTATGGGGTAAGAGACTGGGGAGAGCCTTCTGGGGCGACAGCATCCGCTTCTGCTACAGAGTGGACTTTGCTCAGTGCCCTCCTTCCAGGCTGGACAGGACGAGGTCTCCCAACCCGCGAGCAGGGCAACTCCTCACCCTCTGGAAATTCCTCAGAAGTGGCGGAGCCGATTTGTGAGAGCTCCCTCTGTGGGAAGCTGGGGGAAGTGCCGGGGGCCCAAGCAAGGTCCCGCAGCCCCTGGGCAAGAGGCTGGAGCTCAGCCAGGCGTGTCCAGGGGGAGACCGCCCTCCTTTAGCGTTCCTCTGTGCCCCTGGCCTCGGGAAGTCCCCTCTGACTCCAGCTGACGACGTGGTGTTCCGTGAGGGGCAGATGGCGCTGCGGTGCAGCCGTACACATCTGCCGCCTGGGTTTGCCCGCGGCCTGCCCTGCTGGCTGGGTTGAGCTGGGCAGCAAGAGGCCGAGCTGGCCTTCCGCCGAAGGTCTTCACCGCCCCGCGCCTGGCCTGTGTCCTCCTTTCAGTGGGCTCCCCCCGCAGTCCCGTCAACAAGACCACCCTGATGCTGATCAGCCTCACCAGCTGCGTCATCGGCCTCGCCTGCTCCTCTCATGTCAGCTGCCCGCTCGTCGTCAAAATCACCCTGCACGTCCCCGAGCACCTGATCGCGGATGGTGAGCCCCTTCCTGGCCTGCGCCTCCCTCCCCAGCGTGGACAGTTTCGGGCTGGGCAGTAGGATGTGGAGGAACCCGGGGTCGCGGTTGCCTATGACCATAGGTGAGGGGAAAATGAACACAAGAAAATAAAGCTGTGGGCGAACCCGGATTGTCCGCGCATAGAATCAAAAAGCAGGTGGAAACCCCGAACAGATCCCTCATCTCTATGCTCGCTCGCGTTTCCCATTTCTGTTTTTTTTTTCCAAGAAGCCCCTGTCTTTGTGGAGAAACGCAGAGCATACTAGGTGCAGGTAGAGAGACGCCGAGAGTCTTGTAGCTTTTGAGAGGGCGAAAACTCAGTGGAGTAGTTGAGGCGTTTAAGAATCATCCCTGCCTCAGTTTGCTGTGCCCTGGTGAGAAATTCCTGATTGTAGTAACTTATTATAAGCCTAGAACTCCGTTGCAATGATTTACTTAATCCAGGGGGACCCCAATACATGAGGGAGGAACAGAGGTTCTGAGAACCCCTGAATTCGTTCAGCCCAGAGCACCTTACTGACCTGCTTGTGTCTGTCCCCTTGGTTGCTGGACATGAGGGGTCACTGTCCCCGGGCCGGCTGTTTCATGGCAGATGACGACGGGCAGCAGGTCTTTGTCCCCCTAAACAAGTGCCAGTGCCCATGACTGGGCCTGAGGGAGCAGCGGCATGGCCATCGTGGACCTGCTCTGTCCCTGTACCCTTAGGTCCACCCTGGACCTGGAGGTGGGGACAGGCAGCAGGGGACACTGGTGGGGTGGTCCAAGGAGTGGCTGAACCTCCGTCTGCCGGTACCTTTCTTGGGGCTCATGATGGCTCAGGACTGGCAGGAGGAACGGCCCTGGGTTGGGCTGATCTGCAGAGTGCCCCTTCCTCCGTGTTGTGTGTGTGTGTGAGTGATTACGTGTGTTTGTGTGTATGTCTATATTTATATGTGTTTTTGTGTGTGTTTATATGTATGTTGGTGTACTTGTATTTATGTGTGTTTGCATGTTGGTGCGCGTGTTTGTATTTGTGTGCATGTGTGTGCATGTGTGGGGGGGTGCATCTGTGTGTGTCTGTGTGTGTGTGTTATGCCCACGCAGGGGCGTGCCTTCTCTCTCCCCACCTTGCAGGGAGCCGCTTCATCTTGCTGGAGGGAAGCCAGCTGGATGCCAGTGACTGGCTGAACCCGGCCCAAGTGGTCCTGTTCTCTCAGCAGAACTCCAGTGGGCCCTGGGCCATGGATCTCTGTGCCCGGCGGCTGCTGGACCCCTGTGAACATCAATGCGACCCCGAAACTGGTAGGCGGGAGCACCGGGCAGCGGGTAACTGTCAGAGACCACGCCTCTTGCAATCACCCCCTCAAAACCCAGGCCATCCCTCCCTGTCGTCCCATCGGGATTGGGAACCCAGACTGTGCTGGCTGCCCGCGTGGTTGGGCCTCTGAACATGTTGGACTTAAAATGTAGGGTCCTCTCCCGGTAGCAGTGTGGGAGCGTGCTAACCGTAGCCCCGTGCCAGACTAGTCCGTGTCAGTGACCTCACAGCCACTCACTGTCCATTCGGGGAAGATGGGCTACTGAGGCTAGCCTTTTTATGCATGCTTATTGTAGAAAGCTTTGGAAAGTCTAGAAAAGCTTCTGGAAGAAAATGATGAACATCAATTATTCTATCTCCTACAGAAATCATTTTAAAATATTCATATCCCCCTTCCCATTTTCATCTATGCCTGATCTTTTTAGAAACTTGTGAGCACACTAAGTCCAGTTGAGTTTTCTTGATTTTGTTTTCCTGGAACATTAAATAACCCTCAATAATATAATTTTAACAGCCATTTGGTATTCCATTGTATGTGTATATCATAGCTCACTTAAAGAATTCTCTTATTCTTTGATGTTTAGGATGCTTTACATTTTTAATTCGTATAAATAATACTGTATGAATGGAGGACACCTTTGAAGTTATTTTCTCCCAGTGAATCTCAGACGAGGGGATCCTGGGCCAAAGGGCAGAGCCGTCTTTCAGACTGTTACGTTATCCAATGGGACGGGGGCTTTCCTGACGCGTCCCAGATTCAGACGCGTCAGACACTGGGACTCAGTGCTTCCTGAGCCCCAAGGGATCCAGGAATTCGGGTGCCTGATTCCAGGTTGTCTTGCCCTTCATTATCCAAAGGGGGCATCATACTCCTCTCTGTGAAAGATCTGTTTCCGGCAGATTCAGCACCACAGGTAGAGTAGGAGGAGGATGTCTTAGGGCAAAGGACGGGGAAGCAGTGCTACCTGGGACCCTCAGGAGGGGTGTTGCTGGAATCAGGGGCCCACCTCTGCAGCTTCCTGTGCTGTATCCCGTCCTACACACACACACACACTCACACACACACACACACACACACATACACACACCATCCCCCCTCCCCTGACAGGTGCATCTTTTTTAGGTGCTGTGGTGAAGAGGTATTAGTAGAAGTCACATCCAAGACATTTGTTCAGCCCTTACTTCAGTTGAGGTCCATTGCTCTAACTCTGGGGGGGAGTGTTGGGCCACGGCAACATCTCAAGTTCGCCTTCTTAGGTCTGCCAGTCGGCACGTGGGCCCGTCACACAGATCCCAGGTCCTATATGGAGCAGAAAGCACAGCATTTTGAACATCTGACGTCTGAGGCTGTGCTTACTTGCTGCTCATCCCACGCTGTCAGGCAGACGCCGGACCACACAGATGCACCAGGCCCCACACCGGCCTGCCCCTGAGGAAGAGAGCTCGTCACACAGGGGAGGCCCCTCCCTGCCACTGAGCTGGACTCTCGTCCCCCCGCTGACCTGAATGCGGAGACCCTGTGACAACCTCAGTGGTTAAACTCACTTCTGAGAAGAGCCTGGTTTCCAGAGGGCTCTGGAAGCAGAAGCTGGGCTTTTCAAGGGCAGAAAGCACTTTTCATTATGTGTGGAAAGAAGGCATTGGTGTTTGCAGTTTGGAGGGGTCTCTGGGATCAATTGCTCCCCTACTTTAGATCGATGCTTGAATTCCCTAAGAGGGCACTTGAGGTGCCCGGAATCCCACAGGGACCCTCGGCAGAGCCTGTGCCATACCCGTCCTGAAATCAGAGCACAGGTGAGGTTGTAAAGGGTTGCACTAATTTCCCCAGACACGTCTGACCCAACACGCTTGTCATTCAAAACTGTGTCAGCAGCTACCCTGACCGAGCATCACGGCTTCCGGAGCCAGGAGTTCAGGAAGCTGCTCTTCTCCGGGAGGTCACCTGGATGTCTCATTTCCAGGCCTTGCTGACAGTGACTTTGGGAAGCCCCTCCCCTGCTGATGGCTTCCCAGAATCCATGACCGTTAAGGAATTTCCAAGTGGAAAGCCATGGAGGGAGACTGAATGGAAGAGCCCCAACCCCACCACAGGACCGAGGCTCCGCATCTTCAGGGGAGGGGGTCCCACCTGAGAGGCGCTGGTGCCGAGACTTGAACACTGAGAAGGGGAAACGCTCCCCTTCCCGCCCTACTTGTCTCTGCACATGGGACGATGTGGTCATCCCACGTGCTCGTCGGTGAGAAACTTTATCGCCTCCCACACTCGCTCCTAGAGCCTTTCTCCCGAGAGCCGAGTGTGGGAATTGGCCGCAAGTCAAGCCGACGTTATTTTTGCAGTCCCCCAGCTAACTCATTTGGAAACGCCATGGTGTCTGGACATGTGCTTTCCCAGCCGTGCTGAGAGGCCCGCCCATACATGTGTGTGCAGCTGTGCAGGTGCACGTGAATACTTTTTTTTTCACATGCACATGAACAAGCAGACAAACAGGCACTCGGTCTCTGCAAAGGAGCAGCCTCGGGTGCCCGGAGCTTTCCTCAGGCACACTTCCCCAGCGGCCTAGCGCGACGCCTGTGTGTGCTCATTACCGTCGCGGTGGCGCGGCACCTGGTGTGGCAGGCAGGATAATGGGCCCCCAGAGCTGTCCCCATCCTCGTCCCCAGAACCGGTGAACCTGGTCTGTTCTGTGGAAAAGATGCATTAAAGTTGCAGGTGGAATTAAGGTTGCCGAACAAGTGGCTTTAAAATAACGAGAGGATCCTGGATTAACTAGGTGGGCCCAGTGTGACCACAGGGGTCCTTAAAACAGAAAGGGGGAGGCAGAACAGGAGGCCAGGGTAACGAGGTGTGAGCAGGACCCCCACCGGCCGCTGCTGGCTTTGAAGGTGGTGGGTGCGGGGCTGGAACCAGGGAGTGCACATGCTCCTAGAACCCCTTGATTTCAGCCCTGGGAGACCCCTGTCAGACTTCTGACTTACAGAACTGCAGAGTGATAAACTCACGTTGTTTTAAAGTGCTAAGTTTGTGGGAACGTTCTATAGAAGCTATGGAAACCTAGTATACCAGGGACAGCAAAGGATAGTGAATGTTGTTATGTGGCCCTTTGTATCGCCTGCCCAATTTACAGAGTGTGGCTTAAGTAGACTTTCTGGAGATGTTTCAGGAGTCTGGGAGAAGCTGAGCCGAGGTGGCTTGCCGATCTGTTTTCCATGGCAGCCTCCCTCTTACATGCTAGCGACCCTGCCCTTTGGGAGGGGCATAAGGCACCTTGAGTTCTCCTCTCAGTGCCTACCAGCCGTTTGCCAAGCGCACATAGCAAACCCCCTAAGGTTGCAAGGCTTTATGCCCAACTGGATCCAGCCAGAGGTCGCCTTTTCCCGTACTTTGCAAGGGTTTCTGTTGCGGTCCTGTGCTTGTTTGATCGTGTTTTGGTGGTGACACAGACTGGATTTCATTGACTTGTCTCTGCCCTCTGTTCCTGGCCTTTGCGCTTGCCACCCGGGCAGCTGTGGAGGCTCCCCACGCCCATGTCACTTCCCCGGTCCTGTCACTCCTCACCGCAGACCTTCACTCCCATTCAAGACGTGCGGGTGTGCGGGTCTGCAAGGAGCGCAGCTTCCAAGCTGAATCGGGTTTCCATCACCACCCAAGAAGTTCGCTCCCCCGAGTTTCCTTTGTCCTGGACCTTTCTGTAAGCCAGTCCCAGCCATTGGAAAGGTGTGAAATCTGGTGAGGGTTGTTGGACCAGTATTTTTTACTTCAGTCTAGCCCTCCTCCTCTTGGTGTTCTCTGAGATAATTCCTGTCTTTGTCTAGCTTTCTCTAGTTTAACCCAAATGCGCGAGGAGGCACAGCTCCTGTTTTGTCCCCATCACCCGAAGTGCCGCTCACTTCAAACTCCCTTTTGTGGCTCGATTAAAGCACCTTCTCTCCGGATGTGCGTCAGGCATATTGCCCTATGTCTTCCCCCCCCCCAGACTTGCATGGGAGTGTTTGACTCCGGGCCTGGCTTCTGCCTTCTGTCTTCACAAGGAAGGAGCCCAAGCAATTTGGTATTGCCCACATCCAGGTGTCTTGTGAAAATTTCCCTTTCCAGCTGAAACACACCCAATTCTATTTAATGAGAGCAGTCAGCTACCTGAAGGCTAGCGGCGACTCAGACACTTCAGCCTTCATCTGCATTTATGTCATGGAGGACCCATGGTCAGCCGGGTCAGAGCCGAGGGGCCCTAGCGTCAAGGCCTTTCTCTGATCCTTCCGTGGGGTTTATTCCTCAGCCCTTCAGCTGTGAGTGCGAAGTGACCGAAGGCTCTGTCCATCACATAGGGTCCCTCAAGGTGGCTTCCTTCAGGGTACCAAGCACAAATTGTGTAGCCCTGCCCAGGAGATGCATGAATCTCCTCTTGGTGGGTTTCTGCTCTCTGGCAGTGAGGTTTTCCCTGAGTGCCTCTGTTCCGGTCCGGCCCTTTTCCGTGGCCACGCCATGCCTTCCTGTTGGATCCTGTGAACACTTCCACGCAGTCAGCACGTTGTGTGTGCCCGCCATCTGTCACAGCAGGTGCAAAGACTATAACACTTCCAGCTTAGGGGGGTATCCAGCACCCTCGTGGGGTCTTTAAAATTCACAGCTACCAGAGCTGGTGCTACCACGAAACCCCTCTCCGATTCGAGATGCTGCCGTGGGTTTCCATAGCAACGATGCTCCTCCTCCAGCCCCATCTCTCCTCCACGGGTGAGACGGCCAAACTGAGGAGGAACACAGGAGCGGAAGGTTTGGTGGGTCCTGCAAATGAGGATCATTTGACAGGCAGATTTTTGGATGTCCTTAAACTCTCACGCATGTGTTTGAAAACCTCTCTGTCACTCTGGCTTTGAGCTGCATGTGACATTATGTGGGGAAAAGCTTTCTCTCCTGTCAGCCGCGTGTCCCCACACGGTGACAAATGAAGGAAACCTCATAAGGAGATAATGACTGGGAAGGCACTTTGAGAAAGGCGAATGTGCCTACACTTGGTAGGTGGTGGCCGCTTTAGGAAAATCGGCCTCTGTTTGACCTCTGGGTAGTTGCTGTACTTTCGTTTACGTGTTTTCTGGGAACTAGATAGCAAACGTGGAAGAAGGACTTCTGTTTTCTTCAATCTTTAATTCCAGGCAGGGCATCCCACCAAGGCCATTGTAAGAGAGTAGAGTAATGGGTTTGACAGCCGCTTGAGGTTAATTCCTGTTAATAACATCTCATGTCCATTGTCCCCAAGGACATGTAGGAAATGATCTCCTTCTGGGAGAAGCATAGCGGGTCCTTGACCCATGAATTGGCTCAGAGATCCGCATCTTAGGGTGAGGTGTGAGCAGTCGTATCTGTAAGTTCAGGGCAAACTAGTTAATGTGATTATTTTCCATTACACAGTATTTATAAAAGATCTACTCACATGGGGGGAAAGCTAACCTTGCTCTTGCCCTTGTATAGCTTATGGTCTCCAGTTCATGCTTTCTTTGGAATCGGTAGATGCAGTCTTCAGGGGAAAGCCTTGTCATTACCTAATGTCAAGCTGTGTTGCCCTGTGTCCGACTCATACCTGCCCAGCCATTCCTCAGTCCAACTCGGCGCCGCTGATGCCAGTTAATTAGAGCCTCCGATGATCTAGACCGTGTGGAAGCCTGAATTTGCCATACAGGGGACACCTTTACCCGCTGTGGGTCCCCTACAAACTAAGAAGTTGCTCATTTTCACCCCAGCCTTGAGCACCTCGGGCAGGTGTGGGGGAAGGCAATGCATGTCACCTGGTAGTGAGACCTAATGGCCAGCGGCTTGTAGGTCAGTCTTGGAGTAGACGGTTGAGCTAAGATCCTATACACAGCCTGCTCAGAGCCCACTCGGCCCTTTTCCTCAGCACTTGTATTGCTTTTTGTCTCTGGAAAGAGAAAATAGCGCTCAAAGCTATTACTCTATTTATATCCCTGTTAAGTGTCTCTTGCTAGAGAGATAAAGAAACTGTGTGCCCCTCATCTCCTTTAGAGCCTGCTGGCACCTTTGTTACCTACAAGTTTCAGGAAGTCCCACCCTCCCGATGAAACAAACAACCCCTGGAAGCATTAACAGGGCGCTTTAGTGGGACTGGCCTCAGGGGAAGCAGCAACCACTTCCTTCAAGATTAGGCCTAAGTAGAGCAATGATTCGTAATCCTGTGGGGCCCTTGGATTTACTTGTGAATCCGGTGAATGCCGTGCAAGTCATCCACGGGAAGACGCACAGACCCAGTTTCGCGTACAGTGTCAGAGGGGTCGTGGACGTCTTGGTGTACCAGTGAAACAACGGATGGTAATGAAGCACAGTAATGTCCCGAAGAAACAGAGAATTGTGGGTAACCCTTCCATTTACCAGCCGAGACGATTAGCTGGTTTACTGTGAAACCCCCCAGTTCCCACAAAAATGTAATTCATGTAAGTAGCCTCCTCTGGGGCGGTTGTTCTGTGGGCTAACTACACGGAGTGATGGGACTCAAGGTCTGGAGTCAGACACACATAGACTGAAGTATTAAACCTGCCATTTACAAGCTGTCTCCAGACCCCTTCATTTTCCAAGCCTCCGTTTCCCCCATCTGCACAGCAGAGCCAATAGTAGCTACTTTTTTCAGGATTCTCAGAAATTTGGATGACACAGCGCCCTTAGGCTGTCTTTAGACATTTTATTCCTCGTCTACTACATGCCTCTCAGGACACTGGGCGTCGAGGAAGTCCGGGTGGAAAAAGCCCCCTGCTCCAGAGTTCTTGCCTTTGTGTTTACAGAGAACACACAGGAGGGGCCTTGTCAATGGTGGATTGCCATAGTGGTGAATATTATTACCGCGTAATGGGAACTGGAGGGATGGGTGGTGTTCACCCCTGTGGGCAGTGGAGACGGCGATGGGGTCTCCTCCGTGACGCTGCTAGGGCCTCCGTTTGATTGTTGCACCTTCATTTGCCCCAGCACACACATGCTAATCAATTGCTCTGTGTTTCTCTCCCCCCCTCCTCGCCCTGCCTCTAAGGGGAGTGCCTCTGCTATGAAGGGTACATGAAGGATCCAGTGCACAAGCACCTTTGCATTCGGAATGAATGGGGGACAAACCAGGGGTAAGTAGGGGATGGCGAGTCCGCAGCGTCGTCACCGCAGCACGTGGGCCCGGCGGGCGTTCAGCCACCATGTGTCAGGAAGCAGAGCCGAAGGCTGCTTATGGTCTGAGCGGCAAATGGGTAGGAATGTCAGAGCGCCTCTCCCGAGTTGTACCATCCCAGTGACGTCCCTATCAGCGTTTGCTCCATTGGTGAGTCCAGAGAAGGCACCTCTGCCTCACAGCCCTGCAGCTGGGGCCTGAACGCCAAGCTGTCTTTCTCTCTTCCACACAGGCTCCTGTACGGCTCTCTCGGGGCTCAGCGAACTTTGCATGGCTGATGGGGGTGGGTTTACATGTTTACGCCGGGAGACTGTCCACAGGGGTGAAATGCAAAGATTCAGGGCGTCCTTGGGGTTGACGAAGAGTATTTTTGCCTGATTCCCAGTAACCAATTCTCTGTGAGACCTTTGCTTTCCTAGCACGCTTGATCAGGACGAAAAAGTCACCTTGTCTGTCGCTTAAAAAAATTTTTTTTTGTTTGGTGAGTTTTTATTGAGATAAAATGCACCTAACATCAATTTCACTATTTTAACCATATTTAAGTATACAGTTCAGTGGCATTACGCACATTGACGTCGCAGTGCGACCACCACCAATACTCTTGTTTTTTACAAGCAACTTCCTGCTTTGTTTGGGTTGCCGAGAGCTCGCTTTCTGCATTGGCTGGGCTGTGGAAGGGAGTGGAAGGAGAAAGGGGTCAATGAACACTAACTAATAACAGCAATCAGTGGAGAAGGGGCAACTAGAAAGAAATCAAGGCAAACGCCACGGCGGGGTGATGGCTCAGCCTGCAGATCAGAACTGAGTTTGCAGCCCAACAAGCAGCCAGAAAGAAGCCATTGTCATTTCCCACACTGCCCTGGGGGACTCAGCCCCCTCTGTCTGATTCTGATGAGACTGAGCCTAGAATATTGAATGTAGTTCTGGACTCTCAGAGCAATAAATATGGAGACAAATGGGTGAGAGTTTGGAGAAGAGCAATAAAAATGATTGAATAGCTCAAGGGAGTGATTGATGACAAAGGGCTGGAACTCAACTCGGAGAACTTGGCCAGCTGATGACTAAGTCAGAGCGTGATGAATGCCCGCAGACGTTAGAAGAGGGCAAATGTTCTGGAACGGGTTGAGGTTGAGGGAGAAGGACAAGGGGGAACGAAGGTAGAGAAAGGAAATCTGAGTCACGGGTCAGAAAGCTTGGGTAAGTCAGAGCGCCATGAAATTTTTCTCTTCGTGAAAATGATGGACGGCTGCATTTCCACCGCATCTGAGATCGAATCAGAGAGGCTGCCCACCACCCCGAGAGGAAGATGTTTGCAGGAGGCTAGATGCATATGGAGTGGAATGTTCTGGGGAGATTGTCAGGGAGGGCAGAGGACCCGGCTAGCAGATGACGATCAGAGCCTGAATAAAGAGGGTCTCTTTCTCTCTGACCCCTGGGATGTTTGCATAGTTTCCGGGGAGGCGGGAGTCTTACTTATGCGATGATGGCTGAGAATCTCAGTTGGCTATGATTCTTATTGAGTAAAATATTGTAAAGGATGATGGATAACCAGCTCTCTCTCTCTTAGCCTGCAAACTTACTGCTGGAGAAAATACCATTTCACTTCTTGCCCTGACTGGTCCGGGCTGGCTGTCCACCATGACTGAATTCGGGGGCTAAAGACTCAAGCCTCCATAGCCCTTGCCTTGTAGACAGGTAGTGTGAGGATGGGTCTGACCTCACTCCGTCACTGTACAAGGCCAGTCCCTCCGGCTATGGTGAAGGGACAGTCTTAGGATGCAGACAAGAGCCTCCAGGGGCATGAATGGTGGAGGCCCCACGTGGGTGTCATTTCAAATAAGGCGCAAGTACTGAGTTACTGACTGACGAGAACATTAGCCCCAGGAAACAGACAAGGAGACCTAATATGTCATTTCCATCTCTAATTCCCATTATTCGCTGATCATCACTGTCTACGAGGTCTCATTTTGGACACTAATAAAATAATGGAGCAACTGTTCTGAGGGGGTGGAAAGTGAGTGTCTTGAGGTTAATGGAACCGAGAGTGATAAGCAGCATCGTTTGTATGTACATAAAAAAGAGACAGACAGACGATAGCATTTTCCTCATAGAATGACAAGATAGATGAAAAGTGGAAGATGTCATACATCTTTATTTAAATCAGGGACCCGATGCCAGGCTCCCTCGAATGATTCTTACAAAATTAATCTGAATTGATTGGAACGTGAAGACTGTCACTTGAATTGATAACTGTGTGACAGATTGCCAACTCATGATACGTACTGGGATATTATGGGGAAATCAGTGGCAGTCCTCATTTTCCTGCATATCTCATTGAATGTTCTAGAAGGCCCAGGTAGGCAGCGTGTGTCTACGTGCTCGTCACCGGGTGTTCTCGAATGGCGTGCGTTAAAATAGCCGAGCATTCCTTTGACGCAGAGCAGGCGAATCCTAGGGCAGTAGCAGTGAAAATGGGCTCCCTTGTGCCAAATCTGGTTAATGGACCGGGAGGACCACACTGAGAGGCATTCTTGACTTTCAGACAAGCAAGAAAATTGATCAAGGGCACCAATACAACAAACTGCAAATGGGTGATTCTGGGAGGCAGACGGGTTACACCTGTACCCAGCCTCTGCCTCACGCTCAAGTTTACCCGGACCTGCGGGGGTGGGGGGCTATGTGCATGTGTGTGTGCATGTGTGTGCATGTGTGTGCACATACTGATTTGTTTACAGAAATCCCTCCACCTGTACAAGCCATTTACTCTCTCGTTCGTGTTTTCAACACAACACATACTCCCTCCATTACCTGTTGTGGCCATGGGTCAGCGAGGTTACGGATTATAAGAAGAACAGTGTGGTGTCTGCTCTGGAAGCACTAATATCTAGCTAGATCAGCGGGCACATGACAAGACATTGCAGTAAATTCTGAAAACTAGTGATTTTGGGCGCGAAGGCCTGTGGGCTTGCAGTTTAAGGGCTGACTTATGCATCACCCAAGAATCTGGAGTAGGTCTTCGTGGAGAAGTCAGATCTTGAACTTGCCTATTTCACAGGTAATAAAGGTCCTGCTAAGCAGAGGGAAGTCAGCATGTCAGGGCATGGACAGGAGGGGCATGGTGTTTCCAGGAATGGCATATACATAGGTCGGTGTTAACTTACAAGTGCAGCTGACAGAGACGGAGGAGGCTGAGAGGGCAGAGCAGCAGTGGATCTCAGCAAGTCTTGCTCTTGGACATTAATGGTCCACGTATTTGCCTGCCGAGTGGTTGGCAGGAGGGACAGGTTTCAAGGGGTCTGTGTATTTGGTGGGGCATTCCCTTGCAATACATTATATTTCTGAACCCTTCAAAATAATGTGACATAATCCTGAAAAGAAAGAAAAAATACCGCACACACACACACACAAAACCTCCTGAGACGGTCTCATTCTGTAAGTAAAGCATAGTCCACAAGTTATCCTGTAGATAAAAGTTTTCAAGGCCAACCAGCAAAGTGTGACAGGGAACTGGGGACCGTACATACAAGGCATGTGAATCAAGGAGTTCGCAAATTTTTTTTTTTTTTTTTTGCTGACTCTGGTTCTTCCAAAAATGGCCAAGGAGGAGCAAAGCCGAGTGAGACATTTGTGTGTGGATCTGGGTGGGGAAGCCGGTCACTGGGGCTCCCCCAGGTGACAGGATCCAGGTGGCAGATTGTAAAGTCATTGAACTCTTTACATGGGAAGCGTCTATTCACCAAAAGGAAAAATGGCTAAAAAAAGATTTCACAAAGTCATGGCTGACAGATTTCTAATGAGAACATAGGATGTGTGAGGTTACATGCTTGGTCGTGGAGATTGGCAACAAAATTAGTCCCTGCCACAGCTGCCGGCGACTCTGTTCCCAAAGGCGACGGTGGGCGGGGATCGAAGGGTTCCACCCCAGCAGTGGGCCTTGCCACGTTTCTGCCCGACCCCCGTGACTCCTCTGGATGGTGCCTCAGCCTCCCATTGCCGCCCTCCCTAGACACAGCCGGGCTCTGTTGGGGTCGGTTAGGTACGTGTTGGCTAAGAGCAGCAAGGACAAATTGAAAACTTTCACGGATGAGAAATGAAAACAATAAATGAGAGTGGAGGAGGCAAGAGATTGATTTACGTGAAAATATCAGAGGAGGGAAAAACAGCTTATTTAGCTACTTTGGAGAATGTTAAGAAAGGCTGTAAAAGTGGTTTTTTGGTTAAATTAGAAGTGTACCCAAGGGCCCCCCAGCTACGTTTTCCAGAATACCAATATTAGATTAAACTCCCGCATGTGAAAATTCCCAGTAAATAACGGTCTGATTTCTTATTTGGGGGCCTCAGATACAGAGAGCACCTCCAAGGAGATTCCCCACCAGAGGCCTGTCACATATCACTCGATTTCAGTGCTGGGGATGGTGATACAGTGTTAATTCATGAGACAGGGCGGGACCCGCTGTGCGAAAGGAGCAGGTATTTCTCCAAGGGGTTAGAAGCTGTTGTCAGGGGTGGCCCTGCTCACAAGGACACCTCCTCCTTATACCACCTGCTGCAGAGGCCACGCACTTACCATGATGTCTTCAGATTAGTTTACACGCACATGCATGCGTACACACACACATACCCTTGTACGCTGCCCACACCGCCTTAATACTGTTTTCATCGTCCCAGCTGCTTATCTTTCTGTGCTGCTTCGGCAGTTCCTCCCCGCTGCTCACCGCCCCCCCAAGGAGTGACTGCTTAGGGAATCTGACTCAGGGTAAGGAGCAAATGCCCCACGCCGTAGAATTCGGTTTCCTCATCTGCTCAGGGCTGAGGAAGGTGTTGGTCATGGTCGGCCTCAGTCTCTCTGCCCCACTCAACATGCATGCTTGACCCGGGGGAAGTGATTGTTCAGGACCTGCTTGTATGGTGCCATCCTGACCTGGCGAGAGGGACCGTTCCCAGGGCAGTGACTGGCGCCCCAGGGGCCGGACGCCTCGGCCTGGGGGGTGAGCAGAGGTCAGTTTCCGCTGTTTATTCAAAATGACCCCAAACCCATCCTCACTCCTCCTGGGCCCTGCAAATGGGCAGAGACTTCCGGTTACCGTGCACATGCTGGGCCATTGCAGAACGGTGACTAGAACGCTCAGCCAGACCTCCGACCGCAGGCCTTGTCCTGGGCAGCGTTTGGCCTCCTGCGACCTGCCCCAAGTCTCTTCCGACGTGACTCAGATGGCGTCAGACAGGCTGTCCTGTGTGACATGTGACATCTCCTGACTGTCCTTTGCCCGTCTCTAGCTCATCATCTGGCTTTTCTTTTCCTGCCCGTACGCACATGTCCTGATGCCACTCACCTTCCTCCAGCCCCTCAGACGGGATTTGCTGGCCATCCCGTCACCGCCTTTTTATCTCCAGACATGCGCCCCCCCCCTTTCCCCCCTGCACACACTGCAGGCCAACCTCCTGGTCTGAGCCCAGCTCCGGTCCTTGCCATGCCATGCACAAATGGGGTTATCTTCCCATTAGCTCTCGTTATTCTCCTTCTGTCTCTCTCTCCCTCTCTTTCTCCCCCTATATGTGTGTGAATTTTCTAATTATTCTTCACTGACTCACTGATTCCTAGCAAGGGTTTCCAGTGTATTTGTATTTCCTTTATTTCTCTTTCTTCTTTTCTTCCCCCCCTTTCTCTTGACCTCCCTCTCCCTCTTTGCTCCCAGGAGTTAATGAAAAGACCCTTTTTTTTATTTCACCAATTTCAATGTCAAAATCAAAGAAGGAAGCTCTAAGAATTCAACCCAAAGTTCCCAGTTCCTTCTCTCTCTAGGAGCCCCCGAGATAACCTGATTCCAGCAGAAATATGGGCCTGAAGGAGGAGACCTGACCCCTCCCTGGGTGAAGCGACAGGAACTTAGGGCTGGAAAGTGAGTCTCCACCCACAGGGACCCCTCAGCCCTGATTAGTAGGACAGGTCGCCCAGCGGGGTTGGGAAACGCTTGTTCCTGGGGATTTTTCCCGGGAGAACATGACTGGACCCATTTGCACAGTGTGTGGTCAGTCCACTCGGCACAGAGAGACACTCCGTCCCCAGCAGATAGGTGTCCCTGGCTGGGAGGGCGAGCGAGAGCTGGAACCCAGAGCCCGCTCACTGAAGTGGGGAAACCCGGACGAAGGCTACAGGTATCCAGGTGTCCAGATGGGCACCTTTCTCTGGTTTGCACAGAGACACGTGATGGGCTTGTGCTGGCCCTGGCTCTGCCATTTTTGGCAAGGCCCTTTGCTCCCTCTTAACCTTCCTGGTTACTCAGGATGACACACGAGCAAAATGTGCCTTAGTAAATGTGACTCGCTGGTCACTGGAAAGCCCTGATGCCAGTTCATGGAGCGAATACAGAAGAATCATCCGGGGAGTTTATTTAAAGTGCCGATTTCCAACCTACCCCCATAGATTTTAAGTTCATAGTTTTGGGGCATGCCCCAGAATCTGTGCATTTGACAAGGTCCTCCCAGTGACAGGAGCACAGCCAGACTTCAGGGCCCTTCCTAAGCAAGAGGCGGTGTCCTCCGGCCCCCTGGAGGGCATCTCTTACCAGAGGACCACCCCTCCAATAAAAACAAGAATGGGTGTGCTGCCTAGTGCCTGAGTACAGTACATCATAAAGGATCCCCGAATTTCACTGACTGGGAAATCGAGGGCCCAGTCAGTAGAGAGAGGCGGAGACGCTGATTCAAGGTCGAGTGGCCGATGGCCAGGCTTTATAGTGGCAGATGGGTAGTGGCAATAACTCAACCAGGTAAATTCAGGTTTCAAAGAGCACAATGTGGAGCGCGTATGACACCCTGGACATCCGGGGTCAGCTGTAAATGAGACAGGGGCACCCTGCGGTCCCCACCTGCTTCTCTGCACACCCCTTCCTCCAGGACTGAGGGGACACGTCTTCATCCGACCCTTCCCCCAGTGGCAAACATCTGCAGCCCCCCTACAGTACTCCCCGCCCCCCAGGGGAGGGCAAGAGCAGCACAGGGTTCTCTCCGATGAGTCCACTCGCAGTACCAGGAGACTTATTTTAAACGGTGCCGGGGGCCAGGATGCTCCTATTTCCTGCGGCAGGGCCACCGGGGCGAAAAAAAATCAACCTCAATTCACCCTCCCATCTGCTCAAGAATGGAAGATAAATTGTTTCAATTTTACAAAAATGAATGTTTTATGTCCTGCCCGTGCTTTCCAGATAGCGTCCTGAATTTATACATTCCACCGAACGCTCGGGTATTTCTACGAGCGACGCTCCCCGGACCATCAGCCTGCTTGGGTTTCGGTCTAAGAATACTAGGCCCGAGAGGCCTGTCACTCGCCCCAGCTTTGGAGAGCTTGGCTATTTATCATGTTTCCTTTAAAATGAAGGGGAAAAAAAGTCCACTCATTATTCTGTTCTCAGAGAAAATTACTGTTACCATTTTGGCATATTTCCTCCTGATTTCCTTTTCTATGCATTAAAAGTTTTGCTTCCTTCCCCCCTCCCCCTCCCCGTCCAATCCTGTATATATTTCTGTTCACTTTTTATAATTTAACAATGAGCATGTATTACTTTTCTTATCACAAAATTGGGGGGGAACGATAAAGAAGGAAGTTTTCAAGGTATCTTTGTGGTCTGTTGTTTTTCTCAAAACTTTTTCCATGGGGAAGTTATTCTTAAGATCTGACTTAAAACCTGCCATTTTTACCTGATTGTAGAGGGAGGAAGAAAGTTAGACCTGTTGAAGGTCTGGCATTTAGGTTAAAAAAAAAAACCAAACTCTGATATGCGCATGTCTGTAGTTCTGTATCACGAGGGGCCGAATGAACATGGAGCCGTGACCCTCACATTCAGCATGTTTTTCATGCAGGAAAACTTCATGCCACTAAAGCTGGGAGTGGTCCCTTACATAATGCAGATTAATAGCTGTCATTGATTCAGCACGTGAAGCTGGGATCCGTGGTTTCCTTCTTACTATCGCCACTGATCTTGATAAAAATCCTGTACCCCCGTGAAGAGCCAAGCAATCAGTGGCATTGGGCCACCTGCCACGTCTGTGAAAACAGTCTTAGTAAAAGTAACCCTAAGGTTTATTCTTCCTAGATACACATTTTGGATTCTAGTTCAAATGTTCATCCTGTAATTATCTGCTCCTAATTTTAACGTTATTATATAATTTCAGAAATTGGAGAGCAAACATTTTGTCTTTGCACATTTTTTTCCATTTTATCATTTTCCTCTTTGTAAAAGCAATGCATGCAGTTGGTAGAGAAAAAATAGAAAAAGAAAGAAAACAGCAGTAAAAGGAAGAAAACCCAAGCCACCCGAAGTGCCATCCCCTGGAGAGAACGCATTCTGAACCTTTGTTTTGTTTAGGGATACAATTTTTTAACAAAAAGTGTAGCGTGTCGTTGCAGCTCTTGCTTTGTCGTCTGTGTGCACACACACGGATACACATGCACGCGTATGTCCTGGGACGGGTGCCTGTTCCTATCTGAGACTCAGTGGGAAGGTGACCAGAGTCACAGAGTGGAGGGCAGGCGGATGCTAACAGCTGGGCCCTTGGCAGTAAACCGCAGGTGCAGCTCCATCTGGGAATAAACTTTCCTCTCCCTTGTAGTCTCCTTCCCTCCAGCTTTATTCACCTTCCCGAGAGGTTTCCTGCACCGAGAGGACAGACCGCTGTTGGCTGGTGGGGAGGTAGAGCCCAACCCAGGCTTTCTGGGCGCAGTTGGCCTTTGGGTCTAAGATGCTGGGAGGCGGGAGGGTGGCCAGATTTCCGTCGTACAGGACGGGGACAGGAGGCCCTGAGCTGCTGCTTCCAGGCCCCCGTGTCACTCCAGCCCACTCCACCGGGGAAGTGGAGGGTCCCCAGGGGGCCTCCCAGACCCCAGTTCCCAGTGTGGACCCCCCTCTCACCCTGAAGTACCCCTGAGACCCCCTTGTTTGTAACCACAACGAGAAGGGTGACTTGCAGATGGAGTCAGTGCCCATCCCACTGCGGGGTGGTGACAATGGGAACGCAGGCCACACCAGGAGGAGCCTGCCTGCAGTGCCGTTAACGTCAGTGAACCCGGGCACTTAGCACGCCTGGTGCTGTGGCCCTCCCCACGCTCTGTGCTCCACGTGGGGCGGTGACAGCGGTGACATTAACATCAGCAGTAGTAGTAGCTGACACCTAAACACAGCCCTTCGGATGCACCAGCCACTCTTGTAAGCGCTTTCCGTGCACCGACCAATTTGATTCTTAACACTCTGAAGTAGAAACTATTATTGTCCTTACGTTACAGGTAAATCGACTGGGTATCGCAGTGATTTGGAGAGTCTCTTAGGCAAAAACAGGAGATTTTGGTCCCGAAAGGGAACTTCCTCTTGCCAACCCCCTCAAGGGCAACTGTTTTGTGTCTCAAAATGAAAGCGAGAGAGAAGCTGCTGTTCAGCCTTGAGGCTGTGCGGGCAGGGGCTCCATGAGCGCGTGCCTAGATTAAGACGACAACAGGCATGCAGTGTGTAGTTAAGCTTCTCTTTCACAGTGATGCAGAGGCCCAGAAAAGGTGACAAGTCACTGGAGGGACCGAGGTGG
Organism: Sturnira hondurensis; assembly: GCF_014824575.4. Taxonomy (NCBI): domain Eukaryota; kingdom Metazoa; phylum Chordata; class Mammalia; order Chiroptera; family Phyllostomidae; genus Sturnira; species Sturnira hondurensis. The sequence continues at coordinate 7,558,863 of NW_028094846.1, read as the reverse complement.
AGGCCCTAAACACAGTGCCATTGGCTGCTGCCCAGGTTTTTTTGTTGTTTTTTTAAAAAAGAGGCAGACACATCCCGGGAGCCCCAGGCTGGTAACCACCTGTGGGGGGCAGGCATCGTGGACGGTGTGACATCATGTCCTTGGGTTCAAGTCATGATGGTCCGTCAGGGCAGAGGGCATGGCTCAGGTTTCACTGTGGACCCTCGGCAGGATCGCATTTGCCTATTGGCCGGTACAGACGTGTGAGAGTAAAACACCCAGGCAGGTGCTTGCCCTTGGCAAGACTTCATCACCCTGTCCAGTGGGGCAGGAGGGGCGTTGCCCCATGTGAAAGATGGGGACACCCATTGTCCCCAAGCTACTCGCCAAGGGAGGCAGCAGTCTGGGACATGATCAGAGGTCTGTCTGTGTGTGGTTCCCCAGGCTTCACTTAATAGCCTTGGTCAGACTATGTCATCCCAGCCAGGAGGCTGTGGACACCTCACTTCCAAGAGGATGTTCACCTGCCCACACGTTTATCTGCCTGGGAAACATCGGTGCGTCCTGGGAGCACAGAGTGGTTGTTAGATGGACTTGGGTTCAAATCTTAACACGGTTTCACCTCTTCTACTTAAAAGAGCACTGTAGTTTTTGCTAACTTCGCAACTTTTTTTTTTAGTCCTCACCCAAGGATATGTATATTGAATTTTAGAGAGAGAAGAAGGGAGAGAGAGAAACATCAATGGGTTGCCTCCCCTATGCACTCTGTCCTGGGATCGAACCCACAACCTAGGCATGTGCCCTGGCTGGGGATTGAACCTGCAAACATTTGCCGTACAGGATGGTGTTCCAACTAACTGAGCCACCTGGCCGGAGGGAGCTTCATAATATTTTTTTGAGCCTCAATGTCCTCATCAATTAAAAATAATATTAGTATCTGCTTCATAGAATTGTTATAAGAATTATGAAGGAAACCCAAATAAAACATGTGGTGTTCAATAATGTCACATAAACTGTGTAAGCACCAGTGCGTGGTGGCGTTCAGTGTCCTGCTGACTTCTGCATCTGCCCCAGCTTCATTTGCGTTCTCTGGATGGCCACCCAGTGACGTGATCTTAACCCCAGTTTGACAAGATGGGTTTAGAATAACCCACCTCAAGCGTGTAAATTCCACGAGGGCACAGAGTGTCTTGTATGTCATTGCATTGCCATACCTGGACACACTGCCTGGCACATAGTAGGTCTCAATAGATGTTTGTTGAATAAATGAAGACACGTGTCCATCCTTGCACGGGACTTCCATAGAGCTCTGTTTTCTGAGCCCCTGGGTCTTTAGACTCTCCTGAGAGTGGTGAATCACCTCCCCGACGTCAGTAAGAATATCAGCAGAATTGCTGACCATCCCACACACACTCTGAGCAAGCGGGAGGCCCACCTCAAGGTGGTAACTCGACACCCAGTGTAAAAACTCCTGCAGCCTCTTTAGCAGATGCCCCTGCCCCACTGAACGTCCTCAGTGAGTAGGGCTAGATTCTTTAAAGAGGCAGCTACTCCAGCGCTGTAATGTGGATGATAGATGGTTTTTTCTTTAGGCTGAGCCAAGATAGGCTTTCCTGTAACTTCCACCTCCGTGGGCAGCTCTGTCCTTCGGAACAATAAAGAATTTGTGTTGGTGTGCATATTCTGTGCTCAGGACTGGTAGCTTGTATGGTGTGTTTGTGTGGCTTAGAAAAATGTGCCCATCTGCTGCTGAGTGCGGGTAAGAGCCTGAGGCTGAGTAGGGTCACTGCGTGCAGGCTGGGGACATGTTTGTGTCACAGGTGACTGTGATGCTCTCTTCACTGCTCCTCTTTGGAATATACCCAATCCCTTCAACTTTGGGCTGCAAGCTTTCTGAAAGATCCTGCTGTTTTCTGCATCTTCCTCCTTGGGCATGACACCTCCCAGGTGATGCCCAGGGTGGACCAACCCGCTCTGTAGCCCATAGTTGTGCCTTCTTCCTGCGCATTTCTGTCAACGAATTCTAAGCTAAGCTTGTCGTAAGCCCTTTAAGAAAAGAGCCCTGGTGCTGGCCAACTAAACACCTTTCTCAGAGGCACTGTTGTCAAAAAGAAAGTATATTCAAGACGGCATTCAGTTGTCTTAGCCTAAGTTCAGGTCTTATATAAAAACCCTATTAAATTCTAGCTCATAGCCACAGGCAGCCTTGGGGTCCTGACTCTGCCATCCTGTGTATTAGCCATCCCTCCTACTTTACGTGATCGGTAAGTCTGCTGAACCTCCTCCCTTCGGGACCTTCTCCCAGTATCCAGTGAACCTGTTAAAGAAAACACTGCCAAGCCCTGCATCCATCAGAGACCTTCCCGCAGGTTGACCGTGACCCCTTCCATGAAACTTGTTGGTTTCATCGGTTCACTACACAGCAGTTCACCAAAGGTACAATCATTCAAGCCACATATTTCTATCTAGTCCAGATAGAAGATTTGGTTACGCGTCTGGCATAGAATGGGTGCTCAATACATCATCTAAACAGGTGGGCCAGTCCCCTTCTAGAACCGAGGTAGGCGACTCCCTGGCACCCTTTGAAATACCAACCTAGAGAGCCGTCAAGAACGGTCAGGAGCTTAGCTGGGACTCCTCCTTGTCGGGGGATTCATTCTAGTTCTTGGGCATCTTTGCAACCTTGTTTTTTGGAAAATATCGATCCATTCTCTTGCCTACAAGAGCTCAAAGCTGTTAAAATTTTGCCTCCACACTTTCCAGGTGGCTCTTAGGTCACCATTTCTTTTAGCTCATGCAGTTTCATTTCCTGCTTTTACTTTTATTAGCATTTATTTCGTGCTGAAGTTACTCCCGGGCCACCCATTTTCTTCTATGATGTCTTTTCCTTCTGAGCAGCCTCCTCCCCCAGTTTAGGAGCCATCTGCTCTTTCTCGGTGGGGTCCTCTCAGTGTGGTGGGGAGAGCTCCCCTGTGGGGGAAGCCGCCCCGGGAGCTCTGTAAGTTCTGAGTTCATCTCGGGAGCTTTGCTCACCGGGACCAGCTCCATGACCAGAGACTCTGCATCTAAACCCTTAAGTTCAACATTCCTCTCTGCACTTTTAAGCACATGGAGCAAAAACTCAGCCCTCTTTTGGGGCCACTGACCCTGTGTCCAGTCCCCCTGTTTGGCCTGGGCACACCCACCGACTCCACCGTTGTAACGATGGAAGGATACGCATTGCTTCTGTGAGGTGACATCCTTCAGATCCCCGGTGGCTTTTAGGATATCTGTACCCTTGATGGCCCAGGCAGCTTCCCGAGTCTTCTTAAAGTGAATGCAGAGATTTGAACTTCCTGATTTGTTTGATTGTCTGGGGTTTTCTGGGCCAACTGGATAAGGTAGCATTTCCGGAGTTTAGCGCTAGTTGCCATGGAAGGGACTCATGCGTGCAGTTTAAAGTGTTGCTCTACCAGGTGTTCTCTGGATGGGATTTGTAACAGTTTCACACCCGCAAGCGAAAGAAAAGATGGTAACAATAGCCCGTGTTTACTGAGGGTTTGCGGTGCCTGGCACGTTTGTGAGAGCTCTCTGTGTGTTGGTCTCACTGCAACTCTTCGAAGCCATCCCCTTTTTGCAGATGAGGAAACTGAGGCACAGAGACGCTTGGTCACTTACCGAAAGGGATTCAGACCTCGGCAGTCTGTCTGGAGCCCATGCACTCAGCTGTCCGGGTGCTGCCTCATGAGGAAAGTGGGGTGCTCTGTGGACGGGACGACTTGAGGTCAGCAGAAGCCCCGTCCTTCTGTCTCACCCCTCCCCGACCCTCCCTCCTCTGATGGACAGCACGCTGGGAGTCAGGCCGCCGGGCTTGGGCTGGCTGCAGGCACGGTGGTCAGGATTGCCCTCCCGCCCAGCCAGCGTCCCTGGTCCTCCAGCTACAGGGAATTGACCCAAGGGCATCATCTCTCCACTGTCAGCCACTTAGTGGGTTTGTTCCTCTCAGACCCTAGAGGCACCTGCACTTTGAAAGAGGCCTGTGGAGAGGTGGAGTTCAGTCCAGAGGAGTGAACTGCTCCAGGCACCAGCAAAGCACATTTAGAGAGAGATTTGGGGTGCTCCATGGGTGCATGGGGAGGGGGGTCAGTGCATTCATGGGCTCCTCTTAGGGGCCAGGCACTCTCAGGTACTTCATATCTGCTACCTTGTTTCAATACTACTAGGTAACATTTTCTGAGTGCTTTCTGTGTGACAGGCGTTATTTGTAAACACTTTATGAGTGTTTTATCCTCCCCTCCTCGCATCTCACACGCAATGGGGCCACGGCACAGACAGGTCTGATAACATTCAAGAGTACACAGTAGGGCCGGCAGGAGGTAGAATGACCCCAGCAGTCTGGCTCTGCGTTCAGGTTCCCTGTGTGATGCGTGAGGACAAGGATGGTCCCCGAGCAGCCTCTCGGCATAGGCCCCTCCCCAGCACTGGTTTCCACCCCGACTGAACCGCCTACTCTTGGCCACACTTACCTTTTTATGTTACCCTACCGCAGTTTGCTCAGGACACTTCTTCCCCTCTGGTTTCCTCCCTCCGGGGCCTGCCCCCTAACTAATTCTATCCATTCTCCGAGGTCCAGCTTGAACGTCTGCTTCTCCATACAGCCTTCTCTAACACTCCAGTGGGAGACCTTGTCTTTCCCCTCTGAGCTGCCTCAGGCCTGTAGCTCTCTCTCATGTCCATGGCCTTGCGTTATTTCTGTCTGTAGATTCATCTCAGGCCCTTGTGGATTCTAAGTCTCATGTTATTTTGTGTTATTTCTGTCCCTAAGACTTTTGGAGCAAGGGCTTAATTCTGAGCGCCATTTTCAAGTACATGGTGTCTTGCATATACTAGGTGCTCACTAAAAATGGAATAATTGCTGTTGGTCAGACTTCAAGCGTTACACACCAACAGGACAGATGTTTTTTTGCCTTGGGGCCAGAGGCGGGCCCGTCTTGATACCACTCACAACGCATCACTTGCACAGAGGACTTCTCTGGGCCAGACGCCCTATTTAATCCCCACAACAGTCCTGTGAGGTCCAGCTCATTAGGAGCTGACCGCACGTTGCACATAATGGTTAAGGCTGTCCAAGCAGATGGCGTGAGTCCAAATTCTGCCTTCACCACTTCCTGGCTCTTCCCACTTCTCTCGGGCAAATGACACAAGGTCTCTTGGGCCATCACTCCTCCCCTGTGAATTGGGGACAGTAATACCTTCTCCTTAGGGTTGTATTGAGGGTTAAACGGGAATCCCAGAAAGTGAGAGAGAGTCTAGATCGCGGAAGGTGGCTGGTCGTACCAGGTGGCAGTGGGTTTCGATGGCCCTTCCTCCAAGAATCAGGGAATCCAGCATGAGGTATGGTAACACCTGTCAGGGGTTGCTCTTCAGGACAGAGGTCCTGCTTCCATTATTTAAACTCTCCCCGCCTTGACTGCTGGCCAGCAGTCCTGGGCAGCCTGGGGTGGTTTTGGTTGGGTTGGCTTTTTACTCCTGTCTTTCTGTCAGCATCAAAGTACTTAATCCCGAAGACAATCTTCTGCTCTTCAAAAGCTCCGTCGCCCCCTTCCCCAAACTGTGCTTTTCACCAGGCAGAGGAAGCTGTTGTGGCCGAACTCAAGTCTCTTGCTTAATTACGCTGCCCTCAGATTTTCCGCCAAAGCCCCTAGCGTGGCAGGATGCCCTCTTTGAAGTCATTAGTCTTCACAGCGGGGAGAGCACATCATCAAAGACTCTGTTTCCCAGCAACCCCTGCTGCGCCCTTGTGCACGGGAGGATTTCGGGGAGAGAGAGGCAGAAGAGCCTACAAGTGCATTAAGTCCGAAGTTCTCTCCTCTGGTCCTGAACCACGATTCCTTTGAACTGAAGCACAGGGAGAAGGCTGGTGATGCTATCGCAAAACCTCTCTCCATTCTTCCAGTTTCAGCCAGTTTAGCAATTTAAACTTGCTAGGGCCAGGGGTACGGAATGTAGGACAGGGTTAAGGGTCCAGTTGGTAATCTAAGGTGCTGTAGAATGGGGACTGGGAAAGGAAAGGAAGAGTCCCTTAGGCCCAGGTACTGGGAATGCACTCGGTAATGACTTGGAGCAATCTGCTCTGAAGTTAAGATTTTCTGTGTGTGTGGGTGTAGGTGTGGGTGTGGGTGTTTGTAAGATGGGAAGTCAGAGAGAGAGACAGAAAATTTATACTTGAATCAAACAAACCTGGTCTAGATTTTTCATCCTGTCTTGCCTCTTCTTTGCCATTTACTTGGGCACCTTCTTTATTTCTGATTTTCAGTATCTTGATCCCTTGGAAGTTCGGTGACTACGGTAAATGAAATAATGCCGAACAAAGCCATTTCCTTAGACCCAGGTTTGAGACTTCAGCGGGAACCTGGGCCTTGGGTTTCAGCACTGAAATCCTAGGACTCAGACCAGGTTGATCTGCTCCATTTCCGAAAGCCAGCTGGTGGAGCCCTGTCGTGGAATTCTCAAAGGGCGTGTCGAGGCCAGATCTCCGGGGGCACTTGCCAGGAACCAAGGGGTGCCCTGAGTGGGTGCCGACATCGAGCACCTGTTCTCCTCTGCCACGAGGTTGGTAGCACTGGCCCTCACCCACGGAGTCCCGTCCGTTCCGCCAGCCACTCTCTCAGGCCAGCACTTCATCCCTCCCCTGGTCCACCACGCTAGGCTCCTTACCTGGCTCCTTGCCCCCCTGACTTGTCCTCCCGTTTTCCCCTCTTCCCTCCGGGCGCCACAAAGGTCTGTGCCGAAGAGCTGTTTATTTTGTATGCTGCCAAAAGCTCACTGATGATGCTTACGGCCCTGAAGAGTAAGGTTGAAGCTCTCTCAGTTGGCCCACAGGTTCTTTCGACTTGGTCCCTGCCAACACTTTCAGCCCCATCATCTCCAACCAGTCTTTTCCCGGAATTTTATGTTCCAGTGACATCTCCTCAGTAGCAGAGCCCATGCACGCTCCATGCTGTAGACCACATGTCTGGCCATTTGTTTGTAGGGTGTCCTGTGTCCGGAATGGTCTTTCCTAGCCCACTCCAAACTTGTCCAGCTCTTCCCTACCTACTTACTGTTTAAGTCTGCACTCAGGTAGCCCCACCAATATAAATGGCTGATGCTGCCTAGTCTCGACACAGCGGCCCTCTTCTGTGGTCCCATGACCCCTGCGTATTTCTGCATTGTTTTCACACTGTAATTGAAATGATCTGAGACCTCTATGATCGTCCTGCTCACTTATCCGCCTCCGCCCCTGCTATCCTTAGCTGGTTGCAAGTTCATCAGGTTCAAGTTCATCTTGGTAACTCTATATGATATTTCCCTGTCACAGTCAGTATTAAATGCCAAATACATGTTTTTTTAGTAGATAAGTGATGGTTGTCTGGAGATCCTATGTGCATGTTCGTCGATGCTAGCCCATCCGGGAGTTTCTCAGTGCATGTTCTGATGCTCGGATCTCTGTCCACAGAAGTCAGCTGCTTTGCCTGGCGTGATGTTCTTTTCTGAATTCACTCATCTGGCTCACAAGTGCCACTGAAGTAGGTACATGCACCGTTCATTCATTTGAAAAACATGTACCTGCCATGTCTCAGGGGTTGTTAAGTGCTCAGGAAAAGAAGAGATGAATAATCGCAGCCGGCAGTCACGTAGGGCTTATTATGTGCAAGGCACTGTTCAGAGCACTTCATATTAACTGGTTTAATCTGCACAACAGCTGTATGCAGTGGGGACTATTTCTACCCACCCTTATTTTACGGCTGAAGAAAGCGAACGACAGAGACTGTCCTGGCCAGAGGACCCTAGACCCAAGCTTATACACTAAGGTTTGGGAGGAAGGTACAATTCTGGGGCAAGCAAGAGTGAGGGGATAAGATAATTGAGACAGGGAAGTGAAGGAAGCAAGGGCAGGTGATGCGTTAGTAAGCTGGCCACCGTGTGCAAGAAGCCAGTTTTTAGACACACGGGATGCAGCATAGAAAGTGTGGTAATCTGTACCTCCCTGCAGCCCGTGGAAGGGAGTACAGTGTATCTACTGGTTTTTTCCAGTCCCTAGTTCTCATGGGGGATCTTCTGTGGCGCTACAGAGGTCTGTGCAGAATCACTTAACTTCTGAGAAGATCCTCAATATTAGAATGAATGGAGCCTACGCTCTCCACTTCTCTCTCTCTCTCTCTCTCTCTCACACACACACACACACACACACACACACACACACGTTACCCTCCAGGTGAGGCTCCAATAGGGGACAAGCCTGGGTGAGGACGTGAGGAATTGCCATCAGAATTACGATGAAAATTCGCATGCGGCAGAGAGCCATATGGAATGGGCAGGAAGTACAGGACACGAGCGAGCTGATGGCAGGAAAGCTGTAGATTGACTACACATACAGTCTGTCGAGTGAATGAGTGAGTGAGCGAAAGGTCGAGACAAGTGGAAGGCTGAGGGGCGAGCACCCCAAAGCGTGACCGAGACAGGAACAGCAGAGGGAACCGGGGTGGTCCTGAAATGGTTCCGCCGATAACCAGAGTGTGAATGCACGCAGGACAGCGGATCTGGCCCCGGCAAGAGGGGAACCTAAGAGAGTCCCCACGGACCCAGGAGGGTAGGACCCGCAGTNATAGCAGGAAAGCTGTAGATTGACTACACATACAGTCTGTCGAGTGAATGAGTGAGTGAGCGAAAGGTCGAGACAAGTGGAAGGCTGAGGGGCGAGCACCCCAAAGCGTGACCGAGACAGGAACAGCAGAGGGAACCGGGGTGGTCCTGAAATGGTTCCGCCGATAACCAGAGTGTGAATGCACGCAGGACAGCGGATCTGGCCCCGGCAAGAGGCCAGAGAGTCCCCATGGACCCAGGAGGGTAGGACCCGCAGTTTCTATTGGTGATACGGAGGCAGCCCGATCACAGCAGGTGGTTTTCTGGAAGGAGAGTTTTCCTGGGAGAGCCCCTGGGGCTTGTTTTTTTTTTTTTTTGGCAAGGAGAGAAGAGGGAAGGAAGTATGTAAAGATAAATATTATCCTTCCATTTACTTCTAATTCTTATTCCAAAAAAACTCCCCACAACAGTCTTGCCTGGTTTGCTCCTCGTCTCTGCTGTACTGAATTTGGAAGACTCCCCTGGGGTTCCATAGCACCCCCGTAGAGCCGAATGAGAGCTCCCTCCGGGAGAGCAACCACTGTTCTTGTCTGATTTCCCATGGGACTGTACGGCAGCGGGGGACTCCTGAAGGACCCAGACAGACCCTTTTTTATTTTGGCTTTTGTCGGTCTCATTTGTCTGTTCGCGATGCCGCGCCCCCTTAGTCATACACTGGAGGTTCGATAAGCATGAATCCACAACAGAACCAATGGCCAAATTGAGCCAGATGGTGGACAGTCCCACCGTAGTCCCTTTCAGAGAGGGAAGGGAGACAGAAATCTTTCTTGCCCCTCCGGGTCTCTCCGCAGTCTCGTGCCCACCCCCAGAGCAATGCTCAATAAAGAATAGAAACTGCAGCAAAGATCATCTCAGAAGAGCGGACCAATCTTCCTGGAAAGAGGGGAAGGGAGACAAGAGTCTCTTTTGTCATTTTATTCGAGACAGTTGAGAAGGATACTTTCCAACCCTCATCTCGCCCACTTTTCATGCAGTAAGCCACAGGGGCCCCCCTCGGGCTCCTTAATGAGTTTGGAGGCAGACTTCTCCCTCTCGGAGAAGGTCGTCTTTGTAACTCTTTCCCGATGTTCACAAGGCATGTGTTTTTTGTTTTTTTTTTCTCAAAGGCAGGTTTAACCCGGGAGGTCACTTTTTCAATTTTCTTCCATCTCCTCCAGACCAGTGTTTAACACCGGGGAGAAGCAATGAATCTGGATGGGATCAATTTCAATTCACTTCTTTGGGTCCAATTTAGATGCAGGGGGAATGTTCCGACTGTCGGCGGAAATAGCTGCTGGTTGAGGGCCCCTCGTCTGTGCTTACGGAGGCATTTACTCCCAGCGTTCCCCCACTGGGCGCTGAGGGCTGCGGGGAACTACAGAAAGCTTACGAGGCCTCGGAGAGACATCTTCCGTTGTTGAGGGCGTATCTGTCAGATACTACGCAAACTACTTTCAATTTGATGGGTATTATTTTTTCAAATGATCCCTAAATTGTTAGGATGCAAAAACTTACTCAGTTGTCTGGACCCAACTACCTAATAAATGAAACTAGCAGGTGTTCCTTTGGACCTGAGGGAGCTGTGAACACTGAGTTACTTTGGGTGCCGTGAGCTGAGGAAGTTTGCGAGCCTGTGTTGAATTCATCCAGTGTTTCCAATAAGCTTGGCGTTATTTTCTCGAGTCTACCTCTGGGGATGTTAAGGATGAGAGCATTTGAGAAAATGTCTGCATGGTCCCATGGCTTGTAAGTGGTGGAGCCAAGGTTCGAACCCAAGACTGCCAGACCCAGGTGAAGTCCAAGGACCTCCCCCCAAGGCATTCTGCTGCAGAGGCAATGAAGACGGGATCTCAGACCGTCAGAGCTAAAACAGGCTGCACAGTCACCCGGTCTAACTCACAGCCAGGCCCCTTCGCAGAGCCGATGAGTGGGAGAATTTAGTGTAGGGATCGGTCTCCTAATTTAAGGCTGCCTTTTTTTCCCTCTCCACCCTACACTCTGTCTCTTCCCAGCTTTAGTCAACCATCCATTACTGCTCTCCAAGTTTCATGATCGAAGCCCCGAAAGAGCTTTCTTACCTAGAGCACAGAGAAGTGTGGGGCTTTGGGGACGAGCCCCATGACTAATTATGGTGGCAAAGGGTTTGGTTGACGAGGAGAAAGGGAAAAAGCAATCAGGCCGTGTGGGGTTTGCACAATGCAAACAAATGGGAGGTGGCATCACCTATTAATATCTAAGTGGCATAAATGGCACAGCAAAGGGCAGGGAAGTTATTGACGGGATGTAACTAGGAACGTAAATTAGAAGGAGAAGGAAAAATTTAGGCTGAAGCTGGGATGTCGATATTCATTAGCGGGTGGGGGAGGCACAGTGGAGGGCTCCGTGTCAGTGAATGTGTGTGAAGTCGGATTGGACCACGCACCGTGGACAGTATCTGAGGGGGCGGCTCCTGACCCCTGGGGATCGCCCAAGAGTCTTTTCTATGTGCAATTTCTATGGTCTTCAACAGCCATAGTCTTTTATTTGCCTTCCCCTGTACTTTTTCCCTCTTCCGTATTTTCCCTTCCTATCCATTCATCTCTATGTCAGGCCCTTCTCCCCTCTTTCCTTCCCCCTTTGGCTTGTGTTTGCCCCCTCAACCTCCCGGTCTCTTTGGACTTGCTGGCTTCCACCTCGAGGCGTTCTCTCCCTGGCCCATCTCTCTCTGCCTCCTGGTCTTTCTGGGCCATCCCTCTTCTTCTCTCTTCTTCCAAAACAGAAGGTGAATTTGCCCCCGGGACAGAGAGAACGAGAGCTGAACGTCTCTGCCAAAGTTACAAAGACAGCTTTTTCCCTTTTAAGGGGGTTTTAATTTTAAAAAGAAAAAAAAAAGAAGTCTGCCTCTTCTCCCCACCCCCGACGGGGTGTCCGCTGCTCCCGGAGCTGAGTGTATCCGTGGAAGGACAGCTCGATTAAAACAAACAAACAAACAACTCCCCAAACCTCCCCTTGGTTTGGCTCATCTGGGCGCTCGTATCCCCTCCCAGCCTCAGCTTCTTTTTACAGTGTTTCTAAAATCCAGGCGGAACATGGTACGTTCGCATGTTTCATGAAGGGAGCTGGAGAAGACAGGGGATGGGACGCAAGTCCGCTGACGGTCATCCTTCCCTTCGGAGGCGGAGAGAGCTCGGGGGCGGGCGGGGGAGGCGGACAGAGAGGTCCTCGCCTCTGGAGCAGCGAGCTGGCCAACAGGCTGCGATCCTCCAGCCCAAGCAGATGCGGCTGGGAGGTGGGAGCTGTGCTCCGCTGAGTCGGACTCAACTGGGTGCTGGAGCCCGGCATCGTGCCGTGCTTTCTTAATTTAGCCCGTTTTCTCTGTCTTCCTGGAATGAGCCGTCATTATTCGTCCGTGGCTGGCAAAAATGTACAGTCCTGCCTCCTTCCTCTCCTCTTTTTCCTCTTCTTCCTCTCCCTGTGCTTGACAGGAGGGGAGAAGAAATGAACAGGGCAGAAAGGGCTGCACAGAACCTTGATTTAGAAAAAGAAAGTGACCCTTGGAGACCCGGAGTGGCTGACATCATCTTTTCCTGTGTCATTTTTTTTCTGGGGGCATGCATGCGAAAGTTGAATGGAGTTGCTAGGTTTCTGTTTTGTCTGTTTGGCCATTCTCCCTCTGCAGGACGAAGCTTAATTGGCCCTCTCCCCACCATTGAAGTAGAGGAAAAAATATCTCCTTGCAGAGGTTAGCTCTCTAAAGAAAGTGGCGGTGATTAGATCTAATGCCCTTGACAGCTGGATAAAAAGTTGCTAAATAAGAATAAATTGAATGCCTAAACCTGTTGGCCAGCAGGAGGTAACATGTCCCCAACAGCACAATGGCCCGACTTGTCAGAGCATCCTCTCTCTTCCCCTCCCCACCCCCCCGTCGCACTTACAGCTCCGTGGGAGGAGAAATATACTGAATATATGGCACTTTCCCAAATCCAGTTCCACAGAGAGCCAGGGCCAAGTCAAAACTGGAGGACCACTCCTCGTCCCCCTCGGGGTTCAGACTCTTAATTGCTCCAGACCTCTGCGCTGGTGAGGCGCCAGCCCACATCACTATAGACATTGCAGCCAGCTAGAGGCAATGCTGATCCCGTTGTTCCAAGCCTTGTGATGTTAACAAAAGCGTGACTCCCGCAGCCAGTGGTCCTCAAACAGGAGATGGAGCACGTTCGCCTCCTTTGAAGCCCAGGGAACGTGTGTGTTGTGCAGACACTCAGCTGCCCCTGGGAGGCGCACTTCTACGCTGCACCTTGATGTCTTCCATCCATACAGTCATGACCCAGTACCCGGCGCCAAGCATGTGCAAGTATCCGAGCATAATTCCTAACTGCAGCTCTGAAGAACTTCCAAGATCTTCAAACCAAAATACCTTGAAAGAGTGCAGAGAAGCGGTCGCAACGATCCCTCTCTCTCTCTCTTTTTTAAAGATTTTATTTATTTATTTGTAGAGAGGGAAGGAGGAAGAGAGGAAGAGAAACATCAAAATGTGGTTGCCTCTCATGTGCCCCCTCCTGGGGACCTGGCCCACAACCCAGGCATGTGCCCTGACTGCGAATCGAACTGGTGACCCTTTGGTTCACAGGCCAGCACTCAATCCACTGAGCCACACCAGCCAGGGCTGCAATTATATCTCTTAGGATCCTTCAAGGAATAAAGGCTGCCTCTGAGTTGCACGTCCAAGGCCGGCATGAACGTCAGTGGGAGACCCTCAGCAACACTTAGGTTTGGATAGCACATAGGCATAGACCCAGAGCCAAGGTCTTTTGAAAGAGTCAGAAATTAATTGGGAAATTGTTTTGTTACTATACCTAGGGAGAAGAGGGTTTTTTCCCCCCTGTGTCTATTAATTTCCAAATGACCTAAGGGAGAACTTGGCCTTCGGAGCTCCCTGCATTGAAACTACCCTGGCCAATCATTTCAGCGTCAGAAAGGGAGATTTCCCCAGCGGCACCCTCCTGGAGGTCTAGGCCTGGGCCTTGGCCCCTGTGGTCACTAGGCCGTCTGTTTCCCCTGGGGATCTTTCCTTTCCCGCCGTCACAAATGTGACCTGTGTGCTTGGGCTTTCCAAATCCGTTTCTCCCGCCCAAATCTCCTTTTCTTGGTGTCAGGCCTCCAGTTCCACCTGCCTGCTGGATATTTGCTCCTGGATTTCCTACAAGTTTCCCAAATTAACTTGTCCAGTTTGACCAGGAAACCCTCTCCGCCCTGATACCGGCTCTAACTCCCACAATTCCTGGTCTTTACAAACAGCATGGACGGCCACACCGTCTCCACGATGGGGAACTTGGGGGTCACTCTCCCTACCCCCCCTTTACCTTCTCCTCGCTCTCGTTGGCATCACCCTGTTAGTCACCAGGTCCTGTTTGTCTTCTGAGAAACGTCCCTCGAACCCAGCTGCCCCTCCGCGTGCACAACGCTGTTGCCTGATTCCAGAGCTACCTGTTCCCTTCGACAGTTTCTGACGTCGTCCTAGCTGCTGCCACTGCCACAGGCGCTGCTGTCAAAAGGGAGGGAGGGAGAGGAGGAGAGAGCTTGGGAAGGAGAGGATGTAGGTGACGGGGAAGTTACTGTGGGCAAGCAGAGGAGGCATGTGGCCTGTGCAGGAAATCGTGGCTGTGGTAGGGCCGGGGATCCGGTAGGACAGGCACTGAGATAGGGGTGGAGAGGTGGGCCGCGGCTAGAGGCTTCGAATCCCAAACAAGGAATTCACCTTGTAGGACGTGGGGGGCTATGGAGTACGCGATGAGCAGAGGAGGGGGAAGGCTCAGCAGGCATTAGCTCAGGGACCCGCAAACTGCTGCCCTCCAGCCAGAGCCCACCCCCCACCCTCCCGGTTTTTGTAAATCAGGCTTCCCTGGAACACAGCCTATACTCACTTAGTGTCTTGCCCACGGCTGCTTTGCTACTTCAGAGGCAGAGTTCAGGAGCTGGAGGAAGAGACCGCAGGACTGCGAAGCCAAAGATACTGACCGTCTGGCCCTTCCCAGAAAACACTGGCTGACTTCTGCATTAGATCGGGCCTTCCCAGCCGCAGCACGGCTGGCCCTCCAGCTGGAGGATTCCTTGTTACAGGGTAGGGGATCTGTCCTGTGTATTGTAGAGTGTTGAGCAACGGCCCTGGCCTGCGCCCACTGCTGACAGGTAGGGCCCCAGCAGTGACCATCACGTGTCCCCAGACAGGAGCCAGTCAGGAGAGGGGGACTGTGGTGAGGCCAACAGTTCAGGCAGTGGCGGCAGGTAAGGTTGATGGTAATAGTAACGGCAGATGCGTGTAGTGCTCGGCATGCACCGGCCACGGCGAGTGCTGTGCACTGATTCGTCCCTTTATCTCCCCCACAGCTCTCTGAGGTGGTCCCACTGCAGTGTCAGGGTTCCCTGGGGCGATGGCAGTTGCCACCACTGCCATGCACACTAGGAAATGCACACAGCTCATGGGTGAAGTGACTTATGGGAGGCCGCCCGGCGGGTGAGCAGCACAGCCAGGTTGTGAGCTCAGGAGGTCTGGCTCCTGAGTCCCCGTGCCAAGCCCCAAGACGATCCCGAGGGAGACAGGAGGAAAACAGAAGTGATGTGTCCTTGTAACATAATGGACGTGGAGTGGTCGAAAAAATAGACCTTTGGAGTCATCTCCTTCCCCCGACTCCCAAACCAGTTTTGCTTCCCTCCAACCACAAACAGTGGGGAGTCTTCTCAGGGGTCTGCGACTCTTAAAGCTGTGACACCCAGCTGCCCCCTTCGCCCCACCCTACCCACCCTCGCAGAAACGTGTAGACGTCAGGCGTGGCAGTTGCGCCTGTGGGTCGTCACGATGGCCAGGGGCGCCTTCCTCGGCGCAAACATTCTTCATCCTGCTCCCGTGTTTTCCAAGTCGTGATTTTGTCTTCGTTCTCCTGAAGAGGCCACAGCCCTTCCCTGCGGCTTGGACTCCGTGCCCTGTGTGGAGTTGGCGGCACTGTTGTCCTCCCCCCGGTTAACCTGTCCAGGGCCATGTTGGGGAGGCAGGCGGGCCGGGGGTAAGTCTGGGAAGTGACATCAGCAGGACAGCATTCACGAAGGGAGATGGCCCACCGAGGTGCAATAAAGAGCAGGTCTCAGCCTCGGCTTCAGGGGTGGCGCCGGGGGGCTGCACCTCAGCTGCCACCTCCGGAAACCTGTCCCCCGGCCCTCTCTGCTCATGGGCCCGCTGAGGTCCTCCGGGCGCCAAAGTGAAGGCCAAGGTTGGCTGGCTCTGCAGGGGAAGAGGAGGTGGCCTGTCCTCCTCAGGGGAGGCAGACCCTTTTGTTCAGAACAAAAGAAAAAGGGGCGTGTGTGTGTGTGATTGTAGTTTAAAATGAAAGGAGCCCAGCTAATGGAGAGCGGGGGTTGAATGGCATTACCCCAGGGACACAGGATGGAGGGCCACTACCTGCCCAAGTAGGGGGCTTTTGAGCACCTGGGGCTTCGGGCAGAGGCATGAGGTGTGCACGGCAGGTACCAAGGCCCACCCACGGGCTGTGTCCTGGGCTCTGGGCAGGTCTCCGTTGCTGCCGGGCGGCAACAAGCAGCAGAGGGGAATAGTGAGGGCGGGAGCCTCCCACTCAGGCCTTTGAATCCACTCGATCCACCCTAGCGCCCCCCACTGCCACAGTGTGTGAGGGGCACAGTGACTGTGGACAGCAGCAGAGACACAGCAGAAGCCAGAAGCCGCTGTGATCTTGAGAACTGGGGGCAGGGGAGGGAGGCTGAGGTGCGGGGAGAGAAGAGGAACAGAGTAGGGGCCTGCGGAGGCCAGGGATGGAGCAGCGACAGAGGGGGCGCACCCAGGGCAGCAGAGCAGGGGGCAGGGTTCTGCAAGTTAACAGAGCGTGAGCCCCGAAGTTTCCTCGCTCTAGGAAAACGCTTTGCGCGTTACCCGGGCCTTGTTTTGCTTACCCCCAGGGGGGAAATATGGAGAGGGTGTTCAGCACACACAGAACAGGGGATTTCTCCATGCTGGACAGGACAAAGTCCCTGGGTTTGAAGCAGATGCTGAGGCCTCACGAAGTCAAGGGCACGAAGCGACTTCTCAACACTGCCTGGAAGCTGGACGTGAGGCCTGTGTGTGTGAGGGGAGGTGTGTGGAGTCCCGGAGCGGCCCGGCTCCCCAGGGTGCAGACTGGGAACCAGGATCTGGAGCCAGGGGTGGAGTGGAAAACGTTCTTCCCGGGAGCAGCAGTGTGAGGGCGGGGGATCCTCACCTGCCAGGCAGTGACCCCGGAGGCCGAGGGCAGTCCCATGGACACCCTGGAGCTGGGACAGCCCTTCAGAGGTGTCCCAAATTGAGGCGCGGGATCCACAGGGCCTTTGCTGCCCCCCTGGCCCAGCCGTAGGATGCAGGCTGCCACTCATCCACAGCCGCGGGCAGGGGCGGGGAAGGCAGGTGCCACACTCGCAGGGAATGTGGGAGCGCTCCTCTAAACCGTGCCTGACGTGGTCTTCTTGCGCCGAGTCCGTGCTACCACGGTGTCCAGGAAAAGGGTGAAAGGGTGGGGAGACAAAGGGACAGAGTCCAGGTGAAGTGACCAGAGGCTGCCGACCCTCTGGCAGGACTTGGTAGAGTGCCTGGAGGTGTGCAGTCTGGAGAAGAAGTGCGGGGGGGAGGGGGACATGGTAGTAACTGTAGCAAGAAAACCAGACTGGATCTGTCTCTGCCCGGAAAGGTAGACCCAACACTAACAGGTACAAATTAGAAGGAAGCAGATTTTCATTCAAATAAATATGTTAAATACTTAGCACCATCTCAAAACACCATCCCCTGGGGGCAGCTTGTGTCCCGTCCTCTGAAATGTCTGAAATTTCAGTGGACGTGGGATGGACGCTGGGCGGCGAGGGCTGACCACAAGGTCCTGCGATTTGACTATCTCCTGGAGCTCGGTCTGCCCCCAGGACCTGCAATTTTATCAACAGCGGTTCCAAAAGGGTCCGGCCTCTCAGCTTGCAGCGGGACGGGGACCTCAGCGCCCACAAGGCAACGAGCATTTTCACTTCTGGGTGATTCTCACGGAGGCAAAGCCCTTCCACCCCCCTTCTCCAGGGTCGGTGCTTACCATCCCCCGTCACTCAGACCTGAGCGAGAGGAGGAGAACAGCACACTGCAGAGCGGCCTTTCCAACACCCCATTGTCCTTGCTGTCTGTACAGAAACAATCGCAGAGCCCCAGCCTTTGTTCTCGGCTGCTGCCCCAGCCCCCGTGAGGGAGAGTAAAGGCCCCCACCTTGGAGGATGCCAAAAGACCCAAGAATACAACGGCCGCTTTCAGCACATCAATGAGGCTCGGAGGACGGACAGCCTCCGCTGGGCTGTCTTTCTCTAGCTTGCCTCTGGCTGGGCTGCTACAATCGCGGGACTTCCTGAAGTCTGCACTTGCCGTAGGCTTGACAGAAGGGATGAGGCTCCGGCTGGAACTTTCCACAGTGGCACCATCCTACTGCGGCAGGCCCAGCAGCGGCCCTTTGTGTGACGGATCTGAGACTGGTGGGAGATGCGGGGGGAGCAGCCACGGGCCTCTGAGATCTTCTGTTAGCGTGGAGCCCCCAGGCTGCCCCACCACTGGGCCCAAGTCCAAGGTCAGAGCCAAAGCTTTCTAGGAGAGAGAGGGAGGCCGGCCCTTGTGCTGCACTGGAGGCCAGAGATCAAAACAGTAGAAGCCACATCTCGAGTTGATGAGAGAGTTGTCTTCAGCAAGACATGGCCCATCGCAAGGAAACGGCCCCAAACCCCAAATTGGAAAAAGTATTGGGAGAGAAGAACGACAGCAGACATTTGTGAATTTTAACTGTGTCTGCGGACGTTTTTCGTAGGCAAGATAAGGGCAGTGAGTTCGGAAGGAGTTAATGCTGCCAAAAGGATTAAGAGGAATAAAAATGGTGTTTACAAATATGCCCGGGAAAAGAAGCACTTGGGAGAAATAGGCCCATAAATAAGTAAAGGGGATTGAAATCTACTGCGTGCCAGCTAACTAGACGGAGGCGAGGGATTGCTTTTTTCTGTCTGTCTTTTACATGAAAAATAAGAAGGAAATGCGGAGAGTTGTGATGATTTTCAGTGGGGGTCTGCAGCTGTGAAGTGGGGAAGGGAGCCCCGGGGGACAATGCTGGGGACCCTGTAGGGAGTTCTCCAGGGGATCCCCAGCGTCCCCGGGTAGCCCAGAGCCTCAGCCCAGGACTGCCTACTCCTTGCTGACCTGCTACCTGCCAGCCAGGCGGGCCACATCCCAGGCTTCCCTTCCATGGTGACAGTGTGTCTGCCACACGGAGCAACTTGCGTTATCTAAACAAGCCATTGGAACGTCCCCTTTGTCATCATCAAACTTCCCCCGTCCCAACGTCCTGCCCCATTTTCCTGCCTGAAAGCCAAACCTTTTCTCGTCCAACCTCTCAAGTCCTGCCCCAGTCACCTTCCCCTCCGTCACATTTTCCTGCACAACTCCAGACCTCCGTGACTCGACTTCCTGCCTACGTGACTCTCTCCCACTGGCCCAAGAGCTCCTGGAGACCTGGGCCAGCTCCTTTTGTTCCATGATCCTGGTATCTGTGTCAGTGCCAGACAGACAGACAGACAGACAAAACTACTCGCTATCCAGGCTGCCATTAGCATCTCCTTGGGTGCATGGAAAGCTGTACCATCTCAGACCTGTGGAGTCAGACCTCTCAGGGGGTTGAACTTGGCATTGGCACCGTGTGAAAGTTCCCCGGGTGAGCCTGCTGCCCCATGAGGTCCAGACTAACCAGTACAGCGGTTCTCACAGTGCGACTCCCAGGCTGGCTCCACCTGCAGCTCCTGGGGACTTGTTCGGAAGGCACTTTCTCCAGCCCACCCCAGAGCTGCGGAATCGGAAACTGGGGTGGGGCCCAGCGATTTGACTGCTGGGGAGCCTGCCAGGAGATTCTGTTGCTCACGACAGGGTGAGAACCTCGCTGTGCCGGACACAATGCCAATCAACCGTCCCCGAGTGTGGTCCCTGAGGTCTGACGCTGACTCAGCAGTCCTCAGTCTTCCTCGCCCTTGGTTCTTCCCAGAAGACCTGCAGTTGATAAGGCCTTGATTTGGGAATCTTGTTTTCTTTCTTACTCCTATTTTTGCTCAGCAGGAATTGATTAAAAACCAACTCTGTGTAACTCATGGGACTTGTCTGTGGATTGGCCAGTCCCCTGGAGAAGGAAATTTGCAGACATTTCCTCACACTCACTCACGTTGCAGCTGGAAGCTTGAGGCAGGCTTAGCTGTAAAAGCCCCTTTACGAACTGAATTCAGTGTCCCCAGGCCACCTTCCTTTCTCTTCCAGGTACTGCCTAACTCTCTACTTCTCAAGACTCTTATTTTGGCACAAAAAAAAATAGGACAGGTCTTCACCTCTTGTCTCTCCTACCTCACCCCTACCAGCTTAAACAATTCAAACTCAGTAGATCCAGCAGAGAACTCTGGATTCACCATTTTCCTCCTTCAGATGGTGAATGGAGCCCCCACCGCCTTGTGCTTCAGGCAGAAACCTGGGCTTCTCCCTGGCTTCCTCTCTCTCCCTCATTCCGCCTCCAGTTCCTCACCAGCCCCCATTCATTTGGCTCCCTGAGCATCACTCAGAGCTGTCTCCTCTCCCTCTGCTCCCTTCTCTCCAGCTCTGATTTCTCGTGGGATCACCTCTGAGCCTGCTACCTGCCCGCCTTGCCTCCACGGCTGGAAATCCTTCCGCATCTATCGGTTACCTTTCAGGAGAAAAACCCCAGTTCTCTGTGTGTGCACACAAAGCCCTCTTGCTCTCTGGCCCCGTGCCGCCCGGCCTCTTGCCTCTTGTCCCCGGGCTTGACTCCTGGCCGCCGGGCTCCGGGGCGATACATTCACCTGCTCTGCTGTGTCCATGACTAAATCAGAGCTCGCCTCTCTGGGGACTGTACTTCCTCACGTCTTTCTCAAATCTACTCATATTCACCCTTCTTCCACCTCTTCTGCAAAGCATTCTGTGGCCCCAGAGCTCTTGGGGTCCATAATACTGGAAATAGTCCCCCACTGAGAACATTTTCCCGAGTGCCTGAGTTCCCGGGCCTGCCGTAAAGCGTGCTGCAAACCGGGTGGTTCAGAACAAGGGAAATGTACCATCCCGCAGTTCTGGAGGCCAGGAGTCAAAGCCAAGGTGCCGGCAGGGCCTTGCTCCCTCAGCAGCTTCCCCCGGTTTGCAGCCCTTCCAGCTCCTGGGAGCCCCCCAGTGCTGCGTCAGGTGTGACATTCCAGTTTCCGCCCTACTCCTCACGTGGTGTTCGCATGCGTGCCTGGGTCTGCACGTGGCCCCCCCTTCTACCAAACCCAAGTCATTTCGGAGTGGAGACCCTCGACACTCAGTGTGACCTCCTGGTAACTAATTCATCTTCATGGACCCTATTTCCAAGTAAGGTCATGTTCAAGGTCCTGGGGCTTGCAGATACTATGCAGAAAGAATTCACAGGGCTCCTGCCCGCAAAGGATGGACACTAGGCAGGGGAGGTACCAGAACAAACAAGTAACACACACATCACAAAATATGCGTCGGTCGTGAAAAATGTGGTGAGGGAAACGGGACTCATCGGGAAGGATTGAAGCAAGGAGATGAGCAGCGCAGCTTGAGATCTGGGAGCTGGGGCCTCTGAGGCTGGGTGCAACTTGAACCTGAGAAGAGAGAAGGCACCAGCCAGACCGGAGGGAGTAAGGGCTTTCCTGGGCCAGCACCCCTGAGTGGTCTGGGTGGGGGAAAAGCCCAGCCCCTTTCAAGAACTGCCGGCCACCAGGGTTCAGGCACAACGGGCAGGGGGGAGAGACTACAGATGAAGTTGGTGAGGCAGGCATGGGCGGGAAGTGGGGGGCTTGAAGCCCAGGACTGACTTTAAAGGAGGGGAGTGACATGATCCAGTTTGTATGCGAAAAGATCCCCTAACCCAGGGCTCAGCCTTCGCCTTCTCTGACGGGCTGTCGGTGACCACGACGCTCAAGGATCAGAATCCTTTCTCCAGAGCTCTCTCGCCAACTGAGATTATATTTCCATTAGTATGAGGTCCCTGAAGCGGAGCCTCGTTGTCCTTATGTCCGTTCATCTCTGAACCCCCACGACGCCGGCCGTGGCTCGTGCCAGCTGCTGGATGTGTATTTGTTAATGAATGAATGAGTGAACGAGTGAATGCTCTGACCTCATTTATCTTCTGTATGATTTTTGGTAATGTAGCCTCTCCAAGCCTCCATGATCTGATCTATGACAGGGGTAAGGGGGGGATTGTGAGTGATCAATCAGTGGCCTTGTGGTTATTGCTGTTTCTTCTACCCACACGGCCTCTGTCTTCACTCCCAATCAGTCTCTGTGCTGCCGCTCCCTCTTTCAGCGGATTGCCAGCCCTGCTCACCTGTCTACCTGCTGTGCATCTTGCCAGATGCTCGTGGTTAAAACTCCACTTTTTCAATGGTACCTTCTCCTCGCTGCCCGGGAATGGGGATGCAGCCTCATCTAACCAGCCCTGTTGGCCCGCGCAGCTCAGGGATGCCCCTTGGCTCTCCGGCAGCACCTGGTGGAGGGGATACACCAAGGTCACAGCAAGGACATGGGCCGTGGAGAGCGGTAGGCTCGAGTCCTGGCCCTGCCCTGGATTAGCCGCGAGACTTTGATTACTGCTGTGTAACCTCGCTTTCCCCATCTATTAAATGGGAATGATACAATGCCTGCGCCTCTCATTGTTTTTTTGTGAGAATCGGCGAAATAACAAATGTAAAGCGCTCGGCTCGTGGGCTCCCAGTAAATGTCCAATAAATAATGGCTTGCACTTGTTCTGCCATAAAAACTGACAAACAAAATGCTGTGGGCTGTTTACGTGTCGTGCTGATCCCATTAGACCTCGATCTGCGACGGGGACCCAGCCTTTAATCTGTGTGTGTCCCCGAGCGGTCCACCGGGTCGGGCCCGTCGGAGGCACGCAGTCACTGCCTGAGGAACGGCTCTCTCCATCGGCGAAGTCCTCGGTGGCGGAAGCTGTGCCTGAATCACTTCTCCTCCCCTGGGCAGTGTTGACAGAGTGCGTTTCACGTGGCAGTTGGTTAATTAGTATTCTTCAAGTAAAGAAATATGTGAATAAGTGGATGAGGGGTTCCGTTAATAGCAAAACTTGCCAGGGATATGCTGGCTTGAAACCAGTTTGTAAATAGGAAGGGACTATGGGGAAAGGGCAAGCCCTCTGTTCTAAATACAAGTCCTCGATGGACTTGGTGCTGGTTCCCTGGTTTCTTTACCTGGTCACAGTCCCCTGACATTACATTACAGGAATGGAGGGAGCTTTCTCTTCCCCCATTCCTCCTCTGCCTCTTCATCCTTTCTCTTCTCTCACAGGACTGTTGTTTGCCATCCTGCCTTCTGGCTGGAGTGAGGCGGAGGAGCGGGGAGCCTGCTGTCTGCACCCTCCTTTGTACAGGGACGTGCGGCTCAGCAGTGATAGGTTTTGAGCGGTTTCTCCCACACGGAGATGGACTTGCACAGATCCATTACTGAGCTTGCGTCTTGTTCATTTGTGAGCCGAGACGGGTGTCCAGGGACACCTGGCGCGGCTGTGCCCATGGGCAGGAGTAAGCAAGACTAACAAGCTTTCAGGGGAATTGAACTTGAGACCTGGACTGCATTAGCCCAGGGTGGAAGTCAGCCTCTGAGCCTCCTTTCGATTCAAAGTCTGGAGAGAAATGCGGGAACGTTCCATTTAGAAAGTGACAAGTGTATTGTAGCCATTGAACTGGAACTGTATTTATTCATTCACTTAATCCCCTTACAGTCCTGTGAGCAACAGCAAAAAGAAGGCTCGGAAAGGTTAACTGTCTGGTCAGCTTCGTGTGGCTGGTGCGGCGCGGGAATCCACGCCGCACCTCAGACTCCAGCGGAGATCTGTCTGACTCCAGAGGCCACCCACGAAACTCGAGTCCAGCGGTGATTCACAGGCAGTGGTGGTCTGCAAGAGGCCCCGCTCCCCGTGGCTGTGTTCTGCAGGATTGCTTTTAGGGCCCACAGAAGGTGCCAGGACTTCAGGAGTGGAGGGGGGGCAGTAGTGAGTCCTGTCAGCCATCTGACCCCTTCCCCTCACCCCCAGCAGAACTGCTGCAGCTGTGTGGCAGTGTGTGTGAATTTGTGTGTATGTCACATGTGCACAGGCACACGTACGTATGTGTCTGAGAGGCATCTGTACCTGTGGATGCTTTTATGAGCGTATGAAAGTCTCAAATCTGTATAATACTCTTTTAATGGAAATGTTGATCCACTGAAATCAAAATGACTAGCAGTATAAAGAAACAAATGCTTGTCTGATGGAGCTCTAATGAAATTTGGGAATCTTAATTCATTGAGAGAGGGGACAGGAAGGAACTCAGGAAGGAGCTCCAGGAACGAGACGCGAGCACAAGCTGTCGACACCCCTAGTTCCTGGAGGGGTGCGCACGGGGAAAGGTGGGGGGCATGGCGGGGAAAGCGTGTGATCCCATTGCCTCTTTTGTCCTGCCCCTGTCACCTGGGAACCAGATCAGCAGCTGAGAGTGAGGACCGGGGAGGGCCGCACTGGAGCTTTGACAAGAGAGGAGACAAGGTGAAATGACACGGACGGGGCGAGGAGTAAGCAGACCAGGAAGACGTGGTTGGACCAGTAGGTGGCGTTGCGAGCCCATGGGAGGTCGGAGGTGTGAGCCTGCCGTGAGCCTGGTCCCTGTGGCTGCCAGCTGCGTTCCTTTGTGGGGATGCAGAAATGGAGCCTCGGGGTGGTTGGGTTTAGCCAGTGTTGGAGTGCTCCAGGCAAGTAGGATGAAGTGCCAGGCAGGGGCAGGGGCGAGTGGAGGGTCCAGGGAAGGGGGCGATGTTAATGGATCACAGAAGGGAAGCGGAGTAAGGAGGGAGGGAGCGCATGAGAGAGGGGAGGCCAGGGAATCAGTGGCTGCAGGAACAGATTGTAAGTCTCGGGAAGGCAGGAAACTGCTGTGGCGTCAGGAGGCACGCGCAGGGAAGGTCTTGCATTCCGATTCTTGAATTTGTGACCAGGCAGGGGTTGTAGACATTGGTTATCTTGTGTGATTTTATAATTAAAAGGGTCATCTTGGTGGCTACTGAAGTCATCAGAAATTATGCAAAAGTGTCAGAGAGGACAGGAAGCCGGTGTTTGAAATGTGGGGAGAGGCAGAAGGGGGCCTGGGAGAGGAAGTGGATGGAATAATCGGGTGTCGGGAATCAATGACCTTGACCAAGGGCCCAGAGTCAAACCGGGTTCTGCCCTCCTCAGTCTGGGTCCACAGCCTACCCTGCAAACTATGCTAGGTACTGACAAGTGTTATTTTTCTGCATTAAGAAAAAAAGCTAAATGAATGTGCTCGGCTATTAGCAGACATTAAATGATGAATACAATCACATCAATGTTCAATTTTTCTTTACATGAAATTTGCATGTTTAAAGATGACAAGAGCCGGTGAAACACACCATGAACATCATGACCTGCCTTTAAAATGTGACCTTAGGGATGCAAGCTCTTTCCGCCAACAGGAACGCTAGTCCTAATGAACGATAACAGCCATGTTTGTCGGGTTTGTTCCGTGTGGCAGGCATTGTAGTAAGCACATGTGTCTTCGCTTAACAACTCTAGGTACTGTTCCGTCCACATTTTATAGACAGAGATACTAGGGCTGGGCGACATGAAGTGACGTACCTCAGGTTGCGTAGCGCAGTGGACAGCCTCACCCGGGACTCGGCCTGTGGTCTGTCTGCCCCGCGACCTCGAGTGCAATGTGGTCTGATTCTTTCCCGAGTACCTGCTGTGTGATATCGTCACTCCAGACAGTGATGACACAGCAGTGATAATGACAGGGTCCTTTGTGTCTGTGGGGGAAACGATAACTGAATGTGTACTGTGTGCATTTCAGCTGCAGGTCCTTAAAGGAGCATGCACAGTGCTTTATGTAATAAGGGGGCATCCCCTCCTCTGGGGCGTGGGGGAGGTCTGCTTTGGGGATTACTCTTAAACCAGCCTTGAGGAATGGTGGAACTCATCTGAGTCCGTGAGACAGGGAGAAATTCCAGGTGAGGAAGCGAAATAACACAAAGCCCCCCCCTCCCCCCACCAGGCCCTGAAACATCCTGGTAAAACTTTGGGCTTCCCTGTCCTTGCCCTTGAACTTCGAACAAAGCCCCGGATTTACCAGGGGATCAAGGCGTCCCTCACTGCAATGCTTCTTCCTCCCAGAGCTGGTGCTGAGTGTGAAGACAGCAGCGTATCATCATCATCCTGTCTCATCACTGGGTAAACTGAGGCCGGGGATGTTTTCAGCCAACTGCTTAGGTGGAGAAACCATTTTTACCATTTTTCTCTTTATGCCTCCTGTGTATCTGACAAACTGCCCCTTTTCATCAGCATTTTAAAATACCCGTATTTTTCGGACCATAAGATGCCACCTGGGTTATAGAGGAGGAATAGAGGAAAAAAAATTGAAGCAAAAGATGTGGTAAAATATTTAATAACATAAATAACATAATATTTCACCAATGAAAATGTAAGCAGAACTCAACAGCAGCATTAACAAGCATTAGTCCTCCCAAATTTGATGGGGGGAGGGGTATGTCTTACAGTCTGAAAAAAATACAGTAAATCTCTCTTCTCTATTTCATTGCTCCCCCCCAACCTTGCAAAGGCATTTACCTGGATAAGGCAAAAGCAACAACAGCAACGACAACATTTGCTCAAAAAAAAAAACCCTGCATGGATGTGAAATCCTAGATCCCACACGAGGACCCCGCTCCTGTGAGTCCCCGGGTGGGGACATTGGGAGTCACGTCTCCACCAGAAACTTAGCCTAAATGTGGGCTGCAGGCAAGCGTAGGTGGGCG
Organism: Sturnira hondurensis; assembly: GCF_014824575.4. Taxonomy (NCBI): domain Eukaryota; kingdom Metazoa; phylum Chordata; class Mammalia; order Chiroptera; family Phyllostomidae; genus Sturnira; species Sturnira hondurensis. The sequence continues at coordinate 7,532,348 of NW_028094846.1, read as the reverse complement.
TGCTCTTACTTAACCACAGATGCATCCCTGTCATCTGTCGGATCCTCTCCTTAGCAACAGGTGGAGGAATACAGAAGTTCCAAAGAAGCTCCTAGGTCCCCAAAGCTCATCATAAAATGCCTTTTTTGTCACTGCCTTCCGCTGAAACATTCTTCCTGTCTGCACTGAACCGTGTATGCACACTGCATGCATGCCTACATGTAGTCTCTCTACCCTCGCACTATTTTGTGTCTATGTCTCTCTATCCATCCTTCTATCCATCCACCCACATGGCATGTATTCCCCTCCTCCTTCCCCTGCAGTCAGCTCTCCGCAGGGCAGCCCATCACAGGCACCCTGACCTCCATTTGCAGGTGCCACAGGTAGGTGGGAAGGTAGGACCAGCGCTGAATCAAAAACATCCTTTAAAGGATTCTGGTCTTGAGCAGAAGTGGTCGTTTTCTGCACAGGGAGAGCCGTTTGTGAAGGGACCATCCAGGTCCTCGGTCAGCCTGGCCCTGCAGGGTGTCATCACTCGGTTGGGTCCAGGGCACATAGTGGAAGAAACGCACAAGTGACCAGTCAAGTCAGCGCCCGGCCTGACACCAAAACCGAAGGAAAAAGCCTGCACAGCGGTTGTGTCTTGGGGAAGAGAGGGAGTTGGGGAGAGAAGCTGGGAGCTTAGCAATGCTAGTTCTTAGGAAAAACTCCGCACAGACTGTGGCGTTGTGGGACCAAATGGGACTGGCCCTCTGCGTAGTCTGGCCCAGGCTGCTCATCCGACCTCGGGCACTCCGGGGTCAGGCTTTCCAGGGATTACTCTCCCGGTGAGCGGATGTGCCCCTGAGGGGTCCGAGCCTGTGAGCCTGTGAAGACACAGGCCCTGGAGCTGCAGAAGGCCTGTCTCTGGGATGTGCCATCACTGTCGTGACTGAAGGGAGCCCATGCAGTGAGAAACTGAGCAAGGACAGAAGGACGGTATTTGGCGCCCTTAGGCCCTCCTTCCGGGGGTACCAAGCAGTGTCCCGCTAAGCCTGGACACGTGTCACAATGGCAGGCCTGCCTGGCCTGCAGGGAGGCCAGCTCAGTTCCCTTACTTGCACACAGAGAGCCCCACGCAGGCCTTTCCTCCCAGCTGGTCTCCAGTAACTCAACGCCAACGAGTTGCTGGTGCTTTTAGGTCAGGCTCTTCATCCCTTTGTCCCCGCCTCTTCCTCTATGGCCGCCTGGAGCCTGTCCATGATCTGACACAGCCACTGTCACTGTCACTTAGCTATGGCCCATCACTCTGTCCCTCTTCCTTTCACTCACTCTCCTGTCTGTCTGGGCATGCGTGCATTTCTTCAGAAAGACCATAGGTCCCTTCGAGGGGAAGGCTTTCTTTCTACCAACTCCCGTTGTCTGGTGCACAGTTCACACGCCAGAGACACTCCGTAAATACTTGCTAAACAAATCAAATAAGGATCCCCATTTCTCTGACAGATCACTCCGGACAAGCGGGAAGACAATGAGTGAGTTCTTTCTTCATCCCTTTGTTGGAGAATTCTGCCGCTGACTCCTCCCCTTTCATGGTCCACGCTTTCCTTTCTGTGTGCATTTAATGACCATACTGCAAATCAGAGCCCTGCAAAGCAATCACCGGGCAGGACACGGGTGGGGGCCTGGCCTCCCTGTGCCCCCCATTGCCATCTCTCCAGCTGACACACGTACAGGTCCCATCTGAGTGAAAGCCTGGGGTGGCCGTCGAATCTGCACCTTTGGCCAAGACACCTGTTTCTCTAGAGAAATTGGGGGACCTCCTCATTCTGGTATTTGTAGTTGACTCAGGTAACTAATGAATTGACTTCTTGAACCAATGCTTGTATGACGTGAAATGCTGGACGCTGTTCTGACCACTTTAACTCCGTGGACCAGTTTCTCCTCGTAGCAACCTCACCAGGTTTGGAAGGACACAAGGGTTACCATCAGCCTCATTTTATAGAGGAGGAAATGCGGATGCCCGTGGCTAAGGGACTTGCTCATGGTCACAGTGCGAGTGGTGGGGAGGGTGGACTTGAAATAGGCAGGCTGGCTTCGGAGCCCACGTCCCAAGCACTGTGCCTGGCCACCTCTCCATGTGACCAGGGCAATGTCTGTGCTGCACATCTTTAGCCTTTGGGTCACCTTCTCAGCACGGGGGGGCCTCTCCAGAGCAGGAAGTCCCTTTGACCTGGCCTACTAGCGACATGGTGACCTGTGCTAAGTGACCCTAGCCTCATTTCACCCTCCAGGGCTTGACTGTAGGTTTATTTATGTTATTCTACCCAATTAATCATTCACATTGTAGTCATGCCCATCCTAAAAGTTGGCTCTTCAAAATTCATTTTCGAATAACCTAGGAACCATGCCAAGAATTCACTGTAATTGCACATTATATGGTACCAGTCTTGAGTACTAGAGATGACTCAAAGGCGAAATGTATGTTATTTGAAATCATTAAACTGGTAGTAAATGAGATGTGGTTTCTCCCAAAGGAGAGCGCGAAAGTGGCTTGTCTGTCTTTCTCTTGGTCACCCTTTCTAGGTGTCTGGGAGCATACGGGACAGACCATCGTGTCTAGACTTTTTCTTGAATGAAGTCGCATTATTTTTAGCTGCTCACCAACCAGCACTTCCTGTTCAAGAAAAAGAATCAGACCTCAGCTCTGCTCTGTGGGTTTACCTTCAATGCACAGAGCAACATATTAAAAAAAAACACACACACAGAGGAGAGCTGTTTGAGGCAACGGTTATTCATAGGCCAGTATTTGGGTACATTCTGGGGGCTGATTCTGGTGGCCTCAGAATAGTTCCAAATTGAATTCCAGGAATAAAGTGTTTATAAATAGCATGCGGAATGAGCGCGTTCGTCCCAGGCTCTCACTCCATCACGGACTGCACGGGCTCTTTCTGCGGCTGCTAGGCCCTCGGTCAGCTGCTGGGGCCGAGCCGGTGGTTCTCGACCTCCTCGGACCCAGCGCCTTGTTGTATAACGAACGCTTTCTTAAATCCCTTTTATAACCCTTAAATGATGCTCATCAATAATAAAATCAATATACAAAAGATGTTTCAAAATGAAGCACCGTGCCTAGCAAGAAAGTAATTTATGATGATTTAAGTGTTTGAATGTGCAAATATTCTGGAAGTACTAAAATCAGAGAAGCGCAGTTAAGGGACATGGGCACGGAATCGGCGCAAAGGCAGTCGAGGCCGATGCCAAGTCCGCGTTGGTGACCAAAGACCGTGAGCGGCGCTGAAGGCAATGACGTGCTTTCCCGGAATTATAAACAGAGGGCAAAGCTTCCAGGTGACCGTGTACATCCTTCCCCCAGTTTACAGGGGAGCTCTGCACCCAGAAAACTCAGCACACGTTAAAGTGGCGTGAGCAGCTCTGTGCGCCTTTGGGAGTGGAGTCCGCAGCTAAGCCCACACGCTGACCAGCAGGTTCTGGTCGCTGTGGTTGAGCAGCAGGCTGCTCGGAACTTTGCAGGACGTGGGAGAGGGGGGTGTTTGCTGAGCTGCCCCGGAGCACGGCTCCACTCCAGCCTCCCCAGACCTGCCAGCGGCGTCCTCAGTCCCTGAGTCCTCGTGTCGTTCAACTGCCGCAAGTTTCCCCAAACGCCTTCTGTTGGGTGACACCCCGGCACCCCCCCTGACAGCCACTGGGTGAATGCGTAGGATCGGGCTTAGCCCCAGACAATCACGTGGATTTATTCTCCTGACTCTTTATAGTCCTTGAGAACTGAAGGCTTGTCTGCAGTAAAACCCTCAACAACGGGGTCATCGGGTTAGGATAAGTGGTTGTATGTGGGGACTGCGTGTCCCTGAGAGCAAGGGCTCAGTTGTCCAGGGTTCACGTGTCTAGTCCCCAACACGAGTCTGTGCTTTTCAGCGTCTCTCTCGAATGAGTACGTAATCGTGGGGTTGGACGCCTTGGTCAGTGAGAAGACAGAGATTGTTCAGTAGAAATAGTTGTGTTTCCAGGATACCCAGCACCTTCGTGCTTCCTCGGGAGACAGTGGTTAAGGGTTATTTCTAATAAATACCATTTCCGTTGTTTCTCTTTGCATAACAAATGACATGACAATTTTTGAAAACCTCTGGAACCAGAAGGCCCGTGATCTTCATGCCGTTCTGAAAAAGGAAACATGTGGAGGGCCCGCATGAGCCTTGGCCGTGGCCGCCGAGTTTTGCTTAATCTTCACCGTGGTCTCTGAGGCAGCCGTGACTAACCCTGTCCTCACGAGCGACGGAGTTCTGCCCAACGAGACAAACCATCTGCCCAAAGTCAGACAGTTGGTTCAACAGCGGAACAACATTTGAACTTGAACTGTCTGACTCCCGAGGCTTCACTTGCCCCAACAAATCATGCCACCCCTCTCTTAAGTGAGGCAAAGCTCAGTTTTCATTCAGTCCACATTTGAAGGACCGTGAATTACGGCGATGTGAGGTCCACCTTAATTCGGTTCTACTCCATATGCAGTTCCAGTTGTCCAGTCCATTAAATTTCCCTCTCCTCCCGGGTCAGTGGTTTCAACATTGATCCTGCTCGTGGTCAGGGTCCAGCATTCAGGCTCCTGGGCAAACCGACATTAGTGAGGCTCTGAAGGACAGGGGCTCGGTCCTCCTTGCCTGGGGGTCTCTGGAATCCAGCATGGCACCCGGCACCGAGAGGGAGGATGTTCAGGGAGTATCCGTCGAGTCGACTTTAACAGAACGACGTTTCTCTCCTTTCAGGCCTTGGCCTTACACGATATTTCAGCGAGGCTTTGACCTGGTTTTGGGAGAACAGCCTTCTGATAAAATATTCAGGTGAGTGGCTTCTGTGTGTCTTTAAGCTGTACATCCCCATTTCCCACAGGGCTTGCTTTCCTAGCAGTGAAGGATAAGATGGTGAACGTGTTCGTGGGTCCTTCTGCCCTTCTAGGAACAAAGCACTTGTCCCCCCCGCCCTGCCACAGTCAAGCCCAGTGACAGCGTGGAGGCTTTTGCAGTCACACAGATCCCGCCCAGGTCCTGGCCTCCTTCCGTGCCTGCTCTCTGAACCCCAGTCATTCACTTAACCCCTTGGTACCTCCAGTTTCCACATTCGTTAAATGGGGCTACCTTCCCCGCCCGGCGCTGCTGTTAGGAGGACGTTAGGAGATAATGCAGGCAGAGCCCCTATCACAGAAACTGTCACTGAGCACGCGGTCTGGCGTCCCTTTCTGCCTCTCTCTCCGCTGTGCGTCTGCCTAATTCACACCTTCCTCAAGTCCTACGCTGCTTGAAATGCATCTCTCCCCCACTCTGCTGCCTTCCCCTCCTCCCAGCTGTGCTTCATTGCTATTTTTTTATCTACCACCCTCCCGATTAAATTAGATGTTTCTATTCCCTCTCAAATTTCTACCTACCTACCCGGAATAGCACATATTAGAAGAGTCAACACGAAATGGAAGGATTTGGATTCCAGCCATGAACTATTGGATTTTCATAAAGTTTAATTCACACCAGGCTTTAGCTGGAACCCGTTTTTATTTCCAAGCTAAGATTTAATCATCCATTTGTTTTGTTCGTGTGTCCCCCATTGAACCTGTATTTGCTCAGGACCCCCTGGGTGCCAGGGACTGTGCTAGGCCCCAGGCATGTGGATAGGAATCCGTCACCCTCCACGAGAGCGCCCTCTGGTGGAGGAAGTAAATACTCCCTCGGGAGTGTCTGATGGCAGAGGGCGTGCTAAGCTGTCGAGGGTGTTTCACAGGAGTGGTCAGCAGGCCAGGCCAGACTTGCACCCTGAGCTCACATACTCACTGCTGCCTTTCCAAACCCTTCCCCCAGACCCTCCTGTCAGCCAGTCCTGGCCCAGGTGTTAGCTTTGCTCCTGCATTTGCTCCTGGAGCTGGCTCCTTCTCTGCTGCCTGGGGATGGACTGAACTTGGCCACCTTGGTGTTCTCCTAAGGCACGCTCTTAGCAAGAGTGCAGATTTGCAGCCTCACCGCCTCTTGGGGCCTCCCCTTCCCCTTCTCTCTCCTGATTGTCTCTCCTGGGGCAGGCTGAGTCACATTTATGGCATCGGCCACGGGCTGCTTTTGAGGATTTGTGCTACACAAGAAGTCAGCTGTATTCCTTAGACNGCCAGACTTGCACCCTGAGCTCACATACTCACTGCTGCCTTTCCAAACCCTTCCCCCAGACCCTCCTGTCAGCCAGTCCTGGCCCAGGTGTTAGCTTTGCTCCTGCATTTGCTCCTGGAGCTGGCTCCTTCCCTGCTGCCTGGGGATGGACTGAACTCGGCCACCGCGGTGTTCTCCTAAGGCACGCTCTTAGCAAGAGCGCAGATTTACAGCCTCACCGCCTCTTGGGGCCTCCCCTTCCCCTTCTCTCTCCTGATTGTCTCTCCCGGGGCAGGCTGAGTCACATTTATGGCATCGGCCACGGGCTGCTTTTGAGGATTTGTGCTACACGAGAAGTCAGCTGTATTCCTTAGACTCTGATGTGGGCATTTAAAGCTTCCAGCAATGATTTACCATCTGGCCAACTCCCTCCCCAGTTGTTTCACTGCTGGCCTGCCAGGACCTTGCGAGGGTGATAAGGGTTAGGCAGATGGGGACAGCCTGGTGCAGTAGGGCTGGTTACCACCGCTGACAAGTTCCCACTCCCCTAAAAGTCAGAAACTAACCCTGGGAAAGGCGAGGGCCTTCCCAGGACTGCCGTTAAAGCAGGACTTGCACAGAAACTGGTTCTGTCCCCACAAGCACCGCCTACTCTCTTCAGGTCTGTTAGCGGCTTACTGGACCTGCGGCGGGACCTCTCTCTGCAGAGGGGATCGGCCAGGCGGTGTGACCCAGGCAGGCAGCCCTCCCGGGAGCCAGTATGCCAATCAATGAGTGATTAATCCCTTTGGTCGCTGGCATGACAGTCACGAATCTCTCAGATGAAATCAATGGGTCATGATTTCCTGGTTTCAGGTATTAAGAACTTGAACCAAAACCACTCTGGGGTCTGATCAAACCCAGTGCCAGTGGCCTGGAAAACCGCATGACCTGGTCAGGGAGGCAGTTCCTTAAAGGGGCCCCTGACTCTTCACTTGCTCTGTGCACCAGGGACTTCTGATGAATTCCAAGCCCATGCACGCTTCCCTGGACCGTGGAATAGCATTTAAAGTTTGACATTCAACTCTTTCCACAGTTGAATGCCAACACACAGCTCCCTTTTAATAGCCTGCTTTCTCCTGTAGAACCTTCAGTTCTTAGCTCTGTCTTCTGACCCACTTCGCCCAGAACGACAATATTTTTTAGTCTGTGTCTTTGCTTCCACTCTTTCCTCCAGCCAAAATGCACGGTCTCTTCCTGGCACAAACACTGCCCGTTGCCACGGCGCAGACCAAGTCCCAGCTAAACTCACTCTCTGTGGGGCATCTCCTGTTACAGGGTACTGTTTCAGGTGCTGTAGCTGTGACCAAACAAATGTGACCGAGGTGTGGTCCCTGACCTCACAGGGTCTCTCATTGAAGTGTTGTGTTGCAACCTTGACCCTCCATGGGAAGAATCCCCAGGGTGCTTTAAAATGACCGGTGACCTTACCCAGCACGAACCAATTCATTCAAAACTTCCGGGAGGTGGGGACCAGGGCATGGGTGCCTTTTAAAAACCACCAGGGTAATTCTAATCTGCACTCAGGGTGGGGAAACACTGCTCTCGGGCTTCTGGGACCCACAGTGACTTTTCTCCTCGAAATTTCTATAGCACGATAGCTATAGTATTCATCTGTCAGTTATTTTATTTCTTATTTATTTATTTGCTTTGTTCAATGACAGTCATTCTCATTTCCCCCATTACGCTCCCTGCCCTACCCAGTGCTCCCCCACCTCCCACATTCGAGCCCCCCCATTGTCTCTGTCCATGGGTCCTTTATACACACTCCTTGACCCTTCTTCCCGTTCTTAAGTTTTGTATCCCTTTCTCCAGTGGAATGGTGGTCTTATCGAGGGAAGGGGCAATATCGTATATGGCTTTGACTATTTAATATCTAACATGGAATTTTGAACATGGTAGGCCTTCCACAAATATCTGTAGATGATCATTTCAGGTATCTCTTAAGGACTTGGAGCCCGGTGAGGGAAAGACCTGCCACTCAGCCCAGCCTGGGTAATCTGCAGCCGCAAAGGACCTGGGAAGGGTCCAGGTTTAGTCTCAGAGGGTCCGAAGGGGAGAGACTGAGCCTACCCACCAAGCCCAGTCTAGTGCCAAAGACGTTCTTTCCATGGCGGCTGAGCCCACTCCATCCCACGGGCATTCCTTCAGACCGCACTTCTCTCTCAGAAACCCTCCTCCCCAGGGCGTCCCCAACTCCCAGGGACCAGTCCCTCCTTCCTGGGTGGCTGTGGGATAGAGTGGGGGGGCCAGGCCATGGGCCATTTGTCCACTTCCTCCCCGGTCCACTGCACGCCCGGCCACAGCAGAGCACAGGCCTGTTGCGTCCACTGCTCTCCGGTTAGCATTTGCATCTGAACAGAAGTTTCGAGCTCTCGTTTAACAAGGCCATGTGCAGGGCTCAGCCCACCGCTGAGCCACCAACTGTGATAGTCCCCACCAGCTGTCGCAGGAGAAGGCCCAGCCTGGGAAGGCATTCCAGATGCTCGCCCGACTTCTCTCGGGTGGCTTTTCGAAGCTGTTCCTGCCAAATCGTCATGAATGAGGGACAGATGAGATTTCAGGACACAGCTTTCCTCTGACAGCTTGTGCTATATTTGGTTTTTGGAGTTACTAGATTTTGCGGATAAAAGGGAATTTTAGAATTTCATTGGCACGGGCCGGCACGGGCTGGGATGCTGCTGAGAGCCACGCTGGAGGGTCAGACCAACCCCCATCTTTCCCAGTTAAGGGAGGTGAACGCGGAGAGGCCTCTGAATGTCTTCCTCTACTAGGACACAGATGTGTAAAATGGGGCTGAATGATCAAGCCCGGGGGGTGCTGTTGTCAGGCCAAAGGAGGCAGCCCCACAGAACACCTGCCCCTCTGAGAGTCCTCGGGAAAGGTGAGCCTCGGCCCATACCTGCCTCAGCTGTCCCTGCAGGGTTTCACCTTGACCCTGCCAGAGATGGATGATGACACTGTCTTTCTTGTGAACCCGGGACGGTGCCATGTCTCAGAAGCTGCTGTGCGCTTTGGAAGTTCCTCCCAATGTCAAGCCCAGATCCACCTTGACCATTAAATCCATTCCAACCCTGAGGCTCACCCATGTCTTGCTCTGAAGGAGGAAGCATTTCCACCACGGCTTCTACCTTTACATTTGAAATTTGAGATCTCCCCCAGTAGCCTGGACAAACTAAAGAGCAGTCCATTAATTGATGAGTCCATAAATTTTTATGGAGTGACCTCCTTGGGCCAGAATTTGTGTCAAAGACTTGTCCTCTGCCATCTAGGATAGCACATTCTTCACGTGGTGGACACACGTGGAGACGGGCACAGTTCATCATGTCAGGGCAGCCGGGGACCATGTGCTCATGCATGGAGGGGAGAGTCCCTTGCTCAGCCTGAGGGTTGAGTGTGAACATCCTGGAGGGCTTCCTGGAAGGGGCAGGACTTTAACGGAGTGTTAAAATGAGTGGGACCCCAGCAAAGAAGACAGGGGAGACAATTCAGGAAGAAGAGACACTAGACATAAAAGCAAAGAGGTGAGCAATGAAGGCATCTTTAGGGACTAGAGTCAGATTCCACAGAGTGACATCTTTGGCGCTGTGGTCGTTGTTCTGTGGGCCCGGGTGCCATTAACCGTTTCACATGGGGAAAGATGGGACTTGCTTTTTCCGTGGAAACATTACTGCGTGCAGAGGCGGGAGGGAAAATGCAGATGGTTGGACACGGACCTCTCTTCCTCCAAAAGAAAAATTCACCCTCAGAAAGTGCTAGAACTGTCAAAATCTGTTCCCTGAAATCTGTTACGTAAATTCTAAGCTACAGGCCACAGACGGGCTGTTGCGCCTCAGTGCGGCACTTCTAATTTTAAAACCAAAAGAGAAAACAAAAACTCTGTGTCCCCAAAAAACGCTCCCCTCCCTGGTACCATTCAAACTTGGACGAGTTCCCTCTGGAACAGTCCCTGATACAGAGCATCGGCAGGCCCGCCCACCCTGCCAGGGGGAATGTTGCCATCTCCAGAATGCGGGTTACAAAAGGCAACGGGACCACAGCAACTTGCAGGTTGTGGACTCCAACCCACACTTACCCCCAAATTCCCAGGTTCCAGGCACCTCGGGGCAATTGTCTTGCCCTGAATATGGGTTCCTTCATCTTGCCAGAGGACGTGTGTGTTTGTGTAAGAGGCCTGCCAGGCTTTCAGTGTTGCCAGCTGTTTACACAGTTAAACGGTGGGTCCCATCTACCGTTCCCGTAGCAACGGGCTTCCCTCATCTGGTGCAGACCGCTCCCTGAGCGAATCTTGCCCCTGTGGATGAGAAGAGTTGAGCACCTCCTTCAGAGCTGCCTAATGCAGAGGTTTCTCCCGCAGGTCAGAGACGTAAGGGAGCAAGAGTAAGGTGTGAGTGGGGAAAATCTCCCAGACCCTGGCCACCTCTCACCTGCTCGGTGGTTCTGCCTCTCCCAGGGCACCTGTTCCTCGCATTTTCTGTGGCCAGCATTCTAGAGAGGATGGCATGTATCCTACAAGAGCTCACGCCACCCACCGGGCTTTCTGGCTTCTCGGGGAGCCCCCGGGAGCAGGGAGGGGTGCCTGCGGTTTCTGGAGAGTAAGGACGGAAGTGGCCCTCCGTGACCAGCATGGCCGAGGAGCCCTGCGGGGCTCTGTTGAATGGTGTGCACCCTCCTGGTGCCCTGCCTCCCCCCCCCCCAGTTGGAAGGGGCTGAGCCCGCCTGCTCCAGCCCTGTGATTTACCCCAACGCACACTGGCTTTTATCCGTGAACCAGCTTTGACTGTAAACACAGAGCACTTGAATGCCTTTGAAGTGAAATGAAGGAATAAATAAACAAATAATCTCTCAAGGTCTCTCTAAGCTCTCCCTTGAAATGCTGATTGATTCCTTTATTCCTTTTTAGCCCATGTTATGAGAATGGAAAAACACCCCAATTTTCCCTCCCTGAAGTTAAGGCCATTCTCTGAGGCGTGGGGCGGAGTGGGGGAGTACTCCTGGGCCTGTCTCCTTCGTGCCCTTCTCTCCTCCCTGGCTCGGGGCCTCAGAATTCCTGTTCCCATCGCTGAGAAGCCGAAAAAGCGGAGCTTTCCTCCTCCTCTCTCCTGGGCAGGGTTCCTCCAGGCATAGAGAGAATCCATCGCTACCACTGCGCAGGTGCAGACCAAGGGCTGGGTTGGTGGGAGGCGGTGTGTCTTTTCAGTTAAAATGCTTCTCATTATATCCGACTTAAGGCAGGGGAAGCCCAGCTCCAGAACTGAACGAATCTGGAACTTGATTTCGTGGGACTCGATACAAAACAAACCGCTTCCAACAGCTGGTGAGTGGGCGCTGTGATCCGTTCCCCAGCTGTCTGGGCGTGCGAGCGGGGGACGCCTCTTTGCCTCCCCCTCCTGCTGTCATCTCACCCACAAAGTGGCCATCGGCTCTCCTTTCGGCAGAGGATTTGAGGGCCGAGAAGGCGCCAGGTCCCGCCCAGCGCCCTGTGCCCTGAGGGGCGGTGGTTGCCCCGCCCTAACCACCTGGCCTTGGGTGTTTCTGCAGGTTCACCTACACCCTTGGGGAGGGCATGTGGCTGCCCCTCAGCAAGAGTTTTGTGATCCCGCCCGCCGAACTGGCCATCAACCCCTCAGCCAAGTGCAAGACGGACATGACAGTGATGGAGGACGCTGTGGAGGTCAGGTGAGTTCGGCCTGGGGCTGCTGAGGCCCAAACCCGCCTCAAGAGGCTGCGTGCGAAGCCCCGTGGAGGTGCAAGGTGCTGGCAAAGGAATCCTGAGCAGCTGAAGAGAGAAGGTAGCGGGCCGCCTTCCCAGTCCCCCCACGCAGCGCCAGGATCCACTCTCTCTGGGTCTGTGCTGCACACCCCCAGGCTCAGGCATGGGGAGGGGACATGAAAGTAGAGCTTGTATGCACTCCCCGTGGCCCCTGTGGACCGACAGGCAATCATGTGTTAATTTCCTAGCCCAGCTGGGACCTCCTACTCTGACCAGGCATTGTTACCCCCTTGGCTCCGTTCCCAGGTATGGAGAGTGTCTGTCGTTCGTCAGCTCAAGGCTCAGAGTACGGTTGATCTCAGGTTTTTGCAGGAGAGAGTGAGACAGGACCTGATGGGCCAGGTAGGAACGGGGAAGGGGGTCCCCATGGCAACTCCCCGCTCCCGCTGTCCTCCCCACAGGGAGGAGCTGATGACCTCGTCCTCCTTCGACAGCCTGGAGGTGCTCCTGGACTCCTTCGGGCCCGTGCGAGACTGCAGCAAGGACAATGGGGGCTGCAGCAAGAACTTCCGCTGCATTTCGGACCGCAAGCTGGACTCCTCCGGCTGTGTGGTAGGTCTGCCCCGGGCGGGGCGTGACAGGGACGGGGCGCAGGACGAGACACAGTGGGGGCGGGTCGACGAAAACGCACTGTGAATGAGAGAGATGGTCGCGCGTAACCCTCCCTGGTTGAAACTGCCATCCAAACTGTGAGCTTTCTTGTGGCAGAAGTGAGGAGCCCGTCACCAGTCAGGAAGTCAAGAAGGATTTATGGCGCGCCTGCTAGGTGACCTGCAGCTGTCCGAGGGACACCTCGGGACCTACAGACCGGGATTCTTTCCCGTCTTGCAGTCTAGTTGGTGAGGGACACCCCCAAACCACTTGATTAACTGCTTGGTGGTATGCTGTTGACTCTAGTAGGAAATCTACTACACTTACTCTAATAGGACATTTTGCAGGTGGAAGCCCTGCCCTCTGTCTAGAGTCAAATCACATTGATGGCAATAGGAAATTTTAGGAGAAACCTACCCAGGTAAACGATGCCGAGGATGATAGAGAAAAAATTAAAGTACGTCCCCTTTGAGACCATGACAGTGAACCCCTACTTTGCCAAAGGCAGTTGTCTGCTTTGTTATCTGTGGAGACTTTGGCTGCGTGGAAAATTCGAGGGACCGGAGAGGCCGTGTGGACTAGCGGGGACTAGGGCGTCGCCTGTGCCTCGAATGAAGCCTGTTGAACCATGCGGGTAAATGGAGGCGCGAGCAGATGGAGCCATCCGCTGCTGGGGCCTCTGTGTTGTCATTTTTGTGCCCACCACACTGATGTCTGTTTCTAGCCCTTTCCCCTTGAAGGGAAGGACGCTGCAGACCCCACAGAGAACGCCCACAGGGCGTGGGCAGGGGAGGAAGGCAGGAGAGCCAGGCATAAAGTGGGCAGGAAGGAGAGGGAAGGGGGTTCACGGAGACCCCCTACTCGTCTGTGTCTCCAGGCAGGACCAGGAGCTCCCGGCCCCGGGGACGACAGGGGGCCTCATCCTGCTTCCAGGTCCAACAGTGGTGCTCTCGGAAGGGGACTCAGAGCAGGGGCTAGCTGTGGGGACGCTGGGCCAGTCCCAGCACTCACAGCCTGCTCTTCCCCGTCTCCGGGCACCTGCCCTGCTCAGGGAGCCTCTGTCCGTCAGAGCAGGACATGCACCTGGGGCCCAGGCGGGGCCCTCTCCTTGCAACCCTCAGTCCTCCCCAACTTGCGCATATCGGGACAAGTTCACAGGCGCCTGATTTATCAGAGCAGGGAGAGAAAGTAAAGAAAAGGGAAAGAGGGCAAGCTAAGGGGCGGGTCGGCAGAGAACCTGGCAGATCCGACGAAGGGAGGGGAAAGTTCGGAGGGCGGGCTCTCAGGGCACACAAGAAGAAACAGTGCTTCCGGCCGAGTCTTCCCAAGGCAGCCAGGGGTCAGTCCATGCTCCCCTCCCTGGGGCCATTCCACTTTCCAAAGTCCCCAGCAATGAGCTTCTCACCTCGGTCCCTCCGGAGACAACCTCACCGTCTAGCGAAGACCCAGCTGGGACATTTTAATTTCTATTTTGGGTTTTGTTTACTATTCAGCCTGCATTTCTTCATCCAGATTTCAGCCTGTCACTGTCCATTGCTCTCTTGGGTCATTCTGAAACACCATCTTAGGATTGTAGTGTGCACATGCATGAACATCCTTCCCATGAGCATGCTTGTGCACTCACGCCCGTGCACTCACGCCCATGCACACGCACAGACTCTCTATCTCCACCCCCCACCCCCCGCCGCTCTGTCCCTTCCCTGAAGCCCTCAGGGTCTGCCCACCAAAAGCCTTCTGTTGGCGATCTGGCCCCTTCTACTCGGCACGGAGCTGTGCTGATGGAGTCTTGCACTGTTAACACTGTGATCGCTGGGGCAAGGCTGGCCGGGGTGGTTCTGATGCATGTGCGTTTGCAATGAGGATTGGAGCCACCGCAGAGGGTCGCCCAGTTCTGCCAGGGCTTGCTATTAGCATACTCTGAAGTCACTGGCCCATTGGCTGTTGGAGGGAGGCGGGGCTTGGCTGACTGGCAGGCCGTTCAGTGGACCGTTTGCCCTTGGTTCTGAAGCCCGGGATCCCTGAGGCAAGCAGACTGATGGGCTGAGAGCTGATGGGCCACATCCTGGCTCTTGTGACCCTACTGAGAAGTAGACTAGGGACTTGGCTTTGAGCTGACCCGACTCCCCTGGGCCTCAGTGCTGTCCTCAAGCTCTGGTGTGCAGCAGAGTGGGCCCGTGTCATCTGGAAGTTGACTCGGGACAAAGCCATCTCCTGTGCCAGCTGCCTCTTTGCCCTCACACAGGAGCCCTGCCATCCGGTTCTCTGGGTGCCGAGCGGAGAGGCTGCTCAGGGAAAGACGTGTGTTCGTGGAGGGAGAAAGAGAGGAAGGACTGAGAACCCACGGGCCCTTCAGGACCTGGGAGAGGGTGTGGGAGGGGACAGAGTGTGCCTCTCATTCTCCAGTTGAACACACGGCAGCCTTGGGGGTGGGGGCTCCAGGCCAGCTCCACCTCTTCTTTCTAGGAAGGCAAAACACGTTTCTCTTTCTGCATGGATTCCCACAGGGTTAATTGCTACCCAGTTAATTGTCCTATTGTTTATATGGCCTCTGAGGACAGGAAACAACCACCCCGTGAAAGTCACAGACCTGTACCAGCCGAGAGCCCTCTGTTCCAAACCAGAACACTCTCCAAAAGTGGGGGGGGGGGTTGCCGACCCTTTGGGAGGCTTCCCAGAGCAGAAGTCAGCCCCCACTCCCTCCACTGATACCTGGCTCCTACTTCTACCCGGGCCTTCCTGTGCCGAGGTGAGAGTTGTAGACCCTACCTGGAGAGCACAGCAGTATCCACTGTCCGTTCTGTGGAGCCCCACAGAGTCGCCGTGCCCCAGCTTCCAGCTCTGTGGGCGCCAGTCCCATGTGGGTCTCGCTGGGCGAGAATCAGGGTGGTGTCAGCAGGACCACATGCCTTCTGGGGGGCTCTGGGGGTCAGTCCTTTCGTGACCTTGCCTTTTCCAGCTTCTGGACGTGGCCCACCCCTTCTCCCACCCTGAAAGCCGCCACACGGCATTTTTCTGACCGCTCTCCCACAGTCCCCTCTCTCTTCCCTCTGTGTCCCCTTTCCACTTTGGAGGGATTACACGGGCTCACCAGGGTAGTCCAGGATCATCTCCCATCTCAAGGGCCTGAACTTGGTCTGCAAAGCCCCTTTTGTCAAATGTACGGTGACATGTTCACAGGTTCCGAGGATCACGTTACAGACATCCTTGGTGGCCGTCAGGGAAAGAGGGCACTGGAGACAGGAGTGGACTCGGTAGGCAGGACTGTGGCCCAGCCACTCCTGGCTTTAGCCGAAGCATCCTTATTCTTATCAACCCTACCTACCGAAGGTTAATATAAAACTTTGAGAGTTTAGAGCCCTGGCTGGTTAGCTCAGTTGGTGAGAGCATCGTCCTGATGCTCCAGGGTTACAGGTTTGATCCCAGGTCAGGGCACAAACAAGAATCAACCGGTGGATGCAGAAATAAATGGAACAAGAAATCGACGTTTCTTTCTATTCTCTTTTCCCACCCTCACTCTCTCCCTCCCTCTCTCTCTTCCTCTCTGTCTCTAAAATAAATAAAATAAAATAAGAAAGTTTGGAAATGATTTCCTGTGCTAAAACATAGTGGAAAGCCTACGCGGGCCTGCTCCTTCCTCATCTTCACACGCATCCTGAGAGGGGCCCCCCCCCCCCCCCCCCCGCAGGCCTTTGCTTTGTGATGCGTCTGCGGGTGCCCAGGTGAGCAGCTGCACCTCGGAGGGCGGGAGGTGGCTCTCCAGCTGTCTCCTGTAGAACACGTGACCTCCCCTGCCAGATCATTACGCTCTAACGAGCTTTGAATTACCCAGCGACCCCGCCGCCCTTCTGTCCACAGTGGCTCCCCCACCAAATGTGTCGTTTCACCTCTCCCGGAGTGCAGATGTGCAGAAAGCATCACAGATGACCCCCTCTCTTCCTCCCTGTGGGACAGGAAGCAGCAGAGTGCGCCCCAGAGACCCACAGCTATCGGGGGAGGGGGGGGGCAGGAAACTGAAACACAAATTTAATTCCATCACACTTTTCCCTTTGAGAGGTCCTGAATGGCTTGGGCAGGCTTCCGCATCAGAGCTCACAAAAAATTCGGGAGATCACTATTTGGGAAAGGAGTCAGAGTGCCATGCAGGGAAAGGGGGCCTATTGGGAGTAGGGACAGTGGTGGCTCGTTTTATGAATGGCCAGGTAAGACGAGGCAGGGCTCAGGTACAGGGGGCACTGGTGGTGCCCTCTGCCAACAGAGCATCCGCTAGTCACCTGCACTCAGGTGTGTGCGTCTCAGGCTTGGGGACATTGGACTAGACTGCGAAGTAATCGATCAATCCACTCAAGGCCACTGGTAGAAAAGGACAGAAAAGACGGTGAAGGAAAGGAGTGGCATGGAGAAAATCATCTTAAGCTCATTAGCAAATTATGCCTCCGACCAGTACTAAGTGAAGAAGCCATGAGCTTCTCATGAAAGATGATTAACCTTGTATATTTTAGGGGTCACTGAAATTTAAGCTCATTTATTAGACCTTCTTGGTGGGGGGAAGGGTCATTGCCATGATGCAGAGAGTTTTTTCCTTGAGCCTGTGGTTTCCGAAGGCCCTGGGACTGCTTCAAGTGACCTATTCGAAGAGAGGTTAATGTATGACCTTGGGGCTGGGACCGAGCAAACAGTTCTCTCTGAAGGGTTTGTCCGTGGGGTGTGTGGTAGCGGGGAAGGAGAATGGCCAGCAGCTGCAAAGACAAAAGACAGGCTTCTCCCCACACTGGGCTGAACTGCAAAGACCCGTCTAAGAAGAGGGTGTGGTTTGGAGCCTGCACGTTCTCTGTGTCCAGATACAGGCTTTGAGGAGCCCAGAATGTGACTTACAAACAGCACAAGGAACATTAGACAAGAAACAAGTTACACCACGGGACAGTGGAATGACTGGACAGGGCGTGGGGGGCGGTTCTAGTTCAAGGAGGGTTAAGAAGAAAACTCTGTTTTCGGTTTCAGCTTTTGTGGTTTTTCTTTTTTTGAAATCTTACAAAATGTTTACTCTGAACCACAACCCGAGTCAGTAACAGGGAAGTCAAGATAATTGCATCTTTTTCAGGGATGGGGGATCTTGTCTTGCATTCAAGGTCATTGCTCCGGAGAGTTTGCAGTGTTTTGTCCTTAAATATATGCACCGTAATTGGGGGGGGTCCTGTCTCTGTGGAAGAGGAGAGAGAGTGAGAACATAGATACTAGACTCAAGCTACCAATCCATAGTTGATTTCAGAATAGACTCCCGAGTTTCGTAAAACAATCAGACAGACAGACAACAAAGCTACAGGATTGCTTTACGTGGTGGACGCAGTGACTTTATTTCTTTAGGGGGTCCCAGGGGACCCAGGTTTCCTCAAACTGGAGAAGCAGCGTGGCCGAGTGGAAGGGCTTGGCGTGAACTATGGGGTCAGGCAGATTTAGGCCGAAACTCTGATCCCCACCTCTGTGCCCCGGCACGAGTTATTAATTACCTTTTTTGAGTTTAAGTTCCGGCCTTCTGTCCAGTGACTGGGACAAAAAGCCCACCTGTGCTGTCAGCATCGAAGGTAATATGTGCAGCTTGTCCTGCATCTAGAATTGCTTCGTTCCTAAGAGCTGTTATTATTTTTTAATTTTGTTCGTGAGAAAGGAGAAATCCAAGGCAGCGAGCTTCTTTTCAAATCACCTAAGAAAATACAAATATCAGGTGGCCCAGCTGGGTACACCAATGTCATGTTAGACACCAGGGTCCGACAAGGCGAGGACATGCCAGATTTGGGGATTCTGCAACAGGCCTGCTTGAGTTTCGTTGGTGCGGTCTCTGTCCGCATCACACTTGATCAGGGCTTCTGGAGCAAAGCAGGTAGCTGAGGAGATGGGGAGTTGGCCCGGCGGTGACTGAGCCAGCTGGCTGGCAGGAGGCTTGAAACCGTGTGAGGAGGGATAACAGGAGGCCTGTCTTCGTGTCCACTTTGATGATGTTGTCCAAGAAGAAGAAGAAGGAAAAAAACAACTCACGGCAACCCCACCGCCACCCATTAAATTCCACTCTAACGTCTGTGTTGCAGTCCCCATGCCCATGCCCGAGCTGCCCCCCAGTGTTCCCTTCTGGTGGTACATCTGGCTTAACAGCTGGGTGGCCAAGGAAGTGGGTGGATGGGGGGCTAACAACACGTGGGGTGCAATCCTCAGCTGCCTCATTTGCTTGTTTACCATCGTCTGGAACATCTGGGCTTGCCCGGCACGGGGCAGCCCTTGGAAACTTCTTGAGGTGCCCTCACCTTCCAGCACACTGGCTGCCTTCAAAGGGAGAGAGGGGCTGCACCGGCCAGGAGCCCGGCAGGCCCACAGGGGCGCCGTTTGTTTGGGGAATTGCCGAATTAGTGTCAGGAAACAGCGTACATCCTGTTGCGATCTTCAGCTGGGATGCAGGGAGGAGGAGAGGTGGTTTTTGGGGGCCCACCTGCGCTGCAGCAGCTGGGCTACTAGGCCAAGGTGCTTGGCAGCCGAGAGGAAGAGGCAGCCAGGCGACAGGACAGGAGGGCAAGTGTGTGGCTCTGTTTCCCTCGGTTTTGCAAGTCGCTTTTGGTTTACTTTTGGTTTCGGAGAAGTGCGCTGCAGCTAGCTGACAGTACCCAGCACGGCCATTCAGAGCAGGCCCAGCTCTGCCCTACACGCGCTGCCTGGCCCCAGGCAAGTTGCCTGCCTCCTTCCAGCCCACGGCAGAGAACCCGCTGTCCTGCGCCTGCTCAGGACGCGTGGCACAGACAGAAGCAGGATGACCAAGAGTAGTCCCTTGCTCGTAGGTAGCGTTCAGGGCAGGGAGGGGCCCCTGGGTTGACGGGCTGTTGCTTTCCACATCTGTTCCATGGGGATAACAGGAGGTGCCGTGAGAAGAAATAGCTACAGCTCCCAGCAGAGTGCTGGGGGCCTGGTACGTGGCAAAGGGCGGCTGTGAGAGGGACCCTGGCCCTGGTGGGAGCCAGCGATGGGGCAGCCACTCTAACAGGGTCCAGAGCACAGATTGCAGTCCAAGCCCAAGCGAAACACCTGTGGGTACCCAGGTCCAGGTGCCATCCGGAGGGCGTCCTTGAGGCTGGGAGGTCGTGAGAGTGGCCAGTCCCACTAGGAAAGCAGTCAAACCACCCGGCAAGGTCACAGAAGTCCAACTGTCTCCTTCCAGTTGGACACCCTGGCTCCCTCCGTCTGTTCCCTCCAACACTGGTGTCTGGCACCGATGTTGACAAAGTGCTTTGGGCACTTCAAACAAAGTCCTGTCAATACTAAAGCCAAACAGCAGCAGCACCCCCTTGCCCTGGCCCAGAGGGGTCTCCACTAATAGGTTTCCATTCTGTCCCCTCACGTCCACGCTTCTGCTGGCCCGAGTCCCAATGGGGAGGCCAGCACACCTTGCTCTGTCTTGTCACCACGCTCCCTGCCAGCCTGTTTGCCTGAATTGGCTTCAATGCAAATGTGTGCGATCTGTGCCCAGAGAGAAGAAGCAAGATGGCAAGAAAGGTCACTTGCTTTCAAAGGAAGTCCAGCGTGGTGGGGAATTTCTGCATTCTTTGCCAATGTGAATGGTTTCAAGGCTGAGTGGTAAAATCGGGGTCAGGAGCTCCAGGCCAGTGTCCAGAGAACCCGGTCCCCAAGTTCACCCACCTGTGTGGATGTTTTCTGGTTGTGCCAGTGCCCGTCGGGACTCAGCCCCATGAAGGACAGCTCTGGCTGCTACGACCGCCACATCGGGGTGGACTGCTCCGACGGCTTCAATGGCGGCTGCGAGCAGCTGTGTCTCCAGCAGGTGGCGCCCTTCCCGGACGACCCCGCCGTGTACAACATCCTCATGTTCTGTGGGTGAGTCCAGCAGCCCACGAGGCTGCCCAGCGTGTGGGGATGGGGGGCGTTAGTGCCAACACTAGTGAGGACCAGTGGAATGAACTGGCCACCCTAGGCCAGCCCTTGGGCTCTGAGAAAAGGGCCTGTGGGATTGGGAGAGGATGGAGGACCCTCGGGGCAGGTCAGGTCCCACCCCTGGAGGTGAGGAAGATGGCCAGAGTCGTTGCCCAGAATTTTCCATCTGTGCGTTGCGGGACTGTCAGTTAGGAGTTTTGCGACAGCCGTTCTGTGGTCAAAAAGCTTGGCAAAGCGTTTGTGACGCTAATCAACGGGCAACGGACACGACGGGGAAATCTTTGGAGGGGTGAAGGTGATTAAATTCTGCCCCCAAAGTCCCAGCATTCCCTGTGGCCACCTCCCCCTGACGTAGTAAGTCCTCTGTGGGACGAGCCCTTGACTGTGGATCCACGCGGTTCCTTGGAGACAGTGGGGCAGGGCAGACAGTGGGGCAGACAGTGCTGCCCCATCTCACAGCTGAGAAGACCAAGACACACGGAGGCTGACCGACTCCCCCAGGGCTGGGGGGTCGGTAAATGGGGGGACTAGGACTAGAATCCAGGCCCCCCCGGTGTTAACAAGGGTCTGTAGCTCCTTCGAAACGGCAGTTTACACCACTGACTGGAGTCATTTTTAATGGCACNAGACAGTGGGGCAGACAGTGCTGCCCCATCTCACAGCTGAGAAGACCAAGACACACGGAGGCTGACCGACTCCCCCAGGGCTGGGGGGTCGGTAAATGGGGGGACTAGGACTAGAATCCAGGCCCCCCCGGTGTTAACAAGGGTCTATAGCTCCTTCAAAACGGCAGTTTACACCACTGACTGGAGTCATTTTTAATGGCACGTTCGTGTCAGATTTCTAAAGGACATCTGGGTCATTTTTCTACACCCCCAGATTGCTTGTCTAACTTTTCCTCCCCTTCCCCGCTTCCCTTCCGCCCTCTCTCCTCGGCCCCCTCTCCCCGCCTCACTCTTTTCCTGCCCGTCAGGCAGAGTGCCTTTTCTGTGCCACCACCCACACTGGCCACTGGGCTGTAGTCATGGGTGACGTGTCGTTCTTGCCCTCAAGGACCTCACCATCTAATAGGCTGGCGATGAAAATCAATGTTTATGATTATAAAACCGTGCGAGATTGTTGCTAAAAGCCAGTTCCTGCTGAACAATCATGAGAAGATTATCTGGTGGAATAGTAATGTTGTTTTATTGTATTTCATTTTATTTGATTTCTTCGCAACCAAGCAATTTTCCCATTCAGTTTCTTATAAAGTACCCCTCCATCAATGGAAGCTTAATCTGAATTTTCATGTGTCTGTAATATTCTCATTATGGTCGACCCAGTTCAATTAAAGGCAGTATATTCAGCCAACGTTGCATGGCTTTGTGTATGTGATAAACGCACGTTGAGGCACCTAGGTTGCGCGGAGAACTGAGTTAGGTGATAGGTATAAGACAGATGGCAGGATACCAGCCCTGGTCTCAAAGGAGTGTGTGTGGCGGGGACACACAGCCAAGAACACAGAGGGGAGTGGGGATGCGGGGCCGTGTGGAGGGACTGCTGTCCAGATGCTCACGGTGGACTGAGAGGGAGGGGGCTAGCTCCAAACTCCGGTCTGGAAACACTACGTTATGGCTCAAGGATGGAACCACCTCACTGCCTTGTCCCTGACCTACACTGGTGCCATAGAGTCTTTCGTGGGTCTCGAGTCACCTCTGCTGCCCGGACTAAGGCACTAGGCCCCTAACTGGAGTTCCTTCGCATTTCAATCAGAATTCAGTACATGTGTTTGTGACAATTGACAAGCTGCTATAAGTAGCCGGACAGAGAAGTCCTTGATTTGAGATTCCTCTATAAAGACCAAGTCACAAGCACTTAGAATGAAGAGAGCTCGGCTCACACTTGTTCACACAAACATGTAAATGGAAAATGGGGGGAACAAGTAGTTCAAGTGTGTTCACGTGGGCCTCACTTGTGCCTCTGCGAGTAATAACGGTAGAAACAGTTGGTGCTGCCCGCTAGGCCCAGCGCAAGTTCCATGGGTTCATCATCTCGTGTCACGCACATCTCACCTTCGCAACAACCCAGAGAAGCACTTTGATGGATATGGAAACCGAAGCTCAAGAGTTTAATCACCTGACCCAAGGTCACCCGTAAAGGGCGGCGTCCTTGCCGCGCCAGTATCGCTTCTCACCACTTAAAACTTGTCTGTTCCTCCAGATGGAGCAGAGTCTTCATCGTATTACAACAATCACCGTAGGCAGTAATAAAAGATGCCTTTTCACGCCACGAATGTCCACACATTCAACATCTCGTGTGTTTCTACGGAGATGCTGCCCAAATTAAATCAGTGTGCTTTTTAAATGACAGCTTTATCAAAATAATTCTTACTTGAGCTAACAAATTACAGTCTTCTCAATGTAACCACAAATAAGGTCCAGTTAATGACTCATGGGTCGTGGACCCATACTGACCAGCACCGGAATTGCTGTGCCATTAGCGAGACTGGACAGGCTTAATGGAGAGGACGTCACGGAGGTCCCTGGCGTCCATTAGTTCCATGGGCGGGGGGTTAACACGGGTAGACCCTGTGTTTGGATGCGTTGGAACAGGACACAGCTGGAAGATGATCAGTCCCCCTAAGTCCTCAGGTGACTGGTCACCGGACCAGGTTAGAGGGTCATTCATTTCTTAAGCATGGCATCTTTTTTTTTTTCCTGCCTACTTATCCTCCAAACAAAGGCAGGGTCTGGCCAGATAGATGGTTCTGAAGGAAGGTTCCAGAATATCCTGGATTTAAATGTCTTAGCTCATTCACAAGCTTTATCTCCAGTGATCCCTCCTCTAACCTTGGGAAATCAGACCCTTAGGGGAGGACCCGCTCCGGAGCTCCGAAAGCAGTCTCCTGCACAGGTGAGGTCAGGGGTTCAGCACGGTCGCATTGTGGGAGGGGACTTGAAACTGAGGGATAAAGGCGACAAAGGTCAAAGGGGGTGTTCATAGTCTCTAGCCATTCAACACGCTCCGAAGGCATCTCCTCCCAGCCTGCTGGGTTGCGTTGACCGCCGAGCTCACTGCTGGAGTAACCTCGACTTTTCCACCACGTTAGGTGCATTGAGGATTACAAGCTCGGTGTGGATGGACGCTCCTGCCAGCTCATCGCGGACACCTGCCCCGAGGGAGGAGACTGCGGGGAGAGCCGGGAGCTCCCCATGAACCAGACCCTCTTTGGGGAGATGTTCTTTGGTTACAACAACCATTCCAAGGAAGTGGCCCCTGGACAAGTGCTGAGGGGCACATTTAGGTGAGTGAGTTTTGTGTCCACGGAACTGACTGTTCAGGGCTATTGCTGGATCTTCTTCCCTATAGCCCCTCAGTCAGCGTCACGTTGTATGTCCTGGAGCAAGGTCCTCGTGGCCCTGGAAGGACAGGCCTCGATCTCGCGCACGGTCTTCTCCATGTCCACGTCCCTCCTTCCAGAGCCCGAGAGCCAGGCCTGCTCTGGGTGAGCAGTGGGCTGGGAACTGCATTTCTGTCTGGCTCAGGCAGGGACTGGACGACTCCCTCTTCCCTCAGAGTAGAAGAATCAGTGCACGAGTGAGTCTAGAACAGCGGCCCTCCACTGGGGTCCCAGGACCGCCGAGCGTTCCTGAGGTCCTTTCTGGGGACAGAGTCCTGCCTTTTGCAAATGCGTAGAGGCCAGGCTTCTTCATACACTTCCCCCCGAACTATATATTGCAATAAGCTGAGTGCAGAGGTGAGCGCCACTCTGTCTTTTAAGTCAAACATTTTAAAAATTTGCAAAAAAAGTAAAATAATGATACTCCTCTCGTCATTTTCATAATCTATGTTAACAGTTAATGGCTCTAGTATTGGCATTTTAAATAAACTAGTAAATATTTTTATCGTTCTTCAATTTTCTATAGGGTTAATGTTAATAAAGGGTGGTCCACATGAACAGAAGCTGCTTGGAGACCGCAGTGATTTTTGAGGGTATGAAGGGGTCCTACAGAATGTTTCAAACCATCGCTTTAGACTGTTTCTGGGAGATTCTCCACTTGACCCCTGTTTCTGTTCGCTCTTAGGCTGTCTGAATATGTCTTCCTTAGACCAGGAGGCGATCATGATGGGGGTGAAAGTCTTATAATATGGCCCCAACTGGTGCAGCTCAGTGGGTTGGGTGTTGTCCTGCAAACCAAAAGGTTGCCAGTTCGATTCCCAAGCCGGGCTCCTGTCTGGGTTGCAGGTCCTTTGATTGGGGGTGTGTGAGGGGTAACCATCTCTTGCACTTTGATGTTTCTCTCTCTCTCTCTCTTTCTCCCTCCCTTCCCATCTTTCTAAAAATAAACAAGTAAAGTCTTTTTTAAAAAGGTGGTGTAACATGGACGAGCGGTTGGTAGCAACCTGGGCCTCTTAGACTCTCGTGAGCAAAATGATGGACAATTTCCAAGCCAGCTCCTGGAGCAGGTTGCTTTTTCTGTTACAGACGGGAGACTTGACTAGTGTTTCCCCTTTTAGCCTGGGGCGATGGCAGGTGATGAGTGCCGTACCCAGTCTTGTGGGGGCTGGAGTCATCTCTCTAGTCTAGACGTGACACCGCGGACACCCAGCTCTAATGCAGAGGGGACCAGGGAGCAGAACAGGGAGGGGAGGAAAAAACAGTCTCAATCTTTGGGGTACACCTTTTTCGTCTGGAGTATTCTCATCTCCCCCCGCCCTCGCTGTTCTGCTCATGCCCACGTCTTACTCCGGCCGTGTCCACAGTGGGGTTCGGAGCAAGGGGAACTTTTGGTCCAGGGAGGACTTTTCTCGTTGTGGAATTTGTGTTGAGATAGAGCTTGCCCACCAAGGAGTGGGATTCCCACCTGAGCGCTCCGGAGTGAAGGTCTGCCTCTGTTTCCAGGCAGAACAACTTTGTTCGAGGTTTAGACCAGCAGCTGCCAGATGGTCTTGTGGTGGCCACGGTGCCCCTGGAGAACCAGTGCCTGGAGGAAATCTCGGAGCCCACCCCCGACCCTGACTTTCTGACCGGTAAGTGCATCTCCTGTCGTTCCTCAGCCCGCAGACACTGGGCGGCTCCCCATGGGCCCAGAAAACCCAGACTCTTGACCTCACGCATTTTGGTTTCAAGCCCAGCCGTTTCTTTAAAGCACAACAAAAGCACAGTCCTAAAACTGAACACTGGCAGGATTATTTGTCAGTAAAACCGCCCAGGTTATCATATACTCACCTGTAAAGTGCTCATAATACCTCTTCCTGCTGGTCTCATTGGGAGGCTTTGCAAAAGGATGGGACAACAGATACGTAGAAGTTCAGAGTTCGCAGCAGGTTAGAAGGAGCGACCAGGAGATAGGAGAGGTGGAGGGAAGGTGGGTGGCTGCTATAGCCTGAATACCCGTCATTGCCAAGTACTGACGGAGCAGGGTGAGGGTTGTCCGACCACCCTGGGTTTGCATCCCTGCCCAGCCACTTCCTAGCTGTGTGACTCTGGACCAGCCGTCCCTCGGCGGGGGCGGGGGAGGAGCAGGCTCAGGGCCCTCTCATGAGGTGGGGACAACAACACCTGCCCCCCAGTGCTGTTCTGAGCCCAGGGGCATCTTCCCCTGCGTGTACTGTGGATCTGAGGGATGGGAAGAGGCAAGCACCTCAGGGGAAGCGTGTTTCTGTGCCTCTAAAGCCCTCCAGTGCACACCTCCTGGGCCAAAGATGACACTTCAAAGGGTTCCAGGGACCCATAGGAGGCAACTCTCCAGGAACCCAGCATCATGTGCTAGAAGGCTGGATACAAGCTCAAATCCATTACTGGCTCTGTTCATTTCTCCATTACGTGTCTTCCTCATTCTATGTCTTTCTTATTTTAGACCTCTATCCCTCTTTTCCTTCCTTTTCTGAGAATACATTGCACTGAGGGTAAACCTCTTCCAGATATCAAGTTATGTTCAGACTTTTAGATTAGACCCGGATGGAATTAGAAACAGTTCTGTCTCAAGTAGCAAACACAGTGGTGAATAGGCCTCCAGCATAGGCTCTGGAGCCAGCCCCCTGGGCCCACTCCTCACTGGCTGTGTGATCTTGAACAAGTTGCGTGCCTTCTCTGTGCACTTCAGATTTTTTTTTACCTGTAAAAAAGTGGATACAATCCTGTCTTTCTTATAGGATTGATATGAGGAATAAGTTAATTAATATTTGTAAAGTGTATAGAACAGTTCCTGATACATAGTGAGATATATGTTTGTTACATGAATAAATATGCCAAGTGAGAAAAAAATGTGCCCATTTGAACTACCAAATAGTGTTTTCCCTGTAAGGGAAGGAGAAGGGAGCAAGAGAGAACTCGATTAGATGTATTTGGACCAGAAATAAATCTGATTGAAGTCAGTTCCCCTCGAAAAGACAACTACCGACACACACACACACACACACACACACACACTTTACACTGAAACATTGCCGTGCAGCCTCCAGGCATGCCCTTACAGCCTGCATTGCTGGTACTGGGGAGTCGCATGTCTCGTTTCCACTTCATTTGCTAAGAAACACTGGCCATGCATGCGTGTGTGAAAGACCTTCTAAAGGAGGTGTGAGGTGCACACACAAACGGGAACTTGTTGTGGAGGTGAGAGATTCTCCCTGGGTCGCCAGGCAGGGAGGACACAGAGGGGTCCTGGAGGCTGCCTAGAAGGCTTTGGGGGGCCGAGTAGGTGGGTCCNAGAAGGGAGCAAGAGAGAACTCGATCAGACGTATTTGGACCAGAAATAAATCTGATTGAAGTCAGTTCCCCTCGAAAAGACAACTACCGACACACACACACACACACACACACACACACTTTACACTGAAACATTGCCGTGCAGCCTCCAGGCATGCCCTTACAGCCTGCATTGCTGGTACTGGGGAGTCGCATGTCTCGTTTCCACTTCATTTGCTAAGAAACACTGGCCATGCACGCGTGTGTGAAAGACCTTCTAAAGGAGGTGTGAGGTGCACACACAAACGGGAACTTGTTGTGGAGGTGAGAGATTCTCCCTGGGTCGCCAGGCGGGGAGGACACAGAGGGATCCTGGAGGCTGCCTAGAAGGCTTTGGGGGGCCGAGTGGGTGGGTCCATGTGACAACGTCAGAAGAACACACGTTTGGATCCACGTCTCTGAAAACAGGAGAAGATACAAATTCGGGTACCCACCACAACAGGAACTTCTTTCTCCTCGTGTCCTCGGACCTCACCTAATTGGGCGCACTGGGGCAGAAGAATTCGTAGGGGTCATTTCCATCTTTCTGGTGTTGAGAGAGTGAAGTCCAACGTTGCTAAGAGTGTCGAGGGAATTCTCAACGGGCTACTTTGGCAGCCAGCCTTTGTTTCTAACCTGTTTTGGTTAAGCGGTTTCCTTTAGGCCAAGAACTCCCCTCTGATGTACGAAGGAATCTGTCTTAGCTGTTTAAAGCCTGGAATAAGTAGAAGAGTCCCTACAAGCGGTGGTCGGCCACCATTCTTCCATATTGACTTCCTAGTTCTGGCCACATTTTCCTTGCATCTTTCCTGAGAGCCATACAGGGACCATCATACTTAGTCTGACGATGGTGCCATTTATAGGTCATAATCCCCATAAACCTACAAGCTTAGAAGATTTTTAGAGCTAACGTCATCTTCAGAACCTTCTCTATCAGCATTCCCAAGCATTGTTCCGTGAAGAAACAGTGCCGCACTCTTAAATACGTTCTCTCTTTGGCTGTATTTGGACAGACTGTGCTCACCACCTCTTGGGCTTATAACACCTTATAACACACAACAGGTTCCAAAAAAATCCTTCAGTAAAAAAAGAAAAAAAGTCCCTTTTACTTTATTTAACCCAGTAGTTCCTAAACCCACGGAGCCGGAGAACCCTTTTGCATATTACGGCTATTTTCATCTTTCAGAATTACTGGTTGGAAGACATACTCGAAAATATTGGTTTATGTGTTTTATCTTGCTGATTGCTTCCCTCTTTATCAAAATAAGAGTTAAGCACTCTGAGCTCCACCAGCCTTTTCAGTATTATAAGCTCCGTGGAAACAAATGAAGAGCCGCCAGATGAAAACAGGTGGAAGCTCTTTATCCACAGCCTGCTCTGCGGCGTGGGAGGAGGCCGCGTTGCAGAGACTGATGGGCAGGCG
Source organism: Sturnira hondurensis (assembly GCF_014824575.4). Lineage (NCBI taxonomy): Eukaryota > Metazoa > Chordata > Mammalia > Chiroptera > Phyllostomidae > Sturnira > Sturnira hondurensis. The sequence goes on along the minus strand of NW_028094846.1, from coordinate 7,503,801 downwards.
GGGGAGTGGGAAGGCTTCAGGGTGGAGAAGGGCCTGGTTCAGGTGCGCCCTGATGGGCGTTGTTGGCCACAGGTAGGCCAACGAGCCAGCAGTGTGGCGTGCTGTGTACGAGTTGGACCTACACTGGAAGCAAGGAGAAAGCTTGGGGATCTCTCAGTTATTAATCGGGTGCTGGTCACATCGAGCCAAGCTTTACAGCTGTGACTCTTTGGCATCCTGGACTGGCTGCTGGAGATAGTGGCCTGGCTCCCTACAAATCTGATGTCCGGGCAGATAGTAGACTAGCTCCTTGGGATGATTACCGTAGGTAGTGGGGGGCATGTTTCTGGGCCCATTGTGCGGATTCTGCATCAGAGTTCGGTTTTGGTGTGTGGTCTGGCCATCATCCACTGGTATGTTCAGTCTCTTCCCTGGGAAAAGGGGGAGTGTGCAGGGGCAGGCCGAGGAGGTAGAGGAGGCTGTGGCCACAGCTGGGGGGCCTGTGGGTAACAAAGGTGCTAAATCGATGTGAAGATTTTGAGCTCTGCGCTCTTTGGAACTTCTTCAAGGTCAACCCAAGGAAACAGACCTCAGAATTCTGGCGACAATACATCCCCCTGATATTTCAAATAAATAACAGGAGAAAGCTTCCTTCTTTCCTCCCTTCCTTCCTTCTTCACTCTTTCCTCTTCCTTCCTTCCTCTCAAATAAGTCTATTTGGTCATTTTTTTTCCAAGCATAACTCAGGAGGAAACGTAATGTTTATTCTTGAGAAAACATAGTCAGAAATATTTTGAAAAAAAAGCCATTCAGAAATGTATTCCAAATAATAAAATTAAATTTAAAAAAAAACTAGAGCTGACTTCAGGCCAAGGGCACACTGAGAAAGAACTCTGTGACTCAGCTGAAAAATAGATCTACTTTACAATATCCCTTTCTTTGTAAATAGTGGAAATATTATCTCTAAGCGGGCACAGAGCAGCTCCTGCCGGGTGTCAGCGGTTACGTAACCGCGTCCCCGACTGTGCTCCGGCACAGACGCGGTGAGTAGAAGTGCTGTTTAGCAGTTTACTGATGCGGCCGGCTCGCCTAGGTGAACGCGGGGCACTCACTCCTTCCTGCTCTTCTGTGTTTGTGCTGCCTTTATTTTTTTACTCCCTCTGTTGTTCTGCGCTAAAGTCTAGGGATCTATAACAAAAGCATCAACTAAGAAATGTCAAGTTCACATGATTGGGGGTGATGAGAGAGAGGGGAGGAGGAGGAGGTGACAACATTTTGGAAGCTGTGTGTCTCCGTGGTGCTTTGTCTTTTCTCAACCTCCTTCTATTCCCGTGGCTCAACAACCTGCTGCAAAGCAGGGGAGAGGCGTACCATCAACCTATTTTCCAGATGTGGAAACTGACGCAGATGAGTTTCTTTGCCCAAAGTCACACAGCTGTTTGGGGTCACCGAACTGAAAGGCAGGAGTAGGTCACCCTGCCTAAGGCTCTCACGTTTATAGAGGAAACAACTGGGGTTCGAAAGGTCCTCTAGCCAGGGGGCCAGAGAGAGCGAGCTCAGGCCCGTGACTATTGGCCAGAAACTGCCCCCGACCTCTGACCTCTGACCCCCAAAGCAACATGGCCAGTGGCCAGCGTGAGAACCCTGGCATCTGCTTTCTTGCTCTGTCTCTTCCCACGAGGAAACAATTCCATTAAAGGGAACATTTTCTGGTATATTGAAAAATCTTTATTTATCAGGCCGGCTATTATTTTTCTGACCAGACTTTTGGAAATCACAGTAAGCCGCAGCTGCTGAATGTAGAGTGTGTGTGTTGTGTAGGACAGTTTTCCAAAGCTGGACCAGTTCATGCTCCGATGAAATAGGCCTTTGAGGTGCGAGACTGGGGCCTTACACTTGTAGAAGCATCATTTCATTTATGGGCCTCGAAAATTAACATCAGCCCTGGCTGGTCTAGTAGCTCAGTGGATTGAGCGCGGGCCTGCAAACCAGAGGATCGAGGTTCGATTCCCAGTCAGGGCACATGCCTGGGTTGCAGGCCAGTTCCCAGCAGGGGACTCTCGAGAGGCGACCATACATTGATATTTCTTTCCCTCTCTCCTTCCCTTCCCCTCCCCTCTAAAGGTAAATAAATAAAATCAAAAGAAAAAAAAAAGAAAATTAACATCAAGGTTAAAGGCCAGAATAGGTATAGTATGACGGTTGTCACGAAACTTTGTCCTAAAAGAACATTTGAAAGAAAAAGTACTGGAAACCTTCTCCGAGTCTTTGGTAACTTGTCTTTTTGATTGACGGAGGTGAAATTTAAGCAGCTGATTCACTGAGCACCTCTCTGACCTTTTCCCCTTTGCCTTACCGATAATTGTTCCCATATGATTCACACGGAAATGGAAACGTGGCGATCGCTCAGCTAATCTGATCAGCGTTGACAGGCAGCTAATTAATCCCACCCACTCTTCATCTAGTTTCAGTATGAAATTAGTGGATTTAGGCTGAAGGAAGCATGGGTCAAAACGGCAGGGTAACTCACTGTGTATGCATTATTGCCAATATCTTTATACCCACACTCCCTACATATCTATCCATACTGTCTGTATGGCCATTATATGTGCATATGTCCGTATATACACATATACATATGCATATATCTATACACTTATTTCTGCAATATATACCTAGCAAACATTAGGCATAAAAATGAAGCTAAAATTGGTTTTCTAAACTTAGCAAGGTGATTTTTTTTTTAACTTCCTGTGGCCTAATTATTTTGTTTCAGTTGCATTTTATAGTGATGGCCAGGACTTAGGTAAGGGGCCCCTCTCTCTCCAAGCTGCTCAAATAAGAACAGCCCGTTTTAACATCGCATGACCTTGGACAAGTGGCTGGGGTTCCAGAGCCTCAGTTTTCCCATTGACGGGGCCACAAGCAAAGTGTCTGTCATCACGCCTGGCCTACAGACGGCCCCCACGGCAGGGCCATCCCTGCCCCTTAGCTGAGCTGACACTGTCCCTCCAGGTAAAGAATTAATAAGCTTATCAGTTTCAGAGTAATTAAAACTTAACTACTGAGCACAGGTCAGTTAAATGGGACGGAAAAATCAATGTTATCAGGTACGTGAGCTGAGGCAATTACTGCAACTGTGAAGGGGGGCGAAGATCTGGTGTGAGAAGGAAGCCTAGCGCGTCATACAAATTTGTTAGCGGGATCTCACAGTGGAAGGGGCAAGGACCCCAGCCCTGCCTCGGGCACACCTGGTGGCCTAGGGCCCTTCCACAAACGCCATCGCTGAGCCTCAATCTCCCCATCTGTAAAATGCACATGAGGATCCCTGTCGCACAAGGATCAGCTGAATTTACACGAGCAAAGTGCTAAGCAGAGGCCTGGTGAAGAGAAAGGGTTCCGTAAGTGAGAGCCTTGTTACTGTGATTCCAGAAGTTCCCTTCCTCAGATTGCCTCCCCTAGACCCACCCCCCCCCAAACCTGGCAGGTTGGGACTTGGGAATCGGTCACACATGCCGAGCCCGTGTCTCCTCTGCCCCCAGGCATGGTGAACTTCAGCGAGGTATCCGGGTACCCCGTGCTGCAGCACTGGAAGGTTCGGTCTGTGATGTACCACATCAAACTCAACCACGTGACCATCTCTCAGGGTGAGTGCAGCTGCAGGCCGTCCCTGCCGCCTGCTCCCGGGTGTGGAGTCCCCGTCCAAGGGCGCAGGCGTCCGACCCCACTGTCGAAGATGCAGCCTGAAATGTAACCACCCTCATCGCTTCACTCAGATGCACCCTGGCGGGCAGATGGCTGGAATCGGAGCCTTTGCTGAGGGTAGATTAAATTGCAAGTTTTGTTTTGGATCGTAGTTGGAAGGGGCAAGGCAGGGGCCACCGAACAGAAACACGTGCTCTATCCCTTTTTCTGGGGTCACCTGGTGTGGAGACAACACGTGCAAAAGCAGACTTCCTATAAACCGATGGAATAAAACTTCCCAAGTGCAGCGATTCCTCTAAATTCGATTCCTCTAAATTCCTCTAAGTTCCTCTAAATTCGAGCACAATGTGGAGGTTCCACACAATGAAGGAAATAAGGGAAAGAAGCAGGGAGGAAGGAGGGAAAAACAGAAAACAGCTTACAATTCCTAGACAGCACGTAAGCAAAACAGAGAATAGATGGATGGACAGACAGACAGATCTAGTCAGTTAAGGAGTAGTGAATTTGAAACTGGGGACAGATTATTCTAGAACAGGACAGTGAGGTGCCTTGTACAAATATTCTTCAAAACTTAGTGGTAAATGCCTTGAATCAAGGGGGGTTTTTCCCCCTAGCATTTGAGCGATTCCACTGTGCAATTTGCCAAAGAGAAAATGTCTGCAAATATGGCCTTAATGTAGGTTTGTGTCTCTGTCCCACCAGACTAGGAGAACTTGACTCAACCACCACCTTCCTCTGAGGCCACCTAAGGAAGGGACCAGACCCAACGTTTATGCTACAGAGTCTGGTTGCTCTGTGGTGGACGGAAGACTAACTAGATTCAGACGGTGTTGTTGGCACCGGAGGACGAAACAACAGAGAGTGGTCTTAGGATCAGCCACAGGGAGGCAGAGCTTAGCACCAACGGGAGAGGGGGTGGAGCAGAGAGAGAGACAGACACAGACAGACAGGGGGAGAGGGGAGGCCAGATGGAGAGCAATTGAAGAGCAGTGAGACATAAACCGAGAGAAGGTGAGGCTCATGCATGTAGAAAGGAGAGGCACGAAGGACAGAGAACACCTCCAGAGGACAGGAGAGGGCTCAGAACTTGTTTTTTTTTTAAATCACAAAAGAGTTCTTGGCAAGAAGAGATTGGGATGGGGGTCTTACTGAAGTCAGCTCTGCTGGTGCAGAGAACACCTGGAACCAAGCCACCCTGCTCCCTTCAAGAGACTCAGCAGTCCAGACCCTCCCAGCACAGGTGCTGCGTGAGGCCGGGCTTGGCAATCAGTGGCCACGTGCCTTTCACAGCCACGCATGGCCTCATGGGTAACGTGGATTTGGGGTCTCGTGCCTGAACCAGGCTCTGCCTTTTGCTATTAGGACACAGGTGTGGAGGGCCATAGGCCAGCAGGGCTGCGGAAAACTGGCCAGGTTCAGCAGACTGTCTTTCGGACAAATATAATTCTTAACCAGGGAGCGCAAATCTGGGATAGGCTCACTCCCACGTACACACAACAGAAGTTCCATGAAGCGACACTTCATCTTCTGAGGTGAAATGTTCTCTGCTGGTATTTGTTTCTATTTCAGACTATGCTATTCTTTTTCAGTCCCCCCCAAATGCTATTATTTGAGCTCACTAAATTGATTTAATGTCATGACTCGTAATGTGAAAAAAAATGGACTTAAGCAGGGGGGATAGATTTGGCAACGTTTTGCTTCGCTTGCCCAAAGTTAACAGCATGGCCAATTGGCTTAAAGAGATCATTTATTTAGCAGCCAAAAGTCTGATTTAGCTCAATGGACACACTCACCGGGTAGTCCCAGCCAGCTCTGCAGTTCACGGTGGGCCACGCGGGATGTCCACTTCGGGGCTGAGTGGCCTGGGAATCCAGGAGCCCGCCGGGGAGTTCTCACCTTATTCTTGGCGGGTGTCTCTCCATAGCCCTCAGCAACGCCCTTCACTCCCTCGATGGGGCGACATCCCGTGGGGATTTCGTGGCCTTGCTGGACCAGTTTGGCAACCATTACATCCAGGAAGCTGTCTATGGCTTTGAGGAGTCCTGCTCCATCTGGTACCCAAACAAGCAGGTCCAGCGGCGGCTCTGGCTGGAATATGAAGACATCAGCAAAGGTGAGTGCCATGGGCATCGACAAGTTTGACACCCAGTCCAAGTCCCGGAGGCCTAAGTGTAACAGGACCGAACTGAAGCGGCGTCTGCAGGGGAGGGGCAGTGCAGGTGTGGCCTGGATGCTCCGTGCCCACCCTCAACACCGACAAGGTTTGGTTGCTAAAACCCAGTCTCCACATGCAGGTGTGTGTGTGTGTGGGGGGAAAGGTCAGATGCAGGATGATGCCCATGCTCTACGGTCGTCGTGTTAGTTACAGAGAGAGTCCTCCTGAGGTTGTTACCAGCCACCATGCCTTCTGCTACCATAGCAACAGCTGCTCTTATGGAGTAGAGGAGAAGGAGGAGCTACTGCAGTGTCCCCACCACTTCCTGTGTCCCACAGCCCCGCCCCTTACTGCCTGGCAAGCTCTGACAGCACCTACCCACTACCCAGTAGACCCCTCCTCGCTCCCTCCTGCCCTGCGTGTGGACCCATTTTTCCTACTGGTGTGTACTGTGGGTCCCTCTTCAGTGGCTCCGGATTCCAGCCTCACAGATAAATCCTCGTCCACTGTCTGACGGCAGATTACTATTCAGTCCAAGTAAGTGTAAGAAATCGGAGTGTTACGTCCCTTCTGGTAGAGAAGGAATGCCGGGTAGTTCATTCACGTGTATTCTGTCCAAGCAGGACTGGTTTGGAGTTGCCATTCATGGCCCTTCTCCGCATCTAACCCTCATAGCATTCTGACGAGGCCACGTCATGGGGGTGTGGGTTGCTAAAGGGCTGGTGATGGGATTAGCGCCGTGGAAACTCAGGAAGTAGGTCATCCTATGGTTTAATGATCGAGGGACTGGGGACCCTCTGCTGCCCCTGGGCTGCAGTGGAGGAGATGGTCCCCTGTGGCCAAGATGCGCTCGGCTCCCTGTGTTCCACAGAAAGCCCTGCTCGCTCTTGCTCAGGAAACAGCAGAAGCCTGAGCATGCCTTCTGGCTCCTTTCTTCCTGAAGAAGCAAAAGGCTTATGTCTGCGCTGTAGTCGCTGCAAGCCCTGATTCCTCTAAATTCAAAGGCACAGGGTTCTGGTAACTCTTCAAACTTCAGCATCTTAAAATTGTTCTGCCAAAAAAAGGAGAGGAACAGAAGTAAATATAGATAAGACCGGTTACAGCCAGCAAAGCTTTCTCGTGTTTCCATGCCACAGCCCAGGGATCCAACCAAAAGGCTAACTCCTCGTGGCTTTCCGATGAGGCCAGTAGTTCAAGGGTTGCCTGGAGGTCAAGGGCTGCCTGTAGGTAGGTCAAGGGTTGTGTGTAGTTCAAGGATTGCCAGCCACTGGACTGCTGGGAAGTGAGTCTGACTTCCCCCAGAACACCAGGTTCTCCCCCTTGCTTCCGTCCCCAGCATTGCAGTGTCCTTGAGGTTCAACACAGAGCCCAGGAGGGAGATCTGTCCGTGACCTTGACACCATGCCCTACCCCTCTTGATCTCAAGCCACCTCGCCACCGAGGACCTAGATTTGTCACCGTCCAACCGTGGTCTTTAGCTCTGGTGTATACGACCCCTTGCTTGTTACTGACCTTAAAAGATAATCAACAGTATTAGTATTTCTATTTTGATCTCTCTTAATTGTTCGCGTACACCACTGCCCATCCCTGAGTCTTGTCCCTGCATCATAGCGTTTATCTTATTGTTTGGTCTGATTTTTACTCTGGAATGTTTTTTTCCTCCCTAAGCACTCGTTCCACTGTCTTCCAGAAGCCTGCATGAAGGCATGCTACTGGTAAAGAATTATAAGTGCATGAAACAAAGGAAGAGTTTCATCTGCGGGCTGAGAGAATTGGCTCATAGCAGGGTTTATACGCTGGGGGAGACAGGTGTTCTGAGAGAGCTATACCTACCATGACATCAAAGTGACACCTTTTTGGACACGAGTCCTTTGATCACATGTTCTTGCCTGCTCTAACTTTTAAGACCTTTTAGTGGGAAGGATTTCTCTGTTCTTTTGAATGTATGATCAGATTCCTAAAATTGCTTATGAATAGAGTAGGCACAGAGGTTTTCGGGCGTGAGATGAGATGGGAAGAGCACAGGACTTCAGGGTCAGGACTTCGGAATCTTCCAGGTGACCTCTGTGTAGCCAGCTGATGATCAGGATCTCGTTTGTTATGCCCTTGGTGGCCCTGTCTACCTCTACTAGTTACTGGGTCCTTACGAGTCCCCCACTTTGTGTGAGAAGCTCTCTAAGGCAGGCATTTGATGAAAGATGCCCCTCTTCTCTCGACGAATCACTGCGGAACTCCTCATTTCCTCTAGCTTTGCACTCCCAGGGTCTAGCCCAGAGCCAGGCTCAGGGTGAGGACTCAGCAGCGGTTTATCGTTGCAGTTGCCGCTGCAGTCTGGTGGTGGCGAAGGCACCGGGGATGGGAGTGCTGTTGAAGGCCCTTCCGGCGTGGGGACAGCCCGAGCGGATTTCAACACACAGGCTCGGAAAAGGTTTTAGTTACTACGCCCGACTGTAAACGCCAAGACGGGTATTTGGGGCTGGATGTGGAGAAGGCCGCCTTCGATGCAACGGGCACTTCTCTGTCATACTGTCACTCTGTGGTTGGGCCCTGCCCCTATGTGACAACAAGCATCTCTAGACAGGTCTGACTGAAGTCAGAAAAATGGACTTCTGTTTCTCGTGGTGCACCATTAGGCCATCTTAATCATTTTTTACAATGCAAATAAAGACTACCAGGAGAGAAATTTTCCAACCTCCCCTCTCTCCACTTCTAAATTCATATATATCTTCTCGTCATTCCTTCTCTTCAGGATGACCTATGCGCCTGTCCACTTGTCCTCTCGCTCTTGCTTCCTCATCGACCTCACTCACTCATTAGTCTCCTCTTCCTCAATCTCTCCAACTTCTTCAACCACTGAATTATCCCTTTGTCAACCTTACAGCTTCCAAATAATATTGTTATAAACCTGCGACGCTTATTACTGTCTTCTGTCAACATGTCACCAATCACCACGAGATTTCTTGAGCAAGTAGGTTGTGTCTTTTCTGTCCTTCCTAACTTCCTTTAACTCTTCAAATTCTTTCTTTCAACCTCTTCACTCTACGGAGATAACAGTGAAGAAGGAAATCGAGGTTTCTTAATCAGAAGTTCATGCTTCCATTCTATGACTTTCTCTCTCTTGGCAGAAGAATCTCCCTCTTGACCAGGTCTGCCTTCCTGAAAATTCTGTCTTCTTCTAGTGTTCCTGATGCTATCCTGTTAAGATTCTCTTTGGAAATTATTTCTTTCTCTCTCTTTCTCTCTCTCAACATTATTCCTCTAAAGATATTGTTTAGATTTTGGTCATTTCCCAAAATGTTATATTTCATTCTTAATGTTCATCTGTTTTTCACTGTTTCTGAGTCTTTTCTCTGTCTACCTCAACCTACCTTCTAAGTCTTCCCTTCTCCCTAAGATTCAGAACCTCCTTTGCTCCTGAGGGTTCAGCATTTCTACTGTATATTCCGCAGGCACCTCAGTGACAGACACCTCTTTTCTCTGTGACCTCTAGCAGGATCATGACCTCCGTGACTAGGTCAAAATGTAATGTGGGGAGTCACTCTTGCTGCTCTTGTCCATCCTCCACAAGCGACCATTTCTGGTTTGGTAGCAGCTAAGTGTTTCTTCAACAGGTACCTTCTCCTGTTTCCCAAAACCGTACGCATTTGCAGTGTCAGCTCTCCTAAGGGGTGTAGCAGTAGCATCCCTGTGTGTCTCCTCTTCCTCACTTCCCTTCCTCTCTAGTCCATTCTACGTCTCCCCATTTGCTGCATTTTTAAAATGCCACTTAATGCTGTGACGGTTCAGCTTGAAGCCCTTCACTGACTCCTCACTGCTGTCTCGTCATGGATGTGACCTCACTTCCTGTATGCGTTTTTTCATGTTTGCTGTAGCAAATTGTTACAGACCTGGGGCTTCAAACAGCGTCGCTCATTCTCTGACAGTTCTGGGGGCCGAAGGTCCAAAATCAGTTTCAGTGGACCAAGCTCAAGGTTCCAGTAGGGCTGGTTCCTCCTGGAGGTGCTGGGGGAGAATCTCTGTCCTTGTCATTTCTACCTGCTAGAGGCCACCTGTAGTGCTCGGCTCTCGGCGCCTTCCTCCACCTTCGAAGTGCATCACTCCAATCTCTGAGTCACGTGGCCTTTTCTCTTTAACTGATTCCTCCTCTAAGGGCTCTTTTGATTATGCTGAACCCACCCTCCTAACCCAGGATAATCTTTCCCTCTCAAAAGCTGTCAGAGTCTTAATTTAAGAGTCTTACTTTAAGCATATCTACAAAACCCCTTTGGCCACTGACGGGTAACAGTCATAGGTTCCAGAGATTAGAACCGAGCATCTTTGAGAGTCCCTCTCCAGCCCACCATGTCCTCCGCCCCCTGTAGCTGCTGCGTCACTGAGCGCTCTCTACCCCAAGCACCCTCCGCTCTGGTGGCACAGGGCTACACTTATCATCCATCCCAAACCCTTGCATTTGTTTCCTCCCGGTTTAAAGCCTGAGGCTCTCTCCCGGCCCCAGTCTGAGGCCATAGATGTGCTTTCTGAAGTCTCTGTAACTATCTGTCTCATTCAGAAATTTTCCCTTGGGCCCCCCTCTTGCCCTCCCCTTGGCCCCCTCTTTTTTTCTTTTTCCACTGGTGTGTGTTCTGTCGTCCCATTTCTGGGAGTATTTTCCTCTCTGTTTAGTCCCTTGAGATCAGCGCATTGGTCTTCCTGGCTACGATTTCTGTTTCTTGCTTGCATTTTTTTTTTTACTTTCCCCCTTTAGCTCTATACACTTAACATTTGCAATTAAATGACACCCCATCCCAGTGTCAGGCCCTGGGTCCAGGACCAAGGTGTGACCTGGTTTGGAAGAGGACATTGAATCTTTTCCACACTTCTGAGCCTTGGCGCATGTTGTCTCTCTAAACTTGTCCTCTGTTCTACTTCCGTTCTCCAAGTTCTCCCTTCCTGCTCTCCAGGCGCCCGCTCAGATGCCCACACGCACACCGCGCCTTCCTGATGCTCCGGGCGGAGTGCTCTGCGGCCTGTTCTGTGCTCTTCCAGCTCCGCATACGTACGTATCCTTGGGCAGCATTCTTCAATGTCCTTGTCTTGTCATTTCCTGAACGACCGTCCCCCGTGATAGCAGACTCCACAGCACTTACCACATTTCTCTCTCTCTTTTTGATTTAAAAAAGTTAATTTGGGGGAAAAATTTTCAGTGTTATTGAATAGAACGAAGTGAAAATTAAATCTTGCTTCCACTCTTATTTCCCAGTGATCCCAGAGGCAGCCATTGCTACCGGGTTACTGCCTGTCCCTCTGTGGTAGTCTAGCCCTGGCCATTGGGAAGCAGACAGAGTAGCTACACTAGGGTCTTGGCTGTTTAAAATTGCATAAGAACACACACATGTATTACATACAAAGTGAGAAACATGTATGCAATCTCACAGTCGCTTTCTTTATGCATTTGTGAGAACAAATTTTCGGCTTGCTCTAGGATTAGGGATACAAGGTAGGGAATTTTATTTTTTATACTAAAAACTTCTGTATTGCTTTCCCTACAAGCGGCATGTGCCACTTTGATGATGAAACTCTTTTAAAACACTAAAAAATATATATATTCTGAAAAGTTTGTGTTACCTTGAGCGAAGACTTACAAAGTTAACTGGAAAAAAAGAAAACGCACAGTCATCCCCACAGAGAGCCGAACTTTGCGTAGGAACCTGGGAGGAAGTAGGGCCATCTGACCGCTTCTCATTAATCTTCGAGGCCTCCTCCCTGACTCAGTGCCTGACACGTAATTAGCATCCACTGTTTGTTGAAGGAATGAAGCCTTATTTTGTTCTCACTTCAGAAGAAACCAGGAAAGAGCTATAGATCTGTAGATAAGAGAAGTGACTGACCAAAATAAAAACCCGAACCTTCTTCAAATAAGAACTTCTAAGAGCTTAATTCTAATTCCCCACCTGACATACTAAGCACAGTACAGTTTCTTTTTTCTTTTCTTTTCATTTTTTTTTTTTTTTGGTCCTCCATACAGGATTGGATTTTTCTGGGATCTTTCTTTGTTCCTTTTTCTGATATCACTTTCATGGTGACTTTAGATCCGACTTTCGCCATTGCCGTTTCTCGCCGTTGCTGTTGCCGCGAGGCCCTGGGATTAGCTGCCTTGACAGTGGGCAGGAAGCAAATGCCTCTTTTCCGAGGTGCCTTCCAGTCCCGAATCCACTATTGTTTTGTTCTGTTTCGTTTCTAGCCCGTTGCTTCCTTTCCATGGGGAAAGCTAAGAGGAGTAGCTTCCTCTCCTTCCAAGATGCAAGCTGAGAGATCTTCCCTTCAGCCGACCCTCTAGCTTGGAGAAGTCTTAAATCAGATTAGAGTCAGAGGACAAAGGAACACTGCCATGGCCCCGCGTTGCGGTCACACGGGAGGCCCTGCTTTCCACTTGGCATCAATACACTTTGGGGTGGGCAGAGCCCTCGACAGGCTCGGTCGGTCTGTCTACCCAGGTTCTCGAGCAAACTTCTCTTCTGGCTGGACCCAAACCAGCAGCTGAGTCAGCCGGCCGGCCGAGAGCCGCTCCTGGGCATGGAGGTGCCAGGGCAGTTCAGAGGCCAGCCTGCCCGCCTGTGTGGTTCGTGGCATAAAAATCCAATTAGGTTAAGGACACAACATAGAAATCCAGTGAAGAGTAATAACTTCAGTTTCTGTGTTGCTTTCCATTTTACAACCCGGGGGGCTGAAAGCAGCTCCGAAGGCTCTTTTTAGGCACATTTACGACGATGAAGTCAGCACTCAAGTGGCCAAGCAATTATGGCATCTAGCTGTTTTCTTTAAATGATTAATTAATTCATTCAGCAAATGTTTGCCGAGGGTGGGCTCCACGCGAAGCCCTGTAGAGAGCAGAGAGGGGTTGGAGGAGACAGCTGTTCCCTGGCAGTCTCAGGCAGGCAGGCCTGAGGAGGGCACGGCTGCAAATGAGCCCGGTGGCATCGTAAACAGAGTCTTCACAAAGCAACTAAGCTCTCCCGACATATGTGCGAGGATTTAATTAGAGTCTCAAGTCCCCGGGCTCTGATGCAGCGAGCCCAGAGTCAACTGGATCTATAGGTTGGGGGAAGAAGTGACTGCGAATAATATTGCCAAATAGCTACCATTTTTTCCCGAGCACTTACATCGAGCCAGCCACTTTGCTAAAAATCCTCCGCATACGCATCACTTACATACGTCTTACCCTCCCTCCATGAAAGATCAGGAAATCAGGCATCAGAGGGCTTTCACGGACTTGCCTGTGGTCGAAGGACTAGGAGGCGGCAGAGCCAGGGTCAGAAAACCACCTCCGCCTGCTGAGAGAGTGTGAATGCTGCCTGCTGTTTTGCCTGCTACTGCAGAGGAGCAGATCAAGGTGGGAAGGGCACTGGATGCGGTGAAAGCGGGATCCCAGCACCACTGAAGCCAGGCCACTGGTCTGAGGTGGGCTCCCCTGGGCCAGACGTCAATCTGCTTAGCCTTCCTGGGGGATCCACATTGCCTTTTACCTTGAGTTTTCTGGAGTTTTGATTGTGGAGTGAATTTGGGGGGCGGGACACGATTTGTGATGACAATGCAATCACTGGGGTGGTTTTCGTTTTCCTGTACCCATAGCGTTGTGTCTCAGAATCGGCTGTGTCTACACATCACCCGGGAACTCCTTCAGTGGATGTTCTGGTTCAGGGACACTGGGCGGGGCCTGAGCTCAGGAACACTGGGCGGGGCCTGAGATTCTGCATGCCTAATGAGCAAGTTCTCGGGGGACAACCTTGAAATTGCTAATTCTGAATGAAAAGGCTACACATCTTTTTTTTTTTTTTAAGATTTTTAAACTTGTTTTTAAACAGGGTCTGGGAAGGGAGAGAGAAAGAGAGGGAGAGAAACATCAATGTGTGGTTGCCTCTCATGGGTCCCCTACTAGGGACCTGCCCTGCAACCCAGGCATGTGCCCTGACTGGGACTCGAACTGACGACCCTTTTGGTTGCAGGCTTGTGCTCAATCCACTGAGCCACACCAGCCAGGGCAGAAAGGCACATGTCTTAACTGAAGACCAACAGGGAGCAGGTTCAGTCGTCATCCCAGGGCCTCCTGTCCCGAGCAGGAATTTCATCCCAGGAGCTGCCCTGGCATGTGGCCGCCAGGGGCACTTCGTGGCCCCTCCCCACAGAGGAGTGTCCCGGAATGGACCAGGCCGTTTCTCTGAGGAAGGCAGCGATCGTGAGGCCTGTGCGCAGAGTTGAGTGGCCTTAAGTCCTTGGCCCCTGAAAGACACTGGAAACACACCCACAATCCGGATTAAAGGCGATAAGCTGACTTTTTAAAACTCTGTACTGTAGGCAGCACTGTCCTCGCCTTACAATCTCCAGCATTGGTTCTAGGTTTTTAAAAATAGTGCTCAAAAGTGCCCATTTTTTCCCTCTAGAAACCGAAAATTGTTACAGGGTTTTCTATTTTCGCCTGGCTGAGTATTTTAGTTTTGGGGGTGATGTCAAATGTCTTTCGTATAATTGCGGCCCTGGCAATAGTGACGTATTACACAGAACCTACAATTTAGTCGTTAATTGTATAGTATTCTAGATTATTCTCTATTCCAAATATGTAAGCTTTGCCTTCACAACTTGATTGATTGCTGCCTCGGAGTGGTCTTGTTTATCTAAGCCCTTGTATATGTAAACATTGTCTGGGTGCTGGGCGTATGATGGTGATGGCAGAGAGAACTTGCCTGCTTTTACGGGGCTTCTATTCTAGTGAAGAGAGACAGAGAGTGGCAAGCAGCAGATAAATGGAAGCAGTTATTCTACGTAGTGACCGATTCGATGAGGAAACTGAAACCGGGGGGCGTACTGGAGGCTGACGGGAGGACAGGAGGGGCCCATGGAAGCAGCAGACCAGCCTTTGTGGTGGGGCGAGGAGCGAGGTTGGTCTGAGGCCTGTTAGCCGAGAAGGAGCCGGCTGTGCCCAGACCTGGGGGCAGAACAGTCCCAGCAGGGGAAAGGCGGTCACAAAGAGTCCCCATCTCCAGCATGCTCGTAGCTTCTTGCGTAATGCAGGGCAGGTAGAAGTTACTTGGTTAATATCAGGCTGGTCACTAGCATGACTATGGTGAAGAGAGAGACCTGGGCTCCCTGATGGAATGTGAAGAGGAGAAACTCTGCACTCGGCACGTTCGTTCTGTGTCCTAGACTCAGCGAGCTGAGATGGGACCGATTTGTTTAGCCCGCCCTCCTGTATCCGGCATGTAGACCCACATTCGGGGGGGCTGACCACAGTGACGCAGATCCGAGAGAAATAAACATACAGCCACGGGCTCAATAGGACAAGGCATCTGTCTACTAGGACTTCCATTCCACTGCTCATTGTTTACCTCTGCAAAAAAAAAAAAAGTGTTGGAGAAAAAAATTACAAAAGAAGTGGTGATGCCATGGAGATTGTACATCACACGGGGAACCTGAACTTGACGTCACTTCGGGTTTTCACATCTTCTGGGGTGAGTACCCTTAGGCAGCACCGTGTCCGTAGTGCCCGTCCTGTTCTACAGCGGCACGCTGTGCAAGAGAGGGACGCCGTTGAGGAACGCTGTTCCTCTGTAAAGGAACGCGCTTGCATTCTCAGAGGCATGGCCGGTGGGGGGTGCGGTGGTCAGGTCAAGTTCTCCCCCTCCCCCGCCACCCACCCCACCCCCGCCCCTTCTCTTGCAATGTGTGACGCCCTGTGCAGCCCTCTGGCAGTATTGGTGAAATGAATAAATGAGTGAGCGCCGTCCTTTTTTCTGTTCTGTTCCCTCCCCAAGGGAAATGACAGCATGTCCCCGCACACCTTCCCCTCCAGCCTCGGGGCACCAGTGCACTCTTGTGTCCCCGCTCCTTCGCGTCTTGGGCCTGCTGGTGGTGTGTGTGGAGGTGGGCCGGTGGGGAAGGTTCTGTCCTGGCGAGTGTGGCGTTAGAAAAACAGGTCAGACGTGAAAGCCAAGTGATCACGTGTGTGGCAGGGATGGGGTTAAATACTGGAAACTGGAATAAATCCCTGTGTCGGGTCCGACTGAGGATTGCTATTCCAAGTTTCCAGCTACCGATTCTTGTTATAGAAGCCAGCGATAGTCTTTTTATTTTAAATCGCCTTTCCTATGATTGCTTTTCTTACAGAGCAAGGTAGAAGGTTTTCTTTGGGGGGGGGGGTGTAGTAATGGGCTCTTGTTGGATGTGATATGCAATGCACGTGTAAGTATTTAAACATGAGGTATAAAGGTCCTTGGCCTAAACCCCTGAATGAGCGAACCCCTCTCAGCGGTCCTTCGGCCGGTTTCTGTCCTGGTCTCCATTCCTCAGTTGTCAGAGGCAGGCTCCCTGAGTCTCACGGAGCTCTTTGGAAGTTGGTTCAATGGTCGAATGATGCAACCTCACAGGGAAAATTCAAAGTAAGGGGGAAAAAAAAAACTAACGTCAAGGAAATCAGCAAGAAAGGGATCGGGGAAGTAATGAATTTAGAAAGCACGGAGAGGGGTTGACATCATTTGCAAAGGCTGCCCCGCCTGCCAGGCCCAGTACAAGATGCGGGTGATTAATGCTGGCTCCGTCGAGAAGATCTCACTTCTGTTCCTGTTACTGATAAGAGGAGGACGGTTTTCCAATCAGATCAGCTCCCCCCCTCTCGAAAAACTCCCCGGGGGCGCTTTGACTTCACTGCGGATGTGTGGCTGCCGCCAGAGTCAGGGCCACGGAGACCTCAACCATCGGCACCTGGAGGGGAGACTAGGCGCTCCTGTGCCAAGGGGCGGTGCTCACGCATTCGTTCGGAAACACGCATTTAGGATGTGAGACGTTAAAGGTAGAGCGCAACCATTCCCTCCTCCGGCCTCATCTTACCTCTCTCCTTGAAGTTGGCTCGTCAGTATCTGTGGGACCCACGAAGAAGGCCAAGAAAACTCCCACGTGGTCCAGAGCACTCCACCTTGAGAATCCATCCTGGTTGTTTTTTCAGGAGCAGGCTTGTGCACCTTCTGTGCTCAGGAAGAATGAGACACAGAAGGGGACGTGGCTGGGAGCCTGGGGAGGGCCTTCGGTGAAGGATCCCCTTGCGGCAGGAAACATTCTGGGGAGAGGAGCTGGGGGTGACATTGGGCCATCCCTGTCTGGGACACACGGGACACCCAGACCACCACCAGCGTGGAGCTCTGCGAAGGGCCGCTGTGGTCTCGTGACTGCCCACCAAGGCAGGACTGGAGACAGTCCCTGCCTGAACCCAGTTCATGCCTCGGGGCTCCAGAAAGTGGTCGCACTGGTCTCCCCTTAGAGCCCAGCTTACTTAGGAATAGACAGCTGGCCTAAGTCATAACCACACAGGGCCCATCGAGTTGGCCAAGCCTGGCTGGGGACAGACTCGGTCAGAATTTAATACCACAAAAGCCCGTAATAGAGAGCCATTGCAACAACCACGCAGGTTGAAAAAGACTTTCACTTGTTTTTTGCTTTTGCAGATTAAAAAAAAAATAAGAAAGAAAGAATAAGAAAGGGAGAAGGAAGCATTTCTGCAGCTCGACAGCTCAATAAATCTGCCAGTTAAAATGTGTGTTTTGTGTTGAAATGTGAGAGCTGGTGATGGGGGAAAACAACCTAATCGGGTAAATCAGCGGCCCGGACGGCCCTGACGTGCTCATCTTTCCTTGGGGTTTTTCCTTAGGCAGGTGGAGTCCGCAGGGGCAGCTTCGAGGGTCTCTCCGCGTGTGTGCCTCGCTGCCCCTGCGGACAGCTGTGGCCCCTTCTGCCAGTTTATTACAAGTCTAGTTGATTGCTGCGGTAATTGGTTCTATAGACATTGATGTGTTTGGGGCATTAAAGGCGTTATGGGTTTTCATTTGGTCTGTTTTGACCGAGAGGGGCGGGACTCCATGCCCACTTATCTGCAGCTGAGGTATCCCCATAGGCAATTGCCATAGATTCTGCTCACAGTGGGTTCGGACTCACTATTGATCACAGTCACGTGGCTGAGGATGAGCAGGAGACGCTAGCACTCCAGCTTCCCTGGTCTGTACGTTCTTGTCCAGGGCTGGGGAACAAGAAGAAGTTAGGCCATCAAAATTTCCACAGTATTTCTCTTCAAGGGTAATCATACGTTGGGACCTGTATAGAGTAATGCAGCATCTTATATGTTCATTGGGCTGGTAGAAGTCACTGACAATCTACAGATCAACATAAAAGCGAGTTGAAACCAAAGAAAATCTGTCTTATAACTCAGTCAGCCATTTTTCCAAAATTATTTTATCGCCCTGGCTGCTGTAGCTCAGTTGTTTGGAGCATTGTCCCGTAGACTGAGAGGCTGCAGGTTCAATCCCTGGTCAGGGCACATGTGAGAGGCAAGTGATCAGGGTCTCTCTCTCTCCCCTTTCCCCTCACTCTCTCCCTGGCTCCTCTTCCTCCCTGACTCCCTCCCTCACTCCCTCTCCAAAAGCGATGAAAAATGCCCTCAGGTGAGGATAAAAACATTCTTTTATCATGCCTTATTTTTCACCATCCAGGGTTGGCTTATTGAGTTCCTCCTTTGCTCAGGCCGTCGGCACACAGTCAGTGGGAGGGACGTGACGCCTGCTCTCATGGAGGGGATGCCACAAATAAGTAAATGATGAATAAACAAAATGTTAGGAACTGGGCTATGATAGAGGCTCACAGGGGCACTGCCCACCTTGCAGAGGACATCAGGGAAGACCTGAGTGGCTCCTATGCTGACGTGTGGAGGAAGGACATCCCAGGAAGAGGGAGTGGCCAGTGCAGAGGCCTGAGGTAGGGAAGGCCCAGTGGGGTTGGAGCAGAGGCAGCCAGGACACTGTGGTCCCGCTGGGAAGGCTGGGATGGCCCCGCAGGACCACGGGAACCCCGGCGGGGATGTGATCTGCACTGGATAGAGCGGCAACAAGGCCAGAGCAAACTCAGACACACCGGAGACCCGAAGCAGTAACCCTGGCGTTGGAGAAGAAAGCACACAGCAAGGGTGGCTTATGGAAGAGAGAAACTTGAAGACAGGGTGCGCCCAGGGAGGGAGGAGTGGGCGAAAAGGAACCGAGAGATGCTAGATATTTGGTTGGGCAACTATGATGCTGACGCGCTGTGTACGAACAGGGGCCGATGGGACAGAACGCGTTGGGGGAGGTGGAGCGTGAGGAGCTTCACGCAGACGTATTGATGTTTCCACGGAGACATCCGAGTGGAGAAGTCAGGTGGGCTGGTGGACGTGCAGGTCTGGAGCTCAGAGGAGAGGCCAGTGCTAGAGAATGCTAACCCGTGAGTCTGCAGAAACCAGCCAGTACCTAAACCCCTGGGAATGGGCGCGCCCACCAGCGGAGGAAGGCCGAGAAGAGGAGCAGACCAGGTCCCAGCCTTGAGGTGCTGCCGCAGTTGGAGGTCCGAGGGAGGCGACAGGTGCGGGGGGAGTTCAGCAGGTGACACTGTGGAGGAGCCAGTGGGACGGGGGAGGGTCAGAGGGAGGTGTGGTGGACAAGAGAGCAGGCAGCTGAGCTGGGGGGGTGAGACTGGTAGGCCAATGTCACTGCCTCGTTCACTCAGAGGAGTATAAAATATTACAATGCAAAGGCCCTGAGAAATAATCACAATGGTAACATGTATGCCAGAATTTCCAGTTGCTGGTAATAGTGTTCACGTGCACCATATTCCCCGCCACCCTGTGAAGGGGGCTGTAGGGTGCCTGTGATAACTGTATTGGGTGCAGGGTTTCTGTGAGCTGTTCTCAGCCACAGTGACTTCACTCTGAGTTGTGAGGCCACGGGAGGCACCCTGCTAAGCAGAGCTCTGTCCCTGGCGGTGTCTCCGGGGGTGAGTGTGTTGTCCCAGATGCTCCGGGGTTGAGCAGCAGAACCTCTCTGCACCTGGGACCTCTGCCCGTGTCTTGCACGAAGCTGGTGCCACCGCTCCCTGGCAGCCCAGCTGCCCCCAGTCCAGAGAGGAGGGACCGAAGTCCCCACACAGAGACACGGGCCTGTGGCTGCACAGCGAGGGGCGGGACCAGAACTGGAACCCTGGCCTGCTCAGTCACCACCCTTGTCTCACCACTCGGCGTCCCTTTCTCCACGGGCTGGAGCAGGAGTGACTCGGGGCTTGTCCCCTGGCCTGGGTGTATCTCCGACGTGAGGGCCTGCCCACAGTGCTGCCCCAGGCTAAGCGGCCCCTCCCAGGAGGACGCCAGAACAGACAGGGGACATCCACTCCTCACAGAGTTATTGCCACTAGGCATTCTTAACATAAGAGGAAAGAAAATAAAATGCATACTCTGCCCAGCCCTTACCTGCGCACCCCGCCCCACCCCTGGGGGGAGAGTCCCATTGCACACTTAAGAAACAAACGCTCAACTAAGTACTGACCGCTCAGCGTGTGCAGAAGGCCAGGCTCAGTGCTGAGTGTCGGGAACACAGTGATGAATAAGAGCCAGGCTGTGCCCTGAACTGCCTCATAAAATATGCGGAAAGGTGTCCAGGAAACAGAAATGACAATGAAGTGTGACGTGGGCTAGGAGAAACCTGAGAATAGGAAGCACCAACAAGGAGCTCCCCCTGCAGGCGGGGGCAGGGTTGGACAGCCTTCCTGGAGGAAGTGCTGTGTGTGGAGTGGACATCCTCTGGGGAGCGGATGCCCCGGACAGGACACAGCAGGGCAGGTGAACACGGGGCGGTGTGGACACGTGGAACACACAGGAGACGCAGCTAGAGAGGCCGGGGGTGGGCCGAAGGGCCGATCCATTCTCGTATTTTGATCTTACAGTCATTTGAGAGGTACTACTAAGGATGTCAGAGAGAGGAGGTGTGTTCCGGTTGGGCTTCAGGAGTGGGCATCTGGTGATAAACAGTACGGGGATGGTGGAAGGTAGAAAACCAGAGGTCGGCTGAGCAGTCAGAAGAGTTTGGGAGGTGACCAGGTGGGAAGGTGGGAACCACTGTGGGTCTAGACTCTGGAGGGGGGGGGCGAAGAAATGTCAAGTGTAGGGTGAATGTGACAGTCATTTTGGAAAAATCACTAATGGGATGGGACTCTTTGGACGTGAAGGGTGAGGATGTGGTCAGCCCCAGCGAGGCCCACTGCGGAAGTCTCCCAGGTGGACGCAAGTGGAAGGAGCACCCGTGGGCCCTGCCTTGAGTCCCCCAGTCATGGAACCGCCGATGTCCAAGCTCTTCTGCCCAGACGTGAAACCGGGCAGTCGCAGATTACTGAGTAGCAGAACTTTGGGCTTTTAAAAATAACTTATTCTTATTTATTATTGTTTTTCCCATTGCAGTTTATATTCAATAGAAGTTTTGGTTTTTGCGATAGTACAATTGTTTCTGGATGCTGACATAGCCGGGGAGGTCAAAGGCAGCACCCTCTCCTTTCTGGGGTCTCCATCCTGGCAACACCCCACTTTTTAGGGACTCCCGAACTGCAGACACCCATCACTGAGACAGAAGGGAGGAATGGGGAACCCACGTTCTCCTGTATTCTCCTCTCACAGACAACCTGGGCTTTGCCTCAGTAGGAGCCCCCCGTGGAAGCGGGCGAACCCAGCACCGGCCATTATTCTAACGCCTCTTGAACTCAGTCTGATTCTCCCTCTGACCCCACTCAGGGGCAGAGGGTCAGTGGTGACCTTCACCATCTCCAGTTTTCAGACACTAGAGAGTCCATCCACCAGAATGAAAATCGCAGCTGTTCTTTTCGTTGAAAGCCAGTCAGATGCAGAGGAACCAAGGATGTGGGTGAAGACGGGGAATGGGTGGGGGGTTGGGATTCGAGCTGGTACAATCTCATCCTTCCCACAGCAGCTAGAGGTCATATTTCTCTAAACATTCTGATTCTTGCCATTCTGAACATATGTTTCCTTGTTATCTTTTAATTGGTTTTTATTCTAAATTTAACGGTAAACAGTTGTGATGGCAGCGGCTGGGAGCACTGGCGGGGGACATGTCAATACTGGGGACGTGTGCGACATCGGCACCTTAACTGTGCCCTCCTCCCTCCCCATGTCCCAGCCGCGTGCACGAAGAAGCTGGAGGCTACTGGCCGTGCCCCTTCCCGCCTGTGTTGTCGTCTTTGTGGCTGTCAGACTCTGGGGCACAAAGGGAGAGGAGTAATCTGAAATCTAAATGATAACATCGGAAGCCGTGTATGACAGCCGGTGAAGCCAATAGTGTGGAAGCTGGTGTCAGCAGGCTCCAATGCAAGAAATCTTGCATCCTAGGAAAGGACTTCAGGAGTTGTTGGAAACCACTCAGCAAAATGTGGTCGTCGGGTGTCCTGGAGAAAGCCAGATTTTGAAGATCTGGTGGGGAAGGAAGCCCCGTGCAAAGGGAGGAGGCGGAGCTGGGAGTCCGAGACCCACCCTGACTCTCCGTCTCCGAGCCTCGGCATGCTCCTCTGCGGAATGGGAGCATGAGAACGCTGCCAGGAGTTGTCGGGATGAAGGGTCAAGGCTGTCAGAGCATCTGGCCCAGAGTAGGTTCTCAAACGTGCTCACAATGAGGTTATTTGTCCAAAGTGGGCCCCACAGCACACGCATGCAACTGCGAAAGATGAATTCCGTGTTTAAATTGTTTTTGGCAGCATTGCATGCTGTGTTTCCTTCCTTCTTGGAGATTCGTAGCACATATGAGGGTTTCAAAGGCTTTTCAGAGTTTACAAGAAAACCTGCGTAACTCTTGCTCGGATTACCCCTTCATTAGAGCTTGAAATCTTTTCTGATTGTCTCTCTGTATTATTTTAAGTAATGCCATTAACAAATCCGGAAAACAAAAGTTCTATGAAATCTGCTTAGCAAAACACTGAGGTTTCGTTGTGCCACTTCCGATAAGGTGGGAAGCTTTTGCTTTAAACTCCTCCGTCCAGATGTGGCACCAAATTCTCTTATTTCTTCTGGAATACTCCCTTGGTTTGCCCCTCGTTCTCCACACAGGGCTGTCACCCCATTCCAACCCCCGGACCTCCACGCCTGCAGTGTCACAGCGGCCCCCTGGCTCCCTTCCCCTCGCTCCGTCACTCAGTCTCAGCCAGCACCCCTCTGCCTGACTCCTCCGCCGCTGCCATTCCCTCCGGAGCTCCGGTGAACCCTTGCTTCACCCTGTTGCCTCAAGCCTAGAATTCCCCGTCTGCTTCTTCAGGAGCCCAGCCAGTAGGGCCCTACCGTATCGATGTTAACGTCCTCTATGTGAAACCTCCAGTTCAGAGTTAAACTCTTGAGTGACCTCCTTGGCCACCTTCACCTCTGACGATCCACCTGTTGCTGTGATTATGTTTGTTGGCTTCCTACCCCAATTAGACGGCCGGTCCGTGAATTCAGCGTCCTCCTGGAGCGCTGCCTGGGGGACCCACAAGTGCTGGGCAGGTGACAGGTCTTTCACAGACGTACGCTGACTGCCCAACGCATCTGTCTGGAAGCCGACACCCCAGTGGGGCCCTACGTTTGTGCACAACTCCATGGACAGTGTCAAGGACACTTGAGCACCGTTCCGAGAAAGACGGTGGTGAGAGAACAAGGTGACTCCTCGTTTCCTCCCATCTTCCCTCGCACACAAAGTTGCTGTGGCGTGTCAGACGGTCAGGAAGCCACGGAAGAGACAACGGTTGCTGCGTGGTGAAGAGGAGAGGAGGCCGAAGTGAGCAACTTTGGAAGAATTTTGTCTCCAAGTGCGTGCGTTCCCTTGGGGGTTAGCGAGACCTTCCTCAACCATGGGGGGAGGCAGGGGTGGAGAGGTTGGGACAAAGTAGAAGGCTGTGTTTTTTCTTCAAGTATGGGAGAATACCTGTTCCAGAAATAGAAGTTATTAAACGTTATAGCCATCCATTGCATGGCCTGTGAAAAGAGAGAATGTGGTGATGATAATAATAGACATCTAAAATGAGTTTGCCCTGAGCGAGCCATCATGGCAAACCTCATATTCTCGAAGTATTTTTAGAGTTTTAAATGCCTCTGGCTGAAAAAAGGCTATTCGTTCCGCCATTCCCGTGAGTTTCTTCCATGACTGGGAGACAGTATGGCCCCGTGGTTGAAGGCAAGGCCTTTGAAATGTGTGTGACCTGAGTTCTTTAAGCCTCACTCTGTGTGTCTAGACAGTGAAAATGACTGTCTCTCGGTCATGACGCGGAGTGTGAGGTCCATTACAGCCAGGTGCGGCAAAGCAGGGTTCATAGTGAGGACTCAGTAGCTCAGGGGTCAGCCGCGAGGACCCATGGGTGGATTGGGCCTGCTCCCTGGGTTTCTGCAGCTCGCAAGCTAAGAGTGGTTTCTGCGTCTTTGAATGATTGAAACATATGAAAAGGAAACTGGCATTACCTAAAATTGTTAACATTTAAATTTCAGTATCCATAAATGACGCTTTAGCAGAACGGAGCCAGGCCCATTTTTTCAGGTGTTGTCCGAGGCTGTTGTGTTCTCACGACAAAGGTGGGGCGGGGGTAGTTGCTTCAGAAAAGACAAAAAGTCGTACTCTCTGACCCTCTGCAGAGAAAGCTTGCCAGCTCGAGCCATCGGGGGCAGCCCTAACCAAGGAGCTCCATCCTCGGTGCAGCCTCTTCTGGTCTAACTCTCCTGCTACCATCTGGTCCCTACTCCATCCCTTTTTAATAATAGCACTTAGATTCTGTGTGTCTGTCTTAGCTCCTGGATGAGACAGCACACCCTCTGAACGTAGGGATTACATAGAATTCATTCTAGTGTCTTCGGAAGCCCACACAGTGCCTTGTAAACAGACATTCAGTACCTTGGCATTTGCTCTGTCAAATCAAATTCAGTTCCAGTTTGGGTCTTTGCACTTTTGCCTGATGTCAGCCTATTATTTGATGGATAGCAGACCCTGGGAGGCTGGAGATGGAAGCCTCAGAAGGGTCCATGAAGATTCACACTCAGAGAATAAATAAGTAAGAGCAATGACCTTGAGATGAGACGAGCGCTTACCACGGTCCACACGCAATTGCCACACCCGCTGCTTGGTGACGACATTCACTTTCTACTGTCTCACAGGCGCAAAGTTAGATGTGCCTCAGGGGGTTGGATGTTTGAAGGATGAGTGTCCTCTTCCACCATTTTAAAAGGGTCCTGTTCTCTGGCTTTCTTGACACGCTTTGAGTGTCTGGTATTGGGGGAGGGTTGTATTTTGTTGGGGGGTTGTGCACGCACACCCATGCACACAGGGGTGGCCGTCCGTTCCGTCTTGTGGCATTAGTTGCTTGACGCTAGCCTAGAATAAAGATGATATCTGGATTATTGATGATATCGGATTATTCTCCTCCAGTAGCCCTGTTGCCGGGGGAATGATGGGTAAATACCAGATCCCATAGCTCCACGCTTTCGGGCAGGATTCGTGATGCGCCACACCTGAAGGGCTTATTTCCTGTGCCTCTCTGAGGGTTTCTGATTCTGGATTGATGCAGGGAATGATGCCAGGGGCCCTTGTTGGTATCGAGGAACCATTTGCTTTTTCTCTTTTCGTGCACTAAGAAAACCCAGAAATCCTACCACTGACACCTAGGTATGTATATACATCGTTATTTAGGACACGCTGCCATTTAGATGCCATCCACCCATGCAAGCTCCAACCACGTAGTGGGGCACTTGGGGGAGACATATTTTGTAGCCAGAAAGGTTGACCTGGGGGATCAAAACGTTGTCTGGTTCCACTAGCATCTGGAAGTAGTTAGAGCCCAGCCTGGTCAGAGCACCGTCCCTATCCAGGTTCCCCCTAACCCTAACTGAAGGATCATCCAACTCCCAGAGAGATTGGTTGCCGGCACTGAGGATCCCTTGGGACCACAGGGACTGTGACATTCTTAACAAGCATGCTGACAACAACCAGGATGGCCGAGAGGCCACCACAGACAAGCTGGCCACATCTTCTGATTGCCGTCACACTTTAAAGTCGTACGTGGAAGCGCGTCGTCACAAACTATTGCAGCTATGAATTTCGCGCCATCGTTCCCTCCTGTTTTTCCACCCCTCAGAGCCATCAGGACTGAAGGCCGAGGGTCAGCCCCAGCCTGGCTCTGCTCCCCGCTGCCGTCTCGGGCCAGCGGCTGGGTGCTGTCCAGGTCTGGCCTCAGTCCCGGCCTCCTCGGCCTCGAGGTGGGGGCCGAGGGGCGGAGCCCTTCCTTAGTCCTGGCTTCGTTTCCCTACAACGTGGGGGGCTTCTGACCCCTTTCCCATGGAGGAGGAGATCTCCCATTAGCCCTGGTGGGCGGGGTGCCTGCAGGTCGGAGCCTGCGGGTTTGCTCCTCACAGCTGAGTGCGCCGTCCTGTCTCTGGCCCAAGCAGAGCCTCGCTTCCTTTGGACCGTCGCCTGTTTTCATTCATTGGGGGTTTATTTTTCGTCCTCCTGCAGCCTTGGCACCTGCTGAGCACCGGGACTGGGCTGGGTCATCAGGTTGCAGTGGTGAACAGTGGCCGCCGTTGAGCTGATACACCAGACGCCCTGCCAAGGGCTCCACAGGTGGTATCCCACTTACCGCTCAGAACAGTCCTGTGAGATCAAAGTCGTTATTAGCCCACTGGACAGATAAGGCAACTTTAGTCCAAAGAGGTTCAGTGTCTTACGGTACGGTCTCAAAGCTCCGAATTGGAACCCAGGCCTGGCTGCCCCGAATCATGAGATGAGGATTCTGGGTGAGGCGGGTCTTTGCCAGCCGAGGTGGCGGCCTGGGGTCTGATCTGCTCACAGCCTCTGTCTCAGCTGCTCACTTGGAGACCAGGCAGGGCTGCTATGCCCTCTCCAGCCTCCCCTCTTATTTCCAGGACCGGGGGTCTGCTTCGACTGAGTCCAACCACCTCTGCGCAGACCACGTCCTCACACGCCCTTGCCCCTGGGGCCTCTGCTGGCTCGGGAGCAGAGCACGGTCGGTCCTATCTGTCTGTTTGTCCCCCATCAACTGTCGCCCAGTGGTTTCTTCATCGGAAACACAAACTGTGTGTGTGCACAAGAGAGACACATTGAAGGAGACCTTGGCGTCAGGGTCTTTAACGAACAAAGGGTCAGGAAGGCCATCTTTATTGGTTATCGTGCCTGCCCACAGGACCTTGCTGCATGAACAAGAGCCTCCCCCCAAGGCGGGGGCCTGGGCAGGAACCACACCAGTAGGCCAATTGAACACTGTGATTATTTCAGTATCCACTGTCATGATTCAGGGAAGTCCTGTCAAATCTCAGCGCCATCTTGACCGGACATAACCATAAAGTTCTCTCTGGGGCGTCTGAATGAGACAAGCCAATGATGAAGTCTCTTCGTCCATCCACACCTTTATCATCAGTGTGTGGGGGAGAGCACTGAGCCTGGCCTCCACACCTGCCGTCCCTTTAATGTCTGCCCGAGCGGGGCTGTCTGCGTAGACGCTGCCGCCTTCTCTTCTCCTCAAAGTCCCTTTTTTAAAAAAAGTATCTTCTATTTTAAATTTTTATTTTATTTTATTGTTTTCAATTACAGTTGTCCTAATTTTTCCCCGTTGCTCTCCCCTGCCCCACCCACCCCATTCCCCCTGTCAGTCCCCACCCTGCGGTCCATGCCAGGAGTCCGCTATCCCCTGTTCCTTGATTAGACCCTCCCCCTCCTTTCCCCTGTTATGCCCCCTCCCCCTGACCATTGTCAGTTTGTTCTGTATTTCCATATCCCTTGTTCTTTTTTTTTTTGCTTGCCTGTTTGTTTTGTTTATCACGTTCCACTCATATGGTGTTTATCTTTTGCTGCCTGGCTTATTTCCCTCAGCATAATGCTCTCTAATTCCATCCATGCTATTGCAAAGGATAGGAGCGCCTTCTTTTTTTCTGCTGTGTAGTATTCCATTGTGCAAACGGACCAGTTTTTGGATCCATTCATTTACTGAATCGCACGTAGGCTGCTTCCAGCACTTGGCTATTATGAATAATGCCGTGATGAATATACGGGTGCATAGGTTTTTTTGAATGGGTGTTTTAGGGTTCCTAGGGATCCCAGCAGTGGGATCACTGAATAAAAAAGGCAGTTTTGTTTTCGTTTTTTGAGGAGATTCCGTGCTGTTTCCTACAGCGGCTGCGCCAGTCCATATTCCCACCAACAGTGCACTAGGGATCCCTTTTCTCCACAGCCTTGACAGCACTTGGTGTTTGTTGATTTGTTTATGACGGCCATTCTGACTGGTGTGTAGAGGTATCTCACTGCGGTTTCAATTTGTATCTCTCTGATGGCTAGTGATGCTGAGCATCCTTTCATATGTCTCTGGGCCCTCCGTGTGTCCTCCTTGGAGAAGTGTCTGTTCAGGTCCTTTGCCCATTTTTCATTGGATTGTTTTCCTGGTGTGGCACTGTGTGAGTCCTTTATATATCTTGGAGATCACACCCTTGTCCGAGGTATCATTGGCAAATATGTTTTCCCATACCATCAGTTCCCTTTTTCATTTTGCTGATGTTTTCTTTAGCCACGCAGAAGCTTTTTAATTTGATGTAGTCCCATTAATTTAATCTTTCCTTTATATCCCTTGCCCTAGGAGATATATCAGTGAAAATACTGCTGTGTGGGATGTCTGAAATTTTTCTCCAAGCCATTTCTTTGTGAGACAAACTTCCATGATTGAGTAGATTGGTTCATAGTCACGGGAATAAAAGTCTTCTGACTTTCATTATTGCCCCCTAAAGCAGGATGGACCAAACCACACAATTGTCCAGGCAAACCCAGAAGGCACGGCGACTGCAGAGGGCCGGTGACAGGCCCTGCTACGTGTGCCAGTGTCTTCTCAGGGCCAGCAGGTGGCCCCGTGGCTGGGGAGTACGCATGGTGACTTCTGGGACATTTGAGGCCAGTGTCATCAGAGTTGGACTCAGTAGTTTCCGACTAGGCTGCTTGTCCCCTGGGGCTCTGAGTAGATGCTTGAGCGGCTTCATAAATAGTAGCACTGTTTATATTTTTGCCAGACAGTAATGATGTGAAACGCCTGAGGAGTCCATTGCTTGCTTTTATCTCTTTTACATATTGAGGTTACTGGTAGAATTTTTAAAAAGTGCCCTGACAATATTTGTAAAATAAATAACTCCTGGGTAGGGGGGTGAGTCCCCACAGGTCACTGGGAGACTCTCCGAGTCGGAATCACTTCGTGGGCCTGATGGAACGCAGGTGCCCGCTCCTCCCCCGATGTAGGGGCATCGAGAAGACCGGGCCACAGAACAGCGGAAGCTGAACATGTGGCTGTTGAAAAGGGACTAGACCCCGCCCTTCCAAATTGCTGTCTGCTGTGCCCTCAGTGTCTAGGGGTCGTCTGGGGTCCGTGGGAGCAAGTGCTAACCCCCAGACCGTCGTCACCAAGCCGGCCCACCCCATTCTGTCCCAGCTGTGTCATATAACAATTGTCCCTACAGGACTCAGGAGTATCCTTTTAGCCTCCTCGTGTCCTCCAGAGGAGGTCTCAGAGCTTCTCCCGAGCGCACCTGAAGCCTCCCCCACCCCGTGCCCCCAACACCACCTGTGGTAGCATCATCTGCTTCCTGTCCACGCCCCCCACCACGCGCGCCGACCGGAACCAGAGCTTCTTCCTGGTTCGCCTGTACATGGCAGTTCTGAATGTTGCACCTGACACATAGTAGGTGCTCAATGAAATTCGTGGTCCCCTTTTCATTTGCCCCCTTGGATCTTAACCCCACACTCTGAGATACACAGAATTCACATGGTCTCACTTCTGCGCGACACCCTTCAGGTAGTTCAGGAGGGAGCTGCTGAACCTGCTTCCAGAGCTCCTTGTCTCCATCCCAACGCCTTCAGCGCTGTTCCTGCGACACCGTCTTTAGGTGCCCTGGACTCCTGTCTACTGTCCCTTTTGTCCAAGTCTCTCTCCGCACGTGGGCCGACCAGAACCGAACAGCTGCAGCCTAGCATGGCTCCGTTTCTCTCCACCTCTTTGGTCTCAATCTTCTCTGCATCCAGTTGAAGAGGGAACCTGGTGGTCGGTCACCTCTGCTGTCCCAAGCACCCAGCTCTTTCCACCCCTTACAAACGGTGTGGCCACCAGGCCGAGTCCCCTCACAAACCTGCGTGGGCTGTACGTAGCTCTTGTAACCAGTTTCATGCAGGTTGCGCAGGCACCTGTAGATACCAGTGTCTGAGCACAGAAGACAGGCACAGGTCACCAAGAGGTGACAAGAACCCGGTCCCCTCGGCGCAGTTTAAACTCAGGAGACGAGGACCCAGGGATGAGGGACTCATGCAGAATCCAAAATTGCCACCAGGAGCTACAGTCTACTGAAGTCGATGGCGCCTACGGGCAGGAAAGTGGCATAAATCTCAGTGAGGCAAAGCTAAGTGGTGGCAGACTTTTAAGTCCTGTCATATGTAGTTAATTTGCAGAGGAAATTGGTCAGGGCAGCAAAAGGATTCACCATCCGAATTCATTTGAAAGACAGAAGCTAGATGAGTATCGAGGGGCAAATGGAGACGTTACAACGTTCCCTCGCTGGTTGAAGTGGTATTATTATTGAATAATATTTTTATTAAAAATTTCTAGATTGAAATATTTATAAGCCAGCCTTTGCAGCAGTTCAAGGCATTGAATCTCCGGCGGAGGAGCCACAGAAGCCCCAAGAGACTGCCACCTGCAGGTCACTCGGGAGAGCTGCACTCGCTCCATACACGTGGTGTTAGTGCAGCTCGGGTTTTGTAATGTGGACCTGAAGCCAGGAATGGCCGTGTTTACGCATTTCAGGCATTTCTTTGGACTGTGCTTCTCTTCTCCAGGTTTGAAGCCAGGAAGAGAAGGGAGGTGACTAGACAGGAGTCGGAGCCGGTAGGGGAGGAGGTGGAGTCCAAGGAGTAAGGGGGGCAGGAGCCTGGTGGTTCTGGCAAAGCTAAAGGGACTCACGGGCGCCCCCTAGCTGAGAAATGGTGCTGCAGGGTGGCCATGAGAAGGAAGCCTCTGTTTCATCTGGCAGGGGGCAGAGCGGCTGCTCAGAGAGACCCCCCCCCAAGTGGAGTCTTTAACACCAGCAGAGGCTGATGTGCGCTGGGAGCCCCCTGTCCTCTGCACCCACTGTTTCTATAGTTTCGCCCCTCTGCTTTTTCTGGGCGACCCCCCTGAGTGTTCCTGGGGAGGATGGAAGAGGCAGGGTAGTACCTGCTCCCAAGAGGTCTGGGGGCTCACACTGGCGTCTGAGCTCGGCCTCTGAGACGCGAAAACCAAGACCAGAGAAGACAAAGACATTTGGGGGATGCTCTTGTATCCCACCGAGCGTGGTGCCCACTCCTTCACGGGGTCTAGCTGCTGATGGAGACTTGAAAATAGTGGATCCCCCAGGTGTCCCTCCCTTTCATCTCCCTCTTGGCCTCTCCCTCTCTCTGCACCGCTCCATTTGTACAAGTCAGCGGGGTGACCAGTGGCCACTGCCCCTCCAGAGGCTGTGACTCTGAACTTCCAGGTCAGGTTTATTCTGGTGTCAACAACCACTGCGGGGCCTTGGGGAGCTGATGGAGTGGAAACCTGTCCTGCTGCCCCTGTGTCCTGGCAGGAAGTCCAGGGCACCGGCTGCAGCTCCCAAATGGCCAGCCGAGGAATCATCGCCAGCGCTGGGGGCTNTTTGTAATGTGGACCTGAAGCCAGGAATGGCCGTGTTTACGCATTTCAGGCATTTCTCTGGACTGTGCTTCTCTTCTCCAGGTTTGAAGCCAGGAAGAGAAGGGAGGTGACTAGACAGGAGTCGGAGCCGGTAGGGGAGGAGGTGGAGTCCAAGGAGTAAGGGGGGCAGGAGCCTGGTGGTTCTGGCAAAGCTAAAGGGACTCACGGGCGCCCCCTAGCTGAGAAATGGTGCTGCAGGGTGGCCATGAGAAGGAAGCCTCTGTTTCATCTGGCAGGGGGCAGAGCGGCTGCTCAGAGAGACCCCCCCCCAAGTGGAGTCTTTAACACCAGCAGAGGCTGATGTGCGCTGGGAGCCCCCTGTCCTCTGCACCCACTGTTTCTATAGTTTCGCCCCTCTGCTTTTTCTGGGCGACCCCCCTGAGTGTTCCTGGGGAGGCTGGAAGAGGCAGGGTAGTACCTGCTCCCAAGAGGTCTGGGGCTCACGCTGGCGTCTGAGCTCGGCCTCTGAGACGCGAAAACCAAGACCAGAGAAGACAAAGACATTTGGGGGGTGCTCTTGTATCCCACCGAGCGTGGTGCCCACTCCTTCACGGGGTCTAGCTGCTGATGGAGACTGGAAAATAGTGGATCCCCCAGGTGTCCCTCCCTTTCATCTCCCTCTCGGCCTCTCCCTCTCTCTGCACCTCTCCATTTGTACAAGTCAGCGGGGTGACCAGTGGCCACTGCCCCTCCGGAGGCTGTGACTCTGAACTTCCAGGTCAGGTTTATTCTGGTGTCGCCAACCACTGCGGGGCCTTGGGGAACTGATGGAGTGGAAACCTCTCCTGCTGCCCCTGTGTCCTGGCAGGAAGTCCAGGGCACCGGCTGCAGCTCCCAAATGGCCAGCCGAGGAATCATTGCCAGCGCTGGGGGCTGGGGATGGGGGCTGGGGACCGGGGGGCTGGGGACGGATCACCCGCCCATGTCTCGATGTTAAAGGCTGTGGGCGCTGTAATGGGATGAATGTTCCGTCAAAATTCATGCCCACCCGGAACCTCAGAAGTTGCCCTTTTTTGGAAACAGGGTCTTAGCAGAGGTCATTAGGTTAACATGAGGTTGCACTGGAATTACCATGAACCCTAAACCCAGTGACTGGAGTCTTCATAAGAGAAAACGGGGGGAGCTTTGGACAGACACACACACAGAACAGTGCTTGTAACAGCTGAGGCCAAGACTGGGCAATGGAGCTACCAGCCCAGGAAGGCCGTGGAAGCGGAGGTTGGAACAAGCAGGGAAGGGTTCTTTCCTGGGGCCTTCCTGAGGCCTGTGGCTCTGTGGGCTCTGCGACTGCAGGCCTGGAGCCGTATGTTTCTGTCCTTTTAAGTCACCCAATCTGTTGTGTGTCACAGCGGTTCCAGGACACTGGGAGGGAGGGACTGGATTAGAAGAAAAACCTTCACAACCCACCGGAGTGGCAGCGTGGAAGGCATTTGGTGGACGAAGAAATGGGACCGTCAAAGGCAAGCGAGATGCAGGCACCGTCTACGCATTCTGAAGGGTGGGTGCTAGGGAGTGTGTGCCGCCCTGTGCAACGGCTCTCCGAGACTGAGGGGGTGCCCGCAGAGTGAGTGGGACGGACAAGACAGGAAGCCTGACTCGGTCTGACACACGTGTGGTCGATGCTCCTCCCGTCAAGGGCCTGAAGGGCCGGTGACATTGCTCTAGCAGTGACCCTAGGAGCAGAAGGCACACGCAAAGTACAGGGTCGGGCAGAAGTGAGGCCTGCTTGAGTGTGGTTGGTCGGGTAAGAACACGGGTGTAATAATTCCCAGTTTTCATTTGAACATTTCACCTAAGATGTCCTATGGTGTGCTCGAATGTGACATTGTAATGTTACAGAATTACACGCTTATGATTTTGTAATAAAAAGGGGCGTTATCTGTGCCAGGCCCCCTATTTGGGAGGGAGGAAAGGCAGACACAGTTGGGGCACGTGGAGGGGCGGGGGTATGATGTGCCCCACACCCCTCCCTTGCCGCGTGTGCGCTTAGGAAGCGCCTCCTGCCACTTCCTCTGAGCCAGCTCGGCTCCCTGGGCCCGGCCTTGATGACAGGCCCTACTGAGGCTTCCGGCTGTTGCCTGAGGAGTTGCGGACTGAGACCAGGAAGAGCTCAAATCCCTTCACGTCTTTCCACCCCCTAAGTATTCGTTGAACCCTCACCGAGTGCAGGGCTTTGGGTGAGATCTGCTCCAATCCCCCGGGACCCCAGGCAGCTTCCTGCCCTCCGGGGACGGACGGTCTAGCTGCTGAGGGTTCACTTTTAAGTCCAAGCTTTCAGACTTGCCAGTTATTCCTGGATTATGGTTTGTCGTGTGTGGTTTTGTTCTTTTTGTTGTTGTTGTTTTTGTTCTTGAAAGGCGCAGGCTGTGTGGAGCTGGATCTCCAAGCGGCCGTCTCAAGGCTGGACTGTCCTGTCTCCTCTCCCCACCAAGGTTAAGCCCGGAAAGAGGGTCACAGGTCGGCAAAGGCCGCCTTTGTGTTCTCGATCCTTGGGGAGGGGCTGCCGTCCTGCTGTCGCTTAACCTCTCATCCCAAACAGAAAGTCCCCATTGCCAGAAAGAAGCTTATAGAGGTGTTGGCGAACTTAGTCATGAAATGAACTATTCCCGTGCCAAAGCCGACTAACAGCTTTGGGCAAAGACAAAGCACCCTGTTTACCCCAAAACTTCAACATAACGTAAACCTAATTAGCTGGGACATAAACCTAATTAGCCTGGAACCACCATTTGTTTGGGAATATGGCCGTTAAGAAGAGGCAATCTTAAGAAAACGGGACCTTAGGTTATCGATCAATTTTTAAAAAGCTGTTTGGGCTGTAGGTGCCATTTTATTCCGGTCTCCCACGGCTTCCAAATCGACATAGTTGTAATTGATGAAGAAAATTGTCACCTGCGGGCACCTGGGGAAAGGTTTACTCCTGCTTCATGGGCAGAGCCTCAGGAGGGAGGCCGGAAATCAGAAAGCTGAGTTTTTAGAAAAGAAAAATGTCAACAACGATCGGAGGAAACGTAAGCATTTTCTGGCTAAGTAGCAATTAAACAAAAATCCAGTTTTCCAGGGGGACACCGTTTGCCGAGGTCCCTGGTGGGTGTCGATGGCTGGCAATGATCACACTGGCCCTCACCACACCCCGAGATGCTGCTCACGCTCATGACGAAGACCAGCGGGTATTGCCAGAAACTTCCCGAAGACATACCAAAGCACTACATACATCTCAAGCGTGCACTAGCCTTAATGTTAGAACGGGAAATAAAGGATACATCCTGACAACAGATTTTTTTTTTATTTGAATGTGATTTTAGGAAAAGACAAGAATATAAACGCTTTGGAGTCGGGCTCTTTCCGAACATGCTAAACCGTTGTGAGCCAATGGTTTCCCAGTATTTAATCCCCAGAGAGAGACGTGCCTCCTCTGAGCACAGGCGGAGGGGGGTGTGGGTGGCTGGACACGTGGGTGGGTCTCCGTGTGCAAGCGGAGACCGGGCAGAGTGTCCACGTCATCCTCCCAGCCATCCTCGGTCCCAGAAGGCCTTCCTCTCGCTTGCTGTCACAACCGTGGCCTTTTTTGCCGGTGACGTGGGACCCCTGCTGTCCCTACCACAGTGACGCTCCCGCCGCCTCAGCTACTGTTTTTGGTACCCACGGCCTCTCAGCGACATGTCCTTTGTCACTTTGCAACATCAGGGGCTGCAACGGTCCCACATTCTCCAGCACACGTGAACCTCTGCCTGCTCTCCAGCACCGGCATTGACTACTCCGTTTCTTACGCTTGAACCCTTGACTCCCAAGGCTGTCAATTACCCAGTGCTCGTGAACGAGCTTGGAGACACAAGGGTCTGCTTCACCAAATTTGCAAAGTGCACTTTGGCAGTATTTCCTTCAGTCTTTGCAACTACAGTATCTCTGACCAATTGCCATTTTCACCAGAAGGTAGTGGGACTCACTCTGGACTGGTGACTTCTCAGAAGAAAAGTAGGACATCTCCAAGGGATCCAGGACAGTAAAGCTAGAAGCGAATTTCGACCCAGCTTATCCTGGTAGTACCTGTAGGCACAGACAGTCGCCACTCTGTGTACCAGGCCTTATGAGTGATTTATTAATTCAACAGACACTTGTAGGCATTCAGTATATACGTGTTTAATGAATTGTCGAATGCATTAGTTACATTGCACATTAGGCATTGTGGGTTATTATACTGAAGAGCAAGATGTAATTTCTCCCCTCCGGAGCCCACCACGCGATGGGGCCGCTGGTGGGCAGGGTTAGGTGAGTAGACAGGCATTGTGACAATACTTATATTTGGAGACTGCTCACTGTGTCCCCAGCCCTGCTGGCCTCTCTGCATGGATGGTGACAGTGGGTGTTTACCATGACCTTGCTGAGTCAGCTCAGCTATCATGTGTGAGAGACCCCCCAGCCCACAGAGCTTCGGAGACTCGCCCGAAATCGCACAGTTAGTAAGAGGCCAGGTCGGAAATCAAGCCAGCGGTCCGACTGAGACCTCCCAGCGTACACCACAGGGCTCTGGGGCAGCAGTGGGCGAGCAGAGAGGTGGGCGGTCAGGGGTGGGGGCAGTAAAGAATGTAGACTTAAGGAGCCTGGGTGATGATGGATGGGGAGAGCAGGGAAGAACCAGCAAGGAAGCCGGGATTCCTGCCTCGAGCAGCTAGGAAGCTGGTGCCCTCTGCTGAGCTGGGGCCCGCCAGAGCGGGCAGGTGCGGGGACGTGCAGATGGTGGGAGTGAGGGCTGCAGTCCTGGGCATGAGGAGTTCAAGGTGCCATTGGGCCGACGTTTGCATGGACTTCCGAGCAAGCTCACTAAGGTCCTCTTACACTTGAGGAGGAGATCCCGGCTGGAGGGGAGGAGCAGGCTGTCACCCGCATGTCATGCTTGGTCCCTCCTCCTTGAGTGCTTGAAGCTTTGGGGCGGGGCTACAGATTGCTCACAAAGGCTTCGGTTTTACTGTGTTTGAGTGAAACACTGGAATCCCCTGTCATGACTTAATACACTCACTCCCACTTTCTCCTCTGTCATGTGTGTGTGTGTGTGTGTGTGTGTGTGTGGAGATAGTACATATACAGAGATACAGATAAATAGATAGGTAATAGTAGGTAATAGTAGATGATAGAGACAGAGCGATGGATGTGGGTATGGATCTATACACCGAAACTCAGGGCACCGCTCCGAGGGAGACAGAGCTCCTGACCCCGGGGCACGCGTCAGCCCCCACAGGGGTGGAGAGCCGAGGCCAGTATGCGGCCTGCTCTTTCCCCTCTGATCGCCAATCCAAAGTGTGTTGCCCTTTGTTCTGCAAGTATGTCCCGTAGCCTGTCCATGAGTTCACATTAAGTCCGTGCAGAGTCCCTGGCCCTCCCTGTCCCAATACACGATCGAATGCCCTGACAGGCTGAGCGGAGCCTGGGTGCGTGAACATAAATGTGACCCCAGGTAACAGAGGACATCCAGTGAGGAGCAGGGTGGGTCAGGTTGGGGGGCGGGGGACAGTACCGGGAGTGGGGCTGTCGGTGGGCATCCCGGCCCAGTGTGGCCGAGTCCTGTTTTCCCCACGTCAAACTTTCTTTCCCACGGGCCGGAGCCGCCTCCCAAACCTGGGGTCTGATAAGCGCACACTTGATGTCTTTGCTGTCTAATGAAGGTCCTCTGTCGCTCTCACTGTGGGGCCGTTAGCATCCCATTGCCTTGGGCACTGGCTCTGGAGAGGTACTTAAGGCAGCCCCAGAATCCTCACGGGCTCCCCAGTGTAGGTGGGTGGCTACGCACATGCCCGAGGCCCTGGGCATGGCCTCGGTGGGTTCTCAGTCACCGAGAAGGCTGGTGTTCTCACACCATCATACTCTACAGGGAGAGTTCACCGACTCTGGGCTGCAGGGTACAGGTTTAGCCTCCAGCAAGTGGCATTTACTTATAGCAAACTGTATTTGAAAAATGCTTTGCAGTTTAGGGGTTGCTAACTACATTTCAGGTTGGCAGTCCTAGGCTGGCCTCTAGACCCACCCCTGGGAGCAGCACGGTGGTTGCCGAAATGGGGGGAGGGGGGCACACCCAGGCCGTCTCCGTCACAGGGCACCAGTGCCAACGATAGTCTTTCGAGGCCTTAACTGTAGCTTGTGTCTTATGTCCAGAGACTGTGTACTTGTCGAAATAGAATATTCATCTTATTGAGAGACAGTGTGGGGTCTCAAATTACTAGAGTATTTCTCCCCAGGATCTACTGGAGGGGAGTCGTGGGGAGAAGCAGCTGTGGATTGGGGGGGGCACTAAGTCCCCAGGAAGCAGCAGAAGCCACCTCCATGCCCCTGCCCACACAGGCCTCCCAGCTGCCCACCCCAGCGCGAGGGGAGTTGAAGGCGAAGGTTAAAGATCTGACTCTCCTTCAGCTCTCGGGGTCTGAACGGCTGTCTCACCTGCCACGGACGTGGTGGTTGCAGGTGTTCTTCGGTCAAAGGGGCATCGGCCTGGCCTTTCACCACCGGACTCCTTCTTCCAGGGTATTTGGGGTATTTCCCGGTTGTATCTTAAACCGCGCGTGGAAAATGCGTTCCCTCCCAGCGTGCCCACACACACACGCGCACACGCACACACACACCACACCACCCCACCCTCTATTCTTTGCCGGCAGAGCCTTTTGGGAGCTCCCGGCTCATTGCTGCTGTGGGAATCTGCCTCCTTGTCAGAAAGCTCCTTCCTGTGTGATGAGGGGACCCGAGGGGTGGGCAGTCTTGGCCCCCAGTGGGACCCACTTTGTCTGGGCCGGGATGTTTTCAGGAGAAGGGAAATGTGATTCTGAATTAAAACCGGAGTTGGGTGGCTTCCCACCATCTTCTTCTGCACCCTCCTTGCCTCTCTTTCCCTAACCTGGCCGCTGTCCAGGGCTGAAGGATATTGAGTGGAGGTTAGGGGGTGGGGGTGAGGTGTTGCGACACCTTGATTTTTTAAAAAATTTTATTGAATATTTGGGGTGGCAGTGGTTAATAAAATTATACAGGTTTCGGGGTAGCGCCTTGATTTTAATTGGGAAAGCCAGAAGACAGAAGAAACGAGGGGAGCAGCCCCACAAACGTTCACCATAATTAAAGCCTTAAGGATGGATGGCTGGAGGGCGGAGGCGGAAGCAGGCACCCAACTGCCGACTCTGTGAGGTCGCAGTGCCCTCTAGTGGCCGCGCCGGGCTGTCAGACCCGAACATCCTGAGCAGTGCGAACCGGCAGGGGGTTCTCTATATGGACGTGGGTGGAGGGGGCGAGGGGTGTTCCTGGGTATTTGAGGATTAAAGGTCAGAGGAAAGGAATTTCTTGGCATCTTATTACCCAACCCCCAAAGCCAATTTTACTCAAATGTGAAGTATTTGAGAATTTAAAATTTTTTTCCCTGTGAGCTTTGTTTTTTCCCTTTATTATCTTGTGTCTCTCAATTTATATTTTTCTCCTTAGGATATGTTGGATAGGATTACTTTACTCATTAGTTTTTTATTAATTGATGGAGAAAGTAGCTGTGTTGCTTTTCCGTAACTTCATTTTCTGTGATGCTGGGGCCGTCACAGAATTCATTGCACCTTTCCTTCCCTCTCTGAGTCATTTTGGGCTTGATACGCCACCTAGTGGTCATTTTGTGGAAAACCTTTTCCCTGTTTCTTGGCTGAAGACATTCTCCACTAGGAGGGGCTGTGATTTATCTCGAAATGCACCTGACTCGAAGGGGCCTGGGGCCAACCAGGACGCCCTCAAGCTGTTTGGGAGGGCTTGCAAGGC
Organism: Sturnira hondurensis; assembly: GCF_014824575.4. Classification (NCBI taxonomy): domain Eukaryota; kingdom Metazoa; phylum Chordata; class Mammalia; order Chiroptera; family Phyllostomidae; genus Sturnira; species Sturnira hondurensis. The sequence continues at coordinate 7,464,617 of NW_028094846.1, read as the reverse complement.
AAAGCTGTAACACTCTTATCTTGAAAAGAAGCACTATGTCCTTACTGCTTTTTTTTTTCAATTGTATTCGCTTCCCCAATGAGTGAAGGCCTGCTTTTCTAGAAATAACATCAAGAATTCAAAGACCCCGCCCCCTTTATCCTGCCCAGGCCAGGGAGCCTGGCTGGGCGCTGGGTGAGCACAGTTCTGCCAGATCAAGGCCTCTGTACAAACACTTCCAGGCATGCATTGCATAAGCCTGACTGTCAGCCACGATTGGTACGTGGCTTGGAGTGACTTCCGGGCTAGCTGGCCTGGGCCCCTGGCCTCCTACCTGGTCACATCACCTTTGGTTTTGGTGTGTGCGGGTTTGTCGTTCTCTGATAACCTAGGAAGGGCTTGAGCTCAACTCTGCGTCTGTTATTAAACCAGCTGCAGATGTGAAATAAATTATCTCCCGCCTGTACAGTCATTGAGTGAGCCCTTTGCCTGCAGGAGGGGTTCTGGGCCTGCAGCCGCCGAGGGGGAGGTGAGGGGGGGAGGGAAGAGGCCTCAGGCGTATAATGGGGATCCGTCTCTGGGAGACCGCGGTGCTGCATGGCCTCGAATGATACGTGTTGCGGGGCAAGCAAGAGGGGGCCACAGAGCACTTCCTGGACTCCGTAAGAGAGAACTCCCCGGGGAAGTCAGTGAGGTGTATCTTCTAGAACCTTTCAACTGGCTCCTCCCAAGATTTGGCCCAGAGAGCGTGAGCATCACTGTCTTGTTGCCCGTTGTTCCCAGCAGCCCCTGGGGCCCCAGTGTACTTGTTCTGTTTGGGACATCAGGGGTCAGGGAGCTCTTGGGGAACCCGGGGTATGTGCCAGCAGACTCTGCTTCCTTCTTCCTGTAGGACTAATAAGTTAAGGGGAAAGTCATGAGGGCTTGGGAGAGAAATACCAAGCACTCTTTCTGCAGCGATCCGGGGAAAACACTGTTTCCTGGTAGGCATTTCCACTGTTGTTACCAAAACACCAACCAAGAGCCTGCCTGCCCACCTCCCTTTTACTTATCAATCAGGGTGATAAAGACCCATCTTTCAGGCTTTGGAGTTCAGATCTTTTTGAAAAAGCCAACCTTCCTTCCCCATCTTTAGCATGTTGATTAATAATGAAGGGGAGACATCCTATGGGGTGAAGGCTCTGGAATCTGACGAAACTGGATTCCAATCTCAGATCTCACCGTAGGTGAGCTGTGTGATTCTGGGGCCCCTGGGGCCCCGTTTTCTCCTCTCTGAAATGGGGGGAATGATAGAGCTCCGTGTGGAGAGCCCGTGTAAGGAGGTCTTGATCAGGTAGCACGTTCCTGGCACACGCAGGCTCCGTAACTCCTACCGATAGCGAACGGGGGAAAACTGTGCGGGTGAGTGTGCGCGACACATGCTGGCCAGTGCGACGCACTCTGAAATCCGCTGTCCTTTTTCCACGGACCGTGCTGGGGGTGGGCACTGCCCATTCTCTGGATGCAGACGACACTGAGCCACGGGACGGTCCCGGCTGTTACTGTGGCCTTACTGACGACAGTCACAGGCCTGCACAGAAACTGCAGAAGCACCCCCCACCCCGAGGGGGTCAGTGGAGCCAATGACGTTCAGAAGGGAAACAGCCTGCGCTCCCGTTGGGCGTATGTCAGGGTTCCTGGGACCAGGGACCCCCCAGTGAGTGGGACGACAGAATGACATTCTTCCCCCCTCCATGACCTTTTCTGCCCTCTCCAGGACTTGACTCCAGCACTCAGGGGCCACGAGGCCACGCCGTCCTCCCCCTCCCTCCTCACTGATGCTCTTCCTCTCCTGTCTGGCAGGCAACTCCCCCTCCGACGAGTCGGAGGAGCGGGAGAGGGACCCCAAGGTGCTGACTTTCCCGGAGTACGTCGCCAGCCTGTCGGAGTCCGGCACCAAGCGCATGGCGGCTGGAGTGCGTATGGAGTGCCAGAGCAAGGGGCGGTGCCCCTCCTCCTGCCCTTTGTGCCACGTGACCTCCGGCCCCGACGCGCCCGCCGAGCCGGTGCTGCTGGAGGTGACCAGGGCGGCCCCCATCTATGAGCTGGTGACCAACAACCAGACCCAGAGGGTAAGAGGCCTGGGACTCCCGGCTCAGGGAGGCCGCGGAGGCAGCAACAAAGGGCGTGGCGGGCAGCCTGAGGAGGTGACACGGTGCAGCCGAGCCCATGCCGGACTGTGGCTACTGAGACTTTTTGTTCAGCTCATCTAGGCCCCTAATTTGCTTAGATTTGCGTATTTGCACATTAAACCAAGTCAGTGCGTTCACAACTCCCATGGCGATGACTCGGGAGTCCCAGCAGAGTCTTCCAGCAGCAGAGGCTGGGAGGAAGAAGGTAGGTAGTGGGGGCGCAGCATTCACAGTGGTCAGATCTGGGGTTCAGGAAGCCTTGGGGACAGTCATGGGGGAGGCTCAGCTCTGCCTCCCCTGATTGGCCCGGGACTGGCCCTGAGCCTGGGACCAGCAGCAGGGAGACCAGAAGGAGCATGCTGGGTGGAGGTGAGCGACCTGGCAGCTGGGGGGCGGTGTGGGGGGAGTCCCGCCCAGCGCCCTGACTCTCAGAAGGAAGCGCCACATCCACGCTTAGCCGTGTACTGTGCGGCGCGGTCACGCATCTCCCAGCCGCCCCTCTGCTCCTCACGAACCCTCTTTCCAAAGGCGTGAGGAGAAAAAGTGGGGACCCAGAGGGATGAGGAGGAGAAACTTGACCGAGGTGGCGACTTTGCTTGCCTCCCGTCTCTGACCTCCTCCAGGACAGAAACGGCAGAGTGGGTCAAAATGGACACAGCGATGACAAAAACAGAACCGTGAACGCTCAGGATGTGGGGCCTCGGAGTCAGTAGGCAAAGGTGACCTTGGGGACAAGACGTGTACAGTCACAGCAGTGAGCCGTTTACCTGCCCGAGAGGTGTGCCCACCTAGGTGGGGTGATAATTGCTTTCTCTGTCCTCTTTTAAGGGACACCTGGTGGGTGACAATTTGTGTCATAGATAGGGCCTGGCCCAGCAGGAGGGCCGGCACCTGTATGTGTTTCTCTCACCCACCTGCCTCCGCCATACAGCCGTCACCGAGTGTCTGAAAGCACTGTTTTCACGGGGGTGAGAAGATTAATTGTTCCCTTGGCTTACACATTCCTCTCCGATTGGATAGGAGTGACTACAGCAGGCGAGTGGGAGAGAAGAGACCACCACGGGTGGTGGGGGCGAGTAAAGGATGAAGAGGAGGAGGGGCTTGTGTCGCCATGGAGACCCAAAGTGACAGTGGCTTTAATCCAATGCCCAGCCCAGCCCTGCCTGCCCCACTCGGCCTCCTGTGAGCGCCTGGGGCTGCTGCCACTGCAGCTGTTACCCCAGGAGCTCCTGGGCACGAGCATGCAAGCAGCAGGCTCAGAGCTCACTTCCGGAAGCATCCCTGCGGCCAGGCACGCAGAGCTAGGGAGCAGGGACGAGCTGGGTGGGACGGGAGGGCGAGGAGTCCCTGCTTCCTGCAGGGGTGACGAGAGCACAGTGGACTCCGCAGGGGGTCTGTCTTCAGCGACCCCTTTCTGGGTCCCCTGCTTGCCAAACTCAGCCCTGCCCCGTCTCCCTGCACTGGTCTTGGGTGTGGATGGGAGGCGTCTCCTGTCCGAGCTAGAGGTCAGCCACCTGCGCCTTCCCTCTCTCTCTCCTTCCTTCCCAAGACGTGTTCTGTCTTCGCCATTCTCCCTGCCCCTCCGCCTTTCCTTCTAATTCTGCTCTTTTCCCCGGAGGAGGGAGATGAGTGGGGAAGTGCAGGACGCTACATCATGGTGTCAGTTACTCGGTGTATCTCTCGGGTAGACCTTCGGGCCCGAGAGACATTGATAGGTGATAGTGAAGAATTGGCCCCCGCTCCTTAGAGGCTCCCAATGGGAGGAGGTACGAACGCTATTTCGACTGTTCTGGTCTCAAACGGCTTATGTCACCTTCCGAAAGGCTGACATACCGGATACTGGCCTTGAGCTTGGACATGATGATTTGTGTAGGGTTGTCTTTTTATTCTTCCTATTTTCTCCTCCTCCTTCTCCCTCTTGAATTTTTTCGGCCTCACATTTTCCAGGCCAGCTGTTTCCTCCCTCTAATTTGCCAGTCATACGTGGGTCCGGTGAGAGAGGGACAGAGAAGGGGGAGCCCTGGGAAAGCAGAGGCTGCAGGTGTTGCTCGGACCTGGAGAGAAGGCTCTGACCTTGGCCTGAGCCGGTGTCCTCCTTCCCCCGACCCTGGGCTGGGGTTGAGGCCGCAGGGCCCCACGGAGGGCTCCCTGCCCACAGGATCCGCTTTCTCCCCAGGAACTGCCCCTCTCGAGTTCTGCTCCCTCACCGTCTATAGTGATCCCTGGTGCTGTTTAGGTAAGAGTGACCATTGGCTGTGAGGCCCCGGTATGCAAGGAGCTGCTCTGGGTACTGTGGTACTTGGAAGCTTCCATGTAAGAGCCAACCCTGTCATTCAAACATAATAATAATCACTGGCATCTACTGATGACTGGTGTGTACTATTTATATGTGGCTGATGTCTGCAAAAGTGCTATTTTCATCCCCTCTGCCATGGAGGAAGCTGAGCTTATGGAAGCTGCTCCAGGTCACGTGACACGGCTCGGCAGGGCTGGAGTTCACGGGTAATCACGTGCGAGAGATCCAAGGCGGGCAGAAGGAATGCACAGGGCGTCCTGGGGCCGGGTGAAGGGGGCAGGGGAGGACACGTGGGGAGGCCCTGGAGAAGGGGCCTTGGGCAGAGGAACGAGGGGCGAGCAGTGCAGGCAGGCCCCCCATTGTAGAGTGTAGAGTCATTGCTGGTGGAGCCCAGGCTGGAACGGAACAGAGGGAGACGGCAGGCGGAGGGAGACTTGCTCCCCAGGCCTCCACCACGGAACAACCCCTGGAGACAAGCTAAAGTGAGACAGGCCCTCGGGGTCCCAGGAGGTCCATGCCTCCCAGAACAGGCTCCCGGGGTAGGAATTTCAGATCACAAATGGTGAGGAGGTGCCACAGTCCACTGGCTGGAAGTTACTGTACAGAGACCAGTGGAGCTTTGATGCTCGGTCCCCGGATTCTGGTGACTCAGCCCTGGCCCCTGGACGCTCACTTTTCTCTGCCCTCTCTTGCAGCTCTTGCAGGAGGCCACCATGAGCTCTCTGTGGTGCTCCGGGACTGGCGACGTCATCGAGGACTGGTGTCGCTGCGACTCCACCGCGTTCGGAGCTGATGGGCTCCCCACGTGCGCGCCTCTCCCACAGCCTGTGTACGAGTCCCCGCCACGGCCTGTCTCTGGCATGCACGCCTCAGCATTTATTCTGCAAACTCTTGTTAGAGAGGGCCTACTCCTAGCAAAGCTCGGGGCTGGGTCCTGGGGAACAGGAAGGAAACCTTCAGGGAGCTTTTGATCTTCCAGGGAGGCAGGCGCGCAAATTGTAATGGCAGGAGGAAGGGTTTGATAGCAGTTGTATGAGGCATTTAAAGACGGCGTGGGAAGGGAACCGCTGGGCCTAGATTTGGCCAATGAGGAGGGCTTCATAGAAGAGGCAGCACTTGCCTTGTCCGCGAAGGCGGAGAAGGTAGGACAGCCTGGCCAGGACGGTGGGGGCAGGGGCATCACGGTGCTGTTGTGTCAGAGGGAGGCAGGTCTAGAATGAGGCCAGCAACGCATTTACTGGTATCAGGCACCGTGTGGGGCAGTCAGGTAGTGTCAGCCCCCCTGTGATAGACAAGGGGAGGGACTTGCACGGACTGAGTAAGTTGTCAAGGTCGTGGAGCAGGAAGCAGAGCCAATGCTACCAAGCCGTGACAGTAGCCATCAGAGTGTGGCCAGGATACAACGGAGAGAAGGCTTTGGGGGGAACCAGCAGGGCTTGGTGGCCCACGGTGGGTGTGGGAAGGAAAGAGAAGTTGGGAATGGACTCTGACTTATGACCGGGGCGGGTGGGAAGATGAAAAAGCCACACCGGAGAGAAGAAGCACCAAAGAATAAGTACCGTTAGGAGGGGCTGGTTCCGTGTGGGCCTGCCCGGGGTCAGAGTGGGGCGGTCCCACACCGAAGGGCAGTGGTCGGAGAGAAAGTCGGTCTGGAGCTGCGTGAAGAAGCCAGCACTGGAGACAAGAAGACTTCGGGCAAAGCCAGAGAGAGGAGGGATGCAGCCGCGGCTCCGAGAAAGGATGCTCCAGGATAAGCACCAACTGGGAAGAGCGGAGGGTCAGGGACGAGCCCTAGGCCGCGTCTGTTTGAGGGGCGAGCAGAGCACAGAGTGCTGCAAAGGCTGCTGGGAATGAATGCATCCAGCTTCCTCCCTGTCAGAGGAAGGCCACACAGACTGGCTGGACATCCCAGAAGAACCAACGGGCAAGGGCCCAAGGCAGGAGCCTCTACCCGGTCTCCAGCGTGGCATCTGCCACTGGAGTGCAGCACAGAACTACCACGTCCAGTAAAGGGTGCTGGTGGGCCAGGGGGCCTGGTGGAAGGCGCACAGCCCCATGGGCTGGCGAGGCTCAGACAGCCCGAAGCGAGGTTCAGGGCCCATGGAACCTGGAGGGCCGAGCAGGTGGGAGCGAGATGGCAGAAGGAACCAGCAAGTGAGAGGGTGGTCTTGGTGAGCCCTGCCCACCGCCTGCCATGGTGAAGCACGGGGAGGGGCCAACACTGAGCAGGAAGGACGTGGAGCAAGAGGACACCACCACAGTCAAGTGTCATCAGGAGTCAGTGTCTCCTGTCATCCACGGGCCATCCACGTGTGGGTAGCTTTGGCTTCTTGCTCCTTGGAGCTGTGACTTGGACCTCTTGAGTTAAAAGATGATTAAGCTCATTATTAGTAAAAATCCTTCCTTTTGGTAGAAAAGGAACCATTAGAAGATGGTGCTTCTAGACCAATTCACCAAGAAAGCCACTTTGGACACCCGACACGGAAGCTGCCAAACGGTTTTGGTCTCCAGCACAAGCTCACTAGTGTCCAGTCACCAGTGCTGTGGGGCCGCTGTCATTCGAATGCCTGCATTCACTAAACGTCACAGAGAGCAAATTGGGCTACACTGTCACGGACAGGAACATCCGCCCGGGACTGCACTTTCCCTGTGAGCTCCGGTCTCTTCTCCTAGCAGCGGACCTTAGTTATGTGGATTTTTGGTTGCTAGTGGGAACAAGAATGCACTTTAGTTTTGCACAGACCCGTGTCACACACACACACACACACACACTCACACACTCTCTCTCTCTCTCTCTCTCTCTCTCTCCTGTTTCTCAGTAGAGGCCCGCCTCGGTCTGTGTGTTCACGGAATCCGAGTTCTCAGAAAGGTTTGCTTCCTGGCTCCAGCTTCCTCATGCCTGTTCCTCACAAGAGCCCCCTACATGTGACTGTAATTAATGAATTTGTCTGTATCCGCACTGTTTTGGGTCTAGTCCACCCTCCGCGTCACATGCAAACTACGCGTTTCTGCATCAGGAGCCACCGAGGTGCATGTGCTTCTCATTATTTTCCCACTGGTCGAATTCCTCGCTGGGGCTCCCACAGCCGCCCAAGATCTCTTGTTGAAGTTCTTATCACACGTGATTACAATCCCATGGACAACTGTATGTTTGGTAACCACGCCACAAAAACAGGGGCTGGGGCTGGCGTGATGCACTCTGCATCTTCAGCACTCACCAAGCACGTTCTTATCAGCACCGGCACTCAGTAAATCTTTGCTGAAAGGAAATTGAACATTGCTTTGGTGTGCTGCATCCCCAGGGCCTTGCCCAGTGATCCCTGAGACCAAGGACAGGCGTCTGTGAGCCAAGTGGAGGCTAGCAGGGCAGGACGATGGGGGGCTCGAGGTAGGGGAGGCAAGGATGGGTGTGAATGGCAGGGATTACGTGTGAGGGGGGGCGGCTGGGATGAGCCAGACCTGGGAGAAATCCCAGAACGCGGTGGCCTAGGAGGAAACAGGGAGTTGGAGGCCAGCGGGAAACCTGAGACACAGACCCATGAAGTCAGAACCAGGAGGGGAACGGAAACTGCTTGGACCCTTTGCAGATTCCTACCAGTGAAGGGCAGTAATGGCCACCGAGTGTCTGTGACATACAGAGAGGTTTGGGGCAGATGGGGCGAGGGTGGCCGAGATGGACGATCCGCACAGAGGGACGAGACCGCAAACTGGGAAAAGCGGGGAAAGAATGGAATCCGGAACCAGGATGTTCAGAGCAACCCAGGAACAAAAACAGGAGCTGAAATGAGGACCTGTGTTTGCAGACACAGGGCACTACCCTGAGGACAGCCTGATGTGCGGCCAGCTTCCTCCTGCCCAGTGAGCATCACCTCCAACCTGAGCCTGTTCCGGGGCCCGCCCTGAGGAAGGCCTGGGGAAGACGATGGGTTAGCACCCATAGCAAGAGGGGAAGCCAGGGTCCCCCCAGCGGGGCAGATCCCAACACTGCTGTGGGAAGTGAACCAGCCGCGTGCTTGCTACTGTCGGGGTCTCCTAGGCTCCCCCTTCAATGGGCCCATGTATGAGCATCGTGGGCACACACTCTTGTTTTCCCAGAGCAAATGCAGAAGTCAAACTCACCAGCCCTCTCCAGCACTACTATCCCTGGCCATGTGCGATACAGCAGTCCATCATCCTCCACTCACCTACCCATTTATCGCAAATACATGCTGAGTTCCTAACGCGCAACAGGCATGTAGATGAATAAAATGTAGGTTTCAAGGATCCTCGAGAAACTCGACTCTCTAACGGAGCGGACAGGCCCTCCAAGGGGTCACTGTAGTGGTTGGGTAAGAAAAGGTTAGAAGGAAGAGTTTGTAGGGTGACAGGTATGAAGGTGGCTGGTGGTGGCATCGGATGACCCTCACTGGGCTCAGTGGGGTCCCCACATCACGTTTCCTCCTGTCCACCCTCAGGCTGAGACTGTCCACCACTCACGAGCCCAGCAGCACCCTCGTGGTCCTGGCGTGGGAGCACTCAGAGCCCCCCATTGGCGTCCAGATCGTGGACTACCTCATCCGCCAGGAGAAGGTCACCGACAGGCTGGACCACTCCAAAGTGGAGACAGGTGAGCGTCTCCCACATCAGGGGTCCCTCTGGATGCAGGGTAGTGAAGCGAAGAGGGGTGCCTTGCCCCCGGCTCTGCTCTGGCCCCCGGCTCTTCTCTGGCCCCGGTCCCAGGGCTATGCTGGGGGGTGGGGGGTGGGGAGCAGAAGCACCAGCCATCTTGTTCGGTTCCAAGGTTTGCATGGGGAGCGTCTGACCAGCCTTGTTTTGATTTTGTCCCTCTTTTGTTTTTAAAAGAAATGTCCATTTCATTGCCTCCAGCACAATGACGTAACAATACAGGCCTGGTTACCCTCGCCCACAAGGAGGGAACATGATTACGGAAGAAAACGCTTCTTTGCTAATAACCTGCCTCCAGGCAAATGCCTGTGCGGACAGACTCACTTCCCCCTCTCTTGTCCTAAAGCAAACTGTGCTTTCGCCAGGGCTGGCTGGAAGAAGAACGTCTTAAACTCCCCGTGAGAAGCCTTTCATGCCCAATGGTTTCACCATCTACATACGAACAGTCAGTGTAAATCGCTCCCAAAACTGGTGTGTGAGAGTGGTCACCGATGGGACGGTGGAGCCCACAGCCTGACTCAGGGCGAACGTCTCCTGGTGAAACCCTCGGCAGGCTGTAGAGATGCATTCAGTGCCTTTGGGCACAGTCTGCGGTCTACGCTGCTGTCTACGGCCCTTCCCCTGGTGTGCACAGGTGCCGCCACGGTCTGGCAGTGACCACTGATCAGACAGCTGTTCTCACCAGGGACATGTCATAAAAGATCTTGCAAGGGTGCCTTGTTCATCATGCCTTAGTTGTTTCTGAACTCGCGGTGGGCAAATGTCCCTAAATCTCTTAGTTAAATGCAAAACAGCCACGAGAAAGCATTCCTTCTAAGTCTCCTTCCTCTACTTGGAATTGGAGAAGGCTGGGGACCAAGAGACTGTCACGCTGAGTCCCCACTGAGTTGGCCTCTTCGCTTGGCTGCCGAGGGTTCCTCACACCTTCTCCATCCCTTCCTCCTGCAGAAACAGTGCTGAGCTTCGTGGATGACGTCATCTCGGGCGCGAAGTCCCCTTGCGCCATGCCCTCGCAGGTGCCCGACAGGCAGCTCGCCACCATCTCGCTCATCATCCGCTGCCTGGAGCCCGACACCATCTACATGTGAGTGACGTGTGCGGCCCAGCTGTCCCCCACCTCGCACAGCCCGAGGCTCCCAGCTGGTTCCCTCCTGCTACTAGAGTTCCTTTAGACACGTGGGAACTGTCTTGGGTCTCTGAAGTCTTGTCCCACTCTGCCTTACACAGACGCTTTTAGAAACTGGAGGGGGAGGAGCAAGGGAGAGACAATTGTCTCATCCTGCAAAGAGTTGGCACCCCAGAGGGGAAATAGATAGACAACTGATTTTAACATCAGGCAGAACGAAAGGAACGTCAGATAGAAGAGCAAGCAACACGTAGGAGAGAGAGGGATGGGGGGTAACTTGAGTGGATGCCGTCTGCGTTGGACAGTGCAGAATTGCAGTGGAAGGGGCCCTGTTGGAAAAGGCCCAGCAGGCAGACGAAACAGCCAGGGAAAGCGAAGGGGCGTGAAGGTGAGCAGTGAGGCTGCCCGCGGGGCGGGAGCGGACGGTGGGTCAGAGGATAGAAGAGACTGGGAAAACAGCGTGGCCGCGCCAAGTCAAGGGAGGAGGTTGTTAATTTGGGGGGTAAGGTAGCCTAACAAGAACCCTGCTGCCGTGGAAAGCCAGGGCCAGGGGCAGAGAGAGACAGGTAGTTTACAGAGGCTGCAGGTGGCCAGCGTTTGTCCTCAAAGGAAGAAAAGTGAACCCCGTGTCACGGCACTTTGTTCTCTGGGGGCTCGTCCCCATTCCTCACCGTGCTCTGGAAACAACTCTGCTAAGGCATTCGTGAAGCCGAGGCAGAACGGAATCCGAAAGAGGAGAGATAATGATGGAATCTAAGTCCATCATTAGGGGAGGGGGGCGGGTTGGGGAGCTGAGGCAGAGACCGTCCTGGTGTAGTTCTGGGACCTTTTGACCCCGTCAGGAGGAAAAACATGTAACAATTTTCAGACGAGGTCATGAGAATAGAGTCGAGGTGTGCAGAATAAATCATTTCCATTTCCGCAGCCAGAGAGTTCAAGGATGAAAAGCACTAGACGTGTGAGTGGCTTGATTGCAGGGTGAACTTTGATGCCCAGGCTGAACATTTCTGATACAGGAAAAATAAATGTAATGGGTTTGGGAGGGGGGGCTCCTGCAGAGGAAGGTAGAATATGTGAAGATGAGCGTCTTGTGGGGGAGCTGGGAAGTGCAGAGAGACACACAGGCTAATCCCAGGACAAAGGCACCTGCCCCGCAAAATGCCTGCAACAGAAGTTTCCTGTATAATGAGGGCTCCCCAGTTTTCATCACTAAGGTACTCTGTTAATTAGGGATTTCAAAGTGCCTGTGAGCACCAGGCTGACAGAGCTGTCTATGGGGAGAGCCAGCCCTCCCCCACCGAGGACCCTGCTCATGTTGGCCTGACGCGGCCAGCCTTCCCTGATCAAAGAAGGGAGGCTGACACCATCTCCTACTCTGACACCCTTGGTGAGCTCCAGAGTCGCCCCCTTCTGGCTTGTAAAACAAGAACCTTGATGGTTGAACAAGGTCCAGCCAGCACGTGGGGCTGAGGGAAAGACAGTCAGCCTCCACCAGGTGGCGCTGCGGACCCCCCAACGGCCTGTGCGGGATGGAGTGGAGCCCAGCTCCAGCCCCAGGTGCAGGAGGAGGACAGGAGTCCCAATTGAAATGGGGACCACCTGGGCCCCACGCCTGGCTCTTTTCTAGCCGCTAAGTGATTGTAAATGAGCTTCAAAGTTTCTGCAACATAGTTTTCTCATCTCTGAAACAAAGGAAGGCAGCCTTCCAGAGTGTACCCTGGGAGGGTGCGTCTGGGGCTGTCTGAACCAGGTGAGGTTAAGGGCACTGCTCCCATTTTATAGCTGAGGAAACTGAGGTTCGGCCACACGGAGTAACTTCCAGAGTCACACAGCTGGTTGTCTGGGCTGTGGCCGGTGGTGAGAATGGAATCCCGATTAGCATTTCTCCACGCATGGTGTCCCACCCGCAAGCCACTCTGAGCTGCTGGAAGGATCTAGAAGCATGATCTTAGTACCTCAGGTGGAAGTGCAAAGCTGGCTCTTCACCTGAGTCCACAGAGGTAGAGCTGCCTGTCAGCACAGTTGGCTGACCTGGTAAACCTATGCCCTTAGAAAACATTAGTCTGAGGAGGATCCATGAGACAGAAGCAGTTAGGGATCCATGGCTGAAAAGTATCAGAAAGGGTGTCTGGTCTGGCATCTTCCTTTCAGAGACAGGGAATCTGAGGCCGGAGTGGGGAGGTGACCCCGGCCTTCAAGGCCATCACCCCTTTGTCCTGGCGCAGGCTCCCAGGAGAGCCATGTACCTGTGCAGCAGCGGACAGGTAACCCAGAGGACAGGAACAGATTCAGGGTGATCGGCAGAAATTGCCACACAGGAGGGGAGAGCGAGAGAGCAGCAGACACGGGCGGTCGGCCCAGGGCAGGAGGCCGGAGGGCGCGCGGGCCTGGAACACCCCAGCCCTGGAGCCAGAGCCAGGCTGCAGGCTCGTGGAGAACGTGCTCACACCATAGCCCTCCAGGCTGGGACCAGGGCTCTGCCCTCCTGCCCAGCATCGCCGCCGGTCCCCTCCCTGTCCTCCATGTGTTCTCAGTGGACACGCTGATGCTAACCATAGATGGAGGAGGCCTTCCAGAAAGGACTGTACATGGTGCTTCCCGAGTACAAGGTGCTCCCCGGGCTTTCATAGTGAAAGAAGCAGGTGGCTCCTTCAGTGTCAAGGGCACTAGGACAGCTGAGCAGCTGAGGAGTGGCTCTTGGGTCAAGTGTCCCCTCCACTTAAAAGGTGGTGGGTCATGAATGTTTGTCTAATTCCTCAGTCAGGTGTGGACGGGAAACACTTGCGGGAAGCATTTCCTTTCCTGGTACTTTGCTTTGCTATTAAACATAGTCAGTGCCTAGGAGCCTGAATCTTACACTGATTGCCCCGTTGGAGTAATTTGGGAATTACCTTAAGCACAGGCATTTTTATCCCAGCTCAGTATTCTTTCAGTTTAGCTGAAACTTAGTGCAGGCTGGGACATAGAGCCAGGCTGCCCGGAGTGGTGGGACAGCCTAGGGGTGGGGAGCAAGGGAGGAACATGGTCCTAGAGGTTCTAGGCAGAAGCCGGTGGGACGGACCGAGTCCCTGGTCCCAGGCTCAGGCCTGCCCAGAGCCCACGGCTGCGGTCTGGCCACGGTACCCTGCACCCAGGCAGGTCAGCGCAGGCAAAGCCCCATAGCACCAGGGGCCTGGAGCGATGGAGGCTGCCAGTGTGCGGTGCCTGTGGTCCCTGCAGGCAGAATGGGGAGGGAATTCCCATACGCCCCAACCCTGACATTCTCTGGGCCTCTCCAAGGGGAGGGGTGGGGGAGGCACCGCTGTCCTTTCTCTGCCCAGAGTCCTCCAGGCACATCCTGCCCCGAGATGGTGCTGCCCCACAGCAGGTGGTACTGGGCCACTCCGCCCCGGGCGTGTCTTCCTCCCTCGGCTCTGCCAAGAGGGAGGAATATTCCAAATTGGGCCTCCGGTGAGGACACTCGAGAAAGAGAAAGTGACGAGACTCGCTGGGTTACTGTTAGAGGCCCGGGCAGGGCACCAGAGGTGGCCGTCCTGTCACCTGCAAGTTCCTCTCTGAGCGGCAGAACCTCCGCGCCATTGCCCAAGGCGGGAATGCCGGGGTCAGTCTTTAACAGCCGGTCTTCAGCCTCCTCTGGGTGGGGGAGGGGAGCTCTTAGAGCCCCATCTCATCGTCACAGCTCTCGGCACATTTCCACTGGGGACTCGGGGCCTGTGGGGCAGCATCTCGGGGTCGGAAAGAGCTGCCTGTGGGAAGCAGAGCCCAAGCCACTGGCAGGACCAGGCCACTCCACTCTGGCGGCTTCGCTTTGGACTTGAACTAGAACTGTCGTCAGTCCGTGGTGTCAAAGTGTCAGCTGAGCACAGACGGGACAGAACAGGGTGGAGCTCCTGGTGCTGCCCTGGGGCTGTTCGGTCACATCCCCATTTCACAGAGTAGGGAGGCAAAGCCCAGAGGAGTTAAATCATCTCCTCACGGCAGGCAGCAGAGGCTTCAGACCCTGGTTCTGACCCTCCGTTTCCATGGATACGAACCCTTCTGGGATGCCAGATACACCTGCTTCCCACCCCCGGAGCCCCCCACGCAGGTGCAGCTTGGGCGTCCGGGACGCAGGTGTAGCTTGGGTGTTCCCGACGCATGCGCAGTGTGGGTGTTCCTGTTGCTCTCGCTGCTGGTCGGCGGGCCCCCTGAGGGCCGGGTCTCAGCACCCCAGTGCCTCCCAATAGGCCCCCGCACAGCAGCTTACAACACAGGACCCCAACGCAGGATGCAGCGAGAGGCCACAGACCACACGCCCGAGGGCCTGGGTGGTGGCGGGAAGGGCGCTGTGGAGTCACGGGGCAGAGCCGCCCGGCTGACCTTGGTGGTCTGCAGGGCCTCGGTTCTCCTTGCTAATGCCACCCCCGCTCCCGGCCAGGTTCACCCTGTGGGGCGTGGACAACACGGGACGGCGCTCCCGCCCCAGTGACGTGATCGTCAAGACCCCTTGCCCCGTGGTGGACGATGTTAAAGCCCAAGGTAAGTGACATTGGAGCTGGCAGGTCTGCAACTGATGTCCCAGGGACCTCCCCTCGCCCCAGGAAAGAGGGAGCAAGGGCGGGAAAGGGCCACCTGGAGCTGAGGGGGGTGCCCCTCGAGCGCTGCCTCCCACGTAGTCCTTGGTGCAGCCGGGCCTGCACAGTGCCTCCCGGAGCCAGTGGGAGGCGCTGACGGAGGCCCCAGGTGCACGCGGTGCCGCGCCAGGTGCCCAGTGAGTGCTGACATCCCCGTGGCCTCTGCCCTCGGGCTGCTCTGCAGGTCACTGACTCCCTGCGTATTGTTTGCACCTCAGAAAAGTTTGAATGAAAGCAGAGAAAGGCTGCGGTTTGGGAATTAATTGCTCTCACTCCTTCCCTACCAAAGATGTTGTCCAAATCTTTTTCCTCCTCCTTGGAGTTATTATGGAGCTGTTCTTTGGTGAAGCATCGTCTCTCTTCCGTGCACCAGGGCCGGCCCTTGTCACTGGGGTGGACTATGTCTTCCATGCACACCCGCTGTGCAAGCAGCAGGCTTCTTGGGGCCCTTTTCCCATGATTCCCCTGGCTGGTCTGGCTACCGCCTTGCGTGCGGAGACTTATCCCCTCCACAACAGAATTTAGCTCTCCTGGATACCGCTTCTCCAGGGCTCTGGCCTGCTGCTGACCTCTCTAGTAGAACTGAAAGGAGAGTGTTTGCACGTCATCAGCAGAGACGCTGACTGATGATGGGAGTTTAGGACAAATCGTGGGGCCAGACTGACCCTCCGGTACCCCTCTGGTCCCCTTACATGTCGTTCCGGACCCCCGCTGTGTTAGGCTGCCCACCAGGGACACCTCACAGTGTTCTTGGGGCGGTTCCGTGGTGATGCGAAGTCCCCCGGAGAAGGTGACCTGGACCCACTCCCACTAAAGCCGCGCATGGATGCTCCCACACGTTCCTGCTCAGAAAGGCCTTTCACGCTAACCGCCTGGTTGGCCGCGCCGGGCACGCCGAGGGCACCGTTATCGATCATAGCCCGGCTCCTCCTCAGACTCCTTCCTGGGCTGCCTTTCCTCTCCCGACAAAGATCAAAATATTGAGCCGGCCTATGGGGACCTGCATGGGGCAGCCCATGCCCACTCTCCCGTGAATGTTTGTGTGGTGGCCTCGCTGCCTTTCCCGGTTCCTCCGACGTGTTTTCCCCAGCTCCACCCACTCCCAACCCCGCCACCCTGCAGAGCTCAGACCAGGTCCCCTCCCTCAGCCGCGAGAGTTTCGGAGCCCCACGTCCCTGTCCTTCAGACCAGGCGTCCCTGTCTGTCGTTACGATCGTGTGTTGAACATGTGCACTTCCCCGCTGGGCAGGGGGTTCCGTGCAAGCAGGGTCCTGGTCTCTTTCTGCCCAGGATTGTGCCCCTAACCCCTAAAAGGCAGAACGGTGACCAACTGGTTACAGGAACACGTAGACTCTGGCGTCAGACCACCCACGTTCAAATCCCCGCTCTACCAGCTACCTACCTGCTTGCCCTTGATCGGGCTGCGTTGCTGCCTCCCTCAGTTTATTAATCTGTGCAGTGGGACGAGGGACCGTAGCAGCCTGGAGACTAAGTCTCCAGCCGGAGGTATAGGAGGGGTTGTATGTGAAGCACTGGTACCAGTGCCTGCCCCACAGCAAGGGCACGCAGGAAGTGCTGGGGGGGCACGCACGTTCTGGGTGCTGTCCCTCCTGCTGGCCCGTATAGCCCTGGGGTCGGGAACCACCAATCAGGGGCCTTGGAGGCGTGCAAGCTGACCGGCGGGGCCACACGATTGCTCTTGAAATCTGCACCACCTCAATGCCCAGCATCAGTCCGTGTCTCTGTTAATATGCAAATGTGTTACTAAGCAAATGCCCTCGATAACCAGGTCTGCTTCCTAACAGGGACTCAATAAGCATGTACGGAATGAGTAGAACGTTGGCCCTGTTTTAGACGTGAAGATGTGGGGATTCGGGACAGAGTGAACGCGCTGACCAGGCTCAGCATTTAGCAGAGCCCGACACGGACTCAGTACTTGACATCCATTCCCAGTCTGCCCACAGTGTGGTTTAGATATTTAGAGGGTTGTTGTGCAAAAGGCTGAAAACCTTTCCTTGCTCCTGAATACTGATGAAGACAGGCCCTACATTGAAAGGAAAAGAGTGTTCACGTTAGGCACTGAAACACTGTCCCCTCCAGAACTGTCGGCGTCCATGGGAGCATTACAGCAGAACACAACTTCCTTTCCAGGCAGAGTGGATGCGCCTCTCTCTGGGGCCAGTGCTTTGGGGCTGATGGCGCATGGCTAAGCGACTTTCGAAGGCCTTTGCAACCCCTCAATGACGAAGGCTGAGTCCAGGCTAGAAACCCACCAGATGGGAGGCTGCGTGGGGAGGGCCTGTGGCACCCTTATTTCCTCATCTGTCGGCTCCATGCCAGAGAGAATCTGGTGAGGAGAGGCTGTCCCAGCTGCTTCCACTTGGGAGAATTGGCTCGTGCTTGCGGGCAGCAACGGGCACCTGGGGCTTGCTTGCTGAATAGGCAGCAAGCTGGCGGGATGTCAGGCAGCTGATTGGCAGCTGTCAGGAGGCAGCGAGCTCCTCCCTGCAGGAGTCGAGGGTAGAGAGCAACTTTGATCTTGTCACACGGGGAATGGCAGCCAAGGAAGAAGTTTGAGGAGGACACTGGCAACGATCAGATAACAGTGCCCTTGAGTGGTCCAGGTCACCCTCCCCCCAAGGCTTGGATGGGAAGCAAGCCCTGGAGGACTTTGAGCAGAACAGGGACAGGATGGGACTTGATGTTTTGAGGATCCTCTGTCTGCTGTGATGAGAATGGCCTTGAAGAGAGAGTCTAAGTTGGAACTGGGAAGAACAGCTAGAAGGCTGTTCAGAGGGCAGATGATGTTTTAACTACCGTGACCGGGAGGGGAGTGACGAGAGGTGGTTCTCGCCTGGACTATTTCAGCGGTAGGACCGAGGGGTCCTTTGACGGAGTGGCTGTGGAGAGAAGGGAGGGTCAGGCCCGCCTCAGCACATGTTGCAGGAAGTGCTGCGTAGGAGAGGTGGGCAGAAAGCCGAGGGAAGGCAGGCAGGCCCGCCTAGTCCCATTGCTTGTGCTGTGTGCCGGGAAGACCGGGCCGCCCCTGGGGAGGCAGAGATCGGGGGAAAGACAGCGCGAGCTAGTAAAGGGCACTGGGGATGGGTATGTGGACTGGTCGGTTAGAGGAGGGAGTTAACACAAGGCAGGTGCCTGTCTAGAAATAGCCGCCCCAGAGTCGCATCCCCCCAAGACTCTGCCTCCCGTCTCTTAAATCTGTTAACCACCACCATCCCCTTGGCATTGGCACAAAAGAGCGAAGAAGAGATAGAGTCTAGCCTCGTCCATCTCGAGTGTCCTGACTTGTAGGCCGGGACACTCATATCTTGCAGGCATGGGGCGGGGCTTAGAATTCACATGGTAAGTTCCTAGCCATCAGTGGGCCTTTTACAAATAACTTGTGATATCACAAACCTTTATTTTCAAAATTGTCATCCTTTGCACCTCTGGATCCTTTTTTAACAGACTGAGCATTGTTAAATTTTGAAAATTTGAATGGATTGCTGAACTAACGTTCCCTTTAACGTTCCCATGCTTGCTGGCCACAAGAGTCTGGTGTAGGCCACTGTGGCGAGGTGTCACTGAGGCACCCAAAGTGGGTTCTGCCTGCTCTCGAGTCACGAGTTCCATTCACTCGGCTAACATCCTTTCGACCTCCTGGTTTGTCTGGCCTTGGGCTGGCCACTCAGAACCCCGAGGAAGGAAGACCAGGCTCCTGCATGCACTTGGAATTAGGACAAGAAATTAGGTTCCTATGCCTGTAAGTTATCAGGGGGTCCAGGGGGTCAAGTCTGGTTTAGAAAGCTATAGACTTAGTTTCTTCATCTCCAGATTCAACTTTGGATCTGAGACAGCACTGTCGGCCAGCCTTAGTTCCCAGCTGTTCGGGAAGGAAATGTAAACAAATCCCCCTTCTCCGACAGGTTTAATGAGAAAACACTTCATGATAAAGTGCTCTGAGCTCTGTAGGAAGAAATGCCAAGGTGCTCCAAATTCACTGCCCCTTTGCCACACCACCAAGTTCGGCCTGGCAGTGTCTGCCTTGGAGGCAGAAATCTACAAGCTGCAAACTACGAGGAGAGATTGCTCATTTGGAACTGCAGAATGTACTGGGTTCAGCTTATGTGTCACCACAGATCTGCGAGCTCGTCTTCCCCTCTGGTCCGGGTGGCTCTCACCGAGCCTCTGCCGTCGTGGGCCCGGGGGGGGGGCTTTGGGCACTGAGGCCCCTCATAGCTCCTCCTGCGGCACGAGGCGGGACTGGGCACGCCTCGCTTCCTCCCCGAGTCCAGTGCCTGCTCTGCGGCCCAGGGCTTCCCGGTTGCTTGTACAGGACCCACTGGGTACTTAAGCACATGCGGCCAGCAGGTGCCAGGGAGTGCATGCCTTCTGGGGGCGAGTGTGGCAGCCCCACAGACCCACACGGGGGTGCTGAAATACAGTCTTCCTCCCCGACTCCCCACAGATTGACCAGTGGGAGTCCGGTAGCTTCCGACATCCTCTGAACACAGCCCCCACCTCACCCCGTCGTGGGCCCCCCTCTGGTGTCTCTGCCTCTTCCCTGCCTCCTCCCTCTGCTGGCCGGGGATGGCACTGCCCATAAAGTATTAATCTGTGAGCCGTTGCCTCAGGCTCTCTATTTTTAGGAAACTGGAATAAAGACAAAGAATATTAATAGCTGAAATTGACCTAGATGGTACTGTATTCAAAGGCTTTCATTTTATAGAAGAAAAAAACTGAAATCTGATGGGTGGGGTAAAGGCAACGTGAATTACTCAATCCACTTTCTCCACATGCTGGGCTCATGATTAAGTAATTATTAAGTAGTGCATGTATGTGTGCCTATATATAATATATATATATAATATATATATAGCCATCTGTGTGTGTGTGTGACCTTATTCGTCTGTCCGGTCTGCCCTCCTCAGAAATAGCGGACAAGATCTACAATCTCTTCAACGGCTACACCAGCGGGAAGGAGCAGCAGACGGCCTACAACACCCTCCTGGACCTGGGCGCCCCCGCCCTCCACCGGGTCCTGTACCACTACAACCTGCACTACGAGAGTTTCGGAGAGTTCACCTGGCGGTGTGAGGATGAGCTGGGACCCAGGTAAAGGACAGGCTTCACTGCCTCTTGCACGGGCCTCAGCTCATGGAAAGTTTGTCCCTCCCCTGCTGGAGTCGTGCACGCGCGCGTGTGCACAGGCCCCCTGGGGGAGCTTAGGCGCTGGGCGACAGCAGCCCTGTGACTTCAGACGGCTCGGTCCGTGCAGGCCGGTTCTGCCCAGGCTGTAGCTAAGTGGTCAGGTCATGGGTGCGTTTCCTGAGCTCTGGGAACACTGTGCCTGGATCTGTTTAACTCCCTCTTTGTCATGTGACGTAGATTCCAAACACTAAAATAGGAGGAGCTAAAAGCTGAGTCTTGCGAAAGAAAATCAGGAACTTTATTGAAGAGGTTATCCAAAAATGTCCTTTGCGTATGAATTTCGCACATGTTATGTTATGTGCATTCTACACACACACGTTGAGCTAAATTCCACCTTCTTAAAAGACAACATAGGGGTAGCCAGTGACCCACCTTGACCTCCACAATAGTGTTGGCCAGTTTCCTGTGGCCCCGTGGCTACATTTCCCAAAACTCTCGGCATGCCCTGCTCTTTGGCTGCATGGCATCTTCATTTNCCAAACACTAAAATAGGAGGAGCTAAAAGCTGAGTCTTGCGAAAGAAAATCAGGAACTTTATTGAAGAGGTTATCCAAAAATGTCCTTTGCGTATGAATTTCGCACATGTTATGTTATGTGCATTCTACACACACACGTTGAGCTAAATTCCACCTTCTTAAAAGACAACATAGGGGTAGCCAGTGACCCACCTTGACCTCCACGATAGTGTTGGCCAGTTTCCTGTGGCCCCGTGGCTACATTTCCCAAAACTCTCCGCATGCCCTGCTCTTTGGCTGTATGGCGTCTTCATTTCCAAGGGCACTTGGATTGCCAGTTGCCCCCTGTAACTCAGAAGGAGAGTCAGCTAATGAAGAACGTGAGAGGGGAGGAGACACAGGTCCCCCTGGACAGTAACACCCAGGTCACCACTTCCTGGTCACCACTGCTGACTGGACACGCTTCTCCCAAAACCCCCCTCCCAGGAGGCTCTTCACTGGTTTTCCAGGACTCCACGAGATTAGAAAACGTGTGCCATTTCATTAGCTTGTGGAATATAAAGTTGTGCTCGTGGGTGTCAGGGACAACTGCAGGAAGCAAGGTCCTCTGCCTCGAGCTGCGTCAGCCCACCTCAGTGTCGCTCGTGGGAGTGACCTCAGAGCAGGGTTGGAGGGTCCAGCAGAAAGGGTTCCCCCAGTTCAGTCCAGTCTAACCCACTGAAGTTCACGGAGGCTGCCAGGTGGGGCTGAGGGTTGAACTACTTTGAGGACAACATCGGTTGCCTTGCGGTTAAGAAGGAAGAAGACCACAGGCTCTGAGACGGTCAAGGGCAGACCCACTTTAATTGTAATTTTTAAAAGTGAGCAGTGCAAGTGGCCACAAAGACCCGTGGGGTAAGTGGACCCACTTGCTGGAAAGGGCGAATGGGCTGTGCTGCTTCATCTGCGTCTTTCATATAACAGACGTGCTGCTCCTCTCTCGCGCTCCACTCTCCTATCTCCACCTCCCCCAGATTTGCCAACAACTCATGACATGCAGCAGCATACATTAAGATGAGGGGCCACCAACCTCCCTGTGGCTGACGGCTTTTGGAAAGCCTGCCTGGCCCAGCTGGAGAGGCCCCTGGGAGAGGAGAGCCCGTCTGCATACGATGATATGTAGTCAGTAGCCGAGAGTGTCTTTGGTTCCCTCTGACCCACCTCTGCGGTTGGAGAGAAGGTGACCTCACACTGTCTGAACCCTTGACTTGGCAGCCGAAGCTCGACATCTCTCCTCCTCTGTGCCCTGCGCCCCTCGCAGCGTGCCCTGCCAGGCACGCAGTGATGTCACGGCCAGGACAGAGGAGGGATGAAATGAATGTGATTCCTGGTCTTTGGAAGCTTGTTGTAAGTGGGGCGTGCAAACTTCCATTTTCTGGAAGGTGTTGACCAAATGGGGAGGGATGGTCTCTTACCTGAGACATTAGCCTCGCAGGTGGCAGGTTGCCGTTGTTCTCACTGAGCTGCCCCAGACAGCATCTCCCAGTCTGTTCACACCAGAGAATCTCTGGGCGTGGTCTGCGGTCACTTACGTCTTTGACAAACAGAGATGAGCAGGGGATTCCTGCTCCTTCACACACCCTGAGTGTTCAGAGTCAAAGCTGGGGAGGTCCAGCAGGTGGTCTCGGACTCCAGGAAGCCAGGAAGCAGCCCACATACCAGCAAGACAGGTGGCGGCCACCGCCCACTTCCCCCAGCCGTGCGCCTAGGCGATCAGGGTGTGTGAACGCAGGGAGACCTCGCCCCCCTCTGCTCCTGTCCCTCTCCGGGTTCTGTGGGCACCTCTCCTGGCCTCCCTTCCCCACGTTGATTGGGGTCCATGGCGATGACACCCTTCCTCTCTGAGGGGGGAGGAGGAGCGGAGCCCAAGTTTCCCAGGGGTGGATTAATCGGGCCCCTGGGGGTCCGCACTTTCCCCAGGAATGACCCCATGCCCGTGCACCGTGGGCATTGTTGGCCTGGTCCGCAGCCCACTCGTTCACCTCCGCACAGGCACAAATAGTTACATTTCATAGCCCCTGACGTTCATTGCATCCCTGCTTCTACCCCGGGCAGAAACAGCCTTGAAAAGGGAACTGCTATGACAAACACCCTATTTGTCATTTAATGGTGACAAATGACTGGCTTTAAAGAAAATGGATTTGATTTGTCTTTCAAAACTGACAGCTTTATGATTTTAAAAGGGCTAACATGCCCACTGAAATATCAGTAATTTTCTCTTCATTTTTCCTTACTGCATTTTGTTTCTGCCTGCCTGTTTGCCCATCCATCTTATTAATTATCTCATTCATTCGCTTGACAAATATTTGTGGAACACCCCCGTTCTAAGTGCTAGTGATCGAACGGTAAGCAAACCAGACCGGGCTCTGCCCGTGAACTTGTAAGTCTCCCGCCGTCTGCCTTCCCCCTGTGCCTTCTCCTAAGCTCTGCGCTTGATCCCTAGGAAAGCTGGCCTCATCCTCTCCCAGCTTGGGGAGCTCAGCAGCTGGTGCAACGGGCTCCTTCAGGAGCCCAAGATAAGCCTGCGACGCGGCTCCCTCAAGTACCTGGCCTGCCGCTACAGCGAGATCAAGCCCTACGGACTTGACTGGTCAGAGCTCAGCCAGGACCTCAGGAAGACGTGCGAGGAGCAGACCCTGAGTGTCCCCTACAACGATTACGGGGACAGCAAGGACATCTAGCACAATGCTGACACGCAGCAGCTGCCCACAGGAAGCAGGAGCGAGGAAGGGACATCTGAGCTGGTTGGTGATTTTTACTATTTTTTAATGGAACGTTAAAACCTCCACAAGTGACATGTGAACCAGGGAGAAACGGACCCTTGTCCCCTGCAGGGTTTCTCTGCCACGCCGTTCCCCATCCGCACGACCACACGCCTGCCAGCCAGCGGCTCCACACAGACCCATCATTTCAGGGGGTTACTTTGGGGCTTGTTTTGCACCTGACTCGTTGATTTCGTTTTTTCCCAAGATGTTTGTCAAAATGCTCCCAAGTTCTGTCACACGTCCCGTGAAAGGTCCATCAGGTTGGGGCGCCCCGGGTTCCCAAGTTCCTGAGTCCGGTACAACTGGGGACAGCTGTCCGCCCAGCCTCAGGACGCACCTCACCCTGGGAGCCCAGCCCGGAGAAAGACTCGGCAGTCTCGGAAGGCGGCCCCTTTGCTGACGCCACACCTGACAGGTGAACCCAGCCTCCATCCCAGGCCCCTGAGGGCTTCCTGGAGTTCTAGCTCCTTCCCCAGGACTGGCATTAGGTTTCCCTCCGGCCGATCTCTGTCCTCTCCTCCTGTCATCTTTAAGAGGCACAAAGTGCCTCTGTCCAGAGTGGGCGACCTGGGAGACCAGTTTGAGGTCCACATTCTGGAAAAGAGTGGGATTGTTTTAAAAAAACAAAACCCGTGCCTCCAGGGTGGGCACCCGCCCACGCCGACCCCAGTCTGCATTATGCTCCTGCTTCTCCCTGGTGCCCACGAGGGGCCCACACCGTCACGTCAGTGTTGTAACGCCCGAAGTGATGGCTGATCACGCAAAACTTCCACCCTTCACCCTCACCCGCTCCTCTGCCCCTCGAAATTCGCTTCGTCACATCTTCAGTCTCGCGCATTGTTTCTCTGGATGAGCAGCGGTGGGGGGACCTGCACCTTCACCCCCGCCCAGCTGCTGGGAGTCAGACTCTGCAGGTGAGCCCCACGGACTTCAGGGAAGGGCTGCCCGCTGCTGCCCGAGGGTCTGCGTGGGTGCTGGTGGGGCCCAGCCTTCCGGAGAGCCCTTTGCAGGTGGTCCAGAGACGGTCCTCACTGTCCCCGCCCACCTCAGAGGCCTGAGTGCGCAACTCAGCACCCTGCCTTTGACCAGGCCCCTCATTTGGAAACACGAGAGTAAGGCCAGGAAGCGGATGGAACGTCTAGGAGGACGGTGGCTGGGCTACGCTGATGTTTTCTAAATGGCAGCGATGTGACAGGCCATGTTTGCCGAAGGCTGAGTACAGGTGCTGCCCACGCGCCTTCCACATCACAGAGTCCTCACAGCCCCCGCCCCCATCTCCGGGTGCCAGTCTCAGCTCCAGCTCCGTGACAAGGAAATCCAGGTAGAGAGGCTGCAGGCCTCACCCCAGATGCCCCGTCTGCGTTGTCTGGGCTGCCGTGCGCACTCTGGCCACCATGCCCCAGAGCACAGGCGCTCAGCCCCACCCCACCCCCACCTGTCCTCAACCTTGATCCCAGGCCACCAGGGCGGCCAGCTGCCCCCCCCCCCCATAAGCTCCATGGGGTCCTTCCCTTCCCCACGTCGCCAGGGTATCAATATGCCCCCGTGGGCAGGAGGAGGAGCCCAGGGTGCCCTTCACTCTTCGGCTGGAGCACCTTTGGGGTGGTAGGCTCTGTCCATACGCGTCCCCGCCAGGGCCAGGAGCGAAGCCTGGGCTACGGCTGCCCTCGCGCCCTCTCTTCGTCTGTCCATGGAGCGAGAGACAGGTTTCCCTCCTGCCAGGGGCTCCCCTGCCTCAGAGACCACCCTCCCAAATCCAGTGCGAAGGCTGCAGAAAACAGACCTCCCACCTGTGGTCCATGCAGGGCCTCAGTTGCGACTCCCCGGGGGCAGTGTCCACCATCACCACAGAGGAAGATGCCCTGGGCGGCAGGACAGCCACCAGTGGGGCGGCGAGCTGAGGCCGGCTTCGCTGCTGCCACCGCGTCCTGTCCTCTAGGCAAGCTGCGCAGGAAACCAGGGCCACATGGTGGGGGAGGGGTGCCCAGGCAGCTGTCCCCGCCCCAGCGGTGGGCGAGGTAAGGACAGGGAGTGGCATCAGGGCCACCCTTTTCTGGTCCCCCCTTCTGTTTTATTAAACGAAAAGAGGCTCAATGTCGCCTGCGCCCCCCAAGTCCCTGCACCTCCTTTGTATCAGCTTTGTCTTTGCTTCTCCGTCTGGGACCCTCCTTTGTCCCTTCCTGCCCTGTGACGCTCTTCCTCCCGTGTCCCCTGTGCCCTCCTCACAGCACACACATACCCCCTCTCATACACAACCCACACTACACACATACCCGCACACTACACACCCACGCAACACCACACTGCACATACACCCCACATACACACTCTAACACACTATCAATCCTAACAGCTGGGACCCATCTGTTAAAAGATAGGCCAGTGACAATGGGGTGGAACAGCTCCTAGGATGCCCTGGGGACTGGACTAGAGGGTTTGTGCCCTCGGAAGACACCACCAACCCACCCCGGCGACGCTGACCGAAGTGTGCCTGGAGGAGCCCACCCCAGGGAGAAAGGGGGCGGGTACTGGGCCAGTATTAACCCTCATGGCCAAGCTGCGACACGGAGGGTAGGGGAGTTGAGCCGCTTCTCTCCAGCACCGCCCACAGCCACAGGGCTCCCGCCGGTGGAACGTGCTTCCGCCGAGTGGACGTGGCCCACCAGAAGGGCACAGAGCTTTCGCTGAGTGGGCAGCCATTTCCCATGGAGTGTGGGCTCGGCTCCTGATTTTTAGTTAGCCACGTTTCTCCATATTCCAATGTTCTGTTAAAACACTGAGTGTGAAAAAGCACTTTACCACCATAGAAGGAAGAGAGAACATAAGGGGGCCACCTTCGGGTACAGCAGTATTGTTTAAAAGAGCATATTGTACGATGATTACACGATGGAATAATCAACTAAATAAAAAATGAGCGGTTAGTTAAGTGTCGGGTGTGTGGGCGTTACCTTGTGTCCAAATCGTCTGCGTCCGGCTGGATGTCGGGAAGTGTTCCAGCTTTAAATGCTAGATCGCAAACACAGAGGCCTTACAGCCGGGCCTCGGACTAGGGGAAAAATGCTGAGCAGCCTAGTACAAACTTACACGATTGCTGTGCAGTGACGACTCTCCCCGTCTCCCCGCCACCTTCTCCGGAGAGCAGGCTGATGAAACTTAGCGCATACCTGCAGCCGTTTGGGCACCAGGCACTGTGGGGAGATGGCCGGTGGGTAGGACAAGCTTGTTCTCTGTCACAAAGTGTGGCATTGTACCGGGAGAGTTAGACTCTGAACCCACCATGGCAAAAGTCACGAGAACCACGACAGAAGTTCACGATGTATGGACGCTGCCGAGGTGGAGGCTTTGGGCATCTGAGGAAATGGTTGCCAAGGTCCCCTCGGCCACGCTCTCGTTGGCCGTTCTGCGGAGGCTGGCTGTTAGGAAATGCCCCACGGTGCACAGCCCACTCGGGCCCTCTTTTCCTCTCTACCAGGTACGTTCACAGAGACACCAGGCCGCTCCCTTCTCCGTCCGTAACTGATGTGACATGCCCGCACACTTAGCAGGCCCCCCTGAAAGGGACTGATGAGGGTCCTAGTCTCCGTGCAAGCAGGGACTCCTTACTGAAAGGAGGCGAAGACTGGCAGCTCGGCAGCACAGCCGTAAACCCTCTGACACCGCCCATCTAGGAGTGTGTTCTCCGGGCTGTCCCCGTGAATCGGGGCAGGGGTGAGACCAGCCCACCCAACACATTATGATCACAGTGACACCCTGTGACTCCCGAGTCTGAATCACAAAAGGCCTTGGGGTGTCTGCCTTCTCTGGAGCTCTTGCTCTTGGACCTCCCAGTCACCACCGAAGAAACCTGAGGCCACCATAGTGGGGCCATCCTGCTGGAGAGGTGACACGTGAGCTCAGGGGAGCGCAGCCATCTCGACACCCCCGCTGAGGCACCTGACACACACAGCTATGCTGGACCCTCCAGACAAGTCCCTATGCCAGCTGCCGGCCACCCAGCAGCCTCTATCAACACCACGTGAAAGAGAAGGCTCACCCAGCCAACCCCAACCTAAATTCTGACTCCCAAAACTATGCAGCATAATAAAATGGTTGTTGTTGTTTAAGGTCAAGGTGAGTGAGCTGAACAGCAAACTTTCACCAAACAAGTTCTATGCCTGTTGCTTGTTTTGTCTCACAACGGTGGGGAGGGGGGCCTTACAGGTTGCAAAACTGACAAAGTCGACGCGCCACCTCCACACACCCCCGGCCGAGCTGCCGCCCCAGTGTCAGAGTGGAGAAGGCCTGACTGTGGGGTGGGGCCCCTTGCACGGTCAAGGCTCCTTGGGACGCAAGTTTCCTGGCAGACCCGGATGTGGGGCTCCTCCTGAGGGTGATCTCACTGAGTGTCACCGCAGACTGGCACAGGGCTCAAAGGCGTCCCCACCCGCTCATCTGGCCGCATTCAAAGTCCATACAGTTACAGGATCCCACCACGCCCACCAGCTGTTGTGTCCACACCATGGAAACCCTGACCGGGGAGGCCAGTCTGAGGCTCCTCGGGCCTCCAGACCTTCCAGACAGTCCCGTCTCCTGGGGACCAGACAGGGAGGGTGTTTTGATCTTCACTCTGTATGTCCCTTGGCAACTAGGGAGGGATCGGAGGCCGCCCACAACCGAGGTGTTGGTGATGGAGTTGACGGCTGGGGGGGGGACGGAGGGGGTTGCAACTCGGGAGGGTATTTGGTTGCCGGGGCAACGCCAGCAAACACTCCCGGAGAGGGTGTGGCCCAGGATTTAACGAAGTGCCACTGGGTTTGTGCAGCGACTGGAATGTCTGAGTGTGGCTGTGTTCCTGCCCGCGGGGCCCGGGCCAGGCCGCTGGCAAGCCTGCCAGGACCTCTCAGGAATGCTCAGGATGGAGACGGGCAGCAAAACGGCGAGCGGGCCTCCCAGGCGAGGGTTTCCTTACCCCTGGCCACAGAGCGGGCCCTCCCAGGAGAACTTAGGAGAACTGCAGAAAGAGCCAAAACAGACCTGATCTACAAAGTACTGTGTGTCCCCCAAACGCCGAGCCCGATAAGCTTCAGGGTGTGGAGTGGGTACTTTCAGAGTTCATCCCTGCCAGAGGTCACCTCTCTGCTGCACTCACTCCCTCTGTCTCTCCCTCCTCCAAGGTGAGGTTCTCACAAGGGGCCTGGGCCCCGGATTGCAGAGCTCACCCCAGACCCCTGTCACCAGATAGAAGGCAGCTGTGCAGCGTGTGTGACCAGCGGGAGTGTGGCTGGCAGCAAGCAGTGGACTGGAGAGGTGGGTCCAGAAAGATGCTGGGCCCAGGAGCGCCCAGACCACAGCCACGGGGGAGGGGGCTGATGGGGCGTGAGGAGCAGGCTCCGTACACAAAGCCCGGGGTCGAGCCAGGGTCTGTGGCAGATGCCCAGTGGGTAGACAGTGCTTTCACTAGCCAGGGAGGGAGGCCTGGGGCTCCCCCTAGAGGCCCCAACTCAGCCCTTCTCCAGAATCAACTCATTCCTGTCTTACCTCACCCTCCCCTCGGCATTGACTGACCAGGGAACTCTTGTCTGAGGTAGAGCATGAAGGGGAACTGGAGACAAGGGCTAAGATTTAAGTAAATGCAAAGGGCGAATAGGGTGATATTGGGTACTTCACTGCAAAGGGAAGAACATTCCCTCACTAATAGCTATGTATCATTAATAAGTATTTCCCGAGCTCCAGCTACGCCGTGGGAAAGGAACTCGGCAGGGACACTGTACCTGCCAAGGGCTTCCAAGGCTCACTAAGGTGATGCTCGCTGAATGCTCAGGACAGCCCTGCCAACAGGGACAGACGCCCCTCTTCACAGAGGGGCCCCTGCCAACACCTTTCGAGCTGGGAGTCTGCCCAGGGTCCTGGTCTGGGGTCCACCCTGAGTGAGGAAGCCTGGACACCTGTGTGCCTCGCATGTCTTCTAAGGTTCACCGTGAGAGGGTTGGGCTTGAACTACGTATGTGGGTGTCTTGGTGCCGCCAGGAACTTCTCTTGTCTCTGGAGGGAACCTTGCTACTCTCCCCAAGGTCGTTATGGGTGGATGCGGGCTGCTCAAAAATGAGCATGCCCCCCCCCCCCCGGCAGAGCCCCGGGACACACTCTGGCATCAACGCAGCCCTCTGGAATTGGGGGTCAAGTACATTATCTGGCTGACAGTTTTTTTAAACTAAAAATACTTAATACTTGGAGTCAGGCTCACCATCTAAGTATTTAGTCTGGGGCCTTAAACTGGAACACGGCATGACTTTAAATGGAATTTTATCTAAAACAATGCCAAAGGTTCAGGGAACACTTAACTGCGTGTGAGGATGTGTGTATGTGTGTATATGTGTGTGTGTGTGTGTGTGTGTGTGTGAGAGAGAGAGAGAGAGAGAGAGAGAGGGAGGGAGGGAGGGAGGGAGGGAGGGAGGGAGGGAGGGAGGGAAACACCGAGTTCATTAGGGTAACTCCAGAGTTAAGCCAGAAAGTGCACCAAAGCTCAAAAGCCAGCCCATCACCATCTTCACTACCCCAGCTTTGAGGGACACTTCGCACTCACGAGAGTTAACACACCCAAAGCCTTCGAGGTGGGAATCCCCCTTCCGTCCCACAGACGGCAAAAGTTGAGCCTTCAGCCACCCAGGGACTCGCGAGGGGTCAGTGGACTTCACCTCCGGTTAGGCTGTCTCTTGGATTCACTAGCTTGTCTGATCAAGTTACTGTTCCTTTCAATCCCTGTGGGACGGACATCCAAAACCACGCTGTGCACCCCTGTTCGCTGGGTGGAAGCATGCCTGACTGAGCACAGACCACCCCTGAGCTCAATGGCCACCTTGAAAACCGGCCGTGTGACAGCACACACTCACAGCCACCGTCCCCCGTGCTGGCCCCGCACTGCCGATGCCTCTGGGACTGTTGGTACAGAGCCAGTCCAAGCGTGGAGCCGAGTGTCCACAGGTCGACCCACCCATCCCCAGCCCCACACACGGCACCCTCTTTTCTTTCAGTTTTCACGCCCATAAAAGCCTGAATGTGGAATATAATTCAGCAAAAGGTCCAGGGCAGGGCCCAAGCTCCAAAATGGAGGGAGAGTGTGCTTCTAGGGCCACCCTGCCAGGGTGCAAACTTCCGACTCTCCCAAGGCTGCCTGGTCCCAGGGGCCAAGGAGGCCGGATCTAGCCCATGCTGCGTTCTCAACCAGTGTTCTGTGGCGCCTGTTTGCTCTCCCTCAGAGTGGAGGGCGCTCGTCTCTCCCTCAAAAGGCATCACAGGGCCTAACGGGGCCCTGCGCGCACCTGCCTTGGAAGAGTTTACAGCTGAGTGGGGCACAGATGAGACACGTAACCAAACATCACTCAGCTGGACTGAGTGCCCTGGGAGAGGACAGCAGGGGTCAGTCAGGGACACGGTAACTTTCGAGAACAGCTTCGTGACCACGGAGAGCAGGAGAAAGGGCTGCAGAGAGGGGCAGGTTCGGGGCAGGGGACGAGGGAGGCCAGGGGTTCAGAACCAGCCCTGAGCGGGAAGGGGGCTCGTTCAGAAGCAGGGGAGGCCAGGGAAGCAGGCTGGCTGTGCCGGCATTGGTCTGGCCGTTAAGGACACCCAGAGACTGTGGGCTCAGGTCCCTGAGCCACGGCTGACTCAAGGAGAGCTGTGTTTTAGGAAGTGATGTGGACTCAGTGTGCTGATGGGGTGGGGACAAGAGGCAGGGGTCGGCAGCCGGAGGCGGGGAGGGCAGGGCGGACAGACAGGGGGACGAGGGAGGCACAAAGGGGATGCAGTGGGTTTAGTCCAAGCCCCGCAACACCGGGGTGGGAAGCAACTTCCCTGAGTACGAGCCAGAGCTGTGGCCCTGGCTGCAGGCACCCTCGATGACCCCCAGTCCCTGTCCGCCCTCGCCTCCTCCCTCGCCTCCTCCCTCCCCTGCCCCAGCCACGCTGGCCTGGGCGCTCCTCCCCAAAGATGCACCGAGCGCTCTCATGCCTGGGGCTCGGGGCTGCTTCCTCGCCCCAGGAGCCCACGCTCTGCACAACTCCGACCCTGTGACCTCACGCTCCTGGCCACGCCTCGCCCCTGCCCACACCTTAGTTTCCTTCGTAAGCTCTTCACCAGCAGACACTTCTGGGTGTGCTGCTGTCTCCTTAACCTCCTTTCAAGTTCCATGATGACGGGGACTTGGTTTTCTTCCCTGAGTAGGTTGAAAATTTGGGGATTATTTGTTGATGAAACGACCACAGGACCAGCTCTCTGGGTGTTGGTCGCCGCACTGAACTCAGGGAAGCACAGACATAAACTGTAAAGCCCCGGGACCCTGTGAGTTTCTTACTTCAGACTGACTTGCAATTAGGCAGGACAGCCCATAGAAGGCAACTCGACAGTGAATGATTCGATCCTTCAGAGGGCCTTTGAAGCCGACGAAATGAGCAGGGGAAGAATAGGGAGCTCACGGGCGAGGAGCTGAATGCAGAAACGGCGCACGCCTCGTGGTCTGAGGGGAAAGTGCATGTTCAAGTCCAGGGAGGCGCAGACTCTGGTGGACTGGGAAAGGCCAGTATTTTCTGACCTAGGCTGACCTTGCTCCAGACCTAAACACCCAGGGCACCTGTGGGTGGCTCTGTGAGCGTGGCCCACGGTGAGAGAAGATTCTCACCACCACACACACGCCCTTTCCTGCCCCAGGCCAACCACTGGGCAACCGGAAACGGGAGGGCTGCTGAGCGGTGGTCGTCCGGGCTGCCACGATGCCCTTTTGGGAGGAGAACCTCTTCTCTGCCCTCCTCCCCTATGGGACCCCCACCCCTCTGGTTGGCCTGACTCCAAGGGCCAGCTGACCAGTGACCTGTCCTGTCATTTGTCTGTCAATGGAAACCAGAGCTGCAAAGTCCCTCTCCAGGACTGTCCCTGGGGACCCTAGTAGGCAGAAGGCTTCCCAGCCCGATGTCTCAGGCCAGCTGCCCCAAGGGGCATTTGCAAGGCATCTGCTTATACTCAGGGCCTGGCGTGAACCGCAGGCAGGGGGCTCTGGAAGGCTCGCTCTCAGCTCTCCTACCCTCCATCACCAAGAAAGCCACAAGGAGGCCAATGAGCACCTGAAACAAACAGGTGAGGAGACCTGTCGCTTCCCCCCATCAGTCGGTTCTGGGTTCCCTCTGGGCCCAGTGGGCCGAACGCGGCATGGTAGAAAGCATACTCTACATTTGTGACAGAAAACTGGGATTCCCATCCCAGCCTATACGTAATTGTATGAATTTAAATTGTCCTGCAACTTCTCTGTCACTCAGTGTCTTTGTCTGTAGAATGGGGGTGCAGCGGGGGTGGGAACACCATGACAGCACAAACCCGTCCGTGTCCTGCCTAACCCACGGGCAGCAATGAAGCTCGAGTGAGCACCTAGTGAACCACAGAGCTGTGTCAGCGGTACTCTTTCCCCTCTCAGATGTTTACTTCGAGCCCAAACCCCCGCTTCCAGAGTCCGAACGCACAGTCTCAGCTCCCTGTTCCTAGTCCTTCCCAGTGGCTCACAGGCGGGACAAGGTCACCCCCAGTCCTCGGGCAGCTGCCAGTGTGGGCCATGGCCAGAGCCCTTGGCAAAAAGTGCCCAGCTGCAAGAGCTTCCTCCAGCGTGCTCAACTCTTATCTGGCCCCCCAACTGATTTTTAAAAAAATATATTATTTATTTATTTTTAGGGAGAGGAGGAAGGGAGGGAGGAAGAGGGAGAGAAACATCAGTGTGTAGTTGCCTCTCGCACACCCCCTACTGGGGACCTGGCCTGCAACCCAGGCACGTGCCCTAACTGGGAACTGAACCAGTGACCCTTTGGTTTGTAGGCCAGCGCTCAGTCCACAAAGCCACACCAGCCAGGGCTCAAACGGATTTTATCAAAAAGCAAATACATGCTCTTTCTTCCAACGCCTGCCCCTCCTGGCTTCTGTCTGTCAGCTGAGACAGTTTGTATGGGTGTGTAAGTTTAGTGCAGAAGCAGCGTCCCAGAAATTCCTCCCCGAACCCTTTACACAGCCCATCAGCACTGTTTTCCTTCTCACCCCCGACCCAGAACCTCACCTGCGCCTGGGTCCAGTCACGGGACCTAAAGGACCTTTCTTCACCAGGCTGCATCCTCCTCCATGACGGGAGAACGTGGATGGTGTAGTATCGTCGTGAGGATTCAGGGAGACTGTCTGCCAACTGTGCTGCACGTGGTAGCTGGTTCTACCTTCCAGCTCAGCAGGGTGGCCCGCGACGTCCGGTGTCGCCAGCCTCTCCCCATCCTGCCACCACATCTTCAACCCTGGTCTTGTCTTTGCCAGGACTGCCCCCTCCCTCTTCCCACGAGGATCAGAGGGGCCTCCAAGGACCGTCCCCCAAAGGCCGCCCACCTCGGTCTCCGGCAGGGACACCTCCATCCTCTCAACTGCAAAGGCTTCTCACACCTTATTTCTATGACCCACCAGACACTCGACATCACTACTCCGTCCCTTGCTTTGGTGTATCACCTCTTCTAACGAACTCTCAAGTTCACCTTCCTTACACATGCCACAGACTTCACAGTTCCTACAGGACTGAAAGGGCCACTCAATCATGCACATCTGGACCTGGCAGAGCGAACGGAAAGCCGCTTGGAAGTGAAGGGGCGATTTAAACAAAGAACAGGACGCCAAGGACACCTCCGGTGGTGCGCGCTGATTCTATAATGAACACCTCACCATGTTACAAAGAACTGGCTGTAGCTGTTTTACGTAACAATACAGGACCTGGGACCCCTTCCCCTCCTTCGCATTCAAGCCATCCCCTGGGGTGCTGACTGCCTGGCTTACTCGTGACCTCACAGAGCAGAGCAAAGTCAAGTCCATTGCCTTGTATGGACAGAGGGAAGGAGAGAATCACGAGCACATCCTTCCTCTTACGTGCAAGTCTGCCGGCTGCCCCTCTGCCGTGTCCATCCTTCCCCTCCCCACATCCTGCACTGGAGGCTGCCCCATGCATCCCTCAGGAGTCAGCCAGTGCTGGCCGGCCTGGGTGCCAGAGTCCCTAGTTGCCCGGAGAAAGAGGAAGCAGGGAAGTGCAGTTGGAACAAAGAAACAGATGGGAGGGGCCCAGGGAGAGGCCGTCAGGCTGTGGCCCAATGGATGGGGAAGAGTCGAAGAAGGCCGACCATCACAGGGGGCAAAGAGGAGCTGATGCCTAAAGTCCCTCACCAGGGTGACCCACACAGGGGCTCAGAGCACTGGGTCCCCACGGGACAGGGGCTGAAAGAGCCCACTGCCGCTGAGCGGCCAGAGCTGAGCGCTCTCCAGCCCCCACCGAAGCTTCCTGCTCACCGTCCACAGGCAGTGCACTGTGGTGTCGCCACCAGAGAACGAAATGCCACTGAAATCTCTCTGTGGGGGGCACCGAGCACAGCCCCCGACCAGCACAAAGCGTGGGCTCCACGTTCCTGGGGGTGGGCTGCGGCCTTCCTGCACGGCTGGCTGGGGACCGGGCTCAGGGCCTCGGGCTCAGGCCGGGCAGGATCCCCTCCAGGGCGCTAGACACCTTCCCAGGAATTCGGACTCTGTCCCCAAGAAAACAGGTTTACATGGTTTTAAAAATGGAGAATCCAAACGTTCCCACTGTCCTTGCCATTTGGAACCTGCTCGAACCCTGGAAGTTAATATTTATCCTCTCCCTGGGGGTGCCGAGTGGGGCCCCAGGCAGAACACAGGTTCTAGTCCCTGACGGCGGTGACCAGGTGACCAGACAGGTGCGGGTTGCTGGGTGGACACACTCTGCTCTTTCCCAGTGCTTAGTCCCCAGTGACTAAGCCCCAGAGAGATAGGGGCACGTCCCCGGTCCTCTGCTCCGCTCCACAATGGTCTTCCCTGCATGAAACCTGGCTCAGGACAGCGCTGGGTGCCAAGTGCCCTTCCTGCTGGCAAAGCCGCAGCCTCGGTGTTGACGGGAGAGCCCAGAAGCCAAGGCCGCCCTCTTGTTTTGCCCGCTCCCGCTTCCACTGGGAAGGGGGCTTCGGGGGAGGCAGGCTGCCAGCCCTTCCTGAGATGATAACGGGGGAGTCAAACGACAGAGCAGCTCCTCACTGTCACTCCCCGGAGCCTCATCCAGCCACTGTCCCCAAGACCCACAACTGCAACCAGGCCCCGCACTGAAACAACACACCTGGGACTACGAGGAGGCAGGTTCATGTGGTCCTGGCAAGTGAGGCCCATCCGCCCAGCAGGAAAGAAGGAGGAAATGGACCCTGAATAGCTGAAATGCCTCTCTCTCCCCACAGAGTGTCACCCTTGCTCCAGGTGTCTCTGCTGCTTGCTCCAATTGAAATCTCTGGGCCACCCAGTTGACGCACAGCGCCTGAAGGAACTTACCTCCGATCCTGCGTTATTCAAAGGATCCCTTTGGTCTGCTGTGGAGGCTGGGGCAGAGTCTCCGTGGGCCATTTTACCCTCCTGCCCCAGACCCCGATCGCCTGACCTCCCCCCCCCCCAGCAGTCATCCTCTGTCCCTCCATCCCCTCCTGCTCTCCCGTCTCCTCAGCCTTTCCCCTCCGCTGTTTCCCTAACGTGTCCTTCCCCGGAAAATCAAGTCAGTCACGTGGCTGTGAATGACAGCCAGGCTTGGGGACTCAGGAGGAGGGAGACCAGAGGCCATGTCTGAGGAATGTGTGAGTTGCTATAACCCTGGGGCGTGGAGAGCGAGCCCGGGACGGACACGGTGACTGCCTGCCCGGGCAGAGACACACTTGGAATGGCACACGCGGGTGCAGAAGGTCCTGGGTCTCGCCAACTCCCACCCGGAGTTCTGGGAAGCGAGGAGGAGTTAGTCTACTCTTCCTAGACGGACCCTCGAGCATGGGACCCTCACCCAAGGCCCCACGCCCGTCCATGTCATCATCCCAGCGCCCAGCCAGTAAAAAGATGAGGAGCTGACACGTGAGCAGGGAGAACCCCGTCGCATGTGCCCTGCTCTCCTGCCCCGCGTCCCCCGCGTCCCCTGCGTCCCCCGCGGCAGCCTGCCGAGCCCCATCCACACAAACAGGGCAGACGACTTGCCATCCTGTCCCCGACCCCGCAGCGTTTATTTCGGACGTGGGAACTTCACAGCAGCATGTGTGGGGCAACGGAGAGCTTTAGCTTCATAGACAGCAAAAAATATAATATATATATAATATATTTCTATAATCATGTTTAAATACTTATCAAGAATAACTACCTCATTATTACTAAGGGAGCCTACACGAAAGACGGGGAGAGAGCCAGTCTGGAGCAGACGGGTCCTGGACGGTGGCAGTTCCTTCCCACTGGGCGTGGGAAGTGTCCCAGGCCGCGTGTCCCCCGATGTTTCGGTGTGCAAGTCGGGTGGGCTGGAGAGGGGGCGGGTGCCTCGTGGGGCGTAGGCAGGAGTTGAGGAGGGAGGTGGAGACAATACAAATGGGGGAGGCGGGTCCTTGTACACCTACCATGTTTCTCCTGCTGCTTTTCGTCACCTGCCTCTTTGAAGAAACCTTTGCCTACGATTCTTCCTTCCTTGAGCTACTGGATAGGACGGGCTGGCACCTACAAACATCCTCCTGTGCTCCTTACACGCTCTCCTTCACGCTCCTCCTTCCTGTCCCGAACTTCCTTTGCCGTGCACCTCCGGTTTCCCTTTGTGGGGACCTCCCTTTCTCCCTCCCTCCCGGGCAGTGGGAGGGGGGCTCCGGCCCCAGTCACTGGTTCTCTTCTGCCTTGGGGTCCCGGCAGGTGCATTCATCCAAGTCACAGTCGGCCGCGAAGGGGATGACCTAGGGGGGTCAGAGAAAAGAGGAGACAACTCGCTATTCACGCCGAGCATCATACTCCTCCCGCCGGGTCCCGGAGGGCACATGGGAGGCCATGCTAACATCACGCCAATGAAACGGGCCCTCAGTTCCCACGCCCGCACGCCAGGGCGCTTCACTTCCTCTAGAAGTGGGTGGCCCAGCAGTAACTACCCCGGAGGAGTCTCCTTTGTGTCATTTTGAGAAGCCAAGGGCACAAAACACACACGTCCAGGGACCTGTAACTCCTGTTTCTGCCACCGCCGATGTCTAGACCCGCTGCTGTTAATGATTTCGCTGCATCAGTATCATCACAAAATCCCTCTAAAGTAGGAAGCGACGGGTAGCGTTTCCTTTTCACAGAGCAGTCAGGTGACTGGACTCCAGGTCGAGACACACTAGCTGGAACACCAAGGCTCCGCCGACCAGCTCCGAGACTCCCCCTGCCCGCCGTCCCTGGAGCCACAGGATGGCCCTCGCCACCTTCGTAAGCACGGGGCCCTGCCTTTCTCACACCCAGGCTCTCCCCGGGGCGCGGTGAAACGAGGCCTCCCTTTGCTCTCTCTAGTCTGTGGCTGGCCTGCCTCCCTGCTGGGTAATTATCCTTCCTTCGTGCCAGACATGGTCCAGAAGTCTGCGCTGTTTGAGCTGCTGACACCAGATGAACATACTTTTGGGGCATCCGTCACTAGCTTCAGAGAGACGGGGGCATTTGGGGGCACAGGACAGGTATGTTTTAATAGTCGGACTGCGCTGGGCACACGTGCCATCTCCTGTGTGTTTCTGATTGGTCAAATCGGCCAACTAGCGTCCAATAGCTTTGGAGCGCTCGGTTTCTTCATCCACGTTACTGTAACATTTCAGCCTACTGAGTTTCCTGTTTAGTGTAAGGACAGCTGCTAATTTAATAGAACCCAGAGCAAAAGGAATCAAAGGCGAAAGGGACCTCTGTCCAGGCTCCGGTCGTGGGAGGGCTCCAGGTAGCCACTCAGCTGACGCTCACAACCTGCTGATAATGTACTTCATAGGGTTATTCATGGGATTACGGAGCCTAATAGCTGGGTTCCCCGCCCCTGGTCATCCCGCCTCCCCAAGGGGGAGGCTGCAGTCCCTGCGTACAGAGACACCTCCTGGGTGGTGAGCGGGTGTGAGTCTTTCAGTGGCAAAAGCCTCGGTTCTCTGAAAGTGAGAGACTTGGTATTTTTTGAGGATCTGCCCTGAAAACCACTGCCCTGGGTCCTGTCACTTTAGAAGCCCCCGCGTTTGCTCATTGTAACCCCCTCCTCTTGACTGATGAAAGAAAACTGGTTATGAAACACCAAGGGGAGCTAGCCATGGCACCTGACTGGGCCCCCCGGGCTGCCGCCCCCACTGCCCCCCCCACCAGGTGCCCTCACTCACCTTCTTGGAGGAGAGGGTGGAGGGGCAGCAGTCGCCTCCGTCGTAATGGCAGTAGGCCCGGTTGTTGATGGTGTCACACCAACCGTCTGCTTGGAAAGGCTGGCAAGGGGGTGGGAGGTCAGTGTCCGAGTCCAGCTTCACCCCCACCCCAACACAGGAGACAGCAAGGAAGAGCCGCTGGGGGGCAGGCTACAAATGACCACACGTTCTCCAGAAACTGAGTCTGAAGATGAGACTGGGGGGTGAGGGGGGGTGAAGGAACGATGATATCTCCCTGAGCACCTGTTCCCGGCCACACAGAGGCCCGGAAGGGCTCACCGGAACTGATAAACTCTTTTTTAGGTTCTTATAATAATAGGCCCTTATGTTGTGCAGGTTACAAAGCAGAGTCACACACTTCAACCCTCGACCATCAGGAAAAAAGCCCTGTGCATCAGGCCTAGGTGGTTCCAAAAGTCCTGTTATCAGCAAGGACACGGAGGTGCAGAGAGATGACAAAGACTGTCTTGGGTCACCAGCCAGAGGCAGGCAGACTTGGGATCGGAAGGCCTGCCCCTGGACTTCGTGGCGCCTCTCACAGATTAAGGACCACCACTCCTACCCCTTCCACAGGTGCTCACACTGAGAGACCCTGGGAGTTCTGAGGGGCTACAAAGACTCCAATGCCGGCCGGCTGCGCAGTGGTCCTCGGGTGAGGGACCCTCATGCTGGGACAGAGAGCGCCCCCCCCCCCCACAACCACCTGTGCGCAGCGGCAGGATGCAGGGTGGGAGCAGAGAAAGCGGGCTGCTCCCTCCCACCCCGCCACCCCCCCTCGGCCGTGAGGCCACAGGAACCAAAGTGGGAAAGGGGCCCAGGCCAAACCAGAGTTAATGGAGTGTTTCGCCCCAATGGGGAAGGCAGGGTAAGAATAGCAACAATCGGTGAAAAACCACCCAGTGGCCCAGGGCGTGGTTCCTCTGGAGCCACTCCTGGAGGGGAACAGCGGCCCCCAGTGGCCCGGAGGACACAGCCACCAGCCCGTCCGCTCAATCACCGTGGCCTTCCCCATCCTCAGTGACGCCCGATGACGGCAGGGCCTCAGAAAACGTCTCTTTGGGCCACAAGACGGTCACCAGACTCCTGAGTTCTGTGGCCACCTTCCAGTTCACAAGTTCCGATCAGCCTCTCTCCCCCATGCTCCTTACATGTCAAATGGGAAGACTGTCCCCTCCTTTGTCATGCTGTGATGAGACACACCACTAAACTTGGAAAGAATGGCCGTTAGATACTTTTCGCCCATTGAGTTACATGGGAACAAGCTCATCCAAGACCTCACTTCAGTGTTTTGGTTCATTCTGTGGAGTCCTGAGGTCACGTGAGCATCATTCCAGATGTGCCCGCTTGCCAATCACTAAAGAGCGGCCACGTGCGGGGCGGAACGCAAGAGCTGGCACCCAGCTGCAGCCACGTCAGCGGGGAGCAGGAAGTGGAAATGAATTCTTTTCCTCACGGGCCTCGCTGGGATAGGAGACCAAAGCTCCCGAGATGAGCACTTGCCTTTGACGCCGGGGCCAGCTGGCTCTGGAGAGCTGGGGTGGCCACACAATCAGGACATGGGTCCATCACCGCAGCCACGTAATAGGACTCAAAATACCCCCACCTGCACCCTCCAAACCTTTCAACGCCCACAGGGCCTCCCAGGAGGACCAGACACAACCACCGAGATTCCCCGGAGTTTTCTGTTTCTTCTCCAAGTATTTGAAGTACATTTTCTCATGCAACGTGACCTGTCCCTTCTTTCTTTTTTGTGCAACTGTCTACAAAAAAGACCACGCAAAACACTCTTCCCACTACGTAAGCATGGCTTCGCTATGGAGGGTTAAAGGGGGAGCTTCCTCTTCACAAGAGCAACAGAAACATGTGGATGGACCAGTAAAGGGGGCCGGGACATCTGTCTTTCCAACGTACTCCCAAGCATGGCTTCTCACCCGAAGGACATCAGGGAAGATACACTGGAAAGAGCAGAAACGATTTGGGAAACTTCTCTAGACACAGCTGCGTTTCTGCCCTTAAAGGGTCATCTGGGAAGAGAAGGGAATTTATAAAAAAGTAGCAGAAATACAGAGAAAAGGTTGGAAAGCCACGAGCATTTAATTTACTGTATACCTATTAGAATTGATTGCTCCTCCCCCAACCTGCCAAAAACAGCTTCTCCACCCAAAACAAACAGAGACTCCCATGGCAACGCGGCCCCGGGAAGAAGCCTGCAATGGAAAAACTAGGAAGGGGAAAGTGACTAACTGACCCCGAGTTTCTTAAGCATCTGAAGGCGGGATGGCGACGAGGGGCTCTCAATCTCAGGAACCGAAAGGTCTCAGACGCGGGACGTCGCTCTGCCCTGAGTGTTTTCCAAATACCTGAACCCTGTTCCTTTAGGAGCTGCCCTCTTCATTTTAACCATTTCTGACCCAAGAAAAAACCTTTATAAAATGTCTACCTCCTTGACTTCAATAATGGTTAGACTACAAAGTCATCGATGTGAACACTTCTCTCTCTCTCTCGCTCTCTCTCACACACACACACACACACACACTCCATTTATCTCTGAGCCTGCCTGACTCAAGCTTCTCAGAATTACACATCAATAGCTCATCTGAGAGTCTGGGCGGCTCCTCTCCGGAACAGCGAGATTGATGATGCCCCTGCAGTCGGCACTACAAGGCTTTTCTCGCCAGGCTCTCCGGGCTCGCTGTGTTCCAGGCGCACAAAGCGGCCGAGTGCACAGCTGCACGTAAGCAAAGGCATGCGAAGGGGAAGAGCTGTCCATCTTTCCCGCCTCCAGTGTTTCGGAAGCTTCTCAAAAGTAAAGAGGACTCCTTCTTTGTGTTATGTTACCTCATGATAACCTGCTGAGGGTGTGGCTGGGTCTCCTGTCCATGGACGGAGTCACTCTTCCCGTCGGTCAACACTGCTTATCCCACATGTAGAGATGCCGGGCTCAGTTATGGGGACACGTAAATAAACAAACCAAACACAACTCCAGCCGTGGGGAGAACCCATTGTAAGCATGGGCTGCTGACTCGTGGGACGAGAGCTAGCACCGAGATGTGGGTGGGAGAGAAGCACCTAATCCGGATTTGGGGGTACACGAGCCTTTGGGGACTGGCTCTACCCATAGCCCTTGTAGAGCAACCCTGGGGCTGGATGACTGGGGGAGGAAGAGGAGCCTGGGAAGAAGAGGGTGAACACGGAGGGCTGGATGGCCCCAGACCGCCCTGTGCAGGGCCTGCCCTTGGGAAGACAGAAGTCCATCGGCTTTGGCTGATTAGCTGGTAACCTCGCTATGACCTGAACTAGATTGAGGACATTTCTCTTCTACGGCTTGTAACGGAACTCGAGACCGCAGTGACGCTCTAAGAGGTTCGTCTGGCCTCGAGGGCTTCCGACCCACAGGCTGGGGTCTCAGCCGAGGGCCCGTGTCCTCTCGGGGGAGACAGGAGCAGAGTCCCGATCAAGTCTCCGAGGTGGGCTGTAGGCCAGAAGGTGTCAGCAGGCTTTGTCTGAGGCCTAACACATTTTCTTCTGGTTTGGGGCCCCTGGTGACTTCCCTTCCCCTCTAGTCCCCCAGCTGCAGAGCTGAGAGAGGATGCTTAAATCTGATCCAGCACTTTGGGGTCATTTACCAAAGGAGGACTTTCAGGTGGCATATTCTACTACCTCTTCCCACTCGGAGATGAATGGGCTCCACGCTACGCCTGGTGGGTTACGTGCACATAAAACCTCTGCCCACCCCCGTGTCCGCCGACGGTGTCTGCGTTCACACTAGGAAAAGGAGGAGGACGCCGTGCCCCTGACACGAGAACTGTGTCTGAGTCGTGATTCTCGTGCAGTAGCAGCAGCCTGGTAGGCTCTGCAGAGTTGAGGGGGATGGGAAACGAGGACCTGGGTCCTCGGGGTCTGAAAGAGGAGCCGGTGATGGTCAGCGTCCTCATCTGACACCGAAACCGAAGCGCAGTCTCAGAGGGGGCATCACCAAACGGCACAAAAACCCATCTCTTCCACGAGAAACACTTGGGGTAAATTGAGATCGAAAAGTAGAAGCAAACAGAATAAGGTCAAATGACTTCTTTGACCTGCAACATTTCCATCTGCTTCCAGGTGCCCAGAGCTTAACAGCTGCTGCCCAGGAAGAAGGCCAGGGCTGTGGGCGTGGTGGCTGAGGGCAGAGGGTCCAGTGTGGGGAAACCTGTGCCCAGGTTTCCGCTTGGTCTTCACGCTTGTTAGGCTCCGAACAAGCCACTGGCTTGTTCCAGTAGCAGCATCCTCATTCGGGAGTGAGAGGAACACCCTGTGGGGCTGTTGTAAGGAACGACTGGGCAAACGGAGGGTCAGCGCTCAGCCCACGGACCTGCCTGCAGGGGGTGTTCAATGCCTCCTAGGTCCGAGCGGGCAGCAGCAGCACAACCTCTGTGACCACAGTTGTGGGCTGGGGTTGGGGTCCCCTCCACAGAGACTCTGGTCAGAAAAACGTCACGATTCCGCCGCTGCCGCCACCTTAATAGTGTTGCAGCCCTGGGTGTGCCCGAGCCTCCTGCCTGTTCCCTTCCCCACCCACGCGCCCATCGGAGTCAGGAAGCGGTCGGGTGACGAGGGAGGGGGTGTGGAGCTTATACAAACAGAGCGGGGCAGGCCCGACTGGCTTCTGGACACGAAGGCTCTCCTCAAAACCATGGTGGAGACGTGGGTGTCTAGGCCCCTGAAAAACCCCAGACCGTCACTGACACCTCGTCCCTGACGTGCGCCACAGGCAAACAGGAAGGTGAGAAGGCTCGCTGTGCCCTAGCCTTCCGCCAAAACAAGCCCCTGGCAGCCCCCTGTGTTTGGCCGCAAACAGAGCCCCAACAGCAGGTTTCCCACCTCACACACACACACACACACACACACACACACACACAAAACCGCCTGTTGCCTCCCCATGCAGCTGCCTCTCGTCTTGGTCCCACTTGGCTCCAGGCTTCTCACCCATTCCTGGGGGGGGCGGGGGGGGTTGGGCAGGGGGCATTAGATCCCCAAATACCAAAGAGGCCCGGGGATGTTTACAGACAGGCTGCGTTAATCTGGGCCAGGAAAATACCAGCTCCAACTCAGCGCCCTGCTTCTCAAGAGAGAGCCATGAGATGACAACAGCTGTCCCTGGGTCCCTTTCACGCTACCCTAGGGGACTTAAAAACCAATGACACAGCCCTCCTGCAAATCTGTGACCTGTCCTGTGGAGAAACACCACCGCAGAGAGTCACTGCTCTGGCCTTCATGTGACCCAGAGGCCGCACCTACGGTGAGACTCGCTGTACCTCTGCCTTTCACCCAAACCCCCCAAGGCTGTGGCAGCACCACCACCCCCTTTACTCCTTCGGCAAAGCTCCTGTCTCGGTCAAGGTCACTGGCTGGCTCTGGAGCATCAGAGCGACCCCGTGTCCTAGAGAAAAGCCTTCTTTCTCCTCCTCCCTCAGTCTCACTGGACCCGCCAAGCTTCCCCTTTTCTCTGGAGCAGCTCATCCCCAGTGGCCGCTAGTCCAGGTTTGATAAAGCCCATGATTGCCACCCCTTTGCTGCCAAACTCTGATTTCATGGCCACGCCCACCTCCCTCCTGGCACCACCCAGCAAGGCTTCTGCAGACACTGCCTGGTGGCCATGGCAGGGGTCCCCAGGTGGCCAGACTGCTGGGCCCCGGAGCACCGATGTTTGTGATGGGAACTAATGAGGACGCACCACCAAACCTCACTCACATCTTCACTGCAAGGCTGGGGCCACCGTTAATCCTCCTGATTTGGCTTTTGCTGCTTTCGTGTTGAGGATGGCATAGGTGACCTGCAAGGTCCCCCAACACTGTCTTGCCACATGGCATCAGGCTCCTTTAAAACAGGAATGGATTGCCTGCTGCTTGTCCAGGGACTCTTCTGCCCCTTCTCCAGCGGACTGGAGCCAGGGTCAGAGTCAGAGACCTTGTCAGGGTCAGAGACAGAACTTCCAACAAAAAGGCTTGACCTCTGCCGCAGCCAGGGGGCGACACTTCCTCTTTGTTCCCTTTGCCATTATTCCCCGCTCCCTCC
Source organism: Sturnira hondurensis (assembly GCF_014824575.4). Lineage (NCBI taxonomy): Eukaryota > Metazoa > Chordata > Mammalia > Chiroptera > Phyllostomidae > Sturnira > Sturnira hondurensis. The sequence continues at coordinate 7,420,013 of NW_028094846.1, read as the reverse complement.
CCTCAGCACTAAGTCCCCCCCCCCATCAGAACAATGCCTCACGCACCAGGGCGGGTTCCTAACGAGTATTTGGTGAGTGAGAATCACTCCCCCAGTCGACTTCACCAGCTAAGAAGGCAGGATATTTCTCCCTTTCCGCTCCTCCTGCCTTTGCCCCAAGATAAGGCGCCTTTTCTCCGTCTGGTTCCCTGGCCTCCCCAGATATATGTTCTCATTATCAATTATTCTGAAATGTCACCTGGAAGCAGCTTACTGTGGCCATCCAGCTACAACAGATCCTTCGAGAACCCAGATTAAAGATTCGGAAGAAGGAAACTGAGAGCATAATCTCAGGCCACCACGGACACCCTGCTGAGCAGGTGGGACCTGCTGCCCGGCCCCCGCCACCTCTGTGGCTCCTCACTCACCCAGGCCCCCAGCCGAGACCACACCCCACGTGACAGGAATGAGCTGTGGGTGGTGTCCAAGAGCCCACATGGCTTGGGGGGGGGGGCGGAGCAGAGGGCCTGACGAGGAAACAGTGAAAGTCCGAGGTGGGAAACCCGCAGCTGGGAGAAAGGAACAGAGAGCACGTGGGTCCTGCTGGACCCCACTCAGACTTCCAGCCTCTGCTTCTCTCTGTCCCCGTCTCCCGGTGCCCTGGCCTCCCTGCGCCCCCCACACACACCCTCCTGCCAGGCAGCCGGCAAGCCTTGGCACCCCGGCCTGCCCCTGGAAGGTGACAGGGAACGCAGACCGTGGGAGGAAATGACAATATTCATTGTTGGGGTTAAATATTTTTCTTGGCTCTCCTGCTGTTTGTTGAGAGTCCTTTTTTTCCCTCCCACCTCTTCTGTCATTCCTCCCCACTCCCTCCTTCCATTTCATCTTCGTCCGCAGCCATCAGGCACACGCGGAGAAATTTCGAGGAGAGAGCAGAGACTTCTAGGGTGGAAATCGAGGGGGTTCCCAAAGCCCTTTGCCACACCTGGCTCTTCACAGAGACCCTGCCCCTGGGAAACATCTAAATCCACACTCTTTGGGGTTTTCACAAGCGTGCATGGGGTATAACACACAGTACTGCCTTCTCACACGCTGTTTCTGTATGTATACAGAGTATACGTGTGTAGATGTATGAGTATGCATGCACATTACACATAAATAGGGTGCATATGATACATATATTTCATATATGATATATGTATATAATCAATAACACATGATGTTTATATTACATATATATAACCTTAAAACCTATCTATTTTATACATGCATACACATGTTAGAATTTCTTGGAAGCTCCAGGAATAAGAAATAAACCTAAAGGTAAAAACATTTTTACAAACGCCACACCGTCACATGGAAGCAAGACACTAGTTTCAGTCCATGTGTGGCGTGTGCTGCATGTAAGGTGCATGCCTGTGAGGTTTGCCCTCCCGCCCTCAGGAGCCTCTCACCATAACCTGGGAGGCTGGCATTGTGACCACACTAATTTCGCAGATGGAAAGGACAAGGACCAGTGCTGTGGTGGCTCCTGTGTGAAGACATGGCACCCCCGTCCGAGGCCCAGGCCTGTGCTAGCCACCCTGGCTTGCCTGGCCACAGGCCTCCAGCACTGTTGTGTGACAGTGACCTGTCTCTCGCCACTCCTCAGTGCTGTACGACTGGCCCGGTCTCGCCCCACACTGTGAGCATGAAGCAACCCCTTTCTGTCTGGGGAAAAGCCAGCGTCCCGGGCATCCATGACACAGGTGTCACCTGGAGTATTTGACTATCAATTTACCCCAGGAACCTGCTGTGGGGCCGGCGGCAGGAGCCCTGGGCACTCGGAGGGACCCGCAGTGAACGTGCCCTTCGGTCCAGGGCCACACAGTGGATTCTACGTCCAACGCATGACAAACCCCTTGTCCTAAAGCCCCAGGGTCACTGGCCCTGCAAAAGGCAGCATCCACACGGTATCGGAGATAATGGGGAGGAAGCCGCAGGCCAGCAGAGGACTCCTTCCCCAGGTAGTCAACAGCGCAGCAGAGAGCCACTGTTCAGAAGAGGGAAGGGGCTGGGACCGGGCACAAAGGCTTCGGGGAGAATGTGGGATTAGGCTTGACATTTGAGGATGGACGGGATGCAAGAAGAGAGGCGAGGAGGAAAGTCCCAGCGGCAAGGCTTCTACAAAGCAGGCTTTCCGGTGGCCGGAGACGAGATGCACCTGTGGCCCCCTGCCTGGAGTGTAAACGGCCCAAGTTTGGAACCAGGTCAAAATCTCCACCCAGAGGAATCTAGTCCTGAAGATGACAGGGAGCAACGGAAGGGTTAGGGTTGTTTTTGAGCAGAAGAACATGATAGAAGTTGTGCTTCCAACATCCGAGCTGGGAATGGTGGGGAGCGTTCAAGAGAGAGAGGGAGGGATTCACAGCAGGCCAAGGTCGACCTCCAGCAGACGTGAACCGACAGCAGCAGCCATGGCTGGGTGTCAGGTGCAAACGAAAAAAGCAGGCCAGAGGGAAGACTGTGGAGGAGAACCGTCAGGACTTGGCAAGGGGTCATATTTGGGCAGAGGGCCAACGGGGATGAAGGCTCATCTATGACATGTTGACTATTCATATCGTGCTAAGCTCTTCTCAAAAAAAAATTTTTTTTCTCATTAGAAAAGCTAGAAAGTACCTTTCCTACATCTCAGGACTGCGAGACGCAGTACGCCTCTGCCCCTCCCATTGCAACACGGGCTGGAAGGCCCCCGCACCCTCCCCCCCCCGCCGACCCTGCCAGTCTCCCCCACAATGCCGACGGGACGATTTTGTCGCCCCAGTAACATCCAGGTCCAGCTGAGTTGAGGGCTGGCAGGAGGGAGGTGTCGTGTTTATTCGAGAATATGTTCTTGCCAACAGTCTTGTTTCTCTTAGCCCTGGTCTGATCTTCAGTCCCCATGCCCACGAACGGCTCCAGTCATGGGGCTGATTACTGTGGTTCTCGGCCTCAACCTGTCACGCCATCCACGGCCACTGGCGGCCTCTTCTGTTCCCCGTTCACTGGGTGGGCCGTCCAGTCTCACTTTCCCCCAGATGGAACCCATTCTCTGAGCAAGTGGCTTGTTTACATTCCCTCTATCGACGGGATGCTTGTCTGTGTGTCTTGCTCACTCATCCCCTGAGCGGTGCATCTGTTTCACAACAGGCCCTCCCGTCGCACGTCCCGGTCTCTGATCCCCGAGAAGCAGGGCTCGCTGGCACACCTCCCCTTTCTCCTCTTTCGCTGGCTTCAGGCTCCCAATGCCCGGGGAGGCGTCCCCACAGGTGGCCAGCGTCCCGTGGTCACTCCTCGGCTGGGCTAACCCTGCATTCCTGGTTTATGTGTTGTTTGTTTGCTCTCGACCTTCCTACCAGTCAAAGAACAGAGACTCCGAGAACAGACCGCCTGGGCTCACATAGGAGTCCCGCACGTGGGCGAGCGCTCCGCCCCTGCGCTTCCTCACCAGTGACGCAGGGAGGGCAGGGAGGGCAGGGAGGGCAGGGAGGGCGGTGAGTGCTCACAGTGTGTACCCGGCACACGATAAACACTCAGCTACGTCGGTTCACGGACTGTGAGAGCAGGGTGGGCTGTGTGTTTCCTGAGTGTGCTGAGCCCGCGCACTCTGGGGACTGATGTCCCCTGCCGGTGAACAGGGACGGCGGCCCTCCCGGGACTGGCTACTGGAGAGGTCACCCTTTCCCTCTAAGAACTCTGATCGGAAATCCCAGGTACCTTGCTCACCTTGCCCAATGGGGGGATGGAATGACTACAGAACATCTCCTTAGAAGGCAAAAGCAATGAGCCGAGTTCTCTGAAACACTGATCGCCTCTCTTATGTTCTACTGTTGACAACTGTTGCAGAAATGTTGTGTCAAGGTTCGGCTTTGGTCCCCAGATAGCTTATTAATTTTTTTCCCATCACTCCTACCTCCATGCCGGACTTCACTCCCCCAACCCCGACTGCACCCAAAACACTGTATCCACTTCCGCCACAGGGTCTCCTGCCTTTCTAGAAAGTAGCTGGCATACCGAGGGGTTAGAGACAAATACAAATCTGTAACTAAATAAAAGATAAACACTAAGGTAAAAAAACAACAACTTTGTAGAGAGTTAGGGACAGACAAGTATTTGGGGGAGAAACAGGAGCATACTCGGCACCTCCAAAATTATGTGGTGAAGGCAGCCACCTACTATGCAAAACTGAGAGACTCAGTTCTGTGTACCATTTTCTGTCCAGGCAAAGTGAGTGCAAGCAAAACTCTCGTGGTGACAGGCTAGACTGGGTTGCCCCAAAAGGTGTATGTTGAACCCCCAACTCCCAGTACGTCGCTATTTGGGGGTATAGCCTTGGGAGGCAATTACTTGATGGGACCAATGCCTTTCTAAGAAGAGGCACAGAGCTTCCTCACTGTCTCATGTAGACACAGCGAGAGGTGGCCGTTGGCACCCCAGGCAGCCAGCCTGCACCTTGGGCCGGGACTCCCCCGGCCTCTAGAACTCTGAGAAATGAACATTGGCTGTTTAAGCCACTCAGTCCGTGCTATTGTGTTACAGCAGCCGGAGGAGACGAGCACACATGCCTTATTCAGGGAATTTATTAATGTAGCTATTTTTACGGATTTGTCAACCCAAAGGATTCCCAGAGACCCTGTCTGAAAGGAGGGATTGTGAGAGGGGTTACGAAGAGGACGGGCAGGAGGCAGCTCGCACGGGGAGGCCGAGAAGTGAAAAGGCAGCCGGCTTCGGCCGTTCAAAAACAGGCAACTCGGGAGGGTCTGGCCCTGGGCTGGGCGCCCAGGCAGGAAACCGGGGCGGGTGAGTACAGCCCACAGGTGGGGCCGGCTGCAGGGGCTCTCTACCCAGCTAGGGTGTCACCGGGGCCGCAAGGGGTTCTCAGGCCAGAGACCGGCCACCCCTGAACCCCCAGCACTGCAGACACGCTCCACCAAGTTGACCATTTCTCCCATTAGAGAGACTTCAGCTGAATCTAATCTCACATTTTAATGCGTCCTCACATCGCCTGGTGAGGCGGGCTAATATGATTATCCACGTTCCACCGACGGGGAAAATGAGACCGAGGGCCATGCCCAGGGACACGTGGGGAATGAGCAACAGAGGGGAAAATTAAACTGAGGCGATCTAAACTTCCAACCCACCCATGAGAGAGAGAGACAGGACGTCAGGGAGCGGGTTTCACCTCTGCCTGTTCAAGGCCTTTCACAGCTGGGCATGTTCAGTTTACTACCTGTTGTCTCCAATGAACAAATCCATGAAAAAATAAAATACTATTTCTGAATGCCAATATGTCATATTCAATGCGTAAGAAATTTGCCAAACACCACGCCAGGAGCAGCCAAAGGAGAGAATAAAATGAGCCTCACTTCGCCAGGTGTGAATATTAATGGGCTCTTTGGGACATGTTTAACACCAAACTAGATCGGGGTGGGTGGGTGCCAGCACAAAGCATCCGACATGCCCCCCGGCCTCTAGAAGCGGGCCTCACCGGACCCTCAGAGTAGGCACACCACCACGACAGCGCACGCTTCCCGCTGCTCGTCACCCCCCACAGCAGGCGTTTCGGCGTCACGTGTTGGCAGACTGCTGGCCGAGGGTGTCTCACAGCCCCCTGAGACATTACTGTCTGAGGGGGCCCCAGAGTGTCATCCATCCCCCCCCAACCCAGGGAACTTCCTTTCCAAGTCCTCTCCCACCATCACACCCAACGCCTACACAGACCCGCTTCCGCCGCAGGGACGGTCTCATCCTCAGCCCCTTCTACCCCTTCCCTCTCCGCTTCCTCCGTCCGGGGACACGGCTGTTATTTAGTTCAGCTGAGAGATGCCAAGGTGCTGGCTGTGAAGTCCAAATGTGCCACCGTGCTTTTCCCCCTGAACTGCCAGTCTCAGCACCGCGTCTCTGTGATGCTGGCATTCACGCTCGCCAGCCAGCTCCGCGTGCCCCTGACCCACTTGCAGTGGCGTGAGGCCATGTGACCACGCTCTGATAAACGGGAAGGAAAGCAGGAAGGACGTGCTGTTGCTGGTCCACGGACTCGAGAGTTACCGGTCTTTGCCTCTACTTGGTCTCTGCCTCTTTGCGGGGCAGCTATGGAGACCACGCCCTGAAGGGACCGAGGAATAAGAAGGACGCGATGGACAGGTGCCGTAGATGGGCGAGTGAGAAATACATCCTCCCTCCTGTGAAATCACGGAGACTTCAGGGCCGACTGGTGCCCACAGCCCGTTCTGATGCCTGCTGGGTCAACACTGGCCACAGAGGACAAGTCCAAACTCGGCCTGGCACCCAAGAGCCTGAGTGAGGTACCTCCTCGCTTAGGTCTTCAACCTCCAAATCATTCCACTCTTGTTCACGCTCCCCAAGATCAGCTTCCCTGAGCAGACCGGCGCTGTTTTCTGTGACACGCCACTGGGGTTATGGGGTTGTCTGCTCTGCAGCCTTATCATAGCCACGCTTGCAGGATACGGAAATTGCTGTCGGAAGTGGGGGGCTGCCGTGACGATGCGCCGACACCCTGCTCCTGGAACAGTGTGTCAGGGAGCAAAGGGACTGTTTCAGGGAGCTAGACATCAAATCGCTCTTTCAGTAGCGGAACAACGTTTGATTAAATGTTTCCTGCAGTTGTTAGGGGGGGAGTTACAACGTTCGCTGTTACGACTTGCAGGTCAGACAGTTTACTTCACAGCCTATCGGCTTTGGGTAAAGAGCGTTAAGGAAGAATTTACTAGGGTCAGCTAGTGGTCACTGCCTTCGTGGGATGAAGGACCGCAACGAAATGAGCTCGGCGAGGACTTGCTGCTTTGCCAGCAGAAGTGACAGGGACCTCAGAGCACTGATCCCAGGACTTGCTGTACTGAAACACAAGGCTGCTTCTCATCGGCAACCAGCCCCGGATAAAACCGAGGGGTGTCCTGGGCTGGTAAGGCCATCTAAGATGGAAGGTAAGACTTCCTCTCCGGCGAAGACCACACAAAGGGGTGGACTTGTTAAGGCTTTTCACTGAACAAAGTGACTCACAGAAAAGAGACTAAGGACTTCGTCCTAGAGAAGCCCCATAAACTTGGAAAACCTACAAATAAACCTATGGAAAGGGCTCTGGCTGGTGTAGCTCAGTGGATTGAATGCAGGCCTGCAAACCAAAGGATTGCGGTTCGATTCCCAGTCAGGGCACACTACCTGGGTTGCAGGCCAGTTCCCAGCAGGGGATGCACGAGAGGCAACCATACATTGTTATTTCTCTCCCTCTCTCCTTCCCTTCCCCTCTAATGATAAATAAATAATAAAAGTTCTTTAAAAAAATTAAAAAATAAATAAAATAAACCTATAGAAAGAGACAGATCTTGAAAAGCCTTGTGAGGACAGTGCACTTGGAATATGGATTTGACGGAAGCTAAACGAACACAAATCCAGTCAAGTGCGGGAGAGTTGAACGGCGGAAAGCACCGTCAGCTTGGGTCAATACAGGCCCCGAGAGAGCCCCAGTCCCCTACGCTCTACCAGGAGAAAGCAGGCTGAGAAAGTTACATAGCTCGCAATGCAGCGGTATTCCCCAAGGTTCTCTTTTTGTGACCCAAGAGAATAATGGGGGAAAAAAGAACTTCAAACAGAACCAAGAGCCACGAAGAACAACAGACCTAGGACTCCATCCAGGGATCAATCAAAGCTGTTAGATGAAGGGCATTCCCTGGTCTCAGGGAGGGGTGCTGGGAAACGCCCTCAGAAGGGTTTTGGAGTTGGCCTGGACCAGTGACGGTTAGGAACCTCTCGCTATTCGCCTCCAAAGAGGGATGTTTATGGCGGCGGTCTTGTCCTGCTCCGCGTTGTCCACTGGGTATCTGGAAGGCAGGGAACCTGGAATGTTAGCACACTGGGCTCCAGGTTAAGAGACGCTGCCTTGCAACTGGTGTAAATCATGCTGGTCTAGGTTTCGAGCCTAATGTTCCAACTGGGTAAGACTTTCGGAGGGGCCTGGAGTACGGTGGAGTGAATCTGAACACAACCAATGTTTGTGACGGGCAGATACTATGTATCACACACTCGCAGTTCCTTTCACGCTCCCTGCCTTCGTCGGGACCTCATCAACAGCAGGGCACCGCCCCCCTTCCTGCCGACTGTGGACCTGGCTGGACGCTTTGCCTTGACCGATGGACTGTGTGTGGCACGTGCCACCTGAGCCCGCAGGTTTGGAAGGGCCTGGCGTGCCGTGGCAGGCCCCTGGGTATACCTGAACCCGGCCCAGAACCTACATCAGAACCACTTCAGTCACCCCACAGAGATGTACATGAGGAATATGCTTTGTTACTCAAAGGCAACACTATCTGGGAATTGTCAGGGCAGCGTTATTACAGAAAAATGCAAGGACAGCATCACGCCACTTCCTTCCACACCTTTGCCTTTCCGTGCGCTGATCTCCTTCTAAACCCACTGCGGAGAGCGATGCCTGCGTAAGGGCTTCTCCGCATGGTGGAGGCGTGTTACATGCTTAATTCTCTGTGCTCCCACCTCCACCGCAGACCCTGTGCTGGGAACTGATGTTCTGTAATCTCCCCACAAAGGAGCACCCAGAAGACGATACTTTAAGTGAAGAAATGAATAGATGGACCTGAAGTGTTGATAATGTTCGTGTGGAAACCATGGTGTCCCCTGGAAAAGGAAGCTCTGAGACTCGTACAAACCCCGGCCACCAGGGGGAGCAACAAGCCTTCAGACTGAGAGATGGGGTGAGGCTCAGACCCAAAAGAGCTGGATGGATTTGTTTTTTCATGTGTTGGCATTCGGAGCCCTTGATTCTGCAGCAAAGCTTGGAGAGGTGGGAAGACACCTCCCATGCATGAAGTACTGTGCATTCCTGGGTTAGAACATATTTTCTTTGGGGGTTACTGTGGTTTCTTCTTTTCTTTTACTTTTTCTCCAGCTTTGGAAGCATCTCATGCTTGCACTAACAATAACAACAACAAAACTCTGAGGCTGGCCCAGCATGAATCAGGAGGGAATGTGTACATGCGGCGGGTGCAGGGGCGGGGGGGGGGGCAGGAGGGAGGGAGGGGAGAAGAAAAGAGAAACACTGTTGCCAGGCGCTTGGCACAAAAAAAAATGCCACGCACCCCAGGGGGCTGGCACGGGGCGGGGGTAGGGTGGGCAGCAACATCTGTGCTTGGTGGGGATTCCGGGGTGCGCGGGTGTGGGTGTGTGTGCTTGTGTGTGTGCATGCGCCTGTGGAAGGAAACACCTGGGCGCCGTGCTTCGGGAAGCCTGCTCGGGGCTCCAGCCGCCCTGGCCTGAAGCGCGGCCCTCCCCGGCGGCCTCTCACCGCGGCTGCCTCTGCAGCCAAGTTCGTCTGCAGAGGTATGCTGCAGGCTAGGACGGCTGTGGAAAACAAGCCCGAGAAAAGCCACAAGCGCCTCCTGACCCATTTGAATCTTCTCTCCTGCCAAGTTCTCATTACTGGTCGTGCATAGGAGGAAAACAATGTATAAGACAGAACCAGCCCTGGAGCCTCTCCCGGGAAACAAAGGGCCCGCCGAGGGTTCCCGGGCTGGGGCGCCGAGGCGCACAAGAGGCAGGGCAGCTGTTTACCAAAGGGGTTCGAAGGCCCATTTTCTCTTATTCTTGTTACTCTGGTCAATGAAATAGAGGACAAAGAAGGCGGAGGGTTTGTGTCCTCTGCGAACGGTGGGCACTTACCCAAGGGGGAGCCTGGGAAGCAAGGCCACCCCAAGGGTGGGGCTGGGGCCCTGCCACCAAACCTCCCATCTGCGCTGGGTCTGCCCCTCAGGCCAGGATCGGAGGCCCAGGTGGGCGCCTGCGCTTTGTAAAGGTGGCTGGGGCCAAGGCCTGGGGGGACCAAGGCCGAGTACGTGGAGACAAGTGGAGGTCTGTGCCTCACCACCGCCAGCTACAGCTGTGTTCTCTCTTCCTGGTCACTCCCCTGGGGACACTGGTGGGAGCATGGAGGACGTGTCACCTGCCTCAGCCTGGCCTCACCCCAGGAGGCTTCTCCCAAGGGATGAGAATCATGACGATAATCCCGTATGAGGGGGTGGCGTTGTAGTGTCTACGAATGCTTTCCCAAACATTACCACGTTTGAGAGCAAAAGAACATTCTAAACCAACCAGGGGAGCTACCTTCCCATGGGTCACGTGACCAGAGAGATACACGGACCCAGCTTTCTCTCCTCCGTGTGCCAACAGCTCTCAGGCTGAGGGGACCTGGGGCCCGGTCTCGGCCCAGCCCGAGGGCCAGTCCAGGGCCCTGCCAACTGCAGACCCCCCACAACGATGATGATGACAAAGGAGCCTCAGTAGAAAAGACGCCCAACGGAGCCATAAAACTCAGGGCCTCCTGGTAATCTTTTCACTCCTCACTTTGGCCCCATTTCTCTTTTCCCCCGCAGTGATAGAGCTGCTTCCTAAGTCTGCTGCCCATCGGCCGGTCCTCTCCAAAGCTTGTGGCTGCCCTGCCCTTCCCTCCTCACTCGGACACTCACAAGTGTCCACTGAGCCTTCCCCCTCGACCGTCACTGCTCCGTCCTGAGGACTCGAGATGTAACAGGGAATAAAACGGAGTCCCACCGTGGGGAACATGGACACCAACTGTAGTAAGTGCGTGCTTACTGAACGATGAGAAAGGAGCAGTCTCATTTAACAAAGAAAAGGTGGCAGTGTAAGGCAGCCCTGCACACGGGGGTAGGTAGAGAATGAGGAGGGACAGCTGTAACTGTCGAGCCGGTGGTCCGACGGGGGACACTGGCAGGGTGGGCGCAGCCCCCGGGAGGACTTTGGCTTTTGCGAGTGAAATGAGAGACCCCAGAGGGCCTTGGCGGGGGTGCTTGGATGTCAGCAACCGTCTAGCAGGACCTTCTGCCCGCTGTGCGGAGAACAGAGGGTGATGCGGTGGGGTCGTGGTGAGACCAGCCAGGATGCTGCTGCCAGGGCCCGGGGGCAGGTGATTCTAGCTCCACCAGGGTGAGGGCAGCCAGGGACCTACTTTAAAGGCAGAGCCGGTGGGACTGCCCGACGGACAGGAAGTGGATGGCAGGAGCAAGGGAGGAATTAAAATGACCCCAGGGGCTCTGCACCGGGAAAGGTGGGGCCACGCACGCAGAGCCCTCTTGCTCTGAATTCCGCCCTCCAGACCTTCTCTCTGGCCAGTGTCGTTGCCTCCCCACCTTCCTCGCAGCCAGCAGACCTGCCAGCTCTCCTACCCCGCCTTGCACCTCCGGTCTCCAGACTCCCCACCAGGCTCACTGCCCACGGCCAGTGAGTCCACTCACGTCTGAGCCGCCTTGAACGTCTTTCTGTGGCCACGGGCACTATTTCCCACCCACAAGACTACCTGTCTCACTCCCCGCACTGAGCTGAGAGGGCGAAGGGGCGGGCCTGGCTGGCCATCCAAATGAACCGCACGGGTGCTGACTGCTTCAGCCGGGCGTGGGTTTTACTCTTGTAGAATTAAAGTCAAGTTTAAACAATACACTAATAATAGCAGAGCTGAGATTTGAACCCATCAGTCAGGAGTTGAAATGTATGCCCTTTTCACACATGCTGCCCGCTGCCATTTGTTACATCCCCCAAACCAATCTGGAAGTGTAACCCGCCCCTCCAGCATCGCTTCACTGTTGGGTGAGGCAGAAAACAGGCATAAAAAATCAAATGTAACAGACGCAACAGAACGCCTTGCTAGCACTCGGTCATTATCGCGCACAAGTATTTAACAAAATAATTTCACTTACAGGAATTATCTATTTTACTAGGGTGCACTGGAAACAGTTTGAAATCTATGACCCTTCTGAAGGAGCCCGTCCACACGATTAACTACTGAAGGCTTTGTACAAATGACCACGACGGCAAACGGCAGGCTGGTGCGTGTTCCAGAGGGTTTGAGAGCAATCTCGGTGGATGGGCTAGGGTGGGCTTAGGCTGCATGGAGGACACATTTTAGCAGCAGTTAGAAATACGAGTGCAGCGAAGTCCCTATGAGCAGAGAACAGGGGTATTTACAGATATGTCCTGACTATATTCGCTCACTGCTAATTCTCACAACCTCGGCATAATGACCGGGAAGCATCTGGAAGGTCGGGCAGGTGGAAGACAAGACGGCTGCACGTCTGCGGTGTCCGTTCTGCAGGCACGTTAATACCGGAATCGTCTGCAAGCTTGGACTGGGCGTAAACAATCAGAACGACAGGAAAACCGGGAAAAGCATGGCGTACACCAGGAACAGGGTGCGGCGGGAGGAGAGAAGGGGACAACCCATGTCGTACAGAGAGTTAACAGGGTGAGAAGGTGGCCCACCCAGGAGGCCCGAAGACAGAGAAGCAGAACGCAGCCGGGTAGAAAGGAAGCCACAGCGTGGTCCCCCGGGAGCTTCAACAAGCACAGATTCTCAGGGATGTCGTTAATCTAGATGAGGTTTTACAATTTGCACGGTGGTGCTTTTAATGCTTTATTAAAAAGGGGAAAAAAAGGCAGGGAAAGAAAACAATGGGTTTTGCTTTCAAAGTGAAAACCCAGCCCTAATTAGCACTTGGAGTTGGGCTCTCAGAGTCCAGCTGGAGGAGCTGAAGTCGAGCCCCGCGGCGAGCGGGACCCTGGACGAGCCCAGAGGCGGCCCCACATTTCAGTCGGGTGCAGCCTGCACAGAGCTGGCAGCCGAGTTCACAAACACATCTCCAGGGGACTGGAATTTGGCAGCACGCGGGCCTGGAAGACGGCTCCAACTTAAGCTAATTTTCAGTTTTTCTCTGGGTTTTAACACGTCCAACACATATTCAGACTCAGGCTCACAAGAACCGACACCACCCCGACCAGAGGTGGAGTTGCTGTCCCCAGTGCGGGCTGCCAGGCCATTGTTCTTTCCACAGTAATGAACCCCTTTTCAAACAACCCCTTTCACCCACAAATCCTAAGGAACTTGGCAAGACAGGAACAGAGAAGCCTGCCCATCCGACCAGCCCCCGGGGGGAAGCAGGGGAGGCCTGATAGTTATTCCCGACTTGTAAAGAGCTAAAATATGGCAAGGGGAAGTTCGGTTGCTGCCGCTTATTTAAATGACAAGACAGAAGTGAAAAGGATGACTTTACGGTCACACAGTGCCCAAGTGACCAAGCTGATGTAGAGCACTGGGCCCATAGATGTCGTTATAAAGATCCGTTTTTCTCTTGCTAATAAGGAATTTATAGAGACATACTCAGGTGAGTGGTGTTTTTTTTAACCCTACCCCCACATCAGGTGAGTGTTTTTTGAAAGATGAGTCACACTTTGAAATTCAAGTTGGGGGCATTTACCAGAAGTATTCTGTGACTAGTGCTGGAGAGGCATTGCTAAAGCAGAGGGTAGAGAGAAATCCTAGATAAAAACGAGAAGACTAGGAAGAGCCGCCGAACTGGTTTCACTCTGCAGCTGAGGGGGAGAGACAGGAGAAAGGCGTGGAATCAGAGCAGGGATCTACTGTAGGTGTCCCGCACCAGGGCCACCGTCGAGAACAATCTTCCTCGAGCTCTCAGCCAGCGGGTCTCAGAGCTGAGGCGCCACCCGAACCACCTGGAGGACTCTGGAACACTGGTGGCTGGACCCCAGGCCCAGAGTTCTGACCCCAATGTCAGGGTGCACCCTGAGAATGTGAATTCCTGGCAAGTTCAGGGACCACAGCAGCCCCCGGGAACCTGGTTCTCCGTGGTGGCCGGGTGGAAGTCCCGGGTCTCTGGGAGCTCCTGGGGCTGACTCACTGTGGCCCTCGCGAGTCTCACCGCCTGCCCGCAGGAGGCCCGAGCCTGGTGCGGCTGCCCCAGGGTCCCCCAGACCCCATTTCACTTCACCTTTAGAGTAAAGCCCCTCACACTGAGGGTTGTGCTGACATTTTGGCCTCTTGTGATGGAGCTGCACATGGTCAGATACAATGGCCTGCAACACTTTACCTACCTACCTACTTACAAATCTCACGTCTTGTCATAAAAGAACAAGCAGACAAAATCCTAACGAGGGATGAAGCCCTTCCCCAGAAAGGGCCCCGCCTCAGGCACAGGCCAGTTGTCCCTGCTGCCCAGGCACCGCCTCCTCCCGCCCTCGCCTCTGATCCCCGTCACTCACATCTGCACGCAGGCATCCTGCGCCCCAGAATCACACACATCCATCTCCTGGAGTGACGGGGCTTGTCAGTCGGACGCCAGCTCCCCTCTCCCTTTCCTTGGTTCAAACTCCGGGCAAGAAGAGGAGGCGCAATAAAAACCCCACTTCCACGCCATCATCTCCACCTCATCAGTTATAGACTGGCCCCCGCACCCCATCGAGACCCAGGCACAAACCCAGGCAATGCCTGGGAGTGTTGAGAGGCACTGTCCCGGGCGCAGCTCACAGGGCTACCATCTGGAATACAAATACCACAGGGAGAGGTCCCAGGCAACACCGAAGAAAGAATCCGAGGAATGGTGGTAGCAGCTGGAATGAGTCAGTGGAAGCACTGTTGTTACCGACTATAAAAGCACAGAGACAGGAGAACTGCCCATCTCCGTCTGAGTGAACGCAGCTGGTCTGCCCGGCTGAGCTTGTCCCCAGGCCCCCTCACCTGCTCTTTCCACTCACGGTTCCCTCCTGTACAAATGGTCTGTCATTAAGTAACTCGTAGGGTAATTATAATTAATTTGGAATTTGTAATTAACACACAAAAATCTCTCCACCGGTTGCTTAAAGGAAACACAGATAGGTTTACAGTTAGACCAGTGGCACCCCAATTTACAGGGAGGAGAACACCCAACCACCTGTGTCTGAGATGGCAGAAAATCTCCATCCGTGACACGGAGCTGGCAATGCATGCTCCTTTAAAGTGCTTCCAAGACTGAAGGGCCCTTTAAATACTTCCCCGTAGCACCGTGTGCACGGTCCAGCACTTCCGGATGCGCTCACGCAGACCAGCTTGACGTCCTAGTTTGCTCAGCTTCAGCCCTCTGTTTTCTTTCTGCTCTTAATGGGGGTTGGTGGCCGTTCGCTCCTCTCCATGTGAACGACTCCCCACAGGAAACTATTCACCCCTTCATCTCTATCCTTCTCTTCTTGGGCTTAAGAATCCCAGTTCCTCTCATTTTCCCCCAAAGGTATTATCATCAAGGTGTTGATATCACTTCCGTTGCCCTCCCAGGCTCTGCGTTTTCGAATGGCTATGGACACCAGATCTATGGAGAGAACGGGGTCAGACCACTGGTGGGCACAAGGACGAGTCTGCGCCCCACGTGGGCGTCCTGTGGGCCCCGCTCACATGCACTGCACCTTGTTGCTTCAGGAACGGAGTCATGTTGCTCTTCACTCAGGACCAGCCCCAATTTGAAAAATGTTAACTACGACTGAAAAACCATCTGGCCTTTTCTGGCTTGTAAGAATTTTGGTTTTACCACTGTCTCCCAGACGGTTTTTATCTCTGTCCTTGACCTTTCTGACCTTTATTCTATCTTAGGCGTTTTCTTCATTTATTAAAGAACTACTGGAAGATAGGTCCTTTTTTCCCCCAAGACGCAGGCTTTACAATGATCTGAGTGTAGAAACTCATCCCTGCTCAGTGTTTCTCCAAGTGCAGTTGAGAACCACCTGTGCTGAAGGACCTAGGGCATCTGTTAAGAAGGTGAATTCTTGGACGTCACACCAGACTTGACATGTGAGACTTGAGAGGGAGGGGTGGAATCTAAGAATCTGCATTCTTAAAAGAAGCACCCCAGCTAGTTCTTAAGCGCACTTTAAAAACAAACACGAGCAGCAGAGTCTATCTCCAGCTGACATGAGTGAAGGCCAAGTGTGGCCAGGACCAGTCTTCGCTGCTCAGCTGGGTGGTCACCCCAGTTCAGCACAATCCACAGGTGTGGCCGTCCGGTGGCCAGCTCCTTAGCTGCCTCCTTAAATTCGGAGGACGTCGTGTGGACTAGAAGGGCACACGGGCTCAAGTCACGTGATTTCTCCTCCATCTCTTTGGTGTGACTTTGGGGAAGGAAAGCTCCTTATAAACACCGGACTGGGACTCACAACCCTTTCTAGTAGAAAAACCACCCCAGCGGGCAGGCAGCCTTTACTGTCTGGCCCCCTTTTCTTTTGAAACGGCACACACTACAGTAGCCTTCCTTCCGGTCCTGTGCAAACTCCCACGTCCTGGGGGGCATCAGGATGATGGAGTGGGGGTTCCAAAGGGTCTCACTGAGCAATCTTTGATCGAATCTTCCTCCAGATCAGCTTGGTCTCTCACTATCTCAATGCATGTGTGCATAGGTACGCATTGCTTGTCTTTTGGGACCATGGAAAAAGTGTTACATTTGCTTTGCATAACGGAAGTCACTCGGAACTACTGATAAACAGAATTTTGTTAATGTTTATCATGCACACAGTGTTTATGGAACATTCACATAACAGATACTTGCACAACTTTTATCAGGCTCCGACTCTTAAAGAGTTTCTCTTGCCAGGACAGAGCAGTGATACCCAGAGCTGGGCTGGTCTGGGGCCGATGCCACGTTGGGACAGTGCCAACCGACTTCCCAAATGCACCCCACCGGTGAATCAGAAACCACGGCTAACCAAAAGGCCCAAATCTGAGCAGGGGCCCTGGAGAGGACTACACTCAGGTGTGTATAATCAAGGCCAAGTCTAGGAGGAAGGCAAAATCCCCCAGAAACGAGAGCAGGTTTGCTGTTATGCCTGGAAAACTTAGCACGACCCACATTGTGCTGGGGCGTGACCTCTCCGCAGGTCCCACACCGCAACCACATGTCTGTGACGTCACCATTTCCTGAAGCTGGTACGTGACAAGTTTAAAAGACACATTTTACCCATCAGATTTTAAATCTGAGGAAACGCATTTGGAGGAGTCAGCGACTTGCCCAGGAAAACAGGAAGGAGGGAATGGCACTGAGGTTCACGGCCAACTCCAGCCCCAGACGGCTTTCTGTCCTCTGCTCCATGCCCCCCTCACCGCGGCAGGTGGCTCTTTGCTCTCTGCTTCTTCTACGCCTCCCCTGCCTCTGCTTCCCAACTTGACTTTTCACAAGACTTCCCAGAAGACTGCTCCAATCTTTTCCAGGTTGAGTCAAAGTTCTACCTTCAATTCTCTGGCTCTGCCTATGGGGCCCTGACTCAGGTCTCACTGAAGAATTGGACCTGCGTTTTTCAAAGGAGTAAAAAAGCAAACAAAAGACATCCACCCCTCGGGAGTTCGCAGGATGGAACCTGCAAGCTGTCCTTCCCTTTGGAAGGACGGACCTAACAGATAAGGCTGAAATAATCTGACAAGTGACGTAACAGGCATTTACAAGGGTACGTATGAGAACCTGTAAGAGAAATGTCAGCTAATAATACTCAGAGAGCCTTACTTCAAATTCTCCCCCCAAAAAAAATCTTAAAATGATTTCTAAGTTTTACTGGAGGCCTTGAGAACACTAATTAACCATAGCTTCCTGCAGTATAAACAATGAATAGTCATAAAGATATGAACTGGGCATGAGTGGACTCTTTCTTGAATTTTTAGTTTGTTCAATAAGACCATGTCCCCACAGTTACTTTACTATTCCTTCAGCGAGGTCATTACTAATAGGCTATATTATTCAGCAATTTTCATGACACTTTAACATCAGCTGTTTCACTTGCTCTCACAGGGGTTCTGGGAGAAAGCCAGTCGGACACTACACACAGCTACCAAGTGTGAAGTCAGAACTTCAACCTAATTCTCCTGACATCACTCTGCCTCTGTCCTCCGCAACTACCTGTCTTTTAGGAAAAAGAGACGGTCCAAGTACGAGCCAGCAAATGGCTGACAAGAGAATCAGGATCCTGGGAAAACTTGCAAGAGAAAAGCAGAGTCAAAATGCAGGTCTCCCCCTCTCCCTCTTTCCATTTCAATCATCCTTCGAGAAGGAAAGGAATCGTTTCTGACCCAAAGGAGGCTGTAGGTGTGGCCTTTATCCTCAGCTGTCTTCCCTAGAGAATAAGACGTTCTCTGTTTAAGTGGGATCTAGCATGGTGGTCTTTGGAAAAACGAATATATGTGACCTTATGAAAAAGGAAGGAAGGTGGGAAGGAAGGAAGGACAGATGAGAGGATAAGACGCACATGATCTGAATGTAGCAGCATATTCACGATGGAATGCACGCTCCCTTCAAATCTCACCCCACAAAACGAGAAGTGTCTCTCCCCTGCTCCTCTCTCTCCCTCCCTCTCCGTCCCTCTTTCTCTTTCCACACTAGAAAAAGAGTACACTTTATTGGACAAGCATTTGGCAATAAATATTTGTTTTCTACACAGTTACACAGATGGTTGGATACCTATCTATAGTTTCAGTGGGAACAGGTCTGGGGAAAGAAAGAACAATTAGGAAGCCACTGCGATAACCCAGATGAGACACGTCGAGGTCCCCAACCAGGGGCGAGCAGAGCTGCCCGTCCAATCAGCTGGTGACCAGGGGACCCAGTGACTGGCTGGATGAGCAGCCGGCTCCACGTGATCTGCGAGTTACGGATCCCGGGGAGCCCCCGGGAGCAGCCCGTCTCCCTTTCTCCTCCAGTTCTTCTCTTTCCCGCCCTCAGAGTTCGCGCCTGGTCGTGCTCCAGCCACGCCAGCAGCTCTGCCCCTGCTGGCTGCTGCTCTCGCTCCGCCCACAACCAGCGCCGCCGCGCCCCTGCTGGCTGCTGCTCTCGCTCCGCCCACAACCAGCGCCGCCGCGCGACAAGCATCCGCTATGGACCAGACGTGGCGGGACACTTAAATGCTTTAAAGGTGCATCGTCGCATGAGTCCCCCATCACAACTCCTTAAAACAGCTTCGTCGCCCCCACTTCCCAACACCGATGAAGACACGGAGGCTCACAGCACTCGGCTGACCCAGGACTTGAATCTCCGCTTGTCAGGCTCCCGAGCCTTCCTACCAAGCCAGTCACCATCTTTGCCCATCTGCAACCTATAGAAACTCCCCAAAATACAAGAAGTATTCAGGTCAAGAAGGCCAGACAGGAGAAACGATGGGAAAAACAGGATTATGGTAGGAACAATTTTGGGTCGCAGACATGTAGTACACGTGCTTGCTGAGACGATGCGAACATGTGTGATGGAGCAGACGGGATTACCTACATACACGTTTTTAAAGAAAAGAAAGCCTCAGAGCCATTGTCTAAAGAATGAGAGAGGCAGTGGGGAACTGAAGGCGAAATCTCTGTGGCAAAGGGACACAGAAAAGCACAAAGGTGACAGAGGTGAGACACGGCCCGGGTCATGAGGGGAGGGAGTCGCTCTCTTGGGCTCACCGAGAGAAATAAAGGAGAGGCCCTGCTCTCTCACGGGCAGTGAGTCTCAGGGGCACGTCTCAGAACCAGAGTCAGCATCGGAAAGCAAAAATAAAAGGCCCTTTTTAGATACCAGGGAACAAAGTGTCCACTTTGCGCTCAATTCTGCGCTGCACTTTATACAATCCCCCGGCTCCCTCCTCGCCCTGGTTGGTTTCTCTCACCTCTGGGTCTGTTTTCCCTCCGTCCACCCTTGACACTTTCCGGTTCCCCCTAACACATTCAGCTGACTTTTTCCAGTAAAGAATTACATGCCTGCCAAGTTACCCTCGGAACATCCTAGTTTCCGCCTCTCGTTCTTTGTCCTTCTCGCCCTCCCCTCTCTGCACTTCTCCTTCCTTATTTCCTCTGAGTTGTTTCTCCTTATCCTTCCTTATCCATTTTCCTTTCCTTTCCTATGAACAGCAAGTCTTCTTTCTTTCCTTCTTTCTCCCACTTCTCGAAGGGATGTTTTTCTCCTCCTGGCCTTTTCCGGGAGGCCAGAAGCAGAATTTCGTTCTTTCAAATCTAGTCTGACCCAGAGAGTCTCAGGAAATATTGCAGAAAAAGCAGAACCACTCCTGGACGAAGAAAGCTTCAAATTAGGGACTCTAGGCTAGGAAACTTCTTGTCCGCTCCCACAGTGACTGGAGCTGTGGTTCTCTAACTTGAGGGGTGATCTTCGGCGTCACCTGGGACCTTGTCACACAGAGTGCTGGGCCCCACGCCCACAGGCTCCGATTTAGTAGGTCGGAGGTGGGGCCTGACCATGTGCACTTCTAGCAGGTTCCTTGGTGACGCCAACTGTGTTGGTCCAGAGGCCACACTCGGAACGGGTGAATTGAGAGTACCAAGGGCGGCCCAGAGGTCAAGGCTCAGCAGCACGTGGTGACAGGCTGGCGCAGGAGTTGCAAGAGGGGGTGGAGTTTCACTCCTTGTCACCTTGACAGAGGGACTTGGGGAAGCCTAGGAAGCTCTGGAATGCGGATCCAGAGCATGGGCTGGGGTGCAGTGCAGTGAGGAGGGGAGGAGAAATGGGGAAGGCTCTCTGTCTAACCTTCTGGGAAACACCGCAGTCAGCTCCAAGCCCTGTTACCCGCCCTCCCTCCTGTGATCACACATTGAAGCAGCAGAGGGGAATTCTCCGGATGCTCTGATTCCTCCCCAGTCCCCCCAGTCGTCCATCTGTTTACCTCCCACCTTCCCTGGCCTCCGCTCCCCACTTCTTACCCCTGCCCGGCGCATGAGTCAGCCCTGTCCCCCCCGCCCCCCTGCCATGTGTTTTTCTAATGATGGCAGAGGACGGGCTGTGGTTGGCCCGCACCATCACAGAGAACAAGCCACGCTCGCCCTTCTGCCCGGTGCCCTCTCACGAGGCTGTTTTATAGGTCTCGTTTCCCTTTGTGGGAAATGCCACCTTTCCCCCTTCGTTGGCCTCACACAGATCCCAGTGTCCCAGAACTGCACCAAGAGAAACGGAGACACAGGGGAACAAAGGGACTCACCCACGTGCAGGGTGGGTGTGGGGAAGGGGGCAGGGAGCTGGAAATCAATGGCCACCGAACAGCTCTCTCCAGCAGAGGGCAGCAGCCAGGATGAGCCAGGCATTGCTGCTACGTGGCTTCACTACTTCCCATGAGAGATCTGGATGACAAAACCTGACGTGACGAGACTGGAGTATCTGTCACTGGCTATGCCCAGGGCGAGAGACTTCGTGGGTCCGTGCGCACAGTGACCCCCTGCTCTCAAGGTCACGACCCTTGGGTCATCCATCGAGATGAGCCTGCCTCATTCACGACTCTTCCTTGCAGTAACCCCTGTTCATCTGGCTCAGGCAGTCACAGTGCCCTCTGCGTCCCCGGGAGGGAATGTCCCCGTGTGAAGAAGCAGACAGGATTCCTTGAGGTGGTTAAGGTCTTGACTCAGTCACCCAACGGTGGACTGCAGGGGTCCAACAGAGATGCCTAATTGACCCAGGCGGCTGATGTAAATTAGTGGGGGGGCCCCAGGGAGAGGAGAGGACCATGCGACCTGAAGAACAGCTGTCCTTTTGGGGCTGTAGCGGCTACTCAGATCCAGCTAACCACTGCCATGGTTGCCAGACAGTCTTGTTTTCCAAGAGAAACATCTTCACACAAAGTGTTTTATATTTATTTTTACTGGGAGTATGTGTGTACGGGTGTGTGAAATGTTTTATATACACATACGAATTTTATGTGAAAAAGTCCCACTTTTTAAATATGAGCAATCAAAACAAAATTGTTCTTAGACACCCTGTTGGCCGAATAAACCTGCCTGTGAGCCGTCCGCCTGCTAAACCCTGACCTAACTCGGCGCAAACAAGGCCTGTTAGAGAATACCAAAGCCATAAATAATGCTGGTGCGCTTTGAACTTACTTCTTACTAAGTCATTTAAAATGAAACCCTGGAACTTCGCCTAAAGAAAAGCCAAAAGCAGAAATCCTAATATCTGTAACTGCGGGACCGTGGAGCTAAAGTTAAGAAATGAAACAAAAGGCAAGGGCGTGGAGACAGGGAGGAGCTAGAATTAGAAAGCCTCACGGCCCCGCGAGTGGGGCAGAGGAGTCTGGCCCGGGTCTGGGGACACGGAGGTGACTTACCTCGCATGACTGGATGCAGTGGACCAGGACAGGGTCGGGGTGCCACTGGCGCTGCCCGGTGCACACGATGCTCTGAGGGAAGAGGCCGGTGGGGCAAAAACACAGACAGCCAGTCAGTGGGAGAAGGGGTGAATGCTGAGCTCACCCCACCGGTCCAACCCTGTGCCCTGAGCAGCAAGACTCGCCTGTGCCCACGAAAAAGACCAGACTCCAAGGTCTGGTCTTGCCCATGGAGTTGCTAGTCCTGCCGACAATGCCATGGCACAAAGTCGGTGGGGGGGACTTTTCATCCTCTTCTTCCTCCTTCCCCCTCCCCAAGGTAGCAACATTTCCAGGGTGGTGGTGTAGGTGTGGTTTAGAAAGGAATCCTCAATATTATAATGAGTATCAAGTGGTTTAGGCATAATTCTGGTTTCGTTTGTTTTGACATTTTCAATAACGTTACAAGACATTGCAAGATGGCTGTGTTGGTCAGGAAGCACTGTGGGTTTTTAATGGCTGAGAAATGCAGCTTCACAAGAAGAGCCTTGAGCTAGAAAGGGACCTCGGGGAGGTGAGGTCAGAAGACGGGAGCGCCCCAACCGGGCCTGGAGGCTAGCGCACGCTCAGCGCAGCTCCGTGAGCCCCACCCTTCTCTTCCCTAGAGGAATTAGAGGGTGTACGTATGCACCACACAAAGGAGGTCAATGTGAAGCTGCCGGGACTCACAACAGCACCAGCACAAAGTGAGTGAGTGTGGACACACACTCGTGTCAGCACACGGGTGACTTTCTCATTCCCGGCGGCCACTTCCAGACGCCTACCGAAACTGCTGCCTGCCCTGTGTTAAACAGTAACTCAATTTCACGGGGCTCCCTCCCCTAGCACTGCACCCCCGACAGCCCTATCGCCACCCTCACCAGCCTGGCACTGGGTCCAGACCACACGTCTGCGCTGCACCGATCTGGGTGCTGCTCCGGAGTGCTCAAGGCCTGCTGTGCCGGGGCGTGGAGGGATGTCCGGTCCCTTCACTTGGCCTTGAAGCCTCTCACGATGACCATGGCCAGAACTCTCCAGAACACTCTGAACTCAGTGTGTCAGCTTCTCATACCCTCCAAACCTTCTAGCCGATCCACCCCTTTTCTAAATGCAGGGATGTTGGGTTTTGTTTCTCTAACACTTTAGAAATTCTCAGAATATAAGTATATTGCACAGGAAAAACAAGAGGGAGGAAAAGAGTCCATCTCTGCTTTCAATTCTCTCTCTCCAGTGCTCTCTTCTCCTATTGTTTCCAATTATTTTTTCCACCTTTCTGTCGTCATGTAACTTCGTGTCCTGAGCATGGAATGTATGCTCACAGAACACCACACAACAGGTGGACAGGGGCACACGGCCTCCCTCCTGCCCCTGTTCTCACTGCCCAACTGTCTCCCTCCTACTTTTGTATCTTCTTTGTATCGTTACAGAGATAGTCTATGTGTGTATGCACGCAGACGTGTACACCCCTTTACTTCCTCCCACAAACGACAGAGCACTGTGATTTTCCTCTGCACCCCTGGTGCATTGTGGTTGTTTGCCCGTCCAACTTTATTTCGCTTCACTGTGCCTCTGGGGTTCTGTGCATTCACGGCAGCTGGGCTGCTGGGTTCTATGGGCTGCAGAGAATCCCGTTGCCCAGATGTACCCTAATCTGTTTAACCCCATGTACATCAATGGACATTTGGTTCCGACAGACAAAGTCTTTTGTTCCAACAAAGCTTATGCATAAATCATTTCACGCATGTACAAACACAGAGTAAATTCATGGAAGGGCATAGACAATAGCCACATCCACTTTTACACGCTCTATAACTCAGTCTTGACACTAACTGGGACTGGCAGCCTTCCATAATTTCTACAAAAACCCAAACCCTTCTGGTCCCAGTGTCCCAGACCTGCCTAGATTGCAAAACCCTGGAGAACAGGAACTGCCTCCCACTGATATTTTTTTATCTCAGCGACACAGAGGTGAACTATGTTTTATGAGTAACTGTTGACCCCTGGAACTGAGGCTGTGTCTGTAGGGTTTTCCTTTGTCTTCCGGCCTCTGAAAGCCATTCGTCCCGTGAGTAAACCTATACATATGCCATTCATTTAACTACTTATTGACCAAAATTGGAGGAAAATGTCAAGTGTTTTTCAGGACCTAAAATTCACGGCGAGAAGGCCTGGCCCCGATGAATGCGTTGCTCTAACCAAACACGGGGCCGTTGCACTGGGGCGCTGGCGCTGTGGTGGCTCACTGAACAAGCCAACCACAGTCTAAGCCCCAGGCTTCTTAAGGCCATGAAGGGGAAACAGAAGGACAACCAATCACAAACTGCCGAGGAGGCTTTAAGCGATAGCCTGTCAATAATTTCCTCACTCTGCTTCTGCCTTTCCTCCGTGACAAGGTCCTTCCCCAGAGGAGTGCTCCTCACTTCTCTGGTCTGGTATCGCCTTAAAATTCTTAAAACTTTAATATGCCTCAGTTTACCTTTCAACAGCTCGATATGGTTTTTTTAATCTTCTGGAACATTTTTGACAAATTACAACCATCTATGCTACATTGGAATGGCTATAGAGAATAACTGAAAGAACAAATTTATATCCTCTGCCCAAACTTATCAAATCTTAACATTTTTTTGTCTCTGCTTCCATAGTATAATAAGCCACTAGAGATTTCCTTAACGTCCCCTATATGTGTCCTTCCAGTATCATTCTCCTTCCTTCCTCCCTCCGGGGTAACAGCGATTTTGAATTTTTAAACGATTATTTCTTTACATGTGTATATGGTTACAGCAATTGCTCTACACTATTGGCAAGTCACTTTTCAGATGAACTGATTCTGCACCAATTAGCGCCAAGAATGTTTTGAATCATCATATAACAAAAGGTTCAGAGAAAATCAATTTAAATATTTGAACCATTAAAGTTGGTTGGACCATTAAAACAATTTTTTTTAAAGCCAGTGAGGAAAAAAAAGGAAGAAAAGAAAGGAGAACAGGAAGAGGGAGCAAAGGAGAGAGAAAACACTTAAGGGCCATTTCGGATGGTCTGAGGCCGCAGGAAGGCTGCTGCCTAGTTAGACGCCTAGTTAAAGGTCACAGGACGGGTGGACAGCCAACACGAAGATCTAACACAAAATTGCTCAATTGTTTTCTTTATTCCAATAGTTGCTTGGCTCATCCCATCAGACTACAGAGCTCTGCTGCCGCCCATGTTTGTGACACTCTCCTCACTTCTATAGATGCAGCGAGCTAAATGGGATACAGCTTTGTTCTGAGCACATCCCCAGGGTCGAGCACACCGCCCGGCGTCTACGTCTGCTTTTCAGTTCCTCTGCCCGCCTGTCCCCCGAGACCCTCTTTCTCTAGTCTGCTGCGGCCACGAGGGGCCCGGTGCTGGGAGACATCTCCTGACTGACGGTGAGGTCTGAGCTTACAGCTGATGAAAAAGGTCTTTGGTGACTCACGGGCCTGAGTGATCTGTGTTCCCACTGGTGACTCAGGGGCCTGAGTGATCTGTGTTCCCACTGATGGGTGGCAAGTGTCACTGGAGCTGTTCGGCACAACTGTAGCCTTCGAGAGGACACTCGGGGGCGGGGGGCCAAGGACCAGGACGTGAGGAGACAGCAGGGTGGGGAGACTGTTGTGTTGGAAAGCGTGGCTCCTGAAAACACTATCTTTCCTGTTTCTTCCTGCTACTCTCTTCCTCTTCAAACAGCCTGTTTTTATTTCAGTAATTATTAATCCTTTAGGGACCGATTTCAGAAAACAGGGCCAGAAATTATGAGATTTGTTTTGACGGAGCGCGCAGTCCTGTTGAAAATCTGGGGAGCTGAGAAGGGGGTTTTATGTGGTGCCCAGAATCTTTGCAAACCTGACGTGTGTAGCCACAGGGAAATCTCATTAATCTGGACCACGCTACATTAATTTGGACTTCACAATGATAATGTACTAAAAAAAAAGGAAAAACACTGCTTCTAAAAAAATAGATTTATGAGCAAACAACTAAGGGAAATAGGATGTTATGATGAATGCTTTTGTCCTTCAAAAAGAAACACTTCCAAATTCAAGTTAGAAAAACTCATGTATGTGCACGCGATTGCCACATTTTGCATAGAGAAGAATCTCTCCATGAAATCGGCTTCCCCGAGGACCACTTCTGCACAACGCAAGTCAAAACCTTAATTTTCCTATCTTAAGTAGGCAAGCCACGAGAGGTAACGAGATGCTCTCTCGATACGATGGTTAACCATGAAAACCCAGCCTGGCAGAGGCCTGCGGGGGATCCGGGCTGCCCTGCGGGGCTGGGGCCGTTTCATCCAGCAGCCGCGTCTCGAGCAGAGGACAACATGAGTCACAAATGGAGGAGATCAGGGGATCACAGGATGACGCCATTCCTGCCCTCAAGAATCTTGAATTTTTAGTGTTAGGATGACAGATAAAAGAAAAGAATAAAGGGGATGAGAAAAGCACTGAGTGCCCCCAGAAGAAGTCCTAGCCATTCCTGCACCCCCTCCGCTCAGGCACCCCAGACGCCAGGCACCTTGGTGTGCGTGTTGTGCGCCAGGTGTGCCGGGTGTGCGGGGGTCGGGGGCAGCCTGGCAGGAGGCCCTAGTTTTTGCGCATGGCAGTGGCGCTGACCAGACCTCTGGCTGCCTCCTGCCTGTCCCACCTACCCGATCCCCTGCTCAGTCACCCTGAGTGGCAGGCATTTATTGGAGCCCTTCTGCCGGGTGTCCTCTTCTCTATCAGGCTATCGATCTGCAGAAAGGGCTAGATCTCTGTGTGTGGTGGGTGGCGAAGGGAGACATCATTCGACACCCAAGTCCACATGAGAGTTTCCAGCCTGACCTTTTGTTTCCCACACCCTGCACAGCCCTGAAATGTTAAAAAATAATAGCATATTTCCATCTTTACTCTCTTCTCTCTCACAACCAAAGCTGCTAGAAGTTGTTCCTTCCTCCAGAGGAGTTCCAGAAGGACACATCTAGGATCATCGGAATTAACTACCGAGCTAACCTTCGGTTTTCTTTTGGCTTAAAGACCCTCGATTCAGCCATTCAGAAACAACGCGCTCAGTTCCTTCAGTTACTCTGTTTTCAATTTCATTTCTTTTCCTAACTCCTCTTTCTTTGCACGTCCTTTCTTTTGTTTTTACTCATTTCTCCGGTTTATCCTAGTTTTCCTGTCCTTTTTTCAAAGTGAATAAATGTATTGGGGTGACACTGGCAACATTATATAATTTTCAGACATACGACATGATCATTCGACATGTACGTCCTCTATTGCGTGCCCGCCACCCGAAGCCTGGTTTCTTCCCTATTTTTCATCAGTGGCACTTGTCCTCTCTTAATCCTCTTCCTGCATTACCCTCGTTTGGTCTCAGAGTCTTCCCTCTGAGGACTTTGAGTGTGGGCCATCTTTTCTCTCAAGCTTTCCCTATTCTTTCTTGGTGACTTGTAATCCTTCTCCTTAGAGATGACCCATGTCATTGTTTGCTCTGAAGAGGCTCTAAAAGCCTCTGAAAAGACTCCAGGGCACACGCTGTCTGTGGAGAACCGCTGCATGCCCGACGCAGAAGACGGCCCCCTGCTCACCTGGACTCTGACGGGCTCCATCCAGTGCTCCACGGTGTCGGCGGTGACATTCTCAGGCAGCACCACCGGGTCGCTCGGGGGCACGATGCACAACGGGGAGCACACTGCACCTGAAGGGACAGATTTGGTCACAGCGGACACTCGAACTTCCCAGCTCTCAGGCTCTTTCATCCTGGAACCAACGGTTTCGACTTGTCGAGAGCACTTCCTTTCTACGTTATGGGTCACCTTTATCAAGGTTATGGGCCAGTATTCATCTTCTATGCACCTGTCAAGATACTTCCCACGCTGACTGGCAAAGAGCCTCTGTCCCCAAGGTTACTCTCCGTGCCCCCGCTGACCCCTCCTGTTTCTGGTCCAGGACTTCTTGGGAATCTCTGAAGCTCTGCATGATCTCCACACCCCACTCCGGAACTCTGGCTAGCCAAAGTGTACCCTGGTTGGTCGGTGCATTTTAAATACATTTACTATCATTCTTGCTTATAGGGTCATCTACAGCTTATAACTGCAGCACCTACTACCTAAGCACTTTACTGGCTGGGATAAAAAGAGGCCCAGAAGTTATGAACGTAGATTTATGATGTCTGTGCTGAAGATCACAATGCCGGTAGCCACAAAAACCATATGATCAAAAGAGGAAACAATGGGAAATCATGAGCAAAAATTGTGGTCATATGTCGGGCTCTTGAAGGAAAATCTTGCTCCATTCTTTGGTAGATGGAGCCCAAGTTTCTTACAAAATTCTACTTAAAGAAAGCGTAGTCTAGGGTTTTCTATTTTTTCATCTATACATTAATGATCTCCAAGTTTCTTTTCAGCTCTCACTACCTGTTTTGATTTTTTCCCCCGCTAATTTGTGTAATAACCCAAAGAGCTCCACGACTCTGCAGGACTCTATATGTGAGTGCATGACACTCTAATGCAGAAGTCAGAGGAGGGGAGATGGGAGTTGTCATGAAACACCACTTGAGAGACGTAGTCCAAGCACCCCACTGCCCAGGCCTGACCTCAAGGTACCTCCGTGCAAAGAGCAATCTGAAGATGGGAAAGAGCCATCTCGGAATCTAACTAGCTTCCTCATTAACACAAATTACACCCACTGGCATTACACAAGTTAGAATGACTTATAACAACTACTGCTTGCTTGTGGGTGTCAGGACTTGGGGTTAATTGCACAAGGTTTTCCACCCCTTGCATCACTTTCCCATGATGCTTTGCTCCAGGCAGTGCAGACCTGAGTATCTTTAACTGCAATTACTGATAGTTGATTAGGAAATTGCCCAGAGACCCAGCGCCTGGTCCCCTGTAGAGAAAGGATGGCGGAAGAGCCACGCCAGCCAATGGGATCTCGGATCTCCTTCCAGGAGCTGCCATTGCAGCCGATCTGCAGAGGGAATGGAGGGGAGCCCGGCCCAGGCCAGGGGTGCGGCTCCGCATTCCTACCTCTCCCACTGGAACTGTAACTCCCCCCCAAACTCGCCCACTTTCAGCCGCAGTGACGTGGGCGACGTGCCCAGACACCACGCAGGTGGCTCAGCAGCCACACCAACCACATGCACATGTGGAATGAATTTGCCACAAACCGTGATCTTACAGAAGCAGCTCAGCATCCACTCCCCCTTCCGTCCTCTCCTTGGGGACGACCATGGATCTGATTCGAGACCTAGCCAGTCTAATACAAAGATCCCTTTGGAGCAAAATCCAGCATCTTTCCCTGGACTCACCAATACCGTATCCCTGTTTGCACTTGTACTCCACAGAATTCTGCTCCGAGGGGGGCGGGGGGCATTCCCCTTGCAGCTGCTCACACAACTTGAACTCCTCCGTCCACCGTCCCTCCTTGGTGCAGAGGATGGGAGGCTAGAACGGGAAGGGTGAAGGACATGGCATCACTGCTTCGTGAAGTCTACTTAGCCAGCGGACAAGTGGTCTGATCCAATGGCACTGTTCCCCACCTTCCAGAACTTAAGACTAGAACGCGTTACTGAAAGAATAAAGCACGTTGTCACCGACCAGTAAAAGTCATGACAATTTCTTTTTGCTGTTTTGATGTGAAGGACTCATGACGAATTCTGTCATTAATAAAATTCATTCACAATGTATTTTCCTTTGGCCATAAAAATTGGATGAGCTATGAACTGTAGCCTACGTATTCTGAGATACCTTTGGATTTTTTTTCCCAAATGGTGTTTTGCATTGCTTCGTCTATACTGTCACACAGTATTTGCCGTCTGTGGCAAATACAAGACTTTTCAAGATGAGTTTGATCCCGTGAAAACAAGTCGGCACATCTCTGATGGCACGTTGTGCCTTTCTGCCTGAACAGGCACGGCACAGCCCTGCTGCCTGTCTCTGCGTGCACCCCGGTTTATGCGGCTCTCAGCACCAGACCCCCGACACCACAAAGGACCCCAGGCGCAGAACACACAGAGCAGCCCGACTCACGAAACCCGAGACAGTGAGATTCGGGAATTATAGACGACCGGTTCTTCCTTCGTGCGGCCAACTTCGTGAGCCGTTCAGCAACCAGCGCCGACAGAGGCGCCTGATGTCGTGTCCTACTTGTGGCAGACGCGTTTGGCCCCCGTCCAGCAGCACTTATCTGGGAGTGTGGGACGCTGAGAGACAGACGTGTGCCGGAGGGCAGTCAAGGCCCCTGGTCTTTGCCTGTCTCGTGCATGCGTGTGGTGCTTGTAAAGACGCTACAATAAAATCGATCTTAGTCAGAGGGCCATGATAAGACTGCGTGCCTTTCCCTGGGGCTCTCTCCTGCCAAATTCCTAGAGAGAATCGTGGCTGGGCAGCGCTTGCAGCTTTGCCTTTGCCGAGGAATGCACGCATCTGTTCAGGGCTCTGTGCTGCGGCAGAACGTTATCAAGTATTCCACACCACGGCAGATCAGTGACGGCGTGGGGGAGGAAATCACGTGGCCGCATCAGAACCCCAGCATTTGGGGGGGATTTATTCAGGTACCCAAACCATCAGGTTTTCCTTCTTATCCAAGAGAAAGCTCTAAAAGAATATTCCACAAACAGGGTATCTTCTGAATTCCCTGTCAAATAGTATCAAGACCCCAGTTAGAATCCCAGCTTAGTAAGGCCCTGCTGTTGGGATTCATTTACATCACTTCTACTCAACATTCAGGGATTGGTCACCAAGACTAGGGTGCAGCCTTATCCAAAAAAGGTCCCAGTTATCCTTACCCTTTCACTTTCCAGGTTACACTTGAGCACACACTGGCTGTCCAGCTCGAAGCCATTGGTACATTCGTACATGCCTTCGAAGACAGGAGAAGGGGGCTGGCACACCACTGGGGCACAGCTGCCTCGCTCCCAGGTCCCATCCTCCAGGCAGTGGATCTTCAGGAACTTGCTGATAAGACACGAGACAGAAGAGCCCATCAGACCCGCTCAGGGAGGCCCTGGAAGAAGACCCGAGCCTTAGGAGTACGTGCTAAGAATTCACAAACAGGCAGAAGCAGTTGGTTCTTGTTAGTGCAATGCCCTATCTCTCTGGTCTCACTTCTAAGTTGAGGAAGTAAAAACGGCAATCCATGTACACTTCACAGTGACAGTAGGAACGAGTGTGATCTGTGTGACACAGTGCTCTCAAAAGAGGTTGCTAAACGTCAGTGAAGGGTCTGGATTATTTCGAGTTGGGTTTTCTTTATGCCTTTCACCTTGCAGCGGTCTCATACTGAAGTGCCCCGGGAGGTGTCAGGTAGGGTGGGACACAGAGTGTTACACACACTCAGGGGACTACTCAGAAGGGATCTGAGTGTCATCAGTGTTACTATGGGGATGTAAGTGAAGCTGCCAATATTTACTGCTTCTCCAGAGAGGGGAGACGACGCAGCCACGTGAACCTTCTCAAACAGCGGCTCCCAGCCTGAACTTCAGAAGGCCGGGAGCCTTCCTGCAGATTACCATGGTTATTGTGTTTGTTTGTAAGTCGATTTTTTCCTTGGAAAGAGTTCATGGCTTTCATCAAACACTCAAAGCAGACGTGACTCAACACCATCCTGGAAGACGCACCCTCCCTTCTTACGCACAGACACGGCCTGCAGCCAGAGAGCTGCCTTGGAGGGAGCCGGCGGGCAACAGGAGGAGGTCTTACTACGGAGGATGCCATGCCATGCCAGGCCCCTTCCGACTCGCTGCCAACGTGGAGGTGCTCTCCACAGTGCCGTTTTGATGAATCCACTTCCGATTCAAAACACTCCTGGGTACAGATAAGTTTGTGGTTCCAAAGCAGAAATAATCCCTTAGCCGTTGACTCAACCACGGTGTGGCCTCAACTTGCTATTTTCTGGTATCACGAGTCCCTTTGTAAATGTAAGCGTGCCCGACATCCCCAGACTCTTGCCTGAAGACTGCACTGCCGCACAGCGCCCCCCACGCCCTCCCCCAGCATCTTAGGTTTGCACTAGGGTACCATGTGCCACGCTGTTTTATAAACGGGCACACCCATCTTTCTCACTAGGCCGGAAGCGTCCTGAAGGCAAGGATTCTTACTGTTTCCTAACTCACAAGAAAGAAATAATACCTAGCTTACACTAGGCGTTAGCGAAATATTTGCCAAATTGAACCATTTAACCCAATTTCCAACGTGTTTAGGCACACTGCAGAGCACATTACATATTTTAACAAACTGAATCATCGGAATACTCCCAATAAAAGTGGCATTGTTACTCCCGTTTTATACAGAAACATACCCAAGGATGTGAAGTAACATGCCCAGGATCCTATAGGGCAGAACGCATTTCATTTCAGATCATTTAAATAAATTTTAATAGTTTAGCATATTTTAACAATATGCACTTGGAAATAGTTATTCACACCGTTATTCCTAGGAATATTTTATAACAGAAATATGATTTTAGGACTGGAATACTTTAGCATTGCAGTTTACGTGGACATACATCTACTCTCTGCTAATAATAAACGCAATTTTGGAGCTGTATTTCAGGTGTCTGGCAAGATGTCTACGTACCTTATTTCACAACCCCCCCCAAACAGGAGATGAAGGCACTATTATCACCCACCTTCCAGAGAAGGAAACCATGCCGGAGCGAGAGTATAGCCGGCTCAGAGAGCCACAGGAAGAGCGACCACAGGACTTGGACTAGGCTGTCCCGAGACCAGAGCCAGGGGCCCTTTTGTTGGGTGCAGTTTAATTGGCTCTATAATTGGCCCATACGTGCTCCACAGTCCACTCTGAATACCAGTAGCATCTCTTTCCCACTGAGCGTCACAGATGTCCTTTGTCTTAAGGCCACAGTTATCAGTGTGGCAGAAACGAAATGTTCATTTGACACTTTTGCCCCGAGGAATAAATTACGTACACAACATTACACAAATCTTCGTCAGCAGCTCAAGACATTTTACCTGCGAACACACCTGGGCCATCACCACTCAGACCAAGGCACAGGGTCCCTGCAGCCCTTGGGTGCTCTGGGGGCGCTCCCGCCCGTTACATCTGCCTGCTCCCCACAACCCATGCTATTCTGACTCTCATCAGCATCGGCCAGTTTTGCCTGTTCTTGAATTTCAGATAAACGGAATCCCACAGTACGTACTCTTTGACAATGACTTCTCACCCTAATGGCAGACGTCATCTTAAAATCTCTTCCCAAATGTATTTCCAGTGAAAGGGTCACCGTTGTTCTGACCATAAGGACCGCCCTTTATCTCTCTTTCTGCCCCTCTCCTGGACTGGATTCTTCACTCTTCTTTCCACTAGAGTTTATGCTTTCCTGGGGAGTCTCTTTACCACCCCCCAACTCCCACCACCTCCCACCTCCCAATGAAACCCTTCCCCTGCCCCCACTGAATGATGTCCCCAGCTGGACAGAGCAGGCCAGGGCACTGACACCAGGGGTGTGGCTGGCAAACCTGACGGGCAGCATGCTTAGAGAGGAAGACCCCTGCCTGGCCAGGACAATGACATTCTGCCTTCATGTGGTATTTCTATCTGAATTGCCTGGGGCACTTCAACCAGAGACACAGTCCTTCCTTTCCCTGCCATTCAACAAGGTCAACTTCATACAGCCCCCTGCCCATTAATAACCTCAGGGGTGCAGGGAGACTCAACAAACTTGGATGGCAAAGAGCGAGTGGGGCGTGGTGGCCCCACGGCTGGGAGTGACGATGGATGGGAAAGACTCTGGCTCCCGAGGAAACGCAGCTGCCTTTCTGCAGGGCCTCCTGTGCCCGCCCGGCCTCTGGACTCTCCTCACAGCTCCCCCTCCCTGGCGAGGGCGTGGCCTCCGGTGGCCGTCTCTCCATAGGCCTGTCACAGCCTCTGCTCCTCACCCCACCTGATGGCGCACTTCAGGTCCCTCCCCAGACTTCCCACAGAGCATCCAAGCCTTGGGCCCGGAGACTGGGGCTGTCCCCCTGGCTCCATGGTGATGCCCACCCACTCCCGCTTGTGGCTGGAGATCCCAGTGTATGCAGCAGGCACTTGAATGCCACTGTGATTGTGTCAGGAATGCTGAATGTCCTGGATCCCCCTGCTCCGGGAAGTTGGGCCTCTGCACACAGCCCATGGAGGGGACTGTCTCCGGTACAAGTGGAGGGACTGTGACCTCCAGGGGTGTCATGGCTGCCTCTTCTAGTTTGCTGACGCTGAGGAGTGACCCTGACTCTTTTAATGAAAAAAAAAAAAAAAAAAACGCTGGTTTATCCGCAATGGTCCAGCTCCTTTGCATAGAGCATCTGAATAAAGAGCCGAGTGACACTCGAAAGTCATGGAAGTGAGTGTGCATTTCCAAGGATGCTGGCACTGGACACTAGACCAAGGCACATGAGCAGGCCCTTGTCAGTCCCTTCAGCCTTTCACGAGAAACATCCCACGCACCAGCCATCAGCTCCCTGCCCTCTCTTCGCCCCCGTGGAGTGGGAGAGGTGAAGCTGTTTCACTTCTCAGGCAGGGGGTGCACACCAGTACCCATGAGGGGACTCGCCCGAGGCCACATAGCAAGCGAGTCACTGGCCGAAGCAACAAGAGCGTCTAGAGTTTTGCAATCATGAGGCAACGCCCTGACCGTCAGACCAATGGTTCCAAATGACATTGAAGACGTGTGGTGCAGAAGCCATTAAAAAAAATCACCACCACCAAGTGGACAGGCAGATGAGTAGATACAGTGAAATCTGTAGTTTTCAAACTGCCAGCAGTTTTACTGTGTAGCCAGGTGGGCAAACTAAGAAACACCTATGCTACTTTCCCATGCTAGCAAAATCAAGCCATGGGTAGAGAAATCGGGGAGCAAAATTGCCCACCGAACAACCCTGGTCCAAAGGCTGGCACTGAGCAGAGACCGAACAGCTACAGCCAGACGACTTACTGAGCAGACGGTCCCATGAGGCGCTGCGGCTGAAGGAGGTTTGCACGAATTTCCCCTCTAACTGCTCCAGACACATCGCCACAACTTCCAAGTCAGAAGACACGTTTTCCAATTTCCAGAACTCGTGGCGTCCACCGAGAGCTGAAAACCCAGCTGCGCTCTTTCTGCCTTGCACATCTTTGCCAGAAACGAAGATCTTGTAACCAGCACTTGGCTGGAAGTTTGATTGATGTTGCCTGAGGCATACACGCGTCTACCCCATCTTTCTATCACCAAGGCAGGGTTTTCAAAAGTAGTGTTTATTTTCCTTTGGAGGACATCAAAGCATGATGGTTGACTCTAAGAGAATTATCGGGTCTTCGCTGGTTGAGGGCGTCTGGTGTCTCCAACGGGTCGCCCCTCGCGAATAATTCCAGTAAGAGAATTAACAACAGAACACTGAGCGCCCACTAGGCATTGTGTGAGAGTATTTTCCCTTCAGACATATCCAGGGTGATAAGATGACCAGCACCTGAGTTCCTGGTCCCTTTATCTCCACGCATGCTCTTCCTCAGTCAATTCCAGCTCAGAAGCATACCGCCCTCTACCCTGTTGCTCAAACTTGAACCTTGAGAGACATCCTTGATTCTACTCTTTCTCTCAATCTTACCTCTCCCCAAGCCCCGACCTGATCTCGCTCTACCTCGGCAAGTCCTCTCAGTTTGACGTCCCCAGTATCTCTGGAATCTGTCCCCGTTCCTCACGTTCTGTTAGAACGGGCAGCTGCCGACTCCTGAAAGTGTGTGGGTGGCTCCACTTTTAAGCCTGGCCATCCCACACGTCTATCCTTAGACTTTCTGCTGCTAAATGACAGGGCTCTGAACTGCCAGGTGCAGCTGCGCCCTGCCCCTAGGCCTGGGCACCTAACTCAAGTTTGGGGCCCCTTCTCCATCCTTCTGTGCCACAGCCTTAACCGTCCAACTTTCAGCCTCTCCCACGTCAAGTTCAACAGCCTCCCACTTAATCTCTTTTGCATGTATGGCCCCTTGCATACATTCTCCATACAGGGGATAGGGCTCTCTTCCTAACCAATCTGCTCAGGTTACCTCCAGATCTGAAGACGGCCTGAGGTTTCACTGACACAAGCATGTACAACCGGTCTTAACATGGTGCCGCCCTTCAGTGTACGTTTGAGGAAGTGAGGGTTACACTGAAAGGCAGGGCGAACTGAGTCCAAAACACGGAAATGGGAAGGAAGAGTCTCTTGCCTTCATCATTGTTCATCATTCAGTTACTTGTCCACTGATAAGCGCTGCCAACGCATATTCACTGAGCACCTAGTATGCGCCCATGTGTCACATGAGGTCATGCAGTTGTAGAAACAAACGTTGGTGCTGTCATTAGGGAGCCCAAGGGGAGCTACGGACCCTGCCTGGTGACATGAGGAAGGGCACGACACAGGGAAGGAACACATGGACAGGGTGCAGTAGGTAGGCAAGGAGGAGAAGGGTGCCGGGAAGAAGGGCATGTGAGAATCCAGAAGTGTGGCAGGTAGTGTCTGAAGCCCATAATGTGGCCCTGTGGTGGGTTAGAGGGAGGGCAGGGCCAGAAGCTCCGGCAGAGAAAGGCCACAGATGGTATGAGTCCAACTTCAGAAGGCAGGTTCTCCCACTTGTAAGAAACCCTTTGGTCATCTTCACTGAGACTCCAGCTTCGCAACCCTCCAGGTATTGTTACACCCATGCTCCTCGTCAGCTGGATTCACGGACAGGCATGACCCAAAGTGCTGACAGTCGGTAACACACACCCACACCCACCCTGGGGCCTTCCTGCTCAGGCACCGCACGCCGCTGTTGCTGTCACAGAAGAGAAAGAAGCTCCTTGCATGGCTCCTCGTCCAGAAGCCACAGCAAAGATAAAACCTCAACCTACTAGTGAGACCTCAGACCTTCTAGAAGGTTGAGACATTCGTATGGACTTGGGAATGGACACAGGTGAGCCCTGTATTTGCAGTCCTCCTGATCGCTCATCCCCCTGGGGAGGGCCTGAGGGACATGGCTGATTAACCCTCTCCAGGCCAACTTTCCTGGACTTCGGAGGACGAAGTCAGAGTGGCCATGAGAGGGCTTCGCGTGGCCACACTGCGCGATTCCCAGCAGGAAGACGGTGGAGCACGATGGTTCAGAGCTGATGACTTAGCACGCGGAGACTAATGCTCCAACTCCAGCTCGTGGTGAGTCTCTGACTTTTCACTGATCACCCACCCTTCCTCAGTTTTCCTACCTGAAAAATGGGGGCAGTAACGGCTCCCACACAGGATCATTAGAAGATCACATAAGTTAGTGTGTATGAAGCCTGTAGTCCAGTAAGGGCTCAGCAAGCAGCAGAAATCATTAGCTCCGATGACTGAAGGACCTACTCAGCCACACTCCCACATATCCTACACTGTGTGTGGGATATGAATGTGAAGTGTTACTCTGCTCAGTCTCCCCCCACCTACCCCAAGTAATTCTTCACATTTTCGTCCCACCCAGAATCCTCTGGGAGACAGTTCATAAATC
Source organism: Sturnira hondurensis (assembly GCF_014824575.4). NCBI lineage: Eukaryota > Metazoa > Chordata > Mammalia > Chiroptera > Phyllostomidae > Sturnira > Sturnira hondurensis. Next base: position 7,382,617 of record NW_028094846.1, on the reverse strand, counting down.
CATCTGGCCTGAGACGACCCCATCACTAGAGACCAAAGGCCAGGTCACAGCGTTCACTCGCCAGGCTGAAGAGGGGCTAGCCAGAGCCCGAGAGGTGGGGTGGGGGAGGGAAAAGGGAGCGAAGAAAGGGCACCAAGGAGAAGAGAGGATGAAGAAAGTCCTGGTGGCTTATACAGAACAAGCCAGTGTTTCCTCATTCCAGACTTTAAAGATTGTTTTCTGAGTAACAGAGAAATCAACAACGAATATCAGATCAAAAGAGGAAGGACAGTTTTACAATAAGGCTGCTCCAGAGACTGGCACTGAGGGCCACAGGGAAATTTATGAGTTCAACACATGCTCCATTTCAAGCGAAGGCTCGCCGCCGGTCGCCAGAGCTGCTCGAAGCCCACCGTGGCGAGCTGGCCTGGGCCCACCCCCATGTGGGTCCGGGTGACGGAGGCTTGGAGCAGAGGCGCAGCCTTCCGAGGCCAAAAGAGGCCGTGATAAATGAGCCAGAGGCTCACATGATCCTGCAATGGCAAGAGAACTGAGCACTCCGAGGATAAACTTTGCAATGCATTTACTATAAACACGAATTATAAAGCCAGACACGGTTTTAGCGGAAAGAAAACAAATTTCTATTTCTCAAAGCTGCACAAGTGTATGTGGAGATTACAGTATGTCCCTTAATTGGAAAATCACACACAGTAGATGTGTCTACATGCACACCTACACATACGTCCACACAGGAGGCACCTATTCTTACTGGATGACATAAAAATTAAAAATTGGGGAAAGCATTTCACTGACTTTTTAAAATCCCCAATCCAGGACATTTACAGAGTTTTAGCATTTGTCTCAACTGTGCACTCCATTATCCAAGTCTTTCTTTCCCTCCTATAGTGAATAAAACGAGGTGAACCTCAGAGATTCAAGCTATGGCTCCAGAGACCAGAAGAGCCTACGAGTCCAGGTAGGGTCCCCGGGACAGGCCCTCCCCGCCCCCCACAGACCAGCCGACCTCACTTGCCCACCCTCACTTCTGAAGCACGTCCGGCTCGGTCTTGCTGACAGTTTCGTTTCCACGTCTTTCCCCCCATATCCCGTTTCCCTTTTCATGGCCGACTTGGAGCCTCTGTGGGGTTTGGACAACTCGGTGAGCCGACAGCAGGAGGAAATGACTCATTCAGAGAGGGTTCCAATTGAGGGGACAAAGTGCACATTTAAAAAAATGCAATGACCTTTCTGGCTTGATGTATGTGCGCACTTTCTAACAGGCAGGGGAATCGCATCCCCCCACCAACCTAGTAACTAACCGAAGACCCATACGTCCCACTTGGAACATCAGCCTCACTCTTTCCGGTCTCTGTGTTGTTATTCCAAAGCATAGGAAGCAACTACGGTTGGGAGACAATACACTCCCTGTTACAGAAGTTTACCTGTTAAACCCACCAAAGGCATCCAACCTGGTGGAAACCCAGCTGCTTCTGCTGCTGCTAATGATGATGACGTAAATAAAAAGCAGCTACTGATGAACTAAAGCTTAATATAACCAAAGCTGTGTAGGTTCTTCACATCTATTATCTCCCTAAATCCTTACAAAAGCTTATAAGTACGCCTATTCTCTATTATCTTCACTTTGTAAATAAGAACAGCGATCAATACAAATCAGTGGCTTGCCCAAGGCCAAAAGCTAATAAAGAACAGACGGGGGATTCACACTTAGATTATACGGACCCCAGAATCTGCGTAATTAAACTCTAAGCCAAGAGATAATTCTGGGACTAAGAAAAGCTTCCCTAACAATTTGACTACATCCTCTTCTTTAGAAGTTTTAGAAAAATTTTAATGTAAGAGTTAAACTCAATTCTGGAAATCTTTAAAGACCTCCCGAAATGCTATCGTCAGGAAGACCTGCACTCAATTCTCTTGGGTGTGAGTGGAGAAAAACTGGCCGAAACTGACTGAGAGGCATAGAGTTCGGCCTTGGACGCCCTTTCGGATCAGAGATGGGAACATAACTCTAAGCACTGCCCACTAAGATTGTGCCTGTGTAGGATGTGTGTTTATTAATATGTCACTGCTTCTATTTTTTTATCCCCGATGGTAATAAATTACTATATACCGTTTCTCTCAACGTTTTTATACCCTAGAGTTAACTCTTCTCAGTGACAGTATTGAGATAGAAAGTGAAACATAGACTTTTAGAGCTGAAAGTCATTCAAGGCTTTTTCTTATTTTACAGATATGGCAAAACAACAACAACAACAAAAGCCCACAGAAGTAATTTCCTCAAGCTTAAAAGTCTTATTATCCAAAGGCCTGGGCTCTGGAGTCGTAATGGCTTTAAGGCCGTACCCTGGCTGAGTGACCTTGGAGAGCTACCTAGTAATTCTCTGAGTCTCAGTTTCCTCATCTGTAACAGGGGGTGATCATAGCCTAAAAGGCACTATTATCACATTATACCAAGTTATAGATTATGATATCATAATATATTACACTGTATTGTATATTCTTTTATTACATAGTAATATATATTATATAATAAAGTGGTTTGTTATGTATTATTTTATACTGTTATATAATAACGTTTATCGTATTTTATTTCAGTATACAGCATCACTGTCTTAGATAACAACACGTACTCGTGCCACGAGAAGCACTCGCAGCACACAGGGGGAAGCAACGGCACCATCGTCAGCAAAATCAACCCAACAGAACAGAGCCTGAGCCTCACGCTTTGACTCTCGGCCACGGAAATCATCTGTGGGTACAGATGGGTCAAGGCCACACACCCAGCTCCAGGGCCCCCCCAGGCCCCCCCAAGTCAGACCAGACAATCCCCACTGGAGAGGCTTACCAACCACACATCTGTGTGACAGTGACGAGTCACATGATGAGGCCTAGCTACTGCCCTGTTGACCTAGACTGTGTTTCTAGAACTTCCACAGACTTACGTACTTTGGAAAAGCTGACCCCATGGCGGACCCTCAGAAAGGCCGGCGGCTCACAACCACTCTCAAGAAGACCTGAGGGCCGAGTGCCTTTTGACTGGCATCTGGACAAACGGCTTGTAGAATGAGAGCCGACCTCGGTCAAGGTAAAAGGCTGTGGAATCGGTCAGAAGCCAAGTCAGTTACGAGCCCTGTGAGGTTAGCCTACCCTTCACACACAGAGATAATGCCCCGGGAGAACAAAGGTAACTGTGAGCGTGAAAGGGAAGCACGAATACAGCACGACCTTTCGGCTAGCACGCGGTTGGACGTCTTTATTCCAGCTCCCTAGAGAGCCAGGTTAATAAGACAGAGGAGTGACCAGCGATGACACGTGTCATCTGCACAGGGGGAAGGAGAAGGAAGGACAGTGTGTGTGTGTGCGCGTGTGTGTGAGAAAATGCGAATAAGAAGGAGCTCCTGGAACTACCTAATCTTCGCAGTCTCTTTGGAGTTACAGTTCTGCTTTCCTTCCATTGCCTCCTAAAGTAAACACGCCTCAAAGAAACACGCAAAAATCTGGCATGAAAACAGGGCTGCTACGCTAGTTTTGGAAAAAAGGCAAACATCACTCCGAATTTCTTCAGGCAAGTCAAAATCCCACGACCAACACTGTTCTCACAGGCACGAAGGTTCCACCAGGCTGGTGCCTCTTGATTTGGGGCGCACAGAGCAGTAACTGGGGGAGCTTCGAGACACACCAGTGCCTGGGTCGCCCCCCCCCACCGCCTTAGAGAGACTCTGCTGTTTGGGGTGTGAGCTGGACATTAAGATTGTTAAAATCACCCCAGCGGACGCTAAGGTACAGCCAGGTTCTAGAACTGCCGTTCTGGTGAGATTTCGGAGAGGACTGGTCCTCTCACTGGTCCCCTTCACTTCACAGAGCTGAGCTAATCAAGGCCAATGTCTGCAGAAGAAATGACGTTAGAGCTGCCTTTGGGCCACGACCATCCCTTTCGCGTTGCCGAGACAAGTGCTAGGAGGTACATACGCACATACATTTTCCAAAGGTTTCTTCCACTCTAAGGCACTTGAAATAAAGATCGCCACTTCTGCCCTGGCTGGTGCAGCTCAGTGGATCGAGCACGGGCCTGTGAACCAAAGGATCGTGGTTCGATTCCCAGTCAGGGCACATGCCTGGGTTGCAGGCCAGTTCCCAGCAGGGATGCACAAGAGGCAACCATACATTGATGTTTCTCTCCCTCTCCTCTTCCTTTCCCCTCTAAAGATAAATAAATAAAAGATCTTTAAAAAAAAAGATCAGCACTTCCTAGGAAAAGCCCCCTCTTTCCTTCACCATTTCTTAATGGGAAAATCCTACCATGAGTTTTCTTATACATTCAGTCTTTTCAGAAAGCATTCACTGGGTAAATGAGTGAGCAGTAACTATAGGGACCGCCGGGCACATGACGCCAAATAAGCAAATACTCCCGGTCCATTGCAGAACACAGGTAACCAGACCACTTCTGGTCAGTGAGGCAAATGCCACTGCCAGGGAGGGTCTGTGTGCAATGCGAGGCCACGGGAGGGGCACTTCCTACAGAGTGGGGCGACTCGTAGGCTTCCGAGATCATCACACCTGTGCTGAACACAGGAGAGCAGGGTCAGCTAAGCAAAAGAGCACTGTCAGAGAGGGCTGGGCAGAAGAAAGAGCGCGCACGCAGGCCCAGAGGCGTGCTCGCCACGGCTTCGATGAGGGAGCAGCAGATGCCCAGCACCTCGGGGCCTGTGCTACACAAGCCACTGTGTGGGACGGAGGGGGGTGGTCTCCCAGGGACGAGGGAGCGACGGGCCTGGGGAAGCAGGCAAGGCCCAGCGAGATCAGGCAAGACCTGGAGAAGTGTCAGTTTTTGTCTCCCCCCACTTAAATAAAATGACAGAGAGGCCAGCCATCCGGCTGGCCCGGGTCTTTCAGAAAGAAAGAAAGAAAGAAAGAAATTGGCGCGGGTCTGGGTGGATCTCCCAAGTGCTTTTCTTAGTTCCTCATCCTCCTGCCTGCACATCCTAGAAAGAAGCCAAGGGCCCCGTTTACACAGCTCTGGGCTCCGTCCACCAAGCAAGGAACAAGGCTGAGGCAGAGCGTGCTAACTCCCTGGCCAGTGACAGTGATTTACACTGACCGGTAAACTTCTGATTACCAACCCGCCGCCTGCTATGTAAACAGGTACAAACTCAGATTTAAACCAGTTTACACAGGGCAGTAAACAATTTAGTAATCTCTGTTCAACACGGCGCTTGTGAATGTAAATGTTTAAGCCCAAACCGATGCCAGCGCTGCGATGTAAGCTTCCAACTTCTCAACTGGAGGGGTCGTGCTAAGGAACGGTCCCTGTGTGCCCCCACCTGGGAGCTGCAGGGTGGAGCTGCAGGGTCAGGCAGAAAGCCCACAGTTATGGGGGGGGGGGGGGCTCTCAATGGGCCGAGAGAGAGCTGGAAACAATCCCACCACCCTTAGTTCTTCTCCCTGGTCCTGAAACTTCCCTCGCCCCCTCGACCATTCTTCCCCACTCTGCTTTGCCAATATCTGAGTCGGGGTGCAGGAGTGTGAAAAGGGAGGCAAGGGGAGACAGGGAAAAGCAGCCTCCCGGCTCCTGGCGATACCATTCCCACACAGAGATGACCAGGGCGCACTCACTGCCTGTCAACATGTTACTATGCAAATTGACCTAGATCCTATGCAAATCACATGCAAACATGTTTTCTGCTGTATCTGTTGACAATACCTGCTGGAGTCCACTGAACCAGATGCTGCCTGCTATGAATTTTTCATCAGTATTCATCTTCAGATCAGCCTGGCTCTTGCCTTAAACTGGGAGAACGAGGAGGGCGAAGGCCTCTCCGCCTCCCATGTGTGTCCGGGCTTTTTCTGGGGTGGAGGAAGGTCCTGGGAGCAATCACACTGAGTCTGCCCACAGGAAGCGACTGGGTGTTGAACAGAGGCGGCAAATGTGAGCCCGAGAGCCAGCCTCCAGGTTTCCTCCTGCCCCCGCCAGAGCGTTCGAGCAAAGTGTGCACCTCCTGGTGCCATGGCTGGGGCTTCGCTAGTTTAAGAAAAACATCTGAAAAAAAAAAATACCTACTATGGTCAGACTTCAACTGAAGTCTTGGGTAAAAAAATGATTTTGATTTTCTCCTGAACTGACAGAATTTATGGTTGGGAAAAGAAGAGCTGCTATTTACTGAGCACAAAGAGTTTCTTTTTCTGAAAGCATTTGTTTGTTTAGAAAAGGGTTCCTTTTCCAAAACCATTTATGGAGCAACTGGCACCAGGCGGGCACTGGGCTGGATCTGTGTTCTCTTGCTGGGCCCTCCGCCCGACACTGTGACATGTGCACCATCCCAGTTTCCAGAGAAGATCGAGGCCCAGGGCGTTCAGTGACTCGGTTGAGGTTACAGAGCCTACTCAAAGGGGCGTGGCCGGGGTTCGGACCGGCCTGTCTGCAAAGCCCTTGCCCTTGGAGACGCTGTAAGCTTTTGTTCTGGTCGCTGGGCCTTGGGAGGAAAGGCTCCCGGGCTTCTGGGTCTAGGAGTGTGCACACAAAAGCAGAAAGACAATGGTAATGGTGCTAAAGGTTAACGAGTACTGAGTCCCATGCTCTCAAAGTAAACTGGCTGAACCTTACGCTTGACACGTAGAAACTTAACTAGTCCCCACATCAGCTCCACCAGGGGGATGTTATTACTTTTATCCTCACTGACCAATGAGAAGACCCAGGCAGAGAAACCCCTTCCCAGCACCACACGGCAAGTGTCTAACCCAGGAACGGCCCACACAGTTTCTCCCATAGCTGCTGTCGTGGGCCCTGGATGGTCCCAACCAGAGGACGGTCCCTGATGTGTCCCCACACACGTAACACCTGGGAAGCCCCTAACACTTACTTTAAAGGAAAATGATAAATAGGGCAAAAACTCTTTTAAAGAACACCTAGATGAGACTGTATGGGACCTCCTGTGGGAGGTCCTATAGAGGATCGTCTTCACAGGAAGCACACCTGGTCAACCTACCTGTTGTGACTGGGGACTACACCTGCGCGGGTAAAAAGAGAGGGCACAAACAAAAGCAAACAAACTGAACATGCACTGGATGACCCAGAGGTCCTAGTATTATTCCCAAAGCAATGGCCTGGGACTCTCAAAGGGGGAGCAGGAGCCAGGTGTGGGTGCAGCGAGCACCGCACAGGCCAGGGTGGGCCCACTTACTTCCTGACTTGACGCTCCGCGCCTCCCACCACGTAGTAGCCGGGTCTGCACTCGTATCTGCAGGCGGAGCCCACGTCATGGTGGCCCTGGAGGCAGCGCGGCAGGAGCAAGTTGGCATTCGGGATAACAGGGGGCACGCCACACTCCAGCTTGCAGTAGGCTTCAGGGAGAGACCAGAGCCCATCCTCCAGGCAGGTCAGCCACGGGCTCAGTCCTGACTCCAGGAAAGAGAAGCGCAGGGTGTTCAGAACGCAGAGTCCAGAGACATCACAAGGTCAGACAAAGCCAACCCAGCCACCACATGGGCATTCTTACAAAGGGCATCGCTCTTTGTGGAGCAATTCTCTAAAATCTCAGGGCAAATGTCTTTTCTGCATTTCCTACCCACAGGGCCACCAGTGTGACCTACTATACAGAATAGAGTCACAGTGTGACCTACTATACAGAACAGAGTCAAAGTGTGACCTACTATATAGAATAGAGTCACAGTGTGACCTCTATACAGAACAGAGTCACAGTGTGACCTACTGTACAGAACAGAGGCCAGGTAATGACCCCTCGATATCAGTGACAGAAGTGCGAGTCCCCCTGTCATGACCTCGCTTCCTACCTACAGATGGTAAAAACGCAGCCGTGCCTGTGTCACGGAAAACATTATAATGATGGTAGGTCATGTTTTTATGGTACTTACTACAATACCACTGCCCTGTACCAGGCACTGTTCTAAACATTTCACACACACTAACCCATGTGAGTGTCAAACCTCGACACTGTTCCCCGCCTTCTGGAAGCAGAGGAAACGGGGCTTCGGTGACAGGCCCAAACTGGTAAGAGGCTGAGGCGGGGACTGATCTCGGGCCGTCTGGCTGCCGAGTTTTGGGCTTCAGCCCCACACCAGACGCCTACGAGAAGCAGGACTTGGACTTCAGGTTGCGTGACCAGCCCACCCCAGGCCTTCTAAACCCAGGTCTGTTGGCGTGGGGCTCAGGGAGCTGCACTGCTAACAAGCCACTGGCAGGCACACGGGAGGTGGAAGAGCTACCCTGCAAGGAGGTGAAGAGCAAGCAGGGTAGCTAGACCACACTCCTCCCCGTGGTCATCTGTGACTAGTGGTGCAGCCGCTACTGACCACTACTGACCACTACTTTTTCATCTACAAAACAGAGAGAAAAGTGCCTAACTCATAACATGGTGGTCAATATTAAATTAAGAAATGGGCATGGTAAGTGTGGTGTTATTATTAATATTACCAGGAACCTGTTGTTGCTGGGCTGCAGAGGACATACAGTCGAATAAAAACAGAAGAAGATTCCTATTTCTCTCGGCGATGAGGCCCCGAGCCAGGCCATCCCCCCAGGCCATCGGGAAGAATGGCACTGTCTCGGGGACTCGGCTGGGGTTATCAGAAGAGGGTGGCCCAGCAGAGCAAATGGGAAGAATGTGTCGGGGTGCAGGAGAGATCCCTGAAGAGCCCCCAAAAAGAGAGAGGCTGGAGGGACCCTGCAGCCCACAGTTCCTGGCTGGCCAGACAATACCTTGAAGCTTGGCTGGAGGGACACAGGAGGCAGAGCAGCGTTTCAGGAAGGTCGTTCCCTCTGAGCAGGAGAAGGTCGCGTAGTTCACCAGGGATGGGTCGGGGACACCACAGTCAAGGGGCGCACAGTGGGCTGCCCGGTCCCAGTGTCCTGAGGAGCATGTGAGCAGGATCTCCCGCTAGAAATGGGGAGAAGGTCGCTCTGTCAGGACCCCATGAAACGCCTCCCACGGGTCCCATTAGAAGGCTTATCTAAACAGTTTTCCCCTGAGGATTTGTGCAAAAACTCAAGACAGGTCAAAGTTATGTTGCCTTGCTCCCGCTTTCTGCCTCATTGTCTTAACACAGGGCCTCCCAATTCTGAGGCTGAGGGAAGATGTCTGTGGGAGAGAACCACGGAAGGGGGGGGACACCCCCCCCCAGGCCAGCTCTCCGCCGCCCCGGTGTGTCCCTCTGTTCCCTCTCTACCCTCCTGTGCCCTGCTCTGTGCCCAGGGACGCAGGCCCCTGTGCATTCCAAGCCTCTGAGCAGGGCACACTGGCAGGAGACGGGCAGGGGCAGGGGGGAGGTCAGGGTGTCTACCCTTGCTGCTCCTCCGCAGGGGGCTGCTGCAGGTCAGCCCCACCCTGGGTGGCCCTCTGCACACAGCTCCTGTGTTCTCCCCTCACCGGTTCTCTCGCTGCTCCCTGCGGTCAGCCTTCCAGGCTTGGGGGCGGTGACCACCCCTTCAACCCGGGAGACTGCACTGCCTCTCTGTGTTTTCCTGAGATCTTGCTACCACCGTTGCAGGTAGTCCTTCTGATAAATTCTCTCAAACTGCCCATGGTAGAGCATGCCATCGGCTGCCCATGGGGCCTTCCCGATGAGCCACCGAATAAAGGATGGGGCACAGAATCTAAGAGCAGTTGAGAATCAGTTCCTCTCGGGCACCGTCCACACGGCGTGGTGAAATTTGGGATGCCAGCCATTTTCCTGAGCCCGAGTTCTGAAGGGTGGCCTGAGAATTCCTCGCCACCGAGTGAATGAAGAGACACTGACTGCACACATGGAAGGGCCAGGCTCTGTCCTAGGTTTCGGTAAACAAGACGCCTTCAAGGAGCTAGTAATCTACCAGCAGAGATCACAGGTGGGGCCAGTGGCTCGGAAAGCACCTGAAGGCAACGAATGGACAGGAGAGAGAGAGACAGACAGACAGACAAAGGGAGAGGGTGGACAGGAGGTACAGGAAAAACCCAAGAGATAGACTTCTGTTACATCCTACCCCTTCCCACAATGAGTGCAGAGAAAACAATCCAAGAACGCAAAAGATAAGATGAAGAGGTAGGAAAAGGGGGCCACGAAGAGAGAAAATACAAGTCTGTAAAAACTACAGCAGTGTCGTACATGTGTGTGCTCGTTCTGCAGGGCTGAGGCAGCACTACGGGGTGGCGGCAGGGCTGGCTGGCCTTGGGTAGCAGGGACGGCGTGTTGGGGGGAGACCCATGGAGCCAGTGATGCAGGAGCTGGGACTTGAAAGATGAGTGGGACTTCGGAGGGGAAGGAGGAGGAAGAAAATGTTCTGAGTGAGGGGAACAGAATGAGCAGGGACTGAGGGCTTGTTTGGGAGAAAACACAGCTGTCACTCTAGCCAGGGAGTCACCAAAGGTCACAGAGAGAGAGAGGGAGAGGGGGAGGGGAGGAAGATGACTCTGTGGCTGGGCCAGCCATCCTGCCAGGAGACCACAGGGGCCACAGCCAGAGGTACGGCCAAAGGTAAAATGACTGGTGAAGCACCTGTCACCCCTGCCACCTGCTCCTGGTTACCAGCTCCTCCCTGTTTCCCGATGTCCCCCTGCTGCCTGCCAGGAGGGCCCAAGTCACAGCCAGACACATTTTTCTGTTTAGTTTCAGTTCTTGTGTCAATAACAAGCAAATATCCCCCGTTGTCTCGTGATCCTGAGCAGGACTGTATCATTTCCTTAGGGGGGCCCACCTCAGGTGACAGGGGAAGTCAGCGGGAAAGTGGCCCCCACCACACGGCTGGTGCAGCGTGAGCTCCCGTCCCAGACTCTGTCCCTGGTGGCCTGGCACGCTGCCACGCTGGCTCAGACCGCAGCTTTAAGAGCGTCTTCCAAACTCCCAAACCGGGCATGTATCACCCAGTTTCTTTCCTGACTTCACTAAGCCTTGTCCATTTCGTTTTGAATTGGCTCTTAATTTTAGCAGATTGCAAACACTGTCATCTCTTCTCTCCCCTCTGGTACCTGTCGCATGAAGGTATCCAGTCCCTAAATTTGGAGGGAGGTCCTTTTTCATTTTTTCTCTTTTCTAGAGCGAGTTAGGCTGGGTTAAGAACAGGGAGGTGATATGACCATTCTACAGCCCAAAGCCTCACAATGCACAGGTCTGCCGTAACTGTTCCTTCCCACGAAGAACCCAAACTCACTGAAACCAACGTCTGTGTCTTTAAACTCTGACTGTCTCTAAGCAAATGAAAGTCTCCACTGACCCATGAATTTCCTTTCTTCCGCACCACTGGTATCTGACTGCCAGTCACCCGCTGTCCACTCTTCCCTCGCCGTGCCCCTTGTCCCCAGGTTGCTCCTCAAGTGCCGCTGTCTTTGGCCTAACACGCACTGTCTGTGCTTCCTATTGTGGACATGCTTTCCAAGGGCTGATTTCTAGAGAGACTGCTCGGCAGGACACAGAAAGCTCTCTGAGGAAAAGATGGGGGACGGCGTTTCTGGTTGAGAATACAGCAAGACGTTCCTAATAACGGCAGCTTACCAGAGTGCCCCGTGCCTCACGTTCTGCTAGAAGCTTTTAAGTGACTACCAATCAGTCATCGTAACCACTCAGTAACAGAAATAGTTCTGTTCTAATTATTTGACAAATGTGGAAACAAACCCAAAGAGGTTTGTTTGTTTTGTTTGTTTGTTTTTACCTATAATCATACACCAAATAAATAGTAGGGCCAAAATCTCATTCCAGGTCTGTCCCAGGCCACGCTCTTACCTCTGAGTCTCCTTGAACTCCTGGCAACGGTGCTGTGGTGGCTCATGGAAATTGGGAAACTTCCATCAGAGCTAGAGTCGTGATACAACCCCCACCTCAGTAACAGAGGGAAGGGGAGCAAACTCTTCCTCCAGCCCTCTCGTAAGAAGGGCTGGGGACTCGGACAATGAACCACAGACAAGCTGGCTGCAAACCAGGGGACAGGGCTGAACTGGGGCATTCTCGTCTTGAAGGCAAAGGTGGGGACTGCCATTTCTTACGGGAGGACATGAACAGGGAAAAGAATGGGACACGCCCCGGTCTACTGTCCATCTGGAGGGACACTGACCCCTGCCGAGTGGGCACAGCACAGGCTCTTACATGCCTCGCACCTCGAACTTCTATAAAGCCCCACCCCTCCTGGCCTTTGAGTCTGCAGGTCTCCTTTCAAATGACTGGCCACCTGCCCTCCCTCGATGGGGCCAGAGAGAGGAGCATGAGGACTTTCCCTCCCCGGGAGCTCAGCCCTGATGACACAGGTTTCCAACTCACCTGCACGGGCCTCAGGTACTTCCCACTGCTGGCCTGAAGGGCGAACCCCCTTTGACAGGTGACAGAGCACTCCATGTGACCTGGGCCCCCAGAGGTACAGTTCACCACGTCCGTGTGGTCGAGCAGCAGGGGTGCACAACTGCCCTGCTCCCCGCAGGGCTGGTGGACACAGCTGGGGACGACAGAGAGAGAGACGTCCTGGTTAGGCTGACACAGACCCAGGGGGCAGCTTCTCCTGGAAAGGGCCTTGAAACCAAAGAGAATGCTTTTTTCTAAAGCCTACATTAAGCTCGCTACCTCCTTCTACATGACCTGGAACCACTCAACACACAGTAAACAAGAAGAGTATCACGGGCCAGTGCGGGGGACCAACGAGGTATTTCTTCATCCATGATGGCACTCCACATCAGCCAAGACGAGTGCTGTGCGTTTCCTCATCCACTGGCTTCAGTTTCCCCCCACCCCCACCCCGAGAGGTATTAGTGCTCAGCGGCTTTGTTAAAGAGCAGAGTAACAACGTGAGACTGGAAAAGGAACTGTCTCTGGCTATGTGCATACTGCCCTGAAGTGACTGAGAGTTGATTTGAAAGGCGCTGGTGAGAAGAAGATGAACTTGACCTGAAGATGCTAACAATGCTGCCCTGGTCACGCGTGTGCCCACGGGACTGAAGTCCCATGCCAGTGACATTGGCGCTTCTCTGATCCATGCTTTTTAGGTACGGGATGAAGGGCTGCAGCTGAGCACTACGGAGAAAAGCCTTGACTTCTTTCGGCCCTGATTGTTCTCTGTGAGGTGGAGGAACACCCCAGAACCCGCAGGGAGCCCCACTGGAGGGAGAAATACGGGAGCTGGGGGAGGGGTTGTAAACTCTCAACAGCAGTGTCCCGAACCCAACGCCGTAACTGCATATGCAACGCACGAAAGACACCTTTGTCTCTGGGTCTCTCTTCAACCCACCAGGGTAAGAACAGCCGAACCCCGCCTGTTCTTCACGGGATGAGACCAGAGGACCTCACCAGTGACGCTAAAGCACCGCAGCTTCCAAACATGCTATGTGCTCTGACGGCCGCGAAATGCGGTTCGCCTTCCGTGTGGTCAGCACGGAGGAAAACAGAACCATTAACAGTTGTGGTTCATGTCCGCTCAGTGCCAAGAATTTAACGAGAAGTAGCACAGGCTGGTTTTTCAGCGGCTCCATCGAATTACACCGTGTCATCCTTGAGGATGATCTGCAGCTGAGATAGGACCCAAAACAAAGCCTGTGAATGAGCCTCCTTCCATCAGGATGGGGTTCCAATAACTACTGTTGCTATGACTACCAGTGTGCGAAGTCCTTCCAGCACTGGCAGCAGGGAAGGAGGGAGGGAGGGAGAGACAGGGGAGCACAGACAAGGGGGAAAGTGACATGAAATGAAACCGAGACCAAAAACACCCCACCAAACCCAGACCTGTTTATGAAGTGAGAAATGGTCCCGGGGCAGCTGCTGCAAATTCTTTCACTAGCTTGTATTTCCATTTGCTTCCTTTTTAAGGAATTTGTTTTATGAGGACGGTGTTTGTCGGGTCGTTAGCTTCTGACGGCATCTGGCACCAATTGTGGACCTCTCTGCCTCACACCTCAACCCCAAAGCCCTTCTGCGTTTCTCGTCCACTACAGACACGGCTTTCACGAGTGGCGCGGTTCCCAGCCTCGAGGCCCAGTCCCCTGAATGCCACGTAAGGCCCAGGGTCACAAAGATACTGCGAACAGTCAACAGGGCTTTTAAACTCCTCGGAAGCTCTCTTCTCGGGGTCTTCAGACGCAGGTGAAGGATAGAGGCAGCAGGAGTCTTATCCCCACCCCGGAGAGGTGGGAAGTCAGCTATTTATCTTGGTTTGACACACAAGGAAACTCAAGCTGCTTGGAGACTGGCTGGAGACCACACAGCGAGTCGGGGGGAAATCCTCGGCCGGATCTCGGAGCCCTCGCTCTGGGGCCAGCCTGGACCACGAGGCCATCTCCCTGGGCGGGGGGAGGGGGGCTGGTTCCCTGTTGCTTTCTTCTCAATTCAAAAGCTAGCAGCACAGGCCGGCATGAGCCAGGGAGCTCCTTCTCAGGGTGGCCGGGGGAAAGTATAGATACTCAACAGTCTTCGTTTTGAGCAGTCTTCTCTCAAATGCTAGCTAAGCCACATCTGTCCAGCTGCCGTGGTCTGCAAGGTGCCCTTCTAAGGGTGTTCCCTTCCTTGGTGACAGCTCCTCATCTTCCACCCGTCTTTTCCAGACCTTTCCTCACACCTCATCACAACATGTTCTTAGGTAAGCATGGGATGAACCCCGTCAGATGTGATTCACAGGTATTTCCATTTTAACAGCAGACGAAGTTTTCAGCCAAAGTAGTGGGTTTCTCACGATGGAATTTGAGGTCGGGAGGGCCTTAGAAAGGACACTCTGTTGACAGCCACCTACCATCAGCCTCACGCTGTTCTTTGCCCATGACCCTGGGTAAGTTTCCACTCTCTCTTCTGGTCCTCACTCCCCAAAGTCATACATTTCAACTGAATCCCTGTTCCAAATACACTTGAACCCCGGGCTGTTCTACTGTCCCCTGTACCCAACTGCGGCCTAAACCTAACACTGGCACAAACCTAACACTGTCCTGCCGTAACACAGGCATGTTGCCTGTTATTGGGTCTGCAAGTGATGCCTGTACATGGGAGCCTCGGCGGTGGGGGGGTGGGGGGTGGGCAGTGCGAAGTTCCACCAAGGGTTGAGCTCGGTGCACCCGAGAAAGGCTTTTCGTTAGTCTTTAGTTAAAGACTATGGGTGCCCAGACCTGTGCCCCAGAGGTTCTCATTCTGTGGGCCCACGGTGGGATCCCAGCATCTGTGGTTTTTAAGTTTCAAGGATGCTGACGCTCACCAGGAGTGAAACCCAGCACTGTAAAGGCCTGGGTGTGTGTGACCTGAAAGAAGTCAATAAATCCCATAGGCCAAGGCTGGACAAGAAGAAGGCCGGCCCCAGGGGAAACTGGCCCCTCCACTTGGTCATTATGCTTTCGCGCATTAAGCACAAATTATAAGGCAGCAGCCACAAGAAAGACCAACAGCAAAAAAACGTGCCCCTTGTTCTGAGCAAACCTTCAATACCGTGGAAGAGAGAAAACGGGTCATGGGTTACTGAGCACACATTCACAGCTGTTTCAGAGCACATTCTGTCTCTGGGTGGGATCTGACAGTGATGTGTGAAGAGGACCAGGAAAGCAGAGACAGCCTGGCACGCTTCTGCCAATGCTTTACAGTCAGCACAGGGCAAGACAGCACTCCCAGCCCCTGAAAACAACCCCCACTTCTCCCCCCACCTTTTTTTTCCTGAACAAAATTCAGTATGTGTAGGTCTCTTTAAATTTGACTAACATGGAGAACTTACACTGAAAGAGGTCAACATCCATATTTAAAGAAGACTAAGAAGTGAGTTCCCAGAGCTCACCCCTGCCATCAGTGGTGGGTGGGGAGCAGAGTAAAGCTGCCGCCCCGAAGCAGACAGTCTTCTCTGCAGAGGGAGTGGACGGACCATGGGCAAACCTGTCCTGAGTGTGCCCCAGGCCAGGTTTGGGTTTTCCACTCCTTGAGGCCACTGCAGGGAAGACGGCCTGGCTCCCAGCAAGGCCCACCTTCAGGAAGCTGGCTGGTTGCTGGCAAAGGGGCAAAGTCCTGGCTGTTCTGCCCATGGCTTCAGTCTGTGGTTCTCCTAAGGGTCTGAGCCACCTCAGAGGACTTTCAGGAGACTGTGACAATACTCCCAGGTCAGTCAGAATCGATCAATCCATTTCTGACAGAAGATTAGAAGCCAAAGACTGCGTTTCTTGAATACAAATGCCGGGGTGGGAGGATGCGGAGGGCGATCTGAAGCAGCGATCCTAGCGGAACCACGGCTTGTTACAACTTAAATGGACCTGAGAGGTCATTCGGCCTGAATTCCTCGTTTTTAGAGATAAAGAAACTGGGACCAAAAGAAGTTATGGAGTACTCCAGAACTTTCTACCACAGGAATACTATAATATCATACCAAAAAACTACTCTCAAAATGAGGTTGACATCAACTCATGGAATTTTCTAGTTCATATCCTGCCCTCCCTCCGGCAGCTGGAAAAGGCTCAACACAGTCGATCGCTGGAACTGAGGCACATTCAGGACAACCCCTCTGGCGTGTGCACCAGGCGTTTTGAGGAACGGCACGGGGTGTTGGGACAGGGCCAGAACCCACGTGACCCCAGCTCAGGCCTCAGCTGGCCGGTGCTCGTCTCCATGGCCCTGGGTGAGTCTCTCCACCGCCCCGTCCTCTGTCTGAGAATCTGTAAACCGCAGGGGTAGAACCAGGTTCTCCCGAAGGGCCCTTCCAGCTCTAACAAGGTATCTCATTTCACAGATGAGGTGCTGGCGGTGCCGGGGTGGGACTGCAGGAAACCAGGAGTGGGCCGGATGCGGTGGGCAGCCCGAGAGAGTCTTGCATGGTCTGTCTTGCCCACTGTGAGTTTTTGCTTAATGTCCCAACCTTTTCAGTCATTTAGTTAACCCAAGATTGCAACGCATTGATCCAAGAAGTGCCACCTTCGACCAAAGAGCAAAGCTGGTGGTGTCCGCAGAAGCAGCCCCTTTAAGGTTAAATAGTAAAAGGGGGTCAGATGTCTCTCTGTTCCCCACTGCGTTTTACTCATTCTTATTGAAAGGAGAGGGTGCGGGCGAAGCAGGAATGTGTGCTCGGGGTCTGGCAGCAGACGGCAGACGGAATGCAGAGGGACTGCGTCCTCATCAGTCTTCCCTCCCTCAACAGCAACACCAAATAGTGATGATCCCATCTGTCCTTGGAGAGCTCTGCTGTTTCTCCAAACCAAGGCAGGCCCCGCTCTGGCTGCCCTCTCTGCCTCCCTCTCTCTCTGGCCCCATCTTTGTCCTACGGGATGGCGACTATCAGCCTCGTTGGGCAGGACCCTGCTGGCCCTTTGAGGAGTTTCCCTGAAGGATCCTACCAACTGGGAAGGGAAAATTCACTCAAGTGCCTCTCTGAAGATTCCCATCTGAGAGCAACAGAGGAATCGTGGCAGCAGCTCCCTGGCTGAGAAACGATGGACCACTGAACCGAGCACACGTCTCCTTTCACTCCCGTACCCTGGAAAAGGGAAGGTCTCCCTGCCCGTCTATTGAGGTCTCTGCCCCAGAGTTGGTGCCTCACAATAACCCTGTTGGGAGATGGCCATCTCTTTCTAGACTGTGACCTATTTGCAAGTTCAGGACTGGACTCTGGTGGCCCCCAGCACTTGGTAATTTGCTCCGCTCATTTCTCAGTCTGGGCCCAGTTTTTACCACGCCTGGCTGTAACACTAGAAGTCCTTTCCAAACGCCCCCTGTACTTCTAAAGAGAAACAGATTTACATCGCACAGCCAAAAGCACTCCCTTTCAAAAGCCCTGGGTGACCAAGTTTCAGAACCCATGATTTTAATGTAGGTTATAAAGCATGTGGACAGGAGGAGTCTAAACTAGCGCTGGCTAACTGGCAGAGGGTGCTTCCCGGCACCAGGGGAGCAGAATCACCCACCAGAAACACCGACAACAGCTACACACACACACACACACAACTTTTTCCCTGCAGCTTGCAAAGGCAGTCACCCCTCCGCGTGGGGCATCTCCCCACGAGGAGTGATGTCTGCTGACTCCCCCTACCTGTTCTTCATCTCTGGGGACCAATTAAACTATTCATTCCTGAGTCACACTCCCCCAGCCACACTCACAGGCCGAGCCTGGGGGACTGCGGGACACGTGGTGTCAAGTGAGGGAAGAGCAAAGCCCCGTGAGGACAGCTGAGCGGGCATGAGCTTCCATCTGCGGCTAGAGTAGGACCCCTCGGGGCAGGCAGGAGGGGCGGGGGGCCACTCTGGGGCTCTACTTAACTACGTGTAATTGAGGATTTGCGAACCAGCACCTTGAGTGAGTTGCAAATTTCCTCTAAAAGTAGAACCTAAAACACAGGCAGGGCCCCTCTGGGACTCTCCCTCCGCCCCTTGGCTTCCTTGCCCTGGGAAGTTTCTGGACGCCCCAGCAGAAGCCCCACACTGTTCCCATCATCTTGTAACCCCAGAATTTGTCAGTCCTCGGCTGACACCAGATTTGGAGGATGACTCCCTTCTGCTCCTTTGCTCTCCTGGGACCCCGAGCCTTGCAACATCAACGGCTCGTTTGCTTGTGGAGAAGTGAAGACCCAAAGAAGGGGAAGGAGGACCCTAAAATCATGTGGTGAGACTAGATGACGCAGGCAAAAGCAAGAGGCAGGGGTCTGGGCACTGGGCTTGCCCCCACCCCAGTCACCCCACTTCCGCTGCCTACGGAACCAGGCACGGCCCAAGAGTCGTTCCAACCAGAACGTATGGTCAAATCTGTCAACAGTGTCTGTCTACTGGGCAGGCTGGCAAAGTGACAGAACCCTAGAAATATGGGTTTGTTTTTGTTTTCTGTGCTCTTCCCACCAGCTGCCACCAATAGAGACCATAAGGACAGGCCAGACCTGAGCGAAGTTGGAAATCAGGTGATATTTTAAACGCATCCCTCCTTCCAGCATGATTTTCTGTGCTGTTCCCATTTCCCCAAACTCCCCGATGCCTACACTAGGTTGCATTCGGGCAGGGTCCTGGTCTGTTTCTGAATCGTCCAGGGGCATGAGAGACTACGCCTGGGGTAAACAGTTGATCATGGCTTAAAACACTTCCACTCCTATCAACGAGTTACCTGCCCTTTTAAAGAGACCGCTACAGATCGTTAAGACAAAGAACTCCTACTAGCCGCATTTCAGACACTGAGACGTGTTAAGGGGCATCGTTTCAAAGTCATGGTGCTGAAACCAGTCAATTCACTCGAGGAAGACAGACAGCAGCCTCGCATCCTCCTAAGCTGTGTGCGCAGGTTTCTAGCCTTCAACCAAAAGCTGTCACTCAACTAATGCTCAGAAAGCATTTCACTAAGCGCCATCGCAGACAAGGTCACCTTTTAATAAAGACTATTTCTAGAATAGTCAGCCATCCTCCAGTAATTGCCTAAGTGAGATCATGTCCGTGACCTTTTCTTTGTTCCTCTGTAACCCCATGAGAGCAGACAGTCGAAAAGACTCACACGGCTCACTGTGCCTCCCGAGCAGACCTGTCATCACCCCCCCGGCCATCCATCAGCCAGGACACTCAGAATCCCCTTCAGTGGCTGCCCCTCCTGTCCTGTATTTCATGGACAACTCCTCCCGGGGAAAGGAAGTTGGGCAAGAAACCTAGGGAACAACTGAGCAGCTATAATTCTTTCCTTGCTTAAGAGACAAAAAAAACCCAACAACAACAAACCAGATTCAATGTTCATTTGCTAAACGGCTTTGGGGAAGGAGATAATCAAATGAGTAGAAATGTAATACATATTTCATTTCTCCAGCACCTTTCCCAGCAGCAAGAGAGAAGACTTCCCATCATCCTGGAGCATTAAAAGGAAATCCTCTCCTAAAAATAAAAGAGGAGGGGATGAACAAATGTTTTAACATGTAGCCCCTGACAAAAGACAGGAAGGAGTCTGTCCCTTTGTGAGGCCACCGAAAAGTCGATGATCTGAATGTCCCACACGGGACAAGTCGGGGGGAGGAGAAGCCTGGCAGGGCAGGGAGGGAAGTGCTGGCATTTCAGATCTGAGTTCCAAATAATCGAAGCACAATGGGAATCACTAAAGCAGCAGCAAGGAGAGTTCCAGGGAATAATGAAGCGCGAAGCAGAAGGACGGATAATAGAGGAGGAATGATCCTCTGACCAAGACCGGGCTAACACCCTGATCACGGCAGGGACAGAAGGCCAGGGCACTGAGCTGAGCGCTGGCTGCAGCCCCGGTACTGGGACCGGGGCTCAGAGGGCCTTACAGTATAGCCCCAGCCCTACCTGTGCCCTGCAGCATAACCAAGAAGAGAAATTTCTAGACTAGTGTCCCAACATCTCCCAAACAGCAAACACAGCCACTTTCCCCCAAACGTTCTCTGGGACTACTGAGGCCCCTGGGAAAGGCGCTTTCCTTTCTCCCATAGCCTTCCACACCCAATCCAAACCCCAGGCCTACAGTGAGGTCTCCGTGGACAATGGAAGGTGACCCAGAAATCCTCTGTACTTGGCCAAGTGGCACAGGCTCCGTCTTCTCGGTCAGCAGATCCACCTTCTCAAGAAGAGCTTTCTTGGGCAAGGACGCCTTTTGTGTCACAGCACAGGGCTCCACGGAGAGAGGGCTCTGAAGAGGCAAGGCAGACAGCATCAACCCTGCGTGGGACTTTAACTCATACACTTCAAACTGAAGATGACGAGATGGCGGTGAGAGCTACTGCTGGCTCTTCTCCCTGCATTGTTTCTCTTCTGCTGTCCCTGCTTCGGGAAACTGGACTTGGAGAACAGGGGCTGCGCAGAGAAAGCAGCGGCGCCCAAACTAGTGCACGTGGGCGTCCACTTGCAGGTCTCCGTGAGCACAGAGCGTCTGCACCAAACCAGATCCACACTGGTCTTTGATTATTCATTTTTTAAAATCACATGATCCTCTTCTGTACATGAACAACAACAACAAAAACCCCATGGTGGTTAGGCTAATAATGTCTACGTACTTTTTGATGCTATATATACAAGAGTCAGAAGCTGAACTTCAATATTATCCATCGTGGTGCCCACAGTAACAGCCTGATTACTAAGGGTTTTGATGAATAAGGTAGTTCCGTGTAGAAGCTGCCTCCTTGCATATGGAATCAAGAAAGAACACGCTGTGTGTTCCCCAGTTGCTCCCTGGGAGAAGCCCAACTTCCTTTTCCCAGACTGATGTGTCCATAAAAGAGGGGAGGAGGAGAATCGAGGGAGATTCTGAGTGCCTTGGCCGATGACGGATGGCCTGGGGGATGACAGGTCTCTGTGTGTGCGGGGGAGGGGGGGAGTGGGGGGCGTGGGCACAGACTTCCTGTGTTCATGACTAGTTTGCTTTAAGTAAATAGGAAAATGAAGATTTATGAAGGAAAGAAAGAGGAGAAAAATCTGGGGATACTGCTCATAATACAAAAAAATGTTTTCACTTAAAAATAATACCATTACAATGGCACTATCAGTTTAAAAGTTAAGTGATTTTAAAGGTTAGATGTGTGATTCAGTGCACACTAACCTTTTCTAGAAGATTCCCTCACATACAGCACACACACACTCTCACACCCTGGACCCAAACTGCTAGAACAATTAAGGCTCAGGTGTCCAACATTATGAAAATAATCAGAATGCAGATCGCTTGAAAAATAACCACAGTTTTTTTGGTTTCCTATAATGTTATGATCTTACAGGGAACAAACTGATAGGGCCAATTAGATTTAACTACTGGATAGTAGAGGGATTCCAGATGAGCCATGGAGATCAGGGCTCTGAGGGTAGCTTGGCCCTAGGAATACAGGGAAAATGAGCATCGGAATAAAATGTGGGTACAGATCATTCATAAAACGGACGTGGTCCACCTAGATCACGGAGAACTGAGAGACCACGCAGAAAGGCTGCCGAGAAAATCCCACCCACCGAGAACCGGGGAATTTCTGTAAGACCCGACTCTCGGAACCATTGTTCCTCCCTCGCAGTTTCGTCCTGCACGCAAATTCCTGGCATGTCCCTTAGGCCCAGGCCCAAGCTGTGTGGTAAACGAAAACTATGACAGTGTGGTATTTGCCTCTTTCAGGATGTGAGACGCCCACAGTCAGATGCCCTGAGCCTGAGCTAGGGGACAGCACTGGGCATGACCCCTGCTTCCCAGAGTCCACACCCCGGCATCATTTCCTCACCTCGAGTGTGGGCAGGACCACTGACTGCCTTCTAACCACCTGAATGTGGCATTGGGGAGAATGTCACTTCTGGTTATATCGCCTAAGACTGAACGGCAGTGCTGGCTTTGGAGGAAAAAGCCGCCATGTAGGAGCTGGCCAGCGGGGAGGGCTCTGTGACAAGCCACACCCTGCAGGAAACGGAGACCCTCGACCTTTTGGAACCAAATGCCAAAAACCACGCGACCTGCCCCACATGAGCCTTCGGATGAGGACCGGTCCTGGCTGACACCTCCTTGGAACCTTACACAGAGCCCAGTTCAGCCTGGTCTGCACTCCTCGCCTCAGAAACACGAGCGTGAATGTGTGCTGGTTTCAACTGACCAGTGGGCAGCAATACTGCTACACGGCGATGGGAACCTGATACGAACATAAACTGGGCTTTCCAAACTGAAGGCGCCCCTTTCAACTGACTTGCACTTCCAATCTCCAAGAGAGTGCAGTAATTCTTCGCAGATTTTCTATCCACAGAAGAGAAAGATTCTTTTTGTCTGGGCTAGGACCCCACTGGAGCAGGGTCAATGTTTTTCCTTTCCTAGTGACCCCGACTCCCCCTGGATTCTGCCCGTAAAATCGCTCTAATCTAGAAATTCATTTCCTGAACCAGCCCCAAAGTCCCAAGCATGTTTCCAATTCTGCCCGTCTCCACCTCCTCCATCAAAGATCACTAGCGTACCTGCATTACTTGGGGCCCCCATCTGCATTTCTCGGTTTCAGAGTTTCCTCCAAATAAATATGCCATTTACATAAACACGTCTGAACCACAGGTGCTCTTTGTTTACTCCGGGGCCAGGCCAACCCGTGCCGCCCCAGTGCAAACACAGCGTGCGGGAGGGCGGCGGGGTTTCTTGGACAGCAGCAGACAGGAGTATATTTCTGAAACAGTTTTCCATTCATATAATGAGGCCTTTCTAGACTAAAAACAAACTCCTTGGATCCTAGTCTTATTTGTGCTAATCTCAAATAAAGGTGAATTTGTGTCCTCAGAGTCTGAGTCCACGACTGGAGGAGGATGCCTAGCGCACTGCAAGCGCTTCACAAACATTTCTGAATGGCGCGCTTTCTCTTTCTACGCACAAACACACGCACTGTATCAGACCTAAATTGTCACGTGAATCAATTATTCACAAAGATAAAAGGGACTAAAACATGACTTCTGAGGTGAGTGAGAAAGCACAAGATTGAGAACGAGAGAGAGAGAGAGAGAGAGAGAGAGAAGGAAGAATGCAGGTTTCCATGTAGATACTCATTTTAAAAGATTAGTATCCCACCCAATTTTAAATTAGAATACTTGGCTTTGATAAGCTGTAGTTGAAGGCAAACCTCAGAGCCCGCTACGATCTTATATTTATGAGTATCCATTACTTGTTTTCCATCTCAATCAGAGTGTGTATTTATACCGAATAAGCTAATGAGGTATTTATACTTTATGTTTGCCTTGGACTTCAAATAAGTTCAAAACATAAAAAAAAAAAAAAACCCAAAATGTGCATTTCCAGTGAGGTCAAGCTACTCACTTAGAAGTTATACTGAAAAGCAGTTTTAATACTAAAGCCAGGAACTTGGGGAAAACTTTACGTGGATCGTAAGGGGTAGAGAGAAAGGGGGTTTCTCCTGGGTCAACAAGACCTTCCCTGTCAGTTACCGACTCACTGCCCACCCTCGTTCCAGCTCCTCCAGCCCGAGTTGCTTAGAGATGATGGTGCCAACGCTGATGCTTCTCCAGCTGGTGTGAGGTCACGTTCTGCCAGCAGATGTAACTGGAGCATCACTGAAGAGGGAAGGACGTCTCGACCCCTGAATGGTTTCCTCTCCTTGCTTTTGCCGCACTCGATGTCCAACGGAGCTTCAGTCCAGTGGTGCTCACTCCGCAATGACTTTCAGTGACATCCTGCGTGTCCCAGCGAATGGACATGTGTCCCACCAGCACCCTTGCTGGCTTTCCCACAGGTCTCAAAGGTACCCCAGTGAATGACTTCCCAGAAAGTTCACCTGCACCCCAACGGCAGCTGTTCAGCAAGCAGCCTCCTGACAAGCTCTGGTTAGCACCCCACTGCGTGGTGGCATTACCAGCAACCCAGCCCGTGGGACCTCAGTGAGGGTCCCTGCCACTGGGACATTATGGCCCACTCTCTCCATCGGGATCCACCTACAGCCCCACCTGGGAGCCTCTTTTGCATTTTGTTCCTTCCTGTGACACTCTTTCCTCATCTCTGAGAGCAATGCTTGCTCCTTTACCCGCCGTCCAATACACTGGGGTTCTCCTTACCCCTTGGTAGTTCATCCTCTGCCCCTAGTTAATGGTTATTTAGATTAAGCTTTCTCTGTTCTAATGACTGTGTCCTGATTGGACCAAACTGACCCAGACCAGAACTGGAAGTAGCTGTGGGAGACAGTACCAAAAACAGAATGTGGGGACCAGATGGTTCTGTCTTTGGGCCTGACTACGACACTGTCAATGGGAAACAGGTACTAGGAATTGCTGGCACACAGTGGGGCCACAAGTGACAATCTATCATCTTTGGCTGATCGTGAGGAAGAGCTGACGGGGAATGCCAAGTGCCTGCTGGCCCTGACCGCTGAGCACATCAGAGCAGCCAAGGAGAAAACAGCACGCAGAGCCCACAAAGAGAAGTCTCCTCCTCCTGTTGCGTATCTCCAGAACCCTCCACGGTCAAAGCTTATTAACACCATGCCCATCATCAGAGAATCAATTCCACTCTAGCAAGACAAAGGAGGGTGGCCGGAGCGGGATGGGGATGAGCAGCACACGCTGACAGCAGGCAACGCGCACACCCGGGGGAGGGTGGACGGCCAAACGGAGCAGCAGGTGCGGGGTGGGAACTGGCCGGGGTGCGCTCCCACGCGGTGTGAGAACGCACCACAGCTCCCCTGCCACATGCGCAGTTCACCNGTGCCTGCTGGCCCTGACCGCTGAGCACATCAGAGCAGCCAAGGAGAAAACAGCACCCAGAGCCCACAAAGAGAAGTCTCCTCCTCCTGTTGCGTATCTCCAGAACCCTCCACGGTCAAAGCTTATTAACACCATGCCCATCATCAGAGAATCAATTCCACTCTAGCAAGACAAAGGAGGGTGGCCAGAGCGGGATGGGGATGAGCAGCACACGCTGACAGCAGGCAACGCGCACACCCGGGGGAGGGTGGACGGCCAAACGGAGCAGCAGGCGCGGGGTGGGAACTGGCGGGGGTGCGCTCCCACACGGTGTGAGAACGCGCCACAGCTCCCCTGCCGCGTGCGCAGTTCACCTCACGTAGATATGGTGAGGTCACCTCTGCCTGCACCCCCCCGAAACACCAACAACACAAAACAACGAGAAAACTCTTACGAGGACCGAAAACCGAGACTGATGACTGGAACCTGTGAGGACTTCCAAATGCATGGGAGCCGAACTGAGAAACCTCACTGGAAGCCAAAGCATTCATTTTATTTCTAGGAAAAAAAAAGGCAAATAAGGAATGGAGCGGTGCTCAGGGAAGAGAGAGAAGTGTCCCAAGGATGCAAACACCCCAGGGTGCCCTTCACACCAGAGGTTTGTGGCCACGAGATACACTTCAGGAGCAGAAGGGGGGGCAGTTTTACACGGAGAAACCTTCCTGCTTTGGTAAGAAGCATGGTGGGGGGACATGCACCGAGCTCACTGGCAGTCCAGACAGAGGAAGGGTGAAGATTTTTAAAAGGGCAAATATTTGTCAAACACACACAAACAAAAGGAAAGCGGGGATAGAAACTGTAATCCTGAACAAGGTAGGATACAAAGACAAAAGCATTTCAAGGGGCAAAAGGGTTGGCAAGAGGTATAACCCGAATAAAGATAAAACAGACACAGGGTATTAAACACCGAATTATCTAACATCAACACTTTTAAAAAGCCAGAGCTGTTTGCACCACAAAGGAAAAGTGGAACAGGAAGGTAACACTGCACTCTCAACCTTGTCTAGAGCCGGCAGAAAGGAAAATCCATGGGAGGAAAAGTGCAAATGATAAAGGGATGAGTCCTAGCAAGGATGGACCACAATTAGGAGCCCATGCCCTGGGATAGGAGACAGTGTTCTTCTGAAATTCGGCACCGAGGATGTGACGGACACGCCATTAGGTCGGGTCAGAGGAGTTACAGTCAACATTTCCATGGGTTCATGTGACTGGAGGAGCAAAATTCTGGTGTAGGAGAAGCCACATACCCAGCAGGGAATTAGTGAATTTTTCTAGACTTCACCTTGTGAATTTCCAAAGTAGATAATAAGAGTTCTGATGATCTGCAAGCAAATCCACTCACAGGCAAATTAACCTACTAGCTCCTGGGTTGTATCTCGAACACACCACACTCCAAACCCCACAGCATTAGTCAAAAAAGATATGTGTGTGTATATATCCCTACTTTCCAAAGTCAACAACGCAGCTCCGGACAGGCTGGGGCTCTACCTGATGCCCTCATGCACGGGGACTATGGCACGTTGTACAGGGCCTTCTCCTGAAGCAGCCAGAGCTGGGAACAGAGGGAAAGTCAGACCGCACTGAGCTCCTATTGAGCCCTGGTGGCCAAAACCTGGAACACCAAGCTCAGTTTTCAAGACTAAGGGGTTTGTGATCAGAACACTCAGCCCAAAGGGTCATAAACCGGGGTAGCCATCACAGCAGAAGGGGAAACAAGAGGAAGAGAGAGACCAAAGCCAAAGGGTCCAAGCCAAGGACTGTGAGCGTCACCGCAGAGCCACACATAGGCTTCCCGGCTCCCCGCTCAGGCTCTGGGAGCCAGCCAGGCTGGTTTAAAGACGCGGTGTTGTGGGACAGACAGGCCACTGGCCATCGCTGGCTAGCGATGTGCAAAATGGATACCAGTCTTCTACTGCGGGCATCTGTCACCTCTCCCTTGCCCGCTGCAGTATTAATGGAATTCGGGTCATAAGGGGTAAGGAGGAGGCAGTCAGGAATCCCTCTCACTATGCCCAGAATTTCAGGGTTTCACATTATGGTCCATCTACATCTACAACTGGGATGGATACAAAGGTGCCAAAAGGCTTCTTCTATTCTTCGGGGGACCTGGAAGGATTCAGATGTTTAAGTCTGTTCACAAAGCAAATATATGGGATCTATTAGGTTCCCTGTGTACCAAAATTTACTATATTGCACTGATTTGCTGGCGGAGAGGGAAAAGCCAATTTGCATGGTTCCTGTCAGTCACATGTGGTTTGGAATTGCTTATGCATTCCAGATACACTCTGTGTAAACTAGAGAGTCGTATCTTATTTCGACTGGTTTGCATGCGTGCATATGAAACTTGTTTTCCCCACAGTGCCAAGTGAACATGGGAGCTGCACTAGCAGCCGTGATCACAGCTCATCAACTTCTTTGTTGAGACGTCACGGCTGCGGTGGGGGGCACTCTTGTCCCTCAGGTCTACAGAGGCTGTGACTTCTCTTCTACTTCGCCTGTTCAGTTCTGTTCCGTGGAGCAGCGAGAGCTGAAGTCTGTACCTGTCCATCAACACACAATTTCTGATCCCGACTATGTGCCAGGCCCTCTGCTAGGCACCGAAACATACTGAGCAGCAGGATCCCTACTCCACGGAGTCCAGAGCGCAGCGGGAAAGAACCGCCAGTACATAAAGAGTTATCGCCTGCTGTGATAGCTACTTTTCTAGAGTGTGGGTGGGGTACAAGACCCTGGGGACCCAGGAGGGGGCTTGCCAAAACCCCACAGAAGAAGGTGACTCCCGACGGTGAAGTACGAGTTGAAGGGAAGAGGGACTGGAAGGCATTCAAGAAAGTAGGAACACTCTGTGCAAAGGCACGAAGCTCATCAAGAACACATGTTGCAGGGACCCGAAAGAAATTCTGCAGGGCTTGCGGCCAGAGGTGGAGCCAGCGGAGAAAATAATGTGAAAACACATGAGAGAGACAGGCCATAATCCTAGTAAACAACGTTATTTTAGGCGTCTGCGTTCTGGTGTTAATATCCGAAGACGTTTGCTCCCTAAGAAGGCACAGGAGTAGCAGGCGAACGAGCTGACGTTTCTGTGTGCATCACCTGCCCTTGCTGTCTCTCTCTCCCCGGCACTTACAACACCTGGCACCAAGGTGGCCCCGAGCGGATGCACTTCTCCTACTGCTGCGTGGAGCGGACGGCCTCTACCATGGGCCCTACGGATCCAGGCCCTGGGGAAACCCCTCCCCATGAGTGCATGGGCTGGACTTATTGACACATCTCTAAAGAATAGACTGTACCAGAGTAATGGGCTGTCGTTTCCAACACTGTGTTACAAAAAGACCGTGGCTTCCCTTTTGGGACCTCTCTCACGTCCTCGAACGCTCTGGCCGCCTTTGTCTCTTGGATCGCTGGCTGCCATGTCGTAAGAACCCTCCGGCGGCTCGCGGAGAAGCCCCCAAGGCCAGGAGCTGAGCCACGCCCATGTGAGCACGTCCACGGTCAGCACCTATGTGAGTGAGCCTGGAGACCAACCTTCTGACGCCTGCCAGCAGCCACAGGAGGGAGCCTGGGAGTGAATTCTCCAGCTCCACTCGAGCCTGGGGGTTACCGCAGCCTTGGCCCACAGCTGGTGGAAAGCTCCTAGGGGGTGGGAAGCCAGAGGCACCTGGCTGATCTGCATCCAGATTCCTCCCCCCACAGAAAACGCCATAAGCCACTGACTCAGGTGTAATTTTCTACGCCACAAGAGATAACTAAGATACCGCCCAAGCACTGTGTCCTCCTACTCCCTCATCAAGGCTGGGGTTCTGGTGTACTGAGGTTGGGTGCAGGGGTACCAGAGTCTCCCCTTGGTGATGGGGCCCTGCCAGGGAACTTGGCTTTTGTGACTAGAATCCCAATCGCCTGACACCTCACTCCCCGATGGACCAAACCCT
This sequence comes from Sturnira hondurensis, assembly GCF_014824575.4. Lineage (NCBI taxonomy): Eukaryota > Metazoa > Chordata > Mammalia > Chiroptera > Phyllostomidae > Sturnira > Sturnira hondurensis. The sequence continues at coordinate 7,353,623 of NW_028094846.1, read as the reverse complement.
GCTGCCTGCGTCCCATGCAACTGGTCCAACCACACAGAGAATGATTCTGGCCCAACCACAGCACAGACTCTAGGGTTTGGTGTGCCCCACCGCCCCACCAATCAGGGCCGACCCTGGGTCCACCAATGCTGTGGACCGTGGTCCCTCCACGCACTGTGGCAGAAGCCCAGGAAACCTCATCTAGGTGGTCACTATCACGTGTCCACAGAAAGACATGGCGGCTACTGTACTCTTGCTCTCCATCCATAACTCTGATTGATATACCTGATGCACCTTGGAAACTAATTATCAAACTTCCTATATACACTGCCCAGGGGGAAATAAGTGGGAAGACATAGACTGCTTAGGGAACCTTGTTTTTTGGCAGCAAATTTTTGGCAGTTCATATAAAAAGGTTAATTTAAAGGTAGTGGTTTTATGTGTAAAAAAAGTTTGCAGACCTTGTAAAGATGGTAAATATTTACATAAAATATTATGTTCAACTACGGAAAGAAAAGCAAAATATAAAGCCCAAACGTGCCACCGACCAATGGTTCTTTGCTTCCTTCTCCTGTCGTTTTAGTAGTTGTCAGCCCCGTGTTGCAGTCAGTGACTAAGTGCCCAATGCATCCACAAGGCCACGTGTGGAGATGGTAGCTGTCGCCACCACGAGAAAAATAAAGAACGGAGGGAAGGAAGGGGACTGTGTACCTCTGTCCCTGATGGTTCTGCCCCTTGCGCTCTGGGACGCCGTCACTGGGAACTGAGGGGCCGATGTGGGAGGACGTCCTCAGCGCCACCGCGGAGATGCCCACCCACGGGGAGGAGAAGTTCAGCAGCACGGAGGCGGTGCGGTACAGGGGGACCTCTGGGTGCTGGCTCACGTTGACAACCAGAGGGTTACGCTGGCACGCCAGCTCGTAGGTCCCTGAAGAGAAATACGGCTGGGAATCGCATTTGAAACCGTTCACACAGCACAGCGACGTTCAATCAGTGGGCCCCCCAATTTTTAAAGCATGCAGTATCTGACAATTTGGTCAGGGGCCCTGACCTCTTTTCCCTTAAATTGTCCAAAAAAAAAAATCACAACAGCCAACATAACAATAGCTGTCTGGTGGGAATGAATCAAAATGATACCTATTTTTTGGTCAGAGCAGCAAAAAATATGTTTTCGTGGGCTGAAGAATCTTAGCAATTGGCTCCTATGTGCCGGGAGACGGGCAGGGATGAGGAACGCGGGCGCAGCGCCACAGCCGCACGTGGCGTGCCCTCTTCACTATGCGACAGCTCCCCAGGGGCCCTGCGGGGACAGACGCTGGGCTCACCGAGAGAGTGGTTGTTTCCACCGATGTCGGTCAGGTGAAGGGTCACTGCAGGCTGCGGACGTTTGCCAGGCACTGGGCCATCGGAAGCCAAGAAGATAAAAATCGCCGTTGCCACTCCGGGTCTCTCGAAACACACCTAGGCACAGGCACATGTGTGTGTGAGCCATCCTGTCCGCTGGGCTGTCGAGACACCTTAAATAAGAGCTTCCTCTCCCGACGGAGTCAGCGCAGGAAGACGTCCAGGGTCACCCCCAAAACTCAAGAGAGTCAGGTGGAAGGAAGACAACTTTCGGCTACTGGGGCTTCCCTGCTCTTCCCGAGACTTTTCAGCTCAAGTGTTCCTTTTTTATTTCAACCAGTCTTTCTTTAAATGTCTCTCGAAAGACCACCGAAAGGGTCCACTGCTGGGGACAACACACCACACTGCCAACCAGCACCTTCTGATCTCCAAAGTGAGAGAGGTGGACCAGCCGGTCACCGCACTAGCGTTCTGTTCTGAACGGGCGCAGCGCAGCGAACTGTTCTCCTCCCCCTCCCCATCCCACTTCCACGAACACTCTCATCAGAACCTCCTGGGCAGCGCGTGAGCTGTGACGTGGGGGAGAGGTTCATGCGGACTCTGCCGTTTCTGAGACTGGGAGCTGCCAAGCTGTGTATCCTCATGTGGGTCTCGTGGTGCCCCCTACACACACCCTGTTCACAGCCAGAAACCAAGCCAACGCCAAGGCACAGACAGTTCGGTCATGGGGAAGGAGTGTTCCTGGAGGGTTAGGCCGCCTTGCCGCTGCGAAGCCTTCACTGTAAGAGAAAACATCGTGCAGAGAGACGGGGGACGACTCAGACATCGTGTTTTCTGCACTGAAGACCTTGAAGCGCTCACTCTAGCTTTGTTTGTCTACAGCTCAACATAATTCTTTTATCTTCAGATTTACGTGGCAGATTTTTTTATCTCTGTATAGGACTCTATGTATTTACCCTTTGGACTACATACATACTCAAGATATTTCTTTACTGACCACAGAATGTCTTTAGTCTATAAAGTGGCCATTAAATACCCTTTTCTAATTAAAAATGTTGGGGTGACACGGGTTCATAGTGCCATGGATTTCGGGGGTACATTTCTGCCACATTTCTGGGTGTGGCACTGCTGTCCACCACTCCAAGTCATATCACCTTCCGTCGCCATAGAATTGGCCCCTTAACCCTGGCAACCACCATATACAGAGAAAAAAGGGGGGCACATACTAGGGAACTGTGTATGTGTTTGACTCTCTTCCCCCCCCCTTTTAACTGAATTTATCAGGGTGACAATTGTAATAAGATTATGAAGATTTCAGGGGTACAAGTCTATAACACATCCTCTGTATATCGTACTGCAATATTTCTCTTAATTTCCGTTAAGAAATCCCGACCTTCCCCGGGGTTCCCTGGGAGTCACAGTATTCAAACCTGCGTACATTTCTCCAGTTTTTCCTCGGGTCCTGACGGCGAGGAAGCCCCAAGAAAAGTGTCCTCGGGGCAAAAGCAAGGTGCCACATCAAACGGCAGCTACCTCCTCTGACACGGGGGGCAGGAGGGTAAAACATGTTTGCCATTTTAATGGGAATTCTTCCTTGCCCGCAGACGGCATTTTCCTGAGTCTCGGCGGTGTGTTTACAGTGCTCATTTGCACTGCTGGCTTAAGTAGGGGGGGGTTATGGTCTGCGGTGGTCCATGTAGCACAAGCCGCCCTTCTTCTCCTCCTCCTTTGAGGGGAAGACCAGCCACACTCTCTTTTTACTGTGTCTTCCTCCCCTTTTTCATTTCCCCTCTTTGAAGTCATAAATATTCCTTTATAATTTAAGAAATATCCAAACCCATAGGTTATGGCTTGCAATGCGAGGTCCTTTGTCCCTGGCTGGCCGGAAGGCTGGACATGAAACGCACCCTTACTGCGGCAGCAACGGCCATCAAAGTGCCCTGGGGACTCCCATAGCCTCCTCATCCCACACACCACAAAAGAGACCCGAGAGCTAGAAGAAAGTTCTGGGTCATTTCTTGAGCCGGGAACAGACAGACTCTAAACAAGTACCTGGTGGCTTCACCCCAATAGTCCTCAGACTTGAAGAGTTCGGGGGGCACTTCAAAGGGGAACAGGAGGGCTCAGTCGTCCCACCCTCTGTCCATGCTGCCATGGACCCCGCCCACGTGACATTGATTAGCCTCTGTCCTGAGGGCTCGTGTCCAAAACCTCCAACGCATTTTACACCTCCCAGAAATGCGTCTCCTTGCTCTCAGGGGCGCGTCTGCACCAGGGTTCCCAGGCCCTGGCTCAAGTGGAGAAGCCACAGGTGAGATGCAGGCAGAGGAGGGCTGGGGTACACAGAGCGAAGAGACAAAGATCTGAGACAGGGACGGGGTGCCCACTCTTGGGCATTTCTCCTCAGAGCGACCTCCTCCTCAGGAGAGGTAACCAAATTCCATTCTTGTCCAAACACCAAACAGGCCCCAGGACAGCCACTTAAAGCAAGGGAAGCGCCAACTCTCTGACTCGGCTGTTGGAGCCTCTGAGTCAGGGGTCAGTCTGAATCTGCACCGGGCACATGAGCGACCAGACAGGGTGGGAGAGGGTGAGGAAGTGCACCGATCTGGGGGGCGGTTGGCCAGGCAGAGTCCAGGTTTCACTCCTGGCTCCCTCCTGACCCACGGGCTAAGTCTGAGCACCCCATCCCGTCCCCTCTCTGAGCCTGGGATTCATCCCCCCCGACATCTGAGAAACAGACACACAGCCAACTCCTGGAGCTACTGCAGGATTAGACGAAATCATCTGAAAACACGCAGGACAGTGTCTATTGTGGAGCCTGGACTCGATGTTCGATAGTTCTTACTTCCCCCAAAATACCTTTTATTCTGGTCATGCTTCAGGAAGACAAGGGAAAAAGTAAAAATTTTTAATGAAACATACATACGTGTATTTTGGGATCTAAAGAACTGGGATTTTTCTAAGCTGTATAGACTAAAATATTTCTTCTCCACTATTTTTTTTAAATACATACTTTTATTTTTTTTAAAGATTTTATTTATTTATTTATCTTTAGAGGGGAAGGAGAGGGAGAGAAACATCAATGTATGGTTGCCTTTCATGTGTCCCCTGCTGGGAGTTGGCCTGCAGGGAACTGGCCTGCAACCCAGGCATGTGCCCTGACTGGGAATCGAACCGCGATCCTGTGGTTCACAGGCCCGAGCTCAATCCACTGAGCTACACCGGCCAGGGCTCTTCTGCACTATTTATACTATTTTAAATGGGTACTTGCAGAAATATGAGTTGGTATCTAGGTTTTACTTCCATAGAAACTGGCAGTACTTGAGGCTCTTGGTTTGGAAGGTATCCTACTTTATAAGTGGAATCTACAAAAACATGTATGTATATATGTATCCATTATATACACATCTACAACCCTTTTATTAGGTTTTTCAGTTAATCCAGTTCCAGTAACTACAATTACTAAGGACCTACTTTTATTGTACATATAGATAAACTTCTAGAATTTAGAGTATAAATTAGAATACTAGCTATGTATTCCTTATCTGAGCAAAGATACTATTTTTAAAAGTTGCCCTTTCCACAGCCAAGTCACAGCTACCCTAATACATACAGTAGCCCTCGCTATTTTTATTTCACATAAAATAAATAACGAACTTTATGTTCCTAGATATGAAAGACAGGTCGTGACTGAAGCACAACACTGGGCCACAGGAAGCGCTTACCCATTCTACCTCTGTGCTCCCTTTGCCATTACAAGTGTGACACCCCTCGAATCACCAGAGCACGTGCACTATGGGAACAGCCAGACCCAACCCCTTCAGGACCGAGCACCCCAGATGCACCTCCGGGGTGATTGCTCAGATCTGCCCCCTAAAGAACAAGCCAAGATGCCGAGAGGTCTGGAGGACAGTGGCTCCATCTCCAAGGCTGTGGTGTTTGTTTTAACAAGGAGACTGCGTACACTTTGCACATGGGTGATATACACCGAACGTGAGCCTGGCTCTAAGGAAGGAGAGAGGCTACGGCTGGGCGTCCGAGTGAGGGGGAGATCTTTCAGGAACATGAGTGATTCTTAGGACTGCCAGTGAATTGGCTCAGTGAATCCATCACAAAACACTTTGGAACAGAGAAAACACAGCTCTATAGAAAGCCAGACAGACAGTGACGGACAAAAGTAGAAAATCAATCCCACACACTCAGTGGCTTTTTCATCCGAAGCCTGCATGTGACCTACCAGACCTAACTTCCGGCCACTAGAGAGGGGGAGGCGGAAGGAATGCTGCCCTAGTGCAGAGCGGTTTGGGCTTGAGAAGCCCTTCTACAGTGGGCCTGCTGGGCACAGCCTCACTGACCGTGCCCTGAGCCAGGCATCCCAACTCCCAGGTCACCCCCTGCGGTGGCCCCTGGAGAGCAGACCCCGTCACTGTACCTCAAACTTGGGAATAATCCTCTCTGAGGTTTTAAGAGGCTTTTGGTTGGTTACTGGGTTGTTATTTGTTCTGTTCCCTCCCATCCTCACTCATCTATGGCACGTCCTGATCCCAGAGAGAGAGGGCAGGCCCCTGAGCAGGAGAGGGTGGGCGGACACTCCATCTGGCTGTGTCGCCCCTGATGGTCTGCTGAGCGTGACCCCAGGCTGTGCCAGGGCCTCCATCAAGCTCACTGGGTTTCCACTCCCGTTAGAGGTTTTTGCTCTGCCGTATCCCCAGGACACAAAGGTTACAGAATGGAAGTGGAAAAAGCAGGATTCTGACCGCTGAAGTGATGTCCTCTAGCTCACAAGTGGCAAACATAAGGCCCACAGGCCGAACCTGGCCCTCCACCTTGTTTTATCCAGCCCAGCACCTTGTTTCTACCTGGAGATAGCACAGAGCTCCTTGCCCCTGGTTAAGAAGTAGTTACATGTACACAGTCCTAAAGTGACATTTGGGCCTTTGAAGGCAACCGCGAGACTGATGTGGTCCCCAGTGAAAATGAGTTTGACATCCCTGCTCTAGCTAAATGCTAGAGACGTGGGAATTTAGGTTTTCCAACTTTGCTCTGTATGCTTTTGACTACCCAGTGGTTCTCACTTCACAGATGCCTTAGAAAGTGTGTTGACATCTGTGCTCCACCCCCAGCCCCGAAATGAAGCTTAGGCATAAAAGCCTCACACAATTGCATGGAGCTAAGAGAAACCTTTAAAAGCCATCAGCAATCCAATGGGCGGGAGTGGCTAGGAGAAACTAGATTGAGAATTCTTGCACTATTGGTGGAAGCATTTGCCTTTTTTGTAGGCAAAAAAATGATCAACTACTGGAAATTTCACATGGATCTCCCTAATAACATTGCCGTGTGTTAAGATTTTGGAAATTTGACAAGGGAGAGACCACTTCTCAAAGTTTCGGGGGATTTTACCGGAAGTCCAAACCTCACAGAAGGAGGAAAGGTGTGAGGCAGCTGGTCTCTTGCCACTGAGCTGTCTTGGCGGTCCCCACACCAGAGGAACTGAGTCAGACTGGGAGGGAGTGTTGAACTTGGTTTACCTTCCTTCCTGTACCCAAGCCCCTGTCTCTCTTATCATCGGTCAAAACCAAGGTGACGTCCTGTGTTGTTCCTTCACAGCACCAGTAAGGCTATAAACACCATGAGCTCCCGTGGTTCTGTTTTCAGAAGAGTGAGGTCATTGTGTGAGATGAAGAGGGACCCACCACGATGGCCCGCTCTGTCCAAGGGGAGGCATTTGAAGATGCGGACTTGGGCAAGTCAGTGGATGGGTTCAGATCAGAATCAACTCACTGGCCCAACTCCTTCTAAGCACATTTCCTCACCTGTTATCTTAGACGGCAGGGCTAGGTGTGTGGAGATCCTGTGTTAGAAGAGCTTTCGGGACTTGGCAGGGGGTCAGAAAGAGACAGACCAAGTCTTTAGCGAATGGGAGGCGAGGTAAGCCACTCAGACCTCCTCCGGTGGGAGAAACCCATGTCCAGTGGCCGTTTGACAAGAGTAGTACACAGGTGGGACAACTCAGAAGGGCCATCCCAGCTCCCGGTGGAATGGGATGCAGACAGAGGGGGCTACTCCCCCCTCTGCCCACTCCTGCTTCTTTCATTCCCCCACAGCTGTCCATCCTGGGGAAAGCTCTGGAGGAACTTTTGCATGCAAGTCTTTATCTTGGAGTCTGAATCACTTATGACAAAGTAGGAGAATGAGAAAAGGGATTACGGCACATAAGATGGACAAAGGGCTCTCGGGAGCAAGGATGCAAACGTGAGGGGATGAAGGCGTTCACTGCAGAGCCTGGTGGGGAAAAAATGCTATCGCAATTATTCATGAGACTCAGAGTCGGCTCAGATGTCATGTCTAGGCCTGCAACAGCTTCCAGGTAAAATCAATACAAAGTCAGATGAGTGGTAATCAGATAGGAATCAGGAAGTAGAGCTTTACCCTCTGGGGACAAACTGCTTAGCCCTGGGAGAGGCTCCTCCTCTTCCCGTGAGCCAGGTGGTGCATGGACATGAAAATCGTACACACATAGTCATCTTTGCTTTCTCAGGGTCCCTGGAGAAGGCAGAGACCCTCGTGGGTTAATTTCCTTAACAGAAGGTTTTTTTCCAATAGGCAAGTACTTTTTAGAAATTGCAACCATGTGTACAGAAATCATTCCAACATCTACCAGAAACGCTGCCCTCTTACACAGAGAATCCTCTAGGTAGCTGAAGTGCACTTCCACCCAGCTCTCAGGTGACACTCCTGGACGCCCATCAGACTGTGAGTGGCAAGGCTCTAAAGGCATTAGTGGATATAATTATCAATGTCCTTAGCACCTCATAGCCTAAGACTACTCCTCTTATTAATAATATTTGTTTGCCCTGGCTGGTGTAGCTCAGTGGATTGAGCACGGGCCTCCGAACCACATGATCGCGGTTCGATTCCCAGTCAGGGCACATGCCTGGGTTGCAGGCCAGTTCCTGGTTCCCGGCAGGGGACGCATGAGAGGCAACCATACACTGATATTTCTCTCTCTCTCTCTTTCCTTCCCTTAAAATCTTTTAAAAAATAATATTTGTTTATCCTCACCCATCAGAGAGATGCAAATTAAAACCACAGTCCGACACCATTTCACACTGGTCAGAATGGCCATCATGAACAAATCAACAAACAACAAGTGCTGGCCAGGTTTGGGAGAAAAGGGGGCCCTAGTGCACTGCTGGTGGGAATGCAAACTGGTGCAGCCGCTGTGGAAAACAGCATGGAATTGCCTCAAAAAACTAAAAATGTAAGTGCTTTTGACCCAGCAATTCCACTACTGGGACTATACCCTAAGAATTCTGAAATACTGATTCAGAAGAACCTATACTCCCCAATGTTCACGGCAGCACAATTTCCAGTAGCCAAGTGCTGGAAGCAACCTAGGTGCCCATCAATAAATGAGTGGATCAGAAAACTTTGGTCCATTTACACACTGGAATACTACACAGCAGAAAGAAAAAAAGGTGCTCCTACCCTTTGTGACAGCATGGATGGAACTAGAGAGCATTATGCTTAAGTGAAATAAGCCAGGCGGTGAAAGACGAATACCGTATGATCACCTATAAGGAGAACCTAATGAACAAAGCAAACAAACAAGCAAAATATAATCGGAGACACTAAAATAAAGAACAAACTGATAGTAACCAGAGGGGGCGGTTGACGGGGGGAGGAAGAAGGGAAAGGGTCATAAAGGAACAACTACAAAGAACCCACGAACAAAGCCAAAGGAGGGAAGGATTGAGGGGGGATGGGGGAAAGTGGTGGTAGGAAAATGGGGACAACTGTACTTGAACAATAAAAAAATAACTAAAATACTATTTGTTTATCTCATTTTTAAAAAGGTACTATCAAGTTTAAAATAAAAAGCACACCTGGAAGGAACGGTCTAGTCCAAGCATCTCATTCTAAAGCTAAAGAAACCAGTGCCCAAGAAGGCCAAGAAGGCTATGTGATTACTTTAAGGTCACTTGGCTGGTGAGTGATAAATACAGGGTTGAAAACACTGTTCCTCTGAGTGCATGTTTCCTCCCAGTTCCTAAATTCCCCACTAATTTGTTGTGGCACAATAACCAAGAAGAGGAGGCTAATGTTCTATTTCTTGACCTGTGTGGTGGTGAGAGAACTTTGTGAGCACTTTGTAGGAACTCCTGGGTCTATGCATTTCTGACCTTGGCCCTTTCCTGTGTGCATGTTACACTTTGATAAACCGATCACTTACAAAAAAGCACAAATTTAAAAAGAGCAAAAATAGGTTCAAAATGTAAACACTCTGAAATGACTAAAGAAGCTTCCTGACACGCCAGTCCGATGAACCATGTGTAAGCACAGATACGCACACACGTGTTTGCACACATGTACCTGTGTGTGTGCACAGACCAAAGCACAATCCACCTGCAGCCTTCACAGGGACGTGTGCGGGCCACTTACTTTGAGCCAGGCCCCGTCCTCGCTCTCCAGGCTGCCTTCTGGCCGCTCACCGCCTTCATTCCGAGACGGAGATCGGTTTCCTTGGAGCATACAGGGAAACCAGCCGGCAGGAGGGTGGCGCTCTGGTAAACCTGGGTAGTACGAAGTGCAAACCTGAAATGCAATTTCAGCGAAAGATTAAACGTGCAGGGTGAGGGCTAAGACAAGGACACTCGCCAGCACAGAGCCAAAGGTTCCCTCTTGCCCCGAGTGCCCCATGACCGCATATTTGAGGGGAACCCGCTCTCAGTGTAGAGGACTGTCTCAGAGCTCTCGGTCAGCCCCCAGACGGAACCTGCCTGGGCAGAAAACCCACATGGCTACTCTCAGCCCACCGTGGCCCAGGGGATCGTGCCCAAAGAACAGCTCCTGGCGCATTTCAGGCAACTGCTTCTGGAATTAGCTATGAAAGTCCATCTGGGACGATGGTCAAGCTCTCGCCTTGCTGGGCCTGCTGGCCCCTGGAGAGAGGCTACTGAGTCAGGCAACTGCTGAGCACTCAGGTGGGAAAAGAGGCCAGAGACGAGACACTCCAGGAAACTTCTTCCGCTCCGCTCAGGGAAGACGGGCGGGCCAGACTGAAAGCTGTCACTGGCTCGGAATCTGGCAACTTTCCTGGCTGCCGCCCCGGGGCACCAGAACTCCCGAGAAGGGTGCCAGAACTGGGCCGAGGGGGCGTGGCAGACGCTGCTAGCTGCCTTCCCATGCCCAGTTCACCTCCCTTTGGTGAACGAACTTCAATTTTGTTCAAAGGGACAGTGCACCTTGGGATAAGGGCTCATCTCCTCGGGGTCCCTTACCACCAAGGGTGACCAGGCGACCTGGATCTGACCAGTAAGATGTCGGTGGAAGTCTACAGTGCTGAACTTCCACAAAACGGCCATTTTTCCTCACAAAGAAAGCTGCAGCGAGCACACACCCATCGCCCGTCTTCCCACTGGAAAGGCCCATGGCAGGGCATGCCTTGAAGAACACCAGCCGCCTCCCCAGAAGGAGGAAGGAAGCTGCAGGACGAGGATGCAGAGACCTGGGCCCCAGAAGACACTCTGGTCCAAGATGAGTTTCCGGAACGGGAGCACCAGCCTCGGCTGGTCCCTCAGTCTCCCGGGGTGTCTCCTCCAGTATAAATTCCGGTGATTTCACCCTGGCCCGAGACACCTCGAGAGCTGAACCTCCCTTCTCCTGGAAGGACTGTACTGTCTAGGCTTCTGAGGAATGGAAGAGTTTACTTGGCAACGGACACACCTGGAATGGTACCCAACAGCTGAGCTCTCACCCACTATTCAGTCCTCAACTCGAACTCAGAGAAGCCAGTCGGGAGGGTCCCCAGAGGACCTCCTATTTATTTAGATAGGTATTTTAGAAAAATTGGATACCTAAGAATTTATCTTTACGGCTAACTTTAGAATTTCAATAGCAAGAATTCTTTAAATCAAATTATACTCTGATCTACGATATACATTTTTTTAAATTTTATTTGATCTTTTTGGTAACCCATTGAGTTGAATAAAGAAGGATTACTATACCCATCTTGTGTACGAGAAAATCAGGGCCCAGAGCAGTCAAGTGCCTCATCCAACATCACTCAGTAATGCCAACAGTAATGCCGGCGGACCGGTGGTGTAAGCCAGACGTTCTGTTTACCGCTTCCTTTTCTTCTATTAAAATACATTCTCTTACACACAAAGTGTAACTTCTGTTATGCTAATTTGGAGACAACATGCATACTTTGAAGCCAACCACAGCACAGCCAAAGGTACACAGGTGAGGGCGGGGGACAAGATTTAACAGCTAGTCCGGAAGCTTGTCACTTTCCATTATCTTATTCCAGGTTCAGTAAGGACTAAAGGTGATGCCAAAGCCAGGACTAGACTCTTCTGGCTTAACTCACCATGGAATGAGGTTCTCCCGTTACCAAGGAAACAGGACATTTGGTCTTGTCTTCATGAGCGGAGTAAGCCTGGGTAGCCCACTGGTCCAGGTACCCGTGGGGAGTGTAGAGGCCGCAGTCCACGAGGCTGGTTTCCTCCTCAAAAGGCTCACATATCCCATCTCCCTCGAATGCGTAGCACAGGCTCGGCTCCCCTGCCAAAACATGCCGTACGACGTTTGAAAATGTGTCATGTAAAAGTAATCACACTTCGTTCCAGCTCACCAGAGAATCCCATAACCGACAGTCTAAATGGCCACCTCGAACATGCAGAACACACACACACACACACACACCCAAAAAGCAGAACTCCTTTTCAGTGGGAGAGTGGTAGACCCCACCTACATAACAAAGGTATAAAGAGGGGTAGGGGGAGAAGAAATGGGGAGCCTAAGGCGGCCGTGTGGCTGTAGGAAAGATTAAATGAATAGTTTGAGCAAGATTTTTAGGGGAAGCTGGGGACATGAGAAAGTGGACAAAAGAAGGAGAATTTAAATAAATGGTATAATGTGAATCCCCTTCATGGTTTTTGAATACTAAAGCATTTCAGGGATCGGTTTTCAACTACTTTTTGCCACTGAATTGTACGGTGAGTTTCTCCCACTCGCTGTACATCCGACCTGAAACTGGGCACTACGGGCCCCCGACTTACAAGGGTTACGAGGTGTTACTTCTGGCAGTCTTACAGCAGCTCGTGAGGCATGTGGTTTTTGTTTGGTTCATCATTAGGAAGCCCGGGTCTCGGTGATTTCCAGTGACTAGTCAAACTCCCATGGTGTCTAAGCCACAGAGCTTGGATTTGAGCTGATCTTATAAAATACAGGTTCTGGGGGCTCCCTATGACCCCCCCAGTGCCGCAAGCTCAGACAGGACTGCCTTCGAGGGCAGACGGGTGAGAAATGAACCCTGAAGAAAAAATATCAGGGGAAGTCAACCCAGCTCGTTATCTCTGGACACGTTCCACACTGGTCCGTAGGGTAACCCGACTAAGTGAACAGTAGTTACTACGGCTGTGTAAACCAGCTTCAAATGCGGAAAGCTCTGGTGCAGTTACAAAGCCGTTTATTAAGTTCTGCATTTTCTACCACAGTGCGGAACAATCAATGTTAGCAGCACATTTCTTGTTTCCCATTTCTACTTCAAAGAAACATGAAAATAAAACCATGATTCTAAATAAAACACAGGTACACATTCAATCACATCATTACTAAAATGTACCATTACTATACCCATCTTCGTATTTTTAATTCTTCACAGCAATGCCACAGGACTGTTCCAGGAATTTCCACTACTTGTCAACATGTGCACAGTAATCCTTTTCCTTAATAATTTATTCAAGTCACCCTGGTCGGGCAGCTCATTGGTTAGAGCACTATGCAGATACACCACGGTTGCAGATTCGATCCCCACTCAGGGCTCATATAGGAATCAAGCCGTGAGGGCACAGACACGTAAAACAACAAATCGATCTCTTTTTTGTCTCTCCCCTTTCTTCCCCTCTCTCTCTCAAATCAACAAATGAAACAAAGTTGTTTTTTTTTTTAAGATTTTATTTATTTATTTTTAGAGGGGAAAGGAGAGAGAGAGAGAGAAATATCAATGCATGGTTGCCTCTCGTGAGTCCCCTACTGGGAACTGACCTGCAACCCAGGCATGTGCCCTGACTGGGAATCGAACCGCGATCGTGTGGTTCGCAGGCCCACACCCAATCCACTGAGCTACACCAGCCAGAGCAGTTTTTTTAATAATGTATTCAAGTCTAAGACCCGTCTGTGATAAATCAAGCTTTACTTGCCAGGAATAAGCCACGGCTTCCAGGACTGGGTTCTAAGCCTATACAGGGCCTGCACACCGTCAACCGCACGGCCCACCCCCCACGCCCCAGAGCCAGTACGTGTGCGTTTGAATTAACTTCCCCGTGGCGATCCTTCTCCCTCTCTCCATAGAGATGTGTGTACACATGTATTTATGTACATAAATATGCACGTATTTTAGATGTATACAGGCATGTATGTATATCTGAATATATGTATATCCTTTATAATGCATATATTATTTATAACATATATATTTGCTTTGTTTTGCTGTTTACGAACCAGCGACTATTTCTTTTTGATTCTCTGTTTTTTTACAATGTACTTAAACGTTTTGCCTCTGTCTTTTTCAAATCCATCTACAAAGAAGAGACGCTTTTAAAACACATTCGACGATAATCCCTTCAAACCTCATCTCCGGAGAAACAATGGACTGGAACTATATACGTCACCTATTATGAACATATTCCTCTCTGAAACAGATGTGGAACTGGGAGGGACATCCTGTTTCACTTTATCCCGGGAGACTTGGTATAGTCTCACTGGAGTCAGAAACTAAGGAAACAGGAGCCGAACTTAGTGGGATCGGACGTGGCAGCACCGAGTGAGGCCTGTGCTGCCGCAGTTAAACGAGGGGCGAGCTGCACTGGAGGAGGCGCGGGGTTGGGGGTGGCGAGGGGAGGAGGGGCGAATGTGCTCGGTGCCAACCCTCCGTGCACCACAAAGAGAACAGATGCACATGGAAGCGGAAGAACAGACTCGGGTGCAGAAGTGGGCAGGCAGCCGTTCCACACGTCCTGCACACCTGACCGCACCTGGAATACGGAATTCCTGTCTGGGCACCGACCGCGTGAAGCGTGCCAGGTCACGGTTAATCAGAAAAGTTCTGGAGACTGAATCACAAGAGGGACTGTTTGGATTGGAAAGGAGGATAATAGGGAGGCATTTCAAATATCTGAACAGCAGTCAAAACGGGGGAAAATTGTCCTCTGTAGTTTGACAGCAAGAGAGCAAGCACTTGACTGAGCCTCAGGGAAGCTGAGCTCCAGTCTGGCTGTGCAGAGGCCCCCTTGTGATGCTGTGGATGAGTGTCTGATACACTCCAAGCCTCAGTGTCCAAACCAGAAAGGAGAGAAGAAATCTGTGACAGGCAAGGCCATTTGTAAACAGAACAGTCTGTTTCAAGGCACGTTCTTCGCTGCTAGAAGTATGTAAGCATAAGCAATGTACCAGGGGCCCATCTCCCAGGAGCTTGGCTGAAGGAAGCCAGACTTAAGTCCCTGTTCACCTGTAAGGCAGGGGCAGGGCATCCACCAGACCCCTGGTACACGGGGCACTGCCAGCATCTTTTCTTGGGCGCATGGAAGGCTACTCAGGGTCCATGATTTCTTGATTCTACCTTAGAGGGCAGGGGCATGTGTGTGTTCTGTACAGTACTGAATACTTGGATAAATTCTACATAATTATAATCATGTCCCACTCTGTCCTGAGATTTAGAGACATTACATTATTTTTATATGCACTGCTGATTAAAATAACTTTGCTGAATGGTTATGTTCCACAGAGTCACTACGATGTATGCAGATGGGAATGGAGAGAGAATCTGCCTCTAAGAGGCCCATCGGTGATGGCTTTAATCAGAGTCGGGAGGAGTGTGCTGGGCACCTCCCCCCCCCAATTAGCAGGCACCCAGAGTCAAAGCCACCTCATTCTACTTCATTACCAGCGTTCTCCATGCTTAAGAAATGTTATGAGCCTCTGCTATTCTGCATGACCTTCATTATTAAGCACAGCACTCCATGTGACTTCAAATGATCCCTTGGTCAAATTTCAATGCAGAATCCTTATGACTGGGTTACTTAGCTGACATGGACATTAGACATGAGGACCCAGGAGAAATCCTTGGTAACATTAATCTAGGGGGCAGTATAAGCGAGGGGTAGACAGACTCTGTAGACTGTTTCCCTGTAGATGCTGCGGCTGTACTTCCTTGGTTCAAACCCCGAAGCCACCATGTCTAGCTGCAGAAGAGAAAGCAAGAGAGCGAAGGTCTCTGGGCCGCCCTGCAGTGCTCTCATACTTAGAGAAGGTGTTAAATGAGCTAAGGTATGTGAATCGGTTAGCATCTGGCACACAACAGACACATCCAACGTCACTGTCACGACTACCATCATCACCACCAGTAAGCCGTATCTGACAGGACATCAAGGGCTCACGACACTGAGACATGGAAACACCTCCCCAAACAGGACACAAGCGGACACTGGCATCTCCAAGCTCACCCGTGCAGCGGAAGCCTTCCTCTAGGCTGCAGGTCCGAGAGCAGCCGTCCCCGCTCAGCAGGTCTCCATCATCACACTCCTCTCCCAGGTGCCTGCAAGGCAAAGGCAGGCATGTACAGACGGCCACCATCTTGGCTTCTTAAAACTCCTCATTCCACATGAGAAAGTGTGAGCTGTAACAATCTCACTCACACATGGGGGGAAAAAGGACAGCATGAACAAACAAGCAGAACAGAAGCAGACTTGTAGATACAGGGAACGGATGGATGGTCGCCAGAGGGGAGGGGGCTCGGGAGCCGAGTGAGAAAGGTGCCGGGATTAGGAAGTGCAAATTGGTAGTTATCACGGGACGTACTAACTGTGTTATGGCACCAGGCCAGGACTGGCAACCTCAGAGGGATCACTTTGTCATGAGTATAATTATCTAACCACGATGCTGTGCCCCTAAAACTACTAGGAAGTAATACTGAATGCCAACTGCAACTGAAAAAAACAAAAAAGTATAAGCTGGAAAAAAGTGGGAGCTAAGAGAATGCTTTCACACACACAGAAAATTAAGTACATGGACATTTACGGAAGATACAAATTAAGCAATGACTGTGGATGGGCGTGTCCAGCGGTTTGTGGGAATCCCCCAAATTCAAGTAGCTCAGGGCTCAGAAACATCCAGGAGACCCATGAGGGTCCTAACAGTGTTTCTGGTAAGTGGTCTTTAGCTAGAAAATGCCTACCAACCCTCTTATGAATGAAACCTGAGAATCAGTGGATTTGGTGAGGGGGAAACCTGCTTGTCTCCGTGTAGATTTGTTTTTTGTTTGTTTCTGTTTGATATTTCCTGGTTTGCACTCTTTGTTTAATTCAGACGCAGTTGTTGTTAAAGTCAGGATTTTGCAGATCAGAAATCTGTCCACACAGACCAAAAGACTCAGCAGCCAATTGCGGCCCTTCCTCAGTCTGGGCATCTCTAAGGCTCGGGTGTGGCCCTTGCTCCCTACCACCACCTGGTGGCAGCTAGCATGTATTGCAGGGGAAAAACAGGATGGAGCAAAAGTTGACAGTTGTTTGTATGGAAAATAATAAAATAATTAATAAATAGCGACACAAAAATAAACTCTGTGGTTCACATACTCACAACTGTAAAGCTGATTTTGCCCCACCCTTTACTGGGAAAAGAAATATGTCATTTTTGTTTTGAACATCAAAAGCTGACGCGACTAACATCTAGATTTGGATGGAGGTGGAGAAGTTGCTTCAGTTACACCACCTCATGGGGACGGAGAGAAGGCGAAATGCTGAGTCGTGAGAATGTTTTAAAGTAAATTAGCAGCAGGACAGGAATACGACTGCATGATAATCCCATTGAAATGGTAAACTGCAAATGGAAAACAGATAAAAGACATACAAAAATAACATAGCTGAAGAGATTAAGGAACTTCAAGTTCATGTTCATCTTGAAGGTGATCTAAACAATTAATATATAAATATACTGTGTCATCTTACGTACTGCTGCCCGATGGAAATATGAGACCCATATTACATACACTTTTTAATTTTATAGAAGTCGCATTTAAAAATTTTTTTAAAGAATTTAGTTTTAGTAACATATTTCATGTAACCTAGTATATCCAAAATAACTTTTTAATAAGTAATCAGTATAAGAAATTATTAATGATATATGTTACATTATTTCTTTGAATGCTAGGTCCTTGAAATCCGATGTGTATTTTCCACACACATCTCAATTCAAACACTTGGTCTGTATTTAGTTCAAGAGCAAGTCAGTTTTTCCAATAACTGAACCACGTTTTGGTTTTCAAATTGGAGTTAAATGATTTAAAATTAAATAAAATTCCATTTCTTCGCCATAACTGCCCCATTTCTGAGGCTCGGCACCCACGCCAGCTGGCAGCCCCCGCTGAGACGCCGAGCCCCACACAAACGCCACTCTGGGCCCCGGGCCCCCAGCCTCCTGCAGGTCTGGGGCTCCCTCACAGCGAATGGGCACTTCTCTCCAAGTTTTGAGCAGCGGGTTAAATAATCTGCGTGGCTCCCCCGTGTTTTACATGTAAAAGCGTGAAGAGTGCCGCCAGCGGAGACAAAGCAGCCGGTCCGAGCCACTGGATGGCAGGGCTGAGGGCGACTCTTTACAGAGAGGGACCGTGGGCAGAAGCTTAAAGGCAAACTTTGATAAGGACCCTGCGAGGCCCAGCAGCCGAGCAGGTACTGCTCAGGGGAAGCTGTTTCAAGGCCCAGGAGAGACTGGGCAATGCCAGGTGAGGAAGAGGGCCCTTCACTCCTTCGGCCCAGACTCCCGGCAGACCCCAAGGTGGCCACCACCGGCCAACAGCTGCAGGACAGCCTACAACTCAGGGCAGAGTGCTGTTCACAGAGGGCGTGCCTGGGCAGCAGCAGGGACCACGCCCACAAGCACCTTAACTGGAGGGCAGTAGACTTAAAAAGAGGCAGCCAGACCAGGGAAAACAAGAGCCAGACTTATCCGCTGCACATGCGAGGCTTCCCCAGTGAGAAAGTTGACTGAGGTGGCGGAGGTAGGCAGCCAACCAGCCAGGTCTGGTATTCAAGTGACCGCACCCATCCCCACCTATTCCTGAGCTCTGGGAACATTTGGTGTTCCGACTGCCATGAAAAGGAACATACCAACACTAAAGCTCAAGGGTCTCAGGAGCCTGGGAAGACAAACTGTTCAGGAATGGCTAAGAGCTGGGGTGGGGTCCCAAGAAAGGCCATAGAACTGCTTGCCACTGGGGCTTCAAGGTACAGTGCATTCTCACCTGGTCCAGGGAATTAAAGACAGCCCCCCTTAGTAACATGCAGCATCTCAGACGAACCACAGCCGATTTATGCAAGTGACAGGGGAGTCAGAGGACAGTTGATACAGGGTGACTGCTGGGATGAGTTGTGTGTGTTAAATTCGGGTTAAGTTCCAGGCAAGCCAGAATGAATTAGTAGTCCCCTAGGTTGGTGTTGCGAAAGAGCAACAGATAAAAGAACACGGCAAGTTAAGAAGCCAAAGGACTGATTCCATTTTCACCTTGGTGACTTTATAGAATAGCCGCGAATGGCACTGCTTTGGGCCCTCTGGGGGTGCGACAAGGAGGTGGAACTCAGAAGGCTACACCGCCTTCCTCAGACCACACAGCCCATGAGCAGCACGGGCCAGACCACGGCTCCAAAGGCAGACTCGCATCCTGTCAGGGCATCCTTTGACAAGGAACCCTCCCCCGTGAATCCCTTCCCTGAACCACAGCTGCTCTCTGAAACCTTAACGGCCGCTCCCCCCCAAATCCACCCAATATCTCAGAGCTCTGGGGTGAGATCCAAATAAAAGTGCCCCCCCCTTAACCACCAGGTCCTAGAGTGCCCTGCCACTCGCTTTTCTATAGAAGTCACCCCGAAGCTCTAGGCTGACCTCCTGGGTGGAGCAGAGTGGGGGGCGGCGGGGCTGGAGTCCCTGCTCTCAGATTCGCATGTGCAATACTCACCCTGCCACCTTCCCGTCTCCACAGTACGGCGCTCCGTGGACGTGGCTCAGTGGGGGCGAGGCTTCTCCCAGCTCAGCTCCGGCCATAGCTTGAACTTGGTACTGATACAGCTGCCCCGGTGTGACCTCCCTGTGGAAACCAATGGGCCGTGACTAGCGCTTCGAGACAGTGTGCAGGAGGCTAAAAGAAACGCCAGGGGGGCCACGGGGGTGCGCAGTGTTCCACAGCGCAGGATGCCGGGGCCGCATCCGTGCCTGTTTGCCCAGTACCTTCCATATAGTGAGTGTGCCAGGAGTGATGAGCGAGTGAACACAATTCACTAGAAGTCCTACAAACTCGGGGGGAGGGGAGGGGTGGTGTATCTCGGGTGTATCTTTACTATGTGTAAAAAAACACTGACTCTTGCAGGAGCAGCGTATTTGCAAACTGAAGGTGAGACTTGGTGGTTTGGGCTCAGCAAGGCCCTTCCTGAATCTGGATTACAGGCTTTTGTCTGTTTTTGTCTCTTAAGAGAATCCTCGCCTCGGGGAAACTGAATCTCCAGGGGACAGAGCGCTGTTTCCTTTTAGGAGCCAGGCACGCCTTCCATCACCATTTTAGCAGGGGTGCAAGGAATGCCCCGGTTAGATGTGTGTGAAACTACTCCCCACCCCAAACCTGTCAGGTGCAACTACACCAGGCATGGGTTTCGCCAGCTGCCACGGAGAGGGAAGGCCTTAGCCAGACTCCCTCCGGAGTCCAAGTGCGCTCACCAGGTGTAGGGAGGGAGAGACAGAACATTTAGTGGGTGTGGGGGCTCCACAGGGGGGCTGCTGGTCCCAAAGACAAATTCTCCCCTCATCTTAGTTTTGTCCAGGGCCTGCCCCAACTGGGAAACTACTGTCAGAGTCAGGTTGGGGTGGGGTGGGAGTGACTTCAGAGGGCGGGACCCCCAAGGGAGGGCCACCAGCGGCCAAGCCCGGCCCTTCTTCCACAGACCCTTCAGCTCCGCCACAGACCTCCACTCTCTGGGTGCAGTCACCACCAGACGACCAACACCCTGGGGCTTTGCCAACACCCTAAACACCTCGGCGCTGGCTTTTAGCTATCTTCATAGGAAAGGCACCCCAGTGTGAAAGACCTTTCAGTTTCTAAACTAGCCTTGGCTAATGAGGCGATCTTCTCGTGAGAAAGTGCCACTGTTTCCAAAGCAAAACCAGTTCTGCACCCTTATCAGCCCTAATGGCCGCCCTTTGCGGGGGAGTTTCGGTCGGACGTCTCATCCGGCCTCACATAAAAGTCTCACACTGTCGCATGGCTGGGAGGGATGGGTAGGAAGCGTCAGCTTGAGTTTATGCTTCTTGGGTGGGGTGGGGCAGTCTGAGGAAGGGACACTGATATGAGACGGTCAGAAAGCTGGACCTGAGTCCTGGGACAGCCCCTAACTCGCTCTGCTCAACCAAAGCAAAGTTTCGTTTCCTCATCACCAGAATGGAGTGTCGTCAACCATAAAGAATGTGTGTGCATGTGTGCACGTGTGTGTGGACACCCAGTTAGAGAGACAATCAGTATCACTTTAACTGCCCAATTAGACAATCTCAAAAACGCTCTTCTTTCAGAAGGTACCCCGTGATCTCGCTGCCCACTTGCACTGGCTTACTGACCATTTCGCTGTCTTCCGGTTCTGACTCGGAGAGCAAACGGGAAGGACAGTGTAAAGAAGCTCGAGGCCACCAGCGTCCTCCACTGCTTCGTAGCTGCGGCTGACTACAAAGGCCACCAACCCCCATCCCCGAGGCACGCCCCTCGGCCACCTGACTTTGCCGGCCTCTCTCCTCAACAGGTAAGGTCTCCCGTGCTGCCCCTGCATCTGATTGGCTGCGTGACCTCAACAGGTAAGGTCTCCCATGCTGCCCCTGCATCTGACTGGCTGCGTGACATGCATGGGCTAGTGGAACGTCATCATGAGCAACATCAGCGGAGGCTTGAAAAACGTGAGCGTCTGGGGCGAGCCCTCCCTGCTGCTGGAAACCCCGTCGCCCCCATGAGAACAAGCCCAGGGGAAGCCCACTGGCAATGAGATAGTGTGGAAAGGGGCCTGTGTCTTCCCAGACACATCAGCCGCCTCCGCTGGGCCTCCAGCATGTGCGTGAGGTCATCCCAGGCCACCTAACCCCGGCCAAGCCAGTCCCCGTGAGCACACCCAGCCAACCCACAGAACCACGGGCGACAGTGTTTGCTGTCTGGACCCACTACCCCTTAGTCGTGACTGCTCCTAACACGGCAACATAACCAGAGCAGCCCCTCCCACCGAACTCCTGTCTTGCCCCGAGTTCTGCCCTCACGGCATCTCTGAGGATGAGGAGGAAGGAGAACCTGTCTGTGGGGACACGAGCCTGCCTGGCACTCTGGACGCTGAGGTCTTTTAGGTCAACAACCTGACCTCAGTCTGGGTCCCCAGCACTGCGCACACAGTGCCAGGGGCGCAGCAGAACTCGGTAAATGGAGGAAGAACAGAAGGAGTGAGAGGAGAGTTGGAACAGAAGGAAAGGGAGCGGCAGTGAGGGAGGGACAAGGAAAAGGGGAAACATGAAGCCCGCACCGTGAGTGAGTCACGGAGCTATGTGGTGTCTCAGCAAAGGATCAGAAATTAAGCTGCGTCACCAGACGGGACTACCTGACTCCAGTCAACTTATTTGTGGCAATGACTTCCAGTCCAACAGAAACTCCTCATACACTAACCTCTTCTCCCCATAATCCTAACAAGGGCTTCCTCAGTCAGAACACCTGCCTGTCCCTTTCTGGGAAGTATCTGTCCTCATCTCAGATATGCCACTTCAGAATCAAGCCCCCTCTGAGATTCTGGACCTTTCTGCACCTAAGGGTATGTCAGAGTACAAAATGGGAGGAAAGGAAGCAGAACCCACTCCCCAAACCCTGGGAAGCACCGTGGAGTAGAAAGCCCCGCTTCCCAACTCACAGGTCCGTGAACTTGCGGTGAGGATGTGCCACCACCACGGGCAAGCCGCTGGCAAATGGGGGCTCACGGAGAACCTGGTACCGCACAGGACTGCAGCTCGCGCACAGGGGACTGCGGGGCCGGGAGGTCAGGAGCGCTGCGTCGATCTCCATCCGCTCATCGAAGGTGTAGACCTTCACCCCCACGACCTTCCCGTCAACGTGCAGTTTGATGGTGAGAGGGGTGTCACAGAGAGTGTCCAAGGGGCCCAGGTGCACAGACTGCTGGTGCTCCAGCAAGATCTCCGTGTCGAAGAGGGCCTGGGAGGGGTCCGTGGAGAGGTAGGTGACCCACAGCGTGAGGGTGTCGGCGTGGACCGGGTACTGGAAGAGCAGCTGCAGGCTGCAGCCCTCGGCAGGGCAGGGGACGGTCATGTTCATATGGTACAGGTGGAGCTCGGGACTCCAGGCCTGCAGGCTCGGCTCACAGGGCTGGTCCACGTCTGGAGGCCCTGAGGGAGACGGACGGGAGGACGGACACATCAGGAACGACCATTATCAGATTAGCGGCAACCAGCAAGGAGAGAGAAGAAAACTTTGAACCAGTTCCTACGGAAGCCAGCCAGCTTAGTGGCTTGGGTCGTAAGTACTACTGAGGACAAAGGAGTAACAATTCAGAAGTCCTGTCTTGTTCCATGTCCCCTCCTTGGTGCCCTTTAACAAGAGAGCTCCGGCCGGGGCCTGGGAGTGGAGCGACCCTCATTGCAGGTGGGCACACAAGGCTGAGCCAGAGAAGCCAAGTCGTGTCCTTACACATTCCTTGATCAGAGAATTGTTTATATTCATTTGTTAACAATTTAGGATAAAGTAATGCTTCGGAAGCCCTGTTTTATTTGTCAATAAGGCCAAGTTTTGCCTCAATCTGATGCCAACGCTCTAACCAGGTGCCACAGAACTTCATTCGTGCCCTAAGAGGCCCTCACACATCCGGTTCTGCCGTGTGTGAGCCGGCCAGTCACGCACGCAGACGGCTGCGGGGGCACTTTGTTCTTCAGCGGAGGGAAACAGAGAGTCAGTAGCTGAGCAAAAATGTAATGGTGAAAAGTCAGATATCACACATGTTAAGGTTTCTGTTCTGTCCCATGAGGGGACTTGCAGGCAAAGTGCCAGACCAGGAACGAGCAGACTCAGGCTCCTGGCGCAACTGTACCATCACCTGTGTGGCTGTGGCCGGTTATTTTAAGCCTCAGTTTCCTCATTATAATAAAAGCACCATTTAACCCCGGTCTTACTAGCTAATATGGAAGATCTATACAACGTTCCAGAGAGGCATCTGCAAGCTGCATTTGCAAAAACAGGATTATTTAGCTCTTCAGAGTCTGGAAAATAAACAATATTCCAAAACCCAGAGGAAACCAGTTCAGATGTTAAGCGTGTGTGTGTTGAGCGGTGTGTGTTGGGTGTGTTACATCGTAAGGTCCTTACTATTTTTTGCCTGTATTGCGAACCCATTCATTCATTCATTCATTCGTGCATTCCACAGAAGTGGGCTGCGCACCTCTCCTACACCCAGCACCAATCCAGCTGTTGGAGAGCGAACACGGCAAAGGTGGCCTTGAGCCACCTGTCTTATGAAGAAGTAACAGGTGCACCAACAAACAGGTGCGAGGTGGAAGGGCCATTCCATGCGGTGACGGCACCTTTGAAGAAAAGGGAAGGGGCCTGAGGGTCCGGATGGTGCCAGGGGCTACTTTAGACCAGGGAACCAGGGGCGTTCAGACCGAGAAGAAGCCATTTCAGTGGGATGAGTCTGGTTCCAAGTTCTGGTCCCCGCTGAATTTAGAAAGCAGTCGGGGGTCAGTGAGAGCTTGTTCGGAGTCATTAAACATGACCAGAGCACGTCCATACACGCGAGAGTTTCTGCACGCTCTGCAGGGGATTCAGTAACTTCCGTGGTGCGTATTTCGGAAGTAACTTGGTTCTTCGCCTTTTCAAAGCAGCGGAGGACCAGCGTTTCTTAGCAGTATTTTCCAATAGCCACGTCCCCCAGAACACCTGCAGTGCAAAGGCTTTTGGAAGCCATTCCGAAGGTAGCACAATCTGTCAGAAAGTTCTCATGACGACCACCTATTAAAACACGTGAAGGCCCTCGGAGGTGACTCGGTTTGCCTCAGGACACAGAACGAGAATTCGAACCCAGAACTTCTTTCCTTCCATTTCTACCAGATAATTTAAAATTTTCCCAAGAATTAAAAAGAAAAAAGTGCAGGGCCAAGGAGTGAAACTGGCATGAAAGCAGCAGCACAGGACGAACTGTCTGCACCAGGAACGGCCTTTCGAGAAACGCCAGTCCCCGAGTGAGCCGGCGCAACGCCAGCAGGAATCTCACAGTAACTTTCCGACCTACACAGCGGGTCAAGCGAACCGTCCCCCTCCAGGTTCCTCCCCGAGGCTCCCGCCATGTGAGTGCCTCGGAGCCCAAGCGGACAGCCTGGGGACCTGCACTCTCTCCATCTCTTCCTATTAGAATCAAGACTGCACACTCACTCAGACAGGGTCGTGCCCAGCACAGCTGACTGAATCATTTCTAGGGCCTTAATAAGCACAAGTAAAAGAGAAAGACAATGGTTAGGTTAACACTGAAGGCAGTGGTGACGGAAGCCAAGCCAGCCATCAGCAGGGGCTCACACAATCGCACCTTCGGGACTTGAGTTGGGACAACACGCACACTCTGATTTGTCTCAGAGGCCCTAACATACCTATGCAGGTGACTATGTAACTGAGAAGTTGGGGGAGAGAGCGGAAAAGGAACAGCTGAGAAACACTTCCCCACTCACAGAGCCCTGCTTAGATCGCATCCAAAGCACAACCAGCACCAGTGATGAACAGACTCATAAAACGGCAAAAATGAGAATGATCAGTTTGGAGCGCCTGGCACACCCCATGCCCACGGAGCCTGGCTGTGCCCGTGTGTGCGTGTTCCCTGCAGCATGTTCTCTGTCACTCTCCTGGTGGAGACAGGGACGGGCCACCCCATGCTGCCCTGCAGCAAGGCCGCTCCATGGGCCGTAAGCACCAGGCACGCTGCGTGTCTGGGCTCTCGCACCCTGAAGTCTCCACCTGCATCAGCGGACTTCGCCGTCCCTCCGCCCTCTGAGCTGACCTCTGCCCCACCACGGCCACTGGGCCCCTGAACCAAGCACAGGCCGGACATTGGCGGCACACAAAGGTACCGGGCAGAGTGTTTCCCAGCAAATCACACTCACATGTGCACACGCACACGCCAGCTCTCCACCCTCACCCCAGTCTCGCAGCCGCCAGGTCTGAATGAAATGCTGTGGTCCCTTACCCACGGCCTCCTCCGGCGTCCAGTAGCCCGAGGAGTCGCACACGCGCCCGGAGGACGCCGAGTGCACGTACTGCCGGAACGCCCCGTCTTCTGTGCAGCCGCCGCACACGCTGCCTGGCGCCCTGCGGGGAGGAAGGGGCGGAGGGGAGAATCTGTCAGAGACTTGCAGAACGGGATTCAGAAGACCTCATGGGGTGAGGGCGTGGCAATAGGCGGTGAGACCCTGGGGTGGGGCAACAGGGAGCAGGACTCCTTCTCCTATCATTTCCGCCACGTGTGCACCTCCTCTTTCGTAAAATCAGTGGCGTGGGAAGAAATCTCAAGGTTAGCAGGCAGAGGAATTTCCCTAGGTCTTGACGGAGGCCTCCAGGGATGAAGGTGAGCAGCTTCCTGCCTCAGGCATTCAACACAAAGAAACTTCGATCTGGATCCTCCGACACAGGACTTCCTCCTCACTGACTCTGCAAGCCATCCAAAGACGCCTTGGATTCTCTCCCCTGACCGCCGCCCCCGCCCACGCCCAAAGAGACACCAGTTTTTAAACTTTTTGCTGTATGTGGACTTAGGTTTTAAACTCCCCACTTTTAATCACATAGGTAAAATCAGAGCTGTATGAAATGCAATGCCCCTGGGCTCTCGGTCACCCTTGGAGAACGCAGATGAGTATCTCGTCACGACCCAAGGTCCCCCACAAGCCCCACCTGCCTCAGTTCCTTCCTGTACCTTAGCGGCACCCCCCCCCCCCGCCCCGTCACAAGGAACTAGTTACCTACCATTCCACAAACACATCAAACCCTTCGAATAGCTCTGTGGTGAAACGTGCTGTTCTCTCACCTACCAAATAGCTTCTCCAAGCCTCTGTTTAGCAAACTCCTACACAGTCTTCAAGACCCACCCCACCGTAACCTTGGCAGTGGCAGTCAATCTGATCAAGTGACCCACACTCTCTCCTCCAGCGCCCCTGAGCCTTCTGGCTCTTGCCCCAGGGCACTGCACTGGTGTTTTGGGGATTCCTGTGGCCCCTCCTTCTTCGCCTATGAGGGGGTCCAGACCCAGAGGGGCCCATTCTTCCCACGCCCAGCAGCTGGTACAGACACAGGCCTCGGCAGTCTCTCCAGCCGTGTGTGCTACACGGGCATCGGAGACCATTCCTATTGCCTGGGAAGACCTCTCCGAGCACCGAATCTGGGGTCACCGGGAAAAGGGCAGTCAGTGGCTACATAACAAGAGACAGTCACTCCATGAGGCTCGTTTCCGACACTCTGAACCTTTTCAGATGCCCAACTGTGGACCACGCATCTGAAAATGGGGGCATCGAATCAAAGTTTCTCAGCAGGTAGAGGACAAAGTTATATCAGGCAAAAATACTAGAAAGCTGGTGCTTTGTTAAAGAGGGGTCACAATGATGCGGCCAGCCCCTGAGACGCCTGGTGTGGCGCCCCGAGGTGCTTTCCATAAATTGTTGCCAATCTCCTAAGAAGCCTGTGTTTAGGAGGGGGGCGCTCAGGCTCAGAGCGATTAAGTCAATTGCCTGAGGTCATGGCAACTTCCTTAAGTCCTTTGAGCAAAGTCTCCAAACCCCTGGACGTGTCCAGGACTTGGGCAAAGGAAAGGTGTCCTGAGCGCCGTGCTCCAGCTGCCACCGGTGGTCCCGTCTGTGCAGACACAACTCCAGACCACAGGCCCCGATGCACTCGGCCCTCGGTGGGGGGGGGGCTGCTCAGTGCGCGGCCCAGCTCCTCGCTGACACAGGGACTCCAGATTCCCACTGGGGAGGAGTAAACATAACCCCCAGCGTGACACAAATCGCGGGGTATGTGATGCGCGTCTCCCCAGACACACGTGGGGGGAGGCCGCAGCGCTGTGGCCCACCGAGCTGGGGAGAGGAAGCAAGCACGGCCTTCTCCGCCAGCAGCCTCCCGGGGAGCCAGCGCTGAGGTCTGCTCTATCACAGCGTCTGCAGCAGAGAGGGGACTGAAAGATTAAATTGTTTACATGTGTTACATAAACGGGCATAAAACTCCGCTTTGCACAGGCCCCCGGAGGACTGACTGCTCGGCCCGTGTGACCAGAGCTGCACAAGGGTCACACGTCACGAGGACCTGTGAGTACTCAGGGGCTGTGACAACCAGAAGTGCTGTATAGGACGGAGGTGCCCAAGTGGCGTAATCGAGGTCTCAAGGGCAGGGGACGAGATCCCAGAAGGATGGGGTCGCAACTTGGAGAAGTGGTTCTCCTGCTCCCCGCCCCACCCCACATCCCGGTGTCTCCCTGTCCCCTCGCTCAGCTTTTAGGAAACTCACTCCAGGGACATGCAGCCCTTTCGCTGGGGCCTTCACCTCGAGGGGAAGCGTGGCACACAGAAGAGGGGTGTCTATGGGCAGTGCTAAATTAATGGAACTAACACATCCCACGGTCCCCCTTTCTGAAGCCCCACAGATGCCCCCCCATCCACCTCTCTCCAGTTGTGGGGCTGGGCTAGCACCATGGGCCAGCCCAGGCCCCCAGGGTCCCGCTTAACCTGTGGGGGTTGTCCTCGTTGGAAGGACAGAACAGGGACACCACAGGTCGGATGCCTGGCATGACGCATCCCCCACAAAAAGGCCAAGCAGACTCCGGCCGCCCCATCAGTAGATGACAGCAGCAGGTTTGGGGCGCAAAGCGCCCATGCAGGTCATGGGTGGGGCTCTGGTCCTTCTTGTTAAAGCACGTGCCTCCATCTGCCCCCGTGGTCAGGGGTCTTTTTCCCCCCTTCTCTCCTTTGGACAAAAATGTCCCTGGTATCCATTTACACCAACATGCAAAAGATGAGTAAAAACTAATTTCAGATGTCATGATTCCTCCTTCAACAGACATGTGTTTGGTGCCTACGGTGGCAGGCCAAGAGACAAAGGCACTGCCGGCTGAGTGGGCGGAGAGAAAAATGAACAGATAAAGACAGGGCCACAAGATGGTAGCCGTGAGTGGGGTAGGCACTGGGTACATCAGGAGGCAGAGAGGGCTCTAGAAACACCCTTGTGATCCAGGTAAGCCCCTGACGCACAGCAGGTGGCAGTGGGTAGCCTGCCACCCACCCACCACCCTCCCTCCCCAGGACTGAGCACAAGAACACACCTCACTTCCCTTCCCCCCTCACCACTGTGCAAGGGGCAAGCCTCTGTGGCACCTCTCCCCCAAGGAGAGGGGCTGACGCAGCCAGGTGGCAGTGCCATCTCAGATGGGACATCCTACAGGAAACATCTGCAAGGCCCCTCGCCAAGGTGGGAGCACAGGTGACGAGCCCCTGGCTTCCCGGGGAGCCCACGAGCCCTGCTGCCAAAGGGACGGGACTGGGCAGGCTGGAAGGGGCACCCCAGCAGCTGCTTGGCTCACAATTCTATCTGGGCCTCCCCCACTGCCACGCCCCCCCCCCATGCAGCAGAGCAGCAGTGGAGGAAACTCACAGCCCCACCAGGGCGAGGGCCCCCCTCACCTGTCGTACACCACCCCACTGATGGGAGGCAGCCAGTGGATGGTGAGGGACTGGCTGGTCTGCCCGACGACCACCGGAGGGATGGGGATGGGGGTGGGCTTCCGGCTGTCACTCCACTGTTGGTACACAAGGTCCAAGTAGCAATGCATGCGGGCCACCTGGTTAGGGGTGAAGCTGTCAGTGCAGTTGTCATCTGCGGAGACAGAAAAGGGAACGAGAGAGATGGGGGTCTCAGCCTGCCAAGGCCACCACGGCGGGGACAACTTCTGCCTCATTCGCAGCTGAGGCTCCCGCACCTAACACGACCCCTCACTCTTGGTAGCTCCATGAACACCCGTCGAGTCGAATGCATACATGTGTTCTTTCCAGAACGTGTCTCAGCTGAAAACGGGGGGAGAAAGCAGAGAGCAGCGTGTGCTCATCTCTAAGCCTGGGCGATTACCTTGGCCCGGGGCTGGGCCAGGGTGGGCCCAGGTGCACAGGGCCTGCTCTGGGCCAACAGCTGCTTATTCAGGAAGCCACAAGGTGGCAGTGTTTCAGCCTACGGCCTTTTCACTGGGGCAGGGTTGTGGGGCTGCAGACACCTGCTTTGGGCGCAGTGGCTTTGGCCAAGGTGAGTGAGTCTTTAGTGATGAGGCTCAAGCAGCAAGAGAGCCAAAGGTCAAGGAGGCGGCAGGACTGGCACTGTGGTCCCCACTTCACTTTTGGAGCTGGGCGCATCTCCCCAGGGGATACATTTTTTGCAGTGTTAGAAAGGAAACCACCCTTAGTTTTGGGCCTTTTCCAATGAAAGCACATGGGTCAGACACCTCCGCCTGCTTCTTAGATGTTTCCTCTGCCCACGTCAAAGGCAGGGCTTAAATAGCTCTGTCCCTCGAGGCCCACGGCCGGGCCG
This sequence comes from Sturnira hondurensis, assembly GCF_014824575.4. Lineage (NCBI taxonomy): Eukaryota > Metazoa > Chordata > Mammalia > Chiroptera > Phyllostomidae > Sturnira > Sturnira hondurensis. Next base: position 7,323,634 of record NW_028094846.1, on the reverse strand, counting down.
CTCTGCCCTGGCAAGGGCCACTGTGTCCTTGTTGGCAGGGTGGGCGGGGGTGGGCGCTGGCCCTGATGCGTGTGGCGCCCCTGAATCACACACCAGAGTGAGATTTGGACAGGAATCTGTTGACAGGCAACAGGCCCAGCTCACCACTCCTTCCCTTCAAAGGCAGGACCAGGGTCCTGTGGTTTATTTACTTTTATTTTTTGGATAGTTCTAGAACTTATCACCAAACAAGTCCCTGGACCTTACAGACAAATTGCCTCCTTCCTTCACCACTATAATAGGCCCAATAAGTCAAATCTGTCCCTAATTTTAGGAATAAGTGATAAATCTGAATCCATGAACAGGGGACTACACCCAGTACTACTTTTTGCTGAAAACACAGAAGGTGTCAGGGGCAAAGGAGAAGCGAAGCCCAGGATGACAAGACCAGAGGACACAGTTGTTTCCAAGGCCAGGATAGTGCCATTCTTTACTCTTTAAGATTCTATTTATTTATTTTTAGAGAGAAGGGAAGGGAGGGAGAAAGAGGAGGAGAGATATAGCAACAGGGGGCCTTTCCTACCTGCGGGGCCAAACCTACAACCCAGGCATGTGCCCTGACCTGGAATCAAACCAGTGACCTTTCGCTTTGCAGAATGATGCCCGACCCACTGAGCCACATTTGTTTTCGGTGCCCAATGCAGATGTATGTTTTTCTTTTAATCTCTAGTCAAGGAGAATCTAGTCAACGAGAACTTTGAACACCTCACTGTCTCTTTACGTTCTTCAGAGACATGAAGAAAAGTGGAGGCCGTGAGAAACACACTTGGACTCAGGCAGGACGGGCTGCCCGACAACCCCCCACCCTCCCAGCCCCTGCTCCGGATGCAGCCTGAACCCAAAACGAGCCCCGAGAGGCGGCTGGCGTACCTGTATAGCTCATGTAGTTGCTGAACGGAGCCCCTGGAAAGTGGGTGGGGCCGCAGGTGTCATTGGTGGGCTCCGGGTCCTGGCACAGCTTACTCTTAGGGGTGGGGGCCGTGTCGGCACAGAGGTCCCCAGTGTCCATGGAGGGCACGGTCTCCCGGCAGGGGTCATCGCAGGACTCTCTCTCGCTGACCCCTTTGAAGACGTGGTAGAGCCCCAGGACGTGCCCCACCTCGTGGACCATGATGTTGGTATGGCCAGGCATCCCATAATAGGCCGGGTTCAGGACAACGCCACCTGCAGGGGAAGGTTTGGAAAACATCTCTGAGCATGGAGGGTTCCACGTCAGCCTCCGTGGGGACATGTTGTAGCTTCTGGTGGCCTCGGTTCCTGCTCTTCCCTCTGGCCACAAACACCCTCTGAGCTGACCAGTAAACATGCCACCCCCCCCCCATGCCAGGGAGAATAATACAGACAAGACAACAGAAGGAAGGGTATGCGTTCAGGAAAACCCCAAGGTCCCGGGCTGCATACAGTAATTCTTCCCACTGGAGCCCAAGGTCGCGGAGCCGCACTGACTAGAACTTATGGATGGGAATGTGGTCCTGCTGCTAATTACCTGTAGGACCATGCTCTGCCCTTGAACCTTCCTGCAGGCGTCCATCTGTACAGTGAGGGGGCAAGCCAGCTCATTCCTAAGCCCCCTTTTTGTCCTCACCTGGGCCACTAAGAGCTAACATGCAGGATTGCGTGAGACAATTATAAATGCCACGTGTGCAAATTTGTATTATCGCAGACTGTCACCACCTTGGCCTTGCACTTTGTGTTCCAAGAGTCCCATCTCTCTGCAGCCCAAGGGGAAGGGAAAAGCTGGAAAGGGTCAAGCATCCCAAGTTCAGATCTGCCGTGGCCTTTCCCGGGATCCAGGTTCTCTGCCTGGAGATGCATGTGGCCTCCTGCCCACCATGTCACTCTCTCCTTGCTCTCTGCTGCACACAGGCACCCATACGCTTCTCCTCCCTATTCCAACTGAGACAAGCTTGTTATGAATTATCAGAGGAGTAAGTCTTAATCATTCACCCACGCCCACGTGGGTGGGAGGAGAAAGACACGAATTGTTTCATGGTTTAGTTTACAAAAGTTCTTCCATGTTTCGATAAAAAACAGCACACACACCATGCCTTGATAAAAAATGACAGGCACACGCACGCACACATTTCATACCAAAGGCTGAGTGAGGCGGAGAGGCTTGTGGCCCAGAATCTGAAGAGGAATGTGAGAAGAGGCTGCACAGAAGCCTCTCTCACACGGGGCAGCCTCTGGAGTGACCAGGGCTCCTTCTTTGGGCGTGGACACTCACTGGAAATGCATCAGTCCTTACCTTTCGGAATATTCCTTGAAAGCCCCCAAGGCTATCCCTGATCTCTTCGGTGGTAATAACAACAGTTTCTACCTTGAAGGTTTGCTTTGAAGACTGAAACAGTCATGTAGACAAAGAAGCATTTGGCTTATTTTCTAGAACAAAGGAACTCAAGGTGCGCATCAGGCCATCTGCCGTATCACTGTAATTACGTTCTGCAGCCTGGACGCGTCTGCCCCACCCCACTGACCCCCTCCTGAGCGCCTTCGCTCATCAAGAGAACAGAAGCAAGAGGGAGACCACAGACAGGCAGGCCTTCCAGAGCAGAACCAGGCGTCGCCAGGCAAAGTGGACACAGGGCCTCCTGCGGGGAGCTTGCACCGGCCCCCAAGCTGCTCGCACTTGGTCTCCACATTGTTCTGACCCGGAGACCCATGGGCACCCAGAAGACAGACGGGGCTTGGACAGAGTCGAAAACAGACCAGTGCCCAGGCTCTTCATAGACGGCATACTGGCATTCAAAAATTCCTCACAGTAGCCTGCATTCGTGATCGCTGGAGGAACAGAAATGCTACGGGGTTGGGGCTGTTCGCCTGATTCTTCATAGATCTTGCAGGCAGGCTGTGGGTACACAGGACACTTTTACCCTGTAGCACCAACTACCTTTCCCTTCCCACTTCTCCAGTCACGGGGAATACAACGATCACTTCCTATACTCAAAACCTCCATTCATCTTTGCTCGTCCTCATCTTTGGAGGATTTGCGTGGTGTCAGAAGGGGGTACGGGACCCACTCCCTCGGCCATCTGCTCGCACCCACCACCCTGAAACAGGACATAGGAAGACACGCCAAAATACGGTTTCAACCACCCTGGGCCCCTCAGGCTTCAGTCTGAGACACTGTTGGGCGCTCTCTACCTTTGCTGGCCTCCCCGACTCCTGTCCAGCAAGGCTGCCTAGGGGCTGAGGCCAAGGCCAGAAGCACCTACACAGGAGAGACCAAGAAGCAATAGTCTGAATGGAGGGGTAACCACCTGGAAATACTAACACTTTACCCCAGGGGCTCCTTGCTTCCCTCCCCCTTGTGCTGCTGCTGATTCGGGGAGCCAGACTCCCCTGCATTCATTCATTACCCCACTGGGAGGCAGAGGACAGCGTGAGAAGCAAGGGGGGGAAGGAGGTCCTTTTCTGGCTGCGAGGTTTCCAAAGCCTGTGACGTCTGGGCCTTGACAGGCCTCTGGGGCTGAGCCAGCACGGCGCATGAGTGCGGGACAGTGAGCCTTGCCTGGAGTTACCAGTGTCGCCACTACATCTCAGCCTGGAAGAGATTCTTCTAAGCTGGAGGAAGAGCAACGTGGTCAAAAGAAAAGAGTGGGCACGGATGGGTGGTGGTGGGAGCAGATGAGGTGGGCTGTGCTGCCCCTTCCGAGACCCCGGCACAGGGGCCAAGATTCAAAACTGTGCATGTGATCTGAGGGTGGGATCCTGCCTCACCCCCAGTGATGAAGTCCTGGGGACGTGCCTAGCTCTCGAGGAGAATGGCGAACCAGTGAAGCTAAAGGGGAGGGGGACAGAGAGACGCCCAGAGACTCGCCAAAGGTGGGACCTGGGATGGGAGCAAGAGTCGTCTCATGTGCCCAGCATCACCTGGCGACTAAGGACTCAATGGTCCTTTCCCCTATGGCCTTGGCCTTGACAAGCCATGATCACATTAGATACAGCCCCAGGCAAAACAACCGACTAAACTTCTACCACGTGGCAACACAGGGCTCAAAACAGAGATTAGGTTCAATGACAGAAGAATAAGTAAGAGCTATACTGCATGCACACCTGAGTATACAGACTGGGCTGGACCCCACTCCCTGCCGGCACCACTGAGTGTGCGCAGAGCAGCTTATGAACGGGGCTCCCTGGACCCAGCACCTGCTGGCCACGTGTGGGCCAGCTGTTGCCTCATGCACTGCCGGGGAGCCCAGGCGCCTTCCAGGGAGAACTTTCAGCCGAGATTATCGAGGGCACGCTGACACGTAAGACAGGTCTGTTGTGTGGTCTAGGGGACGGTGTGGGGGAAGAAAAGAGAGGGCCGTTGCTGATGAAAAGATGAAAGCAATGTAGCAGACGGCCAAGCTCCCGAAAAGCGGCTGCATGCTCAGCTTCTGGGGGCGTTTCCCAGCGTCAGCATCAGACCGACGGAGCAGCACATGGTGAAGAGCAGTTGGTTCCCAAAGCCACTTTCATTAAAACAAAAACACAAAAAACCTTAGGCAGTTTGAGAAAAAAGACACAAGTGGAAATGACTGTAAAACCGTTCTGTAAAACTTTTAGGGCTGAATAGTATATGCCCATAAAACACGGAGGCTGAGGGCTGGTCCGCAGGTGCCCACGTAATTACTTCCAGTCACTGGCTACAACGCACTCCTCAAAATGCTCTGTCCACAATGAGGGGACAAAGCCATCGAGGTGTGCCTGGGGGTCCAGGGGAGAAGCGGAGCAAGTGGCAGAGGTGCACTGATACACAAAGGGAGGAAATGGAGGAAGTTAAAAAAAACAACACAGAGCTAGAAGAGGCGGCAGATTTTAACAGAACCACACCAGAAACCATTCCACCTCCAAGTCTTATGTTGGCTTCTTAGTTTTATAGCCTGTGGTCTCATTAGAACAAAGTCCTTATTCTGGGCAAGGCTAAAAAACCAAGATGAGAATGTGTGGAGGGTGAAGATTTTGCAGAGTCTGGCATCATTTATTTATTTATTTAGGTTTCCTTTCATACCATTTCAGCCATTCTTACTCCCCACTGTCAAGTGCTCTGAGCTCTCCGCTACTCCTACCTCCTGGGAGAAAAGTCATCTGATTAATAAAACTAAAGATGTCATTACTGAGGCACTGAGGACTTATGATGGAATCCTTTCCCTGCTCTCAATGAGGGCAGTCCAAACACACATGTACACACATGAAACTGTGTGTCAGAATTGTAGGCACTACAGAACATGCACTAAAACCTACTTTCTAGAAGTCACTTGTTAATTTTGAGTTTATTCCATGTCAGGCACTGTTTTGGGCAGCAAGGAGTCAGTGATGACTACGGTATGTTTTGGAAGAGATAAAGGTTATTTACGGTGTATCTAAATAATCACCCATGAAGCTGATTATTTGTTTACCTACTTCTAAGCGCATGAACCTACCTTTGGGACACCCCAATTTCAGGGCAATTTCCTCCAAGATTTTCAATACCCAAGCATGCTTACCAAAGTGTGAGTTCCCAAGGCACCCAGGACAAGCCTGCCCGCTGAAAGCCGACTTCTGACAATGGAATGATCTACAACAGCAGCCAGTGGGCGAGCCCCAGACCCGGGTCCTCTCCTGCACAGGCCACTGAGCCTTCATGACTCTAGAATTCCTCATGTTTCCTCAGAGCACTGCAGTGTACACACCCTGTTCCTCCCTCGTGTCCAGGAGGAGTTGCTCCGCTTTGGTGCCATGAATAGAAGACCAGTGGACAGAGGTAGGACCTTCTCCGCCCTGACCTGACTGTGCCAAAGCTCCCCCCCACCCCCGGCTCTCTGCAGTCCCGCTAGCCAAAACCACCTGGCTGAGATGACCAAAGACTTCCCACCTGTGGTTCCAACCGTCTGTGGTTCCACAATATCGGAAACTTCTACACTGTTGCTGTTGTTGCTGCTGCTACTCATAAAGCAAATATTTTTGAGGCCCTACTATGCACCAGGTACTATTCCCCATGCTTATTACCCCATTTCATATATACGAGGAAACGAAGGCCCCAAGGGGTGATCTGCTAAAGAGCCCATTTACTCCTGTCTACATGAAGGACTTATCTACTCTATCATTCAAGGCTTTTGCCAGGTTCAAGTTCTGCCCACGCGGTTCCTGGGTCCCACGCGCACCGGGCAGTGCTGCTCATGCTACAATGGGGATGTCTGGATGTTCCCTGGCTGGAGAGACATTTTCCGGAACAGTGAAGGAAGATGGCTGGCCCAGGACACTCCGAAGTATCTAACTCCTATGCCAGAGAGTGACAGTCTCTTCTCTACCTGGCCAGGATGTCCTTTACTGACCTCACCTCTGTGGCCCTTGCATTTGGGGGACCCCAGGACTTCCTCTAACCTCTCTCTCCTTTGGTGGCTAGGATGTCCCCATGCCCTGCCCCTCTCCTGCTTCTGTTTAAGCCCCTTCAGAGACAGACTTGTAGAGATGCCACGCCTGACACACCCAAACCCAAATCAGCTCCCCATCCACACCTCCTTTCCCTCTATTTTCCACCTCAGCACCCCACTTGCTCACTCAGTCAAAGGGAACTCTTCCCTGTACCCCACCACCCTGTTTACTTATTTATGTGAGCAGCGTTTCTCAGTGCTGAGAGCTACAGAACTTTTTAACAGCGAGATCATGGATACTAAACCCTGTCTTGCTACAGCAATAATTAATCTTCATCCATAGACACCAGGACTAATGTGGGAAAGAAGTCACACTCAGCTCATTAAAATACACATTCCTATTTCGTGTACTCATCATTGATCAGCACTTCAAAATGTGGGTTTTATCAATTTTGGACACGCAATCATTTCAAAAGTTAACTCAGCTGAGAAGACACCGTCACCAATTTAAAACTTGTGATCTGTGTCCGTGTCCATGTCCCATGTGCAATGGTGTGAGACAGTTCTGTGAGACACCACCATTGGAGGAAAACGGGGACAGGCTCTGGTGAATCTCTTGTGTCCTTTCTACAACCCCATGTAAACACACAACCATATCGAAATTGAAAGTCTAGCTAGAAAACTTACTGCAAAAGATTTATTTCATTCAAACTATGGCTTTAGCAGACAAACAGGTAAGCAATTAAAGGCTGAGAAAAGAAGCACATACACGCTGCATGAGTACAAAGTTCTACAGGGGAGATGAAACGGAAACACAAATTCAAAGAGGAGGAGGATCAGTGGCCACTTCCCAACGGTAGGAACGTGCCTGCTCACAGACTGTTTTAAATAGATGACAGTGATCGCAAGTAAGGGTACATTTAGAAAAGTAAACTTAAGACGTCAACAATTTAAAGCAGTACACCAGAAGTTCTATTATTCGCTGCCACTGAAACCTAGGATTGAATCTTTAGAGGTCAGACTGTATGCGGGGTGCAGAGTGTTCCCCAAAGTCTCTTAGAGGGTCAGAGGGAGCAAAAATAAACGTGAGGAGCACTGGGACAGCCAGGTACATTCCACTCCTAAGTATGTCCAGGTTTTAAAAGCCTGAACCTTGGTGTCCACCGGCTTTTTCGGTCTGCACTGCCCTCTCTATATTATTAAAGTATAGTTGACATCCAGTATCATATTAATTTCAGGTGTACGATGTAGTAACCTGACATTTATATGCCTTATAATGTGATCACCATTGTAAGTCTAGTGACTATCCAACAGCAAGCCAGTGTACCCCACCAATGACTCCATCCCCGGTGCCATACCCTGTTCTAGCAAGGGTTTCATTATATCTCATGTGGTTTGAACTTGAATTTCCCTAATGGAGAATGACATTGAACATCTGTTCCTGTGCTTATGTTTCATTTGTGTATCCTCTTTGGTAAAAAGTTCATTCCTGTTCTTGTTCATTTTCTAGCTGGAATATTTGTTTTACTTTTAAGTTGGGAGAGTTCTTTATATATTCTAGATACGAATCCTTTGTGAGGGGTATGGTTTGCAACGGTTTCTTCCAAGTCTAACATGTCTGTCTTAACAGTCTTTCTCAGAGAAGAAGTTTTAAATTTTGATGAAGGTCAATATATCCGTTATTATTTATGAGGACAACGCTTTTGATGTTATGTGTAAGTTTCCTCTTCATGCAAGCCTGCTCTGAAGATTTTCTCCTATGTTTCTTTTGAAAGTTCTATAGCTTTGCTTTTTATATTCAAATCTATGGTCTATTTTGAGTTCACGTTTGTACTCAGGTGTGAGATTCGCATTAAGATTCATTTTCTTTTGCCCGTGGAAGTCCAATTCCTCCAACGACATTTGTGGAGGATACTCACTGCCTGGTGATGTCTGCAGTGCGTGTAAGAATTTACCTCTTTCACCCTCTTTGTGGTCACACAGTCCTTCTCTCCTATGTCTTCGTGCGTAAGTCCTTCTAGGGGGTTATCAATGCTTTCCTCTTCCCTCTCCCCAAAACTTCTGGCTCTGTTTATGTTTTCTAATTGACTTTCTATTTTATTTATTCTTTCTCTTATTCAGACCACTGCCTCCTGTCTTCACTCCTTTAGTTTAATAGGTTACACCTCCCAGACATAAAACGGATCACGTCCCACGTCACCGCTGTGTCCCCATCCCAATTACAGGCTCAGTCTGGAGCACCCTGAGCACCCCCCGCCCTTTGCTCTAGTGCCTCTCACTTGTCCGCATTGAAACATTTAGACTCCGCTCCCCCCCAACAAACCATCCTCAGCCAAAGGAGCCAATTCACTGAGTAAAATGTATGTTTCTTCTTTCTTTCCCCCCCGAGCTCTCTTTCATGAACTCTCTTTGGGCCACCTCCTGTTTGCAACCATACTTGGTCTATGCGGCACTTACCCAGGTGGCTGACTGCGTCCTTGTCCCAAGGCCAGGTGGCGGCACCTGCAAGGTCGTCCCTTACTGAGCTGGCGAAGTAGACATTGAGGAAGTGCGTGCTGTTGAGCCGAAGCGCCTCCTTTAGCTCCTTCACGCTCATGTAGGTCCTGGGGGGGTGGGGAGAGGAGAGAGTGTCACACGGGGTCCGCACACGGGGGGTGGGGGACAGCGCTGCACCACGCAGACTCTGGCACCCCCAGTGCGGCCTTCAGGGGGACAGAGAGGCCGAGACCAGACGGTTAGGAAGTGCACAAAAAAGGCGCCAGCACACAGTGGGGGTATTATTCCAAGGTCAGTGAGGTACTACCTTGCTAGCATTAACATATTTACGTGAACCCTCAGTATCTGACCTCGTGTTCAAATCCCCACTCCACACCCGCATAATTTCCTCAAGATAAACCCAATGAGACTCCCAGTCCTGGGCCCCGAGAATGACCCCCAGGCCATGCTGGAGAGGGCCTTCTGCCTTGGGGCCCTGGCTCTCTCCATCCCACTGTGCGATCAACACTGAGACAGGACGACCAACGAATCTTTATTCCAGTGCGTGCTTGTTTCCAGGCATTATTGTTTAAAGGGGAACTAGTGGCTACGAAACAAAGTAAAAGAATAAAAGAGATGAGCAATAGGTAGGAGAGGACATCAGAAAGCTACTGCAAGGAATACTGATTATACTATTTTTTTTCTCTTTCTAGTCCGTTAGCCCATAGAAACTCTACCCCTACTTCAACTTCCTTATGAAACCAAGTATCTTCATTGGTGGTCTTCAAAGCACATGGCAATGTTAGGTTTACACACGGAATCAATGGTCCATTAACACATGCCCCGTGGCCCATTAAAAAAACGACGGGGAAACGCTCATGTGATCTCTTCATAAGCTCATATATCATCAAATACCTTCATCTGCCTGGCATCAGGGAAGCGTAAAACTTTACTGTGAGCAAAGAGAGCCTGCCACGCTCACTGACAAGCTCTTCGAAAAAGGGACAGCGAAACCACGGTCCGCCACTCCGAAGAGGGACTGTGCTCAGCACAGCTTCAGCTGGAGCGCCAGTTCACTCGGCCTGCGCTGGGCTGTGCTTCACAGTTGCTGTTCCAGCAGACGAGCTGCGGACGATGAAACCTCCCACCCCAGAGGCTCCTGTTAGAGCAGCAGGCCCCTTCTCCTCTCGCCTGCCCGGTCCCCCAACCACACACACCGTTGATGCCATCGACCTGACCCACGTGCGGGGCACGCGGGCAAGGAGTGCCCAAGGGGCAGAGATTCCCAAGGACCGTGTCCGTATCCCTCAGAGCAGTACCAAAAAGAAAAATAGAAGAAACAAAAATGATTTTGCTTTGGAACCACCAGAGATGCTTGGGAGAAAATGGATTGGAAAAATACCCTTTCTTATTGAGTTGTAATATCTTGGAAAGACAGTTCTCAACCTCCCAGAATCATCCACTTCCATGAGGTGATGTCAGATGTGATGCATCGGAGGGGTGTTCCTTCTGCTGCTTTCCTGGAGACAGTTTTTCAGACTGTCGCGTGCTTTTCCCTGAACATTAGTCATATCCTGTTTCCCTTTCTCCTTTATTAAAAAATAATTAGTTCCCTGCATTGACAAATGGATGGTTTGGAGCTGTGATGGCATCAAATAATTCTTCTGCATGGAGATGTTTCAACAGGCTGGAAGAAAGGNTCCCTTTTCCCCGCCCCTACTTTTCCGACCCCTGGCCCCGGTGCGGTTTCTCTGGGCTATCTGTGTGTTCTTGGTGTCTCTGTCTGCCCGGTACCAGTCTTGGCTGCCACCACCCCCTCTCTGCCCTCCCTCAACCCAGCAGCTCCACTGGTCCCCTCCGAGCACCGGCCAGGAGGCCTCCTCCCCCTCCACAGAGCTCGTTAGCTGGTTCTACTCCTCTCCCACTTCTCGCCCAGCCGGAAACGATCCTTCCCCAGGAGAGTGGTTCTGTCATGCTGGTGGCACCCTGGGTGTGGTCACCCCTGCGCTCCACAGAAATAGAGATGGAAGCTGCCGAGTACAAGGAAGAGAACACACATTAGAACGCCTGAGACAGTTGGAAACAGTCATCAACCGAATGGCTAGAACAATGCCTTGTTTTGTTGAAAACAAGGATTTTGCCCAGATGATTCCCTGAACCAAGAAGGGTCAGTGCGTCCACTTTGCTTGTAGGATGTCCACCTATTATAACACATGTGCACCATTTTAGACAGTAAATGGAACAAATGAAAACAGCCAGCTTGCCAATGAACCGGACCCGAGTCTGCCTCAGAACTAGCATGGGGAAAAGTGGACACTATTCATAAACACAGAACTTAACATCCTGCTTCACAAGTCATTTATTAAGAGATGGACTTACTATCCAAAAGAACTTGACATCCAATGGAAGGTACGATGACACATATAAATGTCCCAGAAATCAAGAATCACGGACTGACCAGAGTTGCATGTGACATGAGAGACGAGCCGCACCGATCTGCTTAACTCCTGCCAGGATCTGCCTTTCCCCGTCCCCTCCATACTCCAGACCCTTGTGCTCACTGTATCTTCTCCTGCAGGGCTCGGACCCACCAAAGCCAAGCTGCGCCTTTATTTTTCCAAAAGCTGTCTCTGAAACAAGCCCTCCTTGAGGTTGACATACTGCACTGCTGTGCTCACTGCTCATGTCTGTTACCTCCGACACGCTCCCTGCAAGAATGCACACCTACCTCACCAACTTCCTGACTGCGACCCACTGGTTTGGGACTGACCACTGCCCAGTGTCCAGCCCACCCCAGTCCATTGCTCCCCACCCCAGATTTGGTACATTCATTGTAATTTCTGCCTTGCTCCCTGACCGTTGTCCCCAGCCACATGCCAACATCCAAGTGTACCCAAGAGCTCCAATTCTGGCTTTGCTTTTGACAGAGTGAAATGAAAGGATGCTGTAGTTTAACAGTCAACTGACTAACTCTTTCATAGACTGACAGAAATAATCCAAGAATAAGGCTAGAAAGAAGAAAAAAGATCCTGAGCTGTCTGAAGGAAGGTGAACCAGTACCAAAAAGCAGTGTGTTAACAGACAAGACATGAAGGTCACGTGCGTGCCCTGAGAATGGGACACGCGACCCTGCCCCCCAGGCTGAGCAAGCCCTGTCCAGAGGGAGGTCCTGACTGCATCCCACAGTGGGAGAAGGGCCAGGCGGCCTCCCGCGCCCTCAGCCAGCTCCCTCACAGAAACACTGGAGCCAAAGCGGGGATGTTGCGGCTTGGTCAAATCCAAGCCTTGCTGTCATTACCCCATGCACATCATGGCTCTCTGCCCCAAAGTACAGTAGGGCTCCCTCCTCACCCCAGCCGCCACCTGTGTCACCATCTATGCTTCCTCCTCCTGGTGAACATCACCTCTGTCTTGCTCCACCAGCCTGTTGCTGGGCCCACACCACGGGTCTTACTTACAGGCCCCCAGAGTAGCGACCAGGTTTCTGCCGGGTGCACGGAGCAGCTCCAGAAACTCAGTTGTGTTTTTCCTTTTGTCAAATCCCTCCTGCTCTCAGGCCCACGGCCCTCACTGCGTCACCACGCACTCCCCACTTCCTTCCATCCCCCAACTCCAGGTTGCTCCGCAGGCACACAGCCTGGCTCACAGTCCGCCCCTCCCCCAGTGCCTGCCACCCGAGGAAACTGCAGCATTTCTGTGAAACGCCCACTGAAAACACAGTCTTGTTTCTGACCTTGTTACCTCCAATGACCTTCACACTCCATTCACACTGTCGCCCTGGCTCAGACTGATTTTTTAACATTCCCGACCTGATGTAGCTCTTTAGTTCTGCCTATCTGTACTTTCATTGGCCAATGGTCATCTCCTCTCCAGGAGTTATTTGAAGCCTTCACCAATCTTCCCGTGCCTGTCCTCCCCCACCAACCTCCACCTCTTACTCCCTGGACTCTCAATAAATGATCCCGCCTCCTTTTTTGAGGCTAAAACTGAGGCCATTCATCAAGAGATCTCTCTGTTTCTCTCTCCCCCAGACACATACACTCAAACACTTACTCCCGTACCAATTTCTATTTCCTTTCCTGTGGAAGAGGTTGCTGAGGAAATCACAGCCAATACCCTCTTTTTCTTTCATCCTTTTCAATCCAAACGTCTTGAAAGACTCATGTCCTCACCTCCCATGCACTTCTTTTTTCCATGCACCTACCCCTCTAACCCCACTGAGACCTGGGTTTCATCTTTGACATCTATAATCCTGGTGCCTGGGAATGTGACCGACCTGGGAAGCAGGCTCTGTGCAGATGATCAAGTGAGGATGGGCATGAGGTGTGGGCCCTCGTCCACTGTGACGGTGTCCTTGTAAAAGGCAGAAGTTTGGACCTAGGAGCACAACCCCTGCCTCCCTCATTCCCCCTGCTTGGCCAGGGCAGATGACGGTTAGCCAATGAGGGGTAAGATTCTTCAAGAGAGGAACAACCTGAGACAGGCACAGTTGCAAAGGGACCATCACGGAAGGATTTAGGGGACTATAGAGAAGGGGCAGAAAGACCCCCACCCTTTGGCTTTGTCATAGCCTGAGTCCTCATTCTACCTGTAAAAGGTCTTCTAATGTCTTGGCTGCTTTGCTACCCTTGCCTGACTTCGCCTGAAAACAATGCCAGAGGCAGCTGCAGCCGTTGTACTAGAATGAATGGCTCCGGGGGGCAATTCTGGTCTGAGAAAGAATGTACATTTTGTCCTCTGAAACCTGCTCTGCCTAGCATAACCCTGTTGATATAAACTGGATGTTTAAGTTCAAGGCATAAGAAGTGAACTCCTTAAGACATGTATCTCATGAAACATGTCTTAAATACCCTCTGGCATCAGCATGACTCACAGACCCTGACCTAGCACAGATATCTGTGTTCCTTCAATTGGTATCTATACATAATACCTGTTTTTGTAAGACTATAGCGTTTGACATTGATTGATGAGCTATGTGTGCTTGCTGTACACCCCTGCACACACCAATCCGAATAAAAGCCATTTGGGAGAAGGGCTTGGGCATTCTCCCAATTACCACTAGAGGAAACTGCCACACCCTTTCCACCAGAACAATAAGACTGTGTCCGGGATGAACTTATTCTCATCCGCAGTGGCCAGGAGAAACTCTGCAGGATGGAGTTCTCCTACAGGACCTATTTGTTACATACTAAAATGTCTTATTTTTCTTCCTCTAATATCATGTCCACTCCAGTCCCCTCTGCAAAACATCAAAACTGGTACATCCCTATTCATTCTTGGTTCCCTGTGGCCACAATAAAGTTCTTTAAATTGCCACTCAAAGACGTTTACTCCAGGCCCCGACCTACCCTCCAAGCTTGGCTTAGCACCACTATGCCACTGATTAAGCTAAAGTGATTTGTACACTGATGTCAAGTATGCCTTCGATTTTTTTGGTTTTGAGGTTATTTGATTGGTTGCTTTGAGGGGGGTGGGTTGGGAAGGGTGTCCCTGCTTTGCTTAAGTAGTTCTACCCTTACATGTACAATGAACAACACTGTACCTGACATTCAAGGCCCGTTTTCTATCTCACTTCTTCTGAGAGGCCCACAGTGATCATGCAGCCTGAGATCAGCCCCTGTGTCTGAACCACCATCATTCAGTCTAGTCTGTAACACAGTGAACTACAGTATGTAATTGAAATATGTACGCCTGCGCAGGCAGTACATGCCAACGGTTGACATTCTGCCTCCAGATACTTCTCTTACGATGTTTGTACAGGTCTGAAATAGGCACCAGCAAGAAGAGCATAATAGCAAAAAATATATAATAACGTGATAGTATAACAACATGGTATATTATTTAAATAGTATAATCGCAGAGAATATAATAATAAAATAGAAATGCTATAAATCTCCTTTAAAATGGAACTAGCAAACTAAATTAAGAGCACATAATATTCATACCAGAAGCCATTAAAAATTATCTGGGTCTATTATTATTCCATTTATTACAATGAAAGAATGTGCCAGACATGTTATTGAGTAGGAAAGCAGGCTGTACAATGGCAAGCTCGATGCAATTGTCGTCATTTAAAACCGTACACACATGTCAACCTACGAGGTGGACTTCCCATATATATATGCGCCACAGCATTCCTTATTTCATTAGATGGGCGGGGTGTCCAGGCATCAAGCACCATGCCTTTCTCACGGTGAGAGGGCTCAGTGCAACATCTTGCATATTGTCAAACACTCCTCTAATATTGGTTGAATGAATCAGTGGAGGAGACGGGCTGTAATTGAAAGACGAAACAGAGAATACCCCAACCCTCCGTTCCCCCAGATTCACCAACACTGCCCTGCTACAAAACCCCCTGAACCACAAGGGTCCAGTTATATCCAAAGGAGCCAAACGTAGGACCTGCTGCCTCTGGTAGAGACTGAGAAGCAAACACACACCCCAGACGAAGGCCCAAACGCACCCTCCTGGACAATGTTTTTGGTGATTGAAGACAGCAGATTCTTGGCAAGAACACCGTACGTGATAAACTCCCGGGGCCTGAGCAGGAATGGGCAATGTCATTCCACAGGCATCACACTGGGTTTAAAAAATAGGAGGTTTTCCCCAGAGGAGTGGTCCTTGTGGGTAACTGGAGCGGACACAGTGTATTCCCACCAATGGCCAGGACCCATGAAGTCATCCACTATTTCAGTCATGTTTTTGCTCTTCTTTTCTCCTCCAACTCTTTCTTCCATTGCTTTAGAACATTTTGAAAGGTTTTCTTCAAATCCTATTTTCAAGCAAAACATTCTTCTGTAATACATCACCCACACACTCCTGAAGTTAGTTCTTTTTGATAATACACATGCACCAAACTGAACTTGCTTTTCCGTTGACATGGGGCAGACCAACAGATCCTGTAAGAAAACTGATCACTGAATACACTTTATGCCTTGACTTAGGAGGCAGGATAACACACTCAACTCAGAAAGTATTTACTGAGCATCTACTACACCTCAGGCCCTGGACTGAACAATGAGGACAGGGTGCTGAACAACACCCTTGGAGAAAGGGCCTCTGATACAAAGGCCCGATGCCTGGGCAAGAGGGGGAAGTAGTCCCTGAGAGCTGGAGGGAGGTGGAAAGGATGCTAGAGAGAACACCAGTCAGACCTGAAAGGCCCTGCAAACCCTGGTGAGAAGTTCAGAGAGCACTGGAGCAAGGGAGAGACACGACTGGGCTTCGGACCATGTGGAGAACAGACTTGAGGAGCACAGGCGGGGGGCGTGGCTGCCTTTGAAAGCCACGCAGTAACAGAACTTACAGAAAGCAGTGACCAATGGGAAGAGGTGGCGTGAGGAAGAGGAGGGTCCCAAATAATTCCTGAGCTTTTAAAGTGAGTCACTGGGTAGCACAATTCCCTGACATTGAAAATAGGAGAAGGAACAGGTCTGGGTGGCAGCCTGAAGTCACCTGTGATCATCAAATTATAGATGCTGGGTAGAGACAGGTACACGCGGCTCTTTAGATCTGAGCGGTATACACATTCAGAGAACACTGGTGCAGAGACGGTAATAAAAACTACGGAGTGAGTGAGGTATACTCAGCACACATCATGTGCTTAGGGAACCAGAGGTCGGGGAAGAGAGAGTCCCTTTTCAAACACGTATCCAGACTTGTGCAATCACGAAGTCTCAGGGGAGAGTCTATTAATTTTGCTCTGTTTAAAAACATATCTACTCTTGAATCGGGTATCATGAGACAGTGAAGGGGTGATCTTCCCTGAACACCTCAAAAGCCTCCATCGGCCCAGGATAGAGGAACAGAAGGCAGAGAAGGCAACCCCAAGGAGTGGCCGCTGTGAGGAACAGGCGGAGAAGCGGGAACCGGCAAGGGGATCACTGGCAAGGGGATCCGAAAAGCAGTTGGTGAAGAGCTCGGGAGGGATCCAGGAGGGCTGGGGTCTCCAAAACCAACCCGAATGCCCCTGGCGGTGAAGTGAGAGGGGAACAGGAAAGCCTCCATCAGCAGTAGAAACGAGGAGAAGGTTGGAGACGCTGGCAAAAGTAGTTTCAGGAAAACCACAGAGGCCAAAACCACACTGCGGTGGCTTGGAGGGTGAGGGGATTCAGGGAAGAGAAGCTAATGGGCGCAGACGAGCACCTCTCGGTGAAGCCAGGGGTTGAGGGTGCGGAGAAGGATGGCCAGTTTCTACACGGGAAATTGAAGCATTACTAAATTAGCTTTTATTTATTTTTTACAATACTTTATTTATTTATATATATTTTAGATCTAAGAAGAGAGGGAGAAAGAGACAGAGAGGAACATCAACGTGTGGTTGCCTTGCCTGTGCCCCGCCCTAGGGACCTGGTCGACAAGCCACACACGTGCTATAGACTGGGAGTCGAATCGACGACCCTTGGGTTCACAGGAAGGCACTCAATCCACTGAGCCACACAAGCCAGGGCTAAATTAGCTTTTTAAAAGGCACCAGTAAAGGGAGAGAAAAATGAAAAGAGAGGAAGAGATAATTAAGAGAATTCAAAGGCGAAACCAACAGGAGAGACCCAGCTCGCACAGGAGTGGATGCTGCCCCACGAGAGCAGGTACCCCGACCCCAGCTGCTGTGAGTGTCTGAAGCTACCGGCTCGCTGCTGGCTGCTTCCTTCGGAGAATTGCCCTTGGACGAACAGGAGCTGCCTCGCTGGAGAGCATGCCTCCCAGAGGCGCTCCCAGGTAATGCCTGACTGAGGGAGGGCTGCAAGAGCCAGCCCTCTGCCCCATGCTTGGGCCCCATGCTGGGCTCATTCTGGCCCCGGAGGTCCCTGCTAGATGCCAGCTGAGACCACAGGCTTGCCTGTCCCCTTGCTCTGCCTTATCCAGTTTCCCTCTCCCCTTTCTGCTAAAAGAAACTCTCCATAAATCACAAGTCCCAGAATTTTAGTCTTAGGCATCACCTTCCCAGAACCTCCTGGAAGACAGGAACACGGGCCCCTGCAATAGAAGGGAGGGAAAGCGAGGAAAGAATGTGAGCAAGTGGCTTGGCTTTGAGGGTTGATGGCATGTTTGAGCAAAGGCATCTCTCGGCTGCTTTCCCATCGAACAGAAGGTGAGGGGATCCCCACAGAGTGGGAAGTGAGGTGCTGGGCAGGGAACTCTGAGAAGCCCAGAAGCTGTGAAATGGCACCGTGGGAGAACCGGGAACAGGAGACCCCTTACTAGGGAGACGCAGGGAGACTGCCTCGCTGGGATTCCTGAGAAAACACCCCCAAGCTCACCTTCTCCCATGTCTGGTCATTTTAACTTCTACTTCCAAGTAACCAGAGAACCTCTGCGGTTAGCCATGCTTTCGAAGTACACTAGCGGGTTGGTTCCTAGATGTGGAATTCATAAATGTGATATTGGATATAATGATAAATTGCGTTAGTTATCAATTGCATGTATGCTTAAGTTATATGTATCAACTTGAGGCGGCTCTTCCATCCTCAGCATTCTGTGAAGCCGTCCAGGGCGAGGTCACCGATACTCTCCCAGCTGTTCGTTCATCCTGCACACCTTTCTGTGTTCACCCCCCTGACCTTGCCGAGGCATCTGGCATCAAAGACCACTTTCTTCTTAGAGCTTCCTTTTCACTTGGCCACGGTATGTCGCCATGCTCCTGGTTCGTCTCCTATCTTACAACGCCCTTTCCCATAACCTCTCACGGGCCCTCTTCTCCCCTGTTCTCTTCTCTCAAGCACTGCTTTCCCCAGGCCCAGCCTCTCTTTCTTACTCATCACCCTCTACACTCTCCTAGGATGACATGTCCACTCCTACTGCTTCTTGTGTGATGATGACTCCAAAACATGTCTCTAGCTTATATTTGTCTCCTGAGCTCCAGACAAGTACAACCAACTGTCTGCTGAGCATCACGCCCTAGAGGAGACCTCAAACTCAGCCCACCCTCCCTTCTCATTTCTACCTCCTGTGTTATGGGCACAGGCCTCACCATGATTCTGCATGGGGCACTCCAGAAGGGAGTTATGTGAAACTCCTCCCCCTCTCTCAACGCCACACCCAATCACCAACTCCAGTAAGTTCTCTATTGAATGTTTCTACAATCAAAGTCCACTCTGCCATCGCTTTAAGCCAGCATACCTTCAAGTCTCATGGTTTCCTGAGCAAAACCTCTGCTGGTCAGCCTGTCTCCAGACTTCCTCTGTCTTTTTCCGTCTTCCTGACGGAAATGTGAGCAAGTGACTCACACGCTTACAGCCCTTCAATGGTGGCCTGGGCATCAGGGACGAAACCCAAAGGCCTGAATAACCTTCCAAAGCCCCTCCTGATCTGTCCCCCTGCTACCTGTCCGGCTTCACCTCTGGCCACTGTTTCTCTTACACTGTTTTCCCAAATCCTCAAAGAACTCACTCATGGCTCTGCCCCTGCATTATTCTCTCATGGCTCCACGAAAGTACCCAAGTATTTGTTTCGGCGTAGAATGCTCTTTTTCTATGACTCCTCTGCTAACCGAGCCGTGATCAAAAACTGGTCCCAACCGCAGATTTGGTGAGGCCAGGCACTGCCTTCCCCGCTCCGTGCCCTCCCAGACAGCACGGGGCATTAGGCTGTGACCTGGGGGTCAGAGCTCTCCTTTAACGTGGTGCAGTACTGCCTCTGACGACGGACGAAATGTTTCTCAGCCTTGAGCCCCAGAAAGGAATTAAAACAAATTCCACCGTGGGAGATACACAGAGTGTATGCATACAGAGAACAGCCATTTCTGCGTCCATATTTGACTCCTTCTGATAAAACAATTAGGTGCAAGGGACAGCCAGAGAATAAAATAGGCATTTAAAAAAATAGGCTCAGAAACTCCAAGGGCAAGTCTCTCTGGTTATAAGGAGTTTCTGGAGAGAAAGATCTGAATCCACCGAGGCTCCTGGGCCCTGCGGTAGGTGCTCACAGCTCCCCCAGGAGCTGCCTGATCCTGTTGCAGGGCTCGCTGGCCACCGGCCTCCGGAGACGGGGCTCCAGGGGCCCCCTTCTCCCCTTTGTGGAGCCCAAAGACTCCACCTGGAGGTCCCATACGTGCACCTCCTGGCGAAGAGGCATTTGATGGGAGAAGGGCTCTTTGTCTCTTACATTATCACTTGTGAACTTGGATTCTAGAAAACTGCCACCCTTCCTGTCCATCTGGAAGTTGCAAGTGTTGTAGCGGCCGAGAAAAAAAGAAGGCCCTGTGTGCCCACAGCCACGCCCTCCTCGGCCTCCCTCTCCACTCACACCTTCTGGCTCGGCCCCGCCCTCTCTTCTCCTCTGAGAACCGGGCTCAGAGGGCATGTCCTTCAACCACGCTGTTATGCCTCCTCTCGAGAAGGACAGGGCCAGTGCTCCATCTGGAGAGCATGCTTCCTCTCCTCCGTCTCTCTCCCTGTTGGGCCCTGACGGCAAAGCTTGGAAGCCAGCTGAGGATCATGCGCTGGCTACGCGTTCGTCGTCAGGCTACGGCCGAGCAATGACTCACGCTCTTGTGGTCTCCTCGTAATTACCAGGGACAGTCTATTCCAGCTGGGCTTCCCTTCCCCTGGGCAGCCTAGAGCTGAGCCATCTCTCCATTTTATTTCTGCTGCCCCAGCACTCTCCACATTACCCTTTCACCACCGACACCCTCCAATAGGTGTGGATGTATGTATGTATGTGTGTGTGTGTGTGTGTGTGTGCGTGCACTCCAGGCCTTGGACCAACACCTCTAAACTGCAGGCCACATCCTGCTTGTGTCTGCTTTTGTCTGGTCTACAAATGAAGAATGGTTTTGACGTGTTTAAAGAGTTACACGAAAGAAAAGAAAGGAGAGGAGGAGGCAGAGGAAGGCAGAAAGAGTGCAAGAAAGATCATAGAGGTGGCCGAAAGCTTAATGTACTTACGGTCTAGCCCTGCACCGAAAAAAGTTTGCTGACTTCTGTTCTACACCAAAGTAGCCTCTAGTGCATAATTCTGAATTCAGACAGTCACAGACGTCCAGGTTCTCGAGCTGCTGGTATTTCATCCTCTTTTCTGATCCACACAAATTTATTTTGCTCAACAAGTATCCTCTGCAATTACTGTCATTTAAACAGTAAAATAGGAACAACTGTGCCCTTCTCAGCTTTTTTATTCTTTCAGGCGAGACTGTCCCAACTCATTCAGAGGTGGGTCTGTAGCAGGAGGGGCGGCTTGGGCAAGGCCCAGAAAAGTGAAGCATTCTCTCCCACTGGGACATGGAATGAAAAGGAAATTCTGAGAGCACGAAATCTTTCTGCCTCGGAACTTTATCGAAGTGTGGTTCTACAGGCAAGTTTGGTGCTAGAGCCATGTGGCGCCATCTGGGAGCGATGTGGATGCCTGCGCTGACCCGGCTGCGAAGGCGCGCACAGTAACTCAGACCTTCCCCTGACTCCTCTTGGTGCCGGTGGTCACCCCCACACGCCACAGTCATCACCGACAAGCCCTGAAGACCAGTGTGGTGGCGAGGGCGACTCAGCATAGACTGAACTTGATGAGAGACAGTGACCCCCTCCAAGGCCCTTCACAAAAGGGAAGAACCTTTACATTCCACAGTAAAAGGGGAAAAAAAGAAAGGGTGTACTCCCTCTTTCTCCCAAATACAGATTATTCAATGTTCTGAGACATCCTGCACTAAATTAAACTAAAATTTGTTTAAATTCCTAGGGGCAGCCTTAAGTAGAAATAAGGAGCGTGGCTCCGAATTAAGATGACCCAGGTTGACGCGGGCTTTGCCATTTTCTCGTGTCACTGGGAGTGTGAGGTCATGCTGCTAATCGTGGCTCACGAGCTGACAAGTGAGTGTGACCCTTGAACCAGTGAACACAAAAATGAGCTGAGAAGTGAGGGCAGTAATAGCACCTACCTCCTGACATTGCTGTGCAGGGTAAATGAAATAACGTATATAAAGCACGTGACAGAATACCAAGTACATAAAACCAATCGTTATTCCTCAAACACATTTGAAAACGGCTTACTTTTTGTTTTTTTAAATACTGCCTATTTCAAAAAACCACAGAAAACGGTTTCACAAACTGGTTTCTACTCGCAATCGGGCTTGTTTTCAAAAGCTGTGGCAAGGAGTCAGCAGGGCCACAGGAGCAAAGACGGAACTTAGGACTTGCATTTTACTTGTTCGAAAATTTGCAAGGAGAATGATTTCCTTGAAGAGAAACTTCTGGTTTTAAAGCATTAAAAGGGCCAATGAGACCTCAATGATCATATTCACCCTTCACCATGCAAATTTATAGATGCCATAAACAGCGGCAGCTTCACAGCTGAAAGCACCTCGCGCCTCCGTGAACGCCTCAGACTCGGCAGGGGCAGGTGAGGTGGGCAGTGCCTCTGGGCACACAGTTGCTGAGGCAGAGTGGGGAGGCGGGCATTGAGTCTCTGTTATTCTAATTATATTCGGTAGTAGGACCAAAAGGAGGGGTCTACCAACAGCAACGACAAAAGGAAAACAGAGCTAGAAGAGAAAGGACAGAGTGAGCGCATCTTCATTTTTTCACCTGGTATTTCCCCCCAAGATGCTCTTAAAAGCTGCAACAAAGACAGAGGTGTCATCTGCTCAACCTCATCCTTTACTTAAAAAGGAAGTCGGCATTTCCAACTCAGGGAACCACTGACACAATTGTTTCGACAAGCAGCATTCTTCATCTATCTCCCCTAGATGCACATGCACACGCACAGGCACCCTCCCCGAAACCCGAGTTTATTTTTGCACTACAAAGATGGGGTGTCCCAGATCAGGGCCCTCGGCTCCTCAGCAGACATCCTAAAAAGGCTTCATTGCCGCACAGAAAAAGGCTGAGGCAGAAGTTAATAGAGGAAAGTTCACAAAGCTCCGATTACTTTCTAACTAGAAAGAGGAAAACACAAAATCCAAGAGTCCTGCTCAGATCCAGTTGGCACCTGGGAATGTAGAGGGGCTAGGAATGCTCAGCAAACCCCTGCCCCGAAGCCGGTTCACCCCCACGTGGCACGCCACGGAGGGGCTTCGGCTTGGCTGGCATTTAGTCTTTTCTCTTCCCTGCAAATGTGAAATTCTTCTACCCTAAATAATAGGGAAGATCGGGCCAAAGAAAACCCCACACAATGCATTCGTCTAATGGCTCTCATAGCCCGGCTGAGGCCTGCCAATGAAAACTCCGGCTCAGGCCTTCCAGGGAAGCTTCTACCGGAGCTAATGAAACCCGCCAAGTCTGGACCCACCGCCTCCTCCTTCCTGCCACTCAGTTCTTTCTCTTTCTTTTTTCCCCCATTTTGGCCTTTTCCAAGAGGAGTCTGTAAAGCACCCAAAGAATGTTCTCTTTTCAATAGGTATTTTGTTTGGGGCACATTTTTATGTTTATTTCTCAGGGGGATGGTGAGCCTATCTTCAAACCCAAAACCAAGATGTGGCTTTATAGAACCAAGGTACGTCATAAAGCAACAGAATGGAAGATCTGAGATCAGGTGGGGTCCACCTTCACTGTGAAGGACACAGATGTGTCTGATGCTGTACGCTGAGTTTTCTTTCAAAATCATCTCTGGGGAACTTACCACTGCCGAGGCCTGGGCAAGGCCCCTGGGTGATACCGATACTTCAACTCAGAAGAAAAGAGCTCGTCCCTGGACAGTAATTCACAAATAATTCCGCCCCCAACTCTGTTCCCACATGACATGGTCATAGTGACCCTTTAGGGTAGACCTAAGGAAGAGAAGGGCAGTCAGGGGGAAGAAAGAAAAATGGAAAGGCAAGAAATAAGTCTGCAATCAGAATAGAAAATAAGAAGCAAAAGAGCAGGCAGAGAGGAGAGGAAACAGAATGTCCTTGATGAGGCAAGGCCGCTGCCGACTGAGTCAAGAACCATTGCTGTACACCATGCGCACACTCTCCGCCCTGTGCGAGAAGCCCAATTAAAACCAGACAGCTGAAACTAGATCCCCTGCCTTCCCACCTGCAAACTCCCCACAGAAAGTAATCAAATTCTTCCCGGTTCCTTCCAGAGTGCAAAGCTATCACTGTGGTTTGGAACGTGTCTGCGGGTTTTCTCATCTGACACAACTCGTGCGGCAAACAACAGTGCCACTCTGCACTGGGTCGGCACTGACTTGGTCACAGGACGGGGCTGGAGAGACCCGTGGTGCTGATTCAGCCATACAGAGAGCAGGGAAGGAGACTGTGAAAAACTCTGCCACGTGCATTGTTGCAGAGGACAGACTCAGAGTAAGCAATGGGGAGCTCTGGCTTAAACACTGTAGTGAGTCCTGGGGCCCACCTGTTCAGATTCAGGAGGCCCCCCCCTCCAATTCATCCTGCACCCTGTTGCAAATTAATATTTCAAGGGATAAATGATGGTCATTCAGTCTCTGATCAAGGGACTTATTTAAGAGAAAGAAGACCGAAACTACGAACAATAAAATGGCAACAAATACGTATCTATCGACAACTGAATCTAAAAAAACAAACAAAGCAAACAAGAAGAACAGAGACAGAATCATAGATATGGAGAGTGTTTTGATGGCTGCCAGGAGGAGGTGGGTGTGGGGGATGGGTGAAGAGGTGAGGGGATTAAGAAGTACAAATAGGTAGCTACAGAATAGCCATGAGGATATAACGTACAGCATAGGAAATGGAGTAGCCAAAGAATTTATACACATGACCCATGGACAACAAACAATAGTAGAGGGATTGCTTGAGGGAGTTGGGGGGTGTTGGGTGCAGGGGAGCAAAGGGTGGGGAGGACATTGGGACAACTGTAAGAGCATAATCGATAAAACAGAATTTTAAAAAAAGTATATCCCAATATACCAAAACAAACCAAAAACCCCCAAAACAAAAACAAAACAAAAAAACATGGTTCTTCCTTGCCCCATAATTAATTTCAAACTCCTTGATTTCATGTTGAAGATCTTTCGTACCCTGGATTTTGGGCTTTCTCCTTCCCTCCTCTTCCACCAGCACCCTGATCCAGTGGGGCGCCATTGCTCTTGGTCCCGGAAGACATCTGCAACTGTTCTCCGTTCACACCATCTCCACTGCCTGACATCGCAAACTCGACCTACCCAGTCTTTTCAATCCATCAATAGCAAGATGAATGTGTATCTCCTTCAGAAGTATGATGTAATTCTCACCTCCTCACCCCTGTTGTATTCTAGCTACAATAAAACCCCACACCTCATTTTAACACGTAACCCTGTTTTCCCCTGGTTCATACTTATATCCACATTTACCCCATACACCACACTGTAAGTTCACTGAATATGTCTTACTTCCTTCAGTCTCCCTTAAAGAACCTTTGTTGTGAAAGGATACACTCAACAACTACTCACTTCGTAAATGAATGAACGTAGGTCTCTATGTGCCAATAAATGTGTCATTTACTATACTGAGAATTTCCAAATTTCTGTGCATTATCATCACCTCTGAGATTTGCTTTGAAATATATGCAAATACAGTCCAGGTATCAGACATTTTTTAAAGCTCATGATTTTGATATACTACAAAACTCGTGAGGCTGTGACCTATAAAATTTTAACGACGGAAAATGTTTTGAGGCAGTGATCCCAAGTATTTAAGTTTAACTTAGAAGTTGAAATCAGTTCACCAGTTCTACCGCTTCCCCTTCTGGAAACAGTGTTAACAAAACCAAACATGGTTTGCCGATGTTCCCCCCCCCACCCCACCTTCTATCCAATTGGTTATATGGCCAACCTTTCAGGGAAAGCATCTGTTTAGACAGATTTGCTGGCCACTCGATAGACCTTACTCAAGTCCCAATACTGACTTCTAGTCCTGGCTGTCCAAATTCATAGCTAGGGAACTGTGAAGCCAATGGAAACCTCAAGCCTTGGTTTCCCTGATCAAAACATGGAAACAAAGAAGCAGGCGAAGTCGACCTTTCTGAAAATTCTGTGATTACCTCTGGACGATGAAACAGCTCCAACAGGAGTTCCCTACTAACTGGCACGCCTGTCACGTTGCGGCCGTGTTTGTGGGCTCTCAGCAGTAGCGGAGTGTGCCCGTAAGAAACCATCTGATGCGGGTGCCACAGAGGAACCCTAAAATAGTGTGGGGGTCGCCCTTATTGGCTCTGAGTCCCTGGCTTCAGAATCGATGACACACGTCACTCGGCGCTCCTGGGTCTGCAGGTTCTGGGGCTCCGGGACTCACGCCTGGTAACGTCGGGTTAACTCAGGGCATTTGGCAGCGCTGTGCGGGGCGCTGGGAGTAGCATCAGTTTTGCAACTGCATTTGTCATGCAATTAAATTATTACATAATGAAAACTAGGTACCACACAATAAAATGTGCCCTCTCCTACTCGGGGACAGTATGCCTCTGCGTGAAGCAGCCACAGGGGAAGATTGGAAATGACGTTAAAAGGTCAGCCTTAAAATTATTTTAATTCATTCATACACACACACATACACACACACACACCAAAAAAAACAAACAGTAAAATGAACAACAAACCCAGGAAGAATTAATTTCCAAACTAAAGGCATAGAGGAAAGTTGAGTGGAAAACAGGAAATTAAGGGAGAAGACAATAAATACTGGGATGGGGCCGCAGAAATGGAGGAAGAGAGGGACCTCCCCTGCCTCCCCACATCTCCCGTGCCCTGCCAAAGCAGGACAATGTGCGGCCAATCCCCGCTCCCAGAGGTGAGCACTGGGTTCCTCTCCTGAAGCCCTCGGGCCCCTGCCCCCGCCCTAACCAGACTCCTGCAGCCATCTCCCTCTCTGTGCTCCACGCCCTCACCCAAAACAGAGGCCACAGGTTTCTTAACTCACGTGGTCACTGAGAAGATGAGGTATAAGGCGCTTAGACCAGTGCCTGGTTAAAAAGTTGCCTGGTTAAAAAGTAAGTGCCCAGTAAGCGTTTCTCTTCTCCCTTCCACTCCCCCCGCCTTCGCCTTGCTGTTGGTTATTGTTTTACTGTGAATACTGTTACTCTTCCATGTCTGGTGTTTACTGATGTGCTTCATGAAGTCCTCTGTAGAGTGGTGCCGTTCCATGTTTTCCTAAGAGCCCAAGCCCCCCCCCCCGCCCCCCCCAGGCTGCCCAGGGACTAGGGAAGGCACGCTGAGAGGTGAGATTGTTTGTTCCCTTGGGGGCTGACGAGGAGATTGATTTTGCGAAGCTAAAGAGCTCCATTGCTAAAATAAGGTTCAAACCACCCTTCCCAGACCAGGAGACCACCGTCAGCACGCTCTCACTGCCTGCTCCCGGCTGCCGCCCCACCCCGCCCATCCTGCTAGCCAGCTGTTCACCCTGGTATTCGACTCCTCTGTTCTCCTTATAGGCAGTACCCACAATGTTTCTCGGTTGAACCAATCCCAGCATTTGTTCTTCTGTCCAGGTTCCTGAGAGCTGATCTAAAAAATTATAAAGTGCCCACAAATACAGAGATTGGTGCTCCTACTAATGCTTGGTTCTCAACCTCAGTTCCTAGCAACCCAGCGTGTCTCTAGTATGAAAATTCCCTCCATGTCCTTCACCAGTGAAAATCCTTTCTCCCTCCCTAAACCATCTACCAAGCTAAATCCCACTCAACTGTAGACAATGTTTGCCCCAACTCAGGGAGGAAATGGGAGCTCAGCACTTCACTGAATTTGCTCCTTCCCAGGTACGGACATGTCCATCATCAGCTTTCCTTCCTCCTGCCCGCGCTCCTCCCCGCAGCCTGCGCCATGGGTTCTCTCTCTTTCCTCCTACGCATCCTTTCCCTCGTCAGCCCCCTCACTCCCGTGCCTCAAAACCTTGGTTCTCCTGGCTCTCCTCCATTTTGAGAGAAATACCATCTTTACTCTCAGTGTTCAGCGCTCTCCTTCCCTTCTGAGCTAGGGTTCTTCAAAGACACCATTGTCCTCACCTCGCATTCACTCTTCGACAACCGTCATCTGTACTTCACTCCCCCACATCACTGGATTTGCCCGTGACCGCTCCACATTCTCAGACGCAAAGGACATTTTCCCGTCCTCACTGCTGCACCTCTCTACTGGACTGGATGACTTTACTCCGTACTCCTTTCCATTTCAACAGCTTTACGGAGCTAAAATGCATGTCATACACAATTCACCCAATTCAAACTGACAGTTCAATGTTTTTCGTTTGTTCACAGATATGTGCAACTGTCACCAAAGTCAACTTTACAGTACTGTTTTCACTGCCACAAAGAGACACCCTGTATCTTCTCGCTAACGTCTTCTTATCCCCTCGCCCTCCCCAGCTCTAAGCAACCCCTAATCTGCTTTCAGTCCCTATAGACTTGCCTATTCTGGGCATTTCATGCATATGGAAACATATAATCTGTGGTCCTTTGCAGCTGGCTTCTTTCACTTAGCATCATGTTTTCAAGTTCCATCCACACGCCGTGGCACGTACCAATGCCACATCACCCCTTTTCACAGCTGGATACCAGTCCTTTGCATAGAGAGACCATATTTGTCTATCAACCCTGCAGTCCCTCCAAAAATGCTCTGCTCCTGGTACTCTGTGACAACAAGCCTCCTGGATTTCTTCTGTTTTTTTTTCTCAGTTTTCTCTCCCAAGCCCTCATCACTCACCCACCTGGTGCTCACACTGAACTGACTCTCCCTGGGTGAATCCCTCAGAATCTATGGCACCAACTGTCCCACGCTGTTCGTGACTGTCAGGACAGTATCCACTCTCCACACACTGGTCACTAGGTTTCAAACCGCATGTCCCACCTTCTGCTGCACAGTGTCACCCAGGGGTCTTTCTGAGCGTTTCAAAGTCAGTCAGTACAAAGTTGAACTAACTCGTGTCTTCCCTCTGCTTTTTGCTCCTAAACCTGCTATGTCTCCTCCATTCCTTGTCATGGTGAATGGTGCTCGCCATTTGGGTGCCAAGGCCATACGTCACGCATCGCCCCTTCCCTCAAGCCCTCCCCGATTCTACCAGCCCCCTGAGCCTGTGCAGCCCTCAGCGTCCCTCACCCATCTGCCTTCCCTCCACTTTTACCCCCACTGTCTCCTTCTAGTTCAAGCATTTGTCCTTTCTTCTGAGAGTTACCCAAACAACTTCCACAATGTTGTCTCCCTCTAACCCATTCTCCTTATTTCTGCCCAATGCTAATCTTGTCATATCCTTCTAAATAACCTTCGGTAGCTCCCCACAGTTTAGCACACGAGGTCTTTCATTACCTCCTCCTGGCCTAATTCTCTGGCATCAGGAGCCTCTCTCCTAATACATACTCTGCTCCACCGCCATTTCGCATCTGTGTGCTTTTGTGCAAACTTCTCATTTTGCCTACAATATTTATAAAAATGAGTACTTTATATACATATGAAAATGCGTGTAGTTTGGTAAAGGCAGAAAGAAATATATTGATACATCTGTTAACAACCTTTACCTTTACCTAAAGAGCTCATCAAAGCACAGCCCCAGGGGCGCTTTCCCCGGCCCGCTGTCTGACGTGCGGAGCTCTCAGTGATGCTGCCCGAGTCCTGGGCACCGGAAGCTGCCAGCTGGTGGCAGCAGGACCTGCCTCCCACTCCACTTTGCATCCCCCTGAGCATTTAGCACATCGGTGGCTCGACGTTAGACCTTCAGTGATGTTTTCGAAATCTTGTATCTTACATTTCCCAGGAAGCTCTCTCTTTCTTTGCTCTCAGGCTTTTTGGGGTGATCCACCAGGGCTTCTAGACTATAACGGACATAGTCTGTCAGAATCCTATCACTGTGCATGATAATTACGGCATTTGCCTTCCTATCCCAGTGTCCTCCTCAATGCCTGGCACACAGGAGATGTTCAATAAACACTGGCTTAATTCAATAATTTGTGAATTAGAATGAACACATGAAAGAAAACCTTATCATGAGAGCCAGCCTCTGCCATATGTCCCAGGCCTGGTCATTAAAGCTGGACCTGTGTTACCGTCCCCACGTTCACTTCCTCATTCCCTACTGGGTACCCTAAGCACACATGGAATTGGATTCCAGCTAAATTCACACACAGACCCCTTTTGGGGTCTGAAATTCTAAATTCCACATTGCTCTCTGAGGCGTTGATACCAGTAGCCCACCCAGCTGCCTGTACATCTGGACTTCCAAAAACTCCCATATACATAGAAATTTTCCATCATCCCTGTGATCACCCACTTGGGTAGTCCATTGTCTAACATTTCAATCTGTTATCCAATGATGAATATGGTTACATTTCTTTTTACCAAAGAACAAACTCTTATTTGGCTGAAGTCATGAAAATAGTGTGCTAGTCATGAACTTGCAGGCATAATCAGCTGACAGACGAGAGGAACCGCTTTCTGATGCGCAGAATGCCTGGGAATTCACACCACTTGTGTGTCCACACACCCCCGCCTACTCAAAAGGAAGCCTGGCTTTGATGCCGTGTGCACCTTCCTGATAGTGTCAGAGGAGTTTCTGGAGAGAACGCCTCTCACGGGGAAGGTGCTGTGAACGACGACGGGCGGGGATCAGGCTCATCTGTTTACACCAACCCTGACTGCTTCTCCACCGCTGGCAACGGCCCTGAGTTTTACGGGCAGCATAAATTGCAACTACAGCCCAGGATTCCATATCTAGCTGTTAACATAAAAGACCTGTCACACGCAATACATCTTGTGCAGCAGAGGAACTAGGAAAACTGCATTTTATCTGGGAGCAACCTCTGTTAAAAATAGGAGACTGCAAATCCTTCAACAACCTATAGACAGTTTCAATCTCAGATGACAAACCGAATGAGAAGGCAAATACAAGGCTATCTTTCTAAAACTACCTTTAAAAACCAGCCTACACAGACCCATGGTATCAGCTGCCTTGCTTGGGTGTATCCCTACTTACGTATTTTCAAAAGAGCCATCACTCAAAGAAAATGCCCAATAGCAATAAAACAATGGCATGATAAAATACACACACACGTACACACACATACATCTATACAATTATACACAAAATTCTTTCACTTCCTATTTTAGTGGTTTTTACATCATATTCTATTTATAAAGTTCTTTATGGCAGAAATCACGGCACACCTCGATCTGTATCCCGCACGGCACACAGCACCGTGGTGCAAACACATGATTCAGGATGACTTCATTCACTGAGAGTCACACATCCGACAAACTTGCACTGGGAGCTCCCACAGCCCAGTCGGAAGGCAGTTCTCCGTGGCTCCAACAGGTCTGCAGAAGAGGACAAGGATTTCTGACACGCAGAGATCGGAAGTCTTCATCATTAGCCCCCTCCTTTGCATATATCCTCAACTCCCTCGTCTTCTTCCATCGTATGCATCCCTGGCGAACCCCCAAATCCCGTTGACTCAACATTTCCACAGACCTGTCTGGGCCCCTGTAACTGAAGGGTGGCCACAGAAGAACACACAAATACCCTGCCCAGACTCAATTTAAATGTTAAATGTGTGGCCTTTAATCTCAAGTGGGCCTTGTGCTGTCCAGATCTCAGTACATGTCCCTGGTCCATTCACCCTCCTGTTCACCTGCAAACTATTTCACATCTTCTGTTCTGCTTTCAAACCTCCAACACCTTCCTCTTCACATCCTCACTCTCAGTTGGTCACCTTATCGCCTCTTTCACAAGGGAACAGAATGGAGAGGAGGGTTCAGACAGGCTCCCAGCATCACCTGACCCGCCAACTCCCACTGGACCATTGAGCTCTGCTTCCTGGCCACCGTGGGAGTGACCCGGGCAGGCTGGAACCTAAAGCCAGCTCTCCTGTTGTGCCCTGGATCACACCCCTGCCCTCTTGTCTGGGATGCCGCTCCTCAGCCCTTCCCAAGAGCACTTCCCTCATAGGGTTTTCCTCGTAAGGAAGGATAAAAATGACACTATCAAAACAGATTTTGAAAATAACGCCAATGTCTAGATTCTTTGTACATGAATAACAAACATCACAATAAAATTCAGTTTTTATGCACAACCAAATTTAAGTCAGAACCTGGAGGCAGGAGAAAGGGCTTTGGGCTGGGAATCAAGGGGCCTGGGTCCAGCCCTTGCCTTGGGCGAGTCACTGAACTTGGCAGAGTCTCAAAGGGTTCGCCTTGGAGACCTTTGTGGTCGCATCCAACTCTCAGATTCTTATCTGGCACTTGCATTCTTTCAGATAGTCCATTCTTTGAAAACAATGTATGGTAACAACTTGTTGACTTAATCCGACTAATTATTTCCAGAACAACGGGTTATTTGATAACATTTTGGGTTTGATACCAAACCAGTGGACTCTTATGGTCCCAGTCCTAAAATCTATACCGTGGAAGTTAGTGGAGTAATTAACGGGAAAAGGCTCCTTCCTGGTAGCCAAATCCTCAGAAAACAGTGCCAGCCTTTCTCTTGGTACCAACGGCATATAGGTCTAGAAGGACAGGTCAGAATCCTTAAAGAAACAGCAAAAAATAAAGGAAGTTGCTCGGATACAAGAGGAAAAACAGATGTGACGAGCAGGCCATCCAGTCCCACTGCCAAGAAATACCGCATTCCCGCTGCTGAGCACCCAGCCCAGAAACGCAGTGGGGTTTGGCGCTCTCAACTCACCCCTTCCATTCTCTGGAAGTGGAGCTCCCGGCTTCCCTCCCTAATCCTCACTGTCTCCTTTTTTCCAGCCCTCCAGTGCGCTCCCATGTGATCTCCCCGTGAAATCACTTCGAGTGTGACTCTGTTGATAAGAATGTCCCAAACACTAAGCTTTACTAATTTTTTAATCCATTCCTATTTTCAATGACCACTATGGGAAACCCTGCAGAATCAATAGCCACTCTCAATATGTGTCACTTCAGCTTTTCTGAGAGAGGGACACGGGTGCACACTGTAGCTCATTCGGACACCACCACCCAAAGGCTGGAAGACAGGTGTCCTCTCCAGTCACCTCAGCAACAGAGCTGTTAAAAAGAAAACCTCAGAGTCGGTCTTTAAATCACATATGTATGCTTTGTATACTCTTCTCTCTGCACAACCCTCTTTTATAATGAAGACATTAATGCCAACTCTATTTTTGAAATGAATTTGACTTCCCGTATTTTTTCAGAAAACAGTGGGATGACAATGTGAGAAGGGGACGCGTGCCCAACAGTATGGGTTGCATCACTAATGTGCTGGTTTAGTGTTCCTTTACAGCCAATAGTGGATGGCGTGTGTGTCCATTTTACAGAGGCAGGGAGTCATTTATCCATGTGTCCATCGCTTCGATCATTTACTGAAGATCTACGACATGCCAGGAACAGTGCTAGGCACGGAGACACGGGATGAACCAGACACGAGCTGCATTCTGTGAGAGTGGACGCTCCAATGCTAGAAGATTAGCGCCTTTTTCCGTTTGCCGGAACGCCAGTCCTTCCCCGCCTCCCCGGCTCTTCCCAAATGGAGGTACTGACACTCTCCCCCTGTCGTACTCTCTAGGTTCCGGCCCAATTCTCCTGATTGGAGAGTTCTGTCGGCAGCCTCAGGGCCGACAGTGTGGAACCGACCATACTGTCCGACTCACGTCCATCAGGGCAGGGTGAGCCCTGGGCTTCCACCCCTGTGATATTTATCAAGTCTCCTTCCCAGCTCTGGCCTTGAACCCCTGCTTCCATCTGGGCCGCCCACTGGCTGCAGCCCTTCTTTGGTTTGAGTGATCCCTCGGCATGTGGACCACAGCAACGTCCCCGGGTGGTACCCTCAGTGTCCTCAGCCCCAGTGTCCTCTGCTGACTGGGCTGCCTACTTCGAGTGCCCACTGGCAAGTGCCCACAAGTACCCCCTCACCCCCACAACCTGGCTCAGTCCCCAGTCCCAACTCTGCCAAGTCCTCACTCTCTCTGCCTTTCTGTCAGGACATATCACTCCCAAACCCCCTAAAATCATGATGACAACGGACAAACACAACAACAGAGTGAAGGAAGAGCAGGGGAGGGCCCGGGGATGGGAGTGGAGGAGACAAGGAAGCGGAGTCTGAAGAAGAAGGGCACCAGATGGAAGGAGCAAAGGACTGCTCCGGCAAGGGAGGCCGACTTCAAAGGCACAAACACGAGGAGAAGCCTGACATGTTTGGAAAACGATGAGAAGTTTTGTGCATTCCAGGAATGATGAGAGATGAGAACGGAACAGCAGATAAGAGGAAAAGAAAGGGAGATCTGAAGAGCCTTACTAATAAAAATGCGCCCTATTTGGTTTGCATTTAATTTATTCTTGTCACAACAATGACAAACTCACTAATTCGAACCAGAGGAACACATTCTGTTAGCTGGGGATTTGTGTCAGCTCACTCACTCTCATAACTTATAAGGCTTAGCATTCAAGGAACTCTGAGCCCTCTCAGGGCCACGTTAACCATCCACACCATCTCCTGGGGTAGGTGACGGAAGCAGGAAGAACACCTGCTCAGGTGCATGGTGACTTTAATGGACTTTTGTTTAACTTTGTATTAGTTTCAGGCATATAGCATAGCGGTTAGACAATCATATACTTTACAGAGTGGTCCCCATGATATTTCCAGTGCCCATCTGGCACCAGACATATCTATAACAATATTACTATGTTCCCTACACTGTGCTTTACATCCCTGTAACTGTTTTGTTCCAACCAACCCGTATTCCTCAACTCCCTCACCTTTCTCAGCCCTCCAGTATGCCTCCCCTCTGGAGACACACAGCCTGTTCTCTTTATCTATGAGTCTGTTTCTGTTTGCTTGTCTGTTTATATTGTTCTTTAGACTGCACGTTATTTAAGGTCACAAAGTGAAGGAAGGAGCCCAGGAGAGGCTCAGCAAACTAATGGAATCAAACAAAAATCTGAGATTTGGGGAAATCTCCCCAGCGTTCTGCACACCTGACTCTATCGCTCTTGCCTGCCAGGGCCGCTCTCTCTCTCCTGCCCCCTGCAGGCAAGGCAGAGGCAGCTGGTCCCGGAGAGGAGGCTTCAGGAGGGACAGCCCCAGGTGAAATGAGGACCGGCTGCGTTCTCGGCCCAACCATAATGAAGGCTGGCTCTAACGCTTCCTGGCACGGCTGGAGCTCACACTGTTCACTGCAATGGCCTCCTGGCTGCCAGAACCTCTTCACAGCCCAGGGGTCTATGCAGCCAACAGTGAGTCATCAGAGACACACACAGACCATCCACCTCTCTGAATCAGAGACACACTGACTCAGCCGGCCAAGGGGATTTTGTTCAGAACAGAGTTAGAAAGGGAAAAACAGCAACCAGAGAGTGGGGCTCAAAATGGAAGCTCTTGAGACAGATGTCATAGTAACGAGGGGAGGGAATGGCTCTAGTCCTCATTTGGCCAATGATTTCCCTTATCATTTGACGCTACTTTGATTTCTCTTGGACGCAGGTGGGCGTGACTGGAGTTGACGAGAGCAGATGATTTTGTAAGTGTCATTAGACTGGACGCGGCATGCCACCATGCCTACCACCTCTCTGTCCCTCAGCTGTCCTCAGTCTCCAAACTCGGAAGGAAACTCGCCTTCTCGCGGTTCACCATCATCAAGTATATTAGTGAGGGCACTTCCTTCAAGACACCTTGATATGAAAAGTGAGAAAAATTGATACGTGACCTCTGGGGACAGCCATTGACCTGAGGTCACCACAGCTCTGTAGAGATCACCTCTGGCCTCCTCAGATCACAGAGTTATTTAACACGAATTGCCTGTGTTCCAAAGTAAATGACTACAGGTCCTTTTTTTATAACAGCATAGAGCATATGCTGTGTTTCCAAGTCTTAGCAAGTGACCCTATTACTTGATATATTTAAGCCAATTCAAAGGTACATGGGAAAAAGAAAATGGCAGATTACGGTTTAAATGTGCACTGGTCTGGTTTAAATGCAACCCCCCCCCCACCCAACCTTTCCTGGAAACGCGACACTATGGCCGGGTTCACTGGGACAGTCCCAGTTTGTTCCCCTCACCCTGCCCTAATTATTGACCTACCTCCTCAATGGCGTCCCGATCTGTGTGACAAATTATGTGACCGTCCTATTGACGAACACAGTTTGGAAGTGGTCCCTCCTTTCTCTATAACCCCCGTAGTACATAACAGCTTACATGTGACAAGTTAGTTAACACATAACAATTATTTTTAGTTATCATCTGTGCCTCCACAGCCCACTTTGCAGTCCTGACTGTGTACTCTGTGTGGGCAGGCGCGTTTCACTACACACGGTAACGAGAGCCAACTTGCAGTGAACGCAAGTCCAGTCCGTTGTGAACTTGTCACCTCGCTTGCACAAAGGAGGCAGTTGTTGCATTCGGGAATGCTTGAGATTCTAGGATCTCTAACCGCTAACACGATTCCTTTGCCACAGCAGTAAACCTCACAGAGAAAAAGTACTTTGGACATCATACGTGCTTTGCAAATGTTTGAATAAATGAGCAAATGGGAGAATGAACGCTCAGGGTAGTTTCTTGACCTCACTGCTCAGTTGTTCTTAGGACATTCTTCACACAGTCATTTACTGCAACACCAATGTCAATATGGACCTACATGTGCCGATCAAAAGCAGCCACGGCACGGGCAAGATCTCTCTGAGCTCCTGGGGCCTCCGAGTGGTTGACGGCAATGCGGTGAAAGCTACCTTCTGGGCCTTTCGGTATGGTCAGTAACAAACACAGGGCCAATGGCGGTCTGCCCCCAAAGACAGGGCAGGAAGCAGATGCCTTCGGAAGGTCCGGGTGACTTACCTAGAGAACCTGTTTTGACAAGATGAGCCTCAGAGTATGAGCCGGGGGCAGAGGCCACCAAGTTGAATCTAGCACGGCCAAGGGCTTCAAGCTTTAGCTTGATACCAAAATATCTCAAGTTGCAAAATGGAGGAACCAAAGTTGAGAGGCAACAGAAACCAGTACTGGTTGGGGTCAGAAACATCACAGGGATTGCCTCTCATAGAGCGGCTTAGCAAAGTTTCCTAAATTCTAGCTTTCGATGCAGCCCACACTCCACATGCTATTCTCATAGCTCTAGCCACAGGTCTTAACCTTCTACAAAAGGAAGCACCGTGAGAGCATTTCCTAGGTCAGCTCCGACTTTGAGGAGCCGTACGTGGTAAGTGTCCTGACCCCCTTGGAAGGAGCCTCTTCAATGCCCTGCCAAGGTGACTCTGACGTGGGGCCTCTCCACACTCCTGTCTCCTCGGAATCGGGCCTCATCAGCACTGTGCACCCCTGCTTAGACACAGTGTGGGGGTTCTAGATGCCCGAGGAGGCCCCGGCGTGGAACTGGAAGGAAGGAAATCAAGACAGAAATATAATCTCAAGAGACCTGTTTCATTTCTGGCCAGTGTTTCAAGTTTACACATATAATAACAGACGTCATTCAACAGACATCGGGCAAAGCAGACCTCACACCAAATGCTGCTACGGCGCAGTACCCGGCGCAGCCCATGGAGCTGCCGCACCCCTCGGGAAATGGCCAAGCTGAACCCTCCACGGAAGACTGAGTAGCCAGTGGGTGGGCTACCCAATCTCCATCTAATTCTTGTGAAAGCCTGGTATCTAAGATGCAAATTCTCGATTGGAGAAAAGAAAATGTGCCTCTATACCAGGAAAGTCAAACTCCTTTCCACAGGGGGCCACATCAGCCTGGTGGTTACCTTCAAAGGGCCAAGATAATTTCAGGACTGTATGTCACCACTCCTTCACTGTTAAGGAGTTGAAATTACATTCGGCCCTTTGAAGGCAACCGGGAGGCTGATGTGGCCCCTGGGGAAAATGAATCTGACACCCCCGCTCTATACTTTGGCTCTTTTCTTCCTTCACCCACCTCTTCATCCCCCTCGTCCTCTCTCCCCACCCCCCTCCCCAGTTGGGTTAATGGTTTATTCATTCTTCAAAACAGAAGACGGCCGCCAGCTCTGGAAAAATGATACGGCTTTTTCAGTCCGCTCGTCGCTGGAGTTTTTCCTGATTTCCAAACCTCTCCTGTGGCAACGGCACCGAAGCGTGGGCACAGGGCTCTCTGTTATTTTTAAACCGGGACGTGCACGCTGCTCTCCACGCCAGCGGCAAAGACTTGGTCACCAAGCCAGAAGCCTCCCCAGGCACTGGGCCACAGACACCACAGAGTCAGCCCATTCTAATTTCCTGGGAGTCACATGACCCATGCTGACGGGCAGCTCTGGACTTCATTCCCACTCTGAACTTTCGTTCACATCCTCTTCTGATCAACCTCCTTATTTTTCTCCTTCTCCAGAATCTTCTACCCAATTGCCGCAGCATGTGACACTAGTGGACCTGAGAAGCACATGACCACATGGGCAAGGGAGTGTCTTAAGGAATCTGTTGTTTTAAAGTTTCTCCTCTGATCCCTAAGAGAGTTCTGAGGCCACACGGTGCCGCAAAGGCATGGGATGAAGTGGAGAGGCTGAGGCGGGTACTCAGACCCGTCAGCTTGAGCAGGTAGGTGCAGTTGGAGACACAAGGAGTCAGAGGACCTCCCGTGAGGCGTCCAATCAGACAGTCGACTTGCTTTGTGACTTGAGACAAGCTTTCTGAAACATACAACCTAATGTAACATACAAAGTTGAACTCAGTGATCCCCAAGACCCAGCTGGGAGATTCCTCGAGTGAATCCGAGTAGGCTCATCTGTCTTTCAGAATTTACCTTGGTTCCACCTCCTCAGAGATTCACAGCAGCTGTTTCCAGAATCATCTTCTTGCGCAACGGCTCGTGAAAGAAGGAAATGGGTTAGAATCATGTTTCCTTCCAATTTTGGCATGCAGAGACTGATGAAAAAGAGGTTGTTTGGACAATCTCAATCTCCCTCAAGCTCCTGCACTGTCAGTCACCGTCCCCCCGCCCCAAGACACCCTTGCCTCTCTCTTCACCAAGATGATCAAGGCTTCCAGGCAAAACCTCTCTCAAATCCCTGCCTGCTTGCCAGCGACTCAGACATCTGAGTCTACCCTCACCTCCTTCCCTTGTCTCGGAGAAAGACAGGTCCTTCCTCCGGTCCACACCACCAATTCTCTGTTACCCTTTTCCCCCCACCTAATACTCTCTTCCTTCTGGTCTCCACTACCCATGTTTCAAGAGCAACTTCGAAGCCCTACTTCTCCCCAAATGAGCTCCCAGTTGAGAAGGGCTGGGCACATGCATGACTCCGAGAATGATCGTTCTGGTGACAGTGTAGGCTCCACTTGGGGGTCAGGATGGACGGAGACTAAAGCCGAGAGACAAGCTGGTTAGTTCCTGCAGATGATTAGAGACAGCACTTGGCTTTATATTCAGTAACTTTGTTAGGAACTGAATGTATTAGTGGGTGAGTGAATAAAACGAATGAGATGCAAGAGGCCAGTGTGACTTTTCAAATATGCCCTTTACGCTGGCTCCTGATCGAGCAGGGAGAAGTTCAAATACCCTCCTGGAAGGGAGTCAGGGTCGTTTTACTGTCTCACTTGTCACCGCTCTCCTCCCCGAACTTCGGATGTGCCCCGGGCTGTCGGTGTTCCTCATAAAACCTGCTGCCCAGAGCTGATGCGTCCAGACCCCAGACGGAGCGACTCGGGCTGTGTCCACAAGGGGCGCCCCTTCCAGCCCTCTGACCGTGGTCTCCCTGCCCATGGAGCCCAAAGGTGTTGGCGGGCTTTCATTGGCTACACCACACTTTTGCTTCGTGTGAAACTTATGCTCCTGACTGTTGTTTTCACACTGACTGCTGCAAACACAAATATCCAGCAGCCTGGTTCACATTTTTCACATTCTAAAATCTAAGTTCGCCCCTATAAATGTCTATGGTGTTGGGTTGAGCCCCACACTCATCCTTTAAGGTTTTAGCCCCTAACTCTGTCATTGGCCCAAATGCTACGACACCCGCAACTCTGTAGCACGCGTGCAGCAGGCAGTTCTGAACAGCTACTGAGCACACACACACGTGGTAGACATGGGCCTCCCTGGACAGCACCTTGGTCTTCCTTCTTGAACATTGTTTTAAAGATTCTATTTATTTATTTCTAGAGAGAGGGGGAGAAAAGGAGAAAGGGAGAGAAACATCCATGTGTGGTTGCCTCTCTCGAGTCCCCTACTGAGGACCTGGCCTACAACCCAGGCGTGTGCCCTGACCGGGAATCGAAAAATCCAGAAAGAGACTGTGGAAAAATTAGAAAAATGTATTTGAAGAGATGTGACTGATACCTCCTCAACCACGATGACAGTATGGTGCTTGGACTTGGCAACACTGAGTCCATAACGACAAACCTCAGATGCAGCAAAATCCACATCACAGTGTCACTGGCACTTTGGAACACTGAAGACGAGAGAGAGAGAGAGAAAGAGAGAACAGCCAAAGAGACTGTGAATGAATGACAGGGAGGTAGCTAACTTTTGAACAGTATCAAAGGAAACCAGGGAACTGTCGTATAACACAATATATTGATAAGAGAAAGCAAATAGCCTATCTAAAACTGCATGCCTGGAAGCCCTGGCTGGTGTAGCTCAGTGGATTGAGCTCGGGCCTGTGAACCAGACGATCGCGGTTCGATTCCCAGTCAGGGCACATGCTTGGGTTGCAGGCCAGTTCCCTGCAGGGGATGCACGAGAAGCAACCATACATTGATGTTTCCTTCCTCTCTCCTTCCCTTCCCCTCTAAAGATAAATAAATAAAAAAATTTTAAAAAAAACTGCATGCCTGGAAAAGTTACCTTTTAAGTTTGGTAAAATAAAAACATCTTTGTGGAGTGAAAATTTAAAAATATATGACTAGAAAACATTTTAATAAAGAAAACAGAGAGAGAGAAAGAGGGAGGGAGGGATGGAGGAAGGAAGGAAGGAGGAGAAAAGCCTTCCAGGTATAAAGAAACTGATCCCAGAAGGAAGAGCCAATGTTCCTGAGCGATGGCGACTCTCAGACCAGCTGTACATTAAAACAGATGCCTGCCCACCTGTGGACAGATACCTCCGTATACATATACCCATGACTCCCCACCACTTCCTGTCCCGATCCATTAGCCCAACACCGAAAGCCTTCCTGATACGGCTTTTCTAATTTTCTTTCTTTCTCTTCCCTAGGAAACGTCCCCTCCTGTCCAGTTGTTCTTCTCGGAGTGGCCTGAATGCGTCTGCATGTGACTCTCTGTACTTCGGTTCGTATCTCTGCCTTTTCCTAATAAGCTCTTTCTCCTGCTCTTAACTATTCATGGTTTAAGGAACCTACCTTACACAACGTGCTTTCTAAACACTCAGCCCTCAGTATGTCCCCCTTCCACTCCCTCATCTCCTCAGGTATACAGTCCCTGAAACAACCATTTATAACTAAAGCCAACAAGTATTTGTTACACACCTACTGTGGACAAAGCAATTGCTGGGCGTGTAAGAGTTACACCCAATACACGGAACAGGACGGTTGTTAATAACACAGACTCTGAAATCAGACTTTAACCCCTGTTCTGCCTCTGCCTGGTGACCATCATCGAACTCTCTAAATCTTCGTTTTCTTTTCTGTAAAATGGAGATAATCAAAATATCTGCCTCTTGGAGATGTTATGAGCATTAAATGAGATAATTCATGCAAAGGGCTTTGTTTCATTGGTAAAACTGATAGATGATAGATAAATAGACAGACAGACAGATAGACAGACAGTTACACAGTAGGAATAGCAAGGGCTGAGGAATGAGGCAAGGGGCAATACCGAGAATTCCCCCCGCCAGGATTTCGTCCCTGAGCAGTAACGATGAAACCCCAGCTCACTCCCCGAGGTGTGTTGGCGCTCCGGGTGAGAGAGGACCGCCCTGGGAACCCCCAAGTTCTCCCCAAAGTCCTGCTCTGCCGGCCACAGCCGCTGGAACTGGAAACCTAAGACTTCTGGCCCTAATGTATAAAAATGAACTGAGTCGATTCACACTGACTATTTCTAGAAGTTGAACCAAGGGTCCACAAGAAACTGAGACAATTAGCGAGAAGACGTGAATCGGAAGAGGAGACAAAACAGGGGTCCCAGCCGGCTGAGTTCAGTTGTACAGTCAGGCTGTAGGAGGGCGGGAACCGCGGGAGACCGAGCAAACTGAACAGGACGCACGTGGCGCAGGGGCACCGAGACGTGGAGAAGCCAGACCCACCTCCACCTGCTGCAGCTCCACCTCCAGCCCCTACGTGACTGCACAGCCTTCAGTTAACTGCAGTGAGTCTCTGTCCCTCACAACCGCAAAAGCCTAATGGTCAGCGCCATCACTTCCAAGAGGCTGTAGCTGATTACAGGGAGCTGCGTTCCGTTCTGGGCCACTTCACTCTACCTGTCCATCACCGTCTCTCTGGCCTATGAGGATTCATCTAACTTCCTGCCTACTGTAATTGACTATTTCTTGAATCCTGAAAATCGACTCCATGTGTCATACCTTCAGAGCCACGTGCAAGCTCAGCTACTCAAAACAATAGAACTGATAGAGATCACGGATAGAACTGTTTGTAGCCTTTCCCACCCCAGCTGATACACTCACGTTATCATGGTTACCTTCAGTTACTTCACTCACTCCTGGACATGCAGTGGTACCACAGTAATGAGACAAGTTGGATGGATTAGGTTCTGCATATCCCCTTCTCTTGTACCAAGCAGCCCACCCTACCCCACCCGAACCCTTGCCCAACCCTGTCGTTCCCCATAGGTCATCGATTTTTAGTTCGCATATATGTTCATTCATCCTTCCAATGTCACCAGAACTACAAACAAAGAGCCTCGAGTCTTACGTGAGAGACAGAAAGCACTGGGTAATCACAACAGGGCATGATGAACATGTACCCGAGCAGGGGGTGGCCAGCTCTTACGGTAAAGGGCCAAACAGTAAACACTTTAGGGTTTGTGGGCCCTTGTCTCCACTGTAACTACACAACTCTACCACATGAAAGCAGCCGTAGACCATGTGTAAACAAGTAGATTCCAATAAAAGTGCATTCCGATAAAATTGTATTTACAAAAACAGGTGGTAGGCTAAATTTGGTCCACGGGCCATGGTTTGCCAACCACCATACTCGGACAAGAACATTCCTTCACTCGACAATTATTTGCTGAACACTTACCCTACTCTTGCTGCTCTAAGTGAGAGGGTAAAATAGTAACCGAAACACACAAAAGCCTCCTCTCTGATGAGACTTACATGCTGGCAGAGAAGATGGGCAGGAAGCAACATTTTGAAAATATGTAGCAGGTTAAAGGTAAATTCTAAAAAGAGAAATGAAACAGGAAAGCAACTACGAAGAGTCCAAGGAGCGTGAGAAATTTTACACGAGGTCACCAGAGAAGGCTCCGCCAAAGGTGACTTACGAGAAGGACCAGAAGGAAGTGGGAAAACTAGCCATGTAGAAATCTGGAGGGAGAACATTCCGGCAGAGTGAGAAACCACTAAAAAAGTTCACGTGGTTGGAGTGCACCTGTCAAGTCGAGGGCAGCAAGCAGGCCAGTGCAGCTGGAATGGAGCACCAAGAAGCACGTGAGGAGGGGAGGCCCCAGAACCAACTGGGGCCTATCCGGTGGTGTCCCATGGGCCACAGCAGTACTATTGGCCTTGAGTCTGAGTGAGCTGGGAAGCTGCTGGAGGATCCTGAGCAGAGGGATGAGCTGATCGGAGTTCCGCTCTACCAGGATTACTCTGGCTGCTTGGCTAAAAACAGACGGGGAGGGCTGCAAGAGGAAAAGTGGGGAACCGGAGACGAGGCCACAGTAGTGATACAGGTGAGGGACGATGGGGCCTGAGCGGAGTGGTGACCCACCACAGCGGGTAGGGCGCCGTACACATGAGCTAGCTGATTCCTGTGTGAAGACAGAAAGGCATGTTTCTAGGGTGGAGAAAGTGACATCCTAGCAGAGTCTTAAAGGATACACAGAAGACATCCAGGTACCAGGATGGGGAAGTCTGGGGAAGTCTGGGGAAGTCCGGGGAAGTTCCCGGCGGGAGGCAGGGCTCCTGGTGAGAAGTCAGAGACACATGGGGGTTCAAGAGAGCAATGGGTCAGCAGCTTCCTCCAGAGGGTGACACTCTGTTGAAACAAATCCTCAAAAACAGCAAAAGCTTGATGCCCAGATGAACTACAGG
Organism: Sturnira hondurensis; assembly: GCF_014824575.4. NCBI lineage: Eukaryota > Metazoa > Chordata > Mammalia > Chiroptera > Phyllostomidae > Sturnira > Sturnira hondurensis. The sequence continues at coordinate 7,279,798 of NW_028094846.1, read as the reverse complement.
CTCCACGCCCCCCCGCCCCCTCCCCCCACTGACTTGTCTGAGTCAGGGGAAGGCCCAGCCGTGAGGCCCACTCTCATCTCCACAGTAACATATAAACAGGCCTCCTGAAGAAACAGAAAATGTCTGTAAGTCGTGGCTATTTCTTAAGTCCCCAGGCTGAAGCTCCAGGAAGGGATCCCTCAGCGTGACCATCTGAGACCGATGGCACCTAGCCAGGGTGCCGGGGCCGGTGTCCCAACTCCTAGGAAGAGGCCCAGGTGTCTTGAACTAGTATGTACTCAGAGACCAGGGTCTCTCCCAAAAAGTTTCTAGGAGAAAATATTTTTAACGCAGACACAACATATGGCTGGCTCAGAAGTCCACCTCTGTGGCTACAAAATAACCATGAAAAGGAGAAAAACCACCCCTGCCCACTCACCTGGGAAGGAAAGTTCTCTGAGCCAGGTGAACAGAGAGACTGTGGGTTTTCTGTACTGTGTGATGTGTACCTATTGGGCCTGGGGAGAAACAGGCCTGTTGGAAAACTGACAAGAGATGCTTCTATTTACAGGCACACTTTCTGAGCTTACCTGTAAGGTGTTCTCCTATTTCTCACCCCCTAACCTCTTGGCCAGGTGATAGGAGTATGGGGTGAGTCTTCTCTCTCTCGAGTTTGCACTGCGGGCACGTTGGGAAGAGCTGTTCAGTTTCCCCTCCATGTATCTACTCTCCACCCTCTTCCACCCCCTTACACTTATTTTCCCCGCGTGTGTTTTTTTTTGGCTGCAGGGAACTTTGAATCCCAACTTCAAAAGGAACCTGTGATGAAGCCTGGCTGATGTTTCCCAGACCCACCGCTGCAGGGGCCCAGCCCAGCAGGGCCCTTGGCCGCATGTCCGGAGAGGGTGGGCGAGCAAAGCACAGCTGTTCCCAAGCATCCAAGTCCAGGCAGCACTGGGTTCTCCGCCTGTTCCCTTGGGAGCTGTGCGCATCTGCCCTCCTGCCCCGGGATAACATGTCCTGCAGTGCCCAACCGTGGGTGTGACTGTCTCCACAGCCATGCCAGGAGGACCCTTCAGAGGGAAGTGGGCCATGTCCCGGCACAGCTACGTACAGCCATCCACTGCCCTCAGATGCCCCAGCAGCAAAACTCAGGGGAGAAAGCAACGAAGACAGTGAGTCACCGACACGCGGCGACCTTAGCCCACCACGGCCCTCCGAAAACACGCAGAGGGCGCCCCCTGGTCGGCCTCACAGCGTGGTCTGACACTTGGTGATGGATGGTGGCTTCGACTGTGCTCGGCCATCTCAGCCCTTGGTTTTCATTCGGTGCCTTTCCCCTGTGTGATAACCACATTATGAAATCTGACACACAGAAACCAGAGCGGAGAGGCAAGCATGCTGCCCCAGTTCTGCGGGCACCGAGCTCCACTCTGATGCGGAAGGAGAGGAGGAGCAAGGAAAGGACGGAAAGTCGGCTCAGCAGCAGAGGACCCGTCACCTCCGAGACATCGTTTTAGAAAGAAAAACAACAGAAACAATTCATGACCAAAAAAAAGCTGAAGTCTCCCAGGGTCAGGAGAACCGAGTTTCCCCAAGGGCAGAGACAGTCCCTTGGCTTGCCTTCCTAGGATGTCTCACAGGAGTGGCCAGTGACATTTGTGACTGTCCTCTGATGAAGTCCCTGCCTTCCTCAGTGCTTGCAGACCCTCTCTTAGGGCAGCTACTATGGAGAAACAGACATCTGGCCTATGTCGCCTCCCTGCCCATGGCCAAGTTCCTCTATCTCAGTAACACTGCCCAACTGGCTGGGGGACACGTCTATAATTTATATCTCCTCTTGACCAGTCCCAAGTCTGAGAAATACTCTCCCCTGGAGAGGCCCATCTGGGTTACAGATGTTTGATGCTGGATTCTCCAGGCTCTCTCCTCCACTGCGCCTTTGGGAGAGGAGCTTCTTTGGGCCAGATTCCTGGTTTCTCACTGGGCTGGGAAAGCAGGGATGCTGAGTAGGACTGCAGGGATGAGGTGGGTGTCCTACACCAATCGATGCAGCTGCATGTGAGTGATCTACCTGCAGGTGCACCTCCCCCCTCCCCTCACTGAGCTGTGACCTCCTGAACAGAAGGACTCGGTACCTGGCACCCTTGGTTTTCTCCATGAATATCCGGCAAACATTTGCTGGAGCTGGAGGCCCTTTAGAGTCTCGGTATAATGGAACTGTGAGTTTCAGTTCTGTGATTTCATGGGAATAGCTGCTGTATAATAGGGGCGATTCAGTTCAGAGACCACCAAATGGCTCTCACCGAATTCTAGGTCCATGTCTCCGTGAACCCAGAGTCCATTCCGATGAGCCAAGCTACAGCCCCAAAACTCAGTCCACACTCCACATTGGTTTAGTGCCTTGGCCTGGGTTTAAACCCAGGGAGTGCACATGAAATAACCAACCCCCTCCACTAGTTGTTAGCACTTACTCTTTGTTTTTTGGGGGTTTGTTTTTTTTTTAATTTGTCCCTCTGCTTAGCTTACTGTATCTGGCACAACATGGGAATAATTGTTTTTCAAAATATGGTACTTGCCAATGAGAGTTATGAAAAACACTCAATATTTTTAATAACAGAACTCACCACAATGACTAAAAGGCAGAGGATGGGGGAGGGGGGAAATTCCTTAACGAAATAAACATAAGGAATTTAGGAAAGAGAAACTCCACTCCACTATGTTCTGCCTTCAGATTTCTTCCTCCAAAAGAGTAAATCCAGAGATAATGATTCTTGTTGGTTCATCACAAGTACAAACGTAACAGTGTGCTTCTCACTCTGGACACTTGAGGAAACTCTCCAACATAAAAGACAGACAGGAATTAAGGGAGGGGGGGAAAGCTGACCACCTGCCAACCAAATACAGTGCACCTAAGAAAATCAGAATGGGTCTCATTTTTAGTATCAAGCAAGGCTGCTTCCTTAAAATAGAAGTAGATTAACACAGAAAGTCAAAGGTCTTAAATGTACGATGGCTGAAATAAAAATAATTCAACAGAAGAGTTGGACGATAAACTCAAGGAACTCTCCAAAAGAAAAAAAACTGAACAAAATAACAAAGAGATAGACCATATGAGAGGGGGAAAAAAAACAGAATTCAGCAGATCCACCCTCAAGAGATTTGGGGTAGAACAGAAATAAGAAAAAAATGACTTTGTAAAAATCAAAGTATTAATCTAATAGAACTTGCCAGCAGCGAAGGACATGAGTGTTGGAACTGAGTACTCAACAAAAAAATAAAAATACAAGTCCAATGCTAAAAAAATATATGCCAGAATATCCCTAAAATAAAAAGGCTAAGGCTAACATTCTAAACAGTTTTTAAAGGAAAAAATAGCCCACTTCTAAAAAGGTATACAATGATCAGAATGGAAGCCAGAGGCAATGAATAAATTTATGCAGGAGTTTGAAAGCTGTTTTACAACCCAAAATTTTACACCAAGACAAATCATCAGTATTGTGTAAAGGCAACATAAAAACATTGTGCAAAATTCATTTCAAAAAATCACCAAAACCACCCTTTCCTAGAAAGTTACTTAAGGGTGTTTTCTAGAGAAACAAGGTAGTAAATTAAGAGAGAGCCATTCAATTCAGGACACAGTGGTTTCAATCCAAAAAAAAAAGAGAAGTTCCAGGATGAAAACTGCGCAGCAGTGAGAAAGATTGAAAGTAGAGAGAATAACAAAATGAACAAGAAGGGAGATTGAAAAGTATTTAAAAAAAGACACTATTTCTACGGATTAGCTGTTATGATAAGACATGCAAAAGCAATTGAGGTACCAAAACACAATGAAGGAGAGAAGAAGGGAAAGGGTCAGAAGACCGGGAGGGAGGGAGGGAGGGAGGGCACAGAGACTCAAGGAGCAGAGAGAGGGTGGGGAAAAGCTATGCCAGGAAAGAAACACACAGTAACAAAATAATACTTTGTTCTTCAACAACAGCAAACAATGTTTCATAGGGATGATATTGTAAATTTAACTTGATTCAACTAAAAACAGTACAATAACGTTGCTGAAAAGAAGGAGGGGAGAAGCAGGAAACAGAGGGAGAGCTCCTCTTGTCTTTATCGTGGTAAGAGCAAATCAGTGCATGACGTTTCAAGTGGATGGACCAAGTTACACAGTATTTGGAGACATGAAGGTAACTACCGGAAAAGACAGGTAAGGCAATCAAATGTGGGTGCAAGTGTAGAGAGTGGACAAGGGCGGGGAAGAGTTAAGCAGGGGGCTATAATTCTTCTTTACACCTTTTGACACAATTTAATATTTTTAGCCATGAGCATTTATTACTTTGATTTAAATATTTTTAACTATCAGAAATATAGATAGCTCCTTTTATTCCACACAGCGAGTTTTGCATGTAGGGATGAAAAGGCCTGAGTCCCTTTTGGGTCCACAGACAGAAAGGGCTGAGTTGCCATGCCAATCATGGTGGCAGCAAGTGGAGTGAGTCACAAAGAGAGACCCAGAGGAGGTCTCCGGCTGCGGGGATTCAGAGAACACGGGGCCACACCGAGGGGAATGATGCCGCTACCATGAGAGACGGACAGCTCAACTGGCCAGGGCAATGAGTGGGCTGCAGGAACCCGCAGACAAACAGGAGTGAGCCAGATTCCCCTGCCGTTCTGGAGACCCTAAGAGTTGGCAACCACTATTACCAGTGAGGTTTAGCTTCTGCTTAAGGTTATCAAAATCTAATAACCAAACCCAAACAGAATCTTCCTTGCGTGACTATGTCTGATAATGTGGTCGGTTCCCCAATGTTGCTATATAAACAAAGGCCTCCCCCACCTATCAGCCCGCATAATGGTAATAGCAACTGATGTTAGTTTAGGACTATTTGGGGGCACTGAAAACTAGGCGGTTACCAAGCACTTTCCTGTGCCTTAGTCCATCTGACTCACAGAACAACCCTGGGGTGCCGGTAACACAAATGACACTGATCACCCGCCCTGTACACACTTGTATGAAGCAGTGAGGCCTCTTGAATTCAACTGTGTCCCCTGATTCCAAACCTTACACTCAATCCTTGACACCACATTCCTGGACCACAGGCAAACCTATGAACTGGTGTTGACTGACTGCCCGCACGTGGGGACACCATGAGTTACCATACACATTGTGGCCAACACACACAAGGGCAGCCCTCTCAGTACCCGGTGGGAACTGACATCCGGTCCTCTCGCCTCCCACTGAGTCTACAGCTCAGGTGTGAGCCTTTTTAACATTTGTACAGAGGTGCCAGTGACCTAACGGGGAGGCCTTGCCCATCCACACAAATTAACAGGTTTACCACCCACCTCTCTCCTTTCTTGTCTCCGTCTAACACTCCCCAACCCTCACACAGGCCGTCCAGTGGAAATCCTCTCACTGGCTTCTGGCCCATGGCAGACACCCCAGACCCACTCATTCATTTCGATGAACATGAGATAAACAGGGAGGAGGGTCCGTGGCTGTTCTGGGCCCTTGGGAGCATCAGGGCCAACAAAGGCCCTGATCATAGAACTAGGGAAAGATAAATACTAAATACGCGATTGCACAAGAAAAACACCGGAAGTGATACGTGTAACAGAGAGAAGTACAATTAGTGGATGTAATAATGATTGATCAGCTGATTTAAATTGGGAGATCAGGAAAGGCTGCTCCAGGAAGTGACATTTAAGTAGATATTGGAATGACAAGAGAAAACCCACCAAGGGAAATTCAAGAAAAAGAGGATTCCAACATGAACCAGCTAATGAAAGGCCTGGAGGCAGGGATGGGGGAGGTGGGACAGGAGGGGCCAGGGCGGCTGTGCAGCGGGGCACTGGGGGGAGGGGGTGCCGGAGAGTAGGCAGGGGCCTGCCTCTGACCCAGGCAAAGCGTCTGCATTCTGTTCTAGGCACAGTGGGGGAAATTTTAAGAAGGGGAACAACAGGATCTGATAGATCTTTTACAAAGGCTGCTTCTGGATGTTGTGTGGAGAAGGGAATGTAATGGGGCCAGTGAGGAGCCCCCGATCCTAAAGGAGACAGAGGTAAGATATACAACATCCTGGGTTCGTCCACAAAGCAGGTGAACTGCTCAGCCTGCACCAGAGGCCAAGCACACGCGGCCTCTTCCTGTAACTTCTTGGGAACCTGAGGACAGAAGAGTGCTGAATGCCATCTACCTTGTTTGCTCTCTGTGACAGTCCCCTGGCTTCTTCTTGTGGGCTAGGTTGCTCAGGTGCCTCAAGCACTGGTGCACATCTTCAGGAGCACTTCACACCACATACACAGCTGCCTGTGAGGGCTGTCTCTCATCCTAGTCATCTCTGTGTCCCTAGTTACTTATCACAACACCTACTACTTCACAAAAGCACAATAATGTCTGGAGGGTGGATGCACGTTGCACCTGGGGGCTGTGTGAACCCTTTTAGTACCCAAGAGACCGAAAATGTAGAAAGATGCTACAAATGCACCACACCAACAGCACTCCCTGCGCCCTGGGCTCTTACCTATTGGGCGAGTCAGGGTCGAAGCAGGTCTTGCCCACGTCCGTCACCGCAGGGTCGCAGCAGTCCCCATCGTCGAAGTCATTCAGCATGTTGTTGCACTCCACGTGGCAGAGCCCGTCCCTGCGGTTCCAGGAGTAGCACCGGCCCTGCAGGCGGCAGTCGCCGCCATCGTAGCCCGTGAGCGGGTGCTCGCACTCGGGGTCGCAGTGGTCATTGCCGATCTTGCTGGGCTCACAGTTGACGAGCACGACACGGTGGCGCAGGGTGGAGTTGTGGACCCGGCGGACGCTCAGCTGCCAGGTGATGTTGTAGCGGCCGAAGGCTTCGAGGAGCGCCTGGTGCTGCCGGCGGATCTGCTCGTCACTGACGGTGGGGTTCAGGCCCTCGTCGTCACAGATGTTCACCACTTGGTAGCGGATTGACTTCTCTCCTCGCAGGGGCCAGTGCCCATTGTACTGGGAGATCAGCTCTACATTGTCACACGCTGTCTGCCCACAAAGTGGGGGCTGCAGAGGTGACAGAGTCTCGGGCTCTGGCTCGAAGCCCTGGAGAACCTCAAGCCGTGGGTACTCGTCATCTCTAAAGGGGACCCACTGCTCTTCCAGGGGCTCAAAAGTGGCTGTCAGCACCAGGGTGGTCAACTCATCCACCCCGCTTGGATGCTGAGGACTGTGCTGGAGGTGGCTTTGTGAGAGGGCCGTTGACCAGAAGACCAGTGTGCCCAAGTGTCCACGGAAATAATGCCCATTTTCAGAGCCATCTCCGGCCAGGAGCAAAGAACGGCAAGAGGCCATGAACGGGCTGTTCAGGGGACCCGACTGGTCTCGACTGCTAGCCACTTGAGTGCCATCCACATACAGGGCCATCCGCTGTCCGTCGTAAGTGGCTGCCACATGGGTCCACGTGCCTGGTTGGTAGCGACTGTGGCCAATCACAATGGTGGCCCTTTTCACACGGTCCGTGCGAAGGGAGAAGAAGAAGCGAGCATCTTGCCTTCCCGAGTCCTTCCCTGAGCGGATTCCCAGGGCCCAGCCCTTGTCACTGACGGCGTGGGAGCAGTTGTCAAATACACCTGGGAAAGAAGGAAGGATCGAGGGGAGAAATGCCAGATACAAAGGGGGACAGAGAAAGGGAGAAGAAAACCCATGTGAATAGCAGGCATGAAGGTTTTTCACGGGAAAAAAATGAAGTGATACAAATTCCCTGCCTGAGATGCCTGTCCAGTACCCTTATCACACCATTCTGGCAAACCTCCATCCCTGACTTGAGGTTCCATCACACTGAACTCAATTTGGTATTTTTATACAAATGTTGCTTATACTAACGTTAATCCATGCCTCCTCTTCCTGGCCCCTGGCCCCTTCCTTGACCTCGAAGCCACAAGGACAGTCATAGTTTTTTACAAAACATAATAATCTCCTGTCTCCTCACAAAGTCATTTTCTCTGCTGAATAGTGAAAAGACGATTCTCCTGGGGAGAACAAGGAGCTGATGGATCAGAGAGTCCCGTCAGAGAGCAAGTAACAGCCTAATGCCAGTCCCAGCCCGCTGTTCCCTCCAGTGGCCCTCTCAGGCCAAGGACACCCATTCACAAAGAACAGCAGGTCCCCAGAGTGGGCACAATGTCACTGCCTCACGGTCCTCACTTAGTCAAGTGAGTTACAACAATGACCATTTCATAACCCCTGACGCTCACCACAGTGCAGAGCGGGCCTTGCCCAGATAGACAAAGATGCTCACCGCCCACAATCTTACCCCCTTGCTCAACGTAGGCACAAGACTTTTACATCCAACTGAGTAAACAAAGAAGTGCCTACAGATAATTAGATCACTAATAACTTGGCAACAGGAAAGAGCAGTTTAGACACAACGTGACCACAGGTAGAAAGGGAACCCAGCAGCCGGTCCGGAAGCCTTACATGTTTCCACCTTTGGTTGTGAGCCCACTTTTTCCTCCCAGGAATTTCATTGAATGCACAGCTCCATTCCCCTCATCTGGAGGATGAGAATGGAGAACTATTCCAGTCCCCTCTCCCGTAAGACTGAATAGCCCAGTCTATAGTTAGGCTAGAACTACAATCTGCTCAGACAAACCCAGCTTCAGTCACCAAAGGGAACCTATAACCAGGAAGCGCCAAGATTCACCTCGCACGGGAGGGAAGGGGGAACCCTGCTTGGTCACTTGAAGGGCCATTGTTCTACGAAACCACAAAGGCTTCACATTCCATCTCCCCGTCACGCTCCTCCTGGAGAAAGGAATTCCACTCGGAATCAGTGAACTCAGTTCCTCAAACATTTGCTGGCCCGCCCGACATGGACACTCCTCTGGTCTTTGCCTTTGAGAAGTCTCGGGGGGAGGTAAAAAACACGAAAGGCCACTTCAATATAATGTCAGAACTCAGGTCAGCAGAGACATAGGTGAGTTGAGAACACAGCCGAATCTCAACCCACGAACCAGAGAGGACTATGGGAGGGGACGAGACCCGAACCTAATCTTGAAGAGTGTGTAAGAACTGGCCAGGCAAAAGAATTACAGACGATCATTCCCCACAGTGGGGACAGTAGAGACAGAGGTACCTGGGGTAAGAGCGGTCAAGGTAGCCTTCATATAACATAGTAGGGAGCTCGGGCTGTATAATACATGAAACACATGGAAGGTTTTGTGCTCCTGCCAAGTGCTTCTGATATCCTGAGAGCACGCAGCATAACTGTAGCATGAAACGCCCACAGTTGCTGGCCTTGCCTGGCATGCTTGGTCCAACTGCAATTAAGACATCTGAGGAGCTTTCCAAAGTTTGCAGATGGCCAACTGTGGCACGAGAGACACGTGAGCCGCACAAGAGGACCCACGTGCTGGCTCCGCAGACACCTATGAAGCAGCTCCCGCTGCCAACCTCCACACTGGGCGCTGGAGGTTTCTACAGTAGCCCAGTGTTTGTCTGAAATCATGGCAAGTTCAGTGTAGCGCAGAAGACTCAGCCTAATAAACAACTGCAATGAAATACGCTCACTGCTTGAAGTGTAAGCAGCGCTAAGCCTCTTTACTACAACAGGAACATAATATGGCAGGAATTCTCCCTAAAGTGACTCAGTGTCAAGGGTCCAGCACTGACCCACCCCCTTAGCAATGTGATTCCTAGAGAACATGTGCCACCCGGACCTGCCTTTGACGCCAAGCTGGCCTTGCCTCCTAGTCAGACTGTCTGGGAAGGTCAGGGAGGCCTGAGCCCTCCTGAGTATTCCAAGCGATAAATTTAGATAATCCCAGATCAGAGGTTCTGCCAGCTCACCCAGAAACACTGCTCTAATATATCTCACAACCTGTGTTTATATAAAATACCCACTTCAGCTGAATCTTCTAAGCGGGGAGATGGTGTTCTTTTCATAAATATTTCTTCCTTCACTTCTTAGCATGGAATGATATACCCCCACCCCCCCCCGTATACAGTACTCGAGGCTTTCCAAAGCAACCCTGTATTAACTACCATTCAAGCAGCAAGCCATCCTCCAAGGTAGGCGAGATGAGCATCACCAGCCTCATCACAGAGATGCAGACACTGAGGCTCTGAGAGGCCTGCTGTCGGGCTGGGGGCAGAAAGAACCAGGGTGCCACCACCGGGCGCCCAGGACAGTTGTCTGTGGTGGGAATGACACCGTGCATGGTGGCTACAAGTAGGACTCAGCCAGAAACCCCAGTCTCCAGTCCACCACTGACATGCTGGGAGACCTCGGAAAAACTGTACCATCTTGCTGAGCCTCAGTGTAATCATTTGTAGATTGTACCTGCAAACGAAACTTGTCCATCGCTGGTCTGCTCTTCAGCCTCCTTCAACCATACGCTGAGATCACAGAAGACTTACCTCATGAGGTTGCTGCAAAAAATCTTAGCACAGTACCTAACTGATACCAAGTGACTAAGAAACATTAACTATGGTGCTGAGAAGGCATGTGAGGAGGAGGTGCTGAAAGGAAAAGCAAATGAGATGTAAAACCAGTGTTACGCTGCTTTGTGTCGGATGGCCAGTCCTCTGAAGAAAAACAAACTAGTCCTGATTTGCAGCATTTGCCAATTTCTGTGGTATGTTACCCCACAGGTCAATTTTAAGATATTGATATGATGTTGCTGACACGGGGTTTGGAGAGATGGGCATCACTGGCCCTGGCAAGCTAGTCTGAGCCGGTTCCACCGCTGTGAAGACTAACGAGGAAAGCAGCTGTAGGTGGCCCAGCGTCTCCTTCCCCCTCTGACTGCTGAAATACTCGTGGCTGCTCTGCTGGGGATCTGATTTTTTTATCATTTAAAAGAGGTTAAAATGGCTTCAAAACTTACCAGAAAGCTATAGTAATCAAGGCAGTATAGTACTTTAAAAAATCGACAAATAGATCATTGAAACGTAACAGAAACAACCCTCAACAAATACAGTCCACTGAACTTTGATCGGGAGCGAAGACAACACGGTAGAGCAAAGACAGCTTCTTCAACAAACGTGCTGGAGCAACTGCACATTCACATGCAAAAAAAAAGAAAAGAAAAAAAGAAAGAAACAGAATCTAGACACAGGTAAGGCCTGTCCAGAAAAAAGTCCAGGCATTGTTAAAATAATAGGAACTGTTTGCACAATATTGATGTAATCTGGCAGCCAAGGAGAGTGGACTGGAATGCGCATGCGTGAACAAGGATGACCTCACTGTACTAGTCAGTGGGGGTGGTAGACACCATTGAGTGAGCATGTGTACTGTGTGGACATCGCATTCAAAATGACTGAGCGAGTAGAGCAATGAATCTCCATCAAATTTTTCATTACGCTTGAACATTCCTCCACAGAAACTATTCAGATGATTCAGAAGGCTGCAGCTACGGGCAACTTCATCCTGAATTAGTGATTAGCAGCTTCATCCTGACAACACACCTGCTCGCGCATCATGTCTCACGCAGATTTTTTTTTTTTTTGGTGAAACATTGACTCACCCAGATGACTCAGCCCCCTGATAGCCCAGATTTGGTGCCCTGCGACTTCTGGCTTTTCCCAAAACTAAAATCACCTTTGAAAGGAAAGAGATTTCAAATGGTCAATGAGATTTAGGAAAATACCACAAGGCAGCTGATAACGACTGGGAAAACTGTGTGAGGTCCCAAAATGCCTACTTTAAAGGGAACTGAGGCGTCATTGTCCTACGTAAAACATTTCTTGTATTTTGTATCTTCTTCAATAAATGTCTCTATTTATCAGATTGCATGCCTCGATACTTTCTGGACAGACCTTGTATGTTTTTACTAGCATTAGCTCAAAATAGACCGCTGACTTCAATGTGAACTGCAAAACTATAAAACTCCTAGAGGACAACACAGGAAAAAACGTAGATGACCTTGAATGTGGTTATTCCTCTTTAGATAAAACAGCAACACAACCTATAAGAAAAAGAATTTATAAGCTGGACTTCATTAAAATTAAAAACTTCCCTGCTAAAGACAATATTAAGAGAACCAGAAGATAAGCCACAGACGGGGAGAAAACACTCACAAGAAACACACCTGATAGGGGACAGTCATCCAAAATACACAAAGAACTCTTACAACTTAACCATCAGGAAAAAATAAGATCCAATTTTAAAGTGGGCCAAAGACTCCAACAGACATTTCACCAAAGAAGATGTACAGGTGGCCAGTTGGCAAATGAAAAGATGCTCCACATCAGATGTCATCAGGGAGATACGAGATAAAAGAGCAACGAGATATCATGACACGCCTAATGGCCGAAATCCAGATCACTGATAAGACCAGATGCTGGTGAGGACGTGGGCCACAGGAATTCTCTCTCACGGTGGGTGGGAATGCAAACTAGCCCAGTCATTTTGGAAGACAGTTTGGCAGTTTCTTTAAAAAACAAAAAACAAAAAACTACACCTCCTCATACCATATGAGCCAGCAATCACATTCCTTAGTGTTTACCCAAAGGAGGTGAAAACTCTGTCCGTGCAAATACCTGCCCACATCCATTTGTACCAGCTTATTCACAGCTGTCAGATCTTGTGGTGGGTGAGTTGTGCTCCATCCAGACAATGGAATATTACTCAGTGCTAGAGATAAATGAGCCGTCGAGACACGAGAAGACATGAAAGAAACACGAATGTGTATCACTGAGTGAAAGAAGCCAATCTGAAGACTACGAACTGTATGATTCCAACTACACAGAATTCTAAAAGGCAAAAGGACGACGATGATAAAAAGATCAGTGGTCTCCAGGGGCGTGGGGAGAGAGACAAACAGGCGGAGCATATTTCTGGGGCAGTGGGAAAAATCTGTGTGATACCATAATGACAGAAATAGGTCATTATGCTTCTGTCCAAACCCACAGGACGTATGACACTGAGAGTGGACCCTCAAGCAAACTGTGAACTTCAGATGATTATGACGTGTCAGCGTAGTTCCCTCCTTGGTGAAAAATAAAAGGAGCATTCCGGTGAGCGATTCTGATCACACGGGAGATCACGCATGTGGGGGGCTGGGAGCACATGGGAAACCGCTGCACCTTTCTCTCGATTTTAGTGTGTGGCTAAAATTGCTCCAAAATAAAAATAAAGTCTTTTTTTTATTAAAGTGGGGAAAGGTTAATGTTGCCTCCACGCTCAGTCTTGAGCCTTAAAATATCTTCCCGAGGACCCAGCAATCAACGGTACTTGCGAAATAAAATCTTTATCCCAGGTCTGCTCCTCAGCATCTTCCCAGCTGCAACCTGGGGTCACAGAGCAGCCTGCATGCTCGTCCACATGCATTCAGGAGGGCCCCCCACCCCTGCTCCCTGATCTCCATAAAGCAGGGTCAATATGGACTTTGATTCAAAAGAAAAAGTATCAAGTCCCCACATTTAGGAGACTTCTTCTCCATCTAGCAAAGCGAAGCCAACAAAACCCATGGAATCTAAGCCAACACACTCTCCATGGTCAGGCTCAGCTGATGCAACAGATTTTATAACTTTGGATGTACATGGGAGACACATTCTTGGGAGGAACACAGGGACCAGATCATCAATATGATTTATGAAATCACTCAACACCAAACTGAACTATGAGAGCCCACGGGTTAGAAGAAATCAGATCAGATGATGGAAGCTGAAAAAGGGTGGTGGTGCTGGAGCCAAACATTTGGGCCGCATCATCTTGAAACTTTAAGAACCATTCTTTGAGCTCTTCCTTGGGACTGGCTTCCACTGTGCGTCAGTGTTGACCAAATAGAAAATTGCCCTGACACCCTACCTTGTATTTAACCTAAGCTTGGAGAGAAAGGAAACCAAATGGGGGGAGCCTATCTTGCTCATTGTATTCCTGATCTCAACTCCCAAACCCACGTTTGGAGACCCTGGGGGGCTTCCCGGGGCTATATTCTCATGTGGGTCTTCAGGAGAAGGGAAGTGTCTGTTATCAGTGCCAGCATTCGGAATCAATAGAGTTCATTTCCCTCAGGAGAAAAGCCTTCTCTGAAACTGGGCCACAGTCTCCCTGAGTGATTATGAAAAATCCTTGTAATGGTAAACATCACAGTTGGAGTGTTACAAACTGTGTGATGGGGCGGTCGGTGTGGCCCCTGGAGAGGAGGGACCCCATTTCTTGCCACGTCTTGGGCTCTTTCTTTGCACTGGGGAGGTCTGCTGCTTATGCAAAGAAGAAAAAAAAGACTTAAACTACTTATGATTAAATATTTTCTACGTTCCAGGCGCTGGACAAGTACCACCCCTGAGAAGTCCTCCCACAAATGTACGAGCTGAATTTTATATCTTTACTCACAGACCAAAACACTGAGGATCACAGAATTTCAGGAATTTATCCACAGTCTTAATCGACAAAGGACGAGAAATGGATTGAAATGAGTTCTGTTCGGCCAAAGGGCCCTGCTCTTCCCACTGCACTAAGTATCTCCAACCCTGCGACTCAAGTGGTTCGTTGTTGTTTCAAAGCAAGAACGGTAAGGGCCAGTGAGTGTGGCATGGACAAATTTGCAGACCACTTCTGGAAGGCGAATGCAACTAGCTCTCAAAATCACGTGCAGGCAAAGAGCCCCGCCTGGGAAGGGTTTGAGGAGAAGGCCCTGGGAGCACAGCAGCTGACCTTCGCGGGGCGGCCAACACCTAAACTGACAGGCTGCCTCCTGAACATTTGACAACATTTCTGGGTGGCCCTGCAGGGTTTTTGGCAACATGGAACACTCAGTCATCAATTCTAGAGGACCCCAAGGAGAAGGGGGGCTCTTATCCCACAGCCAGGACTCGGGAGGGAAGCTAGTGAGGAGCCTCGACTGAAAGCTCGCTTCCCAGCCAAGGGCCCCCGACCCCCGCTGCGTCTCCCTTGGTTTCTCCCTGGGTCTGTGACCAGTGCAGGAGCATGAAACAGAAAGGGAAGGGAGAGGGTCCCGGCAGGGCCGATCACACCGCTCTGAGAGACCACCTCCTTCTCTCCTCCCTACTGGAAGCTTCTGTCAGTCAGTCGTGAGAGAATGGAGTCCCCTGACCACGAGACCACATAGAGGGAACCGGCCTTCAGCAGTGCTCCCAGCGTCGTATCGGGCATAGAAGTTTATTCACCCTGGTAGTTATGTAAGTCAGTATAAAGGGAGAAAAAGAAAAGGGAAAAAAAGAGTCCTCTGAGAACTGTGGGGAATCAACCTGTCCTTGGCATTCTTATTTTATGGTAATAACAAAAGAAGAGAAAGAACCATCTCCTACCCCTTCTTCCTCAAAGCGGAGGAGCATTTGTGTTTCGAGGACATTACGTGAACTTATTTCAGAGTGGTGAAATAAACAGAAAAGACAAAAAACTTGCCCCTGTCTGACAGGCTATGTAGACCCAAGGCCAAGAAGGATTCAGCGAGACTTCATTCTCCCCCATTATCGCTCCCACCCAAAATTCTGCTCTGCAGTTGACACACCACTTCCCTGGCACCGAGACTCCAAACGCGGTCTCCGCCTTGGTCTGCAATACCTCCCGTCAATGGGCTGGACCTTCAAAGGTCCGCTGAATTTTTGCCTTGTCCTTGAAACCTTCCTGGGCTACCCTGGTCCAGGGGGTCTTTGCAGTGTGGGGAGCCTCACGGCGTGGCTGCCACTTCTGTACCCAGCCACGCCTTTGAGAGTCCCTTGCTGACAAAGGCCTGCCTTAGGCAGGTGTGAATTTCCCACACAATCACAGGGGGGCCAGGTCCTAGCTCCTGCCTGGTGCTCCTGCTCTGCTCTTGCCCTTGAACTGAGTCATGAGACTCTGGACTCCCAGAAGGAGCATTTCCCACCAGTCACGGGGGACCCCAACAGCCTGGCAGTTGCACCTGGCCAAGCACACTCTGCTGCCCAACTACAGGTGCTTGGCCTTTCCCATGACATGAGATGCGCTCCTTCCCAGCCATCACCTAGTAAGTGGCTTCCTTTTGGACCCGACACCCTCGGATTACAGCACACGTGGTAAGACTTACTGAAAGCTTTCCTCGGGCAAAGCGCCAGTCTGGGGGGCACATCTACCCATGGTGGGGTCCCACAGAGGAGATCACTTAACAACAGGCCAAGGTGGCAGAAGATCGGGCTGAGGTCTGGATGGAAATGCTGCCCTGGATGCAGGCACGGCCGTGGGGCCTCACTTCCAGGAAAGCACCCCCGGCCAAGTTCTCTGCACCTCTGGGAGGGCCAGCATCGGGCGGGAGAGGCCTGCTTCTCCGGAACGCCCATCCCTTCCAGGAAGGTGAGGTCCTCTTCAGCAAAACAGAGGAGTCACGCACAGCGGCGTCAGCTCGGGTAACTGAAAAAACATGCCGTGTGGGGGAAGTTTGTTTCTAGGAGGAAAACGAGCTAAAAACAGGGCCAGGTTAGGTCATGACCATAAATCAACCTGCTACAAGGCAAGGTCCCTCCTCCCCAGGATGTCGTGCCTGGGGCTCCCCACATGCGGTGGGTCTGCTGCCCTCCTGCAGAACTACTCACCCCACACCCGCCCCCCCGCCCCCCCGCAGAGAGCACCCAGGGAACAAAGGGGCCGAGGGGGAGGAGCTGGGCCATCCATCAAAGACGGGACCTGGCAGCCAGGAAGGCTGTGTCAGCAGGCAAGGAGAGTGGGAGAGAGCGAACCAAGACGGAGGCGTTTTCGGCTCGGCTAGATAACTCTCCTCCAAGACAGGATTAGGCCCCTTTTATCTGTGAGCCCCAGTTTTGACAAATGAGAGTGGGGCAGAGCTCCCGGGAGGCTTCACAAGCATCTTTCCAGCACATTTTTCAACCTTTCCTCACGGGGCACTTTTCCTGGTGGGCGTGCTCCCATTATGCATGGGGAAGACAGGACTCAGCACAGGGACTTCCCTGGCTTTCGGTGGGCCACCGAGGGTGGCAGTCAGCAAGGCGGGTCTGCAGGGGAGGAGGGGGCAGCGCAACTCAGATGGGTGTGTCCTCAGCTCTGCCATGGACCGAGAATAAGTTGGGGGCAGCGGGGCCTCATCCCTAAGAAAGCTTCCCTGATCCCTGCAGCAAAAAGCCCCAAGGCTTTGGGCACTCATTTCCGACTGCCTGGGGGGCCAGCTGTTTTTGTTTTTCACTGAGAAAGTAATCCATGAAGGCCAGAAAAAAGTGACCCGGATAGCCTACCTGGCATTCTACCAAGCCTTCCACAGACCGGACAAGGCCCTCAGCAGCCGCGGAGGGTCTCCCGGACAACCCTGCCTCATTCCCAGACTCTCCAAGACCTTGGTCCAGACCCACAAGCGGCTGAGTGGAGCCGGCCCAGCAGCCAGCTGAGAACGAAAAGGTGGATCGTGCTGCTCCAACTCGCCAGCAGGCTGTGGAATGAGACCCGTTAGGTCGACCGAACCTGGTACCTCTACAACCACGAGCAATTCTCTTTACCTTACCTTCCTCATCCATAATGTGGAGATCATAGCACCTAATTTATAGGGTTTGGAGAAGATTAAATTAACTCACACATGTTAAAAAAAAAAGAAAAAGAGTGCTTAGCACCTATCAGCACTGATATTGTTATTTATTGCTAATACTATCATTGTTTTGATGTGTATAGATCTTCTCTCTTCAAGTGCATTATAAACTCCCTGAGAGCAGGTAAGCCTGTCTTGCACTGTCCCCCACTCCCAGCATATCAAGGCCAATGTCCTGTGCACAGTCAGAATGGTAACTCACTAATGAATTAAATCCACAAGAGGCAGCTAGCAGAGCTGCTGAGAGCACCCCCCTCTAATAGAAGAACCAGCTCCCCCTACACTACTCACTCCCCACAGTTACCAACCACAGGGGCCCTGTAGGAATGCACTGTTTTTTACCTCTTCTTATGATGAATCTGGAAGAACTAAGGGTAGTTAGACTTCTGTCACCTCCCCACCAGTTCTGGGTGATGTCCCTAGAGCTGTATTTTGTGCTCCAAGCCAGGGAGGGAGGGAGGGAGGGACAGGGTAGGGGAGAATGTCCAAAGCAATTTTGAACATGTGGATTTTGGGGGGAGTGTCATCTCAACCATTTTTAATAACCTCTGAGAACAAGCAATATGAAATTTCCCAATCATCCAAGAAGCTCTGAGGGTCCTGTGACCCCAAAATTCGATGAACAGCCCCTTGATGCCCCGTGGGTAAACGCAGAGAGGGGTCTCACAGAGGGAGCATGGGGGCATAAGAGGGGTGGGCTGGGCTGCTGCCTCCCAGCAGAGGTGAGGAGCAGCCTTTGGGTTGCTCTTCCAGCCTGACCTCCCCACTTTTAACAGAAACGGGAAAACTCAGCCCTGCAATTCCAGCAACGTGACAGGAAGGACAGAAACCTCCAAATGCGAGAGGTAGGTTGTGCAGAAGCCAGGAGAATGGCGGCGTGATGCCCCGCACCTTAGACAGCCAGGAGCGCTGTGTGTATCGTAACCTTAGTAAGACACCTAGGTGCCTGGCACAGGCTGGCCCTGGGAGACACCCGGAGCAGGATGTCCCCTCCCCCACAACCCCCCTCCCCTCGCAAGGTCCCTCTGAGAACTTGCTCTTACAGCTCCAGCTAAGCAACACCAATTTCCTGTTTTTTCCTTTCCTCCACCAATAGTTTTGAGAGCCCTCTCGGAGGTTTTCTTTGGCATTCCTTTCCCCAGGTACCATTGGTGGAATCAATGCCCCCTAAGGAGTGCTGAGACCATGTCCGATGTCCGCTGTCCCCTTCGTGATACAGAGGCACTGAGGGGGGCCAGCCGGGGGTGAGGAGGGGGCTTATTTAAAAGATGCGTGAACAAGATCCTCTCATGAGGAAAATGCCTGCCTAGCTGACCGGTCAGCTGAGGTTAGATGCTTGCACATCAGGTTTTCTCCACGTGAGACACGTGAAGACCGTACGACTTCTCATAGCAACGGGCAATGTGGCTCCTGGGCACTCAGGGAACACGTCCTGCCTCTGTTTACTTAAGAACAGCTGAACACTTTGGCCTCTACCACGAGGTCACAAGTAACCTAGGGGGTCCAGATTGCTTCCTAGGACCCAAGTGATACCAGCGACACACAAACCGAAATGCCACGCCCGCTCAAAAGTCTCAGCAGAAACCAGAGAACACGGGGACCCGTTCTCAACTCAGACACAGGGGCGTCTTCAGAGCCCAGTGTTCAAACTGGACCCTTGAAGCTGACCTCTGAGTGGGAACGCCAAAGAACGAGGAAAACTGGCAATCTCATTAACTGACATGTCGGGTCACATGAGGACTAACATCATAATTTTTTGAATTTTCTTATTGGAAATCCTTCTAAAATGCTTTTTGTCACTTTCCGCTAAGAGATTTACAGTAACCAAGGCAACCTAAAGCACTGAAGTGACACCAGACTGGGAACCAAGAAACTTGGGAAGTGGTCCCTGTCTGTTGCTACGTGACGTCTGGAAGGTGCCTTTCCTCCTCGGAGCCTCAGAGTCCTGCCTGTGAAGGAGAGGCCAGGCTGAGTTGTCACCGGGCCATGCTGTCCCTGGACCCTGAGCCTGGAGTCTCTGGGCTCATCCTGAAGGACCCGAAGGTCCTTATCCTTCTGACCGCTTCTCGTCAGGACACATCCTGTGACAGTGGCCGCAGAAGGTGGGAAGGAATAAGCTGAACCCCCACCTCCATGGTCGGGCTGTATTTCTCCCAGACCCCTCTTCTGAATTCATCGTTAGTCTTGTGCCTCTATCTCCTAGAAGGGAGACTACCTAACATGAGGGTGAGTGGAGGATGCTGGTTAGCTGGAATCCAGAGCATTGAGGTTTCGCTACAAATAACTCAACGTCCCATCATCTCACACAGTCGTGCAAACATATCCGTGCATGAGAGCTAAGGGAAGAGAGTGTGCGTGGACTGGAGGGGGCAGGGGAGGCCCTGGGGAGGAGGGGTGTGACAGCCTGGGCCTGCTTGCCTGGCAGTGACCTGAAGGCAAGGTGCTGGGTCCTTTCTCTTCCACCACATCACTGCCAAAGGATGAAAAAGGCAACAGACACTGACTGAGAACACACCATGCACCAGGTACAGCTCTAAGCCTGTGAAGTCTATCAACTCACTTAACCAACACGGCAATTCAATCGGACAGGAGTGACCCTCACACCAGCTTCACGGAGAAGGGGACTTCGGCTTGCCACGTTCACACAGCTAGGAAAGCGCTCAAGCCTGCAACACCCACCTCCAGATGCTGAATTCCTAGCCACTCCATGAAGAATAACAATGAGATGAACAAAGAGAGACATGCAGAACAGTTAAGGTGAAGAGACAGCTCGCACAGAGGCCAGGAGCTGGAAATAGGTGGAGAGGAGAGAAGTCAGGGAAGTCCTTCCCTTGCTTGATAATATGGTCGACTCTAGGGTGTCAGGAGAAGTCCCATTCCAGGGGTAGAAAGGGACCAGATCGTCCTCCATCCATCTATTCAACCCAAAGTGCCTACTCCAGTCCAAGCCCCACCCTGGGTGCTGGGGTTACCCACAGATGACTGGGATCCAGCTAAGCCCCCAGAAGTCTGCAGGCACTCTGAAGTCCCCAAATGTTAAGCTTCAGGAACTTGAACTTGAACCACCACCAAGTAGAGAAAAGGAAGACAGTAGCCTAGTGGGAGGCAGGGCCCCCAAAAGAGTTGGTAACAGAAGTGGAGGGAAGCAGAGGGCAAGCAGACGCCTCTCTCTGTCCTGCCCAGCTCTCTGCTGCCCAACACGTGGCAGGCCTTTCCTGAATCCCAGACCTCTCTTCAGAAAGGAAACCAGAGTGGGCAGGGCCTTTGTGTCCGGTCCTCTGCCACGGCTGGTCCCAGCCAAGCTCAGGCCAATGACAGCCTGCACTCTGTGCAAAGGCCCAGGAAGGCGGCCACACCCAGGGAGGGAATTGTGCCCAAGATTACCTCTACTCTCAGGATGCGTGCCATGGCCAGATTAGGAGGATATTTTATCATGCAATTATTCCAAAAAATTAATGTGCCCTGACACAAACAATGTCTAAAATAGATCTCTGCTGTGCTTAGTGTTTATTATTATTCTGCATGAAGTTGGACTTTATTGCAAAAATAGATCTTGAATACCTCCTTTGTGGTCAATAAACATCTCTTCAATAATTGAATTAGCAAGTGAGCAAATTAAAAAATAAACCGAGCCAGGTACTGCCTGCAAGTGTTTCATGTTAAAAGAATTCCATCCCCTCAGAAAAGAATTTGGTGGTAACATCAGAACTTGAGAAGAGCACAGAAAGCACCCAAGGACCAAAGCCTCTTCCCCAGACTGGTGAGACCAGCCCCCCCAGACACACTCTCCCCTGCTCCCTCCCTCCTGGGACAGAAACAACGTGAGCAAGTGCACGAAACACAGCGAGAATTCTAGGGAGAGAATGGAAAAGAGTTGATACGTGCAAACCATAGTCAATACAGAGCAAATAAACTGAACCATTTCTGAAAATTTAAAAATCATCGCAGATCAACCAGGCTACGATTACATCCCGTTTTCCCGGGAGGCCAGTCCCTGACGGAGAGTTATCTACTGTAGGTAGACGCAGGAGGTCCAGACGCAGAAGACAAGGGGGACCACTACTTCCATTGTTACGAGTAGACCTCCAGCCTCCTAGCCAACTTCCAAACTGTCCGGACCAAAAGATCACACGTCTCTCTCTGTGCCAGCTTCCAAAGAGAACAATTCACTTCCAAGTTTGTCCGACCAAGTCTTCCCCCTTGCTGGTTTCCTCCCTCGCTCACTTCTTACCGAACAGGTGCTGGCTGGGCTTTGCTTGCAAACAGGGTACCACATGCCATGGGTGTAGCCATGAACAAAGCCCAGCCCTGGCCTCAAGCAGCTCCCAGCCCCACGTAAGGTAGAAACAAAAGGGCATGGCAGTAGGGCCACCCCCACTTGGTTAACATTGACCCCCCAGCTCCTCAAGTACAAAGTCAGGTGGGAGTGAGGGTAAGTGACCTATGTGCCCCCACGAGGCCGAGGACAGGACACAGGAGAACCCTCGAAGAGCAAGCCCACCTCGCTGAGACCAGGGAGGGCTCCTGCAAGAGGGGCCACTTAGTGAATAGCCCTGGCAGTGACTCCAGTAAGTTAGGTGTGGGGGAGGAGTTTCCTGTTAGGAGTAAAAGTGCAGAGGGCAGAGGGCAGAGGCCAGGAAAGACAGAAACTACTGCTACTAGTTTGGTGTCGCTGGAAGTTGAGAGAGTGGGTGTGTGTGCATGAGTGCAAGCGAGTGAGGTCTGGGTGTGAGTGTGCAGAGGCGCACGCACGTGCACACACCTGTACGTGTGGGTGAGTGTGTGTCTACCCCGGAGGGCAGTGACTAGCCTGAGAGGCTAAGCAGGGGCCCCTACAGCCTCCTAAGGAAGCGGGACCCTATCCTGAGCGCTCAGCAGGGCCGCCCGAGGGTTTTCGGAAGGAAGGCGACCTGAACTGCTCTGTATTGGGGGAGGTTCCCTTCGATGCAGTCAGCTGGAGGAGAAAGGGGTCCCTCAGCTGAGAGACCGCCAGGATCCACAGGGCCAAAGCTGACCCGTGCTGGGCTGGAGGGCACGGGAGAAGCGGGACGGAGAAGGGTTTGTCTGAGGCAGGGAGGGGTCCTTCTCCGCTCCGTGCTCGGGCTGAGAGTGAGAGACAGCTCCGCATTCTGCAGAAGAGCATGTCCTCCGGGGGCAGAGGGCTCGGGTGCCAGTCCTGCCGCTGCACGAACTCACTGTACAACCCGGGGCAGCACCCCGTTCCCCTCTGTGCTCCAGGTTCTCCACCACCTTCCTCGAGTTACCCGGGAGTTCCTGTTTGTGAAGTGGCCACGGTCGGGCCTGGCACAGAGCAAGGGCCACACGAGCACTGGTCTAGTAAAAACCGTCTTCAGTAACTTCCTGGAACGACTGAGCTCGCATCCGCCTGCTTTGCGTTTCCGGGACTTCATCCTCCATCACGGCCCCGTGTGTTTGTGCCGTCTCGGCTCTGGATGACCCGTGCCCTATCACAGGGCCTAGCGCGCTGCGTCACCCTCGGCTGAGAAAACAAAGCCTCTGGGAACCTGTGTCTACTTCGGACACAGTGAGGACTCGAGACGACGCTGCCTTTGCTCCCTCGCCCCTCACCCACATCCGCACTCCCTGCCAGGCAGAGTCCCTTCTGCCACCCCCACCCCCCAACTCTGAAGCGGAACTGCTGTCCCTCCAGCCGCCACTGGTGTCCTGACTGCTGCGTCCCATGAGCCCCACTTAGGACGTCTGGCTTGTTGGGTGCCCCTGTGCCACCCGACACTGACACCTCTACCCCTTTCTCTCTTCCCCAGGTCTGCTGTCTCCCAGGCCTCCTCTCCCAGCCCCCAGGAGCCCTCAAACTCCCTAGGCATCCTGGGCCCTCCCAGGGCCAGGCCGGGACAATCAGCTACAGGTTGCCATCCAGCAGGCCATGAGCACCGCCCACGCACAGCCCCTGCCTCCCTCACACCGAATTCTCCAGCACATGGTTAAATGCCTGATAGTTCGCCTATCAGAAGCTCAAAAATGGTTGGATGGATGGACAGACAGATGGACAGATGGGTGAACACACAGATCCAAACTACTTAACTTCTTCCCTAACTGGCCCAGAAGGCCCAGTAATTATCTGTGTGAAAGCGAGCAAATGCTGAGTCACCAGCAGACTCACCTACTGATGACTCACCTAAGGATCCACTCCAAAGCGCTAGGACTTCCCCTCTGATCGGTAGCTGGACTTCTCATTCAGAAATGAGCCATAATGCCTGGGTATGGCATCCTGATTGGTTGCCATGGCCATGCTTTGACTTCAAAAGGTTCTGGGACTTGGGTTCCAAGGACCATATTGCATTTTTGGACAGAACCGCTCTTCTCCCCCACGCAGGTCTGACTCACAGAGAGACCGGGCGTTTTTGCTTGACCACTACACTTTGCTTCTCAGATGTTCTGTTTTTGAAAAGATCAAAGGGCGGGACGGTTTGAAGGCAGGTAGGGAACACAAGGAGCAGAGGATGCTACCACTACTTTGCAGACACAAATTTAGCATAGAGGCACGCTCTCTGGCAGGTGCCAGAATTACGGGGTGTATGATGTGAGCAGAAGGGGATTGACAAGCCCCCAGAGTATCCTAATTCCATGTACTGAAGTGCAGAAGCCCAGGATTTATGGACTTGTTTATGGCATCAGGAACTGGACGCAACGAATGTGCAGAGTGTACAGGCTCAGAATCCCAGCTAAGGTGCAGCCTCCTCCCCCACCCCCCCTGTTTATCTGGCCTCCCCAAAGCACAGACTGGGGCGGGGATGGAGCCAGGCCTCCTGGGGCACACATTATGAATGACTCAGATGGCACCCCAGAGGAGCCGTAAACAAGAGCGTGAAGGACGGAGCAGGGGGGGGGGGGAGGACAAAGCCTTCCGAGTGACAAGCAAGTGGCTGGGTTTATTCAGGCTGCCTGCCAAAGGGGACTCTGAGTCCCCCGCCCTGGCCCTGTCACCTCTGGGCACTTCCACCCACGAACTGTGGAAGCCTCGGGGGCTTCCACATCATTCCTGAGGAGGGGAAGCGGGCTTGCAGCTCACAGCGGACAGGCACAGAGCCCAGTGAACAGCGCCCCGGCCCCCTGCGCTGTCCCCGCAGAGAGTGGCAGAAAGGGCAGGCTGGGGACTGGCGCAGGAGGGCGGTCACAGGTGTCAGGCACTGAGGCGGGAGGGGGACGTCAGGACACTCGCACGGTGGTCGTGCTCTGAGGAAAGCGCTCTGTGCCACACCCAGAAGGGCCTGTCCTTCCCCAGCCTACACCCTGGACACCTGGAGGCCTCGAGTCCCAGAGCCAACCCCATGAGTCAGACCCCAGACCCTGAACCACGTGGGCCAGGGAGACAGCAATGGCTGAGCACTCGGAAACTCAGATGCGGGGAGTGCTCAGTGTTGTATGGGGGGGGGGAGGGGCGAGAAAGGCTGGGAGAGCCATCAGGCCATGATGTAAGCCCAGCCTTGGAGGAAGGGGAGTGGGAAGCAAGTTCGGGTGAAAGCCAGGCCATCTGAGGAATGTTCTGCAAGGTCTTGGAAGTCTTCAAGCTGGAGCCTTGAGAGCCCTGAGTCTCCCAGAGACAGGCGTGCCCGTGTCCCTGCCACACCAAGGCACATGTGCCATCTGGGTCGGTGAAGCCCCATGGCCGGAAGACTGCGAGGCGGAGTCCCAAGGCAGCTGCAACATTTTACGAACCCCCGGTGGTCTCTGTGCACATTTAAGGGCAGAGGCCGTGTTCTAGAGCACGGGGGCAAATCTCCTCTACACGGGGCCAGGCGGTCAGCCCTGCACGGCCTCTGCTGCTGCGATTCCACCCAGCCATGTGGCACGGAAGGAGCCAAGGAGAGCCCATGGGTGTGTCTGCGTTTCAGTAAAATTTCACTTTCAAAACTGGTCTTCAGCTTTGGAGCAGATGCGGCCCTGAGGTCATCGTCCACCCAGCTCTGCTCTAGAGTCGTGGGAATTACGCTTTCTGAAAGTACCAAACCCCGTCTTCACCTGAGACAGATGAGATGGGAGCCGCTCCTGCGGAAGGCCGGAGGGGAGCTGCCGGAAGGTCTGTGCCTGGCAGCTCCCCTCGGAAGCCCCTGAGCCGCCTGTGTGGACAGCAAAAGCAGAATCTGGAAGCCGCTGCCCCACTTCTCCACAAAAAACCTCGAGTTTCAGACGGCTCCTCATTCTGAATGGATTCCCAGTGATCTAAATTTCTACTTTTCTGCCCAGTAAACACAACTGAGACTCTAACGCTGCTCAAAGTCTTCCGGGTAACCAAAGAGAACCAGGCATGCGCTTGGCTCCTGGGGGACTTCAGCACACAGACATGAGACGCACAGCACCAATAAGGCAGGAAGCAATGTGCGCCAGAAAACCACACGAGACAGGCTTCGGGGGGTGGGAGCACCCTTTGGGGTAGGGGACCCAGGAGGGCTGCATGCACGGGGGGGCCAGCCCCGGACTGTCGGCCGAGGGGCAGGGGACAATTGCTTCACTTGTACCAGCAGACACTGCTCTCTTCTGGAGGGCCTTTCTGATTCACCTTGTATACAAGCAAACTCACAGATCTCATCCTAGTCAAGGCAGGTGAACAGAACCCACCCCGGAGCCCCACGATTCTCCCACTCCACGGGGGGTCAGGGGCTGCTCAGCCCGAAATGCACGCCCAGGCCCCAGGCACTCACTCTGACTCTGAGCAGGGGTGCAGCGAGGGAAGAGGCAGCTGGGACATGATGGGTGCAGTGGGGTGGTGGGGGAACTTGTCTCAGAGGAGCTCCGGGAAAGGCCTGGCGTGGCTCAGTGGCTCCCATTGAGTCCTACTGCATAAAGGGGGAGACAGCACCTGCAGCCCTCCCTCAAAATCCTCTTTACATCCATGTTGACACGTCTGTGCCTGCGAATCTGTCTTCTGTGAAGTTCCACCCTCCACGCAATCAAAGCTCCTCCCCTCGGTGCAGAGCTCCCGTACTGGGAAAAGGGGTGGCCAGCTCATTACTCAGGTGTCATTCCAAACGACGACAATGACAAAAAGCTGCCAATATGCCCTAAACAAGAGGCTTCCGACCTGACGCCTGCAGACTCTGGCCACCAGGAAACCCAGAGAACCCTCAAAGTAACGTCAACTGCACAAACCTGCACGCTTCCCTGAGGGGGGATTTAGTTTTCATCACATTCTCAGAAGGGTTGGTGACCTTATATGAACTTCGGGACCCTTGTCCAGCTTATTCAAATGAATGCTGCCCAGGCTACAAAGAACAAGTGAGTTTAAAAGATAAGCGTTCCTCCGGGCCTCCGACTGCACCGTGGTCTCAAGCGCCTTGAGACCACCGTGTAAAAAGACCCTGTCTACCACCACTCCCCGACGGGCGAGCAAGCTGACACTCTAAGGAACTGAAGTGAGCATCCCGCCTAGGTAGAAATTAGAGGTTCATGAGTCAGACGCAAAGACAAGGAGGTCACTCGGGAACGATGGCCTCCATGGTGACGGCCGCACGGGGAACCGATCCCTCGGCTCACGCCTCGTGCTGGGCACTGACATACATGACCGGTTTGGACACCCTAATATGCTGCAAGACATTGTCTCGTTTTTCGAGGTGAGGAAACCAGGCCTCAGAACAGTGTGATGGATGCCAAAGATCCTGGCGCCGATGAGCGTCAGAGACGGGGTCCGACTCCAGCTTCATCTGGCTCCCGGGTTCTGCATCAGGAGACGCTCTGAAACTTGGACTCTCACAGGGGAAAACTCATCTTTGAGTCAGGGACCGTTTCTTAGACACCTGAGTGCTCCCCACAGTGCTCTGCATGGTGAGGCCCCCCCCCAAATATTTGCTGAACGAAGAAACCTGGGCCAGGGCTGCAGTCCTGCCAGAAACTCACGGACTCGGCCTCCTGCGGCCTGGCGCTGCAGGTGGCTGCTCTGCTGGGCAAGTTCAGGGAACATTTGAAATCAATTATGGGTGAGGAGAAACCTATTAAAAGGGTTTTTTTCTGTGTATGCTGGGGGTGAGGGAGAGGAAAGGAAGTTGAGAAGCGGGGAGAGGAACAGGATGGTTTCAGGGTTGGGTGCGGGAGTTTTCACCCCGGGACGGCACAGAATTTGGCTTCTGTCCACTGCTGAGTTCCAGTGGTCGGTCCCAAAGGGGTCCCGACCTCAGGCTACTCCCAGGGGGCACCCACCCCTCAGCTGCAGCTGCACACGGAGCTGCCTAGACCTCACTGCTCTGCTTCTGACCTATAGGAGAGCAGCAGCTTCATGAGGTCTCATTTTCAGCATCACTCCCCTCTGCGGGCCACAGAGGCCCGCACTGTCCTTGGCGCTAAAGGATGGCCTTCTGGCAATCCGTTCTAGAACACAACTTCCTCTTTTGGGTGTGAGTTTGCGGAGAGGGTAGGAGGTAACCCTAGCTGATGTTTTTTTTTTTCCCCTAATTTTCATTCTGGAAAATAAAGCTCTTTTCAATTAAAGTATAGTTGACATACGGGATTATATTAATTTCAGGCATACAACATAGTGATCAGACATTCTCGTACCTTACCAGTTGCTCAAGGTCATAGTCACACACCCCCAAAATGCCAGTGCGGCCCCTTCACATAGATCCTGAAAAAAATTTGGATGAAGCGGACCCTAAGGGATGCCTACCAGCCACCCTGTGGGAGGGGATGATTAAACACAGCCCAGAGGCCAGGGCAGAGACAGCCCTTCAGGAAACCAGAACTTTCCCCACAACGTGGCTTCCAAGGCTGGCCAGCTCTCCTGTGCGTGCAGCAACACTGCCACCTAGTGCCCTGTGTGGGAAGTTTTCCCCGATGCCCCACATCTCAGGGGTCCCTCTCCACTTTGGCTGGTGTCTTTGATGAAGACGTCTTTGATTATGAGAAAATGCCCCTGGTGAATAGATGGAGAACCAGGGCACCAGACCTAAGTTAGGGCTGTGGAGACTGAGTTTTGGGGACTGCTGGGAAAGAGTGTGGGAGCCAAGTCCTGCAGCACCAGGGCCAGCCCAGTGCAAGTGAGTGGCTGAATCGCTTTCAGTCCCAGGAACAGGACCTACTAGCTGCCATCCAACACTGGGGAGAGGGGGATCTGTCATCCCAGGAACAGGACCCCGTAGCTGCCACCCTGCCCCGGGGGCAGCGGGGGGGCAGATGCAGTCACCCCAGGAACAGGCCTCAACCTGCTAACATGGCCAGGGAGAGGGCAAGAGAGGAAAATGCACCATTCTCTTAAGGGGAGTAAATAAATGCAAATAAGAGACCTCTCTGCCTTAGAGGGGCTGTCTTTGACCTTGGCCCCAGCAGAGTTCTCCACCACGGCTCATGAGGCATAGGAGCTATGCACAGTGAGAAGAAAGGGATGTCTGAGCCCCCCGGAGTGTGGTTGCTAGAATCCTGAAGAACGAGGACCTGTTCCTTTTCCCCATTTTCCCAGACTTTTAGCCTAAATCTTTCCTGAACAATTACTGATGTGCTCAAGGCTGAAGGGAGACATAGGGTGGAAGCTGGAGAGGAGACAGCCCTAGGCAAACCCCCCCCCCCACTTTCCTGGTGCAGACTTGAGGGGAAATACCAGTACACCAGAGAGGCCACCTTGATTTGAAGAGCGAGAAACCCCAGAAGCTAGACTGTCTGCAAAAGATTCCCTGCCCGATTTTACATGCTTAGGGAGGTTAAGAGGGTTCAAATGGGCGCTTTGGAGAAGGATCTGAGTGTGTGTGTGTAGCAGTGACGTGGGGGGGCAACTGGTGGGGATGGACAGGTGGTCATGGGAGGGGGTGGGGGAGATGTCACCGGGAGCGCTGTAAGTGAAACCAATCGAGATGAGACAGGAGGACACTGAAGGGTCAGGATAGAGGCCAGGGACCCCCACTCAGGAGTCTGCCTCCCCAGGTTTGAGGTTTAACAACCCAGAGCAAGTCTCTATGAGCCTCTCTCGTGTGTTGCTGTTGGGTCTTTCCCTAACGCCTCCCTGGAAGCCAGGGAACTGATCCCAGAGCCGGGGCTGCTACTGTGAGGGGAGGGGTGAACAGAGCCTCGGACCTGGGCGAGACGGTGAGACTGCCCCCCCCCTTCCGCCGTCCCGCAGATGGGCACCGGGAAGCCAGATCAGGTGGCACGGAGGTGTCATCTGGGAAAAGCAGCGGCATTGCCAAGCCTGGTCAGATAATCATCTTGTTATTTCTTCCACTTGGCCCTGGAACAAGGGATTCCTTTGCCTCCGTCTCTACCCCCACCTATGTGACAGCCCAGCCTTGCACCCTCTCCCCACCCCCACCCCCCGCCTCGCACCCTCTCCCACCCCAAAATAAAGTGCGGTAAAGCCACAAAACTCTCCAGTGCTCAGCGTCTGGGAATCCCAGCTTCCAAAGGAGAAATCGCAGCCAGAAAGGGGAGACAGCGTGTCCAGCAGGGGTGTTGCAGCAACTCCCCACTGAAGAGGCTTTCCCTCCTAGACTTCGCCCTCTAGTCTGAAGCTCATTTGCAGGCGTCCAGTGACCTGAGACATTCATTTTTTGTCTGCACAGCCGTCAAGCGCTCCCTGGCTACAGAGCTCCATGCCCAGGGGGCCCCGGGCGGGCTCTGTGCTGCTCCCGTTTCCGTCTCCACGTACTGGGACTGGAAACACCCACAGGTGTTGTGGACGATCCAAACAAATAAGCTTCAAGAGGTCCTACATGTGCCTAGCCTCAGGTGAGGTTCTGTCGCTGGGGGCGGGGGGCCCCAAAGGGATGACATGGAATGATGAAGTGTCAGGTGTCATCCCCAACCTGTGTTTGAAACAGTTCCCTTCAGTAAAACAAGGGAGCCGGTTCTTTCTAACCCCACCCTTTCCTGCGACCTGCTGGGTGCCTGCCTGGGAAAACTGAGATCTGAGTGTAGTGGGAAACAGGTGTGGGTGACGCCCCCAGAGGCTGCCTGCAACAGAAACCGTGGCGTTACACAAGGTGCCTTCTCAGGCTCCTCTCACGATCACCAGGGCTCGCAGCCAGGTTCCTGGCTTGTGAGTGCCCACACTTTCCAGGGGACCCCTATGTCCCTAGGCTCACATGTGACTAGGAGGGGACCCCAGGACCTGAACCAGATAGGAGCTATCTGCTAAGTTCAAAGACAGGGCACTTATCCAGACGCGGTGGCTGAGCACCTGGCCGTCTGGTGCTCTGGCTGCCCGGCCCAGCCCAGGCGCGACTCACCACCCAGGTCCTTGGGCTCTCACAGGGCTTCAACTTGCCTGGGTCTCTCCTACTGGACTATAAGAAATGGTGTGTGAACCTCATCCCCAGTGACAAAGAACTGGGGGTCTTCCCCTTTAAAGAGGAGTGAGAGAGTAGGCTGGAGGTCTCCAAAGTGCCAGCACAGTGAGCAGGACCACAGACTGATACAAGGGACAGACCCTCTGTGGTCACACAGTCATCACTGTATCACTATTGTAGGGAGGCTGGGAGCCCTGCTGGGCTGGTGCAGAAAGCCTCTTACCCCCTCTTCCTGGCCAGCCCTTCCTGGTTTTCCTGCTCCATCCATCCCTTCCCCTCTGCACCCCCATGGTCTGACCCCATCAAAAATGAAGCCAGTCGTACCCCGAGGAGCAGGGGAAGCCCAGGAGGGGGGTATTACCTGCAATGATGGCTGGGTTGCTCTGACCTCCCTCCGGCTTCACCCAGGCTTCCACTGTGAACGCCTCCCGGGGAATCTCAGCCAGCACTTCCGGACGCAGCAGCAGCCTCTCCCGCCTCCCCGAGAAGTACAAGACGGGCAGTCCCCCTCCGTGGGAGTTCGAGGTCTCGGCTTCCTGGTAGGGGTTCCCTTTGCCATTCTGGACACTGTCCTCCGAAGGACTGGTTCTGACCCCATGCTTCAGGGGACGCTTAGGCCAACGCTGGAAATGCTGGGGAGAGACATTGAGGTCTTTGTGCACACCCTCTGCCTGCCCTTTTGCCACCTGGCGACGTCGCCTGGTCTTGGCCAGACCCTGCCTTTGGGTCTCTGGTTCGGGTGCCCTCTGGTGTGCGAAGGTGGTGGTCATGGTGGCTGCCGTGGCTGAGCGTCCCCCAGTCCCAGCCTCACCTAGAGATTCCTTGGATCCTTGATCATCAAGATGAACACCATCGTCTCCCAGCAGCTCTGACTGCCGGACAGGACCATCCCCTACCCGCAGGGCAGCCGGCTGCTCAGCCTCACTCCTCACGGCTGCTCTCGGGGTCAGGGCTGGGCCAACCCTGCTCACAGCCATCTCCTGGGCGGTGGGCAACCTGCGTCCTGTGTGGTGGGTGCCCAGATCCCCCACAGGATAGGGCCTCAGGGAGCTGCCAGGACTGCTGGGGTAGACCCCAAACAGGTGATGCTGGGGAGAAGCTCTGGGTCTTCGGACCTTGGTGCCCAGCCAGCAGCGCTCTCCTTCCGATGGCATCTCACTCAGGTGTCCCCTCTGAGCCAGGGACCGCTTGTGTGGCCAGCCCGGCTTGGAGCTGGCCGGGCTGAGCGCCCACCCAGCCAGGATCACCAGGCTTAGTCCCAGGATCTTTAAGCACATCATGCTTCCCCCAGCTCTTCACACAGAACCAGAAGTCAACTTCTGGGTACCACACTGGGATGATGGGGGGACGGGCTGGAGAGAAAGAGCTGGCCAGCCGTGGACTCGCGGTCACCGGGGAAACGTTCACAGACCAAACTTTTTCAGGCAGCCCCAAAAGAGTGCCTCTCCTGGCTACCTGCTCCGGGGCCCGAGCCAGGCGGTCTCCACGCCCCAGCCAGCGTGCGCCCTCACCTCTCCCTTCACCTCCCTCCCTGCTCCAGCTCGGTCCTCGCAGTGAAGCTCCTTTCCCTGGGTTCCTTTGAATTTCCTCCAGAGAGCTCAGGTTTCTCCTTTTTTACCCCCCTTCTCAGTAGCCCCTCCCCTCGCTGATTCTAGAGGAGGGACACGTGGACAGAAGCCAGAGCCTCTCAAACACACACTCGCTCACAAACATGTAGCCCTCGCAACCTGAAATCATCAAAAAGACCCTTCTCCTCTGATGTCCACTTTGGTCCTTCCCAGGAGCTCCCTCCTTTCCGTAGTCCTTCACCTAAATTACAGTCACCTTCGAACAAACGCCCAGAAGGAAGTGTATGCAGATGCACAGAGTCTTATGCTAACGGAAAAGGGCAAACAGCATCGGGGAGCACAAAGACCCAAGAGGGCACTTAACTGTCACTCTGCAGGTGTGTCCTCGGCCCGAGTCCTTCCAGCCTCCGGTCTGCCTTGCAGGTCACAGAGCTCCTCTCAGCTCCAGGCTTGGGGTGGTGGAGTGTTGAAGGTTTTGTTTTTGTTTTTAAATCCCCTTCCGACTGGTCAGTATGTTGCAGGTCTCTGTCAAGTGCTCCTTTGGGCTGCTGGTCTGACGCCCTAATAACCTGATGAGTCTGAGAGCCTTGGACTCGACCTTCTTGGAGACTTGTGGGTCCCTGGGAAGATGGACAAGAGAGTGAGAAGAAGAGCCCATACTTCAGGGAACCTGCTCGCTCCGGCCCCTCCTGCTCCCCATCTCCCTTCCTCTCTGCCTAGAATTATCTCCTCGGTTGTTTCATTTAAAGACCACGATGATGTCAAAGCTAATAAGTTCAGTGCATCACTCCACCCACTCCCTGTCCCCTCCTTCCCCCCGACAACCCCCCACCTCCCCGAGGCACAGGGCACAGATGCCACTCTCGGTTTCCCCAAGAAACATCTCGGGCTTCCTCTCTCAGCAGCCGCAGCCTACACAATCAATAGCCAACAATCAATACGGTGTTGGAGCCCTCTTCTCTGTATGTCTCCCCCCGCCCGTCTCTCTCACACACACATACTCACTCACACACTCACACACTCACACGCTCACGTGTGTCGGGAGCAGCCCTGCCTAGCAAACCCACACCAGCCTTTTAGGGACTCCTCACATCTCTTTCTTCTGCTTTGCACAAACCTCCTGTATTTTTTTCTCTTATTTGAATCACTTGGGATTTAAAACAAAACACCCCAAATGCACTGGATACAGGACATTTGAAAAAAAGAAGAAAACCAATTACCCTGCCATAAGATGCTGATTACACTCTCTGAAGTTTCTCACTCTGGCTACTAAAAGTCACCATGTGCTGAGTGAACAAATAAACAAACGAGATGCTCAGAATAAGTAATTCGCAAAAATGAGCAGCTAGACCCAAGCAAGTATTTTTCAATTGATCTGACATGAATGGCTAGGATGGGGAAGTACCTACTGTGATTTTCGCCTCTGTAATCATGCTGCCTAAATGCAGGCTACCTCAAGGAGTCTCGCATGCGTGCACACACACACACACACACACACAGCACGGTTCTCATTCTCAACACAGGCAAGGGTGTTTGGCCTCAGGTAGGCACAAAATAGGTGGAGAGATAATAGTGGGTCCTTGGTTGAATAATAAGGAAAATCACTTGTCCTTCTACAATCACCGCTTGTGTTGCCCAAACAGAAAACCTACAGCCCACAGAGTTCGGAGTCAGATCACACCGCCTCTTCTGCTTTGGGTCTCCTCGTGGTCTTCCCAGCTCCTCTGCCCCAGCCAATCACCGATTTCTTTAAGGATGCTGTACCCCAAACACCCCCTCAGGGGCATGCCCTGTTTCCCTGGGCTGTGTCCCCTGGAGACCCAAAGCGAGTCCCCCAGAAAGATATCAGTACAGCCACGTGGACACCACTGAACAGATCTGTTGGCCCTGGACTACCCTTATTCCTCTTATCATCTCCATCTCTCCCTTTGCTCCCCCGACTCTGCCCTTCATTTCTTTATATTTTTCCTGAAGCAGCTCAGTAAAGGCCGGGGCTTTGGGAAGGGGTAGGGGGAGATGTAGGGGAAGACAGAAAAGCAGAGTAGGGAGAGGGAGATGGGAGAGAGAGAGAGAGAGCGTGAGAGAGCAAAAACCAGAAAAAAAAAGGAAGGAGAGGAAGCTTAGTTTAAAATGGAGGGAAGACACCCAGGTAAGAAAAGGAGAAGTAAACTCCCCCCACCCCGTCATGCCACCCCCACAACCCCCAGAAAAAGGATTCCTACCATTCATTTCAGGAAGGAGGGATAACGCAGCAAGGAAGCAGCAGCCGCGTGCACTGCTCCCCCATTCCTGTGGGAATGATCTCGCAGGCCCATAGGTCTCTCCTGGCTCTCAGCCGCTAATAATCCATTCATCAGCTTTCAAGAAGCCACACAAAACTCAAGCTTCCAGTTTAGTTTCTCTCCCTCTCGCCTTCATTCCTTTGCTCACCACTCTCCTTCAGCTCTTGGCAGTCCAAAGTTTAAAAAAAAAATGTTGAACCATGTCTGTGTTTTCCTCCTGTTGTAACTTTTGCTGGGACATCATAACCCTGCCCACCAACACCCCACCTCTCGCTCTCCTTTCCACCCCACCCCTCAGCAGCCCCCTGCCCTCGAGATACCCCCCACGGAGAAGCTGGGCTCCTGTCAGTTCCAACGTGTGAAAACACAAAGCCACTAGAAGGTGCCCCCCTCTTTCCGAGGTCCCCCTCCTCTCTCTCCCCTCCCTGCCTTACCCACCGCTCGGCCACGGCTTTTAACAATGATCCCATCTGTCTGACATGTGCGGAAAGGTGGGCTGGCCTCAGCTCCTCTGTCCAGTGCACCAGATCAAAAACACAGCCGTCCCCCCGCCCCAATTCCATCACACACACACACACACACCAGACCCCAGCGAACGTGTGAGGGAAGGCAGGCTCCTACAGCACCCACTCGGGATGCCAGGGAGAGCGACACCAAACACACCACAGGAAACACACACTCACACGCAGCTATCAGTTCTGTGGCTTATTTGTTTATGACGCACGCCCGCACCCCAGTCCCCTACCCCGCTCCCCTAAGCCCTGCCACTCCGCAAGTCCACGGACTGGAAAGCGGGTAGAATCTGTTTTGAAATCTCCAACAAGAGGGTTTTCCCCCCTTTTTTTCACTCCCAAGCACTATCTGTGGCGATCAGACTGGAGCAGGGCTGCCAGCAAATGCAGGAGGCCCCTTCGAGGGTACAGGCTTTCAGACCAGCGAGACCAGAGGGAATGGATTTAAGGACACACAGCAGGAGCTGGCTGAATTTATTTTATTTTGACGGGGGCAGCTGGGGGAGGAATATCATTGCTGAAATGCCCAAGGCTTGAAGGGAAAGGATATGGATTTCTTAAACAGTTTTTGCAAGAGGAGCGGTGTCTTTCTCTGCAGGTAAATCTATAAGGCAAGAAATTGGAGCCTAGAGATAAACAAGGATGAGTGGGAGGGGGAGGGCAGGGGAAGGAGGAAAAAACACAGGGAGAGGGGTTGGGGAGATGGGAAATGGAGGGAGGAAGGAGGGGAGGGGGACAGAAAGGGGGGCAGAAAGGGGGCCAGGGGACAAGGGGAGGGAGGGAGGGAGGAGAGAGGAGAAAGGGGGAAGGAGGGAGGGGAGAGCAGGGACGGAAGAGGAAAAGAGGGAAATGGAGGGGGGAGGGGAAGGAGACCAAGGGAGAAGAGAAAAGTCTGGGAGGAGAAAGGACTAAAAAAGAGAGGAGGGAGAACGAGACAGAGAGGAAGGGAGAAAGAGAAGGAGGCGGGGAGGCACATGGAATATGGAGACCAGGGAGGCAGCTCAGACCCACGATGCTTCGACGTAAAGAAGCCACAGGGGCAGGTGAGGCGGGACACGGCCAGACGAGGTGGAGGCTGGGTTTTGTAACCAAGGACACTCACTCGAGGGGCCCGCTGTTGTTGACTGGGCACATTCTCTAACAATCCGATGGGTTCTGCCTCGTCTCCGTAAGTAACCCTCTTCCCTCTCCCTGCCTGCCCGTGTCTCCTTCCCCTGTGGCCACCGGCCTTCGTCCACCTTTTCTTTCCCAGCAACCTCTTCCCCTGGAGAATTCACAAGGAAAATGTAGACACCCTCTCCTCCCCTCCAAAAAAACCCTATTTGCCCCTTCCTTTGCTTCTACCCGTGGAGGGTCCTGGGTCCTCTTGTCTGAAGCCTGAGCTGTTTGTGATAATCTGCACTTCATTCCAACCCCATTTACACTGTGTTTCCTTTAAGCCAGGATATCAGAGCTGTTTTGCTTGTGTTTGCTGCCACAGTAGGGCTGGTCAGTTTCCACCAGCATTGTCACCAGCACTATCGAGAGTCTCTGAACACAGGGAGGAGCCAGTCCAGTTGGCATCCACCTGCGGTACAGAGCATTCATGGGAGGGAGGCTGGGGGAAGAAAGGGTGGGGCGGGGGGAGACCCCTAGACACAGTCACGGGTCCTCGCTGACTCTCTGATTCCCAAATCTGATCCCTTGAGGGACAAGCTCATCTGGGAGGCAGCCAGGGAGCGTAGTAATGAAACCTTCCCAGAACACAACCAAACGCGGTATCTATATATAGGAGCAGAATCTGTTTTAGCTACTTGCAGTCTGAAATGACACCCGGAAGCAAACATTTCAGCAATATGTTTATTGGAACTGTATTCAGCTAGAGCTGGAGAGAACGAGCTTCCCCGAAGGCTCTCGCTCCACAGCTCAGGGCTGTTGTTCTCTGCCCCCCACACTCCCCCACCTTCTCCCCAGTCTCCAGCACCCAGAGCTAAGAGGCAGTGTCTCTATCACTCATGGGGGTCACTGGGGATTCCTTCGGGGTGACCGAGCACAGCCCATGTTTTCACGGGTGAGGGAAGGGGAAAAGTCACACAATTAAGAGCCAGGCCACATATGGCCTCCAGGCCTCCTGAATCCCAACCCAGGTTTCCCCTGCGCTATCTGCACCTGCCTTGCTGTCTGCCACCCACCGCCAATCGGGGGGGACTGGAAGGCAGAACGAGACTGGCCTCCCAGGGTCCACATCTGGGCAAAACAACCCAGGGAGCAGAGTCACACGGCACTCACAAGGAAACGCGGATCTGGGCTTCTCACTCCTCCTGACACATCTGGAGCCAAGAGAGGCCCTTTGGGTTGAACTGAGTGGAGCTCAGTATGTTAGATGATCGTGCCCTTTTCCACAACACTAGTACTGTTATAACTTGTTAGCGATGTAAACGGCAAAGTGTTTTTGCAAAGTGCCTTTCATGCAACTAGATCAAAGTATTTCCTCCACAGGTTAGGCCTCCCACCCGCTTAGGAGAGGTAAGGCAGGGGCAACAGGCCACAGATGAATTTCCCCCAGTGACGGCCCCTATTGGGTAAGTGTTTCCTGTAACGTTTCAGGCCTTGGAACCAGCTTGGGGAGGCCTGGTGCTGCGGGAGGGTTAAGAGCAAGGCTGGACCCTGCCCTGCTCATGGGAAGGAAAAGGCTCTGCAGGGCTTGGCCTCAGTGAGGATTGCCTCTGTGCCCTGAGTCTCCTCAACCGGCAGCCTCCCGACAAGGACAACCAGACGTGGTATATACTTGCTCCGCCTTTGACCCAAAGCACCTTCCTGTGCATTCCTTCCTCCTCACCACGAGGACGAAAACATCTGTGAGCTGTGCACCTCAGTAAACCCAGGGCAGAGGGCGGGAGAAAAACGGAGGCAGGGCGGAGCCAGGGGCTTTGGATTCTGAATACGGTGTCCTTCTCTTCTGCATCCTGCAGGATGCCAAGGACCAGAGCACAGTGACATTGCCTGGTCGCGGTTAAGGGCCACTCTGTAACTAAACTCTGCACTGAGCTCTCACCTTGGCCCTGAGGGAGCGCGTGGACCCAGACTTTCTGGAGCAGAGCTGGCTTCTAGTCCCGGTTCCATCGACTAATAGCCCTAACTAATCAAATAACCAGTCCCCAAGTGCATGCTGGCCCACGGGCAGGGCCCTGCTCGGCCGGCCCTGCACGAACTGCCTGACCTTGGGTGGGGGAGCCACCTGTCAAAGGAGGAGGCTGCAACAGCAGTTCTCCAAGCCCCCTTCCGGGCCACACTTGAGGTTCTCCGATTTTTCAACTCAACGCTTTTCTAAGATTCTGATTCCTCAGTGATTAAAAAAAGCAACAGCCAGTGCCCACTTCCTGTAACTATCCGAGAGACTTGAGTGCACCTTCCCAAGGGACGCCCCTGAACTTTGAGTTTTTACAGAAAGCCCCGTGGCCAAGTGTAACGCCACCGTAACACGAGCGGCAAGAATAGGTGGAAGCGTTTGAGCTGTGATTCTCGAGGAGGAAGTCCAGTGTATTTACCAAATGCAGTAACAGAACACACAGTACAAGTAGGGAAGCGGCTTTCCACCTTGATGCTGTGCTGGAATCTTAAACTGGGTAATCCTCACAAAACAGTGGTAAGAACAGTATTAATGATAACTTTCATTACTTGCCACATGGCAGGTGCCGTCTGAGTCACTTTACACAGAGTAGTTGATTCAGACTTCACATCAGTTCTGTGAGGGGGGCACTTCTGCGATCCCCATTTTCAAATGAGTCATAGGAATAGTAGCCAGCGTTTACTGAGCACATAGTGGGTGCCCAATGTAGCAACTACTAGTCAATGTAAAGCTACTAAACAAGGTGTATAAATTATCTCATTTAACCCAACAACGAACCTAGCAGACAGCTCCACTATGAGCCCCATTTCTAGACGGGAAAACTAAGGCACAGAGGGTTTGAGTCACTTACCTGAGCCCAAATGCCTTGAAAAGCACTGCCCACCTCCAGGGCCCTCGCTGGTAACTCCCACGCTACACCGACTCTTCTGGAAGCACATGAACGCACCCCGGAGATGACCGGACCCCTACACACCACAGCCAGACTCTTCCCAGCGAGGACGTCCCGGTGGTCTCTCTGGAGCATCCTCCGTTACGTCTTTTCCTAAAGTCCCCTCTGGTGGAGGGTCCGATGCCTCCGAGAAAGGTAGGCCCACTGCCAGCAGCAGCCAGGGGCTAACTCCACCCCTGCCGACGCTAAGGTGCCTTCCCCAGATGCCCAAAGATGCCTGTTCTCACGGCCCTTGCCAAAATCTAAGAAAACCAGTCACTTCCCTCACTCACGAACTCCAACTGGGAGAAATCATGCAAGATAGATAAATGTCGAGTTAGCCCTATCACTAATACAAACGCTTAACACTAATAACAGCTATTAGTTGATGGTCTATTAACCATCATAAAATGTATACTTTCTGGATTAAGGTCAACTGTGACATGGAACTCCGGGCTTTAGCCCAGATTCTGAATACTCAGAGGGGCTCCTGGCGTTTCATTGCTGAGATGTGGTCCACGGGTAAGTACAGCCACACCTCGGTCCTCGTCGGCTGCCGCCCTCATCCAACCCAGTACTTGTCGCGTTGTGATGAGAAAAAGATGTTCTGGCACTTGGCATTTGCCTGGGGCTCGCTGCACTTTCTAGAACTTGTATGAGTCACTACTCTGCCCCACGAGAGAAAATGCTTCATCGCTAGGTACTGAGGTGCCACTGTATTTCAAAACAGATGTGCCCCCCAGATGTCTTTAGGAAAGAGAGTGGGCCTACGGAAAAGAAAAATTTCCCCTTCTGCCCTGACCAGTGTGACTCAGTGGGCTGGGTGTCATCCCACAGAGCAAAAGGTCGCCTGTTCGATTCCCAGTCAGGGCACATGCCTGGGTTTCACGTTTGGTCCCTGACTGGGGTATGTTCAAGAGGCAACCAATCAGTGTTTCTCTCTCACATTGATGTTTCTCTCCCTTTCTTTCTTTCTCTCTCCCTTCCCTGCTCTCTAAAGATAAATAAAAACTCTTTAAAAAGGACAACACTTCCCTTCCTAAACCCCAGCACAGCCATTCTGAAGGTCCAGCCCCAGCAGGAGGCGGGAACACAGACCAAGGCAGCCTGAAGCCCTGGGCGTCGGAGGCCCCCCAGCCCGCTCCACAGGAGATGCCAAGGAAAGTGCCAGCTCCTTCTCTGCAGACTAAACTCCACCAAGGTGGTCTGGTGTAGCGGGCAGGCTCTGTAGGTGACAAATACGGGTTCTAATCTGGGCTCTGCTCCCATGGCCTGTGTGGTCTCCAGGACAAGACTGGGCCTGAGCCACACGTGAGAGGCTGGAATAAGACACATTTCTCAGCACGAGGCACAGAGTCAGTGCTTAATAAACATTAGTACCACAGAAGACATCCACTCCTCCACACTGTCCACCTACAACTTTCCTCCTGTAAGCTTTCGGTCACTCTCAATGATCCGTTTGGATGCCAGTTCTTAGTCGTTCCAATTGCTCTTTGTTCATCTAAATCTGTCATTCCCGGGGGTCCCCAAAGCCCCTTGCTTTGTAGCAGATATCTTGTCCTGAAAATTCAAACACAGCATGACCTACCTGACAGGATTTCAAAGTTAAGTCATTTGAAAACCAACATTTATAGTAAAGGTAAATGAATTTCCATGTGTACCTAATTTCTGATACGAATGCGTTAAAGAACAAACCAGACCCTGGCTGGTGTAGCTCAGTGGATTGAGCGCGGGCCTGCGAACCAGAGGATCGCGGTTCGATTCCCAGTCAGGGCACATGCCTGGGTTCCAAGCCAGTTCCCTGCAGGCCAACTCCCAGCAGGGGACGCATGAAAGGCAACCATACATTGATGTTTCTCTTCCTCTCCTTCCCCTCTAAAGATAAATAAATAAATAAAAATCTTTAAAAAAAAAAAAAAAAAAGAACAAACCAAAGGCCGGAACTCACTTTTCATGAACAAGTTTGCTTCCAGGGACATAAGAAAAGGATGGGCCACAATTCCAGGTGCCCTCTTGGTGCCGGTGCACCGAAATTGGGGCAAATCTGTCAGTAAATGTTGGCAGCAGTCACATGACGGCACGAGCTCCAAGTGCGGACCGGCAGGTGGGCGTGTGGGTGACTCAGGTACGTGAACAGCCCTTGGCATTGACGGTGCCATTTCCTGAA
This sequence comes from Sturnira hondurensis, assembly GCF_014824575.4. NCBI lineage: Eukaryota > Metazoa > Chordata > Mammalia > Chiroptera > Phyllostomidae > Sturnira > Sturnira hondurensis. Next base: position 7,238,534 of record NW_028094846.1, on the reverse strand, counting down.
ACGGGAAACAACCCTTTGGCAAAATCCACAAACAAATCAAAAGGCAAACCTTCCTTCGATAACACATTATTTGCCTTCCTGGGAAAGTCAACTTAAAGCGTAGAAAATAACATTTGTGACGCAGCGTGTCTACTGCCTACAGAGCAGCTCCTTGACTCTGCAGCTGTGATCAGTTTTTTGTCCACAGGAGCATCTGGACAAACGTTGGAGAGTCGAGCAGGACGCAGGGGGATTCATTCTGTGGGACTCCTCCTGCGACACAAGGCCGCCGAACACCCCTGGCATTAATTAACGCCAGCAGTAACCTGTGACCACTGGGACCCCGAGACCGCCCTCACTACCTTCCAGGTGCCCCCCGGGCACAGCCCTTCCCCCGAGGAGCGGCACTCGTGTAAACCGATGGCAAAATCTCATACAGAGGAATCTGGCTGAAGCTCTCCATACCCGCTCAGGGCTCACAAGGGAGGAAGTCAGGTGGAGGCTCCCAACTGCATTTTGGGGGCTTTCTGGTGATGCAGCTGAAAGGCATGCTCCTCAGTCATGGTGGGAACTGTGTGTCTCACATACATATACCCAAAACGCACACAGCATGTTCTACCTAAACACTCTAAATGTCAGCCGGTGAGCTCCTTGCTCCAGCGTAGTTTACTCAGTCCCATCAATCTCCCTCCACTTAAAAAGAAATAGAAAACAATATCCAGCATTATGGCTCTCAAAATTCCAATCATGGGTCTGGGTCCTTGACCCCCAATACCACACAATGTGCCTCAAATTACTGATGGAAAGTGGCAGTGACAGAGGGCACCATGGCCGTCACCGGCTCTGAATGGCTCTTAGGCAGACAGTGAGACCTCAGAGACTGTGGTGTGGAGGCTGGATGCCACGGAACACACGTTTCCCACCTAAGGCCACACGTCAGCTCTGCCCGTAGAGCGTCCGAGTGCTCGCTCTCCTTGGCCTGAATTAGGTAGGTCTGTTTTCCTGGCCATGTGGTCAAGAGTCTCATTTTAACTCAGCATTTTGGCCCCCTCTTGCCCTCTGAACTCGGTCTTCAGTGAAGAAGCAGGTAAGTCATTAGGGCCTCACCTGGTCTTCCAAGAAACCTAAGTTGGGCACCTGCTGCCCCTCACACTAGATTCTGGACTCCTCACACTAGATTCGGGGGCCGACTGATGAGAAGATACAGGCACTGCCCTAGACTGCCACACAGACTGGTTAGAGAGAAGGCCCGAACACAAACCAATGGTTAAGACACGGCTATAGGTGCTGCCTCGGAGGGGGAGCAACATGACACCAGACACCAGGATAAAGCCACCAATTCCTCAAGCAGCAATCGAGGGCTTTCACAGAGGGGTGCTTTCTGAACATAGTCTTAAATGAAGATGAGTTTTCCAAGGGAAGGGCATGTCTAGAGAGAAGGGCATGTATGAGATGCCCACTTAGCATTTCATTCAAGCTCCAAGTGAGCACCTGCTGCCAAGCCCTACAGTTTACCCACTTCTGTGTCTTCCCCCCGACGACCACCGTGCAAAGCAGCCTAGGGCGGTGCCTGTGTCTTGTCTTCCACGTGTCCCCAGAGGTCTGAAGAAACCAGGCTCAGCTGAGGGACCATGAGAAACTGTGATTGCTGGGGAGAAAAAAATCCTACAGAGAAGCTTCTCCTCAGCCTTGTGCTGTAGGGCCCGGAGCCCTTCCCAGCAGACTACGGCCAGAAGGGACACACGAAGGTTGGAACAGTCCCCACCGCTTCCAAAGATGCAATGACAAGGCGCTATTTGAATAGCAAAAGGCTACCTGTTCCTCATGTCTCTTTCTAGCATTGGGCCCAGCTAAGCCCGGACCAAAAAGAAAAGCCTGACCACCTACAGGAAAGGAAACAACCAATGAAATGAAAAGACTGCCTACGGAATGGGAGACAATATTTGCAAACTATATACCTGATCAGGGGCTAATATCCAAAGTATAGAAGAAACTCACAGAAGTCAATAGCAAAAATAAAATACATTTAAAAAACCCCACAACCTCAAAAAAGGAGCAAAGAACTTAAACAGACACCTTTTCCAAATTAGACATATAAATGGCCAACAGGTATACGAGAAGGTGTTACACATCACTAACGAGCAGAGAAATGCAAACCAAAACTCCCATGAGCTACCTCATACCTGTTAGGTTGGCTTTTTTAGTGTTAAAAAAAAAAAACAAACAAAGAGAGAGAATTGTAAGCATGGATGAGGGTGAGGAGAAAGGGAACCTGGCGCACTCTTGGGAGAAAAGCACATCCGGGCAGCGGCTATGGAAAACAGCACGAGGTTACCAAAAAATTAAAAACAGAACTCCCCTGTGATCCAGCAATCCCAGTTCTGGGTAAACGTCCAAAGAGAAGTGACTCTGAATGTCGAAGGGGCGCCTGCACACCCACAGTCATCACAGCACCCTTCGCAGTATGTGTAAACACACCCACGGGGATCTCACTCAGCCAGGAGAAAGGAGGAAGAGCTGAATGGAAACAGGCTATGTGTGTGAGGGGCCCGCTCTGCAGAGAGGGGACATGTGTGGCTCCCACTGGGTCAGGCCACCAGGACCCAACCCGAGCTTGTGCTTCCCTCCACTAACCTTTCACCTGGCCCTGGCCCCCTCCTCCCTGGTGGGGTCCTGTGCAGCTGGCCAGCCCAGACTCCCACCACGCGCCTGTACCGCTTTGGCAGCCGGGCGAGGGGCCTGGTGCAGCTCTCCAGCCCGCTAAGCTCCACTGTCAGAATGGCTCTTGTCGGCCTGGTCGGACCAGCACACAGGCATCTGGACTGAAAGGGCCTGGAGAAGGGCTTATCCAGCAGGGAAATGAAAGGCCTTTACTTAGCACCTATTAAACTCCAATCCCCGTTTCATTCATCACCATGTGAGTCCTGGGCCCTGCCAAGACACTGGGGTACAGGTAGAAGGAAAAGGGCTCAGAGACGACTTAAGTCTCTTCAAGAAGCTGAGGGATAATCCGTAAAGGTTATATAAACAGCCATAACTTTAACCAAAAGTTTTGAAACCTGTGAGGCCAAGCAAACACAGACGAGAAGACTGTCAGATCCAGAATCTCAGCTGGCCTTTTTTATGAGTCTGCCTTTAAAAGGCCTGTGAATGAAGAGCTGGCCGCAGAGTTTATGGGTGGTTTGAACTTGTGGAGAACTGTCTAGTGATAAGATAAAGGGACTTTGAAAAGAGATTGCCTGCGTGTGCATACAGCCTAGGGAACTTGGGCCAGTGGGGGAGGAGATGGGGGGTGGGGTGGCCCCCAACAAGGGAAACAAAACTGGTCCAGACAGGAGTAAACGAGCATTATGTTTCATTTCTTCCCTCATCTCTAAAAGCAAGCACGAGAGCTTTCTTGCCCGGAGGAGAGCCCGGCTCGATCCAGCTCCATGAAGAAACGGGGATGAGAAGGTAGCGGACGCAGGCACAGGCAATGGAGTCGACCAGACGTGGCTCTGGGGCTTGGCGTCCACGCTTACTGTCATCAGTACGACCTTGGACAAACGTCCTCACGCCTGTTTTGATTTCCACTTCTATACAACAGAAACATGATAGTGCTCAGCTCACAGGTTGGGAGGATTAAATCAAAGAGGACTATGAAGTGTTTGGTTCCCCCTTACCTAATATTTGGGAAGTGCCAAATTAATTTCATTCATTGATTTTCTGTGTCAGGGAAAGAGGCTTCATGCACCCATTTCTCTCTCTCTCTCCCCCCCCCAACCCCCTACATACACACCATACCTCCTCCACTTTTAAACGACCCTCTTCTCTCTTTAAAAACAAAAGCAAAAAGACGTATCCCTTTAAGCCCTGGCTGGTGTAGCTCAGTGGATTGAGCGCGGGCCTGCGAACCAGAGGATCGCGGTTCGATTCCCAGTCAGGGCACATGCTTGGGTTGCAGGCCAGTTCCCTGCAGGGGATGCACAAGAAGCAACCGTACATTGATGTTTCTTTCCTCTCTTCTTCCCTTCCCCTCTAAAAAAAGATAAATAAATAAAATATTTAAAAAAAAAAAAAAAGACGTATCCCTTTAAGCACCAGAGGAGGAAAATAAGGGAGAGAACACAGAATCTGGTGCGTGGACAGGGTACCCGGCGTGCTGCAGNTTGTGGAGTACTGTCTAGTGATAAGATAAAGGGACTTTGAAAAGAGATTGCCTGCGTGTGCATACAGCCTAGGGAACTTGGGCCAGTGGGGGAGGAGATGGGGGGTGGGGTGGCCCCCAACAAGGGAAACAAAACTGGTCCAGACAGGAGTAAACGAGCATTATGTTTCATTTCTTCCCTCATCTCTAAAAGCAAGCACGAGAGCTTTCTTGCCCGGAGGAGAGCCCGGCTCGATCCAGCTCCATGAAGAAACGGGGATGAGAAGGTAGCGGACGCAGGCACAGGCAATGGAGTCGACCAGACGTGGCTCTGGGGCTTGGCGTCCACGCTTACTATCATCAGTACAACCTTGGACAAACGTCCTCACGCCTGTTTTGATTTCCACTTCTATACAACAGAAACATGATAGTGCTTAGCTCACAGGTTGGGAGGATTAAATCAAAGAGGACTATGAAGTGCTTGGTTCGCCCTTACCTAATATTTGGAAAGTGCCAAATTAATTTCATTCATTGATTATCTGTGTCAGGGAAAGAGGCTTCATGCACCCATTTCTCTCTCTCTCTCCCCCCCCCAACCCCCTACATACACACCATACCTCCTCCACTTTTAAACGACCCTCTTCTCTCTTTAAAAACAAAAAGCAAAAAGACGTATCCCTTTAAGCACCAAAGGAGGAAAATAAGGGAGAGTACACAGAATCTGGTGCGTGGACAGGGTACCCGGCATGCTGCAGGTCCGCATGGCCGTATCCGATGCACCAGGCAGAGAGATGGACAGGAACTGAAAGTAAGTCAGAGTGTGGCATTAGTTAATCAAGCCCCTCCTGCATTCAGAGATCCGCCTCGAGTCCCTGCTAGGGGAAAGGGCACAAGAGGAACTCAAGTCCCAAGTGCAAAGCAGCGGACACAGAGGTGCAGAGCAGGACAGCGTGGATGACACCTGAGCCTTGCCCACTGCTTTGGAGGGAAGGGGCAGTGGGCACCCCCTGAGCCAGCGCTGGGGAACAGAAGTGAGCCCGCACCTAGTGCACTCAAAGCAAAGGAAAAGAGTAAAAAGTATTTCCCCAGCTTTCCCCTCATTATCAACCAGGTCTAAAGGAATCTGTGAAGAAAGGTCTCTTCAGGAGAAAGAACCAGGACAACCATCTGTCCCACCTCAGCGAGGCCGCGAATGGAAGCAGCGTGGCACCGAATTTCGACGCATGGCCTAGGGCTCCACGGGAAGGTCCAAGCACAGCTCTGTTAAATGCTAAATAGATGCCTCTGATTCTAAGCTTCTGATGCTCATCTAGAAAACCGGGGAGGTAAATGTGCCTCCCTCACCGGTCTGTAGGCGGATTAAGTGAGATAGTGTACGAGCCAAGTTTCTAGTGTCAATACGGACTGGGTGTAGCCAATCCCTGCTGGTACTCACATCACTTGTAATGCACTGGTCCATGCCCCTAATTCTCTGGTCCCGCCTGCATTTGGCTTTGCAGTACCCTCCTACACGGGCTCTGGGCGTGGCCCGTGGGATGTTAGTGAACATGACCACATGTGAAGTGTTCACGTGACAGATCGGGTATGCTTGCTCTCACTGCTTTGCCATGACCTTGAGAACGTGCCAAGGCCAACCTGCGGGAGGATGAGCACTAAGGAACAAGGGTGAGAGAACATCACCCAGCCCTCGCGGCTAGGGACACTCAAGGTCATCCAGGACAAGCCAACCCCCACACGGGTAGGCAGATCTAACCTAGGTGAATCCACAGGGCACTCGGCCTACCTGGAGCTAACCTCAGACGCACAGACTAGTCTAGCCACCATCAGCCAAGTCAGACCCACCCTACAAGCTCCTGAGCTAACAAGTCTGCCACGGTGTGCCACTGGGGTTCTGTTTGTTAGGTGGCTTAGCACAGCAATAGATAACTGCTATGTCATTGTCATTGATGTCCTTGTAAAAACATTATACAAACATTTCTCCTCGTGTTTTATTCGCCTTCTACCTCTTTTCCACTTCCTGCTTGTTTTTCTCCACCCCGTGGCAAGCTGGCCCACTCCTTTCCACTCCCCACTTTTATACAACTTCCCGCCATCGCCCCCCGATCTTTAGAAGCAGGAGCAGGGGGAGCACGGTGAAGAGCAATCCCCAATCCTCTGCACCCCGACTGGCAAGACATGTAGCAATGTGCACAGGATTTCATTGTAATTTTGAGCAGAATTCCGGGGCAAATCACTTCCATTCCAACTCTTTGCAATCCCTCCCTCTTCCCCCTCACTCTCCTTCCCAAGTGCCCCCAAGAGCCCCACCTCAGTGTGTTCGCAGCCCAGGTACATGAGACGATGTCTCAGGAGCCCCCCCATTACCAGTGTGGGATGGTCACCCGTGAGAAAGCAGCTCTGAATTGGACACACCAGGGTTCCAGCTGCTTCACACGGGCACACACCTCTTCCACACTCAGGTGGTTCCAGCTGCTTCACACCGGCACACACCTCTTCCACACTCAGGTGTAGATAAGCCAACACTGGTGGAGACAGTCTTCCCTGCAGTGAGAAATCCCAAGGAAAATAACCTCTTCAGTGTTTATCTATCCTATCTGCCGATATCTAGTAGCTTCATATGTGTTCAATATTTTATTATTTTTCCCCCATCTAAAGGCAACCGGCTATGTTCAAAATCTTCTTCCCCATTCTAAGCAGCTATGATGGCTCCTCGGACCTGGGCAAGTTTAAACCACCACCTGGTTGAGGCTATAGGAGGCGATGAATCAGGGAAACGCCCACACATCAGCGGCGAGCCTAGATCCTAATGTTAGAAGTCTGGCAAAACAGTCAGGAGCGGTGGCCAATGAGCAACACGCTGGGGCCATGGGCAGAAATGCAAGGGGCCAGAGGTGGGCTCGGCAACCCGTCCCTCCTGCTGCCCGTGTGCGGTTCTCCAGACCAGCCCTGCCCAACCGAAGCGTACCACAAGCTCGGTGTGTGACGGAAACTTTTCTAGCGGCTACATGTTTAAAGTGGAAAGGAAAAGGTAAAATACTACTAGTGGTATAATCAAGTAGATCCAAAAATATTATCATTGCGAAATACAAGTCCATACTTTTGTAACAACAATTCATGAGACACTTTAACATTTCTTTTCCACTTACTAAGCTTCAAAATCTGGGGTGCATTTCATGCTACAGCTAGTCTGGACCCACCACACGTCAAGAGCTCTACAGCCACACGTGGCCAGAGACCGCGCTGTGTGGGGCAGCCCGGGCACGCACAGGTCCCGCTGGGGGTCCAGCGCTGCTGCCGTCCCCTGGGAGCTCGTGGGAACAGCTGAATCTCAGGCAGTCACTGAGCCAGAACCTGCACCTCCTCATATCTGCAGGGTGTAGTCTGAGAAACGCTGCCCCAGACCGAGGCCCAAGTCCTCTAGGAGAAAACTGGGCATGGCCAATGCTGACCAAGACATGAACTAGCATCACTATTGAAGTAGCAGGGAGGGGGCACAACATTTCCTCACTCCTGGCTGGAGAAAAATAACTTCATCGTGCTACAGAATGCAAACAGCTCCCAGGGCAGCGGTCTGAAGAAACGAAAGACTTATCTCCACAGCAGAAGGTCTTTGGGTGGACCAGCATGCTGAGTGCGGTCGTAACAAAATGGCCTCGGGTGATGGCGACGGTGACCTAGCCCTTTACCTACGGACAGAGACACAGGGAGGACTTCAAGTACAATCACTGCCTTGCTAAAACAGTCCCTGGCAGCCAACCAAGATGCCTCCAATCCTCGCCGTTGGACTTACCCCTTCGAATGAGGTGCTATTCTCAGAAGGTCCTAGGCAATGAGAACCTCATGCCTGGAAAGAGCGCCCCCTGCAGGTTTGCCTGCGTTGTCTGCCTTCACGGTACTGGGAGTCACGTCCCAGAGGCAAGAAGCAGAAGGGCAGCGCTGTGTCAGGAAGAGAGGGAGTTCTGAAGATAGCAAAGTGTGGTCCCGAGGGAACCCCGAGGGTGAGGAACCCAATGCAAATGCCACAAACCCGAGCTGGCCTCCCCGGAAACCACCTACGCCATGGCCATGAACGCATCTGCCTGAATCCCACCAGCACAGAGGACTCGGGGAAGCAGGGCAGCTTCTAGCCTAGTTGGGGGCCCCCGGGGTGGGGGGGTTCGGTTATGTGTGTATGGCATGGAAAGATCACATTGGTGCTGGGCAGCAGGGACAGAGGCAGAAATAGGCAGAGGGGGATCCAGGGAGCACAGGACAGAAAGTCGGGCAAATACACAACCAAGACAGCATGTGGACGTGACTGTCCTGCGTGCCTGCCGGTGGCCACAGCGACGCCCCTGCTGTGTTGATCTACAGCCAGGGAGACACAGGAAGCTGGGTGCCCTTCAGGCCCTCGGCCGTGACTAAGGTGAGTGTCCAGGAAGGGCACAAACGTAAGACTCCCCCAGCACACGTCCATTGCCAGTGGCCAGGGGGAAAATTAAACAGTCCCTGTTTGAGCAGGTGCCCTTTTCTGAATGGAATTGCGTGTGTTATTTTGAACATCTCTTGTCCACCTGCTCTGGTTGTTTCCTCTGGCCCAAACTGGAAGGCTCCATCGCATTACCTGGACAGAGCCGTGACCAGGCAGTCACCTTTGCAGGGCCAGCAGGGACACGCTTGGCTTCTCTCACACACAAACCCCAGGAAGTACAAATAGTAATGTTGCTTTTATTTGTAGACTTAATGCTGATGGGGAAGCTGGCTCGCAGGCATAAAAGCTTACCTGCTCCGATTCACTGAACTTTGGGCCCATAATTCTTGCAGTTCAGAAAATTAAATAGAGGTCAGCAACTCACCTCCAAGGTACCGGAGGGAGAAAGCCAGAGCAGGCCCTATTAAACTCCGCAAATGTGCTTGTGTGTTTTCAATTTTCTCACGTTGTTTCTGCCGGGGTCTTCCACAACCAAATTGCTGCTGGTTTATGGAGCGAGAAACGTCACAGTCTGAGACAGCTTTTCTTCAGCCCTCTGCCAGAAGGTCAAGGCCAGTTCTGAGCCCAGCAGCCCTCACCCACGAGGCCCCTAGGGAGCCCAGTTTCCCAAGATACAGATGTGCTTCATGAACATCAACTTCGGTCGGCGCCCAAACGAGCCAGAGGGCTGGTGCGTGCTCTGTGTGAGTCCCGTAAAAATCCTGAGACCACCCACTTGATTGGCAGATTTTTCTTTTTTTTTTAACTGACTTGTGTATTAGCCACACTTCAGTTGGAAAGAAAGTCCTGGAAACTCATGTAAAAAGAAACACTGACCCCGAGAACCGCCAACCCCTCAGGTGTCGGTTGGTCGGTAAACAGAGACCTAACGCGTCCTTGTATGGAGCTCCCGGAAACGCTCAGAAGAAAAGCTGCTCAGTTAGCCTAACACTGACGGAAGGACAGGGACCCACTGGCCGGAGAGAACTGGTTGAAAATTCAGACTCTGTGGGAAAAACTGAAAGGGGCAAATACCACTTCAGGAAGCGTCACCGGGGGTAGAGCCCAGCACCCAGGACAGGTTCCCGATGACACTGGTTGACCCCACAACTATCATTCCCGGCCTGTGGCCACCTTTGCACTGGGCTTACCACCTGCCACACCCAAGGAGAGCTCTTTTTCAGATTCCATTCTGTTTCAGAAAGTTACGCGTCTGGCAGCCCTTGCCTTTGGCACAACACACTGAAAACCACTGAGGGGGAACCTTGAGCACCCCATGGGGTCTAGTCGGGCTGACTTACACACATCAACAGTAAGCAGAGCTCCGGGAGGCAGCCAGGACCCCCCGCTGGCGCTGGTCTGCCTGCCTGCCTGCTGAGTGGGACCGTGTTAGTGTGAACGCTTCTGCTTACATCAAAGGGGCTCCATGTTTGCTTGTCAAATAACTCAGTACAAATCAGAACATTCAGTTCCAGTTTGGCCTGGTGGCCTCCTGCAGACAGAGCTAAAACTCTGGCTGTCTTTTATGAATGACCACAGTGGCCTAAGATTCGGGGCCCAATGAAACTCTCACGTGTCACAGAATTGATTCTCCCAGCTGGAAGCGAAAAGTACAGTTGTACGAAAATGGAGAGAGAGAAAGAAAAAAAAAAGGCACAGACTTCCTCAGCCCCACAGAGTTTCGGATTCCAGTTCTTAGGCCCCATTTTTCATGCCAACATAACCCCAGTATCTGACATGAAATACACACCTTTCATATAAAATCATGCATTTTCTAACTCTTACAATTTACAAATAATAAAACTGAGATCCAGAGACGTGAAGCGCCTTGTCCATGACCGCAGAGCTATTCGGTGGAAACCCCTCCATCCCAGTCTCAGCCTCTTTCCACCACAATTTAAAGGGAGAAGGAGAATCTGCTATAGGTCCGTTAAGACACAGGTGGGATGTAAGCATCACAGATGCCACAGCTCCCGACTTGTCTGGGGCCCAGGGGGAGAGTGAGGCTTGATCGAAAGCGTGACTCCAAGGCCTGGCCATCCCAAGCCACTGGGGGCATCTCTCTCCCCAGGACAGCGGGCAGCACCAGACACACCGGGCCAACAGATCTGCATGCTAAGAGCACTCGGCTCGCTGGCCTCTGAGCAGCGCTGAACCCCGAGCCTTATCTCCCCTTGCAGCCACGGTTGCCTGCCCGCTTGCAAAAATGGAAAAGAGAAATTTCCAGAATGTGTGTGAAGTGACGCTGTGGAGGTTTCTGGCCAGTTCCTGTGCATTGAGCACTGGAATCTCTCCAGCCCATTTTGGTTTACTTCTCCTGGCATGAAAGAAGGGATGAGGCAAGAAAAACTCTAAAGAAATATGGCACAGATAGCAAAAATGAGGCAAGAAGGGAAAAAAAAAAGAAAACTTGGTCTGGAGAGAAAGTAAGTAGCATTGCAGATGCAAACATACCCGTAAAAAAAGGCAAATGCTCATCTTGAGGGGTTAAAAAAAAAAAGGAAAAAAAGCCAGTGATGGATCGCCATGCCGGCAAATGTTCCACGGCACTGAAAACAGAGCTAGCCGCAGGATCCCCTTCTCTCCAGGTTTGTGTTTAGGTTGGAAAATGCAGCATTCAGACGTGGGTGGTGAGGAAAGGCAGAACCCCACCCCGAGCACCAGTTCTGCTGGGCCGATAGCTGCTGCCCTTCCCTCCCCCTCCCGCCAGTACCCGTCCCCACCCTGGAGAGAAGAGGCCGCCTCCCAACTGAACAAGCGGCCGCCCAGCACCTCCACAGGCAGGCCTCCGTGAATTCAGCAGCCGGGAGACAGAGGCCCAACTGAAGTTTATGAAAGCACCCATACGACTCAACACCAAAAAAACAAACAATCCAAGTGAAACATGGACCAAGAATCCGAACAGACACTTCTCCAAAGAGGACATACAGATGCCCGACAGACAAGGTGAAAAGATGCTCCATGTCACTAATCATTAGAGAGACGCAAATGAAAACCCCCGTCAGGGGTGACCTCGCGCCTGTAAGAATGGCTACGATCAGTAAGTCAACAAACAACAAGTGTTTGCAAGGAGGTGGGAAAGGGGAGCCTCGCCAGCTGGGGAGGTACAACCGTTTCATTTCGCCCACTGAGTCATGAACTTCTCGGCGAGAAATCCCGTGTCTCAGTTGTAGTGCACTTGCACACAGGGCCGCGCCAAAGTGAGTAAAAATAAATCAATGGCTGAGTTTCTAAATGAAAGAGACCGCTCCCTATCTCTGACATGTCACTTAGAAAATTTAAAACAAAAACAAAAAAACACAGAAGTTGTGAGCACAGATCACTTTTGTCGGCAATTCCCAGGTGCTGGGCCATCCCAGGAGATGAGCGACATGAAGGTGGTGATGAGCCAGGTGCCAGCTACCGTCAGAGGCTCAAGTCTGACCTTCGGGGACCAGAGGTAACTGGGTTCCCAGATTCAGTTTAATGAACGAGAATTAGGAAAAATGCAGACCCCGTTCAGGGAAGTTGCGTCCAGGCCCGAGGACAGCCTTCCCTGGAAGTCTGGGGAGAAACCGGGAGTCTGGTGAGCGGGAAATGGCTGGTTTCAGTGAAGATACAGCAGGAGCGACACCTCAGATGTGCTCGGATGTCACAAGTACAGGTTCGTCTTCCCCAGCCTGCTCCTCAGCTCCCCCAGAACACAACCGAGTGCACTTGGTTTAAACGAGGTGTCCTGGAAGGCCAGACACCGCGTCTACCACCCTGCCCGAAGAGGTCAGTGCCCGCACAGACAGGTGCACCATGAAGGTGCGTGTGTCATGAAGGAACCCGGCCTCACAGGCTCAGCATGATACTCGGGCCACTTCATGTCAGGGCAAGAAGTCACTGTATCTGCTCCAAAGAGGTGTCCGCCCACACCCCCAGTTTGCCCAAACCTGCAAGCCAGCTCTGCCTGCCTGCCCCCGAGTCGGGGGGTGGGGGGAGGAGGCGGATGTGGGATGGGAGAGAGCCTGCAAATCCAGAGAAAAGACTCAGGAACACTACCCCCTCCTCCTCTGGGCAGTGTAGAAAAGTCACAAAGAACACACCACCTGCAAGGGTGCCGACTGGGCCATCATCTCCAACCTCTAGAAAGAAGGAAGGAAGGAAGGAAGGAGAGGCATGGCAGTAAGCTGGGTCTGGCCCCCAGGTTTGTTATTTTGGTTTTCCTCTCATTCAATGAGAGAGGGAGAGAGGGAGAGAAGGAGAGAGAGAGAAAGGCCAACACTGGGCATCTTTGAAGGAATCTGCAGTGGCTTCGGGAGGGTTTCACATGGGAGAGTGGAACGTTGCCCCTAGAACAACTGACATCACAAGTGCAGCTTGGGGAACAGGGGTCTTTGCCAAGCAAACACCCTGACAAGCGACTTAGGATGGACAGTGAGACACAGACCGCAACAGGTGCATAGACTGTGCCACAGGAGAACAGGAGAGTGACCCCTTTTGCTGCTGAAAGGTGGGAGGGAGAGAGGAGCCATGACAAGGAACAAGGCTCGAGCCAAGGTTCATGGAAGTCCCCCAGTGGCAGCTGGAGGTTCCCCTGAAGCATTTTAAGAACGAGCACCGTCTCACGTGCAATTTCAAGTCTGTACCGCTACAACTGAAAGCCCTCTTTTGCCCTGGCTGTGTGGTTCAGGTGGTTGCAGCATCGTTCCCTACACCAAAAGGTTGTAGATTCGATCCCCAGTCAGGGCACACACCCAGGTTGTGGGTCTCATCCCCAGTTGGGTGTGTAGGACAGGTAGCCAACTCATGTTTCTCTCTCTCTCTCTCTCTCTCTCTCTCTCTCTCTCTCTCTCTCTGTGTGTGTGTGTGTGTGTGTGTGTGTGTCTCTCTGCATGTGTCTCTCTCTCTGCCTCTCTCACCCTCCCTCACTCCCTCTAGAATCAAGGAACAGATCCTCAGGTGAGAATTTAAAAAACCCTTTTCCTACACCTCAAATTTCCTTATTAAAGTCCATTAATCACAAAAACTGCTTTTATGAGTAGAAACTTGTGGAAATTAAGAGAAGGTTTAAATTTTCATGTTTAGGCTGATATTATGTGGAACAGAAACAACATGAAAGGGAGCCGTAAATGGCGGAAGCAAGAGACCAGAGCCAGGGCTAATGAGGAGAAAACGATTCCGCTAAAAACTCATAGCAATCCTGGGGAGCCTGCTGGTCTTTGACCAGATGTGGAATCGGAGGTTCAATCCAATGTGATTCAGATCACAGGGAGAAGAGGGGCTCAGGGAACCACAGGGTTGCAGGCTGTTAATGAAACTCTGTTTTGGGAAAGGCCCTCTGGCTCCTGCCTGCTCCTGACGGTGGAGCCTCTAGCTCTCACACCCACTCCCACCAACATCCCGACACGTCTTCTAGAAGTGCCTCCGGTGCACGTGCCACAATAAGGGCCACCGTTTGGTGGCCGTCACTGTTCCTCCTCCCATCTTCCCTTGGGACTGCCTTCCCGCTGCCAGCCAGCCAGCCTGCCTCCCATCACAGGGGCCACTTGCAGAGTACGTCCCACTCTCCTCACCCGGGAAGTCCTTCTCGCCAAAGCACGGAGGTTCTGCGTGTGCCGGCCATCTTGGACTGTCTAACAAACCACCCCAAAACTCAGTGGCTGAAAGCAGCTTATTCCTCATGATGCGGGGGTCGACCAAGCCCTTCTTCTGCATCCTGGGGGTGGGCTGGGGGAGGTTCAGGAGGGGCGCCAGCAGGACTGGAAGTCAGGAGGGGCCTCATTCACCGAGGCTCACAGTCAGTGCAGAGCACGGGCTGGGAGCTCAGTGCAGGCTGCTGGTCAGGACCTTGGATTTCCCTCTGGGAGGTCCAGGTGGGGTTTTTTCACAGTGTGAGGCTAGGAACCAAGAAAGGTAGAAGTGAAAGCCACATCTCAGGGCTTTGCCCCAAAAGTTACATAGCATCACCTCTGCCTCCTTCTTGGGTAAAACGCTTACCTAAAAAGAGGGGGAAATGCTCCACCCTCCTTATGGGAAGAATGAAGAGACAGGGAAGGAGGGAAGGAAGATGGAGGGGAGGGAGGGAGGGAGGGGAAAAAGGAAAGAAGGGAGGGAAGGAGGGAGGGAGGAAGGCTGTAATCATCTTTAACCGCCACACCACACGGATCTATCCACACACACCAATGCTGCGCTTTCTTACGCTGATCCCCAGCACACCCCTCTAGCTCCCAACCCCTCACAGGCACAGTTTTTACGAGAACCACCGGGTCCACTTCCACTGGCAGCTCCACCAGCCTTAGAAACCAGGCCAGGAGAGTCTGGTAGCAGAAGCTGTCTACCAAATCAGTCCTTCCCCGCCAAGCCGTCTCCTCCTCACACTCCCGGGCCTGACTCAGTCACCCACACTTCCTCCCTTAATCGCAGGGCTCCTGTGTCCTCTGGAAGCCTGGACTTCACCGGCTGACTCAAAACGAGCACGAGTTCGCCTTCATCAGAGAGATACGCATGTGCCGCTGCGATAAGGGGCCGCCTGGGAACCGTGTCTGCTCCTTCTCCGACACTGGCACGCAGATGACAAGACCTTCAAAGGCTCCGCGATGGCCACGTGCCCCTGGAAGCTCCCCAGACTAACTCATTGCGGCAATTCTGCCCTCTCGCTCTCTGAAAACCTGGCTCGGCTGCCTGAACCCAAACTATTGTACTTTCAAGATACCCCGCAATGCGCCAAGCTCCTGAATTCAACGGAATTGGTATGATTCCAGAATTTTCTGGTAGTTCTGGGAAGCAGTGAGGGTAAAGTACCCCACACAGTCCCTAATCAGCCTGGTGTCTGGATTCAAGACCCATGCAAGGCCTGGGGGGAAAGAGGTAGAAAGTAGAATTGGACAAGGCCGGGGGGGGGGGGGGAGTGTGACATTTCTAGTCCCCACCTTGTCCCTGGTCTACAGGAAAGCCAAGGCCACTAACACTGCAAAAGGAGGACTTCCCTCCTGTCCCCTCTCAGGCAACAAAGGTTCAGCCCAGGGTCAGCTTCCGGGACCTTGCCCCAAGACGGTCACCAGCTGAACACATCAAGCCAGCGCTAAGGCACAGCCTTTCCCCAGCCCGCGCTTCTAGAGTCAAATGCCTCTGCTCCTCCTCCCCTTACACAAGTGCAGGCAAGGAGGCGAGCCCCTGGTAACACCGACCGGACAATGAACGAGTTTCTCCACTCTGTTTAAAAAGGAAAAGATGCTAGCTGCACGTGAGGGGCCCTCGTGATGCACCCCGAGTTGGGGCTCATTCGAATTCACGGCAATCCATCATCTAGGCGGGTGGTGGGCACTCCTGTTGCTTTCTTTCACTTCCTGGAGATTCCCAGCCGCCAAATCCTCCAAACGTCTGGGTGGCACAGCGGGACCCACACGGGACCCGTGAATGGTGGGTTGCTGGATGCTGCTGTATTAGTTCTTCTTGTCATCTCACGGAGGGGCAAATCCCTGAGTCAGATGCACCTGGACCTTCATCTAGAGTCAGGAGCAACACAGTGGTCCAAACTGTGGGCCTTTGCTACTGCCCTTGGTTCTGAAAGTCCCGTCCTTTCCTCTCCCTGCCTCCTTGCCTCCCTCCACCTTCACTTTTGTGCATCCGGCTCGTTCTCTGGCTCCACCTCCTCCAAGAGCCTCCCCCGCCCCCACAAGGGAGGCCGCCGGTCTGCGCACCTTTGCTCCCAGTGCGTACCCACTGCTGCAGGGGGCTGAGTTACTTGTTCCGAGGTCTCTTTAGAAGAGCAGGCCGATAAGGGAATGCCTGGCTCTGCTTTGCACCATTAGACCTTAATCCTGTGTGGCACCGCGGGAAAAAGTGAGTCCACACTGCACGGACCTGAGTGGGCATCTAATGTTCTGCCACGTGCCTTTCAAGGTTCTCTTCCTTCTCTTCAATGTCACCGAATACATTATATGACTGTGGCTCAGTGATGAGGATAAATTAAGTGCGAAATCTCAGAAACTGGGGGTCTGATCTCTGCTTTCCAGAGCAACACGTGTGGATATTTCCATCACTGAGAAAGAGCAGCAATACTTTGCTATTATTCTTGACATGCTCTTTGAGTTGCTCTTCCAATAAGAAGTATCCCCTTTTAAGTCATCCGCAGTCTCGCCTGAGGTCCCATGGAGCCAAGGGCAGATGTCTGTGAGATGCGTGTCTGCTCTGGGAATGCCATTTCACTGACTGGCAGGACCAGCCTAAGGCCAGCCCCCGCCACCTGCACACTCCCCACGGGCCGGCTCAAGGGCAGGGCTGCACCCATTTGCGAATGGTTCCGAACTTCCACTTGAAAAGCCCACACAAAGCTTTTTGAAATCATGAGGACTCTTGGCTGGATTTTAAATGCGCAGAATTTTTTAAAAGCTGCACCTCAAATAGTCCGTTTCTGCTCACCTTCCTTTCAAAGCTGCTAATTTCAGGTGTTTTCTGGTGAGTCTGTTTCTCTCCCCGCCAGCATTTCCAAAATCAAGGGCAACTCCACTGCAGGCTTTCTGTTGGCATTTCTGTTGACCGGGACGAACCTTATAGACTCTCTGCATGTAGCCCAAACTACTTTGGATTCCATGGATGGATAGTCTTGATTATGTAAGGTGTGGACATTACGTGGCATTCTTAATGTCCTCAAGCATGTTCTTGTTTAAAGTTAGGAAGGCAGCCAGAAGTCTTAGAAAAACACCCAGACTGGGGGTCAGGAGAACGGTCACAGGCCGCCAATACTGTAGAGAAGGAGGGGGTACTGTGAATAGGTAAGGAAGGAAGCAGGTAGGTAGGGAAGCGGGTAAGTAAATGAACAGGACTACCCTACTAACTAGTCCTGAGTGTGGGCAAGTGACTCCTTCCCTCTAGGCCTCAGTTTCCAGGTCTCTGACCTGGGAGGCTGCACTGTGACTAGCTTTGCTGCCCACCCTCTTCCCCGGCCTCAGGTCCTGAGTGTCTCCATATTCCCGCCAGCCTGTCTTCTCCCGAGGATCTGCTGAAATCTGCCTTCTTAAGAGCCACTTCTTCTTCGCCCTGGAGTTCTAGAGCTTGTGGGGTCATGGCCCCTCCCCCAGGGGGGCCAGTCACCCTTCAGTCTTTCCGTGTTTTGTGTGAACAAGTTAACAGAGGAAGGCCCCTGAGTTCCTTGTTCCCTGCGGCGCATGGTTCGGAAGTGACCCGAAAAGTTAATGCAACTCCTGAAAGGCCTCGTGCCCTGCCAAGAGGTGGAGCTTCTGGCTCGCCGGGACCTGTTTTTAATTGCAAGGGACCCATGCTGGCCACAGGCTTCATTCTCGCAGCGTGGGATGAGCGGTCCAGGGGACAGCCCGCCCTTCCTTCCCCAAACACCTCCAGCCCGAGAGAGAGGAGCTGTCGCAGATGCCGGTTTCCTTTTAATATTTATCAACAGCAAAGTGTTTTTCTCTCTCCCCCACTTGAAATGTATATATTCATTCATTAAAAGGCAATGACATGGCTGAGGTGATGGCCTGTCGACAGATCTGTGGCGGGGACTATCTCGCTGCCTACAGGCTTGTGCATGTTAATATAATTAAAAGGCTTCTGTTTGGAATCTTCACTAATTAATATTCATGCTTTCCTGCTTCCTCCTGCCATTCCCAACGTGCTGCCTTCCAGGAGGCGGATCAAGGCCCAGTTGGTGCCCCCACCAGTCAAAGCCACGGGCAGGCGGGGGGAGACGAGGACGTGCCCGCGCAGTGCTGACTTCCTAATGAGGAAAGAGCACTGTAACTGGTGGGGACCGTCTCCTCGTCACCGAGGAAGAGTCTACGGGTGTGAGAACTCGGTAGGAACAGGCGACCGGGGGTTGCAGATTACCTGCTCACAATGGAGCAGTTCGATTCATTCATCTTTAAGAGTTGAGTTTCACTCAGGCCAGAAATCACAGAACAGAAACCAGGAGGGACCGGTGTGGCTATTCTGTAGCTGAATGAAAGTGAGTCACCTATAGGGGCCCTTGAGATACAATCAGAGTCCCGGGGATGGTCACATGGTCACCTTTCTTGACCACTGTCATCCTTTAACCTCAAGGTTTATCCACAGAAATTGTTTTGCCTTGAAACACAATAGACAAAAGAGAAGAGGGGCTGGGATAAGTGATGATGATAAGGGCGCTTACGGCTGAACTTTCCTCAGATGCACGAATGCCTCTCGTAAGGGACAGAATTAAGCTTTGTCCACCTGACTTCCAAGAGCAGAAATGGGAATCTCGGCAGTATTTGGGATGAGACACTCATGGTAGCCATGGACCTGAGCCTGAGGGACATCGAAAGTAAGAGAAGGGAGAGCCCTGGCTGGCATAGCTCAATGGATTGAGCTCGGGCCTGCGAACCAGACGACTGCGGTTCGATTCCCAGTCAGGGCACATGCCTGGGTTGCAGGCCGGTTCCCTGCAGGCTAACTACCAGCAGGAGACACACAAAAGGCAACCATACATTGATGTTTCTCTCCCTCTCTCCTTCCCCTCTAAAGATAAATTTAAAAAAAAAGAAACTAAGAGAAGGGAGAAATGGGGTCTGGATGTCCTGGGGACATGATGGCCAGTGATGACAACAAGAATCACTGGAGAAAGTCACCAGGCAGAGCATCACATTCAGGCTGGCCGGCACTGGCCCGGTTACTTCACCTTGAGTCTTACCCATGACCTGGGAAAAGAGTGTTTTCTGCAGAGGAGGGCTGTGGGAACTAAAGGAGAGGCAGTGCCCTGCTCGGTGAGGGCTGTTCCCAGCTGCCTATGCGCCGCAAGCACACTATGGAACGAGGTACAGGGGTAACAACCTCTCCGTGTCAGAGTGAAGCAGGAGGAGGGAAGGAGGATGGGGTGGGGAGAAATCACCCTCCTGGCCGGAAAAATGCACGGGTACAAAACAGAGTTTATCACGTCTATGAGCTCAGTGCGCTGGATATTAATAACGGAACAAAGACAGGTGACAGAAATGTGATGAAAAGAAGCCAGAAGCACTGGGCTTATGCAACAGGTACGTGTCATCTGTCCTGTGGATGAGTCGCTGGCCTGAGAAGTCTGTTTAGGTTCTGCAGGAAGCCCATGAGCGGGTTGCGGCTTAACTGTCCTTCCGCCTAGGTGGCTCCCATTGTGAGCCTGGGACTCTTCATTTTCTAAAAGTCTGAGCGATCGCCTCCCCCTGGCTGAGATCATGTAGAGACTGGATTGTGGACCCATCCAACCAGGATGTCCTTCCAGAGTTTCCAGCCATTGAACCGCCACTTGACCTTCAGGGCAGCTCAAGTGTCCCCGCTCAGGGAGGCCGACCCACTAACGCAGTCAGAACTAATCACCCCTTACTTTGGACCCCCAAGGACACTCTTGCTGTATTAACATCTACAAGTCCCTCTCCCTCGATAACAATGCTGATGGTATTTGCTAACCGTTATGAAAGCCTTTCCAGGTACCAAATGCTGTGCTTAATGCTTCGTGGGCACTGAGTTCATCCTGGCAGGAATGTATTTTTATGCCCCCCATCTTACTGACAATGAAACTTAAGTTGAAACAGATTCGACCCATGGAAGAAGGCCGTAGAGACATGAGTTCACACCTCTCTTCTAAAGTTTCGTGTTTTATCAAAGGGCTGTTGGTGATGACGGAAGATGAGGATGTCACTGAGAACTGGCGGGAGGCAGCAGACAGTGGGGGGGGGGCATGAAAATTCAGCAGAGAGGACTTCCAGCCAACATGGCTGCACAGGTGGACATGGCTTGCCTCGTTGCATAAAAATTACAACTAAAATATAGAACCACCGCCACTCAGGAATGTCAGAAATCAGGCTGAATAGAAGTCTGACAACTCTAGAATTAAAGAAACCACATCCATCCAGACTGGACTAGCAAATTATTGGAAGGGCCCTGAAGGCACAGAGGCTCCAGGAATGAAACTGGACACACCAGACCACAACAACCTGACAACTCGGACCCCACACACACAGACAACACTGAAACAAGCTATAGCCCAATGGAAACATCCTGCTCTCCAGCGCCCCAGGCCCAATCGAAGCCCAAAGCCCTCACCACTCCGGACTGGTGCAGACCTCCACCCCAGCCCTTTCCATCCCTTGGGAAAGTAAAAATAAAACCTTTACTCTCTGCAAACAAAATAAAAGGGGTGATGAGCCCAGGCTGCAGTGAAACAGAGGTTGAGTCCAAGTGACGGGAAAGCTGAGGGGACTTCTCTCCCCGGGTGTTAACTTGTTCTGTGAAACCAACCTGGTGAAGAGGCTGACTGGGGTCAGTGTCTGGGGGCCGAGTAGCACCCTGCAGGCCCTCCAGGCGAGTCATCCATAAAACTGGCAATAAACCGTGGCCACCCACTCAGGGAGAGATCGCAGGGGGTGAGAGCCCTTAGAGGGACCGGGCAGTGCTCTCTGGAAAAAGTTGTTACATCCGTGCTTCCCCCAAGGCACGTTCCTCTCACTTGCCCACTTTAAATGGAACCCCGGGAAGGTACTGGAACTCGTGCCCTTTCTCCTCCTGAGCTGCCAGCAAGATAACGCTGTGTAACAGAGGGCACAGTGGGTTAAAGAGAAGAAAGCAACGGCGAGGCCCACAGCGCTTTCAGGGAAGGAAGTGAGAGGCAGATGCAACAGCCTTCAACACTCTCATTTTACAAACTTCCAGAGTCGGGGAGTTTGTGGAATGAGCGACTGGCCAACTGGGCCAAGTAACATGGCTGGGTCACAGCAGGCCTCCCAACTTCCGCAGATACCCTGAAATTGCTCTTCTCAAAACTCCAAATCCTGTTTTCCATTCTGATTAGTGTCTCACTAAGTGAGAGCAGACAGGGAGAAGCCGTGGGGCGAGAGAGAAGAGGCAGTTCTCCCTTGGGAAACGGCCAAGGAAATACCAGGAATATTTATTGATGGGAGCATAAAAAGAAAAAAATTCACTTGGAAAATTAGGAAAAAATATATGCAAGTCACAAGAGTTTATCCAAGGACTACAGAATACGAGTGAGGACAATGAGCAGGCCACAGTCATTTGCCATTTGCAGAAGGTTCAGCTCAGCCCTAAATCCTGACATGGCCGGAATTCGTCAGCCTCCTCTGGGGCGTCTGACGCTCAGCCCGACAGCGGGAAGCACCGCCCCACGGACTGGGCTGCTCCCCTCACTTGCTTCTCCTCATGCGAATGGGGGTGGGAATGTCAAGGTTCCAGTATGTTGTATTGACATTGGGATGGTTATTTTGATCAACTTCACTGAAGAGCAAGTTCCATCAACTAAAATGTCAATTGTAAGCAACAGGCAGGAGAACACCTCCCTGGCACAGAACACGGGGTCCAGATGGGGAGAGATGTTTGCATGCACCCTTTTGTACTGCTTATATCTTTTCAAGGGCACTTCACTATTTTCCGAATGACTTCTGAAGAATTAATTCCGCAGGGTACACTGAAGAATTTGATAAACAATTTGATATCAACCCATTCCCCCAGCAATGGTCCAGAGCACCACCGAGTACAGGAACAGCACCACGCTGCGGAAAGACCGTGGCAGAGACGAGAGAACCAATTGACAATGAACTTTCGGACCCACTCCACGAAGTCCTTCACAATTTCCTGAGATCGACCTAATGAAGATAAGGAAGACATACGAAATGAAGCTCTCAAGTTGCCTCCCTAGACCCGTCATCGATGCTGTGGGTTTTCATCCCATGCGGAGAAGAGTTTCTCGTTCATTGTATTTTGATTCCAGGAATCAAAAAGAATGTAACGCTTATTTGCACAACTCATTTTCTGACGCATTCGCCTCTCTCAAAAGACTACCGCTCGGCTCCTAATCTGCAGAGGCATTCTGCCACGGCTGCCTGCCGAGCGTGGAGACACGGAGACAGCTGCACGATGGCGGCAACTTGACGTCCGCTGAACTGATGCTGCGCTCCCGAGAACCCCTCACTTCACAGTATCGGAGTAGTGATCCCTGGGTTCAAGAACAAGGGCCATGGCACACTGGAATAAGAAACATACTGACTAAAAAGTCCTTGTTCTTACTGCGACAGTCAGAAAGTTTCCCAGTTACCTGCATGGCAAAGTTTAAAAAAAAATTTATGATACTAAGTATCTCTTCAGTTTTTTTTTCTATATTTGTGTGGGAGACCGAAAAATGGCCGCCCAAAGATTCCTATGTCCTAGTCCTTAGATGTGTGACCATGTTATGTGGCAAATTATAAAAACAATTCTGTTAAATTATGTTAACACTGCAAATGGAATTAAGGCTGTTGATTGGCTGACCTTAAATTCGGGACACTGGATTATCCAGGTGGGCCCACTGAAATCAAAGAACTCTCAAACACAGAAGTGGGAGAAGAGGAGTCAACACAGGCGTGAGAAAGGCATGATGGGCCACTGCTGGCTTTGACGGTGGAAGTGCACTCCAGGCCAAGGGTGCGGGCGGCCTCTAGGAGCTGGGAAACGACAGGAGATGGGTTCTCCCCTACAGCCACCATAAGAATGAGCGTTTCACATTTATGTAGATAAATACCCAGAAGTAGAATTGCTCGGTCACATGGTAGCTCTATTTTTAAAAATCCAAAAAGATAAATGTACTTCTCTGTACATGCAGCATCATTTACACTAACCAAGATATGAAAACAGCCTACGTGTCCACTGACAGGCAACTGAGTAGAGAAGAGATAGTGGGTGTGTACTGCGGAATATTACTCAGCCATGAAGAAGGAAATCTTACCGCCTACGACAACAGGACTGGACCTAAAGGATACCGTGCTGAGTGAAGTCGGAGAAATACAAATGCCATACAATTTCACTTATATGCGAAACCTAAAACACACAAAGAACCAACCCGCCAGAAACAAACTCATAGACACAGAGAACAAGCCGATGGTCACCAGAAGGCAGGGCGCTGTGTGAAAAGGGGGAATGGAGTGAGAAGCTCAAACGGGCAGTTACAGAACACCCACGGGGATGTAAAGTACAGCATAGGGAATATAGTCGATAATATTGTAATAACTATGTACGGTGTGAGAGGGGTACTAGATTCATTGGGGGGGGTCATGAGTTATGTAAATGTGTCACTGCTATGCTGTACATCTCAAATGAATATAATATTGAATGTCAACTGCAACCGAAAAAAATTTCTAATTGAAAAAGTCATTGATTATATCCATTGTGTTAACCATTTCAGGGAAAGAGTAAATACGTAAGACTGGCTGAGAACATAAGTAAATTCCTCTCCCGCCCCCCGCCCCCCAGCTGTGTGAGAGTTCACCGCATCACACCAAATACCAGAGGTGGACTTTCACGAATATCATTTAAATCCAACAAAAACAGGGACGGGACCCTCATCTGAGGCATCACGACTTTGTTCTAACACCCAGACAAATGGTTCGGCTTCTCGACGGATGGATGGTGCAGACAGCCAATGAGGAGCAAATCTTCCAGACACTTGGAGAAAAGTGCTTAATAAACCTTGAACAGTTTTCTATTGTTTCGCGGATCATCCCTGCTTTCAACAGGGTTAGTCCTGCTTATTTTTAAAAACGGCTCCATCCAGACCTAACAGAGAACTTACATCGGAAGTTACTTCTGATGCTAGTTTATGCTGATCCCTGTTTACTCGTTTATTCCACCAAAGATTGTCTTTTATTAGCAGCCGTGAAGCTAAACCCCACGGCGCATTAATTTTATAAATGAGATGCTGGCGTGGCCAGCACAAACGGCTCGGAGGGAGGCCGGAGAGTATGGCATTACCATGGCGACCTGCTGGAATGGTGAGCACCCCAGGGGCCACGGACCACAGAAACACCATCAGCAAGCTCTTCTCCAGGGGCCTGTCGTGGTTCCCTCGGCCACTTACAGGATGATCAGGGCCGCCCAAAGAAGTCATCGCTCTTCTCTGCTGAGGCCAGAGTGCAAGGGAGTCTCTCGGCTCTTTTACAACCATCTGTATGGACGGGACCTTGGGAAAGGCTTCCCCATGTCTGACTGGAAAATTACTTCAGTGAGAGAGAAAGGGTTTTACAAATGTCAAGAGGTACAGCAGTCCGTTATTAGTTTGCCTGCCCCCGGCTTCAGCTCCTGCAGTTCCATGCTCCATCCGTCCGTCGGCACGGAGGCAGAGATGTGACTCGGGGTGTGGAGACAGGGGCCCGAGGGATGGAGACAGGGTAAGGGGCACGGGGCACCCTCCCGCGAAAGATCTGCCGCAGTGACAGACTGTCTTACCACCATCTTTCATTCCTGTTTGTAATCACTATTCAAAAGAGAGAAACCGATGACTATAAGGACAACTAAAAAAAACTAGGAAGATATTTATCAGAGGGGACACTAAAGCTAACTGTTTGGTGCTAACCATGAGGTACAGCGTAGGAAATATAGTCGATGACACCGTAATGACCGTGCATGGTGCCACTGGGGCACTGGAAATATCAGGGGACACTTTGTAAAGTATGTGACTGTCCGACCACTGAGCTGCATACCTAAGACTAATGCGAAATAACGCTGAAGAGAACTGTAATTGGAAAAGAAAATTTAAGAAGAAGAGGTCATGAAACTGAGAAAACTCTTGCATCAACTCTGGGAACTCGCTTTGCAGCTCCCACTGTGCTTTTCGCTTTCAGAATCAGTGTGAGAACTGGGTGCCTACGCCGTCCCTACACATGTTATAACAGACTGCTACATGTATGTCATGTGTAGGAAATATGGCGTTTTATATTTGCATGTCGTTTATAACATCTAGATACATGCATGTTAAATGTATAAAACAGAACATCTTATGATTAACATTTGGAAATGAGTAGCATTGACAACAGCCCATCAGTGCCACCCCAGCAGCCTTCCAGGCGCTAACAGGCTGTAAAAGAAAACCAATTTGTACGGCGTATTTGCAGAGTAGAGCCCATACAAGTCAATATTTTCAGTGAGCTTCCTCACATTTAAAAGATGATTTCTCTCAGACCCACTGGGCATTAGCCAATTAATGCTGCTGAAGTCCACAGTGGCCACGGTTCAGACGTATGCTGTCATGCACTCAGGTTAGGGGAGACGGGTACTGAGTCATTGTCAAAGGCTAATTCCAGTGAGAATTGGTCGTGTTTGGTTTATGGCATGGATAGAGAATATACCTCCAATCTTAGCCAGAAATTTCCTAAATTCATGTTGCTGGAAGAAAGAGATTTCAGATAAACAGGCATATATTACACGTCGATGGTGAGACAACATGAAGCTCATAAACCAAGTGTGAACTCAATCACTTGGTTATAGACCTATGGACACAGACTCACAGGTAAAATTTTTTTTCTTTGAAAATTGACTTCTGGTGAAAAAAGTATTGGAAATAAAATATATCAGGAAATTGAATTTTTTTTCTTTCTGTGTTCTTTCAGGTCTAAAGTCACTTCTGCCTTTTGTTTAGGAACATAAAATTACACTATGTTTAATCTGGTTTATCCATAAAAATCATTGTTTTTCTTATTTTTGAAATGAAATACCTAGAAGTGAAATAAACACATAGGAAAGATTTCCAACTGGGGGGAGGAAAAACAAAATATCTGGAAAACCATGCTATCTTTACTGAGTTAACAAAACCTCCCACTCTCTCCACACACATACATATTTCTAAATGTGAACATTTTCAGAAGCGTCCCGCTTCCTGTGACTTAAGCATTTACCCACGTGCATCTAAACACACACTCATTTATCTCGGGACTCTGATTTCTAATTAAACCACCAAGGGGCATAAACATTGCAAAACTAGACCAGGGTGTTCTCATTTATTATTGAAAGCACAGAATGATCTCCGACCACATCCATACACACAGAGAGACACATCAGAGCCTCAGACCCAGGGAAATGTTGCAAGGATCTGCTCAGTTACCACAAGCAAGGAGAGGGACAGAAATCTACGCACAGATTCAGGTTATTACTCACAAAACAAACTAAAGCGCGGGTGAGCCAACGGTCCAGAAAGGGTGGACTGCCACAAGGCCAGTGGGAGGCAAGTCCTCCCGTTGGCAGTGGGTCTTTCCAGCCTCAGAACTCCTGTCTGTGAATTGGCGAGGTGAGGCGTCAGGAAGAGAGCTGCTGCAGGGAGCTGTCCACCAGTGCCTCACCTCCCAGGCTGGAAGAGAAACTGGTGGTGCCGGGGTGGGCTGGGGGTGGTCACAAGGACCCGGCAGAGATCGGAGCAGTCAAAACCTCCCACCCTGTCCTCTTCTCCACTAAGACCCGTTTAAATGTACGTCTCCTGGCCCACAGACTGACTCAAAACATGAGTGATGAACATCTCACTCAGAGTTTCCCAGGCTCCAGGGTCAGTGTGAGACAGAGTCCTGAGGACTCAAGGATCACCTACTCTGGCATGACTAACCACAGACTCTGAAATGGGAATCGATTAAGTTGAATCCCTACTTACTGAAAATTTACTTTTTCTGAATACAAGGATTAATAAGACATAGTTGAAGTCAATTTAGTACATAATTATTTCTCCAAAATATGGAGTCCCCACCTCACTGGTGCAGACGAGAAATCAGGAAAACTCCTGGCCCCTTTTGGTGAGGAATCCACGTCCCCACTGCAGTGGCCAGGCAGTCGCTTGTTCTCCCGTACCACCCGGTCACCCCGTGTGCAGGATAAGACTGTCTTGTTTGGTTGCCAGCTAGAGAAATACCGTTTAAATGGCCATCAGACTCTCTTCAGAGGTAGAAGCAACACGAAGCAGACAGGACGGACCTGAGAGTTACGTCCCCCGTGAGCCTCCTGACCAGCCCGAGGGAGATGACCAGGAGGGGCAACAGGGGCAGGGAAGCTGGGTCCGCGCCCCGGGCTCCAGGGCAGGCTGAGAACAACGCCCATGTGCTCACCCAGAGCCACCCCAAGAAGCTCCTGGGCCAGGCAACAGCGTCTGACAGGCACTGCAACATGGTGCTGGAGAGGGCGAAGGGGATGTGGACAGAGGGTCCCGAGAGTGGCAAGGGCACAAAGTCCAGGCCAGCCGACAAGGACCACTGCTACATCCCCAGGATGTTGCTGTGCGGGGACCAGTCGTCACCACGTCCTGCAGAACCCATGTATCGCAGGCAAGTAGGGCCCTCCTCATCGCCATCAGAAAGCACTCCCTGTCCTGCAAAGACCTGTCCCCAGTTATGTGAGTGACAGTCTGTGAGGTTTCTTCCCTGAATGAATAAGCTTTTAAAAGAAGGGATGGCAGGAGGGAGGACTGAACAGAGAGGAGACAGAGAGGGAAGAAACAAAGGAAGAGGAAACACTGGCTTACTAGAAAGAAAATGTGGACAGGACGACCTTGGGGACGGCCGGTCCCAGGGCCCGCAGAGATGCTGCCTGGCATTTTCCCTTCTGACTCCTCTGCTTCCCCGCGTGGTGGTTTCTTTCTGACCAACATTTCCAACAGGCACAGCAGCTGGCCACCTGTAGCTTCAGGTGCACTTCTGTATAACCTCAGAAACCAAAATTTCAAGCTCTGGTAGGAAAAAATCTCTTACTGTCCCGGTTTGTGGCAGATGCCCTCCCTGGGGTGACTCTCTGTGGCCAAAGTCTCATAAGCACTTAGCAACTCCCAGAGTAGAGCGTGGCCGAGAGCAGATGCCAGAAGAGAGGGGAGTGCCGTGTCCGGGAAAAAGCAGGATGCTCTGCAAACAGCGCAGGAAATGAACAGCCTTCCCCACCCAACCTCAGGTGCTTCCCGGATCCTGGAGGCGTCTGTGACTGAAGAACTGGAAGGGACCAAACGTCCATGGCTCTAGCCTTCCAGGACTGTCTCTCACTCTGGGGCCCGTGCAGGGTGGAGGGGAATAAAGACAGTGGTGAGGGGCGGGGGGGGGGGAGGGGAGAATGGGATAACTGTAATGGCATAATCAATAAAATATATTTAAAAAATAAATAAAAGGGGCCAGGCATGTCCAGAGGAGTGACGGCATTAGAAGCTATACCATACAAGGTACAGCTAAAGGAAAATAATTATACCTCACAAAAAGGAGGGCTAAAGGCCATCCCTTTCATGTACCCGAAGGAGCATATTTACTCTGTGCTGCCTAATTCTAAGGGTCACAAACATGCCTGCAGGATTGAAAAGTACCACGAGGAACTAAGGCAGCCGGATGTTAGAAAAACGATCGTGTGTGCATGATAATTAACAGCAAGTGACACACAACCATAGAACGTGGAAACTCAGGGGGAGAGGAGGGCTTTGAAGTGTCCAATTGAGGTCCCACTTAAGGACCCAGTCCCCACTCAGGTCCTGATCATTACTGCTCCATGGGAATGTGGGTGCCATACTGGAAAATCTTTCTCAGTCAAAGAGCTAGAAAACCTTATTTGTATGTGAAGTCTCCTAGTTTTTTCAATGAGGACTAATTATTTTTAAAAACACCACGTGTGCCAAACAATATGATTTTGAAAGAGAACCCCACGGCACCCCTGTTGGAAATACCTGGTTCAGAAAGTAAAACTGGAGCTGGTGTTACAGCTTGTACAGAGTGTAATGACTGGAGCTCTCCCATCACGATGCAGTCAATGCTCTGACGGGCACCATCGGGACGTAGGTGAGTATGAGCTGATGATCTTTAGGAAGGGGTACCATGGAAATGAATCCTGCATTAGGTGGTCCGACTAGCCCATTGTAAATCTGCAGGCCAGCATTTTTGCCATCAGCTCAGACGATGTTCCTCTCTGAGAGAGAGGTAGAGGAGGAGATGACAGCATCTGAGGACTAAACAACCGGCTTTGGATTTGAACCCCCTGCTGGAAGAGACAAGGAAAGAGACGGTGGAGAAAGCCAACTCAGCGCGATATTTCTAAGTGCGGGCGAGACTGCACTGAAGGTGTACGCCACACTGCCTGGCAATGGCATGGGGTTTTCGTGGACATAAATCCAAAGCTCTTTCTGTCCAGCTACAAAAAAGGTTTCCTGGCCCTGCGACACATTTCAGAATGTCTGGAATGAAGAGAGTGTGGTTTTGGGGGTTGTATGTTCTGGATTCTTGTCCCGGTCCGTTACGCATGAGTCACGTGACCACAGACAAGTCACACTCCTCGCTCTCCAAAAAACGTGAATGACTTACCACTGTGTCCAATTCAATCCTGTCAAGACAATACCCCCACTCTCCTTTCTTCTCTCACCCCCTTTCTTGATGTCCCCATGCCAAGGGACACGGCGGACCGTGACCTCTCCCGAGACTCCAACGGCCTGTGGTTTGCCCACTATCACAAGGGGAAGATCTGAGACAACGTGCCGGGCAACGACCTAAAAAGGCAGTCTGTGTGTCTGGTGCAGGGAGACAAAGTAAGGCGTGCCCACTGGAACCCAACGACCAGAAGCCCCAGGAAAGAAAGCAGGCGGCTACTGCTAAGCCACAGGTCTCAGGAAGGAGACCCCCTAGGCAAGACAAAAGGCCATCCCCAGCTCAGGAATCACCTCTGCAGGGACCTGAGAAGTCCTGGGATGGGGCTACCACGCTCTCCCCACTTTTGCCTGTAGGGTCTGGGCCAGGGGAAGCTTCCGTGTCCCCGTCGCAGCTGCGCCGCTCAGCCCTCCCCATAAAGTGAGCATTTGTATGTCAGATCACCAGCAGCTGGCAAAGCCAACCATCACATCAGCGAGGCTCTCCTACGGGAAAAGATGACCCACATTTAAAAAGCAGTTATGAGAATCTTCTTCTCATTGCCAATGCATACACCGGACACATTTAATAAAGGGGACACAGTTGACGGAACCTTAAAGTTTGTTTAAATGTCACACACACCAAATTTGTCTGCAAACTTCATTTCCCTCTCTGCTGAAAAATATCAAAGATGCCCTGACACTGGGGTGCTCAGTTAGTCTGGGAGGTCGCACCATTTCTCCCAGTATTGAGAAGAACTTTTTCGGACAGTGAAGATCACGCAACTAGGTCTTGACAAGCACTTTCTAGTAAAATGTTTCTTTCTTGTAGATTTGCTCAGCTATAAATACATTATTTGGCTAAGAGCTAACTAATAATAACCAATTCCTGCATTTAACTGTGAGGCAGTTCAGCAGAGTGAACAAAAGTCTGGCCTCTGGATTGAAATCCCAGCTCCACCACCTACTTACTACCTGTTAAGTTTCTTTTTTCTTATAAAAATTGTTTACTGATTCGAGAGAGAGGGAGAGATTGATTTACTGTAACATTTATTTATACATTGATTGGTTGGTTCTTGTCCGTGCCCTGACCTGGGGATTGAACTCGCAACTCTGGCGTATCAGGATGATGCTCTAACCCACTGAGCTACCCGGCCACGTCCTAAGTTTCTGAGCTTCTGTATAGTTTCCTCATTTATAAACAAATAAACCTGTAGGGTAGGGTGTGGTGAGGATTCAGTAACTTAATATATATAAGTCAGTGCCTGATACATAGTTAGTTCTGCATGACTGTGAGCTATTATTATTATTATTATCTCTTATCTTATAAAACCCGTTTGCCCCACAGATAGTCTCAAGGCTACATCCTCTGGTCCCAGGCTCTGTCTTAGGCACTGAACTAAGCCAGCAGCAGGAATCGATTAGGGAAGGTAGTGTATTCTCAAGCACAAGAACGAAACAGCAAGGGAGAAGTAGGTACAAGCCTTCTTGTCCTAGAATTAACAATAATAATTAAATGCATAAATCAGAAGCTGCACTGAGCACACTCCAAGGGCAGGTCACCCATATAACCTGCTCGTGAAATCAGAGAGCTACCCACTCAGATGGCTTTTGTCATAGCTACGTTAAATTTGCATCTGGCTTAGAGTTCTGTATTAGATGATGCTTCCAATCTGTGCTTTGGGGTAAGGCCCCGCTCCCAGTGTGGGGGGAGAGGGTTCTGAATGAGGAGGCCGCGTTATCAGAAGGCCAGGCGGGACAGCATTCTGACGTGAGCGTGGGGTGCCAGTTCTCCTACGTCTCGAACCCAGGCCAAGATCTGCCTTCAGTTAGGCATGCACAGCTCTCCTTGACGTCAGTGAGAACTGGGCTCATGTAACAGGAGGCAGAAATTTGGCTCTTCGGCTTTAGTAGACTCGAATGCCAAAAGTTTTGCTGATTCAGGTTGCAAATTTAAACCCCGACTGGTCGGGAGCATGCAACAGAACATGGTTCTGCTGGCACTCTCATCTTCTGCCCAGGCCACATAATGAAGGAGTCCCGACTTTCGAACTTGGAAGCTCCTGATGCTATTGTTGCCTGGGAATTGTGTGTGGCCTCCCCCTGCCGTGAGACCTTTAAGTGCAACTCCAAGATTGTGCCCGCAGCTTTAGACAAAACCCTTATACGCAGTCCCAACTCACTGTCAGGGGCAGGGATCCGCTCCTGGTCTGGGCTTTCACAACACTGCTGAAACCAGCCGATGGCACGGTGGACACTCCACTCCTCACCTTAGATAACTGAAGAATTACATAGTGAAGTTTAGGGGCTCAGCATTCTTAGAGTATTCAGCCTGAGTTTTGGTCTCATTTATGTTCAGACACATCCATAGCTTTGTCTTAATATTTGTGTGGTTTTTAAATTTTAATTTAATTTCATGCAATGATGTTAACAATTGGATCTCCCAGAACGGAGCATCTGGTAATGAGTTTCTGAGTGGTAAAACACAATTCAACAGAAATATTAAGCTAGGCCAATGACCAAAAAAAAAAAAAAACAAAATACAAAAAAAAAAAGCAAGCTTAGCTAAGCACAGAGCTGTTTCTGGTTCCTTTAACTACCTATTTCAAGTTCTATTTTCTGATTCCAGAGAAGCGGACTTGCTCTTGAATTCTTATTTAGAACTTAGACGGACATATGCCTGAATGTGTCTCCAGGCTCAAGTTTCCTTGGGGGTGACGTGACTTAGGAAAGCCTTCACGGCCACTTGTCACTTCTCATTCCCTCTCTTTCAGGGGAAGAGTATATTACATAAATGGTAACTTAAGGGGCAAGAACAGAACACATCTGATCTCTCTCGTTGGGCTCTTCCTGTCTACAGAAAGCGTCCTTCTGCTCTGCTCCCACGCTACAAATTCTGTCCCCAAGAAGGGAGGCAGCACTGCCTGCAACTGAGGATGAAGTCTGTTCTACTCAGATCAGTACTCACAAACGCGTCACACCCAAACCACATTCTTCCACGGCGTCAGGAGCCACAGAGCCGCCATCGTGATATCTGTCAGCCTGACCTCCTAATGAAGGTGGAGGAGGAGGGTGGGTGGACAAGCAACAAGAAGTTATTAGCTAACACCAGGAATTGAAAACTAACAGGTGAAGAACATCACTTAGAACTAGGAAATCAAGTACCAAGAGGAAAAAGGAAATTGGAAGTGGTTGCCCTTGACAACCAGACAAAGGGGTGAGGTGGGGCAGGTGAGGTGGGGCAGGTGATGTGAGGCAGGGAAGGCAAGAGGCCTCCGTCCTCCCTGTCCCTCAGCGTCCCACCTGGTATCAGTATGGGACAAACCATACATGACTCCACACTTGCCCCGTCGTGGAACTGTGACATCGAGTAGGAGGGACATGAACAGGTGGTCTCTAGTGTTTTTCAAACTGCAAGTCGCAACTGGTTAGACTAGCATGCCATGAGATCAGCTGATTGAATTGTGACTGACATTGTGAAGTGAAAGAAAATGAACAGGTCAGAGGGCACCACTGGACCACAAGACAAAACATATTTTCATTGTGTGTTACAGTAAGCAATGTTTCAGACCCATTCAGGGCCCTCCCAGTGTCCTGAACCCTAAACCCACTTCACCTACCAGGCCAAGCGGTTCTAAAAGAGACTCTGCAGATGACAATGGCCTGGAAACCACGAAGTTCAGACTGCATTTAGGGCATCATTCTGATTATGTTCTTATTACTGGGAAAGGTCTGCGCTGAGTTTAACTGTGTCCGGCTCTGCAGTGTGGAAGCAGCCAGAGCACCAGCTACCCCCTACACCCACACCCTTCTAAGAAGCCACAAAGCCCAGTGGCCTGTGGGCCAAGGCACCTCACGATAGCACCTCTGGGCTACAGGGAAGGACAATGGACCTAGCAGATCCCAGACTCAGTTACAGACTAAGATCCAAATCTAGCTCTGCCCCTCAACTAACTGTACAACTTGAAGTAAATCATTTAACTTCCCAAAGTTTCGGCATAGTATCATTATGATCATCGCCATCATCCAAAAAAAGTTATTTTTGTTTCATATTCTGGAAACACAGAAAAAAAATGTTTCAAATGTTTCTCACTCTCACTGGAGCACCTGCTGGGCCAGAAACGCTTTCCGAGCTGGGAGAGGGCAGGACAGGAGAGAAGACCCAGTCTAAGCCGGCTCCACGGCCACCTATGCGTGACCTGAGCGCCACGCCTGTGACAGCGGTGGCAGGGGACTCTATGGTGCGAGCCCTGTGAGCTCCATGAACCTGCCCTCTGGTTTCAGACACCGTTCTCATTCTCAGGCCTCCCATCTGGCTGTCTCTGGTCCCACACACTTGACCCCTGGCGCTTTCACGCTGGGTTCCCTGCTCGGTGGTCGGGAGCATCCCGTGGACTTCCAACCACACACCTGCCCAGAATAGGACAGTGCAGGTCCGCTATGTTTGACAAGTGCTGGACTTCAGGACAGAAGGCCTCGATGCATGCTCTGGTTCTGCCACTTTGTCACGGGGCCTTTGCTACATCATGTCGTCTCTCTGATCTTACTTTCCTCCTTCAGTGAGATTGGATGAAACCAAGCGGAAAACTCAAAGTGTAGTTAAAAATTCAGGAATATTTACATTTCCCAGAACAGAACAATGTTAATGAGAGCAAAACGAATAACCACTGCAACACAACTCATTTTAAAACGGTTTTAGGTAAATAAAAACAATAATAATTACGCTCCATTTTTATGACAATCTTCATTATTTACGTAAAAAGCAACAACCTTGATTTTTCTCAAGTATACTTCTTACCAAGTCAGCTAACTTCCTTTGACATCCACCACCTGTTGCCTTCTGCTTCCATCTGTTTTTACTTTACTTCCCATCATCCCCGTGGCTCTGCTCCCCCAATGCAGTGGTCACACTCAGCCTCAGCATTTTCCAAACGTGTCATACGTGTTCAAATTCCATGTTTTTTATTTATGCAAACGTCTTCCTCTCTCCCCTATCTCCACACTCGTGTTCAAGCCCAGCCCAGACATCACCTGATCTGGGAAGGCAGCTCCCAACCCCTCCCCAGCAATACTAATGTTCAACACTTCGGGGCTCCTGCAGCACGCAGTCCACACAGAGTGTAGGGCGGGCCACAGGCCGCCATCACGGCTTCCGTTCTCGCCATTAGAGTCCCAGGGGTGTCTGGCCCTTTGGCATCCCTGGGCCCCGCTGAAAGAATTATCTTGGACCATACATTAATTACATTGCCACACGTAATCACACATACACATCTCATGTTTTAAACAAATTTACAATTTTCTGTTGGGCCACATTCATAGACATCCTGAGCCACATGTGACCCATGAGCCTCAGGATGGACACCCCTGTTAGACCATCAGCCCCTTGAGGGCAGGGACTGTCCCTCCTCTTCTCCATGTTTGGGACTCCGGCCTCTCCACAGTGCCTGGCCCTTAGCCCGCCTACAGCAAAAGTCTGATCCAAGGACAAAGTTACAATGACTCCTCAAGGGTTACAGCCTTTGACAGGATTCCCACTCTTTCTCCTGCAGGCAGCAGAGCCAGTGAGCGGCCCAGCCCTTGGGAGCCACAGGCAGAGCCGGCCCTTGCGATCACGGCGTGAATCCGGGGTCAGGCCGGGCAGGCCAGCACGTGGCCACCAGACATTGCGCAGTAAGTGGGACAGCCTCCAGTCCAGACTACGATGCATGGTAACAACAACAACAAATCCCTATCTGGGCGATGCTGGGATTCTTGGGATCCAGGTAGGTTGTGGAGTGACGGTAAGGGGGGCAGTCGGGGGTCCTGGCCCCTTCGGACCTCCCCGCCCCCCGTCACAGTGCAGGGCCCTTTAAGCTCTAGTGGGTGTGAGGGAGCCAGCTGGCTCCTGATGCCCGTGCTGGCCCCTCTGAGCCCTGGTCACTTCAGACGAACAGGCACACAGAGGAGTCCGCACCTCAGGGCTTCCCCACACCCTGCCCCAAAGCCCAAGGGATCTCGGTGGGGAGCACAGAAGTGGCAGAAGTTGAAAAAGCGACAGGGAGGAAGGCGGAGGACAGAAGAGTTGAACCCTTGAGTCTCCTCTGATCAAGGAGACACAAGTTGCACTGGACTTCTCTCACACCACGTTGGAACAGCCCTCCTCCACCCACAGACTAGACATAATGGGCAACATCTACCGAGGGCTTACTGTGGACTCTGCCACCAGGTACTGTACCTCTCAACTGCATGCAGAGATGCAGCACTGCCATCCCAGTTATCCCGGTGAGACCTCTGAACCTCGGAGAATTAGGCCCTAGTCCAAGGTCACGCAGCTGCACGGTGGCAGGGCTGAGATCCACCCTGAGTCTGACCCCAGAGTCACTCCATCAGCCCTCTCCACAACGCTGTTCTCAATACTTCTAAGTTAATTTCGTGGAAAGGCTAGACACAAACATGGAGGGACAGAGGGAGAGTCCCTGCCCTCAAGGGGCTGACGGTCTAGGGGGAAAACACATAAACAAATATGTCTCTGTGTATATCTTTATCTATCTGCGTATCTGTAGCCCCATGTGTCTCTATACGCACACACAGACCTAGAGAGAAAATCTCCAGCCCTCATTATACTCTACCTTTTTATTTATATATTATAGCCTAAAGCTAAGGCGTCCCTAAGAACTGATAGCCTACAACCACCCAACCAAGTCTACCTGATTTTAAAGAACAGGTATGATGTCCATAGAAGTTTGGCCACGCAGGGAAAGAAGGATGACCCGGGCCTGTCTCTACCCACACAGAAGAGCTGCAGAAAGAGCAGTGTCACACACAGAGGAAAGAAGAGAACCGTAACACGAGGGTTTCCTATTTCCAGACACACTTGCTGCTCATCCCTAATGCAGGATTCAGAAGCAGCTCTTTCCATTTCTCCTGTTCACCTGCCTAAAACCCCAGCTAGGATCCCCACGTCAACCTCACTGCCTGAGTTGAATTTAGAAGAGGCCTCTTAATACCAGTATTCCAACTGGGAATCTGAAGCCCGGATGCCACTATCCTTGACCCAACACCTTTCATTATTTAACCCCTGCTGTTCCCTTCACAGTCTCTCTTGTGTTGCTTACACACATCTCTGACCCCCTACTTGACCCCACACCCCTTGGGGAGCAGGAACCATGCTTATTCATCTTTGGCTGCACCCGGTCCCAGCGCAGGCCCTTGCACGTACTCACACTCAATAAATGCTATGAGAGTCAAACCAATAAACCTCTGGGAGCCTGTCCCAGCCTAACCAGTCCGTCAGTGTGCGGAACAGGCCGTGCTTGTACTGTGAATACTGACCAGCCCTGGCCTCCCACTTGGCTTGCCCTCTGCTCATGTCTTGGGGAGCTTTTGCCCAAAATCAGGATTACAGGGACTGGAGAAATAACGGAATTTTAAAATAACAATAAATGCTCCCAAAGTAGTTAGCTCCTCTAGGGTTTCTCATAACTAGATCGCTAGTCATGGGTTAGAACTTTCTCCTCAGAAATTCCCCAACTTGCTTCCCAGGGAGATTCTGCAGAACAGGCCACGGTAGCTGAGGTCAATGTGAACTTCAGCAGAGAACAGAAGCTGGCCATCAGCTCTGCCCAGAGTGAAAATTCCATGGTAATGGGGTACCGTTGGTGGCACACAGGGGCACTAGAAAGTTGCAGGCTCTCTGGGGTTGAAGCGCGTTTCCAAAGGGATTCACGTAGGTATGGCTGTCTGGCAGCCTTCAGTCAAGACGGCCTCGGCCAGCCACCCAGCCACCCAGCCACCGTGCACACTGAGAGCTGTGTGATTGGAATGGCTCGCTTTGCTGGTTCCCAACGAGCACCTGCAGCCTCATTTTCTGAGCCATGTTTTCAAATCGTCAGTAGTGAGTCATCAGAAGCGGGGGGACGTTTGTCATATCCCTCCTCCTTAGGATCTACGAAGGAACTTTTGACCAAACCCCCCTCGTCTTTGAGCTCATCCCCTCTCACCTTCCCCAGACTTGGTTCACCTTCAAGGATTTCTTCTTTGTTCAACACATTCCCCCCACCGAGTATTAGCCCCGTCCCTTCTACTCATAAACATGACCCAGATGTCTCGAGTCCCTTCCTCCAAAATCCCTCAACGGCTCTCGCAGGCCTCCTAGACTCTGAGACATCAAAGCCAACTACAAACCAGTCCCAACATGTCTTTCCTCTCACATCTCCCTCCACCACTATCCCCCACCTATGAAGACACCCAAAACGGATGGCTCAGTGGCTTCGCACACGCTCGGTGCTCTACCACGTCTGGGCCTTTGCTTGAGGTGGTCCCTCCATTTGAAAGCCTTCCATTGCCCTCCCTCTAGGAGAGTTAAGATACTGTTCCATGCCACCTCCTTCAGGAAGTCTTCCCTGACTCCCTAAATTTGATACAATCAAAGTTCCAAGTGCCAGGAGCACCTGATAGGAGAACTCTTGCGGTATCACATTCTAGCTGTGCCGTGGATGCACCTGGGCCTAAGTGTCCCTACCAGGTGGTGCGCTCCTTGGGGGCAAGGCTTCAGGCTATAACACCTCTGTGACAGTCTAGACCCTAGTTCAGACTCTCACATGTACTGCTAGAGTACACATGCATGCTTTCATTTTTAAAAAGTACTTCTTGAGCACCTACTATGTGCTGTTGAGAATACATCAATGAGCACACTAGACAAAACATCTCATGGAGCTTGTATTTATGTATCATACACAGTAGGAAGAGAAAGACAATAAGAAATTACATATATAATTTATATTATAGAGATCTGTATGTGATATATATATGTATATGTATGTATATATATATGTATATATATATATATGTATACATATACATATATATATATATGGTGATAAGTGCTGCAAAGAAAAATAAAGTATAGTAAAAACATCCTTTAAAAATATTCCAAGTAGGATCCTAAGAAAATATTTGCTCTGAAGAACTGAAGGAAGTAGGAGAGTGAACCATGTGGCTTCTGAACACAGGCAAGAGCAAGTTCAAAGATGCAAAATCTACATGCCTGGAGAGTTTGCAGAAGAGCAGGTAGGCCAGAGTAGGCTGAGACAGGAGGAGAGACAGAGGTCCGAGAGGTGAGGGGACACGTCAGCTAGGGCCTCATATGCCAGTATCAGGCCTTCCGGCTTGTTCTCTGAGCGTGATGGAAGCCACTGAGGGGTGTGGGCAGGGGACTGGTGGAACCTACCTGGTATTTTTACAAGGTCACTCAAGCTGCTCTGTTGACCTGGGACTGTGGTGGCAAATAGACCAAAGCCAGAACTCCAGGTGGGAGCTAATGCAATTGCCCAGGTGGGAGACAGCAGTGCTGTGGCCAGGGAGGAGGTCCATTTCTAGACACCTTCAGGACGTGCAGACAACAGGATCTGATGAGAGGTTAAACGTCAAGTGTGAAAGGAAGAGAAGCTGACTCCAGTGTTCTGGCTCAGGAGTCCAGGTGCCATTTGCTGAGAGGCAGGTTTGGATTCTGTGCCATTGTCTGAGGACTGGGCCCAGAGGTCCAGAAGCCCTCACCTCAGTCGTCCTCAGGGACCAGCTGCAGCCCACACCCTCCGGCTCTCACCCCTGGGCCCTGGCCCATTCTTTGCCTTGACCAGGCTTGGTATTCCTGGAGCCAACACGCCCCCTCCCAGAGCTCTGAACCTCAGCAGGGGGGTGGGTTTCTGCACTGTTTTTCTTTATCCCTTACGGCCCCCTTTTGCTTCTTCTCCTAGTCATTTTCTGCTAATATACAAAGCTACACACTAGTGTGTGTATATGTACATAATGTATGAAACTATACACTAGTGGAAGTCAGTTCTGTGCTCTATATTTTGTTCCGCTCACATTACTGGTATGGTTTCTGATAGGATTCTAACAGACACAGTCAGGGAGAGGAAAAAGAACCAGCACACAGGACAGTCAGTAAAAAGGACGTGGACAGGTGGAGGCTGGAGGGCCTGGAATCCAAAAGCAACGCACATGGCAAGAAGGCAGGAGTGATCCGTGTGTCAGGTGCTGCTAATGACCGGGTAAGTGGAGGATGGAGACTTGACTGTGGGATTTGGCAACATGGAGGGCATTTGGTCAAACTTCAACAGGACATATGTCGGTTTTACCTGCCAGCACCTCCCCCCCAATTCGTGGAACCCGAATCCTGAGTTTCCTAGCGAAGCCATCATCCTCTCCTCCCACTACCTATGGTTTCAGCAGACTTGACACCACGGCTGGGCGTGCGCTCCAAGCTGGACAGAATGCTGTCCCGCTTGGTCACTGTGACCGGATGAGCACATGACCCAAGTTGGTCCTGTGAGAGTCCCACCCAAGACATGCCAGAATCAGAGCGTCCGGGGGGCGTGAACCCTCTTCCCAGCGGACACGAGGCTGAGAAGACAGACTACAAGTCCAGAGATGCTGGTAGCTGTCGGGTCGCCCAAAGACAAAGCCTGCCTGTGAAAATGGAGCCGACACAGAAAGAACAGTCGAGAAAAACCAAATCTTGATGCCGTCTGTGTGAACACTGGGGGCCAGTGAGCCCGCAGCCATCCCTGGAGGCTTCAGCTCCATGACATGATGAATTCCTTTTTTTATGTTCATGACAACTGGATTTTAATTTTCTTCACTTACAACCAGAAGAGTCATGAGCGAAATAACAACATTTAATTAGTAATTGTCGAGTGGAAAACAACGGACGAGTTAAGTGACTTGCCCAAAGTCCCTGCGGTCATGCTGAATCTGTCTGCCAGGACCTGAACTCCCAACAGGTCTTCCATATATCAAACTCTGCTCTGATGCATTCAGCACCAGGCACGGACTGTCAGCATCTGGTGTAGGGAAGGGAAGGGTCTGGACGGACAGATTTCACCGTGACTGAAGGTCTTTCCTGACCTGTGTAGAGTGACTGCTCTCCTTTCCTCCTGCGGCATGAGAATCTGTCACAGAGGAGAAAGAGAGAATTCCAGAGCACCAGGGTGCTGAGGCACTGTGACCATGGGGAGGAATAAAGACTCATTCTTTTGAAATGAATGGGAAATATGCAGGGATCCTTTTAAAAACATCCATTCTTGTCCAGGGTCAGACGATAAAAATCACAGCCTCAATTTTACCTTTCCGCCCCAGTACCACAAGTGAAACCGACGTGCCACCGTCATTAGCTCAGTTGAAGACGGTAAGAGGATTCATCGGCTGACCTCCCCCTCCCCCCCGAAGCAGTGGCCAGCTGGGGAAGTCTGCTTACTCCACGAGTCACAAATGTGTGTTAAGCCACGGTGTGTCTTCTGGAAACCTTGCCCTGGCCACACTAGGGGATGGCCCGGTTAGATACAAATTGAGATCCCTGTGAGGCGGACAGACAACTCTGTCCTGAAGCTGCCACTCGGCACCACTCCAGAGCTGTGCCTGGGTCCCCGGCTCAGGAGGGCGGCAGGATGACCCGGTTGCCACAGAGGTGCCTTGTGTCTGTAGGTGCCTTGACATTTCAGAGCTTAAGTGAACCAATGAAATATTCATGGGGATCTGAAGTGGTGAGCAAGCTAACTAACGGCTTTCTTATGGGAATATCAATAGTCGCGGAGCCAGTCTTAATCCAATATTTAGAAAGCTCCTCTCCCCCTCCGTCAGACTGGTGTCAGACTTATTTCCAGAAACCCTCCGCCCTTCCACAACCCTGTAGGACGGCCACTGGCAGGTGGGCCAAGGGCAGGGTGAGACGCCCAGGAGGCGGCACTACCGGGCATAGGTGCGTGTCGGTGCTGAGGTGCGTCCAGGGGAGGGTTTCGTGCGGCCTCCCTGGGAAGCTGGAGAACGTGCGCACAGTTGGGTGACTGGCATTAGTGTTTCCGTCTGGTCTATGATTCCAGGTGTGTATGTAGGATTTTCCTCCCTGGCAAGAGCCAGAGGGAGGGGTGGAGAACGAGAGGGGGAGGGGGAGGTTCTTACCAGTGTCATGGAAGAAAATTACTGCTGGAGAAAAAAAAAAACATTTTCTTTCATCCATTCTCTGTCACATGTGCGTGCCCCCACGAGTGTCGAGAGACGTACATAGTGAGCGTCTACAAAGCAGACCTGGCCTGGGGGACAGCTGGCGTGCTACATACAGTGGCCCCTGCCTGTCCCCTTCCCCACCTGGCTCTTCAAGCCTGCGTCCCTCCACTCCCCACCAACCACACGCCTGCCCGTAAGGTGGGGTGGAATTCTGCATTTCTCCTTTTCCCTGCTCAGCCTCTCAGTTCAGACTGCCAGGAAAGGGGCCAGCTCGAACGGGGGTTTCCTGAAGTGGGGACCTGTCCCTCAGGACGGGAGCAAGGCGTGCCAGCTCCTTCCAGGTCTGTCTGCCTGAAAACCACGCCACCGCCTTCTCTCCAGGGCTGGCCTGTGTTCCTGAGGCTTACCCAGAGAAGCCCTTTCGGGTGCCCCAGGAACTGGGGAGCAGAGAGACTTCTCGGGGACTGGTGCCCAGAGCAGCACTGCCAAGCCAAGCGGGGAAGTGAGGAGGCCCAGTGAGAGGCCTGGTCGCGAGAGCGAGGTGTGGGCAGGCCTGCGGGGGCGGGGGGGCTGCCCTCTGCACACCCCCTCTCCCACCGGCTGGCTCCTCTCCAGCGAGAGTCAGTGAACAACAGTGTTCAATGCCAGGCCTCACAGGGGTCAGTCTGCTGGAAACCCTGCCCTGTGGCCAAGATGGGGTGGAGAGGGGCCCCTAGCCACGGCCACTTCCCTGGGTATTTCTCTGCTGAAGGCTAAGTCTTCGAATTCAAGCTTGAGAAAATAACGTTTTTTAATGTTCTGTGCTTTGAGGTCGATGGGCCGTGAATCTGGGGAAGAAAATGATGGCTGTCTGTTTCACAAATCGAGTCATAATGCGGAGGCTTCCCGAGCACAGGGCTCTGAAGAGGGAAGCTTCTAGAGTTGATGGGGGAGCAAGGCATGTGGACCCTCCCTGGAGAACCCTGAACCACAGTGGGTACTGAGTAACACAGGTGGCCCAACAACAGAAAGTGTGAGGAGTAAAGAAGTCACAAGAGGACACCCTCTCGCTCATGTTTCTGAGCCAGCTGACTCCGCAACCACTCAGCAAACACCCACAGGCACCCCGGAGGGTCCGCTCGCCCACTAACCTTGAACCACATCACCTGCAAATTAGTCTGGTCTGTGCAGAATATACTACACAACCGCCTCACGGTCACGAAGGCCAAAGAATCACCACTTCCTTCTGTGTATGACTCTGCTAAACACTTAACAGACGCTACCCCTACCATCCACCCACCACACCCCTCACAAGAAAGATCAGAAAGTCAAAACCAGCTGGGTCCAAAAGACATGGTTCTAATGCTGCCTTACACTCTCCCAGAATCTGGCTCTGTGCTTTAGTTCATACGCTGTGTGACCTTGGAAAAATTACTCCACCTCTCTGTGCCTTAGTTTCCTCATCTTCAAAATGGAGATAATAATGGTATTTATCCCATGGGTTGCTGTGACAATTAAATGAGATAATTTATGTAAGGTTTTCTGGGACATATAGTAGGTACCACAGATGAGTTAGCTGATATTACTACCATAATGACTACTATGTTGTCTCCAAATTGCTGGTTGGGTAGAATTCTTGTCACGTTCCCGTGAACAGAACACCCTCATTGGCTGATTAACGGGGAGACACTGAAGCAGACACTCTGCCCCCAAGGCCTCGTGTAACTCAGTCCGTGTCTTACCCCAGCTTGTCCACCAAAGGGGCAGTGGAGTCGCACTCGTAAGACGTCAACAGGAGACGGTGACCTAAGTGGGTGCCGGGCAAAAGCCAGGTCATCTCCCCAGACTAGACAGAGAGGCCACATCGAGGGGTCCACGAGACTGCCCCCCTCTTTGGCCCCAGGACTGGCAGACCATGCAGGGAGTGGCCGGGCCAGTCTTGGGGCCATTCTCTGGTCCAACCAACTGACCGAGAATTTCCAGACCTCCTCCTCCACATTTAATGGTCATCTCTGCTTTCTAATTGTTGCCATTGCAATGAAAACGTCTGGTCTTCCCTGACATAGTCACCAGTGTGACCACCCATCGCCACCCCGACAGCCACCCCAAATGCCACTTTGGGGGCCTCCTCAGACAAAGCCAGTGGTCACCATGCTATCTCGCTACTGCACTGGCACACCCGGAACCCTCTCCCTCATGTCCCCTTACAATAAAGCATGTCATCTGGGGGCAGGTGACTGGATTTAGGAGAAAATGACAGTCCCCATGTTTTCTTATGACTGTGGGGACTTGAGCTTCAGCCCTTGAACTCGCAGAACTCCGGCTCTGGTGGTGGACAAAGGGTACTCAGTGTGCTGGGCACTGTCCTCGGAGCCAGGACAAGGGAACAAGACAGACAAAGTCCTTGCTGACACGGACCCTACAACCTGACCTGAAACGAGCGCTTGCCGATAGTTTTCAGACCATGTTTAGGTCACAGGGGAGCCTGATCTTGGCAAGACCGAGAGGCAGCCCTCCTGGAGAATGTGTTTTTAGTGATTTCCCCTTTTCTGACTCTTTTAACACCATGCTGGCCCAGTCACCAGAAAAGATATTGAGGGGGGAACGAGAGATGATCAAAGCTGCATAAAAACAGTCTCTGCTCCAAAAACCTGCAAAGGCCCTTCAAAGACACAGCACCGAATACCTAGAGCAAATCAGAAATCCTACCTACCACGCTGCTGCACCGAAAAGCCACGCCCCCTGCAAGGCCAGGAACTCCCCTGGGCCTCTGCCCCCCACGTCCACTGCCAGTGCCCACGAGGTCTCTCAACAGAGATACCCGGCCACCTCTCCTCTGACATTTCCACACCCCCGTTTTCAGACTCCTATGATGAAGTGAACCAATGACCACAGCTCTTCCTCGCCTCCTTAAAACACTTCCCTCTCCCGTCCTCCAAAACACAGCATGGAAAACACACATGGAAATGGCTCATCTCTATTATTAGGAACACAAGACGCTGGGTTTCTTTCTCGGCCCTGCCGGGATGCTGCCGGATGGATGACCTTTTCATTCGTTTAACTTGTCTGGTGAGAGCTTTAGAAAGTAAATAGGCCTGGCAACGTCTCACCTGGTTCCCAGCCTGGAGGGTCCCTAATGACAGGAAGGGCCCTGGCAAGGGCTATTCCTGGGTATCAGGAGGACACGGTGACGGCCCACGGGGTTCCTGCCGCTTACTAAAAGAGGCACCCATCTCTCCCCGGTGCAGGCCTTCCTCCTGAAAGGAGGCACGGGG
The DNA here is from genome assembly GCF_014824575.4 of Sturnira hondurensis. Lineage (NCBI taxonomy): Eukaryota > Metazoa > Chordata > Mammalia > Chiroptera > Phyllostomidae > Sturnira > Sturnira hondurensis. Next base: position 7,193,673 of record NW_028094846.1, on the reverse strand, counting down.
GCCAGGAACAACGCACGCTGGGCCAAGAGTGGAGAATCTGGGCTTTCCATCCCCAGTCACACTCCATTAAAAACTCCTCACCTACGCTAGGCTTTCGGTTATTTGTGAGCCAAGTCATACCCACACACATGCACATACCTACTCGTTCATTCACTCAACAAATATTTATTGAGCACCTACTCGGTGCCAGCTCCGAATTAATGACAGCATGGCTTTCTCGCCACGGGAGACCCGCTGCACACGTTTCAGAGGAGCCGTGTGCCCCAGAAGCAGCATCACGGCACAGCGTCCGTGTGCTTGGTTTTGCTGTGTAAATTCATGCTGCTGTAGCTTCAAAATGAAAAATATGGAAAATCAAGAAAAGGAGAAAGAGCAATTTCTCTTCAGATCACCAACCAAAGAGGACTCCCATGTTTCCATTTAGTTTCTCCCCATATTTTAATATTCAGTTTGTATTTTAGTTGTTTGGGGTAGTTGTGTTCACACCGCACACGTAATTTTCTCTCCCGCTGGTTTCCCCCACTTATCCATACAACAGAGGACTCTTCTAAGGGTAGAACCTGGGGCTCAGAAGATGCTTCTGACAAGACAGTGAAGGAGGAAGCGCCAGAAATCAGCCTCACGACCTAGACAACAACGGCGCTGGCAGAATCTGTCTGATGTAACTATTTTGTAGCTTTGGAGCCTATCGAAGTCTTGCAATTTGCAGGAGAAGGCCTGGAGAGTCCGTAGTGGTTAATTTTTGGTCAACGGCAGCTCTTAGCACAGTCCCGGCTATCCATAACCCAGGCCTCCCCCCACGGCAGGTGGCTACGCGTATGTTACCGGAGCAATCTGGGCGCCGCTTGCAGAAGCCAGGTGGGCAGTGAGGAACCAAACCTCCAAACGCTGGGGTGTTGGGCTCTGATCACTGACTGCTGCTTTTCATCACTGAGATGCAGAGGGAAAGGCAGGCGGCGGCGGCTGCTGTACTTCCCTCACTGTGCCAAGTCCCCAACCCTCCATTCAGCAGAAGTGACACCCCAGGGACCTAACAGCCTGGTGCTTTCTTTTGCTCCTTCTTCATTTCTTTCCCCTTCTGGGAGCCAGGCATTAAAGACTAGGATATTAAAAAGCAGCTATACACGTGAGAAAAATTAGAGCGTGAGCACGCACACTCAGGGAAAGGGACAGGGTCAGAAAAGGCCTGAAAAGACCCTAAATTTACACCTTAGGACATTGGCAAAGAGGCAGTATACAATGATTTAAAAAAAATGAAAACGACAACAACAAACAGCAAACCTTAGGGCAGAAAGAGAATCTGATCTCCAGAGTTACCACATTATTAAGCTCAAATGTCCATTTTTCAACAACAAAAAATCACAGGAAGTAGTAAAGTATGGTCCATTCAAAGGAAAAAATTAAGTCAACAGACACTGTCCCTGAAAAAGGCCCACAGGCAAATCTACTAGACAAAGACTTTAAAACAACAGTCTTGGGAAGTTCAAAGAACTAAAGAAACCAAAATGTGAACAACATAGAAACATCAATAAAGAGTTAGGAAAACTAAAAAGAAACCAAAAAGTCATTCCAAAGCTAAAAAACACAAGAGCTGAAATGAAATAGTCACTAAACAGGTTCAAAGGCAGACTTGAGCATGCAAAAGGAAGAATCAGCAAACTTGAGAATAGCACAATGTAAACCACTGAGTCTGAAAACCAGGAAAACACAAAAAGGTTGAAGGAAATTTATTTTTTAAACGGAGCCTAAGGGAATTGTGGGACCCCTTCAAGTGGATGGACAGGCGAGTTGTGGAAAAGAGACGATGGGATACTGCCGAGGGCTGAAACGAGATGAGCACCCGAGCCACGAAAAGACGTGGAGCAGACTTACATGTACAGGACTGAGCGAAAGGAGCCACGCTGAAAAGGCTACCATACTACAGGATTCCAACCACGTAAAATTCCAGGAAAAGGTAAAGCTACGGAGGTAGTGAACAGGTAAGGAGTCAGGGGAGGAGGGAAGGGATCAACAGGCAGAGTGCAGAGGTTTTGAGGGCCGTGAAGCTTCTCCGCATGATATTATAATGTCATTGTGTATTTGCCCACACCCATGTAATATGTAACACCCAGAGCAAACTCCAGTGTAAACCATGCACCACGCACTTGAGTGGTAATGATTCGCCGATGCTGGTGCAACGACTGGGAAACGTAGCACTCTTGGGGGGCGGGGGTGGATGGCCGGAAAAGCTATGCGTCAGTGGGGGCAGGGGCCTAATGGAAGCCTCCACACCTCCTGGTCAATTTTGCTGTGAACCTGAAACTGCTCTACATAGAAAGCCTATTAAAATTTAAAAAATTAAGAATGCTCACATGCTAAAAAACAGAGGGACAGGCACAGAGCGAATGAAAATATAACTCTCAGTAATCACCTTGGTGACAGTGGTACCGCTATTGGCGTTCTAAGCCTATTGTGTTTATAACAAACCAAATTTGAATTAGAAGTATCCAAATGAATTCATACTTTATATTTCAATATATATGAATACTTCCTAGCTCTGAAAAGGCAAAGAAACAATGACCACAGCAGTAACGAACACATTCTGCACCTAGACTGTGGTTTCAAGGTGCCCTCTCCTGCTGAAAGAAACCAGGGATTCCTGGAGAAATGGCAGGTTGCAGGTCTGGAGCGGGAAATGCACAAGCTGTGCCCAGAGTATTCTGTCCTATCAGAGAACAAGGGAATCACGAGAGACTACAGGGGTCACATCGAAGGGTTCAAGTGCTTGTGGAGGAGGCTCTCAGTGGCCAATAATGGGATCAACTGACCTGCAATAGAGAATTGTTACAACTGCTTGAAACTCGCCGAATATGTTAGATGCACGTATGAACCTACACCACATGAGTCTGTGATAATTAAAATAAAAAGGCACTTTTAGAAGACGATGGAGAACATGATCATGACAGCTGCTAAGTAACCAGAAAGAATGAGGCATTTATTCTACCTTTCCTCTCCAAATTGTACCACTGGCTAAATAAAACTCAACAAGGAAAAGTGTCTGTTCATAGAAATATTCTAACTAATAAATGAAAAAACAGAATTATAATACTCTGCAGCTCACAATAAATATAGATCTAGGCACCAAGAATCTGTACCAGCAAAAGGAACAAAGAGCGACAACCGAACACTACATACTTCCATTTCTAAATACATCAGTGTCCCCCATCATCTTGCCAAGGGGACCGAGCCCGAGCTACAAGCCTGCACACCAGCTGCCACTTGGCAGGAAACCAGGAGACTGCCGTTGGCCCCAACCGGACTGCAGGGCACGGCGGGCTTGGTGCCCTAGGTTCTCCAAAAGACCTGAGGCTTCTGGAGAAGGCTCTCTGAGATAGGGTATCTTCAACTGGAGCAGAAAAGGCACAGAGAATGAATGCTAGGGATGAAAATCTGACTGGTTTGGAGGGACACGAATCTCCTGGAACCCACGCTGCGCTCCTCGTCCATCCGTGGGCGGAACCTCAGACACCTCAGGCCCAAACCGTCCATAACTCTCCTCTGTTTTGCTCACTTCCACGGCCCCACACGGGTTCTCACTGTCCCAAGTAAAAAACACCTCCTTTCCCATGTTCTTCCTGGCTCAGCCATGATCCCCACCTACATGGGCACGTTCAGCAGCTCCCTGCAAAAGCTGGAGAAGACAAACCCCTATTCTACCATCCATAGCTCCCTCACGTCTGAGTGTGCTGTTGGACCCAGGAAACCACTGGGGACTTGGAGAGAAAACACAGGGCCAGCTCTTGCTCTCTTTCAACCCAAATCTAAAAAAAAACGAAAGACAAGAAAAAACAGAAATCAGTGACCCAAAGCAGTGGTCTCCAGATTAGAAATCAGATCCAGCCCGGATTAGAGGAGACGCCACTTAAAAAAGGCTGGCACCGAAGTGATCATCACAAAGCATTCTTGGAATTGTCGTGTTGTTTTTCAAATAATTGTGTTTTCATTTCACATTTTCTGTTGCTTCTGGTCCATTTTCAATGGGGGTTGACCATTTCTCTGGATTTTCTGTTTTGCTGCCTTCGGGGACATGAAGTCTTCCTTCCGGAAAGCATTCTTCACTCCGTTCGGCTCTGTGTTCCTCCTCTCAGATGCCCCGAGGACCTGGGGCCAGCCTCGCCTCTCTGCGCTGCCCTGGCCTGCTCAGTTTCCTCTCCCCCAGACCTCGTAGGGTCCCTCTGGACTGCTCTCCCAGCTCTCTGTCTAGGAAGGGCAGGTGGAAAGCAGGAACGGAAGTTGAGACGTCTTCATCAGAAAACTAAAAGAAGGGAGGCTGTTTTCTGCAGCTGCGCATTGAGGAGAGGACCGAGGGAGGATTCTTGCCCTCTACTCAAGGAGGCCTCTGGTAAGCAGAGGAAAGAGACAGAAACAGATGCCCATGTGGGGCAAAACGAGCGGTCGGCACAAGTTCATTTTCAGTGCTCCGGGTCTTTCCCTTAACACCGGGGTGGGTGGTGAAAGTGAGTCCCACCCAGGCTTCCTTCCTTCATCTCCACACCTTCAAAACCTGGGGCCTTGCTGCCTGGTGCTGGTGTGGGCTGGTTCTTATTTACGTATGTGTATGAGTGTCGGCTAACATTTGCATTGGGGAATTTAACCCAACTCAAAGTTGTGCTTCCTGTTAGGGAAATTCCATCCCGCTTTCTGGGCAGTATTTGGAGAGCAAAGCCCCTTCCTCGAGCCCATAAAACAACTGCCTCAAGGAGTTGGCAGCAGCCCGTGCAGAGGTATGCGGGGTATCAGTGCGCAGCCGCACGAACTTGAGAGAGCAGCAGGGAGCCACGGGCGCGTGTTTGGGGCGCTGGAATGTATACTGAGGGCTGGCTGTGGCCAGGCCTCTGACGCAGCTGGATGACAGGCGCTCCCTCCAGGACATCTGGGCGACAGTGTAGTGTCTCCAGGCCGTCCCGAGCCCGGGAGGTGGAAATACAGTCTCCCCGTAAAACAATCCAGGACCTTTGGCCCAGTGGATGTTCTCACAAGCAGTCACCCTCGGGCAGGTTCCCAAGAAATACCTCCGTCAGCTTCTCTTTTCCTTTTCTAGTGGGAGCCGCTGTCCAGGGCGGGGGAAAGTACGCAACTGCTCGCGTAATCCCTGAAGACAGCACTTTGCAAGGTGCCACCCACGTCAGAGCCCAGTCCGGGAGCCTCCGCACCCCTCTCCCCCTGCCACGCAGTTAGTCCTGGGCCCTCCCCCATCTCCCACCACAGTGTGTTCACAGGGATACAGAGGGGCACGTGAGTCACAGTGTGGGCTCGGGTCCCACTCACAGAAGTTAAAAAAAAAAAAAAGGAGGGGGAGGGAGAAGCGGAGGGGGGACCAGTGCACTCAAGGGATGCCAGACAAAGGTGCCGACGACTTATTTTTCTGATAGAAATGCACTTTTTCAACAGTCGGGCTTTTAAAAGCCACAAGAAGCTGAGGAAACAGAGGTGTTCTCTGGGCTTATTGAGGAAATTAAAAGTAGAAACAACTGCTTTTGAGACCAACACAGCTCTCTCCACGCCGTGCTNAGTCTCCCTGTAAAACAATCCAGGACCTTTGGCCCAGTGGATGTTCTCACAAGCAGTCACCCTCGGGCAGGTTCCCAAGAAATACCTCCGTCAGCTTCTCTTTTCCTTTTCTAGTGGGAGCCGCTGTCCAGGGCGGGGGAAAGTACGCAACTGCTCGCGTAATCCCTGAAGACAGCACTTCGCAAGGTGCCACCCACGTCAGAGCCCAGTCCGGGAGCCTCCGCACCCCTCTCCCTCTGCCACGCAGTTAGTCCTGGGCCCTCCCCCATCTCCCACCACAGTGTGTTCACGGAGATACAGAGGGGCACGTGAGTCACAGTGTGGGCTCGGGTCCCACTCACAGAAGTTAAAAAAAAAAAAAAAAGGAGGGGGAGGGAGAAGCAGAGGGGGGACCAGTGCACTCAAGGGATGCCAGACAGAAGGTGCCGACAACTTATTTTTCTGATAGAAATGCACTTTTCAACAGTCGGGCTTTTAAAAGCCACAAGAAGCTGAGGAAACAGAGGTGTTCTCTGGGCTTATTGAGGAAATTAAAAGTAGAAACAACTGCCTTTGAGACCAACACAGCTCTCTCCACGCCGTGCTGCCCATCGGGCTGCAGACTGCACGGAGTCCCTGCAAGGGTCTGGAGGCGGCTTGTACGGTGGTTAGAACAGGGTCCGAAGTGACGAACCTGAACTTGAACCCTAACTGTTCCATCTACTAGCTTCTATAAATTAACTTCCCCAGACTTCGCTTTATTCAGCCCTGCTATGGGACAATAACTGTTCCTATCTTATGGGGCTGGGATGAAGGTTTAATAAGATAATGTGTTTAATAAGATAGTATGTTTAGATTGCCAAGATAATAAGACAATGTGTTTATATAATGTACTGAACAGACAATGCATGTTCTGTAAAAAATAGTATTGTTATTATTATTTATTAAGGTAGAGCTTTTAAAGGCTGTATGTCCCAAAGTGCCCACGAGGGACAGAGAGAAGCACTAGCAGGAAATTCACCTAATACCCCACCAGGGAAATATTTCCTTTTGAGAAGTCAGAGCTGCAAGCAGGAGACGAGAAGGAAGCTGGCACCTGGGTGGCCACCTCAATCCTTGTGATCAGTGGGCTAACGGATTTTAAAAGCAGCTTGTCCTTGTGTGTGAAAGATTAAAGATGGGAAAGAAACAGAGACCACAGAAAAGGTCCCGCATCGAAGATGCTGCCTCTGGGGTTCCCAATTCTCTCCCAGCTCGCTGCCCAGGCAAGAAGGCTGGAGCGGGACCCAGTGAGTAAAGCCCCACGACTACACTGGCCAGTGCTTGGCTACGAGGGTAGGAGAAGAGATGGGAGCATATACTTGGAAGGGTGTCCTCAACCCAGCAATTTACTCAGGTGATTGAAGAGACTTCCTTCCAAACTGACACCCGTCCCTAGCTCCAGGTACACCCAAAGGCCACAGGGATTGATAGGCAGAATTACTTGTGCTGGCTAAACATTCAAATTTTCTTCCCATATCAGCAAAGCCCCTAACTGAGCAATGGAAAAACTCACTGAAGCTCCATCAAGGATGATTCGAGGGAGGAATTGGGAGTGATGGCCCAGAGACATGCAGGATGGGAGTTGCAGAGACTTGTGAAAAGCATCACCCCCTTTCTGGTTCCTACTCAGATATTCCAAAGGTGAACCCAGCAGAAGTAATTTGGAAGCTACCTGAGACAAATGGGGTTTGGGACTGTCCCCGTCTATTGCATGTTGTCCACTTTACGAGGGTCAGCCTTGGTTTCATGCCCCTGTTGTCATTTACACCCCTCCCTCCGCTGGCCCCTCTTTGGTCCTGGCACACAAAGCTCTCCTTTTCATATTTACACCCACTGGCCTTGCACTTGCAGCACCGGGCACAGTTCCTGGTACGTTGCAGTAACTCCACAGATACTCGCTGAACGGACTCGCCTGGCACCAGCCGCGTGTCTACGTCTCGGCTGTGAGGCACAGTTGAGAAAGTGGCTCATGCTGAAGCACCTACACCCCTTCCCCCAAATGGGTGACTTTGTAAACTGACAGATCCGATTAGGGAGCGTCGTTTGGGACCATTGGTGGAACACAGGGACGTGAACTGGCTCGGAGAGAGGTGAACCCAGCACCTGAGCCTCATGAACCTGGCTCCATTAAACCAACCGCCACTGTCCTGATCCACCAGACAAAAGACATCCCCGGCGCCAAAGACCCTACTGTGCGGCAGGACCCATCTGAAAGCTTCTCCACGTTCAGAGAGAGCAACTGACGCTCACCCCCTGAGAGGCACCTGCTGCTCTGTTTGCCACTAAGCAGACCTGCCAACACTTCTACCAGGGTGAGTAAAAGCTCAGGAGAAAACAACTGCAAGAAAAGAGAGAGAGAGAACCCTCAGCTCTCTTGGATTTACCCCAGAATGAGTGGGTCTCCAACAAGGTCTCAGAGCCACGAAATATAGTCGAGGACCACGAAACAAAACAGATGAACCCGACAGACTCGCACTGCGGAATCCCCAACTGGAGCTGCCCTCAGCTCTGGACACAGTCCTCTCACTTCATGTTGCAAAGAGCTGTTGGCTTCCTACGATGATCAATCCCCTTTTGCCCTGGTTTCACCCGTGAAAAATATAGGGTACCGCCCACCCCTAGGCTGGGTTCCTAGCCCAGGGTGAGTCACTCTGTTCCGCACCCTTTTCGGCACCTGGAAGGCCCTCACGCCCCTCCCTGCTGCTGCGCAGACTGAGTCGTTCAAGGCTCACCCCCTCCAGGGAGGCTTCTGTGATTTCTGCAGCCCTCGTGAGATCTCTTCTCTTTGTGTCCCTGTAATACTTAGCTGTGCTGCTCTGGATCATACCGTTGGGACCGAATCTCATTTTATCTCAGGTAAAACACCATGTTTTTGGAAATGATTTAATGACATGGGAAACTGCCCCCCCAAAATACAACTCTAAGTGAAAACACGGGGTCATGACATTGCAGCCACGGTAGGATGCTACTTTAGTTTAAAAATGTAAGTAGGGATAATCGAAACTGAAAGCAACTCATTTCCCACCACCCAGTGATCACCAGGGCTGAGAGGTGGTAGGATCACACACCACTTTATAGTTTCCTTCCTTATGTTTTCCTGTCCCAATTTGCCGCAGTCATTTCAACCACTTTTCAGACAAGAAAAATAGTGATGATTTTCAGTGTTGCACAGTGAATTGGTTAAGAAGGACCTATTCAAACTCCCGGTTGTCTAAGATAGTGTTGAGCAGATGACGATGCGGAGAGCTGCGCCCAGCCCCTGGGTGTCGCCTAGGCAGGGAGCCGGTGACAGGCAGGGAGAGACTTTGGGAAAAGCCTGTGTCTCTTCACCAGTGTGCCCCCAACACCTAATGGTACCCCACAAAGGACTAGCTATGTAATTTACAGGGTCCGAGGGAATCGAAAATAAAAATTTGGGACCGCTTATGTAAGAAATATTCAAAGTTCAAGGCCACGGGAAGAGCACATTACAGCAAGCACAGAGGCTTCCTAAGGGCGGGGCCCGGGAGAGCGTGGATCCCACGTGGGCCCACGAAGGCGCTCCTGGAGCCTCAGACATTCGTTGAAAGAAAAGAAAGGGAGGGTTAGTAGGAGAAGCCCGAACACAAACTTTCCAACTGTGCCTCACGGCAAAACCACACTCGGCCAGGCTGGAAATCATGGGAGAGTTACGTATGAGGTCATACTAGACAGAAGAGCACACTTCCCAGAATTTTCCCTGCCAGCCTGTATTTGAACTATGCTGTCCTGCTGATGTCATAAACATAGCTGTTTGGTCACAGTCCACAGTCACAATGTTCAGTCTCAACTACTGACCACCCTATCTGCAGAAGAAATACATGTTATCTCTCTGTTCAAGTAAGACATTTGGCTCTGGCTGTTGCATCCTCTCTGCTTCCCCCTCAACCCACTGTTCCTCCTATAACCCTTCAAGCTTGGCAAGAGAACCCTCCTACCCACCCTTTCCTTCCTGCACCCCCTACACACCCAGCCTCGGCGCTCCCTCTGCCTTTCGGGCCAGCCAAGCAGACACTGAACATGAGAAGGTGTCTGCAGCGGATGTGAGTAACCCTCATCCCAGGCTCCTCCGCGGTCCTCCTGCGCAGGCCTGGCCGAAGCCCAGGAGGAACGGCGTTGCCAGCGCATGGGAGCCGTCACAGCCCAAAAAGAGACAAGGCAGCCAGGGGTCGTCACTTATCAGGGAAAAGTGAGACAGTTTGTGGCAATTTATGAGGCTGGGGAAACTGAGCCTGCAAGTGGGAACCTGGCCCTTGGAAGGGGAGACTGCTAAGGAGGGATGCTTGCCCTCCATTGCCAAAGCCACATCCCAGCCCCCTGACGCTATAGGAATATGAAAAGCCTGACACCCCCTTGCGCACAGCAGAAAGCAAGCCAAGTTAGCAAATGTCTAGCGCCTTCCCCGGTCGCCAGGCGTGGTGCCTTAGTAATAGTAACAACATCCCCTGAAGACAACACGTCCTGTGTGTTTTGCTCCTTCTTAATCTCTACCACATGCCAAAGCCCATCTGGTCCTCAGAAGGACGAATGGTATAACGTAGGACAGGTAGTATGACCCCACTTATAGCTTAGAAAACAGACACCAAGATACTAAATGAATGAGCGAAGGTCAGCGTGTCAGCTCATGGTGGGCCCAGGACACAAACACGGATTCCCTGAGTGTCTTGTGGCTCCTTCTGCACCTCGGTGGCTGAGGTTGGGTGGATGTTGTAATCAGGTCCAGTCACATGGAGGCAAGGAGGTAGACAGGAAGGATGAAGGGCAATGCAGCAGGGTCTCGTGGGATTTTTCTGGACATTTTCCATTCATAAATAAGATAAAAATAATTTGCCATGTGTCTTGCAACTCAGCGGTTATTCAGCTTTTAATTAACTGTGCGAAAGCAGGAAGACTGACCAAAAGTGGAACAACCAATTTCTACTTCCATTTGGAAGAGAAGTGGTTTTATTTATTTATTTATTCTTGCTTCATTTGAACATAAAATTTTTCACAGCCGAGAGGACCCTTCTGAAACCACAGAGGAAGCCCATCTGGGCCTAGCCTGTCTCTAGCTTCTCTGGTTTCCTCACAAAGGCTCCGGCTGCTTCTTCCAGGACCCCACTCTGCATACGCGGACTCCACTGGAGCAGTTACCAGATGACAATGTGGCTCTCGGCCCACTACAGGGAGCCCTGGAAGGCGAGGCCCAGTCCCTCGTCACCTTCACATCTCAAAACCCTACAGATGGTTTGCAACACAGCTGGCCCTGAATAAACCCATCTACTAGACAGGCCAACAAACGCACGAACCAGTTCACCCAAAACAGGTCTCTTGACCCCTTCGCAGGTGCAGCCCTCCCGTTGTGCAATGGGTCACAGGGCTGCAAAAAGAATAAATGTTTATTTATTGTTGGGCCCTCTTACACACACATTTCAAACGCACGGTAAAGTGTGGAGAACCTGAACTCAGGAGCCCTGCTGCTGCTGATCCTGGTCGGGACCAGTGTCTACACCAGGGCCTTGGTAAGTGCTTGTTCGGTGCTGGCAGAAGGGGAGCGGTGGGGCAGAAAGGCACAGACACTTTATAAACACCAGGGCCTCTATTGGACACACTGTGGCCCCCTGGCACGAAGTGTCATAGGTGCTGGGCACCAGAAAGCATGCCGTGCTACCGAGAGGCTCTGTCTGGGTTCCAGGTTTTCCCCCTCTATCAACCAGTCTCCCCTGTCCCCACAACAGGAGGAGGGTCACACTCCCCCTCCTCTCTCTCAGAAGAGGATAGTTTTGTCTTTTTCAAGCTTTCTGTGATGGGAGGGTGGTGAGGCCAGAACCGAGTCAGGTCAACAGAGCCCGTATGCAAGAAGAACGTTTATCCTCTGTCCCAAAATTCACCTGGAACTCAGAATGCCACTGGGGCCCCACTAAGCGAGGCCCAGAGGGACACACTGGTGCGGACAAATCACCCGAGAGGGAGCTGAGAGCCAGCCAGACGGGCCTGTGCCGCCCCCTTGGAGCTGGAGGGGCACGTGGGTGCCTCTGTGGCCTCCCCGAGCCACACACCACCTCCGCACAGGCGCTTCCTGGGGATTAATGAGGCACAGAGCGGAATAACACCTCAACCATTAACCCCAACCAGCCATAAATCCTCAAGAACTGCACGGCCGAGTGCCTGCTCCTGCTATATTAAGGTGAAAATGCATTTTTAAAAAGCCTATGGATTTTTCTAATGGACACAATCTTACTGGTACCCAGTGGGCCTTCCCACAGATTGAGTGCTCAGCCTGGGGGCCTGGCCCTCTGCTCAATGTGTAGTGTTCCTCCCCGCTCTGCCTGCCACCTGCCTTTTGTGCTTTGCTCCTAGAATATCAGAAAACATCTAAACTGAAAACACTGGGGTGAGAGCAGGAAAAGCCCAACCAGCTTGCAGGGGCACAACCTGAGAGCAGGTGCCAGCTCCGCAGGTGGGTGCAGGGTGGGCAGACAGGCCGGAGAAAATCAAGGTGAAAATTACCAAAGTGCCAGAATCCTCACCGACTTATCTGACATTGAGATCCCTGATGTCAATGATTTCCGGTGGAGGAAGCTGTTTCTAGGCCATTAACAAATTTGCTATAAAACAAAACTGTCTTACACAGCCAATTACCTACCGACGCCCTGGGCAATGGAACCCAGTGCAGGTGCTAATGGAGGAGGTAAGGAAGGGCAGGAAAGCGGAAGACCTGGAGGCAGATGAGGGACACAAGCGGCTGGGGAAGGCACCAGGTCCTTTGCAGGTGCAAAGTAAATACTGGACCATCAATGATGGCACCTGGCTAATAATTTTTCTACAACAGGCCCAGCTAGGGGATGATTGAAGATAAACAGAAGAGAAGGCAAAGCAAAGAGAGAAGAAATGAAGGGCAAGGGCTTTAGCAAGAGGAAGAGAAGCAGACTTCTCTGCTGCTCAGTTTCAGTCACGGGAAGCTGAAGTTCCTGGGGGGTGGGGGGAGCGGATTCACCAACTATTAGGTTACCCCCTTGGGTAAAATACATACCTACTCTATGGCTCAATTTTAATTTCCCTATTTAAAAAACGTCTCTTTCAAGTAACTTCCCTCAGAAAGTCACTCTTGGGAGATAAAGGGTTAATATTTGAACCCCACCCCCACCCCCAAGGAGACTTTGGAGAACAAGGTTCTGTTCTAAGCGTGAGGGATTCCTATTATAAAAAATTCTGTAGATTGACAAGACTACACAGCCTCCATATCATATAACCATAATCCTCCTTGATGTACCAACGTCCAAAAATAAAGACCACATGTCTTCCAACTGCTGACGTCCGCTGGGCTGGTTCCACTCTCACAACGATTGCTAAACTGAGCTTTCCCTGGACGCAAAGCTGAGGATTTCCATCATTGTATTATTGGCTTTTTTGCCACAGTTTTCCTGTTCACGTATACGGGCACCCTTTGGGCCTCATCGGGTCCAGAATGGAGTTTTCCACTCCTTAGGCCATGTGCGGGCCGAAACTCAGTTGAAACCCATTAAATACTAGCTCCTCTCCCAGCAGCTTCTTCTGGCATCAGAGAGCCGGTTTCTCTCATTAGCGGCTGGTTAGAACAGGGGGGCCCTCCACCCGCGACTTGCTCAAAGTCTGTTTTCCCAAGAAAAACTCGGTGAAGATTCTGCCCCCCGGCCGGCTCTCCCAACAACCCTCCAACCTCCGAAGCGCCCAGCTGTGTTGGGAGGCCTGTGCTCTGTGTAGGCCAGCAGGGGGTCGTTTCCCCATTTCCTATTTATCCACTGGCTCTCTCTCCACAGTTTCCAAACAGTGTCAGTGCTGAACCGCCGCCTGGTTCTCATTCTCCTGCCTTTCTCGTGTGCGTGTGCCCCGTTAGATCACAACGTCTCAGCCATGAGAACGACGTTTCAGAACCCCTCCTCATCCTTCCCCTCAACCCTCACAGACGTCAGTCCACCGAGAGCTTTAGCGAAGAGTTTGTGGATGGCATAATTCTAAAAAGGCAGAAACAAAGGCAAAGATGAATCATGACAACTGGAAGCAGACCAAAAATAAACAGGTGTGCGTTGTGTGAGTTCATGTGAATACGCACTCACCCCACACTACTTGTGGAGCACCCCATACTCCATCGTCCCAGGCACGATGACGGGCACAGGGACACGGCAAAGAATGAGCATGACCAAGTCCATGACCAAGCACTCCACCTGCTTAGCACTCCCTCTGGTACGCGGTGCTAGGTCCTTGAGCTTCGCATTGCTTGTGTGTTTGGGGGTTTTTTTGGCTGAAAAGGGATGGTGCCTTTGGATAGGTGCCCCATAAGAATTTGTTTGATTTAGGTTCAGAATACAAAAGTCATACAGGAATGTTAGTTATAATTGAGAATCAAGCTGTTCCCTTCGTGACGTGTGACTCGAACCAGTCAGAGGGACCAGAGATCCGGACGGAACGCTGTCCGTGCTCACTACATGCACCATAAGAAATAAGGCTCTGTCTCCTTCAAATCCAGCCATGAGTCAGCTTTAGGACAAGACCAATTGTCCTCTGGTCACATTCAATCCTTACCGACACACCAATGAGGTAGTTATAACTATTACTTCTATCTTAGCCAAAGCTCAAAGAAATTAAGGGACTTGCCCAAGATCATAGAGCTCAGAGTCCATGCTTCTGATCGCCATTTTATAAGTAAGAACTTATTTATTCTTTTCAGTTCACTAACATGACAGAGAAGATACAAGGCTAAACAGGTTTCCACTGATAGAAAAGACTAGGGTTGCCAAAGCGTGCTCACCCTCTCGGTACCTCTAAAGCTGTAGACAGTCAGTAAATACCCACTAACTAAGTCAAGAGGTGGCCATAACACAAGGACCTGTTCCATACGGCAGCCCTCGCGTACTTACAGGTTGGGCACCCACAAATCTAAGTCCTATCCCAAGATGTTGAAATGGTAGGAATAACACAGACTTTATGTCCTCTCTGAAGTGGGTACTCTGGGTTTCAAGGGAGGATGAGAATTTGGTTTCACTAGCTGAGATGACAAGAAATAGTATGTGGAGATCACCAAATCCAGCCCAAAAGCCTCTTGCTGCACCTGAGGTGCCGTGTGGAGCAAACACCTGCCTTTCCCACGTGGTCTTTCCTGTTGGGTCACTGGGTCCCTGGTGCACACCCGAAACCCTCTGATTACACATCCTCAAAAGGTCCAAAAACCAGGCGGGCAGAGTCAGGGGGTGATACCAAAATATAGGGATTTTAAAACCTGCAGTTTCAGTTTTTGTCTTCTTGGTTTATTCATTTTGAATTATGCCGATAGGTGTGCAATGAGCTAGCTGGCCACTCAATTTCATTCTTTCTTGGAACCAACAGCAGTATCTTGTCTACATGACGTTCAAGGCTGGAGCTGAAGCAATTACATAGAAGAATGAAATAACCAGCCCCGTGACTGCTTTTGCCTTTTATCAAATTATAATGCACGTGCAGGAGAGAGCCTACAAGTGTACAGCTCCCGAGACGTCGCGAACCGAACGCACAAACTGAACGTGTTCAATCGCCACCCCAGGGGCCCTCCTTGTGTTCTCTTCCCACTGCTACACACATCCCAAAAGGAAAAACTCTCCCGCCTTCTAACACCATCAATCAGTTTAGCTTGCTTTTGTACGTTACATAACTGGATTCACACTGTGTGTATTCTTTTGTCCTTGGCCTCTTTTATTCAATATTATTGGTTGAGATTCATCCATGTTATTGCATTTAGTTGTAGATCATTTATCCCAATTGCTCCATATTACTCCATTGTGTAAAAAATGTCACAGCTGATTTATCTTTTCCATTGTCGATGGGTGTTTGTGTCATTTCCAGGATTTGGCTATTATGAATAAGGCCACTATGAACATTCTTGTACAAGCCTCTTGGTGTGTTTCTGGTGGGTACACACCTCGAAGTGTAACCACTGGGTCACAGGTGCGGGCATGCAGTCAGCTTCAGGAGATGCCACCACGCACTTCTCCAAGATGGTCTTTTCTCCTGTGTATTTTGGCCTGTGATTTTTGTCCCCCAGCACTGACCAGCAGAGCTGAACTTGAGCAGAAGTAACTAGTTAGGGACTACACGGCTGCAGCCCTACTCACTTCCCCGCCCCCGTGAGGATGCAAGTCCATGAAGGGCATGAAATCCCTAAAATTCCCAGAAGTATCTTAACCCTTATAGGTGCTCTGAAAACATGGTCTCCCCACGGCGAGGGAAAAAGACAGCCGAGGTGATCCATGCCGTTGGTGAGACAAATTTCCAGGAGAGAGGAGTTGTAGCCCCTTGAAATAGGTTTTGCTTTTGGTGAGGCGAGAGTTTCACAAGGTCCAAAGCAACTGCAAAGAAGCCTTTGCCAAAGAGCCGGAGGTTGGATCAGAGGGCTTCTGCTTTCCACAGCACAGCTCCAGTCCCAGGGGGGCCATGGTCGGAGCCCTCCACAATCCCAATGAGAAGCCCTCTTCGCAGTCTCCAAAGTGGGCCATAAATCACGGCTGTGTGGAGCTCTGAAAATCTCTTTTGTTGCTAATCTCTCTGCTCTGAAAGGGTGGGTGGGGGACGTAAGAAAGCATGCAACTCAACAAATGAGTTCCAGACAATGGTTCCCGCCTTTGCCAAAGCTGTGGTTGAGTTTTTTAATAAGCTCATTGGGATTTAGTCTTGTTACTGTACTTTACTCATTAGCTCCTTGAAGTTGGGTACCTCAGGGTGGAGGCCCCAAACCTCAGTATTGTTCTTAAGTGCTCACGGGAGGCATGCGGGTGGGTGGAGCTTGCTCATGGCCCCAGCTACACACTGCTGCTTCCTGGATCTCCTTCGCAGGAAGGAGGTGGGAGCCAGCATCCACACACGGGACCTAACCAGGTAGGCTTCTGCAGGAGTCCAGGCAACAGTCATCACCATGCGGATTTCTGGCGCTGCAGGAAATCCTGGGCTTTAGACCAAGGCCTCACCAAACACCCTCCCTTGCAGTGTTGGTTGGTTTTCCCACGGTTGTGGGTGAAAAGGCATCGGGAAAATACCCTTTGACTGACCAAAGTTGCAAAGTTACCAGGATGTCATCATTTCCTCTGACACTAATCTGGTGAAAAGCTCACCTACCACCAGATGTACAGTCTAATTTCATGCGTCCAGTTTTCCTAAGTCCCATCATGGTGCTGTATTTGTGAGTCATTCTGTTCAAGAGGCTTAACCAGAGGGACAGGGAAGGAGAGGAGTAAGTCCTTCACAAAACTGTGACACTGAACTGAAGCTTTACAAGAATATGCTCCACTTAACGCTTCCTCTCCCCGCCCTTTACCATAAGGCCATTCTGTTTATTATGCTATTATTACACTCCACCAATCAGCCCCTTCCCTGGCTCCTCACAGCCTTCCAAAAACAACTTAAATGACTGGCCTGTTTGTCAAGTCCTTCACCACTCGATTTCTGAACAGATTTCCTCTCCCGTCCCAACCTCCTCTCCGATGTGATTCCTACACTTGAACACAGTGTATTTTTATTCTGCCTCTTCTACTCAGTTCACCTTCCCTACCATCCTGGCCTGTCTGGTAGACCAAACTACCTGTCTGGTAGTTCCCTGCAGCCACGACTCCCATCCTCCAGACCGTCTGTCCAATTTCACCTTCTGACCCCGAGAAGAAAAGGAACTAGGCCCATTTCCCCCATCATGCGAAGAGGATGGACAGAACCATATGGTATATACACCAAAAAGCTAAAAAACGAGTCCTAATTCTACAGCACAGCCCCCAACTTTTCCAACTTTTCTTGCTATTTGTCCACAAGTGGTACCTGAAAGTTATGGGGACCATTAATTATTCCTGTGTGTGGACAGAGAGATGAACAGTTAGCCAACCAGGAAATTAGCAATGTGACCGATACTTCTGAATTGAACTCTTTATTTTCTACAAATACTCTTTGAAGCATACTGACACATTGTTAAGCATATTGACAGTCAGACACCATGAGTTATGGTATCATACATTGTGATATCCACTTACCAAGTACGTTCAGAAAAACTTTAACTCGCCATCCTCACAAAAGTCCTGGGATGAGGTGGGACAACAGAGGGTCTATTTTACGGAGGAAGAGACTGAGACAGAGAGTTACGGAGACTGTTCTGGATTTCTGGCTCCTGGTTTTCTCCACCGTATTATTCTTTCCTAGAATCTCCTACACAACTACATTTCTTTAATAAGCCTGCCATAATGCCTGAATGCCATCGTCGATTCCTTCGTTTAAGGAATTTAAGAATTATGTCCCCAGTAAATGCAAAGCCATAATCATAGGCATTAGTTCTAGCCTAGCGGACTGCCATCTTCGAGACCTGCAAACAAGAAAACTGAAGATTCAGATATAAGTTTCCTGAAGTCCTGAATTAGATTTTTGTTGAAACACTAGGGGGGAAAAGCCCTTAAAAAACAAGGTATTTTGTCCTGTCTTCATGACTGTCTAGCTTGTGATCTTGGGCGAACTGCTCTTGAACATCAATTTCCCCAACAGTACAGAGTGATAACAGTAACACCAAGATGGAATAAAGTGCTGAAAACTGTAGTGCCCACAAAAGCATTAGTTCAGCCATCACAGTCACCCCCAAAGACTGGGCCCTTGTAATCTAAGATGGGAATTAAAAGGTCAGCCTTGGAAATCAAGTTTAGAGACACTACAAGGGACCAGTCACAGTGACAAACCGCCTTTCTGCTCTCATGTTAGGTCCTCAGACCACAGATCTTTTCACTATTCCAAGACTGGACATTGTTGTTCATCATACGCTCCAAGGACTCGGGTCAGGAAGAAAACTGTCCTGGGAAGTTCAAAGCTGCCTATGAGATCAGTTCTGGAACCAAGCTGAGCAGAACAGGGACACTTTCAGAACTTCCGTGAGTGTCCCAGCAACGCTGGGGGCAGAGCAAATCCGGGCAAACAAAGGCATAACCAAGACCATTTGGGGGATGAGCCTTCATCCTTTTAGTCATTCCCACCTGTAACCAATAGTTACTGAAAGCCGACTACGAGCTAGGGACTCAGTGAACTTGGGGGCCCCAGGAGTGAGCAAAAGGGCCTGGTTCCCCCTCAGGGAGCTTACTGTCTAGTTTTCATGAATCTGGGGAACTCCTACCCCAAATCACATGGTTCCTAGAGCACTTGGTCAAAGCTTCTCAAAAGCCTGTCCTGACACCTTCAAATGATGGAGATGCTCATCAAAATTCCCCAACCGCATGATTCCATTTCCTTTCCACCACACGCCCTTGTCCTGCCTGCACTCCTCATTGCTCCGCTCACCTTGCTCTCAGGCATCGGATCTCCTTCTCGCCACGCCTGTGACTGGGAACAATTTTGTAATCAGTGGGAAATCCTTCCCATCTTCCGAAATAAAACTGCCCATCGTTCTACCCACCCATCCCCACTCTCTATGCTCCAGCTTCATTGGACTGTTTAGTTCCTCCAAAGCACCATTCTCATTCTCGCCTAAGTCATTTGCACCTGCAAAACCTGCTGCCTAGAAAGCTCTCTCGAGGACCACACAAACCACCCCCGAAGGCTGGCTGAGTCCTGCTCACCCTCAGGCCTGTTTAAATGAGACTGCCACAAGGTCACCTGACCCCATGGTGGGGTCTGGCTGCCCTATTCCACGCTGTGCATCCCCGCACGCTGCCTGTGCACCCCCTGCTCCCTCTTCACACTTACGGTCACTTGTTCAATACTCTTCTTAAACCCTGTGGGGCCACAGAGTTCCTCACCCGGCACCGTGCCCACTGCCTGAAGGTACAATTGAAATATGTGCCTGCGCACTCTCCTGAATGGGTCTCGAATCTCCTTCCTACTTGAAAGGGTGCATTCCTTCTCACTATCATCTCCTGAGAGTATGGCCTCTTTATTTCTCCTAGTGTGATTGCACCGTCAGGTACAGCCACGGCACCATGCATGTGAAAAGCACAACAGAAAGTTCTACAGCTGGAACACGGTGAGTGAATGGCTCAGTGAGAACTGCCCTTCCATTGTGTGACTAAACAAGACATAGACTATTACACGTTGTCAGCACGGCACAAAGTCAGCATAATCCAGATTAATGTGGATGCTACTGGCCTCTCTGCGTCCAGGAGGGATGGGGAACCTGGCGCCGTTCCTGGCCACTGGGAAAGAAAAGCAACCAAGTTGTGCAGCTGATGTTTTCTGGTCTTTGCAAGCAGCATTACTTCATTGCTGTGGGTTGGGGAGAAGGTAGGTTATTCAGAACACACGGTGCACTTAAGGAAACAGAACACAAAACACTAAAAACTCAACTCTGATAAACATACCACTTGTGTCCTGCCAAGCTACAACTTTCATGGATAAGTTCAGGGATATTTGATCTGTTGGCTGGTGAGCAAGAGCTGCTTCGGGACCCAAATTCTTCCCTCCAACCTTCACATTTAGCCCCTCCCCCAGCCACTCCCACTCACGTAGCTCCTGGTGTTGGATTCAGCCTCCAGATTGAAGCACAGGCTGTCTCTGCGAGAAAAAATGGCAGAGACCAAAGAACCACGTGAACTCTTCTGTCTCCACTCTGCCACCTGGCTAAATCCAGTGTCCTTCCTTTGGTAGAATTCTGCCCCAAAATGCTGCTGCACCAGACACGTGATCGCCAGAAGAGGTGTAGGGGGAGGCAGGAGGGAATGTGAGGGTGGATGGTTCGGGTCATGGAGACGACGGGTTCTTTCAAAAGAGACAAACCCTTTAAAAAAAAAAGTCTATACAGTGACATTCAACCAAGAGTCTTTCTTTAAAACACAGACAGACGTAGAGGCCACAGAATAATGCCTGAGCTCCTAATGGCACAGTGCGGCTGCATATCCAGTGAGAGATGATGACTTACACACCTGTACTGCCTGAAGAACTACAGTTACGATCATCAAACGCATCTTTCACCCAGCGCACACACACTGAGTACCTCCTCTGGGCCTGGAGACCGTGCTAAGTGCCAGGATGGCCACAGAGGGGAGGGGCCTGGGCCCTGGGGGGCTGTGCTTCGGTGCAGAAGACAAGATGACAACAAACTGTAATAGCACTGTGAGTAAAAAGGAAGGGGAGAATGGAGACGGGCAACGGGAAGATAATGCGGAAAAGAAAGTGCCTACATCTACCCGGGGGAATTGTAGAATGACCTCAGTGGCTGATACTAACATGAATAATTAATAGTAGCATTAGCAATAGCCATTATTGTAATTTTCTGATGGACCCTAGTGACCCTGGGGTGACATGTAATGGTATGAATAATATGTGTTAAGTCTATTAAAAGCATCTTTTTTTAGGTGAGGAAGGTCCTTGTGTCATGTGAAGCACCTGAAACGGGCAGTGAAGAATTACGGGAGGTGATTTTCAGTGATGAACAGATGGTCACTGGACAACAGAATCTTTGACGAAACCACACTTTAAATTGCATTAATAATTGCTAATCATTAACTTCTCTGGGAAGTGTGTCATATTTTATATGAGATATTTAAAATAGTAAAACGTTAGAATTAGAAGGGGCCTAGCCAGACGTCAAGTTCAATATTTTCTACATATTTTATCGCATACATTAGGCTACCTTTCACCTGCTCTGTCAGCCTAAGTTCTTAGAGGACAGGGTCCATGTCGTACCTCTTTGGCATCACAGTACTAAGTAAGACGCAGGAGCTCCATAATGTTTCCTGAAAGAAGAAACTAAGAGACTATTATTCAACCCCTTTACTTTGAAGATAGAGAAACTGAGCCTGAGAGGTAAGAAGGATGAAAGCCCAAGACGAACTTGTTAATAGCAAAGGCAGAGCGGAAATCAGGTCAAGCTGTGGCCCAGCATCCTACAGTACCCACTGACGGCCAACCCTGAGTCACTGGACCGTGTAGAGAAGGATGCTTTGATCACAGCGTTTCTGAAGATCTGTCCTCCACTGCATACCTTCTCCTCCTCATCTATTGGGTCAGCCAAAAAGTCCATATGGCTTTTTTCCGTAAAATAAAAGACACGTTTTTCATTTTCACCAATAGCTTTGTTGATTTGGATATTCTGAGTACGTCGGCTAACTCCCACTATTGACTTCTTAGTGGGTAGAGGCCAGGGGTGCTGCAAAACATCTTCCAATGCACAAGACAGCCCTTCAGCAAAGAATTGCTTGGCCAAAATGTCAACGGTACCAGGGAACTTCACAAACCACTTTGACACATTTGATCACTCACAGCACCTTCTCCATACACTGTACAAATCTGTTTTTGCATTTCAGTTGCATTTTTACCTTTCTTGAAATAATGAAGCATAATATGCCAAAATGTTGCATATCTTCTTCCATCTTCAATGTTAAAAGCTGCACAGAAATTCACCAGCTTTCATAAGTTTTTTTAAATGCACTCTGATAAGACAGCTGTCACAATATAACCTAACAAAATCATTTCAAATGAAGTTAAAAACAATTAAGCACTATTAGAGCCATCATACAGAAAAAAACTAAACAAACTTTTTGGCCAACCCAATAGATGCCAAAAAAACAGACTGCAGACATTTGGGACCCAATTTTTCAAAATGCTGCTGATCACGGAAACCTTAAATCTGACCTCACTGTCCCCTGATCCCCTGGGGCCCTAAGGCAGCTGGGAGAAACCACAGAGTATATGAAACTAGCCCAGTGTTCCACAGGGTTTTTTTCTGCTTCCTACTTTTGGTCATTAGCAGGATTCTATTTTAGGACAGAAATGCTTTCCACTACCCCTCGAATCCCACCAGTCGGTCATTTTCTACTAAATTGATTCTGCATCGCAAGCAGCACTTATTTGTTCTTTCAGCAGCAGACCCTCCGCCTTTGGCCTAATACCTCTCCACCTTGTGCTGTGACGCTAACGGTGGCAATTGTGATTTTTATTTTCTGTTTTATCGTTGATTGCCATTGATTGAATTTTACCTTAAGAGTTTCAAGTAAAAAAGTTAAGGCAGTGGAGGAACTAAATTTCCAAGAGTTTTCATTTATAAAGAAATAAAACAAAAAATTAGGTAATAGTAATAATATTATTCTCTAAACATCATACAGTCCTTCATCTAATCCACCCAGGGAAAAAGCTCTTATTCTTATTTTACAAGTTAGAAAACTTAGTCTCTGACAATTACTCAAACTCATATGGCTAATGAATGGTGGAAATGAAACTCCAACCCAAGACTTGGGATTTGAAATCCACTTGGAACTTTGCTTAACACAAGACCGCAAAAAGGGTAACCAGCAAAATCCAGCAGGTGAAATTTAAATTCTTCGAGGAAACTAAGGAACTAGAATCAAATAAATTACCTTTAACCATTGTGTGTCAAGCTCCCAGAATTAAAACTGAATCCTTAACCTCAAATTTGTTCTCCATATAGGGCCATATATTCACCCTAGAAAAGCATAAGGTAGGATCATTTTCACTGCCTAACAAGGAGGAAAAAAAATAACTAAAACAATTAGGAGGGCCAAGCAAGTAGAACAAGGTTTTGACTCCAGTTGGTGCACAAATAAGTCCAAAAAAAAAAAATCAGAAGATGTGAACCACCTGTGTGAAGCTCCAGGGTTGGTTCACATTCATTGGTCAGGGTTAAATTTCTCATTGACCCTTAAGTGAGTTTTACATGAGATTCTGAAAACTCGGCAGTTCTGACAGGGCCGCGCCTTTCCCAGTTTCCTTCTGGCTACAGAGATGCGCAGTCCCACAGGCAGAAGGATGCTTCCTTAGGAAGGCAGAAACTGATTCGACACATAGAAATTCTGAATTTTTACTAAGTTTCCGACACTGTTATTATTTCATTCATTATATAGTACTGAGCATCAGATACATACAAAGCAGTACCTTAAGGGTAACAGAGAGTCTGAGGACAGAAAACCATGGTCCCTGCTCTCAAGGAGTTTTTCGGAAGACACTAGATATGCTCAGAAGAGACTATAAACTAGGTCACAGGTGTCCAATAGTCCATTTCTGCTCCTATTTGCTGCCCTCCAATCGCCTCCTGCCAGGTCTAGACACCATCCTACCGGTATATGCCGACATTAATACCTGCTGCAACAGGAGCACCAAGAATCTTCTCACTGGACCGGAGTCTCCCTTGAAATCAAGTTCTCTGCTTTGAACCCGCCCTCCCTTCTGCTTTGGCCCGCCCCTTTGTCCCTGACCTTTTCCTAGTTCCTCCTGTCTGTCCATCTGCCAAGCCTTTAGGCCATCAGTCTTGCCTTGCCCTGCCTGAGGGGGTCGGTGTTCTCTTGATTTCTGACCCTCTGCCCAGGTTTATCCCACTTCCAGACTGTGATGCATGACATCATGGCCATGACACTGTCCACGTCCATGACACCATCGGGCTGCTCATCAGGCTCCTGACCCCTGAGCCTGGGCCCGCAGGTCTGGTTGACTCTTGGAACTAGCTCGGCCTCAGTCTTTTCAACCCGCGCCTAATCCCTGCTCCGTACTAAACATTGTGACGTTGCAGGTACATTGGTGGGATCTTAGAGACACCGAATAAAAATCACTCAGCAATAAATCTGATCCAGTTGTTTAAAGCAGAGATAATGGAACTACATCACTTGTCCGTAAAATGACTGAATTAAATTAAAAGAACCTTTTGAACATAAAATTCAGGCTCTCTGAACCATGAGAATGGACAAAATCACCGAATTAATACCCAAACAAGAAAATTCCATGTTATTACGTAGAAGCAGCTACTCTCTGAGAGCATTATCTCCAGGTCCCAACACTTACATGACCGTGCGTCTCAGACCTAGGAAGGACCATAGAGGGTGTCTAGTTAAACCAGTACTCAGTAAAAAAAAAAAAAAAATTTCCTGTCGATCACTCCTGGTAAGCAGGAAGCCCTACGCCCTCATGGATCCAACCCACATCTTCTTCTATGGGCCAGCGTTAGTGCTAACGCAGGAGACATGAAATGAAGCAAGACCCAGGCCGCAAGACAAGGTACCAAGGCATCTTCCTTCCAGGCTCCACTCCAGTGGTTCCCAAATCCCTGTGAGTTTTTCCCTCCTTCCCTAATTCTCCAGCATGCCTTCCAGGCCGCTGCTCGTCCACCTTACTTCCCATGCTGACAAGAGGAGGAGAAATTCTATCATGTGCTACGGCACCTGGGGACATCAGATCTTGCATGGGTCCCCGTGTTTTAATGGCACCACTGAACTGAAGTTTACTGAAAGAAATGACAATTACAGCAATCCTGACTAGAAAGGACAAGGGCCTCAACCAAAGCGAGGGAGTGTGACAAGACAGGGAACGGAATAGCGCAGTGGCATTTTAAGGAAAGAATTGGCAAGATCTATGGATAACAGAGAGTGAAGGAGGAGACCGACTCTATGCCTTTGTGCTTATGTCTCCATATCAGATCTGCCCACTGCGTCTCCTGGATGAAGACTGTGGTAACAGAAACACTTCCCAGACCGTGAATTGTTATAAAGATGATGAGAAAGTCCTCCTTCCTGCGAGTTATAGATTCTCTGTTGTTTTTTCAATAGGTAGCACTGAGCACCTCCCATCTGAGATGGCTTGATGTCAGCTCCTTTACCCTTAAGAGAAGGAAACATAGATGTCTCCACACAGCTCTTTCTAATCTGTTACTCTGTCTTTGGGCTTCACTCCCTGTGTCAAAACACACATATCGTGTGCTGACAGCACCTGATCCTGCTCGATCAGCTTATAAGCATCTAACACTAAATTTCTCGTTAGCTGAATGTCTAATCCACTCATTATTCCTTTCTCTCGGCTGTATGCTGAATTCAGGGAACTAATATTAGGGCAGCAAATGCACAAACAATGTCTCCAACCAACTAATTTCCTCCCTGGCTTCAATGTTATGTGGGCACAAGGTGAGCCCGGTGACTTCTATCCAAGAATCTGCTACACGCACACCATCCTCGATGGGCTGCTCCTGAAGCCCTGGATGAAGCCCTGGATGAATCCCAGGCAGACTGGGATGGAACATTCTGTGCTGGGCTCCAGAGGTCACACAAAGAAATGCATATGTGTCAACCTTGGAAAAGCATCTTCTGCATTCCAACAGCGAACTGTTTTGGAATTGTCATCCCTCAGAGGAGTTCGTGCCAGACCCAATTAAAGTCATGGTAATAAAAAGTGGGAAGAAGACATGGCTGGAAAGAACATAAAGTGTTAGCGCTGCAAGGGATGAGATGCAATCTAGTCTAGGTCCGCCATTCAGAATCGAGGAGACTGAGGCTCAGAGAGCTAACGCAGTGGGTTGCGGCAGGAACAGGAGTCTCTCCATGTCTCCCGACCCCAGGCTCTGCCCCTGTCTTCCTGGGTGCAGCCACTTCGCGGAATCCCCAAGGTGCATGGAGCCATGCGTTCTGGCTGAGACTCAGATACGCTAGCATGCGGGGCTCGGCGCCCTCCTGTCCAGAGGTCAACTCTGGGCACCAGGCTATTAAGGGTAAGTGTCGTGGAATGTTTGTGAATACTTAGATAAGAATCTAGCCGCATCCTTTTACTGCTGTGGCGCTCAGGACCCCCATGGGAAAGAACTTGAACTGTGTCCCTAATTCCAGTCTAGACAAATACAGACATTTCTGATAGATTGGGGAGGCCCCGAGGGAAGCCATGCTCCAAAGAGGGACAACCAGGCTGCGGAAGGAAAAGTTACCATAAGTGGGGAGGGAAAGACTTAGAATCAGGGCCTGAGTACAGGGAAGGGACCGGTTATTCTGGGCACAATATGAGGCTGCCCTTAAAACATTCTCCATCCAGCCCTGAACAGCCTCCTGGGATGTCTGTATGTCCAAGGTCGAAGAGAGCTACGTGAAAACAAATACACAAAAGAAATCCATCACCCGAAGGCGTCTGCATTTCTGACAAGAAAATGACCTCCACAGAGGGCCAGAGGATGAAAATAAAAGATTTTGCCACTAGGGAGCCACGAAGCCATGTCAAGGCCCCCTATGAAGGGGCTAAACACGAGAAGGGAACAGGTTTCCTCACCAGCCAAAGACTCAGAGAACAAAGATGGGCAGAGACGGAGAGAAGCATCAACCAGGCGGCAGCAGAAAGAACACACACGTGAAGGGAAGTGGAGACTGAGAACCATGCAGTGGCTGCCAGAGCCCCGCAGAGCTGGCAGGGCAGGGCCGAGGGCCTCTCGGTGACCATGGCAAAGTCACAGGTAGGGAGGAGACACACCGTATTAAGAGGAGAACAGCAGCCACACACTGTGAACATCCAAAGTGAGGCCAGCAATGTGTTTCAACCAACTTACAGGGCAGGGCAGGGCCGTGACTGGAGCAGAGAGACTGCACCGTCGTAGGCTCTTTTCCCACCGCTGTGTTCTGTACACGAGCACTTGTGTGATAACCTGCAGTAAGACAGCAAGTGTTTACCCTGCGGGTCGGGCACCCTAGGAGGGGGAAGGCTTCTGAGACAGCAAGTTATATGCAAGGCCTTTGTTTGGCGTCCTCCTGGGATCACACCTGTGGGAATGGATGAAAGCAACATTGAGCAGAGAGAGAAATGGCCTGTCCCCACAAAATCCTCAGCTAGTCCCAGGAGGAGCTCTGGAACTGGGATGGCCCTACAGAGTTGTCCCAAACTGGGGGAGAGGATGGGCCTTCTTCCCCCTAGACCAACCATGTGGATTACCCCTGGAAGGAAGTGTCACCTCGAGTGAGGTGGCACTCAGCAGAGACCAGTCTCCAGTAAGAGACTCTCCTATAAGCCATGAGTCGCCGACTCCCAATGACACAAAGGGGGCAGCCTAAACCATATGGGGAAATCACCGGAAATCACCCCCATCCAACTTCTTGAAAATTCCTAAAGCCACAGGAAAGGAGGTCAAGTTGAGGTTCAGCCATTTGACAGAGATGGGCATAACGGATCAGCAGACGTAAGGACAAATTGTTCAAGTTGTATCAGCTACAGTCTATAAACAAATGAGGACTCCGAGCATCCAGGTTCCACGAAGACTGTGAAAGCTTATGGAATTCATTCCGTCCCAACTCCCGCTCCAGAAACTGCCTGTTTGGGCGCCAGGGGAATCCAACCACTGGCTTCCTCAGACCACGCACTAAAATAAATGTAGTACCAATTTGTAGGCCTATGACTCACCTGTCCTCTACCTCAGAACTCTCCCCAGTAATGGAACTTCTAACCAAACAGAGGGCCAAAAAGCAGTTTCCTAATGGCCTGGAAAGCAGTCAGTGACCCTGGAAGCAGCAGTCCTGGCAAAGGTGCTGTGGAACGCAGCCTAGAGCAGATGCAGGCTGGAGTCTTCCCTCCATGCCCGGGGGCCTCTGCACTCAGGTGAGTCTCTGGGTGCGACCCAGAGGACCTTGAAGCCTCACACCGTCTGGATGAAGAGCCCGCACGTCTGACTCACACAGTAACCCCCAGCTTGATAAAGAAAGAGGAAAACACCAGCTCAGAAATGCCCTGACCCTGAAAAGGAAACCAGTCTCTCCCAAAAGGAGAAAGTAAGCAGATTGAGAGAAAGGGGGTAAAAGTGCAGGTAGACATGTCCCTCTTTGTGCCAACACGGGTCATAGAATGGGAGACGTGAACGCTCTTCCCCAGACCATGTGACACTTGCTGGTTGGGCCTCTTTTTGATCATCTCCAGGAGGAGAGGCGCACTGTTCACCAGGAAATGGGGTCCACCTCTGAAGTCCCTCATTGTTAAAATGCAGGGTGTCATTCAATCATGCATTATTCATTCATTCATTCATTCATTCATTCATTCACCTATTCATTCATTTATTGAGCTGAAAACTGGTGCCTTTTAACTTCCACTTGCTGGCTCTAATCCTGCTGTCTGGGACATCCCGAAATACCCACGGTCCCGCACTTCCTCGGGCGGGCTCTGACCCTCCTTCCCATGTGCTTCCTAAGCACATTGGCCAAACCTGCATGATCACATTTATCAGTCATGTTGCTAATACGCGTGGTCCTAAAGAGGCCGCTTTCCAGACCTCCCTCCATGGGCTGATTCAGGAGGCCTGAGGAGAAGGCAAGGACTCCACACTACGTAAGTGACACCCGGTTGTCCAATACTTCCCTTCTAGAAACACGGCATTAGACTGCAAGGTTCTTAAGAGATCTTATTATGTTTACCTCTCCATCCCCGGCATATCATAAAGCATTCTGGAAAACAAAATTACTGAATGAATAAAAAAATCAAACAAAAATAAGCATTATAAAGACAGGTATCATTAACAAATTACTTCTAAGTCCTTCCCTTTTCCTAATAGATCTCCTTTTCTTCACAGTGGATCCTTCAGAACCCTGTCACTTTCCTCTGACGTGCCACCACTGTCAACACTCCTGCCAAAACGTGGTGTCTGAAGTCCAACGCATCCTCTGCGTGCGGTCGGCGCAAGAAAAATTACCTCCCTGGATGCGAACACAAGAAGGCCCCTGAAGCGGGTGGGACTGCAGTAAACTCTCTCAGCGGCCAAACGAGACCCTTGGGCTGCACCGCATTTACATCCAACGAAACCTTTTAAAAACTACCCCCCGACTTGAACAGAAGCAGTTGATCTGTTTAAAATGAACTGTAGTCCTTTTCTGCCACTGCTATTAAATTTCACCCTGGTACTTCCAGTCCATTGTTCCATCCTGTCAAAATCCTTGTGGGTCTCGACTTCTTCATCCAGTAATATTAGCTGCTTCCCCAGCTTTGTGTCGTTCGAACAATTAGTAAGAGGTTTCCTGCGTCTTCCCCTCCAATTCAAGAACGACGGCGAGAGGGCCGGAGCCAGAGACCTGAAGATACCAGTGCAGATCTCTCTTCGGATGGCACGAACCCCTGAAACGCTCTTGGAGTGCGGCTGCCGCGCCGATCAGACAGAAGTCCACCTGAGGGCGCTTCCTTCGGGTCTTGCTCTTGTCAACAAAGATGCCACAAGGAGACCCTGACGGGTTAGAAGGAACTTAGGAGACCTGAGTGTACGGTGAGCTCTGTCCACCGTGAACTGACTGTGTGGCATTAGGGGTTGTAACCCATCCATCTGGTCTTCCTTTTTCACTTGTAAGTATGGAAACTGAACTGAGTGAGCCTTCAGATCCCTAAGGGTCCACAATTCCTGGCATCCTGGTGATATGCAGACACTTCCGACACTAGGAAAGCCCTCAGAGAGGGAAAGAAAGAAGCCACTTGGGCATGAGTTGTCACCAGTGAGCTTCCACTGGCACCCAGTACAAAGAGCACACTTTTCTAAGTTCCTAAAACTACCTAATAATCATTGCTAAAATGTTGAACTCCTATCTCCCCTCATAGGAAAATAGAAATTGAGAGACTCTGATGTTAGGAAGTACAGAATTCTGGGAACAAGCAAGGGGTTAGGGCTCCACTCACCTGCCAAACCTTGAACATGGTCGTGAGCAGACTCGGCCTGAACAACTGTGTGAATGAACCCCCCAGTGCCCCTCTGTAATGTCTGAAATCTGTACTTTCCATTACAAACATTAAGACATTTGCCTCCTTCATTTTTTTAGCCACACTCTGCTTTGCCCTTTCTTCCTCCAAGATCACCAGTGGCAGTTCCATGCACACATTCCCAAGGTCAAGAGGACTTGGTGAAAAGACCTGAAAACATTTAAAGCAGCAGCTGGATCCCCTCTCTCTCTCACTCACTCATCGCGGTCCTCAGTTCTTTATTCTGCCTTTGGTGTTTTTAATTCCTCTTTCTTTGATGGAGAAGAATGAGGAAAACAGGAGGCAGGTAGGTAGGTAGGTCTGCATTACTTTCAACAATTGTTAATGCCGCCTCGTCTACCTTTAAATAATGAAACAATACTGCAACATTTTTCTTGCTCCCAAATTCCATTTTTTCCCATCTTCATTTTATGCCACTGTCTTGGTCTTTCTTGATGTGATAACCTTGTTTGGTGACTTTAAAGTGTGCGTGTAAGGAAAAAGACAGACCCTTTACAGAAGCTGAGTTGAAAAGCAGAGGGGTCCTCGGGCGGCAGGGAGAAACTCCGAGCCGGTGAGCGAGAACCGAGCTGATGATGGAGCAGAGTGCTTCCAAGTAAGTCATCAGAGCAGCACCGGGGGGGATGAAATAACACAGAGTCTCTGAGCTTCAGAGGGCAGGCCAACGAGGAAATGGGACTACCTGCAATGAAACCATTCAGTGCTCACAGAACAAGAGGCCTTTAAACAGCAATTAAAGACTTCATTCTGAAAAACAACCAGTTTAGTGTTGTACTGTATCTTTGCACTGAGATTTATTTTATGAAAACAAGAAAATAATCAAATGATGTTGGTTTTTCAATAAAGACACCTAATATAGACACTTTTTAATCAGAAAAGATACCTTAATATAAAATAAAAACCACAGGCTGGTACAATCTAGTGTTACATCCTGACTCTCATTTCTCCCATCGAAAGGTCTACACAGAGTTCGGTCCACTTCAGCAAGCTCCACGAGGGACCTATTATACCTGAGCGAAAAACAGGCACAACTTCTAGAATTTCACTTTCTAAGAAGTGAATTCAGCCCCATTTCAGCCTTTTAGTAGTAAAAGTCATGGAGAAGTGAGGTATGTATAATACAGGATTCGAATTTGGTAACCAGGAGATTAGACAGTGATGAAACTACAAGAAAACACCAACACATGGAAGGATTTTGGTTGTTTTATCTGACTTCCTTTTTCCTCACGAAGCGCCATGACAGACATCAGAGGGAAATTCTAAGTGACAACAGTATTCCATTCTCATCCCCGAGGCCAGGAATTAAGAGAGTTTCAGCATAATGCTAGATATTTTAACTTTTTTAAAATTTATTTTAGTTGTTGTTCAAGTACAGTTTTCTGTCTTTTACCCCCCTCCCAGCCCACACCCCCAGTGCTCCCCACCTCCCTCCCATTTCCACTCCACTTAGTTTTTGTCCATGTGTCCTTTATACTTGTTCCTGTAAAGCCCTCCCTTAACTTTTAAAGTGACCCCCGTGTATTTTTCTGGAGCACACAGCTATGCAGAAAAGTTTACAATACTTTATTCTAAAGTATTCTACTTTAGAATAAACACCTTGCAGGCCACCAGAGGCTGGGGGAGTCGAGGAAGGGTTCTCCCCCTCAGAAGGGGCACAACCCCCCAGGCACCTGGATTTTAGATCCTGGCCTCCGACTATAAGAAAATACATTTCTATGGTTTCAAACCTCCAAGTTTGGGATCCTTTTTTCCAATAGCCACACGCAGCTAACACAGCAGCTTAGGAAAATAACACGGGGTAGGCAGGTTTCAAAGACTCATGCATCCTTTCCTTCCTACCCAGGCTGATCCCCGTCCTCCCTGCTCAAGGCCAGCAGGGCCCAGTCACGTCTGTCTTGCATCGCAGCCCTCTAACTCTGCTTCCATCACCACATTTCCTTTCCCGGCCTTTGGACCTGCCCCTTTCACTTACCAGTACGTGATGATTACATTGGGCTCAGCCAGACTATCCACCATAGCCGCCCTATCTCAGGCTCCTTCACTTGATGGCATCTGCAAAGCCCCTTTCACCGTGTGTGGTGACATATGCACAGGTTCCAGGGATTAGGATGGAGGGATCCTGGGGACAGGGGAGGCATTATCCTGCCTAGTGCACACAAATAAAAATGTGCCCATGAATAAATCTACCACAAAACTAGATGACAAAAATTGCCACAAACCACAAAATCGAAAACGAGAGAGAAAGAGAACCAACAACAGCTACAAAGACAGCATGTCATTAGCATTTACACAGAGAAAGCAGAGGAAATTACCAGGGTGTCTTAGGTGCTTGACAACATCAGACTGCAAAGTCCCCAACGGAGACCCACAGAGAAGGGCAATGGGCCAATCTAAGGTCAGCAGCTGAGCTGAGAGAGCTTCAAAGTGCAGGGTGAGTGTAAGGAGCACACACTCAAGTATGAAGGGGCTGAATCGGTTTACACCCCGTGAAATCTCGAAACTAAGACACTAATAAATTCATCCAGGATAAAGCCCACCAGTAAGGGGAAATACATAAGAGCCTGTACAAACACAGCAAGACAGAGAAACAGGAGCAAAAAGGGTAGGGTGTAAGGGAAGACAAACTCAGAAAGGATGAGTCCATTTATCAACCACTGTGAAAATAATGGAAGAGAAAGTTTATCAAATTGAAAAAGCAATTGTGAGAACCCAGAAATAAACCCAACTCTCTACAGTCAATTAATATTCGACAAAGGGGGCAGTATCATAAAATGGGGTAAAGATAGCCTCTTCAACAAATGGTGTTGGGAGAACTGGACAGCTACATGCAAAAAAATGAAACTCGAGCACCAACTTACATCATACACCAAAATAAATTCAAGGTGGATAAAAGACTTAAATATAAGCCATGACACCATTAAAGTCCTAGAGGAGAACATTGGCAGGAAAATCTCAGATATTTCACGCAGCAACATTTTTACTGATATGTCCCCTAGAGCAAGGACTATAAAGGAAAGAATAAACAAATGGGATCTCATCAAAATAAAAAGCTTCTGCGCAGCTAAAGAAAACAGCATTAAAATAAAAAGACAACCAACTGTATGGGAAAACATATTTGCCAATGATACCTCAGACAAAGGTTTAATCTCCAAAATATACAAAGAACTCACACGACTTCACTCTAAGAAGACAACTAACCCAATTAAAAAATGGGGAAAGGACTTGAACAGACACTTCTGCAAGGAGGACATACAGAGGATCCAGAGACACATGAAAAGATGCTCAATATCACTAGCTATCAGAGAGATGCAAATTAAAACTACAATGAGATACCACTTTACACCGGTGAGAATGGCTATCATAAACAAAGCAATAAACAACAAATGTTGGAGAGGGTGTGGGGAAAAGGGGACTCTGGTCCACTGTTGGTGGGATTGCAGACTGGTACAACCATTATGGAAAACAGTATGGAATTTTCTCAGAAAACTAAAATTGGACTTGCCTTTTGACCCAGCAATTCCACTGCTGGGATTGTATCCTAAGAACCCTAAAACACCAATCCCAAAGAACCTATGCACCCCAATGTTCATAGCAGCACAATTTACAATAGCCAAGAGTTGGAAGCAACCTAGGTGCCCGTCAGTAAATGAATGGATCAAAAAACTATGGTACATATACACAATGGAATTTTATGCTGCAGAAAGAAAGAAGGAGCTCCTACCTTTTGCAACAACATGGATGGAACTGGAAAGCATTATGCTGAGTGAAATAAGCCAGGTGTTGAAGGACAAATACCATATGATCTCACCTCTAACAGGAAGCTAAACAACAAAACAAACAAGCAAGCAAAATATAATCAAAGACACTGAAATAGAGAACAGGCTGACAGTGACCAGAGGGTAGAGGGGAGGGAATTTCAGGGGAAATAAGGGAGGGATTTAGAGGAACCTATAGAAAGGATACATGGACAACAACTGAGAAGGATGGAAATGGGAGGGAGGGGGGAGGATGGGGGGTGGGATGAGATGGGAGTAATAGACAGAAAACTGTACTTGAAAAATAATTAAATAAAAAAATTGAAAAAAAAATAAAACTTAAAAAAAGAAAAAGCAATTGTGGCCCATCCCACCATCCTAAAAACAGAAAAACTCACTTCACTTAAAGTGAGGCATAAACAAGAATCATGATCAAATCCCATAAAAAGCAAAATAAAGAGCAGAATAACATCCTTTTAGACAAAAGCATGCAAAAGGTCATGTCTACAAAACTGAGGAAAACTGTAACCTACTATTTTAGGAGCTAAAAATCAATTAAGAAAATGCCAGAAATGTTGAAAGAACAACACACATCCTAATTAGAATTCTTAAAAATGCATATAACTAAAAAGAATTATAAAGAATATTATTCCTTGAGAAAGAGAATATATAAAAAAGGAATTATAAATAAAAGAATATGTCATTTCAATAAATGCAACTAAATTAGAGGAAACAAATGAATGGAAAAATAGATAATTCATTAAGATAAACAGAAGGACCTGGCTGGTGTAGCTCAGTGGATTGAGCGTGGGCCTGTGAACCTCACAATCACGGTTCGATTCGTTCCCAGCAGGGGACTCACAAGAGGCAACCATACATTGATATTTCTCTCCCTCTCTCCTTCCCTTCCCCTCTAAAGATAAATAAATAAAATCTAAAAAAAAAAGAATGGAAAACAGGAAGGATGGTGAGTACAAATCACTGTAAAAAAAAAGATAAACAGAAGGTAAAAAGAATAAAAATTTTAAACTAAAAAATAAACAGGTTAGAAACTTTGATGCTAGCCTAGACAAAGTAACAGAGCTCAAACTTCCCATAGCATATAAAAAAGAAAATGAATGCCCCATGCCCTGCTAAAAGGCAGTTTCCAGGCCACGGTGCAGGCTGGGAGGGCCCTGGAAAATCCCAGAATTCTCATGGAGTTGGGGAGATAATGCTGAAAATCTCAGGAGGCTAGGGTGACAGCAGCCTAAAGGGAAGAGTGCTCCGTGGGAGTGGGGGAGAGATATTAATTTGCAGATCTACACAGGGTACCCCTTGAGTTTGCATCTGAACGCTGATCCACTCACTCATGTAAGACCACCACCCAACCAGGGAGAGAGCCACCAAAATGATGACTGCCAACGGCATGGTCCAGAATGTAAAGTTTATTTACCATTTTAAAATCCATCAACACAGCTCCTTGCAGGAACCCTCTAAAATATCAAAACCACCTATTATCTCATTGGAACTGATAAAGTATTGAATAAAAGCAAACCCATTCCTAATATAAATTCTCAACAAATTTAAAATAAAAGGGAATTTCCTCAACCGGATCAAGGGCATCTGTGAAAAGCCTCAAGCTAACGTAATACTTCAGTGAAAACTACACAGGCTCTCCGTAAGATTAGGAACAAGACAAGGATGTACATTCTCACTTCCATTCAGTGTTTTACTGGAAGTTTTGGCCACTACCATTAGACAGGAAAAAGAAATAAAGTGTATCTGTACGGGAAAGGAGAAAGTCAAAAACATTTTCCCCAGACAATTACAAATAAAATGCAAACCTTCCTACAGAGATGATCTAAATATCGTAAAACCGAATCAAATGCATAGAGGGGAGATTTTTAAGAATAGACCACATAATAAAAGATTATTTCTATAAAACATAAAAATAATCACCCGTAAGTAACAGATACTGTGGAGTAGACAGGGAAATTGAGGACTTCTCTGAGTAGCTTGTTTTACAGATTGACTTTGGACTCATGTACATATTTTACATGGCTGTAAAAAATAAATTTCAAAAAATCATTCCAACAAAAAGTTAAAATAAAATGAAATGAAAGAATCTAAATGGGAATGCAGCTGGTCACATAACCGCATAGCAAGAAGCTTCAAAAATAGACTCAAATGATACTGTGGGTCGAAGGCTGGTATTAGTGTTGCAGACCAGTGTTCTATGGGACAAGCCAGATGAGGAGGTAACAGTCCATCATTCCACTGCAAACCGCAATTCTCAGAACACTTGGGGGGAATCTGGACTTCCTACAGCCACATGACAACGTCTAAGGAATTCCAAGACTGGAGAGTCTAGAAAACTTGGGAAGATTAAGTTACATTTGGCTTTAAGGTAAATGTGAGTTTACTATCTTTGGAGGTTTTCTCGGAGCAACAGGAAGAAACTTGATCGAGTTAAAAACAGCATAGTAAAGGAAGAGAGTCAGGCAGCCCGGGTTCAAGCCCGGATCAGTTAAGACTGACTGAACCGAGGTCGGTGAACTGGAGAATCTCTCCGGTCTCTTGAAATTTTCGAACACTGTCATGGCCCCAGCAAGCCCGGGAAATGCCAGCAGCCGACTGTTCCAAGTTTAGCAGTTTCATTACTAAGTCTGCTGACTCATCAGCAAATGCCCACTCTCGCTTGAAAGGTGTACAGTACATATACAAAAACATTAATGATATCTCAAGCCTCCACGACCAGACCACAGAAGAACATTGGCACCAATATGTTTATCTGGAAGGAAAAGTAAGAGAGACTGTGTCATTAGGGAGGATAACTACAATAAAAATCTCAGGATTGGAAAGCCTGAAAAATACCAGTTCACCACACGGGTCCACAAATTGAAGGCCACGTTTGCCAGACGTGGAATTCCTAAAAGGATTATCTCTGACGATGAGGCACTGTCGTCCTCAAAGGAATCTCCACGTTTTGCCAAAACATGAGATTTTGAACACTTCACGGTCAGCCCATGCTACCACAGAGCCAAGCCCTCTGCAAGGGGTTGGCGGTGCAAAGCTGATGGAATGCGCCTCTCAAACACACTGGCTCTGGCTGAGACTGGCGAGAAAGGCCCCTGCCTCAGCCTCTCTGGAGCACGAAGTGCATTGTGGGCAACTCCCGATAACTTTCCCCAGTGATCACAGCCTCAGTGTCGCCCCTCAGGGCTACTGTCTACGCCCGAGATGTGGGGGCTTCTGCCCCTGAGCCTGCTCCTCACGCAAATATTGTAAAACTGAGAAAAAAACAGACATGATCAGCAACTCGCACCACCAGGCCCTGCGCTAACTCCTTAGTCTGTGAAACCCTATTCCTTGGACGTTCTGGTTTAACCACGAGGAATTCTTGCTGGTGATGGTTTGATTAAGAAGACACCACAGTCCCCCAGGGAACATTCTAGAAAATACTAATATTTAATTAGTGCAAAAGTAGGACTTGAGTATCTAGTAAGGGTCTAGTCCTAGGCGAATGAAGTACAATCCTTGGTCAAGGCTTTTTCAGTGAAAAGCAATAAAAGTGACATGTGCTATTTTTAAAAATGAGAGTTTGAGGTTCCAGTCAAGATGGTGGAGTAGGGGGAGACGGCATGAACCTCGCCCCATAACTACGTGAAAATTACAACTAAATCACAGGACAACCACCTGGACGGCAAGCTGGACAGAAGTCCTGCAACTAAGGACTTAAAGAAGAAACTACGTCCAGACTGGTAGGAGGGGCAGACGTGTGAAGCAGGCTAGCCACGCACCCGTGTGTGGCAGCTGAGGGTCCCAAGGGTATCCCAGCTACGAAGGTCCCCCGGAGGAGTGAGGGGCCTCAGCACACTCTGGGCTCCCCAGTCCACAACACCAGTGCTCAGACTAGGAGCCCCTTAACATCTGGCTATGAAAATCAGCAGGGATTCTGGTGAGACAAAAGGCTGCTGGAAACCCAGGCATCCTTTTAAAGGGCCAATGCACGAACTCTCGCTCACAGACTCTGAATACCTTAGGCTCTGGCACAGGGACAGTGACTCAAGAGGCCCGGAAACACACAGGGAGAAACTGAGTTGTGCGGCTATGAAGAGAGGGCTGGGAGGACCGCTGCCATCATCCCTGTGTTGAGCCTTCATCCCACACGACCGAAGCTCACCACCTTTCCTGCGTCGAGCCACACCCGGGCACGGCCAAACCCGAATCTGCATCAGCCTGCTGAACCCCACCAGTTCCACACTCAGGACCCCTGGAGACCTCGGCCTATTCAACTCACACAGGGCCCCAGGCTCTCTCGGCGACGGCAAGCCTGGGCCCTCGTGGCGTCTTTAAAAACTCTCCAAACTTCATGTCCAGGTCAGCGGGTACCAGGGTTATCCTGAGAGACACTGAGTTGTGTGTCTTCACGGTGAAGGCTGAAAGGACAGCACCGTGGCCCCTACGCTGAGTCATCCTCCAGCCTCTGCCTGCCCCTCCCCCCCCTCATGTTCCCTGATGGAAGCCAGCTTTCCTGTGGAGAGGCCCACAAAACAAAGAACTCAGGGAAGCCAACAACCAACAAGAAACCGAGGCCCTCTGTCCGACAGCCCGCGCGGAACTGAGTCCCCCCAGCATCCATGGGAGAGAGCACAGCAGGCCCACCCCAGTCAAGCCTTCCGGGGAGGCCACGCCCCAGCCAATCAGGGTGCGAAGCACTTCGAGGCCTTGTGAAAGATACTGAGGTAGAATACACATCTAAGTCATCCCAGACTTCCGACCCATAGAAACCATGACATAATCAGTATTTCTTGTTTAAAACTTAAAGACAATGGGGTGGGGGGGGGAGGGAGGGGTGGGGAGGGAGGGGGAGAGTAATGGGGGAAATGGGGACACCTGTAATTGAACGACAATAAAAAACCTCACCTTTTAGGTGATTTATTATGCAGTGATAAATTACTTTGCTAACTAACCCAGCCCTGCAGCTCTGTACCTCCCCCTCTAGCATCACCAGCTGATGGGCTTCCCAGGGTATGATTTCCAAATCCTCAATAGAAAGGTTCCCCCTGGCCCGGACTGGCCCAGCTACCCATCACCGGTACCTACCAACAGCTATGGCCCGGAGGGAACCAAGTGGTTCAGTTACAGCCACGGGGGCC
Source organism: Sturnira hondurensis (assembly GCF_014824575.4). NCBI lineage: Eukaryota > Metazoa > Chordata > Mammalia > Chiroptera > Phyllostomidae > Sturnira > Sturnira hondurensis. The sequence goes on along the minus strand of NW_028094846.1, from coordinate 7,154,780 downwards.
GGGTCCCGTGAATGGAGATCAGTTCTCGGAGAACAGGAGGTAGGCCAGAGGGGAAAAGTCTCTTTCAAAAGCAGATGGACATCTGGTTAGGAAGGTGAAACACCTGGAATAAACGGAGACTACCCAGGGCAACCAATGACAAACTAAGGGCCCCGTGTCCCTGTCCGCTTAAGCAGTCGAGGGCTGTGTCTTCCGTGACTCTAACACAACCAGGAAGCTCTGTTGCTAGAATTACTTACAATTACTCTGTCGTGAGGTGTTTTTTTTTTTTTAATCCATTAAGCTAGTTGTTGAGCAGAGTGCCGAGAAAACAACAGATTGATTCCACTTGTTGACACAACAAGAACAGGAGGCAAGCAGGTGTCACACCCGCAAACAAATGCTCCTCTTTGACGGGAAGCAGAGAAACCCCCTCCACGGTGAGCCCTTGCAGGGCATGACCGCTGCACTGAACCCTCTGAGACACGGCATCTTTTTCAAGTGTGCGAAGAAAAGAATGTGGAGGAAGGACGATTACCAAGGACTACAAATCCCTCTGAAAGCAGGAACGTTACAGCTGGATGGTGCCAGGAAAAGAGCTTCTCACTTCTCTCCCTGGTAGGAAGGTTTTCTGGCTGCTAAAGAGTATATCTCACCAGCGGGCTGGTCCCGGAGAGTAAAAAAGACGAGAAAAACAGCAAAGGTAAGAGGTGACAGTACAGAGAGGTAAGAGAAAACCTAGGAATAGGTCAGAAACGGGCTTTTACGTTGAGAAGCAATAAATATAATCTAACGATTCATGAGGCTAATTTATACCTAGGATTGTAAAAGGGAAACTTTCAAATTAGAGAAAGAGCCCTGGCTGGTGTGGCTCAGTGAGTTGAATGCCAGCCTGCGAACTGGAAGGTCGCCAGGTCCGTTCCCAGTCACGGCACGTGCCCGGGCTGCTGGCTGGCCCTTTCGTGGGCATGTAAGAGGCGACCAATCCACGTCTCACACATGGATGTTTCTCTCCCTCTCTTTTCCTCCCGTCCTCACTCTCTAAAAATAAATAATTTTTTTTAAAAATTAGAGAAGTTCAAGGATTATTGCTTCCCATCTGTCACCAAATTAAACGGAACATCTACTGAAGATTTCTTGGCTTTGTTGCCCCAGTACTTAAAGTCGGACGGAGAAAAAACTACGTGATCATTAGTTGCGTCATCCCATCCCAACTCCCTCACCCACAACAAGATTTTACCTCCAAGCCCTTGCTGCAACCCCATCCCGTTACATCAGTGGGCAGCTCACGGTGATAAAACACCAGGACTAGTGATGTCAACGACAGCTGCGATCCCCTGAGTCCTGGCCAAGTCTTAAGCACCGAGGTAAGCACCTCTGGTACACAACACTCCATCCTCACAACAATCCCGCAATGTGGACACTATTCAGTTCTCCGCTCAGTACGTGAACAAACTCTTCTAATGCTCGGAGAGACTTACAGAACTGGCCCAAGGAGACACAGCTAGAAAAGGGAAAAGCTGGGGTCTGAGCTCACGTCCAAGTCTGCAGCCACTGTGGTAGATGGCCTCTCGTGCCACGTCATTTACTGAGCACTTACGTGCCGTCGCTGTGCCGAGAGCCCTGTTTACACTGTGTCATCAGGTCATCACGACAGCCTCTACGGTAGGTCTGAGGACCCCATTCTGCGAAACAAGCATCTAAGTAAGTAAGTGCACTGACCACCGGTGTGGTCCCCTGACTCTCCAGCTCAAAGCAGCCATTGGTGAAGTCACTAACGTGAGCTAAGTGAATAATAAGAACGAGTTTGGTAAACAGTGTGTTTTAGGATGGCCGTGACTGGTAAACGATGTACAAATATCTCACAGGGAACCGCTAGTTTCCTGGACCATGGAACTCGCAGTGAACGACTCTTTTTCTCACTGTGGAGGTGGAGGACGGCTCCCTCCTGCTATGCACCCACTCACGTGGCCCCACACAGAAGCCAATGAATGCTGTGGGCATGGGACAAACAGACGCAGCTGCCGGGCTGGGCAGAAGATGACAACCGGCATACAGACTGTTGTGTGTATGTTGTTCTGTGCTGACATCCGATAGGGCTATTCTCGTCTGTGTTACACGTCCCGGTCATCTGGTTCGCCCAGACAGGGTTTTATTAGTATTATTGATGGCTGCCATGGCAACAAGCATGTGACTATCCTTCAGCTATGAACTTATGACAAGTATTTGGTTGATCGCAGTCCGTAAATTATATCCGAGGGATGATCTCCGGGCGTGAAGGGAGATGGGACAGGACATCACCGGATGGACGCTCGCTTTGATCTCATTGGGGAGATTTACGTAGCGATTTCTCCTGCAACAGTTTCTTTCCAGGGGCTTCCTCGGGAAATTTGGGGCTATTTGACCCATGGAGAAAAGCCAGTAACTCAACCTAAGACTCTTCCTAGGCCATAAATAGCATTCTAAGTCAGCAACCTCCATTTCTATCACTCTCCCTCTCCTGGCCTTCTTGGTCCCTTCAGTATTCAGGACATTAATGGGAAAATGGCAAATGCTAGAAACTGGGTGATTTTTCCTCGCTGCTTTCAGCCCTGGCTTCTTAGGAGACACTGCTTTGGCCTGCAGACACTTGATGCAATGTATATGATACTGTGATGGGGCGGGTGGAGGGGCAGACTGTGGGTGTGGAAGACGTGGTGTCAAACAAGCGTTGCCACGGAGGAATCTGTGGTCTCGTTTAAGGGGCAGGCGACGTGAGGGTGTCTGATTGCGGGACTTTGGGTTTTATAACCAGGAAAGTCCAGGGCGAACCAGGACGAGTTAGCCACCCTACGAAGGGAGTCTGGGAAATTCACTTTACCTAAACAGGCCCCCCTTCTTTAAACTTTAAACGTAAATTTAAAAGTTTAGCTCACTCGCCTTAATGCACAGTCATCCTCATTCCATGGAAGAAAAAACATACGCTATCTTCAAACAGGAGTACAGAGAAACCAGCATGTCCCACCCTGAAGAACTGACTCCCGACAGGTGGGGAACCGGCTCTCCTCCAAGGACACCTCACCGTCCCTGACTTCAGAACGCCACTTCTCCCGTGGTGCGCCTGGTCTCTCAGAGCCCGTGCCGTCCCATTTAACAAACTGACGCCCTGAAGCTGTCCTCTACGTGATCCCCAGGAGCAGCTCACGCTCTAGAAAAACCTGGGTCAGCCAACAGTGAACAACCAATCTTAAAACTCCCAACACACAGCTGCAGGTTGAGGATGAATGAGATGTGATCTGTGAAATACTCTGATGGCAAGGGGTTACAGCTTGGGCACAGCAAAGGAGGTCCCAGACTTAGGTATTCCACCGAACAGACTTGCTGGGAAGCAGGTGATGGGTGGTAAGGGGCACAGACAGTAAAGTCATCCTATGGGGATGTCATACCACCATCCCTCTTCCAGCGAGAGGAGAGCAGTCATTGGCCTTAGAATAACCCACCATTCATTTCTCCTGCAGAAAGAGGAATGCTTGAGAGTTACAGGTTGGTGCAGGGGAGTACTCAAAGCCCCCCCCCCCGCCACCTCCCAATTTAGAACACGGTTGGGAGAAGGAAGTGGGGACGCAGTTAGGCAGACAGGAGCAGGGCAAGGGCCACAGGCCAGATACAAAAAGTCACCAGGGGCAAAAAGCCCGGGGCTCCTAGTAACAGGCAAAACAAGGACCTTGCCCCAGGGTCACCTTTCCTCTGCTAGAGCACAGCTGGCCTTGCAGTTCAGACCCTCCCCTGACCTTTCCTCCCCTGGCTCTTCACTAGTCGTCCCTCGCAGGAGAAGAGGGACAGAAGAGCAGTCTACGTGACTCCCATGACCGATCCCTCAAGCATTAACTCCTGGGGATAACACCCAGGACTCAGCTGTGTTTCAGCTCCAGGCCCAGAAAAGCAGCAGAACCAGACAAGCGATGACATGGCGGACATCAGGAGCAGTGGCACCGACTAATGACCCCCTGCCCTGGTACCAACCAATCAGTGGAGACCACGACCCTGGAGAGCTGATGAATATTCTACTGAGACCCTCCCTGAGACCTCCCCTAAAATCCCTGCTCGTACAAGACCTTGGGATGGAGGGCCCAGCGAGGCTCTCTGACCAAAGTTCCAACTCCCCGCTGCCCTCAAGCCTTCCTTTCCTCTCTCTTTCTCCTAAGCTCCAAGGGCCCTTCGTTGGACTCTAACTGGTTTCCTGAGCCCATTTCTTCTACCTCTGTGATAGTCTAGAGGTAGAAGAAACACTTTCTACACTTTCTCTTATGGTTTGAGTCTCATCTCTGAATTCTTTCTCGGCAGGAAGTCGAGTCCCCCCGAGGTTGCCGCACTGCGGTCCAGCCTGCTGCTGCCGCTCCAACGCCTGGTGCTGTCCTCATCCTTGCCGCCAGCAGAAGGAGTTGCTGGTCTCCTCCTCCAGGACAGGAGCAAGGGCAACACTATCCACCCACCTGGGTTTGGCTCAGCCAATGGAATTAAAAAAAAAAAAAAAAAAGACACTCCACCCAAAGCAGAGTCAGAGCTCAGGGGACCTTGTGTGAAGGAGGCTGAGGAGACAGCTGTGACGCCATGAGGCCACACAGATGACGTTGTGCCCAGGAAGGTGTAGGACATGCTATGGGTTGAACTGTGTCCCCCACAAAAGATAGGCTGACGTCCAAACCCCTGGTACCTGTGAATGTAACCTTATTTGGAAATAAGGTCCTTTCAGATAGAATCAAGTTAAGGTCAGGTCATCCTGAACTCGGGTGGGCCCACATCTAACAACTGGTGTCCTTATAAGAAGAGGAAATTTGGACACAGAGACACACAAGGACAACATGTGATGGCAAACACAGAGATCTGAGTGGTGCATCTGCAAGCCAAGGAATGCCAAGAATTACTGGCAGCCCCTGGGAGCTAGGAGAAAGGCATGGAACGGACTCTCCCTCGGCTGGAACCTCTCTGAAACCTTGGTTTTGGAATTTTGGCCTCCAAACCTGTAAGAGAATGAAGTTCTGTTGTATTAAACTGCCCGGTTTGTAGCAGTTTGTTATGGCAACCCTGGGGCAGGAATACAGAGGTCAAGGGTCTGTCCTTGGCCGAAGAGTCAAGGAGGTATTCTGGCCCGATTTACTGTGTCCACCTCACTCCATCTGGCTCCCCTTCCCTCCACCCTTCACTCTGATGCTAGGGACACAACCCTCAAATTCAAATCCTTCACTGACCCCTCCTGCCCACTCCGTCCCAGTGTGCACAGGATAAAAGGAGGCTGCAAAGCATTGCCAGATGTGGACACAGTCCATCTTTGTGGCTCCTTCTCTCTCCTCACTCAGGGTACTTATAGTCCCTTAAAACTATCCTCCTTTCCCATGCCTTGCTGATTTCACACAGATGTGTTCTTTGCCGGTGTACAGTCTCGGCTCAAATATCACCTTCCCAGGCAGCCTTCCTTCACCTCTGTAGGTGAAGGAGTATGTCGGGTCCATGTTCTCCGTTGTCATACAGCTTCAAAACCCTTGGGATTTCCTGAGTGACAGGAGTGTCTTTGTTACGCTAATACTGTGGCTCAGGGTGGGCCCCTAGACAGCTTCAGGACTGGGGGGCAGGCCACCAGGAGAAGGCTGGGGCTTTCAGTCACCAGACCTCCAGGGAGGGGCTCAGGACGGGAGACTGAGTTCAACCCCATAGCCAATGATGTAATCAGCTGTGTTTCCTGGTCAATAGACTCACGGATGTGCTGGAAGGCTGATGCGCCCTAAACCCCCAGGGGACAGGTGTGGAAACTCTGTGCTCCCTCCCGGAGCCTGTATCCCTTATAATAAAACCATTCATAAGTATAACACTTCCAGGAGTTCTAGCAAATTATCAAAACTGAGGGGCTTGTGGAAACCCCCAGATTTATAGCCAGGCAGTCAGAAGATCGGGCGACATGGGGTCCCCCAAAGTGCAGCTGGCACCTGAAGTAAGAATAGCCTTGTGGAGGACCGACCCTTTAATTTGTGGACTCTGACACCAACTCCCAGTACCATTAATGCACCTCCTTGGGTTCTGAAACCGAACAATCACCTCCCGTGCCTCCTCTGTACCTGGAGCTCTGGTGCTTGAGTCTGCTGTTCCGTAGGAACCCCCCAGCCAACCCGCGTGGTTTAAATGGGGCTCATCCCACTTCTTTAGCTCCAAAGCAATCCTTGGCCAGGTTGCTCTCACTGGTTGCTTTTCGAGGGGCATGTGATCGAAGCTGGCACAATGAAATCAGCTCTTTCCACGAGGGTTTTTAAGCAGATAATATGCAAGCCCACGGCTGCCGCATCCACCCTTGACACCATTTGCAGAGACTCTGCCTGAGAGTGATGTCAACACAAAAGGATGAAGAGCTGAGAGGCCGAGTTTTGAAGACCCCGAACAGAGCTGTGCTTGAAAGCAGAGACACCTCCTGGACTTCCTGGTCACATTAATCAGGGAATTATTTAATTCGAGCTGGTTTGAGCTAGGTTTTCAATCACTTATAACCGGAAGAATCTTGACAACAATCCATCCTTCCAAAGCACGCCATGGCTCTCGTTTCCACCACCCCTCCCATTATAGTTGTTGATTTGTGTGCCTGGCTCAGGAAATCTGCCTTCTTCATCTTCCATGCCTCGAGCATCTACTGCAATACCCAGAACAGGAGCCAGTGTCCAGCACGTAGTTTTTGCGAGAATGTTGGGCAGCTAACCACCCCTTCTACAAATGTTCATCTCCTCCTCACCTCCACCCCCAGCGGAGTCTCATTCTCAGGGCATTGGGGGGAAAAGGCACCAGCCACAAAGAAAAAGAACTGAATGGTTCTTTTTTCCCCAGATGTGTGTGCATGATTCTCTTATCTCTCTCTAGGCTCAGTTTCCTCACCTGTAAAGTGAACAATATCTGAAGACCCCTGAAGGGAGTCTTCCCTGACTCGTACACCCGCTAAATTATTCATTGGAAACGAAACCAGTGCATATTTAGGACTACGCTGTGGGCGCTCCCTGAGAGAGCTGCGTTTTAACACAGAGTTCCCAGAGACGGAAAACATCTCGTGAGTAAAGAGGGGACGCTACAAGGATGGAACAATCAGCTACCGAGAGAAACGCGTGAGAGGCGTGCCCAGCTGAGTGGTCCCAGGCACGTGACGCCTTCCTTGGGATTGGCTCCCGAAACCACTCTCAGAAAGATCTGGCACAGGACCAGCCGCAGAAGGTGAGATCTGAGCAAGCCCCTCCAGTACGTGCCCGACCCTACCCCCACGCCCCATCGGAACCTGCCCCACGTCCCACTGGCTGATTCCACGGCAGTGACACTGGCCCCGCGCTCAAAAGGACAGTGTCTGTTACGTGAGAAGGATCCGATGAAGAAAACAGGCGAAACTATGCCTCTGAACTCTCACCAAACAGGGCTACCCTGGACCCTTCTAGCTCTTAGGGGCAACTGTCTTTTCTTTTTTTACCTGAGGGTATGAACCGGAATGTCTTTATTTTAGGACAACTTCGCCTCTAGGGTAAAGCCGCAAGAGAAGGTGAAGAGAAGAACTATTTAAAGGGGGGTATGTAATGAATGGGGTGTTCCCCACCCCCACCTGCCCACCCAGGCAGCGTCCAGACGAGGCCTCGCAAAAGGGAGTCCACTTGTGTCCCCACCAAACCCAGAGGCCACGTCTAGAAGGGCAGAGGCCGGTAGAGGCACAGAGGAGTGTCTCAATGAACCGGGCCACGGATTACTCCCGGGACCCTCCCGGGACCCTCCCCGGACCCGACAGCGGGTGGCCCCTGAGAAGGGAAGGAGGGACTAGAGAGGAAGGGAGATGATCTGGAATTACCCACACCAGATTATCATACAATTTTTACTTTCCTCCTGAACAGACAGTAAATGACAATCTCCACTAGGAGATTCCTAGGGACTGCTCTAAGATACAGGCCAAACACAGGACTGCTCGTGAGAAAAATGACTTTTTAAAAAAGATTTTATTTACTTATTTTTAGAGAGAGAAAGAGAGGGAGAGAAACATCAATGGGTGGTTGCCTCTCTCATGCCCCCAACCAGGGACCTGGCCCGCAACTCAGGCATCTGCCCTGGCTGGGAATCGAACCGGCGACCCTTTGGTTAGCAGGTTGGCACACAGTCCACTGAGCCACACCAGCCAGGGCAGAAAATGACTTTTTAAAACTCTAGGAAGAAACTTCTATGCCCCCCCCCCCAAAGAAAACGTTTCCCGCCTGAGCCCATGGATGCTATTTTGGGTCTCTTTAAAACATCAGTTCCTTGGTTTAATACCCGAATTTCTGTTGTAAAGCCTGCACTTCTAGGAAGACAACATTTTAAGTCAATATAAGCAGTCCTAAAGCAAACACATTCCTATTCTCTACCGAAGTAGCTTTGATGAGAGAGGGACACCAGAACGAAGGGAGAGGAAGGCCGAAGGGAGAGGAAGGCCGAAGGGAGAGGAAGGCGGAAACGACAGCGACCAGGAATGAACCTGTGCACCAGAGAGACAGGGAACACTGAGGTGTCTGCTCCCACAACCTTGCAAAAAAACTGTCCCAGTAAGGTGAATCGAAATTCTGAAACGTGACCTTTGAGCACCTCCAAATCAGCTAAGAATCACTGCCAAAGATTCATCACATGTGGAGATAAAATCTGGCCATGGAGAGCGGGAAGTCCCACAGCTCGGGGTGGCTGCGTTCCTGCACTGTTGACTCCACTTTTCAGCGCAGGCCTCGCCTGGGAGTGTTCCGGAGAGAACTGAGCATCGCCCTGGAAATCTCTCCTGCCTGACTGCAAGCTGTGGAAAGCTACAGGTCACAGGGCTCCACGCTCTGCAGTCCTTGAACTAGTTACCATCAGAGTCTTCACAAAGCAGTTTCCCAGGAAAGAACCTCAGAAGAGAAACACGTTTGCAGAGTTCTTAGACCTCTGGGACTGCCAAGTTTCTCTTGGGTAAGAGCTCCCTCTGGTGGTGAATATCTGTTGGTGGCCTAACTGCTCCACCTCCAGAGGGGCACGTCTCCTAACCGGGCTCAACCCTAAATCCTTCCAGATGGAAACATTTCCATAACCCCTCTTGGTAGCACAACCATCCACCAATATCAAAGGCACAAGATCTCAGTTCAGGCCTTGTGCTATTACTCACAGGGTGTGACTCTGGCCTAGCTAGTGACCCTTCTCGGCCTCACTTCCTCTGTTAAAAGAAGGAAAGCAATGCTGGTCAAGTGAAAATGCCCGCGACCCAGTGATTAACACATACATTAAACTAAGAGACGGCACTACGGTTACCAGGTACATACAGATTCTAGAATCAAACAGAAAGCGCTTAATGTCCTCGTGGCCCCTTCCAGCCTTGTGTGTGGCGCCCATATAAATCTCATATATCGGTCGGTACCTTCCTCCTAGACACCCGCCTCCAACCTTCATCCAGCCTCTCCCCCTTTACGCTTACATCATTACCCCCACCTGGGGGGGGGCGCTGCCTCCAGTTTCTCTCCCAAACCACCTGGCCGAGTGCTGCCTGGTTCACCCCGAGGGCTCTGCTCACTGAGTCACTTCCCAGCTTCTGAGCGAAGAACTCCCCTTGCCTGTGGGTCTGTGAGAAACGGAAGCGGCATGAACAAGCCAACTTCGCACGGTACGGCCTGGGCTTCCTCCACATCCTTCCTCCCTGACACCCCCGACCTGACTGGCTTGGTGTCCTCCCTTCTTGCCTGTGGGACAACAGGTAAGGGACACGGGGCGTCCACCACTTGGCCTGTGGCTTCCTTTACCACCTCGTCCTACTTTGCCCCTTCATATACACGCCGCAGTCCACGCCAACCAGTCTGCCCATAGTTCTCCCAGCACAGTGCTTTATCATGCCTCCCGACCCTGTGTGTGGGTTTCCTCTGCCTAGAGCGAATTCCCCACACTTCTGGCCCATCCTTGCTCGCCCTCCAACACTCCCCACCAGCGTGAATTCTAGAGACCTCCGTTCACTGCTCCCCTCCGAGGCTGGGCTGGGCAGAGCTGCCCTCAGGACCCCAGTGATTGCCGCTAGCACAGCAGTCGCCACACTGTAGCTAATTCTTCTACTTGTCTTCTCCAGCTGCCTGGCATGACACTTGGATGTCACCAGGCACCCAGCCTCGTTTGCTGAACACATGGTGGCTCCTGTGTTATCAAATTCAAAGGCTGTTTGTGTTCTTGTCTTACTTCGTCTCTCGACAGTGCCGGCTGATGCCCCCACCCACCTTCTTCCCTTGGCTTTCCAGGCATCAAACCTCCCGGTGTTCCCCCCGCTAGGGCCCTCTGCTAGAACTGTACAAGTGGGTTCGAATGTTAGAGCCGAAGATCGGATCAAGACGGCCGAGAAGGAAGACACTGCACTCACCACCTCACATGAAAACATCAAAATTGTAGAACCGGCTGAATTGTAGAACCACCAACCTGCATACCATCTCGAGACCAGCTGAACGAAAGCCCCAAAGCTAAGGATAAAAAGAAGAATCCACGTCGAGGGGTGGAGAGGCACCGAGAGCTGGGGCCGCACCCATATGTGGCGGCTGAGAACCCAGATGGATGTTTCAGGTGCAGAGGTGCCCCCTGAGAAGCGAGGGGTCTTGGCCCGTGCGGGACTTCCCAGTGGGGAAATACAGTGTCAGAAAGCGGAGCCCAGAAATATGAGGCTGGAAAAATCAGCAAGAACCCCATACGTCCAGGTGCGACAGAAAGCTGCTAGAAATTCAATGGTCCTCTTAAAGGGCCAGCGCAAACATGCTCACCTGCAGGCACTCACCTTGGGCTCCAGTGATGGACAGAGGCTTGGAGGACACAGAGACACACAGGGAGAAACCAAGTTGTGTACCTTCAGGACAAGGGCTGGATGGATGGCTGCTATTCTGTGTTGAGTGGTCCACCCTTGTGGTCAATGGCCTGAAAAACACACAAATACATGGAGGCTATGTTACACGTTACTAAACAATGAGTGGGTTAACAATGACATCAAGAAAGAAATCTAAAGATACCTTGAGACAACATAACAACCCAATGGGAAAGCAAAAGCAGTCCTCAGAGGGAAATTCATAGCAATACAGGCTATGAACAATCTAATGTTATACCTAAAGGAAGTATGTAAAGAACAGACCTGAGCCAGGTAGTTTAGTTGATTAGAGAGCATCGTCCTGATCCACTGAGGTTGTAGACTTGATCACCAGTCAGAGGACACACAAGGAGCAACCAATGAATGCATAAATAAGTGGAACAACAAACTGATCTCTCTCTCCCCCCCCGACATCCCTTCCTCTCTCTCTAAAATCAATCAATAAAAATTTTTTAAAAAGATTAGAGCAGAAATAAAAAAAAGTCTAAAAAATTACAGAAGATCAATAAAAGAGCTGGTTCTTTGCAAAAATAAACAAATAATTTATTATAAAGTACACATAGTGTACTTTAAAAGTGTTATGTATACCGGAGTGATATGTAAGCCTGTGTTCTGCTTGGTTTTATATGGCAAACAGAAGGAATACAGACCCTTTTCTCATTTCATGACTGCTTCCCCTGAAGGAAACAATGGACAAAGATGACTTTATTGTCTAGTTGATAAAACTGGTCTTGCAATGTTGTGGGGGGAGGTCTATTCCTCACACACTATGCGTTTTACAGTATGTGCTGATGCTACATGGTGTTCTGACTCCTACTGCCTGAGGACTGACTCAATGTGTATCACCAAACACACAATCATCTGTGCTTGGTTTTAATGGTCCTGAAAGCCAAAAGCCCTTCCTTTGTAAGTCATGTAGGTTGCTAGGATTATTGAATAAGAATAGCTTAATTTGTGTGTTTTTGATGCTGTATTATAATATATAGTTATAGTTTGCTGGAGAAGTTTCTTTATATTAATTTTCTCTAGGTATTCATATTTTTTATAAATTATACATATAGGTATAGAGGTGTAAGTGTGTGGCTGTATGTTGGGCTTTTTTTTTTTAATGAAATCAGGAAAGAAGCCAGACTTGAATGTGCAATAAAACCATTTCCATGTTGGTACACTGAGATACTGTTGCCTAATTCCTGAGGAAAATAAGCTTTTGAACTGAAGTAAAACACACCTCTTATGCAACCACTGGGATGGCGAACCTTCTAATTGTAACAGCAACCCTCGCTTTCACAGTGTTTTACAGTGTTCGCAGGGCTTTTAAATGCATTATGTGTTCTGGTGGACTTTCGCCAAAGCATGCTCCTGAATCTAAGGTGCAACATCCTTTACTTGCATGGACCAGGATCTGGGCAGAATAAGCTGCCAAAAGAACATTAAAGCAAATTTCCAGAACTCGAGATTGGAGGAGAGAATTAAACAGGTGATTATTCACTTCCCTCTTGGCCTTAATGCAGTGGCTACTATCCCACGGAGAAGAAAAGCCCCCAAATAATCATCATTTAAATTAATTTAAGGCCAAAGACCCTCTAGGCCCACCCATGTTGTCAAAAAGTTAGAGAAAGAAAGAAATATGATTTCAATTCTACGTGGAATTTTTAAAAAATGAACAAACAACACAAAACAAAAACAGACTCAAAGGAACAGAGAACAAACCGGGGAGGCCGCAGCAGGGCTTTGGAGGAATGAGTGAGGAAGGGGAAGGGGATACAGTCCATAATATCGTGATGACTTTGCTCAGTGACAGGTGGGTACGAGACTTGGCGTGACGCTCACATCGTAAGATACATAGATGCTGCATCCCTATGTCGTACACCTGAAACTAATGTAATATTGCATGCCCCCTACACTCGAATTCAATTAGTAAATGAATCTGAGGCAGCAGGAAACAGTGCCTCATCGCACACAAGAAGGACGACCTCGCTGGGGAAAGCCTACAGCTGATCTGCATCACAGAGAAGAGAAAGGCTGGGAGAAAACGATCCTGGACGTCGACATGAACTCCTAGACTACGACCTCCTTATGGTAAAATGATGACACGTCATGTGTAACTCCACGGAATTCGAATTTCCACGCCAGTCTCCAAGGCAAAGTCGCAGCAGAAGCACTGATAGAGATGAAATTAGGAAAGGAGATCAGGGGATTTCATCTCAAACTCCAAAGGCGGGAAGAACAGGTACCTGGAATTCCCTGTGAGGGAGCATGGCTTGTAAAAGGGCTGGGACTTACTGCAGCTGAGTTCACTGCCTGGCGTGAAAACCAACCGATGGGGATTTCTCCTCTGCCCGAGAGGACTGACCCATCTGAATGGTGCCCTTTGAACCGGAACTCATAGAGAACATGATAAGGGGATTCTGAGGAATACAGAGGTTTCCCCTGACTTCCATAAAAATAAAGCAATGGCACATTTAAGAGGAACTAGCCAAAACAGGACATTAAAACTTTCAAGAAAGGGGTGTCGGTTCAGATAGGAGGACACGGCACTTGATCTGAGCCCTGGAGGGCAGCTGCACTCAGACACACGAGGGACAGGTGAGCAAGGACCCCGAGGCAAACCGGAACTAAACTGTACAACTGACACACGCAGTGGATACGTGTGCGACATCGGGTAAACCACAGAGTGGACCCTGAGGCTGACTTTTCACCTAAGGGTGAATGTATAAAGAACGGATGTCATCTAAGTAGGGCCTATTCCTCCCTTGCAACAGGATGAAAATCTCAAGGCCAGGTGCACACCAAGGCCCAAAGCTTAAAGCATCCCGGTCCCTTCATGGAACTGTGAGCGGTGGCTAGCAGAATGTAAACAAAGAAACGTGTCCAACAGTTCTGAGTGCTTTCTAATAAACAACACAGATGGGAAGAAATATGGAAACTGCACCCTGTTCTATAACTCACTTCAGAGAGCGCCCCAAGAAGAAAAATGGCCGATGGTACAAAGAGTGCCCTGTCCCAATGACAGCCAGCATTTAAGTGAGGGTTTATGACATCCCAGGAACCGTGCTTTTGTCCTACAATACTTTGTTACAGAAATGTTACAGCATTTACTATTAGATAGAATTTTGGGTAACAAATAATGTGAAACTGACTTAAAATAGCTTAGAATCAAAGGGAACTAACTGTCTTAAAGAACTGAAAACCCCAAGGGTAGGCATTCCTGGCTTCAGAAATGGCTGAATCCAGGGGACCAAATGATGTTATCAGGGTTCCGTCACTGTTGCCATTTCTCAGCTCTATTTCACTGGCTGTTGGCTTCACTGCAGCCAGCCACTATTGGCTTTCCTGGGGAAACTGACTGCTGGAAGCCCCAAACCTACTTGCTAATGCTGAGAGGTCAGAAGAAAAGAAACTTTCTCTTGTTCACTGGCTCCCTGTGGCTTTACCCCGCAACCTCCCCACTGCCCCGCCCCACCCCCCCACCCCACTCCACCCTCCCCTCCTCCCCTGGGGGGGGCTCCACCCACAGAGCTCTTCTCCACCACCCTCCCCATCCTCCACAGATGAGAATAAGTCTACCAAGACATGATCTGCTTGGGGAGGAAAGGTGGCTGATCTCTCAAAGGAAAAGAGCCAGGAGCCTGATCCCCAATGGGCTTTTATTGGGTTCAATTTGCACAGGAATACAGGTGAAGCTCATCAGTCATTGTCAGGTAGAGATCATCAAACAGTAGGTAACATCCAAAGAACTATGAGGGCTTATTCTGAGTCAGGGTCAGTTAGCTAAAGGGCCATAAAACATTATTAAACCAACTCATTTAATGCTTGGACCCTTATCAGAAAATTGAGGACCTTCTTAGCAAAGCAGATTTCACAGTATTTCATGCATTGTTTCTTAGGCCTGATTGCCCCAGGGGAATGGCCCTCCGGCACTGTTTCAGGCGTAAGGCAGGCAGAAGTAAGGCAGCCAAGAGATTAGGAGACCTCTTGCAGACAGAGTGAGGACTCACGTTATGTCAAAGCCAAGGGGTGAGGGTCCATCACCCCCTTTTTCTATAGCCCCCCAAGCCTTTCCCTGAGGACCCCTTCATGACCATGACTGTCTTAGGTTGTCCCTCCCTTGAGGACTCTTACCTGTTGTTGGCTAACCAGTCATCTGGGCCAAGCAGGGTGAAGTAAGAGGGGCCAGAGGCAGGGCCCCTGCCAGGGAGATAAGCTTTGTCTCCTAAGTGGCTATGGTCCCAAGGTCTCTTACTCAGCCTTAGTCACAGGGGATGGGGGTGGGGGTGGGGGTGGGTATGGGTTACAGCTTCTGAAACCAGGCAGGGCGGTTCCCAACACTTCCCCGAATCGTGGAAGGTGTTGGATGGCCTGCTGAGTCATATGTGCAAAACTCAGACCAAACACTCCAACGGCCAAGCTTGAGTCCCATGGCCCTTCTTCCCAGAACCCCACAAGCAACGGGACTGACAGACCCAACACCATATGAGAAGGGAAAGGCAGTTCCCAGTGGAAAGCAAGCTACCAAGCAAATGTCCATGGCAGGTAAATAACACACCTATTTGGCGACAAGAAAATTGAGACCTTGAGTGGTTAAACTTGAAGACAACCTTGGGAATAATACTGCACATTGTGAAACCACTTTGCAAAGGGCTGGGCCTAAGTCCCACCCAGAGAATTAACCCAGAACCTCAGCAGTAAGAAACAAGGAACATATATATACATTTTTTAAAGCTCCTCAGGTGATTCTGACAAGCAGGCAGTACTGAGAGCCCTTGTCCTAAGCAGCCGGCCCCTGTTACTGGGTCATCCCAGCATGCAGACAACGTTGACCTCGGCCGCCCTCCCCAGCCGGCAGGGAAGGTGGAACTGTCCACCTGCCCACCTGTCGCCCTCACTCGTCTTTGTATCGACCCATCTTTACAGCCGCAGCCCCTGGCGTGCCTCACTTGACATGGCCGACAGTCAATAAGTATTTGTTAAACTGGACTGATGCAGCTCCCCGGATTCTCACACAAACACTCCTGCTGGAATAAAGGGTCCAGAGAGGGGAAACCAATAAAACTCTCTTCATCATGTAGTAGCAATGATATAATGACAGGAAGCAGCACAAAGGAAACTTGATGGCAATCCAGTGCCTGTATTTTTTGAGTCAAGAAAGAAAGGGGGGTGGGGAGGAGAAAGAAAGAGCTCACAGGTAATACTACCAAGCAGCGTGAATTACTTTTCAAATTAACATAACCCTTCAAGCCGGCTCCTCAGCTCTCGTT
Organism: Sturnira hondurensis; assembly: GCF_014824575.4. Lineage (NCBI taxonomy): Eukaryota > Metazoa > Chordata > Mammalia > Chiroptera > Phyllostomidae > Sturnira > Sturnira hondurensis. The sequence goes on along the minus strand of NW_028094846.1, from coordinate 7,138,676 downwards.
TGGGCCAGGTTCCTTAATTAGGACACCCTTACCCCCACCCCCCCAGTTAAAGTCTAATTAAGCTCGTCAGCACCTTCCTAGGATATTACCTATTCTATGCTTTAAAAAGCTAAGCTTTGTTAAACTGAAATTTTTTTATGGAAAAGCAGTATATTCTAATGACTTCTTGATCTTTCAGATCTTCCACTTCATGCGACCATACCATACTAAACAACACCGGAAATCTGATCAAAAGGTTACGATTAATTTTGCTGCAGGCCAGCAACTGCATGTTGGTTTTTAAAAACATACTTGTTTTTAGAACAGCGCTGACGTGATAGCTCTAGATTCTGTGTTCCTTTCGGCGATTTGTCTCTTTCCTACAAAAGAACTGGACGCTCTCAGTTATTTCCCTCAACCCATGTTTTCTCTCTGTTTGGACGTGAAGATGGACGCAGGGTCATTTTAAGTTTCCGCACCCGGCTGTCTCTCCAGGAAAGCAGCCATTTTCCTAGCCCCGGGATTTCCCTTTTCCCAGCAGCCGCAGGGGCCGGACTCTGGGCTCCACCCCAGCGTGGGCCCACCTCGTGTCCGTTCACGGGGCGGTCTGCAGCAGACCACTGGCGCCAACCAAGAACACCTGAGGCTCGCCTCCACCTCCCGACCTTCGGTGCCCACCCACGGCCAGGCTGGGCATTCCGTCCACCCAGAGGGTTTCTGGGGTCTGCGTATCTGCATAATCATCTATCTAGTCGTCAGTACCCCAGTGAATTTATTTCCAGAAAAAAAGATGGGACACTGAAGTGTGTTTCAGGCAACTCCGCTGAGCCCTTGGGCTAAAAGCAGCATTTGCTACAACACCCCTTTCCCAATGCGCTGGGTTGGTCCCCAAGAATCGTGTCCGCATCAACAGTGGAACAGACCCAGGGATGCCCCTTCTTCCAGCCTCGGACCACCTTCTAACTTCCTTTCCAGTAAAAACCCTCAGTACCATCTTCTCAGCCACCCTCGGCCTCTGGGACCCGCCAACACCGTGCTTGGAGCCTAGCTCCCGACAGCGGACCCACCTCGGCTCCCAGGCCAGGGAGTCCACCCGGGTGGAGACCTGCGTCTACCGCCTACCTCTCCCTGGGCTTCTCGTTTGACCACGAGGACAACATGGCTCTTCCCCCCAGTTCGCCGAGGATGAGGGCCAGGAGGCAAAGCGCTACTCGGAGAAGCAAAACCAGCGCGGCGGCATCCTCTTCCAGGACGGCGAAGTGCCCCACGAGGCCCAGGGACACCCTGGCTGGGACGCTCAGCTGGGCGCAGCGGCGCGCTCTGCGCAGACGCAGACTCAAGACTTCCCGGCTGAGCAGGTGAAACTCATCCACGGGGAGGAGCCCGTGACACTCACCCGGCGGTTGGAGACCACCTGGCCGCCGAGGCGGCTTAGCAATGAGTAATTTAGGAATCTCTTGATCTTTTTGCTTCATTCTTTCTGGACTCGTCGTACCGTTGTGTCTTCCATCCGACAGTTTTAAGAATTAGTAGCACTTGAACTCAATTGGGAATCTAATCACTATTTGCAATACTGTGCCCATGGGAAAGTGTGTGATACGTACACGGAAATAAATGCACGGCAACGGGGACCTGTCTCCTTGCGTCGTCCCCACACTCAGGCCCTGCCCCTGACTAACCTTATGGAAGGCGCTGGACACCCAGCAGCAGTAAGCAAGCAGCAGCCCGTTGCTTCACCCCTCACACCTTCCTTCTTGGTTTCCCTTCCTGCCGAGTTACATCCTGCAGTAATTCCTTCAGCACGGGTCTTTCGGGCTCAATTCTCTTTAACTTTATTTTGTCTAAAAAGGCTGTTTGGGGCGGGGAGCTTTATTCTTAAAAGAAAGTTCAGTTGGCTACAGAATATAGGTTAATATTTATTGTCTCTGAACAGCTAAGCTTATGTTTCTACTGTTTTCTGACTTCTCTAATTGCCCGTTGAGAAATCTCCAGCCAATTGAACTCTATCACTTTTTGTTGGTAATTTATATTTTTTTCTGAAGTGGCTCTTATTATATTCTTTTGGTTTTTCGTGTTCTGTAGTTTCACGGACGTTCCTAAATTTACAGTACCATATTTTGCCATGTATAATGCGCACCTTTTTGCCCAAATTTTTAAGGAATAAGGAAGCACGTTATACATGGGTATAATGGTTACATACCATAGGTATAATAATGGATATAATAATCCCATGTATAATGCTCACAAAACCATGGATGGGCACCATACATGGCAAAATATGGTATTTTACTTATTCTGCCAAGAACTTTGTTGTGCTTCTTTACACTTAGGACTCATTTGTTTTTTAATGCTGAAAAAATTCTTAGCTACTGTGTCTTTGAATATTACCTCTCCACCATTCTCTTTATCCTTTCTTCCTGAAACTCCTAGCTGATGTATGTTTCACATTCTTATCGCCTCAGTGTTTCTTGATGCTTTATATATTCCAACACTTTTCTTTCTACTGTTTTCCAGATAATTTCCTCAGATTTTCTTTTCTCATGTGCAAATTTTCTTTTTAGCCATGTCTAGCTATGGTAACCTATTCACTAGTTCCAGCATCTACATCTTTCCATTTCTAAAAGTTTGTTTAATTATTTTAAAGTATGCTTATTCTTTTTCGGATTCCTCTTAGGCTCTATGTCACAGGCGGCAAGCACAAGGCCCATGGGCTGAATCTGGCTTCCACCTTGTTTTATCCCGCCCGGCACCTTGTTTCTACCTGGCGGCAGCACCGAGCTCCTTGCCTCTAGTTCAGGAGTAGTTACATGTATACAGTCCTAAAGTTACATTCGGCCCTTTGAAGGCAACCGCAAGGCTGATGTGGCCCCCGTTGAGAATGAGTTTGACACCCCGGCTCTGTTTTCATTTCTGTTTTTATATCACTTTAGGAGTACATATTTGTTGTCCCCCTCGGATAGTTCTGTCACTCACAAGGAATGGTTTCTCTGGTGTGTTATAACCTCAGAGTGAGAGCTTGTCTTCATTAGGTGTCATTATTCTACTTAAAGTGATCTGTTAGTTGCCCTAAGGTATCTCTTCGCTCTTACAGACACATTCTGATTTAGTTCCCTCAATTTTCTGTAGTTGTTGAGAACACAGACTATGGTATCTAATAGGCTTTAGTGTTTTCACTCTTTCAGCGAAGAGCCATTCAGCAAAAAGTAGCTGTAAACCGACTACAGTGGTCTAAGGAATAAGGATATTTACCATCTCATAGTAAGTCCTGAGACAGGGTGTGTTAGGGTTATTTAATTCCCCGAGTCTTTCTGTTTCTCCACTCTGCCATCTTCATTATATTCCCTTTGTTCTTTGGTTTTCTTCCTTCATATTCGCTTGACGTCCCCGCGTGCCCACATACCACAGCCTCACGTCAGAGCACCCAAAGGCAGCGGGGGCGGGGGGAGCAAAATGTCTTTTTCCCAAGAAGGATGAGCTCTCCAGAGGCCTCAAGGTGAATTTCCTTTTATGGCCAAAGCTGTGTTTTATTCCCATGCCCAAACCAATCACTTGGCAAGGTAAGGACATCACCCTGGTTAAATCAGACCAACTAAAACTCAACTCTTGTGTTGAAAAATATTGAGGTTCTTTCTGCAAAATAAAGGAGGGGCTAGCTGTTTGGTGGGTGGCCCAGAGTATCTCCTCATCTTTTTAGCTGTGTTATCTGGGAGAAGTCACTCAATGTCTCTTAGCCTCAGTTTCCTTATCTGTTAAATGCAAATAATAATACTACCGACCAGCTAGGTTTTTATGAAGATTAAATGGGACTATTCACCAATACACTTAGCACAGTGCCTGAAACATAGTAAGTGCCCTGCAAATGCTAATTATTGACTTGGCATCTAATTCTCAAAAAATCTTGTAATGAGATACTCTTTCTGATACTTCATCTGACATTCCCTCCTCTCCTAGCAGCTAATGTATCTTCTATAATAATCTCTGACCGATTAAAAAAGGTTTTCTTCTTTAGGTTTCAATCACTGAGTTCCTTCTTTTCTGTGGTCCCTCTGCCGTTTATCCAATTCACTTGAAGAGAAGGACAAAAGTAGACTCAATGCTAAATTAAAAGGCTGGCACAGGCTGAGGATAATAGGAAAATCAGGGTAATTCTGGCTGTCACGCCACTTACTCCGTTAGAAATGTCCAAGCATAACATTTGCTTTTACAATAAACTACTGCAGTCTCACGTCTGGGTAACGGTCCACCATGACCCTCAGGTCTTGCTGGGCTAAGCAGGCGGTTCCCCTTGCCATTGTCTTTTCTTGGCTGTGTATTTCCTTCTGGCTGATCTGGGGTAAGTGTTTATACGGTGCACACGCAAAATAAAAGATTTCTTCCAGAGAACTGCCTCAGGTGCCTTTGAATCAGAACATCAAGTAGGGAACTCTTTCAAACAGGAAGTTTTGTCCACTTCATATGGCAATATTATCTTTGCAGTTACATGTAACCCAGAAAAGATGCGGGACATACGTGTTAGATGAGTGAAGTATGTAGAAGTCATCTGGGTACCCTAGATGGCTTGTGTTCCTTAGGTGTTTTGTGATGGTTCCTTTGAGCAAGTCCTCTTTTGTATTTTTTATTCTTCAGTTACAGTTTCTTTCACCATTATTTTACATTGGTTTCAGGAATACAGCACAGTGAGCGATTGTTCAGGGTAATTTTAATAATATCATCTTTGGAAGCCAGTCTGTGAGGGGCAAGGGAAAGAGCCTGGCCTAGGAATTAGGGGAGCCGTGTTCCAGCTCCCCTCATCTGTTCCTGCTGATTATTTGTGCAGCCTGGGGCAGTTTATTGCATCCTTGAACCTGGGTCTCCTCATTCCCCACACGGACCTCTGCAGCTGTGATATCCCCAGTGGGGCTGACATCACTGGCCTCGGGCACACCCTCCAGCGAGGTGCTTGGGATGCAAAGCCAACACCTCCGCAGGTTCCCCTCACCCCACCCCACAGACAACATGTGAGTTGTGCCATGTGATCCCTTAGGAGCTATGGTTGTGCAGTGAGCTTTTGTGTGTCCAAAGGGTAGTTTCTGCCCTGACTGGCGTGGCTCAGTTGGTTGGGTGTGGTTCCATTCCCGGTCAAAGTAGGTTCCTGGGTTGCCGTTCCCTCCTGGGGTAAGTCACGTGTGCGAAGCAACCATTTGATGTTTCTCTTCCTCTCTTTCTCTCCCCCTGTCTCTGAAAATAAATAAAATTTTTAAAAGAGCAATTTCTTGTTTTTGTTGAAGTTTTGCTTTGGCTTTGTGCACATGCAATGGTAGCGACAGTTGTCAGTAAATACCTGAAGAAGATATCTCAGTATTTGGGATGACCCAATGGCACAGGGTCCCAGACATCTTTCAGAAACTCCCCCTCCACACACGTCCCTCGTTTTTCATGTAAGAAAACACGGCTGTGGCAGGCTGGATGGCAACAAAGAAGACCGCAGCCCAAATCGCTTGTCTTGGAGACTCATGCTACTTCTTCCAGTGTCAACATCGGGAGTTAGGCACTGATATAAATACAAAGCAAAAAGATTGTGTTCGCAAGGCTGTACAGTCTGTAAGCAGCTTCCTCCTCCATTACTTCAGTTGAGCTTCACCCCAAAGAAAGCTGACACTTGGAAGGACTGAGTGACTCACCCAGTGTCGCTAGCCAGGTGGTAAGAGTTGGCCCCGGACTCCAACGCCTCTGATTCCCGGCCTTCTACATTTCCTGGATGTAGCTCTGCCTGCCCCCAAACAGCCTGATGAGCAACAAATGAAGCAGATCTTTCCACCGCCTCTGGCCGCCGGGGGATCAAACCGAAAAGAGTTGGTCCATTTGGCAACATACTCCAAGCTAGTCCCATGCTCTCATCTGCTAATATCAACACTGTAATTAAGTTTACTTTTAGGAAACTCCAGGGCAGGCAACCAACCAGGAGCCAGATGCTCCAGCTGATTCTTTTTTTTTCTCTCTCTCTCTCCCTTTCCATGCTCTGAAATGGCTCATTAGTACTTTTCTTCTCTTTTTTCTAGGTTTCTGTTTTCCTTTTTATTGACTTTATTGGGGTCACACTAGTTAACAAAATCATACAAGTCTCAGGTGCCTAATTCCACAACACATCATCTGTCCACTGTATTGTGTGTGCACCACACCAAGTCAAGTCTCCTTCCATCACCATCTATCCCTCCTTCCCCTCCTCCATCACCCCCAAGCCCCTCCCAGGACTGTTGTCTGTGCCCACGAACACTTTTAGTGACATTCATAGGCGATTATACACATTGGCGGTTCACGCAGACAAAATCACTAGATAAGCTATCTTTTGATCCCAAGTTTTCTCATCCCATGACATTGAACATTTCCTATATTTACAATAAGGAGGTGCTACACAGTGTTGTGTTCACAGGCAAGGGCTCAAGTAGTCATACCAGGGTTTAAATCGTGCCTTTTCCTGTTAGAGTTATCATTCATAGAATGGAGGTAAAATTGTAGAACATACATCATAAAGGTCTTAGGAGAACTAAATGTGCTAATACCTATAAAGGGCTTAAGGTTGTACCAAGCACACAGTGAGCCATAAATGTGAGGTTATTATTATTACTCATAAAATGAGGTGTCACATTGTCCTCATTTACAAACAAGGAAACTGAGACTCAGAGAGGTCGGTGGCTTCCCCAAAGCTGCAAAGTCTTAAACGCCCTTATGAGAACTTACTTGCTAAAACCTAATTAAAGACTAATCGGTGTCAGGCCGAAAGCAAAGCCCAGAATAGGGAGAGGCACGGAGAGGAGTCACAGGCAGGCGGGATCCCTGAAGGCCCCTGGGAGAGAACACAGAGCCGAATGTCGCCGGCTTCCCATTCCGCTGTATTTAGGAAGTGACCGGTCCGTGCCACCCTGCTAACCTCAGGTGGCTGTCCCGTGAAGCGGGACAAGCACAGAAGAGTCGGATCAAATCGAAAGACACATTTTAGGCCACGTGGGACGACAGCCTGTGGGAGGACGGCCTGTGGTCCCCTAGGTCTCTACCAGGTGACCTGTTTCAATCTGAGAGCACGTCAGTCACGTGGGCTTTAGCGCAGGGATACTCTGAGCTGACGGTAAGGAAGAAAATCAACTAAATTATCCACTGAATGGTCTATGGTATCATTGCTACTGTTTTAATTCCCCATCTGTCTCGGACCGGTCAACACCCGTTCAGACAAATCTGTTGTGGTGGCCTCACAACAATACCGAAGTACTATAGAAGTGCCTAACCCCACTCACAAGGTCTGTTTCTGTCTCTTCACAGTAACAAGGGTTTGTGGACTGGCACGCTCTTTTCACATTTTGGGCATTATTGGCATACCTATAGGAACATGTCCTGTCAAGTTCATGAGGGACCCAGGGTTTATGTGGGGGCCCCACGTCATTAAAAAAGGCCCAGATATTTTTATTATCCCACTTTTATGCACAGAATACTAGCTTCTGTCTTCGAGTTTGTAACCTTGTGGCCAAAAGCCTCCATGGCCCCGAATGTCGCCTCCTCCTTCCCCAGTATCCGAAGCAGGAAGTAGGGCAAGAGGACTTTCTCCTCCCGTCATCCGTCTTCGCTCAGTGAGGAATCTCTGGGCTGAAAGCTCCCGGAAGACCCCCCAACCCCTCCCGCACTGTCCCTGTACCACCCGCGCAGAGGCAAATGGGATCGAACGACGCGGATTGAGGGTTGAGTGATGCGGGCAAGGATTAAATCCACCTGGGGCTCGGCAGCGCAGGCCGCCAGAACCCAGTCGGCGCCTCGGGCCGGGAGGAAGAAGGAGTGGCTGGGGTGGCGGCCACAGAAGCCTCCACGCGGCGGAGACCACGCGAGTCTCTCGGAAGTCTGCCGTGAGGGCGACTGTGGCAGTCCGCATGCAGATAAAAGATGAACTTGAATTGTTGAATGCGGTGTCTGCTTCTTATCCACTAGAAACATCGAGGATTCAGAGACATACAGAAGGCAGATCTCCCATATGCTACCTCCTGAGCAGTTTGGTTGTTTTTTTTTTTTTTTAAATAACATCATAAGCCTCCTTTTCCTTGTTTGTNAGGGTTGAGTGATGCGGGCAAGGATTAAATCCAACTGGGGCTCGGCAGCGCAGGCCGCCAGAACCCAGTCGGCGCCTCGGGCCGGGAGGAAGAAGGAGTGGCTGGGGTGGCGGCCACAGAAGCCTCCACGCGGCGGAGACCACGTGAGTCTCTCGGAAGTCTGCCGTGAGGGAGACTGTGGCAGTCCGCATGCAGATAAAAGATGAACTTGAATTGTTGAATGCAGTGTCGGCTTCTTATCCACTAGAAACATCTGGGATTCAGAGACATACAGAAGGCAGATCTCCCATACGCTACCTCCTGAGCAGTTTGTTTTTTGTTTTTTTTAAATAGCATCATGAGCCTCCTTTTCCTTGTTTGTGAAAGGGGCCGACACCAGGACTCCCCTTGGACGTGTGTTATAAAGATTTTAAAAGTTAGTAGAAAGCACTTAGAGGAAGAAAACTGGATGGCGGCCGTCAGGAAGTCAGGGTAGGTGGACACTGCACACACCTCCTCCCACCACCACATCAAAACTGCAACCAGACTGTGGAACAGCAGGCCTGGGTAACCATTGGAAGACCAGCTGAACAGAAGCCCCGTCACTAAGGATGTAAAGAAGAAGCCACGCTGAGAGTGGAAGGAGGAGCAGAGACGTGGAACAGGCTGGCCCCGCATCCCTGCGTGGCAGCTGAGGATCCCTCCTGCAGAGCGAGGGGTCTCGGCCCCACGCTGGGTGCACTGGTGCAGGGAAGAGGAGCCACGTAACATCTGGCTGAGAAAATGAGCAGGGATTCCAACCATCCCAGTGAGACAAAAGGCTGCTGGAAACCCAAGTGTCCTCTCAAAAGGGCCTATGCACGAACCCTCACTCACAGGCACTGACCTTGGGCTCTGGCTGAGGAACAGCAGCCCAGGTGAGGTGGCAGCAGGGCAACAGAGACACACAGGGAGACACTGACTTGTGTGGCTTTGGGGCGAGGGCTGGAGGGACTGCCACCATCGCTCCTGTGCTGAGCCTTCTCCTTATGCTGGCAACAGATGCATGCTTTCCCATGTTGAGCCCTCCACACACGTGACCAAATCTTCATTGGCCTGGTGTACTTCACTAGTTCCATCTTGATGACCCCTGACACCCATCCCACCGCAAAGATCCGTGGGCCCTAGGCGGGTGGCAGCTGGCCTCCGTGTGCCCTGAGACTTTTGCTGAGTGGTCTCGGGTCCAGCAGTGGTGCCAAATCTGAATCGGTATTTACCTGGTGAACACCATTTGCCCCACCCTGGAGACTCCCCAAAACCATGCCTTGCCCAACTTGCATGCCGTCAGAGGCTCTGTCAGTGACTGACCCTCCCCTGCAGCCTGCATGCAGTGGCAGTTCTCAGGGTGCCTGGGCCTTCACTGACCAGCCCCAGGCCTGACACTGGGGACAGCCAGCTGTAGTTCTCAGCATGGCCCCTCTCATGTACATCCAGACCTAGCAGGGGCAGCTACCAAACCCAGGTCACTTTGAAGCTCCTAACAAATTGGTCCGAAGGTTGTGGGTTATTGTTAAGCTGATTAACATTGAAGCTCCTAACAGGTAGCCCCAGGATGACCACAGGCAGTGTGTGACATTGACCTGAACCAAAGTCCCTCCCAAGAGGCTCCCAAACCAACACACCTGGATGCCACAACAGAGCACCACCCAATTAGCTTCATAAGCAACACCCCCAAAGGAATGTCTCCACAGGCACTAGACCCAGCAGGGGCAAATCCCATTCCGTGGGGTCATGACCAGTCCTCACAGCCAGCCCACTGAGGTGCCAGCAGCAATCAAGACTCAACTACAATAGGAGAGAGTACACATCTACACAAAAAACCACTCCAGGAGCACCTGGCTCAGGTGATAAGGAGACTGTGCCACTGGGCCCCACAGGACACCTACTATATAAGACCACCCATTCAAGGCTAGGAGACATAGCAGATCTACCTAATACATAGAAACAAACACAGAGAGGCAGCCGAAATGATGAGACAAAGAAATGTGTCCCAAATTAAAGGACAGGAGAAATCTCCAGATAAAGAACTAAATGAAATGGAAGCAAGCAATCTACCAGATGCAGAGTTGAAAACACTGGTTATAAGGATGCTCAAGGAACTTAGTGAGAACTTTAACAAAGAAATAGGACATGTAAAAAAGGACATAGTCACCATAAAATGAGCCAGTCAGAAATGAAGAATACAATAAGTGAAATGAGAAATACACTAAAAGTTGTCAACAGCAAATTAGATGAGGTAGACAATCCAATCAGCTATTTGGAAGGCAGGGTAGCAGAAAACACCCAATCCAAACAGTAAAAAGAAAGATAGAATTTTTAAAAATGAGGCTGCTTTAAACCTCTGGAATAATATCAGGCCTAACAAGATTCGCATAGTAGGGGTACCAGACGGTGAACAGAGAGAACCAGGGACTGAAAACCTATTTGAAGAAATAAAGATGAAAAACTTTCTTAACTTGGTGAAGGAAAAAGACATACAGGTCCAGGAAGAACAAGGAGTCCCCAACTACATGAACCCAAAGAGGCCCACACCAAGACACATTATAATTAAAATGGCAAAGACTAAACACAAGGAGAGAATCATTAAAGCAGCAAGAAAAAGACAGTGACCTATGAGAAAGCTCCCATATTGCTGTCATGTGTTTTCTCGACACACAGTCTGCAGGCCAGAGGGATTGGCACGATAATGCCAATAGTTCTAGCACTCACCCATGTATGATGCTACATGGGTACTAGAATTATTGGGGAATCTCTTTGTCAATTATATAATTGTCTATGTTGTATACCTGAACTAATATAAAACAATATTCAATGTCCACTGTAATAAAATAAAATGAAAAAAGAAAGCATTTAGAACAGGTCTTGGCATGTGGTGCACCCTAAATAAATCTTAACCTTACCATTATTGCTAAGTGGTTGTGGGCACTAATTTTGAGTATCTCCACAACCCAGGGTCACTTCAGAGATACCAAGAGCAGTTTCTAGAACTCCTTTCACACAAGTGCACAGTAAAGGAAGAGTGAGCATGTAGAGAGAAATGTTTCATGGGCACACATGTGACTTCTGAGAGAAATCTGATGTCACAGCCCTCACTTTGACCTCGTGGAGATTCAATGGACCCAAGTCTGCCTGGGTTCAGCAAAGCCCAGAAACCTAAAGGTGTGAAGTTACGGGGCTTTAGAGTCTTGCTTTCCCTGAGTCACTGTGGGGGCCAGTTCTGAAGCAGTCCCCCGACGGGCTGTGGAGAACCAGAACTGTGATCTGCGCTTAGAGGTGGGGCCGAGGTTGCCTGCCACAGGGCTGTTCCAGGGAGCAGGAGACTGGGACCACCCACAGGGCCTTTCAAGAGCTGTTGACAGGAGCGACTGGGAGTTGCCTGGGCCCGCAGAAAATGCTCCTGGGAGTCATGGCACGCAGCAGCAGAGAGAGGAGAGGTCACCAGGAGCTAGGGACACTGGCTTCCCTTATCGCCGAGGGCCATGAGCCACAAAAGCTGGCTCCATCAATAGCAATTTCTAAAGGACGTTGCTAGAAACTGCCAATGGAACAAATCATCATTATTTAAAGCAGCAGACCCTTGGTGGGAACTGGGAGATCTTATTGCTCAGATATTTCTGGCCCTTCCTGTCAGTTCAGGGGATCAAAGTGCTGATCACCGAACAGCAAACTTGAGAGGGAACAGCATGTGCTTGGAATTAAGAGACTTGGACTTGAGTTCTGGATTTTCCATTCTGTGACCTTGGGTAAGCCCCTTAATCCTCTGAGCTTCAGAGGATTTAATAAGCTAATATATATGAAAATGCTTTATAACATATAAAGTACCAGGGAAATGAAAGATATTGTTATCATTATTTTTTCAGCATATTCCTCCATGAACAGCAAAATGAACAATTTTGCACAGAGAACCTGAAAGTAATATAACCCCAGAAAATCTGAATGGGGGCCCAAGCCACAGGTTTGTGGGGTTTCACAAACCTCTCGTAGAAATGCAGCTAAAAGGATGAGGTTTGGAGAATGAGAGTCTCACTAATGAACAGGATCAGATTCAAATTTGTGATCTCAAGTTCTCAGGCCTCTGCATAGATGTGGTACACATTTTCAGCTGCTTAATGTTCTTGAAATACCGCTTTGCTTCAAAGGAAAAACCACCTGCAAGTTTCCTGAAGAGGGTTTTTAGGGAAAATTTGAGCATATCTGTGGCTGATCTGCCCGTATAATCCCTCCCAAAGTTCCTTAGGAAACCAGAAGGCAGCAATATTGCAGCAGTTGAGAGAGAGGGAGGCATGTCAAGACACCGTCACAGTTGCTGGGTTGAGTCAGGGCAGGACACCCTGGCTCCATGCAGACTGGCCCTGTGAGGGTGGCCTTGCTCCCTGCTCTCAACACTGGTCCCAAGGGCCCCTGCCTACATCCCAGGGGCCTTGCTACCTCCGTGCCTCCCTTGCCATGGGCACTGTCTGCTGTTTTGGCAACGAGCTGTGCTTCTTGCAGACCGCATCTGCCCATCCACTCTGAGTTTCCACTGCACTGACACCTGGGATTTCACACTGTTGGATCTACTGTCAACAGAGCCTTCTTTTAAAAAAAAAGAAAAAGAAAAAGAAAAAAGAAAGAAAGAAAACAGTCAAGATGTGAAAGAACCCAAACACTATGTAAAATGAAACAGAGAAACACCATCCCTTTTGTCTTGTTTTTTTAAAATAGAGCTTTCCAACCCCCATGTGTTTATTCTATAATTAGAACAAGTAGTATGATCATCCTCTAAAAATCCTGTTTTTGTAATATTGAATTTACCATATGATATTAATTTGGGGAAAGCAGAAAACAGGAAAGCAACTACAGCCCAGAGAGCCCTGCAATGCAGCGCTATGGAGTTGCAGAGGCAAGAGGAATAACTGAAAAAATAGTCTATTAATGTTTTTAGACATGAAAGTGATCAAATTGTGTAGTTCAAGTCCACATTGACTCCTGCCTGAGCTACTGCAATAGACTGAGTTGCTTCTCCTCCTTCCCAGTGTGCTCTCCTCTGGTCCAGTCTCCAGAAACTGTTGCGCTGAATCCCCCATCTGATCATGCCCTCGGTCTGGTCAGAAGGGTTCCGTAGGCCCTCATCACCTGCAGAATTAAGGACTGCTCCCAAACTCAGTATCCAAGGCTTCCTCCACCATTTTCTCCAGAGATGGCACTGTCTCCCCTCGGGGACTTTTGAAAATGTTGGGGGAGTAGTTCTCAGTGACCCAAATGACATAGAACAATAGTGGCTTTTAGAAGGCTAGGACCGGGGATCCACACTCCCCGAGACAACAAAGAACCATCCTTCCCAAAACACCGATAGCACACCACGTGTTGAGAAACTCTGATCCTAACTTTTCAACTTGTCCTGACTTCATTTTCTACTCCTTCTTCTGTCATACCCCACACCCCAGCCCCCCTGACGAGTCCCATTGCTAACCTCAGAGCCTGTGTTCACACTGGTCCCTAGTCTGAGTTGCCTTTCCCAACCCACTGCTCCTTAACACCCACTCTCTTTCAAAACCCAGAATAAACTATCCTTGGCCTCCAATGGTCATCAGTTTCTCCCAATTCTGTGGTCCCACATGACTTAAACCTCTGCTTTTAACACATTGATTCTGCCTTATATTATTGCTATTTTACTACTCTTATCCTTACTACCAAAGAATGCATTTCTTGAGGATAGGAACCACTTTCTGCAGCTTTCTATACCTCAAACACTGAGCATTCACTTAGTACTTTAGTGCCTGGTACTTAGTAGATTGATTGAATTTAATTGAATTAAACTCATTATTTTAAAATATTTCTTCTGTCAAATGTAAGGATATTTTAATTTTTAAAAAATCACTAGTAGATTTCATATATAAAGTCTTATTAATTCTTCATGGGCAGAAGGCAGTTTAAGTAAATTGACAAAAAAAAGGATGGATTTCTGCCCCTGTAACTTAGGGTTAAATACTTTCCAAAGAAACAGCTAAAAAGAGGTAGTCTTCCAAAAGTCACAAGGAAAAGGAAAATGTCATTTTTTGGTGTTACCCAGTGAGATCTTTGTGTACACATAGCTCCCCAAATGACTAAACTTTACAAATTTCAATTGACTTCAATTCAACTTTCCAAAAAAAAAATTTTTTTAAGTCACCTTTGGACTGGGATGAAACGTGGAAAATTTCAACTCAAAGTAAGACTTTTTTTTTTCTAGGAAGCTGTGAGCAAATGAAAACAAGATTTGGCGGGAGCATTCCGCCACCTCCACCATAGGACGGGTCACTGCCAGCGCCATACTTGTTGATGTGACAACTGGCCAAGGGCCTGCTGTAGCAATATAGTCTGTGACTTTATTTTGCTGGTCGTTTCATCTGTGAAGATTTTCTTTTCCAGTTACAAAGTCCTCCCAAGAGGGACATAGCGGCTTTTTGGAAACCTGGGAAGTGCTGGCAAGCCTTGCCCTGTTTACCATGGAAACTTGTACTTGGATAGAATTACAGTGTATGACCTGGTAGGAGCATAGATGAATGTTTGATGCTATTTTCTCTTCATGTTGATTTGGAAATTATAAATCACAGAACCAGATCAAATAGCTTTGATCTTTCCAGTGCATTTGGTCACCATGGCATGTGGTCGTACCTGAAAATACACCGGCGGATATCAGGACATGTTTCGATAAAAATTTGTTTAGTTCTGATTAATCTGCATAGGGTTGCCTTAAAAAGGAGTAGACTATTATTAAGCGTGGATGATTTAATATCTGCTTATCTGTTGTTCTTTCTTCGAGAATTCTAAATATCACATAGCTTCAAAGTTGCATTGACAGCTGTTTTTTTAACGAGAAAGAAAGAAATTAACTCTGACTGCAAGCAGATATTATCCACTTTCCTCTAAATAACTGTTTAAAGCATGCATCTGGCCCAGGATTGTGTAAGAGATTGTTTTTTTTGTCTTTGAGAAATAGTTAACTGTCTAGTTCAGGACCTCATCACTTCGTGCCTGGATTACTGCAGTAGTTTCTAACTGGATCCCGGACCATGATTTCCCCACCCCATCCTCAATCCACTTGCCACACTCCTTCCTACCGCTACTATCATTCAAAAACACAGATCCAATCACCCCCATCCAATGGTTAAAATCCTTCAAAGGTTTTAGAAGCCCTTTTAGGAGAGAGTGCCAAAATACTGTGACATGCAAAGTTTTATCCTAGCCTGCCTTTTGACTCCCATTTTCACTGTGTATGCCAGTGTGCCACGTGTCACCCTGTAAGCTGTCACTCATTTGTACTGGTTTGTCTTTGAGCTAGCTGTTCCCGTGCAAATAACGTCACCTCTAAAATCCCCTGCCCTGCCCACAGCTTGCTGCTTTTCATCTTTCAGTCAATGTGCCACTTTCTCCAGAAACCAAGCCCAAGTTTCTCGTCTAGACAAAGTAACCCCCTCCCGTGTGCCTGTAGCCTTGGGTTAGGAGGTCAGCTAGCCCACAGCACTGTATTTTCATAGCATGGAAGTTCCAAAAGGCCAGATTTTATCCAGAGCCTGACAAGAACTCCAGTATGCAGAAGGCACTCAGTGAAAAGTAGTCAAAGCCTAGGCAAGCGATAAAGGGCGTGAAGAAATAAAAGGTGTTCGTGTACATTGCACTTGTTTTTCTGGTTATACTTTTAGACACTGATCTTCTTGGATTTGCCATTTGGAAAGGATCTCAGGAATTGTTTGGGTTTCCCCCTTCCCTTTCTATTGTTTTGAGAAAACCAAGTGGATGTAAGAACCGAGTGAAACACAAAGAAAATCTAGACAAGCAAAAAAAAACTGAAAAGGCTCTTTCCATGCCTTGCACAGCCATGGCTTGGGGTGCCAAGAAGTGTCAGGAGCCTGCGGCAGCTCCAAAGCACTGGATGCTGATAAACCGCCTGGTGTGTTTGCTTCCCGGCCACCTACGGGCCTCCAGAGCTGAGAGAATGTCTCCCTCTCACCATTTTCCGAACAGGCTTACCCATGCTTGCAAAGGGTATGGGGTCAAGATCTGCCGCCAGCAGTTCATTAAGATTCACACGGGTTCCGAACGGATAGAGCCTACCCTGGGGTTTAGCGGATATCATCAGCATTGACAAGGCGGGAGAGAATTTCGGTCTCTCTGTGACGCTAAAGGCAGCTCTGCCTTTCATTGCATTGCACCGGAGGAAGCCAAGTACAGGGAGTGCAAAGTTAAGAAGGATCTTCGAGGGCACAAAAGGAATCCCTCCTCCCGTGAGCCATGAGGTCACACCCTGATCCCCCGCGGCAAGGTGAATGACACCATTCAGATTGGTTTGACAAGAGGCAAGGTTACTGTTTCCACTGGGAGCCTGCCTGTGGTTCCTGGAGGTGCCACCTGGGGAAGAATTGATGTGATCACCAGCAGAGAGAGACATCCTGGTTCTTTCGATGGGTTCATGCAGAAGATGGCAAAGGCAACGACTCTGCCACCCGGCTCTCCAGCGTCTTTCTTATTGGCAAAGGCAACAAGCCATGGATTTCTCTTCCTGGGGAAAAGGGATCCAGTCCATCACTGCTGGAGAGAGACAACAGACTGGCAGCCAAACAGAGCGGGGGTAAAATGAGCTCTAGGTGACATGATCTTTGTACTTAATTAAAGACAACAGGGCATAATTTTTTTTAGATTTTATTTCTTTAATTTTAGAGAAAGGGGAAGGGGAGGAGGAAGAGAGGAAGAGAAACATCAGTGTGTGGGACCTGGCCTGCAATCCAGGCATGTGCCCTGACTGGGAATTGAACACGCGACCCTTTGCTTCGCAGGCTGACACTCAATCCACTGAGCCACACCAGCCAGGGCAACAGGGCATAATTTTTATAAAAATAAAACACACAAAAAATTGAAGAATGGCACACATCATTTAAGAACTAAATATTAATTATTTATGCCATCATCATTCAAATAACTTTCTGGCCCTTTGCACTGTGTACATTATATTGACCAACCTAAAGCAACTAAAATAAAAATGCCAGCCCTAGTTTGTGACCAATAAGCCACCTTCACTTATCCCATAGATGTTGGTAATTTTTAGGATAAAAGTCATCTTAAATCTATGTAAACGCAAAAGGATTAACATAGGTGATCTTCTTTAGCCCTTTTTCTTAAGAAGTACATTATTAACTTGAACCAGCCATAGGGTTCATAGTTCCCTGTCAGATTTGAAATAATCTACTTGTGGG
This sequence comes from Sturnira hondurensis, assembly GCF_014824575.4. Lineage (NCBI taxonomy): Eukaryota > Metazoa > Chordata > Mammalia > Chiroptera > Phyllostomidae > Sturnira > Sturnira hondurensis. The sequence continues at coordinate 7,121,398 of NW_028094846.1, read as the reverse complement.
ATTTGTGACTTTTCCTGCATTTACATCAACAGTTCCAAGAGCCTCGTCTTTAATTCTAATGACAGTAAATCCGGCTCTCGTCCAGAACATGCACTTCCTAGCATCTTCCACCCAGGTTCCAAGGAGTCAAAGCAATGTTTGAAAGCAGCTTTCTATGTAGAAAAAAAAAAGTCTACAAAGTGTGGTATGAAGTACAACAGGCTTTCTAGCCCCCAAATTCATCCCTCCCTGACCCCTACTCTTGCTGGTCAGTGTCTGAAACTGTTTTAAGAAACAGAAACACACAATAAAAGAAAATAAAACTTAAAATGTCGAAGTGGTTACCCACTGACTTCAATTTACACTGCCTTTAATATTTTCCTTTTTGCCTTCTGTGCCAGGAAGCTCAAGAATTAACTGTTCAGTTGTAGTAAGACTTCTCTAATTTCTGCTTCAGTCAGAAATTTCATCTTTTTTTTTTTGTATTTTGTGAACTAAATGTTTGTGCCCCTCCCCCTGAATTCATATATTGAATCCCAGCATGGCTGTATTTGGAGAAGGGGGCCTCCGAGGAGGACATTAAGGTTAAATGAGGTCATAAGGGTGATTCCCTGATCCAACAGGATTAGTGTTCTTACAAGAAGAGACTCTGGTAAGTGTTCTTACCAGAGAGCTGGCACACTCTCTCTCTGTCTCCCTCCCTCCCTCTCTCCCTCCCTCCCTGCACTTGCACCAACGAAAGGCCATGTGAGGACATAGTAGGACGGCAGCCAGGAAGAGAACTCTCACCAAAAACCAAATCATCTTGAACCTTGATCTTGGACTTCTGGCCTCCAGAACTATGAGAAAATAATTTCTGTTGTTTAAACGAGCCAGTCTACAATGTCTGTTGCGGGAGCCTGAGCTGACAACTACATCCATGACCTTTGTCTTCTCTTTTTTTCTGTCTCTTCACTGCTTACCAGGCAAACAGTTCCTAGGCCCTGGTCACCATGAACTTTGGGATAAGAGTTTAATAGTTTCAATGAATAGTTTTTGTGCGAAGATAAAAGTCAGTTATTCAGACAGCAAGGATTCCTACTATAGTACACATGCTTAAAACTTTCTCTAAAAATTCTTCCCCCTGTGAGCTAAAAATATTCCTTATTTGCATTGCAGGGAAAATTATGCCACTGGAATATTTGAAATAAGTCCATTTTGACTTCTTTTTTAAGTGTAGAAGTAAACAAATGACACATTTATTTATTTAAAATTATATTTGGTCATTTTTACAAAGAGAAATCATCTAAGAGTGGTTTAAACTTGTAGTTGCCTGTGTGGGTAGACCTCAGTGAGAGGCGATATTAGGGAAACCCAGGAAAAATACTAAGCAAACTTAAAGGTGATTCAAAATACTTTATGAGCAACTAAGAAAAGCTCTGGAAAATCTCCTGGATGAGCATGTCAAAATTAGCTTCCTGGGCCTTTCAAAACTGCCTAAAGTTAAATGACTCAAGTTGTAACAGTAGCCAAATATAGAATGACCAGGTCCCCTTAGCTGTCCAGCATGGATGCCACGGTGCCTCTATACACACGGTTCTGGAAAACAACATTGGTCAGAAAACACCAGGTCTCGTGAATTTAAGAGTTAAAGTACTTAGTGTTTTCTAGAAACGCCTACAAAGAGATGGCCGGATCCAGCATTCAGGATGTTTCACGGACTCCCCAGTGTGGACTTGCCTCGTTTTCAGTCCCAGGATCCCATCACAGACCTTACTCTGCAGTCACACTGAGACCCCCGACCACTCACGATCTATATGACTCTGCCCGGGTTTCCTCATCAAACTCACACTATGTGAAATTACCTAATTGATTTGTCTATGATTTGTCCCTTCTTGTTCGGGACATAGATCTCATGAGAGCAAAGGTTTCTCCTTGTTTAGTGCTGGATGGCCAGGCTCTCGGGCAGTGTTTGTCACATAGTAGGTACTTTATAAACATTTGTGGAATGAAGGAATGGCATTTCCCATAAATACCTGAACTTAGTTGCCTCTGTTCCTGTCACATACAGCTTCTTCCAACTACATTGCCCGTACTCTCTTTCCTCCATACATCAGCACGGTCCAGCTGAAATATTATCGTATGCAGGCTGGTTGTCTGAGCTGCCGATGTGCGAACTCCAGCTCCCTTCACAGAGTAGCAGATGTGTAAGGGATCGGCCTTTGATGGTTTCTGTTCACACTCACAGACACGCAAGCACACGCATGTGCACACACACACAAGCACAGTATCAGTCAGTAAGCACTTCTTACATTAATAAATGAAACTAATGTACCGTTCACCCTGGCTAAAAATTTAACTCGAAAAAATGAACCCGTTATTTGGTTAGTGCTGGGGAATAGCAGGAGAAATGTATCAATTACATGTGTCCAATCCACACAGAAACAGCCAGAGTGGCAGAATTCTGATGTAAACTCAGACCTCTAGTTAATAAACCTGGATTTAATTATGTCCTATTAAGGCCGTTTGTTTCCTTGCTGACTCCTGGGACAATTCCAGGACTCCCTATGGCGTTCCAATGGGGGTTTGGAAGAAAGAGACGGGAAGAAATAGAAAACAGAATCTTGCCGAAGCTGCATAAATCCGCACGGCCGCCTGTCGGTCGGCTGGTGTCAGGCTGACCCCTGCTCCGCTCTGCCCCCGTGGGAGAATCTGGCTTGAGCGGCTCAGCTGTGATTTACGGAGGCAGAAAGAGAAGTAAAGGCTTGAGTTCGTCCCTGAGCTCAAAGGCCTCAGTCCCAGGTCAGTCGTTCTGGTCCCGCTCATTTTTTCATCCACCGAGTCCCTGTTCTCTTCCCCCAGCAGTCAGTTCTTTCAACTGTGTTCTCTAAACAAGAATCCTCATGACTTGTGATGACAGTGTTTCTCGGACTGTTAACAAATACCAGTGTTTAACCTCAGTCTTTTTCTCTGCTTCCATACTCAGTCTTTGCCTTATAACACACAAGTGCGTCCTTTTGATTTTGAGTTGCTATGGACTATCGCTGGCTGGGTCTAGGAGTGAGTGAAATCCGTGGGTGTTAGCTCAGCTGCTGTATCTCTTCTGTTTTTTGACACATGTGAACAGCGAGTTCCAATTGGCCCTGAGTCCTAGAGTCCATTTTGTGATACCTAGGTGTGATCCCCTAAAAGGCATTATGAAAATTTTTAAACTAAATTCATTGTGACCTACCTCTACATTCCTGAAATAAATATGGGGCAATAAAATTCCTTGACACAAAACATCACAAAAGTTGTTGAATCACCAAACAGATTAGCAACTGCTGTTCCCAGAGACAGGCCCAGCCCATTCTGTGACTATTTTGTGGACACTTACTACAAAGTTTAGATACTTTGTAATGATAATACACGAATCCATGTTTTCTGCATTTAAAATCTTTGTCATTGAAACTTTAACCCCACTATAAGCCCTTGGAGTGAGAATGTCGACGGCGTGTGGAAGGGTTACACAGACAACTTTTAGGAGTCGGTTGCACAGGTGTTACTTCTGGGCTTCAGGGCAGCTTGCCGACGTTAGAAGACATGCAAGAGTCACCCTGTGGTCAAAATAGAGAGATGCATATTCATTGACCCAAATCTCTTCCACCGAGGCTGGTGAGAGTCAAATGTGGCTTACTCACAAGATGGCCTTTAAAGTTGATTGATCTGCTCATTCACTGATGGTACATTAATGCAATGGAATACTACGCAGCAGAAAGGAAGCAGGTAATCCTTCTCTTCCAGACAGCATGGATGGAACTGGAGAGTGTTGTGATGAGTGAGATAAGCCGGGCAGTGAAAGACAAATGCCATATGATCTCACCTGTAAGTAGAACCTAGTCAACAAAAGAAGCAAGCAAAATATAACCAGACATTGAAATAAAGAACAAACTGACAGTAAGCAGAGGGGAGCGGGGAGGGAGATCACGGGGAAAAGAAGGGGAAGGGTCATCAAGGAACATGTGTGAAGGACCCATGGACAACGTCAAACCGGGGTAGGATGGAGGGTGGGAGGTGGGGTTGGGTGGGGCGGGGGAACGTGGTGGCAGGAAAATGGAGACCACTGTACTTGAAACAACCACTAAAAAAAAGTAGGCGCTGGACGAAAAAGAAAGTAAAAATACTTGCTAATTTAAAAAAGAAGAAGAAAAAGTTGATTGAAACCCTTCCCTGTGAAGGTTGGCACGTGAGTTCAGAACAAGAGGAAGAGATAAGGAAGCGTCCGTTCTGCAGCCTCAATCCCAACAGCCCTGGGCTTGGGTCTGGAGAGCATTTGGCTTGAATCGGGCACACTCCACACAGATAACACTTGGTCGATATTTACTTCATAGTATTCACAGCTTCTTCCTTGGTACTTCCTTAGCACTTATTTTGTGCCAGGGATTGTTTGAAGTCCTGTAACACATTCGTCACTTAAACCTAGGAAGTGGGCTACTGTTACTGTTTTTGACATTCTACAAATGGAGAAACTGAAACACAGAGAGAACGGGCAACTTGCCCTGCACCGTACGGCTGCTGAGTGGTGGAGCCGGGTTCTGGAGCCGGGGGTTTATGGCTCTGGAACCCATACTATGAACTGCTGTGCCACCTGCTTACGGGGTGTAGGGCAGTTCTAGTCAAAAATATCTTTTTAAAAAGATGTATCTATTTTTATTTTTAGAAAGCAGGGAAGGGAGGGAGAAAAAGAGAAACGTTGATATGTGAGAGAAACAGGGATCGGTTGCCTCTCCCATGCCCCCTGCTGAAGACCTGGCCTGCAATGCAGGCCTGTGCCCTGATCGGGAATCAAACCAGCAACCACTCGGGGCTATAGTGGAAGATATCTTGAAGTTACAGAATATTCAAGAAGCATGTCACAAGAACAAGAAAAATGATGCCGATCCAGGGGAATGCGAGCCACCTCAGAGAGGCAGCCAACTAATCCACGTAGGTCAGTGCAGACCGGTGTCACCGTGATGGGCACGCATGTGACCTGCATCCCCACCTCGAGGAAGACCTTCCACAGTTGCAAAATAGAAAGCCATTCCGAGCCACCCAGAAAAAAAAAAGTCATGCATTTGTTGTAGACAAACCAAATTACTAAGAGACATGGTAAACACTATAACGGAGGATTTTTCCCAGCTATATTTAAGGGGGTGTCAGATATACACTTCTTGGCATGAGAGCTGCAAACAGGAATTTAAGAAAGGAGATGAGCAAATATCAAGCACTACAATGAGGCATCAGTGAACGAATGTCGCAGCGATCATGAAGGCACAGGAGGTGTTTTGAAGAAACACCGTTGCTCCTTGAAAATCATTGAACACACTCTGTCTGTGGTCAGCACTGAAACTCCCTTAGACAATGTGAGCCTCCCCTCTGTACCCAGGGAAGATCTGAGTTCCACGACTAGTTCATCGGTTTCTTTGTGTCTCACATACATCATTACTTCTTAGTTGCTCATTGTTTCTTCTTTCTCTTCATGGCATCCATGCGTGCAGCAATGATGCACAGTGTCAGGAGACAGGGACGCCATCTAAACCAGGCGCGCCCAGAGGAGGCACCTCCACACGCCCGGACTGGGGACTCCTACCATATATTGTTACCAACGTGGCGGAAGCAACCACAGTTACAGAGATGACTTCAAGAAGCCAGCTCTAGGGGGTCATGACTTAAAAATCAGTGCTTTGAGCCTCATAGAGACTCAAAATTGTAGATATTATTGAATAGATTAAATTCTACTATTTCAGCAACAGAAAATGTCACAGCTGTCTTCATAGTTCTCACTGAGGACAGTAATACCCAAATGCCCGTGTTAGCAATTAAGATAATGAATGAGAGGAGCTGCTTGCCTTATGAGATACAGGTTTGATACAATAATGAATAAAGTGATCCTGTGAAATGCAGCATTTCTCATCTATTCAATCACTTAGTAGATCACTTGAACAATTCAGCAGTCTAAACTAAAACTTCGGTTGTACTCACAGGAACTACAAATTTTTATTACTATTGATTTATTTTTAGGAAAAATACAAAATTAAACATTGAATTATGTCTGCAAATGAAAATTAATTAATAATATAAATGTATTTAATCATCTCCAACCAAATTTAAGACACTTTGGGATATGAAGAACATTTACCCGTATCTTCAAATAACACCTTTGTCGATGGCAAATGAGTTGCTAATAAAAATTACCTTTAAGCTTTTCTAATTTTTAATAAATTCATAGACTTAAAACTTGAGCAATGCAACATAGTGTTTTAGCACTTACTCTCTTGCTCATACCAATGACTACATAAATTATTAAAATGATAAAAGCAACAAATATTTTATTATTACTATTAAAGCCCACTAAGGCAACACACCATCATCCTCACATATATTTTCAATAAAAATAACTGAAAAGTAACAATAATGTTGAATTATGTGCTATTATAATGAGAACATTAAGGACATTGCCTCCAAATTAAACTGCTTGAACTAAAAATGTTATGGTATAAAATCTTCCTGAGGATATAAATGTATTTCATTGGTTCTTTCACTCACTTGTTCAACAAATAATTATTGAGTACATATAAAATGGTATAATGAATGTTGTACTACTTCCCAACTTTTGATAACTATTAGTATGTAATTTATTGTATTTTATTCATGTGGCCTATAATAATGCAATTAAACATTATTAGGTACATTTAATGAATTCAATAATGAAACTCTTGAAAAAATCTCATACCATTTTCTCAAAATGATTTCCCTGGGACCAATTTTTATTTGTAAAAAATGCACATTTAAAAATGGGGGAGAACAGACTACATCAACAACCAACTCCCAAATGTTTCAACGGAAAAAAACACGGTCCTGTACGTGCATGTTTTCTGTGTAAGGTTTCTTTTTCAAAAGTATTTCAGTACTGAAAGAATAAACAGGCTAGAAACGGCATCCTCTGAGACTCCGGAGTAGTTCCATTGCAGAAGTAAGCTGGAGGCGCTACGCAGCCTGGCTTCGCCTTCCGCTTGCAGAGAGAGCCTCTGCCGCTGGAGGGTCTGTGCACTGTTCTTTCCACCACGAATGCCTGGCCCTGAGCACATCCGTGGCTTTGTTCCTCCGTGCACTGAGGTCTCTGCTCAAGGAGCACTCCCCCCACAGTCCTCTCCTCTGCCACTCTCTACTCTTTCCCCTGGGGGAACAGACTGTTACGTGCATCTGCTTTGAACCAGTGCGTGTGCAATAGCACAGACAGACACACACAAACGCATGTGTGATGGACTGACTCAGCATTAGCATGTGGCATAACAAGAATCCTGAAGTCAGTTGTGGCATTACTCATCTTTATATATCAATAAAGATTTTATTTCCAGATATAATGAAATCTACTGGTTGGGAAACTATTTCATCTTAATATTAATACTGTGTTTATTTAAAAATCTCTTGGAGGTCGGATGACCTCTGCTGAGTAAATTTGAAAGTCAAGTACCTGAATGTGAGAGCTAGCCCCTCTCAGGCACTATAAACGTGGCCTTGGAAATCAGAAAGAAAGACTGGGCTTCAAATCTCAGGTCTGCGACTAACTCACTGTGTGAGCGTACCACTGAAACTGCTCTCGTTAAAAGCACCTAAAACTTTCCTTTGATTTCATCTCATACACACATCCTAGTTCTTGGTATTGGACCATTCCAAATCATCTGATGCAGATGACAACCCTTTTTATTTTTTTTTTCAGAAACTTTTTTTACACACGTGGCTGCCCCCTGTCAGTCAGTCCTTTGCAGACTCTTCCTTTCCTTGTCTTTCAAATACTGAGGGTCCTCAGGGTTCTGAACAAAGCACCCTTTCTCCTCCCTCCACATTCTTTCCTGGTGCTGCCATTCTCGCCCCACTCACACTCCGGTGTGGCCTACGGCTCAGCTGCCTCTTAAGGTTCAGGTCCAGGTGTACGCTGTCTACTCAGTATCGGCACATAAATATCCCAGGCGGTTCCAACGGGTCATGCCCAGACAGGAGCCTGGCGCTTCCTCCACACTGCGCCTGTATTCTCCCTCTCCCCGTGCCAACGGAGGCAACAGGATCGGTGTGGTCTCTCATTTTACAAACCTGTATCATCCTCTACTTGCGTCTCACTTCACCCCGCCCTTCTCTGATCAGTCACCAAATCTTGTCATAGCTACCTTTGCTGTGTCTCAAAGCTGTCCGTGTCCCTTCATCTCCACTGTCATTACCCTCATTCAGGGGACAAAAGCCACCTCTGATCAGGATTACCTCTAGAGAACAGAAGCTTAAACCTATAGTGCTACTGTGGGAAATAGCTCGTGAGCAACTCCAAGTACTTGGAATAAATTAATATTTTACTCCAGTACTAGATTTCTGACTCTCAGGGAAGATGGAGGTCATGCCCTCCAAGGCTTTTCTTGGGAATCAGAGATGACGGGCCTTGATCATTTTGGTTCACTAATGAACACTTAGCAGAAAACGAAGGCAATTACACCTGGCAGCAATGTCTGTGACAGCCAAGTGACCCCCCACGAGCCCAGAACAACATCTACATGATCTGATTCTATTGGTCATAAGTTGGTTACATTGAAATGTGAGAAGTTCAAATTCAGTAAGAGATTTAGGACTAACCACGTTTATAACGAAATGTTAATACAAGTTCATTATTGTGTCTCTTCGTATTCATAAAAAGGTCATGTCTATGCCTCCTGTGACCGACCCCAAAGCATCAGAATATCAAAATAACAATTATATGAATACCCTGCTTTGTGGAAAATACATGTTTTAGAAAGTTACTATCCAAGTAGCTACTTAAATAGTTATTACTCAGGGGGAAAATGGAGGAAAATAAATAAGTAGTTATTACTCTTACAACTTGGTAATAAGAAAAAGAGAACCAAATCAAAAATAGACAAAGGATCTGAATAGACATTTCTCCAAATGGCCAGCAAGTCAATGAAAATAAGTTTAACATCGTTAGGGGTTAGAGAAATGCAAACCGAAACCACAATGAGATACCACTTCGTATTCAGTAGGATACCTATCTTCAAAAAAGTGGACAGTAACATGTGTTGGTGAGGGTGCGGAGAAGCTGCAACCCTCACACACAGCTGGCTGGTGGGAATTTAAGTGGCACAGCTGCTTTGGAAAACAGTTTGGTAGTTCATCAAAATATTACCACTGAACCAGCAACTTCTAGGTGCACAAGAGAAATGCAAACATGTGTCTACACCAAAAAATAAACACCCAAATGTTCATAGCAGTATTTTTCAAAACAGCCAAAAAGTGGAAACATTTGCCATCCACCAAATGATGAGTGGAGAAATAAAACATGGTATGTCCATGTAATAGAACATTATTTAGGCTTAAAACAGTGTGGGTGACTCATACATACTACAACATGCATGAACCTTCAAAATATTATGCTAAGTGAGAAGCCAGACACAAAAGGCCACACAGTGCATGATTCCATTCATATGAAGTGTACAGAACACACAAATGTATAGAAACAGAAAGGAGATTACTGTTGGCCTAGGGCTCCGTGGGGCTCGGCAGAGGGAAGAAGCAGGGAACGACAATGGATGTATAGAGGTTTTTTGGTGTGGAGGGAACAAAAGGGTCTAAAATTAGATTGGGTGGCGATTGCACAACCCTGGCAATATTTAAAAACACATTGAGCCCTGGCCAGTGTGGCTCAGTTGGTTGGAGTGTTAGCCCGAAGGGTTGTGAGTTCGATCCTTGGGCACGTACCTGGGTTGCAGGTTCAGTCCTTGATCTCGAAGCTCCGGTCTGCGAATGTACAATCCCCCATCTGGGCACGTATGGGGTCAACTAATAGATGTTTCTCTCTCACATTGATGTTTGTCTCTCTCTTCCTTTCTCTAAAACCAATGAAGAAAAAAGTTCTCAGATGGGGATAATAATAATAAATAGAAATAAATGAAAACACATTGAATTGTACACTTTAAACGAGTGAATTGTATGGTATGTTAATTATATTTCAACAATTTTCAATTTCTTAAAAAAAAAGAAATGGTCACTACACAAACCTGTTTGCCAACAGAGCTGGTCAGAAATGCACGCAACTACAACTGTCAAAACTCAACTGAGAACAATTTAAGGCAAAAGGCATTTGCTTTTCTCACAAACTAGGAAGTCCAGAGGCAGGTGATTACTGTCATCACTGCTACTCCACACCTTCCTGGATCCAGGTGCGTCCATGAATCCTCGTGTTGGACACCTGATGACTGCAAGGTGGACGCTGCAGCTCCAAACACCCTGATCAGAGCTGGAAGAAGAGGAAGAGGATAATACCAGTCACGTAGTTCCCTGTTACCAAGAAAGCAAAGCTAGCTGACTTCCACTTACACCTCATTGGTCACGAATATCTCACACGACCACCCTAGCTGCATGCGTGGCTTAAAAAGTTAGTGATTTTAACATGTCATTGCCTAAGCAGAATAAGAGCTCTTAAGCAAAGAAGAAGAAGGGAAGGGATGTTGGGTAGAGAAATAATGTCTGCCACAACATCTCTCTCCGTGCATGTACCTTGAAAACACTACTAACCCAGAATTATATTAGCAATCTTAATTTTTAAAACACACAAAAATTAAATTCATGTCCTAGCTGGTATGTGATGTAAGCAAATCACACCTTCTTTCATCTTTACTCATCCCTTTCTGGGCCATTGAGATGGATTTCTTGCCACTAAAGTCACCTCTTGGAGGCTTCGCTTGCTAGGCTCTAGAAATCCCAGGTTTGAATGTATATTGACAAAAAAATATCCTGACCACCTGTGAAATGCTCTCTGTTCTTTACAAGGAGGAAAGGAATGATTTCCCTTTCCATAATCTGCTTGCCTTACACTTTCAGCCTCCTCCCACTCATCATACTAACACAAACATAGAAAAATCCTTTTTGTTTTTGTCTCCAAAGAGTCACCTTCAGTCTCTCTTAGGGCTATTCTCTTTCCCTGCTCGCATTTCCTCACAGCTACATTCCAATAGTTCCGCCATATTAAATAATTTTAATCTGATAGAAAAACCAAATGTGGTGGGGTTGTGGGCTATGATCAGGAATCAAGGTCTCTCAGAAACCATTCTGTTTCAGATTTTCATGGTTTCCACCATCCCATTTGGAAGTTGACCTTTTATTGAGGAAATACCATGGGCCAGACATCATTACACTTAGGATAAATTACTGCCGTTGCTCACTTTACCTTTTGGGGTTAATATTCTGGACCCAAAGTAGTTGAGTAACTTTCCTAGACTCACACAACTAGTTAGCTGAAGACTCAAAATTTGAAACCAGGTCTGTCTAACTTTAAAAACCACATTTATAGTGCCCAAGTGTTGGGAGCTGTCCTGTCTGGTTTCAGGGACTATAGCCTTTTTCGGGGACCTCAGCTCTGGCTAGAGCTGAGTAAAAAGACCTTGGGGCATGAGCCACTAATGAGACAGAACATTACCTCCTGGCAGGAACGCAGCCCCTGCTTCCCTCACTTCCCCCTGCTTGGTTCGGACAGATCATGGTCAGCCAATGATGGGTAACATCCCTCAAAGGAGGAGGGACAACCTAAGACAGGCACTGTTGTGATGGGCCATCAGGGAAAGACTTAGGGGTCTTCAGAGAAGGGACAGAAAGACCCTCACCCCTTGGCTTTGTCATAGCCTGAGTCCTCAGTCTTTTTGCAAAAGTCTCTTAGTCTCTTGGCTGCTTTGCTCTCCCTGCCTGACTCAGCCCATAAACTATTCCAAGAGGCAGCTGCAACCTTATACTGGAACAGACTGGTCCTGGGGGAAAATCTGGACAGAGAAGGAATATACATTGTTTCTTCTGAGGTTTGCTCTGCCCTGTTGCTATGAAACAGACACCTGATCCGAGACAATCCCTTTGTTTCTTCAACTATTATCTGTAAGTGGTATCAGTAGCATTTTGAGCACTGGTTGATGAGCTTTATGTGCATACTATGTGTCTATGAGGTGAACCCAATAAAAACACAGGGAAGAAGGTGTTCAGGACCTTTCTCTTTTGAAGGACTGGTCACCTTTCCTCCCCAAGCAAATCACATGTCGGGCATTTTTAGTTCTCATCTGCAATGACCAGGGGAGTTCTGCAGGCAGAGCCCCCACCCCGTCACCTAAGAGGGACCACCTCATTGTACTTGACTTTCAAATTCACTCAGCAAATATCATCAGATCCCCCAAGAGATTTTTAATAATAGATGTCATTATGTCTGGAAATAGAATCTTTACTAATGCTACAATTGACTTCAGGATCCTTATTATGGGGATGTCTTAATGCTCAGTCCACTACACATGCATTTTCTTCTGTTATTTCAAACACCAGGGCCCACAGTGGATTCACCCTTTCATAAAATAAGGAGCAGGGAAAACTTACCAGTTTGTTTTATGAGGTCAGCATAATTCTGATACCAAAACCTGAAAATGCGTTGAAAAACAAAGAATATTACAAAACAGTGTTTTTCATAAACGTGGATTCAAAAATCCTCACAAAACATTAGCTAGTTGAATCCAACAATACAGAACAAGGATCATATACCACGACCAAATGACATTTGTCTTAGAAATGCAAAGTTCAGTCAACATGAAAAAATCAATCAATGGCATTCACCACATTTACAAAGTAAGAGAGGAAAAAAAATCATCTCAGTAGAATGCAGGAAAAAAGTTGGCAAAATCCAATACTCATTCCTTCTAAAAATTGTAAAAACTAGAAATCAAAAACAATTGTCTTGGTCTGATAAAGGACAATGGCTAAAATCCAATATAAATATATTAAAAGATCTCTTCATAAGATCAGGAATAAGACAATGCCATCTGCTCTTATCACTTTGATTCAACATTTATTGGACATTCTAGACAGCACAATAAAATATCTTCATTACATTTTTAAAAAGGAGTTGCAGTGTTGGCATTGACACGCAGTTCACCCCATTATTCTGATGTTATACAGTCTCGAATCTGTCAGTTCATCCATCCCATCCACAAAATTATGGGCTGAGGAAGCTACTGCACTGAAACCAGTCTCAACAGATGATGTAGTGTTACCTTAGAACCACTTATCCTGTATGTTTACACAGCAGGAGGAGTGAAAATTGTGCCCCCGAGAATAGACTGACTTCACTGCATCAGTGTCATTTGCCTGCAATTGTCCCTTTGCTGTCACCAAGCACATTCGCATCATCACCCTCTGGGACCGGGACACACAACATTCGTTTCAACTCTCCTTCCCTTTCTCCTTCTTGACTTTTTTCAAGATTCAAATCTCCATCTTACTTAGAAGTATCAGTTCATTTACCAGAAATGGTCTTTTCTTCTACTGCAAATGGTCTGCATTTTGTAACAAATTTTTTATTGTGTGCTGTTTGTTGTGACTATAAATTTGATGGCACAGCATGTAAACTCTGTACATTACTGCATTCAAAGCAATAGTTTGTTAAAAACCATGTTGATTATTTGGTGACTGGGAAGATGTTTTAAGAATTTTACATCCTAATATGATAGTTGTGCGTGTGTGTGTGTGTGTGTGTGAATGATGTCTCAAAATATGTTACACACAGATAAAGAGAGAGAGATGACAGAGAAGAAGGCAGAGAGACAGACAGACAGAGACCTCCTGGCCAGGTAGTGGGCACCACAGCTGGACTGGCAAGTCCTTGAACTTTGAGTGAGCAGAAGATGCCTGGCCCCTTGAGGACGCCTGCCACCACTAAGGGGAATTTCAGGAGCCTCTCTGCCCCACCTTCTTGTGCCCCCAAAAGGAACTCTCCCCTTTGTTGAGATTATATTGTGCCGGGTGATTCTGATCTGCTCCATTGCTTTAGCGTGGCATGGAGGGAGGGTACATCTCCCTGCAGTAGTAGAAATGGTCCTTGCTGTTTCTGTCATCTACATGTGTGTCCTGCACAGCCAGGACACACGTGGAGGGCCTTCTTCAGAATCCTCCTTGTTGCGACACTCTACCTGATCGTGTCCATTGCTGTCCCTGTTACAAAAGGAAGTCATTGCTGGGGCAACTCACCGCCAGAGGTCGACTTGGCCATATGTCTGCTCCCCCTTTCCTTGCACCAGCAGATACACATTTAGCAGCCACTGCTGAGTCCGCAGACAGCAAGCAGGCTAATAACCCCTCCATCAGAAAGGACTCCTCCCCCCAATGACAAACTGCCAGGTCCTTATTGAGGTGAAGGCACTTTGACCAGGAGACTTTGGCTGCTGATCTGCTGATCAACCCCATCCTCCTAGGTGGGACCCCCTTAGGCCGCCTTGTGTAGTACCCAGAAGGACTTGCTGGTTTCCCCAGACACCTGAAAGTAGAGCATTCCTGAGAAACCTTTTGTAAGTTGAAATGGCATAACGTGAAGAAGCAGTTGCCATTAATTTATATAGAAAAATATTTGAATCCTGACTGGCAAACTGAAAGGTCACCAATTTGGTTCCTGGGCAGGGCACAGACCTAGGTTGTGGATTCCGTCACCAGTCGGGGCATGTACGAGAGGCAACCAATCGATGTTTCTCTCCCTCCCTTCCCTCTCCCTCCCTTCCCTCTCTCTAGAAATTTATATATAAATACATTTTTGAGTGTTCCTAGAGCCCAAAAATATAGCCCACTGAATCATACCACACATGCTAAGCTGACACCCTTACCAGCTCTGCTGGGCTTTTCCGACAACTGCTAATGGATGCACAAAACAAATGGAGATGAAGCACAGATACTCACAGACATAGTTTGGAGTTCCAGCACCTTTGACTGAGATGCTGAGTGTAGTTCCTTGGAGGGGGGGCGACCTCAGTGGGGTCTCTCTCCTCCTCCCCAAATTCATAGTTTGGNAATCCTGACTGGCAAACTGAAAGGTCACCAATTTGGTTCCTGGGCAGGGCACAGACCTAGGTTGTGGATTCCGTCACCAGTCGGGGCATGTACGAGAGGCAACCAATCGATGTTTCTCTCCCTCCCTTCCCTCTCCCTCCCTTCCCTCTCTCTAGAAATTTATATATAAATACATTTTTGAGTGTTCCTAGAGCCCAAAAATATAGCCCACTGAATCATACCACACATGCTAAGCCGACACCCTTACCAGCTCTGCTGGGCTTTTCCGACAACTGCTAATGGGTGCACAAAACAAGTGGAGATGAAGCACAGATACTCACAGACATAGTTCGGAGTTCCAGCACCTTTGACTGAGATGCTGAGTGTAGTTCCTTGGTGGGGTCTCTCTCCTCCTCCCCAAATTCATAGTTTGGATTCTCTGAATGTGAGGTCTGTCCAGAAAGTATCCAGCCATGTAATATGAAAAATAGAGACATTTATTGAAGAAGATACAAGATACAAGAAACATTGTACATAGGACAATGACACCTCAGTCCCCTTCAAAGTAGGTGCCTTGGAACCTCACACAGTTCTTCCCAACTGCATGCAGCACAATGCTCCTTCTGCTCTGGTAGCTGAAGCCATGGAACGAATTTGGCACAACACGTTTCATGCCAAGATACTGCGTGGAAATCTCAGGCATAGTAATTTTTGGAATCCCCAGGTCAGCTTCTAATTCTCACACTGTCACTCACCAATCTTTGTTGATTGCAGCCCATAAACGCTCAACATTCTCAGGCGTTCTGCTTGTTGCGATCCTTCCAGACAAAAAAATAACCTACTAAATCCTTCCAAATGTGCTAAGCTGACACCCTTACCAGCTCTGTTGGGCTTTTCTGATAACTTAGAAACGTGGATTACTTTCAGGAGGTTCTCGACCATCTTTGGAGCATTTGTACCACAATTTTATTTGTTCTGCACTCTGCATCATCCCCAAAAGCCTTCTGAATTATCCAAATGGTTTCTGCTGAGGAATGTTCAAGCTTAATGCAAAATCTGAGGCAGGTTCGTTGCTCTACTCACTCACTTTGAATGCAGTGACCACATGATACACATGCTCACTCAATGGCATCTACTGCCCCCACCGACTAGTACAGTGAAGTCATCATTGTTCACACATGTGCATTCCAGTCCACTCTCCTTTGCTATTCCCCAGGTTACATCAGCATGATGCAAACCTTTCTTGTTATATTAACAACGGCTGAACTTTTTCCAGGAAGGCCTTATATACTTGAAGATATGAATTTTTTAAAGTAATTAAGTTAAAATGAGGTCATTAGGGTGGGCCTTAATCAAATTTAAAAAAGAGGAAATTTAGACACCCAGAGGAAAGACTGTGTCAAGACAAAAGAAGATGGCCATCTACAAACCAGGGAGAGGCCTTAGCAGAAATCGCCCCTGCCGACACCTTGACCTCTGACTTGAAATTGAGAGAAGGTAAATTTCTGTTTTTTACACCATCTAGTCTGTGGAACATATTATGCGGCAGCCCGAGCAAACTAGTACGCTAGCCAAAGCCCATTACTCACACCTCTTGTTATAGTTAATATTTCATTACATTTCATTTTCCTAATCCCAGTTACTGTCTGGTTTCCCATGACTGGACCCTGTCTGTCTCCCATACATATTGTTTTCTTGAACACTTGCCTCTTTATTCTGATTTAATAACATTTTGTCAGTATCTTATTTTGTAGATTTTTCTCAAGCCTGTCTTCCATATGTTTGATTGGCTTTTCTGTTTTTAGTACTACTTTTATTTCTGCAATATTTCTTTTACCCTTCTATTTCTCTCCTTCAGGCTTTCAGGTAATTTTTCATCTGTTTATATTGTCTTGATAATTATTTATTTTTTCAAATGCAAACCATTTCCATCCTTTATTAAATTTAAATAGAGTTCAATCAGGCAATGACCAAATATCCCCTGGCTTCCCCCACACAATCAGATTATATGTAAATCTACCTTTTCCCTATAAGCAATTACTCCTTTAACACTGGTATGTTTTCCTGCATTCTTGTTTCAAATCACCATTAATTTTTTTTGGTATTACTAACAAGTGTTATATGAAATGCTCAACTATGGCTTACATATCTTTTTCAAATGTCTATGCTTTCCCTCTTGATTCTTATTATAGTCTGTGGACACCCCATGCTGGCTCATTTCTAGGCTTGTTATTTGCTGAAGAAAAAGCTGGGGGAGTGAGCTGATACAACAGGCTAGTTCGGTGACTACATGCTTGTCTCAGATATTTCTCTCACTGTGCTAGGTACCTCACAGTACCCGTCTGTCTCTCAGGGTGCTGTCTTCCACATAAGTGGGGTGATGTTTATATGACAGCATCATTGACTCATCCAGCTCCGTGATCCACAGGCACAGAACTGACTATCACTTTCCCTGCTTCATCCTCTCAAAGGAACGTTCTTCTCCACGGACTGATGACTTGGGTTTAAGTTCCTTAACTCTGCTTCCCTGCCCCCTTAGGAGCGGAGAATGAGGCTCAGAGTTCCTTCTTAAGCCTGTCTACACCCAAGACTTTGCCATTCCAATGAGAATATTGTTGCCTGGGCCCTGGATGGGTAGCCCAGTTGGTTCAAGCGTTGCCTCAGTACACCAAGGTTATGGGTTCGATCCCCAGTCAGGGCACATATAAGAATCTAGAAATGAATGCATAAATAAGTGGAACAACAAATTGATGTTCCTGTCTCCCACAAATCAATGAATATATATTTTTTAAAATTGTTGTTTGCACTCTTTAAGTCTCAGCTGTCTATTTTGGGGAACCCTGAACATTGCTCCAACATGTAGAGATACAGACTCCCTTCACATTTTGTCTCTGGTCTGATTTGACTAATTTCTATCAGTTATCCTTTATTATTAGGGTTAAGAGTGGTTGCTTTTTCCACTAAAGATGCTTTCTACTCTTTTATTTTTAACCATCGCGTTGCTTTTACTTCTTTCAGAGCGGAGAACCACAACAGCCTCATACTTACGATGTGAGCTACCACGAACGCCTCGGGTGCCCTGGGAGCAGTGGACTGCAACAGCCACACGAACCTGCAGCTCCCTGCTCCACCTCTCCCGCCCCTGCCGCGGCGCAGGCGCCATGAGCTGCCCCTGACCCGCAGTACCGCGCGGGGATTGAATTCCCTCTTCAAACCCTTCTCAGCCTGGCTTTCCAGGCACCACTGCTGACCGATGAAAGTGGGCACAGGACAAGAAAATCATTTTTCATTCTGTGTCTACATTCGGGATTCTTGCAAAAGTAAATCGTTTGCTTGTGAAATCCCTCCTCTGTAACTGCAAACAGTGCCATTTGTCCACTTAATCTTAGGGAGATTTTTCCAGTGACATCACTGATAGATCATCTTTGGATGCTGGGACTCCTGAAAGTCCAACTTGATTCATCGTCTTGACTTCCAACACAATCCACAAGCAGAGCAAGTTTTAAAACTTCTGACTTAAAGGCGCAGACACACATTGGAGAAATTGGAGAGAGGAGCGTCACCAGGTGTTAACCCAAGTAGCTCCACATCGGTGAGCCGGGGCCTGGGAAGTTCCACTGGTACCACTCTGCGTAGACTCTCGAGTTTCAGCTAGAATCTACCCTCTGCACATGGACGGAACAAATACTAAAGTAAACCAAACTTTCTATTTATTTGAGACTGCCTAAAATTAGTTTAACTACTAGCTTTGGATTCACAGCTTTTGCTCCAGTAAGAAAAATGGGTATATTTTTTAGGCATTACCATCTTATGATAATCAAAATCTTTGCAATTATTCTCTTTGTAAAGATAATTTTAAAATAAGGAAAGCTATTAAATATTTCTATTTCTAGGGTTTTTTTTTATAAAACAGATGCTATATATATACCATAAAACAAAGTGCTTGGCTATTTCTTTATTCACTTACTCACTTGTTCAGCATATATCTATTGAGTGCCTACTATGAGTCAGGTACTCTTCTAAAACCAAATGATACACTGATAAGCAACGCAGAAAAATCCTGCCTATTGCTGCTCACATTCCAGTGGGTATCACATCTTCAGTCAGCTCTGAATTGATAAGAGATGGCCCAGAATCCTTGGGATGATGAAGAGGATGGTAGTGAAGATTCAAAAGAACCATTTGAGCCCTGGCTGGTGTGGCTCAGTGGAATGAGTATCAGCCTGCGAACCAAAGGGTCGCTGGTTTAATTCTCAATCAGGGCACATGTCTGGGCTGCTGGCTTGGCCCCCAGAAGGGGGTATGTGAAAGGCAACCACACACTGATGTTTCTTTCCCTTCCTTCTCCCTCCCTTCCCCCCTCTCTAAAAATAAATAATAAGAATAAAATCTTTTTTTAAAAAAAGAACCATTTGAGAAGCTAATATACATTCTCTGGAATTTGAGAGACACGGGGTCAAGGTACTCAATCCATTACTGAACAAAGAAGCAGTGTGTGTAGCTAGAGCTACATACTGAAGAAAAGCTTGTGCCCATAGTAAGCTACACACCCATTGAGAGATGGGCGGGGTGGGGTCTGTTTTCCATGGATCAGGTATAGACCCTGTGGAATCACAGTCAGATCTAGTATCTGGCCATGAGTTCCCCCCAGATCTCCTGCAAGAGTGAGGCAGCTTCAATAGCAACAGGATGAAGGTGTCCCAGGTGTAGAAGTGGAGTGTGGGTGTGGCACTGGTCCCTTGGAAGCAGCGTCACTCAGGGCAGGAACTGCAGGTGAAGGTTTCCAGGACAGAAGCACCCACCCCAGAGGAAAAGGGTGAGTCTTGCGTTCCATCATGCTCAGCTGGTATGATCACCACTTTATAATGTTGCAATTCAGAAGGATTTTTCCTGCCACTTCCTTCTCCCTCCTCTATTCTATTATTAAAGTGTCCCCAAACAGCAACTTTTTAAAAACTTTTTAAATTAATTTTTTTAAAGAGAGGAGAAGCGGGGGAGAGAGAGAAAGAGACATCAATTTGTTGTTCCACTTTTTATGCATTCACTGGTAGATTCTTGTATGTGCCCTGACCAGGGATCAAACCTGCAAACTTCGTGTATCTGGACGATGTTCTAACCAACTGGGCTACCTGGCCAGGACTGAAGCAGCAACTTTTAGGTGGAGAATGCAGTAAAGCAAGAAAAGAAAAACATCAGATCCAAACCCCTCCTTACCCCAGCCTTTCAATCCCCAAGCCTGCGGCAGAGGAACTGGGGAAGAAGAGATTTGGCAGTGAATGAGATGTTGAACTTTTGATATTTATCTGTACTGTACTTCTAATTATTTAAGGACACAGAAACACCCTGGGACCTGACTGAGATTCTACCCGGGAGGCTGGAAATAACAAGTCCAAAGAACAAGTGAAAGAGAACAAAAGCTTTCTGCTTCAATCAATAACCAATTAAACGAGTTTAATTGTCATGAGTAGGAAGACATCCACAGCTAGGAATTGGACTTACTGGGAAAACAGGGGTGACATCACCGTGGACTCTTTTGACATTTAAAAGTGAAGCTAAACAAAGCCTCCTTGATCAATTTCTAAACACCCTGTATCCGTAGAAGATTAGAGATGCACAAAAAAGTGATTATACCTAGTCCACCATTGGGCATCTTTATCAAATTTTCCAAATACCCCTAATAATCTCCATCATGTAATCTCAGGAGAGGGAGACTGCGACCTACGAACTACAGAGCTCCCCGGTGAGTAATTGCTTTTCTTTTCTTTTTTACTGAGGTCTGTAAAAAGGTTCAGCTGTGGGCGAGTGAACAGTCTCCACTGGATAACAAAGTTCAACCAGAACAGGAGACGAAGGAGGCTGAGATGAAATATACTCGATGTCTTTAAATTTGCCTGCTCTGGAAGCATTGATCCAGGAATATTTAAGACGTGTCCCCAACTTACCATAGAAACAATCTTTCTGGACACATGGTGGGCAGCTACGAAGCCTTACAAAAGAGGAACAACACAGGGAGGACCTGCCTGTAAAGAACAACACCAAGTAATATCCCTAAAAATTATAGCCTGGTTGCCTAAATTTTGATACATGGAAAGACCGCACTCATCAGTCATTTCATTTATAAAATACTAAAAGATCACAGGATGCCGGTGAATAGTAAGCCGGATTTGGGGAAGGATAAATCCAGCAGACCTATGTGCTATCATTCCATGACAGACTGCCAGCCATTCTTGATGGAAAGGGAAGAAAAGACTTTAATCCTAGTCTTCAAGGATGTACTCATAAATAAAGTTGGAAAAATATTTTCAAAGTGCCTAACTATATGAATTCTCAACTTGTTAGAAGGCAAAACAGATGGAGGTTGCTCTCCCCTTTTCTTTCCTGGAGACAGGACAAGAGGGATGGTTAAACCTTAATTGAATGTATCGGGGTGGGAGGAGGCCTCCACCAAAATTTTGTCAATTGGGATGATGGGATTCATTCCGCAATTGGAGAAGACCCACTTTCTCCACTCTAAATAGGTCAATATTCCCAGTCTGCAATATTCATCTGTAAATGGCCTGGCAGATGGATTTATTTTATGCTACATTAATCCAAGAGGAATCAAAAGCTAGGGGATATTGCCCTCAAGAAAAAATGAGAGAGATTCAAGGGAGTCAGAAAACGCCAGTGAGGGAAAACCAGGGCAAGTGGAACAAAAACAGCAGAATTCATGGGATCTGAGCAAGTTTCGTCACACGGAGGACTAGAAAAACTCTGATCCATGTGGATAGAATCACGAGAAGACAGGAACTGGGTGCAGGATTTCATTGACCTTGAAACAGTTCTGACCTGACGCTGAGAGCACACTCCCTCAGGGGCCAGCGAGGCCTCGGGCGGCTTCCTCGGACTGTGGGAGGATGTTCCGTAGAGACCCACAATTGTCCACCAGCGTCACCCTGACTGAAATACGGCTCCGCTATGACAATGCGATCACCTCCTGAATCTTTGTCACCGATGGGAAGCCTGAGTAGCCTTTGCTCCAAACTGTACCATCGACGATTTACGTAACAGGTTTTATCACTCGTTACCGTTGCTTACAGGTCACACCACCGCTCCTGGTGACATGAATCGATGAACTGGTCTTTCTGTCCATCAACCCCTTACCCAATTGCATTCCCATTCTTACTGACTTAACAGCAAGCTCCCTTGCTACAGAATTCCTCAATTTCAATCATATCTACTAATGCTCCCCTTTATTTACAAAGTGGCACAGCCACACTTTGGATTTTATTATATGATATTGCTTCAAATCCATAAAGTCTGGGTCTCCTCTATGCAACTCTTTCATCCTCTCACTTGTATTAAACTCTCTCTTAAGCTTCCCTGTGATCTCTGAACCTTGGACACTAGAGTAAACACAACTAAATTGAAATACAAACTTCCGCGTTTATAGGACGTATGACTTCATAAAATCACTTTACAAATCTCAGGCTGTTTCTTGGTATAGCAACAGACCCAAATTGCCTGATAAAACTCAGCTCACACTCAATTTAACATTAAAAAACCCATGACAATACAGGAAATAGCAAAAACTGGCTACGACATTGTAAGCAAAAAAGGAGAAGGCCATATAGCATATCTGAGTGGAACTCCTATTAGCTGCACTGTCAACCAACGTGTATTGAGAAACATTCTTGGACTACACATCACATTTTCCAGTAAATAAAATATAGAAACCCCTCCCCCCAACCCGGAGAAAAAGGCTTTGCCTCTCTCTCCCTCTGTTTCCAACTGTGCGATACAAGGAATACAGTAACCAGCAGAGCAAACGACTATTCTTCAACTGTATGAACCACCGGAACCCCAACTGGCCAGGCTCTTGGATTCTCCTCCGTTATTGTATTCGTGGTCTATTCAGCATAAAAAAGGGATTGATTGAATGAACGAGTAAATGGTAGGAAAGAGACAAGGTCCCCATGGAGAAGAATGGTAAACAATTTATGGAGATCCTTGACTGTTGTGGAGGTAGAACGTGATTCCCCGCCCTCAGCTGTGAACTGTGTGCAGACCGCTTTCCAAGGACCCCAGCACGGAATGGGGGTGATGGAGGAAGGGCCCTGATGAAATCCAGGTGGTCAGGTGGTGATCAGGGATAAGTCCCGTTGCTAGAAAGTATCTTTGACATACGTAATGACCATGGTAATTTATCTCTGTGGTCTTGCTCCCCCCAAACTGTAAGATCAGTCTGATCACACACACACAAAAAAAGAATCAGACAAATCCCAGCTGAGGAACCATCATATCCAAGAAGAGCCAAAGGAGACACGCTGACTAAATGTGGTGCCCTGAGTAGGGTCCTGGAATATAAGGTAAAAAACACTAAGGACATCTGAATACCTGTGGACTTCTGTTAATAGTAACATATCAATACTGGTTCAATAATTTTAATAAAAGCACCACTGCAATGTAAGATGTTTATAACAGAGGAAGCTAGGTGAGGAATATAGGGGAGCTATTTACCTCATAGCTCTGTAAATCTAAAACTATTATAAAAATTAAATTAACCCACACATACAACTCCTCCCTCTCTGGGAGCAGACCCACACCATGCCACCACAACCTCACCATGAGCACCATACCTGAAAGGGATATTTCTTTTAGGAAATTGCTATACATTCAATAAAAACTTTACGTTAAAATCTTTAAAAGAAATGACTGAAGCAAGGAGAGCAAGGGAGACAGTAGATGAGGCTAGAGAGCTAGGGAAAAGGCCCTCGGGCACTGGGAAAATTCCTAACTTCGCCCAAGGGAGGCACTAGTTTCCAGCCAGCAACACGACATGATTTGTATTCACAGCAGGTTTGAAACATGTCCGTGAGGCCATGTGCAAAAGCTTACCCTCGATTTCTGTGACGCAACTATCTGGAAAGTCCTCGCTCCCTCTGGGTAGCCAAAATAAAGACACATTGCTAAAGGTAACAGTCACTCTGGGGAAAAAATCATTATTTCTCAACTCTCTCAGTTTCTTTGAGAATAAATATTCAGTGTTTCCGTCTCCTCTTCCTTTTCAGCCCTTATCTCTTCATGATAAAGGGTGAAATTTCTGGGTGATATAGGTAATGTCTGTTATTCGATAGACCGGTATGGTCTGGGTTCCTTCCTTGGGTACTGCGGCCTCCTGTTCCCATGTAATCCCCTTGTCCAGCATATCCTTCAGTACACAGTGACACCTGCTGTAGCATAATTGTTCCAGCCTGGCCTGGGACGTCAGGGAGCAGAAGGGACACTGCCTGGTGATTTAAAAACCTGAATGCTGGGCCTCCTTTGTCTAGATGAAAACCCCAGCTCTGCCACTTAACTCCCTGTCCAGAAGTTTCCCCTTGTGTGGAATTTAGATATTTATAACACCTACCATACAGGGTTGTTTTCCTGGTGAGGAGGAAGTGAGTTAATGTATGTGAAGAAGTTAAACCAATAATTACCATATAGTAAGTGCTATGTAAGTATTAGCTACTATTATTAATGGTCACAGCCTTCAAGTTTACATTTTTAATCAACAATTTATTTTTTAATAATTTTAGATATGCAAAAATAATAGAGGGTACCCTTCACCCAGTTTCCCCTGAAATTAGTATCCTATATAAGCATGACACATTTACTAAAACGAAAAGATTAACATGGGTACATTTATTGCATTACCTCCAGACTTTATTTGGATTTTGCCAGTTTTTAAATTAATGTCCTTTTTCTCTTCCAGGAGCCAATCCAGGACAGTACATCGCATTTAGCCTATTGTGTTTCTAAACTACCACACAGTAACTTCTGCTTCTGGCCACGGCAGAGGAGCGAATTCCAGACTCAGATAGGACTCTGGACAAAATGACGTGCTCAGGCAACCCATGGCAGCCTGCCGTGAGTGAGCACCGAAACAGTGGGCACACTCGAAGGGGCCCCGCGGTCACCTCGGGCATTTGTCAGGGGAGACTTCTGTGCAATGGAAGGAGGAAGAGGAGGCACAATGCGCTAGTTGGGCTGATGAGTGAGACTGCTGAAGCCACCTGTGGAGCAGGGCACCTAAGAACAGGGAGCCACGTGTCACCAGAAGCTCCCACGTCTGTGTGGGGCTCCCCACGGGGTCCGGGCCAGGGGCTGGGCTTGCAGGCCCAGGACCCAGCGGCTGGAGGCCTCCCGAGGATTGCCTGCCGCAGAGATGCCATCGTTATCATTCACACGAGGTCCCGGCCCAGCCAGAGTTGAGAGGCCTCACTGACCATCTCAGAAACGTCCTCTGAACTTCAGAAGGGTCGTGTATTAAGAAAGAACCGGCTCTAGAGTAAAAGCACACCTTAGGGCCAGGCTCAAAACTGAAGCCTCGCAAGACTGAAAGGACTGCAAGAACGAAATTTAATATTCTGGTTTAATGGAAAAAGCCATAATCCAGGCTCCCAACAACCTATCACCCGCAGCCCACACATTATAATAGAGATATGCGTGTCCATGAAAATAGAGAACACAAAGGGCAGGAGGGGTGAATGGAACCACTCCGTTACAAGGGTCATACCTTTCATGTATTTAAAGTTTTACACAGTATCACCACTAAGCAGGCTGTGCTTAGTACATACATCTCGATCATGAAAGCAACCTTACAACAGGGTGTAAGAAGTGCATGTCGCTGAAGAGGCAACAGAGTGATTGCACTAGAATATCACTAAAATGATATTTTACTAACCAAAAAGAAGTCAGGAGAGCAGAGAAAGAAAAATAAAACAGCAGATTCGGCAAATCAAAAGCAAGTAACAAAAAAGATAGATCCAAATCCAACCATATCAATAATTTCCTTAAATGTTAAAAAGCATACGTTTAAAAGAAAAAGAATGAAAAAGATACACTATGGAAATGGTATGCAAAAGAACACGGAAAGAGTTTTATTCATATCAGACTTAATGGGCCTGAAGACAAGAGGAATTATCAGAGATAGAGACATTTGTAATGATAAATGGGCCCATCCATAAAGAAGATGTAGCAAATCTAAAATGTAGGTGGCTAATAACTGAGCTTAAAAATAGATGAAGCAAGAGCCGACTGGACTAAAGAGACAAATAGAGAAATCTACAATGGGAAACGGAAAAATTAATTTCCTCTTTAATAGCTAGATAAAAATCTCAAAGGATGTGGAAGATCTAAAAATAATTATTAACCACTCTAACCTAACTGACCTTTACAGAACAATTTATCCAATAACTTCAGAATTCACATTTTTTTCACATTCGCATAGAGCGTTAGCCAAGACAGACGTCTTATGCTAAGACGTGAAACAAGTCTCGGTACATTAGAAGTTTGAAGTTTTATACAATATGTTCTCTAAATCCAATGAATGAGAAATCAGTAACAACTAGATATTAAAAATAACAATCACATATTTACAAAGGTCTCAAGTATTTGAAAGTTAAAAAACTTCTACGTAACCAGCCAAAGAAGAAATTATAAGAAAAATCAGTCCATATTTGAAAGCAAATGACAAAAATACACCAAGACATTTTGGAGGAAGCTAGAGTGCTTACAGGAAGTTTATCAATCTATCTTCAGGTTCTCCCTCCGGCAGGGAAGACGTGAGTTCTATTTGGAATAATTTCTATCCCTCCCAACTGTAGCGCAGGGCATGTTTTCTTGCAGCCTATTCTGAGGGCAAGAGCTGCCATGGAATGTTAGCGTAGAATCCAAGCCCCCCCCCCCCCCCCAGGGAACTTCCACAAGCTTGGAGGACGTAAGATTCTCACAGGTATGCACCGAGTCTCGGGGGGTAGGCAGAGGGCCACTGCCCCATGGCCACTTTGATTTCCACCTTTGTTAAAGGAGTTAAGAGGACTTTCGGGCCAGGGTTCAGGTCCTTTTCCAGAATGGGTCCTAAAATTATCCAGCACGACCTGCTGAATCTGCCTGGCTCACTCTGTTGATGTTTTATTAGCTGACTCCCATCTTTTGCCTTCCTCTGGAAAGAGAAGTCTCAGTCTGATCTGCCTTTTCGAGTTAATAAATTTTTTTCCTCTGAATGCTGCTCCTCATTAAAAGCAAACTCCACTTGTCCCAGGATGCCTAGGCTGGCATCAACCTCCCCTAAATGCCTTTTCTGACCTGTGGGTCATTGTTTAATCCACCACACACATTGTTGCCATTGTGTACTAATGGCCTGGGTGCACAGAAAACACACATTTTGTACTTCCAAAATGTTGGGTTCCCCAACGAGGATTAAATGAGTGGTAGTCAAAGATAGATTTAATCTAGTTCGAGTACCATAAGGCCTCCCACCACCTGCTTTGTCTGGGGTCGGGGGGGGGGGGCGCTCCTCAGAAGACCTCAGATCTACCACCCGATGCCTGTTGCTTAATCTCATCAACAATCCCATCGTTCCCGCTTCTTGCTTAATTCCTCTCCATCCAAAAAAGCAAGGGTGATTGCGGTGTGCATAGCACACGGAGACCTACTGGGCATGCTGCCATTCATTTTGACTGTACAACCGGGGACCTTGCTAAGCATCTGAGCATCGGGTTTATAGTCAGTCACCCAGCGACCAGTGTGCTAGGAGTCACATATACACAGTTTAAAGTCCCAGCAGGAAACAATTCTTGGAAATGCTTTCCCAAATGATGTCCTTTGTAGCAGCTGTAGCTTGAATAGAGTAGCCAAAGATCCCCGCACACTACTAAAGTTCAATTTAGGCATGAATAGTTTGTCCAGTTCAGCCACATGTCACACGGCCGGAATGTCTCCCAGACTCGGGTTTGCAGAGTGCCATCAGAAGGTGTCAGGTCCCCGAAGCAGGGTTGGTCTCGGTAGACGCAGCTCCCCGCTTCTGTGCATCTGGTATAATCGTGCTAAGGGATAATGTTGCTCTCTTGCTCTGCACTCTTGAGACATTAATATGATGTTAGGTTTCTCTCACTGCTTAACCCTCTTAGACATTCCTTTACACTCAACTATTATTTCTCTTCTTGATTTGTTTTTTATTTTTACCCAAACTTCCCCACCTTTGGAAGGGACATCAAGTTCAGCCACTATGCCAGTCCAGATTGCTACAGCAACACTGGTCTAGCCAAGCGTCTTTTTTTTCAATGTTTAGAGACTGGCTGGATTATTTTAGTGAAATCTAGTCTTCCTCCCCCCACCACACCCCAACATACACACAGGGTGAAACCTCTCACTTTGCTCCTGCAGGAGGTACAGCTCTCTGAGCCCGAGCTGTGGGCTTGGGAACACTGGCAGGCTCGAGGGCCCTCCTGCAGGAGCTGGGCGCTCAGTGCAGTGGAGAGAGGCAGCAGCCTGAGTCCTCTCCACTCCCCACTCGTGGCAAGGAGCGGTTGCTTTCACACCGTGGCTCAAGGACTGTGGGCCTCCGTCTTCTCAGCATGCGGTGACCAAGGCCCTGGGTTGCTCTTAACTCTCAGTGGTCCCGATACCCCATATTAACAGTCAGTTAAGTCAATAATACATCATTGTCATAGCAGTCATCTAGACACCCACACATGTGACTTTGATATTAATAGAACCTTCTCTTTCTGCCCACTGCCGTTGGGATGTACACATTTATAAATTATTGTCTCCTAACCACCAAAAATTCTTCAGTCAACTTACTGTAAGTTGGGAGACCTGGCCTTTCTGCCTCTTTCCTTTGGAAACTATGAAATAATCATGTCTTTCCAAGTCACCGAAGCCGAAGTCTTTTCCTTACCCCCTTCCTTTCTACTTGATTATACTCGTTCATGCCTAAAAGGACTTTCTGAGACTCATTACCATAAAAATAACTTCACACTTTGAAGGGTAGCAGAATATGCCACTCCAAATTATGCCTCTTTGGCATAAGCATTATTTTTTAATTCATTATTTTAAGAAACTGTAGACCCAAGACAAACTCTGAAAACAGTAGAAATTACCCTTGGTAGGAGACCTCTGCATTTGCAAAAGAAATTTGCCTTGGAAAGGGGGCCTGTTTCATGAAGGCACCTGGTCTGCAGTTAACTTTTTCACCTGAGAAGGTCATCCACAGGGCAGGGCAACCTTTGTTCCAGACATTTCCTCTTCTCCACTTCCCCTGAACTGCCTTCCCCTCTTGGACTCCCATGACCCTGAGCCTTTTTCCTTAGCTCAAGACGCGGTGCCTAAGCCTCAATCCTCCGGCTACCTTTTGAGTCTTGTATCTTTGGGGGGGTCCCGGAAGAACAACAAAATCAACAGAATAAATGTAACGATCTAATTGATTTTATTGACTGATTCATGAGTCAGGCAGAACCCCACGAGTAAATAGAGAGGTACTCTGAGAAATGCACAGTAAAGACTTTTACTGGCAGAATGAGGACGGGTGGCAGGGGTCTTACCCGCAGACCTCACAGAGTGTCTACCAGGAAATTGCACACTGATTGGTTTAAAATTCTCTCTGAAGAGAGATGGAAAATGCAGTGAACTTTGGCATTAAGTCTTGGCGGGGCTTAGCGGAAGGGACTCCATTTGGGCAGGGTTGTTTCTTTTTTTAACAGTACAAAACTAAAATATGTTGTTGTTTGTTTTTTCCTCTCTCCTGTTAATCCGTCTCCTTCCTCCAAGCCCCTAAACTCTGGCCACCTCAGCCTGAGCCCGCGTACATCCCCTCCTGAGACCAAAATGGCTTTGGGGTCATAGAAAATATTCTCTGATCTCCTACTCGAATGTGCTCCCCTTCCACCCCACCTGCCCACACTGCGTCCTTTCTCCCTTTGCTTGCTCTTCTTTTCTGCCTAACTTTGGAGCCCTTGTGGTCCAACTGTTCTCTTACGGCAAAACCCCCGCCCCCGTTTCTTCGTTTGCAACAGCCCCTTTCCCTCTCTTCCAATTGTGCGTTTGAACACGGTCTCTGCTTCACTAAGTCCAGATTTGACTTTTATTCCAGCCTGGTCCATAGCTTTTCCCAGTACTGCCTACCCTGTGACTTCCAAACAGAAGGGTCTGGTGTTTTCTGGTTAACCTTGAATTAATCCTCAGGCTAAAATAATGAGTCACCACCTGGGGCAAAGGGCTGCTGTCCCAGCCGAAGTCTTCACAGCCTCTGGCCCATCCAGCAGCCCCCTGGAGCCCAAGACCTGAAAGGACTTCCCTGTGGACCTCAGTAAAAATTGCCAGGAGGGGGATGGGTAGAAGAGGAAGAGGGTATGGGCGGAGAAATGGTGATAGAAAAAATGTAATTTAAATAAAAATTATATAAAAGTGTTTTTTTAAAAAGAGAAATTGCCAGCGTGTAGAGTCAAGAACTCAATAAACGGTATTGTTTTCAGCCTCTAAGTTTACAGGTATTTGTTTTGCAGCAAAAAGATTGATAACACGTTGGCTGAACATGGGAATGGGTCTCCATAAGAGACATCCACACCTGCAGAGAACTTTCACGAGTTTGAGTCAAACAGACAACCACTGCCAGGAAGCACAAATCTCAATGGACTGAGAAAACGCTCCAAAGAATGGCAGTCCTTCCATAAGTTCGAATCAAAGGAAGAAGAGATAAAAGGGATTATGGGAAATTTGCTGGTGGTAGGTTAGGGAATGAGTAGAAAGCAGAGCGCGGAGATCTTTGGAATTGGTTAAAAAGTACGAGGGAGAGACGGGTACTTCTTTTACTTTGGTGGGGACAGGAACATTAGCAGTTACCGTTCACAGCACGCGGAGCAGGTGTTCGGGGAGCAAGGTAACACTGCGGGGTTCCGTGGTCTGTGTTCTGGTGCAGCAAGTGTGTGCTGAGGGGTCTGGCAAAGGTTATCCTGACAACCCAAAGGCATGTTATCTTAGATGCCAAGAGGCAACAGACAAGCTCGTTTCAGGGAAAGATGAACCTTTGTCACGGAAGCTACAGGCCTGGGATGTGACTACCTTCCAGAATCCGCTTTGAGTTAGGAATCTATGTGTTCACACCACCTTGTGTGGTAACTTTCAGTCTCTGAGTTAATAGGGGCTGGCATGCTGGCTTCCCCTGATCTTGTCAGCTTCAGGACGTGGCCCCTTTTCTGCCCACAAATGAAAGAATCAGCAAACAAATGAATAAACAAATGAAGGACATCAATCTGGGACTGCGTTCCCTCCCAAGAAGGAAGGAGGCAAACGAGGAGTTGCGAAGCAAACTGCCACTGAGGCTTCTGTTCTGAGACGATACACGGCGTAGGAGCTGACGAGGATGAAAATAGGACTTTTGAGTCTATTTTTGAAACTTCAGTTGCTAGGGGGGTGTTTGGAGGTGTATCAAATGCATCACCCACCAAAAATATGGAGTCGTGATACTAAAAGAATATCAGTGGGTTCTTTGTGAGTCGTGCATTTGCTCTTGACTAGAGAATATCTTTAGGATATTGTGAAAAGTCAAAATCACAGAAAATCTGAATTAGTCTGTAAGGCATCTTTAAGAATGAGAGCATCTTCGTTCAACATGGACTTAGTGCGATACATGAGCCCTGCCCTCTGTATAGACCAGAGGTACTATGCCAGATGCTGGGAATAGACCAGAAAGAAAAAAAAAAAACCAGTCATTGCAACCAAAAACCTGGCAGTCTAGCTGAACACACTGACAATGACAACGCTCGGTGCAAAAACAGCAGAAAGGGATTTACTGCCTGTGTAACTAAATATTCTGGGCCAATGTGCATGCCAGTCATGGCTGGATTCAGGGATGAACTGATGTGGTCAGAATTTCATTTCTCTCCATTTATTAATTCTGCCTTCCTCTGTGTTAGTCTCATTTTTTGGTTCTACATGGTAGCAAGACGTAGCAAGGGTGGCAAGGGTTTCAGCCCCTATGACCTCTCTGGCTTCAGATTTCGAGGAAAGAAAACAAGCTCTTCTTCTTAGATATCCCAGCAAAACCTCCTCTTCTTGAGTGATGGGTCTATTCCGAATCAATCATTCTGGTGGGAGGGGTGGGGGGGCACTAAGAATGTGACTCACTAATTGGTTGAGACTGGACTGTGTGTTGATCTTGCTGGAGCTCTGGGGCTTGAGCTCTCGCCCAGATCACGTGAACTGAAAATGAGAAAGAGCAAGACCCCCGTCACCAGAAGTAGAGCAAATAAATGATGGTGTGCTAAGCACCATCACTGTGAACCACAGAGGACCTAGGGTTTGTCATTCTTCACTGCAGAATTTTACCCAGGGCTTATGGTTTGCGTTTGGATGTTGGCATTTGTCTTCTGATATGTGGGAGTTCAATCTTTATTGTTCTGGTTGTTCAATATGTCCATCTTCTCAGTGATTATTTCAGGAACTTCAGCAAAACTTTCCATAATTCCTACCACATCATTGATTATGGTTTTTTCAATGGGAAAAATGGAAATAAATTGTGAGTCTTATTATTGTCAAGAAAGTCCCATGAAGTATGCCATTTAAACACGTGGAACATACAAATCTGTTCAGTTTCTGTGAACAAAATCTTTGTTCTAGTTCTAACAGCTTACTGTTAAATGCTCCTGGCTACCTATATTTGTTTACTGGGGCTGCTGTAACAAAATACTATACACTGGGTGGCTTAAACCACAGCAATTTATTTCCTCACACTTCTGGAGTCTAGAAACCCAAGATCAAGGTGTTGGCAGGGTCGGCCTCTCCCGAGGCTGCTCACGTAGGCTTGTGCGTGTCTGCCTTCTCACTGTGTCCTTACCTGGTCTTTCTGCTGAATACTTCCCTGGTGTCTCTCTGGGTCCAAACTTCCTCTCCCTAGAAGAACTCCACTCAGATTGGATGAAGACCCACCCTAAAAACCCCATTTTACACAATCTCCTCTTACTGAACACCCTATCTCCAAACATAGTCATTAGGGGTTAGGGCTTCAACCTATGAATCTGGGGGTGCAATGAACCTATACCATCACCTGTCTGACCTCTACCACTTCTCAGATGCCCAATTCCATTTCCTCAACTAAGAGAGACCACCTGGCACTGCCTGGGCACCCCCTCCCTGTTGCGTGGCCTGGGAACATTCTTCAGGCAGTAAGTTGGGGCGACTGCAGGGCCCACCTCGTATCTTTTCCCGTCTCAGGGATTATTATGCCTCTCTCTCCGTCCATATCCTCTATTCATATTAGAGCTCACGCACTCACCCAGGAGGTTCACATTCTTCAGAGCACTCTTCTGCTTAGGGGCAAATAGTGTCACTGCTAGCCTTCTTAGATATTGCTGAATAGGAAAGAGCTTAATCGTGGAGGCCCAGGTTTTGACCGGATAAATGCAAGCGTCTCCTGCTGGAGGTGGGTCAGTGCCCATCATCAGCAAGTATTAGCTCTAGAATGACCACAGTTATCTAAGTAGGAGAGGAGGGAGTGGCGAAAGGACCCATAGTGATTTAGTGAGCCATTCAGAGTTGCACTGTACTAGCCATAGGTACTACGACCAAGTGTTCCAAGGATACTCTTTTAATTCATTAGCATAATTAAAGCGTGAAGACTTCCCCATGCCTTGGTCTCTATTGGGAAGAAAGGCTTATTGCCCTCCACTAACTTTGTCCTTAATTTATTTTGGGCTATAGCCTTGTCTACTCTAGCTTCTTCATTATTTTATTACATTCTGCTATGTATAGTGTTACATATATATACTTATATATTAGCATACTAACATAAAATACATATGCTGTGTGGGTATGTATACCTATGAAAGTATCCAGCCACGTAATATAACAAATAGAGGCATTGACTGAAGACACAAGGTACGAGAAACATCGTACATAGGATAATGATGCCCCATGATTCATCTCCAGTTACGGTCTTTTTGAGGAAATCTGGTTCCTTGGTAGTGGTTTGAACCAAGTCATTAGCAACTGCAGCACGATGTTCCTTCTGCTCTGGTCGCAGAAGCCCTGGGAGGAATTTCGCCACGGCATGCTTCCTGCCAAGATCCTGCTTCGGAGTCTCAGACACAGTAGTTTTTGGAATCCCCTGATCAGCTTCCAGTTCTCACAGTCAGTTGCTGATCTTTGTGGATTGCCACTCAGACACTTCCAACACTCTCAGATGTTCTGCTGGTTGCCGAGCTTCTAGAATGTGGATCACTTTCAACAGATTCCTGACTGTCTTTGAAGCACTTGTGCCACACTTTTATTATTTGCACTCAATGCATCATCCCTTCTAAATCATCTGAATAGTTTCTGTGGAGGAATGCTCAAGTTTAATGCAAAGTCTGATGCAGATTTGTTGTTCTACTTGCTTAGTCATTTTGAATGCAATGGCCACACAGTACACATGCTCACTCAATGGCGTCTGCTGCCCCCACTGACTAGTACAGTGAAGTTGTCACTGTTCACGCATGCCCATTCCAGTCCACTCTCCGTGGCTGCCAGGTCACATCAGTGTTGTGCAAAACCATTCTCTGGCTGACCTTGTATACTAGCACAGTAATATGTTATATATTGCTTTGTATTATATATACTCCACATCATACATACTACGTATATGTGAGAAACTCTCACACTTGTCTTCTTCACTATTGATTTTCCATTATGTTTTATAATGCTGTTACGGGCATGTTTTTAATGGAGGCATTCTTTTAAAGACATTTAAAAGAAAAGATATTCCTTTATTTTCAGGCATTTTCAAAAAGAGAATAGGTTAATATGTGATCTCAGTCTGTCATGTTGAACCAGAAATCACAAAAACTTTTTCAGTTCTTCGTGAGCTCTAGTTTTGGATTCATTTCTAAAGTAGAATAGGATAAATAAATGACAGTCTGGCTCAACAAACCAGAGTGCCACAGTTCTCCACATATTTTTGTTTCATTACTCCAATGAAAGAATCTCTTGAAATATAAAAATACACTAAGTATAAGAAGAAACAACAGGAGGCAAATTTCCATCAAGGAAGCAGCAGCACTGTTTTCCCACAATACACAAGGAAATGCTTAGTAAAAATGTCCAGAGATGGGTACCTAACTTCCGCTGTCAGCACAAATCTGTATTGATGTTATTAAACTACTCAGTAGTTAGGAAGTGTCCAGGATGGAGGGCAATTGGTCCACCTTAATGTCAGTGGGTGCAATGATTCCTAGGAGAAAAGAAACATTTCCTCAAAATAGAATTTCTCTGAAGAGACCATCCAAAGGGGTCATTATCTTACTAAGTGGCTCTTTGAAAGAAACAAAGTCTTAGCCCAGTGGATAGGCCCAGAACTACTTCACCTCGCCTAATCCACCAACCAGTGCTCATTGAGCAATGTGTATTTTACTCAGCATGTGGTCGGCAGATGAAAGCCCCACCAAAGATGTCCCAGCGCTGATCCCAGGAACCTGTCAATTTGTCAGTGTCACAAGGCAACAGAGATTTTGCAGATGTAATTTGCTGACTTTAAAATAGGAAGATTATCCTGGATTATTTGGGAGGGTCCAATGTAATCACATAAACCCTTGAAAAGTGGAGGAAGCAGTTAATCAGAAAGACGCAATGTGAGAAGAGCTTGATTCACTGTTGCTGGTGATGGAAGAAGGGGGCCCTGAGCCAAGGAACGCAGTGGCCTCTAGAAACGGAGAAGAACTCTGAGCTGACGGCCAGTGAGAAAGCAGGAGCATCAGTCCTGAGACCACCCGGAATTCAAGTGTGCCAACAACTTGAATGAGCCTGGAGGCAGGTCATCTATTCAGAAAGTAAAGCGATCTTGCTGACAACATAATTTATCTTGTGAGACTCAGAAAACAGCATTTTGTTGTTTTAAGCCATTAAAGTTGTGCTCATTTGCTATGACATCAATGGAAAAGTAATACATTGCTCTTGGCACTGGGGTGGATAATACCAACAGTAAATTAGATTTTCAGGACAGAATTCAGCTCATAATTTCTTCAGAGGTATTTTTGACATCAGTTAACATCTTGGTGCAAACCAAGTGTTGGGGAGTGATGATGTATCATACAACAAAGGAAGGAAGAATGAAGAATGCTAGGTGATACTCAATTTTTTATATGTGACTTTGGTTTAACTGACTCAAAACTAACATATGCTGTTGCGTCAGTTGAATTATTATCTAACAGATCACCCAGAGTCAGCAACCCTCAGTTGTTGAATATAAGTGGAATATCAGGATCTGGCTAGCAGCTTACTGCTTTGACCTAATTTCTCCAAACTAAAGATGAGATAATACAAGTTTCTGTTATCTCACAATAAGTAAGTGCAAATGCAGTGGATGAACTGGTTTAATGGTAGATGCCCAAGGCTCTGTGTGGGAGGATTTGATGGGGCAAGAAAAGAAGTAACTGCTATATTTGAGGAAAGCAAATTTAGGATATAAGAATTACCATACAGATTCAGAGAATAAGAGGAAACATTGTCGGAAGGACTACTTCTTTTCCCTGAAATCACCTTCAAAGATTAAGAACAGGCTCCCGAACTAAATTCTCGTCCACCCTGATAGAAATCCAACTATATATTATTACATCCAAACACAATTCGATCGTCATTCTATGTTGTTTAGACAAGACCACGATTTAGTGCTGCTCTGGGATTCCCAGTTTCTTACAGCATTTAGTGGGGGGTGGGGAGTAGGTATTGGAGGTTATGTCATAGAATGATTTGCCAGCAATTACATCTCAAAAGAAGTATCACTCACAGTCTAGGGAGGAGACTCCATGCAAACTGCAGTAGACAATGTAGTGTTCTGAACATTTCTGGATCCGCGCTATACACCCTTTCCCAGACCACTTAGTTATACCCCATTACCTGCATGGGTAGTCAAATCCATGGAGCAAAAGACTTGCATGTTATCTGTTCCAATTTCAAGGTGAGGTGGGATTTTTCTTCCCTGCCCCCTGCCCCCTGTGTGATATTACCGGGTCTCCATCTCATGATGGTACCAATTGTCCTGTTTTTGCAGAATTCGTTAGATCTCACTTTGTTTTGGCTGATGATCTTCAAGTGGACCTAAACCTCCCCAAGAACTCATAAATTACATACAAATTCACCCTGTAATACAAGTAAATGTTTTTCTAGTCAATGCTGGTTTTTCCCAATTTTTTTTATTTTGTAGTAAATTTCTATGAGTTTATTTGAGCCAAACTCAGGACATACACTGGGGAGCAAGATCTCAAATGCTCTCCCACCCCCATCGTTTTTTAAAGCTGACTAATCCTATAATTTGCATTCACGTACATACAGCTCCACCTGTAATCCTTCACTGTTACAATACTTTGGCCGAAGCCATATTTTACAACATCTTGGCTAAACCTGCTTAGCAGTAGCTTGCCAAACAAGTGTTTTAACGAAGGAAGTTAACTTGTTTTAAAATGATGACAGACTCACCAAGGTATTAGCACTATTCATTTACCTTCTCTAAAAAGTTCTTATAGTTCATAAAGGAAGACTGGGGGAGGAACAGAAGCTAATGATACAATTCTAACGATGTAAACCGTGTGACGGACATTTTGGGAAGACTGTTCTCAAGTAATAACTCTAAGAAATCATAGTTCTCCACAGGTAAGTGTCTACCTCAGGTTTTAATGTGTACGTTGGCACTTTTCATTTTATCAGCAGATTACGGATAAGTTGCTGCTAGATGCCTTCTTATGCAATCAGGTTACAGAAACTTTTCTATTTCTTGTCCAACCCTAACAGGACACATTTTTCTCCTTTTTCTCATTTACTTAGCTTTTCAATACCATGTTTATTTTGCATCCCCCATCTTTTCTTTTTAACAAAGCAAACACATTAAATTAAGCAAGAAAAAACTTGACAGGAAGCTATTCTTTCTAGAGAGATTTGGTGAGAGTTGGTGAAACAGAAAACGGGGCCAACAGCGAACCCTTCAGGCGAGTCAGGTACATACAGTTTTTTAGGGAGGGTCCTGTCCCGAGACTGGTTACCAAAGGGCAGAGGGAGGTGGAGATGAAAACTAGTGGTGTCATTCCCCTAGAATATTATATTTGGATAAGACACTTCAGAAATACGCCTGGGAAGTCGGATTCTCTGGGTAATTCCATTTCTTCTTAATTCCATTAAATTTTCCTTCAGTAGCAGTGTTTTGGTAGAAGAAGACCTTGGACTTTGTCTCGTCATTTTGTCACAGGATTTAATGTACTTAACAATGAGATGGAATTCGTTATTAGAACTTAGTTTTTATTTTATATTTACTTTCACTTTTCATTAATGCTTTCTCCCTTCTCCAATTTGCTTCTTCTTCTACGTTGTGTGACTTCCTTTCGTGCTTGTGTGTTTTGTCATGCTTCCTCTCTTCTGCTTCCCCAGAAGATCTTGCCAGTAAAAATTAGTAAGTAAAAACTTCTTGCCTTTCAGAAGTCTTTATTAACGTACCTGGCATTTACCAAAGTATTACAAAAGTGGTAATACTAAGCACTTTTGATTTTTTCCTTGTGTCTTCTAAGCTGGGGTCATATCACTTTGTGCCCCCGGAATAAGCTACCTAGAAGGGACTTATATATATATATTTTTTTTCAAAGATTTTATTTATTTATTTATCTTTAGAGGGGAAGGAGAGAGGGAGAGAAACATCAGTGTATGGTTGCCTTTTGTGCGTCCCCTGCTGGGAGTTAGCCTGCAAGGAACCGGCCTGCAACCCAGGCATGTGCCCTGACTGGGAATCAAACTGCGATCGTCTGGTTCGCAGGCCCGCGCTCAACCCACTGAGCTACACCAGCCAGGGCTTATATATTTCTTACATTACCTACAATATCAATCTGCGTTTCTCAAAAGGTTAGTCACCTGGGTGCTGGTAAGAATGCATATTCATAGGCCCTACTCCAGACTTGTAGAGTCGGAATCTGGAGGCAAAGTTCAGGAACCTGCCGTTGTATTTCTCTCACGAGCTGAACTTTCTCCTGTGCCTTAGCCTGACTTTCAGTCACTGCCTGGACATGCTCACTCGATGGTGTTTTCATCCTACAATCATACGGTGCATCTAACACGGAACTATGCACCAGCCATCTCCAACTCTGTCGTCATGCTGTTATCCTCGGAGTCATCTTTGGAATCACTCCTGTTTGTATTCCATCAGTTTTACTTAATCAGGTTACTGGCCTTTGTGCCAAACACTGAGAAAGACAGTGATGAACACAGACATGGGTCATTTCCTCAAGCACGGGAAAGATTCTTTTAGGGAGTAACCTGCTCCTAGATTCCGTTGTGTTTTTCTCAGACTATCATCCCCTTACTTCCCTTTTCAGCACCCTAATCTACAATCTCACCACTTATGCTAGGGCTGCTATGCTTTTTTCTTAATTAGTCTCTTTGCTCCTAAGCTCCCATCCCTTCTGAAAGATAAATCTGCTGAAAACTTAATCTTCACAATGACACTTCAAATGTATTTTGCCCCCACTTAATGTCTTCATTGTTTCCAGCTGCTTCCAGGCTATTTTCCAAAGTGGATTCATGACCGCTTAGTCTTTCCTCCAGATGAATTTTTCCTGAATAAACGCTTTGCCTCTATCAAATAGGTACCTGAACTTGATGTAAGTGTTTTTATTCATTTTCTGGACTCATGATTTAATTACACTTTCTGATTAACCAAACCTACTTTTCTCTCTGGGCCTTCCCTCCACCAACATGGCCCTCAGCACTTGTTCTTGCTTCAGGTCCTACGGTGATTCTCTGCTCTGCTCTCTAAGCCTTTTCCATGTGCTCCTTGGTAATATTCTTTGGTTTTTTTTAAACATATTTTTCCAATGCTTCAATTATTTCACTTGCTGAATGTAGGAGCAATGTTTTATAAACTTCTTAATCTCTTCCTTGTCTACACCAGACCTAAATGTTGTTCAACAAACATTAATCGAATTCTTTGCATTCATTTATTTATGCACTTCTTCATTAAGAAAAAATAAATCAATGGTCCATTGAGAACCATTATGGTCCTGTCTTTCATGGAGCTTATAATTTGGTTGGAAAGGCACACTTTCAACAACTAACTAAAATGAGATCAACTGCTTTATTCGTTTGTTAGTCCAGGAATATTTGATAACTATCTAACATAGGCCAGACCTTGTATTACACGCTGGGAATACAAAGCTGAACCTGACAGCCTTCACACATACACGACTAACAGGCAATATTATAAGTGCAAACAAAATATCCCAGGAGCACAAAGGTGAAACTAGCTCTGTAAAAATGTCAGACCTCACATTTCAGGTGGGTCTTTTTTTTCTCCTCAGGTGGGTCTTGGCAGTGAATCTAAACAAGGGTTGGATATTGCAATGTTCGTGCAAGGGGAGTATTCTGGTTAGCCCATTCCTGTGTTACCCTTCTGAGCAGAAACCTGAGCTGGGAGTGGAGGGCCAGACGCCAACGCAAAGCTGAGGATGCCTGCGGCCTTCTGGTGGTTCTCGGCCCAGGTGAATGCCTGGGTCTCAGCGCTCCGCCTTCATCTAGGCCCGACCCTGACCCTTCCCCCTCAGCATGGACAGATGTGCCCAGGGAAAGGCCCTCGTCCTTAGTCTTCAAAGCAAGGGGACAATTAATTCTGTGACCTTTCCGTCTAAGAATCAGGGAATGATAGAGTTAGAAAGAACACCCAAAATCACCCAGTTCAGTTTTTCTAATTTACATCTCCAAGAATCTCAGGGATTCTCAAAAAGGCAAATGAAATGGTGTGATCAATTCTTAATATTCCAAAACGCCTACCAGAAATTGCACATTTTCTGGTGGTTTTAAATGCCAGGCTTACTTGTTTTGTGCTAGAATTATACCAGATCGACATTAAACGGAGTTTCTGACTGAACTGACTGGGTGTACTTTGTTCTCCCATTGTTGAAATGCTTAGTTTGGTAAACAACGTTCAAAACGGGAGAATTCATGGTTGAGTCCATACAATTGGTAACATTTGTCATAACGTTTTCCACTTACAATGGATTGTTGGCTGACTTCATCTTAATCTGTCACGATACTGTGGAATGGCTTCAAACAGCAGAGTGTGGAGTCCCTGCCTCCCAGTCCAGTGCTCTCAACTGCTCGGAGCTTCTGGGCCCTTTCTGTGCGGCCGGGGTACAGGCCCTTCAGTTCCTAATTCCCAAGCACCTGTCGTGCCCCCGCCCCCGGGTCAAGCCGCCTGCCTCTCCCGCGACTGGGACCGCTCCCTCTTTACATTCAGGAATACGGCTCTTCCGCACGCATGCGTGGTTCAGCCTCCCCGCGCTGGCGCCGCTCTTCTCCGCCAGGAGCCGGACCCTGGGTAACCCAGGGTGCGCGTGCGCAGTCGCTTTCTGAGTGTTCCCCCTCCAATTACTCTGCCACCCCGACCATTCATTCCTGTTTCCTTCGCTTGGTCACCCGTGAAAAAAGCCTGCCCTCCGGTACGCCACGAACAAAAACAGCTCTCGCCGAGGGCTGTAATGGTCATCAGGCGGCCCCGTCGCCGGGCGCGCGCTGTGTGTCTGAGCACCGCCCGGGCCGCGTCTAAAGTCGTATCCCCCGCCGCTCCCGCCCCTTCCGCCGCTCGAGCACGCGCACGGCCGGCCCTCGGCGCGCCCGGGTT
The DNA here is from genome assembly GCF_014824575.4 of Sturnira hondurensis. NCBI lineage: Eukaryota > Metazoa > Chordata > Mammalia > Chiroptera > Phyllostomidae > Sturnira > Sturnira hondurensis. The sequence continues at coordinate 7,080,174 of NW_028094846.1, read as the reverse complement.
GGCTGCCGCAGGGACCGCGGCGGCGGCGGCGGCGGCCTCGGGAGCGGTAGTGGTTTCCACTCTGCCTGATTAGTTTCCTCCGCCCCCTCCCGTCGGACGCTGTTGTGTGGTCGCCTTACAAAAATCAACTTTATTGTTCCTCGGCCCCACCTCCTGGCGTGGCGCGCGTCCTCAGGATGCACTGAACGGGAGGGTAGGGGCGGCGGCGGCGGCGGGTCGCGGTCCCTCTCCTCCGAGCGCTCGGCCGGAGGGGAGGGAGTCACGATGTCCGGGAGCCGCCAGGCCGGGTCGGGCTCCGCCGGGACCAGCCCGGGCTCCTCGGCGGCCTCCTCGGTGACTTCCGCCTCCTCGTCCTTATCCTCCTCCCCGTCGCCCCCGTCCGTGGCGGCTTCTGCGGCGGCGTTAGTGTCTGGTGGGGCGGCCCAGGCCGCGGGCTCCGGCAGCATCGGGGGCCCGGTGCGGCCTGTGTTGGTGGCGGCCGCCGTGTCCGGCAGCGGCGGCGGGAGCAGCGGCGGGGTGGTGTCCGCGGGCCTGTCCCGGCTCAGCTGCGCGGCCAGGCCCAGCGCCGGTGGAGGAGGGAGCGGCTCTAGCCTCGGCAGCGGCAGCAGGAAGCGACCTCTGCTCGCTCCCCTCTGCAACGGGCTCATCAACTCCTACGAGGACAAAAGCAACGACTTCGTTTGGTGGGTTTAAATAGCAGCCCCCTCCCTTCGCTCAAGTCTGCGCTTCTGCTTTTGGGGCTGATGGGTCCGATGAGAGGTGGGCTTTCGGTGCTGCACGGGCAGTGGAGCTGGTGGTTGGGGTTGAGATGCCGGAATGTTGGAGACCCGAGGCAGGGTGGGGTTTAAGAACTGGTGGGGAGGGAGAGAACGGAGTTTAGGGAATAAGAAATAAGGGGCAGGTGGGGGCAGCGAGATGGAAAGTCAAATAAATGCTTGTGCATGGGAGGAGAAAGTTGGGCCTTGAATTTTCTGGCTGTCTGGTGAATGAGCTATCCTCCCGTCTGTGCGGATTGCCTGTCGAAGTGAATTAAACTTGTAAAGGGAGAGGGATTAAGGTTCCTGAGATGCCGAGGGACCGAGTTTTGGGCCAGAGTTTGCTCATTGAAAGTGGAGCAGATGGTGCTCTAAGCATGGGTATGGATGTTTTAAGGAGAAGTTGTATTTCATGTAAGTATCCGTCGTGTGTTCGTTTACATATCTTCTATTTGAAAGGGTAGCCCCCCCTTTAAATCTGCCGTTGAGGCTGTTGTAGCCAAGAAAGTCTGTTCACAAAAAAACTTTCACTTCTCAGCTGAATGGCTTGATAGAGGGAACCACATATACTAAACCTCACCCACATGCCAGATTAGCCACTACCCTTGTCTAATACACTAGAGAACACTGGAACTTCTGATTCGAGAAACGCTAGGTGTTTAGACTCTTTGTCATCCTAGTTGGCATGTTGAATGGTGCCCCATCGTATTCATTTAGGATATGTGGTGGAGAGGGATCAGCCATAGTAAGTGAAAGATGGAGTTGATTGTCTTGTTGAGAGAGTTTTGCGATTGTCATTGGATTTGTATCCAAAACACAGTCTGAATGGTGGAATTGTGAGGAAGGAATTGTGTTCAGCCGAGTGAGAACTGTAGGATTTTGTGTTTCCTTGGGAGGAAATTGTATGTAGACTTAGAATGTAACTAGAGTGGGAAGTTGGCTTGCACTGTCATTATAAGGGAAGTTGGTTCCCTCCGGGGTGGAGGATGGTCTGAATGGTGTCATTACAGTTGGCCCTTGAACACAGGGCTTTGAAGTGCCCGTGTCCATTTATACTTGGATTTTTTCCCCCCAATAAATACAGTTCACTCTTTTGTATCTGTGGTTTTGCTCCTGTGGATACAACCAGTGCTGAACGAAAACAGTCTTTTTCTTATACCTATCTGAGGATGGAAAATACTGTGTTCCATCCCTGATTGGTAGAATTCACCATGGGAAGGGCCAACCGTAGGGTCAGAAGTTACAAGGGGGTATTCAGCTGTGTGGGGGTGGGTGCCCCTACTGCCTGTTGTGCGAGGGTCAGGGGTAGCTATGATAGGATTGATTGGGACTCATGGTTTCTAGTTCCTGTGGTTAATAACGTCTGTTCGTATTTTTGCTTTTGTCTGAAATTCAGGTTTCAGAATTAATTCACTTTTCATTGAAATGGCTATAATTGTGATTGTTCCCTATAAACAACTTAAGTAGCTTATGGTTGAGTCTAAGAATTATTTGTGCTCATACTCGGTAGAGAGGGCCGCGCGATAAAGTAGGAGCTAATGAAACAAAGTGAGGATTTGCAGGATTCGTTTGTTTTTTCGGGTACAATTTGCATTTTGGTTTTCAGTAAGCTATAAAAACCCTAAAAGCGTGCATATAGGCACACCAAAATAGTGTTAAGGATGTGAGAAATTAGGGAATCCAGCAGACACTTGTTTGGCTGTCACTGTCTGCCCAGCACCGTATGAGTTTCATTGTACTCACCAGTGTAGGCTATGTTATAGGAAATTGGAGAGGGATGGGGGAGTTAAGTCGCTGACACTTTTTTGTCCTTTATTTTTAAGAGTACGGTTGCATACATTTTTATTCATCTGCCACCTAGTTTTAAAAAATTTCAATCTAGCCTCTGAGTTCTATGTTGATTAGATTACTCCATTTTCTTTAATACTCTAATTGGAAGTGTCCAGTGAGAGTTTTCAGTTAAAACTAAAACGAGATTTAAGAATCTCATTAGTCCATTATTTCTTTTTCTGGTGAGGTTGACTATTCAGAAGAATTTATGAATGGGAATCCAGTTTCCTACTTCTCAAGCTGGATGTGATTTCCCTACTCTCAAAAGATTGGAGTAGGACGATAGGGATGAGGCAAGGCTGAAGGAGTCCTTTTCATTTCTAATTGGCTCTGGTGGTTGGTCTTGTGTCGTATGTGTCTAGGTCAGCCCGAACAAGTCCCAGTTACTCTATGCTTTTACACCTGAGTGAGGCTGGTTTGAATAATGATGATAATTCCTTATTCATTACGTTTTAAAGATGTTCACACTTCACACTACATTTTATCCTTAGAGCAATTCTGTGAAGTTATATAGACTTCCAATTTTAATATGATACTAATACCACATTTCGATTGAAGTGCAAAGAAGTTATTGGACAGACAGCTAAGGGGCAAACTGAGGACTCAGATCTCTCAGTTCTCAAGTGAGTGTATTCTTTGTACGGAATTAGACAGCCCCAGACCCATCGGTTTGAGTACATGTATTCAGTCTAGTGGTTTTGAATGTGGTAGAATGGTGGGAAACAGCTGCTTTGTGACTGCATGCGGTAAGTGTTTTTATTCCTAACCTCTGCCTCCTACTGCCTGTCTGCCTTACATCCTGAGAGGGCGTATCAGAATCGGAGCCTGGGGCGGGCGGTGTAGTTTGGGAAAGCCCCCCTTGGTGATAAAGACATGACTTCTTGAGAACAGTTGATTGAAAATCAGATGACTAAGTGACACATATTGGCCTCTCAACTTACATCATATTGAAGATAAGTTTATAGTTAATTGCAGAATTGATCATTTTAGGGAGTAGTTTTCACTGTAATGTTTCTTTCATACGAAGGATGGAAAGTCCACATTATCGAACTGTAGGTAATTCTAACAGTGGGACCGAGGGACAGAACAGTGAGACCAGGAGAGAGTGGTATTTAGCTTGCAGTTGGAAAAATCTTCGGCATTCAGAGGAAGTCTTCGTTGCTTTGATTTTTCACATTTTTCTTAGGTGGCCCATTTAACTGAAGTGACTTGAGTCTGGCCTATATTTGGAAGACGGTTTCTTTTATTCTTTCACGTTACTGCTGCCTCTGCATTAGCTTTCCCGACCACCTGAGAGGTCCTTTTCTGTCTCTGCAAGTCCCAGGGATTCTCTCAGTGGCAGCAGGAATAAGAGTTTTCAGGAAGATAGTGCCGCTTGTGGGAACATTAACTCCATCTGTCTGATAAAAAGTAGGTAGGATCTACGTTAAATAGGTGTAACATTTATTAAATGTCACCGACTCTTGTGTCTATTAATAATAGACTATCCTAAAGGAGCTCACGATTTAAGGCAAAGAAATACCTTTTAATCACATAACTGTCATACCCTGGCATCATTTTTTTCACTTCGATGTTAAATACTCTTCTGAATCTGGATATTGACTTGCTGCCTTGCACCCTAGGCAGCCATTACCTATAAATCGTATTTAGCGCTTCAGATGAAACCTGTGACCATTCTTGTTGCAGTGTCTATCAAACTATTAAAAAGAATTCTTAAGAGATATGAAAGTATATTCAACTACTGAGATGAACTATAATTCGTTACATTGTTATTATAGCGACATCAGTCAAGAACTTCCTAGAATCTGCAAAACAAAACTTGATTCCTTTGCTTGGGTGACAATGGGACCAAAAGGCCAAATCGTAGCAGTTCATTATGGTCCTGTCCGCATAGTGTCAGCAGAAGATTTTGGTGAGTAAAAGGGCAGAGAGAACGAAAGACGAGCGTGAGCAGGGTATGCAAGACTGTCCACTTGAATTCTGGTCTGCACATTGAGAGAGGGAGGCACTTGGGCCGTAGCAGGTCATTACCAAGAATGTGCTCAGTGGAGGCTACCTTTCCCGTCTACAGACCTTTCCTGATAATGAACCAGCGTTACTCAGTTGACATATTCCATCTAAGAATTGTTAGAGTAACTACAACCTTAATCCTTGTTGCTCCTTCTTGATGGCGATTTCTTTCTATTTTAAATATTAGCTCGGATCCTCCCTCAAAGCTTCTGTAGCCTGCAGGAAAGGCTTTGACGGTCATTTTTCTCTTTCCTGTTAAAATTTGTACTGTACAAGATGAAAATGATTCCTAAATTCTTGACTTGTTTTTAACACGGGGTGTCTCCCCATCTTTGCCTTTCTCCTTGCTTGTTTTTTGTCCCCTGCTTTTCTTCGTGTGTGTGTGTGTGTGTGTGTGTGTGTATCAGGCTCTATTTGTATAGGTTCCTACCATCTCAAATAATATTTTCATTGAATAACATGTTTTCTCTTCATCTTCTCATATATAATCATCCTTTTGTTTTTTAACAATTAACTTTCATGAACTGATTTTTGTCTCTTTCTGTGAAGAGAGAGAGGTGTATTGTAGTAGGTGGTGTGATTTCTGTTCCCTGTATTTCTGGTACTATCTTTGGGAATCCTTCCTCTCTTCCTAATCTGCGTGGGTTTGGGTTCTACTATCTTCCTAATCCTTCCTCTCTTTGTCCCCAAATTCAGAGCTGGCACACATGCTCTTAGGCCCAAGTAATCCAGTGGTTCGGAATCCCCTGGCCTCAGCATTAGCTCAAGCATGGGCGTTTGGCCCAAACAGGGGTAATGAGACAAAGTGGGGTTAGTAGAAGTCACAGAATACTCTCGGGGGCTTTTTCATAGGTACTGGAAACTCAGAGGTCATAACTGTCAAGTCCACTCTGAAGTGAAGAGTCAATGTGCTGTATTAACAGTTGACCTGGTACACTACGTACAACAGTACTACGTGCTCTCATATAAGCTGTTGTTTGCTAGGCACAATTGGAAGGGTTTGACATTACTTATTCAATCAGTGCAGCAACTGTTTGATGCAGGTATGTTTATAAATCCCATTTAATAGATGAGGGAAGGAGGGTTAGAGAGGTTATGTTACCTGTCTCAGTTCACGTAGTTAGTAACAGTGTTACCAGTATGTGTATTCAGACGTTAGTTATGGCTCAGAGCTCAAGTTCTTAACCATTATGCTTGCTCGCCTTTGTTTAGAGGCTGGAAATTTTGTTTAGAATCAGCTTTATTAAGACAGAATTTGCATACAATAGAAGACACCAGTTTTAAGCATATAGTTCAGACCGTTTTGACACATGAATACATCTGTGTAACCACCGCCTTAATCTAGGTACAAAATATTTCCATCACCCCAGAACGTTCAGTTGCACTCTAACTTCTGACCTTACCTCTGACACCTGGCTGCCAGTGATCTGGTCTGTTTTCTCTCACTGTAGTTGTGGCTTTCCTAGGGTTTTCGTTAATGAAGTCATTCAGTGCAGAGTCTTTTGTATCTCACTTCTTTCATTTGGCACAATGTGTTTTCGAGATTCAGTAATGTTGAATGTATCACTATTTTTTTAATTGCTGAGTCGTATTACATTATTTGAAAATAACGTGATTTGTTATGTATTTATCAGTTAAAAGATACTTGAGTTTCTTTGCTTTTAGTTTTTGGCAACTGTGGAGAAAGCTGTTGTAAACATTTACATTCAGGTGTCTGTGTGACTATATCTTAACGTCTCTTGGGTATTGCTGGCTTGTATGGCCAAGTGTTTTAACTTTATAATAAACTGCAAAACCGTTTTCTGAAGTGGCTGCATCATTTTGCAGCAATTCTGTGTAAGAATTCCAGTTCCACGTCTCTGTCAACACTTGATGTTTTTTTCAGTCTTTCAAATTTTAGTCATTCTGGTGGGTTTGTAGTAGTTTCTGATTGTCATAATTTGCAATACCTTAATAACTGATGAAGTTGAGATTATTTTCCATTTGCATATTTTTTAATAAAAGTGTCTGTTGTAATCTTGTGTCCATTTTTCTCTTAAGTTGTTTGTCTTGAGTTGTAAGGGTTCTTTATAGATTCTGGATGCAAATCTCTTGTTATTTTTATGTATATGTATATGTTCTCCCAGTCTGTTGCTTACCGTTTAATTTTCTTAACGGTGCCTTTTGAAGCGTGAAAGTTTTAACTTTTAAGTCTGCCCTGTGGACTTTCTCTTTTATGGTTTATGACTTGTGTCCTATCTCAGAAATTGCCTAATGTGGTGATTTCTTATTGGAATCGTAGGTTATTTAGAAATATGTTAATTTTTCCATGACAGTTCTCTGGCTATTATTTTGTTAGTGATTTCTGATATATTCAGCTTGGTTCAGAGAATATGATTTATATGACTTTAGTCCTTTTAAATTTATTGAGACTTGTTTCGTGGTCCACATCTTGGTTTCTGTTCCATATGCACTTGAAGAAAATGAGTATTTTGCAGTGTGTAGGCTGGTCTATTCTGTAAATGTCAAATAATCAAGGTGGTTGATGTGTTGCTTAAATTCTCTGTACTCCAGTTGATTTTTCTATATACTTTTGTTCTGTTGATTACTGAAAGAGGAGCGTTACAGTCTTTATTCCAACTGATTGGAATGATTGTGTATTTGGCTATCTCTTTTAATTCTGTCCATGTATTTTGAAGCTTTGTTAGTGAGGTACACACATTGAGAGTTGCTGAATTGATCCCATTGTCGTTTTGAAATCTCCCTCTTTATTCCTGGTGATATTTGTTCTGGAATCTGTGTGGTCTACTGTGCGTACAGGGTTTGCCCCTTAACCCCGGGGTTGTCTTCCAAGACCTCCAGTGGACGCTTGAACCATGGGTGGTACCGAACCTCACATAGGGTCTGGCACAGACGACCCCCCTTTTATTACAAAAATTTTTATTACAAAAGCATAAGCATGTAGTTCTGTAACATAGCAGTATCACACTCAAGCACACCATATGACGTTGGGGTGGGGGGCTCCCCCGCAGGGCCACCCTGGCCACCATGGATGAGAATAAGTCTACCAAGACACGATCTGCTTGGGCGGGAGAGGTGGCTGATCTCTCAAAGGAGAAGGGCCAGGAGCCTTTTCCTCAATGGGCTTTTATTGGGTTCATTTTCTTAGGAATACAGGGCATATACAAAGCTCATCAATCATTGTCAGGCAGTAAGGCTTAGACAATAGATAACATTCAAAGAACTATGAGGGCTTATTCTGAGTCAGGGTCAGATAGCTAAAGGGCCATAAAACTTTGGAACAAACTCATTTTGTGCTTGGACCCTTATCAAAAAATTGAGGACATTCTCACCAAAGCAGGTTTCACAGGTTTTTATGCATTCTTTCTTAGGCCTGATTGGCCTAGGGAACCCGCCCTTTCCAGCACAGGCCCAAACCCACCTCAGGCATTGTTTCAGGCTTTAGTCAGGCAGGGGAAGTAAGGTAGCCAAGAGTTTAGGAGACTTCTTCCAGACAGAATGAGGACTCGGGCTATGTCAAAGCCAAGAGGTGAGGGTCCATCACCCCCTTTCTCCATAGCCCCCTAAGTCCTTCCCTGAGGGCCTCCTTGTGACCATGCCTGTCTTAGGTCCTCCCTTCCTTGAGGAATCTTACCCATCATTGGCTAACTGATCATGGACTGGGGGCCAGGCAGGGTGAAGTAAAGTGGGCAGAGGCGGTGCCCCTGCCAGGGGGATAAGCTCTGTCTCCTTAGTGGCTTAGGGTCCCAAGGTCTCTCACTCAGCCTTAGCCGTGGGGGGTTACAGCTTCTGAAACCAGGCAGAGTGGTTCCTAACACAACATTTTAGGTGAAACTTTCAAATTGCTGTCTATCTTGTGTGAGACATTCACGCACCCTACCAACCACACGAGCAGGCGTTACTTCTGCTGGAAGTAACAGGAGTGGGCAGAAGCAGGTTTACAGTTCATATGGAAAATAATACAATAACTACTAATAATACAAGAATAAGCTGTTTCATGTCCTCATAACTGGAAACCTACTTTTCCCACCCCGTATATATGTACTATGGTTTTTCCTGTACATTCTTACCTATGATAAAGTTTAGTTTATAATTTAGGAACAGGAAGAGGTTAACAAAAATAATAAAATAAATTAATCAGACAGATACTGTAATAAAAGTTATGTGAACTTGGTCTCTCTCTTTTGATGACTGATTTGATGACCGAGATGGCCACTAAGCATGGCCACAGCTTGGACATACTGGACAAAGGGGTGGCTTGTGTTCTGCGTAGAACTGATGTGCGTTTTAGAGATTTATAGCTTTCACTTTAATGTTTCTTTCGTACCACTTAGGTAATGTTAGATCTGTTAGTCTGTCTTTCTTTAACTTGTGCTTCATGTGTGGATGAACCCACAGAAGTGACCCAGTGTCTCTGATGTTGTGTTTTTTTTTTAACTTCTTGCAATTGCATTGTACTTTCTCGTTCAGTTTCTTTGTCTTTTGCTGTGTTTTCAGGTACCGTATTTTTCAGCTCTGGAGTTCCAATCAGTCCTTTGTGTACCTTCCATTTTCCTCTTAATTGTATTCATGTGTTCCTTTAAGTCATTGAGCATATTTGTAATATATGTTTTGAAGTCCTTTTCTGCTAAATCCATTATTTGTTTCTCATGACTGGTGTTTCTCGTTTATGGGTCCCAGTTGCTGTTATTTCACATGTCTAGTAATTTATTGGATGGTGGACATTTTAAACTTTCCGTTATTGAGTAGTAGATTTTAGATTTTATTTTCTTCCTTTGTAGTGTTGGACTTTGGAATGAAGTTGAGTTACTTGCATATCAATTTGTTCCTTTTGAGAATTAAAAAAAATTGAAGGAAGATCATGAGGACCTATTTTTCTAGAGCTAGATTATTAGCTCTACTACTAATGACACCACTAATGAATGCCCTGTGTGCTAATAGCTCCCTGGTGATGTCGTAACTGACCTTGTGGGGTTTTACCCTGCACACATGTGAGTAGTGTTCAGCAGCAGACTTGACTAGAACCCAGTATAGATTTGTAGAGTTCTTTCTCCTTGTAGCTCCTTCCTCTGCGGTGTCCTGCCCTGTAAACCCTCTCCCCTTGAACCCTCCCCGGACGTGGTGAGATTGTTGCACTGTGCTTGTGTTCTCTTTCCTTGGGCCTGTGAAGCTTTGTGTGAAAGCAAAGAGCTGGGTTTGTGACAGTGTTCACTTCACCTGTTCATCTCTTCTCAAAGCTGTCAGTACTGTGCTTCCTGGTATCCAATATCTGGACAATTGTTTCATTTTACTCCCCGACCCCCAGGTTTCTAAGTGTGTAGAGTAAGAAGGTACTTGGCTTGCTGCTCAGTTTTGACCTCAAGTGTAGAGTGAGCTAATTGTGTTTCACTCTGTTCATTGGCCCATCCAAGGCTCCTTTTTTGCTTTACTTTACTTTGTTATATTTCTTTGCAAATTGGACATTTTTTCTTTTATATGTTCACATCTCTGGAAAATGGGTTATGTGCTATAGATGGTGGAATTGGAAAAAATTCCCATTGGCTAACTGGCCACTGCATGCAGGAACCATCATTTTTTGCAGATGTGTGGCTATAGAAAATGCCTGCCTCAGAATTTTCATACAGTTTCAGCAGATTGGAGGAAAGTCTCTGAGACAACTGTGAATTACTGTCTTATTCCCTGTGAATTACATGTTTGTCTCTGGGAGTGAGGGGTGGAGGAGGTTCTGGGATGTGGTGAATTAGACATGCCTAGCAGCATTCCTGAAGCTGGAGTCATATGTAGTTTACCTGGCTGAATGTAAACCTGGCTTAAGATCCCAGTACCAGTGGCATTAGTTCTGTTATATAAAATGCAGCCTCACCAAAGTAAGTAATGGAATATATTGTCTGGGGAAATCTGGATGTCACTGAGTTGGTCAAATACTGATTCAGAAGAGTTAGACACTGAAGAGTGAGAGTTTGTAGGAAAACCCTAATTGTGGTGTGTGTATGTTGTGTGTTTTTTTCTCACGAGTGATATATGATCAAACTTGTTTAAGTCTAAGAGAAGTGTGGTGTTCTTTTTAGAGAAGAGTAACGTTAAAGTCCTAACTGCTAAGAAAGTATTGTCATTAATTACTAGAGTTGTTTCTTTTTAGTAATATATAATGGTACCTCTTATTATTGATGACGTTTTTAGATCCCGTCGAATCAGGGATTGTGTTTCCCCCACTTCGTGTATTCTCCTGACCTCTTACTGTTTTCTGGTCTGTTGTGATTTGTGTGTGTCTTTGTATGTAGCCCTGTGAAATAATGTATTTTTGCATGTTTTAAATGTGTATAAATTGCATCATGCCAGAGATCGCATTTTCATTTCTGTTTTCACTCGACAAAACATTTAGCTATGTTGCTCTATGTAGCTTTGGTCATTCCTTGACTGTTGTATGGTGTCTTATAGTGTATGTCTAAGTACGTTTTACTTCTGCGTTCTAGTAATTATGAGCATAAGGCTGCTTCTCATTCTCTGTCACAGTTAAGTATCCGCCTTGATGCGAGTATCCTCATACAGACTCCGTGGACAGACGTGGATGTTTTTCTTTAGTGTGTACATACACGCACCCAGCCACATGCATACACATAAATACATACACATCTACATGTAAATCTACATTTATACACACTCCACATACACATATGCACATACATATACTTGGGGGGTGTAGATGTATATTTCTGTTTAAATGTAATCCTTGAGAGTGGGATTGCGTGGTCTTGGGGGTATGAGTATTCAGTACAGGCTGGGTGCCAGAATGTGTCTGCACGAAGACTCTTGTTTTCCACAAGCTGCCTAACATACTTGGCATTCCAATTTTCTAATGATTGAGTGGGGAGAAAGAGTATTTTATTGTTTTATTTGCATTTTTGATTGCTAGTGAGTTGGAACATCTTTGCATATACTTGAAAGGCAGTGTGTTTCCCCTTTTATGAATTAAGAATTCACTTTTCTCTTTTTTTTTCTATTGAATGTTCTGTCTTACATGTTGATGTACAAGAATTGACTGTATTGGAGTCATGATCAGGCCCAGCAGGGGGTTTACCTGACTTGTGCTTTCCTCCTTTCTTTTGATGGTTCTGTAAATATTTTGGGGGGTATAAAATTTCAGGTATCTGTGTAATGTTTGGTCTGGCTGCCTATTCATATAATAACCATGTGTGTATGTGTGCTTAGGTCTGGTAGCTCATGCTGTTGATTGGTGGAGTGGAATGGGTACTAAATGGCTTATTTACAGTTTTGCCCAGAACCTTCTCTGGGTACAGTTTTGTGCTTCAAAATTGTGAAGAGTTTGTGGTCTTTTGTTAGGATCTTTTCTATATATTTTTGTAATTTTTTTTTTTTTTTTAGCTATTTCAGCCCTTTCTTGGGAAGGGGGCAGTAGGTCAGTCCCTGTCTTCCTTTATCTCATCTACTTATTTCTAATAGAAATTTATGGACGTTTTTAGCTTGGGTGGGTACCACTCTTCCCACGTTTCTGTTAGTGGTTCACATTTTTCCATATTGCCTTTTCGTGTATCTACCATTTATGACTATTGTATATTAGGAATTACATCAAGTCCTTTGTCTGTTTTATTAATCAGTCCAGTGGCTCTCTCACGTAAATATCATCCCAGTTACACAAATGAAAACAGGATTAGGAAGATTAAACTATCTGCCCAAGGTCAGAAAACTAGAGGTGGCATAGTTTTACCTAGCGTTCATTTAACCTAGGGTTCATTTCTGTTGAATTCCATTTTTGCTCGAAGTCTTGACTTTTAATGTGGTTAGAAAGCTAGCTTTGGGTGAAAAGAATGAAAACTTTCTTTAATTCACATGTTACTCAAAGGCCATTTTTTAACACCTGCTGTTCTAACCTGACCTGACAGTAATCTCTAGGTACCGCATACAACTTTCAGGATCCGTGCACACAGCTCATGGCGTGCACTGTAGTCCTCTGCTTCCTTGTTGTCCACTCAGTGTTGTTGTAAACCAAAAAATGCACTAAAAAACCAAAGTTCTCGGAAAAGGTGGTGGGGAATAAGTGTTGCCTCCACTCTGGGTTTGAGCCCTGAGATAACTGTGCCAAGCACCCAGCAGGGACCGACTGTCCCTGTGAGATGAAATCGTCATCCCAGGTCCCCTTGCTCTTCAGCATCCTCCAGCCGCAGCCTGCGCGCGCCCACACGCTGCCAAGAGGGCCCCTAACCCAGCTTCCTTAACTCCAACAGGTGAGAGCAAGATGAACTTTGTTTCAAAAGGAAAATGTTGAGCCCCCACCCTGAGGAGATTTTGCCCTTTCCTTCTAGCAGAATAAAGCTGACGAAGCCAGTGGAGCCTGAGCCAGCACGCCAGCACGCACACCTGCGGGGTTGAGCTCTGCGCTTGCGCAGCCTTGAGATTTGATGATTTTTTACAGCCTCAGGTTCTAAGACAGTGTTTATGCCCGGGGAGTTTTTCTCAAAGGAGTGGGTGAATCTTCATTTGCAGTTTGTCATGTATTATTAGTAAGAATTGGATTTGTGTGCCAGTGACGGAAAACTTGGTAAATACTGGCTTGAGCAGGTGAGGGTTTGCTTTTCCCACGCACTGCCAAGCCCAGAGGCGGACAGTCCCGGGCTGGCGCGGCTGCTCCTGGACATCCCGAGAGACCAGGGCCCCAACTTCCTGGTTCACGGGTTCGCCTCCAGGGTCCCAAGGTGACTGTGGTATGTCTCGACACTTCTCCCAAGTTTTGGGAAGGAAGAGGAGGGAAGGATAAAGGGAAGAAACCTTTTTTGTATAAGCTTTTGCACTTTTCTGGTAGACAGTGTCTTTTCAGAGATTAATAACCAACCACGCTCCATTGGCCAGAATTATGTTGTAGTTGGGAGGACTTGGTGTTTCATGGTAGTGTCTGGAAGTCACATGTTTGTGGCTAAGACCGTGGACCTAAGTTTGACCATTTCTGTACCTCCATTTTCTCATCTACAAAATGGGCCTAGTAATAGGTACCTACCAACACTGTGTTTTTGAAAGGATTAAGTGAACTAATATGTGTCATTGTTTTAATGGATATGGTCTGTGCTGTTTTAAGTGTTAGCCATCATTACCAGCGTCATTACCTGGAAGAGTTACTGAAATTGGAATTGTAAATTTATCCCTCGGGGAATTCATTTTCTTTGAGATGGGAAATAAAAAAGCATTTGAATTAGTGGGTCTGGGCAGGTGTTTTTGAGTACAGGGATGGTTGGAAAAGATGGTGGAACTTTCTTAAGGAGTCTTGTGATTGCATTGCACTGTGAACAGTTCCGGGTGAGTTAAAGTGTGGGGCCGTGTTAACGCACTCCCTCAGTGCCTTTAGAGCCTGGTGGCCCTCAGGGCCATCTTGAACTAATTGTCACTTTACCTTCGATTCCCTAAAGTTCATTCAGCCCAACAGAAATTTCTCCTTCCTTCCTTCCTTCCTTCCTTCCTTCCTTCCTTCCTTCCTTCTGTTCTTTCTTTCTTAAGTAGGTATGCAGAAATTTCATCTTCCGTTGATAGGACATTTGAAGACTTAGCTGTGTATGAAACTATGATTTTGTTGCATTGTTGTTGGCCTTTTCCAGTTTGAAATCACTGTTTTTTTAAATGTATCAATTTATCTATTTATCTATTTACTTATTTTTCTGTTTTCCTTTTAGCCCTATCTGCTTTGATATGATCGAGGAAGCATACATGACGAAATGTGGCCACAGCTTCTGGTAAGGTGATTTTGTCTGGCTCAGTTGTCTTTTGGCAGAATTAAACTTGTGTGTAAACGTAGTGCCTGAGAAGTTATGGTTTTTGAAATTAATTTTAGTTATCTTGTAATCATATTATTTCTTAGACTAATAATACATCTTTGCAGGTTCTATGGCTCAAGGCAGTTATGATATGGTTGGTGCATGATATGTGTAAAGTACTTAGATTTACCACAGGCCTTACAGATGGATTTTAAAACTCTCGGGTTTATTAATCGCTGAAGAGCTTTGACTGCTGATTTAGAGAATTGGGAGTGTGTGTGGGGGGGTGCTGGGTAATCAGGATAAAGCGCCATGCAGGGCAGCACACTAGAAGGGTAGAGGAAAAAGATACCCCGGATTAAACACAAAAGGAAATCTAATTTACCTGTGGTAAATCTAAGTACTTTACACAAAAGGAGTTCTGTTTTCTTCTTCATCACGTTGCTCAGTGCTACCTCTAGATATGTCACATCAATATATGTATTTTTAAAAAGTTGTAGTTGTGGTAAAATACACATAATAAAATTTACCATTGTAACCAATTTTCAAGTTGATGAATGCTAAGTATGTGTGCATTGTTGTTCAGTCAGTCTCCAGAACTTTTTCTTGCAAAATGGAAACTCCACCCAGCCTCTGGCAATCACTGGTTAGCTTTGTGTTTCTGTAAATTTGACTGTTCTGTCAGTGGAACTGAACAGTATTTGTCTTTTTGTGACTGGCTTGGTTTACTCAGCATAATGTCCTCAAGTTTCGTCCGTTTTGTAGCCGTGGCAGCGTGTCCTGTCAAGGCTGAGTGCATTCCGTTGCGTGTATTCATTTTGTCTGTCCGCTCACCTGCCAGGGGACACCTGGGCTGCTTTCACCTGTTAGTTATTACTGATAATGCGCTTTGGACGTTGGTGTGTGGATGTCTCCTCGGGACTCTGCTTTCAGTTCTTCGGGGTCTGTACCCAGGAGTGGGACCGCTGCGTCGTGGGTGGTGCTGTGAGTGGTTTTGAGGGACGGCCACCCGGTTTTCCTCGGCTGCACCGATTTACATCCCCACCAGCAGCGCACGGGGTTCTGATTTTTACACACCCTTGTCAATACTTTTTAAAAAAATAGTAGCCATCTTAATGGACATGTTATCTGTGTATGTTTAATTCCTTTTGTTTGGGGTATATTCTACGTGCAGTTAATCATCTCCATAGATCATTTACACTGTATATTATTTTAGCCTTAATGATTCTGTTGTGTTCTGGCTTAATTCATCATTCTAGTTCATGTTGAAGTTAGACCCATAATCTTATATGGAGTTGGATGCATTATCTGGTAGGTTATTGCCCGTTGGGCAAGAAGAGTACTGGGCACCCTGACCCGTCTGCGGTCCCTTAGCTTGCCCTCTAGCACGAGGCTTCATTGGTAGGTACCCGTGTATCCAATCTGCCAGGCATTTGAAAATAAGTTTAAAATAAAGGTTGCTTTCTTAGCTGACATTGTTATGGTTCACGAATCACTTTCTGTTCTGCATTGCTACTGAAATTCTGGCCGTGTGCATCCTGCTTCCAGGCTGATGGTACAGCAGGGGTGTTCTCTCTGGTCCGTGGATGGATCCAGCACCTTAGCATCCCATGGGAAAGTTCCATTCCTAGGAACTTTGGGTTTTGGTCGTTCTAGAACACTAGGTAGTTTAGATAGAGGAGGCTTTTCAACCTTGGTGGTATTGGTGTACTAGACCAGATACGTAATTCATGGTTGTGGGTGAGTGAGTACCCGGGTATTGTATATTGTTTAGCAGTATCCCTGGCCTCTACCCACTAGCAACCCCAGTTATGACAACCAAAAAATTTCTCCAGACATTGCCAGATATCCCTGAGGGGACAAAATTGCCCTCCGCTGAGAACGACTGATACAGAGCTGAAAGAGCAGGCTCTTGAGGTGGGTAGACCAGGATTCCAGTTCTGGCTCTGACACCGACCTTAACCTTTGTTGGTTCACTCAACCTGTCTCTTCTGTGCTGCTGCCACACCCCCTCCCCCATCCTCTTCCTACTTCTTCCTCTTCTTCTTTCGAAGACTTGAATGAAGGTGTTAAAGTGTGAAACAGATTAAGTGAGGTTTAATTTTTTCTAACTGCCCTCCTCTAACTTCTGTATTCACTGCCGTGTTTACAAAGGTGCTGCAGAGTCTGCTGAGGAAGTTCAATAATCTTGCTTGTTTGTGTTGGGAAGGGTTGTCAGTTACCCATTGATTTTATAACTAGACAGCCTGGATCTTTCTGTGAGTCCCATCATCTTCATGGTGTGCCTGTGTCATTGGAAAGCTTCATTGTTTTTTGTAATCACAGTTTACACTCAGTATTCTTTTATATTAGTTTCAGGTAAAGAGCATAGTGATTAGACTTTCATATAATCTTCCAAGTGATCTCCCTCCCCCATAAGTCTAGTCATTGGTTTCTTAAATCCCCCCCCCCCAGTCAATTAAAAGTAAGCTTATTCCTTGTTACAATTCAAGTTACTTTGTTACACCCTGATGTGAATGTGTTTTAAAGTATCCACCAGAGAGCAGGTTTCGGTTGGAGGGAGACCATAATTTGGCAAGAACTAATAAACCCGGAGGTTGGCGCACTCATCGTCAGGCTTGCTAAACTGAAACATTTTTGCACTTTGTTTAAAACAGAAGCTCATCATTATTTACCCTATCCTAACATGTAAGGCCTATGGAACTTCAGTCACTAACGGAAGCCTATTGAATCAGCTGTTTGCTAATTTGAACCCTGGCTGGTCATTGAGTGAAGCAGTACCCCACTTGAAGGCTCCATCCAAATTATGAACACTAAATTAAATTGGACTGCATCAGTTTAGTCCGTGTTTGTCTTACATCCGCTTATAAATGGTAACTCTTTTCTAGTAACAGATTGGAGACAATATACTAGGAATTTCTTTCTCTTTATTCATTCCTGCAAGACAGTGAACCTGCAATTAGCTGTAGCCCAACTGAAAGGCAATAAAAAATCTGGCTTCTTTGTGATACAGAGTTAAGGATTGTTCTTTATCTTTGTCCCTTTCCAGCTTGTCCCCTGCATTTTGCTTCTCAGACTGGCTGCCGAGTCCTCATTTACTATTTTGCTTCATTGCAAATTAATAATGATTCACAGGTTCCCTCTCTGTGTTGTCATCTCACAGTGTCTCTTCTTCGATGGCGCCTGGGTCCTAGCTTGCCTTTTGGGACTTTTGACTAATTCATCATCTTACACCTTGCTGTTAGTTTTTCTTTATAGCTGGTTGTTATGTATGACCACTGTTTGTGATTCGTCTTTTGTTCTATATAGTCCCTTGTTCTAGAATTTTCTGATTATTTATACTTTTCTATATCTACTTATCCCTGTTTACATAGAGAGAAAAATACTCCCATTTTGCAGGTGGACAACCATATGCAGCTGTAGAGAACAGTCATTCTCTGTTATCAGACACACACTTACCAGGAGACATAGGCACCCAAGGATGTCAGCACAGTGTGGTACTGAGTGATTCTTTTAGGAGTCCCAGTATGAGTAGCTATTGAAAATTTCTCAGGGTTGGTTGAATGATATTTTAAAAGTTTTTATTATAAGATAATACACAATTGTGAAAAGCCTAACATTGCAGAAATATATAAGGTAAGAAAGGAGACATTTCTTATAATCACGTTTCCTCAGGTGTAACTATTAATAGTTACTGATTATTTTTCATGGCTGTACTTACATATTGCAGCCATTTTCATTGGCTATATATGGTACATTGCATTGGATTGATATTTACAAACTTATTTAGCCAATGTCCTAGTGTTTTGATTGCTTCTAATTCATTGTGTTATGTACAGATAAGCTTGAGTTGAACACCTTTCTACATACGGATCTCCTGTTTCCTTAGGGTAAATTCCTAGAAGTCAAGTCACTGCATCAGGGGGAGGCCCGGAGCCTTAAGGTTTTTCGTGTAACTTGCCTTCCCGAGAGCGGTCCTTACGCGTCCTGCAGCAGTGCGTGCAGTGTTCTTGTCCCCATAGCTTTTCCGTTCTGATTGGTCAGAATTGATATGTAGTTTAAGTCAGTCTTTTGTCCTGGTGAGATGATGATTTTCTCATGCTTATTGACTCATTTTTGTGGTAATAATTTTTCTGTTTTTCTCTTATTTACATTTTTTTGAATAAGCTCTTTTTGTATTAAGGATATCAGCACTCCCAAGAACACAAATTGTGTTTGCTTAATTAAATCATAGGCATTTACTTTTCATGGTGTTGTCATGTCCTATTTCTACTGCATAAACATACAAGTTAGTACAAGTTTTTAAATGTTAAATTCAGTAGATTTGTTATTTGAGTTTATTTTTATTTGTATCCTGTGGTCTAATAAGTGCCCCGTGTGTCTTTATGGTGTAAACACTGGAGCTGAAGTAAATTGATCACCGATTACGTACGTTGAAATGAAGACTAGAAGACTGTGGGCGTTATTTTGTGACCTGTGTGTTAACCTATCACTGCTAATCAGACCTGTTTCATTCTTTCCCCTGCTGATAGCTACAAGTGCATTCACCAGAGTTTGGAGGACAACAATAGATGTCCCAAGTGTAACTATGTTGTGGATAATATTGACCATCTGTATCCTAACTTCTTGGGTGAGTCTTTTGAATTTTTTTTTGTATTTTTAAAAATACTCATTCCCCAAAAGTGTACGCAAGCAGTAATCGATTCAGAAACTATAGCTTAGAGTAAGCAAGTCTCTCTTTCCTACTCACCAGGTGCTTTCCCGTATCTTACCTGGGTTGTGACAGGTTCCATGCCATACCATATTATTTTTAAGTTTCTGAACAAAATTTCATTGACACAACTTTCAGATACTTGTATAGATGGCTGGACCGAATGTGAGGCTAACAGAATGCCAGGTGTCCAGAAGACCTGTCTCGTTACCTAGTTGTGCATCCTCGCTGTCCTGCTTTAGGGGCCGCAGTTGGGAGCAGTGGGATAAGGGGCTGATGGAGAGGGGGCAAGGGCAAAGACCCCTTTTGGGGGTGAGTATTTGTGCGTGGGGTGGAGAGTCCGCAGTCTGGGAGGCAACTGAAGAGTGAGACCTGGGGCAGGAAGACCGGGGTGCAGGCTTTCGAGAGAGCAGTGGTGGCTGGAGAAGAGAGAGGAGTTGGGGACTCAG
Organism: Sturnira hondurensis; assembly: GCF_014824575.4. Classification (NCBI taxonomy): domain Eukaryota; kingdom Metazoa; phylum Chordata; class Mammalia; order Chiroptera; family Phyllostomidae; genus Sturnira; species Sturnira hondurensis. The sequence continues at coordinate 7,060,661 of NW_028094846.1, read as the reverse complement.
GGTGGTCGAGAGCTGTATCCACTCAGGGACCGATTTTGCATCTCCAAACATTCTTTCCACGTGCTGAAACGCCTGAGGTATTATGGGGAGTCTTTAGATTGAGTTTTTAGGAGGGCAGTTAATTGTCCAAAAATAATTTTCAGATGTGGGTAGGCCTGAAGTGGGGTACTGTTGGGTATGTCCATCGAAAAGGTTCACCCTTCTTTCTAAAGACGAGCGTACTCGGAGCTGGGGTGTGAGGTTGGCCTGCGTGTTCGGTTCTGACCTGAGGGGCTTCAGTTGCTGCTTGACTTGGCTCAGGTCGGGCGCTGGTTCACAGTAAAGCACGAGTTTGAGCCTTTTCGGCCGTGCCTCTTGTTGTCACCCCTGCTTTAAAACTGCGCTGGTTCACGCTGTTCACAGTAAAGCACGAGTTTGAGCCTTTTCGGCCGTGCCTCTTGTTGTCACCCCTGCTTTAAAACTGCATTGGCTGCTGTCTCCCCCCCTCTTTTATTTTCACTGCCATATAGCATCTTTTCGTGAAGGACAGTCATGCGGTGATTTCATGGCAGAAAGGAATCTTGGGGGAAATACTGTGAAGATTTCCTGTTGGAATACCATGTTCCTCCAGGTAGATAGTCTGATGACACAGTTGGAGAGGGAACTCGCTGAGTGAGAAGATGCTAAGAGGTTTGATACTCTGCAGGCCGGATGTCATGGGCTAATCTAGAGAAAAGAGAAACAAAATCCTGCGAAGCAGAACCCTTTGTTCTTGAACTCGGACTGATGCTGCCGTGTGGGCTCCAGAATCACTTTTCTATCATTTGCATAACTTTGTAAAACTACTTTTTTTGGAATGGCTAAATACGGAAAGGAATCTAATGTTCTGAAAATTCTGGTATTTACTAAATTTTTATTTTATTTAAATTTTTAATATATTTTATTGATTATGCTATTACAGTTGTCCCATTCTTTTCTCTCCCCTTTATTCCTCTCTGCCCTGTACCCTCCTCCCACCAGCACTCCCCCCTGTAGTTCATGTCCATGGGTCATACGTGTAAGTTCTTTGGCGTCTACATTGGCTATACTCTTCTTAACCCCTCCCCTGTCTATTTTCTACCTACGAATTATGCTTATTCCTACTCTCTCACTTCTCACTCTCTAGAGCAGGGGTGTCAAACTCATTTTCACCAGGGGCCACATCAGCCTTGCGAATGTAACTTTAGGACTGTATAATAATGTAACTACTCCTTAACTAGGGGGCAAGGGGCTCCTCTCTGCCAGTGCCGGGCAGATAAAACAAGGTGGAGGGGCCGGATTTGGCCTGCAGGCCTTGTGTTTGCCTCCTGTGCCCTAAAGGAAGCTGTTCAGTGCAGAACAGCTCGGTTGTGCCGCTGGCCTCCCTGATCCGCTCCCCTCTGCTCTGGTTTGGGCTGTGCCACTCCACCAGGACGTCGTCACCTTTCAAGTGTTTCTTCACCTTATACTGCCAGGCACTGTCCTAAGTGCTTTCTGTGTGCTGACTCATTTAGTTCTCTCTTCTTTAAGACAGCCACGGCTGTCATCTGCATTCCTCAGGTGAGGAAACTGAGGCACAGCAGGTTAAGGAACTGAAGCTCCGCAGCCAGTAAGTAAGCGGCAGAGTTGGTGCTGGGGCCGGGCAGCCTTGCCCGGGTGTGTCTGGTTCCGCTGCACTGCCCTGTGTCTGAAAAGACAGCTGCTGGGAGGGAAGGTGTAGCGGTAGAAATGCAGTGTGTGTTCTCAGGACTGTGGCTGTAGGGAGGGTCTGGAGAATTATAATTATGGATATAGACTACTTCAGTATCAGTGGTATATGACATTTCTTGGTGAAATGCAGTGTAAAGTATTAAGTTATTTAAGTCACATTTTTATATAAAAATGGTTAATTCTGTAATGGAAACATTAAACTCTTACCCACATACTCTTCTTTATCCCCAATACTGCATTATTCCAAGTTCTCGTCTTCATCTTCCCTGGATGACAATGATATCTGTGCATGTGAGATATATCGCAGGCCTTTCAGAATCAGGGTCCAGTCTGTTTGCATTTCCAGGCTTAGTTCTTAGCCCTGTTAGTCATTAACAGAATCACTGTGACCCTGTGTCACAGCCATATTGATTTTAAATCATTTGGTCTCCTCGTATTTGATGACTTTGCCCCTCGCCCCCTCCCCCCACCCTCTCTGAATTCATTTTTGTGTCCTTTTCTGCTAAGTGAATCTCTGTGTGCCTGTGCTGGCCCAATTCTGATGTCATCTTCTCTTCAAAGCCTGTTCCTTACATTTTGATTGCCCCTCTTCCTGCGTTCTTTGTTAATCTGTTTCAGTGGAAGCTCGGATTTTTCACATTACATTACAACTACTGCATCATACACATTTGTCTTCCTACTCTGAGCCTCTTGAGTCCTGGATTGAGTCTTACTGAGATTTAGTCTTACTTGTCTGTGAAGATTGGATCTCCAGTGTGGATCTCTAGTGTTCAGAAACATTTGCCGTTGGGTTGTGGTTTGGTGAGAATTACTGGATAGTTGGGTGTGTATTCCACCTCTCTCTTGTACTGTCTTGTCACCGCCGTCAAGGTCCTCGTGCTCTCATAGTCCCTCGTCTCTAAATGGGAAGACCACCCAGTGAGACGTCTGTAAATTAAAGTGCCCACCTAGCCTAGTGCTAGTTTCCCTTTATCGTTTTTTAATCAACTGGCTGTTAGAGACAGAATAATCTGATTAAAAGTGGCTTCTACATTAAGGAAAATGTATTGATTCCTGTAAAAAGAATTATTAGAACTAATTCTGTGTTTCAGTAATCTTACCAAGTTTTTTTCCTCTTTTTGTTCCTCCATCCCCAACATATGACTTGGTCTTTGGCTTGATTTCCTCCAGACTACAAGATGGCTCTGAGCAGTTCCAGATCTTGTCCGTTAATGCTTGCAAGAAGAGAGCTTGGTGTTCTCCTCTCCTCTTTCCTGAAGACAGCATGCCCCTCACTGGTCAAAACTAGGTCATGTACTTGACCCAGTGTCAATCACTGGCTAGGGTGTAAATGACTAGACAGGTTTAGCCAGTCAAGGATCATACCCTGGGTCTGGGGAGAAGCTCGGCCTCTGAAACGATGTGGTAAATAGCATAATTAGGAACAGTCATGCTATTACTTAAAAAAAAAAAAGGTGGGATGGTTTTTGGATAGGTAACTGACATTGCCTGCCATGTTATTTACAGAAGAGTCAAACAAACACACAAAATATATATATAAATTTTTAGTGCCTACCTTGTAGAATCAACCAGTTACCAAGGAGAACATGGGCCAGCCTCACACAGTGAAGGGTCATCTCTCCAGGGGCCCAGGAGTGTCATCGCTGAAACATGGGAGGGTGGGTACAGATTCTGAAGCGTTTTTTATGTATTTTGAGAGGGTGGGGGAGAGAAGCTTCAGTTGGTTGCCTCTCATACCAGCCTCTGCCCAAGGACTAAACCTTCAACCCAGGCCTGTGCCCGGACTGGGAGTCGAACTGGCAACCTTTTGTTCTGTGGGATCATGCCTGACTCACTGAACCACACCGGTCAGGGCTAGACGATATCTTTAACAAAATGTAAATTATGTGTTTCTTGGTTTGCTTGTATTTTCAGTGAATGAGCTCATTCTGAAACAGAAGCAAAGGTTTGAGGAGAAGAGGTTCAAATTGGACCACTCAGTGAGTAGCACCGTATGTTTCAGTTCTTATTACTACTTTCAATACATTTCATTCATTGTTTTTATTGGTGTAATATTAGGTATTCAAGTGTAGCATATTGTTGGTTTTTGTGAAAGGGGCTTTGTTTAAGATTGTTTTGTTCTATAAAGAACTTTAACTGCATTGTTTAAAATGTGCTCTAGTGGTAATCGTGTGGAAGGTTTGGAGGGATCGCACTGAGACAGCTGGCTTGTAGTACCTGCCATTTGAAGGATATGGCAGGGTGAAACTATGTGTGGTCATTTGGAAAAACTGTTGAAAGATTCTTAACTTGAAGGATTAGCCCTAAATTATTGAGGCAAGTGAGCTTAAGTTAATGCCTTACAACCAGATACAAAGTTGAAAACATGGCTAGAACAGTAATTAAAATCCGAGCACTTATTTCTGAGGGATATACCTTTAGAGATGCTGAGTTATCATTTGTCTTGAATATGCCTTTCTTATCTGTTATCTAAATTCATTTAAGGGAAAAATGGCATTTAAATGATAGTGGGAAGTCACTAGCTGGGACGGAGGAGGTTGGAACATTATAGTTTACTTTTGATATCTATGTAATAAATGTATTGGGAAGAAGCAGTTAAACGTTTATTTTAGGCTTTCCAAAACAGTCTCTTAGAGAGTTACTTCGTTTCTTCCTTTCTTCATTTTTAGAATGGCCACAGGTGGCAAATCTTTCAGGATTTACTGGGAACTGACCAAGATAACCTTGATTTGGCCAATGTCAACCTCATGTTGGAGCTCCTAGTGCAGAAGAAGAAGCAACTGGAAGCAGTAAGTGACGGAACTGTGAACAGAACTGATGTCAACGGAACTCTTTATTGCGTTGAAAAAGATTTAGAAATGTTTGTGGATAATAGGGTAGTGTTGCTTGATCCATCCAGTTTTATTCAGCAGGAAATATATTTGAGGTGTCACTCCTAAGAGCTTTTCCTTTTTCAAATAAAAGGAAGAACAGATTCTTGTAATATAACTCAGAGTGGCCAGTTTGTATTAACAAAAGCTGAGTTTGTATTAACAAAAGCATGAGAAAGTACAAGATGTTGGTCATTTTTCTTCTGATGAATATCTTCTTTGCCATGTTGTCCCCTTTTTACTTACAAGATTTGAAGGAGAAAATAGACTTGTTTTTTCTTTAATCTACATAAAGCCTTCCCAGCAGGTGCCCACCGGCAGCACAGTCATCCGCGGCTTAGCTAACAGCATTTACAAAGATGAGAACTGACACTGAATATACCGTTTGTTGTGATAAAATGTCAGTAAATATGAAATTGCATTTATTTTGTGTCAAAATGTAACATGTGAGTTTGCATGTAGTAGGAACTGAGTCTGATCCATTATAGGCAGCACACACCTGAGCATAAGCGAATACCCACCCTGCCTTAGCTTGTATAAGACGGGGCTGCTTAGTGATAGGACGCGGGAGTGAGTAGTTCACACGCATGAAAAGGAAGAGCTTGGCAACCACGGCCTCTCTGGGCACTGCCAGGTGGAGCTCGGGCTCTTCCGTGGTGTTGAGAGTCTGGCTTTCAGGCCTCTTGTGGGAGCGTGGGCGTTTCTTTGGGGCAGACGTGGTTCTCTTTTCTGATGTCTATCCCGTGGGGGATAGTGGGTTCGCTTGTAGTCCCTCATTTATATTTATGTTTTTTGATAGAAGAAAAAGGACTTTCCCTTCCAACTTCGGTTTAAGAAATTCTGTGGATAGATTCTGATTACATGCTTGACCTTGATCCCACGTAATAGAATGGGAACATGGAGTGGGAGGAAGGAGCAGGTGAGGTTGAGTCTCCCAAACTGTGGCTTTTGAGGGGCGGAGAGGGCTAATTTTTTATTTACTTATTTTAGGTTTGTTGAGATACAATTGACACACAGCACCGTATAATATTAATGTCTTTTTTTTCTTTGTGATGGAAATTTTTAGGATTTACTTTTAGCAGCTTTCAAATACAGGAGCACTAACTGTAGTTATTGTGTTGTTCATGGTTGTATCCTCAGAACTTAGTCTACCTTGTAACTGGAAGTTTCCGCCTGTTGGCCATCTTCGTCCAGTTCCCTGTCCCCCAACTTTTGGCAACCACAGATCTGGTATCTTTTTCTATAAGTTCTTTGTTTTTCAGATTCCACAAACACTCAATAAGTGAGATAATACAGTACTGGTCTCTCTCTGTCTGCCTTATCTCACTTAACATAATGTCCTCAAGGTCCATCCACACTGTTGCGGTGACAAGACCACCTTCTTCCTTGTGGCTGAGTGGAGTGGTGTTTCATGGCGTGTGGGGGTGTGTGCCTGTATGTGGCACCTCTCCATTCACGTATGGATGGACACTCAGCTGGTTTTAGTGACTCGAGTATTGTAAGTAACGCTGTAGTGAACGTGGGGTGCAGAGCTCTTCCCGGCACAGTGATTTGGTTTTCTTTGGACGTTTACTCAGAAGTGGGATGGCTGGTGATCGCTGTAGTGTTAATTTTTTTGAGACACCTCCATGCTGTTTTCCATAGCAGCTGTACCAGTTTACATTTGCACCATCGATGCACACGTGTTTTCCTTTTCTTCATATCCTCAGTATTTGTTATTTCTTGTCATTTTGATGATAGCCATTTTAATGGGGGTGAAGTGACATTTTATTGTGGTTTTGATTGAAGAGGCACCTTATGGTGGTTTGATTTGCATCTCCCCAGTGATTTGTGATGCTGAGCACCTTTTCACGTACCTGTTGGTCATTCGAGTATCTTCTTGGCAAAAATGTCTATTTGGGTCCTTTGCCCATTTTAAGTTGGATTATTGTTTTTTGTTACTAAGTTTTGAGGTCTTTCTGTATTTTGGATACATGACGTATTTACACATCAGCCTCTGATGAGGTGCGTGATCTGCACAGACGTTCGCCCGCCCTGTAGGCTGCCTTTTCACTTTGTTGATCGTGTCTCTTGCTGTGCAGATGCTTTTCAGTTTTATGTAGTCCCCCTTGTTTACTTTTTATTTTGTTGTTTATGCTTTAGGTATCATATTCTAAAAATTGTTGCCAACACTCTCCTGTGGTTTTAAACGATGTTTTTTATTAGCATCTACTATGTGCTAGAATTGTGGTAAGTGCTGTGGAAAAGACCAGATTCTCCTGCTGGGCAGGCAGCGTGCAGGGTGGGGACGTAAACTAAATCACGTAAATATTTCCACATGCAGATAAATGGTGTAAAGAGACTTCTCTATAGACTGAACATACGCAGTTACCGTGCTCCCGAGACAATGGCAGCAGTTCTTTGTAAGCCCTGAAGCAGATGGGTGAAAAGTAATGGAGTGGAACATGTGAGAGAGGTGACCACTAGGCCAGCAGTGGGGAAGTAGCCAAGGACCAGCCCTATTTGTGTGTGGAGCTCGGGCTTTGGGATTGGGCACATTAGGCGTCTGATACAGTGAAGGTTGAAAGTAAGATTGGTTGAGAGTCTGATTAAGAAGCAGTTGGAATCTCCGGTCAGTTCCTATAGCACTCACAGCAAATGATTCTCCTGTTCGTATCTTTGGAGAATACTAGTATTTTATTTCTTTATTCCTGCGGTGGGCAAGGAGTCTCCCAGGACTCCCGCGTAGTCGGTGCAGGTGAGGATGGGGCGCCGCGCTGAAGGCGGGGGAGTGTGCGTGCTGGGGTGAGAGGCGCTGCCCTTCTTCCCACCTTCTGATGTGCCAACACGAACCTTTGTTTTCTTTGGGCTTTTTGTCTTAGAATTGAAGAATTACAAGTATCTTCATTTTAGACCACACACCCTTTTCTGTTACGTTTTGCAGAGGGAGGCATCTCCGAAGCTAAGTTTCTAGCATTGGTTTTGTAGTTGTTTTCTGTTATTGTGTTCCTATTTTACTTGGCATTATTATTGAACTTGCTGAATATTTTGAACATACAGAAAAGTACGGAAAATAATAAGACTTGTCATACCTCATCTCAGTTTTTCTTATTCTGAACACTTTGTTATATATGTCTTAGGTCTGCCTTTTGAGAATTAAATAGTTTTTTATGCTTAGGCCCTCTCATCTCTCGTCTTATTTCATTCTCCCAGGATAACCACCTTCTGAAGCTGGCAAGCGTCCGTCTCAAGCATGTACATGCCTTCCTCACATATATTTGTATCTACAGCTATAGAAAGTGTTGTTTGTATAATTTAGAAGTTTACGTAAAGAGCTATATGCTGTAGTTTTCCTTTTAACATATGCCTCTTTGTTTATTTTTGAGGTTTATGTTGATAAACATAGATCTAGTTTATTTATTTGAACTTCTCTATGGTATTCCATTGCAAGAACATATCTCTTCCCCTATTGATGTATGTTTAGGTTCTTCCCAGTTCTTAATTTTGAGTGACAAGACTGCATTTAATATTGTTATACATGTCTCCTTGTGTTCATATACAGGACAGGGCAAACATAGGTTTACAGTTGTTCGTATAGAAAATAATATAATAATTAAATAATAATACAGAATGAACTCTGTATTTTGCTTACTCACAACTGTAAACCTACTTTTTCTCCACCCAGTATATATATATACTTAGTGATTTAAGGGTGGAATTGCTCCACTTGTTCATGGGGTTCATGCAAACCCCAATTGTTCATAGGGTTTGCATGAACACTTTAACTTATTAATATTATTAAATATTGCCCAATTGTTCTTTGGGTTTGTACCATATGAATACTTGGCGTTATCTCTTTTTAAATTTCTGCCTAACTGATAGTTGTCAGATATTTGTGTGTGTGTGTGTGTGTGTGTGTGTGTGTGTTTTGGAAATTGCTACTTTTCCAAAAATATGTTCAGGTAATTGAATTCTAGTTGAATTGCACTGTGGTTAGGCAGCATGACTTCGTAAGTCCTACATTTGCCCAGATAGTTTCCCCTCCCAGTGCGCTCCATTCACTCCCGCATCCCGTCTGTGACGTCCTGCTGCCCGGAGGACAGCTGCTGCCATTTCTTTAACGCACGTCCGCTGGTGATGAGTTCTTTCAGCTTCCGTGTCTGGGGAGGCCTTTATTTTGCCTTTGTTTGAAAAGTACTTCTAAATAAGTAGAGAATTCTAGATTTACTTTATTTCAGTATTTAATTTTTATTTCTTAACTGTATCTTTTAAAAATTACTTATTATTGGCTGATTGGAGAGAGAGAGAGAGAAATATCGATTTATGGTTCCACTTATGTATGCATTCATTGGTTGATTCTTTTTTTTTAATCCTTGCCTGAGGATATGTTTATAGGTTTTTAGAGAGAGAGAAAGGGAGAGGAAGAGACAGAGAAATATTGATGTGAGAGAGAATTATTGATGAGCTGTTTCCCGTACTCTCCCCGATTAGGTATCGAACCTGTAACCGAGGTATGTGCCCTGGCTGGTACCCTTTTGGGTGTACAAGATGACACTTCAACCAAACTGAGGCACTCATCCAGGGTCATTGGTTGATTCTTGTACGGGCCCTGATCGGGGATCCAACCTACAACCTTGGTGTATCAGGAAGATCCTCTAACCAACTGAGCCACCAGGCTAGGTATTTCCATATTTTTGAGATGTTTCTCCATTTTCTCCTGTCTTGCATTTCAGATGAGAAGTCTGCTGCCATTCTTATCTCTAGTACTCAGAATGGTGTATATTTCTCTGAGTTTTAAATGTCCTTTATATAGTTTTAAGCATTTTGATTTTGGTTTGCTTTGGGAGAGTTGTCCCCCCACCATGTTTCCTGTTTCTGAAGCTTTTTGAGGGTCTTGGATCTCTGTGGGTTTGTAGTTTACAGGAGATTTGGAAAGTTTTCAGTCCTTAATTTTTCAAATATTTTTCTGTCCCCTCTTCTTCCACTTTGAGATCTCTAATTACGTAACTGTTGGGCTGGTTGGTGTTCTTCCACAGCTCATTAATAAATAGCTCTATTCATTTATGCCTTATCTTTTTCTTTTATCTAGTTCATTTTGGTTAGTTTCTATTTCTATTGTCAAATCCACTGTTTCCTTACCTGCTGATTGCTTTCCTGTAACTTCTAGAACATGTATGTAGATCTAATAATTCTTTTAATGTTTTTGTTTAATGATTCTATTATTTTTGTTATTTCTGTATCCTTTTATTGCTGAGTTTCCCCCTTATTATGGATATATTTTCCTTCTTATTTTGCATGTTTATTAATGTTGTCATGGTATGCCAGAAATTATAAATTTTACCTTGTTTGATGCTGGATATTTTTGCATTCCACTATACATTCCTGAAGGTTGTTCTGGCGTGTAGTTAAGTTACTTGGAAAAAGTTTGATTCTCTTGAATTTTGTTTTTAAGCTTTGTTAGGTGGGGCCAGAGCAGGTTTTTGTCTAGGCTAATTTGCTGCACTATTTGAGGCAACCCTTTTGAGTATTCTGCCTGGTGTAGAAGTTCAGTTTGCATGCTTTTGGTCTTTTGAAATTTATTATGATTTTGGTTATGGTATATGGTCTGTTTTGTTGAATGATCACTTGCATTTGAAAACAATATGTTTTTTTGTTGTAATGCTTTTATAAACATTGACTATGGTAGTTCGTTGACATTCAAATCTTTTCCTTCTAGTTCTTTCCGTTACTGATAGGGGGGTGTTAATACAGTTTTGATTGTCTGTCTTGCATTGTTTTCTGTGACATTTGCTTCATGTATTTTGAAACTTCTCATTAGGTGCCTCCGTGTCTAGGATCGTTATATCTTCTGATGAGTTTGTTCCTTTCGTCATTATGAACTGTGTGTGGGTATCACCTGAAATGCTTCTTATTCTAGAAGCATTTTGTGTTGCGTTGTGTGTAGTCATCATTCGAGGAGAAGGACATATCCTTTAGAACTTTTTAACAGTAGATTCAAGGAAAAGAATGTATTGATAAAGAGAAAATTTAGCACCTAAGTCATAGTACCAGTGACACAAGATATGGCAAAATGACCTCATTTGTGAAATGTTACCTGCTTATTTTGTAGGTAGGGACCCTGAAGTCAGGTAGGGAAGCGTTGAAAGATTTACACGGTTTGTGGGTTAGAATCCTAAAATTGATTATCTGTTACACTGGGAAGTCAAGTCTTCTCTTGTCTTTTCTTCGAACCTCCTCCTTCTCTTGCCTTTCATTCCTTTTTCCTTCCCTTAAAATCCAAGGAATAAATAGTGCTCCTAATTTGCAAAGCCAAACAGTATTACAAGGCCAAAGGAAAACTGGTTTTTCTTTCACCGTGAAGCTCTGTGGGACTCTCCCCTCTTTCTACAAATCGATAGTATTCTTAACCTGTTTACATGTTCTGCTTCACAGAAGTAAAGTATTCAAACTTACTGTTTTGAAGATAGTTTATACACTCCCTGTGCAAATGAAACTGTGCTGTTTATTAGCAGTCTTGGCTGTGCATGCTCCTTTTATAGATCACACCTTTTATAAAGGTGTGATCATTGCTCTCTAGCCATTAGTAATCTGTAGACAGTTAAGGGTAATCAGTTTGAGGTGTCCCAAGACACATGCAGAGGATCCTGGGATACCTCTTCCTCATCGTTGGGCAACAGCTCTTGTGAGTTTGTTTTTGTGACAGTTTAACTTCTCAGGAATGTGTCTCAGGTTCAGTTTATGCCACTTGGTTATGCAAGAAAGAAATTTCACTTGTGAAGCACTCGTGACACCACATTCTCACAAATTTATTTATGTACGTATGTATTTATTCGGAGTGCGTTTATTAAAGCTCGGCACAGTGAAACAAGGAAGTTCTTAGCAAAGAGGAAGCACAGGAGAGAGACCAGGCAGGGCTGCTTTGGCCCTCGGGAAGCAGTATGGGAAAGAAGTGAGCTTAGGTCATTTAAAGATCTGGTTTTTTTATTTTATTATTATTTTAACTATGCTGGCATTCTGGTATAGTTAACAACAGTGTTGGCATGAACCAGGCCCAGAATGCCAACCCGATACTGGCTGCTGTTCTCCCAGCATTGGAACACTGGCCTACGTACAAGGCAACCTAGGCAGTTGCCTACAGCTGGGGTAAAGATACGTTTTTTGTAGTTGTATTTTTTGATATCCAGAAATTGTCAAGCTTATAAGTATCATTTATCTGCTACATTTTTGTTTGATACCAGTTTGGGTTACTTGCCCCTCCCTTCACTTGATTCCATTAAACTTTTTGTTTTTAAGTGTTTATGACTGAAATGTTCTGTAGAACTATGTTAATTTGCGTATCTGTGAGTAGGTGATAATCAGAAGTAATAAATTTGACTTCTGACTGTTTTGGATTTCTTTCCATTTATCATGCTTCTTACTCCTCTGCAATTGACGTTGCTATGGGGAAAGCCATGTTAGTATCCAGGGACTGTGTCTGTCCCACCATGACTCTGGCCTTGATGACGCATCAGTGTTAGTATGACCGGGGGACAGGCGGGGAGGACAGATAGCAGCTTGCCCGTTGCCATGAGTGCTTTTTCGGCAGCTAAATGAGGAGTGTAATTTAAAACACCTGTTTCTTAAAATTAGTTTTAGAGAAAATGGCTGGCTTCTTCAAATGCCAACTAGCAGATGGGACAACTGAGTAAACGGAAGTAATAGACTGACTGGAATGGGTGCGTTAAGTTGCTTCATACTGATTATATTGTGGTGTTAAAGAAAACTTTGAACTCATAGTTACATTTTTAAAAGAACAATTATAATTTTCTATTATAGGAATCCCATGCAGCCCAACTACAGATCCTTATGGAATTCCTCAAGGTTGCAAGAAGAAATAAGAGAGAGGTATATTATTTTATGTATTTTACATAATGTTTTATTTCCTGTTGTTGACTATTCCCGTTTTCCCCCATTTTTGTAAAGGCATTTCAGGCTAAAAATTTTTTTTAAACATTTAAGTTTAAACATTTGAGTTTTCATGAATTTTTCTTAAGTTTTGTTATTTTGACTTCTTTTACTGTTACAACTTGATTATGTACAAGTCCCTTTGTCTAGTTGTGCTGACAACTCTTCTATGGGATTAAATGCTGCGATGACTGACCTCAAAGTATAGACAATGTAGAGTAGAATTATCAGTGACGGCCTACCCTTCACCCTCAAGGAAAACTTAGCTACTAGAACCTTCAGTAGAAAGGGTTACAATTTTTCTAATGGTAAAAATGTATGATGGGATAGAGACATGTCAAAATATAGCTGTCTATTTAGAACTTGGAAAATTGTCATGCGGAATAGTTAGAAGATAATTTTGATTAACAATTTTATAACTAACATGTTCTGATTTAACATTTGAAGAATTCCTCAGTCGTTTCACACTGGTACTGACTGTGGAAAAGTCAAGGGCAAAGTCCTGTGCTCTCAGCAGCACGCGAAAGTGACTCTGAAAGTTATTTTATACTTAAGTTCATGGCTATCTCAACTCTCATATGTTTTTAGTTAGACTTACCTAATTAGGATACTTTTTACTCATTAAAAAAATATGACCATCTACTTTGTGCTAGGTCATAGGCTACCTTTATTATTTTTTAAAATAAAAAGATGAGAAATGTGTTCATTTTGATGAAGTACTTGAAGTGTGCATTGCCAGAACCTTACATTTATTTTAGTTTTATGTATCCCCCTTTTTTGATGATTTATGATGTATATTTTTAATTTTTTCTTAGTTCAGATAAAATTTTTCTGTATTATGCGAGTGTTTATTGCTAATTATTTTTACATGGCTTAGTGTTCTTAATTTTTGTTAACAAATTCTTAATTTTTAACAATTTTGATCTTAATATTTCTGTTAACAAAAACACTATCCGTTTATTATAAATGTAATATTTATTTATTCTTTTATTTGGGGTGGGTACTTCTTAATCTTTAAGTGCATGGGAGTTCCCCTAGGATCCTGTTGGAATCCACGTTCTGCTCAGGGGCTGTCATGGTCTGCTTTCTCAGCCAGTTCCCAGTGACACTGCTCTGGGTCCTCAGACCACACTTGGAGCAGCAAAGTTGAAAATTTTATAATGTATGAAAGTAAACTTATTGAGTATGTACATGCGACACATTTTGCTGTAGGCAATTCTTTGGAAGGGTGAGAATTCTTCGTGTTTCATACACTACCTACAGCCCCTCTTTTAAAGCAGAATGCGAGGCTCTTTTTACAGTTGTGTTTCTTCCTGCCTTAGACTTTAATCTCACTGAGAGTGAGATTTAGTACGTAGGAAATTTCTGGTACTGAATGGTGAATGAATCTGGTAAGTCAGCAGTACGAGTAAGAGGGTATCTGGGGTTTNAAGTAAACTTATTGAGTATGTACATGTGACACATTTTGCTGTAGGCAATTCTTTGGAAGGGTGATAATTCTTCGTGTTTCATACACTACCTACAGCCCCTCTTTTAAAGCAGAATGCGAGGCTCTTTTTACAGTTGTGTTTCTTCCTGGCTTAGACTTTAATCTCACTGAGAGTGAGATGTAGTACGTAGGAAGTTTCTGGTACTGAATGGTGAGTGAATCTGGTAAGTCAGCAGTACGAGTAAGAGGGTATCTGGGGTTTAAATGAAATGGCTTGCCATTGTCTGTATCCTGAGTTATGTAAGGTTTTTGTTAGCCCCTGAGGTTTTTTAGTGCTTCTCTAGGGGGTCAATTAATGTTTGCAATAGTTTGTTAGATTCGAAGTCATTTCAGGTAATAAGGATATAGCATATGAGAGATTTTTATCCTGCCAGCGGGCTGACAGGTTACCCTGCCTCAGTGTATAGATGCTGGCGGAAGACGCGACTGCTGGGTTGGAGATAAAGGTCTGATTGCATCACTGCTGGCGGCTTCGGCCTCATGATTGCATCAGTTACCTCTGACCCCCATGTGCTACAGCGGCAGTGTAGTGATGGACCCAGATGGTCACTACACGTGCAGTGGATTTATGTTACGACTAAGGCACCTGAACTTGGGGACCCCAGTCTTTTCAAGGGGTCTGCTAACACACCTGTCCGGTCTTTGCCCTGTAGGAATACACTGTTCTCACTAAACTGATCCGAAAACAAATCTGCCCTCTTTCCTGGAAGAAGGCACTGTTTCTCTCTTGCCAGGGCATTCTCTATACATTCCTGAAAAGATGACTTGGAACAACAGCTATCACAAGATAAGCAGAAATAGGAGAACTCGATGGAGAATTGCTTCTTAACACTAACTCTTCTTGTGATCCTGAGTTTTCCTCTCTCTGATTTGGTGGCTGGTGGCCTCAGTAATGCCTTCTGTGATACTGCCTTTGATCACATTCCTCTTAGTATCAGTGTTTCTGTGCATCTGTTATGAAATGCCTGGGTTAATTGTGCTGTAGTATTTTTCAGCTTACTGAAAGTTGGACGCAAAGGGATCTTGTGAAGGATCTGTTTTGTGTCCCCTTGTCTGTGTGTTGTCACGGTGAGCGGCCTACCCGAGGACCGTGCTGCTGTGGCTATGGGGCCTCTTCTGTGCCTGACGGCACCGTGCACACTTGGTTTCTGTGCTCAGTGTGTCCGCCGTTCAGTGACATCCAGTATTTCAGGTTTAATCACACACGGCACCTGGAGGAGCTAGGTGAACAAAGTTTTAAACACTTGAAAATTTGGAACTAGCTGAACAGATTTGAAGAATTCTAGCTGTTACTTTGATTACATTTCATACATTTCTTTGTGATTGGAGTCTGGTACAGTAGGGATTTGTAATCATAGTAAACTTTAGTCTAGAAAATAGAGTTAATGCCTCGAGACTTAGTGCAGATAGAATGAAATGAGTGGTTATGTTTTATGTTAGATATTAAAAGTATATTTGTATATTTAATCTTCAAAATGAGTATAAAAGGTAAAGGTCTTATCTCCTGTAGTATAATTCATACTTGAACTTAGTTAAACAAGATGCAGTATGAGCAGGAGGCAAACTACTGCTTTTGAACATTAACTTTGTGATTTCAGACTTAACTTTCAATTGGGATTATGGGGGGGTCTTAGGTTAGACATCAGTATATACCAAAAAGAAGTGAAATCTGCTTTTCAGCTGTTTTTCAAAATTTTTTAAATTTAATTTTATTGTATTTTTTCCCATTACCATTTAGTCCCCTTATATGCACCCCTGCAGTCACCACACTGTTGTCCATGTCCATGAGCCCTTTTTCCTTTTTGTTCAGTTCCTCCCCCCCAACCTCCATCCCTGTCCCCCACTAGCTGTCATCTGTTCTCCACCTACGAGTTTGTCTTCATTTCCCTTGTTAGTTCAGTTTGTTCACTAGATTCCGCTTGTAAGTGAGATCATATGGTATTTGTCTGGACTCTGACTGGCTTATTTCACTTAGCATAATACTCTACAGGTCCGTCCATACTGTCACAAATCGTAAAATTTTCTCCTTTAATGACTGAGTAGTATTCTGTTGTGTAAATGTCCCATAGTTGTTTTATCCGCTCATTTGCCAAAGGACACTTGGGCTGCTCCCATATCTTGGTGACTGTAAATAACACAGCAATGAACATAAAGGTGCTTCTGTTCTTTCGGATTAGTGCTTTGGGTTCCTTCACTTGTCAGATTTAACGTACTTATTTACTCCAGTGTTACATTCCATTAGTATTTTAGGGCTGTTAAAATCCTATGTTTAATTTTTATTTTTAATTTATTTTACCCTACCGGCTCTTTTGAATATTAAGAAACAAGAATCGGCACATAGTGGACCTCAGATTTAGTGACGGAAACCATCAAACATTTACTGTCTTGGGTGAGGCACACTGGGGCCGTGGAACTGGGTGCCGTGGCTCAGGGCTTCTTGCAGAGCTGCAGCCAAGGTGTGGCCAGGGCAGCCGTTTCAGGGTCTCTCTGGAATAGCAACCAGGCTAAGTTCACTCACTCACTGGCTCTTGGACAGAAATGCCAGCGTCTTGCCACACGGGCTTCTCCATAGGATAGCTTACTACATTGCATGCAGCCGGCTTCCGTCAGAGAACATGTGAGAAAGCAAGAGAGGCTTTGAAAACAGCGTTCACATACTGTTTGTGACTGAATCTGAGAAGCAACATCCCAGCATGTGTGCTACTGATCATTGGAAGCAGACCCCGAGACCCAGCCCACACAAGGGCGTGAACACCGAGGGGTGGGGACCTGCCCACCACAGTGCGTAAATCGATGCCTGTGTATAACTGAACATGTCGTTCCTCCTCATGTTCAGATTGAACAGATGGGCTTTGGGTTCCACGTAAAAGCCAGTTTCATCTGTGTAAATTAGTGCTAGCATTTGAACAATTGCTGTATATATTTAATTTGATTTCATTTTAAAATGTATTTCTGTGGCCATCAAACAAAGCAACAAACAGCAAATGTTGGAGAGGTTGTGGGAAAAAGGGGACCCTAGTTCACTGTTGGTGGGATTGCAGACTGGTACAACCACTATGGAAGACAGTATGGAATTTTCTAAGAAAAACTAAAAATGAATATGCCTTTTGACCCAGCAATTCCACTGTTAGGAGTATATCCTAAGAACCCTGAAACACCAATCCAAAAGGACCTATGCACCCCAATGTTCATAGCAGCACAATTTATAATAGCCCAGAGTTGGAAGCAACCTAGGTGCCCATCAGTAAATGAATGGATCAAAAAACTATGGTACAGCCCTGGCTGGCGTAGCTCAGTGGGTTGAGCGCGGGCCTGCGAACCACACGATCACGGTTTGATTCCCAGTCAGGGCACATGCCTGGGTTGCAGGCCAGTTCCCAGCAGGGGACTCACAAGAGGCAACCATACATTGATATTTCTCTCCCTCTCTCCTTCCCTTCCCCTCTAAAGATAAATAAATAAAATCTTTTAAAAAATTTTAAAAAAACTATGTTACATTTACACAATGGAATTCTATGCAGCAGAAAGAAAGAGCTCCTACCCTTTGCAACATCATGGATGGAACTAGAAAGCATTATGCAAGTGAAATAAGCCAGGCGGTGAAAGACAAATACCACATGATATCACCTTTAACAGGAACCTAAACAACAAAACAAACATGCAAGCAAAATATAACCAAAGACACTGAAATACAGAACAGGCTGACAGGGACCAGAGGGAAAAAGGGAGGGAATTTCAGGGGGAAAGGGGAAGGACTCACGGGAACAAGTATAAAGGACACATAGACAAAAACTAAAGCGAGGGGGGGTGAATGGGAGGGAGGTGGGGAGCATTGCAGCGGGGTGGGCTGGGATGGGAGTAAAAGACAGAAAACTGTACTTGAACAACAATTAAATAAATTTAAAAAAATAAAGTAGATCAAGGTGTAAAGTGAAAAAAAAATAAAGTGTACTTCTGGACATTTGTAGTATTTGTTTAATTTACTGTATGTAATAGGACTGTTTTGATGAGTTGTGGTTTCCTCTTGGTTTTGTTTTGAATTTTAGTGAACTGAATTTTTTAATGTTTTATGTGGAATAAAGCACAGAAAAGTTTATTCAGCAAACACAGTTTAAAGAATCATCGTAGAGTGCCTGTCCATGTACCACCATCCAGATTAAATGGCTGATTATTGCTAGGAGCCCTGAAGCTTCCTCCTCTTTCCAGGTGATACCCTTCTTTTTTGCCTGTTAGGCAGTTAATATTCTGATATTTGGTAGTCACCTCCTTTTTTTCTTTGTTTTTTTGGTGCCTATGTCTCTCTCCCCTCTCTCTCTTGAGCTTACATAAATGCAATTCTACAGTAATACTTTGTTCTTGTCTTCCCTGGCTCAGTGTTAAGATTCATCCATATTATTGTGTATGGCTATAGTTGACTTGTTTTTGTTGTTGTATTAAATGATTACACCCCATTTTTGTTGCCGATGGACTATGAAGTTGTTTTCAGTTTGGAGCTATTCACACAATGCTACTACTATCTGACATGCTTATCCTGGTACGCATTAGCATGTGTGTCTGTATGGGACGTACATGGAAGTGGAATTGATGAGTCATAGGATATGTGCACACGTTTTCTAACCACTTGTATGACTTAGTTACACTTCCTGTGGGCATCATATGAGTGTTCCTGTTATTGTATTGTATTTGTGCCAATACTTAGTATCAGTAGACTTTCCAGTTTAGCTCATTTGGGTGGTATGTATTGCCCCTACCTCTTAATGGTTTTAATTGGCATTTTCCTGATGATTAAGTTGAGGGCGTGGTACTATGTGTAATGGCCATTTAAAGTTTTTGTGTCTGTGTGAAATACTTGCTTAGGGCTTTTTGCATCTTTTCTGTTTAGTTGATTTTGTTCATGGTTTGGTGCATATATATATATATATATATATTCTAGATAAAAAAATTCTTTTTATCTATCTATTTATAGCAAATATTTCCCCCCTCTAAATGGGCTGCTTTTATTCATTGTCTTAATTGATGTCTTTTAATGAGCAGAAGCTTCTGTCTTTAATGGAGTCAGATTTGTTCATCTTTCCTGGTATAATTAATGCCTTTTGTGTTAGGTAAAGAATTCTCCAGTGCAGGTCATGAAGACATTTTTGCTATGTTATCTATTTGAGGTTTTAATTCTTTATTTTTCACATTCAGGTCTGTAATCTGCTTAGGGATTTATTGTGTATAATGTGGGGGATAGGGAACTTTTCACGTGGATAACGAGTTGTCTGAGCACCCTTAATGAAAGACTTCATCCTTTCCCCACCTCTGGGGTGCTACCTTTGTCATGCACCATGTGCCGTGTATGTGTGGGTCTGCTTCTAGGCTTTCTCCTACACTCTACTGGTCTCTTTGTCTCTGTTTGTTTGTTTGTTTGTTTTTGGCAATGCTGCATTGTACGAAATACGGGAACTTTACAGTGAGCTATTGTTTCTTGGGAATTCATGGCTCAGCTATTCATGGCTCTCCGTATTTCTATACAAGTTTTAGAACCAGCTAGTGTGTTTCTGTGGTGCCGTGATTTTTATTGGGATTACACTGTAGGTCAGTTTGGGAGACTATATCTTTACAATATTGAGTCTTCTAGACTGTAAACATGGTATTTCTCTCTACTTTGGTCCATAAGAATGTCCTATAAAATTTTGATATGTTTCAGAGTATAGCTCTTATACATCTTTATTTTAGATTTGTTCTTAAGTCTTCAGCCATTTTTAAATGCTATCGTAAATGATATCTATGTCTTTAATTTCCTTTCCTTACTCTTTGTGGCTGGTACGTAGAAATACAGTTGATTTTTACACATACAAGTTTTTGCATCCAGCAACGTCGTTAAACTCTCATTGCTTCTGAGAATTTGTAGATTCTTTTATGTTTTCTGTGTACACAACGTCATCTGCAAATAACAGTTTAGTTCCTTTCTTTATGATTCTTTTTTTTTAAAGATTTTATTTATTTATCTTTAGAGGGGAAGGGAGGGAGAGAAATGTCAATGTATGGTTGCCTCTCATGTATCCCCTGCTGGGAACTGGTCTGCAACCCAGGCATGTGCCCTGACTGGGAATCGAACCGTGATCCTTTGCTTCACAGGCCCGCGCTCGATCCACTGAGCTACACCAGCCAGGGCCTTTCTTTATGATTCTTATATCTTTTATTTATTTATTTTTGTCTTACTCTGCTGGCTAGGACACCTGGTACAGTGATGAGTAGAAGTGATAGCGGGCATCCTAGTGGTGGTGCTGATCTCAGAGTGAAAGCTTTCAGCGCCTCGCCATTAGGTACGATGATTTCTGTAGGTTCTTCTAGGCACTTTTGATTGTCCAAGGAAATAGATTTCTATTCCCAGCTTTCTAAGAGGATCTTTTTTTTTCTTTAATCATTAGTGGGGTTTTAAGTATTCTCCAGAATGTTTGTGCATCTGAGGTGATGTGAAATTTTTTGCATTCTGTTAATGTCAATAATTACATTGGTTTAATATTAAAAAGTAAATCAACTTTGCACCTGGGTGGCCAACTGTCCTAATTTCCCCAGACGTACCCTAGTTTTATCACAGAATGTTCCGCATTCTAGGAAACCCCACCAGGACGCTTGCTTACCTTTCTTGCATCCCTTCCATAAACCAAACTTGGCCGTGATGTACATTTCTTCTGCGTTGTTTGGTTTGCTGATGGCTGGTTTAGGATTTTTGCTTCCTATGTTCATTAGTGAGATTGTCCTATAATTTTTTTTATACTGGACTTGTCCAGTTTTGCTATGAAGATTGTGTCGTCAGATGATTTGGGGAATGTACCCTCTATGCTATTTCCTGGAAGAATTTGTGTGGTCTAGGAATTTAAGTGTCTTGCTGGAGAAGCCATCTGGCCCAGCTGTGTGCTCACAGAGCTTTAAACTGTGGATTCGTTTGCCTCCACAGTTACATGCCCATTCAGGTTTTTATCTTACATAGCACTTTTGGTATATATGTTGGACTCCTCCTAGGAGATGTCGACTTAAGTTAAATTTTCTAAGCCATGAAACTTTCAGTGGCCCCAGATTTTTTAATCCTGGCTGCTGATCAGTGCTGTGCCTTTTCCTCTTTTTATCCTTGATCAGTTCTTGCCAGGGATGTATCCGTTTTGAGTAGTTATCTAAGACTCAGACCAATTTGAGTCAGCCAGTTTTGGACTTTAGCTTTGTTTCCCTGTTACTGTGCTCTTTGTAATCTCGACTCCTCCACTTTTTTTGGTCGTTGTTTCTTTTCTCATTTGTTAACTTGGTTGTACATGTGCAGACTTGTTTCTAATATAGCATTTAAGGCCAAAAAATTCTCTTTTAGCTGCACCTAGTGATATTTGTATGGCATTTGGTTTGCTGTTTCTTAGTTTAAAATAGTTTTGAATTTTCATTATACAGTAGGTTTTCTTAAGCCAGTGAATTAATTATTTAGAAATTATCACTTGGACATGGGGATTTTCTTGTCTTGTTGTTACGGATTTCTATTATAATTCACTGAATATAATTGTCAGAAAATACCTTGTTTTTTATTGGTTTGAATATGATATTTGCACCATCACCTGGCAGTTGGTTACATGTAGAAGTATTTGTGCTGGGAAAGAATGTGGTTTTTTTGTGATTGCACAGTGCAGTGTGAAGTTTGTTAATTGTGCGGTGATGATCTTCTGCATTCTTACTGGCTCTTTGTTTCCTTGTTCCATCAGTTTCTGAGTCAGACTCAAGATGAGTTTCTTATGCAGAAGAAGTTTTTGTCTGCTCTGCCGGGCTTTCTTTTTCCTGTTTTTGTTTGTTTGTTTGTTTGTATGTTTCTCTCCTTATGGATTACTTGGATGTGTTTAGAATTCCCATCTGATTTGTTCGTAATGTTTTTTAATACATCTCTTTGTATAGTTTTTAGAGGTTACATTTTACATTCTGACGTACCACAGACCACTGGTATTGACGTGTTTTTCATTTGCTTTTCAGTATGCCATCTTAATGTGCCCCCTGTAGTCCAATCATTTTGGGGGGCGAGATGGCTCGTTCTGTGTATTCGTCTCCGCCCGAGCGGCAGCTGCTGCGGCAGGGCCAGGCCCAGTCTGCCGTTGCAGGATGTGGATAGGTTGGACGTGTGTGTTGGCGGGTGGTAGAGTGGATGCGAAGACTCTAGTTTTGCCCTGTATATGGCTAAATTTGCTTTGCTTTTGGTGGTAACGCTTTTAGAGTGTGTGTGTGTGTGTGTGTGTGTGTGTGTGTGTTTAAAAACCTTGTTTCTGTGTAGGTTTACAGCAAGTTGAGAGCAAGGTACAGAGGTTTCCCACATACCCCCTGTGCACAGCCCCCTCCATCATCAGCGCCCCTCGCCAGAGGGACATTTGCTGTAGTCACAGCAAATGCACCAAGTCTGTAGATGACTTTAGGGTTTATTTGAGGTTTTATATGTTATGTGGGTTGGGAGAAATGTATAATTAAATGTGTCTGTTGTGTATCATACGGAGCATCTTCACTGCCCTAAGGTTTCTCTGTCCATCCTGTCCCATGTCCCCAAACCCTGGCAACCACTGATTTTTCACTGTCTCCATAGTTTGGCCTCTTCCAGAATACCGTGGAGTTGGAATCATACAGCGTTTAGCCTCTGGACTGGCTTTTCCCCCTTGGCAGCGTACATTTGTGTCCCCCCAGCTCTTCTCAGGCTGGGAAGCCCGTTCTGCTCAGCACCAAATAACTGCATCTCCTGGATGGACCACTGTTTATGCAGGCACCTGCCAAGGACGTCTTGTTAGGCAGTTGTGAATAAAGCTGCTGTGACCATGGTTGTGTGTGGTCTTAAGTTCTCAGTTCTTTTAGGTGAACACCAAGGAGCATGAGTGCTAGGTCATATGATAAGAGTACGTTTAAGTTTTTTTTTTTTAAAGACACTGCTAACCTGTTTTTCAAAGTGGCTATACCACTTTACGTTCCCATCAGTGACAAATGAGTGTTTGTGTTCCTCCCCACCTTCGTCAGCATTTGGTGTTGTACATGTTCTGGAGTTCGGATGCTCTGATAGGTGTGCAGTGGTATCTCCTCGTTGTTTTTATGTATTCAGTTTCGCTGCTCTTTTTTAAAACCAGCTTTTTTCTGAAAGTGTACCAGTGTCCTTTCGTTCAGTTTTGAATGTCATCTGATTGAAGTGAAGTAGTCTTGTCTTGGAGTGTTGTGAAAGCAACTTGAGATGGAGGAGGAGAGTTTATTAGATGGAAGAGTTGAAAGCATTTGGCAAAGCTAGTTGCTCTTTGTACTCCTGACCCAGGTTTTCTGCCCTGCAGTCTTTTCTCTCAGATTTGTGGCTGCCGTTTTACCCTCGATAATTTATGTGGGGCCTCTGCCTCTTCGCCCATCGCTTAGTCCCAGGTGCTCCTTACCATCCTGCTNCCAGCTTTTTTCTGAAAGTGTACCAGTGTCCTTTCGTTCAGTTTTGAATGTCATCTGATTGAAGTGAAGTAGTCTTGTCTTGGAGTGTTGTGAAAGCAACTTGAGATGGAGGAGGAGAGTTTATTAGATGGAAGAGTTGAAAGCATTTGGCAAAGCTAGTTGCTCTTTGTACTCCCGACCCAGGTTTTCTGCCCTGCAGTCTTTTCTCTCAGATTTGTGGCTGCCGTTTTACCCTCGATAATTTATGTGGGGCCTCTGCCTCTTGGCCCATCGCTTAGTCCCAGGTGCTCCTTACCATCCTGCTCGCATCCTCCTCAGACTATGCTGGTTGACGTCGGGAAGCATTCATTGTCATAGCTTCAGATTTATTGTTTCTCTTTTCTACATCTTTTGTGCTTTGTATGTGTGTGTTATTATTTACCCTGTTTATTCTGTGTTTCCCCACTGTTTTCCACCTGGAAAAATTCTATTCATCCTTCAGACCTGTGTTTAATATCAAATGTAATTTTAGTGATCCAGGTACCGCTCCCCCGCCTCTGAGCTTTCATCCAGGTTGGTAGCCGTCTGTTTCCCTAATCCCGCCTGCGCGCCGGCGTCCTCCCATCACCCCACGCTCAGGGGTAGAGCTGTTGTCTTCCTCGCTCACACTCTTCCCTGGACTGACTTCCACGAGGGCAAGGTCTATGGTTTTCTAAATCGTGTTTTTCCCAGGGCTTAGCAAAATGCTTAGGACTGGTTAATAATTGAACTAATGAGTTATCAGTTATATAATCTCGACTATGTATATGTTGCCACAGAAGAGAAGGTTCTGTTGTTAAGAAACCGTCAAACTGCGTAACCTCCCCAGACATTAAAGAAGTGGAGGTTAAATAAACAGTGAGGCACTGCTTTCAAGCAGCAGCGTAGTGCAGTGGTCCACAGCGCGCTCTGGAGCTGGGGGCTGTCTTGGTGTGAACTCCAGCTCGGCCGCTTGCTGAATCAGGAGTAAGGCAGCCACCTGCATATACTGGTGATAGAATTTTAAGTTGGTATAGTATTTCTAGAAAGCAGTTTTGTTTTATGTAGTGAAGATTTGCTAACTCCTCATTTCTAATAATTTCATTTTGAACAGTTTCTTAGTAAAATTTGAAATTCAGACTCATGTTTCAAAAGTACTTAAATAGTTTGCAAACAAAATTCTGGTGAAGGGAGAATGATTAAATAAATGTATTGAATGTGATTCAGCAGTTAAGATGTTTGATGTAAATGGCACGGAAGAAGGTTATAATTCAATAGGTAAGATAATCAGTGTTTTAAAACATTATCTTAAATATGTTTTAAAAAATACTAAGCAGATGTTGAGATGCCAACTTGTTTTTGCTGTTGGGTGGGAGACTATAACCTCTGTGAGACTAATTTTTTATTTTTAAAATGGGGTTAACTGCTGACCTGCCGATATTAATTGCTGACAATTAAATGAGGTTCTTTGGGTATCTTGTATTTTTAATAAGCCACATTGTTATTGTTGCCATCTTTTCATTGTAAAATCAATTCTTTTTCCATTAAAGAAGTTCGTTTTACTTTGTTAAATATTAAGAGTCTTCATTTACATGGGGACTTCCAGATCTTTTGTGAGTGGTTTTCATCCCTGTAATTTACCATTTGTACCCAGTTTTCTAGAAGGCAGTTTTCAAATGTCAAATTGTTTTGTGATCTTCGTGATATCGATATGGTTTGGTTTATGCGTTTTCTTTCCTCTTTTATCTCCAGCAACTGGAACAGATCCAGAAGGAGCTGAGTGTTTTGGAAGAGGATATTAAAAGAGTGGAAGTAAGATACCAAGAATTTCTCACCTCTGTAGCTGTTTTTCAGTTCCATGAAGTCGAAATTCCTTTAAATTGCTGCATTAAATTTATGGGCGTGGACTTAACAACAGAAAGTAACAGATGCTACTTTAATTTTGAGAGTGCGTTTTATAGAAGAAGCATCACTTTCTTGATGATGAAGTGCATTCTGAATTTGTTTTCACTTTGATTTATTGCTGTAATTTGGGGGCAGGTTGAAAAAATCACTCGTTTTGTATGTCATCATGTTAATGTAAATCGGCCCCCATGAAACCCTCAATTGTTAATATTAAAATATGTCACGACTTCATTCTTTTAGGTAAACAATTTTTTACTTATTTACTGTGCATTAATTCAATGCTAACATTAATTCAGAAAGAGATATGAGAGCGATCATCAAAAATCTAAGAATTTACAGTGCGATAGAATTTACAGACCCATGGGAGGGTCTTTGAGGGGCTTCAATTACTGTGATGTGAGGTTACTGTTACTGTCTTCAGCTGTATTTAAATGTACTGTATGTTTTTAATTGTTCACATGTGTGACATGCTTCTTTTGCTGGTACATCTTGATTGACGTTGACTTTTCTGTTAGTGGGAGTTCAGTGTCCCGTGTGGCCACTTCTAACCTGTATTTGATCGCACTGAGAGTTTGGATCAGTCAGAAGTGATTCTGCTTGATTGTGGATCTGCAGTGCATTTTAAAGTTTGCCGTTTTCTTATTAATCGAAATGTCCAGCGTAGGGAGGAGGCACGGTTTAGCAGTGATACGTTGTTAAGAGGCCTTTTCCTCTGGGTTAGTGATCAAAACTCGGTGTTTGTCTTTATTTGAAAAGTATTTAAATCAAGAGAAGTGTTGCCTTGTAAAACATTTGCAGAGATATTTGAAAGTGGAGACTGACAGGGTCTGCCCTCCTTTCCCTCTGAGAACTGAGCCCAGTGACGCAGTTACTGTGCCTTTGCCCCAGTTTTTACCAGTGGGTGCCCACCCGGGTCGGCAGGGAGCTAGGTCACTCCTCGGAGTGCGCTGCACTCCGCGTGGAACTGCTGTTGGCCCTTGACCAGCACAGTGTTGGACTGCGCAGGTTGGCTTATGTGCTGGGGTTTCTTTCCAATAAATGCTTCAAATGTGTTTAGTCTTCCTTATGGTTTTCTTAATAACATTTTCTTTCCTCCAGCTTACTTTATTGTAAGAATACAGTGTATAATACATGTAGCATACAGAATATATTTTAATTAATTGACTATGTTATACATAATAAGGCTTCTGGTCAATAGTTGGCTGTTAGTGGTGAAATTTGCAGGAGTCAAAAGTTACAGCAAATACATAGAGAGGTTGGGAGTCAGTGCTCCTGACCCCCACATTGTTTAAGGGCCAACTCTATTTACAATATATATATTTTTGGCATTGGTGGCTTTATTAGTGATTAACAATGTTTATTAAAGAATTTCTAATTTTTTAACAATGTGTACCATATAAAAGGCTTATCTCTTAACTTTTTTAGATATTCTTGCTTCTGCATTCTGGAGAGGAAGGGTTGTTGAGATAAAAGGGATGGATAAAAACCTGGGGTTGGGGAGGAATACACTGTCATGTCTGGTTTTGGTTTGTGCATCTTCTGTATAACTCAAGTAATTACAACTCAGATACTTCTGATTGCAGGAAATGAGTGGCTTGTACTCCCCCGTCAGCGAGGACAGCACAGTGCCTCAGTTCGAAGCCCCCTCTCCGTCACACAGGTACAGAACTTCACACGCGCGATCGTGTAGGGTTCGTTGTCACACGTGCACGTATGCTGCTCGTCCTTGGGGCTTCTTCCACGTGATGTTCAGAACCCCTGAGAAATTACTTTTGGTCATGATCTAGAAATAGGAGATTTAAGTTACCCATCTGGGTGTTTTAATGCTTTGGATTCTTGTGCCAGAGACAGTCACTGAGCAGTATAATGTAATGTTGTGAATTCACTGTTGGATTAAAGGTTCTGTGGATTTCTTGAAATAATGGTCGCTTTTACTATCTTATGAATTAAAAATTCAATGACATTAAAATCCATAGTTTGAGACCACGAAATGGTAGTAACATTAGGGGAAATTTTAATAAAGTAAAACCTTGAGCTTCTCCCACAATTTACTGAATTTGGGGGCAGAGTTCCCCAGAGTGAAGATGAGGGCATTGGGTCAGCTCGTTTAGCTCCCCTGGCGTCTGCTCACAGCTCCTGTTTGTTGTGTCTGTTAAGCCCTCCCATCCGCGCACTCTGTTGGAGCGGGGCTGCGCCTGTCCAGCCCGTGGCTGTTTCCCTGGGTGTCGGAGAATTAACACCTCACTCAAGGTGTGTGGGTACGGTGTGTCTGTGGTTCCTTCTCAACTCGTACTTGATGAAATAAGCACTACCTGAATTGGGGGTGTTTTTGCTTGAAATGTTCAAAGTGTAACGATTTTACGTTTTTAACTTGCTAATCCATTTACACTAATGGTCCAATGGAGGCTTTTTAGACGAATAGACAGTCTAATATCAGTATAAGAGCTTAGCCAGCCTTCGGAACCTGTCAATTGAGGATCGCTCCTGTGGGTCTGGTTTGGGCCCACGTGTGGGGAAAGGGGCCCGGCGGGTGCTCTGGGTGAAGAGCATCCCGGGATGCTCGCTGTTTGCCCCGTTTGCCGGTGTGTTCGTATCCTTGTGGGTCCGAGTCGATTCTGCAGTCACTTCAGCTGTGCAGTCCCGCTTGTTTTTCTCCAACCTTAACTTTATTCAAAACACTTTGGCACAACTCAGTCTCTGGTATATTGTTATTTTTAAGCTTAGCATTCACTTTCTAGTATACATGGGATCTTTGTCCATGGAATATTTATTATGTGAGAGCATGCAGGCAAGCAAGGGTGGTCAGATCACAAAATACTCACTAAGAAACGGACAGTTCCCATCATATATCCCTCTCTGATAGTAGCATGTCTTTGTGTCTGTTGTGTCCAGGTCCTTGTTACCCAGTCTCTTCCTGATGGTTTTTAGTGGCATGGGATGCGATGTATTATATTCATGTAACGGGATCTGTTGATTCAGTGCCCCTGACGTGCCTGACACTGTTCTAGATGTTCGATCTAGTTGGCAGAACCCCTGTCCTGTGATACCTGCCTTTGCGAGGCCTGCTGTACGTGTGGAGGTTGGGGAAGATGCTACATAAGCCAATTTGTAATGCAGTTGTAGATGACATATAAGTAGTACCTGCGGAGACAATGGTAGACATGCTAGGGGTTTGCAGAGGATTCTGTTTTAGTTTGCTTAGTCAGGCTTCTCCAAGGAGCTGGCATTTAAGAGGACACACGAATGGAGTGTAAATATGATTGAAAGTCATGAGGGAGTTTTGAGCAGGATGTAATTTAGATTTTAAAATACATGCTGGGGTTTCCATGTGGAGGCTAGAGGAGAGCTGTGTCCCTTTCAGCCCCTGCCACTGGAAGCTAGAGGAGGGTTAGGGAGCACTGCAGCCATCCAGAGCAGAGGAGACGAGGCTGGGAGTTGGACTTCATCGGTGGGACAGGCGAGAATTGGCGGCATTGTAAAGGAGCATGTCTCGTAAAAGATACAGGGCTCCTTGAAATCTGTGAAAGCGCTGTGGGAAATTTGCTAAAATACTGTATTAGCTGTTGTCAGATGAGATTCTGGCAGACTGGGGAATAGTGGAAGGAGAGAAAATAGGCAGACGTGATATTTCCTTCAAAAGAGTGTTTTGACATTTTATTAAAATAAGTACTTTGAATATTCATCAAAATTTGAGAGAGACACTTGGGGAAAATGGTGTTGCCCTTAAGCATTCTTGGAAAACGATCCTTAAGTTTGGGGTGTGAACCTGAGCATGCTGGGAGGAGTGTCATGTTAAACTATCAGTATCTGATTTTTCTTTATTTCTAAAAACTAGTATGTAGTTGCAATTGTAACTTCCCCTCATAATTGTTAGCTCATATTATTTAAATACCAGACAGTTTTTGTTTTTATTCCTCACTGTAATGTTTTGGTTTCTCTTTTGAGCAGGTTTAGTTTTTTAAAGGCCTGTTTGTGGTTTCACTTATTTCTCTAATGAGAAGCTTCTTTACGTGTCAGGTCATTGGATCCCTTACCCCCCAGATTCTGGGTTTATGAGCAGAGTATGCACTGAGATGAAAAGAGAAGGGCAGACAACGCCTCCCCCTCGCTCGGGATCCCGTCTTCTCTGGGTCAGGATCAGCTGCAGTCGCCATGTCCTGACGGCCCTCTTCCTGCTGCCTGTTTAGACTCGGGGTCACACGGAGTCGGGCGGTGGGTTTAACTGCCCTCCCACTAGTTCGATCTGATCGTGTTCCTCGCCTGCGTGAAATCCTTCGGTGGCTTTCCACTGTATGCGAACTGTTCAGAGCCAGCTGTTCTGCGTGGCCCTTCACACTCACCCGTGCCCTGCCTACTATTTTTGCGTGTTGGAATTGAATTGAACTCCCAAAACAGGTTGCTAGGTACCTTTACATATACTGTTCTTTTTACCTAGAAACTTCCTGGATTCATCTCTCACATAGCTTCTCCCTAAGCTTAGGTGATTACAGATATATTTTAAGAAATCTCTGCTACACATGCACGGGGCACTTTTGAACATAAATGATGTTTTGCTATATTTTAAAGAAGTTTATCTGGTGTGTAGGAGAAGCAGTGAAAGCGGTTGATTGTTTTATTGTTGGGAGCACAAGGGATACCTGCCTTAACTCTGACCCTGTTCCATGCAAAGGAGTTGAACTTGGTGTCATAGGTGAGGGAGGACCATGCAAGAATCTTACAGAATTTTTAACTTGAACTAAAACAAAAAGAACACAAAATGTGTAAATCAAACTTCCTTGGCAATAATAGAGAAGGTACCCATCTTCTGTAATTTCTTATGAAGTTCATAGGTAATAGGTAGCATGTTATGAAAACCACTTTTGAAACAGTGTAAGTTCATTTATTTAGAATATTTGAAGAATTTATTCTTAGTGATTCACCAGTTTGGGGGGTGTATTGGGCATCTATAAAACCCCATTCCAGGCCCTGGGGACACAGCTGTGAGTGTGACAGACCCTGGGACCCTGCTGGAGGGATTTTTCAGCCTGAGGGTGAGAAGTTATGCTGGCAAGTCAGTTCTTCTGCTTAAAATATGATGTGAATAGACTTTCAGTTCCAAGAATTAAAATAATGAAATGAATTTTAACTCTGAAACTTTAGTAGTCATACTTGATTAGTAGGCATTCCAGGACTTTTTGAAAACACCTTTAAGTCCTTTATATAAACTGTCGTCACTGCTTGATGAAGTTATTGACAGTCTCTCCCAGTTCTGAATTCCACGGTGCAAGCAGGCCACATTTCCCTGTGCGCGAGTATCTGTCAAGACTTAGGTTTGAAATACAGATTTTTGAGCCTCGCTCCCACCTGGTCATTAGGTCTGGGTGGTTTCTGGAGATTCCGATGCAGCCATGGGCCCTGGCTGGTGTGGCTCAGTGGGTTGGAGTGTCGTCCCATAGACTGAAAGGTCGTGGGTTCGATTCCGGGTTGGGCTACAAGGCATCCGATCAATGTTTCTCTCCCTCTCTCTTCTCCTGCCATCCCCTCTCTAAGCATGTCCTGGGGTGAGGATAGAACAAAAGCAAATTTTTTAAAATGCAGGGTTGCATCATACTTTAAAAATATGTAAACACTAGTTTGGTAGAGAATATGTATTACTGACATTTTTTAAATCCTTAAATCAGATATGCTGATTTTCTCTTTCATAAAAGCTCAGATATTCAACACTAAAGTTTTTTAACTGTCTTTAAACTTCATATTTGGGGAGGATCTGGTAAGGATATCTAATTATTTTACTCTCTGCTCTATAAAGTCGCATATCTTTCTTTAAGGTCCTAAACCTGGCCCAAATCAAGTTCCTCGGCTTGGGAGAGCCAGAAAAGTTAAAGTTAAGTCAAGAGGAGGGCTGTGTTTATTTGCAAAAGCTGTAACTGTCAGATTAAGACAGCGTCTGTGTCTTAGGTGTCATGTTATAGTGTACACGCATCAGCTAATAGAGCCCTCTGGGCAAATGCCCTGTGGCTGGCAGGGTTTTTCATCCTCATTTTTGCAGGTGAGGAGTTGAGGCACAGAGGCGAAGGGATTTGCCCAGCATCACACCGTTAGTGCACGCCAGCACCCCGACGCAGGCGTACAGCCTTGGCGGGTGAAAGGGTTTGGGCAGAGTTGAGAATGAAACTGTGAAAGGCAGACAAGTGGAAACTTTCGGTTAGAAATGGCAGAGCAGTGAGTGACTCTTCAGGACGAGAACACGCGTGTCACTCCGGCGGTCTTACACTCGGACCCTGGGGTTACACTGGCTGAGTTCAAGTTTCAGCTCCACAGATCTTTAGCAGTTTGACCGTAGGCAAATTTATTAACTTCACTACACTTCTGTTTCTCATCTGCAAGAGGAGGGTGATAATGCCTATCTTGATTGATATAACATGATGGTATGTGTAGGAAATGAGAATACTGTCTGACACGTAATACACACTCAATAAATGTTAGCTGCGGCCGTCGTTGTCGTCCTCAGTAGACAGACCGGTCACACTGATGGTGAAGGACTTGTTTGCACAGCTGTGTCACGTGTTAAAGGGGGTGTGGAATTGGAGAGGGAGAGGCCAACAGGAAGACTCATTTCCAGCATCTCCCTTGTGAGCTACCTGCAAAATTGGGGCCACAGAACTTTTGATGGTTTAGTAAATGGGATTTAACCTTTAATTTGAAATTCAGTGCTCCAGTTCTTAAAGGACATAATTCGTGTATCACTGTAGCAGAGAAGAAGCTCTGTGTTAAGTAACTGACAGCAAACATTATTCTGAGAAAAAGGTGATTAGCCCTGATCCGCTTGTAACAGTAAGGATTATTGCTTTGGATATAAAGCAATAAAATAGTGACAAACTACTGGTTTAAAAAATTAAAACCATACTCAATTTTAATTAATCATTACTAAAATTTATAAGTTAGATTATTCTCATGTCACATGTTGCTTAGTATGTTTTAGGGAACTGGTTTAATAATTTTATGTAGAATATTGGTAAGGAACATGTTTTGGCTCTGGCTGCATATGGTTTATTAAATGTAAAGTTTATTTTTCTCTGTCTTAAGTTTATACTAGTGAAAAAAATCATGACAGCAGTTAGTCTAATTTCCTGTGTATACAGCTTTTCTTGATCCATTTAATTCCCTTAATTGAAACCTTATATTTATTTTCTGTATGTTGTCTTAAATGACCTCTTTTGCTAACAGTTTAAAAATTCTGCATAATTAACTAATGTCGTGTTTGTTAATGACTCAAAGGAGGTGTCCTTTTTCAAATACAAGCCCAATCTAAAGTTAGTCACCTGTTATTTTTACCAAGAGTGAACTGTTTTCTCTCAGCCTCCTACACCTTGCAGAGAGAGCTTATATTAAAAAATTGACTGAAGTCTTAATTATGAAGTGTGCATCTTTGCTTTGGAAGCAGATGATTTAAGTGAGAGTTGTGTGACATCTAGTCGTAAGTGACTGTGAGTTTCCTTTCTGACCCCAGTCAACGGCACGTCGTCTTCAGCGGAGCTTCTGCTTGTCCACGGCCAGACGGGGGCGGGGGCGGTGTTCTTTGTCGGTGTTCTTTGTCGGCTCACTCTCCCCACCTCAATGAACATGTGCTGTCCTTAACTCAGCTTTAGTCACTACCCTGACACTGGCTTTTTGATGTCTTTATTAAGTTTTTATAACGTATTGACGTGGACTTGAACCAACTGATGATTCTATTTTATATTTATAGGTTGCTGTTTTTCATGCTTTTCCTTAATTGTGTCTAGCATGGTGGTTCAGAGTAGACCCTGACCCTGACTGCGTGGGTTGGAACCCCTAACTCTGCTATTTGCTAACTTTGTTACCTTGGGCCAAATATGTTACCTCTCCCAGCCTGAGTTTCCTCCCTTGAGACGTTGGAGGGAAAATAGTGTCTACATGAGAGATACGAGGTGGAAATTACTTAGGCCAACGCCTGGGCGTAGTAAACGCTTGGTAAGTGGTGGCTGTTACTGTCTCTGAAGTCGACTGTGGCCGACTTCAAGTTAGGGACACAGCGGCCGAATCAGGAGGGCCCAGCCCAGTCACTGCGTTCTGATGCACTCTTCAGATCAGGTGACTTCACACACACACACACACACACACACACACACTCTCTCTCTCTCTCTCACACTCACACTCACACTTATACCCATCCATTTAACAAGCAGAATCAGAGAGCTTTATTTTACAGATTCCTTCCGTCTCTATGCAGATACAAGCTTTTATTAGTGAATACAATTAAAACCTGATGTAAAATAAATTGTAAACTCTGCAGATATTCTAAAACACTATTCAGAACTTGTAATTTGAATATCTTCCACAAATTAATGAGTATTTTTATTGAATTTGGGGGTGAAATTAGTTAATAAAATTATATAGGCTTCAGGCATACAGTTCTATAGTACATTGTCTGTATATTTTGTGTTCACCACCCCAAATCAAGTCTCCTTCCATCACCATTTATCCCCCCTTTACTGTCTTAAATCTCCCCCACCCTCCTCTTTCCCTCTGGTAATCTCCATACTGGAGTCTGTATCTGGTGAGTATTTAACATGTACTTGAAATGTTGTTATCTCACTATACATTAATACACTAATATATCAGTACCATTGTTCAGACTTGTGGTCAAAGAAATCTGAATTATAACACCATGAAAATCATATCTAGAAATTGCTCCATTCTGTCGACCTCTAAATATGCAGCTACATACTTTTTATTGATGTGTATGCAGATGCTAGGGGGTTGGGTTTTACTGGTGAAAGTAACAGAGAGATTTTTTTAATGCACAGAACCTCTTCATTTTTAACCCCGCTAGTCCCTGGGTGCGGTACACTGAAACTAGCATGGGATCTTATCCTACAATGCGTGACTTTGCAAGCAAGCTAAGCGTTGCTTACATTTCATTAGAAGAAACCCATTGGAAGCTTGTGTTAATAACCCTTTAATGTTCACTGTGAGTGTTCAGAAGGCTCTTTCTTGTAGACTTGAGTCTGACCACAGGGACAGTGAGGGACACGATGACTTGAGCTCCATTCCTGTGTGCTGCTTTTTAAAAAGACTGCTGTGAGGACAGTCTCATCTGCTTTGTTATATTTTTGGAAATATATAAGAGAGGTTGAATGTTATTAACTAATTTTATTAGTAGAAGGTAAAATTTTTTGAATTTTAAACATTTTTTGGCATTTTACTGAGAACTCAATACACTTATTTAAATCTCACACCTCTGTGAAGTGCTTTCCTCGTTCAATAGATGGAGAAAGTAGAGGCCAATTAATATCAGTAACTTGCCTAGAGTCATTGAACCACTAAGGGATGAAACTCAAACCCACTCTGAGCTCCTAAGAGTGCCTCTCATGTTGCAGTCTTTGAGGATGTTTGAGTACTGAAGTAAAATAGTTATTATATGTATTCATGTAGAGAGGGCCATTTTGATTGGGACCCTCAATTGCTTAAATTTGTCAGGGTAGACAAGAATAAACGTTTCTGTAGTAGAAACTGTAAACGGCATTTGGCTCATCACAGGTGTGATGTATCTGTTATGCCGTTTTCAGGTGTTAATGTTCTTCATAGACTGGTTTGTTTTGTTTGTAAAGGTGGGGAAGTCACGGGAGCGATGAAGTGATAAGGAGAAGGTGGTGGGATAGAAGTAGCAGGGAGAAGACGGTCTGGGCTTCCAGAGTCTAGAGTTAGGTAGGAGAGTGCACAGACGACCGCCCACATGCAAAGGACCAGCACAGAACACAGATTCTGTGTGACCAGAGCAGACAGGCGGTATATAGCCGTTAGATTCTGAAAGGAAGATTATTGGTATTTTACCCTCTATTCCATTCTTTTGGGAGTTTTCTTTCATGTGAGATGATTATCATCCCATTTGGGATCTGGAAGGGATTCTAGATATTCCAGAGACAAGTGCATCCCCACCCGCCTCACTCGGCAGATGGGACGCTGAGGGCTGGGAGGTGCTTGTCCGAGGGCACGTGGCCCTTCAGTGCCCGGCAGCGTCTGCTGACCGTCGTGGCGCCGTGCTCGTTCCCACTGCCCCTCCTTCGATAGGCAGCCCACTAACCTGCCCGCCCGCCTGCCACCGAGTCACACACATCTGTGTCCACCCCTGTCCCGGGACCATGTCCCGTTGACATTCTTTCACGGTCTACATGTTTCACACCGAGGGGTGTAGGAGTAAATTGTTGAAATACTTGCTGACTTACTTTGCTTAAGGGTTATGGATTTATTTTATGTCTATTAGTGATAAATATTTTCTTTGCTTAGAAATTGAAGTATTGGATTTATATATTTTAGTTTTACTTTCTTTGTTGCTAGAATAATGTAAACCCCTGAAATCACGTTTTTTTCTCTTCATTTTACAGTAGTATTATTGATTCCACAGAGTACAGCCAACCTCCGGGTTTCAGTGGCAGTTCTCAGGTAAATTACGCAGTTAACAATGTGTTTTCGTGGTACCATCAGTGTAACCATCTGAGTCATGAAATCCAAGGTCGGTTCGCTGGGATGTCCTGACACAGGGGCTGCGTTCTGACTGCGGCGGTGTTGGTTAGACTCCAGCAGCTCTGACGCACAACCAGCTACTTATTTGCTCATTAGTGAGTTAAAAAAAATTTTAAGTGTACTGATAAAAGTCCTGTCAGGTGTTGAGAAGAGGGAAATACTGTAAGAGGGAATTATGAACAGCCAGGGTACTGTTTCGAGGATAAGATCATTATAATGTGTTGATGGATTGATGACTCATCATGATGTTTCTCTGCGGAAAGTAAACTCTAGGTTCGAGTAAAATAAACTCTAGCTTCCCCTTCTAATTAACTGTAAGATTATTTTGACTCTACTTTGTTCATCTCTGATTTGGGGGATGCTGATATTTGTCAAATCTAACTGAGGCTGGACCTTTTGAAAAAAGTTTCTCTATTCAAATAATTTCAGATTTTGAGAAAAGTTACAAGAGTGATAAAAAGAATTTTTATATTCTTTATTCAGGTTGTTCAGATGCTAACATTTTATCACATTTGCTTGTCATTCTCATTCTTTCTCTCTTTTGCATATAAGTTTTTGTCTGGTTTGTTTGAAGAAGGTACAGACATAACGTTCCTTTGCCTCTCAGTACGTCAGTGTGTATTTCCTTCAAATCAAGGATATTGTCTTAAATAATTACAATATAATTTTAAAATTCAAGAAGTTCACTTTTTTGCCATTTTAATTTTCATTTCGATCTTCTTTTTTTTATATAATTCCCTTTAGCATTTCAGATAATAATGGCCTGGTGATGATGAACTCCTTTAGTTTCTCATTGTCTGGGAGGTGCCTTATCTGCTGCTCAGGGCTAAATGATAGCTTTGCTGGATGGAGTGCACAGTCGGTCCTTGCTCTTTATCACTTTGAATACTTCTTGCCAGTCCCTTGTAGCTTACAAAGGTCTTTTTTTTTCTTTTTAAGAAAAAAGCTGACAGTCTTACAGGAACTCCTTTGTAGTAACTGTCTGCTTTTCTTTTGCTGCTTTTAGGATGCTCCCTTTATCTTTAACCTTTGGCATTTTAATTGTGGTGTGTTTTGGTGTGGTCCTCCGTGGGTCCATCTTGTGTGGGAGACTCTACGCTTTCTGGACTTGCATGTCTATTTCCTTTGCCAAATTAAGGAAGTTTTCTTTCATTATTGTATTTAATGGGTATTATACTAAAGTTTTCTTTCATAATTGTATTATAGTGGGTTTCAAATAAGTTTTCAAGTTCTTGCTCTTTCTCTTCTCCTTCTGGCACCCCTACGATTGATTCAGACGTTGGTACCTTTAAAGTTGCCCCAGAGGTTCCTAAGCCTTTCCTTGTTCTTTTGAATTTTTTCTTCCTACTGTTCTGATTGAATGTTTTTCCTTTCCTTGTGTTCCAAATTGTTGATTTGATTCTCAGCTTCATCCTTTCCTCTGTTAGGTCTCTGTGTATTTTTCCTTATTTCACTTACTGTAACCTTCCTTTCTGCCTGGGTCTTTTTTATGATGTTGAAGTACCCAGTGAGTTCCTGGAGCATCCTGATAACCCATGTTTTGAGCTCTGCATCTGATATGTTGATTATCCCCGTTTCACTTAGTTCTTTTTCTGGGGTTTTGTTCTGTTCTGTCTTATATAATCACAATATAATTTTAAAATTAAAGAAGTTAATGTTTTTACAGTGCTATTTATAATTTCTGTACCTTACTCGACTTTTACAAATTAACCTCATATTATCCTTTATAGTAAAAGGAAAAAAATGAGGCATTTTAAAATAGATGTTTATTTGTGTATTCAGCTTGTGTGGTAGTATACTTATTTTTATCATTGTGAGAAGAAAATGTTTTTGATCATACAGTTTTTGTTTGTGTAATTCTAATGTGATGAACTTTTTATTATTATATGTAGGAAGAGTATATATTTGTTTCTTTTTTGATTATTTGGTTTGACTATGTTTAGATTTTACAAAAATGGTACCATAGTATATCATTTTCTGAGACTTATGTTTTTAAAGATTCATTCTCCTGTCTGTGGCTGTAGTTGATTCCTCTTCACTGTGTGTAGTATTCCATGTTGTTACTATACAACAATTTATCAGTCGTCCGATTTATATATAGTTGACATATTGCTGTGGTTTTTGTTTTTGCTCTTAAGAGCATCTTTGTGCATGTCTCCTGATGCACAAATGCGAGACTTTTCTTTAGATTTTGTACCTATGAGAGGAAGTGAGGGTTATTTGGTATACACATCAATATTTTTGTATTTTGATAGAATATCAGTTGTTTTTCAAAGTCATTTTATTAATTTAAAACTCATACTGCAGGTTTATGTGAGTTCCAGTTTTTCCACATTCTTATTAATAATTAGTACTGTTGAATTTCCAAACAATTGCCACTTTAATGGGTGATAAATAGAACTTTGTTGGAGTTTTATTTTTTATTTTCCTGTCACTATAAGGTGACATCTTTTGTGTTATGGCTGTTCGTGTTTTATCTTCTGTGAAATGCCTTTCATGTCTTCTCACATTTTTTATTAGTCTTTTTCTTATTTACTTGCAGGAGTCTTTTAAAAATGTGTTCAGGATACTAACAATTTGTTCCTTATGTGTTGTGTGTGGGTTATGATCTTTAGTAGAATTTCTGTGTCTGTATTCAGTTCTGGGAAATTTTCAGCATCACTTCTTTAAATATTTCTTTTCAGTCTATTACTCTTTTTCTGAGTGTCTTGAGTATTTAAAACTTACTGTTTTTTATCTCTTATCCTCTCAGATTTTCCATATGCTTGCCTTTTATCTTTTATTCTAGGTAAAACTTTTAATTCCTTCAGATTTATAAACCAGCTTGCACATTCTCTTTCCCGAGGTCTCCAAACCTCGGTTCTAGTTCTTGTCCCTGTGTAGGTGTTGGAGCCCAGGTGGGTGCTGCGGTCCTCTTTCTGCCGCCTGCACCCTGGATCCTTTTACCGTCCCTCTCGGAGTTCATCTTCCTGGTTAGTTGTTTGTCTGGTTTTTCTTGGAAATTGTCTTTCTGAGTCGTGATTCAAGCACAGCTTTAAAATGTGGCTGTTACCTGCCATCTAGTTTTAGCAGGAGTTCACTTTAATGTTGTGGGCATAATAATGCTTTAATATTTCTTGCTTAATACATTTGCAATTGCTGCATAGTTATCAGTGAGCTTGTAGCATCTCTGAAGCTCTCATTATGTATCTTATCTCTGTATCTGTTTCTATGTCCCAAGCATAGTAGTTAATAACTATTTTTAGAAGAATTGTTTTATCTTTTGAATTAACATGGTGTAGGCAATATATACCCTTGGCCCTTGAACAACACTGGGGATCACACATTTGTATGTTAGATGCATTACTGCATTTTGCCATGTGTAGTGTGCTCCCACGTATAACACGCACCTGTGTTTTTGGCCCACACTTTCAGGAAAGTATCTGTCATTTCAATTTTTTAGTTCTGTTTTTTTTATTTATGTTTATTTATGTATATTTAGAAATAAAACTGACCATCTCATTCCAGGGTATTTTGCATATGGATATTGTTACTGCTTTCTAGAGTTACACTTTAACACATAAGCCTAAATAAAAGAATTAAAAACACTTATATAGATACAAAATTAGTACTAACCATGTGTAATGTGCATCCTTATTTTTCCCTCAAAAATTTGGGCAAAAAACTGTGCATTATGCACAGCAAAATACGATATGTGCTATTATATACTATATTCTTACAATAAAATAGAGAAAATGTTCTTAAAATCATAAGGAAGAGAAAATATATTTACAGTATTTATTGAGGAATCTGCATATAAATGGACCTTTGCAGCTCAAACTTGTGTTGTATATGTCAAACTATTTAGTGCATGCATATTACTGACCCTTAGTCTAATATTTAATTTTAACTTAAATACATATTCTATACAGTCAAGCACTGTTCTGTTCAAAGGAGACAAAGGTACAGTTATAGAGATAATGAAAATAGTTTTATTTTGATAATTGTTTTCTGACAATTTCTGCATGTTAAAATTCTTAAAATTCTGAATTTTAGAATGGCAGTTACAGTGGGTTTTATCTTTACTTAATTCGGAGAATTGAAAGAAGCTTCTCATCTTAGTTTTATAAAATTGGCCTTACAAACCTATTTTCACTTGGAAAATGAGAACTATGGGTTTTATTTGCCATTTGTAATTATTCTAATATGATGAACTTTTTGTTCCTTTGTGCAGAAAAAGAGTTATGTGTTTTTCTCAGTTATTTGTGTCTTTTCTCGTTAATCCCCTTAGACAAAGAAGCAGCCGTGGTACAACAGCACATTAGCCTCTAGACGGAAACGACTCACTGCTCATTTCGAAGACCTAGAGCAGTGTTACTTCTCTACAAGGATGTCTCGAATCTCAGGTACACACTCAGGAGTTCTTAAAATGTCTCATATTTGTATTTCAGGTCCACTTCTAGCTTTCTGTGCTGATTCATGGGAGGTACTGTTTGTAAGCGAAAGTGTGTGTTTTGACACAGTCCACCGGAGCACTGTGAAGGTTCTTAGAGATCTTAAAGAATGTGGCCTTCCCATAGCTAGTTTTCCCATACTCTTCCTGTGTTTGGAATTTTTAATCTTTAGACAGTGAACTATATAAAGTTTTGAAAAAGTTGGCCATGAATATGTTCCAGCTAGCAAAAATAAGTTCCATTCAGTTGCCTCCTGTTATTCAATGTTTATTAAATTCTAGGCCCTGTCTTCTGTGCTAAGAATGAAAAGGTGTAAGAACTGGTTCTTGTCAAGGAATAGTATAAACTTAGTGAGGGGAGGCAACAGGTAAATTATTCTATGTGCTATTACATGTTATATAAAGATGCAATGGATGTCATGAGAATGGAGAATAATACCCACTAGCAAAGCTGGGAGTGAAACGGGCCAAATGGAACATGAGAAAATGCGAGAGGGAACAGTGTAGGCAGTTCTGAAGAGTATGTAGTCAAGGCTAGTATTAACGAACTAAAAAGGTAAGCAGCAAGCGTGTTCAAAGCACAGGAAATAACTTATGCAAAGAATGGATGTGAGAGCAGAGAATATTCTTACTGCTTTTTGTTAGCTCTGTGAGCTGTAGCTTTTCTTGGTATATATGCTTACCAAGGAAGTTG
The DNA here is from genome assembly GCF_014824575.4 of Sturnira hondurensis. Classification (NCBI taxonomy): domain Eukaryota; kingdom Metazoa; phylum Chordata; class Mammalia; order Chiroptera; family Phyllostomidae; genus Sturnira; species Sturnira hondurensis. The sequence goes on along the minus strand of NW_028094846.1, from coordinate 7,019,703 downwards.
GGACTTCCGACCCTACAGATTTTTTTTTTTGAAGTTTTGTAGGTGGTGCATATAATTTAGAATGAGTGGTATAACTGCCTGCTCCGTCAGTTGATGTCATGATCAGTACACCTGCTCGAAATGAGGGCAACCAAGAAAAATAATGCCTGATATTTTATTCTTGAAAAATTGGCTTTGGTTTTCTCTTGAGAACTCATGTTTATATTCAGCTAACACACTGCTTAGACCCTTCAGACAAATATCCCTCAAGACTAGTGGAGGAGGAAAAAAGTTTATTAGATTTACACAGCATTTTTCCTATGAAAAACAGGAACAAGCCAAGCTTTGTCGATAAGCATGTTTGAAGTTAACAGTCATCAATTACAGACTTCTGGTTAATAATTGATGGCAGCGTAGACAGACATGGCTTGCCTCTTCACATAGCCACAGCAAAATGACAACCAAAATATAGAAAAACCATCACTCAGAACTGTCAGAAATCTAGTTAAATGGAAGTCTGACAGCTGTGGAATTAAGGAAACCACATCCTTCCAGACTGGTAGGGAAGCAGATGCAGAACAGGCTGGTCCCTCACCCACATTTGGAGGATAAAAATTTGGGAGGGATACCTTGGGACGAGGAGTCCCAGACCCCATGGGGCCCTCCAGCCCAGGATTCCAGTGCCAGGGAGATAAGTCCCACAACTCCTGGCTATAAAAACCAATGGGGATTGAGTAGGTGGAAGAAACTGCTAAAGCCCCAAGCAGTTCTTCTTCAAGAACCCACTCACGGACTCACCTACTCAGACTCACTACCTCTGAGCTCCTGCCCTGGAGTAAGAGCTTGAAAGGCACCAGTGCTGTACCAGGAGAGGCTGAGGTGTTGGCATCAGGGCGAGCAGAGGCCGTTGTCCCTGTTCTAGACCACACCCCCACGTGGCTTACACTGTCCAGCCCACCTTGGAGATCCCTAGGTACTCCGCACCCCTAGGCTGCTCTGGCGTGTGAACAGCTGGTCTGGGCTCATGCATTACAGCTTCCTAAATCCTATCAATCAAGCAACAGCTGGCCTCAGAAGCCCCAATCCTAGTAGTACCCAGCCTAGATTCACGAATTGGCTTTGCCAGGGAATTGCCAAGCCCAGCAAAAGTAGCAGCCATCTCAGATTATTTATAGCTCAGGTAGGGTGGCCCAGGACGAAATACAGGTTGGGGACTGACCATGGCATGCACCACCCAGTGGGCAGCTAAAGACCACATCAGAGCACCACCACCCTGCCCTTGCACAGCTGATTCTTTGTGGAGAGAAAAGGGCTATGGTCAGTGGTCACAGCTAGTCCTTGCAGCTGACTGGCCTGGGTCAATCCCTCCCATAACTTGCCAACAGCAATCAGGACTCAACTACAAGAGGAGGTTGTACTCAGCCCACATGAAGGGCGCACCTTGAGTAACCCAGCTTGGGTGATAGGCGAGGCTATGCCACTGGACCCTACAGGACACCTACATTAGGCCACACTACCAAGACACAGAGTCAAAGCAGCTCTACCTAATACATAGAAGCAAACACAGAGAAGTCTGCCCAAATGAGGAGGCAGAGATACATGGCCCAGATGAAAGAACAGATCAGAACTCCCCAAAAGAGGTAACCAAAATGGAGATAAGCGGTCTCTCAGATGCAGAGTCCACAACACTAGTTCTAATGATGCTCAAGGAACTTAGTGAGGATCTCAACAGCATAAAAAAAGATCCAGTCAGAAACAAAGAATTCACTAATTGAAACAAAGAACAATTTACAGGGAAACGGAAACACAATGGATAAAGTTGAGAATCACAAATCAAGATTTGGAACATAAGGAACCAAAAAACAACCAATCAGAACAACAAGAAAAAAGAATCCAAAAAAACAAAGATAGTAAAAGTAGCCTCTAAGACAACTTCAAGAAGGCTAACATTTGTATGTTAAGGTTATCAGAAGGAGAAGAGAAAGAGCAAGAAATTGGAAATCTATTTGAAAAAATAATGAGAGAAAACTTTCTTAATTTGGTGAAGGAAATAAACATGCAAGTCCAGGAAGCTCAGAGTCCCAAACAAGATGGATGCAAAGAGGCCCACTCCCAGACACACACTAGTTAGAATGCCAAAGGTTAAAGATAAGGAGAACACCTTAAAAGTCGCAAGAGAAGAGAAGTTAGCCACCTACAGGGGAGTTTTGATGAGAATATCAGCTGATTTCTCAACAGAAGCTTTGTAGGCTAGAAGGGATAGGCAAGAAATTTTCAAAGTCATGAAATTCAGGGAACTTCAGCCAAGATTGCTCTACCCAGCAAAGCCATCATATAGAATCTAAGGGCAGATAAAGAGCTTCCCAGACAAGAACAAACTAAAGGAGTTCATCACCACCAAACCATTATTATATGAAATGTTAAAGGAACTTATGTAAAGAAAAGAGGATGAAAACTATGAGCAATAAAATGGCAAAAAATATAAATCTATCCATTGTTGAATCTAAAAAACAAACTAAGCAAACAAGAAGAACAGAGACAGAGTCATGAGTGTGGAGAGCATTTTTTGGTTGCCAGATGGGAGGGGGAATGGGTGAAGAGGTGAGGAGATTAAGAACAAATAGGTAGTTACAGAATAGCCATGGGCATGTAAAGTATGGTATAGGAAAGGGAGTAGCCAAAGAACTTACATGGGTGGAGTGAGGGGCAAAGGGGGAAAAGTCAGGGCAACTGTAGTAGCATCATCAATAAACTGTTATTTTTTAAAAAGCTATGCAGATGGAGTATTTTTATTTTCTTGCCTGAGAATTGAGTCCTTTTTTAAGCCTCTGTAATTAGTCTATAAATTGTAACAGGAAACTATGAAACTGAAAGTGGTGTGAGACTTGCATTCTGATAGAGGGTTCGTGTTAACCCCTTCCGATGTCATCCGTCAGTGTGTGATGTTGGAATGCAAACACAGGTTAAAATAAGAGAAATCTGTAATAGAGATTGGGGTAGGCTATTCATTACTAATAATTCTTAGGTAAGATCCTGACCAATCTGGTGAAGTTGGGCAGAGTCCTGTGAAGCCAAAGGTTGCCTGTTCTGATGCAGGTCAGGGCACAGGCATGTGTTGCGGGCCCAGCCCCTGGTTGAGGTGTGTGCAAGAGGCAACCGATTAGTGTTTCTCTCTCACATCAACGTTTCTCTCCCTCTTTCCCCTTGCCTTGCCCTCTTTCTAAAAATAAATAAAATCTTAAAAAATAAAAAATTTTAAAGACATGCTATGGGATAGTAAAGATAATCATAAACAAATGTAGTGTATTTTGGGGATGCAGTTTTACAGGAACGTAGAATGTAAGACCAGGGGGGAGTTTAGATTTTTGTCTTTGTGGACATGGCTGTATCATACTCAACACGCGCTGCTGTCCTTAGGAATCTCGAGCGTATCTCATCAGATGTGCAGTTGACTACACGCCATGTTGCTGAATACGGATTTCCTTCTAGGCTAAAAGTTTGTTCTTTTGTGTGTTTTCGAGTGAGAATCCACCCCACACCTCCCTTCCCTAATTTTTGTTTTCAGCTATGAACACGAAGGATGCAGATTAAGAAACGAATGCCTTGGCTCTCAATTGTAATTGAAAGAGGAGGTAAATTATAAAATATCAGAGGAGGATAAGACAACTAATTAGATACACTTTTAGAAACTAATTTGTAATTAGAATGGGAGAGGTGGTAATGCCAACAGGTATGAACGGTTGTTGACCACAAACCAAGCAAGCAAATGAACTCCTACCTTTTTATAACCAGATAAGTGAAATCTAATTCCTGTACTTCCAGATACTAAAATAACTGTTTTTAGTCCTTTCTGTATAACTTCTGTTGAAAGTAGGTGTTAATGTAATGAGTGGCTGTATGGTGGCCAGAAAATTCTAGAAAGAGATCATGGCTTCAACACAATATACATTCTTGAATGTTTGTGAATTTTATGTACTTAAGGGTTGATGTCAAAATTTAAAAGAATAGATGATTAGCATTAAAATGATTTTAGCCCTGGCTGGTGTAGCTCAGTGGGTTGAGCACCAGGCTGCAAACCAAAGGGCCACCAGTTCAATTCCCAGTCAGGACACATGCCTGGGTTGCAAGCCAGGTCCCCCAGTAGGGGGCATGCAAGAGGCAACCACACATTGATGCTTCTCTCCTTCTCTTTCTCCTTCCCTGCCCCTCTCTAAAAATAAATAAATAAAATCTTTTAAAAATAAGAAGATGATTTTAAATGAATGTCTAAACTAACTGCCGTTCCAGTATTTATTACATTACATGGCTCACAATAATCGGATTATATATAAAAAGAACCAGTAACTATTACATCTGAGCCACTTTGTGGTCATTGATTTTTTGAGAACCAATGAACTGTTACGCCCAAACCACTCTGCAGTACAGTTGATTATTTTTTTGCATGAACCCATGTTTAATTTATAATTTGTTGAATTTCCTGAGAGTAATTTTTGTGCAGCAGGAGCTTCATCTCAGTAACATTATAGTGTTGCTGGCTAATTTGTTCCTTTTGCAGTTTTTAGAATAGAAACAGTACACACTGGGCTTTTAAAATATGGGTTGTTAATGAATTTGCCAAATGAGTGCTTAAATCTTTAAAGATTAAAATATCAGGGACAGAAACTTAGTTTCCTCAAGTAATTGGGTTCCATTACAGGGTGGGGCAAAAAAATAATTGTGAGTATGCGAAACAGAGTTTATTTTATATTATTTATTAGTTACTGTATTTAATTTTCTATACAAGCAACTGTAAACCTACTTTTGCCTACTACCCTGTATAATCAAGGTCTTTATATCAACAATTATCTTCAAAATAAGCTACCATCTCCAGATAAAAGAAATACTTTTCTGTGTATTATACATTATAGTAACTCTTCGCTTAGTGGTTCTTATATATATTTTAATTTTATTATGCATACTGTCATTTTCAGAGGACATTTAGGAAGGGAGATCATGAAAGTTGCCTCGGAAAAGTTGTATGTGGGTGTGTAAATGTGTATGAGTTTAGAGGAAAGAAGAAAGGATGAAAACACACTTTTGTAACAGGCTTACTTCGGATTGGAGTCTAGGAAGCTCACTCAAGTAATTGTGTGTTTTTACTTTTCACATTTTGGAAAGGAAAAATAAAGTCCAAACTTTAAGCAATTTGTGAAACAGTGATTTTTTAAAATGTATGCCCCTACTGTAGGCCTTTTTCTAGATTGGAGAATACATTGGCTTTGTTCTCAGGTCCTTCATAAGTTGACTAAGCGATTTAAATTCCTCATAACGCGTTGCGAATGGTTTACTGAAATGCAGGTTAGTCCAAGCCTTCTGTTGGGTGGACTGTTGCTTTCCGCCTGGAACTGTTGCACGCCCAGACGTGCAGGACTGAGTGGACTCACAGCCGTGACCTGCACTGGGTTCGAGAATCAGTAATTTAAACATGGCAGCTTTCTCCTCTCTTCCTGTAATTGGATTTGAAACACTTGACAGTATTACCTGAATGAATACCTCACTGTTTAAAACTTAACCAGTTACTTTCTTCTAAGTTGCGTTAGTGTAAATTGTGTTCCGAGAGTAAATGAACCTGGGCGCGGAGCCGGGACTCCGTAGGCTTGTTCCTTCAGCGAAGTCACACCCTGGCTGGTGTCTGCGCCCCCCTCACCCTTGCTGTCTCCATCATTGGACTTTGTGTCATTGTAAATGAGTGAACTTTTCTTGATTGGTGGTCCTTTTTTTTTCTTCTTCTTTTACAAGAAATTATTTTTAAAAAGAGAATCAGTGGTTTATTCACATTGGTGTTGAGCCAGTGTCTCTCCAAGAATCACTAAGAAATTTTTATGAAAGTTGAAAGATTAGCTAATTAATTTGAGCATGTAAGTCTTTAAAAAATAGTGGTTAAGAATTGTCTTTATTTAGAAGATGACTCTTAATCTGTGGGTACTGCTCTCTGATGTTGCCGTCATTGATTTCACTTTGTTTTCTCCACGTAGATGACAGTCGGACAGCAAGCCAGCTGGATGACTTTCAGGAATGCTTGTCCAAGTTCACGCGGTATAACTCAGTACGACCTTTGGCCACCCTGTCATACGCTAGCGATCTGTACAATGGCTCCAGCATAGTCTCTAGGTAAGTACTAGAGACTAGGTAAGTCAGGGCAACACCCCTGACTGTCGTCCTTTGCAGGTGTATTTAGGATTCAGTGGAATTCGAGAAGCACTTACGGTTAAGCGTCCGTGTTCTGAAGCCAGGTTGCTGGCCAGGTTTTAGTTCTGTGGCCTAAGGCCAGTTTTGAGTCTCTTCAGCCCTCAGTCTCTTCACCTCTGGAATGGGAGGGTGAATAGCAGCCACCTGGTAGGGTCACAGCTGTGGTCTTGGAATGTCTGTGCTCTGGTGACCAGGTTTGCTCTCCTAATAAGTGCTTATTCTTCTTCGGTTTTCTGGTCACATAGGTACTTAAGTGGTATTATTTTTTCCTTCTATCTTGTCAGATTTTCTATGCAGCCATCTCAGCCTTGAGCTTTCTCTGAGGGAAGATTTTTAAACATAAATTCAGTTTTTAATATATGGAGGGCTAACCAGGTATTCCTTTCTTCTTGATTGAACATTATTTTTGTTTGTCTTTCAAGGAATTTGTTCATTTCACTTAGGTTATTGAATTTATTCACATATAAGTGCTTATAATATTCCTCTATTCTCCTTTTAATATCTTTAAATTCTATAATGTTCCTTTTCTCATCCCTGGCATTACAAATGTGTTTCACATCCCCTACCCACTTAGTAGTCTTGCTTAGAAGTTTATCGGTTTTATTATCTTCTTAGAGAGTCAGCTCTCAGTTTGCTGATGCTGTATGTTTCTGTTTTCTGTTTCATTGATTTCTATTCCTTTTTTTCTTTCTTTGCTTTCTTTAGGTTTAATTTGCCCTTATTTTTTTAGTTTCTTAAGGTTCAAACTGAGTTGAATTCTTCCTTCTGTCTCGTAAATAAGTTGTGTTACACATTTTCCTCCACATGCTGCACTAGCTGTATCCCACAGGTATTGGTGTGGTATCTAATTTTTCCTCCAAAAAATTTTTGTTGTGGTAAAATGCACATAATGTAAAATGTACTATCTCAACAAGTTTCCACTGAGTGACAGTAAAAAAAAAATCCTAAGATCATGTTCCTGTCACCGTTGTCCGTCCCCCTAGCGCACCTCCCAGGTCCTCGGTACCTGACTTGTAAGAGCGGAAGTGGGGACCCGTCTGAACAGCGACTCCTCGTTCCCCCTGCCCACCAGCCCTGGCAGCAGCCGTTCTGCTCTCTGTCTATCTGACTTTGACTGCTCTGCGTGTCCCTCAGGAGCGAAATCAGGCAGTGTGTTTAACGTTTCTGAAAGAAAAATGTCAATATTCAGAGTTTCTTAGGCAGGACAGGTGAAGACGAGTAGGTAGCAGCGAAGGAGAAAGGCACTCAGAGAGTGGAGGGGCCGAGAGGGTTTCCCGGGGCAGTGGTTCTTTGCTTTTCCTAGTGTCTCGTAAACACGTCATTGGTAATAAGTTTATTTTAAAGGCGTTTAATTCCCCTCAAAATAGGACGTTTGACGAAGAATTTTGCTGGGGATGAGGGATGAGACACGTTAGAGATGACAAATATGTTGAATTTGGTGCATTATTTCACTATATTGTAGAAGGAATTATTCTTACTTAAAATTGCAAGATATATATCTACTCCTGGTCATTAATTGCCTTGAGAATCTCACTGAGAGAAAAAGCCAAACCAGAAGAAACTGCTTTAAAAACTAAAAGTTTTCTTCTTTTTCTCATGGGTAGTTTGGGGTTACTTGGTGCCGTAAGCCCACCAGGCGGCGGCATGTGTTTACTTGGACGACGTCTCAGCCAGTTAGACAGTAGGCACAGAAATTAATGCTTCCCGTGAAGTTCATGGAGGACTCATCCCACACACAGCAGTAATGTCATTTTTGCACGTTCTCCTAAATTAGGCATTTGGTAGCCACCAGAGAGGAGTGATTTTTAGAGCCTCATTTAAGCTCTGAAGACTTAGTAGCAATGGCTGTTTCTTGAATTCCTGGTTTGCATTTTACCTACCTAGAGTGTGCTCAATATTAATATACACTCTATGTATAGTTTACAGATTTTAATAGTTTTGCTTACGTTTTCCCAAATTTTTGAAATAGAACTACACCAGACATTAGTAAACTCATAAGAAGAAAATACTTATACATTGCACCGTTCACTGCTGCTGGATCAGTCACTGCACTGTTGACATGGCGTTCGATTGCCAGTTTTAAGACGCCGTTGTATTTTACATGGCGTAGAAAGTATCTCACTAACTCATCTAATTTTTGTGTAAACTGTGGGGTAAAGCATTGTTGTCCATTTCATCCTACATGTGAGCAGTGGAGGTAAGGAGACGTTTTCTAACTCGTCTAAGATTGGCACAACGCCACTGAACAACAGAATGAAGAATCCGACTCCGATACTCTGGTTCTCCAGCTCCGTGAGTCCCTTTGAGACCTGTGGAAACCTTTAGAGAAGTTTCAGAAAACACTTACTGTGAGACACCCAAAAGAATAAGAACTAATTCTTCTGAGTTTCTGGTACTTGGTACCCCTCTTCCTACTATCTTGGCTAACTTGGCTTTAAAATGAACATTTTGGGGGAGGGGTTTAATTTTAATGTAGATACTGTAGTAGTCAGATGCCATTTTTTGCCATAGTTTGAAAATACTTAAATCAGACTTTTTTTTAGCAGACAGTTATAAAGGAGTATTTTCTTAATTAACTTTCAATTTATAATGACAGGCAGTTTTAGTACATTTTTTATTACAGAATCCTATGAGTTTTTATTTGTATTTAAAAACAGCTCTCCAGGTAATTATTGACTTGTTTCCCAAGGAATAAATATGCTTTTCAGGATTGCTAATGTCCCTTTTCTTTTCATCGGATCTTTCTGGTGTTGGGCCATTGGGGTTAGGGACACGAGGGACAGGAGTACAGCTTCCTCGTGGGGAAATTACAAGAATTGCGGGGCCGGCCTTTTAAAGTGTAGTTTAGAACACTGCTCTGGACTTGAAGCCTCGCCCAGGAAGGGCCTCATCTGCCCCCTCCCTGCTGCTTCCCCGGGGCCAGCACAAGCTCGGTGGGCTGTAGTAAATAGTCGTCGAACGAATGGAGAACTCACGCTGCTTCGGGAGAGCCCGGATCGGCAGGGCTCCCGCTGCTGTCCACCTGAATCTGCTGTTACACAGCTGCTGGCTGATGAGTATTTCTTTCAAGAAAGTAGCCCATTTACACTTGTCACCAGTGACACGCAGCGGAGAAATAGATTGGTCCCAACCTAACGTTCATTGAGAAGTCCAAGGCTGGGAGAAAGTGTTGAGATCCCCACTTTCATGCCCATTGAAGCTACGGGCTAAAGGCCAAACACAGTCCAGCTTAAGCTTTGGAAGATGCTCCATCTTTTCACTCTCCTGTAACCTCCACCCTAAAAGTTTCCTTTTCTCACCTCAGTTTCTTTTGTTTTTCCTGTTTGTTTTCCTTCGCCCTTGCCTGTCAGTCGTACGGTGTGAAACCACAAGGTTAAATCCGTTTCACTTACCACCACAAAGAGGATCAGTCGCGTTAGCATTTTGGATTTTAGTAGACTCGTGAAGGTTTGTCACTGATCAGAACACAAAATAGATGCCCCCGACAAAGGTTTAGAATGAGAATGAGCTTCTCAACCTAATGGCGCTCTGCAAGTAATTGAAGTAGAAGAGGACTTAGAACTGTCGGCTATCCAAGAGATAAGAAAGTGGACTAACGGCCGAAGCCGCAATTGAAGGCTACTGTAAGGAGGGTCCCCGCAGTCGGCAGCGTGCAGAGGTGGGCTTGGAAGGGCGTCCTGTTCGGGAGGCCCCTGCCACGTGCCTGAGCCGCCCGGGGAGGCTCTGCCCGTCCTAGACCCTGAGTTGGGAGAAGTGGGTTCGGAAGTCGTTATCTGACTTGTTTTTATTAATCTCTCTTAAGTGTGTGTAGTCTACATTTATTTCGATATTCAGTGTCAGACGTGTTTGGGGTCTTTATTTAGAAGTTAGGTAATGGTTTTGTGGCCAGAAATATGCTGTAGGGACTTAAGCCTTGTTTGCATCAATTGGCCTGTGGTAAAATTGGTTTCATTATATGTCGCTCTGTTTAAAGTCGCAGTTTCCAAGAACCCAGTGATGTCAACTGAGGACTTACACTGTGTCTACTGTTGTGGAGAATGGATGTGAGAGAAGCAAGGTCAGAAGTAGGGCGATCCGAGTGTAGGTGGTGTTGAACTTGTCCCTTGTTGAACCAGTGCATGCTGGTGGCCTGTGGGCCAGGGTGAAGGGGCTGTGATTTGGGGGGTCTCACTTGACAGTTGACACCGAGGTTGTAAATTCATGGAGCTCCAACATTTGCAGGTCAGATAGATGAGGCAGACTGAGAAGGTACTTAGATGAGAATGAAAACTGGGAGGATATGTTGTCATGCAAACCAGACGATACTCCAGTCAAGTGAATACCCTTTTTCGCGTTGCTCTGAGCCACACTCTACTAGAGGTATGCGTTAATCAGCTGTCCTGTGTGACCTGTTGCCCTAATGCTTAATCACTTGACTGATGTCCCTTTTGACAGAGAAGATAGCCAGTTTCCTACATCTTAGTTATGTTTTAAACTATTTAAATACATCAGTTTTTTTACAGTGGTTGACACATTTCAATTGTGAAAGAAAAATGCAGTTTATTTTCATGTTTAAAGTAAGTCTTCACTTCTGGTCAAGATGGAGGCACAGGCAGACATGGCTCAGCTCCTTGCACAATTACAACTTCAAAATTACAACTAAAATACAGAACAGGCATCACTCAGAACTGTCAGAAATTGAGGTGAATGGAAGTCTGATAACTACAGAATTAAAGAAACCACATCCACCCAGACTGGTAGGAGGGGCGCAGACGCAGAACAGGCTGGTCCCACATCCACATGTGGTGGACACAACTTCATGAGGGGTATCTTGGGAGCGAGGAATCCCAGCCCCATGCCAGGCTCCGTAGCCCAGGGTTCCAATGATCAGGAAGATGAGTCCTTATAACTTTTGGCTGCAAAAACCAGCAGGAATTGAGTTGGTGGAAGAAACTTCTGGAGTCCCAAGCAGTTCCCCTTAAAAAACCCACACTCAGACTTACATTCACTCCCTCCGAGCTCCAGCACCAGGGTAGCAGCTTGAAAGGCACCAGTGGCGTATAGGGAGGAACTGGTGAGTCTGGCATCAGGGCGAGAGCTGGGGGGCAGTTTTCTCTCAGACAGAAAGGTGGGCAGAGGCCACTGTTCCTTTCTGAGCTCTCCCCACCACAGAGCTACAAAGCTGGTGGGCCAGCACTGTATCTGAGACTCCATCAATCAGGCTAACACTGTCTGCCCCACCCTGGAGATCCCCAGAGACACCTTCCCACCCAACTTACAGGCCCACCCAAACTATTAACCGACTTTTCCACATGAATGGCCGATTTGGCTCCGGCTTCACACCTTGCTAAATCCTATGAAACAAGCAACAGCTGGCCTCAGTGAGCCCCCAGTCCATATACCTATTGCTAGGTGGCCCCAGGCCCAACACTAGCAGCAGCCAGCCTATATTCACAGTTTGGCTTAGCCTGGAAATCTCCAAGCCCAGCACAAGTAGCAGCCATCTTGGACTGCCTTATAGTTTTTGCAGGGTGGCCTCGGGCAGAACACAGGTCGGGGCTGACCTTGGCCTGCACACCCAGTGGACAACTGCAGACCATTATAGACCACCACCGGCCTGCCCCTGCATAGCTAATCCTCCACGGAGAACAAATGGGGGTGGTCAGTGGTCACAGCCAGTCCTTACAGCTGACTGGCCTAGGTAGATCCCTCCCATTGACCTGCCAATCAAGGCTCAACTACAAGAGGAGGGTGTACTCAGCCCACATGGAATGTGCACCTTGAGGACCCAGGTTGGGCGATAGGAGAGGCTGTGCCACGGGACCCTGCAGGATGCCTACTACATTAGGCCACACTGCCAAGACGCAGAGTCAGAGCAGCTCTACTTCATATATAGAAACGAACACAGGGGGGCAGCCAACATGAAGAGACAAAGAAAGAGGGCCCAAATGAAAACAGGTGAAATCTCCCTAAAGAGAACTAAATGAAATGGAGATAAGCAGTGTATCAGGTGCAGAGTTCAAAGCACTAGTTATAAGGATGCAGCCTAAAAAAGATCCAGTCATAAACAAAGGATGCCGTCATTGAAATACAGAACAATTTACAAGGGAACAGCAGTATAGTGGGTAAAGCTGAGAATCACAGGTCAATGATTTGGAACATAAAGAACCAAAAAACAATCATTCAGGAAAACAAGAAGAAAAAAATCCCCCAAAGAGGATAATGTAAGCAGCCCGTGGGACAACTTCAAGCACTCCAACATTTACATCATAGGAGTGCCAGAAAGAGAAGAGAAAAAGCAAGAAATTGGAAATCTACTTGAAAAAATAATTAAAGAAAACTTCCCTAATTTGGGGAAGGAAATAGACATGCAAATCCAGGAAGCACAGAGAATCCCAAACAAGATGGATGCAAAGAGGCCCACTCCCAGACACATACTAATTAGAATGCCAAAGGTTAAAGATAAAGAGAACACCTTAAAAGCAGCAAGAGAAGTTAGCCACCTACAGGGGAGTTCCCATGAGACTATCAGCTGATTTCTCAACAGAAACTGCAGGCTAGAAGGGGTAGGCAAGAAAGCAGGGACCTACAGCCAAGATTGCCCTTCCCAGCAAAGCTACTATCACTTAGAATCGAAGGGCAGATAAAGAGATTCTCAGACAAGAAAAAACTAAAGGAGTTCATCACCTCCAAGCCATTATTATATGAAATGTTAAAGGGACTTATGTAAGAAAAAGAAGATGAAAACTATGAACAATAAAATGAACAAAAAATTACATATCTACCTACAAGAAATCTAAATAACAAACTAAGCCCTGGTGGGTGTGGCTCAGTGGATTGAGTGCCGGCCTGCGAACCAAAGGGTCACTGGTTTGATTCCCAGTCAGGGCACCTGCCTGGATTGTAGGCCGGGTCCCCAGTAGAGGGCAAACGAGAGGCCGTCACATACTGATGTTCCTCTCCCTTTCTCCTTCCCTTCCCTTCTCTCTAACAATAAATAAATAAATAAAATCTTTTAAAAAGGGAAAAGAAAACTAAGCAAACAAGAACAGGGACAGAATCATGGATGGGGACAGCAGCTTGGTGGTTACCAGATGGGAGGGCGCTGTTGGGAGTGAGTGAAGAGGGGAGGGGACTGAGAAGTACAAGTAGGTCGTTACAGAATTGCCATGGGGACCTCAAGTGCGTTGTAGGAAACGGAGTAGCCAGAGAACTTACACACGTGACCCATGGGCGTGAACAATGGTGGGGGGGGTTGCCCGAGGGGGTGGGAGATGGTGGGGGGCAAAGGGGGAAAATGGAGATAAGTATAATATCAAAATCAGTAAAAAATAATTTAAGAAATGAAGTGTCCATTAATATTTTTCAAGGGAAATATGTTTGTGTATTTTGAAATTTAAAAATTCTATGAAAGTGGATTTATTATTGTAACAAACTTGTATAAACCACTTGTTTTGAGAATTACTGGTGGTGATGGATAGCAGAAATGCATTCTATATAGTGGGTATAGCTTGTTAAGCAAGATTTTCTCCGGTGTCAACACTATTACAGATGTCCCCCATTTTCTCCCTTTTGCCCCTCACCACCAAGCAAGCAAGGTTTCTTACAGTTCTCTCGAACTGAACTGCAGAAGCAAGTATGTTTTTAGTTAATTGGCTTAGCTTTTATTTTGTTTCAGCCAAGCTGGGCACTCTTTATTAGTTTTGTTTACATTTCATAATGAAAGCAGCTGAAATATTGTATTGGGAAATAAGAGATCATCTCTTTTGGATAAGATCTGAGAAGCTCGCTCAAAACTCATTTTCACTTGAGTTCTTTCCTGATGTGTTCTAGAGCCTAATTATGTGTGTGTTTGGGAACAGAGCTGAGTCAGTCTGTCCAGGACTGGGGACAAATGACTCATTGTTTGAAAGTATTTAAATCCCAAGTCTCAGTTATGAGAAAGTACTTGTGTGTTTTTTAAAGACAACTGTTTGTCTTTTTTCCCTTTTATCAAAATTTACTAGAAATAATATTCTTTATGCTTTTTGGTCAGTATTTCTGTTAAAATCTTATTGTTCCAGTCTATAAAGAGCTTCAATGTCTTGGGATATTACAAAAGAATACCGCACAGGTCCTGCATAGCCCACTATATTAAGAACAAAACCAACTAGAATATAAGGAAATAGTAGTGGTGAAGTCAAAACAAAAAGTGAATTTTTTAGAATGAGAGTAGAGAATGAGCTAATACAGCTAAATAATAGCCCTTGTTAAAAAGGGATGTGTAAAGGCGTAGTGCCGGAAGGAATGATAGACTTACATCATTAAGTCAATGTGTTTGCCAGGGAGCATTTTTATTCATGTCCGTTTTTTTCTGCAGTGTCTTTGGACTATTGTTTTGGTATGTTAGTGTCTAAACTTTTGTGTATTAAGAGCTGTAGCTGTATGTTATCTTTTACCGGTACAACCTTGGAATGCTGCTGATTGATTAGCGTGTGTATTTGTAGGAAAAGTATTTAGGGCTAACATCACTGGTTCTCCCGTGAAGGTCCTAAGTTAAGAGTAGGATTTCAGTTCCAATAACTCTGTCCTTTCCCAGTCCCAGGAGCACTTTTTTCCTTCAGTGACATGAGGCTGTGGGTACAGAACGAGTGGGGATAGGTGAATAGTTCGCGTCGAGTTAGTCACGTTGCGTTAGAATCCATCGGACCGCGGCGGAGGTGGCAGCTCAGTTGGGGGTTGTACTAATAAATCTGTTGTATAGCTGCATAGCCATATTTGATTGGAGAGAACATTGGCTGAATTGTTCTGTAATCAACGACATGTAATGAAATTTCTTTGAAATTTTTGTGAATAAGGATTTAAAACTATAATGAAAAGTTTTCATCTCACTGTGTTTTTATGGGAAATATTTTTAATGTGTACTTGTTTTCCTTATTCATCATCGGCTCCACAGAGCTTCTTACTGAGTTAGTAACTGACCGTTAACTGTTCTGTGAGAGAATATCACAGACAATCCATAAAGCATGCCATGTGGGTATTTGTGTGCATTCACGGATGTTTGATATGTGCAGAGTTCAACTAGTACGCCGTCTCAGCCACGTGAGCTGGCTTGCTTTGGGTGCATTACTTCACCTCTAATCCTCAGTTTTCTGATGTGTGAAAGGTGGATAAAAATAGTACCTGTCTCTTGGGGTTATTATGAGAATTAAATGAGTTAATACATGCAGTGGTTACAGTTAATAGTGAATTTTAGCTGTTATTAATTAATTATAAATCAGTGGGAATTCTTACATATTCTCTAGCCTTGTGGCAAAGCTGAACTCATTGGCAAATAAAGTATGTGATGCTTTATTTTGTTTTTAATTCCTTTAGGTCACTTAGGTTTCTTGCCAGTTATATAACAACTTTGTTGAGGCTACGGATTTAGTTCTGTGGAAGTGAATGAGGCGCACTTTGCCTTGGGGCGGCTTGTTTAAGGACTTGTGTAAAAAGTCAGGAATGCATTGCTAAGTAACTCTAAAAAGGGAGATTTTTCATTTTTCCCTTGTGTGTGATATAAGGAGCCTGTGTTGGGGGTCAGCAAGTCTGAGACCACATTTGGGGGGTTAGGAGTGGATTGGGGAAATGTAACGATAATTTAATGATTCCATTTCATGTGCATTTTATCCCTTTTTCATCCCCCGCCCCAAGCTGCTTCAGTAATTTCTCTTGGATACCAGTTTATTTATAAAAGTGATATTAAATACTGTGAAATTCTGCTATCACCACAAGACAGTAGGGAGGGGAACATAGCTGGAATTTATGGAAAAGATTAATAGGTAACTCTCTTTGCACTTATTTTTGGCACAGCAAATCATTAAATCTCTCCTTCATGGTTACTGAACCTGAATTGAAAACAAGTGTCCAGGGACAAAACGGCCACCTATATGCAGAATGGGCAGCTGTGCACGCCTTGCCACCACTCGGAGTTTGTGCGCCCGGGTTGTGACCACATCCGGACACGGGGGCTAGCCCAGTGCAGTCGGAGGGCCTTTTAAGTCAGTCTGTCATCCTTGCAAACAGAATCACTTTAGAAGCAGAAAAAAAGAAACTCTGAAAAGTTGCCATTGTAAACGTCACAGGGCCAGGCAAATAGTCTGACTGACCAAGTATGTACTTTTTTCCCTAGTATTGAGTTTGACCGGGATTGTGACTACTTTGCAATTGCTGGGGTTACAAAGAAGATTAAAGTGTATGAATATGGCACAGTTATTCAGGATGCGGTGGACATTCATTACCCTGAAAACGAAATGACCTGCAATTCTAAAATCAGGTACTCGACATTATTTTCTTGGCATAATGCAGTGTGTGTACAATAGTTGGTACTTAACTAATGTGTTTTGCTGTGTATGATGTGCTCCTGTGTATAATGTGCACCCACATTTTGGGCCCAAACTTTCAGGGGACAAAAAGATCTTTCATTTAATTTGTTAATTTCATTATTTATTTATTTAGATACTTGTATTTTGTATTATCATATTCCAGGGTATTATTTTGCATATAGATATCATTACTGCTTTCTAGAGTTACACTTTAACACATAAGCCTAAATAAAAGAATTTAAAAACATTTATATAGATACAGAATTAGTACTACCCATGTATAATGTGCATCCTTATTTTTCCCTCAAAAATTTGGGCAAAAAAATACACATTATACACAGCCAAATATGGTAGGTAGTATGAGTTGGTTATTTTACTTTTCTGCGAAACTCCTTGCTTCTTCATGCTGAACACTTATTGCCTACAGAGGATGCATCAGAATACCTTTTTAAATAGATATTGGTTGCTTTCCCCCTGTGGTTATCATTTTTCAGTTTGTCAAATGAAAGCTGTTTTTCTTTCATGAAATCAAGCGAAAGATCCATGTTGTAGGTAGCCTTTCATGAGGTGTGGAGAAAAGGATTACTGTAGCCTGTGACAGTGTCTAGAAATCAGTAATTTTTCCCCGACGTGCACATCTTTAAATATTATAATTGTTTACAATTTAGGAAGTCTTTTTACAAGAATATTTTGCTTCTTTCCATTGAGGGCATATTTAAATTTCATGTTCTAGGGCCTAGAGTTCACAGTGAAATACTACTACATTGTTAACAGTACTCACACTTGGGATACTGTTTAAAGTCCAGGAACTGGGTGCTGTTTTTGATTTGCAACCCCCAAATCTTAGAGGAATCCTAGAATCTGCATTTTCAAAATAAACTTCCTAAGCCGGCTTCATGGACACTGGCTTAAAAGGGAGTGATGTAAGAGAATCATCTAATGGTAAACTGTTTAGAACCCTGAGCATTTCCTAGTCGTCCGTGTACCTTTTTTATCCTAGTGAATGACACATAGAGTATATGTGTGTTTTTAACAATGTTAATAATATATCAAGTATTACAGTCTTAATATAATTTATTTGTTGTAGCTTTCCTTTTTATGTTCTAATTCATTCATGAAAATGATGGACTTCCTAATTTGTGAGCTGCTCATTTATCAGTGGCGCTTACCATTAAAAGCCCATTATAGTTTATGTCCTAAGTGGAAAGAATGTGACATGTAGGAGATACAACTTTACTGAACACTTCTTATGTGGCAAGCATTGTCCTAAGCAGACCTGTGAGATAGTTACTTTTATTGCCCTGTTTTATACATAAGGGAGCTAAAACACAAAGAAGTTAGTGAACTTGCTTCAGCTTAGCCAGGTCGTCTCTGGAGGAGCCAGGCTTCAGACAGAGGTAGTTTGGTTCAAAAGTATGTGCTCTTAACCATTTTGTGCTCCTCGTTTGTAAAATGGAGCGTGTGAGAGTAATGCCCATTTCCTACCATCGTGCTTTAAATAAAGCGACATAATACACTCGGCATAACACGTGGCCCATATCAAGAATTCATAGTAGATGTTACTGTATTGAAATTGTGGATTAGAAAGCTTAGCCCTTCTGTCTTGGCGCATGTGAAGATAGGGCAGTACTTTGAGCGCCTTGGAGTATAAAGGGCAGATGCTTGGTAAGGCAGGACGCTGTGGGCCTGGGACGGGAGGAGTCTGTGCAAGCACGCCTAACGCCGGTTTGGAGCCAGAGGGAGGGTGAGGTGAGTTACCCAGGCCACAGCTGGTCGGTGGCATGTCTGGAGTTTGAGCTCCAGTCTATCTGAATCCAACTTAGCTTCTAACTGTTCCATATAATTTCACCCAGACATTCAAGTAAATAGATTTAAGCATGCAAATGAATTCATCCAATCTCTGAAATTCAGCATGAATGCAACTAGTAGAGAGCAAAAGATTTTATTACGTTCATATGCTTGGAAGTCATCTGGGTTAATTGCTTTCAAAGTGGGTTCCTTAATGTGCTATATGCTTTACTAATTGCACGGTTCACATCTGTCTCAACAAAAACATACATTTTTAGATGTTGCATTCTCAGTTTTGGAGTGCTTGAGAAGAGCAGAAACTATAAATGTTAAAAAGTTTAATTTTCGCTGTTAAATGACTTTAATTGGGATTTCAGTCATAATATTCTGTTGGTTAAGATTTTTTTTGGATGTAAAGTGAAACTCAGTTTAAACTAGTTTATTGGCTTTTGTGGTTTGGCACAACTGGATCCAGGGGCCTCACCAGTCTGGTTCAGTCTCTCGTTCTGCCCCAGCATGCTCTGTGCCCCTTCGACCTCTGTTACCGTCCTGCAGAGGCCTACTTTTCTCCCGGTGTCAAAGGCAGCTGGTGGCAGCCTTAGGCTCATGTTCATCTTCCAGGTAGCAGTGGAGTGAAAAGGGGTACCACTGATTATTACTTGGTAGTTTCAATAGAAAAATCTGGGAATTAATTGATAGGTTTCTCTCTAGAACATTTCCAAAGGGTTCCAGTCTTTCTAGACACATCAAAATCCTTTGTCCAGTGTTATGCATTTTTACATAAAGTGATATTTAAATATATGTGTTTTGTTCAGCTGTATCAGTTGGAGTAGTTACCATAAGAACCTGTTAGCAAGCAGTGACTATGAAGGCACCGTCATCCTATGGGATGGGTTCACAGGACAGCGGTCAAAGGTCTATCAGGTAAATAAAGATACTATTACTTGTTGTAAGAATCACATTTTTGCTTTCTTCTTCATTGTAAAGCTTCATTTGCTTTATAATTAATAACTTAAAGTCACTATTTAGCATTTTTATTCCAATGTAAAATTAAATAAAACTCTCTGAAGCATCTTCCCAAACTTTTGCATTTGCAGAATGCATCCAATTTTAGTAACTATGTATGATATATAAAATGTTTGGAAGTACTTTGCGTTTCTTTTGTTTCAGTAGGCTATTTTCTCTGCCCCCCACCATAGCAGTAAATTGATACCAAGTGGTTTTTTGTATTGTTTTGTTTCATTTTCTTGCTGTCTTTTAAGGTCTGTATTCTCTCTGAGACTACTTTGTCTTCCTTCTACACCTTCTACAGGAGCATGAGAAGAGGTGTTGGAGTGTTGACTTTAATTTGATGGACCCTAAACTCTTGGCCTCAGGCTCTGATGATGCGAAAGGTATGCTTTGAATCACCTGTTCTTCCCTCCACATCTCCTTTATTCTCTTTACTGTCAGAGATGCAGAGATGTATGGAAACTTACACTAACCCTTTGTGCTTACTGACTGTTCGAAAAATAACCTGAACCCAAAAATCTACATCTGTTTTGGAACGAAAGAAAAATGAATATATTGCATCTTCATCATAACCTTTGCTGGATTCATGCCAAGTGGTGACATTTTTGTAGCCAATTTCTTTATATATACACCATTGAATAAACTTTTTTCCCCTGAAACATTTAGACATCTTTGCATTCTGAATTATATTGAATTATAGTGTCTGTTGTTAATTCTATTATGCAACCAGGATTGTGACCTGTATCCTGAAAATATATTTTACATGTGATTCCAGTGTCTAGTAAGACATTTTCGTTAAAAATGATACAGTGGTCGCTCTAGTGCCTTCCAGGTCAACCGCTCACCTTTCTGCCTGTGCTGTCAGGTCTGACCTGCTCTGGTCAGCAGCTCTCTGCTCCCTAATCATTGCAACTCTCTGCGCAGGTCACTGGGATGGTCTGCATTACGGGCTTTCATTGTGGAATGAGCTTACATCTGTGTTGTTTTCTGACCTTAAAACTAGGCTCTCTTGGTTTCAATTCACTGTTCTGTTACCGAGTTGTTCTGTTTAAACGTTTTTGATCCTAGGAAACCAAAATGCTTTAGCACAAAAACACAGCTGTAGCAGTAGGCAAACTTTCTAGGTAACAGAATCATTTGCTCACGTATTGTTTATTCTTTCTGTGTGCTTTCTTGTCCTTTTTTCTTAGTGAAGCTGTGGTCTACCAACCTGGACAACTCGGTGGCGAGCATCGAGGCGAAGGCTAACGTGTGCTGTGTTAAGTTCAGCCCCTCCTCCAGGTACCATTTGGCTTTCGGCTGTGCAGGTAAAACATGCAAGCAGATGCATCTTCTTTTGCTGTTGGTTGAGTATCACATCTAAGATGAAAGGGCATTTTAAAAGCCAATAATCCTGTAGGTTTGAATTGTGTCTTTGCTGTTAGACTAACGTAGAAGAATGCATTACGCCCCCATTGCTCGTGTGTTGCTGTGCCTTCATTTCAGTGATTTGCCACCAAAGTTCAGTACATAGAGTTGGGTTAGTTGATCATTTTGGTCACTGTTCCTCTAAGTCTTAGACTGTGTGAATTAATGCTGATTCACAAACTTAGGTCATAATGATGTTTAAGCCATAAGACAGGAATCTTTCTTTTTTTAATTAAAAGAAACAAATTAATTACTTCAGTTATTTGTTGAGTGCCTATGCACTAATTACCCACCTAGGGACAGTGAACAGAACATGCAAAGTCTTGTATCCTGGAGTCCTTGCTCACGTCGTGAGTGCTCATGAAATGTTTACTATCACAATGATAGCAAAGAGCCCCGGTTGGTCTGGCTCACTGGATTCACTGCTGGCCTGCAAACCAAAAGGTTGCTGGTTCGATTCCCAGTCAGGGCACATGCCTGGGTTGCAGGCCAGGTATCCAATTGGGGTGTGCAGGAGGCAACTGCTCAGTGCGTCTCTCGAACATTGATATTTTTCTTCTTCTCTTTCTCTCTCCCTTCCCCTCTTTCCAAAAGTAAATAAATAAAATCTTTTAAAAAATAATAATAGCAAAGAAATTTTTGCTAAAGAATTTTTTTAAACTAGGATGATAATTTTTCCAAACTCTAGTGACTTATTTGGGGGCGTTGAATAGGGGTGGCCATCAGAGCAGCCTTAAGAAGCCAGTAGTCCTTACTTTATGCACTGCTGTCCGTTGTACCTTGCACCGACTAAAACATGCCTTTAGTTATAAGGAAAAGCGTTACTACTAGAAAACAAAGACTGTTGTTGAATCATCTTCATGTAGCATTGAAACATTTTTAAAAATACAGACTATTACCTAAATGTTTCTTTTCAACTATAAAATGTCCTTCAAACCGTACTGTTTATTTTACCACTGAGAGCAGTACAAAGTCATAATCATGAGGTTGCTTGTTAAATACCATTTGTAATAATGAATTTGACAGCGGGAATGGGCTGTACATTGTGAAACATGGCTTCCAGAATGGTGAGAAACAGATAAGCAGTGTGTGAGCTGCCCCTCAATGACCTTTTGACTTCCTGCTGCACGGACCGCAGGTCCCACGTGGGTGGCCAGGCGTTGAGCTGATTCTCAGCTGCCCTGCCTGTCTGTATCTTTATTTACATCTTACATTTCCATATCGTACAGTGAATCTTGTTTTCTGTACTTTTACTTCGTTATCTTGCTCTTTTCACCTTTTGTCATAAAATGATGCCTAGTTAATCTTTTTTATTATTGATTATTTCAGTTTTGTTTTATTTTTTACTGGAGCTTACACCTTGAAAAGTTTCCCAAAGTAGACTAAAAACTCACAAGCATTTCTATTAAAATATCAAATCCTGAGTTATGGTCCCCTCGAAAATAATAGATCAGGGATTTTTAACTACCTTCTTGTGATTAATATTGAGAAAAACGCTTTAAATTTTATTTTAAACCTTTTAAAATCTATTCCAAGTCCTGAGATTATCCAAAACATGCTTTTACCAAAAGAGAAAATAACATTTTTAATGTAAGGGTAGAAGTGTTTATTAATTGTCTGTTACTTGTTTAACAAGGACATACTCTTACTGTGTAGGAAAAGGTACAGGAAAATGACCTCTTCTCCAAGTTATCTTCATTAAAGCCGGTTTGGGAGAGCATTGTAAGACTAAAGCGAGTAGAACTCTGGCCATCTGTGGTTTTACTAAAACATTAGAGTTGCGTGCATGCCAACTTGAACCGTCTTGCAGTTTTTAAAATTCTGATTAGTATAGCAGATAGGAAATATGGGTAGTCTTAAAGTGTTCTCTTTAAAATGATAATAGCTCTCCCCCCCAGGAATTAGTGATGGAAATCAAAGATAAAAGTACTATTACTCTTACTGAGGAGTGGCATTTATGGTAATACATATTCATCGGGAAGGAATAATGTTACTAGAACAAACAGGAATTCTGAAATATTCTATTTAACACTGTTATCAGTAAACATTTTTGTTTTGGCTACTGCGAATTGTTACTCTCAGTGAACTAAATCAGGCCATATACTTAAACACCATGTGTTTTCCCATTTTCAGTGCACACTAGTTTTCGTGATTTGGCAGATGATAAGTCTTGGGCTTCAAAAGAAAGAAATAACCCTTTCAGGGTTTTGTTGTTGATTATTAATCTATTTTTAAATATTAGTACTGCATTACTTCCCTTATTTGAACATTGCAGTGGCTTCTCATTGCCCGAAGAATGAAAAAGTGTTTTGCTTTCTGTCCTGGGCCCTCCACGACCAGCTTTAGTGTGCCCTCTACGCCTGTCATGGTGATTTCTCCTTGAACATTTTCACTCAACAGAATTTTTATAAAGCTTCATTTCCTGTAAAGATTTCTTGATTCTCAGTAAAGCTATCTGAGGCTATGTCACATTTGCAGCTTTTAAAAAATTTTGTCTACATTGAAAATTGTTTGCATTTGCTTACACAAATAGTATAAGACTATATCCTCATTCTCAGCTCTCGTATGTTACAAATAAAGCTTAAGTTCCCGTGATCAAACACGATTAAACTATCTCCTCAAAGGTACTGCATAGTTTTACAGGTATGTTTCCATAGGTAGACAGTATTTCTTGAGGAGGAAGCCAGTAAGTATTTTTCTTTAGTTAGAACTATACATATATTTTAAATCGGGGTGGATTTGAAAGATGACCATTTACACAATATAAAACACACAAACTTGGATATTGTCAGATCACGGAAGTGTTTCTGGACTACCGTCTTCTCCTTTTCTTCCTGCTCCCCCAACATCCCTGTCACCGAAATATAGTTACTTCCTTTCAACTTGAGAGAACCTAGTGTTTAGTTTAAGCAGCTACAAAATCTAATTTATTTCCTGTTATGGAGTTAACATGGAGGAACTGGAGTGAGGGAGACATGTAGTTGCTCAAGGTGATGTTTATTGTATTTTCCTGTCTTGTCTAAGGAATGGGAAACATTTTAGGTTTGTTAGGTTTATAAATCAGCCTTGGCTTTTATACAGTGGTTGCCAGTGAGGATGAAGTCTTTTCTTGAACATTTGAATAAATTGAATGTCTGAATATTTATTTAATAAATCTTGATTTGTGTTGTAACATCCATGAACATGCATTTCAGTTATCTAAGACTTCCATAGATAATAGGAGGAGATGACTATCAAAGACATTTTATTTTCAAGTTTCCAAGTAATTTGAGTAAAGGAAATGGCACGCATAAAGCCAGTATTCAGGGAACAAATTAGTCTTTTATTTTGTCATAAATAAAATCTTTTTATAGTGCTAGAATCTAAAAACAACTTTGAAGCATCCAGTAAATCTTTCATTTACTTATGTGTCTTGCCTCCCAGCCTGTAATTAGCCCACTAGCTAGATCTTTAAAATGGGGTTTTCCCTGGCTGGTGTAGCTCAGTGGATTGAGTGCGGGCCTACGAACCACATGATCGTGGTTCAATTCCCAGTCAGGGCACATGCCTGGGTTGCAGGCCAGTTCCCAGCAGGGGGTACACGAAAGGCAACCATACATTGATGTTTCTCTCTCTCTCTACTTCCCTTCCCCTCTAAAGATAAATAAATAAATATCTTTTAAAAATGGGCTTCATGAGAAATTTTATATTTGTATTAAATGCAGAGATATTTTATGTCAAGTATCTTTTATTATGGAAATAATCATTATTCATTTCTGAAACTGAATTGAATAATCAGTACAAACACTTGGGAAGTATGAAGTACATGATAAAATCTCAAGTGAAACCATTAAAATAACAGAACCAAAATACAAAATCCAGACTTGTTATTTGGTTAAGGGGCAGGGAGAGTAAAATATTTGACTAATCCAAAAGCAAGCAAGAAAGGAAAGGTAGGGGAAGCATAGAAAACTTGGGATAATTAAAAAAATGAAAATAGCTCATTGATAGAGATTCAAATATATCTAATTAATCGGAAATGGAAATGGATTAATGGGTCCAAATAAAAGGCAAGGCTTAACAGACTAGTTAAAATGTTCAGAATGCAGTACTACACTCTCTGTAAGAGATGCATGTAAACCAAGGATGAGAAAAAGTACGTGAAGCAGCTTTATTTTGGCGGAGGAGTAGATAGCTGACAGCGATTACATTGCCTGGGAGCTTGGGAAATACGGAGCTTTCAGACGGTCGGTACGGGAAAGCGACGCTGTAATTCTGCCCCGTGGAGTAACCAAACCAAGTCCAGGCGAGCAGCACAAGCCGAGAGAGCATCTTCCTGATCTTTTAGCAGGGGCGCCTCAAGACACAGAAACTATAAGCTATTATAAAATGGAAGACCTTTGTTCATCAAATAATACCTGAAAGAAATGATTTTTTAAAGTCATTAATTGGGGAGAGATATTTACAACATATGTTTGGCTTAGTATTACTGTGCAGAATATGTGAGGAGCTCTTCCAGGTAATTGAGCAAATGACAAATGTACTCCAGCCTTGCCCCTCAGAGTGTAGTCCGCCCAGTGGAACAAAGCCATCCTGGAATGCTAGTAGGAATGTGAAATGGGGCAGTCAGCAGTTTGTCAGTTTCTTTAAAAGTTACACACAAAATTATCGCATTTCCCAGTAATTACACTTTCATAGGTACCTACCCAAGACCTGAATGTGTGTCCACACAAAGACTTCGATGCGATTGTTCATAGTGGCATTATTAATGATAATAAAAAAAGAAAACAGATATCTCACTGGTAGGTGCACAGACGAAATGTGGTAGATCCATCCAGAGGATGCTCGTCAGCAATAATAAGGAATGAACTACTGACACATATTAAAATGTGGGTGAACTTGAAAAAGCACGTGAGGTGTAAGAAACCACACGGGGGAGCCGCTGTCCTGCGGGTTCCATTTGAACAGATTGCCCAGACGAGGCGTATTGGTACACAGGTAGGGGTAGTGACTGCTCAGTGCAGTGGGTGATGAATGGGTGTGGGGTCTCACTGGATGAGGAAGATGTTCATTCAGTTTAGTGAACGTCATGAATTTATACTTAGAGTTTCTATTATATGCACAGTGTCTCATGGAAATGTATTTGGAAAAGCAAATGTTGGAGTAAAATTAGGTAGCATTATGTTTAGCCAAAAGCCCAAAATATGAAATTACCTTTTAATAAAGCCATCAACATTTAGAGACTATTTTTTAATTTCCAGTTACTTTGAACCTGCACTACTCTGTTTCTGGACCAGGACCATAGGGAATGTGTATGCGTTTACATTTTGTGATGCAACCAGGTTTTCCTAGGTTCAGGGCTGGAAAGCATTATAGCGTTAACTATCTTTGAAAAGAATTCATAGCCCTTAGTTTTCTGGCTATTACAGGTTGACATTGACTGTGAAATGTTTGAGAAAAACACCCAAACCAGTTCACATTAGCTTGGCTTCCCTCTTCTCCATGTAACTACATTTTTCTGTTCGGTTTTGCTTTGTTGTAGATCACTGTGTCCACTACTATGACCTTCGAAACACTAAACAGCCCATTATGGTATTCAAAGGGCACCGGAAGGCAGTTTCTTACGCAAAGTTTGTGAGCGGGGAGGAAATTGTCTCTGCGTGAGTATTAACTCTCTTCAGAGGTTGAACTTGACGCCGAGCTCTGTCCGCCTCTACCATTTCGTGATGTCCCCGTGGGTGTACGCACTTCTTCAACTTGTCTAATTGAAACACATGTACATTCTGATCTCTGTTACTCACTTTGATATGTTCTGTGTGAATAAAACCTGATTACACTAATTTTAAATGTCATCCCCTTAAATATTTGAACTTCAAACTGAGTTTCAGACACCATTTTCCCCGTAAGTGAGAAACAACATAGTTGAAGGAATAGAATGAGAAGTGTTGTGTTTAAGTCAACCCTAGTATTATTACTTTTGGTTTTAAGTAATATTTGGTTGACCTTTATGATTCCATGTTTCTTGACCTCCCTGTGATTTCATAGTGAGTTTTCCATGTATTTTGAAGAGAACTTTCCAACTATGAATGCTTATACCGAACAAATGGAAACTTCTGACCTAGAGAGTTGTAACGTCACAGCTTTTAGTTATCTTTTATTTTGTATAAAGGTAACAAGATGTCAACCAGGTGAATAAGTCTCGGTGGCCAAAATATTGTTGATGAAGCCTTCCTGCTGACAGAGGCGGTCCCTTCTTTCCAGCAGTCGTTTCATACCCTCGGGAACACCCGTTCCCAGCTCCCCTCTTGTTTTCTTCTCAAGATAAATGATAAATTGTTTTCTTTTTTTCACTTAGTTCCGTATCTCTCTTAGGAGATTATGAATGTCAGGTCCTCATACTTGGTATTCCCTACCGCATCTGCCTTCATGCTGGTTGCCCTAGATAAGAACTTGGTGATTTGAAATGAGTTACAAGAAGGGAACCAAAGAAAAGTAGCAACTGAGCTCCACAGAGGGAGGCAGTGTAGGTCATTAGTTCACACACCCAAACTAAGTGGTAATCCGTCAAAAAGTACCTCAGCCTTAGGAGTGATAACAGGCAGTAAATAATTAAAATTCTATTCAGATGTAAGTATGGCAAGTATCTTTTCCTTTAATTTCGGATTTATAAATGTTGAATCAGTTCATTTATTTCAACTAGTTAAAGTATACGTACAGTTAGTTGTATATACTGGAAGTTTCAGTTGACCTTATTAATGTCGATATGTCTGTGTTTAGACCAGTTTTTTATTCTTCCTAGTTTTTATAAATCAAGGTGATTTTTCTCTTGCACATGCTGAAGTTTAGAAGTACTTAGAACAAAAGCATTCACAAGTATATTTGGAAATATTAAAAAGGAAGGTTAAAATATACATATTGCTGTACCCTCTGGATTCTTGGCCGATTATAAAGTATATATGCATATAAAGGGATATTCAGAGCAATACTGCTAAGGGAAAAAAATTTTAATATAAATACCTAAGAGCAGATGTTATATTGAAAAAATGATAAGAAGCAATAGAGGAGTATTTCAAGAGTTTGAGGGTTGGCCTCATGAGATAAGACACATTCAGTCTTGGCTCTCTACTAATTACTAGCTCTGGTACCTTGAAAATGCCCCCAGCCTTCTAAGTCTGTTTCCACATCTCTAAATGGAGCAAATGACAGCACCAATTTTGTTGTGAATCTTTAAATAAAATAATGTATATAAAGCAGTTATGGTGCTTTATTGTATGAATGTTAGAGTAAGAGAAAAGATGATTTATTACACAGTCATTGGTAAAGATACAGAAATGATTTATTTTACAGAAAAAATGTAACGCAAACTAATGAATGGAGAAGCAATTTACAAAATAATATGTATGGTATGACCCAGTTTTTGTAACAGAAAGAGAAAAACAAAACATGGAGCTTTATTTAAGTCCCTAGACTATCTTTATATGATAGGATTACCAGTGATTTTTATATTCAGTTCTTTTTTTTTTTTTTGGTAAATAACTACTTTTGCATATTATTTCGGTAAGGTGAGCTACTCATGTAGACCATTCGGCCATTTGCAGGGATGCCCAAGCTTTCGGCGTCCCTGGGCCACACTGGAAGAAGAGGAGTTGTCTTTNTTTACAAAATAATATGTATGGTATGACCCAGTTTTTGTAACAGAAAGAGAAAAACAAAACATGGAGCTTTATTTAAGTCCCTAGACTATCTTTATATGATAGGATTACCAGTGATTTTTATATTTAGTTCTTTTTTTTTTTTTGGTAAATAACTACTTTTGCATATTATTTCAGTAAGGTGAGCTACTCATGTAGACCATTCAGCCATTTGCAGGGATGCCCAAGCTTTTGGCGTCCCTGGGCCACACTGGAAGAAGAGTTGTCTTTGGCCACACATTAAAGACACTGTGACATGTAATCACAGAATCCCATAATGTTAAAATAAATTTGTGTTGGGCCTCATTCACAGCCATCCTGGGCTGCATGCAGCCTACAGGCCACAGGTTGGGCACCCCTGCTTCCACCCCTGAGGGTAGAACTGGTCTGTGAAATAGTTTATATTCAGTACACCAATACCACTCAACAGCTGAAAAGTGAACCAAGCAAGTGGAACAGTAACATTCGTGAAATTAGCACAACTCCCAACGGAGCTTTCTCGCTTGACGGTTACCGGTGAGTAACGTTTGGTGATGCCCAGATGCTGCTGAAAGCACTGTTTAAATGGTTCGGTTTTCAAATGTTTTATCATAAGACTCATCTGATTCTGTAAGGTAGGAATCGTTACATTCCACATTTAACTGATGAGTAAAACTTAAACTAGAGAGGTTGTATAACTTCCCCAAGGTCAAAAACAAATGAATGGTGTACAGAGCGATCTGACTTAGTCCTGCTCCAGATTCTGCATTCTGAACCACCAAACCGATCGCCTCTAATCAGTAGTGACGAGTTTCACGCCGTGAAATCTTAAATGCTCTCGCTCTCTGTGTTTGCCGCAGCTCCACGGACAGCCAGTTGAAGCTGTGGAATGTCGGGAAGCCGTACTGTTTGCGTTCCTTCAAGGGCCACATCAATGAAAAGAACTTCGTAGGCCTTGCTTCCAACGGAGATTACATAGCCTGTGGTAAGGAAACCGTGTTTTCCTAGACTCTTCCACAGGCGTCTGTCACTGGAAGCTTTCGGCGGAACTCGCCTACCACGTCAGGAAACGACCTGTGCGCTCGAAGGCAGCGCGTTGCGCTCCCCTGGATTGCACTGCGCTGGTCCCTGCCCTTCTCCGTGGAGCAGTGGCAGACCCTGACCCCGTGCCGTAGTGTGAGGCTGGTACTTAGTCGTTCTCCACTGTAACGCAATCTTTATACATGCTCCGTAAAAGACAGAAAGCACTTCTGCTAAGTATCCTGACTTTGGAGACATTACTTGTCTTCTCCAGCTTGGTATTCATTTTCCCCTGTAAAGTGGTTTCTTCACTAAGCAGTCTGTTTGGGTAGTCTTACTAATGATGATCTGCTAATCCGGGGCTTTTTATTGTCGATAGTTTATACATTTTTAAATCAGAAGTAGAAAAATCAAATTTAGTGTTGTTCAAAGGATGCAGTATATCTAATGCCTGAACATACGAACTTTCATCGGTACCTCCACGTGACGTGGCCATTACTGAGTGAGCCCAGCCGAATCAAGTCTCTGCATATTTATTACTTTCCATAGACGCTCAGAAATACAGATTTCTGGAGCACGCACTGACAGAGCGGTGCCTTTATTGGGGAATGAGAAATAAGTTTTGTAGGTTATTGAAATTGACCTTTATAGGTGCAATAACTTTCTTTTTTCTCTCTAGATGAAATCACTCTAAATATAATTAAAGATTCATGTAATACTAACAATTTTTTAATTTTTCTCTAGACCTTTCCTAGAAATGATTTTTTATATGATAATTTCAGCCTGAAATTACCAGTGTTATTGTATCATTTAGCAATGATTATTTCTTTAGTAAGGTGTAGATAGCTTTTCTCTGTGAATTCTTTTCTGACATGATTCTCAAGAAATCCTGGGCTCCGGTCTTTCAGGTTGAACCATAAAAGATTGTAAGCCTTTGAGGTTAAACAGTGAGTGATAAATCACCTTATGAATGTGCTGTCCTAATTCTGAGTTGACTCATTCTGAAGAAGTATTGTTTTGTTTTTCAGGAAGTGAAAACAACTCTCTGTACCTGTACTATAAAGGACTTTCTAAGACTTTGTTAACCTTCAAGTTTGATACAGTCAAAAGCGTTCTCGACAAAGACCGGAAAGAAGACGACACGAACGAATTTGTCAGTGCCGTGTGCTGGAGGGCGCTGCCAGACGGGGTGAGTTTCCTGCGGTTTTTTCGCCGCGGTGTCTGATACGATGCTTTATGTTTGTGTATGCACAGATGAGCTTTTAAAGTTTAAAGTGATGTGTGGCGTGCATTTTCTTTTTTACTCAGCCTTGTGTCAGAGAAGGAAACAGGCGTCTAGGGAGTCATTGAATGTCGCCCATGGAACAGTGACGTGCTGGCACGGTGTTTCTCCCGGGCGCCCAGAGCACTGTGTGTGCCGCGGGTGCGGCCCCTGTCACACTGCCTCTCCGGACTCCAGGGTGCACACTGCTTCCTACTTCCCTCTGGGATCACACGCAGTATGTGCTCGGTTAGACACTCAGCTGGGCCTGATGCTGCATTAGGAGGAAGTTGTTTCGATGTAGCTGAAGGGGCGTGGTCTGTATATACAACTAATTAAATACCATTTCTGGCCAATTACTCTTTATAAAATACAGTTACACAGGAATATTTAAACATTTAATTTCTTCACAGGAAAGTTGTACTTCTCAGTTGCAAAAAATGTTTTCTCAAACTTGTGACTTACTCATGCACTTTAAAGTACAAGCTTTCTAATAAGTTATAATGGAGAAGTAATTTATTCTGAATTTCATAACCATTATTCTTTAATGTCATCTTTTTAAAAATAGCTTTTTAGGTGCTTTCTTGGTTGGTTTTATTTTGATGCAAAATAATTCTTGTTGATGCATACTTTAAGATAGCTGAGTTCCAGATACAGTTTAACTTTAATAAGATACAGTCTACTGATACCGCATTTGAAGTTCTCTCTCTCAATTTCTAGTTTTGGTGATGACAGACTAAGCGATTTGGACCAGTCCTCCCTCGAAGTAGACCTAGCAAAGTTGGGCTGAGTGTATGTGTTATAAAAAACAAAAAGCTGTTTGAAGAACGGGAAACTAAACAAGATAGGAAAGAACTACCAGCCCAGGAAGGTGAGTCTGCCTTTTGGGCAGACTGGTCACCTAGGAGCATTCGCCCGTGGTCAAGAGTGCCCGTGGGGGCTTCAGAGAGGCTGGGGACTGCTGTCTCGCGCCCACCTTTGTACTGGCTTGCTCTTCTGGTTTAGGCTCCCAAGGGCTGCAGTCGAGGGTGAATCAGTGGCAGATACGCCCTAACAGAAATGCCACCTCAACTTCCAATCACATCATCAGTCCCGTAATTACAGGGAGGCAAACCTGGATCGCTGGTTTCCCGGGGCGCCCAGTTAAATCCTCCCCGAAAGATCTCCTGTAGGACATCACCTGAGGCTTTCATTTATTTTATTTTTTTTCAAAATTACAAAGGTGGTAACTAAAGCACAATTAAAAAACAGACATAGGAAAAAGTAAGACAACATGAATAAATGCAGCAAAAGCAATAGACAATAGAACCAGAATCACAGCATCTCTGGATATTGGAGGGATCATACATGGCCGGAAATTATCCATGCTGATGTGATTAAAGACAATGCTGAAAATGTAAACTGGGAACTAGAAACTTGTAAAAATGAAAATTCTGGAACTGAAAATATGTAATTACCAGATTAAGAATTCTAGATGGGTTGAATGGAAGATAAGACTCCACTGAAAACAGTTAATGAACTTGTAGGTAAGTTGGAAGAAAATATACTGAAGAAAGCATGGAGAGACAAAGTGATGAAAAAATATAGAAAAGAAATAGCAGATGAAGTAAGAAAGATTAGTATATTCAATGGGCAATCTAAAGGGAGAAATGAGAAATAATCCTGCTGAAGCAGATATTAGAGAAATTGTTAAGAACTTTACATAATTGATGAAGGACATCAAGGCAGAGATTCGGTAAGTCTTTGTATCTCAGAGAATAAATGACTCGCCATCTGCAGCGTGAGTACAGATTTAATATCCACCCCTCAACTCTGAGCAGACCTGGCCTGCCTGAGAATCTGACCTTGGGTCTGCCTTCTCATAGCACTGTTTTGTGGAACGACACTGAGTCTAGACAAGTAAGGAGTGTTGTGTGCTAAGACCTAGTCAACTTGAACTCGCTGTGAAACCTCATCTGCACTGTCGCACGTGGAGTGAGAGGACTGGGACTTGGCCCATGGGCCGTACATCTCTGCGAGGTGAACAAACAGTGTCAGACTGGCAGGAAACCACGGCACGTCACTATAAGGCAGTGAACTGCTTGCACCTTAAATGTCCTTGGCAATTCTGTGTACCCTCTGTGAGTGGGGGGACATCCAGGAAGCTGTGCATGCAGGTACTGGCCAGGCCTGCGATGGGTTAAAGGTCCTGTGCACGCCGATTTCCTCCCCCGTGTCCCTCTCCACAGCTGACTCACTCAGTGGTGGATTACTGCTAGTTGTGTCCTCTCCTGTGACCCCCTCCCAGTAGTGGGGCGGTCATACCTGAACACCAAGTCCAACTGCTGACAATCAGGTAGAAGTGGGGAGCCTTCAAAGAAGGCCGAGGAAAAGGGCCGTCCTCAGAGGACCAGCAGTTAGGCTGGCGGCCAGCTGCTTGGTGAAGCGACGGAAGCCAGAAGCTAGTGGAACCAGATGGTCTGTGTCTGGAGGAAAATGCCTGCCAATCTGAAGTTCTCTGTCCAGTGAAAATTTCTCAAAACAAAGGTAAAATAGACATTTTTAGGTAAATACACATAAATTGCCACCAGCAGGCCTATGTGAAAGAAAACAGTAGAAAGATTTTTAAGGCAGAAGAAAAAGATGCAGAAGATGAATATGAAGCTCAGAGATTCAGAAGGAATGGAAAGTGTTAAAATGGTGATACGCAGCAAATCTGAGTACACGCTGACTCCATCCAGCAGTGGTGCTCTTGGGTTTGAGAAGCATACAATGAAGGACACGCCGTAACGACATGGGTCAGAAGGACAGACGTAATCAAAATGTGCTCACCTTTGGACTTGGCGAGAAGCATCGCATGTGGGACTGAGAAGAACGTGTGCGGTTTGCAGGGTGACCTCTGCGGCAGGTTGTGAGGGTTCTGCAGGTGCACTGCCCGGACCAGCGGTATCAGCATTTGTTTTAAATGCGATTCTTATGTGACTGTCACCTTGATTAGTCACACAAATAACTTTATTTTCTTATTTTACATGAGGCAAAAGATGTGAGAGACTCTTCTGCTCACTTATTCAACAAATATTTATTCTGTGCAGTCATAGTTCTACATTCTGGGATAAACCTTGAACAAAACTGTAAGAAAAAACTCTGGCCCTCATGGGAGATTTAAAATTTTATGTGCCAAAGGAGACAAAACAAAATAAGTACGTCATTGTGTGAGAAGGAGCTAATGCTTTGGCAGAAGACAGCAGGAGAGGGGCGAGGGAGTGCTCCAGGAGGGAGCTGTGGTTTTCAGTGGGGCGGACAGAATGCCCACCTGAGCCGCCGACGTAGAGCCCAGACCAGAAAGAGACGAAGGCATCGTCTGTGTTTAAACGCAGGAGAGTATTCCAGGTGCAGCCAACAGTTCAGAGGCCTGGAAGTGAAAGTGCAGTTGGTGTCGAAGGAGCAGTAAGAAGCACAGTGGTGCTGCGCCCCCGGGAACCAGGTGGGGAGTGGAAGACACTTCAGAGCTGTGACGCAGAGCTGTCCTGTTACAGCACCGTTGCCCAGGGTCAGGGCTTCGGCTGTGACGGAGGTGAGGCGGGAGCCACTGTAGGACCTCGGGCCAGGTCCTAATGTGGTAGCATGTAAACGTCGGCGTGGTGGCTTTGTGCAGAACGGACTGCAAGGCGCGGGCAGACGCAGGAAGGCTGTTTCCCGGGACTTGCAGTCCCGGCGAGGTCAAACGGTAGTGTGCCAGTGAGGGCAGCCAGGCCGTGCTCGTGTTCCGAAGGAGGGAAAGACAGACTGTGGGTGGAGAGGGGAAGGGAAGGGTCTGGGGGACACCAGGGCTTTCCCCACGCGGTTTTCATGAGTGGGGCCGTCATTAATTCAGATGGAGAAGACCACCAGAGGACCTGTCTGCGGGGAGAAGCCCAGGAATTAACTGACTTTTAGACTGGCTAAGCTTCAGAGTTACTAAAAATACCAAGTGGAGCTGCCAAGTTCGGCATTCACAGGAGACTTGTGACCTGATTAAGTGTGAGGTGTTACTCGCCATCTCAGTGGACGTGCCAAGTGTGGAGGTCACAGTAGCTTGTGGGGCCAGAGAGGTAAATGTGATGTAACCGAGATACCAGGTAGGCTCCGTCCAAGGGAGGGCGGTTAGGGAGGACAGGTGGCAGGAGCGCTTTGCTGGAGGCACTTCAGTGTTCGGTCACTAGACAGGGAATGGTTTTCGAGAGCGGGGGAGACCGGTGCCTGGGAAAGCCAGTGAAGCGAGATTTTCAAGGAGGAGGGCTGGGCCAGCGTTATGCCACAAAGATGAGTAAGATGGTGGGGGAGGAAAAGAGGAAGGACCGTGAGGACAGAAGCTTGATTGGCGTGATTTTAACAAAGAAAGGACAGGGAGAAGTTGGAGATGTGAAGTAGGGGTAACTTTGGGGGGGAATAATAACATAACCATGTGTAATCGCACCTTGATTGCCTTTTTATTAAGCTGTTGAATCAACAGCTGTCTCTGGAAAGGCCAGATATTTCATTGTCTATCTAACTTGATTTCTGTTCCACCTAATTTTGTACTTACAAAATTGCTGAACTTTGAAAGGCTTTTTTTGTTTTTTTAGTTTTTGTACAAATGTAAGTGGTATATTGATCTACTGTGTGAATTAACAGAAAACATAAAACTTTAACAGTAACGTAAACATAGCGTGTGCCTTTATGTTATCCTTATAGCAGTGATTTATTTAGTCCTACGAATGCAGCGAAAAATCAAGAGTGAGTGACGGGGTGGGCACAGATACAGACAGACACATTCTCTCAGACAGTATCTCCATCTTATAAAAGTTTAGGATCTTTTTCTGCAGATAAATCTTTGTCTGGCCCTCCTTTCTCCTATAACCCAGATACATACATTTCTTTCTGCCCACTTTTGACTAAAAATGAACCAGCAGTCTCAAGGCCTGTTTTGAACAACCAGCCAGTGTTATATATAGTTTCTCCTCCCTTCACTCTGCCATCCTGTATATGGACTGGAAAGAATGCTGCACTCATGGCCCTTTAAGGTGCTGGCCGGGGTCATCCTGGCGTGTGTCGCGCCCAGCCTTGTCCCGTGTGTCCCGGCGCCGTGCACCTGCGCGCTTTTCCGACCTTCACACTTACCCTGCGGCATTCCTACTTTTGCTTTAAGGCTTACTGTTTTTACTTTCCATTACTCCTTTTTAAAGACAAAATGTATTCTACTGTTTCTTTTAACCCAAGAGACAGGACTTGGTCCTTTGTCTCTTGTTTTTCGTAATATTGGCCCTGTGTCTAAAAGGTCTTCTGTTCGGTCACTGTAGGGTTTGCTGACAGGTTCTTCTGTCCTTGTTCCCTAGCGTGGTCTTGTAAAGACAGTGGCTGGAGCCTGTCTACCGCTCAGATTTTACAGCCTCTTGTACGTGTTTGTCAAGAGTTTCTTAAGACAAGTTTCATTTGGACTCTAGTGAAAATAACTTTTTACAAGAATGTTTATTGTCATTTAGATTTTGAAATATTTAGAAGTGATCATGATTAGTCTGTACTGACATCAACCTAAGAAACCTGTAGAGAGTTTTTGGTGAGTTTATTTGAGTCAATTGCTGACGACAGTTGCTGGGAAGCCGTAGCTCAACGGATGGAGAGATGCTCTGGAGAGGTCAGTTTGGCACCGTCTTTATACATTAGACTCAAAGGAGGAGCCGTTGGGGGGGGGGGCGGTTACCTGAAGTCCAGTGATTGGGGAGGCAGGAGGAAGCACAGGGAGGGGCTCTGGGGTTGGATAAAAGGTAAGATGATAGACAGGCACTCCTTTCAGGTGGGTGGGCAAGGGATGGTTAAGGGTCAACAATGAACCTGAGAACAGTAACAGTGAGGGGACCGTGGTCTCAGCCTGTGCCTGAGGGGCTTGGGGAAAAGGGACGTTACCTTGACATTGCAGGGGTGTGTTATCACAGATGCAAAAAAGACAACGGACAGGCTTAGTTACGTAAAGATTGGCCCTTGGTGAAAAATACTGGCCCAGGACATGACTTCCTGTCACGAGCTGCTTTTGTTAGTAAGTTTTCATTGTAGCTCATGCTCTGTGGTCACCTTAGGTGTTCGAGTTAGTAAGGTTCCTCATAAGCCTCCCCTGAGCTTGTCACGCTAATATGTGGCCTCTTTTTTCCACATTAAAGAAGAAGGCAGAAGTTTTTATTTTATATTTTATTTTTAGTTGTATTATTTTAATTTATTTGAAAACATTTTAATTGGAGAAACTTAGTAGTTTGGAGTTATTGACATAAGGATATTGTTGCCAAATTCTTAAGATTCCCCCCCCCAACTAAATTTTATTATTTGCATTGCCTATTTCAGTGTTAACATTCATGATTTTTTAAAAATAGGAATTTGTGAGAAACAACTACTTGGAATGCCATATATCACTTTAAGCATTGGAATTTAATTTTCTTTCTTAAGAAAGAAATACCTTTCTTTATTAAGGTTATTTTTTAAACGAAGAGAACTTGATCGTGTGTTCCACTTGCTGTGGCAAAAGAAATGTGCCGTCCGTTTGTCTGAAGAGGCAAAGTTGTAACCTCTACAGCTTCGCAGCACTTGGATGCGTTGTGTCCACGTAGGGTCACGCTTTGCGGCACATTACTTGGGAACAACTCGACAGTCTTTTGTTTGCTTTGCTTTCACATTACAGCATTCAGCTCTGTGTCTTTGAATACAGAGCCTGGAGGGCTAGTAGGCTAGATTCCAACTCATTTTCTGACACTGCTTCCTTGAAAAGTGCCTGTCATTTATTTGGCCTTCCGTGTCCAGAAACAGTCAACTCTTGCTGTCTGGTATTTATCGGAAAGAGCTACTACCTGGATTAATAAAGTCCACGGGTAATCAGCAGTCCGTGTCAGTTCTGGTTCCACCCTTCCTTTCTGAGATCGTCTGCTTACTCATAATTCCCAGCAAGCATGCAGGCTAACATGAGTTTTATTTCCTCCTCTGTTCTTACCTTCCTCCCTCCCCTTCTTTTCTTCTTTCCTCCCCTCCTTCCTTCCTAAATCCTCAAATTGAAAGGGCCTGGAGTTTGTATGAAGAATGTGGAGTCAGAGTGAATCTTTTTGGTAAGCACTTTGGTAGAGAAGAATGTCATCATTTGGAGGACATTATTTCTTAGTTCTTTTTTTTAAGTGATTGTTATAGTAGCTCATTACCCAAAGAAACAATGAGAATGAACACATGTATATTTTAGAGTATTTAGAAAAACAAAAAATCCAAAGAAAAAATGTGTACTATCACTTTTTGAAAATAACCTATATTAACATTTTAATGTAGTCGATCTTCATGCAATTTTTTTATTCATGGGTACTTGTTGTCAATAAAATTGAGTCTTTTCTATACTACCATCAGTTTTTTGCCTCTTGCCTTTATCATGACCATTTCCCAGGTCAAAATATGTTTTGAAAAGAGCATTTTCAATGTCTACATATTATTCCAGTCTAAGGATTTACCATGACTGCTATATTGTTGTTTTGTTGGGAATATTCACATTTACTTTTTACTACTTTGTAACTTAACGATGCTTCTTGGATATTTTTGCACTTAATCTTTGGATTTCTCATTAATTCTTTTCAAGTGAACCTTAAAGGTTTATCTATTTAAAGAAGAGCTTTAAGGCTTTTAGTTAAAATGGATAGTTTGCCTTCCAGAAAAGTTTGCTTCTGTTTGCGCTTCCCGCGCGCAAGTCCAGAGCTCTCATCCCCACGCCCGTCAGACGCGGAGTGTGACGCCAGTGCTTTGCCGCTTTGAAAATATCTTGTAGTAAAATAAAAACAGTATTTTTTATCACCTGTTTCCATAAGCAGTTTTCTAAAACATTAGTTCTGATTTTTCACAAATTGTATACGTACATGTTGATAATTGTCCCTTTTAAAAGAAATTCTTGCTTGAAGAGGAAATACCATACAA
This sequence comes from Sturnira hondurensis, assembly GCF_014824575.4. Classification (NCBI taxonomy): domain Eukaryota; kingdom Metazoa; phylum Chordata; class Mammalia; order Chiroptera; family Phyllostomidae; genus Sturnira; species Sturnira hondurensis. The sequence continues at coordinate 6,981,112 of NW_028094846.1, read as the reverse complement.
CTGAGATACTATTTTATAACCATAGTGTTTTGGCAACTTGGTATTAGTAATTCACATTTATTCCACCCCATCCCACATTGACCTTGAAAATGGTGCTACACAGCTAAGGTAAATCTGGGATAGTGCTCTGTTCTTTATTTCTGTGATGTCTTTTTGTCATCACTGCTTCAGTCAGACTGGAGTCAGGCAAAGGAAATCATGTATGTTCTGTATCTGTGGACCCTTCTGTGGCATGACTCTTAGCTGAAACCATTGGAATGAAATACAATACATTGATTTAAGAATGCAGATGATTATTTCGGTTCTTAAGTGATCGTGTCTGTGTAGAGGGACACCAGCTCTTTGGGAGGCAGCTCCTGAGTCCCTGGTGGAGCACGCGGAGGCTGCGGGTGCCTCATCTGGGCACTCCGGACCTCATTGTGCGTAGCTGCCTCATCTGGGCGCACCACTGGACCTCATTGTGCGTAGCTGCCTCGTGTGGGCGCACTGGACCTCATTGTGCGTAGGTGCCTCATCTGGGCTCACTAGCTCCTAGTGGTAGCTAATGGTGAAAGACAGTACTTGTGAAGGGCCTTAAGACTCCTTAGCTCTTCACAAGTGATAAAAAGAAATGTATACTCCGTCTTCAAGAAAACTGTAGTTATTTTTTTAAGATTTTATTTATTTTCAAAGAGAGGGGAAGGAAGAGGGAAAGAAAGGGAGAGAAACATTGACGTGCGAGAGATATATCAGTCTGTCACCTCTCACACAATCTGACCCTCAACCCAGGCATGTGCCCACCAGGGAATTGAACTGGTGACCTTTTGGTTCGCAGGCCAGTGCTCAATCCACTGAGCCATACCAGCCAGGGCGAGTATTAGTTATTAAGGGCGGATATTTTCTGGTTGGCACGGAACACCAGCAATCATATTAAACATTTCTGCAACTCTAGGAGGAGGGATGTCAGGGTAGTGATTTCCCCAATCTTTCTCCCCGGAACCACGACCAGCCCAGTCTGCCTTTCGAGTCAGCGGGTGCCACCCACACCGTACAGCGTTGTGGCCAGGTTAGGTAAAAACATCTTTTTCATAAAATGAAATGTGTTCTTTCTCTCTGTTCTTATTTCTGACTAAATTTTATGGGATGAAACACTATAAACTGTTTTTAACTAAAACTGTGTTGTTAAGCAAATCTTTACCTACATCTATCTCTCAGGATTTCTACTTGTTAAAATATTTGCTGTGTGAATAGTGCCTTGTGCTGTTATGTGTGTTCATGTCACACATTTTTTGCCAACCTGTGAACTCCTTGGGAAAAAAGGCATCACAGTGTATTGAGTAAGAAAGAGCACAGACCACAGGGCCAGGCTACCTGGGTTCAGCCCAGATCACCCACTCACTGCGTCTGCCACTGCTGGGGTTCTGTACTGCGCTGGGCTCCAGTGCCCCGTCTGGGAAGAGCTGATGATAACAGTAATCCACCTGCTCGGGTTTGTGTACAGGTGCAGTTGACCAGTGCGGAGGGCTCAGCGTAGTCCTGAGCATAGAGTAAGAGCTGTCTATGTGTGTTTGCTTTTAACATCATTCCTTTTTTAATTGCTTCTAGCAGTAAGCAAATTGTTTCTAATTGTAGCTAATACATAGTTGTTGTAATGAACGATACAGTCCTTCAGGCTTGGCCTTTATCTTGTTTGTTGCATAATTCACTAAGTAGTATTTTTGAAACCAAAGAAATGCTGGAGTAGAGGTGGAGACACTTCTGATAGAGTCACTTAAGACATGTTTCCTGACACGGACATTCATTGCTGCTGTGGAGTTTTTTGTAGTTGCCATTTGCCCCTGGGGGAATAACCTCCAGGCTTTGCCCATTTTCAGAAGCAATGAAATGGTAACGTGTGTGCAGCAATAGGGGATTGGTATGTATTATTGGCTTAATGTTTGTGTTGGATTTACAGTCTCTTCCTTCTCCCCTTTCTCCGTTGCATTGGTGCTGTGTGACAATAAATCTTCTCTCAAAGAGAGTTAACATCTGTTTTTCCACTTTTTACATGTTTTTATCTGAAAGCCAGGCACCCTCTCCGGCTTAGCAGATGCTGTGTACAAACCATCAGAGGGCACCAGGTACCTGGGAGTTTAAAGCACATGGGAAAAGCCAGCCCATTCCCATTAACGGGCAGAAGACATCTCTAATAAAAAATGTTGTAGCAGTGACTTTCAAACCCGGGTGATCGTCAGGATCCCCTTGGGGGTCTTTAAAAATAACAACAAAAAAACACTTGTACTCTTAGATGCCTGCATAAACCCCTATGTGGGGCAGGAATTGGGGAGGGTAAAGATTTATATTTTGAAAAGTTCTTCGGATCTTCTTGGAAAATTATATGAACAGTCAAGTTTGGGAACAGGTGATTCACATTGTCACTGGGAAGAGATTTGTTACACGTTGTAGCCAAGAGGCATCAATGGCTCTTGAGCATTTGCGGAAGAGGGAATAATTGTAATTAGGAGTACCCACCATCTGTTGGGTTTTGCTCGTCTTTTGCTCCCTCAGGAAGAAACACAAACCAGAAAATAGGACGTGGTCTCCTTTCCTTTAATTTTCTTTTCAAAAGCTACCTTTACTGTCCAGCCCCTCCCACACTGACTAGCTGTTTCTCATCCTGCCTTCCCCCGTGAACACTGCGAAGACAACGTAGGGGCATCTTTTTCTCTTTCCTCTCCTTTCTTCATTTCTGGTTCCCTTCTTCCTTTTCTCTTTCCTCTCCTCTCTTCTCTCCTGCAGCCGGATGGTTTGTAACACTTTAGAAAACTTTCCGGACTGGAAGAGGGCCCGTGGGGGCGCACGCTTGTCTGTCTTGGGCGTGGAGGAAAGACGATGCCGAGCGTGGACCCTGACTTCTGGAAGACGGCGGCTCCCGTTTCCTCCCGAGTGTCCCCCTTCCCTTAGCGTCCACGCCAGAGGGGGGGGGGAAGAGGAGGAGGGGGAGGGGGCGGACAGGTGGGGGAAGACTGGCACCAAACCCGGAAGCATGTCTTTGTCAAGTAAGTAAATTACATGAAGCGTGACTGTCCCTTCACCGGAGTCTAGTCCTGTACGGACAGCCTCCGTGGAAGCGCTCGTCACATTCGATATTTTGTGGTGAATATTGTCATGAAAACAACGAAATGTGATCTGATGGGTCTGTTAGTTGACATTTCTAGTACTTCATTATTGTTGTTTTTATAGGTACTGTCATGGAATTTGACCTCTATTAAAGTGGGTCTTGCAATTTTTTTCTCATAAATTATGTCCTTCTGCAGGTTACTGGTTCTGAAGCCTAGGACTGACACAGATCTTTAAGCTACCAGGATTTTATTTGTTGGGTGTTTTCTTTTGACTTATTTAAGAGAAAAAAGGGCCCTGGCTGGTGTAGCTCAGTGGATTGAGTGCGGTCCTGTGAACCGAGGGATTGAGGTTTGATTCCCAGTTAGGGCACAACCCTGGGTTGCAGGCCAGTTCCCAGTAGGGGATACATGAGAGGCAACCATACATTGATGTTTCTCTCTCTCTCTCCTTCCCCTCCCCTATAAAGATAAATAAATAAAATGTTTTTTTAAAAGAATAAATAAAAAGAGAAAAAAGGAATATGTTAATTTGAGAATGTATTCTGAATTGTGCTGTTAACCTAAAATTTCATTATTATCCCACCATGCTTAAAAATGTCCAAAGTAGTTTGATAAGGGAAGGGATCTAACTTTGGTTTCTAGGTGTTTAGCTTTTGTTAGTGTCTACAAATTTCCATATTAGTAGTAGTAGGAGAGTGAATATTGAATATCATTTTCTTTCTTTAAAAGATATAAATAAATACTACTTGTATTTGTTTCATATACTCAAGTATATGTGGGGGAAAATACAATCATTGGTTACAGAATAAAGGCCAGGCTTCCTTGTGTGACATCTCACATCCTCTTCCATTAGGCCACCCACCCCTCCAGCCTGGTCACCCACCCCTTCACAGGCTCATGTCACTCTCAGCAGTGCCAAACTGCTCCTGGAGCCTCAAGCCCCCACCGTGGATTTTGTTCTGTGTTGTTACCGTTGCCCCGACGCTGCTGTGCCCAGATACCCTGTCTGATATTGCTTCTGTTTGATGCATATTGTAATGCCGTAGGACCGGAAGCCCTTTGAGTTGGGTTTTGTAGCCACAGAAGTAGTAATGTTCAGTGAGTGGGGGGTGATTACCGTTGGATTGGTCTAGCCTTACCTTCTTCCGTTGTAGGGATGATTCACGCCCTGTTTCTCGTGGGCTGTTTGTCAGACCTGCTGAATACTGCCCGGGGCAGGAGTGGCCTGCGCCACAAGGACGCCCACTATAGTTTTCCCCAAGTCTTCCAAAGTTCTCTGAGAACAGTTCTCGTTTCTTCTCCCCGTCACTCATAAACAGGAAATAGTGTTATAAGTGTGTCATGTTCTAGAACTTGTGCTTCCACATGCAGTGAACGCCAGCATGTTCTGAATTAGTTTGTCATTGTGCCAGCCCCCTCTTTACACCAACTTTATGTGGACCTTTCAGGGCACAATTTCACGGGATGGTGTGGGCGAGAAGTTCAGAACTGCCTGCTGTGCAGTTGTGCTGACTCTGTGTATTTGGCTTTGTCGTGGTGAGCGTGGCACACGGGGCTGAGAGGGTGGGAGAACAGGGCGTTCGTTCGGTGGGATGTGTGAACTACACCAGGGTGGATAGCGACCAGGGTGGATAGCGACCCGGCTCGCAGCTTCCCACTCCACTTTTTTTTTCTTTTCTTTCTTTATTTTTTAGAGAGAGGGGAGGGAAGGAGAAAGAGTGGGAAAGAAACATCAGTGTGTGGTTGCCTCTCATGTGTCCCCTACTAGGGACCTGGCCTGCAACCCAGGCACGTGCCTCCACCGGGAATTGAACCAGCGACCCTTTGGTTCACAGGCTGGTGCTCAAGCCACTGAGCTACACCAGCCAGGGCCCACTCCTTTATTTTAAATTCTCATAGGTTTTCGTTTGTGGAGCTAACTTTCTACTACGTTTCTGTGAGCCATTCGTGTAATTCAAATTCAAGTACTAAATATGCTATCCTTTTTAGCCAAATAAATGTGTGTAGGTTTGTGTAAGTGTTACAGATTGACTCTCACTTGTGTAATCCTTCTCACTAAACTTAATAGCTTCTCTGGGTTAAAGCTCCTGTCCCGTTAATCTTGGTATTCTCTTGTCCTTGTGTGGGATCTGGTAAAAAAGCACTCATAAATTGTTATTTTAAAAATAATAATCAAGCAAATCTTTCCTCCTTCCTCTTCACCAGCCCCCTGACCAGAAACAGAAAAATTTGTATTTCTCCTTTCTCTGAGTTCCACATTTATAGATAGTTTTCAGCATCTATACTAGTGTTTTTCAAAGAATGGTCTATTAATGTGTACTCCAAAATTATTAATTACCTGCAATATTTATTTAAAAAGCAGATTTCTAAACCCCAGACTTATTCGTAAGTCAAAGTTTCTGAGGGCAAGACCCAGGAGCCTTCATGGTTGTCGCCATTGTTTCATTGAGGGATACCCAGTTCTCTTATTTAAATAGCTCAGAATGGCGTGGGAGAAAGAAGTAGAGATCCCGTCCCTGTCACGCCCAGTCTTGTAGCGATTGGTAGCATTTCCATTTGAGAAGGGACAGCGTTCCAACAGTGACCAGCTTGTTTCACAGGAGCGACATGTGTGATCTCAGACCCGACCTGGAGCCACATAAGATGGCTTGGCAAGGTCCCTTTGGGCGCTGGTGACTCTGGAAGAGGTTGTGAAGACCAGCTCTAAAGGACGCATCGGGAGTAATAGACTGGGCTTCTCTTTGATCTCCTCGTTGGCAAAAATAAAGGCTAGAACGTTCTTATTGTGCCTGCACTGAATCAGGGTCTTAAGCCAGAGTCAGAGATCTGTCTCTCAGGAGGCAAATGTCTGGATGTGTAATCAACCACATTTGGCCAAATGTTTACCAATTTTTTATAAAGGCTGTGACTCAGGAACAGCCACCTGGAAACGGTGCACAGGGGAAAGGTATCGGTGCGGGTGGGGTGGCGAGGGGCTTCCATGCCCTCTCTGGGCGTCTGTCACTGACGCGTGCTCAGTGACAGCTCAGAAGTGTCAGAACTTCCGATCGTGAAACACTGCCCGTGGGCTGCATCTATAAAAGGTGCTACAACGTAATCGGGCTTTGAGCCTTTTTATGTTTGCGTTTGCTTTGTAAGTCTTCTTTGAATTAAATTAAATTTTACTTAATGTTCAAAGACCCTAACTGGTCACAGAAAGAAATGAGGTCAATTTAAATCAGGCAGTGCACTCTTGGGGGATTTATTCTGTACGACCAAAAGAAATGTTTTATGAAGTGCTGTTTCTTTGATTTTTCCTTTCCGCTTCTGACAGATTAACTTCCTTGTTTCCCTTTGGCTTTATCATTCTTCCAAGTCTTTGGAGCCTGAAACTTGTACATCATTATTGTTGAATCTCTTGTTTTTTAATCTTCTAATTACTCATCAAGTAACAGTAATACTTCGTTGGAAATACCTCCTGTGTTTATCTCCTTTTTCATTTGTTTGTGCTTTTCGTCTCCTCATTCCTGTTTCCCCCCTCCCTTCGTGGATTACCTCCAACACCTGTATAGCCCCTCACCTCGCCTTTGCACCCGGCTGCTAAGTGTCTGAAGTCATTACCAGAGGAGCTCCGACAGACCAGACGTTACTTACTGCCTTTAATTGACCCTAGGTCATTCAGAAAGCTCTCTTTCAAACTCAGTGTTTGCATTTAACTCCAACTTGTGTATTTGGCCATCATTAAAAATTAGGGTATAATTTGATACATATATTTCCTGAACTTGATTATTATATCTATTTTACTTCAAGTGCCTTTATCTACTTTAAAAATTGTATTTTATCCTCACAATTAAATATCTCTTAAAAAGTCCAATTTCAATAATAGGGGGAGAAAACAGAAGAACTGATTCAAAGGTAACCTAGATTCCAAATTTAAGTAGTTAATTAGAAGTCAGCCTTTCAGGTAAGCATAGAGGTATACACTAATGAGAGACATGATTTTAAATGTCACTCTCTAATTTTTTCTCTTGCCTTACATGTTTGATCGTGGGCGTTAAATCTAAACTACTAGCAGTGTTCAAGATTTTTAAGAATCTGAAATAACGCTATTTGTCTAACCTTACTTTTTTATTTTCTAACACAAAACATCTATTAAGAAAGTTTCTTTGTTAGCCCATTCAGTTTCTGTTCTTACCTCCGAACTTGTGTCTGTGTTTTCCCCACGTGTCTGTATTGCCTTGTTTGCTCCCTCCCACTTGCCTAAATTCTTTCATCCTTTCTTTCAACCCAGTCCTGACTTTTCTGTCCCTTCCCTACCCACCCCATCGCCTTCATTTCCGGCTTCTCACAGCTACTGACACCCACAGAATGTATCTGCCGGCTGCCGTCCAGGTGTATTCTCTTCTGGTTGTTGCGCTTCGTCAGCGTGGTCTCAGTTGTATTCCTTGCTTCTGCCTTGACAGCAGAAAATATTAACAATGGCAGCTACTGAGTTTTCTAGGAAAGAAAGTTACAATAAAAAAAAAGAAGAAAGTTACGGAACATTTCGGTCTGCTTACCCCGGAGAGCCCACCTTGTGGTTTCCCCGTTTTGTAAGACCGTAAGTATGGTGCCTGGAATGGTGCCGTAGTCGGAATGCTTGGGACAACTGCCCTTTCAGTGCGAAGAAATTGGGGTGTTTTAATCAGAATGATTGCCATGTATTTGGGGGGGTGCCTATAATGTGCCTGTTTTTCTTTGGTTAGATACTTGACTGTGATTTCTTTGAGTTTTCATTTAAAAATTCTGTGAAGTACCTAAGATTATCTGTTTTATTATAGAAGAAATTGAGTCTCTAAGAGGGTTAAGAAATACTATGAGGGAACCAAAATGCAGGCCCAGGTCTCCCTGTCTTAAATCCATTGCTGTTTCTGCTGCATTACTAAAATAGTGCAGAACTCCAGAAAGAGCCCTGCCTGGGTACTCCAGAGGGGTTTCCCAGGTAACGCCGGTCGACAGGCACAGTTCCATGCTCAGAGTCCCTCGGTACGGAGCTCCCGCTGCCCCTATCAGCTAGATGTGCTGTTGCAAGCCCAGGGCTCTCCAGCCTCATTCAGGAGAGCACCCGAAGGTCTCGGGCACTGGCATGTGGAGGTGATGGTAGGTTTGTGGAGGTAGTGCCGAGTGCTCTGCAGTGAAGGGAGTGAAGCTGGAAAGCACTGAGGATGAAGGAGGGCAGGGAATGTGCATGATCCCGTTGCATGTCTCAGTCCTCCTTCCCTTGCACCTGTTCTTTACAACCTTTGCTCCCTCAGGGACCGTCACTTTGAGTTTGCATGTCGTGTGTCTTTCAGCGGTTCCCAGTCCCGTTTCTTTTCCGCAACTTGTTGGAATGCACCGAAGTGTGTTTGTACACAAGCCTCCTTGGTAATGACACACACCAGATGTGGAACCCGCACGAACCTCCATGCGGACAAATGGAAGCGCCCTTTGTGCGCACGCCGCTGTGGTCCTACGGGTACACGGAGGACTCTGTCTGGCTCAGCACAGCTGGCCGAGCCTGATCGTTCCCCTCCACACAGCCTTTAGCCCTGCGCCCCAGGCACTGCTCTCCTTGTTGCCATTTTGCTTGATACCTCTGCTGATTAAGTGCTGGGTTTTTTTTTAATTTTTCATTGAATTTGTGGGGGTGACATAGGTTTCAGGTGTACAGTTCTATAATATGTCATCTGTACATTGTATTGTGTGTTCGCTCAAAGGTAAGTCTCCTTCCGTCACCATTTTTCCCTCCTGTATCCTCCTCTTTCTCCCCCCACCCAGTGTGCCGGGTTGTTAATAGACAACCAAGTGAGGTTTCTTCTACAACCATCTTAACTGGTTTGTGAGGAATTGTATGGTTTTTAAAAATAGGTATTATGTGTTTCAGGAAGTACAGATAGGAAGCGGAATGAATATTGAAATAGTTTTCTGAGGGACCACATTCGCTGAACTAAATAAAAGTCAATCAATGTTTTAGATGTGAAGGAGTTATCAGAGGTGACTTCCATGAAGTTTTTCTCATTAAAAAATGATTTGTCATTACTAAAGTGTTTTTTCCAAAATACAATTTATGTGATCTTTTACTGTATCCAAATTTCAGAAATGACTATTTCCAGGGGAAAAGCTGGCTATTAAGTATTAACTTCTTAGTAATGAATTTGAAGTCTCAGTTTTTCAGGGAATGTGTTCTGCTCTGGGGGGGTGGCATTTCTGACTCTGAGGTGTGACATGCAGCCCCAGGGTGTGCTAATACGCAGGCTGCAGCTGTGGTTTATTTATAACTGATTGTGCGAGGATCCTGTTCGCGGCTCTGAAATCCCCATATTTTTTACTCTAAGCGGTTATTGCATCAGACAGTTGTTGAATAACTAGCCTTATTTTTCTCGGCTCTTTAGAAGTCCTTCTGTCTATTCTAGTCTTCATTTTAATGAACCATTTTACCATTTTCTACTTGCATTATTTTTGCTGTTTCTTTGCGTGACAAATTTAAGTCTAGATTCTAGACCCTTCAGTAAAATGACCTCCAACTAAAAATCACGAACACGAGGGAGCAGAATGCTTACCACTGAAGCTGTCTCCGCGCAGGAGTCCGTTGTACTTGAGAGGCGGGCTCGGCTCCTCACCACTCTCTAGGACGTCTCGGCCAGGGCCAGGAGTGCAGTCCTCCGCCCCGTGTTCTTCCCGCTGCTCCAAGTCCTCCGCACCGCCCTGTCGTTTTGAATCTACTTGCTGCCAGGTGTTTCCATGTAACTGCATGTGTGTCCTCACCCTTTCCTACAATGTCACACATGCCCCTTACCGTTTTCTTCTGCACAAAATCCAGTAAATNGTCTTCATTTTAATGAACCATTTTACCATTTTCTACTTGCATTATTTTTGCTGTTTCTTTGCGTGACAAATTTAAGTCTAGATTCTAGACCCTTCAGTAAAATGACCTCCAACTAAAAATCACGAACACGAGGGAGCAGAATGCTTACCACTGAAGCTGTCTCCTTGCAGGAGTCCGTTGTACTTGAGAGGCGGGCTCGGCTCCTCACCACTCTCTAGGACGTCTCAGCCAGGGCCAGGAGTGCAGTCCTCCGCCCCGTGTTCTTCCCGCTGCTCCAAGTCCTCCGCACCGCCCCGTCGTTTTGAATCTACTTGCTGCCAGGTGTTTCCATGTAACTGCATGTGTGTCCTCACCCTTTCCTACAGTGTCACACATGCCCCTTACCGTTTTCTTCTGCACAAAATCCAGTAAATCGTCTAGTAGGTGTCAGCAGGCTTCTACTCACACCAGGCGTGTGAAGATAGGAGTCCAGTGATCCTCACATTATAACATATCAGAGCTGACGTTCTTAATTCAGGGTGGGCTTACCTGAATGCAAGGGCAGGCGGGCGTTGTGCTCGCTGCACCAGTGACATCAGTTGCCTGTCTTTCTTTGCTCTTTGAGTTTTATGAAAGCTCAGGCTTTGGTCCTCAGTGTATAAACTTGAAATCCCGTTAAGATGGGTGTATACTCTGTCTTTGCTGTGAAAGACTGGGTAGACCTGGGGCTGCTTTTATGGCAAAGGATGTGCTTGGTTCCCGGGCAGTCGGATACACAGAGGTACAGCTGTACTAGTGACTGGTGCCTGTGTTCTTAAGTGTTTTTAATACTCACCCCTAAGAGCAGCTTACAGTATGTACTCACTGACTGTGAACACACGTTCCTTGGGGTGCCTAATAAAAAGATTAGGACTTAACAGAGAAAATGTGAGTTGGATGCAGGGAGGGAATAGGACAGTTGGTGGTACTTTGCCAGAAACTTCCAGCTGCCTTGCAGACGCCCTGCAGACACCCGCCTTCCCCTGGTCCGCTTGGGCGCCTCTGAGCTCTGCTGGGCTGCGCTGCTCTGCTGTGTGGTCCAGAGAGTGCCTCCAAGCAGAAAGCCTGGGCGGTTACAGGACTCGGCTCATTTGTTTCCCTTCTCGTGGGGATCACAGTCCTGCTTGTCCAGGGTTCTCGTAAAATCTCCTTGATTTTCTAGTTGGTAAGGGAGCAGGTCTCTTCCCCTTACTCTGCTGTGGCTGGGAATGGAAATTGGGTGGGTTTTTACATGGTTAAATCTGTAGTGAAATTAATTCACATTTAAAACCGATTATGTCTGTCTCTAGGGACAAATCCTGTAATTGCAAACTAGGTGAATAATTGTTACTGCTCAGCTTGCTCAGGATTTTCATATATTGGCTACAATGGCACTTTTCTAGGCAAGCCAGCAAGGAGAAGACAAGCGGATGCCAGTTGGTTTCTGTGTACAACTCTCCTATTTTTCTAAGACTTGCATCTAATTTTTACCATTATCTTTTCTTAATCTCTTTACATTGAAAAGAAGATATTAGGTGTAGTGTTAGCTTAACCTCCAGGTTAAGCTGTCAGTTTCCAAGAAAGGGAGAAAATGAGAATTACTGGCTAGCATTTTTATTTCACTTAGCAAGTAAAAACAAACTCATTGAGCCAGAACTTATTTACATTCGGTCTCTGGCAGACTATAGCTGTAGCTAGGAATTACTAGCCATTCAAAATGTAAGCAAAAGCACTCAGAACCTATAGTAATAACCTTGTACTTGCCACTTTTATACCTCTATGCTGAAGCATAAACTATTTTGGGATTTCTTGGGGGGCTTTATGGGCAACTTCTAAGCAACGTTTTTTTTAAATTGAATTTATTGGGGTTGACATTGGTTAATAAAATTATATAGTTTTCAGGTATACAATCCTACAGTACATCTTCTGTACATTGTACTGTGAGTTCACCACCCAAGTCAAGTCTCCTTCCATCACCATTTGTAATACTTGGCTTTATTTTTTCTGTTGCAAAAATGAATTTATCTTAAGTTAATACCTGGCTATCTGAAAGACAGTTTAATCCTAAATCCTTTTATTTTTTTATAAGTTCATGGTCTTGGCAGGGAGGGTGTCTACTGAGATGTGAGACTATTACTTTTCTTTCATTGATTGTTAATGAAATTTGGAGTGTTTCTGAGAATTCTTAGGACACTGTCACCTATATGTTCGTCCGAAAAGTCCATTCCAGCTGGGAAGTCACTTCCTGCGTTGGCATATTCATACGTGAGATAGTTCTCTGTCTCCACAGGAAAAGATGCTCAGTGTTAACCCTCTGGCAGCGTCTGATGTGGCGGCGCCTGATAATGGTGTAATAGTCCCGAGTTTACAAAAAATGGTTTCTCGTTGGACAGTTACCAGGTGTCTTCTAGGGTACAGTGCGGTGATTGTACAGGCTTCACGCTCCTCTAGCGTGGCGACTATTGTTTAAGTGAGCCTTATCTCATACGGTGTGATCACATCCCGCACTTTTCCCAGCCTTCCTTCCACCGAGAACTAGAAGTTTGAATCATGTGATACTCTCAGTGACTGGCCGAAGCGGCCTCGTTCTCCCTACCACAGGGTGCGCCCTCATCTCTACCAGGTTTGGCTGCCTTCCCCCTTTGTATTAAAATGCAACAAGAATGGAAAGGCAGAAAGAGATAGAGCTGTGGGCTCCACGGATAAAGTTTTCAGCATCCTTTTGTCGTGTGTCCCCATGGCAGAGGGAGCAGTTCAGAGTGACCGCCGTGTCTAATGCTGGTGGCCGTGGCTTCTCGGAGCCTGGAGTCTCCTCAAACAGAAGCTAGCTCGGTCGGTGCTGTTTGTGGCTTCATTTCTGGACAGTGTTGACAGAAGGGTCACGTCTAGGTCCAAAGTGGATGTGGAAACTAATTCTAAAGTGAATACTGCATTACCCGTGTCACTGTGTTCAAGGACACATACGCTGATTTAAGGAAAAACCCCAGCAAGGAAAATATGGCTGTAGAGCAGGGAAAAGGTTTTCCTTAACCCTCTTGGTCCCTGGACACATCAGCAGGAGAAGAGCGTACAGACTTACTTGAGTTTTATGGGACATGGGAGCCTGCAGAAGGAAGTGAGACCCCCACACGGGCCCGGGTGTTTGGTGCTGGTGCGAGGGAGAGTGGGCGGTCGGGCGGGAGTGCGGTAGGTCAGAGCATGAGGTCGCTGGTACGGCCTGTCTGTTTGGAGTCTACTTGGCGTCCCTTTGTAGATTTGGAGGTCAGGGTGTTCCTTTCCCCTGCATACAGGGTGGGCACCTCTCCCCTGCGGGTTTTAGGACCTGTTTGGGGGCTGCGAGTTCAGAGCAACCTTCCTGCTCTGTGGTCTTCGCAGACGGCTTCAGTTAAAGGTCTGCAGTGTGCGGGGGGCCCTGGGTTGAGGTGGCGTGTCCCAGACCCCACCACCCCAAAGCACATGACTTTGTTCCTCCTTGGTACAGCGAAGACCCATGGATGTTCCCACCACCAGTGGGACACCAAAAATCTGAGCAACTGTGCAAAAAATTGTTTCCTCTCACACCAGCAGCAAAAACATGAGCATTTTCCAAAAGTAACTTTACCAGGAATCAACAGGAAAGTTAAAAAATAGAGATGTATGAAGTTGGTAGAGCACAGCTTCCTTGCGGCAGAGACTGAAGTTCAACTCCGGTTAGCTGAGGCAACTCTGCCAGTGTACAGATCGGGAGTTTTCTCTCTTCTTCTCACTTGGTCATGAAGCCGGTAGGACGTTGGGGTAGATCGTGCCTTTCACGGAGGTTTGACCGCTTTCCCTGCTTCTCGTGGGTGCTATTTGGACTCAGTCTTCCCATCAGCCGTGTGGCCTCTAGGGCAGTTTTGCATCTGTTTACCTCCTTTTAGCTGCCTGCTCTGAAAAGTAAAAAGACTTTTACATACCTCCAAGCTCCAGAGCGATCCGTTAGACTTAGTTTCCAGCAGGAGACCGGTCTCAGCTCTTCCCGCTTCATGCGATTCCCTCTGGTAAACCTGGACTAGTCGACTGCTTCCCACTCTTCCTGGTTGCCAATGTTTTTTCCCCAAAAGATTAGAATATAAAAATATGTTGCTGCATGCATTCTATTTTAAGTAATCACAATCATTACAATGCACATACTCAGTGATAGAATAATTAAAAAGAGAGAGCCTTCCCAAGCCTTCCCACGTGAGTGTTCGCATTCGTTCATTTCCCCAGTGCCAGGTGTCGGTCCATGGAGACGGCGTCAGAGATGCATTTACACCAGTTACTGGTGTTTTATGGGAGAAGGTGACTTGGGGGAGTTTTCTGTGGAAAGGACTGTGCACTTTTTCCTCAAGTTCTTTTTCCTGGTATTTCACTTTGGTCTCTGTTTCTCGTGGCTTTCCTTCCAGGAGTAATCTATTCCTTTTATTTTTGTTTACATTTGAAAACTTGCTATTCTACCTTCAACTTTATTATTGTTATTAAAACTCCTCAAAATAAGGGGTTTGTGGTTAAAATTTGTGTTTAAAATATGTTAAAGTTGGTTCGCCACTTCAGATCCCGTTGGTTCTCAGGGTGAAGGAAGGTAGGCAGCTACCCTCTTGGACTGACCTCCAGAAAGTCCTCCCCGTGCCTTAAAGGTTCTTGTTCTCTTCCAGGAGTCCAATGTGCTGATTGCTGCTAACAGTCAGGGTACGATCAAGGTAAGCTGCTATCCTACTCATCTCCACGTTGAAGGCAGTCTGTCTTTAGACTGTAACAGACTGCGGCTGTGACATGGGAGTACAGATTGGTCCCGAGCCTTAAAAGTGTTTCCGAATCGTGGCTCTCTGTGAGTTTGGGGATGGTTTGATTGACGGGGAAAAGAGTCAGGAGCTTGCAGCTGTGGAGCCGGCGACAGCCCTTGTTAGAGGCGGGGCGAGTGCTGAATGGATGCGGAGGTGGTCAGCGTGACAAACGGGTGAGGACTGTTCGGCGTTCGCCGCGGGCCGAGCGAGGGTCAGCCTCTTCATGCCAGGGCAACGACCCCTCAGGGCGTTCAGGGGACAGGGGCCAGGATGTAGCTGGAGATGCTTGGACACTCACCAGATGTACAGATGTCTAACGCTTATTCTTCTTCAGGTTTTGCCCCCCAGCAACTAGGTTATTCATCAGTTGCCAAGGGAAGAAAAGGTGTTCTAGTGTTGAGTGGAAAATTGTTTAATTGTGTAATCTTGCCATTAGTATAATCGGAGATTTCAATGTCTTTGGGCACATAGTGTCAGTTCAGCCATAGTTTCCCACCTACTTGTCTTTCTAGTTAGGACATGGAAGCAAAAATTGTATCTAATTATACCAGGACATATTTAGCACCTGGGCCCCATACATTGGGCACACAAATCCTGAGCTAAAGCTAAGCAGTGAGCTTTTTTAAACAAAATGTGATTCAGAGGAGGGTTTTAGTACAGGGGTTTGATCAGCGCTTACCCTGGATACCAGTTCTTTCGACATATTCTCTGCTAATATAGCCAGAACAGGATGTTGTTTATTTGTTTTAAATATGTATCTATTTCCCCTTCCACTTAGTATTTACGTTAGTTTTGCCATGGCTTTTTTTCACTCGTTCTGAGTGGGGAATGACCTAGCAAACAAGGGAGCGAGGCCTAACACCCTGTCCTGCAGATGAATGGCGCAGACTCGAAGCAGACCTGCAGTGTTAGCTGGTCAGACTAATGTTCTTGGTTTCCTCCTTGTACAGCCAGCTTCTCTATCTGGAAAGCCTCATTAGAGAGCCATGGACAGCTTAAATGAAAAGCCGGCTTTGAACCGATCAGTGTTATGTTCTGGAAGCCTCAAGCAAGTTGGTAGAGGGCCTTGGATCTCTGTTTTAAGTGGCTCTCTGCAGTTTCTCAGTCTCCCTTTATCTTATGCTCATGCGTGCCGTTTATTGAAAAAGCTGCACTTTAGTATTCTGTAAGTTTGGCCTTTGAGGCAGTGGGGACTGCTAAAGTATCTACGGAAACTGGAAGTGCGCACTTGGAGGATCTTAGTGACAACTCTAAGGTGTTCAACAGCACTGGCCTCCTACACCCGCTTGCTAGTGGCGAAAACGAAAACCGCCATGGGGCGCAGGCGCGGGTCAGGGCGCAGCGCTGACAGGAGGGAGAAGCGGCCCCTCTCCTTCGGGGCCGCCTGGGACTGCGGCCCCGACTCACACTGTTCTGTTGGGCAGGCTGGTCATTGCCTCACGTCCAGTGTTCCTCCTCAGCCACTTGCTCTGCTCTCCATAACCGAGCCTCGCTGCTCCCCAGTTTTCATTGTAGCAATATTACACCTTTCCCGCATGACAAAGCGCTACTTTAGTAACTACCAAAGTATCTTGACACCAGATGGTTAACTAGAAAATTAGGAAGCATTAGGCAAAGGCGAGGTTTTAGCCCCTGGACACCTCGATCTCTGTCAGTTCATCGGTGGGGGGAGTAAATAGACTACCGTCTTGAATAGCAGTGCTTCAGATTATCGTCCGAATGTGGGAAGGCGCCTGCGTATACAGGGAGGGGCAGAGTAGGTTTACAGTTGTACCCGCTTTTCAATACGATAATCATAAACAAAAATACGAGAGTATGTGAAACAGCCTATTCTTGCTTATTATTTATGAAGTATTTAATTCAAAAGTGGATACAATTGTACATCTACTTTCCCCACCCTGTATCTATTCCAAAAAGGTTGTATTTATGCTGTGAATCGGGCGCCGTATGTAGTCACGTGTTTTGATGTGGTTTATCCTCAAGGCTTTCTAGTTAACTGTGGAGATAACTAATCTCAAATGTTCATCCCACTGTTGAACTGAAAATAAAAACAGATTAATCTTAAAAGTAAGAAAGGATGAATGTCTAATTTCTTTCAATTCTTCGGCATTTTAGCAGTTAGGAAAAGTTTTCCTAGTGTAGTTCCCATTCACAATACAGTAAAGATGTATGAAACCCTTTCTGTATTTTAAAATTGTTTTTATTAAACTGATCCCCTTTCCCCCCCAATCAGGTGCTGGAGTTGGTATGAAGGGTTCACTCAAGTTCATTTGTGCGTGGTTCTGCTGGGCGTGGCTGTAGCTGACGGCGAGAGAAGTCGGACCGCTACGTCTCGTCTCTCCCCAGCGCCATCATGGGCTTTGGATTTGTTTTGAGCATTTTTTTCCTTTACTTCTCCTCCTGTATGACCATTGGGACGTTGGGACACCCAGTGACCTCTCCACCATCAGTGACACTCTATGGACTTGGCTGCTGCTGGTGGTGTGGTTATCTAGTTTTTGTGATAGGGAAACAAATTCTTTTGAATAAAAATAAATAACAGAAAATAATAAAAGTTTATTGAGCCACAGTTGAACTGGGAACGTTTTTTGTCGATTGTGGCAAGACACGGAAGCTCACTTGGACTGTAGAATAATGTGCTGGTGAATCAATTTTTTAAAGTCCGTATTTCCCGACCTCTTTGGAATCGTGCATGTCAATGTGAATATAAGAGCATAGGAATTCCTTTCAGTGAAAGTTAATGTTTACAGTCGGTGGGAAGGTTTATAACTTTATTCTGTGAATTCCGTTCTTCATTCTCTGCCCACATTCATATCATCAGCAAGTACTGTGCTCCTCCGTCCTCTGGCTCTGACCAAGGATCTAAAGTTTGACTCATTGAGGCCACGTTCAAAGAGAAATAGAATGTCAGTCTGTGACAGGTGTCTCTTTCTGTGCCTTTGAAGTGTCACACATGCACACCAGAAGCCCTAAATGCAGGCCAGCAAGCCTGCTTTGTAACATCATAGCTGTCACACAGTCGTGGCCATTAGTGCCATCCCAGGCTGAGCGTGGGCTGAGAGCAGGTTCCGTGAAGGACCAAATGGTCAATATTTCAGGCTTTGCAGGTCATGTGGTCCGAGTCTCAGCTCTGCAACTCGGCTTTGTAGCAGGGAGGTGGCCACAGACACACCTACATAAGCAAGGGGACGTAGCAGTGAGACAGGGGGGGGGGGGGAGTGGAGCTGGCCCCCAGCCTATAGTTTGCCAGTGCCTGACAGAAAAGAAAAGAAATTTCTAAGCCATACAGTCTCTTAGGTTGTCTAGTTTATTTTCTAAATGGTTTCCCATTGGTGAGCAGAAAGAAGTTAGGAGAGTAGCAGGTCAAACAAAAGTAAGAGGAAGCATTCTGCTTGAGCTACTTTAAAAGTCTGAACGCTTTTTTGAAAAAGATCCAAACCGCATTAATGCCACATACTTTGTGAAAACAGACACTGGGAGAAGCTTGGTGTGGATGACCGAATGAACAGCATACGTCATCCAGCCCCGCCCCCCCAGCAGACTCTGAGAGTCATCCACCTGCCCCAGCACACACTGCCCGCCGACACATCCCTGTTCCACAGCCAAATGTGTGAACACTCCCCTTACATGGAGTTGATAAAGGCTGAAAACGGTCTCATATCACTTCACGCCAGTTTCAACCAACCACTGGGTTTGCCCCAAACTTAGGTGAAATTTTTGGGTTTTCAGCTTCACAATTTCATCTTACTTCTGGGAGTTAAGAACCTAATAAAATTTCGGACTCAATTCTGAGAGGAAAGATGACTGTCATTCAAAAGCTCTTCCCGTCGTTGGCCAGAACGGCGTTAGGTGACCTGTTGCCAAGATCAGTGAATGACCTTTTGCAGAGGTACAGGAGCCACTTCAAATGTGGATACTTCCCTGAAGGAACGTCACTGAGACGGGTGTGCCCAGAGAATCATCAAAATAGGAAGCAGAGCTGATGCCTCTTGGAATGCGTTCAAATAGAAGTAGATTATTATGGTGTGATTTTTAAAAAAATATTTTTTAAAATTGTGGGGTCATGTTAATTTTCATGTTTGGAAGGCTTCGTTAAGGTATCTAGTTATCAAACGGACTCAAATTTTTTACAAATTATTATTTTAAGAAGGCAGTGCTTTATTTAAACTTTTGTTTTAAAAGCTTGTAAATAGAAATGATTTTTTAATTTGTGGCAGTCTTTGTAGAGTGTCAACATCAAATATTACTATTTCTTAGAAAAATAACATAATAAATCTTAATGTACATTTTAACACCAAAAAACCTTTTTACCTCAAAGAGCATTTGGGTCTTCGTGTTTCAATCTAGTCTCTATTTCAGTGGATTGGTTGGGGTGCCCCAGACAGAGTTGCCTTTGTCCTTAGGCACACGTTGCGTGCACACATTGCGTGCCTAAGGAATGTTAGACGCGGAAGAACTGTGTGAAGTTCTTGTAAGAAGATGGAGTTACTGGACATCAGAAAGATTACGGGACTGAGGCACAGCTTCAGAAAGGTGAGTGTGGTTGGCATTCCCACTGGCCCTGGGGAGCCTTCCCGGGCATGGGTGAGAATTGGAATCTCGTTAGAAAAGCAGTTCTAACTGCTTTTTCGGAGGAAGGGTTGAGTTAGTTACCAGCCACGGCCCCGTTCGTCGTGGACGGGGAGGTGGAAACAGGAGCGCAATTCGGGAGGCGAGCAGTCAAGAGTTAGCGGTGAGTTGGGCTGGGGTGGTGGCTTGATCCAGCCTGGCGACTGTTGCGGCGGAATGGTTCACCACGTTCTTAATTCCTGTGTGTGGACAGAGTCTCGATTGATCTAAAGTCACTTCCTCATCATAAGTTGTTAAAACAGCACAACTGGGCAAATTTATTTCTTCGGTGGTTGTGAAACCCCCAAGCGAAGTGAGTCAGGTGGGAACTTCGTGACCAAAACGTCCGTGTGCTCTCTTGGGGACGCCACTTCTCTAAGGTGAGCAGTGTCGGAGGCTTGCCGAGCCTGTGGTTCTAAACGTTCAGGTAATTTGCAGTTGCCCTTAATGTAATTATGCAAAGGTACCTGGGATTAACAGTCAGGAAATAGGCTTGCTTGCACCTGAGACATGAGGAAACATTAATTTGGATCCTGAGCATGTTTGTCACGTGACTGATGAACACAGTAGTGGCGCCTGACAGTTCCTCCCGGAGCACTGGGTTACCGGCTGCCGTGGTGCTTCTGATCGGTGTGTTAGGCAGGCACTCCTGGGTTCTGGACTAAAGAGGAAACCGAGATGATCATCGTAGAGATATTAGCTGAGCTGCTGCTTCATGCTATCAACACCCCACGTGCCACATATGTACTAGGCATGTAAAATAAATAAGGTACCCCGTCCTCAGGAACCTGACTGACCAGTTGGAGAGATGGGTGCACATGCAGCATATAAATACTGTAACAGGTGTAAATCTTAGACATACGTAGGAAAAAACCTATAACCTAGAGTAATAGGAGGTAAAGGTCTGGGAGTAGGTTTTCGGGATTTGTGTGTGTGTGTGTGTGTGTGTGTGTGTGTGTGTGTGTTTCCCCTTGAGAAGGTAACTTCTCAGCCAAATCCTGAGAAGCAAGGGGACATTCCAGACCAGGGGAAGCAAAGAAGAAAGACATGAGCAGCCCTCACCTGCCCAAGCTGGAACAATTGCAGCAACAAAATTAATGGTGTAAGTGATTGGTTAAATAAATAAATGAAAAGGAGAGAAATTTTTCATGGAACATAATTCCCCACTTGTAAGTATGGGCCGTGTGCACTGACTTCCTTCCAAAGAGTACAGTATGGAAGAAGGAAAGGAGAGAAACAACAGTGGAGAGACGGCGCGTTGCCGTAGCCTGGTCAGCGAGGAAAGTTCTGAGTCGTGTATCATGGGTATGTACTTCAGATACGATGTAATATAAATGGCACTTGAGCTCTGGGATCTTCCCAAAATTTGTAACCCCAGTCTAATCCCTACTGACGGACATCCCACGAACTAGCTGACCAGTCCTTAACTCTGTCAAGGTCATCAAAACAAGGACCGCGAGAAACTCTCAGAGCCAGGAGGGGCCTAAAGCGCCAGGACTGAATGTGATGTGATATCCTGGAGGGGACCCTGAACCAGAAAAGGACGTTATGGAAAAGCTAAGGAAACTGGAATAAAGGATGGACTTCAGTTGATACTAACGTATTGGTATTCATTCAATAATTGTAACAAATGTACCATACTAATGTAAGATGTTGATAATAGAGGACATTGGGTGTAGGATGTATGGGAACTCTTCAGTTCTTTGCAGTTTCTCTATAAATCTAAAAACTTTTATCAAAAATTAACACAAAGTACAAGGGGCAGCTTCAGGATACACTAAATAAAATGCAAGCCAAAAGTGCGAGTCGAAGCTGGAGAAACACACAGAATAGATCACAACTGTCTGTTCAGCTATGACTTGAAAAGAGAAGAGGTGGCCCTGGCCTGGTAGCCTGACTGGTTAGAGGGCGTCGTCCCGATGTGTCAACATTGCGAGTTCCCTCCCCAGTCAGGGCACATACCAGAATTAGTGAATGAATGCATAAATATGTACAACAAATGCTCTTCACTCTAAAAAAAAATTGTTGCTAATATGGACTTGAGATGAGGTTTACAGTCTCAACTTGGTCACTAAGAAATTGTGTAATTTTGCAAAAGGGAATAAACTTCTGGACTCCGTATTTATCTCTAAATTCTCCTTACTGAGAATGGCACTCTCATCTGTTAATAAGGTTGTACTATACAAAGTCTGTAGTCGTCCTTGTGATTTACTCACTCAGACATTATTTTACCTGAGGCTGTCACAGCTTTCCATTGTGAGGATGGAGACAGCTCCTTTGCATGTGGTTTGAATGTGTTCTTGCTGCTTTGCCAGTCATTTGCCCTCCCATCAGTTTTAGAAGTGATCCCCAGTGCCCCAGCTCTGAAAGAGACTGTGTGGGTGGGGACTCGAATTCAAAGTTTAAGTTCCCAAAGACAGAAGGAGGCACCAGCCCGGCTAGCCAGCTGCTGTGTGGAGTATTTGCGAGCTCTTTGGGGGTGATTTTGTGGGGTTTCGCCCTCCTGTCAGCGCTGGTCTGTGGCCCGAGGTGTAAGGAAGGAGTCTTTTGGAAGGACTCCACGAAAAGAAAAAAATAGTCCAGGATTTTCAAGAGAAGGAATCAAGGCAAACATAAGTAATTTCATACTTCTGTACTCAAGATTTAGAGACGCATCGCTAATTTTACACACCTGGAAGAATGGTCTACTCCGGCAACGTGTGTGTGAGTGAGCTTCAGTGGAATCACAGCCTCATCACCACGGCTCAGCTGGCTGCCATGGTTGGGGTCCTCGGCTGCTGGCTTACTACGGATGAGGAGGGGCTGCTTTCCCTGGCCCCCGGTGGCTCTGTCGGGTCCACAGAAGTGGAGTGCCTGTTAGGAGGGGGTCTCTTCTTAGGCCTCGTGGGCAATGCAGTCTCCGTCCCTACCTAACGGTGCCATGGTACCGCATGAATGCAGCCCTCCCCAAACGCGTAGAAGTCAGCGTGGCTGGGTTTGCAATGAGTCTTTATGAGTGGACACGGAAACCCGAATGTCATTTAATTGTCATGTGTCACAATATTTTTCAAAAACTATTTCCAAGTTTTGAAACGTGAGAGCCATTCATTGCTGACGAACCATCACACAAAGTTCGGCGGCAGGCTCCGGCTTGCAGACCGTGCTTCGCTGACCTCCGCCGCAGGTGCTCACCGGTCAGCAGGGACGGGAAAGTGGGAGAACCGTGAAAAGGCCCAGCCTGTCCCGAGCTTGCCTTCCAGCGCCGACAGTAGTTTTGCAGCAGTGGCGTCCTCTTTCCAGGACTGTGCGTGTCCAGCACAGGAGCTGGAAGGCCGATCGGGAGGGCACGCCACACGGCCAGAAGCTTTAGTTGCTGAGTGGCACGCCCATCGCCCCTGGAGCGCGCACCAGCAGTGTTGCTGCGTCCTGGCCCATGCATTTTCGGAGAACCAGGGGGCGCTCTCTCCTGCTGGAGCTTGTGAAACCGACGCTTCAGACATCTTACTGGGTGCTCTATAGAACTCTGCAGCACTCTGGGAGGTTTCTGCTTTGGGTAGTCTGTCAAGAGTGAGAGCAGAGGCCATTTTTCAGGGTTGGCTTGCCCCCTTCTGGTTCTTTCAGCCGAGCTGTTGAAAGTTCAATCCTAAGTATAAAAGAAGCTTCTCATGGCACCTACCCAAAGATGTTTTCTTGGAATGACTGAGTCTCTTACAAGTATGCATCCATAGTTCATGGCTGATGTTTGAACACTGGCTAATTTTGAGGCGTTAAAATTTTAAAAAAATTTTTATCCTCACCTGAGGATATTTTTGTCATCGCTTTCAGAGAGAGGATTCTATGTGAGAGAAACATCAATCGGTCGCCTTCTTGTACACACTTCGACCAGGGCTCGAATCTGCAACCTGGGTATGTGCCCTGCCCGGGGATTGAACCCATGACCCTTTCGTCTAGAGGACAACGTGCCAACGAACTGAGCCACACGGACCAGGGTGAGGGGTTAAATTCTGATAGATGCAATAAAGTTATTTTTTTCCTAGATTAACCAGTTTAAAAGCTAGCCCAGTCAATAAACATTTCACATTTTTTTCGGTATTTTTCATGTTTAAAGACCAAACTCTGGTCCGTATTTCTACCATCAGAAAGAATCCTCGTTCCACTTCCCAGACTGACCGGTTCCAGGAGACACTTTGCGCTGGGGTGCAGGCTTCCCAAGCTGTTGCATTGCAGGGCTTTGCAGCGCAGCCTCAGTTATGGGTGTTCTCTGCAAAGGCATCTCGTGCTGTCGGAAATTGAAAAGCACTTCATGGATACAGGGCGGCATTAGCATATGCATATTAAAATTTTAGTCACTCTTCGGTGTCTCTTCATTATGAAGAATAATGAACTATAAAGTAAAAATTGGAAAGAGCAACAAAAGAATGAGAAGTTGAAAGGTTAGATTAGCTGTTCTGGAAGCATCCGTGGGTCCATAAAATGGCATTACTGCTTGTGTTCTCTGAACATGACACCTGCCTGTGAGCTGACCTGCCAGTCGCCACTGTCACAGGGGCCACTGCCACAGACAGCGACAGCGAGGGTGAAAGTTCTGAAACGTCTCTTCCTGCCATGTCCCCCGTGCATTCTCTCCCTGGGAAGGTTTTTAGTAGGAGTCAGATACCAGCGGGATGAAAAGCTGTGTCGCCTCTACAGGGGTCTTTCCAGTCTGTCTTCTCTCCCAGGCAACAAGGGTGGGGCAGGGAGAGGGGGTCATGACTACAGGCAAGAGAAAAGATGGGTCACATCCAGAGAGCCACAGGCAGAGGCCAGAGATGTTTTCCTTGTGTTTCGTTGCCCAAGAAATGTCCTTGTCTTCCAGCATCTACCCAGCCTTCGGTCCTCTAGTTGTGTTGTAACTTATCTTTGTGACAGATGAGAATGGAAACTGTGGGTCACCTATTTGCATGTCCTGTATTCTAGGATAGCGATCTTCTATGTGCATAAAACCCAGCATTCATCACTGTGCCGTCAAACTAGTAACTTTTTCTAGAGTCCAGTGTAATATTGTGCTTGGAAGAGGGGCGGTCTCCTAGACCCAGCCACCTTGCAAGATCCCCACGCTGTCAATGATCACAACTGTACAAGAAGCACAGTAATGAAAGAGGATGCAGGCCCCACCCTGATCATCACGCATCCCAGTTAAAATGCGGGTTTGGTCATGTTTGCTGATGGACCATGTGCCCGTAATAAGAATGGTTGACTTCAGGTACGGCTTCCTTTCCTGCAGTGGCTTCCCATGAAATCTTTGAGGCTTACGTTCTGTTTGGAGTGACATCAGTGCAAGCCACGGAGTGAAGAGCACCTACCGGAGGTGCAATTCTTGGTTCCACACTAGAGAGATCCAGGAACTATGTGTTTGGTGTTTGTCATACAACAGACCGAAATTTTTAGAAAACGGAGGACTTTTGATATCAATGAAAACAAACAAAAATCTCATATCCAATTGATGGCTGATTTGTTGGGGCTTCACAACGGCCTGTTCAGATACCGGTAGTTCATCATCAACCAAATCACCCAAATAAAGAGGTGTTGTCCCAATCCTAAAACTCTTATTTCACCTATCAAGAAAGAGGTAAAATTATTCAGAACCTATGACAAAAGAGACGGACACATGCCAACAGAATTCTTCACAGGCTACTCCCCAAGGTAAGGGCAGAAAGTCCTCCCTCACCAGCTTTACCGGGAACCCGGTGGCAGATGTGTTTTGTGGAATTAGTGCCGTGGAAGGTGAGAGATTTTGTCTCCTTGTGCTGTCGGGATGAGCTGAGGACGTCTCTTCTTTTTCAAAAGCCAGCGCCCCGGGAGTGCCAGAGGCTCTCAGACTGTACGGAGTCAGAGGGGCCACTTCGTTTCTGTGGCCATCTGGGCGTCACACAGATGTTCGCAGATGCCCGTAAGTCCCGGTCCTCTGGACAAGGAGAGCAAGGGACTCTGATGCTAAAACTGAAAGAAAGCTCCTTGAAAAAGGTTCCGCAGTCTCCTGGGTTAAAATTGGCCCAGCTTTGCCTGTAGCCTGATTAACAAGGAGAATGACCCCGGAAGCAGGCAGGGTCCTTTTGAACCTACACTCATGAAGCCTGCGAATTCCGGTCTGAGGTCAAGTCCTGGGTCCCACTCAACTGAATCCTCTCATGCTCACGTTCAGTACTTCAAAGGACTTCCTTTCTTCCCCTGAAATCCCGAGACAAAGTCATGGAGATGTGGAAGGAGGCGAGGAAGCCTGCCAACACCCTCCCTGGAAGGCGGATGACAGGCAGGTGTGCCGGAGGGAAGGCAGGCTGTCTCAGAGTCGGGCATGGCCCTTTCAGGTACAGTGACCACGGGAGGCTGCAGGGTGGAAGACCGCAGCTTCCCGGGCAGCCAGCGCCGTGGGAGAGGCGGACTGCGGTTCCCTCAAAGGACCCAAAGCCTAACTGGCCCAGAGAAAGTGATTGGAGTTGACCGCAACCACGGGGTGTTCTAGAAACTATGTTACTGTTCTCACACCCTGCCCGGCTGGCCTCCTCACAGCCAGGGGTATGCTAATTGCTTGGAAAATCGCATTTATTAGAGCACAGTGTTATTTGTTGCACTACTTTCTGCATTTGCAGAAATGGTACCCACCGCCGCATTTCCAATCTGTTCTAAATTGCGCTTTCAGTGCGGACGCAGTCTGGACACAGCCGGGCTCAGCTACCGCAGCAGTCCGGTCATGAGCTGAGCACAGGCAGGACTACCTTCACTAGGGACTTCTCGTGTAACCTAGAGGACCCCAGGGGGCCTGCATGCAGAGTCTGTGCAGCCGACAGGCAGGGCTCCATAAACGGGCCCAGAGGCCCATTCCGACCCCACTAGGAATGTGCCCGAGAATACCAAGCCAGCTGAGCACATTGTGCAGAAGAGCAAAACCTAGCTCCACACACTGGCTAAAACTTGAGTAGCTCTCGACGGCCCACGCCAGCCACAATGAGCGCTGCATTGGTGGGAGACTGCATCCAAGTGTCTCGGAGAGTTCCCCCTAAATGTGACTGTCAAAAGGGGTGCCAACATCCTCCCCATCCGCCCCCCCGCCCAAGTCCAGTGTAAAGAGCCCAAGCCTGTCAAACCTGTAGGCTTCCTGGCTACATGTCTAAGGAACCTAAGGAATTCCAAGTCCCTCTATAAATAGATACCTTTTTTTCTTTTAAACAAAGAACCTCATTCTATGTCTTCTCTGAACAGTAAGCTTCCCCAAGAGAACCATAAAGCCTCACACATAACTAGTCACCTGTCAGAAAAGTGAGGAGATGGGAGGTGAGAGGAGATGAACTGGCGTGTTACACAGAAGTCGCTGGCACTCGAAAACGAAGCGACGAGAAGGCGCAGGGGCCCTGGGCTGCCAGGCAGCTCAGGGGAGGCTGCTTCACAGCGGCTCAGTGCGCATGACCCGCTTTCAGGGCCCCCCTGCACATGAGGAGCAGGCAGAACCCCGGGGCATCTAATCGATACAGTCAGTGCGCTGGCTGCTCCTGCCACAGGGCCTTTGCACTGGCTGCTCCAGCTGCCGGGAAACTCTTCCACCAGACACCTGTGTGGGGGCCTCCACCGCCTGCCGGTCTGTGCTCAGACTGTGTTCCCAGAGGAGCCTTCCCGGGCCTTCCTGGGTCAGGTCCCTCACCCGCTCTCCCCTCTGCTTCACCTTCCTGCACGGTTAGTGCCGTATCTAGTGTGCATGTGTGCACGAGCACACCTACACCCACCCACGCTCCCCACACGGGCAACTTTATTTCTTGTGGATGTGTCTGCCTGTGTCTTCCTCATCACAGGTCTGGGGCCCCGGTGGGAAAAGGGAGGGCTTTGGTGTTAGACTGCGTGGAGCCAGGTCCCAGTCCCTCCACTTGCTGTGTGAGTGACGGCCATTCCTTAACCTCTCTAGGCCTCGGTCCTCATGTGGGCAATGGGAACATACCTGTCTCTTGACATAGTTGAGGGATGTGACGTGGAAAAGCCTGCGGAGCAGTGTCAGGCCCACAGAGCGCCTCGTTCACTATGAGCTGCACACAGTGAATTCCCAGCAGACTCCACTCTCCAGGGGCCCCCGAGGCCTGGCTCCCCTTTCCCAGCAGCTCCTCTGATCATGCTGTTTATGGCAACTTGTCAAACCTCCTGTAAGACAATTTAGGGGAAAAGTAATAGGAGGAGGACCAAGGGGGTCCTGGCAAGCCTCTGCCGCTCTCCCTGTGACATGTGGCAGTGAGGACATGGCCAGGCCTGCCCCCTGAGGTCAGCAGTGCTTGGGGCCAGGTGCGGTTCTTAGTTCGCCCATTCGCCCATGCCTTCCATAGTCGGGCTTACCAGGTGCCAGCCAGGGAGCAAGTCAGGCCAGATGGTCTGACCCTCAGTGACTCCCATCTCCCGAGAGGAAACACAATAAATGAGGAGAGGCCTGAGCCCTCTGAATAAGTGCCCTCTGAATTATTAGAGCAATAATAGGTGGTGTCCAGGTAAATATGGGTGGACAGCCATGGAGAAGGAGCCTGATTGGGGGGGGCGGCCTTCCAGGCAGAAGGAGTGGAATGTGAGGGGTCCCCCAGGGCCTGGCAGGGGAGGCAGATTGGGAGGAACAGGTGGCTAGGGACGGGGGAGCACTGTGGAGAGGTGGGCTCAGGCTCGGAGCCTTGGTGACCACAGGAAGCTGTGAGGTCAGGTGGGGAGACCCTGTGGGGTGGGGGCAGAGGGGAAGCCCTGAATCAGTTCGGTCAAGCTTACCAAACATTTTGGGTACCAACCACAGGTCATGTTCTGGGCTGGATGCAAGGAACATGAACCTGCTCAGTTCTCTCCTGTCCACACAGTAGCTGTTAGAACCCTCACTTCTGTCCTCAAGCTTTGTCTGTGTCATCACTCACCCGCCCTGCCCCCTCATCGCCCCCCTGGGGGACTGTGGTCTCCATCTCAAAGGAGATGGGGCCAAGCTCCCTAAGCCTGTGCTGTGTCCTCTCCTCTGCACCACAGCTCACCCCTCAGCCAGGCAGGGGCCCACCCTCCAGCCCCCAGGGGTGGGCCTCTGGGCTCGGGACCACTGTCCTGCAGCCCCAGCCTCTCCCTCTGTACAGGACCCTTCCCCTCGGTCATTGCTTTTCCTCCAGGTCCATCACCCGGAAAAGCAGCAGCAGTAACCACATCACCCCGCTGTGCTCTCCATCCTGTTTTTCTTCCTTGTCGGGAAACTGTTGCCCACCCTGTGTCTCTGCTTCCTACCCGCCCCCCCACCCCGCCCCCGCTGTCCTCTCCTTACTGGGAAGCAAGCCTGGCTGAGGGCAGCCAAGCTGACCGTGACCTCATGCCTGCACTGCAGGCTTGCCTCCCCAGACTTGCAGCTTCTGGAAAGCTCTTCCTGAGCCTTTCCCTCTGTGCCCAGCCCTCCTCTTTAGCGCCTGTCTCTGCTGCCAGGTTCCACCACCGTGCCCTTGTTAGTTCCTCTCCAGGGACTGGATCTGCATCCCTAGTTCTGTTCCAAGCCCATAGTAATGACTCAAAACACATTTGTTAAATGACTTCATGGAAGGCATGCCGTCTGCTTTAGGGGCTTGCCTTCCACAGGAAGAGACAAACTATAAACCCATGTTGCAAATATAACGTGTAAAGTGTCGGCAGTGGGGCGGATTTTCCACGGGCCTAGGCGTGCGGAGGAGGAGTCTCAGTGTGGACGCTCAGCTCGCCCCGGGAGTGCCGTCCCTGTCTGTGCGAGGCTGCCTGCGGTGGCAGGGCACCCGCAGTCCCTGGGACGGGCAGCGTCGGCAGCTGGCTAATGCTCTGTCGGTACTTCGAATGTAAATGTATCTGTGTTTGTGGGAATAAATATACCGTTCAACGGAATAAATATACCATTCCATGTGACGCTGGAGAGGGAGAATGGCCTGGTGGCCCCGCCATCTGGCAGCTTCAGCACCAACAAACGCCCTGTGCCGCCGCCTTCTTTCCAGCGTAGGTCCCGGGCCAGTTTGCATCAGAAGGAAGTCCGAGTCACAGGCTGGGGGCTGCTTTCCTGTCCCACACCTGCCTGGCTGTGTCCTTCTTAGCTGTACAGTCTCCCTTCCCAGTGTCCCAGGCCTGTCCCCTGTGCAGTAGGGACAGGAGCAGCAGGTACCTGAGGAGTTTGCTGTGAGCATTAAAGGGATTAAGGTGGACAAGCCTGGTCTGCACGAAGGATGGTGCCCGGGCCCCAGAGACCCAGGGGGGGTCTCTTCTGCAGGCATGCAGCGGAAACTGCATTGACTCGCTGAATGAATGAATGCATGAATGCATACACGCATGCATGAATGAGGCTGTAGTGGGCCCGAGGCTGTGTGTGGACATGAGGGGCCTGGGAAGGTTCCACCCTCAACATTTCCAGCTCTTGTTTCCCTGGAGGTCTCCAGACATCACCCCAGAAAGCCAGTGCTCTGAACCTCTCTGTCCCTGGAACCTCCTTAAAGTCCAGTGGCCCTAAGACACTAAGCTGCCTGCAGCCTGAGCCCGTCGGCGGGCTCTGCGGGTGTGTGGTCAGGTGGGGGTGCTGGGGGCCCCGGCTCTGGGATGAGTGCCAGCTCCACTCACTGAAATAGATGTTTATTCTCCCCGTATTTTCCCATTTCCCATCTCAGCCTGGCCCCCTCAGAAGGTGCTCAAAGCAGCTGGTCGGCATGCCCCGGGTCAAGATGTGTGCCGAATGTACCGTTGAGGGGACCGAGAGAAGGGAGAGAGAAAGGAGCTGGAAAACTGTTTAGTGGGAGCAAATTGGGAAGATAGAAGGAGATCCAGGGGGCTTTCTGGCATCTTCTCGAAGGTTCCAGGAGGTGGGGGTGCTGTGAGCCTGCGGGAACCACAGGTAAACGGCACAGACAGGTGCGCAGCAATGCCCGCACTGACCCCATGCTCTCTTTTCACCGCTCTGCGCGCCGTACACGTACTACCTCGCTGCACCCTCCTCGGGGCTACTTCTCCTTTTCCCACAAGGAAGCTGAGGGGCAGACTGCTGACCTCGGGAACCACCGAATGGTTTTCTTGGAAGCCTCAGTCTGTGTGAGGTCCTAGGTGAGAGAAGAGGCTTTGAGAGTGACTGAGGGTAAATGTCTTCAAGCCAGAGGTAACGGAGCCTTGAACCTGAATTTGAGTCAACATAAAGAAAAAGAGACAGATGTGACCCTGTGTCAGCTGAAATCCAAACTCTTCGCACACATTCCTTATGGACGCTCATTCTTTTGACCCCACTTTGCCTCGGCCTGACCTGGCTCGGGCAAGTGCCAGGAAGGAGAGTTCTCTGCCCTCGGAACTTCGGCTTCCACCCTCCCAAGGAGTGGCTGGGGGGCGGGTCGTCACGGACTTAGTCCTTGTCACCCACCCATTGGAGCTCCTCTGGGGGTGCCTGGGGTTGGGAGAAGGCACAGCTGCTCTATCCCAGTTAGAGCTCATCCCAGATGCAGACATCGGGGACCCTGAGCTGCGCCCCACCAGGAGGGCTCTGAGTCATTGTCTCCAAGGCCACCAGGGGCAACATCAGCCTGTGGGTCTCGGGCCACCCTATGTGACACCTCAGAATCCCGAGGAGCTTTTTAAAACACACAGATTCTGGTATAAATGCTATGGGCTCTGTCTCAGTGGGTCTGGGCGGAACTCCTTGGACCCATATTTTGGAAAGCACCCCCAAAGATCCTGATGAGGGGTATGTGTGGGGAGCTACCTCCTGCCAGTTCAGGCTTCCTCCCTGCCCCTCCCTGTCAGCAGCTCATCCAGCCTCAGTCTGAACACTTCCAGTGACGGGGAGCTCATGGCTTCACAGGCATGCCCTGTTAGGTGTTCTGAATGCTCGGAAGTTCTTTCCTACACTGAGCCGAAGGTGGCCCTCCCACTGCCATTTCTGACCCAGGACTCTCAGGGAGAACAGTTGCTGGGTGCCTGTTCGCTGGACGTGCTGGTTGACACCCCTATCAAATCCACATCCAGACCTGCGCCTCCCCCTCCCAAAGGGCCAGCCGCACAGAAGAGGCAGGTGGCCACCCTGTTCCTGTGCAGATGCTGCCCCGCAAGAGGCTGTTTAGGTGGAAAAGCCAGTGAGACAAAAGGATGCATCAAACCCAGAGCGGTCCCAGCCTCACCCTCGCCTGAGCCCCGTTCCACAATTGCTTTGGCTCTTTCTGTTGTAATTACTTTAACATTTTATTCAGTCGCGACCGGAGTGTGTACTGCTTTATATTCTGCCATTTTCATAAAGCACTGGGTGTTTTTTTTTTACATCTCTGCATAGCCTTCCTAATTATCACTGTAATGAGTGCACAGCTTGGCGTCCCGCGGCCCAGGTCCCAGTCCCTGCCTTCTGCCAGCACACCGTGGGCGCCCCTGGCAGGCCACGCTCCTCTCCACTCGCTGGTCGCTGTGCCAGCCCCTTATGCTCACTCTGTGTCATTCTCTGGGCCTGTGCCTTCCCCATGCGGCAGACCTGCCACCTGGGGCAGCAGTAGGATGTCACACCCTCTGTGACACTGTCCTTAGGGGCCACAGGAGCGGCTATTTCACAAGTCACCTGTCAGACCACCCTTTGCCAATAACCACCAGCATTTGTGGAGCTGGGCCACCACAGCCCCCTCTAGGCTGCACATCCCGTCAGGCTGTTCTGGAGGCGACCCTGAGACAGCCCACCCGGCTCCACACTACAGCTGGGGAAAGTGTGGCTCAGGAGCTCACGCAGTCCCTAGAGGACAGAGCAGGGACTGCGTCTCGGGTCTGCAGGACTTCTAAACCCAGGCTCATCACGCTGGCCTGCCCCACTGTGTGGGTGCCCTCGTCAAAATGAGCCCCATGTAATAGAGTTGCTGCCAACCTTGATGACTTGGTGCTCCTCCATCGCGGGCTCAGAGACACGCTTTTCTCTCTTATGGGTGAAAGACATTCTTTCTCAGCCCACTGTTGGAGACCCAGCAATGGCGGCACAGACACAGGAGGTCTCCGGGCCAGCGAGGGGGAGGGTGCAAACTAAGACTCCAAGGGAAGCATGGGGCCACCAGAGGGGAGGTGCCCATGGCGGGCAGGTCTGCCTGCAGTTCAGCTCCTGTGAGCTCCGGGCACCAGCTGCCAACCACCCCGCCTCTGCACCCGCTTCGGGAATGCCCTCTGCCCGGGCTGAGCCCAGCCCCTGCCCCCCACACCCTCCGGCCTCTGCTGACCATGCCCGCTGGGCCACCAGAGCAATCAGGCGCTCCTCTGAACGCCTCTGCAATTATAACTCCAATAATTCACTTGGCAATTAATCATATCCTGCCTCGTGACGTCTATTCCGTGTCGAGCTGCTATTCAGAAGCTCAATTGTTGAACTTCCCAGGAGTGGCAGGTGCTGCCTTGCTAATCCAGTTGGGTTTTTGTTGTTTATTGCCTGGCCGTCAATCAAATAAATTCAATCAAACCAGGAGGAGAAGTCTGTGGCCCACACAGGGGCGGGGGGTGGGATGGGGGTGAGCAGGGTCCTGGCCTCAGAGGCGGTGGGGGCGGCGCTAGGAGCCCCTCTGATAACGCCTCCTGGAGAGTCCGACAGCCTGTGATCCTCCTCAGCCTCCTTTCCTCCCGATTCCCCGGTAATGAAATGGCCCCGGATGCAAACAGGTCGGGAATTTTCCATGCCTTTGTCTGATCTCCTGGACTGCATTGCATGTCCCTGGGGCAGGGACCTCTCATTCTGTTTTCCCCCCCGAGGCTTCTTAATACAATGTAGCCAGCTCTGAAATCAGAGAGAGAGAATTCCAGCTTGGAGCCTTGGTTCTGCCACTTGCAGCTGGAAGCCTGGGTAAGTCATTTCCCCTCCAAACCTACTTTCCCTTCCGGTTGCTAGGGCCTAATCCACAGAAATATCATTGGCTCTTTTTTTTTTCTTGCACCCCCGCCCCCATATCTGAGCCACCAGCAAACCCAATTGGCTCCTACCTTCGAAGTACATCCAGAAACCACCTGCCATCTGCTCTTCCCCAGGTTCCTGGCATGGCCTCCTTGCATTAATACTGCAGCCAGCACATGTGTATTTAGCACACACGTCAGATCTTGAAGCTCCTTGAACAGTCTCGTGGCCCCGTTGCACCCCGAGGAACAGCCGGGAGAGAGGCCCACACGCCGGCAGGGACTGGGCTCTCTGTGCAGCTCAGGCCTCACCCCTGCCATTGCTCTGTGTCTCACTCAGCCTCGGGCACGGGCCTCCCTGCTGGTCCTCACACGTGGCCCAGCTCCCCCCCTCGGGCCTCACGCCTGCCTGTCAGCTCCCTCTTCCTGCATCACTCTGCCCCCAGGTACCTGCAGGGCTTGAGACGGCTTGGCTTTCACCCCTCCAGGTCTCATTTAAACTCCTCCATCATCCCCACCCCAGGATTCCCTATCTTGTCTATATTGTCTTTCTTCAGTACGCTTAACACTTTTCATTTATTCTAGAACTTATTTACTCCCCCGTCCCATAATGGTGAAGAATTTTGTCCTTTTACTCCTTGCCGTATCCCTCCTTTTCACAAGCATATTTGGTTTAATGAATGAATGGATATGGGAGGGGGAGGGGAGGGTTGCCCAAGACGCCCTCAGCACCCAGATGTGCTGGTCTGAGTGGAGGCACTGTGGTCCTGGGATGCCGTGGGGGGTGGTCGCTACCATGAGAGCCCAGCTTGCTGCCGCTGAAACCTGAGGCCTTCCCATCTCATTCCGTGTCATAAGGACACACCTTTCCCCACCCAGCACGGTCAGTCCCAAAGTGGAATGTCTCTCTTGCTCTCTGTAGGAGCCAACGCTTTGGGCCAAGGCTCTCCCTCCGGGTTGGAAGGTCTGCGCCTGTGGATGAGGCCCGGGAAACGGGGAGGTTTTCCAGTCTGAGTGCAGAGCAAGGGTGTCTGCCCTCTGGCAGGGGCGCCCCGAGCGGCCAGGTGTGACGGGACGGCTCCCAACGGGGTGACTGGGAGGGAGCTGGAGGCCCACTGCAGAAGGGGCCTCCCAGGACGGGGGCCATCTGTGCCCTTGTGAGACATTCTGAGTCGAGCCAGATTCCCAGAACAATGAGAACAGCCCTTCAAAGGGCAGAGAGAGAGAGAGAGAGAGAAGGGACAAACACAGCAGCCAACAACACGCACACGCGCGTGAGCATGCACGCACGCGTGAGCACACACGCTCTCATCTTATCACAAAAACACGTTGCACAGGTCCCAGAGCTGCCTTGGGAGACGTCTGAGACGCGTATGTCCACCCTGAAAGTGTGAACTGTCTGATCTCCCAGGAAATGGCCCTGGGCCAATGAACAGACCTGCATGGACCTTCCTCTCGTGACTGTCTAAGAGAGAATTTTTAAAGGACAAAGCCAGACAGAGCTGGTGACAATGTTCTTGAAGGCCCGTTCCTATTTTCCACTTCGTACATCCACCCCACGCCGGCTGCATTGCTCTCACTCCCCAGAGGCACCCTGGCTCTCCAGGAAGCCTGGAAGTTCTTTTCATTACGTGGGGGCAGGAATATAAGGAAGGGAAGGCGAATGGGGACAGTGCTCACAGGACTGGTGAACTCACCCCCAAGCCCCTCGGGCCTCAGTCTTCCGGTCTGTGTAGTGGGAACAGCAGTGACAGCTGTGCTGAGGCTTTGTGGAGGTGACAGTGCAAATGGATGATGAGGATCAAGTCCTTGAGAAAGGCTTTGCTTTGAGGACCCTCTCCTTCGCAGTCTTGGACCTGGGCCACATCCCTCTAGGGTCTCTGCTATTCTCTCCTTGAACACTTCCATGTCTCTCAATTTCTCTAAAAAAAAAATTGGTCAGCTTGGAG
Organism: Sturnira hondurensis; assembly: GCF_014824575.4. Lineage (NCBI taxonomy): Eukaryota > Metazoa > Chordata > Mammalia > Chiroptera > Phyllostomidae > Sturnira > Sturnira hondurensis. The sequence goes on along the minus strand of NW_028094846.1, from coordinate 6,946,032 downwards.
GCAGGTAAAGAAAAAAGGGCAGAGGGGAACAAGGGGAAGGAGTCTGGGGCAGTTAGTGGGGAGTGGAGGGGCCGAGACAAGTGGGTGTTACGAGGTTCCTCTGAGCCTGACACTGTGTGAGATCTCGCCCGTCCCCCCCTGCCTCCCTGGCAGGGCGACCACCCTCACTCCCCACTCCAGAGAGGGAAGCCAAGGCTTGGAGCTCAAATAATTTGCCCAGAATCTCGCAGCTAGCATTCAGTTCCGATCTGTCTCTTCTTGGCCTCGCTCCCATGTCGGAACTGGAAGATCAGCAACAGCACATTGGACTCCAGCCCCTCCTTTCCCACTGAGGCTGTGCAACCTCAGGCAAACCGCCTCCTGACTCTGGGCTACCTTCCTTCCCCACACGGCCCCAGGCATAAGGTTTATTGTGGGGTGGGTTTCCACTGTCCATCCCTGAGAAAAGGTTGTGAGCCCTGCTGGACCGAGGTGGGCTCGGCCGTGGGACTTGCTTTAGCCAGAGACATGTGAATGGAAGGGACGCATGCTCACACCGAGCGGAAGTCTGCCGAGCTGCCCCTCGGCCACATCACTGGGTCTCCCTCAGCCCGGTGGTCCTGGAGCGAAGAGGGCATGGAGCCGAGCTCTGCAGGCCATGAACGTGAGGGCGAGCAGGAGCAGCTCCTGGCTGTTTAAGCCACCAAGACTTGGGGCCATTAGTTACCACTGCTGGACTTGGCGTATGTGGACGCGGACAGAGTGGTTACGGGGGTGGGGCGGGGGGAAAGGAGGGCAATGCCCTAGGGACTGCCCGATTCTGACCTTCCCGGAGTGAACTTAGGACCACGGAGGGAAAGGGAGTGCCCAGGAGTCCCCCTGAGATGCGGACGGCTCACGGAGTTACCCGAACTTCCGATGGCCCTGCAGAACAGGTGTCCAGAGAACGCAGGGCAGGTGGTGAGCCCTGGGGATGGAGAAGGGGCTGACGTCCAGGATCTGTGGAGCAGTGAGCCCAGAGGCTGTGAAGTCGGCAAATCACACAAGGAAGGAGTCCGGAGATGGTGAGGGATGGTACCCATGAGGATGTCGAAAAATGTCTCTTCTGTTTCTAACAGGAAACAATATTTTGGGGGTGGGGTGGGCTCTGCATGCTGGTTCAGGATGGTCCTCTCCCTTGACAGGTAATCCTGGGTCTGAGAGGTTAAGGGTCGGGGGCCACATTGTAGGTGAGTGTGTCAGAGTTGGGGTGTGGGCCCGGGCCTGAGGAGTGGGTTTGGCTGTACCTTTGGTCTCTCTTTGGTGATGAACAGTAAAATTTTTCCAAAGAAAAAAAATTATTTGACCGAAAGGACAGCAAGGGAGGTGGGAGATGGCGGCTGGTCTCCACCTGCCTCCTGGGAAAGGAACATCACAGAAGACAGATGAAGAAACTGGACACCCAGCTCTGGCCAGGAAGTGAGCCCATGGGTTTACCAGTGGCTCGGGCTTCCTGGGAAGGTCCCATTTGTTGATGAGTTTTCTGGGGCTCGGGGAAGTGAAGCGACTTGCCAGGATCTCACAGCTGATTCATGGCAGAGCTGGGATTTGAACCCATGTCAGTAGGGTTCTGAGATCCTGCTAAGGAAAAACGGTCCACAGAGAATGGGAGTGGCCAGACGGCAGACGCGGTTACTGGAGCCCAGGCCACCTTGGCCCCCGTAGCACCGACTCGGAAAGGTTTTCAGAGCTTTCAGTCAGCAGCTTCCAGCCAAATCCCCCTGGAGTTCATCCGGAAGGGCTCAAGGCCATGGCCAGACCAAGCTGGGTGCTCCCCACACCACTTGTATCAGTCATGGAGCAGGTCAAGGTTGCCAGTGTGTACATGGCTGTGACATCCCTAGAGATCCCTGCAGCCCCTGAGCCACCTGCTGGTGATAGCCCCCAGCCTACAGACACCCCAGCACAGGAGGTTAAGCAGGCAGAGACAGGGTCAAGGCAGCGCTCGACGGAACTTGGCTTTGACCCAAAAGCACATTTGGGGCTGGACATTTGCATCCAGCTAATGAACAAACAATCATTATTTTTCTCCAGGCAAATGGAAACTGGCCTCAGAGCACTCAGCAAGAGAGCAGTAACAATGGTTATCAACAGACAGGGAGCACTTAACAGGCCGTGGGCCCACGAGGGTCTGTCCGAAAGGGGTGAGGGCCATGCTATTAATTACTGGAGCCCATTCCAGCCTTCTCAGAGGGTCTCCCCATGCTCTGTTTCTCTCCTGGGCAGGGCTCCAATAGCACCCCAAGTGATTGGCTGGACTGTGGGAGGGCTATGCCCTGTCCACCCACACCCCAAGGGGAGGGACTCATGAGGACCAAGCATCATGGATCCCAGCCACAAAGCCTGGGTGCCCAGGTCGTGGTTCGTGTGCTTGTGAAACAGCAAACTTGGCGTCAAGATGGAAAACACCCACCGTGGAAGTACGGCCCCTGACCCATTCCCATCCCTGAGGAGCCAGAGTCCGTCTGCAACAAGCTCTCTCAGTCTGGCTGAGCCCATGGTCCCCAGAGCACAAGGGGAGGGGACTGCTGTCCCCCTGTCTGCACTGCCCAGCCAGAGCATGGAATGACAAAGCAAGCAGGAACAGGGAGGCCCCAGAAGGTCAGCCGCACCTGCAAAATTGTGCTGTTTCCCAACGCAATCTCAGCCAGGAAAGCCCACGACACCCCTCCCCTCCTGCCCCACCCACTCCCAATCCTCAAGGAACAAGAGAAAATACTCGGCACTGTGAGAGCCGCACCTGTGGGCCTGTGCAACCCTCATTCAGAGGGTCCCCAGGGCCCCACTGTTAGTGCCCGGTCCGTGGGCCACCACGGGCTGGCAGACCTCTGCAGGGTGACAGCACTTCTGCTGGGGAGACGGCCTGTGGCTCTGAGGATGCTGGAGTTCGCCTCCCTGAAGGGATCATGAGGCAGATCGAACGCTGGCCTTCTGGAGTCTCTGGGAGTCACCAGGAAGATTGGGGGGTTTGAGACTGGCCTTGGGGGTGGAGGAGCTGGAACTAGCCTGCCGAGGGGGAGGTCTGGGGGTCACGTGGTGAGGGGCTTCCAGTGTGTGCATGGCGACCAGAGGCCAGCGTTCTCCTCTGCCAGGAAAGCCTTGGTTTTGACGGTGCGTTAGGAAGTCAAAGCTTCCCTGGGGAGACATTCACTCCTGGGTGGGGCCAGTGAGCTGAATCGCAGCCTCCCTTTGGGGGTCACCTCAACCACGGGGGAGCCCCATTGCACTAGAACAGTGTGTGTATGCAGGCTGGGTGGGAGACTGGGTCAGGGACCTCCGTCAGCATAGGACCGTAAGCTTTCCTGCTGGGCTGCGGGGTCGGGGCCAGCTGGCAGCAGACAACAGGGGCTGCCACATGGCACGGGGTCAGAGTGTAGCTGCTGCAGGGGCCAGGAGAGCCAGAGGACAAGCCCAGGTGCCTCCAGATGAGGTAAGAATCTGGGGGAGGTGCGGGGATAAGCAGAAGCCAGGGAGTGACAGGGTTGGAGGCAGCTTGGAAGAGGCTGGCTTTGCTGAAGACCTGCTGTGGAAGCGGACTGAAGGGGTGGAATGTGGCCTGGGAGCCGGGCCTCTCTGTGGTGCTGTGACTTTGACGTGCCTTCTCTCTCCAGAGCCCATTTTCAGCTCAAAAGCGGGGTGAGTATGGGGTTGCTGAGAGGAACGCTCTGGGCACTGCACAGCGGCTGTTACTCAGGAGCACTCTCTCAAGGACACAGTGGTGACCGAGGCTGGGATGCTGTTGCCTCGAAGGCTGTTTCGATCTTACAGCACCACGTTCCACCGTGTGGGCCAGAGCCCGAGTCCAGAAGGCCCAGAGGCAGTGCCGAAGCAGCTTGGCTGGGCCCCAGGGGCACAGGGAGCAGCCGTGGGGGGTGGGGGCCAGGAGGACTGGGGAGGGTGGCGCAGCACTGACTGGTTGGTGACCCGGAAGGCGAGTTGACTCACAGTACTGGTGGAGTCATAGGACGTGTTCCCGACCCTGCCACAGCTCAGGTCGGGGTGGGAAAACCACCCTGGGGGTGGAAAAGTTTGTTTAACGAGCCAGGCTCAGCTGACCCTGGTTTTGTTTTCCGCATCCGCAGCACCGCAGTCTGACGTGGGCCTTCCTTCTCGGCCAGGGCAAGCGTGGGCTCCTCCGGAGCTTGGCCTCCCTGGTGCCTCTTTCACTACAAGCACCCACAGGGCGCCGACTGTAGCCTTCTTCACGGCCCACTCTGTGTTCGAGTGCGGCGGGAGGACTGCGTGTGCAGTGGGACAGTCATCAGAAGGCACTGAGGGTGTCCTGGGTCCCTGGAATGTGAGTGTCACATGGCCCTTTCTTTCTGTGTCTGTGGCCCCTTTCTGAGTCCCCGAGTCCCCCGATGACCTGGTGGGGCAGCTCCGTCAGCAGCTGGTCTTCAGTGAGGGGAGCTGGCGAAGGCCTGCGGGCTTTCCTGCTACCTGACAGGAGGACAGGGTGCTCTCTCACACCCGTCCCCCTGGCTCAGTCCGCACCCGAGGCTATGCAAAGGAGCCTGCAGCTGAAGCTGAGGTTCCTCTGTGGGGAGGTCAAAGGTCGTGTCCCCACAGCAGCACCACGGGCGGTGGGCTGCATCCAGGGTCTCGATCCGTCCTGCTGGGGGAGCACAGGAGCTGCCCTGCACAGGCCCAAGGAGGATGCTCCGGGCTCCCAGCATCCGCCTGGGAAAGATCTGCCGGAGGACAGGCCGCAGAGGCAGCATTAGGCGGAGCCCCAGCCAGCCAGCTCCACCCAGCCGAAGCCGGTGCACATAGGGGGTGTGGCCGTGAGGCCTGGGGACCCCCAGGAAGCATGTCGAGCCCTGGGGTCCTCTCTCTGTTTTACACCTGAAAACTAAAGGAGGCCTAACACCCCTCCAGGGAAGGAGAAAGTCATCGGAGTGCTTTGCGGTCTCGGAGCCTACTAGTCCACTACCTGGGTGAGGCTGAGCCTCCACCCAGCCACCAGTGGTCACTAGTGAGCTGTAAGCGGGGTCGAACTGGACAATCCGACAGTCTGCACCAGCAAACCCAGCCATAGGCAACACTTGGACCTGCATCGGACCCTCCAGTCCTCCTGCCTCCACCCGCTGCCCGTCCGTGTGGTCCTGTGCTCTGACCTCTCACCACTAGAGTCCTGGCCTCATCTCCTCATCTTGTCCAAATGACACAGGGAGTGTCCCCTACCCCAGACTGGGGTTCTGGCTCCACTTCTCCCTACTGACCTCTCACCCAGGCTTTATCGTCCTTCCTGACGCCCAGCTCCTGTGTCTGGCTGGCTCCGGCCGTGATTCCTAAACTCCACCTGNCCCCTAAACCCCCCCCCGCCCCCCCCCCCCCCCCCCCGTGCCGGCGACTAGGCCCGACGTGCAGGGGGCAGCAGACACAGCCGGGTTCCCCAGGAACCGCCACAGCCCGTCAGGCGCCGAGGTAAATGCAGACATTTAAGCTCTGGGGTCCAAAGTACAAATCACAGAAAACTTAGCACATTTCTTTTTATTATTATTAGATCTTTCCCTTTAAATTTAAGAAAAATCTAAACCAAGGTGACATTGGTTAACAACATCGTATGTTCCAGGCCCACGGTCCCGTGTGCCTCGTGGCCTGTGGTTAGTTCAGTTCAGTCCCCCTCCGTCTCCGTGGTGTGCGTGGTTCTGACTGCGCTCTCCGGCCGGGCACCTGACACACAGATGCAGAGGGCCGGCCGCACACCCACGCATATGCCACACTCNAATGCAGACATTTAAGCTCTGGGGTCCAAAGTACAAATCACAGAAAACTTAGCACATTTCTTTTTATTATTATTAGATCTTTCCCTTTAAATTTAAGAAAAATCTAAACCAAGGTGACATTGGTTAACAACATCGTATGTTCCAGGCCCACGGCCCTGTGTGCCTCGTGGCCTGTGGTTAGTTCAGTTCAGTCCCCCTCGGTCTCTGTGGTGTGCGTGGTTCTGACTGCGCTCTCCGGCCGGGCACCTGACACACAGATGCAGAGGGCCGGCCGCACACCCACGCATATGCCGCACTCTGCACTAGACACAGGAACACACAGGCGCAGGGCCCCTGGTGTAAGTCGGGTCGGAACAGTGGGAAGAGTTGTGTCCAAACCTGACCCACTCACCACTTGCAGGCACGTCTCTCTCTGCAGCGATTATGGAAGGTCTGTATCTGCTCCACAAATGCCTTTAAATCCTCGGTCTCCTGTGAGGCCTAAAGTCAAGACCTGACATTTCTTCAATGTAAATAGGAAATACCACAGAACGGGTGGAGGTCGGTGTTTTCAAAAAGTGCTTTCCTGCCTGTTAACTCCGCGGGTTTGCTGACTGTTTAGTTCTACCTGCGGCCGCTCAGGAGCCAGCCTGTGCTTTCTTCACTGTGACCGGCGTCTTCCGGCACACCTTCCGATTCTCCGAACGGTGGCCCAGGTGAGTGGTGCCACGTCACTAAATGAGCCCCAGCGTCACTGGAGGGAGGGAGAGAGGATGGGTCTCGAGGGAGGGCCCCATGGCTGCGGGCCTGTGGAGCCTCACCCAGCCTGTAAACTCTCTAGTCAGTCGGGCACTGGGCACTTAGAAAGTCCTCCCCAGAGAAACCTGGTTAGTGACAGAGATGTGTCCCCGGGCCAGCTCCCAGGGACACACTGAACCCACGAAGTCTTCAAGATAGTTTTGTGCAACTGCTTGTCGCCCTTCATTGAGGAGCCACCCTGCCGTGTTGGAAACAGCCTCCTGCGATGCCCCCGCTGTGTGGGCTGGTCGCGTGAGCCCCAGCGACATGGCCCACACTGGCGTACAGGGAGGCCCCTTGGCCCCCGGCACTGAGGTCTTGGGAGTTAGACCTGGAGAACAAGGCCACCAGGAGTCTGGGATACACCCGTGGTACAGAGCTGGGTGTAACCCAGGAGGTGGAGATGAGGGGGGGGGGTGGGTGAGTAGCAGACAGAGGTTGGGGTTCTGTGGTGCAGAGCCGGTGAGAGGAGGGGGGACTGGGGAAACGGGCCACAGGGGGAAAGAGGCAAGGCCCAGTACCGCCTCTGCTTCTCCTGCCTCCCCGGACTCCCGGTTGTCCTTCCCTGGACTCCGTCCTCCCTGTCCCCTCTCCGCCCCCTTCCCGGTCCTGCTCTCCAGCCTTCAGTGCTGTCCCTGCCTCCAGCCAACTCCAGGGTGAGAGCAGGAGGTGGGGAGGGGCGGCTCGCCCCTGGCACAGCCTGGAAGCAGCTGGAAGGGTGCAGGGGAGAGAAACTCTGAACGTGCAGAACGGGGGCTCCCCTCCTCAGAGAGGCCCAGGCCCCAGGGAGCAGCTTCTGGAAGCTTGCAGAGGAAATTTCAGGCTGTTAACGCAGTTCAGGTGTGACGGGCGTGCAAGTGTGCAAGTGTGAGTGTGCATGTGCGTAGGGGCACAATTAGCTTCATCACAGCCAAGCTCACTGAGACTGAGAGATTCCCTGGTGCCCTCACAGCACTGTTCACACGGTGGACACTCCACCTGCACACAGATGCACAACGATGCTGTGTGACGGACAGGCTCCTGGGGACAAGGGGACTGGGGGACTGCGTGGCATCGGTGTCTTTCTTCCCCAGATCCTGAGGGTGTCAGACGTGGGTTCCTCACTGAGGGAGAGAAGAGCTCTGAGTTTCCCTCTCCGTTGCCAGCTGAGCAGACCCAGCTCCCGCAGGCAAGCCCTGAGTCTTCACTGTCGCTCAGAAAATGGCCATGGGAAAAGATGCCCTCCTCCATGGCTGTGCCCACTGCCCTCCCTGCCCTGTGTTCCCTCTTCCTCCACCAGCTCAGAGGCTGTGGTTTTATTTTCTGTCTTTGCCTCTTCCCTGCTCCTCCCTGCTCACGGGAATGTGTGAGGTACAGCAGGTGCAGGCCTTTGGGGACACAGCAGGCAGTGTACGCACGCACCGCTGTCCGGTGCTTCTCCGGGCTCTGAGCCCACGTGCTTCCAGCACGGTGGAGAGGAGGGATGTTTCTGGATTGAGGGGAGAGAAGCTGAGGCCACTGGGATGGTATTTATAGACCTGGCCTTGGAGAGCAGGCATGCTCTTAGCCCTGGAACCTTCCCTGGTTTCGAAGTTTCTAAAATAGAGCAGTGTGGCATCTGGTATGAGACAAGGTATGCTAATTCCTTTTAAACCCGCTGGGGGTTTTCTCCTAGTAAATGCTGACCAGTTTTCTCAGCCCGACTCCCTCCTCTCCCCCACTACTCATTCTGTCCTGCCGCTGGTCGCATTTATTGGTAGGTGACACCGTCCACCAGCAGGGAAACCAAGGCAGCGAGTCCACCAGACACTTGAAGGGTGGCACCCGCTTCTGTGACTGCTCAGCAGAGGGGGAGGAAGAGGGGAGGCAGCTCAATTTCCTGTCCTGTGGGAGCATGGTAGCCTCCAGCCCTTCTCTGTACTGTCTCTGTGAGGCAGGGATTAGAAAGCCCACCCACTTGGTAGGCAAAGAAACTGAGGCTCCGGAACTGGCCTAAAATTGCTCTCGTTGATGGCCTTGCACTCACCCAACCCAGCCCGGGACACGGGAGAGGAAGGTGGGAGAACCGCGGCCCTGGTCTCCAGACTTCAGGTGCACAAGTACCTCGTGACCCCCAAAGCTGGTGGGGTATTGAGTGAGGCTGTGCTTGGTGGCAGGTCTCTTCTCTCATTTTTGGCTCTGAAATGAGAACAATTTCTGCCTACCAAGCCTGGTTAGACAGCTTCTAGGGGGCAACAGAGCCTCCTCTTATCCAAAATGGGGGATTCCCCTCAGGTAAATGCCCCTGCCCACTGCCTGTCCATCGCCCTGGGCCAAGCAAGGACATAAAGGAATGGGTGGACGTTTGCTGAGCGCCGGCTGTGTCCTGGACACCCTCTGCCTCCTGCTCTGACCCTCCTGGCCCCTGTGATGTGTTTTCTCTCCCCCTGAGATGCAGAACTTGCAGCTTGTTGGAGGAGAGTAACCTGCTCCGTGCCCCACAGATAGTAAGAGGCCCAGCTGGCGCCTCCTCTGGAACATCCGCCCCGGGTTAGTGCTATTGACTTCCAGGCTCCGCAGCCTGTGGGCGCGGCAATGAGACCCAGCACCGCCTGCTCGGGGCGCGATCTCCCCGCTTTCCAATCGACTGCCCCACATCTCAATGCGTGGCCAGTGCAGCGGGTAATAGCATGTGATGGCTAAGGTGACCCCGGCGGGGCTAAGCCACAGCCGGTTCGCGCCTCTGCCGAGCATGTGCAGCTTGCAGCCTAGGCCGCGGGCATCGCCGGCCACGGAGCACGGAGCTGGTGCCAGGGCTGCTGGGTGGGTGCTGGAGGCCCACCCCTCTCCAGGGACCTCCTCTGCAGACCACCCACCCTCCTGGGGAGTGAGAGCAAGAGGGCGGGGAGGCAGGCCCAGCCCCCGAGAAGGGGAACGGTGCTGTCTGAGAAGGTTCCGTCTGGCCTCTCTGACACCTTCAACTCCACTCACCCTTAAGGGCCGGTCTGAGACCCTTCTTTCTGGGAAGCTCCTCATTCCTTTCCTGTCCCTCCTAGAGCATGCGCACTGTGTGCTCTAAGTGTACTGGAGCGCCGAAGTTCATGAGTGCCGGGGAACTCCGCCCCATGACCCCCAGTGTCCTTCCGCCGCTTGGCCCCCGTCTCTCAAGGCGGCGTTGGTGGATGAGCCAGCGCCGGGTAGGCAGCCTTCCGCGCCCGGAGCAGAAGTGAGTAGCGGGGCCTGCCAGGTGCTGAGACCTGCCCCTGGGCACGGTCCAGCAAAGCTTCCGCACCTTTGAAGAGAAATCTTGGGCCACCCCCCACACTCCGCAGGCTTTCTCATCACAAACAAGACAGGGAGAACCTCGGCAAAACCCATGAAACATGTCTCCTAGAGGCTGCGACTTCAGAGGGCAATTTGCAGTTTCACTGGGGCATATCTATTTTAAAGGCTTAAATGACACTATTTTAGCAGCAACTCATAGAACATTCAGATAATCTCCATTAGCATGGAAAAAATGACCAAGTCTCATTAAAAACAAAATCAGTCTTGGAAATACACAAGCCATCCAACCATAGTTTTTAAAAACCCTTTCTCGCCAACATATTATGTCTGCTGGGCATCTAAACGAAGACCCGGCAAGGACCAGGTGGGAGACAGGTGTCTTGGCATCCAGGGAGAAGCTGGCGTGGGAATGGGCAGAGGAGGCTTCTGGGGGCCCTGCTGCCTGCTCCTGGTACAGCCCCACGTGGAAGCCTCAGCACCCCAGGCAGTGGGAGTGTCCATCCTCCCTGTGGGGGTGGGACGGAGGCACAGCAAGATTAAGGCGCGAGACACAGCAGATCCAAATCCACTTTCCTTCCTTCCTCTGGGGCCCTCCGTTGGTCATCCCCATTTTGTTTCCTGTGCGGAAACGTCAGGTCCCCAGGAGTCTGTGCGGTCCCCAGGCCCAGACCATCTCTTGCCCCTCCTGCCTTCACCCCCACCCACAGCAGGGCTGGGGAGCCAGAGGCCCCCAGGAAAATGTGCCTAGCACTGGTCCCAAGGGCCGAGGACCCCGGGGGCGCGCAGGGGGAGGGAGCAAGGACTCATTCCATGTCTTGTTCACCTGCTGCTCTGTGGCTCTGAGACCCTCCCCTCTCCCAGCGGGCCAGTGCCTCTGGAACTGGGGGAAATGACCCTGTCCTTTCACCCAGCCTGGGCTGGTGACCAAAGTGTCCTTTCAATTTAACAAAGAAAGGGTGATGGCTGCCCCACCCACTCATCAGGGAGGCTCTTTAGAGAAAGGTATGGAGTAGAGTGACGACTTTCCTCTTGTTGAGCTAGGATAATAATCTGAGCAGCCACTGATTTCGCCAGGGCCCCCGTCACTCAGAAGGAGTCTCTCAGCCTCTCCTTGACCCGGAGTCTTCTGTTGCGTGGGCTAGGCTCATGGACAGGACATGCGTCTGATTGTGCAGGAGAGCACCCCGGGGCAACGTGGAGTCACGGCAGCCCGCACATGAGGTCAGGAGGCCAATGTAACTTGTTGAGCCATTGCCCTGCACGCGGGGCTTCTTTTCTTGTCCCTGTAGTCAGAGGTCACCTTCTGCCCACCTTGGTTGTGGGTTTGCCGTGATTTGGAGAAAGAACAGGTTACTAGGGAGCTCCCTGTAATGTTACACCTGTCCCAGCAAAGCCCGGGAAGGTCCTGTCCCTTAAGGGTCCCCATAGTCCCAGCGGAGCAAAAGCAGAGTCTTGCTGGGGGCAACTCCAGCAAGTTAGAACTAAAGGAGGAGGGGCAGGGGCCGGAGCTGTAAGGACTGAGCAGCTTGGGTGTGAACCACAGCTGACTGGGTCATTTGATAAAAACAGGCATTTCTGGGCCTCATGCTAGAAGCCCCGCTGACAGGGAGCTGAGGGTGTGCACCGCTCACTGCACTGGGGGTGTTCTAAGAGCTTTCCAATGCTACCTCTCTGAGCCCCTCAGCCACCCCCGAAGCAAGTACCCTCTGCCCCTTGTCCAGACGGAGAGGCTGAGGGGCCAGAGGTGTTCTGCCTTGTCCAGGAGCAGAGCCAGCCTAGGCAGAGTCCCTGGTTGGGGAGCGGTGTGAAAGACCCTTTCTAGCAACTAGCAACAGCAGGCAGCCCGTGGACCCTGCTCAAAGAGGCTGAGTCCAGTCTGACTCCAGGCCCCGGTGCTAGGCACAGAGAGGGGTCTATGTAGTGACTTTGCACCTCCTCTGGAAAGTGCCCCAGGACAGGGGCATCTTCTCAGGATCCTGCCTTCCCCAGGACAGGGGAAGAAGGGGCAGAGGGGGCCAGCCCTCCCATAGCCCCCACACTGGACACCCCCTCTGTCCACAGTAGCAGACGGCTGCTGAGCGGCGGAGGGCTGCACCCTGCTAGGCCTTGGGGACAGATGAAGGAAAGGGACTGGGTCTGAGCATGTCCGTGGGTGCTTAGTAAAGCGAGGCAACTCACATCCCGAGTCAGCTTATGGTCTCGGGTTTCTGTGTCATCCTGGCTCAGAGCCTTAGACGCCTGGACTCAGGCTTCGCTGGTTAGTTTAGGGTTCCCTAATATCGTTCGCACACCCTCTTCAAGGAATTTCGCTGTCGCTGACCACCTGCCCAATGGGTTATTTCATATATTTTAAACTGACTCACGCCATTTTAAATGGATGGTTTTAAAGGGAAATATTTGAGTTAGTTATATACACTTTCTGCAACACAGTTCCGTGATTTTCAAGCTTCGGACCCAGCCAGGGTGACTGAAGTCCCATCACTCAGCTGGCTCCGGGGCCCCCCGTGGAACCAGGGCAGGGATCGCTGGGGCGGGCTCCAAGGAGCCAAGTTAGAACTTGAAGGAACCTGCAGGTTAGGAGCCAGGGAGGAGAGGGCAGAAGTGAGCGTGTTGCAGCCAGATTCGTCTCTGGGAAACGTAGCTGCGGCCATGCTACTTGGCCTGTGGTCTCTGGAACGATCGGTGCCGTTGTTGCAAGCCCTGCTTTTCCGGGAGACCCTTACTTACCCTTGTCTGCCTAGAGAATGCCACTCTCCCTCCTGAATTTGCTCCACTGAGGTGTCCTGGCAACACCCTCCTGCCCCCCCCCCGCCCCCGAAGGACCTGGGGTCTTCATTCTGCCCCCAGAGCCTCTTCAGTGTCCGCCTGCTCTGCCGTGAGGGTGGGGACTGGGCGGGGAGATCTCTGCAGCCTCGTGCCTTGCAGAGTAGGTACCTCGTGGTACCTTCCGAATCATCACCATGTGCCAGGGTCTGTGCCAAGAGCATGTATATAGGCTCCCTCCTTTAATCCTGGCAACAACTTGTATTCCCCTTTTACAGATGAGGAAGCTGAGGCGTAGCGTTTAAAGCTGTCACACAGAAAGCACGGGGTGATTATTCAAACCCTGGTGTGACGGATTTCAGGGCCTACACACCTGAACTCGCCCCCACTCGGCAGCCACTAGTGCGCCATGAGGGGATAAATGGGACGAACAAATGGAGGAATGGATGAGTGAGCAAGCGGCAGGCACAGAAGGCGCCCCCTGGGGCTGTTGTCCCGCCCGAATGATGGGCCTCATGCAGGCTGGGAGGTGATCCTAGGGTTGAGTTAAGAATGGAGGGTGCTCTGGTTTGAGCATCCGAAGGAAAGGCCCCGACTCTGTGAGCCGGTGGGAGTGGGAGGGAGGCCAGCCTTGAATGAAGGCGGGGTTGCCTCGGAGGCCTGCTCCTCCTGGGCTCCAGTGTGGGAGGTTTTTGAGAGCAGGGTCTGTTTTGTGTTCCCAACGTTCTAAACCCCGTTCCCAGAAGAACGTGGGTGTTCCGTGAGTGCTCGCACAATTCATGGATTAAATCTGAGGTCATTCATTTTGTTCATTTGTTCCTTGTTCATCAGAGGCCGGTCATTGCCAGCCTCCTCCTCCACCTGCAGAGAAACACTGTGGGTCCCAGCTGGGGCTCTGGGGCCGGGGGATCTCCCATGCTCTGGGCCTCGGTTTCCTCCATGTGAAATCCCACTGCCAGACTCAATTCTTGATGATGGCATTCTCGGGCCCAGAGTGCAGCCAGGGCTGGGCTTTGCCCACTGGGCTGTCTGGGACGCCCAGAATGGGCCATTCTCATACCGTGTCTTGTGCCCCAGCCTCCAGCAGGTGGATGCTGGAGCAGCTGGCAGAGTGAGCTGCATTCTCTGCCCAGACAGCAGGCGCTGGAAATCGTTCAGGAATAACAAACGGGCCAGAAACATTTGCATACGGAATCACGCAGAACAATCCATGTTATTTAAACCATCTTTGGTTGGCAACAGAAGCAAAAAGCAGCTGAGATAAATTTGCAATGCAAATCAGCCTGATTGGGAACAGAACCTCTGCCGGTTTGGGGGTGGGGGGAAGCTTCTGGAGAGGGGCAGGAGAGACAGTGTCTTTGTCTCCAGCCCCGCCCCTCCCAAGCATGCCTTCCAGGGCACATTTTCTCATTCTCTCCTTCCTTCCCTTCTCCCTCCCTTAATGGGAATGATTTGTCTTCTAATGTGGCTTCAGCTCATGAAGTCTTTGTCTCTCTCTAATCCTCCAAATGATCCACATAATAAAATATGTATCCAGTGATTTCAAGTCATAATTTGATCTTCTGGGGAAAGGGGGGGAGAGGGAGATAGGTGAGCTGGAAAGAGCCCTTCTCATAATTTATGCATCTTCATTTGTCTTTATTTACCATGCACTTATTTATTTATTTTTGCTTAATGATCTCCCCCTCGCTCCCTTCCCTCTCTGCCCACAGCACCTCCTCTGTGTTCTTGGGGTCCAGGCACTGAGAAGGGGCACTGCAGATGCGGGGAGAGAGGGGTGGGCGCAGCTGGCCTCCCTCTTAGCAGCAGCAGCAAGAAGGACAGCAAGTTCTGGACAGCTGACCTCAGGTCAGAGGGGCTTTGAACCCCAGGTCCCCTCATTGTCCTGTTGTCTCTACGTGGGCTGCAAGGGAGTGACAATTCAATTCCCTGGTCTGGGTGGTGCCCTTCATCTGTATAACATCAAACGACCACTCCCTGCAAACACAGCAGCCAGTCCTTTCGGGGAGAGTCCAGCAAACTCACCATCATTCCCCCAGGACCCCCTGGTGTTGGCTACCCTGAAAACTATTTAAGGATGACCTTCCCTACTGTCTGTCCTGAGGACAGTGGAGCTGCAAACCCCAGTGGGACATGCACTCAGCCTGCCTTCCCCCAAGCCCCCACCATGTTCTCCATGGAAGGATGCCTTCTCTGCACCACAGTGTATGATTATGCATCTTGTAGCCTGTACAGGGCACTGATTCCACCACACAGCACTGAGACTGCGCCCGACCCTCAGCTTGCACACGGCACTGATTTCTGCACACGGCACTGGGAGTGGGGACAGGAGCTGAGACATTTCAGAGAGCCGACCAAGGGACCAGCTAGATCATGGGCTTTCTGGTTGTGCTCGCCTGGAGAGGGAAGCATTTTATAACTTGCACAAAAGCATCGAAAGCAGGCTTGGGCCTGTCCTCATCGCCATTCCAGTTTGCACTTCGTGTCCTGGACCCCGAAGGAGCCTTGCTTGCTCCAGGACAGGGTGCACACCCTCGTCCTCCACACAGGTCGTGCCCCAACCACCCCACACGTGGAGCATCTTCCTCTGCCTCCTTCAACGATTTTTCCTTCTCAGCCAACACCCATCTACCCCGGCCCCACCTTTAATGTGTCAGCCAAGAACGTCCTAAACTGTGGGGAACTTTGATAAAAACTTGAGTCAAAAACAATGTTTCTGAGAGTGAACAGTTTTGCAGTTTCTTCCATGCATTAGAGATTTGGGAGGGAACCAAGAAAGATCCCATGAAGGTGGCTGAGAAAGCAAGGCAGGGTTTGGGTAGCAGGGTGGTGAAGATTCCTAGCCCTGCCTGGGAACAGAGGGGTCTGAAGTGGGGGAGGGAGGACTGCAAAGAGGCATTAACCCAGATGCCCAGACACAGTGGGTGGGGCTTGACTGGGGCAAAGATAAAGAAGTTACAGGCCTGGGGTGTGACTACCGACCGCCCCGACCCCCCAGGGAGGAATTCACAATCAGATCACCCTGTGAGGTCCCCGCAGATTCTGTTGCATCCACCAACCACGAGAACAAATGTCGGAGACTTTCAGGGTTCCAAAGATGTTACTTTATTGGCCAAGTTTAACCTGCGCAGGGGCGAACTCTCAAAGTGTCCAGAAACACAGTGCCTGCAAGGGCTGCAAACGAGAGTAAAGCGCCGCGCGTACAGCTAAGTCCTTATATAGAGGCAAGCAAGCAAGCGTTACACAGAAGCAGATGTGGCGGTTAGCTATTGGCTTACAGAGCCCTTGCTCGGGGAACAGGGTGGGGTCTGTCTCAACTGAAAGGAAAATTTTGAAACTAAGCAGATTGCAATCAATTTACAGGATGTTTGCTAGGGATGCAGGCTCCTTGGGGCTGAGACTATTTTTCTTGTTCCCAACAATTCCTCTTTTGTAAACCCCCCCCCCCGCCCATGTCACAAGGAGAAGACCCCCANGACCCCCCAGGGAGGAATTCACAATCAGATCACCCTGTGAGGTCCCCGCAGATTCTGTTGCATCCACCAACCACGAGAACAAATGTCGGAGACTTTCAGGGTTCCAAAGATGTTACTTTATTGGCCAAGTTTAACCTGTGCAGGGGCGACCTCTCAAAGTGTCCAGAGACAGTGCCCCCAAGGGCTGCAAATGAGAGTCGTGCCCAGCGCTTACAGCTAAGTCCTTATATAGAGGCAAGCAAGCAAGCGTTACACAGAAGCAGATGTGGCGGTTAGCTATTGGCTTATGGAACCCGTGCTCAGGAACAGGGTGGGGTCTGACTCAACTGAAAGGAAAATTTTGAAACTAAACACATGGCAATCAACTTACAGGATGTTTGCTAGGGACGCAGGCTCCTTGGGGCTGAGACTATTTTTCTTGTTCCCAACAATTCCTCTTTTGTAAACCCCCCCACCCATGTCACAGGGAGAAGACCCCCAGCTCTGTGCTCAGTGGGGCCTGTGGCATGAGAGCCCCCTGCTGGGTCGGGAGGCTGGCACTTGCTGGGGGAAGAGTCCCTGAAGGAAGTGGCAGGATTCGGCCTTTGAACGCAGCCCCAGTCCAGGACTCAGACGAGTAACAGGGAGTCTGCAGGCACAGCAGTGTGGGCACGGGGGGTGGGGTGAGGGGGAGACCGGGCCTGACCAAATCAGGCCCTCTCTCATCCGCAGAAACCGGGAAACAGTTCTTCGTGTAGCTCATTTGGAGGCAAAACCTGCCCCGTGCAAGGCTATTTATAGTCTTTTATTTATCCCACTTTTGGAGAACATTCATGGCCCTCCCTGGAGGGGTGTCGATGCACCTGGCTGCAGGGAGCTGGCCCGGACCTTGTAGGGATGTCTCACATCCTAGGGGATGAGCATCAGGTCACTTCCCTAGAATCTGAAACCTTCTACATTCTGAAGCATGTCGTCCCCACAGGTTCAGCATAAGGGCCTATCATGTAGGGAAAGTGCATTGTGCGGACAAAGGGGTCACATCCGGCACAGGAGGGCAGGGGTAGATGGGCCGGCCGTTTTAAAGGAGGTCTGGTTCGGCCAGGGAAGAGGAGCTTGGATAGGGGGTAGGGGCCATGAAGGCATGGAAGGAGCTCAGTGGGATGGTTGGAGAGTAGGGGGCGGGGCTCCTGCTGGTTTCTGCAGGAGTGGCGTGAGTTTTGAGTTAGGGGCATGTTTCTACCGGAAGCTGTATTTAGAAGGAACGCCCAGATACACCGTCTCCCTGGGAAACCAGGGTTAGGTTGTGGCGGAAGAGGCACCGGAAGGAGCCTCGAGGGTCCCAGCTGTTGGAAGTCCGATGGCCCAGAGTGGCCAGGGGTGTTTCCGGGACACCCAGGGCTGAGCTCTTCTCGTCTTCTCTGGCGTGTGGGGCTGTGAAGAAATCACAGCAGCAGGTCAGTGCGGCAGAGCTCCAGGCCCTCTGCTCAGGGACTCTCCCCACAGACACCTTGGGGGCTTGGGGCCTGGGGCGCAGTGGGTGCCACCCTGGAAACCGGCTTCAGGCCGTGCCCGCTCCACAACCAGAAAGCCCCTTCCCAGAGCCCCCTCCGCCTCCCCTCCTGCCCCTCACTCTCTGGTCTGTCTTTTCACCTTGCACTGTCCACCGTG
This sequence comes from Sturnira hondurensis, assembly GCF_014824575.4. Lineage (NCBI taxonomy): Eukaryota > Metazoa > Chordata > Mammalia > Chiroptera > Phyllostomidae > Sturnira > Sturnira hondurensis. The sequence goes on along the minus strand of NW_028094846.1, from coordinate 6,928,379 downwards.
ACTGAGGCAGGGAAGCCAGGAGTGACGGGAAGCCACATGGCATGGGTGGGACTCCTGGCTGGCTCACAGGTGATGGGTCAGAGAGCACCTTTTTTTCTTTCAAAGAACAGTCAGGAGTCTGGCTGAACTCAGATAATACATTCAGTTTACTCCCCTTACTTTACTGGGGGAGAAACTGGGTCAGAACGAGGGACAGTGGTTCTAGGCCCAACTTCAGGGCTCCTTCTCCCCCCTGAATCCTGCACCCTGGCCCCCCTCCTCACTCCAGGCTGAAAACACCCTCTGGCCGGAGGAGTCACGTGGTTTCAGCCTTTGGAGACTGTTGTCCTGTCACTCGGGACATGGATTAGCCCAGCAGTGTAGCACGTGTGTTTAAACCCTCACCTGCTCCTTCTCTCTTCCTGCCATCCTGTGACCCAGGGACTGCCTGGCGAGGACTCTGGGGTTCTGTCCCCCACCAGGAGCCTGGGGGTAAAGGGTGGCCTCTGCAGGTGTGTGTGTGTGTGTGTGTGTGTGTGTGTGTGCATGCGCACGAGTGCACGAGGGGGCGGGGACTCTCTGGGAGCTGGGCACAGGGAAGGGCCCCGTGTCCCCTCTGAGCAGGAATGGAGCCCACATCCTCTGCCGAGTAAGCCTGGACACCCACAGCGGGCAGCCTGGGAGCTTTCGGAGGCCCCTTCATGTCAGTGAGGAAGGAGGAGCGGCACGGCCACTGGGTCCAGCCCACAGGCCGTGGAGTCCAGCTCCTGTGGGATCCTGGGCTGGTTACTCACCCTCTGAGCTCAGTCTCCTTGTCCGGGAAAGGGCGAGACTGTCAGCAACTTACAAGGAGATCAGGGCGGGGACCTCCATGGCTCCCTGACCCTGGTTACTGACGTCATCTCCCGACCCCCAGAGCGGGACAGGACTGACAAGGCAACTGAGGGGGACCATGGGGAGATTATTTGAAATTAGATTTTCCATGAAAATTCCAGAATGCATAGTTGCGTTGTTCTTTGGTGAAAACAGGTATTTGATTATAATTAATAACTAATAAATGTAATTGCCATTTATTTGGCATGATGTGGTTTATTTTCATTTACACGCTATATTTTCATTTAATTGCCAACAGTATTAAGGGAAGAGTTATTATTATCATTGAGATTCCTCTTGTATAGATAAGAAAGCTGAGCTCAGAAAGGTTAGGTGACTTTACCAAGGTAATCTAGCAGACAGAACCAAGACTAAGTCACCCGGTCTTCCAGACTAGTTGAGGTTTGCTCCATATCACTGCACCTAAAACCGGGAAGATGAATTACGTCCTTACTTACCAAGCCCGTTCACTTGTAAAGATTTTGCACCTTCCAGAATCAGATTGAGATGGATAAACACATAGTATATTCACACATTGGAATGCTACATGTCTGTACAAATCTATAAGCTGGAGCTACATGTATCAACATGGATAAGATTGAAAGAATGTATGTTGAGAGAGAAGTGAGTTGCAGAAGAATATACAAGACAGTGATACCATCGTATGTTTTAAAATAATAGTGTGTGTGTACCACATAACACAGCCATTGCAGACTTAGCTATTCACAGCAAAAACTTATGTTTATATAAAAACTGCTACACAAATGATAATAGCCCCAAACGGGAAACAGCCCAGAATATCCTTCAGTTACGCACACCCTGGTACATCTGTGCCGTGGAATACTGGTCGGCAATAACCAGGAACACACTATTGATGGAGGCAACAGCTCGGATGCATTTCAAGGGTGGAAAAAGCCCATCTCTAATGGTTGCATGTCATATGATTCCATTTATGTAACTTGAAATGGCAAAATGATAGAAACAGGGAACAGAAGAGTGGTTGGTGGGGGCTGTGGCATGGCTGGGAAAGGGGTCCTTGGGACGAAACCAACTATTCGGTGTCTGGAGGTGGTGGGGTCCCCCGAATCTTCACAGGAGGTCGACGTGCACAGAGCTAAACACACACACAGACAAACACACGCGAGTGCAGGGAAGCCTGGTGGTAACCAAAGAAGGCCAGTGGGTTGTATCGACGTCACGTCTCTGGTTGATTTGCATTACAGGTTTGCAACGTGTTAGCGGTGGAGGAAGGGCACTCGGGATCTCTCTGTTCTTTCTTACCATGGCATGGGAACGTGCAAGTTATCTCCAGATAAAAAGTTATTAAAAATAGCCCTGGCTGCTGTGGCTCAGTGGGTTGGAGCATCGCCCCGTAACTGAAAGGTTGCAGGTTCTGTTCCCTGTCTGTTCACATACAGTCCCTGGTTCAGCACATTGGGGAGGCAACCCAATTGAGGCATCTCTCTCGCATCGATGTTTCTACATCTCCTCGCATGAAGATAAAGAACAAGTTTAAAAAACAGATATGGGACAGTGGTAGCAGCTGGTGTGGGTCCCAACGAACGGGCTTGGCTGGCCCTGGCCGTATTGAGCAGGTTCGGTGCTTCATTTCTCGAGTGTGGTGTTGGATACGCGGCCGCCCGTGAGATTACTTGGTATTTCTTTGGGTGAAGCCTGAATTGTTCCATAGTTGAAAAGAAACCACCCAGACCCCGTGTTCTGAGTACAAGAACTGGAGCAGAGTGAAGAGGCCCACCTGTCCCGCCCTGTGTCTTGTGCCGAGCCTTGCCGAGTGAAGAGCTGACGTCTTTGGCTACTTGGCACACAGGCTGACGAAGCCCTAAAACTCAGTGACAATAAAATCGTGCATCTCCCCAGTCCAGCCTGGTTGACTGCAGCCATCGGTTCAGCCGCCGGAGGAAGCGCTTATGAACAGGTAATGCTATTTTAAGCAGCATAAATCAAGGCCTGTGCACTGTCTGGCCAACGCTTCACAGGGCTCTTTGCAGCTTAAGTTGGTCTCCCCAGGGACAGTGGGCAAGGAAGGGGAGAGGGGAGGGGCTGGAGGGCAGGGACCACGTCCCCCTGGGGGTTGTTGGCAACCAGTGAGGGCAGCTGAGCAAAGCCTGGGAGAGGCATGGTGTTTTCCGGGAGCTTCGGGGTCGGAGCGTCAGGATGTTGTTTCGAAACTGCAGGGATTTGGCGTCTGTCACGTGTCACTGGTGCTCTGGGAATTGGGCTGGCCCTGAGAGCCAGGCTCTGTCCTTGCCTAGCAGGCTCACCAGATGAACCATTTGGGATTTCCACTCAACGCCTCTCAGATCGAAATAGCAGCTGCTGCCGCCTCAAGATTTCTTACTCCAGTTTTGCTGAGAATAAAATACCCACCATCCCCCAACGTCCTTTCTCCCTATCTGGCAGCTCCTGGCGCCCAGCCAGGCCCCCAGTCACCCACGCAGGAGAGCCCAGGCCCAGGGCAGGCAGAGTGATTTGTCTCAAGCATCAGCCACTGCCCCCCCCACAATGGGAAGAGACTAAAGATTTAGGACAACCTTGAGGGAGGGAGGAAGGGAGCAGACCACCCTTAGTCTGGCCCACACTGCCCTCCTGGCTGGCCATGCCTCTTACTCTCTCCAACAGTGGAGAGATTAGGGCTGGGGACAGCTGGTGAGAGAACAGAAGGGTCAGCTGAGGGTCAACGTGTTGGGCTGGGGAAGGGGCCAGCCCTCAGCTGCCCACCACGTGTGGTGGTGCGGGAGGCACCTGGCTGACATCCAGGGTGGCCCTGCCCTCGGTGTCTAGGGGGAGGGGCTCCCAGACCAAGGCAGTGAGCGTCCTGCGTGGTTCGTACTCGAGGGGGCCTGGGGACGTCTGGGAAGCATCTCTTCTGCTTTAGGCACCGTAGGAAGGTTGTCCTGACGTGGTTAAACCTCACAGCGGTTCGACAGGTAGGGCTTTTGCTGGCCGTGTAGATGCCGAGGGGAGATGCCAAGGGTCTCCTTCCCACCGAAGAGCCCATCACAACCCTCCCTCACTCATCTGTGTGACCAACTGTAAGGTGGTGGGAAACAGAGGGGCGCTTCTGCCACTTGTCACCTACAGCTCAGGAAGGTCAGCCACAGGCACCCCTACCTCTGTTGTCCTGGAATGTTGTAAAAGCCCATGAGAAACTGGCCAGGGTGTCCTCACGCCGGAGGATCCCTGCGCAGGTTAGAGGTTCCATGCACGGGGTAAGGGCGGTGGGGGGACAGAGGAGGCCTGAGGGAGGGTAGGGGTGGGGGCAGGGCAGGGCAAGACACAGAGAAGCAAAAAGGGCTTTCCTACTGCAGAGGGGGTCTCTGGGCTGCCACTCGCTCTCACGTTCATCGTCTTCTGGATAGCAGAACCCCAAATGTGGTCTTTGGGTCACTATTTGGAAAGCAGGAAGTGACTACAGGGCTGAGGGAGTCTTGGGAACAGGCTGCAGACTCCCAGTAAACGGCAGGCATGCGGGGTTCCTGCCTCCCAGCGGGCCCGCCCACTGGCTCCTTAGACCTGCAGGGTTTTCCATCCAGCCCAGAAGGCTCCCTCTCTCGTTCTCCAGGAGCCCAGGTCCTCTCTCCCTGCACTGCAGTCGGACTCTATTTCTGAACGCTCGCTCTCTTTTCCTGCACGCTCCCAGCCTTCTCAAGTGCCAGCAGCAGCTCCTCCTTGGCACCTTTGTCCCCACAAGCCGACACCCATCCTCCCACCCCCCCCACCCCCCCCCCTCCTGTTAGCTGCTTTCTCACTCCAGCGGGTAGGCATCTCTTGGTCCCAGGCCCACCTCCTCTTAGACTGCGGACTCCCTGGATGTCTGTTTCCCTCATTCTGTTTCCAGTGGGTTGGCTGCCCCCTCATTGTGCACATTGGTCCCCACACCCCCAGGACACGGCCTCTCAGTCACAGGTGGTTCTTTCAAAGATTTAGGACACATTTTCCTGTCTGATCTCTGCCCCTGTGAGCTCGGGAGGGACAGAGTGGAAGGGAGTGGGAAAGATTCCTATTTCTGTTTCACAGCATTGCTTGCCAAAACGTTAGTAAGTTATTTGACTCCAGATAACATGGTAATTAATAATGTAATAGGATGCAATTTATAGGCACTCATGCCTGAAGGCCTCTGGTCCCAAGGCCATTGGGAAAGGCAAAATTAAAAGCATCTATAATCTCAAAGAGCACGGCATGATTAGAGCTCACCAAGGCTGAAGAGAACGGGGGTCCCCGGTGCTCCACACTCAGAGAACAGCAGCCCAGGCTCTCAGTTCTCAAGAGAATNAGTAAGTTATTTGACTCCAGATAACATGGTAATTAATAATGTAATAGGATGCAATTTATAGGCACTCATGCCTGAAGGCCTCTGGTCCCAAGGCCATTGGGAAAGGCAAAATTAAAAGCATCTATAATCTCAAAGAGCACGGCATGATTAGAGCTCACCAAGGCTGAAGAGAACGGGGTCCCCGGTGCTCCACACTCAGAGAACAGCAGCCCAGGCTCTCAGTTCTCAAGAGAATCCCCTCCCGCCCCCCGATGTCTAGACTCAGTGAGGCAGGAAGTCGGCCATATGCACTTGACTGCCAAGCTCCCCTCAACAGGCTCACAGCCGACCTAAGAGCAGCCTTCCCTTCTGCGTTGCTCCTCTTGCGTGGGGAGGCTCGGGAAAGTCAGGGAGGCATCAGCTGGAACCCCAGCCCTGTCATTTAGTGGCTGTTGACCTTGAGCATCTCTCTGCCCCTCAGTTTCCACTTCACAGGGTTGTGTCGAGGGTGAATGAGAACTGCTGCAGAGCCCTGTTGAGTTTACAGAGTGCTTATTCTCACACGTTCTGATTTCCCGTAATTCGTTCTGATTTCCCGTAATTCTTTAACAACTTTCTGTGGTTTCGCAGCAGGGGCTGCCTGCCCGGTACCTGTTCTCATCGGCTCCCTCCCTAACGCACTGTAGTAAATGCTGCTAAGGTTTCTCATTCATGGGGTTCGGTGCACATGTTGGATGACCTCTGTAGAATGGATTTCCAGAAGTGTGTGACTATGGGTCTAATAATATGGGTGGTTAAAATTTGTGATTACTACCAAATTGTAATCCAGACAAATTTTGCCAAATGATGTGTTCACCAACAGGGTCCAAAGGGTAGTCATTTCCCGCTCTCTTGCCAATGTTGGAGATTCCCAATTTTCTAAATTTTTATTTCTCTAGTGGGTGAAAAATAATGTTTTGTTGTTTTATTATTTGTTTTTTAAATGTATTTTACTGTTTATGCTATTACAATTGCCCCATTTCCCCCCCTTTATTTTCCTCTGTCCTGCACCACCCCCATACCTGCATTCCCCCACCCCCCCTAGTTCATGTCCATGGGTCATACATGTAAGTTCTTTGGCTTCTCCATTTCCCATACTATTCTTACCCTCCCCCTGTCCATTCTGTACCTACCATTTATGCTTCTTATTCCCTGTACCTTTTCTCCCACTCTTCCCATTCTCCCTCCCCACTGATAACCCTCCATGTGATCTCCATTTCTATGATTCTGTTCCTGTTCTAGTTGTTTGCTTGGTTTGTTTTTGTTTTTGTTAGAGTCGGTTGTTGGGAGTTGTGTTTGTTGTTGTTTTACTGCTCGTATTTTTTATCTTCTTTTTCTTAGATGAGTCCCTTTAACATTTCATATAAGAATAAGGGCTTGGTGATGATGAACTCCCTTAACTTGACCTTATCTGAGAAGCTCTTTATCGGCCCTTCCATTCTAAGTGAAAGCTTTGCTGGATAGAGCAATCTTGAATATAGGTCCTTGCATTTTATGACTTTGAATACTTCTTTCCAGCTCCTTCTTGCCTGCAAGGTTTCTTTTGAGAAATCAGCTGATAGTCTCATGGGAACTCCTTTGTAGGTAACTGTCTTCTTTTCTCTTGATGCTTTTAAGATTCTCTCCTTATCTTTAATTTTGGTAATATAATTATCATGTGCCTTGGTATGTTCCTCCTTGGGTCCAACTTCTTTGGGATTCTTTGAGCTTCCTGGACTTCCCAGAAGTCTATCTCCATTATTTTTTCAAATGAGTTTTCAATTCCTTGCTCTTCCTCTTCTCCTTCTGGCATCCCTGTGATTTGGATGTTGGAACATTTAAAGATGTCCTGGAGGTCCCTAAGCCTCTCTTCACTTTTTCGAATTCTTGTTTCTTCATTCTCTTTGGGTTAAATGTTTATTTCTTCCTTCTGCTCCAAATCATTGATTTGAGTCTTGGTTTCCTTCCCTTCACTGTTGGTTTCCTGTATATTTTTCTTTATTTCACTTTGCATAGCCTTCACTTCTTCCTCTATTTTGCAACCATAGTCAACCATTTCTGTGAGCATCCTGATCACCAGTGTTTTGAACTCTGCATCTGATAGGTTGGCTATCTCTTCACCGCTTAGTTGTATTTTTTTGTTTGAGCTTTGATCTGTTCTTTCATTTGGGCCATATATTTTTTTGTCTTGACACTTGTTATGTAGTAAGGGGTGGAGCCTTAGGTGTTCACCAGAGTGGAGCAACCCACGTTTCTGTGTTGTGATGCTGTATGTGGGGGAGGGTCTGAGAGGGAACAATGCCACTTGCTCTGCTGGTTTTCAGTCACTTCCCCCACTACCCATAAGCAAATTGGGCCCTTCTGGTGCTGATTCCCAGGTGGGTAGTTTGTGTACATTCTAGGACCCTGTGGTCTCTTCAAATGAACACTCCTGTGAGGCTGGGAGTTTCTCCTGCTGCCACAACCCCCACAGGTTTTTACAGTCAGGATTTGAGGCTTTATTTCTCCGGACCGGAATCCTGGGTTGCATGGTCTGTCTCGCTTCCCAGTCATTTCACCCTGTTTACCTGCATGCACATGCACTGGAGGACTGAGCTGTGCATGCACCGGTTTAGCTGCATGCACAGCTCAGTCCTCCAGTCACCACCCTGCCACCAGTCCTCTCTGCTCCTCTGCTCATCTCCGCCCCTCCTGCCAGTCTGGATGGATATTTCTTCTTTAACTCCTTGGTTGTCAGACTTTCATACAGGTTGATTTTCTGGCAGTTCTGGTTGTTTTTTTGTTTTTAAATTTGTTGTTGTCTTTCTTTTGGTTATGGGAGGAGGCACAGTGTGTCTAGCTACACCTCCACCTTGGCTGGACATCCCCACCGCCATCCCCATCCCCATTGTTTTAAATGGAATTGCCCTGATTACAAGGTGGAGCTTTTTTTTTTTTTACTCTATTAGCCATTGGTAGCCATTTCTTCTTTTACAAAATCTGATTCGTGTCTTCTCCCTCTTCTTCCACTGGGTTTTGGGTTTTTTTGTATGGATGTGCACTAACTCTCTACATTCTAGATATTGATTTTTTTCCTGTTGCATATATTGAAGCATTTCCCTCGGGTGTTCTTTTGTTTGTGTTTTTTTAACTTTGTGGTCTTTTGATGTATAGATGTTTGAATTTTCTATGTAAACACTGCCTCTCCTAGCCCTGGCTGGCGTAGCTCAGTGGATTGCGCACGGGCCTGCGAACCAGAGGATCGCGGTTCGATTCCCAGTCAGGGCCCATGCCTGGGTTGTAGTCCAGTTCCCTGCAGGCCAACTCCCAGCAGGGGACGCACAAAAGGCAACCATACATTGATGTTTCTCTCCGTCTCTCCTTCCCCTCTAAAGATAAATAAATACATAAAAAATTAAAAAAAAAACACTGCCTCTCCTAAAGTTTCACATGATCAAATATTCCAAACTTAGAGACAAATATGAAGGATGGTATACGATCTATATACTCACCCCCAGTTCTATAAAACCTTAACATTTGGCCATGTTTAAATACTCCCACCACCTTCCACTTTTTATTGGAATTTCAGTTTTCTTTTAAAAGCCGAAACGTGTTTCTTCTTCGCGGTCAAGTGCAGTGGCCTGACGGACACGCTTTGGGTCCTTCCGCGCTGCCCAGCACCCTTCGTGGTCCGTGTCCTCTCTCGGGATTTACGCTTTTTCTGAATGAAGTCCTTCCTTGGCGGTGCTTTTAGCCAGAGGCCGTGCGGGTTAAATTCTCATTTTTTTGATGGCTAGAAACCCCTTTTCTTTTGCTCGCACCCGTAAGTGATCGCTGCGGCCGTGGCTGCTAGTTGCCCACCTCCCGCCCCCCCCNCCAAGGGGGGTAGCAGCCAAGGGACGTGGGACCCTCAGGCCTTGTGAGGCCCCCTCCCACTCCTGGCTTCCTCACCCCTTGGATGAGAGAGGAGGAGCCATATATTTAATTTGTTTACATCTTTGTTCTTAGGTCTTTGGCGCTCACAGCAGAATTCGGTTCCAGGTTGACGTTTACTTTCATTTTGCCTTCAGAGGGTGATGTCCTATTTATTGTCTTTGGCATCTGCTACGCCACAGGAGGCTTCTGACGTTAGTCTAATTGCTCTTTCTTCTCATCTGGTCATTTAAGATTTCTGCGTGATCCCTCCTATTCCATTGTCTGCGAGTGGATTTATTTTTATTTATTTTGCTAGATACCCAGAATATATTTTCCAATAAATGACTCATGCCTTTATCCAATTTTGGAAAGATTGCAGCAATTATCTCTTCAAATATTGATTTCCTGCCATTTTCCCCATTCCCTGTCTCTGGAATTAGGTGAATGTAAAATCCTCTCTCTCACTGTTGCTTCCTGTGTCTGAAATGCATTATGCATGCCCTGTGTGTACACAGGGAGGGGTAATTCTGAGTGAATTTCTTGGTTCCATCTTCCAGATTATAAAATTTTTAAAAACAGGGTCCTGAGTTTTTAATCAATGGCTACATTTATGAAATTCAGTGATGTCCCCCTTTAGTTTCTAGGGTTTCTAATGGGTTCTCTTCCTTCTTCTTATTGCTGCCTAGTTTGGTTCAATCATTTATTTTTTTTCAACATGAATGTCATGGCTTCACTTTTCCCTGAGAATGTATCAAAAATACTGTCCTTTCTCAGCTCCCCTGCAGCCTCAGGCAGCCCCTTCTCTCTGATGTCACCGATTTCATGCCTTGGTGTGTCTCATACATGAGTCAAGACAGTGAGACGTTGTGAAGCCGTGATTTACAAAAGAAAGAGAAGAGGCAGTTCCTGTCCCCAAAGAGCTTATAATCTATTCTGAAGTCGGAACAAACATGAAGGGAAAAGAGGGAAGGAAATCTTCAAAGCAGAAGCAGGAGCCAGGGGCAGCCAATTAGACCCAGGCCGACGCTGAGGCAAGCCGTGGACTGGGGTGGTGTCCCAGGAAGGGAGACCACTGTTTACCGATTGTCTGTCACGAGCCCCTGTGGGTGACCTCTCAATCTGTGGTACAGTTTTATGAGGCAGGATCTACCACCCTCATTTTAGAGAGGAGGAAATCGAGGCCAGGAATGATTCAACGTCTTCCACTGTGCCCCGTGCATAATAAACTGTTCTTCCAACCCCACGCTCTCTGCACAAACCCGTGGGCCGGTGCTGGTGAGTTAGTCCTGGGACATGTTGGGAGGAAAGGTGACATAAGAACAGTCACATTGTAAGTAAGACCTTAAAATGCAAAGTTAGAAAAGCACCAAGGCAATTAATTCTCTTCTGAAAGGACTACCCTGTAGCATTTTCCCTTCGGTTTTTCCGGTACTTTGCTTAGAGACAGACCTTAGACGGATCAAAAGCTATTGACCAGCAAAGGCAAGGAGTTCAGCACCACGGCTATTGATGTTTTTGTTACTGCGTTTTTATGTCTGTCTGTGCCCTGGCTTCTCTGAGCTCTAGACTAATCCTGGGGGACTTACTGAAATTTGAATCACCACACTGAGCGCTGTTATGAAATCAGCTGTGGCTGGGGTGTGATGAATTCTCTTGGAAACCGGTATTATGCTCTGAGGAAGCTGGGGACTGTGAAGTTTTATGTCCCTGAGCTGGGAATGATGGTTTCCTAAGAGTGGCAGATGCACCTGGAACGTCGTCCTGTCTCCTGAAACGCCTGGCTGAGGAGTTCACGGCATTGCACACTGTCCACCAGTACACAGTCACGGCGCTTTTCTGGTGCCTTCTCAGCCTCTCCCCTGTAATTTGGGGACACAAGGCAGGGCATGATTGCTACAATTTTAGCTTGCAGGCCTCCACTGGAGTGAGGTGGAAACTTCACTCTGCTGCCACCGTAGAAAACCACAATATTTATGTGACGTGACTCTGAGCACCGAGTTGGGGAGAATGGCGCCTTGTGCTGGAAACAAGTTGGGAAGCCCAGCAGCCGGCTTTGTGGGCCTGAACTAAACATGCAGGAGAGATTGGAGAGGCAGAAGAGTGTGTTCCCGGGGCCCCCGTCCCTCCCTCCAAAACGCCTTGAGGAAAGCAATAGAGCGAACTGAGCCAGGGGAGGGCAGACTGTAAATTATCCCTGCGGCTGCTTCCCAGTGTTAGCAAGTATAATGGGGAGATAGGACCAGCTCTAATCTCCCTTTGTGATAGAACCTTATGTTTGTGTTTCCTTTGTGATTTTCCGTTTCTGTGCATTCATTTCCTCACTCATGCATTTATTCAGGGAGTGTTTATGGAGTAGTGACTACTGTGTCTCAGGCAGGTGGCAGAGGCCTGGATAGGATGCTGAGTAAACACTAATGCAGTCCCCACCCTGATGGAGCTCACAGTTCAGGGGAGAGGCAGAGCGAAATCAGCCAGAAACCTCTGTAAATTGTTGCCAACAATCCCTGGTATTCTGATGATCCAGCCTATATACATCAGTATTATTTGAGGAGCTGAGGATGCGGCCGTGAACCCCTGTTTAGGAGGGCAAAACCCTGCCTTCCTGATGCCTAGGCCCTGGCACGGGAGACCACACAGAAACATATACTTTCAAAATAGACAGGTGTAACTTTGGGTATTTGCAAGTACTATGATGAAAATAAAGCAGGGTAACTAACTGGGGGGCCAGTTTAGTAGGGAGGTGTAGGCAGGCCCTTGGAAAGGGATGACTCTGGAGCACAGAACTGGAAGAGCCCAGAGCGGATCCTGCCGAGACTTGGGGAAAGATCATTCCTGGCTGAGAGAACAGCATGTGCAAAGGTCCTGAGGCTGAGAGGGCTTTGGCCACGTGTGGAAGCAGACTGCAGGTGCACATCAGTGGCAGGAACAAGGATGGCGGGAGGCTGTTGCGGGAGCCCAGAGGGACCTGGACCACATTGCTGGGGGTGGGGGCGAGGAGATGGGGTGGGTCATGCAATTTCCTTTATTGTAAGAGGACGTGGCCTGTCAGGGAGCTCAGGGCAGACTTTCCCACGGAAGTAACATTTCCAATGAGCTCTGAAGGCTGAACGGAGTAACTAGATGCAGGTTAAAGGGCAGAATATTTCAGTGCAGAAAAGAAACGTTTGCTGCGTGGCCATGTTGCCTCAGTCTGATCCAGTAGGAGACAGAGTAGAAAAAGTCGGGGATAAAAACGTCCTTGGTCCTTGCGGTCCTCACAGATTGTGATGAGGAGGAAGACGTGAGCGGAGGGAGTAGGAAATAGCAGCAGCTATGGAACAGGAGGCCAGGGAACGGGGGCTGGCTCTCCTTGGACCACCGAGGGAGCAGGGCCCTGAGAGGGGCAGGCACCGTGGGGCTCAGCCCTTCCCATGCCTGCCTCTCTGGCCCTGCCCGGCCTGGCACGAGAGTCAATGGATCCTATGGGTAAGGAGGGCTGTCGGGTGTTATTGTTCTTGATGGCTGCGGGTTGTGTTTGTTTATTTACTGATTTATTTTGCCAGTCAAAATCTGCTTCATCGACGGGTTCAGCCTGCCCCCGGGCCCTGCCTCCCCGCCGACCACAGTGACAGAGAAATAATTAGTTGCTGAGGTGTTGGGAACAGATGTCCAATTGACATCTTCCCTTCACCAGTGTCAAATTTAGCAGTTTTCCTGCCTCCCAATAAATTACCAGCCGCCTGCCGCCTTCTTCTCACTGCCTGTCTGCCTGGGGCGGGGGCGAGGGGCTTTCCTGCCCCTTGGAGAGCGGAGCCAAGGCCTCGGAGCTGCCCTTGACCTATAACGGCACCCCCACCCCCATTTCAGCCCTCCCCATGGCATTTACTCCTCTTCAGTGGGCACAGAGGAGCAGAGTGTGGCTGGCGTGGCCTCTGGTTCCCCCTGAGGAAAGCTCCGGCTCTCACTGGTTCTCAGAGACTGGCCCCGGGAGCCCTGGGGAGGGCTGGCCATTGGTTGCTTCCTATCAGGAGAGTGACCTTGGTCTCAGGGGGCATCCTGAGGCTTTTGTGTAGGGGCCAACACAGTCAGGCATACTTCCCAAAGCCATGCTCAGTTCCAAATATACCCAAAAGGCAGGATGGGGTTTGGGGTGTGCGGGCAAATGACACAGGTGAGCGGTGGCCATTATGGAGAGCACTCCAGAACACTGAGGCGTGCCAGGCATGGCCCTTTGGAGGGGGCCTCCCTTTGGAGGGAGCCTCCCTGAGGCTGTCCTTTGGGGCTGACATGGAGGTAGTATCGGGCTGGTGGAAAGTTGTTCACGCCTTCACTCTGCTAATATCTGGAGAGTTCTTTCACGTGCCAGGCATGGTGCTTGGTCCTGGGGGCACTGGAACAGCTGCTTGCAGTCCTCGCTCTTAGGAGTGGACAGCTGGCAGCGGGGGAGTCTGCTGGGCCGCGCTAAGGAGGCTGACCTTTCTTATGAAGGCGCTGACAACATCCCATTCACACGTCAGAAAGGTCACTCTAGAGGGTGGATCCTGGGTGGGATGCCCAGGACATAAGGATCTCGTCGGAAAACGGGGGTAATAGGCAGGCTGGGAAGTGACCAGGGTCCAGCAGAGGCTAAGGGGAAGGGGATGGAGGGAAAACACATTTCAGAGGTGTTGGGGTTGAAATATAAAGGTAATTTTTACAACCCCGTTATCTTCCGGCCTAGAGGGTCTATTTCAGGTTGTGTCTCTGGTAAGAGTTCACCGAACCAGGAGGTGACTTCAGTGTCCTGACTCTGTCCTGGGGACTCTGTTCACCACTTACAAGTGGCTGCCTTTCACTGCATGGGAAGACCCGGAAGATGTGTCCTGTTGTGGAAACTCGGGATTGGAAGGTGGTCCCGTCTCACAGTTTACAGGACTCCGACTACAGTCTTCCCATCACAGATGTGTCCAGCAGCTGGACACTGGGACCTCGCCACCTCCTGAGACTGACCACTCTGTCTTTGGAGGGTTCCCCCAAACTATGCCCAGCCCAGTCCTCAGTAAATTCAGCCCCTGCTGTTAGTTCTACTCTGGGAGGTACAAAAATACAACACACAATCTTGGAAAGCTCCTGATGGATAGCGAACTCTCATCCCAGGAGCAAAATCTGCTTGGGAGAGAGACATGAGCTCGGATTTTGTCCAGCACCAAACACGGGAGATTGGGGAGGGCGGGTGCTGAGTCACCTTCTCACTCCTGTCAGCTGGCCCAGCCACTCCTGTCACTCGGTGAGGACACTTTTCATCTGGTCAATGCAGGAAAGCTCATGGGTAACATTTCACCTCCAAACCCTGGATTTCCAGATTCCACACCCCGTATCTGCCATTTCCTGCTCTCTGTGAGGTGTGTAGCCACCCACCAGGACTCGTTTGCTCTTGTGACGGACTTGCTCACTCCCTCCTACAGGCGGGTGAAGAGTGAGTGTCCTCCCCCCACCCCCCCGCCACCCGTGAGCTCCAAGATTGCAACATTGTCCTATTCACAAAAAAAACCCATGCAACCAAATTCTATCTGATTTATTGGCTCAGATATGTATAGCAGCCTAGGCCCACTTCTAGCTTTTAAGCAGCCATAAAGGTAATCAGCTATAAAGCCATGTGTGGTCGTGGCCTGTGACTACACTCTCCCCATTGGGCTGTCAATGTTTACGCAGCACTGTCAGTTTGGCTCGTTGGTTCTCCAGAAACTTCTCCAATTCTGCCTCTCTCTGTGAAGCCAACCATCCTCCTGTCTGCCTTGCAGGTCTGCTGAAAGCCTGAGAACTCCTGAACTGCAGGCATGGAGAACGGGTAAGCCTGCTGTGCCTGCCGCCCCCGCCCAACCTGGGGATGCTCCGGGCCTCCCATACGCGCCCTGATGGGGAATTGAACCCGCAACACTTTGATGTACGGGATGATGCTCCGATCAGCCGAGCCACCTGACCAGGGCTAAAATCTCATTTTATACCGTGCTTATGGTAAGAGCAGTGTTTATGAGAGTAAAGACCAAAACACAAAATGGGGAGAGGTTAAGCCTGTGGAACCTTATCAGTTTGAAGAAATATAAAGCCTTTGGCCATGAATCAAAAGTTACTCACGTACGGGTAACATGGAAAAGGACACACACACGTGTGGAGAGAAAAGCACAACACGTGTGCTCTGTTGAGCACAGGGATTAGAAGCCGTGCGAGTTTATGGGAAATTACGGGAGACTCGGAAGTGCTGATGGCCGTGAGGATAATATTGCCAGCTGGCCCCGGCCCTTCCTTCTCCCCACCCTCTGCTCCGTCCTTTAGGAAGATCATCTCACTTCATCTCCTCACCTCGCACAGGTGGTACGAGCGCCAGAGGAAACTGACTCAGGCCACGTGAGGCCACTCACCGAAGGCCACACAGCTAGCAAACAGCGAGGCTGCGATGCGAATCCTACAGTGCGAGCTGATACCCTGCCTAACACCACTGCAGGGGGTTCTTGAAATCCACATGCTACACGCTCTCTAAATTTTTGGTTAGAGCTGCATTCCACTCCTCGCGATCCGGTTTTTGGTGAGCTGTGGAGGCTGGAGCCCTGCCTGGGGGCAGTGGGGTGGGGAACATCTCAGCTAAAGGCTCGCAGAGCCCTCCCCAGAGGGCACTGGCTCCCCTGACTGCCCTGCTGCTCCTTGGCCAGGTCTATTTGGAGTAGCCACCTGCCCTCCCCTCTTTCAGGTCACCCTGCAAGACCCCAGCCCCATGACCCTGGCACGTGGTGCTTGTTTTCCGGTGACCACCTTCTCTGTTCCAGGGCCGTGGAGGAGCACCCACACAGGAGCTCCAGCCTTGGTGACCACATGTATCCTCGGCCCAGGGGTGGGTCTGAGGGCTGCGTGGGGAGGGGGGGGCCACGTTAGAGGGCATAGACGTTGTCCCCTCCAGTGGAAGGAGAGCCATGCCAGCGTGTCCCAGCACTGGAGGTGTGAGCTTGGTCCCTCGGGCGGTGAGTTGTGGCTGTCAGAGCAAAGCGAGACCACTCTCTTCATCAGGAATGTCTCCAGGGCCACCCATCAGTCTCGCCACGCTACAGGTTCATTTTTTTGTCATTGTTAAATCTTGTATTTCTCAGCCATTTCCTTAGAACTTTCAAGAAGGGGTTTTCACTTAAAAAAAATGGAAAAGGTTAAGCCCTGCTCTCAGCCCGGAGAGTTAATCTTACGGAGTTGCTTCAGCACAGATGGGAAATGCTGTGACTCATGTAA
This sequence comes from Sturnira hondurensis, assembly GCF_014824575.4. Lineage (NCBI taxonomy): Eukaryota > Metazoa > Chordata > Mammalia > Chiroptera > Phyllostomidae > Sturnira > Sturnira hondurensis. Next base: position 6,912,112 of record NW_028094846.1, on the reverse strand, counting down.
TAAGGTAGATATTGTGACAAGAGGGATGTTAACATCTTAATATAAGACCCTGAGGGGAAATTTGCATAAAACAGTCTTTTGTTGCTTCAAAAGAGCCACTGATGCCTTATTAAAGAAAAATCAAAACCTGATTCTGTTAAATATTCAGTTTGGAGTATCTTCCTTGTTTCCAGGGCATTTTCCCCCTTGACAATTGCAGTTCCTTAGAGTTGAGGAGCCTTGTCTTCCCTCAGCCCCCCTCCATAGAGGGCCCCGGGCAGGGCTGGGCTGTCTCTCCTGGACCACGATTTCTGAAGTCCCAGACGCACCCGAGTCTCTCTCTATTCCTACACTTGTCCATTCCTTCAACTTAAAAAAAATTTCACTTGAATTTTGAGTGTCTTGAATTTTATTTTCCAGTGACATTGTTGACAGATTGTTTCTTGAATGCTCCCAGTGACGGGAAGCTCACTGCCTTTTGAGGCAGGACATGTGCTCTTACATTAGGCCGGCACCTGCCTCCCCGAAACCTCCCACAGTGGTCCTAGCCCTTCCTTTGGTTAAATAAATGACCTAATCCCTCTTTGGGGCAGCTTTTGACATGGTTGTGGACAATGATCATGTGTCTTCTTAGGTCCCACAATAGCAGATTCCAGATTTTCCCTCTAATCTCAGCAACATTAAAACGTCCCGCTGAGCCCCGCCCTCTGATTGGTGTCTCATTGGTTTCTCATGGCAGCGCAATGTTGGTAGATCTCCCACGAGGCGACCTCTTCATCCCCAGAAGCCAGGTGGTTCTCTTTTCATGCAGTTGCTTCTCAAAAAGGGAAGACTGAGGGAAAAACAGGGGCCAGGCCCCGTCACCCCTACAGTTGAAGCAAGTCACCCCGGGACAAAAGGCTTCAGCTGCAATGGTGTTGGGTGCTCGTTACCGGAAGAGCTGTAGGCACGATGGGAAGTCTGGGGAGATGCTTGCATCCTCCTGGACACACGGTACCCAGAAATGGGGCTTGGCTGGGAGCCAGGGGATGAGGGGATGGAGAATCCTTGCTGGGAGCCAGGGACTTCCAATCCTTGGGGCTTACTGGCTAGGAAGAGGAGGAAGGCCCTAAATGAACCAAATCAAGGTTAGTGGCCTTGCCCAAGGTCAGGAGGTGACTCAGAAGGGGGTGGTGAGCAGAGGTTTCTTCCCTCAGTCATTCACCGGTGACATCCCCCGTCCCCCCGTCCAAGGAGGTGTATGTGTTAGTCTCCCAGATGCAGAGTGAGTGCACTGAGCACCAGCCGCACCCACGACAGCCTGGCCACCATGGGCAGCCAGGATCATCTGTGTTACCTGCCTCCTGACCCCGCAGTGGCCCCGCCTCCTGGCCCATGACCGCAATCACTGTTCTCTGCAGAGCTAGTGGGGACAAGAAACAAACCAAAACCAATGGCCAGCCCTTCTGGGGCTCAGTTCCCATAGTGGGGCACCTGCACAGGGGCCTTCCAGAGCAGGTCAGCTGCAGGGTGAGGGCCCTGCTCCTAAGGCATCTGAGGAAGACAGGGGAGCTCCCAGTGGGACACTCTGGCCTCCTCTCTATTCCAAACCCATAGCCAGTCTCAATGTGACTTTATGGAGAAGGAAAAAAAAATCGGCAGAGATGGTCCCCATTCTTGTCTCCTCCTTTGTGGACCTACTTTGCTCGCTTTGCTGTGAAGAGACACCAGTGTGGTCAGACTTTATTCTCTGTCCTTCCCTTCTGCCTGCTGCTTGCTAAAGGAGCATTTAGGCCGTACCTAGTACTCACAGACACACTGTGACAACAGTGACTCGCGTGCCCTTGGGGGTGGCCAAACCTGGAAGGATCCGAGGGGTCATTTGCTCCACCTTCATGTGTTTTCAGATGAGGACTGGCCTCTCAGCTGCTCTGAGACATCAAGGCCACTGCATTTTCTTGAGGCTCCTTATCTATTAAAATAGACCGTTAAAAAAGAGACATAAAAGTTATGGAACATCTTTAGTGTTTACATTTTATAAATTACAACTCTTACCCTGGCTGGTGTGGCTCAGTGGGTTGAGTGCTGGCCTGAGAACCGAAAGGTTGCCAGTTGGATTCCCAGTCAGGGCACGTGCCTGCGCTGCGGGCCAGGTCCCCAGTGGGGGACATGAGAGAGGCAACTGATGGATGTCTCTCTTGCACATCCACATTCTCTCCCTCTCTTCCTCCCTCCCTTCCTTTCTCTAAAAATGAGTACATAAAATCTTTTAAAAATTACAACTCTTTATAGAAAAAGATGCAATGCAGTGTATTGCAACAGTCACAAATTCTAGAAGAGCCGTCACAGCTGCCCCGCACTAGAGGCAGTGCTGTGCAGACAGAAACTCAAGGTCAAGGTCAACAATGACGTCTTCTTCCCTCAATGCCATCTCTGCATCCTTAGGGTTGTGACTTCATTTGGAGAGAAGGTTGGATGTCTGCTTCGAGGCCGTGTGAATGTAGAGGCCGCTGGGCTCTCCTGCCCTCTTTGTCTGCCCTGAGCTCTCCCGGAAACCAGCTGTGTGGTCCTGCCGACTCGCATCTCCATCAGGTAGAGACCTGAACTGCTGTTTGGCTCTTGGATTTCCTGTCCCGCTAAAAGTCTGCTTCTTTCACACACAGAACCTGGGTTACCCAGCTTCCTGCCTAGTCATTCTCCACCTTCTCCTTGCCTGGGGTGGTACCTGAAATTCTCACATGTGAGGGTCATTCTGTTCCAGACATCAATTTTCAGGCACATCATCTTAAAAGGCAAAGACTTCTGTATGAGTTTTGAGCTTACTCCTTAAACTGCCCTGAGCTAACCCCTGAGCGGGCATGCATTCATAGCCTCTGAGGGGAAGGTACTCTTAGGAGACAGGCTAGTGGGTAAGATATGAGAGCAAACTTTTGCTGTGGGTTAGAAAATAACTGAGCACAGATTCAGCATCAGGGAACCCAGCTTAGGCTCTGGCTGTATCTGCAAGCCGTGTGATCCCAGGCAATCCTTGTGACCCCGCGAGCCTTGGTTTTCTCGTCTGTGCAATGGGAACAATACAAGTGTCTGGTTCACAGCTTCTCCCTCCCAGCTCCCATGAGGATAAGCGACAATGAGACATATGAAAGTCTTTCGTGAGTCAGAAATATTTATATAAAACTTAGCTTATTGAAGTATAATTTCTAAACAGGAAATGAAAAACAGCTTCCCAAGATTAGGTGGGCTCTCCTCCCCTTGCTGATAAATGAGCCCTTTAGTGTGCCGCGAGTTATTGGGAGTGGGGACATACAAATGAATAAAGTAAGTTTCCTGCCCTCCAGGGGTTCCAGTACTTGGACGGATAAGTAAGGAAATAGGCAATTACTACAGAGTGTAAAAAGTGCTAAGCACAGGATAATCCATTCATTTCTTTATCAAACATTTATTGACTGCCTTTCCCCATAAGCCAATATGCTGCGCATGATGGCTACATGCAGGGTGATGGGGAAGCTGGCTGAGAAGGCTGTCGGGAGGAGCTATTAGGGCTCGGTCATAAAGTCTGAGGAGGGGAGAGTTCAGTGAAGTGTAAGAACGAGGCGAGGGTGGGGGGCTTGGAGGATGGAGGTGAGCACTTGTGTGGTGACTTGGGGCCACGTCCCCCTGTCGGAACCCGGGGTGACGTCAATGCCATTGAGTAACACCACCCCTGAGGACTGACTGGAGAGCTCGGGTGGGGAGGCAGGGGCCCGACTGACCCAGAACCCGGAGTAAGCAGGGTTTGACCCGGCCCCCAGTGAGCCTCGGCCTGAGCGGGGCTGCCTGTCACTCCGAGTCGCCCATCAGAGTTAGCTCCGCCCCATCCCTCCTGGTTCTGCGTGATTCTGNGGAGGTGAGCACTTGTGTGGTGACTTGGGGCCACGTCCCCCTGTCGGAACCCGGGGTGACGTCAATGCCATTGAGTAACACCACCCCTGAGGACTGACTGGAGAGCTCGGGTGGGGAGGCAGGGGCCCGACTGACCCAGAACCCGGAGTAAGCAGGGTTTGACCCGGCCCCCAGTGAGCCTCGGCCTGAGTGGGGCTGCCTGTCACTCCCAGTCGCCCATCAGAGTTAGCTCCGCCCCATCCCTCCTGGTTCTGCGTGATTCTGTGAGTGACTGAGAGAGTTCCAACTAACTTAAATATTAGCCCCACTGATAATTCAGTTAATTAAGCTAATAATTAGGAACATGAGTTTATTGTGCAAGAAGCTGTCTAGGGTATGCCAAGGCCAATTAAAATTAACTGTCGCTTGGGGTTCCCTGTATCCCTGACCTTGCTGTGGTTTCTGACCACCCATCCTTGACCATGCACGTGGAGGAAGGCCCTTTTCCTTACGTGCTCACGTCTACTGCTCAGAGCTTATAGCTGCCGAGATGAAGGAGGCAGAGCAAGTGTCCTCCGGGGTCACAAGCCCATCCATCATCTGATGCAGAGAGATGTCTCGTTGCTTTCCAATGAGCAAAGTCAGAGGTGAGCTGGGTTCATTTCCTCCTCAAGATGGGTGATTTCTGAGCGTTGAAACTGGACTTCTAGGTGCTGAAACCCATTTCCTTGCCAGGACTGGCCCTGACAGTGTGTTCTCCTGCAGCGGCTGAATCCAGCTCTCAGCAACAAGTGAAAGAGCAGCTCAGTGTTGAGTGGGCACTTAACGTGATCTCCAGGTGATGCATCCCCCACAGGTGCAGAATCCCCTAAGGCGATGCAGGGGGCTTATTATCACCTGGGAGGAGTTATTCAGACACCCCGAGTACAAGACGGAGCAGAAACAAGTCACATAAATGGGTCTCAGGAGCCCGACATCTTTGCCTAAATAAGACTTGCTGTTCTGAGAGATTACCTTTCTGGGCAAGGAGCCCGAGGATCGCGCGCTGCTTCTGCTTGTCTCTGACACACAGGCTTCTCCCGGCTATCACATCCTGGCCGACATGCTGTGCTCTGAGCATTGCTACTCAAGAAAATAAGAGGGGTATGAATCTTTCTGCCGATGGGCAAGAGAGGACGCCAGCCTCTCTCTTGGAGTCGGTGCTTGCTGTGAGCTGCACACGGGCCTTGCCGAGCTCAGCCAAGCTCTGGGTCTCCATCTCAGGCTCAGGTCAGCTTGTCCTGCTTCCTTCTCATTGTCAAAGGTCCCAGGATCGAAGCTGCCCCCCAGCTCCTGAGGTTCTCCCCTCCCCGAGGTCCCTTGTGAAGGCCATTGCTATTCTCTCAGTTTTCTCCTTCCTTTCTGCTCCCAGAATGACAAAAGTCCAGGCCCCCTTTGCCTTTTTCGGTCATTTGCATGCATTTTGAGCTCTGGCCCCCAGTTTTCCTTTTTGTGTGTGATTCAGCAAACCCCGGGCAGTCTCCCTGCTAAAGAATTCACAATCAGCTGCTCCAAGCACACGTGGTTGAGATGTGCACCTTTGAAGAGTGACCTGCCCCATCAGAGATCCCTGGGGCTGCTGGTGAACAGGAACAGTGCTGTCAGCTTCCTGGATGTCACAGGCCGCGGAATCAGAGTGTTGGGCCACAAAGTATAAATAGAAAAGGAGAATCTCATTAAAAATGGCTACCACTGCCCTAGCTGGTATAGCTCAGTGGATTGAGCATGGGCCTGTGAAGCAAAGGGTCGCTGGTTCAATTCCCAGTCAGGGCACATGCCTGTGTTGCAGGCCGAGTCCCCAGTAGGGGACACATGAGAGGCAACCACACATTGATGTTTCTCTCCCACTCTTTCTCCTTCCCTTCCCCTCTCTTTAAAAATAAATAAATAAAATATTTTTTTAAAAAAGTGGCTACCACTGCCCTGGCTGGTGTAGCTCAGTGGATTGAGCTAGGGCTGCAAACCAAAGAGTCGCCGTTTCGATTCCTGGTTGGGACACTTGCCTGGGCTGTGGGCCAGGTCCCCAGTGGGGGGCCACGTGAGAGGTGACTGCACATTGATGTTTCTCTCCCTCTCTTTCTCCTTCCCTTCCCCTGTCTCTAAATAAATAAATAAAATCTTTTTAAAAAACGGCTACCACTATTTTTTTCTACACAAAGGAAAGCCAGTATTCCTAGGTACCAGTCCAAGGAACTTCCCCAAGTGAAGCTTCTTCCCTAGTAGTGATGCTCCAAGCATTGAAAGCTTCTGAGAAGCGCCTTTATTTATTTCAGAGGATCCCTCAGGTATCCCCTTGACATTTTTAAAGGATCTTTTTTTAATAGAATGGTATACTGAGGTATACTTGATATTTGATAGAATTCGTTATTTTTGAGACGTTAACAAAGACTATTATAGCCTTTTCTTCAGCTCATCTTTGGAAGTGGTTTTCCTGGCAGTGCCTTGCACTTGACCTTTGCTCAGAAGCCATTTCTTAATATTAGCATCGTTTGCTGTCCAGGGAGGCCGGGACTTTTCAAAGCCATAAATTCCCAGTTCCTTGGAGTTTAACAGCCTTTCCTCAGTGCGTTGTTGTCCTCTTACGTTTCCCATAAATACTTCAAGCATTTTGCCTGTAAATATCTCCAGCTAGATCGCCCAGCTCACTGGGTATATTTTTTATTTTCTGCATTACTGCAAGTGACAGTGTTGCTAAACTTTCTGTCACTACCTAACAAAGATCCCCTTCCCTCCAATTTCCCACACTCAACAAACCGTGTGAAATTGTCGTGTTTATAGGCAAAAAAAATGGTTAGATGATGGACAGTTTCATCTGGTTCAGCCTGGCGGAGACCCACTCTCTGCTAGTTTGTGAGTGGGAGAGATTGCTGATGGAGGCTTGGAGTTAGCACACTCCCGACTCTGACCTGCACTGGAATCCCCATGGGGAGATTTTAAAAACCGAAGCACTTACACGGCACCTCCAAGCAATTACACCAGACCGCTGGAGGCTCAACTCCAGTCTCACTAGTTTCAGCTCCACAGATGGTGCCACTGTGTGGCCGAGCTCGAGAACCCTGGGTTTAGGGGACAGGCGTAGTGTAGCTCCTGGGATCCATCAACCTGGCATCACCGTGGCCTTAAGTTACCTGGGGCCGTACCCTGATCCTCCACCCCAACACTGATTTGAACACCCAAACTTTAATGTTAGAACTCTCGTTTCAGGCAGCGGTGTTTAAAATCTGACTGAGATAAAGAGTGGAATAAGTTGTTCTGAAAGCAGGAAGTTAGAATAGCTGTTCTGTCACCTGGTGATGAATGAACTTTCCTTATTTTATTCTCTGGTGCTTGAGATTTGAAGGGTTCTCCAGAGGACCTGTGGGAAATTCACTTTTTGTGTGGGGCGGGGAGGAAGCCTTCCTTTTTCACCTGTTGGATTTGTGGCTTCTTTATTTTTGTCGGTCTTGCTGTCAATTTTTCCCTCCCCTTACCTTTCAGAAAATGCTGCGGATGTGAACGGCTGGTTGGCTTCTCTCTGGACTCTCCTGAGCTGCGGCGAACGCATTTTTATATTTCCTCGGTCACTTCTGTGACTGCGGAAGAGAAGAGAGTTACGTGCTCAGGGAGTTAATGCTCATGGAGCGTGTAGCCTTCCCAGCCGCTCTACCAAGGGCCTCCCACCTACCAGGCTGCGAAGCTCACTCGTGAGGAGGGCGTTATTGTTTGTACCCCAAGAGTTCTGCAGAGAAACAGCACCAACAGAGAACAGATTCATGATAAAGAATTGGCTTGCCCGGTGACACAGACTGAAAGGTTTTAAGACCTGCAGTTGGCACCTACCGACCCAGTGGAGCTGAAGATTTGGTAAGTTCCAGTCTGAGAGCCAGCAGACTAGAGACCCAGGAAAAGCCAATGTTTTAGTTTGCATCCAAGGGTGGAGAAACGCCCCAGTTCAAAGGCGGTGAGGCAGGGGGAATCCCCTCTTACTCAGGGGAGGGCAAGCCTGTTCATTCTACCGCGCCACCAGCTGATTCGCTGAGACCCACCCTCACCGGGGATGGCGATCTGCCCGGCTCAGTTTAATGCTGATGTCATCCAGGACACCTCACAGACACACCCAGAATAATGTTCGACCGAATATCTGGGCATCACATGTCCCAGTCAAGTTGACACATAATATTCACTGTCACATTTTTGCTTAATTTTATAGGTGAGGAAACCAAGGTGCCAGAAAAGGCGATTAACTCCACCCAGGATCATGCAGCTGTCGAGGAGCAGAGCTGGGGGTCAGGCCCAGGTAGTCTGCGCGTTCTCAACCACGACACAGGTTCTTCCCCACCTGTAATGACTCCCTTATGTGCGCTTCGAGGAAGGCTGGGGTAGAGGAGGGAACTTGGGAGCGTGTCGAGTGTTTGGAATATTTGCTATAACCGAGGAGAAAGAGACAGCTCATCAGGGATGAGGGCAAAGGTTGCCACCCGCACTGAGAGCACAGGTGACCCGGGAGCCAGGATCCCAAGCAGATCTCTCAGGCAAAGCGGAGCTCTGACCTTGTTTCCATTATGGGGCGGGGAGACACAGTCTCCCCAGCTGCTCTCTTCTTCGTGTCCCTTAGAATAGACCAACAGACTTTTTTTGCTGCGATAGTTCTATCGTCAATACTTAAGAAAGGGCCAGGAGAAAGGGGCTGCAGGTATTTAAAAAAAATACCCAACCGCCTGTAGGAATTGAAAAGGTTCTGGAACCTTAGAACATTCTCATTAGAAATTATCCTGTTTCTGACTCCTTTCCTATGTTGAGAGTTGGAAGCCCCGAGAGTTCCCTGCTCTCTTTCTCAACATAGGAGGATGGAACTCATCAAACCTCTGTCCCTCCATCTGCTGGATTCTTCTGACCAGCATTTAAAACATGTCAGGAGCATGTTTTTTTCTAGATAAAATTTTACTCAGTCTCCCAATACATAAACCCCAACAAAGGCCGCATTCTGTAAGTGTCAGTCCATTCAGTAAATCCACAATACCTTTCCCTAATCACTGCAAAGCCTTTCGAAGAGAAGACCGAATGCACTTGGAACGCCACAGGGACTGGAAGCCAGGACCGGGGCTGACATTTGCAGTCTCCCTGAGCCTCCATATCCAATTTGTTTCTATAATCTGTTTGGGACAAACAATATCCAGAAGTCCAAACACATAATCAGCTTACCTTGCAATCTCAAGATTCTCTTCAGTCAGATGGATCCAAAAGTATTAAGCAGAATCTGTAGAACTTTCATTTAAAAGTGGGGTTGCCAACAATATCTGACACCTAGCTTACTTCTTTATCATATATATAAGAGTCAGTCAACAGACACTGCACACTTAGAAATGCTAAGCGTGTCAATTTTATGACAGTAACACAAGGAAAAGTGTCCTGATTTCACTTGTCATTGCTTATCAATCGGAGCTCCGCGCAGGCTGACTACATGTGCCCGAACCTTGTCCGTGGTTATATAAAAGTGTCCTAGGAACAGCCTACCACCTACTAGGCATAAAACAAATATTTATTGCATGAACGAACAAACCAAACTTGCCCGATAGCTCATTAAGTATTGGATGATATGTACATTTTTATTTTTACTTTTCGATTTTTATTTGTGCGTGCTTGAATTTAGAAAGATCGGTGCAGAACTATCAACTCGAAAATAAGTGAATGAAACTGCACAAGAGTAATCGGTGGCTTGGTTCTCTTCCGTATCGAAGTTGGCATAGAGCAAGCACATTTGAGATTGTGTTGAGACTTACCACCGTTTAAGAAATCCTGTTATGAATGTGAGTCAAGACATCCGTGGCACCCAGAACATGCCATGCAACCCAGGGCACCCTTGGGTTCTGAGACGCACTGTTGGAACCCACTCCCAAAGCGCATGGAGGCCGCTGCCTCCTCAGGGACCCCCCCCCCCCCCCCCAGCATACACCTCTCAGGGATCTCTGCTTTTAACAGGAGAAAATGCTTCAGACCATAGGCAGGTCTTTGCTCGGGGCCCATGTAGGGAGACCAGCGGGAGTCTTGCTGTTTTCCACCTGCTCTTTCTCTCCAGTGAGTTTAGACTCTCAGCCCGAGGCAAGAGTCAGGAGGAGGCCCCTTGCAAGGAGCTTGGAAACAGATGTGCCCAAGACATTGATTCCTTCAGGCCGTGGGGCAACTCGAGCCCCTGGTCTGCGGCTTAAAACAACCTCTAACGGGGCCCTGTGTGCCTCCCCGTTAGCCTGGGGTACTTCATCAGAATGGCTGTTTTATATCTGTGCCTGCCTTTAAAAGGTCTGGGGATGGGGAGGAAAAGCTGTGAGAGGGGCTTTTGGTGCCCCGAGTCACTGGTTTGGATTTTCCTAGACTGCAGATGTGGGGGCGGCGATGGAGTGCCTGTCTCCCCACTTCAGCCAGGGCTGTCGTCCTTGTGTCCCAAGAGGGGGGCTTTGAATTGCACGACAGTTTTTTCGCAGGAAGTTGAAGATGCAGGTGGAAAGGGTTTTGTTGTTGTTGCTGGTAATAGAGGGAGTTATTTTCTGAGCTTTTCAGTTAAATGACAGGTAGGGTCGCTTATTTGGTGATAGCACCTGCTGTTCCTCTCCTCTTCTTTTGTCCACGTACCAGAGACTGTCCTTCAGACTCATCAAGGGGGGTTTCAGGAGTCACGAGCGCAGCCCGGGAGCGCCGAGCCGAGCGGCACAGGTTGGAGCCGGCAGGAGGGTGGGGGGTATGGGCAGAAATCGCTGTGGGCTTTGGTGGCACGAGCATTTGTGCTTGTTCTACATGGCACTGTTCTAAAGACCACAGCTGTTGAAAGGAGCTGTAGGGAGAGAAACTCCGTACCCTCCCCAAATTCAGCAGCACCTGTAACTGAATTTGGGGAGAAAGCCCGTGGGTTTTCTATCGTGGCTTTCCTGATCTATCCATCTGCCACCCTGTCTGCCTCCCTATCAGTCTATCGGGGCACACGGGTCTGAATGCTGCCTTTTACACGGCTTACTGAAGAAATGTAAGTCCTAGAAACTGACGACATAAAAGACTTGTGTTTGCAAACAGCTTGGGACCAAGGGTCTTCTGTAATGGAGTTCTATCTTTTCTTTCGAATGAAAATTAGGAATTTATCTTGAGAAAGTTATTGAAAGGCTGGTTCTTTATTTGCATAATGATAAAACGTGCCAACACTTCTTTTCTTTGCTACGATCAATGAAGAGAGACTCACAAAGCTGCTGGCAAAGGACATAAAAGGCCCCCAAACATTCTTGGGACCTCCTTTGTGAATAATCAGCTTCGTCAAATGAAACAGGCACTTCCAAAAAAGCGGGTTTTAATAAAGTTCTTATGTGATCAATAAATGCCCGTGTAAATGCATGTTAGGCAACGTACTACTTCCTCTTGGGTGGCATCTGCTTATTATGTTATTTTAACGCACAGAAACACTCGCCTCTCTTCTTCCAGTAACTGCATTTATCTACTCCGTAAACAGATGAACACATAACAGAGGATGAGGAAGCTGCTCCTGGTAACTGACTGGTTATGGGGACTGAGACAAAAAGAGAAGTCCGAGACCATTCCCCAGTCCTGGCCTTCCTGTCTGGAAAGGCCATTCATTGCCTAAGACAGGAGAAACCCCGAAGTTCAGCTGCCTTTGAGCACTAAATCCTTCCAGAACCAGAGCAAAATCTCTGTGATTCACTCGAGATCTGATAGCAGATGGAGCTGAAAGAATTTGCTAGATATGTTCTAAAGCCTGGATCTCATAGAAAGAACGCACCATTCATGAAAGCGTGGACCCTGAGGCCCAAGTGTGCTTTCCTGATCAGCCACTCTCCCTACGCGCGTGTGATTGCTGGGAGAGTTAAGTGTGCCCTGTGGGACGCTCCTGGGAGGGACAGCTGGAAGCTCGGGCCTGGGTCCTCCTGTGCTTTGACGCAGGTACCTTTCCCCTCTGCCCATTTTACGTTGTGCCCATCTGCTATATCAAACTGCTATAAATGTGAATACAAATGCTTTTCTGAGTCTTGTGAGTCCTTCTAGTAACTTGTGGGGCTGAAAGGGACTTGGGGGACCTCTGACACAGAACCTGGGGTGCAGCCATTTGGGTGGAAAAAGCAGATTGCAAGCAACTTGAGATGTCCCGAAGGACCTTGTTCTGCATGGGAAGGTGACAGTTGCAGAACCTAATCCCTGAACACATGGTTTTCTGAGGGGACACCAGAGAAAGACGGACTTCAAACTCCAGTAAAAAGAACTGTAGTGGGTACTCTCAGGAAACACCAAGCCCAGCAGTAAACCTCCGAGAGGCTGACCCTTGGATTTATGTCTCTCAAATCAAGAGACCGAAGCAATCCTCAGGTCACTGGGGGACTGTGCCAGCTGGAGACCTGAAGCCGAGGACTCTGACAGTCTCCAGACCAGACGAGACAGCCTCTACCGGATGCCTGGATCGAGTAGACAATGGAATGATTTGTTCCTGCACACGTCCCCTCAAGACCCACAAACCAAATCCCAGATTGCCCGCGCCGAAGATTATCATGCTTAAATTGCATGTATTGTTTTTGGCTTGGCTAGCAAGTTATTCGTTCCTCTCCACTCATTTAAAAATCTGCTAGCAGACAGTTGTTAACCCTTCACTGTGATACCCCAAGGCCCCCTTCACCCTGCTCTTTGCATCCCTAGTCACTCTGCGGTAAGCATCTAATATCTGGCTCCGATTTACTCAAGATTTGGCTAAAACTGTACAATAAAATCAACTGTTGGCTTTATCCTCATTTTTCTTTGGTTGCCACCCAACTCTCTTCCGCGCGAGACCTTGGTAACGATTCAGCTGGTTTCCTCAATCACTTGGTGACGTGAGAGATGGCAAGCACCATAAAAGGCCAGAGGGCTAAAAACTAGAAGTTTCCCTGTTCTCACATCACACCTGAGATGGAAGTTCCCTGTTTCCACTGAAACAATATCTGGGGACCTTGTACAGGCACGTTCCAATGTAACAGAGTTCCCAGACACGGCTCTTGGAGAGGGACTAGGAAGCATATGGGCCATAGGACTGGGAACACTTGGAGCTGCCTCACTTTGGCAGAAGTACCCAGAAGGCTCACGACTGAAGCCCGACGCCATGCTCTTCTGTCTCAGGTCTACCTAATGGTCCCCCATCCATAAATCTCACCGGCTTGTGCCAAACCCCTCTCGTCGAGTAACGCCAAAGCCAGACAACGCTGTTCAACAACTTCACGGGGATATTTTGGCTGATGACTGATCAGGGGGAGGCTCCCAAGAGCTGGGGTTGGAATTTTTGGCCAAAACGCCTACAGCTCACCAGCCAGATGGGGATTTGTTCTCTCAGAAAAACTGACGCCTGCTTTCATGTCGTCTCTGGTATCACTCAGAACTTGTTTTAGCTCGTGCATTTCTCCTCTTGGAGGAAGAGATTTTTAGATGACTCAAAAAAAAAATGAGACTTGATTTGACACCCCAGATCGTAATCATTAAGGAGAATTCGGAGCTGTTTTCTTCTTCTTCGAGCCTTTTTCTTTCAAGTCTGAAGACCCCTAACGTCTGCAGATTCCTACCCTTTATGGCCCCCTCCTTGACAGGGGGCTGAACCGCTAAGTCCACAGAAGTCCTGGCTCCAGAAGTGTATAAGATCAGGCAGGTGATGAGTCAACACGCAGCAGCCCCGGGTTTGCTGGCTTTTCGAGGTGGAACATGTGGTGTCTTAGAGGAAGAACATTGTACTTAAATTCCCACCAATCTGGGGAACGAGCACAGAAATGAGGAAAGCAGGGCAGTCAGCTAATATCTTCATAGGTGGCTCTGTGATCTGCTCTCATTGGGGTGGGATCTTTTCTTCTGGACATAGTGTGCTTGGCTCCTAGCTTAGATGTGGACACACCGGTCACAATCTCCTTCTCTTTGTCTGTCAAGATACAGTGTTCAGGGTCTCATGTGTGCTTGCTGTCAAAAGATCCAAAAAATGACCAGGCAGCAAATGGCAGTATGTCAGTTTTCCATCACCGATGGGTCACAAATCACCGCGGATGCAGTGGGTTATTGCAGCATGAGTTGATTATGTCACAGTTGTGTGGGTCACAAGTCTGGGCTGGTTTGACTGATTTTAAAAAGGCCAAAATCAAAGTGTCAGCAGATTGGGTCTTATTAAGAGGCTCTGGGGAGAATGTTCAGGTTCTCGCCAAAATCCAGTTCCCTGTGCCCCGGCCAGTGGCTCAGTTGGTTGGAGCATTGACCTGTCTATTAAAAAAGTGTGTGGGTTCGATCCCTGGACAGGGCACATACCTAGGTTTCAGGCTCAATCCCCAGTTGGGACGAATATGGGGAGGCGGCGGGGAGGATAGGGGGAGCTGGGGGAGCAGGAAACCGACAGATGTCTCTCTATCACATCAATGTTTCCCTCTCTCTCTCAAATCAATAAACATATCCCTGGGTGAGGACTTAAAAAACTTCGGGTCCTTGTAGTTATAAACCAGAGGGTCCCATCTCCTTGCTGACTGTCACCTAGGTCTACCCTGGGCTCCCAAAAGCCTCCCTCCAGTCCTCTACACGGGCCCGTGCGTCTCAGAGCCAGCAAAGGCAAGTCAGGTCCTCCTGGCACCGGGACTCTTGGACTTCATCTCTGCTGCATTTCTGCTGCTCCCAGCACGAGAGTTCGAGCTTTTTAGGGCTCTTATAATTAGACCGGGCCCGCCAGGTAATACAGGACAATCACCCTGTTTTAACTTCAGTGACCTTAATTACATTTGCAAAGTTCCCTGTGCCCTGTCATCTCGCCTGCTCCTAGAGACATCTCACCCCAGGAGTGGGGCGTGGACAGTGTTGAAGGGCCACCATGTAGCGCCTACCACAGACAGGAAGGCCTGGTGCTTACGCAGGCAGAAACAGCTGGAGTTTGAACTTGACACCTGAGGGGAGGGGGTAGTGGAGCTGGAAGAGTGTGTAAGGGGGATAAATGGTAATGGGAAAAAATACAATACAAAGTAAAAAAAATAAATAAAAAAAAGATTAAGGAAGAAAAAAAGAACTGGACCCCTGACCTGGGTTGATCACAGCCCTAGAAGGCAATGGTCTGTCCCCCAGCTTGGGCTGGGGCACCGTCACAAAGACGGGGATTAATTGCAATGCAGTCTAGCTGTCTGCAAACCCATTTACGCAGGCAACCGGTTTCCTTATCTTCACCAACGGCTCTCTTATCAGAATAATAATTTGTGCACCTGAGGACACGATTTGCTTATCAAGCAAGACTGCACGTATCAAGATTTACACAAAGGCCTCCTTTCGCTGTGTCCACCAAACTGAAACTGTTATGTCAGGAGCTATGTCCGATTCCATCTAGGTCCTCTCCTGACAAGACCCACCTTAAACTCTGCCAGCCCAGATGCCTACCTGCTGTAACTACTGTTCCTTAACTTCCCCTGTTGAACCGCTGCGCGCTGCAGTGCGTTTCATAACCTCGGCCGGCCTTGCTTGCTCCACGGGTTTACCTGTTGGGCTCCGAGGGGCAGGTGACCCCTCCCCATGGGCCACCTGTCTCCCTTTGACTCCTGAGAAGCAGGAACCGGGTCGGCAGGGGGTGCAGCAGAGGCTCCTGCGGGGTCCAGGGTCGGTAGGTTCGGCTTGCATCGCTAAGGAGAAGGAATGCCCGAGGGGCCGTGTCTGCAGGATCAGTTTGCCCTCTGCGCAAACTCAGAACACATCTCACCAGTGCAGGGCAGTGCCACGATCGAGCCCTGGGGGGACTTCAGTTGTCAGAGAAGGGTATTGTGTCCCTGTGTCATTTAGGAGAGGGGTGCTGCCCAAGCCAGCCTTTCCTGACCAGTGTGTGAGTCCGAAGGAGAAGCAGGAGGCAATAGTCCTGTTGCTGATGCTGGACTCCAGGACAGTACTTGATGGTGGTGGTGGGAGCGGGGCTATGCATTGGGCAGTGTGAGCTTGGAACTTGGACGTACCTCGTGGCCTCCAACTTCACCCCGTTGAGGACAGAACCGCAGGCCTGAGATGGTGTCACTCGAGCCAAAGCCCATGACACCAAACCCAGAGTTAACACCTGCCCTAAGTGCAGATTTGACCTTCACCATGAATCGCTTAATAACAACAATTAGATCTTCAAATTCACTTGGTTGAAATGTATTCCTCGATAAGGGACAGGTGGGCGGGAGGTCAGGGTAAGATCACAGAATAAGGCCTGAGAACCTGCTGGAAGTCTGGGATAGTGAGAACTGATGGAACCAAGAACTTGTCCTCGCCTCCATGATCTCAGAGTTCCAGGTTCCTTTCTAGAATGTTCTAGGGAGCAGGAGAAGGTGGGTGTGTAGTTGAGGGGAGTGGAGATGAAAAGATACTTGACTTCTGTTCATGGACTCGTGACAACACCCTAGAAAAGAGGGACCTTTCATTTCCTGAGAGGTCCATCACTACAGAAGCTCACCTACCCCCATCTTTCCTTAGAGTAGATTCTAGTCCCTTGGTTTCCAGGGTCACAGGCAGGTGCCCTGATGGGCTGGGCCTGAGGGGGGCCACCAGGTGGCTCCTGCTCCTCAGGGCCTGCTCTGAGCTCACCCCATGTCACAGCTGTCGTGGAGAGTGTCCCTGGGCCAGCACTGGCTCCGGGGCCCCTTTGTTACTCCTTGGTTCGAGACTGAACAGTGCAGAAAGAGGCCTGGGGGCCTGGGGGAAGCACCATCCCCTTCTTTACTACAAAATATGGTTTGAGCCTCTACTCCAGACACAGCTTCTCCAACATGGCTTATTGTTAAAACGTGGGAAATTGTTCCTACTACACAGAGTTTTAAGGATAAGACAAGAAAACGTATGTGGCAGTATGTGGTACACTCCAACATGTGACATTTAGTTCCATGTAATATATTCAGAAAGCTGCCGTCACGCAGAGTGTGACAAAGAGACTAGGAAGCAGGGCAAGTGACAGAATCAAGTGGCGCTCAGAGGAAGGACGTGTACGTGCAACCTGAACAGCTATGCAGGAAACGTGACCTTCTGTCTTCTTTAGGGACAGGGCCGGGAACACGCCTGGACACCAGGACTCAGCCAGGCTTGGAAGGCAGGAGGAAGAAAGGAAACATTCCTGAGCACGGGACAGCATGAGACCATCCCAGAGAACCACGGCCCGATGGTGTGTATTCAGGGGACAGTGAGGGACAGGGGTGTGCTTTGAGAAGCAGAGATCAGCGAGGAGAAATAGTGTAGCACCAGATTGCCGAAGGCTGGACGTGCCAGGCTCTGGAGTTGGGCCTCCTGTGGTTGGTAACATGGAGCCCCCACAGTTTGGGGGGGCTGCTATTTTAGCCACCAGGCCATGGAACTGAAGATGAATTCGAAGGAGGCAGAGGTCATGTGTTAGGGTCCCAGTGCAGTCAGGAGTGAGGTGACAAGACCCTGACTACCTTACGGATCACGTTGGAATGGAAAGGGAAGAGGGCAGGGGCAAGACCAAGAAGGAAGGAGCAGGGGGACTAAGGAACCCACTCGACTTGGTAGCCAGGAAGAGGGACAGGGAGGTAAAGCCACCATGACTTGTAATCTGAGTGACCAGGCAAGAGGTGGTGTGGTGACAAAGGGGGAAGTCGCCGGAGGGCCCTGATTTTGGAGGGCAAGTAATAAAATCCACAATTTTGAGGTTGCATTTAATACTGGCAAGTCCAAGTGGAAGGGCGTCAAAGGCAGTGGAAGGGGAGATGCTTGGGAGAAAGGTCAGCTCTGAAAATAGAGCATTGCTGGGCAGAATTCACAGGGAAGCTTCCAAGTGAAAAAGTCTGAATACCAATACCTTAAAAAAATATATATATATATATATATACACATACACACACACACACACACAATAGGAAATATTGTATACCAAGTAATTTACAGAAAGGTCAAAATAAAGGCCAAACAAAATCCTGGGCTCTTTTGCAAGTTTCTACCCTCACCTTCCATGTGGTCTAGCTCAGAAAGTGTGCCCCAGGCCTTCAGAAGGCTGGAGAGGAGGAACTAGTCCAGAGGGCTCAGGGACTCAGAAGGAAGCCAGGCTGGGGCGGAGGTGGGCAGAGGAGGGCGAGGCTAAGAGTATCCAAGTTGGAAAGGACAGGAAGAGGGAGGTTGTGTCATTCACAATTAAAAAAAAAAAGTTGGATTGACTGCCCCACTATGTTTTTGCAATTGCCTAAAAATTCACTCTTCTGAGAATGAGATGCATTATAGATAGTTTATTTTAGGAATTGGTTATGCCGGAGTCAGCCCTAAAGAGAGTTAAAGCATTTCACTGCAAATTGGTTGGCTTAATGACAGCGTGTAGCTGTGTCCTCAATGAGCAGAAAAATAAATCAATGGGACAAAAGTGAACTATCTTCCATGCACTGATTTTGTTGCCCCACAGAGTCACACCCACTTAGTTACCTTTTGGGGCTTCTCATGGGGAGTCTGGTCAACATTGAGGGTGTCCTACAGACACCAAAGGCCTGGATACCTCCCCAGAGAAGGCTCCGGCTGGTCCCCAGGCATTGCCCACAGGTGTCTTTTCTGCATTGTCAGGAGGAGGAGGTCTCCCGAGGGGCCGAGGCCCACTGCCCCCGGCACGCCTCTGACTTGGCTGGCCTGCTGCAGTCTCCTTACCGCCCCACACCCCAGCTGCACATGTCTCTGCTTGCCCTGCCGGCCCCTGGTGGCTCTGGGTCACCGCATGTCCCTGCTCCCTGCTATAAGCTGGCACCCACAGTCCTACTTGGCAATCCTCTTTTGCCTGTTGACCCCTTCACATGGCTTACAGCAGCTGCTCCATGTTTTTGGCTTTCTCCTTAAGCACCGGGTCTACTCGGCATTTTTGAGGCACACAGGCAGATCAAGACCTTGTTGTGAACTTCGTCAACAGCCAGCCTCTTCACCAGCCTCTCCCTGACTCCCTGACCAGACTGTCCTCTGAGAACATCTTTCTCATCACGTCAGCCTAGGCTCCAGGACCTTCCATGGCTGCTCTTGTTCTTTCTCCTCCTGATTTGCCAGGCAGAGCCCTTGAGGAGGAAGACACTGAAGCCCTTCATTCCAGGGGCTGCGGGATGCAGGAAGACATGAGCTGCCCCAGCTCCTCCTTCACAGGGGGTCACGTTCAGAAGCTTCTTCCCATCAGACTATCCCCAGAGGCCAGCCCACCAAGGGGGGCCCTCAGTGGGAATGTCTGAGCTGCAGACCCCTGCCCTCCCTGTCATGTTCTGCTCTGGTCAGCAGACTCCTCTGCCCAGAGCCCCTGTGTGGTCCACTTGGTCTGGACTCCAGTCTAACTTCTGGCTTTTCCCGGACTCTGCCTGGACCATAGGTGGATCTCGCCAGCTCTTAAGGTCGGGGTCCAATCTCCTCCGGCCACTGCCACCACACGCCCCAAGGAATGCGACGCCTGCAGAGGCCGCCCTCTGCCCCGGAGGTATGGGTTCGCTGTCTCAGCCCTGCGAGCCTGCCCACCTCTGCGGAATGAACTCCTTCTATGGATCGGCACATCATCCCATGGCATCAGCAGCTTCTCTCTGCCCCACACTGACCCGGCTGGGGAATGTGTTTGTTTCCTTCGATTCACGATCTCTGCCTGCAAAGCAGACTTTGGAGTGGGGGTGAAAGGGGTCACGTGCACTGCAGCAGCCCACATCTTCATGTGAAACAGTGGGTGCTTCTGTTCCAGTAGGCATGCTGGCCACCTGCTCCACAGGCTTTTTTGAAAGCTTCTTGACCTCTGAGTCAAGACCTCTGAGCCTCAGAGTCATACGGCTCTGAGAATCCTTGGCTGCCTGGATTCCTTGCAGCTGCCCATTGTGAGAATTTTCTAGAAGTTCAATACTTCTAGGGGTACCTGGGGATGTGGCCTGTTGAAGCCGTCCCTGCTCTTGGGCCCTGAGTCCTTTGCAGCGTGCTTGCTAGAGAAAGGGGGCGTGCCTTTCCATTGGTGGGCATGGTTCCCCCAGACGAATTTACTGCAGGTCAAGAGCAGCAAGGTCCCCTGCCCCTGGCTACAGACTCAGAATGAGAGGTCTCACCTCTGCGTCCCAGGCAGTGATTTCCCTGCAAGCCAGTGGCTTAGGCTCCTGGGAGTCCTAGAATTCAATGGCCTGCCTTCCTCTTGTGACATGAGCCTGCATGTCCGTCTGGGATTTAAAAGAGTCGTTTACTGGATGAGGTTGTTTAAAAACTGGCCACTGGCTTTTGGAAGGCAAGTAGCATTATGCCTTTCACCGAGGATGCTATAATAGCAACAACAGAGGATGAGCCACTGGGGTCTGTGGTATTGCCCCTGCCTAAAGTGACTCCAGGTCCTTGGCCTGAAAACGAGTCTTTCCGGCCACTTAGATGTAGAAACCAGTGGCAGCTTTGCCAGGTGGGAGCTCAGATCTTGCACAGTGGGGCCTGAGCTATAAATCTAACCCACAAGCTGCAGGCGGTTCCGGCCTCTGCATCCCTCCTGCCCCTCCTTTCTCTTTCTGGCTCATGACTGCTGGTGGGAGGCTTAAGAGAGAAGGTCGTGCACATACATGGTCATGGTCAAGTCCAGCTTGTTGTGTCCCTGCACTTCCCCTGCCATACAAAGGATGGAGGCCTGCCTTCTCCCAGCCCCTGCGTGGCGCTGTATTTCGTGACGTTTGCCTTTCAGAGCCCTTGGTGCTCCTTCATCCATCCAAGAAAGGCCCACCAAAGGGTGAGTCGGAAGCAGGCACTGAGGTTTTTCTCTGTCTCCTCAAGGACATCACGTACACAACACAGTGATGAGCGCTGGTGCCCGTAATCAGGGGCCTTCCAGTCCAGTGGAGGGGCGGAGGTTAACCCAGGGGAAACGTCCCTCTCTGTGACTCATTCACCCAATACAGACCGGCTCCAGACCCGGGGGGCACCCAGAGGTCAGGGAGAAACAGGCTCTGCCCTCAGGGGATCCACGTCGGATTGGGGATACAGGGATGCAAGGGGACCACTCCCCCACAACGTGGAGGGTATGATGAACAACCCACTGTCTTGACTGAGTCTCTAGGGAGAGTTCCAGAGAGCAGTGAAGTTTTGGTTTAGTTTTTAAGGACAAAATGCGTCTTTTTCACAGAGAAGGCAGTTCTGGCAGCAGAAACAACAGGCGCGGGACTGGGGACGCGTGTGGCCCTGAGGGGCTTCTGATGGGGCATGTGGGAGACAAAGAGATGGGGCAGGGGAATGGGCACTCGGTGTGGGTGGGCAGCCAGGAAGGGCTGAGGGTGTGGTTGAAAAGAAACCGACTTGCCTGTTAGAAAGAACAAGGAAAAAGGAGTGGAGAGCGTGGGTTGGCGGGGGCGAAGTGAGAGACTGCGGTCACAGACCCAGGTGGAGGCAATCGCGGTCACCTGGATGAGGGGCGATCAAGGAACGAAGCCGGATGGGAAAGATGTCCGTGAAATCGAGTCCGAGGGGCTTATCAACTCCCTGGGGGTGGAGGTGAGAGAGGAGGCAGTCAGTGATGGAGGGCTTCTGTTTGGCCGGCTGGGTGGCCTGCGCGAAGGAAGGCGTGGAGGGGAGAATGCCGCACTGGGGAACATAGAAGGGGGCTCTCTGCGGCCGGGGCTCACCAAGGGAGGGAGAATGCTGCAGCTGACGCAGGAGACAGACTTGGGGGCAGATCTTGGAGGATTTGACATGCTTTCCTTTGAAGGGGAACGTTCATTCCACAGGCTCCTCAGTGCCCTGGAAGGGCTTTCAGTAGGAGTGGCTTGTGGATGGATTTGTGTTTCTGAATGATTTCTAAGTTTGTAGGTGATGGTGGATAGGACAGCCCCGGAAGGGCTTTAGTTTAAAGAAGAGGGTCAAAGACTGAACCCCCGGAAGTATTTGTATCTAAGATGTAACATGGGGGTCTTGGGAGAGAGGAACAAAGAGAAAAGCGTGGGAACTCTAAAGTGGGTTGGTTGTTCTGAAAAAGAGAGAAACCTGGTTTGGAGTATGCAGCTGAGCGCTTAGGAATAGATGGTGAGCTTATTGCAGGTGGGGAAGGCGGGGGAGCGGTGGTTTGGCACCTCTCTCTGTGAAAGAGGGTACAGGAAACCTCAGAACCAGCCACCCAGCTGTGCCGCATTTTACCCACGAGAGGACAGGAGGGCTCGACCACAGGGGCCACCAGCTGGGGAGGAAAGCGCTTGGAGTCTTCCCTGGGGAACTTGAATGTGCTTTGCAGAGGAGGTCCCTGCCAGCCCCAGGACCAACCCAGCCAGACCGCCCCGCTGACTTCTTCTCCTGGGAAGACGGTGACACGAAGCAAAGAAAGAACAACGGTGAGACCAAGAAAATTCTAGCTTCCGTTGAACAGAGAGATGACGGAAACCTGGGGCGGAGCTGGAGACACGAGAAGGGCTGGGACACTTGGCAGGTGAGTCTGAGCTTCTCCAGGCTGGTGCCGCCCCTTGGCTGTGTGTGCCCTGCCTTATCTGCTCGTCCCCCGCCCCCGTTGTCTTTGAGACCTAACTCCCAGTTGGCCGGTGGGGCCTGCAGCAACTCCCACCCCCACACCGACTTCGACTTCACCGCACAACAGACGGTGATGTCATGGGCTGTGCTTGTTTTTAATGGCTCCTTAAAATTCTGGTCTCATTCCCACACTCACGCAGCTATCTCCACTGAGTGCTTAATCAGTAGGTCTGAAACGTGAGCTGGGCCACACGTGCGAAGGAGCAATCTGCTCAGTGGCTTTTTACACGGGACGTGGACCCCGGCTGCCCCCTGCCAGCCTGTCCTGGCTTCTGCCTCCCTTTACCTCACCAGCAATTCAGTGCAGCAAGAGTTTTCCAAGAACCCATTATGTGCCATGAGCTGGCACGAAAGATGCACACCCTGTTCTTTGTCTTAAGAAATCAGGGTCAGGGCTGGGCGTGAAGAATCAGGGCTTGTTATGGGCACAGGCTGCTGGGCCACCAAACTCTGCTGCTCCTTGTCACAGCCTGAAAAGCTCACAGAGTGGCCTTTGGCGGGTACCTGGGCGTGACTTTTTGCTGAAAAAAAAATGTACACAGGTACATGCATGCATAGACCACACACATATGTTCCATGCTTTTTTCTTCAACGGAAGTAAATAGAACTGGAAAGAAAATTCTATCGCTCAGTGAGTGATGGAGGGAGTCACCACTGCTGTAATGTCAGATCAGTTTGTCATATGAGCTGGTAGCTTGGGGAGCAAATGCCTTGGTCTTTGGAGGCTGAACGATCAAGGTTCAAATCCCAGCTTTACCAATTCGCAGCTGGGACATGGGAGAGTTGCTGATTATTGGGTTGGCCAAAAAGTCCATTCAGTTTTTTTTCCCTAAAATAAAAGACATGTTTTTCATTTTCACCAATAACTTTATTGATTTTGATATTTTGAGTTCGATGACTATCTCCTGTGTTGTATAATGTTGATTGTTCTCAATGTCTCGATGTGATCGCTATCAACTTCGTCTGGTCCACCCAACTGTGGAGCATTGTCCAGTGAGAAATCTCCAGCACAAAACTTTGCAAATCAGTTTTGACACATTAAATCAGTCACAGCACCTTCTCCATACACTGCACAAATCTTTTTTCTGGGTTTCAGTTGCGTTTTTACCTTTCTTGAAATAATAAAGCATAATATGCTGGAAATGTTGCTTAATTTTTCCATTTTTAATATTAAAATGGCCACCCCCAAATTCACCAATTTTGATAAAATTTTTTAAATGCACGCTGATAGGATGGCTGTCACAATGCAATCTAACAAAATTGTTTTGAATGAACTTCAAGACAACTAAGTGCTACCAGAGCCATCTTACAGAAAAAGACAAACATTTGGCCAACTCATTATTTTGCTGGGTGTCAACCGTCTTTATAAGCCCTATATACAAATCACCTCATTTAATCTCCACAGCAGCCAACCAGGTAGCTCCCATGACACTGACTTCACAGGGCGGTGACAGGGATACAAGGTGTCAATGCTGGGAGCACCGGCCCGCCACCTGCAAAGTCACGGTGACTGCACCTGGTCTTTGCGCCCCTAGGGTGGGATATGGGGCAAGTAAACTTGGGTGGTGTATAGAGGACAGGGTGCAGGAGTACTGCCGCTGCAGCTGGAGTGCTGGGGGCACCCTGGGGGCGCGAGGAGGGGGGAGGAGGGCAAGGCGGCTGGGCCCAGATGAGCTCTGAGGAGGCACTCCAGGCATATTATGTCTATGTCATAAGTTCATGCAGCTTAGTGCCTCAGTTTCCTCATCAGCGAAATGGGGACAGTAATATTCTAGCCTCAGACACTGTGTGAATTAGGTGGGGTAGTGTACAAAGCCATCAGCGCGGAGCTGGGCGCAGAGCGAGCACTAGGTAACTTTTGTCCCCAAGCCTGAACGCAGGGAGGGGTGTGCATTGACTCCCATCTTCTCTGACCCGGTGTTTGCCCAGCCTGTGTAACGGACGGGTCCCACTTGAGATTGGTGGGTGTGGGTGGATACAGATTAATTTAGAGACACAGGCTCTTTTCTCAACAGCCCACAGTTTTCTTGGAGCAATTTATATCCAGGAAACTATTATTAAAGAACAAATATATTGTTCAGCACCTAAGGCAATTTCCCCAACGTCGAACCCAAGGTCTTCCTAAGTCTGTGGGGCCAGCGCTGCTTGCGGTTCCTGGGGAGGGAGGTGAGTGGTGTCCACTTACAGTTACAGTTGAAGAAATCTTGGGCTGACCCCCCATCAGCATCCTGTGACCCCAATCCTCCCTTTCAGGAAGTTTCCGAGAGGAGCTTTTTATTTCCTACCCTGTCGTTTGGGTGTTGACTTTTTCGCCTGCGGCTGCAGGAAGACAGTTCATTTCTGCTCAAAAACCTCCTGGGGAAGAAGCACCCAACTCACTTTCTTCTTAGGAACACAGAGCAGAGCTGCCCTGCGTCGCCACGTCGTTCAAGCCCCTCCGGCGCACCTGCTCGGTCACTGCCTGTCCTCCCAGCAGGTCAAACGTAAGTGCCGCCACCCCTGGGCAATGGTGCGTCTTCACTCTTGCCACTCCACGCCCCGATCTGGGGAGCTTATTCCCCATCAGGTGTATTTCCCATTCGTTTATTACTGAAGCACATGCTAAGCACCTGTACTGCGCCCGGCATTGTGCTGGCAGATGGGAACGCAGAGACAAGCAGGGCAGCCCTTACTCAGAGTGTCCTGGAGGACAGGCAAGGAGGCAGGTACAGAGAAGAAAGGCGGGACCTGGGACGGGCAGGGGGGAGCACCTGAATGAGGCTGGAGCTGAGCTGCACAGCAGGAGCCGTAGTCTGGCAGCCACGGAAGGAAGGGAGGCGGAGTCCTCCCAAATATGAGAGCTTGGCCGAGGCCGAGTGTGGAGA
Organism: Sturnira hondurensis; assembly: GCF_014824575.4. Lineage (NCBI taxonomy): Eukaryota > Metazoa > Chordata > Mammalia > Chiroptera > Phyllostomidae > Sturnira > Sturnira hondurensis. The sequence goes on along the minus strand of NW_028094846.1, from coordinate 6,886,940 downwards.
GCGGGGAGGCAGGGACGAGGCTGTAGAGATGGGCCAAGGTCGGCCCGCCATGACTCCTGGTAGAGACGACCTTGCTCTCAGTCACCGAGGGGACAATGGAGAGGCTTCCTCTGGTCCCAAAGTTAGGTAGTGGCGGAGTCAGGTGGAGGCCTGGGGACATGAGCGGGAAGCAGGAGGAAAGAGGGATTGTCACTGCCTTTGCATGGCCTCTTTTCCTCAATGGCCCTTCTTCTGTCTTCCTGTGACTCCTTTGCCTTCGGAAAATCGCCCCCTTTTGCTGCTGTTCTGAGGACTTGCTGCATTTTCCCTGTGGATTTGGCCCCCGGGGTGTGCGAACCATCCCTTTCTCCTCTATCTCATCTTAGGTGCTGCTATTGGAGGCACTGAGTATTTTGGGTGGATTTAGTCATGCTATTGTGCTCGGCACCCATTCTCCGGATAAGACATAAAATTAAGGTCCAAATGTAGTTCTGTGCTAAGAACTCCCCCAGCGGCTATTCTTAAAGGCAAACGGGCACTTTGCACATCCAAGTGACATTCCTAAGTGCCTCCTACGTTCCAGGAGCTGAGCTGAGGGTGGGGGACAGAGATGAGCGAGGCATGTTGATTCCCTTCAATGTCATTATAGACAGACCCAGAAGCAGATCATTTCCACGCAGCGCGGCGAGGTCTCTTCCTGGACGCACTGAGTCAGATGATCCTGGGTGGGGAGGGCTGAGGCGGGGGGTCCTTGGATTTTTAACAGGCATACTGGGCGATTTTCCTGCTCACTGAACTCTGAGAACTGCCGCTCAAGTGGCTAGGGAGAAATTGTCACTGGATTCTAATTACTTTTCACATGAGAATCACACATATGTTCTTCATTCGAGATGGCAAGTGTTTAAGCTCCAAAAGAGTCTCCAAATATAAAAATAGTGCTAGTTATTCCTTAGTGTTCACTATGCTCCAAGCACTAAATGGCCCCCCAACGTCATGAATCTGCATTGTTATCCCGTCTCACAGGTAATGGTGATGGTTAGCGCAGGTAAGTCACTTGCTAGCAAATGTTCCTGACTCAGGCGCCTCTATAGCTCCAACGGAGACACTTGTCTCCTCCTCGTCTCTGGGCTGTGACTAACTCCAGGTCAACCACCCACATCTCTCCCTGCCCCACGGCCTCCTGGAGGGTGAGCCGATATCGGCCGAGTGGCTGCCTGTGTGATGGGGAAACAGCAGGGGTGGGGGGGTGGGGGCTGCACGTTGGAGGTCATGGCAGCCGTGTAGTGAAGCTTCAATGGCCTTCAGACTCCCATGTTCCCCTCCAGCCCCTGTTTGTTTCCTTCCTTTTTCGGTGTTTACATCCCACCTTGCAATTAAGCCATCAGCTTTTCCTTGGTGATTATTCATGGTCTCAGCTGGCGAAAGTCATTCGATCTTTGGATCCGTGCCTTCTGGTCAGAATGTCACCCAGTGCATGTGTGAATCTCCCAGAAACCCCACCGCCCTGCGGGCAGGCTGACTGTGCAGCCAGGTCCAGCATCCTGCCCGCCCATTGCAGCTGCTCCTCCTGGCCTGGCCAGGGCGACCGTCACCTGAACTTTCTGCCCAGGACTGTAGGTTTCAGAGGTGTCATCGGGATCTGCTGGGCCGGTTGGAGTGGGAAGAGGGCACTGTGTCCTGCTCACACCCAATGGGAGGCACATCAGTCCCTGAATGTGGAAGGGAGCCTGCCTGGGAGGGGGCCCACAGACAGGGCCCCCCCACATGTGTCCTTGGAGAGGACGAGTTGCTGGATGAGGTGCTGAAGAAGACGTGGTTCCCCATGAGCCCCAGGGAGGAGACTGAATCAGGGCCACTCACCTTGACATTTATGAGGCATTTGAACAAGGAGCCAACGAGTGCACGGCTGAAATTTCACACTGGTTTACTAAATAACTGCAAGGTAGATGCTTTTGAAAAATAAATGTATATAGGAAGGTTGATAATGAGAACATGTTAGGCTGCAAAACCTATCTGGTCGTTCTTCTGTGTTCCGGCCCTTTCCTGTGCCCTCTCTTGGATCTCTCCATTTCACCCCCTCTTCTCCGGGATGCTCAGCTCCCATCTCTGTGTCCTTTCCCCCCACCTCCCTTGTCATCACCCTTGACAGCCCTCTGGTCCGTGTATAATTTGGGCAGGTGCTCGCTTTGCTTTTGCATCGCTCCCAGAAGAGGGTGCGCTGTGATCAAAGAGAAGCACCAGGACCAACAGGGACACCTGAGGACTTTGCCTGGGCACGATTGGCTGTTGCCTACACCTTCTTCCTCCCCTCCTCGGTCACTAGTATTTCGTTCATGTGCTTTTTTTTTTTTTTTTTACCAATTTTCTTTTTTTTAAAGATTTTATTTATTTGTCTTTAGAGGGGAAGGGAAGGAGAGAAGGAGAGAGATATCAATGTAGGGTTGCCTCTCGTGAGTCCCCTGCTGGGAACTGGCCTGCAACCCAGACATGTGCCCTGACTGGGAATTGAACCGCAATCGTGCGGTTCAAAGGCCCTCGCTCAATCCACTGAGCTACACCAGCCAGGGCAAAGAGACACAGAATCGTTCGCGTGCTTTTAATCGAAAAACAGGGAATACAGAAGCAAACCGGAGCTCAGATTTTTTGTCACTTGGAACCAGCGCTTGTCATCTCTAAAGGGTGGCAGAATTCACAATGCCCTTACTTTGTCTGAGTTTTCCTGGTTGGTGAGTGAAGAACGAGCACGGGAGTGTGACGGAATCCTCCCTGTGGCCCCCCTGACCAAACTCCGGGGCTCGGCGACATCTCCCGAGGGGGGCTCTGGTGCACCTTCAGCAAGCTCCTCCCCTGTGTGCCAGTCCGATCCTGTTCCTCATGGCAGAGGAGGAGGAGGAGGAGGAGGGAAAGGAGGTGAGAAAGGCAAGGTGAAGGGTGGTGGTGGAGGGGGCAAACAATCACAGTGGCCGCTTACAAGAGGACATAGTTCGTCCTGGCTGATGTGGCTCAGTGGATTGAGCCCTGGCCTGTGAACAGAAAGGCCGCTGGTTTGATTCCCAGTCAGAGCACATACCCGGGTTGCAGGCCAGGTCCCCAGGATGGGGCATGCGAGAGGCAACTGATAGATGTGTATCTCTCACATTGATGTTTCTCTCCTTCTCTTTCTCCCTCCCTTCCCCTCTCTCTAAAAGTAGATAAATGAAACCTTTAAAAAAAGAAGAAGAAGGGGTCATAGTTCACGAGTCAGAGAGAAAAGCCCAGAAATCCACCTATTCATCTGCTGTTGAGCATCTACTCTTTGCCAGGCATAGGGGACAGTGCCGAGAGCACAGTGGGACAAAGTCACATGGTGTTGGCCGTTAGGAACGCATTCTCTGCTTTGGAGTGGAGTTGATCAGTCCTTACTGTGCACCCAGATTATCTGGGGATCTTGTAACCAGGATTCCGACTCAGCAGGTCTGGGCAGGGCCTGAGACTGCATCTCTGAGAAGCTCTGATGTCCCTGAAGCTGCTGTTGGTGCATGGATGACATGCTGAAGACCAAGGATCATGAGGCAAAGGTGAGTCTTGAAGGGGCTGAAAACCCCGGGGGGTGGGGGAGGAAACCCAAACTGAGTCAGCAGCCAGTCCAGGCAGGAGGAGAGTTGAGCCCAGAAGGAGGGGCAGGCGTTTGAGGAATGGAGGGAGTAGACAATGGCAGTGGAGGGAAAGGGTACACAGGGACTGAGAGAGAAAGGAAGCCAGAGAAAGAGATTGTGAGATGAGCTGGCCAAGAGGTGGAGTGGGTGAATTCTGGAGGTGAAGGTTCAAGGTCTAGTTCCTCCCTTCCTCCAGAATCAGTTCCACAGAAGCCAGGATGGGCCGGACAAGGCCGTTGGCTGAAGCCAGGAGAGATGGGGGGCCTCTGAGTCCGGGCCCACCATATTGGAAGAAGAAAGAGAGAGGCAGAAAGTGAGCAAGTCAATAATACCTAGCTGTTATGCACCAGGAGTAGGGTTGGTCGGTGTGGATTAGTGAAAAGCACCAATTGTAGAGAGAAGGGATGATGCATTCTTCTTCAGGGACCTCCCTCAATGAAGAGGTGACAACAATTTGTAGTTAGCCCGATAACACACAGGCATGGCATGAATGGAGCTTTCGAGATGGCTAAGGGTACTTGAAAACAGCTCTTCCTCCCACAGTCGGGATACCCTCCTGAAGTGTGGAGTTGTAAGTCAGTGCCATCGGAACCAACACAGCTGTCCTGAGCCCGAGTCTACACCACTCCCATCTCGGACAGAGTGTGGGTGCTTCTGGCGCTGGGCGGACCCACGACGGTTCTGATGAACCTCCCCTCCAGTCTTCCCTTTCCCTTCTCACTCCTTCTGTCTCCGCATTCAGTGGGCCCCGCCAGCCCGTAGTAACACAGTGATGAGATGCGGGGTCCTGTGTCTGGCTCCCAATAATCAGAAAAGTCTGTAACTGAGCATGGGGCCAGTGGCTCTGAGGCTCTGTCGCTGTTGAGAAGACACCTCACTGAGAAGGGGGGAGGCGAGGCCCCGTCTGCTTGTGGCTGCACCTCACCGGTCCTGTCTCCCGCAGCCCATGGCCCTTTCTCCCCCACCTCACAGGTGGGTTTTCTCTGCGCCTGTGAGTGTGGTTGAGTGGATGACTGGGGACAGTCCTCTAACCAAGCACAACTCATAGAACTGACGCTCATGCCCACTGACCCATGAGCTCCCAGAATGCTCGGGAGTCTACACCATCTCTACAGGCATCTTCACAGGCCTGGCGTTAGGCTGCCCAAGGTGGGCCTTTCGTCTCTGTTTGTTGAATAAATGTACCCGTGCCGGTCAAACTATCTGACAGAGTCCCCTGAGGGTCCTTCTACATCACTGAGTTTTATACCAGCAGCAGCGAGAAGGCTCTGTGGGACCCTGAGTCGGGGTCAGGGGGGTGTGGCTGCCACCCCCTCTGTCAGAGCCTCCTGCCAGCAAGTGGCTCCTGTCTAAGAAGGGAGCGTGAGCATTGATGCCTGGGGGCGAGTCGCTCCTGTTCTACGGGTTTCCCTGGAGTTCCTTCCAAAGGGCAGAGACTCCCTGGGGGACGCGTTCCAGACAGGCTGCTAATTTAGGCCTCTGCCTTTTTACAACAGCAAACCAGACCACGGTATTTTACCCTGAAATTATACCCAGGCTTTTGAGGAACGTGAGTGCTCCACAGCTGAGGCAAAGGTGACGGACGTGACCTGGGGGCTCCATTCTTGTGGTCCCTATTCCGAGAAAGGTTAGTGAGGACATTCCCTTGGTGGCCGGATAGTGACCTGGACACAGACCGCCAGAGCAGATGCTGGCCCGGCTGGAGTCCCCCTCCTCCAGCCCGCTCTCCCAGTGATATCTGCTGTGCTGTGGTGGACACGAGGCCAGGGCTTTCCTCATCTTGGCCAGAAGACCAAGAATGAGGTGCCCAGGGCACTGCTGTGCACCAAGCCCTGCCCACAGCCTCAGTGAGGCCCCATCAGGATGCCTGGCTGCCTGGAGGTCTGGGGCCTGCAACAGGGCTGGCCTCTCTCAGATGCTGGGGTGTGGGCAGGCTCTGACCACTTTTGGTCCCCCTCCCTGTTCCCCTCATCCTGGGGAAGCTCTGGAGCTGAAGGTGGGGTGCCCAAGTAAAGCACCTGGACCCTCCTAGAAGCCCCTCAACTCCAGACCAGGGGCAGAAGGAGGAGCCAGGGTACCCCCCCTGCCTGCTGCTCCCTGGCCCAGACAGTGGGAGGCCCAGATGCAGCATCCCGAGCTCCCCAACCTGGCACCTGGAAGGCGCCTCACCTGCACCCTTGGGAAGACTTGAGGGCTGCAAGCGAAAAGCGCTGGTCCTATGCGGACTCCCTGAGGCCCTGGGCAGGAACTGTTCGTGGTCCCCAGGAGGCAGACAGCGAGGCTTGAGGTAAAGCATTATGGGGCTCCCGAACTCCCAGCACACAGCCCTGAGGTGCTTCTCACTGCCAAGCCATCATGAAATGGGGCTTCTGAGATTTCCTGAGAAAGTGGAGGCTCCTTTTCAATAGCGAGGAGACATTCTGATGGGGGGCCACTTCTCGGAAGCTGTGACTCCTTTGAGGGTACAGAGCCTCACTCCTGGGTCCCCATCTGCCACCTGCGCCTGGAGTTGGGGACCCTCTCTCTTTAAGGCGAGCCCCATCTGGGCCCAGAAACCCAGATTCTTTGCTTTCTGGGGTACCTGTGGAGAGGAGGGGGCAGTGGGAGCAGGAGTGCTGGGGACACATCAGCTGTATGATTTATTCCAGAGGCAGTCGTGGGCTGTAGTCTCTCCCTGGTGCTTTCTGCTGCCCAGAACCCCCAGGGAGCCCCCCAGAGGTGGAGCAGATGTTTTGGTCGTATTTTCATTGTAAAGAGGAAGAAACTGAGTCAGAAAATGGCCATCTTTGTGTGAAATGAAGGAAATGAAATTCCCATCGCCCATCTGTGAATTGAAGGGCTGGCCGGGTTAGATTGATGGCTTTCAGATTGGAGTCCGCACAACCACGTGTGCTTGTGGGCCCCACAGGGGGTGAGCCTGGTCAGGAGGCCGGGGCTCAAGAGTTGCTCTGCCTACTCCTGTCAGAGCACCCCACTTTTACCTGTTATGTTTTGGGGTCTCATGCAGAATTTTGTTTGAGGACAGGGTCTCTCAGTTTGAACATCACTGGACTCAACAATGTCCAAGATCCCCTCCATTTGTAAATCCTGACTGTTGAGTCGGGTGTCCTTGGCCGTGACTCGAGTCCTCTCCGCCTTTACTCTGGGGCAGGGGGTGGCCAAGGTGCCGGCAGCTGCCCCTCCCCAGGCCAGGCAGTCAGCGTCAGACTGGCCACCTTCACTGTGATCAACAGCTCCTGCCCCATGACGGTGGCGTGTGAACTGGGTTTTTTTCATCCCCTGTGTCCAGGGCTCGACCTGCTGGCTGACTCAGTCCTGTTTGCCATCAGGGCCTGTAACGATGCTTTACATTCATGTTAGGAAAATACACTTAGGGTAAAAATTAAGTTTCAGTTGACATATTAGGATTTACCACCTCGGTTTTATTGAGTTTGCTCTCATCTCCAGGCCTGCTGGGACATCCGGTGAAGCAAAGCTCCGAGGGGCCTGTGACAGGCAGGCCAGGGAATAGCTGAGCAGAGAGAGAGAGAGAGAGAGAGAGAGAGGGGGAACCTCATTTGATTGGGCAACAAAAAGCCTCCCCCCAGAATGAGGGGGACATTTGAAAACCAGCGTCTTCCCCTCAGGTGGGCCTTGTGTCTCCTGCCTAAATCTCAGGGCACAGCGGTTGCCAAGGTGGCGTTGCAACCTCCCCCATTCCCCAGAGTTATTTCTAGACCCCCTCCCGAGAGGCTCCGAGACCCAGCATGACGGGAGTCTCTGCACTGGCAGCAGCAGCTTTGCCGACAGGAGCTGGCGGTCCGGGCAGTGGTGTTGGCCCTTCAGGGAGTAGCGNATTGGGCAACAAAAAGCCTCCCCCCAGAATGAGGGGGACATTTGAAAACCAGCGTCTTCCCCTCAGGTGGGCCTTGTGTCTCCTGCCTAAATCTCAGGGCACAGCGGTTGCCAAGGTGGCGTTGCAACCTCCCCCATTCCCCAGAGTTATTTCTAGACCCCCTCCCGAGAGGCTCCGAGACCCAGCATGACGGGAGTCTCTGCACTGGCAGCAGCAGCTTTGCCGACAGGAGCTGGCAGTCCGGGCAGTGGTGTTGGCCCTTCAGGGAGCAGCGCTGGTGGCAGTGGTGGTGGCCTGGGGACCGTGGCATGGCTGTAGCAGGTGTGCCTGCTGGGGTTGGTGACATAGTGACAGAGGTTTGGGCCCAGTCCTTCAGTTTCTGGGGCCAGCACTGATGAAAGCATCACCCTTGGGTTATTAGGGGGCACCAGGTCTTACGCGGTGGCAAAGGTGGGCCTTGGTGGCATTGCTATCATTTTGGTGATGACACCAGCAGAGTGAGCCAAGTTTGAAGCTGAGGGAAACATCACAGGCACCCATAGCTGTTTTCTTGGAATCCAGGTAATGCCCCCTGGGGACAATGGGTGGAGTGTGAAGGCACTGAGGGTGCCCATACAATGGAAGGGCATGGGCGAGGAAGAGTGCTGATTTGTGTCTGCTCACGGCGTCCCCATGAAGGCTGGGCTGGGAGGACATGGTCACACGAAAGCGGGAGCACCCGCCCCCCAGCTGGAGGGGACAGAGACCCGTGTCCACCACGCCAGAGTGCCAGGAATCTCACAGAGGGCCCTCAGAAAAGGCAGACGTTTCCGAAGGGCAGAGGAGGCGCTGAACATCTCTCCTGGGTGAGAAGACCAGGAGCCGAGGGGCCTGGGGAAGCTAGTGACGTGCTGGAAAATTCTCTGCTGCCTCGGGGCTCTGGGCAGCACTCTCTGCTCCAAGCCCTTGCTGTTCTCTTAGCAAGTTCCTTCCTTTTTCTTTTTCCAAGGCCAAGGGAGTACTGGCATGATCCGTTCCCACAACTCAATTTAGCGTCTCTCCGTTTGGTTCAACAAATATTTACTGAGCAAGGCCGCCCTGAGCCTGGCTGCACAGAGTGTTCACATGAGCCCGCCACTGCAAACCCAGCAAATGTACGATTTCTAGGGGGCAGAGGGGGGGAAGACAGGTGCATGTGTGTCAGCCACGCACGCGTGTGCCCGTGTACGCCTTTCAAGTTCTTCTCCCTCTAAAATATCTTGGGGGAAGAGGCAGGGTAATGAGGAGGCTGCGACTGCTCCTCTCAGTGTCCTTGAGGAAGCTTAACTAGGACACCTCTGTCTTCCCACAGCAGAGGGACGGGAGGGAGGCAGGTGCCACACGACCTGTTTGTTCTGTCCCTTTCTCCTCACAGTGTAACTGAAGGCTGTGAGAGCTTTACCGAAAGGCTAAGGTCGTTAGATGAAGTTAAGGGACGCACCAGAAAGGTATATTCAAGGCCTAATCCTCGCCAAGTAAGGGCGCATGCAACCTGATTTGGGAATAGGGTCTGAATGGAATCCTGTACTCAGAAGGACGCCCCCCGGATTGGGGTGGTCCCCAGTGCAATGACTAACACCCGTAGGAGAGGAGGGACTTAGACACAGTCACAGAGAGGACAGCTCCGTGTGACAGCGGACTTGAGGGTGAACTGAGACGGCTACACGCCACGGGAGAGCCCCGAGTGCCGGCAGCCGCCGCTGCCAGCCAGGGAGTTGGCAAGGAAGGGCTCTCCCTACAGATTCAAGGCGATGGCCCTGCCGACACCTTGATTTTGAAATTTCAGCTTCCAGAACCGGGAGATAGTTCATTTCTCTTGTCTTAAGGCACCCAGCCTGTCATGTCAGCCGTAGAAAACCAATACAGATAAAATCACCTCATAGAATGGAAAAAACCCTAAAGCTGCTGTTTTTCGCCTGCTTGGGGGAGGAAAGTTCCCTGAGCAGCTTGGTCCTTCCCCCGGGGCCCCTCCCTGGCACACCTCCCCTCCACTCGCCCTCTATTATCCTCAGGACTGTGTCACTGTGACTGTCCCTCCTTGTTTCTTATTTTTTTTGTGACTTTCCACACATCCCAACGTGGCCCATAAGCATCAGGCTTCCCCGCCCCCCCCCCCCCCCCGCCCCGATTTGTCACCTCCCCCAGCAGTTCCCGACTTCACACTTTCTTTATTCATGGTGGAGCGACGCCTCGGGTCAGAGCCTCTGGCAAGACAGCCACAGAGCCCTGCCTCTCTGGCGCGGGGACGGTGGTGTGAATGCACATACACTCCGCATGTGGCACTTTTTGGCTGGCCCTTGGTGTCTGCTGTGGACCCCTTCGTATTCCCAGGTGTCTCAGGGCCACGCCCCCCATCAGCAACACTCAGAGCCTGTGTCCTCTCCGCCAAGGGCGGCAAACCCTGGGCTTGAGATTCCGCCTGAATCACACCCGCAGTGCCATCTCCTAACCCATCTGGGGCTCGGCACCTCTCACCACGTGAGCACTCCGTGAAACAAAAAATAGCGACAGATTTGCAATGTGAGCTCTTGGGAGCAGAAGACACTCCGAGAGCCTTGCCAGGGTCAGAGCCGGTATCCAGGCTGCTTTTCTCCTCCCGTTGGCAAACCCACGCGCCAAGCAGATGCCTGGGGTCTCGCGTGACTGAGAAGGGAGTGCTTCTGTTACCGGACTTAGCGACCTGGGAATGGAGAGAAATGAAAAGAATTTGTTTTTCATTTTTTTAAACCACGATTTCTATTTTCATATCCTCCTTGGGGACAGTGCTGCGCTCATAGTACAAATGGTAGGCTCAGTGACCCCACAGCGACTTCTCTGCAGTGCAAGGTCCCCAAACTGGCCGGGCAGGGGCTGGCTGGGGCGCACCTCCCTGAAGTCTGGGCCATCCCCAGCCACTGGCTGGTCGTGGCAAGCTGTCACCCACACCGCGCGTGCAAAGGAAGCAGATGCTGTTCCCTCCCATGGCTCAGCTCTGTTCCAATACCTCATTCTCTCTCCTCAGCCTTCTGGCAAATCCTCTATTTATACCGCTTTTTCTCCATTCCACCTGTTTACTATATTCTCTAGGCTCTGGGTTTTTCACACCACGGCCCACCCGTTTCTGTACCTGCACTTACTATTTACTCAGTTACTCTTGATACCAGGTAATATGGTTTTTTTAAATATATTTTATTGATTATGCTCTTACAGTTGTCCATTTCCCCCCTTCATTCTCCTCCACCCTGCATGGGCCCTCCTGTCCGCATTCCCCCTTTTAGTTTATGTCCATGTGTCTCAAGTTCTTTAGCTTCTACATTTCCCATACTATTCTTGCCCTCCCCTACCATCTATTTCATACCTACTGTCTGTGCTACTTATTATCTGTACCTTCCCCCCTCCTCCTCCCACTCCCCTGTTGCTAACCCTCCATGTGATCTCCATTTCTGTGGTTCTGTGCCTGTTCTAGTTGTTTGCTTAGTTTGCTTTTGTTTTAGGTGTGGTTGTTAATATCTGTGAGTTTGTTATCTTTTTACTGTTCATATTTTTTATCATCTTTTTCTTTGATAAGTCCCTTTAATATTTCATATAATAAGGGCTTGGTGATGATGAACTCCTTTAACTTGACCTTATCTGAGAAGCACTTTATCTGCCCTTCCATTCTAAATGAAAGCTTAGCTGGACAGAGCAATCTTGGATGTAGATCTTTGCCTTTCATGACTTGGAATACTTCTTTCCAGCCCCTTCTTGCCTGTAAGGTCTCTTTTGAGAAATCAGCTGACAGTCTTGTGGGAACTCCTTTGTAGGTAACAGATTCCTTTTCTCTTGCTGATTGTAAGATTCTCTCCTTAATTTTAATCTTGGTTAATGTAATTATGATGTGCAGCGGTGTGTTCCTCCTTGGGTCCAACTTGTTTGGGACTCTCTGAGCTTCCTGGACTTCCTGGAAGTCTATTGCCTTTGCCAGATTGGGAAAGTTCTCCTGTATTATTTGTTCAAATAACTTTTCCACTTGCTCTTCCTCTTCTCCTTCTGGCACCCCTATAATTCGGATGTTGGAACATTTAAAGATGTTGTGGAGGTTCCTAGGCCTCTCCTCATTTTTTGAATTCTTGTTCCTTGATTCTTTTCTTTTTGGTTGTTTCTTTCTTCCTTCTGGTCCACTCCATTGATTTGAGTCCCGGTTTCCTTCCCATCACTATTGGTTCCTTGTACATTTTTTTAAAATTTCACTTAGCGTAGCCTTCATTTTTTCACCTAATTTGCAATCAAAATCAACCAGTTCTATTGGCATCCTGATCACCAGTATTTTGAACTGTGCATCTGATACATTGGCTAACTCTTGGTCGCTTAGGTGTATTGGCTCTGGGGCTTTGATCTGTTCTTCTGTTTGAGCCATTTTTTTGTCTGTTTGCACCTGTTACATATGAGGGGCAGAGCCTTAGGCATTCACCAGGGTGGGGCAGTTCGCATCACTGGGTTGTGACGCTGTACGTGGGGGCGGGGTCAGAGAAGGAATAATGGCGTCTGCTCCGATCTCAGATTTCAGTCTCTTCTGCTGCTTCCCACAAGCAAACTGGGCCTTTCTGGTGCCGGTTCCCAGGTGGGTAGGCTTCTGTTCATTCTAGGACCCTGTGGGTCTCTCCAGCAAACTCTCTGGTGGGGCTGGGAGTCTCTCCCGGCACCTCAATCCCCATAAGTGTTTTCAATCGGTGCTTTTAGGCTTTGTTTCCGGGCGCTGGAACCCTGGGTTGTGCAGTCTGTCTCACTGCCCATAATCCAGATAAACCTGGTTTATCTGTGCGTGAATGTGTGACCGCAGTCGGCCAGCTGCCTTGCACGCCTCACTGGGGCTTCTCCGTTGCCACCCCTAACCTGGGATCTACCAACTGTCGCTTGCGGGCCTGGGTACGTTCGGCAGCCACGGCTTTTTCCTGCTGCAACCCCTCTCCGCCAGCCGCCTACTCCGCCTCTCTTACCATTCTAGATGATAGTTGTCGGACTTCTGTACAGTTCAGTTTTCTGTCAGTTCTGGTTGTGCTTTTGTTTCTAAATTTTTGCTGTCCTTACTGTTGGTTGTGCGAGGAGGCACAGTGTGTCTACTATGCCTCCATCTTGGCCGGAAGTTTCAGGTAATGTGGTTTTTGATTGCAGGGCATTAGATGGATTTAAGGATGTTGGCGTGTTGCTGCGTAAATTGTAAACAAACCCTCCCATCGTCACCATCCTTTAAGCACACAGAGCGTGCGGTCTGTGTGCTGTCCACCGGGGCCCACCTGTGCCGGCCCGCTGGAGCCTTGGGCCCTGTCACTTCCCCGCTTGCCCTCTAGGGGCGCCCTTGGCGCTGCCTGGCCACAGCCTCCCTCCAGACCGGGCACGTTCACCCAGAGTGCTGTGCTGGCAGCTCTGTGCGCACCGATACTGCGCATCTATCTGCGTCTGGACCCACTCAGCCTCACAGCCAGGGTTTCCCCCCACGTTCAGCTTCGTCAAGCAGAATTTTCTTTCCTCTTGTTGTTAAGCTTAAGATAGAGATCCTGGGTGACTCAGAAAACTATCAAAGATCCGTGGAACCTCTTCTGGGCTTTGGTCCAGCTCCTTTTCGGAGTTAGGAAAGTGCATGTGTGGGGAGGTGGTGTGAGGGAGTGGGTGGTGGGAAGGTTAGGAGAGAACGCTCTGCCTTACATCGGAGGGGCTGGGAACCGTGAGCTGGCACCTGGTTCCATGAAGGGCGGGTTCTGAAGACAGTAGAGCTATTTGAATGAGGTTTTGTTCAGACCTTTGTGCCCCTCAGTTTTCTCATCTGTGAAATGGGGAAGATCGTGTGTAACTTAATAAGACTATGGCAAAGAGTGAATGAGAGTATATAAATTATATATATGTATATATATATATTACAGATAATATACTTTCTTTGCCCCCCCCCCGGAACACTACATGGTGAATGCTAAGTAAGTATTCTTTATTATCCTGACTCTGATTGTGTGAGAAATACAGGCCTGGAGACATAGTTCCGTGGGCTCGATAACGTACTTGCTGTGTAAATATAGTCAATTATTTAATACTCTATTGTTACCATTTATTATTCTTATTAAGCATATATGTTTATCATATTATTATTTGTGGTTGGTTAAGCGGGATCTTGGAGCCTGCGTGCTCTCATCGGGCAATGGGGTAGGAACTTGCTGAGTTGCACCTTCCATGGGGTTGGATGAGATGGAAGTGCATGGTGGTGTGCTGGGGATTGAACACGTGCAAGGGCGGGACTCCAGGCAGGTGTGTGCTGGACAAACGCCCGGCTGCCCACCTCCAGGCCTCCGCTGCCCCCTGTGCCCTCTGTCCTCGAACTGTGATCCAGCCCTGGCACCCCTGGTACCCATCTGTGCTAGGAATCTGCGAGTGCCAGGAACTAGTACTTTCCTACAGGAAGCAAGGAAAGACACTGGCATCAATGCTTTGCAACTAGCGATGGTGCTCTGGGCAAATCATCTGACTGCTCCCTGGTGGGTGGGGTGAACCAGATGACGTGTGGGGAAGTTCAAAAGTTCTGTGACTCTAAGTTCCACGGAGTGCGGGCAGGTCTGAATGACAGACACTACATCCAGTTCTCTGGAGTCCCGGGACTAGTCCTCAGTTGGGACACAGAGGCTGTGATCCCCAATGGAGCTGGTTGGCTGCTGTGGTGGGTGTGCATGGACACCAGGGCATGCGTGTCATCCTGAGGGCCAAATCGGCAAGCCTGGTGCTCAGCCAGGGCCCTGGCCACGCACCAAGCCTCAATGGTAACCCACACACAAGCTCAAAGATAGCCCACATGGATATGTGCAATATACCAAGAACAAACGACCCTTCTGCTTGTGAGACCAGGGACTTAATCTGTCTGCCGGGGGCCCTAGGACACACTGTTACGTTTTCCTGAAAGATCTCTGGCTAAGGAGGGGACACTGGGTTCAACCAACTGTGTCAGGTGGGTGTGCGGCGTCCCTGCTTTGGACCTTGGCACCCTCATCCAAAAAATGGGACAGACAGTGGCTGAAAAAGATCAGTTCTGAGGCTCTTTTTAGCTCTGACATTCTACAAGTTCATTATTTCCTTTCCCCTAGATCCCTCTGGCGAGCAGCCCAGACTGAAGCTGGTCTCTGTGTAGGGCCTTTAGCTACTTTCTTACCAGGCCTTTCATTCATCTTCATTCTCCGAGGCAGGATAAATGGACGCTCTCAGCCACTTAGAGAACGCTTTTCTTCCATCTTTCTTCTTAAGAATTAAATAAATGAAAGCCAGTATGTAAAGTGCTTAGCACAATGCCTAGCTCATAATAATGTGTTCATGTGTATAATATATAATACGTATTATCTATATTATATATTCTCCTAATACATGTCTCATTTTAACTTTTTCCTCTAACCTAAATGTCTGTGCCATTTAAAATACCTTTTATTTTTTGAAATTGCAGGCTGCGTAGCTCACTCTTTGCAATCAAAAGGTTTCTTTAAAAAGCAGCTGTCACATTCAAGTTCACAGCAGGGTGGGCCCAGCCCCTTGGAGGGGCTCAGGGCTGTCCCAGACACTGACAAAGGCGAGACCCTGGCTTCAGGTGTGGCAGAGGCCCAGTGGCACATTTTCGGGAGATGCAGCCCTGGCTCGGTGGGACGTGAAAAGTTGGGATGCTGGGAAAGGAGGGGCAGCTTGCCTGCAAGTCCCCAAAACTCAAAATCCGACTGGCGGCCGTTGAATGAACACGTCCCAGGAGTGGTGTTCCAAGTGAGAAAACACCACGACGCCATCTCAGATGGGGCCTGAGTTGCTTCTCCGAGTGGGAGCCCCCCTCACATTTGCACAGAACACGCGATCTGGACCCCCATGTACCCATGTTCACGGGGGGAGGAAAGTGACAGGCATCTGCACACTGACTCTGCGGCTCCTTCCTCCCCAGATGCCCAGACGCATACCCTGCGGCCTCGCCTCTGACCCTCAGTACACACCTCAGCGGGGCAGAGCCCAGAGTGGAAATGGTTGCTCTTGATTTCGGAAGAGGGAATGCAAGCCCAAGAGGCTACAAAGAGGTGATGCTGGGGAAGGGGCCTGCGAGAGAGGCGGGTGCTGGCTGGAATGAGATTAGCAGCTGTGCTCCATGAACGCCTGGGTGTGGCTTCTGGAACTCTTGCACACTCACCCCTGGATGGGGACAGGGGACCAGGAACTCAATAGGCCTGGCCCCAGCCACCTGATGGCCTCCTTCAGGAGCTCCCCAGAGAGAGTGCACCATCTTTGTGCCTGTTCTAACCCTGCAAGCTTTTCTACTTATTCATAGAAAATGCTTTCACTGGCTGAAATGGTGAGGGGTGGGCAGTTAAGAGGGTCCCTATGTGGCAAGTCTCCCAATATCGGGCCTTACCTCCTCCGTAGCTAAGCCTTGGAATCACATCACACTCTGGCCACTGGCGAGAGGAGGGTGTAGGGGAGGAGGTGGAAAAGTTTGGAATGAATAGCCCAAGAGGGTCTTGCTTCTTAAGGAAAGAAGAGGAAAAAAGCCAGAAAAGGAGAGAGGAGAAGGAGAACGACTCTTTACTTAAGAGTGATAGGAAAGCCGATGAAAAGAGATGCTGGACGTGAATGTGAAAGACCTCATAGAAAAACCAGACAGGAAGCCAAAAGTGCCAGTGGGGGCTGGTGACGCCTTTCTGAAAATTGGAAAAATGTTCTCTCGGCCACTCTGGTGCCTCTGGCTAAATTTGTTCCATATTTGTGATTTGTGGCACTCGGGTTAAACTAGAGGCCGACCCTTGCTTTAAAAGGGTAATAACTTCCAAGGCCGGTTCAGATTGCTGTTGCCAATGGGACTCGAAGACAGACACCCTGTGGCTGACAGATTAGCAGGGTCCCTGGTGCCAGCCTCGAGAAGGAGGAAGCTGGGGAGAGTTGAGAGGGTGGGAGGCAGTAGACCAGAGAACGGGCCCCGTCTCACAGTCTTCCCTTCTCATTCACCAAGGATTTAATGAGCTTCCCTGCATGTCAGTCACCGTTTCGGGTGCCATTATCTTCGTTAATCTTCACCGAAACCCTGTAGTACAAATATTTTCTCTGTTTTACAGGTGAAAAATCAGGTGCTCAGACTACATTTCTTAAGGTAGAAAGGAAAGGTTTAAATTCTGTTCCGCCTGATTCAGAACCTTACTGCCAGCAATAAAACACGCTACGAGGGAGCTAGAAATGACTGGGGTATAAAATATGCTCAGGAGTGGCAATATTTATTGAGCAGGTTTGCGAGAACCAGGTTCTAGGCTTGGGGCGAATGATTCAGCCAGAGGCCCTGCCCTCCTGGAGCAAGGGGGGCACGGTGGGGGACCAGGCACCCGGCCAACAGGATGGTGGGTGTGTCGGCTGGTGTGAGGGGGTGTGAAGCGGAGGCATGGGGCTGGGCAGGCAGGTAGTAACACTGCTGGCCACCTGGGAGGGGCGTCAGGAGGGCCCCTCTGAGGGGGGCCCGGTGCACAGGGAGGGGTGGGACCAGACATAGGCAGACAACTGAGACATGTGCTCCATCAGCAGCTCTTGAGTTCCCCTCATGTTTCCAGCAAGGTGCTGCAGACTTCCACCCCTTATTCTGTTTGATGGAGACAATACCGTGGAGAAGAGGCCACTGTGGGCCCCTCACCCCCTGCCCCACTCCGGTTGATGAGGGAATTGGCAGGTGGAGAGATAAGCAACTAGCCAGAGGCAACACCTCTTAAGTGGCTTAGGAGAAATTTAAGCCCCGGTCTGTCCCATCACAGGTTTGGGCTCTGTTTTTTTTGGAGATGATGGAGGCCTCTTGGGTCAGTGTCACAGGGTCCTTTCCACGTTCAGCCAGGCCAGAGCCAAAGGGCAGGTGCTGAGCCCAGAAATAACTCTTATTCATAAAGCCAGGGCCAGCCAAGGCCAAGACCAAGAGAGCTTAAAAAAAAAGTGTGTGTTCCAGAACGTTTGCGAATGACAGCGTGTGCAGGGGGCGCTCACCGTCGCAGGCACTGTTCCAGCAGGTGCTGTCCCAGTGCGTTCCGTGAACTGACCTGCGTGTCTGCATGGCCTCCCCGTGACGAAGGTACAATCCTCTCCCCAGTTCGCACATGAGGAAGCCCGAGAGGAGGCTACCTCGCCCAATCGGACACAGCATATGAGCCAGAGCAAGGGCTTACTACACTCAGGCAGGCAGCCTGGAGCCAGCGGGCACTCACTGTGCCCAGCCTGCAACCAAGGTGGGGGCTGAAGACGGGGTGGGGTGTGCTAGGCCCCCGGGAGGGGGGAGTGGAGCTGCCGCTAAGTCAGGCTGAGAAACAGAGGGTGGAGGGTCAGGGACAGACCAGAATGGCCTGTGGCCCCTCGTGCCTTTACCCTGCTGCTGGGTGCAAAGCAGCGCAGACGGCAGCTGGAGGAGCAGGAGCCTCGTCTCTCCCATTGGGGGGAGGCCTCGGGGAGAAAGTGGGGGCCGGGATCGGAAATCTGTTAGACGGACAACACAAAAACCGACGAAAGCTCAAACAAGGTCTCCATTTCCCACTGAAAGACGGAAGGAGTGGGTACAGGGCTCTGAGAAGAAAATGAGAGTATGAAGTTTGTGAGAAAGGAAAGCCGTGCCCAGGGTAGTGGCGGAGGTGGGGAGGGAGCAGGGGAGGATGGCAGGTGGGTCTGGAAGGGGGAAGAGTGAGGCATGGGGGGTACTTTGGGCCCTAGGCGGCCAGAGCATGCTTGGTCCTGGAGCAGGAAGGGCACTTACATGGGCCCCACCCTTGCCCCTGTCCCCTGAGGAGGGGAGGGGCTGACTTCCTCCCATCTCACCCTTTGCTGCGCTGAAGGAAGACATCTGCTTGGCTCTTGCTAATTTAGGGAAGCCTGGGCCGCGCTCGGGGTAGATAACGATGCCTGCCAGCTGGCAGATAGGCTGGGGACCCAGGCATTCCATCGCCCTGCGGGCTGCAGCGGCCCCATCACCCCGTATGCCCCAGCCCCCCAGCAGAGGCAGTGGGCAGGGTGGGGGTGGAGTTTCTGTTGCCCCCTCCCCCCACAGGCTCAGGCTGAGCCTCCAGAACTGTAGGGGGACTTGCTCATGGCCCTCCGAGCCCAGGGTGCTCAGGCAGCAGCCAAGGCTCCCATATGGAGAACAGGTTCCAGACGAGGAACACTGGGGGTCCGGCAAGGGTGGGAAGAACAGATTTGCCAGGATTGGGCATGATGCCTGGGATTGCCATTTTTACCCCGGGGGCACCCCACAACAGGGCACCAGAGCTCCAAAATGCCTGTGGTGACAGGTCTCAGACACAGTGTCTTTCCAGGTGGAAGCCAGGTGACCCGGGCTGGCTTCAGAACCAGTGCATGCCCTGGGGCAGGGCCACCAAGAGCCCCCTACGCTCTATGGTCTTCTGTGCCCACACAGCAGTAGCTGCTGTTCCCAGGCCTTCTCTCTGCAGTCCCCCAGGAAAGAACTTGGGCCTCCCACCCTTCCCAGCAGACTGACCAAGAGGGAGGTATTTGTCTTTCTTCCCTGTACCCAGTGCCACCTTTACTCACCCCCCACTTCCATTCCTGCTCCCTGCCCCAAGCACTAACCTGTTCTAAGTGTTCCTCTCCCAAGCCAAAGGCAACCCCCGGAGGACCTCCCCTTTCCCCCCAGACACCTTAGGAAAGCCGAGGGCTAGTGCTCACTAGCTTATGAGGAGCAGACTGTGGCAGAGGGGTTTGTCTGCAAGAGCGGATCAGGGGCTAAGAAACCCAATAACTGACGTCGGTCCCAATAACACTCCTCGTATGATAAACCAATCAACCTGTATTTTGTGGGTATCTGCTGGGTCCTGAGGACTTCATCCACAAGGACTGAATGCAATGTGATCCGGGGAGTGAGGAGAGAGAGGTGAAATTCTGTTTTCTATTCTCAGTCTTAGATGTCTCTCCCATGCATGGTCTCCATCCAGCAACCACCGTGTCCACACAAATGGCTCCAGCTTCATGTCGCCAAGCCCAGGCCTCTGAGCTGAGCCCCACAGGCATAGTCCACCCACGGCCTGGTCATCACTATTATGATACATACTCACACCCTCCCCAAACTGAACATGTCCAAGACCAGATTCACCCATCAGCCTCTCTTCCTCTCTCCCCTCCAAATGGCCAGTTCCCAACATTTGGCATCCTCCTGGCTACGGCGATCTTTTCAGCTCTTTCTTTCCCCTGTGCCCGTTCTTCTCCAGGGCAACCCAGATCCCCTGCTTTCTGGGTATGAAACACCTGGGTGCCCTGGCGCACAGCAGGGTCAGGCTGGGCTCTGTCTCCTGAACCCCCATTCTTTGGGGTCCACATAAAGAGCCACACAAAGGGCCACACAGAGACTTCCCATGTGACATCTCCCCTAATTTCTCCCAGGTGAAAGGACCCCTCCTTCCTCTGGGTTTCTGTAGGCCTCAACCCAAACCCCTCTGTTAGCCCCTTTTTGCACCCCTCTTTCAAGTACGGGTCTCAAATGCCTTTGTCCTGAAATATTCCTGGGGCAGAAGTAATGGTGCCTCTGCCACAAACAGTTCTTCCATTCCGGATTTCTCCTTCTATCGGTGGGGGTACTGACTGGTGCCTTCTCAGACCCCTCTCATTTCATAGGCGTGGGGCACACTTCCAGCTTCCTGGCACTTGCCATCTCAGAGGCCAGTTACTGCGAGCATTTTATGGAAAACCCCCATGAAACCATGGGGGGAAATTCCTGGAGGTGAGAGACAGGGCATCGGAGTCAAACAGCCGAGCACCCAGTCCTGGTTCTGTACTTAGTCCGTAGGTGACCTCCATCAAGCCCCCTAACCTTTCGGAGCCTTAGCTTCTCCTTTTATCGATAGAAGGGTCATGCTTGCCTTGCAAGTTTCACCCATAGACCTCAGTCACCTCCAGTTCTGCACATGCTGTGCTGTCTGCTTAACAGTGTCCCTCACTCTTTGTGGCCTCCGCTCAGATGCCACGCTTGTCTGGAAGTCCCCCCCCCCCCCCGGTCCTCACAGACCAGGTGGGCTCTCTTGTCTGTGTGTTTGTTTATTCCATTGCATGTGCCCATGTCTCAGCCTGCACCCCCAAAACTGAGCATCTTTCTTGCCCCTCCACCACCTTTGGGGAACTAGAAACTCCATGGGGACAAACACCGGGAGTTGTTAACCATCACCCTGCCCCCCCGCCGTCTTTGTCCTGCTCAATTCACTTTTGCTCCAAAGAAAGTTGAAAAAAGTAAGCCGTATTAGGTAAGGCATTCATAATGTGGAAATTCTGAAGAGAGTGTCCGCAGTTTACTGAGTGCATTTTGCAACAACTCAGCTCCTCCCGTTGCCAGCTCCATCCGAGCACTGCAATGGGCACCAGGCAGCAATAGCTCTGGGCACAGCAGCTGAGTGGTGCGCCTTCTGCACCAACGTTAGCGCCCGATAGTTCTCAACTTCCTGAGCTTTACAGCCAGCGCGGTATGTGGGAAACTACCCAAGTCACCAAGAGAATTTGTTTTCTGGTCAACAATAGCAATGTCCGGTATGGCGCCCAGAGTCATAAATAATTTATTGTAAAAAAAAACTCAGCCCTATATAAATTCATTATAACAGTCTAGATGCTTTATTATGAATATAAAAAAGTAGTGGAGGTGCTCAGTCTTCTGGACACCATCACTTCTGGGGTGCACACTTACTGTAAGGAGTGGTTAATAATGTCAGCCCCACAGTCAGGTGGCCGGTGTCCCCAGCCCACCCCTGCTGTTTACCAGCTGTGCAATCATGGGTGAATTGCTTCATCCCCTCTGTGCCTCTATTTCTTGGTCTATAAAACAGTAATGTTTGCATGTGCATTACAGGGTTATTGTATGGGGCTTAGAGAGCGTCTGACCCCTGGTAAACACTCCATACAAGTGCTAGCTATTGGGATTTGCTAGGGGTGAAGCAAACATGAGAAGACCGTTTGGAGGTGGTCACTTTTCCACCCCCTGCCACCCCTGTGGTTCTGTGTCTCTCTAGCAGCCCCAGCCCTCAGCGTTCCCGTTCAGTAGGGAGGGGGCAGCATTATCCACATTTTACAAACAGCGCCATTCAGCCATAAAGAAGCAAGACGTCAAGTGGCAGCCTAAAAGTCGAACACAACTTCGTAGATGTGAGTACAAGCATTCTTCTCAAAAGGCCATGAGACTGTACAGATAAAGCTGAGTGTGAGACATCCCCCAGGAGCCTGTGAGCAGTGACCCCCGATGGCCCTTTTCTGCTGCTGTTCTCCTTGGATGCGCAACGAAGTCGCTTCTCGCTCCACCTCTGATGCTCTCAGGCTGTGGTTTTCAGATTTTTTTTTTTTACCAGTTAAAAAAAAGCCATTGTAGGGCATTTGACCAGGTGCTGGCTGGATACCCTCTCTTCGGTTCCCCACAGTCCCTGACTCCTTAAGCACTCCCTTCCTGGGTTGTCATGGGTATAGACATGCCTCGCCTAGCTGTACACCCTGATGCTTTGGAAGGTGTCTGCCTGCTGAGGTGGGACCTGGAACGCACTGGGAACCCCCCACAAGAAGACTCTGGCTATAGAGGACCCTGTCTGTGCGGAAACAGCCCCCAAGAGGTAGTGGGTACCAGGAACAGCTGAAATCTGGACTGTTCAAGAGGATTCAGGAGGCGTTCCTCTTCTGTCCACTAGGGGGCTGCTTGTAGGGGGATGGAAAAAACGGAGGCTTAAAAAAAACATGCTGCTGAAATTTCAGCAAGAGGGGGAAAAGAGAGAGCGCGTGAGAGAGAGAGAGAGAGAGAGAGAGAGAGAGAGGAAGAGAGAGAGAGAGAGAGACAGCAAAGCAGTCCCAGGCTTCCTCGTCTCCTTCACGTCAGAGGCAGGAACCGACTGGCTCCGCACGCAGAGACGGAGGAAGGCGCAGACACCGAGCGGGAGCCCAGGGGTCCCTCCGGACCCTAGGAATTACTACGAGCGGAGCGAAGGCGCCTGACTTTTTGATCTTATTTTGGTTGCCTTCTCGTCCTCCTTCCACTCCAGCCCTGCCAGCTTGGGTTTCGTTTCTTTCCCGGAGCCTCCTCTCTTCCTCCCAGAAAAGGAGACAGGGAAGAGAAGGGAGAGAGAGGTGGGCTTTCTAGGTGAGCGCATCCAGCCGACACAGGCAGGAACCGCCTTCGCGCTCCCCCGCCGACCACCCGCAGCCCCGGTGAGTCCAGCGCACTTGCTCCTCGCGTTTCCGCGCTAGCGTGATTTCAGCACCACGGAGAGCTACGAGATGCATGTCTGTCCCTGTGGGTCTGCGTATGTTCCTGCAAGGCGTTTGCCACTAAGGTTCCATCTATCTCTCGGCTGCCAGCGCAGCCGGACTCTGCGTAGGGGAAAAGGGCAGAGAACTATGTCCACCGAATTCAAGGGGGAGGCGGACTCCGGCCTTAGCGGGGTGCATGTGCGTGCGTGTCTTATGCTGTTGCATAAGACAGGTGAGGTCTGAGCTAAATCGGCTGTTGGTTTCTGCGTTTCTCTTTCGGTAGGGCTGATCTTTTTCTATGTAGATAAGAGGGAGGGTTTGGGGCATTAGTCATGCATCTTTAACTCTTTCCTGACGAGCTATTCATGGTGGAAAAGTGTTGCAAAGGAAGTCTGGGGGGTGGGTGGCAGTGGAGGCAGAGTTAAAAGTTATGCTCTTTTGACAGAGGTTGGAAGAGGTGGTTTTTATAATGTCAGTTTTCCCCGGGATTCTCTGGGCTCTTGCTGTGGGAAGAGACCAATCCAACCTTTTGCTTCCTCTCCTGCTATGGATCCGTGGCAAGTAGACAGGTGCGACAGGTGAGCACCAGGATGTGGTGGTTTGGGGGGGCTGAGGACCCCTGACCCACAGGGGTGGGAGAGTGGCTTGAGCCATGCAGAGGCTGGCCGATGTGGATTAGACTTCGTTCGCAAGGAGGCAGGAAGTGCCTTCCACTCTGCTGTCATCCTTTGCTACGTATGGTTGAGGCCAGCAGCTGCTCTGCCCTGTTTTATGCCAGTGAGAGACGGCTCATAAGAAGGGAGAGGAGAGGCAGGAGGTGACCTCTGACTCGGGAGGGCTCAAAGTAGTGTTATGTCCTTCAGCACGGAGAAGCCCCACGAATGGGCTCGTCATGACTTTAAATCTCATTGCGACTTCTTTTCCAAAGGCACCGCTCGCTCTGTCTCCTCCGCTTCCTGCCTCGCTGAAACACATTCAATCAATTCTTCGCCTCTGCCTTGGGTTTGCCTTGGAGACACTATCTGCTCGCCCCCCACCCCACCCCTTCAGTTTTCCCCACCTCTGCTTGGGTGGGGCCATTCAACAAGTGATGCTTGGGACCTCCTTTGATCATCTGAGTCTGCATGTAACCAGCCTCCCAAGCGGGCTGTTTAAAGGTTCTGGTCACTTTCTGTAAGAGGAGAGACTGAAGGGGCAGGTTCACTCCTTCCAAACCCCAGTAAGCAAACTCGGCAGCCTGGGCTCTTCTTCCAAGCTGAACAAAATAATCCCTGGCTTTGGGTTGGAAGCCTTCTGGGTGAGAGAGAGAGACCTGAGTGGCACGGCATCACTGTTGTTCATTTTGCTTTGTGTTAACTGCGCTAGTGGTTGGACGCAGAAACCTTAGCATCCCAGGATGCAGTGAGGAGTGGAGCACAGTCAGAGGTTTTAGGGGTGGGGAAAGGGAGGAAGCAGAGCATTGGAAACCAACACTGACTCATTCATATCCCCACTCTCCCAAGTCCTCCCACCCTTAGCATCTCTGAGTTTGAGCCAGAGAGTAGGTGGATTTCTACATGGCATGGCCCTGAAGGCTTAAACAACAAAATTCATGTCCTTGACTCGAGCCCTATCCCAAACCACCATTTATTCCTGAAGTCACCGTACTTAATGGTCATTGTCTCATCCCAGCCATGCCTTTAAATTCTCTCTGAAGCAAGTGCTCAGTATTATTACTGGGTCTATTTAATAATTGGGTTGGCAGAGGCTTTGGAAGTGCTAGGCCAGAGGTAGTGAAAGTGGCAATTAGAACGTTGGGTCTCCACCTGCGTCATCACCTGCGAGGTGCAGAGTGGCTCTCGTGGGAGACCACGACAGATTGCTCCCCAGCAGGTACGCTCGTGCCCAGAGGCTTTCGGTGAACTCAGTGTGGAGCAGTGGCATCCCTCTGGTGAAGCTTGAGAATCAGCCAGGAGCCTCAAAGTGTTGCTGGCCTCAGCTTCTCGGCCAGGAAGGTGGCCCGGAGCCAGGTGCAGAGCTCTCTGGGCTGGCCTTGAAGAAGGAAGCCCAGGCTGGTGGTCCCTGGGCTGAACTGAAGCCACACACCTGAGCCACACTCACCATGTCCCAGGAATCCCAGCTGGAGGCACCCTTCTGGGGCCTATTGCCACGGGTGTCTTGGCTATAGGTGTTCAACAACTCTTCTCCTCGGAGCTTCTCTGGGAGCTGCTCCATGGGGTCTCCTGCAGCTCAGAATATGGGAGGGTGTCTAAGGGGCAGAAGACAGCTGGGCTCTGAGCACCTAAAGAACCCCTCGTGGAGGAGCGGGGGATGGGTGCACACCCATCTCGCATACGACCCCTTGCGTTCCTGGCAGCCCTCACCCTCCCCGGTGGCCAGCCTCTGGGAGACAAATCCACTGTGTTCTGGCCCAGCCCTCACTCCCAGGGCAGGAGAGACTGCTGGTTGCCTCTGAGATCCGAGGACACAGCAGATGTGGGGAAGGGTGGGGGAGGGAGGAGGCTGGCGCCCTGCCCTACCTACCCTCCACAACCATGGGTTGCCCTCTCTCACCCAGAGAGCACTGCTGCGGCTGAAAAAATAATCCAGGTGTAGTTTGCGTATAAATGCATTGATTCAAGTATTCAGATTAGGAAGTGTTGGTGTTTGTGTTCACCCATTTCACCTCTGCCTCAAACAGGGAATACAAAAGTTCCCTTGTGCTTCTTTGCAATCAATCGTTCCCTCCCCCTCCCCCACCACTTTCTGACTCCTATCACCGTAGCTTCCTCTGCTACATTTTGTCTAAGGTGTCATAGGTGTGCCATGCAGACCCTAGACTTTAAAGAAAACGTTTCAGAATTCTGAGAGTACTCTCACGAGGTGGGTGGCAGGCCGGGTGGGGGAGGGGTGCTTTTTTGTCCAAGTTTATGGTCATGGTGTTGGAAAGTCAAGCGGTCATTTCAAGTGTGTGTGGATGTGTGTGTGAGACACAATCAGGTCCAAAGAGGAACCACAGAAGCCTGTACAGGACCCTACATCTGAGCTGACCTGAGTTGTTTGATGGTGAAGTCCATGGACATGATGTTACAATCTCTACTAAAAGCTTGGAATGTGTCATTCAGGTGGCTGGGCATGGGTCATCCCACCTGGGGTTCCAGGATGCAGGAGTACCCGTGTGAGGTTACTAGGGGAAGAGAGAGGGGAGTTCACTGTAACAGTGCTTATGCCGTGAACTTCAGCCCTGCCCGCAAAGGTTGTGGCTAAGATGGCTGTTTCTCCTCATTGAAAAGTGGCTTGAGAACGGGAAGACACTTTGCAGAGACTCAGGGGTCCCAACACACTGTCACAGCTCCGCTAGAAATGTCTGCGTTCATCCTTCTTCCCTCCCAGCTTGTAGGGCGGGGATTCTCTCTCCTAATTTACCGTGAAGAAGCAATAGAGTTAGCAGAAGGCTTTGATGACTTTAATAAACACACACACACACACACCCCTACACAACCAGTCCTGACACCTCTGTAGATGCCCTATGTCCAGAGCGTGTTAGAGATGGGGCCTTTTGTGCACAATTTAGGTGTGAGGTCCTCAACTCAAAAACTCAGAGTTTCTGGCAGATCAAACAGCAAATCAGAATCTCTAGTAGACCTCCGAACTTGACCAAGCAGATCAGAGAACTGTTTCCATGCTTGGCAGATAAACTGTCCTCCGCCTCGCTTCCCTCAGAGCCTTTCCCAGGCATCTTCTTCCAGGCGCTGGCCCTTTCTGGGATCGCCCCGCCCCTGGGGGGGGGGGGCACTCCTTGTTCCGAATAAGTGACCTCATTTGTGGGAAGCGCCATCCTGAGTCAGCTCTCCCAGCTGGCACCCCTGAGTGGAGCGTGGGTTGCTAAGCCACCAGGTCACGGCAAGTTAGAAGACAGCCCCAGTGAGGATTCCCTCGTGTCTAGGCAGAAGCTCGTGCAGCAGTGCAGAATCTGAACGCTCCTCACAGGGCCCGTTCCAGTACGGGCTCTGGGAGAAGTGCAGAGACATCTCGGCCTAGTTTTGACGATAGGCTGTATTAATACAGATCAGATGAGATCCCTGTTTCACTGGAGTTCATCTGGAGAGCAAACTCAGTGGGAAGGGGAAGTTGGAACTGAGGTGTTTAAAAGCTGTTTCCAACTGTCTGTGAGAATCGCCGCCTCTTGACCTTGGGACATGACTTTGGACTAGAATTGGACTGATACTTTAGAACACAGCAGGTAACCAATATGTCAGTTGGGAAAGGAAACCTAAGCAGACTTGCTCCCTTCTCTTTCCTCCCTTTGTTGTCTGGTGATGAAATACATATAACATTTACCATTTTAGCCATGTTTAAGCGTACGGTTTAGCAACATCAAGTCCATTCGCATTGTTGTGCAACTATCACCGCTGTGCATCCCCGGAAGGCTTCTAGCTTTGCTTTAAACAACAGGGCTCCATTCCCCTCCCCTGGCCTCTGGCGACCACCACTCTACTGCCCATCTCCACGAATCTGCCTCCTCTAGGTACCTGGTGTAAGTGGAATTAGACCATAGTTGTGCGTTTGTGCCTGACTCACGGCACTTAGCAGAAGGTTTTCAAAGTCCATCCAGGTGGCAGCCTGTGCCAGAATTTCCTTTTCAGGTCGAGTAACATTCCATTGTCTTCGCCACATGTTGTTTGTCCTTTCGTCCACTGATGGACCTTTGTGTTGCTTCCTCTCTTCCTCCCTTAACTGTGGACAATTCCCTCAGCTGTGCCTTCCAGCCAGGAGGGACAGGGACACTCTCTGGTTACGGCTCTCCCTGCGGATGAAGTTCTTGCCTCTGCCTGTGAAGACCCGGCAGGCGGCCGCCTCAGGGCAGCTCAAGGAGGACCAGCGGGTTGGTGCACCCCCCACAGCCGATTGCGTGGGATCTGGCTCCTGCACCCTGGCTCCCGGCCCTCATTGTTGTCTGTGCGACAGGCACGGTTCAGGTAGACTGGGATCCTACACTTGAGCCCCAGTCTTACCCCAGAGAGGTGTCGGGAGACAGAGAGAGGCCAGCCCTCCTCTTGGATGGCACATTTCTGGGTGCTTCCTGGCATATGGGTGACAACGTGAGACGCCACAAGAGAAGGAGTTCTGGGGTCAGTGACACATGAGCAAGACACTCATCACAGTTTTCTGAAGGAGTCTCAGCCTGATCTCCTGGGGACTTCTGTCCTTAATACAGGCACTGCCCAGCTCCCCGGACCCCCACCCCTGTCGGCTCCTGTAATGGCATCTGTAATTGCACTCTGGCTATGGATGACTCCGTAAAAGGTCAGTACCAGGACCCAGGAGGAATTCATGGTGCTTTTCATCTAGATGAGTTCTCCTACATGGTAGGAAGGAAAGAGAGAGGGACAAGCCTGGAACATGGATCCCAGGACAGCACTAACCCAGAGTGGCTAACATCTGACAACAGCTTAGGCGACATGTCTGGGCTGGAATTTGGTCTCTGATCCTAGTCCACCTGAGAGCTCACAATCCTGGGTCCCGAAAGCTTAGGTCAGTCTAGTGGGTGACGACAGCACTAGCCAACATTGCCTGAGTGTCTGCTGCAAGCTTAGTCAAGGGCTTGGCACAGAGAATGCCCTTAATACGTTTCGTTGTTATTACTGTTAAGAAGCACTTTAAATAACTCCTATCATTTAGTGGCTAAAACAATATGACCTACACCCATCTTACAGGTGAGGACACTGAGGCATAGAGATTTCACTGGCTCATTCACCTTTTCCCAGCCAACAGGTAACAGAGCAGGAATTCCAACTCAGTTCTGCAGCCTGTGTCTTAAGTGCTCCCTTCCATCTTCATCTGGTGATTAGTGATGGCTCCCCTGTGCCCCTCCGCCCCCAACCAAGCACCGTTAGAGGAATTTCGAATCTTGCATTCATGCTAATCTTGTACGCAAAAAATCCAGGTGTCTCTCCCATAGGATCACATGTGGGGTCCTGGAGAGCCCAGCATAGGCCTGGCACCCAGCAGGGCCCAGTCCAACTTTTTAACATGCTGTTGATTCTGCTCAACTTAAGTAGAGAAGCTCCCTCACTGTTTCTTTTGTTTAGAAATAATGACAGTAGTAATAACTGTTACTCATGGGGCGTTCACTGCATGCCAGGCACTGCGCCAGGTGGGGCACTGTGGCCTGGCTCTGGGTTCTCACGGTGACGGGAACAGGTAACTCCCATCTGTGGGAGGTTGCTGCGTGGAAGGTACCGAGCTAAGTGTTGTGTGTCCCTTCTGTTCAGTTCCCACGGCATCTCGGGAGGAAGGTTGGCAAGGAAAACCTCCTGCAGGAAATCAGAAAGGGAGACCCTGGTCATAGCTTTTTCCTTTGAAGATGACAGGGGACAGAAGGCACAGATGAGGGAGACAAAGCTCCTGAGTTCAGAGAGCCTAAGTAGCTTGCCCGACGACGCACAGCTAGCAGGGGTCATCAGTGAGGGGACTGGTTTTGAACCCAGTCTGTTTGCATGGAGCCCAGGCTCATGCCCTCCTCTCTGCTGCTTCTGTCTTAGCCACACCCTGTCCCATCCTGGGCCACACCTGCAGCAAGACCTAAGGGTTTGTTACCAGCACACTTGGCTTCCAACTCCTGCCCCCACCATGTCCTGACCTTGTGACCTCGGGCCATGACTTCACCTGTCTTAATCTGAGGGTCCTCATCAAAAGCCTGTCTACCACGCTCCCCACCCCCAGAAAAAAACCCACATCTTCTGTAAGGGGTTTTAACGTGAATTCCATGGGGCACAAGTACAAAGTGCCTGAGACAGTGCCTGGCAGGGGACACTTGCTGTTCCCTGTGCCTTGGGGACTGGGTGCAGCCTGGGGCCTTGGCGCTTTAACCAGCCAGCACTGATCTGGGCTGACCTGGGTTTTATATTCCCCTGAAGTGCTAATGGGCTGGGCTGGCCCCTATTTTACATCACCTTGATCTTCAGAGCATGTGTTGGCTATTTTCTCTCCTCCTCCTCCTCCTCTATTACCCAGAGCCTGGCAGGCCGATATTTAAAATATCTGAAAGATGCCTCTTGCCAATTAATTACCTGGAAATTGCACTAGGCTGAAATTAATCTGAGCCTTAAGGAGACACCAGGTTTTTGAGCCTGTTCCACAAGCAGCTGGAGACCGTGAACCTCAGGAATCCTGTTCTCTAGCCTTCCCCTCCCTCGAGAGTCTGCCGTTCTGCGTTTTATTTATGAAACATTTCCCCTTCTTTTATAATTATGTTTTCCATAAGAAGAGCATCCACAGCCACCTCCTGGCTGGGCGAGAGTAATTGTTTGAATTTTTTGACTGTGTGCAATTTCCAAGGCTTGAGTTTATATAGATTACCTTGAATTTATCTCCGCGAGCGCATCAGGAGAGAGCTGCTGCCTGCCTCGTGAAGTATGGTGAACCTGTAGCCACCGAGCGCCCGCACCTGTGTATGGTCTGTTTCTCTAAATGGATTTACGTAAAATAGATTCATTAATAAACCAGGTTTTGCCAGCCTGTCCTGCTGCCTCCTATGAGCTTGTCAATACCAAGGTCAGCAGTGGAGCCCTGGCGGAGGGACTGGTGCGGAGAGGAAATCAGCTGACAGCCCCATGCGCTCCACCTCCTCACAGCGACAGCTGGCCAGCTGTGAGCCAGCTGCGAGCCAGGGGTGCGAGGAGCCTGTAGACGGGGACAGGCGGCATCGGAGCGGGGAGCCCTGCCAGCAAGAGGGGGTGGCCCTGAATACCAGAGGACGGGCCTGCCAACGGTTGCGTGGGCAAGAGCAGAGGCCACACAGTCTGTAAGTGGGCTTTCTCCTCTCGGTGACCCAGTCTGTGCCACAGGGCAATGATACCCATAAACCTCGCCATAAAGCCTGGTGTTCAGAACCGTAAATATTTAGAGGTAGAAGTGAAGTCGAACGCTGGCGAGACTCACTATAAAAGCAGAAGACTCCATCTGTAGCTAGATTTCGGGTGCAGGTGAGTGCACCCAGAGCCAAGGAGCCGGTGGGAGAGGCCCCCACCCTGATGCCTTCCCCTGATACTCGAGGTCTGTTTAAACGCAGCCAGGAGACAGAGAGAAGGGAAGAAGCACTGCCAAAATCAACCAGCTTTAGTCAGGAGTCTGGCTTTAAATAAAACCATTTTAGGGAGATTGGCTTTTTTCCCCTCTTTTTTTGTTTTGTTTTCAGGGTCCATTTGCTGTGTACATTCAAACAGAGAAGGTCATTTGTTTTATTGTGGTAAAACATCCATAACATAAAGTGTATTATTTGGGCCTCTTTGAAGTTTACAGTTCAAGGGCATCAAGTGCGTTCATGATGTTGGGCAGCCGTCACCACCAGGGGTCTCTTTGGAAAGAAGCCCAAGTTTGGGGGTGTCCACTTTTCTTCCAGCAGTGAGACCACACGACGGAGAGAGCTCTATAGTTGTCCGACCACATCATTTTTAATTCGCAGCACTGGCAAAGTAGCACCTTTTAGCTACTCAGCCTGGTGGACAGTCAGCAGTAAGTACCACAGTAACACCCCCCAAAGCGCTGCATTTATGCAGGAATCAACGATGTTAGGCCCCGGGGGTACTCACTCATCATTGCAAATCAAGCCAGTGAGAACTTGGGCATTTTTTGTGTTGTGTTCAGTGGGATGATGTTGGTTCAGAGGGTTGTGCAGGTTTCGGGGAGGGTGGCTTTCCTACTGCCTGCGCGGCTGCTGGGTTTCCGCTTGTCATCGCTGGAGATGCAACGGGGCCTGAGACTGAGAAGCTGGCCTGGGCCGGCCCCAGCCGGGCTGTCTCCGCTGCCCACCCCACACCCCCCACTGCCTGCGCTGGGCTGGCAGGAATGCTGAGCGAAACCCTATCTGACAAGGGTGCGGATCCTTGGGGCAGCCCCATACTGCCTGTGGGGCCTTGAGGACGTCACGTGACTTCTTAGAGCCTCCGTTTCCTCCCCCGTGAAGTAGGATAAGTCGTTCCTGCCTCTCGGAGCTGCTGTGTGGGTGCAGTGAGGTGTCACTTTGTGCGGGAGGGCGCATCACAGCCCCCCGCACACAGAGGTGTTCGGTCAGTAGGATTCTTCCTTGATGGAGATGTCCACGGCAGAGGGCTGCACTTGGCGAAAGGAGATCAGGGCTCACGTGGCTACTTTGACATATATTCTCCCCACACAATGGGCGAGACCCCACGTGACCTGAGACTGGCTACAGGAGCAAGTGCCTTTGGGAGACAGTGCACTTGAACCTGGCCCTCTTTTCCTTTCCATACCCAGGATCCTCAGTCCTGCAAAGGCCTCAGGGTCACAACCTCCAGTGCGGGTGAAGGACTGGATAAGAGGGCTCTTATCTCCCTGGAGATGCCCCTGTGGTGGGCCTGTCTACATCCCTGTAACTGGCGCCCCGGAAAGACCAGGGCAGCCGTGCTGCCCACCTGGAAACAGGTCCCTAAGGAGTGTGTTCTTGGGTCACTAGGGATACCTTCCTGTATCTCACTGTCCAGAGCTCAGCAGATCATGCCAAGGGCTTGGCGTTCTCCAACCATTCTTCACCCAAGGAAGGGGCCAAGTGGGATCTTCAGAAGGAGAGAGAGGAGAGGGCGTGTTGGATCTGGACCCCGATATGTACTGAGTGGGGTTGGGAGGAGACTGCCATCAGTCTCTCTCTCACTACAGATGGTCTGAGGCACAGAATAAGTGATTAAAATGCAGAGTAAGACTGTGCCAGGCCCTCCGCCCACCCCACTCCCTTTCTATTTGAATTTTATCAGCTTAACTCAGGGAGAATGGAAGGTTCAGGCGGCCATCCGTGGAGCCGGGGAGGGACAGGGAATAAAGCCACCAGAGAGGGTCTCGAGTACTTCCTGGGCGGGCAGCATCCTCCCTCCCACCCCACCAGGGTCCCCTCCCAGACCCCTGCGGCACCTCTTCTCTGTGATTGGAGCTCTCTCTGCGCATGCACGTGTCCATTGCTTCTGGGCTTTTGAGGTGGGGAGCCTGGGGGGCTCTGGTGACCACATTTGACAGAGAGCCCCAGGGAGCCCCCCTGACACCCCCAACTCTGCCGCAGCGAGAAACGTGGGCGGAAACCTGGCTCCTGCTTTTTAAACATTTGGCCCTTTATTTCTTTAGGTGAAAGATTGCCGTTGTTTTGCTTACTGTATTATCACTTAAAAATTAAATTGATTGGGGTAACATTGCTTAAGAACAGCACATACGTTTCAGGTGTACAGCTTTGTAATATGACACTGGATGGGCAGGGCGACTCATACTGTTTAACTAGGGAAGGAGCAGCCTGTGCAAAGGCCCGGAGTCAGAGGGAGTGTGGGAAGGCAACGGAGAAGAGTGATGTAGCTGGGCGCCCAGTCATGGGGTCACGGTGGTGGGTGGTGAGAGTGGCGGGAGACTGGGCTGAGGAAGGAGATTAGAATTTGGGCCTTCCTGTTGAGGTGCCCCTGGGGAAAATTAGCAGCAGCCTGGTGCTTTAGGTATGAGACCTTAAGCAACATCGTAGGGTGCAAGCCTGCTGTCTCTTATCAGAAAATTAGAGGCACAGCCTAACCACATTTTATTTGCTGCTGGGGTATTTTCTTTTTATATTAATTGTATCTTTTACTGTAAGATCTCCAAGCCAGAGAATGATGGCTGGGACCTGGAGGGGGGGGTGGCTGAGACCCTCTATGTCCCCCATCTCTGACAGAATATTGGGGGGCATGAGGCCTGTTCTCAGCCACCCTTGGTGCCTCCCATGGCAAGGACACTGCTCCACTTGGCCACACAGAGGTTGGCGGCCAGTCTGTCCAGTGAGAATGAGGAATAGAGAACAAAAGCAAGAGAGGCCCCAGGACCAGAATCCTCGAAGGTGCATTCTGTTGGCTTTAACCGTGGCCTGTGTCTCAAGTGAGGAAAATCGGTTGCTCTGTTCCTTCGACTCCTTCTCTCTTGGAAGGAGGTTGCTGCTGGGCGGCTGCCCTGCCAGGTCCGCCGCCCAGCAGGGGAAAGTGCTTTCCTATTGATTGGTGTGTCTGCAATTCAAATGGGGGTATTTATCCTGCGGCTGTGAGCACCTAATAAAAATTTAAATGATCGTTTAGAAACACCAGAAGGGAGGAAAAAAAGCTCCTCAAGGAACAACCTCAAAAGGAAAGTAAGAAGACAGCCACACGCAATCCCAGGCATCAGGAGTGCTGGGAGACTAGGAGGGTGAGGCTGGCCCAGTGGGGGGGCCTCATGCCCTGCAACTTCTCTGTTCAAATGCTTCTCCCTCCCACCCCACACCTTCCCAGGTTCCATGATTCCGACCTCTGACCCTGGCCTCATCACTCCTGGGCAGCGGGGCTTGGGCCAATGACAGACACTTCTCTTTGAGCCCTCCTGTTGTAGACGTCAGAGGAAACAGTGGCGTCACATATGCAACGCTCTCAGAACAGTGAGAGCACATAGTAGGTGCTCAACAAAGGTTTCCTTCCCCTTCACTTCTCCCCTATTTGAATTCTTCCTTAAAAGCTATGCCCTATCGCCTGTTAAAATCTGATTGCAGCCCGCTGCTATCTTCCTGGAAGGCTTATGTCTGACCCACTGCATCACGGCCACCTGTAAATGACTGATAGTGGACTAATAGGCAAGGTGGTGGCAGTCGTGGGAAGCAGAGGAGAGAACTGAAGGAAGCTGTAACAGCAGAAGGTCAGGAACAAGTTCCAGGCCTCTGTGGGCGCACCCATGGCCATGGGACTTTGCAGGGTCCCTTACCACATGCCCCTGAGGAAACCACTTCTCCGGTCACCGGTAAGGACAGGGGATACACAGGTCAGGGAAGCAGGGGATGGGTCTCTCACACTTGTATGACAGTATGAGGGGTTCACCCACTCCCTGACCATAAACTTGACCTCGATGGAGCCATTCATGGTCCCGACTCTGGCCACACCTTTTTCTTCTGCTCTCCAGCTCCAACTCCAGCAATGGCACGTTGAATTGCTGTCTTCAGGCCCCTGACCCTCTTCCTTCTCCCTTGCCCATTGCCTGGCTTTAACCAGGAGTCACTGTAACCTCTGTCTTCTCCATGGATCTTTTACCAAAACCTCTTTAAACTTCTCCTCCTGTACTCCCCTGGAAAAACCCCACCCTGGCTAAACCTTACCTGGGCATTTTACAGACAGGCCCTCCGTCATCTTCCCGCTGCTGACTCGAGGCCTGTTGCATCCCTATGCCTGTCCTCTCGGTCTTCCCTCCTTATTCACGAGTGCCACGCCCCCGTTCCTCTGCTCTGTGCAAAGGACATGTATCCTGAACCTCATCCCCTCATGCTTCCCGAGGACTTGGTTCCTCGGTGATCACCACTCCTCTCGTGAGTCTTCAATTCCTCGCTCGCGTCTCCGTTTTCCCGCAAGCACGCATGTGTACTGCAGCGCGCCCTCCCTTAAAGACCACAAAAACTCTCCTGGCTCTCCCGCCCTCCCGCTTTGCACCCTATTTCTCATCTCTCACTTGGAGCAAAACTTACTGAGAGCATCCCGGTCCCCAACGGCCACTTCCATTTCCTCCTCACCCAATCGGTTTCCATCCTCCCCACTCTGCAGGGACGACTCAAGGGCATGTGACCTTCACGGCACCAAACTTCATGGTCATTTCTGCTCCTTTCACACTTGAACTCTCAGCACCGTTGGGCAGTTGTTCCTTTGTTTAAACCACTCTCTTCCCTTGGCCCTGAGGACATGCATTTCTTAGATCTCCTATGCTGAAGGCTGCTCCCTTTCTGGTTTCTCTCTGGGCTCAAACTCTATGAGGGAGGGGGCTCTAAGATTAGTCATGAGCCTCTTTCTTTTCCCTGGTCTCACAGTTACCTCAGGTGACCAAGTGCCACTTGGTCACCAATTGGTTATCAAATCCGTGCTTTAGCACTGACACCTTTCTGCTCAGTTTAGAGAACCCAACACTCCACCTCGCATCACTACACTGGTACTTAATAAAGTCCTTCCATGTTATTCCGCCCAAAGGAATTCTTGTTGCCTCCAGTTGATCTCCTACAATTAATCCCCTTCTAGTCTTTCTCTTTTTGGTCAAAGGTACTATACCCACCTAGTTGCTGAAGTAAAAAACAAAACAAACAAAACAAAAAAAAACTAGAAGTCATCTTTTTCTTCACTCACCAACCATTCCACATTCAATCCATGAGCCAGTGCTGTTGACTCTGCCCTTAATGAATATTTCAAATCCTGCTCCTAACACCTCTAGCTGTCACTTGGACCACTGCAAAATCCCCAGCTATTGTTCCTGATTCCATTCTTCCGCCGGAGCTGGTCTATACCTGAAATTTACATGACTTCTTGAAAATTTAAATCAGATTATGTTGTCTCCTGTCTTAAAATTCCTCAACGATTTCCTTCACACTTCAAATAAAATTCAAATGCCTTATCCTGATCAACAAAAGACTGCCTATCTCTTTGACCTTTGCTTTATCTCTCTCCACTATTCACTCTGCCGTACTTGTGTTGATATAGTTTAAAATGCCAGTCTCAGCACCTCGGGACTTTGGTCATATCTGTTCCCCAGAATTTAGAGAAATCCTACAAAGCATCTAATCCAACTCTCTTTTTATAGATGAGGAGGCTGCGGCTGGAGAAGGGAAACATCATAACAAAGCAGTGGTAAGGCCAAGGCCAAGGTCTCTTGGCCCCCAGCACAGTGCTCCTTCCACTACTGGCTGCGGCTGGGTGACAGCCGACCTCAGTGGCCGCTGACCTCTGAGTGCTTCGTTAGTATCCCACCTCCGCCCGTGACTGCAGAGCCCTTCGCCTTGGTAGAAACACAGATCTGGGGATGGGTTCAGTGTTGGTTGTGATCAAGCAGGTGAACCTGGTTGATTGTTTCCACTGCTGTGGGCATTGTCCTTGAACTTTACTAAGGAGAGATTTGGAATTTTTAACAGAGATCTCAAGGAGCTACAATTTCTGGGCCATACATGACTCTCCGGGAAAGAGCCACCAGTCTTTAAACCCCACACAAACTGTTTAGGAAACAACAGGGTCAAGCCATCAGCAGAGATCCCTCGTCATTCCTTCAGGAGGTCCCTTATCACAGCTTGGGCCCTTTCTCTGGAATTATGCAGGAGTATTCCCGTAAAGGGGACCTCCATTTCAATCTGGAATAGGTTTGTGGCCGCTTCCTGCCCTTGTTTTTACTGGGCTATCACTCTGTACAGACCATATTGGGGCCTGTCCAAGCTCGTCTCCCCGGGTCTGCCCTCCTCTCCCTCTCTGTTGATCCACCTGCAATCAGCCATCACGTTGAAGGATTTCGTATCTTGCCATCATATAAATTATTTTGGAAAATTATGAATGTTTTAAAAATACCCAGCCTTTGTTGTGATTTGTGATTACGTTTATTTTCTGCACTTCCTCCTGTGTTTTCCTCCTGTGTTTTGTATCACTGATCTGACTTGGGGCTTTAAAAGTTTACCCCTCACATGCAGATCCTACCTACACATCTGTTGACCTGCCATCAAGAAAAAGGGAGTTGGCTGAGCCACAGAGCATTTTCTGCCTGGTAGATGGACTTTCTCTGACCACAGTCGGGGAAGGGAGAACGGCCTTTCTCATACAAACTATAGGAACAGCTCCCTTTAACTCTCATGTGACTACATGTGCTTTGGGAGATGGAGAGAGAGATTTGGAGTATAATTTTACTATCACGTTGAGGTTTGGGCAAAGCCTTAGAGAACCGCTCAAATCAAAAACTTAAACTTAAACAAATATTAACTAGCAACAACCTAGATTCATCCTACAACTCCAAAGATTCCACCAGTTACATTGCTGCCCTTTATTTCTTGACCTTGTACAGCCCTGTCCTACATAATGTAGAACAGATGGATTCCCCTCTCACCTGTTGGACCAACAGGCCATTGGCTGGTGTTCATTCAGTCATTTATTCCTTGTTGGTTAACCTTTGAGATGTCGAATCCTGGTGTTTCAGCATACTCAGCAACACTAGTAACTTTATATGTTCTTCTTTCATCATATTTACCGTCACTTAGATAATGTATTTTCTGCTTCATTTACTGGCCCAGTCTGTAAAAGAAGTACTGGAATCCTCGGCGTGGTTCCTGAACACTTGAAGATTTTTTGGGTCTTCATAGCATTTTTTTTTAATGTACTCAACACCTCACATGCTGTTTCCCTTACTTTGCCTCCGTTTCCGTGATACATGCGGGGATCCGGAAGCAAACATACTGGAGTCCTCCGGTGAGAGACACTCGTAGACTAGGAGCTGTCCGAGGTGCTGAACATCCTCTGTGCTCACGGAACATGCATTCCATGGAGACATGCAACAAACCCATGGCCAAATTCGGTTGACTCTACCTCCTCGTTATCTCTTACATGTGTCCATTTCTATCCATCTCTGACCTGCTAGCTCATTACTCAAATGTTCACTACCTTTCTCTTCTACAATTAAAATGAGACCCTCGCTAGCCTCTCCGTATCTTCTCTTGCTTTCTTCTAACCTTGGTGATGATTATTATTTTCATTTTTGAGAAGCAAAATAGCATTTATTAGATCAGTAAGAATACCAATTGGGAACACACTAATTCAGGCAGAAGCCCAAATAGTGTTCCCTCTTCCAATCTGTTCTTGCACTTTAGTCAGAGTTCTCATCGACATGCATATCTGATTGTGTCACTCCCCGGCTTAAGACCTTCAAGTACTTTCCATTGATCTTGGGATACAAATAAAAATTCTTAACAGGACTCTGTGTGGTCAGTCCCCTGCCCTTCCCTCTAGATTTGCTCGTCCTCCCTCTCTGGGCTCCAGCCACATTGGACTCCCTTTCAAGCCCCTCAGACTTCCAAGGCTCTGCTCTGTGCTAGCTGTGTCCCTCTTTGCTTTCTCCCCACCTGTCTATCCCATCTCCCACACCTTTTCTCTGTTTAACTCATCTTCCTCTACAAATCTCAGTTCATATGATTCTTCCTCCAGGAAGTCCTCCATGGATCCCCAGACCAGGCCAGGTGCCTGTTACAAGCTCTCATGGAGCCTTGTACACTTCTCCTGATCACTTGAGTGTGAAGCGTAACAAATACATAGATGCATACATAAAACCTAAGCATCAAATTTAATCAATAACAATTATTAAAGTGCCCTGTCACACCGCTGAGGTTAAACCATAGACTCCAACACTACCCTTGTACATTTCTTCCTGATCACAGGCCCATCCCTCCACCAGAGATAGCTTTTCCTGACTTCCTGGTCATAATTTCTTTACTTTTAATCTGAGAAATATATATTTATTTACCATTTATATCTTTAATGTTAATTTTATCAAATTCAGTCAATTTAAGAATAAAAACTTCAAGTGTCCTATAAACATATCACATTTATTAGTACATCAACTAATAAAATACACATAGCATTGCTTAATTAATATCCAGCTTCCCAGTAGTTGGTGGGTTCTGAAAGATCGCGGTCGGGTGTCTGGGCTCACTCTGTCTTCCCAGGCTCTCCTGGGTCCCTGGCGCACAGTAATTCCTCAGCAGATGTTTGGAGACAGGGGCAATGAGGTGACACCCAGGTGCACCATGCACAGGAGACGAGCTTTCCTGAGGGTCCTGATGAGGACTGCTTTTTAGGAAGAGGGGCTACAAGTTGGGGGTTTGGGCTCCCACTGCGTATGAGGAACTTCTTCCCAGAAACTTTGAACAAGTAAGAAAGGTGGCTGAGTAAGTTCTGTGGGGAAATAATTCTGTTTGTGCATCTATTTATGTGACTATTCACTATTTATCTATCTATCCAACCATGTAATAGTATACACCTTTTTGACGTATACTAGAAAAATAGAGCATTGTAGAAGACCAGGGTGGGGAAAATGATAATGGTCTTATATGCAGACATAAGTATGGGCCTCCGTTCATGACCTGTAGGGATAAACCCCATCTCTGCCAGCCACTCAGGCCAGTAGAGGGTAAGAAAGTAAACCATGTCCCAGGGACTTGGTGCATGAGGGGAGAAACCTTGGCAGAATCATGGAAACATATGAATTATTCACAATTCAAACTGGGTAAGGAAAAAGAGGAGGAGGGAATGACCAGGAAACACATCAAGAAAACAAAGCTCTCTGTGCTGTGGGTGGCAGCCTACCACGGGGCTGGAAACCACGGGGGACAGAGGGGGAGAAGCAACTCGCCTCTCAGACAGGTGAGCGAGAACAGCTGGTGGGACTGAGGGGCTCTCAGTCCTCGAACCCTGTCCCTCCCTCTGGAAGCCAGTGAGTTGCAGCCCCGAGCTCATGGCTGACTTTCAAAGTCAGTGCTGGCGCAGGCCCACTGCTGTCCGGTTCTGTGAGCACCAGGGGAAAGGCATGCCCGACTGAGGTGGCTCCCAGGAGGTGGAGTGGGGAGTGGGGGTCGGTGGAGGGGTGTTACCCTTTGGGGAGCATTGCTTTGCCCCCTGCTTGTGTGTGAGGGTGTGGAGCCAGGAGAAAAGATGAGGCTTGTTCCTGAAAATAAGAGAGAGACTTAGGGTCGTGCTGAAGTGAGAGGAAGCCCATCGTGAGTAAGAGGCCTGAGAGGAAGGGTGAACAGGAGATGTCAGGAGCCAAGGGAAGGCAAGGCTGGAATGAAGGAGAGGCCAAGATATATTTAGAAATAGGATGACGGCTAAATTGCAGCTTCAAGTGGGAGCCAAGGGAGAGGCAGACAGACAGCCTGTGGGTGGCTTTAAAGACCTGGGTGGGGCTGTGGAGTGGGTGGGCAATGCAGCCTGCGTGTGTTCGGTTGTCCGCCAAGAGCACAGTTCCATGTGTGCACGTCATTCCCTGACACTTGCTGTATCCTAGGCTGGGCGCCCAGAAACTTGTCTGCCCTCAAAGAGCTTACACTCTAACTCCAGGAGACAGATAATGAACATGTGAACAAATAACCAAGTAAGATGATTTTAGGTACCACAAAGTGCTAGGAAAGCTACAAAGCAGGGGAATGTGTGGAGAAGTGGAGGGGGCTGCTTTAGGGAGAGTGGCCTCCCTGACGACGTGACATTTGAGTTGAGCCCTGAGAGCTGAGCAGGGGCCAGACTTGGGGGCCAGCAAGGAGTTCAGAATGTGGCTGAGCAATGCAGACAATGCAGCCAAGAAGTCAACCCAAAGTCCAGGTCTCATGACCTCACTGAGCCTCGGTTTCCCCAATCTGTAAAACGAGAAGGACCCAACTGATTGCTGGGTCCTGCTAGGCCGCACTATAGTCTCAAGAAGTGTTTCTGGGAAAGGAGGGGCTTGGCCTGGCTCTTGAAGAGGGATCCTCAAAGCACCAGCAAGTTTATTTTAAAAAGTGCCCACTGTACATAGTGTTCTGGAGTATCAGCTTTTCCCCAGAGCGAGGTGGGGTCCTCCGTCCCCCACCAGGTAGAAAACCTCCCTAAATGGGGTAGCCGAGGCTCAAACTTGGCTACCTCTGGACATGTTGTTAAAATGAAAATCCATTACTTCCTGTTCTGATGGATGTTCCAATGGAAAAATACCTCCATTTGGCCACTTATCTCATTATGCCTTTAAAGTAGTTAACGAAGCGGCCAGCCTATTTATACATCTACTTCCTTTATTTTTGTAAACTCCATGTCAATCTCTCAGCCTGAGCACAGGGCCAGTCTCGGGACAGGTATCCTATCGGAGGCTGAAGGACTGAATAAATTGTGGACGGGGCCCTGGCCAGGGTGGCTCACTTGGTGGGCCATCGTCCTATAAACCTGAAGGTCAAGGGTTCAATTTCTGCTTGCAGGTTCAGTCCCTGGTTGGGGCATGAGGCAACCAGTGGATGCTTCTCTCGTGTGATGTTTCTCTCCCTCTCTGTCCTCTTCCCTCCCCCTCTCAAGTCAATAAGCATGTCCTTGGGAGAGGATCAAAAGGAGACCATGGATAGGGATGAGTATTAGTCGGTTCGGGCTGCCGTAACAAAAGATCACAGATGGGGGCAGGGACTTAAAGAACAGGAATTGATGTGTCACAGTTTTGGAGGCTGCGAGTTCAAGATCCAGGTGCTGGCCGATTCCCCTCCTGGTTGAGGAGCTCCCTTCCTGGCTCAGGGGTGGCTGTGCTCTTGCTGTGTCTGCACATGTGGGGAGAGAGGGAGCTCTGGTCGCTCTTTCTCTCTCCCAAGGACCCGAATCCTGTCAGATCAGGCTCCATGCTCACAACCTCATTTAACCTTAATTACTCCCATAAAGACTGTGTCTTCATCCCCGGCTGCTGTGGCTCAGTGGATTGAGCACTGGCCTGCAAACCAAAGGGTCGCTGGTTCTATTGTGGGTGGCAGGCCAGGTTCCCCAATGTGGGGTGTGCAACAGGCAAC
Source organism: Sturnira hondurensis (assembly GCF_014824575.4). Taxonomy (NCBI): domain Eukaryota; kingdom Metazoa; phylum Chordata; class Mammalia; order Chiroptera; family Phyllostomidae; genus Sturnira; species Sturnira hondurensis. The sequence goes on along the minus strand of NW_028094846.1, from coordinate 6,844,972 downwards.
CAAACATTGATGTTTATGTCCCGCTCTTTCTCCCTCCCTTCTCCTCTGTCTAAAAGGAAATAAAATATTTAAAAAAACAACTGTATCTTCTAACACAATCATACAGGGGTCTGCTTGCTCAGCCCCTAGCTTTTGCCTAACTCATTCCCCACCCAGGCCTCCGGTTCCTCTGCTTCCAGGCGGTGGGGGTGGGGGTGTCAGTGACAGCCTGCTGTCTGCCTTCATCTCCTGGGTTTTATGGGATGAATAGGATAATGCTTTCTAATTACTTAATGCTCCTTGGAGCGCAAATTCTGTGAATCAGACTAAAGGACTCTTCTAATCCAGTTGCTTGCAGAGAGTATTCATCCAGAAACAGAAGTGAGCATTTCAATGCGCTCCGAGGCTGGGGACGGCAGGCCAGCCGGGTGCGTCTGGGGGCGGCTGAGGACCGGCGGGGGCGGAGTGCTGCAGGCTGCTGGGCAGGTGCCCTTTGACCTGCGCGATAGTTTGTTTGACTCATGATCTCAGCCTCTTCAAGCTTCCTCCCCCTTTTTGCGCCAGTATTCCCTGCCAATGCATGCCCTTCTCTTGCAAAACATGTTTTACTAACTCCTGAGGTGGCTGCCTCAGAAGGGGACAGGCTGCTACCTACTGACAGTAGGGACCTTTGGTACTTAAACCGACAGAAGCCTCTGCCATGCGTGTAGACTGGGGTCCCTAGGCCCAGGCCTCGTCCTTGGAACGCTGGCTCTGGGAACATTTGCTGGGGAAGCTGGTTTTCCGCAGGCATTTGTGAGAGAATGGCACCCTGTGTGAACTCTGTGTGTGCTGTGTGTGCAGGGTGGAGGGTGTGTGTGTGTGTGTGCACACACTCACCCGTGAGGCCAGCCTGCATCAGGACAGTGCAACTATGACATCCACACACTTGGCTTTGACACCTGCCAAAAAGGACATGGTTTAAATGTCACAGCAAGGACCTGTGACAAGGGTAGTTAGGAAAGCAGATGTCTCTGCTTGGCTACGCACAGGAGCCTCTGGGCTCCTGACCCAAGGCGCTCGAGTTAGTGAACTGGTTTCCTACTTCTGAATTATTTTCAAGAGAAGTAAAAACGTCTGAGATAAAAATCCATATGTTTATTTCCTTACTCAACAACCACTTATTAAATAGTTCATTGGTCCACGCTGCGATTAAGCAACACGAAGGACAATTGTTAGACTAACAATCACTAGTGTTATTTGCACTCCCATGAAATAGGTAAGAATCAGGAATCCCATTATGTGGAACAGGAAAGTGATATTTTAAATAACCTACCCAATGCTTCGTAGCCAAAGTTTTATTCATGAGGTGTCAGAATGCAAAATTAGCCCTTCTGGCTCCAAGTCACGTGCTCCGAGAAGGTGACAATTAGGTAAAGGGCTGATGACAAGCCCACAGACCACAGACAGCACAAGGAAGGGCAGGGTGCATAGCACGAGTGACATGGAACTGCTGTCATTCTGCGGAGGGATTTGGAAAGGTTCTGTAAAGGAGGTGACACTGGGCCTGGAAGGACGGGGACCGTGTCTCTCATAGGAGGGGACAGTGGAGGCCAAGGAAGGGTGCGAGCCCAGGGACGAGGAGGGGCAAACAGAGGGTGGGTGCCCACAGTCTGGCTCCTCCACCCTGGCTGTGCATTGGAATCTCCTGGGTAGCCTTCAAGTGACCAGCACCTGGGCCGCATGTCCGGTTACTCTGGTTGAATCGCTCTTAGTCATTGGTTTCATCATTGATGTTTAACCAAAGCTCCCTGGGTGATTCTGTTGTGCAGCTTGTACTGAGACCTGCTGGCACTGGGGAAGGGCTGGGGGTTCCAAACTGAGGTGCTCACGAGCTCCCGGCTCAGCAGGGACAGGGTGGGAAGAGAGGGAGAGGTGTGTGCACAGGGCTCTGGGAAGGCAGCGGCTGTAGGAGGGATTGTCCGTGGGCGTGTGCAAGACTGGAGCCTGGGCACCGCTCACAAGCGTGAAGGCTACGGGATGGAAAGGAAGGACACAACATGCATGGGGAGGAGAAGGGTTTTGCTGTTAGACATCCCGGGTGTGAGGGTAATGATTATTGGGCCAACACGCAGCTGAAGTCCTCTGGGTGTGAAGCTTAGGTGGGAATCCGGGAACGGGGCGCTGTGAGAACACACACACCTCCGACGGAAGGGTTGTGGCAGCTGGGGGTGGACATGAGCTCTGAGAGAGGAAGAGCTGAGGGCCCAGGTGGGGTTGCGGACGTGTGGGAGGCGGAAGGACAAAGAGAAGCTTACAGGCAATTTCTAGATGGAGTTGTTCCATTAGCATTAGCCAGTGTCTGGGTGGGGTGGGGTGAGGGGCAAAAGAGTCATTTTTCATGGATCCGGCTCCCTACAGCTTGAAATGGATCAGCTGAGCGGATAGCTGGGCGCTCAGCCTTGCAGCTCTGGCTGGCGCGGGTGCAGGAAGTGGGGCAGTTGCAGCCCAGCTCTCTCTTGCCAGAAGCACAGTCCGCTCAGGTGCCTGGCGGGCAACAAGCTCATTCTGCCACCATCACTGGCCTTGAAGCCCCAGTAGCACGAAGGAGGAGTCAACTTCAGGTATATGGGGGTTATGAGTTCACACATCCCAAAGAGTTTCTTCATTCTGAGCCATCCCGAAGGTCAGTTCCCATTTTCTGGGGGGAGACAACCCCATTGGCCCTTGCTGCTTGAAGGGGATCCCAAGAGAGCCTTTCGTGTGACATCCCAGCATTGTCCTGTGAGACCAACTCAGTCCCAGAGAGGAGCCCTGAGGGCTCTCTGGAGAAGCATCCTTTGAGGTGTCCCCCAAACGAGTGAGCCCTGGTCACAGAGGGTAAGGGGGCCAATAACCAGGAGGACTTCAGCTTGGAGGACCAGCTCTGCTACGGGGTCCCTTTTGGGATTTCCGTCCTCTCTGCTGACCGGGGAAAGGGACCCGGGAAGGGGGTGTCAGGAAGCGGGGCAGGTGGTCTCAGATGCTGCTCCCAGGCTGAGTCACGGGCTCTGGCCGCTCACCTTGCGCACATTCCCCTGCCTGGCCGGCTCCGTGGATTGGCTCCCGGGGCCCTGGGCTTAGACAGAGTAATTACAGTTGAGGCCCTGATGAATTGGGGGCCGGTAATTAAAGTATGTATTGATTTTCTACTTAGAAGTTCCCTGTAGCTGGAAACAAAAGGGGGAAAGGAGGGAGATAAACAATCTGGGCAAGGGATTTGCAAACAGGGGGCTGTTCAGTGTGCTCTCCCCAAGGAGGGGCCGTGGGGCAGCCCTTTGTCTCTGCCCCATCCATCTGGAATTTGAGAATTGATCCACTGGTCGATAGGCTTCTAGGGCGAAACCTGCACAGTAGGGGGAGGAGGACCCTTCCTCCTCACATCTCCAAGCCACGGGCTGGCCAGTTCGGCTGCTTCATCGGCTCATTTTAATCACGAACTGAGGCAATTGCCTCGTTTGTGTCATCTGCCTTCATTAGACAACATTGGGCTTTCTGTCGCTAGAAATTTGGCTTCTGTTGGCTCCTGAGACCAGATACCAGAAGATATGGGCATGGGAGGGGCCTGATGGGGAGGAGGTCAGAAAGTGTGGGCATGGGAGGGGCCTGATGGGGAGAAGGTCAGAAAGTGTGGGCATGGGAGGGGCCTGAGGGGAGGAGGTCAGAAAGTGTGGGCATGGGAGGGGCCTGAGGGGGAGAAGAGGGTAGAGGGGAGGGGCAGAGGGCAAGTAGAGGGAGCTGGAAAGAGAAAGGGCAAAAGAGGGTCCTTCAGGCTGACCAGGGCGGAAGGGTGGGAAGAGTTACAAAGAGAAGACAAAATCGTTAAAGAGAAACGCCCGTGCAAGCAGAGGGCACAGCGGAAACGGAAGCCAGGAAGAAGAGAGGCCCAGAGAGAAGGGGGGAAGCGAGGCAGCAGAAGCCAGCAGAGGGTTTTGAGTGGGAACATAAAACCCATTCGAGTCTTATTTAAAGATTGCCTAAGTTATTTTGGTGCATTGAACTCTTAATTCATCTTCCTTTCCCTGAGCTAATGTGAAGTGTGAAAGAAAAACTAATGAGAGGAGGGCCTAACGGGCAATTTTATTTTTGCCTGCTCGGGGAGCGCTCTCTTCCCTCACTCATGCTGGGTCAGTTGATTGGAGATGGTTCTTTTGTTTCTTAGAGAAATGTGGCTCTTCCCCTAAGCCGTTTCCTTTCACCCGCATTCACTGCTGCAGCTGGTTGGGCTGCTTAATGATCATGAAGTTAGATTAAAATCTGGGTTTCGGTAATGATTGAAGCTGAGCAAAGAGGAGCATTTTAGCACAATGCGTGTTGGAACACAATTACCCATTATCCCAATCCGCGCAGACAATAGGTGTGCCAGGGAGGAGCGAGTTGTGGGGAAGTAAGTGGGCCATCACTCGTTATAGTTATAAGTTGGAATTTTTTTAAAAAAAAATGCGATGGAAATACTGAATGGATTTATTCAGCTTATTCAGCCCCATTGCACAACGTTCTTGCATCTGAAAAGAAAGTCTTCTGCAAATGGGCCCGGCGAATGGCAGAAAGGGGGTGGGGGCGAGCGTGTTGCTGGTTGTGTTAAGTAGCTGTTGCGCGTAGATGGCTGTGCAGTGTGCTGCACAGAGAAAGCCCAGGTCCTGCCCTCACAACGCTTAGAGGACTAGAGGGTGCCATTTTTACTGTGTAATGACGTTTATCTGGCTTGATTGAATGTGAACCGCTCCCTGGTCTGCAGAACAGAGTCAGGCTCCCGAACCTCACAGGAAACACTGAGGTTGGACTGATCCCAGCCTCTCCCAGCATCATGCCGCTGCTTCTACGCGTGCCCTTCTGTGCCGGCCTCCACGTTCTCCATCTCAGCTGGGGGTGCCATCCTTCACCCAGCGCCCCCCCCCGCAGTAGGCCATAGACATGCGGGATTTCTCCCTTGGCCCCCCCAATTCAATGGGTTGCCGGGCCTTGTCATGTTCCCCGGTCACTCAGGGACTCTGTTCTCTCCTTCCCATCTTTCCAGCCCTGGCCTGAGTTCCGTGCCACTTCCTCCTTGGACTCTCAGGCTGTGGCAGGAACCCGCCCGCTGGCCTCACACCATCCCCATCTGACTTCTGTGCTGTCTGTCCTTGCAGCAGTTTGTCCAAAAATGAACAGCTGACCAAGTTATTCCCGTGTTTTAAATGGCTCCTCGCTGCTTGCAGAATGAAGTTCTCTCCAGCTGTGAGAGCTCGGGCGAGACAGGCAAGTCCTCTCGGCCTAAGATTTCTCATCTGCAAAACGGGGATGACATGGCTGTTTCGTGGGTCACTGTGGGAAGTAAATGAGAGTGAGGCGAGCACAGGGCCTGGCGCAGAACTCACCAACAGTGGGGTGGGGTGGGGTGGCGGTGGTAAGAGAAAGAGGGGTGGTGTTTATTGCTATTACAGAGCACAGGACCCCAATTTATGCCTACAGCTTTGACTTTTCCCCTTGACCTCCAGATTTAAGGGTACGTGTGCATATAACTGACCACACAGCGTTTTAATGAACATCACACATTTCACAATGTCAAAGCTAAACTCCTTATATTCTACTCCCCAGATGTTCTGCTCTCAATTTGTCCCTGCTCAGCAGGTGGCAATACCTTCTTCCCAGTAGCTCAGGACAAAAACCTTGACTGCCCTCTTCCTGTCGTCCTCCAGAGCCAACCCCTCCGTAAATCCCGTTGCCCGCCTCTCCAGAATCCATCCAGAACCCACTCCGCTGCTCTGCCCCAGGCCCAGCCACTGGCGTCCTGCCTGCAGTGACCCCTGCCCTGCCTTCCTGCTCCTGTCCCTGCCCTTTTTACCCTGTAGTCTCTTTGCAGCAGCTGCAACAGAAGAGAGGCAGCCAAACCCCTCGGGGGAGGGGGGGCGCATTTCAAGGCACCTCTCAATCCAGTCTCCTGGGACATTAACTTTATCTCCTATGGCCCTGGCTCTCTGCTCACTCTGCTCCAGCCCAGCTGGCCCCCCTCCTGTCTCTCAAAGGTGGCACCGCCCGCTTTCCCTGCTGCCTGAACAACTCTCCCAAGAGATGCACGGGCTTCACTCTCTTACCTTCAAGACTGGCTCCAATGCCACTTTCTCCATGACGCCTGCTCTGGTGGCCTTATATAAATTGTACACAGTCCCCTCCTCATCGCTCCCAGTCTCCCCTATTTGTTCTCTTTTCCACACAGCACTTAGCATGTATATAATCTATGATAATGTCTATTTATTAATTATGCTTTTAAAAATCTATCTCTTTCCTCTGGAGTGTAAGTTCTACGAGAGCATTATTTTTGTCTCAGTGCTCACTGTTTTATTTGACATTGAGAAGAGTGAGTGCCTAGCCCATCGTCGATGCTCAACAAATCTCGTCGAATGCATCTTTGGCCATTTGCTCCACCCTGCGGCACCAGTGTTCCGTCCCAAGGAGCGATCCTCCACGCACGCCGGAACCTCTGTTTGTATCTGTTGGGTTGGCCAAAGAGTCCACTACTTTCCCCCATACAGTGGCTCTAGTAGTGCTTAGCTGTCTTCAACTTCATTCAGAAACAATTTTGTTAGATTTTATCATGACAGCTGTGCTATCGGCATATGTTTAAAAAACCTTATCAAAATTGGTGAACTTTTGTGCAACCATTTTAATCTGAAGATGGAAGAAGATATGCCACCTCTTCGGCATATTATGCTTTATTTCAAGAAAGGTAAAAACTCAACTGAAATGCAAAAAAAAAGATTTGTGCAGTGTATGGAGAACGTGCTGTGACTGATCGAATGTGTCAAAAGTGGTTTGTGAAGTATCTTGGTACTATTGACATTTTGGCCAATAATTCTTTGCTGTGGGGGCTGTCTTATGCATCATAAGATATTTAGCAGCACCCCTGGCCTCTCCGCACTAGAGGCCAATAGTGGAAGGTAGCCGACATACTCAAAATATCCACATCAATAGTTATTGGTAAAAATGAAAAAATATGTTTTTTATTTTTATGAAAAAAACATAACAGACTTTTTCTATAAAAAGTGGCCAACTTTTTGGCCAACCCAATATTTCTCTGCAAGTTCCATTTCCCCTCCAGCACTGGCTACAGTACAAGATAAATGCTTGTTTAAATATCATTGATATGTTGTCTGTAAGTAACTTGTACAATTAAAGAAGCAAATAGGATTTTCCTTCTAGAATAGAAAGTTCCTTCAAAATGGACCCGGGTTCCATTTGTCTGAAATGGTTGGCTGGCAGCTGAAATGCTTTCCTCTCGAGCTTGACAGTGTGCCCCCACTTAGCTCCCCATCAAGTTCATGTTCATTTGTCCACTGGTGTCACAGCCGCAGACCTTGAAGCCTGGGGGAAACCAGTGTGAGGAGGTGGGCCCCTCTCTCCGAGCACTGAGGCGTGTCCGGTCCAACGCAGGGAGTCCCTTCGCTATTCCCCCTAGGGGTCAGAGATGCAGCCGGGGAGGGGAAGGAGAAGCTCAAACCACTTATGCAAGGTCACACACATGACCTTGGATAGAGAGCCGAATAAACAGAGCAGCAGCACAGCTCCGTCTGTGTAGTCAGAGGCCATCCCGGGAGGAAGTGATTCTACTTTATGTGGCAGGGAGCGGGGAAACATCGGAAGGTCACCATCTCCACCCCTTCCTCTCCCGTGGCTCAGGACCGGCTTCATTGCCCCATCCAGTACCTAGGAAGTCATCCTGAGGCCCCCCCTCCCCGTCTCTCCTCACTCACCAGGTTGTGTACAGTTGACCCATGTCTCTCTCTGTCCTCCCTCTGCTGCAGGCCTGGCAGGCACCCTCTTCCCCACGTAACTGTGGTAACCCACTACACGAGCCTCCGGCGGCCGCTTTTGCCACCCTTCACTCAGTCACTTTAATGAAGCTTTGTTTCAGTATTTAAAAAAGATTTTATTGATTTATTTGTAGAGAGAGGGGAAGGGAGGGAGGAAGAGGGAGAGGAACATCGATGTGTGAGGGGTACATTGATTGGTTGCCTCTCCCACACCTCTAGCTGGGGCCTGGCCTGCAACCCAGGCGTGTGCCCTGAATGGGAATCAAACCAGCAACCTTTCAGCTCGCAGGCCGGTGCTCCATGCACTGAGCCACACCAGCCAGGGCCGCTTTATTTATTTTTAATACAGCTCAGGTGATCTTTGAACAATGCAAAGCTAGTCATACGTGTTTACTCCAAAATGCACCAAGAGCTTCCTGTTGCCTTTAAGGTGGTCACATCTTTAGTGTAGCTTCAAAACCCTACCGGGGCCTTCTCAGCCCATGGCTGTCTCCTTCTCTCTCTGTAGGAGTGTGAGATGAGGAAATGCTAGTGTCACCTGACACCACTGAGGTCCGAGTGTGGGGACCATGCCTGCCTACCAAGCAGAGCATGTGGCATGCGGGACATGTGTTAGGCAGGGTTCTCCAGAGAAACCGAACCCACAGGAAAAACGTTCTGTCGATCAAGAGATATTTGTTGTAGGAATTGGCTTGTTGATTTTGGAGGCTGAGTGCAGTTGGCACCGACGTCACAGAGCTGCTATGAGGCTTGTGTGACAACATGCTTCAAGGACCCCAAAGCCTGGGGCCTGGCTCCTGGTAGATGCTCATGCCCTGTTCCCTGGCTAGGAACCCCCACGTATGAGAAAAAAAACAAAGGGATGGACTATGCTCTTGCAAGGGACAGATGTTCCACAAGGGGAATTCAGTTTTCTGTCTTGCTCTTAAAAGCCATGGATTCACATTTTACTCCTAGAAATGAAGAACACCACACAACATAGTTAATAAAAGGCATCAGTTAGCCCAGATTTTACTCTTTATTCTCTCTCTCTTCCTCATTATAACAGGGAAGTGCTGTGGTTTAGAGAAAGGAGAGAAGTTCTGGAATGAGGCCATTACTTTTTCCTCCCAACCCCAGGAAGGCGCAGGGGAGGTCCAGGAGAACCTGTCCTTCCAGGGGGCGCTGAAGGGAGAAGGGGCGGAGATGAACCTGCCTCGGGGCCCAGTGATTCTCCCCTGGAGCCCTGGAGACGGGGAGGGGCCATGGGTATTGGCTCTTCTTGAGATGGGCTGTCTGTATCGCTGACTCTCAGTAAATGGAAAATAATAACATGCTGTGCTAACACTTTCCCACTGTTGCTGCGTTAAACAGGATGGAAAATTATACCTAAGTTAAAAAAAAACATGCAGGGCTATTTGTACCTGTTCTAGTCATTAAAAATGTGTTTCTGAAGTGCTAAATGCATAGTTAATTGCACAGTTAATTCATTATGTAGCACTATTTCTTTCTTTATAAAAAAAAACAAACTAAAGGAAACCTGACCAATTACTTGAAGTCTTAGAGATATCACAAAAGGAATGACTTAATTTGGTAAATAATCTTAAGTAATTATTTACTGAAAGAGTTTGCTGAGTGCCTCAGGAGACGGCTTGCTATTGGCCTCATAAGAAACCTACCATGTAATTCTTGATTAATTACTCACACAAGCAACATTCATTTACTTTGAATAAGTTGGGTTTTAAAAAGAGACCCCAGCAGCAATTCTTGGTCTTTTTCAGGGCTGTGAACCAAGGGATGGATAGTGGTTCTAAACTCCCGTAATCTCAGTGTTTATAAGTTGAGGATATTGTTCCGAACCCTGGTACAGATGAACTCACCTTCCTGTTTGTTTTGCTCCGTTTGCTCCGGGCCATGAGATGTCTTACACATAGTAGACACTCGAGTAAATTGCACATAAATGAATATAGCAGTGCCAGCAGCAACATTTAAAAAATGTATACGTGTTTGTCAAATATAGGCTAACAGTGCTCAGAGGAAGTTTTTTTACTTTTTATTTTTTTCCAAGATAATGAAAGTATTTCGGAAACAGAAGAAAAAATGGCTACACAAGCCAATGATGTTCAACTCGTTTGGAATCGAGACCTGGAATTGGGAAGCGTTCCCACCATGTTCCTGAGTAGATGTTTATTTTTTTTTTAAGTTAATGCGAATCACAAGCGTGTTCTAAGAATTTTGTGTAAACCAGAAATCCGCCGAAGTGCCGGAAAAGTCACATTTAGGGGTTATCACTCCGATTGTTAGGCATTTCTAGGCCGCAGGGGGCAGGCTGGGCGCAGGACTAGTGAGTCCAAGCCCCCCGAAGCCCCTCACTACGGTCCTGCGATCCATGGTCGGGAGCGCGCTTCTGACACTGACCGCGCACCTGTTCCAGGGGGTCCCGTAAAGTTAGAATGGAGCTGCGCATTCCCATCACTTGGTGACGTCATAGCTGTGGTAACGCAGCCGCAGGAAGGTCAGAGCTGTCGTAAAACTGGTCAACTTGTGGCCCAGGAGACGTCGTATCCATAGTTACAGTGCAGCTGCGGTCAGATCCTAGCCCGTGTAGGGTCCTAAGCATCGTAAGGTCTGCAGCTGGTGCAGGTTTGCAGTGTGATGCTCCGCTCCCGGCTGTTGCTATAGAATAAACGTATGAATGAAGAAATCTTTTTGTGTGGCTGTACAATTTACGCTTTAAGCTGTTATTACCAGTGATCAAAAAGTTAAAAAAATTAAAAGTTTATAAAGTAAAATAGTTCCAGTGAGCAAAGGTTAATTTAGTATTGGGGAAAGAAAAGTATTTTTATAACTTTAGTGTAGCTTAAGTGTACAGGGTTCTAAAGTCTGCCGTGGTGGACAGAAATGCCCCGGGCATTCGCATTCACTCGCGGTCCCCACACCGACCCACCCAGCCCCTGCCCATCCTGCCAGCTCCACTCACAGTTAGTGCCTCATCCAGGCACACCAGTTTTTACGTTTTAGGTCATGTTTTTATCCTACCTTTTCTATGTTGAGATATATTTACATATGCTAATAGTTACCACTGAGTTACAATTGCCTATAGTAGTACTCAATACAGGAACGTGATGTTCAGGTGTGTGGCGCAGTGGCAATAGGCGCATGGGCTGTCCCATGCAGCCCAGGGGCGGGGCAGGCTATGCCATGGAGGTCGGTGTAAGTGCCTCTGTGACGTTCACACAATGACAAAATCACCGAACCGCGAACGTGTCCCCATCACCAGCGATTCCTGACTGTAACTCGCATTTGCTTCTCACGTTGCAAAGAGCAGTGTATTACAATAGGGCTTTCATCTTTATCATAGACAACCTTCAAACCCCTGGAGGGGCAAGTAGCCAAAAAAACCCGTCTTGAGGATTCATATTTTAAAATGGCTCAGTTTCACCTGGAAAGGCTTTGGAGGGGGAAGGGTGACCGTCCATTCTTTTGACTTAACTGAAGGGCTGTGTATGTAGAAGGGGGGTTCACCGTGACCTGGGTGTCCCCAGGATGTCAGAACCTGGAGCAATGAGTGGAGGAGTTACAGAGAATGAGCATGCCGTTCAGAGTCAGAGAGAAGTGTCCAGTAGCCCAGGAAATGATGGGTTCTCCTCTTGACAAGTTCAAGCAAGACCATACCGCAGTGCAGGGATGCGTGGGGGACCTGAAGCAGATGTGGTGAGGTGATAATGAGGGGATGGGGACGGGGCTGGAGGAGCCCCCCGGGGTTGGCTTGTGAATCTTTTTCTTCAAGGGTGGTGCCCGACCAAACACGGTATTCCAGATTCAGGTGATTTCCTTATCTGGACTGCTACCAAGACAGATCTTCAATATGCTGACCTTATGGAATAGATTTTTTTTCAAATCAGAACTTTGTGCTGTTACATTTTGTCTCGTTAGTTTCCAACTGTGATGTATTGGCTTGCGAGGGGGCGGGTGGGTGATTTTGAATGCCGAGGCCACCCTCCAAGGCCGCACGTGCTCCGCCCTTTGTGTCTTCCCTGGCTTTGTAAAGCGAGGATGGGCTTTGGTGAATCCTGGGAAACAGCTCCTGGGACCTTTCTCCACCTAAACAGCCATAGGCTGAAGAGGGGGAAAAGGTATTACTGGTCGTCTAATTCAACCTTTTTATTGTATCGAGGAAGAAACCTAGATGTAACAAAATTAATCGTCTTCTGGCAGCGCTGTTTAGCCAGTTACAAATCAACCTATATTTGTTAATCTCCTGACCATGATTTTCAATTTTGTCCTTAAAACATTATTGAAAGCCTTGTGGGTCCTTCAGCAAGACACCCCCCATCCCCGCCTCCCTAACCACAACCGTGTGCACTCCCCATTGGGTTGGTATCCAGTCTTGCCTTATGTTACCTCCAATTGATCCACGTCTTCTTTCTAAAGGTTCACAAGAATGTAGATCAATCCTCAGGGTAGAGAGTATGTTTACATTCAATTTCCTAATTTCTAGAAAACACTGTAGCTTCTGGATCAAAGTGGTCCACTAGTGGTTTTGAAAATATTTCTTGGCAAACAAGCAAAAACCCCACCGAAGTAAAATTACATTTAGGACATGTTTCCAACTGTGTTCTAGAATCTGGGACTCTCCAAGAGCTGAGTGCAGAGCTTTGTTGGGCCCTCCCCAAGCTTCCAAAAGGCAGGGCATCTTTCCCCCTCTCCCTCTGTCCTGGAGTGTGACCTTGGTGTTAGGCTTCCCAGGATGGACTGGCCCTCCTTCCAGCCGGAGGAGATAGATGGAGCTCCAGCCCCACCGCATTCCGTTCTCTGCATTTTTGTTTTCACCTTGTGGAGGAAATAAAGTGCCTTTCGGTCACCTCGCCTTCCTCACGTGCCCAGACACACTGCACAGGAATCTACAGGAAATTATCAAAAAAAAGGGGGGGGTGTTGATGAGCCTTCGTGGGCGCCTGTGAAGGCGCACATCCACTGAGTGACAGGTTTGCAAGTAAACAGCCTCGACTCACGAAAATAGTTTCTAATAGACTTGAAAGGCATATTCTCAAAAGGAACGCTGGCTCCCTCCAGGTGCGTGGAAGCTCTTTGAAAGAGGAGCTGGCACAGCAAAAATACAGCCATTATGAGCCTTTTCTTCCCTCTGTGCCACCCTCCCTGGCCCTCCCGTTTGTGAACTTCCCTCCTGAGGGCTTTTAATTGGAGAGAGCGGGAACAAGGAGTTAGAACGCACCCTCTCTTTCCTGCAGATTGAGACCAGTCCCGTCAGCTGGGCACTGCCTGACTTTCCTCTGAATGTCTGTCTGTCTCCTGTCTTTGTGTTCAAACCTTCCTTCTCACGGCACATGGGTCTCCCTGGGCCTGTCCTTTTCAAGCCCACTCTGCCCACTCAGGTCCTGTGGCCTTTTAAAGGCCCAGCGTCGCCGCCCAGCACAGGCTCGCCTCCCTTGTCTAGAGTACCCTGTTGTCTCCTGTTACGGTATGCATTAAATGAATGCTTTTATTGTGGCAAAATAGACACAGCATACAATTTGCTACTGTCACCAAATTCACCGCCCTGCTCTGTGATGTGAAGTGCATTCACACAGCCATCACCACCAACCACCTGCAGAACATGTCATCGTCCCAAAGGGAAACTGGTCCTGTTCAACCCAACTCCCAGTCCCCCTTCCCTCAGTTTTGGTGGTGTGAGCAGCAGAAGGACGCATCGTAACAAATCACACAAGGTCAGGTTCTCTGTGTCACTGCTAATGCCTCCCTTAGAGTCCAGGACTACATATGTATAGAATACAATTTCGTATGTAGCTTTTTACACAAAGGGTACATACATAAATTTACATCAAACATCACATCATAAATATTCACGATGACATGCTGTCATTGTGCTGATACTTGTTATTTTCAGTCAACCATGTACCTTAAAGATTATTCCATGTCGGTACCTGGAAATCTGCCCTCATTATTTTTAAGTGCTATGCAGTGTTCGAGTAGTTCTGCTATAATTAGCTGTTCCCCTGTGCCCTCATTTCCGTGTGTTTTTGCCCCATGTAATGCGGTAGGGAGCCCAAGAATGAAACCCACACTTGTGTATGTCTTTCTCCGGGAAATACTTGGAAACAGCTGAAGGGCCGCAGGATAAGCACGCCTTTAACTTTAATGGAAGCCAAGGTATTACCTTCCAACGAGGCTGCACTGATTTGCACACCAACCAACAGTGTGCGCGAGTGTCTGCTCCCTCACAGTCCTCCACATGCCGTGCCTGTTGGAGACCGATTCATCCAGCAGTGCCTTTCTGCCAGGCTCGGGTCTGATGCTTTGCGTGTGTGAAATCTTTCAGTGCCCACAAAAGCCGAGGAGGCAGGTATAATAATTATTCCCCCCTTTTTACCCCCAGAGGAGTTGAGAATCTTGTTCTGGGCGTACACGGGCATGTGGTGGGAAGGGCACTTAGACCCCGATGGCGGGACCCCAGGCCTGGCCCTTGTCCGGGACGCAGTTTCAGCAGATCGCTGCCCCGCCCACGGCCCGCCAGGCCGCTCTGACGGACAGTCAGGGCAGCATCCTTTCCTAGTTTATTGCTCACCTGCGTTTTCTTTTGGGGGGCATTACCTGTTCCTATCTTTTGCTCTTTCTTTTCTACTGGGTAGTTCATTGACTTGTAGCTTAAGAAATGGTTCTGACTTCTTTGGTGAAGAATCCTCGTTTATTCCTTAATTAAAATGATCAGTACAACCAAGTGTCTAGACCCCACCACAGCCGTGCGAGTCAGGATGTATAACATTTGAATATTCTGGTAGGCGTTCGAGAGATTTTCACACAAACTTGAACGTTCACTTATTAATTCATCTAATACTTTTTTTAATTGAACGATCCTGTAAACCAAGCACTGCGCAAAGGAACATCATAGACCACAGAAGGGTTAGTAGAGATCCTAGTCAAAACAAAGAGCTATTAACCTTTACAGTGAATTGATCTATGACGAGCGCCTGGCTAATTGTGTTCACCTGCCTCGGCCAACCGCCCTCTACTGAAAATACACAGGCTATCAATTAACCAGCATAAGAATATGCCCATGTAAATATTCTTGAAGTTCATATATTATTCATCTTCTGGAGAGGAAATTACTCTCAGAGACTGTTTATTTTAACCTCCCCTCCTCCTTTCTTTCTTTCTTTTCCCTGTTTATTTTTCCTGGAATGTCAAAATACGGCCCCCTGTGTAGAGCAGATGCTAAAAATTACGGATGGCTATTTTGGACCACTGGGTTTGAGCAGGAACCTGGGGTAGCAAACTGAAAACTTTATTTGTATTGAAGTGGCATGTGAATAACCTTGTGTCTATCAGGTGTATAACATTCTAATTTGATATCTCTATGCTCTATTGTGTGCTCACCACCAAGAGTCCACTTTCTGTCTGTTACCATGTATTTGACCCCCTTCACCCGTGTCACCCAATAGTCACCATTCTGTTGAACATGCCAAGTGACATAATGCAGAAAAGGACAGAGACCGTATGATTTCAGTTGTAGGAGGAATATGCAACTAAAAAGTAACAAGCTAACAAAACAAAAACAGACTCATGGGTCACTGACAACCTAGTGGCGACAGTTTTAAATAACAGCAGATCTCAAGGCTCCTCGTGTTGCAAGCACATTTTTATTCTGAGCGGACCGAAGGAATCTGCCTTCTCATTTGGTGTTGATCCAGGACATCCCGAGATGCAGGAGGTACAATGGCTTCAGGTGTTCGTCTGTGTGTGCCGGGCAGGCGCACCCCAGTGAAAGGGGAAGGCCGAGGAACTGTGGGCAGACGCTGTCTTCAGACAGAAGCGCTTCCTTCCCCGAAGCTCTTTCCCCTGGCCACTCGGCTGGCACACCGGCTGTGCCGGGAGGTAGCTGGTGGGGAGCGCATCTGGGGCCCTTTCCCTCATTTCAGAGATAACCAGATGCTGCCCCCCTCCTTCCTGTTTCCCTGCCCCTCCTGGACCAAGAAGCCGTGAGTCTAGGTCCCCGTGGTTTCTTACTAAGTACCCCTTACCTCCTGTCCCTGGGTCTGGAGGAAGGAGAGTGCTCATTGATTCCAAACTCAGCGTTTCCGGGGACTCCTGTTCACCCTGCTACAAAGAATGCTGGTGGCTGGGTGACAGCCCAGAGGCAGCCTGTCAGCCTGGGAGTGGCTGGGGCCACTGCACAGGCCTCCCGCTGGGTGGGTAGAGCTAGGAGTCTGTGGTCTCACATGGGCTTGCCACTGCTCGCCAAGTCCAAGTTCTACAGTGCAGGGTCCCGTGTGGGGGCCTGATCAGCATGTGTGGACAACACGGAGGCCACAGGGTGTACCTTGGGGTCCCCCTCAGAGTGTCTTCCTTTGAAAATATCCCTGGAAAATTATTAACTTGACTTGCCATTTATAATAGGCAAAAAGAATGAAGGGAACGGGCTGTTTCATCAGCCTGTTAGTAAATGAAGTGGACTCAGTATGGTTGCGTTACAGAGAGCTCTCTGCACCCACTATAAATGGACTGACCCCTGGATATCTGGGTTCTGGAGCCTCTGATCTGGCTGGCAACATCATGTTTTGGGGTGGGGAGGCAGGGCTTGGCTTTGCTGGACGGCTCTCTGATGTGCTACTGTGTGTAGGAACCGCGTGGAGACTGGGAAGGGGCCTGCCGTGCCTCGGAGGTCTGAGCAGGGCCTGGATTCTGCCTTTCCAGCCAGCTCCCTGCTGCTCCCGGCCAGCACACCAGAGCCCACACGCTCACCCAGCGCTGGGATCTCTTCTTAACTGGGCCCCGAAACAATGTTGCACTGCAGGTCTCCGCACCTGGTTCCAGCTCCGCCACTCATGGGAACTGGAACGCACCTGAAGGTTGCTCCAAACTTTATTCTTATTCCATTTCTAACCTCCACCCTGATCTTTAACCACCTGCCTCTTGTGGGTGTATCCGGTGGGGTTCGTGTGGGCCAGCTGGGGCTGGGGACCAGGACTTGTTGACTTGTTAAGGCTTTGCTCTAAATGGCTCCCCCTATCGGAAGGAGTGTTTTCGTTTTGTTGTGCTTGATTTTGGAAGGACTGATTTTGAGAGCCATGCATGGGGCCTCGAGACCAGGGTGAGGGGAAGTGGGTGGGGCCAGTGGATCTGTGGGGCCCCTTGTGATGGTGAAGAGAGGAGGTGGGGGCTGGGGGTGGGGGCCAGTGAGAGGAGATGAGGCAGAGCACAGGGAGAGGGAAGGGAGAGGAGCAAGTTGGGAACAGGAACGGAAAGGCGGAAAGTGAACGATGGTGTCCTTGAGGAAGGCAGGGATGGAGCACAGACGTGCAGTAGAGGAAAAAGTTGGCACGCGTGATACGTCAGGAGTTATTGAGGGACGTGGTGTGACAGGAACTGCAGAGGGCAAGAGAAACCCAAGGTGCGGTTCACAGTGGAGGTGCGCATAGACCCGCTGTAGGGGGTGGTTGTTTGGGAGGGGCCTGAGCCTTCTGGTTGGGCAAGGAGGTCGAAGGCTTCGAGCTTCAATTTTCAGACAGTCGAGTTCCCGGGTTACCAGCACGCAGGAAATGCAAGACAGGGCACA
Organism: Sturnira hondurensis; assembly: GCF_014824575.4. Lineage (NCBI taxonomy): Eukaryota > Metazoa > Chordata > Mammalia > Chiroptera > Phyllostomidae > Sturnira > Sturnira hondurensis. The sequence goes on along the minus strand of NW_028094846.1, from coordinate 6,827,632 downwards.
AAGATGTCCAATGGATAGAAGACGCCAGCCCTTTAGCAGAGAGGCAGCACCTGCCGGTGTCAGCGGAGCAGGGGTGTACGGGGTCAGGGGGGCCTGCTTCCTTCCACCCCACGGTCTGCGGACCATTGAACCGCCTTGCCGGCCACACCCAGCTCCTGCAAACCTGGTGTCCCTGCCCGCCAGGGTTAACTGGGCTGGGGGTGGGCGTGGCAGGCAGCACTCACCAGGCAGCCTCCCCGAGGGCCCAGAATCTTCTTGGAAATTGAGTCCCTGTGGAGAGGGCACCACTGCGAGCAGAGGGAACCATGGGGCCGCACTTTGCCCACAGGCTCCTTTGGTGAAGGTCTCAGCACTCTGACCTTAGCCAAGGGCTAAAGGATCGTGATCTGAAAGCAGTGCCCTCACTCCTGAGCTTCATCCTGCAGCCGGAGTAGGACCCCAAGGACAGGCAGGCTGATGGACCGAGGGCCCAGCCAGTGAGCACTGAAGTCCATCACTGCAGAAGCTCCTCCCACACTGCCCACCAAATGCTCCCAGCCAGTGACTGAGTGCGTCGGGGACGCCAGGCAGACCCGTTCCCGGGGACAGGGGACTGGGGCAGAGGCCTTCAGCTGGAGGACTCCCTGACAGCCTTGCCTACACTTTGTCACATTGCTCAGCTCCCAGATGCCTCCACCCAGCCTTCCTTCTCTCTCCCTCCTCTGGCCCCTTGGGTTGGGGTCAGGTTTGCATGGTGTTCTGCCATCTCTCCCAGCCTTGCCGGTGCCCTCCTCACCCCCTCTCACAGACGTTTCCCTACACGAAAGTCCAGTACTTTAGATCCTGTCACTTCTGCTTTTCGGAGGACCCAGGCTAATGCCAGTGTCAACCAGGGAGGTAGAGGACATGAGCCAGGTTCAGACCCGTGGGTGATGGAAATGTCTGAAAGGGAGAGAATTCTTAGGCAGACTCCCACATAGATGAGAGGGAGGCAAGCCAAGGCAAGGGTCAAGTCTTTTTTCTTTTTTTTTCGCATTTCAGTGTTTTTTGCCTTTCTTGAAATAATAAAGCCCGAAATGCTGAAAATGTTGTGTATCTTCTTCCATCTCCAATATTTAAATGGCTGCACAAAAATTCGCCAATTTTGATGTTTTTTTAGTGCAGGCTGATAGGACAGCTGTCACAACACAATTTAACAAAATTGTTTCAAATGAAGTTAAAGACAACTAAACACTGCTAGAGCCATCTTGCGGAAAAAACAAACTTTGGGGCCGGCCCACTATCTCCCAACTCTAACCACGTTCCATCACTTCCACTGTCTGCGTCACCTTCCACCTGGAACCCCGGATGGGTTTTCCTTCTTCCAACCTTGCCTCCCACCCCCATCTGTCTAAACACAGCAGCCCAGTGGTCAAAGTCGGTCAATGGTCACGGTCAATGGTTGGGGTCAGTTAACGGCCCTCCGAGAACTCTAGCTCGCTTGCAGTGAAAACAAAGCCCTTCCAGCAGAAGGCCTCGTGCTCTCCATCCCGAGTCACTGACCCAATCTCTTGGCCCTCTTTGCTCTTTCCAGTCCAGCCTCACCTGTCACGCCTGCTGGACCGTGCAGCTCCAGCCACGCTGGCCGCCTCCCTGTTCCTCAAACCACCAAGGACCTCAGCACCTTTGTCCTTCCTGTTCCCTCTCCCTGGGACCCTCTGTCCCCCAAAGATGAGTTCTTCAGTTCCTTCGGGTCTGCTCTTACGCGTTACCTTCCAGTGAGGCCTCCCTGACCACCCAGTGTGGAAGGATGGGCCCCTCTTTCCCACCCCGTGCTCCCCACCCTCTCTGCCCTGTTTGGTCTTCTCTCCTTGCATAGCGCCTGCCCCATCTGACACAGGACACATCTGCGTGCCTGTTGCCTGTCTTTCTCTACTAGGATGTAAGCTCCGCCCCGCCCCCCAGGAGTCTAATCTCCTCACTTCTCACAGGAGGGGCTCGATACGTAGCTGTTGAAATAATTAATGAACACACGTGGAAAGTGGCAGAGGGAGAAATACAGGCCGGTGGAGATTCAGACCACGAAGGAATATTTTCTGATGGGGAAGGCAGAAAGCCCTGGGTGGAGAGCCAGAGCTGGTCTTGGGGGAAAGGCATGGCTGGCTGCGAACTCAGCACGGCTTCTGCGCCCTGAAGTCGTCTCCCTGAGCCTCGTTCCGTATCTACAAAACGAGGGTGGGAGTAACCGCCCGCCCTGAGTCAGTGTGAGACTTAGACGCCATAGTGCTGGCCTGAGGCCTGGCCTGAGATGGGGGTCCACAGGGTTCTGCTGGGCCAGGTCCCCCTGTGCCACCCCTAGCGGAATGGAGGCTGAAGATCAGCCATCCACCCGCTGCTTGCAAAATTAATTCAATCTTGGAAAACCGTCTCTGGTGAGGGGGGAGTCCCTAGGGTGGAGTGGGCTGTAGGACTGGAAATCACTCGGGTGGAGAGTGGAAGGCGAGGCCAGGCCGGGCTTCCCTCTCCTGTCTTTGCAGCCAGACGAGGGAGCAACTTTCAATGGCGAAGGAGTCGAGATGCGTTTCCATAGGCAGAATGCTGCCGGGCTCCAGAAAGAAATGAGAGGGGATTATGCGGAACGGGAATCGAGTCTGGCAGAGGCTTTGAGAGAGAAAGAGGTGTGGAGAGCTGCCGTTGGTTGCTCTTTGTTCAGGTTTTGGTCTCCAGAGTCTGTTTCTACAAGTGTTCTCTTTTGCCCAGCCTCCTCCACTCCCTCCTGGACGCCTCCCTCCCTGCTCTTGTTTGAGTTAAAGCTCTTTTCTTGATTAAATAATGAACAAAAGCTCTTCCCCAGTCTGGCCTTCCTGGCGCGAGGGACAAATTACAGAGGTATGGGCATACATATCCATGCAAAATAGCCCGCGAGAAGGAGGCTCAAGATAAACAGGTTTCTGGTTGGGTTTTTTTTTCCCTTTCCTTTTAAAGAAACGTCATTCATAAACTACATGGACTGACAACACAAATTCGAACTAGGGCAAACTAGCCTAAGTGCAGCTAACTAGTCTGATTTAATAAAGATCCTGGATTTAAGAGCATCTATTTTTATTTCAAATTATAATAATTACTTTAAAAGAGTCAGGTTGGGGCGTTCTCCTCCTGGGTCCCTGAGCTGACCATGCTGTCGTCTGTGCCGGGAGGAGCAGCTGGTTCATAACTGATGCTCCTCTTTGGCCTTCTCCCCTCCAGGCTCCCCGGTTAGGGCCGAACTGAGAGCAGCGCCCGTCGGAGCAAAGCTGCTGTATCTCACTCCGGAAGAGCAGGCCGTGCACACTGAGCACTCACATCACACCTCCTCGTGAGGGTCCTGCAGCTGTGCCGGGGACCGTCACCTCAGCTGGGGGCTTTACCTGTTTATCTGCCCCAGATATGCAAGAGTCCCTTTTCTCACTCATAAACCGTGAGACACACGATGGAATTCCAAAAATAAATAGTGCCGTGATACTAAAGGAAAGCAAGGTGATTTTCACTGGTATAGTGTGGATGGGCAAACAGTGTGTAGGTTTCCAGGGCCTAGTTAACTCACGGGCGGCTGTAAATTGGTCAACAGAGTTTGTGGGTTTGCAGATGGCCCTGCAACTAGGAGGCCTAACAGAAGGACAATTCTGAAATGTAAGGTTTGTTCCTCTACAGATATTGGCTAACTTCTCTCCATCCATCCATTCATCCAAGAATTATGTACAGACTGACTAAATTGTATGGGTACTGGGGACACAGAGGAGAGCTTGTAGTCCGGTGGGGAAGACAGAGGTCGATTCAACAGTGCCCATAATAAACAAACAGTAATAAACTGGGGACTGTTCTGAAGGAAAGGGATGTGGTGTAATGAGAGCATATTGCTAGGGAAACTAATGCTTGCCATGTCAGCAGGAGTGTGAGTGGGACTCAGATAAGGAAGAAAGCAGGGGTGTGTCTCGGGGGACATGGGGAGTTTCAGGTCCAGCAACAAAGCCAGCGGGGCTGGACCTCAGAGAGTGCTTGAGGGGGCGAGAGGCAAGCCTAGGACCACACGTTGCCCCAAAGCTCACAGCTGGAAACCACAAATGTGTGTTGTTACCTCACAGCCCCAGGGCTGTGTATTCCTGGGTCAGGAATACGGGGCAGCCTCGCAGAGTGGTTCTGCGTCAGGGTGCCTCATGAAGTCACAGTCAGGACACTGGCGAGAGCCACGGTCCCCTGGGGGCCTGTTAGGAGCTCAGGATCCGCTGACGGCAGCATGCACTCCCATGACTGTTGGTGGGAGGTCTCAGCCGTCACCACATGGTCTTTCCATCAAGCCTCTGGGGGTCCTCGGGATGTGGCAGCTCCTTTCTCCAAGAGCCGGGATCTCAGAGAAAGAGAGCCAGAAGGAAGTCACAGTGTGTCTGAGGTCCTAATCTGGGAAGTCACACACTGTCACTTCCATCGCATTCTGTTGGCTACAGGTGTGCCACGACGTCACGCCCGCGCTCCAGTGGCAAGGGAGTTGGCTCCACCTCTCGAAAGGAGGAGCGGCAAAAAAATGTATCAACAAATTTGAAAGCCAGCCCACGTGCCGAGGGGGAGGTTGAAGACTGATTCAGATGCCTTCACGGGCCAGGGCTGCTGTAACAAAGCACCACAGAGTAGGGGGCTGAAGTTACAGAAGTTTATTTTTTCACGGTTTTGGAGGCTGGGAGGAGCCCCAGGTCAAGGTGTTGCAGGGTTGGTTTCTTCTGACCTCATTTTAAGTCCCAATATGGTCACATTCTGAGGTACCGAGTTGGGTATGGCTTCCACGTAGAAATTGGGGGGGGGCTGTAATTTAGTCCACAACGTAAGAGTTGTGGTGTTTATCCTCAGAGCCACAAGGAATTCTTGAAGTAAACTTAAGCATGCAAAGTAGTGCTATCAGATCCACAGTTAGAAATCCCTCTGCGTGCAGCGTGACGCTCTGATGAGAGAGGGAGCCTCGTCGAGGTTGACTGGATGTCTTAAAGGGGTCCAAGTGAGAGGGGACAGGTGCTGGGGTTAAGGTGGTGACAGCAGGGACAAAGGGAGGTTGATAGATTCAAGAGACACTTAGGAGGCAGAGCTGTTAAGACTGGATGGCTGGAACAGGAGGCTGCGGACAAGGGAGAGTCAGCGACGATGCCTGGACGACGATGCTTGGACGTCTGGCCTGGAGCCCTGGGTGCTGGCGAAGCGACCGCTGAGATGAGGAATGATGGAAGAGGTCTGGNCTGTAATTTAGTCCACAACGTAAGAGTTGTGGTGTTTATCCTCAGAGCCACAGGGAATTCTTGAAGTAAACTTAAGCATGCAAAGTAGTGCTATCAGATCCACAGTTAGAAATCCCTCTGCGTGCAGCGTGGCGCTCTGATGAGAGAGGGAGCCTCGTCGAGGTTGACTGGACGTCTTAAAGGGGTCCAAGTGAGAGGGGACAGGTGCTGGGGTTAAGGTGGTGACAGCAGGGACAAAGGGAGGTTGATAGACTCAAGAGACACTTAGGAGGCAGAGCTGTTAAGACTGGATGGCTGGAACAGGAGGCTGCGGACAAGGGAGAGTCAGCGACGATGCCTGGACGACGATGCTTGGACGTCTGGCCTGGAGCCCTGGGTGCTGGCGAAGCGACCGCTGAGATGAGGAATGATGGAAGAGGTCTGGGCTTGGGGGCAGGGACCAGGAGATGAGAGTTTGTTCTGGTCATGTGGTGGTGAGGAACCGGGGAGTCAACCACACGGAGACCCCCTTTGGAGTGTCGTGGGGTACTCAGCTCCAAGACTCGGAGACGTGCACCTGCCGGTGTTAGTCTGGGAGGCGTCGGCAGGGAGGTGGCACCTGGAGAGTGGCCGTGAATGAAGTTGAACAGGACTGAGGGACAGTGGGAAGACAGAGGGGCCTCGGCCGGAGCCCCAAGGATCTCCGGGTTTTCCACATGCACCGAATTTGAAGTATGGCTTAGCTCTGTGTTTGTGGAACTTGACGTAATATGTATGAGAAGAATTAAGAAGCAAGAGAGCAGCCCAGATACACTTCGACATGAGCCACGATCTTACTGCCTGAGAATGTCTCTGCCCATGCGCTCTAGGGCTGGACCCAGGGAAGGGTGTGACCTTCCTGTTTCCTACACAGACACTTGTCTGGGAACGAGGTGGAATCAAAGCATTCTCAGACCTCAGATGTGGCACCTTTCAGAACAGTCACCTGCGGGACGTAGGTAGACTACTTGCCTCATCCTCCCTCTCTCCTTCTGTGTCAGGGACATCAGGAGAGGGAGGCATTGTGGGTGATGGGCAGAAGAGGGGGCTCCTGGGAGACCTTGGGGGGAGAGGAAGAGGATCAGTTACAACAGTGGGGTTCTTTTCTCCCCCAGTTAGATCAGCTCTCCTTGGTGGCCACGCTTCCCACATGTGCTGCAGGGACGGATCCTCGAAGCAGTGATGTGAGGGTGAAAACAGATCGTCTCAGGGAACAGAATTTGTGCTCCCAAACGAGGACGACTAATCCATTGTCACACGCAATCGAGCACCTTCTCTGTGTCCAATATGTGTGTAGTACAGATTATGGGCAGAGGAGGGGACATGATGGGACAAGAGGGGTCAGGGGTGGCCGCTTGGGCCCCACATTCCTGATGAGATAGTAACGGAGAGCAAGCTGCGATCGTGTGTAATTGCGTAGCGTTGAGGGCAACACATACTTTGGGAAGGACGGTGTCTTTTAAAGACTTCGTCCTCATCGCCGAGAATGTCCCACATACTTCATTGTTTGTCACCTGTGTAGCTCATTGTCTGAGTCCTGTTGCTGGAGTGTCAGCCCCTCAAGGGCAGGCGTCTGTGTCTGTGTCGTTCAGTGATGTACGGCAGCACCTGGAATGCCACCACAAGTAGGAGATGCTCGATAAATCATTTTTGAAGGAGCAGAGGAACATTCTTCGTGAGAATTCCATGAAGCAGGACTGGTGTGGGCCGCCCTGCAGGGGGCGATGATGTTGCAGGCTCGCCTGTGCCCAGGGCGGCCTGCAGTTAATCATCTCTGCCCTGCGTTGGTCTTTTTCTCTGGGTCCACTGGAGGCCGGGGCTTGTGAGATTCAGGACGCTGCTTCTGGTGTCTCCCACTGCCCGTTTTATGAGACCTTTCTCTCCCCTCCCCTCCATGACCCCATCGAGGACAGAAGCTCATTTAGGCACCTGTGCATGGCTTGCATCGACGTACACCTGCTTAATCCTCAGTGTGACCGATCTTTCCCCACCGTGTCCCTCAACTGTGCTCTTGGCAATAGGCCCACTTATTTATCGTTGCGAAGTCAGGAGCCGTGTTCTTCAAGTGTACAAATTTCGTTCTCTAAGCAGATGAGGAAGATGATGAAGGGAATGCGGAGCATCTTAAATTACACTGACCATCGCAAGGGCAGATTCCCTGTGCAGGTGGGTTCAGTCTGTTTCAGGTGGATGCAGCAGGAACCAGGTCAGAAGGGATGCCGAGGCCAGGCTCACTTCCCAGATGGGCCCTGCTCCTCCCCTCTGGACGACCAGCCAGGGCCACGTCCAGCTGCACAGGATTATGCTCCAAGCATTGCCAGTGGCAGAGCCTGGGTCTTTTTCCCTGACCAGGGAGTGTCCCGGCCCCGGCCTGTGTTCTCCCGGCCCCGGCCTATGTTCCCCCTCGCCCCTCCCCGCAGGCTCTCCTCACTGTCCCCTGCTCTCGCATACCTCTACCGCAAGGTTATTTGGCATTTACACTCCTCTGTTCTCTCCTCGCCCCTTTTCTGACACCCAGGGATGCATTTCTCTTCCCTGTTATTTTCACTTCTGGGAGTAACGCTGTGGCCTGTGCAGTGTGTCGTGGGAACCCAACTACTCTGCCAATGCAGAGCACACAATTGACCCTCACTGGGAACAAAAATTAATAAGATGTGAAGGAATGTCTGAGGGATGTAGCGAGGAATCTGGGTAGCTGCCCGAGGAAAGCACCCTCGGAGGAGGTCTCACAGAGACTTTGGAGCAGTGTTGCGGGGCGGGTGGCAGCCCGAATCCCATCCGATGTGCTCGGCAGCTGGTGAGCGGATGAGCCTGGAGAAAAGCCTCGGGCTGGAGAGGGCTGCGGAATAGGAAACCGGATCACTCTCTGCCACGGCCTCCCGCCGTCGCTGGGTCAGCTGCCGGTGTCCCTGCTCCGGGCATTGAGACAGACAGAGATTAATCCACCGGGTTCCGGGCGGAAAAGGGACAGGACCTCTGGAGAACTCAGTCAGGACCTGTTTGAGGCTCAGAAGCTGACTGTTTGAGGCTCAGAAGCTGAGAGAGAGAAACTGAGCATTGCCCATTCAAAGCACATGAGGGGAAGGAAGACCAGCAGCTGCGCTTTTAAGGAACGGCTCTGTGCCTCAGTTGTCTCATCTATCAAATGGGAAGAGTAACAGTGTCTCCCTTTTTCCTCCTGCTCCTTCCTCCTTTTCTTTTTCTTCTCCTCCTGCATCTGTTATCATCATCATCATATTGAAACCCTTCAATCTCGCTGCTTCCCGGACATCAGGTTCCCAGGTTTCCTTCCTACCCTCAGGCCTCCGTTTCTCGAGTCTCCTCGGCAGGACTCCCTTCCTTTGCTCCACCTCAGAATGTGAAGGTACCGCAGAGCTAACGCGGGGCCTTTCTTCTTCTATAGCCACACACGCACCCTGGTGATAGCCAGCTGCTCCTATGGATAGTTAATTACCATGTACGACTTAGAAAGGCCTAGACAGAACTCCCGACGCCCTGCTCCAAACGCCCTAACCAATCCATCACCCAACGCTCCTCCTTTCAACAAACGGCACTATGATTTACCGAGCTGCCCAGTTTCAAAACCTGGGAGACTTCCTGGATTCCACTCTCCCCCTAGCACCTCGTATCCAATCCATCAGCCAGTCCTACTTCCTAAACTTCCTAAACACATCTCTCCTAGGTTCGCCTCCTCCATCCTGTCGGCGGCTCCACCCGCTCCCTAAGCTACTGTTAGGGAACACAGGGCCAAGGTTCATTGTGTCCGCCCTAGGATAGGAAAGACATCTCTCAATGCCCGAGATTTGCGAGAAGGAAAGGAAATGTTTCTTTAATGCTGTACAGACTTAAAGGAGCGACCCAATGTCCTCACCAAAATATCAGAGTCCTTTTGGATACCCACAGACACCCACAGTGCTTCCTTCCCCCCCTGCCCTAATTTGGAGTACCGTAACTCCAGATAAGAAGCACACGTCCATGTTTCAGGCCACTGGCACCATCAGCTGTGTCACCTTCCAGGCAGGACCTCTAACTAATCCAAAGCCATGTGGCACCTTCCCATGGCCTACTGGCAGGAGTTCTTTGTACCCATTTTCCAGGCAAAGTCTCTTCTGCTTCCCAGGCAATGCAGCCAAAGGGAGCACCCCAAAGGCACGTGGTCCTCTTCTACCAAAGCTGCGGGGGTCTGTACTCTGGCAAAGCCGTGTGGATCTCTCAGCAAAGCTGCAGAGAAGGTAGGGCCCCTCCTCTTGGCTGCACCCGGTAACAATCATATGAATTCAAATATCCACATACACAGCCAGTCTACAAAGCTTAAAAACATTACTTTGTAAATCACGCCTGCATGCGGATTCTCTGCTAAAGCCAAACGGTGATTCTCTCTACCCCCAGCTGTGGGGGGGGGGGCTCCCCACACTACGCAAAAGCGGGTGACTCTTTCTCTGCAAGGCCACAGCCTCGTGGTGGTTCACTCCACTTATGGCTTCTGCAACTGGGTTTTAAATCCTCACCCCAATCCTCCTCTGCAGCCCCATTTCCAACTCCTCCTACAATCAGTTATACCTGCCAGCATCCCTGTATTGTTCCAAATTTACTGGGCTGCCATTGTGAGTCTCGGCAGGCGTGACCCCATGGTGTGGAGCCAATCATCTCCAAGCTCTCACGCAGGTGCTGTAACCAGGGGACGTTGCCTCCCAGTTGCATCTTGGGTGGAAGTCATTCCCATCCCCCTGGCTCAGGGCTTGGCCACAGCTATTTAACATATCTATGTAGCCAGTTAAAGGTTGTAGACTTGTTAAATGACCGTGCCAGAGGTTAGCTGCAAAGCTGTTACTAAGCAAAGCAGCCCTCAATGGCCCTGCTCCANGCAACTGGGTTTTAAATCCTCACCCCAATCCTCCTCTGCAGCCCCATTTCCAACTCCTCCTACAATCAGTTATACCTGCCAGCATCCCTGTATTGTTCCAAATTTACTGGGCTGCCATTGTGAGTCTCGGCAGGCGTGACCCCATGGTGTGGAGCCAATCATCTCCAAGCTCTCACCCAGGTGCTGTAACCAGGGGATGTTGCCTCCCACTTGCATCTTGGGTGGAAGTCACTCCCATCCCCCTGGCTCAAGGCGTGGCCACAGCTATTTAACATATCTATGTAGCCAGTTAAAGGTTGTAGACTTGTTAAATGACCATGCCAGAGGTTAGCTGCAAAGCTGTTACTATGCAAAGCAGCCCTCAATGACCCTGCTCCATTTGTCCCTTCCCCCAACTCACACCTGTTGGGGGGATAGGGGTGAGGACATCTTATATGTCTTTCCAATGTTTCCTAGACACCCTGAGTTCTGGACCCCATTCCAAACCCCTCTTTCTGGGGGCCCCCCTCTCGGCTGCACCCTGTTACGCTACCATTACAGTGGCCTCTGAACCACCTCCAACTGCCTGTGCTTTTGTTCCATTCTAATGCTTCCTCATACCGAGCCACAGGAAACTCCAAATAATTATATCGGATACAGTCCAGCTACTGCTTGTCACAATCAAAATTAAATGCAAATGGCTTCCTCCGGTGTATAAGCCAGGAGGACCCAGCTCCGCCTCCCCCTCCCCCTCCCCCTTGCCCCTCCCCTTTCCCCCTCACCGGCTGCACATCACCACACTGGTCTTCCCTCCTCTCCTGAAACCCACCCAGCTCACCCCCACCCTAGAGCCAGCTGTGCCTTCCCAGGCGGGCAACAAGCTGCTTCTAGCTGTTACTCAGTACAAATGTCACCTCCTCGAGAGACCATCCAGTGACGTCATCGAAAACTAGCCAGCCGGCCCCTCACTTTCACACCAGCCTGTTTTAATGTTCTGCCCACACATACCACCAGGTATTGATGAATTTGTCAATCGTCTCACAATGTCCAGACTCTGGAACAGGGACCTAGCCTGTCTCAGTCACTTCAGTAGCCTCTGCTTACAGTGGTATCTGACACATAGTAGGTGCTCAATAAATAGTTGATTGCATTCGTTGAATTTAAAAAGCGTAAGGCAGCATAAGTAAATAAAAGTCCACCAGCTTGGGTGCAGACAGAAGTATAAACCCTGATTCTTCCTGTGTGACCTTGTGACCCTCCTTGTCACCCTGGTTATAACTGCGTGACCGGGAGCTTCTCCTCTGAGCCTTGATTTACTCATCTGTTGGCAATACCACTCACCTTGCTGAATTTCGAGGCGATTCTATGAGATAACGAGTGCATGGAAAGCAGTGTGCCTTGACCGGCTCGAATCTCCGTCAAATATTACCTAATGTTTTAACTCAGTTTCTGGGTAGCCGTGGAAACTGAGGCCTCAGGGGATGGAGAGAACGGCTTAGGGCAGGGGTGTGAAGCTCATTTTCACCGGGGGCCACGTCAGCCTCCCGGTTGCCTTCAAAGGACTGAAGGTAACTTTGGGACTGCGTAAACGTAATTACTCCTTAACTAGGGGCAAAGAGCTCAGCGCTGCTTCTGGGTGGAAACGAGGTGGTGGCGGGCTGGATTAAACAAGGTGGAGGGCTCGATTTGGCCCCCGGGCCTTGTGTTGGCCACCTGTGGCTTAGGGCGAGCAGCCCTTTGCCCCTAGACCAAACAGAAGCAGAGCGAGGGGGAGAAACCCAGCCCGCCGCCTTCCCTCACCCCCCGCCTTCCCTCACCCCCCGCTGGCTACCCTGTACTAATGCTGCTGTTGGCAGTGCCGTCCAAGTGGACGTACATAAATACTGGCACATCCTCATGGGGCTGGATCAAGGCTGATCGGGACAATGAGAGTCAAGGTTATTGATGTCTGTCTGAGGGCCTCCGTGGGACCCAAGCCAAGGCTGGAACAAGGACCCAGAAGCTGCCTCAGCCAATTGATTCCCTATCACCCCAGGAAGGCCTGCCTTGAGGGGCGGAGGCGGCCTGGCATGGACAGCGAGCTTTAATGAAGGTATGCAGATGGCCCCGTTCCCCGGTGCCTTCCTTCCCTGGCAGCCTGCAGGCCTCCAATCTAAGAGGTATTTGGCACTTTGGGTTATATTGATAAAAACAATGGAAGAAAGCCACGGTAGGCAAAAATGTTTGGCCATGCTGTTGGGTGCCCCTGTGCAAACAGCGTCTCGGGATGTGTTTTAGAAAGAGAGCAGGTCACGGAGAGGCGCTGGAGCCCCGCCCGGGTCGCTGACTTCGCACGTAGCTGGCGGAGGGCAGAGAGCCCGATCAGGAGCCGGGAGAAGAAGGTCCCCGAGGAGCTGTGGACCCGGCACAGGTCTCTGGTCCTCTCTGGGCTTCATGCTGGCCATTGGTGTCCAGACCCCTAATGTGGTGTCACAGAGACAGCTGGGGCGATGGGGCCCCTACAGCTCTGAAAGGGCCCAGACTGTAATGTTTTGTTTGCTTGCTGGGTCCCTCTCTGACCGTGAGCCCTCTGAGGTGATTGTGTTTCATTTATCTCTGGGTCCCCAGAGCCCAGCACTGTGCACAGCACTCAGAGGTCAGGGGCAGATGTTGCTGAGGGAAGCACAGACTTGGACAGCGCTGTCTCTGCCTCCCATCACAGAAGATGCAGCCTTGGCCTTGTCCCCTAGGAAAACCTTTCTCTGAGGGGCAGAAAGGGATGGTGCCAGGGACTCAGAGGGAACTGGCATGTTGGGGGAGGAACAGCTAACAGAAACCTGGGGTCTGAGCCCCATGCCACTTGGACTGAACCGAACCAGGACAGACTCTCACTTGCTGACCGCGGATTCTGCTCTAGGTAGCCAACTTTAAGCATCGCTTGCACAGAGGCAAGGCCTCCCAGGGCTACCCAATGGTGCCACCATCCCCCACTCATTGGTCCTACCTTCCTCTACTCAGCGAACAGAGTCAAATAAAACTCGGGTCTGCAAAAAGCAAAGGCACTGGGATCCCCAACAGATTCCCTCATTCCCCCACCCACTCATCCACCCACCCCCTCAGCTCCTGCTCACTTAGCCTCCGAGTTGCTCCAGGTCCCGAGACTTGAAGGGCAGTCACCCAGATGGGACCAGCCAGCCTTGTCACAGTTACTTAGAATGCTCACCCCTCTTTTCCTTCGGGCTGCTGTCAGAGGCAGGGCTGGTTCTGAAGTGTTCAGCCTCGACATCTGCACCTCCAAGGAGAGCTCACGTGCTGGAGGTGTGCTTGTCTGCTGCGTCCCCCCGGCCCAAGGCCCCTCCCGCACTGGCCCAGGATGCCCTGGGCCACCACCCTGCACCAGCCGCTGAGGGCTCGTTTGACACAAAGCATCCAGGTCCTAGAGACTGAAACATCAAACGGATGTTTGGGCTCCTTGGGAGGGGAGTTGCTCTCTCTGAGATGCCTGTGTTCCCATCATACTGAGCCTGGAAGCTGGGGGAGGAGGGGCGCCCAGCCCACTGGCCCATCGAGCTTAATTTATAACTGATGTCACAGCAGCAATTAGTGTGTGTTGTTTACCCTCCTTCTGCACACTGTGCCCAGATCCCTGGGTGTTTGAGAGGGCTGGTGTATGCATGCCTGGCTTGTTGGAAGATTGGAGCCTGTCTAGGTGAGGGGAGGGTGTACAAGGAGTCAGGGCAGAAGATGCCGAGAGCCAGGGAGTCTCAGCCTCAGCCACATGGGCTGCACCTCGCTGGCAGCGTGGCTTCCTCCAGGGGCACCTGCCTTTCGTTGTTGTGGCTCGTGTTTTTCTTGGTGGAGGGGAGCAGGGGACTTGACATGAGTTCAGGCCCTACCCCTGTCTTCCGAAAAGAAAGGAAGAGGTGTGGGAGACATGGCCAGAATGAGGAGCCTCAGAAAATCGTATCTGCTGTCTATTTGGGGGTTCCCCGTGGCCTACCCATGTCTAAAGAGATGGGAGAGAGGTAAGTTGGAGGTTGCTTGCAAAAAAGGAAGGAAAATGAAAGGAGGAGGAGGAAGAGTATGCTGCTTTATGGTAAATGCTCTGTTCTTTCTGTTATAGCACACTTCCTTCCCGTGGGTGTGGAGTTGGCTGATATGTAAACTGAGCCTTGGAAATGTGTTTGTTTCAAGACCATAATGCAGGGATAAAGGCAGGTGGTGGAGGACCGAGTGGGCAGTGCGTAGGGGTGGGGCTGTACGAGGCCAGAACAGGCTGCGGTGGACGGGGGAGAGAAGAACGAGGAATGGGGTGGGCAGAACCGAGGGTACCACAGTCCCTCCCACCCACTGGGGGCGAAGCATCGGGAGTGCCGGTGAGCAGCGAAGGGAGTGAGCCCTGCAGACAGAGGCTCGTTCGGAACTCTCTGTGTCTGTGCGCAGTCTTTTAAATGAAGGGGTGTGGGTGCTGTGTTCTGTGACACGTCCCCGTGCCTGGGTTAAGAGTGCCACTCGTCTTCATCTGGGTCCTGGCAGGTGTGTTGGGAAAGCAGGAGTAGTACCCAGGGCTCCGTGGAGACTTTGGGGGACGGAAAGACCAGCCTCTGCGGGGTTTCCTGTGCAAGAACTGTGTGTGGGTGGCGCGGGCACAGTCAGAACGAAAACCCAGGTGCACATCTGGTGGCAGCAATTTCTTGCGAGAGGGACCATATTGCTGATAATTCCTCGGCTGAGCAGTGCGCGTTTGTAAAGGCCACTTCTCTCATTTCTTCAGGTCCAAATGAAATCTCTGAGCAACACATGAACCACAGTGCCAGGGGGAATGAAGACATAAGACAGTTAATGGGAGAAAACATTAGGTTTGTTTGAGTAAAAAGGAGTAAAAGACAAATGTTAGCTATTTCGAGATGAAATAATCACGGAAGTTTGCAAGGGAGGCGGTGTTAGTGATGACTGGGGACCTGGGGGGTCTGGGTGGATGGCTGAGGGTGGGAGGAGCTGATGGTCACGTGGACTTACTTTATGTGGCCTTGCGTCCAGTTCCAGGTCATGAACTTCGTTCCTGGTTTCCCTGTAGTGGTTACAAATTGAACCAAGCCAGCCACAGTTCCGCTATCCCCTTCATGCCCAAGGGCACTCATTTGAGAGAACATAGTCCGGGGATCAGGGTCATGGGCAGTATGAAATTCCTAAGCCCCAGAGAAGTCCAGCCCGTGAACTTGAAGACTATGGTTCTCTAACCAGTTATCTATGCCACTTCTTCTTGGTGCTTGGGTATGAGTGCTATTTGTCTCATCTTGCTAAAATTCACAGAACGTGAACAGATTTGGGATTTCCCAAAGTTCCCAGGAACACCAGTGTGTGGTGTGGAAAAGCGTTGCGTAAATGAAAGTGGCCTCGGTGTGACCTGCGCGCCAGCGTCCATAAACTGTTCACACAGATGAGTGGAATGGAAGCTGGAGAAATGGCTCATTCGGAGAAAGGTCACGGGTCAGAGAGTAGATTTGTGATTTATGTGTCAGAAGATGACTAGTGAGGCTTCAAGTCCTTTTATCACCTACCTAGGTAAAAGCAAACTTGAAGCAAATTGAAGAGCAGTTACTGAGGGGCAGAAAGAAATTAGTTCTCCAGAGTGATTCAGAGAACAAAGGGAAGAAAATTCCAGAGAAAAGGGGAGCCCAGAATTCCAGGGGAGAGGAGTAATCAGGAATGTGGGGCGTATCAGAGAGTTGGAGGAGAGTGGAGACTCAGATCTAACATAACACGGAGGCAAGAACCAGGACTCCTTACCCGCCCCCCTGGAAAAGGACAAAAGGCAGCAAGGGTGGGTCAGATATCTCCAGGACACTGAACTTGAAGGGACAAGGACCTCCCCTTGAGGGGCTAAATGACACATGCTCACATGTTCAACAAAAGCGCTTCCCAGTCACGGTGGTTTGGGGAACTCTGGGTGAGACAGTGATGCACAGAGTTATTTCCTAGGGACCTCAGAGCCTTCGGCGCGGTCATGTGCAAACCATCACCTCCCAAAGGGAGACACGGGACTGGTGTTTTCGAGACTTAGTTGACCCGGAACACTTTTTCCTGAAGCATTTGATGGAGTGGGTGTTTGGAGAATATACTTCAGTAATTGCTGAATAGGCTTCATTGCTATTGGGTCTTTTTGGATTGTGCCAGGGAAAATGTTAAAAAGAGAATGGAAGTTGTAGTCCCTGCCCTTCCTACCCCCTGGCTGTGTGACTTCAGACACGCTACACAACCTCTCTGGGCTTTATTTTCCTTGAGGAGCTAGGTGATATTGAATTCTGACCCTGTTTAAGGCTTTATAATTCTCATTGGTTTCCTTCAAATATTTGGAGCCATGTGCCTATTATGGGATGGTGGGTGAATCCTTTGATCACTTCACTGACTTTCTGTCTGTCACTGAACTGTAAGTCCTGGGAGGGCGGGGTCTGTGTCGATGTTACCTGCACTGTCGTAATTTATGAGCGCCCAGTGCCAGGCCTGCAGCACCGGGGAAGCTCGAAACATTTTGGGGAGCGGATGTGAGAGTGGCTTCGTGTCTGGTGAGCCAGCAGGTCATACCTGCGGGAAAGAGAGATGGAGCGTCGTACGCCGCCTCCTCCTGTGGCTGTGTCGGTCCGGTGCCCACGCCAGCACACAGGTTCCACGCGGGCTTTCTCCTGCACTGGCCGGCCTGGCACCAGTGTCCCCGAGGATCCTCACACTGCGGCTCCCTAGTCCCACGGATGCTGAAGGCAGGCTCTGGAGAGAGTCTGTCCCCCAGAGCAGGGTGGCTCTGTCCCCATGGTGGGGACTGGCTGCCATAGTCACACCCCTGTTGCTGAAGCTCACAGATTCAGCAACCTGAATGCAGAGCTGACTCCGTCCTTGTCAGCTCCTGCAGACGTGGTGGTGGCAGTGACAGTCCACCTCCTCTCACTGTGTGCATCCCTGTTCGAAGCCCACCCCTGCCCCAGCTCACACGCTCACGTGCTTCCCGCAGCCTGTCCTCCTCTTGCCCCTTCCTCCCCGCCCACTTTGGGGGCATTTTGCCTCCCAAATCTCTCCCTTCCCCTCCCACTGCTGGTACTGGACTGAGGTGGGGGACAGGTAGACTGATGCTGGCCGACACCACACGGGTCTCTTGAGAAATGTCCAGAAGATGGGCCCCGAGGGCCTGCCGGCTGCGGGAGGGCACGGATGGACAGGGGAGGCAGTTCAGAAACTCCACCTGCCGGCTCAGCCTCAGCTGGTCTGTTTTTTATTTTTTTAGAGCAGGGTGGTGGTAGCACAGCTCTCCTTGAGAAAAAGGACTCCAATAAAAGCATTGATTGTGGGGCTGGTCACATTCCGACTATTCGATCAGCATTGGTAACACATCGCCACTCACTGCCTGTGCAGAACTGGGCCTTAACCGGAATTTTCTAGGATAAGATTTTATCTTTCTCAATTAGACCTTTGTGAGCTCTGTACTCTCGTGAGGGAACGAGGTGTGTGTGTGTGCGTGTGTGTGTGTGTGTGTGTATGCGCGTGTCTGCACGTATGATTGGGGAGGGCAGGAGAGCAAGGAAGCATGCTGGGAGGCAGACCTTCAGTAACCGCCTGACTGCACGTGTCCTCCTCAAGTTCACACGTTCGACCTTGACACCCAGTGTGACGCATCTGAAGGCGGAGCCTGAGCATGGCGATCAGGTCATGAGGATGGAGCCCTCACGGACAGGATTAGTGCCCTCACGGATGAGTCCCCAGAGAGTTCCCTCGCTTCTTCTCCCCGGTGAGGACACAGTGGGAATCAGGAAGTGGGCCCGCACCAGACACCAGGTCTGCCAGCACCGTGACCGTGGCCTTCCCAGCCTCTGGAGCTGTGAGAGATGAATTTCTGTTATTTGTAAGCCCCACACCCCCACCTGTCTAGGGTGCCCTGTTAGAGCAGCTGAACTAAAACACTGTCTCTCGGATCTTTGGCCACTGCACGAGGTCACTCAGAGAAGAAGGCGAAGCCGGCTCAGCTGTCCCTGGCCCCTAGACCCCTTGCCCCTCGCTTGCCCCTGATCTGGGAACAGAAGTTTGGGGCAGTTTGAGTCTCCTTGCAGACAGAGAAGTGGTGGCCCCCCTATTTTGTGGGCTCTCCCCAGGGCCTCGAGCTCCATGGGGGGGGGAAGCTTCCTAGAGCAGAAAGATCTTAGATTTTTAGATGAGAAGAGGGAAGGTGTTTCCTTTCATCACTCGCACAGAGTGTATGGGGGGAGGGCTCTCTGAGGGCAGAGGGCACTGGGTTCCCGCACCCCTGCTGTTGCCATAAGAATTTGAGAGTGTGGTTCCCTGGAACACCCCTTTCCTGTTCCTGCCAGGAGCTGGAGCAGCCTGCAGGGGAGGGGAGGGGTCAGCAGACCCGACATCCATCTCTGGGTGCCAGAGTCCTGGGGTCGTGTCTGATTCGTGGGGGAGTCTCACAGAACCCCTCACTCCATCCTGCGGGGGCCAGAGACAGTGGGAGTCTGGGGGTGGGTACTGCCTTCCAGCGAGATGGAATTTCAGGCAGAGTCTGAAATGAAAGGAAACCCAGCTCCTCAGGAAAACCAGTGGGGATTCAGATGTGCAAACAGCGGTGGCTGGGAAGCCACCCTCCCCCCACCCCCAATGGCAGCACCCCTCTGGGCCCACATCTTTGTCTGGACCACACACCTCAGTCCCCGAACCCCCGCAGTGGGGTCCTTGTGAGCATTTAGGAGCTGCAGGCCTACCCACCTGGGCTGTGGGGAGACTCACAGGAAGGGACAGCTCGATTATAAAATTCACAGCCACTAATGAGCACCAGCAGTGATTAATACTCTTCAACTTTTTCAACGTGTCCTCGTGTTTGGTGCTCCCGGCTGGGTTCCAGCACCAAGAGCCTGGCTTAGCAAATGGGGCGGGGCGGGGGTGGGGGTTGAGAGCCTGGGTTTCTGCATTTTTTTCCTCAGGACTAGAGCCATCCTTGAAGGGTGGGGGTGGGGGGTTCCACCTGATTCAGGAGCCATCTCGGGTGTCAAAAGGCCCTTCAGTGAGCAGTGCCTACTGAGTGCAAGGCAGCAATAGGCTCCGCTGGGACCCCGGCATCCTCGGCAGCAGCTCCGGCAGGGGGTGCCGTGCTGGACCTCAGGCCTCAGCTCCCTNGCAGCCTGCAGGGGAGGGGAGGGGTCAGCAGACCCGACATCCATCTCTGGGTGCCAGAGTCCTGGGGTCGTGTCTGATTCGTGGGGGAGTCTCACAGAACCCCTCACTCCATCCTGCGGGGGCCAGAGACAGTGGGAGTCTGGGGGTGGGTACTGCCTTCCAGCGAGATGGAATTTCAGGCAGAGTCTGAAATGAAAGGAAACCCAGCTCCTCAGGAAAACCAGTGGGGATTCAGATGTGCAAACAGCGGTGGCTGGGAAGCCACCCTCCCCCCACCCCCAATGGCAGCACCCCTCTGGGCCCACATCTTTGTCTGGACCACACACCTCAGTCCCCGAACCCCCCGCAGTGGGGTCCTTGTGAGCATTTAGGAGCTGCAGGCCTACCCACCTGGGCTGTGGGGAGACTCACGGGAAGGGACAGCTCGGTTATAAAATTCACAGCCACTAATGAGCACCAGCAGTGATTAATAGTCTTCAACTTTTTCAACGTGTCCTCGTGTTTGGTGCTCCCGGCTGGGTTCCAGCACCAAGAGCCTGGCTTAGCAAATGGGGCGGGGCGGGGCGGGGCGGGGGTTGAGAGCCTGGGTTTCTGCATTTTTTTCCTCAGGACTAGAGCCATCCTTGAAGGGTGGGGGTGGAGGGTTCCAGGAGCCATCTCGGGTGTCAAAAGGCCCTTCAGTGAGCAGTGCCTACTGAGTGCAAGGCAGCAATAGGCTCCGCTGAGACCCCGGCATCCTCGGCAGCAGCTCCTGCAGGGGGTGCCGTGCTGGACCTCAGACCTCAGCTCCCTCCCCTGTGCCCACCCAGAGGTCACCAGGCTCCGCTTGCAGGCTTCCAGGCCCTCCCCTCCTGACCCTGCCTCTTGTCCCAGAGCAAGCAGTTCCCCTTTTCGATTCTCACCCAGTGACCTTGCTGCATCCAGCTTAGCGGGGTGTGATGGAGACTTCCCATTCCAGAGGAGGATGTTTCTTCCTAAAGTCTCACGTCACTTTAGGAAGCAAACACCCCAGGCCCAGGGTGGCAGGAGGGACGAGGCATTGAATCAAAGGCCCCTTTCCTGGGCTTTCTGGTAGATCCCCGGGCAGCTGCAAGAACTCCCCACAGGGGAGCCCTGACTGTCCCAGGGGCACCTCACCCCTCCCAGCCTCGTCTGCCCCTCCTCCCTGGACCCTCCTAGGCTTCAGGCCCCCTGGGCCCCGCTGGCATCCCTGCAAGTCAGGTCCCTCATTGCCTGTTTGGAGTCACTTGTCACGTTGGCCCGGCCTCGTCTCTCCTTGCCCTTGGCTCGGGCTTCCTCCCCAGACTGGCTGTGCTGATTCGTCGCTGGGAGCTGCTCTTCTCTCCTCAACCCCAAAGGCTCAAACACAAAGCGTGCTGACCCCAGATAACAGATTCCTAAATGGAAGGCGGGCTTGCCCTTGACCTTTACTTCTCCCTGCCCCCATCCCTCCTGGCTGCCTTCAGTTGTGCGTGCCTGCCATCTGCCCCCACCTGCAGCCCCGGAGGCCTTCCCTGCGCAGGCACCGTTCTCAGTGTTCACACACACAGCAAAACTCTTGTCTCCCATCTTCGTGACAGCCCTGTGAGGCAGAGCCAGCGTTACCCTCGTTTGTACAGAGGGGAAACCAAGGTCGGATTGGTTTCCTCCCGTGCCAAAGACCACCTGCCTAGGAGTGGGTAGTGCCGGTGTTCAAACCCAGACAGTCTCGTTCCAGGGCCGTGCTTCTTGCTACAAGAACTTGTGGCTTTGCCCAAGGACGCAAACAGACGGACGGTGGGGCTCTTCTGCTTTCAGACCCCCACTGGCGTTGAGTCCTTACACTCAGACCCCATGTACGCATGGTGGCCCTTCCTCCCTCTCTGTCCTGTCCGTGCCGTCCCCTCCTCCGCTGTCCCTCACTGCGTCTCTCTTCTGTGCCGTCCCCTCCTCCACTGTCTCTCACTGCGTCTCTCTTCCCTCTTAGTGTGCTCATGACTCCTTGCCTCTGTTTCCGTCCCTCCTACGTGTCCAGGGCCCCGTACTTTGCCTCAAGCTGTCGTCCTTGGCGAGTGTCTCTTTCAAACTCCCCCTCGCTTGGTCCCCTGCCTTGGCGTGGACATCTCAGCCGTCACTGTGCCAGCATCTCTTTTCTGTGTCTCTCTCAATATCTCTTTCTCTCACTGCCCCTTTTGCTTCTCAATGCCCTCCCACCCTCTACCTTCCTCTGTCACACTTTTCTTTCGTCTCCCTGTCTTGTTCTGTCAGTGGTCCCATTTGTTGCACCAGGGGCACAACCAAGAACGTCTCTGTCTGTGCCCACTCCCCCATCCTCTGCCTTTGCTGAGAGGCTCAGCTGTAGACGGGAGCCAGGCTCAATCCAAGCCCTGTTCCTCGCCAAAGAATAGCAACGAACTCAGATACCGCGAGGCACAAGACAGAATAGCTCTGTATTTCAAGAGACATCCCGGTCTCTTGGGACAAAATGACTTCTCTTGGTTTCTTTATAAACTCGGGGGCTAGGGAGTGCCCCGCGTGCAGGTGGAGCAGCTGGGGGTGGTGACCGAGTTCCGGGGGGGACCCCCATGGCTCTTGGCCAGGTTCTGTGTAGATGGAGCCTGTGGGGTTGCAGAGGTGGCCTCATCTTCCCTCTGTGCCCTCCGGCAGACAGAACCATGGTAGTGGAGGACTTATGGATTCCATGGAGGACGATGACCACAGATGTCATGTCACACTCATGCCCCTGTCGCTGGTGCAGATGAACCCTGCACAGAGCAATGAAGTGACTACAGCTGGAAGCCGAGTTCAGGCCCTCCTCCTCCCTCCCCAGGGTTCTCTGCGTCTCCACCCTGCCTTCTAGTCCAGGGCTGTGGCCTACACATAGACGGCCTTGAGGGGGTCCCCCACTTACTGGCCTGAGCCTGGCCTCGTCCAAGGAACCTTTGCCTCTGCAGCCCCACTCCATCCCTCCTGTCCTCAGGAGCCACAGGCAGCTCTTGGTCTTTAGTCCGTGCCTAGTTGATAATGGCCTATGACATCATTTTCATGGCTGGGGGCAGTACCTCGTGATAGATTGACCGTGGACCTGGGCATTTGGCCTGCCCCCTTTGACCTGTGTGTTGATGGTGGGGTCATGTTTTCTACATGTCTCTCCCCTGTCTCTCCCCTGTCTCTCCCCTGTCGAGCAGCTGGCCCAGCACCAATTACCCAGTAGGTGTTCCATATCGGCTGATGGTCCGGGGGGCCTGCGCCTGGCTGCACACTCGGTGTCCCCACCAGGGCCCTGGCGGTCCGGTCCGGCAGCCTATCCTGTGGCACAGGAGGGAGGCACGGTGTCTGGCAAGCTTAGAGAGGGTGGTCCCAGCCTTCCAGACCCCAGCTATGTAGGCTGGGCCTGGCCGAGCGAGACTGCAAAAGCCCTCATTTACTTTACCCTGACCTCTAAGGGTAGACTCGATCAATACCAAAACATATGAAAGTAGTTGGAAAACTTCTCTTTGACTGAGCCCCTGCCCAGGTCAGAAGCTGCGTCTTGGGAACTGTTCTGCTCACCTCACTCAGGGATTCCTGGGGCGGGGGATGGGTTTGGGTGGGGGCAGCGGGCACAGTTTCAGGGAAAAGGGAGGAAGTCGGTCACTTTCTGAAAACGGGAGAGCAGCATGGCCAGCCCCCAAGCTGACCACAGCTTGCTGTCCGCTGCTGTGCACAGTCCTGCCAGCTGTTATCTCCTCGGCCCTCTGCCTCCCCAGAAGGGCAAGGCCATGGCCCTTCGGCGACTCTCTCTCTAGCTCTCAGCGCAAACCACTGTGGTGGCCTACCTGGCCTTCCTGTCTCCACCCGACCCTTTGGTTTGGGGCCAGTTTCGTCGATTCAGTCGTCAGCAACCCCTTGGCCCCCGATGCTCTCTGTGTGATCCCCTTTGCCCAGAGCCTGCAGCCACCAGCTCATCCACCCCTAGTGCTACTCCCAGGCCTGGTTCAGCACCTGAGAGAAGGAGAGCACGAAGGAGCAGCCAGGAGGGTGGGCAGGCAGGGAGGCTGGATGGCGCCGGCAGCATGTCCTCCGCAGGGACCCCACTCCGTGAGCTGCGGAGCAGCAGGAAGGGAGCCAGGTGGGCAGACTGGTCCTGGTGGCCAGGAGGGCAGGAGGTGAAACGGTGGTCTTCACACCTGGCCATGCATTCGAATGACCTGGGCCCCACCCTGGAGAGTTCAATTCAGCAGGTCTACAGTGGGGCAAGGGAAGCGGTACGTTCAAAACTTCGGTGCCCTCCATCCCCAGTGGGTCTACCTGTGTGTTCGAGGCGCTGATTATTCATTTCTACCCCAGTTCACCTCCCTGGGATGAAAGTGGGGGCGTCTGTCACTCAGTTCTGCCCTCATTTCCACTTCCCTCATCTTTATGTTGCCCTTTCCAGGGTGGCTGAGGGCAAGGAAAGGGAGGGGTTGGGTACCAGACGGTAGCCAGGGAAATAACGGAGAGAATTATCATGGTATCTACCAGTCCCAGGTACCCCGAGCTAATTCTTAACTCTTACAATTGATGCCCAGTAAGAATAGCACTTTCTTTATGCTCTTGTAGAAAAGAAGGCACAGTTGAAGGTGCCTAATGCATTCCTCTGTGGGAAAGCATTCATTTCCGCTGGCACTTACTCTAGCCCTCTGCCTTCTTCCCTTCCCCTTCCTCGTTGCTGTTGATCTTCCTTATTCTACCTAATAAAAGATACCTTTCATTCACCTTTGGTTCCCGTAGCCCTCTCCAGCAGTCACATCCCTTTCCTCGTATTATTTCTTCCCAACAAGATTCCTAGGGGCATGCAGAGATTTTTAATTCCCAGTTACTAGGTGAGGGGTTCAAATGCAATCAAAGCCTTGGCTAAGGTCACTTGGGCTGTAAGTAGCGAGCGTGGCTTCGTTCCCTCACCGGGCTCTGCCAGCCCTTCCCTAGAACTCCTTCCACCACCTGCTGCCCCAGCTTTTCCTCCTGGGACCGAGCTGTCAGACGAAGGAGACGGATCGTTCAGAGGTTTTCTCTGCTGCAGGGAAAAGCCTGTGATGGGTGGAAGGGTATGGCCTGGGGTGGCTCAGAGCCTAAGGAAGCGATGGGCTCTGACACTCCAGCGAGAACATGAGTGTCCCCTCCTGCTGCTGCAGCTGCTGGGGGCCACTTGGTCCACTGCCCCCAGTAGGAGTGTGAAGAGGCGATGGAGGGAAGTCAGAGGAAGGGGTGGTGGCAAAGCACCGGAGAAAACCTTGCTGAACGTCCTCCCCCAGCTTTGGGGTCCAGCTCCGTCAGCGCTCTGGCAGGGGTGGACAGAGGGCGGCTGTGTCCTGCCTGCATCACAGCGCCTCCCTCCTGGGTCCCCACTCCTGTCTCTCTCTGTTAATGGCAGCAGCCCAGCCTGGGGGTGTGCACTGCCCTGCTTTGGGGGTCACGTTTCCTCCCCACTCAATCCTCTGTCTGCTGCTCTCACCCAATTAGCCTTGGGCATGCCTGGTCCCTTCCTCGTGGAGCCTCAGTCTCCTCATCTGCAAAATGGGACAGTGGTGGCTCCTCCTGGTGCCAAGGCACAGTGAAGGGAGACCACGGTAGGGGAGCTGGCGCTTGTTTGAGGCCCAGGAGATCTGGGTCCTCCCTGGGCTTCCACCTCTGACAAGCTCTGTGTGCAGAAAAGCTCAAGGTCTTTCTGACACGAGTGGTTCCCGGCTCCACATATGAGCACTCTCCTGGGAATGGGAGGTGCCAGGACTATTGAGGGAGTGACGCATCTGTACTTGGGGCAGATGAGCAAAGGGGGGAGGGAGGGCCGGGGAGGGAGGGCCCAACACTCCTTGGCCACTTGTCCTTCTCTCAACTTCGTTTGTTGCTGATGCTTCCTCTGGCCTTTCTAGCTGTGAGTCTCATCCTCAGTCTCTCTTAAGTCCTCCCAGGAGACCCGTCCTTTGTTCAATACTGAAGAGAGTGGCCCTGGCCTCTGTCCCACCCCCTGCCCGTGGCCAGGCCTGTGTGGTCCCCCTGCTTGCCCATTCTGCTCTCACCAGGTTGGTTCCATGCCCCCCCTGGATTCTCCCTCATCGGTCAGTTGGCTACTGAGAGGCCTCCCATGGCAGAGCTGAGCACCCAGCGGGCAGCTCTGCGCCAGTCAGGAGGCCGGGCCTTCCCTCCCCAGAAGAAAGGCAGCTTCGTCCTGCCCGCCTCGTCCCACGTGGCTGAGCCCTGGTGAGAGATGAGTGCCTCAGAGCTGCTAAATCACAGCTTTCTCGCTCCAGTCCCATCCCCTGCCACTGCAGATCAGACCAGGAAAAGCTTCCCATTTGTAAAGCTCAGCGCAGTTTGGGGGGAAAGTCAAAATGGCCCTTCCGGGCAGCTTCCACGGCACCAGGTCTACCAGGGACCAGTGTTGCCCAGCTTCCCCCCAGAAGGTATCCCTGACACTGCCTTCCCCTCGTCCATGTCGACAGTGTCTAGTGTTTCCAGGGCACTTATCCACCCCCAGAGTCTCCACCATTCCCCCAAGAACACCAGCCCAGTGCCCTCCCACAGACCCCTCTCCCCACTCCCCTGCTGGAATGAGTGACAGCTGTCTAAGAGCTACAGCCCCCCAATCTGGGAAGCAGGTGCTGAGAGCTCAAGAGGACAGTGGGAGGTCCCTGCCCAGACAGAGAGAGGGCCCCTGAGCGGGTGACGCCCCCTGGGTGTTTGTACATTGGCACTGGGATTTCACCTGTGTGTGTCTTCTGTGCACGTGAGTGCACTTCTGCCGTGTAGACCCATGGTGATGCCAGCCTGCTTGTGCACACACCTGTGTATGTGCTGCCCACACCTGATAGGGCTGCGTGTGAGGGTGCCCGGGTGGCGGGGGGAGTTATGAACGCTGTGTTTGTGCTCACCCTTCTCTCTGTATGACCCCGGGAGGTATCAGCGCGGGCTTGACAGTGCCAAGCCGTGCCTCCCGCCGTGAGGCAGGCTCAGGAAGGAGCCTTGTAACACTTGGCAGCGATCTCTACATCTCGAGAGGGGCCACACAGCCCTGTGCACTCAGGCATTGCTAACAAGCCCGCGGCGGCACCATGCCGCCGTGCACCATGGGACAGAGCAGGAGGCTGAGGAGAGAGGGCCTCGTGGGCCTGGTTGCTCTAGACTTGCCAGCACCCTGCTCCTCCCGTGCACACCCAGTGCGAGCTCCCTGAGCTCCGAGTCTGGGATCCCCTAGCCCGGAAGGAGTAACAAGCTCCGTTGCTGTTTTCCAAACTGCAGCCACTCCCACCCCCCCAGTCCTGCTCCCCTCTTCTGGCTTTCCCTTCTTTCTCTTTTTCTGAGCTCCCCTGAATTAGATTAGTCACATTCTTAATTAACTGTGCTGGTAAGAGCTCTATTAGGTATTAAATGTTTGTTACAATCCAATTAAAAAATCCATCACAGCAGGACAGGTTCTCTGAGG
The DNA here is from genome assembly GCF_014824575.4 of Sturnira hondurensis. NCBI lineage: Eukaryota > Metazoa > Chordata > Mammalia > Chiroptera > Phyllostomidae > Sturnira > Sturnira hondurensis. Next base: position 6,800,997 of record NW_028094846.1, on the reverse strand, counting down.
CCCAGCAGATTGATGCCCGGGGTCCTGGCACTCTCCTCCCTGCTGGGGGCTGGGAAGGGGAGCAGGGCCCTGGAGGTAGAGGGGCAGGAGCGCTGGGAGAGGGGCTCTTGGCAGGCCACACCGTTGCTTTCCCAGCACCCCTCACACAGGGAGCACTCAGACCACCGCAGGGCAGCCAGCCTTCCCGATTGCCCGGGACTGTGTCCCAGAGGGCGTTTGGTCACCTTACCTACACTGCCTCCCTGACGCCACAGGGCGATGGGCGAGGCCCAAGTCCCGTGTATGTGTGCATGTATGCGGACCCGGTGTGCAGGGATGGGGAAGGGCAAGACTGATGGCTTAAGCCTGGTGGGGAGTGTGTCAGCTCAAGTGTAAGGATGAAGTTTGATGGGGTTGAGCTGGTGTCTCCCGGGGTCTGGCTGTAGGCCAGGACCGCCACTCAGAACCGTTTCCTTATATTTCATTTTAAAGAGACTCGCTCAGGAGGGGAGCTATCTCCTGTGGAAGGAGAAGAAAATGAGCATTTATCCTGCATTCCCAGCTCTTCTTCCTGTGCTTCCTTAGAAAGCAAGGGAGCTTCTCTCTTCTCGGTAACTTTGGCCAGGCCTCCTTGCTCCCTGACCATCGAAGGGATGGCCGGTTTTAGTGTTCTGCTCGCTGCATACCACACCCTCGCTCCCCCTCATCTTGGGGGGAGAGGGAAGGAGGGACACAACCTCATTGTTCCAGGAGGCTGGGCCCCAGGTGTGAGGTGAGGGGCATTTGGGCCTCGGTGCCAGGCCGGAGGCTGGCCACAGCTAATGTAGCGCGTGCCCCAGGCACCTCCTAGGCCTGACTGTACTGTGTGTGTGCTTTGCCACTTCCAGTCTCCCGATGGGGTTTTGAGCTTCTTGGTCTTTGGGCGCGTCTTTTCTAGCTTTGTGAACCAGTAATAACTATACAGTTACTGTTTCTTATTATGACTGGCACGTCAAAAAAGTCTTTTCATTCTTAATTCTTTCTAATTCTACCTTCTATACCAGCAAATGTTGAAATCTGACCTTCCAAGAAGACTGTCTGGATTTATCTGGTGGAGGGAGGGTGTCGGCTCTCTCGGGGTGCTGTCCTGGGGCAGGGCTGTGCCCCTCGGTCTGTGCCCCTCGGTCTGTACCCCTCGGTCTGTACGCTCAGTGCTGTCCAGGTCACCGAGGTTCGGAGGAGGCCCTCCCAGCACTGCTGACTGACTGCATGAAGGAGCTCACATTCCAGGCTCCCCTTTTCCTTCCTCCGAGGCCCCAGATATGCCTGCCCCTCGGCTTCCGCATAAAGTAAGCATTAACTACCCAACCAGCACTTACTCACTCTTCTGAACCCTTGTGCCTTCTCTAACCGAATCACCTGGTCTGCCCCAGCTTTAAACCCCTTTCCCTTCACTTGTCTTCCCCCAGGACTTGGAGCCGAGTTAAGTCTTCGGCACCTCTGTCCTTTCACTTGTCCTCTAGTCGTCATCCATCGAGTGCTTACTCCTGGGCCACGGCAGGTCCAGGCTTGGGGAGGACAGGGAGGAAATGTCGCCATCCTCCTTTCCCTCCAGGAGTGTGCGATCTGGCTGAGAGGTCGAGGCAGTTGGGGGGAAGGGGTGGGGCAGGAGGTCAGGGCTGGTTTCAGGGGAGGGCCCCAGTGCATGTGCAGACACACACACGTGTGTCAGAGACGGTCCGGGGCCATTCGGCTGCAGCCAGCGGTCAGAGGATGTGTCCCTGGGCCGGTGCCGTGGGGGCCGTATTTCCAGACGAAGAGTGGAACGTGGAGTTTGCAGACTGGGGATCGGAAGTCAGCACGGCGATCACGGGAGAGTGGAGCTGAGCCCGGTGGGAAGCTGCGTTCCCAAGGTGCCTCAGACCCAAAGGGGGACTGTGGACGGAGCTGTGACAATGGTCAATCAGATCAAACCCCTGCAGGAGGCACCTGCTTGCTCTTCCTTGGAAAACTGGGAGCCAGCGGGGAGCCCAGGTCACGGGTGCAGCGAGCGCTTTGGGAGGGTCTCAGGGTCTTTTGGAGGGGCACCTTTGGGAGGTGCCACCCGCCAAAGGACTTGGGTGTCTTCTGACCTGGCTAGGCTTTGGTTCCCTGAACTCGAAGCGTCTTGGCTCAGACCCAGGCTGGTTTCGGCGGGGAGGCCTACAGAAACCCCTTTCCCAGGGTGGGGGAAGGGGCTGTCTGTCCATGGACATGAAATGACACTGTGGGGTAAGTGACTTGCCCAAGGTCTCTCTGTTTGTGGAGCCGGCATCTGAAGCTTCCCATCTATCTCTTTACTCAGGTAGTTAGCAAGGAGCCAGCCGCCATGCTGGGCCACAGTGCCAGTGGGCACCAGTGGGCGGTCCCTATCCCATCACACGCAAAGGTTCACAGCTCTCAGGCTTCTTTGAAGAGGACGTGCCAGGCCCACAGGTCTAGCCAGGGCCTCCAAGCAGCCATTTTGCTACTAGCCCAACTGTGTGTTTCTGGTGGAGCGGGATCAGGACCTGGAGGGGCAACCTTGTGGGGTCGCCATGTTTAGCAAATAAAAGTATGAATTCAAGGTTCATACAAACAAGGAATGTATATATATATATATATATATCTTTTAGTATGTCTATCTTGTACAGTATTGGGGACATGCTTACGCTAAAAAACTGCTGCTTGAGATTCGAATCTAACTGGCCGTCCACCCTGGCAGCCTCATCACCGGTCACTGCCACATTGCCAAGTCAAGGACACCTCCATAGGCATCCAGGAGTCCTGGCAAGGCGGTGGAAGTGCCATGGGCACCAGACAGCCTCTGCCGGCTCAGAGGGAGTCTGTGTGTCCCTACTGCCCCGCCCCGGAGGATCACGGCCTCCCAGCGTGGCCAATTTCCCACCAGACAGCAAATCTGTCTGGCTTTTCCTCAAACCCCCACATCTCGCCATGTTTCTTACATTAGAGAATGGGGCATCCAAGCTAGAAACGCTGGCATTCTCTGTTTCTTGATACACGCCCCCCAATTCAGTAGCCATGAACAGTGTTTTTCCCTCTTCACATCTCTCCATCCTGCCCTCTCCTCATGTTCAAGTTGCAGCCCAAATTATTTGAATAGCTTTCAACTCATTGTCCTAATCCAGCCCCCCGTGGAGAGCTCTCAGAGGTTTTTCCAAGACATAAAGCTGGTCCCACACTTGCCCGTTTCACACTGTCCCTGGCTTCCCATTAAAATAGCCTCGTGATCCTTACAAGCCTTTGATGATTGGTGCTGCCTCTGCTACCTGTTAGCCCCGTGCCCCACCTGTCCATCCTGTCCACCGCCCTCTCTCCCCCTCTGCAACCATCTCAGTTCCCAACTTTGCTCTTTAAATTTCAGCTCCACTGTCTCCTCTTGCAGGGGCCTGCCCCAGCTCAGAGGCCACACGCACGGTCCTCCGGGTCCGCCCAGCCACTGCCCCCCACTCCGCCCCGCAGGGGCACACTCAGCCACCACTCACCACTCTGGTATTTGGCTTGTTTTTTTTTTTGGGGGGGGGGAGCATGGTGTCTGCCTGTGGTAGGTGGTCCCGAATGGTAGCTGAGTAAGTGCATTGAGGGGTAATTACAAGATGGAAAACTTATTTTCTTACCAACTCTCTGAGTTCACAGAATGCCAGCCTAGGCTAAAACCATTTCCTTTTCCCCGTGTTTGCTCAGATGCAGACCCTGCCCTTTGTTTTTTTTAATTCCCTTCTGTCTGAGGCCGCAGTCCCAGCGGTTCATCAGATTTCTCACGCCAGGCTTCCTGTCCTGGATTTCAGACTCTCAGACGCTGAGAGGCCAGATCCTAATGTTATTGAAATCCCCAAATGGGCTTCGACAGCGCTTAGGGGTTAATGAAGTAGCCAGCCTCGTGCCCCTGGAGACAGAAAATATTGCTGGGACACAGGTCGCAGTGTAAGTGAAATGAATTTCCTGACCTCCATTTGGTGCCGTGCAGTCGTTATCCACCCTCCAAAGCCTCTGAGTGGCCCTCACTAGTTGCTGGCTGTGTCTAGGAAGGAGCCAGGAGAGGGTGGAGGAGGAGGCGGGGCTATGGGTTGGGCTGGAAGGGTCAGGAGGCTCCTGTGCCCTGTGAGCCACCAGAGGACACTCACCGCAGGAGGACCAAGGGCCCCATCCTCTCCACCTGAAGATCTCCCGCCACCAAGGCTGGGAGTCAGAAGCCAGACGTCCCTGACCCTGAGTTGGAGACATCCGCAGGAGAGGAAGGTGGGAGGCAGAAGGGCCGTTCCTTTCGAGAGCATGGAGCTGGTGACAGAGATCGCTGTGTTCCAAGGGCACCAGCCCTCCCTCCTCGCTCCTTGCCCGCCGCTCAAAGCACCCTCCCCACCAGACTCCACATCCAGGAGCTCAGAGGTACCCCCCCCCCCCGACCGACCCAGGCTGCCCCTCTGGGATCTCTGGCTTGGCGGGTGGTGAGCATTAGCACTCTTGGAGAGAATTCTTCAGAAACTTAACTCAGTTCCTACTGGAAAAATATCCATCCAGGCAATTATATGCCCAAATTCCCCAAGCACCTACAGTTTTACTAAAAAATGATTAATTGTCTTGTCCCTTGACTGGGGTGCAGTGTGCTCTGTGGATGGGCGGGAAGGGGGTGCAAAGTGACCCCACAGCGTTGACCGCGGCATGGCTAGGCTGCTTTATGGGGGTGGGGTAGAGTCTGGATTCGGAGGGGAGCCAGGACCGTGGGATTAGACAGGCTTCCGGATTTTCATTCATTTGTTCATTCAGCAACCAGCCACGCCGAGCGCCGGGCTCTGTGCTTGGCAGGGGACCTTCCCAGAGGACAGAAGTCACCCTAATGGTTACTGCACTTTACCTCTCGGGGGCTTTGCTGCCTTCGTTTCTTTGGAGAGAGGCGTCACTTCCTGCTGCCCACTGCTAAAGTATGGGGAAGGTAAGATAGAAGCAGATGCGCTGGCTTCTGACTAAGCAGGACCTTGGAGGCTCCTGGGCAGGCTGCTGGGAGGGCCTGGCTCCTGGTACCAGTCTCATCCACGGGGTGGAATCCCCGCACCTGGCTTCAGCCAGCCAAGCCCTCGGCCACTCCTCACACTGGACCTTTGAAGTGCTGTCATGCTCCTTGGAGGGAATGGGTGTCATAGGAGCCTGGCGCGGTCACGGTCGGTGTTCGGTAAAAGCAATCACTATGCTCCGCACAGCTGTGTCCAGTGTTGGGGCCTGACCCTTTCTGAGATGCCAGGTGGCAGCGTTGGTGACTGCCAGTGAGATGCACCCTTTACCCAGTGTCAGGGCCACCTAGTCACTCTACCCGGAGGGGCTGCATCCCAGAACCTGGGGGCGAGTCGCAGATGGCTGTGGTCGGGTGAAAGCTGCCTCTGCTGTGCAGAGATCACTGCGCGGGGGCAGAACGTGGGTGCAGCGGTGGGCGAGCAGGAGGCAGACCCTCCGACCCACAGTGACACAAGACGTCTCTCCTCACACAACTGACCCGAGAGTCACCTTGTTGCTCAAATTGAGATCCAGGAACGGAGATGCTTCGTGTGCTAATTTCACTCGTACAGACTTCGTGCTCGCCTCGCTCTTGTGAAGGAGGACCCCGAGCCTGCTTCCGGGACGGCGGGTTGAAAGGTGTGCATTAGCCCAGAGTGTTTCAAGTGTGAATAAGACTCTGACTCACCTTGGGCTCTTTTTCAAACGCGGCTCCTGGATTCAGTGTGTTGAAGGCAGGGCCTGAGAATCTACGCGGCTAGTTAGCTCCCTGGCGATGCTGATGACCACGCTTTGAGTAGCCAGGGCAGGTGGGTCTGGTCTCCCTGGCCAACTCTCCACTGACTTGCTCTCTTCGTGGTTCCTCCAATTTGTCCTTCCATTCCCATCAGCTCGCGGGGCCAACTGCCTTTGCGACCTGTAAGAAAGATCTGATCAAGAGTGTACAGGTGAGTTAAGTGTGCCTCCTCGGTGCTGTTCTTGTCTTCCATGACCTGTTTCCTTGTACGTCTTACCAACGAGAACTTATTTGTCACCAACTAGACTGAAACCCCTCAAACAGGAACCTGATTCACCTTTGTGTTCCCAGCATACACACACAATGCTCAGCGCATAGTAGGTACTTGAGAAATGTTTGCGAATGAGTAACGGGTGGCTCGTCCACATACAAGCAGATGGGTTTCACTGCCCGAGTCTTCCTTCACTGACCGTCTGTGAATGCTTGTAAAGCATTAGGTGTGGGCTGGGGTCTCAACGGGAGGCTAAAGTGTGGTCATTGCTGTCACGGGGTTTCCAGGCTCACGGGGACACTCACTGTCCTTTTTTTTTTTTAAGATTTTATTTATTTATTTATCTTTAGAGGGGAAGGAGAGAGGGAGAGAAACATCAATGTATGGTTGCCTTTCGTGCGTTCCCTGCTGGGAGTTGGCCTGCAACCCAGGCATGTGCCCTGACTGGGAATCGAACCGCTATCCTCTGGTTCGCAGGCCTGTGCTCAATCCACTGAGCTACACCAGCCAGGGCACTCACTGTCCTTAATGACCTGCTACCAGAACAGGCCGTGCTGAGGATCATTTCACAGAGGGTCTTGGCTTAGGAGAGGTGTCCCAGAGAAGGTGGTTCATGGCCTAGGCTTTGAAGGACAGGCAGGTGTTCGACCCGAGGAGAAGGCTGGGGCGGGCCTTTCAGAAAGAAGGGGCAGTGTGGTGAAAGTGCGGGGCCAGGGAGGTTTTGACTCAAAAGCCCACTAGGAAACACCCAGAGTGGGCTTCCTGATGTGCACAGACTGAATCGGTTGCTTCGTTTGGGCCTCAATGGGTAAGCAGTGGAAGCATGCCTTTGAGACCAGAGAGCTGCGGGGAGAAAGCAGGCCCTGCTGCAGGCCTGTGGCTGGGAGTGGGAGAGAGGTGGGGGCGGGGCAGAGAGAGGGCAAGAGCAAGAGAGGGGTGGGTCCAGCGGCCCTGAGGGGGCAGGGGAGTCTGGAAGGAAGAGGGGAGGGATGAAAGGGGGGGAGGGGGAGAAGGAATAGATAGATATGGGGTGGGGGGAAGGGAACAGAGGGAGAAACATTAAGTAAAGGAAAGGAACCCCCGCAGGGGGAGGGGATGGGAGAAGTGTGCCTCCAGCAGCTACCTTAATCTCTTTAAATTTCCCCTCATTGATTAGGGATTTGCAGCAAAATCCCTCCCTACAGGAAGCCATTGGCTTTACTCTCTCTCAGCTGCCAAGCAGGGAGGCCTCCCAGTGAGTGAGGCTGTGTGCAGGATGAAGAGGCTCTGGAACCCTTCTCCCGTCTCAAATCCTTTTGTTCTCAAAGCCTTTCTGGAGGTCCCTGCGGTCAAGTGCTCCAGGGCCACCGCCCCGGACTCTGGGCTCGGGGTTCTCCCAGTGCGGGCCTCTAACCGTCAGGAAGAGAAACAGCTTCCTGTCTTGATGTCAAGCTATGGATTGAGCGACATCATGTCATTCTTGGGAGCAAGCCCCTTCTACCCTGGGCCCTGCACCATCTGGAGTCTCCTCCCCTATTTCTGAGGCCCTGTCTTTGTTTCTACACCTTCCAGAAGCTTCCCCGGAGACAGTAGAGACAGGAGTGAACTTCCCGCCATTTCTAGACTCTCATTGTGGGCTTAACACTCTACTGTTTCATTCATTCCTGACACATTCTCCCCGAGATCCTCTGTCCTGTACTGTAACAGGGGCCCCTGTGAACCCCTGGCGCCGTGGTCTCTGGGCCCTTTCTCACCGGCTGTAACTCCCTCCCCGCTGTCTGTGATGACAACCGGACCCTCTGTGAGGGTCCCATGAATACCCGAATGCTTGGTAAAGGGCTTTCATAACCATCTTCACGCGATCCTCCTGGACCCGAGCCAGGGAGATACACAGGCGTTTTGCTGACGGAGAGACCGAGGCACACGTAAAGGGGAAGGATTTGCCCAAGGCCGTGGAGCCTGCCAGTGACATTACGGACATCCTCGTAAAATTCTCTTTAGACTAGCTGACCTTCCCTCAGGGCCGAGGACGTTCCAAGTCTCCAGGGACTTCCCCTGGTGCTGTCCCCAGGCCTCAGTGCTGGCTGGGGCATGGCAGGAGCTGACTAAACAGCTTGTGACCGAGGGGCGGGGTTATTGTTTTATTTCTATGTCCCTGTCCCCCATTTGTGCCTCACCCCGGTCAGTCAGGAGGTCTGATGCACGTCCCATGTGGTCCTTCCCCGGAGCCTCCTGCTAGTTCAGCTTTCTTGTTTCAAAGGTGGAAACTGAGTCCAGTGAGGAGAAGAGACTGTCAGAGTTGGTCAGGTCGTTATGGTGGGCGTCAGGAGGGGCCCGGGGTCCCGCGCACACCACACACCCGGGTCAGGAGTCACCCATTTTTCTAGCAGTCTGTCCCAGTGAGAAGGGAGCCCGGATCCACCTCCAGAATTTATACTCGGGCGAAAATTGGAAAGAAAAACTGAGTAGCAACAAAAGGGGAAAATCCACCCGAAGACCCTGCATATAAGCCCAGGTCATTCAGTTTTTCCTAGCACGCTGCCCACCTGCCACCTCCCGGAGGCATCCCCAGCTGCTGGAACCTGCAGCGGCTTCTGCAGCCACAGTCTCTGGTGGCTTCTGGGTCACTGTGATACATGGGGCCCCTTCCTGGGAGCAGTCCTCCAGACATTACAGCTGCTTGGCCCTCAGCGTGACTGCCAGACTAGGGGCCCCTAGTCCCACCTGATGAATGGGGGATGGAAGGAGATGGACCGCCGAAGTCAGGAGTCTCCTGAGCATCGTGAGGGTGGAGGGGTGGGGGTGGGGGGCCGTGTGCTGAGTCTGACTGAAAAAACGGGGCCTGAGTGCCTTACCCAGAAGAGGGTCTGTTCCTGGTTCTCCCTGTTCTTGTTGACACTCAGGGTCTCTACGGTGTTTTGACCAGGCTGGCACGCTCATTCTTGGCAGGACCTTGGCCTTGCCTACCATCCACAGTGGGTTGGGGAGGGTCTGTTGCAATAGAGTTCTGATCCATTGTTCTGTCCTCTGTTCCCAGTGCCTTCCAATCACCTGGAAGGCTGTTGAGCCACAGCCTTGGGCTGCTGGGGGAAGCCACGTGCCTTGGCCGGCCTGGAGCCCCCAGGAAGGATGGCTGAGCTCAGACACTCACCAGCTCTGCCCAGCGGAGGCCTGAGCCACGGGTGGGGCTTCTGATGCGCTGGGGCTTCTGGGGCAATCCTTGGCATCTTCGAAAGCGGAGTGGGGGAGGACAGAGGCAGCGCTAGCTCCCGCCCCCGTCCCTTCTTTTCCTTGTCCCAACCTGGCAAGTGTGGCTTAGGTCAAGGATCCGCACTAAACACGGCCAGTTTCCTCTGCTCAGTGGTGCCTGGAAAACCTGCGTGCAAGTGCCCGGCACAGCACCTAGTGGGGTGTTAGCACTTTACACTCGGTGGGCTTCTTCCTGCTCTTCCTCCAATATGGTCTGTTTCCTGAAATGAGCTCCAGGGCTGGGCAGGAGAGTAAAGGTGAAGTTCTGTCCCCTGGTATCGATTCTGGAGAGAGGAGATTGCCCTGTTCGTGCATCTCTGCTTTCAAGGGATGGATGAAAATGTGGCCTGGCCAGGCAGGGCTGAGTGGTGTAAACCATCGAAGGAGGTGAGAACAGGAAGCGGCATTGCCGATCCTGGAGGGTATTGCCGATCCATTGACTCAGAAGGGTCCAGCCACCGAACCCCCCTGAAAATGTTGTCTTTCCTCAATGGAAGGCTGCTGCTGGCTGCTCAGCGGCCCGCTGCACAAATGTTCTGCCTTCCATCTGCCTCTTCTCTTCTTCCTCCTCACCTCCTGTATCTTCCTCTCTCACCTCCTTTCTCAGACGTCTGATCTCGGCCTCACTCTTGTGCTCAGGGCGTACAGCAAACACAGGCGAACACAACCGTACGTACACCCTCATTTATTAGTCACCTGAGTGCATCACCATGCTCACATCCTTGTACCCACAAGCCTGTGCATGCCCCCCCCCACACACACACAACTACTTAAGGCTCAAACAAACAGCTACTTACACTCTCTCCCAAAATGCCCTCCGCCCACAGCACCCCGGCTCCTCGCCTCTGCCAGCCTGGCACAGGGCCGACTGGCAGTCAGCCCGGCCCTGATGAGCTGTCACCCCGCGGGGACCAGTCACATCTCCTCCAGCGGTAGTGCCCTCCCTGCGCCCCAGCCTGGGCTAACAGCCCCGGAGGGAGTGCCAGCATGGAGGGGGCTCCCCTGAGCCCACCGGGGGTGAGCCCCAGCACAGGGCCTCAGGGTGCAGGACCCTGCGGGGGCTTTGACCCCAACTGAACTGCGACCAGGGGCTGGGCTCTTGGACAGCTGAGTTCCTGGAGTTGGGAGAGTTGTACTGAGAGGTTACTGGTTCAGACTCCACTCTGGTCAACAGGAGCTAAAAACTGGGTTTGTCTGACAGCTGATGGCAGCCATTAGCCGGTGCAGGTGAGGTCATTGCTCACCTGTGTGGCTCCTTGGGTTGGGGCAGGGCTGGCGTGAGCCGATGGGAGCCCAGACAGATCTCTCTCTCTCTCTCTCTCTCACACACACACACACACACACACACACACACACACACACTGACCACCCCTCCCTTCCTTCTGCAAGGACAGGTTTTTAAAAGGTGCCCTGTTTGGGCAGATGGACTGATGACCTGATACTTCAGGATGACCCTCCCTCTTTCTCTGGGAGGTCACCGTCTGGCACAGGACACACAGCTTAGTGAGCAGAGCACTGGCTGGACTCCAGCCCCCTCGACCCGTGGGGCACCCGCACATGCAGCACCCCTGAAAACAGGCACCCCCTCCATCACCCTACCCCAGCCCCAAGGAGCCTTCTCAGTGTGTTTTCTAATGACAGCTCAGAACCAGAGGGTGACAGACCTGTCCCAGACTGCTCTACTTCTTTCCCTCGCAGAAGAGGGCAGCAGTGAGGTGATGTCTGAGCTGTCCCTGCTCACGCAGTGACCAGAGCGATTCACTGACATAAATAAAGTCACAGCTGGCTCCTGGCTCATGGTGGTGGGAGAAGCAGCGATGTAATAGTTAAAGGGCCGGTAACCTTTTGCAGTTTCCAACGTGCTTTTGCACACGTCCTGTCTTCCCTGAGAGGCCCCAGTGATGACGAGGGTGACCATGACACACACCAGGGTCCTCCTCTTGGAGGGCAATCCAGGGAGGTGGCAAGAAACAGAGTTAAGAATCAAGCAGACCTGGGTTTGAATTCATCTCTTGCATATTACTACCTAAGTGACAGTTTTATTGCCTCTCTGAGCCTCAGTTTCTGCCTCCCGCAAATGGACATACACTAACTGCCTTATAATCTTATTGGGAAAATACAATGATTGTTTGTCCTGGGGTTTGGATGTAGGGTGAACTAATACACAGAGCCCAAATAAGAAAGTGAGTTTCCAGAGGGAGCGGATATGTAACAGGGCGGGTCTGACAGAGGCCAAGTTATGCTTCTGATTCACGTCCTAAAACATCTGTGGGGCACATGGTGCTGTGCGTGGGGGCAGCCGTTTCGGCCACACAGGGCCTTCGGAATCACAATCCCAGTGCACCATGACCCTAAGGCAGCTGCCAGCGTCAAAACAGAGGCAGGGGCCACAGGAGGGAGAGCGCACACTGCCCAGTGGGAGAAAACAGCCTGTTGGGAATGGTGGAAGAGGCTCACTGAGATCAGTCTGCCAGCAGTCTGTGGAGGCTGGGCTGGGAGACGAGCGGGGGGTCTTCTGGGAGGAGGGAAGCGCTGGGACCAGGCATGAAACTGGAGGAGAAACAGCCCCCGGCAGGGGCCTGGCAGCTGCGTGACCTCTAAAGAGACTGACAGCATGACAGGGCAGGTTTCCGACCGAGTTCACACAGGCCAGCACTCCGCGTCTCCCGAGCTGCCGGGGGTTCACCTTTCCTGAACTCCCGAATTCTTTATGTTATTTATGGCAAATACCGCTTTTAGTTGCTTCCCGAACACCTAGGACTCTCTGCAGCTACAGCCTGCACCTTGCTCTCCAAGAGTTTCATTTTTAGATATCAAAGGAGAGCTGGAAGCCTTGGAGCCATGACAGGCAATAAGCAAGAAGGAATGGGGAAATTCACAGAAATGCTCTAAAAACAGGGGAGGAAGAAAAGAAATATCTAGATGCCTTATGGGGCCAAACCACTGTGCCTTACGGTGACACTCTACTCTCCCACTCCTTAAGCCGCAGGTCCCACACCAGAGTAAAGAGAAAAATGTTTTCATCCAGAGAAAAATATTCTCAAGGAGTCCAATGTTAAACTATTTTTATTATAATGGTACCTAAGTGCATGCCAGCATAAGACTTAAATATACTACAATCTGAACACTTGGAAACAATACATATGCCCATAATTATAAAACAAAACGAAACTTATAAATTAAGTCAAAACTAAAACAAAAACCCCATATGTAATCACCTCAATTTAACATGATGTGCTGTTGTTTCAGATGAAATCTCTGCTCACAAAGTGAATAGCAGGTCCGATTACTGAGCGATGCAGTGAATATAGCCAGTTCTTTTGATCATAAGATACCTGTACCGGGCGGGGCAAAAGTAGGTATACAGTTGTGAGTATAGGAAACACAGAGTTTATTCTTGCATTCTTGTTTACTATTGTATTATTTTCCATATGAATGACTGTAAACCCACTTTTGCTCCACCCTCTGTTATATAATAACCCAATGTTTCCACCGCTTGTCTTTTTTCCCCTGTAAACTCAAGATAGGCAAAGCTGGATGAATTGCGTCCCTTAAATCATGGCAAAGGATCCTAATTTGTCAGCACAAGGCCCCTCTCTTGTACAAAATTATTCCCTGTGTTCTTCTCCTGCCTTCTTCCTGCCCCCCAGGCCCCCCACCCACCCCCAGAGCGCCTCCTTGAATATGTGTGATTTATGTCCTTGGACATCCGCTTTTGTTTGTTAGTAAAATACAGTGTTATCTTGTGGCTTGGTTTTAATTTATGTGCATCTACTTCATTCCGCGTCTGACTTTTTTCATTTCCTGCCGCGTTTTGATGAATGACCCGTGTTGCCGAGGGAACTTCTCAGCGTCCTTCTTGCCTAGGCAGGCTGCGTCATGCTCAGCGCCGGCTCTGGTTCCGCCTGGTGCTCAAGAGCGCACACCTAGACTGCCCGCACTTCGCAGCTGCCCCAATAAAGCCGTGGCACACGTCCTCCTCCATTTTCGCGAGAGTTTCTCTAGAGCGTGACTCCAGAAATGAGCTGGTGGAGATGAAATCCTCGCACGCACGCACGCAGGTGACGGCAGTGAGGTGGTTCTCCAGAGCCCCGGCCAGTTTCCAGCCCGGAGGAGCGCGCTGGGTTTTTCCTCTCGATTCCCTGCCGATCCGTGAGAGCCGCTGACTTGGCCCGCTTGCCAGTGCGGTCGGTCGCTGTAAAGCGTCCGATTGTTGTTTAACCCGGTGGGGTCGGGGCGCATCTGAATCGGGAGTCGGCCATCTCTTGGAACGTTTGTCAGCCAGTTTGCTCTCCTTCGCTGTGGATTTTCTGCCGTAGCTTTTGCCCACTTTTTTTTCAGGTTTCCTTTCTTGTTGATTTGCAGGATTCTTGTACATCATGGATATTAACTTCTTACCGGTTCTATACTTTGAGACATCGCCTCCAAGTTCGTACCCTGGTGTGTCTGTGTGGTCACCATAGAACACACATCTTTAATTTGTATGTAGTTAAATATATTAATTTTTCACTTTGTTGTTTGTACTTCTTAAGTCTTAAAAAAAGGCCCTGGCTGGTGTAGCTCAGTGGATTGAGCACGGGCCTGCGAACCAGAGTATCGCGGTTCGATTCCCAGTCAGGGCACATGCTTGGGTTGCAGGCCAGGTCCCAGAGCAAGGGACACACGAGAGGCAACCATACATTGATATTCCTCTCCCTCTCTCCTTCCCTTCTCCTCTAAAGGTTAATAAATAAAATCTTTAAAAAAATTATATATAGGCTTATACTTCATTAAATTTTTTTGAATATGTTAAAGTAATAATATAATCACTAGATAAATATGGTGATTTAGAATAAATTTCCAATGTTAAACTATGTTTTTCTGGGATTAGTCTTACTTGCCTATCATCTTTTCATTGTTTCAACTCCCTGTTGTCTTCAGTTGGTTAATACTTTACCTAGGGTTGTAGTTTTGGGTACATAAGTGAAGGGAACCTGTACTTTTTGTTCTTGTACTGTCCTTATCAGTTCTAGGCTCACAGTAACATTAGCCTCTTGAAATGAGCTAGGCATCTTTCTTTTTCTGTTTTCGGGAACAATTTACGTAATGTAGAAATTATCTGTTGCTTGAACATTGGCCAGAATGTACCTGTGTAAATGACCAGGCTTGGCATACTTGGGAAGAATTTCATCAGTTACCTTTCAATAGCTGTAATAAATATAGTATTTTTATACTTCAAGGTTTATTCATTTTATGTAGTTTTTTCCATTTTATTGAGACATAGCTAGTCACAACATTTTGTTATTTTAAGAAATCTCTGTTATGCCCGAATTTTCCTCCTTTAAATCATTTGTTCATTCAGCCTGCTTACCCCTGTTTGGGCTGACCCTCCGCACGTGCCACCCAGCCTTCCTTCACCCCGGTGACGCTCCCCCTCCCCCTCTGAACACTCGCTTCTAAGAGCCACGCCCTGGTCCTCCTGAACGTGCTGCAGGAAGAGGAGTTAGTTCCCCACTACCAGTTTCTCATTGGCTGGGTCGACGTGTTGCCATGGTTATGGTAAACAACAACTCGTCTGCAGACGTGGTGGTCACTTCAGATTGGTCAACTCGCAATCCAGATTATGCTTCTGTGAACTACTTTTTAAAGGCTTGTCCTGCCCGAAAACCCAAAATTTAAAAATTCCCTCAGGTCTGTGGATCCTAGTGTGAGAGGCGATGTTTCGAAGGGTTTCTACTTGCCTGAGTGCTTTGTCTACTGATGTCTGATATTAATCGTGTATCGTCTCGACTCACGTTAACACAATCAAATGTTACCAGTTACCAAAAAAGATAAAAGGTCGTGCGGGCAGAGAAAATTACACCTTGTTGAGGTAAGGCAACAAGAGGGGGGGTGAAGGTGAGGCACACCAGGTGGAAGTTTCTAGAACACGTGTGTGAACAGTGTCAGTGAGGGTGGAAAATCAGAGCTGTGGATGCAGGAGGGCCATGGAGACGCAGAGGAAGACGGGGACTGAAAGAAGGCCGTGGGGTCCCCAGGGAGGAGCGGTCCCAGGGGAGTGGAGGGGAGGGAGGTCCGTCTGCCCCTGGAGTTGTGGGTGGGGCTGTGGGGAAGTGGCCTCCTCGGGCTAGGCAGTCCTTCCTGCCCTGAGTCCACTCCACCTGCTGGGCTCCCTGCTAGGTGCCGTGGCTGCACTGGAAAACAAGAAAGATGGTCTCAGAACGTGGTGGGGCCTTGGACTCTTTCAACAACCCGTCACGGAGTGCTTACTATTGCACACAAGTCTGCAGTTTTGAGGGGATGAACATGGTGAGGCATTGCTCTGGGCCTCAAGGAATTCTCATCTAATTAGGGATGGTGATGGCGAAAGCAGAACTAGAAAAGAGGAAGTTCTGGGAGGAATCACAGCAACAGGCAGCAGTGAGGACAGGGTGTAAATCCAAATAATGCAGGTGGGCAGAGGGTGCCGTGGCTTTATGATCGGAGAAGTCAAAGGAGAGCGGAAATTTTGCCTCAGGGGGAAGGATGGGAGGGTTTTCTGGAGCGGAGAATGTGGTGAAGGAAAGCTGATTAGTCATCTACAGACACACACACACACACACACACACACACGTGGAGGGTACCTGCCTGGGGCTGTAGTGGAAGAGTTTGGAGAACTGGGGGTTCTGCTTTAGAAGAGAAACCATGCGGATTAAGTAGCATGGAGGCAAAGTGACTGAGGCAAGCCTGTCTTTGGGGGCGCTCCTTGGGATTTCTCATTTCTGACCCACAGCCTTGGACTAACCTGGCTCCCAGGTAAGGAAGGCCCCACTGGCTGAGAACTCCTGAGCGCCCGGGGAGCTCAGCCAGCCTGGGACTATCCTGGCCCAGCGAGGACTGTTTTCATTATTGTCCCCCCCGCCCCGTAACTGGCAGTTCGCCTGCCGCCTCTTATCTCCTTCTGGTGTTCGGCCTCTGGGCAACGTTCTGCCTGGGCAGAGCCTTTTTCCAGGTCCCCTCCCTCTACTTGGCTCCTTTCTCCTAAAGGAGAGCTGGAGACCACAGACCTTTCTTTTTTTTTTTAAGGATAAAATAGTGATAAGTGTATTTTTGAATATTATTTCAAAAAGGGCATTATGTGGCCAAAAGAAAGGTTCTTAAAGAATTACATAAAACCTCACATTCCTAAGTTTTAAATCTGTCCTGCCCGGGAGAAAATACTCTTGAGCGTTGTTTCCCCTCCCTCCCTCCCTCCCTCCCTCCCTCCCTCCCTCCCTCCCTCCCTCCCTTTTTGGTGCCATGTGTGGTGGACAGTTCTACTTGTTCACAGGTGAGGAAGAGCTTTAAAGAAAACAGAATGCTCCCTTTTTGGCATGGGCCTAACAGTTTCACCCCGGGGCAAAATCAGCTGCTGGTTTGAACACACTGATTTTTCGGGGACATGCCGTGAACATCCTGCTTCAGGCAGAGGCAGGCGCAGCCAAGCTTGTCTTCGGTGCTTTCCTGACTCCTCTTCCCCTCTGAGGGGGCTGACCTCCACTGGCATCTGTCCCTTCCTGCCTGCTGAGGGCTTAGATCTACATGGAGAGAATAGGGCCCTGGGAAGTGGGGTCACCTCTGGCTCCATCTCTAACCAGACATGGGACCATGAGCAAGTTCTTCCCCTCTTTAGTATGTAAAGCGAGAGTATTGCATCATGAAGGATTAAAAACAAATGGCCACAGGGTGAGGCAGGCCTGGGATACACTAGGGAGTGGTGGGGAGTGGGGCAAAGTGGAGAAAGCCCTCTGTGACTAAGGGGCAGGTATTAGTCTGTCCCATGCATTGCTGCCATAGGTAGAATGAGCCTGTCATTGTCAGAAATTGAAATTTTATATGAAAAATTTTTATTTTAAATCATTCTTCAGCCCACACAAAGCAATCTGCTGACCAAATTGGGCCTGTGAGCAGTAAGCTTGTGGATTCTGAGCTGGGTTATGTCTGCAACCCTTCCAGTTCTAGCAGCTGGTGGTAGATGATTTTTCACTGCAGCCTCTCAAAGCCCAAAGAGCGCGCCTCTAATGGTGGAGCTGGGAGCTTTCTGATGGGCTGCCGGGAAAGTCCTTGGTAGCAAGAACTCTATCCGGCTCTGTGGCTGTGCCCCCAGGAGACTCTGCCAGCTCAGCAGCATGGGGCTCTGCCTACCCGTCAGGTCAGCACTGTGTATGTGGTTTGTTACTAGTAAGAAGTGACCCAGTTTGTGAAGCCAAATTTATATGCAAAGCCGGTCTTACGTCCTGAGTAACATTTGCGCAGAATAAGCACCCGAGTCAGATAAGAGTCCTGTAATGGCCATGGGGTGGAAAGTTTGTAGAAACGTGAGTTATGGCAGAGGAGGCGAAAACTGTAGGGTGAGTCTTTGATCATAAAAGGACACAAAACTAGAATGTCTTCATTGTACCTCCCTGCCCCCAATACGTCCCCCCTTTAATATCCTACTAAAAACCCGCCTTCCTGCCTTAGCATCTAGCAACTAGGAAGAGTCCAGCCTGCAAAGCCCCTCTTGTGGCCCTTAGTTGAGGCCAGAGGAATGGTGATTTTTTTTTTACTTTCAGAGCAAAACATCAGCTTTTACATAACTGCACGTTTACCTAAACCATGTGACTCTCCACTCAACATTTTAGAGTTTGCTAGTGTTCGGTACCAGAGTGATTGCTCTTTATTTCCAGACAAAAAGCTTAGCTGGAATAGCGATGCATTTTAAATGATATCAAATGTATGCCCATCGTTTATTGCTGCATGTTGGTTAAGTTCTCTCTCCCTGACTCCGGTCAGGAAGTTCAGCAGGCTGCGCTCCCTGACCAGGTGCACGCTGGTTGGTCCCGCAGAAATGTCTTTCCTCAGTCGTGTTGGTCATCACACCCGTGACTTTCATGGAAGGCCAGACGGATGAAGAAGGTTTCCTGTGTTCTCTCAAAACTGTTGTGGACAACACCATCCATTGTGCTGGTCAGTGTCCCTGATGCAATGAGCCACCTTGTAAATTCCTCTTAGAATGTAGTGCCGGGAAGACGTTCGCTTCTCTTGGCACCGGAGATGCTTCCCCTTAAGGAGTCGGGGAGAGTCCAGGCTCCCTGTCCTTTTATGGCCCCGGCCACTGGGGGGCTTCAAACCTGCTGTTGTACTGGGGGCATCAGAGCACCCTCATTTTACTGCTCCGTTTCCTTGCTGTTGACCAGCTGTTCCTTCATCGTTTTCTGCACATATGTGTTTTATTATATGTTGATGAAGATAGTTTTGGAAGTAAGCGGCACATAAGTTGTACATAAATTTCATAACCATTTGAACACATATGTCGTTTTATTATTGTTTTCAAATGACTTCATTTGTATGTCTTTAATCTTCTCTCAGCTGGAATTATACTTTTTAAAAATCTTTTAATTGTATTCCACACAGAACTTTACACCCAGTTAGCACTCACTAAATACTTGCTAATTTGTTTGCTTCACCATTGATGAATGGCTCATTCCCAATGCACTGAAAGAAGGAAAAAAGCTTAACTTCTGTAGAGAATGAAATTTATTCATAAACGTGGAGTGAGAGAATAGACAGTTCCATGCATTCTCTCCCTCCTCTGTCCGTGAATAGGGCACGTGACACAAAGTAGAGTGCGACTTACTCAGTGCGGCCTGGATTCCAGTCGGAACTCCTATTGGGGCGTTTTAAGACCAGAGAATGGCATCTACCTCATTCAGGATCTCCTGTGTTCAGCAAACAAGCACTGCGTGTTTAGCATGTGCTCGGCACCGTGCCCGGGGAGGGGAGGCAGAGATGATGGGGGTGGTGTAGAAAAACAGACAGCGTTCTGGGACCACCGCCCACAAAATGGCCCTAGGACGTTGCCATCGGGGTCACCTCCTGGAGTTGCCTGGCTCTGTGGGACCGGGAGAGGGGTGCGGAGATGGTGACAGTGAGGAATTGGCCGCAGGTCTGCTTTGTGATATACGTGCATGTCCTCGCACCGCTTCGTCTTTCTCCTCCTTCCAGTTTTTGGAGCAGTGAGCCCAATGCCACCATGTTCTCGACCCTTGGGTTCACAGCCACGTCCTGGCTGGGCTGACACATGACACAGCCCACACCAGGGATGGAGACGGGCACAATCGCTTGCAGCCAGGGATTACAATGAGGTGGCACTGATTAGATCTGCAATAAACTGTGACCAGCCACCTCCAAGCTGAACAGTCTGCATCACCAACGGAGAAATAGCGTTTTGTTGGGCATTGCTCCTCTTGGTGCGCTCTTACATAAATTATTTACTGACGCTGTAAGGTAACACAATTACTTCCTGGCTAATACCCCACCCCCTCAATTTGTGGTGACAATCTCTGATGACACACATGCCATTATCTCACTAGGCAATACGTGTCTCTGTACTTGGACTTTCTTTGGTAATAATATTTTTGGGAAAATAGCCAATGATGGTCACAATTTATTTCAAAGAGTCTTTAGTCATTTAGCATGCATCTGTGAAATGCTACTGAGTCCTGGGTGGTCTGTGTGCATAATTATGTTTTAATTGGCACATGATTGCTGCCTCTCGTGTCACTGAAACCATCAGGATGCACCAAATGACTGGCTGTTGTCTTGTAACATTTTGTTTTCCCCATTGGAACTGTTGGAAAGAGACCATCGCATCCACAGCCATCTGCAGGGTTGCGTGTGTATTGCTGAGTATTGAATAGATATTATGAGTATTGAATTTGGCAGCACTCCTGTGGTCATATTTCTATGGGTTTTTATTGCCTACTGAAAGGAAAATGAAAAGGAGGAGGGAGATGATGAGACCGTTGTCCGGGTTCCGTGGAGCCGCCCGTGCCCTTCTCCATCCCCACCCTTGGCTTTGTTTTCCCTCCTGTGATAATAGCAACAGCAGCTGACCTTTGCACAGTGCACATAATTAAAAAGCGTGACCCAATAAAGTCCTGTGTGGTCTTTTTATTATTTTTTAAATTTACTTTTCATTGAATTTATTGGGGTGACATTGGTTAATAAAGTTATATAGGTTTCAGGTGTACGGGTCTGTAATACATCACCTGTATATTGTAGTGTGTGTTCATCACCCCAAGTCAAGTCTCCTTCCATCACCATTTATCCCAAGTCTCCTTCCATCACCTTTTATCCCCCTTTACCCTCCTCTGCCTCCCTCACCACACCTTTCCCTCTAGTAGTCACTGTACTGTTGTCTGTGTCCGAATCTTTGTTTTCTTTGCTTAATCCTATTACCCTTCATTCCCAGCCCCAAGCCCCTCCCCTCTGACAGCTGTCAGTCTGTTCTCTGTATCCGTGGGGCTGTCTCCATTTTGGTAGGTACAGCCTGGAGATGGGTGTGCGGGCCTCGTCAGACACCCATTGTGCCCATGAGAAAACTGAGCTACAGAGAGCTGGTGACTTGTAGTGACCAATATTACTAATTGCTCAGCAATAGCATAGGGGAAGGCCGGGAGCTCCCAATATCCCCCTCCAAACACTTCCCATTCCTAACACCGCCTTCTAACTAGAGGCTGACAGGAGAAATTTTTGTCACAGCTTAGAGCGTATCTCCAGGATGTTAAGGGGGACTGCAGAATGGATGTGCAAGGCTAACATCTGTCTGATTGTGGCCTGTTTACAGGTGAAGGGCGAGGAGCTCGCATGTACTTCTCTTTCGGGGTCCTCTTGGTGCATCATCCTTCATTAGCCACGAGAGAAACACCCCAGACTCCTCTCCCCCACCTCTCCCTCAGTAGATTGCAAAGTTCTGTGAGTGTTTCTGCTAAGGATGGAGTCTCGAAACTGACCCTTTCCCCTCTTTCCACCTCTCCTCGCGCTATTCCAGGCCTTTCCATTGCAACATTCCAGCCAGTCTCCAGGCCTTCATTCTCTCCCCACTGCACCCTGGTTGCCAACCCAGTCCTTCCTCCACGGTAGTATAAGGACATTATAGAATACAAATATGGCCGTGTCCACTTGGGTCCCTCCCTGTTGCTGACACGAAAAGTCCAGGCTCCTTTTGCACGTGTGGTTTGGCCTGGAAGTGCTTCTCCAGATGGGTCTGGCAACTCCTTGTCCCCAAGCTCCTCTCAATTATACCCCAGTTTTCTTGCCGTTTCATGCTTCCCTGCTTCATGCTGCTTCCTGGGTTTGCAGCATCCTCTCCCTCCGGCGCTCACTCTACAGCCACACGAGGACCACGTGTGTGGGTAGGCACACCCCGCCCTGCACTCACACAGGCTTTGGCTGTCCTTCCGGAGTGGGAGCAGTGGTGACAGAAGTGCTGCCTGGGACTCAGCTCAAGCATCTCCCCCTCACATTGCTGTCTCTGATCCCTTGGGGCTGGGTTAGAAGCCCCTTCACTGTGCTGCCCAAGCATCCTCAACAGCTGAGTGGCCTTGGTTACGGATTATTGAGTCTGCTCTCCATCTCCTCTTGTTACGACCTGCTGGGTAGCAGCGACAGGGTACCCAGCAGGTCGCTGGGTCGCTGGGTCGCTTTATTCATCTTCACGGCATTAGCTTAGCAGCACCTAGCACAGACTAGGTTCTCGGTAACTGCCTGTTGAACTGAACTGAAGTAGACCAAAGTGAATTGGGCACGCAAATTCTATTTCTTCCCCTAGTGATAGACCTCAGCACCCTGGGTACCTGTGCTAGGAGACTTTCTTCCTGGTCAATAATTTACTAACGCTTGCCCCCTCTGTTTAACACAAATCATCTGGGCACAACCCTAGTGTCTAGAGGAAGCCCATTCGTAACCTAGCTTCCCGAACAAAGGGCTGCGTTAGTGAAAAGTAGGTTTCTTTTTCTATTCCAGTGTCAGACATGGGGGAGATTTTTTAAAGACCCTAGCTGAACGGCAAACGTATGTGGAGCGTCCCCACTGTGAGTCATTCTACCTCATGGTGCCTTCTCCCCGGTGATGGGGTGATGGGGTTGCTGCTGTGTACTGTTACTGTGTCCTACCTTTGAGGACACTTAGGAGAACATATCTGGTGTTGTCACCTGGATACTCCCGGACAACTCATTTATTTGTGTCTTATGGACAAGGCAGACCACACAACCGATTGGTTCTCTGTCGCAAATTGGCCGCGAGGAAGCTTGAAATCAAACTTGCAGTTGGCCTCTTGCTAGTGTATAAGCCATCAAAGTATGAATTTTACATATTAACATCACTTCCAGATACATCTCCCCCCCCACACTTTATTTTCCTTTGACCAATCCCTTCCAATGTCATCTATTTTGTTGTACTCTATAGTATATCTCTTTATCAACTACTTTGGATTCTTTTCTTATCAAGTATACCAACAAATAAAGGTGTCACCCAATACATAGACAGCACAATCATTAAGTCAGAGCACATATGACTTAGAAAGCAGCGTAAGTGGAAGTTCTGCGTCGAACTAGGTTATATCACCTTTGCAACTGCACCTGGGTCGGCTCTACAATCTCATGCACAGCGCCTCTACCTGGTAGGGCCAGGAATTGCATACCTCACTCTATGACAGCTAACTAATTTTTTGTTTTAATTAGTGGTAAAATGGTAGTAATTCTGTGGTAATTTTAACCCATCCTTCTAAATATATAAATCCTCCCAAATATATAAATGCCTCTCTCTATCCATTTGTCTGTCTGTCTCATTGGTTATAACACACTGTCGGTTAGGTGAGATGGACAAAGCAATTAACATCGAGTCCTGGATCTTCAAAGGACGGCTGAGGGCACCGCCTTGCAAAGGAAACAACTTGCGCCCAGCTTGAGGTCACCTGTGGGCCCAGGGGAAATCGGAGGGGCTGGCAAGAACCTGCCCACGGGCCTTCCCACGTGGTAAAGAGCCATTAAACATGGCTCCTTCCTCAAGTACTTTGAGGAAGCAGGGCAACGTAAGCTTTTAGAATCGGGGTTCTCACATGGGTGGACGGCAAATTTTGAATCAAACATCTGCCCCAAATCTTGGCAGCACTGGAGTGTTGTGGCTCCGGCACCTAGCCTGACAACCAGTCCCCAAACTCTCCCTCTCCAGGCAGCGGTCACAGTGCTCAGGGGCTCATCGCCGGTTAGCTCGCCGTGGGAATTCTGAAGGCGATGCTCAGAGGTTGCCTGGAACACAGGCCGTGGGTGGGCAAGGGAAGAAGGAACTTCGAGGACTGGGGAACCTCGCTTCAGTGACCCCAAACCTTTGCTTGAGTTTAAGCTGAGTAAAAGGCACGCAGAGCTAAAGTTGCCAGCTCTCCCTTTAAAGAAAATGCTCGTTTCTGCAAGTACCTCAACACCCATAACTCTTTCCAAATATGCAAGAAGTTTTAATTCACCGATTTTATTCACGTATCACATCTTACCTACCAAGCACTATTCCAGCTACGGGGATGTAGCAGTAAAGTGAAAAGTCCTTACACTCGTTGAGTTTGCGTTCTCAGGGATTATCAGGTTTTATGGAGAAAATCAGCGGGTAAAGGGAATGAGGAGTTTAGTAGTTACAGAGAGCTGCTTTCATAGGGGACATTCGAGCAGAGAGGAAAATGAAATAAGGGAACGGGGTGACCAGCTAGGAGCGGAGCATTGCTGGCTGGAGGTGCAGCTGGCTGGGATTTCCCAGGGTGGGCGAGAAGCTGGAAGCCAGAGTGGCTGGAGCGGCATCGGCCAGGGGTCCTGGGTGAGCGCGGGAAGTTAGCTGGGACAAGATCATAAAAGGTCTTATAGGTTGTGATGAAGTCGTCTGTAATTTGGGTCACCTGGAACGCCAGCAGAGGAGTGACATGATACGACCTGTCAGACTATGGAGCCGTCTGTGATGAGGCAAAGGTCAGACTATGGAGCAGTCTATGGTGAGGCAAAGGTGGAGACGGGGTTTTCCTCGAATGCTGCTGGTGGGTTAGGCCTGGGTATGTGCAGCGGACGTGAAGGAGTGATCAGATTCTGGGTGTTCTGAGCGTAAAGTTGAGAGGGTTTGCCAGTGATTAGATTTGGTGTTGAGAGAAAGATGGAAGTCAAG
Source organism: Sturnira hondurensis (assembly GCF_014824575.4). NCBI lineage: Eukaryota > Metazoa > Chordata > Mammalia > Chiroptera > Phyllostomidae > Sturnira > Sturnira hondurensis. Next base: position 6,776,818 of record NW_028094846.1, on the reverse strand, counting down.
AAGGAAATATTCCATTTTGCCCTGACTGATGTGGCTTAGTGGGTTGGGCCTTGTCCCACAAACCGAACGATCACCAGTTTGATTCCTAATCGGGGCACGTGCCTGGACTGCAGGCCAGGTCTCTGGTTGGGGGTGTGCAAGAGGCAGCATTGGTTTCTCTCCCTCTCTTTCTCCCTCCCTTCCCCCCTCTCTAAATAAATAAATAAATAAAATCTTTAAAAAAGGAAATATTTCATAAAACTCTGTCCCATAGAAAGAATAAGATTTAAAAGATGAACAGAATGAAAAAGATTGATATTTCTCTTGGGAAGAACAACGTTTGTCCCTGCAAACAAGGAGGGACAATGGCCTAATTTGGCCCTAATCCTGAGTCATTTGTTGGAAGATGGACTCAGCCACCAGTTTTTTGCTAGACTTTTCCCTCAGTCAAGGGGAAGGGTCCTTGCTAACCTGCGGAAGCTGGCTTGGTGGCATTCTGATCTCGGCTGGAGGGCTTGGGCGCCCGAACTCTCCCTCCCCCAGCACTCCGTTAGGCAGGTCTTTGTGACACGGAGCCAGCTGGCTCAGCACTAGTGTGGCCTCTCCGGCCCCAGCCCTGGGGCTGAGGTCAGGGGCAGCATTTTGCTGGAGGCTCCTTTTGCGCCAAGACCTAGCCTGAGGACACATGCACGGGAGCCTAGTCATCAGGAAGCCATCTGAAGGAGACTGGACCCAGGTGGGTTTCGGGTCTCAATGCAAGAACGACAGAGAGCTGGACATTTTCCCGGAAAGTCACTGAGGAGTGCCCCTGACCAAGTGGTTGTCACAATTGGCTATTGCCAATGACTGAGAAACTTCACGTGATCCATTCTTCTGTCCGGCTAAACAAGAATGGACTTGCGAGGCACCCCTTCCAGCAGGAGCCTGCATCAGAGGACATGTGTTTTCACGGTCTCTGCCCCATCCCGAGACGACCTCAGCCTCAGGGTTTCGGGGACATGGCTGGAAGGTCAGCATTCCCTGCTCCGCAGAGCTGGGCTCCAGCCACCCAGCTGCGTGAGTTAGGCTTCCATAAAGAGGAGCAATGAGATGCTTACACGCAGGCTGCAAAGCAACAGGGGGACCCTGGACACCATGAGTCTCTCCGGAGGTTCATAGGGAACGGGGTGGGGAGAAGGAGCTTGGCAGCTCTGGGGAAGATGCCCATTTGCCCCTCTTTAGATGCAGCGTCTCCTCCCAGGAGCGGTGTCTGATGGTGATCACGTACAGAGAGCAAGTGTGAGCCAAGAGATCTAATCCAAAGTCGCAGCTGAGGTAGCCTGAGACAACGAGAAGGAGTCCAGATGACATCAGATGTGATGTTTTCCCCCTCCTGGGAGATTTTTTTCCAACATCTAATTATCTGGGCACTGATTAGCTGATACATGGCTTCTTCTGGCTCCTAAAGATGACCCTGTCATGAAAATATGCATGTCTCACCTCTCAGTCATTGTCATACAGGCATAATTAATCAGGCTGTGGGTTACCCAGGGCCTCTCTATTTTGGGGGGGGGGATGCTAATCTCTATCTTTTGATGACTTTATAATCAGTTCTATCACCCTAGAGTGGGAGTGAATAAAAGAAGAGGCACAGCCCAACATAGTCTGTGTTCTTGCAAGTTAGGAGCAAAGATTTGGTGTGGGAGAAATTAAATGGCTTAAAGATGATACTGGATTCTCTTTCGCTTTTAATTATCCACGTTGTCTTTGCTTCCATTATTATGGATCCCTGAACCTGGGGAGCCACTGGAGGCTGCAGCTGACAACTACATCATGTAACAACAATGTCTCCTCTGTGATCGTATTCCAGCCTCTTTATTGGGGACTGTTAGAACTCAGGATGCTGAGAGCAACAGAAATAAGCAGAAGACAAGACCAGGGTACTGTCCCGAGTGTCTCAGCCATCTTTCATCGTCCCTTCTCTCTTAAACACTCTCTTGGACTCATAGAGACCAAGTCTATCTCTACAAATTTTCAAGATCAAATCTGTGAGATGCATGGTGGACGTTCACTCTCTCTGCATTTTTGGTATAAATTGAGTTGGTTTTAAGTCATACCCAGTGCATGTGAGTTAGAAGTTTCCCAAAGGGACTCATTGTTGAACAGTCTTGCCATCTAGTGATTTCCGGCCCCTGCCCCCAGACTCTGGCCTCAGGTGAACACCTGGCATGGATGGGACCTACCCCAACCAAGCCTGGGTTTGTCAGGGCTGATGAAGCTTGGTGTCCAAACAGAAAGGCCACACTGGGGAAGAGTCACACAGCAGAGAGCATCATGGTTCCAAGGACAGGGGGTAGGGCTCCAGAGACGGTTTTTAAATCGGGTAGAAGACAATACAGTCATTAGAATCGGGACTCAGGGCAGATCTCCAGTCCTCGAAGAGGGACTAGGGACAGCAAGAGAACCGGGCAATCAGAAGAAAAGCTCAATGGACGTGGAGCCCTGAGGCCTGGTGCCGGCCCCCCGGAAAGAGGGTCCTCGGGGGTGCACAGCTGGGGGAGGGAGAGCTTAAAAGTGCTAATAAGCAGGAAGTGCTTCGGACACGGCCTAATAAATGCGGTGACCACCCTTCCGCGTTCGCTGTTATCACTGTCACAGCCGTTATTACTCTCATGTGGCTCTCTCGGGAATGGCATATCCTGCTCTGACATTGGCAGCGGAAACGAGCGGTACTGAGCACCTGGACCGCAGCTCAGCCAGGCAGCAGAGGCCAACCCAGCCCTGCTTGGCCAGACTGTGGCGAGGCTGCCTTTCGCATCTCTGGACTGACCTGGGATTTGGAGCGGGGGCGACCCATCAGCTGGCGGGAGCAGGAGGTTCAGCTGAGGGACCTGGATGGAGAGGGAAGGGTGGTGAGGCTGGCACCCTTTGTGTGGCTGGAGAGTAGCCGTGCTAGGTGCCTCCGGGGGAGTACCATGGAATAAATAGCCCTCCACCACGGAGCAGGCCCAGTTTCTGGGCGGGGAGACATAAATCCTCTTGGATTAAAATTGATTTTTTATATTTCAAAAATAAACGCAGGAATCCAAATGTGGATAATGCTATCTCTCTTCTCAGGGGTCTGTAGGCCTCTGTGGATGGTCGTGGTCCACGATGAATGGGATCCACTGTTGGGTCAGGAGTCTTCTGCAGCTGGGGCAAGCCCCCCATCTTTCAGGAGTGCGGACAATGGGGCGATTGCTGAGGACTCCCGTGACTCACTCAGCCTCTGTAGTGTTAGCTCAGTCTGGAGCACACACTACCGAGTCTGTTCGTATCCATGCAACTGGATTTTGGGCGAGTTTTTATTAAATATTCTTAGTTCAGTACAAGAGAAGTACCCCCTTGGCACCTTGTATCTCCAGCCAAGCGCTTGATAAAATGCCTTCCACAAATGCGGATGTGGAATCGTGACAAGGGGACTCACTCTTGCTTGGGAATCATCTGCCCCAGTGTTTCAGGCAAACATTAAAACCAGGACAAACCCTACTGGGAGGATGTCCAAACCACTCCAGACCATCCCTCACCCTGGGTCAGAGTCTGAAAGAGACGATTAGAGACCCTTCAGCTGACCCGCTTGGTGGAACTATTCAAGAAGGACCCGCTCAGGCCGCTCAAACTGAACAGCTTCAGATGTCAGGTCTAGCCAAGGCTTCTGGGTCAGCGCCAGCCTCTGAGTCAGAACCACCAAGAGCTAGGTCAGCGTCTTGCAGGAGGACCAGCTCGTGTACCTTTAAGTTGAGGGCAATGTGTGGGCATGCTGCAGATCTCTCGTTTTTGGGGGATGCATCTTGTTTGCTGCCTAAGGAAGCAGGTCCCTTGTCCCTGGGGCCCATGGCCAGTCTCAGCTGCACCTGCAAGGGGACTGAAGAGGAGCCGAGCAGGGGGCAGTGACCGAAGGTATTGTTGTAGGAGCATTTTCCATCGAGAGAATGAGGAGAGCTGGGTAACTGAGAACAGCCATGGCAGCCTCCTTTTGAGTCTTTTTATTGGGAGGGGGGGCATGCTAAGTAATCAGTAGTACCATATAAAATGAGGATTTGATGTGAAAAAGCAGTGGTTTATCACAAAAAGAGCGTCAGATGAGGAGGAAACTTAAGACTGACTTCTGGTGCTGCCGGAGTTCCTGAGTCCGAGCAGGGCGTTTCCAACTCTGTACCTCATTCCTGCACCTGACCTTGGGACAGGGGCACCTGTTAGCACCTTTCTAACTGTCATACTTCAAGTCCACGAGTCCCGTCCCTTGCCCTGATACACGACATCCCAGCCAGCACCCACCTTTCTCCTCCCCAAAACACTCAGAATTTTCTCTCTGATGCATTCCACTCTTCAGACACTCTTGGCTGATTGAGATAAAACACTTGCCTGCCGTAGACAGACAGTCATTTAGCTGAGAAAACAAAATGTGGAAGGAGATGAAGGCCCATCAGCAGAAGGGACGTCGCCGGGCAACCAGGCGACGCCGTCGCCACCCACGAGGCAGAAAGACCCACAGGTGAGGCAGAAAGACCCACAGGTGAGGCAGAGGGCAGGACTGACAGGAAGGAGGAGGGGGTGTCGGCGCCTGGATGGGTGGAATGGGGAGAGGAGGCAAAGCAGCAACCCAGTGACACGCTCAGCAAGCTTATTACCAGCACTGTCATCTTCCATAGAGACACAACCATTCAGGAGAATTGAAACAGGCCACAGTCCTGCCTGCCCACCCCCCCCCCAACTGCAACAGCTAGCGGGTATCAAGCCAACGCAGGGAATTGGCGATCACTGAGCCTACTGTGGGACATTTTCTGTGTCCAGTGGTTTACCTGTAGCAGCTCATTTCATCCTCATGCTGGACTTCATGACCTTATTTCTGTTGTTGTGCTGCTGGTTCTGTGAATGAGAAAAAGAAGCCAGGAAGGTCCAAGTGGCTAGTAACTGTCCAGTAGCTGTCAGCGCCAGCAGAACTGGCTCCGTCTGACTCTCGAGCCCGTGTCCTTCTCACTGTCCCCTGATGCAGCCAGAGCCACCTCTGGTCTGTGGCACATTAGTTTTGCTGCATTTTCCTCCTTGTCTCGCTCTTTTCTTTCCCGCCTGCCCTATTCCGAGACCAAGGTCCCAGCAGATTGGAGGGCACAGAGGCATTTGCTTCACTCTTTTCTCCTCTCTGGCCCATAGCCCCGCCCCCAACTCCTGGCTGAGAGTTCCTTTCATGCCGCAGACTCTACATACAATAGGAAGAGGCCCTCCACTCACCACTTGAAAGGCATTTCTATTTCAATTTTAACACAGGTGGGACTATACAAAACATGGTTTTTCTTGCCCGCCAAACCCTCCTGTCCCTCCCTTCCTTGTATTTGGGGCACAGGAAGTCAAAGCGTGTCCACCATGGCTCAGCGCACCACCTCGGCCTGGCCTTCCCGCCTGCACCCGGAAGCCCAGCTGAGTGCTGTGAGCCTGGCATCATTGCCAGGGGTTGGAAACTTTGAAACAACCTACTTCCACCCAGGGACCTGTCATGGAAATGTCTTAGCCTACATCTGTAGGTTGTGTTCCGAGCCTAGGTCCTGCTGACCACACGTTCAAAGCAAAGGGATGACGAGATCAGTTGGTGGCGATGGAGAAAAGGTCCCTTCTCTCCACGGTCAGGAGTCCCTGAGCGCTGCAGACAGCTGGGCAGGATATGGCCGCCATGTGGGAACTCCTGGGCGCTATCAAAAATCCAATCGGATCCACTCCCCCCGGGCTGCTACACTCCAGTTCTGATAGGATCGCACTCTCAGAGCACACGGTAAAATTAAATTTGAGAGAAAATGAGATTTCCTTTGTTTTCTGCAGAGTCCTGTAGATAAGTGTCCTCTTTGATTTGACCTTGGTGGCAGCAGGAAGACCCTTTGCAGGCCCAGGGGGATCTGATGAACAAACTGAATAAACTGGCAGTTCCCTTGATTTCCCGTTTGGCACAACCACACGGGAGGGGGGTCCCTCCTTTCATCTCCCTCCAGGTGAGCCCTGGACAAAACTGCAAAATACTAGAGCGGAAGTTCATCCTTAGCCCCTCCCTACCCTCCTCTGTGCTTCCCCTCCCTTGGCTACCAAGTGGCGGTCACAAGCTCCAAACCCAGGGTCCCTGGATTTCACTAGCTCTCAGCTAGAATGGACCTGATCAGCTAAAAGCTTAGCAGAGGCACCCATAAATGGTTGACTCTTTACCTCTTTACTTATCAGTCCTTTTAAGTGGCCTTGAAACAAAGCATTCCTAAGTCACAGATTTCAGCAATTCTGCAAAGACCCTAGGGACCTGGGAGAGGTTCCCCCACCCCCAGCCACAACATTTGGGCCCACTTGCCTGGGGAGGAAGCTCGGCCCAGGATGCATGCTTCCCTTGCTGGCTTACGGCAGCGTTTCAGAGTGTGGGTCCTGGCGAGCTACCTCACATCCCCTGGGATGCTGGGTAAGTATATAGTATATAGTTCTTGTATATAGTTCTTGTCGCCTGGGAAAGTATATAGTTCTTGCTGCCTGCCCAGAGTCATTAAGTCAGGATCTCTGCCATTGCTTCCAAGGAAATGGCCTGTATAGTCCGCCTTCCAGGAAGAATCTAAGAGGCATTTTAAAAGACCTTGACCATAATTCTAGAGGCATTTCTCCTAGTGGTCCTGGGTATTAGTATGCTCTTTTTACAGAGGAGGACATTGTGGCTGGAAGTCACGTAATTAGTGAATTTGATCCCAGCTCTGAGTCTAAGGGCCCCTTTCAGGTGAATGCAAATGTACAGAGTCAAAGCCCTTTCCCATAGCAGAGATATCCGACCTTCTGGTGTCTCCGGGCCACACTGGAAGAAGAAGAGTTGTCTTGGGCCACTCATTAAATGCATTGGGACACATAATCACAGAAACACCTCATCATGTTTTAAGTAAATTTACGGTTTTGTATTGGGCTGCATTCACAGCCATGCTGGGCTGCATGTGGCCAGAGGGCCGCAGGTTGGACACCTCTGCGGGCACACACCCGCCCTGTGAGGCAGCCAGCAGTTTGACGACAGGCAGAGCTGGGCGGGGAGGAATTCAGCATTCAGACCAGGAGCTGGTGAGAAACAGTCGGGAGTTGAAGTCACGGCATTCTGCTCGCAGTCCAGAGAGTTTTCTTTCCCAATACTCTGCTCTGTGCTCCTGCCTCGTGCATTTCAAGTTCTACCCAAGAGGCCTTAGCTTTCCGTTGGCAATGGATTGTTGCCTGAGCTTAACAAGGGTGTGAGTTTTCTGTGCCTGTCATGCCAAGTATTAGGCCAGAAGTCCCCTGAAACACAAGTGTGATCGGAGCCACCCTCCCTCTGAGGACACTAGGGAAGACTCCTAGTGTCTTCGTCTTTTCTCTTGCAGCTTCTGTTGGCTCCAGGCACCCCACATCCATGGCTGAGTCCCTCCAGGCCCTGCCTCCGTCTTCAGGAGTCCTTCTACTCTGCGTCTGTGTCTCCTCTCAGGTCTCTGATGAAGGACGCTTGTCCTTGGATTTAGGGTCCACCTGGGTAATTAATCCAGGGTGATCTCATCTTGAGATCCTTAACTACATTTGCAAAGACACGCTTTTTTCTGAGCCAGGTCACGTTCATGGGTTTCAGGAGGTAGGAGGATGTGGGCATATCTTTTGGGGGGCCACCACTGACAACTCAACCACGTGTTACTAGTATGTGAAGCCATAAATAATCCAGGAAGTGTAAATATACTGTGCTGATTCGAAAGCACAGACAGTGCTTCATTTCAATTCACCTTCCAGTTGTTTTCTCCCCGAGCACTGAGTGAGGACTGCCTGGAGAATGATTTTCGGTGAGTCTTTGGGGTGAGTCTTCTGATGGAGCTGAGGGGCTTCCACACAGCTGTAGGCATCGACGTCTCCCTCTGTGTCGGGAGGGCAGGAGGGAGAGAAGACCACTGTCGCCATCTTAGTCTGGCTCCAGTGTCGGGTCAGCTCAGTCGGGGAGGGGCACGTGGGTTAGAAGGCCAGGAAGCCCCGCTGACCGCAGAACCAGGCTCGCTGCAGAACGTGGGGCAGTGAACTGCGCTCTGAGGCTGTCATTCGGAGAGAGGTGGGGCGGGTGGGAGGGGGGGAGGCTGGAAACCGTGAGAATCCCTTCAGCAGCTGCAGAAACCCTCTCTGGCGGCCGGCAGCATTGCTGTGCCCTCCCACGTCCTCCAGGAACTTCGAGTCATGCAGGCCTGGATGGCCACGTGGTGGAGGCCTCTGAGAATTCACCACACCTGGGCTCTCGAAAGAAGTTGGGGTGTCCTGCAGGACAAGAAACCCTTTTTATGCCCGGGGGGCTACTGGCAGACCCGATGTGGGCCAGCGCCAGAGAGCATTGCCCACCTGAGACTGTGCCGCCCCGGGCCCCACCCCCACCCCACTCCGCAGTGACACCTTCCCTATGTTCCCCCTTTGGCTGCTGACAAGTTCTCACATCTGCGACGTTCTCTTTTTCCTGGCCCTTGGGAAGGAATGTTTTCTAGACAGAATGGGCAGAGAAATCGCCCTGTTCTTTTTCACAGTTGTTATTTTGGAAGAAACAATGAGACATCAAAAAGAGCTGCCAGGGCTGACTTGGGGATCGTGGGAGCCATGTTTGTGGCTATTGCAGGCTCCTGGGGGTTCTCCCAGGTAAATAGGGGTCTCGTTTACCCCAAAGTGCTCAAAGGTGGCAAAGGGGATCCTTGGTGTCAGAGCATCCACCCCCTGGTCAGGCTGAGGGTAAGACCCTGACCTGCCCCTGAACTTCCCCTGAGCTAACAGTCCCCTGGAATCCTGGGGTTAACCAGGACACAGGAAGCATCCCCCTTGAAGGCTGGTCTCCCCTCAGGACTGAAGAGGGGGCACAAAGTGACCTTGGAACACCATTGCCCCCGCGCTTTTCCCCACATACCCGTTGGTGGCTCCTTGTTCCCTAGCCCAGGATCCTGCTGCTCCCTTTAGCTTGCAGTGTGGTGCCCTGTGTCGGCAGCAGCCGGGATGTGGCCCCTGCTTACCCTTCCAGCCGCCTCCCTGTTTGTGGAGTCCTCTGAAATGTGAAGTTGTGCTGGGACGTCCCATGAGCTGCTGGGCCCTGCACCTGCAAAGCCCTGATTCCGGGCTCCTGGGGAGCATTCCGTAAAGACAGGAGAGCCTGCAGGCTTTCCTGCCCAACGTGCTCCTTCCTGATTCCGATTCTCCAAGACTCATTCGTTCTCCAAATATTTGTCTAGTGTTTGAACGCTCTGCACGAGGTAGGTAAGATGCAGAAATGTACCATAACAATAATGTTTAATATTTACCCAACACGTACTGTGTACAAAGCACTGTGTTTAGTGTTCAACGTGGATTATCTCACTTAGTGCTGTTAGCATCCTCACAGACTGCAGGGCGTGATCATCCCTGCCACACAGAGAAGGAATCCGAGTCTAGAGAGGCGGACTTGCTTGCCCGCAGTATTTCAGCCGGGCAGCTGGGGAGCTGGGATTCGAACCAGGGTGGTCTCCATCCAGGGCCCTACCTTTAACCTCCGTGCAGTACAGATCTGTGCCTGTCGTCTAGCAGGGGGCTAGGACCACCACGACCAGAGCATGGGAAGAGTTTCCAATGCTTCAGGAAGGACAAGGTGGACCAGACATAAGAGCAGGAGCAAGGGGGAAGGAGCAGGAAGGTTTCAAATGAGGTCAAATTTGAGCTGAACATTGATGGGTAGTTAGTAATATTAGCAAGAGTTTGTCAAGCACTTGCTATGTATTAAATGTCATATTAATGTTTTATGTAATGACCCTCTGAGGTAGGAGTATTATTATTAGCTCATTAATAAGTTAGGAAATTTGAGTCACAGAAAAAGTTGAATTTTAATTTAGGTTTTGCATCTGGGAATGAGGACAGTGGCCACAGAGGGAGGTGGCAACCTCAGCGGGGAGTTTCAGGGAGTCAGTAGCCGAGCCTGGTGGGTGGGTGTCAGGTCCAGGAAGGGAGCGAGAAAGGTCAGACGGGGCCAGGTCGTGGCCAGCAGGGAGTTCAGGCGGAGAGTCTGGACTCAGTGCAGCAAGCAGTGAGGAGGCACTGGGGGATTTGAATTGGGAAGATGAACGGGGCAGCCGAATTCGGGCCGGAGTAAGGGCGGACGTGGACAGGGAGTTCGTGCGGGCCCATCCGGCAAACCTGGCCTATTGTTTGGTCAGTGGTAGGTGCCGAGTTGCTGCAGTGGGTGAGAACAGAGTGGCCATCTGGAAAGAAGGGTCCTCTGCCCTCCTACAGTGAGCAGTCGAGGTCAATGGCAATGGTGGCCCCGGTCCAGGCAGGGCCAGGGCAGACCAAAGTGAGTGGGCGGCGCCATCAGAGAGTTGCCAGGACACGGCCACTGAGATGGTCAGACGCTCTCGGCAGTTGGCATGTGAAACGTGCCCATGGGTTTGGGGCCAACCCACCTGGGACATCAGCATGAGGCTAAAAACAACTCCGCTTACAGAACAAGCTGGAGTTTGGATGAGATGCTTTTAAACTCACACAAACTCATTTGAGGTTGAGCTTCCATGAAAGGGCATTTCACACATGGCTGGCCAGTGAGGGGGTGCCGTGCCATGGCCGCCGGACCCCCGCTGGGCTTCAGAGGCCAGCCTGGTGCCCACCTAGCATGAGCACTTCCTGGGTCCTGGGCCTTTGCACCACCCACTCGCCCCTGCTCTGCCCGAGTGTGCAGCTCAGGCTCACTCAGCCCCTTGCTTGTCTCCTCACTCCCTCCTGCTTTGGGCTGTGTTTCTGTGGTTAGCAGCCGGCGGGAGTGGGGTGTGGGTGGAGGGGTGGATAGGAAATTTCCCGGGGTTAGTTGCTTGGATAGGAACTTGGACTAGTTGCTTTGGCTCTGATGCAAACCAGGTTTGAAGGTAGGGGTGGGGTGGGGTGAGATTACTGGGCCAAATTTTTCTCGACATTACGCCAGTCTGGTGATTCCATATCCTACACCCAGGCCTCCCTGCCTACCCCAATTCTGTCAGGCTTCAGCCAGCCCCTAACCGTGGGGTTGGTGAGGATGCTGAGAGAGATCCTTCTCGCCGGCTCTCTGTGTGTATAGGGTACTTGTTAATCTCTTACAAGCAGCAGGGGTCTGGGCGGGAAGTTCTATGTGCCAGAATGTACCTCCGGAACTCTGATGCTACTTTTGGACTTGTCACACAGCCAAGAGAGAGGCGTTAGCAAAGACAACTGAGTCTATGTGAAATTGCCCATTCTAACAATTACCTAGCACTTTAGTTTCTATTTAACACCCCCCTTCTGTGGAGTTGTCGAGGCAGGTTTTATTATTTTCATTTTTTAAAATATTTTATTTCTTTATTTTTATTTTTTTTAGAGAGAGGGAAAGGGAAGGAGAAAGAGAGGGAGAGAAACATCAATGTGTGGTTGCCTCTCACATGGCCCCCAGTGGGGACCTGGCCTGCAACCCAGGCATGTGCCCTGACTAGGAATCGAACCGTGACCCTTTGGTTTACAGCTCATGCTCAATCCACTGAGCTACACCATCCAGGGCTATTTTCATTTTATAGATGAGCAAGTTTCAGTTCAGTGATTCATGCAAGAGGCTGGGCTCCTGGGGTAGGGATGTGTTTGGGTGAACATGTTCTTGTTCCAAAGCCGTGGCTGTTCCTAACACAGCCTTCATGTTGCAGCTTTTCCTTGGCGATGGCCTTTGTTTATTACATTTTTTTTTTCAAGGGGAAGAGCAGGGCATGTATTTGATCACCACCCCCAATGTCCCATGTGTCACAAACCTGGTGACCGTTGCCGGTTCTGCCCCGGCTAGGGTGGGGTCCGAGAGGGAGTCTCGCAGGCTGCCGGGGCTCTGTTCAGATGCATTCCCCACCTGTAAGGTGGCGAGTTTGCACTGGGTGATTTCCCCAGATGCTTCTGGTTCTCCGCTCTGTGCCGCCATGGTTCCTATTGGTTTGCTTCCTCTTCAGGTTCAAAGCCAGCTGTGAGGGACCCTTGTTTTCTCCCCAGCTAGGTCAGCCCTTAATAGACTGATGCCCCAGCTTGCTTCTGTTCCACCCAGTACACGAGGGAGGTACTGTGTGACTTTTCTGGCCTCCTGCCGTGAAATGGACTCGATGTTGCGCTCGCTCCTCTGGACAAAGCCTTGGGAGGCCCTTCTGGGACGACACCTACCAGGTGCCCCCTTTGGGCTTCTGAGCAGCGATGGACAATTGGCTCCAGAGCAGTGGTTGCCAGTGGGAAAGCTCACGGCCAAGCACTCAGTCTGTCTTCTGTTAGGGAGCCGGATAGCTTGAGACGACCCAGGAGGGATGTGGAGGAGGAGACGACACTGGAAGAGGGGGCTGAGGGGAAGGGACCCTCGGTCACCAAGGGAGACCCTCCCAGGGAGCCGGCACACCAGGGTCTCTTTGTGGTGGCCACTTCCTCTCTGGTTGCTCTTCCAGCCAAACCCATCTGGGCAGTGAGGCTGGCATGGCACAGCTTCACACTAATGAACAGCCGGGTGGGAAGCCAACCAGTGCTGGTGGTGCCCAGCCGAATCTCTGGCCCTCGCAGATGAGTCCCAGCCTGTGTGCTGGGCACTGCTGGGTGCTTCCCAGCGGAAGGCCAGGGCGGTGTTGGATGGAGGGCGTGGCCCGAAGTGGAGCCTCTGGTAGTCCTAGCACCAGGTCCGCTGTCCCCCCAGGCCTTGTGTGGCTGGCGGTGACAGGCAGGTTTGGGCTCCTCTGTAGATTACCAAGCAGGTGCATTGAGGCCAGCCAGGCTGGAGGTCCCCACTCCCTGCTGTGAGCAGTGGGCCCTGGGCTTTCTGTAGGAGGTGTTGTCTGGTGGCGGAGCTCCTGGGCTGGACCAGGGCATCTGCCAGGAGAGTGGGCAAGGTGAACGAGTGGTTTCCTCTTGGGGACGGGTACCCCAAGTTAAACAAGCAGCCTGGAATAGAGGCAGCCGAGAAGCTGCCAGTGCGCACCAGGCCGAGCCCTGGAACCACAGTGAAAACAGCGGGAGAGCGGAGGATGACCAGCCCCGCTGGGTTGATTTGTAGCATCTGCAATGACACTGCATTTGTGTCCCTGGTTTCACCGAAGAGGAGGGGCCTATTGATACCGCTTCCAGTCTCAGGGCCGGAGATACAGCTGCTTGCTGTTACTCTCTACCTGCAGGGTCACTACTGTGCTGTTACTGTCTGCCTCCAGTCTAATTGCAGCTCACTTCTGATTAGTGGGCAATAAACCTTCGTAAACGGGGTCGGAGTCGATTTCCATAAAGCTTACTGCAGCTTAGGAGAAGGAGAGCAGATGTACAGACTGGCTGATGGCAGGGAGCCTCCCCAGTAACTACCACAAGGAACCACATCGGTTGAACTTGAAGGACCCTCCTGACTATGGTACAAAAGAGACTGGGGCTGGGGGTGTAGGCATTCTAATTCAGGAAGCCGAGGGTTAGGGCCCAGCGTCCGAAGTTCAGGTACTAAGTCTTTTATTCTCCGTGTGATCTTTACCAAGCACCAGATGATTCTGGGGATCAATTTCCTGATCTAAAATGGGTGAAATAAATAAAAACTACTTTACAAAGGTCAAGGTGCAGAAAGATCCTATTTGCGATCAAGCTCTGCAGAACCAAAAAGGTCGTGTAGTCGTTAAGCGTTGCTGTTTTTTCCAGAGCTGGGGAGCAAAACAATGCGAAACCTCCAGCCAGTGCTTCTTAGACTCCGATGTGCCCACAAATCCCCGGGGACCTGAGGTGCCGATGCAGTGGGCCTGGGTGGCACCGAGACTCTGCGTTTGTCACGAGCTCTCAGGTGACGCTGGCCCGGTCATTCTGCAGACCACGCTGTGAGTAGGAGTCTGTCCTGACAAGGAGCCATCTGTGGACTGCGACAGGAGGGAGGGGCGGGGTGATTCCATGGTCCAGGATGGCAGGAAGCCAGCCCCACGGGGGCCTCTGCCCCTGGCAGCAGTGGTGGGTGGGTGGGAGCCCTGGGCACTCACGCCTGACACAGAGGCAGGCCCTGAGGGTAAGGGCCCTGCGTCGACAAGGGTGAGACTCTACCCAGAGCGGGCACCAGGAAGGTCTGAAGAAAAGATAGCTTTGTGTGATGAGGGGCAATGGTGTTTCTCTATCAGAAAACTCAGCAGATGAGAGAGCGTGGAGATCCTGTCTCTACGCAGGATGGGGCTTGGAGGCTTTTTGATGGAAGGAAGGACGGAAAACAGAAGAAAAGGAAGGAAGGAAGGAAGGAAGGAAGGAAGGAAGGAAGGAAGGAAGGAAGGAATGAATTTGGGGGGTGGTGGGAAGAATGCCCATTGCCTGTGTCGCACGTTTGTTGATGGCTGGCACGGAAAAGAATCCCAAAGCATAGGCGCCGGAGCTGGAAGGGGTCTTTGAAGGCATCTTCCTCAGCCTCTCGTCTGACGGTCCAGGACACCGGGACTAAGAGTCTTTCCTGCACAGGGAGCCGGTGGCAGAGATGGCATCAGAGCTCAGTTCTCTGTCCTGTCTGATTTCCCAGGGTCCCCATTTTGGATAAATGGAACCTACTTCGTGGACAGTCCTTACATGCCAGGAGCCCGGGTGGGGCCACAGGAGGACCCTGCTCCTTGACTCTTTGCTGAGCCTCTTGGTTCCCTCAGCTCTGAATGCCACTGGTGTGATGTCTAAGAGAAGCCATTGTGTTTCTTCTGTCCCCATCCTACTACAGGGGGAAGCCAGCCACCATGGGACCCCAGAGCCTCAAGGTTCTGATTCAGAGTGGTGGCCCCTCCCTGTGACTGGACCCCACAGCACCCCCAGTGCAGCCTGCCAGCTTCTGGGATGGGTGGGCGCCGGGAAGGACAAAGGGACAGTGCCTTGTTCTCAAGGAGACAGCTGGTGTCCCTAAGTGCTACAGTGCATCTCAGGCAGAGCAGCCATGCCAGGGAGGTGGAGGTCACCCAGGGCCAGGGGGAGGAGCACTTTGGCAGTGAACATGAGGTTGTGGTCAGAGCGAAGGGCAAAGGGACCTTCAAACAACACCCATCAGGAAACACTCTCTCAGGGGGCGTGGGGAGAGGTCCTGGCCCCAGAAGCCACTGCAGCCTGTGACCACACCCCCCTTCCCCCATTCCTTCCCCCCCCCACCCCCCAGGCTCTGTGTGCCGGTGGGAAGAGTCAGGAATGCCATGGTGGAGCAGAGCACCATCCACACACAAACTCTTCAAGTCATTTTTAAAAATAACCTTAATCTACAACCTATAACATGTACATTAGGTGAGCAAATTTAATATAAACTCATATTACAGCATTACTTTTGAAACTCCTAGCAGCGAGCGAGCATGGGAAGTCATTAAGTATCCTTTTAGCTAAGACTCCAGTGAGATTCCTAACTACTATGTAGAATAAAATCCAACTGTGCATGAATGTAGGGTGTTCAGAAGCCTGATCAAAGGGCGCCTGCTCTGTTTGTGGTGCGGGCTGGGAAGGAGAGAGTGTGAAGTGTCAGGTTTGTGTCTTTCCTCGGCACCGCTCACTCTGCCTTCACTGGGAAGGCCAGCTGTTTACCTTCCCGCCCCTGCCTGCATACTGCTTCACCGTCTGCTCCTCTCTTGGGAAGGCACCGAAGTTCAGTGAGGTCAGAGGACTGCTTAAAGGGACTCTGTGGGGCACAGCTGTCCTGGCCGGGAGCTCACGTACCTCTGTATCCACACCAGCAGTGGGGACCTGGGCGGGCCTCAGACCCCACCCCTCCAGGCGTGGGTTCCCAGCCCGCATCCGTGGGCAGAGCTGGGTGTCCTGAACGTCCCCGGGCATCCCCAGGCCTGCGCACTGAGACTGATACCTTCCTTCCCAGACTCAGGGTTTCAAGTCAGGTCTTCTGAGTGGGGGGTGGTTACTGTCTAGGCACCTGCCCAAGCTCGGCACCCCACATTCCTTCAAGTGGAAGCCCATGGGGCACACTTGGGGAGATAAGAAGCTCCCAGAATGACCTCCCCTCTTCAGCTGGGAGAGACAGACAGGATGGAAACAGAATTGGTTGTAATTTCTGTGGGCTCGGGTCACCTGCCTCATTCAAGGAGAAGGAGCCCCCAGTTCTGTGAGCAGCGTCCCTAACTCTCGGTGACACCCCTGTCCCTCCTTTATCCCCACAAATGATGTTAAGCCACTGCTCTTCTCCCTCTGCTCTCCCTCTGGAAGGAGGCTGTTGTCACTGGCGTCTCTCACCAGGCCCTGGTTAGGTGGCGGGGTCCCCTGCTGAGTCCCAGGGTCCCACAGCAGCTCCCGTCCAGGCTGGCTGTTAAAGGAAGGCGCCCTGGAGCCCTCAAGTCCTCAGTACCTTTGCTGTGCTGCCCCCTTCACACCCCACCCACCCCTGGCAGCTGTGCCGGAAGCCTGAGTGCTGAGCAGCTCTCTACGTGCCCAGCACAGTCCGGACGAGGGGCAGGGCGAACCCAGATTGGGCCAGTGACAGAGGCAGAGAACACCAGGGAGGTGTTTGTGGAGGTACTCGGCAGGCCGAGGCCCACAGGGCTGCTTGGCTCCTGAGGGAGCTGCCGGGGGGACTGGAGTTGAGGTTCTAGGGGAAGAGCCCGTGGGAGGGCGTTTTGAAATGCTTGAACTTTTTAGAAGTAATCTGAGATGATGGGGGTGGTGATGACGACAAACTTCTGGACAGGATGGATGAAAATAAGAAAGTTTTAAAGAAAAAACATGTTCTCTGGAGTTAGTAAGAAATCAAAGGCTCTACTGAGATGATACGGAAAGGAAGAACGCAGCTGGGAGAGGAGAGGGGAGAACACCCATTTCCTCTGGCCGGGACCCAATTTCAACCCCATTCTGCTCCATTGCCCTCCCAGGGGGGTGCCGCTCCCCACCATAATCTCTCTCCACACTCCCCTCCCCTCCGCATTCCCGTTGACAACAGCAGGAATCTGATAGAGCAGACTCAGTAATCCATGGAGACCAACAACAAAGCAAACATGTAAGCAGGATGTGGCATTTAGCGCCTCTTGCAGCCGCTGTGTACGTCTTCACCAATAATTACAGTCGGCGGGCAAGGTCAGTACCGCTGCTCCCAACTTACAGACAAAGAAGCCCATGCTTGGAGAGGTGAGGGAACCTGCCCAAGACCACAGCCAGGATAGGACTGGGTTCCTGCCTCTCCGAACATGTGTTTTCTCCCAATACTATAAAATCTCTCCAATGGTGAGGACGGGGATCTACATTGCAACACTCTCGGGGCAGAGAGAGGCTTGTTCATTTTATAGGAAGCATGTAATATGTATTTGCTAAAGGCTGGATGTGCAGAATTCCCTATTCTGACCCATCTCCCCTGGCTTTGCTGACCCTGTTTTCTCCATGAAGGGCGAGGGCGGTCACTTGCCAGGGTGGGAAAGCACTGGCCTGATGCCCAGTCCCTAAGTGGGTCAGAGGGCCGGCCACCCGGCCCAGAGGCAACATTGAAGCTGTAGCAAAAACAAAACAGCAAGGCAAACGACTAGGCGGAGAAGTACGACCTCTAGCATCGAGGACAGGGGGCCAGTCCAGTAGTGACAGTGGTACCAGTTGCAGGCCTGAGGTCTGTAGAGGAAGGGGGCAGGGTGTGCTGGAAGACTGCCTGGGAGTGAGGGCAGGGGCAGGGGTGGGAGTGAGGGCAGGGGCAGGGGTGGGAGTGGGGAGCAGGGGCACATGTGCCGACTTGTAGGATTTGCCCATTTGCATGGTGTCAAGGCTCCCACTGTGGCCAACGTCAAGCTACTAATGTGATACCAAGTGGTGCACAAAATTTCCCCAAATTTGGCAATTGGTTTCTACCTCTGGAAAGAGGGAAATACTAAGGCAAGGGCTTAGGACCCTGCACAGCAAGCTGGCACCTACTGAGGGGACTCGAGGTCCGGGAAGACCACGGGGAGCGGGACCTCCGTTCTAGCAAGACAGCTCCAGCTCAGACCGTGCTCAGAGGGGGGTTCCTGTAAAGTCTCTCTGGAGACCCCTCCACTGGTTTCCAAATCACTGATTAATCTGTTTATTATTTATCAAATACTCGTGAAGACTTCCAGAGTGCCGGGCACTGTGCGGGACCCACACATTCTCCGTCTCTCCTGACTGTGAGGGTGTGTTCGTACAGCAGCACAAAGCACAGAACCACGTGCCCAAAGCATTGTGCACTAGTAAATGATTGGACTCAAGCTCAATTAATGGGGAAAGTATTTTAAAGAAAAGCAACATATCTTCAGGGAACTAGGAAGAGTTTATATCCCAACATTATCTGATTCTCCTCTCTTTCTCAGTTTCCTCTCATCCCTTAAGTGGTTTGGGATTTTAAAGACTTGCAGAAAGTGTAAGGGTATCTTAGGCAAGGTAAGAAGGTTGTTCCTTCATCTGTAAAAGAGCTGCATTATTTTTTATGCTAAGAAAGGTGGGCTTTTTTTTCTAATTGAAAAAAAAATCTATCAATGCCAGCCGTGAGGGCTCAGGGGGATGGAAAATCCCAGTGTTTGGTACTGCCTGTGGGCCCTGCCTTTGAGTGACAGCAGAGGCCTGGCCCACTGAGATGCCTGTCCCTGCTGGGCATATCTGAGGACAGCCATTGCCCGCAGCTCGAATTTCTACTGCAACGGGGTGGGGGGGGGGGTGGGTAGAATTCCTATAAAAGTCACCAATTATGCAAAGACAGCCTGTGGAAGAAAGGGACTCAGATCTCCTGAGTAAAACCACATGGGTCATTTAGGTCCTTGAGGGCCACCTTTGCTGGGATACCTTTTAGCCCAAAGCATGTATGAGCAGTAGTGAGGTGGGGTGGGGGCCAAAGGAGACCCCCGTCCACCCATATCTCCAAAACCCAGCTGGGGGGAGGCAGGGGGCTGTGGACAAACAAGGCTGGATGGTCAGATCCAAGCCAGTGCTCCGGCTACATCCTCCCACCCCAAACCCAACTTGGAGGCTCCTTCTCCAAAACCCAGACAGGGTGGGTTTGAAGCTCCTTCCTGGGAAGGACTCTGTGGCCAGTGCCCAGCAGGTGGCTGGTTGGAGGACTGTGTTACCTGCCTGTGACCTCCGAGCAGGGGTCATCTAGACATCCTGGAGGAAGGTCGAGCATTGGAGAAAAAACATACAACATTTTCAGTTGGTACTTGTCAGCAATTTGCTCCCCCGTCCCTCGTGGACGTCAACTCAATATACAGCACTTACTATTTTGTTCATATTGCTCTTACAGGAGTAGTCATGTTGTGCTGTTACTTTATTTGTCTGCCTCCCTGCTCCTTGCCAGCTTCTCTGTGGCAGGGACTCCATGCCCACGTGTCTGCAGTGCCAGCAGCAGCCCCGGAGACAGGGACAGCATTATGTATACAGTCGTCCCTCCTTATGCACAAAGAATATGCTGAAGGACCCCCAGTGGGTGCCTGAAACCATGGATAGTACCCAACCCTATGCGTGCTGCTGTTTTGTCTACACACGCATACCTATCTTTAATTCATAAATAGGTACGGCAAGAGATTAGCAAAATATAACTATGAATACAATAGAACAACTGCAACAATATACATAATGAGAGTCGTGTGACTGTGGTGACCCCCCTGTTTGCCTCCCCCCTCACCGCGGACCCCGTCTCTCTCTCATCACTGATCTGATGACCGAGAGGGGCACCGGGTGACTGGCAGGCGGGGAGCGTGCGCAGCATAAAGATGCTGAATGAGGGATGATTCGGGTCCTGGGCGGACGGGGCGGGATGGTGTGGAGTCTCATCAGCTACTCAGAATTGTGTGCAATGTAAAATTCATGAATTGTTTATTTCTGGTGTTTCCAGGTAATAGTTTTGGACGGCTGTTGACTGTGGGTAACGGAAACCGAGGGAGGTGGCTCCGGAGGCACTGTTTGCTTATGTCGTTGGAAAACCAATTAATTCACTTAATGGGCCAGAACAAGGAGAAAGAAAGAGAAGGAGGTCGAGAGCAGAGGCCCTGGCTGGTGTAGCTCAGTGGACTGAGCATGAGAACCGAAGGGTGGCTGGTTTGTTTCCCAGTCAGGGCACATGCCAGGTCCCCAGTAGGGGGCACTCAAGGGGCAACCACACCTTGATGGTTTTTTCCCCTCTCTCCTTCCCTTCTCCCTCTCTAAAAATAAAGAGCAGAGAGGAAGGAAGTGGAGAGAGACCAAGATGGGTGCTTGGGGGGCAGAGTGCACACCGGAGAGAAGGGGCCGTTATTCCACACAGACGTGACTGAGCGAAGCGCAGCCCCAGATGCCCCCAGCCTTGGGGGAACCCACAGCTCCCCTGCTTTTTTCCCAAGTGAAGGACCAGGGTAAGTGACTCTGCACCTTCTTAAGCTGCCAAAAAAAATGTATTAGTGACAAACTGAGCAAAGGGCAAGGAGGAAGCGCTTTTTGACAGAAACTTCAAAGTGTGACCTTTCAAGCAGGAGCCTGGCAGGAGCCTCTGGGTGGCTGGGTTGCCAGGCCAACCGTCAGCCAGAAGCAGCCTCGGTGAGTGAGGGAGCGGGCCGACACTCTCCACTCGGGGAGAACTCTGTGGAGCCAGCCACGCACCGGCAGCACGCGGGATCCGTCCTTCTTCCCCACCCCCTCCCCTGCCTGCCACACGGAGAGGGAGTTGGAGAAGCTAGGAGGTGGGTCCAATTTTTAAAAGCCCAACTTGTTAAGGAGAGACTTTATCAGAAAGGATGGCTTCCGCTGTAACCAAAGATCTGCCAGCATTGCAAAGTTAGGCAAAAGGACTCTTCTTTCTCTCCTTGGGAGGGCTGAACGAGGCTGGAAGCCACCTGGCGGGGAAAAGTGGGATGAAGGGTGTTGTGAGGGGACAGGAGAGCAGAGAATGACCCTGAAGCCAGCTTATTCCCCAGAGGGGCTGTTACAGTTTTAGGCTGACCGAAGTTCGGGCACCTGGAGGAAGCTTAACCAAAGTTTGCTGAGCAAGAGTTTGCTCCGGTTGATCAGAGAGAAAGGAAGTTCAGTTGATCACCTACGAGGCGAAGGATGGGAATGTGAGGGTCCGTGAGTAGCTGGTCACGCACGGACGGGTAAACCAGGGCCAAGTGAGTCTCAGCTCAGTCACCTGGAGGGGGCAGTCCTTTGGAGCACAGGGCCGGGGTGAAACACCAGCCTGGCAGGGGGGTGGGGTGGGGGGGGCTTTCTAGTTCATCCCCGTCTGCAGAGCAGCGCTGTCTGTGCTTAGTGAGGTTCTTCCTCAGGCAGCCGGTTGTGTTCCTTGTCCGGAATCAAGGAAGTGCCTGCTGCCCTTGGAACCTGTTTGGGCCCCGACCTTCAGTCGGACTTTCTTCTCACTCAGCTGCGTTTAGTTAGGTGGCACCTACGTCCCCCAATTCCAATATGGATACGATCCTGGTGTTAGGGTGTCCTTAGCAAGACTGTCCCTGTGATGGGACAGTTCTCAAGCTTTCTCAGTTGAGGGACTTTTTATGAGATCATTTACATTCCTTTTGCTTTGTCTCTGTCCCCACCAGAGTGACCTGCTGATTGTGACTTGGGTCCTCCTGTGGTTGGGTTATAGGGAGAGGATGCACTAATCAGGCTCTGGTTGTCACTTACTTTCCATTGTAAATGAGTCCCTTGTCCTCCAACGTTACGTACGTCTGTCTCCCGTACATTTCAGTGTCAGAGGTTAGTCCCCAGGGCCCAGTGTCAGTTGGCCAGTGACAGAAGCTGACTCTGTGCCTGCAAAGTAAAAGCCAAGTCCAAGAATGGGGGGACATCGGCAGGGTACCCCCTGAGAATGACACCTCAGACGACCTCACTACCACGTCCAGTTACCATTTTCCAAAACCCTCAAGTCCCTTCCAACGAAAAGGCCCACCACTTCCAATTCGCTTTAACCACGTCAGCCACTGAAAAAGGAGAGGAAGCGTGGGCCCAGCCCCAGTGTGTGTCTTTTCTTCTTTTTATTAATTTATTGCCTGCTATTCTCATTCTCCATTTTTATTCTCTTACCACCACAAGGCAACGATTCCAGTGTTTTTGGTGTATGTATGTTCTTGCAAGTTATGGGTCATAATGATTTGTATCATACATATTAATGTAGGTCGAATTGGTTACAGGCATCCAAGCTTGGCTCTCCCCGCCTCCCACGACACCGCTCACCATGTGTGCACCTAGCCCGCAGCTTCCACTTAGAGTTCCACAGCTGCGGAGTGCTCCACACCACGCACGCACCATGTTTGGCTTGTCCACTCTCCAGGATGGAGACTCCGAGGGTGGACACCACACTGCCCAGCCAATAGGGCTGAGAGGACCTCTTCGGGGTCCTAGGAGAGGGACCCTTTGGGACGGATGCCCAGGAGCCGGTTTGCTGGGCCCCAGGTGTGTGCACTCCAGTTGTCTGAGAACTGCCAAATTGCTGTCAAAGTGCACCCCACTGGCCGAGCGTGAGGGCTTCCATTCCCCCCCCCCCGNCCCCCCCCCCCCCCCCCCCCGGCCCACACTGGGCGTCACCCAGCTTTCTAGTGTGCGCCCTCCTGCAGTCTGGAGTAAGGCCTCATCCTTCTCTGTCACACACTTCTGATGACTGGTGTGTTCCAGAGGCTCGTGTGATAATGATGCTTTCCAGTGTGGCCGTCCTTTTATTTCTCATTCTTGGCCTTTGCCCGTTTTTCTTGTCTTTCTTTTTGTTGTTGATCTGCAGGGCCTCCTTCTATATTCTGTGTCAGGTCTAAACATTGTAAATACTGCCCGCAAGCCACTTGCCAGTTTTAACTGACAAGGACTTGTGTTGTTCACGAATCCTTTAATTTTTAATCAGTCGAACGCAACTTTTTTTTGTCTTATGCTTTATGCTTTTTGAGTTCCGTTTAAGATGCCTTCCCCATCTCAAGGCCACACGGTGATTCTCGTACGTTTTCTTCGGAAACACGTCCCCTGATCGTTCCATTTAGTTCTTTAATCTGTGCGTGTTCTACTTCGTGTCTGATGTTCATGGGAAGGACGCTGGTCGTGTTCTTCTCCAGAAAGACGTCTGCGGCAAAGGTCTGTGTCAAGTTTAAGTTCACAAAGGCTGCCGCTTTGTCCGCACCGTCTTCTCGGCACTCTGTCTCCTCCCTGTTGATTGGGGGCGGCGCCTTTATCGCACATGAAACTTTCCTGGCGGTGCGCCGTATCCGAAAGGCTGCTGATTGGACTGACTTGTAAAAGGGTAAGAAGGCTTCAGGAGGTTATTCGCAAGCAAAAAGAGCATGCAGCCCGGCAGCCCGGCAGCCCGGCAGCCCTGCAGCCCTGCAACCCTGCAGCCCTGCTCCGGGGGAGCAGCGTTCCCGGGCAGAGCCCGAGAGGAGAGCCCAGCTCCTTGCTGCTTCCGGGGGAGGCACAGTGACTTCCGGTGTCAAAGCCACTGCTGTCCTATCTCTGACTGGAGCGCTGACCCGCCCAGCAGCAGCTAGTGTTAGTTAATTGGCTGCCGTGTGTTTGCAACTTCCATAATTCCTTTAAGTATACTACCTCACTCACCCTGTCACGTCGTTAGTATAGCCTCAGTTTTACAGGTGAGGAAACAGTGATGCCAAGAGTCTAAACTAACCCCCACCAGTCCTCCCAGCAGACACAGTTCAGAGCTCAACTCGAATCTTGGGGTGCCAAACCCCACGAGCATAACCTTCCATTCATTATATTGCTCCTTGCATCTGTTTTATTCTCTCAGCCATCGTTTGCTAAGTTCCCACCACTGTAAGATGTGCTTGGTGCCAAAAGATTTGTCAAATGCAAATTCCGTCCTTACGGAGCTTCTTCCAGCCTAGTCTGGCAGATAACACACCCACAGACAGGCACAGCAGGGGCCGGGAAAGGAGAGGTGCCTTGGAGCAGCCCCGAGTCCTGTGGCTGCTCAGAACGGGGAGAAACGTTCCCAGTCTTCACCTCTTCCCAAGAAGTCCTGTCCCTTTGGTACCACAAAACGTGAGACTTCCTCGTATGCTGTCATCACAAGTTTGCGTGGTGATGGCTAGGTTGCACAAATGCCTAGCAAAGCCGTAGCCCCAGAGTCCTTCTAGGCTTCTGGGAATTAAGGAGAGAGGCCTATCTCTCATAAAAACATCTTTCTCACGGGGGCCATTTGCAAGTTTGGCATTTGGCCTACAGTCTCAAAGCTGCTCAGTCTCAGTGATTTTCCACCATTGGCCAAAGGAAAGCTTACGTAGAGGCCAGACATGCCAGGAATCTAGAAAGAAAAGAACAGGAAGAAAAGGGGTGGGTGGATATTTTATCAACAGAACACCCTCTGTGAACTTTAGATTTGGACGGTGTCCTGGGTTAGGTTCCCCAAGGCAGACCCCAGGGCCGGGACCCATGAGAAAGCAGCCACGGAGAACCAAGGATGAAAGAGGGGAGGCAGGACAGGGAGGGGAGGGTGCCAGCCGAGGTGCCATTACAGGCAAAGTCCCAGTCTCAGCCTGACAGGCAGGGCAGGACCCCGGTGCAGGGCATCTCAGAGTGTGTTCAGACTTGACATGATGTTGCTGGGATTTTGGACTCCAGCACGCGTCTGGCCTTGGCTAAGGGCCGGAGGGAGATGAGGTGCTGACAGGTAAAGTCCCAGATTGCTCACCTGGTCCGTGGCTCTGTCCTCAGAAGAGAACTGGGCATAAAGAAGTGAAGGCCCACGGAAGCTGGCAGAGTGATGGGGCCAGGAGACAGCATCAACAGTCTCCCTGTGAACAGGGTCTGCGGCACACTAGTGAGCCATGTCCAGGAATTCTCGTGGCCAGCGTGTAGCCATCCTAGGGGTCCCTAGGAGTCCCCCATCAGTGTACAGATGGGAAAACTGAGACACAAGGAGAGTAAAGTATTTGCTAAAGCCACATAAACTAGTTGGTGATGAAATCAGAATTTCAGGCTTCCAAATTCAAGTCCAGGTCTCTTTCAACCGCATCCAGCCACCGCACTTCCCTGCGGTGCCCTCAGCCCTTGGAGGGACGCTGTGGCAACCCAGTAGACATTACTCTTCATCCAGAGTCTGGTATTTTAGGCCCCGCACCTGTCCTTGCAGGCCCTGCTGGCCCAGGGAGCCCAGTAGGAATCCGCCTTCCTCCCGACAGAGCGGTTGGCAGTCCTCGGGAAGGAAGACTTATCTAGGTAGCTCAGGAAACTTTGGTGCCGGAAGAAGGCACTCAGGAGATGACAGGTCTGGAGAGTCTGACAAATTTTTATTGCGCCCAAATCTCCACTCCTGTAAGTCATGCCATCAATCTCAGCTCACATCAAATAAATTATTGTCTGTTTAAGAACGAAAGACGAGATGGAGCAAAGAGCCCTCGGTCTGCTTCTTCTCCCCCTCAGTCATTATCACGGACTCTTCAATCTAGAGCTTTGCCTGTGCCTTCCCAAACCAGCCCCCACTCCCCTAGTTCCCCTGATAGAGACCTGGGTGGGCCAAGTGTCAGAGAGCAATCGAGGGGTTAAGCCTGCTTTTGAAGAATCGTGAGGACCACCAGGCAGGGAGGAAAGGAATTCAAACAGATGAGAAAGCTGTCATTCTTGCTCTTCGGGCAGATGAAGTGGCCAGCAATTCCTTAGAGCACTAAAGATTTATCAGCTAGAGGGGGAAGAAATCAATTGGCCAGATCATCTTAGAAGGAAGAAGGAGAAAAAATAATGCAAGTAACTAGGGCACGAGGCAAGAAATTTTAGGAATGACGTAGGGATGTCCTCTCTCCTCTCCCATGGCCCAATCCGTGACTTCTTCATCCTTGCACTGAACAGACTGAATTATAATTGTGCATTTGCTCATCTGTTCTTCTGGCCAAATGTCATGTCCCTGGTGACAAGGCCTCCGTCTTTGTCATTCACCCTTGATGTATGTGGATGCCCGGCCTAGCACAATGGCTAGTACATAACAGGTACTTGTTGCGCATTTGTTGAGTGACCAAAAAATGCATGAATGAACTGGAAGTTTGAAAGGACTAACATGGACGAACGCGCAGAGCTGGGCACCTGACCTCTTCGAGTCACGTCAGTCCTTCCACAGTGAGATAGACGTTATCATCGTCGTTTGGCAGTTAAGAAAATTTAAATGCAGCCCTGGCTGGTGTAGCTCAGTGGTTGAGCACGGGCCTGTGAACCACACGATTGCAGTTCGATTCCCAGTCAGGGCACATGCCTGGGTTGCAGGCTAGTTCCCGGTTCCCGGCAGGGGACGCACGAGAGGCAACCATACATTGATATTTCTCTCTCCCTCCTTCCCTTCCCCTCTAAGATAAATAAATAAAATCTAAAAAAAAAAAGAAAAGAAAATTTAAATGCAGAGGTGTTAGGTGATTTTCCTGACTGCAGGCTGCTCATTCATGGAAAGCCTGGAATTTGAAGCAAGGGCTGTCTGCCTCCCAAGTCCGTGATTTGTGTTGGGTTTACTCTTTATTTACAGACAATTCTTTACGATGTGAGGCCTGCCTGCCCCCTCTGAGTACGAGCTGTTGTCCTCCCTGCCCCTTTGTCACCTGACCCTTTGGCTACACAGCCTCCATTTGGTACACGGAGAAAGAAAAAGATGAAACCTAAGCTAAGCCACTGTTTGTCCCATGTCAGGCCCCCCGCCCCGATGTCTCCTCCGTGTGTCTCTCCTCCCCTTGGGCTGTACACTCCCTGGGGCAAAAGCCAGGTTTTGTTCAGCTCCCGATGCTCCTCCCGCACGCACTTACAGGTAGGATTAGGGTTGGAGGCAGCCTTGTCACCTGGGTTGGCATCACAGCAAAGGGTAACAGAAAGGGGGTGCCGGGCACTTGGGGGGCTGTGGCACATAAATGGGAGGACAGGAACCTTTGAAAGCCCCACCAAAAAGCAGAATCAGTCCCCAGTCCCTTTGAGACTGGCTCTGGAAGGCTGGAAGGGAGAGGAGGGAGGGAAGAGGCGGGCATCAATGCAGGTTCTCAGAACCCTGGAGCGTAGCGGAGCCAGCCTGTCTGCCCCTGGGTTCCTCTCCTCCTCCGGTTGGCCAGATAGCATCGGGCAAAGAAGAGTGTTTTTCTCACTGCTGCCCAGCCTGCCCGGCAGCAGTGACCTTGGCGGCCCTTCCCAGCCCCAACCTTCCCCGCCATAAAAGGGGTGCTGAGGCCAGTGCACCCCTCTAACCCAGAGTGTCTGGACCCCATGCCAGGCCTTTGCCGTGACTGGCACCTCACAGGGCTGGGCAGGTGCTGGGAGAGCTGGGAGCTCCTGTGAGGACGAGGTAGTGCCGCATGCAGCTTTGCGACAGAGCCCCACCTGAATGCTGCTGGCCTGCAGAGGGGCCACCTTCTCTACCAGGCTCCCTCCCACCTCCCCAGCTCCTCCTCTGGAGGCTGATTGAAGAATCCATTTGGAGGGGGTGGAAGGGACAGGGAAGAGCTGCACCCCACCCATAACCCCCTCTGTTTGGCTTCCTCAGCTGAGGCGGTCAGGATTCGATAGGTCCTCCAGGTGGGAGCAAGAACGCACGAGCACGGGTGGGCCACTCCCCAAAACCTCTCGCAGTTAAAAGCTCTCAACTGCTCCCTTCACCCGAAAATAAAAGGGGTTTGGTTTTCTGGGCCGACCCTGCTGGAATCGGCTCTGGCTGTTCCCTACCGCCGTCTGCAGTCTCGCTACAGGGACACTGTGCACGGGTGGGATGGGAGGCCAGAGGCGGGGCTCACACCACCTTGTCAAGGCTCCTTGGAAGGGGTACAAGGGTACCCGGTTGGGCAGAGCCAAGCAGCCAGTACCCCTCTTTTAACCCCTGGGGTATGTATGGGCTCCCTGAGCAATGGCTCTTACTTAACCATTCGAATCATTCTGTGCCACCCCTGTGATTTTCGTTCTGATGTCACCGAAGCGGCACTTACAGCATCCCATAAAAACCTGACACTTCCTGCCCCCGCTGGCGTCAACCTCAGGACAGTCCAGTGACTGCCGAGACATGGAGGGAAGCAATCACCCACCCTCTCCTGACTTCAAAAAAAAAAAACACCACACATTCTTTATGAATGATCCCAGCCATCTTTTCAAGTTTTTAGAATTTTTTCTGCTGATGCTTTACTACTTCCTTTGAGAGCGGGAGTGACTGGGTTTGAAGCAAAGTCATTGTATTGATTTTTCAGGCTGGCGGACTTGACACCGAGGGTGAAGGCAGGGCCCCAGTTATCTTGATGCTTTATGTTCAGGAAGCAGGAAAGACGAGAGGAAAAGGTCCCCATCGCTGCAGCAGGAAGATTTATACCCCTGCGCCAGGCAGACGGCACGTAGCTGTGGATCGTGGGTAAATCACTTTTGTTACTTACCGCGCGCAGCCGACGAACGACGAGCCGCGTTCGCTGACACCGGCTTCCGTCACGCCGCTATTTCTTGTCCCCTCGGGAGGAGTGCACATAATTCTCGCCATTTCTTCCCTTCGTTATTTATGTATTTATTTACTCTCTCTGTATTCCAGGAAGGATTTGAGAAAGCTTACAACAGCAAAGAAAGAAAAGAGAAAGAGGCGTGGGATAAAAATATATGATGGGGAACATTCGTTTTTAGGAAACAGGTGTCGTAAGGTTCTGCCTGCCGATTAGAAATAGGCACCTGTTGGTCTCGGGGCTTTCTAGTGGCCAGTCATGTCACATGAAAGGGCAGAGCTTCATCACCCCCCTCATTCTGGAGAAAACAAGCGCCTTTTCCTGTTTCTGAGAACTCACAGAGGTTTCTTTCTTCGGTTCTAATAAAAGGACACTGGGAGATGGAGCAGTTGGCGTCTCAGCACCTTCACGAGAGTGAAGATGCCAGTCATTTCTTCAGGCTCTTTCTCGCCTTCATCCTCCCTGCAAGAGGAGGGCGTGGGGTCGGCCGGGAATTCGGGGAAGACTCCCCGCAGGTTGGGAATCAACAGGGCACAGGCCGCGGGTGCGCATTTCTCTGCCGGAGGTTGACCTGTTGATGAGCAGGACGTCATTTAGACCAGCTGTTCTCAAAGCCTAGCCCTGGACCTGCCACGCCCCCGTCGACCGAGAAGTTATTAGACAGGTGAATTTTCGAGCTCCACCCAGGCCTAGAAACTCTGGGGCGGGGCCGGGGAATGGAGGTTGTTCCCGCTCCCGATGTCCCGATGTAATCTGAAGACCAGTGACATAGGGAGGGATGCTGAAAAGCTAGCATGCCCTTCCGACTGACAATTACAGAAACGCTACTTTTTGCCTCTGATTTTTTTATTAGAGTTGGGCGGCAGGTGGTTTGAGGGCATATTTTTTGCGGCAAACGCCTGGAGAGGGAATGCGTGTGTTGTTAATTAAAAGCAGACTCGTGCCCTGGCGAGGTTGGTTGGAGCATCATCCGGTTTAATCCCCAGTCAGGGTACATAGGGGAGGCAACCGATCGATATTGCTCTCTCTCCCTGCTCCCCTCCCTCCCTCCCTCCCTCCCTTTCTCTCTCTCTAAAAAAAAAAAAAATCAGTAAGCATATCCTCAGGTGAGGGTTTTTAAGAAATCCTGTACAAAGCAGATCCGTAAACTTTCAAGACAACTCAGAGGAAAGTCTGCCTGGCCTTCTGCCTCGTCCCCAGAGGCAGTGTCCCCGGAGGTCCTCGGACTCCCTGCTGTGCTCCGAGGGTGGCCAGGGCAGGCCAGCAGGGCCCAGATCTTTCTTCTGAAGACACCTTCACTGCACAGTGTGCACGTCTCCCGGGCTGCTTTTCCACGGTTCTTAAGTGTTTTGTGTGTATGTTTGCTCTTTCTTTTTTACCATCCCTCCTGGCTCTAAAACCCTGGGACTATTCCATTAGAGAGAAGGAGAAGAAGAGCCCCAAAGCTGAAAGAGACCGTACCGATCGTGTGATACCACCTCCTCGCTTTACAGAACACAGGCGGGCTGAGAACAGGGGCTGTTTCCCTTCATGCACTGCGTAGCTCGGTACCGGGCACAGGACAGGCTCTTGGGGACTCTGACTTGAATCTGCTTGTTTGCTCTACGTAGCATTTCCTAATTTTCACCTGCCTTCCAGCATTTTATCCCTACAAATACTCAGTGGGTATTATTGCCCCCATTTTCAGATGAAAAACTAAAGCTTCAGCAGTTGGATGTTTGCTCCATTTTCCCAGCTTTCAGGAGGGCAGACCCAGACTGGGGCTCAGGCCCCTCGGCTTCTGGCTCATCCACCTTTCCCTTCTCTGACCGTGGAGTCTCCCTCTTGTGCCTAGAAGCCAGCCAGTCACACACTGGGCCCCAGCCTCCTGCAAAGTGTGTAAACCCAGTGTCTCACTTCCAGGCAAATAGTGGCTGCGGTCAGCTCCAGGAGACTGAGGACAGGGCCTTGGTGTTTCGGTGACTCTGGGCAGACCCCACACCCCTTCATGCCTGAGCGAGGACTGCCGGTGCGACCTCAACAACCCTCTGCTCGCTGCAGAGCAAGTTCAGGGAGTGGCAACTCCTACCAGACTCCTCGGAGAGGTGTGGCCGCTCGGCTGTCAAAACCAGGGCAACACAAACCACAGGTAAAGGCCTCTCTCACCCTCGCGTTTCTACACTTGGGGTCGTAGCTCTGCGCACATATAAATATGGGTGAATAAATATGGGTGAATATGAAGAGACTGCGTGTCATTTCCAATCCAGGCAGAGTGGTTGGATCTCAGCAAAATTATCCTAAACAAATGCAGCAGAAAGTGGCAGGAAGGACAGCAAAATGTCAGAATGAGGGAAGGCAAGAAATCCTTTCACTCGAGACCACAGGCAGACCCAGGAGTTCCTTTGCTGTGTGCGTTTTTCTCATCCTCTACCTGCCTTTCAGGGAATTGTCTTGCCCCCTCCCTTGTAAAGCTTTTCAGGTTCGGGTGAGCATTTTCTGTGACTTCCCCAAGGTCAAGGCTGCTGGTGGCCCACAGGGAGCCTTTGTGGGAGTTAAGGACAGGCACTCTTTTCTCCAAGCAGACTGGGCCCCAAAGGGGGAGGATGGCTGAGAGCATGGAGCCTGGACTGAATTCCGCTCCTCACCTGTCAGCTGCCACTCGTGTGACGCGACCAACTCACCTGTCCAAGGCAGCCCTGTCTGTACGGGGAAGCCCTGTGTGTACAACAGGCGCGGGGCCATTGACCCAATAAGGTCGGCATCTGGGGGTGCAGCGCACCTCGGGCCTAAACAGTAGCCTTGCTGTCTATTAATCACCATGAAATCATAGCCATTGGCACCGATAACGCACAAGATTGTTTGCTGAAATATGTCACCTACAGTGGATGGCCGTGTCTTCCATTCCCCTTATTTTATAAAATTGCTCATTAGGCAAGTTCAGATTAATAATTCATAATAGTAGTGAGACCAGCAGTAATAGCTAACACATAGTTAATGCTGTCTGCCAGGCATTATTCTAAGTATCACAAGTATTAGCTCTTGTAATCCTCGTAACACTTCTGTGAGGTGGTTACTATATCGTCCCCATTACAGAGAGGCAGGACTGCTTTGAAACATAGAAAAGTTAAACAACCCGGTCCAGGTCTCAGTTCTTAAGTGGTGAAGCTGGGATTCCAACCCAAGTCCAGCTCCAGAGCCTGCCCTGTTAACCACAGCGATGCTCATGTAAAATGCCGGACCTGTAGAGGATGCTGGGATAGCTATGCATGTTGTCAAACGGAAGTCCTCAAGTCCCATTCCACCCCTCCGCACCGCTGAGGACCATCCTAGCTGCCCAGCATGGGCCAGCCTCTCCAGGCTAGGGGTGCCTTCTTCCTTCGTGGAACCATCCTCTTGCCATGAGTCGGAACCCACCTAGCTGCCTGGGAGGCCCATGTTCTCGTTTCAGGTGGGACAGGAGACAGTGGGGAGGACTGCACTTGGTAGCAGGGACTCCATCTGTCTTAGAGGAAGCCTGGGCTGCTGCAGACACCACCCCCTCTCCCCACCCCCACCCTACCCGGGCCCCTGCCAGGAACCACAGGCCTCCCGATTCAGCCACCTTCAGGCCAGGCCTCATTACCACTAATGATGACACTAGTGCCGCCCAAGCGCTGGCCGGGTCCCCATTAATCCTGCTGCCACTGCGCAGCTGCACCTTGAATTACAGACCGGCCAGTCTTCCCATTTCCTGGTAATGCTCTAATGGTCCGCTTCTGTTGTCATAGCAACATGGACATCACTCCAGGAGCCCTCTAAGTACCTGAGGTGAGAGCAGAGGGGGTGTGTTTGCCCCCATGGGTCACTGTATGGTAGCCCGAGTAGGCGTTGCTGTGACAGTGTTGGCTCAGCACAGCCAGGAGCGACCAAAGGGAAGAGCAGGGATTCTGGGGGGGTACTCAGAGACTGGCCGAGCTGAGACTCTTCCCCCTGCTCAAGCCTCCCCACTCCTGCTCCAGGACCCCCAGGCCTCCGCACATCTCTGCTGTGGCTGCAGCCCACCCTCAAGGTTTCCTCCTGTACGGGAGAGGGTGTGGGGCAGAGTCTGAAGGTCACGGCTGCCTGTCCACTTACGTGTTATGTGACCTTGGGGAAGCCCTGGAGCTCAGAGCTGGAGACACCTAAGAGTGCACGGGCTTTAAGGGGACCATCCCCTCTCTGCCCACCAGCTCCTCCCAGCTGGGTGGCTGCCCTCAGGGAGTTTACAGTCCAGCAGAGCATTCCAGAAAGGAGATTTGTCTCGGAGTAAGAAGTGAGTCTCACGTGCCACTGAGCAGCGGGGTGCCTGGATTGATGGGGTGGGTTGCATGAGGTTGTTGGCTATTTGAGGGTCTTCCCTTGGGAATGGCGCTCATGGGACGCCTCGCTAAAGGCTCTGGACCAGTGTCCCATTGTGGGACCCACAATCAGAGTGCAGAGTGCAACCTTTCCTTAAAAATGTCTCTTTATTCATTTTGGCCTATGGGTTTAGACCCTCATAATCTTTTAAAATTTGGCTTCTCCTGGTCACCATGCCCTGTTTCCTCTCTGCCTTCTGTTTATATGGTATCTGTGCACTTGATAAGCATATATTCTGTGCTCACGTCCAAGGTCTCGAAGACCTAGAACACACGCCCACTAAAAGCCACACCTGCTTCATCTGCAGCCACTCCTACAGCCTCTCATGTCGGCTCTATTTGTGTCCCATGAGAAACAGAACATCAGTTCCAGGGGGCTGACTCGCTTTTACTTTTCAACGGTGTGACAAGTGACGTGATCTTGACCAAGTCACTTAACCTGCTTGGCTATTCTTTCGATAGATGCTCTATAAATAACAGTCAAAGTGAACTGAAATAAGGAATTGAACTAAATGAGGTCTATGGTTAAATCACCAGTAAGAAAACACTTTGCATTTGCCTGCTGATAATGACTTCCAGAGAGACGGCCGTATGTCCGGGTTCCAGGAACGATTACTGTTTTACTTAGTTCTTTGGTACCTGTCCTGTCCACCAAAGCCAGAGTGTTGCCTGCTGCCTGTTTCCTTGGCATCCTTGGTACACAAATGCGTGCTCTTGTGTGGTTGCCTTGTAAGAATTATTTGTTGATGATAAAGGTGAGACCCAGAAGAGATAACCAAAGATTGATTATCTAGATCCTTGAGAACTCCTTGAGAAGTTGGATGTAAAGACTCTCGTGGGCCCCAAAGTCTATTCAGTTTTTACCGATCTTTCTATTTGTTCTCCAGTGAGGACACTTAGAATGGAAACCAGTACTCCGAACCTAGAGGAACGATTCTTCTAGAAGAACCAGTAATTTCGAATCTCATGAAAATTCTACCCCAGCCCCCACCCACTGCCATCTACCTTCCTTCTTTTTACTTTTCTTTTGGGCCAGGCTGTTGCCCTCGAGGTCAGCGTACCAGTGTTAATTACCACCTCCGGTCCAGCTCCCACCCCCTGCCCATACACTCCCCACACACCCCTTAGCAGGAGCTTTATCTCAGTGTCCCAAACACGCAGGCCTCCTCCCCCACCTAAAATATCACCAGGCAGAGATAGTCTACGTTGGAAAACGGGCCCCAGGGTCACAGAAGTCAGGGTGAGCCTCTGAAAAGTCAGTTCCAGGGGACAATTTGAACTTGGGCTCAGCCACGTGCAGCTGGGAGCCTTGAGACTGAAGTGGCCTTCAGGCGGGCAGTGAAGCTGAGTGCCCCCTCTGTCCACAGGATCCCAAACCGGCTCCAGGTGGGGGGACCCAGCCATGCCTTCCCTTCCCAGGAGCCTCTGGAAGCTGCACAAGGACATGTGCAGAACAAAGTGACTCCTGACACCCCCTAGGAAACACTGTTCCTCACAGGAGCGTCATCTGGCATCTTACAACCAGAGCTCTGCCTCCAGCCCTGGGGTGGGTGGTGGTCTCCAGCCCTGAGAGGGTGGGGAGGGGAGGGGAGAGGCGGAGAGGGGAATCGGCCTGGGATTCTGGGCAGCCCATCCCAGCCCTGCTCCCAGGGGACCTGATGCCTCCGGGATAATCTCCTGTCTTTACCAGCCTCACTCAGAGGTGGAGAGGATTTAATGAGATAATGTTTTCAAAGCTTCTGAAAATGCTCAGAAGGAATGACCGTGAATGCAAAATGTCATTTCATTATCTTAGGGTTCACATCTAGTTCCCAGAGCTGATAACACTCAGAAATATACATCTGTCTCCCAGTAGAAATTCTCCACCCTTCTAATCCACCCAGAGGTGAGCTGTTTTAGGAAAATTTTAGACTTTTCTCTTCAGTCTCTTTGGACAAGGAAGAACATTAAATAAGCACACTTTGGCTGCTTACAAAAGAGCTGTTTTGACCAAAATCATTCAAAAAGCCAGAGCTTTATGACTTCAAATTTAGCTGGTCTTTAGTTCCCACTGAGATAAATGGAATAGTGTTCAGTCTGAAAGGGGAAAATTGGTCTGGGCGAGGCCCTGATGTTCGAAGCCGCCATTCAGGGGTTGCTGAACAGAGCCTGATTTTTTCATATGACAAAATTGTTTCTTTCAAGAGAAATTATTTCAGTGACTTTCCCCACACTGAAAAATGAAGTTTGTTATTTTGGCAATAGTTCATCTTTCCAATTTAGGAAGACCGTTGATTTTCAGAAACCGCTCGAAGTCCTTTTTCTGATGTAGAGTCGGCCCCTGGGTAGCAGAAGAGCCCCCTGGGGGTGTGCGCCGCGGGAATCTCAATCGGGAAGATTCGAGGGCGGCAGACAACATCAGAGGGGGGCCGAGGGGGGAGTAGGCCAGACCTCATGACAACCACCCTTGGCCTCTAACAGGAGGAAAGCTTTCTCCTTCTGCCCTCCTCAGTGCTTGACTAGGGCTCTGCAGGTTAGTCCCACGAGAGCCAGACCATTAACAGGCGAGTAGGCAGAGGCTCCTTAACAGGCACTGCGCACGGGGGCGCACGGGGGCGCACGGGGGCGCACGGGGGCGCACGCGCACGGGGCGCAGCTCAAAGGGGTGGTTAGAATTGGGGGCTGGTGCAGGCTCTTACAGAAAAGCCGTAATTCTGTAGAGAAGAGAGAAGACCCCCAAAATGGAATTTCAGGTTCAAGGAGCAGCAAACTGGGAACGTCACTATATGGGGGAAGTGCGTAGAAGGTAAGGGCTCATTAGTGAGCTGTGTTTGTGGGGTCTCTTTCTGAGCCTTGTCTCCAACGATGTCCTCTCGTCTCCCTGAGGGGCTTGCTCTCCCCTCCCAGCTCCGGGCAGTGGGGGAGGGGACGCCTTTACAAGGGAGAGCATGGTCTGCTTTCCTAGGCCCGTGTCCAGGTGGCATATTTGGGGTGGCATGTTCTGAGCGCCTTCCCCTCCGCGTTGGAAGCGGTAGGAAGTGGAGGGAGTCATGGGGAGCCGGGGAACCCGGCCACCTCCTGCAGGGCAGAAGCTCGGTTCCCGGGTTTCTTCCAGTTCTTCAAGGGAAGCCAGAAAGTGCTAATTCTAGATACCATCTCTCCATTTTAAATATGACTCACAAATTATTCTTTTTGACGCTGTGCAGCCAAACCACACATCCTGGCTATGGGATATTGTTTTTAGCTTGGATTTAAATGAACATTAACAATGAAACTGTAGTGGGGGTGGGGGAAATGGAGTTTTCTCTCTTAAGCCACAAGTATCTTATAACAGAAGAACTGTAGACTCCTGCCAGCTTCTTTTTCTCCATCTTGGTGGCTCTCTTTTTTCTATCAACTTGCTTAATTTCTCTCTCTGTGTCTCAGCCACCTCATTTGTGAAAGCTCCTAGGATATTGTAATAAGTGAGCAAATACGTACACAAACCACCAGGACCCTGGCGCCTAACGAGCCCTCGGTAAACCCTGTCCTTTCTCCTTGGTTGGTTCATTTGGTAACTAGCCAGATCCTGGCCTGGGAATCAAGTCCCCTGCCCTCTTTGGTAAGAAACATGTCCCCACTGGTTAACTCACCTCAGTTCGATTCTATCAGATCATTTCGAGAGCTTGCTACAGACTTAAAATGAGACAAGGGAACGGGCTTTTGAAAGGCAGCACTCGTGAGAGCCAGGGAGCGGGAAGCAGTTGCAAAGGCAACAGTTGGTGCACAAGCGCCCCTGTTTACCCTCTCAGTCGGCTTCGCAAGGAACCGCAGCTTCTGCCTCTTCGATTGTCTGCTTCCGAAATGCTGCCCAGTTGCCGAGCGAGCAGCACGGGGTAAAGGAGAGAAGTCCAACGTGTAGGTTAATCTGGGTTTTAGCTCCGACAGATTTGCCTGGGCGTGCGAAAGACTTCCTGTATATTTGCCATCACCTCTCATTTACAAAGCGAGTGATTTGACCTAGACATCTTCCAAGACCTGCTTATGTTTAACTTTTTAAAGCAGTTAATGAAACAGAACCCCTCCCCTCACTTAGCTGACATTTAATTTCCGAAGTCTGTGTCTCCTCTTGGCACCTCTCCTCCTCCATGACACACTCCCCACCAACGCCAAGACCATCCAGAATCTGTGGTCGATTAATGCTTGTCCCGAGAGAGTTTGTATCTCACCGGGAAGAATCATACTGTATGCCTGAAACAGCGCAGAGTTCAAGGTAATATGTGCTTAAGGACAAAAACAACAGGTGCAAAGAAATTCTTTGGCAGATAGAAAGGGGAGCATAAGTTACAGCAATAGTAATAAGGGGAAGATTGGATACTGAGAGGATTTCTGATGGCCAGGAAAAGCGGGCAAAGGCAGAGCGCATCCGGGGAGGAAATAACAGCACAAGCCAGAGCGAAGACAGGGGAAGAGCCCTTGGAAATGTCAGAAAACCTATGCTTTTTCCCTGTACTGACTGATACATAAATTCAGGAGAGTGGGGAGGGAGGAGAAGGTCTCAGAGTGAACATTTCCAGTGCCCACCAAGAAGACTCTGGAAGGTCACATGACTACAACTGGCACCCTTAGCTTCCCCCTTTCCTTAGAAAGTGTGCCAGGGGCACCGAGGGACTCCGGAAAGAGAGAAATTAACATCCAGAAGCAGGAACCTCCTGAGAGGTTGAAAGGAAGGGGCGAATATGTGTGGAAACAGCCCCTCCCCCCTTATTTTGCTATTCCGACTCTTCCGAGTTTGACCATGGGGCTCTGTGGGTGAGTGGTTCCTACCGAGATTAAGTCTAATAAAAGGAATTCAGCACTGCAGCCACCCCAGGTTCTGGAGTCAGGAACGTGAACTTTTCCACCTGTCCTTGGTCTGTTGGGGATGACACTTGGTGCTGTACAGAGGGATTTCGGGAGCGTTTCTCTGTCTCTGAGAAAACCAATGGTCCCGGGCCCTGCTTGCCACGCAGGAGATGCCCACCCACATCTCCTCTGTACAAAGGAAGGAGGACCAAGACCCAGGAGGCCCCTGGGCTTGCCATGGACAGGGTCCGTGACAGGCAGGCCATTTCGAAGTGTCACTGTATTGATTTCAACGGGTAAAGGGAGCTCACGGCGACAAAGGGATTGAGGGCCGATCAAACGTGACTCTTCCTGAAACTTGCGACCTCTGCAGCCTGGGTGGGCGGGGTGCTGAGTTCCTGTCACCAGCTCTACTTTCTCAGGAATCCTTTGCCTATGGTGCCAGTTGGTGGATCTCAGAGGGGCTGACCTTTAAAGGGTATCTATTTTCTCGCCGTGACTGGAGGCACAAACCGTGGGCTTGGACTGGGTCAGACTGCCATCTCCGAGCTGTCTTGGGCTCCTCCATTTCTCTGCTGAGTGGCTCAGCTGAGGGCTTGGCTTGACCAGGGCAGTGTGGGCAGTGTGGGCAGTGGGAAGGGCTGAGCCAGAGGGTGGGGGAGTGACCCGAGCGCCCCCGCAGCCTGCGTCTGCACCCTCCACCTCACTCCTGCAGAAAAAGACACTTGGAAAAAATCAGAATGCTTTCTTTGCAAACACTGCAAACTTCAAGACATGTTCCCTAGGCCAGCTGCCTTCCGATCCCATCCCTGCCCTTAATTCCTCCTCTAGAGCCACGCTGCCACCCTTAACACTCTTTGGAAGACATTTAGCAGGTGGTGTCCAGGGAGAAACCCCCAGTTGGAGAGGTACGGCGGATAAATGCTTCCTTTCTGCCACGGCCAAGGACAACATGGCCTACGTTCCAGCACTGTACGTTGGTGGATGCCCAATAAACAGCCAGTAACTCCCAGAAGGACAAACACCCATCCCTGAAGAACTGTTTGTTTGACCATGTTGAGTTGCTGGCGGGAGGGCAGGAGGAAGAGGGCCTTTTAAAACCGCTCCCCAGCCTGAAACTGTGGATTGCCTCATTGGTCACACACAGGATGCTGCTCTTCACTGAACAGTGGTTAATAGCCAGGTGACCCAGGGATATAATGGTGAGAGTGATCAGCCCAGATATGTGATGGTGGGGGGAAGAGCAAGCCTGAGGACCACCTCACTCAGCACCAGCAGGGAATGTGGGAGTGCCAGGCGCCCCTCAGTCAGGTTCCCACAGGGGCGTGGCTACCTCCGTGAAGTTTCGGTAATAATCACACCACCAACAGATGTATGCTGGCACTGCCCGGACGCCCCGTGGCATGGGAGCTCCTTAGCTATCTGTCACTACAAACCAGAAAAGGAAATAGTGGCTGTCTTTAGCCAAGGAGGTGCACTAAGCCCCGGAGGAGAGTCCCTCCCAAGGGGGTACTGGGGACAGAAGTGGGGGCCAAGAGCATCTCTGCAGGCTGGAGCCTTACCTGGTATGTAGAGAACTTTGTCCAAGCCCAGGGCACGTCCCTTTTTGTGGGGGTAACAGTCTCCACCCTGTTCCAATAGAAGTTTACTTCTCATTCCTGTGCATAGAAGCTCAGCAGAGTCTTTGCTGATCCTGGCCTCCCAGGCTAAGTCAGAATCAACACGTGCTTCCTCAGTTCCCACAGGACGAGGAGAGAGAGTGTGGTAGATGTTGCCCTAGCCTTTAAAGCCCCCCTTCCACATCGCTTCTTCTCACACTCATGACCGAAGCAAGTCACAGGGCCGCGCCTCCAAAGGGGACAGAGCAGGACAATTCTGCCATGTGCCCAGTTAAAGAACTGGGGTGTTTATCAACAGCCCCATTCCTGGCCACCCAGTACCTGGGGAGTACAGTTACAAGTTCAAGCTCATGTTGGCTGACTCCAAAGTCCATGTTCCATATCCTTGTGTTATTCTGCAAGAGGAGGTCAGCTAGCTGGGACAGTCTCTGGTCCCCAGCATGCCTACCCCACATGGGACTTGCAGAGCCTCTTCCCTTCCCTTCCCTTTGCTTCCCAGGCCGTGGTTGGAAGAAAGGCACCGGGTGATTGACAGCTCCCAGCAGCAGAGACACAGAGATTATCTAACAGCATGTTCTGAAGGGGCCATGGCTGGGAGCCTGCTCACAATAGCAATTGAAGCGCTAGTTTCTGCAGGGCTTGGAGTGCCAGCGCCTGGAGGGTGTATTAATCCCACAGCAGTCCTGGGGCGGGGGGGTTCCTTGCTCCTGTTACACATTTTGCTGAGCTCATCCAGCACGTAGGTCCAGCTGGGATTATGTCCCAGGGCACAGAGCCCTGGCTACCTGAGGCTGGGGCTGTGGTGGGCNCCAATAGAAGTTTACTTCTCATTCCTGTGCATAGAAGCTCAGCAGAGTCTTTGCTGATCCTGGCCTCCCAGGCTAAGTCAGAATCAACACGTGCTTCCTCAGTTCCCACAGGACGAGGAGAGAGAGTGTGGTAGATGTTGCCCTAGCCTTTAAAGCCCCCCTTCCACATCGCTTCTTCTCACACTCATGACCGAAGCAAGTCACAGGGCCGCGCCTCCAAAGGGGACAGAGCAGGACAATTCTGCCATGTGCCCAGTTAAAGAACTGGGGTGTTTATCAACAGCCCCATTCCTGGCCACCCAGTACCTGGGGAGTACAGTTACAAGTTCAAGCTCATGTTGGCTGACTCCAAAGCCCATGTTCCATATCCTCGTGTTATTCTGCAAGAGTAGGTCAGCTAGCTGGGACAGTCTCTGGTCCCCAGCATGCCTACCCCACATGGGACTTGCAGAGCCTCTTCCCTTCCCTTTGCTTCCCAGGCCGTGGTTGGAAGAAAGGCACCGGGTGATTGACAGCTCCCAGCAGCAGAGGCACAGAGATTATCT
This sequence comes from Sturnira hondurensis, assembly GCF_014824575.4. Classification (NCBI taxonomy): domain Eukaryota; kingdom Metazoa; phylum Chordata; class Mammalia; order Chiroptera; family Phyllostomidae; genus Sturnira; species Sturnira hondurensis. The sequence continues at coordinate 6,736,434 of NW_028094846.1, read as the reverse complement.
AACAGCATGTTCTGAAGGGGCCATGGCTGGGAGCCTGCTCACAATAGCAATTGAAGCTCTAGTTTCTGCAGGGCTTGGAGTGCCAGCGACTGGAGGGTGTATTAATCCCACAGCAGTCCTGGGGCGGGGGGGTTCCTTGCTCCTGTCACTTACACGTTTCGCTGTGCTCATCCAGCACGTAGGTCCAGCTGGGATTATGTCCCAGGCACAGAGCCCTGGCTACCTGAGGCTGGGGCTGCAGCGGGCTCTTCCTCCTGGGCCAGCTCCCTGGCTGCATTCACGAAGAAGAGAGAGGGGAGGAGTTCAGCCACGGAGACGCAGACAGGTGCCTCACTTTGAGAGGAGGTAGCCAGGAGGGTGTGGAATCTCAGAACGTGCCAGTCCTTCAGCACGGAATTTAAGAGCTGTTTTCTCTGTGATCCCCCTCCCCAGCCTGGAGTGACTGACAGCGCCTTCCTCAGAACCACTGTCCCCGCACCCCTTGTTGGTTACCTGGTTTGATTGTTTCTTTCTCTGCATGACGTGTTCCATCTGCTGTAATTAAAGCGAATTCTGCAGAGCGTAGATGATAACAAATGCTCCACGGTGGCCCCCAGAGCACCAAGCACGTGCAGGGGATCCAGTCGGCATTTGCGGCCCCCGGTTCCCGCCTTCCCGTGCAGGCTCACCTACTGCCGTTCCCCCCTGTGCTCTCACTCTGCCCTCCAGCCAGCCGGAAGGAATGGCTCTTCTCACCACTGCACACCATACCCTCACCTGAGCACGTGCCTCCCTCAGCCCGGGGCCCCTTTCCCCACCGCCATGCCAGCTACCTCCCTCAATGAAGGAGAGCCCTTTCTCCTTGTACCAGCACCGTCCCTTGCACTTATTTCTGTTACAGAAATAATTTTATTTCAGTTACTTGTTTACCTGTCCATCTTCCTCACTAGTCTGACAACTATAGGAGAATGCAGATATGTCCTATTTACTTTTCTGTCTCCTCTTGTCTTACCAATGCTGGGACAGGACCGGGACGAGTGGGAGGCGAATGAGCGAGTTTACTGGGTACGTGACTGAGTATGTGAGTGAATGGCTGGAGAAGGTCGCAGGCTGAATCTCTAATTATCCAAAGCTTAGGTATTTACTTTTTGGATTACCCATGTGTCCTGAGGAACTCCTTTTTCATTCAGTTACAAGTTCTTTAAATTCTTTCTCAAGTGTAGGGGAGAGAAAGAAAAGAAACACAATACCCGAACTCAGGCCAGTTGCATGTGCTTTGCTCAGGTAGCTGGAGCGCCCCGAGACGGGGCCAAGATTTGCGATCGCATCTGTGTGGATGAGTCGCTTGCTGTGGATTCAGAGACAACGTGCCACCCTTCCCCCGCCAACCGTAGCTGGTCACTACTCGAGCGAAAGGCCTGGGTCCCCAGGGACACTGAGTGAAGAAGCAGCTCTCAGAGCAAACCCATCTGCACCACCAGCAACCCAGAATGCGCAGCCCTAGGGAGTGGTTGACATTTGTAGTTGAAATGAGTTCTTGGGTTTTTATGCACCGTTGTTGTCATAGATAAATGCCCGGGAACGGGCCCCGTGGCTGCGTGCGGAGCCGCTCTCCTCCTCGGCTAAAGGCATTAATGTGGGCAAGTGGGAGAGGCGCTGGCCAGCGTGAAGGGCTTGGGTCTGGGCCCACTTGCTGCTCTTTCTGGCTGTGGGCCCTGACCGAGTTACCCAGCCATTCTGAGCTCCAGTTTATCCATACGTAACAAGAGACGGTTCATTTATACAATATGGTTTTCAAGCCTGTGTCATGGAGCCCTGGGGTGGCCAGCGGGCCCTCAGGGTGACGGAGGGGCCCGTGGGAGCCGGAGGTAGCCACTCTGCGGCCTCCAGAGCGGCCGGGCTGGCGCCATTCCCTGGATCCCCCAGCGGGGTTCGCTTTCTTAAAAAGGGGAGTGAATGAAGCCCTGGCTGGCGTAGCTCAGTGGATTGAGCGCGGGCCTGCGAACCAGAGGATCGCTGTTCGATTCCCAGTCAGGGCACATGCCTGGGTTGCAGGCCGGTTCCTTGCAGGCTAACTACCAGCAGCGGTCGCACAAAAGGCAACCATACATTGATGTTTCTCTCCCTCTCTCCTTCCCCTCTAAAGATAAATAAATAAATAAAATCTTTAAAAAAAGGGGGGGGGAGTGAATGAGTTGCAGTGCATTGACAAAAATGACACAAAATACTGGGCTGTATCATTTCAATAATGCAAACTATTTTCTGTGACCTTTTGGGTGAAGCTTTAAAGGTGCCAAGTTGGCTTCACCTGCGTCTGAGGGAGTCATTCATTTAAACCCATAAACTAGGGCTCAAGAGTAGAAACACAGAGGATGGTGGCTTGAACACTCTCATCATTTACCTTTCTGAACATCTCTGTCTCAAGAAATCACTCAAATTAATTACACTGTTATCACCACAAAGTGCTGATAGAGGACAATAAGCACTGGTCCGACTGTTTATTCAATGCTCTATCCTCTCCTCTGTCCCTATCAAGTGGTCACACAGTGTCTTCTTGAATTCTTCCAGTGACTGTGAACTCACCACCTTTGGTCACATCGGACCCGAACCCCTGATTCCTAGACCTCGTCAGACCAGGCAGGACAAGCTCACTCCCCCTTCTCATAATTGGCTGCTTGTCATCACCAGTAGGTCGAGCAAATCACCCCCACCCTTGAGCTCCTCTCTTTGTGCGTAGGTTTAACTTCCTTCCCCACGCGATTGGCCCTCACCACGGGTTTTCCTCTCTGAAGGGAAATGTACTGGAACGGACTGGACGTCCAGCGAGGCTGACCGAGCTGGAGAGAGCACGCCAGCTCCCCCTTTCTTGTCCGGGGATTTTCAGCACTTTCCTCACTAGAATTGCCTGGGCAGCTTTTGAAAACGAGATGTCGTTTTCCAGGCTTCATCCTGAGCAGTTACATCAGAAATTCTGGGGCTGTTGTCTAGGTTCTGACATAAAAAAAAAAAGGTCCAAGCAATTCTTCTGTATGGCCAGAATTCAGGACCACTGCTTTTGACACTCGGCACAGAGTCCTCAATTCTTGCTCTGCTTGGCCAATGGCCCATTTGGAGTGTGTATACACCCGGCCTGGTTGGGAGGTGCATTTCAGAAAAGGAGAGAGATTCGCTGTTTGAGTATCTTCTATACGTAAATGCCAAGCTAGGCATGTAGGGACATTACTCCATTTGCTTTTCACTGTAAGTCAGGTGTTTTGCCCCAGATTCAGGGGAGAAAACCGTCCCTAATGACACCCAGCAATTCACAAGTTAACTCAGCTCGACAAGGGACAGAATGGGACTTCCAGACCTATTGGAGTCAAAGCCTACCTCCTTTTTATCATGCCACTTTGCTTCCCCTAATTTAATTAATGTAATGATTATTAAGAATCGGTTCCTACCGTATGCCAGACGCGGGGGCTGGTGTTTTGGGGTAACCTGCCCAACTCAACGAGGAGGAGGAGGATGTGGAACGTGGCCTTTTTCTCATTCCATGATTTGTTTACAGGTTTGTTTTCTTGAAGGAAAAAGCATGTTGACGCATTGCAGGCTTCGTAGGGAAATAAGCCTTCGGTATTTGGCTGTAAAATAAATGTCAGAATAAAATGTTTGAGAAAATAAAAAGCCGTAGGTGAAGCCACTACCCACAGAGCTGTGGGATGCTGCTGGCGTTGCATTATTGAAGGCAAATCTGGTGCCTAAGGAAGGGGCTGCTGACCCCAGAGCCAGGGTCTCCTCGCCGGGAGTGACAGCAGAGCAAATCCCACGGTCTTGGCCGCCGGGTCCGCCCGGCCCCTTAAAGACCATCTCAGTCAGGCACGCGATGTGACCCACAACCAGTGGCTCTGTGAGCCTTCCCACCAAAGCATCTGGAACAGACCGCACTAGGTTGGCCCCTTTTTTCCCCTTAGCCTGACTAAGCTGCGGGCCTTGTGAGGGGGAAACCGTGCTTCGAGGTACCGGCCGGCAAGAAATAACAAGGTAAGAATAAAGAAAGTCCAGACAAAAAAAGGGAGAGGAGACACCGAAGTAAAGTGGAGAGAAGGGAAGTAGTGACGATGAAAGGTGTGCAGGGGGCACCAACCGCACAGGGTGGGGTCGCCCTGGCCCAACACCCGCCAGCCCAGCAGCACCCAGCTCTTCCCCGGGCCGAAAGCAGCCTGTCCCTCAGACAGCGGCCGAGAATGCCCCTCTGGCTTAGGGGCTTCCCTGAGCACCTGAGACGGGCCACCGCTCCGCCCGCGCCCTCCCAGCCCTGCACTCACCTACCTCCTCAGGGGACACACAGCACTGCCGCAGCGCCAACTCCTCCTTGGCCCCCAGCCCTTCCTGTGTCCTCCGGTGAGTGGCAGGTGTGCCCAAGCTTGTGTGCGCCGCAGCACTTGGGGCATCCGGCCGCTGGAGCCCTGAGCAGCCTGCTTTGGTGAGCCGGTGTGCCATGGTGCAGAAAATGTTGGGAAACATTTCCTTGTGAGTGACAGGAAGGAAGGGGGAAAACGAGGCAGGCAGGCAGGCAGGCTGGCTGGTCGACCCAGGTGGGAGCACGTTTTCAGCAACGGGAGATACTTGCAAACCACCACCTACCAGGCAGTTCTGCAGCAGGGGCTGTCCACGTCTGAAGCTGTGACACGCGGCATCCACAGTCTCCTGCTCTTGTGGGCCAGACTGACCTGGCAGGAGCCGTGCGGCCTTTGGGACTGGGAAGAGGGACGTGTGAGTGCCGGCTCGAAGGCAGGATCTGTAGGACCCCGCCTGAGGCATCTAACTTCTCTGTGACTCAACCACGGAGAAGTGACTGGGGACAATGACTGGTTTTTAGGTGAGCACGAGAATGACGGGATAAGGTTTTGCAGAACTGTTGGCGCATGGGAGACGCTCGGCGTTTTCCCTGAGATGTTTACATTCTGTTTCCAAACCCCTCCAGGAGCCGGTTTTGCAGCGCGCAGCGGTGAACATGGCTTAGTGCGTAAGTCCCAGTAGTTGACCTCAAATCCTGGTTCCGTGTTTATTGGTTCTGTGATCTCAGGTGCATTACTTAGCCCTCCCCCTGCTCCCGCAGGTGTGCTCTGCTGTTGTTCCTGTTGTTAAGTCTGTGAAATGCGGGTAACTGCACCAGCCGCACCCGGGTTTGTTCAGAGGATTGAATGAGTGGACATGCCTGCTCACCATAAACACTCATGTGCGTGTTCAGTCTTCCGTGATTACCCAGTAGCGGACAGCAGAAGGTGGCCAGTACTGATGCTGGCCAGACACCTGGGTCCAGGGTAGCACGGTGTTACTGCTTAGGAAACCCTACATGGGGGATGTCAAACTCACTTTCACTGGGGGCCACGTCCGCTTCGCGGTTGCCTTCAAAAGGCTGAATGTGGAGCTCCTTGCCCCTGGTTAAGGAGTGGTTACATTTGTACAGTCCTGAAATTGCATTGGGCCCTTTGAAGGCAACCACGAGGCTGATGTGCCTCCGGCGAAAATGAGTTTGACGTCCTGCCCTGGAGCATCCACAGCTGGGGCCACGTGCTGACGGGTTGGCGGGAGACGTAGAAGAGTCCATTTGCAGTTAATATAGAGTCCATTTGCAGTTAGTTGTGCTAATTAGCACAAGCCCCAAAGCCTACAATGATTAAGCAGGCCTTAAACATAAATGAAGCTGTGGGCTCGGAGGACGTCAAGAACGCCTTTTTTGGATTATTGTTCTAACTGCTCTAAGAGTGGAAATGCAGACGCACACTGAGGTTGTCTGCGAGCCAGCAGGTTCTGGGCCCGTGTCTGGAGCCACAAAGGGGTTTGAGTGCAAGACAGCAAGCGTTTGCTGTTGTCACTCGCCGCTCTTCAGAGCCTGCTGTGTGGCAGGCACTCTCCACACATCACACGTTCAGTCTTTGCAAGGCACCTGCACTCATCTCCGAGGGCTGTCACCACACAGTCCCCAAAACCCGGCGGCCTAAAAGAACAGAAGAGCATTGTCTCACAGCGTCAGCAGCCCAAAGCTGTAGCTCAGCCGTCAGCAGGGCCGCGCGTTCTCCCTGACAGCACCAGGGAGAAGCCTTCCTGGCCTCACCTCAGTGTCTGCTGTCTGCCAACAGTTCCTGGCAGCCCTCGGCACCCCATGCAGCGTGCAGGCCGCGGGCGTCGCCTCCCCGTGCCTCGTCACACTGTCTGTCCTCCGTGTGTCTGTCTCTACAAACACATCTCCCCTTCACGAGGCCACCCGTCATACTGGGTTAGGGCCGGCCCCAGTGACCTTAATTTCGTTAACCTCCGGAAGGACTTCATTTCTAAATAAAGTCTCACTCTCAGATACTGGGGCTTAGGACATCAACATGTCCTTTGGGGGACACATTTGAGTCCCTGCCGCTGTTCTTTGAGGTTTGTGTCATCCTCTTGTTTCACCGATGAGATGTTTGAACCTCATGGGGACAAGGAATGTGTCCAGGTCATGTAGCTGGCATTTGGGGAAGCCCCCTGTCTTTCAGACCCAGCCTGGACCCCACACGGCTCCGCCTCTGCGTTCAGGCGCCTTTGGTGTGCCACAGTGTTGCAGGTGACATCCCTTGTGACACTGGTTGAGACTACACTTCCCTAGAGCACATATGTATCTCAATCTGATTGGTCAATTCTGTGACCTTTGCGTGATCCGCTCAGTTGAAGGTGTCCCTGCCAGTTGTGGGCTCTCAAGCTGGTACTCACTGTGGCAGCCCAGGTACAGCCAGAGGATGCGCTGAGATGATGCAGGGGGGAGGGGGAGGGTTGACGGTGAGAGGGCCTTTTGTTTCCTCCAGGGCTTGCTGATGCCTCCTGATCTCGGAGCATCAGCTTCCATCTCTGCAGCGTCTTCTGAGCTGACCATGACCCCACCATGGCCCCACCATGGCCCCACCATGGCCCCACCATGGGCCCCACGACCACACCACACAGTGTCCCTGCGTCCTGGCCTACCAGGGTCCTGGGACCAGGCCCCCCTCCATCACCCTCTCTGCTGCTGGCTGCTCGGGCAGGCCTCCTGGCTCTCAGATTGTGTCCCCTTCTGCGTTCTACTGAGGCACAGAGGATGGCCTCCATGTCCGCTAAGCCACAGTGGGGGCCAGTAGGGGGAGGTGCTGTTTGCGTGGGAGCTCTCACTACCCACACCTGTCCTGCCATCCCTTCTGTCCGCACAGCTCACCCGGACAAGGATGTGGGTCTCTGTGCCCAGTGGTCCAGGCAGGAAGCATGGCGAAGGCCCCCCGCCCAGTGCGTGGTGCTCCCCACCACCCATCTCCCAGAGTTTGAGCCTCGGAGTGCAACGTGGAGTGTGATCCCCGCTTGCACTGAAACTGTCCTGTGTTCCTCTCCCCACCTTCCTCAGCTCCCCCACCACCACCCTAAGCCCCCCAGACATTTCTTATGTGCTCTTTGCATGATGTGGGGACATCACAGCCTTCGTGTTTTCCTCTGTCCCCACTTTGTGGTGTAAATTCCGAGCTCGAGTCCTCTTTCTCGACGGTCCACCCTACGTTTTTGATACTAAAACAACAAGGCAGTAAGGCACCGAGCCTGACTCCCAGCATAGCAGCTTGGCTCTCGAGACCTCAAGGCCAAGACCCCAGGCCTTGGCCCTCCAGAGGTGCTCAGGTATCCCAGGGCCGTGACCGTTAGCCCGACGGTCTGGTTTTAGCGGGAAAGGAGTGGCAGGGTCCACGGGCATTACCTGGAAAGGAAAACTCATGCGGTGATAGTTTAGAATACCACCTTACTTTTGTTTTAGTGTTGAGGTTTTGCCGCCAGGAAGAGGATTTGTGAGTTTATGCGACACCACCTAGAATTTGTGAGGGTACTTGGTTGAAGCACCATTTTAACGAGCCCTAGATTCCGGCCTGTGGGAGTCGATTGGTTTTGCTGCTGTTCAGGGCCAGAGACAGCGTCTCTAATTCCGGCCCTCCACATCCCGAGCACGTGCTGCCCGTCCCCAGAGTGTGGAAATAGATGGATGAGCACAGGATGGGCCGCGGCCACAACATGATGGAATACAGCGCGCTGTCACTGGGTCGCTAGCCTCTTCTTCCTTTCCTATCGAAGGACATGCCACTCGATGCCACCAGCTCTGCAGACCTGATCATCTCGTCCAGTCTCTGTCCTTTCACACATGTAGACCTGGAACCCTAGACAGAAAAATCGCCCCAAAGATTTCAAAGCTTCTCTGTCACGAAGCCACGGCAAGGCGCCCTGTGCGTGGCAGAACTCTGCGGCGACCGACTGCAGCCCCCACCTTTCCTCTCCCTTTCCCCCCCCGCCCCCCGCTACCACGAGGGGTCCTTACTCTCGCCAGCCTACGGCTTGTTTTTCTACTGTAATCATCCGGCTCGGAGGTGATGAACAAGCACAAATGCTTGACCCCCAAGAACCTCTGACCCGCCTGCTCATGGCTGCTGAAGGCGGACTTTCTGATGAGCCAGAACCTCAGCAGCTGTGCTCAGAGACGTCCACCTGCTTGCCCAGGAAGGGTCAGTTCTCCACGCGGATGACCACCCCCGCTCCACCCTTTGGGAGCGTGGCAGGTGCTGTGGGAGCAGGTCTTGGTGCGTCCACCATACACCGTCGGAAGGCCCCTGTGCCGGAGCAGGTAGCTGGCACACACAGACGGCAAGGACGAGGGGTCCCAGTCTTTGGCTGCAGCCGGCAGACATTGCCGCAGCAGCAGCCGGCTCAGCAAAGCCCGGCAGTCACTTCTGTGGACTTTCCTGGGAGCCTGGGGGCAGCTTACCCCCAAAGGCCCACGCGGTCACTCAGAACTGCACACTTTTCCACTCCATTTTTGTTTTCAAAGCAGAGACCCCGCAGACCTGGGGCACTTTGTTCCTTCTGTAAGAATATACAGGAGCTCCCCACCTCTCCGTGGGGGGGTGGAAACAGGGCAAATAGACCCACATGCCATAAACCGGGCAGAGGGACAGTGCAAACTCTCCTCGTTTTGACCCATAAATGCCTCCACCCTTTATGCAGAAAAGACCAAGTGAAAACCAGCTTCACACACAGTCTTGACGGTAACAGAGCAAATACGCCACGGAAGGTCTTTGAAAGGGGGGAGCAGAGTCCCACAAAATTCCCTTTGCTAAACGTTGCAGAAGGTGGGAGCGCTTGTTCCTCGAGTGCAGGGTGATTATAATGTAATAAGACTGCTATTCTTGTGTGGCTCATTAACCAGCCTTAAAGATAATTCCGAGAGAAGTTCAAAGGATATTCTGAACTGCGGGAGAACCAGGGAAGGCCTTACTTTGAATGACAGTCCTCCCTTGGATCCCTGTGGAGTTAATTACGTTTCTTATGCAGATGGAGTCCCTCCTCCCCGCCCCCGCCCCCAGGTGTAGCACTGGGCTCCGTCCATTCGTTCAGATGGCCTTTCTGAGCTCTGCCCTGCGTGAGGCTCTGTGCCAGGGGCTGCAGGGCAAACAGAAAAGGCAGGCCTGGTTCTCCCGCCCCTGCTCTCTTTGGGGAGAGGTTAGATTGTGCACTTCAGTGACATGGCATTTAACTGACAGCACACGACAGAATTGTCAAAGTCATCGGCCACACCTCACAGGAGAGCATCAGGCTCTCATGTCAGCTGCCAGGGCCGCCTCCCCAGAAGAGGTTGCTCCCCCGAATCAGTGTCTAGGAACCGGGTGGGAGGGTTCCCGAGGTGGGCTTTGCAGGTGAAGAACTGGAGGATGGGGCCCTCTCCCTAGCTTTCCTTTCCTTAGGCCATTGGGACCTCAGCATCTTTTATGGGATCTCTGATGTGTCTGAGTTGCCATGGGGACCAGTATCCTCCTTAAATACTAAAGCTGTCTCATAGGAGAAGGGGAAGGGAAAGGCACGGAACGATAAGAGGTGGGGCCTGCAGGGGCACAAGGATACACAGTGGACATCCCCAGGAGAGAGGGCTCTGGAGAGAAGAGGGCTTGTGGGACTGTTGTCAGGAGGAAGCCGGGTGGTGCTTATCCCGACCCTCGCAGCTGCAGTTCCAGGAGGACCCACGCCATGGGCTCTCTGTCCCCTGACCCACGTCGTCCCTGTCATTTTACCCATCACCCAAAACTCGGACTTTGTTTCTCCTTCTTCAGAACCCTCCAGGGGTGTGTCACTGAGGCTGGATACTGTGCAAAGTTCTGACCTTGACTAACCCAAACCACCTTGCCCCGCTCCTCCCGCTCCACTGTCCACTTCTCATCTCCTCTGCCACGGTGGTCCACCTGCCAGGCCCCAACGTGCCCTGCGTTCCCTGGCTCAGGCCTGCCCTCCGCCTGGAGGCCTAACTCACCTGCCATCCTCCAAGCCCTCTAAGCCTCACCTGCCACACACACTGAGCTTTCCGTTCTGTCTGTGCTTCCTCACCATTCCTGCACACGGCGGCCTTCCGGTAGTGCTCATAATGCCTGTGCCGTCTCATGCTGGTTATGTGCAGAAAAATCTGGGAGGGAGGGAAGGAAGGAAGGAGAGAAGGAGACAGGAAAGGCTCTCCTCATCCTTCAATTCTGAAGAAACATGATTGGTGCTGGGAGGTGAGGAAAGGCCCTGAGTCCATTTTGTTTGCTTAGTTGAGAGAGCTGCGTGGATAAAGCTCTGAGGGGGGCGGGTGCTTCCTGACGCTCGCAGGTGGTTCCGCTGTGAGAAGGCAGAGAGCCCCCGACTGGGGTGAGCTGAGCCAGGGCCTCGGAGCACCGGAGCACCGCAGGGGCCCTGGCAGAAACGGGGTTGGGGGCCTTCTGCCCAGAAAGACCCACGCTCTGCTCTCCGGGGGCGGGCACGGTTCTCCCACCCGGCTCAAGCCTCAGAGCCCTCAGAAGTCCTCCTTCCCCTCAGCCGGCCCCTGGAGGACACGCTAATTGCCATGCTGGCTGTCATTTAAACTCCTCTCCATGGCAAGTGCAGAAAAGGTGACAAAATCCCTACAGCACGTTGGTTTGTTTCCATTCCAGTTTAGCTCCAGGGATTCCTCATTAAGCTACATCGCCGATGCCTCCTGGGGCCAGAGCCCAGAGCAGGAGGCAGCAGACCTGGCAGGGCTGTGGCCAGGGTCCCCCTGTGCACTCCTGCGGGGTCACCCACAGGGACCCGTCATCTCTCCCTCCCCTCTGCTCAGCGGGGCGTCTCTCTAGGTGACGCTCCCCATCCACCCACGAGAGTGGGTAGATGCCTAGTTACCTCCAGTCACTTCCATGTTCTCACTGGGCTGTGCACATCATTTACATTTTCTGCCTCCGCGGTTCTGGGGTCTCTTTCCATCCACGGCATCTATCTGTCCGTGGTCTAGTCTGTTTATATTCCCCTGAAGTGTTGTGGCTCTCTTCCCATTTAATCTGTTCTGTCATCTCACTCACTCCTCCACAGCCCCTTCTCTCACTCTTACCCGGGTAGCTACCTGTTAAATGCCCCTCAGCCCTCCCTCTCTGTCTCAGCTTTCACTGTGATCCTCTCCAGGTTCCATGGCTACCTATATGGCCGCTCCCCTTCGCCCCCACGTCCTGCACTTGACAAGTGAGCAATTCAACTGCCCTAGGGGGCGGGGCTTGCCCAGCCAGGCACCGAGGACCACGCCCCACGAGGTCCTCCCCTTCTGCTGCTGAGAACCAGAGCTAACCGATATTCAGCATCCCACTTGTGTCGCGCCCTGCGCCGGGCCTTCATTTCCTGCTTCCTACAACTTCTCGAGGCATTTTCCCCTACGTTAGAGGAGGAAGCCTGGGTTTCCGGGGCGGGGGGGTGGGGGGTGGAGGCGCTCGCTCAAGGTCACAGAGTTCGCATGTGCAGTCAGTATTCACAACAGGCTCTAAGTTACCTGCGTGAGCAGCGGCGTGGATAATCTCCCCCTGCAGGAAGTGTGGCCCTCATTTCCAACAGGCTCTGAATATTGCATCTGGGCAGCGGGCTGTCCTCGCACGGCTGCCGCGCAGGGGCTGCTGGTCGAAGGGCTGTGCGGGAGGGGCCGGCGTAGGCCGCGGTGCTATGCCACCGTGTCTCTGCAGAAATGGTCGTGCACACTGACAGCGGTGTCACCGGGACGGGGAGAGCCAGTGTGGGGGCTGGCAGCCTTGTCCCCAACCCTGTGCGCTGCGTCCGTACCCTGAGCGTCACAGTGACCCAGGCGTGCAGGGGTGCTACCTGATGGCTGGTGAAAGCCAGAGGACAGTTATCCAGATTCTAGGATGGCCACCGACAGGTCACAGGGGGTAATGGAGTGTCTGCTAGGAGTTAGGCAACAGGAGAGTCCATTCAGGGCCTACCCTGGGATAGGTGGACACAGTGACTCCTTAAGCCTCTTGGTTAAGGGAAGAAAATGAGTCTACTCCCAGAGCTGTGAACTCTTGAAACAGGAGTCCCGAAGTCAGAGGAAAGCAGCAATGAAACAGGACCCCAGGCAAACTGCAGGGGAAGTTCTTGAACTCTTGAAGGCCGTGGCCTCAAATTCTTCCCTGGGGTCCCTCGTGCCTCTAGCGTTGAATTCAAGGCACCCCCCCGCCCCGTCCCCTTAGCCCACCTCTTGTGCGTTAGCTGTGCAACCATTTGCGTACATTCCTTATCCCTGTCTGATTAGAATAACACAAGGTCCCTGGTCATACCACCTCTGCTGTAGAGAAGTGAACTGGGGCCTCGGGGGCTTGCTTTGCCTGCTATCGAAGGCTTTTCTACTCGTCCCTGAGGATTTTACAGAGCCTGGTGGGGAGAAACACAGGTGCCNGGGAAGTTCTTGAACTCTTGAAGGCCGTGGCCTCAAATTCTTCCCTGGGGTCCCTCGTGCCTCTAGCGTTGAATTCAAGGCACCCCCCCGCCCCGTCCCCTTAGCCCACCTCTTGTGCGTTAGCTGTGCAACCATTTGCGTACATTCCTTATCCCTGTCTGATTAGAATAACACAAGGTCCCCGGTCATACCACCTCTGCTGTAGAGAAGTGAACTGGGGCCTCGGGGGCTTGCTTTGCCTGGTATCGAAGGCTTTTCTACTCGTCCCTGAGGATTTTACAGAGCCTGGCGGGGAGAAACACAGGTGCCTCGATGACTATATCCAAGTAGAGAGGCGCCGAGAGCCGAAATCGAGGGAACTGCTGTGAGTTGGGCGCACAGAGGGGAGGAGCCATCTGGTACGGAGGACTGAGAAAGGCTTCGGGAAAGGGTAGCATTTAAGCTGGGTCTTGAAAAATAAGATTTATGTAGAGGTTCCAAGTGGAAAGATCACTGGCAAAGGCAGGAAAGTTCCTGGAGTATTTATAAGCCTGGGGAGAAGGGATGGGGTGGCGGTGGGGGCGGAGAAAGATGATGCTTTTCTGTATCTCACTTCACTAACTATAAATCTGTGGAGGCGGTACCGCGTTTCTGTAGTTGCCGTGTCTAGCACGGTCATGGCTGGTGCTTACGGAATGTCTCCAATCATCGGTGGTGTCATGGTCATGGCAATGGTGTGTGTAATGGTGAGGCTGATGCTGCTCGATGGGACTCAAGCCACCGTCACCATAAGGCTGAGGACCAGGGGCCAGAGCCTGGGAAAACTGAGTGACTCTCTGACTATTTCTCCCTCTCCCCTCTTTTTCCTCAAGCCCTGTTCATCTGACTTTGCATCTTTTTCAAGAAGAGCAGGTGGGGTGTTGCCAAACTGACTGGGATCCCCTGCCCAGAGTGATAGACTCTGTCACCGAAAAGTAATTTCCTTTGCAACTTCCGTCCAGGGACAACCTGCTGCTGCACACGGCAGGCTGGGCCGGGCTGTGCTGGCAAGGCCGTCCTGCCGCCACCGTGCTGAGGAAAGAGGAAAATGCTCAGCATTAAATCTCATGTAAATCAGACTTTATTTGCTCTGGTGACAGGTTATTACCTTCTGCAGGAAATGAGGGGAAAAAACAGCTGCTGGCTGGAGCCGTGGTTCCCCAAGTGCGGATGTGTCCCAGAGCAGCCCAGGGCGGTGTGGACCAGGGCAGACCCTCGCCCCATCCTTCTCCTGCCCCCTCGGCTCCCACCCACTTCTCCGCCATCACCACAGTCTCCTGAGTGGGTCCTTTGTAGCACCGGCCCCTTGGCTCAGCATCTGTTTACACCAACTGCCCCTCAAGCATGTCTCACATGGCCTCCTGTACGGAGCGGGGTGGGCCCTCTCCCCCTCAGAATGTTCCATACGCTTCTGTCCACCGCGCTGAACTCAATCCATCCTCCATGGCCCAACCCAAGACCAAAATCTCCAGGAAGTCTTCCTTTCCCACCCAATCTGTGGCTCTCTGTCCCTCTTTTCTGTCAGTTGGTATGTCCTTAACCTCTGCCCTATGTTATAACCTCGCCTGTCCTGACGGGTATCTACAGGCAGCCAATACGTTTGTAAAGAACCTATGTGCTTAAAGTGGTGGTTGGCTTCCGCTGTGGAATCTACCGTGTGTGGATGGATACACGCGTGCCTAGGCCACAGTCTCTGCCCTCAGCCTGCTCACAACCTGCTTAGGGAGCTAAATTAGGCACATAAAGAAAAAACCAACCATGTCTCTTAAATCCATAATAGATGCTCCATAAATGTGCTGGGTGCTGATAAGAATGTATTAGTCAAGATAGGCTAGGTTATGCTAAAGCAAGAAATGACTCCCAAATTCATTTCTTGTTCATGCTACCTGTCCACTGTGGTCAGCTAGCAGACTCTGCTCGCTGCGGTCATTCAGTGGCCGCCTGCCCGAGCACCGCATGGGAAGATCTCACGTTGGCAGTGCAATGCAGCTCTCTCCTGGAAGTGACACAAATCATCTCTAGTCGCAAGTCACGTGGCCCCACCAACCATAAGGGGGCCAGAAGGTGCAATCCTCCCATGTGGCCAGAAGGCAGAGGGCTAGAAATACTCAGTGAATACCACCAATAGCTTAGTTGCTAAATTTTGTGAGGCACGAGCTATGTCTGTTTTGTCCAAGGCTGAATCCCTAATGCCTGGCACACAGAGACTCAATAATTACTCAGGCCTGTGGCCAGGGCTGGGTCTGATCCCTTCTCTTGGTGCAGAGCTGAGCTATGTGCTTCATCAGCCTTGAATTGCCTTCTGGGCCTCTGTAGACCACAAGCCCCTGTGGGGAGGCAGCCGCACCTTCACTGCTCGTCAGCCCTTACAGGGCAGTGTGGCTTAGGCGTGTCCCCTCTGCACCACAGGAGAGGCAGGAAAGGAGGGGCTGCCTTGTCTGTTGACACTGTTCTTTACGATTTGGAAAACAGACACTCCTTGAAAAATATGTGTATGTATGAAGGTGCCTGAGTGTGTATGTGTGTGACAGCTAACACTGGAAGGGGGAAGGCAGACGGTAGCTCCGTACTTTCTCTCTCATATCTCCTGCTAGTCATTCATCAGCGTCGTGTTCGATGCAGGCCTTGGTGGGGGGCCCGGGGAGAAGACCCTGAGAGGTGGGGGAGGGAGTGGTTTTTCCTTGGGCAGCTTTGTCTGCTTCCCTACTGTGGGTGCCTCACACTCTCATCCTTTCTTCCACTCGAAGACCCTTTCTCCTCTCTTCTCCCTCTTTTGTCTCTGCGCTGGTTGCCTGGTCCCTTCCTCCAAGGTCACGATGACAGGTGGAGAAGAGGATGGGGAGAAGGTAGGGCCCAAGTCAGGAGTGTGGAAACAGGACTGGGGGCCGGCTCCAGATTGGCCAGCATTTGAGGCCATGGTCGTGGCTTAGGTATCCTTGTCATGGTCACAGTTTTAGATACACCTGCCCAGGTTTGGGAGCCCTGGCAGAGAAAGTTGGGGGCAGAAGTCACCTGATTGGGTCCCATGGGTCATGTCCAGAAACGGGCCCCCTCGGCCCCCTGTCCCACGGCCAGGAAAGGGGAGGAAGGTTGGCTCTCGTGCTCATCTTGCTGCAGCCTGCCTGGGCGTTTACAGCATCATCGATTAAGGGCTGCCGCTCAGAGGAGGCAGAGCCGGCCCAGCCTCTCTGCTGCCTCCACAGGCTCCAGGCTGGAGGGCTGCCAGGCTCACCATCTGTACCCCACGGGCAGGGGTATGCGTTGCCAGTTCCTGCATCAGCCCCCGCCCCAGGCCCCTGCCCCCTGCCTGGGCTGGGAACCTGCCAGCGCCTCAGACTGCATCGTACAATCAGAGGAGCTTTGCCAGGTTCATGGCTGGTAATTTATGACCTTCTTTAGCAACATCTATCACGCTGTACAGTCGTTAATCCCAGAGTCTTTGCCCACTTTGCAGAAAATAGCTTGCAATTCCTTACAGTGTAGCATTGGTTAAGTCACCTGTCGGGCTGTCAGGCTGGGTGGCAGTGACAGGCCTCTCTCCTGGTACTTCTTTCGGTCCTACTTTGCTTTAGTGAGCCAGGCCCTCGCCTTCCAGAAATGGCAGCCAGGATTTTCATTGCCAGAGACTGTCCTGCTCTCTCCTGCTACCGCTGCAGTGACAGCTGGGACAGCTGTGGGGGCCTTTGGGGGCTGTGGGAGCCATGGGGGCTGTAGGGGCCGTGGGGGCCATGGGCTCACAACGCCAGCAAGGGCAGAGCCTCCGGGGGCTGTGAAAGGCGAAGCAGGTCCGGCCCACACAAACCTTCTCCCTTCCTCCTTAGTTTGGGGGAGGGAGGGGTGAGGGCATCCTGAGGGCGCACTTTCCCAGTCATATACAAGTCCGCGGTGTGGGGAATACTTCTGTGCTCAACCCTGGCTTGGGCACCCTAGTCAGAGAGTGGGTCCAGACTTCTGAAAACTTCCAAGAAGGCAGGCAAAATGACACATAAATAATATGTGAATGCATTTGACTCCTGGATGAATCACACTGTATTTTGTAGCCAACCCTTTTAACTTGAGCTATTCCAGCATTAAAATGAAGTCTCCTTCTCTCAAGGCATATGTCTGGACGAGGCGGTGGCTTGGGAAATTCTAAATCATGGTGAGGAAGCTTGGACAAGATTTGGACTGTGATCATACAGTACCTAGAGTATGTGTGAATGAATTTAAAAATTTTTTTTTAATTCTGGAGAAAGATGGAGTGAGTCCTATTGGGAAGGAAAACACCAAAATGATAAAAAGGTTAAATTCAGACACTGGGACCTATGTGTGTGTGCATGTGTAATTTGTCATATATTGTATGTACGTATTATATATATGTATCATAAATTGTCCCGATGTATTGTTTTCCCCAAATGTATTGTTTCCCCTCGTTTTCTACACCTCCTACAAGAGACATGCATTTTCGCCCTGGGAGCAAACCCGTGCACAACCCATGAATGACAGTGCTTGCCCGGTTCACTGGTGGGATGAACACGCAGGGTGTCGGACCCTCCCCTGTATACGGTCTGACCACCAGGGGACACCGAGGGGCAGGTTGTCTGTCCATTTCTCCTCCTTGGCCTGTTCTCTCCTCAAGTGCCTGAACCTCTCTGGTTTCACAGTCCATCTTCTGACAGTAGATATAGGCAGAAGGGCTCTGTGACTGGGAAACTGAAAGTCTCCCCAGTGCAGATGTCCTGTTCATGATGGCATCCTCCGCGCTCAGCAGCGGCTGCCCCAGAGACATCCGTTGAGCGGACGAATGAGTGAATAAAGGGGCCGTGGCTGCTCTTCATCTTGAACAAGACAACCGAGGCAGTCGGTTCAGGCCGACGGCATCTGGCTGTGCCTCATCGGCGTCGGGGCCGTGGGTCCGGGCACGTGGCACTTTTGCCTGTCCAGGCTGGGTGTGGGCGGGGAGGGCACTTCTGCAGGCGGAGCATCGGCAGGGTCAGGTGCCCCGGTCAGTATGCACGTGGCTCACCTTCGGGCATGTGTTTGCTTGTTTGTCCCGGTCGTCACTCTTCAGTGGAAGGCGAGTGCGTTCCCATCGGCTTTAGAGCAGACACGCTGCCATCTCTGGGGCTCCTGGGACTAGGCCAGGGGCAACTAGGAGGGTTCCTCTGGTCGGTACTCGATACTCCATTTGTAACGCGGCCTCTGAGAACACTTGACTGGAGTGGTGCTGACTGGAGTTGGACTTCTTGATACCAGAGCTGGGGAGGGGGCTTCGTGAGTCTTCACAGTCCAGTCCTTTAGGGTATAGCCAGCCAGAACATAGAATAAGATTATCACATGCACACGCATGCACACACATGCATACACACACTCTAAACAGCAACGAAAGCAGCTTCCTCCTGTTCAGTGTCCTCCTCCTCTGACCCCAGCTGCAGGCAATCGACCCTTTAATCGGAGTTGGTTGGGTGAGAGCGATGGGAAAATTGTACAAGCAGCCCCGCCTTCAGCTTGAAAGTTGAGGTGAGTTTGGAAAGTTTATCCTGGGCCTCTGCACACATTTTCACAAAGACCACCCATCAGCAGTTCCGTCGTCTCCCCACCGAGGGTCAGCAATGAAAGAAGCTGAGTCAAAGGGCCGGTGGAGTGTGTGTGCGCCGATCTATAAGAAACTTAGAAAAGGACTCCTAAGGCCCCTATTTTTAGTGTTTGCAGCCTTTTTATCCACCACTGAGTGCAAGGCAGGGGTGCGTAGGATGCCTAAGGTGAGAGACGGCACCCTTGCCCTGGGCTAACCACCCGACTCCCACTTGCATCTTTTGTCTACGGCTGAACTTCAAGGGCGACTGGCCCACGGCACACCCCGCACACCGATGATGAGATGAAGCTTCAGACTTAATAACCCAGTGACCTTGGGAAACCACTCAGCCTCCCAGAGCCTTGTTGTCCCCGTCTCCTGGAAACCTACCTGCCTGATAAGAATCCAGTGAGTTGGTGTTTGTGAAAGCGTTTTTGCAAACTCTGACGTTCTTCACAAATGCAACACATGATTAGCGCAAGTACATAATAAGTACTTGTTGAATGATAATAAATGGAGCTTGGCCATAGTGTGCTATTAATTTTGATGACATATTGGTATCGCCAGCAAGCATTTTATTGATCGAGGACAATTCTCTGAGTAGTGGTCAAAACAAAACTGCAAAAACCGCACATTTCGTCACTGAGTGATAGATGGCTTTGTACTAGGTTTGGGGCTTTTTTTTTTTTTTGGTTTCATTTGTCTTTGTCTTGTCCCCATTTGTATCGTAAACTGCTTGAAAGCGGAAATCTTGTCATCTGCACGGCCCACCCGACATCAGCACAGGCACGCTGGTCGATCTCAGTGGGTGTTCAGGGACTGAGCGAGGGTCTCTCTCGAGTGTACTCTGGGCTGCTATGAGGAGGCACCCGAATGGGAGAGCCGTCGGCTGGTTGGGCCGCAGGGGTCAGGAGGAAGCTCGGACTTCCCTGCAGACCCCTCCTTGCCTAGCACCTCCTGAGAGTGAAATGTAGTGTCCACAGCAGATGAGATGGGCCGCAACTTTCTCCCCAGCCATTTGGGGGATGTTTCGCCATCTCTTGAGAGGGTTTCTAAGTGGCTGACTGTGATTCCTCCCCTCCCCTTTGTAAGAACTGGGTTTTCCCTCTTTCCCGTTCAGGGAGGAAAGGGGAAAAGCACCTTTCCTTGGCAGTCCTTGGCTAGGAAGTAGGATAAAAACACTAAGACTGGGCAAAAAAAGGATTTCACTTAAGGGGTGGTCAACACACAATACAATAACTGTATTGCAGAACTGTACATCTGAAACATATACTGTATTTTTTGGATGATAAGACACACTAGCCCCCCAGATTTGGGAGGAATAGTGATTGTTAATGCTGCTGTTGAGTTCTGTTTACATTTACATTGGTGAACTATTATTTATGTTATTAAATATTTTACTACATTTTCGCTTCAAAAATTTTTTCCTGTTTTCTTTCTCTAAAACCTAGGTGTGTCTTATGTTCCAAAAAAGATGGCAATTTTATTAACCAATGTCACTCCAATAAATTAAACCCCCAAAGGGTGCCAAGTTTAAAAAAAATAGATGAACAGCCAGGCAAGGGAACCTTCACAAGAAACCTTTACTTAGTCCTGGGTCACCGTGAAGGCGAGGTCAGCCTCCTCCTCGAGGCTGCCCTGAGGAAAGTGAAATTGCTCTCCTTCCTCCTTGACTCTCAAGTCCCCGAGGAGGGTGTCGCCCTGAACTTCAGCCCCCGAACACTGCTCTTCTCTGTACTGGGCCTCCATGTGGAAGCTGTGAACAGAAATGAGGTAATAACTTCCAGGAGCTCCAGCAACTGATCTGGGATGGGACAGGAGGCAGAGGACCCGCCACATCCGATGACCGGCTCCTGACACCCAGACAGTGACATTAAAGCCGAAGCGCCGATGGGAAGGGGGTGTGGGAGCGTGTTGAGTACCAAGAACAGGCAGGGATAAAGCGTATCAACAATGGTGATGGATGGAGCGAGACGGAGACCATCTCCAACCTGAGCGCCTTCTGTAATACGAAGGAAGGGAATCGTCTCTATGGGAAGGGATGGAGCTAGTCTTAAAAGAATGGACTGATTGCTGAGCAGTGCTCGCCAGGCTTGTTCCGTGGACCCAAAGCCCTTGGAAACAATTACAGGAAAGAGGGAGAAACTATTAACAAGGAAAAGAAAGCCCAGAGGTCAGTCTTGTTTGTTTAAAGAGAGAGCTGCAGTGATTCATCATCATACTTCAGACAACTAAATAAATATTTACCATTGGGGTGACAGTTGGATAAGGGAGCCGGCAAAGGAGGCCCTGACCAGGCGCCCGTGTCCCACTGGACGTCGGTGGGACTCAGCCCTGGGACCGCAGGGGCTCGGCCTTGAAAGGACAGGTCAGGTGCTGGTTCTTGAGTCTCGTTCACCAAGTTCACACAAGAAGCCTGAAAGGTTTTTGGCAAGTTCGTTGTTACAAATATTCCCGCCAACTTATCATCCTTTGTTGGGAACACAAGGGCAAGAGGAACATTGAAATATAAGGGGGAAGGAGATACCCCAACTGCGTTTCAGTCATTCATTTCTCCAGTCACTGTTTCTTTGATGCTTTTAGTGAGGTCCTAGGAAGTATGGGGCTGGAAGGAAGCCACCAAGAACACCCATGCCACCATTCCACTGAGAAAGGAGCACAGTCGTCGCCTGGGAAATCCCTCCTCTGGGCGCCATTTATCGCAGAGCGAGACGCGTCCCTGAGGGCGGAGGGGCTGGGTCCCATACCCTGCTTCCCCCAGCCGCCCTCCCCGCGCACTGTCTCCCCTTAGATGGAGGTGTTCTGGATGTGGCTTACCCGACCCCCGAGATATTTTTCACAGGCAGTCCTAGACCACGGCTGCTCCAACGTTGTCTCCTTTTTGCTGTGGTTTGGAGGTGCCGTCCCCATGGGCCAGGCCCTGACAGATGGCTAACCCAGGCCCCCCTCCCTATAAGTAAACTACAGGAAGAGCTCCCGGGTGGGGCTCTGGTCCGCCGTGACCTCTCAGAGGCACGTTCTTGTCTATTGGGGACCTTAGTTACTTTCACCCAAGCACATCCGCCGGCAGCGCCGGCGTCTCTCGGTGACTCCCGAGGTGGACCGCGCCTCGGACGTGTCTCAGCCTCGCACACCTTCCCCCTTTCCAGCCGACACAGGGGCTGAATTCCCCAGCCCCTTCTTTCCTGCTGGGGAATTCAAACTTAAACGTCGTCCTAAACATAATCACATGCACCCCCGCCTCTGGAGGATGCGAGGTTTAAACCTTGTCAAGCTAGTGCTTGACTGGGAAGAGCAGCTAGAGGCTCACAACTGTAGGGGTCTGGCCAATCTTGAAAGACCCGAGAAGAACGCAGTTTGGGCTGAGGGAACACAGGCCGGGAAAATAAAAGCTTCCGTGACGGTTCTGTGGAAAAACAAGACAACCACTGACGCTGGTGACAGCCCAGAGGAAGCAGGCTTCAGACAGGGCCGGGCGCTGCCAATGCGGCTTCCTGGTGGGATGAGCGAGTGATATTTTCTCTGGCGTTTTTGCTTTCTAATGACTACTTGGCAGTGACAGACCTGGCTTTTTCCTTGCAGATGAAAAAGAAATGCAGGTTTGTGATATGTGGGTGCGGGATGACGGCGGGGAAGGCGCTGCAGGCGCCCGAGTGATGGCATCCGGGGGATTTGAGTCTGAGGATGCTTCGTTCATCTGCTGTCTAACCTTTTGGCAGGCCACTGGTGGGAGCCTTAATGTCACCCAGAGACCCCACAGGGACAGGAGGAGTCAGGTTTCTGAAGACTGTGGGGAGTCGGGGCCTGTAGAACTAGAACCCCTTCTGGCTGGACCCTCTTTTCTTATTGGAAATTTGCAGAGGAAATTTGCATATGGTTTGGGGGTCTGTGGCTCCAAGGTATCAGATCACATTCCCTCACTTGGGATCTATGCAGTGCCCAGCTGAGGACCTACTGTGTGCCAGGTGCTGTTCTGCCAGCATGACCTCCACTTGAAGCCACCCAAGCAACACAGTGTTGTTAGCACTGCCCCCTACAGGCACCCCCACCCCGGTTCATTGTTGTGAACAAGTAACAAACTGGATTCATTTGGATTTTATCTCCTTTTCATTTCTCCTACTCCTCCATTTGGGGTTGCTAGTAAACTACATAGTAGGGTAAAAGGCTGGCGGCCAGTGGGGGTGTGGGGCATAGAAGGAAAACGGAAGTGGCAAGCTAATGAATTAATTGGATTTTGATGTACTAAGAGTCCGTAATGAACTCTCGATTATTCAGCGATAGCTCATTGTCTTCATTTCCCCGCCCCNCCCCCCCCCCCCCCCCCCCCCGCTCTGCTTGAGGCCCAGTGATTTGGGGCTCGTATAAAACAACGAGGACTCTTGCAGAAACAAAATCACCAACCATGGTCTAATTTCCTTTACTTTTCTTTTAAAACCCTTTTCGAAGAGTCTGCTTATTGTCCATTCCCTATAGAACGCAAGCTTTCTGAAGTCCGGGGTCCAATTTCCATTCACAGCTTTCCTGCCCCGCCCCCCAGCCCAACCTCACTCATCAACAGCTCATGAACATCTTTAATGTCAACAATTAGAATTCACTTTCCATGGTCGCACAGCATCGTGGGCTCTACCCTAATTTATTTAACCAGACATACTGGGCGATGAGATCATTTTCTATTTTCTAGTATCCCCACCAATACTTTGATGAGACGAGCATCCTTATACTTGGGTAGTGTCCTAATTGCTTTGTGAAGGTCAAGTCCCAGGAGGAAGTGCTCGGTCAAAGTGGGTGTGTGTTTTTAAGGATCTGGACACAGGTTGCCAATTCCACTCTACAGATAACTGTGCCAGCGGCGAAGGAGGGCCATGTCTGTGTGCCCTCTCTTAGTTGTTTCCAGGAGGAGATCTCCCAGCATCAGGTATCCGTGGAAAATTGCTTCCTTCTGTGAAGGCTCTCCCAGTGAGTGGCATTATTATTCAATCCCTCTACCCTCGGCTCCTGGTGTCCGAGTCCAAGCCCTTTCAAATCCAATACTGTATATTTATAAAGGTCAGTCTGTTGTTTTCATCCTTCACTGGTTTGTCTGACCTCATTCGTAGGGGTCATCCCACCTCTGCTGGGGATGGGGGTGGCGGAGAGGGGAGAGGAAGACCAAGAAGATGTCAAGGGCTCCAAACAAGTGGCAGGGCCCCTGTTGGGTTCAGAAAGGTGGAAGGCTCAGAGGCAAAATACCCGGCCCCACAGGGTGGTCCTGATTCTTCCTGTTTGGAAAAAGGAGAAAGAAACAAGGATTGTCGTGATTCTCTTAAGATCCAGAATTTTCTTTGGGCAGAACCATCAAAAACAGTTGTTCTCAACTGAGAAAAGTGATCTCAGCTTTTAGCCTCGGATGTTACATCATAATTCTGGCTCGATGACAGTCCCCTGGGCTTTGCTGCCTTCCAGGCAGCTGTGACGAGATGGAGCGAAAGGGAAGCCAGATTCGGAGACAAAGTTAGTGATGAGGGGCAGGGCAAGGGGGAGGAGCAGGGGCGGCTGGCTCAGTGCCCCAGAAAGTGTGGCAGTTGCTCCAGTCCCCCTCCCCCCTCCCAGACACCCACCCAGATAGATGTTCAGTCTCAGTTATGTCCCCAAAGCCTACCCTTGAAATCAAATGACACCCTTAGGCTCCACCTGTAGGGAACCTGTGCCACCAGGAGGGTCCAGGTTCACCCTCAAAATATGCAGTTAATACAAATTATTTTTAAATATTCTAAACCTTCAGGTACCATTTGCTAGATTAGTTGTCTAATTTACTGATTAAGAGGACTAATTTAAAAAAAAAACACTACTCACCAAATGTTCTAAAGCCCCTAACGTGGCATTTCTCTCCTGTCCAGCCAAAGGCCAGCAAAACAGCCTCTGGTGCTGGGGCTGCATTTGGAGTGCACCTCCCAGCCACCTGCTCCTGCCCGCAGTGGGCAGGCGAGCCACGGACAGGGAGACAGGGCAGGAGGGAGGACACGGGGCCTCTGGGGGGGCAGGCGCGGGTCCCTTTGAAGCACCACACGCTGCTGAGTGCCTTGGACAAGTCAGGACCTCGGAGAGCAGTCGGCCGCTGCTGCTGGACTTGTTGATACTGACAGGTCCTACTGAGACCATTTTTAATGGGAAGGATTGTGCTTTTGCTAATCTCTTTAAATCCACATCTGGTGCTCTGGTTAGAGAGACTTACTCACTCCAGCCGAAAGAATGAGACTCGCCTCGGAAGTGCCAGAGAAAAAGCAAACAAGCCAAGTTGTTTCAGAAGGTTTTGTGAGCTTTGCCCGGGGTGACGGGAGCCTTAGAGAAAAAGCCCTTTGCCAAGGTACGGGGCTGTCAGAGGAAGCCCTCGGTCACCTAGCCAGAGTGTCAGGGGGAGACCCACTTGCTCCTAGTTGATTAGACAATAACAGACCCCCTTCCCGGGACCCAGCAGGGAGCACCCCTGTGGACAGCGCCAGCTTTCCTGGCTCTTCTTTCTTACGTGTTCGCATTCGCCTTCCTGGGGCCGTGTGCTTTCCCAGAAGAGGCCTCCCTGTGGTTCCCTGCCAAAGCCGAGCAATGAATTTGGAACTGGAGCCAAAAAAGCTGAGTCTGTGTGTCAGCACTGTACGGAGCTTGGTCCAGCTGCCCTCATTTAACTAATGGATGCGCTCTTCATTAGGGCCTGGGGCCTCTCCAAGCAAACTCTGAGGAGACCCGCAAAGGGAGGAGCTGTGCCCAGGCCCCCTCTTTTGTGCTCGGGGCTAATGTCTGGCGTGTCTTTAGTGCCCTTTGGCAGGTCACTGAGGAGCCTTAACCAGTCAAATGCCAGGTGAGGTCTCAGGGAGTGACATGGAGGTGGTTCGTGTGCTAATAAGTATTGACGGCCTTGGGCCAGAAAATAGAGCAAGTGATTTCTGTGTCCCGAGAAATTGTTGGACCAATGTGAAAACTTGTTCAATCCCAGCAGATGTTCATCTGTGCTTTTTTACTGGCTTCCCCCCTTCCTTCTTTCTTCACCTGGTGGGCTCAGGCTAAGAGACAGTGGGTCCCCCCACCGGTTGCTGAGTTCCGTGAAAACACACTTTACAGGAGGGCCACGGTGGGTGCATTGGAGAGTCATGTCAGGGCCGTGGGCTCTTTGCGAGGCAAATTCCCAGGCACCCAGCGGGGCCCTGGTGCACTCACACAGTGCCTCGTGTGGCCCACATTCTGGGGACATGGGGTTGACCCGCTGTGCTCTCCATGTTGGTCTGTCCGTTGCGTCAAACACCCGATTCTACCGATCACTTCATGGACCTTGGCCAGGCATTTGATTGAACTGACCAACTGGCATGGCGGTATTTTTTTTTCCTAGTAGTCACAAACAATGCCTCAACTTGCCATTAGGGATTTTAGGGCCTGCGTTTGGGGCCTGGCAGAGACTAGGCAATATTGACTCTTCACGACGAGAGCTATACATTGGCGTGTTTACATCAGCAGCCCGATTCCCCTGCCCCCCGTCGGCCAGCCTGCACCGGTGGGCGGCAGAACCCCTCCGCCCTGCAGTTTGGCGGCCTCCCACCCTTTCCGTGCGGGCCCCACCAGGGACTTGTATTTCTGCGAGAATTTCTTGGGCGTGCTGTGCGCTCTCTCCTGCTCGGTCAGTCAGCCATAACCTTTCCGTTTAGACTCCCACCCCGTGGACGGTTCAGCTCCCTAGTTCAATATTGTACATTTATCTCTATTGAATTCCAGTTGCCTCCCGTTACGAGAGAGGCACTTAAATGACCGGAGCTGTGCTCCATGGGCTCGGGCTCCACATCCAGAACCGACCTGGTTAGACTTAGCACAAGTGGCTGCGCGAGGGGCCTGGCCGTATAAATGGGTCCGAGTCAGGCACGTCTTCACAGTGGGGAAGGCGGCAGGCTTGGGTGGAGAGCGCAGGAGCCAGTGAATTCATAAAACCTCAGTTGGGTTCCCGTAGTGCTGGGCCCAAAGAGACCAGACACATTATTTGGAGAGTGAGAAAATAAATATAACAATACAGCCTTGTAGTAAAGGAGCCGCGAGCATATTGCCAGCACCTGCTCCATATGAACACCATTATGCACATAAAAATATAATGTAGCTTCTCCTTTAGAGGAGATTCATGGCGTATTATGTCCCTGTTGCTGTCCCACTGATGGTGACAGGAAGTGGTGAGATTTTTCTTGTATTTCGGGGTGGAAAGAGTGGTTCGGGAAGGGAGAGAAAAGAGGACCAGGAGTGGTCTGCAGCTTAGCTGGTCCTACTCTCTTGCCAGTGGCCTGGGGCCACTGGAAAACAGAGGAAAGAGATGCTGAGAGTGCGGGTCTGCAGGCGGAGGGACTTGAGGCCAGTCTGCGGACCAAGCCAGTATAGAAAAACCCCAGCTCTGATGCAGGTGGAAATGTGTGCCACACTGCCCCCACCAGCCTCTCTCCCCAGATGCACTCCCAGAGTCTGGGGATCCAGATTTTATTGACTCTGCAAGGTCCGAATGTGGTATTTTGTTGGCTGCTATGGTTTCTCCATCTGAGACACAGTAAACACCGTTAGTTCTTTAAGGCACTGATACTGTAACACCCTGCACATCACAGGGCCAAAGGGCTCTAGAAGGTTGAAAAGTCCTTTGCATCCATGGACCCGTGGATGCTTTCTGATCCTTTGATGTCTTTTGCCTCCCAGTGGGAGAAGGGACTAGAAGAGGCAGCCACCAACCGCAGGAGGAGGGACTGGCATGGAGGGAGATTTACAGAGGGCAACGGCTATGTTTCTTTCTGTTTGCTTGCCCCCTCCTTCCTCTTTAGAAGTAGACAAGTAATAGCATTGTCTTAGGAGGGACAGGAGAAACGAGGGGGTATCCTGAGGGACTATTGTTGCAGCCTAGAAAGCTCTTCAATTAACTGGTCTATGTAAAGGTCAGGTATGGAAGAAGAAAGGAGAAACACATAACCGAGGACAAACACAAAAGGATGTCAAGAGCCCGGAAGAATGGGACCAGGAAGCCTCAATGCTCAGAATGAGCAGAAGCTTCAGGAAAAAGCAGGGACAATACAGAAGCTCTTAGCAGCTATGTTCAGGATTAAAAGGGATGGGCCCGCTGCATGGGGACTTGATGCGAGGTTAAAGACGAGTAAAGAGAGAAACACCACTCAAATATTTTGTTCTTTACTGAAAGGCGAGCTCTTTCAGCAGAAGAGAATAGAATCAATATTGTTAAAATAATCTTGAAACTGAAGCTGGATAAACAAAAAGTAAGTGGTTACCTGGAGGCTTTGAGAGGTTCCAGAGCCAGCATATTTCATGCGAGGATTCTAAAGAAACCGTTATAAATGCTGATAATAAAACCACCAGTTGGAGATGGCTGAGAGAAGAGACCAGAAGACGAGAGATGAGAAAAATGGGGCGTTTCGTAGAAAATGGGTTCCACATTTTACTGCCCGGTGAATTTGATGCTGAGCATCCTAGAAACTCTGAGGTTAACTGCTCTTTGAGTGGTTTGTGGGGTCTTGGAGGGGAGGGAAAATTACTAGATGCTAA
The DNA here is from genome assembly GCF_014824575.4 of Sturnira hondurensis. Lineage (NCBI taxonomy): Eukaryota > Metazoa > Chordata > Mammalia > Chiroptera > Phyllostomidae > Sturnira > Sturnira hondurensis. The sequence continues at coordinate 6,708,607 of NW_028094846.1, read as the reverse complement.
ATGCCTTCGCTAATAGCATAGGTCCACTGGGAAGAGGAATGATAGGTAGGATCCCATTTTCCCTTTGGACCGTATTGCTAGATTTGTACATCAGCCGAATACTCCAGATGTGACAAGGTCCCTGACAAAGTTTGCCTTGACTTTGTCCTTGCGGATCAGATGGACAATGAGGACTGCATAGTGCTGGTAGCTAGCATTGGGCTTAGTTGGCCAGCCACGCCCAGGCACTGCATTCTGTCAACATTGTGGGGACACCTTGTTGAATATTGCAGGGTTTGTTTCTTTGACCCGGGCCTATTTTATTAAGGATTTAGATAAAATACTGAAAGCAGACTTACCAAAGTTTATGGTGGAATAGCACAACCAGGATTCAGAATATCTCTACAGAGAGAGGAAGTGGCTGACGCTAGCAAAGTGGAAGTCAATAGGGATAGAATTAAAGTCCTGTTCTTGGGTGCAAAAAAAAAAAAAAACCCATCAGCTGTCCCAGTACAGATGGAGGGTACCTGCTTTAAGAATAATTCATGTAAAAAGTGGAGGGATTACCACCCGACAGAAACATCAATATCAGATTGAAGTGGATAAGCCTTCTGGAATGTTTCCTGGACTCTCAGACCCCTGGTAGAGAGAGGTATTCTGTCCAGGACAAAGGAGGCGACCGTCTCATTGTCCTCAGAAGTGTCCCTGACAAACCAGACTCCTCCAGGGAGGGCCGACGCAATGCGAGGGGGCACCGCAAAACCTCCTTGTGAGAGCAAAATGACTGTGTCTGCTGGAGCTAAGGGCACTCCCAGATGTGTAACTGATAAAAAAGTTCTAGCTCCTGCAGACAAAAAGGCATCTCTGAGAGCATTTCTAGCCGCACTGATTGTGATGGCTAAGAAGAGAAATGACCTAAGTGTCTGTCCATAGGAGAATGGCTACAAAAATACGATATAAATTCATAAACCTCACAAACAGAAGTAGAATGGAGAAAGGATGTTGAATACCTGCAGTGTGTGAGCCTTTATTTACATTTTAGAATGTGCACAGTAATTCTATGCATCGTTCAGTGATACATATGTAGGAAGTAAAACAATAAACCAGCCCAGGGGAGTGAGACCTGAGAAGCCCTGGGCAGCGTTTGCTCCTTGGTGGTGGGGGTGTGGGGGGCAAGGCAGAACGTCGTGGGAAAACAAGACTGACTTCTGTCCATAGTTCATTTTTAAGCTGAGTGTTGGATAGGTGGGCCTCTGTTATTTTAATCTTTATACCGTTTTCTATGTTTAAAATATCCAAAATATACTTTTTTGGATATGAAACATTTATTGAAGTAAAATTCTGATAACATGAAATGAACCATTTTCAACGGAACCGCTCAGTGGTATTTAGTATTGTCATAACCCCGGCCACACTCTATCACCCTTATCAAGTTGCAAAATAGTGCTCTCACTCCAAATAAAATGCCATGTCCAGTGAGCACTTTATGCCCATGTCCCACTGAAGAGGTTTTATGGGGGGGGGGGTGTTTGTTTTGTTTGGGAGTATGAAGACTTTATAAAAATCGGCTTTATTTTTTTAGAGCCGTTTGAGGTTCCAGCAGAGCTGAGAGGGGTCGGAGGGGGGAGGGCACGCCTGCACCTGTGCTCACACGTGCATGCCCCACCCCTCACCCCCATCCCCACAGATGGTGGGTTTGCTACAACTGGTGGGCCCGCACCGACACGTCTCCACCACCCGCGGTCCCGAGTTCACGCAGCACTCACTCTCGGTGCTGCGCGTTCTGTGGGTTTGGACAAATGGATAATGACATGTATTCACCATTTCAGTATCACACGGAGTCGTTTCACTTTCCCATAAAAGTCCTCTCTGTTTTACCGATTCATTCTTCTACATAATACATGATTCAGGAGCGTGCCGAAACCAAACAAGCAAACCAAAATGAACAAACTTGTAAGAAGGAAGGGAACTGTATGATCATTGTCTTTACTAACCTAATAGAATTACTGTGAGGAATAATTGAAATGAAGTCTATAGATGAGAGCATAGGTGCTAGCACAGAAGAAGTACTTGCATAATTATAAAATAAATATTAAAAGTAAAGGAAGAACTGTTCATAAATAGAATGACTGTCTTGTATTGAATTGGCCAAAAAGTCCATTTAGTTTTTTCCGTAAAATAAAAGACACGTTTTTTATTTTTACCGATAACTTCATCGATTTGGATATTTTGAGTATGTCAGCTGTCTCCCACTATTGGCTTCTAGTGGGTAGAGGCCAGAGGTGCTGCTAAACATCTTTCAGTGAATAAGACAGCCCACAGCAAAGGATTATTTGGCCAAAATGTCAATAGTGCCAGGAAACATCACAAACCACTTTTGACACATTTGACCAGTCACAGCACCTTCTCCACACACTGCACAAATTTTTTTTTGCATTTCAGTTGCATTTTTATCTTTTTGGAAGTAAGAAAACATAATACACCAAAAATGTTGTGTATTTCCTTTCATCCTTAATATTCAAATGGCTGCACAAATATTCCCCAATTTTGATATTTTTTTTAAAAAAAAAAGCCCACGGAGATGACAGTTGTCACAATACAGTATAACAAAAGTATTCTGAAGTAAGTCCAGAACGACTAAGCCCTGCTAGAGCCATCTTATGGAAAACACTAAGTGAGCTTTTTGGCCAACCCCGTGAGACACTGAACTCTCCAAGTTCTAGGTGAGGCTGAGTGGCGAACTGTCCACGGTGCTGGAGAGAGGACGTCGGCGTCAAGGGGAAGCTACAGGTGTCGCCCATTGTTCTCACACATTGTGTGACCTCGAGGTCTGCTTCAGACACTCAGGAATCACACTGTTGGGTTCTTCTATGAGTGAAATGTACCAGTCTTCTCTTTCTGTAACAAACTTAGAGGTTTAAAACAAATACATATGTTATCTTACGACTTCTGTAGATCAGGCTTAGCTGGGTCCTCTCGCTCAGGGTCTCGTCTGAAAGCTGCATCCCAGGTGTTGGCCAAGGCTGGGATCTCTTCTCCAGGCTTCATCTGCTCCCAGTCACCCACAGTGGTTAGCAGAATTCAGCTCCTGCTGGACTGCCGGCCCACGTGTCTCGGTTTCCGACTAGCTGTGTGCCAGGAACCGCCCTCAATTCTGGTGACTGTTCATGGTGGGTGGGCCATCTCAGTTCCTGGCTGTGTGAGCCTCCCCAGCACGGCTGCTTGCTCCATCAAAACCAGCAAGGGATGCAGTCCGCCAACAAGATGCTATACTCTTACGTAATGTAATCAATTGTGGAAGTGATACCCCAATGACTTTGCCATATTCCATTGGTTAGAAGCAAGTCACAGATTCTGCCCATGCTCAAGGTGAGGGGATTACTCAGAGGCATGACCCTGGGGGCGGTGAGGGCAACAGGGGGCCATTTTCAAGTCTGTCTGTCACAGGCAGGGGAATGTGGGAGGCATCTGGAGCACAATTGCCTCCCTCGTACTGTGCGGGGTAGGGGAGTGATAGAGGAGGCTGACACATTGAACACAAGAAGGAGCAGGAGGAAGAGAGTTAGGGACGCTGATGGGCTAAAAAGTCAGCAAAGCAGAGCGCAGGGAAGGCGAGTGGTCATAGGGGCCTCGGGCTGACTGAGCTACCAGCATGACTCGTGGGGCCCTCTGGTGGGAGGACTGGCTGCACCCCGAAGTGTTGGGGAAAAGGCCCTGTGCCGCAGAGTGCAGAGAGACGGTGTGGGTCGGAACGCGCTGAGGTGCACGGCCGGTTGAAAAGAAGACAAGGGGTCTGTGTTGGGATCGGACTCGGCTCTGCTCCAGGTGGCCCATTGGTCACCGGCCCAGTTATACACACTCCATCGGAGCTATTTATCTCATGCTGCACGTGGCTAAGGCTGCCCACCCACCCATCTGGGCGTGTCCAGCTTGGTGCTGCAGGTCCCTGGCCCTCTGGTAAGGAGGAGGAAAAGAATCAGAGGGAGAGGGGCTGAGGCTAAAAGCCCAGGATGGTGGCCCCCGTGGCCAGGGAGCCTCGGTTCAGAATGTCCCGGCATCTCATCACAGGCCAGCCAGGGCAGGTCTTTTGATTTGTAGATATATTTGCAAAGTGGCTTAGAAACTACAGTTGTAGCTCTAGTTGGCCCCCAACTAGAGACCTACATTTATCTCACGTTTTATATCTTTCTACATCACTATTCTGTTGTAAGGGTCGAGCAGTGGGGCGGAGACTCAGAGTCCATGTATCTCACCTTGAATAGGGTCTAGAGAAGCCTCAAGTGAATGCACAGCAGGTGCATGTAAAGCTGGCAGCATGGTGGATGTGATGGTCTTCACTTCACACAACCGTGGGTCGGAAGGAACCTTCTAGTCGAGTCCTCTTCTTCAAGGCTAAAATCAGGAATGACTTGGCCTGGCTATTTCAGATTCTTCATGGTTTTATGCCTTCGGGCTTTTGGATAAGAGTAACGCGAGGAGAATTTAAGTCTCTGGAAAATTAGAGTCCCGTTATGAGGTCACGAAATGGATTGAGCAGCTTGGGTTTCAAAGCCAAACAGCTTTGAGGACATTTTCCCCAGACAGCCAGCCCACAGTGTGTCCCCTTGGGGGAGCCGAAATTTGCTTCTTGACTGTCTCTGTCTGTGGCCAAACCCTGAGAAGGTGGCTTTTCTGTCCTGTGGCTGTCGGCGAGTCAGCACCAGTGTGCCTGTGAGTCAGGCCAGCGTGAGTGAAACACGCTTTCACCCAACATCCTGGAAAAGAGGGGCTGCATGAGGCAGCGCCCCTTCATAGAATACCTGGGGGTTCTTCCAGGCTGCCCCTGGGCCAGGGGGCTTATGGTGGCACTAGAACATGTGCTTTGGAAGGAGGGACAGGCGTGGTCCCTCAGCTCCCCTTCTGACACCTGCAAGAACTTGAGTCGTTCAAATATATGGTATTCTCTCTTCTCGCAGATGTATTGGTCAGGAAGGGGCAGGGGACAGGGAAAGGTGGCCGGGACTCAAGAGACACCTCTTCTGAGCCAGGCACTGTGTGAGGTTCCTTCCAAACATCGTCTCCTTTGGTATCTGCTGAGCACTCGCGTTTGTGGCTCTTTTGGACCTGCAGCATCTCACGCAATCCCTAATTCATCCTAGAAAGTCACTGCTTGTTGCGTCATTAAAAAGAATTAAATCTCTGCGTGGAGGAGGATGGAGCCCTGGCTGCAGAGTCAGGGGACCTGTGTTCTAGCCCTACTGCTGAATGACTTGGGATCAACATTCCCTCTTGGCATCAGAGTCTTTATCGATAAAAGGAGAAGCTTGAATAGTACGCATGATCCCTAACGCTCAACCAACTAACTCCCCATGGTTTCACCATTCGACAAGCATGGGGATGGGAGATCCAGGATTTCACAATGCAGGAGAGGAACCAGTACAAGAGAAGGATCCTGCTCACTGACTCAGCCTGCCCAAATATGGACATGCTCCAGGTGGGGGCCAGAGGCCTCCTGGAGCCAGGAGCTGGGCCTCAGCAGGACCATGCCCATGGCCTTGGCCACCAAACAGTGCGCAGCTATTGGCAAACATGGGTCGGCCTGAGGAGGCACAAAGTAACTCCCTATGGGAGAAATAATTACCAAGCTGCCTGAAATAATTATAATTCCCAAACAAAGAAAACCCTATGCTACCTGTCAATTCCCTGAAACACACGCATACACAATTACAAGAGATCTTTGCCTAAACTCTGGTGAACACCAGCCTCCCATTGTGCACCTGTGTTAACCCGTGGGAGAGTATATAAGCATGCGTCCGTGTGTTCACACGTGGCCAAGTTTAGAGACAGGAGTAGCATCTCTGAATGGGAAACTGTGGCACCGTGAACTCTCTGGGCTCAGCCTCCAGCTTTGGGCTTTGTCAGGGTAACACAGAGCTTTGGTTCCCTGCCCCACTAGGCAAGAGCAAAAGCCAACACAGAGCAAACATAGGCAGGGAGCCTGGAAGGATCTGGAGAATGCCGAGTCTCTGGCCGTTTGACCAGTGAGGCCGCATGCCCATCTCCAACCATCGGTGACAGGAGGAGGGCGGCCCCTCCCGGCCACCTTCCGTCAGCACGCGGCTCACTGAGACCCTTCCCTCTGTGGGATGCCCAGGGTTTCAGCTGGCGCATTTGCTCTGCCCCAGAGCCTCAGCGTTTCCATGAGGACATTTTGGATCCTGTTCATCTCAGAAATGAGTGACTGACTCTTCCTGACTGTACGTGTGCACAGGAGCGTGTCCGTGTGCCCGAACATGTACTGCATCTATGTGTGTGAACGTGTGTGTGCGCATGTATGTGTATGTTTGCACCAAGGTACTAAAATTAAAATACCGCCAAGTCAGCGAACAGTTAGTCTCAGCCCCACTTTATGTTATTGCTGCATTTTTTTGTTCTCTCTGAATTGAAAATGCTGCAGAAGTGAGGAGCTGCTCTCGTCTTAATTACCGCAGAAATATTGCTAATTAGAAACAAGGGAAGAAGTGTTAGGGATTTGCCTCGGAATCAAAGGCAGCATTATTTGCCAATGGATATTAAAAGACTTGCCAAAGCGGGTAAGACAACGAGACAGATGAGTTGTGAAGTGTGTTTCGGGCCCCAGAGGTAAAGCGGCTGGAAGGGGAAATTAAATCTCTGGGAGGAAAATGTTCTCACGTGTTGGAGTCATGCCTTGCAGCCGTAACACGGGATGCTGTGATCCCGCTTGCCTCCATCACGCAAGGGGGCCGAGGGGCCTCCGAGAAACCTGAGGCTGGCAGAAGCGTTGGTGGCCGAAACCAGGGCTGTGCTCGCCACCTGTCCCTGGGCAGATGCTGGTGGTGGTCCTTGGCTGCCAGTGTCTTGCATTCAGCATCTTCTTTCTCCCCCTGCCTCCACTCTCATTTCCTTTTTTTTTCACTATTTTTTTTTTAGCCTTAAACTGAGCGTGTGCTTGAGGGATAGAGTGAAAGATGGAAATACCAAAAGGAGCCCATCCTTGGGGAACTATGTCCCGCCGGCCAGAGCCCCATGTTTGCGGGAGACTGGGCTCCCAGATGAGCAGGGAGCTACAAGATGGCGTGCGATGGGCCGGGTGCCTCCTGGTTTTGATCATGTGGTCTCCAGGTCTAATTCAGATCCCAAGGGTGGGGCAGACTCCCATGGTGAGTATAAACCACCAAAGAAGCGCCATCAGAGTGATTTAGTTGGTGGGTCTCAGTGTTTGGAAGGTGTTCATCCTGACACTGGCAATTAAGTCTGGGGTTGTGAGGACCAGGGCAGGGGTGAGATCCAGGCTGTCACAAGAGGCTGCTGCAGCTCTGGGAAGAAAGAAGGTGGGAAATGGCAGGGTGGAAAGACAGGGAAGGTAAAGCAGAGAATGACTCAATGTCCTCCAATGGGGAGTCCCCAGTAGACAACGTACCAAATGTCGATAAATGGCCTATTCCTAAATTGTGCTGTGTTTCCGCTTGCTTCTGTAGATGGACGGCTTCGGGAGGGTCCTTAGAGCAGCAGGTGGTTAGAGTCTAGGCGGTGTGACCCTGTGTAAGTCCTCTCCGAATCCCAGTCCCCTTGTTTGTCTGTCACTCCCTTAGTGACTACCGCCCAAGGTTGCTACAAGGATCAAACAAGGCAGTGTGCATGCAGTGGCTTTGTACATGTACTTTGTACATGCAGTGGCAAAGTACGTGTGGTTATACTTGTGTCTCAGCACCAGGGAGAGGGGCTTTGTCACCCAAAAGGCTGGGCTGGGAGAAAGAACCAAGGATATGTGCTCCCATGCAAAATTGTGGCTTTCAAGCCATGTTGAGGGTATCGGAAATAATCCTCTTCCACCTCCCACCCAGACCATGGGGTTCGAGGGGAGCATCCTTATCATCCAGGTACTGTGTAAACTGAAGGTAGTTATTTATGGCCTCTTGATGGTGGACACAGAGCTTAAGAAGTCAAATAATGCTTTAAGCCTCATCGTGGAAAAAAAGCAATTTCCTGGCCCATCCCTTCCAACTCTGAAGGCTGTTCTTCAGAGGCAACTACTTATAGCAATTTATTTTAGTATTTGCCTAAATAAATTTAGATGATATATTTAGACTACTATTTCTCGAGGTTATTTTTTTTCTCTCAAATTTTAGAAATCTTACATTGATTTACTCTTGCTGAAGGTACGGATTTGACTCTCCGGCAACCCTGGCCTCACCCCACCCCCCACGCACGCACTCACACACACACGCGCGCGCGTCCGCACGCAGTCAGTTGCAGTCATTGTTCGAATCCACTTTGGGCATGGACATTGTTTTGCCTGGTAAATATTATGAGGACGCCATGCACGTACGATGATCGTGATTAACCACATGCGTAACTCCTTAGGTGTCCCCAGAGTTCAGCTTTTTATCTGTTACTTTTCTTTGTGACTGATTGCATTTCTTAGCAGACTCTTTGGCAGGCCCATAAAACACAAAACAGCCAGACACAGCAAGCAAAGTGTCATTTCTGTGTCTTTCTGGGGGACACTGCCCCCAGCAGCTCAGTCTGCCCACCCTGTCACCTGACGGCTTTCCAGGCCTGCGGCCCACCCATCCTCACGGAGCTTCCTTCAGCTCCGTCCTGGGAATTCCTTTTGCTTCTCTCCGCGGTAAGGTCCTTGTTTTGTGGCCTATACATACTTCCAGCTTCTTGGGAAATGATGCATCAGAAGTCAATTTTTGGAGCCCTGGCTGGCATAGCTCAGTGGATTGAGCGCGGGCCTGCGAACCAGAGGATCTCAGTTCGATTCCCAGTCAGGGCACATGCCTGGGTTGCAGGCCAGTTCCTGGCAGGGGACACACCAGAGGCAACCATATATTGATATTTCTCTCCCTCTTTCCTTTCCCTCCCCTCTAAAGATAAATAAATAAAATCTTTAAAAAAAGAAGTCAATTTTTTGAAACTAAGAACATAGATATTCAAAAATGCGATTATTCTTTCCTCACACCTGATTGGTAGTTTCATTGGGTATAAAAGTAGGTTAAAATTTTTCACTCGGAATTTTGAAGGAACCACGCTATTGTCTTTCAGAGTCCAGTGTGGCTTCCTAGAAAGCTACTATCATTCTGCTTTCTGATATTTTATGTATTTTATATGTCACTTGCCTTTTTTCTCTGGAAGCTGGGCTAAAGTTTCATGACAGTGTGCTTTGATGTAGTTTTCACGTACTGTTCTGGGCACTCAGTAAGCCTTCTGATTCTGAAATGTCATGCCTTTCAATAGAAGAAAATGTTATTGTATATTTTTAAATAATTTCCAGTCCTTTGTTTTCTTTTTTCTTTCTCTCTCTTTCTCTGATTCCTGTTAATTGAAAGTAGGACTTCCAAGGGTAAATCACTTAATTTAAGAAAATTTTTCTTTTCTAATTTCTATCTTTGTGCACTGTTTTCTGGGAGATTGCCATATTTTACCTTCCACACATTCTGTTGCTTTTCTTCTATCTTAATATTTATATTCAGGAGCTTTCTCTTGTTTTGTAAATGTCCCTTTGTAAACAGGATCTTATTTTGCTGTTTCATGGGTGAATTTTTTCAGTTCCCTGCATTTTCTGTTCCATCTGACTCCCATTTCCTCTTTGTTTGTTCGACCTTTGCTGTAAGAGAGTCTTTCCTGAAATGTCTCAATTCTTTTCTGTCTATTCACAGCTTAAATCCAAATGCGCCACTAGAAAGTTAATTAGATGCCGTATGCATGCCTCCCCTTGTGCACGCGCACCGTGGGGGCGGGGCGCCTCTCTAACTATAGAGTAATCAGCACGGTAATCGTTATAGTTGCAGCCACAGTTGTTTAATTAGGAGACATTTCTAGTCTCCTTCCCAGGGGGTGAGAGCAATGCACGCCTAACCGAGAGAGGGACAGAGAGCCTGATGGTTCAGCATTTGAATTTCACTAAATGACCACCCCGCCTTAGAACTTCCCCTCACCTCTGTCTTCAGCTAACGCTGATGGCCTCAAGTTCACGGCCTGACTTGGTGTCTCTGGAGAATACACCTCTGGCCCCCCCACAGAAGTGAGGGTAGGAGAGTTGTTTGGCTGGGTGAGGAGGAAGGGGAATCTAGGGGTCCTGGCAACTCCTCATGCGGACCTTCCCCTGGCCTCGCTGCTGGCGGTGCCCCCTGCACCCCAGCCTTCAGAGGCTCCTGTACCTCTAGTTCCTGGTTCTCTCCTGAGAATCCAAATCAGACCCCGCCTTTTGGCCTCCGTTCTGCAGCTCCATCTTCTGCTCTTCTCAGAGGGTGACCGATGTCCACCTGCTTCTCATCTTTCCAAAGTTTGTTACCACTTCTCTGCCTTAAATGCCTCCTTTGTGGACTTGTATCTTTATTCCTTTTAGAAAGTGCATTAGTTTTCTGTTCCTGCATAGCAAATTACTACAGACGTAGCAGCTCAAAACAACAGAAATTTATTGTCTAGCAGTTTTATCAGGGCAGGAATCCAGCCCATTTTAGCTGGGACCTTGGCTCAGGATCCCAGAAGGCTGAAAGAGTGTTGTTGGCTGTCTGCATCCTCACCTGGAGGCTTGGCTAGGAAAGACGCACTTTCGTGAGATGCCAGGTGGTTAGCAGAGTTCATTTCCTTGCAATTGCAGGACTGAGGTTCCCCATCCTCCTGCTGGCTGGTGACCAGTCTCAGGTCCTTGCCTCGCAGCCCCCTCCAGCTCAGCAGTGGAGACTATCTTGTTAACTCACATTAACTTCCTCTTATGCATCCACTTCCTCTTCTGCGTCAAACCTCTCTGACTTCTCTTTCTGCAACCAGACAAAACAAACAAAAAAACCCACCTCCCCAAAACAACCCCCCCCCCAAACAAAACAAAACAACCCACAACTCTCTGCTTTTTAAAGAGCTCGCGGAATTAGGACAAGCTTACCTGGATAATTTTCTTACCTCAGGCTCATGTACCATGCAGCCTCCCTAGTCACAGGCGTAAAATCGTATGTTCAGACTCCCAGGGTTTATGCAGGGCGTGTATCCTGAGGGGCAAGGTGGGAAATCACGGCAGCTGCCTTGGAATTCTGCCTGCCGGGGTGAGATTTTTAGGAGGGAACAGAATAACCGTGTTGGTTGGATCTGACATGTTTAATCAGAAGCCTCTCGTGAACAGATCGTTACTCATTCAGGGCATCTTAGTTGCCATCAGTAATCTAGACATAATGGCAAACTCTGTCCCCAGCTCTTCACCTGTGAGTGGTGCCTTCTTTAGTTACGGCTCAGGAAGAAAGAGCGTCCCTGTCCCTCACCCAAATAAGTGAGTCTTATGTCCCCAGGAACCCACAGCCGGCTCTGAGTGTATTTTCACTGTCCCCTCCCAAGCACAAGACTATTAGGACCCCAGGAGGCAATCTGGACAAAGGGGTCGGGACCTATTTTCAGTGGTCCGCACACAACCAGCTGAGGTCGCTGTTCCGGGCGTGTGCATGGATGTCGTGCGCCAGTACAACTCTGCCACATAAAGATATTACCAACGAGAGACAGCACCTTGGCACAGAGACGTGGTGATTTTTTTCCGGCTTGGCAGTTCCCAAAGGTAGTTGTATTCGGTGATGAATGACTAATTTCTAGAAACCTTGACTGGAACCTGAAGGCGGGAGATAAATGGGTGTGGGGGTGTTCCTTGGAGCAAGCTGGCAGATAAATGGCCGGTCACAACTAAAAGATGGTTCTACATTTTCTGAGTGTAATCAAGTGAGATGTAACCAATATTGTGCAGCTCATTAGTCTCGTGTCTCTTCACCTTCAATGTCAGGTGGTCCCTTGTGGAAAGGCTCCTTGTCCATCTCACTTTTAAAAAAATTTTAGCTCAGAGTCACGCTGGTGGGAGAGGCGCTGGCAGGTGCTAGCAGAATGAGGGACCCTGCAGGGACGGAAAGGTCACACACAGTTGGGTCTCAGACTGAAAGGGGGAAGAGAGAAAGCGTGGAGGCAGGAAGAGAGAGAAGGATTGCCAAGGGTGAAGTAGTCTGATTTCAGTATCTTTCCGTGACGGGTGTGTTTCTTATCGCACCCAACTGGGTGTCAGCGAACCAGAGAGATGTGCGCAGCGTCTGGAAGAAATTCACAGACGAGCCCTCTAGATGGAGTGGCAGGCTGACGGAGTTTGCTCTCCGCATTCAGCCTTCATTCCTAGAAGGGTCTCTGGGCTTCCTTTCCAGGAAGCCAACTTTATCCATTTGCCAGTAAAACGAGGGGGGAAAGACAGGTTCTGAAGACTACAACAGGGGAGGATGTGAGACGCCCCCTTGCAGAAGGGCCGAGAACCTGCCGTGGACGTACCTGCTTCTGGTCCACCGAGTCCACGGTAAAGGTCAGTGCTGAGAGCCAGGCTGCAGTCTCCCCCGGGGAGGAGGAGAGTTGGTTTCCATGGCTTCCCACCAGGTCTTTGCCCACCAGGAATCACCTTTCATGCGGCCACATTTAGATTTCTAAACCTCAGATCTCATCATGTTAGATTCCTTACTTAAACAACTATGCCAGACCTCAGTTCTCTGCAGAGCCAAGCCCAAGGCCAAATGGCGGAGCGAGCGAGGTGCCCCGTGCTGTTTACAGCAGGGTCGTTTGTAGCTGCCACGCTCCCTGCCTAGGTGTCTGTTTCAACCCCACTGAACCGCACCCTTCCCCGAATTCAGTCTGTCCGGCTCACCTCGGTGCCTTTGCACGTGCTGCCCTCCCTGCCTTCCCTTGTCTGTGTATCAGAAAACTCTTCGTAAGTACCAGCTTCAATTTCTTTTTCCCTGAAATTCTTTGCTTACCACTGACTCCTACTTTGTCTTTTCTATGTCAAGGCACACGGGGGTCAGCAGAGTAAGTTAGTGGTTAATTAAAGTGAAGGAAAAGTAAAGGCTATACAGGTTGAAGGTCGAAGGTAAGGGCTTGGCAGAGGTGTGGACTTCAACCAAAGAGGATGGCTGCAATCCGGCACAGAATAGATTCAGGGGTATGCAGCTTCAGCGTGACTCAGGCGGAAAGTGCCAGTGTGCTGCAGAGGGCCCTGGGGTGGCGGAGGCTGGTGTCAGAGACGCTCTGCTGAGCTGTATCTGGTGCTCTGGGGTCAGGATTCTGATTAGCAGGCTTGTAGGAGGCAGGCCAGCCTACCGGGGAGACAGAGGTCCCTGCCCCCCATATCCATTTTGACAGTAGTTGCCCTTCACCAGAGTCAGGGGCTGCGCTAGGAAGGCAAAGTAAGGCGCAACAGTGGAAGGATGGGCACGACAAGCCCTTCTCAGGGCAGCACCAAGGGTTCACGTCACCCCAGCTCAGCAGCAAGCCTCGCCGGGGAACAGAGTAAACTCTGACCAGCGGGAGGGGAGGGTGAGCCGCTGCCCGCATCGGCCACTCCCTTGCTGCCCTGTGTGTTCGTATCTTCACCTCCAAAGCAGGGACGTCTGCAGACTTGCCAAGAGTCCAGAGAACGCCTCCCCAGTTTAGAGCATCCGCCACGCGCTGAGGGGACAAGGGGCGACCTGACAGCTCACAACGCGTCCTGCAGACTCAGTGGTGATGAAAGGCCACTCACACGGCGAAAGGCTTCCTGAGAGGCACTCTGAGTTTGGGTGCTTAGATGTGGCCTGTCGCTTTAAATTGGTCCAACTTTGATTGTTGAGGAGCATCCCTGCCCTCGTGGCCTTGCTGCCTTTAATCAGATTGGAGGGAGTTCCTCGTTCCGTGAGTCGTGACCTGATCTTCACAGAGAGAGAGTGAAAGGAGGGGACATCCTTATGGTGACAGATTGCTGGTAGTTCAGCTTCCCACTAGAGGGGTGGTGCCTGCTCTGGTAGATTGCGTCCCTTGGTGGCCCATTTTTCCTTAGTATTTTGCACGCATCCCATTTAACTTCACTCCGAGGTCAAAGTTGCGTCTTACATCCATCTTCCCATTATCCTGGGGGCTTCTCAGGGTCTTTCCCCCTAAGCCCCCACCCAGCACAGAGCTTGGCCCCTAGTGAGTGTTAAGTGTACCTCAAAGTGAGCTTGGTTTCCTCCCCTTTCCTGGCCTTTGGTTCTTGGCCCTCCTTTTTATCGAATGTTTTCCCTCTCCTCTTCCTCCTTTTCACCTTCCCTCACCCCCCAATCCCTGGTGGACTAACAGAGGCTGAGGACAACTGGAAAACCAGGCTAGAACTCGTAACATTCCAATTCCACTTTCCAAGAACCCAGGGTTTGCTCTGCCTTCTCCCTTTTCACTCCTGATCCACATCCCTCATTCATGATGCCCGTGACCCTCTGGAGAACACCATCTTCCTGAGCTGTGCTTCTAGCTCAGAATCTTTCTGTGCCTCCCCGAGACACAGTGTGGTGGGACGGTCAAGGACCTGCTCGCACCAGGAGCTGGATGGCCTTGGTTTGAGGCCTGGCACTGCCATTTCTTAGCTGTGTGAACTTGGATGAGTTTATCAAACCCTCTGTGCCTCAGTTTACTTACTTATATAATAGAAATGATGGTAATACCAGTGCCTGCCTCGCAGAGCTGCTTTGAAGATTAAAATAGTACATGCAGAGCCATCACGCTGTGTGGGAACTTAGTGAGCACTGTAAGTGTTTGCTGTTATGATTTTTAATATTATGAAGAAATCATAGACACATATTTTCAGGCATATAGCCTCGGTACTTATATCTTCAATCTCCCTGTTTTCATCAAATCTTCCTCCTCAGTCTGCAAACAGTTTCAAGTCTGTTCTGTTCCAAATAAAACTTCCCTCCTACTCTCTCTCTACCTTAAGCTGTTTCTCCCTCTCTGTCTCTCTTTCCTCCTTTTCAGTCAACACCATGAATGAGTAATCTCCACTCACCACCTCCACCGCCTCACCTCCTATTCATGCCTCAGTCTGCACCAGTCTGGTCTCGGCTTCCACCACGCCACCGAAACGCTTGGCATTCAAGATCACCAGTGACCTCCCTATTGCTCCAGCTAGTTGTCACTCCGTCCCTCCCTTTTGACCCTGCTGACCACTCAGTTTTTCTTGCAGTGTTTCCTTCACGTCTGAGATGCTGCTGTTTTCCAGTTGTAGTGGTCAACTTTGGCTCTGTCGCACTGAAGTCACAGTCCCCAAACCTCAGGGGCTTATAGTAAAGGTTTTCCTTCTGCTCACATCTCTCTGCTCCTCAGATATCCTTCCCCTGGGATCCCAAGAACCTCTGGGACTCCTAAGACTTCTGTGTGCATGTATTGGGTTGGCCAAAAAGTTCATCTGTTTTTTTTTCCATAAAATAAGAGACACATTTTTTAAATTTTTACCAATAACTTTATTGATGTGGCTATTTTGAGTATGTTGGCTATCTGCCACTACTGGCCTCTAGTGGGTAGAGGCCAGGGGTGCTGCTAAACATCTTCCAGTGCATATGGACAGCCCCCACAGCAAAGAATTATTGGCTAAAATGTCAGTCGTACCAAGACACTTCACAAACCACTTTTGACACATTCCGTCAGTCATAGCACCTTCTTCATACACTGCACAAATCTTTTTTTTTGCATTTAATTGGTATTTTTACCTTTCTCAAAATAATAAAGCACAATATGCTGAAAATGTTACATGATTTCTTTCATCTTCAATATTAAAATGGCTGCACAAAAATTTACCCATTTTGATAAGCTTTTTTAAATGCACACGGATAGGACAGCTGCCACAATACAACCTAACAAATTTGTTTTGAATGTAGTTACAGACGAGTAAGCGCTACTGGAGCCATCGTACGGAGAAAAACAAATGAACTTTTTGGCCAACCCAATACATCACCTTTTCTCATGTCCCATTAACCAAAGCAAGTCACATAGCCCAAGGCTGATACCAAAAAAATCAAAGAATTGACTCCTCCCACTTTCAGTGAGCAAGGACATGGACTTGCAATGACCTTCCAGGAAAGACAGCAAGTAATAGGAAATAATATTAAAATCTACACACTAACCAGTTAGTGTGTAGATGTCTTTCCACCTTTCCAATAGCCTGTTCTCAGCCTCTCTCACTGGATTGCGCTCATCCACTCCGTCCCTGAACTCTGGTGCCTTCCAGAGCGTGTCTCCCTGCAGGTCTGCTGCAGGGAATTCGATCCGTGCCCATCACTTCAGGAAGTACCTGTCTTCTTACACTTCTGCATCTCTGGCACAGACCACCCCCAGATATGTTTAGTGGGCCCTTGAACTTAACATGTCCACAATACAACTCCTCTTACCTTCCTATTCCTTTATTCTCCATCACGGTTAATGACAGTGTCGTTCACCCAAATGTCTAAACCAGAAACCTAGGGATGCTGAATTGTTTCTCCCTGCTTATCAGGCCCAACGAGTCAACTACAATCCATTCTACCTTTAAGATTAATCTCTACTCTCTTCCCCACTCTCCGTTTACTCTGCTCTCACCTGGGTTTGGGCCCCCCCTGTTCTTGCTGCACTATGTCAGTGACTCTCTCACTGGCCTGCCTGCCCCATCACTCTTCCCTCGAATCCATCCGTGCCCTTTGGCAAAGGTATCTCCCCCACTCTGGCCTTCTCCACCCTGATCTCCGGAGTGAGAGCCACTCTGTTCTGATGGGCTCTGCTTAAGAAACTTCAAAGGCTGTCCCGTCAGCCTGCAGGACAACTCAGGCTGCTCACAACTAGGATTCCGCTGCCCTTTTGGTCGCCCTGTCCTGCTACCCACCATCTTCCATGCTCTGCCTTGGCTGGATTGAACTTCTCAGGAGTGTCCAAATGTTTCTTGGTCCCCTGTATTTGCTCTTGCTGTTCCCTTTGTTTGCTGTTACTGTTTTTGTTTGCTGGTCTCCCACTGACCCCTGAAGAGCTAGTCTCAACACATGTCACAAGACCTTCCCCAGCCTTGCTCATCCCCTGGCCCCACTCCAGATGGGGGGCCGGGGGGGGGGGCGGGGGACAGCAACCTTTGTTAGAACATTAATCACATTGCAGTGTCATTCACATCTTTCTCTTCTATGTAGATTAGGAGTTTCCCAGAGCAGGGTCTGAATTCTCATCATCTGTAAAATTGCTCAGGAACTAACTCAGTGTATGCGCATTAGATTCTCAGTAAAAGTTTTTCTGAGGGAATGAATAAGCCAACAAATGACAGGATCCAGTCTTGTCATATTGCCATAATGGTCAGCTTCTTCCACTTCCTGGTTTTACTCTCTGGCTGCTTGTGGGTCCTAGGAGATACAGTCTTCTTCCCAAATTGGGGGACTCACTTCTTGCCTTCACGTTAGACGGGGTCTCTCTGTACCCCCCACCATAGCCAGATTCTGACAGTTCTAGCCTCGGAGGGTTCCTCAGTGAACCTCCCTTTTCCAACCTTGTTTGTCCTCTGCAGCTGCTCCCCAACTTGGCCCTCCGGCTTTTTTAATGTCCCCCTGCCCCCATCCACTGCTGGCCCCCTTGTGTGCTCCATAGATTCTCTCCTGGACCTGTAAACCCGGGTCATATCGTTGCTGCCTCCAGTTTACTTACGGTTTCCTTTCCCTCCACGGGACCCTTTGTCCGAACATTTTTAAGAAGTTCAGGGTGGTAGCCACAAAGCAGGGAACCAAGCACGAGCAAGGGTCCCTTCTGAGCACAGGGTCCTGTGTGACTGAGCGTGTTGTCATGCCCATGCAAATAGGTGGCCCTCAGTTCCGGTCCCAGGCCAAACCCACATGCAGGGAATCAAACTAGGAATACTCGTATTACCCATTCTTTAGATTGGGGTATCCATCCTTCTGGTGTCTCTGGGCCACACTGGAAGAAGAACAGTCGTCTTGGGCCACACGTGAAGTACATTGTGACACGTAATAAAAAAAATCTCATAATATTTTAAGTATATTTATGATTTTGTGTTGGGCCGCAGGCTGGACACCCCTGCGTGAGTCAGCAAGGTGAAGAGAGGGCATGTTTTGCCTGTGTGAGGGCAAAAGCGTCAGAGAGAATTCGGTGGGATAGGTTAAATCTGAATAAGGTCTTTAATGGATGCCGATAGGAAAAGGACAGTTAAAAAACTGTGTATGTGTGTTACATACACATGGTTAAGATGTGTTGTTATTTGGTAAGTAAAGGGTTTGGACTAATGTCATGCAAAAGTTATTTTAAAAATAAAAACAAGCTTTCTCATTACAAGCATTCTGTAGTTATGAAGAAGCCGCTTGTCATTGTTTGCATCAAACGAACACAGTGTTTTCCGTGGGTTCGGGGTGTGGGAGCAGAACGACTTTATCTTCTGTTAGCTCCCTGTCACACGGCGAGAGGATAGGCAACAGGCCCTCCGCCAGCCAGCAGAGTCAGCTTATTCATTGAGTCACCCATTTATTAATCCAAACATTTGTTTATTAACTCATTCCGCACCAGTGGCTCAGAGTCAGAGGGTTCCTCGGAGCAAGGGTAATGAGAGGCCAGATTTGGGGGCCGACCCACCAGAACCAGAGACGGACTCAGTGTATCTCAAACCAGACAATGCCTGCCTCTGAATGAGCCCACTGGACTCTTACAGTGAAGTTGAGCCTGTGCTCACACATCAGACACCAGCTGGGCTGCGGCAGGGGCCCAGAGAGAGGCTGGGCGGAGACGGGGAGGGCCTGCCTGGCTTAGGAGTTGAAGGAATTCTTGATCTCTTTTTGTCTTTCTGTTTCCCCTTCCTCCAACCTAACGTTGATTTACGCGGCAGAGGGAAGCTCTTGGCTCCTGGGATTTGCCCCAAGCTGAGCGCCGCATGGCTGCCAGTGGGTGCAGTCTTGCTCTGGTGCTGGGTCTTGCGTTCCTACTGCATCTTCCAGTTTGCAACCATCACCTCATTATGTTCCCTGCAATCGCCTTCTTGGCTATTACATTGAACCATATGAAATTGCCACTTTCTTATGTTAAATACTGTCAAATGTTGGCAATTTCATATGTTTCAGTCTCACATTGGCAGTGTTATTATCTCCATTATTATTTTCTCAGTGACAGAAATGAGACTCTAGAGACATCTGAGCCACCTCCCAGAGAAGACATGGGGCTGGACCCCAAGCTGAACTGGAACGTAGTTTCGCGCCATTTCTGATGTTGGGCGTCCCTTTGCTGGGAATGATTCGTCGGCCTCAGGCAAAACGCACATGGTTTGGGAGTCTCATGTTAATGGGCTTTAACTCTTATTTTTCTAGCCCTAGATTCAGTAATGGTTCTCTGTACACACTCATTCATTTTTAATCAGTGGACTGTAACGATTTGTTACAAATGATCTTTAATTCTCAACTGCGGTTAATCAGAACTGAAAGGCACTTTTCCTGTTATTTTATTTGGATAGGACTCGCAGCGAAATACTTGCCTGCCATTACTTAATCACTTGTTTGCTTTCCCTCTGCACACAGTTTTCTGCAGCAAGCAGCGCTATTTAATGGGGGCATTTTTCTTTTACCCAGTGAACTGCGTTCTTCGAGCCGTAGGTGCGGGGAGCTGAGGGTACGGGCTGGCACGCCAACTTCTGTGGGCCACACGCGGCCTGGTGCTGAGGATGTGCCCAGCTGTACACGGGCGATTGCAACACAACCTGGAGATGTTATCATGAGAGTGCGTGGTGGAGGGGAGAGGAGGTAGAGGAGACGGCACCTAACCCCTCCCTGGAGTGTCAGGAGGTCTTCCTGGAGGAGGTGACTCCTGGAGAATTAATCTCAAGCAGGAAGAAGTTTCTAGGCAGATGCAACAGCAGAGAGTGAGAGTGTGGGAATTGGGAATATGCAAGGAGTTGGTGTGCAGAGATGAGGCGGTGGAGGGTGGCAGTGAGCGAGGGGTTCAGGGAGGAAGGGGGGCCAGATCATAAAAGGCCTTGGGCACACCTGAAACATGAGGGGTTTAAGAAGAAAATAACCTGAGTAGATTTACTTTAGACGTATCTTCTGGGAACAGCATGGAAAATGGATTGGAAGGGGGTTGAGAGTGGAGGCGGGAAGCCCGGGTTGCGGGGGGGGGGGGGGGAGGAGGAGAGACAGGCAGGATAGGCTGGGGCCTGAGTGAAGGCAGCAGCTGTGGGCATGGGACAGGCAGGCGGATTGGAAGTGAAGGCTGGGGGAGAGGAAATGTGCCAAAAGTGAAGTCCTAGTGTTCCTCTCTCAGGGCTGGAGCTCTTGTTTGCTGTCCAGAGACCTAACCCTGGAGTGGCAGGCCAGGGTTATCGGTAGACAGGAGGGGGACAGGAGGGAGCTGCCCCTGCAGACGGCTCCTTCAGGAGCGGCAGATCGCCCGAGGCCTCTGGAATCTGTTCCGGTCCTCTTCCAGGGATCCTGCCCAGCAAAAGGAGATTGAAACTCTTTCCTCTGCCCTCACCAACCCTATGGTCTGGTACTTCCGGTCCTGCTGGGAGTCGGGCATCACCATGGAAAGATGCAAGTCAAGCCCTGGAGCTGAGTGACTCTGGAAGATTACATTTTCAGAGTCGCTTTGTCCAGGAGTGTGATCAGTGGCGCCTCAGAGGGAGACCCCAAGCTCAGTTGTGGGACAGGGGGGCCGCCTTCCATTAAACTCTTGAGATTTCTTCCATGAAAAAAGGGCGGATTTCTCCCTGTCTGCAGCAGGGCCACGCAGCTTCCAAATGCACGGAGGCCACGCGGAGCCTCCGTTATCCAGGTGGCACTTGTCAGTGTGACGTGAGGCAGGACTAGATGATGAGGAAATCGCCATGGCAATAACGTGGCCTGCCTACAAAGCAAAAACCAGAACTCGAATGCAGTAGCAGCTCCCTCCTCACGCTGCGTTCCCGACCCACCTGCCAGCTCCTGCCTCCTTTGCTGCCCTTTCTGTCAAAGCACCCACAGTGTGATGTACGGGCACTTTGTGTTCTTTATCTCTGTTTTTTAAGGCTTTGCCGTACTCTCTCTATCCTTTTGATGTCCTCTATGGCAGTCCTTAAGTCCCTCTTCTCCCTTGGTGTCCTGGACCAAAAGCTGGTGATAACTAATTCACGCTATAGTGTGAGTGACTTGTGCTTTGGTTTGAAATGCAAATATCTTAGGAAGGGCAAAGAGTAAGACAGGTATGAATCTATTGGTAGAAATGTGAGTTTCAGAAACGAGGACTTGGGTTTTGGGCAGACCTCCCACTCATACCATGTGAGCAACCGCCTGGCCTAAGGATGGGCCTCCTTGGTTCTGGCACATTCCCCAAAGGGACCGTGAGGTTTCTGTAGAACTTGACTCCTACAGATTGGGGGGGGGGGGTGGCAGTCTGTGTTTCTCTTCAGTCTCACACTGAGATTCAGGAGCTCCCGTGTGTCTGCACAGTTGGTTCTCTGTTTCTGGAGAGGGACACCCCTTCTCGTGTCTGAGCGTTGGTCCTTCCGTCTTTGCCCAATTCCTCCCCACTGTGAGCCTCCTTGGACTCCATGCTCAGGCTTCCAGTGGGGCATCGCTCACACTTCCATTAAACTCTTGACAAAGAGCCACGTGGAAACGGCTCTCTGTACACTTGACTGTGTCTTCCCCATGGACTGGGAGCTTCTTTTCAAGGGTTCAAGGGCAGGAGCCATTTTTTTAAAAAAAATATTTTATTTATTTATCTTTTTAGAGAGGAAGGGAAGGAGAGAGGAAAGAAACATCAATGTATGGTTGCTTCTCGTGCATCTCCTGCAGGGAACTGGCCCCTGCCGGAAACTGGCCTGCAACCCAAGCATGTGCCCTGACTGGGAATCGAACCGCGATCGTCTGGTTCGCAGGCCCGCGCCATTTTTTATTTAGTGGTTTTTAGTTCTGGCAGATAGTAAGTGAGCAGTAAATAATTTTTCTTTACTTCCTCTTCCTTGCCCTTTCCGTTCCTGGGCAGCGGCGAGGTCAGACCACTGTGATGTGAAGGCTGAGTGGGATTTCGTTTGGGAGCATCCCTCCAACCTCCCCGAGGCTGTAGTGCAGTCTTAAAAGCCTCTGTTGGTTCCTCCAAGGACCTCATAGGTGTGAGGTGTAAATGTTGAAGGCATGGTTTCCTCTCGGCCCATGCTGGTGGCCTTATCCTGAAAACCCACCCCTGGGGACCGGCCAGCTCTGGCAGGGTGAAATCTGAGGGTCTGGGGAGGCTCCCAGACTCTGCCTCAGGTTCCTTAGTGTAAACGCAACATCTAAGACAGCAGCAGCCTCCCTGGAGGCCGAGAGGCCGGGTGATCCAGAGGTGGTCCTCACCACGCCCCTCCTCCGGTCCCCCGGGAAGACTGGGAGACATGTGTGGCGGAGGGCGTGGTGACACGGTGTCCGTGGAGGCCAGGAACTGCAGTGTCCTGACGTCCCGCCCGAGGAGAAATCCACCCACCCAGGATGGCGAGAGTAGACTCTGCAAAACACAAGGTGGGATGACAGTTCTGGCTCCTACGGGGACAATAGGAATTTGAGGTTTCAGGCAGAGTCTTCATTTTTGAAGACAGATGCTGGTGAAGAACATACGCCTTCCTTTCCAGGGCCTACTTCATGTTAAGCCTTCCTCAGTACTTCCCTACACTGCATGAAACTCCCTACCTCCACAGACTGCACCCACACTGAGGTTCTACTCAGGCCACTGTAGCCCAAGGGACAGTGGCCTAGCAGTGACCTTACAGGTGGCCGCACTCTCTGCTCCAGCCCTGCATTTCCCTTTCCCATTTCCCGCAAGGCCAGGATCTGAGCAGAGCAAGTTCAGACACCCCAGCCCTGGGCGTGCCCCGTAGGCTCCACTTGGTGGTTCTGGCCTTGCGCAGAAGTTCTGGGCCGCTCCTAGGTGCGCTACAGTCTGAACCTGTAGCTTTGCCTCCCTGACTTTCTTTGGCACAGATTTCTTCGTTAGCCTGCTTCCCCAGATTTTTTTTAGACAGTCTACCCCAAAAAAAGAATTGTCCCACTCAAAATGACAGTGGTTTCCCACTGGATTTATACCAAACACTTGGTTGAATCCACTCCCTGCTGAACCGGGTGACTCCCCGAACTGCTGCTCCCCCCAGTTCACAGGCCCCTGTAGCAGGGCCTGATCCACAGAGATGCCTGACCAGGCCCCTGGCCTGGGGGAGGGACTCGGGGGACATCTGTGTCTCCTGCTGAGTCCCGTGTCCCCCGCGACTGCGTGGACTGAGGCAGAAGCAGCAGAGGTTCGGCTCACAGCTCATCCAAACCCAGAGGACAGTCCTCCGTCCCACGCCTGGGAAGTCGATTTTATTGTTTCGGTAACCGAGTGCGCCTTAATTGCAGATCCAAGGGAGACGATGACATGGAGCAAATTAAAATTGAACTTGCTTGGAAAAGACAGATGTTCCCGAACCAGTTGGAAAGACGTGACCTCTGGGTCAGACCCTCTGAGAGGAAATTTGCTATTTTTGAGGAGGACCTGAGAGCCGTCCTCAGAAAAAAATATACTCAGTCTCTGGCCCGGAGGGTCACACCTTTGCCAACCAAGTACTGGGTCAGCCAGTCACCTCCTCAGGAGCCATTTAAAGGAGAGAAGAAACACCACTGTCCACGCCCGGGCAAGCCAGGCCTCTGTATCAGGCGAAGAAGGCGCCTTTAGACCCAGAGCTTTCTCTTTCCCTTTTTGACATCAATGTTGGCTTCTTTCACTAAGGAGAGCACATGCATCTAAAGACAGGAAGTCACCCTGGTGATCGATGTCCAGAAAACGCAATTAGGGCCCAGTTAAGGGCTCTCTGAGGGGTGCCCTTCCAGGGTGGCGGTCCACGTTTGGTGACCACTTAATGAGCATGCAGCCGAGACCTCCTAGTAATGAAGCGTTTGTCTCTGTCAGGCTTTGGCCACCAGAACTTTCTGTCCCCTCTAGATGTAGACAGACTGTGCTCCAAGAGATAGGGATGGAAAGTAGAGCAGGGAAGAGGCCCAGGCTGGGGAGGGCCTCCTCCAGGACAAGGAAGGCCAGGTTGGCTGCGGACATCCCAGGACTCCAAGGTGAGGCTGGAACACAAGTTGGGGGTGAGATGCGGGGGTAGGGGGGTGCCTTCCATGGCTGAAATCCTGTAATATTTACTGATCAACATAGTGCTTGAAATATAATTCCCTTCATTTCACTGCCTTGTGGGGTTTGGGGTGGGTCAGTGAAGGAAAATGGCCTGGACCCTGCACTTGAGGTATCTACACTGTGGTTGGAAAGGTCAAGACCATCCTATCAACTTCCAGACAACAAACTCCCGTGTGGTTTGTACACACAGACACGCAACGAGGTAGCACATTCAGTTCTGGCCCATCTGTGGGGCTGAGAGGAGGCCACGGGTGGCCAGCCACCTGCATTCTGCCTGAGCTCTGCCTCAGCTCTTAACGGGTGGGTGCTGAATGGCCTTGGACCAATTACTGGTCCCTTGATGTCACAATTTCCTGGCTGTAGAATGGGGGCAGTCACTTTCCTCTGAAGCGTTTAGGGACGGTTTGGCAGGGCACCCCACAGCAAGTCCAGGGCCTGCACCACCACAGTGTCAGCACAGGCCTTCCCGCCCTGCCAAGCCAGGGCCGATTCCCCTTGTTTCTGTCTCAGACTCCGTGGGAAGCCTGGCGAGGCCTGCGAACCCCTTCTCAGAATAATGGCATAAATGTGTAAGATAAAATATATAGGCTTGCTGAGAAAGAGGCATTTTTATTGAAATGCAGTTATCAAAATACTGAAAAAAATTTGCCGGATGGTAATATATAGGCTTCTTTATTAACACAGTAAATAACAAGGTCTGCCGGCAATTCTAATAACCACTGTAATTTTGAAGGAGTAATAAGCCTAAACAATATTTCAGCTTATCCGCACCAACTGTAATGAGATATAAAAATATCTGTGGTTTCTATTGGTGACGAAATTACAGCTAATGCTACTGTGACTTGTTGCCTATGTTCAAAAAGAGAGGAGTTGCTAGATTTTTGTTGGAGCTTGGGGAAAATAACGATGTAATTTTCCCCATTGCGGTCTGCGGGCTCTCCGAGAACCCCAGGCTAAGGACCATCGCTATGCGACTTTGTAAAATAAGTGGTAACCATATTTCCTAAATTTTAAAAATAACTTTCATTCTCTCCTCGCGGTAGCAAAATGCAAACTTAATAGAGACGTTAAGAAATACAGATTAAGTAGCAAAGACAAAGGAGATAAAAACATGCCCCAGAGAAAACCACTGTTAACACCCGGGGTAGTCGTCGGACTTTTCGGACGCGGCGTGCATTGCTGATCTGTTACTCGGCTGCTGAGTCTGCGCCATCCAGGCCTGTAGGTTGCAGTGGAGGGTTGGAAAGGCGCAAGGGATGCTCAATAAGGAGCCAACTCAAAGCACCGTGAGTGAGGGCTGGAAGCTGCACAGAGCCCAGTGATGGAAGCAGAGTGCATGCCCTTTACAACACAGCGCCCCCCGCAGGCAGGGCGGAGGAAGTACCAAGAAACAGAGCCAGGCGGCAGTTCCTCGTTTCTTGTGGCTGATGAGTGTTCCATTGCACACCTGTACCTCCTCTCCTTCACGCGGTCACCTATCCAGGGACACTTCGGTTGCTTCCATGTCTTGGCCACCGTAGAGAATGCTGCAGTGAGCACAGGGGTGCAAATATATCTTGCAAATGAAGGTTTTCCAATTTTGAGGGTAACTACGCAGAAGAGGGGTTGCTGGGTCATATGGTAACTCTACTCTCAGTGTTTTGAGGGGCCTCCTTACTGTTTTCCGCGGTGTCTATACCAGTTTACATTCCCAGCCATATGCGACAACGTGGATGGATCTTGACACGATCGTGATATAAGCGAAACAAGTCACAGAGAAAAAAGTTGAGAACCATATGACTTCATTCATATGTGGGATATAAACCTGGAAGCAACGCATGAGCAGATAAGAAAAGCATCAAACAAAACCTCACAGACACAGACAACAGTGTGGTGGTGACCGGAGGGAAGGGGTGGGAGTAAGTAGAAAAGGGGAAAGGGGGCCGAATGCACGGTGACAGAAGATTTACTCTGGGTGGGGGACACACAATGATGATGAATCATAGAAATGTACGCTTGAAATCCACATATTCTCATTAACCAATGTCACCCCAATAAATGGAACTTAAAAATCTGTTAAATAAACGTGAGGCAAAAAAAGAAGAAAAGAAAAAGAACCAGAGCCGGAATGCCACGGCAGCCCAGCACCCAGAGGACCCGCGGGCATCTTCCAGCCCCACCCCCGGTCTCTGATCTCTCCTTAGACCTGACAAATTCTCTCTCATTGGGATCATGAACTGAGAGTAAAGGAAGTTACCCAGTGGATGAGGGATACCGACAGACTCTGCTCCATACCTGCCCGGCGTGGGGATCAGACCCCGGAAACCTACAGGTAATAATCCATTTGGAAATAATGGTGATGGTACAGCCCTGAATCTAGGATGTGTTCCCACAAACTCAAACATCTGGCCAGCGCGGACCCCACGCGATCCCCCGTGGGGACGTCGTCTCCAGGGTGAAAAGATGGTCCGACATGTTCAACAGTCTCAAGTCAGCTCTAGGAGACTGAAGCCTTGGGGTGGCTTGTCTAGTCCCCGTTCAGTGACACCTGTGGAGGGCCCACCATGTGTGGGTCAGAACACACAAGAGGCCCCGCCCCAGCTTTCTTTGCCCAGGATTCCCCCTGCCCCCGAGGGCTCAATCCCACCAGCCCTTCAGCAGTGGCAAGGCTCTGGGCCCCCTACCTGCCATCCCTCCTCATGTGTGAACAGGAGGTTGTGAAGCTGCCATCACCAAGTTAAGGTCTCCCTGCAGCTCTTGGTTAGATCTTCTGGGAGGTGGAGCCAACAGGACTGTAGGAACATCAGGAAAGCCCCTCCGTCTTCTTCTCCAGCTCAGACCTTAGAGCAGCATTCTCTCCTGACCTTCAAACCAAGACCTTCCTGGGCAGGGAGGAGAAGGGTTAATGAAATACTGCCGGCGTCATTGGCGTGGTTGGCAACTGTGACTGCGTGCTCTCCTGGAGGGACCCTGCTGCTTCTCAGACTGAAGATCATGGCCTGAGATGCCCGGCCCGCCGAGCTCCTGAGCGCAGGGCGTCACCAAGTGTCAACGTGTTTTTAATGAAACAATGTGGAAAGGGCAGCCTGCTCATTTGATTTTCTGCTGGGTCACGCAATTAAACCTGAGATTCTGGGAAGGCTTGTACCACCCTGACCATATTTTCCATTAGGAACAACGATAAAGGATAATTATTGAGCCTGTCTGTCAAATATTCCAGATAGCTGCACCTCTGCTTAATTAATTACTAATTAAGATATGAAAGAACCAGTGTCCCTCACACGTCCTCACTTTATGAAGCCTCAGCAAATCTTTTGCTGGGAGGAAAGAAAGATAAAAATTACCAAGGCCGAGGCCCTCCTTTGGGTTGGGAACTGGAGGGGGAAGACTGACTCTTGGTTGAGGACTTTAAACCACATCATTCAGGTGGTGAGTTAAGCCTTCTACATCTGTTACCTAAGTTAATCCTCATAGCAGCCCTGTCAGGAAATGTCATTGTTCTCCCATTTTACAGATTGGAAAAGGAACTTAGAAGGTATCTTTTCCAAGAGCCTGTGGCTCCTAAAAGCTAGAATTGGAGTCAAATTCCACGTGCTTCCATTTGTTGCTCCCCGGAGATGCGATAAGCGACATGTTTTCTCCGACCCGTTTTCTCCCTGGCCTTCATCGTTATTGAGGAAGGGAAAAAGCATTTGCAGTCGCTGGCCTTCAAGACAACCCCCAATTAATTCTTGCTTTCCCGTATCCATCCTCTTGTGTTGTCTCCTTCCTAATTAAGTGGGGACAGTCTGTGTAACCAATGGGGGGGGGTGCAGAAATGATGGTAAGGAAGGTCCTAAAAATCACGGTAGCTTCCACCTACCTCTCTGCAGTCGCTCACCCTGGGGAAAGCCAGCCCTGCTGCGGAGGCACTCAAGCAGCCCACAGAGGCCCAGCTGGGGCAGCCTCCTGCAACCCCAGCGTCACACAAGTGAGCCAGCTTGGAATCTGACCCTCCAGCCCCTGCACATTTTTCAGTGGCGATAGCCCTCATTGGCACCTTAGCTGCAGCTTCATGCGAGACCTTGAGCCAGAACCACCCAGATACGCCGCTTCTGGATTCTTGATTCACAGAAACCATGAGGCAGCAAATGTTTCTTCTCCCAAGCCAGTGGGTTTGGGGGTAAGTGGTTCTGCAGCAACAGGTAATAAATAAATTCTGCGTTCACGAACTTTCCACGTCTCATTGGATTGCAACGTCTTTCCAATAGGAGTGGGTCAGAGAAATCCTTCTAAGGAACATTCAGATGTGGTGCCTGAAAGGAGAAGCCCTGAACTGCAGTCATTCCAACTCGCCCGGCGGGAGAGCTTGTGAGTTCGGGAGCCAGGCGTAGGTCAGGCCACCGGTGGTTGCCGAAATTCCCCGCTTTCTCATCAGGATGACTAGGTACAATTTGTTGGCCTTTCACAATCTGATCTGTTCTCAGCAATGGACTGCTGTGAGAACTGAGAAAAATGTCGATTGACAGTGCTTTAGAATACTGGGCAGTTTTATGTAGGGAGCTGATCAGCGTCCTTGCAATCACAAGGCTATTTACGGGAAGACGGCCAGCAATTTGCAATAAACAAACTTTGACCAACCAAATACCAGGGTGTACACAGGGTAGCAAAATGAACTGTGCCGCAAAGTGTGCAGGTTTTAGTTGCTGCGTCTTACCTGGCCTGGCAGCGTCTGTCTTCTACCCATGATTCACTGGGGCCAACGGGGGAAAAACACAGGGCTTTGGGGAAAATCTGTGCATGGGGCCCACAGGGCCCAGATCCACAGAGCCTGCCTGGGTCATCAGGGGCAGGGCCCCCCACCTGCCGTGAGAACGTCCAGCCCAGGCCCTTGGGTTCCTGAACACATTGAGTAGGAGCAGGATCAGCCTCTGATGAGGAAAGAAAACAGAACGCACATGTTTGGGGCATGTTTCACAGGGAAAGTACCTTTTTTCAGTGATGAGCTATTACACTTTGGCCCCAGGAGTGGAGTGAGTGAAAGGCTGGGCACTTAGAGCGAAGTGCAGGTGAGTGAGTGGGCAGCAAGAACACCTCGGTTCGCTGAAGTTGCTGGGGAGCCCATCACCTGGCTCTTCAGTGTTGTGTACAGACGCCTCTCAGGTTCCATGTCTCCTCCCCCTCTGCCACCCCCCCCCCCGCCGGAAGTGTGTAGGTTAAAAAGATTTGGGAGCACTTGGTGTTTATCTCTGCTGAGGCTCTTGAACTTGTTGCCACAGGCATGCTTGCCCACAGTCTGACCCCACCAGCTTATAACCCGAGGGAAAGGAGCTATAATATATTATAAATTCATACATAAATATAATCATCCTTTCCCTGCCCTCCAGTTATATGAAAATCTACTCCAAGGATAGGCTTCCATGTGATGTCTTTCCAGGGCAGCACGGCTTGTGGCCAAGTCAGATGGATCGCTTTGTGGGCTGGTGCCTAGTGCATCACGGGGGCCGGCACGCCCGGAGCACGCTGAGCCTCCTGCTGCCACAGCAGTGGTGGTGACGTCAGGGAGGCCAGCACTCGCCTGCTCGAATTCAGCGTGGCCATTGTGCAGGGTACAGTTTGAACCCTCTCCTAGTTTAAGCCGGTGAAATGGAAAAGCACACAAGACCGGGTTCCAGAGCCCTGCAGTCTAGTTCTGATTCTCTGCATGCTCTGCGTGGGGTGCGTGCTTCCCTCGGTGACTTCCTCCGGGTGTAACCTCCAGTCCACGCCTCTCTCCTTCGCGGGCAGAGGCTCCGCCCTCTTCTTCTGGCACACAGCGGTTGCCTCGTGAGTGGCTATGCCCAGTGACCAGACACCAGAGAGCGTTTGCTCCCACTCACACACGTATGCCTGTGGTTACAAGAGCACGAGGGCAGGTACAAAAGTCCCCATTCCATGCTGAATCCAGGTGGAGGAGGAGGGGAGGTGCAGAGAGGCAAGCAACACACACACACACACACACAAATAAGGCGACTGCACTAAAAATGCCTGGTGTCTAATATGGTCTTTGTGTAGGTAAAGTACAGGTGTGTGTGCATCACCAAATCCGGAATCCGGGGGGAAAGGAGGATGTATGTATATATGTTGAAACAAAACACATCACAGAGGATTTCAGTTAAAAACTGTGAACAAAACACCACGTGTATCTGTATATCTGTGCGTAATTAGGTTTAAAGGAGCACAAGGGAGGGTGGGTGTGGTGGGTGCTATGGAGTGCCCCCAAACGGAGGCACTCAACAGCACCCCCTGCAGGCTTCGGGGAGTGTCCGCTCTGACAGCCCACAGCTGAGTTCCTCTCAGGGGTCGCTCTCAGCCAAAGGGAGGTACTAGGCCCAAGGTCGTGCCTGTCCCCGCCCTGGGGAGGGGGGCAGCTCACATCCAAAGACTGGTGGGGGCCAGAGGCCAGCTCCCGAGGTCCTATAGCCAGTCTTGCTCCCTGCACTCCCCCAGGGGAGGAAGTCTTGGGTATTAGCACGCCCCAGTCCACCTTCCGAGCACAGGCACCGTCTCGGTCTCCTTCCCGGGAACCTGACTTCAGACAGCTCGGCGGGAGCCGTTCTTGTCTGTCCTCGTCTGTGAGGGTGTTACCTGAAGGGCTGGGATTGGAGGGAAAGAGCAGACTTCTCCTGTGTGGTGCCTGCATGTGAAGCCACTCACTACGTTGAGCACGTATTACCTCAGTAATTTTAAGAACACCACAGGAAGAAATTTAAAGTGAAAAAAAATAATGGTGAGATGAATGAAGGAATGACCGTGTCTACACCTCGTTGTAGAAATGACAGTGATACAGCATGTTGAAGGTGTCAGTGTTTAATGACCTCAACTAAAGGGAATTTGGCGTCCCTTTGGGTGACTTTTGACTCAGTTGTTTCCAGAGAGAGTGGACGCGCTTTCCCGGGGCGAGGGCATCTCCCCCCGCCCCCCACAGAGACGATGAGAAGCAAGCGGGTCAACAGGTGGAGGCAGAATGGTGAGGGGGGTGTAACTTCATGGAAAGGGAGGCTGCGTGATGTCAGAACTGCCTGCTAGGAAAAGAAGCTGCAGGTTTGGGGCAGCCGCTGTCCACACGACACTGTCCGAAGGGCCTGTCCCTCTTCGTCTGGCGAGCAGCCAGAGTAGAACTGGAGCAAAAATGCACCCGGCCTTTCTGTAGTCCACACCACCCTGCCCTGGGCACCGGCTCGCCCACCGATGACCGGCCTCCTTCCCAGTGGTACAGCCGGGTGGCCCTGGCTCTTGTGCTGCTGCATCACCAGCGATGGACTCTGCTCGCCCTTCCAGAACTAAGGGGTCTTTCGGCTTCCTCCCATTCCCAGGTTCCTGCAGGTCCCCCAGGGAAGATTGATTTTTTCAGGAATAACTTAGATGAGCAAGCCCGCACCTCAGCCAGAGGCTTGCTCCTTCAGCTCTCCCGGGCTACTTAATTTTTTGCAAATACACCCTGTTGGGGCGCCTCTCGGGGAGATCCCTGAGGCTCAGTGTGCCCTTTGGAGAGGGGTTTGTGGGAAGCAAGCCCTCAAAGGCAGAACCATCCTGCAGGGGACTGTGTCAGTGGTCCCTGGGAATCGTGTAGGGGCACCTGGCCCAAGTTCAGCACAGGGGCCGTACTTAAAGGGACCGACACACTGCAGCCACGGGAACTCCCCGTTGCCATAGATGTTGCTGCATCTTTGAACTGCTCTGTACTGGCACTGTAGCTGGGACAAGAGCTGAGAAGCAGTGAGCCGGACCGAGTCTGCCCTTGTGGGGTTAAGAGTCCAGAGTGAGAACAGCTCAAAAGAAGAGCTTCACAAAGTGGTGACTTTTATGTCTTAGGAAGCCCTCAGAGGTCAAGGACATCAGAGGGCCCTGGGTTTAGGGGGGATGAGTGGCTTCCCAGAGGAAGTGTCAAGCTTTTGTCACATCAGACCGCCTAAACGGGGGACTGCAGCCACCCTCCAAGATCTCAGAGTCGATGTGCTACATAAAACACGTTTCTGGACTTACTATTCTGTACTATTTTTTGCCTTAAGTATTTACCACTCTATTGCAAAGTTATTGGAATGCATAAAAGAAAATTATTGAAACAAATAGAACTCTCTGGAGAGGGGCAATAACATAATAAATAACAGTTCGCTTTAGAAATCAGCACCGGGTGCCTCCCCGTGTATTGAAAAGGCACAGCACTGGAATGGAAGGGGAAACCACGGTTCTTTATTTCGAAGCCATAAATGCATCTCTCCCCTCCCCATTCCCGTTGCAGGCACCCGTATCGTCGTAGCCACGCAGAGGCCGGGCTTGTGTGGGCGTTAGGATTAAAGACCTGCGGGGAAGAGAAAGCATCGAAGAGCCCATCACTAAAGGTACCATTTTCTGAACCTTTTATTACCTGTCAGCACAAGGCCTGGTGTGAGGCTTTCACTGCTCATCGCTCACTCCCAGGGATTTGAGATTCTGTTGCTGTAACAACAGCCTGGGATACGGTCCCCCTGCAATGAGGTGGTGGGGTGCGCTAGCTCCCTGGGCTCCAGGCCGTCTTGGAAAAGGCTGGGGAAACCAGGCCCCAAAGTTTGGGCTTCTCGTAACATATTTCTGAAGTGCATTTCATGATGTGGTTGGTAATAAAAGTGTGTTACTGCGCTCAGCCCCTCCAAGAACTTAAACTTGATTCCCTAACCCAACCGCGCCCGTACTAGGCCTGCATGAATCTGGCGCTAAATTATTCACCAGCGTGACTCAACAAATTCTGGAGTTCCAAGCGCCGAATAAAGCACAATGAAAAAACATCCATCTCTTTATCTCTATCCGTAACTATTTATATGGCTAGATGAGAAAAAAAACTGTCATTTTATTTCTTTTAATTTAAAAGCTCTCCTAATTCTGTGTGGACACCGCCTATATGTGTCTAAAGAATTTTCGGGTTGAAATAGTAAAAACCAGTCCGTGGGAGAAGGCACTCAGGGTTCGCGGAGCTGACAGGTACTCGGTGACCCTGAATAACTCTCCCTGGCGCTGAAACTCTGTAGTCTGAATTGGGAACTTTTGAAACAAGTGAGGCCCTTTCTCATTGCACAAAACAATGATAATATACCCACCAGCCTTCTTTCTCCATTTGTTCACGTGATCGCTAGTTCAGGAAAAAACTCATTTCCTTCCTCAGATGCACCATGCACTCGTTATCCATCACTGGTAGTGGTAAGAAGTCCCACGTTGAAATCAACCCAGAGTGTCCTTGGGGACATCCTGCCTTACTTGGGGACACTTGACCGGTGCCAAGGCCGTTTAAAACACCTCTGAACATACAGACTCACAAGAGACATCACTGAACCAAGCTGGCTATCAGCCATTCACATTTAAGAGTGAATTGCTTGATTTCGTGTTTTCAGGCTAACAGCTGGTGGAGACTAAGTTCCCTGCAGCCAAGCGGAGCTGGCACAGGTGGACCATGTGGGCAGCAACTAGGGGTAGTTGTCACAAGAGCATCACTGGAAATGTGTGAAGGCAGAGATGCGTTTACTCATCAGCACTCTGCTCGGACAACGTCCTCGTGCAGCTAGAGAGGATTGGACAAACCATTTGCGTAGAGAGACGAAGGTCCCCCTGCCCCCAAAGAGAAACTTGCGTAGATGAAAATAGTGCTCTTGAAACTGACTTCCGAATGAGGTGAGTTCAGTGGGAGCGTGAGGTCTAGGCTGCTGTTGTCCTCTAAATCGATGTTGAACAAATGTCTAAGGAATATTGGTGTAAAGGGGAGACCAGTGAGTCACTCGAGAAGAACACCCATGTATTGTCATCAGCGCCGGCACCTGATGGTTCTGATGGAGGGGTGGGGAGGGCAACCGAGGGGCCCAGGACCCCACCAGGGGCCGGGAAGGGGGAAGAGAAACCCCGCCTGGGTTCCGGAGTGAGCCCGGCCCTGCCCCGGGCCTCTCGGGAAGCGGCCTGCAGGCTGAGGCAGCAACGCGCCGGAAGGTCGAGGGCGAGCCTGACGTTTACAGCGGGGCCAGGGATGTCCCTGCTGATACTGTGATGCGCGATAAGAAATAGGTAGTGGTCTTCATCTCGTTTTGGGCGCAGAGCTCCCGGAACCTTTGGCCTTTCCTAAGTGCGATAAAAGAAATAAAAGTGCCTTGATATCTATAACAAGCACCTTCCAACCACCCCATGTGGATGAGGTGATTTTCAGAAATCCCCTAAGGACAGGGGCTGGTTGCCCAGGGACCCGAATGTATGACTGACGGGTTGAAAGTTTCTGTCCTGCCTCTATCTGTGGGGTGGGGAGAAGGGCTGGAGATTTCAGTCACTAATGACCAATGATTTCATCCGTCACCAGAAGGTCAGGGTTCAAAGAGCTTCCATGAGAACAGAGGGGCTCCCTTAAGTGGGAGGGGTCTTCACTGGGCTGTTCACTTGGGTTGTTGATTTGTGTCCTTTAATAATATCCTTTGTAATGAACCGGCGACCTAGTGAGCAAGCGGGTTTCCTGAGTTCTGTGTGCTGCTCTAGCAAATACACTGAACCCAGAGAGGGGGGCATGGGACCGCCAACCTGTAGCCAGTCACTCAGAAGCACAGTGACAGCATGGACTTGCGACTGCCGTCTGAAGTGGAGGACAGTCCTGTGGGACCGAGCCCCCAGCCTGTGGAGTCTGCTGCTCTCCTCTGGGTAGAGTGTCAGAAATGAGTGTTGCAGAGAACTGCTTGGTGCGGGGGAGGAGAAAAACCCACGTCAGAACTGGTGTCAGAATCAGATTTGTCGTCCCCGAGCACATCAGAGCCATGAGCACACCAGGGTGAAGTTCTCTTTCAGCCTAGGCCTGATGGAAGTCCCGTCAACCCCAAGATGGATGTGAGGGACCTCCCTGAGGCCAGCTACCAACCGCCAGTGGTCCGGGGAGGGGGGGTCCTGCTGGCCTCCTGAGGGTGGGCCTTCTCAGAAGTCTACAGGATGCGGTAGTCAGAGCTAGTTCTCAGAAGCATCAGCTGCTGTTGATCAAATCTCACAGCCACCTCCTGGCACCGAGGCCGGTCAACTTTCTCTGCCAAGCTTTGTCACCCGTGTACGATCGACTTCACAGAGAACATGGATTGTCCAGAAAAGCCCTCTCCCCTTGTACTCACAAGTGGCTGTTCACCAGCATGGTTTGGTGTTGGAGGGGCGGAAGTCACCAAAGAGGAAAGTCTCCGGTTGTCTGCTGGCTCCCCAGCCACTCAGACAGAGGGGCGCTTCCCAGGCTGCCTCCCTCGGCTTACTGCTCCCCTACCTTCGTTCCCCATGCATTTGAAAGCAGCTTATTTTAAAAGCTGATTAGATGAGCCCTTAATAACATTAGAGTTTAAATGGCCCCAGATAGGCTTTCAGCCTCTTGCCAAATTAAGATAAATGTGATATTTGGGGAGCTGAGCTCCCAGCTTGAGGGCCTCTCTGGACTGCAGACGGGTTTGGAAGCACTGCGTGTGTGTCAAGAGCCGTTGACTCAGCTCTGACTCCTGGTGATCCTGTGGGTGAGCGGGGTGGGTCTACCATGTCCCGTCCTCAACAGCCTTGGTCAGCTCGTAGGGACTTCTCCCTGCGGCTTCTCTTATGGAGACAATCAGTCTCGCATTTGATCTCCTCTTTTCCTTCAGCTTCCTGTTTTCCCCAGAACTATTTTCTTTTCCAAAGAACCCAACTTCCTTATGATGCACCCAAAGGAGGAGAGCTTCAGTTTTGTCCATCTGGCCTCCAGGGACGTTTCAGGCTCTCTGTGCACTGAACCCCTTGTTGGTCTTTCTGGTGTCCACGGTGCCCGTTGCGTTGTTCTCCAACACCGTATTTGCAATGAATGTAGCTTTGTTTTCTATCAGCCTTCTTCACTGTCCAACTTCCAGGTCTGTACGTAGTAGTTAAGAACAGGAGGGTGTGAGTGATCTTGGCCTTGGTCTCTATTGACACATCTTTGCTCTTGGGGATCTCCCCTGATTCTTCTAATGCTGCCCCTCAGAGGCTCAGCCTCCTCTTGATTGCTTGGCTGCGGTCTCTATTGGAATTGATGACTGAATCGAAGTAAGCAAAATCTGTGCCACGTTCAGTGTCTTCCTTGTCATGGTAAAGTCATGCATTCCTTCTGCAGTCACGATTTTGTCTTCCTGACGTTCAAGTGCAGTCATGCTTTGGCACTTTCTCCTTTCACTTTCCTGAGAAGTCGTTTCAAATCGTGCCTACTTTCTGCCAGTAAGATGGGATCATCTGCACCTCCTAAGTTATTTCTTCTACCAATTTTCAGTCTGCCTTCCCCTGAGTCTAGCCCAGTTTTTATAGGATGAGTCCTGCACGTGGATTAAACAAGCAGTGGTCTGTTGCCTTGGCTGACTCTGTTGCCTGTAGGAAGCGGTCTTCCCCTGAGTTTCTCTGCCGCCTGAAACTGGGTTTGCGTGCGCCGGGAAGGTCTCTTTTTCATCTCCAAAGATCTAGGATTCTGTGTGTCGATGTGTCGTCGTGAGCATGCATCTTCAAGGAAAGGTAAGTTGAGGACAAGGGGCAGAGGGCAGAGTTAGAATCTAGCTGCCAGTCTACGGGAAAACGTCTGTCTGTGCTCCCACACTCGCTGATAACGTTCAGTTCCAGGCAATAGGCCTTCACTGAGCAACTACTATTTACTCAGTTAACGTAACATTAATGTTGTTAACACCCGACTCTTGCTGAGAATAATGCAAAATGGTCGGAAGCACAAATGCTTCATCTCGGTCGGTGTGTTCAGCTCCTTCTGTAACTCTTACAGGTGGGTTTCGTGCTGGGGAGGGGAAGCGCCCTTCTCAAGCCTCTGCGGGGTGACGGCCTTCCCAAGCAACGTTCTCCTGTAGGGTTTCGTGGAGGTTGTACACAGAACGGCAAGGGGTGTGGTGGGAAAGGGAGCGTAAACGCGCTGTTCGATGCTGAGGTGAATGGATTTTTACCAAAAGTCAACAAAAACTCCCTTGTCTTCTCTTTCCCATCTTTTCCCAACCCAACCAAACCAACCCAACCCCCTGGTGTTTTTAGAATGAAATCTCGAGTTTCTTAAAACCATGGCTTGCCCCTCTGGTGTGGTCGGTGATCATTGCAGACGTGCCCCTGAATTTAAGCCTCCTCTTAGAATTTCACCAAACAATAGCTGCAGCCTCAGAGCCTTTCAGGAGACGCGAACCCTTGAGCTTCAACCTCGGGTTTGCATTCTGGGGGGACAAGCCGCTCCGCCACCTTTCCCTGGAGTGACACTGAGAATTCTAAGCCTCACAGCAGAGTGGTATGTGGGGGGAGCCCGGGCCCGGGCCCAGCTGAGGGTGCACCTGCTCCTCCTGCCCTGGTCCTAACAGTCTTCAAAACTCACCCAGTTTTCAGGGACCCTTGTGGAGGAAAAGACCTGTAGGCCATGTAAGATGTGGTTTGAATGGATTTAAGCAGAAACTGTCCTTTGAATGTGAATGGCCACCCGAGCTATCTCCTGAGAACAGAACAGGGTTGAGGAAGATCAGTGAAGTAGGACCCCAGACTCACAGGATTTGCTTCTCTCCCAAAGCTGTGACCTGCTGGCCTCTGCCAGGGCACAGCCCCCTGGGGCCCCCCTGCTGCTCAGCCTCCTCGGGGGCGAAGGGCAGAGTCCAGGGGGCTCGGCAGAGCTCCCATGCTCCGTCCTGTTCCTTGCGCAGCCATTCAGGGGTGATGAGCATTTATCGAGGGCGGAGTATCAAAGAGGCTGTTTCTTAAAACGTCAAAGGACTTTCCCAATATTTATGTGTGTTTTCTCTCCATATCTAGTGGTTTATGTGGGGAGCAGGTAGGGGTGTTGGGTGTGCCAGCTGGCAGTTTGCAAGCAAGCCTGCCTGGCCCCGAGCTAAAAGGGCTCTGCTTGCTTCTTCTCCTCTCCTTCTTAGAATGCCTCTTGCTTTGTCCCTCTGGGGCCAAAGTGTTCCTGCCCCTTGCAAGGCAAACCTTCCCACAGAGTGAACGATGAGCCCCCTTCCCCACCACTGCAGCAGAGCCTTCCTGCCCTCGGTGAGTCCTCAGTGGGTCCTCACTCGCATCCTCTCACGGCCCGTCAGTGCCTTCCCTCCTTCTGATCACGGTCTCCATGAAAAGAAACCGACAGCTTTTGCATGGTTTCGTGACTCTGGACCTCCTTCTTTTATCCCACACTCTGTGGAAGCATATTCTACACTCACTGCCCATCATGTGTTTACCCCTTAGTGCCCCGGAAAATGGTGTATCCTAACTACCCACGCACACAATGTGACAGTTCAGCAAATGTACATGGATCACCTGCTGCGTGCTCTCCAGCCTGGATTCTGACCCCAAGGAGGACGCACTCTTAGAAGGCAGCCAAGCATGCCACCCCTCCCCAGGCCGCAACGCTTGTGATAAGCAGGGTGAGGGTCGCGTGCTATAAAGGCGCAGGAAGCATCAGCCCTGTCTTGGGGGCAGAGGACAGGGAAGAGGGCTGTAGCAGCTCTCCAGACAGGTGGGGAACCCGGGAAGACAAGAAGAGAGGCCCAGTCCAGGTAGAGGGA
Organism: Sturnira hondurensis; assembly: GCF_014824575.4. Taxonomy (NCBI): domain Eukaryota; kingdom Metazoa; phylum Chordata; class Mammalia; order Chiroptera; family Phyllostomidae; genus Sturnira; species Sturnira hondurensis. The sequence goes on along the minus strand of NW_028094846.1, from coordinate 6,670,205 downwards.
GCAGAATGTGCAAGTCCATTGAAGCCACTGGATAGCAGGCACCGTGTGCGTAGTGGGGGCGAGGGGACAAGGGGGTTAAGGCTTCAGAGGATGACAGATATTTTATCTTCAAGTGCGAGAGCCTGAGAAACTTGAATCCTTTCTTGCAGAATTGGGAACAACTCTGGGAGGGTTGTTCTTGCAGAATTGGGAACAAATTGGGAGGGTTCAAAGCTGAGCTGTGACATAATGAGATGGCCTTTTAAAAAGATCACTTGGCTGGCCCATGTGGCTCAGTTGGTCAGAGCATCATCCCATACACCAAAAGTTTTGCAGGTTCGATTCCCAGGCAGGACACACACACAAGTTGCAGGTTTGATCCCTGGTCAGGGTACATACCTAGGTTGCATGTTCCATCCCCAATTGGGGAACTTGTGGGAGACAACCAATCAGTGTTTCTCTCTCACATCAATAGTTTTCTCTCTCTCTCTCTCTGTCTCCTTCTCCCCGACCCTCTCCTTCTCTCACCCCCCCTCTCCCTCTGTCTCTCTTCCTCTCTCTCTGAAATCAGTAAACACATTTATACAAATAAAAAATGAGATTAAAAAAGATCACTTGGAAAGGAGCAATGAGAGCGGGGAGATCAGATGAGAAGCTGCTCTGATGGTCCAGAGAAGAGGTGATGGGGGCCGGAGCCAGGAATGGCTCTGGGGACAGAGAAGAGCATCCCCTCCATCCACCGAGAACCCCCTTCGGACTCATCCAGGCAGATACTTGCCTTCCTGCACAAGACCCTCGGTGCAGCGGCTGCGCTGTTCTGCCTCTGCCTGCTCTGCTGGCGCCCCGGTCGTTGGTGTGCTTCTCTGCTTGTCCTCGGTGGATTGTATCTTTGTTGTCCCTTCCTCAAATCACGACACCTTGCTCTTAAGAAGAGCTAACGGAAAGGTTATTTAGTTGAATTGAATTTTCAAGCGCTTCAAACCATGAATAACTGAGGAATCAGCCATGTATGAGTTCTCATTGTTTACTTAATTGTGAAAACAAGCTGATAAAATATTTTCCTGTTTTTCTGTTGTTTCCATTACGCCAGCATGCCCTGCTGTCTTCTTAGTCCTCCAGATTTGGGGGGAATAGCAAGCAAGTGTTCCCTGACACACAGTGGCGGGGGCGCTGCTTGGCTCCTGCCTCGGCTCCTGCCTCCCCGGGCGAGGGAGGAGGCAGCAAGGAGGGAACAGATGAGTGTGTTGATTGAATATGACAGCCACGTACAAATATTGAGAAATATGCCGTCTGAAGATACAGAATCTCGGAGCACGCTGCGTGATGGGACCCATGCACGGCGTCCCGGAGGTCAGTGTGCAGATGCAAATTGATTAAGCTGAGTACTTACCGAAATTGCTTTCCAACATGCTGATGAGAATGAGTCGTAAGCAGGACCCGTAGTGATGGTGAAAATGCTCGTGTACACTTACCCTTTGTTATGTCATCAAAGCCAATGAAATTATCCAGACTTTCCCCCCGATAGACTTATCTACAGTGCAGTTAACAAACACGCCGTCGGGAGTTAACCAGCACTGACCCGTTTGCCATTGACCCCTTCTGCGTGTGGCCCCATGACAGCTGTTACTGTGGCCCCTTTGGATAACGCTGAGGTTGGCCTCTCTTTCTCATGCCAAGCCAAGAGATCCTAACAGGCCGAGGGTGAGTCCCATTCAGTGCAGTCCCTACATGTCACTCCTACACCCACCCCTCACCTCTAGGCAACCAGGAGCCAGAAATCTCCCCACCCTGGGCTGCATCCAGCAGGCTGAAGCCAGGGCTGCGTGGGTCTCCAGTCTTGGGACCTTAGCAGAGAAGAAGAGAGGAAGGAGAACGGGACGCAGCAGGCAAGGCCAGGCCGTTGAGGGGAGAATAAGAGAAAGGAGCAGGAGGCCCCCTTAGCAAGTCTTCGCCGAGTAACGTTTATGGGTCCGATACCACGGGATGAGCCATGGGCCACACGACAGAAGTGAATGTCGTGGTCTCTGCCCGGAAGGAGCTTAGGGTTCCGTCCAGACAGGAAACAAATGAAGAAGCAACAGGACAACATAACGAGGTGCTCAGTGCCACACCCTGCCACTGGCTGGGCTGTGTTACTGAGAACCAACTGGAAGAGGAGGAGCGTCACAGGGTTTGGGGGGGTTGGAGACAACCCCAGAGGACCTCGTGGGAGGGGGTGTGGACTTTGAGCAGAGCCTCTGACATAAAGCCAGTATAAGGCCAAGAAGGCAAAATGGCACCTCAGACTATGGAAAGGGAAGACTTAACAGAGAGGAAGAAAGGGAAGGAGAAGGAAAATGTTTCCGAGGACGGAGACAGTCCAGCAGCCCCCACAGCTGCCTCACATCTTGGGGTTCCCGAGCCAACCCTCAGACCTTGGCCAGAGACCAACGATCCAGAGGCAGACAATAAGTCTGCGGTCCCCGCCGTCTCCGTAGCTTGGCCCAGTGCCAGCCGATTTTTGTCGTCTCTGTAATCGCAACGCGAAGCATCGTTGCCTCCGCGTCTGCCTGAGAAGAATGCTGTTTGCACAGAAAAGACGCACACACTCCAGACTGATCTTTGACAACTGAATTCTCCCACCACTAACAGTTGGGTGCAAAGAACTCACAGAAACCCCACAACAGATGAGATGGCTTCCTCAGCTAGCGTTCATAGCCTCTGAGCAATGGAGAGATGGGTAGATCCAGGGTAATTTATTAGATGCCTTTCAAGTGGCTTTTATTCAGAGAGGAGGACAGTGCCCACAAAATACATTTTGATTGGCACCGTGAAATCTCCCTGCCCTGTGGCTTATTCCCCTCCTCCCTCCTCACCCCCTCTCAACAGTTAATAAAATAAAATAAAAAATAAATTCTGCCATCTGGGAGACATTCTTAGAAAGACGTAGCCCCTCCTGGCTGTCCCTGTGAAAGGCAGGTGTCCCCAGAGGAATCATTTATTCACTCTACAATGCTCATTATTATATCTGATCTTTTTTTTTTTTTTTTTGTCCAGTGGCCACTGGAGCAGGGCATGCAGAGAAGAGCATGAGAAGTGAAGGTGGGAGGAGAGGGGAAAACAGTCTCAGAACACAGGGCTCTGCAGGGAAGGGCGGGCTTGGGGAGGGTGCCTGGTGCGAGCCGGGGAGGGCCTGGGGAGGCTCCCTCACGGGGTTCCTCTAGGGCTCAATGCCCAGCGGTCCCTCCGAGTGTGCAGACCAGGAGCTCTCTGGACGCTGCCTTTGTCCCGCGGCTGCGTGCTCTGGGGAAGAGATGAGGCTGGTCTGGCCCGCCGTGAGCTCACCGTCTGATGGAGAAAGCAGGGCTGTGGTAGGACATCAGACGTGCAGGGGCGCCCCGCCAGTTCCGTCAGCAGGGACTGCTCGGAGGAAGAAATTGGTCGGGAGGATTCTTGGGGCCAGAGAGGCGCCTGTCACAGAGGCCCATGCAGATGAGAAGCTGGCGTCTTAAGAGGAGGGTTCCTTCTGTTTGGCTTTGACAGAAAGGGAAGTTCGTGAGCTGTGAATAGGCAGGATGATGGCAGTGGTGAAATTGCTCCGGGAAGGGGCAGATCTTTCTTGAGGAACGTGGTCACGGGGGTGCGATAAAGGAAAAGAAGGGGCTTCTGACACCGATGGGGGGGGCGGTTGGAGTACATGTCCAGTGTGTCACAGGGACGCCTGACGCTCTACCAAAGGTGGCCGGGGTCTGGCATTGTAGAGGGGCGGAGAGACATGAAAATTGTTATGGGGACAATTATGATTGTAACCAAGGTAATAATAAAGATAATGGAGTTGTAATTGGAAAGCTGGTGGCTGGAAAGGAGAAGGTGAGGGCAGCTGAAATGGAGAGGGGGCATCGAGGGAGGTAATGGGGGCAGCGGGATCGGTAATAGAGTTGTAATGTGGTGCCGGCTCCGGGGGTGGACAGATGATCATCCTTAATGGCAGCAGGAGGGGCGGCAGGGTCCAGGTCAGAGCCGCACACCGGGCATTCCCGACAACAGCTGGAGCTGTGGGTGACCAGCGACGTAATGAACAGCAACACCCAAAGTTCTCATTACGGCGGGAGTTCTAATGGACCCTGGGATAAGATAATGACATTAATGGAAAAGATGATGACCGCCATGAAAATCAGGAGCCTTGTGATGGCATTTAGAGCTAGCTGTGTGGTGGGAGAGACGAGGGAGGAGCAGGAGCCGGCTGGAGGGGGACCGGTGCGGACATGTTTGTCGGTCCTGGGACTGGGGTTCCTCTACCAGACACGTCCTTCTGGGTCATCTGGCCTCAGTGAAACTGCTGTCATCGGCACGTGGCCTTTGCTGTGCACCGGGGAGTCCCGGATGGACAGTGGTGGCTGCAGCAACCACTGGGGCTCACTGTTTGTGGTCCGAAATCAGGCCTGACAACACGTGAGCTCAGTGGAACATTTCGGTGAGCAGGTGTGTAAACAAAATGTCAGCAGCAGAAGGGAATGAATACAGAGGATTATGTATTTTTTGATGCATCATTTTAACCATGAATGCCCTTTCCGAGTGGAGAAGTGGGACCTTAATCCTCTGGGGCCCACTGTTTAGCTTCTGAGGCTTCATCCGGGGAGAGGCCGTGACAGCTTTTGCTGGGAAGCCTTTGATGTGGGCTCTGCAAAGGAACCTGGGAGAGTGGGCTTCACAGGGCGCCCCACTGCTGCTGGCATTGCTGCGTCGAGCAGCCCAGAGTGTAGACCGTTCCCCTGACAGCAGACAGACGGGCCGCCAGTGGACGTGGACAAGACCTGGAGCCGGTGAGGGCAGCAGAGACAGCCCCGTCGTCCGCTTGTTATCTGTACAGGGAGGGAAGCTGCTGTGAGACACAGGTGTCCTCGGCCTCCAGTCCCTAAATGCCACCTCTCAGACCAGCTGCACCCAAACCACTGGGAGAGCCTCTACGCAAATACAGGCTCCAGGTCCCCCCTCAGGGAGAGTCTGATTCTGTTGGTAAGGGGCAGGGCCTGTGACCCTGTGTTTTAGAGACCCCCTGGGAATTCCCCGTGGCGCTGTGTGTGGGAACCACTGTCTGCGTGTCTACCCGAGGCCCCATGGGGCAAAGGTTGGGCGCAAGGTGGGAGAGGCATGGTTGATGAGTGCAGACCAACCTTCAGAGTAGATTCGTCCTAATAGTGGGACTTGAGCAGCACTCAGGAGCCTGTGCTTCTCACCGGTGAAGTACCCTCCACCTGCACACATACACGTGCACACGGGGGGCCCTTCTCCCCCACTGAGGATTCGCGCAATTGATGTAGCAGTTTCCTGGCTGGCCAGGGAGGGACTCTTCAGAATGGCTCTACAGAAAACTGGCCGCCTGGGGCCCCTGGACCCTGTTCCTGCCAGAATAGAAAGAGTGAGGCCTTCCAGCGATGGCAGTGTGCGGGGAAGGGAGAAAGTGTCTGGAAAAATGTCTCAAGTGGGAACGGCCATGGGTCTGAAGATGAGGGTGTCCCCAGCTGCCATCTCTGGAAGGTCTCTCTGGCCCCCCCCTCAGATGTACCGTTGTGTTCTTCAGGGTTCTGGGGGATTAAAAAGTATCCATACCATAAAAATATCCAACTCATGATTTGGGAGGGACCAGTTATTTCTGTCCTTACACGGCATATAAACTGCGGGCCTGTACGTACGCATGTCTGCACCTGAACCAACAAAATGAGAAAACGGGTGTAACGACTAAACAACGCATGTCAGAGAAGTGGTTTTTTTTTCCATTGCTGAACAAAACGCTAGAATAGTTCCTTACAGCCTGTGTCCTAATTCTCCCTGCTCCCTTCAGCACGGACTTTCGAAGACACCCGGGACTTACTGGGAGAGCCTGGCTCAAAGCCATTGTCACTTAAGATGGAAAGCACGGTTTCTGTTCGCACCGGCTTGCCCAGACCTGTCTGGGAGGAGCAGACACTCGGAGCATTATCCCACGTTCCCTGGGAGGGTAGTGAAGTTAACCCCCACTTCACCCACTTGAGAATAATGAAGGCAGTCAGATCGAAGCCATGGTGGAGGGCAAGTTCATGGGCACAGGATGGGCCGTCTGCTCAGTGGCTTACCTCTCCCTCTCACCCTGGTTACCACACTTACCAGGAAGTGGATTAAAATAATGCCTCCCTTTCCCGTGGATGGTGACCCACCACTTGAGAAATGCCACCTTCCTCCCGAGCCACATTGTCATTTGTTACCTGCTAATCGTTCATTAACCCCCCAGGCACCTCACAGAAGCTAAGACCTCACCTTCATTTGCGAAGGTGGTTCACTGGGTCCCCCTTTAATAAAATTACAACTTCAGGAAATGAATCATTTACATCAGATACAACCCCATGGCTCCCTTTGTGGCCGTCATTTCAGGCAGGTGCTTTTAGGGAATTCAATCACTGGGTTACAGAAATCCGCCGCGGAATTAATGAGGAGTGAACGCAGATTCTGAACACGAGGTTTTCCGAGTCGGCGGCTGCGAAGGAGAAAGCAGAGGCCAAGCCTGGAACCAGGGCACATGAGCACAATGCACAGCAGCACAGAGCACAGTCCTGGCTTCCGTCTGCTCACGGTTCACCGCCTCTTGTCCAGCCAAAGAGCCCATCGCGTGCACCAGCGACGGCCTCCCGCGCTTCTCAGCTTCCTAGTATTTCTGTCACACGTTTTCGGGGGGAACTGAATAAATTCCGAGCCCCTCACTCCAGCTTCGAGTAAACCTTGGTTAATCCCCGAGGCTGGTCCGTCCTTAAAAGGAATACCTCCACCATAGCCCCTTCCGTCTCTACGCTCCTCTGGCCTCCCAGCTGGCCCACCTGCACCCGGCCTCCCTCCCCACCAGGACACCGGCCTCACAGCCCCCGGGTGGCCTTCCCGGAACTCACAGCCCTGCTGACCACCCTCCATTCATTGTCTCTGTCTTAGTCTTTTGCGTGTGGCGGACGAGACCCTTCGTGGCCAGCGCCCGCTCCCCTTTCCAGTCTCGCCCCTCTTTGTTCCCCTGCAGGAGTGCATCCCTGCAGGAATGATAACACAAGCAACTGACTTCTCAATGAAAACGTCCCATGCCAGAGGGAATGGCAAGTCATATTTCGAGTAATGAAGAACAAGGGCCTACAAGCCAGATTACTCTACAATACCAGATTCTCATTTAAAATGGAAAGCCAAATAAGGAGCTTCCCAGATCAAAGAAGCCTCAAAGAATATGCCTTCTCTAAACCAGCTCTGCAAGAGATGCTAAAGGGTCTGTTTCAAATAGAGGAAATAAATGAGTCACCCCCAGCCCTCAGGGCTTCTGAGTATTCTGGGCTCTTTCAGAGCGCCACGCTGTTTCTCCCGCTAGAGCGTCGGCCCCAACCTGAGTCTTATCTTTCAGATTCATCTTGAACAGTGCCCCCTCCTCCAGCCCTCTCCTACGCCCTTCTTATCTCATTCCCTAGACTGAGTTGGGTGCCCTTTCTCCGTGCACCTGGGGGCAAAGCTCAGTCATCGAACACCGTGCTCATCACCATCATAGTTGGAACAGCCCCTCTCTGCAGCCGGACAGGCAGCTCCTTGGGAGCCATGCTGCGTGGTGTTCAGCCTTGTGTTTCCAATGCTGGGCAAGCGGTAGATACGTAACAGATACTGGGTGGGTGAGTGAAGTCATGGTTGAACAAACCGGTGAACCCAATAACACGGGTTACGCCCATTCGGGCAGCCACGCCTCCAGTCCCAACTCTGGGCAGAAGCATTTGAAAAGTGGATTTTCGTAACCTGAAATCCAGGCAGTGAAGACGTGGCCCAGAATGAGGGAGTCTCCCTACAGCTAGTGAAGGCATCACCGCCCCCCCCCCCCACGCTTTAGTAAATATCTGAAAAACTGGGCTCTGCAACGTGGGTGGGAGGCTTCCGTGCGGCTGGAAGCCTCTATCAGTATGACCCATGGGGTGACCCACGTGGCTCTCCCTGGGTCTGGCGTCCAGTCCCACCGGGCGTCTCCTCAACGCTGTGCGCTGGGTCTGGTTTTCACGGAGTCCTGCTCGCCTGGCAGTGATCACGCTGTGCTTCATCGGGGAGTTAATCAGGCCTGAGTTTTTAATGCTGCGTTCGTCATGCTCACTTACCTTAAAATCAAGCCCATTCAGGCATTAGTGGGCCCTCGTCATGCAGATTTGGCATTTAAAACTTTAGAATTTTTCATACAGGCACCGTAGACATACTTGTTTTTACCAACCATTCCTTACATATAAATATTCGATCCCCAGAGATAAGACTGCTGTGAAGGACGTATCTCTCTATTAGTTCCCTGGGGATGCTGTAAAAATTACCTAACACAAACTTAGAGGCTCAGAACCATCCGCATTTGTTATCTTGCGGTTCTGCGGGTCTGGAGTCTGCCGGGAGTCTCCCAGGGCTGAAATCCAAGTGTCCAAAGACACTGCTTCTTTCTGGAGGCCCTCCCCACCTTCTACAGGGCTCCCGCACGCCCTGGTTTGCATCTCCTCCCTCCATCTTCAATGCCACCCGTGGCTGGGAGAGTCTCCCTCACATCACGTCCCCCTGGCCTCCACTTCCCATTTTAAGGACCTTGTGAGAATATCGGGCCTATCTGGTTAATCCAAAATAATCTCCCTACTTTAAGGTCAGCTGATTAGCAGCCTTAATTATATCTTAATGTTCTGCTCCCGTGTAAGGTGACATAATCACAGACTTCAGGAATTAAGACATGGACGTCTTTGGTGGGGGGATTCTACCACACTTGTATGACTCTGGGCCTCTCTGGAAGGTGTCCTTCATATAACCTTGTGTGCGCAGTGTGGACTTCTCACCAATGGAACGTTGTCACCTGGGAGCTCATTAGAAATGCAGACTCACAGGCCCCACCCCAGACCTTCAGAATCAAAACCTAATTTTTACCCCCTGCCATTATGTGTATATGCCGTGAGTTTGAGAAGCACCACTCCAGAGCTTCCCCAAGGGCAGAGGAGAGACCTTGAACTTGGTGTTGGACAGCGAGCGGTCTCATTGGGAAACATGTCTGTGATATTAAAGGGGTCTTAAGAATAATCAAGAGCCCCCCTCCTCCCTGTCAGAGCTCAGGACAGATAGCGATGTAAGACCGGAAGTGTGCCAGGTGGCACCGAGATGTCACCTTGGGAAGGTGGTGATGGAGCTCTCCCTGCAGGCGTAACACTGAACCTGCCCTTGAGACCTTGCTGCCCTGCCACAGCCGTGCTGGACCGGNCTCACCAATGGAACGTTGTCACCTGGGAGCTCATTAGAAATGCAGACTCACAGGCCCCACCCCAGACCTTCAGAATCAAAACCTAATTTTTACCCCCTGCCATTATGTGTATATGCCGTGAGTTTGAGAAGCACCACTCCAGAGCTTCCCCAAGGGCAGAGGAGAGACCTTGAACTTGGTGTTGGACAGAGAGCGGTCTCATTGGGAAACATGTCTGTGATATTAAAGGGGTCTTAAGAATAATCAAGAGCCCCCCTCCTCCCTGTCAGAGGGAGGACAGAGAGCGATGTAAGACCGGAAGTGTGCCAGGTGGCACCGAGATGCCACCTTGGGAAGGTGGTGATGGAGCTCTCCCTGCAGGCGTAACACTGAACCTGCCCTTGAGACCTTGCTGCCCAGCCACAGCCGCGCTGGACCGGAGGGGTCTTCCCCACAGCAGCCGTGCCAGCAGGGGCAGGGCCTGTGGAAGAGGACCTCTGGCGAGGAGTAGTGGGTCCGGGAGTCCATGCTCTCTGCAGGCAGGCCAGCTCCCAGAAGGAAGGAAGAGGCAGGGCTGCATAGGCCTAGTGTGTGCTTCTAAACTCAGCAACAGACAGGTCACCGGTGAGTAAGGGGACAGGGATCAGACGGAAGTGTCAGAGCTGGTAGAGCTGGGGTGAATCAGTCATCTGGAGAAGGGACCAGCATTTCCCCTGATGGGTGGCGTCTACGTCACAGAGCTGTGATGGAGCATGTGTCAGCCCTTGGTCCATCGTAGTTCAATTCCAAGGACATTGTGTGATCTGGTGGGTCTAACCCTGGCACCCACAGGAATATCCTAATGGCTCCTTACAAAATGTGGGCACTTGGCCCCAATTCAGCAGGTCAGAAGTGGGGCTTCTGAATCCCGAGTGCACTCAAGGGAGAACACATCTGAGGTCATGGGGGTCTCGGTCATGTAGGCAGGACTTGACATGGACCAGACAGACGGGGCATTCGACAAGACTCTTTGGGTTTCAAGTGACAGAAGCCAACTTGAGCTGACTTTCCCAGAAGAGGGAATGTGTGCAGGACCCCTGGGCGTCCCCCAGAGCACGAGGGTGAAAAGTCCCCCAGGGGCCGGGATTGGCCCCAGGAACTAGGCGCTTCCCAGACCCAGTGGTGCTTCCTGTCCGTCTTCGTGTCTGCTGCCATGACCGTTGCCATGAGACCGTGGACCCCTCTGTGTTTTCATGGACACGGAAAGCAGAGGGTGAGCTCTACACAGCTCCCGAAGGTGCTTTGTCCCTGAACATGGCAGACAGATTAGCCTCCTTCAGTCCCAGTCTCCATTCCCAGGACAGAGAATCTGATGGCCCAGGTCAGCTCAGGTCGGCTGTGCCCACCAGGTGCAGGAACTCGAGGTCTTAGGACTGGTCCCTCCAACTTTGTGGGGATACATTGGAAGAAGGGCGATTCTTGGAGAAAAGCAGTCTTTTCCAAGTTTGCTAGATACCTAAAAGAACTTACGAAAAGCTGGTATCTATCCTATCTTAACATGTTAAAAAATTGCTTTCCCTCAATAACAAAAAAAAACAACAAAAAAGGAAAAACCTTGTGACTATGGGTGTCTTATAAAAAAGCCTTAAAATAGTTCCAATTCATACTTAGAATCAATGTCATCAAAATATCAGTTCCAGCGATATCCTCAAGGTTCTGCCTCCCCCACTTGCTTGGGAGGTCAAGGCCTGGACTCCTTTGGAGAGAATGCTTCTCCTTCTGAGTGAGGTAGCTTCCCCAGCTAGTTCAAGGCCCTCCCACATGTTTTTTTTTTTTTTCTGGTGTGAAGAGGGTCCTTTTTCAAGAAGGCATTTTCTTGGAGTGACTGCCAAATCCTCTTCTGTCGTAATTCGTTTTTATGAGCGCGTCCACCCACCAGACCTCAAGTTCTTTCCCGGCAGACATTCTGTCTCACTCATCCTGTATCTGTGGAGCCAACGATAGTGCCCGGCGTGGAGTGGCTAACTTGTGTGTGTTTTTGACCCTACGGATGAGTGAGAGTCGTCATTCCTCAAGGCTGGCATCACACTGTGCTCAGTGAGACATCACGACCTGGAGACCGGAGACTGTGCCAGGAGAGGGTCTAACGTTCAGGTTTGCTGGGCCCTGCTGTGGAGTCACCTGGCTGGGGGCCCCGGGGAAGGACAGGAGAACTCTCAGAGACATGGCTGTGTGACAGAAGGCGCAGGGCCGGGGCTCCACAGCTCACCATTAAATTCTCCTCCAGGCCCCCCCATTCTCCTCCAGGTCCTGCTTTCTCCTTTGGGGAAAGGAAAAGGGCTCTTGCTCTCCCCCAAAGACACGACATCTCTGTCTCTGGGTTAGTCCTGTCGGCTCCCTCCGTCTCCCTCCAGGATGCGCTTAGATCATGAAACCAGGAGCGTTACTTCTCAGAGGTGCCAACCAGCAGCTGTCGCAGGGTCTTCCTAGGGAGGGGGGTGGAGGTCTCTTATAAATGTTTATTTTAATCGCAGTAAAAAAAAAAAAAAACAACCCTTAGACGCCATAACCCATCATCCCGCTACAAAACCAGTATTACAGGGCTCAAATATCTTTATCACGACTGTGGTTTATTCTCAAAATGTATTTTCTTCTAAAAATGTACGTGGTAACTGCTAAAATAATAAAAAAAAAATAGCTTTGGCATGACAGTCGCCCGACATAAATGAAAACACAATTTAATGAAATGGCATTTTAGGAATTTAAACTGAAGCAAATATTCAACATGCTTTATTTAAATCAATTAGCTGCACACGCTTCGCCATTTCGACCTCAGGCGGGTTCGGTCGTGTTACACGTTCGCTGTCGTGGGCTCTGAGACTTGATGCTGAGGAAGCCTCAGCTGCGGGACCCAAGGGCGCCCAATTTCGAGGGTCCCTGGGGCCCTCCCTTGGTTTCACGGGCAGGAGAGTTGGCTGGATTTGGCAGGAAGTCGTTTAACGAAACAGCTAACAACATCCACTCTCGCAAAGCAGTGGGGGAGAGACTCAGCTGCGTGTTGGTGACATTTTTACGGCACAAACATTAAGCTGCTTTGAGTGATCGTACCCTGGTCCGAAAGCGTATTCTCTATAAACTGGAAGCTGAGCAATTTGTGGGTGTGCCTGCATTATAAACACCACCTCTTTCTAGACTTTCTAGGAGAATGATCTGTGGCTTCTAGGATGCTGATACTAGCGCCGCAGTGGGGAAACTGAGGTACGGGTGTGCTCGTTAAGTTACTGTCAGGCCCTTTCAGGAAAAGTGTGCCATCTCTAGGGGAAACTTGATTTGGAATGACCAAACGGTACTGGTTTCGATTCAGAGTTTCTGACAGGAACCCTATTTCTTCCTTCTGCGGCTTCCCGCACGAATAAGTTATAGATCTGATTTAAGAGTTTCCCAGCCACGTAGAGTCATAGAGACTGTTATCGTTTGGACCATGGTTATCGTTTGCTTTTCGTGGGCACTAACCTGGCACAACGGCCTGTGTCCTGGAAGGGGCTTCTCGGTGCCGGTGATGGGGGTGGCGACTCCTGGTTAGATCAGGTGTTGAGAGCTGGTTGTGGTCTAAAACAGTGTGTAGCTTTCACACATACGGGTGGTGGCCTGTGCTGTCACCTTTGCTTTGGGGCAAAGGCTTTTTGCAGCACTTGGGTTCCAGTGCCCTTTGAAGATGAGGGTATCCTTTACAGACAAAATGAAGAACCTGGATGTGGAGGGTATCTAGATTACCCCCAGCCCCGTACTGAGAAGGAGGATTTCACACACACACGCTATAGAGCCGGTCTCCACCATTTGTGAAACTTCAGTTGCATTTACAGAAGAGGAAAAGAGTGTTAAAAGTGCAGTATAAGAAGGCCCCATACCCAGAGCGCTGGACATTGCGCAGAGCATCACGCTTCGTCCGTCAGAAGGAGTTCAGACGCAGCCCTGCAAGACCAACGTCAGACGGGGTCGTCTTAGCTCTTTGGGGTTCCTGTCAGACCCAGTCGCTGAACCGGCCGGAAGAGGTCCCTTTCTAAAAGCCTGTGTCCACACGCTCACCCCCAGGGTCCGTCACAGAGGTGAGACGGTTTGCAGGCACGTGACCAAACTCCTGCATTGGGAGCTAAGAGGGTGTCCAGGCAACCGCGAGATAAAGGGATGGAGATAAGAGCCACCAACATCAAGGGCAGCAGGAACCTGGAAGCCACAGGACACGGTGCACCACATTTTCCTCCGAGATAACCTGCGAGCAGGCTCGGTCTCCCCAGACCATCTTCTCTCCCATCTAGAGTATTTTTTTTAAGGGTGAAAAAGATCACTTTGACAGCAAAGTTCAGCTTAAGTAATCTTACCAGGTAATTGAAAAAAACAAATCTTTCAGCTATCTGGTTAAAAGAGTGTTTATAGTTACCAAAGAAAAACTCTCCTGGTAGAAGGGGGCACCGCAGCCCCTCCGCAGGCCCAGAGGAAACTGGGTGTTGAAGAACAGAAACCATTGTCCCAGGAAGCAGTGACTCCTAATCTTTCCGAAGGGAACAAGAAAGCCCTTCCAAGATAATTCAGTACCCCATGAAATATGTCTATCTGTTTTACAAGCTGCAGCTCCTGCCTTCCAAGAAGCCGTGGTCTATTTCTAGGGATAGGACTGACGCGTCGTTAGAAAACAACATGTCGTCTGTTCGTGTGCTCACTCAGCGGCGCTGCCAGAGAGAGGGGGAGAGACACGCGGACTAGTTGGGAGCACATAACTGTATTAATTAGCTATTGCTGATAACAGATTGCCCCAAACTAGCGACTTAACACAATGATCATTTATCTCACAGTTTCTAAGACAGGAATCTGAAAGCAGTTTTATTTGCTTGGTCAGGTTCAGGGTCCTCTGCGAGACTAGTCCAGTGGTCAGCCAGACCCGCAGTCACCTGAGGTACAGCTGGGGCAGGCTGTGCGTCTGAGCATACCCATGTGGCTGTTGGGTGGTCTCAGCCCCTCAGCAGCGGGCCCCTCTGCAGGTACTTTACAGCATGGCCGCTGGCTTGGGCCAGAGCTTACCATCTGAGAGAGCGCATGAGAGAGAGGGAGCCCTGAGACAGAAGCCACAGTCTTTTTATCACCTAACCTTTGAAGTAACATCCCATCAGTGCTGCCTGTTTACTAGAAGTGAGGGGAGAAATCTAGTGCAAACTCCAAGTTCCGGAGGTTGGAAGTCCAAGATCAAGGTGTGGGCAGGGCTGGTTTCCACTGAGGCCTCTCTTCTTCGCTCTCAGACAGCTGTCTTGTCACTGTCTCTTCACATGGCCCTGTCCCTGCCCATGTGCACAGCAGGGCTCTCTGTGTTTTCCTTGCTCCTTATGAGGACACCAGTCACATTGGATTAGAACCCACCCTAATGGCCTCACTTTAACTTAATTATCTCTTTAAAGGTCTCATCTCTGAACACAGTCACATTCTGAGGTTCCGAGGGTTAGGATTTTGACACATGGATTTGGGGGCATATGATTCAGCCCACCACACCGACTAAAGGAGCTACTGGAGGTGTTTGAGTGTTGCCTGGGACATGATGCCAGAAAGGTGCTTGTGTCACCACGGACAGTGTGAAAGGAGCAGGTAGAAAGCACATGGCCCATCTCTGAGCCACTGTCATGGAGGGACCCCCTCTACTCAGCTCCTTTTTAGACAGTGTTTAGAGTTTTGCGGTTTACGAAGCAGGTCAGAAGGAGCATGCCATCCCTTAGCGCGCCTGCAGGGGACCATGCTCTCAGGACAGCGCGATCCCAGTGAGGGTGGCTCTCCTGTCCCTGTGCCCACTTCGCCTCGCCCTGATGGTCTCGCTCTGCAAAACACTGACACACCAAGGCAGGGGGGCCTGACTGAACCCGACCTAACGTGGAATGACCCGGGAGTGCCCCCAGGTTGGAGGGGAGAGGGATGAGAACTCACACTGAGTGGGGTCTGCTCAAACAACCCACTGGTGTCGCTCAGCTGCCTCTCAGTCTGGGCATTGCCCGTCCTGCCTGGAGAAGCTGGAGGTAAACAGCAGCAAGAGTTCCAGAGGGGACACTGAGGGAGTGTGAGCCCATGGGAGACGCAGTGGTGGGACCGAGGGAGGGGCTGGGGACAGACCGGGGATGAAACCTACATCAGGCAGCTGGGGCAGCTGGGACAAAGTATTTACCTTGGTCTGGGTGGTGGGAACTACAGGGGCTTATCTCCGCCCCGTTCTGGACGTCCGAGCCCGGGATGTCCGCAGGGCTGACTCCTTTCGAGGGCTGTCGGAAGCAGATCTGTCCCAGGCCTCTTTCCTTGGCTCACAGGTGGCCATCTTCTCACTTCGTCTCTTCCCATGGTCTTCCTCTGTGTGTGCCTGCTACCTAATTTCCTCTTCCTACGAGGATGCCAGTCTCACTGGGTTAGGGCCCACCGGCGACCCTGTTTAATCTCATCACCTCTTAAAAGACCGTGTCTCCAAATAGAATCATGTTCCAGGGTGCCACAACGTATGAAGTCCCGGGGGACACGGGTCAGCCTGCCTACCACTGTCCCAGCCTCCCTGAAGCTTTAGAAACGGTCCTTGCAAAACCTCCCTTCTGAGGGCGGGGGCCCCATTGTCCGGCATGGGAACCACACAGCTTACTTGCCCTGGCGGTGGGGGTGGTGACCACCAACCCCGTAGGTCCTGGGGTGTCACTTGTTGGGGGCAGGGTGGCATTCCACACCCTGAGCAGACCAGGGGACCAGCAGCCCAGGGTGAGAGGGGGTGAGGAGCTGAGTCAGAGTGGAAGCAGGTCAGCAGTAGGGCAGGGCACCACGTGGTAGGTAGCAGGTGAGCCGTTGGGTGCATGGGGTATCCACCTTCTTGAAGCCTCAGTGGCCACCTCTGTAAAACAGATGTCAACAGTAGCTACCCTGTGGACGTGTAAGAAACGACGAGAGGATGCATGTAAAATGCCTACCTCTGGGCCTGGGGAAGGCAGGCATCCTTCAGCACTGGTTGAACGGCAAATGGCAGCCGTAATCACAACTATGTGAAATATTGAAGACACCAGCTGAGCCACCCAACCCGAGGGAGCTTTTTCACCCTGGGA
This sequence comes from Sturnira hondurensis, assembly GCF_014824575.4. Taxonomy (NCBI): domain Eukaryota; kingdom Metazoa; phylum Chordata; class Mammalia; order Chiroptera; family Phyllostomidae; genus Sturnira; species Sturnira hondurensis. The sequence goes on along the minus strand of NW_028094846.1, from coordinate 6,653,921 downwards.
AATGAAACTCCCTTTCAGGACCAGTTTCCTCTAAGAACAGCTTCATCGTGGCTGAAGCAGGGGTGAAGGTTTGAGGAGTTCTTGGGCCTCAGCCCTCGGAGTATGCCTGCTATCTGCGCCCTCGCGGCATCTACCACACCTTGGGATTGGCCTTGTGGGGACAGAGCGTTTCTAGTGTGTGACCCTGACATCCCATCGGGAAGGCATTTCACGTGGGAGGTCTTGCCTGGTTTTCATGCCCTGACTAAACATTCCTAATCACTAAAAATCCTCGCCCGCCTCCTTCTCCGTGTCCGTTTCCGTCTTCATCTCCTTCCTCTCAAGATCTGTTGCAGGATTTCATTCCCCTAATTTACTCTCTGCAAATGGACCAGCTGGAACACTGTTGCTCCACGGCTCCGTGAAAAGAGGTCGTGAGGTTTCAGCCCACTTGCTCAGCACGGGCTGCTCACTCTGCTGGCAGTGAGCTGCCCTTGCATAATGGAAGCCGGGACGTGCCTTCCCCAGGTCCAAGGTACCTTGTGCAATACCTAATCATGCAGCTTCTCATTTGTACGGGGAATTACAGTCCCCAGAACACAGCCATCCCCATCAGCTCATTTACATAAAGACTGTAAGAGACATAATACCTTTCATTTGCACAGCTCATTTTTCCATTTACCAAGTCCTCTCATATATTTTACCTAATTTATAGATAATATATGGTCATATGATACTCCAAACACATATCGATTCCTTCTGTATGAATAGGGCTATTACCAGCCATTACTAAAAAAGAACGTGGGCCGGCCGGTTCCTGTGACGCTGAGCCCCAAGAAGCAAGTCCCCTCTTCGGTTGCGATCCATCCTCAAGGCTTAATACTGTTTGAATGCAGTCTTCCAGATGCCTCTTGAACTTGGCCTTCTTAGAAAGACTTCCATCCCTTCAACCATGGGTCCAGGGTTCTGCCCTGGGCTCTGGTCGTCCGTCCATCCTGTGCAGTGCCACGGAGCCTGTTCACGAGGGCCCTGTGTGCATCCGTGCAGCTGTGGTGGGGCACCTGTTCCCCTAACTCTCCCTCGTGCCCCCCACCCACCCAGCGAGCTGGAATGGGGCCAGCACATGCCGGCTCTATGTCACAACTCTGTGACTGGTTGTTAAGCCATGGTCTGATATTTAGGAAATAATTGTAGAACTCTCCAAAAATAGCTTAAAGTGTGTCTTTCATGCCTCCAGTAGGTCCAACCCACCCTGGAGTCTTGGTAATCTTCGACGTGTCGCCCACACCCATGGTGAACTCTTTGCATCCAGACGCTCTCCCCATCTTCGCCCACACTGTTGTCTCTTGTCTTCTTGGTGACACGGTATCTCATTGTGGTTTCGATTTGCACGCCCCTGCTGATCAGTGATGCCGAGTGCCTGTCTGGGTTCAGTTTGGTTTTCCTGGAAACAGACTCTGAGCCAGAGCCGCACGCAGAGGGTTTCCTGCGGAGGACTCTTGGGAGAGAGGTCTGCAAGGAGGTGAGGAAGGTAGGATTGAGCAGAAGTAGGAGGCGACTCAAAATGTGGTTTTAACTGAGGCCTAAGCCAACCCTCCAGGGAGCCCTGGAGCTGAGAGGGCCCATCAGGGTAGTCCCAGGTTGAGGCAAGGGGCCAGGCCTCTGCATCTCTGAGAAGGACTGGAAAGGACCCCTTGTCCCACGGGGATGCTCAGTGAGGGATGCCGTTGTGAGCCGTCAGCAGCCACACGTCCTGCATGGGGGTTCTATGGGTCTGCCCTGAGAGGGGATCTGAACAGGGCGCCCCCAGTGTTCACTGTGCCAGAGGCTCCCAAACTTGGCTGCACCAGGCCAGGCAAGTGGGAGGCCCGCTTGGAACCCTGCCTAAGCCACTAGAACACCCACCCATTGCTGTTCTGCCTAGCCCTGCTCTTCTTCCTCAGCTATCAGCACTGGGCAACTATACCCTGGCTGAGACCTCGTTCAGGTGGTAACACAGGTGCTAAAAGGGAAAAGCCAGGCCAAGGGCTAGCCCGCCTTCTGCTCCGGCCCTCTCCCTGCTGGCCCTTGGAACGGGGTCAGCACCACGGCCTCCATCAGGCTTTTCTGGGGCGAGCTGCATCCCTCGCCCTGCTGCCTCCCTGCATGGAACCCTCTTTTTCTAATTTATTTTCAGCCCTGAAGCTGATCACAGAGGCAGCATCTGGTTCTCCTTCTACAACGGGGTGGCTGAGTGGAGCAGAGAAGCATAGCGGTCAAATGCAAGCTCATCCCCAAGGTCGCCCAGCAGCAGTGCAGCCTTGGTCCTGCCCTGCCTGCCTGCCTGCATGGCCTCCTCCCAGCATCCTTTGTGGTCAACACACAAGTTCTATTTACCCGCCCCACCCCACCTCCAGGGTCCTGGGGTTATGGAGTCTGCAGCGGGGTCACGGGCACCGGGCTTCGGAGCCCTCCCATGCCCATCCCCACTCAGAAATTCCACGTCCATATAAGGAAAAGAGAGGCAGGGGCGCCTGGGCCTTGTGAGACCTGCGCGCCACAGTCCAGCTTTGTCTGTGGCAGGAGCAGAGCCTGTGGCCACTCCTGGGCCACGCCATTCAATGTCCAGACACCCAAGTGGCTGGGGCGTCACAGAAGCTCAATTCTCCCCCAAGTCCTCCAGGAAGGGCTGAGCTGTTCACGAGGCCCAGGGGAGGAGAAGGCGGCCTTTGGGCCCTGCCAGCGCTCGTGCTCTGGCTTCGCTCTTGTTCCCACTCCTGTTCAAGTCTCAGTAAGGTTGAGGCTGCCGTGGGATGTCCGTCATCACCGTGTGGGGGCAGGAGAGACACACGGCAGTCGTCCGTGCAGTCGAAACTCTCTCAGAGGGCAGAAGAGGCTGCTGGGACGTGCGTGGTCACCAGGACCCTGGGCATGGTGTTTCCCAGGGTGCTTTTACTGTCTGTCAGCTGTCCTGTTGTGTGGCACTGTATTGGTGTTTGTCCAACCAGTTCAATCCTGGTTTTAAAAATTCGGTCGTAGCAGCCATGTAGCCAGTTGACCGGGAGCAGGGGAGCGGGGGAGGAAGGGCTGGGGTGGGGGGCGGAGATGACAGGTGCACTTCCCGCTAAGAGACCCCACGAGAAGTGCAGGTTCTGCCTTCAGCCCAAACCAACATCTGCATTATCCTGCCCTGGCAGGACTTCTAGGGCCCGTCAGTCAGGACACCGAAGGCGTCTGATGGCTGTTCGGGATGCTCTGGCCGAGCCATGCTGGGAGGTCATTCACTTGGTTCGGAGCCTCACACAGAGGAAGACCCTCAGAGAATGAAGCTCTGTGGGGATGTGACTGGAGGCTGTCCCACCTGCTGGGACCGTGGGACTGCGGCACAAGGTCTGGGGGCTCCCCGAATGCAGGGCGTGAGGGGAGATGAGCATGGGCAGCAGATAAAAGTCATTCATAAATCCGAACCTGAGCCGGGGTACAGGGGAAGCAAAGACACCTGCCGAGGATCAGGGCGAAGGCAAGTCAGCGTCACCCCTCACTCTTCATCGCCGTGTGGAGAGCTGGTTCTGCCGTTTGACAGTGTGGCCCGTGGAGCTGTGCCAGCCCCGTGTCTAAATACTCAGACATGTTGGTTATTGTTCCTGTAATTATTATTATTATTCGTCATGAAGCGTCCTTTCCTTTGTTATTTTTAACTGGAGGGGAAGACAGTGCCATTCTCAATTTCTCCTCCAAAGACAGTGTTTTATGCCTGGTCTGTACATATTTGGAAAGGAGAAGGCAACAACAAAAACAAACCCAGAACCCAAACACGTGGGCTCCTGCCACATCGAGGGGGCTCCTGCTCGGTGTCAGCCTCGAAGGAGCCAGAATCCAAGGCCAAGTCCCCAGTGGTGTGTCAGCTTTTGCAGATTTCACCTCTGCTGTACACTTCCTCTGCTGCTGTTTTCCCTTCTAATTGTGATCAAATGACCTCGTCACACAACAGAAGGCTGAGCAGACGGAGTTTAATACTGTCGTCAAACGCACCCTACCGACCACCATGTTCTTACAGCACGGATCAATACGTGGTGGCCCTGGTGGGTCTCTGTGCTGCGTGGCCAGTGGCCACCTTGTAGGCAGTCCCCCAAAGTCAGGGCTCAGAGCGCGACTCTCCTGCCAGCTCCTCCCTGTACTCGGCCGGCCCTCCAGCATCCACGTCGTCCCCCTCAGCAGTTTCTCTGGCACCGTGTCCCTTCTGGGCGTGGAGTCCAGCAAACACAGGGAGCATCCCTGCCTTGAGCAGAACACAAGAACCGCAGGGTTGAAGAGGACCATCACCCTGGGGTGACACGAGGTGCTGGACCGAGTAGACACCCCCAACAGAGCCCATTTGGCACCCTCGTAGCCGCCCAGTGGGGGTGGTCCTCATCGGCCTACAGTTGTCCTCCTTAGGAAGTCTGGGGGTCTGCAGCTCCCCTACCCCCTACCTATGGCCGCACCATCCCTTGGTCCTTGGAGCTCTCTGCACCCACGTGGCAGATGCAGACAAGAGGAGGAAGGGTGCACCTCTGCACCCGCTGGGCCTGGATGTGACACCCATCACTCAGGCCTCTCTCCCACCAGGGAGAGCCTACCCTGGAAGCAAGGGGACTGGAAACCATAGCCCAAGGGGAGGCAGCCACTCCCTAGTTGCATGGTATAGAGGGGTAGTCAGCCTTCTCTGCTGCAGGCATTTTGCAAGACTCAAGCAGGGCCCGCCTGGTTTAAATACTAGTGCTTCTCACCTAACAGGAGCCCTGAGGATTTCCGGGGACTGGTTAACGCACCGACGAGGGACTAGGGCAGAGAACATGCGTGAGCCACAGGGAGCCCAGGGGTATGTGTGTTTGCAAAAGTGGGAGCCCGTTTCTCCCACAAGACCCCCAGCCCCCAGCCAGCAGTGGCCCCAGCCTCTGGGACCTGGGCTCGGGACACCTGAGAAACACAGAGACCTGTGAGATCTCCCTCGACAGCCAGTCCTTGGTCTGAAGATACCGTTTTCCCAAAGGAAGCAATCACTGTTTCCCAGCCACCTGGATACCTGGTCATGCTCCAGTACAAATGGCAGGTTTTCTGAACTAGTTAATTCAAAATCCGTTCTTGCTGGCCCCTTGCTTTTCAAATGTATGACATTTTCTGGAATCGACACTGAGACAAGGGGCAACGGGGCAGGCAGTGGATCAGAGGCATCCCAGGAACCAGCCTTCCACTCCCATAGTCCTGAAACCGAGGCAGAGTGAAGGAAAGAAGCAGGGTGGGGGTGGGGGTGCTGGTTGTAAAGTGTGTGTACTGGAAAATTAGATTTTAAGTGTTTTGGTTTGTTTTTTTTTCCTGAACGACTCTTGAACTAGGAAGAAAAAGAATGTGTAGGCAGCCATACAATCAGGCTCATGATTAAGTTTAGAAAAGGGTGGGGCGGGGGTCCTTCTGATGTTCTCTTGGAGTTGCCCCCATACCACCCTTGGCTTAGGTTAAGTGTGACGGGAAGCCCAGGAGCTGTGACAGGCAGGCAGCATAGGGCTGCGGCTCCACCACCCACCAGTTGCACAACCGTGAGAGTCACACGACCCTACTGCGCCTCCGTTCCCTTTCCCGCCAACATCAGACATAACCTTCCTCGAAGTGTGGCTCTAAGTGTTCAGTGTGTCAATATTTGTAAAATGTTTATGCTCAGAGCACCGCGAGCCCCGTACACATGGGCATCAGATTTAAAAGCTGGGTGGAAACCCCCACGTCCCCCGAGTCCAGTCCGTGCGAACCCTGAGCCTCAGTTTCTTGTTTGTAAAATGAGGCTCATTTCTCTGCCTCTCCTCGAATAACCTCACAGGTGGTGAGATTCTCTGAGCCTTGTACGTGGACATGCCCGCCCAGGGCCTGGCACAGAACTGGCAGTTAATAAATGCTAAGTGCTACCTCGAGCTGAGTGTTTAAAGTATTCCCACATCCCGGTAAGAGAGAAAATGAGAGACTCCGGTCGGTGGTGCCAGGGACACCCCTGTGCGCGGCAGCCCCGAGTCGCCGTGGAGAGAGTGTGCCAGCCCACACCCTCACTTTTACTTGCTTCACAGAACAGGCGGCCGCGAGCGCCGAGCTCCCACCCAAGGGAATCAGAGAGGCACTTGGCACACATCCACGCACATTGGCAGGGTGGGGAGACAAGGCCAAGCGGGGACACCTGGCGAAAGGTAGTTAAGCAGTGAGGTGGATTGGGATGTGGCTCCCGCACACTTCGGTGGCGGGTGTGATGGAGCTGGGAAATAGCATGGAGGCGCAAGGATCGCTGAGAATCAGAGCTGGAAAAACACAAGCCTTTCTATTTTAATAGCAAGAAAACCCATGAGAACACCAACTTCTCTGTATAGGAAAACAAGGCAAAGTCTTCCTGAGGTCAATCCCAAAACGCGTTGATGAGGGTGGACGGTGACGTCACCCAGCACACGCCCTGTGAAGTGTAATCCAGTGACCCAGGGACAGGGTCTGGGAAGTGACAAGAGGTCATACTCAGGGACTGAAGCAAGACTTCTTCATTCTGCTCTTCTTCCTGAATAGGTAAAGGGGAAAAAAGACACAGTTTGGGTGTGTGAGGGTTAATGTGACTGCCTGAGTCTCAGGACAGCATAAATGGCACTAGGATGTCATGATTGTCCCGTGGTCTCGACGTACGACTTCGGTCAGCCAGCCAGTGTGCAGTGCTCGGGGAATGCATCCCAGCGATAGCAGTGGGGTGGACGGGGCTTGGCCCTGAGTCTAGCGTTGGAGAAATATGTCCTCAGTGATCTCAACAACATCTTGTTCCCCGGCGTGTCCGAGCGCTGGATGGCAGGAATCACCTTTTATATCGTTGTGTCCTGAGAACGCCTTCATTCATTCACTCAACAAACATTCAGTCAGCGCTTACTCTGCGTAACCCGGCAGCATGCAAGCACCAAAACTGAACACAGGCATGCGACGGGATCCCTGCCCTTCAGAAACCCCTGGTCTGGCCAGAGAGGCAGATGACAAACGTTCAGTGACGTGGTCTGGGTGCTGACACATTCCACTCTGGGGTGCAGTGGGGGCAGAGGTCTAGAAAGGAAGCCCAGAAAACCTCGGTGAGGTTACCTTGACCTTCATAAAAAGTGATGAGTGGATGTTTGCCTGTGTGATTGGATACTTAGAGTTCAATGTGTTTACATGTGTGAGAAAGAGGAAGAGAGGGAGAAAGAGAGAGAAGGACGAGGAGGAAGAGACAGAGGAGGAGGACACTGGGTAATTTGGGAAGTCTCAGGCCGTTCAGGAGCTTGCTTGCCTTTGCTTCATCCATCCAGGGCTTTTCCTGGACTGGAGGAGGCAGGTGATGGGCCTGGGCCCTCCAAGGATGTTATGGATTCATTTCCCCGCAAATGCACAGGTTGAGGCCCTAATCCCCAGTGTAACGGTGATGGGAGACAGGGCCTGTGGGAATAATCAGGGTTAGCTGAGGTCGTGAGGGTAGGTAGGGTCTTCATTAGTGCCCTTTTAAGAAAAGTCACCAGAGAGGACTCATCTTCCCCCTGGCCTGGCCCCGTGTGGGTCACTGACCAGGCAATTCGTAAACAGTCATTGAATCAACGAAGGAACTTGTGCAAGGATGGGGGAGGAATGAGTGCGTGCATTCAGCTGTGTGTCAGAAGTGAAAGCCGAAGACAGCACGGGACCTGATCGGGGCCAAGTGCAGGAGGAGATTGCGCCTAAGACATCCTGTCGGACTGTCTCAGCTCCTCTGAAGTAGGAGGGAGCAGGCTGGCCACAGGCAAGAGCCTCCCGGTTGCGAGATGTTCTGGCTCTGAGCTCAGGGAGTCCCTCCCTCCACTCATCTGTCCTGAGAAAGAAGCCGGATGGTCCTCTGCCTGATGTTATCGAGGCTTTGGACAGACTCAGTCGGGATTCCCGGGTTTCGGTGGCAAAGGTGGAACGGACACATGGCATGTAATCCTTAACAGAAGAGAGCCAGTGGATCACCAGCGGGCCCTTAAAGAGCCACAGGACTTTTTAGCATTCAGTACCTAGCCAGACATATAAGTACAAAGGTGATAAACAGACGGCCATGTGGCTAGCATCAGACACCTGCTTGTTCTATAGGTCATCCTCGGCCGGGCAGCCAGCAGATGCCCTCCATAAACCATCCTCGCCAGCTGACAGGTGGCCTCTGTGGCCAGAAGGCTCCACGCGCCCCAACCCTGCTCCCCCCACCAAGCAAATGAGAAATCAATGCTTCTCTGCTCAGGCCAAGCTTTCCTGGTCACTGTGCTACTGAAGTTACAGCTGCGCCGTCTCCACCAGTGGTGGGGAATCAGCTCCCACCCCAGATTAACATTCAGGCGGAGGCCCTGGTGATGAATATTTTAATATAATGTTTACTGTTTACCCACACGAATGGAAAGAACTTGCATCTGCCAGTGCCACCTGTGCCCATAGAACTGCAGCCCAAACAGCGGCATCCCCAGAGAGCCCAGCTGTGTGCTGGAGCCAGGGGGTGGCTGGAGGCAGAGGCGAGGACGGAGAGGGCGGGGGAGGCCCCGGAGGAAGGAGGGAGGGCAAGCACAGACCCAGCAGGAAGGGACCCGAGCCAGCATGGGAAAGAGGGAGGAAGAAGCAGGGGGAGCCGCTGACGACGAAGCAACACTGAGGTTAGCGGGGAGAGCCTTGGAGAAGAGAGCACGGGGTCCCTCCCCCCTGGGGACGGTGTCCGACTCTGGTGTCCAGAGCTGGTCTCGGCTGAGTGGGAGACTCTTTCAAGTTGGTGTGTCTGTCTGTGGCCACACAGCCGCAGGGACTCCCTGGGGGACAGCGAGCGTTCTCCCCGCCAGCCCAGTCGCTGGCTTCAGTGCCCTGATTTGGTGGGACCACCTGTCCCCAGGCCCCAAGCCCAAGCGTATCTTCTCTAGTGGGAAAGCAGGGATAGAGCTGGAGGACTGACTGGGAGCTGGGAATGGAAAGGCTCATTCACAAGCTTTAGTGCAGTCTTTGTGGTTTGGGGAGGGTCCGGAAGGGGGTGGGGCCTGGCAGAGGCTGTCCCAGGGCCGGACAGGCTGCCATCCCTTCCTCCATGAAGGCTGGTGGATGGGGCACAGCCACCTGCTGGGGTGGGGGATCTGCCGTAGAGAGCGCCAGGCCTCTTCCGATGGCCTGAGACTCACGGGCTGCCTATTCGCAGCAGCCCCCTGCTATGTGAGCAGCTTGGTGCTCCAAGGAATCCTCTTTCCTGAAGAAGCTTCTTCTGAAACTTCTCTGGTTTTGTGTTTACTTGGCCATCTTTCTGTTCCCTTGCATCTTGCTCTCTTCCTTGGTTACCCTTTGGATTACGGTTGATCCCTGACAGGATGTGGCTTCATGGTTTCTCTACAATGCACGGAGACCCAGGCTCCCTTCCTTGCAGAGACTGCCAGGTGTTTTTCGGGGAGCGAGGCACAGCTATGGGGCGTGAGAGAGAGGCACCTGCTTCCTCACGGGCACAGTGGAGAACAGTGTGGTACCCGCAGTGTGCCAGGCCCATTCTCCCCCCCCCCCCCCCCGTTTTCCTCCTCTTGCTGCTGCGCCGCTGGGCGACCACTCGCCGCCGGGGTCCATCCCCACCCCCCAACAGCCTCCGCCCTCCCCCCCCAGGATCCAAAAAAGCCCTAATAATATCCATTGCACTCCTGGGAGCCCATATGTAGGAACAGATTTTGTTTTCAACGTTTTAACAGAAAATGTTTTAAATTCATAAAAATAGAGAGAGTTGTCAATGAACCCCATGTACCAACCACTTGTCTATAAAAATCTCCAGCAGTGCATCTCTCTTGTTCCCTGCATAACTGGCACTCCCCTCACACCCCCACATCCCCCACACCCCCCACACCCCTGCACACCCCACACCCTCTCACACCCCCACACATCCCCTCACACTCTACACATTCTCATATACCCTCACACCCCCCTCATACCCCCACACCCCCACACATGCACCTATATCCCCCCACACATCTCCACACCCCCCCTCATACCCCCTCACACACCTATACACCCCACACACCACCCTACATACCCGGCACTCACCCCCACACCCACACACCCACACACCCACTTGGGATTTTTTTTTAAGAAATCCCATTTGACCGTGTCCGTCCGCCCGCCCCCGAGCATGCGTAGGAGCAGCCTGGCCAGCAAGCTCACTCTCAGGACCGTCTCCAGCCCCAGGAGCCGGCTCAGGCCTTGGCACACACCTGCCTTGGAGAACGGAAGCACCTATATCTCATCATCTCGCCCAAACTGTCGGCTCAGAAAACCATTCGTAGAAACAAATCAGCGCCCGCAGCTCACGGACAGCTTTATCCAAGGCCTGAGGCAATTCCCCGTCTTTCTCCCCAGAAGAAATCATTTTGTAAGCGTCAGCCTATCAGGAATCACACCTGCGTGCCAGCTGCGCACGGCGCTGTGTGAACAACTGCCCGTCCATCTGCAGATCTGTCTGCACAGGCAGACGTGCACGCCGACGTCAGACGACTCCTGTAACTGACGGCGGACCCGCCGCTGCCGCGCTCAGAAGCAGCAGACCAAACAAGCATGGGCTTTCTCCCGAGGGACAAACCGAGAACTACATGTTCCCGCCTTCTCCTGGATTCGATGAGATCCGTTTGTTCAGTGGGCAGCAACGCAGATTGGTTCTGAAGACGGTCGCTAGGTGGCCTGGCTTTGCCCTTGGCCCATGGCCCACAATGAGTAACCTTCCTTTATGCAACTTCTAGACAACCCGTAGAACCAACTGTCAGAGAGTTTGTAGTGTAAATGCCTGGGCCTGGAAATTTAGACAGAATTATATTGATGCCGGTGTTATGGTACAAGTTGTATTATTTAAACTTGGCCTGAATGCATGTGCTAACTTCTGAGATACTGGGCAGTTACTGGGCTGCACTGGGATTCTGTTTTCTCATTTCTGAAAAGGGATACATCACCAGAGGTCAGTCTCCCTCACTGGTAAACTGGAAAGAAGCCAGGAGATGGAATGCTAGAAGGATCTTATGAGAAGAACAGGCAATTAATGGACGTTTGAATTCATTGTTTTCATAAGGAAGCCACATATTATGGATTGAAAAGGTATAGTTCTTTTTGGTTGACATTAGAAAAAAGATTTACGTGTGTGTGTGTGTGTGTGTGTGTAATTTCAACTTTTTGAAGAACGCAAGCGACAACAGATAGGAAGATCTTACAAAAATATTAGCACCTGAATGGCGAGCGTTATTAAAAATTAACCCTGTTAAGCACCGAGGGCACTTGGCCACCATCAGCAGTTTCTGAGGAATGTTCAGAAAAATCAAATAATTAGCAAGTGCCTCTTGAGCTTCTGTGCGTGCGAGTCTCCCACGGTAATGAGACAAGACGAGACAACAGGCCAGGGAATGGGGCCACATGGTCTCCCCTCCTCTTTTTGCTCCCTAAGTTGAACGCCAGTCGACTCAGGGTTCCATCGGATCAGCAGCCATGATTTATGTGGGAGGTGGGACAAGCATGTTCTTTGCGCAGGCCCCGAAAGGGACCATAGGAACCCTCAGCTCTTCCAGCCTCTGCCTGCAGGGGATAACAGTCATGCTTGGCATGATGGCAGAGTCTCAGGACTGCCTGAATTGCCATATTTTGCTCTGTATAATGCGCATCCTTACTTTTCCCTCAAATATTTGGGGCAAAAAGTGTGCATTGTACACGGCAAAATACGGTGCTCAGAAGTAGAATTGGCCTTTGTGAGCAAGGTGGAAGGGAGGAACATTGGGCCGGAATTCTTCAGGAGGTTCTGGCGGTTTCCGGTTCATCCGGGGTGACCTTGGACAGCTTAACTCTCTCCCAGGGTGGCCCCGCTTGCCTGTGTATTCATTGAGGGTCATCACATCACTTCCTACCACTTTCAGTGTTGACAGGGGTCTAAAATGTGTGTGAAGATGTCAACAAATACATGAATAAGGTCATCCGTGGCGTCCTAGGACTGTGACGCATTACGCCGCTGCACTGGGTTTTATTCGCCTTCCCCGGGAGAATTGACATTCTCTTGTAGGGTCAAATCTTGTTAACTCTGAACATCCTTTGTCCTCAGGATTCCTGTTCCCTTACCCTGACTTTTCCATCTTTTTTGGCTCTTTCTCAAGGTAGAGGCAGCTTTTTGTCCCACATCCTCCCCAGAAGGGATAGGTCCTTGCCCCATCTCCCCTTTGGGGGACTGGCAAATGTGTTCTCTTTTCATCCCCTGTCCCTCATGTACCCTGACAGCTTTTTATAGTGGCAAGGGATTCTGGGAGTTTCATCTTCTTGCGTTTTCTTGAGAGACATGTGCGCCGGCCCATGCCAGAACTTCTGTGGTGGCTGGGGATCCCTAGTCAGTGCCCTGATCAAGTGACTTCCTTGGAAGGAGATGCCTGGGGAGCATCTGAAGCTGCTCAACGTTCCTCCAAGGACCACACAAGGCCTCTGAGGACGCCCTGCCCAGCTCCCCTGAAATCAGTTTCCCAGCCCAGCAGAGAAACTGGGTGGGGTTGTATTGCATCTGTTCCCCTCCACTGCCCTTCCCTGGGTTCCCGAATCACATCTGGCTTCTAGTGCTTTCTTCCAACCAGCATCTCATCCTCAGTGGCAGTCCTTTTAAAAAATGCAATTTCTTTCTCCTGCCTTCTTTTCCCCACCCATTAAAAAAAAACAGTTTCTGGGAATTTTCAAATTCTGACATCACACGAAAACGTCTTTGTTCTGCAAAGCACTCACTCTCAATGCCTAATGTGTCTCTCAGCACCATTACTGCGTCACGGCACTGAGCGCGCCGCATGCAGCCGAGTGTATAGATCTCTCATTTGCTGGCTGCTTCTCACAACAGCCGGGAAGTTCATCCTTCGAGAAGTTTCAGTGCGTTTGGCTCCTGTAATCGAGCATCTTGCTTTTCATCTGTTGCATTGTTCCCAGCCAGTTAATTCATTCCTACCTTCTACTAATAAGTACGGAGTAGCAGGCTGGATTCTCACCTCTCAGTGTACCTTTCGGTTCACGTGTCTTTTTTGTCCTGCTCCAGGTGCACAGAGTTGCTGTTCTGTGCTGAGTAAACTTTAATCAGCATTTTCCTTCTCAGCCCATGGTAGCCTATAAGCTTCTGGTTCAGGCAATTCATTCTATCTTTTTAAATTTAATAAGGCACAAGTTGGATGGTCATTAAGGGTCTCCTGTTGTGCGTGAAGAACCGAAAATAAACATGGATAAAATTAACTCTGGTTCATTATGTTCAACAAGCAAAGTTTCACTCCTGCCAGTTGTCATAGCGAGGCCCACAACGAGGGAAGAGCCGTTTCTCTCTCCTCCGATTTCCCGAATCCACGTGACAGCAGTAAGACCACAGGTAAATAGCAGGTCCGATCTAGCGGCTGATTAAATCCCCACAGTGCGACGGGGTGGACTTCAACCGCTTACTCCTCTGGGACCTACAGATGAGAGAGAAGGAAAACTGTCCCTGCCCTGGGAGAATTCAGAGTGATGTGCCTGGGAAATGATGGACGGACCCCTTAACAAGGGTACGGACCGAATGTGATGCCCCCTGGGGCGGGGGTGTGGTCAGCAAAGCACAGTGTCTCCAGAGGCGTCACAGAGCAGGTAACAGACCCCTGGGCACTCTGTGGGTGGCTCTGCTACAGAGGAATGCCAGGCAGAGCAGATGGGGCCCTGACGCCTGGCAGGCAGACACGCAGGGACAGTGCCTCGTGGACAAAGGCGCGTGCTGGACCCTGGAGAAGGGTTCCTCTGCTTTCCCAGGTTCCCGTGCGGGCAACCGTAGCATCGGTGGGAGCCACAGCATCGTCTGGAATATGGCCTTCTGGTGGTGCTCAGATTCACTAAAAAGCAAAGCTCAACGTTTAGCCAGTGGTCAGTCCCCCCAACTCCCCCTGCCACCATCCTCTGCCCCAGAGCCACCCACAGGGGCCGTGTCTGACAGGGCAGGTTTCCGGTCTGATCCTCAGGTGGAGGCCCCCACAGCTCCAGTCACTCTAGGGCTGCGGGCCATCCAACCTTCTCTCCAAGCCGGGAAAGCAACTCCTTCTCTGTGCCTGACCACCCCTCCCCCATGAAGGGCTAAGTGCAGGAAGGAAGCACATTGAAATGCACCAGCCAGCCTCACTCCCACAGTCAACCTTTAGGATAACAGAACATTCCACACCCCAGGCTTTCCCTTCAAGGATTCGTCGAAGTTGGGAAAATGTTAACAGTGGCCTCTACTGTCCAGACGTGGTATTACTGTGTACTTAAATCTTGTCTAGATATTTTCATATCATTTGTCCACTCATTCATTCAGTCACCCATTTCTCACTAAGCATTTATTGAGCATTTACTATATGTCCGGCTAGTAAGATAACAGGAGTCCAGGGGAACAAGGGTGAAAGCCTCAGTCCCCTTTCCCTAACCTCAACTTTTCTCACTCACTGCTCCAGCTGCAGTCTGCTGCGACAGCGCATAGCGTTTCAGTTCCAGACCACAGATTGCTTTTTGGTAGTCATTAACACTTTAGCACAAATTAGTTTGCTCTATCAGAAAGCATCCTTAGGTCAAATACCTAGAGAGCCGAGTAAGTGTGGATTAATAAGAAGCCAAAATGCGGTCCAGGAGACCACTGGGAAGGGCCATGCAATGAGACCCAGGGGTCTTGAGGAAGAGAATTCAGGGCTTTGGGCGCCTGGAGGAAAGAGAAAGGTCAGAGAGAAGGCAGTGGAAGCGGTGGCTTTGGAGGGTGTGTTCTGGGTCCAGATCTGGCCTCCTACGGACTAGCCTTTGATTTCAGGTGAGCTTTTAATCTCTCCAAACCTCCCTCCAAATTCCTCCTACAGTTCTGTGGGGATTCAGCTACACGGTGCTTTGTAAAGAAGGAGCACAGTGCCAGGCAGGCCTGGTGTAAATGTGTAGACACTGAGTAAATGTCAGTCGTTCTGACTTGCGGGGAGGAGGGGGGAGGCTGTGGAGCAGTGGGGACAAACTCCTGTTCCCAGTTGGACTGAGTCCAGCCTTCCCTGTACTCGGGCGTCCTCCAGCCCAGGGCTGGTGCCGCTTTCTCAGTGGTAGACGGCTCTCCTTGCAGAGCGCCACCTTGGGGCACATCGGAGCTCCGGGCCTTGCAGCTGGAGGACGTGGAGCCCAGGGTGGTCCCAAGACCTGCGGGAGCAGCTCCGCGGGCTCACCGTCCATCTGGGGCTGCGATGTGGAGGCTAAGGGAAAGCCTTCGTGGGGACTCGACCCAAATTTAGCATGTGCCTGCAGATGGGTCGCTAGGGCTGTTCCCGGCCGTTCCTCCCTCTGCTCCTCCTCCTGCCTGGCTAGTGTCGCCACCTGTCCTTGCTCCTTTTCAGGAACTGAAGACAGGAGCTACTTCCTGGGGGGGTCTAAAGCCCCCTCGTCTTCACCCAGAGTCTGACTGCAGTCCTGTTCCTGGAGATTGGAAGTAGATTTGTCAGTGGTTAGGCGTCTTCCAAAATTAGCACGCCTCATTAGCTTGACTCAGAGATAACTGGAACAGTGCAGCCACCCGCTGAAGCTGGGAGGGTTTTCCAAGGAACCCACCAGCCCCAAGGCGCAGCGGAGGGAAGCCTGAGGTCCGTGGAGCTCCAGCCTCAGGTCCCCAGCTTGGAGCTCAGTGATCTGCTTACTCAGTGAGGGGCCAGGTGGTGCTGTTACGGGAACTTGGCCTTGAGAATGGTGTGTAGGCAAATCCAAATACCAACCTCGGGAACTCTGGCTGCCAAGTTCAGCCAGGAGACTCAGGTGTGACGGGCGCTGGCTGGCCCATCGAAAGCTGAGGGAAATTGGGGGCGGCGGCCTGAGGTACTGAGTCACCGAGATTGTAATTCTTGGGAAGGAGAAGATGAGGAATAGTCTGACCACTTTGAGGGTCCCCGTGGGAGGAGCCCAAGGCCATAATGTAGGAGGAGTTGAAGCTAGGTGGGTGCATGTAAAATACTGACTTGGGGGGAATCTCTTCAGGGGGTCCCCAGGAGAGGCCTTCTGAATGTGGCCCGATCCAGTGCTAGAAAAATAGTCTCCCCCAGTTCCTCAAGGAACCCAAAGAGTTTTACCATCAGCACAGAGAGCATCCTTTCTACAGCCAAGAGTGGCAGCCGGCAGCCACCTGGGAGATCAGAGCCTCCGGGTGGGGTGACGCCTTGCCGGGGGTTGAGAACACACGGTCCAGAGTTCTAGTCCCAGCTCCACCTGGTCTGTGATCTCAAACCCGTGTTTTAACTCTTTTGAACTTTAATTTCCTCACCTGCCAAATGGGGATAACAGCATCAGTGAATGAAACACTGTGCGTAAAGGGGTTGGCCCAAGGTGAACACTAGAAGGACACAGGCTGTTGCAGCCCAGGGGCCCCCAGATGCTCTAGCCTGGGACCCCAACACCAAGGGCTGTTTTCTTCTTCTACTGTCTGCGTCTGCGCAGCAGGAGCCCCGGTGGCCTTGCTGCTGACATTCTCGAGAGGGACCCTACCAGAGCATGCTGACAGGTAAAGGCAAGTGCCCAAAAAGCAAGGCAGGGGCCCTAGTGCTGGGAAGCAGCCACAAAGCGGAGCACCAGCAAGGCCCTCGGATGCCCTTTTCCAAGGCGGTGGGGAACTTTAGCCTGGGTATGGGTCTCCTTCCACCCTTTCTTAAGTCCTTCACCCTGGTGGCTGCTGGAAGGAACATGCACACAGTGGGTCTTTTTAAATGGAGGTGTCCTGTGTCCCCAAAGGGTGGGGGTCTGGACAGAATCCACGTTTCAGACACAAAGATGAACACCAGGGTTGAATCAACACCACCTGTTGAAACAACCCGCAAAGGGAACCGAGCGTTTACGAAGTGCGGCGTCAGACGCAGGGACGGAGGCCCTGAGGGTGGGCCCGGGGTCGGACCTCGGGCTGGGATTTGCAGCGGCCTCTGTTCGTGCCCTCTGGGGCACTCCGCCTCCTTCCCAGAGTCACGAGACTGGGCTTTAAAGAAGAGCAGGTCCTGAAGCAGCAGATAACTTTGTGCCCCCTCTTCTCTCCCTTCTTCTCTTCCACTCGGGCCGATATCGCTGTGTGTGGACAGTGCACGAACGCACATTGAAGGCTGGTGCGAGTTCTCCCACCCGCACCTGCGATGGACGGTGTGTAAATTAAATGGGGACTTTCCAATTATCCACTCTGAAGAGAATTGCCAGCGAAGTAACAAATTCAAGAGAGCAATTACACATACCCCTAAATGGTCTATTTTTACCGTGAGGCCAGAATACGGGCCCTCCATCAGCAGCACACTTAATTTCCCCATTATGCGTTGCGATCACTAATACTCGAGTGAATTTGCATTCTCCGAGCACCCGGCAGGTGACAGCTTAGGCAGCCAGCCATCCAGAAGCATCCTGGGTGGCGGAAGAAGCTGGCTGGAGATGACATCCCAGCTCCGCAAAGACCCGCATTTAAATGCCGTTTCCCCACCATTGAAGGGGACCAAGGCTGGGGGACGTTGGAGGAGGAGGGAGAGAAGCATATGGGAAATGACAGGGGCAGACAACTTCCAACAGCTCCTCCCAACCCCAAGTTTGCATAAGAACTGCCACCTGCCACCTGCGTTTCCTCCAGGCCTTCCCTCTCTTTCCTCAGATGCACCACGTGCTGACTGGCCCTCGCAGATTCCCGAGCCAGCGGCATCTTTCCCGGCCTTGTATTTGTATGATTCCTGGTGTGCGGGCTTGTCTATTTGTCATTCGATGGTGCTCTCCACGGGGCAGGGAGCCGGGTTCCCATTCATCGGCCAGGCGCTGTGTACGTCCAGCATTTTAGAAACATACAAACAGACAAGAAAATGGCCAACTCCTGAGATAAGCAGTTGACACCGAAAGCCACACGTAGATGCCATCGCAATGAGAGGCAAAAGCGCAGCCCCGCACGTGGGGTTCCGTTCCAGGAAGCAGGCTCTTCAAAGAGATAAATGTTACAACCCAGAGAATCTCACCGGCAAAAATATTCTGAGCAGGTTCCTCGGAGGATGTGCGGAACATACAAAAACAGCCTGTCTCCTTTCACGCTGGAGCTAGAAAAGAAAATGTTATTAGTGGGAATGACATATGTGAGCTTCACTGTGAATAAATACACACTGTCTCTCTATATTATATGCATAATAATAACACCTCCGGTCTGTATGCTGCTTTCCTTCCAAGAACCGAAAGTGATCCATGGTTATTGCTACCTCATCTATCCTTGCAGACTTTTTTCACTTACATTTCACTAGTGCATTACTAAAATATGGAAACATTTAAGAGCCATTCTTTTGGTGTTGCGGTCCTTAAAATGCAGTTAGGGGAAACAGCCTTTCTGTAGGGCCCTGCACTGGATTCACAGGCCTGGGGAGCTGATGCCTGCCGGGCGGCTTTATGAGTTTTTAAAAACCAACAGTCCTGATCAGCTCCCCGGCCCCCACCCTGAGCTCCTCAGGAGTTCAAATTCCCGAAAGGGTCACCATTTGGGGTTCATATTGTATGTCAGGTCATCGGTCTTAGTTTTCAGAGGAAGGGGCACACCCAAAGCCCTGTTACCTGCTAATTCTTTTTGCAGAAGTCAGTCAGCAGGTAAATTCATTTACCTTTCCAGCAAGACTGGAAGGGACTTTTCAGTTGGAGACTAGTGGTCATTTGATGGGGAGGTATGACTTTGGGGGGCTGGGAGGCAGTGTGGGATGTGAATCGTTTCAGAGGTCTCCAAGGAGGGTGCCACTCAGAGACAGGTCCTGGAAGGTCACTAAGTGCCATGAGGACACAGGACCGTGCTCGGGGAAGTCAAGGTAGGGACTCCATGAAAAGAAGTCAAGCCATGGACTGAGCATTTGATCCCCAAAGCAAAACCTCCTCTGTTCAGGGTTCTGAGTTAGGGAAGCCCTGGCTACTCCATCCTCTGGGTGGTCTTATGAATCAGACCATTTTACAGATGTGTAAACTGATGCTCAGAGACTGTGATTTTCCTGAGATCATCGTGTACCCCTGTCACGGCACATGCTTGCTTCTTGACCCTGGGACACAGCTACTGGCCACCCAGGGCTCTCATCTGTTGTCCCTGATGGCGAGACAACGTCGTGAGCACAGGACAGCAGGCCACCAAGCTGAGGGTGCTGTCGAATTTATGGGTGCACAAGCAACATGGCACCACTTTGCTTGTCCCCCCGGGCTGTATGGGGTCTTCCTGTCCAGGTCTCCTCGCTACCACAGGGCCTCTGCTTCAATGACCTTCATGCCCGCTCTGGCTGCAGAGCTAGCTTCCTCCTTAAAATATCGTTTTGTTATAGTTTTGCTATTGAAGTTTAGAGGGACAACCAGATACTCGGGGGGGAAATGCCAATTTTAGTCCTTAGGCGATTTCAAATTTCTGATTATTTATTGGACTTTTCTGTGTATTGATTGATAGTAAACAAGTAAGCTGGACAGGAACAGATTTTCTCTTCTCATCCAGGAGAAGAACTGGCTGGTTTGGCAGCTGCGAATTCTATCAGGACAGTAAGATTATCAGGACTATTCTATCAGGACAGAGAGACTTTGGAAGACGAACATGAATTCCCCAGAGGAGAAAAGAGAAGGAAAAGAATATTCCTGGGCACATGCACACACAGGCTGAGCGTGTGCGAAGGCTCAGTGGCAATGACCCAGAACTGCATATTCCTAGAACTGGAAGCATTCTTGCCTCTGTGTAACATAAAGTAACAGGACATAAAACCAGAGAAGTAGCCTAAGGATCAGATTATAGGAGAGTCTCCTCTCTCTCTCTCTCTCTCTCTCTCTCTCTGTCTCTCTGTCTCTCTGTCTCTCTGTCTCTCTGTCTCTCTGTCTCTCTGTCTCTGTCTCATGCCAAAGAGCTACATTGTATCCCTCTCGACCTCGACAAGCTAGCATGTCTACAACACTTGGCAGGTCACTTGGTGCCGCTCACCGACACCCACGGACCTCCTTCCTAAGCCCTTAGGTAATGGAGGCAATAAGTAGAAATGTGCCATGGGTTTTAAAATTTAGCTTTGACAGAATGGCGGGAGAGCAGCCAGTGCAGGGGAGATGCAAGGATGATGCCCCTGAAACAGAGAGGATGTTGGGGGGAGTCTAGAGGAGAGTACTCGAGGAGCCGGGGGAAGGGAGGAGCTGGGGGGCACTGCGGCGTGGACAGGACTGGGCAAGTCCAAGATAAAGAGCTCCCTGCCCTGGGCATCCTGTTCTGTTACTGCATAGACTCCTCACCTTGAGCGGAGCTGCTCGCTCACTTAACACACACAGCCGCCTCTCCACGTGCCAGGCATTGCTCTAAGCATGTGAAAAATAGTAACGAGTCTCATCCCACAGAGGTGGGGCTGCTGTGACTCCCACTTCACAGGTGGAGAGCTACGGCTTGGAGGGTCACATGGTAGGTGCAGGCGGAGCGGCGTTCTGTGCTCTCATGGCTGTGCTGTGCCACTTGCTCCCGCGGGTTCCCAGCATTCAACCGGCACGGACCGAGCGCCCGTCTGCCTGCCCATCTAGGGACGCTCTTCACCCACCGTCACAGCCCAGTCCCCTCCTGCCAGTGGCAGCATTACAGGCACAGGGACGGCCGCTACCACCAACACCCTCACGCTCTATTTTCCAGAAGTTTCCAGCTGTTCCCACTGACCTCACTCCAGCGAGTGCCTGGCTGGGGGCTGCCTTCTAGGGCCCCTGGGTCAGTTTCTTCCAGAGAGTAAGCTCAGAGCCCATGGTCGTGATCGCAGGCTCTGGGTGTTGTGTGGGTTTGCTAGGGCACCAGTACAAAGTACTGCAGGCTGGGGCTTACACCAGAGAAACCTACCTTCTTACGTTCAGGAGGCTGGATGCCCAGGTCAGGGTCCCCGCAGGGCTGGCTTCCTCTGAGTCCTCTCTCCCTGGCTCGCAGGTGGCCACACTCTCGCTGTCCCATCTCACGGTTGTTCCCCTGTGCACGCACGCCTTGGGTGTCTCTCCATGCGTCCTCATCTCCTTAGAGGGACACCAGCCTCACTGTACCTTAATCACCTCTTTGAAGACCTGATCTGAATATGGCCACCTTCTGAGAGGCTGGGGGGTCAGGATGTCAATGCAGGACTTTCGGAGGGACACAGTTCCGCCCGTAACAGGACTCTTTCCCCCCATCATCTCTACCTGCCTGGCTCAGCTTTCTTCCAAAGACACGTCATCCTGTGGAAATACAGTGAATTAAGTTGAAATATGCACCAGTAACGCGGGTCTTTCCAGAAGTGTAGGATTTTTGCATGAGGGATTCCTGATACAACACCCCTCCCTCCCCCGCTGTCTTCCTCCCACAGAGCAGCCTGTGCTAAGACCTGTGCTAAGACCGTGCAAGGGGAGACAGTGCGATAAATGCACCCAGGCTGGCCACGGATCTCCCCATTTTAACGCGCTTCATTAAAACCAGTATTTTTATTACAAAGACCCGCCAGAGCGCATATTAGACAGAAATGCCTGTTAAGCTGCCATTGATCTTTCCGGGTAGATTGCACATAAAAGATCGTCCTTTCTCACCCTGTTCGCCACTCGTACATGAAAGGGAAGCAGGAATCAAAGGTGAAGAGCTTCAGCCTTAGCCCTCCAACGTCACCCTGGCTGCCCAGCGGAGCTGAGCCAGAGTCTCATTTCCAAAGCTCTTGGGACATCCAGGCCTTGGCGGTCTACTCTGCCCACCCAGCCGGCCTTCCCCTGGGACTGGGAGATCAAGGCCAGTTTGCCAGGCTGCTCTTTCCACCCCGGGAACTTCCACTCCCCAGGAGAGGGTCCGAGTTGTTCCATTTCTCGGGAACGACAGTTCGGCCACGAGTACGTGCGGGGTGCTGCGTCTCCCACGGCGTGTCTTTGTGGAGGGGGGGCAGTGTTCGTTCCAGATGAGGGCTGGGGCGCCTCGGAGGGTCTGCCGGCGGTTAGCAGGTGTGTGCGCATGCGGGTTTGTGTTTCCAAGGGACGAGGGCAGCCGCCAGACATTTAATGGGGAGAGCGGGAAAATTCCCCGGGCAACTGAGAAAGAAGCCGGACGAAGAAATTGAGTTTCTGGGGTGTACTGGAACCTGAGGTGGGGTCTGAGCTTGTCTGCTGAGACGCCACGGGACAGTAAACCGGTCCCCACGGGAGCCCTCTCTGCTAAAATGTGAGGATACAAGGGGAATGAGTGGGGCTTAAACGCAAAGGGCTGGTCCTGCCAGAATAGTTTCTTCCGAGACCACCACTTATTTTCACAGGCATCTCTGACATCACCACCGTATCTCCCACCCCTGCTCAGATGCTTCTGTCCCTCATACCCCTCTCAGTGGGTGCCTCGGTGCAACCTTCCAAAAGCTGGCCACCCCAGGTTGGCCTGCGAGGTGGGCCCCAGCTGTGGCCCAGCGGCACCGGTGCGCAGCAGAGGGGAGACCTGACTCATCATCAGCTAATGGTGGAGAACGTTAGAAAGCAGAGATTCAAACAGCCCAAAGGGACCCGGACCGCCTTCCTTTAGGATGTCATCCCTTCCCCGCTCAACGGCTCCCCCGGTGTCAACACACAGGACACGTTATTAACATGGCAGCGAGCGCAGACAGGCGTGATCACGGGTTCTGTCAAGGACCCCAAATAAAGACTTCACAAGCCGAGAGGCGGCGAGTGGGAGGTGGGGGGGAGGGGCGTGAGTGAGTTTATTACTCAGGGCGCCGTAGTCACTGCAGGCTTGTCATGACTCATAAGGCCGTTCCTCTGTTTTACTTTCTAATTGCAGCGCGTTTATTGCTTTTCTCTCTCGGCTGTCCCGTTCCGATGTGTCAAGTGAGAGCAGTAAACGTCCTGTCCTTGACAGTGCTGACTGGCCTCTTCCTTCCACCCCCACTGCTCCGCCCATCCACCCCCATCACCCCGAAGCTGCGGACGTTTCCAGGGCCCACGCTTACCTCTGCTTCAGGGGTGTCAAACTCATTTTCACCGGGGGCCACGCCAGCCTCCAGGTTGCTTTCAAAGGGCTGAGATAATTTTAGGACTATATAAATGTAACCACTCCTTAACTGTTAAGGAGTTGAAATGACATTCGGCCCTGTGAGGGCAACCTCAAGGCTGATATGGCCCCTGGTGACAACGAGTCTGACACCCCTGCTCTAGTCCTCGCTGTACTGGACCCTCTGCGGCATCAGGTAGCCTGGACCTCTCATTCAGTAAATCACTCATCAAACATTCCTTGAGTCCCCCACCTCATGCGGGGCCCTGAGCCAACTTTTCAACCAACAGAAATGCAGGACTCTGCCCCCGAATTTCAGGGTCCAGAGGCTGGTGGAGAAGCGAGGGGACACACAATTGCAAAGCACAGAGCATTAGAGGGGGACTGGGGACTGGGGACTGTGACACCCTCTTCGCTGGACTGGCAGGCAAGCTCTCACACCCTCGGGAGCTCTCCGGGAAGAAAGGCGGCCCAGTGCCCCCAGACCAAGCCTCCCTGTCCTACCCTGGCCTCTCCTGCGGCTCTGCACACCCCTCCCCTGCTCTGCACTCTGCAGAGTGTTCCCTGCTGCCGTAACACAGTGCAAACTTCTATCTAATTTGCCATTCCTTCTCTCCCTGAGGGCACATTCACGTTAGTGCTTTAAAGGCAGGCTCCTCTCTCTGAAGCAGGCACGGATCCATTTTTCACTGGCATTCACATGATGGGAAATACAGTGCTTTATATATTAATGAGTCATTTTCTTTGCCCAATGCAGCTCAAAATTCAATAAATGTCGTTTAAGCCCAATTTTCCCGCTTGTAGATCAGAGAGCAGCCTCGTGGGGGTGGGGCGAAAATTCCCGCACGCTTCCTTGTCCTCCTCCCTGCCCTCGCCCTGCTGCCCAGCAGTCGCCGCTCCCCCAGGATGACCGTCCCTGACAATCAGGGTGGCAGCCGCTGTCTCGGGCCCTGGCGGTCCCAGGGCCTGGAGGCTCACTGCCCTCTGTCCATCTTGGGGCAGCCCCTCAGGCATCTCCCCAGTGGGCTGAAGTCGACCTTAGAAAGGTCATTCTTCCAATTTAGGCTCTGCCCAATCCTTCGGTTCTCTTAGAGAAAGGAAATGCTCCATTAAGTCACTTACCCCTTAACTTTATCTAGGTCATTGTTTCACTTTGTGAACCAGGTGAAGTTGTAGCTTGAACTTGAGTTTGAAGGGTGAAGGAAAATGACGGGGCTGAAGGCAAACTGCTCCATCTTTCTCATTCTTTTAAGATTGACCCTTGTTGGTGAGGGGGCAGGGGAGGGGTGGGTGGGACAGAGGCCCTGCTGGGGCAGCAAGTGACATCACCCTTGGGCAGACCACAGTCACCCAGCTCTGAGCTCAGGACACTTAGGAATATGGGTCCAGGTCTGTTCTCTGCATCGAATAATAATAAAGTAAAATCTCAATTAAAAGCAAGTCATAAATCACCTTTAATGTTGCCCCGACGGGTCGAATCTAATATGCCAGGACTATTGATCATCCGGCCGGCCCTAGACACCCAGCCTCCCTCCTCTGAGAATTCAGGGGTCAAGGCCCATGTCTCCCACCCCGGCACCGTTTCATCAGCCCCCAGAAGGCAGGGCACAGGGAGGTTTAGGACTGGGTCATGTCCCCGATGTGGGGCTTGGTAGCTCACACGCGGCGGGGGAGCCTGGAGTCCCAATCAGGCCATGTGTCTGCTGGGGATGGACCATGGGTGCCGGCGGTGGCGTGGGGGTGCTGTGGCCGAAGCCAGGCATCCAACATGTCAGGTGAAGGAGTTCTCCGAAGACCAGGCTGTGCCTGGGAGGCATCGGATCTGGGGAAGGGATGGGATTTCCTGGCATAAACTGATTTGTGATGGGCGCCTCCGCATAGGGAGCCGGGAGCCAACTGGCTGGCCCAGGAATCCGTGGCCAGGAGGGCAGAGCCCAGGAACTGGGCAGCGATTCAGAATGCACCTGGCTCTCTGGGAAGGTGAGGTTCAAGCTGGCGAGAGAGGGTTGGCCATGTACAGATCCCTGGAAGAGGGGTAGACTGCAGCCAAGTGACCAACTGGGGACGCTGTGTTCCACAGACTCGGATGGGGACAGTCTTTCCTGAGGGCTCAGGGAACCCTGAAAGCCAGGGTAGTGTCCCTGAGAAAAGCCAGGCTGGAGAATGCTCATACACAAGATCTGAAGCCAGAGCCTGGCGTCAGAGTCTTTGCTGTGTGGCCCCGAGCCAGACACTCTGCCCCTCTGGGCCTCTGCTTCCCCATCTATAAAGTAGGACCCTCAAAACCCAATTCCCAGGGTCATTGAGAGGGTAAACAGACATAATAATGTCCACTCTGATGCCCACATGTGACAGGTAGGAGCTCACGCAATGAGAACTCTATTTTCCACGCAGCAGCAGAAAAGGCACTTCTGCACAGCAAGTTCAAGAGCCCAGAGGCAGGATTGAGGTCAAGGTTGCAGAGCCGGGGTCCAGGTTGGTAAAACAGGGGTAGAATATAAAAAGATGAGACCAAGTGAGCACTGTCTTAAGCCACCCCACACCACCTTGGAACACCAACCAGCAGTTCTCCTTACTGGCTGGGGATGGGGATGCTTAATTCAGGGACCAGAGACAGGGTGGGCACGGGCAGGTGGCCACACTTGCTGTCCAGGGAGGTAGTGCTGGCTTCGGAAGTCACCCTGGCCGGTGGAGGCGGCGTGGGAGTGAAGATAAGGTGGACCCCTTATCCGTTTCTTGACGCCTCCATTCCTTTCTCTCTCTTTTCTTCCTACTTTCCTTCAACGTTTTTTCTGGGTCTATCCTATTTGCCACGCATTGGAGGCTTGACTCTAGAACCTGGACAGCCCTTGGCGGGGCAGGGACTCAGAGACTGGCCAGTGGGCCACACCCCCTCCCCAGGGCAAGGCAAGTGCCTTCTTACTTGGAAAAGAGGTCGTTTTTCTTTCTTTTTTTTTTTTTTAAAAATCACGTAAGGACACGGAGATGCTCTATGATTAATATGCTTCGAACCCTACGGAAGCACTTGCCGCCAGTCTCCTGCTCTGCCGTTGACTGACACGGAATCACAGTTCGTATTTATAGAGCCTTTACAGTATACCAGGCGCCAAGCTAAAAAGTTTTCGGGAATCATTCATTTAACTTTCCCAGCCTAGGTGCTTTCGTAATATTATTATCTCCATTCACGGGTTAAGAAACTGAGGCTAAGAGCAGGAAAGGAGCTTTCCTGAGGTGTTACACTAAGTAAGCCACAGAGCTGGGCTGTCAGTTGCGGCCCGCTGGGCCTGGAACAGCTGCGTGTCATTGGGCCTCCATCCAGGGCGAGCGAGCAGAGTACTCATTCCTCCAGGGGACCTGGCTGCCACCTGACTCACGGACACCCAGAGCCCACCGGTGTTTCTCCGACCAGTCTGCGAGAGCTCAGAACCAAATAGCCGCACTTTGCACACTGGCTTTGCCCAGTCTCAGCACCCGCTTGGGTAGGAGCGGGGCCGGATGGGTGCCTGCAAGGCCGGCAGCCCTCCCTCTCCCTCCCAGGACGCAAGGCCCTGCCAAGCCCTCTCCCCAGCAGCATCCTGGCGCCTGGATTTCTCCAGCTCTGCCTTTGAATAATTGTCTTCATTTTCAGTGCCCTTTCCTGGGGATTAGGACAGGAAAAATTAAATCAAGTCAATTGATAGGGTAAGAGACGATGAAAAACAAATGTTATCTACTCTAATGAGCACTTTCTGGCTACCACTAAGATAATATGAGAGTGGAAGGTCCCAGCAGGGCTGCTTCCCTGGTCTAGAAAATGACCCTGGCTCACAGGGACTGTTGCTCGCAGAGACCCCTTCTGTCTCGGACATTTGCTCAGCCCATGGCCAGGAGCTGACCAGGTCACACGCAGGTGTGTCCCGGGTGCTGGGATGCCAGGGTTCCGGGAACGGTTGCACCAGGGGTGTGCGTCTTTCTGACCCTCTCATGGCTCTGCCCCGGACCCCACTTTCCATGCCTTTGGCCAGTTTCCTGTCTGCCTTGGAGCCGACTGTGTCTTCCAGCTTGGGACCCCCACATGCCTTATGATGGGCTTCCTGCTCTTCTTCAGGAACTTCACACTTCACCCGACACTCTCATTCTGGATACTGGACTTCCGAAGCCCCGGGGCTCCTAGGACAAAGGTTAACCCGTTTCTTATTTAACCTGGTGGACAAAGTGGATTTGTGCCTCATCTGGAAGTTCTGAGTTCAGCACGGTTGGGGTTTGCCCTGTTATCAAATAATTCTTCTCCTTGATTATTCCCCTTAGAGTTCAAGGCTTTCTGTCAAGTTTTGGGGAGGAGAGACTTGTGGCTTAGATCTCGGGAGGGAAGTGATTTGTTACGTGAGGATCAGGGGGCCAGTTACGCAGAGGTAACGAACCTGTGTGGTAACTGCACACTCTCTGACAGCAGCGCACCAATGGACTCAAGGACCCTAAGACAGGTCAGACCAGAGCAAAAGAACATGACTCCTTGACAGCCCCCTGCCTGGCAGAGTCCTGATTATGTTACCGAGTCCACGGGAAACGTATGTTCTGTGGGTATGTTCTGCCCAACAGCCGTCTCTCATTTCTTCTTTGTAGCAGAATCCTAATTGGGTTCAAGTGTCTGGTGACAATCAGTTTAGGAGGAGGCTGAGCCTCACCCCAGCCACTGGCGGGAAGGGGGAGGTCTTGACAGTCTAACCCAGTCATGGCAACTCTGTTCTCCTGTGCAAGCAATTCCCCTGGAAATGGGCACGTGCACCATTCTGGCCAATGTGCTGTGAGGCAACTTTAAGGAATGTTCTCGCTTTTAAAAAGGGATGTAAGGAAGGGAAAGTCCCTCTGACCTCACTTCCAAACTTTGGACATTGCTGAGCAAGGAGGTGATAACTGGGGCTGTGGCAACTATTTTGGCATCAGGAAGAGTCCAGGCTAAGAACAACAGCCAATAGGATGAAAATGTCGGGGCAAGAAGACAAAAGTAACTTAATTCCTTGAAGATGCATTAAGCTGCTAAATAAACTGGCTTGGGCAAGTGCACACTTTGAAAGGATGGTCCCAGAAATCAGGCTGAGGGTGTTGTAGGAGCATACACAGGGGAGTTTATGGAATAAAACCAGGAAAGCTACAGTCTCTGAACAGCATGGCGGAATCGGGAGGTGGTATGAGGGAAGGCCATGAGGCCCCACCTAAAGGTCACCTGCTGCCTGCAGGACTCTTGCTTGGGGGGACTCTAGGCTCTCTATTGATAGAAACAGATACAGAATATTTTAAGGCAGGGCTTCTCCAGTGTGACTCAGAGAACACTGCTCTGGCCCCTGACTTCTAGAAAGTTACTGGTAACCTGTTTCTTCCTCTAATAAAAGCACAGTAAGGCAATTCTATATTCTACGGAGATAATTTCCAAAGCATAGCCTCGTATTGTGTCAAAAGATTCAAACCCATCTTGCTGGCCAATCAGATTATTAACTACGACACCCCCTATTCTTCAGGGTGAAAATTTATTCACACACCACCCCAGCCCTTTTCACTGTTGTCCCGATTCTCAGACCGGCTGTCCTTGTCTTGCTGCTGGTTTCTTATTTTGATTTGGTTTTGTTTGTCTGGGGTGTTGTTATTGTCGATGGGGTGGCGTTACTTGAACATCAGCAAACTCCTTTGTCAGTGTGAATTAACTAATTATTGCAGCTGCACAGAGGGTCCCCCTCGAGCGTCATCCCAGTTCCAGAGCAGGTTCTCCTTGAGCCCCGACATCGAGGCTGCTCGTTTCACGGCACATTCCAGACAGACACACAGAATGAGCAAGATCGGCTCTTGGGAGTGTTGGCCACTGCCAAGTAAAGGCACTCGGAGAATGCCTGAGTCTGTTATTAAATTGTGGATGGTGACGGTGTGTGTCTAGAAAATGACTTCTCTGGACGAGTCCCTGTTTATTTCGCAGGCCATGGCAACTTGTTTCAACCAAGAGCACATTTTGACTTCTCTTCTTTCCTGTTCATCACAATGTCTTCATGCACCCAGGGAGCACGCAGGGACCAATCCTTGGGCACATTTCAGCCTGATCATTTGCTTCCTTAAGTGTTGCCTGTGTTTTCATTGGAGTTGGCTCCTCATTAAACCTGTCTCCTTTGAGATCTTGCATATACACCAAATTCAGGACTTTTCTGCCGTTATGTGACCTGGTTAACCCATGCAACTTAACCTGGGTAATTTAATGAATCAGAAAGGGACAGGAAGTGGACACGTTTTATAGTCAAAAGAGGAAGAGATGAGGCAACTGGACATTTTCTGGGTACCTGTTACTTGTCAGGTCCTGGGCTAGGGGCT
This sequence comes from Sturnira hondurensis, assembly GCF_014824575.4. Classification (NCBI taxonomy): domain Eukaryota; kingdom Metazoa; phylum Chordata; class Mammalia; order Chiroptera; family Phyllostomidae; genus Sturnira; species Sturnira hondurensis. The sequence goes on along the minus strand of NW_028094846.1, from coordinate 6,624,649 downwards.
TCCCCACAGGATTGCCTTTACTTCTCAGAAGAATATTATCGTGTGTTATTAGCCCAAAGTTCAAGTCTAGAGATCAAGGCTCTGAGAGCAGGGGGTGTGGCTTGCCAAGGTCACATCGCTGTGAAAGTGTTAGAGGCTGAGGTCAGAGTTCTCACTTTGCCAGGAGCGCCCCCTGCAGAGGGTGGGGGGACCCAGAGCCATAGACAAGGCAGGGCGGTGGCAGGAGGGAAAAAACGCAGAACTGGCAGAAACAGGAGGCTACCTGAATTAAGAATTCATGGTGGTGGAAGGAAAAGGTCTCATTTGAAAAGAAAACTAGAAATTGACAGGAAAAAAAAATATGAGCAGAAGCAGTAAGCATTTGAAAATAAGGAGTAAGATTTCCCAAGAGATGCTGCAGGAAGAAATCAAAGTAAAAGATGGAATAAGAAGGGTGTGGGGAGGAAATATTAGATATCAATAATTTGTTTTCTTTCACAGAAGGTTCCTTGTAGGTTACTTGAGTGGATAGAGAACCTTTGAGAAAAACAGGAGTCAGCTCTGACATTAACATTATCTAATCTTCAGGGAAGTGGATCTAATATTTAAAATTTTAGATGCACTCTCACCTTTCAGAGTAATTCCTTAAATCCAAAGGTGAGCCGGGGCGGGGGGGCGGGGGGGGGAGCACGCGGTGGGCAGACATTTTCTTGGGAGCAAGAGTTGCCTGTTCTCTGAGGCAGAGTACATCTTCTCCGACGCTGAGGACTATTGATCTCCATCCCCGTGAATTGTCGCCACCAGCCGCTGTGAGCCCCAGCTGCGGGGCTCAGTGGCTACACAAGGCCGTGGATCATGGTTCTCCAGTGTCGCAGACCCCTGCCGTGGGGAGATCATTTCCCGGGACTCCCAGGTGGCTCTCCCATCCATCTGGGCCCAGAGTCTTGATGCTTTGAGTGATTTGCAGTTTTCCACCAAGGTGAGGGGAAACACACTGAACAGCAGGAACCCAGTGCTACTGAGAATGCTTCTGGAGCTTCGGGTGTGCAAGTGCGTGTGCAGGTGTGTGCATGCTTGTGCATGTGTGCATGCATGTATGTGTGTCTTCATGCACGCACAAATGTGTACATACATGTGCATGGCACCACACACACGGAAGACAACAGTGTTCTGCAGGTGTGTCTCTACGGCAGCCACCTTGAGTAGAAAAGCGCTGAACAGAGAGTCCAAAAACCTAACTTGAAGCATATTCTGAATGAATTCTTTCCCTTGCTGCTTCACCGCCCTGGACATGTTGCCAAACCTTTCCTAATCTCACTTTTCTCCCTATAACGTGGGGGTGACCGTCCCTGCCTCATTGTTGAGAGGACCCATTCAGACCAGGTGTGAGGGCACTTTGGAAGCCAAACACGTTGTGAAAACACACGAGTTCTCGCTTGTTCAGGGGCAAACTGGGAGGTGATACATGTGGGTCGAATGACTAATTTTCCAGTTCGAGTCCGTTCTTGAACTGGTTTGTCTCCTTGACATCCAAGGGCTGGCAGAATCGGGGAAGATTTGCCAACATCCTGGTCCTGCCGCTTTCTTGGTAGGAGCAAGGGGCCCACCGCCGTCCCCTAGGGAAGCCCCCCAGGAAAGCTGGGCTTCGTACCGCTGCACCCTTGCAGTGCTCAGTGTGTCTCTCAGGCTTGCTTTGATTCGGAGGGAGAAAAAGCTAGCAGATGGCAGCAGAGCCAGACTCGCAAGACACACGGGTCCCCGCTGCCTGTCTCCTGTCTCACCACCTTGGTGGCATATGCCACCTTCTTGACACCCATTCCTCGGAGCTGAGGGACAACCAATCCTCCATCTGTCTCCTACCGTCTTCCCCGTATCTCCACCGAAAGGCGAAGGTACCCTGCCCCCAGCTCAAAGGAAGAGCCAGATTAACCTTCGTGACACAACAGCCGATGGTAACAGCCTGCCTTGCCTTTCATAATGCCAACCCAGGCGCCTGTCCTTCAGCGTCTGTTCGAAATACAGAGAATACATGTCAAAGCTCACCCGCACACGGCTGAATCAGGCAAGAGCGGTTATTACTGCAAACTCTGTATACATTATTTATCAAATGAACTCTCTGCAGTAGGAATACAATTCATTTCCACTCTCCCTCTTGTTCTTTCATTTCAATAGGAGATGAAACAAACCATTTATAGAATCTTCCTGGGCATTACTCATGCAGCAGGATCCCTGGCTGGGGTGTAGAGTCGGGCCGTCTATCGCCTGAAGGCAGCGGGCTGCTTCGAGTGGGAGGGAAACAGCCCTCGTCTGCCCAGTTGGCTCGGGCGCCTGTCTCCATGCTTGCCAGCACTGCCCTGCCTCCTGGATCTGGGGATACCTGGATGTCTCTTCAGCTCCCCAGGCGCACCTGGAGGAGGTGGGGGCCTTGGCTCAGAGTAGGGCAAGTGGCTTTTAAATGCATTCTCTCTGTTACGTCGGCTTTAACAGATTATTGCGGGGTGGGACAGATGTCCCCAGTAGGTCAGTTGGGGCGTCAGGTCCAGCTCCCAGGTATCCTCCTGGGAGAGAACAGAAGAAATAAAGCTCTTACTTGGCTGACGCTGGTGTAGCCCTTCGAGTGAAGTCCACTCGCTTTCACCGTCATCTCGGCTCAAAGTCAGGAGGGCTTCTCGGCGGGGAGGTGGGCGTGGCAGTACTGTGGGAGGGCCATGGCAGTGGTGCTGGTGGTGCTGGTGGGGGTGGCGGGGGCTGCGGGGGTGGCTGCGGGGGTGGCTGTGGGGGTGGGTGCAGGGGTGGCCATGAATGGGGTTGGTGGCGATGGTCACGGCAATAATGGTGACGTTGGAGATGATCATAGTGCTGTTGATGACGATGGGACGCGGGGATGGGATGGTTTGGTCCTGCTGTTAAGGTGGCGGTGACAGAGGTGATGACGGCGTTGGTGGAGGTGACGAGGGTGGTGCTGTTGGTGGTGAGGATGGTGCTAACGGAGAAGATGATGGTCGTGAGGGGATCGTGGGGGCAGGGGTGGTCTTGGTGGTGGTGGTGGTGGTGTGTTAAGGTCTGTGTGTGTTCTGATAGAGTGTGACGATATAACCTTTGTATTCAGGACAAGGTCTCATTAAGAAATGGAATACTGCCCTGGCTGGTGTCGATCAGTGGATTGAGCACGGGCTGCGAACCAAAGGGTCACTGGTTCGATTCCCAGTCAGGGCACATGCCTGGGTTGCAGGCCAGGTCCCCAGTGGGGGGCCACATGAGAGGCAACCACACACTGATGTTTCTCTAACTCTCTCCTTCCCTTCCCCTCTTTCTAAAAATAAATAAATAAAATCTTTAAAAATATTTTTTTAAAAAAAGAAATGGAATACTTCTGTTGAAAGAAGGCGCTTTGCTTCTTCCTCAGATCTGACCTTCGTAAAACCATTCTCTGAACCCTGTCCGGTTCTGTGTGTCTCAGAGCAGAGGTTGCAAACTCGAAGTTCCATTTCCGAGGGACCGGTTGCCTGCTGGCGCCCCAAATACATCCTTGTCTTTGGGACCAAGGGTCCCGACCTTCTTCTCTCCTAGAGGGCAAATCCTCATTGCCTTACAGTCAGCTCAAGCGCAGCTTCTCACCTCTGGCCCATGGGGGCTCCCCCCCTCAAGCCTTACTTACTTAGCTTAGCACACATACCGCCCTCATTATCTTACCGTGTGTGCATGCTGGTCCATCTCCAGCAGGTACGAGTTCCTTGAAGATGAGGTGCCTTTCTTGTCTTCCTTTAATCTCACACCCTATAAACTAATACACAGTCACCAAATGAATGAATGGATTGATGAACGAGTCTGTTGTGTTGTCTTTTTCTCCCAAGACTACATAGCGTGATGATGCATACAATAGTCAAGAAATTAAGTTGAGCACAAAGACCTCCTCTGGCATTGTAAGAAAGAGGGAATTTAGTTAACGATCCTGGAATAACACCCGAAATGTGTTAGGCTCTGTGCTAAGCACTTCTCACACGTTGTTTCCTTTAATCTTCACGCTGAGCTTATGAAATGGGTTCTGTTTCCCCATCTTACGGACGGAAAACTGAAGATCGTGGAGTTTCCACGATTGGCACTAAAGCCTCATGGTTAAAAGTAGTAGCTTGGGATTCAGATGGACTTGGTTTCAAATAAGAACTCTGTCATTTACCAGCTGCTTGCCTCTTTTTAAGTCAATTGTTATCTCTGGTCCTTGGTTTCCTCATCTGAAAAGTGGGGAAGTAATACTTCATTGTATGAGGGAGACGTATGAGGAGAATTTTTATACCTATAAATATATCAATAGCTAATATGATATGGTTATAAATTTCTTTCTCTCTCTCTCCCATTCCTTTGCTCAGTACCCAAGATAAAGTGTTCAGTAAATATTTGCCCTTTTTTTCCCTCCGCTGTTTTTCTACTTAAGGTCTTACTAACCTTCAGTTGATGAAAACGGCTTCAACTTTATCTGTAATAAAGCCCATGTTCTCCCATAGCACATGTTTGCCTCAAAAAATGAGCTCCTTCTCTTGGCCCTTAGAATGAGTCACAGGGCCACTTCCGGAGGGATGATGGCATGTGACCAAATCAGTGAAAACCCAGGCCGGCTGGCTGGCTGGCTGGGCCACCTCAGTGGTCTAACACCAGTCTACAAAGTCAGTGTCTTGGTTTGCTCCCCACCTACCTGTGGCCATCGACTGTCGCCCAGGGTCCTGCCCACACTCAGTGTATGGGCAGGAGTGCTGCCTATGGGGACAGAGCCCCGCCCCTACATGCAACGGATGCTGGGGCGGCTTCTGCAGGGAGCAGGCGGTCCAGGACCCCTGCCTAACCAGCGGCCCACATGTGGCAGTTCCAGAGACACATCTGTCTGCTGCCACTTTACTCAAGTGTTAAAAATGAATTCCACTCCGATCACACTGACAGGGGAAAAGTTAATAGAAGGGCTTTTTTCTTTCTAGTATATAAGGAACCTTAACAGGATTTAAACCTAATGCCTAAGAACTGGGTAGGGCTGCTGACAATTTATCTACCTGAATCTGCACAGTGGAGACCTAAAGAAATGGAAAAAGTATTATTTCAGCAGCTAGAGGCAGGATCGAAATACCCCCCACAGCCAGTGGGAGAAATCCCACTAGTCTGCCAACCCGAGAAAATTGACTCATAAATTGCCCGAACCCTCAGTTTCTCCTTATTACCCAGACCTCCAGTTTTCTTTGCTCTCCAGAAAAAAATATGTGTCGTTTCAATTTTCTAGAGATATAATAGAGCTTTTCACTTAGAACCGTAGGATTCTAGGGCTGATTTCTTCTAGCTATAATAAGTGACGGTACTAAGAGATATGAAGGGGAAGTTTATAACAGAAAATCGTGCTGAACACGGAGCATACATTTTCCTGTAGACATGGCTCCTGGCTATTTTCGAACGCTGCTAACTTGAATGAAATCTCTCATGCAAAACATTCTTCAGTGCTCTCAGACCGAACTGCCTGAACTATTCCTTGTTAGACTGTTGTTCGCGAAGGAGAGCAGGCAGCTGTTCTCGCCCAGAAACTCTCTCTCCCTGCGTATTCATTGTGTGGCCACCAAGTGTCATTGGTTTCTAGACAGGGGTGAGGCCGCACCCGAAACGGCCCCCAAGCCAAAAATAGTAACATAACCAATAGTAAGATATATAGTGTATGATAAGTGATGAGTGTTACAGAGAAAAACAAAGAAACGTAGACGACAAGCCTGTGATAGAATAGGCAGGAAGGGTCTGACAAAGAAATCACATTCAGGCAAGGAACTGAAGTCAGTGAGGGGACAGGCTGGGTGACCAACCAGGACAAGAGTGTCTTGGACAGAGACCGTGGGGTGGAACGAGGCGGAGGCAGAACTTGCCTGTGCAGGTTGGGAAGCATCAGGAAAGGTAGCCTGGCCTGGGATGAGCAAGGGGGTGGAGAAGGAGGGGGTAAGTTCGGGGGCCTAGCAGGAGGTAGAGGGGGGCAGGCCTCAGGAAGCCTACAGGTGCGGCGAGTGCACATTCCAACTGTGTGAAACAGTCTCAGATGAACATCTGTTGTCCTGGCAGAATTACTAAGAGTGGCCTTGTTTGTTCTCATAGTGCCCCAGCCTGGGTGGTGAACTTTGGGTGGAGGAGATCTTTGAGAGAGTATGACCGCTGCTTGACTCTCACACGAGCTACACCGGGGCCCTTGGAGGCTCCCTGCCCCCTTTCCATTCTTAGAATGTGCATTTTGCCCACTGGTCACATAAGAGGAGTCACTTGAAGGACAGAGCCTTGACAGAGTACTAAGTTTCTTAGGCCGTCTGAATTGCGTATACACCTGAGCCTCGTTAAAGCCTCTATATAAACACTAAGGTTCTGGTGGTCGGGTGTGGAGATCCGAGCATCTTGAGGTTGCCCAGGATGAGCCTCGCTATTTCACCTTCCACCTGCCAGTCCAGGGTGGTCTGCCTCTTTCCTGGGTCTCTCCTGCCCTTTGTAGGTNTGAGAGAGTATGACCGCTGCTTGACTCTCACACGAGCTACACCGGGGCCCTTGGAGGCTCCCTGCCCCCTTTCCATTCTTAGAATGTGCATTTTGCCCACTGGTCACATAAGAGGAGTCACTTGAAGGACAGAGCCTTGACAGAGTACTAAGTTTCTTAGGCCGTCTGAATTGCGTATACGCCTGAGCCTCGTTAAAGCCTCTATATAAACACTAAGGTTCTGGTGGTCGGGTGTGGAGATCCGAGCATCTTGAGGTTGCCCAGGACGAGCCTCGCTATTTCACCTTCCACCTGCCAGTCCAGGGTGGTCTGCCTCTTTCCTGGGTCTCTCCTGCCCTTTGTAGGTGGTGGGTCTGTGTCAAATGCACCCAGAGAACTTCCAAGGATACAAACCAACCATTACATAACCACTCCACTCGTGGGCTACCCCTTAGGAACTTGGCTGTTAATGCTGAGCTAAATAGAAACTGGAGGATTTGGATGGAGGGGCTGGGACTGACTTATACAGCCTGCCAAGGACTCACCTGGCTGCTCTGTTTAGAAGAGTCTGATGGGTCAGAGGTCAGCTGAGGGAAACAATCCCAGGGGCCTTTGCTTCCCTTGGGTTGTCACCTCTCTCCCTACCTACAATGTCTATCTCCCACTTTGTCTGGTTGGTGAGCCCCAAGCAACCCTGCCGGTCCCTCAGGGCATGGTTAGGTGCCTCCTTTCCCTACAGTTTTCACTGGTACGGCCCCATGGGCCCCAACCCTCATGAAATTAAGTAGCTCCTTGGTTGATTTTTTTGCCCTTTGTTTTCTTATTGACTACAATGTTTACCCATTATATTTAGTTCTTAGGTGCCGTGCCAACTTTTTTGCAGCATTTTTTACTTTAAAAAGTTTGTTATCTTTCAATTATAGTTGACATGCAATATTATATTAGTTTCGGGTGTACAACCCAGCGATCAGGCATTATAGAACCTACTAAGTGATCATCCTGGTAAATCTACTGCCTATCTGACACCATACATAGTCATTACAATGTTATTGAGCATATTTTCTATGCTGTACTTCCCCACGACAATTCTGCAGCAACAAATTTGTATTTCTCAATTCCCTTCACCTTTCCCACCCATCCCCCGAAACCTCCCCGCCTCTGGCAACCATCGATCTGCTCTCCGTATCCACGAGTCTGTTTCTGTTCTGCCTGTCCATTTGTTTTTTAGATTCAGTTGTTGATCGATATGTATTGCCATTTTATTATTCATATTTTTTACCTTTTTTTCCCCTTTTTTCTTCATGAGGAAGACCCTTTAATATTTTACCTAATTAATACTGGTTTGGTGGCAATGAACTTCTTTAGCTTTTGCTTGTCTGGGCAGCTCTTTACCTGTTCTTCCATTCTAAATGCTGGCTTTTGCTAGGGAGAGTGAGCTTGGTTGTCGGTCCCTGCTTCTCATCACTTTGAGTGTTTCTTGCCAAATCAGCTGACAGTCTTATGGGAGCTCTCTTGTAGGAGCTGACCGCTTTTCTCTCGCTGCTTTTAAGACTCTCTCTTTGTCTTTAACCTTTTGCACTTTAATTAGGATGCGTCTTGGTGTGGACCTCTTCGTTTCGTCTTCTTTAGGACTCTGTGCTTCCTGGATGTGTATGCCTGTTTCCTTCCCCAGGTTAGGGAAGTTTTCTCCCATTACTTTTTCACACAGGTTTTCAATTCCGTGCTCTCTCTCTCTCCTCCTCCTCCTCCTGGTACCCCCATGATGCGAATGTTGGTACACTTGCAGTTGTCCCAGAGGCTCCTCATACTATCCTCATTTTTTAATTCTTTTTAAATTATTTATTTATTTATTTGTTTGGGAAGGAAGGGAAGGAAAAAGAAAGGGAGAGAAACGCTGATATGTGGGAGAAACACCCGTCAGTTGCCTCTCAAACACACCCTAACCAAGGGGCCCAATCCGCAACCTAGGCATGGGCTCTCCCTGTCTGGAAATCGAACTGGTAACCTTTCACTTTGCAAAACGGTGCCCAACCAACCAAGCCACACTGGTCAGGGCTGGAGTCTTCTTTCTTTTTGCTGTTCTGATTGGATCTGCTTCCTTATCTTCCAAAGCTCCAGTTTGATTCTCTGCTTCATCTATTCCACTACCGATCTGCTATCCTGTATTTTTCACTCGGTTAAGATATTCTTCATTTCTGACTGGTTCTGCTTTTCGGTTTTTTAGTTCTGATTTCATGTTTCCTTCCTCTTCGTCGAAGTTCTCACTAAGTTCATCTACCCTTCCCTGAAGTTCACTGAGCATCCTGATAACCAGTGATTGGAACTCTGCCCCTAGGAGGTTGCTTGTCTCCATAGTGTTCAGTTCTTTTTCTGAAGTTTTGATTTGTTCTTTCATCTGGGACACGTTTCTTTGTCTCCTCATTTTGGCTACCTCCCTGTGCTTGTTTCTATGTATTAAGAAGGGATGCTTTGCCTTCTGGGCTGGTAGAGTGGCCTTATGTAGTAGGGAGCCTCTGGGGTCCAGGCGACAGCCTCCCTAATCACCTGAGCTGGGTGCTCCAGGCGCTCTCCCTGTGTGGGTTGTAGACACCCTCCTGTTGTAGCTGAGCCTTCATTGCTCTTAGTAGTGAAGGGGTTTACCCACAGGCCCAGTGTCTGCGAGGATTGGCTGTGACCTCCATGGAGAATCAGCCATGCAGAGGCCGACCCCATGGAGCAGGACTGACTTCAGTGAGGCTCTAGTGCCTGCTGAGTCCACCCCTTGAGTGTGTCCCTGGTGGAAGGGGCTGAACAGTGCTTCTGTCTACTCTGAAGCTATCCAATGGGTGTGCTGGCGCTGGTGTCTCCCATGACGTACAGGCCAAGTTCAGCTGCCACCTGTGTCCTGCCTGGGGCCACCCCACATGAGCTAGAAAGCAATCTGTAGATGGCTGCTCCTTGTGCTGGGCTTGGAGTTGCCCAGGAGAGGCCAAGCTGCAAACCAAGGCCAGGCCTGGGGCCACTTAGCGAGAAATAAGAGGTATATACCAAGGCCAGATGCTGCTTGAGAGATTTGGGGAAAATCCAAAGCAGGAGCCAAGACAGGCCATTTCTATGTAAAAGCCACTGGAAACTGCTTGGGTTAGGGCCTGCGTGTTGGGTGGGGCGACATCTCAGGGAATCCCAAGAGCTCATCCTCACCAAGGCCTCGGCCAGTGCTGCGCCCCCTATCTGCACTGCATTTTACTGCGTCTTTTCCAGACGCCAGTAGGCCCACCTCTGCCTCTTCATTCAGGTCTGCTCAAAGACCTCCTCCTTGCCCTGGCTGGTGTAGCTCAGTGGATTGAGCATGGGCCTGTGAACCAAAGGATCGCAGTTTGATTCCCAGTCAGGGCACATGCCTGGGTTGCAGGCCAGTTCCCAGCCGAGGATGCACAAAAGGCAACCATACATTGATATTTCTCATATTTCTCTCCTTCCCTTCCCCACCTTCTCCACTTTCCCCACCTTCCCTTCCCCTCATTTAAAATCTTTAAAAAAAATGGCCTGCCTCCCATTGCCCCACAGGGGCCCAGGTGCCCCCACCCCAACCCCTTCATCGACCCCTCCAGTCAGGTCCTCAGGTAGGACTGCTCCGTAACGGCTGACGTGACACAGCATCTCTGTCAGGTGCTATTGTCTTTTCCCACTGGACTGTGGACCAGGTGCCTGTGTGTTACCCGGTCCCGTAGCCCGTACGGTGCCTGGCATGCTGGGCACTCCGAGTGTGTGGAATGAAAGCAGTCCGAGTTTGACAGCCCCAGGTGTAGAGCGGCTGGATAGAGGAGTCACAGGACCCCAGAAGAAGTTGATAGAACAGGGACGCAGGGCCCACGATGTTGGCTCCCGTCGCAGACTCGTCTCTGCTGCTCTGGCCACCTCCGCGCGCAGGAGCCTGGGGAGACACTTGGTCCAGTAATAGCCAAGGCAGGTGTGCACTCCAGCTCCCAGGCCCTGGGCTTCCAGGCTCCGGGTCCAGCCAGAGCAGTCCTTTATAGATGAGCCCCTAAGTCACTGGACCACATAATATATGTCAGGAGAGAGCCCATTAGTCTGTGTCCCGCTAACGTTCAAAACACTTAAGTCATTTTTCAGGCTTGATTTCTCTTTCATCAATAAGAGCTACAGTCCTGCCAAGCTGGGGACTGCCTACCTGCCCCTGAAATGGGCAGCTCCATCCTGTGCTGGGTGGCAGGTTCCACACGTCCGCTCTTAGGGGCTGCTAGACTCTCTTATCCTTCGGGTCAGGGGGCACAGCTGGATGGCCTGTCCTAGTGCCAAAGTGATGAAGTCCCCCAGGGGCGAGGCACAGCAGAGGCTTTATGCCTGGAAGCAAGGTGTCCAGTGGACGAAGGAGCAGCCTGGAGGCCTGGTTCCCAGGTGCACCTTTTTTACTAAGTAGGTGGCATTGAGAAGTCTTTCAACTTCTTCCAACCTCAGGGACCTCAAGCACAAATGCAGAAATTGGGCCAGATGGTCCATAAGTCCACTTTGAGCCTGACAGTCCTACCCTCTGAGGCAGTGGGAGGTGCAGAGAGGGATGGGAAGGGGGGAGAGGAACCCGCCTGCTCTCATCCTCTGCCCGTTCTGCCTGCACCATTTCTAGTCAGCGGTGCACTTCCAGACTTTTTTTTTTTATTTTTAATGTTTTTAGCTTTGTCTGGTGCTTTCGTGGTGGCAAGAAGTAAATGAGTCAGTGTGTGTGGAGTGCTTGGAATGGGATGTGGAATGTGGAGTGCTGGGACGTGGGATGTGCTTACCGGGTACTAATTATCACTGTAGAGGAGGACACGAGCGTCTCCCAAGGGCCTTGGTAAGACCCACATGAGCAGGTGCCAGTTCTTGCCCGTAAGCTGCTCTGTTCATTTGTTTTAATCAGCAACTATCTATTGAGGCCTAGTGTGCACCAGGCACGTCCTAGGTGCATAGAGGACAGAGGCGGGAAAATGGTCCAGTCTTTGCCCCCGTGAGTTTACAGTCTGGCCTGGTGTCCATTCAAGGGCTGTCCCGGTGTGAGCTGCTCGGCCACTACGCCCTCGGGGTGCAGCACATGGCTAGTGGCCCTTATCGTGTGTAGCAGACCCAGCCCACCTCGGAGGAATTCAGGGGTGCGGGCACTCTGAGCTTTGCCGTGGGCACGGGTGTCTGCGTGCACGTGCGTGTGCCCTGTGTATGAGAGCGAATGACTGGCAGCACCCCCTGGGGGTGGGGCTTTGGCCAGCGCTCTCTGTGGCAATGGGGCAATCTCGTTCAAACTGGGGTGTGCGGGGCTGGCAGAGCTCCCACAGTGTTTCCTGTGACTCCAGCTGGTCTCTACTACTGCAGACAAAAGGCAGCCGGGGGTCTTTGCAGACCCTCCCATGCACTGCTGTCACTTAAACCTGTCCACAGATGGCCGTACCAGCAGGCTGCTCACTGGGTCAGATGACAGGACCCAGCAGAGACATAATCCTCTCAGACGGGGGCCAGCCCCAAGGAAGCAGCTTCAACACTCCCTGCACCCCCAACTCCTCGGGGTGCAGGGACAGGCGCAGGTATCCAGGGAAAGCACGGTGGACGCCTCCCCGGGCTCTCCTGCCTGCCTTCTGGGCAGGAGCAGCTCCCAGCACCAAAGTGGGAATCAGGAACCTTGAACCTGAAAGTATCTGCTTCCCACCCAGGAAGGCATGTGACTGTTCAGCCTCCTCCAGGGCCTTCCAGTCGCCTCTGCTGAGCCAGCTCACCTAGGTCTCTAGGTCCCACAGGTCCGTCCACCTTGGCCAGGTCAAAGGTGGACAAAGGGAGCCCAGTCGGCCATTGCTCACCAGACAGAGATGCCAGCAAAGCCCCTGACCACTCCTGAGATTGGGACGTGGGACGTAGAACTTGAGTGACAGTGTCAGGGCTCAGGAGCCCCCCTGGCAGGGGGGAGGTCAGCAGCAGGAGAGTGGCCCCCGAGCAAGTCGCCAGAGCACTGACATGGCTCCAGACTCCTGGGGAGGGTAAATCCAGGCGTCTGGTGCCTTTCCCTGCCGGAAGCACCATAATCAGCAGCAGCTAGTAACAGTGGTAACAACAGGTAGCATTTATCCAGTCCTTACTGTGCAGTGGTCGGCAGGTTCTCAGGGATTAGCTCATTACATCATCAGAACGACCTTAAACGATGGGCACTTGATTGGTCTTGTCTTACACATAAAGGAATAAGATTCAATGACACTAACTGAGGTGTTTTTCCTTGCTGAGCTCCACACACCTCCCTCCCCACATGGGGCTGAGCCCGTCATTGCCTCAGAGGCCACCCCTTGCCCACGATCAGGGTGGGTACAAAATCAGGAGCAAAAACTACTCCCTGAAACAAGAACAGAGAAAACACAGAAACCGATTGCCTCCAAAGAGGGCGTCGTACAGTCACAGCAGAGCCTGCAGTCTTGGAGTGAGTGCCACGCATTCCTGCGAACGCCCAGTGTTAGAAACCCTTGTCTTAGGATCAGAGCAATGGCGGGGGCGAACAGACGGGCAGGACGGCGAGAGCCACAGCCCCCACCGGCCTGGGCCGGCACGGCATGTGCCTCCAGCCGCAGCCTCAGAGGCCAGTATGGAAGATTGAAAAAGCCAGACGCACAGGAATCATGAGCTTCCCATCGCGGTGCCGACGAAATTATATTGTCCGGAACGTTTTAAACGCAGCAGCTTATTTCAAACAGGGGCACACAGAGGCTGCGCCGTGCCCTGTGAAAACTCAATAAAGGAGAACATCTGATGAGAACAGGTATAAGTGCAACTGCAGTCTGAGGTCGTGCATGAGTTATTAACCCCGAGGAGTTCTCTATCAGTTCTGGGAGCTGCAGAGGGCGTCCCCTGGTACACAGTTTGGGAGGTATTGGTTCTCCGTTTCATAAGCGAGAGCTCGGAGCAGGCAGTGTAGTTATTTCTTCTTTGAATATAGACTGTAATTACCAGCCAGCAGTGACTAAATGTTATTATCCATCTGCTGGCTCTTCGGGGAGCCGAAATGAGGAAACCCTGAGGAGGCTCGTACCGTTTCCTGTGCCGTAGTGGCCGGGGCAGGCACGCACCTGTGAAGTTTTGAGAATTTGTTGGTGGAAATTTTTATAGACGGAGACCAAGAAATGAGAAAAGTCATTGACTAGATTTGGAACTTCTGCTGAGAGTCTTTGGATGAATTCTCATTGCAGTCAGAATGCAGTCTGACCCTGTTTCGCCCAGCAGGCCTCACCCGGGCTGGTCCAACTCAGTCCCCGACCCCAAGTCACGTCTCTTGCCTCCTTACTGTGTGTCAGTCCCCGTGGCCTGTAACAGTGTCTAAGGTGCCAAGTTCTTTCCCCAAACCCGGGGCCCTTGCACATGCCTCTGCCTCTGCCCAAGTCCTTCCTGCCCACCCTGACTCTCTGTCTTCAGGTCCCACTTTAAATAATCACCTCCTGGCCAAGGTCTGCTCCGAACACCTTCTCTTAGGCCACTTCTGCCTGGGAAGCAGTGTTCCCCACCTCAGCATCCTGCCGGCTTCCTCCACGTCACTGATGGCAATTCTGAGTTGTTTCTCTGTGGGTTCTCGTGTTAGACCTCTGTCTCTCCCAGGAGACGGGATGGCAGAGACTGTCTGTGTTATTTACCACGGCCGTGCTAGCCGTAGGGATGCTGCCTGCTGTGTGTTCAGTGGTGCAGGAAGGACAGGTGTGCGTCGGGACCTGTGGCACATGCACGGGATCGGGGCCCGGGTGCTTGGCCCGCAGACCCACGGGAAAGGCCCCCCCCCGGGGGGAGGGACAGCTGTCCTGCTCACTTCCCAGGGTGCTCCTGTGCGTGCCTTTCTTTTGGCACACATCCACATGTGCCTTGGCCGGTCTAAATCTTTAGATCTCCTAGGACCCCACCAGGTCTCGCTTCCTCCTCCAAAAGGGTCTTAAATGGCTTGGTCAGAAAATGAAGAGACGCCTCAAGACTCTTCCTCGCCTTGTAAGATTCCCTCCCTTTCTTCTGACCAGCCACAGCCCTGACTCTCAATTCACCACTTAATTACAATGCCCTTTATCAGCGCCCTTGGTTCTGTTGGCTGATTTTGGTTTTTCTGTCAGGCTATAAGTATTTCAATGAGAGCCTTTGATTCTGGCGCCTCCTTCTCCTGAGAGGTCCACATTGAATGGATGTGGACCTCCAAGTCCATGGCCACAGAGAGCTGGAAGCTCTGCCGTGGGCTCACGGTGTCATGAAGCCTCGAGTGAATGTCAACTAGAAATTCAGTCCTCCACTAGATTCCTCTGAAGCGCTCTCCCCTTCCTCCAAACCGAACCCCAAACAGAACATTTGCAGGGACAGCAAAATTCCCTGAAGGTTCGGGAAGCTGCAAACATCACAGCTCGGATCCGGACACCCGGACCTGGGAGCCCGCCACCTCGCATTCCTCCCTGCTCGAGTCCTTCCCAACCAGCCCACCCGCACCGCAGCACCTTTTCTCCCAGTGCCCCCTGCTTGTTTCTGTCTCTCCTTCCCCGTCTTTGTGTCTTGGGGCCAAAACAGTTTTCTTTGGTTCTAGCAGGAATACACAGAGATCGTCCACCGAAGTGAAAATATGCTCCGCTGTCTCTTGCGCTCCAGCCCAGACTCAGCTTGGCAAAGCTTCGTTTGCGTTTCTCACCCCCAGATTGTCTTGTTTCAGTGGCCCCCCAGTCTCTACCGCAGTGCCGAGCACACACTAGGTGATCAGTAAACACGGGCTAAGCACTGACTGCAGGACCTGGGGGTGTGCTTGGGATCCCGAGCGCCCGGTAACGACAGGACAGTCGTGTACCTGGCCCTCCTGGTGTGTGGAAGTTGAGTCCCCTTCCCCCACACGATGGGGAAACGGTCCCTCCAGAGAAAGGAACGGCGTAGCGCAAGCTGAAATAAGATGGCAATAAAGCAACATGCAAGTATCTAGTTGTAAATGCTGAAGGGACTTAATCAAGCAAAGGGCACAGCTTCTGTATTCCAGTATAATGTGAAGGCATTTTATTACTCTGGCAATTGGCAAAAAGAAAAGTCAAATGACCTTACGAGGCTTTTTCCAGATTACCTTTATTAACGTACGTAATGTTGTTGAAAAATGATACTACAGTGTAAATGTTCCATCGAGCTACAAGCTGCCTACGGGAATGTGTCGTAAATATACATGGGTGACTGTGTTACTATCTACAACTTACTTTGCGCTCATTGCAGCCTTCTGAAACCCAAGGAGCACTGAGTAGTGGAAATTCCACAACCGAGCACGCAGCCAGGGGGGAATTGGCGGGGCCTGCAGACACACCAGCCGTCACAGAGCGGGGCGGCCATCGGGCAGATGTTTCAGGATTTCTTTTTCCCAGAAGCCTCGCATCTTCCTGCTATGTGGACGTTCACTTTTAGAAACCTGTTCTGGGAGATTTGAATGACTGCAGTTTGGGGCCAGTGACAAGACTTTCCATAATTATTATATTTTGATGCATGGAAGCAGAAGGGCTGAAGGCTGAGGGGTAGGCTGGCAGGACAGGTCACCGCTTTCGCCTCTTCCCTACTGCCCATTCTGTGCGCGTCTATCTTGGTGTAGACAGTGTGTCTCAGGGCAGCCCAGGGACTGTGAACACAATGGCTCCCTTCCCGTCTAGGGGACTCTGAAACCACTCTCATCCCCTCAATGTTCTCCTAATCCAGCCAAAATCACCCCAGAGCCCTAGCATTTAACACCAGTGTTCCAAGCATCCCTCTCCCAGCTGTGGCCTCTCCTCAAGCGTGACCCCAAGGCCACTCTGTCTTCATTCACTTCCATCTTGTTGCCGCTTAAATCTCCTACCACTCACTTGCTCGGCCCTAAGTCAACCTGATGGGCATTTCCCCTTGTCCTAATTTACACGGCTTGTTTACAGGTCCCTGCTGCCTGCAGTGACTTCTGTGGGCTGGTTGAAGAAGGAGAAAAGTGGGAGGAAGTCCAGGAGAAAAATGAGGTGGAGGGCAAGGTAGGTCAGTGAGGCTCACCTCCCGGAGTCCTCCAGAGCTCCCGCCTCGGAGAGCCACGCAGCCCTCGGTGGGCGGAGGTCTCGGTGGTCCCCAGCACGCAGTCATCCAGCAGCCTCAGGCTCTGCCCTCTGCTCCCACAAACAGTTTTCTGTTTGGTTCTAGCAGGAAGACACAACGAAATAGCTAGCTGTTTCTGTTTCTGGGACCAAATTTTCTGTTTGGTTCTAGCAGCTAGGACCGGGCTGGGCAGACTTCCAAACACAAAATATGTCACGCTTAGGCATAACTTCTATATCCTCCTTTTCAGTAATTCACATTCCCGTTCTTTGCTTATTTAACTTCCATCTCCATAGTTTTGGTTTTTTTTACCTTTTTAAAGCCTGTCTTTATGTTTTTCTCTGAGCAGTAGGATGGAGTATTGGGAATATTTGGACCACATCACTCAGAAGTAGCTGGTTGGAGTCAGTGGCCAGCAAGGGGGAGCAGGGCTCCGTGGTACCCAGGCCAGCGAGAGGACGAGCTGCGTGAGGGGTGGTGGTGATTTCCCCCGTGTAGCTCAGTGGGTACTGGAAGCCCCTCCTCCCTCCACAGCTACCCCGCGGGCCTCCCACAGGCCCGCTTCCCACAGTCATTTGAACATTTGTGTATCTCTACGGAGGGCAGAATGTTGCCTGTAACAGCCAAGAACAATGATCTAAGATAGGTCTAGCTAATAATAGCAATTGTTGGCATCTATTTAAATTGTTTCATACTTTTATGCATATGTGACATATGTGTGTATATGTATTTAGATGTCGTATGTGAATATGCACACAAAACTTTAATCGGAAAGCATCTCATTTCTACTGTGGCATCCCACCTTCTCTCGCCCAAGTCCAGCAAGTGTTCCAAACGTGGAAATAGCACAAAACCAAACAGAAAATGCTGAGTCATTGGGCAGAGATGCACCTCACCCACCGTGCACTCGTGCCACCCATGTGGCGGGCACCATGTTACTTTCTGGGGACACGGCCATCAGTAAGACAAGGGCCAGCTCCTTCATTCTCAGCCTGACTTCTTCCTTCTCTGAGACATGGAAGCAGTCAGAAGGGAGGGTCTGTCTGCTCCTACCGCCCCATCTACCAACCCACTTGCTTTTTCTCCGCCTTCCCACCAGTGACCAGGCTCTTAGAAATCCCAGCTCTTTCCTCTTGAGCACTGGCTCCCATCCCCTCTTGCCTACTCCAGGCCAGCAGGCCACCAAGCATTCTCTCTGCTCTGCATCACCTGTGCCTTCCACACGGTCAAATGCAGTGGTCGTGTCTCAGTCCTCGTTCTGTTGGATTGACTCGCGACTCTGAAACCCTGTCACCACTGGGTGACGATGCATCCACCTCGTCCCGGCCCTCCTCCCGCCTTGGGAGGCGCGCCCTCTCGTTCGTCTGTGCTGGCTCCTGACCATCCGTTGAATCTCAGCATCGGTGCGCCCCAGGAATCGATCCTCGGGGTCCTTCTCTGTTCAGTGTCCACGCTCATTCCCTTCACTTCTATGAATGTCCACTGACACCTTTCCGATCTTTACCTCTAGTTCAAGTTCTTCCTTGAGTGTCAGACTCACATGTCCAATTTCCTTCTCAATATGACCTTCTGGAGTCCTCCGTTATCTCAAGCTTCATGCGTCCCCGGTACAACCTCTGATCACTCTGTGCTCTGCCCTTGACCCTCCCTGATCTTTCCTGTTCAAGTTCATGGCAGTGCTATGATTCTGTTTGCACTGACCAAAAATCTTGAGCACACAGTCTAGCAGAGAAGACAGAAATATAAAAATACATTCACAAGGCACCGTAGAAAGGTCGGTGACAGAAAGCTGTGGGAGTGAGAAGGGGATGCAGCTGTTACCTCCACCTGGGGAGGGTGATAGAAAGCTTCCTGGAAGAGGTGACAATCAGTCTTAAGATTAAGGAGGAGATAGGTAGCTGGGGTGCACTGGAGGAGAGAGAGAGAGAGGTAGGGAAGTAGGGCAGAGGTAAGAATCACCCCAAGCGTTCTTCAGGCAGGGGGCAGCAGGAGCGAAGTCAGGGCGTTCAGAAAGTCTGTGCTGCAGGCTGGAACTTGTTCCTAAACACAACCAAGGGGCCCGGAGTGGTCCGCGGTGAGGTTGGAGACCTCAGCAGTCACAGCACTGACAATAAGCTTTGCCTGTAGATGGCAAGGAGACATCTCAAGGTTGTAAGCCGACAGTGTCAAACTCATGTTCACCGGGGGCCACAGCAGCCTCAAGGTTGCCTTCAAAGGGCCAAATGTAATTTTAGAACTGTATACACGTAATTACTCCTTAGCTAGGGGCAAGAGCTCAGTGCTGCCGCCGGGTAGAAACAAGGTGCTGGGCCGGATAAAACAAGGTGGAGGACCAGATTCAGCCCATGGGCCTGTGTCTGCCACCTGTGTTGTAAGCAGAGGTATGATGGTTTCATTCACTAAGAAACTCAATCAACTCTTCTGAATTCATAGACTCAGCTATGTGCCAACTGTTAGCCCAATGGCCCTGAGGTCATGGCGTGACAGTCCAGCAGGGGGTGTCAGTGAGCAGCTACGATGCATGGAGGGACCAGCTTGGTCTGAGCCAGGTCACCCCCCTGGCAGTGTGGAGACACATAGGGAGCCGAGACAGACCTGGTGGGGGATTCATATTCCGGTTCAGGCCCGGGGAAGGAACACTGCTCTCAGGGACAGAGGACATGCCATATGTTGTCACTGTCACAGGTAGAACTCATCTGTAGCCTTCCCTTCTCTGCTGGTGCTCCGTCTCACTCCCGCTCTCTGGAACGGGTGTGCTCCCCCCAACCCCAGGCTGCCAGAGCCTTCCCGGGAGACCCGCATACCGACGAAGCTGGAAAATGCAATCTGGCTGCATCCCGAGTGTCACATGCCGCTTCTCTGGGACTACACACTGAGACACTTTGCAAGAAAATTTAGCAGGAAACAGATGGCAAGTGTCAGGGGGCCTCATGCAACTGAGAAGGCAAAGGAGGAAACCAAAAAAGCAAGCACGAGGACCAGAGCTCCGAGAACAGAGAGAAGGGATTTCCTCCCCTCTGCCCCTCGACCAGGCGAGGACCGGGCAGGCGAGGGTGGAGTGACCTCCTGCAGGAACTACTCTGGTTGCAGTGGCCCGAAGGACGGGCGTGGGGGCCCGACCGGCGCTGGACCGCCCCCCATCTCTTCATTCCGTTCCTTCACCCTGCGTGGTCTGAGCTTCCAACAGCAGCTCAGAATGAACACTCTAAATTTAGACCCAAACTATTTCATGTTTCCAAGGGAACCGTGAATTACTTTGTGAGCACAGCATACATACAACAGAGCCGGCGAGCCCCGCTGAATGAAGCCCCCTCTCACACTTGGTGCCCGAAGGCGCCACACCCTTTGTTTCCTTGTCCAAGCTCTCCGGGACAGTGACAGCCTCAGTGGATGGCCTTTGCTTCCCCATATGACACATCCACAGGTGACTCTGCTGTGGGTTCAAAGGATTCAGACCTTCATCTGCTACAGCTCCGAACCCCCGCCCCAAGTCCCACACTGCGCCTATGAAGGATTTGTTGGATGGAGAAGACAGTCCAGAGGTGCCGTGACCCTCTTACGATGAGCCACCCGACAGGAGGTGACCAGGCTGCCCCTCGAAGCGTCCGTGTCCCACCTGATAGTGCAGGCAGAAGAGTCATGACCCAGGCAAGGAAGAGTGGAGCATGGGACACAGTTTTTGATGAGGGTAGTGAATCCCTTAGGGCTGAGTTCAGTTGTAGAGACAGAGACCGGAAATAGCATGGCTGACACAGCGTAGACATTCGTTTCTCTCGCGCAAGTACGAAGTCCGGAGACATCCAGCCTGGCGCTGGAGTGTGGACACATGGGGTCTTCATGAACCCAGACACCCTTCCATCTTCTCTACTCTTCTCCCTACCATGTAGTTCCATAGTCAAGTTCACTGCGTGGTCCGAGATGGCTCCCGGTGCTCCGCCACCATGCCTGTGCTCCAGTAGCAGGAAGGAAGGAGGTCAAGGGCAGAGAGTCTGCAGTTCAGCTGTCCAGCTTCCTACATGTGACCTTCCCAGAGTCCCACATGGCACTCTGCTTGCCTCTCATTGGCCCAGCCTTGATTGCCTGGCCACTCCTAGCAAGAAACACTGGGAAACGTAGTCTTTCCCTTGGATGCAACATGGCCCCAAATAATAAGTGTTTGCCACCAAGAGAGAAGAGGAGAATGGATATAGGGTGGGGTGTAGCCATCTTGGCTACAGTTCAGTTGTGATCACGTGAGGAGCAGAGGCCCCTGGGCCCCTAATACAACACCACAGATCCTAAAATAACAGCAAATGCTCAGCGAGAGGAATGAGTCCTAAAAGAATGGAAGGACTGAGAGGAGGAGAGAAAAGGAAGAGTGACCAAGGAGGGGAAGAAAAGGAAATGAAGGAGGGAAGGAGGGGGAGTAGAACAGAGAGTGGGAAGTTCAAGAGTAATGACACTGGGTGGTGTGCAGGAAGAAAGGGTGCGAGCTCCCCTGTTCCTGCCAGCCACCGTTTATCCTGCTTGGTTGTTTTGTACATTAAATTTATTGGGGTGATGGTTCATAAAAGTATATGGGTTTCAAGTGTCCAATTCTGCGATGCACCATCTGTGTACTGCGTTGTGTGCCCGCCACCCAAAGTCAAGTCTTCGCCCATCACCATGTATTTGGCCCCTGTTACCCCACCCCCTTCCCTGTGGTCACCACCACACTGTCGTCTGTGTCTGTGTGAGTTTTTGTTGGTTTTTCTGGTTTATTCATTTGTTGCTTTCAGTGTCGTATCCCACAAACGAGTGAAATCATATGGTTCTTGACTTTTTCCGTCTGACTTACTTTGCTTACGTAATATTCTCAAGGTCCATCCTTGTTGTTGCAAACGGCGGGATTTCATCTTTCCTTATGACTGCGCGGCCCGTGGTGTGCACACGCCACCTCTTCTCCATCCGGTCCTGTTGAAGGGCACTGGGTCGTTTCCACATATCGCCGCCGTGAATGACGCTGCAGTGAACACAGGGGAACCTGTGTCTTTGGGAATAAATGTTTTCAAATTTTTCAGGTCAATACCCAGAAGAGGGGTTACTGGGTCACATGGTAAATCTATTCTTAATTTTCCGAGAAACCTCCATACTGTTTTCCACAGTGGCTGCCCCAGTTTATATGCCCACCAGCAGTGAATGAGGCTCCCTTTTCTCCACAACCTCTCCCAACACTCGTTATCACTGTCTCGTTGGTAACGGCCACTCCGACAGGGGTGAGGTGGTGTCTCGCTGGAGCTTCGATTCGCATTTCCTTAACAGCTGGTGGAGTTGAGCATCTTTCCTTTTGTCTGTTGGCCATTTGTATGTCTTCTTGGGAGAGGTGTCTGTTCAGGTCGTCTGCCCATTTTCCAGTTGGGCAGTTTCTTTGGTGTTGAGGTCTATGAGTTCTTTCTGTATTTTGGGTATTAACCCCTTGTCAGAACTGTCGTTTGCAAATATCTTTCCCCATTCGGTGGGTTGCCTTTTTGTTTTGTTCGTGGTTTCTTTGGCTGGGTGGAAGCTTTGTAGTTTGACATCTGAAGGCCCTTGTTGTAGCTCATGGGGACACTGCTTTGGGAACAAACAAACATCACAGGTTCTGGAAACAACCAGCTCAACTCCACGCCCCTGAATTACTCAGGATACTTACAGCAGCACCCCTCAGAGCCCCACCCAGCACCTCGGGAAACGCTGCCAGTCAGGCTGACTCCCTGTTCACGGTGTGGGCTCTGTGCTAGACCCTGCGTTAAATGTGTAACACGTGTTACATAGTAAGTCTTCCAACCACACTGGGGGATCCGTACATTGGCACTTCCATTTTACAGATGAGGAAACAGAGGCTCGGAGGAAGTCAGTCGCTTGCCCACAATCAGGCGGACTGGGCTCCAGGCCTGTGGGAGGCCCAGGCGCTGGGCCTACGGCACCACTTTATCTCTCATGTCAAGCAGCCTCAGTTCGGGGTCTGATAAAATGGCTCGATGGGCCCACCACACTGCAAACCTGAGCCCAAGGTCCTTGCAGTCCTTGGGGTCAGAACCAATCTCAGACCCTCTCCAGGGGCTGCAAACCCACCCAACCCCCAGGGACTCTGGAGGCAGCAGCACTCCTTGACACTCAGGGCTGAGTCACCCTCCAGGGTACGTGAGTCAGTGTTCCTCAGTGCTGGTCTCCAAGTGCCTGAAGCTCACTCTGAGCACAGCCTCCATCTCGGCCACCAGCTCGCCTCCCACTCCCACTTGGCCACTGGCTGTTCCTAACTCCCTCTGATGGACCCTGGTCTCCATGGATGGCACATGGGAACCGGGGACCATGGTGCCTGCTGTCTCCTGCGCCTGTCGCTGTCACCCCTGTGGACCCTTCTCTTCTCCAGGGTTCAGGGCCACCCGCCTCAGGGCTGTGATGTTTGGAAATCGGAGTCAGGAGGGAAGCAGCCCCTTCCCTCCCGTGGGGTTCTCTCTAGCAGACTCGGTTCATGAATTCGATCGAATGGAAGCGACACGTTCGGACACAGTTCTGCACATGTGCTCGTGAGGAGGACCTTGCAGAGGCAGCGGGTTGCCCTGACCATGCTTTCACAGGCTCCCAACAGACTGGGACGTGTGCTTGGTGCCAGGGCGGAGGGGGACGGCTCCCTTGTTGAGATCTGCCCGGCTCCCCTCCACGGGCTGGTTCGGCCTGGCATTGGCCTTTCCTGTGTGACCCTGCGCCCTGGATGCTGATGCAGGCCCAGGTCTAAGTGGCCCTTAGACCTGCCCTCCAGGCCTGCCACTGGGTGGTACTTCTGCAAAGATAGCAATCCCAAAGAATCCGTGGGTTGAAATGAAGGTGTCTGTTCCAAATGGTGTGCACGCTCAATCCACCAGGGTTTTAAAAACATAACCTTTTTGTATGTTCTAGTTAGCTTATAGTGAGTATTTTTTTTCTAGGCAGAGAAAAAAGGCATTTAAAAACGTAGACCTATTGGCTTAGCTTTAGGTCGTCGGTGCGGGTGATGACCCCAGAGGCACACGCACTTCCGCACCCCAGGACATGTGGGGCCGGCACCCTGGTTCAGTCGGTGTCTCTTCTCCTTCGGGTCTGATGCCTCGGGCTCTAATCCAGCTCTGGGACTCGGCTGACCCTGGCTGCACCTGCACACTCCACGTTCCCCACCTCAGTCTTGCCCAGCGTCGTGCTCCGGTGCAGCTCACAGCAGCCCCACCTTGGCCTTGGGCCCTGGAGCGGGGCTCCAAGGCCTCCTGTCCAGCTGCTATAGGTGAATAGCTTTGACCCCTGGTGCCCTTCTGGTTGCTCAGAGTCTGGTTTTAAGGGGCAACCACAACCAAAAAGTAATTTAGGAACCCTTGCGATTTTGTCATTACGTTCTAATCAGCACACTCTGGAAAACAGGCCACCCCCTGAGTGTCACTGATCACCTGCATGCAGGGAGGGTCCTTTCACGTCTGCACTGTGGGCACGCTGCCATGGCATGTGTCCCCCCCCGCCCCCGCCCCCCGCCACCTCAGCATCCTCAGTCCTGCCGAACTCAGTCATTACNCGGGGCTCCAAGGCCTCCTGTCCAGCTGCTATAGGTGAATAGCTTTGACCCCTGGTGCCCTTCTGGTTGCTCAGAGTCTGGTTTTAAGGGGCAACCACAACCAAAAAGTAATTTAGGAACCCTTGCGATTTTGTCATTACGTTCTAATCAGCGCACTCTGGAAAACAGGCCACCCCCTGAGTGTCACTGATCACCTGCATGCAGGGAGGGTCCTTTCGCGTCTGCACTGTGGGCACGCTGCCATGGCATGTGTCCCCCCCCGCCCCCCGCCACCTCAGCATCCTCAGTCCTGCCGAACTCAGTCATTACTACTCCAGTGTCCCCCCAGTGACCCGCCATCCTGGGCCCCTCTAAGCACAGGGGCTGAGGGAAGATAGAAGCAGAGGTGTCTCATACAGGACCTCGGACCCCCACAGAGTGGGAGACCACACACCACTTTATTCTCCGCGTTAACAGCCCTGATGCCTTCCCCCCCAAGCATGTGCCGCCTCCTAGTTTGTGCACTATTTTTACAAAGGCTGGATTCTCACGCTAAATAATCCCCACGTCACAGATAAGGGCATGGAAACTCAGAACAGCCACCTGCCTCGCTCAAGCTCATAACACCAGCAAATGGAAGGGTGGGGAAACTCAAGGCAGGGGCTCGGCCTGCCAAAATCTCCCTGAGGTGGCCCCTAGAGCTTACAGCCAACAGGCCTCCAGGCCTCCGTCAAGTCCAAGGGCAAAGAAGGCCACAGATCATCCTTCATTTCAGGGAAGAAGCAAGTAACAGGGCCTGAGTGATCAGTGGAGATGGACATGTGGCGGGTGAAGACAATTAGGGGGCGTGATGGGCTGGCAGGTACCAAGGTCAATAGTAAGAAACAATGTGGCAACAGCAGTAATCAGCAGAGAAGTGAGGGGGGCACCGAGCATCCCAAAGCACTCAGTGAGCAGGACTGGAGGGGGACGGGCAGGACACAAGTTACCTTGCAATAAAGCGTGCCAACGGCCAGCAGGACAGTGTGTCCCCAGTCCCCTCAGGTCCCTGCTCACACCCCTTCAGCAGCCCTCCTGGGTAACACCGCAGAGGGAAATTTCAGAAACTTTGGAAGCAGGGAAAACCAATCTGTGTGGCTAATACGGATACCTGAGCAGGTGAGGCGGGCGGGGACCACAGCACACGCATGAGGACATGCGCGCATGTATTTTGCGGGAGAGCACGGGTTAGGCTTCGGGACCTGTGCTCTGTGCTGGCACAAAGGGTGACAGGATCACAGACCTGCCCCTCGGGGTGTCCCCCTGGGAGGGGCGGTGGACAGCAGGGAGTACCCCTGTAGATGGCCTCCATGACAAGCAGAGTGACAAGTTCTGCCGGAGCTCAGAGAGGGGGCCAAGTGCCACCCAGACCCACTGGACAGACGCATCCTTTGACATTCAGAGAAGACTTTGGAGCCAGGCTGCCAAAGTTGGAGTCCGGTGCCCTCACTTAAAGGCTTTGTGGATTCAGACAAGTCGGCTGACCTCACCGTGGCTCATCTGTGCAATGGGAGGATCACATGAGTGGGTGGGAAGCGCCTTTGGCAGAGTGCCTGGCGGGTGCCTGGAGTGCGTGTGCGTCCATCACAGAGAGCCCCTCCCCCCTTCCTGGTGCAGCCCCGCCCTCGTGTTGCTGCAGGGCAGACCGCAGGAGCTGCCGGCAGCGCGGCTCTGTCTGACCCGCTTCGCTGGACGTGGTGGGCATGTTCCTTCCCAGTTAGGTGCCACTGGCCTGGACAGATCCGGCCACCAGTCCCGCACCTGCAGTCTCCCCGGAGGAGCCCAGAGATCTCGTGGCTTTGGAGAAAGGTGATACGTACTGGTTGGTGATCGAACACTGTGGACTCCTCTCGCAGATCCAACGTTCAAATCATTCTGGGCATCCTTGGGCCTAGACTAACGAAAGTAGGATATCCCAGCACAGTAGAAGAACATGCTCCCTACCTCAGAATTATCTTCCAGTCAGCCCCCGATGCAGAGGGCATGGAACCTTCTCCGAGGCAGTTTGGGAAGCGGCTCCCCCTCCTTGGGGCTTCCCAAGAATCTGCCAGACGGTGTCTTCTCAGCCGAGGGACGCTTTTCCAGTGAGCTCCCTGCAGGAACCGTTTGATTACACACGAGGACCAGAGGGATACGCTTTCCTCTCACAGACTCCTTAGAAAGGATTCCGTTTTGAGTTGTTGTTAGAGAAACCTGAGAGCCTCAGGGTATCTTCCTCCTACCTGCCACCCCTGAAGTAGGAAAGCTGTTGAGTGAATCCGCAGAGGGAAGCGGAAAGTTTCGTCTGCCCTGGCCTGTTTGGGCTCCGCCACCCACTCTCCTCCCCCGCTCAGCCACCAGACCCCAGCCCACCTCCAACCCCACCGCTCCCAGTCAAAGGTGGTGAGCCGCCTCTCCCCCACCCCAGGCAGCCGCTCGTCAAAGCCCCTGTAAGTGGCCAGAGAGTGGAGAAAGCAGAAGGCTGAAACTTTACGGCTTGTTACTCACACCAGGGGCCTCCGTTCCCTCCTCTGTGGAGGGGGCAGCACACCCAGCCTTCCC
This sequence comes from Sturnira hondurensis, assembly GCF_014824575.4. Taxonomy (NCBI): domain Eukaryota; kingdom Metazoa; phylum Chordata; class Mammalia; order Chiroptera; family Phyllostomidae; genus Sturnira; species Sturnira hondurensis. The sequence continues at coordinate 6,598,052 of NW_028094846.1, read as the reverse complement.
GGCCTTACAAAATCCGCAAAAGGCTCAAGGGAGATGACGTGTCGGAAAGCATCCCGAACCACAAGAAGTCTGCAAATGTCAGGCGTTCAGGAGTCTGTCACTCCGCCTCTTTTTGGTGCTTCTGGGAAGGGGAAAGGTAGAAGAGCAATGGGGGGGGGGGGGGGGCGGGGAGCGGATGTTGAAGCTTTCCGGGCAGTTTATCATCTTCTCTGCGACAGCATGAAATCACAGTGAACCATGTCCACTGTTGGGTTAGCCGGGGGCTGTTGTTAAAATGAAAATGTCACTGTTATTTATGGCTCGAGGTCTACCTGTTTCCAAACAGAGCTTTCAGAGGGTGTTAATTTATTGGCAATACTGTATCTTGTGTTGCTTTGGCATTTGACTGCTGAGGGCAGGAGGCGCAGGGGACAGGGGAGCTCTAAGCAGAGCTGGGGCAGGAGGAAGGCCTGTGCAAACAGCCCTTCCCAGGAAGCGAGGTCCCCAAGGTACCCTCAGGGATGAGCCCTGGACAGTCACGGTCCAGGTCAACGAAGGAGCGCACTGGACCCAGACCATTTGACCTGTTATCATCCTTATGCCCCAAAGGAGGCGAGGGGAGTTGGCAGAGAGTCGGTCATGCCAAGAAGGTCACCTTGAGGGGAGCAGTGCCCTTCCACTGAGGGACACGGCCCTGGGGGCCCCCCAGGAGGAAGCCGGGACTCCACTGTCCTGCAGGCTGGAGCTTCAGCTACATGTTGGCTCGGTGGGAAGCTCCAGGGTAAGAGAGCCTGTGGGGAGAGAGGGTCTGGGGGCAGATGGGAGAACTCCAGAAGTTTCTGTGCAGAGAGGGAAGGCAGCGGAGCAGCGTACATGGAGACTGGGGCAGGAAGAAGACTCAGGGGAGGGGGGGGGGAGGAGGAAGTTCCCATCAGAGAGACCTGGGCGCCATGCACAGGTATTAACCCCAGCCCAACACATTCTGCATTCTCCTGTGGATTGCTCTGCACCCTCTAGGAACCGCGCCGGGGCTTTGGGGACCCCCAGAGCCTACGTGGGTTTACCAAAGCCTCAGCACCTGGCCCCACTCAGAGCTCGCATGCTTCACTTTTCAGAAAGGCAGCTGCTTGTAGCTAAATAGTCCATTCTTGTCTTTATTCAGATTGAAAACATTTAAACATCCAATCTTTTACAATACATCCCCCGGATTTAGCAGTTAATAAAACCGCATTTGAATTTCACTGGAGCCTCCTCTAAACAATAATGAACAAAGATGATGTTGTATAACTTAATGGAGAGCAAAATGCGTTTTGTCAAGACAGGGAGAGAGAAAGAATGTAACAAATTATGTAGCCTGGTAAAATCACTCTCTAAAGTCATGAGGAAGACTAATCTGGGCCTTAGCAACTACATCACCTCAAACTAAGATAAATGACAAGCAAAACCAACGTTTACATTTCTCAGATTAGAATTCATCTTTGGGGCCGACCGCAGCCACAGATGTCAAGGGGTTTCCTCTCCGTGGTGCCACGCCCTGCTGGAAAAACTGGGGGCTCAACAAGCCAGGGACTCCAGAGCACATTTGGAAGAGGCCACTCAGGACCCTCCACCTCGGAACACTCACAGACACCCCCAGGCCACCCCTTCCATGGCGCTGTCTCTCAAGAGTCTTCTGATTGAAAAGCTTCCTGCTGCTGGGCTCCCAGAATTTGCCCACACCCCTGGTCCGGCCCTCGTCGTGGTCTGCTGCGTATTCCCGTTACGTGACCACCTTCCTCCAGCTGACACGGGGAGCTACCTGAGAGTTCCCTGGCTCACCCCTGACATCTCCATGAAACCCCGCCCAGGTCCTGGCATGCTGTCACCGTGTAACGGAATTTAATTAAGCAAGTCCTGCTCTGGGCAGCATGACTCTGAGGGTCCTCACACCTCAGGCAGAAAATAATTATGTGTCTTGCACCTGTGTAGAGCCCTCGGGTGGGGGAGGGAGTGCGATTTCATGCTCTAAAAGACATAATTTATACGATGGAGTCAGTAACTCCTTTAGACCTGAACGTTCATCAGCTGTCACCTCCAACGCACGAGCCCTCTGAAGAAATTAATGGATATCCAATATGAAAGCAATTATTCCGTTCCTGCTGGAAGGATCAACTCCAATAGAGTTGTGTCATGTAATTGAAAACAGCATGAATCTGATATTTGAATCTGTCATTAGTGTATTTTTAGAGCAGACGAATTAGCTGGTGTTCGCTGTGTGGGTGAGCACCGTTTTCAAAGGTGACTATTCCTGAGACCCGTTTGTTTCCGAAGGGCTTCGGTGCCCTGGGAATCAAGAAAAACAATTTCTACGTTGGCAATTACAATTAATTAGATGTTCTGAGCCACGTTCTTGAATTGGCCCCTCGTTGTCCGCCTGGATCCCACTGGTCTGTGGACATCCAGCCCTGCAAGCTCTGAAAATGCATGGCTGCTGCCCGCGTGCACAGGCACAGCCCGGGCGTGCAAGTGGGGTGTGCATGGCCTCGTTTCAGTGGACTTCGAGCCTTCGTGAAGACCGCAGATGGTCTCTTCCACAGTAGAACTTCCGTGCATTCGGCCTTGGGGGTCCAATGAACTCCGTTCACGCTCGGCCCTTTGCCCCTCCCCCCAGCTGTACCCCACAACTCTACCCCCCCGCTTCCGACACCATCCCTGCACCTGGATGGCATCACTCCCTCTCCCATCTCTTCTCCCACACTCATCTTTCTTCACAGCCAGGAGCTCCTTTTAAACTTAAAATGAGTGGTCTTCTGTTTACTGGTAGAAATGGACTGCTTTGCTTTCCCCTTCGGTTCTGTGTGGGGGGGTCCGGTCTGCTCGACTAGATGACAAGGCCCCCAAGGGCGGAGACCCCTGTTCACGCTCTGCACCAACTTCTCCATCCATCCTCGTGGGCGTCTCGGGCAGGAGCCAGAAACCATGGATCCGGGCCACAGTCAGACGGGCGGTCTTTCTTAAGAGGGGGTTTTCCTTGCAGTCTCGCGAAAGGTAAAGAAGGAAAAGAGTAATATGACGGTTCTTCAAGAAGAATAACTGAACAGCAAATGGAGACGTACTGCGCTCCCAGCTCAAGGAACACAGACGAAAAACAGGTATTAACGACAGTAAGAGTCAGACTCCGGGAGGAATTCTTGACCAAAATGCTGGAGACTCAGTAGGAATTCATTATTTATATCCTGCCTACTTGCAAAGGATGGAAGCCGCTGCTGAGGGGGGAGGCTGGGCATCCGTGGCAGCGCTGACTCTGCAAACACCACTCGGGACTCAGCTCGCCTCCGACTCGCTGTGTGTGGCTGGGCAGGTCGTTCCCATGCCTGGAGTTTCATCTGTAAAATGGGAACAATCCCATCAACGTTTCTCTAGGTTAAATGGCAGTACGTATTTTGAATTCTATCTACTCAAATGCTTTGCAGAGGATACAGATTCTCTGGCATCTGTAAAAGGTGGGTAAATTCTCACCTTAACGGGATCTTTGTTGACCAAAAATCATCAGGGCAACCTGGAAGGCAGGCCGCCCACCTCAGCCCCCCCCCCAGAAAACAGTGTCCCCCAGCAGTTCCGGTGGCCCAGTGTTGCTGGATGTGTTGTAAAGTGGGGAATTGGAACCCAATGACCTCATCCTCACTTCCAGGCAGAGGACTTCTCACTCCTTTGGTGTCATGCCCTGGATCAATGTCCAGGACCCTATTTTTGAAGACCCAGTTTTGCATATGAAGAGGAATTGTCCGGGAGGTCAGGTCAGTTAGAGTTCTCACAGAGCATGCAAGACAGAGCCAGAGGACGGGACCAGAAGCCAACCCCGCATCCCAGCCACTGTGGCTCCTCTAAGCCACGCGGGCACAGCGCCGCAGGCGGCCTGGGCTGACCCCTAGCGCCGGAACATGAATGTGCCCCACGGGGTTCTGCACCAGCTGCCCTTCCCGCAGATGGCAGTGGGGCCCGTGGAAGCGGACACAGTTCCGGAGCATGGGGCTGCCGACCTCCCACCCCGCTGCGGGCCTCCTGACAGCTCTGGAGTGGCCGTGCAGGCCTGTCTGCAGGGAGTTTTCTGCCCTCGGGTTCTGTTCACCAGCCTGACAGGCCCAATAAAGGCCCAGCGCTGATGGGGAGAGCGGCCCGGGCTTCCCGGCAGCCCAGCTGCCTCCGCTGACACAATGGGGCCGCTGTAATCACATTACAACCTCGTCTTTCATAATTACTCTCTTTCTCCAAGTGACAGAGCGTCCCAACGGCAGGGAGGAGAACTATTTTTAAACTATTTCTCACTGAAAAAAGAGAGTCATTTTTTTTTTCACAGATAGAGTTCTGGTCTGTAAATCTCCCCTGGGGATTCTTGTTGGCGGCAGCTGGAAATCCAGAACGCCACCCCTCCCCCCGAGACGGCCTCTCCCAACCTGCCCAACAACCTGCACACACATCGTTTTCCCTTCCATTTCCACCCCCAGAGGTCCCTCTGTCCATGTCTCACTCCCATCCCCGCCTCGACTCCAGGAAAAGGAATGCAGAGGCTTCGCTCCTGAGTGGTTGCTGGCTTTCCTCTTCCTATTCCTCTTCCTCCCCTCCCGGCCCCTACCACCTTCTTGAGACCAGCTCTCCTCTCCCTTCTCCTCCAGCCTGTGAAAAGGTGAGGGCCTGCAGGGTGTTTTTCTACAACAGCAGCAAAGTCTTCCGTGCCAGGGGAGGACAGGTGGACAGGCCAAGGGAGAGGAAGGCTGCTCACGGGAGACCTTCAGTGGCCAGGGTGACTTCCCGGAGAGGAACGCACCCTCAGTAACACAGCACCACCCCGGCCCACAGGGCCATCCTGCCATCTACCTTCCTCTTACAAATTCCCCGGAGACCCCTCGGTGCGGCCACGATAACTGTACTGATAAGGAAGCTGGAGCGCAGGAAATGAATCAATGGGACCTCGCAGATTCCTTGAATATGACCTGTCCAACTGCTGCAAGTCCCCCGCATTGTCATTTGCCAGGTCAATAGCTGTCTGTCTTGCTCACCGCTGTTAGTATATCATTGGACCCTGGGCCTATTATCTGTCCCTTGGGTTTATATTTTCTCACTCCACCTATGGAACTCTCACCTGTCCCCCTGGCCAGCCTGGCACTCTGCCATTCGTCCCCCTCCATTCTCTCCTTTCCCTCCTCCCACCACCACTTCATCTGGGACTGGCCCGTCTTGCTTCTAGCCCTGGGGTCCTACCAGTCAGGCGATGCGTCTGAGAGATAGGAAGACAGTGAAGGGGAGGGGAGGAGGCTCTGCTGTAGCTTAGAGATGCATTTGGCTTAGAGATGCAGACATCCCCCCTCGCACTAAAGCCAGATCGTGGGTCTCGGAGCAGATGGGACCCCCGCCCCCCAGGAGTCGAACATCAAATGCAGCACCATGAGTATGCCGTGGGATTAGACCAGGCCTTCTTCAGAGGGAACTGCAAAAACTTGCCCACTGCACCGCTGGAAAGTGCCCCCGGAAGACACCCCCCAAACAGCATTCTTAGCGATACAGAGGACTAGGAGGTGGAGGTAGAAGATGGAGCCGGAGAGGGAAGCTTTCAGGGACACAAGAAAGAAAAGCCACTTTGAAATAATTGTGACATGACACGAGCCTAGCAGAACTGAAGGCACATTTATTAAGTAGGTGTTAATAAGCGTTAGCTCTAGCTCGCCTTCAGCAAGGCTTCAGAAGAAGTGAGAAAAGTGAAGCCCCTCACGCCGTCCATCCCACCTTCTCTCTGTGCAGAAAAGCAACCCAAACCAAATGTGCAGAAGCAGGGGAGAAGCAGGAGGGTCTGCAGCGTGATTAACGGTGGCCGGTGACAGGGACTCCTCACGGGGAGCTCAGAGAAGTGAATAGAGCCGGAGGGTGCTGCCACCGGCCCCAGTTTTCTGTAACTGCTGGCTCAGCGGGGAAGGGCAAGTCTCAGACATGTCTCCGGCCCCCTCTAGGGTCTCGGTTCCTGGTTGAAAATTGCTCTGGCTTCCTGGGACGCAGTGTGGGCTGGGTACCATGAGACCAGCCTCTCCTCCAGGCAGAGAGACTAAAGCAGTGTCTGGGACAGTGGACAGGATGGGCAGAGTAAACATCCCGCTGAATGTGGTCACTGCCAGGGAGTCCCAGGGCTCCTTCAGGGAGAGGGGCATGTTGATTTGTAAGAGGGCTGATTTGTATGCCTTTCCACGAGAATGGTGTGCGGCCACTAATTAAAGGTGGTGGAGAAACCGCCGTGAAGAGCAGCCCAGACTGCCCTGACCGGTGTGGGTCAGTTGGCTGGAGCATCGGCACACGGGAAGGTCGCAGGTTCAAATCACGGTCAGAGCACATGCCTGTGTTGTGGGTTCAGTCCCTAGACTAGTTGGAGTGCGTGGAAGAGGCAACCCATTGATCTTTCTGTCTCACATCCATGTTTCTCTCCCGCTCTTTCTCCCTCCCTTCCCCTCTCTCTAAAATCAATTTTTTAAAAATGTTTTTAAAGAGTGCACACTGTGGTCGGCTGCACCAGGCTCAGGCTTGGCCCCTCTGCTCATGCGCTGTCCGTCTCGGTCAATTCCTTGGCCTTTCCTGAAGCTCGTTTGTCCTCATGTCCACAACAGAAATTAGAAAAAGACCTACCGTCATAGTGGGGTCACCACACAGCCCCACGGGTGATTTACAGCTGGTCCAACTGGTTGGTGCCCCGTCTGATTGGTTGTTGCCTGAGCCCCACCAGTTACTAAATAGCTCAGCTCCTAGATACCACTCCTCCCTTGTTATTTTTTAAAATATATTTTATTGATTATTCTTTTGCAGTTGTCCCATTTTCCCCCTTCATTCCCCTCAACCCTGCACACCCCCTCCCACCCACATTCCCCTGCTTTAGCTCATGTCCATGTGTCATAAGTTCTTTAGCTTCGACATTTCCCACACTATTCTTGCCGTCCCCCGTATTTCCTACCTACTGTCTGTGCTACTTATTCTCTGTACCTTCTCCCTTGCTCTCCTCCTCCCACTCCCGTGTTGCTAACCATGTGATCTCCATGTCTGTGGTTCTGTTCCTGTCGTTTGCTTAGTTTGCTTTTGTTTTTGTTTTAGGTGTGGCTGTTAATAATTGTGAGTTTGCTGTTATTTTACTGTACATGTTTTTGATCTTCTTTTTCTTAGATAAGTCCGTTTAATATTTCATATAGTAAGGGCTTGGTAATGATGAACTCCTTTAACTTGACCTTATCTGAGAAGCAGCTTATCTGCTCTTCCATTCTAAATGAAAGCTTTGCTGAATAGAGCAATCTTGGATGTAGGTCCTTGCCTTTCATGACTTGGAATACTTCTTTCCAGCCCCTTCTTGCCTGGAAGGTCTCTTTTGAGAAATCCGCTGACAGTCTTATGGGCTCTCCTTTGTAGGTAACTGCCTCCTTTTCTCTTGCTAATTATAAGATTCTTTCCTTGATTTTAATCTTGGTTAATGTAATTATGATGTGTCTTGGTGTGTTTCTCCTTGGGTCCAACTTGTTTGGGACTCTCTGAGCATCCTAGAAATCTATTTCCTTTTCCAGATTGGGGAAGCTCTCCTTTATTATTTGTTCAGATAACTTTTCCACTTATTGCTCTTCCTATTCCCCTTCTGGCACCCCTATAATTCGGATGTTGGAACATTTAAAGATGTCGTGGAGGTTCCTAAGCCTCTCCTCATTTTTTGAATTCTTGTTTCTTCATTCTTTTCTGTTTGGTTGTTTCTTCCTTCCTTCTGGTCCACTCCATTGATTTGAGTCCCAGTTTCCTTCCCATCACTATTGGTTCCCTGTACATTTTTTTAAATTTCACTTAGCGTAGCCTTCATTTTTTCATCTAATTTGCAATCAAAATCAACCAATTCTGTGAGCATCCTGATCACCAGTGCTTTGAGCTGTGCATCTGATAGGTTGGCTATCTCTTGGTCGCTTGCTTATATTTGCTCTGGAGTTTTGATCTGTTCTTCTGTTTGGGCCATTTTTTTTTGTCTTGTCCCACCTGTTACGTATGAGGGGGCGGAGCCTTAGGTGTTCACCAGGGCGGGGCAACCCACGTCGCTGGGTTGTGACGCTGTTTGTGGGCGTGGAGTCAGACAGGGAACAATGGCGCTTGCTCCGCTCTCTTTCAGATTTCAGTCCCGTCTGCTGCTTCCCCCAAGTAAACTGGGCCCTTCTGGTGCTGACTCCCAGGTGGGTGGTTTTGTGTATGTTCTAGGACCCTGTGGGTCTCTCCAACAAACTCTCCTGTGAGTTTGGGAGTCTCTCCCGGAACCTCAACACCCCCCCCACAGGTGTTTTTAATCAGTGTTTTGAGGCTTTATTTCCCTGCGCCTGGACCCTGGGTTTCGCGGTCTGTCTTGCTCCTGGTTTCTCCTGGTTTATCTGTGCACGAATGTGGGACCCCTTGGTCAGCCAGCCGCCTTGCACGCCATGCCCCACTTCACAGTCACCGTCTCGCTGGGTCTGCCGGCTGCCACCAGCACACCCAGGGGCCACCCGCTGCCGTCTTGCATGCCTGGGGTTCGTCGGCTCCTGCCTTGCACACCCAGTGCCACCGCTTTTTGTGCCGAGACCCCTCTCCGCTCAGCCACCTGACTTCGCACCGCCAGCAAGTCTGGGTGAATGTGTCTATTTTAACTCCTGGGTTGTCGGACTTCCATAGAGTTCAGTTTTCTGTCAGTTCTGGTTGTTGTTTCTAAATTGTTATTGTCCTTCTTTGGGTTGTGCGAGGAGGCACAGTGTGTCTACCTATGCCTCCATCTTGGCCAGAACTCCCCCCCTTGCTTATATGGTCGTTGTCAGGAACCAATGGAATAATGTAAGGAAAACATGTATCTTGGTGCCTGGTAAATGCCCAGGTGGCTGTCGGTATTGCTGTGGATGGAATCATGTCCTAGACAGTATAGTCCCATCACGTGTCTGGAAGCCAGGCCAGGAACCCTGGGCCAGGAGCGCGGATGGCCCACCGCACCCCCTGAGTGGATTTCCCTGCTATTCCTGGCTCGGTGGCCTATGTCACTGCAGCCCCCCGGGGTATTTCATGTTCTTATTGGTCACCGTCATGATCACATTGCAAAGCCATTAAATTTACTTGTGTTTCCGTCTCCTCCATGAGACTGAGGACAGTTTCTCAAGGACAGGGACTAGGTCATAAACATTTGGCGTGTGGATGTGTCTCTGAGCCGCGACCATTTATCCACAGTGAAGCGCAAAGCCCTGGCAGTGGTTATGAGGCTGTATCTGACCCGAATAGGACAGCAACCGAAACAGTTAATCTACCTGTCGGCGAACAGTGCGTGTTTGTTTTACCGAGTGTCAGGTTCCAGCTGAGTGTTACACAGGTTCTAACTCAGTCATCACCACAGTTCCATCAGCTGTAGGTACTCTTGATCCCCACCTTATAGATGGAGAAACTGGGGCTCAGAGAGGTTGAATGGTCTCCTCACAGCTGCAAAGCAAAGGAGTGGGGTTTGCACCCAGGCAGCCTGACTCTGGAGTCCAGCTCTTAATTAACCTTTGCACTCAAACCCTGACCTCTCTAGGCAGAATTTCCTCCATCCTAAGTCAGGAATGAGCACCACGCCCATTGTAGGGTTGTGCTGAGGGTCAGCTGAGGCCAGGAGTGAGCGGCGCAGCGTGGTCTGTGCACCAGGAACGTTCAGCAAGCGTTCGTTCCATGTGTTGTTTCGCCCACAGACTCCAAGTTCCTCTCATCTCACCCTCTCTCGGTTATTCCTCTTCTCAGCGCCTCTCACACCACCTCTAGAAGCAAAGTTTGTGAGCCTTTTATCTCCTTCACGTGGGAAGTAGAAAAGAAATACAGTTTCCACACAAGAGGTTTGCATTACAGTAAGTGTCTTACTCTCTGTGGCTCTCTGTGACGTGGTGACCAGCAGAGGGGCTGATTTGTTATTTCAGCAATTGAAACAGGACTCCGGAATAAAGGACCCCTGTGATCGCACAGCGCTGGGACGACACTAATGAGAAGATTAAAAGAAAGTTCAGCTCACACAGTCCCAGATCATCACAAATGTACCCAAGGGTTATTAACAACCACAATTACCTGGAACTATATTATCTGCCTGGTTGGTTACTCCAAAGTCAATTTGTATTGAAGAGATGAGCTCAGAGGAGTTAATAAGTTATTCTGAAGTGGCTGGCGGGGCCCCGGCTCGGCTGGGAAAATGTGGGGGTGTGCCTGAGGCTCCACGAGGACTTCATTCTAATTCTCACCCGGCAGCGGAAGGAAGCTCTGAGTTTTCTTGGGAGAAATGGCCTCTGCACAGCACCCCAGGGTGCACCCCTGCCCTCGTGTATTCTCTTTGCTGGGATCACCCGCCACCACAGGGTCCAGACGCGCGCGTCCCAGACAAGTCTTTGGGAAACCCAGGTGTTCTTCGGCAGAAGCGGTGTCTGTGTCAGGGATCCCTCCCCCCAGGGGACAAAGCTCTGGGCTTTTAGGACCTGAATGCTCCTGTCTTTTCCCAACCTTGCCCTTGAAAGTCCTCTGCGGCCTGCTCTGTGGCTTTGCAGGACGGTACCCAGCGCGGCCCCAGGTGCAGGTCTCAGAGGCCATCTCAGCCCTGTTTCTCTTGCAGATTCCGACAGCTCCATGCTGTGTGCCACAGGCCGGCGTTGACCCTGGGGCGCTGCAGAGAGGATGGGGGCGGACGGGGAAGCAGGGGTCCTGAAGAACATGCTCCTTGGCGTCAACCTGATCCTTCTGGGCTCCATGCTCAAGCCCTCAGAGTGTCAGCTGGAGGTGCCCACGGAAAGGGTCCAGAGACAGGCGGTGGAGGAGGAGGGAGGCGTGGCCAGCTACAACACCTCCGACAATGAGCCGCCCGTGGTCTTCAACCACATGTGCAACATCAACGTGCCCCTGGACAGTCTCTGCTCCTCGGGGCTGGAGGCCTCCGCCGAGAGGGAGGTGAGTGCGGAAGATGAGGAGCCGGCCGAGTACCTGGGCCAGACCTCCGACCAGGAGAACCAGGTCACCTTCACCCACCAGATCAAACTCCCCAAACAGGCCTGCCCGTGCGCCGGTTCAGCCCGGGTGCTACGGGAGCTGCTCAGCCGCATCGAGATGCTGGAGAGGGAGGTGTCGGTGCTGCGGGACCAGTGTGGCAGCTGTTGCCAAGACGGTGCCGCCACAGGTAGGGCCGGGCCTGCAGAGGCCTCAAGTGGGGAAGGAGGTGGGGAACGGGCACCCCAGTCTGCAGCTCTCCGTTAAACCTCCTCTAAGATCGAAAGGCGGTCTTTCCCCGCAGGTTCAGCGCCTGCATCCTCATCACTGCTCCGCTCGCCAGTTTGAAATATGTTAGCCTGATGGTGGCGGTCGAGCCCGGTAACGGCGCCCCAGTTCTGCACTCAGCCCAGGTTTTCACGGATTGGGTGTATCCGTGGCAGCCCAGGGGACTGGGGGCTGCGGGCGCCATGCTCACTCAGTCACAGCTTTCCTCCCATCTGAGTGAAGGACAGGCACCCAGGTCTTTGAGGACTCGTCCCTGTTGTCCCCAGCAAGATGGAAGTTCTGGCCCCTGCCCCTCCAGCAGCACGCACATGTACACACACCTGCTCACACACGTGCACACACTTCACAGAGCTTAAACCACTGCCCCCTGAATGTCCAGGGAGGTACCTCTAGCCGCCTCCACCCCCCTGATGAGTAACTCTTATGAGTGCTGTCCGTGTGTCTCTGATAGGGGTCATTATGTTTCAGAGCCAGACTTCCTGAGTTCAAATCCCGGCTCTGCTACTTACTGGCTTAATCCCGAAGCAAGTTCTGTGGGCCATGCTTTTCTTTCCCCACCGACAAATGGTGAGAGACAGGAATGGCCAGGAGTCACTGAACATAAAAGCAGCTACTCAGGTGAAAGCCTGGCATCCAGGGAGCCCCGTACAAGTACAGCGGTCACCAGCGGGCCCCAGTGTGCAGGAGCTGTGTGTGTGCCCATGGGTGCACATCTTCTCTCACCCGAAAGGGACCTCCAAGGCAGGCCGTGTGTTCCTTAGGAAGAAGAATCGTACTATCTTGGGTTCAGCTTTCCCTTCTGAGGTCCCCAGGCTCTCACAGGGTGAGAGCAGGAAGCGGCCTGGACGGCCCACGTGCCCGGAAGGCCAGCAGACACATTTATCCTGAGATGCATGCAGACCAGGGGCCGTCTTTGAGTAATGACGTGCATCGTGGGCTTTCTCACCTCCGCTCCTCTTCCCAACCAAAACTAGACATAGTCTGCAGGCGAGAAGAGAGTCCAGTTGTTCAGTCTCCAGTTGGTGAGAACTGTCAGGTCGGTTTTCTCGTGGAGCCGGGGATGCTCACATTTGTGAACATGGGCGCTTTGCTGCCCAGGCAGCTGGGCAGCTTTGTAAGTGGCTTTTTCCCAGCCTCCCCCCAGGCTCCCTGGCAGACACGGAAAAATCGACGAGCAAGAGCCGTACTCAGCAATGTCAGTGCTGAATCCTTTCGGGCCGCGGGGGCTGATTGAAGTGACAGGATTAAACAGGATATAACTGACTGCACTTCAGATCCCCAAGGCCAAGTGCAGAGAAGGATGTCAAGCAGGTACTGGGTTTGTGTTTGCTTAATAAGTTTGTTTGATTCATGTTAGCCAGATAAATTCGCTGCTGTGGTTACAGCGTGGTGAGGGCCAGGACAGAGATAAGCACAGAATCCTAAAAAGATCACAGCCAGTAGTGACTAAATGAGGCCGAGGTTGTGGGCAGCCTTTGAGGTGACCCTGGAGCTGAGTGGTGATGAATGAGCAGAGAGAGTTGGATGGCAGGAAGGAGGGACAGGGCGGCTCTATAGCACATACGACCTTGCCCTACATAGCGGGCTCAGTGCCCAGCCTACATCCCCTCAGGTCCCCCTCCGTCCCCACAGCACCTGGGTGCCTTTATCAGGGGCTGTCCTCGGGCTGTGGGACCCCTCTTGGCCTGCCCAGAGAGAGAATGGAAGGGCCTGAGCATGCACACCCCCCAGGGATGGCCCTTTACCCTCAGCGAGGTGTCAGCTACACTGTGACCAAGGCATCCTGCCAGACTGAACCCAAGTGACCGCTCCTGGGACTGTGCCTGACGTCATATCTGGCTTGGGCTCCTTCCCTCCCCAAACACCTCCTTTCCCCATCATTTTTCCTGGGAGCACTTTGTTTTTATTTATTTATTTATTTATTTTTTTAGAGGGGAAGGGAAGGAGAGGAGGAGAGAAACATCAGTGTATGGTTGCCTCTCATGCGTCCCCCACTGGGAACTGGCCTGCAACCCTGGCATGTGCCTTGACTGGGAATCAAACCGTGATCCTTTGGTTCGCAGGCCCGTGCCCCATCCACTGAGCTGCACCAGCCAGAGCCTGGGAGCACTTTCTGATGAGTCACTTTCACGTGAATCCCCATCTCAGGCCTCTTCCTCGGGAACCCAAGCTGGGGCCCACTGAAGGCGAACTCCCGGTGTGTGAGGTCCCCGTGCTCACACATCCTCGCCCCCAGCACTGTGCTCAGCACAGGCAACCCAAATTGGGGGAGACAGTTATAAAGTTGATTATACAGGCTGAGATTCACTTTCAGCAGCCCAAGTCTGATCAGGGAGTGCGAGGAGGTCTCTGCCCCCCCACCATGCACTGTTTTCAGGGGGTGCCAGTGCTGCCCTTTGACCTTCTCCCTGACCATTCCAGGACACCTGGACTACATCCCTCAGTGCGGTGGCCACGGCAACTTCAGCCTCGAGTCCTGTGGCTGTGTCTGCCACGAAGGCTGGTTCGGCAAGAACTGCTCGGAGCCCTACTGCCCCCTGGGCTGCTCCGGCCGGGGCGCATGTGTGGACGGCCAGTGCATCTGTGACAGCGAGTACGGGGGCGATGACTGCTCCGAGCTCCGGTGCCCCGCGGACTGCAGCTCTCGGGGGCTCTGCGTGGACGGGCAGTGTGTCTGCGAGGAGCCCTACGTGGGGGAGGACTGCAGCGTGCTCAAGTGCCCCGGGGACTGTTCGGGGAAGGGGACCTGTGCCAACGGGACCTGCTGGTGCCAGGAGGGCTACGTCGGGGAGGACTGCGGCCAGCGGCGGTGCCCGAATGCCTGCAGTGGACGAGGGCAGTGCCAGGAGGGACTCTGCTTCTGTGACGAGGGCTACCAAGGCCCGGACTGCTCGGCAGGTAGGAGGGGCTCCCGGGCCTCGGGCACGGGCCCAGCAAACTCACGGGAGAGGGCAAGAGACATGGAAGGGAAGGTGGGCTTGAGGCAAACATAATTCCCTGTTGCGTCTTGCTCATCTGCTTTCCAAGGGAGCTAGTTTCTTCAGCCAGCCCGTCACCATTGATGGGGCAGACTTAACGGGAGGCGGGGGACAGGGCGAGGCAGAAAAGGTCAGACTCTCGCCGAAAGTTGGGTCTGACGCCTGAGACTGAAGGCGATGGTCTTGGTGACCCCATTCCTCTGTCCTAGAGGCAGAGGAAAATGGAGAGACAGGCCGTGGGAACAGCTTGTGCAAGGCCACTCTAACTCGGAGGGTGTCCACAAGCTCCCTTCCTGGCCCCCAAATACCGTATTTTGCTGTGTTTATCACACACCCACATCTTCGACCCAAACTTTCAGGAAAAGAATCTTTTAATTGTTGAATTCTAGTATTTATTTATTTATACTTAGATACTTGGTTGTTGTACTCTAAAGGAATTCTAGCATTTATTTCTGCACATATTATGGTACCAAAAATTCTATGTAACAAATCATTATAAAACACAAGAACAGATACAGGGTATTTCAGGTGCTACCCATGTATAATGTGCATCCCTATTTCCCCCTCCGAGGTTTGGGTGAGAAAGTGCACATTGTACGTGGCAAAGTACAGACAAAGTACGTGCCTCTCCCCGTGTCCCAGGACAAGCCCTTCTGAACGCTGCCACCCTGGACCCTGGGGAGGCTGCGATAACCAGACCGGCTAGGCAGGCGCTTACACACTGCCAGGTGTTGCTAGTTGACCAAACGGTCCGGCACCCTCATGGGGCACAGTGTGAGTGTAGGTAAGGGGTTGAGCGCGAACAGGGGGAAAGTACGGAGGTCTGCCAGCAGGCGCTGGCATGCTCACAGTTAGTGCATCAGCAGGCTGTGACTCCCTTTGTCCAGGTGACATGCGGCAGACGGGAGCCAAGCCCACGTGCGGCCCACACCCCAGGCACCAATGCAAAGGCGGTATCTAAAATGAGGATCTAATTCAGAAGATCCATGGCAATAACAGCCATGGCGGGGGGGGGGGGGGGGTGCGGGGACGGACGGACACAAGTAAACAAATAATAGTGCATTGCTTAGGAAAAAAACACGTCCGCGTTCCTTCATTTTCCTCTACAGTCAGGGACTTACTGAGCCTCCTAATTTGGCTTTCTGAACTGAAATAGCTTGGTCAAAGTATACTTAGATGTTACACCAGCTCTTCTGGAAGAACAATTCAAGCAGAAGTTAAGGCTCCAATGTTTCTGAATCTGAAGTCACTAGGCAGTGCTGGGGGAGGGACCCGAGGATGTAAAGGGGCCACTGTGCCTATGGCCCTTCTGTCGTCCACGTGCTTCGGGAGGGCTGTACGTACTTGTCATGTTCTTGACCCTGCTTTTCTACAGGGGCAGGTCCCTTTGCAGACAGAGTCTTAAATCTGACCCAGGGTCCGAACTGAACTGGAGACAAAGCCCCCTGGTCATTCGGGGAAGACTCGGCGGCTGGCAGCACAGCGGTCGCTGACCTGGGCTGAGGCCGAACCAGGGGCACAGGCTGCCTCTAACAGGTCCCCTCTGTGCTGTTGGAGGCACACTTTCTGGAGGCCCAGATGAAAAATCACAGGTTCCAAAGCCTGTGTGAAGGACAGTTACATCATCTCCCCATCTGTTTCTATGGCAACCCTGGAGCCACCAGGCACTGCGGGAGGCACTGTTCTTGTGCCTTTTAAACCGAACACCATGGGTGTCTGCCTACAACCATCTAGGCCGTTATCTAAAGTGCTCCTTGGCTTGATCTTTGTGCAGAGGCCGTGGGGGAGGGGCTGTGTGTGCACTGCGGGACGTCTCTGGCCTGGTGCACACAAGCCAGGGGCCCTGCTGACCTCACGGCAGGAGGGAGGAAGGCGAAACCACGGGGAGCCACAGCGTAGACTTGCTCTTGGGTCGTTCCTTCCTCTTTGCAAGAGCGTGGACAGTAGCTGGCCACTGTGTGGGACTCCTAGCCCCAGCCTTCACTCGTCGTGGGCCAGGGAAGGGCATCTCCGCCCGTTTGCCCCTTTTCGCTGGCTGCCTGAAGATAAATTCATGAATAGGAGCACTTAAACAGGCCTCAGCAGCTGCTCCAGACTTCTCATTTCACAGATGTAAAAAGCAGCCGTCCGGAGAGGCAAAGATTTTTCCAGCCAGGAAGCTAATTAGTGGTGGAGCGAGAAAGATAACCCTGGTCGCCCACCACCTTCTAGCATTCTTTAATCCTCTCCGGGATGCTAAGTAGAGCAGAATTTTTAAAAATGTTTGAAAAGCCATGTACACAAAGAAATCGTCTTTTGATATGAAAGCCAAGCTGTGTCAAATGATGGAAAGAGCTCGATGTTGGAAGCGGGAATTCAAGCCCATTAAATGGATTGTCCACACCTGCCCCCCGTGAAGCAGGTTCCCGCGGGAGCTGGTCAGTGTGCTGGCCGAGACTCCTCTGAATCCACGGGATAAAAGCGCCAGCAGAGCGGGGTGTGCGATGCCGTCAGACCCGTGGGGAGTCGTCACCAGCAGCCTCTGCCAGCAGCCCAGCCATCAGCACCTGACGGTCGTCACTCACTCCTTAGAGTGAGACAGTTCCCGGAACTAATTCTATCGCTCTCCCACCTAGGTGTGAAATTGATGCAGACCCACAAAGCCACCAGCGTGGCCTGTTTGCAGACAGGGGCAACTGCACTCCTCAAGCCACGGGTTGTTATTACTCTAACTGCCTGCTCTCCCCTAAGTTTCAAAGTGGGAACCTCAGACTCCCTTGCACCCCGCCCCCCAAATTCAGAGCACAAGGCACCACAGCTCCTCCACAGCTTGCTTTCTAGTTCAGTCTCGCATCATTTCATGTGAATTACTGACACCCCGTGTACACAGCTGCTGCTAAGCCACAGGCCAGGTGGGGGCGGCCCCTCCCCTCGAGACACTGCTCCCAGGACCTCTTCACTGGAGCTGCTTCCTCACCAGAAGTGAAGGCTGTGTGTGCTGCCCACCTCAGGCCTCAAGATTAAAATTTGCCAGGTGAGGTGGTCAAAGATAAAAAAAATCCATCTGTATCTCTTTTAACTTTAAAATCCCCAAAATACTCCTCTTGGATCATCCTTTGTTGGTATTACTAGCTTTGTTTTCTGGAAGAAGGAACCAGAAGGGAGTACTGACTTGTCCCAACTGCCCCAAGAGTTGTTGCGGCCTTGAAATTTGGAATGGCCATTTCTGTCACCGTGACGGGAGAAGCCTCCCCTAGGAGCCTGGAATGGATGTGCTGAATCACAGGAGACAAGCACTGGAGAAGCTGTTTAAAAGGACTTTTCTTACCTCCACGACGCACAGTAGGCTGGAACTCGCCTCCTGAAGGACTGTCTGGATCATCCTCTTGCCTGGTTTCCTTTGGCGGCTGCACGGAAGTGAAGGACGACGCCCGACACACCAACAGGCTGGAGGGCAGAGAGCACTGGGTGCAGACACAACGGACTTCTTTTTTAAATTCTGGCTAGAATGTGCATGTGAATGTGTTTGAGACTGAAATGCTGTGCAAATGTAAAGGGTGTTGTGTACTGGCTCAGAGGTTCTCCAGGGGCGTCCAACCTTTTGGCGTCTCTGGGCCACACATTAAATACAGTGCAACACGTAATCACAGAAAATCTCATCATGTTTTAAGCAGACGTACAGTTTTGTGTTGGGCGTCATTCACAGCCATCCTGGGCTGCATGCAGCCTGTGGACCACAGGTTGGACACCCCTGTTAGATCTGTTCTGCCAGTTTAAACAGTTGCTTCTGTGTTTACAGAGTTTTGTTTCTCACCCACAAAATCAGGGCAATAATCATCCCTGTCCCACAGTGCTGGTGAAGGGTGGAATGAGACAATCCACGCAAGAGTGTTCAGCATGGGGCCTAATAAATGCTTCCTGTAACCACGCAAACTACTCACAGTTCTGCTGATCGACCCTGTTCCCCTTGGTCCGGAGTTACTCTGCATGAACCCTACAGAATGCTCTCAGTGTGGTTCAAACATTAATAATGTCAGAATTAGAAATGATGTATGCTTAATAAATTATCATTTGGAAGTTTAATTATTTAAATTTAATTTACATTTCCTTAGCTTTATACATGTAAACAATACATTTTTAATGTTTTGTTCTGGTCAACATTTGCCATCTTCGGAAGCTCTGCTAATGTGGACTGTTTTCCACCGTGAACACTCTGGGGGCAAAGAAATCAAAGCCAATGCTCAATATTGCAAATACGTGCTCTCGATTTCCTTCCTCCGAGTCTGGGCCCCTCCTGGCTGCCGCTGCTGAGGAGCTGAGGGTGCACGTGTGAGCCCCACGGGGGGCCAGGCATTCTCTGAGCCTGGGCCTGTGACCAGCAGCTGGCTGTGGTCCCACGCACTTGTAAAAATTAAAAGTGAAAATTCTCCGGGGAGAAATTTTCAAAACCAGTAGCAACTCTTAAACTAGCCGAAGCCTCCCCAGTTAATTATGACTGTTTCAATATTGGCCCGATCTTTGATTTCATCTGTGGGCAGATCCAATTACAGGGGCCCGGGACTTAGCCTCCTAATTGGTCTTAAAGGTTCAATGATTTAATACCACGCTCCTGGTCGAATCTTCCCTTCCCAAGAGGACCCTACATGAAAGACCATTTCACTGAGGTTTAATCTTTGGTGATTCTTTAAATAGCAGTTGAACAAGAGAGAAAAGCAATACCATCAAGAATGCTTCTTTATCATCATCCCCAAGATCAAGGCTAATTAAAACTAGTTTAACCCAAGTTACATTTCTTTCAAAACTTAAAGTGTCTATTTAACAGAGAAAATGATCCAATAAGGCATTATTGAATGACTTTAACAGTCCATGATATCCAGGACTTACTGTTTGGGTGTCTTGTATTTTGCAAGATAACTGGAAATATGCCTTTATTTCCTCTTGCAAAATCAAATATTGTCTTCCAGGGTAATCTGGTGACAGTGTATTAAACTACCATAAATTCTGGCCACTGGTATGCTATTAAGTGTCTAATAACTAGCTCTCCGAAGAAGAAAATAAAAAGCCTTGCTTTGTAGCTCTTGCCAATTTCCATGGTGTAAACACTCCCTCGGAGGTCAGTTTCAAACTACCAGCATGATGTTACCACACGTGGGTGGGCAGTAGTCCTGTGCGAAAGGACACAGCTCATCAGCATTTCTGCCAGAGAGACACAGCACATGTGAATTACCTCAAGGTCATAGAGAAGAGTCAAATGTAGTGAAATAATATGAAAGTGATGAGTGTTGGGTATTTATGAATATGTTTTTAGTCTAATTTACTTAATTCTAAGCTTATCTGTACCCGTATTTTGCCATGTATAATGCACAGTTTTTGCCCAAATTGTTGAGGCAAAAATAAGGATCTGCATTATACTTGGGTAGTACTAGTTCTGTGTCTATATAAATGTTTTTAATTTTCTTACTTTTGCTTATGGATTAAAAACTGTAACTCTAGAAAGCATAACAATATCAGTATGTTTAAAATAAATGCTAAAATTTCTTAATAATACAAAATACAAGTATCTAAATATAAATAAATAATTGAACTAAAAAATTAAAATGAAAGATTTTTTTTCCTGAGAGTTTGGGCCAAATATGTGGGTGCACAATATACTCAGCAAAATGCAATAACCTGTCCCAAAGGCTGTATTTAACCTCTGTCTTGCAAAATTCCCAAGCATTTGAGAGTCAGGTTTCACGAGTCAGTAGGAGCTGGATCCAGCACATTACTGACTCGGAGTCCCCTACAGACGGGAAAACCAAGCTCAGAAAGACAGGAAGCCACCCCAAAGGGCCTTACAAATCACCTAAGCCATGGAGCCGAGCAGAGCGTCCAGACAGGGCACACGGGGTGAGCCGTGAGGCAGCAGGACGAGTCGGGATGGGGAAGGCAGTCCTCTGAGCTCATGCTATCTGTGTATTGCCTCCCGGTAGCTGCCCCTCCAGAGGACTTGCGAGTGGCTGGTATCAGCGACAGGTCCATTGAGCTGGCATGGGACGGGCCGATGGCAGTGACGGAATATGTGATCTCTTACCAGCCAACGGCCCCGGCGGGCCTCCAGCTCCAGCAGCGGGTGCCTGGAGATTGGCGTGGTGTCACCATCACCGAGCTGGAGCCAGGTCTCACCTACAACATCAGCGTCCACGCTGTCATTAGCAACATCCTCAGCCTTCCCATCACTGCCAAGGTGGCCACCCGTACGTACCATCTCCCCGTCCTGCTTCATTTTTCTGTCCTCCTACATGAGACCATGAGCATTCGTGAGAGTGTGCAGTGTCTTGTCTTAATTCCTTGGGGACGCCTGTAATCGTCACCACTCTGGGGGGTGGGGGTGGGGGGGACAGGCTCCTGACATGACCCACTTAGGAAAGGGTACGTCATCCAAAAGGCCCTTCCGATTCAGAGAGTGTCCACACCCAGTCAGCTCCGTCAGTTACAGACCCAAAGGACTCAAAGTCCTTTTGTTGTTGAGTCCTGACTTGTTCTAAGGCAGAGTCTGGATGGAAGACAAGGAAAGATGAGAATGATACGGACTGATTCCAGTTAGAGGCCCAAAACCAGGGGACCTGAAGTGGGACATGTAATAAGCACATTCTGTATGGCGTGTTGTAGATGGCATTGCAAGGGGGAAGGATCTTACTGAAAGCCGTAACTAGCAACACCCACTTGCCTTAGAGGGTTGGCATGATTCGTTCAGCGAAATGGCTTGCTAGGCCATTTTGATGATAAAATTGAGGCTCTAGAACATGGTTTAGAGAAGTTCAGTGGGGAAAAATAAAAGAAAGACTAGGACAGAGACGGGGATAGAAAGCAAGTCAACTGCTTTCTGTAAGAAATGGACATTTTTCTTATTTCTAAAAACTCCTATAGGTGTGTATCTATATTTTGTAGGTTTACTGAAGCATGGAAAAATTTTCAAAGATTGCATACCAACTATTAATATTGACTCTTTGAGGGAGTAGACCACTGTTATTTTTTTCTTTATGCACCTCTGAATTCTTAAATCCTTTTTTCCAACACCAGTTCTACTCTCAGACACCGTGCGGGCAACCTGCAATTCGGTTCAGCTCTGACTTAGCGTCAGGTCCCACGCGTTCAGGCCTCAGTCTCCGAGGACTGCCCCCGCCCCAGGTGCCCATCCCAGGTTCTCACTGGTACTTCTGACCCACTGGCCATAAACTCAAGGGGTTCCCGCAACCCCTCCTTAGATTCGATAATTCATTAGAACAGCTCATAGACCTCCGGAAAGTGCTTTACTGACCAGCTTATTATGAAGGACACAACTCAGGATGAAGCCCGATGAAGAGACAGGTAGGGCGAGGTACAAAGGGGGAGGAACGTGAAGCTTCCCCGGCCTCTCTGGTCATGCTGCCCTCCCCACACCTCCCTGTGCCCCCTGGCCTGGAAGCTCTCTGAACCCCGTTGTTCAGGCTTCTTCTGGGGAGCTGACTACGGGGGCATGATTGGTTTAGGCGTGCAGCTTGGGAGGTGGAGCTGAAGATGCCAAGCCTCTAATCACGCCTAGATTTTTCTAGACACCAGCTCTCCAGGAGCCCCAGCTACAAGGTATCCTATAATCATACAAAAGATACTCCTACCAGTCCAGAGGTCCCGTGGGTTCTAGGAGCCGTGTTCCAGGAACCTGTGGCCAAGACCAAATGTGTATTTCATGATGTCACGGAGGCGGCGGCAGTAGCAGAGAACCAGGACAAGGAGTGACCGTGACCCAGAAGCCCCTGGGTCAGAAAATGAGGCTCATCATTACATATGAGATAAGAAGTTGGAACCCAATTTGTGTCATTCTCAAATGACCAGATGGTATTTGGGTGACAAATACCGTGAGAATTCAGAAAAGGGGGAGGTCACTGTAGAAAGAGTGGGCCGGGAGCTTTCACAGAGTTCCCAAGGACTTGAACTGAGAGCTGTGAAGGATGCAAGGATAGAGACAGGCAGGGAGGACAGGACTGAAGAAGTCAGCTTGTCCCTCGTTTTTCAGGGGATGATGTGGCCTGGGATCATATCAGACTCTTCCTGCGAATGCCCACTTTGTTCGAATGTTGGTAGTTATCTCTGTTTCTATTTGATCTTTTTTTTTTTCTTTAACTCCTCTGGTGCCTAAGAACAGGTTTTACATACCTGCAGTGGTTATGGAGAGGCAGGTCACCATCTGCCACTGTCCCCACCTTGCTCTGTGATGAGTCAGCACAGCCAGTGCCTGGCCCCACTCCCGAGCGCCTTGTCCCTGACCCTCGTGCCCCTGTGGTGACGAGGTTTTCCATCTCCTGTAGTGTTTCTTATGCCAAGTAAGGGCATCCCCTCAGGCACACTCCCAGGTGACAAGGACAAAATCGCGTCAACTCACCTGGCATGCCTGAAGGTAGGCTCAGAACCAGCCCTGCCTTTCCACCCAGAAGCATGAGAGGGCTTCTGCCCAGGGAGGACGAGAGCCTGCTTGTGCCCCCACGGGAACATCCTGACAGAGATGAAGCTGCAGTGGAAAGCAGGCTCCCCGCAGGACGGAGAAAAGCCACGCCGGCGTGGGTCAGGGCAACCGCGCATCCACCTCACTGACCCTGTCCGCGCCTGTGCGAGTGTACGCACGTGTGCGGGGGGAGAGGGGAGTAGGAGAGGAAGGAAACGACATTAGGGAGGCAAAGGTGAGTCAGGGAGAGAAGAGAGAAGCAATGAAAGAACTGCTGGAGAAAAGGAGATGGTCAAATAGGAGCGAAAACCCCAGGGTCTGCCACTGGCCGTGGTGGATGGCTATGCTTTGCTTGTGGATGTGAAGTGGAAATTTCAGGCCCCTACTACATGTGGTGGTTTGAATGAACAAAATACGCCCACTGCCCATCAGAGGGCCAAGGCAAGCCTCCCGGCCTTCATCCTGAAGTGGGTGGGTTCCGCCCCTCCAGCCAACTCTGTGCCTCCCTTTTCCTGGGTGTGAGGTGGGAACGCTGACAGTAGCCATTCCGTCACCTCTCAGGAATCCATACAGCCTCCGAAGATAGCATTCAGGTTCCCAGAAAAAGGTGTGATGTTAGATGCCAAGATTCACCACCTTAGTAGGGAGAGGAAGGCATGACTTTTATACTTCCATAATACCTTTCTATTCCATAATGAGGTATTATGGAATAGGAAACAGAAGTATTGATTAGATTGGGTTACCTTTGCCCATGGATTTCTCCAAGACTTTCACCAGGCCACAAGGGAGCGGGCCGCCCCCACCAGGTGCGTCGCCCACGACACTCACGCACACCCGGCCGGAGCCCCGGTGACAGTCTCCGTACAATCGCCGTGACATGGTCACCCCCACTGCTGTGTTTCAGATCTCTCCACCCCCCGAGGGCTGCAGTTCAAGACCATCACAGAGACCACCGTGGAGGTGCAGTGGGAGCCCTTCTCCTTCTCCTTCGATGGGTGGGAGATCAGCTTCATTCCAAAGGTAACCCCAGCTGCCAGACCACTAAACCAATAGCCTCCCGGGGCATGTTCGCCCCCCCCCCCATGGGGCCAGGAGCAGGGAGGAGGGCACTACCCAGTATCTCCCTCCACCACTGAGGACACCACGGGACATTCTGGGGGTGTCTGGGGTGTCTGGGCTGTCAGGTGTGGTGAGGGACAACTAGCAAGAATGACTTTGAGCCTGGGAAGCAGACACCAAACCTAGCCATGTGCTCAGAAGGCGCTGCTGAGGTTTCACAGGCCGTGGTCATGACTGAGTCTGAATACCAAACCCTCCAACAGCTGGGGGTGGTCTTTGGGACGCAGAGAAAGTCCACCTACACCAGCCACGTGGTTGGCCCCCAGCTTTGTTCGGGCCCACAGAGGTGCCAAAAGTCAGCTTACCAGGCCTCAACCTCTAAAGGCGAGGGGCCTACCACAGAAACACCTTCTATAACCTGTGAATGGAGAACAATTTTCCTTGAACAAATTCCACAATCAGTCTTTGAGTTAAAAGTATCCCAAGATTCCCTTCTATTCTCTAAAGTAGTGTTTAGTTTTCTTCATCCTAAAACTAACGCTCCTGAGTTGCCAGAGGTCCCTGACTTGTTCTGGTTTTCTCGGACTGGCTGAGCCTGCTGCTGTCCTTCCTAACTCCATGACTCATGGGCCATAATGTCGAATCACGCTCCTTCCCTCTGGCTTCATCTTTCAATATCAAAGAGCGTTTTTCCAGTCATTCATCAGACTTAATGGTACATGACACATTTTTGGCTAACAAGACTGTGACTTCACCATTCTTACAGGCATGGGCCATTGGAGCTACAAAAGACCTTCAAGTTCACAGAGTAGACCCTTCATTTTACATCCAATCTGTATCCTTTATAGAGACAAGGCTCTGTGAACTTGAACTGAGACAGCTAGTCGATGGCAGGCTTGATCCAGGAACCCGGTGTCTACTGCCTACTCCAAGGCTGTGTCCCCTGCACCAGGATGCACCCCCCTCTCGTGGGCGATCCTGCCATCACAAGTTCAATAGGTCCAAACAACACTGTATGCAATACTTCATTCGCTGTCTTACTTGTGTTCAAGTGGCCGGTAAAGTGTAGCGGGCAGGTGGGTGTACCACAAAGCAGAGAGAATCGTGGAACCCTACTGCCCAGGCAGAAAACACGATGCCAGCTTTGCCTGGTTTACATTCAACCTGTGAAAAATAAGGGCTGGCTAGGGCATGCCAAGGTCCAACACACGGCTGCATAGAATGAATGTGATCTATAGGCCCAGGCCACTGGGCGGCGTTTTCCACACTGATTCTGGGAGGATGGCTGTGGAGTTCATGTATGGCACTCCAGGCAGCAGGAAGAGAGCCCAAGGAATAGGGGAGAGGGACAGTGTCACAGAACAGGCCTCTTGGCGCCACCATTTTCAGGGACTCACAGAAGGTGTGTGCGAACAGACAGACGGGGAGGGAGGGAGGTAATAAATCTGGGGCCCGGCATCATCGCACTGATCTTTCCTACTTTCCCTCCTACCGGGTTGGCTCCTTCCTCTCTCCTCTGCATTATTTTCTGTTCCATGCTGCCTTTCCCCCCTCCCTGCACCTACAGTTGGTTGCGGCACAGACCTCTAACTCGTTAGGGTGAGGAGGAAACAAGACATTGATGAATTCGCACCCAGAGTAACACCACGAGAAACTCCAGGCATAAAATAGCTCTGGCTCATTAAAAAAAAAACCCTGGAAATGTCTTAGTTTGGCAAGTGTTGTGGGTGTACACAGAGCTGTTTACACACACCCACTACTCGTGCAACCACGTGATAAATGCCCCCAAGTCTGATGGATGCCAACTCGAACCATCAAACATTCCATCTTTGGCAAGAGCCAGCCTACTGACCAATTTTTATTAGCAAACTCAGTAGACTCGGGAAAGGCCAAAGAAATGTTCTTGAAAATGGACTTTCCCCACCTGCCAAATCCCCTGAGAGAAGCGGCCTTCCCGCCGAGCCTGTTGGGAGTCCTCCCTGCCCCCAGACACTTGCTGTCCTCATGGAGGGAAGAGGAGCAGCCCTGATTTTTAACTCACGAGTCACAAGCAGTGGGACGCCTTTCTCTCGCAGTGATTTTTCGTTTGCTTTCTCTGCTTCCCCCTCCGCCCAGAACAATGAAGGAGGGGTGATCGCCCAGCTCCCCAGCGATGTCACCTCCTTCAACCAGACGGGACTGAAGCCTGGGGAGGAGTACATCGTCAACGTGGTGGCTCTGAAGGAGCAGGCCCGGAGCCCTCCCACCTCGGCCAGCGTCTCCACGGGTGAGTGCCTCCCGCCCTCCTCCGCGGGTGCCGCTGGCTCACTCAGGAGGAGGGACTGCAGACTTGCCCTAGAGCTGGACAGAGGTGGGGGAGCTAGGATTTCCCCCAGAGCTGAGAACAATCCTGGTGCCTGGAGATGGAGCTGCTACCCTCCCGGATGCTGGGCTGAACACCCTCCTGCTTGCTTCTCCTCACAAGCCCAGACATCCGGGGGAGTAGTCCGGCGGGAAATTCTCTGTTACGATTTCCAGCGAGTTGCTGCCAGTCTTACTCATTGGAAGGTCTCATTCATCAGCCCCACGTATCTATCTGAGCTTTGGGACCCACTGAGAGATCGGGAGAAAGTCATCCAACCCTTCCCAAACCTTAGTTCACTCTACAGCGACACACAGTAACACCCCCTTCCCTGAGCCGGCCCGGGGATTAAGTTAGATGAAGCACGGGAAGGAACTGTACTGTGTTGCCTGGTACATCATTCACATGTGCTCAGAGAACACGCTTAGAAGGGAGAGCGCAGGAAACTCGTCATGAAAACCCAGCCAGTAGGGCTGGGGTCACTATTCAAGGTGACAGCTGAAGTCTGTTTTGTCCTGCCCACAGGTCAGCTCGTGCAAGACCATTACACACGGTTCGTTAACTGTGCCGTGTGTTGCCGTGTTGTTTCCTTGGCTAGCAAAGGCTGTTCAGCCTGAATGCTACGAATTAGTAAATATGATACATATCTGTGTGCCCTCGCCACGCCGTTTTCAAAAGTTATAAATAGCACCTGGTAGCCTTTGGGGCCCTCATAGTATGGATGGGAGGACAGATTCGAAGGGTAAGCAGCTTTCCCTGTCCGTGAACGAGACAGGTATGCACTGGTATAGCTTTGGTTTTTATAAACAGCAATCGGCACCGAAGAGAGCCAGTCATGGGTCCCGGACAAAGGGTGAGCTGGCCAGGAAGGGGAGCCCCGGCGCTGTGACATGAGACAGGCTGCGTTAGTGACTCCTGCTTCGCTCGTTGGGTCCCAACTAAACAGCATCAGGCACAGGGGTTTGTGCTCCGTCTAAAAAACACTGGTTTGAAGCTATTGTGGAATCAGATTAGGATCCATTCGAGTGCTGGGCCAGGGACTCCCGTCACCCCTCCGACCCAGGCAGCCTCATGCTTATCTGCTCTACGTTTTCTACAGTCGGTCAAGAGTTTGTGCTTTAAGAAGGGTACTGTCCTTCCCCCAAACAACAGGCTTTTAAACCAGTGTTCTAATTCAAATATGTTTGGGAAGGGACTCCATAGCCACAAAACCTGGAAGTGCTCTGTGGGGGTCTCCCGGGTGCCGCGAGCCAGAGCTCCCCAAGGTCACCTGGAGCCTGAAGGAGCGTGGATTCTCCTTTCTGACGTGGAGCATGTCAGGGCCCCCAGCCGTTCCCGTGACTGGACAGTGAGGAAGATGACTAGCAAACCAAAGACTGCAAGGAGGAGGTGGCTCAAGGCGGGGGCAGTGGGGGGACCCGGAGAGCATCGTAGTTGCAGAGTGTTTTTCTTCCAGACCACGAGCCGCACGCACTGAAGACAGTCCAACCCTCCTTAGCCTTTCCTCAGACCCCATTTTTACAAAGTTTGCAGGATTTTTCAGGTTTGGAAGTTTCTTAAGGTGAAAATTCCAAGTTCCAGATCTAGAAATGTGTGGTAAAGCAAGGGAGAATTTTTTTTCCAGTTCAGAAAAATGTCCTAATTGACATTTTGGCTTTGCGTACAGAGCCATGAAAAGAAATGGGAGGAAGAGGATTCATCCCAGCTCACTTTGCAAGTGAGCGGGACTTGTGTTTGTTTAGACATCGGGGCCCAAGTTGAAAGTGAGCTGACACTTCCCTACTGGAATGAGATAGCTCAACCAAGTGGCCAAGGAAAGGCAGAATCCAAGACTGGCCTCAGAAAATACCGTTGGCTCCCCAACCTTGCCTGCTGTTTTTAGAAAATGATTGTTTAATTATTTCCTCCTGCTAAGGTCTGACCTACACCAGCCCCCTCCTGCGAAGCTCTGTCTCCTCATCAGGCCCTCCCACTGGCTTCTTCCCTGCAGGTCGTTTTGGGAATGCAAATTACAAGACCTCCTGCGGCGAGAGCACTCTGGCGAACCACCGCCTTCTAAATAGGGGCAGTCCATTAAGACTGGGGTTTGGGGGATGGGAAGAGTTACAGGACAAAAGCCTCCCAAGGTCACCTGAGTTTCTGTGACATCTCCCCCCATGCCCCCAATGAGAACTTCAGTCCCTTCTCCTGGATAGAGAGGAATATCCATTCCTTCCACTTTTTTAACACCCATTTATTGAGTGTCTACTTGTTCCAGGCATTATGCTGATACAGCAGCTAGGAGACCATTTCCCCAGCTCAAGATTAAATAGAATTTCAAAAGGCCCAAGTTATCTAAAGCCACTAAATTCAGCATGCTGAAAACATCTGGATGTGTTCTGTTCAATCACATGATTGCCCCAAATAGGAAAAACAAAACTTCAACCCCAAACCAGGTGGCACCAAAATGGTCCCGTGATTTTCGTTTTGGCTGGCGCTAGACCCCAAATCCTAAGCTGCTTAAGAGAGAACAGGCCTGGGCTAGACCCAGAAGGAAGGTGGGGGGACCTGGGAAAGGCCCAACTGGGCAAAACTGAGGGGCTCAAGGTCAGGCTGAGACCACTCAGGAGGCGGGCCGGGGGGGCTGACTACAGAGTTGGTCTTAGTCAAGACTCTCTGGTAGCAGGGAAGAAATCTTTCTTTACCAGCTGAAGGGAAAGAGAATTTACTGGAAGGACAGGCTCTCAGGGAACCCCCTGGGGCCAGACATGCATCTGAGCTCCCTAAAGACTTGAACCAGAAAAATGGAAAGTCAGGAATCGCATTACTCTCTCTGTCTAAAAGCACCCCAAAGTCACCCATTTCTGCTTCTCTCTGTATATTTGCTCCTGAAAGTCTGTCCCCAACTCCAGTGGGGGAGGGAGAGGGGACTCCCCACACCAAGCAGCTCTCTGCGACGTCAGCCCGGTATCCCGTAATTCACCTGGATTCTGACACCCCACCCAGAGAGTTGGGGACTCAGTCCCACAGGACTGTCCTCCACTTCAGACGGCAGTCGCAAGTCCATGCTGTCACTGTGCTTCTGAGTGACTGGCTACAGGTTGGCGGGTCCCATGCCCCGCTCTCTGGGTTCAGTTAATTTGCTAGAGCAGCACACAGAACTCAGGAAACCCGCTTGCTCACTAGGTCGCCGGTTCATTACAAAGGATATTATTAAAGGACACAAATCAACAAGGAAATGAAGAGACACAGAAGAAGAGGTCCCGGTCAAAGGAGCCTGTTCCGGGTGGAGTTTGGGCGTGGTTGACACAGGGGCATGCGGAAGCTCCCTGAACCCAGTCCTGCCGGGTTTTTACGGAGGCTTCAGTACAGGGGCCCAACTGATCGAGGGACCAGCGGTCAAGGCTGGGGCTGAAAGTTCAACCCCCTGATCACATGGTTGGGACCCCTTGCAACCAGCTCCCAGCCCCGTTCCCTCTCTCTCTCCTCTTTCTCTGTCTCACTTGACATTGATGTGTGAATACCCTAGAGAATGGCCACAGCCACTCTCATGGTCCAAGTTCAGCTCACCAGGGAACCAGAGTCCCCGGTTCTAATTCCGCATCCTTGAAGAGTATTAATGTGAATCCGCTCCAGTCAGAAAGCTGCCGTCACAGACTGAAATGGAAACACGGAAGGAAACGGGGCCTGTTTTTAGAATATAATGAGTAGTCATTCAGAGAAGGAGGAGCATGTTGGCCAGGCAGCGTACCACGGTGGAGAAGACCAGTCTCCATGCTCTTCCCCAAGTCCTCCCTCCTCCTAGTTTCTGTCTCCATTCTCTCACCTTGCCCCACCTGCACCACCGAATTCCACAGGAACAGGGCCCCAAGTGGGTGCAGGAGCCATGAATGGTGGCCCCCCAGGAAACCAGCCAGGTTTCCTAGTGTCACACCATTCCACAACAGTGTCTGCTCAGCGACTTCGTGCCAGAGGCCAGGGCTCAGGAGGGAAGATGCTGAGTGACTCGGAGGGACTTAGGTGTGACTGCAGGGTCCTTCTGGCTCAGGAATCTGTGAGAACAGGTTGGTTGGGAAAACAGAGACTGCTCCAAAACTGGGGTTTTTTTTTTTTTTTTTTTTAGGAGACCGAGTTCCCCAGAAGGCACATTTCATGCTGCAAATACAAACGTCTGTTGGGTGTCGGTGGTGTCCTGGCAGCTGGGATGACTGAGTTGCTCCTACTGCTGAGCAGGGGCCCCTTTTGGGTTCTTACGACGCCCTGTGTGGCGGCCAAGCTGGCGGTCTCCCGTGTTCAGATAGGCTGATAACTCACAGATCTTCCCTCAGAGCTGGGCAGTGGGGCTCAGGCCAGAAGCTTGGGTCTCCGTGCTCTGTCCCCTGATCTGCAGCCAGAGTGGCACTGGCCGCCTCAAGCCAGGAAGTGCCCCCCGCCAGCCCCCGCCACCCAAACTGGGAGTGACAGGACTGGAAAACCACAGCCCGGTCACAGCAAAGTTCAGGAGCCCTGAGTACCAGGGCCTGTCACCCCGTGGCCCAATTGTGTCCTTGGGAAAGAGCTCTCTTCTGACTGTGCCTGTTTGCCCATCTGTGACATGGGGTAGTAACGCGCATCCGCTCCCTCACTGGCCAGGCTAATGGAAGGAGGAGGGGGAGCCCTGGGCTGGAACGCTCACGGCTCCAACTTCTGTTTCTGTCTGACCCTTTCAGTCATCGATGGGCCCACCCAGATCTTGGTACGAGATGTCTCCGACACCGTGGCCTTCGTGGAGTGGACTCCCCCTCGAGCCAAAGTCGACTTCATCCTCTTGAAGTACGGCTTGGTGGGCGGGGAAGGCGGGAAGACCACCTTCCGGCTGCAGCCCCCCCTGAGCCAGTACTCAGTCCAGGCCCTGCGGCCCGGCTCCCGCTACCAGGTGTGGGTCAGTGCCATCCGCGGGGCCAACGAGAGCGAGGCCACGACCACCCAGTTCACAACAGGTGAGGCTGTGGTACGCAGAGGGGCCGGGGAGGAGCCAGCTGGCGGGGGTGTAGTTGGGGCCAGAGGGGTGTCCGGGAGCAAGGTGACACGCGCTGGGGCAGCCACGTCAGCACAGACACTGCAAGACACGAAACGTCCTGGGGCCCCCTGCTGATACTGCAGGGTAACAGGGACACACTCATCCTCGGAGCACGCATTCATGTCCACTCATGTCACCAGCCAGGCTGGTGGCCTGATCCAAGTCTCAGCCCAGGGTCTCGGAGTTCCCATTTGTAAAATGAAGGCTTTGTCTTGAAGACAGTTGCACATTCATATTACAAGGCCCAGTGGCAACTTAGGGAGAGTTCTGGGGAGAGGCGTCGGTATTGCTGTTTACAGAAATGGTTGCAATAACTCTGTAAATCCATCGCGATGGCTTCGCCATGATGGCTTCACCTCAGTGGCACCCCTTGGATTTGCACAAAGCCCCTCCTGGCCCCTGGCAGCCAGCTCTGCCTGAGGTTCTGGGACTCTCACAGCCGTTTGTAAGCACAGTCTCTAAGGCTAACGGGATGTCTGGCTCCCACAGCCAGCAGGCTGGAGAGAGCCCACGAAGGTGTTGCCTGTCTGCTTGTGCCAACCACCCCCCCCACCAAGGCTGTTGGGACTCCTCAAGAGCTTCACCAACAGACGGGAAAGGCCAGACCTCACAGGGACCTGCTTCCCCGACCCTCAGAGCCCACACTGGCCAGCTGGTGGGCAGACAGGACAGGCACCACCCGAAGGCGGGCTTCCCGGCACTGGAGCCAGGTCTGCAGGGACCTGGGCTCTGATTGTGAGTCTCTATCGAACCCAGGTTCTCAGTCTCGGCCCCTCTGCCCTGTCGAGGTCACACACCGAGGAGTGTCTCTGCCAGCTCCCCGCTGTCCCAGGGATGCAAGGAAGCTGCTGGCATCTGCAAGAGCTAAGGACCAGCGTCTTCTGATGGGGGACTGTTCAAGGGGAATCTCTCATTCAAGCATCCTGCCTGAACTGGAGGCTAAGAGCCTACTGTAGAGTGGCGGGGGGGTGCAATAAACAGCTCCCCCGTCCCCTACCTGTGGGTACTAAGGCAGATGGAGGCCAAAAGGTGCTCCCCTGGGTTGGAGCGTGTCGCTGAGCATTAGAGCCTGGTGGGCTTGCACCCTGACGCCCTGTGGGCCTGGGCAGGTCCCCCCTGCAGTGGCAGTTTGGACGTACAGCACAGAGGAAGAAGCAGAGGCCTGAGGCCTGGGGGCAGGGGCCCCCACAAGAGAGGGGACCAGAAGGGCCATGCCCAGGGCCTGCTGAGAAACTCACCACCGAGCTACGTCCATCCTCTCCAGTGTGAGAGCCACTGAGGCCCAGAGTCTTATCACGGGGCTTCCCCTAACGCGCGTGCGCGCGAACATCGGGAAGGGGAACAGGCTTCCCCCTTAAGAAAAGCGAGTGTGGACGCTGACGAAGTGTGAGGCAGGTCCTGATTCTGACAGACACCCCCTCGGGAGTCCTCTCCAGCCCTGGTCCCGGACTCCATCCTACACCCAGGGTGCAGGGCAGTTTGTCACCAAACACGCCCTGGCAGCCTGGTGACTGAGCACACGCCTCCCAAACGCAGAAACTAAATTCTGCCCACTGCCTTCCCTTCTCGCTCTCCTGACCCGGCCTGCTTGGGGCCCAGCGTGGGGAACGACCTCACAGGGTGTCTGTCCGTGGTGAGTTCAAGGCCAGCCTGTGCCGGCCCCGCAACTCCACCTGCTCGGGGTGCGGGGTGCCCCGTGGGCCGCAGGTGCTGCGTTCCGTCTAAACTGGAAAGCAGTTTTTGTTTGAAAAGTGGTTTCTTTGTGCTTTGCCTGGATAAGGAGTTCGGCCAGGCGTGAGAGGGGATGGAAAGCAAATGCAGGACGTCCACGTTGACAAGGTGGAGGCAGGTTTGGCTGGAGGCCCGGAAAAATCCCAAGACTATCGCCTTCCGCTTCCTGGAAGCTCCCCCTGCGGCTCGGTTCATTGCCACCTGATCGTCTGGTTCACTGCCGCCTGCCTGGGGGGTTGGTGACCGCACCTCCCGCCTGCCCCACTCTGCTCCAGGTGGAGGGGGCTGTGGAGGTGGGGGCACGTGAGCAGCTTTGCCCACCAGCCCTCCAGGCCGGGGGCTGGCAGTTGCCGGCTGTGGGGTAAGAGTGCCCGGTCCCTCAAGGTGGGGCCTTGGTCGTTTCAGAACTCAGCTTAAGTTCAAATTAGCTGAAGTGCTTTCCCAGGTAAGAGCCTCAATACCAGGTGCACACTAATTGCACAGGCAATTAAAACAGAGATCGGCTTCCGGCCTGGCAAGCGGGATGTTTGCCTGGGTCTTAGAGCTGCTCTGGAAAGGCGGACCCCTGACGGAAACCCACCGAGGCCAACGAGAGAGAGAGAGAGAGAGAGAGAGAGAGAGAGAGACCAAATGCGAGCCAGAGGAAACCCAGCAGCCCGTGTGGGACTTGCCCTGCCCCACCGCGGCTTGGGTTTTAGTTTCTGGGAATTCCTGGGACCCTCTGTGCCCGAGGGAGGCCAGCAAGCCACCAGGGAGAGGCTCGGTGCAGATTCTCCCACACAGGCCCCACAGGGAAGCGGCCCTGCCAGCTCAGACTTCCAGCCCACGGGACAATACATTCCCACTGCGTCAGCCACCTCCCATCTTTGGGCAGGGGGGGTGGTCACAGCGGCCCTAGGAAACAAACACATGAGGCCCAAGTCGCAACAGCTGGGGCCACGCCCCTGTCCTCAACGATTGCACACTGAGATCCTCCTCCACCTTCTAACTCAGTGGCACCTGCCTCCCAGCCAGGACCGGCTGCGTTCACCCTGCAGCTGAGATTTTTAGCCAGACTCTTCTGGTGGCTCTCGGGGCACAGACCCGACAGAGACCCAACAGCACCCTCTCAGTCACTTTGCAGGTACCCACCGAGCACCTGCCAGATGCCACCCACTGCCCTGCGTACGCGCTGAGGCTCCGGAATAAACATGGCCAACAAGAACCCAGTTCTTAGGAGTCACCTTCTGGCCGGGAAGCTGGACAAGGAGAAAGAAAAGAAACACGCAGGGCCACGTCACTCATGAATGTTATGTGGGGAAGTAAAACAGATGATGGAGAGGAAGCAGCTCAGAAACACCCCTCCCAGGACTCGAAGTTTTAATCAACACCAATGCGATCGAAGCCATGTGAGGACCCAGGAAGAGCCTTCCAGGCAAAGGCAGCGGCCCATGCGAAGGCCCTGAGGCGGGAATCAGCTCGGCGTGTGTCAGGGGCGGGGACAAAGGCAGGGCAGCTGGGCTCAGTGAGCACAGGGGCCGGCACTGCGGCGTGGTGTCTGAGAAGCAGGCAGGGCCCGACCCCACAGAGCCAGCGGGCCACGCCTGGGAGTCGGTAATAGGAAGCAAGAGGCAGGTGTCCAGCAGGAAAATTGCTGAACCTGCTCCGTATTTTGGAGACTAGACGTGGCTGGTACCACGTCCAGAGCCCCAAGTTCCTCCCTGGGGTCCCCACTGGACATCGGTCCTTGCTTCGCCCCTGGCTTGCAGACAGGTTGCAGGGACCAGCCCAGCTCACCCCCAGAGGGGTGCCTTTCAGCTGCCCCTCCCAGAGGTCAGGCTTTAGACTGGTTCCCTGGGGCACTAACCATTTCACCCCACCCAGTCCAAAGGCTCCCCACCCCGATCCCCCAACAAGCCCTCATCCCTGGGCTTGACCAACACTGGAACCGTCTGGTCCCTTCAAAGAGGACACTGGCCCCTCTTCATAGGGCACAGGCCTTCAGGCAAAACAAAAACAAAATAACAAAACAACCAGAAAACAAAAACCATTATTTTCAAGGTCTGACGCTTTTGAAGAGCCCTTCGGTGCAGGACTCAGCCATAGCCACAGCCCTCACTCACTCTGCCTCCGTCCGTCCCGTTCAGGCCACAGACCCCAAGCTCAGGGCAGCGCCTCATCCCAGCCCGTCCTCTGGTAGGAGACCGAGTGGCGCGCAGTGTGGAGTGGCCTCCTGATCCGAGCCCCTCTCTCCACCGTCGCGCTGGAGGAGCAGCGCCCACGCACGTCTCCGTGTGCTGAGGCCACACTGAGCAAGGCGCCATTCTCAGGGAAAGAAGCTGCAGGCACACAAATCTGCCTCAAGATTCACCCAATTCACATCACTGAATGGAGCACTCTTCCCTCCGGAGCACCTGCAGACGGAGTCACACACCCACGGCTTCCCCAAGAACAGCTGGGGGACACTTGCCTGGCCGTCGCAGATCAAAGCAGCCTACGTCAGGTTCCCTGGGAACAAACACTGGGCCACACCCAAGTTAAATCCTTGTCTCAAAGACAAGACCTATTTAGAACTTGGTAGGTGACAGGGTTTTCTTTGTTTTTTGTGCCTACTACAGGGTAACCCTGTAAATTGTGTTCTTTCTGCCAAAATGAGCCTGAGATGACGCAGCCCCCAGGGTTGTGAGAGAGGCCTCAAAGGAGGTGGTCTCCTCACGGCATTGGACCTGCTGGTCCCCAGAGAGCAAGCGTGTTGTTGGGACCCAGAAAGAGCTTTGGAGGCAACCGAAAGTCTGCCCAGGGCTTGGGCACCTATTTTGACACCAGGCACCGTGTCATGCGCTGCATTTGCATTGTCTGTACAATCTGTACAACAGCAACTACCATGTCGGTATTATTAGCCCATTTTACAGACATGGCCATCCAGGCCCAGTGAGGTGACAAGATTTGCCCACAGTCCCACTACAGCGAGCGGTAGAGCCGGGGCTCAAACTGAGGCCAGAGCCCATGGCCTTTCCACCACGTCGCATGAGACAGTTTATGCTTATATTGTCATTTATTCTTGCATGATGTATTTCCCCATACCAACAGTTACAAACCTACTTTTGCCAACGCCGGCCTAAAGCATTTTCTAGCCTGCAGACCTCTCAGCAGCATCTGTGCAGGTAAGCCAGGGGAAGGCCACCTCAAAACCTTGCCCTTGGCTGTGCTCCTTGTGCCCAAGGTCAGGTTTGATGTCCCGCTAGCCGATCTCAATCCTGTGCACCCTGTCTCTGATTTCCTCCTCCCGGGGTGCTCCTTGCTTGGTTTCAAGCTTATGATGCAAAGGGTTCAGTTTAAATTTCTAGAACACCACTGGAAACTCCGAATGGACATGGGGAAGAGGGAAAGCGTGGGTATCGAACTCCTAGTAAAAGTCTCCGTGCTGCCCGCGGCTGGCCTGGCTGAGGGGCTGCCCCAGTGTCTGCCTCACATGTGAGACAGAGTGTCAGGAGGTGTGGGCTGTCACCACAGAGTGTGTTTGGGTTCAAGATGCGCAAAGAACGCACGTCACCCCGCGTGACCTTGGTGATGCCTGACTCTTTGTAGAGATTGACGCCCCCAAGAATCTACGGGTCGACTCCCGCACGGCAACCAGCCTTGACCTCGAATGGGACAACAGCGAAGCGGAGGTCCAGGAGTACAAGGTCGTGTACAGCACCCTGGCGGGCGAGCAGTACCATGAACTGCTGGTCCCCGAGGCCACGGGTCCAACCACCAGAGCCACCCTCGACGGTGAGTGAGCCCTGGCTCCCCAGCCTGCACCCTCACGGCGCTCTCCCCAGCCCACCTGCCCCACACCCGGCCACACCCGATGCTGCTGATTTAATCTCTCGAGTACCTGTCACACCACGTGTGTCTGCTGCTCTCCACTGCACGCAGCCAGCTGGCCTAAGCTACTGTCACGTCTGGTCTTACATTTCTCATCTTGCCATCCATGCACCTGCATTTCAGGGACTCCTCTGCTCTCGGGATAAACCCCAGGCCACAGCAGAGCCCACACGGCCCTGCCTGGTCTTCCTGCCGTCTCCCTCACATCATCCCTCCCGTGTGCCCTGGCGCTCCCTGGGCTCCAGGCCCACGGGCGCACCTCTCTCTGTCCCTCAAACACCTTCCCCCTCTGGCGGCAGGGCTTCCATGCGGTTCCTGCTGAGTCTCCGGCTCGCCTACCACCCTCTTCGTGAGTTATGTCTGCCTCGCTCTCAGCTCTCAGTTCACTTGTCCCTTTTGGGGAGCCTGCCTGGTTCCCAGGCGAAGTCCGGTCATCTATCCTGCAGCCTCATCTCCCTGGTTACCCCCTTCTCCCAGCACCCCTCACTCTGTCATTGCACACTTGTGGCGTGATGGTTCAGTTGTCACTGTCCGCCCTCAACCTAAAGCTCTGTGGGAGGGGGACCGTGTTTGCTGTTGCTCATCATTGGTTCCCCAGCGTCTAGCACAGTGTCTGGTGCTTACCAGGTTCTAGATGAGCAGTGGAGGGATGGGGGGATGGAACTGTAAATGTTCACTGTGACTGGGGCATAGGTGACAAAAGTCATTGACAAGGTGAGAGCACGTTCAGGCCTTTACACCCTATGTAGAATGGGGGTGGGGGCCACTGAGGGATTCTAAAGAAGGGGACGCAACGCCTAGGTTTGCGCAGCTGCAGTGGGGAAGGGACGCGGGGTCAAGGCCAGAGGCAGAGATTGGTCACCAGGCTGTACTGGAATCAAGGGGAGAGATGATGGTGCTCTAAGACAATGGTC
Source organism: Sturnira hondurensis (assembly GCF_014824575.4). Classification (NCBI taxonomy): domain Eukaryota; kingdom Metazoa; phylum Chordata; class Mammalia; order Chiroptera; family Phyllostomidae; genus Sturnira; species Sturnira hondurensis. The sequence continues at coordinate 6,560,449 of NW_028094846.1, read as the reverse complement.
AAGGTCACCATGATGGCTGGCTGGGAGCATGCCCTGTCCCCTCGGGGATAGGAGCCCAGACAGAGCCCCCAGGGGCTCAGACACACCCACCCAAGACCTGCCTGGCGGACTTCCCTGAGGGTAGAAAACTGGCAGTGTGGGGCGTGTCAGATGGGGAGACCACAGCTGCCACACAGAGACCGGATGGCTGTGTCCTGGCTCCCCACGGAAGCATCTGCCACCTTAGCAGACAAGGGACACACGGCAAAGAGTGTGCCCGGTAAACAGGGGCACACTAATCAGAGCTGTTTTCTTCCTGAGCTGAGATCCCAGACCGCCTTGCCAAATGGGGCCAGTTAAAGTAAATATAATAAATGCTTTTCTCCAGGCAGATGCGCTCCTGGAAACACAGCCAGGAGATGAAAAGATATGCTGACCAAGCAGGTTAATGGGGGTGAATTAGATGTAGCAGGAACAGACCAGCTGGCGGAAGGGCCTTTACAGAGAGCTGGGGACATTCACAGAAATTAAGCGAAACCAAAAAGCTGACCTGATACAGGAGGGAACTGATTCCGAGCACAGCCCATCCCTGCCCAGAGCCTTGGGCTGATTTGGTGATTAGCCAAATCCAAGGATGATGGCCAAGGTGTTCAATGGCAGATACACCCTAAAATCACGGGACACTTGGAGAAGAACCCAGTCACATCCCAGCCATCGTTCCCCTCAACCAGGGGGAATAGACTTGACCTCCAGGGAGTTACAGCTCCCTTCACTTCCACAGCCTCATGAGGGAAGGTAGCATCTTCATTTTGCAGATGCGGAAACCGAGGCTCAGGGCACTGGGAAACTTGCCTGGCTTACAAACTAGCAAGGGGCGCGGCGGCGATTCAGAGGCGGCTCTGAGTCCTAGTCACAAGCCTCCCCATTCCACGGCGGCCCCGTGCTAAAGCTGCCCAAACGTCAGTGTTGCAGACTCACGAGGGAAGGAGAAGTTATTATCGAGGAGTGGGCTTGGAGGGGTCGATTTTTTTGATTAGAGTTGGGCTGATGAAATTAACCTACAAATATATATTACTCATAATTATTCCAGGGAGTGCACTGCTGGGGAGATTTATAAAGGCAAACGGCTTTATGTGACTTAACAAGAGTCTATAGGCACAGAAGGAAATCGAGTATGTCTGTACTTGCTGAGATGCAAATTACAAGGACTATTGGCTCGCCCGCAGTGGCTTCTGGGGCAACAGCAGGGTGGGCCGTGACAGGCGGGGGGGGGGGGGCAAGGCAAAATGAGGGAGAAGCTTGATCCCAGCTCTAAACAGTTGTGGTTCTGCGCCCACTCCCCACCTTGAATGAAGACAAGAGCTTATCCGCCTCCCAGGGCCCCCACTCCTGCTTTCTTCTGGTTCCGAACTCATCGTTTATTTGCGTTTGTAAGACAAGAAGCTGGTCAGGGTGGGAAGGGCAAACAGGCTCACCTGCAGCCATCCCTCTGGTCCCCACCTCCATGCTCCCTGTCCCTTCGTCAGAAAGAATCAGGGCTCCCAGGGGAAGGTCTACCTCTCTCGCCCCAGTTTTCACTGAATGCTTTGCTCGGGGGAACATGGTGAGGGCCAGCACGCAGGACACCAAGCCCCGTGTGATTCAGGGTCGCTGACTTCACCTTCCTAAACCTGTTTCACCACCCGAAAAATGGGGAGGATGCCACCAGCTCCCTGAGAGTCTGTCATGCACTTGTGTCTTCCATGAGTTTAAGAAACTCTAACACAGCAGACCAATCCCTACAAGGCTAGTGGTGGGGACGGAGACGGAGCCTGGGCACTGACGGATGGTTCTGGGTGCAACAGAGTGGGGACCCTTGCTTCCTTCTCAGCCTGGGGTATGGGGGGCCAGCAGCAAGGGCGTCTCCTGGGAGAGGGGAGAGTGCCCTCCTCCCAGCTCTACCCAATCAGGAGCCCAGGGGGGTGGGGGTGGGGGGCTGCATGTACACTCCTGGGTAGGAAGCAGCTGCTCCGGTTTGAAACCCACCTCACCGATGTGTGCCCCTGGGCAAGTGTCTTCAGGCTCCTGGCCCGAAGACCACCGTGTCTACCTCAGAGGGTGGTGGTGAGGACGGAGTGAAGCCATCTGTGTCTGTACACACAGGCGCTTAGGACGGGGACTGGCACCCAGCGAACATTCAGTGGCCACTTGGCCTTGGGTGGCTTTTAATCCCCACAAAGCTCAGCCCGGGATCCGTGGCAGCCTGGCCTTCCCCTGGTGCAAATTCACACCTTACTTCTCGTTGCTGCTCTTGCCCCCGAAAGTCCTCGGGAGCCTGTGTTTTCTCTTCTCAGCAGAAGCCTCCTCTCCACAGCCACTACTTATCCCCTCGCTGTGGACCCGAGGCCCTTCCCGACTCCTGGGGTCTCTGAGTCATGCTGAGGACTCACAGAACACACCCCTGCCCTCCCTCCCCACCCCACCAACCTCAGCCTGTGACACACAGAGGCCAGGCAGGGGCACCACACGCCAGACACGTCTTGTCCGCTTCTCTCTCCAGGTGGTGCCCAGTGAACGGCCTCTGGAGTACGAATTTGTTTTGAACGAGTCTCCACGTCTGCAATGATGTTTTTTGTTTTTTCACTCTGGTGGCTTCTGTGTCCTCAATAATAAGTCTTTTTTTTTAGACTCAGCCTCTCAGCGCACTGTTTTCTGGGTAGCAATGCAAAACAGTAGACCACAAAGAACACATGTAGTGGAGGGGGGGAGGGGATTCTCATCCTTGGCTGGAACTTGGTCAGAAGGCCCTGCCAGGGGTCAGTGCAAAGTGTGAGCCCCGTTCTGGCCTCTGCCACTGGGGTAGCCCCGCCAACCTGCCATCGGAAGGGACTGTGGCTGCCATGTGTTGCCAAGAAGGGAAAAGGGTCTGTCCTCAGCTGTTGGCACCCCCTTGCCTAGTGCTCCCTCGTGACCAGGAGGCAGGACCAGCTGATGGCCCGTAAGCACAGGCTCAGCCCCAGCACCCCAGGGCCGGTTGTCACGCTCCTTGACCCAGCCCATGGGGCACCCACCTGCGTGCCTCCTGACGTCACCTCCCAGCCAGCTGCCTCTCTCTGCACACGACCACCTCTACCTCACCAGCAGGACGCTGACCGCAAACCCAGACCTCACAGTGCAATGTAAGATTGCAAGGAAGCCCAGGCCTGCGGCTGAGTCGCATCCCCTCTCTCTGGCCCAGCCAGGCTGAGGGAGTTGCCACCTCCAAACCATCCCTGTGCTTGCTGGAATGAAGGGTTCTACCGAACCCATCTTCTCCTGGGGGTCGAGTGGTCAGAAGGTGGGCTCCCCGAGGGGCAAAGGCAGGAGACGTGCGTGTCCACGGGAGGGGTTGCCATGGAGAAATCTGAGACTCCTGGAGGAGCCCATCTGGCAGATCAGGACCAAGGCACTGGCTGTCCCTTCCCTCTGACGTGCCAGGGCCCGAACACCCACACCAGCCAGGGTGCCAGACCCTCAACACCCTCCCTGCAGGCTCTCCTGCAGAGGAGGAGGGCCTGGCACCCAGGAGGGACCCAGACTGTGCTCAGCCTCCTGTGGGCAAAGTCACAGTGCCCCCAAGTGGTCACTTTGGTAAGGCACCTTCTGAACCTGACACCACCTTCCGGGGACCTAGCGAGCGAAGAGTGGGCTGTGGAGACCCAAGTAGGGGAGAGGAGGAAGAGGGCGTCCACAGCCCTCTTCCTCTCCAGAGCTGGAACATAGGTGTCTGTCCCCTTGTTCATGGTGAAGGGCTGGGGCAAGGGAACCAGGGAAGAGCCGGGTGTTCCTGCAGAACGGGGTGAAGAGCCACTGCCTCAAGAGCAGTCCTTGGAACCAGTAGAGTTTTTAAATTCAGGTTTGCAGGGCCATTCCCTTCCTTAATGTCAGCGTGGCACTGGCTGCTTCTCTCGGTGCTTGGACATCACCAGTGCTTAGAAGGCAGGGAGAGGTCCTCTGAGGAAGTCCCGCTTCCTGGGAGACCTGTCTCGTGCGGGGGACTTGGGAGATGTGCCCACCACCACCCACGGAGATCAGAACAGGGAGCCCGGGAGCTTCGCCCTGCCCTGCACGGAAAAGGGGGTTGTTGCTTCTCTGGTGTGACTTCAGGGGCTCCCAGAAGATTTCTCTTTCCAAACACATCCCCGCCCGGAGCCTCTGGCACCCAAATTCCACTGCTGGAAATTCCCCCGGGAGGGGCCCAGGTTGTCATGAATTGTTTTATCGGATGTGCCTTGGCGAGTTTTATTCCCTCCTCTCCACCCACACGTGACTCGATCCTTCCGACCCAGGCCCATACCTTTCTGGGAAGTCTTCCCGACACTCCCCCCACCCAGGCCACCCCACTTCTCTGCACTATGCTGCATAAGGAATTGAAATATTTAAAAAACGAGCCCCTTGACCCAAAGACCTAGGAGACCAATGTGAACACTAACAGTGTAATAACATAATGCCTCTAAAACCTGAAAGAACGGCTGCAAAGTCCTTGAGGGGCCGGATCCGTCCTGCCTGTGAAGGCAGGTGACCTGCCAATGCTCTGAGACCCACCAGACCCCCCAACCCCAGTCTGGCGGGCTTGAGTGTCCCGGAGCTCGGGGGGATGAGCCAGGGGCGCCAGAGAGGGAAAGAGCCCACATTTCTGCGTGCCCACCTGAACCCAGCCAAGCCTGCGGTCTCCAGGTGTCTCTCATTCCTGCTTTCACATGAGACAGCAGGCGCGTCTCTCCCGGCTCCTGCTCCCACTACTTCCTGCCAGCAGGGGAAGCCAGTCACCCTGCCTTTATTGCCCTCGGTCCTTGCGCGGTGGCGGCCGAGAACCAGCAAGTTCCTGCTGCTCACCACGCCCCATCCCGACCCCCAGAGAAGTCCACATCTTCCCTCTTCCTTTTTTCATTCCGTCCCTTCTCCAGAAGCCCTTCCCCGTCCGCTTCAGCCTGTGCTGATCTCATCCCTGCTCCCAAACGGTTTCTTAGGTAGCGCCCCCTGGCGGAGCAACAAATGGATCCCCAGTTCCAGTCGGCTTACTCCACGCCCCTCTCCTAACCTGCAAGAGTTTTAGGGATGGGGGACCATGCTAAGATGGGTCAGAAAGAACAAAGGACGTGGGTCCCAACCCCATCTTTTTGTATATGAGCGTCGTGACCTTGGTCAAAGAAGGGACCTCTGGGGGCCTCTGCCCCTCAGCAGAGCCCTCCCGGCAGAGCTGTGGGGGCGTGAAAGGGGCTAACAGGTGTGGGTCTCTCAGGGACTGTGGATGCTAATAGCGTTCTTGACCATCAGACACCCAGCAGCTTCCTCCAGTTCTTACCCCTCTTTCCATCCCTCCCTTTTTTCTTCACGATTTTTCTTTCACTTTAACAAAAAAATTCTCATCCAAGGATATATCCATTAATTCCAGAGAGAGAGGAAGCAAGATAGAGACAGAGAGAGAAACTTCTATCAGTTACCTCCCCAAAGTGCACGTGCCTGACCGGGAACCAAACCCACAACCCTTTGGTTTGCAGGACGACGCCCAGCCCACTGAGTCACACCAGCCAGGGCTCTTTTTCATTATTTTTCCCGACTACCTGTGGCATGCAGCTCCGTGCTTGGCATAGTATAGGTGCTCAAGGAATAATTAGTTTTCTCCTTCAGTACAGACTTTCGAAATGTCATTAAGGGCAAGGGTGCTGTCCCTTCGGGTCCCCCTAGTATCCCGAGTTCGTAGCCTGGTGCCGGGCACAAAGAAGCCTTGTACTGTGGAGTTCAGAGATGAATGGGTACACAGCAAGAGCGCTGAGGACAGAGCCACTTCCGAGCGGAGCCGAGGAGGTGGCATGAGAGATGGAGAGCCGTGGTTCCCTCCGGGGTGCATTTTTGGGGCTGCTGTTGAGGAAGGGAACAGAGCCATTTCTGTGCTCCCACGTGCAGGAGCTGGAAGGAGAGACGCAGGGAGCATTGATAGAGAGCAGTGAGAAGCTGAAGACGCAAGAGATCCCTCGGAGCCCCCCGCGTGCCGATACAGAAGTGAGCTGCCTTCGCCTCAGATATACATTCTCTGCCTCAGTGGAACTGCTTTTCCCCTGCCGGCAAAAAGCACCAATTGCCTGCAGCATGGGAGGAAAGCTGCCGAAAATCAAAGGAAAGCAGCAGGCAGAGACTCTAAAGTGAGTCCTGCTTCCCCGCTCCCCAGACAGAAGGGCTGGGGAGCAGGTACTTGAAATTCTGCTCCGCGGTTTTTCTGGAAGAAGATGATTCTATTGTAAATTATTGAGCATTTCGTTTAAGCTTCATAAATAAGAAACTTGGATGAAAACAGTGCATGTGAGATCCGCTTGGCACCATGTAATTTCTGTCTTGCTCCCTCAATCTGTCACCCTTCATCTATGTCACAGAATTTCTACTTCATTATAGGCCATTGAAGGTCTCAATCAGTTGCCCGGGAAAAGTAGTTTATGTCCCGAAGGTAATCTAATTTCTCCAACCAAGGATGTGCCTGGGACTCGTGACGGAGATGAATGTGTGCTTTGGACAGATCTGGGCACTGCAATCAGCCCATCTGTCTGGCGACAGGCGTCAGCCCTTCCAGGGGCCAGCTCCTCGGTGACACCTGGCCTCCCCCAGCCACTGGTTTCATCAGAGCCACCAGGCGAAGCCTCAGAGAATCAACAATAGGTGTGCCAAGGACCGACCTATACCTGCCTGGGGAACACACGGGTAAAACGACTCGACGTCTTAGAGTAGTTCTCTGAATAGTGGCTACTGTCATGATGAGCCAGGCACTGAACTTGACACGTGTTGGTTCATTTCATCCTCACAATGACCCTCTGAGACAGGGACTATTATTCGTTTCCTTCTACAGACAGTAGGTGGTCACAGTGACACAGGTGGAGAGTGGCAGAGCCTGGACACTAATGGAAGTTTGGCAGACCACAAACTCTTCCCACTTCCAAGTTCACCTCCACTAGTGCTGGCCCATCGGAGGAAGAGTTGAGGGCTAGGAAGTGGGTGGGACTGGTCTGAGCGAGGGAAAAGGCTGAATCTGATGTTTTCCTGCAGGGAAGTCGGGTCAGGAAGGCCCGGGAGGTCCTGCCATGCTCGAGTGTGGGGGCGTTGGCTGCAGAGCCTGCCCTGAGTCCATGCCGCTGCCCTTGGCGCTCAGGCAGCCAAGCCGTTGGTTCGGGAAGCCTTGCTCCATCTCTGCCTCTCCTCTCAGAATCATTCCCGACACCTCTGGGATGCTGAGGGCATCACAGCTGCTCCAGGGAGAGGTGGGACGTTTCGTCCTCCTAAAAGCCCTGAACCCTAAGACCAGAAGCCTGAGGGTCATCTCCAGTGGGGCACAGGCTTACTCTTTGCCTTAGTTTTTTTTTTTAAATAAAAAGAAGATGTACTGGTTTGAAGGGTCCCCCACAAAACCCACATCCCCTGGAACCTGTGACTGTGATCTTACTTAACACTGGGGTCTTTACAGAGGAAGTCAAGTCAAGATGGGGTCCTAACGGGTCAGGGTGAACCCCATGTCCTCTGTGACCAGTGTCTTCAGGAGAAGTGGGGAGCAGAGACACACAGGGAGAAGACCACATGTTGTGGACCAAATGTTTGTGTCCCTCCCCACCAAACTCCACGTTACAGCCATCCTACATTTAGCGAATGGACCCTTCAGGGAGTGACTAGGCCATGAGGGTGGAGCCCTTGTGACAGCCCTGTGCTCCGAGAGAAAGACCACACACTGTCACTCTCTCAAAGAGACCCAGGCGTCCCTGTGGGGCCTCAGTCGGCATGTGCCAAAGATGCAGCTCGGTCCTCACGTACCACACCCAAGACACACTTTAAAGCCCTGTGTCCACACAGTCCCTGTAGAACGCACACCCCCCAATTCGCAGTGCAGGCCAGGTGTCACTTCGCCAGCAGTACCACAGAAGCCCCGTCCACAGGAGGGCACACTTCTGAAGGTCACAGACAAGGGGAGCTCCTGCCTCCCCAAGGACACCAACAATAGGAGGAGGCCCTGCACTGACCAGTTCGTCCTGTTGAGGGGCATCGATTTTCTAAGTGGTGAACTTCTGGTTTCCTGATAGGCACAGTCGGGGGGGTGGGGGGGGGGGATTCAGGAAGGACTACACATGAGAGCTGAACAGGAGGATAACCTGATTTGCTTCCCTCCTCTCAGCCTTTCCACCCTGACACACACTCAGAATAACATCTGTTTCTGCGCCTACTGGCAGATCTGGTGCCGGGCACTGAGTACGGCGTTGGAATATCTGCCGTCATGAACTCGCAGCAAAGCATACCAGCCACCATGAATGCCAGGACGGGTGAGTAGGCGAATCGGTGCGGAAGACCAGGAGACCCTGTGGTCCCGAGGAGTCAGGAGGCTTGTCCTGGCAAGGGCTGCTCAGAAGGCAGTGCCCTAGAGAGCAGGTCCCTGGGCAAGAGCTCACAGCGGGGAACAGCGTCCACCTGCAGCCTTTGCGTGCCTGCATCTAACCCCTGGCATCTGACATCCAGGATGGAGCCCCGCCCTCTTCCCCAGCCAGCTATGCACGGCCCTCCTGGTGGGGGGGGGGGGGGAGGGTGGGGCCAGCGCTGTCTGGAGTGAAGGTGGAAACTCCCAAACAAGCAGGCACCAGAGCGGGTCATATTTCTCCTAAATCACCCACCCCGCAGCAAGCAGAATAGGCTGGGCCACACGGGGTGCCACAGAAGCCCTCAGAAAGGCCAGAGGGGCAAAGGTCTAGGTGTGGAAACGACCCGTGACACCTGAGGGCAGTGGAAACGTCCACTTGAGACCCTTAACTACTCTGGATCCTGCTGTTTTACGTCCAAGTCCCGGGCAAATTTCAAAGTCACTCTAGTACCTGAGGTGCAAGCCCTGGGTTGTACCCGAGGAACAGAGATGGCGGCCGCTGTTGCTGCCAGGATTGGCACAGCCCTACCTGTGGCTCCTGGGCTGCCCCAGCTGGCTTACTGAGGAACGCTGGGAGCCAATGAATTGGCAAAGCCTGAAAACCCACAGGCTTTCTGCAGATCGCACATCTGTTCGCACAGCCCCCCCCCCCCCCCCCCAGCCACCTTTCCAAGGGAAGGTGCTTAGCAAGAAGTGAGCGAAGTATGTCGGCAGTGACGGGCTGACCCTCGTGGTCAGCAGGCCAGCTGAGAGCTTAGACATCACACAGCTGGCGGTAAGAGGGCTCCGTGTGCTTATCCACAGAACTGGACAGCCCTCGGGACCTCATGGTGACAGCCTCCTCGGACACCTCCATCTCCCTCATCTGGACCAAGGCCAGCGGCCCCATTGACCACTACCGAATCACCTTCACCCCATCCTCGGGGATCGCCTCAGAGGTCACCGTGCCCAGGGACAGGAGCGCGCACACGCTGACCGACCTGGAGCCCGGGGCAGAGTACATCATCTCGATTGCCGCCGAGAGGGGTCGGCAGCAGAGCTTGGAGTCCACTGTGGACGCCTTCACAGGTACCCGGGCAGCGGCAGCCCAGCTGGATTCAGGGACCCACGGACCTTCAGGGGGGACAGGTCATCTAGGCAGCCCACTCTTTCTGTGCCCTGTGTCACTTAGAGAAAGTGACACAAAGTGAGCCGAGGAAGAACAGATAGAGGAGAAACTCATAAATCATCAAGAGGGACCGGCTGGAGGTAAAGGGGAGAGGCGCGCAAAGCTCCCCGAGGGCCTGACCGTATGCGCCTGATTCTGTACAGCCCAGGCGGAGCGGTTCCTTCTGCCCGTCTGTCCCCACCTGCACTAAGTCAGGGGCGTTTAGAAGATCCATGGGATCATGTTAAACCCCTTCCAGGATACAGGTTTTAAATCTGGGGTTGGTATTATAAATAACTCAGAAGTACTGCTGGCGTTACCCTCCCAGGGTGCTTATTTCGATGTGTGTGGCTTGAAGAAAGCAGAGTGGACGGGACTGGAGCATGAGGAGGCGGGACCTCTGGCTCAGCTGGGAGTGGGGGCGTGGTCATCCGTGACCCCGCCCTCTGCATGAGCTTCAGAACCTCCCCTCTCCTCTACCTTGCAGGCTTCCGCCCCATCTCGCATTTGCACTTTTCTCACGTGACCTCCTCCAGCGTGAACATCACCTGGAGTGACCCATCCCCCCCGGCAGACAGACTCATTCTGAACTACAGCCCTCGGGATGAGGAGGACGAGATGACAGAAGTCTCCCTGGATGCCACCAAGAGGCACGCGGTCCTGATGGGCCTGCAGCCGGCCACCGAGTACATCGTGAACCTGGTGGCAGTCCATGGCACTGTGACCTCTGAGCCTATCGTGGGCTCCATCACCACAGGTGAGGCCGGAGGGCTGGACAGCAGGTGGGGAAGGGGTCCCCATGGAGCCTTTGATGGGTGAATGGAATGTACACAGTGAAACACCCGTGGAGTAGGAAGGAGCCTGCCCCACTCAGACAAGAGGGCCTGTGAGCTGCTGTGGGAAAGCCGCTCCCTCCAGAGTTGCATGAAATGCCCGAGATGGGGAACTGCCATTTAGAAGGTAGGATGCGCCCAGTGCCTTGAGGAGACAGGGCTCAGGCAGGGCGGTCCAGAGGTCCTCCTGCACCAGCCCGGGGGGAGAGCCCAGGAGAGAGCTGGTCCCCGAGAGGAAACCCTTCTCCACTACGGAGAGCTCTGTTTCTACTCTGGGGAGCCCGCTCTTGACTGCTCAGTGAGGTCGCTGGTGCTGAGGATGCTTCCCCAGAATCCGACGGACTTGCGTTCAACCGTCGGGGGCCTGGCGCTCTGAGAACTCCACCCCGTTCTCGGGGTTTGCATGTTGTTTGGAAAACACGGGCACCGTGAGACAGACTGGCCCAGGCTCATCTCGTCATTCCCAAACACGCTCCCAAATATGAGTGCACAGGCGGGCGAGGACACGAGCATTGGGCGTTTGCTGTGGCCTGCCCAGGACTCCCAGCTGGACAAGTAGAGTAACCCTCCCCTGGTTTTTATCCTGTGATACTCCAGCCGTCACAGAGAGAATACAGTACACAGCAAACACAAATACAGCCAGGAAAGTAGTTTTTTTCTGGACTTGTACTCTGAAATCCCTCTCTAGTCAATAGTCAATTCTTCCAAATGGACCAAAAGGGGCAGCTAAAAAAATCAGAGAGACAGAGCCGGGTTCACCCAAGAGAAATGGCCACGTTACTCCTAGTTCAAAACAGAACACACAACAGACTCAAAGTCAGCTGTCCAGCTGGCCATCGGTAGATGACAGTTGCTGCCCAGGCACAGAGCCTGCCAGAGTGACTTCATGTCATTGAACTGTCCTTCGAGACTGTGGCTTGGGCCTTCCCTACGGGGTTGTGGGTGGGACTTCAGCCGGACCACGGGGTCCAGGGTGCCCGCATACACCAAGGTCTTGTCTGCCCCTGGGACGCTGCCGGCTCTTGGTCCGCATGATGCCGGGGGCATGGATCCCCTTCTCACACCGTGCTTCCTGTCTTTTCCCACCACCACCGGGCCCCTTGTAGGAATCGACCCCCCCAGAGACGTCACAATCAGCAGTGTGACCAAGAACTCCGTGGTGGTCTCCTGGAGCCCCCCTGTCGCATCTTTGGATTACTACCGAGTGTCCTATCGGCCAATTCTAGGTAAGGAGGCCACTCAGTGTCCCCAAGACGAATGGGGTTTGGAGCTGGGAGGGGTTGTCGTGGGAAAGGCAGCACGTCCCAGGGGACGTCACCCCTGCTTGCACGTTTTCTCTTCTCTGTGGCACGTCCCATCAGAACGAGTGCGGCTGGGTGGCAAATGTCCTCGTTACATTCACCCAGAAAGCAGGCCCCTCCCCTGCAGGGGGAACTGGTCACACTCCCCTAGGCAGTGTCGTGAGGCAGAGAGAGCCCTAAAAGTGTCTGCCAAGAGCCAGGGTCACGTGCACGTTCCTGAAAGAGTGAAGTCTAGGACTAGGGCCCTGGGTCAGGGCGGGGGGTGGGCGCCTGAAGACCCAGCTGAGCCAGGTGGAGGCTCAAAGGGAACCGCAGGGACAGTGGCCCTGTTTCTGCCACTCAGGCCAAGTTATGGGTCAGAGGAAATTGGCCAGACCTGGCCTGCATCCTGCCAGTCCTTAGTAGTGCACATGGCCTTGGTGGAGGACACAGTCCCCACTGGGTGCCTCGCCTTGCACTCGTCCATGGATCATGACCCAGTGCTCCCAGAACTCCTCTGCGCACTGCAGCATGAGCTATGCCAGTGTGATTCCCCCGAACACTAACTGTGGCTTCTGTTCCTCCTCAGTGGGGCGGCTGGACAGCTCCGTGGTGCCTAACACTGTGACAGAATTCACCGTTACCAAGCTGCAGCCAGCGACCGAATACGAAATCAGCCTTAACAGCGTGCGGGGCAGGGAGGAGAGTGAGCGTGTCTGCATTACCGTGTACACAGGTAGGCTGATCTGCACTCTTGTGCACATGGGTAGGCTCATCTGCACTCCTGTGCAAACAGGGAGGCTCGTCTGCACTCTCGTGCACACAGGGAGGCTTGTCTGTACTCCTGTGCACATAGGTAGGCTCGTCTGCTCTCCTGTGCACATGGGTAGGCTCATCTGCACTCCTGTGCAAACAGGGAGGCTCATCTGCACTCCCACGTACACAGGTAGGCTTGTCTGCACTCTCATGCAAACAAGGAGGCTCATCTGTACTCCTGTGCACACAGGTAGGCTCATCTGCACTCCTGTGCACACAGGTAGGCTTGTCTGCACTCTGGTGCACATGGGTAGGCGTGTGACCCTGGCATGGCCAACTCAGAGCCCTGACTGAAGACCTGCTACAAACAAAAGAGGCACAGAGTGAGGGTGTTCCGGCTGACCCACAGGGCGCTGGAGCTAGGCCCACGGGCACTGTTCCTGGGCACCGCTCTGATGCACTGCGTCGTGCACAGCAGTTTGCAGCTCCTCTCTCCCTGGACAGTGCTCTCTCCACAGACCCCCTCCAGGAGCTGCGCTGGTCTAGGTCAGGGATTTTCATGGAACTTCGGTCTGAAGTGTGACCTGTGAAAGACCTATGATGGAAGTGAATTTCAGAACAGACATCTGAATCATCCCCTCTAATTTTTTAAATGATTCAGAGAAGGACGTTTCCCCTCCGCGAAGGAAGGGGTGGTTATTCCAGCAACAGCCCTTGTGGTCAGGAAGCCTCTCACTGAATGTGGCCACGACCACTAAGGAACTGCGTTTGTTCTTGCTTTGTGCTCCAGGAACAGAGGAAAAAGGCACTGGCCTCCTCTGGGAAATGAGCCCCTTCTGGGGCTGAGGACAGGGCTCCACTGCCCCCCCTTCTCTGGCCCCCTCAGCCAGCCCACCGTGCAGAGGTGGCACAGAGGTAAATAGCATCTTTAAGGTCACGGCCAAAGAAACGTCCCTTCAGAAACTCAAAATTATTGCTCTAAAGACACCCACAGTCTATTCAAATCCTCCCTAGTCTCCTTCCAGGCCCGTGACCACAAAAAACCCTGCCATGTTTTTGGTTCAGTCTTACCACTTCCATCACATTACCTGTGGCCGTTGAAGTATCAACAAATACTGACCCGGAAGTGATACCCAGTGAGTCAACAGAAGCCCCCCTTACACTTCCTGAAAGTCTTAGAAATTTGTGATAAAGAAATGAAGCATTTCTCACTGAGAATAATAAAATGAATTTCAAAAGTCTCCTACCCCCAAGGTAAAAGAGAACAGAAACTTGGCTCAAAAAACGCATTTCTTGGGATCTTGGTCAAAAACATCAAGTATCTCTCCACGGTACATCAACCCAAACCACCCTCCTTCAAGTTCAGGTGGCGCTAATTTTGGTGAACTTCCAATAACCAGACTGCTCCCAGAGACGTCTTATGTTGTTGCCATTTGCCGTCGCTGTGTTAGTGTGAGGTCAGATTGTACGGTTTTGGAAATCAGCATTCCTTCGGGCCTCGTGCTTAAGCTCAAAGATACCAAGCTGATCCAGTCCCATAAGACTTTCTGTCAGTAATTCTCGTAAAAGACTATGAGAATTTGAAAAACTTGTTGAAGGCAGAGATGATAGATACAATTCAGATGTTAAAATTATAAAGGTATTTTCTTGCTGTGGCTTTGAGATAGGGACATAGGCAAGCGGTAACACCTTCCATTACAGAACAGGGACAGGCCTACAGCGCCCCTTGGTCCGCAGAAGTCCATTACATGGCATTGAGTTGAGGCTGGCACCCAAACCATTGTAATAACATCCATTGCTAAAAGGAGTCCCAAGTTCATGGGAGGGAGGGAGGCAGTTAGAATAGGACTGTGGTCCTGTGACAAGCAGATGGTTCTCCCGACAGTATTCTTGGCCTTGAGCCTGGAAGAGTGCCCTTGCTTCTCTGTGTCCCAGGAAGATACCAGGACTCAGTATGAGCTGAGCCTTGTGAGCAGGAAAGCAGGAATGCGGTAGTTGGGTGGGGCAGCCTGAGGCCCCATTCAGCCATTGCACAAGGACCTTCTAAGCTGGGGGCTGCGTGGAGCTGACTCCACACTCACAGGGGTCACCAGACCAACTGCTCACATCTGTGAAAGGAGAAATAGCCTGAGGTGCGTATTCTCCTGTTCACTAATGAACTAGAACAGTCTCTATATGCTCTTAGTTTTTCCATCTAGCTTGAAGTGCCTAAGACACACGACCATGCCTTGGCATTCCCCAGGGCACCTGATAGCACCTGAATTAATTAGAAGAAAGGTCTGGGAGAACTGTGTGCTTGAGAGGAAGGAAGATCGGGAGGAGAGAAGGGGCCACCGGAAGCAGGAGGGGAGACAAGAAAGCAGTCTCCACTCACCCCTTATTTGGCACAGCGGCCGGCGTGTGTCACGGGTGAAACTCTGGGAGACGCCACAGGCGGAACTGTAGGGGACCAGCCTCTGCGCTTCCGGCCGGCAGTCACTCCTTCCTCTGATATGCTCCTATCCTGTCTCAGCCATAGACAACCCCAAGGACCTGATCGCCACCAACGTCACTCCAACGGAAGCCCTGCTTCGGTGGAGGGCCCCAGGGGGTGATGTGGAGAGCTACGTCATTGTTCTCACACGCTTCGCAGGTGGGTGTCTGCAGGCGGGTCCCTCAGATGGGTGTGGTGGGGACGGGACTGAATGTAGTGTGAAAGCAAGAAAAAAACACCCTAAAACATTTGCTCAACCTGATGGACAAATTAGGGATTTTCCTGTCCTCCAGATGTCCCCAAACTCTATCAGCTATGGGGATTGAGGAAGCTGGATCTGAATGGTGCAAGGAGGGCACGTATCCGAGGGTCAGATACAAATTCAGAGAAAGTGCACTAGGAAGACAAACTCAGAATTGAGCCGAGACTTGCCCCCAAATGCTATGAGCAAGAAAGTAGACTCTTCATTCTAGCTGGCGTGGCTCAGTTGGTTGGAGCATCGTCCCGTACACCAAAAGGTTGCGGGTTCAATCCCCAGTCAGGGCGTGCACCTAGGTTGTGGGTTTGATCACTGGTCTGGGCACGTATGGAAGGCAATCCATCAATATTCTCTCTCTCTCTTCAATCAATAAAAACATGTCCTTGGGTGAGGATTAAAAAAAGAAAGAGAGAAAGTAGGCTTTTCTAGATATTTATAGAGCAAGAAAACCACTAAAGTTACAGGACCATGTTTGGAGCAGATAATGTACAACAGGGGACCAAGGGCCGAGAACTAAAAAACTCTTCTGTTGCTTTAGTCTTCCCTACCCGTACCCGGCCCAAAAGTTGAGCCAGCATGAACCCGAGTCCCGAAGTCATCTTCACCACGCGGTTCGACACACGCTGTTGAAACTGAATGGTGAAGCCCGAAGGAAGACAGTGTTGAGGAGTTCAAGCTGCTAGGCCTGCAGAAATGATTTCCCTGCCCCAATTACATATGTGACCCCAGAACTGCTGTGGGTTACCTTAGGAATCCAGAGAACACAGTCATCAGGAGACAGAAGGCAAGGCAGATGTCTTCATTTTCGTAATTAAGAGAAAGCCCCCCCCCCCAGCAAGGGAAAACCCAGAGACAACCGTATGGTGATTGCCAGGGGGAAATGGGGTTGGGGGATGTAGAAGACAGAAAGGGGGGAAAATGCTGATGGAAGGAGACTTGACTTCAGGTGGTGAATGTATGATGTAATGTACAGATGATATATTATAGAATTATACACCCAAACCTATGTGATTTTATAAACCCATGTCACCCCAATAAATTCAATAAAAATAATAACTAGATAAAATAAACTTTTTAAAAATTAAGAGAAAGCTCGTTCTGTGAGCTGCAAAGAGGGAGACTGATTGTCAAAACCTGGGAAAGTAAAAAACCAAACAGATTATTAAACGAGTGGGAAAAGGAACTAACGATGACTCTACACCAGCACAGGCTCCCTAAGAATAAGTTCCCCCCAAACAACTGTATTTTGCCATGTGTAATGCACACTTTTTGCCCAGATTGTAAGCAGGCACATCCTATATGGGTCTACCGATTACATACCATGGGTATAATAATGGGTGTAATAATCCCACGTAAAATGCACACAAAACCGTAGGTGTGCACTACACATCGGAGTGCATGGTACCTAGCAAAATACAGGTTTTTTACTTCCTTGGTTTTTTTTGGTTTTTTGGCAAGTCCTCTAACACGTTCAGCAAGGCATTAGCAAAATCCACTTATCACTTACATGCAAAACCACACAGTGGGTCATGTTTGGAGCTACGCAGAACTGTAGCTGGTTGGATGCCCCTCCTCTGAGAACGAATACCATTCCCGAGGCTACATCCTAACCCCTCCCTACACATGCACAGTCCACGCCCACTCCTCCCATGCCTCCTTGCCAGTCATGATCCTGCACTTCTTACCCCTCACCATCCCTTCTCAAGCCGCCACGCATTTGCATGGGCTGCTTTCTCCACCGGGACATTCTCTCCCCACTTGTCTGCCTCGTAAACCCACCCGTCAGGTCTCAGCCTCAACACCGCCTCCTCTGTCCAAGCTTTTGCTATTCCCCAGAGGCAGTCTGATGTACCTGCTCGCAGGTGCACCCAGCTCCACCACCGCAGTTCACTCATTCATTCAACGACTCCTTCTGATGCCGTCCCATGGGCCATCTACCCCACTAGGCCAACAGGATTCAGAGACAAAATGCACGAGTCACAGAGCTCACCCTTAGTGATGATGCAGACAAGGGTTCTCAGTGTGGGCAGTGTTGCGACACGAGCCAGCGCAAAACACCTTGGGCCACACTCGTGGGACTGCAGTGTATCTTAGAGAAGGAGAGAGAACAGGAGAAAAACGGAGCGTTCCAAGGCAGAGAGCAGCCCGTGTGCATTTGCAGAGATGCGAGGGAGCAGGAGGAGCCGGAGCTGCCACGGTTGGTGTGGCCGCAGCATTGACTGGGGGCAGGGTGTTGCGGTACGTGTGCTCTTCCAAAGGATTGGTTTAGATTTCAACTTATTTGCATGGTGTTCCCTGCCGCATGGGAAACGGGACACCTCAGGTCTTACCTACCTAGTTTGAAGAAGCACTTCGTTAAATGCCGAACAACTCGGGAAAATTCTGAATGCACGGGGCAGGGCTTGGCTCTGGTCTAATGAACAGTTTTATCAACAGCTTGAACGAGTGCAGAGAAGACATGCTTACCAAATTCACATATAAAATAAAAACGGTCATCAGCAGACCCCGCACTCAAGTGTATTTTCATGAACTGAAACAGCCGTCCAGATCTCAAACATCAAGGCCAAAACTGATAGGAGTAAATGCACAAAACCCACTACACAAGGTTGGGTTGGAGGTAGTTATAAATAAGGTCTTTGATTGGTAATAATCTCTGCTTGTGACATCGCGTGACTGTCTCCAGAGTGGATTAACGTAACTGTCACAAATAAAAGCGAATATTGATGCTGGTTGTTTTACTGGTCAGTACCTCTCGACTATTCTCCATTCTCTTCCGAGTTTTGCATTTCAGCAGGGGCACGGATGGACTGCTGCCAGTCTGGGGAAAGGAGGCCAGGACTGCAGCCTTTCTAGAACCATCTCATAGACATTCTGAGGGCTAAAGACTTAATTTTCTCAGTCCAGAGAAAAGAGGACTCGAATGGGGGGACGAGGGGAGAAGTGCTCATGTGGACGAAGGATTTGGCGTATTCTTTGTAACTCCAGATGCCTGAGTAGAAGTTATAAAAAAGACAAATCAGCTTCCAAATAGGGAATATTTCTCTTAAAAGTTGCAAAACAACATCTGCATCTTCAAGATGCATAAGCAAAAGGGGATCCTTGTAGGGAATAAAAGGCTGAACTGAATAACCTCTAAATGATTCCCCCCGCCCCAAACTCTCCCATATTGACTCCTTGTGAAATCCCTTGAGATCTGGGAAGTCTCTCTCCCTCCCTCCCTCTCTCTCTCTCTCTTCAATCCTCATTCATGCTCGTCTGATTTCAGTCGCCGGAGAGACCATCGTGGTGGATGGGGGCAGTGAGGAGTTCCAGCTGACGGACCTGCTCCCCAGCACGCACTACACCGTCAGCATACACGCCACCAGCAGGCCCCTCCCCAGCGGGCGCGTCCCCAGCAGGCGCCTCACCAGCAGCACGGTCAGCACCAACTTCTCTACACGTGAGTACATGCGCAGTCAGCCCCACCCCCGGCACCCCTGGAGGCTTGTGCAGACCCTGACGATGCTTGTTCCCCACGCGGTGAACTTGGTTACAGCCTCCGGGTTTGGGACAAGGCAGCTAGGAGCTGTTCGTTCTTTAGTTGACGGCAGACCAAATGCCAGTGGAAGTCAGCGGCAGCCCCGGCTCGCAGACACACGTGTTTTCTGCTCTTGTCCTGGGTCTGGGGACAGCAGCAGAGCAAGGCCAAGAGAGGCCAGCCCTGGAATGCCTCGGGCCCAGAGAGTCTGATGGACATTAAAAGGCTTGATGTGGGGAAGAGAGCTGCTGGATGCAGCCACAGCCAGGAGAGCAGTAGACAAAGGTACAGCTGCGAGACTGCCGAAAGTTCGAGAGTGAACTCACAGACACACAGGTGTAGCAAGGTCAAGAATCCCGACAGAGGGTCAGATTGGAAAGTGTCACCCTAGGCCCAGTGGCCCAGGTGAGGTAAGCGAGGAATCGATGTCTGGATGCTTACGACCCCAGGGGATTATCTTGTGACTGGGAGTGCCCTCCGCGTCTGTCCTAGCTAGGACTGGGGTCAGCACGTGAGCAGCCCTGAGGCCACATAGGTGGGCTAAGAGTTGCCCGTGCAAGGAATCACAGGGAGGAGCTGGAGGGGGCAGGCGCTCCCAGCATTTCCTCCTCTTTGCAGCCCTGGACCCTCCTGCAAACCTGACAGCCAGTGAAGTCACCTTACAAAGCGCCCTGATCTCCTGGCAGCCTCCCAGAGCGGAGATTGAGAACTACATCTTGACCTACAAATCCACCGACGGAAGCCGCAAGGTGAGTTTTCTGGGAAGGGTGAAGACATTTCTACCAAGCAATCCATGGGGAGCCAGGTAGGTCCTCCGCTACGAATACACAGCTCACTGCTCAGGAATAAGCCCCAGTCTGCAAGTCAGAGCCTCGGGTGCCAGCCCCGGCTGCGTGCAAAGGCGAATGGCCAACACTCTCCAAGCCTTCGCTGCTTCTCTAGACAGTGGGGGTGTCTGCTGCCCCTGCATCCTCACTCAGTGGTGGGTGCTCCCAACATGATGGTGCGGTGCGCACTGGCAGCTCCCAGGCTTCTGTTAGTACGTGGTACTGGAAGGGTTTTTGCTGGCAGAGCCAAGCAAGTGTGAGCTGAAGGCCAAGTTTATGCCCCTTGATAAGCATTAGAAAGGCTACGTGTCCATAGCCTGCTGCAAAGAGACGACAAGTCTCTGTTTTATAGCATCAGCTGAAACAGCCTGTCTAGAGCGTGGATGTCAAACTCGGGTTAGCCGGGGAACGCTGTTTCTAAGTGGAATCATACTGAGAAGCCGAGTGTGCAGCACAGATTCGGAGCCTAGCGAATCTGCTGCTCAGCAGCAAGGAGGCTGAGGGCCCTAAGGAGGCCCAGTGTGACCTAAAAAGCACCGGGTCCGATAGTCCAGGTGCCCACGGCCGATAGGAGCCGTCCTCTCTGCTTATTGGCTCAGTTTTCTCCTCATTGTGGATGGAGAGGATGGCAGCGGCCACTGCAATACTGACCTCGCTGGCCATGGGATGGGACCCCCCCCTCCCCATGCCCCTCATTGCGGGCCGGTCCTGCCCTCCCATCTCCCTCCCCATCACCCCCTCCCTCCGCAGGAGCTGATTGTGGACGCAGAGGACACGTGGATTCGACTGGAGGGCCTGTCTGAGAGCACCAACTACACTGTCCTCCTGCAGGCGGCCCAGGACGCCCAGCGGAGCGGCGTCACCTCCACCACCTTCACCACAGGTGAGAGACTCGCCGCCTCCTCCCACCCTGCAAGACATTTGTCTCCTCGGCAGCCTCTGCCGAGATGTGGCCAGGGAGGCAGCCGTCAAAGAAATTCAGTTGCCTCTTTTCTGCAAAGGGAAGTAATAATTTCCTGGACTCCTGCCTCGGCCCCTCCAATCCCTGCTTATTACCCACGTAAGCAGAGGGCCCACTGCACCAGCTCCAGGGTCAGCCCCTAGGCCCACCTGGCCCAGCTAAAGCCACCAAGTGGGGGCCTTGGGCTCCTGTTCAGATTTCCGGCAGGAGTTTTTCCAGCAGACTTTGCTTTTCCCCCCTCCCTTCTGCTGCCTGTGATGAGAGATTCGCCTCATGGAGAGTGGCCGTGAACCCTCCCGTTAGCCCTGCGGCTTTCCTCCACTCACAAAGCACTTTGCACTCTCCTGGTCTCAACACGGTCCGACAATGACAGGGGAGCAGGGCCCATTCGCCCCATTCTCACCTGTGAGGGGACAGGTGCATGGGAACCAAGGGGGTCCCATGGCTAGTAAGTAGCTGGGTCCGAGCTTGAACCAAGGTCTTCTCCTTCGAAACCCCACTGGCCCTCCTGCCCCCCTCATTCAAGTGTCCTTAAGGGCTAAGAGAGTCCCAGTGTGTGTGGCAGGAAATGAACTAATGTCCAGCCTTTGAGGACTGTGTGACAGGCACTGTTCCAATGGCATCAAGTGTGTGATCTGATGTCATCCTCACGACAGCCCCTGAGGGATGTTTTTTCATCCCTATGGACAGATGAGGAAACTGGGCCACAGAGAACTGAGGTGGTTCCCCCGAAGGCACACAGCTCTTAGGAGAGCTGGGGGTCGACCAGCTGTTCTGGCTCTGGGGTGGGTGCTGCTAGCGTCCCGTTCTGCCACTCCCCATGGGGCCCTCTCTACTGTGGGTAACATGGGACCGCCCAGTCCAGACTTGAATTCTCCCCCTGCCCCCCGCTCTGGCTGTGGCTGTGTACCTGTGTGGGGCAGCTGTGAGCCTATCTCTTATCTCTAGACACACGTCTGCCTGACACCTCACGGCACCCTCTGTGATGGCAAACGGGGGCCGATGGATTCGGAGGCCAATTCCAGCCCCATTACCAGCATCCATTCCGACTTCACTGACAGTACCTGGCCTTCCCACTCAGCATCATCCTATTCGAGGGACGGGCCCATCTCAGCTCATCCCCCTAAGTACTTTTAATGCCTTACCTTATGGGGAAAAGAGCTGACACGTGGGTCCCTACATGGCCTTTACCCATCGGCAAACCCTCATCTTGTCCTGGGTGGGCCGAGAGGAGACTCGTGTCAAACAGATACCTACTGAATGGGCTGGAAGAGAGTTGAGGTGTTAAAAATGAGAGAGAAAAGGGAAGGGAAGGGAAGCCGGTCTTCCCCAGAGCCTCCTTTGATCAAGATGCCTTCCCTGGTTGCATTTCTGCCTTATAACCTAAGCCCATTTCATTCCTACAATCGGCGCTAATAGCTTCCTGTCCTCTGGTCTCCGCTGTTTGCACAAGACTCTGAGGAGAATTTAATAGAGGTAGTATGGGAGGGAAAAAATATGGATACATTATTTATAGTTTACTGTCGCCTGAAATTTCATCCAAGGTCTACTTGTCTTTTGGAGACATGAATATAAATGAGGAAACAAACACTCCCCACAGAGCAGCAGGGACTTGGCGACGAGGTCCTCCGAGAGGCAGATTTCATTGTCTCTCTTAATACTCCAAGAAGCAAACAAGGCGCTGGCTGCCACTTGTCCTCAGAGACGGCGAACACTATAAAACAGGTCGTCTTGACCTTGGGGTTAAACGAAGACAATCATTTGCAGGGGTTCTCAGAGACGGGTAATGAGAAGCTTTCTTTATTGCCTTTGCTCCGGTCCCCGCGCTCCCACAGCCAGGCTGCGCCGCTCTCCGGGGCTTTCTCGGGGGAAACGCCAGGGGTCTGCTCCTACACGAGCTTCGGTTTGGGGGTTGTGAAAACCAGTGAGACTTGGCCAACCCTGGGTTCCTGGACAACAGACCATGGGCCGTGCAAATCCGGGTAGTTACCAGTTACTAGGCATAGTACTAGTCGGGTTCTCCGTTTCGTCTGGGTGACTTTTAGTAGGGGGTGATTTTCGAGGACTTGGTCCATTTCATGGACTTTGCTTAGATGGAGACATCTGCACTCCTCAGCGGGACAGAGATGTGCGGTCCCCCTGTCGGGACCTGGCCCATGTTCAGTTGTGCTGTCCCATTGTTTTCGGAACAGTATAGCTTTGATCTCCCTTTTCGTTGTCCCAGAAGGGATCATAGAATTCACATGGTATCACACACTCAGCAGACATTTACTGGGCCTCTGCTGTGGGGGGGAGTCACTGAGCTAAGTGCTGGGCTGGAGTGAAGAACAAGGTCAGCCGGCGACTGCCCTTAAGAAGCTCACACTCAAGAGCACGGGGCAGTGGGGAACAGACAGGAGGAGGGACGTGAGTCATTCCAAGCAGTAACGCCACCGTACAAACCAACAGAGTAATGGAGTGGCACCAGAGTGATGGAACAGCATCGCCTCCTCCAGGAGGAAGGTTTTCCTGCCTGGCACTTGCCACCTCCTTCCCCCAACCCCAGGCCTCAACGAGGGTGCGGAGGAACGGCCTCTCTGAGCTGAGACACTGGAGCCGGGATGCACAGCACCAGAGAGAAGCAGGCATAGAAGGGTGTTCGGGCCTAGGGAAGCGTAGGGACTGCGCGCGGAGGGAGGAGTACGTTCGGCGCCTTTGGAAGTTTCGAGGAAAGTCCATAAGAAAGGGAAGGGAGTACCAAGAGGAGCCAGAGCACGCTGGGCGTGGAAGGTGGGCCGTGGTGAGGATTTGGGGTTTTATTTTAATTAAAAGAAGCCATCTCAGCTAGAGCCATTGCTTTGGCGAAGCCATTGGAAGCTTGTGGGCAAGTGTGAGATGCAGGTCATGGTTATGTTCTAAAAGGATCACTCTGGTTGAAACATGGAGAATGGGAGTAAGGAGAGCCAGCGTGGCAAGGAGAGACCAGGCAGGTGGCATTACCATGGCCCACCCCTCTCCTGGCCACAGAGAGAGGCCAGGCTGGCAGCTGCCAGTCTGTGATCAGCCAGCAGGCCGCGGAACAGGGTCTCCTGACCTAAGGGAAGCCAAGGCCAGTGCGGCAGGTCCCGTCAGGCTGTGTCTGCGCTGTTAGGGTGCCTGCAGCTGACCTTCAAAGGGCAGCCCTGGGGGCCCATTGGGCCGAAGGCAGGGGGTCTGCAAAGCCTGGGGACCTTCCTTGGCCACTCCGCTGACAACGATGACGTCCAAGCCATCTATTACACAGTTGATTCTCTGTCCCTGTCACCTCCTCAAAGTCTGGTGCCCCCTCTCCTCTTGGATTCCCACGATTTCCATCTCCTAAGTGAGTCATACCCCCAGTCCCACCCTCTCCCCCCGACTCATTCCCCACACCACAATGAGGACAGTCTTTCTAAAAACCACAGCTTGAAGTCCACCCTTGGATTCCTCAGCCCATTGCCTTCAGGATAAAGTTGAGCTCTTTAAGTGGCGTGGACCCGTCTCCATGCACCTCCCCAAGGCTCTCCCTCCCCCACACCACCGGTCTCTCACTGTCTCCTGACCAAGCCTGCTGTTTCCCCCAAACAGGCTGTGCTTTTCTGTTGGCCTGAAACGCCCTCCCCCACCAACGTGTGGCTCGCTTCTGTGTCAGTTCCCAAAAGAAGAAGCCCTTTCTGATCAGCACCTGCCAATCCCATTCCCATCTCAGGCCTTCCTACCCCCGCTCAGCCACCCCTCCGCAGCCCCGGGCTCTCGGCACGCTCGCTTCCATATTTTGACAGCTCCTTGTGTTTGTCTGTCTTCCAGAACACAGAGAATTTAGGATTGTGTTGGTCTGTGCCTCCCACCAGAGTGTAAGCACCTAAAAGAGTATATTCATCCCCACCTCTTTCTTAGCCCAGTATTTAGAACCCACAGACACTTCCTATGTGTTTGTGCAATGAATACATAAGAGAACAAATAGGTAAATTAGTCAGAAGATGCTGTCAAGGTCGCTACGGTGGCAGGTTTGACAGCCCACGTGGGCGGAACAGGGAACTTTGCCCTCCCCACAAACCTGCCGACCACAAACCCTCTTCCGGGGAAACAAATCCGAGTTCTGGAGGCCGGAGGCGGTCACTGGCGTGTCTCCGCGGCGGCACACCTGGCTGCCCTGAGTCTGCTCTCAGGGGCAGACGCCGCCATCCCAGCTCCGCTCCTGACGCTGAGGCCGGAAGGGTGGGCCGAGCTCGGACTCTCCAAAGCCACTAGCTTGGGCCATTTTAAAGACTGTGCCCAGGAACACGGCAAGAGGCAGGGGCCAGGAGACAGGAAAGGGGGACAGTGAGAAAGTCTCTTCCCTCACTCCCAGAGGCTGACAGCCCTCTGGTTCCAGAGTCACGTGGCTCCCCTCAATCCCCTCGGCTTTCAGCCCTCAGATCCTGAGTAATTTCTGAGCAATTCCTCCGGAAAGTGCCCTGATCCTATTGATCTCACAATTACATCTAGAAACACTTTGACCAGGAGACAGTCAGTGTCCCAGTCACTTGGCATTGCTTTCCTCTTAACTTGGTAATCATCACAGCCAGTGTGCTTCAGGGGGAAGGAAAAGGGTCTTTGTGGGCCAGGCCACAGCTATTGCATCGATGGGAAGAAAAGCTTCCAGTGTTGCTCTGGGCCCTGAAACGGCCGCCCTGGGAAAAATCCCCGGGGTGACCTGTGTTAGGGTTAAAAGCGAGATTCCGATGGCGCTGGATGGCAGGGCATCCAGAGACCCAGGGATGCCTGACTGCACCCCGACGGTTCCCTAAAAACGTNCCGAGCTCAGACTCTCCAAAGCCACTAGCTTGGGCCATTTTAAAGACTGTGCCCAGGAACATGGCAAGAGGCAGGGGCCAGGAGACAGGAAAGGGGGACAGTGAGAAAGTCTCTTCCCTCACTCCCAGAGGCTGACAGCCCTCTGGTTCCAGAGTCACGTGGCTCCCCTCAATCCCCTCGGCTTTCAGCCCTCAGATCCTGAGTAATTTCTGAGCAATTCCTCCGGAAAGTGCCCTGATCCTATTGATCTCACAATTACATCTAGAAACACTTTGACCAGGAGACAGTCGGTGTCCCAGTCACTTGGCATTGCTTTCCTCTTAACTTGGTAATCATCACAGCCAGTGCTTCAGGGGGAAGGAAAAGGGTCTTTGTGGGCCAGGCCACAGCTATTGCATCGACGGGAAGAAAAGCTTCCAGTGTTGCTCTGGGCCCTGAAACGGCCGCCCTGGGAAAAATCCCCGGGGTGACCTGTGTTAGGGTTAAAAGCGAGATTCCAATGGCGCTGGATGGCAGGGCATCCAGAGACCCAGGGATGCCTGACTGCACCCCAACGGTTCCCTAAAAACGTCTGAACCCGCAGTATGCATGCAGTGAACGCAGCAGAACAGAGCTTGGGGTCATCTTTGTTGTCAGCTAAGCCAAAGTCCAGCAGCCACCAAGGCAGAACCTCGTGGTAAAAACGGGCACCTGAGGCCTCAGCCCAAAGCTAGAGAGGCTCTTGTTTCCTCTTTCCCAGACACCCCCCCCAATCTAAATCTTGGGACCTGCCCATCCAAGACATACCTGTGGGGGGGAGAAAGGGAAGGGAGCGGAGAAAGGGAAAGGGGAGAAGAGAGAGCCTCAGTCTATTTACCCACACACCCCTAGGGGTCTGGGCTGCGTGGGCCCCTTGGGGGCACAGTCTCTCTCACCAGTGCCACTCCCTGGCCTCTCTGAGGAGAGGGGACTGTACCGAGGAAGAGCGGCGTTCAAGTCCAGGTGGGCTCCAGGCTCGCCTGAGGAGCCTGGGTGAGACCCTGAACCCAAGACCCACGCCCAACGATCCCATTCAGCAGCTCCGCCATGGAACCAGGACTCTGAATTCAAGTAAAGGCCCCAGTTTGGGAACAATGAACAAGCCTCTGATTCCTCGCATCGGGGTGGGGGAAAAGGAATCAGAATTTGATTAAGGGGGCAACACCCTTGGCAGCCTTGCAGGCCAGATGGGTTGGACTGGAGGGATTTTGTGACAAATGTGTCTTCTCCCAGCTCCCAGGAGGTAGAAAAACCTAGGCCGCTGCTCCTGATATTCTGCACAAACAAAATGCTCATTGGCTGGCTTTCCAGCAGGGCCACTGACTAAATTACAGCGAGGGGCACCTCTAAGCAACCAAGTGGGCTTGCAGGTTGACACAGGTGAGGCACGTACACCCAGCAACCGGGCACCAGGCTTTCACACTTCAGCTGAGCACCTCCCCCAACTGGCCCAACGAGGGGCCCTTTCCCTCACACGGTGCAACCTGGGACCTTCCTCCCACCTACCCTCGACACCACCCGGACCGCACTTTACTCATCAGTTGATAGTGCTCTCATTTTCAGACTTTAAAATTAAAAGAAGGAATTCTTCTTTTATAGGACAGTCCTTTACATGTTTAAGAACTTGTCTTCTCCAGGGCAAGTCATCTCAGGTTATTATATTTGTTTCTGGTCGTCTACCTTTAAAGCAACCGATGCATTTGAGCCTTTTAAAAGTATAAGCATTAAACAATCTACATGACCGATGTGAAGTAGCCTGTGTAAGATCGTGGATTTACTTACTCTGGCTTGGTCTAGTTTCGTATGTGTATTTGTGTGAGGTTGCCATTTTAAGGTTTGAGAGAAGATGACCAGGGACACATGCGTTGGGTATTGGAAAGAAATCTGGGGTTCTGGCTCCTTTAAGAAGCTAAGTTGGTTCGGGAGCAGGGCCATTGGTCCATAAGGCAGGAGTGAGCTGAAGACCAAGAACGTCCGGTGCTGCATTTTGAAAATGAGAAATCCGGGCTGTGAGAGAAGGCTGGTTGCTCCACAGACGAGGTGGAGAATGATCTGGAAAAAGGGAAATAATCGCAGTGTCCCCAAGCCACAGGGAGAGAGAGGAAGGAGCTCTCTGGCAGCTGTCCCGAAATATAATTGTGACCCCTAGGCACGGGTTGGACGGCGAGCGCTAATGAGCTCTGGGACAAGCTGCCGATGAAAGCTGAGAGCATTTCGGCAGCTATTCAGAAAATCGGTTTTCTGTTCGGGGAGTAAAGATATTCAATTTGAATGTAGGGCTTTTTTTAGGTCACTTTGGCCTTTGGGGCTTTATGGGCTTGCACTTTAGACATAGACATTAATTCACCCTTTGCCACGGGGACAGAGGTGGATCCCGTCCACTGCATCGTGTTCTAGTCTCTCTCAGCATAATGCACAGAGCACTTGACTTGAACTTGGAAACGCAAGTTCACGTGCCGGAGGATGTCATGTGATCTGAGTGCAGTCTTCTTCTCCGTAAAATGAGCTTTTGATGCATAACGATCTGTCTTCCTCTCAAGTTTCTTGCAAGGATTAAATGAAGATAAAAATGCACTTTGGCAAGCACAAGTTCCGTAGAAATGCACTGTTATTCCCTGGTGCGGCCATGGCCGAAGGGGGAGGTCCCTTCGTTCCAAACTGCCTTCGATGGCCGCCACCCCTGACCCTGGCGTGGCGGAGCTGAAGGACAGTCCTGTGCTTGGGGGCGTGAACTCATCTCTAAAGGGGTCTTGTGTGAAGTCTGTGGGACCCCAGTGATCTCTTCCCAACACAGGATGCTTCGCTGATGGTCCGTGACAGGTGTTCAGATGCCCTGGGCCTTCAGCAATATTGTTCTGTCCCCTTCCTTGTGTGGCATCACGCTGTCATTCGCCGTGACCCACCGGGAGCTGGCTGTCACACCCTGCAGCGCACAGGGGACACTGCAGTGACTGGCCTGTGAGGTCCATACTTTGCCTCTTCCTGCCTCCGCTCTGCCGCAGGCCACGGCTGCAGGAGTGCAGCAGCCACACCGTTCTGTGTTCCGGGCCCCCCCGCAACCTCAGTCGCTCACTCTCAAGTCCCGCCTTTCACTATCGGCACCCGCTATCCGCAAAGCCCGCCACTGGGATCTCTGCCCCTCTGCCTGCCTGCTAAGCATTCAGATGTGCCCTGAAGCTACACTCTTCAAGACACATGATTTAAGCTTCGCTTTCAGCTAATTAGATAGCGTTGTACAAATTGGGCTGTGCCCACTGAAAGATGAGCAGCAATTTATTCCCCCTGCCCTCTCTTTAAACTTCCACTGAACTGTAAAGCCTGGGCCTTTGCTTGTTTAGTCCAATCGGGAGATCATTGTGCACGAGGAATAGACACCCGTCTTTCTGCGCCTGCTGAGCTTCTCTGGGCATCCCTTCGTGGCCGCCGTGAGGAGGGCAGAGATCGGCACTTCGGTGCCTCCCATCCCGCGGGAAGGCGGGCCCTACAGTGATGCATTGTGGGCCTGCCCTTGTCATCATCGCCTGAGTGACAGTCACTAGCTGTACTGACACATCTTCCCCTTTCGGGGGGAGGGGTATTTTTATTATCCCCATTTGTTGATGAGAACTGGTGCCCGGGGAAGTCAGACCATTAGCCTAAGCTAACCAGGTAAGTGGAGGAGGCGGACCTCGAACCCAGCTCCTTGGTCCTCAAGTCCCATCAGACTGTGTGTTGTCTGATTAATCCACATGGGCTGGATTGCGGGGGAACGCAGGGTGAGGGGGGTCCCCGCACTCTGGGGCAGGTCCAGAGTGGATGTCCCACAGCTCCTCATGAGGTACCACGAGGCCCTCGGGGGTGTCCAACCTGCGGCCCTCAGACCACACGCAGCCCAGCACGGCTGGGAGTGCGGCCCCACACAAAACCGTACATTGACTTAAAACATGAGATTTTTCTCATTATTACGTGTCACCGTGTATTTAACATGTGGCCCAAGAGACGCCAAAAGGTCGGACACCCCCACCCCTTCTCCGGTTCAAGGGGCTATGCCTGGTGGGAGAAAGGACCCTCTCAGGAAACGGCCTCTGTTCCTCTGCAGGGGGCCGCGTGTTCCCCCACCCGCAGGACTGCGCCCAGCACTTGATGAATGGGGACACGCTGAGTGGGGTCTACACCATCTTTCTCCGTGGGGAGCTCCGCCAGAAGCTGCAGGTGTACTGCGACATGACCACGGACGGCGGCGGCTGGATCGTGAGTGCCCACTGCCCCCCGCAGGGCACAGTCTCCCCTGTCCTGGCGTTCTGGTCCACCTGGCTCAGCGCCGGGGGACCCCAGCTTCACCATCCTCTGCCTGTCTCCTCACCTGCCCCTGCATGTCCCTCCTCAAGGGGTTCCTCATTTCCCTCGGGGCTCCTTCTCAGCAGCCCCATCATAGGTTTTGGCTGGGCAGAGAGAGAAATAACAAATGGAGGCTGCCGTGGCCTGTCCAGAGAGGGGGCTCCTTCTGCGATGGCAGTTGCTCATGCAGGGACAGGGACCAGTGGCTCAGACAGGCCCCGGGTCTTGCCTGCTGGAAACTGAGGCTCCAGTGAAGAAGCAGGAGCTGAGGCTGTACGACGACTGCCCATGGGGGACCGAACATGGGGACCGCCCTTCCCTGGCCTCCCTGGTTCTTCCCCAGAGTGTCACAGCCTTCAGGGGGCACCAATCACCAATTCCTCAATTAGGAAGAGAGAGACACCACTTCCTGCAAGTATCCTCTTCCGTGTGACTGTTCAGAACAGACGAGAGCAGGGTGGCCTCACTGTTGTGCCTGCCCATCAGTGCAGCCCACGAGGCGGACTGGGCTCCTGCAGCCTGGCCCAAACACGGTCCAGCGTTAGCTGGGTGGGTGCGGATGGAAACGAGGTTTTGAATGGAGGAAATAGTGGCAGTGCTCATAGCAGCTGCTCCTGGGAGACATTTCCTTTTTTGTTTCCGGCGTATTTCTGCCTCCTTGGTAAAACATAATTGGAAAACAGAAGCCGAGGCTGATGTAGGGGAGGTTAGATGAAATTAGCACTTAAACAGCTCAGAAAATGAATGATACGCAGTTGCTTTGCCTGCGTGGGAAGGATGGCAGGGGCTGGCTGACGTGCAGTTGGTCCTGCTCTTTGGGTGGGAAACGCTTTCTGCTGCAGTCCCTGGTGCAACAGCATCTGAGAGCCACGCCGATTTTCCCTATGCAGGGACACAATGTAGAATGTGTCCCTGAACCCATTCTACATTATAGGGGTGCCAGTGAGTGTCAACATCCCACCCAGGCCTGTTCGTCGGGGCCTCTGTGCCTTGAGAGAGGTACTGGGTGTCTCCTATGAACTTGGCTCTGCCATCACCCAGCTGTGCACGGCCAAGTTCCTCATCCGAGCCTCTCTGTTCTCGCAGATGTAGAACTCCGCGACAACAAGTTTACTCACACAAGTTCCTTTTCTCAGCATCCCATTATTTTCCCTGTCTCTTGGCAGGTGTTCCAGAGACGGCAGAATGGCCAAACCGACTTCTTCCGGAAGTGGGCCGAGTACCGAGTTGGCTTCGGGAACCTGGAGGATGAGTTTTGGCTGGGTAACGCCTCTGTGCTGCTTTTCCTTGCCGCGCTGCCCGGGCTCTCGGTCCGCCTCTCCCCTTTCCGGGTCCATCTGGGGTTATCAGCAGCCCCGTGTCTGTTGAGAAGCTGACAGCCTGTGAATTGCTTTCAGCACCGCTGGCTGTGTTTGGCTGCACTATTGATCTGTGTTATCTTACTGGGGCGCTTTTCTCTTTGCTCCGTCTCTTCCCATCCTCACCAATAGTCTCTTATGCTGATGGGTCTTGACGTGAGGCGACTACAAAGGCAGAGACCGGCCTGGTGGGCGAGGGGACATGAGGAGCACCAGGGCGGCTGGACACCTCTCACGAGTGAGGCACCAGCCAGGCAGCCCATGGGGCCGAGAGAAGGAGGCCGTCACTCCAGTCCAGTTCCCTGGGGAATGTGATTTCCCCGACTCGGCAGGGGATGGGGAAAAGTGAGGATGGCATCAGAGGTAGCCATCAATTTCCTAGAGGTCTGGCACAAGCAGGAGGTGTCGATTGAGGACTGAACAGGTGTGAGGAGGAAAACACACACTGGTCTGACCCAGGCAGACTGTGGCGCTGCCACGCCCGGGAAGCAGCGCATTCTTTATGACCTGCGTCTCCCTCTCGCTCAGACTCTCAGTGATTTGGACAGGGCGGCAAGGGGGGAGGAGAATGATGGCATCCCGAATCGGCAGCCTCCTCTCCACCTTCCTGTCACTGCCTCCCGGGGTCTCACTGTCTTTCTCCCCCTAACTGGCCTCTGCGCCTGTAGGACTACTCATTGCTCATGTGGCCCCCAGGACAGTCTTACTCACCCCAATGATCTGAGCAATGGTGAACCCCATTTGTAAACTTCTTAAGGCCTCACCACCACTAGGTGAAAGCCAGACATCTCCACTCAGGCGTCTGGCCTCCCCACTCTCCCTGGGAGCCTGCTCCCCGCCACCAAGTACTTCTCTCCTTCCCACATGCCCCCAGCCCAACACCAGCCTCCAAACGTTCACAATCACTGATGCCCCCTCTGCAGGGAACACTGTCCCAGCCACTTGTCCCCTCCTCTAGGCACCTTGGTGTCCATCTGTGTATATTCAAAGACTTGGAGAACCCACCCTACCCACTGACCTCGCCCTTTGCCTGTGGGGGAATAAGTCACTCCCTCATTAGTGTCCCCTTCCCTTTCTCTCACGACTATAGACCATACGACAGAAACTTCCTTTAGGGCTGGGACCACATCACATTCCTCTCTCAACCGCATTGCCTCTTGTAGTGCCTGGGGAAGAGTCAGCACCTCAACCGTAGCTATCAATTAATTAATCGGTCAATGGTAAGAGTTTATTGACAATTTCTTCAGTGCCCAGATGTGTGTTTGCTGATGTAGCTGATAAAGATATATGGTAAAAGTCATACAACAGCATTGAGAGAAAAGTCAATGAATAGGAAAACACCCTCACCCTCTAAGAGTTGGCAGACAGTACCCATGAATCAGTGCACCCGTTGCAGACAGGGCTCACATGCCCCAAACCTGTGCACTTAACATTTTCCGTATGTCACTCGTTTTAGTTCATTAAATCTGTTGTTTGGGAAGGAAACAAAGCATCGCCAAAGACGGAAGGGAGCCTCAAAAGCCCACCCCACGAAAACCATATTAATATTATTAAACGGCAGTTAAATGCGGGGCTGACAGCCTGTTGTTGTTGCTCTTGGTGGTGCTGGTACCAGTGGACATTGGGAAGTGTTGGTGCTACCCCACAAAAGTGCTCGGAACCAAACTGAAACTGAGAGTCAGGGTTAGAGTCAGGGCTAAGGGTTCTCCGTACTCTATTAAGAAAGATGGAGAATTTGGTAATCCCCTTCTCCCTGTACGTTCAAGGTTATTGAGTCCTTAGGCCCCAGATACTTGTCATATCATCGGAGATGTCACCCCACACTGGGAAACACCACACCAACCTACGAGCCACTGACAGGGAAGCCACAACTACTCAGAGAAGGACGGGTCCGGCTTTGTGGAGAGGCACTGAGGGAGGAGTAGGGTGTGGGGAGGACAGGAACCGGAAAAGAGGGAAGACAAGGCTCCTTCCCATGTGTGCAAACAGGGCAGAGAAGGAACCAGAGCAAAGCTGCAGCCAGGGGAAGAGGAAGATGAGGTCAGATGGGCGGGACCAAGGTGCGGACAGTAGGCGAAGTTGGGAAGAGACGTCTGGACTGGATGCGGTGGATGACAGGGAGTCGGGGAGGGTCCGGAGTACAGGCCTGGCCTGGTGGTGTGTCGTTAGGCAGTAGTACTCAGGTTGGGGTAACACTGTGACCCCCGGTTTTTCTGCTAAGTTGCGTCCCCTGGCAGCAAAGCTTGGGACAGAGATTCCTGTTCAAGGGATATACTGGGGGGGTGCTCTCAGGAGAAGGGGGTGGGGAAGCCAGACAAAATGGGGGTAAAGTACAAAAATGAGGCCTTGGTTGGAGGTTAGCTTCAGTCTGATCCCCAGGGACACTCTGAGCAAAAACTGCCCCCAGGGTTGGGGGTGAGGGGTCAGGCTTTTGTTGCCCCCTCCCACCCCCACCTTCAGGCATTGTGCAGGTCTGCCCCACGGTGTGAGGACAGAGAGTGTAGGTTCCAGGGTGAAGGGACTGCCGTTTGGTCGAGGGCAATAATCCAAGAAGGAGGCCATGTGAGCTGCGGGGAGGCTGGAGGAGGAGGGGGTGTGAGAAAGACGGACAGACCGCTTCCTTCACAGGCTTCTCAGAGACGGCGGGACGGCAGGTATCCTGGCCGTGGGCCCACCCTGAACTCCTCTGACCACTGTCTCCGTCTCTTTCTTCCTGTCACTCGGACCAAAGGGCTCATGCCCACGGGACGCCTCTTGTCACTTTCACCCAGCACCATGTTTGGAGTGAGAGGTGGTGGGCACAGAGCCGGGAGTTGCTGAGGCTCAGGACCTGCCTATCCCCGGGTCCCGAGAAGACATCAGCCCCCTGAGCTGCCCTGCAGAGGGAACTCCTCAGCACACCTGCGCTGGCCTTTTGAAGGAGGAAGTTCAGAGTCTGGGAGGACAACAGTCTGGGAACGGCTGCGGCCCCCGGGTTTCCATATACCCTCCTCTTCCTCATCACACTTGATTCGAGCCACAGTGCCCTTTCTTACCCCCATTTCCAAAGCCACCAGGGCCCAGCTCCCGCATTCTCCGCTCACCCCTGCAGGGCTGGACAACATCCACAGGATCACGTCCCAGGGCCGCTACGAACTGCGCGTGGACCTGCGGGACGGCCAGGAGGCCGCCTTCGCCCACTATGACAAGTTCTCCGTGGAGGACAGCAGAAGCCTGTACAAACTCCGCATCGGGGCCTACAATGGCACCGCAGGTACCTCGGCCCCTGAGCAGGCCCCAAGGCCGCGGCCATGTGGCAAGCTCAGGGCCCCCATGCTTGGGAATTCCCTGCTGGCCAGTGAGCAGGGCACAGGGCTGTCCATCTCTGGCTCTGATCCAGGCCGTCCCACACCACTCAGGGGACCTGAAATTGATTTCCCAGGACTTGAGTTTCCTCGTCTGGAAAATCATAATAATGACCCCGGTCCTGCTTCACAGAATACTCAGAGAAAGTGCAATTAAGTGCCGTGAGAATGCTGTTAAGGTCTAAAAAACAAAGGTCAATGGGAGGGCCACCAATTAGTTTTCTTGTCTAGATTAATCAATATGGGCTCTTATCCAGAGAGAGCAGAACCAACTACAGTCTAGGTAGGCAGCTCCCCTGCGATGACACGTAGGAAAACCATCTCCGAACCAATGAAAGCAAACTGGGTCCCCCCCCCAGATTCCAAGATGTGCCCCCGCATCAGACGTCATCATCCCACCCCATCCAGGAGCCAACAGTGAACCTAAATGTTCCCCACCAGCCACATTGCTTTTCCTCCTCCCACAAGCAGCGCGTGCATTGGCCCGTGTTCTGTATAGATTTTTAGGACAGTTCTGCTAAGTAGAACCACCATCTCTGGAAACTCCATTGCATTAATAGTTTTATCAGAACACAACACCGAGTCCACTTCTTGGGCTCAACCAGGCCGTTTCCTGGGTTCTATTATGGCACGTGTCATAAAACCTGTTTTGCCCAATGTTCTGTTGTTTGGTACATGGAGTTATGGGTCCTCTCATTAACTCCAGTTTTAGGGCCACATGCTAGTGTATAATTTTAGCAACACGTTAATGCCTCTTGGCACTAAGAAGGGCGTCAAGATGTTGCCCTTCCGTTTCTGCCTCTGTCCAGTTATTTCTCTTTTCAGCCAGGGACACTACTCCAAAGAAAAGACACGCTATCCTTTGTTATTCTCCCTATTTCGGACCTTTCCCAGTGGGCAGGAACCCCTCCTGTGGTGCCCCACCAAAGGTCTACTTGGCCACACCTGGGGCACACAGTAGCCATTACAATGCACTGTGCTAAACAAAGCAAGAGGCCAAATCGTTTCAAAATTAGCCAGGCTGCAGGGCAGTGACCATGGCTCGTCACTGTCCCTTCTGGAGACAAAAGGAGTCAGGAATGTCTGTGTCCCAGTGCCGGCCTGGGACAGACAGACGGGGTGAGGTGGAGCCGAGGGGCAGAGTTCTGAGCAGGAGGTCGGGGGACGAGGGGACGAGTTGGAGGGAGCAGCGTGGAAGCAGGTGCCCCCCACCCGGGGAAGGTGGAGGAGGCTCAGCACAGCCAGTCCGACCGCTGGGTGGACGTGGAGGGACTAAGTGGAGGGAACCCTGCAGTGGCCACCAGGTTGGTCGGGAGTGGGTCACGCGTCCAGAAAATCCTGGCTAAAGAGTGACAAGTTGAACAGCCTCACCAAGGTCTCTTTTTCCCAGGGGACTCGCTCAGCTACCATCACGGGCGCCCTTTCTCCACTGAGGACAGAGACAACGACATCGCAGTGACCAACTGCGCCCTGTCCTACAAGGGGGCATGGTGGTATAAGAACTGCCACCGAACCAACCTCAACGGGAAATACGGGGAGTCCAGGCACAGTCAGGTGGGTGGTGCTCGGCCACCGTTGGCAGGAGCTGTGGGACCCACGGGCCCTTAGCTTTATGTTTTAATTGTACGTGTGCTCTCACCCCCACCCCCTGTCTTTGACAGTGAACTACTCAGAGTCTCAAGAAAGGAGGACCGTGGAGAGGACAGGAACGCAGACTGGGGGTCCAGGCAGGACAGAGTAGAGGCAGAAGAAGAGAGGCAGCCAGACTCAGGAGCCAGGACTCCCCCAGGGAAGCCCCCTGCAGCCCCATTTCATTCCCTCATCTAGAAGGTTCCGTGACAATCTTCTAGCCTTGGGAAGCCAAGGGCAGCTTTCTGGGCTCCACTTGAGCTTCAGAAGTGTCCCAGGGAGGGAGAGACCAGTGCAAACTGGCTGGCTGTCCCCACTGGAGACTACACGTCCATAGGATGGGCCCCCAGGGACTTTCCCAGTGGTAGCACTGGGAGTCCGGCAGTCAGGGACACCCCGCTGTCCCGGGCAAAGCCAGAGGGTCAGTCACTGCTGGTGCAAACCACCTGACTCTCCCGTATCGGGTAGTCACACACAGTCACTCTCTTCGAAATGCCTCTGTGCTGGTGGGATTTTGAAATTCAACTTCAGTGCCTGCTGCAGGCGAATCCTGAAGCCTAAAAAACTAGAGCCGAGATACAATCCCAGTAGAGACCCAGGCCACAGGCCTATTTAAAAGGAAAAGCTGGGCCCTGGCTGCTGTAGCTCAGTGGGTTGAGCGCGAGCCTGTGAACCAAAGAATCAGAGTTCGCTTCCCAGTCAGGGCACATACCTGGGTTGCAGGCCAGTTCCCAGCAGGGGATGCATGAGAGGCAACCAAACACTGATGTTTCTCTCCCTCTCTCCTTCCCTTCTCCTCTAAAGATAAATAAATAAAATCTTTTTTTAAGAAAAGGAAGAGCTGAAAATGGGCTGAGCCCTGACCTCACTGGGAATTCAGCCCCGTCCCAGGTGGTCTGACACGCACCTCTTTCTCCTTCCCAGGGCATCAACTGGTACCACTGGAAAGGCCATGAGTTCTCCATCCCCTTTGTGGAAATGAAGACGCGCCCCTACAACCCCCGTCCCACGGCGGGGCGGAAACGGCGGTCCTTGCACTTCTGAACCGTGGGCAGCCGCCAAGCAACTGACCTTTCCTGTCCTTTGTATTTTATAATATGACGCCGAGGGTGAGGGGGTGATAGTACTGTGCTTCGCTACACACGACGAGTGTAGGGGGAAGCAGGGGGCAGCAGGAACCAACCGAGAACTAGCTGCCCATGGTTCCTGCTGCCCTCAAGCCAGACCCTCAGTCCATCATCCCTCCTACCCTGCCAACCTTGACCTTCCCCTCTCATCCCACCCAGGAGGAAAGGGAGGTATTTGCTCCAAAGACCAATTTAAAGGCAAGTCCTGGAGTTGGGTGGCTGTGGGTCAGGCACGTGCCTTCTCCCCTCTCCTTCCTTCCGAGACGCCCTTCCCGCCCACGGGTTTGTTTCTGGTCACTGCCTTCGATGACCAGGTCCTCACCTAGTCCACCGGGGAGCCTCAGCAACAGAGCTTCGTGAGCGACTGCCCCAAGGAGAAAGCAGTTGACCTCCCCCCCCCCCCCCCCCCCCCCCCCCCCCCCCCCCCCCCCCCCCCCCCCCCCCCCCCCCCCCGTCCCGCCAACCCGAGGTCTCCCGCAGCTGCGCGCTGTGTCCCAGTGAGGCCCAGTGAGGCCCAAGCCGCCACCCACCCTCTTTGGGAGTGGGAGCGGGGCGCAGGGTGGTTGTGGTTTTCAGCACTTTGTGGCCTGGCCTTGAGGCAAGGACCCAAGAGGGAGAATTCAGGGTATCTGCCAGTGAGAGTCGAGATCCCATGGGGAGCCCAGGTCTCCCCTGGCTCTGATTTCTTTCTTTCGGGTCCTACGACGTGCCATGAATTTTGGTTTGTTTGTTTTTTTTTAAGTTGCAAATTGACTCCTACCTTCATTCAGGCTCCCCTTTGTGTGAGAAGCTTAATAAGAGTCAGACAAAGAAGTTCTATGACCAACCAGCCATTGTCCTGACTGATAATCCCTGGGAAGAGGCACCATTTGGGGGTTCCGTGCTTGTTTTTTTTTTTCTCTTTTGGTCCCTCGGGGAAACAGGAGCGACCTCCTTAATGGGGTGAGGTCACGAGGAGACTTTCCCCATCTCGTTTTGTTATTCTGCCTCGGAGGGGAGACATGAACAGCAGCAGGGGAAACTGCATCCGGAAATCCAAAGGCGGACGGGGGAGGGCTGCGGGCCCTCGCTCCACTGGACAGGATGTGCCCTCCTCACCGGTGCGGTTTGATTCTTCAGCCCCAATGGAGCGGGAAGCTCTAGACGCCAGGACCCTGCAGCTGCTCCAAACTCAGCGCCACCGCCGCGTCCTCCTTCCGTCTGCCAGCTGCCCCACCCCATCCGCGGGGCCCCGGGCCCCGCTCTCGGTGCTGGCACAGTTAGTCCAGCCGGGGCACCCGGGTGCCGTCCCCGGCCGATCACAGTGAGCCCGGGACTGGGCGATTTGCTCACGGAGCCCTCCGCTGTCTAACCAAGCTCTGATAGCCAGGAAAGAACCATCCCCTGGGTGGACGCTCACACCTGTGATGTCATGGGAAGTCATGCCACGTGTCATGCTGCCACGTGCTGTGGGCACTGTCCCTTTCGGAGGCCCCCGAGGCCTGTTCACGGCTGCAGGGTGGGTGGGACTGACATACCCGGTGCTGAACCACAGTGGTGACATTTTCATTTCTCCGTTCACCATAGGTTTCGAAAAAACTAGGAGAAACCCAGGGAAAACAAACAGTCCTTTCTAGAAACCTATAAATTAAGTAAGACTTAGCTAGAGTGGGCCACCAGTGAACAGCGGGAGGCAGGCTGCATGAGGAAACTGGAGGCTAAGCTATAGACCCCCCACTGGCTGTGTGACATCAGGGAGGTGGCTGTCCCTCTCTGGGCCTCAGGTCCTCACCTGTCGCATGACGGATTATGGCTTCTAACTTCCCTTTCAGCTTTGACAGCCAGCAATGCTCCTCTCTGATCTGAAATCTGAGTGGGAACTGGCGTTGGTGAGAGAGCACAACCGAGTAATGAAGACAGTCCCGAAATCCTGCTGTATTTAGGAGGGAGGGAGCGCAGAAGGCCGATTCAGAGGTCGTGAATAAAACGCACACGCACACTGCAGAGAGGATTATGAGAAGCAGGAGGCTGCATGCATTTTGTCCACAAAAGCAGAGCCCCGGGACCTGGGTGGTCCCGCACAGCCCCCCTCAACAGGGGGACTAAACCAGGTCAGGACTCTGAACCCTCATGGCCCCGTTCTGGAGAAAGCCCACGGCGTCCATGGAAACCCAAATCCGCCTTTTGCTGGAGCCGTTTTACCCTGCGGAGCGCTTCTATAAATAGTCTTCGCTGTGCTGCCCAGATTCATTCTAAGGAACTTGAAAGCAAGTCAGGGACTTCAAAGCTTAGCTCGCCCAACCTTCTACAGAAGGCCTTACACACTCCTTTCATTAAGTCGACTAATTTACTCATGAGTTGTCACCATGTTTAAAGAGACCATGCCCATTCTCTGCCCAAGGCCTAGGGTCAACTTGAGCCAGAGCTTTCTACCTTCACTCACTGGTTCCTGCTAACTGGGCTCCCCCAAGCTCTTCCCAAGGGTGGGTCCGGGGAGCGCCGCCCACTAGGCACTCACCCTGAGCCCCAAAACTTCCCTCCAGGGACACAACAGGGACAGAGCAGCCCTGCCCAGTCACATCCGGATGTGGACTTACTAACAAAGCCCCACCAGTGACCGCAGCAGACCCACTGCCCACACTGGAGGGCAGGCAGATTGTCCCGTTTGCATTCCCCCATCACAAAAGGGTGGTTTCTGCGGGGAACACTCACAATGCCCTAGGTCCCCTCAGAAGGTGAAGGAGCCACAGGAGCTAAAAGGCAGAGGGGGTGGGGGGAATGGGGAAGGCAGGTCTGTGGGAGACTGCTGGCCCTCAGCCGTGTTTCATCTGGAGGGGGGAGACTTCTGAGTGTCACCACCAGGTGACGGTCACGGCCCCAGGCCCCTGTGTAACCCCGTGTGAACCCCTGTGGGGGTGAGGACAAGAGCCTCCAGGCTTCCGGAAGAACCCAGACCAAGCTAAGACCCAGGAACACTAGCCCACGGATTTGCACAAGAGGCTGAGTTGTAAAAAAGTAATAATGCAACACAAATGGCAGCAAGGAAGCACAGAGCAAACTTCACAAACCCACGCCACCCTTCACAGCCCCATCCTCCTAAAGAGGTAAGAGACCGCGCATCCGCTCCGCTCCGTCCGCCTGGGAATCCACCAGCTCCCCGTGCGCCGCCGGGCAGGCTCTCAAAGACAGAGCAGGAGAGCCCAGGCCGCCAGTGCGCCGGGGCCAAGCCGAAGCAGCCCACCCGCGGGTCGGCTTTTCGGACCCAGTGCCAGGGCAGAGCTGTAGACCAAGGCACGAAAGGTTGTCGTGGAACTTTTTCAAAAGCCCTTTGAAAAGCGTCAGTTGAGAAAGGGTTCCCGAGTTCCTCTCTGTCCTGTCTCCTCGAGGGGAAAAGGAACGTCTGTGACAGCAGAGGACGCACCAAGCTGAGGAGCTGAAATCAGCCCCTGGGCCCTGGGTGTGCAAGGACTCCTGGGGCTTCTGAACATTTGGGTTTGTTTGTTTGTTTGCTTGGGTTTTTTTGGTAAACCTCAACCTCCACCCAGAATTTCAGGAAAGGCGGAGCCACTGACTCCAGCGTGGGCTTTTCTGTGGCCTCTTTCTCGTCAGCAGACTCCTCCTACTCAGCCTAATTCCTTACTCCCATTTCTTTCCCTCCAAAGGGGGCCCTCATCTGGCATCTCACTGTCTGCCCTTAAAATGCTGAAAACAAATTTCTGGAAGATTTCAACAGGACTTCCACGCCGTGATCCCAGAGCGGGCGGGGCGATTTGTTTTCACTCACGTCCA
Organism: Sturnira hondurensis; assembly: GCF_014824575.4. Taxonomy (NCBI): domain Eukaryota; kingdom Metazoa; phylum Chordata; class Mammalia; order Chiroptera; family Phyllostomidae; genus Sturnira; species Sturnira hondurensis. The sequence goes on along the minus strand of NW_028094846.1, from coordinate 6,519,658 downwards.
ACTTGCCAAGAACAGAGGGGGGCCCTGGACCTCAGGTCTGGGGTGAATCATTCCTAGACTGGGGGGTCTTCCTCTGGGCTGGAGCCCCAGGTTGCGGTAGCTCTGCGCGGCCTCCCTGGACGGTCCGCTTTCCTCCAGGTGACGGTGACAGGCCGTCTGCCCTTCCGAAGGTGAGTCCCAGGACTGGCTTCCCGGGTGAGCCTGCATCCCCTCTCCCCCGAGCTATGCCACGTTCCTGAAGATCTTTGACTCACTGCTCCCTCAAATCTTTGTTTCTTCCGCAACCCAACCCCACACGAGTGTGACCGGGTTTTCCTCGGCAACGACGAGGGCACCACCAGGCCAAACGAGAACTCACAGTGTAATAAACACAGCCCTCTAAGAGCAAGTAGGGAAAAATCCACCGTGTACTTGAAGAGGGCGTGTTGTGGAGATTCAGGTCCCATTTAACACTGCCTCTTGTTCATCCCAACTGTCCCACACTGGATTCGTTCAGACCCAGATGTGTTCCTCAGGCTGGAGAAACAGCTGGGAGGAAGACTAAAATATAAAATATCACATGACAATAAAAAAAATAAACCACTGGATCATTTGAGGCTAAAAGCAAGGCTTTTCCAGACAGGCCCACAGTACAAATGCAGAGGCCAGGCATTAGCTCCCTGCTCTCTGGCCCCCAGCCACTCACCAGCCCCCTGGCAGGTCGCCCACTGTGCCCGAGAAGAAGTGGAGGTCCCCAGGGCCCGTCATCGCCCAGGGACAGAAAAGCAGAGGGACTTCCCTGGCTTGCTCAGCCCATCCTGCCTGGGCCTCACTTTCTCTTCCCAAACATTTCTGGTTAATTTTTCAAGGTCAGCCCTTGCCTGAAACATGACTTCATCGCACCTGCACACTTCATTGTCCCAATGTCCTTGGCCAGCCTCTCCGTCTTTGGACAGTGTTGCCTGTTCTCCAAACCGGAAATCCTCCCTCCTTCCCCAAGCTTAATCAGGCTACTGCAGAATATCCAAATAACACAGCCCTTGTTCCTCAGAAAAAACTCTGCCCCCTCTGTTAACTCAATAAAACAGCTCGTCATTGCCAGCTGTGAGGCCCGGCTGACGCTAAATTTTCCAGTTCAGAAACATTTAACCCTTTCGGTCTCCCTGATCGTCTCTCTAAGGTGCTGGCATTGGTTCAGTGGTCCCATGGGTTCTTTGGAGGCTGCGTGACATTCCAGGAGGAGTGGAACCCCGAAGCCACAGGGAGGGTTGGGGTCCAGAGACATGGTCAGCAAGCAGATACATGCATGAGAGCTATTGTTTTCTTCCCAACAGTTGAGCAGCCCCAGGGAGACCCTGGGGTGCTTTTTAACATCCTGTCATTGGACACCAGTGTGCTCAACACTGCCTCCAAAAGGTGAATGTTGGGAACACACCTCCAGCCCTGGAAGGGAGGGACTTAACTCCCACCTTGCACACTCCAGGCCGAGAAAGTAGGCAACTTGCTCAAGTGCACGACACAGCTGATTAGGAACAGAGCTGAGATCAGGTCTGGCATCGGCTTTCAAATGTTCCTCTCCCCAAAGGAAGGCTAAGAGACGCGGCGTTACTTCACTCCCACTGTTTTCCAGATCCTGGGTTAGGAGCCTGACACGGTACGTTGTTGAGTCCTCACCAGAACCCCGACTGGAGGTGAGGACAGACAGGGTCGGGAGCACGCCCCGAATCACACAGCTGCCGAGTGGAGCCGCAATCAGACGCGCTCTGTCTGATTCTAGAACCCGCGTTCTGCTACGGCAGGCGCAGCGACCCCTTGTATTGTGTGGCCAAGTGGCCACCGTCTTGGATNGTGGTCCCATGGGTTCTTTGGAGGCTGCGTGACATTCCAGGAGGAGTGGAACCCCGAAGCCACAGGGAGGGTTGGGGTCCAGAGACATGGTCAGCAAGCAGATACATGCATGAGAGCTATTGTTTTCTTCCCAACAGTTGAGCAGCCCCAGGGAGACCCTGGGGTGCTTTTTAACATCCTGTCATTGGACACCAGTGTGCTCAACACTGCCTCCAAAAGGTGAATGTTGGGAACACACCTCCAGCCCTGGAAGGGAGGGACTCAACTCCCACCTTGCACACTCCAGGCCGAGAAAGTAGGCAACTTGCTCAAGTGCATGACACAGCTGATTAGGAACAGAGCTGAGATCAGGTCTAGCATCGGCTTTCAAATGTTCCTCTCCCCAAAGGAAGGCTAAGAGACGCGGCGTTACTGCACTCCCACTGTTTTCCAGATCCTGGGTTAGGAGCCTGACACGGTACGTTGTTGAGTCCTCACCAGAACCCCGACTGGAGGTGAGGCACAGACAGGGTGGGGAGCACGCCCCCAATCACACAGCTATCGAGTGGAGCCGCAATCAGACGCGCTCTGTCTGATTCTAGAATCCATGTTCTGCTACGGCAGGCGCAGCGACCCCTTGTATTGTGTGGCCAAGTGGCCACCGTCTTGGATTTGCTAATGTTCTTACCAAGGGTTTTCTAAGGCCCCTTCCTCTCCATGGTCTGAGAAAAGGGAGTTTGAACTGTTTTTGCCACATACTCCAGGGGATCTTTAACCTCACCATCAGGAGTGAGAAACATCCTGACAGCAGATCTGTCTTTTTTTTTTTTTTAAACCTGGGAGGTGAGGGAGGGGGTCACAGCAGGCTGGGAGGGGAAGGTGAAGACCAGAACACGAACAGTCCTTCCCCCACCCCCAACCCCACCCCACCGCTTTGGGAACCTGCAGCCTCTTTCTCACCCAACATTAGCAAAGTGGGAAATTCCAGAGCCATTCTCCCCAAACCAGGGCAGGCAACGCAGCCAGGATGGGGAGGGGGAGCCACAGAACAAATGTGGCCGTGTCTGGGGGTGTCAACTTTACTCCTGAACCAGGGAGGGAAAAGGTTATGTTACTAATGTATTCAGACCAATGCAGGTGGTATCACATGCAGAAATCCCAAGACTTTTTAGGCTGAAACCGGCATGTTCCAGACTAATGTGGGCTCCCTCCCTCAGACTCTTGGGGTCACAAGGACAGCTCTCCTCGTGGCCCCTGCAGAAGCGCAGCAGTGGACATGTTTGCGGAATGAGGACAGAAGAAGGCAGGCGACATTCATCCGTTCCCCAATTTCTTCCCTCCCCTTCCTGTTCCCCTCCCCTTTGGCCTGAGGATCTCACAGGACAGTGGGCTCTCTCTGCTCCTTTGAGAAGGAAATCTGTTCTTGGTGACCTGTATTTCCAGCTGGCAGGCCCAAACCCCAGGAGTGCACCCCTTTCTCTGAAAGGAACGACATTTCCCTACACAGGACAGATGGCTCTCCCCAACAGCTATCCATTCTGCATGTCACAGTTGTCATCTACACAGGGCTGCTTGGGCAGCAGTGACACCCTGTGCTGGAAGCAGCGGACACTGTGGTCAGTGCAGTCACGTCACCCATGAGACAAGAGTGCTCCCCGACCAACCCCCTCTCCGACTCGCGTCCCCTCTGAGGCCTGGACTCCCATCAGGCTTGAGGCTCCTTCCTATCATTCACACCTCCCCCAGCCCAGTTTTTCGAACCTCAAATTCAAATACACAGGCCCAGAGGCATGCCAGGCCCGCTAAGGGGGTCACTATGACCTTGAGGGAGGCATTCCCGGGACTGGGCCCGCTGAAACCCACCTCACGGTGGCCCTGAGAACTCACCACCAAATCCTCCAGTCCTTCCGAATTTGCGTGTGCCATTTTAACATTTAACAGCCTTTTTGGGTAAAAATAACAAGACCAATTTACTGACTTTGTAGCTACGATGTGCTTGGAAAAGCATTTACTTAAAGACTGGAAGGGAGAAGGAAACGAAGGAGAAACTGGCGTCCCCCCTCCTCAGGCGGTGCACTTGCTAACGAACTGAAACAAAACGAGGAGGTCCAGGAGAGGAGCGGACAGACCGACGCCCCCCCGACCTTTCACTGCGCTGTAGCTCAAAGACCGGGATCTCCACGTGTTAACCATTGTTAACTAGTGTTTTTAGTCAGGGTTGCTTTTAGCCTCTGTATAGTTCCTTTTTTAAACACATTTTCTATACGTTAATAAAAGATCCTGAAGACTCATGTCATCTGTGGGTCCTTTGGGGGGCGCTGGGGAGGAAGGCCTTTCTCGATGGCCCGCCTGCCCCCTCCTCTGCTCAGACCTACCCTGCGCATTCGCCCACCGCTTCCACCAAAATGTGTCCTCTGTGGCCCCCTTCCACCAAAGAGGTCACCTCCCTGGCTGGGTTGGTCAGTTGGTCCCGAAAGGTGGTCGGTTCGATCCCAGCTGCAGGTTCAGTGCCTGGTCAGGGCGTACACTGATTGACATTCCTCTCTCGCATCAATGTCTCTCTCTCCGAGTCCCCACTCCCAGCCCTTCCCCTCTCTCTCAAATCAGTGAGCATGTCTCGGATGAGGATTAAAACAAGAAAGAGAGAAAAGGTCCCCGATGGTGGCAGCCTCTGCTGGATGACCCAGCCTCGCCCACACTGGCCTTGTCTGTGGCTTTGAGGCCCTGATCAGACACACACGCTGTCTCCATGTCCAGCTCCCTCAAGCCTGGAGCGCCCCGAGGCAGCCAGATCTCCAAGGCGCTAGCGCCATCTATGGGCCCTGGCGGAGAACCTTCAACAGACCCAGCTTGCAGAGCCTGCCTCCCATCCACTCAGTCTGTCTCCAGCTCCCTGGTCCACCTGCCCCCCAGACTTGGTCCCCTGGGAAAACATCTTCCCCTTTTTGCCCTTGAAAATGGCCCCAGCACACATTGTAAGACCAGTGGTAACCTCCAGGTAACGTCAGGTAAGACCCAGCCAGGTTCCAGCCCCGAGCGGAGGGCCATGCAGGACATCTGGCTGGAGGTCAGCTCCACGAGCTCACAGATGCAGGGACAGATGGCGCTGTAAGGGTGGTGCTTCTGACAAGCGGAACGACCCAGCAGGGATGCGTGAGGGGGGAACAGCATGAGCGAGGGTCAGAGGGCACAAGGCAGCACAGCCTGCAGGGGCAGGGGCAAGGCCAGGAGAGGTGGAGGATTCGCGTCCTCGTGGCTCCCAGACTCTGCAGCACCTGAACCACAAGCTCCCTCCCAGCGGCCAGGGACCCAATGCACATTGTGAACCCCCAGGGCCAGGAGGGAGAGACCTTTCTCCACGTTCCCTTGCCAAAAGGGAGGCAGAGAGAGTCATTTTTAAAGGCACAGAATCACACACTTGATGATAATGTTTTTTCCAAAAAGAGTCATTCCCCCTGTCCTTTCTAGGTACCAGCAGGCCTCTCCCCAGCCCTGGACACAGGCATGGAATCCCAGCTCCCAGACACAGTGGGTCCCGTCCTACGAGACCCAGGGCATGGCGCCTTCTTAGCCTGCCCCCTGCCTCGGGGGGGCGGGGGCTAAGTTTCCTAAGACACCGATATCTGGACTAGCAGACAAGAGCGGCCTTTTTAAAAGAGCCGCATTTCCTGGCCCTGTTTTAAGTCACTCAGGATCGTGTGACTGGAGGGATGACCGTCAGCCTGTGCACATAAAACCCGTCACCTCAAATCCCATCCTACGAGTTCCCTGGGAGAAGGAAACGTCAGGGAGAAAGAGGAACGTCAAGGAATTTCAGTAATTAGTGTTTATTCCTGAGGTAGCTCAATGCAGACATTAGACTCTCACTTAAACGAGGATAATTCACCCCTTGCTGGAGCCCCCTGGGTGCCTCTACAACCACTGGAACCCAGATTTAATTATCGCCGTGTTGTGGGAGCCCAGAACTGCCACGGGGAAAATTAAAAGTGGATTATTAAGCAAGAGAAATGTTGGCAGCATTAGGAATCACAGCAATTACCAGGAACCCAACCTAAACACAGGAGTGTTTTCTGTCCTGACACGTGCCCGGTGGCCCTGGGGACACGTGCCCCAGTAGTGACCTCTCTGCCGGGTGGCTGTAAGACGTCACCATGGACTAAGGGCCCTTGGGACCTGGGGAGCCCGAGTCTCTCCTCTCAGGGGATACAGGCAATACACCCCCCACCGCCCAGGCTTTCAGGGATCAGCTCCCAGGCTGTTCTAGGAGCAGCTACTGTGACCGGGCCCAGTGCCGTCTCTAAGGCACAGAGACGGACAACAGCCGGAGCAGCTACTGTGACCGGGCCCAGTGCCGTCTCTAAGGCACAGAGACGGACAACAGCCTGGTCCCCCGTGAACAGACGTCATCTCTTGTGGTTGCCTCTTTCCCTTTTCGCCCACTGGGACCAAACTCCCCACTCCCCCGTCTCGACATTCCACGTGCGTGGGTGTGAAGCCCCCTTGCGCCCAAGGTTTTCTGATAATAGAGAGTGAAGTCTCCCAGTTTACACTGTGTGTTGACGAGGAACCGAAGAGAGAGACGCACAGCCAAAGAATTCAGTTAATTAAGATGAAGGCTGTCATTTCAATATTGACAATTTGCTTTAATTCAGACACATTTCCAACACTTTCAACACTTCCAACGCTACAGGAAGCGGCAGTTAAGGAGCTTCTTGAATCTCAAAAGCTAATAGAACCTTCTCAAAGGATTAAGTGCTATAGAGTCTTCCCAGGGGGGAGGGGTGGGGGGAGAGGGCATCGGAAAGTAAGTGCCCTGGGACTTTCAGGCCCTGTTGCCCTTTGAGATCTCCAGTAAGAAGTGCTGAGACCGAGGCCACTGCTGAGCCCTCCTTCACGACTCCTGGGGAAGCACTGGTCTGCTCTTCACCACGAACAATCAGCCCTGTAGAGGCTCCTGAGAAAGGAGCATAAATCACAAGAAATGCAGTCGCAGTTATGAAGATCCAATATGCCAGCTGTGCGGGAACTTGAAAGATCCCAGAAAAACAGAGGGAACTAGGAGGGACCGTGTACATTACGTCTGCGTGCAGGCCCCACCTGGCCTGATTTGTGGGCCACGCTCACTGTTTAGGAGTGTTCTTCCACAAATAAAACTCCCAGCCTAATCACCAAGGCTTGCCTTTACAGCCAAAGCTACGCTGCAATAATTGTCCCCAACGACATCCTGGATCTCTGTCACACGCACCTCGGCTGACTTGGTGTCATGTCAGTCGCCAACAGAAAAGAAGCCAGCCTGCAGCACGGAGCTGCTGCCCTCCTACCCTTCCCCCGTACCCCGACCCCATCACGGACCATTTAAAATCTTTGAGAGACATTCATGTAAACCTGGCTTTCAACAGCCCTCCTTGTATTTTTTTTTTAAATAACCTGAATTTTAACTCAGTTTCAAATGCCCATCCCTGCTATAGGGAAGGACACCAGGTACAACGGTCACTTCGGCCAGGTCATCCTTAGTCGCAGGAGACTGTCCTGTGCGTTGTAGAACATTTAGCAGCATCCCTGGCCTCTAGCCATCGAACCCCAGACGGACCACCACCCACCCCCGAGCTGTAACAACCCAAACCTCCAGACACTGACAAACACAATCTGCCCTCGGCCAGCAAAACCAGCCTCCACGAAGCGTCGCTGTTGTACGATCGATCTTCAGAAGACGACGACCTCGACGGAGATTTCATTAAAGCGACGTCTTAAGAAGCATCCTCCAGTCCATTTTGGTCCAAGAGACAAAAGGGGCCCCCCAGGTGGAGCATTGTTACGGCTTTTCTATTGAATCTCTTTTTATGTAGTTTATAAATGTTTGAAGAGCTATCTGTGTTTTCAGTTTCATTTTGCCAGAATCGCTGTGGGCATGAGATGAGGTTCCAAGGCAGGGACTGGAATTCACAAGACGGTGCTTACAGAAATTGAGAGCTCGACGCACCGTGATTCGGTGCGCCACGGCTCTCCAGGGATGCATGAAAGTTTCAAAGCTAGGGTCACTTGTAGGTTAGACCGTTGGCTCGGGCGCCGCCCCCTGGTGGACAGTACTAAATGGTACTGATTGTTGAGGATCCCCCGATACCTCCCAGTCTCACCTGTCCTGGAGGTCTCTTAAGACAAACAGAAATGAGGGTGAGTTAGGCACCAAAGACAGGAAGAAGGAAGGCTTTGTCCCCAAATTCTGCCTGGGTTCTGGCCGGATTCTGGTCCACCGAGCAAGGCGGCCAGTGTGACTGTTCACACTCCCAGGAGAGTGTGGACAGGGTCGCCCGCCTCATCATTCTGTGACATTAGGGAGCAGACCCCAGCCAAGGAAAACTTGAACTGCGTCACGAGAATAGAGACGAAGCAAAAGAGAAAACAGAAAGGTGTCCGTGAAAGAAACCCATGGCGGCCCCAGGGCATGGCAGAGACGCACGAGCCCACCTGCACGCCCACCTGCACGCCCACCTGGACTGCTCACCCTCCCAGACAGGCTCTTCCCATTCATAGGAAGGGGGTGTGGGGAGGGACGCCGTGTTTGCTTCCAGCTTTTTCAGAGAAGCCACAGTGTTGCTCTTTCTTTCCTACCAGCCCAGCCGCGCCCGCTGGGCCCAAGGCCTAGCTCTGTGCTTCGAGAGTGCCGTCGCCATAGCATGGAACGTTAATGGTGCAGGTCCCCTGGGATCGGGGAGGGTCGACACACCAGTGTGACAGCAGCAGTGGCCCTCACGTGGGCTCCTCCTGGTGGGAGGGGCCAGGTCTGGGTCCGTCTCTCAAGCACAGGGATGAAGCCAGAGAGCTCACAGCAAAGGAGGGAAATTGGGGGTTCACATCTGGCCGCCAAAGACGTGCTGCTCTCGTCGTGATCTCTCTCACCACACAGCGTGGATCAAGGGCCCCCCAAGCAACTCGCGAAGTGATCCTGCCATTGGGCACTGCCTACCCCTCCTCATGGGATTTCCGGGACCATTCACTTCTCTTCCAAGATCAAGCCACTCTGAATAACTGAGCCACCCTCTGCCCACCAGATACCGGTTGAGCGTGCGCGCACACACACAGCTATGACAACCAAAATGCCCCCTGGGGTAGAAATGATCCCTGCCCCCCGAAAATCAGTGCTCTGAGGGGGTGGGCACCGTGGGCACAGTCCTGCTCTGGCCCACCGTTCAAACTGGTTTGGGGTGACCACCAGTCCCAATTCTGTCTCAGAAGGTTAGAGTTGACATTTCTTTCTCTTTTTTTGGTGGCTCAAGGAACGACACCCCCACTGCTTCTGAGTTCTGTGCTATATGGACAAAGCTCTTGGAAAGTGTGTCCATTTTTCTCTCCATGGAAAAGGTCGGGCACAGAATGAAGCGGACACCACACGGGCTGGACCGAGACACTGAAAGGAACCGGTTCTGACACGTCAAGTTACTGAAGCCAGTCTGACCCGGGTTTATGACACCATCCTCTTTTGTTATTGTTGTTGTTGTTGAAGACGGTTGGGGATTTTTGTTACTGGATACTAAAAGAAACTTGCCCTACAAAATAAGGTAAGTGGGTTCATAACCTTTAGACCCCAGGCAATTTTTGGCCCAGTCTAAAAATTAACCTCCTATTAACTTCCATTTCTGAACAAAAAATTAAGCAGAGTTGAAATCGCCTCTTTTCTTCTTTGACCTCGCACACCCATCCCCCAATGCATGTCCTGTAGGTACTCATGTGGAAGTCAAAAGAGCTTTGCCCTCTACCCCCATAAAAATGTCCTTGGTTACCAGCTCAGAGAGGTGCTTCTGAGAGACCCTGTGGTGAAAAAGAAAGATAACTAAACACCTGACTTCTAGATGCTTCTTCAACCACCTTGCTGTTGACATCGGCACGATCTCCCATCTAGGGCAGTGGCCGTCACTCTGTGGTCCACAGACCCTAGGGGGTCCATGAGACCTTCCAGAGGATCCACTAAATCCCGATTATTCTGTAAGACCCCAAAGACAATATTGAGCTTTTTCATCACGTGGACATCGGCAGAGATGGCAGTAAAGCTGCAGATGCTTTGCACAGATCAAGCCGAATGCCAGTTTCACTGGAAGAAGAAGTAAAAATTATTAATTATATCTTGACCCCGAGTGCATTTTTAATCCAGTGTGACTGGACAGGAAGGATGCTCCAAGCGCTTTTACCACCCGCGCGAGTTCAGTGATCACTGGAGGAAAAGAGTGCTGGGCCGAGTCTCTGGCTGAAGTCCCTGCTTCTGTTCGCGGGCAGATGCCATTTTTACTTGCAAGACCAGGCGACCGATAAGCGGTGGTCTTTTTAGACGCGGGTATCTCGCGTTTTCTCGAAAACAAGCCAACGAACCTATCGTTCTGCAGAAAACAATCCACAGTGTTTGTATCTGGTGATAAAATCTGGCTCAAAAGAAAATCAGAACTTTGAAACATTCGTGTCCATCTGCCCCGCGAAGCTTGACAGCTTCCTCGGTGCTCAGGGACTTTTCTGCTGAGATCAGTGGTGATGGTAAAAAAAAAAAAAAGTGTAAGTTTTCAGTTTTGTATAATAAACTACATCAAATTTGTGAAAATCTGTGTAACTCCTTGAAGGGTTTTTCTACTAGATTGCCCGTCACTTTCTTACTGATTTTAGCAGTTATTTTTACATATCCCAGATAGGAAGCATTTATCGGTTTGGGGCATTTAAAAGACTGTGTTGCCCTTTGCTGTGTGTTTCCACCCACTTTACAGTATCTTTGATACTGTTTCTGGTTCTGATGTGATCGAATTTACCAATTCTTCCCTTGATGGCTAGTACTTCTTGGTCCTGTTTTCTGATCCTCAGACGTGAAAACGTTCTCCCGTAGCTGTGCTTTTATTGTCCACGATTAGGTTTTTAATCCACCTGGAATCTTCTGCCAGGTAGGATGAGTTGGAACTGCCTACACTTGGCTCTTTCTGACCTAGGAAACGACGGTCCTAGACGGCTCAGCACAGTCTATGGTGTGAGACGGGGACACATTCCTATTTGTTCCACATGGGTTATACACCTTCCCGGCAGTATCTATTTCGAAGTCGGTCCTGACTCACTGACCTGCAAAGCCAGCTTTCTAATGTCTTCCTGGTCTTCCTGTCGTCGCCAGCCCCAGCGCCACACCATCTCAGTGACCAGTGAGGGTTTTAAAATAATTCCGAATCTGTAGGGTAAGACCTCTTTTTTTACATTTTTATTTATTTATCTTTAGAGGGAAGGGAAGGAGAGAGGGAGAGAAATATCAATGTATGGTTGCCTCTCGTGTGTCCCCTGCTGGGAACTGGCCTGCAACCCAGGCATATGCCCTGGCTGAGAATCGAACCAGAATCGTGTGGTTCGCAGGCCCGCGCTCAATCCACTGAGCTACACCAGCCAGGGCAGACCTCTTACTTTTTCATTCAACTCTCTTGAGAGTGTTTGGCTCCTCTTGATTCTTTGCATGTCCAAATCACTTTTAAATCAGCTAGTCAAGTTCTACCCCCGCAAAATTGATATTTTTATTGACATGGCATTGCCTAATAATTTTGAAGAATGGGCCTCTTCACAGTCTTGAGGGCTTGAGTCAGTGAACACAAAATATATCTCAACTTATTGCCTGTTCTGCAATGCCTCTCAATGGAGGAGTCTAACTAATTTTCTTTGGAGAAGTTTTACACAGCTTTTATTAGATTTACTGCCAGGTACTTTTGGGGTCCACGCTTTGACTTTACCATGCTTACAACCTCATAAATCAGTCTGTTACTGTTGCACGGCTGTGAGTCAAAGACAGGGGACTTAAAGGCCTTTGGACCACCCGGGTCACAGGAATTGGACTTTCACAGGTCCCCACAAAGGTTGGCCACAGAGTTTAATGAGAAGAAAGAGCTGTTTTGGGTTTCTTGGTTTTAGTTTTGAGTGTTTTTTTTTTTATTAACTGTTTTGTCCAGTGCTCAGGCAACTTGCCCTGAAATGTCCTGTACGCAGAAGGGGAAGGCGTAGTTGGGGATCATGTTGACACACGATCTGGGACCCACTGTGGTTCCAGAATTGGGAACAGACACTGGACTCTGCTCTCTCCCTCTCTCTCTCTCTCTTTCATACACACACACACACACACACACACACACTCCTTGTTCGAGAAAAACTATAAAAATTGGAGCTCAGGTTCATCAGACTTAGCCACAGCTCGCAGGGTAAAAACCAAGGTCACCCTCTTGTTTCTTGTGCTCCCCCTTGGATGTTGGAAGGAGACATCCTTGCTGCTATACTGTGCCCACTCTTCAAGGCTTTGAAGAAGATTTGGTAAGACATACATTAACTTGCATCTCTGCTGTTATTAGCAGAAAGTGGTCCAGGTACCACCTGGCCGTTACATCACCAGAAACGGAGCTTTGCGTTTTCTGACCAGGCGCGTTTGCAGTGAGGAGATAATTCAGACTCAATTCCTGCTGAACAGGACACCGCAGACGTCTGTGGCTTGACGCTCTTTCAAAGGAAACCGAGAGGAATAGGATGGCTATTGTCTTTCTGCACAGACACACACCAAGTGGGAAGTCTCGGGCTGCTGGGGATTCGCGCTTCACCCCTGTCAGCGAGGCCAAGCAAAACTCTGCTCCAAGGAGACAGGTTTTATTAACTCTACAAATATTTATGGTGCAACTACTCTACCTTCCGAGGCTACAGCAGTGAAACAACCTGTCCCCACTGAGTATAAACTCGAATGGAGATTCATGGCGGTGCCTCTCTCAGCACGACAGTCTAACCATTAGAGTTACGGGCGCGGCTGGGATGCGGCTACAACCAAGTGTTGTATTTCCTGGGGCCAACTCAGCGGGTGAAAACATAATAATAAAGTGAAAATGGGTTTTTTTACCTTTCCTTTAACACCAATGCCCCGCGGATGAGCCACTGTTTTTCTTTCTTCAGAGTTAAGTCTCCTTCCATCTCTGCTCTCCCCACGCTGGGCGTATTGGGGACACCAGAGACACTTGATTTGCATGGAAAGCCTGTCTGCTGTCCTTGAGTTTCTTTCTTTGAGGAATATCAGGTTTTCTTTCTCTCTTTTACAGTCTGTGTCAGATCACAGGCTGTGTACAGGCTCAACCCTCCAGTCTGGGGAGGGGGTGGGAAAGTTAGGTATGCTCTTTAGTGAGTTGGAAATGCCCGAATAAATTAAATTTATGTCAGGATTGGGAGGTCTTGGCCCTAATTTTGTTCTTACAACCTGCTTCTACCAGAATCCACGTGAGCAGAGACTAAGTACCTGCACGCGATGTTTTTGTCTTTTTCTGGAATCTCCTCGAAGTGAACTAACGTACCAAAGATTGTGGGAAGCACTGAAATAAGGAATAGTGCATAATAATATGGGGCACTGCTCAAATTTCCAAAATCACCTCATGGCAGAGGCTGGGTCTGTCCACGGAACTACCCTGGGGGGGAGCTGGGGAAATCACAGGGCTCATTGCTTTTGTGTTAAAGTGACGGCATGAGGAGTGTCTGTTCTCCTTTCAAACGCTTTGCAGTCAAAGTGGTTTGATGATGTTGACCATTTGTTTGTTTTGGAGTCAAGCTTCTTAGTAGCAAGATGGGTGACGGAGGCAGAAAAGGGCATCGGGCTGTCCGTGGAGGTTCTGGGAGGGTCAGAATCCAGTTTAAATGTTGCCCAGCCAAGAAAAGCATCCAAAACTCCAGCACACAACCAATTCTATGAAGATATGACGGTTGCTTCTACCACACACAGTTGTGACTACCTGTTCTACAGACAGCGCTGTCACTGGACGCTGTCCCTGCTGCTGAACTGTGACCTCCATGGACTCTGGAAGCCGGATCGAGCCACCACGGGCACCATGAGCCTCATCAAGAGTGTGTCTGTGTAGCCCAGCTTTTTCAAATTCTTAGCTTCCAAGTGCAAGTCAACTCCGAGTGAATCTGATTGTGAGTCCCTGGTCATACGACTGTGATCTAGACATCAGGAAAGCTGAACGGTGTCTAGCTTCTACAGAGAGAGGAGGGGTCTGCATTCTGCCCAGAGGCAGATGCCTCAAAGATAAAGGGAATGCGGAGTTGGCCAGGCAGACAAAAATAATGACAAACGCCCTCTTCCCCCAGAGGTTTTTATGTGCCCCAGCTCTCTTTACACTCAGTTATACTTTGTTCTCCTGTTCCCGCCCCCCCCCCCCAAACAGCCCATCTCCGCTCTCCAGCACAAACTCTGCGTTTCAGAAGCTAATCCACTAACAGCTGAAACTGTCCACAAGCTCTTAGTGTGTTATTTAACGGGCCAACCTCACCCAACCTGTGCCACTGCCGCTGCTGCCCTCGATGACTCAGGTTTGAAAGTTCCAATCCCACCTTCCTGTGTGTGTTTTTTTTTTCGTATGTCCACTTCACCATCCCCTACCCCAAGTAGCATTTTTAGAAAAAATTCTATTGTTTTCCACAATGCTGGAACCTATCCTACCCTGCCCCTAACTTGGAGACACAGCTGGCTAGGTCAGTATGGTGAAGCTGGGCAACACCTTCCTCAGGAAGTTCTTGGGATTCCCTGAGCACATTCAGGGAACTTCTGATCTGCCAGGAAACGTCCAAGGACTCTAAATTAGCTGCCCGGCAGCAAAACAAAATCAGGAGTGAACAAACACATTGGTGGAATGAGCCTGGGATATGGAAAAGCAAAGGTTCCAGAGAAGTGGGGTGTGGAGCCTGGTATCTCCTGACCAGGGCCCTCCTGGACGAGGACAGACCGTGTCGTGGAGACAGGACAGACCGCGTCGTGGAGACCCAACAGCTCTGCTGCACACGACGCCTCTGAAAGAGCTGGTCAGAGGAGAAAGGCGGGTCCCAGCTGACCCAGGGAGAGCAGAGTCCCGGAGGCCATCTGGACGTACTGGAACATCCCTGGTTGGCCGACATCTGTGCCAGCCAAGGCCAGAGCTGCTGGCAAAGGCTCTCATTCCAGCTGTGAGAATCTGCTGGCCCCACACACACTCTCCCGGGGGTGACTCCAGGAGACAAGGGGACGTTTGGGATGCACAAGCACTCTGTGAGGGAGAGCCCAAAAACGCTGGGGGAGAGAAATTCCTGGAAGCAAGACTTTGTGCCTGTCAAGGATGGATGGGCTCCGAGCGTCAACCTTTGGGGCATTACTGTGGATCTGATTTGATTTCATAGCCACAGACCTGGCTACGCCACGAAAACGGTCTGGACCTTCCAATTGTAAGGCTTGTGGTTCCTCATTTAACCTTTTTTAATTTATTAATTTGAGAGACAGAGAGAGGGAGAGAGGGAGAGAGAGAGAGAGGGAGGGAGGGAGAGACAGAGAGAGAGACAGAGAGAGAGAGACAAAAATTAATGTGAGAGAAGCATCGACTGGTTGCCTCCCATATGAGTCCCAACTGGAGATCAAACTGGTAACCTAGACACGTGCCCTGACTGGGAATCAAACCTGCAGCCCTTTGGTGCATGGGACAGTGCTCCAACCAATGGAGCTACCCAGCAGGGCCCTTGTTTAAATTTTAATGCATCCTTTTGAGTACTTAACAGGTCAGAAGTATCATTTTACTCATATACCCAAACTCATAATCCCTTTACAGGGAGGGGGTTATTGTAATGAACTGCAAACACAAGCTTCAGACAAAACCACCTCTCCACCCACCCTCAGCCTAGGCGGCCCCCCGGGTCTCAAGTTCACAACCCACACAGCCCTGGAAAGACTTGGGTCACATTCAGGTCACATAAGGGGCAATGTCAAGGCAGAACAGTCAACACACTTCCTACGGGACCGCACCTCCCTGTAGCACCCCCGTGTGGTCGCATTCAGATAGAGGACCCTGCGCAGAATAAGGCTCCTTAATCCTTCTACCATGTACGGGTGCTGTTTGGACGCGGAGACCATCCCTTTGCCTCCCCTGTGAGGTTCTTGAGAGCACAGTCCATACCTGCTCCTTGTTCTTTCCCTGTAACTCTTATGACAGTGGTGTGTTTGAATGAATGAATGAATGAATGAATGATAGGCATTTGGAGCAGCAGTGCCGAACCACCAGAGGGTCCAGTGATGAGTGGACAACGACGCTTTCATTGTACAGGGAGGCACTGACTTTTCTGGGTGGAAAGTTCTCCATTCGCCCTAAGAAACAATTTGCAGGGCAAGGTAATTCAACACTCACTTCCTGGCCAGTCCCAGCACTTCATCCCAGTGAAGGTTTCCCATTAAAAAACACATAAAAACCACCAAAGAACACAGTGATAGGGTGGGTCAAGGCCTGTGACCCCTAGCAAGGCTCTAAGTCGTAATAGAAACCAGTGTTGTGTGTCTGAGTGGCCCCCTGAATGGAGGCACAGGTCCCTCCCAAAAGACCTGACTGTGAGCATGGACAGGATGTGACCTTGAGTTCGAGGGGTAGGCATTGAGCAATCACCTGGTTCAGAAGACAGTGACCTGGACCCCAAGGACGCTGCAACCTGGCTTCTACACACCATTCACTCAAACGAAACAGCTCCACCTAAAGTCACCGACAGCTTCCTCCTGACGGGTAAGACCAGCAGCCCGCACTGCCCTTACCTCACACACTTTCTGCAGCCTCCGAAAGCGCGAGCTCACACCCCCTCCACAGAAGGACCCTCTAGGCTCCTGCCAGTGTGGAGGTGGGCACTCATTTTCCCATACAGACAAAGAAATGGCGTGCAGCTCCACTCTCTCTTTAAAAAAATGTGAACCGACTCTCCTGGCTTTAGACCCTCCTTTTCCTCTGATTTGGGGGACAATCTCTGGTCCCAATACCTTCCTGTTTCATTCTCCCCACTGCTACTTAAGATTAAAATCCCGCTTTCTCCAGATTGCTAAATCTTCCACACACTGCCCATTTTCTAAAATTTCGTTACTGCTGTGTTTCTCCTGTTCTGTCTGTCCTTATGGCTTCTGTATTTGTAACAACTGCATTATCACCCTTTAATAGAGTTTTGGCCAGGAGAGACCTCATGCATGTGTTCGATTTATCTTCTTTAAATCAAAGCTCCCTGGCGTCTTCATTATATCTCTTGATACCCTTGCAAGCACACTGTACTTGGGGTTCTTCAAATGCATATTTTCTCTCTCCCCCCTTGTTTGCACACACACGCACACACACATGCACGCACACACAACCCTTTGTTACTCTCTCTCCCCAGACTGGCTTTCTTACTCTCACTGCCCCCACATCTACCTGGAGAAGTCTTGCTGGTCCTTCAGCAGTTCTTGCCTTCTGCTAAAGATCTCAGACCCCCACCCCACCCCCGCCCTGTGATCCTGCAGCTCCTGGGGACCTCCCTACCACAGCCCGTATGTTCCAGGAGAGTAACTGCTTATTCACTTTTCTGTATTACCCACTGGGCAGTAAAGAAACACGGGCCTCTCCCAAGGCCCTCTTCCTCCAGGGATGCCTCTGGCAAAAGGAGAGTTTGTTTGTTTGTTTGTTTGTTTGTTTGTTCGTTCGATAGAGTATGAAACCAGAGACTCTACGAGATGTTTCTCTAAGGCAGTGTGCAGACCAAGAGAAGGCCTTTGTCCAAACCACCAGAAGAAAACAAAGCCCCCAAACTATTATTATTATAATTGTCTCTCCCCTTGATTAGTCTTCAAAGTTAGACCAGAAATTAACAGCCTTAGAAATTACATGTAGTGCTTTGTAGTCAAAGCACTGTAGCGCTCCTCAATTAATAATGATAATTTACCATCATTAGCTAGCAAATTAAACTGGAAACTGAAGCTTCAGAGGAGAAGGACCGGTGTGGAAAAAAGCGCCCCAAACAGATGTGCACATTCGCTGCTCCTCGGTTCCTGACCTTCCATAAAGGAGGGGCCCTGGGCTGGGAGTGAGCCAAGCAGCCGTCCCAGGTCTCCGCACCCCACCAGCCAGGCCCAGCCCAGTACCGCTCCACTCCAGAGTTCCAACGGCAAACAGCCCTGAGAGCACAGGCCCGGGGAACATGCTCAGCAGAATCACAACGCCCCTAGTATCAGTCTGAAACAAGAGGCTGCCTGTGACACAGATACACACAAAATACAGCGCTTCTCTAGCCCTTGCTCTTGCAATGAAAAGGGCAACAAAACGGCCAGAACTGTGAAGGACGCCAGCCTTGCAGGGTGGCAGGGCTGCTTGAAGAGCCGTCTTGTCGGAGGGAGCAGGGAAGATGGTCCTGGGAAGGAAGAAGGCCCTTTACAGACCTCCACTCGGGAGCAGGTATTCTCACTGCACCGCGAAGGTGGATGCCCAGGTACATCTCTCTCCCACGCGTCAAGTCCAACATGATCACACATGTGCGGTGCGAGGTACAAACACTGTAGAGGAAAGTCCACTGACTGGGGCTGAAGAGACCTGCGTTCTGCCCCAAGCACTAACTGGCTGCCTGGTCCTAGCCTGCCTGATTTTGACCTTCACCTCTGTTACACTGGATCATGGCACCTGCCTCCATCTACCTCTCAGAACTTTTTGGAAGGTAAATAAATGGGATGATGCTAAATCATCGTTGCCATTAAACTGGAGTCATTTTCCAATGAATAAGTGCAACAGAGAAGATTTCTGGTTTGGAAGGCACGTTGAATGCTCATCTGCTGGGTCCACCCCACCTTTTTCCTGCACCCCAGTTCTCAGGCAAACCCCGGGCGTGTGCTCTGAGCCCTAAACCAGGGACTAGGGCGTCTGTCAGTCAGGACCCGAGCTGCTTTTTAGAATTCCCCATCGTGTGCACGTGTGAACTCACTGTCTGTCTTTGCACTTCAGAGGAGCTACGTGATGAGGAAGGGGTTGGCAGGGACCGGAGTGACAGTATGTCCTCCGAATGAAGCCAGGGAGACTGGACTAGATCTCAGGTCTCCTGGCGATGACCACTTCCCCACGTTCTGTCTTAAATACCATTGGTTCGTTTTTATACTTAGCTCTCTTATCCAGCTTTCAATTTCCACATAGGAAAGCAGGAGCTGGCAAAAAGGTCTGCCAGTATTTGGCTTTCAAGTTCCCGTCTCTTCCCCACTACTATCTGCGATTTTGTTAGCCCAGCTGCCCAGCTCTCCGCAGCCTCCTCATCTTTCATTCCCTGATCGGATCAACTCCCCAGGGCCTGCGCTGGTCCAGTTAACGTCCTGGGGACGGCTTCTCTTTACCGTCTTTCCACTGACCTCTTCCTTTCCCGTGTCCCTTCTGGGGCTCCACCAACTGGACTGTCCCCTAGTCTCACTGTCTACCAATACGTTATTTAGAATTCTCGTTCCTGTATCTAAAATGAAAATGATCGAAAGTTTTCCTTTTTACTTCAGTGCTTGGCGAAGGTCTGTTGTATAACATGCACTGGGGTGTTTGGGAATACATTGTAATGCTTACAGGCCTCCTCCAGGAAAAACTGGGCAGGCCACACTCTATGGCTCGTCTGTATTTTGAACACTTTACAGGAGCATCCTAGGTGAAGGCTCATAACTACCTAAATTCAAAAGCAAAGTAATGTTTTCTTGGATGAACTGCACTGCCATGTTGGTACCTCTCAGACTTTGGGTACCTCTGAGACTTCGGGTACCTCGTGGCAAGGAAGGAAGGAAGAAGGGGAGAGGGTCCCTCAGACCTCCCACTCCGTTCCCCAGTGCCCCCCTCCTGAAATACATAATCTCACATAACTGTAATGCTGTCTATCTACCTATTGTCTCCACCCATAACACTTTCATTAGCAATTTCCAACTCTCACCTTGAACCAAGCAGCTAAGGCACAGGTGGCAAACACAAGGCCCGTGGGCCGGAGCCGGCCCTCCACCTTGTTTTATCAGCCCGGCACCTTGTTTCTACCCAGTGGCAGCACCAAGCTCCTTGCCCCTAGTTAAGGAGTAGTCGCATTTACACAGTCCTAACATTACATGAGGCCCTTTGAAGGCAACCGAGAGGCTGATGTGGCCCTGGGGGAACATGAGTTTGACTCCCCTGATAAGGAACCTGGGCGTAGGAGTCCTAGCCTCCACTGCAACATATTTCTGGCATTTCTCCACTTCATCGCCCTAAAGGAAGGGCAAGAGCATGTGGACAGCCCCTGTTCACACTCAAGCCATCTGACAAGGCACGTGTCAGCACGCCCGGGAGCACCCATGACGACTCCGAGGCCTGCCCTGACCTGGAAAGATGTGGTCTCGATTCCTGCTTCTGCAGCAGATGGCGAGGGGAAGGACAGAGCCTGCCGCCGGTCCACGAGTGTCCCTGCTGCCCTGGTCCTCACGCAGTGCCCGTCTCAGCTTAGAATCGTCTCTCTTACCCTCGGGGAGAACCTGCATCAGGGAGCTCCTGAGCAACAAAGAAAACCCTATAATTTCATCGTGACCACGCCTACCCACACCATTTGCTCTGAGAAATCCTTAGGATTGGAAGATGCTGAGGAATCATATAAAGGACATTTGAAGCATCTTAAAGCTTATGGCTCAAAGACAAAGGTTTCCCTATCTTGATTTACAAGTCAAGGAGGCAATTACTTCTGGACGGGGGTCTGAAGACATTAATCACCAAAAGCTCCGCCTACCTCTCTCTGAAATTCTGCCATGATTGGCTGAGGGAAGGGCGCTCCTGCAGTTTCTGTTGCAGGGCTGGAGGGGACATGAGACAATGCGTTCACAGTGTGTCCAGGACTCACCTTGCTCTGAAATTTCCACATAGGTCCAGGAAGGCAGAAGGGGGTCCCAGCTGGGTATCAGGGGTGACAGGGAGGGGGATGACAGGGGGGAAGCAGCAGTCAAAGACATACCAACATTTCTAAACTGGAAAAGACTCCCAGCTCAACGCTACGCTCTCTAAAACCCAGGAAGAAGCCGCGTTTGCAGCGTCCCCTCCAGCTCTAAGTGTTCCCTGCTTCTGGGGAGGGATCACGTCTCACCTAGCAACTGAGGGAGAGAACAGGAAGCCCAGAAAAGACATAAAATCAGCAAGCCACATCCACTCCGGTGGCCCGAAAACAAACATAACAGTTTATTTATGCGCATGTTAATTTCATGCAAGTAATCCCAGAACCACAAGTTCCTTTTACTATTTCCTGCACGTGGATCCGTGGAGACATTCTCTTGTTATTCTAACACCAGAGGGCTGACAACACAGTGGGAGGATCACAATAGGATTGGAAATAGGGGGGCGGTGACAAGCGGTCTCAGAGGGATCGGGCTCAGCCAGCTGTTCGTTCACTCTTCAAGGTCGGAGTTGGGGCTGCAGGAGCCCCATGTACCCAGACAGAGGCAGGACCCTGAACCCCTGGAGGAAGTGCTGATTCACCCATCTGTGCATTCATTCAACAGCTACTAAGGAATCTGTGCTGTGGGCCAGGGATCCCTACTATCGGCTGGTCATAGCAGCCCAGATGTGAATAAAACTGCATTGGACAGTCAGAAAACAGAAAATGACAAAGCAGTGTGGTCACCTATAGAGGTAAAAGGGTAGAGTCTTGTGGTAGAAATAAGAAATGATATCCAACTTCGAGAATTAGATAGACAACACGTACGTGTGTGTGTGTGTGTGTGTGTGTTGGGAAATAACATGGGGTGCATAGGTAACAAAAGCAATTTTTTTGTTGCTGGTGAATAAAATGTGAGGTGAATGCCAAGAGATAAGCCAGCCAGCAGGGGTCGCTCATGAAGAGCCTTCTGTGTCCCAGTGAGGAAGGCTCTGNAGCAGCAGTCAAAGACATACCAACATTTCTAAACTGGAAAAGACTCCCAGCTCAACGCTACGCTCTCTAAAACCCAGGAAGAAGCCGCGTTTGCGGCGTCCCCTCCAGCTCTAAGAGTTCCCTGCTTCTGGGGAGGGATCACGTCTCACCTAGCAACTGAGGGAGAGAACAGGAAGCACAGAAAAGACATAAAATCAGCAAGCCACATCCGCTCCGGTGGCCCGAAAACAAACATAACAGTTTATTTATGTGCATGTTAATTTCATGCAAGTAATCCCAGAATCACAAGTTCCTTTTACTATTTCCTGCACGTGGATCCGTGGAGACATTCTCTTGTTATTCTAACACCAGAGGGCTGACAACACAGCGGGAGGATCACAATACGATTGGAAATAGGGGGGCGGTGACAAGCGGTCTCAGAGGGATCGGGCTCAGCCAGCCGTTGGTTCACTCTTCAAGGTCAGTTCACTCTTCAAGGTCGGAGTTGGGGCTGCAGGAGCCCCATGTACCCAGACAGAGGCAGGACCCTGAACCCCTGGAGGAAGTGCTGATTCACCCATCCGTGCATTCATTCAACAGCTACTAAGGAATCTGTGCTGTGGGCCAGGGATCCCTACTATCGGCTGGTCGTAGCAGCCCAGATGTGAATAAAACTGCACCGGTCAGAAAACAGAAAATGACAAAGCAGTGTGGTCACCTATAGAGGTAAAAGGGTAGAGTCTTGTGGTAGAAATAAGAAATGATATCCGACTTCGAGAATTAGATAGACAACACGTACGTGTGTGTGTGTGTGTGTGTGCGTGTGTGTGTGTGTGTGTTGGGAAATAACATGGGGTGCATAGGTAACAAAAGCAATTTTTTTGTTGCTGGTGAATAAAATGTGAGGTGAATGCCAAGAGATAAGCCAGCCAGCAGGGGTCGCTCATGAAGAGCCTTCTGTGTCCCAGTGAGGAAGGCTCTGCCCCCTGTACATGCAAACTGGGGAGGCAGGCACAGAATTCAATCAAGGGCATATCCCAGTCAGACTCAGTTAGGAAGAGGCAGTTCCCAGGCTGTGCGGAGGACAGGTTGGAGGAGGTAAACAAGGAAGGTAGGGAAAGCAATCAGGAGGTCATCGTTGTAGTCAGGAGAGAGGTGGCGGAGGCCCGAACTGTGGGGCAGGATAATATTGAGAGCTAGGTGGGAGACAAAAGCAATGACATTTGGTGGCGGACTGAATAAGAAAAGGGAAGAAAGGAAAATATTCAGGGTGGCGCTCAAGTGTCTTACATAAGTGACTCGTACATGGTGAGACCACCATTTGAGCTAGAGAATAGAGGAGGGAAGATGAGGAATCCAGCATAAACATGTTAGGTTTGAGGGGGCTGCGTGGCACCCTGGTGAAGATTTCTAGCAACAGGAGGATCTGAAGGCCTGGCAAGAGGTCTGATGGAGGACAGGAATGAAGTAATTAAACGTGGGCTAGACTGACTATGATTCATCCACCAGGGCGAGGCCAGAGCCCAGCCTCCCTGAGGGACATGGCCACCAAACACCTCACCCAAAGCTGGGGTCTGTTTCTAGGCAAGAATAGGTGGGCACGGCTGTAGGTTAGGCAACCAGAGTGTTTGCCAACATGGGGGAAACTTTGTAGCCAGGGGTAGAAATGATGCTTCATTGCTTCAATTTTCTTGATCGTCTGTTGAGAGCGAAGGAACAGGGGTGAGACAGGAGGCCTGAAGTAATAGGTACAATTTGAAAGCCATTAAAGGAAACGAGGGAAAGAGTTGACGCAAGACGCAAGATGGAGAGGCAGCGTTCAGGGACGAGCGGAGCTGGGAGACCATGAACTTCTCAACGTGCCAGCCTCAGTGTGGCTATTTTCCCCGGACATCCCCCAGCTCTGGTGCAAGAGCAGAGGCGGCAGGAAGCAGCAGCAACGTTGGTTCCAGGCTGGGACTCTATGGGTGACACGACAGAAGGCCAAAGGATGAAAAGACATCAAGGACGCTTGTGAAACGCTGGTTCAGAGTTCTGTGTACCCCACGGGGTCAAGTTTATATAGAGGGAAAGCAGACAACTGTGAGAAAGTGATATGATCAAGGGACAGGAAGTGCATATGAGGTCAAATATAGCGGGACAGACATTGTGGGGACAAGGACCCGGG
This sequence comes from Sturnira hondurensis, assembly GCF_014824575.4. NCBI lineage: Eukaryota > Metazoa > Chordata > Mammalia > Chiroptera > Phyllostomidae > Sturnira > Sturnira hondurensis. Next base: position 6,496,041 of record NW_028094846.1, on the reverse strand, counting down.
ACCAGGGAGTAGGACACTGCAGTGTGCCCCAAGCAAGGATGGATGAAGAGAAGAGACGTGAAGGACACCAGAGTTGACAGCGTCCAGGAGTTTGGAGACTGGATTTCTAAATGGCTTACCTAACACGTGACAAAATACCCCAGGGTTGTGTCTAAAATCAAAGGGAATAAATGACTGGCCGCCATCTGAAGACAGGAAACTCACCAGGAAGCGGGCAGATGCCAGTGACCGGGAGGAAAAGAGCAAGATGCAGGTGGAGGTGCGGGCCAGGAGGACAGCAGCCTCTTTCCTGGGATGCTGCCTGGGTGGATGGGCAGCCCCCCCAGCGGGGACAGCAGAGGAGTCCGGACTTGGAGGAGACCCAAGTCTGAGGCAGACCCTCAGACCCAAGCCAGGGGGCTGAGGACCTCCTGAAACACCTGTGAGAATGTGGAGGGGTGTACATGAACCACGGAAGGGGGCCCGTTGTCACCAACACCCCTAAAGAATGCTCAGGGCCTCGGTTGGGGCGGATGACAGTGTGATCCTGACTCGGTGTGTGTTTCAATAAGCCTAAGAGCCCTCCACCTGCCGAGGGAAGCTTTCAATGTGACGGCGACTTCTAAGCCCTATAAAACATTAACAATTTCATTACTAATGCAAGGAAACCTCCTTATGCCAGAGCAAATAAAAAATAAAGGTGTGAGTTCAGATATGAGCGGATGTGTCTCTGAGCAGGAATTTATAGATTACTGCTAAGCTGGTTCCTGCTCACCCACACTCTTTGTTTTTCTTCATTTGCATTTCTGGTTTCTTTTCTCATTACAGTCACTATTTACTTGACAGATGATAGGCGGCCAGCAGAGGGTGGGGGATGATTAGCATATAAACAAGATTTTAAAATAGCTGCAACAGGGAAGGACTTGAGAGGCTGCTGATCCTTGCGGACTTGACCTCAGAAATAATCAAGGGAAAGTGTAGTTGGGCGAAGCCCGGCCAGCCCGGAGATGCCCCCGTCTCCATGGGGCGACCTGGGGTGAGTCACTATTTAACTTGGCAGCAAGCTCCCACCTGGTTTCTCATTTAGCTCTAATATTCTAAAAAAGATTGAACAGCAAATACATAGTACTTGAAGGAAATATGGAAGAGTGTGTGTCAACAAGCGAAGACATTAGAGTCCACAAACCAGGTTCTGAATGCCACTCGCCACACCGAGCTTTATTTCCCTTCACTAGTTCCTTGAACTCCGAGTAAGAGAATTGACCATTTAAGGGAAGTCAGCTAGAGGTCAAGTTCTTGGTGGACATCACCCAAACACCCCCCACTCCACCAGCCTCCAGGGGCCAGCCTCCCCCAGGGAAACAGTCTGAGCTCCTACTTGACACACCAGCCTGGGTCGTCTCCGGGATTTCCAAGGTGGACTCCCGCGTTCGTCAAACTGCGGTCTCATCAGCTCCTTTCTGGTCCGCCGTCCCCTCCCTTCTTCCAATGAAGAGCAGCTGCCCTCTGCCCCTGCCCCCAGCACCAACACCAAGCTTTCCTTGGGGGGTTGGAGAAAACGGAGGCAATTATGAGAAGGAAGCAGACTGAAGTGGGAGTTCACAGTCTGGGATCCCACCCTCCCACTGTGAGCTTTATTCTCGTCCTCCCCCTCTCTGAGTTCAGGGCCCGAGAAACAGACACTTGCTGTTACTTCATCCTGCGGTCACTTCCAGGTGACCTGGTGGCCCTGTGCTTGGCCTGCTTCCATCAACACAGAGGGCCCTTCAGTGTGAATTTCTGCTCTGGGCTCCACCCCAAACAGCACAAAGAATCATCAGAAGCTTAGAAACGGCCGAGTTTCTCACACGTGGCCCAGGCCCCTGTCTGGTGAGAGAAGGCTCTCCTGTAAGGAGGTCTCATAAGAGGAAAGGACGGGAACAGAAACATCATTCTCCTGCCCACCCCCCACCCCTCCCCCACCCCCCACCCCCCCCACCCCCATCCTCGCAAACTCCTAGGTCCTGAGGTTCTGGGACTCCATGCTCCTGTTAGACATACGTCACTTTAAACCCTCACGACCACATCCTAAGACACAGCTGATTGGCCCCATTTCACTGGCGAGGACATGCAAGCTTGTAGAATCAAAGTCACCAGCTCAGTGTCACCAAGTTCAAAAGCAGTAGAGTCAAAGTCAGAACTGAGTGTTGGGCCTGCTGCTGCCCCAGGTTCACCGGCTGCGAGGAAGCCCCGTGAGGTTGGCGGAGGGGGAGAGAAAAGCCCCCCAGAAGAGCATGAAATCACAACACAAGGAGGGGATAGAGCATGGGGGGGCAGGGGGAGGCGGGGGGGCGACGGCGCTGGCAGGGCGCAGTATCTGCTCCCGAAGGCCTCTCTAAACTAGGGACTTTCAAACACAGACTTGAATGTATCCATGGGGGGAGCTAAGTGGAGAAATGGAGGAAGAAACGTTCAGCAAGAAGAGTGAGCACCTGAAAAGGCCCTGAGGAGGAAACAGCCTCGGGCTCCCCAAGAAAACAGACCAGAGGGGACGGCACAGAAGCACAGAAACTAGTCGGGAGTCACTGCAGTTCTCCGGAAGAGCAATGACTGTGGTCTGAACCTGGGCGGTAAAAACTGGTGACACAGAATGCATTTGGAAGGTGACACACACATGCCCGTAACTCAGAGTGAGGTCCTCAGCGCGAGATTTGGAAGCCTTTTCACTTTTCAAACTGAGGATAGAAAGAGCTAGCCCGGCACTTCGCCAACGCCCCGGGAGGTGACATTTGGCTCTGCCAGGTCACCAGAGCAGCGGTAGGGTGAGGAGACAGCGCATTTGTTTGACTCCCAAGGATAGGTCCACGTAATGACGGACCAGAGCTCCCCTGGACACTCTGCCTAGGCAGGCAGACACGCTAACCCACCAATCGAGGTTAGCATAAACTACCCAACCGAGCGTGTCCTGGTGGCCACCTTGGAGATCTCAGGTTTGTGACATGTTCCTTGTAGAACAATGTGATTAAACTTTGTGTAGCCTAATACTCCTTGATACGGAGAACTAGTTTCTGGGAAAGAGAGAGAGAGAGATTTGCATAAGGAGCCCAGCATCTTCTGGGAAGGAAGGAACCTACACTCCTATATTTTTTTCCCCAAGATCTAAAATCAGGGGAGTAGAAGTAGCCCTGACTATGTTTCCTTGGCAGGAGAGATTCCAAAGGGCCCAAAGACAAGAAGGGCAAAGGGACACCCTGCTGGGGACTCCAGACCATCCCCAGGGCCTGAGACAGGTAGGGCAGGGCCAGTTCTGGGGGAGCATGTGACTGAGGCAGCCAGACTCACGCAGCGCTGCCTCCCGCATCCAGGGGTGGGGTTGAGGGGGAGGTGGGGGGAGCCCTTTGGGAACAAGGCTTTCCAGTGGGACGGGAACTCAGAGAGCCGGGACTCTGAGGCCCACGCGTGGGGTTCTCGGTGGCTTCGACCGGAGCCTAGCCCTGTGAAGATGTCAGTTTGGCACACCTGTCAACAGTGGCACCCTGTGGCAGCAAGGAAAACAAGTGACACGGGACCAGTGCAATCTGGCCTTGTCACCTCCTGGTGTTTGAGGGCAGCTCTGGCTCCCTTTGGACCGAGTGAGCCCATGGTGTTCACAGGACAATGACGGAGGGAAGGACCTAAAGGCAAGACTCTGGAGTTCCTTCAAACAAGGACGGATGGGGCCCCGAGGATGCACCGAGGAAAGGGACGCACCATGTGCCGGGGCGAGCAGAAGGAGGTTTTTGTTGATTCTCATATTCTTGGCTGCATTCTGTCTGTAAGCCTGCTCTTGCCCGCCCCTGGATTTGGCGATGACATACATGGTACACGTAACTTCCACATGTGGTGAGGACACACTGCCCAAATCATGCAGATACAGCCACCTTTTCCGGTAGGACAAAGGCTGCTTTTATCTATGTCTTTATTTGTATGTATTTTCTGAATTTCTGCTATGAGCATGTGCTCCTCTTTCTGAAAAAAGGGAGGGGGAAGTAAACCAAACATAAAGGAGAGAACAGTTAGTCCGTATCCCTCACCCGGTGGGTGACCCCAGAACCCTATGATCAGTGATGACCTCCTGGGGCTTTGTGGCACCTGTGATGGCTGTGGGAGGCCAGCACCTGCCATCTGCTCAGCTGGAGTCCTGGCCAGCTTGTCCTCTGAGACCCCAACAGTTCAAGGGGCCCCGCGAGGTGACCGCTCAGGGGTGTCGGGCAGGGACTTCCCACCCTGGTTCTCTGGCCCCACACGTGGATCCTACAGAGAGTTTCACTTCAGGTGCCAGGCGCTGCACCTGCGTAGCAACAAACAGACCCTCCCTCCTGCGATTTGCATGCTGCCGCCTAGCCTGGGGTCACCTGGTTGACACAAAGGTTTATATATAGTGTTGGCTCCACGTGGCCAGAGCTCTGGGCTGAAGGCTGAGGGGCACACAAAGATGAGAGCCCCAGTTCAGAGGGGACAGGAGACACACTGTTACAATAGGGCCGGTCAGGGAAACTCTGATTGACCGCCCCACACTAGCCAAACCACCCCCAGGGGAATCACGTCGGCCCCCATCACGTCTCACACATGAATCCGCTCACATCCCCTGCTGCTGTCGCTGCAGTGGCCCTGCCCTCTCCAGTTCTCGCCCAGACTCACGCACAGGCCTCAACCATCTCGAGACCCATTCTTCAGGCCCTCCCAGAAGGGTTTTCACAAACCCATGCCTCCCTCTCCACTCCCTAAAAAGTCCACAGTCCCCATTACCTCTGGAAGGCAGTCTTATTCAATGCCTACCCACAACATTCAGTATTTTCCCAACATAAATTGTCTTCCCAGATCAAGGCCTCTCTTTCCGTTTTCCTTCCTGCCCTCCAGCCCCTCGCAAACCTCTACAGCCATGCCTGGCCTCCCCAGCGCCTGTGCCTACACCCTGCCCCCAGGACACTCCAACAAGACCCGGTTCCTCCAATACCAAATGGCCAGGAAGGTCCTTCTGCTTAATCTCTGCTTGTCAACATTCCATTCACTCTTCAAGGTGCCATTTAAACACCTGTTCCCTAGAGCTCTCTTCAGACCTCCAGCCAGAATCAATCCTCGCTTGGACCACAATGGCACTTCGCTTCGTTCTTCTTGCCTGCCCTCTGTGCTTTGACTTCCTTGACTTAACCTTGAGCTCTGGGGGAAACAAGTACCACGTGGCCCCCACACTGGAGATAGCATGCAGCAGACCCTTTGCTTGCTTTCCAGTTACTGGATCGAGAAGCAAGACATTCTTACCTGTTTCCAATACCCACCCCAAGAACTATTTAAGAAAGCTCATGACTCAGGCAGTGGTTCACACATCCTCAGTGGTCCTGCTATAAGTCTTTATAATTTAGTTTTGTTGAGTGGATCTACTTTCATTGATCTCTCTCTCCCTTCCCCACTTCTCTCTCCTTCTCTCTCTCTCTGACATGCACACACAGACACACATAGAGAGAAAGATAAAGAGACGGAGACAGCGGTATCTATCGATTGTTGTTTCCCTGAAGATCCCTAATGAAACAATCAATCTTCAACAGTCCAGAAAACTAGGCAGCTCCTGCTGGTACACAGGGCCTCGCCCAGTTGACATTATATGTCAGTGCAGTTGTTATTTGAACAGGAACCCTTTTCCCCAACCCCCTGATGTTTCTTCCATGTGGAGGGACATCCATTAACGTGACACCCCTGTCTCTACCCCTCCCTCGCCTAGTTGGTAAGTTCAATGGAGAAACCAGACAGAGTTGCCTAGTTCCTTCCTCTTCTTGTTCCCCTCAGCCTTTGTGTGCTCTAAGTTTACCTGGAACCAGGTCCTGCTGTGCCTGAGACCAGGTAGGCAAGTCCACCCAGTTCTGAGCTCAGTTAGCAGGGCCCTTATTGCGCTGGGCAGAGATTAGCCCCCCCCCCCCCCGCCAGGCAACACACACCTCTTGACTCCACAGCCTCTGAAGTGCCTCTACCTAAGGAACAGTCCAGGGGGACCCTTGGACGCCTCCTGAGGACCCTGAGTGCCAGAGCTGAAGTGACCTTGCGCTTGCTAGCCCAGCCCCTCCCTGCCGGAAGGTCATGGGGATCCAGTGAGAACATGTATGTGAAATTTCCCATAAAGTATGCCCCGTATGTCAATGTGAGGTGGGGTTAGCAGCATCCAGCTGTGACAATCCTGTGATGTGGGACCCCAGCTGCCCCCTGCCAAGGGCCACCAATTCCTGGGTGTCCTCAGGAGCTGTCTTACAGGCACCCTGCCAAAGCTGGGACCAGCTCCAGGGGCGGGGGCTTCCACAGAGCACTTCCCACGGCCCCTCTGGACCGGCACACGCACTGAGGTATGGATGTCGAGACACGAGGAGAAGTGTCCTGTGGCCCCGTGGTGTCACAGAACTTCCCCGGACTTCTGAAGCAGAAATGTCCTTGCCTGGCGTCTTGTGGAATTTACATGCATTCCTTCCATTTCCTCTTACGGCTCCTTCCCCCTCTCCCTGGGGCGGGGGTGGGGGGCAGGGTAGAGCCGGATTCACGGGACAGATCTGAGCGCATGCCTCATTGCTCCCCCCAGAAACCGACAGTCGGTTACCAGGGCGAGACTGTGGGGCTCAGTTTCTGCTTCCATTAGACAAGGAATCTCCTAGGAGGCTCCCTCGCCCCTGGCTGGAGCACCGGACCGACTTGCCAGAGATGCCCAGGCTCGTCTGAAGTTCATTGGTGAATACAGTACACCCTGTGTCATAAATAGTGACCAGGCCTCAAAGTCCGCCTCGGGCAGCTTCGCAGGTGCCCTTGTTAAAGGGGGCCCTCCAGTCTCAGCCCCGCTTCCAAACCTGACCTCTGGGCTGCCTCCCCTCTACTCCTCCCTCCCCCCACTTTACTACACCAGGAACACGAGGGGGGGTGAGAGGGATCAAATGTGGGAAAAGGCACAAGCAAGCATCACCTCGGGGAAGTTTTTCTCCACTGCTCACACAGTCTGTGTATTTTCTACTTTGCCAGAGAGCTGGGGGCTTCCCGTTCCCAGCCAGCGCCGTGTGCTCCCCGGGGAAAGAAGGGCACATTCCAGCAGGAGCCAGCCCCATGCTCACAGTTAGTCCTGCAGCCCTAACTCTGGGGAGCCCCACTCTCTGTGGGTGAAGCTAGAGGGTAGGGGGCTGGGACTCGGGGGACACCTGCCCCTCTGCACTTGGTGGAGAGAAACTCTGCTTCTAGGAGGGCAGCCAGCCCACCTCTTGCTGCTGGCTCCACGGAAAACTCTCTGCACAAAGCCTCCTCCTGCCTGCCAGCTTCGGCAGCTGGTTTCCTTCAATTCCGGTCATTCTCCAGGGACGGGGGAGGAGGCGGAAACGGGGGGGGGGGGGGGGGTGGGGTGGTGGAGGGTGTTCAGAGCAGGAAAAGGGCCAGAAAGAGGTTGCTCTCTTCCGAAAGAGGGCTGAGCCGGTGGAGCCTGGGGATTTCCCTTCACAGGCCGGTGGTGGTAAGTACACAGCCAGGGATATTATAAATGTGCACCTACTGACCCTCATGGGGGCCATAGAGGGCTCTGATGCCTTGACCTTGGCCTTGGCCCTGCTGTTGGAACATGCAGGCAAATGCTGTGACTGCAAATTCCTGGGGAACAAGGCTTGGGAGATGCTGGGCCCTCACGCCGGGCGGGGCGCTGAAACCAAGCCCTCCAGAACATTTATCCAATCCCCAAAGCCTCGATTAACTGGTTTTGAGGGCGATGGAGTCCAGACAAACTGCAAGATACTCTAGAGAAGTGGTCACGACAAGTCCAAGGCGCACTGAGGAGGAAGCTGAAGTCAGATGGAGCTGGCAAAAACCAGGGTGACTTGAGGGGCAGCTAGTAAAATCCCTCCTGGCTGATTTTTCAGAAACATCTGGGGAAGGGGCAGGATTCTGGAGACATGCAGGTGGGGGGCACAGACAGTGACAGGTGGGTGAGAGTGGAGAGCCCAGCTGGGAGGCCTCTGGAAGGAGGAGTAGAACTAGCCAGGTGGGTGGAAGGTAGGTCATTTTTCAAAGACTGGAATTGGATCTCTGGCACAAAATACAGTCTTCTTCCAGAGACTTCCTTTTAGGTTATCTCAAAGGTGTGATACCTAAGTTCTTTACGACACTGATCAGAACAGCAGTATGTCCCATCTCCCACTCGGCCACTTGGCCCTTTCCACGGGGACCACGAGAAGGAGGGTCCTCAGCAGCCAATGTTGCTGAGAGGGCCTGGAAGACTCCTCTGATGCCATGCCCAGGGTGAGGCTGAGGACTCAGACGGGGAGCTCGGCTCAAGTACAGGACCTCGGCTCAAGTACAGAAATGGGGTCGGGCAGGGGACCTTCCACACACCCCGCAATCTATCTGTTCCTTCAACCAACCGTGTCACAGGTGCCTGGATGCACCGGCCGCTTCTGTCCTCATGGAGCTTGTATTCTCCGGGGTGAGAAGGGACAGTAAGCATCGGGAATGACAGCATACCAAACAAGTCGATTCTCTGGTGCGGTGGGAAAAGATCGGACGTAGAGCAAGGTCCCGGAGCTCGGCAGTGTTGGGAAGAGGGCCCATCAGACTTTTACTACGCTGCTAAGAATGAGGAGACATTTGGGGAAGGACTAACTGCAGAGGTGAGGGAGCAGCACATTCCATTCGGAGGAAACAGGGGTGCGAGGCCTGGAGGAGGAGGACAGCAGAGGCCGGTGTGGCCAGGCTGCCAGAGGGCATGGGATAAGGAGGGAAGAGACGGGGTGAACAGGTAGCAGGGACTGGCATGGGCCCCATAGGCCACCATCCGGATGTGGAACTGGCCAGCAGGGGCCACAGGACTTCATCTCTTCCGCCCCAGCACCTGGCAGGGCACCTACCCAGGCACAGACCTGCTGAGGGCCTCCGGCGTGGGGACCACACTCTACGACGCCCTAGTACCTGGGTCGTGCAGACTCATCCACTGGGCCCCCTTCCCCTCCCTGCACTGCCACACCCTCCCCAGCCTGGACAGCGTATCAGTCAGTGCCGCCACCCTTCGAAGACAGGTGTCCTCACCCACCCTCAAGGGAGACGTCACATGAGTCCAGAGACCACAGTCTATAAAGTTCAAGGAGAAAAGGACTGAAAATGCAAGTCGGTGTGGAAAACGAAGGTCAGCCAGGCAACCTTCCCTCCAGGCCCTGCACCCAAGTCCCACCTCTGACGGCCTTACGTCAGCCTGCCCTCCACCCCCCAAATCCTTGCGCAGAGTCAGGACATGTATAAGGCACACTAATAAGAAAGGCGAGCATCCCAGTTTTATTTTTATGTGATACCGTACGGGGCAGCATACACAATTTTCCCAGAGTCAACCAACCCCTTAGTCAGCACTTAGGAGAAGAACAGACTGACCCCAGCCCACCCCCCCTGCCCTGCATTCCGGTGACAGACCAGGCGGGGGCCAGCTCAGGGCACCTGTTCTTATGAGACCTCTCACCCAGAGGAGAGGAGGGTGACACCTCCAGGCCCCTGCACTGTCCCACCGGGCAATAAGATATGACCAAACTCAACACCTTGCAATGAAGCTTTGCAAATGCTTTTCAAATTCTCGGGTCCCACTCAATTTTTTCTCTGAGTTTCAGTTACAGCTTCTCTCAGCCCTCAGCCCCTCCTCCGGCCATGCCAGGTCTCACAAGACTCGGGACGCCCCCGATGAACCCCCACGCCCCTGACCCCCAAATTAGAAGAGAACGAACAATGTGGATGAATACAAAGGACACCTAGAAATGGAGGCACTGAAGACGAATGCTAGTCTGAGGCCAGCAGGGACCACCATCCTCTGGAAAACATGCATCTACTTGGCTCAATGCCCCGGGTTATGCCCCAGGGGGGAAAATTGAGTGCTTGCTTTGATATTTCTGCAAATTGAAAGGGAACCTACATTCTCCTTTCGCCTCTGGCTCCAATTTCCTGCCCTCACTGCATTCTTATTCTCTGCTCTCCATAATTTCTGCACTGTCTTCACTCAACCCTGTCCTCGCCTAAAAGCAGTCGTTTTTACAAGCGCTGCCTGTTAGCAGAATTTTTATGGGTGGTTTGTAGGTCAGGAGGGATGGGTTACCTTTTCTCACCGCACAGCAAACAACCTAACATCTGATACTAGATGTCCCATTTCTGGAACACCCTCTAGGGGTTTCTCGCTGGCTGTGCCTTAATAGGAAGCGCCAGGGCTGCCCGCTCCCTCTGCCCCCCGGGAATTCTGACCCCTGCTCACCTGCGGAGCCCCGCCCCAGCGTGCATAGCCGAAGCCCACTGAGATGTGTGCAGCGGAGCCCAACCCTCCGACTCCTTTTGAAGGGCCACTTTTCACAGACGCTTGCTTTCACTGGTGATCTTTATCCTTTGTCTCCGGAATAAAATGAAGACTTTGATTTAATTCATTAGAGGGCAAAGAAAATGTCTCCTGTTGCGCTTTATAAGCTCACCCCTTAATTTGTGGCATTCTCTGCCCACTGCCCTCTCGGCTCCGAGCCTCCAGTACTGCCTTCAGGGCTAAAGAAATGGCCTTCCCTACCTGGGACCCCACCCTCTGCTCCTCCAAGACCCAGCCAACAGCATCTGCTCGCTGGCTCCTGTACATAATGTAAATGGTATCTTACATGGTCACACCACAGCTGCTGCAAATGCCTCTGCCTCTGAGCAGTCCAGACCAGGGGGCTTCCCCTGGGGCCTAGGAGACCTTAGGACTCTGGGTATCATAGCAGAACGTCTGCGAATCCCCTAAAATTCTCCACAACTCCACATTTTTCTGAAGAGAGGGTTTCTGACTTTAATAATAAGATATTTCACCCCAAAGTTTTCCCGACTGTCAGGTAGCTAGGGCCAGCCCCCGGTCAGCGGCACAGCCTGAGGGGTTCAAGCCACCTTCAGCCAGGCCACTATTTAATTGGCGGTTTGGGAAGGAGAAGGAGTCATGGTAAAAAGACAGCGGTGCTCAGAGCCAGCCGCTCTGGGAGCTGTGAACAATCGACAGGCATTCGAGCAGGAACAACGCACGTGCAAATCCTTGCTTCCGGTGGAGAGCTGTTAAAAACGGGATTGAATGAGCTAAGGCCTGTTCCCAGACATCCACAAAGTAATTCTGAGAGGGAGACGGGGCACCTGTGTTCCCCATTCTGAAGAGTCTGGTGTTACAACCCAAAATATGCACCACAAAAATGAAGACAGATCAGGCAGGCAGATCAGGGCACCCATTAAAGAGCAGCGTCTCTCGGACACAACAGTTGTGACAAATGAGCCCTGCCTTCAGGGTGGCGAGGCCCACAGCCAATTAAAACTCAACGCAGAGAGGTGTAGGTCTGAGGCCTGACGGTTAGGGTTGGCGGTTATCCTGCCGTCCAGACCGAACCCACCACTGCGCCGTTGGGGATGACTTAATGTATTTTTAATGGTCACATCAAGTGTTTGATGCTGGGAAAAAATGAAATTGACCATAAAAAACTTCTCTCTTCCCCCATAATTCAGAGAAACATCCCTGCCTGCCCACACGGTCTCTCCACACAGACACTATGGCCCAGTGCCATTAAAACCTCCTCGTAAATGATGGAGACAGAATGCTCTCCATCTCCTGATCTGTGTTTACCTCATCTGAATTCTCAGCTGAATGAGGAAATGCTCAGTTTGCCTCATTTACATTGTTAACAGCCTTACACTAGATTAGGAGAAAAACAGACAGGAAAGAAGGCCCTTAGAATGTGTGGCCAAACAGCTTCCACGTCTTACCTGCACTTGGCCAGGGGAAGACAATGAAACTCACCTTCCGTTCCAGGCCAGAGAGCCCGAGGCCTGGACCTCTGAGTCAGAGGGGTTCCCACACCTCACGGCACGCCCAGCACTACCCACCACCCCCCAACCAACACAGGCACCGAAGGGCATGTGAGTGTCTCTTGGGCTCTAGTTCTCGGTGGTAGTGGTGGCTGAGCGCAACCCACCACCCTGAGCATCCACTCCTGTTTCCAACACCCCCAGGCCCTGGGGGAATAGTTCACGTCTCCTGCCCAGATCCACAAAACAGAAGGCAGCTGTGTCTGAATGCCTTGAAGGTTTGTGGGTTTTTTATCCCGCGGACAGCGAACCTCAGGGAGAACCGGAGCACAAGAGCACTTAGCTATCAGAGCAGAGACAAATTAACTTGTCAAATCCTTCCTCGCGGTGTAAATGCAGTAAGTCTTGCATACCGAATGATGGAATGATTGGTCCCTGGTAAGCGCCAGGTGTCTGCTTTCTTCCTTCTCTTTGTATTCTAATTGAAGGTTCCAGGCGTAGTCAGAAATGATCACAGTATTTGCAACAGATGCGGGTAGCAGCTGAGAAACAGTTTGCAATATTAAAACAGTCACATTTGCCTTAAATTTGTGTGAATGGATGAAGCACGATACCAGTATTTTCATGGTAACCAGAAGAATATTGAATGCTGAAACTATAAGTGGGTTTGTTTTTGTAAATATCCTTAAATTACCGAAAACATCAAATTAACATTCAGCTTTATTTAAAATATTTCCATTCGATCCTTCTTCAGGGAACATAGAGTACATGTACTTAGATATACCTATTGCTTCCATTAAGTACAACCAAGAAAACCCGGGGCAAAAACCTTAACTGTATCAATTTTAATATCCTGGTTGAGAGATTGTACAATGGTGTTATATAAGAAAACCTGCCCTGGCTGGTGTGGCTCAGTGGATTGAGGGCTGGCCTGTGAACCAAAGGGTCGCCAGTTCGATTCCCAGTCAGGGCACATGCCTGGGTTGCAGGCCAGGTGCCCAGTAGGGGGCGGTGAGAGGCAACCACACATTGATATTCCTCTCCCTCTCCTTCTCTTTCTCCTTCCCTTCCCCTCTCTCTAAAAATAAACAAATAAAAAATTAAAGAAAGAAAAGAAAACTGGGTAAGGGTACATGGGATCTCTCCGTATTATTTCTTATAACTGCATGTGAATCCACAATTACCTCAAAATAAAAAAAAACTGGAATTTATAACTTGTATTTTTCTTTTAATACATAATCATAAATGCTTTGGTAAAAATTTCAGCAACTACATAAAAGGTAACATTAAATGTTCACTTTGTAACACTTCCAGTTGACACATGAACAAGAAGGGGGCTGGGGGCACCAACCTCCCTGCAGTTCAAATCCAAGTGTAACTTCTGACACCCTCACAAAGTCAGAGTCACCTCCTGGTATCCGTGGGGCATTGGTTCCAGGCCTCCCCCCACCAGATACCAAAATCCACAGATGCCCAAGTCCCGGATATTAAAATGGCGTAGAACAATGCATACAGTGGCGTTGCATTAATGCATGCAATAATATGCATTAATGGAACAATCCATATTATTCCATTAATAACTGATGAAAATATACTCCCACGTCCTCCTGTGGTACCATTTTCAGGTTTAAACATCTTTCCGTGGCTTTCCAAGGCCTATAGGGTACAAACTCTTAGCTCAGCATTCACTTCCCTTCTGTTCCAGGCCCTTGCCCATCACCCTTCCCTGCTGCCCACCTGCCTGTGCTCCTTTCTGCAGCTCTTGGCTACCGGATGTTCCTCAGTTTGCCTTGCTATCTCATGCCTCTCTGTCTGCTCACCCTGCCCCTAAGCACCTTCGTAGCTTTCACGGCCTCGAAGTGTCATCGTATCTTTCAAGATTCAGCTAAACCCACCCCCCGGAGGAGTTCATGCCTGTTTCTTCCCGGAAGGGCCCAGCCAGACACAGCTCACCCTCCATCACATGCACATCTATGTGGTACCCAACACTCACTTGCTCACATGAGGGGCTGGAAGATGCGGCCTGTGTCCCACCCACGTCCGCATTTTCAGTGGCCCTCAGGCAGGGCCTGGCATGCAACGATGGTCAAGGAAATGTCTGTGGGACGTCTGGATAGCCCCCTCCCCTGGGGCTCCGCCACCCAGTTGGCTTCCTCGGTCTCCCCGTTCCTCGTGCTTCCTCCAACATCACTCATTTCTCGCTCTCCCCAAGCCCCTTAGACGGTGCTCACAAGGTTCCATGGAGCAAATACACTGCCTCATCGTCGGCTGTGTGCGTGCTTGCCTAGGGTTCCTCCAGATGGGGGCAGTGTGCATTTCTGAGACGCACTTCAGACACACCGAAGAGCCCAACACTGATGGACAAACACGTGGTCCGACTGACTGAACGAACAAATGAATGAGTGGCCTTGAAGTACCTTCAGACAGGCCCAGTTCAGGGCCTGGCTTGACCCTTTGCTACTTACAGAAGCTTGGCATCTCTGAACCCATTTCCTGAGACCACCTCCACATGCGACAGGTGCGCGCATCGGTCACGTAATTATGTAAATCGGAGAACATAATGACTGGCCGATAAATTTTGACTGTCCCCACCCAAGCCACCAATCCCTGGACTGCAAACTTCCAAATGCCTTCAAGTAAAAAAATTTTCTCATTTAAACTGAACCAGGAGCCAAAGTTATTACAGCAGGAGAAAACTGAAGAAAAGCATGCGTGTTGAAAATGTTCGATACCCCCAAGGCTCTCAATCAGCACTTCCTGGCTGACGAACACATTGTCAGAGTGGAAAAATGACACAGGTGGGAAGAGATGAATGACCTCATGAAGACGGCATTAAAGAGCTGTGGAATCAGCACAGGACAATGATTGTACTTCACATGTACTTTATATCTGTATGTACGTATTTATTTTTATTTTTAGGGAGAGGGGACCTGGCCCACAACCCAGGCATGTGCCCTGACCGGGAATCAAACCAGCAATCTTTCAGTTTGCAGGCCGGCACTAAATTCACTGAACCACACCAGTCAGGGAGCCTTTTTAAAAGCATTAGTAAAGGCAACTAGAAATCATGTGGAAGAAGAAAATCAGGGTTTTATGAACACCTAAAGGCACAGTCCCCAAAATGCTGCCCCTTACTGGTAAAAATGAGAAAGTGGAAGCAAGTGTGTCTCATGTGTCCACGACATTGTTGTCACTTCTTGCCACATGACACAAGGAGCAGGAGATCTAGCTCCCAGGACCGAAGCGCTTGCTAGGACTCTTCTTAAGGCACCAGTGCTCCAAGGTCATGTCCACCAAGCAAGTGCTTAGGGAGCTTTATGAATATCGGTGCCCTGCTGGGCTCCGGGAGGCTGAGACAGGCAGCTCCTGATTTTTGTGCTCAGGAGGAGAGGTCGACCTGTAATAAATCCTTGCAGGTAGACAGTGTGACTGGCTGACCTTGAGGTCTGCAGAGGACATGCTGTAGCACAAAGGACGATATGGTCTATTGAACCTGAAGCATTAGGAGAATTTTTCTCAGAGGCAGTAACAACTGAGCTGAACCTTAAAAGATTAGACACTTGAGCCCTGGCTGATGTGGCTCAGTGGACTGAGCACTGGCCTGAGAACCAAAAGGTCACCGGTTCGATTCCCAGTCAGGGCACATGCCTGGGTTGCAGGCCAGGTCCCAAATAGGGGGTGCATGAGGGGCAACAACACACTGATGTTTCTCTCTCTTCCTCCCTTCTCCTCCAAAATAAATAAGTCTTAAAAAAATAAAAAGATAAGGCACTTGCCACACCAGGGTGAGGATGTGAGCAGCAGAACCTCTGGGACAAAGGCCCCGAGTCCAAACAAAGGGGTGAAGTCAGGGAACCGTGGGCAGTTCCTAAGAACTGGGATATTCATCAGTCACACATAATGTGTGTAGATCAGGCATACCTACATATGTATAATTTAATACATAATACATACATGTATAACTCTCCTTGTGAAATCGACAGCAAATAATTACTTCCGTCTCATCAGGGCATGTCCCATGAACTTATGGGACATGAACCCCTCTACTCCATGAGATCACTGGGCTCACCTAACATTTTTAAGTTAAACGCCTGGAGTTTCTACTGGTGACGGGTGACGACACGGCCCGCGGTCATCAATGCCTTGCTCCTCACAGGTTCCTGAAGCTCTGTGAGACGGGCCACCACAGCTGCAAAGGTCCTGAGGTGGGACAGAGGGGAAGGAGGCTGAGGGACAGAGACACCACATCCCAGCATGGGCTCTGCAGTGACCTGAAAAACCCCCCACATCCTGGAGAAATAAATATTTTCTAACTGTCAGAAACATGGTCTGTATTCCACAATAGAAAGAAAGAGAGTTTTCCATCCAGATCAAACATAAAAACAAAGGCATACCAGTCTGTGGGAAGAACACACGCCGGGGTATCACAACACGACAGAGTATTTTATTCACGCCCCCGCAGGCATCACGTGATGACTTCAGTGTGCTTGCCCCCTGAACCTGAACCTGAGATAAGGGGGGATGGTGAGGGCAGAAAACGGAGGAAGTATCGTGGTGCTGTTCCAAGTACTGCTTCCTAGGGTCATCCAAATGGCCCTGTGGTCGCATTGAAATCGACATTGCAAAATGCCATCTACCCAATTTCACATCCTCTGCCTGCCACCAAATACTTATTGGACCTTCCCCAAGGCCACATCATTTCTCTGGGCTCCTCATCCCTCTCCTGTAAAGAAAACCGGGACCAGATCACCGCCAAAGCCAGTTCCTGTCCAACAGTTTATAACCCTGACTTCCTTTTTCACCCCACATCTGGTTACCCCAAGCCTCTATCTGTCCTAACAAGGAATCAGCCCAGGCAGCAGAAATCAAACGCCTAGTCCCAAAGGTACAGGGGTGGATTCCTGGTCCAAACAGCGCAGCTCAGTGGAAATGCCCCGCTAGGTTTCTCTGGCCAATGTCTTGGCCCCCGCTGTGGGCAAATATACGCTGAATATAAAGCAGCAAGACAATGACTGCTGCTCCCAAAGTGGTAACTTGAAAATCAGGCTTGCCCTTGCCCTCTGTGGTTTCATTTCCTGCCCGGAAACCGAGCGAGGTGCTGCAGGTGGGCCCGAGATGACAAACATCTCTGAGACAGGCTCTTGTTCAGCATGGTTTCCTCTGCTCTGAGATGCTGGGAAACACTCCAAGGCCCCTTCTCTGTGTGGGGTCAGGCAGAGAGCCCTTCACCTTGGATGTTCCGCTTCCGGATGAAATGAGTGTGACATGTATGCAGCCTGGCGTTTCGGTGTTAGGTGGAGCCCTGCTGGGGGTGGTTTCCAGTCTCAGTGGACCTGGTGGGTAGGAAAAGAAGAGCAGCCCCCAAGGACCACCCAGGGAGAGCCCACACCCAGCACAGCGACACTGAGGCAGACTTCTGCCGAGGCAGTGCGTGCTGTCTAGTTAAGCTGTACTTGAGTGCATGGGTGATAAAGCCAAAGACTGGGGTTCAAGTTCCATCCCCACCCCTAACTGCCTCAGCTTCCTCCTCCATAAAATGATGCTAATCGTACACTCTAATGATAAGGGCCGTTGTGAGGACTAAAGAAGATGACGGATGTAACGCAATAAGGTGCAGTAGCCAGCGCACAGCAGGGCGCCGAGTCACACCTGAACCTGAGCCCAAAGGAACTATCAACAGTACAGAGCCTGTCTCTGTGTCAAATCTTGATTATTTGTTCATTGTGATTTTTTTTGCATTTCTCCATCTAAAAAAATATTGCCCTAAAGAATTACTCCTCTTGATGACAAAGGGTCTTGTGGGCACCCCCCAAAATCCTGCATCGTCGCCTAAGAACCCAGCAAATGTCACCATCGTCACGCCGCAGCTTATTCAGGGCCATATTGTGACATATGTCTTTTATCCCTGACACAGCGGAGGGAGTGAGATGTGAGTAAGCCCAGGTCCCAGGACTGACCACTCCACTGTTCATCGACTGTGTCCTGCATGTGAAGGTTTTGTTTCATGATCCTTGGGGGGAGGGATGACACCTGGCACTTATCCCAGGCCATGTCTGGCACAAGGTTGGGGGCACGGAATCAAAGAACTCATAGGGACCTTGAGTTCATCTAATCCCACCTGTTCGCCTTACAGATGAATTATCTGGTACCCAGAGAGGTTGTGTGATGTAGCCAGACCAATCAGTGACGATGCTAGAAGAATCAGGTCTCCTGGACTCTTTTCCCCCAGTACTTTTTCATTTTCCTTTGTCTCACCATCCCCTATAGCACCAAGCATGGAGTTCCGCACGTAGGAAAAATTCAACATGATGCAGATTATTGGTTTCTGAACCATGGGAAAGGCGTGCGGGCATTAACGACCTCTTCACAGCTCCTGGCTCAGTGCGTGCAGTGGTTTCAAAGACACTGAGTTAGACCACTCTGTCTTGAGGCCCAGCTTTCCTGCATCCTGGCTCTCTGACCCTGGATGAAATCAAGTTTCTTAGTTTAATTTTCCTCAGCCGATACACGAACACAATAAGGGTACTTACACACAGGATTGTGAAAAATTACACAAAACAAAAACATTTCAAAAGTATGGCAGATTTCCTAACACAGAGCTAATGCTCCACAAATATCAGCAATTATGGCTGTTCTAAAAGTAAGCTCCAAGCCCTGGCTGGTGTGGCTCAGTGGACTGGGTGCTGGACTGCGAGCGGAAGGGTCACTGGTTCGATTCCCAGTCAGGGCACATGCCTGGGTTGCAGGCCAGGTCGCCAGTAGGTGGCGTGTGAGAGGCAGTCACACACTGATGTTTCTCTCCCTCTCTCTTTCCCTTCCTTTCGCTCTAAAAAATAAATAAAATCTTTTTTAAATAAATAAGTAGAAGTAAGCCCCAAGAGTTATGTGGGCCCCCAGGGCAGATGGACACAGTTCCACTCGTGGCTGAGCCACACACCCACCTTGTTGCATTATGGTGGGTAGAGCTGGGGAATGAGGAGCTAAAACATCGACCAAGCACTTCTTATTTTGCTATATCTACTCCATGAAGCCTCATAAATAACTCTAATATCCAATATATTCTGGGGGGACCTCAGTTCCATATGGCAATGAAAGGGACCACCCCACACACACGCCAGCTGCCCGGCTCCTGACACCGTGCAGATTTCTGAAGGCACCAGGAGCCCACGCCAACAGACCGTACAAAGGGACCTGTCACAGACTCCAGAATGCCTCACTAGAATTCCATTTTCAGTTCCATTTCAAGAGAAAACAAACTACATTAGTAAGGATGCCCAGTCGATCAGCAGAGGCCCAGACAAATATAAGAAAACAGGCTGTGACTCGGAACAGTGCCGGCATGAGCCTGGTTCTGGAATGTGGAATGAGTCGCTCACTGGGATTCTCCTTTGCGCTCGGCACAGGGCAAGACTGAGCCTGCGCTTAGCTGGCTCCAGGGGAAGGCGGGAGGCGGCGGGCCCGGTGCGTGTCCTGCTCTTCAGCACTTACACCGTGTGGGGAAGAAACAGACTTGGATAGCCGGCACTTCTGGCCAAAAATTGTGCATTTTTGCAGTATCTTTATTCCAAAATTCTCCAACCACTTCAGTTTGTCCGTCATTATTAGCCTCTCCTAGGAGCAAACGAGAGTTCACTGAGGCCAGACAACTCTCAGGAGCAGTGAAGAGTCGAAGCACTGTGGTAAGAAAAAGGAGGGAAAATACAAAACGGTTCTTCATCCTGGGAAAGCCGTTCGTCGGCAGTATGAAAGCTCTCTTACGAGTCACTGTTTCCCGGAACGATGTGGTCTCCTCAATTAGATCCCAACACAGGGAAATAAAGGAACGGCCCTTCGTGGCCCCCTGGCAACGCCCAGAGAGTTCAGGGTTCAGTTTCTAGTCGAACACCAAGGCTAACTTCTCCATTTTGACAAAGGCCCCATAGTTATAAGACGCTAACGTGTGGGAAAGATGAGTGGAAAATAGATTGGCTGTCTGTGTTTACCTCCGTAACTTTTCTAGAAATCCAAAATTATCCCAGGGTTTGTTTTTAAAATATTAAAAAATAATAATAAATCAAGATATATTTACCAAAGAACCTTGGCTGGTGGGAAGGGTGAGGATTATTTTTTCTCCCAGTGAAAAGTACATGAAAAGGACACCCCCCCCCCAGCCTTTTGCCAGAGACCACTGCTTGTCTCCCCCCAGTGACATGGGGAGGGGACGTGTGGGGAGGTAAAGGGAACCAGGGGCCAAAGGCTTGGGCTCTCCAGGTGTAAAGTGGAGATGGTGACATCCCCCACAAGCCGTCCTGAGGGGAATCAAGGTCACTGTGGACGGACAGCACTAGACACACGTCAGGAGCCAGGTGTGGGCATTTCCCTCCCTCCTTCTTGGAACATCCTGGACGCCAGCTCCTGCAGCCCCTTGGGGAAGCTGATGGGTGGTCAGAGGGACAGCCCCTCCACCTCAGCCAGCCCCTCCGTCTCGGCCAGTCAGGCTCCTTGGACTCCTGGGCCCCCGAGCACCTGCTGGATGGCTCAGCACCCAGACAGCCAGCTGTGGCCTCTCAGCCCCACTTCCACAGTGCGCCGTGCACTCTGCTGGGCTCCGGCCATGCCCTCTGGTGGCAGCAAAGTCCTTGCACTGCTGTTAAAGAACAGCCCACCCATCCCTCAGAGGGGACAGGCAGACAGAAAAACCTGTCACTGACTTACGGATTTACTCCTCAGTAAAAGTGAGAGGAAGAGACTGAGCCATGAGCTGGGGCCATCTGTGCCCCAGCGTGGCCCTGCGCCACCCCACACGGTGACTCATTTCTGGAGCAAACTCGGCTCCCCTTGGCTTGGCCCAATTTTACTGTGTCCATCCTCACTCACGGTCTTTTGCTTCAAGAAAACTCTTCGGTTAACTAGAACCTTGTCACCGTGGGACTGTGCAGACCTCACCCACCCTTCCTGGCACTGTCTGTCCTGCAGATGGAGGACATTTGGTGAAAGTCCCAAGTTTTTATGTCCTATGTCCATAGCTTGTGGATTTTCTTACATGCTGCCCTGTTGGTCCAGGAAACTATTCACGTCTCAGAAATTGGAAGTACTGGTTCTGTATTCTCTCCCAGCTCATGGGAGAGAATAAGGGCGGCCATATTCTCTCACTGACATAGGGTGACCTAAGGGTGGTCATATGCTCTTCCAGCTCATGGGCTTTCTCCAGAGGTGGTGAGGATACCCACAGGGACTGCGGGCACAGACAAGGACATTCCTCATGCCTCTTGGCCACCTAGTATCTGAACCCCTTTCCAATGTTTGGGGAGCCCCTCTCCCTGTGAGGCAGAGCTGGTCTCCCTCTGGGGGCACTAGCAATGACAGATTTGCTTACTAGTTGCCCTTGCAGCTGGACGGCTGGCCATGACCTAGGCTGCCCCGACCAGAGGCTCCCAGTCCAGACTCAAATTGGAAACTAGTCATGCAAGAACACAGGAGCCCCAGAGAATCCATTCTGGCAATGGAGACCACTCCATCCAGCTTACTGACATACCAATGGGGACGGATTCAGGGGCAGTCCCCAGTTTTCGCCGCCCGCACGGTATGGGGCCAGTATCTGTGCTCACCAGGCCAGTTCTCCGGCACAGCTGAAGGAAGGCCAAGCTAGGCCCTTTGACCTTTCTGGAAAGTCTGGGAGCCCAGGGCCACTTCAGCTGTGGTCTCCCAGGTCTTTGGCTCAGCATGGTCCTGTACTCGGTTTAAATGCTCTGTTGCCCATCTTCCAGTTCTCCATATTTTTGACCAGGAGAGCTCACAATTTCAGTTTGTGCAGGGCAAATTGTGTAGCCAATCCTGCTGTGAGCTTGACACTAAGCTTAAGGAATTCTTAACCTTTGTGTGTTGTGGAACCTTTTGGAGTCTAGTGAGACCTCTGTTGTTTTTTATTATTATTTTTTAATCCCCACCTGAGGATGTGTTTATTGATTTTAGAAAGAGGAATGGGCAGAGGGAGAGGGACAAGAAAGAAAGGGAGAAACAGAGAAATATCAATGGGAGAGAAACATCGATCGGTTGCCTCTATATGCACCCTGACCAGGGACTGAACCCACAACCTAGGTACGTGCCCTGACCGGTAATCGAACCCACAATCTTTTGGTTAAAGGACGACGCTCCAACCAACTGAGCAATCCCACCAGGGATGGTGAAACCTTTGAAGCATATAAAGAATGTTTTTAAATGCACAAAACAAAATACATAAGAAGCCAATTATATTAAAATAGAGTTAAAGTATTTTTGTACATATACGATAGCAAAGTGTATTTATTAGTGCATTAAATAAATCCATTAGCAGATCTAACAATTGCTGTTACCCAGTAGTAGTGAGCACTGTACAAATATTTTGGAATGTCTGCGACAACTGAAATGTAAGTTGAAAACACCTATGATTTCTAAGGGTAATAAAGTCGCAGGTTCCTGGTTTGCTGCCTACGTTAATAACTCATGAAAATGTTAAATTCAGGGGACTATTTTTTAAAAAGTGATCCATCCAAGTCCCAGAGCCCCTACATTCTAGTTAAAATTTAATTTTAATTTAATTTTAAAACTAAATTAATTAAAATTTAACTTAACAGAGTTCCTTTTCTGCTTCAGTCAGTCAAAGCCATTATTTTGCTGATTAGAGCAGAGACGCCTGCAGGACCGCAGGACCCGCTGTGGCCCGGGTTCCAGGGAAGTTCGCTCACTATGCCTGGGTTCTCCACAGAAAACAGGCGAACGCCACAGTCACGGAGGCCCCGGATGCGTCGAACCATATTCAACACAGCTCCGCTCTTGGCTGTTAGCACCTTCCAGGAGAAAGTGTCAATGGTGACACTCCAGGATGCTGTCTGGAGTGTACGCGGTTGAAACCAGGGCTCCACATGGCCGGGCGGGCGGAGAGCCCTTCCCGCGGGGATGAGGCTCTACATTATGAGAAGGAGACGAGACCCAGCGGGGTAACCACCACTCCAAAGTCCCGCACAGCAGGCTGGCAGAGGGCAAAGAGCCCCGCTTCCTGATTTCCCAAACCCTGATTTGGGGGGGGGGTGCCAGCCTGGGTGCCCCTCCGGGCAGTTGGCTTCCTGCAGATCTGAAAGGAAACATGATCCCCCTCCCACACCTCCTTCAGGAGAAAGGACTCAAATGGTCTTCAAGGCAGAGGAGTACCTCTCTCTCGGGCACATTGGAGAGGCCTGGGTTTGTTTAGCCAAAACAGAAAACAATCTTTTTGCAGTTATCTTGACCTTTTCAACGTTGATTCGTACCCACGATGACACTCAAGTTCTGGGTGTGTATGGCACTAAACCTATGGTACAGATGAAGAAACTGAGGTCAGAGAGACTATGACTTGCTCAAGGTCACGGAGCAAGAAGAAACACCCAGATTTCTCACGTTCCACCCCAGGGTCACACCTCTGCCCATGCCTCTCCCCCGAGCAGACCAAAACAGAAGGGGAAGTCCATTCGTGCCGATCACCTGAAAACCAAGAGGACCACAGCCCCGAGTTAGGACACCAGGTGAGGAGAGGCTCAAAAAGGAACACAAATCATTGAATTTTCTGGCCCTTCAAGAGGCTTTGATGTGAGCCCCCAGCACAGGAGAGAATCCGCTTGGCGGGTGACCCGGGTCCCACTCAAGACAACAGCGACAGCAGGAAAAGGGCTTCAAGAACATAAAAATAAACAAACTTGCTATTTTTAGCAGGGCTGCAGCTGGGAGAGCCTCCTTATTTGCCGTTTAGCTGCGGTATTCTGGAGGAGGAGGGGTCAGGGTGGAGGGGTGGGGACCGGACGACCAGGGGCAGTCACACCAAAAGCCAGATTTTCCGTGGCTGAAGCTAATTGCATGCAGGCCGCAGAAACAAGGGCCAGCCTGGAAACCTCCAAAAGCTGCAGGTCTGGAAAAACTGGACAGTGTCCACCAGGAAGCTGGCCCATGACTGGGCTCTTTTCTGGCCATATATAGAAATAAAGATTCCTTCATCCGCACAGCTTCTGAGTTACTAACAACTGTGGGACTCCGTCAGAGGAAAGGAAGATAAGCTTGTAGACGGGAGCTTTTCCCTCTGAACTCAGGCTGTGGTTGGAACCTGTGTGAACCCCCCAGGAACTTGGAGGCAGCATCTGGCAGGCTGCGACCCTGGGGCGAGACACCCCCAACTACAACCTGAGCCGGCAGCATTTTTGCCCACCAGGCCCTTGCCGCCACGGCTGGCAACATCAGGACCTTGAGGAAGGAAAAGCCAAATGCTGGAGGTGGGGAGTCCTAGGGGCGGTGGTCCCTCCCTTCTCTTGGTCTGGGACAGGATTGGACACTGGGAGAAGGAGGTTCCAGAAAGGTCCTGTTCTTAGAAATGTCACAGCAGCTTTAGGAAAAGCACACACCCAATCCGGTTTCAGAAGGGCCTCCTGGACTGCGCTCAGGCCGCACACCCTGACCAGGTGCCACCTTTGATTATGTTCTTTTCCCCTCTCGTGTCCTTTTACGTGCGTAGTCCCAAACACACGTTCGGTTCTCTGTGAGGGCCCAGCAGTGCAGCGCCGAAAGCAGTTTGAGGAAGGAGGGAACCTGGCACTTCGGGCACTCACAGGGGTAAGTGCCACGGGAGGGGCGCTGCGCCTCCCACACCCTGACATGGCCTCCGTCAGCGTGTGCCAAGAGACTCACCACGGTCCTGCTCACACCAAGCTTCCAGCCCCACATGCCAAGAACAGAAACAGCTGAATTCATTATAGTGGGGCAGGCAGAGTCCAGCAGGGGGGGATAGGAGGGGCCAGGTGCCGCCTTAATTTGGGGGAGTCAGGAGATGCTTTCTGAGAAGATGGTGGCTGACTGGAGGCAGCCAGGCAGACAGAGGCTGGAGAGGGAAGTTTCTCTTCCAACGCTCCCAGGGAAGGCCCGCTCTCAAATGACACATGGCAAAAGAACACAGCAGCGCTAACCTACATCAGTGCTTAACCCCAGCGCCTCGAAGACCTTCTATCTCTGCCTCCCAATGCCATTTCCCCTGTTACCCAGTAACGTGCCCTGAACAAACCAGCTGCTGTTGAATTGTGAGATTTTTTTAAAAGGCAGTATGGGAAGCTAGTGGAATGTGGATGTTTGCATCTCCAACGTCTGACCAGGTAGGGGTAAACCTCCAGGGCGTCCCAGTCAGGTGGCCGTCCCCCTCCTGAGGAGGGGGGAATTGCTCCAGTGATGGAGAGCTCCCCACTGCGGTTAGTGAGCAAGTGAAGGAGTTTTAAAGGCAGGAGTTAGGGAGGCAGTGATCTCCTACCCGACGGGAATTTCTGACTCCAATCTCCAGGTCTCTCCAAACTCCCATAAATCTTGCAAAAATCCCCCAGATTAACTTTCCTCCAGAGTCAGTCAGTCCACTGTTCAAAATGACCGACACACACAGTCTTCTAATCTCAGCTAAAAGACTAGAGTCACCCAGACCGAAACGCAGCATCGGTGGTCTTTAATCAGCGTGCATGAATGACACGCTGTTTTTCTCCTTCATGTTTTGAGTCTTTCCTTGGTTTTCTACAGGAGAGAGAAAGTGAAAGAGAAAAAGAGAAAAGTGTGTGTGTGAGAGAGAGAGAAACAGAGAGGAACCGGGAGAGTAAAAGAGAGAGAGAGAGAGGATAATCAAATAATTAGTGTTACCGACACAAAAGTTCCAGCATGTTCATTTCCTCTCTACCCCTTCGTGTGCACTGTGTCCAACCTGGAACCTCTTCCCTCTTTCCCTGCCCTTAAACTCTCCTACAGCCCCTACCCCTTGATTCCGGCCAACACACCTCTGTAAGGCAGGATTCCGTGAGCACTCCAGCCCTTACAGTCCTGAAACCCAAAGTACAACACTTACCCCTTTGTCACAAGCCGTTCCCCACTATAGGCTCCTCATCCCCTGAGCCAGCCCCACTCTGGGCTGTGAGTCCACCCAGGACCACAACCCGGCACAAGGCAGAAGTTAGTGCAGATGCTACATGAATGTCTGCTCGGTGGATTAGAGCGCGATTTCGATTCGTTTTGCATGTCATCTGATTGTATGCCTTTGAACTGGGGTGCCCACATCCCTGGAGGTGCATGGACAAGGGTGCCAAGGGTACGCAAAGCCACAGACATTAAATAACGTCTTCCTAAAGCAACCATTTTCCTGCCCTTCAGGGATACTTTGGTGGGAAAGTGTGAGAAGCGCTTTTGTAGCCCACGCTTTTCCAAGTGCAGGAATCCCCTCCAAGACTGACACCCAGACTCTGCTCAAGTCCATCACTTTGGGCTCTGCTTCTGCCACTTGCAGATGCCCGTGGGTATACAGCCCACCCAGAGATGTTCTTGGAGTATATCGTTCATCCTGCGATGTGCATCGGACCGCTGGTCTGGGAGCCAGAACCCCGGGCTCTGGTCCAATTATGCAACAGCTGCGGGCAACCAGCCTGTTCAAACCCCAGCCCCCCATCTACGCTGCTCTCTCAATAATAAGGTTGCGTCCAGTGAAATAACACATGTGAAACGTCTTTGTCAACTGAAAATCACGCGTAAGCTCCAGGTATCATTCCTGTTGCCCTTATTGTCCCAGAATCAGCTCATTCGACTTTTCGGCATGGACGTGGTGGCTGCCTCCTAGGCCTGTCCCGGTGAATGAGGTGGAGCTCTGCAGCGACAAAGTTCCGGGTGGAGCTCTCAGGTAAGCGCCGCCAGACTTAGAATCTTATCTCAGGTTTCCTGTGGCGCTGGGAACGTACCTGGGCTAAATAAACGTGCTTCTCACCAAGCGTTGGAATCCCTGCCTTCCGTGTACCAGATCTGTGACTCATTTAAAAATCCCCCAACCCTCAGGCTCCTCGCCTGCTAGGTTGGTGTAGCGGCGTCTCGGAGTGTGGACAGAGGTTTCAAGGCCGACGCTTGGCACAGTGCCGGTGGCCTCATGAAAAGCACTAAGTCCATGGCAGTCGAAAATGGAAGGAGAGGTGCACGGAGCTCTGCAACTGCAGGCTATTCCATTACGTTACCTTTACGTCGGTCCTTCCTCGAACCTGTTATGCAAGAGCCAGCCTAAGGCGAGGCGCTCGTTCAGTGTTCTGAGTCACTGAAGTAATCCAGGAGGCGCATTTTAAAAGCTCGGTTACTTTGCTGGCGGTCCAGGCAAGAGGAACAAACTGTCACAAAAACCGCCTCCAGAATGAGACAGTGCAGGGCAGGGCCGGCTGGGGGCTCCCAGGCGGCTCCCGGGTGTAGGGACAAGCAAGGCTTCGCCCGGTGTCTACAGATGCCAGAAGCCCACGCAGGTACTCCCTCCATAAATCCGTAGGTAAGCCATCACCCAGAGGACAGCAGGAGACACGGGGCCACAGAGAGAGGAGCGAGGACTCTAGGGGGCTTCCTCCTGGCAGAACGAGGGGACCCAGAGGCCTGCTGTTTACACTCCAGCAAAGCCACAACTCAGTGCCCCCAGAGGATGCCTAACAGCAGGACTGGCCAGTTCACAGGGGCAGTGCCGTAAAATAGCCTTCAGGACACAACTCGGGGGGGGGGGTGCTGAGTGACGGAAACAACAAGAAAACTGAGCCCTTTCATGCCCCAGGGGTCTGACCAAGCCAGCACCCCGACTCACACACCAGCCCCATGACCGGAAAGGGAGAGCCATCACGAGAACCCCCAGTGGCGCTCGGGAACACACAGAGCAGAGGGACACGGGTGTGCAGGGGGGCACGTGGGTTATCAGAGGAGACACCCCAGAGTTCCCAACACTCCCCCCAGGGCCAAGATTTGGGGCTACCGCCATAAAAGTAACCTTCTTCCCGGCATCCTGGACGAAGCCCCGAAGGCGTTCGGAAGTTGCCTTAAACAGAGCTCCCAAGGTGAGTGCATTGTCTCGGCTCTTCCCAGAGGAGCGCTCATAACTGGAGTAATTTATGTCAGGGTTTGACAGGTCAGCAGGGGAGGTCTGAACAGAAACCGAATTGAGAGGGATAAATGTAATAGCTGGTATGAAAACAAGCTCTCAGAATCTGTGTAGACGTCCAAAGCCAGAATGAAAAAGCGGTGCCTTTGTGGAGGGCTGTGAGGGGCGGCCCTGGAGGTGGGGGATAGTCATTGAGGAAATATTTCCCTAGAATGATTACAATTAAGCTGGAAAACGCAGTCTTCTTTGAGTAACCTGCTAAAACTGAGTGCACATGAGACTGAAACAAAACGCGTTTGCAAACAGTACTTGGCGAGGGTGTAAAGAACAAGGTTTTGCTGCCATTGTGAGCAAAGACTCAGGGAGGTGGTGCTGGTGTTGCCAACCAGCTCAAGTCCAAGGTTGATGGCAGCCAGAGCTCCTGTCCCCAACACCCCCACGGACACCCAGTGTAAGGACTGTGAGGCCACCCTGAACTCCCGCCCTCAGCTTCCTGCAGCCTCCCCACGGCTCTGCCATGGACACGTCTGTCCAAACGGTTCTGGAATCCACTTCCAGCGCCAGCCTGAGCCACCTCCGCACGGTGATCCGTTCCGTAAATTCATTACCTGCTGCGTGGTGTAGTATTTCTGCCAACATGCCCTGAACTTGCCTCCCTTGTGGCTCCAAGACGACGCTGCTCCCTGGTAGGATGCGATGAACAAGTCCGGGCTCATCTCACCGACACCACTGACGGGCTGATGGCTTCCCAACAGCCTGCGCCTTGTCCACAGCACTGCCCACGTCCAGGTGCCCCTCAGGGCGCCAAGGACCCTCAGTGGCCCACTTACCCTTCTAGACTATTGCCCAGGTGTCAAAGGACACACTGCACCCTAGTTTTTAGGGGAGAGTAAAATAACGGGAGATCCTGCCCATTGGGGGGCAGCACCGTCCTGGGTGCACGAGCAGTAACTTCCCCACACCTTCTACACCCAGAGGATTTGCAGACTGGTGGGAAAGAGTCTGCAGGCAGCGCGAGGTGGATGGGGGGGTGCTGCCCCACGGCGTGAACCACCTGTCTGCAGTGAGGCGCGGCCAGGAGAAAAGCAAGTGCAGCCAGTCCTGGCCTCCACGGCAGCTGCGTCCTGGGCCAGGTGCCCCCTTGGCTTCCACGGCTCTGAGAGGCAGGGCAACACTGAAACCAGGCCTCGGCAGGTGCTAGCAGTGGGTGGTCCCTCAAATTACACCAGTCCGCTTCTTTAAAAAAGAAGGATGTTAACGCTCTGTTGCGCTCCATTTAGAGCCTGCTGACTTCTTGACCACCTTCAAATAGCTTTACCAAAAAAAAAAAAAAGCCCTCATGAGCATGCAGCAAAACGTCCCAGCCCTGTGGCTGCCCCGGGGCCATCCATGAGCTGATCACAATTGGGATTTCACTGCCCGGAGAAGGAAACAGCCGGTGGGGGCTCTGGCCTGCCTTTCCACGAGGGGCGCCCCGTCGTCCCAGAGCGAGAACACCCGGGCTGGACACCTGCCCCCTCCTTCTGCCAGGGCGGCCTCTTCCCAGGGCCGCCCGACCCTCGCCTCTCTGCGGCCCCGGGCAGTGCACTGCGAGCCGCCCCGCCGGCATCTCGCTCGCCCGTGACTCACCGGTTTCTCTCTCCTCACTCTGTCCCACACAGCACAAAGCTGCCACCTCACAGGATGGCCTCTGGTTTTCTCTCTGCCATCGACCGTCATGTCCGAGAAGCCCTGTATTCGAGTCGCTTGCCTCAGTTTCTCTCAGCTAGCTTCCTCCTGTTTTCTCTTAAAAACCGCTCTAAGGAATTGTCACTCAGGCCACAGCCAGTCTGTAACATTGGGTTCTACTGGGTTGGCCAAAATGTTCGGTTCTTTTCGTATGATGGCTCCAGGAGTGCTTAGCTTTTTCCACTTCCTTCGAAACAATTTTGTTAGATTGCATTGTGACAGCTGTGCTATCAGCGTGCACTTAAAAAAAAATCAAAACCAGTGAATTTTTGTGTAGCCATTTTAATATTGAAGATGGAAGAAAATTTTTTTGCATATTATGCTTCATTATTTCAAGAAAGGTAAAAATGCAACCAGAACAAACAAAAGATTCATGAGGTGTATGGAGAAGGTGCTATCACTGAATGAACATGTTAAAAGTGGTTTGCTACCCCAGCCCGTGTGGCTCAGTGGATTCAGTGCTGGCCTGAGAACCAAAGGGTCACTGGTTCAATCCCCAGTCCGGGCTCATGCCTGGGTTGCAGGCCCGGTCCCCAGTTGGGGGTTTGTGAGAGAGACAACTGTTCCATGTATCTCTCGCACATGGGTGTCCCTCCCTCTTTCTCCCTCCCTCTTTCTCCCTCCCTTTCCCTCTAAAAGTAAACAAATAAAATCTTTTTTAAAGAAAAAGTGGTTGGCAAAGTTTTTTGCTGGAGCTTTCTCGCCGGATGATGCTGTACGGTCAGGTGGACCGGCTGAACTTGACAGTGATCATACCGAGACACGGAGGACAGTTAGCATTAACCCACGAGGGAGAGAGCCAACAAACTCAGATTATCCGAATCAATGAAGTTATTGGTGAAAGTGAAAAATGTGCCCTTTATTTTACGGGAAAAAATCACATGGACTTTTTGGCCACCCCAGCAGACTTCCAGGCAAGTATTGTCTGTAGCTTGTCCCGACCAGGCCTCAGGCCAGGCCTAGACGCCACCCCTCTCTGGAGCGGGGTCCCTGTCCTGGAGGCGAGTCCCTCCTCTATGTGTTGACAGAGTGGTCTGGGGATGGACCAGGGTGGGAAACACTTGGACTCAGAGCCAGCTCCCCCTCTGAGGAGCTCTGTGACTTTGAGGAAGGTACTTAACTTCTCTGAACCTCAGCCTCCTTGTCCATAACACTGCCTCTCACAACTGTGCTGTGAAACATGGAACGGCACGTTACGCGTCAAGCTCCGGGTCCGGTGTCCTTCCTCAACACGGAAGGACATGCCTGTCCCTTCCCCACTTGCATGCCAGCACTGAAGGCCCCCTGCCAGCACCACACACCTGTCCACCACCATTCTCGGAGCCCCTGCCCTCTGCCTTCCAGCTCCCAGCATGGGAGGGGCCAGGTTTACCTGGCAGACCACTTATCCCCAGTGAGATGGAGCTTCTTTCCATCTGGAAACACAGGTGCTGAGGAAGTCCTCTCTCCCTGCCCCCCACCTGCCAATGCCCGATGGCCCACCTGCTCCTGGGGCCCACCTGCCCTGGGCCCACTTCCCTTCCTCTTGTTCCAAACCAGCCTGAATGCACGCGCCTGGATTTCTCGGAAGAGAGCCTCATCTAATCTCCTTCCAGTGTAAGAAAACCTTTTCCCCCTGTTTTCCTTAATCATTCTTGGCAGCTGCACCAGAGGGCTGGGCGACCTCCTAGGCCTTTCCACTCAGACACATTCGGTTCCTCCTGCAGGTACAGAAAGGGGTCCCCTGTCCCTGAGGAGGAATAGTTGGCTCATTCTAATGCTAACCAGTCATGCTAATGGTAATGTGCGGAGGCCAAAAGACCCATCTCTCCAACACAGTGGGAGGGGTGCCAGACCTGTCTTAGCCCCTGGCACGTGGGCAACCTGGTGAACACCAGCAAGTGGGCAGTATCCCCTGCCCATGTCCTAGAAGGGCTCCCAGGAGACACGACTCTCAGGAGGCCCATCCGGGTCCAGGTCTTTGCATCACCCCCTCTTTCCCCCCCACCCCCCCCACCCCCCCGCCCACCCATGGAGACCATCAATAAACTCCCTACCCTGAGTCATCCGGGCTTTCTGTCCCGAGTCCTGCACCCCACATTTTGTTTTCCAGAGTTCTAGGTGCCAGAAACAAGACCCACCAAGGCCTGAGGGAAAGCGGATGGGGGTGGGGGGTCTAAGAAGGAGAGGGAAGGGAAGAAGTCTGAGAGATTCCAGAAGGTAATTTGCCCGTCCGCCTGCGCTGACAGCTCCCTCCCGGTGCAGCGTCCCTCAATGCCTGCAGGGAGTGGCAGACTTTCAGAGGCGCTGCGGTGCGCACAATAGTCGACTAGGGGAGCCAGTCATTTCTGTCTGTCCAAATGAGGCACTGGGGGGCCTCACCCAGTCTGCCCCAGGGCCTCGCTCTCCAAGGCCTCCCACCCCCTTCCCGAGCAGGTCTCAGGTGCCTGAGAACTTTCCAGCTGGGAAAGCGCCGGAGGAGCGGCTCCCCGCCAGGAGGGGCGGCTGTGTCCTGCAGGAGGCGTGTCCCGGACGGAGAGGGCACAGACACGTAACTGCGGGGGCGGGCGGGGCGGGGTGGGGGAAACAGGCGGCAAGCAGGAGGGCGCGGCCGGGCCCAGCGTGTGCGCCCAAGTCCGAGGGCTCCGTGATCCGTGGGCCCCCGTGGGACTCCCCAGGGAGCCCAGGGAGCGGGAGAGTGAGCCCGGCTGATTCAGAAAGTTCAGGCTGTGACATCAGGGCCCGGACGCAGTTGGAGAAAACCTCAAAAATGAGAGGCATTGGCCAGCAGGCGGGCGGGGAAGACAGAGGGCGCCTTTCCCGGCGCAGGTAGGCTCAGGGTGCCCGCTGACCCCGCACCTGACCCCACACCCGGCCCTGCCGGCGGCGGGGACCCACAGGAGCCCCGAAAACGAGCCTGGCCCTGCCTGCACGCCCCGCCCCACGCGAGATCGCCGTGAGCCGGCAGCACCGGAGACCCCTGGGCCGCCGTGCTGGCAGAAGTCCTGCAAGGTGAGTCTCAAGACTTTTCGTGGTGGTTGTGAGTGTGTTTGAATGCACGTTAAGCTGCTCGCTATTTGGAAGGAGACTTCCAGCTCACTTCTTTCCTTAGCAGGATGAGGCCAGCGCCCCAGGGATATTCGAGTAACGGCGAAGGGTGGTTTCTGAGTCGCCCCCTGCCCCTCCGAGGTGTTTCCCTCCTTTGCCCCGGTGCCGGCGGTGCCGGCGTGGGCGCTGGGCGGCTCGGCTTGGGACGGGTGGAGTTCTCCGCCTCCAGTCGCCAACCGCTGCCCGCCCCGTAGGAGCGCTTTGAAAGGGACACAGGGACGCTGTTTGCTACCGAAAACGTTAAGGCCTGAGACCCTCCCAAAAGTTTGGCTGAGATGTTTCTGAATTATTCCAGGTGAAGCCAAATTTTCACCCGGCTGAGAAAGTGGCCAAAGCGAAAACATGGCCTGGAGCCAGGGGTGGAATGGGAACCTGCCTCCTCTTCCCCATTGGCCTGGGGAGCTGCTGGGACGCAGATTGCTTGCGCCTCACTTCTTTGACTCTGAGGTCCACCGGCCGCCCCCCTCCCCCGCCCAGAACGGAGGGCACAGTAAGCCCTGTTGCCCCAGAGTTTTGAAGAGCTTCACGGGGCACATTATGTCATAATAGGTAACTCAGCAACAGCCGTTAGCTGGTGGGGGAACTCCAGTTCTGCTAACCGAAAGGGAAACCAAAGCAGACCGGCATGGCCCTACTTTCACAGAGCGGGCGGCTGCCAGCCCCCAGCCACCTCGCAGGGCTGCTCCCTGGGTTCTGACGAATGAGGAAGGGGAAGGAAAGCCCAACGGAGCAACTGAAAAGCCCCTCCCCACCGAAGCCCTTGGGTTTCCCTGGCCCCACTACGGTTCCTGGGAACCCGATGCGCATTTTAAGCGCCCCTCCTTTGGAAAGTCCGGCTGGAGACTGGGAGAGCCTTGAGTTAGAAGATCTTGAAGTGGCGTTGGTGCATCTTGTCCCTAACCCTATTACAAATGGCTTACAAGGGCCCCCTGAAGAACTCGGCCAGAGTCTTGCCAGGAGGTTGCCGACCTCCTGCTCTGTTGGAGGCAGTGGTGCTGGAAAAGGATTCAGCCCTTCATTCCTTCCGAAATGCTGGCTCCCTGTCTTGCCCCCAGATTCAATTATAGGAAAGAAATGCATTGCCAAACAAATGTTTCTCCAGCCTCCATACTGGGTCCACATTTAGCCTGTGGGGACTAGAGGATGACCTCTGCCCTTTTCCCTGAAGACTAAACCCGAGAGAATAATGAACACTCAGCAGGCGAGGTTGCTGTTTTTATCGAAGAGGGAACCATCCCTCCCACCCATCCATTCATTCAACTGAATGAGTGTACCTACTGGGTGCCACCCAGTAGGTCGACACCCCAGATTTCTTACCCACAATCTGAGAGATGAGGCAGATACACAAACTGCAGCTCAGAGTCATCCATGCCCTAACAGCAGTGGCCCCTGGACACTGGAAGAATCCCAAGAAGGGCAGGATAAACTCCCCCGGGGAAGTACCGTATTTTGCTGTGTATAATGCACACTGTTTTGCCCAAATATTTTGAGGGAAAAACTAGGGTGCACATTATATATGGCAAAGTAC
The DNA here is from genome assembly GCF_014824575.4 of Sturnira hondurensis. Lineage (NCBI taxonomy): Eukaryota > Metazoa > Chordata > Mammalia > Chiroptera > Phyllostomidae > Sturnira > Sturnira hondurensis. The sequence goes on along the minus strand of NW_028094846.1, from coordinate 6,462,028 downwards.
AGAAGGTCAACCCTGCTGAAGTTATGGATGGGTAGGTGTGGGGAGTGAGGAGGAGGTCCCAGGGGAGGGTGTCCAGGCAGAGGAAAGAGTGTATGCAAAGTCAAGGGCAGGTTGGGGGAAATGTAAGTCATGGGGACTGTATTATTGGGTTGGCCAAAAAGTCTGTTTAGTTTTTTCTGTGAAATAGAAGAAACCTTTTTCATTTTCACTAATAACTCGATTGATTTGGACATGTTGAGTATGTCAGCTCTCTCCCACTACTGGCTTCCGGTGGGTAGAGGCCAGGGGCGCTGCTAAACATCTTCCAATGTATAAGACAGTCCCACAGCAAAGAATAATCTGGCCAAAACATCAACAGTACCAAAAAACTTCACAAATCACTTTTGACCATTCAATCAGTCACAGCACCTTCTCCATATGCTGCATAAATCTTTCCTTGGCATTTCAATTGCATTTTTTACCTTTCTTGAAATAATAAAGCATGATATGCTGAAAATGTCCTGTTTTTTTCCATCTTCCAATATTTAAGTGGCTGTACAAAAATTCACTAGTTTTGATAAGTTCTTTTAATGCATGCTGACAGGACAGCGGTCACAATACAATCTAACAAACTGGTTTCGAATGAAGCTGAAGACAACTAAGCACTCCCACAGCCATTGCAGGGAAAAAACGTAATGGGCTTTTTGGCCAACCCAGTACTCCACTAGGAACGGTGAGCTCTCTCCTGTAGCAGGGGGAAGTCACCCTGGGTTGTTAGGCAGGGAAAGGATACGGTCAGATTTGTGTTTGGAGAGACAACTACTGACCAGGGGAAGCGGGTTTGGAGAGACGGGATGCAGAGGTTACGAGAACCTTGAGTAAGATAACGGCAGTGGGATCTGAGGAAAGAGTGGATTTCAGTGTATGTTTAGGACGGAGAATCAAAGCACCTGGTGCCCAGCTGAATGTGGTAATGGAGGAACGAATGGGGGAGAGGATGTGTACACAGTGCTGAGCTGGGGGTCGGGGTGTATTGTGATGTGTGCAGTGGAAATCCCATGAATTGCAGAGGAGAGGGTTTGGGAAGCGGATTGTGGGAGAAGCAGGCAGTGAACAATACAGGCACATTGGTGATGGCTCTTCCCCGGAGAGGTCCAGGCGGAGCTGTGTGGTTGGCAGGGAGCGCTCCGTGCCGGAGCTCAGGGAGAGCTGGAGCCTGCTCCAATGGAACACGAAGGCAGTGTTGAAGGAGCCAAAGAAGCCTCGTGAGACCACGGGCTACTGAGAGAGAGTCTTGGATTTGTCGGGAAAGGCCTACAGAGATTCTTTTCATATACATGCTGGCGTCGAAATGACTCTTTCTAGGTGCCCAAGGCTTTCCCCAGGCCCCTTGCAGGCGATACCTGAGATATTGGAGAGAATCCTGGGTTAAGGGCACACAGGAAGGGCGAGTGGGTTTAACCAAACAAGCCAGTCCCCAGGAATCACGTCCACTGAGAGAAACGAATACTTTAGCTCAACAGTAAGATCTGCCAAGAGCCGCCCAGAACTCACTACACAAGTGTGGGAGAGCCCTGCGGTCATTCAAATAAGAGAATGACTTCCTCAGACTGATTCTAAGCCCCTACAGAGTAGTCCTTTCAGTCTGGCTGCCCCTGCCCAGGTCAGGATCTTATGGGACCCTGGTGTGGAAGGAAAAATAGCCTTGAACTTGGAACTAGATAGATATGGGTTCAATTCTTATCTTGACCCCTGACTGACTTGCCCTTTAACAAGTCTTTGAACCTCTGGATTTCGTTTCTCTTACATTTAAAATGGGGATAATAAGCCCTGGCTGGTGTGGTTCAGTGGATTGAGTGCTGGCCTGCACACCAAAGGGTCACCGGTTGCATTCCCCAGTCAGGGCCCATGCCTGGGTTGCAGGCCAGGCCCCCAGTGGGGGGCCACACAAGAGGCAACCACACATTGATGTTTCTCTTCCTCTCTTAATCCCTTCTGCTCTCTAAAACTAAATAAATAAAATCTTTAAAAAGTTATCTTTAAAAATATTAAAATGGGGATAATTATTACTCGCCAGGGCAATGGTTAAAATCAGGGTCAAGTTGAAGAAGAAAGTACATTGAGCGTGCTGAAGAAATTGTAAGGCTCTATAAGAATGCAAGGGGCTCTGTTACTACTCATCTGGCCTCCAGGAGCCATCGGGTGGACTATGCAGGTGCTGGACCTGGGCAGCGTCCTGGGTCCAGACTTGCAGCTTTTTACCTGCAGGAGATACTTTAAGGCGGTGGCTGTGTCTCCCCGACGGCACACGTCTATTCTGGCTGCTTCTCCTTCTACTCCTCGCCCGCAGCAGCCAGAGCCCCAGAGTGCACAGCACGCCTTACTGGCGCTTAAGCAGGTTCCACACTGCGCAGCAAGGGCTCCCGGGAGCTCGTGGGGCTGAAAGCGGCCAGTCTTTCCTGTGCTGGGCCACAGACCACCCACGGGCCTCCGGGTGTCCCCCGAGGGGATGATTTTTTCTGATCCAAGGTGCTGGTGAAACCAGCAGTGGCCCTGAATTCGAGCATCGATGGATGCCTCTTGCAGGGGTGTTTCTGGGTTTTTTTCCCCTCTGCCCCCAGCTGGGAAGCCTGACCTGTTCTCCACCCCAGTGAAGCTTGACTTTCATGCCAACATCAAAACTTTCAAGTCAACAGACCTCTGATAGCACCAGCTATTGATGAAAAAGGGAAGTAACCACAGACTCAGAGACTTCAAACGGAAAAACACTTGAGCAAGAAGCTGCCCCACCCCTTCACTTCACAGATGAGCAAACGAAGGTTCAGGGGGGCACAGTGTGCGCCCAGGTCAGCAGCTGGTTCAGGGAGGGGCCGGAACGCGAGCTCCCTCTCCCCGGGCTGGGACAGCGGACACCCTAGGGTTTCTCACACCTGGACCTTCCATCCCCCACACACAGACAGGCCCAGGCACAGGGACCGAAATGCTGGCAGGAAGGTAAAATAAAAAGGCTGCCTTCGAAGCTGAATCTTCTCTCAAGTGGCTCCAGGGGACACAGGGAGGGGGGTGGGTTGGTCTTGGAGAATTCCCGAAGAGCCCTGGACAAGGGGAGTGCATCGGGTGCCTCTCCCACCCTTTTGGTTATTTCATGCCACAGGTCCTACAGAGACCTGGGGACGGGTCTGAGTTACCCATCACACGCGGACACACAATTTACAACCTGAAGAGAGGCTGCAAGCGAGTCACAGGAGCTCCGAGACTCATCCCAGTGAGAGAGAGAGAAGGGGCAGAGAGGCCACTTCCCCATCCAAGTGGCAACAGGAAAACCTGCAGCAGATTCTGGGTGGGGCGATTCCCAGGCCCGGATTGAGCAGCCCCAGGCTCCTGACTCGCCCCAGCGTGGGTCTGGGCCACCTCACCAGGCCACCACCTGGGGACATGAGCAGACCTGGTAGTGGCGACTGGACAGGGCAGCCCAGTTCCAGAATGAATGTCACACAAATGCAAGACTCCTTTCTCAGGGTGACCCCCAGGGGGCCGTGGCCATGCCCAAGCCCCGGGAAGAAACTTGCCCCTCGGTTGTAAGCAAGCTGCTGCTCTGTGGAGTTCGTCGCTGAGACATGAAAGAAAACCTCTCCGTGGCTCTGTTTCTAGGTCAAAATTGAAGACTGTGTTTAGAAGCCACTGCAGACTTGCTTTGCACCACCTGCAACTTCTTCCTGCCAGGGGGCTCTGCGGTTGACTTTCATGGTCCTCCAATGCAACCCTGCTTGCCAGCCAGGTAGGCCTCGGAAGAGCCCGGCAGCCACCGCCTTTCCTTTGCCAGGCGAGTCAGAGAAGAAAATTGGCAGGAGAGAGGGAAAACTAGTCGCGAGGAGGAGAGTTGCATGTCGCGGTGCTTTCGGTCTTCACACTGTCCCTGAGGTGGGAGAGGTGTCCAGGCTGGGCTGGGGCCGGGACTGAGAGGAAAGTGGGACGTCCCCCAGCTGAAGTATTACGGGCACAGAATGGCACACAGAGGACACGCTGTGTCTCCACCTAAATGACACGTGACCGTGGCCCCCTTGAAAAAGAGGGTACTGCAGGGCAGGAGCTTGCCCTCGCCACCCCAACCTGAGTAGGACCCTGGGTCTGTGTGTCCTCCTGCTTGAGCTCTGCGACCCTGGCTCCACTAGGGGACAGAGTGCCAACTTTCCAAAGTCCCTCTGGCCGGAATCCCGAGACTCCAGAGCACAGTGGTCTAACATCTCCCAGGGCCTAATGCTGGGGCCGTGGTGACCTTCCCAAGGATCAGGGACGGGGAGTAAACAAATTCCACCCAACCTTTCTTGGCCCCCTCGAGTTTTTATGGTGCAGGCTCGCTCCTCTGCAGTCACCTGCCGTATGGTGGGGCTAAGAGTTCAAAGTGCACAGAAACGACAGCTGGAATGGTCACCCACCCACCTGGCTGCTTCCCGAGCCCATCAGGTTGTTTACTCAACGTTACGCGTGGGACACGGGGTGATGCTGAGACACCCCCCCCCCCCCATCGATCGAGCCCCTTCCTTGTGAATATCCTGACGGATATCCAGAGTCTCCCCTGCCACTGTGCCTTCCACTCCTGACCCGGAACATGCCCCCTGCCCGGTGGGTGACCCACCAGTCCCACCATGAGCCCTCCGCATGGGGTGGCCCATGCACCTTCTCACAGCCAGACGAGACCCATGATGCCGTCGGGCCCTCTGAGGATAGAGCCGACCTGTGCCATTTTCGGTGGCTGGATCGCACGGGTTTGCCCCGCCAGCCATGGAAAGAACCTCTCATTTCCAGACCGATGCCCCGTGCGTCCCCCTCCCTGTCTGGGACAGGGGAAGCGAACACTGTCACAGAGCACGTGCCACATGGGGAAGAAGGTCTGATGCTCCTTCCTGACTGACAGTTTCCAGGAATCAGCGTGTCACGGTTTAACATTGTCACCCCTTCCATGGGCGTGCGGAAGCCACCGAGGTGTGTGGCCCCTCGACCTCTGGCTCTGCAGTGGAGACCTCGCTCTGAAAACATGACTGTGACATTTTCTATTTCCTAAGCAACTCCTAACAGGAGCTGCACCATTCTGCTCCATTCACCATCAATTAGCTTTCAAGAAATTTTGTATTCTTTCCTTCCACGTTTTTTTTTTAATTGAGGAGGAATTTGCATTACCCAGAATTAGCAATTTTTTAAAGTGAGCAATTCAGTGGTCTTTGTACGTCCACAATGTTGTTTAACCACCACCTCTTTGTAGTTCCACAACGTCTTCATCACCCCCAAATATGGCCCCGTACCCACAAAGCCATCACCCCCATCACTCCCTCTTCCCGGCCCCTGGCAGCCTCCACTGTGCGTGCTCTCTCGGTGGGTCTGCCTATTATGTGTTATTCCACATAAATGGAACCCTACAATATATGACCTTTTGTGCCTGGCTTTTTTCATGTAGCATAATGTCTTCAAGGTTCGTCCGAGGTTTAGGGTCTCCTGGCGCTCCATGTTTTTTCGTGGCTGAGTAGTATTCCGTTGTGTACACACAGCACAGTTTGTTCATGTGTTCCTCGGTCGATGGACCTTTTGGCTACGGTGAGTGCGCGTGTCCAAGGATCTGTTGGGGTACCTGTTTGCAGTTGCTTCGGGCACGACTAGGGGGTGGAAATGCTGGACCGTATGGTGATTCTTAGCCGAACTTTTTGAGGAACCGCCAGACTTACTTTCCCTCCTCCCACATTCTTATCAGCATACTTGTGACTCACTTCCCTTTCTCGAAGAAAACATGCCTAGTAAGTGCCACACTTGTCTACGCCTGGCCCCAGGTTTGTTGCCGTTGATCTTACACATTAATGAGCGATATGGCCTCTTGTTGTCCTGAGATATAGGGCTATTTGGATGCTTGATGAAGAGAATATCTGGGTGAATTATAAGTCCTTTGGGTGTGACTGAGTAGGAAGCAACAGGTGACAACGGTCACATTTATGGAGTGTGGTACGCACCTGCGTGTGCCGGACGCTGCGCTAACCCCCTCACCTCCTCCTCCCTCCCGTTTAACCCTCATGACAGCTCAGCTACTATGCCTGTTTCACAGATGAGGAAACTGAGGTCTCTGCCAAGAGCTAAGTGCCCTTCCCCTGGCTCCGGTACTGTTTTCTTTATAAACCTTGGTGACCGTCAGTGAGGTCTGACTCTCCCCCAGTCGCCCTTGGGTGCTGCTCTCCGTTGTGCTCCCAGCATATAGCATCCAGTATATAGCAGCTGCTCATTAAACACAGGTTCGCCGACAGACACAGGCCCATCTGCTTCTGCTGGGGGAACTTCCAGCCCCCCGTCACACTGGCATGGGACTCCGATGGCAGAGTCCTCGATGTCCACTCATAGATGCTCTCAAAACAGATGTAGCCCAGGGGTCAGGGAAGGGAGACGGGCAGACGGACAGTGAATGGGGGGCCAGGCTTTGACCCAGGCTTGTCCACCTAACGGGGTAGCGCCAGTGGGGCGGGAAAGAAGTGGGAATGTGCTTCTGTTTCCTTCTGGGAAGCTGTGAAGGAAACAGAATCTATTCCCTGGTCACATCCACCTCGTGGGCTTCCGATGTGCAACCTCTGGTAGAGGTTTGTCCCTTGGACAAAAGCCTCATTTGGTGTCTACCAACCTTGTGCTAAATGGCAGCAATATTGCTGCATGGGTAGGCTGAGAGTGTGTGTGCATGAGTGAGGGGGAGGGGTGAGTGTGAGTGGGGGGTCCCTTTGAACTGGAGCCACTGGAACCCACTTTGTGTACCCTGTGACCCGAGTCGAAATCAGGATCGCCACCAAACTTCAGAATATACAAAGGGGTAAAGTGTGTTCCAAGTCGGGGGAAGAAGGACGTGGACTCCTTGTCTACTGAAGTTTTCTTGCACAGTCATTTTTTTCATGACCAAACATAGAAAACTGCCCGTAAGGACCTCTGCCCTGCACATCGCCAGTCACCCCCAGCTCCGTCCCTGGACTCCGGAGGAGGGAGGGCCAGCGTCCCAGAGCAATGTCCCTTCTCCTGGGCCACAAGCTCGGGCACCTCCCCACCCCTGCGGCTGGGCTGTTCCATGGACTAGAGCTGTGGGCTGGAGGGAGTGTTGGAGAGTCGCCATGGCAACAGCAGGAGCTTGGAAGCCTCCAGCGCTGGCTGGAGCCCGGCCCCCTGGATGGGACTCCCTCTCTGAGCCAGCTGCACTTTCCTGAGCAGCCTGGAACCCCATCTTCCCATCCTCCTCGCACTGAGTCAGCCATTCTCCCTCCGGGTCCAACCCAGATCGCGCCCTCCTTGAAGCCTCACCCAGAGTCCTCCTTGGAGCTCACAGCTTCCTCCGTGCTGCTCCCGTAACCATGTGTTTGTGTTCCCCTCGGGGCCCTTAACTAGCCATGCTTTCTTGTTCCTGTCCCGGGCGCATCCATTTCCTCAGCAACAACAAAAAAACCAATTCCACGAGTTCACAGTCTGTACCTTTAACTCCCTTTGGACCCCCCGGCCCAGGTGGTTGGCAGGGGCAGCAGCGCCTGGGAAAGCCTTAGACACGAGAGTAGGGCCCGGTCCTCCTGCACCAGGTGGGCGCCCAACGCCTGTGCAAGGAACTGTCTGCAGCTGCACCGCGGGCAGGAGATGACACGGCCGTCCTTGGCCCCTCCAGCCTCATTGCATCGACGACCCAGGCTCAGGGAAGGAAGGAAGCAGGGCGGAGTGTCCCTCCCTTTCTCAGGGAAATAATGGGAAAAGCCTTATGCAGTAATAACAATGAGACAGCAAGACGCTGAGCGCTCCCCACATGCTGACCTGACGCAATGGTCCTGATGGTCAGGAACCACCAACGAAATGGTCATCCAGGGACATCGAAATCCCAGGAACACTGCCGGGCGGACCAGAATCCGACACCACACCTCAATTCCACAGGAGTCATGTCAACAATATTCAGGATGGACCCCCACCCCGAGAGACTGATGCCCATCTCCTCCGGAGGCCAGCGCTCACGGGTGTCAGGCCTCCCTCGGTCATCTCTGCCCTTGGCACTGACAGCGTCTCTGGAGGTTCAGAAGGAGCCAGTCACCCAGAGAGGCCTGCAGGGTCCACTTACACCCTGGAACGCCCACAGATACTGGCATCTGAGCCCAGGCTGCGGGAGTTCTCCCAATCCAGAATGTTGACATTCCAGTGGGTGGCTGGTTTTCCCCTGAGTATCTTCTGCCTGCCCACAGTGCCACGTGTGAACCCAGGAACCCGCGGGGCAGAGTGAGGTGGCCACCGGACACCTGGGGGAGAACGGCCACATTGTCCCGGTTAGCTGTGAGCGAGCCGTCACTCCCTCACCTATAAAAATGTTCACTCATTAATTCGAGAAATATTTTCCAAGAGCAAAACCTGCCCCAGCAGTTGGGAATGCCGTGAGGGGGACCGACCTGCAGAGAAAGGAAGAGCGACTACTGAGTAAACACTGAGCCTACAGGAGGCTATTGTCTGGGGGGGACAGCGTGGGGCACCGGGAGGGCTCCCCAAGGGGAACGTGAGTGGGGCCAGGGGATTCCGGGCGGCGGTTGGGGAGGGGCTGGGGGAGGCTGGGGTTCCAGATAAAGCAGCTCATGCGAGGCTCCAAAGGACAGAGACCACAGAGCCCGCGGACCCCGAGAATCGAAAGGGTGTTGCTCAGCCGGAGTGACTGGTTGCCATTTGCTCATTTTGCTGGTGCTTTTTAGGGGTCAGCACCTCCCACTGAGAAAGCAGGAGACCCGAATCCCAGGCCCTCGGCCCCTGACCAGCTCTGCTGTCTTAGAAGAATTTGGAACACGCTTCTGCTCTTCAGTTTATTCATCTGTGAAAAGGCCAAGGAAGCCTTCCCCTGCTCACGTGACCGGGGACTGAATGGAGAAATGTTTGCAAGAGCCTTTAAGAAATTAAGATGAGTTATCAGTTCAGGGTCCTTGATGGACCTTCCCCAACCACAAACGGACAGCGCCAGCCGGGCCTGGTGTCAGCGGAAGACCGGGGAGTGATTACAGCGCAGCTTTCAGCCCCCCTCCCACCCCAAGGGAGCAGGAGACAAATAGTCGTTTCTTTCTGATTGGTTTGGTGATATTTCATTTCAGTTCATAATCAGATTTTTGTCTAAGGCAGAAAGTAAGCTATTAATAAAAGTTTTTCTTTCTTTTTTTTTTAAAGATTTTTTAAAATTTTTACAGAGAGGGGAAGGCAGGGAGGAAGAGGAGAGAAACATCAGTGTGTGGTTGCCTCTTAATGTGCCCCCTAGTGGGCACCTGGCCTGCAACCCAGGCATGTGCCTTGACTGGGAATCAAACCAGTGACCCTTTGTTTCTCAGGCCAGTGCTCAATCCGCTGAGCCCAGGAGGGGCCTTAACCCTGCACCATCCCCTGCTCTGGCCCAGGCGTGACGCACTTTGACTGACGAGTGAGCTCAGGAAGAGAATGTGGCATCCAAAACACCAACACTGCTATGTCCCCTGCTCACCAGCTTTGGGGACCTCCCTGGGACCCATGACACCTCTGTCCGGCCTTCACAGCTGTCTGTAATGTCCCCAGCCACACCTGGAGCACCTCATCCCGCGCTCTTTCTCAGATCATTTCTGCACTGCCACCCCAATGCCACACTCCGCATGTACCGGCCTCTGAGCCTCTGCTCCTGCTGCCCCTTCCTCCCCAGTGCCCCCAGACCTCCCTCTTCCTCTGAATGTCCAGTCCTCCAGATGGTGACTTGCAGCACAGGGCGCAGCACAGCCTGCATCTCCTCTGGGTGCCCGCCCCCTTTCAAATCCCAGCCAATATCGTCCCCTTTCCTTTCCCATTGTGTGTGCACTTAGGATTTTCTGATATTCGCTTTAGCCTCTAATGGCTGTGACTGTTTTTGGAATCCAGCTCAGAAGGGCACCTTTCATTTACAAAGAACTCTCATGATATTATTAACTGACTTTTACCACCACACTGGATGGTGAGGAAGTCAGTGGGCTCATTAGTTTCCCATCTTAGGCATGAGGAACCCGAGGTTGAGGGTTCAGGGTTTGCACCATCCACTGGCAGGAGAATTCAAAGTTTCAAGAAGAAACTCTGTTCAGATAGGAACCTGTTCCTGCACCTCTGTGTTCTCCCTCCTCGCCGTGTTGGTATAAACTCAATACACATAGTGTAAACGTAACTAGCATTTCTTGATATAAACATCCATGTGCAGCTTCAGGAAACATAATTCAAATGGCACTTTTATGGATGCAAATAATTGTCATCTGTACTATCAGCCTCTTCATATACAAGAACAATATGCGTGCAGCATCATTTTTATATGTGCCAAGGGAGCTTCGAACTTACTCTGCACAAACTCCCCCCCCCCAATCAGGTCATCCAGAGGTCAGCAGCAAATTCGGCACTGGGGCCACTGCCACCAGGCAGAGGAGGATCGAATGTGCTTCTCAGAGCTGGCTCCGCAGGGCGGACACGCCCCATGCCCAGCCAGCCCTGAGAAGCCCGGGTCACCTGACACAGGGAGGATGCAGGTTGCCCAGCACTGCGGTCCAGCCGGGTGACTGCCTCCGGGTAGGGGTGGGGGCATGTCCATCCATCCGTCCGTCCATCCACCCACTCTGGTTGGGAAGCAGGAAGCCCTCCACACACAGGAGCAAATTTCCCAAGAGCGTCAAGCCCCTTGGACTGCCTGCAGATTGGAGGGGTCCCGTTTTTGCCAGGCCCCCATTGATTCTGCCTGGACTCATTCCAGCTGGGACTCTAAGTCTCTGAACAGGTCCTAACAGCCCAGCAGCACGCACACGGGCGCTGTCTGCTTTAACTCAGCGTGTCGGCTGACTTTAGAAAGTGTGGGCCTGGGGCAGATGCTCGGGACTAAAGGGCCGAGAGGACAACTGTCTCCCTCCGACCTCATCCCCAGTGTCCTTCCGTCCAGGCCACACACGCAATAGCTTTCTTGTGTGTTTGTCAGACGTTGTCCCCATTTTGGAGATGGTGGGACAGAGGCCCACAGTCACCGAATGCCCTTCCCAAGGACACAAACGCTAAGTCACGGGTGAGACTCTGAGCCAGCTCCTCCGGCCAGGGCCCATGAGCTTCCCCACTCCCCCGGTCCTCAGGCAACTGTTAGCCAAGAAGTCGGGCCTGTGACCACCTGCAGGAGCCTGAACAGATACAACCGGAGAAAAGTCGAAGCCAGAACTGTGGCCCTGCGGGCTCTCCCTGGAGGAGGGAGCACCATGAGGACACCTGTCCCCTCCTCTGGCTGCCCCAAGCCAACCTCAGGCCCCAGGGGCCCCTCCTGACGGGCAGAGCCAGAGCCACACATTCAGAGCATCCGCTCTGTCAAAACAGTCCCACCCGGTGTCCTATTTCTTCAAGCCCCTGATACTTTTGAGTGTTCGTCTGATTTTAAAAATGTATTCTGGGCTGCCCACGGGAGATAAAGCCTGCAGGCCCCCACGCAGCGAGGCCGTTGTGCCCTGAGGCCGCCCTGCAGGGGAAGGGAGAAAGGTCTGCGTTCTCTGCCTCATCCTCCCACTCCCAGTGGCCCAGGTGGTTTCCAAAGAGTCTGCCATAGAGCTCTCAGGTCTCCAGGCAAGGACGGCACAGAGATGGTGGATGTGGAGGGGTGCGGGGTGAGGCCCAGGAGAGGGGGTGTGTGTGTGCCCGTGCATGTCGACATCCGCAGGGCTACCCCTCCGCCCCCACACAGTTCCCTGCTTAAGCAGGTCCTCCCGTCCTTCCTCCCACGTCACTTATCTGCAGATACCGCAAGGCCCATAGCCCCCTTTGGGAGGGGCGTTCCAGGGGTGGAGAGGAAGGCATTGGGGGGCCAGGGCAGGCAAACGGAGGGGACCGGGGACAGGGCGAGGCTAGTGGCCATTCCCGAGTGTCTCTGTGACAGGAGCCTGGCAATAACAATGTATTAGCACAGAGGCATCGAACGCAGCATCTGACGAGACTGAGAAAATGCCACCCGTTTCAGAGAAAGAGGGGGCCGCGGACCTGAGTGGGTGCTCAGGGACCACTTTGGGACACTCACACAGGTCCTCTGCATGCACCGGCAATGACTTAATCAAAATTGGGGGGAAAGGTGGGGGGTAATCTTCATTTGACCTGAGGGATGCAGATTTGGACTGGAGCAGACAGGATGTGAACACCCCCCACGCCAACCCCCGCACTGTCGGCTCCTCTGGAACGAGGTTATTTCTGCTCCCTCCCCTCCATGGTTTGGCCTTTACATTTTAGGCCCTACCATTACAGCAAGGGAGCTCTGGGCTTGTAATTGTCCTGACCTTCTGTTAACATTCAACGAAGGGAGGAAATGGGGAGGAAAATAAAGCCGTATCTGTATTGCTGTGGAGTTGCATAATTGTACATTTTTGCCACTCGGTTAGTTTCCGAGTATCCCGGCCGACCCACCTCTCCCCTTGACCGCCGCTGAGGAAATCAGCCGTTTGGTGATTGCCGCTAAGTCTGCGGAATGCTGAGTTCCCGTCTGCAATGTTAAGCCAAATTTTGCAACTTCAAATTTAAGGTCTATTTTTTTAATTACCACCTGTGTGGGAGAACCAGAATCACACAAGGGCTTGGTTGTCTTCTTGCTTTTTCAAAAAACACTCTTTCCCTCCAAGAGGAGATGACGTGTGAAGACTCAGCCATCAGGGACTGAGCCTCCCCTTATTCGTGGAAGGGGGAAGGCACCACCCTGCACCCCCCCCTTTACCCACCCTCCTGCTCAAGGTGACCTCAGAGCTTGGGCTCACCATTGCTAAAAATAAAACTCTACCTAAGCACTTACCACACCCACCCACACACGCTCCAAGCCCTTACCAAATAGCTTTGAAAAATAAAATGAGAACCGTACAGCCAAGGAATTGCACAGTAACCACGGCTACAGGTTTTATTAGCACTAACACCAGGATGTGGTCGGATCAGATACACGCAGATGGCGAACGCAAGTGCGCGTGGCTGTCACTGTGTGTGTCCTCAAACCTCCCCTTAGAGATGGGGCTTGTGATGATGTAGATTCACAATGGGGGGGGGGAGCGGGGGTCTGTAACCAGGCAGTGTGGGCAAGAGCCTCCCGAGCTCCTGTCTCAGCTTTAATTCAGTTTTTTCCACCTGATCCTCTACCACGCCACTACCTTGCATCTAGATGGCAATTCTCCCTGCTCTGTGTCCTTTCTACACTCGTGTTTTTTGTGTTCTTCACAACAGTCTTTGGATGTATCTCAGCTGCTTGATAGCTTCGTAGCTCAGAGGAGGGAAGGGCTCAGGAAGTAGAACTAATGGGACCAAGGCCAGACGCTGGGAGGACGACTGGACGAGACTGGGACGGGGCCCTCTGACTGCGGGCTCGCTGGTCCTTACCCTGCCCGCCTCCGCCACCCTCCGGCATCGTCCTGGGGGTGTTGTGATATGTGTTCATGGCTCCTGCAAACACCCTCCTCCTTGTCGCCTCACTGATTAGCCAAAGACCAGGGTCAGGCCCCCCAGGCTGGAAAGGAGGGTGTGCCTGGCGCCCTCACTTCTCTATGCCCAGCCCCCTAGGTGGCCCTCCCCTCTCCACATGCCACGGCACCAAGGGCGGGTGGCCTGGTCCCTACTGCACAGGAGTGTGTGGTCCAGGGCCACGTGTGTGCAGTGCCCTCAGAGACCAGGTAGGGCACAGGACCAGTAGAGCAGGCAGGGGGACAGGGTGGGGGTGGAGGGAACAGAGGTCTACCGATCCTCTCTGTAGGGGAAGACAGCGTGGCCAGTGTTGAGGCCAGCGCAAATAAACAAAGATGTAAAGGGGCCTGTGAGTCGGGTGTTATCCCCAGTGCCCACTGTCCCACGTGGTGTCACTCTGCACATTTGGCCCTACGAAAACACGAGCGTCGAAGCCACAGAGAGCATCATAATTAATCAGGATTGCGTCCACCGGGCGCAGGCTTTCAAAACTGGCTGGTGGGGGAAGGAGCGACTGAACACCCCTCATCCCAGAAGACAGGGTCTGGAGACTCAGGAGGAGGCTGGCTGCGTAGACGGCGGTCACAGCAGGGTCTTAGGACTCAGATGGGACTATAGTCAAACTTCTTCGGTAGTTTAGCAGGTGCATGGCCTTGGGCAAATCACTTAATCCCCAGTAGCCTCGCTTTGCCCATCTGTATAATGGGAACACAAAAGCCCACACTCTGGAACGGGCTGCATCTACCAAACCTTGGTTAGGCACACCACGTTGCGCCCTTAGAACACAACGAATGGCAGGTTTTTGATGCGACAGACCCTCCCCTGTCCCTGTGAAAGGTGATAAGCCAACGCTCTGTTCTGAGGCTCTGGCCTCCTGAGGGGTATCTGTGTCAAGAGAGGCCCGGCAGAGGAAAACAAGTGCGCATTCTCGCTGGAATGAAGAGGAGAAAGCTGAGAGTGACGGACAGAACAAGGCACCCCTGAGAAACTGGATCCTGGAGGTCGGAGGGCTGAAAGAGAGGCGCGGCTGGGCATGAATGGACCTTCAGCAAGAGGGCAGAGGGCCAGCCAGCGTGTCTGCCCTGGTTCCCTCGGAGTCAGCTGGCTCACCCTTTAAACCAGTGTGGGGAAACTGACCCAACCCTGGTTACGACAAAACAATTTCTTAAGTGGCTCTTTTCACCTTCCACACAGTATAAGCGCTATAATAATAAATGTAGTGTTCTGTTGTTTTCAAGGCTATTGTAAGGCACCCACTGTGCAAGGTACACTTAAGCTGCATGCTTTCCACACATGGTATCTTTTTTATTCTTCCCAGCAATGCATTCATTCATCCACTCACTCACTCACTCATTCATTCATCCACCCACCCATCCATTCATTATCCATTCATCCACTCATCCACCCATCCACCCATCCATCAATCCGTCCAACAAACCCTTGCTGCCACCCACTTGCTATGAGGCACGGTGCTGGGTACTCAGGTTAACACGAAGCAGCACAAAGGATGAAACACCCGACCCTTTGAGACGTGCGCTCATACCGATTTGCAGGGGAGAAAACAGAAAACGTGCTTAAGTGAATGTTGCCCAGACTCCACACGATGTTAGTGGAGAAGGCAAAAGGCTTTGACTACGAGTGTTCTGACTCAGGAGAACACACACCAGAAAATTTCCTTGATGATCTCAGAGACGGACATATGAGGAAGTTGTTGACTTGCTAACAGGCTGGAGAGACTGACTGCACTCACTCATATTTAGCACGGTTGGAATTTCCAGTGGAGCAGACAGGACCAAGCGTCGCATCCGAAGGGCGACCGAAAAAGACTGACTATTGGCAAAGTCCATGGCGTGGACCCTTTGGAGACAATGGAATTAGGATGAAAAGAGAGAAGAGGATGCAAAGAGGAACAGAGATACAGTGGCGAGAGATTCTTCCATAGCAGAAAGGCAGGGGAAACCCAGGTAAAAAACCAAAAACCTTTGTCGGCTCTTTCCACTGTTCTGAAGGACTCTCTAATAATTTTCCTGGCATAGTCTTTGAGTAGAGATGGTGTCTTGTGCCTCCCCTGCACTCCCTAGCATAGCTTAATTCATCCCTGATTAATTGAAAGACTGACTCATTGGAACCTGGAGTGAAATGAATGGAGCTTTTAATTTTCTCTTCTGCTGAACCTGAAATAGGGCACATCGTGATTAGGGAAGGATCCCCCGTTATCAGAAAGTCCCAGCTACCCCGAGGCCTCCGTGGCTGAGCAAGAGGAAGGTGGGCAATCACTGAGGGGCTGATAAAGCCCGCACCCCGGCTCCCTGCTGCTTTCAGAGATGGGGGTTTTCTTGATCATTACTTCCTCCCGAAATGAATTAGTTGGCTGAGGACTAAATGGCGGGTCACTGTCATCCAAGTCTGGCCACAGACAAGACTGACAGTCACTGTTCTAGGCCCTTTGTCACTCCTGCTCTCCCTCCCCAGTGACCTGGGTTGACTGAAGAACACTTTTTTTTTTTTTTCCCCCAAGATCCCTGTTCTTTGAGGACCCCTAGGCTCACTGGCGTGACTTCATTCATTGGAGTCAGGCTCCAGGCATCCAAACAGAGCAAGACGGGCACAGGCCCCGTTCTCCCTGAGCTCATCTTGCAGCCCAGGACCACGGTCACAAAGGGTGTAAGCCAAAGTGACGAGAGCGCCACACGTGAACGGGAAGTTTCTCCTGCCAGGGCCCCGAAATGGGAAGGTCTGGAGTGGCTGGCGGGATGCTGGGTGAAGAAAGACCTCTGGGAGGGGCAACAGTGGAGGTTACTCTAGCAGAAGTGCACTTGAACTGAGCTCCGAACGTGAGGCACAGTCAGGCATCCCACGAGCTGAGAGACAATGTGCGGAGGGGACAGACACGGTCCTGGGGGGCGGGCAGGCCGGAAGTAAATAGGCGTGTCCGGGGCTTGGGGGTGGGGTCTGATCTGGCTCTCGGTGGGAGACAGGCCATGCAGAGGGAGCAGGAGCACGAGAGGCCGGCTGGGAAGCTGTCACAGTGATCGGGCGAGAGATGGGGGTGTCCGAGCCAGAGAAGGTGGAGAGGCGAGCGGATTCTGTGTGGGTTCTGGACAGGGAGCCAATGGGCCCAGCTGACAGGGCGGAGGTGAGAATGATAACAGCACCACAGGCTGGTGGATCAAACAGCAGGCTTGCGCTGTCTCCCGGTTCTGGAGGCTGGAAACAGGAACTCAGAGTGCCGGTAGGTCAGTTCCCTCTCGAGACGGCAAAGGAAGGATCCGTCCCAGGCCCCTCTCCCTGCTTCTAAGTGGTCATTGTCTCTCATGCCTCGTCCCCTGGTCTTCCCTCCATGCATGTCCGTCTCTGTGTCCAAATTTCCCCTTTTCATAAGGACACCAGTTGTATTAAACTGCAGGCCCTCTTTACTCCAGTATGACCTCATCTTAACGAAGAACACCTGCAAAAATGCTGTGTCCAAAGAAGGTTGCATTCTGAGGTCCTGGGGGTTAGGCCTTCCCACGGCTTGGACCATATAAATCGGGGGGCAGGGCGTCACTCAAGCCATAACCGGGGAACCAGGACACACAGTCAGCCTTCTGCTTAACCCTGGCTGGGAAAGAACTTGTCCTTCCATCACTGTGTTTATATGGCATTAACTGGGCACAGAGCGAGGCTATGACATCACAGACGGGTGGGGCCACGGGGGATCGGGAGCTTGTACGAGGCCAAGAGGGGCTGAGGAAATGAAACAACTGTAATACACGAATATAAGGGCCTTGGTAGGTTATTGACTCTGTGGAGCTCAGAAGAGAAACGACTCTGTCTAGGAGGGTGGGGGACTGAGGGCCCCCGTAACTAGAACCTTCCAGGAAGATGGAACAGCATGTGCAAAGCCCACAAAGGGAGAAAGCAGGAATGTTTGGGAGAACTCAGGGCAAGTGGGGCCATAAGGGGGTAGAGGGAGATGAGGCTGGGATGGTGGGGCATAGGGGTGGTGCCCACCACGAGAGCTCTGTCCTTGCAAAGATGAGGCTGAGCAGGGTTGTGCTCACACGCGGTTTCAGAAAGAGGAGCTGGAGGGAGGAGAACCAGAGCCACCCTGAGGCTCGGACAAAGGCGGTGGCACCTGGCTTCCCAGGCCCTGCTCTCTTTCACCTCATGCATGCACAGCGCCCTCACGAGGTGGGAAGCCCATGTCGTTGGCCACAGCTCACGGACCAGGGCACTGCCCCACCCTCCACCCCCCACCTCGAGTTCCCAACTCCTTCCCACCTCGGAGCCTCGTCCTGCTGGGCCTGCCACTGGGGGGTGCCTCTGGGCTCTGCGCGTGCTCGATCCCCTCAGACCTCGCTCAGTGCCACATCCCCCCTGCCCAGGGCCATGCCGGCTGTTGCCTGGGTAGCCCTGACAACGCATCGCGGCATATCTGTGCGCAGTTTATCATCTGCCTTCTCCCTGCAGAAAGAAAGCAGGTAGCTTCACCACTTCTATGTTGCTCCTGACTGTACCCCCAGGCGGGGGGCTCATGAGATGCAGGGCCAGGGAGACACAAGGATAGCATGGAGTAGGGGTGGGGAAGGCGGCATGGGTCCGACTCAGCCTGAAATGGGGGACCCAAGGAGCAAGGGGGAAGAGGCTGTGCGCGCACAATGCTGCTCTGTGCGGTGTCTGTGTCATTGTTCTGACCTAGTCACTCTGCAAATGGATGAGGCCTTGAGGAAGCGTTTCCTGGCTGTGGGGCAACTACAGGGAAGGGAGAGAAAGTGCCTTAGTTGGGAGGAAACCTCAATGATCAAAGCCGTAGGCCCAGAACCATCCCAGGTTCTCCAGAGGCCAACAAACCCTAATGAGCTAACCAGCCTATTAGGTTCTCACCAGGCTTGGCTCTGGGAGGTGCCAGGTCCGAGACTCAAGGACTTCCCAGAGGCCTGCCCTGCGATCCACTCCCCTTCACAAATGAGAAACCTGAGCCCCAGACAGCGGTTGCCTGAGGCCATACAGCCAGCAAGCAGTGGGATCAGGACTCGAACCCAGGAACCAGGGTCCCCACAGTAGCGCCCTGAAGCACTTCGCAAAACCCCTCTTGGGTCTGAGCTGCACTTTGGGGGAGTCGCCAAGCCACCGTGCCATGGTTATGGTCATTACCAACTTTTTGTCACTTGGGTTAGTTGGAGAAGGCTAATCGCTGCAGCAAAGAATCCTTCCGTCTCAGAGGCTGCGCCCAACCGAAGTCCGTCCCTCACTCCCCCCACTGTTGACTGCGGTCGGCAGGCCCGCTGGGCTCCACAGCCCGTCAGCGACACCATCCACCACAGCCACCCCAGGGGCCTGGGAGTCCTCCCGACACAACACGAGGACCCCGAGCTCCCTAGGCCAGAACTCAGTCACACAACCCCACACAGGTGTCCCGGGAGCTGAGGGGCGGGCATCTTGCCAATGCTGCCTGGGTGCTTATTTTTAAGGACTTTTGTAGGGAGACCAGGCTGGAGGAGGTGCCAGGGGCTGAAAGACCTTGATTCTGGCCCTGACTCCACCCACTGCCACCCGTGTGTCCAGCCTCCTGTCACCTCCTGTTCCTTATCAGCATGGTCTACCCACCACACGACTCATCTCCGCCTTCTTCCAGTTCAGAAGGTCTACGTGATAAAGCAGCATTTCATTGTTTTTTTAATAATCACGGTGCTTCCATCAACTCTACACTGACGATCGATGTGTGCTTTTGTTCAAAATTGCCGCCATAATTATAACATTGCTACGGAGAGGAAAATACCATCCCCTGTCCTCGAACCCTCGGTGTCTAGTAACACAGCATGTGTGCATACTCCGAGGGGGGCAAAGCGGCCCCCACGTTGTGTCTGGACTAGTCACTTGAGGCAATTAACTGAACTGGGGAGAACACAGACGTCTATTGCATGGTGCCCGGGGCCAGGGGCCAGGGCCCAGTTGTGAACCTGATCCTTTGCCCGCAGATTATTTGCTGCGGTGTGACGACTTTGGAGTGAAACGGTACTTAATCTGGTAGAGGGCACCTGAGCACGCCAGGCGAGCGAGGTGAGACCCGTCAACAAAACACCCCCCAGAGCCGCAGGTCAATAACTACGGACTGAGGGTCCACGGCACCCAGGCTGCAGCAGCGTGCCACGTGAGCGCCACCTCAGCGGGGTTTGTGAGGACGGCACGGTCCCCCGGAGACAGGCAGGGGCACCGGGTAGAGACTGTTTGATGCAGGTCCTATTTTAGAGAAAATCAATGCCCAGACTCGATGACCAGAGCGGGACTGGGACTAGAAGACAGGGAGCCAAGCCCAACCCAGGGGACACTTCCTCATGTCCCTCTCCCGCCACACCTGCTGGAGAACACCCGGGCCAGGCCACGCGTCCGCCCTCGGGCGCCACCCTCACCCGGTCTCAGCTGCCTCTGGCCCCGAACTACAATCGTCGCCTCCTTCCACGGCTGCCTGCGACAGCCTGTGTCTCTCGCCTTGGTGACAGTGCTGCTTACAAACAGACCGATCAGGTCCGCTGCTTGTATAAAACCTATGGCCCAACAGCAAACAGTAGCCACCGACACGGCTCAGAGGCCCCGTGGCTGAGGGGCCGCCTACCTGGTGGGCCTGGGTCACCCCGCTGTCACGCCACTCGTGGCCGCTGCCTCCAGCCACATGGTCCTTTCTGGTTCTCTTCAGGGGGAGCAAGGGGCTCGGTTGCTCATCTGAAAAAAAGCACAACAAGCACATCGTTCCTCTGTGTTCCCAGACCTGCAGGGACACTGGTCAGCGACCAACCACCCAACTCCCCCTCTAACCTCCAAGGCTCTTCACCGGAAACAGCGTTTGCGGGTTGGAGGGAAACCTATCGAGCCTGTTACTTGCAAAGGCTCTACAGGAACTGAGTCGAGGCCTCTGGGCTTTTCCAGACACCCCCGTGGGTGTCTGCTGCTTGTGTCGTTCAGATCTTAGCAAAGTCACCCGCCAGAGTCTTCCCTGACTTCCCCCGGGCCTCTCCTAGCAACCCCGGGCCTACACTTTCACACGGGTCTGCAGGGTTCTTTGACGAGCATGAGGCGGCAGGGATCGGGCCGCAGGTCCTCGGATACCCAGCACCCAACACAGCTCCCAGCACGTGACATGCACCCTGTAAGCAGGCCCTGACCGAATGGCGGGGCGGACACCTGTCCCGATTGCCATTCGCTTTGAACCACTTTCCCCCCAAACCCACTCCAGGTCCGAGGGCTCACCCCTCCCACTAGGCTGCTCCGTGTCCCTGACACAGAGCTGGACCCCAGGACCCACCACTCGGTACTCTGTCCTCCCCCGAGATCCTTCCTTCACTCAGCACAAGACCCCAGGGCTCATGGGAAAGGACCGGTGGCCAGCCTGCCGACACAGCAGGATGGAACCTGACGATGCTCCTGGACCTCTCTTCTGACCTGCTGAATCGGGGTCTCCAGGAGAGAAGCCAGCCATCTGCACCTGTGATTCCCAGAGTAGCCAGGTGCCCACCATGCTATCCCAAAGGTGCTCGGTAAGGAGGTCAGCAAGCACAGCCGTGACCGCAGCCCGAGCCAGCCACATACACCCAGGAGTCTGCAGCTGCGGCACAGGGATCTCTGAAGGTTCGGGGAGTGAAGTGAACCACGCCCCCGCCTCACCCCACCCCTCACTAACGGGCTAAAGATTTGGAACACGGGCCACTGCGGAGCTGGTCTCAGGGATCTGCACTGGGTGCCATCGTGGACGGAATGTTTCCAAAAAGCACTTACGGGCCATCGGATACTACTCTACAGCTTGCACGTCTCACTGCATCTGATACACAGAAACGAGAGGCGGGAGCAAATGACAGCACCCCACCCCTGCTTGGGGGGCTCCAGAAGGACCACCAGTCTGAAGGCCAGCCCTGGACACAGCTCTGGGGCAGCTCCTGGTTCCCCAGGATGGATCTAGCCCTCCCTGGACACAGCCAGGGCTCCCAACACCCAGGACGGAGGCCAGGGCCTGCGGAGGGCCAGGTCCCCTCCCCAAGCCCCACGTCGTGAGCCCAGCAGTCCTCTGGCATCACCTGCGGACCAGCCACAGCAGGGAACTTCCCTGTGACCCCCTTTCTGCTGGAATGGGGTGGGGCCCATGGTCCTTTGGCAGCGAGGCTTGCGGGTGAGGGATAGAGAAGAAAAGCCCGAGGCTGTGAATCTGCTGTGACTCAGAGATAACCAACGAATTTACTGAGGGTGTCTCATCGCCTTTTGCAGTCCTACTAAGTGCACTGAGTACAATGAGGTCTTTTAATCCTCAACAGCATTACAGGGGAAGCTCATTAGCTCCCTTCTGTCGCTGAGGTTCGCTCACTCATCAAGGCCACAAAGATTGGGCCCAGGCTCCAATCCAGGTCTCGTGGCCCACGACCTTCATGCTCCTGGAACACCTCGCACGCAAGGCAGGTCAAGGTTTGTTGGAAGAAAGAATGAATGAATGACTCTCTCCCCACCTAGACACTGTGGAGAACACGGAGGTGAATAATTATGGTTTCAAGTCAACTGAACATAACCCCTCCCTCTTCTCTAGCCCCACCCCCACCCCCACCCCTACAACCACCATCAAACAGTCGGGTGGGTGGGCACCTGCATGGGTTTTACAAGAATTGATGAGTTGTCTCTCAGTGTCAGCAACAACCAGGAGCCAACAAAAGCTTTCCCAGAATGCATCTCTAAGGCCTGAGTGCGGTTCCTCATGCCAGACAGCCTGTAGAAGTTCTAACTTTTCATTCAAACCACCGAGGAGATATCTGATTGTTTCCTGGAAATGCTAATAATGCAAGGCTCATAAATACTCGTGAAACACTATAGATCAGCAGAGCTCAGCAGGTAACCTGGGGTGCGGGGAGCCTAGAAGAGAGTTTTTAGATTAAAACACATAAAGAATACCTTTCCACCAAATTTACCCCGGACCGGATTCCCAAATGTTAATGAATCCTCTCATTATATGGAGGAGAGCAGACTCGCATAAGTGCCTTTAGGACTCCGGAAGTGAATTATTGATTTCTCTTTAGCTTGACGAGCAATCTGTTTATTCAAAGGCTGTTTCAGGTGCCATGTGATAGACAAGTTTGAAACAGAGCCTGGGAGGGGGAGGAGGGCCTGGGACATTGGGATAAACACACAGTTCTAGTCCGTGCTTCTGTGTTAGCCACTAAGTACCCTCAGTTGGAATTTGCTGACGTTTGGCTTTTATGCCACGATCCCTCCACGATGCCAACTCCCCTGGGACATATGTGCGAGGTTCTGAGGTAGCAGAAACCGTATCTTTTTCCTTCGTTACCAAATCCTCGGCAGCTAATGCAAAGCGCAGTGCATCTTAGGTGCTCAGCACATGTCTGTTCGTGCGGAACTCCTTGAAAGCATTTTCCAGAACTCTTCGGCTCCTGCTCTCTTTCCCCGGAGGGCAGCTGTGGTCGCCAGGTCCTCTCCCATCACCTGGTGACAAAGCCCCCAGATGAGCTCGCCCTCGGGCCCTGGGCGGCCCCTGCGCTTCTGCCCAGCCTCTGAGCCTTCCTCTGCCTGCAACCTTTGGGTGTCCTTGACCCACACTTCTCTGTCAAGATGCTCCTCGCTTTTCAAGGTGCTCCTCAAGGGGCTCCACCTTCGCGGAAACTGTCCACCAATTTGCTGTCACTGTCTGACTGTCTAATTGGAACGGCAGCAATGCAGGGCAAAGAGACTCTGGCCCTGGGAGAGCTTCCGTGTAGGATCGAAGTAGAGAAAAGCACCCAAGTCTCTCACCGCAGAGCAGCAAAACCCCTCTCGACGGGCCGGATACTGCCGGGCCCGGGGCTGAGGCCAAAGCAAAGGTCATGGTGCAATGTGGAGACCAGCGGTGCGGCGTGCGAGGCCGTGAGTGGGCGCAGTGGGTTCCAGAGTTCCGGGCGGCTTCCCCTACTGGGGGCCTGTGGGCAGACCCACAGCAAGCTGTTCCCAGGTCCCCGGGGGGCTGTGCACTCTCAGACTAGCTTTCTTTGTTGCCTGTCGCATTACGTTTGGGCAGCCCCATGCTTCCCGCGAACCTTCACTTGGGCAGGGCCGGATTTTTGCTCTCCGCCCTGCCTTTGTGAAGCACTGGACAATGGGAAATCAGTCTCTCTGCCATCTTTGTCTACAACCGACGGGGTCAACATGTAGGTCAGTCCTGGGAGTCACCAAGTTAACCCATTGTCCTAAGATTCTCTACGCCCTGGGCTGCTTGCCTGGGAGAGGTTAACCCACACGGAGCCAGAGGCGGCCAGGAGCAACTGTGAACGGCCCACCCTGGAGGCACCAGGAGCCAACTTCCCAGCACAACCAGCCCCGCCACCCACTCGCTGTGGGACCTGTGCCTCCGGCCCCTCAGCTGCACGACTGAGGAGCAGCCGTAGCCACCTGGTAAGGCCGTCACGAAGACCAAATGATGAGGAGGCATCAAGCGACAAGTGCCAACTTACACTCTCACTGCCTCCCATGGGCCAAATAGCTCCACAGCAGGAGCCAGTTTAGGCAACGGCATAAATGGTGCCCTGAGGGTGCAGGGCCACTGGCCAGCAGCCCGGGACTGAGGTCCTGCGGGCTTTGAAGGACACGTGAGCCCTGGGTGCGAGGATGCCTACACCCAGGCATGCTGTCTAAGGAAAGAGGCCCGAGGACAAGCCCAGGGCGGCCACACATGCATGCTCCGGGGTGGGAAACAGGGCCCCACGGTGATTCTGGACCCCAGCTCCCGAGCACTTGATTGACAGTGTGCCGCCCTGCCGCTCAAAGGATGTAAGTCACAAGACGGAGATTAGAAAACTGTCAAGTGGAATAAATACAGCTACAAAGTAACATTATCATCCTCCATTCCTCCACCGGCCCAGCAGCCTTGGCTGGGTGTTGGAACACCCTGTCCAGGGTTTGGGGTGTTTGTCACCACTGTGTGTCCCCAGACATGTCACCCCCCACTCTGGGCCTCAGAGTCTCCATCTTTCAGTGAGAGAGTCAGTCGGGATGAGCGCTCTTGTCTGCAGCCTGAAAACCAAGGACTTCGACCTTTGGGTCCTGAGCAGTGTCCTACACCAACGGGTCTCTGACATTTTCCTGAATCATGCCTGGCCTCCGAGTCTCGTTTGGACACAAGAACCTGCGGACTCCAGACCTGAAGGAGCCTCTGAGAGCTTACCCTTGAGCGCCAAGAACAAAGGTGCGCGTGGAGAGGCGGAGGAGGAGCCAAAGGCAGACGGGCTGCTCCGGACCGGCAACCAGAGCAGAGGCAGCTGTAAGCTGGGCTCGGGGCAGGAGTGTGGGCGATCCTGGGGCCCCAGCCCCATTTCCAAGCACCGTGATGGAGCCTTTTCCATTGAAAAGGCCAGGAGGAGAGTGGGGAAAGCTTGGCTGAGGGACAGCAAGCAGACACAGGTGAGGGGGGAGAGGGAGACGGAAACAGGGAGAAGCAGCAGATGGTCCCCCAGCAGAGCACAGTGAGTCCTGTCAGGACGGGGGGGTGGGGCACGGAGCAGGGAAAGGGCGTGAAGGGACAAGGAGGAAGGCCGGAGTGAGGCTGGAGGAGGACTGACAACCTCACAGCCTGGAGAAGTCCAAGCCCCTCCTCCCCCGACAGGTACCAGACATCAACCTTCCTTCTGGCCCCTGAGCTTCCACAGGTGCTGAAACGGCGAGGCGTGTCTGTAGAAGGGGAGCTACGGAGCTGTCCTTGGGCGGGGGGTGTCCCACACCCACCCGGTGGGCTGCAGTGGAGGGACCGCTCTTACACAGGGCCCAGGGAGCCAGCCCCTGCCCCCCACAACACTGGCTGTACACATTGATTCATTTAGCCGACTACTGAGCCCCTTCTACAGACCAGGTTTGGTAGCCTCTGAATTTCCACATCCTGAGCCCCATACAGTGTGTCTCCAGAGTAAGAATCACCAAATGGAATGCGCGTTGACCGAATGCATGCCTCTATCTTGTTCACTGGGTCTCAGCATGACCCCAGTGACCACGCTTCAGTGAACCGTGTGTTTTCGCTCCCTCCAGGTGCCACCCACACCCACGGCCAGAGGAGGCGTGAGCTCCAAGCCGGCGAGGTCGTGTCTTCGAGCCCAGGACTTGGCAGTGGGCTGGGCGCCATGGAGAAAGTCAAGAACTTCTTCAGTGACATCTGGGACCTGCTCATGACCAAACACCAGGAGGGCCTCTTCAACACCATCTGCCTGAGCGTCATCCTGGCACTGCCGCTGCTGGTGGCCCTCACCCTGCTGTTCATCTGCTGCTACTGCTGCTGGAGCCGGGTGGGCAAGCGCGGCCAGCAGCCGGAGCAAAGCAAGGGGGGGAAGAAGAAAAAGAAGAAGAAGAAGAAGGGCGAAGAAGACCTCTGGATCTCCGCGCAGCCCAAGCTCCTGCAGATGGACAAGAGGCCATCGCTGCCCGTCTAGGGAAGCAGGGGTGTGTCCGCTGGTGGGGTCGGCCGCCCCGGCTGTGCACGAGGCAGGGAGCAGCGGCCCCTGATGGGTCACACTCACATCCACAGAAGAACTGCTCGAACAAGGAACAAACCTCGAATGGAGTGTCCTGGGGGAGGGCGGTCCCGGGGGGCGCACAGGGACAGTTCTGGGGTGCTACCTTGGCAGCGCTGTGCCCCATAGCCATGCTCGCTGCTGCAGACCCCCATGCCTCCCGCCGACTTCCGGCATGGTCCCTATGCAAAAGCACAATGAACACGTACCCATGCATGTTGACACGTCTCCTGATGCACACACACTGTGTGCTATCTGCTCTCACAGTAACAGCTTGTGGGAGGGGGGCCTGGTCGGATTCGGGCACGCGTGCTCAGTCCCAGGACCAGGCGAGGCTGCCTGCTCCTGTCCGTTCCACATGCCACTCAGGTCAGAGATGTGTGCTTCCCTCCTGCTATCCCTCCAAAACCTCTGGCTGGAAATCCTCCTCTTTGGACATTTCGGCAACCTGGTACAGTCCCCACTCCCGGTATATTGAGACAGACCTGCCCACCAAGGTCTCGTGCTCCTGCCCCTGTCCCTGGGAGGAAAGTGTAAGGTGGGGAAGCTCTGAATTCACCGAAAGCGGTTGTCCCAACCCCAACAGGGTCCACGTTGCCACTGGTAGGTGTCCCAACGGCCCAAGCCCCCTCTTCTCTTTGAGACGCTGCCCCCAGAACCACCGGGTAGGGTGCCCTCCTCCATGCAGAAATGCACGGTCTCTGGGTGGAGACTCCTGGAAAGCCAGGGGAACTTGGAGGTCAAGGCTACTCCCTTTCCTTTGCTGGGCTGCCCCGGGCACCTGTGCCGGGAAGTCAGTGCCACACCTGGGCGAGGAGGCTCCCACGGAACCACAGGTGTGAGGGGCGGGAAGGGGTTCAGACGATTGCTGACACAGCCTCCGTGGAAACGACTTCCTCGGGCTGTCGTCCCTGGAGGCGCGGTGCATTGCAGACAGGACGCAGGGGACGCAGTGTACATGACAGCAGGTTGAAGCTATACAGAGGTTTATCGATATTCATCTCGGGGTCCGGGCAAACACCTTGCACACAGGGGGGACTCCTCACTGCCTGCGATGCTGCAGGTTATGTGACGATGTGAAGGGTAAGCTTGCAGTGCCTTGCAGGGGGACTAGGCTGTCCCCCCCAAGCGACCGCCTAAGTGAGCCCACGCATGGCTGCAGCGGTTGGAGGCCAGGTGCTAAACTCTGCAGGGGGCAATTGCAGAGCCAAGGGGTGGGGGACACGTGTGCCCTGAAGCCCGTGAGGATGTGTGAACCAGGTCCTCAGTGGGGTGGGGAGCGTCTCCCCGTGGGCAGAAGGCAGGGGGGCCAAGTCAATCCACTCAGAGGGCGAGCTGGTCATCCCAGGGATGGGCAGTTCCCAACTCAGGAGCGGGCTGTGCTGTCCAAGTTCACTGGGCAGACAGGCTGGGCGGCTCTCCCACGGAAGCTGCACTAATGGTGAGGGAACTCAATAAAAAAATGCAGCTGAACCACGGTACTCACAGTAGCAGAGTCCCAACCCTAGGGGGCAGTGCAGAGGGGAAGGCACCCTGGTCGCTCGCTGGGGCTGTGAGTGCTCCAGGCCTGCAGGACCACTCCAGGCTGTGTGGGCCGGGCGCCAGGTGGGGACAGCCAAGGGACCCCGGGGAGCAGAGCTCAGGCCTGCGTACACTGTGGGACCAGTGGCGCTCACCCTGTCACCCCACGTGACTCCAAGTGTCCTGGGCACCGGGCCCCTCACTCCTAAACCCCTCTGACCAGAGAAAGCTACACCCTTGGTTCTCTGCCCCATGGTCACTTGGAGAGCTTGTCATGGAGCGTCTGACTGTCCCCTCGACAGCACAGGACGACCAGGAGTCTCCCCACACCTGTCGCTGACCACAGACGGGATGCCTTTCCTCTCTCTGCCTCTCAGGCCCCCCAAGATGAGGGACTTGGGGAGATGTGGCGGCTGGAGGTTGAGACTGGTGTCAGATGTGACCCAGGAGAGCAGATCACCAGGAACAGGTTGCCATGGCAACGGGCTGCTCATCTGAATTAAGAGCGGTCACTGTCATTGCAGTGACAAGGCCTCGGCCTGCAGGCGCAGCACTCAGGGTCCCAAACGGACCCACTTCAGCTCCCGCCACGAAACCCCTGAGACGCACATCTCGGCTGCTTCCACAGCCCGGGACCCGGCACCCCAACCCCGAGCGGCCTTGCGTCTCCCCACCCGGCCTCCCCGGCACCCCTCCCTGGAGCCCCTAGAACAGCTTCAGATCAGCGCCCAGGGCAGGAGGGGCCTCACAGTCCTGCTGAGTAAAGACATGGGTGCGTGACAGGATCTCGGGGCGGCTACCCTTCCCTTCCCCCTCCTCCTCCGTCCTCCTCCAGCCATCTCCACGTTCACCCCTTTCCTTCCCAGCCTCTGTCCCAGGTCTGCCGCCGGCAGCCAGGGTGCCTTGGTGGGAGCCAGCTTGGCCCATCGTGGGGGGCTCAGCTCATGAAGGGCAATGAGGACAGTGAAGGAGAGGCTCCCCAACCCAGCACAGGCTTGGGGCACAGCCCCTGGGGGTCTACACGGCATCCACTGAGCTGGATCCCACAGTCAGCGGAGGTCTCCCCGGCTGCTTGGGGGATTCGCTTCTGTATTTCTCCCGGGGGAGGGGGACAGAAGGAAAGGTCATGACCTTTTCAAGAAGAATGTAAATGACCCACATTGTACAGTATTTGTCAGTATTTGTTTTCTGGAAAATTCAAACACATCCACAGAAAAACTTATTTAAGTAAAATGCTTTGAAAATAAAACCCACGCCTGGCCTCCTCACTTGGCATTCGGTGTGACCTTCTCCCAGACACCACAAGGGGTGCAGTGACCCCCTCCCCGGGCTGCACAAGCCCAGTCATCCTGCCCCCGCCCCCTCGCCACCTACAGAGCACACACCTCCCAGCCAGGCACCCCCAGGAACATGCACGCTGTCCCTGCAGCAACCAGAGATGCGCCCTTCTCCCTTCAAGGCCGTCAGCCAGCCATGTCTTCTTAAAGGCAAAGTGGGGAATGGCAAAAACTTAGTAAGAAAAAAAGACCTATAAGTTAGTCCCAACCCGGGGAGGAGAAGAGATCAAAATCCTCTATAGCGGCTGCTTGGGGGGAGGGAGGAGGTGGAGACACATGTAGGTGTGTGTAAACATTCATCTTCCAAGTCAGCCACAGCTTTGCATTAGCTATGAAATGTCCTGGGTTAGAGGCCCCTGGCCCCCCTCGAGGACCCTCAGCTGGTCCTCTGCAGAGACCGTTAGGACATGCCAGCCGACAGAAGCAGGAATAATGGCGTTCTTCCATATCTGCACCATCCACCACGGTGCTAGGGGCCACGTGCGGCGGGCGAAATTAAAATTTAATGACATTAAAGGGCCAGGAGCTGAGTCACGTCAGCCACATTTCAACCACTCGAGAGCCACATGCACTTGTGGCCACCATCCTAGAGACCAGGGGTCTGTCTAGAAGCTCGTGGAAGGAGGGGCCTGGGTCAGACATGCCGGCCACCAGCTAGGGCTGAGCAAGCAAGGCCCAAGTCTCCTCTCCCTCAAGGCAGGGGGTGTCTCTAGTTTTGGAGGATTCCTGGGCCCCCTTCCCCAGCACCTGACACTCCCTGACAGCCGAGGGCCGAGGACAGAGACCCTCAGGCAGCTCTCTGCCCGCGCCCACCCCCCACCAGGACTCACACACCTTCCCAGAGGAGAGGAGGGCGGGCTCCCCAGGAGCCAGGTGGAGGGAGCTACCACTGCAGACACCTGAGGGGAGGCCACAGCTGAATGCCATGAGCTCCTCCTGCCCAGGCTTGGCCCTGACCTTGGAATATGCATATGGGATTTGGACAAGGCCAAGAGCACTCTCAGCTCGCCAGAACACTCTGCACAGGCTCCTTGGCCTTTGACCTGGGTATCATTATCAAATTCAGAGTCACAGGATTACAAGACTCAAATACAGAGTCCCTTCGAGGACCTAGGACACGTCACTGGGCAGGGTGCGTGCCCATACCAAACTCCCTCTCGGGCTGTTTTATTCTAGAGCATTTCTGACCCTTTACCGGGCGTTGGGCACACCCGGTGCCCTCAAAACAAAGTTGTCTAGGGGGGCCCACAGCCTGACATCGGGGACAGACCAGAGCTGGAGCAGCACAGTGTATGGCTGTCTCTGAGCAGGCTGGGGACGTCACCCCCGAGCTGCCCAGAGAGTCTAGAAGAGGAACCTGGCAGGGGGGCATCATTTGCCAAGCCTGCCACCTGGCGTGCCACCTGGCGTGCCACCTGCAGTGGTGATGCAGGGACAGCCTGGCGAGGACCACCATCCATGATGGGACCAGGCGGTGAGGCCCGCGGCAGAAGCCTGTAAGTGGGGTGATGCACGCAGAGCAGCGAACGCAGGGCCTGGCTTGTCCTGAGTACTCCTGGGGGTCAGAAGGAGACCCCAAGAGGGCTGTGCTCTGGAAGTCAGAGAAGAAACTTTCCAGAGGAAAGCAAGAGGCCAGAGAGTCACGCGGTGCAGACCAAAGACAGGAATTGGAAATACGCACACACTTTCTATGTCCCGGGGTCCCACACCTCCGCTCATTTCACCCCACACTGCGCTGTGCAGGGGTGTCCAGCGCGCAGTCCACGGCCGGCCGCATGCAGCCCAGGTGGCTGTGAATGTGGCCCAACACAAAACCGTAAATTTTCTTAAACCACAATGAAATTTTTTGGTGATTACATGTCACGATGTATTTAATGTGTGACCCAAGACAGCTCTTCTTCTTCCAGTGTGGCGCAGAGACAAAAGGTCGGACACCCCTGGCTACAGCAAGCGCAGCAGCCCATGAATAAGGGCTGCCAACTCCCAGCGCCTCGCCCCAGCCCCGGGCCCCTCACCACCACCATCACTGTCGTGTGGCGACAGTGCCCCCTGGTGGCCAGGTCAGGCGAGCGTTGGCGTCCGCATCTTTTCCGCAGTCCCGGGGCCTCAGACCCAACGTGCAGACTCTCCCTGGATCGCACGTGGTGCTCGCACACCGGTCCGCGCTCAGACTGCCGCGCCCCACGAGGCACGAGGGTTTCTATCACACCGAGTCTGGGCTGCTGTTGAAACACATGCCCCCGAGGTGTGCCAGATTTTCCTCACTACGCACGGGGACCACACAGGACACGCCCCTCCCGGAGGCCAGACGGTGTGGCAGCCGCGCGTGGCTCTGCTCCCAGCAGCTACCCCCATCCCCGCACGCATCAGGCCCGGCCTTTCTGCGGCCAGGGTGGAACCGAGTCAGTCACCGGTGCACCTGGGGCCCCTGGCCTGGCACATGCGCACTACACGGGAATCCAACTGGGGGGAAGAGTCCCCGGCTGTTCCTCCCAGTCACAGGCCCCAGACCCGCTCCACCCTCCTGCCGGGTTTGTCAAATCGAAAGCACGGCCAGACGTGTGTCTGCTCTTGGGACAAGCGCTCTAGGTAAATGGCGGTGGGCTCCGAATCACACTCGGGAGAAACCAACGCTAGAGTCTCAGAAAACAAATTCTGCGGTCAGATAGATACGTTGGCAAAACACCTCATGGCCCTCTCCTGCCTGAGATCTGCAATGCACCGATCACCTTCGCTTCTAACAGGTACTATAAGGAACAGGTGCGACTCTGAACTCACATTGCCCAGGCTTCTTGGCCCATCAAGCCTCTTAGCACACCTGGAGGAGCACGCTGTTCCAGGGAACCCCGTTTGGGAAGTGCCGCTCGGGAGGGTCCCTGTCTTCCTCTGCTGACAGCCCAGTTCCCAACCCCATCCCTCCCCAGGGAAAGCGGTTCCCATCTCCCGTACCTCTGATTAGCTCTGTGTCTCACTCTGCCCTTTCTCTTCCTTCCACTAGCGACCCCGAATAATTCCACTGGTGGGTATTCAGGGCGCACAGACCTTAGAGCTGGCTGGCGGTACCCCTCTGTCCAGGGGAAGCAAATCCGAAAGTGTCCAATGAAGTTTTGGAGACCGGAGATGCAGGCACTCCGCCTTCCGATTCCTGACGGCTGTCGGTGACGCAAGAGCGCTGTCAGGGTCCCCGCTGGACTCCTGCAGCGACCCACGCAGCGCGTCAGCCGGAGTGGGTGTCATTCCCGTGTATCAATGAAGAAAACGAGGCCCAGAGGAGAAGCAGCTCCCCGGACCAGGCATGGAACCCAGCCCCAGACGCCTCTCCCGGCATCCCCGCGGGACACGAGGCGGCGCCATCCGGACCACGTGCCGGCACGGGCACCGCCCTGGAGCCAGAACATCTCGCAGACAACAGAGGGCTCTGCTCGGGAGCCTGCAGACCCCCAGGTGGCTCCTCCAGGTGTCCCGCGGGGCGCCTCCTCTGCCTCCTCCCATCACAGCCCATTTCCTTCACTCACCCAAACAAAGAACTATTTTCATCCCGTTTTTTTCCTTCTCTTCTGTAACTCACAACACTGCAACACCACCCTTTCCTAGCTCCTCGCCTAGCTGCACTGCAATTCGGCCGTGTTGCAGGATGCACAGGCTTCTGTGGGCGAACCCGGGAACCTAACTTCTTCATTTAACACCGGCATCGCAACCACCTNACCACAACCCCCCCTTTCTCCCCCCCCCCCCCCCCCCGTTGGACAGCCCGGCTACCAGGAGGACCCGGGGCGTGGATTTCTTTGCGTGTCACCAGCTGCCTAGATTCCCTCCCGGAGGTGCCCCCCACCTCCCTTCCATCAGGCCAACGGCCTCCATCCCACCCGACTCACCACCCAGGTGAGCCCCAGTGGGGCACTGAGTCCAGGCTCACGGGGCCGTCTTTTGGAGGTATTTCCCAGTGATCTGTTTCGGGCGTTGACCAGGCACAGGTTGGCTGCCCCACAGGCTGACTCTCAAACCCATAGTATCCAGGGAGGAGCACGAGTGGGAACTCCCAGAACTCACCTTTATGGGGGAGAGGAAGCGGCGGTGGAGCGGGGCGACACTGCCACCTCCTGGCCTGGCTGGGTACAGCGCGCCTCCTGCCGGGGCCCAGGGCACGACCCTGTGTCTCCTCGCTCTTCATCCACAGAAACTCCTTCCTGATTCACTCCATCGCCCGGCGAACGGCTTAAAGGAATGCCCTGGGAGTTATTTCCGCGCAGGACTTCCTCCAGCAGACGATTCCGTTTCACCTGGAGATTTCCACCACTTATACTCGATTTTCCTCTGCCGCGCTGCCCGTCCGCTGGTACCTCTCCCTACGCGCACAGCACCTGGTCCCCCTTCCTGCCGGCAGCCCCTAGCTCGTGCTGCCTGGCCCCTTCAGCATCTTCTGGCTTCCACGGTCCCGGAATCCCCAAGAATCCTCAGTGCACAAGCAGAGCTCTCGTTGCCGTCCGACAAACAGAAACTCGGGGGCCCCACCCCAGCAGAAGCGCCTACAGAGAGCTGGCTCTCACCTGTCCCGGGAGGGCCCATCCCCTGCCTTCAGGGCCCAGGCACCTCCAACCCTGCTGAGTCTTCCTCCTAAATCCTTCTTTAATTTGAGCTTTCTCTCCTTTCGCACTGTTTCTGGCTCAGGCCAAGGCAGACGTACATGAGGCCTATTGCAGGGCCCTCGCCCTGTCTGCGGGCCTCTGCCCTCTGCCTCCCCGGAACTTTAAAAACCTCGGGCGGGCGCACAGGGCGCAGCTGAGGCTCGTTAAACTGGAGGCCCCCGAGGTGGGGCAGGACCTGCAAACACAGCAGCTGCCGCTGATTCCCACGGGGAGTGAGACACGAGAAACCCATCCCACTGCCCACTGTCCTGGCGTGTCCCCAGGGCGGGCCCCACCATACTGCAGGCAGGGGCTGGGTGTCACTGCTTTGTAGCATCTCGCATGACTTTACTAAATGCTTATCCCTTCTCTGACAGCTGTTGTTTTCTCTGGTTTGTCCCCAGTGGCTTCTAACCTGACTCTGAAAAAAATGTGTGACCCTCTGAAGAGCAGGTTGATGGAGAAACCCCTTCCTGAGGCCTATTTAAGCCACCAGAGGGGAGCTGGTCACAGTTAAATGAGGTTAGGCAGGCGGCCTAAAGGCTAGAATGTTCCCTATCACATAAACATCCTTTGAAAATGAGCTCCCCTCCCCCCACTTCCTGCTCTGCCTCCGATAGAACCTTTGAAGGGTCAGCTAAGGTCTCCTCCACCCTGAGCCTTCTGGGCACCTTGGTTCCTACAGGCAAAAGACAGCAAGACACAGCCAGTTTCCCCCAGTCCTTGTCTGGGCTGGTGGAGAACAAAGACTGGGGTCAGAGGACACAGGGTGTGGGAGTTGGGACGTGGCCACGCATCCAGAGCTGAAAGACCACAGGCGGGTGACCGCTGTGTCAGAGTTACTCGGAGGGGTCCCCAGCCCAGACCTACAGAGTCAGAGCGTCCGGGGACAATGCTCAGTGACCCTGCACTCCCAAGCCCGGTGGACAAGCGAATCCACGATGCACACCCCCAGCCCTGGGTCACTCCCTGGTCTGACCCACTTTGCAGAGGAACCCCTTCTTTTCTACAAAGCCTGCACCCACTGGGGTGAGCACGGGGTTCCTGGGCCACCAAGCTGTGGACCCCACGTGCAGTTGGGATGAGAGAATTCGAGAACACGGGATGGGGCAGCTGCACAGACGGAACTTGGAGCCGGCAAGAGAACAAGCTCCAGCTTGGGTCCTGCGAGAGCTGGATCAGACTCAGGAACTACGGCAGGTCTCTGCACAGGCGCCCCGCCCCACCAGCTGCGCAGGCCCCTCCTCCTGCGCCGACCTCTGCTACCAGGGCACTCAGCGCCGCTGGGAACTGCGCATTTCTGCGTGGTTTGGAGTCAGGCTTCACTGGCAGAAAGTGAGCCCCGGGGCAGGGATGTTATGTTTCATTTACGGAGGGACGGAGCGACCATACACTTCTTCAGTGCCAGGACCCTGTCCAGCTGGCCCGCCTCTGTCTGCCCAGTGCCTAGCACACTGCCTGGTGAGAAGCAGGCAGACACAGATTCTCGTGGGACCCACGAACAAGGCGCAGTGCACTTTTTATCCATCGTCCCAGCACTGGAACTGGGCGTGGCTCAGACCACCCACGGTGCAATCCAGCAGTAACTCACTGTGTGTGTTGGGGGGGGGGGGGCGGGAGCCCGGAATAAAAATGTTGAAGGTTGATTTTTTTAAAAAGTTTCAAAAGTACAGCTTGGCATTCAGCCAGAGGTTAAAGCCAGAAGAAACCGAGGCAATAAATGACACCGGGGTCCTGGAGGGAGACTGCAGCTGTTAGGGGACCTTTGTCCTCCTTCCCACTCAACCCCTGCCTCCGAATACCATCATTTGCCATCACGCACGTGAGAGGCCGCAGCCAGCGGCCGTTACAATGCACAGACTGCGCCCTCACTGGCAATTAGGTTAAATCTAGAACTCAAGTGCACTTATGTGGGGAAAACAACACAAGGCAATTATTTTTAATCAAGTGGTTTATTAGTACTTTCTTCTGGAGTAGGAATTCGAGTACCTTCAACGGTGGCCAACCTCCCTACAGAAAAACCTTCCGAAGTGATGGGGAAATACACCAGAAGGATCTGACCTGGTGCCCATTCCAACAGCGAGCCTCCCAGGCTGAACGCGTTCAGAAAAACCCCGGGGTGGGGGGGACGATGGAGTGGGGGGCCAGGGAAGGGGGTCGCAGCTCCTTTGGGAGGAGCCAATTAGCAAGACACTCAAATTATTTAAAGTTGAAATGAGTGAGAATTTATTCACAACATATGCAGATCTCTGGAAGTGATTATGCAAATGGCTGGAAAGAGGACACTTAAAAATAGCAGGAACAGGGGCGCTGTGGTTTCCAGCAGGCTGGGGACTCGGCGGAGCTGAGGGACAGGGGAAGATTTACCACCACCCCCCCCCCCCCCGTTTCCCTCAGGACCTGGGGCAATGGGGTGGGGGTCACAGGCTCCAGGCCACCTCAGAGAGACCACCTCTTTGGGGCTTCTTTCTAGAGAGATCTGTACTAGCCGAGCTTTCTCTCTCTCTATATATATATATAAAATATATATACCGATCCCAGAGTTTGCCAATAGGTAAAGCACCGGACTCTATTTTTACTCGCTGCTGAAGACATAAAAACTTGCAGTTCACGTGCTATCTTTCCCACACGCACCGCACAGCTACTACCGGGGTCTTTGGGCCCCAACAGAGATGGGCCAGACGCAGGGCACAAGGAAGCGCCCTCTGCGGTCTGAGCCTTGGCGACATGCTTTGCACTGCTGGCGATCCAGCCACCTCAGAGACTAGAGGCTCTGACCTTCCCCCAATCTCCGTTCACCGGTCCCCACGACCCACCCCCCCCAAGTGTACGCAGCCCCACCCCCGGGCTGGTCTTGCCTCGTGCGATCAATGTGCAAGTGGGTCACCAGAACATTCTCGAATTTTCTCCTAGTGCCCGCTTCTTCCGGCCCAGGATGTGCTCCCCGCTGTAGCCATGGGGGCGGATTTTCAGCTCCACGTAAGGAATGGAGAATTCATGTCCTTTCCACGGCTCCCAGTTCACCCCCTACATTAAAAAAAAAAAGCCAGCATCAAGAAGAGGCCCCTGGAGGAGGGTCGTGTGGGCTGCGGCCCAAAGGAAGGCTCCTTTGCCTGGGAAAGCAAACCCTCACTGCCAAGGGGAGACAAAGCCAAGTGGTGCCTGGGATGGTCACCGTGAGGGAAATGGGGGTGAAATCTAGGAGCATGCGCCCTCTGCTGGGCAGCTGGGGCGAGACAGGCTTGAAAGCCCCCTTGTGATTGGAAACGGGGGTGTGGGCCCTGGAGGTGGGCAAGGCCAGGGGAGTGGCCACAGGGGCTCAGAAAACACGGGGTGTGCGTGTGTGTGTTTGTCGTCGTCCCCCCCCCCCAGCACCGGTGACATGATCTTTGCTTCCCTCTTTCCCTTCCAAAAATTTAAAGCCAAAAATAAACATATTAATTGGCCAATTGTGTGAAATCATTTTCAATTTAGACTGTTTAGATATTAGCTCTGGGGTAACACACAACCTGCTAGAAACTAAATTTCATTTTATGTCTTTTGACTGGTGAGAGCAATATTTAATTCACTTAATAACCTTGCAACCTGGCCAATAAAGAGCCCAAGTGACCAATTTTATGTATTTTAATTTGTGAGGTAAATAATAAACAAGAAACTAAATGCCTTGCAGGCTGTGAAAAGCACATTAACCAGATGAATGTCTTTTATTAGCAAACACGGGCTGGTTGAGGGCCTGCTGGCCGCTCTTCCAAATATCTGATCCCTGGGCGGGGCCCCTGGATGCCACAGCTATTCACGGGCCCACCCTCCTCGGTTTCCCAGGGCCGTATTTCTTCCCTTTAAAAAACCACTCCAGGATTAGGAGGTCAGGGTAATCAAAGTGTGCCCGGACTTCAGGTGTGCTAGGGTTTACAGTAATGCAAGGTGAGTCCTGGGGCGGGTGGGGGGCCTCCTGGAGGCTAGGATCAGGGCCCAGGTCGGGAGATCAGAAACCCAGGGTGGGGATGCGTCGAGGGAGGGGGTGGCTTGATGAGGAGCAGGAGCAAAGATGCAGTTTTCAGGAAGCTGTGAGGAGGCGGGCAGGAGTGAGGATAACGCACCCACATCACGGACATTCGAGAAGCTGCTGGCAGACAGTCTGGGAGGAAAGCACAGGGAGGAGCCCACGAGAACTCCCGACAGGGAGAGACTGGCTTGGCACCGGCTCCGGGCAGACTGTAGGCGTTGCCCACGCCGACCCCTCACAGTGTTAAAGCCCTGACTCCCATGGTGACAGTGTTCAGGAGTCGAGGCCTTTGGAAGGGGACTAGGGCTCGATGGGGTCAGGAGAAGGGGTCCCCGTGATGAGACTGGCGCCTTCATACGAAGAGGAACCACAGCAGAGCACACACGCGCTCTCTCAATCTGTCTGCAGCATGTGAGGACAAGGACGGAGGGCCCTTGCAGGAAACGAACCTACCCACACCTCGACGTTGGACTTCCAGCCCCTGGGAGAGTGAGAAACAGCATCTGGGGTTCGAGCCTTACAGAGCAGGGCGCTCTGTTACCGAGGCGTGAGCTGTCTCATGCAGTGTCCCCATGCGAAGTGTGAAGTGTGGTGTGGGACCCACGGCCCCTGTCTCTGTTCTCCCCAGGCCTGCTCGAGGTGTGTGGCACCGGGGGGCATGCAGGGTGGGGAGGGGCCGCAGCCGACGGGCAGCAAGTGCCTGACCTGAAGGCCACAGGGGCTGCAAATGAACTCCTCAGCCCGGAGCACGGGCAGGCGGCCTGGAGGGTGTCACTTTGGGAGCAGTGCCTGTCACCCACCTCGCTGTGCTTGGTCTCCCCATATCTGCCGTTGGGGTTGGCCAGGTGACAGTTCTTGTACCACCAGCCGCCGTGATGCGTCAGGGCGCAGTTGCTGAGGGCGATGTCGTTGTCCCTGTCGAAAGTTGTGAACTTCCACCCGTTGTGATAGGAAAGTGCATCCCCTGCGGGGGCGGGGAGGGGGAGGCGTGAGAGGTGAGAGGCCACGCTGTGCCCCCAGGGGTGGAGGACTCGGGGGAGAAATGCCAGGGGTCCGGTCCAGGATGCCACAGGGAGTCGGGCCTCTCAGAGCAGCCACACGGACGGGTCCTCTTTCCTGGCCTCTGTCTCCCGCACGCCAGGCCTGTTTCTCCTATCGCCTTCGAGGCATTTTCAATTAGAAGCTCCGCCGTCATGTGGAGGATCCAAGCCCCCAGAGCAGACGCATCGGCCCTCCCCAGGGGACCTCTCCCACCCTCCCTGTCTCTGCTGGAGCCCCCACCCCACCCCAGCCACCCGGACCAGAAACCTGTGAGCCACATCAGACACACCTGCTGCGTGCGCACCTTCATCCAGCCCTTCCTCTGCACCTCCCTCCCCTGCCCCTCTCCACCGTCAGCTGGGTGTCCCCACAGCAGCCTCTGGGACCCCCAGAAGCTTACGCATATCCATCATCTCAGGCATCTCACCCTACTTTCTGCCACACGGGGGTGGAGGGGCAAATTTCTCCTTTTTGCTTTGCAGGCCCGGGACTTGGCTGCTCCCTACACTCCATCTCACGGCCCACTGTCCCCACGGGCACCTTCCACCTGTGCAGTGGACAGGCCCAGCCTCTATGCCCCTGCCCACCAGTGTCTCTCTGCTCTCCCTCAGTCCAAACCTCATCCGGCCCTTGAAGCCCAGCTCAGCCCACCCCAAGAAAGCGTCCCCTCCTGGGCCCTCCCACGCAGCCTCCGAGTGCTCACACCCGGACCCCCAGCGCCCTCTGGGCACCCAGTGCTCTTCAGTGTCTGGAAACATTGCAATGATTTTACCTGCCTTTCTCGTTTCCCCAATGTGTCTATCATCCTTTTAGAAGCTCACTTTTTAATTCAGCCCATATAAGGCAGTCAGGGCCCATGTCCATCCCAAGCTCAAGTCCGCTCTGTTCTTACAAGGACGCCTGCACCCACACCTGGTCCCCGAGATTACCGATCACCCTCGCAGACACCCTCTGGTCTGAGCCCCTGGGCAAACCTTCGGGGTGGGTCGGGCGCCTCCCAGCCCCTGGAGGAAACAGCCACAGGGGGACCTGTCGAGATGCCCACCCCTCCCACTTTGTCTCCTCCCATGTCACCTTGTGTCACTCGACTCAGCCCCTCTCTGACCCGGATGGGCCTGTTTGGGTCTCCTCTTCACAACAGAACACATCCCTGAGGCTGTATGTAGTTCGGGAAGGGCGTACTGGCAGCCTCCTATTTTACACTCAGTGACTGTGCCCCAGGCCCGTGCGAAGGCCTGGGGAACGAGAACAAACGCAAAATCCGTGTGACTGTTTTTTAAAGTTAAGTCCCCAAACCTGGAAGAAGTTTGGCATTAGCAGTTGGCCACTTCCGATCACAGCGTCTACAAAGACCTCCGCCATCAGGGATCATTCGTTGAGCGGGCAGTTCTAGGAAAGCCGCAGGTGCCCAGGATAAACCTCGACGTGCCCCCCTCGGCTCAGTCCCGGACGGCCCTCGCCCGGACGGCCCTCCCATCGAAGCGCCACCCTCTCAGACCCAACTCCACCCCGCCGCATCCTGCAGAAGCACCGTCCTTGTCCCCACTCCCAGAGCTCCTTAGTCTCCTGACCGCTGACTCGACAGATTCTTCTAAAAAGTTGCCTTCCGTCATTACTGATCTGTTTCTCTGTGAGTCTAAGTGGGGAGACCGTGTCCTGCACAGTCAGTCCATCTGGCTGCTAGCACATTGCTCTCCGCAGTCACACCAAAGTCAAAAACACACAAAACCAGCAAACAGGCATGAGTGACCCGCGGACGTGGACAGCAGGGTGGGACCCACCGTGGGAGTTGGGGGGGCGGGGCAGGGGAGAGCAACTGGGAAAAACTGGGACAGCTGTAATAGAACAAGTATAAAAAAGTGAAAACAAACACGCAAAATCAAACAACAAACCTCCATTTAAATGCCACAAATGGAGGCTTAGCTGTAGCACTGAAACAATAACCACCCACTTCAAGAAAACAGTCAGTGGTGTACCCAGGACTGATGTCACATCGCTGGTGGTGGGGGAGGTCCCCGACCCCCGCTGCCCTGCTCCTCGCTCCCACGTTGTCACCTTGTGTGACGTAGGTGGGACCCACATTGCCTGCTGCTGGAATCGCCCCTTCCGTTTCCAGTCTTTGTGGAAACAACGCCGGGCGTGCTCAGTGCCCTGTGAGGGCGGCAGCCTCTCCCCGACCAGAGCCCCGGTGAGGGCGGCAGGCACGCAGGTGGGCCGCTCAGCATGCGGCTCCTCCGCCAGGGCGCAGCACCCCGGATTGGGGTGCGACGGGGAGGGTCAGCACGTAAAAAAGTTCCGGTTTTCTGAGGGTCCAGGATTGCTCCTAAGACTTTGTTTACCCCAGACCCCCTGCTGCGGGCAGGGCCTCGGCTGTCAATCAGTGAGGCCTGCTTGCCTTACGGAGCAGTATCCCACTCCAGGCCCAGGGCGCGCGCAAACTGGGGATCGGACACCCGGAGCGTGAGGCCCCAGCGCCCGGGTTCTCACCTGCGGTGCCCCTGTATTTCCCGACGCTGAGCTTGTAGCGCTCCTTGCTGGAGGCCACCTGGAAGGAGTCGTAGACGGCGTAGGCCGACTCGTTGGCGGTCTGCAAGTCCGCCCGCACCTCGTACCGGGTCGGGGTGCCGGTGGTGAGGTTGTGTAGCTTGTCCAGCCCTGGAAACAAAGACTTCCACTTGCCAAACGTCACCGGAGCCTTCACCTCCTCTGCTCACGCGGGCCTCCCCCACTTTCTCTTTCTGGGGGCTCATTTTCTCCCCCGCATACTTCTTTGGCACCATTGGCCTACTTAGTGTGGAAGCCCCGGCCTCTGGGAGGGCAGAGTGGGGGGCCTTTCCAGGGTGACCCTGCTCCGGCGGCGTCAACTCTCAGGCCTCAGTGGCTTATTGTTATTGTCCGCACATCCCATGGGGGGGCAGGGGGGACCCACCGAACCTCTGCTCCAGAACGCG
This sequence comes from Sturnira hondurensis, assembly GCF_014824575.4. NCBI lineage: Eukaryota > Metazoa > Chordata > Mammalia > Chiroptera > Phyllostomidae > Sturnira > Sturnira hondurensis. The sequence continues at coordinate 6,420,616 of NW_028094846.1, read as the reverse complement.
GCAGAGGGAGGAGAGAGGGAGCAGAGCCCACTGGCTGGACTGGCCTTACTGGCAGGAAGTCAGGGTGACCAGCGTGCCCTCCTGACAGCTACCCACAATCCCGCTCCACCGACCCCTGTCTGCTCCCATGGTCCTCGAGGGTTCGGGCTCCAGGCAAATCCTGTGGGGCTTGGACACGGCTGAGAAGCCACCTGGGATCCCCCCTCCACGCCCCCCGACCCTTTCACCAGAGCTCAGCGGGAACCTTCCCACATACTGACCAGCAGGTTCCCCGGAGGGTCCCCGGCCCCGGGACCTCCCCCTGAAGGTGGTGGGCATCCTCAAGCTGCCTGAGCAGCTTTCCGAGGGAAAGTCCTCACCACCACCCCACCGCCCCCCATCCCAGAGTCTCCAAGGTCGCACCAAGCCAGAACTCCTTCCTGAGGTCCCCAAAGCCTTCCACGTAGGTCCGCCAGCGCTTGAAGAAGTCCAGCTGCCCGGTGTTGCGCCTCTGGAAGACCTGAAAAAGGCGATGGCTGTTTCCCTCTGACACACTCACATGACCACCACCGAGCGAGGGGGGACAGCAGCTCGGACTGGGGGCTGCCCTGAGAACAGAGGAAGGGACCGTGGGCAGGTTTGGGGGTGGACCGGGAGTGGAACTGAGGGCGGGGGGTCAAGATCTGTTCTTTGGGCCTGGTGCTGGCTGGACAGCCCTTCGCTGGGACGGGGGCTCTGGGAGCAGACGGCTTTGTGGGTCCCCGAGCTCGCTGGGGACCCGGGAGTGGGAGTCACTGGCGAGCGAAGATGCCACAGGAGCGGCTGAATGTAAGGGCCAGAGCTGTAAAGAGCGACCAGGCCAGGCTTGTAAAGGGGAGAGCGTGTCTGAGATGACTCGAGGCCTCACTTCACTCCCCAGGAGGCCTCCTGTCAGCGTCCCCTGCACGCAGCTGGGGTCGTGTGACTCGTCCTAGCCAAGGACTGTTAAGTGGGGTACAGGAGAGGGGGACGGGGGGTTCTCCTTGCTCCCTTTTCCATCACCATGAGCGCTGGGCCTCCGTGACGGCCGCATGTTGACAGGGCACCGGAGTCAGCTCGGTCCCTAAGCCGCCCCTTGGAAATGACTGCCAAACCCAATACAGGCTTTGCACACGGCAGAAAACACATTTCAAGTTTCAGATCATCGGAATCTGGTGTTGGTTTATTGCTGCTGCGTAGCGCATTGTATCGTAACAGGCTCGGGAAGTAAAATAAAGCCCCTGGAAAGGATGAGGCTGGCTGGGAAGGAAACAGGAACCAAACAGAGAAGCCGGGAGGAGCTCAAATCGGCAACCACCACGTGGGGAAGGACGGGCACGTGGGGGAGAGAGGGAGCGGCCAGAGACTCGGGAGGAAGCAGGAAAACACAGACTCGCAAAGTCCCCAGAGGGAAAGGTGTGGGCAGCAGCGCCACGGGCGGCTGGGTGGCCACGGACACCAGGCCCCCCTGCCGAGCGTAGAGCTCCCGGCCCCCAGTTGAGGAGCAGCCACATGTATCCAGTCCTGAAATTACATCGGCCCTTTGAAGGCAACCTCGAGGCTGACGTGGCCCCCAGTGAGAANCATTGTATCGTAACAGGCTCGGGAAGTAAAATAAAGCCCCTGGAAAGGATGAGGCTGGCTGGGAAGGAAACAGGAACCAAACAGAGAAGCCGGGAGGAGCTCAAATCGGCAACCACCACGTGGGGAAGGACGGGCACGTGGGGGAGAGAGGGAGCGGCCAGAGACTCGGGAGGAAGCAGGAAAACACGGACTCGCAAAGTCCCCAGAGGGAAAGGTGTGGGCAGCAGCGCCACGGGCGGCTGGGTGGCCACGGACACCAGGCCCCCCCCCGCCGAGCGTAGAGCTCCCGGCCCCCAGTTGAGGAGCAGCCACATGTATCCAGTCCTGAAATTACATCGGCCCTTTGAAGGCAACCTCAAGGCTGACGTGGCCCCCAGTGAGAATGAGTTTGACACCCCCTGCTCTGAAGCTTTTGTGGGGGCCATTGTTTCCTGTGAGGGTCCTGCTTGGTGAGGGGCGCGTGGAGGGGAGTGCTTTGAGGGGAGGGAGAGTGGGTAACACACGCACGCACACACACACACACAGGACATTACGAGGTGGGGACCAGCCCCCAAGCCTTGTGGCCATTGGCCTTAGTCTGCTCTATCTTGGGCGTGAGGGGCTCCGGGCCCTATGGGTGCCGAGGGCCACCGGGGCTCCCCTCTCCTGAAGGAGCTAGAGCTGCCTGGGCTGAGAAGGGGCCACTGCCCAGGGCCCCCGCGACTCACAGTCCAGCCTCCGCCATCTGTGTCCATGTCGCAGTACACCTGCAGGGGCTGGCTGGCGTCGCCGTGCAGGTAGATGGTGTACAGGCCGCTGGCAACGTTGCTGTTCTGTTGAACTTGACTGCAGTCCTCAGGGTGTGGGAAACGGGCACCAACTAGGAGCCAAGCAGAGGGGGGTGGGGTTAGGAGAAGGGTAGCGGGGCTAGTCCCTGTTTGAAGTTAGTGTACTTCGTTCAGGGACAGTTCATGACCTCCTACTACTTTGCACCTTCTGGCTCTTCAATCACATCTTATTTCCCCCACTCACTGCTCTCATCGAACTGGCCAAATGCTTTAGAAATAAGGTCAAGTTCACATCACTTCCTCCCCCAACCCAACTGCCCCACAAAATAACACTCCCTTCCACTTCCCTCTCCAGTCTCTCCTCCAGAGGATGGATTTCTCCCAAACCCACACCCTATTCCCGTTTCCCCATCCTGGAGAGATCCATAGCTCGGCAGCTACCCGCTCCTGCGTGGGCATGGCCCCTGGCCTCTCAAAGGCTCATCCCCTACGACATTCTCGTTCCCAGTGCGGGTCCACGGTACCTGTGGACAGGGTGGTGGATACACTCCTGCTCTGGCGATCACCCTTAAAGGCAACCAAGGAGACACGGTAGGCGGCGCCCTGCTCAAGGCCTTGCAGCTCAAACCTCAGGTCCCCTGGTCCAAGCCGTGCCTCCTACCGAACAAAGGAGACAGGAGGCACACATTCAGTTTTTCACGCTCAGCACCTGTGTGTCGGGAACATCCCCAGTGCCAAGGCCAGAAGCTCTCAGAGAGCACAGTGTCTGCCTCTGAGGGCTCAGAGGTGGCCCAGGACCCCAGCGTGTCCCAGCCGCTTCTCCAGGTTCAGCATCGCCAGGCATGTGGGCTGGGAGCACGCCCTGGGGGCCAGTGCCAGGCAGCGGCCCCAGGGAGAACCCGAGGTCCCGCAGACCCCTCTGCCCCAAGGCCCATGCTGGGGCCTCCACGCCAGGCTGAGAAGTGAAGAGGGAAGTGAGACCAGTCTGCTGTCCAGGGCAGGGGCTAGTTTTCCAGTCGCCTCCCTTCAGAACCTGCCCGCCTCCCTCTAGCGGGAAGGGCAGGCCTAGGCAGTGGTTGAGCTAATGACTAAATCAGTGCGTCTCTCCTTTTCCCCTTCCTTCCTCCTTTCTCTTTTCCCAAGGAGAAAAGATAATAATTTTCCATTGGGACTAATTTTGAAAATTTACTGGCCTTCAGATCTCAGGTGTGAGGTGTCATCTCTGAAATAACGGTTAATCAATTCACTCAATACATCTTTACTGAGCGCCTCCCTGGTAGGCACTCAGCCAAAGAGACGAAAAGTCCCTGTCCCCACGGAGCTAAGATTTATGGGGCACAATAAACAAATAGTATGGGCTATGCAGCGGTCAGCGGGAGCAGGCACAGGCTAACGCTGTCGAGTGAGACCCGGTACGGTCACGGGCGACGACTGTGTTCAGCACGGCCCCTTGCACACAGCGGGTGATCAGTGAGGACCGGCTCCATTATCAGCCGGCTGCCGTGGAACCAGAAATCACGAGAGCTGACGGGAGGCCGTTGTTCTATGGGGGGCCAGGCAGGGGCACCAAGAGAAGAGCCAGGAGAGTCCAGTACCTTGGCGGTGCCATCCGGGAGCTGGTAGGTCAGAATGTAGCCATCGATCTGAGCCAAGGGAGCCGTCCAGGTCAGCGCCCCGCTGGACTGCGTCCTGGCAGATGGACGGAGGTCTCTGGGAGGGTCAATGTCTGTGTGTGGAAAGCCAGGCAACGGTCATTACGAAGGTAATGGGGGCGGGGTAACTTTTGAGGTGTCGACTTACAGTTCCTGTCCCCACACCCTCCCATTTCTCTTCCTCCCTTTGGGCAGGTGGCAGGCGCGGTTCTCCCTGCAACCTGCCCTTTCCGACCTTTGCGTCCACAAGCACAGTTCCACTGAGGACAAGGACGACGATGGGACAGTGCTTGGGCAGAGTCCCCCCCCACCCCCACATCCCGATGCAGTGAACCCGGGCTCCCACCTGCCCAGCAGACTCCCGGAGGCTGGGGGTAGGAGCGAGCTGGGCTAGGGACAGGGTGGGGACAGCAGGGCTCCTACAGCGGTGGGAGATGGGAGAGCGCAGGTCCGGAGCTGCCCTGCACGTGGACGCCAGGGCGTCTCAGCCAACAGCTGCCCAGAAAGATGGCCTGAGTGCCGGATGGGACCCCAGGCCTTATAGTCGGAAACCACCCAAGGCTTTGCATCCAATCCGGGGGAAGGAGTATGACCATAAAGTCACTGAGATTTATTTCCAACGAGCAGAGCAGGGCTCATGAGGGACATCAAGTTGGCGTAGACGTAGGAAGTGTACTCCTTACGTATCTAAGTGGGTGGCCTTAGACGCCTGCTCTGTGTGGAGAGAAGCAGGGGCGGGGGTGTCTGTACAAAGAGTAAGAGAGAGAGTAGGAAGGAGTGAAAGGAAGGGCAGGGGAGGGGAGCGGAGGGGGAGGGAGGGCAAAGATGAAGCAGAAGGAAAGGAAAAACTGAGGTGGAGACAAGCAGAGCCCTCCCCCAGGCCCCATGACTTTCCCTCCCAAACTCCAACAGAGCTGTGGGGATGTGGGGACACGGCCTGGGGGAAGGGAGGGTGTGGACCAGAAAACCAAAGCTCAGCAAACTCAGAGTCAACACCACAGTAATTGGTCAGAGGCTATTTTTTCCAACCAAATAAGATACAAATGGAAATTTCCACTTTGAAAAGTCAGTATAGAATATGACTTTAATTTCCACGTGGCCGAAAAAGGTGTCTCCAGGCTATTTTATACCCAGTAGCTCTTCAGCTGAGAATGGAACTGCTGTGGCTGAATAGAAATCAGGCAGCTGTTGTTCAGAGTTAGGGTGTTTGGATGAATTTTGGGTTTCTGTGATGTCGGCTTGGTTTGACAGTCTAAAGCGGAACATCTGGTATGGATTTTAGTGTATCCATCACCCGGAAAAACTGGATTTCCACTTGCAAAATCAAAGCCAAACCTGGGCGATTTCAATGTCTCAAGCTGGCTTCTGCCACCTCCATGACTGTCCACCCGTCCCGGGTTAGGGACTGCGGAGCTCTGTCTTACCTTCTCATTTCTGTGGACTGGAAACATGATAATGGCATTATCTTTAAGGAAGAGCGAAGCGAAAGAGAAGAAAGGGAAGAGAGGGAGGAAGGGAGGCAGAGAGGGAGAGGGGACCGAGGGAAGCAAGAAGGGGGGAGGGAGGGAGGGGGGAGAGAGAAGGCACTGGCCACCTCTGGAGAGCAGGCCTGTCCTTAGGGAGCCTGGGCCGTGGAAAAGGGGTTTTCTTCCCCATACCCTTGTTTGCAAATTTTTATAGAAGCATGTATCACCTTTTTGGTTAAAAATGCCTATTGTAACTAATAAAAATAATTCAAAAACTCAAGTCTCATGTAACTCCAGGGGCCCCGGCCACAGAGGGGATAGCCAGGTCTCGCCCAGACTGGCTAAGAAGTCCTGCGAACTTCAGGGCACCAGGCTTTTCTCAGGACCCCCGGGGCCGACTGCGGTGACCCTCAACGAGACCAGAGGCCCCATCAGCACCCACAAGCAGGCACATGGGCTCCTTGCGCCACCTGGAGGGGGGCCTTGTGGGGAGGAGACACCCACTGTGGCCCCAGGCTGGGGAGGGCAAGGGCCAGCACTCCTGGCCTCCCTGTCCGCCGGCCTGGGGCTGACGTGTGGTGTTAAAGGGACTTGGAGAATCCTCTCTGATCGTGCCTGAGCCGTGACCTTCACTGGACAAGCAAGATACAGTGCCGTCTCCAGGGAGAACCAGCCCTTCTCCCAGAGGGAACGGTCAGTTAGTCAAAATCACACAAGGCCCTTGGTGCGTAGCCACGTTCGTCTGAAACATGTTAAATCATAGCCCCCAAAGTGGGACTTTGGAATCCCACCCGGGGGAAGGACGCCTCTCTTGGAACGGTTCCCAGATGAACCCTGAACGCCGCTGCCTCTGGGATTCCCTGCCGTCTGTGTGTTGGGATGTGGGTGAGTTCCCATGGGTGATGTATGCTCTTGATTCCTGCTTTCCTCTTTGCTCTCGCTTAATAACGTGCTTAGCTATTCACCTTTGACTTGGGGTCTTTATTGTCTGCAAATCTGAACCTCCAAATTAAGTGGCCGCCCTCTCAAATGTGCCCTTAATAGCACGACGTGGGAGCTGGGTGGAGAGGGCGGTCAGAGAGGTGATCTTCTGCACCCCCTTCTCGACGGGTCACACAGCTTTGCCTGACAGCACGTCTCTGCTCTCTTTCACATTAATCCAAAAGGTCACATCAGTGCATGACCCCGGAGTAACAGGAGGGAACCCTCTGAAGAATGTCCTTAGGTGAAACAACGGTCTTCCCCGCCCCCTCCCCACACCTGACATGTGTGAAGAGTCCCCTGTCCCAGGTCCCTCACAGTACCTGTCTCAGCCGTGGTGTCGGCCTTCTGGCTCTCCCGGGTCCCCCGCTCGGCCCACACGTGCACCGAGTACTCCACGCCCGGCCGCAGGCCCGTCAGCACTGTGCTGCTCTGCTCCTTCCCCACCGGCACCTCCCGGGCGTCTCCATCGGCGGAGGTGTAGCGCACCATGTACCTGTCGATGGTGGCCTGTACCGGGTCCCAGGAGATGGAGGCCGTGGTCTCTGTCACCCGGTCAGTCACCAGGTTCTGGGGACTGTCAATGTCTGGAAGAAAAAATATGCACCGTTAATGGACCAAGGAAAGCAGAAACGCATGGCCGTCTCGCTTGGGGCAAAAGCTGCTCGTGTTTCGTAGTTTTTCCATCTCAAACGCACTGGTTCCATCGTGGACTTACGTCTTCTCTCCCCACGGAGACTTTGGCTCCCCGAGGAGCAGCACAGTGGACCAACAGCTACAAATCCTCGCCATTACCCCCAGCAAGCGTTTAGCACCACAAACGTCTTTACTCAGTTAGTAAGCGTGTGTCTGACCCCCACTAAGCACACGGCAGGGCGCCAGGCCGGGCGCTGGGGCCACCGGAAGGCCTGGCCTTGGCTCCAAGCACCTAATAACATTGTCTCCAGCGCCCATCGGTGAAGACCTCCCATCTCATACACGAAGGTCCCGAGAGCCCGCTGCAGGTGTGACCCCCCCGGGGGCAGAGGCCTGTCACCCTCGGGGTCCTCGCTGCTGTGGACCGGGCAGGGCCAACGGCCAGCACCCAGGACGCACTGTTCGGAGAACCCGCAGACAGCAAGCCCGGATCCCACATCCTCTATACTCTGGTGGACGCACTTGTAGTGCTTCTCTGCCGGCTCGGCCGCCACGCGGAAATGCGGCCATCCATCTCCTTCCCGACAGGATGAGACCATGACACAGAAGCTGTCCTTACTCCCCAAACCGGAATCATCGCACCACTCAGAGAGCGCAGAGCAAAGCACAGACATCTGCTCCCACAGGTACAGTATACTTTTCTAAAGGTAAATTTTTCAACATACTAATATCAACAGCATTTGATCTTCCTTTTCTCTCCCCCTCACAAGTTCAATAGCAGACCCTCAACACTGTCCACGACCAAACATTCGTGGGGCTCAACGACACCACCACAGCAATGTCGTCGCTCAAGGACCACTGGGAGGGCCTGGGCGGCAATGAAACCAGCTAATGTTCACAGTCTGTGACCAAGGGACGCCACCTGCCCTTGCACAGACCATGGCTTCTCCCTGCGTCAAAGCAGGAAAACAAAAACTGACCAGCCGCACACTCAGCATGGCAGGCCTTACACTCCCAAGATCGATGCTCCGTTACCTGTCTCGGCCGTGGCGTCGGCCTTCCGGCTCTCCCGGGCCCCCCGCTCGGCCCACACGTGCACCGAGTACTCCACGCCCGGCCGCAGGCCCGTCAGCACCGTGCTGCTCTGCTCCTTCCCCACCGGCACCTCCCGGGCGTCTCCGTCGGCGGAGGTGTAGCGCACCATGTACCTGTCGATGGTGGCCTGCACCGGGTCCCAGGAGATGGAGGCCGTGGTCTCTGTCACCCGGTCGGTCACCAGGTTTTGGGGGCCATCAATGTCTGAGAGGAAAATGATCAGTGAACAGTATTGACAGGCTGAGTGGCCATGTTGCATGAGGGGTCAGTTCTCCGTCCCCAGGGTGTCCCTATCCTGTGTGCTGGTTTTCAGCTGTGTCATAGACACAGACCTTCTCTCCACAGCCGGGCTCTTGGATCCTCAAGGAGGCGGCATGGGACAGTAGAATGAGCACCAGGGCCACTGTCAGAGAAGTGACAGGCTGTGGCCCTGGACAACTCAGCTGCCTCGGTGCCTTCACCGGTAACCTCCGGCGAAGTCCCCATGGATGCTGTACTCCACACATGCATCTAACTACTAACTTGTTCTGTGACCTCAGGCCCTGTCTCTGCATCTGTAAGTGAGGTTGTGACCAGTCCTCGAACATGACTCTGTGGGTAACTGACAACCAAGACCAAAAACGTCACGTGGAAAAGGGCCTTGAAGACCAAGTGGGACAGCCTTTACCCCCAAACGACCGAACATACACCCCACAATTCAGGGTGTAATGCAGGGCAGACCAGTATTTCTGCCTCGGTTTCCTTCACAGAAAAAAACATGGGGCAGGGGGTGGAGGGGGGCAGAGTAGCAGAGTATGTCCCACAGAGTCACCTTGAGCATCGTATGAATTGATGACATGACCCTGGTGGCGGGTCCTGGCACGGACTGGGTGCCGGGTGACCAAAGCTATTGTTGACGTCAGTTCACTGACATCTTATGAATGTGAATGAGAGGTTATGGTCCTTCACACCACACACAGAGCAGGAGTTCAAAACGGCACTGACCAGTCGTCATCACCATCACCATTATCACCACAACCATCATCATCACCACCACCACCACCATCACTACCACCACCACCACCACCACTATCATCACCATCACCACCATCATCACCACCATCATCATCACCATCACCACCACCATCATCACCATCACCATCACTACCAACACCATCACCATCACCACCATCACCACCACCATCATCATCACCACCATCATCACCACCACCACCACCATCATCACCACCACCATCATCACCACCACCACCACCATCATCACCATCACCACCATCACCACCACCATCACCACCACCACCACCATCACCACCACCATCACCACCACCACCACCATCACCATCATCACCACCATCACCACCATCATCACCACCATCACCACCACCACCACCATCATCACCACCACCACCACCACCATCATCGTCGTCGTCGTCATCATCACCACCATCACCATCATCATCACCATCATCACCACCACCATCACCACCATCATCACCACCACCATCATCGTCATCACCACCATCACCATCATCACCACCATCACCATCATCATGAAGGCACTTCTTTGTCCCGAGTGGTTCACTGCAAAAGCCCTTCCCTGGCGGCCTTTGCCCCCAGGCCCATCACAGGTGTGCATGGCATGTCAGGGGGTGGGGAGGGCTATGCTTCTCTTGGTTTAGGCCATGACCCCCCTAAAGTAAGTACCTACGTTCCAACCCAAGAGCCCACAGCAAAGGCAGGACCAACAGTTTTGTGGCCCTGAGCTGAGCAGCCACCTCCAGGCTGTGACAGGGACAAAGAGGTGTGACTTGAAGAGAAGGTTTCTCTGGAGCTTCACTGGGAGGCCCCAGGCGAGGACAGAGCCTTGGGGGAGCAGACAGCTGCAGCGGCCCTGTCACAGGGTGTGCTGACTGCACCCGGAGCAGGGGTCTCACTGGCAGTTTCTGGACACACTCTGCTTGGCACCATTCCATGGGGGACGCGGCAGCTACTGGCTTCTAATGGGTAGAGCCAGGGATGCTGTGAAACACCCTACGGTGCACAGAAGCCCCGACAAGAAAGAATGCTCCTGCCCAGCATATCAGTAGTGCCGTGGCTGACAAACCCGACTCAGGGGACGCCGTGGACAGGTGTCTGACCTGCGCCTAAAATATCTGCGGGGCAAGAAACTGGCCCGTTGCCCTGATGCAGTGACAGGCTGCATCATCGGAGAGACCTGGGCATCCGGCTGACTTGACAAAGGATCCCTGCATGGCCCTGTGGACCCGAAGTGAGCTTGAGAAGCTGTCCAAGAGGATCGCCAGGAGGGGTGTGGAGACCCCTCTGGAAAGGCACTGGGGCGCACCCTACATATGGGGGCCGAGGGAGGGCACAGGGCAGGTGCGTTTTGCACAGGACCACTGCCCACAGGGGGAGGTCCTGGGGAGACCACGGTGACGTGTATCTGGAGAACCCACTGAAGTGTCCCATGAAGGAAAAACTTCTACATTTTTTAGTCCCTGGGATAGGCTCAAGCCAGTGTGGCTCACAGTCAAGCAAGACCCCCCAAGACCACTTACACCCCCTCCCAGCTGTGCCAAACATAGTCGGAAACCGCAGCGGGAAGGCCGGCCCCTGAAGTGCCAGACGGAAATAAAGGGAAGCCGGGCCCGCCCCTCCCTCCAGTGGTGGGGGGGGGGCCTCTGGTCTAAGGGGATGTACTGTTACAGGGGTGTGGGCACGTTAATCACTAAAATGATCCATTTGNTATCTGGAGAACCCACAGAAGTGTCCCATGAAGGAAAAACTTCTACATTTTTTAGTCCCTGGGATAGGCTCAAGCCAGTGTGGCTCACAGTCAAGCAAGACCCCCCAAGACCACTTACACCCCCTCCCAGCCGTGCCAAACATAGTCGGAAACCGCAGCAGGAAGGCCGGCCCCTGAAGTGCCAGACGGAAATAAAGGGAAGCCGGGCCCGCCCCTCCCTCCAGTGGGGGGGGGCCTCTGGTCTAAGGGGATGTACTGTTACAGGGGTGTGGGCACGTTAATCACTAAAATGATCCATTTGGGGAGCTAAAAGTGACTAGTATTTGCTTATTTTTAGCTAATAAAACGTGTTTGTTTTACCTAAAACATCCATCCAAAAACAAAGCCAATCCCCATAGCAACAGCTTACACACATGAGGAGGGGACATGGCTTTGGAGCCCAGTCTGGAGTCCGGCTCCCTCAGCATGACAGGTCCTGTGCTTCCCTGGCGCCCAGCCCTCATGGAGGGGACGCACGCAGCGGGCGAGTAACGAAGGAGGCGCGCAGGGGGAGGGCCGGGCCAGTGCAGCGACCCCAGCACACAAGCCCAGGGTCTGGAGGCCCCAACAACGCGCTGCGCACTCTACGCAAGCCACTAGAGGGCAGTAAAGGGCACACAGTGAACGACAGTGGGACGCACACCTGCTCCTTCACATGGCCCCCCTTCCTGCCAAGGGCAGAGAAGGACCCCCACCCAAGACAGACCACAAGCTTCACAGTGACAGACAACGCAAGCTCCGTTACCTGTCTCGGCCGTGGCGTCGGCCTTCCGGCTCTCCCGGGCCCCCTGCTCGGCCCACACGTGCACCGAGTACTCCACGCCCGGCCGCAGGCCCGTCAGCACAGTGCCGCTCTGCTCCTTCCCGACCGGCACCTCCCGGGTGTCTCCGTCGGGGGAGGTGTAGCGCACCATGTACCTGTCGATGGTGGCNGCCCAGCCCTCATGGAGGGGACGCACGCAGCGGGCGAGTAACGAAGGAGGCGCGCAGGGGGAGGGCCGGGCCAGTGCAGCGACCCCAGCACACAAGCCCAGGGTCTGGAGGCCCCAACAACGCGCTGCGCACTCTACGCAAGCCACTAGAGGGCAGTAAAGGGCACACAGTGAACGACGGTGGGACGCACACCTGCTCCTTCACATGGCCCCCCTTCCTGCCAAGGGCAGAGAAGGACCCCCACCCGAGACAGACCACAAGCTTCACAGTGACAGACAACGCAAGCTCCGTTACCTGTCTCGGCCGTGGCGTCGGCCTTCCGGCTCTCCCGGGCCCCCCGCTCGGCCCACACGTGTACCGAGTACTCCACGCCCGGCCGCAGGCCCGTCAGCACCGTGCCGCTCTGCTCCTTCCCCACCGGCACCTCCCGGGTGTCTCCGTCGGCGGAGGTGTAGCGCACCATGTACCTGTCGATGGTGGCCTGCACCGGGTCCCAGGAGATGGAGGCCGTGGTCTCTGTCACCCGGTCGGTCACCAGGTTCTGGGGGCCATCAACTTCTTTAAGAAAACGATTAGAAAAGTTTAAGCTTTGAAGCTGCAGAAGAGATGCCCCCCAGCCCACCCCCCTGACTTCATCTTCCGATCGCTCAGCCCAGGGCAATCACAGTCCCACCCCAGGTCTCTCCCTGAGTGGGAGTGGGGGCAAAGTCACCCCTGGGTCTCAAGTTCAAAGGACTACTCATTAGAAACTTGACCATCTCCCTTGGCTTCTAGCTCCTGACGAGGTGGAAGGAACGAGGCCTTCTTAGCAATGTCATGGCACATCAGAGCAGTCCATTGTGTATCTGCCACGGCGTCCGGGAGCCTCATTGATCATTTGTCACGGGCGACCGTTCTAAAAGTGTTATCACCAGCACTGCAACGTCTACATCCTCTACATGTCTCCGCTGAGCCTGCTAAAAATGTGGCTACATCACAACTTCATGTCTCCATTCTGGTGGGCTGAGGGTTCCGTGAGCAGCTTGTGGACAGAACCACTAGGCTGGCCTGCTTGATCATTAAGACTGGCTCTGCAAAGCCTCTCAACTCGGGCCACATCACTTGGTACCATGGACTCTCCAATGCACACGCTGAAAATTCAACTTCAACCGACCACCTTTCTCTTGTTACCTGTCTCGGCCGTGGTGTCGGCCTTCCGGCTCTCCCGGGTCCCCCGCTCGGCCCACACGTGCACCGAGTACTCCACGCCCGGCCGCAGGCCCGTCAGCACCGTGCCGCTCTGCTCCTTCCCCACCGGCACCTCCCGGGTGTCTCCGTCGGCGGAGGTGTAGCGCACCATGTACCTGTCGATGGTGGCCTGCACCGGGTCCCAGGAGATGGAGGCCGTGGTCTCTGTCACCCGGTCGGTCACCAGGTTTTGGGGACTGTCAATTTCTTTAAGAGAAATGAAAGAGGGTAGCAGTTACCAACTCTCTAGTTCATGAAAGGCCAGTATACATGCAACCAAAATAACGACCTCAGTAAACTTCACAGCCCGTGATGTGCCAATGACTGAGATAACTTGGGGGTTAAGTAAACAAGGGGTCAGACGTCCCAAGAAGGAGCCAACTGAGCTTCAGGAGCCGTCGGGTTTGCAGACAAAGCCACCGTGGAGTCTCAGCCTTGTGAACTCTCCCGATGAGTTGCCTTCGGATGACACAAATTAGTCTTCATATGCAAGTTTCCCCTTTCCTCTGCATTTCTGGGAAACACTCTCTCCGTTTCCAAACCCTCATGCCTGCCCGAAAGCAGTTACACTTCCATCAACCTCTGCATGTGCTCTCACATTTCCTTTGGGAAGAAAACTATCCTGGGAAGAGAAGCTGCCAGTTCTTTCCATTTAGAACATTATGTCTGTGGCCACAAAACCAAAGGGCTTTTTAGCTGATGGCGTTTGAGGTCTGGGCCGATAAGAGTGGCCCTGCTTGCGGCACCCGTCAGGTGCCGTGTGGTGGCCCTGCGTCCGAACCAGGGCCCAGCGCTGTGGATCGCCAGCTCCGCACGGCCTGCACGGTTTCAGCCTCCGTCTGCTCATCTCCACGAAGAGGGAGCTCTCAGTGCCTCCCTCCCAGGTCATGGCAGACAGTCAATGAGAGGTCGCCCGGCAAACGCATACACGGGGGCTCTTCGCTATTACACATGTCACTGGAGGTATAAATACCACGTTCTCCCCAAAATGTAAGCCTGCAGAGTTGGAAGTCCGAGCCACTGGGTGCATGATCGGCAGGTCTCTTCTCCTGCTCCAGAAACCTCCTCCTCCTCCAACGCCGAGCTTCCTCTCTCCAACGGGGCATGAGAAGAAGGCGGCCGTCTGTGCTCCGGAGGAGGGTCCCTGCCGGCCCTCAGATCACAAGGCCCCCCAGCCTCCAGAACTGTGAGAAACGCCTTTCCGCGGTGGAAGCCCCCCACCCACAGAGTCACGTTACAGCAGCCTGGGCCTTGGGCGGACGGTCACGTTCTGAGAAAGGACACGGCCATCCCTGTGGGGCACTCACACGCGTCCGCGAACGGAGCCCTACGACGCGGACACCCAGACGCCCAGTTTACAGGTAAGAATCTGGGGGAGAGACAGGAAGAAACTCGCCCGAAGCTACTCAGCCATGAAACCCGGAGCGTCTGAATCCATTCTCCGAACTAATCAGCTGCGTCTCTGAGAGCTTCTCTACCCGGCGGCTGTCAGAGCAGAGCCTGTCCTGCCAGCGAGTCTTCATTACGATTCCTGCCAGGCGCTGGCAACCCCAACCGTTCTCCAGGACCAGGCTGCTCTGCACGCGGGCAGGGCCAGAGGCCGTGCGCACAGAGGGAGCGTCCTGGTCTGCCCGCGCGTCTCAGGACACCGGCCAGAGCTGGGGGAACCGGGGGTGACGTCCAGGGAGGGGACCCTTGTGAAAGCTTCGAGGCAGACTGGGTCATTGGGTGAGTGATGACTCAGGACACAAACCATGTCCCCGGCAGGAAAGAGCTCCAGGTGACACGCCACGTGCCTGTGCGCCGCTACATGCCAGGAGATGAGCGTCCGTCATCCCTGTCCGCCAAGCGTTTGGAGTTTTCACACCCAAAAAATGAAAATCATGGAATTCCAACCCCAATAAGTGTGACCTTCTGGATCAAATAAAAAGGCTGCTGGTCTCTTTTGTCTGACATTTAAAAATGAAAAAATTCATCCTTATGAAATTTGCTTGGCAACCCCCTCCCTGACCCTTACAAAGAAAGCGCTGCGGCCAGGTGGGCGGCGGCGTCCTGGCTCCTGCCCCCAACTCGAGGACGCCGCTGACGCGCCCGAGCTGCCACCCTTACCTGTCAGGGCCGTGGTGTCGGCCTTCTTGCTCTCCTGGCTGCCCCGCTCGGCCCACACGCGCACTTTGTACGCCTCCCCTGGCTGCAGGCCGGTCAGGACGGCGCTGCTCTGCTCCCCGGGCACCACCGTGTCCTTCGTCTCCCCGTCGGCGGAGGTGTAGCGCACCACGTACTTATCGATGACAGCCCGGACCGGTTCCCAGGACACTACCGCCGAGTCTTCTGTCACTCGCTCTGTGACCACATTGGTCGGGCTATCAATTTCTTCAAAAAGCACGTAAGAAAAAAAATTAGAGAAGCCATTTGGTCGGTCAAGGTCACGGGTGCGTCAAGATCTAGTTCATTAATAATCTGATTAATAAATTACAGACTGATTGTCACACGTTACTGATTTATAACATCTGTCATGATGTTTTCTCAGTCCACCAACAGCAAATGTACCGCTACCCTGTGAGGCTCCATGGCATCTTCCAACGTTTTAAAGCGACCGCGGAGCGTGGTGCCGGGCACAGACACGGGAGAAGCAGGGAAGAAATGGCAGGTCTTAGGTAAGATGCCAGGGCTCACGGTAATAATTGCCTCAAAAATAACCCAGTGAGTGAAGCTATGAGAGTAGGCCAAAAGGTGTCAGAAACGGCCTTTTCTCTTGACTCCAAGATCTGGGGTGGGGGGTGTTCTTAATGGCAAAAAAACACAACAACCCCAAACTGGAATAGGAGGTTGGCTTCCGGTCCCCGGCCCTCCCTGCCCTCCCTGTCCTGTGAAACAGACCTCAGCACACAGAGACAGAATTTCTCCGTACACGAGTCCCAAAGTCCTGCCCAGAGAGGAGAGGAAGGCCCCCCGGAGCCACCAAGCAGCTCGTACCTGTCCTGCCGGTCAGGAGAATCTGCTTGCCCTCCAGGTCTCCTCTCACGGGGACGACTATGATCCTGTACTCCGTCCCGGGCTGCAGACCTGGGAACAGGCGGCCAGGGCTGGGTGTGACTGCCCCTTCCGGCCCCTGGCCCCAGGACTGCGCCCCCCGGGATTTCCTGTTGTGGGGCAGGGAGATGGACTGTGTTTCCTCCCTAACAATGAATCTATCTAGGCAGGTGAAGAGCCGCAGGCCCACTGGGCTCCCCACCTGGAGCGTGGAGGAGGGGCTCACCCTTTGGTGGGGGGCCGGGTGAGTACACAGTGGATGAGATGAAGTCCATGGAGCTTCTTCTGTGGGGCCGGTGAGCATTGGTTTCCCAATGTCTCCACAGCCCAAACGATTTTCTGCTCCCCACCATCCTTTTCCCTCAAAAGTTTCTTTCCTTCTCAATATAAGAATTAACCTAAATTTTTCCTTTTTTCTTTTGTTTGCCTTTTGTTGTTGAGATTTCTCAGTAGAATCAGCTCAGTAGAATGATTGCTGGCACAATGCAGGCAGACAGCAGTGTGCGAGAGGGAACACCAGTCTTCACTGCACCGCAGTGGAGACCCCAGACGGCCGTTCGGGATGGACCCGGGAGCAGATGGAGGGACGGGCCCCAGAGGAGGCCTCCCCAGGCAGCTCCAGGCCGCGGCCCCGCCGAGGCCACATGCCGAATGTGTGACTGCCTTGGTGCTTTTCTGAAAGAGGGCCCTGAAACTGTAGAACCTCCAGGTGTCCCATGTCGGATGCTCCCCCTGCTACCTGGGTGCCCTGAGACTTTGGGGTCACCCTGGGAGGCTGGAGCAGAGCCCTCGGGTTTCTAGAGTGGGCTCACTTCTGGAGGTTCCTGGGGCCCGGGTTCAGGTGACTCCCAGGCCCCAGGACCCCCGTGCGCACCTGAGTGGTCAGATGTGGACCCCGGCCCACGCTGCCCCCACCCTGCATCCGCATCCCCGGTGCTGGCTCTTACCAGTGATGTCGTATCTGCTCTTGGGGTTGCTGCTCTTGGGCACGGTGACCTCGGCCACCTCCTGCCCCGTCAGGGGGCCGTACAGCAGCTTGTAATAGTCCACTTCGGTCGGGGGGTTCTCCCACTCCACGTCCAGGGAGTTCTCCGTCTCGTCTGTCACCCAAGCGGTGCCCAGCACAGCGACATCTAGGGCAGGGATCGGGATGGCATGAGGAGGCGGTGAGGAGCCAAGGTCCGGCAGGTCCCCACCAGGCCGCTGGACACCGGGTCAGCTCGCCTTCCTGACACACTGAGAGCAGGCCCCCGCCCCGGACATACGTGTCTCAGACCCCCCGGGCGACTGCTGGTTTGCACATGGTCTGCAGCCCCGGGAAGGCCTTCTCTGCCCATCCCATCCCCTCGACCCTGCAGCCCTCCGGACCACACTGCTCAGGACGGCCCTCGCGGGCACTCAGCCCCAGGCTCAGGCTGCTCTCAGCCGAACGAACGCTCGCCCTCTGGGTGCACAGCCCCTGCCCTCCAAGACTCAGGCCAGGAAGAGGGGCTCAGGCCCCCTCACGTCAAGTTCGGGAAATGCGTTTCACAGGTGCCGGAGTGTAACGCTGATCACACAACCTGCTCCTTCCTCGCCTCCCAGATGCTCCTGTGGGGGTCAAGCCGAGGCAGCACTAAACGGGGTGAGCTTCGGCTCGGTCCTTCTGAGTACCTGTCCTGCCCCTCCGGCCAGCCTTCAGCACCTCCAGCGGTACCGGTCTGTACATCCCGTGAAGCAGGGTTACTGTACTCGCTCGTTCATAGGCTAAATCTTTGCCCTCCCTGTCCCCACCCCCCACCCCCCACAGAGAAGATTTAATGACTGACACAAAGGGAATGGCTCGCCAACGTGGCCCTGAGGGAAGGACTCTGGGTGGCGGTGAAGTGGGTGGGGCTGGGGTCCTGGGAGCATTTGAATTCCCACGTCCAGAGCCCAGGCTGGTGGGCCTGCCTGGGGGAAAGGCCCCAGCCCCTCAGCCTTGCCCCCTTCCTCCGTCACAACCCCACCCAGGCTGGCAACCCCTCACCAAGGACCAGGGATGAGGACTGTGCCTCAGGCAGGGAGCTCAGCGGTCTCCAGACCCCTGGGCTCTGACAAGTTCCCGTTCATGGTCATGACCAAAGGACCTCAAGGAGCCTTCTCTCTGAGCATCGCCCCCATGCCCCTCACCCCGGCTCCTACGGCCCACCCGGCCTGCAGGTGCGCCCTGCAGAGACGGCATCCTTGAGGGAACAGGTCTGGAAGCGAGTAACGAAGACAGTCCTGCAGGGCTCATACATGGAAAAGCAGGACTTTCAGAAAAATGGTCAAGTTTATTGTGGGGACCAGTGTCTCCCAAGCTGAGGCCCCTTGAGGAGTAAGTGAGGATGAGTTCACCGTGAGTCAGACCAGACAGAGAGGAGCCGTGCCACTGCAGGGTCCTACAGGTCCCTGGGACAAGAGGCCCAGAGGGGTCCCCAAGACTTTCAGAACAGATGACGGCCCCTCGGAGGCTTCGGGCGCAGCCCTGTCTGAAGGCAGAGGGGGTGACAGAAAGGGAGATGAGGCCCCAGGGCAAGGCTCCGGCCTCGCTCACTCTCACCACGAAAGGTTGGGACAAAAAAAAGACCACTTGTGATGACGTCTGAACACAGGCAAACACGGGAACATCGTCAAACCACTAAAAAGACCGAACGACCCCTCTCCTAACTCGCGGAAGTGACTGCTCCTCGTGTGCCAACCACAGCTTTGGTCTCCCTCTAGGCTGCCCCTTTCTAGGTCAAGAGTCACCAAGGTGCCGTCACGGAGTCACCCCCACTTCCCGACAGTGTGCAAAGCGTTGCTGCCTCACACCGTGCCCAAGTCACCCACCCCTGCCCCTCACCTGCCGTGCCTTCTCCTCCTGCTGAAACAGCCGATTAAATGCAACTTGTTCAACTGCAGGGATGTTTCCGGAGGGGTTTTCACCGGAGGGCACAGACAAAGGCCATCAGAAACTGTGCTCCCAGAGCACATGTCACCCACAGCTCTCTCGGACCCTGAGCCAGCCCTGCCCCACCATCGAACAGGACGGGCAGCCAGGGGTCTCTGTGAGGACACTGTGTGCCGCAGGCCCGTCTGTCCGGGGCTACCCGGGTCTTTCCCCAGGAATTCAGGGCAGAATGGAGGCAGGCCATTTTTATCAGCATCTAGAACAGGGCCTGGCACATAGCAGATGCTCAATAAAATATGTTGCGTGAAGAAATGAGCCCTTGAAGAGCTAAGCAGCTTTAAGAGCTTCCACAGGAAACGAGAATTTCTAAGGAGTGAGTAGTGATGCTGGTCCTTCCAAACATGTTGGCAGCGTTTGGCGGTGCCCTAGAGACTCTGTGTGTCCCTCCGGATCCGTCCCCCAAGCCCCTCTGTACCCCAGATTCTGACCTCTAGGAGCTGCCTTAGCCAGGCTCCCTCCTTGCCCTCTGGCTTCCGGTTGGGTTCCACCAGTGAGGGTCACCAGAAGGTCACATGGCAGGAGACAGACTTGGGGCAACTGAACTCCTTCTCCCCCGCCCGGGAGCACACGGCAGACTGCCTGTCTCCTGTTACCAAAGCAGCTCATTGGGCAGCCTCTCCTACAGCGCTGGCTGGGTCTCAGCACCAACTGCCACCTCCTCCCATTTGGCTCGGGGGGTGTAGTCCCAGGGATGCTAGGCCGAGAGTGTCACACCTTTGCAAATAACCTTTTCATTACACCTTCTCCAACTGCCCTATTTCTTCCCTCTCTCCTGCTGAGACCAGTCCAGTAGGTGGCTTCAGAAGAGCCCTGCTCCTCCCAACCCGAACCTGCAGCATGGCCTCAGAGGCTCAGTGGGGACTCGGGGACACATGTGTGTGGCTGCTTGTGTGTGGGTGTGGGGCTGTGGGACCTTACTACCCTCAGGGGCAGAAAATCCGGGGGGTTCCAATGTAACAGGCTCCATCACTGGCTTGGGGGACTCAATAATTGGTGAGGGGGTCAAGAACTGAGACTTCTTTTCAGCCCCAGATCAGGACAACAGCCTGGCTAGTGCATGGGCACTTGTGGGGACCACTGAAAACACCGTGCGAAATGGCGCCTCTCCTGGGGAAGGGGGGCCCCTGGCGCCCTCACCGGTGGTGGCCAGCAGGTGCTGGGGGCTGCTGGGAAGGTCTTTCTTCACGCTGCGCAGGGTGACGACGTACTTGGTCCCGGGCAGCAGACCGAGGATGTCGTAGCTGTGCTGCTCCTTGGGCACCCGGACCTGCTTCCCGGAGAGCTCCTTGCCCAGCGGGTGGTAGCTGAGGAGGTAGTGGTCCACCTCGGCGGAGGGCTGCCAGCCCACCAGCAGGGAGTCCTCCGTGCTCTTGAGCAGCTGCAGGCTCTGGGGGGCGACCACTGCACAGGACAGGAACGGGGAGGAGAGGGCGAGGGTGAGTGGCAGAAGCCACAGCCAATGAGTGCTCACTGAGCACCTACTACACACTTAAAGCTATCATCCTGGGTGTGGAGCAGCTGTGTGAGGCACCCTTCTGGACCCCCCAAAAGTTGTGTGGTTGGGAGTCAATGCCAACCCCCTACACTAACACACAAAACCACTAGCTCACATAAAACTACTGGTCCTGGAGCCAGCAGCCACTGCCTCCCCTGGGAACTTGCTGAAAATGCAGATTCGCGGGCCCACCCCAGACCTGCTGAATCAGACACTGGGGTTGGAGGGGCCAGCTGTGCTTTAACAAGCCCTCCAGGACACCTGGTGGGGGCTGGGCCCGCCCCTCGGAGGACAAGGCTGACTGAGATTAGGCGGTGCCCCGGGAGGTCTCCGGTGCAGGGGAAGGGAGAGTCCTGGGCGGGGGCGGGGCCCGGCCCTCACCCTGCGAGCAATCCAGGCCTGAGAAGCCCTCCTCGCAGTAGCACTCGCCGGTGTCGCAGAAGCCGTGGCCGCTGCAGTCGCCGGGGCAGCGCCGCTCGCTGCAGTCCTCCGACGCGAAGTCCTCGTAGCACTGGCACGCGCCTTGCACGCACACGCCCTGCCCGCTGCAGTTCCCGGGGCAGGCGGGGTAGGCGCAGTCCGCCCCCACGTAGGGCGCGGCGCACCAGCAGTGGCCGTCCTCGCAGCGCCCGTGGCCACTGCACGCGCCAGGGCAGGTTGGCTCTGCGCAGTCGGGGCCCTCCCAGCCCTGCTCGCAGCGACAGCTGCAGGTCTCTTGTGAGAAGGTCCCGTGGCCGCTGCAGTGGCGGCTCACACCTGCCAGCGACAAGAAAGACAAGGCTGTGAGCTGCAGAGCTTGCGGGGGTGGGGGGGGTGGGGAACCCTTCCCTGGAGACCCCGAAGCACCAGCCCCGCGGGGTGCTTTCTTTGGAGGACGGTAGGGGGTTCTCCCCCTCCAACCTGGGCCAGACTCTGACCTGTGAAATTTACTACCTGTTTCCTCCTTTTCGGCCTAAAAAGGAGCCACCCTTCCCTTTCCATTCCTGTCCCAAGTGCTCATGGGAATGCCCCGGTTCTCTCCTCTCTAAACGGTGCTCATTCTCTGCCTTAGCTCCAGCCTGGCCTCAGTCAGGGGCCTGCTCCTGGGGCCCGCAGGTGGACTCCAGGCTGGGCAACTACAGGGGCTGAGCCTAGCGAGACCAGGCCCTCCGGGGAAACGAGCCGGATCGGGGAAACGAGCCGGAACGGAAGCCTGGGAAGGTGGACCTGCAGACGACATTACTAAACTGCCCAGCCGATAGGGGGTGGGGGTGGGGGTGGGGGTGCAAGAAGGGATTCTCTGCCCTTTCTGACCCTAGACAGCCAGAGGTTGTGGAGGGGAGGTCCAGCCAGTAACCCCCGTTTCTCAGAACACCCGCTTTCCTTCCTGAAAACGCTTTCTCCCCGGGGACTCCCCAAGGGCAGTCCCACCCCGATTCATTTCTGTGTGCAGCACACGGGGCATGGAATGTGTGTGAAGGGCCACTTGGTATTATTTGGATCAGCCTGGGAAGTTCATGTTTTTAAAAAATGCAGGGAGTGAGAAGCACAGATCGGCAGTCACAAAACAGTCGTGGGGATGGATGTCAAGTACTGCACGGGAACTACAGTCACTAACCTTGTGACACCGTGTACGGGGCCGGGGAGTACTGGAAATATCGGGGGCCACTTTGTAAATTTGTGATTGTCTAACAACTGTGCTACACACCTGAACCTAGTACAGAGTAATGTCGAATGGAAACTGTAACCGAAAAAATTCTCTTTTCTTTCTTCTCTGGCAGGGACCCAGGTGTTCAGGGGGACAGAAACAGCAGCTGCGCCCCCTCACCCCCTGCCCCCACCCTCCCTAATGCCTTTGCCTCCCTCCACCCAGCCCACTTCTGCCTGTCTCGACCCAGCGTATCAGTCCCAGTCAGAGCAGGCCTCATGGGGCATCCAGGGGGCAGAAGGAGGGGCCCACACTGGACCCCATCCCTCCCCGCCCGCCTCACCACTCCACCAGCGAACTTGCTGAGGTGTCGGCGGGGGTGGGGGGGGATAGAAGAATGTCCGACCTTCCCTTCAAAGCAATCTTGCCCGGGAAAGAGAGATTTTAGTGACCTGAGCAGTGGGCTGCTTGCTAGATATTCTACAAAAACAATTCACCAACTCACTTAAGTTCCTCCAGTGCCTCCGTCCCATCCCCCTGTCCCATCCATTTTACGAGGCTTGATGTGTAAAGGTAGGGGCTGGCTTCCACCCTCTCCCTCTCTCCCTGCCGAGCCTGGAAGGGTCTCAGCCCCTTCCGGAGGCCCCTACCCCTGCTGCCCCAGCAGACCTTGCTTCCATGTTGGGCTTTGGGACCCAGACAGAGCAGCTGCCCCTCTCCTTGCCAAAGAGAAGTTCTCACCCCTAAGAGAGGGGAGCCCCAAGCCCAGGGTCTTTCCTCCCAGCACCCCCCACCCAGACTCCTTAATTTTATTCTCAGCTAGATTTTGGTGCCCAGCCTCCTCTCACTCAGCTCTGTAGGGAACACAACCCCTAGCTGCCCTCAGCCTCTGAGAACCCCCACCCTGTTCAAGGCCCTGAAAAAGAGTTGAAAAATAAACAATCTGCTGACTCTGTACTACGGGCCAGAGACCTTAACTAAGACATCATCTGTAGGTCCCAGAGCCGGACCAGTGGGTCAAATTATCTCCACTGGACAGTTCGGGGAACCTGCGAATTTGCCTGAAGTCACAGAGCTAAGACTGAGACTCGTCCCCGGTCCCGCCTACCTTTCCTCTAGATTGATTCCCCCTCTTGCTTCCAAGGGAGAGACTGGATCCAGCGGAAAAACAGCATTCCCATTTGGGCGCATTGACCCAGGAGTCCAGGCTCCTCCCTGGACGGCCCCTCCCTGCTCAGGCCCGCACCCCCCCTCCCCGCCGAGCTGGTGCCAGTGACGAACCCCCCAGGGAAGACCCGAATGAAGGGCAGGATTGCACCAGACTGAGCCGCAGGCTCTCGCAAAGTGCGTCCTGGACCCACACAGGTGGCCAGCTCACCGGCAGCTCCTGGGCAGCAGCGCTGGACGTCACACTGCTCCTTCACCTGCGCCATCTCCTCCTCCAGCCTCTTCACGCGGGCCAGGAGGCTCTGGACGACGCCCACCAGCTCGCAGTCCTTCTGTGGGGTCTGGAGGCGGATGTTGTGTCTGAAGATGATGTTCTGTTCCTCGGCCTCCCCCAGGGCCAGGAGCGAGGCACCATCGTCCCCGAGGGGCTGAGGGTCAGCCTCCACCTGCACCAGCGCGGACTTGGGCACATCAATCTTGTAGGTGTGGCTGACGGTCACCTGATGCTCCTTGTCACCGCAGCCAGGAGGCTCAGGAGTGGCTGGCGCCGAGGCCACCAGGAGCACAGAGCCAAACAGGAGCCCCAGGGGGAAGCAGAACACGCCCTGGTGGGCCATCCTTGCAGAGACGAGGACCAGGCCTGCATCCAGAAAAAATGCAAAGGCATCCATGGAGATTTGTAGATGGAAACCGGCCTTTGAAAGGGGCTCTCAGAGTCCACAGGAAGCAGAGACACCAATAGAAAAATTCACCCTGCATCTCCCGGGGATCCCAGCTACACTGTCTTTTGTCCCGTCCTCACGCGGGACACACTCCTGCCTCCTGCCTTTGCTTGCTTCTCACGCTCCCACTGCTGCAGGCCCTTCTCTGTGCTCCCACCCTGCACTGACCCGCTTTCTCACAAGAACAAGGAGCACTGTCTTGTACTGGGCGCCTGCTGCCGGCCAGGCTTCGCTCCCCGATCCCTAATCTCCACAACAGCCCGAACGTGCTCCTCCCGTCAACAACACCAGCGGTCATGGCCGCACAGAGGGTGCGTGCTGTGGGCCGGCCCTGTTCTGCGCAGTCCACACGTACCACTGCATCCTGACAACGGCCTTCATGGGATTTGCTGTGATTACCCCTGTTTTACGGAGAGGGGAACCAGGGCACAGCCGCTACCTGCTTTGAATGGCCTCCTGAGCACATGTCCTGTGCGCGGCACCCAAGGGGGCACCCAAGGCGGGTGCCACCACTGCGAATGAAACAGCACAGCACCAAAGACAGCCCCTCCCTACCCACTGCTTCCCGGCTCTTGCTGTTGTCCCAAGCGTGTAGTGCTGTTGATAATGCTGATCGTACCTCACTTTTTCTGGGCACTTACTACATCCCAGGAGCTGGACTGGCCACCATGCAGACGTAACAGAACATCGGCGGGACTGTTGTCATGCTGGTGAAATGTGGACAGTGGGTCAGGAGTGCTTACCTGCCCCAGCTGCAGTGGCCCAGTGGACTGAGCACCGGCCTGCGAACCGAAGGGTCACCAGTTCGACTCCCAGTCAGGGCACATGCCTGGGTTGCCGGCCAGGTCCCCAGTTCGGGGTGTATGAGAGACAACC
Organism: Sturnira hondurensis; assembly: GCF_014824575.4. Classification (NCBI taxonomy): domain Eukaryota; kingdom Metazoa; phylum Chordata; class Mammalia; order Chiroptera; family Phyllostomidae; genus Sturnira; species Sturnira hondurensis. The sequence goes on along the minus strand of NW_028094846.1, from coordinate 6,395,623 downwards.
ACACATTGATGTTTCTCTTCCTCTTTTTCTCCCTCCCTTCCCCTCTCTCTAAAAGTAAATAAATAAAATACTTTTAAAAAGTGCCCACCCATTTCAAAGAGATGCTTTTCTGGGGGGTGAGGGACAGGGGTGCAGGGGGGTAGAGGGCAGCACCCAGTGCCAGCCCCTCCCCTAGAGGACTTCAGAGATGCTGGCCAGGAGACGGCTGCACGGCGACACTGTAGGGAGGCCACGTGGTACAGGCCGGCGCCCCGGAGTGCGGGGGCTCCTGGCGGAAACCTGCACCCCAGGGTCCGGGCAGACGAGCATACGTCCTGCCACTTAAAAGGCAGCTGAGGGCTGGAGGGGGAGCAGCCCCCCAGCTCAGCCGGAGTGTGCTTCCCCAGTGGGCAGACCGCAACGGGGGCAGGGCTGGGGGCAGGCGGCACACAGCGAGGGCTGTTTGAGAAAACCACACAAGGCCACAAGGCCCACACGGGACCGGCAGGGAGCCGCCATAACAGGGTCCCCGGAGAGCCCCAGGAGCTGCAGAGGCCCAGATAAACACAAGCGCCTTTTCCCTTCTCCTCTGGCCCCCACCTCCCTGCCCCAGTCAGCAAGCTGGGGGAGCCCGCAGCACAGTGTGTGAGTTCCGGGGAAGGGGGGGGGAAGCACAGGACACCCTCTGTCCCCTGTGCCCTCATCTTCAATCCCAGCATCAGGCCTGAGCTGGATGAAAAGAATCGTGCAGCCCAGATAGGACCCTGAGGCCCAATACTGGGACAGACCTGCCTTGCAATACCAAACAAGAAAAGCTCTGGAGTCTGCGTGAGGCCTCTGTCAGAGGGTGGGGAGGTGAGCAGAGCCAGGCACAAGGCCGCTGTGGGCCGAAAACAACGCCATTTCACTGTTGCCGTCTTCCGAAGCTCAGCCCTGTGATACAGAGTTGTCCCACACTGCTTCCCCGCCTGCCCGAAGATGGGACTGAGCTCAGAGGTGTGAGGCTGGTGCCCCCTAGGATGCAAGGTCAGTGCCAGCCAGTAGACTCAGCCCCAGGACACAGAGCCCCTCACGGAGCCCCCTCACCAGGCTGTTAACCCCTGTGCACATCTGCTGCCCCCAGAACCACACAGGCCAATCTCAACGTGCCTTCCTGGTACCTCGCAGCACACACATTTGCACGGTCCAAGATCCCCTGCCCGGGGGACAGCAGGGCTAAACAGCAGACTCAGCCCTCTCTGCCTGCTCCTGCACCCACCCCCAAGGCCCAGCCTGGGCTCGCTGCTCTCAGACATAAGCCGCATGCAGATGGCTTTCCGAAGACGTTCCAGACCGGTGAGAAAAAGCCACAGGCTCTTGCCATAAACCACAAGGCTGCACACAGCCCAGTCTCAGGGTGTTTGTTTTCTGAAGCCTGGAACATGAGAAGCCCCAGAAGCCCTTGTGGGAGCCCCGGGTGTCCCTGTCCCGAGTGGTAATGAGATGTCCTTGCTAATTACAGCCTTGCCCGTTCCACACGCTGAGCTCAGATTTTCCTGGGCAGAGTCGTTGCTCGAAAGAAGATGGGGCGGGCGGGGGAATCCTCACCCCAGCCCTTCTGTGGAGGGTGCAGAGCGAGAGGAGGCATTTCTGGGCTCTCCCTGGGACTCGTGGCAGGAGACGCTTGCCTGTGTCGCGGCTCGAGGAAAGGATGCCCTCACCCACTCTTACTGGCAGGGCAGGCTCCCCAGGGAAAACGCAGGGCGGTGGGTTTCCGAGTGGGGACGCTTACTCTGTTTAGGATGCTTCTCACAGGAAGTGGGGTGAGTGCTGGCAGGATGCTCGGGGCAAAGAGGGTTCAGCTGCAGGGGCGTGCAAGCAGGAGACCATAGGACATCAGGGATCTCCAGGGGCCATTCCCGCCCGAGGGCCACCTCCTCAGCTCTGGCTGTGAGAGGGGAGTGGGGCGGTGAGCACAGGTGGGGGCAGAGGCACCAAGATTCCAGACACCGGCTATCCGGGACCACTTTCTGGAGAAAGGCCCTTTGCGGTGTGTACCACTGACTGCGAGCCTGGCGGACAAATCCTCAGTCCCGTCTGAGAGACACACTGACGTCACAGACACACGGACATCTGTGCTCTTTTACTCTTTCTGGGCGGCCACATCTGCCCCTGTGGCTTTAATTTCCAGGAGTTTGCTGTGCAGACACTGACGGCGCCCACATCTGAGCGTGAGTTCCCAGACCAGCGGCCCCGTGTTCACTCAGAGATGGCTCAGGGATGGCTGTGGCCGTGACCGTGTGGGTGCCCTCTGTGTCCCCCGCCTCACGGCACAGATCTGGCCACAGGAACACTTTGTGCAGTGAACGCTAACAGCCACTGGATGCCGGCACGTTTATCACGTGCTGGGTGCTGCGCCCAGTACTTCATGAACACCATCCTCGTGTAATCTGCGTGGTCCCAGGGGCCCACTGACAGTGTTCTCCGCGAGGGCACCCTCAGGGCTAAGCGGCCTGCCCGAGGACACACGGCCAATCAGCGGGTCTGCGCACGCCCACGCCTGTCTGCGTTCTCCCTCTCTCCGCTGCACACACTCCTCCAAAGGAGAGAGACCAAGGAAGGACGACCCAAAGGCCCTCTCTCCTGCTGCACACGGGAGAGGGCGTCTCCTGAAAATAAAGGAGACCCGGGGCACGGGAGGGGCTCAGCTCAGTGTTAACTGCTCTGTAACCTCCTCCGGGCAGTGCTGACCCCTGCAGGGGTAAATGAGTGTTTCCCCCATGGGGAGCTGAACCCCACCGCGCACACGAGAGGCAGGGGACTCCCTTCCCAGGAAACCCAGGAGCAGGTACCAACCAAGCAAGGCCGGAAGAGGAGGATGGACCCTGAGTCCCGGCGGGGGGTCTGGGACCATCCTCTCCACTCCGAGGACTAACGAACAGCCTCCGTGTCTCCTCATTCCCCCCAAAGGAGGTCACATCCCCCCGTCAGGAGCGGAGTGAACGCCGACACCACAGAGAGGGGCCGCCAGCTGCTTAGCTGCCACGGCAGCTCTTTCCACGGAGACGCAGGGCTGTCTGGTCCCCTCACTACCTCCTCCCACCTGTGCAGTTAACCCCGGCACACGAGAGCCCGCCTCGGGGTCAGAGAAACTGGATTATCGTGGGTTTCCAGTGGGGCCACTTCAAAGGTGCCCTGTCCCCAAATGACAGGGCGGGCGCCCCTGAGCTCGGAAGGAATGCGTGTGTGTGAGCACCCAGGCTGCTGCGGCTGCTGCTAGGTCGCACTCCAGGCAGACCGGGGACACACACGGGCATGTTTATCCCCAGCCTTGGCGACACGGAAGTCTGCACAGGCGTTCCATCCTGGACACGGGATAGCCAGGTGTGGTGAGGATGAGAAGCCGGTTTGGGGGTAAGGCTTAATTAACACGGTCACATTCTGGGCATCCTCCTGGCCCCTCGCTCCCTGGTCCCGTGGAGAAGGTCCAGTGTGTGCCCTGTCCTGTAGACGGCCCACCCCACCTGTGGACGGCTCCCACCCCACCGAGCCGGACCCCTTTTCCCGAAGAGCTCTCCCCCCAACTCTGCTGGAAAAAACGAGGGTGGGAGGGCCTCCCTGACCCAGCCTCAGCGCTAGCGCCTTTGCCACGGAGGCCACAGGCTGCTGTGGCTGATCGGTGCTGCCAACTGGAACCTAACCCACCTTGCAGCAGCTCACACGGGTGAGGGCGAGGGTGGGCCCATTTTTGAAGCACTGACCGTGAGCGTGCCTCTGTGCCAAGCACTTTCAGAGGTCCCCCTGAAGACACCAGGCAAAGATGCTGGCTCACCCCTCGCGGAATGACACCCTTTCTCACAAAACACCTTCCTCTTGCTTTCCCGGGCACGCACCGGCTCAAGCACAATGACAGGGTCAAATGGACATGAGGGCGTAAGTTCAGGGACCTCGGGCCACACTGGACCAGACACCCAGTCCCCAGAATGACTACAGACCACTGCAGACACAGATGGCCTTCTGCCCCACAGTGGGGCACCCGACGACAGACTCGGCTCCGCCCGAGTGCGCAGGGGTCCTCACACAGAAACAGCTTCCAGTGCCGGCCTCCTGCCAAAGGGGAGGGGCTTTTCTCTGCTAACTTCAAGGCCTCGAGCTACTCCCCCCACACTCTCTGGGTCTGTCTTCGGGACCAACAGCGCCCACTGATGTGGTGGCTGGTGGACACAGGGGCTGGGGGACATGAGCGGTGAGTCTACTGTGGCGAAACCCAGCAGAGGCCCTGCCTGTCCAGGCGTCGGCCCGAGGTCTCAGCACCACCAGCTCGCAGGCTCCAGGCGCAGCTGCAGAACCTAAACCACGGTCCCATGTCCGCATCCAGAGCCCGAGGGGCCGAGGCTCGGGGACAAGCCCTGGATGGACACGGGTTTCTGCTGGGTCTCCTCTCAGGGACAGGCCTCAGTCCACCCCACATCTCAAACCACGAGCCAGCTGGAGCAGGAGCCAGGAGCCAGGAGAGGGCTGGAAGTCATCCTGGGCTATTTCCCCTCTTTCAGGAGTCAGCTGCCACCCACAGACTTGGGACAGGGCAGGAATTGAAGTGGCACGAGACAGCGACTTGCAGCCCCGTGGGCCACAAGAAGTGTTCGAACAGGCAACACTGACCGTGGAGACAGGGCACTGACCTCTTTCCCGTAGACCATCGAACTGAAAAATGACGACAGCCCACACAACAATAGCTGTTCCGTGTGACTGAAGCAAAGTTACACCTATTTTTTTGGTCAGATTGGCAAAAACCATGCTTTTGGGTGCGCCGCAGAACTGCAGTAACTAGTTTATGTGCGCCGTGGGATGACACAGGTTGAAAGTGCCGTCTGAAACGATGGCAGGTGGGTGTTCCCATCCTCTCTGTGCTCACGTCACCTCGCCCCACTCCTTCCCGAGTCGCCTTTCCAAACACCCCCACCTGACTTGACCCTGAGTTCCAAAACGCCCACGTGCCGAAAACCGCCGATTCTCTCCACACACACCCTGTGCTCTGCCGCCACCAGCCCACAGTCCTGGCTCAGCGGGGGTCACCGGGTACCCAGGTGATGCTTCAGCTTCTCCAAGAAAAGGGGGGCTTCAGGCACTGTGGCTCACCCACGTCCAGATGGGCATGGGTTGCTACTTTGATGTCAGGACGGATACTTTCTCAAACACTACGCTAACTAATATGAGCAACGCAAGCTTTGAACTTTGAAGCGACCGCTCTCATTCTGTCCCTCTCCCTCCCCCAGCTCTCTCCCAACTGCAAAGAGAAATAGATACATTAAAAAGACCTTCAAAAACGAGTCTACCACATCATGTCTTGAAATGTTTCGAAATGTCTCCTTTGGGCCAATGTGAGGGTAAGAGCATGAGGATTTGGAGAAAAGAAGTCATCTTACAATGAGAACAAAATTAAATGTTTGAATGAAGTTCACAGCTAATCAAGTGCACTTGTAAACCTCATCTAATTGGTATTTACAAAAGCCAGAGACAGGGAAAGTCAAAATAGTTTCCTGATCAGGACTCAAACAAAGATTCTATTTTAGGATTTTGTTAAAAGTGAGATTTGGGTGGAAGGATTGGACAAAAAAGAAAGAAAAAGAGAAAGAACTCAGGGACGCGGACTGGAGTGTGGTGATTGCTGGGGGGAGGGAGGGGGGTAGAAGAAGGGCGTAAAGGGGGATAAATGGTGGTGGGGAAAAAAGTTGTGATGAGTTCTGTGAAAATACAAACAGAATAAATCTGAGCACCTGTAACAACAACAACAAAAAAAACAAGATATACTGTGCTGGACTTCCCAGGGAGATTGCTCCGTCTGGTACGTGAATGTCTAATCACCAGGTTGCACCCCTGGCACTGGTATAATGTTATCCGTAACTGTAATTTAAAATATATATCTTTTAGAACAGTGACACATAGACACATTACAGAAAAGAGGCCTTTGACGCTGGGAAGAAGCCAGCAAAGAAGTGACGATGAGGAGCACAGGGAGACTCACAGGAAGCACTTCCTGCGACCCCCTACCGTCCAGGTGAAGACCCCCCTGCTGTCCAGGTGGAGACCCCTCTACAGCACAGATGCACTGAGCCGGGAAGAAGGGACCATCGCTCCTGGTCCCTGCTGGATCCGCTGGCTAAGGACCTGTCACTCAGCTCCTGGGGAGTATTTCCTGACTGGCCTCACTCCTCCGGGAGGTGACGGGAGGCGAGGTGTGTTGCCTGCCTGGTCAGTCTCGTGCCCCCCCGGGCCACCGTCCTGTCTCACAGGTAAAGCCTTCGGAGACCAGCGCTCTTACCTGGGAGGCTGCTGGGCACCACGGCCATCCAACTCTTCCGCCGCCCAGTCCCTGGTGCTGGTCGTCCCAAGCCCCCGGGTCTCTCCTGTCCTCGGCTTCCCTCCCTTGCTTAAATGCCGGCCGGGGAGGAGCTGGCCGGGCCTCCTGGGTGTTCCCCTACTGGCAGCAGCTCAGCCCAGCCACTCACTCTCACAGTGGGATGGAAAATACTTAGCCACTGAGAGTGCTGTTTCCATTTAAGCAGAAAACCATAGAGATGTATATCGCATAGACACAGACAACAGTGCGGTGACAGCCAGAGGGAAGGGGGGAGGGGGAGGGGGGCAAAGGCGGGGTGGAGACGAGAGGCTTTGCTTCGGGCGATAGGCGTGCAGCGCTCTGCGTAGATGATGTTTTGTTCAGTCACGCGCTCGAAGTCTGTATGGTTTGGGCGCACCAGTGTGACCCCAATAAATTCAATCAAAAAGTAGTAAGAAGCTCCAGGATAGGGCTAGTGAATGAAGAGTTTGCAGGTCTCCTGGCTGGGAGCTGGGTCTCAGGTCTGAAAATGCATTTCTCAAGTTTTTCTCTTTTCCCAGTTTTGGGTATTCGGGGGTGAACTGCCCTCCAGTTAGGAAGAGACCTTCTGCCCAGACAGGCCGCCCCTCCTCTCTCTGCCCCTCAGATCACAGCGGGGAGTCGCAGGGTCCGGGGCCAGCTGGGAGCAAGAAGTACAGACCCATCGCCAGGAAAGTGCAGGGCGCCCCTCCACGCCCCTTCCCCTGTGGCCGTGGGACGGACAGGCCTTTATGCAACTGGAGCTGCTGTCTCTCCCCGCCCCCGCTTGGCTGCACACGTGGAAGGAGCCCCTTGGGTCTCAGTTCACTGAAGTCCTCAGCCAGTGTTGATGGAACAAAAGGGAGAGGACAGCAGAGGTAGGGGGCCATCAGGGAGTCGCCCCAGAAGCGGTGTGAGGGTGCATTTGGGGCCAGACTGTCTGTATCTGAAGCTTGCGTCTGCTACTTGCAAATGACCTCTGACTTAACCTCTTCCTGCCTCAGTTTACATATCTCTTATTTTTTTTTAAGATTTTATTTATTTCTTAGAGAAGGGGAGGGAAGGAGAAAGACAGGGAGAGAAACAGCAATGTGTGGTAGCCTCGTGCATGCTTCCTACTGGGGACCTGGCCCACAACCCAGGCATGTGCCCTGACTGGGAATCGAACCAGCGACCCTTTGGTTCACAGGCCAGTGCTCAATCCACTGAGCCACACCAGCCAGGGCAACTTACTAACCTTTAAGGACGAATACTACAGTTATGGTGGGGATTAAGTGAGTTGATACATGTAAAGAATTTCTGCTGGTCCCAGGGACACAACGAGGAGTCAGTCAATAAGCAAAACTGCTGTGACTGCTGTGATCGTCAGTGCCACTCTTTATTCTGGGTACCGTGCAGAGTGGTCTTCGGTGCCTGCACCCCCGTCTAGGTGGGCTCACAGTTCTCTGCCTTCCTTCCTTCCAGCCGCCAACAGCCCTTCGATCTGCCCCGAATGGAGGCCAGCCCCACACCGAGGTCACGCTGTGGTGGGAACCGGGGCTGTCAGAACGTCCCCCAGCCCCACACGTTCTCTTCCTTGCACCTTTCTTTTCTGCTTTTTACATGGGAGAGCCCCCCAGAGCCCCCAGAACCGTCAGTGTGCAGCACCCCCCAAACAAGGGCGAATCTCACGTAACCTCGCTAGAGCGACCCGAGGGAGGGCGGCGACACCGACAGAGGAGCACTGTCCAGTGTACGGACTGGGTTCGAATCCCACCAGTCACCCCTCTCCTACCACAAAAGAAAAAAGAAATAGCTCTTACTGATCCAGGATCCGACTCAGGAGAGCTCATGGTGTCCAGTCGTCCTGGCTTTTGTCCTTGACCCTGGGTCAGTTCTTTGGGCATTTCTTTGCCTTTCACAACCCAGACATTTTTAAAGGACGCGGATCAGTTCTTTCATAGAATGTCCTCAGTGTTTAGTTTTCTAGCAGCGGCCCCAGAGGTTCTGTTAGGAAGGGGAGTCTCTCTGTTTAGGTAAATCCTTGGGATTCTAAGGGCAGGCTTATGACGAAACAAAGACACAAACAAACAAACAAAAGCCAAACGGGCATGAATAGGAATTGGCAATGGAAACAGGAAAAAGTTCCAACGATTTCTGGGAGGCAACGCCCCGAAGGTTGGGGCTCGGGGAGAAGTGGGGCCCCTGAGACACTCCTTCACAGCTGAATTACTTCCAACACTCCAGTGCTTTACACTAGAGACGCTTAGAGACCCTTAGAGCTGATTGGCTTGTCGGGTGTACAGCCGGCGGCTCCTTAAATTCAGGATGGGCTTCTGGAGAAGGGGGGGGTTGTTTTCTTCTTCCCCCTCTCTGCCTGTGGTCTTGCAAGGTCCATAACATGTCACCTGAAATTCTGTCATGGCAGATTTATCCCTCAAGATGTCCCAGGACAATTCCCCAAACATGCCAGGCCTAACCGTGGCGGCCACACTGTTGTGTCTGCCCCTTTTCCTTTGGGCAGACAAATGAGGGAGGACGGCTCATTTCTATTGCTTTTCTGAAAAAAGGAATATGTCCTGGCTGGTGTGCCTCAGTGGACTGAGTGCCAGCCTGTGAACCAAAGCACCGTCAGTTCAGTTCCCAGTCAGGGCACATGCCTGGGCTGTGGGCCAGGTCCCCAGTGGGGGCATGTGAGAGGCAACCACACACTGAGGTTTCTCTCCCTGTTTTTCTCTCTCCCTTCCCTTCTCTCTAAAAGTAAATAAATAAAATCTTTTTACAAATTAAAAAAAAATAGAGTCTGGTTAAGGTGTTTAATATAGTCTTCCCTCTAAAAACGTGTGGCTATGAAGGACGTGTTTTTACATTCTCAGTGGAATAATAAAATCTCGACATCTGTGGACGGAGAGGGAGCCAGGGGAGGCCGTAGACATTGGCGTCTGCGACAGTAGCCACCTCCAGGGCAGTGGTCACCCTCCCTGTGGCTGAGCCTGTCCTGGCTCCAGCCAGGGCTGCTCGCCACCCTGGTAGGAAGGAAATTCCAGGTGCCAGCACGTACGGGTTTCCAAGAGCTGACTGTGTGCATCTCTTCCCAGCTCAGCACCCAGTGAGCTTCCATTGGCAACTTAAAAATCAGCCGCAATGAGGGTTTCAAACCACGGAAATCAGAAAAGAGCTTTTTCTCTCTGGACAGCCAGCTGTTGGAAATTCTTCTCCCCGTCACCCTGGAAATCAGAGGTCCCCGAACTACCCAGGTACGTACCACAGCATCTGCCCGGCTTCATGACTGCACATCAGAGAGAAGAAAGAACCCGCTGTCCCTCCCCAAAGATGACTAACTGATTAAAAATGACAGGAAACCCAATCACTTTCTTTACGAACTGACTCACAGCCTCCTGTCCCCAAGTTCCTTCCGAAGGCCAGGCCGTTCGGGCTTTTGTGGGTTTCCGTTGTTGTATTGTTATCTTCAGCCATTCTCATTCTCCCTAACAGCCTAACTAGCAGTACTTTTGGTTTTGGTTGTTTTTTTAATTGTTGTTTTCTACGAGCGTAGGGTTACACAGCAAGGCTGCCGCGTGGTGACTGATCCATTGCACGCAGGGCAAAGCCGCGGGTAATGACAAGGTCGTGTGTGGAACTGCTGAGGCCGCCCCTTTGAGGCCAACTGTGGTCTCTGGGAGATGAGTCTCTGGGTGGCTTCCTGGGCGACGGGGGGTCAGGGCTCCCACTGGGGCCCCTGCAGACGGCCACCCCTCTGGCCCTCTCCCCTCCAGTCTCCTTCCCTCTCTGCTGTCCCACCCCCACCCCCGCTGGGCTTTACAAGCTCTGCTTCCTGTCGTCCCCCCTTGTCAGTGACAGGTTGGGAAAGGTCAGGTGGGCCAGGTTCATGGTCAGCCCAGTGTCATCTCCGTGGAGCTGCCGCTGGAGATGGGGCTTGTGAGATTTACGGAATGTTTCAGGTGTACGGAAATGTTTAGAGAACGACACTTTAAACTCCCTCGAGTCTCCACCCAGCTTAGGAATAAAACACTACACAAACCATCAGAGCCCCTGTGTATGTCTCTGATTGGCTCCCCCTTCCCAGAGAGCAACATTTTGTGGCCACAGGCACGGTCCTTTCAGGGTGTGTCCTTACATGCTCATCACACGTGTCCCACAGACGCCTGAACAGTGCAGGGAACTTTGCCTGCATTTAGCTTCAGGTAAATGGTTCCTGGTATGTTGTGTATCTGTCCTGTTGCAACTTGCCTTGTTTCTACCAGCACTGTGCTGTCGTCCACGCTTGTACTGCTTTTCTCTCACTGCGTCACACACTACCAGGAAGGCAGAGGCTGAAAGCGACACAGACGGCCCTGACCAGTGAGGCTCCGTGGGTCAGGCGCCGTCCCGCCGAGCGGAAGGTCTCAGAAGGATTCTGCCACTCGTACAAGCCCCGAGAAGCCCGCAAGCGCAAAAACGGCCACGCAGATGAGTCCCGCAGGCTTGTGGAGACCCCGGCGAGCGGCTCCCCAACCGTTTCCACGGCGTCCTGCGTGAGGTTTCCACAAGAGGGAGGTGGGAGAATACCCCAAGGGGGCGGCACCCACAGCTTCCTCGGATCTGTGCTTCTCCTGTAACTCTCTGCTATATTGATACGCAGAAGTTTTCCCTTCTAATTTGGTCAGATGTATCAGCGTTTCCCTTTATGATTTATTCTTTCTGTGACTTGTTCAAGAAATACTGTCCTATCTGGAGGTCAGAAGAGACAGTCTGTTCTGTCATTTTCCTGTAAAGGTTTTTAAAATTTTGCTTTAACACACTTAGGTTTATAATGTACATGGAAGTTATGTTTCTCCAGGGCAGGAAGAGAGCATCCGGTTTTGTTTTATTTTTCTACGTAGACGCCTAACCATAGAGCGCCATGAGCAGGGCAGGCCACGTCTGCCCCTCCGCTGCGCATGTCGCCCTTCATTTACCGAGTTTCCACCACGTGCACATGGGTGGGTTTGCTTCTGGTCTGTCTCCCCTGTTCCCGTACCCATCTGCTTTCTCCCTGAACCAACACACTCTGCCTTCTTGTAATTTTATAGCAAGTTTTAACAGCCAATCAGGCATACCCGACTACCTCATTCTTTTCTTCAAAAATTTTTTTGCCTATACTTGACCTCTGTTCTTTCGTATGAACTTAGATTCAGATTGTCAAGGTCTAAGGAGAGCCTGGCTGGAGTTTGGCTGGGGTAGCCCTCAACCTGCAGGTTAATTTAGGGAATATGACGGGCTGCAGATTGTCCTCCCAAAATTTATATATTGAAGTCCTTACACCCAGGACCTTCGGACACAAGTGCATTCGGAGACAGGAGTTTTAAAGAGGCAGGTAACCTCTATGACCTCATTTAAAGGTTAAATGAGGTCACAGGGGTGAGCCCCAATCCCAGGTGGTGGCGGCCTTAAAGAAGAAGAGATCACAACGCAGAGACACGCACGACTGTACGAAGACACGGGGAGAACACGGCCACCTGCCAGCCACGGAGAGAAACCTCAGAAGAAACCAATCGTGCCGACACCTCAGTCTCAGACTGGAAGCCTCCAGAACTGTGAGAGAGTTAATTCTCCATCGATTAAACCACCCAGTCTGCGCATTCTGGTCTAGCAGCCCTGGTAAACGAGGGCGGGGAAGGCGGCGCAGGGCCGGCGCTGAGTTTCCGTCTGCAGGCACAGGCTCTCTCTCCAGCCCGCAGCGAGGCCTTATAACTGTCTCCGTGGGGATCTTCCACACCTTTTGTCATATGTGCTCCGTGGTACCTTCTTTTTTTTGGTTTTTATTCTTATATTCCAATAATTTTTCTATAGATTTTTCACAAGTTTCTGATAAATAATTATGTCCTCTAAATAATGACAGTTTAATTTACTTCTTCTATCTTTTTATACTTTTTGACATAATTGACCAGAAACACTGAAAGCTGGCATCCTTGTTTCGATCTTGACCTTCAAGGTCATCATGCTTCCACAGGTTCAAGGACGTGTGTTTTGCAGAAGGGGCTGCCACGTGCCGTCTCCCGCCCACCCTCTCTCTCTGGCTGCCCCTCGCTCCTCTCCCTTCATTACAACCCACCTGTTCTGAGCCCCACGCCTTGAAAATAAAGTGAGTTAATGTGGCGATCCACACCTCACCACTGACGTCTGATTGCTGCTCAGAGGGCACACTCGCATTTTGGGAGGAAAGTCTCGGCCGTAGGAATCAACGTGCCTGCTGGCACTTGAGCGCTAACATCCCTTCAGACCCCAAGAGTCGCAAGCAACGTCACAGTCCCCTTCACAACTCCCCACTAAAGATACCCCTTCCCTGGGCTGCGGTACCTAGGTGTCCAGGCCAGATCAGCTCAGAGGGACCCAGGAGAAATTCCAAAGGGTGGAATGACAGGCCTGCCCCTCTCTCTTCATCAAACGGCCCAATTCACACCTTGTTACTCCCAGCTACTCATCTGGCCCTGGGCAGGTGCCTTCCTCTCCTGCCTCATTGCCTGACCTGTCCAACAGGATCACAGCAGCACCCACCCGCAGCGGGGTGAAAGGAATCTCTGGTATAACTCAGTGAGAACAGTGCCTGGACAGAGGAGCACTCCATAACCGTCAACCAAGCCACAGGGCGGCCACCTTTGCATGCCCTTCATTTACTTAGTGGGTTTTTACATTTTCTCCCTTTTTCCTTAAAATCTCCAAGTACAGCATTTAAATGTTACTCTACCCTCCGTGTGTTCTGCCCTGAGGCCTGGACCGAGAATACTGTTCTCGCTCCCTTGTAAAAGTTCATCCCACCTCATTACTACTCTCCTTGCCTTTTTTCTGATACTCAGGGTTGGGTGCCACTGGCTTCCAGGCCAGCCTTTCACCATGAATGGAATGCTGAGCGAGGAGCAAGGACCCTGAAAGGACCGAGCTGAACCTCATGGTGGAGACCGGTGTGCCGGGGGAGCCCCAGGCAGGGCTCGGGCTGCAGCCCCGTCTCTTAGACAGGCTCGTGCTGTGCTGGGGGCTGCGGGGGCTCCATAGGCCTCGTGAGCTTGATGACATTCGTGCCAGAGCCACAGGGGTGGGCATGGGGACAGGGGATGGCTGGCCTCGTTTTTTTCCCAGTAACACCCATCCAGCAGTAAGATTGGGAGGAGAGCTACTGCTCCTGTTCCAGTGTGACCCCGACACCCAGCACCATGCCTGGTGTGTGCTTGGACACAAGATGGAGAAAACATGTGGCGGGGAGGGGTCCCGGTTTTCCATTCGGGCTGAGAAGTAAGGCTGGGGGAGAAATGGGGGTGACTCCCAGAGTCTGGCGTGAGGACCATTCTCATAGAAAGGAAATTCAGAAGCTGAACCCAGCTGGAGGAGAAATAGGAATTCAGTTTTAGACACACTGAGTCTGAGGTGTCCACTGAGACATCCGAGGCATCCGATGGGATTCTAGGGGGCCTAGAGCGTACACAAGACTTCTGGGTGGACACAGATGCAGACTTCGCTGGGGCATCTGAAGCCACGAAGTGAAGGAAAACATGCATGAAAGGAGAAGGGCAGAAAGACCCAACGCCCAAACCCTGGGGGGCCGTGTTCGTGGAGGAAGAGGCACCCCCAAGGAAACGAGAGGGAGCCGTCGGAAGAGCGAGACCATCCGCTCCCATGGCACCGGCCATGCCGTTCCCATAGAGCAAGAGTTCACAGAGTGGGTGGTATGTTGGAGTGGGAAGTTGGGGGCACGTTTTGGAGGTCCTCCCATACAAGGTAATGAAGTCCAGTGTCGTCCTGCCCAGGGGTGGTGACGGATGAGCACTCGCTGGCTGTACCTGGTTGAGCCTCCCGACCGGGGCCAGGGGGTCCAAAAGCTGGATCCACACTATGGAGATTTGGAGATGAGACGTAGGGAGTGGCCTGTCAAGAACATGTTTCTCATCCAGAAATGTGTCCTCTGTTCCAAGTCACCACTGACTTGAACAGGTTGGATTTCCGACCCAGAATTTCAAAGGCCATCACTATTTTTGCTTGGTTCTTACAGCCATCCGCTCAGCAATAAGAAAAGACAAAAAAAAAAACCCAACAAAAAATCCATCCCTCAGGAATCCTCTCGGTCTGGCCAACTCCAAAACCGGCCGCAGCTCGGCGCAGCGCCCCTGCGTCGGGCCTCGGCGCCACCCGGACCGTATGTTAGTTTATGTTCCAGGAGGGGCCGGCAGACAAGCGCAGAGCGAGGTCTGCCCTCATTCCCACCACATTGTTACTGGAGAAGAACATGGCCCGAGGCAAAGGGGACACCAGGCCCCGTGACTCTTAAATAAACCCTGGTGACTTCACCTTCTACCATACCACTGTGGTTTGGGGAGAGGTTTAAAGCTGAGGTTCAGAAGGGATTGGGAACGGAGGGCCTGGCGACTCAGAACCAGAGAGGGAGGTGGGGATGAGCTGGGTCTCTGCAGAGGGTGGGTGGAGGGGGGGGGGGAACCTAGAGAGCCTGTGAGCCTGGAGGCACAGGGAGGAGCCTCGGTGAGGCCCTGGGGGGGGGTGGGTATGGGGGGGGGTGGCGGGTATCAGGCGTGCGCACGTCTAACAGGAGGATGCGGCAGGAAAGACAAAAGGCAATTCAGACGGACAGAAGGAGTCCCAGAGGTGGCTGGGAGCTGGAGGTGTGTTTACGAATGTCTGCATGAGGCTGTGCTGGACATAAACACTCTGCAGACACACACCAGGCAGCCATTTTCAGAAAGCCCTCCGGGCCCAGCCCCTGACAGGAGCAAGAAGCCACAGAGACTCAGCAAGGAAGGGGGCTGCACAGGCCTGCTGCCCCCCAGGAGTGGGCTGGCCCCGAGGCACTTACTAATCCAAACCTCACCTTGCCCATGCTCTCTGAGCAGTCCCAGGTATTCAAATCAATGCGGATCGAAACCCAACCGATCATTACAGAGGGGAGGGGTAGCTAAGTGAAGCTGAACAGAGAAAGAGGACCCCGTGGAAGGTCTCGGTGGTGGCTGTGGACCGAGCACACTGCCCCACGCCCTCTGCAGTGAGTACCCACGTGTGCGGGCCTGTTCTCGTGGTCATTCTCGTGGTCATTGAGAGCAGGAGGTGACCGAATCAGAGTGGGAGACTCTCGGCCGGACGTCAGACCTCAAGGACAGACCCCACGTGCACAAGAGGACAAGTCTGACCTCTACTCTGCTGGTTACCGTTGCCTGTAAGGTGTTGCCCAATATAACTGGACTCTGCTCCCTTACGTATTTATTGAATTGTGTGCTAGGGACTTTTCCGTGCGATAGAGCTGTAGAATTGCACAAAATACACTATCCTCACGTTGCCCCCCACCCCCAACATCATTCCTGCCCTGGTGGAGCTTACGTTCCTAGAGAGAACGGCCGGCACCCACGCAGTAGAAGGGGACGGATATCGGGGAGGCACAACCCTGGGCTCTGGGGGAGAGGTGCGCTAACCAGTGGCAGGTCACAGTCCCCTGGTACCCCAGGCAGTGGGCACCAGCCTTCTCAGCGCCCTGCGGGACACTAGTGAGCCCACCGCGTGCATCCTAGGGACGGGAGGGGACTTTGGTGGTCACCCCCGTCCTTCTTCCTCTCTTCTCTCCCTTGAGCAGAGAAGTCCAGGGCGCTTTTCTCACTGTGAATTACATCCAAGGAGGAAAAACGCCCCAGCCGAGCCTGGAGGCAGAGGTGCTTGGAGTCTAACTCAACCTGGGAACTTAAGTACTCAATGAAGAGGCGTTTACGGAGGACCGAATGTCCCCTGTTCATGCAGCAAAGAGCAGAGGATGGAAAGACTTCCAGAAACACAATCTTAATTTCCTTTTATAAAGTAGATAAGGCGGGAATTCAAGGTTTGACGGACAGCTGATAAATTCAGCGGGGGACAAGGCAGGCCTGGGAGCATCTGCTCTAACACAGGTTTGCTCAGAGGTGGGGGTGGGAGGGACTTTCAGGCCTTGGGGGTTCTGGAGTGAGCCCTGGAGGAGCCCTGGACAGACAGGGAATATGAAGTGAGTGCAGCCTCCTCTTGCGCTTTCCCAGGCCCCAGCGACGACCACAGACATGAGGTCACTTGCGGCGCACGCTTCTGTCGCTCTGGGGCTGCTGAGTGACCCAGAGGCTTACCTGACTGTGTGTCCTCTCCAGAAAATGGGACCTCGGCCTTGTGCTGGCATCCCTGGGACTCACATTGCAGTTGGCTCCCCCTAACTTACGGCTCTGGTAGTTCAGCTCAATTCTTAACATCTTGCCTTTCTTTGGGGTTTGGAATTTAGAAAAAGTAGGATGTGGGGAAAGAAAGAAAAGGGGGAAATGACGTGAAAGAAAAAAGCTGCTTTTCCTACCAACTTTTTATTCCCAAAAATAAAAATCTGCTGAGGACACGGCACAAGAGAACGCCTGTGACCTCATCCCCGAAGCCACATGAAATATTTTGTCTCAGACAGGACCACAAGCAGCTGGTGGAGAAGGGGGAGAGTGAGGGGGACCCCTTGGGGGCACTGAGTCATCCAGCCTCAGGCCAGTGCAGACTCAAATCTGGTTGGAGGAGAGAAAGGCACCCACACAGCCACAGGGGCAGAGACGGCTGCGAATCCACTTGGCACTGACCGTGTCCTTGGGCACGGAGGCCGCAGGGGAAGAGGATGACTCTGCTGAGGCAGGACTTCGGGAACCTGTGAAGGCCAGGGAGCCCAGGGGCCTTGTCGCCCCAGGCAGCTGGCAAGGCCCCCGTGGGCTTCCAAGGGGTGGCAGAGTGACCACCCCTGCAGGAGTCTCAGCCGCCCCGGTGCGCGCCGTACACACGGGGACTGGGTCTGGCTCCAGCTCCCCGCAGGGCAGCAGGCTGGATGGAAGAAGCACAGCGGCCACACCGCCCCTGTGTCCTCACAGACTTCACTTTCTTGTCAAGGGGACGAGGCGCGTACTTCACCCCTGTGTTTTAGAGGCCCAGGAAAGGCCCCCGTGCTCCCCTTCCTCTCCGGGCAACGCTGGCTCCTCTCCTCTGGAAGGGAGGAAACCTCCCGTGATGCCGGCAGCAGGAGCGTCTTGCCCTAGAGGCTTTGGAGGAAGTGGGTCCTGCTGGCACCTTGATCGTGGACTTCGGGCCCCCCGATCTGTGGCGAATACATTTCTGTGCTTTGAGTCACCCAGTTTGTGGCACTTGTCCCCCGCAGCCACCGGAAACAAATACAAGGAGGAAAAGTAAACCGGGCCCTGAGAAGTGGGGGCGAGCCCGAGAGTGGGGTGGGGAGCTTAGCCTGAAAGAGCAGCCGCCAGCGGCGTTCCTGCACACGGGCAGCGAGGCCGAGACTGCAGCGGGGAGGGGCGCGGAAGGCCCGGGGACCCCTGCTGGCCGCGCCTCTCTGGAGATGACACTCCCAAACCGCTTCTCTTGCCAGCGCCGGCGCCAGCGTCGAGGCCTCTGAGTCACAGCAGAAGGGAGGAAGAGCCACGCTGCAGCGGGAGCGCGGCGGCGGGCGCCTCAGCCCCTGGGCGAGGCCAACCTGCGCACCGCGTCTGGGACCTGCAGGTGGAGCGAGGGAGGCGGGAAACCAACCTTTCCGAGCCCTCGGGCCAGGAAGACACTGAATATGAGGATGGAAAATGAGACGCAGGAGAGAAAAACCTCTTTGCATGCGTAGTATCCGCGACAAATCAAAACCAAATATGCTAGCGTCTTCTGGAAACCGCTGGGAAGATGAGGTAACCTTGTTTTTTTTAGCAACATACCCACTACGACTAATTTAAAATGTGCGAACCACCAATCATGTTACCTTTATTTAGACATCAGTCTTCAGGATTAATACAAAGATAACAAGGCTTTTCATGTATTTCCCCCACTCAGAACCTTAGGTTTCTACAAGATCTCAAACATTCTGCAAAAGAAAAGATTCTTATCTCCCTACCAAGACCCCACACAGTCGGGCCTGGGGAAAAAACATTTTCAGGCCCCTCAGCAGAGGCGGACCAGCTAACAGCCTTGATTTGCATGGGATTCTGGTGGTATGTGAGCGCTGCTCACCCGTCATTTGTAGCGTCTCCTCACCCACTCATCTGCTCCTTCTCACCCCTTGGACGGCAGAAGCTACTGTGTGCCTGGCGTTCAGTTAAGCATTGATGAACCAAACCAAATGGATGGGGAGGGTCCTTGAAATAAAGGCTTCAGGAGGCAGGAGAACCAAAGGAAGACGGGCAGCCCAGTGGGCAGGGGGGGCTTGGGGGCATGGGGAATGGCGCTGCAGGGGGCTTTATTCTGCAGGCAATGGGGAGCTACCCAAAGTGAGCAGTTCATGTCTGAGAAAGCTCATTCTGGCTTCAGAAAAGGGTGGGTGTGTTTTGGAGGAAGGTGATGGGTCAAGCTTTAAAAAATGGACCCCAAAAGAGCAATAAGGAGCCCAAAAGATGAAGCCGGTCTGAGGAATGGGGACAGAAAAACCAGAAGCAGACTGAACACCCTCTGGATGACCCGTTGGCTGGTGTTTTTGTCTTAGCCCGAACCCCTGCACACCTCTCTGACCAGCCGCAAAGCAGAATCCAAGACAGAGGTCGATGTGCAAGGACCCCAGGGAGCAGGAGAGAGGGAGCAGGGCGGAGCCAGAACAGGGACAGAGCCATGGGGAATGCGGTCCTATATTAGTGACGCCACATCTCTGGGACCCTCGAGGAGCCATTCAGTTCCCCACTGGTTCCGGGGGTTCCTGTGGGTGTCCACTGCCCCACACTAGGCAGCTAGCCATGCATGTGTGAGTGGCCAGCAGGACCTTGGTTCCTCACTTGTCCATGTCACTTCAGAGAAGCCACCAGGTGAGAAGTGAGAGGGGCCTGTCTCACTGTCCCTAAGCTCAGCTCTGCATTTTACTATCTTCAACAGGAACTTTTTCCTGATTTTCAAACAAGGGGCCTACATTTGCATTTTGCACTGGGCCTACAAATTGGGCAGCCCGTCTCGCCTACGACTCCTGTAAAGAAGGCAGACTCAGACACAGGTCCTGCCCGATAATCATCTTATTTGGTGGACAGGGGTGTGTGTGTGTGTTCAGCCCTGCTGTGCAGGGGAACAGGTCTGGAAGGAAGGTGGGGTTTGGAGCTCAGGTGTGATACTACTGCCACCATGTGTCCAACTCGTGCACAGCACAGAGCTCCGGCCGAGACTCCCAGGTGGTGGGGAGGCACTTGGGGCTGCCACCAGAAGTAGGTGCAGAGGCCACCCCTACTGCAGGCCCAGGCCAGTCCACCAGGAGGGTTACTGTTCAGCTGGCAGTGTTGAAGGCAGGGAGGCTGTCCACGCACACCATCTCAGAGCACGGGCTGAAATGCTGTGTGGGTGTCTGTGCCCCTCCATAGCACACGTTCTTCCTGTCACTCTCATCGTCCTCCTGTCTCTAGTGCCTCTCACCAGCAAACGCTGCTCCAGGCTGGTGCCTTTGAGTCCAGCCCCTCCTCCCGCTCTCCCTCGGTGGGAGGCCTGGTGCTGGGGGCCGTGCTGGACCACCATGTGGGGAGCACTGTGGGGGTCGGCAGGGAGGGTGGTCAGGTCCTGAGCCAGCCCAGGCAGGACTGGGGCTCCAAGGGCAGGCACATACCAGGCAAATATTCTATGTGTGATTCTGAAGTTTAAACACATATTGATCTATGTGTTTAGAGGTTTGTTAGCATTTAACTCTTTCATTTATCTAAAATTTATTTTGGTAAGTAGTAAAAGGTAAAAATATAATTGGTAAAAACATTTTTACCAAGTCTTTAAACAGTTGTTCTAATACCACTTGTGGAATAATTGTCCTGCTTCCTTCAATAAAATCCAAATTGTAATTATACTGACAGTATTTTCCTGGCATTTCTGTTCTAGTTCTCGCACCTGTCTATTGGCTTTGGCACCAGGACCCAGCCAGTCGGTCATGTGTAAGGACATAGGCCTTTCAATAACTGGCAGGGCAAAAATAGTGTTGCTTTTCTTTTTCAAAAATTTCATAGCTTTCTACCTCCCTCCCATTTCTCTTATTCATATATATATTTAAATTACTTTTGTTAAGGAAAATTTTATTGCGGTATTGGTTGAATTGAAACACAATCTATACATTAAGAAACTGACAGGTTCCATAAGAAAAGATGCCGTGACAGAGGGGCCTTTGTCCTTGACCCGGCATTTCTCCAGAGGACAGTGTGGATGGGGGCAAACAGAAGGGGTCGTGACAAGTCACCCAGCCTTTCTGTGTCTCAACTTCACTACCTATAACAATCATTTTATTATTTCATTGGGCCTAGAATCAACATTGTGATTCTAGATTGTGATAGAACAGTCTCTCGCAATCAAATCGCAAAACAATTTAACTCTTAAACTTTCCTCTGTTCACCCCAAGATACTGTTCCAGCCTCCAAAGCCAAGACAAGAGGAGAGAGCAAAGGACATACACACACAACAGCGATGGTGGGTGCGTCCACCTCTGTCCAACTCTACAATCTCCAGCTGAGTACAAGCAGCAGAAGGGCAAGGATTTTTTCTTTGTCACTCCACCTCACACACACACACACACACACACACACACACAGTGGTATACAACAGGCACTTAAAACAAATTTGTTGATCGAATAAATGAATGCGCGACGATGGTCCTCTTGATCCCGGAATTCCAGGACAGTAAGTGCAACAGCCTTGCCCACACTCCGTCAAACGGCCAGGGAACTGGAGACCCCTTGGGAGAACCCAAGGTAAAGTGAGCCTCCTCCGTTCGGCCTTGCCCAGCCCCCCACACTTAGTGAGAGAAGGTGCACTGGGGGAAAAGATCTCAGGCTGTTTCACAAAACCAACACAATTAATTAAAGAAGACCTAGAGTCTTATCTCACTATCTCTGAGCGCCTATCTTACCATTAAGTTGCTTTGATCTCTTGTTGTACTGTGAAAAACAGCCTCATAAGACAGCAATGCTGTTTAAGGTACAGTATACACGTGTTCACAGTAGGATCACTCACAAGAGTCAAAAGGTAGGTGCAGAGCCAATGTCCACCCGCAGACGAAGGGATAAACAGGAGGTGGGATGTCCACACAATGGGGTCTTTATTATTTAGCCACAAGGAGGAGCGAAGCCCTGACACATGCTTCCACTTCGATGAAGCTCTAAGATGTGTTCAGTGAAAGAAGCCCACCATCAAAGGACAGGTGTAGGACTGCACCTATACAAGCTACAAATTCACAGAGACCAAAGCTGAGCGGTGGCACCAGGGCCGGGGGTGCTGGGCAATGGGAAGCCCTTGCCCAGTGGGCACCTAGTTTGGGTTTGGGAAGATATAAAGTTCTCCAGATAGGTGGTGGTTGCAGCTGTACAACAGTGTGAATGTCTTTAATAGCACTGAACCAAACACTTACAAATGAGTAAGATGACCTGAGAGTTTCCTGCACTACAGACTGAATCAGCAGCTTTTAAACAGCAATGCCCCCCTTCAAACACAGAATTCGTGTTAGTGTATAGTCATAAATGGGAACTGTATCATCACCACCATCAACACGATCACTATCACCACTGACGCAGAAAGCTGATTTGCAACGTCTACAGTAGGATGATAGAGAGGATTGACAATAACTGTCGGTGTCTGGCAAGTAGCCCCCTAAACTGCATGGAGGACCTATGAGAGGAACAGGTTGAGTAAGATGGAGGACTTAGGGGCAGAGACCTTGGCGACCATCACGGAAAGGGGGTGGGGAGTGAAGGAAGGGGCCGTGGGTAGGGACGAAGGTAGCCTTAGCGGGCAGGGAAAGCCAAGGGAAAGGGAGCAGCGAGCGAGGAGCGCCAGACTGCCTATCAGTATAAAGACTGCGCTCCCAGCTTTGAAGTTTGCCCAAGTTCCGTTAATTACCACGACAACGCACATCCAAAAATTAACCCCTCCTTCCGGTAAGCTGGAGCCCCGCCCCCGTCTCGCCCCGCCCCTGAGGCCCGGGCTCCGCCCCGCCAGCGTCTCTGTATTGGGCCGAGTCAATAAAGTTGCAGTGGTTTGACTTTGCGGCGGACAACATGGCGGCCTCCATGCTAGGCTCGCTGCTGCGGGGCGTCCGGCAGGTCAGTCCCGCGCCCTTCCCCTTCGCTCCTGGACCTCCGAACTCGCGCCCCCCGCCCTCTGCTCTGCCACCTGTAGAACCCAGTGCGGACCCGCCCTAGGGGTTCTCCCTCCTCCGGCTTGATTCTGGAGAGGCCGGAGCTGCTGATGCACGTTTGGTGTCCGTACCCGCGAAATTGACTTCTGTTTACAGGGCAGTGTAGGTGGGGAAGAGAAGGGGTCCGAGGATCGGCCCCAGGGACTCCCACGTTAAGAGATAAGCAAAGGAGACTTGAAGAGGGCTCAGCGTCAGGGAGCGGGGAGTGGTAAACCGCTCGAGGCTGACAGGTCCCTTCGAGGAGGGCTGAGAACCGGCCCTTGGTTTGGCGTGGTGGAGGTGCTTGGGCGAAAGCGTCCTGGCGAGAATGGGAGGAGAGAAATCGGACACCAGAGGGTGGAAACGAGCCTCTGAAAGTGGGGCAGAAAACTGGTTGGATGGCTGGAGGAATGATGAGTGAAGAGTGGGTGTTTTGTGTGTTTTTGTGGTAAAGGGCAAGATCCTGTCGAGTGGCAAAAAAAAAAAAAAAAGATGGAGAGACTCGCTGGAGCTGTGCCCTCGTGTAGGCAAGAGGTCATGGGTCTCATGAATGATTGTTTGGTCTTAGGAACGTGGACCCTTCCCTTCATCTTCCCATTCCTTCCCTCGTCCGACAGAAATATAACGCCCACCGCATATGTAACCTGGAATTTTCTAGTAGCACATTTAAAAAGTTTTAAAAGATGAAGTTAATTTTTCTCTCCCAGTAGTGGGAGGAGAAAGAGCGACCGAGGGAGCTATCAGGCAGAATTCAGGACTCAGAGCAGAAATCGGAAGGAGTCGTTAAGAGGAGAAACTGAGGATTGAGATTTTGGTGGCGGTAGCCCATTAGTTGGAGAGGGCCCAGGTGAAGAGGGGTGAGACAGGTAGGCAGACCTGGACGGTGCAGAACAGAATAGAGGCAGTCTTAATATATAAAGCACTTCCATTAACTGATGAGGAAATAGAGTATAAATATGGGCAAAGGCGTAAAACATCCACAGAATATACATGAATACATTTTCAAAGTGTATTACTTTTGTAGTCAGAAAAAAAGTTATATAAAGTCTGCAAGTTTTTCAAAAAAATAAATAGAAACCTGATAGGAAATGGTAGAGAGGAAGCTCATTAGGGATAGTCTGAAATAGAACCGAAGGACAAAATGTTGAATTTTGTTTTCTACGTCTTCTTGGAAAAGGTAAAAGCAAACCTTGCCTTGCCCCTCGGCATGAATTCTTTTAGCCAGAAGGATCACCCCTGGTCTTCATGAATATGTCTTTTTCATTTCCTTGTCTGGTTTGGACAAGCTTCACCTTCCCCTCCCTTCCCCATCCCATAACTGTATCAAAATTCTGTCAGTTCAGCCCTGGCTGGTGTGGCTCTGTTGGCTGGAGCATCCCCTAGTAACCGAAAGGTTGCGGGTTTGATCCCTGGTCTGGGCATTGACGAGCGGCAACCAATCAGTGCTTCTCCCTCCCTTCCTCTCTCTCTACAAGCAATGAAAAAGATTTCCTCGGGTGAGGATGAAAAGAAAAATTAAAATTCTGTCAGTCCTTCAAAGCCTTCATGAAGCCCCCTATTTCCAGCCACGGGGGCCAAAGTGTTCATTTGACCCAGTCATGTGTCAAATCAGTACTGAAAGTCCAGTCAGCTGCCTCATTTCCAAAAGGTGGTTATAGATTTGTTGTATTTACTCTGAGATTTTAGCATTGAAAATACTGAGTTTATCTTCTGTGAATAGATTGGAAAACTGTTGGCTTCTAGTATAGTATTCCCGTTTTCAGTTTTATACTCTGTATAATGCTGTATATACAACGTCTGTCTAGAAGGTATCCAGCCATGTAATATGAAAAAGAGACATTTATTGAGGAAGACACAAGAAACATTGTACATAGTACAATGATACCTCAGTCCCCTTCAAAGTAGGTACCTTGGGACCTCACACAGTTCTCCCAATCACCATCAGCTGCCCTGTTGCATTTTCCTGAATCTCACCAACTATCTGAAACCTCCTCCCCTTTCAACGGTGATTTTAGTTTGGGGAAAAGCCAGAAGTCAAAGGGCACCAAATCTGGGCTGTAGAGGGGCCGAGTCACTGGGTGATCTGATGTTTTGCCAGAACCTCTGTGCGAGATGTGGTGCCTAAGCAGGCGTGTTTTGGTGAGGAAGCTACCATCACCAGGTGCCCGTCGCTGCGGCTTCTGAGTCATCCAGGCAGTTCTGCAGAATGAATGTGCAAGTTTAACACCAAATCTGATGCAGATTTGTTGCTCTTCTTGCTCAGTCATTTTCAGTGGGATGACCACACAGCACACACACTCACTCAGTGGTGTCTGCCGCCCCCACTGACTAGTACAGTGAAGTCACTGTTCATGCATGTGTATTCCACTCCACTCTCCTCAGCTGCCAGGTTACATCGATGTCAAGTAAAACCGTTAATATATTAACAATGGCTGGACTTTTTCCAGACAGACCTCATGTATTTCCTCTATAAACAGCTGCTATAGGAAGCCATCATCATTTTCTGTAGCTACAACTTAATTAGCTATAATGTTTGCTCTGGTTTGGGAGATACTTGAATTTTTAGTGGCCTATCCTCTATGCCTGTACTGTCGGTCAGAATTGTAGACTGTCACTATGTAAACATGTGATAATAAGGAGCCTGCTATATTGTTTCTGGACGGCTCATGCTAAGAAATGTTTGGTCAGTGGTCATTTCAAAGTACCCTTTGACCCTGTGGTTCTGCTACCCTGAGCTCTGCTGATGTGCAGGACCCACGTGAAATGATTCGTGTAGGAGGCTATTCCCTGCGGCATTTTTCGCAGTGATAAATGGAGAGGTGTGGTCTAGCTGTCCACTAATAAGTCACAGGTTAAATAAGTTATGATGCATTTGAGGGGAGAAAAAAGTAATTTCCCTGAAGACTTCTGACCCTTCTTAGTTCTTAGCTGGGGCCCCTAACAAAAGACAGATGAACAAGAGAAAAAGCATACAAATTTGTAAGCTTTACATGACATGGGAGCCTTCACAAGGAACCGAAGACCAACAGAAATGGTTCAACCTGAGTTCTCGTGCTAGTTTGGTGTAGAGCAGAAAGTCAAGGCAGCATGTCATAGGACCAAGGGTAGGAGCTAAGTGTGACCTAGGAGAAACAGCGAGGCCTCTGTGTTCAGACTGTTCTCAGTTCATAGGCAAGCGTGCTCTTCACCGCTCCCCCCCCCCCCCGCCTGTGAAGAGCATACCCCTTCATGTGAGGGTCTCCTGGCTTCAGTGGAAGGTCAGAAAGTCCCTTGTGCACTTGGCATTGTTCACATTTGTTTTGCTTAAAATGATCAATATGCCAAGGCACCATGTTCTTAGGTAGTGTGACCTAACCCTGTCACATCTGCGGGGTGGAGGAGACTGGAAAGTGTTTGGGTATGGAAAGACCTCCAAGATACAACATTAAACGCAAAGGGGGAAGGGAAGGGACAGAACATGGGGGAGAGACTGTATGCATGTGTCTGTGTAGACAAACGTTTTGGGAGAAACTAGTACCTGGGTACCTTTGGAGGCAGGAGGTGGTCACTGACCAGGTGAGAGGTGAGGTGCGAGGGAGATTCCACTGTATGTCTTTTCATCCTTTTTTAAAAATGCTTTTTTGTAAATATTTTATTTATTTGTTTTTAGAGAGGAAGAGAAACATCCATGTGTGGTTGCCTCTCGAGCACCCCCTACTGGGGACCTGGCCCACAACCCTGGCATGTGCCCTGACTGGGAATCAAACCAGTGACCCTTTGGTTGGCAGTCTGGTGTTCAGTGCACTGAGCCACACCAGCCAGAGCTCTTTTCATACTTTTTTTTTTTGAATGTTGAACCATATAACTATTGAGTAAAGATCAAACAATTATATTAAAAATCTCAGAAAATATTTTAACCTTCCAGCACACATTACTGGCATTGTATTAGTTATCACCATTTTGGCTTAATGTACATCCCCAAAAGTTATTTATTTGGAATGAAGATATCTGTTATTTAAAATTATTAGTGATCCCAAGTTACTAAAAAAAATAGCTGTCGTAAGCAGTGACTGAAAGAGGACTGCAGGTGGGGACATGGGGAGAGCATGGTCTGACTGTTCCTTCAGTTGTTCCTTATCTTTCTTTTTTTTTTTTTAAGATTTTATTTATTTATTTATTTTTAGAGGGGAAGGAGAGAGGGAGAGAAACATCAATGTATGGTTGCCTTTTGTGCATCCCCTGCTGGTAGTTAGCCTGCAAGGAACCGGTTTGCAACCCAGGCATGTGCCCTGACTGGGAATCGAACCGCGATCCTCTGGTTTGCAGGCCCACGCTCAATCCACTGAGCTACGCCAGCCAGGGCTGTTCCTTATCTCTTTCAGATGGTTCCTTCATCAGCGTCAGGTCAAGTTCGAGGTTACTACGTAGACTGGAGAATGTTGCGTGATGTGAAGAGACGGAAAATGGCCTTTGACTATGCAGACGAGAGGCTACGGATTAATTCGCTCAGGAAGAACACCATTTTGCCGAAAATCCTTCAGGTTAGCTAATTCAGATGAGTCCCTGTCTGTTCAAGGTCATTAGCTCAAATCGGATCCCTTCTGATACCGTTTGTTGTGGCTTGCTACAAAATAATTTCTGGAGAAGATGACCCAGTACTCTAGTCAACACAAATATCCTTGACACTGATTTTGGTGAGTTTCAGACTGGAGAGACTCATTCGTTCCTAACTACTAAACTTCTAACCATTCCGTTAGGTGATCCCTAGAAAGCACTGGGGCGCGGCCACCACACAGTGGTTGTGACCTCGGGTCTCTCCCCCACTTATCTCCATGCCCTGAGCTCTGCTGACGCGTGGGGCTGTTTGATCCTCCCCCGGGGCCATTCGTAGCCCGCCAGTCTGAACTCCTTTGCCCAGACTCCCTAACTTGAATAAGAGGATGTCAACCCTGTTTGGCTTCCTGATGCCCAAGGTCTCGCTCCTAACTGGTGACACAGAGTGCCTGCATTCAAGAGTAAAGGGCGTACAACTCAAACTCAAGGCCACTCAACTTATCAAAAGCTCAAGAGTAAAGATAAAATGGGTTTGTAGAAGTTTGCAGACTATATAGGCCATTCATTACAATGGGTTCCTTTACATCTTGTCCAGATTAAGACAGATGAACAGAAAACCGAGTGCCCTGGACCACTCTTTCATGCCTTTGAGTGTAATGGCTTCAGGCACTTGCCTGTATTTGGGGTGTAACAAGAAGTGGCCCTCTTAGCCCAAGGTGTGGTGGAGGATGCTACTTGGGAAACTCCTTAGAGAAACATCCCTGACATGAGAGCAGCAGTAGCTGCGCAGAGACTCTGAACTGTGGGGACGGACCGTGGCTCCTCCTGCTGGCTGAGTGGCTTCCAAGCCGGTGTCTCCACCCTGGTGTCACCCCGCCGCAGGCGTGCACAGCGCGTGCTCTGGTCCCGTGGCCTCTGCCTCGTTCCCTCACTGTGAGCTGCCTGAACTCTGGGAACAGGCAGAGGTAGGGGGGTGCATGTACACTGTTAGGTGCACACGTAAGTAAGTAGTTCGCAGCTGCTCCTGAGGGTCTGCGTCCATGGAACTGCTTCATTCTTCCAGCCTGGTCGTTTCTCTCCTCTCCGGCTCTTCCTGTGACACTTACTGTCTCCCGTTCATTGACTTAATTGTGTTGTTTTGTATGATTCTGTCAGTATTTTATAACAGCAACGTATCTACAAGCTGTTGGAAATCAGGAAGTAACGTATCTACAAGCTGTTGGAAATCAGGAAGTATTCTTTTTAAAAAAATATTTAAAGTGTGTTTATTGATTTTAGAGAGAAAGAGAGAGAAACACTGGTATGGGAAACATTGATTGGTTGTCTTCCATACACACGCTGACCAGGAATTGAACCCCTGAGATTTGGGTGTAGGGACAACAACACTCCAACCAACAGAACTACACTGGCCAGGGCCAGAAACTGTCTTTAATGCTTAATAGTTTATGTTAATTTAGTGGCTTTCTTGTGCATTTTCTCATTTAATTTATGTACTTAAAATATGTTTATTGAATTTTTAGAGAAAGGAGAAAGAGAGAAACATCATTCAGTTGCCTCTTGTATACGCCCCAACCAGGGACCAAATCCACAATCTGTTGACACCCCAACTTGTTGGTATAAGCGACGACCAGCTGAGCCACACTGGCCGGGCTAATTTATGTACTTTTAATACGTTAGAGTAATTGTTTGGCTTGTACCATAATCTGGCACAAAGTCGGTCATACTTGTCAGATAAAAGTCAGTGTATTACACAGACACACATACCCACACCTTTAGGTACATACATAAGAATAAACTTCAGCTGGCAGAACCGTAGTGCGAGCTACTGCAGGAAGTTCCATTTTTCTCCCCTCAACCACTTTTGCCTGGACCAGGCTCACTCTCTACTTTACAAATGATCTTTTAAACTTGTAAACCTCATCTGTTCATTCACTCGGCCTCTCCCTCG
This sequence comes from Sturnira hondurensis, assembly GCF_014824575.4. Taxonomy (NCBI): domain Eukaryota; kingdom Metazoa; phylum Chordata; class Mammalia; order Chiroptera; family Phyllostomidae; genus Sturnira; species Sturnira hondurensis. The sequence goes on along the minus strand of NW_028094846.1, from coordinate 6,366,724 downwards.
GTCAGAATCTTGACCACGGACGTCAAGGCTGTGTGGGGTCCTACCCTTCCTCCCGCGACAGCCTCCTCCCAACCACAGTTCTTCCTGCTGCTGCTTCAGCCCAGAAGTTTCATACTTTTGTGACTCAGAATCACGTGGGAAATAACCTAACTATACACCTCTTGGAAAGAGAAAAAGAAGAGCAAACTAAGCCCAAAGTTGGCAGAAGAAAGAAAATAAAGAGCAGAAGTAAATGAAATAGAGACCAGGCAAACACTCAAGATCTGTGTAACTACAAACTGGTTTGTTGAAAAGATTAAAAAAATTGGCAAACCTTTAGCTAGACTAACAAAGCAGAAAAGAGAGCATTCGGATAAATAAAATCAGAATGAAAGGAAACACTCCAGCTGCCACCACAGACATAAAGATCAGAGAGAGTAATGCGCACAACTGTATGCTGCCACGCTGGATAACCTAGAAGAAACGAATAAATTCTTAAAACATAACAACCCGACAAGCATTTAAAGAAGAGTTAACAGCAGACCTTCTCACACTCTTCCAGCATATTGAAGAGGAGAGAACAGTTCCACATTTTATGAGGGAGGCATTATTACCCAGACACCAAAGCCAAGTAAGGACACCACAAGAAAGGATAACTATTGGCCAGTATTCCTGAAGCATATAGATGCAAAAGTTCTCAAGAAAATACCAGCAAAGCAAATTCAGCAGCACAGTAAGAAGATCATACACCATGCATGATCAAGTTGTATTTATTCCTGGGATTCAAGGATGGTTCAACATGCAAAGGAACAAATGATACACCACATTAATACACAGAACCAAAAGATAAGAATTATATGATTTTAACAGATACAGGAAAAGCATCAAAATTCAACTTCCTTTTATCTTTTTTTAAAAATGTATTTATCTTTAGAGGGGAAGGGAGGGAGAGAGGGAAAGAAACATCAATGTGTGGTTGCCTCTCGTGCATCCCTTCCTGCGGACCTGGCCTGCAACCCAGGCATGTGCCCTGACTGGGAATCAAACCTTTGATCCTCTGGTTCACAGGCCCATGCCATGCTCAGTCGACTGAGCTACACCAGCCAGGGCAACATCCTTTTATCTTAAAAACTATCAACAAATTGGGTATGGAAGGAGTATACCTCATCATAATAAACCCACAGTTAATATACTCAACAATGAAAGCTGAAAGCTTTTCCCCTAAGATCAGGAACAAGATAAGGGTGCCCCCTATCACCACTCCTATTCAGCATAGTACTGGAAGTCCCAGCCAGAGCAGTCAAGAAAGACAAAAAAGAAAAAGGCATACAAATCGAAAGGAAAAAGTAAAATTGTCTGTTTGCAGATGATGTGATCTTATATCCTAAAGACTCCACCAAAAAACTGTTGAAACTAGTCAATGTGTTCAGTAAAGTTGCAGGATACAAAATCAACAATTCAGATGCATTTCTATATACTAACAACAAACTATGTGAAAAAGAATCCAGAGAACAATTACCCCATACACCAAAAGGTTGCAGGTTCAATCCCTGATCAGGCACAGACTTAGAGCTGTAGGTTTGATCCCCAGTTGGGACACATACGGGAGGCAACCAATCGATGTTCTGTCTCTCCCCCTGTCTCCATTCCTCCCTCTCTAAAATCAATAAACCACCTCAGGTGAGGATTAAAAAGCAAGAAAGAAAGAAAAGAAAAGCAATGAAATGTCAGAAATAAATTTAAGGTGAAAGATCTATACACTGAAAACTGCAAGAAACTGATGAGATTGAAGAAGACCTAAATAAAAAGATATCCTGTGTTCATGGGTCAGAAGAATTAATACTGTTAAGATGGCAGAACTGCACAAAACCATCTACAGGTTCTCTGCAGTCCCTATCAAAATTCCAGTGGCATTTCTCAAAAATAATGAACAGTAAAGTAACCCTAAATTCATTTGGAATGTTAGAAGAGCCCCAAATTGCCAAAGCAGCCACAAGAAAGAACAAGGCTGGAGGCGTCACTCTTCCTGGTTTCCAATTCTATAACAAAGCTATACTAATCCAAAGTGTATAGTATTGGCATAAAAAAGCCATACGGACCGATGGAGCGAGATCGAGTCCAGAAATAAACTCACACGTAAATGATCAGTAAATACATGATGGGAGGTAGAAATACTCAGTAGGGGAAAGGAGAGTTTCTTCAATACGTGGTGTTAGGGAACCTGGATAGTCCTATGCAAAAGAATGAAATTGGACCCTTACACTACTCACAAAAGTGAATTTGAAATGGGTAAAGACTTAACACCTGAAAATGCCAAACTCCTAGGAAAAAACATAAGAAAAAACCTTTCACGTTGGTCTTGGCAACAGTTTTCAGGTGTGACACCGACAGTGTGAGCAACAGCGGTTGTCAGCATGACACCAACAGTGCGAGCAACCACAGCCAAAATAAACCAGTGGGACCCCATCAAACTAAAACCTCTGCACCAGGAAGAGGCATCCTCGTGAGTGGGAGACACTGTTTGCCAACCATGTACCTGATAAGGTGTTAATGTCTATCCAAGACGTACACGGAACTCACGCAAGTCGACAGAAAAAAAAAATTCCAAAAAGAAATCCAGTTTAAAAATGGGCGTAGACATAGGTAATCCAAAGACATAAATGTACAATGGATACATGCATGACTGGTAGGAATGTAAATTGATCCAGCCACTATGGAAAACAGTATGGAAGCTCCTCAAAAAACTAAAACTAGCGCATGTGACCCAGCAACCCCACTTCTAACTGTACACCTACAGGAAACGAGGTCACCATAGGAGAGAGCCGTGTGCCCCGAAGTTCACTGCAGTTCATTCACAACAGCGAAGCTGTGGAAGCAGCCTCGGTGTCACGGATGCGTGTGGCACTGTGCTCACAAAAAGGGACCCCTGCTTTTTTGCAGTAACATGGATGTACCTCGAGGGCAATTATGCTACGTGAAGTAAGTGACCAAGAATGGCAAACACTGGGATCTCACCTGTGTGTGGAATCTACACAACAGAACTCACAGAAACAGAAGAACGGCCTGAGCAGAGGCTGGGAGAACGGAAATGCTGGTCCGAGCGGACAGACTTCCAGTTCCGAGGGAGTTCTGGGGACCTAAGGTACAGCGTGGTAACTGTGGTTAACACCACATTATATTCCTCAAAGTTGCCGAGAGGGAGTTTTATTTATTTGTTTGTTTGTTTGTTTGTTTATTTTTAAAACCATGAATGGGCATATATTTTTTTAAGATTTTATTTATTTATTTATCTTTAGAGGGGAAGGAGAGAGGGAGAGAAATATCAATGTATGGTTGCCTCTGCCGAGGACACACAATGTATCGTGTGTCCCCTGCCGGGAACTGGCCTGCAACCCAGGCATGTGCCCTGACTGGGAATCGAACCGTGATCCTCTGGTTCGCAGGCCCACGCTCAATCCACTGAGCTACACCAGCCAGGGCCCGAGAGGGAGTTTTAAATTACGAAAAAGGAAATTACGTGAGGTGATGGAGATGGTAAGGAACCTACTGTGGTAATCATTTCACAGTCCATACAGGCACCGAGTCCCCGTGCTGCGCACTGTAAACTCACACACTGTTGTGTGTCAACTGCCTGTCCGCGAGGCTGGGGAAGGTCACGTGGGGAGACAACAGACATGCGTTCACACACGTCCCACGTGGCTCAGACACGGTATATGTAGCAGTCTCATAAACAGCTGCTGAGAACTAGAAACTACCCGGATGTCCATCAAGTGTAGGATGGGTAAGTGTCCACCAACGTGAGTGAACCAACTGTGACACATGCAGCAGAGTACGAAATGCACACTCTGTGTTCATGTAACATTCACAACAAGAATCCGTGGTGGCGGTAACCGGGTTGGCTGTCAGCCGGGAGGGCAGTGACTTGAGAGGAGGCGAGGGTCCAGCCTCGGGTCCAGCGATGATGTTTCTCAGTCTAGTTCTGGTTGCACGGATGTGTCGTTTGTGGTCACTGAGCTTTACGCTTAACAGCTTGGGGATACTCATGTGCCGTGTTAACTTTCAGTTAAGTCTTTAAAAGTCATACGGGGACCACGTCAAACATTTGCCATTTTTCTGGTCTGTTTCTACTTTGAGGTTAAGGTTCCCGACCATGGCCACGGTTCCTTGGCCAAACTCTGGCTACATTAGTGACTCCAGCCTGTCGTTCTCCTCCTCAAATCACTGACCTCAGCATCTGGACTCGGTGCACTCGTGTGATCTAACAGTGTCATGCCTTCCCTCAGGAAGTGGCTGATGAAGAAATCGCTGCCCTTCCCCGGGACAGCTGCCCCGTCCGAATCAGAAACCGGTGCGTGATGACATCCCGGCCACGTGGTGTGAAGCGGCGTTGGAGGCTCAGCCGCATCGTCTTCCGTCACTTGGCTGACCACGGTCAAATGTCTGGGGTCCAGCGGGCGATATGGTGATCCGCTCCAGAGCCTACGGAGCGTCCAGGGAAACCGGCTGTGACAAAAGACTTTTCTACGACAAAAGCCCTTTTCCCATCGAGTCCCGGAGTCTAGTCTGCCTGATGCCGTTATGCTTACATTTTCAGTGAAGACATTTGGATGGTTCGTCCTGTCAGCGAATTCTCTTTCCTGTTGGACTAAATTAAACACACTGTTCTCATGCATGGTGCAGAATAATAAAAAATATCTTCTGTGAAAACAGGCTCTGTATGCTTGCCTTTCCCTTCAAGTTGCATCTTCCAGCAGTCTTTTGGGGTCCCCGCACTTAAGGGCACTCTCCCCTAACACAGGATACCATTAATCCAGCTCACCGGCACGGAGCCAGCGCATCCTGGCACCTCTTGGCGCTGGGCTGGCCTTGCTGGCCTCACGGTCCACTCTCCTGTTGGTTCCTTGTTAGAGAAACAGGGCGTGGGGAGGGAGAGCTGACGTCTGATTACCTGACCCTCAACTTCGTGGGATGACAAACTAATGGTGGAACGGGTTTTCTCGTTCCATCTCCAGGGACCCTTAGAACAAAGCCCCTGAGAAACCTATCCAAAGAGGAAGAGTTTTGTTGCATAGTCAAGTCTGTCTCCTTGTTTATGTCCCCTGTAGCAGAATGAGTCAGGGTAGCAACAGGCTGTCTGAGGCAGGAGCAGTGTGAGCAGTGCAGTGACACGAGTGTGCAGGGGTAGTGTGGCGGCACCTACTTAACCCGCGGGGAGTGCACCAGGAGGCCAGCGATGAGATTCTGTGCAGACGGGACGGTGGAAGCCAAGGCCTAAAGGCACCAAACAGCGAAACTAACTGTTTCAGTGCATCAGGAACACAAAGCACAAGACAAGGGCCAAACCCCAGATGTCATGGATGGCAAGGAGCTAAGACTTAATTTAAACACAGCTACTGCAGAATTTTAAGCCAAGGAATGACATCACCAGCTTGCTCTACAGGTAACTGACGGATAGGTGGTATACAGCCAAAAACAGAAAAGGCTACAAGCAGGATAACCAGTTGGGAGGATGTCTTAATTGTCCAGGTAGACAAGGGCCTGAACTAAGGTAGCAATGTTAGTGAAGGAGATGATAGAACAAATTTAAGTATTAGGGAAAAAAACTGGGCAAGACCTAGAGACTGCTTATATCTAAGAGTAAAAGGGCTCTCTGGCCCTGAATAGTGGGGCTCAGGGGATTGAGCAGAGCCTGCAAACCAAAAGGTTACTGGTTCGATTCCTAGTCAGCGCACATGCCTCGGGTGCAGGCCAGGTCTCCAGTTGGGGCTGTGCAAGACTGATTCATGTTTTCCCCTCTTTCCCTCCTTTCTTCCCACTCTAAAAATAGATTAAAAAAACACTGAAATTCAAAAAAGGAGAAAGGGACTCTCTGGGTTCCTGGTAAGGGTGAGTAGATACGTGGTACAGAGCAACCCCCCCGGACAGAAGATAATGGGGGTTGGGGGAAGAACGGGTTTGGGAAATGTCCGGAAGTTCAGGTTTCAGTTGTGCAATGTCTGAGGGGCCTGTGTCATCCCGAAGGGGCAGTCACCAGTGCAGCTGGAGAGCGGAGTCAGGACCTCGCTGAAGTTACGAGAGGGAATCACCACGATACGCTGCGGATTCATTTCTAAAATTACAAACTGGAGGGCTAGCTGATCCCAGCTGGAAACTAGTGTCAATCCAATCAGAGCTAGAACTTCACGTCTGCTGACTTCCGGCATTCCCGGCTAAGACACCTCCCGACCTGTTTTTTGTTTGAATCAGGACTCAAGCATGACCCGTACTGGGTTGCTCTGTCTCTTCATGTCTTGTCTGTTGGAGGGGCCCGCTGTCCGTCCTGTGGAAGGGCCCAGCATTTGGCCTTTTGCTTCACGTGTCCTTTAACTTACTCCTCTGTCCTTAAAAACCGGCTGTTACATCCAAAAGCTTGACTAACCACAGGTCCAATTATGTAGAAATGAGTTTTCACAGTATGCTGTGCACTTTCCTACCACATCCAAAGGCATATATACCCAGTTGTCCCACTTTTAGAGATGATTGACCAGTCATCTCTGAAGTTCAGCCTGATCTCTGAACTTGAAGTTCACCATTAACCCACCCTGTAATTAAGGATTGCAATAAGGACGTTCTAATTTCCACCACTCTTTCTGCATTAACTGGAATTTGTCATTAAGGAACTTTCCCTTACCAACCACATATTACCCTGAAATAGATTTCTTACTATAAAGACTAGACAAATGCATGGTTTTCTAACAACTCTCAGAGTAAATGGTACTCGAGCAGTTTCCAAAGGTGATAAATGACCTTTCACTATAGTGAACTTGTAGATTTTGTTTCCACCCACTCTGGACACTATTTTCAGGCTGAGATGAACCCACTGCCCCCGATGCCCCGCTGTTGGGTCCCTTACCCTGTTGCCGTGGTGGGGGATACTGGACCTCTCCTCACTCTGAGGTACGAGAGCCCAGGCTTCCTGTGGTATTTCCTGCCCCAGACTTCCCGACCCAAGCACCTCTGGTGTCTGAGTAGCAAATGATGCGCGGGGACCACATCTGAGTGCTAAGGGTGCCACCCATCGCTACTTTTGGTTGGACTTGTGAAGAAATGGGTATCTTTTCCAGACAAAAATGGTAAGTTTATACTGATTTTGTATTTGTAAAAACTTGGCTCCAACCCCCGTCAATCTGCAGCAGTCCCAACTAGTGCACCAGCCAATGGACAGTCAAAATGCCATGTTCTAAAGCCTCACGAAAGCAACAGGTTTGTAACCTGGTGTGTTTTCAAGTGTTAGGGTTACTTTAAATTAGCGTTTAAATTAAATTTTAGATGGTTCTCAGGTTGAAACTGAAGACAAAGGTACATTCACAGAAGTAACGCTTCCACCCTGCCCCTTTCCTTCCTACTGGCAGCCATTCTGGCTAGTTTGGATTTACCCTCCCAGTTTCTTTGAGAAATGCAGGCAAACACATGCATGAATGCATTCACACGCCCACCCGTTCTAACGAGAGGCGGTTGAGTGCACCGTAAGCGGCGCTCTGAGCATCGCCTTCCCACTGTCTTCGCTGCCCCAGGACTCAGCCCTCTTTGTTCCTGTGACTGTAAGCAGTCCCCGTGCGGACGCACCCTGCTTCACCCAGCTAGTCCTCCTGACATCTGGATGGCTCCGATCTTTTGCAAACATCATTCCCAACCTCGGTCAATGTCATCACCTTTGGGGAAGGAGCTAGCAGAGCTGGGAGTCAGAGGACAAGTGCACAGGAGACCCTGGCAGCAACAACCACGGCTCTTCTGCAGTTCTCACCCTCATTCTCTTCGCCCCACTCCCGCGAGTCCCCCAGACCCTCAGCCGTGGGGACGCTACACTTCTGGAGTTTTTCCAATAAAAAGTAAAAAGTGTTTTCTTTTTTTCTAAACAAGGTGAGCATCCTCTCACGTTAAAATCCACTTACATTTCTTTCTCTGTGAACTCTTTGTTCTGACTTTTGGAATCCTCTCTCTGTCTTTTATTATGTGTGTGGGTTTTTTCTGCCGTGTAAACATTTATTACGTAGTTGAAATTAACCACTGTTTATTATTCAGCCTTATTACTTCTCATTTTCAGGTCATGTAATGTAGGTTTCCTTACTCAAGTTACGGTGGAGTTCTACTCATGTCTTCTAATACTCATATGGCTTCACTTTTACATTTAAATCTTTCATCTCTTTGGAATGTACATATTATTATTTTTGGCTATTTCAATAAAAGCTCACCTCTACTTCTTGTGAAATGCTATTACAGGCGTACCTTGGAGACACTGTAGGTTCGGTTCCAGACCACCGAAATAAAGTGCGTATAGCAATAAAGCGAGTTGTAATCTTTTTGCTGGTGGAGGGTCTTGCCTTCAATTTGTAACACACACACCTGTGAAGTGCAATAAAGTGAAGCTCAATAAAAACCCCTGCATTGGGCCCCTCTCTACTCTGTCCCACTGGTCTGTTCATTCACGTGTCAGCGTCCCGGCTTTCCTTACCGAGGTTTAACAATGTGTTCAGTGGTTCCAACGACCATCCCACACACTGGCTGTTTGTGCATTCTGAACATGACCTACCAAATCCGACTCCACCACGGGCACCAGATTCTCCTTATGGTGGTTTTGGTTAGTCTTCCCGGACGTTTCCTGTGTGGAACCTGCATCGCGACCTAGGATGGAGACCCAGGCATCTCGCTCCTCTTCCTGTTTTTAAAGTCAGCGATTCCCCCTAAACCAACAATCCCCCACAAGGCCCAGCCTTTCCTGGATAAACTGATAGTAAAGTTGTGACACCAAATAAAACCCCAACTTGACTGAAAATAGGATGCATTTTCACGTTTCGGCCGGTGGTCACTGCTTGTTCTGTGAGCTGTGTGACCCTGGCAACATCACTAATCGGTACTAGACAGAGATGTTCGTCCTTGTCGAGATCAGATTTGGTTTCAATTTACTCATCAACAAACGGATTTAAACCTAGTGAAGGACACTCTGGATCCTTAGGGCACCGTAAGGTGGGTGCGTGCATTACTTAAGCTGCTAATACAGAAGAGATCGACGTCTCTATAGCAACCTGGAAGCACAGATACAGAGTTGCATTTTATTCAAAAATTCAGGTTTTATTTTTATTTTTTTTTACTTATTCAACATTGGTGAGAACTGATGCCAGGAACTTAAGAAGCAGTAACTTTTCTACCTCCTAGGTGAACAAGAATACTACAGGGTGTTTCACTGGGCAAGACTTGCTTCTTCGTGTTTCACATGCAAATGCAGTATTACTCCTTGAACAGAATGGCCAGTTTACTGAGGAAACCACCTTTAGAGGAAGTGTTTAATAAGCGTACTTTATTTAAATAAACCCTCCAGTAGGAGAATTCACTGCCTTGACTTAGAAGATGACTCTGTCAAGTTATCGGTTGCGTTTATCAGTGCGGCTCACCAACGTGTCCTCATTGAAACATCGGTACTTCCACATCGCAGTTCCCAAAAGGGCTTTGCAGCCTCAAAATTCTGGGTCTCCTTTGGCTTGCTTCTCCCTGGACTGTACCCAGGCTTTGTTAATGGTTCGCTTCATATCATCGTCTCCATCCTCATAAATTTTCTTCAGAACATTCATTAATCCCTCACTAGGGTCTGTTTCCGTGTCATAGGAAGGCTTTCTGTTAAAAAAGAAAACAATTGAAAAATACATATACATCTAAAAATGGGTATATATGTATGTGTGCACAAATGATCCCATTTACTGAGAGATTTTATATGCATCATTACTAAGCGTGGAACCATAGAAACCAGGTTGCTGACGTTCACAACAGTGGAGACAAGGGGAAGATGCCGAGGACCCAGACACCCACGGTGCAGCCCACACAAATTCTCCATGAGAGCACCCCGTGCCCACACGTGGTCCCACTGATTCCACGAAAGGGCGGGCATCCAAACGGCCGGAGGTTCTCTTGGGACGGCAGGGTTTTAGGCGACTTGTAGTGGAAAAGTAAGTAAACGAGCATTTACTGTTCTGAACTGCCTGAATTTTTCAAAGCACGTTCCTCATATTATTTGCACAAACACTCTGAGAGAAGCACACCAACGCCCGTCACACACGGACGCTCACACACTGCCTATCAGAAACGCTCTCCCCTGGAGCCTGAGACACGGGGCTGGGCGGGCAGTGAACAGTCCTCAACGTGGTCGGTGCCTTTTCCAGTCCAATCCGTGTCCGCCTGGGCCGGGCCCCTTTAAATCCTCACTCGCCGCACTTACTACGTGCCGGGTTATATCCCGGACACTGCGACACACGGTAACGGCGAGACGGGCCCCGTACTCAGGCAATCCCCCCAGGAGTAAAGTCAGCTCCGCAGAAAGCACCCAGCTCCAGTCAGCCGCACCCCAGATGCCCCCGAGGAGGAGGGAGAGAGGCGGACGGCTGGCTGACGATGCAGAGCACTGCGTGACTGATGGGGAAGTCTTTAAATAAACAGTTTAGAGGAGCCGTTAAGTAGGAGAAAAATACTCCATCTTTCCCACTCTCCATCAGGGACTCGAAACCCTAAGCACCTTATCAGAACCCTCTGTGGCCTCACAAACCCTGAGGGTGCCTGGGTCCCAAGGGCACCTGGGTGCCTTAAGAACCAGCACCAAGAGCCAACCAAAAGCAACGTGCCGGACACTTCCAGTAGGTTCTGACAGCGGAGCAGGTGAGAAGGAAACTGAGCCAGCCAGTGGACACCGAGAGGTGAGCGGTCCAATCGCGGAACGTGCAAGTCTGTCATCCCCAAAGACGAGCCACTAGAAATCTACAGCCCCAGCAAAGAAGGCGTCACAATTCCTAAGGAAACGGAAGTGAACTTACTCTTTGTCTTTACACTCCTTTTCCACCTGCGTCAGGTAGTCCCACCGCGCGCTTTCCGCTTTCTTCCTACACAGGACAATCACCGTGTCTGTCTTGACCTGGAAGAGAAGGCAACACAGGCCCAGCTCAGCCACTCAGAAGACAAACAGCTCCTCCATGGTCGTCACTGTCACGCGTGGGCCTGTTTCAGGTCCCAGGACAAGGCCCTCGGGCAGCGGAAAGACCACGAGTCCTACCAGAACACCTTCCAATACCAAGCGTCCACAAAACAAAGAGGGTGTCAGTGGAGCCGGGGGGACCTTCACCAGGAAGCCGTCTCCGGGAGCAGGAGAAGCGCCCCCGAGACAGCAGGCAGAGAAGCACACAAGCTCCAGGGTGGTGAGCCTGGCGTCTGAGAAGCAGAGGAGCGGCCGGGCTTTGGTGGGGGCGGGGCAACACAGCGGAGGGTCCCAGACGGGCAGGAAACCCGGCCGTGCGGGGGGGCACCGAGGGAACAGGAGTGCAGAGCCTGCGACTCCCTCAACCGTGCTCCACGGGGTTTCAGGGTCGTTGGAGTGTTCCTTCGACCACGGAGTTAGCAGGTGGAAAGCGAGCAGTGAGACACAGGCTAATAGATAAATAATATTCCAATGTCACCGTACGGCGGTTACATAATTCCCCCCCACACAGATGGCAGAACTAGTCTCATTCACATCAGGTAGAAAGAGGGATTGTCTGATTAGCGGGAAGTGTGGATGAGTTTTCTGAGGCAGTTTATTTTTATAGCTTCTGACTCCAACTAGGTTAGGTACTTAAGTCCTTTTATGTATCAAAACCACACAGGGCTTCCAACAAGGGCTACCGTTAAACACTCCATATATATTTCATTTCAATTTTGTGAAATGAACTACTATTCCCTCTGTACAAATGAGAAAACTGCCTAAAGGTCACGACCAGGAAGTGGCAAGACCGGCATTAAAACTCAAGTCCCACTCTGAACCATTTAAAAAGCTTATTCCTCTCCTGATTTCCATGCAATATTCTTATCATATTCTATTTTTCTAGACCAGGAGTTGGCAGACCTTTTCTGTAAAGGGCCAGAGAGGAAATATTTTAGACTGTGTGGCCACACCTGCTGCAGCCCCTGAACCCCGCGTCCGGAGCCCCGAGGCAGCCACACACCACCCACAGGAGGCCGTGTCCAAGCAGAACTGCAGGGACACACCATGCAACGTGCTGCGGCTTGCTGGGCCCACTTATGGAGCATTAATTCTGGTTTATTTCAATTCCAAATCAGCCAGGTACAATTTAATGAGGTTCACAATTATGACAAAAAGAGCAAACTTACTTTTTTTGAACTGCCTTCCACAGAGATGGGTTTCAAGAGATTGTTCACAATCATGGAGTAATTCTTCCCATTGACATTCTTTACCAACAGATCAAATGACCTACAACACAACAGTGAGTAAACCGTCTATCTGGTTCTACGAAAGGTACGCCTCGTCGTGTGGAAAAGAGCCACCAGAGCGGTTTGGGAAAGAGCACTCGGCCACCCGCCCCAGAGGCGACGCACCCGGCCAGAGCAGGTGCGGAGGGTCACGCACTCTGCAGTTGGGCGGGCTGCAGAAGCTGTGGGTGGAGCTTCCCTCAAGGTGACGTCTGACCGGAAGACTGCCACCTTCCCCACAGCGGGGACTCACCTCTCTGTGAAATGCACCTGCACGTTCTCAGTGGGGACATTATGGACACCAGCCAGGGTGACGTAGATTTTCACAAACTTCTCTGACTGATCCCATCCTGGGGACAAGAACCAGAGAGGGACATGTGAAGTCTGGTACTCGCTCTAAAACAGAAGTGCACGTGGCTTATGATAAAACTCGGTAAGACAGAAATCCAGCAGGAGAAACATGAAAACAATTAAAATGTAAGACATTTTCTGGACGGAGAAGTTGAGCTCCGAAGCAGCTGGATAATCCACCCAGAATTCAACCTCCAGCCAGCGGCAGAGCCCGACTCCGGTCCGTGTTCACTGAACACAAAGTCCGCGTTTTCTTAATTCCTCAAAGTAAAGAATATTTCTTCATCTGAAGATTCTCAGAGACATTCTTTACCAGTAGTTCATTTCCCCTATTTATGAAAATAACTTTGTCCTGTACCCGAATACTGGTGATTCTCCACCAGGTGGACAGCAGAACCTCAGTACTGTCTAACCCCACAATTATTCCTGCTTCTCGAAGCAGGTCCCCACACAGCCAGTTCTGGCTTCCTCGGCTCCCTTCTCTGATGACATGGAACATAAACTTAGAGTCCGATTCACCAATCTGCCAATCTAACCTAATACCTACTCAATGCCAGCTCAGTACATGCTGTGAAACTGTGTTAGTCTCTACACTGGGTGATTCGTCGATACAGAAATACACAAACTATCATGAGACAAAATTCTTAAAGAAAAACACAAACTTCACCTACAAAGCATAGTATATGAAATACATGTATGTTTACTGTGTACATATAATATACACACATGAAATACAGGTTCCTACCACTTCCTCAGTTTTTCCTATAAAACAGCGTTAACTCAAGAGCCCACAGCGTTCTACAGAACTTCCTCTAGTCTCTCCCCATTCACCCAGTCCACCCTTCCACATTGTTTCTCCCTGAACACAAATCTAGGTTCTGGTTACTGTGCCAGAACCCCCCATGTTGGGAACCGCCCTGCCTGGGTTCAGGAGCTGTAACCCCCCGATTGGCTAAGGCTGAGTGAGCGACCTTTGGACTGTGAGCCACTAAGGAGACAAAGCTGGTCTCCCTGGCAGGGGCACCACTTCTGCTCCTTTTACTTCATCCATAACTGGCCCCCAGTGCTTGGTCCGTTAGCCAATGACGAGTAAGATTCCCTAAGGGGGGAACCACCTAAGAAAGGCATGATTATGTGGAGGCCCCAGGGGAGGACCTGGGGGGCCACAGCTAAAGGGGGAGATGGACCCTCGCCCCTGGGCTTTGACATAGCCTGAGTCCTCACTCTGTCTGCAAGAAGTCTCCTAATCTCTGGACTGCCTTACTCCCCCTGCCTGACTCAAGCCTGAAACAATGACGGGGCGGTGCAGCTCCGTGCTGGAAAGGGCGCGTCCCCCCCAGGTGATCAGGCCTAAGAAAGAATATGTAAAATACTGTGAGACCTGCTTTGCTAAAAATGCTCTTAATTAAATGATAAGGGTCCGAGCAGGAAATGAGTTTGTTTCCCGAAGTTCTGTAGCCCTTTAGCTAACAGACCCTGACTCAGAATAGGCCCTCAGAGTTCTTTGCATGCTACCTTTTGTTTGGTCCTTACTGCCTGACAATAACTAATGAACTTTACCTGTATTACTGTGCCAAATGAACCCAATAAAAGCCTGTTTGGGTAAAGGGCTGAGGCACTTTTGAGAGAGTAGCCAGGCCGCTCTGAGGCGCTGCCCCCTTGAGGGAGCAGCCGTGCCGTCCCTTTCCTCCACAGGACTCGGCAGTCCGTGTGAATTTGCCTCATGTCTCATCCACGACGCTGCGGACACTGCGGGCTGGTGTCTGCGTCACCCCCACCTTCAGACCACTTCCCCGTGTCAATCAGACTAAGGACACAGCGTAACCCTACAGTGCGTCCCAAGTGTGACACACACACTGCTCTTCACTATGACAAGGCCCAAGATACTGGGTCGGCCAAACAGTCCATTTAGTTCTTTCCAAAAAGGCACATTTTTTTCACTTTCACCAGTAACTTTATTGAGCTGGCCATTTTGAGTATGTCAGCCGTCTCCTGTGTGGTGTCATGTGGATTGTTATCGATTAATGTGGCAATTTGATCGCTACGAACTCCACCTACTCTTCCCCACCGTCGGGCAACCTCCCGCAGGAAATCTCCAGCCCGAAACCATGTAAATCACTTTGACACCTCTGATCAGTGACAGCCACCTCTGTACGCTGCACAAATCTTGTTTTGCATTTCAGCTGCGTTTTTACCTTCCTGGACATAACAAAGCATAATATGCAAAATAGGTTGCTTACTTTCTTCCATTTTTATTAAAACGGCTACACAAAAATTCACTCATTTTTTATTTTCTTTTAAAAAATGCACACGTACAGCTGTCACAAGTTAACAGCTAATACAAGTTAACAAAATCGTTTCAAGTGAAGTTAGACAACTAAGCCCACTAAAGCCACCTTACAGAAAATAACGAAGGGACTTTTGGCCAACCCAGTGCCGACTCGGTGCCAGACACTGCGTGCACGAAGAGACGAGGCCACCCCTGGCCCGAGGGGCTCAAACGAAAACGTCCAAAGGGGCAAGTGGGCAGTTGGACTGCGCGCAGGGCCTGGTGCTGGCCACGCTGCGTGCCCACAAGCCTGAGCACGATAGTGGCACATGCCAGATGCTCAGAAATGTCTGACTTTCACTAGACTTCTTTCCTCAGTTAATACTGGTGGTTGTTCGGCAAAGTGAAATGCGAAACGGGAAGAAAACCCAAACAAAAAGCTGTGTTCCACGTGTGCTAAGTAGGTTCCTTCTTGTTGCTCCTCATTATTACACTAAATCAGCTGCTGGAATGTATCCTTTCCTTGTTCATCTCTTAAAAAGCATCTTATTAAGTGATGGGACCACTCTGTGAAACCACTAAACGACCACTCCAAGCTACTTTAACAACTAAGTGTGTTAGCCGGTCACACTGCAGACTGGGCTGCTCACAGGCAGGAGGAGCTGGGCACAGGGTCCTACCGTAATTACTGATTTTCACGGTGTAGCCCGTCGTGACGGGGGCCACCACGGCAGCCGGCTTCTCACTGTCAAGAGCGTCTGCTGTCCTCTGTGACTTCTGCTGCATCTTGTTCTTGATTTCCGTCTCAACCCTGGATTTTTCAGCTGTCAGAACATCACGCACTCTCTTTCTCGTGGCCTTTTCCAGCAACACTTTGACCTCTTCTAGATCTTTCTGTAGCTGTGTTACAATAAAAGATAAGTCAGCTATAATAAATAAGGTAACAGTTTGACATCGTGCCTACTGGTCATTTCAGCTTACTGAAATAAGAGCTAAGAACTGAGATGGATTCACTCACATTTTCTAGGGTTGGGTAGCAACTTGAATTCTTTCTTCCAGCCTATCTAGTTGTAAATAAACCAAGCTTGCTTGCTTTCTTTCTAAGGAAAAGTTTGACAATCTTGAATTAACAATAGGTAATCAAACCTTTGTTTTCCAGTTTGGTAGACTGTTTAACTGTCTTTGTTACAGAACATTTATTACAAGGTAACTTCAGTGATTTATAAACTGTGATGAAGAATCTCATTTTTTTTAAAAGAAGAGGAGTTCATAGATTTCCTTCTAACATCCACTCCTAGACATCGGATACTGAGAATTTTAAAACTATCACGACGAGTGAGTACACGGGGTCACGAAATGCTACCGCAACTTTACCGACGGGGTCACGAAATGCTACAGCAACTTTACCGAGCAAGCCTAACTCCCGTCAGCGAAAGTTCTTCACCAAATACCCAACTATTACACATAAAAAGTCTGAATTTTAAAGACAAAAGATTTTTTTAAAAAGACGTATTTCTGCTTTTAAGCAAACATCTTGTTCTGAAGCTCCATGCTTAATCTTATGGGCAAATGTCTGGGACTTGGTCGCGCAGCAGAGAGAAAAACCTGGGTACACAGCCCAACATGCTCCTGGTCACCACACGGGCCACCCGCTCTCTCCTCGTGCCAGAACGTCACCTACTCAAGTCCTCGTCCCCTTTCTGGAGGCACAGCCAACACTTTTCTAAGTTCAAAAGTTAAAGACACTGTTACAAAACTGACAGGCCTGACAAAACTTTTCCCAGTTATCCTCTGACAAATTACAAAAAAGGGATTTGCTTTTCCTTTTTTTAAAAAAAAGATTTTATTTATTTTTGCCCTGGCTGGTGTAGCTCAGTGGATTGAGTACGGGCCTGCGAAGAAAAGGGTCACCGGTTCCATTCCCAGTCAGGGCACATGCCTGGGTTGCAGGCCGGGTCCCCAGTAGGGGACACATGAGAGGCAACCACACACTGATGTTTCTCTCCCACTCTTTCTCCTTCCCTTCCCCTCTCTCTAAAAATAAAGAAATAAAATAGTTTTTAAAAAAGATTTTATTTATTTATCTTGGGGTTGCAGGCCGGGCCTGTGCCCTGACTGGGAATCGAACTGCAATCCTCTGCTTCGCAGGCCTGCGCTCAATCCACTGAGCTACACCAGCCAGGGCGGATTTGATTTTCTTAAAATAACTTCACATTCTGGCTGGACACTAGCAATTTGACAGGAAGATGCTCACATTATATAGCCTGAGAGCACATAAAAGGCTCAGGGGAAACATCTTTCAATGCTTAGTGACTCTGTACAAGACCTGAAGCAGAGGTCGAAAGTCCTTATAAAGTGAAGTGACTGGAAAACAGTCGCTGTCTGGTACCCGTGTCTGACATTCTCACTGAACTCAGATGCCCTGCCTTCCCTGCCTCCGACTGGTAACACGGTGAGAGGCGCCCCACTGTGCGCACGCTACACAACCATAAACTCCTGCTACCAAAACAAAAAAACTGCAAACTCTTCTTGGATGCCAGCACCAAGATGCTTCAGTTCAAAGCAATCTTTTTTATTAAGATGGCTTAAAATTTTCACACTGATTCTAACACCAACGTGACAGATGCTGAAATGTAAAGTTAGCATATCCGTCCCTAGAGTAAGGACTTCGTCTGACTAGACTAGGAATCCTTTTCCTAGCGGACTCTGGAAAGGACTCGAGAATGAAGGGATTCCTGGGCCCTCTGCATCCAGTGCTGGCTCCTGTTGGTGCCTTGACAGCAGGTGCAGACACCGTGGGTCCGAAGCAGCTCAGGTAGGCTGGTGGGTGGGTGGTCCCTGGTGCTCCCACTGTGTGGACCTGAAACCAGTAGGAGTGACCCCTTCTGTGCCTTCAGCCGCAGTCTCTCGCCTAATTCATCTTGGCCTTCCCTTGTTTTCCTTATGCAAAATCAGGTACTTTTACCCCATCCTCAAACACATTCAAACATATCTTCTACTGCAGTTCCAAGTCCGGCGGGAGGAGGCATTAAAATCAAAGCGCCCCAAAACATCGCTCCAGAAAGACACAAATGGCCACACCACAAGGCACAGGAGAGGACGCCGGCTTCACTCAGCAGGTACCGAGAAATGCTCATCCGCACATCAGTTAGACGCCACTTCACACCCACTGACGACAAAAACAAAAATGGATGACACAGAACAAAGTGTGGTGTGTCCATGCGGTGGAATACTATTCAGCCACGAAAGGAACACACGCCACACCATGGATGAACTTGGAAACATCGCGCTAACTGAAAAAAAGTCAAAAAGCAGAGGCCGCCCAGCGTAGGCTTCCGTGGGCTTCCCACGGGGGCACGCCCAAACGTGCAGGGACAGCGAGGGCGGCGGTGCGGGTGGAGGCTTTTCAGTGGACTCCTGTGGGTTTCTCTGGGGGGGTAATTAAAATGTTCCGGAATTGGTGGTGATCGCTGAACAACACCGAACACACTAAAACGCACTGACTTGTATACATGTTCCGCGGGTTAGAAACAGTGGATTTTATCTCAAACAAAACAAACACCCAGCAGCGTCCCTAAATGTTGATTTAAGTGCCTGCACTGATGAGTCCTTACTCACTGAAGAGGGTGAAGGGCCATAAAGTCACCGCATGGATCATTCCCTCAGCCCGCAGCACCCTGGGCTTGTCTTTAGCCTGTCACAGAAACCGGTGGCAAGTCACCCAGACCCAGACTTTACTACACACACACCTCTGCTTCACTTTAGCAGACTATGAAACCTAGAAAGTCCCACCTGGGAGTCCCCAGCCTTGGTCACACCGGGGAACAGACTTCCAGGGATGCTGACATTCTGCTTAGACCAGGGAAAGAGCGACCCAGGCACCGTCACGCCCAGTGTGTAACCGCCCAAGTTCTCCAAACTCAAGTCGCCCGTCTTCAGAGATTAGAGCCCTTACAAGACAGAAGGGCCATTCCTACCGCTGGGTAAACGAACCTTCCAATTTTTTTAACGCATAGAGCAGACTGTGGTCCGCCAAGCACTGTTTTACAAAGAACTGATACCTGGCGCCCTTAACCCCATGGCATGGGTGCTCCTGTGGCTCAGAGAAGCACAACGACCTGTCCCAAACCCCGCGACTACTCGCATGTGCGGAGAAAACACGCCCTGGAGAATGAAGTGGTGGGACCCAAGGCTTCTCAGCTGCTCGCCCCCCTCCACCCTGCAATGACACTCGGGGTTTGCCATCAGTCCCAGGCAAACGAAGCTTCACGTCCCCGGGCCAGTACCACGGGCGCGGGAAGGTGACCGGCTCACTCCATCCGCGGGCCGCACCACCATGTCCCAACACACCCCGGGAGGGACTCCCAGCAGGGCTGAGTGGCGGCGGTGGCGATCGGCAACTTTCCCGTGGAAGCCGGCGCCCGCAGGGGGCCGATCAGCATCAGGCCCGCGGCACGGAGGCGGGTACGAGGCGCAGCGACCGCGGGGGGCGACAACGGAGGGAGGGGGCCGCAGGGCGGTCAGCACGCGAATCGCGGCGAGGAGTTCCGGCAAGGCCGACAGAGGAAGATGAGGCGGGACCCTTACCTCCTCCACAGCTGAAGCCATGGTCCGGTTGAGCCAGGAAAGGCACGAGATGCAGCCCCGCGGGGGAAATAAACAGGAAACGTCGCACCGCTCGATGCGCAGGACCCCACGACTCGCAGCGCCCGCAACCTGTGCGCACCGCCTGCCCTGCGCGACACCGCGGCCCGCCTATCGCGCGCGGCGTCTCTAGAACCTTCGCGAGTTTAGCGTCACAGCACGTCCCGCAGCGCCACCTGCCTCCCTAGTCCCGCCCCGCTCCCCGACCCCGAGCCTTCTAGCAACGCTCAACTCTCGCGAGAGGAATGACGCCACTTCCTCTCCGCACCGACAACTGTAGATTTACACTTTGACCTCGTTTGCTTCGGCTGCGCAGTCGCAACTCGGAACCGCTGCCTTTGGGGACTTTCCCTAACCCCGGAAGTAACGTACAGGTTTTCCGGATCCAAATCGGAAGTTGGCTACAGAGTCGGCTACTTCCGTCCCGTTTAGGAGGCGGGCCCGTTATGCAGCCATCTTGCCTGAGGCTAATCTGTGACTCTGTGCCAGAGTAGGAAAAAAGAGAAGGGGCGGCCTATTTAGGTTTTTAAAACGGGAAAGAGCGAAGACGTAAAGTATGGAGGACCCTGGAGAGAACAGCTTGATTTTCAGTGGGTTCTGGCTATCGGGTACGTCAGCACAATTTAGCATCAGCGACGTGGTGGCGTCATCACGGGCCACGTAGGGTTGCCTTGGCCACGTGACGGCGTCCCCAGTAAGGTCGCGGTTTGATCATATGTAGGTTGCAGTTGTGTTCCTGCTCTGGCGCACATGGGAGCCAATACATCGGTGTCCTATCATGTCTGTCTGTCTCTATGACCATAAGTATATCCTCAAAAAACAAAAACTAGTTTTGTTAAAGTATAATTTCAAAAAGCTGAAATCAAGACTCATGCAAATGTGAAATGAATATGTGACAAATAGTCAATTCACTGTGAGGGAACCAGTAATGTTAAAACTATCGGTGCATTTGGGTAGCTGGGGACTTACTAGGCAATTTAACAGTGTTAGTGGAAGGTTGCAAAGTCAGGTACAAACTGATTAATGAATGTCCTACAGTATCAAATTATATAACCTTTGGAGTTACCTGTTGCATTGAAATGCAAATCCACCCCTGCTGTCCCTTGAACAGAGGAAATGTAGATTTGAAAGTGAATCACATAGAAGCAAGGAAAGCTTGTTTTTCAGAGAGAAGCAGCAACAGGTGAGTGTCACGGGGCAAGACAAGCGGAAGAGCAACTATGAGAACAGTTGCTTAGGTTCCAGATGGCATTCCAGTCCCTTGTCCCAGTACCTGTTCAGACTCTTTGGCATTTGGTGTCTTTGATAAAAACATCCCTAGTTCCTTTTAGTTAATTATCTTGTTACTAAGCTAGTTTAAGAGTCTTCGTTACTTGCAACCAAGGACTCTTGAGAGAGGAAAATGGGGCGTTTGGCAGCGCTGCTGTGGAGGACACGGCTCTGCAGGGAGAGCCCAGGACAAGCTCCCACATCGGTTTTCTTCCTAAGCTGACTGTGTCAAATAAGAAGTGTTACAGAAACACTGGGTTCAAATGATTCCGAATAAAATCAACTAGAAAAAAATTGAGAAGACGTGTGTGGACTCGAGAACAAATGTTTATTACTGCTTAAAGGGGCAAAAAAGGGGCAACACAAAGCATTGAAAACATCACTGGCTCACAAAAACAGTCACCTTGTCACCTCCTTGGTTGCACTTGTTTATTTCACAAGGTTTCATTCACACATGAAAACAAGATACTAATCCAATTCAAGTTCATAACGATTATAAAAGTAAACATTTGTTGGGACAATGTACAATAAATTGCACTTTTCTTAACAAGCATTACATTTACATTTATAGTGTACTATGCATAATACGTGGAATTACGGAAACATCTAATTGGTCAGTGTTTAAAGGGAGTGAGGCTGCTTACTATTGTCTCTTTTGTAGTCAACACTGTTTGCGCTAATCAACTCCTTTATCCCAGAACCTGTTTCCATTAGGGAAACCGTGTACAAAAATTAAACAATCCATGGAAATAAATGGTAAGAATGTCTACCATGTCCTCAGCAAGGGAAAGGTAGGAGCAGAAAGAAAAGTGATACTCAGAAACTCCCCCCCCACCCTCATTTGAATTAAGAAGCCATATATTATGCAAATACCAAAAATAGAGAAACTGATGTAAAAGGCTATTGGGGCATCCTGGATTCTGGGACCATCTCCAGCTTCATTCTTGTGCTTTTGTGACCCCAGAGACTTGATGCATTTTATATCCTTCTAATCCAGTTTCCTATATTTTATTCCATAAGTAATATATAGTTATGTTACATTTCAATGGAAACAATTTCAAATGTTAACTTACTGCAATGAAAAAGTAACTGAAAATGTTCATGTTCTAGTCCATGATTGTTTTTTATTACATATTTGAGAATATCACAATGATGGAGGTGGGGAGATGGGACGTGTTGATGAAGATGTTTTTATAGCAGGTAGCAGACCCACTTCCAGATTAGCTGGACAAGTGGTCTGGTACACGGAAGCTGAGAAGAGAACACCGGACGGCTGAGACTGCAGTCACAATGCAACTCATAGACATCCACTTTCCTCCATATAACTCCAGATCATCTTTTACTGAGGTGCAGCCCCCACTCAAGTCTTCATTTTGGTAGCTTTGGGAAACTAAGGAAATCCCCAGGGTAAAAAGCTTTGCCTTTCTTGTGTGGAAGCCACTGCGGCAGAGGAAGGATGTTGTAGAGCAGCTCTCGTTCAGTGCGGCCATGAGCAGGGCAACTGGGGGGCAAGAGTGAGTCACGACCTGGTTTCCCGAGCCACGACCTGCCCCTCTATCCCTGACTGCCACGAGTGTGCTCCCTCAGGTGCGCTGGTACCTGGGTACACAAGAGAGGCAGGGGTACTCTGGACAGGTCCACACACACAGACCCAAGAGTGCAGATCAAACAACAGTTTGTCCATTCTCTCGTTTATCTGTAACTGAAGCATGAGAATCAGAGGTTTTCTAAGAGCCATTTTTTAAAGTTCTACCATAGAATCAGCTTGCTAAGTAATTAAAAGTGCTCTCTCCAAGACAGGTAAAACAAACAAGGAATTTAATTTTTTTAAGAGCTCTTTTTGGGGATCCTGAAATCAGACAACCATCTTGGCAGAAGTTAGTACACGTATTTCAGCCAAAAAAAGCAAACTCAGCCCCTTCCATCAGATACACGTCGATTCTCATCTGCAGTAACTCATCAGCCCTTCTAAGGTTTTCTCATCTCTTGGGCCCTAAACTGTGCATTCTCTTGTGTTCCTCACTTTAGCTAGGAAATGAAGCCACTAGTTATTAACTGGAAAGTATTTTAAGAAAATGGAGTAATGGTGTGAGAAAAATAAATAACACATAGTATATATAAAAGAATGAAAATTCTGAAGAGATGAAACAAGATAAATACAACCAAATATCCCAACATCAGTGCAAAGATTGCTTTTCAGCTTTATTTTGGAAGTTTGAGAAAGCCCATGAGGAAGAAACTGCCACCTTTGTATCGGGAGAGAGGAGAGATTGGCTCGTATGGGAAGAGGCCACAGGCCTGCATGACAACCTGCTAGTGTTCTGATGGGCACCGCATACAAGCATTAGGCAACCGAGAGTTTGTTTCTCTGCGTTGAATTCTATGTAACTAAATATAACCAAACTGTTCTACGGCTCAGGATGTGGGAAGCTAGCAAACATACGCACTGCAAAATTCAAGCTTGGTTTCTTTCAAAAGTCAACTTCAAAGAATGTTACATAAGATTTTCAAGATACAAAAGCTCATGGATCAAATGATCAAATTGAAGCTCATTCCCTTAATTTATTTTGCAGAATTAAATAAAAAGAGAAATAATCTCTTTTCAGAACTGTAAATGTTGGATTTCTGGGGTGTTGCACACACTGCATTCTAGGAAAAGATGAAACACATTCTAGAATATGTATCTGAAAATTTCCTGGATATTTGGGCTGGTTAATCTCTTTCTAAAGGAATCAAGATTAGAGTAGCAATTCTCAAATATATTTCAAAATGAGTGAAACTGGAACTAGCAGTCAACGCTGGGATGCATGAGTGTTCAACGATACACAGTGAAGGACGTGTGCTCGGCTAATGCTACTATAACACACCGTGCAGAACATCTTACCTACACCAGGTTTTGAATTTTCTGACCCAAAGGCATTGCATTGAAGAACAGCGTAGGCTGATGGTATCAAAACATACTCAAGTATGATATGAAATGGCACAAGAAAAAAATCTAAAGATGACCCTTTGGAAAAGTCAAAAGGAAAGGCAAAAGACTGATTTAGTAAACATTTGGAATGTATACACCTGATTTTGTATAAAAAAATGTAAGAGGTTCTGAAACTGAGGCAGGTTTACAGTAAGGACTAGACCGAGCAAGAGCCATTCTATTCCTCCCTCCACTACTTAAGGAAAAGAATTCGGGCATTCTGTGGAATGTGCCGGTTTCTGGAAGTTCAAAAGAACTTTATATGGCAGAACTGTAAGATTTAGGAAACACAAATCTTTAACTTAGCTGGCCATTTGATAAGGCAACTTGTACAAAGCTTCTTGGAATCAAAGCATAAGTATCAGTAAAGCTAACAAATTATACTAAATGACTTATCGAAATAAGTACCAAGATGCAATTCTTTAGCCACTATATCTTACAAAAAAAATTAGCTTTTCTAAACTGCCATGGAAGGAATGTTCAAATCAACACGGACACTTGAATGCTGGCTTATTTTAATTTTTGGTAAAGAAAGTAACTATAATGAAAGATGTCAGGACCAAAACAAATCCAGTGAGAAAGTACAACATCACGTGATGAGTGTGACCAAGGGTGACAGACAACCCTATGTTTTATGGGTTGTAGAGGACATGAATGCCAACGAAGTGACTTCTCTCCTCAGAGGTTCACGAACAGTTTAAAGGAAGCAACTTGTAGTGTGTGCCCTTGGGGCCGCGGTCGCTGTAACTAGGTTTTCATCCCCTGACTGTGTCAGTTTCGACTGCACCACCTGGCGCCGATGAGACTCGCTCTGGCTCTGCGGGTAGAAGATCCTTTGCGAAGGATACGTTCATTGAGGTGGGGGGTAGGGCAGGGGAGCGTAAAGGGCGGAAATGGGGACAACTGAAACTGAACAACAATCGTAAAAGAAGAAAAGACTATGTTCACCAAGGAAGCCAAGGGTGAGTGTGAATAAATGCTATCGTGGGGACCGACGGTAGCTGGGCTGGTGGGAAAGACCAAAGGCCTCCGAAATAGCCTGGAAAATGGGGAAAGGCATTTTGCCCTTCCCAAAGGGTTTCCTGCATGGGCTATTGATATAGACATGCGAAATACAATTGAAAAATATTTCCATCACCTTTTAAATAGCTTTTTTCACCTTATAAAGGTCTCATATTCCATCAAAAATGTCATAAATGCATCTGCGTCTCTTCATCTCGGGGTACCGAGGGCCTATTTTGGGGGAGCCACAGAAATCAGGAAAAGTTGCCTAACATTAAGATGATGGGAAGCTGGCCCCGACTTCCCATTCTGAACCTTCAGCCAAGTTACGGTGCATTCGCATTTCCTCAGAGTGTGTGGACACTACACGACACACTCTGTCCCCAGTTCCGGAGTCCAGTGCGGACTCCGCGGTGCACCTGGATCTGTGTGGCGCCTCTGGTGAAGGCTTCCCTCAGCTGCGTCTCGCGACACTCACTCCCGGCTCCATGTCTGCCAGGCCCACAACTGTGCTCCTACTAAGGTCCTTGCAATTCCCGCATGGGGCCCTCCAAAGGACCTGTGGGAACACTAGCACCAAGTGACTGAGTTCTTCCTTCGCTCACCAGTCTCAGTTCCTTTCCTCCACAGCCTCCCCTCCCCCGGGGGTCTTGGCACTTTTATTCCAGATGCAGCCAACAGAAAAGGGAACACTCGACCCGTCTCCGGGGACGGTTCAATCCCAGGTCTGCCCCCCCCTCGGACGGGACCCCGCCGGCCAGGGGACCCTGTCAGGAGGAAACCACCTGGCGTGGCCCCGACCAGCTCCACAGTGTGCTTTATCGGAACCAATCCCGAAAAGGTAGGAGTCTTGGATTTTGATTTTTTTTTTTTTGCCTGTGACAAATATCTCTTCCTATCACTTCAACCTTGGAATAAAAGACATCTTCATTTTTATGTAAGAAAAACAATTGTGGAATTAGTGCTCAATAAAAAGCATTTAGTTCTGAATTACTTATTTCCAACTACATTTCAGGCATGTAAAATAATGGGTAATACTAGGACGGATCTGAACATGGCCTTCCAAGAAGCTCTGAAACAGGCGTTCAGCATAAACCAGGTCAGTTTAAATCACATCCCCTTGAAAGCATCACACAGGGAAGAGGGAGAGCCACGGAAAGACTGGGCTTGCTTTCTGGACTCCTTTACTTTCCTTCTTCAAAAGGGACGCCTGGGAGAGTCCTCCGGGGTCTCGGTCACTTCGATCGTTGTGCTCTTGTGCTGGGCTGGGGCTGGGACTATGTGCTCTCCTTGGGTGGCTGGGCGGCCTGGGGCGGCTGCAGGGGCTGGGTGCTCGTGGCCGTTTTGATAGAGTTCAGGGTTTTGCTAAACCAAGAGTTTTTCGCAGCTTGGATTTCATTCATAAGTGCCCCTCTCTGATGTTCAAGTTCCTAATTAAAGAAAGAAAATCATCTGAGGTTTTATAAATGTTTTCTTTCTGACAAAACAATATCCAAGTACAGCGTTTTAGAATGTCCAGGTCTATATATCCATAGTTTCCCTCCCACAAAGCCCAGGAGAAATTAAAGTGGCTTCTTAATGGGCAAAAAAAAGTGTATAGCTAGAAGAGTTACCACCAAAACCCAGAATCTGTGCTTTTTCCACACAGTGAAATGAAACCCCATGTCATCCTTTTACTCCCCCTGCCATTTAGGGTGAGCTTACAGCCCAAGATAACATGTTTAGAACCACAAACAGAAAAGCATGGATGGACTGTATTTCTACTGATGGAGTGAGTACGAGTGCGCTCTAGATCCAAACGCATGGCCTTTGCCCTGAGGACGTGCGAGGGCCAGCGCAGAGGCAGCTAAGGACAGCAGGTGCAGTGGCCTTGCAGCCACCGCAGGATGTGGCGGTGGGTACGGATCGCGGTCCACCGGAAGCTGGGACTGTTTTTCTAATTATGTTGCCCTGCCAATATGGAAAGGGATTATAGGGAAAGAGATTTGGCAAAATCAGGTAAAGATGAAAAAGAGGTTAAAAAAAAGGTGTCAGCTGATGTTCAACCATCGAAGGAAGACTAACAGAGGAAGTCTGACCTTTCATTTTCAGGGTCAGCTACCAAAGTGACCAAGTTCAATGAGGAATGACCTTGGCCAAAAAAAGAAAAATCACAGGGTAAACTAAAAGAAGCAAATACCTAAGTTCACACAAGATATAATTTTAATTATTAAAATTCATTTAAATCTATGTATTTATATCAGTGTTAAAAAATAATGATATGACATCTGACTGTGTATTCTGGGGCAGAAAGATGAATTTATCATAACACCTATAATTCTGAGTGAGATACGTCTATTCTGAAGTCCAGAATAGCCCAGACCGTGAACTTGGTTTTTCTCGTTGACCTCTCACCAAGTCACCGACCTGGATTTTGCACTTAGCCTCCACCAGCTGCAGTTTGGTTTGTGCCAATTCCAGCTCCATCTCCCTCAGCTGCTTCTTCAGTGAGTCCTTCTCATCGTCCAACTCGGTCCCACGGTCCGCTCGGCGGGGGCTGGCTGCTGGCTTCACAGCCCCCTCCTTGCTGAAAATGTCACTGCAGTGTTTACAAGCCATCATTTTGCCCTGAAACACCGAGAGAGAACAATGTTTGGCTGTGTGTTCCACAGCGTAAGTCACCTCCTGAAACAGCATATGATTTGATTGTTATTCAGGTGCTGTTTTCTGCCACCAAACACCAGCCTGTATCTGAAGGTGGTTCTCTCTCTTGTACTCCAGCCAAAATGGGTTGAGTCTGCACAGGACCCAACCGCCCCTTCCCCCCAGTATCTGTAGAGAGACCCGGGAACAGACGGCAGCAGAGCGCCGCTTTGACGTCTGTTCTGGAAGCTCTGAGCTCCCATCGCTCTCACTGGACGCCACGCCCCTCCATTGTGCTCTGTGTGCGCTGTCACGTCCACTCCCGGGGCTCGTCACTGTGTGACTAGGTGCTAGCTCGTAAGTGAGGAAACCCAGAGTTTCAGCAACTTGCCTAGAGGAAGCTGAGGTCATTATGATAAACCAAAATCTACCCTTGTGGCAAATAAAGTTCATGTCCTTTGGTTCAGCTTCCAGTGGAGGTGGTCACTGTTGTTCAAGGTCATAAAAGTGACTCTGACCTGTACCGCCAAGTGAAGTGCGACAGCAGCGGCTCTTCTCGATGCAAGAGTGCTGCTGCCTTGTTACAATACCTCCAGAATAGCCTGGAGAGAAGAGGGTCCCCACAAGCTTCCTGTTCTGATGCCCTCCTGCTGCAGCACGCTCCTCTCCCCACGCACACAGCCGCTCTGGGACACGGTGCGTGTGGCTACCACTGAGGCCTGAGCACCTGGATGTTGCCTCTTCATTCCTTGACAGCTGGTCACTAAATTCTTCCTCTGACACGACCACACTCTCCCTGGCCCCCACTCATTTTTCGTACCCCTCCCAGACTGTGCTCTCAGACACCCAGGTTCCTGGTTCCTGCTCACTGGACACCCAGAGGTCCCTGAAGAGCCCAGGGCTGGCGCAGAGGGCACACCACGAGTATCTGTCATGTACTTATCGCTGACTAAATGAGACGTTAAGGCAGTGGCTTCTCATCTGGGTCTTAAGTGGCTAAAAGTCTACCAAGCTAGGCAAGCAGTTTCATTAGGCTGGACCTTATAAAGGAAGAGATGAATCTCGCCAGCGGGAGGAGGGCATTTCGGCAGAGAGAACACCCTGTGCGCACACACTGCGCCTTCGGGGAACTATGGGGAGCGAGGTGTGTAAGCAGGAGGAAGTGTGGCGGTCGCGAGAGGCAGGCAGTGAGAAGAGCTCTCTAGGGCCCTTAGAGAGGGTAAGTAACGAGCCACAGTGTCAAAGGGCATGCCGGAGTCCCTAAAACGCACAGAAATTCCTAGTAGGAGACCGGAATATATTCCAATAGAATTACGGCAGGTTTCTTGGACACTGGTCCGAGAGTTGGCAGTGCCAACATTACTTCTCAAGAATACCGATCCATTTGGTTTACTTTTGATACTGATGGATGAGTATCAGAATGAATCGGTATTTACTTTTTCATCGGTTTACTTGTGATTATTTGAAAAAATAAAGCTTAACTTTACTTTTTCAAATAATCAATAGGAGTTTTACCACCAGGGGGCAGCATATAAATAAATGCTACATGGTTCGGTTTGTTTTTTTTAAACAAATCTCTCAAAAATTAGAATCAGCTACCCAGCATGTGTTCTCCAGCCAAGTCCCAGACCACCCACGCTGCTTCCTGCTCAAGAGAGTGACAGATGAGACCATGGCTGCACACTGAAGCGTCACATGAATTCAGGCTCAGCTGGGAGGCAGGCTGCTGGGGGTCCCCAGGGCCCTCTGTTCACGAAAGCTTGGGGCCTCCTGTGACAGCGCTGAAAACCACTACCTACCTCTGACAGGCCACAAGACTTAGGGGGGGACACAGCCTTTCAGCGGCAGGGAAGAGGACCACACCCGGTCAGGCGAGAGGTACTCTTCTGCATGATGCCCAAGTCCTCCAGAACGAAGGGCAGGGTGGGGACCTTCCTGGCAGGTGCTCGCTGAAGCGTGGGAACGGGGAGGACGCTCTATCAGGGAACCGCGCCAGCCCTCACCTTTACCACTTCCAGCTCCTCCTTGCTGGCTGCTTGTTGCTTCTCCAGTCTGGTGCTTAGCTGGGAACAGATCTAAAAGGAAAGGAAAAAAAAGTTTCCTTCCTGGACAACAGAACAACTTTCACACGTGTGCACATCACTTTATCAACTCTTCCACTGTCACACCTGTGATGCTGGAGAAATCGTGCAAAGGAACGGCACTGTGAAGCCTGGCTCTTCTGCAGTGAGCGGCACAGAGCCTGGGAGCGCCCCCTGTGTAAAGCACCTGTCGTAACGGGCGGAAGGAAGACTTGATTCCGTTCGTCGCCAGCCTTTGTGACTGGTTCCAGGGAATCCCTGCCCTCGCCTCTGGAATCTCTCTGTAGGCCCTTCGCTGAGTACCTGCCTCGTGCGAGACACTGTCTGGGCTGGGACTCTGGTGGGAAGGCTCTGAACCAAGCATGTCTCCTGACTGCAGCCGCAGAAAAGGGCCTCTGTTTTCAAGTACAGAAACCTCCTCAACAAGTGCCAGAGTGAATGAAACTTAAAAAAAAAAAGGTCAAATGACCAGAAAATAATAAAGACTAAAACTCATCAAGTGGTTTGGCAACTTAGCACAGATGAAAACCCCACGAGTCCAGTTCTTGTGCTTTCCAGCACCGCGTTCCTGGGCAAATTCACCGATCAGTCTATGCTTTGGTTCGTTTCCTCCTGACCAGAGAGTGTTGTGCTGTGACAATTAATAGAAAAAATG
Organism: Sturnira hondurensis; assembly: GCF_014824575.4. Lineage (NCBI taxonomy): Eukaryota > Metazoa > Chordata > Mammalia > Chiroptera > Phyllostomidae > Sturnira > Sturnira hondurensis. The sequence goes on along the minus strand of NW_028094846.1, from coordinate 6,336,620 downwards.
TACACAAAGGGTTTACTACAGCCCCTGGCTGGTAATCACTCATCAAATAAAACCTCATTATTAGTAGTTCTGAAATAAGTACTAACAAGTACTACAACAGGCAGAAGTGAGTGCTTTTAAAGCAAACAAACAAACAAACAAAAAACCATTTAAAAATACTGGAAGTTCAATTGTTATTGAACTTGAGTAAAATCTCAATCTGTTTTTGTGAAACATGAAATTAAAAGTTTAGGGGGTGTGAAATTTTCACGTGCAATTTGGACTAAACCAGAAAAGGTCCACTGCCTCTCTATGCAAACAGACACTGACAAGCGATCCCAGTTCACTCAACAACAGTTCTAGAATCTAGGGCCTGCTTGTGCAGCGCACGCTCTGATCTCTCCAGATCTAAGCCTGAGAGTGACAAATAGGCAGGCATTAGCCAATATTTTTTGAAAAAGCGATCTCCCTAGTAATTTTGGCAAACCATATACCCTTTTAAATAGACCAAAACGTTCTGAGACAGCCAATAGCAGCCAATCCCAACTATAAGATGCACTTAGATCATGTCTGAGGTCCTAATTATCTTCCGACAGATGGGTCTGCTGCCTTTCACGTCACTTGAAGCGCTTGCCAGATAATAGTCAAGAGCAGTCCCCAAGCCTGCTATTTGCAGAGCACGGCATATGGCAGCCACCCATGGCCTAACGTGGTGACAGAAAAATGCATCTGCAGTGATGGCGAGTTCCACCACACATGGCCCCGAATGTTCCTTGTGCATCCCCTCTCCTCCTCACCCAAATCCAAACTCTCAAGACCAATTTCAATGTTTTCCCTTGTTCTAGCAAAAAAAAGTAGCCATCTCTGTGTCACCCTCGTCTCCATTTTGTCACCACTGATTATGTCCAGGGCCCCTTTGGCTTACCCAGACTCTGCACTCTGCCTCTCCCTGGTCTGTGTCTCTGCCGGTGGGTCCCCTCTCGGTCCCACATTTCCCACTGGGACACAGCAGTGCCAACCATAGGTCCCTGATTGTGCCGCTTTCCTGCCCACACGTTTCGACTACAAACAGAATCGAATGCAAACTCCTCAGTTGTCCCCGACGACCCTCCTTGACCTGCGCCCCAACTCACCTGTGCTCCTCTTCCAGCTCGGAGCGTTTGCCAAACCAAGCTCCTTCTGTCCACTACTCCACCCCCGTGTGCGTGCGTGTGCGTGCTGGTCCCCTCTCCCTGTGCCTGCCCCCTCCTTCCCCTCCCCACACACCCGGCCCTGGAAGCACAGCTCAAATCGCCCCTCCTCCAGGAGAGTTTCCCCATGTCCCACGCAGCAAGTTCCCTTTCCTCCTCTGCATGCACAGGCGTCATCTCCCTTTCAAGGCCACACAGCCATGTGGGAAGACGGTGCCCGCATGCTATACTGTGACAGCAAAGGACACACTGATCCCCCAGCTACTGCCATTCATACAATCACTACACTTTAGCCCTTGACAAAGAGGCAAATGCTACTAGTATGCTCTACCGCAGGGGCGTCAAACTCATTTTCACTGGGGGCCACATCAAACTCACGGCTGCCTTCAAAGGGCCGCATGTAATTTCAGGACTGTGTAAGTGTAACTGCTCCTTAACAGGTGAGTGAGAGCTCGGCGCTGGTGCCAGATGAGACAAGGTGGAGGGCCAGGCTCTGCCCGCGGGCCCTGTGTCTGCCCTGTGCTCTACAGGAAGGGGCTTCTGAGTAGGGCGGAGACAGGGTCCCCACGGTAACAGTGGCGTTTCTGTTCCTCCACATCAGCAAACACGACAAACAGACAACAGACTGTGGCTCGGCTGGACCTCCCACGTCACCAGCAGGCGTATCCGACCACTGTCAGTTTCAGAGGAGAGCATCAGCCACCACATGCAGGTGACTGCAGGGTGGCCACTGCTCTGGAACCCTAAACACGAAGTTCATCTCCCCAGAGACCACCACCACCAACCGCTCTTCTGGTGGCCAACACCACCGTGGCGCGGTACCTGTTTGTACTCGGCGATGATGGCTGTGGTCTTCTTGATTTCGTACTCTGCCTTCTCCAGCTGTTTCCGGAAGACCTCTTTTAACTGGAAAGAGTGAGGACGACAACTGTCAAGACTCGGTCAAAACCTTACTAATTTCCACAAACATCCAGACTCAAGTCTGCCTGGATCACAGCCAGTGACAAGATAAACACTGAAACTATATAAATTTTCCTCACCGAGGCTGCATCTTGATCACCTGAAAAACCCAATGATCTCGAGATACAGGAATCTTTCTTTCCTGCAACAGGTAAGGCACAGACGCCATCCGATAATAAAACTGCCTATGCTCACTGCTTGCTTTATAACCCTGTCGTGGATTAAGTGCCTACACCCAACTGGATAATCAGCCACTGAAAAATTTGGGGTATGTCAAAAAATCAAAAAAAAGTCTTGGTCTGCAATAAATGCCAAAGTCACTTTACCGTTTCAACAGCAACAAAAAGCACGAAGGGACACTCTGTACCACTCCTCCAAAGGTGTTAAATGATACATCCCTGCATTAGGAACGTCACAAAACCTTCTCTGCTCGGATGTAGGTCTTGGAAGGGCGCTGTGTTCTACTTTATTAGCAATTTTGCCATCTCAGAACCAAGCCTGTTGGAATGCGTGTGCTGGCCAGGGCTGGCACTCACAGAGGCCCCTCTGGTCGCCCATCCACACCCTTTGGGGGAGGCACCTTCCAGCCGAACAGCCTCCTAACTCACAGAAGACGGAAGGGCGCTACCTTCAAAACGGGGCCCCAGAGGGCTCGCTCTGTGCCCCGGGGAGCGCTGACCGGCTTCCTGGGGCCGGGGTCTGGAAAGTGAAGCGTGGCTGGTGGAGCGGCCCCAGCAGACTGCTCTGTGGGCTTTCAGCTCCACGAGCCCCAGTCCCTTCTGAGGAGTCAATTATCTTGGCGATACGACACAAAATTTGCAGATTTGTCAGAGCTCTTGGATCATAATCCCAAGTTACTAAACTTAGAGGAAATTTAACACGCATGCTAGAAGGCTCAGTCAAGGCGGATTCCTGGCAGCTGTTCGAGGGGGAAAGGCCGCCTCCCACTCTAGCGCCTGCAGACAGGCGTCCAGACTCGATGCTACTCGCGGGGGCTGCTTCCGCGGCACCCTGACTTAGAACAAAGCGATGTCTTTTTCGCTCTGGCAGTCGGCCCCGTACCTGTGTAATACGCCTCGTGCCAAGGAAAGTGCGCCCATGCCTGTTACCTGAGCGGTCTCCTCCTCCTGCTTCCTCTTCTCCTCCTCGGTCTCCACCAGCCTCTGTTTGGTCAGGAGGAGCTCCTTGTTCAACACGTCTGCCTTGTCTTCTGCCTGCAAGTCAGAGCGCGCCACAGTCACAGGCCACAGTCACAGAGACGTGGGGACAGTGCGCGTCCTGCTCCCACGCTACTGCGAGTGGGTGCGCTTCCCTCCTTGCTGACCTGGCGATGGCTGCCCTCGCTGAATGCCAGACACGGCCCAGGCCCTGGACACGCACTGCCTCCACTCCTCCCACAGCGGTGACCTCTCAGACAACGACAGTGGGTCGCAGAGATCAGACCCCCTGCCTGGGTGCACACCAAGTATTGGCGCCCAGGCCCGAGTGCCGACTGGAATGGCATCTGGGCCCCTGCTCGTTCTGAACGCTCCTCGCACGTTTTGGATGCCACACGACACCCACTCTGACACTGTGCACATGGCAGAGGCGGGGGTGGAGCCATGGAGGGAAGCTCCTAAGAGCTGTGCCTGGGGGTGGGTGCAGGGCGAGGCTGAGCCATGGACCACAGTCGGGCGAGGACACTCGAAGCCCCACACGGGCACTCACACAGGAGTGAGTGCAGTAGTGAGAACACAATACCCCAAACCCACGATAGAGCTATCCATGAGGACAAGTGAAGTAGGAACAAACAATCTGAACAGAAAAGACTAGAATGGCCACAGGAAGCTCAGAAATGTACTCGGGCTCAACTTAGACACAGAGCCCAACTAAACTGAGGAAGCACCGTGTGTGTGTGTGTGTTTAACTCATGAGTATGTGTGTCTGTCACCTGTTAGGTCTCAGCTGCTAGTGTGCACATGCAGGGCAGTGTGGCCCACGCCCTGCCCACCCCACCTAAGTTCGCGACAGAGGTAGGGACGCACTTATTTTGAGAAAGTACCTACTTAGTGTTTGTTTGCTTTCACTATTGCGTCAAATACAATCTGCCTCCATGTTTAATGTTTGCCAGGTTTACTGTTTTAATGCAGGGACTTGATTTCCATAAGCTGAGACGGAAAAGTACCAGGCCAGCTAAGTGGGCGATGCAGACCAAGCCGGCCGGTCCACTCTCCGGCGGGGCCCTTCCTTGAAGCTGCAGGGCAGGTCACCCGAACAGCGGAGAGTGAGCCCTGCTTGGGCAAAACTGCAACATCAGGGGGAGATAGGCATGAAAAAGCAATGTTTATTCTTTCATTCAGATAAAAAGCTTCAAAAGCAGGGGCTAGGTCTTTTAAAAAAGAGAGAGGAAGCTGCCCTGGCCAGGTGGCTCCGCTGGTAGAGTATCGTCCTGTGCACCAAAAGGCTGGGGGTTTGATCCCTGGTCTGGGTGTGTAAAGGGGTAACCGATCGATGTTTCTCTCTCACACTGATATTTCTCTTTCTCTTTATCTCTCTTCCTCTCTCTAAAAAAATCAATACACATGTCCTCGGTTGAGGATTAAAAAAAGAGTGAGAGAGAAAGAAAAAGAGGTGTGTGAAGGGAGGAAAGAAGAGTGAGGACTAAAGGAAGGAGCAACTTTTCCTCAGGGACTGAGCTGGTATCTCCGTGAGGCGCCTGGGCTCTCAACAGTGCACTGTTTCAGGAGCCCCCATGGGGCAGTCATTCCAGACAGACCCACCAAATGGACTTTCTCAGAAAATCTTTTTAAAAAGATTTTATTTATTTATTTAATTTTTTTAGAGAAGAGAAGGAAGGAAGAAAGAGAGAAACATGGATGTGCGAGACATATGTTGATCAGTTGCCTCTCATGCGCCCCCTACTGGGGACCTAGCCCTCAACCCAGGCATGTGGCCCTGACTGGGAATCGAACTTGTGACCCTCTGGTTCCCAGGCCAGCCAGCACTCAATCCACTGAGCCACAGCAGCCAGGCCTGGAAAACTTTTTAATAATATATTTTTATGATAATTTTTATGTTTAAAATAGTATATTTTTATATTTTAAACTTTTTTAAGTTTTGAATATTTTTTTATTTTTAAAAAGTTACAATGTATACTGTTGCTCAACCAAGGGTGGTTAAATAATTTAAGTTCTTCTTATAAAAGAGTAGTCACTGAAAAAATAAAAGCATAAAGATGAATATAAAAATTAGGTTTACGCCCTGGCTGGTGTGGCTCAGTAGATTGAGCACAGGCTGCAAACCAGAGGATTGTGGTTCCATTCCCAGTCGGGGCACATGCCTGGGTTGCAGGCCGGTTCCCAGCAGGCCAACTCCCAGCAGGGGACACACAAAAGGCAACCATACATTGATTTTTCTCTCCCTCTCCCCTTTCCCTCTAAAGGTAAATAAATAAATTTAAAAAAAACTTAGGTTTACTCCTATCGCCCAGAGAAATCTAGGGGCGCTGTGTCTCCTTGTTGGCTTCCTCCCGCCTGGGTACACTCCAGCCTCCATTCCTTACAGCACGGTCCCTGGCAGCCATGGCCCTTGTGATTTAGATGAAAACATTATACAGAAATTAATTTACTGCTTTTAAAAAATTCTATCGTCTTCCTATCATTTTTAAAAGCTATTCCAAAAAAGGCATTTTACAAGTATATTTTCGTTCTCCTCTTCTGTTGGACTTGTATATTATTTCTATTTTTTATTCTTATGAGTAACACTGCAGAAAATGACCTTGTGTGTATCTTTTTGACCAAATCTCTCTCTTAGGACAGTTAAGTCAGAGAGAGAGAGTGTGTGTGTGTGTGTGTGTGTGTGTGTATGCCGGTTTCCTCATTGATACCACAGAAGATTAAAATAACTAAGTCTTTAGGAAGATTAAGTAATAAGATAATGCTCATGAATCACTAAATTTATTGCTTGGTGCACAGTAGGTACTCAACCAGTATTTAATTTCATTATTTTTAAACCTTTTAAAGGCTTAACAAATGCATTACGTTAATTCACACAACTTTCAATTTACAACTCGACCTTCTTCCATTGCACCCCCACTGAGTCCAACTGCTTAGAACTTTTTTCCCTTCACTGGTCATCGTAAAGAAAACCAGTAACAGATAAGAGGTTCCAGAGGACAGATTCAGCTGTGAGCGGGGGCCATCTGGAAGGCAGACAGGGAGCCAAGAGTTCCATGGCAGTGCTACCCCACCACTGGAGTCGGATGAACACAGACTGGGACGGCTGGGCCGGGCGGGCGGGGTCCTGGCGACCAGAACACCTCTTCCTTCCGTGACTGTGACTCCCCCAGTGACCCATTTTTTCTGCTGACGCCTTACAGAGGGGTGGGCTGCATGGGGTTGGTGGTTAAAAGTGCCACCCCCCTCCCACCCCCACTGGGTTGCTGTACCCTCCAATCGGCGCCCTGAGCAGCAAGCAGAGATTTGCTTTATTTTCAAATTCCATTTAGCACTGACTCCTTCGGCTTCCACCTCTCCCCATACGCTGGCACTGTGCTCCCGTCTCACTGTGGTCAAAACTTGTGTGCACAAAATCAGATGTTTATATGGGAAAAGGTGTGGCATGGACCATTTTGAAATATTTTAAAATTCCTTCAATCTTAATTCAACCAGATTCATATTATTAGTGGATTTGTGTTCCAAATATTGCCAGTGCATAGTTAGAGCACAAGACTCTTTTTCACACATTTAATAGTCTGAGTCTCGATTTTTCTGACCCTGTACCATTTGTTGGGAATGTTCACCTTTTAAAGTCAGAAAATACAGTCATAATTTTAAATCTACGCAAGACTCCTTCCATACTGCCAACTGTTTTTGAAACAGTTGTTTCATCTATTCAATAGAAAACAGAAATCCTCAGGCTGAAAGAACAAGGAAAGTTCAACAACTTAACATCTTCCTAGCAACAGCTAGTGCTTACTCAACACATACTACAAAGGTCCTTTACTCTATTCTCCAATCATCTCACAAGGTAGACTGTTTCACACCTATGGGCAGGTTATGCACCACCCAGGTCACACGGTCAGGAAATGGTAATGCCAGGCTCACACGCAGGCAGTGTTATGGCTCTTAGCCACTAGGATGCCTGCCAACCCAAGAACACACATGTCTTAATGTCCACGTGTCCTATAAAACCCCGCATGCACGCTAGATGAGGATGCCCGTGACTGATGTTCCCAGGCGGTCATGCTGGCAGCCCTTGGTTCAGGAACAGTACCCGTGTGGGGGAGAGACATCAGAGAAATGCAGAGGTATAAAAATGTATGTCGTACATGCTGTCTGGAAGCGACCCAAATCCTCCTCAAAGGCTGTCACATCCCACCTGCTCCAAATAGCACCAGCTGTCCCCTCCCACCTTCGCCCACTCGTTCATCCACTGAGCAGCTGACCAGTGTCAAGTACAGAGGGAGCCCTGGTGGGGCTGTGGTGAGAGCAACTGGGTCCTTGCCCGTGAGGCTGTCACGGTCTTAGTTCTTCCCGGCGAAGGACCAGTGTACCTGATCTAAGTCATTCCGCAGGGCGATTTTGCTGGTTACTAGCTCGTGGGCCAGGTCGTCATTCTCTTGTTCCAACCTCATGCTGGCCTCCTGCAGCCTCCGGTTCTCCCTCTGCAGAAAGAGAGCAACAGCCAGAGACAGGCGTTAGTGCCTGGCGGGACAGCAGCAGCGGAAGGGACTGGTGAGGAACCACAAGCAGCAACAATAGTGAACTCGAAGGTGTGGCAGGAGAGGGCGCAGTGGCACGGGAAGGCAGGGCAGCTGTCTAGGAAACAACGTGAGTTCAGCGAGCGGTGCGGAGGCGGCACCCAGTGAAACCTGCCCCTGTCATTACATCCCCTGGACAGCGTAAAAAATGTGCCACAGAAAAGCAGAACGTCCAAACAGACCCTGGCCCCGTGAGGTTTCCGTACAGAACTGGAGTGCAGACACAGGCAAGTCTTCCTCTGAACCATGCACAGTAACCCTGCCCTGACCTCAAGGGAAACTGCAAGACACAGTAGGGCTGGGATGGGGGAACTGCCGGACACTTTCTCAAACAGTTTTTCCAGGACCCGGGGGCAGGACGCCTGGGTTCATGCCTCTGCTGTTGACTGACACGTTCACTCTTTGGGTGAAAACGTGTTTACGTTTCTGAACACCAAGGTTTGTGTTTCAAGCAGCAGTCCTTACGATAGCATCCCTCTAAACATTTGCTCTGGTGCTTTCCACATTTCAGATTAAAAGATTCTAGGTAAAGCACACTACTGAGCTGTTTGGCTCCCCTCGAACTCCCAGGGAACAGCCTGAAACAAAGTTAAATGACGAGAACAAGTCGCGTCACGTCGTTGGGAAGCAAGGCCTCCCCGTGACAGCAGCAGCGGGGTGCCTTCCATTCCAAAGAATCCAAAGTGCTTTCTCCGTCCCTGTTGGCAGTCACAGGTGCCTCCAGAGAGCTGATGGGAAAGACTTCGAGGTGACGACACCTTCCTGTTTTTCAGATGTGCACGCCTAACAGTGTTTTCTGCGAGGCTGGCAAAAACCCAAAGCCGTGGTGCAAGACCAGAAGACAGACCTATGTCCTGGAAGAGGGTGTGTCATAGCACGCTCTGTGCGTGTACATGTGTGTGTGTGTGTGTGGTGGATTTTATCTTCTCTACAAGACAAACTGGGGTGTGTTATACGGAAAGTGGAAAACCTCATTTCTTTCTTCTTTTTGTTTTTCGAAGGGCTAAGCAATGGGTGGGGGAGGACAGAGCCGGAGACTTCCGTGGGGGCAGAGGACCTGAGCAGGGCCGGCAAAGAAGCACAGGCACAAACTTGGGCTTGAAATGTAACCAGCCACGGGGGCTCATTTCAGTCTTTCCTTTTGCAGAAGGCAGACTGGGGTAACTGCGGAATGTTAAGACATTTTTTGAAAAGGATGTCTAGTGAAAAAGATTTTCAAATCCCAAATCACTGAGATACTTTGAAATAAACTCATGATGGAATTCCATGTAGTATTAAAATATAAGTAAAAATATCTAGCAACAGAGCAATGTTATGCTACCTTGTAGAAAAAGAGCTAAGTAACTAGAAAAATCCCATTTTATAACACCATAAATAACAGATATTAAAGTGGGCAGTATACTATTTTAATGGTTGTCTTGGTGATATTTACAGGTTTCCAAGTTTTCTGCAATGAATATATAACATGTATTTTAAAAGTTTAAAAAGTTGTTTAAAAATAAAAGGCAATTTAGAACTTCAATTTCACTGTAAATGATGAAATGTCCAAACAATAATTTTTTTAAGTCCCTCTTGTTAGAAGTTCATTTTCCACATGAAACCACCCTGGATCTTTCTTGTGACCAAGATACAACGTAACCCCTCAAAGCGCTGCCTCACCAGAAATCTATTTCCAAGTTTTTCTTGAAAGGGCAGCGTGCGTGTTTGTAGGGGCAGACTGTACTCATCAAATTCCTTCTGTGCTCCACCTACAGGCGTCTCCTGTCACTGAGTACAACGAACAGGGAGGCTGACATAATGAAGAAGCCAGGGCGTCTCGGGCTGAACCTTTCAAGCTTTGTGGAAGTGACCCAAACCATAGCAGCTGCTGGAGCCTGTCTTCCATTCCAGGACATCCCACTCTCACCCCTTTTTGTGGAAACAACTTACGTGCCTGTTGAAAACTCAGATTTTTTTAGAAAAACTTCAGAAACTTTCCTAATAAATGCCCTCGTTGGTAGGACAGGCAGCGGTACCGGCACGATTTCCCCACGACATATTTCACAACGCAGAGAAGACCTCCTTCCCACTTCCTGCAGAGTCCCTTCCGAAGGGGCCCTGGTAAGACCACTGCAACCCCTGTTCCTGAGTTCTGTGTTCTGGGTCTGCTGGAAGCGTACCCGTGGGACTCCGGGGTGCGACAAGCTCCCCTGGAATCCACATCACAGTCCCTTGGCACCAGTGAAACTGTGGCAGCCACCAGTTTTTCAGGTTGTAGGACACACACTCAGAGTCAAGTTAACCTCTAGGTAAAGCCACACGATGTGAGTGGAAAAGGACTTTGTCGTCAGTATCTAAAAAGCACAGGTCGCTCCTTTCCCTACTAACGAGCGATGGGGCTGAGGGGTTATGTTATACAAGAGCGTCAGCTCGGCCGTAACTCTGCCTGGGACGTTCCAATCTAAGACGGTCATGGCTGGAACCCCTCCTCACAGACACACAGCTGAGGGGGTGGGGGGACGAGGGAATGTTGGGGAGAAAGGATGCGTCTGAGGGTCCCTACAAAGCGCAATAGCCGGGGCACACCTGACTTTGCTTAGCAGGGAGCCCCAATTCAGTGTTTGCAAAGCCAGCGGCAGAGTGGGGAGCATGGGCCCAGCTCTGCGCTCACACACGTGGGGCGAAGCAAGCCACGGGGCCAGAAATGCAGTATCATCCTCCATGGCGAGAATCCGGGGCCCGGAGGTGGCCCCAGGGAGGCCTCCCGGGCCACTCATGCCACCGGGGCCAGGCTGTCCCGAGGAGTCAAAACTCTCTTCAGAACTGGCCCATTCAAGAAAAAGTTTGCTTTTACACCAGGATGGAGAAGAGAGTTTCGTCTGGACGGGAAGTTACCTTGTTTAACTCACTTGGAAACATCAGAGAGGGCCCCGACCTCAGCCCTGGGCCCCTGGGTGTTACATGTCAGCACGGGGCAGGTGTGCTGCATGCACGGAGCATGTGAACAGAGCAGGCCAACGCCCCCTCCTCCCCCTGACCTTTCAGCAAAGACTGCAGGAGACACTGCCTCCACAGCCCTTGGACACGCCGTCTGGGGCACGCCCCACGGCAGGCCGCTGACCGGAGAGCTGCAGGGAAAGCCCTGGGCAGCTTTTCTCATCCACCCCCCCACCTCCCGCACAGGAGGCGTGCAGCCGGGGGAGCGTGGTTAGCAGCTTTTGGGAGGAGGATACTGCATTTTTCAGAGACAGACGCTGCTATCACAGACATACACAGATCAAGAAAAAAAAACTTACCTCCTCAAAAGTCCTAGACCAACTACCGTTTTCAATCATAGGCACAAAGACAATCGAAAAGGAGGAGGTCCAGTGAAACTGCACACCTACTCCTCCTACATTCGGGAAATGGCGGGAACAAGAACAGACACGTGGCAATGCTGGTCGGACGCACTGTCCGGTCACCCTGGGGCGGCCAGCACTCGGGGTGCGGGGAAGTACACTTGAGGCAGCCAGTGGGCCAGTCTCAGCTCAGGGCGGCCACACGCTAGCCTCCTCCCTCCCCAGGGGCTCTCTGCGGTCTGTGTGACTGACGGGAATGCTGTGTGGGGCTGTGAGCAACTCGGTGTGAGTTGTTTATGCTGCGCTGTCAGAGCTGGGTGGGAGGGACTCCTTACGCAACAAGGTTGGAAACCTTGCACAACAGCCCGTCATCTTCCAGCAACAGAGTGACACTGCTGGACAGACAGGGGGACGCGAGAGAGAAGTGGGTCCCGGGCCTCCCCCGGGGTCTGAGGGCTGAAGGCGCAGTGGACCAGTACAAGGGATGGCGAATGTCATTTTTTCCAAGATGGAAAAACAGGAAAATGTGAGCTGGCAACCAAAAGAGAATAAACTGAGCCTTAAAGGGAAAAATGATGGGGCGGGAGGCGGCTCTACGAACGCCAGCTCATAGCTCAGTGTTCTGGGTGTGTGTCCGCTGCTGCAACGAATTCTTGGCACGTGCTTTTGCAGACATTTAAGGGCCAGGAGAAAACGTTTCCCTAAAAGATCCAGTGCAATTTTGTTCCCAACAGCACACTCGCCCTCACTGATTTTGTTGCGGACACCTCTTTCAAAAGAGTTGATAGTCATCACCTTCAAATTTTATCAGGTTTTTTTTTGACATTCAAAGAGAAATGCTTACAGATGAAATGCTGAAATGTCTACATTGTCTGTAAATGGAGATTTGAGAAGGAAAACGTTGATACATTGAAAATCATGCTATGCTCTTCTTTTACCCAAAATATCCAATTTTATCTACCTGGTGGGGGGTTAAAAAGTTTAAATGTCAAACTAAAAACAAGATCTTGTCGGGACTAAGTAAGTACCTGGCAGTTGGCAAACCAGACTGCATTTCATTTGGCCCTTAAATTACCTTAGATTAAATAGCACAGGGGAGAGCAAACTTTTAATGTAGATGACCAAATAGTAAATATTTTTGGTTTTGTAGGCCATGTAGCCTTTGAGACTACACAACTCTGTCATTGCAAGCAAAGGCGAGCAGTAACTATACAAATGGATGTGGCTGTGTCCCAATAAAACTTTATTTACAAAAATAGGCATTGGGCCAGATCTGGCCCACGGGGCGTAGTTTGCAAATCCCTGCTCTACTCTGGCACACAAATCAAATTTTAAAGAAGCAAATGGGTTACAGAGGATGTAGAAACACAAGAGTGTGATGTAACTTTCTCAGTGATGTGACTTCAACAGGAAACAAAGCTTACTAAAAAGTGAAGAAAATTTTTAGAGAATTCACTCTGAAGATTACCAATAAACATACTCGGGAATTCTTAATATGCATACCATTTATACTTCCCCTAGTGTTGAGAATAACTTGATAAGCAGGCAAGCGCCATCAGCAGCCACGGGCTCCTTCCAAGCTAAGCTGCTCCAGCGGCCTTAGGAGGCCAAGGGCTTGCCCTCTGCGCTGCCCCAGCTCCGCCCACGGCAAGGGCACTGGCTATCAAAGCTCAAAGGGCAGAGTGGTGGTCCTCTGAGGTTTATCATCAAGCTTTTTTTGGTTACCATGGAAACCACCCTCTTCACTACAACTATTCATGAAAGGCACATTATCTTATAAGAAATGTTTCCAAAAGCCAACCACAGTCTCGGTGATACAGAAAAATATTAAAATGTAACTTTCTTTTCATCTGTAGAAAAACATTTGTCAAACACGGATTCATGTATCTTCACTTCTCTGAATGAGGAAGGACCCAACATAGTGAGAAAAGGGGAAACTTTTTTTTCCAGGTAAAAAAATTTAGTATAATTAAATTCTTCACTAGTCAAGTTAAAAACAAAATGTGATATTGTTCTAAATTATTGCATTAGACACGTGGGGATGGCAAACAGTACAAGTACCATCAAGCTTTACTTCCGATCTTTCGTTGGCACTGTTTTAACCACGCACAACGCAACACCTCAGCTTAAACTGCGTGCAGGGACAAGTGCTCTCCAAACACTGGGACGTGCAAGAGACTTTTCAGCTTAGAGGAACCCTTTTCTTTCTGTTTGCATTACACTCTGACTTAAAAATTATTATGTCTAACTTCAAGAAAGAAGTTAAACATTCAAAATTTGATCATGCTGAACATGGATATTACATGAGAAATTACGTATGTGTAATACTGGTGTCCCAAACCCTGATTCTAGGATTTACCCGTCTAGAATAGGTAATAACATACCCTTGTTCGTGCTCTGGGAGAGTCCCTGAATTTAACTAATTAGCTGTGCTTTTTAAGGCTGGGCCCACACTGGTGACAGTGGTTCTGTACTTAAACGAGGAAAGCACAGCACCCCCTGGAGGCAGGTGGAGGCGGTGACTCTCTAAAAAGCACTGTCCATTGACTACATGATGAGAAAACCAACTTCCTCCAAAGGGAACAATACACCTCCTTAAAATAGAAAATAGTTTAATTTCTGACACTGGTAAATGCTTATTAGAGGCTTGGCAACTAATTTTTAAAATGCACTAAAACAGCCCTGGCCAGTGTGGCTCAGTGGATTGAGCGCCAGCCCGCAACCCAAAAGGGCAGCGGTTTGATTCCCAGTCAGGGCGCCTGCCTGGTCCCCAGTTGGGGGTGTGCAACTGATGGATGTATCTCTCACACATCGCTGATTCCCTGCCTCTCCTTCTCCCTCCTTTCCCCTCTCTCTAAAAATAAATAAATAAAATCTTTACCAAAAAATAAAATGTACTAAAACAGCAACACGTATCCATGAATGTTTGTTTTCTGGGGACCTGCGTGAGAACGAAAATACACATGATGTGTTTCTACAGACACACCTTTCCCTGCACGGCACCTCACCCGAAATCAACATACACACTTCAAAACCGACAGTGCCCCTGGACACGTCTGGCCAGGCCAAACCTGGGGACCATAGCAGAGACTCGGATGCATACGCTACATCCTTCTCCCACTCCAGTTTCCTCTCTCTGTCCTGAGCTCCGGCCAGGAAGGTAAACAGAAGTGCACTGCAGGCTACAAGCAGCCGTGACAGAGCTCATGGAGTTTCAAACGCAACAGAGGCCAAGACCAGGTAGGCAGGCAGTGTGTATACAAGTGCATTATAACTATTTATAGACATTTACGTCTCTGTGCGTGTACATATGCACACGGATACTGTATTTATGAAGATGTACATAATAGAAATATGGACTAGATACATTCATTTTCATGTGTGTGCATTTTGATATATACCTGTACACACATGAAAATGCATATACGACCCACTTGTGCTGCCCTTTCCCTATAAATACGGGGACACAGGGTCTCCAGTCACGAACTGGCTCCATTCAGACAGGATGGTCTCTGCTCCCACAAGTCTGCCTTCTGCACAGGGACCTCTCAGTGACTCAGAGTTTCTGAAGAGAAGATGATGGGGCAGACGCCAATCCCCCCGGGACATTCTGCTTGCATGCTTTTGAGACGGGAGTCACATAAATTCACAAAGCCAGTGAAACCATCTTCTGTAATGCACTGCTCAGCGGGTCCTGTGGAGTCGCCAAGTTGTGTGACTGTCACCGCTATCTGATCCCTAAATGTTTTCGCTGCACGAGGGTTCTAAAACTCACACTCAAACCAACCCTGTTTCATCTCCTTCTCTGTGGCTGAGGTTTACGTGTTAGACACAGGTGAGCACAGTGACACACCCCGAGAACGCACGTTTGTGTACGTCATAAAAACAAGCCCAGGTCACGGGCCTGGATGGAAGGTGAGACAGCATGATGCGACTGCTGAGAGCCAGCTGTGCCCTGCTCAGTCTCGGACCCGCCTCTGGCCTCCCTGCAACAGGCCCATCTGCCTACCGCCACGCTCAGCGTCTGCAGACCGAACGCTGTCTGGCAGTATCTTACTGCATGACAGCTCTGGGCCATTTTTTTAGATGGACACAACCTCCCATGTGGCAAGCCCGAGGTAAACGTGGCGCTGTGAGCGGTGTGGATCCTAATGGTGGAGGAGACATGGTGTCAGCGAGCTGGTGTCGGACTCAACTCAAAGCCTCGAAACGCTTCCCAAGTTATTCTTCAGAATTTACGTAGCAGGTTCCCAGTCTGCGATCTATGAATTCCAAAGGTCCCAGGACCTAGACCAGAGCCTTGACAGGATTCAACTTAGAAGATGCTAAACGGTGACCCTAAGATGACCCCAGCATGATTAAGATCATTATAATTAGATTCTTAAGCTAGAAACTGGAGATGGGAAACAACAAATGTGTGGATGACTGAAAACTATGTTGTCAACTGCCACCTTGAGAATATCGTTATAACCCGAGGGCCAGAGCTTACCCATCACGTCTCTCCCCGCACAAATGTCTAGACATTACTAAAGGGTGTGGAGATGCTGGGTGGGGGGCCCTGGCCAGCTGTGCCAGTAACGCAAAGGGAGCAGTGACAGAATCAGCCTGGTGTGCACACAGACGAGGCCACAGCACCGCAGCGAAAAGGTAATACCTGTTTTCAAACAAAACAACAGGTTTAATTCTACTTTGATCCCTCAACAAAAATTGCACACATCAGTAAGTCTTCTGCGTGGTGAGCACTTTTTAAATAATGTGCATTGTACTATTAATTTATACATATCTGCTTTGGCACAAAAAGGATTGAAGAAACAATGACAAGTTGAGTCTCGGTCAGAGTCTACACATACGATTTAGTCTTCAGTTCCCTCCCTTCTATTTTGAAGCACCCTCCCCAGATTTTATTTATAACGATGGTAGCAATAGGAAAACTCCAATGACATGAGCGGTAGGAGGGCTTCATGTTGGACCCTCAAAAATACCTCCTAACTCTACCTCGAGCCTCCCTAACAGAGCGCGCTCCGTGGGCTGCACCGACACTGCCTCACCGAGGGGTGGCCAGCTTCACGCCTCGCCCTGTGAGCGCCTGCTGTGCCAGAGGGTCTGGGAGACAGGTCTGCAGCCAGTTCTACGCGCAGGGGAAACCAGACCGACGTTAGGTGATTGGGCAGCCACACCTGGGAGAACTATGAGGATGATCAGCTACAGAATGGTGCACATACGGTGGCGCTATCCCAGTAATGCTTGGGTAAGTTGAGGCAGCAGGCCTAATAAGGCTAAAACCTCCATGCACGGCGTACCAACCATGCGGCCGGGTCCCGTTAAGCCGGGTCCTTAACGTACACCATCCCTCAACCTTACAACCATCCTTCAAGGGAATGTGCATGGTGCGTGTTTTGCAAACCAGAGAGGCTCGATAGTTAGTTCAAGACAATGAACAATGGCATGGGGATTAAAAACCTTCAACTTGGATCCCAAACCCTGGCCCTTTTTTTTTTTTTGGAAAGGCAGGATTCCAACTCAGGTCTGACTACAAGATGGGTATACTCGGTCCCCCACGCCCCTCTCTGAACCCCCATGCCATTCAGTTTAGCAACAGAGACAGGGGGCACTGTGTGCCTGGAGCTGCCGGGCCCAGCCCTCTGCCGGCACGAGGGCAGTTACAGTGCCAAAGCGGAAGTGATGCCACCGTGGGCGACTTAATTCCTAATGCCACCCCAGTGTTTCTCTTTCCTGGCAGGATGCTGTGCCACGGCTCACTGTGCAAATACAGTGTTCTCTTCTCCTAACGTACTGATGTGGAAAGGGAAGGGCAGATCTGTAGGAAGCAGAAGAATCGAAGTATGGTAAAGAGAAATGGTAGTATTTCAGTGTGAAAATAAGTTCAGATTCAGTCACTGCATCACTACCACTGAAGAGATCTATCTTTGTGAATGGCCCAATTTAAACAAATACTGTTAGTTATTCAACTGAGATGTTAAGATGAAACCATTTTGACTCTGCAACTGGACACTGCAGTGAAACGTCACTGTCACTCAGAAACCCGTTTGTGGAAATCAAAGCTGCGACAAACACCATCACTGTGCTCAACACGACCTCTGTGGTCTTTATTCGTCCTTCCAGAAAGTCTGTGCTTCTGACATTTGCTACAGACACGGGTGCGTCTGAAGCATCCTCGCGCCAGTCCCGGACCGGGTCACCTTCTAAGAGTCTCTGCGGCTGTGACCGTGCGCAGCTAACGCCGCACTTGGCCACGTTTCCTTTTTCCTCATGTTTGAAAGTAGTCGAGAGCCACCTTCCCTCTTTCTTTTCCCCTCTCTCTCTCAGCTTCTTAGGAAGACTCCCAGTATAAATGCAACAGGTGGCGTTACCTACAAATATACAAACTGAAAGAAAAGACACGTTACGGCGGGCTGGCTCCTCGGGCGGCCCCCTGAAACGCACACACACCTGGACCTGATCCGACCCAAGGGTCAGGCTGGGTGCGGGTCAGTCGGGAAGGGGCGGAGGGACTCGAACCTGCGCAGGGGCTGCCCTAGGGTGGGGAGGGCACTGCTCCGGCGGGTGCCCGCGCCCCCCGTACCTTGTATCTGTCCATCGGGTCCTCCTGCTGCAGCTGGCTCTCGCGCATCGCCTGATACTCCTTCTCATATTTCTTCAGCTTCTTGGTGGGAACCTGCAGGGTGCGAGGACAGGCAGTCAGACGGGAGGCGACTGAGGAAAACATCTACAAAGCGTTTCCAAGTCTCCGGCATTCTGATGGGGCTCGCCCGACTCAGAGCTGGGGGCCATCTAGATGCCGGAGGAGCGGCCGGCCGCACGCTCTCCCTGCCAGTCCGCCTGCGGACTGTGGGCCTGGGTCCGGCGGTCGAGGCCACACCTGCCCCACTCACTCTGCTGTGACCGCACACAGCTGTCGAAGGGCACATGAACAAACGTGTCTGGCCGCGTCCCACGAACCTACTCACAGAAACGGGCTGCAGCCTGTCCCTCTCTGTCCCGTGACACCGCTGACACACCACACCCTCTTCTCCTTCGTGTGTTTGCCAGCGCTATTAATTTTGTGAACTACCTTCCCTTCAGCAAAATTCACTCACAGCCTTTTTTGAAAAAACAAGTTAATTTACCAGCAGAAAGAAGACTCTAAATCTGTCACTGAAAGCTTAAAAAACAAAAAAAAAGATGGAATCGTGGTGCTGAAGGAGGTGACAGGAAACCACCCCAACGGCTCCTCTGCTTCTTGCTAGAACTACGTCATCTTTCAAAGACAGTGGCACTCTACTCTTGTCTGAGGAAAGGCTGGGAACGTACAGAACCTTCGGATTTTAAAAATAAATAAGCTTCTGGCACTGGAGGGACAGAGTGTGAATGCGACCATGCCTGTGAAACGACAGGCAAGCCAACTTCCAGTTCAGAGTGGTGTCGGGAGAGTTAAATGATCGGGGTAAAGCACCTGAAATAATGCATGGTTCATGGAAATTCTTAAATTGTTTTTTAATGATATCCCCTCAAAATTAAAATATAATTATATCCCATTAATCTGTTCTATTATGTTCAATAGAATATATTAAATCTACCTTTCGGCTTTCCTTAGATAATCAAAATGGTATCATCCCTCTAGAAATCAACACCTTATTATTTAGGTCCCAAAGGAAGTGATGGAAAGTGAAGAGAAACAGTTCGTCTAATTTTCTAAGGATTACGGACGTGCTATTCGGCCGAGGTCTTGGGGACCCGGGGAAGGCAAGGGTGAGGGGCTGATGTCCCTGCCTGCCTGTCACAGTGTCTGCTGGGGCAGCCCAGCCAATGCTCTCAGCAGACTGCTCCGTGTCAAGTTCAAAATACGAAGTTTGGAAAACACGAGCACACATGTGCATGTGTGTGCATGTGTGTATGACAGAGCAAGAGAGAATGGGCAGCACCTGAACAGATGTGAAATTATCATGCAGCTTTCTGGGTTGAGGAAGGTTGAGTTCTCTGGAATCTGGCCAGAGAAATTTGTTCAAAAACAAAAACCAAACAACCACAGCAGAGCCAACCATTGTATGGTAATCACTTTGCTCCTCCCACCCAGGAGCACTGCCAAGGGCAGAACCATCTGCTTCTCACCACCACCGGACAGCTCTCCAAACCCAGGCAAACCTGGCAGACAGGTAAGACATTCACCACCAGCAGGACAGCCTGCCGGCGGGGGCTGTCTCCCAGTCCAACAAGAAGTAGGACGTGGCCCAGGGTGTGACCGAACTGCAGAGCCTCTGTCGACAACTGTCGTGAGAACACTAACCCATTATCACACCATCTCCAGGGAACGGCACCCACACACTGTGACCGACCACACGAACAGCAAGAAAAAGGCAGCGCCTGCCAACCGTGGGGCTCCAAGGTCATCAGATGACCAAGGACATTCCATATGATCATGTGGGAAGACGATGTCATTTTTCCTGACCTTGAGAAAGGCCTCAATGTCTTCTGGTTTTCTTTTCTCTGTGTGTATTAATCACATACTTGGGGGAGGGGGGAGACTCAATTTGAAGTGGCAATCACTAGCACTGAAGGAAAAGAGAGAAGAAGTCTGAGAGTTCTAGCAAGGCCAGGTGTTTCATGTATAACCCCAGGGACAGGGGCCAAGGGGAGGAGGGTCACCCCAGTAGCGGTTTACCCACAGATCACAAGTATTTCACTATCTTCGAAACCGCATAGCAGTACCAGGGGGCACCAGGCTGAACACCAGGCCTGGGTGGAAGTATCTTCTACGTGGTTCTACATGGATCTGCTGGCCACTGACTCAATTCACATGGCAAGCTGGCTTCTAGAAGATTTCTTCTCAAAGCACATATTTTAATATTCAAACATGTACTGAGATGTTTTTAAAAGTAAAAGAGTGTCCTTTTAAAAGTCAACCTTGATACTTATGTTAAGAGGTTCATTTCCAAGTGAAATTTTTTTCAAAACACAGTGAACACCTTCAATAAGCTAATCCCTTCCCATCTGGCTGATATTCTAGGATGTTTGGCTTCAGCTTGCTCAGGGAAACAGAACAAGTTCCCAGAACAATATGTTGCTAGGAAACCTTCCAAGCTTATTTATCTTGTGCTGTGGGGTGATACTGAGCATCCACCTGTGACTGGCACAGAGTGAAAGGCGGCAAAAAAAAGAGCAGAGGAGCAAGGGACAGGGGAGCTGACGGGAGACTCCTGTTACTTACGACGACACACAGAGAATGGACGGTTCCGGTTCCTGAACTATTACTCCACGACAAAATTGATTTTGTCATAGGGACTGCAGTTTTAATGAAAGGAACACAGAGACCTCAAGAATTATGACAATGGAAATAACCGATGACCTCAAGAGCAATCTAGGGATTGCTCTCAAGTTAGATACTCTTGATGCAAACATGCACCTGAAGAGGATGCCAAGGGAGAAACCCCCGACTCTTCCAAGTGTCTACCGAATTTGGGGACCTGTTCCACCGAGCGTCCATCCCCTGCCTGCCCAACGCCTTGCCTCCTATTTGACTAAATTCAACCCAGTGTTTTTCAGGATGCAAATCTGATGTTATTCTCCTTCCTAACTTTTAACGGCTCCCGGTTGCACGAAGGATCAAGAGAGGAACGCCTGGCTGGGCTCTGTAGGGCTCGGTCTCTATCTGTGCCTCCTCACCCTCCCTGCCCCCGTCTGGGCTGTGCACTCTAGGAAGGGTGGAAAAGGACCCAAACAGATGCAAAAGGCCATGATTAGGATTTCTGGTTCTATTTCTACCGCACCTCTTTAAAACATCCATATTTGTGCCAATTTTATTAGAGTACACACCTATGATTTATTTTACAATGAATATTACATATTAGATAGAGGTCAAAAGAGACAAGCAGTCTCCACTGTGGCCAGAGTGGTCTTCCCCTGGGTTCTTTATCACATCAGGCCCTGCCCTGTCTCACGTCTTGGAGCTTCGGTTCTGCCAAGATGCATCCGGCACCTTCGCCTCAAGATTCCGGCTCAAAACACCTGAGGTGTGATCCTCCATTTTTAGAAAGCTTCTCAGGCAATTCTGACGGCGTGTCCATTAGAAAACCCCTGGATTAAAACACCAAGTGCCGGGCGGGGAGGGGCGGGAAAGGCCAGGGGGCTTTGATGAGCTTGCCTAGAACATGACTTCCAGTCCCTAAGGAAACACCCATTCGGACTCTCAAACAACCAATCTATAAGGAAAGTTCAGGAGAGAATCAATTTGTGAGAGCTGGAAGGACTATTTTTGATGCTCTAAAATATTTCAAGAACCCATTACATAAACAGTTTGAGTATAAGGACGAAATCGAGTTTTAAATGAGGAGAAAACCGTAAGCGCATCAGGAACAACTACCGAGGCCGCAGAGTTTCTCTCGAGACCAGAGGTGCGGCGGTCTGGGGCTTAAACAGGCTTGCGTTCGAGAGCCTGCTCCATCACAGACTAGCGATGGAATTTTATAAGCGTGTCATTTAAAGCTCTCACTCAAAGCTTCGATTCCCCCCTTTTTTTAATGGAGGTAACACTAACGACAATGACCGTGACCGCCCCCTTTCACCAAGCATGCGACTCACGCCACAGCACTGAGACGTGTTCCTCACTCACTCGTGCCTTAGCCTCCTCACGAAGCTGAGCCGGGTCTGCCAGGCCCACACTGTAAAGTGAGCGTGCTGAGAAAGACCAGGTAGCACGCACAGGGACCAGAGTGAGGACTGGCCCAACAGGCCCTTCTGACACCAAAGGCAAACCCTTAACTGCAACATGTCTCGTGCCTGTCACCGACCACACCAGCTTCAACCCCAGGACCCTGTGAGCCTCGTCAGAAGCCTGCTATACCCACTGAACTAACCCACAGCAAGATGATGGAGATGTTGCTATTTTAACCCCTGCCTGGGCAATAATGAACCCAAGATACATGTCCTATCACCCAGCATAAAAGAGGAACTCAGAAAAATATAAACACCTTCACCCTGAACTTCCCGGGCAAGCCAGAAAAAGGAGGTCACCCAGACCCTGGGGCGGCTGAACCAGGAATTTAACTCTGGGAGAAGCCTGCTTAAAAGTCCACAAAGAACTGAGAGGGGGCAGATGGGAATGATGTACTGCCCCTCCCTTCCAGCCTTCTGCAAACGGGCACTGAGGCACAAAGCACCCAGGAGATTGAGAGCTTAAAGCAAATTACCTCTCAGATGGAACATTTTTTGAGAATGTCCTTCTTCTCTATTATTTCCCGTGCTCTCCCCTATTTCTCTGTGTCCCCACCGCTTCACGCACCGACGTGCACACAGACTGTCAGTTCTTTCCTTCACCCACGTGCGACAGCTGCAGCTGTGGCCCCAGCCCTCCTTCTGCTGGGCTCTAAATCTGCTTTGCTCAGATTCTTTGCACATGAAGGACAGAGAAAGATATTCTGTCTCTTTTTCTGGTAAGCAAGACAAATTCTTCTCATTATATTGGATATCCTAAATTTTAGGCTGAATTATGGAAACCCTGTTATTTTTCCCTTTGTAAAAATTAAGAGTAATAATATCTCAAGTTGGCATGCTTCTATTTCTTTTGGTTGTCAGGGGGAGGCACTCAAAACCCACTGTAATATCTCAAGTAAAATTCCACCTCTGAATGAATCTTTGGTTAGAAATGTACCACTTAAACTTTTATTATAGTGCTCGAACAGTAGAATCGATACTAAGGGCTAAAAAAGAAGATGGTGAGATAGTAAGTAATACACTAAACCTGGTTACATGTTGAATGGTGTTGGTCTGATTCCAGGGGTAGATTAACCAGATGTAGTCCCCAAACCAGGCCACAGAAAGTGATACAGCTGTGCATTCAGAGGGAGCTAATTAAGCTTTTTTAAAACTAGACAACAAGGCAGGAGAGACAGAACGATAGGGGAGCCAGGCAGGACACTGTTCTCGGTGACCAGCAAGCGCTCCATCCACGATGACGGTGCTGGCCCCGCCACCAGGGGGATGCTAAGAAACCTGAAGCACAGAATACTTTACGTCAGCTGCCACTGACGATTACATCGGAAGTAAATACATACCTCACATTCATGGTATGCAGAAGGCTATAGACATTTATACTACATGAAATTTAATTCAAGATTAATGTGCCAGCACGAGCAGTAGCTGTATAAAACTACCAGAGTCTTCAGAGAGATTCTACTTTACTATTCCAGATACCTGCAGAGAACGCTCAGTGGGAAAGGGAGGGAAGCAGGCCCTTGGCTGTGTTCTCTGCCTTCAAAAGCTGCACGGGAAACTGGGCAGAAGCCGTCAGCAGCAGTGTTAAGGTGCATGGTGATTGCACTTTTATACATCAACGTTTTTAACACGGGAAGAAAACATCCCTACTTTGCATTTTAAAAAATCACCCATTTAACAAATATTCATTGGTTATCTACTACGGAGCAGGCACAGCCAAACAGGAACAAGGCACAGGCCATCCCGTCCGGTCAGTGGGGGTTAAATCTTTGCGCAGATAACCCACGACAAAAATACACAAGTACAAAGTGAGGAGAGGTTTCGGTGGAGAGAGAGAAAATGACAACCAGGGCTCTACCTTTTTTAAAAAAATTACTGCTGTTCAAGTACAGTTGTCTGCCTCCCCCACCACTCCCTGGCCACCCCAGCCTCCCCCCACCTCCCTTCCCATATCCACCCCCTTGGTTTTGTCCATGAGTCTTTTTTTTAAAAATATTTTATTTATTTATCTTTAGAGGGGAAGGGAAGGAGAGAGGGAGAGAAACATCAATGTATGGTTGCCTTTCGTGCATCCCCTGCTGGGAGTTGGCCTGCAGGGAACTGGCCTGCAACCCACACATGTGCCCTGACTGGGAATCGAACCGCGATCGCCTGGTTCGCAGGTCCGCGCTCAATCCACTGAGCTACACTAGCCAGGGCTGTCCATGAGTCTTTTACAATTGTCCCCGGAAACCCTTCCCCCTTCCCCTCATCATCCCCTCCCACCTCCTCCTGGTCACTGTCAGTTTATTCTTAATTTCAATGTCTCTGGTTATATTTTGCTTGCTTGTTTGTTCTGTTAATTAGTTTCCACTTACAGGTGAAATCATATGGTATTTGTTTTTTACCTCCCGGCTTATTTCATGTAAGCATAATGCTCTCCAGTTCCACCCATGCTGTCGCAAAGGGTAGGAGCTCCTTCTTTCTTTCTGCTGTGTGGTATTCCATTATGTAAATGTACCATAGTTTTTTGATCCATTGATTTCCTGATGGGAACTTAAGCTGCTTCCAGCAGTTGACTATTGTAAATTGTGTTGCTATGAACACTGGGGTGCACAGGTTCTTTTGGATTTGTGTTTTGGGGTTCTTAGGACATATTTCCAGCGGTGGAATTGCCGGGTCAGGGCTCTACTTCTAACTGCTGAGAGACCTGAAGAACGAGTCAGGTCAGCCTAGGACGAGCAGGGAACAACAGGCTCCGGGGGAGGCCAGGCCCAGCACGAGAGAGCAAAGGGGCGACTTCAAGATGGTGACAGAGCAGCACACTATGTGTGGGGACGTGCGTGACTGCACAGGCCCACGTGCCCAGGAAGAGGCTCTGGGAAGGAAGGGTGCAGTGGGAGCTGAGGGCCAGTGGAGCCCAGCAGGGAGAGAACTGGCTGCGGAGGCTGACGCGGTACGAGAGGCGCACGGGTGCCAGGCCGAGGTGCAGGGCCCTGGGAACCAAGCTGCAGAGCAGCCTGCGGTGTCCCCTTCAGTCCCCCGAAGTCACCAAAGAGCTGTTGTGTGAGCCCGGCCATTGCCTAAGTACACTGAGGGGAAGACAAAGAAGGTAGTGTTTGCTTTTAAGAAGCTTACAAATAATTCTATAATTTAGGGCAGAATAGGGTACATTCCACAGCGGAGTACAAGCACCAATTTGTGGGAGGCTGAAGGCATGAGATTACTCACTTGAGGTGGGGCATGAAAGCACACAGACGGAAGGACTGAAATTAGCACTCTCCACCAGCAGAGCCGTGGTGCGGCCGTGCCTCTGTGGGCATGGCAACACATCGGCACTCCCGGGGTGCCAGGCACGAAACGCCACACCTACACGGACTAGTTCATGTTCACCTCGCGGCGATGATGTAGTGTCGCTACCACCCTCACCGGACAGAGGAGGAAACGGACCCCACAGGTTAAATAAGCTGCCCAAGGTCACACAGCCAGCACAGCCCAGGTCCAAAGCCTTTGCTCCGAACGGCTACACTGCACTGCCATTCCCTAACATTGTTCTAGTTTGCTTCGTTTTTAAAAAATCCATGTGCTTCACTCATGCCTTTTTTATTTTTTCTCCCTGGTCTCCTGTTGTCGGTTTAACCTTTTCATCTGTTCTGTCAGCTGCATACACTGCCTCAAATTGGCTCAGAGATATACAAGAAAAACGATTTTCCCGAAAGATTAGTCTGCCTTCGTCATCAAGAGCCAGAGTTGGCACAAACAGCAATGGGAAATACACTTAGGTGTGAATTTCTGAGGAAAGGTGACACATGCAATGCTACTGTCCTCTGGAGCTGACGACAGCCCTGGTGTGTCAACTAGAGCCGATGGAGCTATGGACGATTACTACTGACTCACTGAAAACTGTGAACGCTGAGTTAACGGAACTCTGGGAACGCGCACGTAGCTCTCCAGGCCCCCATGACCTGATGCTGGTTCTGTTCCTTCCAGGATTGGGAGGCACATGTGTGCACCCTATTCGACAAATATCAGCCGTGTGCAAGGCACTACGCCAGATGCTACACGGGACCCAAAGACACCCATGGCACAACCTTTTATCAGTAAGAGACATATAAGCCTCATGCTGTCATTTGTTGAGAGGAAAATGTTTTCGAACACACCAGGAAATTTGGGACAGACTCTAAGGGGGAACATGCATGTGACCAACGTCTTGTCCTAGGGGGAGCTTTTGATAGTGACCTTCCATAAGTGTCAGGATCTTTTCTTCAGCAGGTACCAGCAGCCTCCGAGGACTGCAGACACAAGGCCACAGGCGGCTCCCCCCAACCTCCCCACAGGTGGGCAGCACGGCTCGGGAGCGGCAGCAACAGGCTCACGGCACTCTGCTGCGGCCGTTCTGCAGGCGTCAGCGTGCCAGAATCTAACTGCAATCTATGCAAGGCTACGGGGGCCTATTAGTATCTCTAGCCAATTTAATTTAAGATTATGATATCCTTTATGCTAATCAGAAAACCCTCTCGTATAGATTCAAATATAAGTGGGGTAAATTATAGCAGTTAACTCCTGATTAGGGTCTTTCCAATACCAACCAAACTACCCCTAGACTGTGCATTTCCATATCAGGGTGCCCCAAATACCAAGCCCAAGGTGTAGACTAAAACTGACATATATGACACCATGCCGTGTAGGGTGGAGTACTCAATGTGAATCACAGAGAGCGTAACAGGAGCGTGGGGCTGTAAGAGGTGCAGAGAGGGACAGGGTATGGAAGGAACCATTGGAGCAACGCACCATTCGTATTGCTCATTTCTTTCCTCGTTCCATAAGGGAAGCAGTGAAAGCGCTGTGAGCAAAGGCGTGGGGCTGAAGACCATGGCCTCCTAACTGTGTGAGCTACTCTGCTTGTCTGGGTGAGGAACTAGACGCCCTGGTGGGAGGCACGTGCCCAGCTGGCTGGGAAGAACACACCAGCGCCAGATGGTGGCAGGTCTGAGTCTGCCAACTCAAAGTGTGAACCGGCTCTGGGGGTCGCCAGTGAAATGGCCGAATTTTCTGAGACAACAATGAGGCACATCATCTTTACAGATGTCTGCACCCATTCTAGACATGAGGGGCGATCTGGAACAGAAAAGAACCTGAAATACTGAAACTTTTTTTACCGTTTCTGTAGCTTAAAGGGCTCATAAGGTAGAATATTTGCCATTAGAACTATCTTTAAAAAAAATAAAAAGTCTTGCCCCAGTATTGATAAGAAGTCACTGAGGCTTTAAAACAGAGTAATAAAAGGATCACAAGTACTGGTAAAAACGTTCTCCCGGAAACGATGCGCATGCTAAACTACACAGGAGGACAAGGAAAAGGCGCACGGGTGCCAGGCCGAGGTGCAGGGCCCTGGGGACCAAGGAAGGCAGCAAGGAAAACTATGTTCAGAAAGTTACAAAAACAGCCCAGGAGAAAGTCTCTGGGAAGAAGGGGGCAGGAGAAACAGAAAGAATGAGCCATTAAACCAGTAAGAGGTCTTCCAAGCAAGTCTTCCCTGGTGGTTTAGGTCAAGGGATCCCTCTCCTCCTTCAACTTCTTTAGAATCAGCTCACACCACTCATTTAATAATCATAGATGGCTTTGAAAAGATTTTCCTGAAGTATACATTTCTCTAAACTAAAAAGGACGAAAAAATAACCCCCCAAACAAATGAACAAACACAAACCCAGCCAGCCCAGCCTTACTCAAACTTGGTACCCCTGCTCTGATCTGACACAAAGCCAAACACTTAGCAGACGCCTGAAGCAGACTTGTTCAGTTAAGTTTACTCCTAACATCTCATGGTTCAAGCATACTTTGTTAATTAGTTAACATACTGGAATTTTTCAAAAAGGCAGACAAAGGCTATGCACACACATTTCCCCTGAGTATGGGTATTTGAGGAGCTGTGTGATGACATAGAGCTGATAAGTGGAAAGATACCGAAATCCACTTAACACAGGGTATTTCTGTTACCTAGATGAGAAGATTGTGGTAACCAATTAAAAATGGCAGTTCTCCTTGACATGTTTGACAGAGCCCACAATTACCTCTGCTCTGTGGGGCGATTTCTAAAACAGCGCATGAGAATGAGCCTGTTTGAGGAGAGTTTTTATGCTATGCAATTGGTGCTATTCCTTAAATTGAAATGTATTGCTTTAATCTTGGGGACAGGGTGGGAGACATGGAGGAGGAGTAGACATGTATTTGACAGCCAGTAAGAATAAGCCCAACAGAATTCTCATTTTGGAGAAAAGGTAGCATCAAACTGACTTTGCAAAAACTGACTGAGTCACTTTGATGCACAGAGCAGATCGAATGCGAGAACATCTGAAGTCAGGGCTGGCCACACACAGATAGAAGGAGGCCAGAATTAGCTGCTCCGTGTGCCGTTCAAGTCCACAGACTGCTGCTCACACGCGAAAGACTGCTCTCCGGAGCGTGGTGCGGAGGGGCATTTATGTCCCCATTGCCATGGAAACGGTGAGGGGGCAAGAAACCTAAGGTTTGGGGAAACGTCTATTCCAGCCCTCCCTCCTGCCAGTCCGGCCCACATTTCCATGGGAACAGGAATTGAAAGGCCTCCAGTGGCTGAGAGGGAAAGCTCACTCACAGATCGCAGCTGTCTGAATGTCAGCTGAGAGCTGCAAATGACAGGTTAGAGCAGCTGTTAAAATTTTTAAATGATGTTTTCCCTAATAAATTCCCCTCTGCAACAATTCAGGAGGGGACGCTGACTACATGACTAGCGCGAGGCGGAGCCCTCAGAGGGACCTTCGGAGGCTCAGTCTCGGTCGTCTGTTTCAATGCCAGGCACCAGGTCCTGTTGGAACGAGTGACTGCAGCGGTAAACGAGGTGCAGCGAAGGAAGGACGTTTGGTCAAGTCGCCCTCACGTCAGACTTCCTCCAAACGGCAGACGAGTAAAACGTACAGAGAGACTCATTAGAGAGAGATCTAATTTAAAAACTCATTATATTTTACTACAAGAAACTATGTAAGCCCTGGCTGGTGTAGCTCAGTGGACTGAGCGCGGGCCTGCGAACCAAAAGATCGAGGTTCGATTCCCAGTCAGGGCACATGCCTGGGTTGCAGGCCATTTCCCAGCAGGGGACGCACGAGAGGCAACCATACATTGATATTTCTCTCTCTCTCCTTCCCTTCCCCTCTAAAGATAAATAAAATCTTTAAAAAAAAAAAAGAAACTATGTAAAGATTGTCAGTTACACCTAGCGCTGGAACACTGAGCCCAATGAACTTCATGAGGGACCTAGACTTAAGCCTTTATAAAGAACTCTATAAACATACAACTCACAATGGCTATCCAAATCTCCCCAGCTCCTTAGTTCAAATAGAGAGGGTTACCCCAGTTTCTTCAGCAAAGCGTGACTGGAAAGGACAGGCCAGAATTTGCTAAGGACTCCCCTTTCCCCCTCTACATCCAAGGGCTTTAGAATACGCACGTAAAATGATTTGTAGATGGAAAATGTGTTAATGGCTTTTAGCTCAAGGGGAAACAGTCTCGTCAATAACCTGAAATGAATGGCATCCTTTTAAACACACATAAAGGTGGAAAAGGAAAAAAGGAATTCTTTTTCTTTTACATGTCCATAAGTCAGTTTTACCTCTGAGGTAGTTTTCACTCTTTTTGGAGAGGTCGTTATTCTGAACTGTTCACTACAGCTTGGCTTCTACTTCGTGTGCCTCGGGCAGACACAAACCCTGAACACTGCCTCAGGACGATTCAGCGGAACGGAGTCCAGAGCACTAGCCGGCGGTGAGACAAGGAGGAATATCAGACCAGACCTTCCGGGCTTCTTACCCTCACTGCTACCTCCGAGGCGGTATTTCCAAGACAAGAAAACGAGAATGAAGCACCAAGGAGCTCCCAGTTGGGACACTCGGTTTTCACTGCTGGCTCCAGTCTGATTCCAATGATGTAACCCACGTGAGCACACACGGGGCCTTATCACTTAGCACCAGGTACCGCTCACCGAGCGTTGTGAGTAAGTCAGCCTCTAACTGCCAGGTGTCTGTGTGTTTAATGGAGTGTTGCTATTTTTAAGTTAAATTCCTAAGAAACACACCAGGTAGCCCTCCTTCCCATGCCTCATCACCACATAGACCTTGATGGACAAGGACTGGGGTTCTATAAATGCCACTTATCATGTAACACTTAATTTAAGCAATAAAATGCAGATTAGTAGATGAAAAATAGATGTCACTTCTTAGGTCCCAGGGTGAGTCTATAAATATGGGACCAAAGTAATAGATAAGTTCTGGAACTTTCCAGTTCTACAGAAACATTTTTCTTTCTCTTTTCATAAGCACATTTTTACTAACAATTTCCTGAGATACAATTTCAAGGGATTATTTGTAAGTGCAAAAATGCAAGGACCAAACAATAGTAAATCAAACTGCATATTAAGTGGGTTACTTCATCTCCTATGAACAAAGAAAGTGAAAAAAGGACACAGAAGCCATCTTGAAGGAACTCCTAATAGCAAAAAGGGAATAATCTGAACATTAAAATAAATATTCGAACAAAAGAGAATATTCAATAGTCCATATATATATGAGATATGTATAATCATATATATTAGTATATAAGAAGGGGGATACCCCCCCAAACAGAATTATCTTCTGCAGAGCAGGCCCCTTGTAGCACAGGCTTCCCCAACTAGGCGAGTGTTCTAGGAACCCACCTGCATCAGTGTACCAGCTGGCATTGTTGTGAGAGGTTGCGTTCAGCTTCAGTGAATTATTTTTTTTGAAGACCCCTCCAACACATTTGTCCATTTCATGATGGGTGATTTATGAGCACGCCTGCCCACACCAAGCTGAGTGTTCAGCAGTTTTTGACCAAAAACGGCATGACCCCTGTACCCCACCCACCCTATCCACTCAATCTCACCCAGAGCGACTTTTCTTTCTTTCCCTGAATGAAAAAAGTCCTCCAAGGGAAATGCTTTGCCCATGTGGAAGAGGTGAAACAAAAACTGGCAGACACACCAAAAGCCATCAAGAACAATGAGTTCAAAAACTGTTCTGAGCAGTGGGAAAAATGTCTCGATAGGTGTGTTGCATCAAATGGAGAGTCTGCAGGTGACTGAAATTTAAACATGTGAGAACAAATAGTTTTTTATAAATAAATTTTGTTTTTGGGGGTCCTCCCATGTATATATACATGTATACACACATACATGTGTATATGCATATATACATGTATATATATTGAAAGTCTGATAAGGAATGGGATATTTACAGAAATTCAAAGCACCTCCCCACAAACTTCTCATTAGTTATGAAGGGGAACAAAGCAATTTCAAGGAGCTCCTGGCAGGAACTGCCCTTAGTCAAATGGTCAAAGTGAGCATCTCCAGTGAGAGACAATCCACAGTCCGGCTCCATCTGACAGGGTGGATGCAGGGAGACACACACAGCGTCGTCTCTAGGATGTCCTGGTCAGAGCGTGCGCCCTAGACCTTGGTATGAGGAACCTCAGACAAATCCACACTGAGACACTCGACTGATAACCAGCTTGTAACCTTCAAAAGTATCAAGGCCATAAAGGTCAAAGAAAGACTGAGAGACTGTTTCAAATCAAAGTACCTGGCTCAGAATTGGTCTTAAAATCTTCATTTTAAATAAACAAATAACACTCTTGAAATTTTATAGAAAAGGACCGACTCTCTGCAGTGGTTTTGATATAACCCTACACAGAGAAAACAGAAGCACCAGATGATTTCTCTGGGTCCCTTCTGATCTACCAACTCCACACCCTGTGGGCCGTCCACCCGCTCATCTGTCACTCAGAGTGCAAGGGACCATGCAGCTCCGAACCTCACCAGACAGGCAAACAGCCACATTTCACCAGAGACCAGGACACGGTCAGCCTTGGGAAAACTGTTCAAGCTTCGTTCTCACCATAACAGTGAGACGGGAGGTATCGAAAACCTGCACCCGACACGCGGCGTACGGCGGCCAGCACGGGCCGGCGTGCAGTCTTCCTACGGCAGGGCTGCCGCTGGACTGCAGGCTCAACCAGGAAGAAACAGAAACAGAACAGTTAAATGGTTTTCTAAGTAAATACAGTACTAATGAAGCCTTCTGATACAGAACAGGCTTCCTCTTTTTCCTCCTGTAGTGCCCTGGAGACTGACGGTAAACAAACCTCTATAGTGTGATCTCGTTTGCTTCCTACCAGCTTCAGGGGCTACCACTGGCCAACAAATCAGCTCTTCACCCCTTTAGGCAAAGAGCAGAACAGAGCTACCTATGTCATACAGACACAAAAACGCCTTGTCTTCCTCCTCCCGTTGTCAAGTCGCCAACTGGCTGAGACAGTCGATTCTGGTTCCACAGAGCTGAGTAAAGCGCATGACAAGAGCTGTCTTCCCTAATCTCTTTTTTAAAATGCATGTAAGTCTTGCTGGGGCTGAAGCAAGCTCTGATTTGACTCAAAGCACCAGCTTCTATTAAGCCTGAAAAGCGTCACAGAGCAAATTCCTATAAGAGGATCACTGAGAAAAGCATGATCTGCTAGAAGCCCTAAGAAAGGACTTCCCTTATTCAAAGAATTCAAAGTGAGACTGAGAACTAGGGTATTAGAACATAAGCCTCATCATTACCACGAGTGATTTCAAATTTTATTCTTAAAATGCAATGCAAAATATGTCCCAAATATATGGTGATGGGTAGAAGCTAGCCTTTTGGTGGTGAGCATGTTACCGTGGATACAGATATCAAATTATAATGTTTGCCCCTGAGTATTACATAATGCTGTTAACCAGTGTTACCTCGATTAAGAAAAAAAAGGACCCCGTCTCCAAGTATACCCACACTCTACGGTAGTGAGAGTGGTGGCTGGAACTTCAACATGTAAACTGGCACATGGCAGGGACCGAGGTGAGCGGAGACCCACCCAGCCCGTACCAGTGGGCAAGCCACAGACTTCGGAGTCAGACCTGCTCTGAGTCCCCGTTCAGTCACTCGATAGCATGACGACCCGGAGAAGCTGCTCTTCCTCTCGAGGCCTGGATTTCTGCCCAGGTTGTTGTGATGAGGAAATGAGATCCTCTACAAAGGGGCTTGCAGAACAAGGCCTGGCTCACAGTATGCACCAAACCAAGGGCAGATTTGGTGTCCTGCTAACCCCAAACACACTGTTATAACTTTACTTAGCCGATGCTTAATAACCTTTTGTGAATTTGGCTTTAAATATAACCCTTACCATTTTCATCCACTCACACTTTCCATCCCCTCCTAAGGCAGAGGCGGCTCTGGGAAGGCACCAGCCTCGCCCAGCGTGGCGCTCAGCTGCCCCGTGGCGAGGGAGCCCCGGCCTAGCGCGAAGCCGAAGAAGGAGCTGCTTTCACAGCGCCCTGCAGAGCCCTGCCTTCGAGACATCCCATTCCCCGCACCCGACACCAGAGTGGGGGCTTCCAGATGGTTCTGGCCCCTAGTCCTCAAGTCACCTCCTCTGGTTCTTGTCTTCCCATAGGCCCCAGAGGTTGTGGAGCAGGGACAAAGCCCACTATGTCCTGTCTGAATTCTGGACACACAGAACCTGTGAGCAGAATGGCCTTATTATTTTAAGATATGATGTTTGGGGGTGGTTTGCAATAGATGTACTAGAACTATAGACTACAGACAGAACTATCGAATCACAGAGATATACAGACTTCAGGTAATGTGTAATACAACATATTGCATGTACAATATATATTATAGATATCAAGAGCTGTTAGGATCACAGAAACATAGGGGACTGTAAGGTAGTACATAATCAACCCCCTCACGTTAAAGACAAGGAAACTGAGGCCGGTCCACAGCTGCCCGATGAGTGACAGACTGAGACATGTACTTAGGTCTCCTCACTTCCAGTCCTACGTGCTTTCAAAACCACAATTATTTCACAATGCAGTTGTATGTTACAAAGGCTCTTACTGTCTCTACTACTCAAACGGCAGCATTCAGGATATTCCACGGGCTCTCTGTCCAAGGCCAGACATAACTGTATTTCTGGATGCAGACGATCTACCCTACTCCCCCTGGACAGTACCACTGAGTACCGTGATGGGTACTCAGTATGTGTTTTTTAAAGTGAAGAATTACTAAAATAAGGCAGCTAAAAAAACTATACATGGTGCAGCTTGGATCTTCAGTGCTTATGCTTGAAAAATAAAAAATTTTAAAAGATTTTTAATAAAATCTTTTAATAAAACTATGATCACTCCCCCCACCACCAAGTATTGAATTCTGGAAATCTCACTACAGGCAATTCTGACAATCCCGAACAATGCCCCCAATGTAACCGCTCAGTGTTCATCTTCTGATGTACACATAACTATAACTATGTGTATGAACATAACTATACGTAATGTAAGTAAAACTAGAGAGTTGCCTGTAAATATGCACTCTCCTTGTTTTTTAGTAACATACTGTGAGCTGGGTTCATGGCCTTCAGCTAAAGATTACACTTCCAAGCCCTCTTGCATTGAGATAGGGCCAGTCGGGAGCTCTGGCCAATGAAATGGGTGGAACTGTGAGGCGAAACTCCCTCCCAAGGAAGAGGTGCACTCTCCCTTTCCCACGTCCACCCTCCCTCCAGTGGACCATGGACCGAGGAGGTGTGCTGGGGAGTTACTGGACCACGCAGAGGAGGGCGCCATCCAGCACAACGGGAAGAGGTGGGTTCCTGACCTCCATGTAGCCACCACGGTTACTGGCACAGGGGTCTGGGGGTGGGATGGGGACCGACTGCAAAGGAGGATGAGGTAACTTTTGGGTGACATAAATATCCTAACACTGGTTGGCCGGTGCTGATGGATGCACTCCTCTCCACACTAATCCTTGCTGGGTTCCAACTGGGCTCATGCCCCCCCCATCTGAAGACAGCCTTCCCCAGCCCGCCCCACAGCTCGGGGAGGCCTCACGCTGGCGTGGACGGAAGTGAAGGTGGCGGGAGCCGTTTCCCACCAGCACTCTTACAGGGGTGAGGGTTTGTCCCCCTCCCTTTCTCCTCCAGACAGCCACCCGGCCACAGCTCTCACGGCTCTGTGAACCCACACACGGAAGCCGTTTGTGAGAACGGCACAGCTGTCTGGCCAGCCTTTGACCTCTCAACCCTGAAATGCAGGTGAGAATTGTAAGATAATACAATTAATTATGTTACAAAAAATGAAGAACAGAGTTCACCACTCAACGTTTGTTGACTGCAAAGATCTTAGGCAGCAGCTATCTTTGTGAACCATTTGCAGACCAGCAAGAAGAATGTTCGTATCTAATTACAGAAAAATTTATGCAACAACTTCTGTTAGTTTTCGATATTTAAGATCTGTTGTAGATAAATATACTGGGAAATCTATCCTGGACATTGAAGTTTTTATATTGAAAGAGTGTTCCAGAAATGTTATTGAAACCTTATAACTTTTACATATCAAGATTTATTTTCTGAAACAATGAACTGCCACATTGTTTTTTATCATGCCATACAACCTCTGTCATTAAAATGGTCATAAGTTTAAAATCTGTCCCTTTCCTTTTTCGTATATTATTCCCATTAAACTTTAAGATAGGTGAATGGCACAGAAACCGTCTGTGGACAGCTCATCTACATAGGGAAGCCGGGTATTCACTCGCCTGTCACCTGACTTGGAATAGAACGGTGACAGGCAATCCGCCAGGAGAAAGGTGCCAGTCAGAAGGCAGGCCCCTTTCTCCCCTACAGGAGTTACAGGGTTAAGCCTTATAAACTTTCCACAAAGTAAGGGTTTTGGTAAACAAATCTCTCTTATCAGGAAGATTTTATCACAAAAGAGAGGTATGCTGTTCTTCAGGCAAGACGAGAGAAACCACCGGTCCTCAGCGACAGCCCACAGGAACGGCTCTGTTACCGCCGGAAGGCCTGTTTCAGGGCCGAGGCCTCCACGGCCATTGTATGCATGCAAGTCGGAACTCCTGGGGGAGACTCGAAAACCTCCTAGCTGCATGGCTTTACCACACGGCTCTTGCAAATAAGTATGAAGAGAGTGAACGATGAATGGTACCGTCTACGTCACATACGACAGAGACATACGCTCTCACAGAGTGCTAGACTGCAATTAAACTTTGGATAATTGTGCTGCTTGACGGCTCTACCAGATGACAATGGAAATAACAGCATTAAAGTTGATGCCATTAAAACGGCATGTATGTCAATTATTTTCACTATTTTCTAGGTAAAGCACACAGCCTATAAACACCTGGAATAAATTTGATTGTAAATTGAACCCTTTTCTGAAAACCTAGAAGGGACCAGGATTCACAGCTCATTTCAGCCAATTGCCATGCCTCATCTCCTAGACTGATACACATTTTCCACATGAAATAAACTTATCTGATTAGACACGGCTGGCACTGAGCCAGACAGATTCTGTTTCTGCTCTCTTCCTCTGCATTTGTTTATGCCTTGTTTTTTAAAATATATTTTATTTATTTATCTTTAGAGGGGAAAGGAAGGAGAGAAGGAGAGAAATATCAATGTATGGTTGCCTCTCATGAGTCCCCTGCTGGGAACTGGCCTGCAACCCAGGCATGTGCCCTGACTGGGAATCGAACCACGATTGTCTGGTTCACAGGCCCGCACTCAATCCACTGAGCTACACCAGCCAGGGCCTGTTTATGCCTTGTTTTTAAGTCATAAAACATTTCTAGATTTGGGCGTGTTTCTCCCTGAGAGTAATGAAACTTACTGAGATAGAAGAGCAAGTATTTAGCTTTTTCTGACACCCTGTGTAATAAGGCAAGGTACCCCTTTGCCACTTGATAAATGCACAGTCCCAGCTTATGCAGGGGTGGAACAAGTACCCAGTCCTTTGGAGTCCGTTTTCCAGAGCCATGGATGTGAGCTGCTCCATCCGCCTTCTCCCACCGGGGCCCCTCTGTGCGATGAGCTGCAGAGGCTGCTGGCAGGACCAAGCAGTGGAATCTACGGAGCAGGCCCCAGGCGCGTGTCCCATGTAGACAGAGAGCACAGGGCCGTGTCCCCTGACACTGGCCAGCTACAGACAACGCCACTGCGCAAGCCTGTGTGCTTCTTGTTTCATATAAACAACATGTTGCAAAGGCCTAAGTGCCTCCCCAACTCAGTGCATACTTCAAGTTTGCAAAGGCAAAAAGCAAATGTTACCTATTTGCTCCCTCAACCTATAAAGCAAAGGCAGGGCCAAGGGGCTACTGAGACAGCAATGTCAGAAACACGGCAATAAGAGGTCACTTCCAAACCCAACAGGGGCTTTGGGTTCTACTCAGAGCCTCGCCGGGCATCACCGAAGCTCCAGAGAGATAGAGGGTATCTGGAACAAAAGGAGCCCCGGCGCTAGGAACAGTGTAGAAAACCACACTCCCCGGAGTCCGCTCCGGCTCTGCCCTCTCCCTCCACGGCGAGCGCAGCCTGACGTCTGAGAGCTGAGGGATCCTGCACTGCTCAGTCAGGTGTCTCTATGTTTGGCAGCTTAGAAGAATCACAGGAGAAGCAAGGGAGCTTTGATTTTTATAATAAATGGTGATTCGATTATATAATAGGAGTACCTGAATGGGCTATATTCAATATCTTAAATCTAGTACAACAGACAATGTCATTACCAAGCAAATAATGTGCTCACAAAATTTACTGCCAGTCTTATATGCACATTCTCACGGTCTATAAGCATTAGTTAAAAAACTCAAAATATCCTCTACAGGGGACCGCTTTTCACAGAAGAATAAAGCTTGGTGAAAGTAACAAAACTACTCAAATCATGTAAATTTACACTCAATTTAGCTATAATATTATTCTGCATGTATCCAACTGAACAGTTCACACTCATTAAATAAAATTTGCTTTCCCAGGTATTTGATGGTGTTTTACATCAAGTACAAATATCTTTGACACAGCAACAAAGGTGGGCATTACCAAGGTTCAAAGTTTTTGTGCAAAGGGCATTATCAAGAAAGTCAACGACCTGGCTGGTGTAGCTCAGTGGATTGAGCACGGGCCTGTGAAGCAAAGGGTCACTGGTTCAATTCCCAGTCAGGGCACATGCCTGGGTTGCAGGCCAGGTTCCCAGAAAGGGACACATAAGAGGCAACCACACATTGATGTTTCTCTCTTACTCTTTCTCCTTCCCTTCCTCTCTCTCTAAAAATAAACAAAAAAAATATTTTTTAAAAAGTCAAAAGTACCCCCCTGACTGGTGTGGCTCAATGAGCTGGGTGTTGTACTGCAAGGTGAAAGGTTGCTGGTTCGATTCCCAGTCAGGGCACATGCCTAGGTCGTGGATTCAGTCCTTGGGTGGGGCATGTACAAGAGGCAACTGATAAATGTTTTTCGCACCCATCGACGTTTCTCTCCACCTCTTTCTCCCTCCCTTCCTCTTTCTCTAAAAATAATAAAATCTTTTTTAAAAAAATTCAAAAGACAGCCTATAGAATGGGAGAAAATATTTGCAAGTCACATATCTGTTGAGGGATTCTCATACATCTGATGAAGGTTTAATATATAGAAAATATAAAAAACTCTTACAACTCAAGAACAAGAGAAACAACACAATTTTAAAAAATGGACAAAGACTTGAATAGACATTTCTCCACGGAATATATACAAATGGCTAATAAGCAGATGAAAAGATGCTCCATATAATTAGTCATTAAGGAAACGCAAATCAGAAACACAACGATACCACTTCACAATCACTAGGATGGCTAGAATAAAACAAAACAAAAAAGCATCATCCAACAACAGGGTAAAATACACATTAATATTTGTCAACCGGACATGGAACTTTAAATCAAGACTTCTCCCCAATTCAGGTAACCCTTCGGTCAACCAAACAGTCCCACCGCTGACACTTCACTGCCGACCACGCCCTATGGCTGAGCTTTCCAATCAGGGGCTGCAGAGCTGACCCAGATGGCTCAGACTGTGGCACCACAGACTTTTTATAATGACACACTTTCAATTACTCCTTATTGGCAACGATGTCTTCATAGTTGTCTCTAAAGCTGACTCTATGATACCTGTCCCTGAAATGACAGTCTACATCCCGATGCCACCATTCTCAAGACTGCAGACACTCTGCTCACATCCTTTTAGAAATCATTCCCATCCAAAGGTCTCTTCGTGGAAATTTTGGTCCATTTCTCACCCACCTACACCTGCTGCTACATGGCCTTGTATGGTAGTATCACCGATCCGGTGCTCAGAATGCTGCCCCCACGTCCTACAGGAACACTGTTGCCCTCCCAACTGCACTGTCGTACATCTCCAAGGCTGTCTCTGAAGACTCAGAAGTGCACAATTTCTGGAAGTTCTGTGCCACAGAGAAGTGCTTATCTGATGTTAGAGTGAGCTTCTCAGTGTAAATGCAGACACACGCTCTATTCACGACCTTAGTGCCGAAGCTCCGGCATTGCACTGGAGGCACATTTCTTAAGTCCAGCGTGTTAAAGGGACAACGCCAACTAGGGAGCAACATGTAATCCTGCGTGTCTGGGTGCTGACCCGAGAGTACAGGCAAACCCCTTAAAACTGCACTACCCCTGATCGCGCATGAGTGTCTGGGAATTCCGCAAGTTTCCCAAACTCTCCCCCTCACATGG
The DNA here is from genome assembly GCF_014824575.4 of Sturnira hondurensis. Taxonomy (NCBI): domain Eukaryota; kingdom Metazoa; phylum Chordata; class Mammalia; order Chiroptera; family Phyllostomidae; genus Sturnira; species Sturnira hondurensis. The sequence continues at coordinate 6,297,106 of NW_028094846.1, read as the reverse complement.
AGGATTCAATTTAGAGGGTGCATACAACGGGGGGAAAAAACGTCGCTGCTGGAGTCAGAGGCTGGAACTTGGAATTAAAGTTCCAGCTTTGTCACCAGCTCCTTGACTCCCAGACCTTTAGCTCCCACACGTTACACACCCTTAGGGGGCACTGAGAACTGACTGGGCGATACGGGCTCAGCACATCGAGACAAACAGGGCGCTCACTGAGAACTGACTGGGCGATACGGGCTCAGCACATCGAGACAAACAGGGCGCTCACGAAATACCCCTCAGCTCCTTCTCCGCACTGCACCACAGGAGGAGTTTCTGCCCCTCTTCTCGCCATCCTTGGAGGCGCACTTGGGTTTTCTTTCTTTTCCAGTCCTAGCANGAATTCCGCAAGTTTCCCAAACTCTCCCCCTCACATGGAGGATTCAATTTAGAGGGTGCATACAACGGGGGGAAAAAACGTCGCTGCTGGAGTCAGAGGCTGGAACTTGGAATTAAAGTTCCAGCTTTGTCACCAGCTCCTTGACTCCCAGACCTTTAGCTCCCACACGTTACACACCCTTAGGGGGCACTGAGAACTGACTGGGCGATACGGGCTCAGCACATCGAGACAAACAGGGCGCTCACGAAATACCCCTCAGCTCCTTCTCCACACTGCACCACAGGAGGAGTTTCTGCCCCTCTTCTCGCCATCCTGGAGGCACACCTGGGTTTTCTTTCTTTTCCAGTCCTAGCACAGCCCCTGACATAAACTGGGTGCTCCGTTCTTGTAAAAGGGAATGGAAGTTAACTTTGACTATATACTTTTGTTTTACCAAAGTCTTGTTTACCACAGGGCTTCAGTCCTTGTCCATGGCCCTAAACTTTCCTCTGCGAACTTCGCTGGCACCCAGGACAGAACCCGCACTGCCCCGCACGCCCTGTGCCGTGGGGCTGGCCCGTCTCAGTGTCCGCACCGGCCCCTGACGGTTTTGCTCGGCGAGAGCAGATCAACACCTTTCAATGTTCCAACTCCTCTTCACTTTGCACAGTCATCCAGAAGTCCCCCCAGCCCTTTCCATCGAGCTCTATCGTAGTATAGCAACTGTTTAATCAATGCATTATTATGGTCAAGATTCCCCAGTCGCATCCCCAAGTGACTGCATGCTGCTCAACCACATGGAGGAATTTACTGGAACACTGACAAGTGTTCAAAGCACTTCACTAATTTTTGGGTGCCAAGTTCTAATTGTTAGTCTTGTTTTTCTTGACACTGAGTTTAAATGTGTTTTTAGCAGCCACTACTCATTAACCACAACCCCGCCTTCTAGCCCAGCCCCACACGACGGCCCCTCAGAATCTGAGGACCACTGCCAGCCTACACACGCTCTCACCCAGCGGCACCGCTTCCCTCGTGACAGGATCTCAGACCAGTTTTGCAGCCTGAACCCTCCACCATGCGAGATGCCGCGTGTTTTAGTATCACGGTGCCCAGGATTATGCCCTTCTTCTCATGCATTGTTGACATGTGAAAATTGTCTATAATACATCTATATTTCCTTAATGGTGATAAAGAGACTAAAATAACACATCATAGCAGTCATTCAAATGCTTTCTCTAGATACTAAAATATGCTTCATAATAAAGTTTATAACCCAATCTGAAAGGAAAAAGAAAACAGAACAGAACCAGCGTGGAAGAGCTGCAAAGCACTGCATTAATTAATTCTTCCTAGACACGCAACTTTCAGGGTTCTCCAAGTCACACAGAGATCTTCGATCTGAAAGGGCCTGCCCGAGTCTCCCTCTAAAAACGAGAAAATTTAGAACTAGAAAGGTCAAGTGAATTGCCAAGTTTATATCATTACCTTGAAGTGTTGACATTGAAAATCAATGTCTCTTAAACAGCTGCTCATCACCCGGCTCAGAAAGTCTAATCCCTTCGCATCCCTATGGAGGCCCTCCTGCCTCCGGTCCCAATGTCCTCTCCACACCCCAGTTATTTAATTTCTTTAAATTCTTCTTTTCTCACCTCTGAGACTTAAAATATACTGACTCCCCTTCCCTTTACCTTCACTGTTCCACCTGACTCCATCCTACCATCTCGGGGTCTCCCCAGTCCCAGCGTGGATCAGTCACCCCTAGATGCTCCATGAACCCAGGAGCCCGGTGTAGACATCAGGTCCCCACATGTGCCTATAGGACCTGGACCCCCTGTTGCCCCCAAACTCCTAATGTTTTTCCAGTGATCACTGTGTAATATCCGAGTTGCAGGCAAGGCTGTAACACCTCTGAAGGTAGGAACCACATTCTCCTGTCTCTCTTCTGCGGTCTTAGCACAGACACACTCCTGGACACAAAGTACATACTGTGCTTAATACATAATACAGTTTACAAAGGCTCAATATCTGCTCAAAGGCTCTCATCACACTGTGCTACACGGACTCCTTTGGGTTCGCGTCTCCTCTGTTACTCGAGCCCTGTTATGCTTCACGAACACACTGTTCCAGGCAGATCTTTCTGGACCCTGACTCGGCGAACCAGTCCCCCGGGTCCTCTATAAATCTGAGAAGCATGCTACAACCAGTGTCCTGCCCTTATGTACTTAAGTGTCTTTCCTTTACCGGACTGCCCAAAGATAACTTGGAGCACAAGCCACCTGGATTCTTGTCTGGTCTTTTAAATCGCCACCTCATGGACTACTCAAGTGTTTTCCCATTCCACTAAAGCACTCCTAGCTTTTCTCACAGACAAACTTGAATAAGTGGATTAGAAAACTCGATTTAGGCCCTGGCTGGCGTAGCTCAGTGGACTGAGCATGGGTCTGCGAACCACGTGATTGCGGTTCGATTCCCAGTCAGGGCACATGCCTGGGTTGCAAGCCGGTTCCCAGCAGGGGACTCACGAGAGGGAACCACACATTGATACTTCTCTCCTTCCTTTCCCCCTCTAAAGATAAATAAATAAAATCTAAACAGAAGGAAAAGAAAACTCGATTTAAATCAGATGGCAACAGACCCAAGCTCAAACAATAGCACTCGAGTTGGCATGTGCCTTCTCCACAGCCGGGGAAATTCAAAGCAGCCGGACTGTTAACCACCTGTGCACTCACTGTGTGCATGCTTGCTGCAGAACACGCCCCCCTTTCCGGCAGGAAGCACAAGGGCAAACGTGGAACTGGGGCACCCAGACAGGCATGTCCACTCAGCACCCAAACACCCAAGACAAAGGGAGGAAGCACCTGCCGACAAGGGGGTGGCCCTTGCTGGAGCAGTTGTTCACCTTCGAGACCTGTGCTTCAGAAAGTCAGGAAACCGATTACAGACTTTATGTTTAACCAACCACTGCCCCAGAAACTGCTGAAGTGTAGAGTTCAGGACTGATCATTGAAGGGATCCTGGGTTTTGTAACTCAGGAGTAAGTACAAAGCACACAGTCATGCATTTTGAAGAATCGGATGAAGAGTACTGGCCCAGAGCCAGGGGGCCTGACTGTTCCTTTCTAGCAGTGTACCCTGAACTGGTTACTTAATCCGCACTTCAACTTGACCATCCGTAAAATAAGCCTAAAAATCTGTGCCTACCTCACGAGTTGTCATGAAGGTTGAGTTTTTTAAAAAATAATGTGATACGTTAAAAATGTAAAGTAATGTTATTCTTTTTATTCTGCATCTATTTTAATACTATTAAGATGAACCCCAGGTTATAATGCTGCAGGATTGGTGGACCTTGCCCCTATGTTCCTTATCATGTCACTGCTCTTGCATCTCAGTGTGTGAGTATATTAATTTCCTATTCTTGCTCCCAAGCTAATATCAAGTCAGCACTGAATCAAAAAAGGAAATGAATCCTTTCCCTTCGTAGGGGTACCAGACACACCAAAGGCAAGCACACTCTGCTGTTATGTGGGAAGATCTCCAAAAGCTGAGGAAGACCGACAATGCGCCCAAGGAGAGGGGCCACAGAGGCCCCTGGAGCAAGGTGGGTCAGGCCTGTGCCTGGGATGCTGTCACCTAGGGCACTAGCCTGGCCCAGTGGGGCCCGGCTCCTGGGGCTGGGCTGGTCTCAGCAGGTCACAGGTGAGTAGAATTTTCCAGTATAAATTTGTAGTGATTTATACAATGTCCAAATATGTTTGGTGTACAAAAACTACTACATAGGTTAAAAAAGTGAGTAGGCTGAATGCCTTCACTGTACCCTGGAATTAATAATTTCATTTTACATTGTATCCCTTCCAGTTTGTTTAGCCTTTAAATGGTTTCAATACTTTTTTCTCACATCTGCAGAGACGACATACAACAGTTTTCTATTATTCCTAATTCGCAGAAATTAGTAACTCTCATTCGGTTATTCCATTTACTTACCCGACCACTTTTGGTGAACAGCTACCATGTTTTGACCTGGTAAGAGTTGAGAAAGTCCTAGTTTCTAGACATGTATGTTAGCAAATGAGCTCTTCTCTCCCTGGTGCAGTCTCGACAAGCCTCTTGCACCAAGTGCAGTGGGCTGTAAACTCACTCAGTTGAGGATTATAAAGAGCGTTCACTTCCTGCCATAACAGATTAGAGTCCTTCTTAGGAGAAGGACGGACTTGTGGGGCCAGCCCACCCATCCGCGCCCCTCCGCAGTGAGTGAGATAAAGTATGTGCAGGTCCACCCCGCCTTCTTGCCCATCCTCACTGAGAAGGCCGGTCACCGAAGGACTTGGATTCTCGTGTAACAGTCCTGAGTGCTAAGTTACACCTTGCTTTTAAATCTTCTCTGAAGAGTTCAAGGCAATGACAAACTAGACTACACATTTACAGATGACACTAATACTTTAAACGGAAGATATATTTCCTGTCTCTTTAATAAGAAGAAAGCTGTTCAGCCAACGCCCAAGAGAGAAAGCAATTTGCACCTTTCAGGCAGAAGCAATAAAAATGATCCTTTCATACAAAAGAACAGGACTGGCCTCAGAACCACTGCTGGGCTGGAGGGCCCTGCCGAGCTTCTGGGCTTCTAACGGAAGGTCGTGTTCTAACTGTCAGGAGAAATTTTTGCTGACTCAAGTGTTTAGCATATGTTGTGTGGTTTTACCACCACGTTGGGTATACTGAATCCTAAACCGTCACAGTTATTGTCACAATCTATCAGCCTGGACTGTGTTCACAGAGGGCTCAGTAAATGCACCTGCGGAATGGTGGGACACGTGCACTCAAACGCAGCATCAGTGACCTGGGGGGATTTTCCAAACCCTGCACCCAAAGAACAGCCTGCAGAGGGTCTGCCACAGACTATTAAAAAAAACTACAAATGAAAGGGTTGGCTGCTCATCGGGATCCTAAAAACTAGGATTATTCCACAAGAGGATGTCTGAGCAGGCGCAGTGGAGCGCAGCTTTCTGAGCCTCGGCATTCCGAGGCACCGCGCGTGGCTGCCGGGCGCTGCTCCCAGACAAGGGCATGCCTACCAGCAGAGCATCACGAAGAGGGAGGCCGGCACAACTGGGACCAAATGGTCTGCAGCAGGGCCCTCATGAAGATGAAACGGTTCTTTATGGCATAAAAGACACTGTGTGTTCCGGAAAAGGCCTTCACCACATATCCCTCCATGGGTGCAGGAATATGGACCAGATTTTTTGTTTTTTCCCTGGGAGAAATCACAAAAGTCCCTAACAAGGGGTGTCTTTGGAAATCACTTCATATTTTCTAAACGAATGCATGTTATTGCTTTAAGGACAACAGGAGTTAACTGGATAGAATCTGCATGGTAACATTATGAGTAATTTCTGTATTATAGTTTTTATTTACATGTATTTCCCCAATTTTGTATCATCAGTATTTTAGTCATTAACGAGGAAAACCCCTTTTAAGTTGCACGATCTTTAGAAAACAGGTGCACCTGGCAATTTTCACTTTAAGTAAATTGATGCAAACAGCTACTGTCTGTCATATGTGTGCATCAACTCTATGACATCATTTCCCTACTCACACCTACATCTGTAGAATTAACAGTGTCGGTTCCTTAGCATCACACTTACCAGACCTTTCATGGCCAACCTCTCCTCTTCAATTCCCAGACCTGCTACCTCTCTCACTGCTGTGTTTCTGCAAGTGCTATTCCCGTGACATGGAACAACTTTTCCCCCCACCCAACCACCTGAGTAATTCCTTTTTTTTTTCCCCATGAGAATTCTGTGCAAAGCTTCCACCTTTAAATGGGCACAGACATACATGGCTGATGGGTAAAATGATGCATCCAGCAATTCCACTCCAAGGAATTTAGCCTACAGACACACTCTCACACATTTTTGAAATGATGACATGCAAAAGATTATTTGCTGGACCACTACCAGCAACAGCAAAATACTGGAACGCACCCTACATACCCACATATCAGGAGACAGTCAAACACATTACAGCAGCCCAGGCCGGGGCAAACCACACAGCTGTTGAACGAACAGAGAGGCCTGCAGGCCCTGATGCAGAGAATCTCCAACAGACCCCACGAAGTGAGAGAAGCACAAAAGTCCTGTGAGAAGAGAGGGAAAGAGTACGTGCAGATCCACTTGTATTTGCATAAAACACTTTTGGAAGGCCACCCCTGGAACACCAGTAACTTCACCCCTGGGACAACAGGGTGGGTGGGAAATGTTGTTGGGTACTGTGCTGTATTTGCTGACACTTGGAAACCCTGTGAACGAATGAACTACTTATTCGAAAGCTAAAACTGGAAAAGTTTAAAAATCGGAAGGTTAAAAAGAAGTGTCCACATCTGTATGAAGATCCCCCCACTCGCCACATTCTCCGCCATCATTCTTCTGTTCGCTCATTCGACTGAATGGGCAAACGGGGAAGGGGGCCAAAGGTGCAACTTGCAGTTGCAAAATGACTGAGTCCTGGGGGTGAGACGCACACCGTGGTGACCAGAGCGCCTTACATGCTACTGCACATGTGAAGGCTTCGAAGAGAGCGACTCTTAGGGGTGAGACGCACACCACGGTGACCAGAGCACATTACACTCCACTACGCATGTGAAGGCTGCGAAGAAAGCGAATCTTAGAAGTTCTCATCACAAAGAAACAATGCGCAGCTGTACGGTGATGGATGCTACTAGATGGACTGTGATCATTCCGTAATACATACACAAATATCAAATTATGTTGTAAACCTGCAGCTGTTACATGTCAGCTATATCTCCATTTTAAAATTACTTTTCTCTATTTTGATAACCATTTCAATATAACTAGTCTCCTTCGTAATCTTGTGTGTTTTATTTCACGCATTTACAACAGCTTTCTGACCCCGGATCCATGGACGTGACCAACTGCCGAAGGAGTCCTCGACCTCGCAGCTGTTCGAAACCCCCGGGCTGCCAAGACAAAGATGGAGCAGAGACGCCCAGCATTTCGTGGGAGAAAACACTTGTCTGGCTGTACTTACCTCTGGGACAGATGAATTCTGATTCGCTTCCAAGTTTCAAAGAGAACTTAAAAGGGTAACAGAGTGTTTGGCAAGCCTAAACTTCCAATCAGGCTTTATCACATTGTCACTGAGTACCTTGGCGCCCCCAACCCTTACCCACGGTTTCGCTTTCTGGGGTTTCAGTTACCTACAGTCAACTGCAATCCAAAAACATGAAATGGAAAATTCCAAAAGGAATTCATCAGCTTTAAGCTGCACACATGCCATTCTGAGGACCAATTCTATGCCCCCTAGGACATGACTCACACCCCTGTCTCGCATATCCAGGCTATTTGTACAGTGCAATGAGACATTTTGAGAGAGACCACATTCACATAACTTTTATTACATTATATTGCTGTAGTTATTCTACTTTGTTAAGTTATTATTGTTCATCTCTTACTGTACCTAACTGATAAACCAGCCTGTATCAGAGGAACATATGTACGTACAGTATCTATAGGGTTCGGGACTATCAGTGGTTTGAGGCATCCACTGGGGGCCTTGGAACAAATCCTCCCAAATGAGGGCAGGACTACTGTATAATGTCATTTTCCGGTGACAAATCTGTGGATACACAGGTTTTGTGACTATAAACTGCAGGTGCTATCGAAAAACACAGGTTCATGTGTTTTAGACAGCTAACCTGACCACCGTGATCACACAACGGGTCGATTATCACAGATGTGGCAGATGACTGCTCAGCAAATACTCACCCCCCCCCTCGCCCCGCCTCTATGGTGGAGTGTATTTTCCTGCCCCACTATGCTGAGAGTGGCCTTTCGTCCAAGAGGGCTTTGTGTGTGCTGGCTCTAAGCCTAGGCCTTTAAGAGGCATCAAATGTTCCCACTGACCACATCTGGGAACTTCCAACCCTGCCACGAGAAGAACACACATAGACAGGCTGCAGAAGAAACGAAGGCGTGGAACAGATCTAAGCAAATCTGGGTCCTGGCGCTAAGGAAGCTCAGCTATGTGCTGCCAAGACCAGCCAAGACCAGCCAAACCCCAGAAACCAAAGACTCATAAGGCAATAGATTAATGCTTGTTGCTATGTGCCACTGAGACTTACGACTGTTAACTGTGCAACAATATTGGCAGAAGAACAAAAAAAAAACTTTGAAAACCTTGCCTGATTAAATGACACTTTTCATTCCCTTTATCAAGAACTCTGAAAAGAAAAGGGAGAGTGGAAAGAAAAATCAAAGTTTTATTATTTCTGCACTATGATTTAGAAGATAATGCCTTTCTAAATATCTAGGTATACTCCTACAACATTACATTTGTATTTTCAAAGACACACACACACAGAAATACGATACTCCTGTCATGCTGAATTCTTGTGGTTACTAGGCTGTTCTCACATCTGAGTTTATGCTTAAAAAAAAGTTAATTACACTGGTTCCCAAACATTTTATGTTCATAATAAAGTAAATGTGAAAAGAAGCTGAACTGGTATTTCTATAAAAACTCAGGTAAGCAATCTGAAAAGACTTGGCAAAGATGAATGGTTAAATACAAAAGTTACCATCACATTAAATGGTGGCAATGCTATCATCAAAGATGTAAAAACCATTATAAAAAATCTCTACAAAGTTTGCATTGCATTTCTTCCTAAATTTATTAATTTATTACCCCTCTTAGGAAACAAACTAGAAAGCATGATGTATCTCAGAATTCCTATTCAAAGAGAGGGCAATCATTATTATCAATTCCTAACAAAATTGATAATAAATAGATACTTCCATTTTAAGTTAAAGTAAACGTTTAAGTTGGTTAGGATGTAGGTACTACAATAACCAGAGCTATAGTGTTATTTTTGTTGTCAATCTTGTCTATATCTTGTTGTCCACGTAGTGAGTCTGAATGCTACAATTTGATTTCATGCTGAGCTCAAGCACCATGGTCAGTTCTCGATGTAATACTGGCTTCTCTGGCAATTTAATCATCATTTTAGATTTCTGTGAACCAAGTCTAAAGTCTGATTCATTAGACTTTGAAAACACAAGGACATCGTATGAGGAATAAAACCCGAGCTCCGTCTGCCGACTCACACAGCCCCGCCATGGTCTGGCCGCCAACCCTCCAGTCTCGTTTTTTCCCACTGTCGGCGCCTGACTCGTGTTCCAGCCACACGGCCCACCGTTCTGTTGACATACCAAGCTCTCAGTGGTGCTGGGGCCTTGCCCTTGGAGGTTTCCCAGCCCGAGCTACTCTCTCCCCCGATTCTCCCTTGGAAGTCACTCAGATCTCAGGTGACACCTGTGGGGGTGGCCCTCCCTGGTCAGCACCCGGCCCAGAACCTGCAGCAGACCGCCTTCAATTCATCACTCCATTTTCAGTCCGCATAACACTGAGCACTAGCTGATAAGTGATATCATTAGATAACAGTTGTGCCTCTCTTCAAAGTTGTGTAGGGTTCATGGTTGATGTGTGTCTTTCTTTGTCGTACCTGGATTCCCGGGGTCAAAATTACAGCACAGCACATAGGGGTAGGTCAATGAGTACATCTGACTGATTATTAAATTGAATTACAAACATGAGCACCAAAAAACCCCCAAAAACCTAGAAAAAAATTTTAACCATGGTGAATAAGCTACGGTTTTATCTTTTTAATTTTACTTATTTATTTTTAGACAGAAAGAAAGGGAGGGAGAAAGAGAGGGAGAGAAACATCCATGTGTGGTTGCTTTTGGAGTGCCCCTTACTGTGGACCTGGCCAACAACCCAGGTATGTGCCCTGACTGGGAATCAAACCAACGACCCTTTGGTTCACAGGCCAGCACTCAATCCACTGAACCACACCAGCGCTAAGCTATGATTTTATACAACAGGAAAAGAAAATACTAACATGGTCTATGTTTCATGTCCACTATTCCTATAACACCTTTCATAAAAAGATATTTTGAATTAACTTTCAAATTAACCCCACCCCAGAATCAAGTATAGAAAGATTACTTCTGCATTGAACCCTGAAACAGGATTAAATGCAAAAAAGTTCTGATTATTGTAATAGAGGTTGGTTCAATAATTCATATTTGTTAACATAACTTCAATAAATTCTGAATAGTGAATTTATTTATAAAGTCTTGCTCAAAGCTAATCTTTTAAAATCTTGCAAAGAAAGAATCAGTTTAGAGTAATATCAACTAATATCCATACATATTCCTCTTATTAAGTACTAGGTACTCTTAAGTGCTTATATGTATTAATGATTAATCCTCACAAGCCTACAGAGCGCCTCTATCACATATGACTCTAATTTTACAGATGAGAAAAACGAAGCTCAGAGAGGTCAAGTAACCTGCCCAGAGTCAGTGAGCCGTTCAGGGCGAGCTGGGCTTTGACCCGGACAGCCTGGCTCCAGAGTCTGTGCTCATCACAGGCTCCAGCGGGCCCTGTTCACCTCACTTCACACGCGTGGTCAGACTCCGAGGGGTCTGAATTGAGATTCAGGGGCAGCAAGCCAACTCTGCATGGCACAGAGCCGGAACTGATGTCGTGTGTCACCCACGTCCTGCCGTGGAAATGGAGAAGCAGAGAACGTGGTGACGGGAAGATCAATAACGCAGAGAGGGGAGTTAACTGGATGGCAAGAGACCTGTTGAATGGTGGCCAGCATCAGCCAGCGCTGAGGCCCCGCTGAATTCCTGCCCTTGCGTTTAAAGGGACACACCCTAGTGCCCACGTCAGAAGGCACCTTTCTTGTTTAAGACGGCTCAAGGTTTCAGGGCTTGGACCATAAGCACCTTAACTGATGCCAGAACCAACCCAAATGAGGGGAGATCTGGATCCCTGTGCTGGACTGAAACTGATCAAATGCTGCCAAAATATGCACCTACTCAATAATGAGAATAAGAACTGTTCAGACAACAACACTTTAAAAACACGGATAAATCAGCATTGGTTTTATAACGTTTTCTTCTAGTCAATATGTGAAATGTATATCCAGTGAAGAAACAACTGTACCGAGTTCACTGTTTTCCCCAACTCTGGCACATGGAATTGCTCCTAATTTTTTAATTTGGCATGCTAGATGAAATCTGTGTGCCACTCCGGTGAGGGGAAGTGATTTCAGAACACTTACCGCCTCCCACTTACAGAGCAGAGATCTGGCTCCCTGAGCCAGCTCCTCCCTTCTCTGCCCCAGGGACGCTGCTCTGGTGTCTGCCACTGAAGAACACAAACCCAGCGCCAGGGCTGCCCAGACAGGCTCCTCTGGGTGAGCGGCTTTTTCGAGGGGACAGTGCTCTAACCACTGAGCTCCAAGGGTCTTTCGGGGATGTCGACGAAAGAATTCTAGCTGCGGAACTTGGTCAAGTCAGAATGGCCACCTTTTCTCCACACGTGCCTAGCATCCCACTTGCCCATTCAAGTCGACAGGACAACAATCTCCCCGATTTTATATGGTGGGAAGCTTGGTGATTTTCAACTTCTCCCCATCATTTACATTCCTCACATGGACCCGTGGTCGCTTCTTCCTAAGTAATGCTACTGTTTTTATCCACCAAAAGGACTAACAGCAAGGTAGACTAATACACTGCCTTAGTCAAGCGCCTACATCCAGACACTTGTCAACTCTTTCACCTGCCCTGTGATAATGTCCTTTAACTTTTCCCATGGTCACGTGGCCCCCGTCAGCCCATCACTGCCAGATCATTGCTGCAGTAATGGATGTACCCACTCAGCTGATGCTTTGGCCCATATGAATCCCTCCCACCGATTCTACATTGCCTTCCCATCATCCTGAGGCTCAACGCAAGACCTGCTGTCCCATCTCCAGGGCAGAAGGCTTCCGGCTTCCTGCAGGGCTCATACTGATTGCCTAAGGGAAGCGACTCACCAGGATGACCAAACCAGCCCTGTTCTTCTGCCCACCCCTCCTTCCTCCATCCCCAGGGTACCTTATCTACTCAGCCCACTCCTTCCTCTGGGCTTTGACCAAACAGTGTGAACAGCCCTCCCCTTGTTAGAAAGGGGGACAATTAGTAAGCACTTTTTCCCTGCTAAATATTTTACAAGTGGCCAGTTGAATCCTTACAGTAATCCAGCGAGACAGTCCTACGTCCCTCACTTTTCAGAGGAGGAAAGTGAACCTTAGAGGAATTAACTAACTTACCAGTAAGTCTTGGAAGCCAAACTTGAACTGAGGACTGTGTAACATTAAGCTCCCCAAAGAGTTAACTCCTGGGATTTTGCACACCCTGCTCAGAAAGGCCCAACTGCTTTCTACTGTCAGCCCAGCACCTGGTCAGCCTTCAAAGCCTAACTTACAGGCTAAAATTCCAATACAGACGCCAGAAAAAAGGCTCCTCGCACTTCCTGTCTGTCCCGCTGTGGCAGCCGAGGTGGAGTGGGGAAAAAAAGCAAAAATAAAACCCCCCAAAGCTAACTTACATGCTTCCATCATCACCTTCTGAAGACTTCTTCCACTTTGTTCAACCAGTGGTAATTATTCCCACTTCGTTCTGCCCTCTGATAGCAAATATCAGCCCCGTATTTACTTATTTTGCTTCTCTTTTTCTTGACTGTGAGGTCTTTGAAGTAAAGGATTCCATTTATGCCCAGCAATTGTAATAACCCCAAACTGTCTGTAATATTACATATAGCCTTTACTAACATACATCAGAAGGCAATGTTCTCTTCCTAACCACTTTAGAGATTAAAAAGTTGAATGATTCAGAAAATAAAGTAACATTTAATCTGAAATATTCAAGCCTGACTGAGGACACATTGGTTATTAGGCTGGTTTGCTGTTCAAACATTAAATCACACATTTTGAATTTAAATACACATTCAAACCTTCCTTTGGAATGCACGGCAGACATAATAAAGCTAACAGGTATAATCTCTCCCTTTATTTATATCGGTCAGGTACAAAAATAACTGGAAACAGTGGAGGTGACAGACAGGAATGCTGGCCACTCCACTGGGAGACAAGACAGAAGGGAAACCTCAGGGACTCCCCCCTTAGCTGTCATTACCCCAGTGCAGAGGCTGGGCAGCATCTAAAGATCCCTGTAGTGCGGGGGGCGGGGGGGGGGAGCAGCAGCAGGGGAGGGTGGGGAGGAAGGGAGGAGGGCAAGAGGGGAGGGTGAGGGGAGGCCACAATGTTTTATCTCAAAATGCAAGCCAGTTAATTTCAGCCAGTGAACAACCAGAGAAAGAGAGAAGCCATTTGTTGGAGTGAAGGGGACACAGGAATCCTGTGTCCAGGGAGCCCCTTTCTCCTGTTCCTGGAGTCACTCTGACTACACCGGAGTTTCCCCTGACCTACCAACTTCTTCCTGCTGGAATCAGAGGTGCTAAAGTTCTGCTAGTCACAAGCTAGTTTAGCGTATCTTAGTAAACACAACACAGGTCTGGGCAATTTCTTATTTTGTGTGTTCGTGGATGGTCTGGAAGACAAGATGAACTCGGCCTGGCTTCCCTGGCCTGTTCCTTGTCTGTGGGCCGTCTAAAGGGAGCTGTGACATCGGTGAGACAGCAGCCTCATCTGTCCAAGGTGTGGACGGAGACTCTTCTGAAATCAACTTAGTGGCTCATAACTAGCCTTTAAACAATTAAATGCAACAGAAGAGAACCCGAATACTTCAATATAGCAACAGTAAGTAGTGTTCAAAGTTTCTCTCAGTCTCGTGTGTATGATGACTTGAAAGGTGGTTTTTACTGAGTCGCCATCAGAAGTGTCGGAGACCCATAGGGCCGCTTACCAACAAGGACGGATGCAGTTTCCACACTGTTTTTACCACTTGAGGAACCCAGATGCCTCATATTATGAAATAAAGTCCAAATGCAGAAAGACATTTAATTAATCTGGCACTAAGAAAACTTCTAAACACCCTATGTAATAGTCAACCTAAACCCAGAGGATTTAAAGTGTTAGCAAGAATGGAATCTGCTTCACAGTGCAGTGATAAGTCAGGCCAAGAAGCAATTTTATACTGTAGAAAGTCTGAGTATTTATCTCGTTCACACAGTTTAGAGGGTTCATCTCAGACAAAGCAAAAAATTCAACACAAAACCAAAGGCAAATGATAAACATGTTATCTTAGCACCATTTTAGTAAAACTTTTCCAGATGAACCCAAACCAAGTCTCACCTCCAAAAGGCCATGCTCGATCAACCCTTTTAAATTCTGAATCTGATGAGGAAACTAAATCTCCAGGAAGCTGTGTCATTAGACTCAGCACCCCAGCATCTAGAGTTTTCAAAAGTTGGAGAACCAGATGTCTCCAGGAAGTTGTGTAATTAAATTCAACACCCTGCCCTGGCTGGCGTGGCTCAGTTGGCTGAACATCTCACAGCAAAGTGAAAGGCACCTGCCTGAGGTGTGAGAGGCAGCCGCTGCAGGTCTCTTGCACATCAATGCTTCTCTCCCTCTCTTTTTTCCCTGACCTCCCCCGCTCTCTAAAATAACTAAATAAAATCTTTAAAAGATAAAAATTTAGCCCTGGCTAATGTGGCTCCCAATGTAATGAGCACCAGACGGAGAACCAAAGGGTCATTGGTTCAACTCCCAATTGAGGCACGTGCCTGGGTTGCAGGCCAGGTCCCCAGTTTGGGGTCCTCAAGAGGCCACCATGTATTGGGGTTTCTATTCCTCTCTTTCTCCCTCTCTTCCCCTCTAAAAATAAAGAAATAAGATCTTTAATAATAATAATAATAAAACAAAGGATAAAAATTCAACACACTAATATCTAGACTATTTACAAGTTTGGTATACAGAGCAATATTTTGTTTATCATGTCTCTGAGGCTTTCCATTATTAGTCACCAAATTTAATGTCAAATGAGCTCCAGGGTTAGGAGTAGGAGTCCCCTTTGGGGGACCTTAAGTTGCCGTGTATCAATATACAGAATACTCATGTCACCTACACATGGAAGAGTGTTTCCTGATAAACACAGTAACATTAATTCATCCGGCCTCCGCAGGCGCACACATGACGCAAGGTCCTCTGCTCACTGAGCCCGGAGGCTTCCTATCACCGGGTCACTCTCTCCAGCCTACTCTGTCCACACTGTGGTGCCGCTTTACCTCTCCCTGTTTTCACATCGTCTCCCCTTTGACCTGGAAATTGAAGATGCAGCTCAGACTCCAGAAGAAGATCTTGCCAAGCCCATTAGAATGATACAAAATAGAATTCTGAGCCCTGGCTGGTGTAGCTCAGTGGATTGAGCGCGGGCCTGCGAACCACACAATTGTGGTTCGATTCCCAGTCAGGGCACATGCCTGGGTTGCAGGCCAGTTCCCCAGTGGAGGGCACATGAGAGGCAACCACACATTGATGTTTCTCTCCCTCTTTTTCTCCCCTCCCCTCTGTCTAAAAATAAATAAACAAAACCTTTAAAAAAAACAAAATAGAATTCTGAATTCTTTGGATCAATGTTCATGGTGGAATACTGTAAGACCAATGGCTAAAATGAATATTAAAGACCGTCCAGCACCATGGACCACCCCACCCTGACTTGGTATTCCTACTGTGGTTAACTGGGGGTTAGTAATGATCTCCACATACGGCATGTTGTTACAGAAATAGAGTCTGTATATTAAATAGGAAAAGAATAAAAAACAGGCGAGATGTTTCTATGTCAAATGAACACTTACAGAAGTATGTCATGGCTCTGAATCTGTTTTGCTTTCACTACTATTTCTGGCCAGCTGAGTCTTTTAAACTGTGGCTATAAAACAGCTACAAGCCCTGGTTGGTGTAGCTCAGTGGACTGAGCGCGGGCCTGCGAACCAGAGGATCGCAGTTCGATTCCCAGTCAGGGCACATGCCTGGGTTGCAGGCCAGTTCCTGGCAGGGGACACACGATACATTGTGTGTCCTCAGCAGAGGCAACCATACATTGATATTTCTCTCCCTCTCTCCTTCCCTTCTCCTCTAAAGATAAATAAAATATTTTTTAAAAACCAGCTACAAAAGCAGAGAGCACAGAGAATGCCTAGGAACTCACCCCTCAGTTTCAACAATCAACACGTAGTCACCTTGTTTCATCCACATTTTTAATATAATCATGATACTACTGCACTTAAAAAATCAAATATTCTCTTAATATCACTAAATACCTAACTAGTTGCAAAATGTCCCCAATTATCTTACAGATGTTTGTTAGAGTGTTGAAATCAGCATCTAAACAAGGTCAGTAACTGCATCTGGCTGACAGAACCCTTAAGTCTTTTTAAATCAGTCTCTGAGTTTCTCCCTTTTCTTAAATTGCAATTTACTGTTTGAAGAAATTGCCATACTGTATTTTGAAGGTTCCTAGGCCTTTAAATAGAGAATGAGGAGTTCAGATCAGCCAGATAACTGTTCCGATATACTACACTCCATTCTGTTGCCTGCGAAGAGGACAACTAAAAAAATGGGTAAGCCGTCACTTTAACAGTAATTAGGAAACTTTGTTTAAAAGGTATGGATCACTGATATCTTAAACTCAATAGCTATTATAAGAATGATATCTACAGAGAAGAAACAACCAATATTTGCGAGAAGTTCACTTTTCTATTCTGCCAAGATATACACATGAAGACTGTTGGGTGGGTGGAGAATGCCCCCACCTCACCCCCCAAAATACAAATATTAAGTCCAAACTAAGATTAAATTAAAAATTACTTTCATCATAGTTCTTGGTAATACTGTAAAGACTCTGACAGTTACTTGATTTTTAGGTAGTTCAATACTCAGCGCCAGTGTTACAGCCCACTGCTACAAACACCCCACTTCAAAAGGACGGAATTAGTTGTGTGCAGAAGCAGGGAGCCCCGTAACCATATGCACACAGAAGATAATGACGTGGGGTGAAGTGGAACTCAGCACTGCAGAAGCCCCAGCAACCTCACTACCGATGAAAGCATTTTCGCCTGTTTTACCCCTAAGACACTCGAAATGTTCTCCTAAGGTCTCAGTGCCTAGCTCTCTAAGAAACCACCGAAAACCTGTAGCCCTGGCTGTGGCCTGTACCACAAAGGCAAGAGCAATACCTCGTTCCAGCCCCCAGGAAGCTATGCCTCAACTGCTGCAGGAATATAACGATCACCTTAGAAGAGGAGAAACAGCCCCGAGTGTGTGCGAGGCACCACCTACCATGGACCGGGGCTTGCTGACGGCCACCAGACTAGTGAGGAAGTCTTCATCGTGCAGCTGGCTGAACACGTGGGCGTCATAGGCTACCATAATGGAGACTTCTTCCATCATCTTGCCAGCTGGCCTCTCCACCGCAGCGGCTGCGCCCAGCTCCAGACCAGGCCGTCCAGGGAAAAACCCCAGGGCAGCTCGGTGCCAATGCACACACCCACCTGAGTGTGAGGGGTGGAGTGTCAAAGATCCAGAAAGAATCAGAGAGGGGAAAAAGCAGCTGCCGTCACAGGCTGGTCTGGCAATTCACCCCCAGCAGAAAACCAAGGGAGGCCGCTTATCTATGGAGGAAGTAAAGTATACACCGTAAACGCCGTCGGCATTCTTAATAGAGGCTGGAAAATTCACCTTTTGAAAATCTTCTTTAAACTTCAAAAGAGAAAAATCAATAAAAGCTTCATAATGAAAAATATCCTATAGCAAAAAAATTTAAAGGGATTTATGTTATGCTTTTGGTAATTAGAATTTTTTTAAGTTTATCTTCTTAAGCATTCTTTATGTCAAGATTCTTCTTCTTGAGGGAGAAGTGGATTTTCTTACTTATTTTTTCACATAAGCAGAAAATAAATAGATGGTGGTCTTCAGTGTTTCAGAATTTCTAGTAACCTTGGTGTAGTTAAAATTTTTCTCTTGAAGTATGAAAAAAAATCCTTTAACCTGAGTATTCTGCTTTAAAAAAAAGTACCAAAACATAAAAATGGCAGGGTGTAATATCAATTAATAATCACTTCCCCTTCTACCACACACAAAAAATAATCCCCCAAGTACTTGAAACAGAATTCTTGATCTGGAGAACTTAGTTTTCTGTTGTTATTCAGAAAGCAACACAAGGTCTCATCTGTAAACTGAATGCTTTTCTCCCATAAAAAAATAGTTCTCTTCATCTTGTACTTTTAACCTCAGAGGTTTCTTGTAATTATCCAAATCCGCAGATAGCTATGGGGCCTTACCAACCAGAAATGTGTTTTCCAGTACAGCTGGCAATTGTGAATGAGCCTCACCATGCCCAGAAGAAAAATCTGGAAGTGGCCCATTTTCTGCCTAAACTGCCAGAAAATAAAATGTATGCTAATCCCATGGAAAAAGCACTAAGTAAATAAAGGGGGGAGAACAAAGCTCCTCCAAAAGTTGTTTCCCCAATATTTATAATTAAACTGTTCTCTTCCCTGGTTTTTCAATAGAAGATGACACTGCAGTGCAATGAGAAATATTTTTGCTAGAATTAGAGATCAATTTGCCAAAATTTGCCTCAAAACTTCCTACCAGTATCAAATGGATACTGGTAGCACCTTTTCATACTAATGACCAATAGCAGTGTTATGTTGAGTAAGTTCGCTTGCTTTCAGGAAACAAAAATATCACTTATTTTCCCTTGTTTTCCTAAAGTAGCTCCTTGTAGAGCGACATGGTTGCTTACACAGCACGTTCTTCCATTTCAATGCGATTAGCAGAGGTTAGCCACTGCCCGGCATTCTAAATGAAACACAGACCAATGAAAGGGGAAAACAACTTACTGCTAGGAAACAGAGGCAAGTCTAATAGGCTCGTTTACACAGAAAATGCAATACTTTAAATAAATCCCCAAGGTTAAAGCAGCCTCAAACTGCATTTGACCCTCGTTGGGATCGGTAAGCATTTCTATTGCATATTTTTTTCCTACAATGCAGCTTTGTCTTTAAAGCATGATTCTCGTTAAAAACTTCTCCAGCGTATTTATCTCAATGCTGACTAACCGGGTAAAAACTAAATGATAATCAAGAGCCAAGGCATTCCAAGGCGCCCAGGCAGCTCATACCTTCTGAATTCTTTTCTGTCTTTTCGGAAGCACAGTAAGGGGCTCTGCGAGCCTCTTCACGCTTTCAGGAGCACCAGAGGGTTTCGGCTTTATCCTGCAGCACCGTTTTCTCTCCTAGTTTTCTCTGCTACAGTGACTCAGAGCTCCCACACTGGTATCTGATTAAGGTGCACTGACAAAGACACCTGTTGTGGAAGGTAAAGAAACGACTTCCCACAATGCCCTACTCCCTGCTGGCAACCGCCCAGGGGCAAACGAGAATTATAACCGCACCTAGGCAGCGGCGGATGCGTCCCGGAGAGCGCGTTAGTGCAACAGCAGGTGATCTCCTTGCTTAAGAAAAACACTTATAATCCAAGGAAAAAAGGAACAGGAAAACAGGATCAAATTCTCCCGGTGCTGTGTATTAAGACATCGAAGGAATCAGGGCTATAAGTGTACAAAACATTTTTTTCAAAACAGTATCAAAGATAGTTTTAAAATTATGTAAACAGGCAGAAGCTAGCAACTATAAACAATTCAGCCATTTTAGGTAAATAATTAGGTATTTTTAAAAAGTGTCTGATTACCTTTAAAAGACTGTTTTAATTAGCCACAGTAACTAGATTAAGAACATTTTATTCCTAAATCCAGGAGGTCCTCCATCCCAGCCACAGCGCATAGTTTCTCCAGCGAGGACTCCCTAAGTTTGGTTTGCATCGTTCATTTTTTGCCACCCTTAAAATGTTCTTCCATACTTCACTTTCAGATTTTGCAAAGAAAAAATTCAAATGCTTCTCCTCTCATGCAATGAAACATATGCTGTGGCCCCACAAAAACCACACTTTTTGAAAACTGATGTCTATTTGAAAATTGACTTTGAATCTTTGTACTGGCTTTTCCTCCTTTCCTAGAAAACATTTTCCAGTCCTAGAAAAAACAGCTACAACCCCCTCCTGAACTTCAGTGGCCTTGGCACACAAACCTGTTTGCACACAGCCTGCCCTCTCCAGCAGGACACCTGTGCGGCCCTCTGCCTCTCCCCGATGACTGAGACCCAGAGATCGCCCAGGGCTGTTCCTGCAGCCACCTACTCCACACCAAGCCACTCCACTGAAAAGAGGTGTGGGAGACGAGGATCACCTGAAATCCAGGGGCAGGGCCCACAACCCCCTTCACTGTGACAGTTACCAGGAGGGGACTGTGTATCAAAGGGGCAGCAGGCAACACTTGCAGCAGTGGTAACCAATACGTGGTCCCCAGCTCAGGTGGGAGCTGGCAGGGTGGGTCCCAGGGCATTTCCCGTGGGCATGCAAATGGGGAGGGATGGAGTGGGTGGGAGGTTTTCACAGGTGCTCAGAGTGAGTCCAGGACATGTGTGTCCTACTTCCCTCCACCAATAGGCTTCTTGGGGGGTGTAAAGGTGAAAGTACCTATTCATCTCTATCAGAATAAAAACGAGGGGTAACATTACTCCCAGATGTTAAGAAAGTATCCCCCCCCAAAGATGCTACAGTGTGTCTCAACAAATGCAGGCTACTTGGTATCCTCATCTGGATTTTCGAGTAACAACTCTTTCCCTGTAAAAGAGGGTTTAACGGCACTTGTTACACTCTTTATTAGTCTTTACAACCTTTCTATTCAGGGGCCAAACCAGCTACAAACACTTTTCAAAAGCCTCCAGATCACATTAAGTTAAAATTGTAACAGATAAAATCTCCAGTGATTTTTAAGTGCTGTTTTAAGATTTTCACATAGAAAGAGTTGTACTCAGGTAGCTGATTTTGTTCCAACAGGCATGTTGCTAGGACTATTTTAACCAAACCATTCCTGGGTCATACAGGATGAGTTTGGGTCCGACAGACCCTCCCTGGCCTTCAGGAAGGACTTATTTATTTACCCTCAGATGTCAAACGTGGAAGCAGCAGAAACAAGAAAAACCTGAATAGTGTGTGAATGTTTTTCTTCTTTCGTTTTCCCCAAATACAGCAAAGCAAAGCGGTTTTAAAGTAGTATTTTCTCATCCACCAGTCCAAGCAGCAAATACAGTACAAAATGATCACACATCATTAAAAAAACCCCTCGCCTCACAGGAGCGGCCGCAGAGGCCCTCTCCTGTCCTACCTGCAGGACGGTCTCACCAACACGGCCACTGAGGCAGGGGAGGATGGAAAGGAGGACAAAGCCACTACGACAGAAAATGGACAGAAAATGGTCTCCGGGGCCGTTTTCTGTGAGCTCCCCCCACCCCGCCCCAGGGGCAGGCACAGCCCTGTGCAGGTTCCGCTCTGGAAGCTGAGACAGATGGCTGACTGGAACTGGCCTCAGCCAGCACCCTGTCTCACCTGTCTCCCTCCCCCTGGCCCGGCCACTCCCTTAAGCCCTAAGCCCTCAGGACAATGAGATTCAGATCAGCATCAAACAATCTTGGGAACAAAGCCTCCGGTCTGGCGACCAAAGAGACAGTTGCGTCAAACTAGAGACAACACCCAGGCCTCAGGTGGGTTTCACAGCTCCAGGCCCAAAGGCAGCACAGCCGGACCAAGTAACCTCAGAGCTGGTACAGGGAGCAGAGGCAAAGACCAAGGACTCCCCAATGCCGACCAATCAGTGGAGACCATGACCCTGACCCAAGCTCAGGAATATTCTATTGAGATCCTCCCCTTACACTCCTGACTTTAGAAAACAGATAAAAGCCCCTAAGACAAAGGACCCAGGGCACGTATGTGTGCGCGCACTCAAGTGCACGCGCTCTCTCCTCTCTCTCTCTCTCTCACGCCCATGCCCTCTTTCTTCAGGCATGCAGCCTTACTTTCTCTGAAGCTCTGAGGGTTCCCTGAGACGTGCAAACTGGGGAGCAGTGGGAGGAGCCCTGTCTCAGGTTAACCTCCTGAACCTGTCTCCAAGATCCTTTCCTTCACCACTGTAACTTGTTTCCTGAGCCCACGAGGCCCGGCTGGCTCACTTTTTCTGCCTCTGTGACATCCTTTCCAAAAGGCCTAGGCAACCTCTGAGCAGTGTGCCTGAATCTTCTCTGTGAGTGTGCCTGTGAGTGTGCCTGCGCTTTGAACGCTACGTAAACTGCCTCTTGCACTACAGTCCTTGGTCTGAGTTCTTTCTTTGCTGAACTCAAGGACCGAAAGCCGATGTTGCCAGGAATAATCACCACACGTGACCGCATTTACACATCTTCCTAAATAATTCAATATAAATATTCATGAAATATAAATGACTCTATATTAAGGGATCATTACAAAATGTTCATGGGATCAGTACAGAGTTTAAAAACTATAAGAAAGACAAAATTCTACAAATACTTTGTTAATCACAAAAAAACGATATTCCAAGTAGGTTTCTATTTACACTTAGTGCACATTATAAAACACAAAGATAAAACAAGATGAGAATGAGAAACCACGGAAGTACCACCAATAGAAGAACGCCTTTCAGACTATTTTGGATTTCAGAAAAGTCCAGTAACACACACTGAGTCTTTATGGGGAGGGCGGGGGTGGGAAGCGAACAGTAAAAGATAAGGGGAATCTGAGTTCTCTTTAAAATCATGCAAAGGAAAGTACAGAAAACCATTATTCCACATCAAATTCCGGCCATTCAACTCATTATCTTTCCTATCTTTCCTAGCAACTGCTAGGCAAATTCAAAACCTCATAAAAAACCAGATTCTTAAAATAATTCCCTGGAGTTAAACTAAAAAAAAAAAAAAGAAGAAGAAAAACCCAGTGGGACATAAATACTTAGCGGTTACACTGGGTGTATTACTTCCTCATTTGCATCTCACTACAAAGAACGGAGTGAGGCAGATTCCAGGCCCTGAAAGAGTAGCTGCAACCCCTTCACAATTCGACTCTGACCTCGTTTGGAACTCTAAATCTGACAGCCAAGTGTCTCGAAAACAAGACAAAGGGCCCAAAACAGAGATGTTTATGCTAAGCCCAAGCCCACTCACCAGAGGCTTCATTACAATTTCAGCTCTCCCAGAAGTGGAATGGTGGACCCGTCAATCAGGAATCACCCAACAGCCCGAGCGAGGCCAGCTTGCTGCCTGACGGACCCTAGCCATCCCCGAAGGGACGGTGGCCTTGCGTCACCAACCCGCCATTTTGCCTAGCGCGTCTTCCTTGCCCGGCTCCCTTCTTCGTATGGAAAGTCCTTCATTTTTCACAGTCCTTGGGACCCCTTTCCATCGGCCAGGTTGGGTGGTGCCCGATTCGTGAACCCTTAAATGAGGCCAGTAAGATCTTTACAAGTCACTCAGTTGAATTTTATTTTTAAACACAACACATTCACTTAAACTTGACGTAACCAAACAAGTGTTTCAAGAGCTGCTAGGCACTCACCAAGATTTGCTATCACCCAAAATGAGGGTGGTTTCTGACACATCTAAAAATACACATAATGCTTCCTCTTGTCTCATTTCGAGCAAAATAGACAAATGAATTGTCATTACAAATAAATTTACCTAATTTCTAAAGCATTCCGTAATTTTAAAAAGTTTTAGTAACAACCAAATCAAACTAGAGGATGACATTTTAGATTCCTTTTTCCCCCCACAAGATCTAGAAGGCAGGTTTAGGGAACAGCAAAAAAGTGTGAACTAGTTTTCATCCAAAAGTTCATTTATCTCAAGTTCTTTCTGTAGGGCTGGTGAGCCCACCCAGAACATTTCCCTCTCCAGTGGGCACTCAGGCCCCCGCAGCGGGTCACGTATGACAATCCGCAGTGGCAGACATGGTGGAAATGCTGCAGTTGATACCCGATGAGCTTGTCCTGGCCGGGCAGAGCGTCGCCCTGACGCACCAAGGTTGCGGGTTTGATCCTTGGTCAGGACACATATGAGAATCAACCAGTGAAGGCACGAATAAGCGGAACAATAAGAACAGCAAATCAATGTCTCCCTCTCTCAAATCAACAAATTAACAAGATTTTTAAACAATCTATTTGATGGTTTATGAAATGTATCTCAATTTTAAAAAGCCAACAGCATTTACTAAATGTCTGTAATACGCATGAGGGATGCTTCAAATTTGTAATATAACAACATAATAATGACTAATGTATACAGAAAATTCTTTTATAATAACAACACACTTTAGTAAGCATTCGCTGTGTCCTAAACACAGAATCTCATTTAATCTTCATGAAAAGGCCATGAGCTAGGTACTATAATTATCCATTTTGTGGTACCCCAAGGGTGGAGAAGTTCAGTGACTTGTTTCAATTCTCACTAGAAGCAGAGCTGACAGCATTCAGAAACAGCTACGTCTGGCTCCAAAGTGCACAGCCCGTCGCCGGAGCATGGCAGAGGAAGAAGGCACACACACACTGAGAATCCGCAAGTGCCCGCCACTCCAGCTTGTGAAATACTGACACCGCCTCCACAGGGACACGGCTTAGAGACTGCAAGAAACTGTGTCTGTCAAGGAACCGGGGCTGGGACGGAACGAAGACTCCCTGCAGCAGGGAGCATCTCCACGGAGAAGCTGGGCTGGGCCGGGTTGGGACAGGCAAAGGGAAACAGTTCCCAGGGAAAGCGAACTGAGCGGGGCCGGACTGGTGAGCTGCTGTCGGGTGCAGTGGGAGATCAGGTTCCCAGGGGAGATCTGCATCAGCCCCTGGTAGGTTTCCAGTGCCAGGCCAACGAATTGGGACTCCACTGCGTGTAGGCCAGGGGCAGCCACTGAAGACTCAGGGTTTCTGCGTCTCCAGCCTCCGGCTCTGCCTGCAGACAAAGGACGACGGTGTGAGAGGCAACGCGTGTGCCCAGCGTGCAGCACAGCCTGGCCTCGTACCTGACTCTGCCACATGCCAGCTGCCTCACACCCTCCGTTTTCTCGTCCATAACAGGGGAACATGAAAACACTGCTGCTACTATGAGGAATAATAAGATCACGTGTGTAAAAGCCCTCACTAAGGTGCCCGGTTCTAGGAAGTGTTGGATTAATGTTACCACTGTAATTATCAATACCGATGAAAACTACGTCTGAAGGGTCAGGATCAGGTGCCAGGAATCGGGCGAAGCTGCAACAGCAGTCTTCGGGACCGGACTGGTGGGGGCGGGCGGCGTTCTCAGTGTGCAAGGACAGGTCAAGGCCTTCCTTCGCTGCTGCTCCGGCCAAAGCACACACACCCAGGAGGGAGAAACAGGAGGGATCACGACTCCGAACCTCGACCAGTTTTCCCCGAGCAATGAAATCCCTCCAGAGCTCTGCTTTTATCTCGGAGCAATTGGGTGATTTACACGAGTGTTCCCAACAGAAATCATTGAGACAGGTTCGAGGAGGGACCAGCTTAACAATGTGTGTGTGTAGGAGGGGATCTCCCCCAGTTCAGCTACCCTCTCCAGTTTCCTGCGGACAATGCAAACAGTTTAATCAACTACCTCTTATTAAACTGAGCCATTGTGACAAGAGCACGGAACAAGGAGAGCACTTGTTGTATCACGATCCTCATCTGCGGTAACCTGAGCAACCAACACAGCCACTACGTGCTATCATGTGAAATTCATAATCCTTCTTTATAATTGTACTATAATAAGGTTTTCCACCATTTATTTGTATTTTAGAGTCCAAAAAAATATCTGCCGCAATGGCTAACAGCAGTAGCTTATCTAGAAGCTTAGAACTGACTAATAAAACTGTAATCCACTGCATTTCAAAGATATCAGCTGAGCTGAAGTCAGGGTGAAGGGGAAGGAGGGGAAAAGTAACACACTTAACATCTACTGTGCTGGAGTGGAAGTTTAACTACATTATCTCTTTTGGTTTTTACAATACTATGCAGCTAGTTTTATCAGCCCCATTTTACAGAAGAGGAAAGCACTGCCCTAGCAGAGCATTTTAGTAATTTAAGGTGGTATCACTAGCTGTGAATCAGAGCCATAACTAAAACTGAAATATGTGATTACCAAAGCTCTGGGGTTTCCCCCCCACCTACAACAGGTGCATTATAAGATGACTGCTAGAGAAAAGAAAGTAAAGTGAACTCAGAGATCCTGAAATAGAAGCTTTTAAATTTCTAAAGCTAAACTCTGTACTTCTCTTCTTATTATACTGCGTATACCCTTATATACTTAAACTATGAGCTAACACTTCATGCTGCATCTAGCAGTATTATTGACAAGGCATTTGCAAACATAATGAAAAAGAAGGCAAACTGGTGGTGAGTGCAGTGCACATATTTGTAATCTGCTATAACGGGGAGTATCTGGATGGAGGAGGCAACCTTCCTCGAATTATCTGCAATGGTGGCTTCCTCGGTGTTAAAAACTGGCCTTTTATTTACTTTAAGAGCAATAGTGAATTGCTTAATTGGCCAATAGTCACATAATAGAAAGGGCATCATTTTTAAACAGTGGCCACGGTGGCAGCAGTTGGCATTGCCCGGAGCAGTCTACTCCCACCCATTTCAGTGGGAATTCATTGTTTATGTTCAATTTAAAATATTATCCCCCAAACTGGTCACTCCAGGTCTAAAACTGGTCATAAAGTATCACCATAGAGGATCTCTCTCCAATACCACAAAGTTCATAAAAACAGCTAAAATCCTTATGCTTTGATTGCTCTTCAAATTAAGCATGAACTTAAGAAATAACGTTACTGCCTAGTAGCTCCCCATGGGTAAGTCACAAATTCTAACATGATGACCATATTCAGACCTAAGGACGTACACCTTCTATAATACACCTTTCTTACCGAAAATGTCCACAGGGATCTAAGAAAACTTTCAAACGGCCAGGTGAAAGAGGCCTGCCTGCCAGTCAGCCAACGACACGTGAAGAATGAAGGCAAAACAGGCAGTTCTCTGTCAATTTCTAGAATCGCTAGTTACTCATTCCTTGTTATCTTGTCTCAATAATCCTGTATTAAAATCTTCAATATGGTTCTCAAAGATAAATTTTAAATGTTCAAAACTGCTAACCAGCTATTGTTTCACATTCTTACTTATTTACTTGGCGTGCACTTGTGGGGAACTTCAAGCATGAAATGTAACATGAGATTATGATTTGTAATACTAAAATGACCAACATCTCCTCATTATTAAAATGCTGGTATAGGGAGCAAACATTCATTTTCTACTTTTCTTTTGGCTAGTCCAGTAATTAAATGCCATAAAACAAACCAAGAGGAGAAAAACAAATGTAACTGTGTGCATACAGGGGCCACATGGATAAGGACTGAAGGGCAAGCTGGGCAGCTGCGCTAAGAAATGGGATGACCCACTGGAGCTTCAAGGGAAGGAGGTACCGTATTTTGCCGCATATAATGCGCATCCATGGTTTAGTACTACCCATGTATGCACGGAGCAGCAAGCAACTTCACAGGCAGTGTGTCGTGAACCCTGGGCGTTTGAACAGGCACGGTGAAGAAAATAGGTCTGAGCTCAGATGGCGACAAAGTTCTGTACATCAGAGTAGGCACACTAGAACCTGTGACAGTGGTCATGCCAAAACGAGGTGACGGGGCTGAGAGGACACTGCAGCACATATGGCACCATTTCCCACCCCCCAAAGCCCTCAGAAGCTCTGATAACTCTTCTCATAGACTTCTGGTCAACAGCCCCAAATCAAAATCTTTACAGGTAAATAGCAACCATTTCAATGTAATCTTGAAGGCTCCCCCTCACCTAAAACTCTGATCTATTTCTTCTACAGAAAATAGCTTCTTGGCATTAAAAAAGCGACATTGAAGGATTGCGTATTCAGTGAATTAGAAAACATTTCTCTACCCAGCACATGCCACTGACAGGGTATCCTGCTGGAAAAAATAACTAAAGCAAGTAATGGACATGGAGCACTGTGACCACGAGGATGATGGGAGAAAAGGCATTCACGTCAAACACGCTGTCTTTTCCTTCTTATTGAACTTATTGGGGTGACATTGGTTAATGCAACCATACAGGTTTCAAGTGTACAACTCAACTGGACATCATCCACACACCGCACAGTGCACCCACCGCCCAAAGCAGTCTCTTTCTGCCCCCAGTTGTTCCGTCTCTGCCCGGCCTCCCCCAACCCCTTCCCTCTGGCTATCACCGTACTGTCGTGTGTGTCTGTGGGGTTATACATACATGTTTTCCTGCTTAATTCCTTCACCTCCTTTCACCCAGCCCCCCAAACCCCTCCCCTCTGAGAACTGTCAGTCTGTTGCATGTGTCCAGGCCTGTTCATCAGTTTACTTTGTTTATTAGAAAATATACTGTTTTTTGTTTTGATGTGGTGTGGTTTTTTGCTATAGACAGCCCATATATGAATTTTAAAAATGCAGAAATTAGAATAAACTCAAAGTGAAACAACTTCTTCTTGGTTTTAATGGTCAATAAAGAAATATATAAATTTAAAATAAATAAGTCCTTCAAGCTGCTACTAGATATAGGCTTATTAGTTATGTTTGCAGTTGCTAAGCAACATTCTCTTCTGTAGGGCTAAAGCACATGAAATTAGCAGGTTTTCAGAAAAAGATAAATTGGAAGTAAAATTGCGGAATAGCATTTAAAAAGCAAAACAGGAAAAGCATTAACTTGCTAATCAGGCTGTGAGAGGTTCAGTGACTTGCAGTGGCGGTTGGAGATGTCGCCTTCCGCTTGCACCAAGGGAGGCGGCACTTTGGGACACCGGTACCTCAGCAGTGACCGTTAGGCCAGCCTCTGCACCTGACGACCTGTTCTGGACACCTCGGGCTAAACCAGGTCAGGGCAGTCCAATCACCGAGAGTGACAGCGATCTCTGTCAGTCTCCTTCCTCCAACAGTCACTTTCCCCAAACATCTAGTTTCAGGGTGTGTCACTGACTTTGTTAGTATTTCGGTTTTTTTACTTAGTGAAACATGAACTTAGTAAAGCCACCTAAACTCCCTGCCCAAGCCTGCATCTCTCCCCTCCCTCATTTTATGTTCCAAGTTGTGTAAATGGTGTAGGGCTGCAACTGCCAATCCCTCATTTACACAGTCAGTTCTTCCCCGGGTTTTCTCCTTTAAAAAATTTTAAAAATTTATTTTTAAAGAGAGAGGAAGGGAGGGAGAAAGAGAGGGAAAGAAACCTGGCTAGGCGCTTCTCGTATGCACCCTGATCACGGGCCAAACCCGCAACCCAGCCACGTGCCCTGACTGGGAACTGAACCTGTGACTTTTCGCTTTGCAGGGCGATGCTCAACTAATTGAGCCACACAGGCCAGGGCCTCCCTGAGTTGTCTTAAAGTGCACACTGACCAAAGCCTGACACAGAGGCTAGTGAGGGGCCACTTTAATAGCTGAGCCCACGAGAGAGACCTGGAAGCGTGGGGGTATCCTCAGGAGAAGAGTGTGTGTGTCAGTTCTGCACCCAAAACACTGCAAACTAGGCAGCCGCTTGTTTTATTCTAGAACAACAGTGCTGGACCAAATGGTTCAATTCTGGATTCACAGCCCATGACTCCACTCTGGATCACTATGTGAGCACAACTGTTACCTGTGAAGCGACCCCTCAATCGCCACACCTGCTCGGTGCAGACACGACACCAGCCGGCGGGATCCTCTCGGTGCCTCCTCTGTTTGTTTTCCCACCCTGGTGACAGGGCCTCAAACCCAGCTCAAGAATCCACTGCGAAAATCTAATTGTCCGAAGGAGGGCAGAAGGCCACGAATAAGCATGTAGTTTGTAATGATATGCGAGGCCAAGATGTGAGTTTTAATGCCCTTCCTTTGGGTTTCAAGGCCGACCAGAATTAAACCTGAGCAGACACTCCAATTCTAGAACTCTTATGCTGAGTCACGGAGTCACAAGTAGAAAAGTCCCAGTTGGTACTATTTACATTTGGGGATGAGCAATTTTACCGCTGTGGGGAGCTGTCCTATGAATTTGCAGATGTTTGCACCATCGCCAGACTGCACACCAGACACCAGTAGTGCCCATCCCCCAAGGCTGGGACAAGCCAAAGTTTTCCAGACACTGCCAAATGCCCCTGGGGGCAAACCGCCCTATGCCAAAGACCATGCATATAGAGTGAATTAAAATTATGAGGAGGTTTTTTTTTAAAAAAAAATCCCAAATTGACCTTTAAGCATGAGACTTTTAAAAAATAATTTCTATGTTTTCAGATTTTAATGATGTTGCCTCAGATCCTACTGAAAATGATCAACACATGAGTCATTGATTAATATCTGTGGACTTTTTTTTTTACTTGGACAAGGTCTTTGCTTCATAGATTACAACCAGAATATTAAAATATCCTTTATGTTTTAGCTTTATTGATGGATAACTGACAAAAATTATACTTATTTAAGGAGCACAACTTGATGTTTTGGTATTAAATATTTTTTTCTTAAATATATTTATTTATTGTTAGAGAGAGGGGAAGGGAAGGAGAAAGGGTGGGAGAGAAATATCAATGTGTGGTTGCCTCTCATGTGTCCCCTTACTGGGGACCTGGCCCGCAACCCAGGCATGTGCCCTGACTGGGAATCAAACTGGTGACCCTTTGCTTCACAGGCCCATGCTCATTCCACTGAGCTACACCAGTCAGGGCTGGTATTAAATATTCTTAAAATTAGAAAATCACAAATAAGTTACTGGCAAAAAACCTGTGGTGTCCCACTGTCATAGGTATTGTTGACGTATCAGTATCGATTATTTATGTGTTGGAATACATATTATTTGACGCCATCAATCAGTTTTATAAAGCAGTATCCATGACTTTGAAAGACAGGAGGGTCCCAAAGGGTTTTCAGATGCTCATGTTTCTGAAGGGAATCAGAATATGCTGCCTAAACTATGCCACTTGGGCGCAGGATTATTTTGGACGAAGACAACTGAGAAGAAGCAGACTCTGCAGGAGCCCTCTGCCCTCTCCTATCTGCCTGAAAGCAGGGCACAAACTTCCCTTTCGTAAAGGCAATTTCCAATTGTAAAGGGGCCTCCTCTACAGCCCCTGTCTAGCAGCATTTGGGGTCCATTCCACAGTTGCCTTCCCACACTGACCCTGCAGTCCCACGCCCCTTCTCCTCTCAGTCCCCTTTCAGCAGTTCACTACCCTCTGTTAAAATGGTATATAAGTTCCCAGGTCTAACTGCCTTTTTTGGGTTTTCACTCTCATTCTGTGAAGTCTCCGTCCATGTAAAAATATTAAATTAGTTTTTTAAAAGTAGTTTCTACTGTTAATCTGCTCTTTTGTCAGTTTAATTCACAGGTCCCCAGAAACCAAATGTGGAGGGTGAAGTCATCCCCTCTACACTTCTACCCCATGATTTACTGGGAAACTTGTCAAAAGATGACAATTATATATTTATTCATAAGTACATAACACCATGGGTTCACAGAGTGTTAGCATGGGCCTTAAAGATTATTATCTAGTCCCTGATTTACTGATGAAAAGAATAAAGCCTAGGGTATAGGCAGCTGAAAAAGCAAAAACAAATTACATTTTTTTAAAAAGGAGGGGAAACTGAAACAGAGAAAGTGGCATACAAGGAAAAAGAAACAAAGCCAAGAGAAGAAGCGCAACCCCCCGAGGGGGCGTTGGGGGTGGGGGGCAGGCCAGCGCCTGGAGATTTCAGACCTCAGCCCTGGGGCCCAGCGGGAGAGCAAGAAGCAGGAAGGAAGTGGCCCAGCTGGGCTCTGCCGCACAGGCCAACAAAGGGGGGCCACGGCCGGAGGATCGATCCATCAGCAAAAATAGGTCTGACAACCATCCAAATACTAAAGGCGGTCGATGCAACCTCACTTTTCCAAGTCACGCTTCAGTAACATTCGAGCACACATACAGTTACAGTGTTCCCAATACAGCGAGCAGAACGCTAAGCATTGGGCACCAGAGTGAGAAACTCACGGAGCCGGAACTTCTGCCGATCGGCTGTCCGTAGAAAGAACGTGAAAGAAATTTCCACACGTAATGAAAATAATTGTGTTATTCCCTCATTCCCCACAAAAACACAAATCCCTTATAGCCTAGTCTGTTTTTAAAAGTCTCTCATTTGAGTCTTTCTTTTCACTGCTTTTAACAGTCCCTCTTTCTTAAGAGCCTATAGCTTCTGGCCTAACGGGTACAGGAAACAAGGGGAGTGGAATGCTTACTTGAAGATTCTGCGACACTGTGTGAAGTACAGCACCAGGAACACAGTCAGTAACATCGTGGCAACTACGTGTGGTGCCAGGTGGGAGCTGAGAATGCCAGGGGGCCACTATGTAAAGTCCACAACTGTCCAATCACCACATGGCACACCTAAAACGAGTGCAAAAGCTATGCCACACACCTAAAATGAATGCAAAAGCTACGCTGCACACCTAAAACGAATGCAGAATCCTGTTGATTGTAAACCAGTTGAAAAACCAAATTTAAAAGAGGAGAGTCTACAACGCTGCAGGTGGAACGCAGACTCACGCGGTGTAAGGGGTGCGCAGGGCACCTGGGGTCCTCTACCTCAGCTGCTTACGTCCAAGGCCTCACACAGAGCTGCTCAGTGAGCGAGTCTGGATGGAAGCGGCCCTCCTGACTCTTAACCCAGAGCCCTGATGGAAGCCCAGGCCTGTGTTGCTCTTGGTCTGCATAAAGGACAGGCATTCCCAGTCTTCCAAAGCACAGCGATACTCCTAGGTCTAAATAAGGTGGAAACAAGCTTCCCCCAGTGCCTTTTGGACGGGGGAAGCGCCAGGCCTGGACGGGGCCCTCAGAGCGGTCATGGTGCAGACCTGCCACAGACTCCCAAAGCGGAAACGACTAGTGTCTGCTACTGAAACACACGAGCTGGGCTCCATGGTAATTTGACGTCCCACATTATATAAAACTGGGCTTTCCTCAAAATGTGATTTTAGGTAACTTATTCTCTTTGTTGAGACTATCAGACCTTCAAAAGTTGGGGTAGAAGAAGAGGGGACATAAAAAAAAGCATTTACAGTGAATATTGCAGTCAGAATTTTTAATAGGCAAGAAGTTTTATTTCAAATTCACTGGTGGAATCTATAAATACACCATTCATTTCCTGGTTGCTTCGGCCATTAAGGTCTAATTCACTTCCTGAGCTGAAACTAGCTAATGGAAAACTATTTAGAATAGTAATCATCTAGTGAGATAGGCATTTGGCATCTGTTCATCCAAAACATATTCTTGGTCATAATTCCCTTCTGTAATTTACAGTTTTCTAAAGGAATCATCTCACTTTTTACAATGAAAGGTCTTTGCTAGTACAATATGGTAAGGTTCCCCCTTCTCAACCTCCTAATGTTTAATAAAAAAACCGAATTTACTTACTACCTTCCCTCCAGAGGAACCATAGGTCCAGCATGACAAACAGACTAACTGAAGAAGAAAACAATGCAAGTGTCCATCTCACTCGCTGACCCACTGGCCAAAGACTTTGACAGGGATGTTTTGGTTTCAAGGTGTCTATTCAGAGATAAGCAATCTCCTGACGTGTTTTCTACCTCTCCCAAAAGTGTCTGCTATGAGAAATCCCACAACATCTATTATTGGATGTACAAAGAAACGGTATTCTTCGGTGTTGATCTGGTGACTTTTATACCGCAGTGTGTAAACTTAATCATGCATGAATGTTAAACTAGGCAGGGAAGTGAGAGGCACCGAGGTCTTCATCAAGTCTGCTCTGCATGAGGGCACGGTGAGCAGGTGGGAATACGGACCGGCAGGAGTGGAAAGCCTGGCAGGGAATCCTGGCCCCAAGGGCAGGAGGAGAAGGGTCATCTTACAGGAGAACGGAGGGGTTAGACCCTCCAGCTCCTCCCACACCTCAAGCACATCAAATCCCCTTACTCCATGCACAAACACCCAGACATCCCAAGTCACTCGAATTGCCTGGTCACATATGACAGCAAGTGTGTACACGAGAAAGGACAAAACAGCCGAGAATGAGACTAGGTCCTTGGTATCACCCTGAAAGAAAATGAACGTTTTTTAACATGATGCTGGCTGCTGAAAAAGTAGAATCATAGAATATTGGTGATTTAAAGCAATAGCAGGTTATTATTTTTTTCATGGGAAGTTCAGCTAACAAGTGGGTGGTGCTGGGGGGATTCTGAACGACATTGTCATTTACAACTCCGACTGATAGAGACCACCTTCAACAAGTGGTCTCTAAGGTCGCTTTGGAGTGCAGTACCCAGGTGGCATAGGAGATACAGGGCACGGAAGCAACATGGGAAAACAGCCAAACTAAATGGAGAAATGTGCATCACTTTTACTCTCATTCCCCTGCCAGACTCAGTCATATGACTGTACCTAACTGCAAAGGAGGCTGGGAGACCTAGCCCAGCTGTGACAGAAGGAAAAAAGAACAACAGGTTTGGTGAATAATGAACCGATCTCTGCCAGAGTCTTTCCCAGAATATTATACTTTATCTGCAAATGCACTCACCTCCTGCATCCCAGTGATGTAAATTTAAATGAGGTCTGTCCAGAAAAAGTCCAGCCATTGTTAACATAACGAGAACGGTTTGCACGACATTGATGTAACCTGGCAGCCAAGGAGAGTGGACTGGAATGTGCATGTGTGAACGATGACAACTTCACTATTACTAGTCAGTGGGGGTAGCAGGCACAATTGAGTGAGCATGTGTACTGTGTGGCTGTTGTATTCAAAATGACTGAACAACTAGAGCAATGAATCTGCATCAAATTTTTTTTAAATATTTTATTTATTTATTTGTCTTTAGAGGGGAAGGGAAGGAGAGAGGAAGAGAAACATCAATGTATGGCTGCCTCTCATGTATCCCCTGCTGGGAACTGGCCTGCAACCCAGGCATGTGCCCTGACTGGGAATCGAACCGCGATTGTCTGGTTCACANGTGCATGTGTGAACGATGACAACTTCACTATTACTAGTCAGTGGGGGTAGCAGGCACAATTGAGTGAGCATGTGTACTGTGTGGCCATTGTATTCAAAATGACTGAACAACTAGAGCAATGAATCTGCATCAAATTTTTTTTAAATATTTGATTTATTTATTTGTCTTTAGAGGGGAAGGGAAGGAGAGAGGAAGAGAAACATCAATGTATGGCTGCCTCTCATGTATTCCCTGCTGGGAACTGGCCTGCAACCCAGGCATGTGCCCTGACTGGGAATCGAACCGCGATTGTCTGGTTCACAGGCCTGTGCTCAATCCACTGAGCTACACCAGCCAGGGCTGCATCAAATTTTTTGTTAAGCTTGAACATTCCTCCATGGAAGATGGGGATGATTCAGAAGGCTGCATATGGGCACCTGGTGACTGGCAGCTTCATCACAACCATGTGCCCACTCATGCATCATGTCTCATGCACAGCTTTTTGGCAAAATATCAAATCACCCAGGTGACTTAGCCCTCCTACAGTCCAGATTGGGCATCCTGTAAACTTCTGGCTTTTCCCCAAACTAAATCACCTTTGAAAGGGAAAGATTTCAGACTGTCGAAGAGATTCAGGAAAATATGACGGGACAGCTGATGGCAATTGGGAGAACTGTGTGAGGTCCCAGGTGCCTACTTTGAAGGGGACTGAGGCATTGTTGTCCTACATGCAATGTTTCTTGTACCGTCTACGTTCATCAATAAATGCCTCTGTTTTCCATATAACATGGCTGGATACCTTCTGGATAGACCTCGTACTTATTCCAGTAAATTATACTACTTAACAGATTTCCCTCCCAGTGAAATTTACTATAAAATGGATATAGCCTGTAAAAAGTACATTTTCACTATCATTATACACAGCTTTGTTCAAAGATGACTTCAACTACATAAAACTATTTTTATGCCTCTTTAGTTTTATTTTGTTTACTTCTACCTTTAGAGTAGCTATTTTTCTTTTTTTTCAATCTATTGTTTTTCATAGAAGTCAGACAATCTTTTGAAAACACTTTAAAAGACTTACACTGTACTTAGGATAAAATAAAAAATCCTAAGCAAGACCTGGAAGTGTCCACAAGAATCTCTGATCCCAGCTTCCTCTCCAACCTCATTTACCAGTACTAACTCTGCTCACTCTGTACCAGCTGGTCAGCTCCTTGAAAAGGTCAACGGCCTTTCTGCCTAAGGGCCTTCCCACTTAGTATTTCCTCTGTCCAGAGGGTTTTTGTATTTCTCTTTTTACCGTGACCTATATTTTCCCCTAAAAGAACATACCTGATGGATGTGACTCCCATTCACTTGAGCGCCAAGGCCAAGAAGTGCAATCAATGGCTATGGAGGAGACGGGCTTCCCCCGGGCCCCCCACGGGCAGAGTGGCGGCTACAGGCCCTGGCTTTGGCTCCTGCACAAGGCCTGTTAAAGCCCAAGGTCTGGGCTGTAGGTCTTGAGGACTGGCAAGTGCCCAAAGAACAAATACAGTTTTAGAATTCACTTGTATCTCAAGATTCAGCTTTTCACGCAATTTCTGGCTTCTAAAAATTTCCCCACCAACTCGGTCATACGTTTAAAAATAGTCTAAAATGACTTGATCGAGAACTACTAGATGTTCCACACCAGAAGGGTTTGTAGTTTTGCCAGAAACAGACCTCCTGCCGCACGCTTCCCCGGTCTCTTATGCATCCCAGGGCTCTGCCTGGGCAGTTTGCTCCGTACTTGTTCCACAACTTGAATGCACTCCTTACTCTTTTCTCTATCGTAGCCCACTTTTCTCCCCTTTGTGACCCTGACTGCAACTTTGGATGACACACAATTTCTGCGTCACCTGTCCCTCTGTCATCTGTAAGCTCCGGGAGGACAGGGAACTTCCCTGCTGCGACTGTCACTGAATAAAGCGCCCGGCACAGTGCTAGGACACCACGAACCCTAACTACTCATTAAATGAAAGGAAGACTGGATGAAATTTAACGGGACCACAGGGAGTCAGCGTAGTTTTAAACCCTGTAAGAGACCAATAAATACTGGCGACGTTCAACAGTTTAAGTACTGACTGCCTTCAAAAACGATGTGGTATGGCGTAAGATTAGCACAAAAAATAGTGCCCAGAAGAGCAGAGGTACAGCACAGACTCTGGAGCCAGGCGGCCTGGGTCCGGTTGCAGCTCCGTGACTTACCGGCTGGGGGGCCTGTTAGAGACTCGAGCGTGCTGTACCTGCTTTCTGACCTGTGAAATCGGGTCAACACAAGTTTGTTGTGATGTCAACCACGATAGCCAGGCCAGGCACCCAGGGAAGCAGGACAGCACTGCGGTCGTGGCTGTTGCCACTGCAAAGTCAACGTTAGCCAGTGTTGCCTTCGAATGGCAAGGGCGAGTGGCACAGATCAGAAGGGAAACATCAGAAGGTGGACAAGCTGCAGAAGTGTCAGCAAGAGGCAGGAGCACACAGACACTCCCCGGGAGGGGCAGGCAGGAGCAGGCTCGGGGGTGCAGGTCGCCAGCACCAGCCTATACTGATGGCGCACATGGTGGTCAGGGAGGAGGGACTGCGAGAGAGCCTGGACGGCCTGCCATCTCCTGCAAACGCCCGGAGCCACAGTTCACTCGACCCTTCACCCACTCTCTGGGGGGAGGACGTCTTTGGATCTGATTTCAGGCTCGTCCCCTGGAAATCGCTGGGAGCATCCGCCACGCAGGCAAGGGTACGTCGTGTGCCTGTTGACAGCAGCGAGCGAGCGGGCATCAGAGGCAGTTCGGTCCAGGGTAACAGTCTTCCTGACAAACGCACTATGCCCTCTACTCATGGATCCTGTTTTTCAAAAGACAACATGCTAGATGCT
Organism: Sturnira hondurensis; assembly: GCF_014824575.4. Lineage (NCBI taxonomy): Eukaryota > Metazoa > Chordata > Mammalia > Chiroptera > Phyllostomidae > Sturnira > Sturnira hondurensis. The sequence goes on along the minus strand of NW_028094846.1, from coordinate 6,259,117 downwards.
TCCCATTTCCTTTGTTCCTTTTTAACATTGAGACTGTATTTACACAATCACTTCCAGTGCGCTCATTCCCCACCCCCGAGCCTAGATCCATCCACAGTAAAGTCATCAGAGTTGGGATCCTGTGACACCGCACTGACTACGTGTCTGATTATTTTATAGCAAATAATGTTTTACCCTTTGTTAGGAGACGCAAATCTAGTTCTTTTTAGTCGCCCTGAGATCCCCTACCCACGGCCTCATGAAAAGTTTCTATTAGGATGAGTTTAACTGCATCACCTACATTAAGGCTCTACAGTCACACACATTGGGGTAAAATGCCCAGAGCTGAGCGCGAGATGAGCGAGGTCGGGAGCCATAAAGCTGAGGCTGGTGTGCCAGGCCAACGGCTCCGGAGGAAGAGTGAGGAGGAACCTAAAGAAGATAAAAACTGAAGCCAGAGGGCCTGGCTGGCCCGAGGTGGCTGTCACAGTCCAGCCCAGCAGTGTGAGGGGTCTGGGTCCATGACTTCCAGGCTCAGAGAGATTCTGCTACGTCAGACCATTTTCCTGAAATATTTTGCCTTGTAAGGCTAGTGTCTGCAATCTGACCTCTTAAACAACAGCCATCCTAAAATTTGGTGAAATATTTTAGAATAAAAGGTTTCATGTAAATGATTTCAGAAAATAAATGAAGTCCTTCCATCCCATATAGTATTCAAATTATGCTATTGCTTAAGATACTTTTCCTGTTATACTGAAATACAGACTTTCGTCTATCAATGAGCAGCCCGCTGAGATGGAACTTACTTGCACAATTCACTGGCTCTCTTTCAGAAAAGGAGGGGGGTCAGTGGGGGCGGGGTCATGTCATATAAGATGCGACACAATACAAAGGTGGGACTATCAGGAAGTTAATGCAAGAAGACCTTACCAGAACAGGGTACATAAATAAGGTAAATTAGAACTTTTAACAAGCTAATATGCATGCCAGCGGAAATTCCTTGCCAGCCAAGGGGGCTGATGCAGTGGAGGGTAAAGTTGTGAAGAACAGGGTCTTTTTATATAATCTAGGAGTTCAGGAGAAAGTGGGAGGAAGCAGGAGCCCAGACAAACGTCAGGCACTGCCCTGCGTTAGCAGGTCCCGGAGATTCAGCTCTGGTTGCCAGCAAGGCTCTTTCAGAGAAGAATCCTTTCAGGGAAACTGGTGTTCTGTTGACTGTGATGAGAAAGGCACGGTCATGGGCGGAACTGCGTGTCCCCCAAATTTGTCCCCCAAATTCGTAAGCCCTAATTCCCAGCACCTCGGAATATGACTGTATCTGGAGACAGGGTCTTTAAAGAGGTACTTAAATTAAAACGGGGTCATAGGGGTGGGTCCTAATCCCATATGGCCAGTGTCCTTTAAAGAGCAGACTAGGACAGTGACACACAGAGGGAAGGCAGTGAGGAGGCACTGTCTGCAAGACAAGGCGTTCTCAGAGGAAACCAAACCTGTGGACACTTGGTCTTGAACGTGCAGTCCACGGAATTGTGAGAAAGTAAGTGTCTGCTGTTCAAGCCACACGGTCAGTGGCATTTGATGACAGCCCAGCAAACTAACACAGACACGGAACAGGGCAGACACGAGGCCCGGAAAGGAAAGTGCTATTAGGAACCAACTTGGTGAGAAACTCCCGTGTGCGGTAAGAGCTGGGAGGAAGAACAGCGACCCTAAGGGTGAGGGACAGCAGAGGGTGACGGAGTAGCTGGAAAAGAGTGGAACGATGCACGGGAAACGATGCATAGTGTGCTGAACCTGTGCCAAAGGAAGGAACACAAGTGTCCCCCAGCCTAAACTGCGAACAGAACACTGGGTTTTACCGCCTCTTCATGGAGTTTGTTCCCAAGATCGTCTCCATCATAATAATAATACCACCAGCACCAAGAATTTGAAGGACACTATGTGAACTATATGTTAAGGTAGAAAGTGGTCCTACAGATTTGGGTAGGAAGTGGTCCAGGCAGGGAAAGGGAAAATTCTAGACATTCTAGATGAAAGCCACAGCTCCCTCCCATAGGTGGTAGCCACAGAAAGTCTCCAAGCTAGACGAATGGACCGTGAAAGAGGGCGGCCTATTCCATCACAGTTCTCAGCTACCGCAGGGAATACAGCTGCCTGCTCAGCAGTTTGTTTGCCTTTAAGTGGAGCTTCAGAAATGTGATGAACAGCAGTTGGAGATATGTGAGTAACAAAAATGTTCAGTTTGGGGGGGTTGCCATTCTCATTTACGTGTGTTGCCACCATTTCAAAAGAAAAGAATTTTTCTCAAGGGAAAAGGTGGGAGGAGAGACAAAAGGCAACAGTAAAGTGCCTAACTTCTCCAGAGTGTTGAAGAGACTCCATCATTTGGCAGCTGTATGCTTCACGGTCCACGATGAGTTGGAGAAACAGCATCGTGAACAACTCAGTAAACACAATCTAATCACAGTCTACACTCCCTGGAGTAGAGACACTGGTGCCTGCATCAGCTGTGGAGGAGTGTCTGCAATACCAACCCCCAGGTTCCAACGGCCCGGCCTTCCTAACCGAACCTATCCTAAAAACCCAAGACATTCACATTTATTTTTATCACTATCTAAAACAGTTACATTATTTCCAGTAAGCAGCAACAAGGGCAGAGAGAAACATCATCTTGTCCAAATTAGATCCCCAAACACAACTGGTGAAGCTACACTTTAACTACAATCTTTAAATGAATTCAAACAGTTAAAAAAAAATCAAGGAACTATGGATTACATAACTAGTTGCGGGAAAAATATTTATTACTACTGTTTTCAAACAGTGAAGGCGAGTTTGGACTTTATTCTCCACACAGACACACATGAATCCGACTAACTGGATGAGAGGTAATTGGCAAAACACAGCAGAAAGGTACATGAAATATGGGCAGTCGATTTGAGAGCACAATCATCAGTCTCGCAAAGAGCTCAGGAAACTGCTGAGAGCGGATTCATCGCAGGGGACACGCTTCGAGTTTGAGGGTCGAGGAACCACGCGCTAGAATGGCACCCTGCAGTGTTTTTTGTTAACTACCTGGGAAGCTTAGAGGACCCACTACGAGCACAGAGAGCAGGTAAGGGCATAATGCTTTACTCCTGTGATTTATTCTCTCTTTTTCCAAAAAAGAGACACCCATATAAAAACCAATTTTTATGTTTATTTATTTCATTTTTCTTTGGGGTAAAAAAAATTTAATGATTGATGGTTTCCCAGCCTGTCCAGCATCTGCACGCCCCCACCTGCTCCCACAGCGCATGGCTTGTTAAAGGCAAGATCAGACTGTACCCATCTGGGGGGAACAAATGGCCATTTGGGGAACCAAAACCAGTGCCCCCAAATGTGAGGCACACCGAGGATTACGAATGTTAATGAAAATCTCCAAGGAAAAAAGACAAATGTTTGGATATAGAAACTACCTCACTATCAATGTGTTAACTATCGCATACCCTATAACAGAATCAACATTTCCCCAGCAGATGGTGACACTTTAAACCCACGGAACACAGGTAATGCCATTCAAAGTGCACCCCGTCCTGGGGCGCAGCAGGGCACACATTTTAGACACGGGGAGCTGACAGAAGTTTCGGTGTGGCTTCATTGCTAATTCCAAGAGGAGCTCTATTTGGGAGATTACGTTCTCATGCACACACAGCAACGCAAAGAAATTAGAGGAAATTACTTTTAATAGAGCTGTTCTTTATTGTTTCGCTCAAGTGTGAAAGTTACCTTCAAACACTTAAGTTTGAATCCACGGCTGCAGACATGAATCTCTGGGTAGCCAAACTGCCCCTGTGCCATTACTAACATGGTTGTGAGAGCGCAGTTGTATAACTCCACTCCGGGAGGTGGGGTCACTGCCTACCACTGCACACAGGGAAACGAGCTGCAGCAGAGCTTAGAGGTTTCGGGGGCAAGTGGGCACCGCGGGGCAGGAAGACCTGCTGTGCAGCCGCAGATGCCAGGGCAGGGCTTCGCTCACGGGCCTCCTCGGGACCCTGGCTCCTACCGCCTCTGACGTCCTCAGTGCACTTCGATGCAGTAACCTGGGCTGAAAAATGTGAGCCCAGGCCCGTGTCATCTTCCACCGTCACCCAACTGTCCTTAACATGGAAGCACTTTAGAGAAAAGATGCCCTTTTTCCTGGTGACCACCACCAGTCATCATTTAACACCCTCCTCCACCGTCTGGGGTCCAGCAGGCCTCGGCACCCCTCCCCTGCCCTCTTTTCCATCAGTTCCCATGTGTCTTCACTTTCTTTCTTCAGGTCAGACTCCATGATCCCTCAAGTCCCAGCTCCCTACCCTGTGGGGTGCTAGGCCACCACCCACCAGCGTCTGAGACCTGACTGCTAACGTCTGGAAACTGTGAGCCAGTTAGGTCACTGGTACCTTGAAACCGGCCACTGCAGGAGAATTCATACCGTGAACTTGGCAAAAGCTACCAATCAGGGACTTCCCTTGCCCTGCTCCCCCTCACTGCCCCCAGACCTGGGGTGTGAGGGCACCACTGCCCCAGCCCCACTGCCCTTCCTTTGCCTCGCGCTGGCAGCCCTCAGCTCTGAGTCAAAGTAACCGTCCGCTCCCTTCACGCATGCATGTGGGCTGCCGAGCGTTTCCAGAGAAACTTGCAAAACACTGTAGATTTTCGCCACTATGAATTCAGGATCTCCAGCAATTCTTCTGTGCTTTCCTAGTTCTTCCACTCTCTACCACGTCTGAAAGCTTTTCCATGTTCTTTAAACCTCTGACTCTACTATATTCCTTTCATTCTAGAATCTGTTTAATTGAAACCATGGGACGGAATATTCTCAGCTTTGTCCTCACAAATGGTACATTCCCTCCCTCCCCATCCGTTCCTCGTTCTCTCCCTCTTGCTGTAAGGGAAGAAAGGTCCATTCTTTCGAGTTTAATCCCGCACCTCCTCTCAATCGGTCTCTGCTGCCTTCCTCTTTCTCTACCGACTCTTCAGCTTTCCTCCTCCGGTGGCCCTCCCCTTCTCCTTTGGAGATGGAGTGGCCTGGGCCCTGGACACCAGCCCTCATCATTCTCTGAGCTAGGGTCGCAGTGGCCCCTCCCACTTTCTCAAAGGCACTTCCCTCCGTCCCACCTGACAGGGTCTGCACGTGCTGTTCCTTCAGTCAGGACCGCCTTGTAACTAAGGTCAGAAAGCTTTCCCTAAACCACCAAGTCAAAGTCAGGCTCCTTTGCTCTTCGCTCTCATATGTCCTTATATGCCTTCTCAGAGTTTATCTCACTTTATAACTGTGCGTTTATTAAGGTGATTATCTAATTGTCATTTCCCACACAACAGTATAAACTACGTAAGTTCAGAGAGCATATCTGCTTTTGCTCATCTTTGTTTCCCTGGGTTTAGCACAATGCCTGGCATACTCGAGTGCTCAGTGAAAAAATGGATTTATTGAGCTTTTTTAGCATTTAAAGAGTCATCCTTCCCATCCTCCAAAAATGCATTTCAACCTCACATCTACTGATCTTGCCTCTTGTACTTTCTATCTTGATGGCTGTCTCTTCCATCCCTCATCTTCTCCCCACAAGAACCTTCTTAGAAGAGATGTTACATTTTCCTTTCTCCATTTACTCGCCTCCCACACAACCCTTGAATCACTGGCTTTTACAATCCATCACTCCCCCAGAACCATTCTCAGTGTGGCCAGGAGGGACACCTTCATTGTGAACTGTTGCACAATGACCACTTTCCACTGCCCCATACCTCAGATGACGTCTAAGCACAACTGACACTTGTCAACTCCTTCCTTCTTGCAAACAAACGCCATTCCCTTGGTGTTCACACTAAGTGTTCGCACTTCCTACTCTTCTGGGCTCCTTCCTGCCTCCGAGTCTCATGCTTCTACTCCTCGGCCCATCTTCTCTGCGTTCCTGAACCTACCTGCAACCCTTCTCCCTGCTCTCTGAGAGTTCTTCCACGGAGTCAGTACTGACGACACCTAAACATCTACCTTCAGCTCGGACCTCATCCTCAGGAAGGGATCCCACCTGCCTACTTGATATTTCTATGTACTTGGACATGAATTTGTAGATACACACCACAAACTTCACATTGTTTGACATTAACTCATCGCCCACCCTTGTAACTTGGTCTTTGTTTGTTGTGCCTTTCAGCAGTGTGATCACTAGCAAGCTGCTTAAGCGGGACTCCCGACTGTCACTAACGGCTCCCTCTCCACACCCTGGTGCTCACGTCTCATCACTAAGACCTGCGACCTATGGATTCTCTCACTCGAATATCTCTGGAACCTGTCTGCATCTCTCCAGCCATAACAGATGCTCTGGTCCTTTCTCACCTGTATTACTGCAACTGTCCCTGAACTGGCCTGTCACCAATATCTAATCTTACCTCTTCCAAGCCACTCTCCACACAGCAGCCAGGGTGTCCTTTCTAAAACATAAATCTGCCTCCTATTTGAAACTCAGTCATGCTTCCCACTGCCCCTAGGATAAAATCCAAATTGCCGTGGATTACATGGCTCTGCCCCAGCTGTCCAGCTGCTACTTGCTCCCCTGAGCATCTATTGGCTCCCCTCATTCCCCATCTTCTAGTCATGACCTCTAGTTTAGGTCTTGGACAGCTCCATGTTTTCCCACCCCTGGGCCTCTGCATATTCTTTGCACGGAACAACCATCTCCCACTCCCCTCCCCCTCCTCCACACCCCTCGTCACTCCTGCCATCCTTGAGGTGCCACCTTAACTCTTATTTCCCCTGAGAAGGCCCCTTGCAGGGATCCTGGCAAACAGCGGGCACCCAATAAATGACCTTTCTTTCCTAATTCCCTTGTCTTAGTTTAATGCCAGGTTTTGCACTTTTGATTTTGCTCAAGCTATTTTACTAATAAAATACAAATGACGTAGGCTGATTTATATTTTAAAATATTCTGTTATACAGATCTAACAACAAAATATTTTGAGTATGTGATGAATTTTGCTACTAAAGAGGCCCATCATAAATATGGCATTTGCAACATTATCTGCCCCGCCTCAAAGAAAAATTTAAAGAGTAAGTTTACACATCCAAAAAACTAAGGTATATACAGATATTTTACTATTCTAGTTCCCCTTTTTATTTTTATCAGAGCAATGCCAGCTAAGTGATTTAGACTACAATTAAAAGAGTCAAAATTTTAATATTTCATCTTTTACCTACGTAGCACCTATTTGAACCATAAGTCGGCATGAAACACTGAATTTAACCATGTACAATATCTAATATCTGACATTTATGACCAACAAGAATGATAATTTCATCAATTCAACCTAATACAATATAAATAATGTCAAATAAAAATATACAGAAATAGGCAGTCACATCAGAATAATTATAAAGGTTATTTGTATATGCACTTGAATACAGGTATCCCATTATGAATTCTTACACTCTACAGAAACATAATTTATTTATTAACAAGTTTCAGATTGTCCCACAATACAAAGGCTATTATTATTATTCTGAGTTACAGAGTTCCCTTTAAGACTCCAATGAAAGCTATACATTGTCTCACTAGGAAAAACAAAATGCTGTCATGCTTATATAAAGAAATTCAAACTTCTACTCATTCAGAGTCCATGAAGCCAAGACCCAAGTGTAAGCTAAAACAATGGCAGGATTTGTACTCTGAGGCAATGACTGCACGATGACATTCAACAAAAGCTGACTCCCTGGGAAAGGGCTGGGTATTCACACATGAAGTATTAAGTAACCAAATGATGTTTCCAAAACAGCTGACAGGTCAACAGATTTTCTGATTTTAGCCTGGCTAAAACCACAGGAAGTGAGAGACAGAATAATTTGAAGCCCTGTTAGCTAAATTAGAAAAAATAAACACCAAAAGATATTCCTGACATTGATCTGATCCCACGTGGTCTATTAATACACCCTGTGGGTGCACTCAGAAGCAAACCACACACAGAGCTTGCAAGTTCATTGTCACTGGCAACTGTCACACACATTGTGAAGCCTGTCGGTTCACTGAAAACACTCATCACCTAGTCCCTTCAAGTTAGAGGAAGTGATTAATTTTGTTGGGTAATGAGAACACTCCATTTGAAGAAAAAACAACCGTAGACAAACAGTGACTTTAAAAATAATTAAAATTTGCAAGAGAACTTTTATTATTGTGACAGAAATGCTATCTTTAACCTGAAACAGGCTGTAGATAAGAAGTTGTGACTCTGCTTTCTTGCCTCCCCCTGCCTGAGGTCCGTGAACACAGGCTAACACGGAGCCTCAGCCTGAAATCCATCATACCCTAAACTTCCCAGGTGCCATGTGCGCTGCTGTGATGAGGGTGCACTGACTCACATCCTCGCCACACGCCCTCTGCCACTGCTCCGGGTGGCCTCATGCCCCACAGCCTCTAGTAGGTTGCACGGGATGGGACCTGGCTGGGGGAGGAGGTGCAAAGGATGGGATAGGCCTTAGGGTTTTTCAAAACTGCAAATCATTGTGAAACCGATTTAGTAGGCTGTGACTAGTTTTTTGGTTTGGGGATTTTTCTTGGCAGGAGGGAGAAGTTTAAAATGAAAGAGGATACAATACAGTAAAAGAGAAAAATCAGAGTGCATCATATATGATAAGGGTAAGTATCTCTTCAGATAACTATGTGTGTGTATGTGTGTGTGTGTGGGGGGGTCAAGGGCTTAATGAAAAAGGTATTTTAAAAGTGTAGGTCTTGGTTTAAAAATTGTGTTAAGTTTCAGGCTGGAGACCTACATTCCAGTCCCAGCATAACCCCGAACACTGTGCTCCCGCAATGTCCCCTCAAGTCTGCCTCACAGGCACAGGCTAGAAATCAAGGTCCCGCGCTACAAATCCAACACACAAAAATCTGCTCCATCTCCCTACACCAATAATGAACTACCTGAAAAGAAATTTAAAAATTTATAATTGCATTGAAAAGAACAAAATACCTTGGAGGTAAGAGATCTGTACACTGAAAACTGTAAGATAATGATGAAAAAACTTGAAGATATAAATAAATGGAAAGATATTGCGTGCTCATGGACTAAAATAATTAATATTATTAAAATGTCCATACTACCCAAACCAATCTACAGATTCAATGCAAACCCCATCAAAATCCCAAGGCCACTTTTACAGAAGCATCCATAAATGAACAATTCTAACATTTGTATGGAACCACAAAGACCCCAGAGAGCAAAAGCAATTACGAGAAAAAACAAAACTAGAGGCGTCATGCTCCCTGATGTCAAACTATATCACAAAACTACAGTAATTTAAACAGTATGGTACTCACATAAAACAGACTTATAGGTCAATCCCAGAAATAAACCCTTGCATATATGGTCAGTCAATGTATCACAACGGGGAAAAGACAGCCTCTTCGATAAATAATGTTGGGAAAACTGGACATCCACATGCAGAACAATGAAACTGGACCCCTACCTTATACCACACACAAAAGTTAACTCAAAATGTATTCAAGTTCGAATGTAAGACCTGAAACCATTATCCTGTAAGAAAATATAGGTGGTAAGCCTCTTGACACTGCTCTTGGCAATAACTAGATTTGACACCAAAAGCAAAGGTAACAAAAGCAAAAAGAAACAAATGGGACTATCCCCAACTAAAGCTTCGGCACAGCAAAGGAAACCATCAGCCAAAGGAAAAGAGCCTACTGAGTGGGCGAAATATCTGCAAGTCACATCTCCGATAAGGGGTTAATATCCAAACTATATACAAACTCATATAAGAACTCAATCGCAACAAAACAAAACAAAACACAAAAACCCAGGTACGTGAAAAGGTGCCCAGTATCACTTATTGCAGGGAAATACAAACCAAACCACACTAAGGTACCAACCCACACCTGCCAGTGTGGCTACTACCAAAAACACAGGTTGGCAGGGCCGTGAAGAAACGGCGATCTTGGAGCACTCCTGGTGAGACTAAGTTGGTCCAGCCACTCTGGGAAAGAGCCTGGAGGCCCCTCAGAAAATGAAAATTAGAACTACTATATGACTTAGCAATTCCACTTCCAGGTGTTTATCTGAAGAAATCAACAATGCTAACTCGAAAAGATACTCACTCCATAGTCACTGCAACATTATTTACAATGGCCAAGACAGGGAAGCAACCTCAGTGTCCGCTGATGAATGTACGAATAAAGAAAATGTGGTGCACACACAATGGAATGCTACTCGGCCGGAAAAGAGAATGCAATCCCGACCTTTCGATGACACGAATGGACCCTGAGGGTGTCATGCTCAGTGAAATAAGGCAGACCGAAAGAGACAAGTACCGTATCATCTCACTTGTATGTGGGATCTAAAAATAACAAACAAACCAAGTTCATGGATACAGAGAATAGATGGGTGGTGGCCTGAAGCTGGGTGTGATGGCTGGGCAAAATGGGTGAAGGGTGTGGAAAGGTACAAATTTCTAACTATAAAGTGGGTAAGTCACGGGGATGTCATACACAGCATGGTGACAAAGGTTAATCGTAGAATACCGCATATCTGAAAGTAGCTAGGAGAGAGAATCTTGAAAGTTCTCACCACAAGAAAACTATGTATGGTGACAGTTTTTAACTGGACTTATTGTGACAATCATTTTACAATATATAAACATATTGAATCATTATGTTGCATATATGAAACTAATAATGTTGTATCAATCATACCTTAATTAAAAAATGATGTCCTGGGGGCACTGTTGTAAATATCTGAGAAAAAGTCCTTCTCCTTAGATAATGAAAAAACAAACAAACCCCCCAAACAAAGGAGAATAACAACCCTGTTATTACTTTTAAAATACTTTTATCTATCCATTCACAGCCAGACAGACCAGGCTGGTTGCACTGCAGCCTCCCACTCCAGGAGCAGTCCATTTAGATCGTAGTTTGGACTTGAACTCTAACGTTTTCCTTTTCTGCATCTCTGAGATCCCACAGTTCTGTCTTAGCGATTATTACCATCACCCTCTGAGGGACTCCATTAAATACCTGGGGAAAATCTTGCCCTGTGAAGTTCATATTTTTGCATGGTCTTCCTAGGTTTTTCATTCTGAATGATTTTCCAATATTATAAGATTTCCCTTGAAAACATTAAACTTTCAACCTCAATTGTATCTCTTAACTCTGTACTCTTATTCTTAGAAATGAATGTTTTATTTTAATAGATTCCTACAGCAGTAGCCCATTTATAACACTTTTTTCTGACAGCTCTGGGACAATTATCTGGCTCAAGACTACCTGTCAGATTTCAGTCAAAATCGATCAAAGCCACAGGGCCCCCGGAGTGCACCTTCGAAGTCTGCACATAACTGTGGCTCGCATGTAGTCACTTGGCCCAGCCACACAGCACAGTCAGGCCAGAACGCTTTAAATCCCACATTTCAGGATCAAGACCTCAAAGGTCTACCTTTCTTAATACCTTTGGAAAATGATCTCTTTCAATATAGAGTTTATATGAAAAACAACAATTTTTTCAGTGATTTACTTTCAACATTGAATTGCACATATTAAGATTTAGAGAACACTTTAAAGTAAGTTGAAATCCAGTGCAGAAGTGTTACAACAGGGGTAAGGTGCTTAAATGCACTGTCAGAGTACACTAAGGAACAAGCTTGAACGAACTGATGGTGATTTTCTCTCCCATGTGCTCAGCCCGAAGGCTCTGGAATCCCCGTGGCTCCTCCTTTCCTCTTACACCCATGTAACACATACTGTGAATTAAGTTTCTTCAAAATTATAGCCCAGGTTCCAGCCGCCTGCACCTCTCCCCATTCCCCACCCCTGTTCCTATCACTCTCTACCGCCATTTCTCAACAGGCAGCACTGCAAAGCCCCATCTGAGGTCCGTCTCACTACTCCCACCCTCTGCCATCTGTTCTCAGCCCAGCAGGCACTGCGACCCTCTAAGCTCAGGCAGAGCACATTCCTCTTCCACTCCAGGCTCCTCTGGGGCTGCCCACTTCCCTCAAAGGAGCGCCCAAGTACTCACAATGGTTGACATTTCAACAGGCTCTGTATCTCCCTCTCCTGTTACTCTCATTTTCATTCACTTCGCTCCAGCTACACTGGCCTTGTAGCTGCTCCTCGAACCCACCAGGCGAGAGCGGCCCTCAGGGCCCTGGAACTCGCTGTTGCCTGGGCCAGGGTGCCCCTTCCCCAGACTTCCCCAGGAGGAGCCCAGCGCTGTTGCCTCGGCCAGGGTGCCCCTTCCCCAGACTTCCCCAGGAGAAGCCCAGTGCCTTCACCTGCTGGGGAAGCCTGCCCCACCTGACAGCAGCAGCAACCCCCCTTCCCCCCCTACCCCATCTCACTCATGTTCCCTACTTTTTCTTTCTTCAAAGCTATTTATCATCTTCTAATGGAGAAGTATAGTCCTCATTTACTCTGTCTTTTAATGTGTTTCCTTATGCAAAAATATAAGGTCCACAGGACCTGGGATCTTTGCTGTTTGTTCAGAAAAGAAATTTATATTAATGTCATGGTTAGGTAAGAAGATTCTCTAGTACATTCCATAGTTACAGAATTTACATCAGTAAATTGGTGCTAATTTTTTAAGAGTGATCTCTCACCTTGAAACCAAAACGTTCTGCATAGAGATTTCCATTTCAAATTATTTCATGCACTGTGTATAGTTTTATCAGACATACAATAAGGAGCAACAAGTCCAGTCATCTGGTCGGCATGGGATGCGAATGGGTAAGTCGAGACTCAAAGCCTCCCAAGTCCCTCACAGAAAGGAACCTAAACAGGCTTGTTTTACTTTGTCCTAAATCATTTAAAAACAGATGTCCAAAGCGAAATACTTCGTCTGTTGCTATGGAAACCACTATCACAGCAGCCCATTCGAGAGCCTAACCTGTACAATAAATGTTAGTCTTCCTGTTGTTACCATCCGAACCTGCCAACTACTAGAAGGTACAGCTACTATATATTGATCAGCCTGACAAGAAAGCCTGAGAGAAACTAGTTCACACACAACATTTCCTTCAACAGTCAAAACCCAGCGACATAAAGGGACTAGCTCTTACATAATTTGCCATGTTATTATGCATTCAAGTTCCACCTTTATTACATATAAATTTGTGCACCTTACCTTAATATTGCAGGCCTGCTCCATCAGTCTTCTTGCATTTTCCTCTGCTCTGTATCTCTTTGGAAGCTGAACTCTGAAGAACTTTAAAGCACCTTCAAAATCAGCCTGCAGAAGATCTTCCTTTGAGGTCTGCAAAACAATCACCCAGAATCGTCACCACATTTTAGCCTGACAAACACACTGATAAAAGAATTCCTAGTGTCTATAATGCATTTTTACAGCTAATATCTAGGCTAGTTCTAAAAAATTTGAGAAAGAGATTTACTGTAAGTTGAAATAAGTCACCATAAATCCTAGAAGCAATCTAAGAATTAATTAACAGGCTAACATATTTAATTTATACTACCTAAAGATTTAAATGGTGGATCCTGGCAAAGCTAACCAAGTTATAGCTCTGAGAAAAGAAAAATGCAAGGAAAGAAAAAAGATTTAACCCTGGGACTAATCTGTGGCTTTATGGGCATTTTAAAAATAGTGTTACAAAGCTGACTGAAGAAGACACAGACAATGCAATCAAAGCACATCGGAGTTACATAATAAACACCTAATTGAAGGATGGCTTTTTCAGCAGCTCAAGTGATGAAAAGAAGAATTTGATCACATACGTTAAAGAATGCTATGGTTGCCCTGACTGTCAATTCCCGACCAGGGCACATACCTGGGTTGCAGGTTTGGTCCCTGGTCGGGTGCGTATGACAGGCAACTGACCAATATTCCCCCTTCACATCAATGTTTCGCTCCCTCTTTGTTCTGCCCTTCCCCTCTCTCTAAAAATCAATAAATAAAATCTTTTTTTAAAAAAAAGAACGCTATGGTGACCAGAGGGAAGCAAGTTGGGAGGATGGTAAAGGGTAAAGGGGGCCAAATATACGGTGACAGAAGATTTGACTTTGGGTAGTGGGCACACAAGTGTAATATACAGATGATGTATCCTAGAAATGTACACTTGAAACCTATATAATCTTGTTAACCACTGTTGTCCCAATACATTTAATTCAAAATAAGCTCAGAATTGGTACGGCTCAGTGGATTGAGCACTGGCCTGAGAACCAAAGGTTCACCAGTTCAATTCCTAGTCAGGGCGTGTGCCTGGGTTGTGGGCCAGGTCCCCAGTAGGGGGCACTCAAGAGGCAACTACACATTGTTGTTTCTCTCTTTCTCCCTCTCTTCCCTGCCCCAAAAGTAAATAAATAAAATCTTTAACATAAAATAAAATTCTGTCAAATAAAAGAAATGGAGGAAGCCACTTAACTACTGAACTTCTCATGAAAACTGCTGTTTGCAAAATTTACTTCCTTAATAAATAACAGCTACTTATAAATATGTGCATGTACAGAAAAAAGACTAGAAGGAAATGAAATAAAATGCTTCTCTGGATAGCAAAATTATGGTTATATATATCTTTTATATTTTTTGTTATATTTTCTACAGATCTACAGGGAAGATTTTGTAATAAGAAAGACACTAAGAATTTTAATGAACAACTATAAGCAATTTTTGGCAAATATTGTGATACAAATTACACATGCAGACTCAATAACACAGAGGTAATCCAAAAAGAAAATGGATGCTTTAAGAGTCTGTACTGAATTATCCAAAACTTCAGCAATAAAATGAAAGAAAAAAAACCATGGTGGCTAGAAATCACAGAACTATGCACTAGTTCAAAATATTCCTTTATTAAATTCAGAAGTAAAGTTATTAACTGTAAAAACAGCACTGAAAGCATATAAGGAAGTTGGAGAGGTTTCTTCTCATAATAGGGTCTGCGTCCTTGCCATCAGCATGCTGGTCCTGGCCATTGTCATCTCTCAGGCAAGCCACTGCGGTAACCCCTAACTGGTCCCCATTTCCATTCATGCTCCCCACAATGCAGTCTCCCGAGAGCAGCTCCATGACACCCTTTCAGACCACCGTCATCCTTCTACGCAGAGCCCTCCGAGGGTTCTTCCTGTTCTCAGAATGAAACCCAAGTTTCTAACACTGCCCGCAGGTCCCTCCATAACCCCCCACTCCTCCTTCCCGGGTACCACTCTGCATCTGCTCTCACTACTAAGTAATTCATTCTGCTTTCGGAAGAATCAACGGAAACTGGAAAGGCTGTTCTTCAACTGGAGAATCTTCAAGTTTTTCTATATTGCCTTCAGAACAATAGTGAGGGAAGAGTAAAATAATGAAAATACGATAACCTTCCTGACATTATTCGTTAAGTAATGTCAGCCAGAAGATACGATAGACAAGAAATGGAAAAATCTGAATAAGCAAAGACATGTTTTCCTCCCTTGAAAAATAAAAGAAAGAACTCAACTCCACCAGCTTTTATATAAGAACTAGGAAGTGATAACTTTTGAAAATTAGTGGCTCCACTAACACTCAGACAGGGAACCTGTTCATTAACAACATCTTCCAGATTATAAAAAGGTAACTCAGACAGTTAAAAACATTCAAACAATTCCAACTTCGCTTTCCTTTCAGGTAGGCAGAGAGAGATACCCAGAGGCCAAAGGCAAGGCGGATGCTGCCCCACACGTCCCTCCCACCCATCCAGTCCAATGAGTGAAACAAACTGCCGGGCACACAAGTGATACCACACACACACCTGGTCTGTGAGCCCACCAAAGTCCCACTTCAGGCAGACCCAGGGTTTTCTTTACTTTTTTAAATCAACATATAGCCCTGGCTGGTGTGGCTCAGTGCTGGCCTGCAAACCAAAGGGTCACAGATTTGATTCCCAGTCTAGGGCACAAACCTGCGTTGCAGACCAGGTCCCCAGTAGGGGGCGCACAAGAGGCAACCACACATTGATGTTTTTCTCCCTCTCTTTCTCCCTTCCTTCCCCTCTCTAAAAATAAATAAATAAAATCTTTTAAAAATATGCATAAATCAACATTTTTAAGTGCAAATTAGATAGTGGATTTAGGACTCATTTTGATGTGTAATTGATTTTTATATTTGGGCTACATCAGAAGCCTACATGCAACTTCTACACCGGGTCTCTGACTTCTTTGAAGAGTTGTAGTCTCTCTCCAATGAGCTATCCTCGCAGCTGCTAGTGACAGAGGTGAAAATGGAGACATACTCTCTCCTCCGCTCCTTCGCTCCCTGCTTAACGGGAATGCTTTCAGACAGTCTACAGACTAAGAACAAACCAGGGTGTAATCTGGCGTCATGAGAAGTTTGACCAAACCTGAACCTCAAACGGCTACTAACGGGCCAGCTGAAGCATCGCCTGCGTCCATCCACCCTCCCTGGACTGACAGTCCTTGGGACTCACTGTGCACATGCCTGGGTGTCGTGTGAACACGCAGCCGCAGCTGAGATCTGTGAGTCGCGGTCTGAAAACGACTCCCACGTCACATAAGAGGCGAAGGCGGGACACTGCACATAAGGAGAGTGGAAGCCTTTGCTTTCTCCACATTTCACACACTCACAAGCATGTGGACTCTGGTAGGGCCGTCGCCGACACCGTTTTGAGTGCGCTTTCCCACTGAAAAACTCAGTGCAAGGGCACCACACCCTAAAGTGGTTTTTGTAAGGAGGCGTGCGGTGCAGATGGGGGGCTCCAGCCTCTCGGTTGCTCTAGTGCTTCCGTCCCGACCCGCCACGACTCCTGGGTGAGAGACCATTCTCTATGGGCCTCTGACGGGCCGCAAATTCTAGGTTCGATTATTCTAGGGACTCACTGGAAAAAGACCTCTAGGCACGATTCACTTTCTCATCCTCCCTGTTTTCACCACAAACGGCTTTTCTCCCTCTAGTTATACACAGTGTCTGACAGGGTGTGTGTGCGGCTGAGAAATGCTCTGGAGATCCGAGGGTCATCCCAAGGCACAGGCTGTAGAAGCCGGAAGCATGACTCAGCTGGTGTCTAAGTTACCTGCATCTTGTTTCCGTGTTTTGATTTCACCAACAAAACTTGGTGAGTCTCCCTACAGGTGTTAGGCTTTTGTTGGCATCTGTGGTGAAACACCTGCAGCTGATTTTCTAAAGGGAAGCCGTCCTTCAAAGGCGCACCTCTGGGAACAGGGAGCACACGCCGCAAGCGTGCTTGGTGCCCCGGCAGGCTGATGGCCCCTCTGGGAACCGGGGCCAATGCCTGAGCAAGGCTCCAGGCCCAAAGCTATGGAGCAACACTGTCCAGATCGGTCTCCTTCGATTCGATCAGCTCATTATGAAGTTAAGTTTTCTCATATGAAAAAATAACTACTGGGATCTTTAAGGTAAAAGTAGGTGTTTTTATGTGTTTTACTCACACATTTTCATGTTGAAAGCATGACACAAGACCTAAACTCCAGTGCTGGCCCCCTTGTCTGCTAATGGAAAGACCCAATATTGCAGGTGGCAGGATTCCTCACAAGACCGCCCTGGGCAGATCGGCCATGGACCCCGCACCATTGTCCAGTCTGCCCAGATGAGGCTGAACAACCCCACACCCCCCTGCAGACACACTAAACTTCGAGCAGTAGGTCACTGGACAGCTGGTCCCCATCCACAGCCAGGTCACTAACGAAAGGGCACGTGACTCGCCAACATGCAGAGTGTCACCCCAGCTCTATCGATAATCCCGTGAGCACAACACCGCATAACGCCACCAGAGATTTCCCAGTGGCCCTGTGGACAACTCGGCATACACTTTTCACATGTAACACGTGTGGCCCTATGACCTAGAGTCTGAATGTCAGGCCCCAAAACAACTCAAGGGATGTACTTCCTCAGATGCCTAACTGGGCAACCAAGCCAACTTCACTCAGTCCTGTTTAATCCACACACAGTCACATTTAAAACATGCCCGTACACTTATGGCCTCCCTGAGACCTGAAGCTCAAGAACCTGACTCCTGTGGACTTTATCGTTGATAATTTCAAACTAGAGGCAGCTCAAACTCTTCTCTGATGCAGATTTGCCCATGAGACACATCCTTAGTTCCCAGTTTCTGTTTCCCTCCCAACACTGAAGGTGCAAACGCCGAAGTACGGAAGCCCTAGCTTATCGGCAAGTTCCCTGTTCCAGCTCCTTGCGACACAAAGCTGAGTTGTCTTTACAAACGTATGAGGCCAAAACTGATCCCTCGAAGAGACACAGAGAATTTGTTGAAATATATTTTAGCACTTCTTAGTGTCAAAGCTCCTGAAATACACTTGTTATTTCACTTTAAAACTTCACTTAAAATTTTTTCACTGAAAAAAAACTTTCTAACAGAATCAAGAATCCTCACTTTTCTCCTTTATTAAGAAAAAAATGTGATTCAGGGAAACAAAATCTAAATGAGTACTTATGACCTCACCTGGGCATTAAAACACGTACTGAACTCTTTATTTCTTTCTTAAATATCAAATCCCAAATCTCGAAAATACGGCCTTTTCCCCCTATAACTGTATGCTAGTCACCATATGTAACGTCATCTTGAAATGATAAACAGACTTTCTTGAGGGTGACAGATCACTTATGTATGCAGCTGCCTAACATGTCTGCTATGATTACATGTGTATGCAAATACATGTGTGGAGACTGAATTAATAATGGTAAAGATAAGTGTAAACAGAGATGAACTACACTGGAGAGAAATAGGTGAGAAAAAAGAATTAAATTCAGTCAACTCAATGCTGTACTTTCGAAAAGACTCAAATGTGAGATAATCACAATGAGGAAATTGTCAGAAAGGCATTAAACTCCATTATATAAAACAGACAAAGCTAAATTATTCCAAATAACGGTATAGGACTACTGCAGACCAATTACACTACAGAACAGTTGCTAGGTACAGTTCTCAAACCACCGAAAAGCAGCCCTGCACCGGGGATTGTGGGTGTTTAATTTTAACCCTTGGTAGGAAGCGAGGAAGGGCGATTTTCCTCTTGTTGAGCAAATTATCAAAAAACAAGCCAGCCAGACTTCCCAGTAGCGGCACAAACCCAACAGTTTGAAGCTATTTCATAGGCACACAGCTTGAACATTCCAGGAGAGAAATCTGCAATTTCCTAAACAAGGGTTTTTAGGGGGTAAAATTCGCTATCCAAAAAAAAAAAATCAAATTGGCAAGCAAATGGGGAGGTCAGAAAGCAAACCACACACAGTCTAGATAAGTAGCAACGTGTGTTGTAAAGTTTAACCCTTTGGAGACACAAGAACAGAATGCTAGCACTTGAGAATTCTGCTTTATTGCTGAGCTGAGCCAGCCAGAAAAGCATTTTTGTGTGTGTGGCTGCCACAGAGATAATGCCACTAGTGTGGCCCCGGGCTCTGAGAAGACAGCCTCGGCTCCTCCAGCCAATTAGGAGTGGCGGGGACCAGGCTGGGGCAGGGCCCCTGGCCACAGCCACTGGCACTTCCTTCTTGGTTGAGCAAAAAAAGAGCAAAAAACAGAAGACTGCGAGCTCCTCCAGGACACAGGGATTCTCATGGAGGGTGGCAGACCCCCCCAAATGAAGTTCAATGAAAACAGTCTCACCGCCAGAAGCCGAGGCACAAACAGGCGATGCCCCATCCCCAGAAGTTCCAGCACGCGACACGCATACTCATTCACCAGCTTGGTCCTCTCGTCGTGCATGTCCTGGGACTTTCTGACGGGAGGCGCGAGCTTAGCAGCTGGGGCTGGGCAGGGCACCCCTTGTTCCATGAGCAGCAGGTAGGTATCCAGACTGAGGAGGCTGGGTCTCTCACCCACAATTTTAAGAGGTGCGGTGGGAGGGGAGCCTCGCTGAGGTCTCCCCAGGAGCACACGACAGGCCGGTCCGTGCTGGCAAATGCCAGCTAATGTCTCCACAGGAAAAGCATTTTGGTTAAATCAGCCAGGGTGCAAGAGCCCCAAAGTAGACTGGAGAATAAAATCAAATACTGATCTCAATGAAAAACGGCAAAAGCAATCAAATGCAAGAAAATGGCCAAGAGTGACGTAGGAGAGTTCAGATCCATGTGTCAAAACGTACAAGCTGCTCAGAAGGGTTTAGCGTGTGTGCATGCTGTGCGTGTGTGTGTCTGTGTGTGTGCAGACAGCAGCGGTAGCCAGGAAGCCAGGGCAGTTGTGAGGCTGTACGGAGAAAAAGGATGAGCTCATTGCAATCCCTGATTCGTGACAAGCAGCGCTGCTGCTGCTGCTGCTGCTGCTGCAGCCGCTGCCGCCGCCACCACCTCCACGGCTGCCTCTCGCTGTGAATCAGTAATGAGGGGGTAGGCGAGGCAGGGGAGGGAAGAGGAGGTCGGTGAATGAGCATGCAGAGCGTGTCTCGGGGGAGAATGCTGTAATAAGAAGCCAATGGCGAGCGACGGGCAGATGCGCTTCCCCTCCTGGTCCACCTTCAATCAGTGCTCGTCTGACAGCTTATGCTGTTGAATCCTAAGCCCACAGTCAGATGAACTCGCTTCTCCTAGCATGTGATGCTCACAGAGAAATCAGACAGCCTGACAGCTAAGAGGCTGACCTTTACCACTCTCGCTTTCTAACAACGACAACAGATAAAACCCTGATTTTATACTGCGTATTCCAAGTTGAAAGCTCTAATCCTTGTAAGGTCACTGAAATCTCAACTGAAGAGAGGTTCAGGGAAAAATGAGAGAGGATGGATGAAGAGCAAGGACTCAGCATCCAAGGAGTGACACACCCTCGTGCTGAAGTGTCTGTGCGACAATGACTTTTTGCAATGCGAGGGTGTGCAGAAGTACGTCAGCACTCTGGGAAGGCTGGCCACAGTTAGAAGGGCGTGTTTTACAAGCACACAGTATGATAAAACAAAAACCTACATTCTAATAATAACAGCATACATTTAAGGAACTACTAAAGTCAAGATTCTCCAAGTGAAAATAACTTTCTTAAGTCACAGACCCTGAAAGACGCTCAGGTAATAGTCCGAAACGTTGTTTTGATAGACTCCGGTCCCATTAACCCTTCCCTAGTAATAATGTAACTGGGAACTGCCCCTAGTTTAAAAACTGCGCAGTCTCAGAATTAAAGTGTTACATTAATTTACTAGACATAATCAATCAGTTGTAGCCAAATGAAGGCAAAAGGGGCAGATCCCTTCAGGGACAGCTCCTTAACCTCAGCCCGACAATTTACCACGTGGGTGCCAGCCCCGGTGTGGCAGTCTGCAGCCAGTCCCCCCAGACCAGGTGGTCTCTCCGGGATGGCGGCAGTAACTGGGCACCGAAAGAGCCCAAGCAACTCCCTCCCAACGCTTAGTTCCCCCAAAAGTTCCAGACCTCTGCAGGTAGCAAAATACAAACATTTACTATAAGATTTCCATGATCTTGGTTAGAAAAGTACACTAATTATGGAATTGGGCTAAAGGGAAATATTGCTTTCCTTAGCACAACACCGTTTGGTTTCTTTTTCTAAAACCTCAGGAAAACAAAAGTTTTCTTGGTAAATATTTAAAGTATTAATTAACAAAATATCTAATATAAGACATCTATATGTTGTTGTCAAGCCTTTATGTCTGCCTAAAAATTTTTTTAAAAATGATACAAAGCGGAGACTTTAATAGAAGCACGAGAATATTCTACACACAAAACCCCCAGACCTTCGGGAGCTGGAGGAGGTGACTGCCAGACTACCAGGGTGGGGGCTGGCTCGGCTGGAGTGCGGAGGCTCTCAGGAGGGGGGAAGAGGCTCTGGGCTGCTCACCCCCCCGCACACGCTCGCACATACACAGGGACAGGGGGAGCCCCCTTTCTACCTTGTTTGTCACACACTGAAGTTCGGCAGGAGATGTTGTGCAAAAAGACCACGGCTGCTCTGTGCGTATAACACGCGCCCGCCCTGGACGCATCCCATTGAAGGACAAGGGGACTGTTTGACTCACGGAGGAAGGAGGACTCCTCCCTGTACACTGACTCCTCTGTGCACAGGATTTCTTTCGGACTGCTCTTTTTAAAAAGAGGGGAGGCACTTTCACCCACCTGACCTGGTCTCAGGGAACCCTGGCAGAAGCATTTCTTTTTCTTCTGTGAACCAGAAACAAAAAACTTCTTGCCCCAAGGTTTCTGGTGAAAAGAAGCACAAATGAATCCATGGACTTTGGAACGGTACAGTTTGGCTGTAATGCTCACAGAAGAAGGAGTTTAAATGCTAGCAGTTAGCACGTGACAGTTTAACGAGCAAAACAAGTGACACTAAAACAGGCGCATGGACCAAACGCTGTGAGAGACACTACAAATGAGCGGTCGCGTCTTTGAGCCGCCCAGTCTCTCCACCACGCTTTCCTGAAAAAGCGCACCATCCTCGAGGAGTGAGGGGCAGGGGCAGCCTTGGGCCCCGAGTAGCCAGTCCCTGCTGGGGTGACAGCTGCCGTGGTTGGAAGGGAGACAGCACGGGTCCAGGGTGTCCCTACCCCAACTAGGCTGAGGAGCGAGGGCCGCACCAGGCCCTGCAGAAGGCACTGGGGATTGGAGCGAGAAGAGCCTGAGGAAGAGGAGGCCCAGCTGGCACTGTGGGAGATGGAGAAAAGGCAGCTGCTGACATGCAGGGGTGGATGCAGATTCTTCACGTGCTGGACCTGCCATTAAAGAGTGAGGATGAGGGGGAGGAGGGACTCCAGCACCGAGCAACCACAGCTCCATTCCCAGGGCCCAGAACACGCAGAGCTGGGGGACAGGGCGAAGGCTGGCACTAGCCTGCCACGAGCAGGCTCCTGCCTGGGCTGAGGTGGCAAATGCCCAGGGGGAAGGTGTTCCCAGTCTGGAAAGGACCACACTGAGAGCTGCCTCATCTCCCCGTGCTCCAGGACAGAGGCAGCAGCACACGGGATGCATCCGAGGTGCCACCTGCATCCGCATCTCCCACCTCCCTCTCCACTTCAAGGCCAAGCAGACTCCTCAGAGACCCACCGACTCGGCCGCACACGTGGGGACGTCTGCCCGAGCCCCGCGCACCTCAGCATGCACCGCTCTACAGAAAATAAGGCGCCCCACGCACGCGGAAGCCAAACAGAAGCATCATCCTTGCTTTCATAGTTTCCATGATTTTCCAAACCTGGTCCTAATTCCAAGTTGTCCTCTGAGAATAGGCTGCTGGTAAGTATCAGGTAGAACACATCTCTTGGAGCATCACTTGGTGAAAAGAAAGAAGTCATCCCGGAGTTCTCAGAGCCCCGGGAGAGTCCTTGTCTCAGCGAGCATTTCCCCTCTTTCACCAGCTCCCCGCACCATTCACTCACTGCTGATGAGGTTCAGCAATAAATGCAGCACACTTTTGAGAAAGAAAATGAGGCCCTGGCTGGTGTAGCTCAGTGGATTGAGCGCGGGCCTGCGAACCAGAGGGTCAAGGTTCGATTCCCAGTCAGGGCACATGCCTGGGTTGCAGGCCAGGTCCCAGCAGGGGATGCACAAGAGGTAACCACACATTGATATTTCTCTCCCTCTCTCCTTCCCTTCTCCTCTAAAGATAAATAAATAAAATCTTAAAAAAAAAAGAAAATTGGGAGGTTTGAAGGACTGCAAAAATGAAGTGAACAATAAGAAACTCTTCTGAGTTTACCAGTTAAAAACACATGCCGCCTCACATTTCTTTACACTAACACAAAGAAGATTCAAGAAAATTTTCTGTCCAGGAAGCTCAATGGCAAGTTGACGATAACCTGCAAAATGGGAATGAATCATATGCGAGGCAGAGAGAGAGGAAAGAGGGGGACCAGGCGGTGGCCCCGAAGCCACGACTAAAGCGGGGACTGCCGGCCAGGGGCCACGAGAATGTTTAAAACGTGCAGTCGCTGACTACGCAGACGGGACAGTGACCTCCTACCCAGTAGGCTGCCAAATAAAAAATGACAACAGCCAACACAACAGTAGCCAACTGGTGTAAATGAATTAAAATTATACCTATTCTTCTGTCAGACCAGCAAAAAATACATTTTTTGGTGTCCTGCAGAATTTTAGTACTTAGCTTACATGCGCCATGAGATGAAAAGGGTCAAAAACTGCTGGTCTAAAGGACCGAAGCCTCACTCTGGAGGGCGGAAGCAGGGGACAGGGTGCAGCCCCCATCAGAGCCCGGGCCTGAGCGCTCCCCCTGAGCCGCACCACCGTGGCACGGCCACTGGACATGGGCGAGGTGGGAACAGACTTCCAGTGTCAATGAAAAGCATGTTGGGCTTCATACATGGCACTGTGATGAAAACACTGAGTGCAAAGAAACATACTAAGTGTCCCTTCAGGGGTCACTCATCTCGCGGGAGCTGGCCAGGGAGGCTTCTGAACACGGGGATGAAGCAGGGTGTGCCGGGCACACAGAAGGAGGCTCACACTGTGTGTGACGACGCAGTCGTGCCTCTGCTGCCCACAGCAGATGCAGACAGAAGTGGGCTTCCCCGGGGGGATGGCCTGGACCCAAACCCAAGGGTGGTGGGGACTGAACCTGTCTCTCCGTGCAAAGCAGAGAACTGCTTAGCGCACCAGCTCTCAGTCACACTTACTTGCTGCGTGACCTGGGTGAGTTACGCAAACTCTCTGAGCCTCTGTTCATTCCCAGTGTCACCTATCCGGCCAGGCCGCTCTGAAAATTTAATAAACTGGTGCACATACAGGACTCTCTCATGGTGCCCGGCGCAGAGTGGGTTCTAGGTAACCAGTGATTTCCGTCCTCCCAGGAAGTTGCAAAGGAGGGGAGGACAAGGGTGAAATGTATTGTGTTCATTTGGGCTAGGGCTCAGAGAGACAGGACAGCCGAGCGCCACTGGAGTTCATGCTTCAGACTTAGCCACACCAATAATAAGTAGCAAAGGATCTATACTCTTTCTCAACTAGAAAAGGTGAGACTGCAAAACCTCATTCCCTAGCTATTTCTTTTTTGTCTGATAGTCTACTTTTTAAAAAGATGAACCCTGAAAATTGGGCAAGTTCCTAGGGTCCAACAAACAGGTCAGATGAAGATGGCTGAGTCATGTCAGCAGCGTGGTCCTGGGAATCCCACGCAACTCACACACTGCCAGTCAAGTCTTGATTCTGCTCAACGCTGCGCTACGTGCCGCTGTGCCCAGGTGGGGAAAGCCTGGCAGCTGCCGTGTCCAGCTCTGGGTGACGCACGCTGCTAAACAACCTTGCTCAGGTGAATGGCATGAAGACTGAGCACACAGGTATAGCACAGGGAAATGGGGCTCATTATTTTGTAGTTGGAGCTCATACACAGAAGGAGTCGAGTAAAAATAAATGAAAATACGTAATTAACTGACATCATGGAGGGCAGTCCAGGGAGCAAGTCTAGAGGAATTCAAAAAAGAAGAGATTCCTGAATGTTCTGACCTTTAGTGGGATTTAAGGTGCAATGATCTTAAAGGAGTGTTTGGTTTTGTCTTGTTTTGTTTTGACAGAAGAGAGAACTTCCCTCCAGCAAGAGTAATTTAATAACACTCAGAATGGTCACGGGAGCATCCCTGTCACCTTGTCACCTACCCTTGTGATCACATTCCAGTGTGACACCTTCATTAGGGCAAGAACTACTACAGTCTCTCTGAGACCTGGTCCTTCTGCCTCTGCTTCTATATCTCCTCTGACAATGAACTCCAAGGGCTGCCTGTCTTGTTACTGGACAGTTATGTTTGTTTAAAAAGAACTACTTATGGTAATCCAAAAATCTGAGACTTCTAGTTACTGGATTGGGTTATATATTTAATAACAACACAAAATAAGTCTATTTTTTATGTGACATTGATTAAAATATCTGAAGAGAGCCCTGCCTTGGCTGATGTTGACTCAGTGGACTGAGCACCAGCCTGCAAACCAAAGGGTGGCCGGTTCAACTCCCAGTCAGGGTACATGCCCGGGTTGCTGGCAAGGTCCCCAGTGGGGGGTGTGTGAGGGGAACCACACGTTGAAATTTCTCTCCCTCTCTTTCTCCCTCCCTTCCCCTCTCTCTAAAAATAAATAAATCTTTTTAAAAATCAAATATCTTAAGAATCTTAATTTCCTTTCTTTCTAAGACAGCCATCTCTGCTGCTAACTGGGCTCCCCATGAGCTGGTTTCTGTCCCATGCCACACTGTCCACAGTCCTGCCTGCTGTCCCAAGGACACACCTTTTTGGACAGTGTCCCTCCCAGGCACCACTCACACCAAAAAGGATGCTCTAGAGAGCACAACAGAGTCGGAACCAATGTGCTGATGTCAGACCCTGGAACACATCGGAGTCTGCAAGTTCATCCCACCGAGGGAAGGGCTGAGGCCGCAGGTGAGTCAGGGACTTGCTCACGGTCATGAAACCGGGCTGAGGCAGAGCCAGGAAGCCGAGACCCCGGGCCCACCTGGGCCCACCCAGGCCTGCCGGACGGTCATCTCACACCTGGGCCCACCCATCTCACACCTGTGACGGACAGTCAAGCACATGTGTCTCCTCCGTTTTTAACTGAGAAGCGCCTCTACTTCAAGCAAACAGCTGGGGAGGCCACAACCTGGCAGCTCAGACACACAATCTAGAGAAGAGCAGCTTCCTCAAAGCCAAGTTCACAGTGCGGGCTTGACCATGGAACGCTGTTCCTTTCCTCCGTCCTCTTCCCTGGGCGCTGTACCCTGGGCTCATCTTTGTTTCCAAACACAACATAAATGCTAGTGGCAGCCTGTTCTTTACTTTTAAGTTGGTAAGAAGCACAACATACAGAATTTAAACTAGTCCTTGATCCTCTCAAGCTAGCCGAGCATTTTACTTTTATTTTTGTGTGTGTGATGCCACTGCTGTTAAAATAACGAGGTGCTGTGCTCATCTCCAGGAGCTGTGAATTGGCTCCACCACCCCCCTCGACCCCGCCTCCAGTTCCCTGTCACCTCTGCCATCACGTGGAATGCTAGGTGAAGTTCAGCAGCTGTCTCCGTGAAAAGGAATACTTTCAGTGAGGTTATATGGGTCAGCCCATGTACAGCAAGTGAATGTTTCCCCGAAATGAATATGTCAAGATGGGGGCTCTCTCTCTCTCTCTTTTAATGGGCCGGTGTGTTCTGAAATATAGACTATAAGGAACTGCACAGCCACACCGTTCCCCTCCCCCACGCACTCACTCTTGGTTTCAAAGGGATGGAGAGAGCCTCAGAAGTAGCCACGTAGTGAGCGTGGGGGCGGTTCCCCTCCACCTTCACAGCAGGGGACCAGCTCCCTCCCCACGTGCCTTCCGAGTTCAGCACCTGCACATGTCAGCACTGCCACAGGCGGCCCTGCGGGAGGATGGGAACAAGGGACCATCCGTGTGTGCACGGGGCTTCACTGCCCGGTGGGCTCCTTCACCACCTCCTAGTCACTTTTTCCCAAGCAGAGCTTAACAAAGCAACTTACACACCACAAACTCCTGATACATATTTGTACCAATAACAATAGTTACCACTTATGTAGTGTTTACAAGGCCGGGGCACGAGGCTAAAACCTTAGCGCATGCATCACTGCATCTAATCTGAACAACGAATCATGCCCACTTCACACAGGAAGCACCTGAGTGTAGAAAAGCTAAGTGACTGGTCCAAGGTTATGCAGCCAGTAAGGGGAACCGCGACTGCAGTGTTTTCGACACCCGCACACCTGATNAGGCGGCCCTGCGGGAGGACGGGAACAAGGGACCATCCGTGTGTGCACGGGGCTTCCCTGCCCGGTGGGCTCCTTCACCACCTCCTAGTCACTTTTTCCCAAGCAGAGCTTAACAAAGCAACTTACACACCACAAACTCCTGATACATATTTGTACCAATAACAATAGTTACCACTTATGTAGTGTTTATAAGGCCGGGGCACGAGGCTAAAACCTTAGCGCATGCATCACTGCATCTAATCTGAACAACGAATCATGCCCATTTCACACAGGAAGCACCTGAGTGTAGAAAAGCTAAGTGACTGGCCCAAGGTTATGCAGCCAGTAAGGGCAACCGCGACTGCAGTGTTTTCGACACCCGCACACCTGATAGGCGAGTGCTTTAAATCTGGTGCGTGACTTACTGAACCAACGAAGGAGGCAGAGAGAAGATGGACCCAGAGGCAAATCACAAAAGGACCCCACTGCCACGTCACTACAAATATGCAGAGGGACCAGTGTGTCGTGGGTTCTAAGAGAAGCGACAGAAACAAAATCAAAGCAAAGCTTCACACTCCAAGACCAGTGTCTGTACCCTGGTGACCCGGGCCACACGCTTGTGTTTATTGCTACGGAATGCCCCGGTCAGGAGATGAGCGTCTCTCCCCCCGAGCTCCCAGTCCGTGTCTCTCTCCTGACTGGACACAGGCAGCCTCACGTGCAACTAACCTCGGTGCGTCCACAGTCACCGTGCTCCCCAGGGAAGCCCCTTCCCTACGTTTCCTCTCCTGGCTACCTGTGCCCTCGCCTACCCGCCTGCCCCAGCGGACACCTGCTGTCATCCCACAGGCCTCCGATGACCCCTCCAACCTCAGCCCATCACTCAAGTCTAGCTGATCTGACTTCCTCATCATCTCTCAAACTATTTCCATGCCCACCTCTTTTTTTTTAAAGCTCTTTAAAAAGTTGATTTGAAGAAGTGAGGGGAGAGAGGGGGAGAAAGAAATACCAATTTGTTGTTCCATTTACTTACCCATTCATTGGTTGATTCTTATATGGGCCCTGACCAGGGATCGAACCCTCAACCTTGGTGTATCTGGAAGATGCTCTAACCAACTGAGCTACCCAGCCAGGGCCCCTTTCTTTCCATTTGGGATCAATATGACACATTGGGACCTCCACCGTCTGCAATGCTCCAATTACTGGATGTTTCCTGAACACAATGGGCAACTGCCTGCTTCCTGTCTGTGTTCTTGTTTCTCCTTTTATGGAACCCTTTTCTGATTCACTTATCTTTTTCTAATCATCAAAACTCAACTGTGATAATATCTCCCACAGGAACCACCCCTCAACCGCAGGGCTGGGGGACACGGCCCTCCTGTTTGCTCCCTTCCCACCGTGCTGTCTCTCTCATATCACTTGCAGGCTTAGCCTTGAACGAGTCACCCTGAAATCGACGTGTAGGGCCTCTCTCTCCTGCTAAGGCGCCCAGAGACGGGGAGCATGAGTTACCCTTCTTTCTGTCCTAGAAGGCTGCCAGAGGCAGTCACTTCACACGCTGTGTTTGTTGACTGCAGAACTGCTTGGTGAAATGCTTCCATGTTCAAAATGGATAAAATACGATTACCCTGCACAGCGGGTAAATATTTCTCTGATTAGCGGTATTGGTGCTTTACAATTTCTGAGACTTTTAAACATTCTTCCCTCTTTCTGGATTGTTTCCCTCCATCCTTTTTCCTTCCAAAATTTTAACAATCCTTCAAAATGTCATGAAAGAACAAAAGCTCTCTGAGATATCAGAGAGACCTAGACTTAAAGCCTGGATTTCATGTCCGGGAGCTGCATGACTCCAGGAAAGTTAACCTCTCTAAGTCTCATTTTTTGCTAAGGAAATAAGGTTTAATCTTACAAAGTTGCTAATGCTAGTAAGGTCTGTGACACTCCTAGCTTGGGAAACTGGATGACAATAAAGATATTAACTAATAGGGCAAGCGCTAGGGACAGAAAAAGAAGAAGGATGCACGGAGTTGGCGAGGAGCGTGTGGCCCTCTGCTGGAGGTTCCACGGGCCCTGGGAAATGTGACCAGGGACCAAGGAGCGGGCTGAGAAATCACTGGTGGTCCAGGGAAGGAAAAGATGGGATTGACGCAGGTCCGCGAGGGACAACAGAAGAGCTGTGAGGAGACGTTCTCAAAGTACGCCTTGCTACTCTTCTTAATCGTCCCAGGCGCCATTTGCTAGTGAGCAGTGACTGCCCCACTAGGCAGCCAGTTCCTGAAGGGCAGGCTCCGCATCCGCTCAACTCACCACTATGTTCCCAGCACCCAGGCCTTGACCGAGCGAGGAAGGAGCTCAGGAAATAATGACCGAGTCGATGGGTGACTAAACCTCACATCATCCTCACCAATGCAGTGGCTTAAATTAATAGTACTGTGAGAACGCAAGTTCCTTGTGCAAATGTGCTGAGATGGGGTAGGAACAAAAATCTCACGTGTTCCTGTGGTGTGTCAGACATGGCACCACCCACTTCCACGCATGAGCGCATTTCATTTTTATTAGGTGTTCTAAATCATCGCTAAAAGATTTGCTCACGGTTTTTCAAAATCAGTTTGCTCCATCTCTCCACCATCCTTGATTTCTCCCTCTCCCTCAGCCTCCTAAATTCAATTTCCCTACACATCCTGTCAGCCCTATCTAAAAATGATCTTTAATTTGCCCTCTTTTCCATCTTTGCTATCTGCCACATTCTCCTGCCTGTCCCACTGAAATAACATCCGAACTGGTCTCTGTGTTTCTACTCTCACCTCTTTACAATTCACATTCCACACACCCGAATTCCCCAATCAGTGCCTTAAAACCACAAAGCAGATCGGGCTTCTTCCTGCGTAAAACTGACAGTCTTCCCATTACACTCGAGTGCCGCTTTTCTCCTTCCCACTCTCTCTGTGCCGCTGCTGACCTGACCCTGCCTGCATCTCCACCTACATCTCCTCCCTCTTCACAGCCCGCTCACTGTGCTCCAGCCACACTGGCCTCCTTTCTGCTTCTGCCTCGGGGACGTTGCACGTGCCGTTGCAGCTGACCACCACCTGGCTGGCTCCACTGTCTCACAGAACCCAAGGGCTACTTTGCTCGCAAAGGCCTTGACTTAACTCCTTATCCCAGGAAGGGCAGTAGCACCAGAGAGTCCCCTGTAGGAGTGTTTTCATGACATCTGTCACTACTTGACATTGTTTGCTTCTTTCCTCTGCATTATCACTCTTCCTAATTAGAAAACATCAGGGCAAGCGTCACAGGGGAGAGGAGATAGCGCTTTATCAACAAGTTATTAGAAAAAATACAAAGATAAAATAAGATTCTTGTCTCAGCTTCTTCCACTCATTCATTTTTCCTTTAAAAGCTTATTATTTTACAGGCCATTTTAATATCTCTTTTCTTTAGCCACCAGAAGTCAGCTAAAGTGACCCCCTGACATTTAAAGATTTAGGATTTATTCCTTCTGCTCTCCCGGAGAGACCTCGCAACATAGCAACTTGTGGGCTGCTGAGGAATGAATCTGGTTACTTGCTCCCAGGTGGCAGTTGGTGGGTAAGCGTAGCTTATGGTTGTTTTCATCTCTTACTATGTGTTCCGATGGCAAAGCAGTAGTTTTACCTCAATTTTATAAATAGAGTGAGTTAAAAATGATAGTTGTTTTAAAAAATTAGGAAGTTTAAGAGCATCTTAGAATATAAACTTCACGAACGCTGAGCTGCGTTTCCTCTCGGAACTGTCCACACACAGAGACCACATGCCGACCGGAGCGGCCGACCTGGGTGAATGCACGGCGCCACGACTGACACTGATGGCAACCCATAACCACCTCGAGGGCCTGCCGCAGAGTAAATGCAGAAACCCCTTTGGACGGCGAGGAGCTGAGTCACTGTGGGTTTTGCTGAAGAGAGAGGCTTCTATATTTAAAAGCAAAGATATGATAATAATTGGTTTTTAAAGTGTCCTGCAAGTTTTGGATAATATATGCTGTATAACTATCAACTACTTGAAGAAGGAGAAGAAAATTAAGAACGCAAAACAACCGGGAAGAGCCCTCAGACCCAGTGGGAACAGTGAGGAATAAGTAAACCCAGGGCAAAGGGGAGAAGAGGAAACAGTCACTTCTCCGGGTGCGCACTGCGAGCCCGGGGCTGTGCTTGGTTCCGGGTACAGTACAAAACTGGCACGTGACGGGCTCTCTATTGGCACTGGCAGTAGACTTTATGGTAGCAACAGGACACTCGGCTGGAACGGCTGTGGGCCTCACATGACCGTGTGTGATACTGTGCCCGGGAGGTGCAGCTGAGGCCAGATTACAATGAAATTGGAACGCCAGAGAATGGTGTACCCCAAACAACAGACAGGCACACGCAGCGAAGAGAGCACTTTGGGAAGAGTGATCTGCCAGCAGAGGAAAGGGCCAGGGGGCCTGAGAGAGGAAGAGACTGAAGGCAGACAAGTCACAAGCTCTTGCAGTCAGCCGAGTGTGAGAAAATGAGAGCCTGGACCAGGTGGTTGCCGTGGAAACAGAGCCATGCTGAACCTGAGAAGCATCGTGAAGGAAAAAACAGCTCTTGGCTCTCCGTGTAACTTTCTGAGTACACGTGGCTCATTATGTCCTCCTTTATGTAACCCACCGACACAGAAGGGCCAGAGACAACGCCCGTCACCAAGTCCAAGCCAGGGAGAGCACCCCACAGGCCCCCACTATAGGCAAGCATGGTGGCTCTGTCAGCACTGCTGACTTTGAAGCACCAAGTACGGTTACAAGGTCAATTGGTTTGGTCACTTTTTCTGAAAGTCTAACTATTAATGGAGTTTAAACCATAATATATTAGGCTGAGCCAAGCAGAAGCTGATGTGGTAGCCCCATTCACAAAGGCCCAGTGACACCTGGTTTAAGAGGAGGAGAAGGAGAAAGAAAAGTGGAGAAGAGCGATGACTTATTATTCACCATCCAGTGCATCCCTGATGGCACCTGAGAAACGCTGCTCAGCGGGCCCCTCCCTGCCCGCCCCCCGGGTGCCGCAGCCTTGGTGAAGGAGCCTTTCTCATTTCTCCTCTGGACTGTTCTCACAGTCTGACTAGTGCCCACGTTTATCACCAGTGTCCACACTTCAACTCTGTCTCTCTCCAAAACTGTCTTCTTAAAACACCATACCTGCCCTTGTAACTGTTTGAAGGTAAACTCTGGCCCTCAGGTTCAAAGGTCAGCACATGACCCTAACCATAAGACACCTTCTGCAATCTAGACCTCACCTACCTTTCCAGTGAACACATCTACTACCTTGACACCTCGCGGGCAGTGTTCTCACGGAGCTTCCCAAGCATGCGGTTTGGTGATGCTTCTGTTCCGAATATATGCTGTTCTCATTGCCCAAAATATCACTCCTTGTCTTGCTAATCTTTCAAGACTCATATGTCACCATCTCTTTCAAGCCATCCCTGTCACTACCTCCCTCCTCTGCCTTCACACACTGTGCCACCTGCTTGTGACTGTGCAGTGACAACTGTCCAACGGCAATTACCGGTACCCTGCCTGTCTCCTCCGTCTCTCTGTAGACCCCTGGGTGGACTACAACATACTCATCTCTGTGTCTTCCCCACCAACAGTTTCCAGTCACTGTGGCCACTGGTCATTTATGTAGATATTGAGTAAATGAATAAATGATGTTCCAATGAAGAAGTGAGTTACAAGAAGAATTAAAATACGGACTTAATTTTTTAAATGCACGCATTAAACTAGGGGAAGGTAAGTGTGCTTCTCTCTTACGTGCTATCTAAATTAGTACGAAGAGAAGTCCAAGTGAAAACAAGCACAGCGGGTATGAATTCCTAAAGGAGGGAGGGAAGCGCGGACACACAGTGAAAGAGCATGGAAGCTGAGAGAAAACCGATGGAACCCACTGTGAGTCAGCACCTACTCACTGTCAGTGGGCAGGCGCTTCCGAAACGAGGACCTCTGACTCGGGGCTGGGGGCTCTCGTCCTCACACGGGCCAGTGCCCTGGCAGTGGATCACCAGACCCACAGATTTCCCAGGGCAGACACGAACTGCAGTCCACGGTTATGACTTTAGTTTGGATCTCACTACGTAAAATATGTTGGGGTAGGAGAGTGTTCAATAAAACAGTATTTTCCACCTCACATGGGAACAAAGTGTATGTGTTAATGGAAGTAGTAACATGTTTGCCTATAAGTGAAATCAAATCATTAAAGTTTTCAAACAAAGAGTTATTTTTCAAAATAGATTTTATTTATTCATTTTTAGAGAGGGGAAGGGAGGGAGAAAGAAAGGGAGACAAACACTGATATGAGAGAAAAACATCGACTGGCTGCCTCCTCGTGCAAGCGCCCCAACCAGGGATCGAACCTACAATGCAGGCACTTGCCCTGACTAGGAATCGAACCAGCGGCCTTTCTGTTTGTGGAATAATGTCTGACAAACCGAGCCACACTGGTCAGGACACACACAGAGATTTCTGAACACCACCACCGTGCACCTGCACTAATATTAATGTCAAATCTACTTTTAAGAAAACACCTGACTGACAGGCTAGTCTGCCCAGGAAGGCAGGTGCTCAGAATTTCCCGTGACAGGACTAAAGTCAAACTGGAGAAAATGACACGGACGTCACTGTGGTGCGTGGAAGACACTCCTGCATGTCTCTGTACAAGTTATTACATTTAGGGAAGACAAAAACTCTAAGTAAATGGGTAAGATGTTTGAAATGGAATTAGCCAGGCTGGCTAAACAAACAAATCGGAGTTCCAATTTCCAGTTGTTTCACATTTACATAGCAGCGCAGCCTACACGAACATGCGTTTGAACTGCACTTATATGCAGATTTTTCTTCAATAAATATTATAAATGTATTTTCTCTTTCTTAAGATTTTCTCAGTAACTTTTCTTTTCTTTATTGTAAGTGCACAGTACATACTACATGCAGAAACACAAAAAGAGTGCTGACTGACTGCTCGCGTTGTCCATAAGGCCTCTTTAGTAAAGCTGTGGGGGGTCAAAAGCCACTTGCAGATTTTTGACAAGTTTTTAAAGCTGGACTCGAAAAATGTGTGGCTTTGGAAAGGCCGAAAGGTCATCATTCCCAGACAGAAAGCAGACACGTCCAAGGTGTGTGTGGCTAACCTTCCGCCCATTTCCAATGTAGCTGGAGCAGAGGTATGTGAGAAGGTTAGAAAGACCCACGGAAACAGGGGCAGGGGGCTTCCAGGGCTAGGGTAAGGATCTGGGCTCAATCTTCAATCTTTAGGAGTCGGTGAATTCCTATTAAATACAGGGGAAAAAAGAGATGGAAACAGTATCTGAAGCTGTACCACTAATCATTTTAATTGAGGGAACTTTTAATCAGGGCACGATTATTTAAATTTGAAAATTTAAATTCAGGAAACGTGGCACTTTTGTATTCAAAGGAAAAGAGTTTTCCGCATACATAATCTATGTGAAAGATCTATACTTATTATATGATTAACAAATATTAATCAAAAGAAGCAAAGGTGAATGTGATTTCCTTTTTCTCTAATATAAAAATTGAAAACAAAGCACAGATCTTTAGGAAAAAGTCAAAGCCACCTTAAATATTGCTCTAGTTGAGATGCAGTCTGCTGCAATACAACAAGTGGATAAGGATGGGTTAACCCTCTGGTCCTCCGCCACCCTGTGCATCACCCGGGGAACTAGGGATGCCTGCTGAACACGTGCCAATGCACTTGTCACTCTGGGGGATAAAAGCAAGCTTCAAACTGTCTTTAGAAACAAACAGTGTAACTGGAGAATGCAGGACATACATTTACATACGAAACATTTACACCGAACAACAGACAGTATGTTATCATCAAAGTGAACAATACGTTTTTGTAATTGCAGCAGGCACCCATGTCAGGCAGAAGGGGCCAGGAACCATCCCGTGAAGGAGGCAGCGTGTAAGCCAGAACACAGGGTGGTAGGAAGGCTCTGTGTAAACAGAGAAAAGGGGACAGGACATGTGACAGCAAGATGCTTTCAGGATACGGTGCTAGAGTTTAGCTCAAAGGCTTTCGCTGGGAGAACGAAAAGATGAACAAAGCGTAGTAACCAAGGATACGATGCGCACACGTGCAGATCACTGTCCTTGTAATGGGGCCTCCGAAAGTGTGCTGCACGGAAGATACCTTGTCCACATATGAATGACGCTAATGGAAAAGAAGTATCAGAGGCCTCTGCAGGTTTTCCACAGGGTGGCTGAAGACACAAAGGTGGAACTTGAACTAGGACAAGATTAGCGATAATTTGCTTTGGAAAATGAACTTATGCAACGCAAAAATGCGGGAGCCCCAAAGGCTATCTATTCATAAAAGCTGAGGAGGAAGAGGAACCCACCAAGTGGAGGGCAGAGAAGCAGGGGCCTGAGGAGCACAGAGCGAGGAAAGGACAGAGCAGCGCCACATGTGCAGTGCCCTTTCCCCCGATCGGGCTAATGAGAGAGCTAGGACTCTGGGGGAGACAAGCCGTGAAAGCTGTGTTCATACAGTCCGTCCGTTCTACTCCATCTGTCCTTATACTTGTGTGCTGTTGTTTCAGCAGTTTCTCTGTCTTAAGACACAAGATTAACTGACACTTCATTCAGTTGTTGGAATGTAGCACTGATGTGACCACCCTTCCACTTCCCTCAGTTATTAAAAATTCCAAGTTGCAAAATTAAAGGTATTATAAAAGTCGGTACTAATGAATAGACAGAGGGCTATTCAGGTAATCTCTCTCTTCTTGGATGAGTTTTGGTTGTTTGTGCTTTTCAAGGGCTTTACCCATTTCATCTAAGTTGTCGAATTTATTGTCCCAAAATTGTTCATAATATTCTCTCATTATCTCTGTTAATGTTTAGAATCTATAGTCATGCTTTCTTTCTCATTCCTGTTGTTGGTAATTAGTATCTTTCTACTTTTTTTCCTGGGCAGTCTGCTTTGGAGTCTTATTAGGTGCATGAACGTTTATCATCTTGGTATGTGTTTTACATTTGTTTGATGTATTTCTTCTTTTTCTGCTTCTTTAACACCGAATAGTTTTTTATGATTTTTGTGCATTTCCGTTGTTGGCTCACTGGCTACAACGCCTTGTTTTGTCATCAGAACGGATGCTGTGGGGTGGCTCAAACCCACACGGCCTCCCCGCCAGTGGCACGTCACACACCACGTGCGGCAGGAGCGCCTCGCAACGACAGGCCAGCACTGCTTCCTGCTGTGCTACTGGTGCCACATGGTTCTCTCTGCAAACATTATAAACCCCCAGTACATACTTCTATTTTCGCTTAAACAGTGAATTATGTTTTAGAGATATTTCAATGACAAAGAAGGTCATGTGCTCATCCGTATAGTTCCCACTTGCAGTGAGCTACATTCCTTCGTATAGAACGGATTCCTATTTCTATCAAGTACCATTTTTCCTTTCAGCCAATTTCCTTTAACGTTTTAGTAATTCATATCCGCTAGTGATGAATTCTTTCAAGTTTTAATACTTATAAAAGTATTTTCCTTTAGTTCTTAAAACTTTTTTTAAATCCTCACTGATGTCACGGAGAGAGGAAAGGGGAGAGAGAGACACCCATTGGCGGCCTCCACTTGTGCCCTCCCAGGGACCAAACCCACCACCTTTCTGGTGCACGGACGGCGCTCCAACCAGCTGTGCTGCCCAGCCGGGGCCTCTCTCACTCTCAAATGCGAGTTTCACTTTCGGGTGGGATTAGTACTTCAGAGATGTTGTCCCACTTACACTGTTTTATTACTTACACTGTTTGTAAAGAGAAATCTGGGGCAATACTTACCTTTGTTCTTTCATACAAGTTGTGTCTCTTTGGCTGCTTTGAAGATTTTCTCTTCACCACTAGTTTTGAGCGATTTGATGATGACACGCCTTCACACAGTTTTCCTCATGGGTCTTTTGCTTGGACTTCATTGAATTTTTAGATCTGTCCATTCACAGTTCTCATCAAATCGGAAGAACATCAGCATTATTTCTCCCCATTTTTCCCCTATCCTCCTTGCGTCTCCTCCTTTAGGACCCAATTACAAACCCAGGAAGCCTTTAGAAGTGTGTCACAACTCATTTCTTTCTTTCTGTTTTAAAACTCTTTTTTCTGTTTATATTTAATTTTGAGTAGTTTCAATTGCTGTCTTCAAGTTTATTAGTTTTTTCTGCTGCAATGTCTCATCTGCCATTAATCCCATTCAATATATTTTTAGTTCTATTAAACATTATTAAACATTGTACTTTTATCTATTAAAACTCAATTTATGCCTTTTTATATCTTCAATTTCCCTTGTTAACTTTTAAATATATGGAATAAAGTTATAATGACTGTATTAATGGCATTGCTAATTCTGATATCTGGCCTCTTTTGATTGGTCCGTTTTTCTCTGTGACGATCCAAACCTGCTTGGACCACACAAAACTAAAACAATTCTAAGATGTGTTTAACCACCATGGGTAATTTTGTCTCCCCACGTCCAGGGAACATCTACTAATGTCTGGAGACATTTTCACCTGTTTCAACTAGTGAAGTGTTATGGCAGCTGGGAGGCGGAAGTCAGGAACACTGTGACACATCCTATACTGCCCAGGACGGCCATCTACAGCAAAGGATTCGCTGGCCGAAATGTCGCCAGTACTGAGGCAGGAACCCTGCTGCAGAACAACTGGGTGAGAGGAACCTGGGGCTGAGACATCTCAGGGAGCTGAGCTGCGTGCGGCCCGGACCACACATCCAACTCCACAGTCGGTTACGTAGAAAACAACCAAAAAAAGCCTTTCTTACTTAAGCTACTGTATTTTGGGTGGATGTGGCAGTTCCACCGATTCTCCAATACAGAAACTGGTACCCAGAAATGAGGTGCTGCCAAAATGAGAACTTAAGTGTCTTGGCCTCGTGGTTGAGGGAAAGATAAGGGAAGGAAGCCAGTCTCGCAGGCTGGAGCACTGGTGATCCATTTCATGCCATGTCACAATACTGGGAAAACTGTCGCCTGTGATAACTTCAAAGGGAGACCGTGGATGTGTCTATGACAGCAGTTGCTCTAGAGAAACTGACTGGAAAATGGCCTATAACCTACATGGACCAAGTACAGTGATGTGGGGCCACAGGGTTGAAAAATCTAGCTTGTTCCCCAAACAAAAGGAGACATAGCTTCTGTATTTTTTCACAAGTATCTCTAAGATATCTCAGCCAAAATACAGAGCCAGCCCCGAGGCAAAGGTCAAGTTAAGACTGTCACCTTCCCACCCACTCTGTGGCTGGTCTCAGGACGCCCACTAATAGATGGGGAAGGAAGAGAAGGGGCCACTGAAAACAGACAAGCGAACACAGGAAGAAGGCTTAAGAACTATGTTTAGAAGAAATCTTGGGGTCTGTTCGCTCATAATGAACTAACTGGAAGCAAAAAACCAAGGCTCACGAAAATATGAAGGGAACTAATTCCCAAAAGAAACCAAAAGGCTTGCCTACAAACACCTGTATTCGTTTGATCACTGAAACTACGCTCAGGCTTTCAACGCTCCGCAAACAGGAAGCAGCGCTGAACACCACTCAGCTCCCACGGAGGGAGTGCGCCCCAGCAGTGACTGCAGACGGCACCACGAAGGATAGCAGGTCACAGAGTAGCTCCCAGAGATTCGAACCAAGGGCAGCCCGGCGGGTCGACCAAACAACCTCCTCTGCTGCTGAAGCCAGGACTCCTGCGGGCTCCTACGGACCGCTGACTGTGAGGTGTTTCCCAGTCTCCCCTTTTCCGAACGGGAGCTTTCACACCCACCATACGCTTCCCTACACTTCTGTGCACAGATGCGACATGAGCAGATACCAGGTCAGGGGGCTGTAAGGAGCTATCCCAGACCAGAGACACAGGACTGTGCATCGTCCGGACACCCATGACTTGGAGCAGATGAGGTCACTGAATGAGGCCTTTGATATCTCCCGTGGGAGGGAGGAAGTGTCTGAGTGCAGGAACAAAGGTGACCACAGATGCTGAACGGCTGAGGGCACACTGGGAGACTGCTCACTGTTCTCTGAAAGACGGCCCCTCTTCTACGATGCAGAGTTCTTCCGGGGCACCGCATTTCCCAGCTGACCTGCAGCTAAGTGTGGCCGAGGACAACATTTTTGTCCATGGATTGGGAGCAAAGCAATATATTCAATTTTTGCTTATACTTTCCTACTTCCTCTGAATTAGAACTTGGATGTGGCACTGACCTAGTGTTAACCACGTGCATGAAGATGACATCCTAGGAGATGGTGAAGCAAAACACCCATGGACCCGAAGCCCCTGAGTGATCTCATGGCGCTGAGCTGCCTGCTTTTGGGGGCCAGCCCTCCTCCTTGCGGACTAGTGTGAGACAAATAAACCATCTTATTTATACCACTTTATTCTTATGGGTTCCCTTCATGTGCTGTCTCTCTCTTTAAATAGTAGCTTAGCCTATACCCCAATTAATCAAGGTCACATAGGCCACAGGGAAAGGATTTTGCTCTAAATTTATGAGGCTTTGCCCAAATCAGATCTCCTTAGCCCAGGGAAAGAAAAAAGGAGGAAAAAAGAACAAGGCTGCAGGGCCTGGGGTTATTGTATTTCCAGTAAAAGGTGCATATTTCAACCTTTTCCCAACCTGCAGGAACCAAGTATCAAACGCATTTTCATGCGCTTCAGCCGAATGTCCTCTGATGGCTGACCCCACCGTGACAACATCCATCGACCCTCAGTGAGTCCCCAACCAGCACTTGAACGAGCAAAGTTAGTCTGTGTCGTGCTGAAAAGCATTGCCGGCCACTCTCACAGGCAAAAAGGGCCATACAAATCTACTGGGCAGTGACACGCTCTGAGAAAAGTCTCCCAACAGCATCGCCCTGTGGTCAGCGCACATGCAGTGACTGGTCGGAGTGAAATGAAGTTTGAACAGGGCACTAACCAGGAAGCAGGGGTGACTTCACACGTCTTCACGGCTGTGAAAGAAGAGACGGACAGGCGGAACTCTGGAATCAAGTACGATTCTGGCCAGTCAAGAGCAGAGAATGTTCCAATTCTGTGATCGTCCCTGATAGTGGGGCGTCTCCGTCAGCCCATCCCAATTACCTGCCGACACAGCCACGGCTCCCGGCTGCTCTGGCTCTGCTTCTGTCCTACTCAACCAGTGGCCCTTTAACACTGGGGCGACCACCTTTGACTGGACTGTTGATGGGGTTCGGAACTCATTACCCCGAAATATGGCACCTGGGCATACTGAACAGTTGCGGCTGAAGGAGACAATGACCGAAGCGGAAAGGTCTCTCCGTCCTCCGCTCGCCCTCCTCCCGAGGCGGGTCCTAGGACCCTCTTGTGAGCAGGCCCTCCCTCTGCCTGAAGGAACGAAACACCCTCATCTGCAAGACCCGCAGAGGCTGAGCAGAGCACACGCCAACAGACCCTGCAAAGCTTCCCCAGTTTACTGCATGTAGCTTGTGCCCCCTCCGCCCTATTACATTCTGCACGACTGTCTGCTCGTCACCAAACCTGCCCTGGGAACACACGTTTAACCAGTTCTTCAGGTCTGCATTTCCTTTTGAAGGCTCCCATGTCATGGAAAATACATTAAATAGATCTGTGTGCTTTCTTCCTGGTAATGTGTCTTGTCACTTTAATTCTAGATCTGGCCAGGGGCCCTAAGAGGGTTAAGGAAAACATTTTCCTTCCCTACAGTCTCCCAAAAACCGGGATAAAAAGACTTTTCCTGTACAACACAGTGTCAACATGGACTTGTGAGGCGGAAGCTGATTTCACTACCATGCAAGGGTCTCCCCGCTACAACATGAATAATCGTGGAATTTCGGGTGCCAGCTACTGCAGCTGGGTATCGCATGGGC
Organism: Sturnira hondurensis; assembly: GCF_014824575.4. Classification (NCBI taxonomy): domain Eukaryota; kingdom Metazoa; phylum Chordata; class Mammalia; order Chiroptera; family Phyllostomidae; genus Sturnira; species Sturnira hondurensis. The sequence goes on along the minus strand of NW_028094846.1, from coordinate 6,217,615 downwards.
ACAGCCATCTCTTCTCCACAAGGTGACTGTCTGTCAGGTTTCTCTCTCTCTCTCTCTCTCTCACACACACACACACACACACACACACAGAGTTCAGTGGTTGAGGACATTGGCTCTAGAGTAAGACGGGCCCAGTTCGAGTCTAGTGTGTCTGTGAAACTGAATGACTGCAGCCAAGTTAACTTCTCAACACCTTTGTTTCCTCATCTGTAAAGGGGGGATGTAGACTCATCCTGCCTTTATAGGATTACTGTTAAAATTCAAGGTCATAGAAACTTGTAGATAAAATCTTGTCAAACTCACAGAAGTGGAAGGTAGATGATGACTGGTGGGGGTCAGGGGGATGGGGAGTAACTGTTTTGTGGGCTCAGAGCTGCACTTCAGGAAGATGAAAAGGCCCTACAGAGGGCTCGGAGTGATGACGGCACAACGATGTGGGCGTACTTTGAACGACACGCTCAGAAATGGCTAAAATAGTCACTGCAACAAAACCAAGGAAAACGCTGAAGGTCTTGAAGGTCACTTTCCAAGTGTTTAGCATGGCACCAGCCATGTTTTAAGTGCCGAACAACTCACTGGTAGAGATATTACTATTAACTTGATTTATTAACTATCTTCGAAATGCATCTGCAAGTTCATCACAGGTGGTAAATGCTATACAATTACCTAATTACTGATAGCTGTCAGACTTTTAAAATATGGACCCAACATACTTCCCAAGTGCCTGGAGACCCCTGGTCAGAATAATGGCAGTACAGAGGCATGTGCGCTACCCACACCCCCTCCCATGCACACACACACACACACACACACATGCACACGGTAACATTTCACTTACTTAGAACAAACAGCTTGTTCATTTTCAAGGGCAGTCAGTGATAACAGGCCCTTTAAATGGGATTAAAAATAACTTGCTGGTATTTTTTAACTATCATAGACTAAATATTCTTTTGTTCATAATTTTATTATGTTGCTCTACAAACTCTTTTTTGGAAGATACAAAGATACCCTTGGGCCAAGCATTTAAACAACAAATAGTCTAATTACAAGATGACTCTTACTCTTCATGACAGGACTGAGGTGGTTGCATGCAGCACATACTGTGTGTGTGTGTGTGTACAGGGTGGGCAAAAGTAAGTTTACAGTTGTTCGTATGGAAAATAATCCAGTAATGAAATAATAATACAAGAACAAACTCTGTGTTTCACATACTCACAACTGTAAACCTACTCTTCCCCCACCCTGTATATGTGCAAACTGGAGATACACGAGAAAAAAGTTCTAAACATTCAAATTATGTGGGAAGGGGAAACCCGTATAAAGCAATACCAAAGTCGGGGAACTGCAGCGCTGGACCAGCAGCTCCTATTTCCAAAGGAGCAGCGCTGTGCTGCCACCTACAGGCCATGAGACATTCCTTCATGGAAGCTACAGAACTAACTGCCAAAGTCACTGCAAATAAGAAGACGGTACAAAGAACCCTTACAACTCAACAATAATAAAAAGCCCAGATAACCCAATTAAAAATTGGGCAAAAGAGCCAAATAGACAGGTCTCAAAAGAAGATACACAAAGAGCCAACGAGCACATGAAAGGATGCTCGACACGTTAGCGGTCCGTGAAAAGCGGATGGGACCAGAGATTCTGCCTGACACCCACTATGGCCACAATCAAAAAGGTCAGAGCAGAGGCAGCAAGGACGCAGAGACATCAGAACCCTCACTGTTTCCACTGCCTCTTACTTATCCTCTTGGGATGGGTGGGATTCCTGCCCTAGGGTTGTGGAGAGAAGCACTTACTATGACTTGATTGAGACAGTGCAGTGGGGAGTGGGGGGTGGAGGGAGATGAGAAAAGGGCTAAGCTTGGCCAGACCATGAGAACCTTGTGCGTGACATTCAAAATGGTGAAGTTTATCCCAAGAGCAGTGGCAGGCCATTGAAGGGTTCTGGGAGAGTGGCGAGTCACTCCCTGACCCACCTCCTCCAGCCCTTCCCTACTCCTGGCCGCAGCTGTGCTCCCACCACAAGCCTCTGCGGGCCTCTTCCACCTACTGAATTGTCTCATGTGCACAGCATCACCCACTCCCTCACTGCCTCCAAGTCTTTCTCCAGGTCCCTCCCACCTGGCCAGCCCTGGCCCCCTATTAACACGGCAAAACCTACCACTGCGTCCTGCCCCTGCCGTGCCTTCCCTTCTCCCACAGCACGACTGCTTCGCAGTCACTGTGCTGTGCATTCGTTATGGTTCCGGGTTGTACCTGCCCACTGCTGGGACACAGGCCTCATGGAGGCAAGTGTTGTTTTTGTTCCTGCAGTCCCCTGACCACGTCTGCTTCTGAAGCGGTGTTCGGTGAATATTTGTGGGTCAGTAAGCAATAAAGTTTGTTTCAGAAGGACAAGTGTGTGGCCACGTGGGAGTGAACTGGACAACGGCCACGCGTACATGGAGGAGGCACAGAGATCACTTCTCTTAGCTCCACGGCAGGCCCCGACATCCCGGCCACCAAGCTCTCTCGCTCCCGCACTCCAGGTGCAGGCCTCCCGTCTCCTGCAAGCACAGGAAACCCTCTTCGGCCGTTACACTCCTCCTCTGCCTAGAAGCTAATTCTCCAGATTGGGGCACAGCTGGCTGCTTCTTCTCATTCAATTTGCAGCTCAGATATCACCCCTTAGAGCACTTTGATTGACAAGCTAATCCAAAAAGGGGGACCCTCTTCACTCTGTGCCAACACCACTCTCTTGGTAAATGTAAAAACATCACTGCTAGAATCACTGTATCTGTTCTATCACTGTCTCTCACTCATCGGAACGCAAGCTCCACGAACTCGGGCCTCTCCTCATCAGTACCCTTTCCGATGCCTAGAAGAGAGCCTACCACCTGGCAGGTGTTCAACATCAGTCACCGAAAGAGGTCAAGGCAATATTCCAGCTCAGAGAGTTCGGAGCCTCAGCCACCCCCACGGGAAGATTCTGTAACTGTCAAGGAGAGAATCCACTTGGCAGGGGTCAGAGATTCAAAAAGAGGGCGGGTAAGGATGGCTTCTAGGCTTCCACTTTGAGCAGCTGTGCAGGGGGTGCCTTCTCTGCAGTGAGGGTTACGGGGGTGCGGGGAGGAGGAACAGGCCGGGGAGGGCATGTTAGTCTGGTTTTGACTTTGGGATTTGATGTGCCCCTGAAACATGCAAGCAGGCATGTGAAGTCCACTGCCCAATACTTGAGTCTAGGCTAAGTATGACGATAAGAGTGGAAATTGAGAGATAAAACCAGGGGAATGAACAAGATCATCAAGGGAGAAGAATCGAATGAGTTCTGAGAGGCTGGAGCTCATGACTAGGGAAAAAAAGAAGTGAGCAAAGGCAAATGAAAAGAAGCATGGAGAAAGATAAAATCTTCAAGAGAACAATGAGGAAAAACATCATAGTGGAGAGGGTTGAAAAGTACATACTTGGAAATTCTGCTTTTTCAAGGATATGGGGAAAATGCACTCATAGTGCTAGTAAAAAGTAATTTTGCAAAATGCATTAATAATTAAAATGTGATTACACTTTGACCCAGCAATTACATTCCTAGAAATTTATCCAAAAGAAAGTATTAGATAAGTATGTAGTTTGTTAAATGGGAACATCAGGAAACACCTTAAATGTTCATAGCAATTCAATATAAAGTTGGTTAAATTATGGCACATACGGTGAGACACTACGCAGGATTTGAAAGGTTAAGAAGGTTCTGTGCGCAATACAGCACCTGAGTGCATCGTAGCCCTTAGAGTTCCAGGCACCAGTCATATATCATCAACTCACGAGACCCCAGCAATAACTTCATAAGACAGGTGTTACTAACAGTCCCATTTCAAAGGCGGGAATCTATCATTTCCCCAAGGTCACTGGATAAGCTGTGGGAGATGAGATTTGAACTCAAACAGTCTGGCTCCAGCACCCATGATTTTAGACGCTACGTGCGTGTAGTGACATCAAAAGCTATTTATAAAGTATCATTAAATGCAAAAGAGTCTTGTTCAATAGCGTTTCTAGAGAAAATAAATGTTCACCCTTGCACAGCATTCTTCTCAGTTTGCCTCCTGCCTCTCTGTCTCATCTGTAATCTGCAAACCCACACTAAAGACGCGTGTGCACACACACGTCTAGGTAGGGAGTAGGTAATGCGGATTCATGGAGCACGGGAGCAAGATTTTATACCCAATCTTATTTATACTCCCAGAGGTGGGGAGAGGAGTGGGCTTTCTTTACGCCTGCAATGTCTACATGCACATTTATGACACAAAATAAGCCCGGGGAGAGGGGGGGAAAACATTCTATCATTTACTTTTAACCACTGTCTGAAAGCAAAGAACCCATTCTGACGGGAAACTTCCTCTGCCCGTCTGAGGCGGCTCAGGTTAGTTCTGAGTGAGTATCTGCAGTCTGTTATAACGCCCTGTGCTGCGACCACTGAATGCTTCATAAAATAAACGGCTTAGGTTCGGGGGACTATCGCTCACCCGCCTGGGATACAGTGCCGACACCCTGAATGGCTGGCCACTGCTACCTGTGACAGTGAGTCCCTGTAGCTCAACAGCTTTCAAGCCACCTTGAAGACTATTTCTAACCCCAAAGAAAGCAGCTCCCATTGGGAGAGGAAGTGTCCTTAACCCATTCTGAGCAACAGAGACATTCACCTGTGTCTGTGCTCTTTAAAAATACCACAAAACCAGCTTTGTCATGGCTAAGCCAAAAGACTTTAGGCAACCTGGGGCCCCCATTCTCGGCTGGGGAGAGAACCTGATAGTTTTCTCCGGCTCACACACCACACGGTTCTCCTACAAATAACGCCTGGACACTGCGTGCGGGCCAGAGAGCCCACCTGTGCCTGCAGTCAGCACAGGGCAGGCGCTCAGGAAACGTGGCCTCCCTTTCGGATGCCCCTCATCCCAGGAAACCCTCTCACTCAGAGGAACCGGGAGTCTCCCGGCCGCTGTACCACAAGTCACTTAGAGTGGGTGCACAAGCACTTCGAACTGCGTTTGTCAGCTTTACATAAACAAATACAGTCTTCCATCTGGCACGCTAGATCGGGAGCTCAGTCGGCCACTGCCACACGTGCCTGGAGTGCACCCTCAGATCCGTCAATGGCCTTCGGTTCGGCCCATCTGCGCTGTATGTGGGGCCAGCTCCAGATCCACACAGGAAAGGGGTGGAGATATAGGCCAACAGCAGTGAGAAACTCCCTTTTACACCTTCTCTCGTCAAATTCCCAAGATGGTACGAGATGAGTATCCAAGTACTACCAGAGAAGATGCAGTAGCCTTTCTGCCCCGTGGCCAGACAGCTCCCTCCGCACAGGTCATGTCTGGGTTCCCACGGCCAATACAATCAAGCCTAAAACCCTGTTGGTCAGAAAGGTAATTTACCAGAGAGATACATGCTGGCTGACACGGAGTCCATGTCTGATACCCAGAGGGTTACCCAGAAAGACAGAACACACATGTGCTAAGAGTGCCAGTAAAGAAAGGTCACCCCCCAAATTGGGGGGAGACATCCTGGAAAAGATGTGACCTCTGAGATTTTTTTTAAATTAGACATGATGGGAAACAGCAGAACTTTGCTGGACTTCCTCACACTCCCTGTACCGTTTAGTGTGGTTTTCCCTCTGAATTACAAAACTCTTTCACTACTTAGGCATTCTAAAAGGCCTATTCCAGCCCTATAAGGAAAGCATCTTAAACATTACTTGGTTTTCATCTGTTTTAATGACAAGAAAAAAACAGGCAGACAAATCCATAACTTCATTAAAAGATACATGCAAATATGGTTGCTATTCCACTGAAGGGATTTTAAATCTTTTCCTAACTTCTAAAGTAACTTTGCTATGAGAACCATTCATATCTAAACTCAAAATGATTAAGTGGACAACTTAAAGTCCATCTAATGAACTGCCCAGAGCACACGTCTTACAGACTAAGCGGTCAGGAGCCGCACCCGCTGGCAGGGTCACACAGGCCCCAGTGCGGCCCCGCCTTCGCCAACCAAGGCACCGGGAGGCCAGGCCATTACCTCTTGGGAAACTCACAGGCATGACGGGAACCCAGACACGAATTCTGAGTCACCTTGTGACTACAGCTGTCGCCACAGCAATGACCGCTGACATTTACTGGGCAGTGTGGTTTGCTAGACAGTACGTTAGAACCTTCATGCAGCACCGTGTCTCGTTCTTATAATAATCCCACAAATCGGTTTCTACTGTCTCAAATCTCAGGGCCTGAGTGTTCGGAGTAATTTGCTCAAGGTCGTACGTACACTGGGGCTGAAGTGAGAGCCAAATCAGGTCCAGTGGCCGAAATCTACCCCACTCTGTGTTACTAGGGGCAAGGCGAGCCTGCAGCTTTGAACCCACAAGGCAATTACCACAGTCTATGACAGATGTCGTCTCTGACTGAAGGACAAAAACTGACTGAGTTATTTTTACCAATTCTTCAGTAAATGGCTTGCTATTACCGCACTGTTAAAGCTGCATTGATATGTTGATATAAAAGTCAACAAGGCAATTATAACTGAATTCTAAAGTGTCTTATAAATTTCTAGCTATCAGAGAAAGAACTGCAAACTGAAATGTAGTAGTTTCGTTTTCAGTCAGTGTATTATAGAAGCTTTCTAATAATTTGATGATACGTTTAGGTACCTGAAGGGATGTTGTTACGGTGAGAAGTATTTTAAGAAAAAAACTGGCATCATTTTGACAGAAACAGGTTTTAACTTTACTCTTGTATCATCTAACTTGCATGAACAAAAACCTTTTTTTAAGTTATTGGAATGAGTGCTATGGCAGATCATAAGGAAAACAAAGAAACAAATTCCAAATAAACAATAACAAAAGAGGGTGGAAGGACAGGACAGGATCAGAGGTCCTCACAGAAGGCTTCCTCATGGGTTTGAGGATCTAAAACGAGCCAGAGGCTGGGAGCTGAACTCCGCCAGGTCCAAGGACACAGAGGTCAGAGAGTCCGGTGACCTCAAAATAAAGACAGACTTACCTTTAGAAGAGCCAAGGCCACGTGGAAGATTATGTTCAAACCCTGCAATTAAAAAAAAGAGGCAAAATCAACGCTGCTATGTACACTGCTATTTCATTAAGTATTTTCCCAAGACACCCACACACCATTTTCACATACAGCAATAAACAAATTGTGAAGTTTTTTTTAAAGGCATTTTCTTTCTCTGAGAGGCTTATTGCAAATTTTAGATACTATTTAATGAATGTTCATATAAAATCACTGCTTTTACAATAAATCACTTTCCTTCAATCTATTTCTAAATCCTTCCTATGGTCTAAGAATTGGGACAGTCAAGTTCCGAGGTCAAGAGGGCAGACTGCAGAAGTCCAGAGTGATTCCCGAGTCTCCGGGGCTGTGCGTCTGGGCGGTGTGGCCCAACCGCCAGCGGCAGCCCACAGCGCAGGGCCCGGCACCAGCAGCACCAGCAGCACCAGCAGCGCCGCTGATCCCCGGGACAGACGGCACGAAGGGAGTCGTCACCGTGCACCGGATTCCCACCACCGTTCTCACTGCTTGTTGTGTATTTGATTTCTTGCTCTCAAGCAGTATTTGAACAACTAGAGATGGTAATTAGGGCCCATCTGCCAGACTTGCTTTTCCTTTTTTTTTCTCCTCATAGTCAGAGCAGCATTTCTTTAGGAATTAGCGAGTTAAATAGCCTGTTAAGAAGCCATACTGGAGCTGAACTGTGAACTCTGACTTCACAATTCATTCTGAAGAGATGCTTAGATATTAAATTCAAGAGAGGAAATCATAAATACTCAAGATGACAGAACCAGAAATAAGGTTGCCACAGAATACGCTGTTTCCTCACCAGGACAGTTACTGTACATGAGAAGAAAGATCTTTCCAGTCGGAGCTGACTGTGAGTTGCCATCTCTCATACGCCCGGGGTCTAGGAGATGCGCCCTCTTCATCTAGGGCACAAATGGAACCCCTCTGCCTTTCGGATACAGAGCTGTATCGGGGACATTATGCAAAGGCGTTCAAATAAACCTCCTTTCCTGTCTCCAAAATCAGAAGTGGGAGTAGGACTAGGTACCTAGAGTGCCCTCCCACCACAACTTGCTAATGTGATCTCTCACGGCCACCGAAAATATGACGTGACGGTAGGAGGGAAAATGATAAATACAAAATACTTGGTTGGGTCCTGGCTGGCATAGCTCAGTGAATTGAGCATGGGCTTGCAAACCAGAGGATCGCAGTTCGATTCCCAGTCAGGGCACATGCCTGGGTTGCAGGCCGGTTCCCTGCAGGCCAACTCCCAGCAGGGGACGCACGAAAGGCAACCATACATTGATGTTTCTCTCCCTCTCTCCTTCCCCTCTAAAGATAAGTAAATAAATAAAATCTTTAAAAAAAAATACTTGGTTGGAAGTTCCGGGTTTACTCAGTTAATTCTTGAAGAAAACACGAGCAGCTGGGAGTAAGTATAATCCAGCCAGAAGACTAAAACAGACTGACACAGTTCATCTCCACACCAAGCAATGACCCTACACTGGTTTTGATTACTATTACCAAGCAGAGAAAAGAAGACCATTGTAGATCAAAAACTTGGGTTACAACTAAGCAAATTTTGCTTTTCTAAAGATGCACCCTCACCCACGAACTGCTGCCCGTGGCGGTCAAAACTTGCAGACCAGCTCACTGGATTGAGTGCGGGCCTGTGAACCAGACAATCATGGTTTGATTCCCAGTCAGGGCACATGCTTGGGTTGCAGGCCAGTTCCCGACAGGGGCCAGTTCCCAGCAGGGGATACATGAGAAGCAACCATACATTGATGTTTCTCTTCCTCTCTCCTTCCCTTCCCAAGATAAATAAATAAAATATATTAAAAAAAACAACTTGCAGACCGAGAGAAAAAGACCTGCCACCTGGCCCCATGCTCCCTCCGTCCGCATCACGGCCGCCAGGCGCCAGTGAAGTCCCACAGCCCGATGCCTGTGCACACGCCACCAGGACTGAGTTCGCCTGCCCGTCCTGCTTTCTTCGTCCCTGCTGAAAACGCACGGCTCTCCTGTCTCAGCCTCACGACGCCCAGGCCTTCCCTCCCCCTCCTCTCCTTCCTAATCCCTCAGCGAACTCTCCGGAAACACCACTCCAGGTTCAATCAACTCTGCTATATTCTCAACCCCCCTCCAAACACTGCCCCCTCCTCCTTGCATTCAGAGTAATTGAAAGCACATTGATTTTCGCAACAAAATCTATTACAGCTCATACTTTTCACATTATCAACTTGACTAGTATAAGGGTATAGATCTGTATTTAGTAGCAAGTTAGGGTCACCCCCAAACCCCCTAGAAACTAGGAAGGGCATTTCACTGCACAGTGCTGCTGTAGCACAGTGAGTGCTTGTCTGAGGGCCGCATGACTGGACTGTACTAGCTATCCCCAATTTTCTGGATTTACTCTCTTCCCCACAGACCCAGCTAAACCAATTACAGAATCACCATCAAACTATAGTTTTTATCTATGTAAAGTGAAATAACTAGCCAACTGAGCTATGAAAAATTCAAATAAGAACTTAGAAATTTTTTAAAAAGTTAATAATCTCCAAAGAGCCAAAATAACTCTAACAAAACAGAAATGTTTATTCAAATTAGTGTGCTGATATGATTTTATAGTTTACAGATATCAGAAGTAGCAAACTAAAGGCAAAGTGTGCGCTAGATGCGCTAGCAGAGAGCCTCTAAGGACAGCCATCAAAATTAAAATACTAGAACTGACAGAAATAGAAGATACACTTTCAAAAAACTATAAAATGTACAGCGATCTTGGCCCCTGTAGGGGAGTGAACAGCCCTTCAGTGGTTAACGCCAGTGCATCACGGTAACCCAGCCGTGTTCGTGAATACTGTGTGTTAGAAGTGTGTGCATTCAATAAAAAGCAGACGATTTTTTTAAGTTTGGGAAGCTAAAGAGATGACTTGCAGTTACCAGAAAAAAATGTATATATGCAAACTCTTGTTTTAAACAAGTTCAGAATAGTCAGATATTACTGTATCTGCTTACACAAAGCTCCAGATATTATCCATTAAAAAAACAAACAAGAAAAGTACAGACTTCACAAGCCTTAAACTAAACTAGAACAGCGTGGCCAGACTATGGAAACGAAGACCCCTTTAGACCTCTGAACTGCTGAAAATCAAGAAACACTTGCTATTCTACCAAGATCTTTATTTCACTACAAAAACATACCCTGATTTCCTAAGAGAAGATTAACAAAGGCAGCCTTAGTTGAATACTTAAAAATACCTATTCTTTTGTGAGAAAGAGTGAGAAAGAGAGGGTGAGTAACATTAGTGTGTAGTTGCCTCTCTTATGGCCGCTACAGGGGCCTGGCCAGCAACCCAGGCACGTGGCCTGACTGGGAATTGAAACAGCGACCTTTTGGTTCACAGGCTGACACTCGATCCACTGAGCCATACTAGCCCCTGTTTTTTCTTTTAAAAGACATTCTCATTTAGGACTATAACTAGAGGTAGGGTTAGACTACAGAATCCTTCTCCACAGGGCCTGGATTGAAGATGACAATGTCAGCGCAGGCCACGGTCCTCAGCACCCAGCCAACTACAAAGTGAACCAAGCGAACCGCCCTTCATTCTTCTGAGCACCACGAACCCAATCTAACGCCCACTGTCACCTCACTGTCCCCTACTCTTACATGATCCAACCTTTGCCTAGCTGAGCTGAAATTTATTTGTTGAAATATACTTTTAAAAGAAAAACAAGTTACACATTTTCAAAATGCCTCTCCTTTTCAAGAATACGTAATTTGCAGCAATTTGTTTGCTACTGAAAGGGAAATAAGATTTCCTCAGAGGATTCAAAGGGTAAGACGTTTGGAGAATTATTCAGAGAACAAGCAACAAGTAAATATGTTGCTATGGTTACTCATTACTGATAGTACAAGGTCTCCCTCCCAGAGGAAGAAAATAAGTAGCGTCCACTGAATGTCTTCTGTGTGCCAAGGTCAGAATTGGGTATATGGAAAACGTGTCCCTGCGTAACCCCAGGACAACCCTAGACCCTATTTTACACACAGGAAATCAAGACTTAGAGAAGCCAAGTCCATTGCTGCAGCTCACACAGCTGGTAAGCGGACTTTAACGGGGGCAGTGCCCCTCTGACCACCAACCACCAAGTTAGAGAAGATGGCTCAGCGGACAGGCGCACGAAGGGACAAATCCCTTCGCTGGGTACTATTTAATGTGTCCTCTAATTCCTAAAGGATTAAAGTGGTTCCTTCCATTTCAAGGCACATAAATCCTGACAGCAGAGAGTGGAACGATAACAAATAGGTGACTCCTACCAAAACCAAATGTTACCATTTGTCTCCACATCGAAAATACTCTTAAAAGCAGCTGACCCCTTACAGGCTGTGAGGCCGTGGCCAGCTTGTCGGGGACAGAAAGGATCCGACCTTCCTCCAGTGACAACAGACTGAGATCCGACTGGGAAGCTGCTGCTTCAGAATTCAGTCACAGCCTGCAAAAGTGTTCACTCAGAGAACACCCACGAGTAATTGCCCCAAATTAGATAATTGCTCCCGAGCGCAGATCGTCGTGTTCCCGGGGAGGCCAACAACCGAGCTCCCGCGGCCTGCACGGAGCGCCGCTGAGAGCAGAGCACTCCTGCCACAGACGGCACGCGCTGTGGCTCTGATGAGCGCACTGCGTGGGCTCCGGGAGCTGACAGGTGACGTGAGAGGCTGTCAGAAACAATGCTGGCAGCATGGAGAGCAAACGCTGAGAAGGTGGTGTCACATGCGCCTCAGCACCTGGGTCCTCGGGGATCAAAACAGAGACATCGGTGGCATGTGAAGGCAGAAGCCCTAGCAATGAGGCCGTGAGAAATGAGCAAACAGAAAGCGGTCCCAGCAGTCTGCAGGAGCAGACCCACCAGCAAACGTGCTCATGCCAGAGGAGATGGGTGCTGCCCTTTCTGACCCAACCCCATGGGACAGGCCACCCCAGGAAGGGGCATGACTGAATGAGACCTCATATAAACAGCATATTAGCATGCTGAGCTCTTGCTAAGTAGTCGATCAACACCAGCAATGATTATTAGGTTCACATGGTTATTGCCAGCTAGGTCTTGCACTTTACACATATCTTTCATGTAAGTCTCTCCACGGCTCTGAGGCCTGTGTGTTACTGCTACCACTTTGGAGATGAGGAAACGGGGGCTCAGAGACATCAGACTGTTAGTAAATAAATGGTAAAGCCAGGATGAGAACCTATGCCTGCGGGGAGAACAGATGACAACAAAACCCCCATGCTTTTCACAGCTACTTCCATCTGTACTGCAAACTCAGCGAGACTTTGGTTAGATATCTGTGCTGAATTACAGCCTGCCAAGATTCTTTGACACTTCTGCCGTTGGGAGGTGGGGTCTCTGTCCTCTCTTCTGGAATCTGGGCAGGCTATGCTACTTCTTTGAGCAACAGTGCGGAGAATGTGAGGCTGTGCTAACACTCAGGCCCTGACCACTCCCCGGCCCATCTCCTGGGGCAGGCGCTCCTGGAAGCCGGTCCCCAGGTGAGAAGTGCAATCGCACTTGGACCTGCTCTAAGGAGTCAGACAGAGAGGGAAGGGCCTGCAGGATGAGCTGCCACCCACAGGAAAGAGAGGCCAGGGATCACCCAGGTGCCAGATCCGTGAGTGAAATCGTCACCCGGAAGAGGACCCCCGGCCCAGGAGCCCACGTGGAAGCCATGCAAACCAGAGATGAACTGCACAGCTGAAGCCATCCCAAAGCCCTGACATAGAAAACTGTGAACCAAGGAAATGGCTGCTTTTAAGTTTTGAAAGCATTTCACTTTGAAATGTCAGATTTAGATAAAAACTGCCAAAAACTGTACCAAGAGTTTCTGCATATCCTTCACCTGGCTTCATCAATGTTAACACCTTACATAATCACAGAGTAACTATCAAAACCTAGAAAGATGAATTTGAGTTTCCTCAGATGTCCCACTAACGTCCTTTTCCTGGTGGAGAACCCAGTCCTGAGTCACACACTGAATTCAGTTGCCATGTCTCCTTGGCCTCCTTTCGTCCGGAACAGTTTCTAGTCCTTGCCTTTCATGAACTCGACACTTTTGTTCTTTTGTAAACCGTCCCTCAGTTGGATCTGTCTGATGCCTGCTTCTGATAGACTGGGATGACGTGTTCCGGGCACGAGCACCACAGAAGCAGGGTTTTGTGGGTGCGTCTTATCAGGAGGCTGTGTGTTCTCAGTAGCTCTCACTCCAAACCACTGGCTCAAGGCCACTCGGGCCTGGAGGAGTGTGTCGTCAGGTGAGCAGACCAGAGTCCCTTTGCCTCCTCTTTGATAACTTTCCCACTTCTGTGATCTGTAAAGCAATGCATTCTTTCACAGAACGAAGAAAGCAATTACCGTGCAAATATAAAGAAGTACTGTCTGTCCTTTAATACAGGTTCTATGGCAGGAATATTGTGACACGTTAGCCAATAAGTATTTTACCTCATTCCGCTTCTCATATTACAAGCTCTTTACAAGTTCAGTCTTTTGTAAGAGTTCGATGGAGTAGCCAGTGAAATACAAAAGACGGGTCGTTTCGGTTTCCGGTTTTTGCTGCGGACGACCACTAGAGGTCAGGGCGGCAGCACTGATCAGGAAGACCACAGGGCCCTTCCGGCAGCCTCAGCTCCAGTCCCCGGGGCTCAGTCTCCCCTTACGTGGACTGACTACGTGTTCAACAATGTAATACAAAATGGGACAAAATTTCAATGATTCCCACTTTCCCCTTCCCCAGGTTTACTATATATCTTCCACTGTATCACAGATCCCCCTGTTAGTTTCTCCCTAAGTAGGCTGTGAAGAAGGGCTCAGGAATAGAGAGGGTGAGAGAGGAATCCAACATATGAACGCCTCTGCCTGATCGTGGTGACTGTTTTTTTACCTATAAACGAAGTACTAAATAGACCTATATCTGCAAGGCCTGCAGCCTGCAGTCTTAGCTGAAGGGAAGAGCCCTCGGAGGCCAGTGCCGTCTGAATTAAAAAGACCTTCCAGAAACAAGGCAGGTAAAGCCAAGAGAAAGAAATCAAGTTGGAGGTTTTGACAGGTACTCATCAAATCGGAGCCATTCTGAGGCCTGCCTAGCACATACTAACATTCGTATGTTTACAAGGACAGACAGGTTAGAGCCCACCCTGGGCAATCAAGGAGAGGGGGCCTGGAAAACACGCTACAGTTCCTACAAAGGCACCCTGTCGGCAGGGAACTCTGGTGGCGGTCACCCTTCTGCCTCCTCCCGGTCATGGTGACCTGGATCCTACTGCCCCTCGGCTGCGGGCTGCAGTCAGCCATCCCGGTGAGATGCCCTTCGTCAGGACAAAGAACTGCCAGAAGCCGGAGGGCTGCGAGGCCTGGAGCTGGAGAGGGAGGCCGGGCCCCCTGCCCACCGCCTCCCGTGGCCCCTGCAACTGCCCAGACCTGGGTCCGCGTTATCACCCTGGCGATGCTCAGGCAACACAAAGGGCTTTCACCTCCTGCCAAGTCTGATCCCCTTCCTGCCTTTACCTGGTTTCGGAGAGTCAGCAGAGTGGCGGGTACGAGGTGTACTCCGGGGCTGACCTTACCAGGTCTCAGTCGACCTTTCACTTCCTCCTGTCTCACGGAGAGCGATTAATTAAACTCTCGCTGCCTCAGTTTCCCCAGTACCAGCACGGCCTCAAAGGGTGGCGGTGAGAATGAAATGAGTCACGGTCTGTAAAGCACTTGGAACAGTGCCTGACACACAGTTCGGCAGCACCAGTCTGAACACACCGTTAGGGCAGAGTCCTGGGAACTGAACTTCAGGATGTTGTCAGGAATTGCAGTTACTTAAGATCTCAAGGAAATTGCTACATATTATGAAAACAACTGACATACACATTCCCCTATAACTTCCTGAAAAACAGTCTCTCCCATCTCCCAATCAATTTGATCAGCTCAAAGACAGCCATACAAGGATGAGCTCAAGCTGCAGGAAATGGGAGGGGCTCGCACTCTGGGAGAAGCAGATCAGAGGACAAACCTTACAAAATGAGGAGAGAGGAAAGGTGTTTATAAGTTTTGCTTCTAGAAAGCAGTAGATGCTGACTAAGTCAGCCTTTGGCATCTACTCCTGACCTGCCAGTTGGAGTGTAAACAGTCATTTCAATGAAGCCGAGCTCAGCGGCGCTGAAGATGCAAGCAGTTCGCCCAGACAGGCTGCAGTCTGGCCTCAGACCGTCACCGGGAGACAGACCGTGCAAGATCACCGAGCAGACGTGACCTCTGGAGGTGCCTTGACTTGAGCCCTGAGACACGGAACCCCACACACAGAAAACAGTGATAAGAACCAGAGGCCACGGGGAAGGTGACTGGGAAGCTGAACGCCCGTCCTGTGCTGGGCCCACTGGCTTCCCCCTGCGGCTCTGCCTTCCACCAGACGGCCATCCCTCCCGTCAGTCCCTCCTGTCATCATCCACGAGTACTTCCTTCTGGTCTGTCCTCAAAGGAAGTGGAGAGCACCTGAGTGCCATTTTTCCCTGTCACTGAAGATGCACTGGAAGGCACACTTTTCAAGGTTTCATATTCTCCATTCTTGTCATCTGTCTTCATATGCACTAATTGCGAATTCCTTTGTCTATGAACTCTCCTCAAGGCCTTCATACATCTCCCAACAGAAAAGAAAACCAGAGAGCCTGCTGCAGCACAGGTCCAGACAGTACAGGCTGCTACCGAAGAATCACCTACTATACCCAGGGCATCACACTGAAGCCCGGCGAGTCAACTGTCCACTCCCGCTCTGAGCGTGAGGTCAGCTGTGGGGCCTGCCCCTCCTCCTGCCAGGTGTGCACAGTCCTCTTCTTCTAAATCCGCACGGTGGATATAGAGGGAACTCTATCCATTCTTCTCAATGGGGGCTACCAGCTTAGACTACCCACAGACTTCCCAGTCTAACAACCTATTATTCTCTATGATCTCGATACAGTAGAAACACTTGACTTTCTGGTTTCAAACTGAGAGCAGACTGAATAGGTTTATAAATGCATGGTTGTCTCAAATTTCTAGTTCACCAGACAGCATACCAAGGAAAGAACCACCACCACCTGGGCACAGTGTGGTAACCGAGACTCACTCACAGACTATGCCTGGAGAATGTAGCCGTTTTGTGACTGGCGGGGTTTCCAGGCACCTTGCAGACTTCAGTGAAGGGCAGGTTTATGAGTAAGAATAAAGATGGCCAGGAGAGGTATGGAAAAGGACGTCCTCAAGGTGGAGATCTGGGGCACAAAGGTCTTTGTCTTGTTTGTTTTCTGGATTATCCATCAGAATATATATTTGTTCCCCCAAATAATGTGGTCTAGTTTTTACAAACGTTAAGAAAAGCAAGGGCATTGAAAGTCTTGAAAGAGTCACAAAAATGAAAGTCCCTTTTCTAGACATCCTGCGCGGGGGGGTTGGGACCCACTTCAGAGGGACCTCAGACAGTGTGCAGTCAGCGTGGCGGCAGGCCAGTCCCTCCCCTCCCCTCCCGCAGCCCTCAGCACCTCTGGGCAGCTTCACAGCCTCGCCTCTGAGGGTGGGAGTTGCCTGTCCACGCAGCTGGTCCCTGGGGCCGCCTCCCACGAGGTGGGCAGGGATGGGGAGGCAATGCTGTTCCACTGAAGAACGAACTTGGGAAAAATGTTCTGTCCATTACGCTTTTCTCTAGGCCATCATTTTTACTTTTTAATCAAATTCACATGCCCCCAATCAGAACTGGCTTTATGCAGGTTTGATTTCCTTTAGGACCACGAGACTGTATGACTGTGCTCGGCGGCCCTCCGGTCTGAGTGATGTTCCACCTGGGTGAAACCAAAGGCGCCCCTTCTCAGAGAAGGGGTGCAGTCACGTTATCCTGTGACCCTACATTGGTGCACTGGAAATGGGGGTGTTTGTGTCTGCACAGTGGAGGGGGAATCACTGTAATGTCAACTCACCAAAAAACAGTCTTTAGTCAAGTAACTGTTCCAGAAGCTACGTATTGGAACTAACTTGTTTAGCTTTTCATTTTTTAATGCAGTAAAACTTTAAAGACAATATAAATGTAACTAAATGAGTAGCACACCACAGATAGAAATGAAGGTTGCAGCTGAACTTTGAATGGGTCCAGGGGAAGCAGGCAGGGGCTGCCGTGAGTGGAAGTGCCAGCACCCGGGCAATTAATGACCGGCCGACCAGGCCTGCAGGAAAACCGACCCCACCACGTGCCTGCCGGGAGTGCAGGACAAAGCGGTCTGCTCGTCCTCTGGACTCCTCTCCTCTCCAAAGAAATGCTGCTGCGGTGCCTGCTGCGTGAGGTCAACTGTGGGAAAAGGAAGAGCGGGACCTTCGCTGGCCCTCTTTGGGCCGTCCTTGCTGCAGGAGGCACGCCCTGTGGGGGCGGCAGCGCCTCCGCATCACCCAGGAGGGAGGCTCGAGGTGCAGATGCTCGGGTTCTGTGCCCCGGAACCGCCCACCCCGATCCGAACTGGCATTCAACAGGACCGCCAGCTGGGTCGAACGCCTATCAGAATTTCAGATCCACTTCTTTTAGACAGTATATATCTTTTCTGCCTAGTAATTCAAAATATAGTCTACTTCTCACAAGTAGCAGATGGCTCCACGCATCAGTGAGAGAAGGGTAAAAAGCCATAAAGATCAAGCTGTCAAAATTGGTATCTTTTCAAAAATAACTCCAATTTTCTAATTAGCTTTATAATAGTGACAGATAATTTAAAAGATTTCACTTTGAAATTCACTTTAAATGAGTAAGTTTCTCTTGATCCAGTGTTGCTAATCGAAAATTGTGTGAGGAAATAAAAGAAGAAAAAGTATCCTAACTTATAAAAAATCTGCTGCAAATCAATTTACAAACAGAGCTTATTAATAGAGGTATCAGCCCCTATCAGTGGGATTCTGCTAACAGGAATCCCAACATGAAAACCCCAATCCAGCAGAGATTTCTGGAAGAATAAAAATTCAAAGGGAAAAGTAAAAGTGCCAAATCATGAAACAAATCTAATATCCATTAAGGACCATAAAATAATTATTATATCTTCAAAACTCATTTTCACGTGACTGCTCACGAAGAATGATACTTTTTGCCACCACGTCAGAGCCCTTCCACTGACTGCAGCGCTCCCAGCACCGTCCCAGAGCTCGGCAGACACCTCGGGAGCTCGTGACTCTAAAGGCGGTCGGCGCGCAGGCGGTCGGTGGGCAGGCGGCCGGCGGTCGGTGGGCAGGTGGCCGGCGGGCAGGCGAGCCCTTCCCTTCTCCGAACCAGTAAGCCACCAAGCACGGACACTGCTTTGGCGGCCATGTCATTCTCAGAAACATAAAGCACCTAGACTGTCTTTCTTCAAAAAAAGACAGAAAAGAAACTCCATAGACACAATTTCTATATAGGTTCTAGAAGGAAAGTAAAAGATTAAGAGACAAAAATAAAAAGTGATGTAAAAAGTTCTACATTCACGATGCTTCCAATTTGTAAGTCTAAATTCCACCCTCTTTTTTTCCAAACACAAAACTTATGGGGAAGAAAATAGGAGATCATATTTTCAGAAGTTAAAGAAAAAAAAACCCAGCAACAACTCATCAACAATTTTCCTGCAATATATTCATTCCTCTTTCTCGACTTATGTATGTGGTGCTTGGGAAAAGAGTCATGATTTCCACTGTTCCGAGCAGGTATTTCACCTGGGTAATACACAGCAATGATACTTCTTAGGAAAGTTAACTTGCAGTTAACTTCGACCTTCAATTGCACAAGTTCATTTTAGGACCAAACAATACATAGAGGAAAAATGAAAGTCCATTTAACAAAATGCTCTTGGCTGTAGGTAGGTGCTCTCTTCTGATTCAGTCCAACCCAGTCCTATTCTACCAGGCCTTGCCAGTCCTAAGTGGTCAGAATCCATCAAGGAATCCGCCACCTCTCAATCCTTAGCCGCATCCTTAACCATCATGGCCTCTACTCCTGAAATAGGAAGCCATCTGCCTCCCTCCATCTCCTCTGCTGACACATTTGACTACCCCCACCTTTTCTTAGGGGGACATAGTCTCTAACTGCCCCCCGCTTCCAGCTCCTTGTCCCCCCAGGGCATTCGCCGCAGACCTAGTCATCCCTGAAACATGTCCGCTGGACCACGCAACTCCAGGCTGAAACATGTCCGCTGGACCACGCAACTCCATGCTGAAACATGTCCACTGGACCACGCAACTCCAGGCTGAAACATGTCCGCTGGACCACGCAACTCCAGGCTGAAACATGTCCGCTGGACCACGCAACTCCAGGCTGAAAGATCCCCGACGGCTTCGCACCGCCCTGGGGAGAAAGCCCCAGGCACCCTTCCACGTGACCGACAGCCCAGGGCAGCGCCGGGCCCACCCACCTGTGACCGACCGCTCTCTGCGCTCCAGTTCTGGCTCTCTTTCAGTTCCACCCACCCGAGTGCCTCACACACGCATTTCCCCCACCCATCCGTGGGAATTCTCCCACTCATCTCTCAGATCTCAGCTTGAAATGTCACTTACTCAGAGAGACTGTTCTCGAAACCCTGATCTAAAATAGGCTTACTTATTACAAAAGTTGAGGCAGCTTGCACTTTCCCTCCACGGCATTTATTATCATGTATAATCATATTGATGCCTATTAAGTCGATCTGGTCTCATGTGACATTTAAAGCCATCATTTGCTTATTAATTTTCTGTCTGAATGATCTGCCCATAGTGTTTGTGGGTATGAGAGTCCCCACTATAACTGTATTGCTGTCAACTTTTCCCTTTATATCCAATAACACTTGCTTTATCTATGCAGGTACTCCTGTGTTGGGTGCAGAGATTATAACCATATATGTTTTTGTACTTATTTGTTATGTTTTCCCATTCGCCTGTTAGCTCCACGCATGCAAAGGCAACGTCTGTTCCATTCACTGCAGCATCTACTAGACATAGCTCAGCGTCAAGACCTAACAGGTGTCCGGTATTTACTGCACAAACGCACGCTGCAGGGATCAAGGAGACCTTCCCTTCAGTGAGCACCTCCGGTCCCCAGATGCTAAACGGATGAGCTCCTAGTTGTTATTTTTCTAGAGACAACAGTCAAAGCCCCACTTCGTAACAATTTGGAAGCACGTGCTGCTCCACTGTTGTCTCTCCTGGCATCCTTCTAACTGCTCTAAGTACTGTGTTGGAGTCATTCACTTTTCACTCCTTTTTAATGCTTTTGAAATTACTTGTGAGGCCCTTGGGACTCCCACATACACCTTGGATAAACCAGCCATTAAGAATCGAGTTGTATCCCTGACGTAGTGCAACATGCTGGGTACTATACTAACATATTCTGTGAGCCCCTTCTCCCCAAACATAAGTCATCACATAAAAGAAAAGGCTGGCAAGAGAAATCTCACCTAACACTTTTGCTTCCCCTTTATAATGTGTTCCCTCCCCTACAGTTCCACAATGATGTAGTACTGTTAGAAAATCCAGCATTGTACCACATGCTCTTAAATGTGCACCCGGGACAAGAGCTAAAAGGCACCAGCACTGGAGGACAGGCCTGCGAAAGCCCCAGCCCACAACAGCAGCACGCCTTCTCCTGTAATTCGTTTCCACTGTGGCTCAGTCAACACTTTATATGAGCTTCTCACACACAAGGTACGACTCAATATTTCTGTACTGCTAAATGACGACCGCAGTAAGTCTACTCACCATTCATCAGTTACATACTAAAAAAATAAGTTACAAATGATTTTTTGTGATCAGAATTGTTGACATTTACTCTCTTAGCAATTTTTAAATATGCAATATAGTACTAATGACAGCCACCGTGCTGTACATTACACCCCCAGGACTGATTTATTTTATAACTGGGAGTTTGTACCTTTTAGTTCCCTTCGTCCCGTTCACCCACCCCCGCCTCCCCCTAATCCGGCAACAGCCAGTTCTTCTCTGTATATACTGGGCCTGGCTTTTTGTTCTGTTCTGTTGTTTTGGAGTCCACACATAAATCGTATGGTATTTGTCTTTCTCTGACTATTTCACTCAGTATAATGCCCTCAAGGTCCATCCATGTCGTTGCAAGTGGCAAGACTCTATTCTTTCCTGTGGCTGAGTAAATTCCTTTCTATTTATAGTACAACCTCACTATCCACTCACCCACTGACGGACACAGAGGCTGTTTCCCTGTCTTGGCTACTGTAAATAACGCTGCAATGGACATGGTGGGGTAAGCAGATAAAATCTCAAACTGGTGCTTTCATTTTCTTTGGATAAATACCCAGAAGTGAAATTGCTGCATATACAGCAGTTCTGTGTTTAATATTTTCAGGAACCCCATTGTTTTCCATAATGGCCGCACAGGGGTTCCCTTTCTCTACATCCTCACCCACACGAGCTATTTTCTTCCTGGTCCGTGTGTTGATGACGGCCATTCTAACAGATGAGAGGGGATGTCTCACTGTGGTTTTCACTGCCTTTCTCTGCTGGTTAGTGACGTGGAGCTCATCTTTTCATGCGTCTGTTGGCTGTCTGTATATCTCATTTGGAGAATTGCTTACTCTGGGCCTCTGCTCATTTTTTAATCGAATTGATTTTTTTTTCACTATTCAGTTGTAGGAGTTCTTTATATATTTTAGATATTAACCTCTTATCAGATATGTGATTCGAAAATATTTTCCCCCATTCAGTGGGTTGTGTTTTCACTTTGTTGATGGTTTTCTTCACTGTGCAGAACTTTTGTGGTCTAACGTAGTCCCATTTGTTTATTTCTGCTTTCTTTGCCTTTGGTTTTGGAGTCAGGTCCAAAATATCATTGCCAAGACCGATGTCAAGGAGCTCAGCACTTAGGTTTTCTTCTATGATTTTTATGGTCTCAGGTCTTACAATTTAGATCTGTAACCTATTTTGAGTTAATATGTGTGCCTGGTATAAGACAGTAGTCTAGTTTTATTCCTTTGTGCATGGCTGACCATTTATAGGAGAGACTGTCCTTTCCCCATTGTATGTTCTTGCCTTCTTTGTTGTAGATTAATTGACCATATACGTGGTGGGTTTATTTCTAGGCCCTGTATTCAGTTCCACTGATCTGTAAGTCTGTTTTTAGTACCATTATCATACTGCTTTCATTACTATAGCTTTGTAATATAGTTTGAAATGAGAATGGGCAGTGCCTCTAGCTTTGTCATTCTTTCTCAAGATAGTTTTGGCTATTCTGGGTCTTTTGTGATTCTATACAAATTTTAGGATGGTTTGTTCTATTTCTCTTAAAAAATAGTTTTGGGGTTTTGACAGTAGATTGCTTCAGGTAGTACAGACATCTTAACAATATTAATTCTTCCAGTCCATGAACATGAAATAGCCTTTCATTTATTTGTCTTCCTCAATGTCTTTCATTAATGACTCATAGTTTTCAGTGTACGGGTCTTTCACCTCTTTTGTTAAACTTATTCTTATGTATTTTATTCTCTCTGATGGAACTATAAATGAAACTGTTTTCTTAATTTATCTTCCTGATAGTTTGTTGTCAGTGTATGGAAACACAACAGATTTCTGTATATTGATTTTGTACCCTGCAACTTCACTGAATATTTTAGGGTTTTATATAGTATATGTACTGAATCACATCACTCTCAAATTGTGACAGCTTTACTTCTTCCTTTCCACTTATTTATTTTCAGAGAGAAGGAAATTAAAAGCTACAGAGAGGGAGAGAAACATCAATGTGAGAAACACTGACTGGTTACCTCTCTTACATACCCTGACTGGGGACTGAACTTGCAGCCTAGGCCTGTGCCCTGACTGGGAATCAAACCGGTAACTTTTCACCTCGCAGGACCATGCCCAACCAACTGAGCCACACCAATCAGGGCAGCAGTTACTTTTAATGTTGTTATTCCCACCGGATATATGTTAGTTGATATCACAACATAGCTGTTTTGGCTGCCTCAGAAACACCTTTTTAATACATATATGTCGTCATGACATGACCCTAACCTAAACTTCCAGCGGCTCCCCATGTTGAGAGTTGTGTTTCCCAAACTGGGGTATGCCAAATCCGAGGCAAGCATAAGATTAAAAAAAGTAGAAAAAGCTACTCATATTCATGTTCCCACACCCTAACTGAACAAAGTATTTGCTCTATAGCATATTCTTGGGCTCACAATATAACAAAACCATTCATATAAATGTAAAAACTTTTCAACTTGATGTATTTTTACTGTCAAAGAAAGAAACAGGCTTGGTCAAAGTAAGATCGCTTAACATCAACCATGAAAAGTTTATGAAGTATCAAAGCACACTTCTGTTTTTTAAAAAATTATTTATGAATGTCATTTTAAAAAAACTTTTGAGCCCTGGCCAGGTGGCTCAGTTGGTTGGAGCGTTGTCATGCACAGAAAAGGCCAAGGGTTCGATCCCCGGTCAGGACACATGCCTAGGCTGCGTGTGGGATCCGTAGCCAGGGTGCACACAGAAGGCAACCAATAAATGCTTCTCTCTCTCCCTTCCCCTCTCTCTAAAATCAATAAACATATCCTCAGGAGAGGATTAAAATAAAAATAAAGAGCTCTGACACTTTAAGAAAAAGTTTTAGATATTCAAAAGAAATTTTTAAGCTTAATATATTTATAGGATACCATTAATGGTCATATGTAATTTTCTGACCTAGTGAGAGTAAAAATCTGAGTAAGCACCCGTACCACCAGCCTGTCTGCACTGGAAGACTGCAGATTCGTCTTCATTCCCTGTTCGGCAGCTGAGGGTTCAGTCTTGTTCTTGACTTAAATTCACAGGAACTGAAACATCTGCCTATTGTTCATCACAATCTGTCCCGCTGCAGCAAGGCCGCGAGACCAACGTGATCCAGACCCCAGCGCTGAGGAAGTCTGGCTGTTAAAACACTCCTCTGCTCTCTATCAACTTGGCTTTGCTGACAGGCCCACAGGAACATCTGAGCGAAAGAGCCTTGAGAAAAATCCACAGCCCAAGTTTTGACCCCCAGAGACAACACTGAAAATGCAGCAACCACAGAAATATTGCTGGATATTTCCCTTTAAGTTTTGTGCTTCCCTGAACTAATTACCTTGAACTATGACTTTATTTTTGGAATTTGTCAATAGAATAAATTCTAAGAGACGGGAAGTGCGCTGTCTCTTCCCTCTCGTCCCACTGTTCTCGGTCCTCCGGAAGATCAATAACTCCCACGTGGGACACCAAGTAGCCCCCAACGACTCTTTGCTAGTGCTGCTGTGGATGATTAAAATGACCAAAAGGCAAAGATCTTTTAGCCCAACCATATTTCAACATATAAGTCAAAAAACTGTTAAACCAGCATTTCTTAAACTTGGAAAATTCAAAAGCTTAGGAACATCTGTTAAGCACGCAGACTTCTGGGGTCATACACTCAAAGAACCCCCATCTCGGAGGGGTCTACAGGGCTTACGTGTTCAACAGGCATGCCCCAGTGCCTCCCACCTTATTTTTAGCATTGAGACAGAATTCAAATAGCAGGAAACCAAGCCTTTAACAGCGTGCAATCCAGTGGTTTTTAGTGTGTTTGCAAGGTCATACAACCATCGCCACTAATTCCAGAATACTCTGTGCTCCTGAGAAGAACCCTCGTTCCCATTAGCAGTTCAACCCCAAGAACAGGAACAAGATCATATCTCTAGGGAGGTGAATAAGCAAAGTAATATCTGTTTGCTAAAGGGAACCTGTTTTTCCGAAGCCTGAAAATTTCAAGTATTTCAGGATTGACTCAGGGTAGTTAAGCATGTTCAACACGATTCAACTCAACCTATGGTCATTTACTTTAAGCTGCTTACTTTTCATGTTGAAAGCTTATTAATTACAAAATTAAATGTGCTTTGATTCTAAAAGAGCATTTAAAATATAGGCCATATCAGTACTATTGGGCATCCAGCTTTCATCTTACTACAAAGAGAGGGACAGAGAGATTTTGAATATTAACAATGTACAAATTTCTCGGTGTATTAAGGGGTGTTATGGACACAATGGATTCTTGCCTATCTGTCAGTGAGCGTAAGCCAGAGACGTAGCGGAAAACCGGAGAACAGCTAGACCGTGACCACTTAATGCCTTAGGTCAGAAACAACCAGCAGACTGTGCTGAAGCCTGAGCTGCAGTCCAATAGGTTGAGGAGGCACTGGAACATGCAGGAAATTGTTCTTTTCAGTGGAAAGTTTTCTGGCATTATTCCTCAGCAAAGAAGAGCAAAACGGACTATTTATTAGGACATGGATAAGAAGCAAAATGTCACGGAGACTTCCAAAAAACAAGAGTTTCTGAAAACCTTGATAAGACAATCCAAAAAGCAGGAAACCAGAAGGTCCTATTATGCCTCTTTTTAACTAATGCAATCAACGAAACCAGGGCTGGTGGCCGGATACTTACTGTACATCTAGATATAATTCAGAGGCCCTGGGAAAGTGATGGGAGGGTCAGTCCACTATCTGGTTAAAAGGGCTGAACGACGGACGCTGATGGCAAAGCGCCCGCAAAGGGAAGCCAGAGAGGCATACCGGAGCATCAGAGGCAGCCATTTTGTGGTGAAATTCTGCTAGGCTGCAAAGGGGCACCTGGGGCGGGAGGTCAAGGGTCTTGCCCTGAGAGGCCCCAACTGATGTCAAGAACTGATAAGACTTGGACCTTCAAAGAAGAGTAGGTAATGGGGCTTCTTAAGAGAAGAAAAGACCATTGGTCTGTTTGCTCTAGAGATGGACAAGAATAATCAGGCCACCTGCCCATGTAAATTTTAAAATTTTTTCTAAGCTGGTTAACTTACAGGCTGAGAAGGGTGAAGGGTGGCGATCTGTTGGGGGAAGGTAAGGACGAGTGGAAGAAGGTGTGAAAGCTTTTAGTGCAACGTGTGGACCGGAAACACGCTCCCAAAAAGCCTGCCTGTATCCTGTCATCAAATCTCTGAGGCTGCAAAGGGGAAGCCTGAGAATTTATCAGCAGGAATCGGGTATGAATAAAACTAGGTGGTGAAGCCAAGTAACTACTCTCGAAAGCAAGCTCTCATTTCCAACTACTTTTGCTGGTGCTGTATGAGTGTCCCCTCCGCTGTACAATCTAGACGATTCATACGTTGGGGGGCTGTTGCTACTAGTAACTGCAGCAGAGGTCTTTAAACAGGCATGAGGTAGATGCTTTCACAATCCAATTTCCAGACAATGAAAAACACTGAAATGTTTTATATCACTTTGCAGATATTAAAGCTCAAGAGCAACATAATTTTTCAGCCTGTAGGATTTCATGAACACATTTATATTAAGATAATCAAAATAATTTCATCCATTAATTCTTTGTTCTTTTTTCCCATCAATGGATATTTCTTGCGTGTCTATGAGCTGACTAGGTATACGGCAGCACACAAAAGAGATGCAGCTTCTCCGTTCGGAAACTTACAACCTAGTGGAAGAAACAGGCATCAGAAAAGTAATACACCGAGTGCTATGAGAAAATGTAAAGGGAAGGACCTACTTCAGGTGGGTGATCGCAGAAAGTGTCTTGGGAGAAGTAGCGTTTAACTTTAGACTCGAAGGAGTTAAGCAGGTAGAGCGAAGAATGCATTCCAGGCAGAGAGGCAAGAATATACCAGCAGTTTGAACCCGAACCGATTCCTGGTGTTCCAGAAACTGAAAGAAGGCCAGCACTGACGTCCAGCGAGTGAGAGGAAGACTGACCCTAGGGTACGCCTGGGCAGGAAGGGAAGGCAAGGTCATGCGTGGGCCAAGTGAGACAACCACGTGAGGGTTCCTTGGCAGGAGAGCACTGGAGGGCTCTCAGCAGAGGGGCCGTGGTCTGCTGTGTGCTTTGTGAAGGTCTCCCTGGATGCTGTGGGGAACGGTGGGACAGAGAGACAGGGTGTCCAGTGGCGAGACCGGCTGGGAGGTTACTGGCTTGGAAAAAAAAGTTTCAAGACCTATTTTGGACGCGGATTTGATAAACCAGTGAGTATTTTCCAAATGCGTCAAAGGATAAACTGCTGAGAGATCCATCCACACGTCACAGAGATGTATGTGTGGGAGCGACAGACCCTGAATTCCATGCAGGGGTCCCTCTGAGAGAGGCAAAGGGGTGTGGTCAGGCAGGCGCAGCAATGCACAAAGCTGCGCTCGCTGGGGCTGTGTTAGCTCTTCACCACAGAGGTAGAGACACAGAGGTTCCCTGTGCTTTCTTTGTGTGTTTTCAATATTCAATCTTAAAAATAACGACATGTTTAGTTGTTTTATTCAATCCAGGCATACACAGTTTACCTGCTATGAGTTTTTCTGCAACAAAAAATAGTATAAAATAACTTACTTTAGTTATTCTAATTCATGATGAATTGGATTAAGTTCAATTCAGTAAGATTAAATTAAATTCAATCTGTAAGATTTTCATTGGGAAAAAAATGTCACCCTCTACCTTTAAGTCAGTGATCAGTGTTCGTTTTCATTGTGAGAACTCGACCAACAGCAACTAAATACTGTAGGTTCCTGAACAGGTTCAAGGTACATCAGGTCTTTGTGAGTCTTCAAATTCTCACAGTAAAATGCACCTTTAAAGGACGAGGATGGACATGCCTACTCCACCGCTCACCATCTTTTATAATTATTCCAACCTCTATATTTCTTACTTAAATGTACCAAAATTGACCCACATGTCCCCAAGGCCACCAGGACCTGTGTCTAGAGCAAACGTGGCAGAGAGACTGAAATCCGAGCATTGCCCGAAGAAAGCACATCGCAGTGAAACTCCCAGTCACTCCACAGCACGGTCTGTCTCCGAGACGCTCCAGGAACCGTGGAAGCCACACCAGTCCTTCCCTCTCGCTACCACGTTAATGAAAACGTGTGATCAATCCAACTTACCCCACACGACCCATCAGCACATCTTGTCCGGAATTCAACCACTTCTCACACCTGCACTGGCACGAACCACCAACCTGGTCCAAGCCACCCAGATATCTGCATTGCCTCCTAACTGGCCTCCGACTGCTCCCCAAATCTTTCTCAGCATTGCAGCTTGAGTGACCAGGTGTCGGAGTGTGTCACTCTCCCACTCAAAACTCTCCAGGGATTTCCTATCTCAGTCTAGTACAACATAGATTCTCTCCAATGGTCAAAAGACCCTATTGGAATCTGCCACATTTCTCTTCCTTCCTTTGTATTTCTCCACAGCACTCACCGCCTTCGATCTACCCCATACCCCACTGAATCACCTGTTTATCCCATTCAATCATCGGTCTCTTCTACAAGGTAATGAGGGCAAGAGTTTTATCTGCCTTTTCTTTACTTTTGTGTCCCCCAACTTGAATGGTGTCAGCATTTAATACGAACTCAATACATTTTTGTTGAATGAATGAATGAATGAGTTAACCTTCCTCTAAAAGTCATAGGAAGCACAAGCACAGACAACGGTTCTGCCATTTTAACTTGAGGTTCTTGCATTTCACTAATGACAAAATTAATAAAAACACAAGACAGAGCTGTAATACAGGTGATGTAAGGACCACAAAGAGCTTGAAGGTGGGAATGAAGTCAGGTCCAGAAATAGGGTTTTAGGGAGAGTTTTTCTAGTCCTGAAGATTTCTATTGCTAAGTGAAATTTTAAAGCAGCCCACACAGTACTGATTGGTTAGTCCAAGCATCCCCCCCACCAACTCCCTGCCCCACACTCTTGTGGCCAATCACTACTTTTAAAGTTTTCAGAAAGTTTTATACTTATGTTAGAATTCTTAATATTCTTTACATTGGCCCACTGTGATTTTTTTTAATTCATGGTATTATTTGATAAAGTTGCTAGCTAATGCTACTGTAGTAATCATATCGCAATATATAACCAACACATATCAAACTAAAAGGTTATAAACCTCAAACTCACAAAATACTATGTCAGCTATATCTCAATTTATAAAAATTCAACATATTACTGCTTGAGGGAGGAAAATGGGGCAAAGAGTAAGAATATTATATAATAAATCTACTCTTCAGATAACAGCTCCAGAAAATTGCCCTAAAAGGGGATTATACTTGTTCCGCCTTGTATTTAACAAGATATTTTAAATAATATTTTTATTATTCTAAGAAGAAAGGAGAGGCAAGAAATATACTCTAATTTGAAAGGTCAATGATTTTCTTACATTTCATGAAATACCAAGTTACTATAAAAAGCTGAATATATTTGATACTCTAAAGATTGAACTATCTGGGAAGAGTCAGCTTCAAATACCGGCTGTCAGTTATCTTGTCAAGACTAAAAGAAATACTGCTTTCCTTATGTCTTTTGAAAGAAGGTGGAAAAATTATTACTGGAGGATTACTTAAATCACCACTCAAAAAGAAATAGAATGTAACTTCCATTTAGGTCAATGGCTAAAACTTTGGTTTTAGCAAAGAAGCATCTGAACTTGGGAGGGGGGGGTAGACAAAGGTTGTTAGAAAGGTTATTCTTATTAAAAGGTTGTTAGAAAGGTAAATACTTGACCCTCTCTTAATCTCTCAAGTCAGCTAGTTAAGTGAAAAAACTGAGAGAGCAGAACGGAGGGTAATGTGAAATGAATATTTACTACGTAATGGACACAGTGCTAAGCACCTTGTTATTCATAATTTCACTTAATTATTTGCATAAACCTGGGAGACAGGTATCATTAGCTTCATTTAAAGGATGAAGAAACCGAGGAACATGAACACGATGATACAGCAAGGGTTAACTAAAACACCAATTATCTTAACTTCAACACCAAACTGACTTTGTGTTGCTTCTTCCATAACTGAAGACACTGCCGATGTTCCCCATGAGGCTGACTCTCTCGGAGAAGAACCAGAGATTCAGCTCTTAGATCCAGCTCTGAGTCCCATTTGTATGCAACTCCAGAGATCAAGTGAATGACTTCTGTCACCAAATGAGTTGCATTTTGTTTCACATTCATGAATTCTAATCTGATCCAGGATCTGCCCTCTTAAAAAACAAAACAAAATAAAATAAAAACTAGCCCTTGATCCCAAGGAGAGTTTTAGTGAATAAAAACAACTCAAAAGGTAATGCTCAAAAGCCTTGAAGAGCTGCTTGGTGGCATCTATAAATCTGAGTGCATTCATGCCCTAACCCAGCAATTCCAAAAAGGAATTTACCGAAGGACAAGTTCAAGAACATTCACAGCGACACTGCTCATAATAGCCCTAGTCTGGAAATGACTCAGATGTCCATCGACAATAGAACGGAAGATGGAGAAATGGTGGTACATTTCTGATGAAACAAACAAACCACACCTACATGAACCCGCATGGATGACTCTCACAAACACAATGATAAATGAAAAGGCGAGTCAAGAAAGACTTCATACTGCATGATTCCAGTTATGTCCGTTCAAAAACAGTCAAGTCTACTCAGTGGTGATCTAAATCAGGAAAGCGATGGCTCTTTGGAGGGGTAATGACTATGGGGCGGTGAAGGCGAGGAGGGCCTTCAAACAGCTTTTGAAAAATTAACACTTGCCATCTGAGAATTTCCTAGCCTTCCATTTGTAACTAAACATTAATTTATAACCATCAAGATTTGAGTCGTTTTCTTAAAAACAGACAATATGACAAAAAACATAAATAGATTGATTCTATTTAAGACAATGTTACTTCTTCTTTTAGAATATTTTATCCTGTGAAAGAATAGCTTTGATATAAATATTTTATTAACTACAAGAAGGAAATGGACAGAGAGAACACAGACAGGCAGGAAATAAAAGTTTATCCAAAAATTTCCTTTGCAAAATAATACTCTGACAAAGATGAGTTAGTGGAAAGAACGAATATCCTGAAGCTTACTGCACTATTGTTCCCAATGAAATTTATCTTTAAAGCCACTTTGCCCTGGTAAGGTGTGTGGTTTATTTCCCTGGTTAACATACTGCTGTGACTGCAACCTACTCCGTCTTTTGGAAAGCTGCGTATGCGACTTCCTGAAACAGCTGCAGAGCATCAGTTGGACAGAGGGCAAGTGACATCTATCTGTGATGCTCTTATTAATTTTCATGAGCATTAAGATATTTCAAACCCCATGGTTATGAATCACAGTTGACAAGTGATAAGAAGGCTTATAAATTTTCTTTTCTCTTCCTCACCATAAATGCTGCTAATTTTTCTTAGCAACTGAAATTAGAAATTCAAGTATCTTCAAGATAAAACTTCCTGCAAAACCCTCCATCCGGGGCCCAGAAGACACCGCAACGGTGCTCCAACACCAGGCAGAGGCGACTTTAGACTAGAGTCACCAGTCCAGTGACCACAGCATTTGACTTCAAAAAAGGCTTTGGCTCCAAACTCTGCATTTAGCTTAAATTCAGATAGCATTTTATAAACCAATTTGTAAGTAAAACAAGTAAAATGGGTGTGTTATCAATCAATTTCTCTAACGGGAATGCATTCAATATTTGAGAACTTTTTCTGTGACCTTCAGCAAGTCACTTGGCCCTTCTTTATCAAAATACATTGGGAATTTTAAAAAGCTTACGTGCCCACAGAATGCTCTGCACCTTCAAGTATTGGGAAACGCCAACCAGGACCCCCGAAGAGCAACCCCAGCTATGCTCACAGATGGAAGGGCCCTGCTACAGTGGGCGGAGAGACAAGTCAGGCTTCACGCAGCTGATACGTTTTATTCTTACAAATCCTATCATTACATTTCTAGTTTCTAGGGTGATTAAAATAGAATTTTCTTTGAAGAAAGAGGCAACTTTATGTAAGAAAAGTAATATAGGAATACAAAACTGCCTAGATCATAATATTAGTCTCATATTCAATACTTTTGAATAATCGCTACAGCTTTTAAATTTAAGATAGCTATACTTTACATCCATCTATATTTCCAATGCAAAAAAATTATTCTCATCCAGCAACTTTCTAACACTGTTAAGAATGTTAAACATTTTGACGGTTAGTATACATGGTGTATATGTGTAATATTGCTTACTTAAGAGAGTAAAGTAAAAAAACATAGTCATCTAAGGAACTAAAAACAATAAATAAAATAAACACTATAGATACCTAAGGAATTGTGAAAGCTTATTTTTTGAAATAATTCTACTCTAGCTTACTTCAAAATATTCAAAAATCAGTTTGCACAATTATGTGATACAAAACTTTATCACTTCCCTCTTATCTGGATGCATTTTCAAACATCATATACAAAGAGCTTATAAATTGAGGATTTAATTATTATAAAATTTTCACTTATATTCACTCTTGGAGTATAACTGCATTACTATTAAAAACACCTGATTCTAAATCGTTTATTTAATTTTAAAGGTTCTTTATATTAGTAATCTATTACTACACATATATGGGCTTATTATGAATTATACAAATTTTCTTACCTCACTTTACTCTGGAGGAATTATATATGCCTTAATATTTTCATTTCTCATGAATAATATAAGTACAATTAAAAAAGTCTTTAATAAAAACCCAAATAGAACTTTCTGGTCAGTATTTATTAGCTCAATGTCACGGGAAAAAAGAAAACGAAGAGCACTGTAGCCCTGTCAGTTACGTAGAAACTATTCTGCGCTTTGGCTCAGGTGCGGGGACGGGAGTCACTCTACCTCACAGAGCAGTAGGTCCAGGATGTGGAAGACCATGCAGAGAGGGAACTTGGCCGTGAAGAGCGTGAGAAACCACTGGGACGCATACATATGGGCCTCCAGGTTCAGGTCACAGAAATGGCCGTGCAGGTCCGGCAACTGCTCCTGAAAGTCAGAGTGGAAAACTTAGCAGATGGAACACGGAAGAAGCTTTATTTCCTGCGACAACTGCAATTTATAACAAGCTTCCTGTGAACACTTTCATTCCGCGGTGGCATTCACTGAATTGTCTAAAACGGCACAGAAGTGATGAGAGAAGATGAGAATTCGGGACGTGACAGATCACTGAGGGACAGACAGACCTGTCAGGAACAAATAACAAAGATCAGCTCTTGCTCACTTGACTGGCTTTGTCTCTTGGGAAAGGCTCGGAACACCCACTGCCTTGCAGGGAATGTCACGACCCAGGGCCCAGTGACAGCGCCCCCTGCAGCGTTCAACCCCTCACTGGCTAGGAGAGAGATGTACTTACTGTCATCTCGTCTTCTATGATATCGCTTCCGTATGCTTTTTCACACTTAGAAAAGGCCAAAACGTAACCAAATTTTTAAAAAACCTATCCATGATATCTTTAAAAAATGGCAAAATACAGGAAATGCCGGTGTCTGGTGTATGACATTGAATGTCTCCTTATAATGCCTTATGCCGGCTTTATCTTTTCGCCCAAGCTGCACCAGCAACTGCTTTTCGAAAGCGAGAAAGGCAGTGCACAGCATTAGCACAGTGTTCCCATCACTGAAAGGCAAAGACATACAGAGGCCTTCTTTCATACACAGACCGCAAAGCAAAAACAAATATCCCACTTCTTGTGCAGGACGCTCTTTGAAAAACACCCAAATGCGCCTGTCTCCTACTTTAAATGGGGCATCCAAAGGTTATCCAGTTAACACACAGAAAGTGCCAACAGAAAAACGTGTTTGGGTCTTTTCATAACACCATGAACTTGCTATTCATTTATCAGGCACAGTATCTGACTCCCAAAGTACTTAAGATTAGTGACCTCTGAAACAATATAACCTTTTGTAAGAGACCCAGTGAGAACTGAATAATCCCAAACAAACCCTTTCTTGGAAAAATTAAATCTCTAAAAAAGAGCCTATAGCTTTTAATGCCTAGAGATACCAGAGTCTTCTACAGTCTTTCTTCCCCTCAATGACCACCTGCCACTGTGCTTAGTTTACCTGACATCCTTCCACCCCTTATCCCCTCCTCACTTTTAAGGGCCCCACCCTCCCACCTTCCCGCGCCCAGGGAAGCTGTCCTCTGCCGAACCGCGAGTCTCCGTGGCCACCCTCCTGTCCCTCAGCCTCTCCATGGCTCTTCTCCCCTCTCAGACACCCACGGACCCCCTGACAAGTCAGTCAACCAGCTCATGCCAGTCTCTCCTGCCACGTCCCGCTAACCTCCCCAGACACTGCTCTTCTCCCCAATGCGCAGTCACCCACTCGTGTATATTGTTTCACATTTCTCTTGGGTTCCCAATACCTGATACAAAGAATGCATCGATCCATTATAAACCTAAGATTTCTAATCTCAGCTGGAATTTCAAAGCTACTCATTAATTCTTTTTATCAGCACTAGTCAATAATTTTGCCCTTATAATCTTTATTATATAATATTTGACATATATATATATATACATACGCACACACACACACACACACATTTGTACATATATATTATGAAAAGTAACAACTCTGTTTGAAATCAGGAAATTATGTGGAAAATATTTCCAAAAATTTTTATTGAATTTATTGGGGTGACATCGGTTAATAAAATTATACGGGTTTTAAGTGTACGATTCTACAACACATCACCTGTACACCGTACGGTGTGGTCACCACCCCGAGTCAAGTCTCCTTCCGTCACCATTCACCCCCTTTATCCTCTCCAGCCTCCCCTGCTCCCCCTTTCCCTCTCGTCATCACCATATTGTTGCCTGTGTCTGCGAGGGTTTTTTTTTCCTTAATGTCTTCACCCTATGTGGGAAAAATTCTAAAGCACGTCTCCACATTATAATATTTTAGGTATTTTTATTCCCCATCGATATCTTTCTGTCTCTTTAAAATGTTCTCTGCATGTGGACTAAGAGTGGCACTGGTACTGGTGTCAGTGAATGCAGAAAAAACTCTTAAGTACTTTAACTTTTATTCTGTAAATAGCTTCATCTCTTTACAAATAATACTCAACAGTCTCTTCCTTGACTTAACTTACTATATTCTCACTTCGAAGTGTATTACAGTTGAGTATTTAAAAAGGAAGATGACTTTAAAAAATAATCAAGTGGTTAAGTAAATATTTTATAATATGAAAACCAGAGACTTGGAAATAAAGAACAGCCTGACAGCGACCAGGGGAAGCGGGGAGGAGGAGGACAGGGCAAGCAGAGGAAGGTGAACAGAAGACTCACAGGCACGGACAACAGGAGGGAACCGACTGTGGGAGTGGGGGGTCTGGGGTGGGGGGGGCGATGGGGAAAAAGGCTGGATAACTATAACTGAACAACAATAATTTTTTTAAAAAAAACAGTGTAAATATTGATCAGAAACCAAATCCATCTGCATTTTGGAAAACTCCATTAAAGTTTCAGAAATGATGATAGTTCTTCAATTTGATTAGACTTTTTCTATAACTCAACCAAACTTTTACTTACCTGCAGCAGCCTCTCCAGCTGATAAAATTTGCAATGCAGATCTTCAAAGTTGTTTTTGTAGAGGTCTCGCAAGCCATAGTCATACATGACTTTCACCAGAACACAGAACGCTTGTTCTTCCGGCATCTGCAGAACCACAGAATCACAGAACATGACTGGGGGCACTGGGCCAGGCGTCAGAGGTGCCCCTGCACCTTTTCGTTGTCTGCACCACCAGCCGAAGGCTCTGCTGGGTGAAGCTCTCCAGGGCTGGCCTGCTGAAGTGGTACAGGCAAAGAATCTGTGTTCCAAGTCTGTAGCTTCCTCACTCAGGGTGAATTATCCTCTTTTGTGAATTTTAATCATCCTTCCTTCCTTCCTTCATTCATTCATTCATTCATTCACTAAGCCATCTTAGAAATAGATAACACAGTCGTGTGATTCAAAACTAAAAAAATATGAAAACACATAAAGGCAACAGCCTCACTTCTCTCGTCCCCACACCCCGACCCCTCTCTTGCGTGACTGTGTAACGGCCCCAAACACTTCCTCCTCTATCCTGCCAGTGGTTCCCTGCACCAGTAAAGCATTCTGCCTCCTCTCATATTTCCCCTTTTCTACATCAAAGGTAGCTCACTTTCTCCCTCAATAATATCCCCACGGAAGGGTTCTCCCAAGGAGGCGTTGCTGGGTCCAAGGAGAAACGCATCTTCAGTTATGGCAGAGAATGCAACACTGTCCCCCCAGAATCTTATTGATGCTGCTATTTTTCTTTCTATAAAAAACAGTTTTTCAGGAAGAATCTTGTGTGTTTCCATCATGAAAATTTAAATGACTAATGAAATCTAATACACCCTCCCAGAGGTATTTTTATCTGAACAGAGAATGAAGTCTGAAGTCAAAGAAAGAATCTCTAAATTGTGGTGGGATTGAGAAGTACAGACTGGTAGTTACCAAATAGTCACAGGGATGTAAAGTACAGCATGGGGAATAGAGTCAATAATATTGTAATAACTACGTCTGGTGCCAGTGGGTACTGGGAATATCAGGGGGACACTGTGTAAAGTACATGGCTGTCCAACTACTATGCTGTATACCTGAAACCAATACGAAATAAACTGAATGCAAACTGTAACTGAAAAATATTTTTAAAAAATTTAAAAAATAAAAAAAAAGTACAGATGCCCTGTGGGACACCTATAAGGACCTAAAAGGTCTGTGACTTCCGAGTTCTAGGCTGCAGAGATGAAAATGCTACAATGTGATAAACAAAAAGAAAGGAAAAGATCTGATGATGTTCCAGTTGCCACCACTGCATTTACCTAAATGACTTCCTGAGAATCTGTCTCCCTCATCCACGGTCTGGTCCCCAAAGTAGGACAGAGAAGCTCTTGTGCAAAGAGCGGACCAGAGAAGAGTTATCTTCCATTTTTAGCCCCTACTGGCTTCAAATGCCTGTGTAGGGAAAGTGCTGATTTCGGAGCCTTGTTCTCGAGAACGTTAGAGTGTGCGAAAGACCAACGACCCCTTGGCTGATACACGATTGCAGCCCGATGAACAGAGGGACTTCCACCGTCCATTGCCCGTTTGCAGAGAAAGTCAACTGGATTTGGTAACATAAAAGCAGTGATCTCCATTGCAAATTAATTGTTAGAAAAGGCATTTTGATAGGAAAGAAATCTTAGTGTGGATTATTTCTAAAGAATACAACTTCATTATTTTTAGAGTTCAAATCAAATTAGTGGAGCTCACAGAGCTTGCTTTAATGACTAGATAATCATTTGTTATTAGCACATTAGGCAATTAGGGTTTCTGAAATTTTTGAGAATGTATAAAAATAGCTTTGGTCTTTAAGTAATTTAAAGCATTCTTCCCATAATCTTATCTATGATATTGTATCATAATCTGGAAAGCTTACTTAAGAAAAAGAAAAAAAACAAAGTTAAGATTCTGTTTAAATACCATATTAAAAATTCTGAATTAGAAGAGTAAAAACAAATACGAGGTTTTTGCCACAGTGCGAAAAAAAGGAAAAGTAAAAGAGCCCTGACCAGCGTGGCTCAGTTGTCCCACACTGTCCCACATTGTCCCATGGAGTGAACGGTTGCCAGTTCGATTCCCAGTCCAGGCACAGGCCTGGGTTTGTGGGCTCGGTCCCTGGTTGGGGCACATCCCAGAGGCAACCAATTAATGTTTCTCTCACATCAGTGTTTCAATCCTTCTCTTTCTCCTTCCTTTCCCCTCTCTCTAAAAATAAATAAAATCTTTAAAAAAAATAAATGAATTGTGTCTCAACAAGCTGAAAGAATTTAGAGAAAGAGCCATATGTAATATTCTAAAAATTACATAAGGCACACAGAAAAAACTGTCATTATTCACTGTCCTAAGATGTAACTATTATGTGAATAGCTACTTTAAATGTCACTCCTTTGAAAGTCTGACCTTGGCTGATTAGGTATCTGACACCTTCGTTAGACTAACTTCCTGCCTGAATAACCGATCCAAATAGAGCTCTATTTACCCACTTAGAAATGTGATTATCTAAGTTCTTATGCAAATTGGCCACTTCTATTTTCTGCTTACAAACAATGAAATATGTAAACAGTTAGACAAACAAAATCTCCTAAAGTTAAATAAGTACACTAGGCTTCTGTCATTTTGATTCTCTAAATATTTACTTATTTCTCTTTTTTAACCTGTGAGCTGTTTGGGCCCATGGCTTTGGCTCCAGATGTTCAGGTCAGCGCACATTTCCTCCTCTGCACTCAGTTGCTGAGAATGGAAGTCCACTGCATTCTCTCTCCTGCAGCAAGGCCGCCGTGGAGGCCTCAGAGACGCTATACACGCCTGCTCTGCAGTACTTCTCTCACCACCGGTGCTAAGCCTCTTCATCTTCC
This sequence comes from Sturnira hondurensis, assembly GCF_014824575.4. NCBI lineage: Eukaryota > Metazoa > Chordata > Mammalia > Chiroptera > Phyllostomidae > Sturnira > Sturnira hondurensis. The sequence continues at coordinate 6,179,377 of NW_028094846.1, read as the reverse complement.
CCTCTGTGCTTTAAAGAGCACAGCCAGCCCTAGAGAGACTGATTCCCGTAAAGGTCCCCTCTGGGTAACGGAATGATGATGAGTCAAATATTTTATCATCTGGCTTCTGATAAAAAGGATACGCCTTTATTTCCTTGAATGTGGTAAAACCATTAAAACAAAACAAAAGGTTTAGATGCCTTTCATCATGTTTACAGTCAGTCACGAACACATGAGATGAAAGTACTTGTGCTGGACCCAGCGGGCACAGAGGGGAAGGGACAGTGCCTTCTCAGAGGACAAGCAAATAGGGGACCCTACTTGAGCTCGAGATGAACACAGCAGTCCTGGGCAAGGAAGGGTGTGTGGAGGAGAAGTTCGGCATCATGACAGCTGGGTATGGGCCAGGTCAAGATGAATTACTCAGGAAAACAACAGATGGACGTAGGTTTCCTCTTTGCTTTTAGGTGTGGAGCTTAGTCTCTCTTGTTCTGTCTCCCTCACCCCCCCCCCCTTACTTTCTCTTTCTCTCCCTTTTTCTCTCCCTATCTCCCTCTGTCTGCTGTTTATCACAAACACATACACACAAATGGTACATTTAATACATGTTCCTCAAAACAAAATCACTGGAAAGTTTGAATTAAATCCCTAAAAAAAAACCCCTGATAATCCCAGCTTGTAACCTTCATTTTACCTTTAATTCTCACCTAGGGGTGTGTTTATTAATTTTAGAGGGAGAGGATGAAAGGCGGAGAGAGAGAGTGAAACCTCAATGTGAGAAATATCAACTGGTTGCCTCCTGTGTGCACCCAACCATGCAACCTTTTGGTTACAGGACGACACTCCAGCCAACTGAGCCACCTGGCTGGGAAAGCCTATAACCTTTATCGAAATACATATTTGACATGTAAATACATAAATTAAATAGAGTTTTTATATTTGATTTATATATTTCTATTTAATTTCTATATTAAATGTAAATTTTAATTTGTACATAAAATTTATATGAACATATAAGTTTAGCTATAGACTTAAACAAATATCAAGTGTTACTTATTTGTTTAGGATAACTTTAACAAAATTGAATGCATCTGCCTTTATAAACGAAGGTATGTCAACAAGGAGACAAGCCATCTGTCACTGGCCGAGAAGGTGAGAGCCAGCAAAAATGTCGAGGGAAAGGACTGGTGTGCGAGTGGAAGCAAGGGGCAGCCAAAGGTAATTATATCCGCACTTCGTTTCTCTTCATATTATTACAGATGCCAAACACAAAAACTTAAGTGTTATCTGTATTTTGTATTGGCTAGTAATTGCCCCTCAATGAGCATAAAGAGAATCAATCATCAGGATTGAAGAATCAGTGCCTAACGGCACCACGAAACCTCGCTTTGCTACAAGAGTGTCCCCCACTATGAAGCATCATGGCACTGCCTACTTTAAAAAAAATTAAAATGAATTTATCACAATGATGAATATTTCATTGAACTAGATAAGCCAATTTGTCACTGACACATAACTGGTCTAAAGGACAATCAAAGTCCCTGGAAACCCATCACTATTAACTCTGAAGATGCTGTCACACGAGGGAACCCAGACATGGAGTGCCCACCCTGTGCGGGGACTCTGCCCGGGCATCCGTGCTGTTTTACTGAGGTGAGGGGGGGGCACTAAACCCCATAACTGGAGACATCCAAGTGTCTCCCACGGCATTATGAAACAGGAAATGAGACACCTGCCTCACGTGCACAATCTGAGGACCCAGCAGGGTGTCACCACTGCTGGGTGACAGGTACTGGCAGGGACCTGCCATCTGTGCTAACGCAGAGAAGCACTGGGCGGGGACAGTCTCCAGGCTTTGTCGTGAACCAGGAAACAAAACAGCTCTCAGGACGCCAGAGTCTTTCAGACTCACCCGAAGTAACAAACAACAGGCGTTTTTTGAAGCAAAATTATACATTGGTAGTTTTCAATAATCCCCTTACTTAAGACAAAACTAAATTCTCTGTTCTGCATGATCGTTCCACATCTTTTTGTAATCAATATACCTTTTTCCGTGAAGGCGCTGAGCACTTCACTCATTTTCTGAGTTTTCTTCAACAAAGGTGGATGCTACTGACTATTCTGAAAACCATAAACTCCTAAGTCTTCATTTTCTTTTTGCCCATGGAACAGCAAACAGAATGAAAACTTCTAGCTGTTTTATTTTCCTTTTAAATCCAACATATGCTGAAAGACATTTAACCTAAATGTCTATTCAGTCCTGGAAGCAATAAAGCATGTTGTCAACATATGAATCTGCCGATGGTGATCAATTTAAGCTAATGGGACCAGAGTCCAAAAGAAAACTGAATGGGCAAATAGCAACTAGTTTTTGGAAGAGTAGCGGCAGCCCCATTACAGAGACATTCATTCATGACCCCACTTGGTCCTCCCTAAATTCTGCCAAGTAGGCGTTATATTTACACGTTACACACTAGGCTGCTGAAGTCCAATGAAGTTAAGTGATTTGCCAATAACTATACATGTACTAGGTGAAGCCAGGATTTAACCCCACGGTTGCACCCTTTGTGGCAGATATTAGATGTGAGCGTTTACGCTCATAATATACAGTATTCAATATTCATGAGCACCCCAGAAATAGGATAGCCCTGTTTCGATTTTATAAATAAAAAAACTGAGGTTCAGAGAGTTTAGGAAACTTGCCCACGGCCATCTGACCTAAAAGGTATTGAACCACAGTTCACATACATAGTTGTGCTTTTCACTATCCTTTGAGTGAGTCCAGCGTTGAAAGAGCAGAGAAACCTAAGATATTGAAATGGGAGGATCAACAAAATATTGTTTACGGGCAAAATACCTTGAATATATTTACAGGACACAGGAAGATGACGTGAGAAAAAGATCTCCAAAGCACCGACGCAAGAATTAACGCAGACAAGGGAAATCTAAGGATTATAAGATTATAATCTTGGATTGTAAGAAAAAGGTGACTTGGGAGCATAACAGGACTGATTACAAAGGCACCAAAACTCCTGCAATACGGACAGCGCAGCAAGATGGCGCGATGCGTCTGTCCAGCCTCCTGGCTCCCTGTCGTCTGCACCGAAACCCTTCCCCCGCAGCAGCTCTGTCCCACTGGCCAGGGGGAGCCGATCCAGCACACCCGCCGCTCTCGAGGACGACTCAGGACCTCGGCCAGCTGAGCCGAACACCCTGGCTTCCTGGCCTTCACAACTGATTCTGGGATGGCAGGTTTCCAAGGCAGGCCGGTCGGAATCCTCCATGGACTTTTCTTTTCCATGTAGGAGCTATAGCAAAAGATGGTCCCTTTTAAATGAAGTTGTAAACCTGAAAGGCTGTGGACCAGGCCAGGCAGCAGCCATGTTGCCCACTTTGTGGTTGATCCGTATAACAAAGACAAGGAAATGTAAAACCAGAGGTAAAGCAACACAGATCACTGATGACAAAAGATGGAGTCTGGAATCCAGCCAGGCCAAAGCCACCTCTGCCCTGGACTTCCCGTTAGGTGAGCCAATACATTTCCTTTGTAGTTTAAGGTACTTGGAGCTAAGGCTGCATCACGGTAGCAGAGAGAGTCCTGAATTATATAATGTCACAAACACTTTTACTTATAAAAACACTAGGAAGCCTCTATGTTGTCACCTTGGACGCCGTGGGATCATTATTCTCAAACAACCAAGAAGCAGCTCTGCTTCTCATTTCTTAAGTCTATTGGTTAAATCTTATCCTAAAGCTGCCCTTCTGGGAGGTGCATTAAAGAATTCATAATTTTTAAAACGTATTTTATTTTTAAATGAAACACACAAATATCATTTGACTTCTCTTACGTGTGGAATATAAAGAACAAAATAAATGAAACAGAAACATACTCGTAGATACAGAGGCTAGTTTCAAAGCCTCTGGAAATGTCCAATCAGGAAAGTGATTATTTCCTAAAACTACTTGGACATGGTAAAACTTGAAAGTTCTAAAATTTTGTTTCTGAACATCCTTTCGGTTTGGGGCCTTCCTCCCCCTCTGGCAGTGAGGGTAAAATATAAATGACCACGGGGAGGAGAAGGCAGCATCTCCAAGGCAGCAGCCTCTGACAGTGATTAATGTGGAGCTGCCGGGGGGGAGTCTGGCAGCGAAAGGAGGCCACAGCTTATGTAACGGATAAAAAATTAGTAAGACCCTAATAACGCACCTTCCTAGAACCTGAGATAGTGTGTTTGATGAATTGTTTAAGCTAGACTGTATTCTCCTCCCTATTTGAACCACGTAGGCAAAAATATGAAAGAAAAAATTACAGTTAACTTTTCTTATTCAGATTGGTTCTGGGATGGGTTGGTTAGTTAATGGAATATGCTGATAAAGAGCAATATTGCAAATACTGTCAATTAAAAATTAAAGTATGTTTTTCAAAAACACTAGGCTGAATATCAGTTCATCTGTCCTCAAGATTCTGAAGGCATTTCTGTATTTCCAGTTATTTTATAAGCCCTGGCAACAACTGAGTAATTCTAAGTATTTATGCAGAAAGTGTAAGAGCCTAGACTGAATTTCTATGTATCTTGTGACATACATTAAAAGCAATTTTGTTGAAAATGTTTACAATGGCCAATTTGTCATATGACCCTTATAATAAAAGAGGAGATAATGTAGAAAAATTCTGGGTATTTGAATTTTATGATTATTTGATTCTCTGTCTGTCTCTGTTTTTTTCAGGGAAAACTGTTTCCAAACAAATACAAACTTACAAGTAACTGACCCTATGGTAAATCTCAGAACAGATTCCTCAGAGAGCTGTGCCTCTGAATGAACTTGGATCAGTATGCCACAATGTGTTTACGAGGACACGGGTCTAAACCACCAAACTGGGACAGGCTCAGAGATGGCTTTGTGGAGGACAGAGCTCACCACGCACGGCTTGACCACGCCTTCATCAGAGTGACTGCCAAGGCTCCTTTTGGAAGAACGGGGGCTCTGAGCCTCGGCGAGCATGTCCATGTCACTGGGCACGGTCTCTAGTCCCTGTTGTGGGACCTGAGTATTCTACATACGGGATGGGTTTAGTCGTAGAGAATTTGTGGCCACAAACTGCTTGATTATCACAGGGCTATTATTACAGCCCAAGAAGACAGGCTATGGAGATATCCAAGAAAGAGGGACGACAGGCAAGAAGACGAACAACATGTGATAACGCAACAAAGAAATCCAACTCAAAGTTGAATAAGGTGAATAATCGCAACTGTACACCATTACTATCATGGGAACCAAGTTATCAGGACCTGGACCACAATACACTAGCGCGTCTCCCTCTCCAGAGTGTAATGGAGGAGATGCTGTACTCGCTGTGCGTCTCTGCATCCGACATTGCACGCTGCGTCCTCCCGGCTGAAAACCCAGAAACTCCTGAAGGTTCCCTCCTCCCATCAGCCCTTTAAATATCTGGCATCTCTGCGCTCTGTCCTGTTCTTCTTACTCTATTTATTCTTCCTAGATGACCGGATCCACTTTCACAATTTTGGCTTTGACTTTTTCATCAGCGTCAGTCTCCAATACTCAACTGGTTGCTGGACAGCTTCACACAGATACCCCCCAAAGAGCACACACTCAGGAACTCAAAACAAAGGTCACCATCCCCTCCTCACCCCTCTTCCTCGTTCAGTCTCAATGGAGGCATCTTTTCCTATCTCAGCTCAAAATACCACCATGCACTCAGTCGCCAAAGCTAGAAAACGAGGCACGTCACCTCTGACCCTTCTTTGTCATAATCAATGTCAAAATAATTTCAGGACTGTATAAAAGTAACTACTCCTTAACTGTGAAGGAGTTGACATTACATTGGGCCCTTTGAAGGCAACTGCGAGGCTGATGTGGCCACCGGTGAAAATGAGTCTGACACCCCTGCTTCAGAATGAAGCCCACCTTTCTTGACATGATTACAAAGTCTTCCCAATTTGGTCCCTTGCCCATCTGACTGCTGTTACCTCACCCCTCTCCCTCCGTACAATTCCTCTGCCAGCTGCATAGAAACTGTAATTCCCCTTTGTTCCCTTTATACGGTGTACACCCTTCTGTGTTTCCATATATTTGTTCATTTTGTTCCTATTGTCTAACAACCTCTACTTCCTTCCTTCCTGTCTCACCTCCCCTACCCTGAATTATTTATGTCTCAGCAAAGCTACCACCTCCTCCAGAAACCCTTTCCTGAAAGTTCTAGGCTGGGAAATTCTTCTATCATTCTATCACTTTGTGTACCACTTTCACTAAGCACTCAGTATGTTCTCTATAAGTTCTTTAATAAACTTAAGAAAAATCAATGAAGACATAAGAGTAAAAATAGTGAGTCTGTGCCTCCGTCCTCTGTGCCCCATTCTAGCCCCCAAGGCCTTTGGGAACACAAGTCATGAATTATTCATATGTGTAATCCCACCTTCTACCCCAGAACTGACAACAGATGCTCAAGAAATGTTCTGTTATTGCAAGCGGCTGAGAAGAGAGTACACAAAAATAAATCACAGAAAAGGCAAAACACCTCCCTGTCACTTCCCTTCACAATGGTTCTGGTACGGCTCCTATCTGGGCGGTTACATTGACATTTTCAGTTTTGGAGGGTTCCAGTTAAAAATAACTCCAAATAAGCAATTTATTGCTTTCTCGCCTACAGAATTAATTCTACTGAGGAACTGTCCTGTTCTTGACTTCAGATCTCTTATTTTATCACCAAAGGTACATTTTTAAAATATATATGCCATGGGCAATCTCCATCAGGTAAATGAAAAATAGGGAGGGAGGACAGAACCAAGCAGCAACGAAGCGAACTCGGCAGGGCCCTGCCATTTATCACGTGGGAGTTACTCACATGCAGCAGCAACACGGCGGCCAGGAAAGACTGCCCTTGGCAGTACCCGATGTCTTCGTCGTAGACAGAGTAGGCCTGGAGGGAGGGAGGACAGAGAGGAGTCAGCATTCACAGACTTCCATCAGGCGCCAGCTCCCACACGCAGGGCCGGCGGCGGAAGAAGGTGGGAAGGTAAGCGGATGTGGGTTCTAATGCACCTTAGGGGGGATCTGAATGTTGCTGAACACACGTAGTGCGGACTCGCTAATCCAACAGACGCAATAACCACCTTCTATAGCCTCTAGACGTTCTCAAACACCTCCCACACTACTCCCCCACTTTCCAGAGTGCTAATGGGTAAAAATGACCCCTCCCATCCACACCATCAGGGCAGAGCAGAAACCACTAGCGCTGTCGGCACATTTTGCAGAATGGCTGCGAGCGCCGCACACCACAGAAGCACCCGCCAGCGTGGGTGCTCTGGATTCAGCATCTTTAACAGCAGTCTAACCAGGCCCGGGTACAGAGCCGAAGAGGCCCATTCATGGAACATCCAGCACTCCTGGGACAGCTATCACATCACATGATATACTAGGGTTTGCCTCACTCTTCGGAGGAAAGGAAATAGGCTGTCTACTGAATGTACACTAACTAGTACTTCAAAGAGCTGAGAGTATAATTTTTGATGGGCATCAAGAAGATGCCCATCCTAAGTTTTAAGGCGCTGACTCAGTGCAGTAGGTGTGGAGAGCTGATCAAAGAGCACAGAACAGGAATTGGCAAGCTTTTCCTGCAAATGTACACAGTAAATATTTTTGGCTTTGAGAGACAGATATCTGATGCATATTGTTTTTGTTTTTTTAAACAACCTTTAAAATATAAAAACCATCTGCAGCTCAAGGGCGGTCCCAGAGCAGGAGGCGTGGGCCAGTTTGCTGACCGTCCAGGCGTTCCCACGTGCATTTTTAAAGACCACCACCCCAGTCATGCTGGCTGGGTCCCGGACATGTACCCCATCCACGTGCCGGGCGCCGTCTCAGTGAGGGGCCTTCACCTGAGGTGCAAGTAGGAAAACTGCCTCCCTGCGGCTGGTGGCTGTCAAAGATGCTTGGGCAGGGCTGCCACGGGCGGGGAAGTGAGCCGTCCCCCAGACGCCAGAGAAGTCAGGGGACAGGGTCGGGAACTTTCTTACTTAGAGTTTGTTTCCAATGAGACGCACACGTTTCAACTGCATGATTCTTTGAGTTGGGTCATTTACGTAACCCATCATCATGGAACATTTCCACCACTCCAGAACCTGCCCCAATGCCTCTTTGCCGTCAAACCCAGGCACGATCCGGTCTGATTTTATCACAATGTGTTATTAACTTTGCACCTGCCAAGAAGTTCATATATACAGAACCACGCTGCTATAACATGCACTCTTTTGTGCCTGGCTCCCCCTACTCAGCATAACGTTTCTGAAATCCTGCCGCGCTGCTGCCTGCTCAGCAGTCCATTCCCGCTTTTTAACTGCCGAGTAGTGCTTCCCCACCCGAACACACCGCGGTTTGTGTATCCACGCTCCCGCCAACAAGCATGTGGGGTTTCTTCCCCCAGTTTTTGGCTAGTATGAATAAGGTCGCTATGTGTACACAGAGCTTTTTGGGGGTATGGGTTTTTCTTTTTCTTAGGTAAATAAATAGGAGTGGAGGTTCAAGGTTCAGATGCTAAGTGAATGCTTAACTTGACAAGCAATGCCAAGCTGCTGTTTCAGAGTACCTGTGCAATGACTGCGCCCACACCTGCAAGCGTGGGCACTCAGTGCCTCACATCCCGTGAAGACTTGGTATTGCCGGGCCCTGTGGTTCTGACTTGCATTCTCCTAACAGTTCATGACACAGAGCACATTACCACGTGCTGTTAGGCAATTGATACATAGCTTCTTTTGGCACCGTCTCAAGTTCTTGCTCATTGGTTTGATTATGCTGTTCATGTTACCATTATCGATTCATAGGATTTCCTCATACATTCAGTTCACAAGTCTCTACTGTCAGACTCTATTGCCAGTACTTCTCCCGGTCTGTGCCCTGCCTTCTCCTCTTCTTAATGGTATCTTTCGAAGTATCTTGTTCTCTTTTAACCTTCTCCTGCTAATGATGATACTATCGCACTCTCTTCTGCTAAGACAGAAATTAGATCATGGAATCATTACCTAATGAACCCGAAAGGAGCTTTTCTTCATTATCATCAGTTGCCAGAGCTCTGCTGAATTTTTTAAATTGAAAGAGGGATTAGCATTCTTTTACTTTAACAATTTTCTTTGATTTATACAGTGAGGTTCCCGATTGGTTCACTTGAGCTTTTCTCCAGAGCTCGTGTGTGTGTGTCTGTGTGTGTGTGTGTGTGTGTGCGCGGCTGAAGGAGGGACTGCAGGCAGAGAGGCAGAGAAGGAGCACAAGGCTGCAGAAGGAGGGGAAGGCTCCGACACTGTCCCCACGGCAGCTGCCCGGTGTGCTCTGTCACTGCCGCTTCCACACACGGGGAGCTCCGGGAGTTGCTGATGGCGGAGCAGGTTGCTGACTGACAAACAGTGAGCACCTCCCTTACCCTGGGGAACTCTGGGTCTCCAAAAGCCAATCACTCTTCACACCCCTGACACCGCTCTGACAAATGTCAGAGTCATCCTTACGTGACTGCACTGAACATTCACTGAGAGCCACTTGCTGTGTTACTGGGGACGTCCACTGGAACGCCGAGGTCCAACCCGCACCGGGCAGAGAGGAGAGGGTTCAGGGACTCCACAGACTCACTGAGGGGAGCAGTGCAAAACGGTAACGCACTGTCTTACTTCCAACTTGGTTTGTTGTTCTGGGCTAGATTAGTAGGAAAATGACGTTTCCAGAGGTCACTTACTAAATTGCTTTTAGGAGTCACAGTTTGAAACACAGTGTTCTAGCAAGTTCTTTTGCTTGGAGTCCTTCTAAGCACTGTTTGGCTTTAGTCTACGCCTTCTCCAACTGAACTGAACTGAATCCTTTCTCTCTCTACTCAAAACTTGCCTCTCTTTGCACCAAACCTCTCCCCACTCCTCACTTTAACTGCTTTACTGGTCACGTACCTGCTGCACCTGACTTTTATAAGCCATCGGGGTAGGTACCACTTCCACAACAGGGAAGTTGCCCCTACTGGACCAACCTTCCCCTGGACACAAAGCTAATCTGTATCTGGACAAATACATACAACAAATACACGAGGGCACTGAGGAGCTCAGCGAAAGTGGTGGAAACTGGAAGGCAGAAGAAACTTGAAAGAAGGAAATGACACAAGAGTCTCATTCTCTGTGGCTTTTGGCAGAGGTCAAGCACCAGCAGTAGGTACCACATGGAACAGCTACAACTTGCATATAAAACTGTAATCCTACTGGCTTAAGAAACAGAAGACAGACTGGGGCAACCATAACAGACAGGAAGCAAGAGTAGAAATTCCGGAAAAAAGAGTAAGATTAGAGAAGCCCTTACTATTCTTACTGTAAAGTTACAGAATTCAAGGCATTGCAAAACTGATATAAGGACAAATAATCAACAGAACAGAATAAAGCGAGAATTCATGAGTCCATTCGAAAATGATAAATAAATGGTAAGTCGGATGAGAAATGGGATATTTATATAATTACAAATGATGTCACACAAAATATTATTTATAAGAGACAAAGAGTAACTTCACTGTGCAGAAGGTTGTAAACAATATCTTATTTATTTGATCAGAGTGGTCATCATCAATAACGGGAAAACCACAGCAGCGTACTACCTGGGAGAAAGAAGTAAGAGCGGGTCACTTCTGTTACTCCTGCCACAGATGTGTAACCCGCACGCAGCCACGGGGACACTGCGGACAACCCTAAATGGCGGGCCGGTCTAAAAACGCCTGGCCTGTCAGGTTCCTAAGTACCGAGGTCAAGAAAATGGAGGGAGGAGCGAGAGACTGTTGCAGACAGAAAGAAGCCAAGGAGACCCAACTGTGTGATTGTGAACTAGACCCTTTTTCCACTACAGGCACTGTCTGGACCATTGGTGTAGCCCTGCGGCAGACGCAATGTATCAGTGCTGCAGCCCTAATTTCAATGCTGCATGACGGCTGCGCAGGAGGATACTGCTGCTCGTTGGAAAACACCGGGAAGCATCTGGAGGCCCCATGATGGTGAGTCACTCTCGGACAGTAGAAGGAAACAAAACTCTATACTTGCAACTTCCCTGTAAGTTTGACATTGTTTAAAAATATAAGGAAATATGGAAATATACATATATAAAAATTTGACTGAGTCATTTTGTCACCTGGTTCTAATAACGGAAAATTGGGACTCAAAAAAGGTTATCAAGCTTGTCCTACTTGCTGGTTAAGTTTGTGCCATGCGCTGGTAAAAAGCAGAGTATCAACATAAGCTGCAGAATAGATTCACTGACATGAAATAATCTGAATACTGGAGATGAAAACATAGAAGGCTAGATGTACTCACAGACATTCACTCACAAAGCAATTTCGTATCTAACGCAGCTGGCTAACTTCCTAGATGTGACTTTCCTTTTATATAATCCTTCAAAAAAAGGCCCTTGGCAACAATTTAAAATGGAACTAATATACTCAGTTTTTTTTTTAAAGGAAATGTAAAACAACTAGCCTACTATAACCTTAAAAAATTTAATGTCTCTATTACAAGTAAACTACTGTGTGATTATGGTAAATTAGTCAGTGTTTCTTTTACATCCTTAGAGTTTTCACTTAAAAGAAAATCTGTCAAGGCCATCCTAGACCAAGTGTAAGATAAAGCAACGGTGCCACTCTTAAGGAGGTTGTCCTGAATAACAACCTTAATGAGTAAGATTACTTCACAGAAGAAGAAAATGGTAGACATGGAGAGCTCCATCAATTTCCATACATGAAACCTCCATCTAAAACATCAGGATAATGACGTGGAGACGCGCTCCACCACAAGATGTGACCCACCGGGAGTGCCCCCCCTGCTGTGGCCTGAAACCCACCCTCACATTTACACCAGGGCCACACTCCCCATGAGCTGCTGCCCCCAGTGGTCAGGCACAGCAAGAACACACAGACAGCTAGGCCCTCTTCGCGCAGCCGTGGATTTCCCAGGCAACTGAGGCTGAGGACTCCCAACTGGCCTCGCCAGCCTTCCCTTAGAAGGACGCTCCGGGCCAAGATCCTTCCACCCAACTCTCCTCCCTCTTCTTCCCTGGGGATCAGACTAGCACTGGGGTCCATGCTCTCCCAGGCTCCTCCCCATTTTCTCTTGTAGGTGTTTCCCCTAATGTATTTCTTACAGCTTGAATCCTGTCCCGGTGACCAGCTTCTTAGAGAACCTGGACTAACACTGTCAGTTTCATCAGGTCAAGACCACCCTGTAGTTAATGATACTGACACTGTAACGAGCACTGCTCTCTGCTCTTCAGAAACAAAAGAAAACATCAGAGGGAGCTTCTTCCCTCCAAGACTGAACATACTGCAGAAAAGACAGAAACGAATCTGATCAGAGAACATGCAAAACCAGAGTCCACCATAATACTCTACATTTTAGAATGTATTTTTAATCTGTAACACACTGTGGGAAGAAGTGGGTAAGACGAGCTTCACAAGGGAAGTGGGCAACTAAGATCTGGACAGATGGGAAGGAGGAGGAAAGCAATTCAGATTCACACCCTTCCCAGGTCTATGAAAGACGCAGGAAGAGGTCTGGTTAAGGAGGAGGCTTCAAAGTTACGAAGACATTGCCAACTGCATCATAATTAGTCAACAGGAAATAAGTCCCCAAAAGTCCATAACTAATCCACTGAGAAATCAGTGACAGTGGATTGTTTAAGACACGGAAGGCACTGGAATCTAGTAAAGAAACGGTCTCTACGTGGTGAAAAACCACCAGTGCGGGAGGCACCAGCGGCAGCATTTCATTTGAAGGTTCCTTGTATTATATCTTTGCAGGTTGGTTTTATTCTTCCTTTTCTCTGTATTTTAAAAAGTGAGCTAACTTCTCTTCCTCAGACTGATGCTGTTTTCTAAAAAGAGCTGCTATAATGAAACCCTGAGAGTAAACACAAATCCCTGAATTCGGATTTTAAACATGTCTATCATCCTCATAATCGCACCCTTTCTTTTCTGTACCCTAGCCATGGTGCGATGGCTCCAATTAGCCTTCCTGTTGAATACAGGCTCCACAGAAAATACAAAGCTATTTCAGGAAAAGCTTAAGAGAACCAAGCACAGAAAGAAAATTTAAATTCTCCTCAGACACTCTGAAAAGCATCACAAGTCGGTGATTCTCTTTCCAGGACTCCAGCTTCATAAACCTGACCTTTTCACTGTTACAGTTTCAGAAGAAAAATCCATATTTAAAATAACATCACATCTTTTTACTTGAGCTCTGACTCAGAAAGTCTATCCTCTTAATATGTACATTGTAGGACATCACAAAACTAAAACCCCTAACTACTCCCTCATGGACGAATTTAATGGTACCAACAAAAATACAATGTTTTTGAGATACTGTATGCCAAAGCTAAGCACGAAGTTCACACCCCCACACATACGCTGTGAAGTGTATTTATATGGGTATGTGTACGTGTGAACGTGCATTTGCTGTTTTCAACGGCTATAAACATTGTCCTTGGCAATGAAGCAGAATTGGACAATTCTTCTAAGATGGAAAATGTGAAATGAGTGATATAAAGGGAGGGATAAAACTAAGCAAAACTCTCGCTCTGAAAGATTAAGATACATCAGTATGTTAATCTGGTGCTCCTGTTATCCCACAACAAACTAGAGATCAGGAGAAAATTCCTTGCTCCCCTGGAAAATGTGAAATGATTAACCACCTACTTGTCTACCAGGAAGTTTGAGGGGAACACTGTGAAAGTTTCATAGTTCCTATTTCTTCACAGGAGCTAAATTACATCTCACAGAAGTGGAAATCGGGGGGCGGGGGGGAAGTGGCCCACGAGAACGCTAAGAATAAGTACACAGAGATTTAGCAGTCTCACAGCATCAGGGATGCAAACTGGAGGGTGGGACCCACAAAGGGGAAAGACCACTAGTGAATCCTCAGGCTCTTAGTTGAGACCCTGGAAAGGCCTTGCCCTCGGTGCCAGAAAAGGTCAAACCTGGGTCAAAGGGACCCCCCACCCCCCGCCTCCCACCAGGGAAACTCTGAATAGACTCCAGAGTAAACACCACACAGAGCTTTGTAATTCTTCAGACACAAGGTTCAGAACTCTCTTAAAAACAAGCATGGAAAAAAACACAAGCAAGTAGATAAAACTAAAACATAAGAGACAAGAGAATATATGGATGGGTGATCAGATACTACAGTTCAAATAAAATAATAAAAATAAGAGCTGATATCAATGAAATAGAAAGCAAACATATAAGAAATAAAATAAACTTTGAAAAACTAGTAAATTTGATATAATATCAATTCTTTGAAATACCAATCAAAATCCTCAAAAGGCATCCCCCTCAAAACTTCCAAGCTGATTCTACAATATGGAACTACAAAGGGCCAAGACGGTAAAAACAATTTTGAAGCAGAACAAAGCTGCAGGTCCAAGAACACACGGTGATAGGACATATGAAGTTACTGTAATCATAACAGCGTGGGACTGGCGCAAAGACAGACACACAGATCAAAGCAGCAGAACAGTCCAGCCTTGGAAACAGGCTTCGAGAGAGGTAAGGCACTCCTGTGTTTACTGCACTGTTACTCACGGTGGCCAAGACACGGACACAACCTAAGTGTCCATCAGTAGGGACAGCTAAAAATCGTGGTGCACACACACAACTACTCAGGCAGAAAGGAGGACACCTTGACATTGGAGACACGTGGATGGAGTTCGAGCACATTATGCTAAGCAAGATAAGTCAGACAGAGAACAACAAACACTGCATGATATCACTTACATGCAAAATCTTAAAAAGTCAATTTGTAAGAAAAAAAACCCCAAGTGTAAAATGGCATTCACCAGGGCACAGGGGTGGAGAGATTAAGACTGATATTCATTAAGGGAACCAATACGCAATGAGTAAAATAAGCCACAGAGAGCTAATGCACAGTATAAGAACTACAGACAAAACAGCATTGCATTATGATCATGAAACTTGCTAGTAAGAGACAAAAACTTAGTTACTCCAACACTAAAAAGATGATTACTGGTGTGTGATATGATGGGGCGCTAAATATTGCCATGAGAGCAACCATATTACAATTCATAAATGTATCAAATGAGCACATTGTACACCTTAAGTATACAGTGCTCTGTGTCAAATACATTCAGTAAAAAAAGAAACAATCTAGAATAAAAAAAAAAAGGACGGCCCAGATTCAAACCCTCCCACACACGGATCTGACTGACGACAAGGATGCTGCGGCAACCCAGCAGGCAAAGGACGGCTGTGGCAATGTGACACCGGGTCAGCTAGAGCCGTGTATGGGGGACAGTGAGCCTTGACTTCTGCCTCGTCCCAAAGCCGGCTGCACATGGGCCATGATCCCAGGGTAAAAAGCAAAAGAATACAATGTTTACACACATCAGGAAAGCTTCCATGACTTGGGGCTAGGCAAATACTTCTCAAACAGGATGCAAAAACTCTAACCATAAAAAAGAAGAGTAACAAAGAGGGCCTCACTCTTTCAATGGCTTCTGTCCATCAAACGAGACTATTATAGAGTGAAAAAGCAAGCCATACAGAAGGTATTTGCAATACTCATATCTAAAAAAGGACTCATACCCAGGATACAGAAAAAATCTCCTACAAAACAACAGTAAGAGAAAGCCCAATTGTGAAAATAAGCAAAAGACAAACAGGCTTGTCACAGAAGAAGACACCCTAACGGGCACCATGCGTACGGCAAGGTGCCCCTGCCCAGTAACTGCTGCGGAACGCACCTGGAACCACAAGGAGACGCCACAACAAAATGGTGACACTTAAAAGTTTACCATGTGTTGGTGAACACAGAACAACGGGAGTCCGATACACAGCTGGCGGCGACGTAAATGGTAGGACTGAAAACCTGTTTGGCAGTATTGACTGAGGGTGGACGTGCCCATACCCTCTGACCCGGAAACTCCAGTCCCAGCATACTGCCAACGGAAATGCATCCTTATGGGCAACAACACATTATTAACACAAGAGTGTGCATGCCAGCACTATTTATAACTTGGTGGGACAAAGTTATTTATAACTTTTGGGACAACTCAAAAGCCCACCAAGAACAGAAATGTATACTATGCTACAACATAGTCATACCACAGAACATTACGTCACGGTGAAAACAATACATTACTGCCATATATAACAACCCAGATGAATCTCACGGACAGTGGGAACAAGAGTAACCACGTACTCCATACTGTGTAAGCCAGTTATTTTAATTCAAAAAGAGGCAATCCTACTGCATGGTAACAGAATGGTGACCTTGGGGGAGGTAACTACCGGCAGGGGAAATAAAGGGAAGCTTCTGGAATGCTGGTAAAAACCTTCGTCCGATAGTAACTGCACAGAAGTGTTCACTTGGCAAAATTCACTGTTATACTCTCAACGTTTGTGCACTTTGCTGTATTTATATTAAATGTTATATTTATTAAAAATTTTAATGGTAGCAGTGAGATCTAAGGTGATATTAAGAAAACTGTTCTTTGTAGAGTTGAAGGCCCAACATTATGGGTAGACCCTGAAGGCATTGTGCTAAGTGAAATAATGAAGTCTAAAACTGAAACAGGACAAAAAACCACTCACAACACCAAACTTATAGAAAAAGAGG
This sequence comes from Sturnira hondurensis, assembly GCF_014824575.4. Classification (NCBI taxonomy): domain Eukaryota; kingdom Metazoa; phylum Chordata; class Mammalia; order Chiroptera; family Phyllostomidae; genus Sturnira; species Sturnira hondurensis. Next base: position 6,162,746 of record NW_028094846.1, on the reverse strand, counting down.
TCATGTCTGCAGTTACCAGAGGCAGGGGCGGGGAGCGCACTGCAGGAAGGTGCCAGCATACACGGACCTCCAGCCCGAAGATGCTAAGTCTCAGGGGTGCAATGCGCCCCCGCGTGGCTGTAACACCGCTGCGTGACAGGCAGGGAAGTTGTTATGAGAGGCGATCCTAAGAATTCTCACCAAAAGAAGTTAATTAGAAGTAGATAAGTAAATGCACCCTGCTCCCTGTGCGCCCGAAACACACCCAAACCCAACGACAGAAAGCCAGGTGGAGTCTTCGAAGGTGCATCACACTCCTTTACGGTCCCAGCAATGAGAGACAGCTGGAGCCGGGCATAGGAATGCCTCTGCTGTATTTAACATGCCTCTGCATGTTAAAATGTTTTTAACATGATTCTTTTGTTTCCTGCAATTTGTACAAAATTTAGCACAATTAATTCAGCAATTAAGGCATCTTAGAGCTACATTTTTATAATATTCTTTACTCAGACCTTTAAAGCTGTATAATTGTGTTGCAAAACATACACTGAAAATCTAAAATGGCCACAAGGGCTGTGCGAATTACTAATGAATATTTTCTAATGAATTCAGGGTTGGAACATTAACCTGCAATTTTATTTTTATTTTATTTTTTAACCTACAATTTTAAATGCAAGGGGTAGCAAGTACTTCAATGTACCAACTATTTAACTTTCATCTTGGTGTTTGGTAATGTTTCCGGTATTTCCCTCTCCAAATACGACAGAACGAGGCAAACGCTGGTTTTACCACAGTGGAGCAAACCGAAGTCCCAGGCTGTGGGCACACAGAACCACCTGCTCAGTTACGTGAGAAAGTCCGGGGCATGGGTCAGAGAGAAACCAAGGGGACGTCACGGCCTGGCTGAAAACAGACTTGACGCTGGGGGCAAGTGCTCCACAGCCCGTAAACCAGACTCTTCTAAATAAACTGAGAAACTACACAAAGTTTGCTATAGTTTCCTTATACAAGCCCAAAACTAATTAGCCTATAGAATTTTAAAACTGGTAGAAAAATTTTAATAATTACTTTTTCCTGCTATAAGCATATAATAAATACATATTTTTAAAGATTTTCTTTATCTATTTTTAGGGAGAGGAGAAGGGAGAGAAACATCAATGTAAGATTGGCTCTCATGCGCCCCCTACTGTGGACCTGGCCCACAACCCAGGCACATGCCCTGACTGGGGATCAAACCAGCAACCCTTTGGTTTGTAGGCTGATGCTCAGTCCACTGAGCCACACCAGCCTAGGGCGCATATAATGAATATATCACACATTTTTTTGGTGTTCAATAGCTTTGACATTTTTTAAAACTAGATGATGTACTGCTTTCCAGAAATCAGTATACTCTCAGATATTCAGGTATTAGGCACTTCTACCCCTGAATGGTATTGTCTATATAAAAGTAAATTTCAATGAGTGCATGCACGTATACTCCTCCAAAACTCTCTCTCATCAGGAGTAAAGACAAGTGGGCAGACGGCTGACACACAAACATGCAAGGAGGACTTTAATGAAAGCTGAGCCCTTTGCAGAATTAAACATTAACCCTGCTTGGTTAGCATATGTGGGCAAGCGCTTTTATAAATGCCATAAAAAAGAAGTAAGTATAAAGTGACATTGATATGTCAGTATATTTCTGATTACCTACTAGCTAATTTTAATTACTCAAATGGCAAAATTTGATTATTCAGGAATCAATGATCTAACTTAAAAATTAACCACGGTATTTGCCTTTTCTCCATATCATTACAAGACTTTTGTGTTCTTCCCCGTTTGTTAACAACCTCTACTGAGTGGCAGAGGAGGGTGATGGTGAGTAACCCAGCACACTCTGCAGGACAACTTAAGTATGAGGCAAAGGGTAAACTGTGTTTAATGACGTCTTAATTTTGGGTCTTTGGCCTCAATTAGCGTTGACAACAATAAGTTAACTTTATACAATGATTTAAAAGTCATTCCGCATTCCTGATATAACCTAGAGAAATTAATATTGTGATAAGATTCTCCACTAACAGAGGCAGAATCTTCTGTACCCACACCGAGTGTGTTTACTGAAAACCAGGAAACAGTTTCCCCCAGGCCTGGCACCAATGAGGGAGAAGAGAGATTTCAGGCAGGACCTACAAACTGCACAAAGATGTATGATGTGACAACGCAGAGCACATCAGCAGTAGCAGAGAACTGGCCAGTATTCGGAAAGGTGCCACACTGCTTCTTCATCTTGCCTATTATAAAAAAAAACTGAGGCAGGTGCCACAGCATCTTGTCAGAGGGCGGAGTCATGGGGACCCCTCTGAGACTTGACTGCCTCAGCCTGAAGAGGACCTTCTGTTCCCTTCCGTGGGCGCAGAGCCAGACTGAGGCAGGCCACACTGCGCCTCCTCCGCAACCCAAGAGTCACCTTCAGGACCTGTGACGGAGGATCTGGTAGTCTGAGTGTAAAGCAGAGAACATGACACAGTGCAAGAAAGAAGTGAGGACAGAAAAAAGTCTGAAAACCCGTAAGCTGGGTTCCTAAAATATAACCCTGTAAAATAAGTTAGAAAAGCCGAGGGGAGGGCCCTACCTTGCAGATCTTATACAGCGACTCCTGGCCGTCACCTCCAGTATCCTTAAAGTAATCGTGTGCGGGGAATGTGCGGTGAATGTCTCGAGTGATAACACTCTCCTGGGCGGAGTCCTGAAAGAAAAATTGAAATTTCCTTTTAATTATTAAAACTAATATGTACACATCATAAAGAAAATTCAAATAGCACACAAAAAGTACACCCCCAAATGCCTTCCACCCTGGACCCATGGGCCCATTCACCAGAGATAAACACCCCAGACAGTTCCCGTCCCCTTCATTCATCTTTCTGTAGATGTTTACGTGAGAGAAGAAGAGGGAGGGAGGCTGTACACACACATCTCCATCCTTCGCTTTCTGAAGCACAAACAGAAGAAGACTACCTGCCCCTTTCACATAATAGGATAACTTATGGAATATTCCTTATCCATATATACAAATGTATTTCATTCTGCGTGAGAGCAGCTGTTTAGAAGAATAAGGTACCTCTGGATATGGTTATAACAGTTTATTTAATATTCTCCCAATAATGACCTTTTGCACTTTCCTATTTAAATTACAAATAATATTTGTATCCACACATGTTCAAAAATAGGTTCCTGGATGTGGACTTGCTAAGTCAAGGGCACACACATTTCCACGTCTGCTGATGTGCTTTCCTCCAGAGTTGTACCAATATACACAAACACTGGTACAGGCATGCATTTCTCTGTGCTCACCTGATACCACATGGAACCCAACTCTGTAACTCTGGACAATGTAAAAACAGAAAACTCAGACCATGGTAAAGTAGAAAGCAAGGACATGACCAATCTTTCCCCCTGAGGGGTTAAGTGCCCCACGCACTCCAGAAAATAAAAAGCCTCAGTGCTCCCATGTTAAGATGACAAATGTTTTTTTGATAAATCTAGAGGTAGGTTTTTGTTTTTCAGGTTTAGGATCCAGAAGCTCCAAACTGAGTACAATTCTAAGTCTTACAAGGATGATTAACGCTTCACTTAATTTTATTTTTTCCTGTAAAGGTCTGTTAGTTTTATCTGTTTAAACGTAAAGAAACAGGATGGGAGCGGGTCCAGCAACCCTGACGATGGGAATACCCTGCACAGTTTAAGGACACACCGATGACTATGACTACAAATTAAAAGTACTGTTTAACACCTGGCTTCTGTAAAGATGTGGAAAAAAATCCCCCCTTTCAGTTAAAATCCAGACAGGAAAAGAACATTTCACACGTGAGCTACTGTAACGGATGCCCGTTCCCGTCGGCTCTCCGGCTGAGAAGTGCGTGGAGGAAGCAGCTCCCTGGCTCTGAGGGAAGCCGGTGCCTTCTCTTGCTGCCTTTTTTTCATTTCAGCTGCTATTTCATGCTGGGTGGTAATTAGATTTTACATCACGTAGAGAAGAACCACAAACTGAAAAGTTCCACATTTGCTAGCAAACACCAAACATACTGCAAATCAGTCCAGAGGAAATTCTGATGGCTGACAGGAATGGAGTGTGAGAGCTGGGGAAAAAATGAGACCTAAAAATATAGTCCAACTCAAGTAAAAGCGAACATCAAAAGTTATATTTATCAAGGTAAACAGAGTTTCTAATGATAAAGCATTTCGGAGGAAGGTGGGAGTACAGACTGAAGTGAATATAAAGGTAATGTACAAAAAGATACACTACGAACTGTATGTTTTTGGTCTGGCCTAGAGAATAAGGAGGGGAGTGTGGTACCAGGTAGAAGCAAGTTTTCACTGCCCAGGTGTCCCCAAGAGAGGGTTCTCTTTCTACACAGTTTCCATTTACAAACTCTCTGTAAAGATGACCACTGGAAATGTTACCGCTGCCACTGCTGGACTGTTTCAAAGGCAACCATATGCCAAGCAGTTCACAAGATAACTCTTCTCAGTTTCCAAGACGTCAGGGAGAGAAATCCTTGATGTACATTCCCCAGAAACTGCCTACTCATTTGGCATCATGCTGTATTGGAATGCCAACGGTCTGATTCAGTGAAGGGGAAATTGACCAACAATTTCTAGAAAGTAAGTTTGCATAATTCTGAGCAATTTTCCTATGTATAGCTGACTATTTCTTGTTTGTTTTTTAGAAAGAGGCAAAATTCAAATGAAATTAAAAATAATAAATTTTTCCTTAATAAACATTCCCTTCCTAGGGTTACTTTTTAAAATCTTTGCCCAATGACCTTTTTTCCCCCCACTGCCTTTTTTTTTTAGAGAGAGAGAGGGAAGGACAGAGAAACATCAACATGAGAGAGAAATAATGAGAGAAACAATGAGAGAGAAACATCAAGATGAGAGCTGCACACTCCCTGACGGGGACCAAACCCACAACCCAGGCACGTGCCTGACCAGGAATCGACCAGCAGCCTCTGGTTTACGGGATGCTCCAACCAACTGAGCCACACAGGCCAGGGCCTGGGGTTACTTTCAAATGCTTTCAACACTCAAGTACTTGAGTTTTCTTCCTCACATGAATCTCAGCTGGCTAAGGGAATGATTTCAGGAACTTCACTTTATAGACTCAGTAAGTTCTTTTGCTACATTATTCACTGAAAGTGAAGGTCAGGAGGCACACTAGCCTCATAAATAGGCTCATATGAATAAACTTGTGCACTAGACTAGAAAAAATCATCATGTTTTTAAGTGAAGCTAAAGTTAACCAGCTCCCCATTATCCACACTGTTGAGAACAGCAACAGTGTGCGTTGCAGGAACCCACACCTAACCCCCCAAACTCCTCACTCCTCCCCATTCAACAGACATCAGAGTCACGGAGTCGTCAAACCTCATTCTCTGTAAAAGAAGGGTGATAAACAACTGTTCTCTTCTATTAATACCTCGTTTTTGTCTTACTCCACATACATTTGTCAATTTATACAAGAAATAAAATGTACAGAGGATGAAAAAGAGGCCAAATAACTTACCATCTACATCATGGAGTTAAAAGGTCTCATGTGACCTTGTAGAATTGTTATTACCATGGCTAAAAACAATGCATAGCACAACCAAAACTGATACAGGTCATTTTCTTGGAGGGCCGCCCCCCTAACCCCCACCCCTGCCATAAGCAGAGTTTCCCCTTAAGTCTTGCCAGCTACCTTCAGAACGAGAGGAGGGAAGTCACTTCTTCATGGGCAGCGACTTCCCCAATACCAGAGACTCACTCACAATCTGACCCAACACTCACTTCCCAGCAGAGACACCACCTCGCATTCCATTCTCAGGACACAATGGAGGTTTTGTGGTTTGGGGGCCAGAAAAGCTCGTGGGATCTATTTCTGGATACTCCACTCGATAACTACGGAATCTCAAGACAACTTATTTAATCCCACTCAACTTCAGTTTCCTCATCTGTAAAGTGGAAAAATACCAAATTCATGTCATTTAGAATAAAATAACGTATGCACAGTGCTTAGCACACTGCCTAGGATAAACTGACTACTCACTAAAGAAATAAATAAAAGTAATTATTATTCCCCTTTTCTTTAAGAATCACATTTAACCATTTGAATATTTTGGTGAACAAAATTTTAGACATCCTTGTTTCTGTATACTCTAAATAATAAAAAAATAAGTGTCTTCCTCTGGCTACCACGAACATCATGATTATGAAGCCAATTCCCGGCTGTCAGCATGACGACACACATAACGCACACAGTCCTTGCTCTGAACTTGTTCTCACACACCTGACGTGTTCAGAAGTCCCCTTGCTTTTAGGACCCACGAATAAAAGAAGTGAACAACCACTCGGCAGAGCGAAGTTCTATCTACCGCAGGCCCTCCGGCCGAGATCTTAGATCTGCCCCTGCGATAAAGAAAGGTGTGCACTAAGACGCTCTCAAAGACGGGGAGGACAGGCAGCGTGGACGCCCGGTGTGCAGGAGCAGCTACCGCTTTGAGCAGCACTGCTATGGAGTTTAGCTCCGGAGGTTCAGGGAAGGGCTGAGTCATGGTTGTGGAGAGGACAAAGGCCACTATCCCCACTGCATGCCCCCCTTCTGCACCATCACTACCCAGAATGTAACCAGTAGGCAGAGTCTTTGACATTGTCCCCTACTCTTCTAAGGAGGGGTCACGTTGGGCCCCACATGAAAGCTGACTCAGATCCGAAATTAGGAGAAGTGGGGAGGGGTGGGGAAGAAAGTCTGAAAAGGTGAATATTCTTCCCCCCACCCCACACCCCGATACTACCACCATATAAATTTCTAATTAGTTAACCTTTCAAGGATTTTCTTGAAATTCCAAACAACTAAGTCATAACACTAAACATCTTTTAAAAAGACGTTGATCCCCAGTGTGAAAAACCCCATGGCCCAACAGAGGATACAATTCAGCTTGTTCAAAATCAGTCTAAAACCACCTCTGAGAGGTATGATAAGCAGCCCGACACTTCTGACCATTTTAAGTGGGTCCATTTACAACCGTTACGGAGAGTGGTACGTGAACGGCGCCCCCAGCACAACGCGTGTGCCCTGACTGGCTACACCCCTCCTCACTCCTCTTCTGGGGGAAGCATCACTTCCACACTGGCAAGCAACAAATGACACAGCATTCAAGTGTCACTGAGCATTAGGAAGACAAGTGTGGCTAATCATAGCCTATTACTTCTTATAAAACAATTTCTGGGCTGCCAACAGCTGGAAGGGTATTTCTCACGAGTGACCTAGCACCAGCAGAAGTGTGAACATGATGTCCTGACAAATGAACACCTGGACTGGAACTTGACCGGCTACATTTTACAATGATGAAGGCATCTTTTCTTTTTTATTATTAAGCCCTATTGCCGAATCCAAGGAAGAACTGCATTTGCACTTTCCATCTACTACAAAATCATTTCAGCTTTAGAAGTCTCATGCCACCTTGTCCGTGTCATTAAAAATGTCAATGTAGACCATGCCTGGCCAGAGTCTGTCAGCAGATAAATGATTCAGAGCTTAAAAAACTTGACCTTAGAACGTGCCTTCTCTTCCTCCTCCACAGGGATGCTCCCTTAGTTCTATGCTGGAGCTAGGGTAAAACATCACAAACTGGCTGGCTTGCATGTCCCTAAAAGCAGATGGGTTTGCAGTGGTGGGTCTGATTTATTTGCCTTGATGTTTGCCAAAACCCCAAAGAAGCAGAGATGAAAGGGGGAAATGCAAAAGTGTATCTAGTTTCAAATGTGCTACTAAAACGAGGAGCTGGAAACAGTCACACAGAAAGGCTGGATTGCTGCTCGTTTCCCTCCCTTGAATATGGTGGGAAGTTTTAGCATAAGTGGGGTAACACAGAAGCAATAAAAGAAGCATCAACTGTATCACATTGTGAGCAAGCTGCTTTGTGGGCACTGCACACACATGTTCCCAAATGTCTCAAAATCAAAGCCTGACATAAAGGTCAAAAACACAAGCCATATGCTGGCCTCACTTACAAAGAAATCTCTCCAGGGACAGCACCAAGAAGACGGAAGGGCAGGGGAGAGACGGGAGAGAAAGAAGGTACTTAGAAGACCTGTCAATATTCACGATGGGTCCCGAAGGAAGGGCAGGACTGGAGTCGGAAGTGTTCGAAGAGAACAAAGGGCTCCTTTGGGGCTGGAGGACTGAGAAGCGCTGAAGCCCAGCCCGAACTGCCCGAGTGCCTAAGGAATCTAGGTCGGAGCAAGAGATGACTCTCTTTGATGAACATCTGCAGTTACTTTGAGATGCCAAATACATCTACCAAATGCGTCCATGGCCATATTTGGACATGTCCTCATTCCCTGGGTTGCTGACCACTCACTGTCCCAAAATAAGGTTCAAATGGGGTACGTGACAGTCTTGGAAATTCACACGACTGGGAAGGGATGAACCCTGCAGCCCCCGTTAAAACGAAGCACAACAGCTGTACTCCAGGGCTCTGGGTGCATTTCTAACTTAGCTTCAATTATGGCTTTTATCAAACAACCCTTGAAACCATTTTGAAATGAATAAACCTTTTAAGAGCTCCATATTTACTACCCATTATTAAAAAATTCTTTCATCTTTCCACAAAACTTTAGAGAATGCCTCTGATAACCAATATTCGAAAAACATGCCTATTTTCACCTACTCATTACATTTTATAATTTTATTACCTTTTACCATGTATACATCTCATTTCTTTAAAGATGTTCTTTATCTTTAGAGAGGTGGGAAGGCAGAAAGTTAGGCAGAGAAACACTGATGTGTGAGAGAAACATTGGTCTGTGTGGTTGCCTCTCGCACCTCTCCCAGCTGGGGACCCGGCCTGCAGCCCAGGCACGTGCCCTGACTGGGAATGGAACTAGCAGCCCTTTGGTTCACAGGCCGGCACTCGGTCCACTGAGCCACAGCAGCCAGGGAAAACTATTGTTTTCACAGGTCGAATAACTTTAAATAAATTTAGAAAACATTCTGCCACTCCAATCACTTTATATCTTTTTCTTGGAAACTCTGAGCTCAATTATACTTTTTTGAGTTGAGTAACATAAAAAAATTAAGCTTTCTATTTGCCGCATAGTACAAATTCACTCATATATTCAGCAAATACTTTTCCGAGTACCTATCAACAATCAGGCTCTGTTTAAGGTGCAGAAGAAATCATTGTAAGCAAGACAATGTCCTTTCTTTATGGACCTTATATTTTAGTAGCAGGAGGAAATACTGGGTTGGCAAAAAAGTCTGTTTAGTTTTTTTTCCCATAAAATAAAAGACACCATTTTCATTTTCACTAATAACTTCACTGATTTAAATGTTTTTAGTATGTAAACTATCTCCCATGTGGTGTAACACTGATTGTTCTCAATTAATGTCTCGATCGGATGGCTACCAACTTTAACTGGTCTGCCTGACCATTTAAAGACCTCTCCAGCACAAAAATTCGCAGATCATTTTTGCCATGTTCGATCAGTCACAGCACCTCCTCCATACACTATAAAAATTGTTTTTGAGTTTCAGTTACATTTTTACTCTTCTTGAAACAATAAAACACAATATGCCAAAAATGTTGCCTATTTTCTTCCATATTCAATATTAAAATGGCTACACGAGAATTCACCAATTTTGATAAGTTGTTTTTATTGCACTCTGATAGGACAGCTGTCACAACACAATCTAACAAAACCATTTCTAATGAGTTAAAGACAACTAAGTGCTACTAGAGCCATGTGTGGTAAAAACAAGAGAACCTTCTGGCCAAATCTGTGTGTATAACCATGTGTGTGTGTGCTTGTATATACAGGAACACTGTGTAATAATGAAAAGCATGGTAAAAACACACCACCACGTAGAGCGACCGGGAGGAGAGGCCTGGCACTTCAGGACGGGCGGTTCTGCCTCTCCGAGTGAGGGCGGACCACGCAGAGAAAGAGCATTACGGGCAGAGGGCGAGCCCAAGGAAAAGCGCCGAGGTGGCAGCGGAACGGAAATACGTCCCCAGACATTTTCAGAATTTTGCCAACCTTCATGTTTGCATATGGCTTCAATGAATTACCAAAAAATGACTCTGATGCTTTCCTCGATTAACATGACTACCTCCAAAATTTGTAAGTATAATTTCATGATTTTTAAAAGACATTTAACTCACATATTTGAATAGCATGCTCCTAGCTGCCCGTGTCTATGTGAAAGCTTACCACTCAAAATGTATCCAACACTTGCTATGAGCAAGACACTGTACTGGGACCTGGGGGATCAAAAGGAACAGGACACAGCCCACAGTGAACTGAAATGAGGTTAAGGTCCATTTCTACAGGCAAAATACAGGTGTGAATACCAATGGAAGGCAACCTGCTAACAACCAAAGAAATGGCAGCAGGGGAATTCAGCAGCAAAAGTGACTTCGGAAGGGCTGAGTGGAGAGAGTGGCCCCCCTCGGGGGCTGGGGACTGGGCTGAGCCCCGAGACAGGGTGGACTCAGCAAGAGTAAAAATCTCAAGACAGTCCTCGACAGCAAGTCAGGTGTGAACAAAGGCCCCAAAGCAGGAGGCACCTGGTCTGCCCAGGAGACACAATTAACTGACCCCGGAGGGAACTCCTAAAGGGCCAGCTGAGTGGCACCCAGAATACTCGAAGGTCATCTTGAGTGAAGATGTTTTTACTTAATCCTGTGGACAGCAAGAAGCTCTTTCATTTGCCATGGTATTTCTAGCCACAGTTCTGTGAAAGAACTGTGTATGGTGAGGAATTAACCTTACCAAAAAGAGGGCTGGCCTTAGTCACTGGTCACTAGAAGGTGATCTCTAGGCCCTTGGAATGCCGAGCCTGAAAGAAGGCGTTTGCATGCAGGCCTTGGCCACCCAAGCTCTACCAGTGTGATTTCTGACAGGCTTTGGGGTCGTGCAGTACTAGTTCCACCGTGGAAGCTGGAGTCCAAAGGTCAGTCACACGGGCAGTTCGTGAATGAGTCCCTACATAAACTCTGGGCAAGACTGCAGTGGGCCTCCCTAGCTGGCAACGCTCGGTGCATCATCAAGCTGGCCGTCAGCACGCTGAAAGATCCTACTGCAGTATGCTCACCACAAAGATGCGTATCACTGTCCACCTTTTCTTCTTTGACAAAATATTATTCATGATAAAACAGTCCTCCAATAATACTGTGCTGATTCAGATGATTTTAAGAATCACTTTCAATGCAGAACCTCAATATTAGACCATTGCTGACCACCTGACCACTTGTTCATGGACCACCTCAAATGTCTGCATGTGGTCACTGAAATGATGACCACTCAAGTGACCTGAAAACCTCCTTGCATAGAGGGCCACCTGGAACCTCACAGGAGAGCTTGTATGTGAAGCAGTAACCACACCCTAAATAAATGCCAATAACGTGTACAGTTAAAAACCCTCTGGGATCCGTAAAGTCACGCTCTACCAGAATGTGGAGTTTGAAAAAGGCAATTAGGTTTAATACCCAGTCAGGTCACGTAACTGCCATTCCATCCCTTCCCAGCAGTGCGGGCTGGGGTTTCTGCTCACCTAGGAGTTGAGAATGCCCATCAGCAGGACACAGTAACACAAGAAGTGGGAGGGCGGGGAACAGGAGTGCTTCCTGGGAGACTGTAGTGGCTCTAGTTCTCGGTTCAAGGTCATTTTGATGAATTAGATGTTCTAATTGCATCTAGTAAGTATACAATAGGACTTTTTTGTTTACAGATCCTGGTTAGTATCAGAACTTTCTTTTCTGATATTTCTGATGTTTTGTTATTTTTCTACATTCAAGAAGGTCCATTTCTGTTTCTCCAACAGATTTCTCTGAAAGTAACGAACCTTTCTCCATTGGGTACATTTGAAACTTGATTAATCCTTTTTGGAAGACAGCCAAATCGTGAGTAGAAACCTTACAATTTTTATTCTACGCCTCTCTTCTCTACATGGACTCAGAAATGAGGTTGCTATTCCAAGACTTAGGAGATTTAGGTAAATACATCTTCCAGCTCCGAACACAGGACAGCCCTTTCCAGTTTCCTTGCGGACTCCTCCTCTGCCTGCCCCTCGCAGGACGGAGTTACCTCCGCAGCCCTGTTCTCTGCCATCCCAGGGGAATCACCCATTTCTGCGACTTCAACTACCACTTGTCTGCTCTCTCCTGGACCTTCACTGAAGTGGGTGCCATGCCTTACTGATCACCACACTCACCTGAGAAGCTACTGCAAAACCCAGGTTGTCCCCAGAAGTCCACACGTTGTTACCTGGGAACTACTGGTCTTGCAGAGCTACCATTCCACGTCTAAACTTAACAAGTCAAAAACCAAATTCGGAATATTCCGTATAATCAGGGGTCTTTTACACTCTCCCTCTCAGTGGAGTGGACTGACACACTCATCTCCGAGCCAGTGTGTGACGAACTGTCTGGGAAGTCGTCTGCTCACCCCCCTCACTTACTGAGCTGGCCCTCTGGCCTCCCACTCTGCTCTTCCAGTTCACTGGCCCCGTGTCTGACTGCCCGCACTCGACCGCCACCTCCGAGCGGTGCATGATCGGTTCTCGTCTCTCTGTGTTCCCCTGGCGCCTGGGCCTTCACCAGACACTCAGCAAATGGACACTCAATACATCAGAAAGAGGGACGCAGGCTTGGGAAGCACACATTTCCTATGATGGCGCAAATAAAGTTGTAATCATTTTTGCTTTGCGTTTAAAAGCAAACTATTCTCCTCTAACTTTACTTAGTTAAGAGCAGTAGCAAAAGGAAATAATTTGCACCAAAATATAATAACAAAGACTCTTGGGCTTCCAAACCAAAATTTCACAGCAAAATACATACCTAAATATCCTTACTGCTAATACAAAAATGACATATGAAAACAATCACAGATATTGCATAAACTACATAAAAATGAAATGGATCTCCAACTTAAAAGAGGAATCAGAACTTCTGCTGCTGTTAGAATGGTCAAAAACCATCCCTACAGAAAGCCAGGGTTTTCTCACCAAGTTGTACCACATGTTATCTGAAAAGCAATAAAAGATACCGATACATGAAAAATTCACATTATTTTAATTCAGTCTTTTTACTTTAAAAGTGAAAGGAGATAAATCACATTAATTAATGTATTCAAAACCCTGCTAGAAGGAAATTACGTTCACTGTGACGTTTCAGAACTCCGAATTGTGCTTCACAGTTCACATGTTAACTCTCTCGCAGCGAAATAGTGTGAAGTCCTAGGTTGAGATCAAGGTCAGGCAGGAGTCAGGAAAGTCCTTCCTGCTCATTGTACCTCTGGATTATCTCATTTAATAGGCGCAGGTCTTCACTGGTCTTAATGCCACATTAAATCAGAGGGGAAAATGGATCTTTTGATTTTAGGATGCTTTAAGAGTTACAGGTTAAGAAAGACGACAGCTTTTTGTTCTACATCATAATTTAGAAGACAGTCATGAAGAGAAGTTTTTCCCCCATCTTTTGAATGGTTATTTAGGTTCTATAATACTGGCATGAGAAAATACAGGATGAGTTTATGGTTGTGGTCTTTCTCACTTCTGAAACACCACCCCCAACCCTTTCATCAATATACAGATTGGCTTCCGATTCAAAAGCTATGAGGACCACAGAGTTTACGTATTTTTTTCCCTAGCACAACCAAGTTCTTAAGAGGGGGGTTTTAAAGTCTGAATTTCTAATAAAGGGAAAGACAACGCAGCTGCTGTAAACATGAACAGGCCGCAACTGTCACAGCCCTGGGTCTTGTGGATGAAACTGCTGTTTGCAGAGGGCACCCGGACTTGGTTCAGCGGCCTTGGGGGCCACAGCAGGCTTCTCTCCAGCATGCATCTGCCCTGCCTCCCTACCCAGGCCAGGTTCCACCCATAAAAGCCCTCTCATTCTCCCAAAGATCTAACTAGTGGATCCCCAGGTACGTATTCCTAATGGCTCCTACATGGCATGGCAGTTAGGAGTAATCGGTAAGTAGTTCACAATAGGAAAATAACTAATACTATGTTCACAACAATTCACATTTTTTTTACCCACAAAAAGAAAGGTGGTCTCATTGTGCAACACCCTGCTTTGCCAAGGGTTACCCGGAGGAAACTTTGGAGCAAGTCCCCACAACTTAGTTCATAACACTAACTTCCTGGTGGACAGAGAAGAATCAAAGCAGCCTTTACACAGACTCATCAAGACCAACAGAAGACACTGCGTTTGCTAAAGCTGCCTTTAACTCATCATGGGCTAACATGCTTTCCGCAGGCGCTGACAACAGCGCTCATCCGCGTCAGTACTGTGATACTGTGGTGGGGACCGGGGGGTGGAGGGGGGTGGATGATGCAGCCCTGAAATGTAACAGGGGCAGCATGAACCAGAGAACCTGTCACTCCTCTAGCAATTTTGAGAGCTGCAGGCAAAAAGGAAAGGAATGGTGGCTGACTCTGACTCTGGAAACAACAAAAACAGAATTCCGACCCTGAGTATCAGTCAAGACACCCCTGCCTTAGTCTCTAGGGGAGTATCTGCACCCTCTGAAGGCGAGGAGAGATGGAGAACGAAGGGCCCAAGTGAGTCGCACAGAGTGGTCTGTCTGGCTGTCATCGTGACAGCAGGCACTGCGACACCCACCCCACGGAGGATCAAGGAAATGTCAGCAAAGGGAGAGCAGGGTGGGAAAGACTGCACGGGAGGGGAGGGCATGACACTACCCCAGGTGCAGAACCCTTGCTAGCTTTCCATGTGCATGTTACCAAGAACTCAAGTACGGCACTACTACAGAATCAGCGCCCGTGCAGAAAATGAATTCAGCCCGACGTGCTCAGCTCTGTGTGGGCTTCTGTTACTGTGTGCTTTTACAGTTCCACACGGCCACTATGCCTCACACCAGCTTTAGGGTCCCCATATAACATACATGATGCCCAGTTAAAATGCATGGGACGTATTTCACATGAAAAAATTAGCTTTTGTTCATCTGAAAATTTAAGCGGGCATCCTATGGCGTTATTCGCTAAACCAGAAACCCTTCCTCAGATTACCAACATCACAGGACTGGGAAAATCACCTCCTGAGGGCTCCGCGCGCATCACTTTGTTCTTAAACCGTTACTCAATACTTGGTTGTGAGAGGCTCAGTATTTGGCCTAAATGAGTCACATCTGACTTCTCAAGCAAGCTTTGCTAAATTTACTTAATAAAAAGTAAGCAAATATTGGCTAAAAGACACTGCTATGAATAGAATCGGAGAGATCTGTTCTACACCATGAATACCGAGAGGGAAACAAGGGCGTCTAGATAACAACGCGCAGGCGCATCATTAGTGAGAGTACCACGCCTGTGAGGCACAGGAAAGCTGAGTTGATGACCTAGAAAATAAGATCAAATTAGGACAGAGCGACGTGGAATGAGGCCCTTGAAGGTGAAGGCAGGGGCCAGACAGAGATTCTTGCTAGTGAATAAAACACAAAGATACTGAGAAGGTTTACTTAGTCAACACTGTCTCGCCTCTGCTCAAATACCAAATAAAGATCAATCGATTAACACCTGAACACTTTTCTGGTCACAGAGAAGGTGGCTTCAGTGACAGTGCAATGACATACACCTATAGCTGAGGTTTCAGTACTGGGCCGTGTCCTAGGACCAGGACGTCCCACAACCGTTTCCTGCTCTGGTTCTTCCAGTGCTAGACAGGAAGGAGCTTCAGGGCGTGTGGTGGCCTGGGGAGAGGCACCATTTGCGTGTACCTGCAAATTCAGGTAAAACTAAAGCGTACAGGTGGCATCTTTTAAACACATTTTCAATTAAAAATGTAAAGTAAATAAATGCACCTACACTTAAATATTCTTAGTTATTTTTCTGGAGGGTTTTTAAATTTTCACTGAAACTTCATTAACTAAGTAACTAATAGGCACTTGCAGTCTGATGATAATGCTGACTTATGCACAAACTGTTAGTCTTTCTTTACATTGTAAATTAACTGAAAAAAGATGATTTTTCTTTTTGTGCTGTACTCTTTGAAACAGAGAATTTTTACTTTAAAACAATTTTTAAAAAGTGAAAGTATTAACTGGCAGTTCCAGAATAGTCATGGAGATGTAAAGTACAGCATAAGAAATATAGTCAATAATACTGTAAAACTTGCCCTGGTTGGTATGGCTCAGTGGATTGAGACCCAGCCTGTAAACCAAAGGGTCGCTGGTTCGATTCCCAGTCAGGGCCCATGCCTGGGTTGCAGGCCAGGTCCCCAGTAGCAGTGGGTGAGAGGCAACCACACATTGATATTTCTCTCCCTCTCTTTCTCATTCCCTTCCCCTCTCTCTAAAAATAAATAAATCAAATTAAAAAAACACTATGTACCGCAGGTGGGTATGAGATTTTTCAGGGTGATCACTTTGTATAATATGTAACAACTGGGTATACACCTGAAACTAATATAATACTGTATGTCAACGGAAAATCATATGTATGTACAGTAAAAACTGTAAAATTGTATGTAATACTGTATGTAAATTGAAAAATAAAGAAATTATTTAAAAGGAAAAAACCAGAATTTTCCATTGAAAACAGTTTAAACAGAAATGTCTTTAATAGACACACACACACACATACACACATACACAACAGCCCAACTCCTTTAAAAACAGTTTCCATCAGCTACTTTAATCTTTTTGGCTGCAACCAACTAACCCCAGCAAGAGCTTAGCCCCACAGCTCAGGGATTCACTGCCTGCCATCCCACCCCTGGGCTCACCAAGGGTTTGGTGGTCTGTGAATGTAAACCACACGGACTGAGACTAGACAAACCAGGGGCCTTGAAAAATAAGGAGCACAGTTATCGTGGGAAATTGTGATACTTCATTCAAACCAAAACCGCTTAAGTAGTCAGAGTGGGAAAAATAAAAAATGTGCTCGGTTTTCTTCGCCTTGCTTCATGGACTGAACTCAGCATGTCCACCACCCGGGGCCCCTGCCAGCAACACCGACAAGACCATCTGTCCTCACCTCCTGCTGGGCCAACGTGCTGGTTTTCTTCCACACACCCTCCGTGTCCAGTAAATTATCAAATACTCCTTTCAAGCAGGGGTAGGGAGGTAAACAGGATCAGAAGAAGAGACTGGACAAATTTAACCCTCTTTGGGGAATTAGACAATGGGCCATAATTCAAAGCTAGCCTAGGTGAGGCGGCTGGAGTATTGGTCTAGAATCAATACCATCCAAAAAATATATACCACAAGCCACAAATGCAATTTAAAATTTTCACATAGCCACATTAAAAATGTAGGGGAAATTAATTTTAATAACATTTTATTTGATGCAATAAATCTGAAATATCAACATGTAATCAATATTAAAAATTAACAACAAAATATTTTACATTCTCTTTGTCATACTAAGGTTTTTAATCATTTTTCATTTCCCACTTAGAATGGACATACAATATCATATTGTTAGTTTCAGGTGTGCACCTCAGTGATTAGACATTATATAATTTACAAAGTGATTACACTGGTAACACATACAGAGCTTCCCAGACAAGAAAAAGCTGAAGGACTTCATGACCATCAACTCAGCATTACATGTAATGTTGGAGGGTAATGTTAACATTTACGGAGAAAGAAAAAAATAAAAAATATGAATAACATGGCAATACATATCTATCAAGATTTGAATCTAAAAATCAAAGGAAACGGAGAAGCAGAACAGAAACAGACTCACGCTAAGTTTCTGAAGTCTGGTATGAGGTTTTTTACACACTCTGCACGTGTCTACCCTGACCTGCCACGTTTCGGGTGCTTCACAAGTGCAGGTGGCGGGGGCCAACCACACTAGACAACGCAGACACAGGGCTTAACTCGGAAGCCACACTTCAGTTCCTTTGTCACGATTTTCCTCTTTAGTGGGGGCACAGGAGAAATGTCTTTTGAGTGGGAGAGTAAAATCAGGGAGGAGGTGAGAAGGACGGAAATGAAATTCTCAAAACTGGCCCCCAACTGTGTACGTTGTATCAGGTTCCGGCCCTCCGACCTCATGTTACAGAGAATGACTGCTAACGGCTTTTGTCTGGTCCACCCGGCCCCTGAGAGGCCCGGGTTTCTTACAAAGTGATTAAACCCACTACCAGAACGAGCTTTCTTAGCCCGTTTCCACTCGGGATGTAATTAATAAGGACTTAGCCTCCCACCCTGGGCTCAGAGGTAAACACGGTACCTGCTGGGGCATGGTCTTCACCACTGTCTCTAGACTTTGGCTTCCAAGTACTTCCCAGAAGACTGTGCAAAGCTCTGAGATAACTTTTGCTCCTGGGACTGCCAAAAAACTATGGAAGCAAATCTTAGTAAGTCGTGTATTGAGAGACTACCGGCCTGATTATGCTGATATTGCCTGAGTTCTCTAAGCAGTGAGAATACTCACAGGGTAGATGATCAAAATCCAATCTGCGGCTTTCGCTTTTTCCAGGTCTCTGGATCTTCCTTGGCCGCAATAAGGAAGCTCCTGCACAATGGCACACCCTCGTCAGAGAGCATACGTTAGGGGACAACACTGAGGCTGTAAGCTACCTACAAACAGAATACCTTGCACAGGTTACTTCGGGTCTCTAAGCTTTGATTTCCTTATTCTCCCTACTCTCCCACCAAAATGGTGATGCTAATTCTAATTCTCAAAATTATGTTAAGATAAGATATACCAACTGGCACATAGCATGTAATCCATGGTAGATATTATGAAGCCGAAATTATTTGCTTTGTTCTACAGCACAAGAGCGCTTAGAAGTTGGGCAACTCTTGCTGCCTCCTGATGGTACTAGGCAGCCAGACCATACCCTGAACTTCTAACATGGAGTCCCGGCGAACAGACCAGGGTAGCTTCTCTGTGCAAATTTTAAATCTCCTCTACTGGGGGATTATGACCTAACACTCACTGTAGTGGGCCACACTCAAAATCAGGAGGGAAGAAGGGAGGAAGGAAGGAAAAGAGGGCAGGAAAGAGGGAAGGAAGGAGGGAGGGCAGGCAAAGGAAAAAAAAGAAACTGTAAAACCCACAGTGCACCTCACAAAATCATTTCTGAAGATATTTGCTTCTGACAACAGACAGACACAGACGCATGCAGGGGAGTCAGAAAGCCCGACCACCACCGCCTTAGACACCCGAGAACCTCGGGGAGCCCCGAAACTTCTCTCTTCCTGGGAAATGCAGATGAGCAGGAAAGGAGAGGTCATCTGACTCCTCTGCAAAGGAATTTTCCGTGACCGTGAGGTACAATTGTCAAAGATGGGTTCTAAAATATGCAAATGGGATAAGGACGTAATGATCCAAACTCTGACCGATATGCCTGTGGGAAATCCAACCACCTTCAACGGCCAGAGCACAAAGTACACCTGACGAGCCAGATGCCAGACAGAGGGGGAAGGGATGAGCCAAAGCACACACAGGTGTGCCCCGTGGACGTGCACAACAATGAGGGGGCTGCCTTGGGGGGGAGGGGGGCTGGGGGGAGGAGGGCAAAGGGAGAAAAGGCGGAGACAACTGTAATAGCATAAATAATAAAATACAATAAAGAGTCCTCATAGTATAAGCTACAGTTACTTTTTTTAAATGGAATTTCTTTTTAAAAGCACTTGGGAATAACAGAGTTAAGACTGTGGTGAAAGGAATTTTCCTGACTTTATAAAGAGTACTTGATGTCTTTTCTGTATATGGAACTGGAAATTTACATAATTTGAGAATTCTAATGGGTATAATATGGATGCTATAGTTTGTACTGCTATTTTGGGTTATAAAAAGAAAAACCAACCTAGATTAAAACACATGTAAATTTTTTAAATGAAGCGCTATGGATTAGAAATGCTTCAAGTTTTAGCACTAAGGCAGAAAAGAATTAGAGAAAAAAACTGTTTTCAAGCTAACTCCATCCTGTCTTTAAAGAAACCCTCCTTTACACTCCTCATGAATTCTAACCTCGCTCTCCACCAAGGCTGCTTGGGAAGGTCACACTGACCTGTGAATTGTCCAGCGCTCAGGCTGTGTAAAGTGGGCCAGCAGCTGAGAAAAATAACTGCTCCTTCAGGTTTTTCTCCTTCTTGTGGTGAGAACTTTTAATATCTACTCTGTTAGCAACTTTCAAATATGGGCACACCTTGGAGATATTGCGGGTTCGGTTCCGGACCAGCCCAATAAACTGAGCTTTAACCTTTTTGCGGGTGGAGGGTATTGCCTTCAATTTGTAAACCGTGACATCTGTGGAGCACGGCTTACAGACTGAATAAAGTGAAGGAGGGAAACAAGCTACACCTGCACACAGTACAGTACTACTGACAGCAGTCGCCGGGCTGCACCCCTCGGGCCTACCTACTGCATACCCCCCCTTCTTCCCTGGACCTCTTCCCACGGCCTCCCAAGTCCCTCTCCCCACTCTGCAGCTCTTCGGTCTCCCTAGCCAGCTACCCTTCTCCTGTGAAATTCTTACATGTTCTCAGCCCTTTTTTCTTCTTAGCCAACACTTTCCTCGTGCAGTTTTGTACACAGAAGACCTCAAATCTAAGCCATTCACTAATGAGTGTCAAATGACGTCTCTAGGATCAGACCCACACGTTGAACATCGCCACCTGGTTGCCCCCCAGGCACCTCCAACTCAAGTTTGCTGGAACACGAGCTCATTACCTCTTTCCTGAAGCACTGCCTCCCTTCCGCACCCCTGCCCTGCTGCGACTGGCACCACTTGCTATTTAGTCCCCATCTCAGAAACCGGGGTCCCCACACACCCAGCTGCTCATCTGACTCTTGTCATCCAAACCAGCGACGAAGCCCTATCTGACCTTTCTCATTGCTGACCCTCAGCTCCGCCATCTGCCCTCCACTCCTGTTTCCCCCACCTGACTTCAGTACCCGAGCTTCTTCTCCCTAGAAGAGTATCAATTTTTTCTTTTTAAAATAGATTTATTGGAATATAACTGACTTACCAAAACTCACCACTTAAAACACGCAACCCGAGGGTTTGTAGCAGATTCACAGAGTTGTGCAACCATCTAAACCATGATCTAAAGTTTAGACGTTTCGTGACCTAAAAGTAAGCCTCATGTCCATTACTCATCACCCCTAGCATCCCCACCCCGAAGCAACCTCTACTATGTCTATAAATTTGATATACATACAACCATACAACATGTAGTCTTTTGTGACTGGCTTCTTCCACTTAGCAGAGTATTTTCAAGGTTCATCCATGTTGATTGAAGCATACACCAGTACTTCATTCCTTTTTATTGACAAATAATATTCCCTGTATAGATATACCACAATGTATCCACTCATTCACCACTTTGTAGACATTTGGGTTATTTTCATTTTTAGACTATTATGAACAACGCTGCCATGAACATTTGTGAACAAGTTTGAACATATTTCAATTCTCCTGGGTCTATATACCCAGGAGTAGAATTGCTAGGTCCCATGGCACTCTCTGCCTAACCCTCTGAGGAACTACCAGACAGTTCTCCCAAGTAGCCGCAGTCTCCCTACATTCCCACCGGCAGCGTACGAGGGCGCTGATGCTGCCAGCGCCCACCGGCTCTAGTCATCTCAATGGGTGTGAAACGGGGTCTCACTGTGGCTTTGACTTGCATTTCCCGGGCAGCTGATGACGCTGGGCATCTTCTCACGTGCCACTGGCGTATCTTCTTTGGAGAAACAGCTGTTCAAATCCTTTGTTCATTTTTCAATGGGCCATTTATCTTTTTATGAGTGAGTTGTAAATGTTCTTTATATGTAATATTGAATAAACTCATTGGCTATTCATGCAAAAAAAACTAACTTCCTTAAACAAGCTGCCTCCATTTGCAGCCTTTTGTGCGGAGGAATTGATACTTCAAGTCATACTGTAAATAATGATTACTATAGCGATGAAACAGCCTGCTTCTTGTGCTTAGTTTTTGTTTTAAAAATACATTTAACATAAAATTTATTTCTTAATTACACTTTACATTTAATACTATTTTGTCTTACACTTATTCCTGATGTTTATGAACAAATTTCCTTGTTTTAAAGTGCAGTTTTTAAAAATAAGTACAGTGGACAAAAGAACATATTCAAAAAGGCGAATCTGAGTAATGTTTTTCTCTTATTTTTCATTTTATGATTATGTTCCAACATCACATAAAAGAACTGTGCTCCAATTATTTAACTTGCTACTAACTAGATAATGTTTTCTTCGGCATTTAGCTGTATTGTTGACTGAAAGAAGAGAAGCACAATGTGATTGGTTAATTAAGATTTCAAAGAACCTGATGCTCCCTAGAGGGCAGACTAATTTCTCATTTATAAGCCCATTTATAACTCCAGCTCTGAGAAATGGTCCTAATTAAATTCGCAGTTAAGTAGGCCTTCAAATGCATATCAGCTGTTAACATTTGGGCTGCCTGCTGCTAGCAAAACATTAATATTTGATGCTACAGCATTTTCATTTTATCAGACTGTTTAGCATAAATCTGTTTCAGGGTCTTATGAAATAGCTTTATTTATGTGTTAAACAGATTAAGCTCAGGTTGTAATGGTTGGTTTTAAAATGATTTCAAAATAGTTTATGGCCACTGGGAAGCTATGTATTTTGATTAGATTATTGGCCGTATTCCCCCCAATGACTGTGGGAGGATGCACTATTTTTAGGACAAAAACAACTTATTGTAGGGTAGGGTCCTTAGAAAAGGAGAAGAGAAGAAGAGAAAAAGGAGCCAGGAGGAGAACCAGAGAGAAGAAATAACCTGCTTTACCTTGTTACTGTGCTTCCCAGCGCATCACACCCTTGACACACCTCACCGTGTCACCTGATGCNATGTATTTTGATTAGATTATTGGCCGTATTCCCCCCAATGACTGTGGGAGGATGCACTATTTTTAGGACAAAAACAACTTATTGTAGGGTAGGGTCCTTAGAAAAGGAGAAGAGAAGAAGAGAAAAAGGAGCCAGGAGGCGAACCAGAGAGAAGAAATAACCTGCTTTACCTTGTTACTGTGCTTCCCAGTGCATCACACCCTTGACACACCTCACCGTGTCACCTGATGCTCATGACAAGGCCACAGGCACACGGGGGATCGCTACAGCACCTTACAGATGAGGAACTACGAACTCCAGGAGAGTTACTGCATTTTCTATGTGTAATGCATACCTTTTTGCCCAAATTTTTGAGGGAAAAATAAGGATGTGCATTATACGTGGGTAAAATGATTACATGCCATGGGTATAATAATGGGTGTGATAATACCGTGTATAATGTGCACAAAAACATGGGTATGCATGATACACGGGAGTGGCAAATTACGGGTAAATTACAACTCAATCACATGGCTAGCAAATGATACAGCAAGATTCAAATCCAGTACGTGTGTACATTTATTCATCATATTTGAGCTATATTTTAAATCTGCAAATGCATAGTAAGGGGGTGTGTGTGTGTGTGTGAGAGAGAGAGAGAGAGACAGAGAGAGAGACAGAGAGAGAGTAGGGGAGGGGGCAGGAGATAGGAAGGGATGGGGAGAGCAGGGAATGGATGATTCCAGGCAGAAGACCTGCATGAATAAAGGCAAAAAAGCATGAAACTGTTTACTGGCTCCTCTCCTTCCTTAGACCATAATCTAACTCTTGGAGGACAGGGAATGTGACTCTGTTCACCACTTAAATCCCAGGACCTAGAAAAGAGCAGCATAAATTCTGGCTGTACAAATGACGAAGAGAAACAAAACAGAAACTAAAGAGACTGGTGATAAGGTGTCAAGAAAGAGAGCTTGGTATAAGATATCACAGACACTTCTAAACAAGATCTAAAATCCCTCCCCTGGATCAAACAATGAGACTGACACTGCAGGGGCAGGAATTGTTGCTAGTGTAGAGATGGAGGGAACCCGGGCATTCAATGTTCACCTAAACACTTTTCTCCAGTGTGTTAACTACAGAAGGGTAAAGAGTCGGGAATTATTTTCTGAGGACGACGGGATCAACGTGCTATTCCTCTGAGATCTAGAGAAAGGGAAAGGGGGTAAAAGAAGAGCCAAGCACCAAACATTCGAGGGGGAAAAAGTTAGCCCTTTTGGGTAAACATTCTGAAAAGAAAGAGTTAGAGCCCTGGTTGGTGTGGCTCAGTGGACTGAGAGCCAGCCTGCAAACCAAAGGGTTGAGGGTTCAATTCCCAGTCAGGGCACATGCCTGGGTTGCGTACCGGGTCCCCAGTGAGGGTCATGTGAGAGGCAAGCACACACTGATGTTTCTCTCTCCTTTCCCCTCTCTAAAAGTAAATAAATAAAATCTTTTTAAAAAGAGGTAGCGAAGACCTAAGAGAACTTACTCCATTCTTCTACCTAATGAAAAGTTTGTCTGGTTTCTTAGAAACAATAAAGTCAGAACCTCAGAATATTTTCATTCCTGTTTGTGCTATTTCAATACTAGGAAAAAATGACCAAAAATTAAATGGCACAACCACCCATGTACTGTTCGGCAATGACACCTAAGAAGGCTATTTCAATACTTAACAAAAGATGCCACATCAATACCTATAATAATGACCACTGCACAGTGTCTTTTTCTAAGTAATAGGAGTACCATGTCATTCTCATATGTGGTTGTTCTACAAGTGCAAAGACAAAAGTGGCACAATTTAAATATGAGCTCTGTTCTCTGGAAAACGGAAGTGCTGAAGCCTCCTTTCTGTTCGAGGCCTCACCCTTCCCATCAATAGGAGAAACAAATTTCTTTCTTCTTTGCTCCATCCAAGAAAGAAAAACTAGTGAGAGATCTAAAAACATCGTTACTTCTATGAAGTTAAGGACAAGAGCAATATGAACCTTCAGACGTGGATCAATTTTTAAAAATGAGAAAGAGATTATAAATTTCTCATCAAAGCAGTCAAATGGAAAACTACAAAGGGTGATGCTCTCAAACAAACTTAGTCACTGTCTTTTTTTCCATACATCAGTATCTACTCTGTACTGTGTGTCAGGAAATGGGTGATTATTTGCTTAAAGTCAATTAATCAGGGTGATGCTGTGAGCAAATAATTTAAATTTGTGTAATTCTATTCTTAAATTTTTTTTTTTATTTTAAAGCACTAAAATTGTTTTCAACTACAGTGGACCTACATTATATTAGTTTTGGATGCACAGCCCAGCGATTAGACATTACATACCTTACTAAGTGAGCATCCTGGTAAATCTCACACCCATTGGACACCATTCACAGTTATCAGAACAGTGTGGACTACACTCCCTATGTTGTCCTTTACATCTCCATGGCGGTTCTGTACCTACCAATCTGCACTTCATAATCCCTTCACACCTTCACCCATCCCCAGAGCCCCACTCCCATCTGGCAGCCATCAAAACCCCTCTGTGTCCACCCAGCAAAGCTACCATTTGGTCACTGAGTGAACTGAGATGCAGAGATTGACGACTTTCCTAAAGCCGCAGAACTAGCAATGGCAGAAAAGGCGGAACCTGGTGCATCCTAAGGACTGATAAAGGGCTTGCCCGATAAGAAAAAGCTAAAGGAGTTGGTCATCACCAAACCAGTATTATACGAAATGCTAAAGACTCTTCTCTAAAAAGGGAAAAGAAAGATTAAAAAGCATTTTATGAGCAATAAAATAGCAATAAATACATACCTATCAATAACTGAATCTAAAAAACAAATGAACAAGCAGAACAGAAATTTGTGCAATTCTTAATTACAAAATAATTATGAAGACAGCAAATTCCTGACTTCCAGTTCCACCAAGTGGCAGAAAGGTGGGGGAGGGCCTGCTGTCCCGACCAGATAAGGCGCCTGCAATTAGCACGCCTCTTCCGTGCGTGCGTGTTAATCTGTGTTCCCATCCACGGAAGGCTGCTCGGACACACTGTGTTCTGTTAGCCATTTAAAACATTCCCTTCCTAATCCTGCTTACATTCGTGGCTTGCATAGGCAATAAGGAAAGAATTCAAGTAATTTTCATTTCAGACACTACACTCAATCCTTACTTTAGAGTTTAAATTAATGAGGTTTTTTCCTTAGTTTGGTTTCACCTTTCTCTGAATGTTTCTGTTTTAAATGCTTATTATGCTCAGCTATTTTTGCATTAAATATTTTTTATGGTAAAAGGAAATTAAACAAGTTTTAGACTAGTACTGGCCATTTCTTGTCATTTCTATCCATAACCCAAAGAAAAAAGAAAAAAACACCATTGTGAGGTAGAAGTCTACCATAACATAGTAAGATAATAGGCCAAATCTCTTAAGTTTAAGTTCCTTAAAAGAAAAGATCCCAGTGTCTTAGAAAGTAACACTTGGCACAAAAATTAGTATTCGGTAATTATTGGTTTTATCCTAAGAGTAATGACATCCTCTTATACAGCCACATGGCAGTTATTGAAAATAGAAAACTATCAGCTACTTTTAACAGTAACATTCCTCACAGGGAGATTTCATTCCAAATTGTCCCTGACACTGAAACACGACCTAAAAATGTTTGTATACACTAAACCAGTGATCCAAGAAACAATGGCCAAGTGAAATAAGCAATAGCTTGGGATGCACGAGGTCCTGCCTTTTCTGGCCCTGCTAGTTCCGTGGCTTCAGTCCCTAGTATCTGCATCTCAGTGCACTCAGGGCCAAGATGAAGAAGTTGGTGTAACTGGCTCACCGAGCTCTCTCGCAGCCCCGCCCGCCATGATTCTGCGTCTGTGCTGCTGGGAGCGGAGTACAGACAGGCTGACTGCAAGGGCACCTAACACAGCGTCGGGTTTACAGGGGACTTTCACGTGTTACCTCACTTAATCTTCTCAATAAGATGCAGCATTATTATGTTTCTGTTTCATGAAGGTCAAGTTCCAAGACGGCACTAGAATCAGGAGTGTACATTCTCTGCATTCTGTGTTCTGTCCATCACACTACATCATCTCAAATGTACAAGTAAAGCCCTTAGAGTTTGATTTAGCAAAGAACGTGTTTAAAAATGCTTCATTGTAAGCTTCCCAACTCCTGTTAGATTAGGAAAGCAGAGCAAAAACGTTACCCAGAGTATGTCAAAATTTCTATTTTCCCTTTGTATGCTGTTCCTAAAAAGAGATTCAGGATCACGTAAATACATGAGTGATTGAGACTAGTCCTGAAAAGAAAGACAAGCAGGTGTACACACAGCTAAATGGAGTCATGCTGCAGCAATGTAAACACACTTTTCAACTTATTTGGTTCCTGACACTGAAATTACAACATTCATAATGAATTTGGAATTAGTTACATTAATCCAAAATTGTTTTGCCCTTTTGGGACTGGACCCAGTCGAAACTTTGACCGTGTGAGGAGTGCCAGTCTGGAACAGGACTCGGACAGACCGCGTGACACCCACACCCTCTGGGAGCGAGCCTCCTCGCACCACGGGCTACTGAGCACATCATCCGAACCCGCTGCTCACTGAGGCACGAAGCTCTGTGGTCGTTCAGACTGTTCAGAGGAGAAGAGCAATAAAGCTGAATTTGCCCCAAAACCAGCCCAAAGCCACCCTCGCCCCAGCACTCTGGTATCTCTGTACATAACGTCTGAACTACTGCTTTCGAAAGTATTTCAGGTTGAGGATTTCTAGGAACACAGAATACGGGTAACCTCTTGGCAGTCCCAGCCGATTCCTCAGGACTGTCTGTCAGCAGCCAATCAGGTGTATAATTCCGACATCTCATACTTATTCTCAAAATAAGAGTCAGAGAATTGTTAGTTCTGTAGCATTTAAAAACACTTTCTGCCTATGGTTTTGCAAAATTAACTTTTGTCATAAGAATTAACCACACAAGTCCTTAGCTTAAAGACAGTACTATTTTTCAAAAAGCTATTTATAAATCACAATTCTTGATAATTAAAACTACTCCTCAACTTCTTTCCTTGGTGGCAGGGTGGCGTTCTCAGGATCAGGCCCGCGTGTGCAAAGGAGAAGGGAGCCCAGGCCACCTCGTCTGGAAGGACACAGAAGTGCAGCATCCGAGCGTCTCTAGGTGACTGCGAGCCCCACCACGGGGCTCCTGAGCCCGGGTCTGGACACGCGCTAACCTCAACAGACGCAGCTTTCTGAGCTGCAGCACCGAAGTCTTTCCAGCAACTCCTTGTGAGAACCAGTGGGCATCCGAGGGCTGCTCTGAGAAACAGTGCGATGAGGCAGAACAAGCTGGAGTCACATCAGGCTCCGGGATGAGAGAGCCCAGGCCCCACCCCTCGCTGTCCCCTGGGTGATCTTTGTCAGTGAGGATTCGGGCTGGCCGGAAACAACAGGAAACCCCAGAGAGAGGCTGACTCTTCTCTCTTTTCTAAATGCCCAAGGGTGGGCAGTTTGGGGCTGGTGCGAAGCTCTGTTCCTTCTAGCCTTCCGTTCTGCCATTGCCCGGGGGCAGCCCAGTCCTCACGGCCTCAGAGAGGCCTCCACTAATGCCCACAACAGCCCCATGGAGGAGCAGAGGGAAGCAGGCAGGGCAAGCCAGCTCTCTCTTAAGCGAGCTCCCCCAAATTACCCACAACATTTGTTTTTAGCCACAACTAGTCACACTGAACTGCAAGGGAGTTCAGGGCTTTGAGCATCCACACGCCCAGCTGAGCTGTTATCACTGTGGGGAGAAGGTGAGAACAGATATCGGGACGAGCTGCCTCCACCACAATGCCTGTGTATTCTTAACCACTCGACACACTGACTTCTCATCTGTGAAATGGAACAACAATGGACCCTCCCTCCTGAGTTACTTTGAAATGATAATAACACAGAGGGGTTAGCACAGGGTCTTATACATAATACATATGCAACAAAGTAAACAATTATTTTTCTTTCTCTTACTGATTTCCTTTTCAATTGTTAAAAACTATATTAACTGTTTTGTCCCTTTGGTTTATCTAATTTTTCCCAACTCTCAAATTATCTTCATAGTGTAAACAGATCCATGTTCTTGAATCACTGCTTTCAGCAAGACCACACCTCTTTCAAATACCCTTGCTGCCCTGGCCGTTGTGGCTCAGTTGGTTGGAGCATTGTCCCATAACCAAAAGGTTGTAGGTTTGATTCCCGGTCAAGGCACACAACTAAATGCTGGGTTTGATCTCCGGTCTAAGCATGAACGATCTCCAGTCAGGGCACATACAAGAGGCAACCAATCAATGTCTCTTTCACATCAGTGATTCCCTTTGCCTTCCCCTCTCTCTAAAAACTCGATAAAAAATATGTCCTTCAGGTGAGCATAGAAAAAATGTCCTTGCCAATACGCACATCTGTGCACATACACACACATACATTGCACACACTCATTTCCTTTTCCTTTCTCTCAAATAAAAGTTTAGTATACCCCATTACCTAAGTTCAAGTGAAAACTCCTAAAGCTAAGCCATAACCTCTACACTCCCTTTTCTCTGCTTCCCCAACATCTCTCCAGCAACATCTCCTACTACAATGCGATATGGATAACACTCGTGACAACAAGGACAAAAGTGATGATGAAAAGTACAAATTAACAGAGGCCATCCTTTTGAAAGTTTTTTCTGTGCCAGGTAATAACCTAAGGGTTTTGTATGAATCTCCTCTTCTAACCTTCATAATGACCTATGAGGTTATCACTATTATTATCACCATAAGAAAGATTAGAACTAAAGCTTAGCAAGGTTATAACCAAAGTCACACAGTAAGTGAATGGCAGTGGTCTGCTGGACTCCAAAGTTGCTCATCTAGCGACTGTGTGACACCTGTCTTCCCACACAAACATGCCATCTGCATTCCCTGTACACACCTGAGTCACCTTCAAATTCTTTTCCTAGTCGAATCCTGCAGAGTTTCACTAAGACACAGCTGGCGTCTGACCTCTTCTACCGGCCCACCATCAACAGCGATGCCAACGACCACAAACAGCACGGACAGCCTACTGTTAGAGTGCCACGAGGGTCACCATACACATACTAACGCATTTAATCCCCCAACAGCCCTGTCAATGAGACCCTAATTATCCCCATTTCATAATGAGGCCAACATAAAGAGGCAAGTAACTCGCTCCAGATGACACAGGCAAGGAGCCAGGGCTGCAACCAGCTAGCCTGGATGCGGAGTTTGGACTTCACCACTAGCCCCCGCTGCCACTCATCTGTCTGCCAGAACGCACCTCCTCCAACAAAAGATACTCTCCCCGTACCCCTTACTGAGATGGTAAATCACACATACTGATATCTGACAGGTACTGTTACATTTTACTACAACAGACAATACCAGGCACAACAAAGTACAGCCACACGTCACAGATGCTACTGAAGGCAGACAGAGCCCCTCTGGGCCAAGGAGACGCTGTGAAATTTCCCACATGGTTGGTTCGGACTCTAAAACCCATGGCAGACAGCAAATGAGAACTTCCCTTTCTATGAAACACCTAAGCCATAAGCCCATAAACACACCTTGCTTTCCCAACACAATCATGGTATCTTCAGGAAAAAACTGTTGTGCGTGTGCGCACACATACACCGCCACACACACTGCTCAACAGAACCCAGATTAATTAAACTGAATGTTCATTCAGTCTTCGCAATTCCGTCACCAAGATTCAGGGACAACTCTGTGACTGCCCTCGCGGACCTGGTCGAAGTCAGGCACAAAGCCGTTCGGACCACCCTGGGCCCGTGAGGCTGACACTCAGAGCTGCGGTGCTCAGCCCAGCACTCAGCAAGTGGCTGGGTCACGTAGTATTGAAACACACAACAAATCTTCAACATGACGCTCCTACTGTAGAGATGAACGTGGGGTGGGGCGGGCCCCAATTACCACCCACACCCCCTCCTCCACCGCGCCCCCCACAGCACTCCACATGCCCTCCAAATCAAAAGGGGTGCATTGAGAGGCACTAACTCAGAAGAGGTGGCCAATTATTACTCACCAGGTTGAGTAATTGAGTAACCCACCATGACTGAGAAGCAAGCCAGGGGGGCACCTGTTCTTCAAGGAATAACCTTAAGCACTGGTGATGAGGTTCCAAAACCTTCTCTGGGTGAAAGAAACTCTGCTTGCTCACTGGCCAGACTTTTCCCCATTTGCCACCCTTCATGCTCAGCCCTGTCAAGCTCCTGACAAACAGCAAATGTACCTTCTCCTCTTGCTCTCCACTTGGCTTCTCCTGGAGGCAGAGACCATAAACCACGATGGAATTACTGGAAGCTGTGACACCAGAGAAATAGATGCAGTAAAAACTGAAGTATTCGGCAACTGGGTGCTTAGTAACTATAAATGTCACTGAGATTTCTTTGCACTTCTTGGAATGAATTCTAAAGGGACTTAAGAATCCTAATTAGGAATGAGAAGTTGTTAGTATAATACCACACTGTAAGATCAAAACTTATCTGTCTGAATAACTTACAATTTTTCATATATTAAATAATCAATGAAAGTTACATCTTTAGATATATAAGGAAGAGGGTCCCACTGAAAAGCAGTCAAATCTTCACCATTTTTTGAAGTGAAGGATTTGATCAGCTTCCTGAAGCAATTCCCCCATCTTTTTTTTTTAACCTATAGCACCTTCCCAGCCTCACCAAACGTTCTGTACCCAGTTTCCAACACAAAGCAACTGGGACATGGGGAAATAAGGCTTAGGTGGCATTTCTTTGGCGTGTGACCGGTGCTTAAGCTATACTGCAGCTCAGCTTTGTGTGACACTAGAAATTTAAATTCAGAAGTACTAGGAATACTAGGAGAAACTGTGCCAAGTCTAAACAATGAATACCTTATAAATACTATGCCCATCAGTTTAATATTAACACACACAAAGGAGTTCAGGGGCAAATAGAAGGAAAGTGAAAACCAACAGAAACTGGAGGGATCATAAGAGGAAGGAAAAAAGTACCTAGTCAAAAAAATAAAAGTGAAGACCACTAGCTGGAAACCGAGTAAGCAGAGTGCCCTGCCAAAAGGTTAGTGAGGAACACAACCCACGAAGCAGGACCCCTCTGTTGGGAGTAGGTGACGCCATCTTTTCACACACAGCGGGACACATTCAGGAGGTGGAGTAAAAGCAGGGAAATATGGGAGCCACTACATAGGGCTCCAGAGTGGGAGATAACTACTAGGTTAGACAACGGCGTGGTCATTTACCAGAGGGCAAGGGAGATAAATGGCGATGGAAGGAGACTCGATTCCAGGTGCAAACACACAGTACAGTGTACAGATGATGTATTACAGAATTGTACGCCTGAAACCTAT
The DNA here is from genome assembly GCF_014824575.4 of Sturnira hondurensis. Classification (NCBI taxonomy): domain Eukaryota; kingdom Metazoa; phylum Chordata; class Mammalia; order Chiroptera; family Phyllostomidae; genus Sturnira; species Sturnira hondurensis. The sequence continues at coordinate 6,130,539 of NW_028094846.1, read as the reverse complement.
ATACTTGTATTATCCAGTATTACCCCAATAAATAAAAAATAAAAGTAAACGTGGAAAAAATAAAATAACTGATTCCAGCCATAGCTATTGTATGCCCAGCTGCCTGAGTGTGGCCTTAGACACATCACACTCCCTACCAAACTGTCCCTCCTAATCACCCCCTTAATCTGCTAAACCATAAAGAACCCCTCTTCAAAGTGCACTGCCTACATACCCTACAATACAAGCTCTCTATTCCTTTAAAAGAAATTGTTACAGTTTTGCAAATATTTGATATTCTGTGAGAAAATGGCTGTAGTGCTCAAGAGGATGGATAGTATGACCTTATAAAATAACTTTTTAAGGGGGGGTCTGTATTGTCTGGGGGGAGCAAAAGGCAGTTTATCCCTGGCACGTATTCAAGGCAGCTCTACTTTATTTCAGGTCTGCCACTTCCAAAACCATTTTACCTCTTGTAAGATCTAGACAGTTCTAAATATACTAAATGCCAGGCTCCCCCAACACCTCCACGCAACTTCATATATATTTAATTTTTCTGAGGCTCATTCTTCTAACCCAGCGAAAAGTTTCCAAGGCATGAAATCCAGCCACAGTCCCACGGCAGAGCTCCTGTCGGGAAGGAGAGCCCCAGCAGTGCGAGCACAGGAAAACAGGGCCATGAAAAGAAAGAGTGAGGAAGATGGCAGGACGGATTTCTGGACCAGCATTTGCAACCAACTTTCAGAACCTCTGCACCAGATGGGACTTGAAGGGAGGGACTATCAGGGTCTAGGGCTGAGGCCTTAAGAAGCACCGATGAGCTCATTCTGGTCTGTCTACCCTCCTCTCCAGTGGATGAGTATCAGAAAGATGGTCACACCTGGAGAAACCTGGAGACAGAGGCCAGCACTGCTACTACTGGAATGTTATTATTCTAAAGTCCTCCGTGGGGACTGAGAAAGTACTGGGCATTAGGGTCATTCCTTTGGGAGTCTCTCCCACTGTCGAGGGCTACAGGAGATCACCACAAAACCCCACTCACCCTCTAGGTTCTGCCTCTCCTAGAAAGCCTTCCTAGACCCCCTAAACGGGAAGTCATATTCTCCTCCGCCCTCCAGAAAGTTCTAGCTGGGCACTGAATACACTAACCCCTGCTGCTGCTTTATCCGCCTGCCCAGGTGGGTTGCAAATACTTCAAGGAAGGCGTTCCCTGTGCATGAATAGGAAGTACTCAAAAGAATTTGTTGAATAAATGAAAAAGAATCTTTTCTCCTTGGGGACATTTGAATTACACCTGTCCCCTGCCCATGGAATCTGAGGGGTTTTAATCAAGGGGAAAAAGAATATAAGAAGACAAAAAGGGAGAGTGACTAAGAACGTTAGAACCTAACACAGATATTTTCCCGTTTGGTTACTGTTTTTACTATAGAATTGCTTTTAAACCACTTACAGATGAAAACTACTTTTATACACTATCTGCAGACTCCATTTACAGAAAGGTATGTGCTATTCTTAGGTCTTTTTTTCTGAGAAGGAAAACAAGCAAAACAGATTCTTTTGAACATGGATAACCTACAAATGTAATTTTAAAAACAAACAAAAAGCAAACAAACGGACAGATGCAGAAAACAGATTGGTGGCTGCCAGAAAGGAGGAAGGTGAGAGGAGGACAAAGTGGGTAAAGGGGTCAAATGTGTGGTGAGGGATGGAAACTAGCCTTTGGGTGGTACAGACACGGAATTATATTATAGTACTGTACACCCGAGCCACATGTAGTGTTATAAACCAATGACCCCAGTTAAAAAGGAAACTGCTCCTCCCATCCTTGATTACACAGTTGGGTTCACTGCCTCCAAGCATGTTACTTGTCTGTGCTTCACAAGCTTCACCTGCAAAATGATGGTCACAGTGGTTGCTACTATACAGGTTGCCGTGAGAACTACACACAGCCACACATGCAAAGCCCAGGGTGGAGTCGCTGATTCATCCTAAACGGTCAATAAAAGCCACTTGCTGCCGTCAGGGAGAAAGCCATTCCAGCAGAAAGAAGGGGATCAGGAGACAGATTTTCCACGTCCTGAGACTCACTTTCTGGTCATATGACCGACCTCTCCAAGCCTCCGTTTCCTCATCTGAAAAATGGGGCTAAGGACAACCAACAGCCCTTTGCCCACGGTGAGGATCCAGAAAGACTGGATAGGTGAAACCTGTGTACAACTACAGATACATGGAGGTTTAGAATGCAGAGCGCTGCGGCCAGAACTCTGGCTGGTGTGCAGCTGTCCGCTGCCAGTGGGTAAGGGCAGTCCCCACCCCGCCCTCTTCACTGAGGTAGCGCAGGCGTCAGCACACAGGTGCACATCATTGTAAGAGGAAAAATCTCTTTTCAAAACAGAGAAATATTTGGTACATGTTCTACATGGCAAGTTATGTAGGTAGAAAAGAAAAGGGCTTATTTTGGGAGATTTGTTAAAAAACCAACCCGAGTATGTTCCCGTTCCTGCCAGGCATCCTGTCAGCCCTCACTATTCCCATCATCTACGTGCTCCTTCGTTCAGAGCCCTAATTCTGTGTTCAGCTCCTGACACCTGGAAGGCCATAATGTTGTGAAATTCAGGACAAATACGCTGGCATCAATTATGAACAGTCTCTTCTTTGACCACAAAACACTCATTGTCTATACTTCACTTGGTATTTTATTATGAAAAGTCACGTAGCATCTCTTGCAATGCTTTCAGAATATTGTGTGATCTTTGTGTTGCTCTTTAAACACCTATAAACATATTATGGTCTTCTCATATAGTCAGAACCCCTTGAGGGCAAGATTCAGGCCCTGTATTTCCTTCCAAATTCTGTATTACTTAGCATCACACCTCACAGAGTTCAGTAATTAGTTGCCAGCTGATCAATCATTGCAATTGTGGCAACCTAACATACCCCATGTGTCCGGAGGGGGGGGGGGGAAGGGGAATAAAAATTTCATCTTGGTACTTCTCTTTTGAGTTTTCTATTTAGAAAATAAGGAAATTATAAGGACTAAATGTTATATAAGAGCATTAATAAGATCATCTATAATCATTTTTGTGCTTTGGGGCAATATGCCACTCCATAAATAGAAAACTGCATTAAAATACGGATTTCTAGGAAGCCAGAGCCTTGCCTGCGGGGTTCCTGAACCCTGGTGGGTACAAGCAGGGCTTAGCATGAGCTGGAGAAACCATCCTCGGCTGGAAGGGAGTGTCAGTGAAAGTGACAAACACTTGGAAAAAGCCATAATGTGTTTTTAGAGGTAATCTAGATTCTATTAGTGGCAAAACCCTGGAGTGACAATATATTTTTTTGAGACTTTAAGCTAATCTCTCTGGCTGGAATTAAATAATTCGCCTGGCTAGACACCAATTCAATGACTCTCCCCCCATTCATCCATTTCTGTGTTAGAGGAAGAAATAAATTAAGTGAAATTATTTGCCCACATTTTACTATGAAAACAACTATTATGCATTCACACCCTTAAACGGCACTGCTAAATAAAAAACTGTAGAAGCCGAATATAAATTGAGCTGATTTCTGGAACTGTTGGGCTACCGAAGTAATGAGGACACGCTTATTAGATGCCAAATGCTGTTCTGCGTGCTCTGCCTACATTAATTTACTTAGTCCTCACGGGCTTTAATATCACCCTCGTTGTACACACAAGGAAACCAAGGCACAGAGAAGGTAAAGGACTTGTCCTAGATCAGAGGAGGGGAGCCAGGGTGGGAACCGACACAGCCTGGCTCCAAAGATTCTGCTCTCAGTTAACGTGCACCACGTACGTCTGTACAGCGGCCAGCACAGATAACATTCAATTTCATTGTACACCTAATCTACACACTTGTGCCAACTGAAACTGTCTTTCCGCCAATATCTGCACAAAAGCACCCCAAACAATTTTAAATCTAAGCACTCGTGGTTCGGTGCATGGGAAAAGATATTCCATTAAAATCCTCTAAAACACTCTAAAATGAGGGGTGGGCAAACTTTTTTGGACAAAGGCCAAAGAATAAATGTTTTGGGCTTGTGGCCCAAACGTCACAGAACGAATCACTCACCTCTGCCTGTGCAGCACAGAAGCAGCCCCAGGTAAGGTGTCAACGTGAACTTCAAACTGCACTACGGAACCAGTGGCAGGCAGATCTGGCCTGAGGCCCTGGCGTGCTCACCCTGCCCCACACAGAAATGGCAGGCACAGAAATAAGAGTCTACTACAGTGGAAGCAGGCTGGCGCACAGGCTACCTGCATTCCTACGAGTCAGCTGCTTTAAATCATTTACTTGGTTTACGGCAGTACTTCTGCACAAGGGGTGACTGCCTCCTGGGGCAGAATCTGGAGACATTCTGGGCTGTCACAGCTAGGAGAGTGTTATTGGCATTTCGTCATTAGAGGTGAAGGAGGCTGCTAAACCGTCCTATGGTGCATGGGACGGTCCCTACAATAAAAACGCATTATTATCCAGCGCATAATGCCAATAGTGCTGAAGCTAAAGAACCTTGATTTAAGAATCATAGTTATATCATTTCTCGGCCTTTTGGCTAAGATCCAGCATAGTATCTGTTCTTATCAGTTTAGTAAGAATGACAGTTTCTGTTGCAATCTTTTCTACCTGTCCCCCTCAAAAGAGCTCTCCGATTTGGTCCTGAAACAACCCTGTAAAGAGAAGGTGGGTGTGTTTATCTCATTTTCCACAGGAGAAAACTAATATTCAGAGAAGCTAAGTGATGTACAAGGGTTCACAAAGCCAACTGTGTATCAGAGCTAAAACTAACCCAGGTTTTAATGTTTTCAAACCTGTGTTCAGTGCACCCACCCCCTGCCCCCCACTTATTGTCAATTAAGGTCTCATTAATGTCAATTCAAGCACAAAGAAGTAAGTCACATCCCAGACTGGACAGAGCAGACAGTGCAAGATTCCGTCATACTGCTCAGAACTGCATACAATTAAAACATGAATTGCGTATTTCTGAAATTTTCCACTGCATATGTTTGGACCTTGGTTGGGCACAGGTACCGAAACCACAAAAAGCAAAGCTTCGGATAAGGGGGAACTACTGTGTCACTTGAGGCCTTATTTGGAGGAAGGTTCAGCTACTTTGGCTTTTTACCACTAACTGCCCCTGTTTTGTTTAGGAAGGTGCCACAAATCATCTCCAAGGGTCAGCGGAAGGACAGCTATCCCCGTAGAGTCTGTTCACCTCGTGGGGAACTGAGCAAAAGCCTGAAAGTAAGACAAGGTTAAATGAGGGAAAGAAGCAAAATTGTTAAGCTATATATATTTGATCTGATGGAAATTTTCACTTAGCCTGGCAGTAAACCTGTAAGACGGCGTAGGGAGTTCGCTGCCTTCAGCTGAGACAACCTCACAGCCCTTGCAAAGGCATCAAGGTGGCGGGCACGCAGCTCCAGGGCAGGCCTTTTGTATGAAAAAGGAGGCGGCAACACAGCTGAACGAGGAGAAGCTGAACAGAGGTTTAGACATGTTCGGACCTCCAAGAGTAGCAGGAAAGGACTGTCCTTGCTTCAACTTAAAATTCTCTGCATACAACTTTTGGGCTTGTGGCCCAACATCACAGAACGAACCTCTCATCTCTGCCTCTGTAGCACAAAAGCAGCCACAGATAAGGTGTCAAGGTGAACTTCAAACTGCATTATGGAACCAGTGGCAGCCAGGGGAGAAGAGACTGTTTCCTTTACCCCGTGTCCCTCCAGGTGACTAGGGAGAGGTGGCTGCAAATGACATAACTGAACTGGGGACCATAAAACACAGGGACCAAGCTGGAGCACCTTCGTTTTCTCTGGAAGAAGAGAGCTGAGCAGTGGCATTGGGGCTGCCTGCTCACTGACCCCAGGCTGTGGTCTGTTTGCTTCCCATGGACTTATCATCTCTCGGTCAGAAAGCAGCCGCCTTCCCGGCAGAACAACCCTCTTTTCCAAAGTGTTTCCTGAAGGACACATGTCCCTGGCCCTTGAGAACAAAGCCATACTTCTACAGGGATCTGGAGAGTCGGCTTTGCCCCCAGAGATGCTCAGGCAACATTTCCAGCTTGCCAGAGCTTGGCATAAAGCTAAAGGAACCACAGGAGCCCTAGCTTTGGCAGGTGTCTTCGATTTGACCAAGAGGGCACCAAGACAAGGTAATTCAGGGACAGCCTCTGGCCTGAACTAAACAGGAACTGTTCAGCAGGATGGTATCATATCAAGGTTAGGGAGGAGATGCAGGTCCCCAAAGCGGTGGCACTGGAACAAAGAAGCTGGGGATGAGGCTCACAGGAGTGAAGAGGAGAATCCCTGCAGGGTGGTCTAGAGGTACGCAGCACATCACTGGTCCAGGCCCCTCAGCAAGAGACATATGCTCATGAAATCAACAGCACTGACCTGGGATCCAGCAGACAGATACCGTGCCCCTTGGCTTCAGTCAAGGAACCTACATTGATCTCAGCAATTTCCAAACTGTTGGTAATCTCCACACTGAAGATATCAGACCTGCCATGATCCTAAAGAGTTCACCAAAGAGTCTCAAGCTTGAGCCTGGGCTGAACTCCATGCGGTACTCCATGCGGCAACTCGTGGCAACATCAGCCAGGGGCCACTGCAAAGGCCGAGGCACAAGCCAGTCAGACTGCCCCTCCCAAACACAGAGATTGCCACCTGGGTGTAACTTAATCCCTTCGCATTGCACTGGTTATGCACTTTCCACTTCACTCCTGTCGTTCAGGAGAGAGATGATCCTTGGCCGACCTATGGCATTAGAGGAAGACCTTTCCATTTCCACAGCTGGCTGTCCTTCACACGCTCAGTTTCTGGGTGGTTGACAAGTCAGAGACACGAAGCTCCTTCTACAAAAATGCCCCTGACTCATCGGTGCAAACCTCCAGGTCCCGCCTTCGCAGCACGAGCAAGGCCCCTATAGGTTTGTACTCACCCCCGCCGACTAGCAGAAGGCTGCTTTCACAGTCAAGCCCCTTCCATGTGTCTGTAAACGATCCTACATTTTTGAGCCCTCATTAAAGAACTCCCTCAGGACCCAACAAGAAAATTAATGTGCAGTGTCCATTCCAACTTCTAAACCTGGTCCCAGGGACCTGCCCAGATCGCCTTCGTGCCCGGGCTCTGAGTCACATTTGGAGCCTCGGCCACTGTTCAGCAGGCCGGGGAGAAAGGAGAGCAGAGGGGACAGGTGAAGAGCGAGGAGGGAGGGAGACACTACAGTAACAGCCACCAAACGGGCCCCCTGACTTCAGCCCTGCTTTTCCTTATTTCGCCCGTCCTGGGTATCGCCAGATATCCTCAAAACCTCCACTTCATGGTTTTATTTTCTATGTGCTTACCAGTATATACTAATCTTTCTAAAACTGACATAGATAAGGACTTTAAAAGTCAAAAGTAAAGCTCTGCTTTCAAGATTTAATTTAAGAGTCTCGCCCAAAGGCGCAGCCCCCCACCGGCCAGGCCCAGCGTTGGCCCCCTGCAATGAGTCCCACAGAGCCTCTTCACACGCTCATTCCCACTGACCTGGTCACAGGCCTGGGTCCCCGTCAGCTCCTTCCCAGGCCTGTCATTCTGCTCTTGCTGCTGTACCACAATGCGGTCCCTGAGCCCTTCCCTGGTCAAAATCATCATCACCCACCCAGATCCCAAAGCCTTCAGGGCTACTATGTACATCCACTGCAAACCAAAAGCGGAATTTCCTGCTTCCTCAAAGCTTCCCTCCAAACCGAGAGTCAACTGATACCTTCTTTCCTATGTAAACAGTGTCTCTACCTCTATCTTCACTAGTCACATTAAACACTAAGGAAAAGGAACATATCTTGTATTTTTCTTCTTGGCACATAATAGATGCTCAACAAATGTCTCCTGTATGACTCCCTAAACACACTCCGATGCTTTGCGTATGCTTGCACAGGCGTTCTGTTCTGCCTGGTGTTCAAAGGACAAAGGGGAATGACCACAAGGGCTGCCACCGCAAAGCTGCTTCGAGGAGCCCCGTTGGTGTCACAGGCACATCACACGACGTCTGAGGTCCAACGGAGGTTACTCGGGGGGTTAGGCAGTGATGGAAAACACTTAAAACTCAGTCTGAAAGATAACTGGTACCTTGCCATGTTTGTAGTTCTTTTAAAAAGGCTCTAACAGTATATTCTTTTCATTCAATGGGTATGTTATTACTTTTCAATGCTTAACTATAAACAGAGTGGTCATTTATAGAAAGGGTAATTGTGGAAGAAGGCTGCTAATTTCTCTGTTTACTTTAACCGTGACCAAGGGAAGCCTATCAGGACACACTGCAACTCCACAGCCAGGCTCCCTCTGTTCATTCTAACTGCTGGAACCCTAATTAAGGAGCCATGAACAACCGCCTGTGTGCTGGCCATGGATGCCTGAGGGGGAACAAAAACACAACAATGAGAAAAATGTTACGCAACCATCACTATTTATTATTAGCTCCAGACTTATTAAGCACCAAAAAGGAAAAAGAGTTATGTCGCCAACTAAATCTAATGAGGACTTGTACTTTCTTCCTTTAAAACAGATGATATCTGTAGTAAGATCTGTGACCTCATCCAACACCCCAATAAACATGTTATTCGAAAGAATTATCACTTTCATTTCGAGGGAAAATGGTCAATTTAAACTTCTAGGAAGGTATTTTGCTGAAAGAAACTATTTCAAACAAGTACAAGATGTCTTCTAACAAAGGGAATTGCAGTGTATAAATTGAACCAAACACCATCCTATGGCATGTTTCACTTCGAACTCGATGTGCCGCTTCTTGAAAATCCACCATCACAAACTCCAAGGAGCTGCACCTGCAGATGCCAAGGGGACACCGCCGACCACTCGAACTCTAACTGGTTTCGGTTTTACAGCCACCAGGTCCACAGAGGAAAATTTCACCCAATAATAAAAACATTGCAAGGAGCATTTTTAGATTTTTAGATACCTCCTTTTAAAGCAAGGAGAACTGCAGATTAAGCAGGTTCAATGCTCTAAAAAAAATAGAAAGTTACATAAAAGGTGCATGGGCTTTTTCAGAAAAGGCAAATGAGAGGAAGGCTCAATTTTTAAAATAATGCCAAGGACTTTGGTCGAATTTGCAAAAGTAATTATACTTGTAAACACTGGTGATACAAATGAAGAGGACAAAATGAAACTACAAAATCTGCTGTATTTGACTATAAATCGATTCATTGTTGAGAGTGCGGCAGGAATAACTGAAAGCACTGAACAGAAACTGTCATTGAAATGACAGACTTTGATTATTAACCTCTAAGAGGAGGAATACTAATTGTAACCGCTATGTTCTATGATTCCTATGGGAAATTTCTGCATCTAAGTGTGTTAGGAAATAGCAGTCTATAATTTTCCTTTTCTGTAAAGTTTTTCTCTTTTTCTAGTTTCTTGACGTAGAAACTTAAGTTGCTTGAGGGAGTAAATTAGATTATTGATTTGAGACCTTTCCTTATTTCTAATAAAAGCATTTAATGCCACAAATTTTCCATCAGCGGTGGTTTAGCTGCCTCTAACCCAGTTTGATATTCTGATACATTTTATTTTCATTCATTTCTATGTATTTTTAAAAATTCCCTTTGAGACTTCCTCTGTGACTTCCAGACCACTTTCCTCCCTGTTTATCCCTGTTATTGATGTCTGCTCTAAATCCATGGCTGTCAGAGGACACTCTCTCTCTAAGTTCAATTCTTTTGAATCCGCTGAGATCTGCCTCATGGCCGGGGGTAAGGACTGTCTTGGTGAGCGTCCCACTGTCCTCTGCTCCTGCTGGGGAGCACGTTCCACATTTGCCTGTTAGATCTATTGTTCAGCTCCTTTACATCCCTGCTGAATTTCTGTCTAGCAGTTCTCCCAGTTGCTGAAAATGGTGTCCTGGGCCCCTTTACATTTTAACAATTCCTACAGAAGACACATCCCACTTACTTTGTCCCTTTGTCCACTTGAATGTTCAGTAATACATGTTGAGTGGGTAAACTGAACGTACAGTAGCAGCCGCTGGCTGCCTGTCTTTCAGAAACCTGGGGCTGCCTTTGATTTGCAAACCTCCAGAAATGTGGTTACCGAAGCAAGACTCACCAGCTGGTCATTTCTGAGGCACGGCCACTGCGGTGAGGCTGCCATTGATTGGCTGATTTTTACAGCATGTGTACTGACCCAGAGTTACTCCTATTTAATGATGGTTACTTATCCATGACTTGGGACTTTGGGCAAAGAATAGTCTTTTCCTTGCTTGAACATAAAATTAAGTACTTTTAATTCTCAGTTCCATTCAGAGTAACCTGCAAGAGAGACCACGGGGACTATACAGATGTGTATTTCTGGAGGTACGATTTTCTGGAGGGGTACGTGTGTGTATGAGTCCCTCTCTCTACACCGTTACACTTATTAGGTTAGCTATGGGTCGATCATATCATAAATGCTTTTAGATCAAATAAGTGGACAGTGCACCACGTTCCCTTACCCACTGGATGACGGTGTGTCCCTCACTTTGGAAACCACAGAACCAAGTGCAGAGTTTCTCCAGCTTCTTGCTTCTCCAAGGTCACCACCAGGCCAGGCTGCTAGTGTGGCAGCCCCTCTGATCGCCCCTAAGAGTTTTTAGGACTCGTCTGGGAAAGCCTTATCTTCTTTGAATTCCCACTTAGAGCTATTCTTTTTTAACATATGTATTTTCATCTTTAGCAGAGTATTTCTTTCTACTTTTATGCTAAAATAAATACATCGAATCAAAGCAGTCTGTGTGAAGAAGTCAATGGCAGAATAACGTAAGTACGTCCAATCACTAATACCTGCTAAATATTTCCATGCACCAAGAATCTGTTAAACCTCTTACATATATATGTAAATCAATTCTCAGAAACCTAAGAAAGACTTAGAACAGATTAGGTAACTCCCATAAAACCATACGTGCAGCACAGGAAGAGCAAGAATTAAAACCCAGGTTCATCTGATGTTAAAGCTCTCAACCACCAAGCCTGACCGCCAGCTAAGGCCAGCTTGCCTGATTTCTCCACTGAAAGATTGTAACAACAATAACTAACATGTTTAGTATGTGCCACATTACCTTAATTATTCTTGAAAATGATACTCTAAGCAGTAGTGATTATTCTGATTTATAGACAAGGACATCCAAGTACAGAAAGGTTTAATACTCGCTCTGGGTGGTAAAAGGCTTCAAAGTGATTAGAACGTAGGCTTTCTCTCTCCAGAGCCCAGACCCTTGGCCACTACGCTAAAACGATGTGTCGTTCTGCAGCCATTTCTGCCTCCTAAAAATTCAGCAAATTCACCATGATCTGGTGTTGGTACCACATTACAAGCTGAACTCACACACAGGAAAGATGACACACACATACACACATGCATATGTATGTTATTGGCCCTGTAGATCTACATTATTTGATGCTTAAACAAAATTATCTTCAAATTGTGTTCAAATGCTTCATATTGCAAAGGCATGATCCTATTATTTTTTTCTGTAAATTTGACCATTTTCCTCCCAGGAGTTGAAAGGTGCTCTTCAATAAATAACGTAATTTTATAGCACAGACTGAAATATCATTACACCCACTTTGTGGGTGAAAAATAACTAAGTCACAAAATTAAACGTCAGGCTGCGATTCAAAGAGTAAATGGCGGCGCTGGGAGCGGCCTGCAGAAGTCCCCAGATGAGCGGTGCGTCTGTAAGGTTAGCCTTCAAACTGTAGCTCATCTCAGGAGACATCTGTAGGCACACACTATACACAGTACATGGCTGACAATTTTGGCTTTGGGACAATATTTTTAAAAATCTTTGTTAAGTAGCTAATAATCTGGCAGTAAATAGAAAGGTGTATGTATAAGGAATCACACCATCACAAGCAAACGGCTTGCCCAGGGAGCAGTTCAGAGAGGACTCAGCTGTGCATGTGGGGCAGGCCGACCCTCGGAGTGGAAAGGACGGCTGGAGGCAGATTGTGGAGGGATTTTCAAACAGGCTAAGGAGTTCCGAGTTTTCCCCTAAACTAAGGAGAACAAAGAAATTACGTAACAGCACGGGAGCTTCAGGGAGACTGCTCTGGCAACGTTTTTAGGAGACTGACTAGAAAAGAGCATAACTAATTGGGTGCATAATAGTGTTGAATAATAGTGTGCATGGGGTATGTGAAGCCACCAGACTCCCATAGAGTATCTTCCCTAAAATCACATTTTGGGCACACTCTCCCACTCGGGAGCACACCCACACCTTTCTTAGGAAGGGTGGTTTTTTTTTTGTTTTTTTTTAAAAATGGGTGTGTGTGTGTGTGGGGGGGGTTCCCCTTCCCCCCTTTTTTTTCTCTCTCAACTTCTTTTGTAAGTAATCTTATATCTTTTAAACTGTATTGTTGCTCTATCTTTCAATACTGTGTCACTCATTTCTTTTTCTTTTTCTTTTTGTCCGGTATTAGGCCTTCTGTTCTTCCCAAATTTTCCGCTTATTCCTCTTTTCTCCTGACTTTTGTGTGTGTGTGTGTGCGCTGGATTGTTTGTCTGTGTGGTGCTTAGTTTTCTTTTAGGTGTATTTTTTTTTTGCATTATTCTTACTTCTTTTTTTTATTTTAAGAATATCTTTGTACCCCACCTCTTTCTGTACAGGTTTCTTAGTCCTGGCTGGTTATATTGTACTACCTGACACGTTCCGACTGCTCTTTCCTCCACAGTGTATTGCTAATTTTCTATACTTCACTTGCTTTCCTTTGCTATACTACCCAAGCTCTATAACCCCCATTTAAACAGATCACATAGAGTCTATCATGTGAGTGTTGCTCTAATATTATTGTAAATAAGAGCTGTTCTATACAACAGTAATACTTCATAACACATCTCTCGGACCTTAGACCACCTTACAGGTTCCTGAATTCTATTACTCTATTTACTCACACGCTACATCCAGTCACTAACCTGTACTCTCACCTTACCTCAAAATCTGACCATCCACAACCACACTGCTTTCTAGATACAACTCACAAGCTCCCCCTTCCCAACAAGAGACTTAACTTATGTCCATCCTTTCCTAAAAATGGCAAGCTGGGTCGAAGAGCACAGTTAACTCTATACATAGCCTAAAGATTGTCTATTTCTTCTCTGCCGACTGTGTCTGTAAATAACATAAAATAACCTTCTGCTATCACAAACCATTTTGCCTCCCCCACAACTGATCACACACGCACAATAAAGAAAGGAGTAGGTGGAAGCGGAGAACAACAAGATACCTGCAGAAGACTGCACCGGTGACTTTCACAGGTATCCTACCACAAAAGTTCACACCATAAACCCAGGGAACCAGAACAGATCAATTTAAGAAGCTGAGGACAACAAGAAGAGTATCACAAACAATGGGAAGACAAAGAAACAATCCCCAAATGAAAGAAAAGGAGGAAGCCTCAGAAAGAATGTTAGATGAAATAAAGGCAAGTCAACTATCAGATGTGGAATTCAAAGCACTGGTTATCAGGAAATTCAAAGAACTTACAACGAGCTACCAGAAACTACAGGGGAGCTACAATGAACTCTCTTCAAACTATACTAAACTATACTAACATGAAAAAGGAAATAGAAACCATCAGCAAAGGCCAAGAGGAAATGAAGAATACAATTTCTGAACTAAAGAACACAGTAGATGGTATGAAGAATAGAATCCATATGGCAGAAGATCGCATAAGTGAGATCGAAGACAAGATAGAAAGAATCTCCCAGACAGACCAAGTAAGGGAAAAGAGAATCAGAAAAAATTAGGAGAATTTAAGAGAAATGCAAGACAACATGAAACATAATAATATCCGAATAATAGGAATACCAGAAGGAGAGGAAGAGCAAGGGATAGAAAACCTACTTGAAAGAGTAATAATGGAAAATTTTCCTAAGTTGAGGAGAGATACACCACGACCAAGTGGTGTTTTCTAGTCAGTCTCCTAAAAACGTTGCCAGAGCAGTCTCCCTGAAGCTAAGAGTTAAGATCATACAGTTAAGATCATACACCACGACCAAGTGGGATTCATCCCAGGGATACAAGGATGGTTCAATATTCGTAAATCAATAAATGTAATACACCACATAAACAAAAGCAAAGTCACACAGATCCAGGAATCGCAGAGAGTCCCAAGCAGGTGGAACCCAAAGAGGCCTAGTGCGAGACACATCATCATTAAAATGGCAAACCTCCAAGACAAAGAGAAAATCCTATAGGCAGCAAGGGAGAAAAAGGAAGTAACATACAAGGCGGTCCCAATAAGGTTGGCTACTGACTTCTCAATGGAAACACTCGAAGCATGAAGAGAATGACAAGAAATATTCCAAGTAATGAGAAACAGAGGCCTACAACCAAGGCTACTGAACCCAGCAAGGCTCTCAATCAAGATAGAAGGCCAAATAAAGAGCTTCCAAGACAAAAGAAGTCTAAAAGAACATGCCTCCACCAAACCAGCTCTACAAGAATTACTAAAAGGGCTGCTTTAAGAAAAAGAAGGAAAATAGAGAGATGGAGAGAAACACAGGTACACAAATGGCAATGAATAAGTACCTTTCAATAATAATCTTATATGTAAATGGATTAAATGAACCAATTAAAAGACACAGAATATCTGCATGGATAAGAAAGCATGACCCACACACATGCTGCCTACAAGAGACCCAACTGAGGTCAAAACACCACCACAGACTAAAAGTGAAAGGATGGAAACAAATTTTCCAAGCAAATGGTCAAGAAAAAAAAGCGGGGTAGCAATTCTCATATCAGACAAAATAGACTTCAAAAACAGGGCCATAAAGAGAGACCCAGAAGGTCACTTCATATTACTCATGGGAAGAATCCACCAAGAAGACATTAACATCGTAAATATATATGCACCCAACACAGGAGCACCCAAATATATAAAGAACATCCTAGAGGACCTCAAGAAAGATATTGACAGCAAAACAATTATAGTAGGGGATTTTAACACCCCACTGTCAAAAATGGACAGATCTTTCAAACAAAATATCAACAAAGATATTGCAGTATTAAATGACACTCTAGATGAAATGGACCTAATTGATATATATAGAGCCCTTCATCCCAAAGAAGCTAAATACACATTCTGTTCAAATGCACATGGAACATTTTCCAAGATAGACCACATGACAGGACACAAAATGAGACTCAACAAATTTAGGAAAATAGAAATCATACCAAGAATTTTCTCTGATCACAAGGGACTGAAATTGGAAACTAACCCCACAGGAAAAAACCCAAAACACCCAAAATCATGGAGACTGAATGGTATGCTATTAAACAACAAGTGGGTCAAGATAGAAATTAGGGAAGAAATAAAAAAGTTTCTGGAAACAAATGAAAATGACCTCACAACAACCCAAAACTTATGGGACACAGTGAAGGCAGTCCTGAGAGGGAAGTTCATAGCAATACAGGTTTACCTAAAGACAATAGAAACATTTCAAACAAACAACCTAAACTGACCCCTCCAAGAACTCGAGGAAGAACAACAAAGACAGCCGAGAGCAAGTAGAAGGAAGGAAATAACCAAGATCAAAGCAGAATTAAATGACATAGAGACTAAAAGCACAATTCTAAAGATCAATGAATCCAGGAGTTGGTTTTTTGAAAAGATAAACAAAATAGACAAACCTTTAAGTAGGCTCATTAAGAAAAGAAGAGAGAGGACACAAATAAACACAATCAGAAATGAAAGAGGAGAGATTACAACTGATACCACAGAAATAGAAAGGATTGTAAGAAATTACTATGCGGAACTGTATGCCAAGAAATTTGAAAACCTGGGTGAAATGGACAAATTTCTAGAAAAATATAATCTTCCAAAACTCAATGAAAAAGAAGCAGAAAACCTGAACAGGCCAATAACAGCAAATGAAATTGAAGAAGTAATCAAAAAACTCCCATCACACAAAAGCCCTGGGCCAGATGGTTTCACAGGAGAATTCTACAAAGCTTTTAAGGAAGAGCTAACCCCTATTCTTCACAGACTATTCCAAAAAATCCAAAAGGAGGGAAAACTCCCCAACTCTTTCTATGAAGCCAGCATCACCCTAATCCCAAAGCCAGATAGAGACACAACAAAGAAAGAAAATTACAGACCAATATCACTGATGAACATAGATGCTAAAATCCTCAACAAAATATTGGCAAATCGCATCCAACAATATATCAAAAAGATCATACACCACGACCAAGTGGGATTCATCCCGGGGATGCAAGGATGGTTCAATATACGCAAATCAATAAATGTAATACACGAAATAAACAAAAGCAAAGACAAAAACCACATGGTCATATCAATAGATGCGGAAAAAGCTTTTGATAAGGTACAACACCCATTTATGATAAAGGTACTCAGCAAGGTGGGAATAGAGGGAACATTCCTCAATATAATAAAGGCCATATATGAAAGACCTACAGCCAACATCATACTCAATGGGCAAAAACTAAAAGCTTTTCCACTAAGATCAGGTACAAGACAAGGTTGCCCACTTTCACCACTTCTATTCAATATAGTATTAGAAGTTCTAGCTGCAGCGATCAGACAAGAAAAGGAAATAAAAGGCATCCAAATCGGAAAGGAGGAAACAAAACTGGCATTGTTTGCAGATGACATGATAGTGTACATGGAAAACCCTATAGCCTCTACCAAAAAACTGCTGGAACTAATAAATGAATTTGGCATAACAGCGGGATACAAAGTTAATATCCAGAAATCAAAGGCATTTTTGTATACCAACAATGAAGCAGCAGAAGCAGAAATCAGGAAAAAAATCCCATTCGATATAGCAAAAAGAAAAATAAAATATCTGGGAATAAACCTAACCAAGGAGGTAAAAGACCTGTATGCAGAAAACTACACAACACTGAAGAAAGAAATCAAGGAAGACACAAATAAATGGAAACATATACCGTGTTCATGGATTGGAAGAATTAACATCATCAAAATGTCCATACTACCCAAAGCAATTTACAGATTCAATGCAATACCTATTAAAGTACCAATGGCGTATTTCACAGACATAGAACAAACACTTCAAAAATTTATATGGAACCATAAAAGACCCCGAATAGCAGCTGCAATTTTGAGAAAGAAGAACAAAGTAGGAGGGATCACAATACCTGATATCAAACTGTATTACAAGGCCACTGTAATCAAAACAGCCTGGTACTGGCACAAAAACAGGCACATAGACCAATGGAATAGAACAGAGAGCCCAGAAATAAACCCAACTCTCTACAGTCAATTAATATTCGACAAAGGGGGCAATAACATAAAATGGAGTAAAGACAGCCTTTTCAACAAATGGTGTTGGGAGAACTGGACAGCTACATGCAAAAAAATGAAACTTGAGCACCAACTTACACCATACACCAAAATAAATTCAAGGTGGATAAAAGACTTAAATATAAGCCGTGAAACCATTAAAGCCCTAGAGGAGAGCATTGGCAGGAAAATCTCAGATATTCCACGCAGCAATATTTTTACTGATACGTCCCCTAGAGCAAGGGACATAAAGGAAAGAATAAACAAATGGGATCTCATCAAACTTAAAAGCTTCTGCATGGCCAAGGAAAACAGTATCAAGATAAAAAGAGAAGCAACTGTTTGGGAAAACATATTTGCCAATGACACCTCAGACAAAGGTTTAATCTCCAAAATATACAAAGAACTCACACGACTCCACTCAAAGAAGACGAGCAACCCAATTAAAAAATGGGCAAAGGACTTGAACAGACATTTCTCCAAGGAGGAGGACATACAGAGGATCCAGAGACACATGAAAAGATGCTCGATATCACTAGCTATCAGAGAGATGCAAATCAAATGAGATACCACTTAACACCAGTCAGAATGGCTACCATAAACAAAGAAACAAACAACAAGTGTTGGAGAGGTTGTGGGGAAAAGGGGACTCTAGTTCACTGTTGGTGGGATTGCAGACTGGTACAATCACTATGGAAAACAGTATGGAATTTTCTAAGAAAACTAAAAATGGACGTGCCTTTTGACCCAGCAATTCCACTGTTAGGAGTATATCCTAAGAACCCTGAAGCACCAATCCAAAAGAACCTATGCACCCCGATGTTCATAGCAGCACAATTTACGATAGCCAAGAGTTGGAAGCAACCTAGATGCCCATCAGTCAATGACTGGATCAAAAAACTATGGTACATTTACACAATGGAATTCTATGTTGCAGAAAGGAAAAAGGAGCTCCTACCCTTTGCAACATCATGGATGGAACTGGAAAGCATTATGCTGAGCGAAATAAGCCAGGTGGTGAAAGACAAATACCATATGATATCACCTTTAACAGGAATCTAAACAACAAAACAAACAAGCAAGCAAAATGTAACCAAAGACACTGATATACAGAATGTGCTGACAGGGTCCAGAGGCGAAAGGGGAGAGAATCACAGGGGAAAAGGGGAAGGACTCACATGAACAAGTATAAAGGACACATGGACAATAACTAAGGTGGGGGACAGAGATGGGAGGGAGGTGGGGAGCACTGGGGGGGGCAGGGCTGGGAATACAAGACAGAAACTGAACTTGAACAAGAGTTAAATAATTTTTTTTTTTAAAAAAAGGCCTCTACACGTACATCAGAATCACACCTCCCACACTTTCCACCAGCGACATGGACAAATGCGTAAACCCTCACGGAGGCAGGCACCAGGTTGTGCTCTAGGGCAGCTCCCCGCCTCCTCTCTACACAATAACTAGGGCCCTCTCCTTCGCTAGCTGTTCAAAGTTCTAAGATGAAAATGTTTGAGAAAAACCCTATAAGGTTTTCATAATGTATGTGTGAAGGTCTAAAATATGACAACTGAATGGGAAGGGGGAGGTGAACCGGCTAGATGTTAGGGGCAAAGTCATGGCGGTCACCCCCTCCTTCTCCTTCTGCCCAGACCCAGTAAGGTGCCCACCCTACCAGTTCCCCAGATCACCGCACACTGCTGCTTAAGCTCCTACCAGCTTATCCCATATGGCCTGTTTTCCTGCCTGTGTAGACCCCCTTCAACTCAAACCATGTCAGGGACTCTCTCGGGTGTAGCTGCATTCCTAGGACTCCGCACAACTCCTGGCATCTGGTAAGTATTTGGTAAGTGTCTGTTGACTAAATAATTGAAGATGCAATAGATGAAACGGCATCATAATTATTCATATTTCCCTTTATCATAAATCCTTTATCAAGGATTTAATCAGGCCAAAAGTAATGATGTTTTCTCAGCCAAGGCGAGACATGCTGTGGTCGGGGTAGGAGACACCTCCACACCCTCCCCCCAGCCTTGTCCCCACCAATTTCAAGAGTGCTCAGCAGCAGCTACTGGCTTGTCCTTCTATGCCAGTATCTCCGGATAGGATTATAATGTTTAGCATTCCTCCCTAAGGTCATAATACTTACATAGAACAGTTTTATTTTCAGTGAAATCTTTAACAAAAACCAAAATATACAGTTTAGAAATATGTCTCAACAATAAGGTCATAAGTACTAAAACATAAGAATATTTAAATGAGCTTTAATTAAAATTATAAATAAGGTTTGGAAAAAATGTGACTCTTCAAGATAAATTTTATCTGCACAGGTTTTGAGAATGACAATACTACAAGATATAATCATCCTTTCCCCCTTCCTTCCCTTTTTATTTCCTTTCTTGAATCAAAGAAAGAAGGAAGGAAGGAAGGAAGGGAGGAAGGAAGGAAGGGAGGGAGGGAGGAAGGACCTTGCTACTCGCACGGCAGAGAGGAGCCCAAACCCTATCTCACAGAGCATCAAAAATGGAGCCATCGAAGAAGAAGGCTGCTCTGGGCCATGGGATTAATGCTGATGGCAGAACAAATAATCAAAGTCACAAGTAACCTTATGAAAGTAAATAAAGACCAAGTGTCCCATTCAATCCTTCCAGCCTTATCAAGAAAGCTGTTTTTAGAAGTTTAATAACTGGGCTACTTAATGTGAGCTCTTGAAACTATTTCTTCCCTAACATGCAGTACTTAAAATGAGGGGAAAACAAAAACAAAACTATTTTCTTTGTATGCCATTGTAAAAAAAGTCAGTGTATCATACTGTAAAAAGTAAAATATGATTCTTTGCACTTCATACTAGAATATTAAAAATCCTATCAGGAAACACTCAACAATTGGAAAATAGATATATACAATAAAAGCCTTACAATAAAATATAATACATTATATTATGGGAACATTGTGTTATAAAAAAATATTCAGTGGTGTGGGAAAATGTTCACGACGATTTGTTAAGTCAAGTTTAAAAACAGACCACAAACAGAGCACGGCACATGCAAAAGGCACGTGGTTGGTCAGAATGGCAGCCTTCCTTCCCCATGAAGACGAGGGCTCCTTCCCTGGAACTCAGGAAAAACAAAGAGACTTTCTGTTTCTGTGTGATGCCTGTGGCTCTCCATTCTGGTTTTGCATATCTGCATTCTGAACAACCAACCTTCTATCAGCAGGAGAATGAAATCTTTTCATTTCGTCTACCCACAGCTTCTTCTAGAAATAGGAAAATAAATTCATTACAGACGCTTCCTCCAATAGCTGCATTTTCATTACCCAAATAAATTTTATTAGCCATCTTCTCTTTTATTGTTCTCTTCTGTTTTCAGTTGCCAGTGTTCTGTAAGTGCAATTTTTTTTCTTAAAATAGAGGACAGTTAAGTCAAAATGCTATTTGCTTTCCTGTCCAATATCTAACCTTAATGTCCGATGGCCCATTAATAACGAAAAATTTAAATTTCCTGGTAAGTGCACAGGTACACTTTACAATACTCCAAAATTCTGGTGTGAAAGACAGTGTAGAAAATGGCAGAAACTGATTTAGCAAATTCCATAAGGAAAATAAAAGCTTCCTTTCAGAATCAGAAAGTGCAAGAATTGCTCATGGTAGGTAGCTTTCATTAAGCACCTCTCTGAACCCTGGCTGTGGAGGGCTGGGAGCCAGGCGTGAGTGTGCCTGAACCTTTTACCCCTGGCCACCAGTGGGAATGAGGGACAGGCGCTCCTTTAGGAGAATGGGTTCTTCGCAGCACCGAGTTCAGGCCTACAGGCTCCACTGATCCCCACCCCCCCCTGCCTTCCGTCCCCTGAAGAAGAAGAGCTGTCCCCTCACAGCCACCCTCGGGAAAAGAGGGCAATCGCTGGTACTGACGGAGCTCTCTGCTTCTCAAATCTTAATACGCTTTGTTGCACTGGGTTCAAACTCACAATGTGAACTGTCATAGCAACTCACTGAACTGCCTCCCACACATCAGTTTATAGTCTATTTTTAATTGAAACTTCATCTAAGTCACAGAAAACCTGGCAAAATACAAAAGCTCAGCTGGAGAGACATTTCGGAAATTATCTTTCTGGTTTGGTGAGGGAGAGAAGAAAGGCAACTTATCATTTCAAAGAAACCAATAAATGAGACTGTCGGCCTTTTAAGTCCAAGAACGAACTTCAGAAAGAAGCAAGATAGAATTTCACTGTCTAACTATACCGTACAACTTTAAAGTCCCTTTGGTTTTACATCTATTTCTCCCCAGCTTACAAAACAATTGTTTTAAGCACAAAATAAATTATCTAACTCTGCTCTTTTCCCTAGAAGATGAAATAAATTATCTAAAAGGTCCAGGGTAAAGCCATATTGGGCAATCATTCAGATACTCTTCTGCTCAGAAAAAAAAAAAAAACCAACAACATTTCTTGCTAAATGTTAGAAAAATTTCTTTAAAGTGACTATAAAAATATTTTTATTTTAATACAAACCCTTTTCCAAAAGATAGTTTCTACCCTCTAGTTAGTGACTTAACTATTATCTAAAAATAAAGTTCAATTTTATCTAAAAGTTACTATTTGTTCACCTTATTACTGCTTGTTTTGATAAAAATAACTTTTTAAAGAGAAAAAGTAAAATTCTCCCCCACGAAAATAAAATGCTTATTTTTCCTTCTACCTAACCCGTCATTCTCAGTCACCCCGGAAATGTGTCACAATGGCACACCCTCATCCTGTCTGTCTTCCCGCCCTCCCTTCCTGTCTCTCCCTCCTCGGTCTACACGCACATGCGAACACGCAGTTGCGGAAAGAATTATTTTTGCTTCGGAGTTTTACATTCTCCAACAGCCCTTTACATAAAGTAATATAAATACTGAAAAGGGGCCAAACACTACTTTTCCAGTGTTTTTATCCCTGGTGCTCGAATGATTCATTTGAATAAATTCTCCAAGTGTGGACCTCATCAATAATTAAAATACTGATGAAAAGATATTTGCAAAGAGGAAAAATGTTATGATAAAACCTGAGGTGAAACAAGGACAAGACTTCCTGCAGAAAACACGCATTCACATTATTGTCATATTTTTGAATTCTATTACCACGAGGCTATCATATTCATTCAACAAATATTCACTGAGTGCCTATTACGTGCAGACAATATTCTACAACAAAATAAAGTCAAAGAAAACAGAAACTTTTCAAGGATAAAACCTTTAAATTCTTATAAAATTATGAACATTCAATTTGCTTTTTATGATGCTCTATTTTTCTATAAAGCTCATGGAAAAAATAGGTATTTTCCAATTCCATGAAAGCCTGACAAGCAATTCGGAAGAAGGAAAGCCTGCTGACGAGCATTTCTCAGAACCACACGAACTTTCCCCATTACTGCACATATGTCTTCCGAGTGAATGCCACTCATTCACCTGAGGCAAGTTCCAAAATCCCAAAGAAGAAACACGTAGATGCCCAAAAGATCCGGTAAGACGAAGGAAAGCATGTGGGGATATCAGTAAACTATCTGAAAGGAAGCACTTGGTAAACAGCTCCATTCCTCACCTCTCCCCCAACTCCACTCACCAACTATGAGGAATTCAAACATGAATATGATACAGGTTCACAACAAGGAGCTAAGTATTAAAGATATTCAAAGCAAACTACAAACCCTGTTCTGTGGGACTCGTAAGATGGAAGAACTGACGTTGGAATGGACCAAGTGAGGCATCTGAACTGGCTCTTACAACCTAAGGACCATTCTGACAGAGGGAGGTGGGCCAGGAACTTCAGCACCACGGACAGAGGCCTGAGCAAGAAGAGCAAAAAGGCGGTGAACACGGGATTTCTCAAACTGAAAAGACTGCGGTGCGTCAGACAATAAACACCCGAGCCTTTGAGGGCCACGCTGGGTCTGCTGCAGCTGCTTCCTCTGCCCCTGTATTCCCAGGCCGCCTTACACAGCAGTGAGTGAAGGGCGTGGCTGTGCTCCATTAAAAATGTATTGGTGGACACTGGAATTTGAATTTCATGGAATTTTCTCAGGTCATGAAACGGTACTCTTCCTTTTGTCCCCCACCATTTAAAATGTAAAAACCACCCTCAGCTCTCCGGTCCCAGGACAGCAGGCAGCAGACCAGATCTCATCTGCAGGCTGAAGGCCGTCAACCCGAAGTTGAAATTCCCAATAATCTATAGCTACTCGTATGTTTCAATTTTCTCAAGTTTAAAAAAAAACTTATCTAATAATATTTAAAGTTTTATTACTTGTCTATCTCTATAGCTAATTGATTCTGTTAAAAAATCAAGTAAAAAAAAAAGAACCTTAGGACTTGAACCATGTTTTAACAACACTTAACCTTACTTCTCATACATCAATAGGCCTGTGTCCCCTTGGTGTTGAAATGTCCTCAATGAAGCATATTCAATTTCCTCCCTTAACGCCTCCTCTAGGTCTCAGTAAGTGTCTTATTGTTCTTCCTGCTTTTCTTCACAGAGCTTAATGATCACGCTGTCACCACTTAGTTTTCTTCCTGATACACACTTTGGGTCTTCCTTTTGTCTCTTGAAGTGTTTTTTGTTTTGTTTTGCTATTCTCTCCTGGAGCTTTCTCGGCACGATAATCAAACTTCATTTCACTGTACTTTTGATTTTAAGGTACTCTAGTTATTCCCTCCACCTTTTGGATATGAATATTAAGGAATCTTAGCGAGTCTCAAAAGCTGTATCTGCTGAAAATAAAACATCTTTATCCTAAATCCACCTTTTGTCATTTCTCTGGAATATTAAGATTCTGGCCATAGAAAGGTTTATCCATATGAGTTCCATAAAGCTAAAGCAAAAAACGTACCACATGCAAAGAGTTACTTGAATAAGGCCATCAAAAAACAAAGCTTTTGCAATTAAACAAAGATAAGCATATTTCTACCTTAAAAACAGAAATGTGTACGTGGACACAAAACCTTCACATATGTAAAAGAGGGAGTGTTGGGGACGTAGGGGCAGGTTTAGGGGGATAAAAGGTGACGGAAGACCTGACCTGGGGCAGTGAACACACAGTACGGATGATGTGTTACAGAACCGGATGCCTGATACCTACGTAATGTTACTGACCAATATCGCCCCAATAAGTTCCATTCAAAAAACCCTTACTTATGTGCCTTATAATGCAGAATACCAAAATTAGAAGAAGAAAATTATTTCAAAAACTGTTTTGTCCTAGTGGATTAAGAAAAGAGAATAAAAGACATAACATAACATAAATACTTCGAAACAGATTATAACTTAAAAACCACCACTCACTTCCAAATCTAAAGAGCTAATAATCTTATACTTTACTCTTTACCTGTAATTACAGAATCCAATTTTCCATCCTAGTAATTAGTAATACTTCGAAATGCTAAATATTATCCACAGTTCGCCTAAATACAGCTAGTAGTTATTTGCAAAAAAAAAAAAAAAAGGTAAGGATGTACCAGTTTATGGCAAATTACTTATTTTTAGGAAATAAAACACTTAATGTGACATAAAAATCCTCCCATGGAGAAAGATATTGATGTCAAGGGCAATGTTAAACAACAGCTGTTTATACTGATTGTGTGTTTACCATAAGCCAAACACCGTTCTTTACACTTTACATGTAATAACCCACACAACAGTGAATTCTCACAACGACCCTACGAGGTAGGTGCCATTATAATTCCCTTTGTAGAAATGAGGAAACTAAAATACAGTGAGGGCAAATAACTTGTCAAAACTCACAGAGCTGGAGGAGACAAAGCCATGCCAGCAACTCGGGAAGTCTGGCCCCGGAGTCTGAACTCCGAGCCACTGTGCTGTCTGTCAAAATACAGTAAACTGTTTTTACGGAAGAGGACTGTGGCTTTACCAAGTGGAATCCAAACTACTTTAGTTTTCAACTGTGGGAGCTTACATATAATATCAAGTACAGTAAGGTTTAGCATCTAATCATACTACAAATATTTCACATTATTACTTAGTGACAAAGCTAATATTTACTAGTCAACAGATGGTTGAAAGCTGTTTTAAAATGCTGCATGCATGTTATTTTGAAAACGTGACAATTCAATGTGATGAATATCTTAAATAGGCACGAGCAGATAAACACGGCTCTGCTTTAGAATTTGAATCAACGGTTCTCAAACTGCGGTTCTCCAGCCAACAACATTAGCACTGAAGAGTCTGGCTACTGGCTAAAATCCCAGGTGTGGTTTTCCAGGCCCAACCAAAGGCAATCACAAAAGCTTTCCCAAGCAAGCTTCGTGGGAAAACCTGCATTCCCAAACCAGCCAACGCATAAGGCATTGCAATCTCCGACAGGAGTTGCAGTCAAGGACGCAGACCCCCTGGCCAATCACACTCTTCCATCTATTTCTATTCCTTACAGGTGTCTCCATTCCTAGGTCTCTCTATCTGAGGCCTTGTGCAGAGGTCTTCTTCTGGCTTCTCTGCTGTGAGCCTCATGTGGGGTTGGGGTCGGGGGGAACAGACACCTGTCTCCACTACTCACTACTTACCCACTTCTAGTGCTTCCTCCTCCGCCTACCCAGGTGTTGCCAGAGCTTCCTCAACATGGCAACAATCCCGTTGTCTGTGCTGACCCACCGAACCCTCAACTGCTGTGCCCTTCAATGGGGAAAATGAGAAAGGGGGTGCAGCATTTCCTCCATTGTTAGATTCTTGCTTATACATAGCAGTAAACAATGGAAGGCTTAACTCTTCCATTTTTGGCTTGTTTTAATTGCTACTCTGACACTTGGCAGCTCAGAGCACTCTCTTACCAGCTCAACTGAGCTCACCTGAGAACTAAGTGAAAAATGCAAAATCTCAGGTCCTACCCCAAATGGATTGAATAAGAAATTCTGGAGGCATGGGCCAGCCATCTTCCCCTTAACAAGCTCTTCAAGGGACTCTGATCAGCACCAAACTCTGACAACACTGCTTTAGAAAAACCCTCCCCTCTCTCCCAGGTAATTGTATGATTCCTAGTTATTTCTTGGGACATTTCCTAGAACTACTTATGAGAAGGAAGACTAATCAAGGCTCAGAAATGCAGGACCTGAAAAATACAGTGAATGCAATGAAAAATGCATGGAGAGCATTAACGGAAGAACAGAACAAGCAGGAAAAAGAACCTGTGAAGTAGAAGAATGTCCGTTGAAATTACCCAGTCAGAGGAGAAGACAGAAAAAAAAATGAAAAGAGCAAAAGAACTTTACATGAACTACAGAACACAGAACATCAATAAGGGAACAGTCTGCACATCATTAGAGCTCCAAAAAGAGAAGAGAGGGACAAAGGGGTAGAAAGCTTATTTAAACAAATAATGGCTGAACATTTCTGGGGAGAGATATAGGTATCAGAGTTTCCGAAGCTCAGAGGTTTCCCCCCAAAAAAAGTTTAAACCAGAAAAATCTTCTTAAATACACATTGTAATAAAACTGTCTAAAATTAAGCCCTGGCTGGTGTAGCTCAGTGGATTGAGTGTGGGCCTGTGAACCACACAATCGTGGTTCAATTCCCAGTCATGGCACATGCCTGGGTTGCAGGCTAGTTCCTAGCAGGGGACTCATAAGAGGCAACCATACATTGATATTTCTCTCCTTCTCTCCTTCCCTTCCTCTCTAAAGATAAATAAATAAAATCTTTAAAAAAATAAAATAAAACTGTCTAAAATTAAAGACAAAGAGAAAAAATTTTAAGCAGCAAAAGAAAAACATTTCTCACATATGAAAGAATCCCTCTAAGACTTTGAGCCGATTTCTCAGCAGAAACTTGCAGGCCAGGGCAGACTGGGATGACAGCGTCCGAGCGCCGGGCGACAAACTGTCAGCCAAGAATACTTCACTCGGCAAACCTGTCCTTCAGAAATGGAGGCCCAATAAGACTTTCCTAAATAAATGGAAGCTGGGTAGTTGATCACCACTCAAACCACCTTACATGAAATGCTTCAAGTTCTTCACGTTGAAATTAAGAGCCATTAATTAGTAACATGAAACAATAAAACACACTGGTTAAGGTAAGTATATAGTCAAAATCAGATTACTCTAGTTCTGCAATATAGTGATGTGTTAATTCTGATACAAAGGTTAATGGACAGAAGTAGTAAGAATAACTGTAGCTAAAATAATCTGTTAATGATACACAATCTAAAAAATGTAAATTATGACATCAAATAAAATGTTTGGGGATAAAAGGGTAGAACTTTTGTATGGGATGAAAGTTAAATTGTAATCAACTTAAAGAAGACGATTATATCTATTGCATATGATATTTTAGATAAGCCTCATGGTAACCACAAAGCAAAAATCTAGAGTAGATACAAAAAAGATAAAGACAAATGAATCGAAGCATACCACTACGGAAAACCATCAAGTCACACAGGAAGACAGCAAAAGAGGAAGAAAGGAAAAGGGAACTACAAACGATCAGAAAACAATTAGTAAGACGGTACTAGTATGTCCCTACACAGATAAAGTCTCCCGTTAAAAGGTACAAGGTGGCTGAAGGCTAAAAAGCAAGACCCAACTCCGTAAAACCTGCAGAAGACCCACTTCAGCTTTAGGGACACACGCAGGCTTGACATGAAGGGAGGGAAAGAGACACTTCATGCAAATAAAGACCGAAACATTAAAAAGACAGGAGCTCCTACTTCTACCCATCAAAGTACAAGCCACAGAAAAGTGAAACTTTTAAATCAACTCGCTATTTCATCTAAACAAAACCAATAAACTCATATGATGACATTTTACCATGATTGAACATGGATTAGATGTTTTGGCATAATTCAGAGTATAAGTAAATAATCTGCTAAATTGCAATATATCCAATCAAAATACTTTTTACAACCATATCCTAATCTAAAGAGTCTCTTCAGTCTAAAATATAAGTTTATTTTCTGTGGAATATGACTCATTAGTCACTATCATTGGCTGACTGCTACGGTCCAGATTATCTGGGCCATGTAGTTCTTTAACAGGTTGTTTTAGTTTTCAACTGATTTTCTTAACAATAAAATACTTTTTAAATCAAATGCCTACAAAATAAGAAAGCCTAGGAAGTTTCATGCTCTATTAATTTTGAATACAAAATTTCTTTCCACATGCAACTGATTATACAAAACTTTTTTTCAGAATTTGAATGACTAATTTTTTTAAAAACAGAGTAATCAGATATAAAGCGGCTGTTTTGTGTTTTGTCTGTGGCATTCAAGAGACAATGAGTGAGCAAGTAAAACAGTAATCATATTTTAAATATATACCTGATGATGTTCAATAATTAGTTCTCATCATAACCCTATATTATTCCTAATAATTAAAATTTACTTGGCCTCAATTGCTACGGCAGCATGACTTCCCTGAACAATAAATTCCTCAAGTTCTCCCACAAAGGATGCTGCCAGCCTGAAGTCTTCGTTTTAAGGACAGGAAGAAAAATCTACCAGTTTCCAGTTCATAAATGTCTAGTCCACAATCAGAATTCCTTCCAACCTTTGGCAAGAATTTTGCTCTCAGAGTCCTGGGGACTGAGGCTTTTTATTTGGCTTTCATTTCCTTACCCTTTTAATAAATGAAAACATTCTTGATAAGAACCTTTTCAGCCAGGCTCACCTCAAGCAAATTGGCTCCAACTATAAATAGTCAAATCTGCCATCTGCCTTTCTATTCTTGTGCTGAGTGCAGTGCTGGCATTGTGTTCACACTTCACTGGTGCCAGGAGAAAATAATAGTGTAAGACAGAGATAATGAGGTGAAGAACAGAAATGGCCCTACTATAATTAACTGCTGTTTTGATATTTGCCACAATAAAGCATGCACAACGGTGCTGAGAGCGCCCAAAGCCATAATTCGTCTTAGCCTCCCAAACGGGTTCCAAGTCAAACTGGTGTGAGAGCCCGGTTATTTCACATCAGCGGAGATTAGTTAAAACGTAAGGAGCCTAAGCCCAGTGAGCAGCACGTGCCTGTCAGGTTAGCTAGAGGCTCCACAGTGGTCCCACGTGGTGTTTTATTCTAATGGTACTTAATGGGGCGTTCCTTTTCCTATGGTCATGGCTATTTTCCTGCTCTGTTTTAAAGAGATACGCTCTTTAATGAAGAAAAGCTGTATACCCTGTTGCTGTATACCCTTCCCCACTCCCTCTGAAACCCCACGCAAACTCTCCTTTCACACACAGCTCCCCTTATTTTTCTCAGGACATTTTCCATCTTCAGCTACTGTACAATACAGACTTTTCCTCAGTCTTCCCATTACATCTGACCCATTTTAAGGAGGAAGTGACTGCCATATTGTCTGTTGCTACGCCAGTGATCCTGTGATTCCTGTATCAGCAATACATCACAATTGCCAACGCCATTCTCCTACGTAACCAACAACCACTACAGGAGGCTCCACAGACTCCCGAGAGAAGTCCATTCACATGAGCGGGGCCCCTCTAAAGTGACATCACAATGTTGTAATAAAAGCCGTTTAACGCCAGATATTTAAAGTTAGAGTGCACCCCCCCGAGAGCCCACTAATGATGACAATGTTTCCCCAAAGTGAAACACTATTTGGACCTGTGCCTGAACCCCGCCCCTTAGTGAAACTGTGGGGACCTTCCAGTAGCCTTCGTTTTGAAATCATTTATTAGCTCCACATTTTAAAGGAATTGTGACCAAGCACTTGAATACAGAATCATCTTTGGTAATATAAATATTACAGCACCTATAATTTCTTTAAAATCACTATTCAAATAAACCCCTGGGTTCAAATCTTAGTTCTGCCAATAACTAGGGCTAGTTATTTAACCTCATTACCTCCATTTCCGCATGGACACAATGAGGGTAACACATGCCCCACTCAACAGGGCTGCTCTGGTGGTTCAAGGGGACAAGGCACAGGACATGGAACACAGCACGTGGCACACGGTGTGCACTCAGTGCTCACCTTCCATTATCATTGTCTCCGCGGATCTAATCACGATGGCTGGTCTGAATTTGGCCTTTACCTCAACAACCACTGTTCTGCAGGTATTCTTCCTATTCATATGGAAAATATAACGCTTCAGTCACAGCTCTTGACCTTCATAATTATTTATACTGTTAGGAGCTCATTTTTTTTGGATGCAACTATTTGGAAGCGATCTTCCAAGAACCATCATTTCTATTCTGATTAACAAAGATTTAGCAGGTGCCCAAGAAATGTCTCCAACTGATCTAAATGACAAAAATCATATTAGAACCCAAACCCAAGATGGAGTGCTACTATATTATTTTTAATACAGTAATTTTCAGTTCTGCCTTTAATGATACTATGAGTAATGAAAAAGTCTCCATTTATAGCAAACCTTCCCTGAGTGCACGGCAGTCAGCATGTAGTAAATGCACCCTGTGCACAGAGCGCTTCGACACTATACATCTAGTCATGGCAGGTTACCACAGAGCTCAAAATAACCCCACTTTTCTTAAGAAACTTCCGATTCAATGAAAAATATGTAAGTATAGTTTCAACGTAATACAAACACATAGGAAGTAACTAAAAACAGGTGTGTGTTAAGGGTCATATATAGAAAATAAGCAATTTGCAAGTGCAATCAATCTTCCAACTACACTGTAACACTGAAGATCTCCCAGAGCTATTAGATGGATTACACAAACTACAGATGAGCAGAAAGAAGGACCCCCCTGCCAGGTGGGAGCACACTCTGTGGGAGAGTCTTCTGCTGAATTAATGTTGCACACACTCCCTTCAAAGTTGGAACAGCTCAAATACTTCTGACTAATGTCATGATTTTGTCTAATCTCATTAAGGGTGCATATAATTTTACTTTGCAAAGAGAATGGATATTTCAAATGAATCTGAGTTGATCTTACAAGGCACTTGTCCACTTACCTTAGACTGTAATTAAGGGGCCCACTTCAATGGCCTTATTTTGACATGATATAAACGAACGATCTTTGCGGAGTTTAGCACAACACCCAGCATGAACAAGTGCTCCTTATTGGCTAGTGATTGTTCTCACTATTCGGGAAATAATATATGAGTGCTGACATTTTTATAATGACTAGTCGTGGCCCTGCTAGCCCAACACCTCTGTGCACATTCGAAAGAGAGGCCTTCCCCTGGACTGGCAGGTACAACTCCAAGTGAAAGTATACGCTTGAGTGAGTTGGGGAGCAACCTGCCAGGGTCCCTGCAGAAATCAGCCCTGGAGAGAACACCTACAGGTAGAAAGGCAAAAAACACTTCCTGAACAAAGAGAGTTTAAAGCAGAGGCTGAAATGAGGGAAGAACCATTAGGATCATAAAAAAACTAGGAAATAGATTTTTAAAATTACTCAAAGCCAGGGGATGGCATGTGCGGATGGATGTTAAAGAACAGTGTACACTGTGCATTTCATAAGCAAGATTACTTGGTTACAGTAGATACGAACTTGGACATAACAGAGGAAGAAGGAAGTCACATGGATGGGGAAGAGGGGGTCAATGGGTAAAATCCTGCAGGAACGTGGTGTACCTGGAACCAGACAGGCACAGGTGTAATGAGGAATTCAGATGCTCTGGATACAGGATGCACTGCTGTGAATGGGGTGAACCAGACCCAGCTTCTGGTTGTAAGTCCTCACATGACTAGTCCTTTCTATTGTACCACAAAATGTAGTAACTACTGAGGGGCTGAGTCTCAGAAAGGCAGTCCCCGCACCCTCCTTCATGGGGGCACACGTCAGCCAATCTGCAGAGCGAGGGCCTGAGGCCCTCAGGACAAAGGCAGAGGCTCTTCTGCCAACTCACTGCATCAAGAAACACGGGTGGCGAGTTCCACAAGCATCTCCGACAACAGAAGCTCCTCTTAGTGAAATTCACCAAGGATCGTGCGCACAGTCTTCTCTCATGCCCCTCCTCTGTGTTATTCACATTTACCATCCCTGGCACATAGACCAAATGCTGATCATTGCCCAGGCTGACTCTACTTCCCCATATCTACCATGCCATTCTGATGGTCTCCTTCTCTGGGCTCTTAGGAATCATGAGTTAATTCTGCATGTCCTTCAAGTTTAGCTCCTCGCATTAACTAAAATCTGGCTTTCTTTCCCAATCTCTCCAATACTAATGACTTCGTGTGCCATCCCCACTCTGGGTTCCTTTTTGCCAATTACAGACCACTGCTATGCCAACTTCTCGGTTTTCAAGTCCTTGCCATATACTTCTGCTAATCTATGTTAAGTATCAACTCTTACATAAATAAACTTACAACATGGGAGATGTGTGCTCAAATCTATCTTACTGACAGGGTAAGCACTCAGAAAAGTTTGGAGAACAGCCCCGCTCCGAGCTGGAGGGGAGTGCCTGAGGCCTCTCTTGTCACCCAGTCCAGAATTAAATGTCTCCAGCTTCCAGGGTGGGCACGAGTTCAAGAACACAGACTGCATGCATGTTGCTGAAATTGAACCTCCCTTTACAAAGGGCAAGAAGAAAGGATGACAAGGCTGGAAAAAATCCCACTGGGGTAAATAACTGTGAAAGGGGGCCCAGCAGTCAGGACCACCTAACTCGGGAGGGTGCCATAGGTGGGCGCACACACACACATGTCAACTAGATGGAGGTCAAAGAGGGCAACCAATAGTGTCCACACTTCATCTGTGAGGCCTCCAGACCCTTTTAATAGGTTCTCAAAGTCAAAACCATTTTCCTACTAATACTACAATGTTATTTGCCTTTTCTCTCTCCCCTCTCAAGTACGCAGTGAAGTTTTCCAGAGGCAATGGGACAAAGTGAAGGAAAAGTAGGTCTGAGTTTCTAACCGTCTTTCATTAAGCCGAATATTAAAGAGATCTTCATAAATGTAAAACACCATCACTCTTCTCGCTAAATTATTTTTATGTTAGGAAATAGTAAATTTTCATAAAAAATGCTATGGTGACATACAAATGGCTTCATGTTATTTTAAATAAATTAATAAAAGTTACAAAATTTCTCAGATATTGATTTCTAATATGGTACATATCAATAGATGAAACCCACATAAACAAGAGCTTTTGGGGATCCTCAATAATTTCTAAGCACATAGAGCAGTGCTGAGACCAAGATTTTTGAGGACTGCTGTAATAGACACATAAATTAGATTCTCAGGGACTGAGTTGCAAATTTAGATCCAATCCAAAAGCTGTCAGAAAAATTGTGATTAAAAAGAATGGGGTGTCTTGGGAAAACAAAAATGAAAAATCACCATCTCCATCAAGAAACCAAGGTTAGCTTGCATGAAAGGACCAGAAAACACAAAAGTCCTCTGAGGCAAAAAACTCCACACTGAACTTCGAAGCTCCTGGGCCGTAGGTTCACCTTCATCTTCTTACCCCAGAGGTGGGCCACTTATGCATCTATTTAAATCATAACTGGGCGTATAATGTTTAAGTAAGTGAGTGTATTTAACACATGGTGAAAGTCTGCACACCATGTGAGGAATAACTTAGAGCTAATTACCCTAGTCTATCTCATGGTCCTTAACCCCTTCCAGATGAAGCTGCTTTGCTGAAGGAATGGTTACAGCTGCTGCTCACCCCTCCCCATTCTAGGTCCCTGTACCTGGTTTCTACCCCAGCCCAAAACTCTAAGCTTTGAAGGTGGCAAAGGAATCCCACCCAAGATAATGCCCTCCCCTTTGGGGGGCTTAAAGCATAGCAAATGCTTCATGATTAGAGAATCAAGTAGCATAAAACAACCCATTATTTCTCTTTTTACACATGGAGTTCCCCTCTCAGAAGCAAGTTTTTTCTCTTCTAACAATAATTAGCACTATTCCTAAACATCCATCTGCTTATGTGGCTGTGTCCGATCTGATCGTTCAGATCCTGCCTGGCCGTTTCCGCTCTGAGAGCTGAGCTCTCAGCTTTAACTGAGAGGCTGCACTCGCTCTCATCACCTTTTCATTTTCGGAGTCTCACTTCCTTTGACCTACCTCCATCACACTGTGTATCATCATAAAATACACCAAAAACTCACATGAATGTGCACAATCAATTTGGTTAGTCTAGTTTTACAATTTTTCACATGAAGAGTACTTAAAAGGCAATCTCATTGTTACATGTCTAGGTTATCTGCTATACATTCATTTTAAATAAATAATTTTATCTAAATAACGTTAAATAATTTCAGTACACCATTAGGAGACCATCCACACCAAAACAGACATGCCGTGAATACAGTCAATTTGAAAACTACTTTTTACGCCTGTCAAACGGGTGCCACTAGTGTGTCTGGGCCTACGACACAGCGATTCCCCAAAACACAGCAACTGACATCAGCTGCTGGGCTCCGGGTCTCTTTCTCAATCAGCGAGTGATCCACTGAATGTCGGACATTAGATTTCAAACTAGATCGGAGTCAGTAACACATAAAAATACACTGAAAAATAACACTGAAGGATGCTCTAGAGTAATTGTTTTAAAAACACTTAATGCAGACTGCCTAGGTCTCCGGTGAACGATTAAAATATAGGAGCGAGAGCCCCGTTTGGTCACGGCACAAACAACCATCGGAAGTCTTTCATGTCGCATATCCCTGGCCCTCAAGCATGGAAGTGCTGTGACAGAGCTCATGCTCAAGGAGAAACGCAGCCGTCAGAGGACTCGATGTCTCTGCATGGTGGCATCAGAGATGACAAATGTTAGCAGGAGCTAGAAAACTGATCTATACATATCTGCATTTAAAATATAACTATCCTGAGTAACATATTTTATATACGTACATTTTCCTTCTTTTCTGAGTAGAGCAATCTAGCCAAAAGCAATGTCTGCAGCATTCCGGGCTCCGGAAAGAGGCACACATTAGCACCACTGTGTGCAACACATAAATTCGTGTACCTGAAATTCCAATTTAGCCACCTATGCCATTCTGAGTTCTTGACCAGATGCAGATTTTAAAAGCATCAGAGACAGACTGGAGATTTACAGTATGGTCGTTATGCTCTGAAAACACGGCTTGTTGTATATGCAAGATGATAAACTTCAGTAGTCCCCTGAGCTTCTAAAAAGGAGGTGTATTACAGTGTGACCTGTAAATCCTAGTGCAGTTGTAACCACCAACTTCTTATATGTGCATTTATTCTCCTTATGTTCCTATTTTAGAGTTTCTCATTTAGGCCAGAAATGTTGTGTCCCAAATGGTAAGTCTTATGTCTCATGAGCACACTTGTGCTGTGAAATATATATATACATATATATTTCTCTATATACATAAAAAATATATATAATATATATAGAGAGAGAGAGAGAGTGTGTGTCTTTCCAGAAGGTATCTAGCCATCTAACATAAAAAAATAGAGACATTTACTGAAGAAGGTCAAAGATACAAGAAACACTGTAGATAAGACAATGACACCTCGGTCCCATTGAAAGTAGGCACCTTGGGACCTCACCCAGTTCTCCCAATCACTATCAGCTGCCTCGTTGTATTTTCCTGAATCTCACCGATGGCTGAAATCTCTTCCCTTTCAAAGGTGATTTTAGTTTGGGAAGAAGCCGGAAGTCGCAGGGAGCCAAATCTGGGCTGAAGTGGGGCTAAGTCACCAGGCAATTGGTGGTGACAAAAAAACTCTGCACGAGACATGATGCACAAGTGTACCCATTGTCATGATGAAGCTGCCAATCACTAATTGCCCATAGCTGCAACCTTCTGAATCATCCTAATGGTTTCCAAGAAGGAATGTTTAACCTTAATGCAAAATTTGATACAGATTCATTGCTCTACTCAGTCATTTTGAATGTGATGACCACACAGTACACTGCTCACTCAATGTGTCCACCGCCCCCACTGGCTAGTACAATGAAGTCAGCATTGTTCACGCATGCACATTCCTGTCCACTTGCCATGGCTGCCAGGTTACATCGATGTTGCACAAACCATTCTCGTTATATTAACAATGGCTGGGCTCTGGCTGGTGTGGCTCAGCGGACTGAGTGCCAGCCTGAGAATCAAAGGCTCACCAGTTATAATCTTAGTCCAGGGCACATGCCTGGGTTGCAGGCCAGGTCCCCAGTACGGGGCCCACAAGAGACAACTACACACTGATGTTTCTTTCCCTCTCTTTCTCCCTCCCTTCCCCTCTCTAAAAATTTTTTTTTTAAATCTTTCAAAATAAATAAATAAATGAATAAACAGACAAACAAACAAACAAACAATGACTGCACTTTTTCTGGACTAACCTCATATATGTAAATACACACATACATGAAGAAATCCTCTTTGTCTTTAATAATGAGAATTACGATTGGTTTACTGTTCACTAAAAATCACCTAAAATACTTCACAACATCATTAGTTGTATAAAGAAACCACATGTTATCAAAAAGTCCACCAGGAGATAAGTTAATCAGAGACCTTGAAGAGTTAGAAAATTTAATCAAATGAAAGACCCATGCTAATTATACCTAAAATTACTCCAGTAGCCATGAAAAAGAAGGCATGAAATTTACACTGTTCTCAGGTAGAAATTATGGCTTAATTTATTTTAGTTGCAGTGTCCTCAGTCTGCCGTTCTGGGAGCAGGCTCACTCAGTCGTAAACACATTCCAGCACATGTGAGCACCCTAGCTGCTTTACAACCACGGAAAACCGCCCATGTGTCGGCCCCCACCCTCACTGAAAACGCACCTCCCCACCCCACTGTTCTGTGGGCAAAGAAACAGAATCATCCTCCTTCATCCCTAGCCATCTGAGCCTTATAAATACTTCAGTTTCTTCACTCCATGCTTACGATCAAAGCTGTCTTTTGTCTACCAACTTCTTCCCTATAACTGAAGCCGTGTGGTTGGCTTTGAGTGATGTTCTAAATATTTATTCAAACAATAAATACTTTATCAGGTTAGGTATGTGGAGTCCCCTAATTTATGTCTGCTAGTTAAAATTTCAAGTTTTCACATCATGCTTCCATTAAGATCCTGCTTCTTCTTCTTGTCCAAAGTTTTAATCACTTATCAAGTAAGAAAATATGTGAATGCTGATCCACTGAAGTATTTTTATTGTGAGCTGGCAATCAACCAACTTACTGCACTCTGAAAATCAACTAATTAAAACATACTGAATTGGTATGTTAACAGGATAACCTGTTTCATTATAATAAGCTTTATAACTAATACATGACTGAATTAATTTCTTGTTCACATGTAACCAAAATACAGTATTGTAGAGTCATGGAGAGACCCTGCACCCATTAATGAGTAGTTCTCTTATTATCCAGATACCTCCTCACTCACCACCCATTTAGGTCGTGGGATCCCTCACATATTTGGGTCGGGGTGAGCTTTTGTTTCTACTCTATGAAGGCAAAGGTAAGAAAAGCCACAAGAATCCCTAGGTCTCTAAAATCAAGTTTCCTTATCCAAATTCTTAGATGGTGCTTTCCCAACTCCTCTGTGCTGCCCTAGTCTTAGTTAAGAATCATCTGATTAGGCCCTGGCTGGTGCAGCTCAGTGGACTGAGCACGGGCCTACGAACCAGAGGATCTTGGTTCGATTCCCAGTCAGGGCACATGCCTGGGTTACAGGCCAGTTCCCGGGAGGGGACGCACAAGAGGCAACCACACATTGATGTTTCTCTCCCTCTTTCCTTCCCTTCCCCTCTAAAGATAAATAAATAAAATTTTTAAAAAAGAACCATCTGATTAGAAGGAACAGAACCCTCTTACATTAGCACAGAAAGGCAAAGGGAATTTCCCGAGAGGATACAGGACTCTCACTCAGAACCCAAAGTCAGGAAACAATAGCTGAGTCCCATAAAAGGACTCCCTCCAACTTCTAACTCCTTCTTTTATTCATTTACTTGTCTATTCATCCAATATTTATTGAGTACATACAATGTGCCAGGCATTGTCTTAAGAGCTGAGAATAAAACTAGATGAAGAGATGAAAAAAAATCATTGTCTTAATGAAGCTTACAAATTAATATAAAAGACAGATGGAAAAGTGTACGATATTTGAAGGGGAAAAGACCAGCCCACTTGCTAAAGTATGGACCATGTGTGACAGGTTCAAGAGCTATGTTGAGGCAGGCCTTGCAAGTGAGATGGAAAATGTGCTCTGAGATGTGCACTGTGACCCAGGGGAAATGTTTAAACAGAGTAAAGGCATCATGGGACCAGGACTCAAGGAAGCAGATCAATGAACAGTGAGGAGGACTTGACTGGACAGGACAGGACATGGAGACCCATGGCAACAACCACTACATTTCTGGTCAGAAGACTGTGGGCTTGAACCTCAACAATGGACAGTAAGAACGAAGTGGAGGAGACAAATGTAATAATGGCTGTTACATAAGCAGAACGGACACGCCTTTAGATGAATATGTAAAACTGTCCAAAGTGACTGAAAGTGCTTTGAACTGAAAGGGCGATGTCTGTGTCCAGTGGAGGTTGGGGGTTGCAGAGAAGAGAATGGCTCTCAGGAGACATTTAGTTTAAGATGTCACGACACTTCCAGTAGAGACATCAGGCTACACTGGGAAATGCAGTTTTAGAATCCAAAAAGCTTAAAGACCAAAAATATATGTTTGGGAATCACTGCTTAGAAAAATAAAGGACTTCTAAGGGCTGGATTAACGGGGAGATGGGAGAAAAGAACTGAAGACAGCTCCCCGAAGGAGGAGATGTGATCAGGGGATTAGCACCTACATGCACACAAAGCCAAAGTAAGACAGAAGAGGAAAGATAAATGTTCTTCATTCATAAGCAGCTATGGTACTAGGTCACATGCATTTCCCGTCTTCAGTAGGGATACAAAACAGGGCACTACAATTTATCTCAGTCGGGAGTACCCATCAGGCTAGTTTTCTTTACACAGAGACTTCTAGGCTAGGGTTCACTATTTTGAATGTAAGGCACTGAACCTAAAATAAAGAAAGAGTATCTGAGCAAAAGATTTTCATCATTATTCTTCAAACCTTAATTACCTTTCTCCACCACTATCTGAGGCTATTTTTACTCAGAGATCATCTAACCAAAAACACTCTAATTACCTTGTCCTGAATAGACTTTGCTCGTCCCTATTTATATAGTGCTTTGAACATCTAAAATGTGCCAGTAGTTTTTAAAAGACGGTATAATACTATATCATCTCAATTTAATTAAATGTAAATGTGCTCTTTTGTCATTCTTACCCAAATGAATACAACTAAACAGGAGTTGCATGTTACATAAAAGTAATGAAACAGGTATTGTTTGTATATCAGAGTCATAGTTCTTTGGAGTCATATGCTGTGTATAATATCATTACTTCTATGAGAAGAAAATAAGTTTCTGGTAAAAATATGTGGCATTTGTTCAGAAAGGACAATCATTTCTATGCGACATCCTCAGCCCAGATGCGTCTCACAGATACTTTCCTATGAATAGCTTTTCCGAGGAAGGAGGCTGTAACCATTTCTCTAGCACTCCCAGGAGGAGACATCTCCCTCAAATAGAGATCTGGGTAGAATACACAATTGCAAATGACATGCCAATTCATTATATGTCATCAAATCTTAACTGCTTTTCCTCTGGCCAAGGTACCATTTAGCTCAGAAGCAATCAAAATTCTTCCAAAGAGAACACTGCAGAAATGATGAAAAACTACATTAAGAAGTAAGAAAATAACCCTGAGGTTCAATAGCAATGTAAATTGCATAATTGTATTGGTTCAGAGAAAAGAGCAAAGGACTGTGAAACAAAAGCACGGAGCAGATTTCAAGGCAGACTGAAAGCCCACTACAGAAAAACACATTAGAAAGATGTTCTCTGCCAGTGTATTCAAATTTAGAAGAAAAAAAAGGATAAGGGATCTTGGTCTTTGTATTACAGCAACTTGCTATTAAAGTGTGCAGGGAAGACACGGGCTCCCGTTGCAACAAAGTGGAAAACAGCAGAGTCTTTATCATTAGTGCAAACCATACATATGTAGAATCAGGAAAATGCTTTTATTTATTCAAATGTTTTTATTTATTCAAATGTTTTTATTTATTCAAGATGTTGTGGTATCATACACTTGTTTGTTCATGCACTTCCAAATCTAAGGTGTTGTTGCCATACAGCTACCACATGCTGCTTCTGGACAGTGAAAATCCATTCAAGATAAGGTGCGCCTTTCTTGACGTGACTATGGTGCAGAGGATGCAAAGGCTGAATAAACTGTGTTTTTTGCCTTTAAAAAACTTTTAACTGTGTGAGAGAGATGGCTCGATTTGGTGAATACAAAATGTAGGACATTCAAGATACCTAACAGTAAATCAAAACTCAGAGACATATTATTTACCATCAAGTGATAGGGCTCCCCAACCCCCAGGGATGCTCATCTCATTCACTCTGAGCCAACCCATGGGGCTATGGGTTATCGGGGCCACTGCGACTCATTTACCTTTCCCCTCTGGTCTTTGCACTATTATCACCTCCACAAGAGTGCCACAGTAGTAAATCAGCTTTATTCTGGTTTGGGGTTTTCTTCTTTCTTTTCCTTTCTATTTTAGCTTCTTGGTTGCAGCTATAGTAATAGAAGTCTTGAAACTACTGATAGCATTAAAGTAAGAGATGGAGGTTACCTGAGTATACTTACCTACTCTAGATGTCCCCTAACAGCAGAAAATAAAAACTGATGGAATACGTTATTAGAAGATATTCTTACTTACTCACATGCACTAGACCCTGCATGTGAAGTTTACCATGTCATCTCCACGAGAGTTCCACGGGATCATGACTTTCACTACACCCAGGGAAACCAAGGCTAGGAATGGTGGCCCAGAGTCACACTGGTTGGAGCTGGAGCTCAAGCCAATGTGTGTTCGATGGCAAAACCTACTACTGAACATCCGTATTGCTAGGTATCTATAAGTTTTCTAACTCTATATAAAATTAAATAACCGCACCACTACAAACATCCAAGTACTGAACTCAGACATGAAAGAAGCAATGACCCAATGGTACCCTTTTCTATACTCTATTATTCATATAGGTTCTAAGTCCTATCAACTGTACACACAAATTTGACAACCTGATTATTACAATGATCATTTTACTGTGCTATAATTTTTAAATTATTAATTCACATGAAAAAATCAGATGTTTTAAACTTGAATCTCTAAGTTCTGTAATATTCCACCGAGAACACATGAATCATATGACCCTCCAAGCCATTCCCTGGATCATAATGATTACAAGTGGCGCCTGAGCTGACAGAAAGGAACTCATTTTTCTTTTACTTCCAGTTCTGTTGTGCACATTGCATTGTGATATTTTGGCCTCTCCCTGGATTAAAGGAAAAAAAACTTTGGATGAATAATCACAACTAATTAAAATAAATGGAAAACCTATTCCATTTATAAGAATTCCTAATATTATCCAAAAGGAATTTAAAATACAAAGAAAATAACTTTGTTGCAATACATTCTGTAGCACATTACCAACTAATACTAAGAGACTGTGAAGAGTACTTTTGAATTGGTAGAACACAGAAATCAATGGAAATTATTATATCAAATTTATTTTATGGTCTCACAGGAGATCCCAGATATCAAGGAGTCAATTCTTAGTTTCATGAGGAGAAAATGATGGAAAATATTGCAATCAAGATTTTGTTTCAGTTAAAATATGCTTATTTCCAAATCCAAAAAATTCAATGTAATTATCAGAGTCTACATGATCACTTAATGGAAAATCACTAAAAGGAAGATTAAAAAATTGATTTCGGCAAGTCCTCTTTATCAATTAACACACCTAACCAACATGTGAATATTACATGCATGATCACATACAATTAATATTTATAAAACATTTGTATATTTCTATAAATCAATGTACATACAAATTTATGTATCAATTCAGTCTTCTTTAACTGAATCATTACACTCTATTACTATATCTCAGTACTAAATAAAAAGAACCCCTGGCTGGTATGGCTCAGTTGGATGGCGCATTGCCCATAAACAAAAAAGGTGGCCGATTCGATACCTGACCAGGGCACACACCTGGGCTGTGGTTCCAGTCCCTGATCGAGCCACACGCGAAAGGCAACCAGTTGATGTTTATCTGTCAGATCAACGTCTGTCTATCCTCTCCCTCTCTCCTCCCCTCTCTCAAAGCAATGAAAAAAAATCCTTGAGTGAGGATTAAAAAAATAAAAATTAGTCCAAAGCTCAAAATACTGAAAGCAGTAAATTATGACATCGTCTCCATCCATGATTCAGAACTTTAAAAACATGGAATAAAAATATAAAACAGCTTTCTAGGTGCAATGAAAGTCACATCCATGAAGCTAACAGGATCTTGAAATAAATCAAGCCTGTAAAGTAATGTGCTTTCAGGGATTTTCTTTTCCCTACTGGGAGACCCTGCAATAACCACTGTGTAGTTAAGACCTCTGAGACAGAAATGAGTACATAAAATTAATGTGCAGGCAGTCACAGTCCGAGCTACTAATTCTGGAACGCATAACTCCCTGACATTAATAGAGATACGCAACCACAAATGAAGTGGCTAATCCGTTTTTCAGTTCAACAAATCAATAGCCAACCTACACCGGGTTCTCAGACTCTTTTGTTCAAATAGCAAGACTGCTGCTCTTTCAGAGCAGTCTTTGTTGGACAGAGAGAGGGAGGGAGGGCGGGAGGAGGGCGGGAGGGGGAGGGGAGGGAGGGGAGGCAGGAGGGAGGGCGAGCATCTGCAAGACGCTGCCAAAGACAAAAGGGCAAAGCGTGGGAGGGGGCAAGGAGCATAAGGAACAGACTCAGAGAACCAGAAATCAGGACACCAGAAAGATTTCAGGTGGCAGAGCAGAAAATAAAAACACAGAAAGACCAGAAAAAACAACGGGACAAGAATGACGGGAGGACAAAGAACTGACTTAAAACACAGTGAGTGGCGTTATGAAGGGAGTAGTGGGACACCATACAGCTTCCTTGTTAATCGTGGACTCCAACCTCAGATTCCACGCGGAAGTTCCTCCCCCTTCTGGTACCACCTC
This sequence comes from Sturnira hondurensis, assembly GCF_014824575.4. Lineage (NCBI taxonomy): Eukaryota > Metazoa > Chordata > Mammalia > Chiroptera > Phyllostomidae > Sturnira > Sturnira hondurensis. The sequence goes on along the minus strand of NW_028094846.1, from coordinate 6,087,245 downwards.
CCTACAAATGAAGTAACCTTCACAACACAGCAGGTATGGCCATCACTCGGCAGGCAGGACATGGCAAAGACGTGCCACACGTGACTCACCCAAGTCTCCTCCTTGGTTTGTGTAGAAAGCAAAACCCTCTCCCCGTCTGTCGGTCTCTCGGCTGTGGAAAGGGTGAGGGTCCAGGTGTCTCCTGCGACCCTTAGTCGCCCAGGCCCCATAGTAAATGAAAGCCAGAGTAAAGGCAGACAGAGAGCAAACATGTATAAGGAGGAGAAAGTCATTTCAAGTGACATTGTAAAAGTCCCCAAATTTTGGCTGCTGGGCATTTTTTCTACTGACCAACTTAAAATTGCATTTTGACAATGGAAACGGAGGAAATAATTAGCTCTATTGACTTTAATTCTCCAAACTGCAGGCAAAACCATCTGGTGGTTAAGACTCTGGAACCAAATGTAAATAGGCCCAGATCTTTGGAGAATCATTTCACTTCACCAGGAAAAACACAGAATATCCTGTAAATTATAAGCTCTTTGTAGAAATACTCTCCGAGGACCTTTCTCTCTAGTAAATAACAGTAACAATTCAACCCAGGATGGGGTGAACAGAGCCTCAGGGTCTCCCAGCCAGGCCCATGGCGCTTTAAATAGCAGTGAAAGAGAGCGTATTCCCCTCCCTACCACATACTTATCTCACAAGAAACGGCATCTAAGGGGCCAAAGTAGAAGCAGCACATCAACACAAAAGCCATCGGGAAGGTGGTTGTGGTTTTATCTGCAGGAGCCCGTCAGCAGACTTAAGCCCACTTAATTCTACATAAACCCTTCCAAGCCTCCAACAGAGAATTATTTCCAAAAGGCAAAAAACAGATCAATGCCATTTTCTCTCTGAAAAAAACTTATACACAATCGATGTTCTAAATATATGCTCCCAAAAGTACTAGACTCCAAATGAAAAAAAGTAAAACTATTTCTTGAAAAATAATATGTAAGTGTAAAATGGTAACTTCCAAGAAGTGTTTAAATCCCAAACAGAGGTGAAACAGATTAAGTCTTGAGATGAAATGTCAGGTTGGAAGTTTAGACAAACTTCAATGCTGTAAAAATAAAAGTAGATTTTACTATTACAGATTGCAGTCTGCCTATAAAGCCCGTATTAAGTTTAACACTGGGTTTGGTTAAGAACTTTAACAGGTAAACAAATAAAGAACCTGGAAACAATATTTTGTATCTACTTAGGTTGAACATATTTTTGACACATTTAAGATCGCTACTATATTTCATGAGTGTCATCCTATTAGTATTTATTAAATGCACATTAGGCCAGGCTCTGGGAGAGTAATGGACAGCAAAGAAAGACACAGTTCCTGACCTCATGGCAAGCATAAGTGAATCTCTGGATACAGCTGTCATTAAACAAACACACACACACACACACACACACACACACACAATTTTTTAAAAAGAAGTTTGTGAAGATGGTAACATGAAAACTTTGGTACTACACAGTATGCCGACATGAGGAAGTCAAAGATAAAGAAAGCTGAGAGTAAAAAAATTAATACCTAAAAGTAAAGAACTTTATATAGCAAAGCTGTTGACAATATCATTTTAAAAGTACCTGTTCTAAAACTTTAATTTATCAAAAGAAGAAAATCTAGTGACTGCCTGAATTCCTCAGACGGACATCTGGGTCCTCCCCTGCGCCCACGGCACCAGCGCGTCCGTTTGGAGAGCGCAGGCACAGCCTCAGGGTCGCAGACGAGCCCCTGCGCAACAGCGAAGAATAAAGTTCAACATCTCCGTACACAGCACTGCGGAAGGGAACTGGACTCAAACACGGTTCTACTGCACGTCTCACGACTGTGCCTGTCTGCTGCTCTGTCTCCCGCAAGATATGAACAACCCCGGCACCAAAGAAATGACAAGGACAGCAGTGATCAAGTTCAGCCATGCTAGAGCCGGTGACCGAAAAGCAGAATGGCTGTTGAACGTGCCCTCTTCACTACGACACTTCCTCTCCCTCTTTTCTAAACTTCCTGAAGGTGCAGACAGACACTGAAAAAGTCCATTACGGAAAACACTAGTAATCATGAAACACAAGCAAAATTTTTTTTTAAATGACAAATACAAAAATTTGATTCCAACAGAAAAAATGTATAAATAATAAAAAACAAAACACTGAAAACAATAACAACTTTTACTTTCTAATTGTACTTATATTTACTTTCACTTATAACACTATACAGTTATGCTACTTACTAATAAACACACACAGAACATTAGAACACATTACCAGTCCCTCAACACTTATAAAACAGAGAGTGTCACTCTTACGAAGAACGTCATTTCTGACTCTGATTAATCTGCTAATTTCATTAATCTCAAAGTCTTTTAATTCGGAGGGTCACATATCTCAACAAAACCCCACACAATTAAAGCCTCAACTCAATACTAGTATTTCATAGATAACACGACAAACTATTACTTCACCGAGAGGCCAGTCCTGAGCACCATAGACATTTTCCAACTAAACACGTGGTTTCTGAGTGAACTCTCTGACTCGTTAAAGGGGGTGGTGTTATTTGTCCCTATTGCTCTCTCAGGTTTCAAACAACACTAGAAAAGCATTTGACTCCTGGAAAAAATTATCCATTTACAATAACTCCTAAATATTAAACTGAATTTCTCATTGGCTCTTATGAGGAACATGATAACAGCAAGTCCTCTCAAGAAAAAAAAACAAACATTGCCGCTCAGCTAAAAAATATTTCCTGTCTTCACTTGTGGTTAATACGGACCATGTGAAATATAAAATTTGTCTCAGCCAAAGAAATGTAAGTCAAAACAGTGTTCTATGACAGTTATATAAAAAATCATCTTTAAAAAGAGGGAAACTTATTCCCTTTCCCCAGTTTTCTCTGGCTGGAATGTTGACTTGATGGCTGGAGCCTGAGTAGCCACACTGAACCATAAGGTAGAAGCCATGTGATGGCAGGGCAGCAACAAAATAGATGAGTTTAGGTTCATTACACCCTGAAGCCACCTCATCAGTCTTGGACTGTCTACATTCAGACTATTTCCATGGGAGGAAGACAAACTTCCATTTCTTTAAGCCATGTTATGCATGGTATTTAGCTTCACGTAGTTGAACCTAACCCTAACTGACACAATGTACTTGTCCTAACAAGCCCACGCCTGGTATATGCGCTCCAGTCTTGACTAGTGCTTGCTGTCCAACAGAGCTCTCAGTAATGACAGGAGCACTCTGTATTTTTGCTGTCAATCCAGGAGCCATGAGCCACAAGTGATTACTGAACACCTGAAAAGCTTTTTAACACTTAAAACAACATTTAAAATTTGATTTAGCTTCAATTAATTTAAATTTAAATAGAACAGCTCTACACATCAGGGAGCATAAAAACTGTAATGGAGTTAATTTAGGAGGATATAAAATTCCTCCCTAATTGATATATAACTTTATAGTAAAATTCTCAACATTATTTTTATTTTCATAAGAGATATGCTCGTAATCACATTTTGCTGGAGTGACTGTTTTACACCTATCTTGAGATCTACCTGCAGGAACTCAGGAAAAGTCCATCGTGAAGGTGAAGGCAATGTGGCAGTGAGTCTGCGACACAAACTTTCTATTTCAGTACAGAAACCTCTCCTGATTTTCTTCTCCATTAGAAACCCACTGCTCTTAAGAACATGTCAGAACTGAAATGCTTTCTACGTTTCTCTTCCATTCAGATGTTCTCTTAACCCAAAGCAGCTGGAATACAAAAAAGGAATATCTACAAAAGTAAAACACTTTTTCAATTCATTAACAATTAACCTACCATTATGCTGGAGAATATCAAAGGAAAATTCTTACTCCAATTTCAATACAACCACTTCCTAGCATAAAATGAAAAATGTTTTGGTCTGCTTTAAAAGCAGCAGACACTCTTCCTCTCAGTGCTAACCACCTCTGTGTCAAGAGGCATGACGACTGTGCATCACGAAGCAGAGTCTCTGGTTATTAACGAGCTAGAAAAGGTACTTCACAAAGGGGACTCGGCTAATGCCACCGTCCCAGAGAGGGCTATGCCCATCGCCCCCAGATGGTCGCCCCCAGACATGTTTTGCTTGTTCTCCCCTTCCCTTTGAGCAGAATTAGTCTCTGTCTGTGACTGTAAAGTGCTTTGTGCAATACATATCCTTCTCACACAGCACTCACTACACTGCTCACGGCGGTTTTCAAAACTTCTTCATGTTCCACACCTCAAAATTCTCCAGGGCAAGAGAGACCTCAGAGGGGCATGATGGCCGTGGTGATGAAACAAAATCACCCAGGGGTAGCACACAAACAAACCTGCTCTTGAGCGCAGAGGAGCAGAAAAGGAGAAATGCAATTGCAGCTCACTAATCCCATTTTTCTGTCCAGGGCTGACCTTGATTACAAATCTGTTCTAATTCAATTCACCTTCTAATTCGTTTTTGGATAGACTTCTGTTTGCTTTAAATTTTTCAACTGCAAAATCATATGCAAATTGGTGAATAAGTGATATAATAAATTTAAGCATATGATGGGTCAGTCCTAAATAAAACTTTCAAATCACTTTGGTCAACATTAGACCATTTGCTGAACAGAATATTCTACATGGCACTGACTGTTTCTAGTAGGATTATCTGATAACTGCAACCTCTGTACAACCCTTTTGTTTTAAATAATTTGTATAAAAATCAATTAGGTATTATATAAATACCACCCACATCCTTAAAACAGAAATAGACATGAGCAGATGAAGAATCAATTTGAAAGTTATGAAAAGATGTCATTTTTTAAAATTCACTTTTAATGACACACTTTTAGAAGTGCTGTCTTAAACTAAAATGACAAACTCACTAGTTAGCTGAATTCCTAATTTTTTTTTTTTTAACTTGAGAATAGCAGGCACTACTAGAGACGGAGGTGTTTCCCAGAGAGACAGGAAACATCCCGGCCAGAATGTCCAAGATAAGAACCAACACAGGCACCCACTCACCACCACTTACTGTGCTTACTCACCTATTACTTCCAACCAACTACAGAATTAAGACCCCTCCAAGGTCAGCTAGGGAGTAAATGAAGCTCTGAGTTTTACCACAGACACAATAACTGTGCGTTCTGCCTGAGGCAATGGGACAGACCAGAGAACCTGCCACATTAGAAGGCTGGGTCCTCGCCGACCAAACACTGCGCTGGCATTCCAAACGATCACCTTTCAGATGGGCTTTTCACTCTATCTTTGGCTTTAAGAGGCTGTTATTCCAGAAAGGACTGTGGATTTCCACAGCAATCCCAATCTTTAAAGAACTCTTTCTCCAAGTGCGGCCTCAGTCCACCTGCACCAAAATCTGAGGAGGTTTGAAAACGCAGATTCCTAGGCTCCGAAGACTCACTAAAATGAATTCTGAAGCCTGGAGCCCAGGCTTGTCCATTTTCACAAGCAGGCCCCATGGGACTGGCACATGCAAGAGTTTGAGGACCACTGCCCAAGAAGCAGCTATTCCTGTGACACTTGGCATATGCATGAAGCAGCACTAGACTTAGAGATACAAGCCCCACTTTGAAGGCACGGTCCTCAGATTAGGAGCTTAGGAGAAGTGCAGAATCTCAGGCTCGTCCCCACCCTGCTGAAAACACACTGTGTTTCAACAAGATCCCAGGGTTCCTACTCACGTCCAGCCTGAGCTGCACTGGTCCAGAACAGTTATTCTTGGATGTGGGTGTCCTGGTCCCTTACATCAGCCGAACTGGAAAGTGCATTAGGGATATTGGGGTAAACATCTGAAATGTACTTTCCATTAAAATAGCAATCAAAGCCAAGGCCCTGTTGAAATGCAGAGGGAAGATTATCAACATCTTTTGTTGAAATTTAAAATGTTCACGATACGATTTCCATCTACTCCACCAAGCACTGTATTAATCACAGGAGACAGAAGTCACTCAGAAGACAACTAAGAACAGACAACGCCTGAAAGAGAGAGGTTTTTGAGCTGCTTTGGTCCCCAGTTTAGACCCACTTAAGATACAAGGAATAACCAAGACTTCACTCACTTAATTCAGATCATTCTAAAAGTTTCTCATATATGAATGCACTTGAGGTTGAGACACAGTTTCTTATTTAATAAAAAGATTTGCTAAAAAGACTAAAAAACCTAATGTTAACAGTCAGTCCTCCTTGATCAGAGAGATGACTAAAGTCCATGAAAATACACTTTTTCCGAAACAAGAACTAATGTGTATATTCGAGATAAATACTATGCTGCCTTTTAAATAGAAATAGCCACGTATTTTCTTAATCACAGAAACATATAAATTAGTTATCACTTTTATTACTGGTTAATGACACTATCACCACTCAACTAGGAGAAAACTACACACTCAGCTTATTTATAAAATGTAATATGCAGAGTTGATATAAATAGTTTTAAAAAATATCTTTGGTGCACTGATATCTCAGCACTCGTTTAAGCACTAATTTATCAAAACACTCACTGAACATCTTATTAATGTGAAAGTACAATAAGAATAAAGTTTAGGTATGTCAACAACAAAATAAATGACAATATCTTCTTTAAAAAATACAATTCTGCTATTAGGTATTATGTCAAGGTGTCTGTTGTATACTACAATATAAACTGATTATTACATCAGTTTTAAAAATAAAAACCTATCCATCCATCCATCCATCCACCAGCTTAGGACAATACTGGCAGAGAAGAGAATTTGTTCAGATGTCCAGTACCTCTCCCCCATCTCAGTACCTTGAAAACTGAGTCTGAAAAAAATGCTACAGGAACCAAGGACCAGAACGTCACTTAAAGTAGCTGTCACTTGTGGTTGACTTTGAAACCAACACCTAACTCAAAACTGACCCTACTTCCATTTCAACTTTCTATCCTGGAAATGAGGTAAAAGTACAAAGCTCAGAAAATACAACCGCGTAGCGGTCCTAAATGTTAGAAACTAATGAGGACTCTGTGACAACAAGGCTACAACCAGGAAAAGAGTAACCAAGATGCCCAGAAGCCCAGTGGAAGTCACTCCCTCATTAACAGCACCATTTCAATTTGTGACGTTGTTTGTTCGTATCTCCCGAAAGACTGGCTGCCATTCAAACACACAAACTGCCTGCAGAGACCTGGGAAAGAAACACACCCAGTGGTAACTTTCGCACTGTATCTGGTACCCAAATTAATACTTTAATTTTAACAATCCGGCAGGGGTCATGGGCACAACTTTGCTGTCTCAGCACAGCCAGCTGTGCTCCTGTGGGGATGGTACCCAGCAGTACGACCCTCGGGTCCAGGACAGAGGGGACACAGACACTCTGTTTCCAAGGACCTTTGCTGTCACAAATACCCCAAACTGAGTCTACTAATAAACACGTGAATGCCTTCTGCCACATGTCAGATTGACACAGTGACCTGTGACCCTGAACATCTGTCACAGTGACACTCTTCAAGCCCCAGGAAGTGCCTTCCCGCATCTCCCCCCATCCTCCTCAAAATAACAGGGGCCTGGGTCCGAATGCCCCAACGGTGTGTGGGCTCAGCTGCCGCCGGAGGCAGAGGCAGATGCTGCTTTGCAGCGCGTCCAGAGGATTTGAGCAGTGAACGCACTTAGGGAAGAGAAACGACAAATCCAGTAACCTTTCTTTTTTTTTAAATATATTTTATTGATTATACCATTACAGTTGTTCTATTCCCCCCCTTCAATCCCCTCCACCCACACCCTCCCTCCCCCACCATTCTCCCCCCCTTAGTTTATAACCACGTGTCTCAAGTTCTTTGGATTCTATATTTCCCCCACTATTCTCGCCCTCCCCCCTATCTATTTTCTGCCTACCATCTATGCTATTTTCTGTGCCTTCTCCCCTCTTCTCCCCCTCCCACCCCCCTGTTTCTAACCCTCCATGTGTTCTTCATTTCTATGGTTCCACTCCTGATCTAGCTGTCCTCTTGGTTTGCTTTTGTTTTAGGTGTGGTTGTTAATAACTGTGTGTTTGCTGTCCTTTCACTGTTCATCTTTTTCATCTTCTTTTTCTTATATAAGTCCCTTTAGCATTTCATATAATAAGGGCTTGGTGATGATGAACTCCTTGAACTTGACCTTATCTGAGAAGCACTTTATCTGTCCTTCCATTCTAAATGAAAGTTTTGCTGGATAAAGNAAAGATGGCACAAGAAGAACTCAAAGTCCCAGAGCCAATAACTCTAAGCGACCGAGAAATTGCCAGCCTCTCAGAAGCACAATTCAGGACACTATTTATCAGGATGCTCACAGAACTGGTTGATTATAGTCACAAATTAGAGGAACAAAGTTACAAATTAGAGGAACGTGTGAGGGCTGGACTGATTGAAATGAAGGGAGATGCACAGGAAACCAATAGTGATGGAAAGGAAACTGGGACTCAAATCAATGGAATGGACCAGAAGGAAGAAAGAAACATCCCACCAGAAAGGAATGAAGAAATGAGAATTCAAAAAAATGAGGAGAGGCTTAGGAACCTCCAGGACATCTTTAAACGTTCCAACATCCAAATTATAGGGGTACCAGAAGGGGGAAAGAAACAGCCACAAGTGGAAAACTTATTCCAGTAACCTTCCAAGCCCTCTCTTAGACATCATCAGTGCAACACAGCCCTGCTTAGCCAAGCGCCATTCCCAATAGTGCCGTGGTCCATTTTCTTACTTCATGTGTTAACTTGTGGCTCTGAAGGTATTCATAGATAACACGTTATTTGGCTGAAGAGCACTTTATAATATTAAGGAATTCATAATCTCTTGTTTTGTCTTTTATAGCAGTTGATAAGTCTGCACATATTAGAGAAAAATAACTCAAAAATAATTATTGTTTTAAAACAATTTACATTTGCTTTAATTTGTTTTTATAAAAATGTATTCAAATTTTAATGAAATAGATAACATATTTGATTAGTCAGTCCATTGCTCCAAAATTTATTAAACTCTTACTAAAATGAATACAATTAAAATAAAAAGAATATAAGCCTCATCAACTAATTTTTAGAATATTTAACAGTTTTAAATTTAATAGTGAAGATTAGAAAGTTGATATAGGTAAGATTCCTTGTTACACAGAAGACCGAGCCTTGTTAAAAAGTTCTCTTCATAAACTATATAAATGCACAGAAAGTAAGACTTAGCTCTGACCTTTCCAAGGTCATCCTGCTAACCTTTGTCGAAGCCAAAACCAGAATTCATATGTGCTGACTCCTAGCCTAGTGCTCTTTTGGTTTCAGTATATGAAGATTCTCAAGATTCATCTACACGGGATACTTAGGTTTACACCTTTAACTTCCTGACCTGTTGGGAGTCCATACACCCCACACTCAGAAGAAAATGGCTGAAGACCTGACCTCCCTCAATGGGCCAGAAGTCCCTGACCGCCTTCGTTCAAAGTCACAGTCTCTACTTCACAGATGTAGACAGGATCACCGTGTTTACCTTCCCTGTTTGATACCCAGCATGGAAAGCTTTCTAAAAAAATATACCATGCCCTTGGCATTTTAATGAAAAGATGTTTTCAAAACTAAGCAATGTGTAAGTCCAAGATATTATTGCTAAACTACCTTAAAAACCCAGTAACAATGTCTGACATAGAATGACTGTAGACAATCCAATCAATCATTTAACACGCGTAAAAAAGAAAATGTACGTGGGAATCTTGAGTAATTTAGCACCTCGCTATTTCGTTCTTTCTCTCTTTTTTATTTTATTTTTTTAAAGATTTTTATTTATCTTTAAAAAGATAAATGAGAGGGGAATGAGAGGGAGAGGAGTATCAATGTGTGGTTGCCTCCTGAGCGCCCTGTACCAGGGACCTGGCCTGCAACCCAGGCATGTGCCCTGACTGGGAATTGAACTGGCAACCCTTTGGCTCCCAGCCCATGCTCAATCCACTGAGCTACACCAGCCAGGGCTACTTTATTTTTTTAAGGAAGAAGTTCATTTATTGTTTCAAAGTACACAGCACAGGGTTACCACCAATGGGGACTTGCTCAAACTGGGGGAGAGGAGAGGTCAGCCTCCTCAGTTGGGGGGGGGGGTAAGGGGAGGTTCAACCCAGTCCCCAGAGCCTCCTGCTCTTGGCCCCTCCCTCCAAGGTCCTGCCCTGGAGGCTCTGGGAACATCCAAGGAGCTGGGGGTGAAGAGTCAGGATGGGAGGGTGGAGGCTGGTCTGCTGCCCTCCTGCTGGAAGTCCAGCTGGAATGGAGACTGCGCGTATTCCAAGTAACTACATCGAATGCCAGATACAGGCACCTGGAGGATGGACCGGAGACCCCACCAAAGAAATGCGATGCTGGAGCACACCAATTAACCTCCGCCAGCAAATCGTCTTCCAGTTTCCTCTACTCTTAAAAAATGGTCTTACCTCTCCTTACCTCTGCTGGCTAGTGCTGAATAAAATGCAGCTGCTGTCCCGGTGGGGTGGGGGGGTTGTCTGCAGGAGGAGCACCTCGCTATTTCAAGTGCAGTCTGCGGATCTGAGCACCAGCATCACCCAGTTCATCAGAAATGAAAGATCTCAGGCACCACTTCAGACCTACTACATCTAAACCTACAATTTAGCAAGCTGCCCAGATGATCCGTAACCACGTTCAAATTTAAACACCACTGGACTTGAGAGTGGTGCTGGACACTTCGTGTGTTGTTTCACATACTTATCACAACAGGGTAGATATTCTTTTTCCCGTTTCACGGATGCCGGACTTAGGAGTCAGAGAGGTTAAATAACATGGCCACAATCCTGCACACAAACCCACGCTGTTTCAGTTCTAACTGCCTCTCCACCCCCTGGCCTCCCGAGACAAGAGCACTCGCACCTGCTACTGTCAACGTCAGGAATACCGTACGAGGCCCTAAGAAGGGCATGATGCGCACTACCGTGACATTTTCTGTGCGGCTCTCTGGTTTACCAAAGTGCTTCCATTATGCTGGGTTTTATGGTGAGCAGCAGACACAGAAGATTTTTTGAAAAGTGACAATCTACTCGAAGAAATAGAAGTAGCTCATGTAAACTAATAGACAACCATTAGAAATTAAAATATGAACAAATGCTAAATGACACTTTATAACTGAACATATACTTTCCAAGATGCATTGAATAAATGTATTCATTTTCATGTAGCATGTATTAACTACCTATTATACATAAAAGGTTGTATTAGGCACTGAGGACCTAAAATTAATTTTAAAAATAGACTCTTTGAGGTTAGGGACTATGGGGGACAGCACAAATGCTTACGTATTGTATAAAACAATACGAAAAGCATGACATTGTACATGTGTTGGGATGGCCAAAAGGTTTGGGTTTTTTCCCACACAATGGCTCTAGTAGCGCTTAGTTGTCTTTAACTTCAGAACAATTTTGTTAGATTGCATTGTAACAGCTGTCGCATCAGCATCGATTTGAAACTTCTCAAAATTGGTGAATTTTTGTGCAGCCATTTTAATATTGAAGATGGAAGAAAATAAGCAACATTTTCAGCATATTATGCTTTATTGTTTCAAGAAAGGTAAAAACACAACTGAAATGTAAGAAAAGATTTGTGCAGTGTTGGAGAAGGTGCCATGACTGACCGAATGTGTTGAAAGTGGTTTGTGATGTTTCTTGGTACTTTTGACATCTCAACCAAATACTTCTCTGCTGTGAGCTGTCTCAAGCACTGGGTGGTGTTCAGCAGCACCCCTGGCCTCTGCCCACTAGAAGCCAATAGTGGGAGACAGCCAACATACTCAAAATATCCAAATCAGTAAACCTATTGGTAGAAGTGGAAAATGTGTCCTTTAATTTATGGAAAAAACGAAATGACTTTTAGGTCAACCCAGTACCTAAAATGCCATGGGAACAGCTAATTGCACCAGGCTTCACAAAGGAGGAAATCAGATTAGTCAAGGAGGTCTGGGAAAAGTTGGGGAAGGCCCTGAAAGAGCCAGTGGAGCAGGGTTAAGGGCACGGGCATTCGTTCTCTCATCTTCGAAACAAGGAGTTGGAGGAAAGCAACGATACAAGGAGTTGGAGGAAAGCAACGATCCCGAGAGCCTGTGACTCTACACAGAAGCCTCGGGGGAGGGGGCGGGCTGCAGGACTCCTCAGCCTATCCGGCAGCTCATGCGTATGGGTATATATGTACGTAAAGGAGATTTTGTGGGCTTTAAAAAGAAGTTTGCAAACGTGAAAAATCCTGGTATCATGCAGTTATATAAGTCAAATTATGCTCCCTTCAAAGCATGTCCCGTCTGCCACAAAGCTATTTTCTATTAACTGCTGGGGCCGCTGCAGTAAGAAATCATCCTGAGGATGACAAGGGCCATGGGGCTGCAGGAAGGGAAAACACTGCTGTCAAGTATCTTGTCCTCTGGGTGCCCTTGAGACTACAATGTTTCTACCTCCCAGCTTTTACTGGGACTTGTCCTAGAACTCAGGACTGCAGATGCTACACCGAAAACTGGAAAGCAAGACACTGCTTGAAAAATCTCTTTGCGACCCTTGAGGTACAAAGCAGAAAAGCTCTGGGCTCCATGTAGTGGATTATAACCAATCCAGTTTTGGGGGTGGGAAGAGCTGGATGTTTCCTCAGGTAACACCGAATGCAGTCTGCTCCAGCAAGAGCTCCCGAGGGTGCCACCCACACCTGACACAGGAGTCTGCACACGAGCAAGGCGCGCAGAGGTCCCATGCTGTCCGGAGACAGGACTTGGGGCACAAACGTCAACAGCAACAGCCTCCCAGGAGGCAAAGGTGGCCAGCACCACACTGCTGTGGCTGCAAGAACATGAGAGCAGGGCAAGAAAGAGAGTTGGAGCCACCCGGGTTCTTGAGTATGCGGGCAATTATGTGAAAAAGATTTCACAGCGCAAAACAAACAACATGAATGGAATTCTCCTGACTTCGGGACAAAAACCAGAGGCCAAGCAAAACCCTCTTCTTATGTAACCATTACACTTTCCCTGTCATGGTTTTTATCAGACTTACAGCGTTGTCATCACTCAGCTGAAAGGGGTCTTTCTCCGTGTTTCTGTTCAACATCGATGACTAAAGAGCGAGACCTTGGACAGACATTTAAGACACACTCATGTCAGTGAACTCAAGAAATATCGATTTCCATTTCAAATTTCAACTATCTATTATTCTGGAAATAGCCATGCATAACACTGTTCTTAACGCTGAGTCTTGCAAAACCACCTAATGGGCTGGCTCATGGCTCATTTCATTGAAGAAAGTTAAATGTACATTTAAATAGGATGTAGATTTTCACAAACACTGAATTGCTTAAATGGCTCTGGGAAATTAAATTACCACAGCCCATTTGATTTTCAACCTGTCCACATTTTAGTCATGCCTATTTTTTCATAACCAAGTAAGAAACTCAATCTCAGGGTAAGTTATAGAATCCTTCAGAGACTTAACTTTTTCTTTGGATTCCTTGGGGTAATAAGTCCAGTATTAGTCTGAAGAACTTAGCACTATTTGAAACTTATTGTTTGATATTTATACAAAAAATATCTGTCTACTCCATCATATGGAAACTGCTTAATATTACATGATCAAAATGCTTATTTAAACTCTGTTTTATGCTATAACACTGCAAGGTTACAAAACCAATGTAGAACAGGAATCCATTAAAAATTATCAGGATGAGTTCTTATTTTATCGAAGTATACTTTAAATACATAAAATTTATTTGTCAATCATACCTCAATAAAGCTGGGGAGGAGACTTATAATCGGGTATCAGATAATAAGGATGATGTCTATATGCACTTTAACATTTTAAAGTAATTTTTGTTTGGCTGGGGTGGGGGGCGTGGTGGGGAGAAAATGCAGACAACTATAATTGAACAACAATAAAGTCATGTATGAAACAAATAAAAATAATTTTTGTTAATACAACTGACAAAAACATGAAATAAACTTTTATTAGAAGCTTTGAAGAGTCATGTGAAAACATAAAAATAAAGCAGAATTATTTAATGCAAAGTTAGCCTCCCTGTGTGATTTTTGTGTGTGTAAAACTCCCTTCCAGAATGTCTGCACCAATTCACTCAATTCTCCCAGAATAAACTAGAGCACCCTGCCATCTCTCAAGGACAGAAGAAGGGTCCTTACATTTCCATTCACACATCCGTACTTACACACATCGAGTTCGTGTGACCATTACATTATGGAAATACAAAAGATAGTTTTAAAAATACAAGTATTACAGAGAAGTACAACAAAAAGCAAGAATTGATCTTAAATCACAATAAAAATATTTCAGCTATTAAAATACTATAATAACCTCTTATACCCCACATATATGACTGCTACATGGCCAGCAGACAAGGGACCAAGAAGGTCTCTCCTGTCCTTAAGATTCCATTATACCATAAAGTGCTGAAGTTTTCCAAGCTAGGGAAATTTGACAATGTTACTCACAATCCTCATCAATTCCCTGACTTTGAAAATTCCTTTACAGCAATCTTTATTAGCTTCCCAGGGACAGATGCCCAGTGAAAGAAAATAATAGTAGTTCAGGTTTAAAATACATGTCAATATAATGTTAGTTGCCAGAAAGCAGGGGGATGGAGGCAGCATATATGGGTGGAAGGACATGGTTTGGGTGTCAGACAAAGCTGTATGCAAATTCCATACATTTCGCCACTCAGGAGATGTGAGATAACCTAGGTATTTAAATTCTGATGCTAATTTCCTCACCTGTAAAATGGAGTTATGAAAAGGGTTAAATAAAATATTCTATATAAAGAGACTTTCACAGCTCTTGTCATAAAGTAGTTGTGTTATAAATGTTATTTCCCTTCCCCACCATCGACAATTTTACTTTCTGTGCTAACAGACCTGAGAACCATGACTAAGTGAAATACCCAGGCAATTTCCATATTTACTTTCAGCACTGTATGCCTGCGTCTCATTTTAGACAAAGCTCAAAGATACACCAAGGCAGCCATTAAAAGACCTGGTATTACTGCTAATCTCTGAGAAATTGGGGACCACTGGAAAGGTGATAAGGGACTGGAGAGAAGACAAAATTTAAGCTTTCAATAAGAAAATATGGAATTCAGAGATGGTAAGTTTGATGCTATATCTAATAAAATTCTACACAGATGACTTATAAGACTTAATAAACCAAGATGTTCCACTGTGTCCATCTAGGGAAAAATGGCAAAAATCTAGCTACTTGTGTATTTGTATACATGAACACGCATTTAAAGGGTTTTAGATCAAGAAAGCCCGACAGAATACATTGGTTTTTGAAGGGCTGGCAACGATGACCACAGCTGCGGTTGCTAACATTTATTGGCCTCCTCTCTCTACATGCCAGGCTCTATGACAGGTGATTTATATCCATTATCTCACATACCCTCATGAAGCAGGAACAATTACTAGGAAACCAATGGTCAGAGAGGTCAGGTAACCTGCTCAGTATTACACAATTAACGGGAAAGAGAATAAAACATTAAAACCCAAATCAGTTTGACTCTAGGAGGCAGACTTAACAAATACGCCTCACTCTCTCTAGCAAGTATCTCGTGAAATAATCGAAAACAAGAGGGAACAACCTGGGAACTAGAGATTAACACTCCATAAAATCGGAGCTAGTTATCTGGTAGAGTTAGAAGCAGAAAAATGTGCTAACTCTATGAAGCAAAATCAATTTAGAAGACACCTGTTCGCTAAGTTCATTATTCATGACTTGATACCAAAGAAGATACGCTTTTCAAATCTACAACAAGACTGGAAGGGATCACATAAAACTAGAAGGAAGGGCTAGGAGGTGAGATTAAATTTTACAGGGATGACTGTAAAGCCCTAAAATTAAGATCAATAAATTGATTCTCCAAGTTCAGAATAGGGAAAGATCTGGTTGAAGACTAGTTCAAAAACAACAGACCTGAAGAAGTTCAGCAGAAAGCTAGGTGCCCCTGATGCTGAACCAGCTAAGTATATCCGGGTCAGCACTGAAGGGAGCGATTGTCTGGGTACGGGAACTGCCCGGCACACTGTGCCTGCTGAGAGCACACTGGGCCAGGGAATGCCGCACCCAGGTCCCACAATAACCACAGGGTCTACATTTTCATGTCTTGCTTCTTTCAAGTGGCCTTACTGATAGAGTAGTCCAGTAGCTCCATCTAACATGTAACTAAGAAGCTTCTACCTTCCTAGGTACAAAGAGGACATCAGCAAGTCAAAAGTCCATCCCACTGTTGTCCAAATTTGAACAAGTGACAAAGGCCATGCGTGTTGTAGTCGGGGAGGGCAACCAAGACAATGAGACATTTGGAAACCAAAGTACATGGAGAAGTAGCGGCCTCCTATCTCCATGTCCCTCTATCCTATAGCCCTGTTTTATTTTCTTCATGGCATTTATCATAATCTGAGATTGTCTTCTTTTTTACTTGCTGATGTCTTAATTTGGAACACTTGGTTTCTCTCTTTTTGGAATAAACCCTATGAGAAAAGAAAGCTAATCATTCTTGTCCACCACCATATTGCAAGTATCTCAAACAGTGATTTGCACCTAAGAGGTGCTCAATAAATATTTGCTAAATGGATAAGTGAGCAAAGGGTGGGAAAATAAAGATGGGTAATCTGGGAAGGGAAAAGAGAAACAAAAGCAGTTTTCATACATCAGAAGAGCTATAACGAAAAGGGAGAACACACTTCCATTCTTCTCCAGAGAGACAACAGAGGACCAAATGGTGGCGTTTTGAGAAAGGGTGGGGCTCACAGTCTGGAAGCATTTTCTTTTTCTCTTTTTTCTTTTTTTAATCCTCACCTGAAGACACTTTCCCCCATTGGTTTTAGAAAGAAGAAGGGGCAGAGAGAAACACCGATGCAAGAGAGAAGCATCAACCAGTTGCCTCCCACATGCAGCTGGACTGGGGATCAAACCCACAACCTAGGTACGTTCCCTCCCTGGGAACCGAACCAGTAACTGAAAGTCTGCACCACTCCAACTAAGCCACACCAGCCAGGGCAGGAAGTACTTCCTGAGTCATCAAGCCATCTATCAATTAAAGAGGCCCACATTATTAGTTCTGAAAAGATTCTTAGGGGTAGGAGGCTGTGTCCATGAAGTTACCAGTTCCTATGATTCAAAGTACATAAAAATGCATAAAACTGTACATGAAGACTGAAAAGTAAACAAAATGACCAAAGTGGTTACTCAGAGAAGGTATCATAGATCACAGTGAAGAAAGAATGAGAACAGACTGAATTCTGAATGATATGGGGAGAGAGGGAGAAGTAAGTCTTGGTAGTTTTTTTCCCCCAATGGGCACTTACTAAAGACACAGAGCTGGAAGCTAAAATGAACATTTATTAAATACAGAGAGCTATAAGCTGTACCAATAAAATTAGTAAAAAAAATAAAATGAGATGGTCAGTTTAAGGAATAAGAGTTGACAATAATGAGTTCCTTTGTAATTGCTCACGTAACAATTTTCATGAGAAATCCAGAATCAGAGGCTAGATGCATGCAACTGGAGAAAAGGCACAAGGCCAGATTTAAGGGCTTCATTTCAGAACACTTGGCAAAAGGATGGCAGTTTGGGCCCTGAGAAAGGATGTGTTCTCTGCAGAAATATTCAAGGGGAACAATAAATGAGGACTGGGGAGAGCACCACTAAATTACAGCTCTTGTAAGGATCATTTTTAAATGTCATCCAATCATTTGTTTGTCCTTGGGCAGAACTGCACTTAAATACAAACCCAAAAGGTCATTATCTTTCATCTTCTTAAAAATCTCTACTAAAAGGCATTCTTAAAAATCTCACTGCAAAATATATTCCAAATGCTAAAGATATCTGTATTAAAATATGTTCATATTTTAAATGTAGTTATGGAATACAAATGACAAATTTTCTTATAATAAATGACATCAAATAATCATATATTGAAATATAGTTTGATTTGTTAAAAGAACAGGTGGAAGGACTTTAACACATGTTTCTTGACTTTTTAAAAATTTATAACTTAATATAAAGTATAAGCCTAGAAAGTAACATTCATTTCTAACAAGCCCAAAATATTTATTGGTATTACATCGAGTTAAGTACTTCTCAAATGGTTAAAAAATTAATAAATAAATAAAAGTTTCTACACTTCTATAAATGCCCTACTACTCTATAATAAATAGTACCTTTCTATATCAACTTAAATAAGGTGTAATTCATGCCCTGACTGGGTGGCTCAGTTGGTTAGAGTGTCATCCTGATATGTCAAGGTTGCAGGTTCAATCTCCAGTCAGAGCACATACAAGAATCAACCAATCGATGCATAAATAAGTAGAAAAAGAAATCAATGTTTCTCTCTCTCCCCCCCCTCTAAAATCAAGAAGTAGAAATATTTAAAAGTATATGTGATTATCTTTAAAAAAACATAATTCATGAAACTTAAAATATAAAGATTTAGCTGTTTTTTTCCAAAGTGTTTTTGTTGTTGTTGTTGTTATTGTTAATTCTTTTCTCTTATACCTTGTTCATAATCACAAACAAGGTTAAAATAATACTAAAAATTAGAGAAAAACTAGATTCTACAAATGGTAAACCACCTTTGTAATTTAGCCATTTGGAAGTCTGGAACACAGAAAATTAGTTAACTATTTGGCAGCTAGTGATGAGGAGGAAAAATGAGAGGTGAAGGTTGTTACATCTTCTTAAGCCAAAAGTATATAAATAAAGCTGTTGTTTATAAGAAACCAACACCAAGTGGGAAGGTAAGGTGCGTTCCAAACAGAAGACCTCTTGCTGTCAAAATAACAGGTCTAACCATCGAAAAGGCCTACGTCCCACGCTGGCCGCTATGGCTTCGTTGGTTGAAGCATCGCCCCGTAACTGAAAGGTTGTGGGTTTGACCCCAGTCTGAGTGCACACGATCCCAGGTCCTGGCATGAATGAGAGGCAACCAACTGATGTTTCTCGCCCTTCCTCTCTTGAGTAAATAAATAAAATACCCCACCCACGTCCTTGGGCGAAGATAAGAAAAAAATTTTTAAGAAAAGGCCAACATTCACAGTTATTTCTCTAAGTAAAAAACAAACAAACAGAAAACCCTGGGGGACTCCCTGTGGTGTATACATATGGAACTGTGCCCCACCAATACCTCCAAACACACCAGACATATCCTATTGCAGTACATGTCAACGTGGTATGATGCACAGAAAGGCGTGAATACGGCCGAGGCTGCCTATCCTCACAACAGCCTCCTTGAAAGGCTGGCCCTTGGCTGATAGACAGTTCCCCGCAATGACGTAAAGCTCCCCCTGAAATGATAAAGGTAGCTCACTGTGCCTGGACCATTTGTGCAAACAATATGGTTTATATTGAATACCTGCTTTCCTTCTCAGAGTCTGGGATTTGGTTAGGGGCTAAGCCAAGGATGCCTACAGTGAGCAGCCCCCAGTAAGACCCCGGGTGCTCGGTCTCTGACAAGCTTCCGTGGTACCTAAGGGTGCATGTGTTGTCACGACTCACCGGGGAAAGTGAGCAGATATGGTGTGACCCCACCGGGAGAGGACTCTTAAAAGCTTCCATCTGGTTCCCTGTGCTAATTGTATCCTTTTGCTATAATAAATCTCAGCCACAGGTGCAGCTATACACAAACCTTACCAGTCCTTCCAACAAATCACCAAACCGGGGGTGGGCTTAAGGACCTGTGACAAAGAAAGCTTCAGATTGTTTGATTTTTCAGCATCAGTTCTCTGGATTTATACAGTAAATATGTCCATCCTAAAGTTTAGTGAGTATTTTCAGAGATACAATGAAGATTCAAAAAAGACTGGAATAACCGCACCAACTTCAACAAGGTAAAATTTAAGAGAGATGAAAATAAGGTTTTAAAAAACACAAAGCATTTTCATGTAGAGAAAGAACATAAAATGAAGCAGATGTGAAAAGAGGGCTTTATTGAAAATAAAGATAACATGCTAAATGGTAAAATATAACCACCAAAGATACGTAATTTACTTCTGTGCTGAATAAACAGCAGCACGGCACACAGAGCAAGCAAAACCAATAACCCCACTTTTCCTCTGTTGCTGAGCACATCCCATACTGAACACCACATGCAGCTGTGAGCACCACTGAAGAAGGATACGTTAGAGATATTCAGGGAAAAGCTGGTGATGAGCTTCAAAACCATATTTTACCAGGAATGGTTCAAGACAAGGAGAAAACTAGAGATAAAGACAATAGTTCTACCAACATATACAGAAGGTTTTGGGTAAAACAGAATTTTAATGTTTTTCTAAATAATCATGAAGAAGTCAGAAAGACATTCATTTCAGCTGAATGTAAATAAAAATTATGCAAAACCCAAATCTTCCCTGGAGTACATTCACTCTTTTTTAAAACACAAATTCAAAGCCTACAGTGTGGGTTCTGGAAAGACAAATTCAAATACAGAGGACAGCTATATTAAATGATAGCTATATAAATAACCTTTTGACTCCTAATACATTCTTTTCCATGGCTTCCCATTTATACTCTACTATAAAGGCAGAGGGGGAAGGATTTTGAAGTAATCTTCAGTACAACCACACCCTCAAATGAATTGGGGTTAAGGTGCAAAGACCCCAAAATACAGCTAATCCCAATAACTGAGCTCCGCTGGACTCAAGAAATAAATGCCTTACTACACAGAAAGCACTTTACACTCAGCACAACAAACACTGAGCAGCAACTCTATACAAAGCACTGAGGAACCAGCGAGATCCGTGTAAAAGGCACAACGAGGAGAAACGGTGCAGACATTTAAGCATCCGCTGCTCCCTACAGGGCCTGCCAAGTGTGACTTCTCCAAGGTGGTAAAGCTGCCATAGAAACTGTACCCGTGGCTCTGCAGGCTGGGGAAACCCTGGTATCAAAACCAGGCCTGGGGTCCTCAGCCCTTAACAGCTGAAGTCTTGACTTCCTTATACACTCCAAAGACACAGGCCTCAAAAGTCTGCTTAGGAAAAGGCCCGCCCCCACGCTGAGTGGACAGTGGGGATGCTACTGTGTGACAGAAGCAGAAGAATACAATGGAAAACACATTCAAAGTCTTTCTCAAACTCCAGACACAGGTGTCCCTGAGGCACGCACGACACACCATGAAACAGGCAACACTGAAGACAGCACCAGTAATGGAAGAGGAGCATTGACGGAATTCAATGTTCTTTATTTTTCTTTTTATTGAACTTGTTGGGGCGACACTGGTTAACAAAATGATACAGGTCCGTAACACACCATTTGTACACTGTACTGTACGATCACCACCCCAAGGCCAAGTCTCCTTCTATCACCATTTGTGCCCCCATACCATTCTCTATGCTCCCCCACGTCCCCCACCTCCCAGCAATCATGAAAACAAAAATTCATAACTAAGCAGCAGCACAGAGTAAATGGTGAGCTAATAAAAGTGAGAAGATGATCTGGGCTCAAAGGCTTTTGAAATAAAGAATTAGGACACCTTGGTTTACCCACCTAGTCAATTTGGTGGAAGGAAATGCTGAGGAGACAAATACTGCAAAGAACCAAATTAACAAAGCAACCTCTCATAGGGGCTAGGAGGGGATAAAGTGAATTCAATTCCCTTAATTTACTTGATAATGCAGAGTTTCTGCCAGCAAGCTTGTGGTAAAAAAACCAGAGTTTGATCATTATTGGTGTGAAGATAAACTAGCTCATTCCTTTTAGAAAGCTGTTTCTCAATATGTATAAATAATCTTGAAATATCTCCATGTGTTTTAATTCAGTATTTTTTTCTTAAAAATTGTAAGAAAATAATACTAAATAAGGACAAAGTTTTACTTATAAAGATATTCATAAAGAATATGCAATAACATCAAAATGCTTAAGATAGAAATACCTACATTAAAAGTCTTTTACATAGAACAGTGCTAGTCTGTAGTGGAAAAATAAAAGAAAAAGAAGGGTTGTTATATCCAATTATATATGGATAATGTAATTACAGGTGATTTATTTTCCTTTTTACCCTTTTAAATTCCTAAATTTCCTCAAGGGGTAATATTTCTTCACAGGCCAGTGCTCAATCCACTGAGCTACACCAGCCAGGGCCTCAAGGGGTAATATTTCTTTAAAAATTAAAAATGAAAACAACCAATGTGAATCTTGACTGAGGATGAAAGGGGGGAAATTAGTTATGCAGAAGGGATGGAAACTGGGAGAGGCAGAACTCGGAAATAAGGGATTAGCATTCACTCATTTTTTCACAGTTGCCTGAAAACGAAAGGTACTAGTGTGAAGGGACAAACTGGGGGACACATGAAGGAGAAGCAACGTGAGCACTCAGATGATCTCTCTAAGAAATCCTTGAGATCTTTCTTCTCTTGACACCCTCCGGTCTACTGACCATTCTGAAAAAGGCAGGAAGACACAATGAATCTCTGAGATCTGTCATTTAAAGTCAAATTAATGAAAACCTGGTAATTTACCATCTTTCAATATTCGGCTCTACATGAAATTATCCTATTCAATTCTGCAGAGAAACTATATGATGAACAAATTCTTAAGCCAACTGCACGGGTTCCAATGACAGGTCTGCAGCCCCAGTGCCTCGGAACAGTGCCCAGAGCACAGAAAGCCTAGCTCACGTGCTTGCTCCCGTTCTAATGAACCAAATGATGTGTGTCTTTAATGTAAACATCAAGGTAATTTATTCATTTTTCTCACTCATATAACTAAGGAAAACTTTCACCTAAGGATTTATAAGGAGATCCTGTGTTAGCCTAATCTGAGTCCCTTTAATTTTTCTGTAACCGTATTTTTCACTGAAACGAAACTGAATTATATATTAAAGAGGTTTTATTTAAAACATCTCTACCTGGCCGGTGTGGCTCAGTGGATTGAGCACCAGCCTGCAAACCAAAGGGTCACTGGTTTGATCCCCCAGGGCACATGCAGGGTTGCCAGCCAGGTCCCCAGTAGGGGGTACACAGAGGCAACTACACACTGATGTTTCACTCCCTCTCTTTCTCCCTCCCTTCCCCTGTCTAAAAATAAATAAATAAAATGTTTTTTAATCACTAATTCACACTGCTTGAGTATTATTTTACAAACTATACATAAAACATATATAAAGCACTGTAGCCAGAAGTCAAAACCTTTTCTATCATAATACTTAAAAAAAAATCCTGCGATGACTGCAACAGCGCTGCAAATCCATGACAGAGAACATGCAGAACATAAAGTACCTCGCAAAGACATGTTTACTTTAAAAAAACTAATTACATGAATATAGTGTAGCTGATGACAATTCTTCATCATTAAGGTTGTAGCTTTTTAAATACACAGCTAACACTGTTCAATTTAGCCGATATATACCTCTTAATACATACAGCAGGTGACTGTCACATTTTTTAAAGGACAGGTAAATTTTCATTAACCTCTATAAATAAGGAATTGTTTCAAGAAATATCAAAATGAGCAGTTCTGATAACACCTCATTAAAATTTTCCATGATCTCAAAATCTCACCTTTTGCTGACAGTTAAAGTAATTTTTCCTATCATAAATTAAGAGAGAAATTTCACATGGAGTTTCTCCTGTATCAACTAAGGCGGTTTTACTCTCTACTCAGGAAAGAAGGGGCAGGACACTCTACCATCAGCCAGCCATAAATGCATATTTAAGAACTTCATCCCGGCCAAAACTGATGCTGCATGAGGCGTATGCTCAGTGGTACCTCCATCAACTGGATGACCTGGTTAAGATCACTTAAAAATCTTACCTCAGGTTTCTATTTGTAAAATGATAGTGCTTACTCACAGGAGCATTTAGAATACATCTATTTCATGTCAAGGTCATTACTCATGTTCAAAGCATTTTAAGCTTTCCCAAGTTTTAACTCACAGTGTTCTCTAATACCTTCTCAACCCTGCACTGGACCAGAGGGCAGGTGTTGGGTGTCCACTTTCCTCTGAACCGTTTGAATGTGTCCCACATTAACGTTCCAAAACTGGGGTGTCATGGATAATCACACACAAGAACATTACTTCAAATCTTCACGTTTTCTATAAAAAATGTGTATCTTTATGGCAAAAATAACTAAACACCCTAATAACTGCAAACTGAATTTCCCCCGTAAGTTCAGAATGTGGTGAAAGCATTAAACAGGCACACGCACACCTTTATTTGTCCCCACGCTACTACTGGACGCCCTGGACTTCAAAATCTACGGAAACCGCAAGACACAGCCCTCTAACGAACTGTAACAGCCTGTTCAATCACAAACGTTAAGGCGCATTTAGGAACAGAGAAAGTGGGGCTGCTACGTGGCATTAAAGACTAAAATACCAGAGGCCGTCCCCAGAGCCAGTAAGGAACACCACACTCTAACAGTGAATCTTCCAAATGCACGTTTCCACGTTCATTCCCAAAAAATATACCTGGAAACCCAGTAAACTTTTAAGATCTTGGACACGTGATAAGGTCTTTTTAAATTGCCGTGGAGCAATGAGAGTAGGGAGATAAAATTAATCTTTGGGATGCCAAGTTTTTCCTCAAAATCTATTTGAGGACAGCAGCAATTTAACTGTATACATATTTGTAATGTTTAACTTCAATACAAATTACATTTTATAATCTAACCTACGGCAAGAAGAACATTGCACAAAAACCTAGATATACATCATACAGTAGTTGCTTTCTTGCAAACAAGGAACCACGCTATACTTTGTAATTGATAACTTCAAGCAATTCTGAAAACGAAACTCTGAATCAACTTTTCTTTGACAAAATAATAAATATAAGAAAAAAACAAATATAATTTAACTTGTGAAAACATTAAAACCAGGATTTTCAGGGTATTTTTATTGGCGTCTTCACAAATTATCTTTTAATCTTCTCTACATCTATCATCTATAATATCAATTTCACCAACTTAGCATTTTATTATAAGACTCCCAAAGAGTAAATGAATACCCTGAAGAGGCTATCAGTATAAAATGTATGATCCAATAACACCTATTTTACACTTCAAACTCTACTAGCAGCAGACGCGTTTAAAACTGCACTTCACACAGAGCACACCCAGGGGCAATGGTCTGCGCCAGGCTTAACCCCAGACAAGGGCACAGCCAGCTCTCCCTACAGTCTGCACTGCATTCAAAGACATACTTCAAAACTGTAAGGAACAGGTTATATAATTTTGTGTTTGATTTTTTTTTGTAGGCCTCTCAACTAAAATAATGCCACAACTTTGAATTTACAAAGAATAACTGGACACTTTTAACTGGCATCAACCTTATTTAAACTTGCTTACATAGAAAATACAAAATAAAATCGGAGTCAGATTCCAAAAGTCAAAGATAAAAGTGATTTCTCTTGTATAAAGAGAGGGAAGTTTTAGAATTTCAGCAAATATTTCCATTCAATGAATTCTCGCATCTTGCACTATGTTTCTTGATATTTATCACCTACAAATTTCAGAACTTCAAACACTAACCCGGCCCCATTTAGTGTGGGGGAAGGTGTCAGGCATGCCCTGCATGACTAGCATCTCCCAGACACACCAGAATCCTGCTGAACTCGTCACTGTTAATCTCCTCCATTCCTCCCTACACCTTCATGGGGGATCATATACAAAAGTAGAACAAAATCACTATTAAAAGTTACAGATACGATCTCCTGAGATGGAAGGCTGAAAACAGAATCTTGTCACGATCTGTGAAATGCCGTCATCACACCAGCCAGAGCCCACTGACCCAGTGCAGGGGCCCCTCCCACTAAAGACGTGGACACAGACGCTAGGAGGCACTGTCAACGGTACAGCAAAAACCCTCAGTGGAGCCCTGGCTGGCGTAGCTCAGTGGATTGAGCACAGGCCTGTGAACCAGAGGATCGCGGTTCAATTCCCAGTCAGGGCACATGCCTGGGTTGCAGGCCAGTTCCCTGCAGGCCAACTCCCAGCAGGGGACGCGCAGAAGGCAACCATACATTGATGTCTCTCTCCCTCTCTCCTTCCCCTCTAAAGATAAATAAATAAAAAAATAAAAAAATAAAAAAAATAAAAACCCTCAGTGACTGAGAGCCGCTTCAGATGCAGCAGATAATACTTCAAACCAATTGTGTTCCAGCAAAAATAAGTCAAGAACACCTGATATCATAAGTAGGTCATCAAATTTCTCTGCAAATGTACCTAAAATAACAAATATTATAAAAGTCAGAAAATTATATAAACTATCTTCAAAGCAAAACTGTAGTAACACAAAGTTGGATATGTTACAGAATCAACAAATACTGTTTTGTGAAATGTCAAAATATTTTTAAAACAGCATCCTTTTTAATGAAATAATTTTCTCTTGCTAATTATACAAAACATAAGAGTTTTGATGTTCAGGTAGCCCAGCTGGTTAGACTGTCATCCCCATACACCAATGTTGAGGGTTTGATCCCTGGTCAGGGCATATATAGTAAGTAATAAGCCAATGAATGCATAAATAAGTGGAACAACAAAAAAAATCGATCTCTCTCTCCCTCACTCTCTTTCAAATCGATTTAAAAAATAATGCACTGTAGTTATTTCATATCATAAAACTACTCCAATGTTTGTGGAAACTGATTTAAAAATAATAATAAATAAAACTTAAAACAGAGTATTAATAAATACCTAATCACTTCACTTCTAATATTTTAAAAGACAATCACTTTTACTATTTAAAAAAGTTATGACTATTTTAAATTATAGAACAAAACTATTACTGGGTCAAGCTTTCTCTCCAAGGAACACTGAAAAGGAAAATATTTTTCCTTTCCTGGTCATTTTGTTTTCCCCAATGTCTAGGCACTTGGTTGTAGAGGATGCCACTACACATGACCTTCTTAACCTAAAAGAGCTCTTCTCAGAGAAAGGGGCAGCTGTTGAACCTACACATCAGAATGGAGCATCCCCAGTAACACAAGCTCCTGTGTCCTGCACGGCTCCAACCTGAGCACCAGGGACGCTCTGCTCGGCATGCTATAGCAGCAACTTCTCCACATCTTGCTCTCCTTTACCTGTTTATTGCACACTGGTCCCTTTTTCACATCTAATGACTGGTTCTCAGGGTGGGGAGAGACAGAGGCAGGCTCTTTAAGGCAACATCTTCATTTATGTCTACATTCACATAATAAATGATACATGTAGCACGAATCAGCTTATTCATCTTTACTTCTTCCAAGTAACTTGTATTTATAAAACACCTTAAATGCTATTTTAGTGAGGAAAACTAAAATGCAAAGACAAATGGCAAAGCATTCCTGAACA
The DNA here is from genome assembly GCF_014824575.4 of Sturnira hondurensis. Lineage (NCBI taxonomy): Eukaryota > Metazoa > Chordata > Mammalia > Chiroptera > Phyllostomidae > Sturnira > Sturnira hondurensis. The sequence goes on along the minus strand of NW_028094846.1, from coordinate 6,059,956 downwards.
ATCCTTTCCTACTATCATCAACCTGATGAAAGACAAATGTTTAATTTAAGCACATTTAATACAAAAAAAGTAAGGAAGTATGTGAATCTCGGAATCACCCCTGTTTCATCCCAACATCCACTTGCTGGATATCTTTCGGGTTAAATGATGTCTTCCTGAATAATTATTCATGGGAAATGAATTTTCAGAAATCATGGAAATTTTCTATAGTTAAAACATCTGAGTTTAAGCCAAAGAGCTTAAACAGATTTGTGGGGGAAAATGCTATTTTAGAAAACTCTAATACCCAGTGGATTAACTTTGTTGTAACACACTACAATTTTCTTACACTAAAATTGGTGAGATTCAGGTTGTGATGGCAATAAACATGGAAGCCACGAAGAAACTACAACAGCAGCTACCGTGTTCTGACCCCTCCATGTGCCGCCGTTGGGCTGAGCACACAGACAACATCGTGGCATTCATTCCTCCGACCCAGCCCAACGGGAAGGTACGAGCCTGTGGGCTCCACGGACGAGAAGACTGAGGACCTGGACCGTTCAGTATTTTACCTGCAGCCAAACAGCTTAGGAAGGCTGGCTTTCCACCCAGGTCTCCCACACAGGTAGGTTGTGAAGCCTTCCAAGGTTATGCCACTCTAGAAAGGACTGCACAGATAACGGAGCCCGCGGTGACAGACCAGAGCACTACTGTTGAGCATCATTTGTAACCAAACTGGATCATGACCGCAGAACACAATGTAATCATGAGAATAATGGCTATGCTTTCTGCTCTTGAAACATGTTCATCTAAAACGAGACAGGGTAGTTTCAAAATAAGCACTACCTTATTATAGAAACCGTATTAAAGTTCGTCCCAAGGCAGTCAGAGGGTTTACTCTACAGCCACACAGGAAACACGGCAATAAATGGAGGACCTAAGCCCAGAGCCTGCCCCGCAGAGGCCCGCTCCCCTCCCAGCCTATAATCAAGCTTCCCTTCTCCACCCTCCTGCAAGAAAACGTCTTTCAATGAAAACTTACAGAGATTTGAAAAGCGATTCAAGGAAAACAACAAAAACAAACAAAGTCACGTCAAGGGAACGCTGTGCCCCGGGTTTCAGTCCAATTACAGACTAACCGGGCACATTTGCACTTATTAAGGTTGCTGTTTTCGTCAAAGAGCTTTGTGAGATTGAGGGGAAAGATATCACAAGAAAAAAAAGAAGTGAAGCAAAAGATTTAGGTGAAAAAAGAGAAATTTTGTAGGGAGAAGGTAGACGGAGGTACAAAGGTTTGAAGGCTGTGGGGAGAAAAGCAGTACGAGGGTACAGGCTTTGGCTCCGGCCCAAATCAGGGTGACTGAAACTTTGCCGCTGACCGTACTGAGTGACCCTGGGTAAGTCACAATTCTTCAGTTTCCTCATCTCTATTATGGGAATAACAGCAGCTGTCTCAAAGGGTCATAGTGAGCATTGAATGTTACATGTAAAACTTAACACAGTGCCTGAGACATAAGTGTTGTTACTGATTATTATGAGGAAAAGCCAGACGTGGAAAATGCAGTAAATGTGGCCTCAGGCCTCCTGTCCGGGGATCTACTGTGTCTTTTCTAGCTGTGTGTGCACACTCCAGACTCACGGAGCCAGAAATCTGACTCGCACACGACACACGCCGAAGGCCCTGTTTATGACGACCAAAAGGATACACTGCTATGTCTCCTTGAACTTTGTTTCCCTTGAACTGGTCTAACCCTAAACAGCACATTTCAACTTTTCCAAGATGCCACCGGCAAACAGGGGACAAGAATTAATGTGACCAACCCAAACCACAGAAATGTGAACCAGTTTAATTTTGATCACAAACAAGTAAACTCTTGCTGCAAGTGAAGTATTTTATTAAACTGAAGCCAAGTCTGATTTTGATATATAGAATACTATTTTATTATTTATTTTAGACCTTTCTTACATGTTTAAAAATATACAGGGGCTCAGAACCACCTTAACAAAACAATGACATCTCCACTGAAGGGCCCCTGAAGTCAAACTGCAGTGTGCGGTGCGGCTGGCTTCCGTAGGCACAGTTCACCAATGCATCTCATAAAACAAGCAAATCAAAAACGCTGAGAAGAAAAATACTCAGTAGTCTGATATAAATTTCAAAATATCTGTCAGGCAGGAAAATTACGGTAAAAAGGTAAGATTTAGATGTTTCATCACTCACACCTGCTTCAGTGCTAATTCCCAGTGCCTTTTGCTACATCTAAACCCCTGACGATTATTACACGATTCTATGGAGCACACTAAAAAATAAGCTCATTTAACCTCTGAATATGAAAACAGATCATTACAAAAGAAAATACTGAAAGCTCTTACCTGTATTTCATAATTAAGTATATGATATTATATACTCAGCAGCCCTAAGAATGCAGCTTGGTCTAATATAAATAAATAACAGCTACACAAAAGTATTTTTCTCTTAAAAGAAGTTTTTGTATATTTTTTCCAATGTTGGTGACTTGAGCAACATTGATCTATAGATTGTGCTAAGAAAACTTTAGGCACAGATTACACAATATAATTTACATTTTCTTTGTTGTAAAAAATATAGTGTGTAGAAACATATATCACACAGATGGTTAGTGGACAGAACAGTAAGTTTTGTAGACCTAACACGAAAAGGTCAATATTTCACTCTTTAAAAAAAAAAAAAAAAAAGACACACCGAACAGCTTTGGAGCGATGCCTCGCTCTGGGGTGAGCGCTCTGCATCTGCATGAGCGTCCTCTGTGGACTGTCTTCGAGGCAAACAGAGCTTTACTACAGCAAAAAGGACACCACTTTGGGTACACGAAAAAACTTAAAATGAACCAGAAAAAATGTTTCCAAAAGCCATTAAAAATATACAAGACAGTATCTCAAACAGGCTACTGATTGCTTTGTTGAAAGGAATAAATTACTTAACATTATGATTGCTTTATACAGTAGATTCTTTCATTATCTAAGACACTTCTGGATTAAGGTACCAAAGGATGCAGATGAAGAAAAACACAGCAGGCTGCCCAAAGGAGGGGTGGGGAACACGATTTTACCCTGGGGAGATAAAAACACTGTTTCTTTTTGTTCGGGGCAGAAACTTTGTGCTGCAGAGAGTATAAAAACTCCAGCAAAGGGGGGGTGTGACAGGTACTAACATACAGCGCTTACTGTGCACCCTCCACGAGGACCACTTAGGAATTTCAGATCAGTGTGCTAAAGCACACTCTGATGCCAAAGATTACACTTGGCCACATATATAATATGTAGCATTTTTCTATAGAGAGCAATTGCCATAATTTCCACAAACACAGTGGGAGCGAGTGAGACAGAGACAGAATGAGAGACAAAGACAGAGGCGAGAGCTCGGTCAGACAGACACCAGGGGCTGCGCTCGCATCCAGTGGAAGATCTGAGATACTCGGTCATCCCCGGTGCTGACTTTTTCCTGTTACTGCACATTTATACTCACATGCTATAATTGTCTCATGAGATTACTCCCTATACATCCTTTTCTTTAGTTTTTTTCCTCCATAAAAAAGGGGGGAGAAACCCTCAGTCCCCTCATCTCACAGTCAACTATTCAGGCAAATATTTCTCTTCTCCAGTGGCAAGTTTCCAGGTGAATCAAGACCTCGATCCAAAACCACTGTCAGATTACACTCGATTTACCGTGCAGCTCTCTTCAAATGGAGCAGGAATTAGCCCGTTTCCTGGGCTTGGGGTCCCGTGTGTCCTGCTCCTTCAAACACATGCAAGACGTGCACATCGTCTCGGACAGCCTCCGGAGGCCCAGCTGGAAAACACTGTTGGAAAGGCTATATATTACACAGTTGCAAAAACTATTACTTATAGCCAGCCAGGTTGTTAGGAAGGACAGTGTTGGATTGTCCAAGACCCGGGAGCTTTCCAGCAGGAAGTAAATGATATAGGGGAGCCACAGCACGTAAAATACGCTGGTTATCCGAAACAGGACCATGGCGTAGCGACGGTCAGGGCTGTGTCCAGTCTCGCCAGAGGCATCCGCCTCATGGCTAGGGAACCGGGCCCTCCGGTCATGTATCTCTTTGGTGTGCTGCCGGCAAATTTTGAAAATGTGGAAGTAAGTGAAGCAGACAACAAAGGCAGCAGGAGCGTAAAGTAAACAAACAATAAAGCCAGTGAAATAGGCACTGGTGAGCCAAGAGGTGGCACACCATTCAAAAATGTCCCCATGGTAGCCAGGTTTCCCCCAGCCAAAAAAAGAAGGCAAGAAAATTAGGCAGGAGTAGATCCAGATCAAAATAATGCAAATTCTCAGTCGACAAGGGGTGACCAATTGATTGTAGGAAAGAGGCTTGGTGATGGCAAGATAGCGATCCACACTTATGCAAGCAAGACAGGCCATAGAAACACTTTTTAGAACCGAGATGATATATCCGAAAACCTGGCAGGTCAGTGACTCGTGGATACCTGTGGAGTAGTGGAGAAGCGAGAGAGTGGGAACCAAGCAACTGACTCCAACGAAAAGATCAGCATATGCCATCGTCTGGATGAAATAGCTGGTGGTGTAATGGTGTAGGAGTGGAGCGCAGTGAAAGACAAAGATGACCGTTAAATTCCCAGCAATGATCAGAAATGTCAGCAAGACAATAACCACTGTCTCAAAGATGCAGACGTCCACGGCACTGTAGTGGCCAAATCCAAGTGGGCAGGAGTGACGCTCGGACACATTCACAAGGCCACTGGTCAGGTTCAGGATCCTCCATTCAGGCCACTTGGATTCATTCATGGCTTGGGATCGAGGGGACCTCTGCAGCTTTGGCTACAGCAAGGCGGTGCCCTGCCCTGCATCTGTTCAACTCTGCACCCGAGTGTCTCGGATCAGCTTCGGGAGATGGCAGCAGCGCTTCTGTCACAGCTGAGCAGCCCCGACAGGACTCAGGTCCCTTCGCCAGCCTCTGCACAGCAGTGACACACCTCAGCTCTGAGGGGGAAGAGGAGGGGAAAGCTACAAAGGGGGTGGGAAAAGGCCACTCATTAGCTTCCTCTGGTGGTCTCGAAGAACTTTTTGCAGACACAAGGCACTACTGGAGAAAATGGATTTATTACCTTGCACTATGAAAAATTAAATTTGCAAAAAGAAAAAAATCAATTGCCAGAGGAAGAAAAGCATCTGTGGGCTGTTCGTCCTCCTCAGAAAGGCTGTTTCTTAGGGGGTCAACTGGAAAGAATGAGAAAAGAAAAAGTCTGAAATTGTCTTAGGTTTCCTGTTTCAACTAACATACAAAGTGGATTGATATTTCAGAATTTAAATAATATTTCAGATTTGGTTGGAAAGCTAACAAAAAGTTCATTGTGGCAGAATGTCTTTGGGCTCAGTTGAGGCGTGGATGCTGGTGGGTCAACTTTATGATCCATTTGTCTCTCATTTCTTTAAAAAGCTACAAACCACCACCATCATCCCCTTCCCCCAAAAGGTTAATTCCAAAAGACTCGTCTGTATTTGGGCACAAAGGAGCTGAACAAAGGTTCAGATTGCCATGCAGCTTTCATGAGAAAATAAAATACTTCCAGTACGGAAGATGCTATGAAATGGGTTAACACCTGACAAAATATGATAAACTTGTGAACTTTTCATTCTGCATGCATTTTTTAAAGCATTCAGAAGAAAACAGTTTTAGTCTGTTACAATTACTGGTGCTACCACCAACAATGTAATTTATACTTCTTCCTTTTCAAAAAGATCATTTTTGCTACTGATTTCAGCATCACTAACTTTCACTACCCGATAGGCCACCTTCCTTACAGTGAAGCAAGATCACAACATGCACAGCTCAAAGCTATGATCTACCTCGCAGCCACACCTACGTCTCACAGATTTGGGTGGATTTAGAGGACAGTGGGACAGTAACAGGAACTCTCCTGCCTTGTCCGGGCTCGTCTGGCTGGAAACGCTGCCGCTGTGCATGCCCTGGGTATCTCTAGTGGGCACCACAGCCTATGCTGCTCTCCCTTTCCTATTCTCATTAGACGATGATCACATTAAATCATCACTGCAGCCAAATCTTCTGAAAGTGGAAAATTACCTTGTTTGTCATTTTTGCAGTTATGTAGCAGCCATATGTTTTTAAAAAGCCTCTTCTACCTCTGCGTTCTATTTTGAGCAAGTGCCCAATTAACACAGGGGCCATTAGGTGGGTTGTAAATGGTCTCGTTTTAAAATACCTCTAACGCATCAAGATGAGTCTAAATCCTAGAGTCCGAAATACTGAAAGGCTGGCAGGATAGCAGCCACCCAGAAGGCTTCCAAGGTCGTTCTGGTGTAAGGTTAACATGGTCAAAGTCCCTTTTAAAGTGCAGGCATTTCGGAGAGTCGCTTGTCAGCCTTTGTTGTCATACCTCTTGAAGGAAGACCGTGAATTAAAAATACAGGCATTTCCTCAGGAACAATGCAGCGGCACGCTTCTGAAAGTTATTTTCCTGTGCATCACCAAGTCACTCGGGGAAGTCCTTCTTCTTTTAAAACAGCCACAAGATATTCCTCCTTGCACATTCCCAGTTTCACTTGTAAAAAACAGTTCTCCTGTTACAGGAATAAGGCATTGCTTCTCACCTACATTCACTCTTATCAGTTGCTAGACTGGGCTGCTTGACTCAGAAGTCCGACTCACTGTGATGCAGTTCCCAGGATGCTGTCAGATATTCTGCACAATCTCTCAGCATCACTGCCTCCACCTGAGCAGGAGCCGGCTCCTCCTCCTTGTCCTGAGCTGATGCAGAAGAACTCACCATCAGAAAGGTGACTCGGCCCTCCTGCCCAATCAACAGCACAGCCAATGGCTACTGCAGCTGAACTGTCACTAGGTAACAGTTGCCAGGCACAAGCAGGCTTACAGACTTACTCGGCAAGCTCCGATTAAGATTGACAAAAGAAGACAATGGGACTGACCGATCCTTGTAACATATTAATGGCATGTATGGACCTCTAGAGGTATTCTCCCTACAGTTTCATAAAGATAATTTCCTATGGACAGAACAGGAAAAAAAAAACCCAAACTGGGATACACCTTTAAACCCTGCAGAGAAACTACCACAAGGCACCATGACACTAACAAGTCAGCAGTAATCTAATGCTCATTGGCAGAAAAAACTTATTAATTATTAAAAATCAGCTAAGTCTTCACCAACTCGAGTGATATACCTATTTCATTTTATAAAAGTTAAATTTTGATTAACAGAAGTTAAAAATCATCTAACGATCTCTCCAATCCCTGCCACGCCCACACTGAACTGCTGAACTTCATGTATCTAACTGCACAAACAAAACACTGGAACTAGCGCCTGTACACTACAATCCGTTTGGGAAAATATTTAAGGTCAATATGACCTCAGAAGACCAGGCATCAGACATGAGCAGAGTGCGCATTTAGTCCACTTTCTATTCAAACATGGAAGAGACTCCCAGACTTAAAGAACTGTCATAGCGCACCTGGGTTGCCCATACCCAGTTCAAAGAAAACAAGTTAAGCGCATTTATTTGATAGAGGCTAAAAACATTTCCATTTATTGTGACTTACAGCAATAAACATTCACTATTTTAAGCACAATTCTTATAGGGTCAGTACTTTTCTTAAAAGTGACTTAGAACTAACTTACCAATTATTTCAGAATTTGAAAAAGTATGATAAAAAAGGAAGATAGACATTTGTTAAGCACATTCCATGTGCCAACCATTATGCTATGTAATTACATGTATTTTTTTCCCTCTATAAAAACCCAACTCTCTATGAAGGAGGTACTATCATTGTCATCTTCCAAGGGAAGACAGCGGGTACTAGGAAAGGTAAGTACAACCTGCCTACTATTACAGAGTCATGAATCTAGGATTGAAACGGGTCACAACTGTCATTTTTAACACCCTATTGATCAACCTCATCCTTCTCCCCTTTCCCTTCCACCGACAGCTGCAGGTCTGGAAATGTCGAAGGAGAGTTCTTTTGGATTTCAAGCAACAACCTGTAAAAATGGACAGCCCTATTATTTCCTTCACACTGAACTGAGTTTCAGGAAGCACACATCACTGCAAAAATCTTCAGGGATTTAGGGGAAAGAGAATGGAACTGTATTTCTCATTACCAGAAAAATTTATAAAACAATTGAGAAGAACACTCTACATATGACAATCATGTTGAGGTCTGAAATATTTAAATTGAGTACAAAAATGCTAGTGTAAATAAGGCTGCACTGAATAATGGAAGAGCATTCAAAGAAAATGAAAACACTAATCAAAGAGGTATATGCACCCCTATGTTCAACGCAGCATTATGTACCATAGCCAAGATATGGAAGCAAGCTAAGTGTCCACTGTTAGATGAATGAATAAATACTATGTGATATATATACACAATGGAAGGTTACTCAGTCATAAAAAATGAAACCCTGCCATTTGTATAACATACATAGTTTTAGAGAGTATTATGCTAAATTCAGTAAGTCAGACAGAAAAAGGCAAATATCACACTACTTCAATTTTACATGAAATCTAAAAAACAAAACAAATGAAACAGAAACAGACTTATAGGTACAGGAAACAAACTGCTCGTAACCAGAGGGGAGGGGCTGAGGGGCAGGAGAAAATGGTACAGGAGACTACGAGATACAAACTTCCAGTTACAAAGTCAGTAGGTCATGAGGAGGTAGTGGATGACACAGGAAATACAGTTGATAATACTGTCATTACTTTGTATAATGGCAGATGGTAAACAGCCTCACCATGGGAATTGTCTCTAATGCATATGTATCAATACCATGTCACTAGGATGTCTACCTGAAACTAATAAGATACTGTATGTCAACTGCTTGCCAACTTTTTTTAAAGGCTAGAAGGTCCTATTTTATAGGAAAGCATTTTGAATTTTAGGGATAACTCAAAATATTAAAACCATACAAGATTGGATTTAATTAGCATTCTTTTTTATAATAATAAATTTTCAAAATTCAAATTACCGCAGATAAATATTCATAAATATAGACAGATCCCACATTCCACACAAGGAGTCACTATATTTTGCGGTGCGTAATGCACACTTTTTTTGCCCAGATTTTGGGGGGATAAATAAGGGTGTGCATTATACACGGGTATAATGATTACATACAATGGGTATAATAAAGCTGTGTATAATGCTCACAAAAATGCAGGTGTGCATTATACTTGGAGAAAGGGTACTAAGGTTTACTACAAAGCCACTGAAAAATAAAACACTATCAATCATTAAAGCTACCTCAAACACCCAAATCTAAACAAATCATTTTTAAAGTATAAACATTACACATTTTTTAAAGTCTTGAATTACAATTTTTCTAAAATCAGGGAAATGGCAAAAAAATATCTCATTTTGGAAATGCAAATAGTAGACCACTTTTTTTACATTTACTTCCCAACAATCATTGGCAGGGATTAGAATCTAAGATTGCTGTAAATAACCCGTAATTGTACAGCTTTCAAAGATAGATGAGTATGATAATGTGAGAAGGAAAGTTCAAGGAGCAGTACCTCTGACCCACTAAGCTTCTTTCCTTCCACCAACTTCTACCAAAAAGTTTTGGTTTTGGTAGTTCTAACAAAATAATTTTCTTCTTTTTAGAGACTGACCCTTTTTACTAGCCCCTCACTTTCCTTTGTTCCCACCCTTTTTACTGATCTGATTACAATAGGAACTAATTTAAAATGTGAAGCTCTAATAACAAGAGTATTAACATCATATATCTACATAGCTCATTACATAAAGCATTCTTTGTTTATACGTTACGCATCATTCTCTTCATTTTCAAGGTCATTAGGTGTTGGATTATTGCCATTTTTAACAGTCATTACCCTTCCTCTCCTTTCAACTGATGGATGCTGGTCAGGAAATCTCTAAGAGGAATCATCATTTGGGATTTCTTCAGAATTACTTCTAATATAGCTAAAATTATATAACTTTGGGAGATAGTACATCACAGGTGTCTGGTTTTTTTCATTTATACCTTAAAGGTACCTTATATATTCTTTTATATATCTCAGTATTGCATGATAAATATCTAAGCAAGTCAAGCAACTACCCAACAGGATCTACAGAGTAAAGGAAGACGGACATTAGCCTTCAATGGTAAATAAGGTGAAGTGGGCAATGACTATCAAGGAGAACTACACAACTAATTTAATATATTAAAAAGTAAACATACAGAATAAAGTAAGAGGTTTTTAAATATATCTCTTGAGTGCACCAAAAGGTGTATGCATCCAGGATTTATCTATTTCTTCTGCTCCTCCCCCGACTGGTCAACTCTCCACTGTCACTGCCCTAAGCGAGCGGCATCGTCTCGCGTGTGGACTACTGCAGTGGCTTCCTGAACTGTCTGGAGCTCCTGCTCATTCCATTATGCACAAAACAGAAGGAATATTCTTTTCAAAATACAAACCAAACTATATCACTTCCCTCTTTAAAATACTTCATGGTTTGACACTGCCCTTAGAGATCAAGTCCTAATAGGTTGTACAATCCAGTCTCCATGTATCTATCCAATTTTATTTCTCTTCTATATTGTTCAGAGTTAGCTGGCTGGCTCTTCAGCTCCACTTGCCCCCTCCCCATGTCCCACATACGCATATATGTGCTGTGCCCTGCTGCCCAGGTTACCCGTACCTATTGCTCACTGTGCCATCACACTTCTTTGGGGAAGTGCAGATGCAATCTCCAGGTTTCTGTTCAAATGCCGCCCCCCGGGGAAAGCGTCCCTGAGTTCCTAGATTATTCCGGATCCCACACTCACCATAGCTACAATGATCTATTTCACTCAACTGAGCATTCCTACCAAGACTGCCAGTCCTGTGACAGGAGCAACATGTCTGTTCCTCATGATACACCGAGTGCCCACACTACAGAGCTGGGTATGGAATAGGAGTTGGACAAAGAAATGTTCGATACAGTTTTAATATAAATAACACAAAAATCGTTTGAAGAATCTATTTGATGACAGAAAAACATTAATAATTAGTTTTGTGAAACTCAGAATACACAAAGTTCCATGCAATCCCTTGCACGACACATGAACTCCCTAAGACAGCTCCTAGGATGTTCCTTTTATGTTCCTATAAAACATACGACCAAAATTGTAGGGGAAAACGATTACTCTTCTGATATGTTCAAGTTAAGGGCAATATTCGTCAATGCCACTACCTAAACCCAATATAATAAGAGTGTTTGGCTAATGCTTTGGAAAAAATCTTATCTAGTAAGAGATGATGATTATTTACTTATTTTAAAAACGACAAGTGCTGCAAAAGGCAGCCGCGATGCACTTTAAGTGCAGCACTACCGACGGCACTGTCGGCAGTATCGCGACAACGCGGTCTAAGTGCTCACAAAAAAATTCAAGCCTCTGAAGCAGCACATGCTTTTTAAAAATACACTGATTTAGTGGCCCCTCAAAGACAAAAAAGTTTACATTGTTAACTGCATTTTATTGTAAAGCAAGTTATTAACAGTTAAAAATATTTAACAAATTTTAAGTTAGTAGCTTTACAAATGAAAACTTCCTCAACCTGAAAAACTATGGGGAAAACTCTATGGGAAAACCTACAGCTGCTCTGGCTGGTGTAGCCCAGTGGCTTGAGCATGGGCTGTGAACCAAAGGGTCGCCAGTTCAATTCCCAGTCAGGGCACATGACTGGGTTGCGGGCCACATCCCCAGTGGGGGCCACATGAGAGGTGACCACACAATGATGTTTCTCTCCCTCTCTTTCCCCCTCCCTTCCCCTCTTTCTAGAAATAAATAAATAAAATCTTTTTAAAGAACCTCTACAGCTAACATGACATTTAATGATGAAAGACTAAGAATGGAAACAAGACAAAGATGTCTACTCTGACCACATCCATCCACGCTGTACCGGAGGCCCCAGCCTGTGTAACAGGCAAGGAAAATAGTTAAGCCGTAAGAAAAAGGAAGACATGATTACATACATAAGAAATACTTTAAAAAACTACCAGCCCTGGCTAGGTAGCTCAGTTGGTTGGAGCACTGTCACAATACACCAAGGTTGCAGGTTTGATCTCCCGTCAGGGCATATATAAGAATCAACCAATGAATGAATAAATAAGTGGAACAATAAATCAATCTCACTCTCTCAAATCAATAAATCTGCCCTGACCAGTATGGCTCAGTTGATGGGGCATCATCCTGCAAAGTGAAAGGTCGCTGGTTTGATTCCTGGCCAGGGCACATGCCTGGCTGCAGATTTGGACCCCAGGCAGGGTGCATACAAGAGGCAACTGGTCAATGTTCCTCTGTCACACTGATGTTTCTCTCCCTCTCTCTCTCCCTTCCTTCCCTTCTCTAAAAAAATTAATTAATAAATAAAATGTTTAAGTAAATAAAATCAGTAAACATATTGTTGGGTGAGGTCTTTTGAAAAAAATCCAATTTTCAAAAGCTAGTAAGCAAGTCAGAAAACTGGGAGGAAATATTAGCAAAACGGATATCTAACAAAGGACTTGTATTCCAAATGTAACTGACTCCTATAATTAGTTAACAGAATTCAAATAGCCCAATTTAAAAATGGAAAAACATTGGCACAGACATTTCACAAAGTAAGATATACAGACGACCCTTAAAAAAATGAAAAAGCGCTGAGCATCAATAGTCATCAAGAAAAGGCCAACTGCAATCACAGTGAGATACCATGACATGCCCACCGGAATGGCTAATATGCAAACACTGACTGACGCTAAATGCTGAACAGACGCAGAGCTGAAACTCTCCCCATGTAACGTACAATGGCCCAACTTTAAAACAGTTCAGGAGTTTCTTCTAACATTAGACCCATCAAGGGTACGCAATAGAAACAAAAACATATATCCATAAAAACTTGTAAAAAATGTACATAGCAGCTGCCTTTTTCATAGCAAAACACTGGCAGCAGCCACGTATCTATCAATCAGGGACTGTGTGTGTTGACTGGCAAGAGGTATAAGGAAACATTCGGGGATGATGGAATGCTTTGTATTTCAATAGCTATGGGTTACAAGCACGTGTACACGTCAAACTCATCAAAATGTAACATTTAACACTGTGCATTTCACCTACCTGTAAATTATAGCTGAAAAGAATGATAAAGCGATGACTGCACTTGCATGTTTCAAGTGCTCCACTGCTGTGTAAAACCACTATTAGGGCCTTAAATTACCTGAGTGAACTTTATTATTATTAACCTAGTTTTACCAACCCTAGTATATTGACATTTGAGAAGAAAAATACCAAAGTTCCCCAAAGCAACATCCCATCCAGAATAAGAGCTACCAAAGACCCAAACGAGCAGCTACCACTGAACAGAGTAAGTCCATCAGGCCTGTGCCTCCTGTCACACTCGGATCCGTGAGCCTGACTCAGGGCTCAGTGTCTGTACTCACACACACAACGGCCCAGACGCGAGTGGGACACTGAGGGAGAAAGGCCTTCTCACCCAACCTCAGTCCCACAGCACCCTCAGCCTGCCCTCGCGAGCGGGGATCTGGAAGAAAGAACGCTGGCCAAGAAAGCAAAATCTCTGAGAGGCTTCACTATAGTTAGTTAAGGAAAATGGAGAAAGAAAATACTAATTTACATCTATGTTTAACTCTTAGTGGAGGAAATCCTCACATAATATATAATTAAAATCTAATTGGTATAAAATAGTATGCAGACCAATAAGATAAAACCATATACAGCATGATCTTTCTTTCCATCCTCTCCAAGCTACAGTTTTGCCTGTAATAAACATTTATTAAGTTTGAAGACAAGGAAAGACTGACTTGGAGAAGAGGGTACAGGCTTTAGAACCAGCCCAATCTGGGTGGGCATGTTGGCCGCGGTACTTGTTACCTACAAGGCCTCAGTATGTCATCCTCTCCATGTGCAAAACGATATGACAACACCTTTTACATCTGGTTGTTTAATCAAAAATCAAAAATTAACTCCGAAAAGCACAAAGCAGATGTTCATTTAAAGCTCACTGATAATAAGATAAACATATTCTTTACCACCAACTGGCTTTTTGTTTAATTATTTCTCCTTAGGAAACTACACCCACAATTAACCTTTTGAGATTAGGAAATTAATCAATTTTGTTGAGTGGCCAACTCCCTTAACATTCCTTTCAAAAGTACATTTTTTTAAAGATTTTATTTATTCATTTTTACAGAGAGGGGAAGGGAGGGAGAGAGGGAGAGAAACACCAACGTGTGATTGCCTCTCACACACCCCCAACTGGGGATCTGGTCCACAACCCAGGCATGTGCCCCGACTGAGAATTGCACCAGCAACCATTCGGTCCCCAGGTTGGTACTCAATCCACTGAGCCACACCAGCCAGGGCTAAAAAGTCCATTCTTAAGAGAAATGCATTGTCTGAACCTGATTACGTATCTTGGGAAATTTCTGATAGCAACACAGTAATATAAAAATTACTAAACCTGACTCCATGAACACCCCAGTTACATGGATCCTGCAATTCCCAAATAATTGAGATTTTCTCTTTTTAAATTTTAAAAATGTTGTTTCATTCTATCAAATTTTACATTTAAATCTTTATAAGAGGCATCATCCACTCCTCCACCTTCTTACACTAAGAATGCTGAACGGAATTCACTGTTAGCCTGGCAGCCTGGGCTCATCTCTATTAGCATCAACCAGAACACTGTCTTCCGATACAATCGTACCTTTGCAGCTGCTGGATTCAAAATAACATGTATTGAGAGAGACTTATTTAATTTCCACAAATAACTGGGCATTTAGAAAAGAATATATAGCTCCCTATATTTTCTGGCTCTACTTGCATACAACAAATATACAGTACCACTCCTCCTCCTCCTCCTAATTTGCTACCTTTAATTTTCTAGAGGCTTAAATATCAGAAACTATACTTGAAAAGAATTTTTCTCAAAAAGGAAGTAGTAGAACTGCTCTATTTACTAAAGTGCCCCTAGCACAGGCCTGGGCTGTCAGCGACTCCGGATGAGGGAGGCAGTGATTTTCCCAGCGTGGCAATACACACAGTAAAGAGACTTAACAACACACAGGAAAACCAATTTCAAGTTTTCTGGTATCTTCCATGGGAGAGCTATTGGTCAATCATGTTCTTCTTTTTCTTTATGAAATAATGAATCCGGAAATTAAACTGTTTAAGAAGGTTTTTATATCAATGAAATCCCATCAAATGTTACCTCATAGAAAGGGTTAAATACAACCATCTCTTTTTAACTTTTATACAGTAAAAACATGGAGGAAAATGCTGAACCTTAAACTATCTCCTGCAAAAGCCTGTTAAAATTGTATGAAAACAGAAGAGCACAATTACAATTTAAATAATGGTTCACATTATAGGCAAGAAATGTTTGCTTAAATTCACTTTTAATTGAAAGAGATTTACACTTATTTAAAAATTGCTATTTTTTAAAGATATCTTATTGTTATGGCAACTGAAGTGCTAAAAATAATAAAGAAATATCAAAGTTGTTATAGCAACTGGAATTTTAAAAAGCCATGAAGTGTAAAGTAATCAAACCTTTACTTGGCTTGAAATGCAACATCTATGACTCAGTTTTCAAAAAGAAATTTGGAATTCTCTTGCTCTTGTCTTTACAAGTTGTCTCTGGAGTCCATCCAAATTTAAAAACAAGAAACAAAACTTCAGGATAACAGTTGAAGTATTTTTTATATTCCTTATATCCCGTCATCATTCTACACATATTCAACAATGTGGCTTTGATAACTACACAAGTTACCAAACTCCATGAGTAGCAGAAAATGTTGATTACTCAGTAAACGCACACCAAACTGAACTCAATTATTCAGAATTTTGCAAAAAAAAATTTTTTGGTCTTCTAATTTGCTTTTTACTGCCAACCTCCACCACTCTGCTCTAAAATACACTGAAGGTGAAAAAGATCGAACCGCTGTCAACATGCATTGCCCAGATTCCTCCAATTAGAGTTAAATTAAATTAAAATGTTACTGAAGGCTTCTTGCATGACAGGTACTGTGAGAGGTTCTAGAACCTCTCCCCATACAGGTCACAGGCGAGTAGCATCACTGAGCAGTGAAGTTCAAGGCCAGGATACAACAAGACCAGCAGGAGAGAACGCACGAAGGCCCTATGAGCAGTGGCAGGGTCTTTAAAGGCTTTATGTCATAGTGTCTTAAATCATTTTCCCAGACACAGCCAGATTAAGAAATTATCTGTTAGAGTTACGTGCTTTGCATTAGAAAATCAGTTTACATTTTCCTTTCATATTTTTGTTTGTTCCTTTCTAATAACTAGTGACCAAGATTTGCGTGACAAATGTAACAAGTGGTGCAAACATGGCACATCAGTATTTATGAAGAGAATTGGCTGGGAATAGACAGACCCCTACTACGTCTCTCCATACCCTTCTGCTTTACGTGCATTCTGTATCCTCCTCCTTTTAGTACTTTCCCCCCCAAAACCACTGGCTTACTTTTAAGCCAGCAGTGGCTTATCCTGTGAGCTAGTACAGACACCTTGAGAAGCTCAGACTGGGCCCAGGGAGAGAGAGCCAGCATGTGTCTCCCTTAGGCCCAGGCCGGGAGAGCACAGCCGCTGGTTCCTGGAGCCTGCTGCAGTGGAGTCTGACAACTCCGGAGAAAGACAAGGCTTTCAACACAGCAGGCTCCTCCCTTGGCTACCTTACCTGTAAAGAAGCCAAGCAATGGCAGCTACCATGGGGCACCTGAGCCCCATACCACTCTACTGTCTGTTGTTAAAATAAACACCTTTTATTGTCCTTTACAAAAAGGAACAGAAGCACTAAAAAATATCAGACTGTACCTCCAAATTAGAAGAAAATTGTTCAATAGTTAATTTGAGCCTTTTTTTCAATTTTTTATTTAATTATTTTTCAAGTACAGTTTTCTGTCTATTACTCCCATCCCATCCCACCCCCCATGCTCCCCCCTCCCTCCCATTTCCACCCTTCTCAGTTGTTGTCCATGTATCCTTTATATATGTTCCTCTAAATCCCTCCCCTATTTCCCCTGAAATTCCCTCCCCTCTCCCCTCTACACTGTTAAAAATAATGCCACTGACAGGCTGACAGTGAGCATTAGTTTTAACAGTGTAGTACTTTATATTCATGTGGTGCCTGTATGATTAATTTTGTAAGATCTGTTGAATTTCAAGTCCTGGCTGGTGTAGCTCAGTGGATTGAGCGCGGGCCTGTGAACCAAAGGATCGCAGTTCGATTCCCAGTCAGGGCACATGCCTGGGTTGCAGGCCAGTTCCCAGCAGGGGACTCACGAGAGGCAACCATACATTGATATTTCTCTCCTTCCCTTCCCCCTCTAAAAGATAAATAAAAAATCATTAAAAAAAGATCTGATGGATTTCTACTTGTGTATGCCATATATACAATATATAGTGCTTATGTTTATATATACATTATATATTTCATAATTATTCTCAAACCAGAGTCCATGGGATCTTTGAGAATATATCTTTAGTGGCCTGTGACAGATACTCTATAACACTTGGTAATTTTCACTTCATTTCTGCAACAATCTAAAAGCTTTACTAGAAGGATATTCTCATCATCTGACTGCCAGCTCACTGTTCTGCAATGTGGGTGCCAACATTTGCTGAAACATTTACCGCTGTGTTGGAGCCAAGCAGTTCTGAATGTTTCAGGCTAAGAAAACAGAACATAAAGGCATTTAATATGTAAATGGTGCAGCAAGTGAAGGTCACGTGACCTAACACCACACCATACAAGTAAGTTTTCCAGTGGGCTGGAAGAGTGTGCTGGGAACCTGAGTCATCTGCAGGCACAGCCCCAAAGCATGCCAAGCTCAAGGACATCTACATCAGAGCTGTCGGGATCACATTCAGGCTGTCAGAGGCAAATTTAATTTCCAGAAAATAAACTCATCTGTAATATTAAACTAATACAGAAAATGTACACTTTTACTGCTTGTATAGCTTGCTTCTATTAGATTATTTATGGTCATGAGAGCTACAACTATGAAGAGTTGATATTTGACTTTGCTTTGCTGCATGTTTAGGTAACATTGAAATCATATTTATAGTCAACACTGGCAGAAAGGGATCGTTGAGGACTTTTTTATCCTCATGAAATGGGGAGGCATATTGTTCAAAGTTTAAATCTCAGACACATAAAGTAGCTGATATTCAAAAGATGTCTTTTAATAATGATGACTAAGAGCTACGACAATAAAAGCCAAAAGAATGCAAAGCTACAGAAAACTATTTGACTAGGTTGGTAAGAAAGCCAGTAAGTGAAAGACAAATACCGTGTGATCTCACCTATAAGAGGAATCTAATGGCCCTGGCTGGTGTAGCTCAGTGGATTGAGCACAGGCCTGCGAACCAGAGGATCTTGGTTCGATTCCCAGTCAGGGCACATGCCTGGGTTGCAGGCCGGTTCCCTGCAGGCCAACTCCCAGCAGGGGACACACGAAAGGCAGCCATACACTGATGTTTCTCTCCCTCTCTCCTTCCCCTCTAAAGATAAATAAATAAAGAATGCTTAAAAAAAGAGGAATCTAATGAACAAAATAAACTAATGAATAAAGCAGAACCACAGGCATGGAAACATGAAACAGCCTGGCGGTGATCAGAAGACTGGTGGGAGGGGGACAGCAGTGGAAAGAAGGTAAAGGGACTAGACAAACAACATGCATGAATGACCCATGGGCATGGACAACAGTGTGGGGACTGACCGTGGGGGTCGGGGGTAGGATGGATGGAGAAGGGCAAAGGGGGGGAAATCAGGACAATGGTAATAGGATAACAACAAAGAATTTAAATAAATTTAAAGAAAGAAACTAACATTTGATTGTACAGTGCTCACAGGCTTATGGAAATATTCAATTATAAGTCATATGAACATATGGAAAAAGTTATAAGAGACGGTACAATTATAAGATTCTCATTTAAACATACATTTGGTTTTACATGAAAGCACAAAGAAGCGCCCTGATTACTGCCCCCTCTTCCACAAACTTCCCTGCCCGCCACGTGCACCCCCCACACTGCGCTGCGGCTCTAGCCCTAGGCAAGGGCCCCGCGTATCTTCCCATGGATCCCGGAGCCTAACACCCAGCGCTCCAATCACACTGGTTCCCTTCGTGTTCCCTGGGAGGATGACATTCCTACTGACCCGGCGCTTTTGTCCCGAAGATCTCCTGATGCTCCATAAGCAGACATTACTGACTGCACAGGATCACACCGAGGCGTGACGGCAGAGGACACGTCCACAGAAAGGCACAAAGGAAGCTTTCTAACCCTCAGCCCAGGGTGTGTTACCCGCGAGACCACTGAGCACCTGCTGCAGCCTAAACCAATTTCTTCAGCAATTTCTTCACCAACCAACAGAGGTGAGTATATCCAACCACCTTCTTCACTACGTTATGAACTCCTCTTATAATATTTGCTAAATTAATCAAATTTACTGATTTGTGTTCTTCCCCTGCTGAAAATCAACGCAAAAGATTATTTTATAAATCCGGAGGCTAATCTAGAATAAACAGCAGGATTCTCTTAAAACATCAGAAATTGGGGTTACTAAACTCATGACCAGAACAGAAAGCTTTTAAAAAGAAAGCTAAAAACATTAAACTTTCTCATCACCTTTTGGTCATGTTATGGGGGAATGAAGAAAATGAGAAATCAAGCGACTGACCTACATCCGCCAGGACCACTCCGTTTCTCACCAGGCAGTTTCAGGGCTGAGTGGCTGGAGTGATTAGATAGCGTGGGGAACGGCTCCCAACACGGAACCTTTGACAGAAATCACTTCTAAGAGACAGAAACTGAGAAAGGAAAGAATAAACCTATTATGCTGTTTTTGAGACATGCCTGAAAGAGGGATAAACGTTGCTAAACTGGCAGAAGCCTACCAAGAACCTGTCTCTATTAAGAAGGATTTGGGATCGAAGAAGAAAATGTGTGTGAAAACCGAGAAGACTGAAGGAGGAACCAGAAACCCACTGGGCACTTTCTGGCCCTATCAAACAGCACCATGCAGCAACGTTTGCACTGGGGATAGGGCTTGAAATGCATGTTCACGTACACGCATGTACATACATTCACAGAGACAGGATGCCCTTGCTACTCTAATTTGGGCACCTCCACAGTGCCCGCTTCAACCCAGCAACAACATCCCGCATGTCTTCAGTGGTAACCACCGCACAGGCTAAAGTGGGGTCACTGCAGGTCACAGATGCTACTGCCCTCCGCTTTCCCTGTTCACTCTTACCCATCCCGACTTTCAGGAGCCGAAACAACCTGGTACATAAGCAGAAAGATGATTTATAGAAATACAGGTATTTCAAAAAATTGAAGGTTTTTGGAAAAACTATAATTTTGTTCAAAGAAAAATATTCTTTGGGTTCAAAGCAGATCCTGATAGGATCCAAATGTGCCAGTAAGACGCCAGCATTAATCAAGTATTTAAAACTCAGAGGACTAACACCAAGTAGTCCGTAACCAACATTTAGCTATGAAAAAAAGGTGTTCACAAAATTTTATTCAATGCCCAATATTCTGAAGTTGCTTATAAGATAATGAAATAAATCAACTTCTGATTCTTTTGTTTCTTTTACCATATATGAAGTATTTCCAGAGCTATGCTTTGGAATAATATTGAATCCTTGGAGTGTTAAGAATCCAGCCTTTCGGCAGCCCTCACAGAAAGAATGCATGCACAAGATGCATTTGTGATTGAAAAGTTTTAGAAAATTTGAGAAAATATTTATCCAATATCCCTGGTAAGTCTTCATAGTTGTGAATTTGATAACCCTAGCCATTTAAATGCTTACATATGCAAATATTACCTGGGTACCGAAAGCTGCAAAAGTGGGAGGAATTCTCCTATAGGAATAAGTTGGAATGACATTTTCCTTAATAACTCCTTTTTATAAATGTACCGCCCAAGCTGAATGTCATTATGGGACTATTTATAATTTAGAGATTTCTGTCAAGATGATGTTATGCCCTGACATGGCACTGAGTAGGCTGGGAACAGCTGTATGCCCCAAGGGAAATAAAAGTCTTGGTGCTGTTCACAAGTGAAGGTATTAAAGCTGGAAGTATCTCTTACAGGACTTCACGGGGACGATGATGGCTGACTGAGTACAACCTGCCATAAAACCATACCGCTCGGACCACACCAATTACAGTAACAAATGTTCCTCTACCAGTGAAGTTCTCCTTCTAAGTACATGAAACAGTTACAAATTTAACTCTAATCCCTTGAGCTTCCTAATCAAGTAGATGTATAGCGCTATTACAATTAAAGTTTTTGTGCACAAAAGGAATGTTAAAAACGTTTTGGGAAATTTCAGACAAATAATGTACCCAATATCCCTGGGATACTATATTTGTAAATTTTAACTTTGCATAACAGGGATTAACCAACATAAACATTTTCAAGAGAAAAATGTCAATTATTAGCTAACATGATGACATGCCATTAATAAAAGACAGTGGAGGAAGGATAATCAGACTAAGATGTTTGGTTTTGCTTTGTTTTGTTTTCTTCTGTTTTACTTATTCAATTTTTAAAATCCATTAGAATAAAAAATATTAGGTTAGTCTAAATTGGTCCTTACATTTGAGGGAATTTTCATAAGAACCCAAGTTTGTGAAGAATTCTACATATAATCGTTGCAAATACTCTTCGTGTCTCGGGCAAACACTGCTGGGAATGGGAGGAGGAAGTTCTAGTTCACTTATCCCCCGGCTGACCAGGAGGAAGTCATCTGACTTCTTCCCGCCCCCAATGCCTGATGCAGCTCATTATCAAAGAGGATGCTCACCATCGGAAGCGTGTGATAGCAACTCAAAATGCTTTTCTGAAGCTCTTGAGAGCCCTGAAATTTTTATATTCACAAGGGTGCTAGTTAACAATATTATAAATTTGGGCTGGGACACAAAAAGTGTGGGCGTAAAAGTCAATGATGAACAGCAACATACCACAGTGTCTGCTGCTTGGGTCAAATCCTATCCACAGCAAACGCCGCAGCAAATTCCAACGGAAAACACTCGGCGCGACGAAAAGGTCCCCAACATTGCTGATGACCCACACACCTCAAATAACACTCAGTCTTCTGTGCCAAGTGAAACAGAATTAAAAAACAGTAGGAAGTTCTCTAGTATTTGCTTGTCCTTAGCAACAAAGACAATTTAACCATTCTGTTCTCAATGTTAAATGTTAACCCTATTGTTGGCTTATTTTCATTCCACAAAAACCTGCATTCCAATCATACACCACAAATTTTAACAATAATAATGCCAATAAAACATTAATCGTGGCCACAAATGAAACAAAGATGTGCTGTAAATGATGCTATATACAGATCAATAAAATCCATTCAAGCCTGGAATTTTTTCCTGTTTTTTTTCATTTCAGAGTAACAATAAGAGACTTAGGAAAGAGTGTGATTTCAAGATTACTGTGTTGAATGTCGAATGAACCACTCAATGCCTTTTTCCAGGCCTTGGTGTACCTTTCTGTTTCCTATGAAGAAAACAAAAAGCAAACTGCTGCACGATTTTGATTTAAAATATGGTAATTATTTATTTAAAATATGGTTGAGGACACATGGCTGGCATGCCTTAAACTCTGAAAAGTATGTAAGAAAACATTTCTAACAGTCAATATAGTATATTTCTACTATTATCCAAAAGCACTGAATACCTAAAGAAACACAGAAATGATACGGACTTGAGAGGAGAAACGAAGTTTAAATCTGCATTTGACATGTTTTAAATGGCAGACTGAGCACCGATCCGAAGTCTAACTAGGAGCAGGTGCCCGTGCTTCTCCAACAGGCATGAGGTACAGGGCGGTTCTGTTTCCACAGCACAGGACAGAGCGCGGTGCGGTCTAGTGTTCTAAGCCAACACCGTGAAACAGAGCAATTTTACAGCCTCTCCTTGGTAGTGGGTCAGAAAAAGAAAAGATATATCCTATATCCCACACAGGTTGTGAAACGTGGTCACACATTTTCCTTCATCATCTAGTTTACTACGCTTTCCTTCTGAAAGTTTTAGTTTTGGTCAAATACATTTTTTTATAAACTAAAGTGACTTCTTTTGACATAAGGTGCTTACTGCTCAGATCATTTGCCTTTGGCCTACATATCCCCAAATAAATATTTTTTTCTGTTTCTGAAAAGAAAGTTCCAAACAGAAGTCATATATAAATCAAAAGTAAAATGAACACTCGGTCTACCTTCCATACTTAAATTACCTGCAGACATTGTTCCAAAATTAGATTTGCGGGCTTGGCAGAAGATAGAACAAAACATTTACAGAGCAGTGCACTGTACTAGAAGGGAGGGATCTTCCAAAAGTTTCCAAAAAGATTATGTTAAAAATTATTAACTGTAAACACAGGGTCTGCAAAAGTAATCCCTGCTTGAGTATGGTTGGTAGAGTGATAACTTGAGAATAATAACTTACAGTTTTAATTTGAACACTTCCCTAAAATGCCTTATGGGGTGCTTAAGTGTGATATTATTATGTTACACAATTACATGCTAGTGATTTTGTAATAAAAAGGGGCATTATTTGTGCCACACCCTGTATTTGTGATGTACTTTTATCCCAAACCACATTGCCTGGCATTTAAATAGCCCCTTCAGCCCAGAAGTCTTCTAAATTTTTTATCAGTTTATTGATAACTCAAAGTACAGGCGCATGGCACTCTGCAAACACGCGCTTCATTCTGAGACGGAGAAAAAGCAGTTTTACTCACAGTACATTTTCCAGAAGAGAATAAAGGAAAAAATTCAAAAGCCATCAAGACTTATTACCAAGAAAATACATTTACATTCACTGTGTGTTGACTCGATAGTGTTAAATGCTTCCTACGATGTCAGAGGCAGTCTAAGGACACCGAGGGGCGGTAAGCGCATACGGTACATCATCAGAGTCACGCAGCAGCCGCAGCAGAAGAGAATGCAGTACAGAGTGCGGGGTGACACCTGGGGTGGAGGGTGGTGGCAGAAACCGAGCGGAAAAGAAAGAGAACTCACAGACGTGGACAACAGTATGGTGACTGCGGGGCGGGGCGGACAGAGGTGGGTGGAGGTGGAGGAGGGTGTGAGGGGGACAGATGGTAACGGAAAAATACAATAAGAATATTTATAAAGGAATGAACACAGAACCTAGTACTGGAGCTCTAGGCTGCAGCTGCAGATCGCATCATTATCACGTGTTTACTCCACACAAGTAAGTGCTACCTTTGGATTTCCCATCTGAAAAAACTAATATACTAATTGTCTTGTTTATCGCAGACAGTTAGTTGGAACATTAAATTAGACAATGTTCATGAAATATTTTGTGGAAAAAAGGGTAAAGTATGCTAAGTGTCACTATTTTTATCACTAATACTTTAAAATATCTTTTTTTCCTTTTTATTGAATTCAATGGGGTGACACTGGTTAAAAATATCTTAAAGCAGATTTTAATAGATGAAGAACAGATGCCTGACTGGTATCAGACTATTTCACGTAACTTGCTGTGGGCCTCTCTTTCCACATCAATACAGGGGGTACAGTCATTATTATTGGACTCAGTATTATAGGAACCTTTCATAGGATAAAATTAGAAAGTATATAGAAAAAACCTTACAAACTGTGAGTGCTATTTCTTGGACTGTTTGTATCCCACCCAAATTCATGTTGGTATTCTAACCCTCAAGGCAATAGTACTAGCAAGTGGGACTTTGGAGAGGTGATTGCTGCCCTTATAAATCATCTAAGAAAGCTTCTTCTACCATGTGAAGACAAAGCAAGAAGGCACGTCTACGGCCCAGGAAGGGGCCCTCACACGACACTGAACCTGCCATCGTGGACGTCCCAGCCTCCAGAATGGTGGAAAGTAAGTCTGATGTTCATGTGCCACCTACATTATGGTATTTTGTCATAGTAGGCCAAATGGACTAAGACAGCTATAAAATATTAATTACTATTCTTATCATAATAAACTTTATTTTCTATTTTTAAAACTTTTTAAAGTTTTGAGTTTGAGTAAACTGTTTACACAGTTTATAGTTTGAGTAAAATCTAAGTTAATCGTGTGCTAAAACAAAATATCAACACTCAGAAAGTTCACAATTTCCAGGAGAGAATTCCAAAATTATTTGACAAAAAAATACATGGAAACTGTAATACACTGCAAAGGGAAAGACAATTAACAGAAACCAACCTTACGATTATCTAAATGCTGAAATTATCAGACAAGAACATTTAAGCAGCTATTGTAACTATGCTCATTGATGTTAAGGAAATTATACTTGCAATAAATAAAAGAAGAAAAAAATCAGGAAATGAACTGACAATATAAAGTACATCCAAAGAAATTCTAGGATATAAACATACAATAAAAATTCACTGAAAAGACTTGTAAGAGAAATGAAAAAAGAAAGGGTAAGTGAACTTGAAGGCAGATCAAGAAAAATTAACCTATCTTTGGAAGAAAGAAAAACAGTTTACCAAAAAACAAACAAAAAAAAGCCTCAGGGATCAGTATCTGCAGTTAGGATGCCAGCAGTAGAGATAATTGGGGAGTAAGAGATATTTGAAGAAATAATGCCCCAAGTCTTTCCAAATTTGGTGAAACATCTGCCTTCAAGTTCACTTACCCTTTCTTTTAGCTTAAACTTCAGTCTGCCCTGAAAGGGTCCCTAGAAATATGTTCACATCATTATATATTTTTGTAAAATTTGCCAGCGAAACATTATTTTCCTTAAAGAGCTCTCCCTACTCAAAATTATATATGTGTCAGGACCAAGTAAACCTAAATCTATATTGGATATTTACACGAACTAAGTAGCATAAAATGGATGGATGAAAGGCATATTAGAAATGAAAACTGCAAGCAAGTATATGAATCCTCTTGAGCATTCAGAATACCACTAAACATCTCTTGAATGATGAATGTCATTTAAAAAGCACTCCCACAAATTAAATTAGCAACATTCAAACTAATGTTCTCTAAATTCACAATCTCAATATATAGTATGTTCAAGATCTTCTAACTCTGCCTATGTCAGTGACTAAATATATCATGAACACTATTCCAACTCATTTTCTTCCTGGGAGTGATTTCTGCAAGGGAAGAGCAACCAAGAGGCTCTCTGGGTCAACGCAGTGAATGACGTCACCTTGTTTTCACAGCAGAGGAACTGGTCAGGTTTTCTACAGAACTGTTTGTCACAATATCTTTCTGGCTTCTTTGCCCTTTCCAAAAAGAAAAAAATAGCCCTCCAATAAGCTTAACCCCTGTGTGAAGCTGTAAAAAGCAATTGCTCCAAATTCACAAGACTATGTTTGTCCTGGTTAAGCATTCCATGAAGTTTGTAAATATTAGATTGTGTGGTACCTACTCTCTCCAGGACAGAATATTTTAAAGTAATATGGTTTGCTAAGTAAAGGATTTCTCTCAATTTAACCCAGCAGAAGGAAGGTGACCAGGACTTACGTTCCTTGAATTTGAAATGTGGTAGATTGATAGTATGAGAATGAGATTAACAGAAGTAAAATTTAATTCTTATTCTCTGGGCTCAAATGGAAAATCTAAGAGGCACCAAACATTCTGAGAATTAAAGAAGAGGCTTCACTCAAAAACGAAAGCAGCTAAAACGCAGGCGGGAAAAGTTGTTCAGAAAAATCATCTTTTTCTCTGATTCTCTGACTTTCCTTCTTTCTTTTCCATCAAGTAAAAGCCAAATGTCAGAAGATTCAGATGTTATATAAAACATAAATTAAGAAGAAAACCTTAACCCTTACAGAGCAACTGTGTTTTACCCTTTTTATTTTATACTGGTTAGCTTTTTATATTGGTTATCATTTTATATTTATTTTTATATAATCCTTTGATAAGAAACTATTTTAATTTTTAAACTATATTGCCTTATCTGTCCATCTTTTCATAGCAATAATAATGTTTGGTTATGAACTCTGTATTACAATGAAGACCATTCATGATGATAATTTTATAGTAAATAGTAAAACATACTGTGACTTTTTAGTAAATGTATCTTTCTTAACTAATATAATTTAGCCAGAAATGATTACATGCATTTACTGAGCTAATAATCATTTTAAAATATTTCAGAAACATTTTAGAGTTTAAGGGCTAAGACCTAGAGCCTTGCTACTCAAATTGTGATTTGTTGACTAGCAGCAATGAGAACTAGTTATAGCAATGAGAATCGCAAGCTTCATCCAGATGTACCAAATCCAAACCTGTATTTAATAGAATTCACACCTGCACATTAAATTTTGAGGTCTGTCCTAGATAATGTTCTTGACAAAAAGGGCAACAGTGACATGAAAACTGAATGTAAACAAAGCGGGAACAGACCCTCCAGACCCAAGTCAGAGCTTGCTCTCACGTCCGAATCAAGGCGCCTGCAGCAGGTACAGAACTGGTCCCCTAGCCCGGGTGCTAAGTGGACTCCACATAGCATCACAGTGACATAAGGTTGGCATTTAGTTTTACTGCCATATTTTTCAGGGACTCAGCAATCTTTAAAGACTCTTTGGACAGCCTCTGAAGCATCATGGAGTCCCTGGAAAATCCTTAAAATCACCGTGATCAGATCCGGGTTTCTCACCCCATGGCTGCGGGCATCCTTAGAGAACATCTGTCTCTCCACAGTAAAAAGACACAGTCACGGCTTAACTGGAACCATTCTCTCCGAGTATCCGTATGCCCCCCCACAGGCGCTGCCGTGCCTCAGCACTCGAAGGGCCACCTCTGGAAAGCCAGCAGGCTGTCCTTTGGTGTTCCACCTCCAGAGGTACTACTGTCTTCTGAAAACTCTGGTAAGCCTGCAGCTTTATTACATTGCAAAGGAGAAGTATTCTCCAACCTTGTGGCCCAAGCAATGTTCAATAGGAAACATTAAAAAGAGAGTGAGAAATCATAGATAAGTAAGAAGTAACTTGAGTTTCTATTGCCAGTTCTGACACACACTTTACACTTGACCTTGATGTGAGGATTTACACTTCTGCATTCACTGTAAAACTAGTATTTGAAATCAGTCTAATCCCTAGATAAGTCACAAAGATAAACTAATGCATGTTTCTAAATCAGTGTATTAAATAAACTCATATGACAATACTGCAAGTACACATGACTGAGTTGTGCATGCTGACACATGCCCGAAGTTCAACGGAAACCCTCAACAACAACAAGCCCAGAGCCACGCACCCTGAATAAAAACGAGAGCCGCTGGCTCTAGCACTGCTCTTGTTCGAGGTTCTGTCTTGCTCTCACCACGTGCATCACACATAATATAAACCCCCATATAAAGTGGCACTTGGGCTCCGTAACTTTTCCTTCCTTTCTTGAAAGAAACTGGGAGTCTAACAGAAATGCATCTGCCCTTAAAAAGCAATTACTCCAAATTCACAAGACTATGTTTGCCCTGGTTAAGCATTCCCTGAAGTTTGTAACTACTAGATTGTGTGGTACCAGCAACTGCTTGTACAAAATTTACCTTCTTGAGCTATAACCAGTTTGAAGTAATAGCACAGGAAAAACCGATCCCAAAGGGCTGATTGAAACCAGCTTCACAGAATTACACTCAGCGTTCACTGCGCACCATGGGTGGGAAGGATACAGAGAAGGGTACGAATAAGTTGCAATTCTAGTCCTTACTGAGGGCGGCTTCCCAGTTCTGAATTTGTCCAACTACTTACCGGTTTTAGAAACCAATAAAATTCTGTGTGTATATGAAGACAAGTATCAAAAGTTAGAAAGTAAAATTAACAAAAGTAACATTAAGAACAATTATAAAGTACTCAGCAGTAGTTGTTAATAATCAAATACCATTTGGGAAATTAAGAAATATCTGATATGCTGAATATAATAATCATTATAAAAATACGAAGAACCCTGGGAAATAATAAGACATAAAGCATATATAATGCACACACTCTTGTGAAATTAAAATACTCTCCTATACACTAATTCTCAAAAAAGACTTTAGTCAAGCCACATAATCTATTAACCTAACAGTATGACTTAAATAAATTTACTTACAGTTTTTAGAAATTTCTGTTCAGTGTGGTCCCACATGACACATACATGTGTGTTCATATTTATTTATCTACACACACACCCAAGATTATAATTATGTAGCATGGTTTTTTTCAGGATTAAAAAAATGGTTAAGATTATAAGCTAAAAAGCCTTGCAGATCAACCAAAACATTCTAACTCCAAAATTACTCCTATTGTGTAAACTTATACCTGAAAAGAACTGCATTAAATATCAAAGTTCATCACTACAAGTCAAGTCTGCTAGAAATCCCTAAGTCACCCCCTTCAACTGGGACAGAGCAGTTAAAGAATGTGCTGGCAGCTAGACAGCAAGGAGCTAAGCCCAGTCTGGCAGCTGAGGAGCAGTTTCCTCTTTAATTGAAGTCGTTTCCTGATTAATGAGTCTCAGGACACTTGATGCAACACTCCGCAGTGCCCTGGGGACAGGAGCGTTCTCCTCCGGGCACTGTCTCAGCTCTTTCTGAGGATGGAGCTCAATCGATTTTCTGTTCCAGTGGGGGAAGCCTTTCCACAGAAGTGGGCTGAAAACCACAGCGTGGTATCATTACCATCGACCCTGACATGCAAGAGTGTATTTAAATTATCTAGGGGAATGCCTTCAATCCTTAATTTAAGGTTCTGCTACAGTTTTTCACTCAGAAAATCTTGATTTTGAATAATCCGCAATAAAGATCAATATTCCTGTGGACCGCACAATCAGCTCTGAAAGGCTAAGACAGAAATTTTGGAAACATAGCCAAATCATACCCATACTTGAGCTTTGAAACTCTTCAAAGTAAACCCCCAAGGCCCCTGGAAACTAAAGTAAGAAAGCCCCAGATACTCTGACTAAGTCATCTCTGTGACGAGATGGAACCTTACCTGGAACACCTAAGTACCAAGGAGATGGCTAGGCAGAACAATGAAGATAAGCTTTCAATTAAAAATTGCCATCATACTTTTCAAAAAAGAACTCGAATTAAAGAATTACATGGAATTGCTCCTTTTCACAGAATTTTTGCTGGTATCACGGTAAAAGTCATCTATTAAAATATTAATCAGTTTTCAAAAACATGTCAAATACGAGCCC
Organism: Sturnira hondurensis; assembly: GCF_014824575.4. NCBI lineage: Eukaryota > Metazoa > Chordata > Mammalia > Chiroptera > Phyllostomidae > Sturnira > Sturnira hondurensis. The sequence continues at coordinate 6,029,761 of NW_028094846.1, read as the reverse complement.
CGTAAAGGGTAGAAGTGACTGAGTCGTGCTGACAGCAGTAACCAGCAGAGCTCTCTCTTGCGGAAATGTGCATACCCCTGATATTCCCATCTGGGAATGAAAAGTTTCAAGCAACTTTTACCTAGTGTATCCATTATTCACGAGGAATAGAAATGTTGGTATGTAAAAAGTTAGTCTGTTATGCACTTCATAAAAGCATTACTGATAAAACTGATTGTGAATCTAGAAAAAGTAAAGATTTAGCATAGAGAAGAAAGAAACCAAATGGGAAACATAATAAACTGTTAAGGTATAACTATTCTTTTAAAACTGCAACATAATGAATTGATTACAATACCTAGTTTGAAACATTCTGTGGAATTAATAATTAATTAAATCAAAAACCAAACTATAAAATAAGGCTTTTAAATCTGAAAAAATAATTGCAACATTAATAACACCCCCCAAAAATGACAGTTACCGAGTATCATCTTAAAGAAGCTCAAGAAATTTCACAAAGGAACTAAATTTTTCTATGGTTGAAAATAATATTATATTGACTCAGTGGTCTTTTGGTTTTCCATCTATTTTTTTCTACTTGGTAGAAAAAGGAGCCCTGGCTGGTGTAGCTCAGTGGATTGAGCGCGGGCCTGCGAACCACACGATCGCAGTTCGATTCCCAGTCAGGGCAGATGCCTGGGTTGCAGGCCAGTTCCCAGCAGGGGACACACTAGAGGCAACCATACATTGATATTTCTCCCCCTCTCTCCTTCCCTTCCCCTCTAAAGATAAATAAATAAAATATTTTTTAAAAAAAAGAAAGGCAAAATTAAAAAAAGAAAAAAAAAGAAAAAGGAAGTAGAAACTCAGATATATCTGAGTTTATAACAGAAGACATACTACCTGTCATATTTGGGGGTCTTCATATGTGCACATTAACAAGTACATACCTTCTTCCTAAGCGCTAAAGAGTTATTTATGATATAATGAAAAAAAAAAGAGCAAATTCAAGACAACTTTCAATGCCTACTCCTGAAGGGTAGTCCCTAAGTGCTATTCGTTAAGTGCAATGAAAAAAGTAAGACTTTCACTAAAGCTCTAGTCTACAATTTGGTATATTCTATGTTATAAGAAATACATACATACTTAGATCATGGAGCACTACCCTCTGGGGTTTAATTCCTTTTGTTATCCAACAAATATTTACTAAAGGCTACTGAGAGCCAGGCTCTGGGCCACAAAGCACAACAAAGTGACCGTTTCTCTGTGATGACACAGTCTACTATCTTGTCAGTTTGAAAACCAAGTCAAAACCTAGTCAAAACAACTACAAAGCAACCTAATCCAAGAAAGTCACAGGGAATCTGAGACCAAGCAAACACAAAATAACAAACAATGAAAACCACTTTTCAGAGCTCCACAATATAAAGAGAATGGGAAGATATGATAAAGAGACAGAGAAATACAAATGGTAAAGACACGCAAACCAAGAAAGAGAAGACGCTGAGAGATTCGTGATGCAATCCAGCGAGAAGCTACAAGACGGAAGTGTTAGCAGACAGTGGCAGAACTGTGTAATGCGCTGGGGGAGCGTGGACTTTTGGCACCTGCCTCATAGGTATTTGCCGTCTCTCCCTTTTTTAAACCTTGACACTAATAACAGTAAACACATCTAAACATTAAGTTTAAATGGAAAAGTACATCAGAACCAAAGCAAAAGCCCTGGAAAAAACTCATCTCACCACATCACTCAATAAAATATCAATACAGCCCTCGCTGGTGTGGTTCAGTGGATTGGGCCCCAGCCTGGAAACCCAAGAGTCACCAGTTTGATTCCCATTCAGGGCACGCGCCTGGGTTGTGGGCCACGTCCCCAGTTGGGGGCGTGTGAGAGACAACCAACTGATGTTTCTCTCCCTCTCTTTCTTCCTTCTTTCCCAGTCTCTTCAAATAAATTAAAAAATCTTTTTTGAAAATCAAAAAAATTAAGAGTAAGTAAATACACACATCTGTCCTAGAAACCTACGCCAATGCGGTCAGTAAAGTCACAACACTGGGACGCGGGAGTCACACCACAACCCGGGGCTTTGGGAACATAGCACTGCTTGCCTCCTACCCTCAGGTCTATAGCTGGAAACAGAGCTTTCATGCAACTGACTCATCCAGCTTAACAGTCACCCAACAGCCTCCCTTCGAAACAGTGCACTCCTTCCTACTCTTATGCACCATATGAAAATGAGGGTAACATCAGAAAGCCATCTTTTCTTTAATTTACCTCAAAGCTATGACTATGTTTAAATGATAACACAAATAATATGTTAGGAAGAAAAGAACATTATCCTCTGAGCGTAAGAAAATAACTGCGAATATATCTGTAAATTTCTACGGAAACATGTCAGTGCTGAGGGGAACCTTTCGGTCCTCGGACTGACACAGAACGGCAGCTTTCCCACGCAGGTGTCAGGACAGATACGACAAGATGAACGAGCTCCGCGGATGAAGACCAAGGCGAGTTGATACAATTATGCTGTGAGGTAACAAGCAAAGTGGGATTACACAGTAGGAAACCACCACCCCTACGAGACAAGAGAAAATGAAAGGTATGTTTTCTTTAAAAATCTCTCAATAATCCTCAGTGTCCGTTCATAAAGACCTTCCAAGTCCATCTACATGTTCAAGATACTTACACTACAACATAGTGAGTGCTCTTCATTCTCCGTGCCTTTTTTTTCGGTTAATAAATTTCAAAGAACTCTTTTTTCTGGAGAAATTTTGTAAATGCTCTGGCTGCATCAGTACAAGAGTATGTGGCTTTTCGACATCTCAGCGGTTCCGACCCAGCTGGAATAACCCCATCCTATCAAAGAGCTTATTCCCCACAACCAGACGAGGTGAGGACAGAGAGCAGGGCAGCAGTGTGAAACCTAGTGTTGAGTGTCGGCTGATTAGTGTGCTGCATTGAATTTTTAAAAAATAAGCAATGTAAAGAAAAGGTAAAGAGCTACCTGACTAAATGATGTACAGAAGTTTAATTTAGCTGTGAAAGCTTATCAAATAAAAACAGACACAACTGATACCATAATTTCACTTTTCAATGACTCACTAAATGTTATTCGATCATAAGAAAAATACCAATTTAAACATTTCCTCTTGAGAATGTCTGTAACTATAATTATAGCACATTCCAACGAAGTAGAGTAAAAATTCTTCTTCAGCTACATGTTTTATTAAAAGCTGTCTGCTACAATAACACACTGGAGAGAGAAGACAGACTTTACTCTGAGCAGTACCAATAATCTGACAAGGATAAACACGAGGAAGCTTTATCTGTCCATACAATGCTCAAGGAAGCAGAGAATGTGCAGAGTCGTACGAAGGCTGTCTTTTATTTATATTCCAAAACAAGATTTCTGCAGCAACTGCCAAAAGTAATACCTGCAGCCACTGCCCTTTCCGCCCTCCGACAGAGGCCCTAGCACATGTGGTCTGCAGTTTATCAATTTGGCCTTCTTCTCTGCAAGTTTATACTGTCTTATAGTTAGCCAATAAATGGTATATTTCTTAGTTCACTGATTTTAAAAATTGGTAAGCATCACCCAGCACAGAACTCGAACAGGCACTCAAACACACATGGAGTAGACCTTATATTACTTGTTAAATTTCGATCACAGCAATTCTAGGTAACCAGATAAATATCCTCTTGTGATATCATTTTGATATGATACAGTTTGAGGTTTCTTGTTCGGTGTTTATTCTAACAAGAGTAAACACTTGTGTTACACTCTTCCCATTTAGCAGGGGACAAGCACTGATCTGTGAACAGTGGATGTGGTTGGCCAGCAGGGGTGGGGGTGGGGGAGGAAAGAACACACTGATTCCACCTTTTAAGGCTTCCCGGGGAATCCGAGCAAGTCGCAGACTGGCAGCCGGTCGCTCCCTGGTGCTGTCTACATCGCATCCTCACCTCGGCTGCTCAGACCGTGTACTCCCCACCACAGGTGCCACCTCCCCTGGGAAGTCTTCCCCGGCTCTCTCCCAAGCACAGCTGTCACTCCCTCGTCTGTCGCCCACACATGGGATGAAGATGCCCACTGTGACCTGTATCCAGACACGCCGACCTACCCGTGCACGGGCCTGACCTCTCCCAAGGCTACACTCCTCAGGGTAGGAGCCCTTGCCATCTCCATGGCCCTAGAAACCACAGCGAGCTCAGCCTATCAAAGATGATCAACAGAGTCACTGAATAAATGAGTGAATCAATAAGTGAATGAAATTAATACCTGCCTTGGAACCTTGATTACATTAGAAAGACATTAGGAGTGATTTTTTAGAGAATGTCATTTTACTTTATGAGATACTTGAATATGCATAACTACTAACATAATAACTCATGAATCACTACAAAGTCCAGCTTTGGGATTCAGATATCCCATGATATACACCAGCCGGGAAAAAAAGACAAGAAACAAACAAACAAAAGAAGATAAATCTGACACTTATGCTTCTAAAAAGATTCCTTTCCAGTTCCATCAGCTGCTATTCACAACACGTGCTCCCGTGACAACTGCGTGACTGGAAGTTGTCCAACACACACACTAAAGTAGAAGTATACACTGACACCACATCCTTTATTATTCTTATCATGCTCATGATGTAATATCATATTGGTAAAAATAGAAGCTAATCTTGAATATCTGCTATGTGCATATCACAGTATCACTTTATTTAATTCCTACTACAATCCTGGCAACAATCCCATTATCTCTGCTTTGCAAATGATGAAACCATGGCTTAAAAAGTTGGGGTAACTTCCCGAGATCAGAAACCCAGGAAGAAGTGAGACTCAAACCCAGAAGGAAATGCTGGTGTTCACTATGGAAGGAGCCTGTGGCTTGGACGTTTAAGCTCTGCTACTTACGACCTCGGGACCCTGGGCAAGTTCCTCATGTGGCACTTGGTATGTATGGTAAAACTTCGGTCACATGTATGAACATACACTGTAATGTTGGGAGTTCATAAATAATATCTTTATTTTTCTCCCCAAAAGTTTGAAGTCTTGAAAGGTATGAGGTAACAAAGCCTCTACTTGCTACACCATGAGCAGCCATTACAGTTCGTTATTCATACAAAAGTACACAGTTCGCTATTTATATGAAAGTGTGACCTGACACCCAGAATTATGGTTTTTGGACATTTCTGCTCATATAGCACAAAATCAATGAAAACTATTCTCAGCATAAACTTCTAACATATGCATACACCTTTTATTACTTATTTTAATTAGGCACACATGCTACTGTATTATACTGCTATTTTTATATGTTTAATGTTCAGTCTAAATTCTCTACGCCTATTTGTACAGGTTTAACTATACTTGATATTCCTAATTTCAGGTTAAGTAAGAAGATATTGAGAGTTTTTATAATAGCACATGCATGTAAGTTTCCAGTGATAAAATCACAGTGATATTTAAATTGCCAAATGTGTTAAATGTCCTTCGCCATAAATAACATGAGTTTATTTCCAAAAGCAGTTGTCCTCTTACCCATCATCATGACATGAGTTATGGATAGATTGGATAGGTAGCTGATGGATAGATCAGTGTTTCTGTTTTAAAATATCTTGCTATGTAATATCTTATGACAGCAATATCTTTATTTTACTTATTGTTATTTTTATTTCTTATTTTTTTATTGTTGTTCAAGTATAGTTTGGTGTATTTACCCCCCTACCCAGCCAACCCCACCTCCTTCCCCCAATTCCACCTCCCCCACCCTGGTTTTGCCCGTAAGTCCTTTACAGTTGTTCTGACAGCAATCTTTTTAAACTGCTTGTCCACACTATGAGTTACAGTAGAATTAAAACTACATAATCTATAAGTCCACATAATCAAACACATGCAAAACACAAAAATCTAATACTCTGAGAGCGAACATATGAGTGTGAGCACGACAGTTACTGGGCCCCGAGGACTGTAAGCCTTTCTTCCCTCGGGCCACTCCTGAACTACACGGGACAAGTGGCCAGTGAGGCCTCAGTGTCATAGCCCAGCAACTACCAGCACGCCTTCATGTCCTTTTGTGTTTGTAATTTTAAAAATATAGATGAAACAAGACATCCTGCCCAACCCCACATCGGCGGGTCACCTTGCACATGGCACTGTAGAAAACAATCATTAAAAAGGTTTAAAAAAGACCCTGAATCTAGCAACGACTGAATATACTAGGCACTCAAAAATATATGTGGAAGGGAGGGGGCAGAGAGGGGAAAAGGGAAGAAGGAATTGGAGGGGTTAAAGACTTATAACAGCTGATACATCTTGAGGAACAAGGCTTGATTCTCCCAAAGTCACATTTATGAATTGAGACCTTTTAAAAAACAAAAACGTTGCTATTATTTTAAAGTTTGTGATTTACAGATTAAGACGGTGGAAGGTGAGCCATATGAAGACCGCCCAGTATCAAGGAGGACCTGTATTTACCACGCTCCAAAACGAGCCTTTTAGACAGAGGCACAGGAACTTCTGCTGGACCCAGAGGCTCCTGACAGAATAGGGATCTGGGCGACTGCCCACATCATTGAAATGCAAGGTCACGTAAGCGCAGAAGGCCCTTTCATTTCAAGTTAATCTGATTTTAAAATTACACTAGAAGACAATACACTGTGAACAAGTATAACTACATAAATCTCAAACAACAACAACAGGTTAATTGACTGTCCTCGAAATATAACTATATTCCAGTCTGGTGAATAATTATTATAAAGTCACTAAAAGGAAAAAATCGAGAGCCAAGCCACAAAGGGCCGCAGACGAGGAGGGTGCGCTGTTTGCCACTGGCCAGCACTGCTCGGAACGAAAGGCAGAGCTCCCCCCTGCACCACACCGACAAGGCGCCGACACAGGCCCAGAGCACTTACGACTCACGTGGGCTGTGAAAACAGGCTTTATTTAATATATCCTAGGAGCATACCATGGAGAGAGCGTCCTACCTTTGTGATGAGCAGCCGGTACCTATCCAGCATTGCCTGGTTGTCATGGCAGCGGGCTAACAACTGCCATACCTCCGCCCTCAGAGCTTCCGGGACACCACTCTTCACCAGCGTCCACAGTCCCTTCGGTCGAGCCCCAAGGTTACTGTGCCTGAGAACACACGCAAATAAAACACTCAGACCCCCTCACCACTGCCGAACTGCTGCTGCGAGGAAAAGCACACTGACGAGTTTACACGAAGACTAAGCCTGGGCCCAGAGAGAGGGGAAGGGCACGAACTAAGGACAGGGTTTAACTCTGCGATGGTTTTGGCTTTCTCTCCATCTTACCTTCTTAAGTGTGAACCATGTTATTCCACCACCAAAGAAGGTTTTTCTTTCTCATTTACTATCCTTATTTACCCTATAAACTTGCAATATTAAACGTGTTAACTAAATGTTTCCAGGCAGCATTTCAAGGCACAAAAAGAACCAACTGAACCCCCTGAGATGAGTGCACGAAGGCAAGTTGGCGGCTGGCGGGTCCTCCAGCTCCACTGCAGGGCCCAGTACGACACCCCCCCCCCCCAAACACGTCCTGTGCTCGCCCTGTCGTGTCCCAATCTGGCTACAGAGACAGCGGGACGTCTCCGTGGAATGCTGGAGCTTGCAACTGTCTGACACCATAGGGGTGTACGCCTTTATTTTTCTTTGACCAGGCTAATTTATATCTCTCAACAGATCGAAGATAATGTGTAGAAAACTGATAATAATGCATAAGTTTTTTTGTCCTTAGCTATTCAAGTGATTCCTATTTGTAGCAATGCAAATGAATTGTCTGGTAGGGAATATAAATCTCCAAAGAAAATCCTCATTTTCATTGGTTCTAATACATTACTGGTTCCTTCTTAGTTAATGTCAAATAAACTCTGAGATGTGTGCATTTTATATTTGTACACGTAGGATAATTTTCTTCGTCTAAGAAAGGGAGGGCAACCAGCCCCTCTTCCTCTTGGAGTATCTTCTCGGAGACACAGCAGGCTCAACTCTTCAGCTGGGGATCTGACAAACCTGGTCTCCAGATTCTACAGTGAGAAGCCCCGAGCCTGCAACCCTCGGATCTATAAATACACATCTCCAAATTAACTCAGGAGTGCCTCGGGATTTGCACAGGAGATCACCACCAGAGATACTCACTTGTCTCTTAAAATAAAAGTAGTTTTAATTGCTCTTTCACATACTGGATTGTAGAAAATGTGTAAAATTCATCCCAAACCTCGTCCTTTCTCCTAGACTACCGGCATGCATACGATCCAATGTGCGTGCCCAGTGATAGTGTTTTTCCACTGCACGGCAGAGTCTTTTTGTTGGTAAGAATTTTTTATTCATGATTCTCTTTTTTAAAAACTCAATGATAATAAATATGAACAGAATATTTATAATAAATGTGAACAGGGTACCTTCTTTTGTAGTTTCAGATAAAATCCCAAAATGTAATCGTTTTAGTCAAGAAGAATAAAACAGACTGGATTACAGTTTATAATCAGTGGGGAAATCAGTATTTCTAACCTCTTCAGCCCCCTTCAGTGGTAATAGACTTAGTATAGAGAGGAAATGTAACCCTTTAACAATAGATATCTACATGTATTGGCATTGTAGCATAAAACTGACCACTCTGAGCAATGTTGTATCTTATAAAGAAGACTATACTGGGGGGAAGACCTAGGCAAACATAAGGAGTATTTATTTACTTATTTTTAAGATTTTATTTATATGCTTTTTTAGAGAGAGGTACAGAGGGAGAAAGGGAAAGAAACATCGATGTGCAGTTGACTCTCTCGTGCCCCCTACTGGGGACCTGGCCTGAAAACTAGGCGTGTGCCCTGACTGGGAATTGAACCAGCGACTTTTTGGTTCACAGGCCAGCGCTCAATACATTGAGCCACACCAGCCAGGGCATATATAGAAGGACTATTTATAAATTTTAACTTTTATGTTTTTAAAGTACATTAAAATATTAAGATATATGAACACATCGATTTTAATACAAATTAATACAATATAAAGTTTAACTAATACAACATAAATTATGTAAACATAAAATTTTCAATTAAAAAATTAATTTTTACCATCTTCCTAGCAATTCTCCCCAAGAATACAGGATCTTCTCAGGACAATCCTTAGACACATCGCCTGTTCCACTTGAGAGCTCATTATCACTCTCTGTAGAAGAAACACAAAAACAAAAACAATAAACATTATATTCCATATTATATTAGATATTTATATACTTTAAAATAAAAAGCATGGCTCAGTGCCTATAAAAGACAAATGATACTTTTGCTTTTATTATTACACACATTTACTGTTATTACAAAAAATAACAGTAAAATTTTCATCCATATAATTTATCCTTAATGCCTAGATACTTTCAAATCATAAACTTTTTATGAAAATACTTATCTACACTCCACAGAGTATAAAATTTAAAATGTCTACAAATAAATAGGGTAAATACCTACAAATACAAAGAGTACATTTTAAAAGTTAATAATAATACAAGTATAAATTTCTATTTGGTGCTCTATTCACCAGATTAATATTCTCAAATATCAATGTTTTATTAGTGAGACTAAAATATACTAAAGCCAATGGTCAGATACACACACACTGCTAGAAACACCTATATTATAATATATACAAACACATCACAACCTGAAACGTAAGAAGAAAGGTTGTAGACATATATTCGCATGTACAAGATATTGTACAAGACTAAAGGGAACTATTTGGCCTTTCAAAACAGCAACTTTATAAAACACCTCAAGTTGTGAAGTGGTAGTTTTACAAAGAACGGGATGGAGTGACAGTTTGCAATCCGATGAAGATCAGTGATTCTCTAGAAATCTTTTCAGTGGTAACAGAGTTAGTAGAGAAAGCGATGCAGGAGGCACGATTTACCTGCACTGTGACAAGCCTTTGACAGCCCTACGCAGGACAAGGCTGCAGAAACGCTGTGTAAACTCTGGAACGCGTGAGATGAAACTCTGCCTGGCTGACGGCAAGTGCCTGGCTTGCTCAGCACTGTCACAGCACAGCAGGGACTGGCAGTAGGTCAGTCCCACGGGGTCTGTGTTAGGAACGGTACTGCTCGGCCCGCTATAAACCCAGTGACCCAAGCGTCAGCTAATTCCTGTCGGTGGATGCATTCAACACCAAAAAAACATTAAGGTGACAGGCAGAGGCTTCTTTGGCCAGGTGAAAACACTTGGTCATATGCACACAGAAAGATTTTTATCACAGATTCAGTAAAATAGAACCAAAACATATGAACACACAGACAAATGCTTCAATATCTTCAGGATAATACTGGTAAGAATTAAGAGACACATTTTATTCAAAAGGTGAACATTATTCTGGAAACTGGAATAAAGGTTAAGAGAGTAGACACATCGCTGCTCTAGAATTACCTCACACAAGCAACCCTATGAAGTTTGCAACAAGTTCACCATGAAAATAATAAAGAAATATTTTAAAAGCTAAAGAAAATGAATTATTACTAAGTATTGAAGGGACAATGTAACCAAAAACAACTGAAGCCTTAATATTAAAATATCTTCAAGAACGATCCGATGTAATACTTGATTGCAAGTATCATCCTTATAACAACTATCCCTTATAATCCTTATAATTTCTTCATCTAAATGAGGCACTTTTGAGAGTGAAAAAAAACCACTATTAAACGTTACACCAAAAAGAGATAAACTCCGGCTAATAGGGACTTCTGGTCACTGTCTTTTAAACTGGCACCAAGTACAATGTAATTACTTATAAGTTGGAATTCAATTAAACAGGGTCTAAGATGACCCCACCTTATACTCCATTTTGCTCCACGGTAAATTGATATGTCAAATTTCTAAAATACTTAGAAATTTGTACATGCTAAACTGGAGAACAAAATCTAAGAACACAATAAAAAGGAAAAAGAAAAACAGAAACAAACACTGATAGGCATCGTTAATCTTGATTATGATGCAAATCAGAAAGTACTACTAATACAGAGAATCTGTCAGATTCTTATTATTCTTATTGGAAAAGGAATCCCAAAGCATGAAACAAAACCAAGATGCCATGAGCAAGATGAAGAAATATGACTAACTACAAATTAAAAATGTCCAGAAGTAAGGTATAGAGTATAATTTTTTAAAGCAGAAAAGATCCAACATATGACAGAGGGCTATTTCCACTGATATGCCAAGGTCTACGGAACCCATAAAATAAAGAAAAGTCCAACATAAAATTGGGCCAAGGACATGAACATAGCATAGGTCACAATACATAAAATATAACCAGCCAACAAAGAAAGACGTAACTCAATAATTTTTCAATGCAAATTAGGATGATACAACATTCACCCATTAGATTGGTGGACAGTATGAAAAATAATAATACTTAGTAGTTGGTAAAAGTATGGGGAAACAAGAAAGAAGACTGATATTCAAATAAGAGCAATCTGTTAAACTTATTAAGATTTGAAATTAATACACTATTGGATCCAGCAACTCCACATCTAAAAACTTTTCTCTAGAAATAAATATGTCAAAGAGATATACATAAAAAAATTTTCACTGTATCACTGCTTGTAATAATAAGAAACTGAAAACTATAAAGAATCCATCAAGAAGTTTTATTAACTAAATTATGGTATAACCATTCAGAAAATAATATCCAGTAGTTTAAAAGAATTTGGTATCAAGCAAGTTACTACATACAAAACATATATTGCAGTGCCCAGCAAAAGGCAAGCGCTATATAAATGTCAGCTACTAGAAGCTGTTTCATTCAACAAGTGTGAATGCCTACAATGCACAGTACCGGGACAGAAGCCAGACTGCATGGTTTGAAGAATGAATGAGTCGGAAGTGAGACAGTAAATGCAGAGTTTAATTGATTCCAACTCATGAAAATTAGGGAGCTGAGACAGTAAGAGAGCTGAAGGGAGCACTCCGCTTCCTCCATCAACTCCCGGAAATGGGCCGGTTCCTCCTTCCTCGCCCCCGTGTACACTCCTGTGGAGATAGCTCTAAGGCCTTCATGAAAACACGCCTGTCTTCATCCTTTACTCATGTGTTCATTATCTGTAACACTCATGGTTTTTTTACATGTGTTTTTCCCTCTCTCATGACCCAAGCTCTGCGAGGGCTGGAACCACACTCTATTTTCTTTATATACATCATAACACTCACGTGTGGAATGAATGGAAAGGTTCCTTTGTTACTGCTTTATTTCAGAACTTGTTAATACATTTAAAGTAATTAGGTAGTTCCAACTCCTCGATAAAGTTTAACTTTAGAAGAGGTCTCTGGGAGACTGAATTTAGGAAGCAGTATTGGTAGAGACCCCTCTAATATTCCTTACTTCAGTTCTTTCTCAGGAACATTTTCCTCATCAATGTCAGTTTCCCCACACGTGGTGGTCTCCTTCAGAAAGGGGGACCATACAGTGTACTCCAGGTGTCCTCGGACCCAACTGTAGGACTACTACTTTCTTTAATCTGAACACCAGTGAAATGGAAATAAGAGTGCCAATCACAGTGTTGTAAAAATTGAATGGAAATGCCTGCATACTACTAAGCACAGTGCCTGGCACGCGGTGGCACTCAGTGTCAGCTGTCTTTATTATTATGATTACTGTCACCAAGTACTCAGGTTCCTGCCCAGCACTGCCAAGTGACCGAGAAAGCATTCCACGCTTGTTTTTCAGTATCCACTGATTTCTGATATGCAGACAGCAGAAACCAACTGTGCCACACCAAAAGAAGATAAATAGATGTAAATTTTTAGATCAAACAATAAATATGTATGATACTTCAATCAAAATAATTTAAGAGCTCTCTCTTAACTCTAACCACTCCCTGCTTTGGGGGAAAAAATATGTTTCCATTAGCAACGTTTCTCATCCTAGTCATAAAAAAAAGTTTTCAGAACTTGTATCAATAGACATTATAAAAGGGAAAAAACATACACAGACACAGTACATGTTTTTAAAAAGCTAAAAATAAATCGCAAAATCAGAAGCAAATGGACACAAGCACCTCTTTCCTTTCCAACTGAAAGATCACTCAGCAAACAGCCGAAAAGCACCAATAAAATGTCCCTGCTCAGTCTTAGCGACCTTCCCTAGACCCCTTTGAAGATAAGCAGTAAACCTTTGCTGAAAATAATATGAGATTCCCAATTTGCTATATGCTCTTTTAAACACATGGGGGGGGGACCCAAAACCTCACTAATTGTGTAAAACCTGTAGGAGCACAGGTCAATCTAAAATGCTACAAAAGTGATTTAGTTTGATTACTCAGTAGTAAATAATGTCATTTGGACAGCCAAAAACTAGAACCACATTTATATGACCTTGAATATAATTTCTCACTTCTCACATGACAGAGTCAGAAAATACTTGATCTATATGGAAGCTGATACACAAACATAAATCATTAAACATAAGATCATCCTTAATTTCTGAAAAATTACATTTCCCACCGCCAAAAACAGGTGATTTTTTAATAGAAGATTCAAAGTAGAGGCGACCACACGTGGCATGACTTCTTTCCAACTAAGTCATCATCCCTGTCTTTCTAAATCTCATTACAGGTTTCTAATGAATAGTTCCTATAATTGCTAAGCATAAGTGACTAATAAAAATCTATCGTTAATCAGTGAAACTTGCCCACCACACTCAAAAGAAGTAGGGCAGCCAAAAACCCCACCTAAGGATGAGTCTTTGTGTCGGTATTTGTTACCTTTTACATTTTTCTGAGCTACTAATGACATTTCAATTTTATTTAGATATTTATTTACATATTGTATCCCAGTTATTTGAAAATGCACTTCAATTTTCTGCCCATTTTCCTTTTTCAGATTGTTTTATTGAGGTATGATTGACATACAAAATGCTACAGATATTTAATGTACACACTTGAAATGTTTGGAGAGGCTAGTAAAACATATCATTTAAAATTTTGAGCATAAATAATACATTTACTATAAATGTATTATCTATGACTTTTTCCCAAAACAAATTGAGGAGCGGTAAATAAGAAGTATTTATTTATTAACTATCATCACACCCCAAACTAGAAGTAGAGAAAATGCATCTACCTTGTTACGTCAGAGGTCTTCAAAATACGCCCCAGGTGCCCTGGTTCACTAGGAAGACTCACAGGACTCAGCATATAGTTGTACTTCCACTTATGACTCAATTCAGTGAGTGTGTACGGTGAAGCAAAATCACAAAGGGAAACGCACGGGGGGTGAAGGCTGGAGGAAACCAGGGACAACTCCCCAGAGTCTTCTCCCAGTGGGCTCACAGAGGACAACTTAATTCCTCCAACAGGAGTTGGAACAACCTGTGTGAAATGTTGCCTACCAAAAAAGTCCACCAGAGATTCAGTATCCAGGGTTTTTATCAGGGCTGGTCACCTAGGTTCCTTCTGCCCAGCACGTTCCAAAATTCCAGACTCCAAAAGGAAAAAGGTGTTCAGCACAAACCGAACGGCTGGGACAAACGTGTCAGGCACAGTGGACCAGTCTTCTCAATCAGGGAATGGTGGGAGCCCTCCTGAAATTTACGTTGCCCGGTATCTGCCACGGGCCAACCTCACAAGCACGCTTTTCTAAGGACGGCAACCTGACACCTGCTACGCTAAACATTTTCTGCACACCCATTCACCCCTGCATCATACTGCAATTCCTATTAACAGATTTGTAAAATACACTATGGTGTTCCCTGAAGCTAACATTTCAGAGAGATTTCCACTCATTAAAGAAATATTTACTTAACACTTGCCACATACTAGACTATGGGAACTCAAAAAAGAATAAAATACCATCTGCCCCCAAGGAACTCACACTCTAGAAGGTGAGATAAATGAATTTAAAAAGACTGTATTTGTAAACAAAATAATTTAAGAGTTATGATAGTGGTGTGTTCAAAACACCATTAGAGCAAGGTGGTACAAAGACTAACACTGCTTCAGTGGGTAAGGGAAACCTTCCAGAAAAAAAACATGGGAGAAGAAAGGGCATACTTTCGCCAGAAGTGGTCAAGCAAGACTCTGAATAGGTAACACCTGAGCCTTGAACTGCGCTCTAAATGATGAGGAAAAGGAGGCTAGCAGAGGTTAGCTTCCAAACAAGGAACACCACCGCGATGGCACCATCTGTGAGGGTCCGTGTGAGGGAGAGCTCGAAGTACCTAGTTTACTATAGTATCAGGTCCCCTTCACGTAGTGAGAAACTGATGACTTAGTAAAGTAGCTACCATAAATGAAGCCCACAGCCCCTAGTACATTTGTATCTTTTACCAAAAAAAGATGACACAGAAGTTAAAAACAGATACAAGTAAAATGAAGGGAAAATCAATTATTCATGCATCCGAGTGTTTAGGAAGCGCTCACCACATGCCCAAGCCTAACCAGGTGGAACAGACATGCTTCCGGCCTCTAAGGAGCTCACATTCTAGGAGAGGACAGGAAACAGATACAGACACAGGACAACAGGGCAGAATGCAGGCTGTCAGAGAAAAAGGACCAGGAAATTCAGGGCTTGGAGCCGGGCGGGCAGAAAAGATGCCTTAGATCAGAACTAATGAAAAGTGACACACAAGAGGTAAGTGGAAAACTCAGCTTTGACCTTCTCCACAAACACGGCAAAGAAAGAAAAAAAATGAAGGGCTACATACACAGCTCTTAGCTGATAAAAGGTTAGAAAAAATTCTGTAAGAGTGACACCTTTTCCTAAACTGTGTGAGCAACTTACCTCCTAAATCCTCATACAAAATGCCCTGCGTAACATAATAGATCCCGTCCAGGAAGGCGTTTCTGCCCCACCTGCAGGAGCACGTCTACCCCAGCCTCTGGCTGAAGTGGAAGTCCGACACCAGCATGACGAGGGCCTCCAGCACCCAGCCTCCGTGCGACCTCTCACTCACTCCCTCCCTTACAAGTGAACTATGAGTACTTTCACTGCACGTGTAGAGCTGCTTCCCACCACCCAGAGTGCCCCTCGACCCGGAAGGCCTCCCTTACCATGCTACCCAAATACTTCTAGCTAAATAATATGCATTAGTCAAGACAGAGCTCAGATGCATAATTTCTAAGAAGTCTTCCCTGAATTTTCAGGCCAAACTAAGTTCCTTTGAGTAACATTATACCCTGTTCATGTCTTGTCACTTCATTTACTACATTTTACTAAAATTATGTTTATGGGTCTTTTTCTTCAACTAGACTATAAGCTCCTAGAGGAAAAGTCATGTCTTACTTATTTTTGTGTCCATCGCACTTGGTCCACTAAAAGTTTATTAAACTTTTGCAAGTTTGATAAAACCTACTGAATAATTAACTTGAGTTACAGATGGCTTTCTAGCTGATCTGGGAATCACACTTAAAAAACACAGAAGAATAAATCATCAATGTTTCTTTTGGAGAGGACCTCCTGAATATCAGCTGTCTACCTTTTTCTCGGTCTGTAATACAGACCCTTCAAAACTGAGGTCATTAGTAAGTGCCCAGTGACCCCTGGTCTGCACTGCAGACAGAGAAGCTCCATTTCCTACGCACATGTGTTAGGGGGATGGTGGCAAAGCAAAATTGTCCTGCAGGGCTCAGTCTTCTGTAGATCCACACATGGGTGGAGGGCCTCCGAGTCTCGGCGGAAGTGCTCCGTAATCGGTGGTGCGCAGCTCTCTGGGGCTCCCTACGCTCGCACATGAAGCCCATTCTCACGGACGACATTCTCCTATGCACACAGTGAATTCTTAACTGAGGGCACACCCTCTGGAATAACAACCTCCTCCCACATACTGAGAATTACTGTTCTAACAAATATTACTCCAATTTGAAAAGATCACATAATCTGATGTATTAGTCTGCTATGAGTATGTTTACAACTTAGAACAAGTTCTTTCCCTAAAAAAAGTTATAAAGGCCAGCATACAAAATGTGACTTACACCATGGTCAGACACTCCACTGAACTCAAACCATAATCCATACTTCCGCTTTTTGCCCTAAAATCTGGCGGCCAGTCACAGTGAAAGGAATCTGTTACGTCACTGTATGATTCAGGTTTATTATTCTACTTATACAAAGTATCCTCTTTTCAAGAAAAGTAGTGAGAATGAAACTGAAGTTTTTTTAGGCAGTTTAATCTCTTAACTGAATAATAAGACCATTATAAGTATTAAGAGGAATCCAAATTCTAACCCTTGAAATTCAACTTGCCTTCCTCTGAGCGTCTGTACCTTTAATGTCTTTATTTTGTGCACGTCTCTCTCGATCTCCAGGCTGTAGCTCCTTGGAGACTGGAACTGTTCTTCAGCATAACACAGTGCCTCGCATACAATAGGCACTAAAGCCAACTGAATGTAGGAAGAACGGGAGAAAGGAATCTAGAGAGAGGGAGTGGGACAGGGCAAAGCTGGGGAATGGTGGGAGCAAGTGGAAACTAGCGTGAGTCCTAAAGGTCACGGGAAGAGAAGCAATTGATTACCAACACTATTAAGCAGGTTATGGACCGGAAATTCTGAAGAGACATGAAAAATCTAATATTCTTGTTTCTCTGACATAAAATTTGTTTGTGGTTTTTGTACCAACAGTTAGGACAAATTAAAGCTCTAATTATCTAAAGCCAACCTTGTTTAATCTTTAAAATACTACTCAAAAGATTTTAAAGTGCTCAAATGGGTAGCACTTAACATTTCTATTGAATAATTTGCCCATCTCTAGCTACAGCACAATGAAAACACTAATGGTAGTCTATTGTGCAGCTCTTCTGCTGATGTAATTTCACAAATATTGACTCCAGCCCCAATGTTAAAGCCAGTGCAATATTTTAGCACAAGTTTTCGGAAAGCTCAGCTTTCTTCCTGTATTATAAGAGATCTGAGTCACTCAACTCCTAATGCAAAACACTGGCACAACACTGGCAAAACACTGGCACACCACATCGCCCTGATGTGACAACAGTCATAATATCTCCAATCAAAAAATCAGGCTCTTTCTTTCTAGATACCAACTAGTGCTAAAAAGAATGGCATATGGATTACTTCCAGAATCTGTCTGCAAACAGTTCGGAAGTTTTCAGTCTCGCTTCAACTAAAGGAGTTAATTGTTTGCAGAATGCAATTACAAAGTAATCAGGAGCCTGTTGAATAATTTGCATATGCTTGTTTCCCATGTACCTATATATCTATATCTATTTATCTATCTGTGTCTATACATATTATTCTCTAGTAAGGCACCTACTCATATCTTGGCCTATTTATTTATTTGGGTGAGTCTGTTCCTCATTGCAAAGTTTTACTAGCTTTTTGAATAATCAGAATGCAAGTGCTTCTTCAGCTATGTGTTTTGCAAATATTTTCCCCTGGTCAGGGGCTTTTCATTTCACCCTTTGAACACTGTCATTCACAGAGTGGACACTGTAAATTTAATAAAACCCATACCAATTTTTCTTTCATAAATGACTTTTAAAAAGTAATCAGGAGCCTGGTTTCTGTTCCCCGATGGTGTCACTTAATCCAAGGGCCTCAGTTTCCAGAACTACAAGTGACGTAGTTCAATAAAATCAGAGTACATTCATTGTACAAAATACACAATGCCTGAGCTGTTGCCAAGCTCCAAAATCTAAATATTTTAATGATTTGAGGTTAGCACAGGTCTCCTGATTTTAATAGATTGTAGGAAAACCCCACAACTAGCACCCTCCTCAGGGCTTCCCTCAGGCACCTGCTCCCAAATGCATAGCTTGGGAGTCGCAGCTGCTCTCAGGGACTTCTGGCTTCACCCCAGGTCCCAGGATGAAGCTGATAGACAATGGAGCCAGCCCACTGAAAGGGGGGCAGTGCCTGAGGAGGAAAAGGGAGATTCCAGCAAGGGGTAGCCTGCAAAAAAGAAAAGTTTTAGGGGGGAAAAAACACCTGTGTGACCTTGGGCAACCGGCTTTACCTCTTTAAGCTTCAATTTTTCTGTTCAAACAGGACAATAATACCAGCTCATAAGGCTGGTGTGAGAATTAAATGGATAATCTACATAGTTTTTCATACATATCATTCATTACTATTAATGACTAGACAGTGGAATTGACTGCCTTCTGAATCAGTTACTCTGTCTGTTTCCTGCCCACCTGCCAGGCATTGAGGGGATTCGATGTCAGCAGATGCCTCACAGATCTGCTACTTCAAAGGTTCGCTGAGACCACGCGGCTGCATTGCCACCGCAGGGGCGTGTGCCCAGCCACACCAAGCCGGTCACGCCACCTTTTAGTCTGGACCCCAGTCACTCAGTTGGCAGAAGTGGGCCAGGGGCATCAGCACACAAGTGCTCCTGGACACAGGACTCTGGGCGGGCTTCACAGACCCCTGCAGACCACCCACCACTGCCACCGGGAATAAAGTCCAGAGGCCAGAGAGGGTAAACTTCACAACAGGGAGAACAGCTATGAAACGCTGATAGTCCCACACCATGTAAATGTTCGATAAAAGTTAACTCCTATTGTCACTACTAACACATCACAGGGGCAGTCTCCAGGAACTGTCACAAAAATTCCAAGGACTATATCCTTCCAGGCACCCTCTCTATACCTTCACGCCCCTGACAAAGTGTAAGGTTTCCAGATTTCACTAGAGGTCAGGGTCAGGGACATTTACGGTACGTTTCTCCAGTCAGTTAAAACATGCGTGAGCTGTCCTAATCTCGCACAAATGCACTTGATTTGATTTCTTGCCACCACACCTAGTAAAGCAGGGACAGAGGAGGCAGCAGGCCTGAGCGGCCACAGTGCCGCCAGAGGAGGCGCTCCGTGAACCTCTGGGAGGAAGGGCGAGACCCCTGGGGGACGGGAAGTTCCCTTCCTGCAAGTAGGCCGGGTCACTCCCCGGTTTCCTAGGAGTTCTGATTCATACATCCACGCAGGCTGAAACCCCAAAACACCACGCACCTGTCAGCAGGTAAAATCCCAAAGGTGTGGGTGTGACTGGAGAGGAGGGTTCTCATGCCTCACCCCCACTCCTGCAGAGCAATGCTCACTGCCCTCCTGACTCCCCTTCAGACTAGCACGCAGGCAGACAGGCAGGCAAACCTGAGGAGAGGCTGACAGTCTGACTGTGGGCATTACGAAATTGTAAATGTCCGATAGGAAGAGCAGTGCAGACGAGGTTTAACCATCAGATAGGCACTTACAAAATTAAAATGTATTACCTAATGAACATATAAAACATGCTCAACCTCATTTGTCATCAGGCAAATGTAAGTAAAATGAGATGCTATGTATCTCCAATCAGGGCAGTAAAGACTTAAAAGACATAGTATCTGTCATTGGTGAAGGCCCGAGGGAGAGAGGGCACTCAGATGCTCTCCTGGGACGGGCACACACCTGCAGTCTTTCCCGAGAGCAATTTGGTCGCAGCTGCAACAACCAGTGCCTGGCTCACCAGATCAGAAATCCGCATGTGTGCTTCAGCAAATCTGTGCACAAAAGACTACTCTTTACAACATTTGCAACAGCAAAAAAAGAAAAAATGGAAATCGCTCTTAGAATCTTCAACAGAGAAACGGAAATGTGAATTATACTATATGCATGCCAGAAAATTCTATGTGCAATTAAAAAGAGTGAGAAATAGTTTAATGCAGTGTTCACAATGGGTTATTTAATGAGAAAAGCAAGTTGACAAACTGGATATATGCAAAGTTCCTTTTGGAAAAAACAACATATTTCTCCTGAGAATTAGAATTCATGGGCAGTAGGAGTCCGTTTTATATTAATTTAAATAGTTGAAACAATAAGGGAAAGAAAACTCCATCTATGTTTGTGTGTTTGTTCTCTAAGTAATACAAAGCTGCTTACCTTCCCAAATCATAAATCTGTGACTGGCTTCACACAGACAATTTCTCAGTAGTTCTGTTCATTTATTTAAAGGTCTTAGAGATTTGATAAAATAAACAATGTTCTCAGTCAAAAACCATTTTAGTTGATTCATGTACTTGGAAAAAGTGAAATGACAAACATATCAACAACATTTGCTAGGGAACACAGAACACGATTACTATACGGTTATCTCAGAGAAACTCCACTCGGGACTTTTCAGTTACATTTGGTTCATCATTTGTCAACAGTGATCATCACTTTACCAACTCCAGCCTGTTTCTAAGCAGCCTCCTCCCTCTATGAGGCCACCACTCACAGTGCTATTGATACATCATCACGAACAAAGTCTTCTTCTCACCATGCTGGGTCTAGACAAGCTTTACAAACACATGCTTTACTAGACCACTTAGGAAAATATAATCACACATAAAAGTGTTAATATAGAGATAAGTAAAATCAAGTCAAACCTACATAACAACCAGGTGGCCTTTCGCCTGTTTCGCTGACCCTCAGGAGCAAAGGTTACTCATTCATCACTTAGAGGTCAGCTCTACTATCCAAAGACGTTTATGGAATCAAATTAAGCCTTCCAGTCCTCAAAAAAGCATCAGCATATAACTTTATTTGCAACATGACTGCTTTGCATGTAAATATGCAAGATTTCTATATATTTGAAACGTACTTCAAAAAGATAAAACAAAAAATCCTCAAGTCATGAGAGAATTGTTTTCCTTGAAAAAAGAAATGGGAATAAAATTTTGTATTATCTTAAAACTTCAGATAGCAGAGGTTTTCCCCTCAATGCCCAATTATTCCATGAATTAAATTAAGTAAGAGAAAGGAGTTTTAATGAAAAGGGAAGAAATCCCATTTCAGCTAAACTGCAAGGATTTCAAATAAAAATATCCAGGTATATAACATCAACTCTGAATAGTATCGATGAGAAACACGAGTTTCCATCCAAACCCCAGGTAACACCGGCCTCCGTGCTAATCTCAGTTTGCAGAACCAAATTTTACTTCACTCCACCTCACTCTTATCTTCCAGTATTCTCTCCTATCCAACCTTCCTCTTATTCTATAACATTTTCACAAAGTGTTAGTAGGGGGATTATAAAGACAGCATTGTAACAATGTCTCTAAAATAAATTAAAAACTAATTTTAATCTCCATTTTCCAAGAACCTTGAAGTTAGAAAGATGATGAAGGACAATTGTCTGCCTACAGAATGACAGGAAAACAGCACTAATTAAGAAAGCACTAGGGATAACTCTCTATGGGGGTATTGGCTAATTCAAAATTAATCTTTTAACTTCTGAAATGAATATTTTTAACATATCATAACGGGAAACATGATCACTTAATTCTTGATAGCGAATCTTTATATAAATGTTTTGAAAATATAAACAATTTATCTACAAAGTACGAATAAACCCAATTTAGAAACCAACCTAGAAACACGAGAATGTTGTTTACTATCTATTGAATGCTATTAATTTTCACTCTTTATAGGCACTGTATTTCAAAATATAAAGAGTACTACATGGTTGAAGTGGAATAAGGTTAGACCTTAACAGATTCCTCTCATGAATTCAACACCACAGTTTTGTACCATAATTTTTTTAACAAAATACAAATCACAGGGGTGAAGATTAGCACTCAGTACTTGAGTTCAGTTGGTGTGGGACCGATCACACCCAAGCGCCCAACGGCTGGGTCGCAGCTGCGGACACCACTGGTGTCTGTAGTGGAAGAGGCCGAGAGCCCAATGACACCCTAAACCACCTTAAAACACCTCGCAGCACTCGGGACTAAGCACACACTTGGCACATGGTTATATCTGGGTCCAATACAGTACACGTTGTGCTGTCGCACGGTATTTCTTCATTCCTGCAATGACTGAACATGTTTATTCCCACCTAAAATTGTCTTTTTTTTTATTTTTTAAGATTTTATTTATTTATCTTTAGAGGGGAAGGGAAGGAGAGAGGGAGAGAAACATCAGTGTGTGGTTGCCTCTTGTGCTTCCCCTGCTGGGAATTGACCTGCAACCCAGGCACGTGCCCTGACTGGGAATCAAACCTAGATCCTCTGGTTCGCAGGCCTGTGCTCAATCCACTGAGCTATGCAGCCAGGGCCTAAAATTAAGTCTTGATTAAAGACTTAATTTTTGTCATTCTCAGAATCAAGCATAGTGGCTGAAAATACAGTCGGTACACAAACATTTCCTAACTGAATGAAATGGATTAACATACAAATACGCTCTCTTCCTGGGCACGTTCACCCAGCACCGAGCCATTGAACACAGGTATGACTCACTCACCTTCTCCTGTCCATCATTTCCCTAAAACTGTTCACTGTCTATTTCTAGGGCCAGCACCCTAGTTCAAGCTGTAGCTCCTCAAATTAGATGTGCATACCATAGATTCCTCACTGTTCTTATCTGCATTTTACATAGCTTACCGCCAGCTTACTCTCCCAAATTCAAAGTTCGGTTCACGCCCTGCCCTAGCTCAAAGACCCTGCACTGCCTTACAAAATTCAAGTCTGCTCTGTTGGACGTTTCTCGGGAGGCGCTCCAAGGCCTGCTCTCCAGCTGCCTCTCCAACCTTCCATTCACTGGGTAACATTCACAGTTCAGGTTCCACAAATGTCAAAATGCTATGCTTCCTACTTTCTACTCCTGCAAATTCCACTCTCTGAAACTTTCCCTGAGTTTGAGAGACACTCAGTTTGAGACACTCTCGAACTCAGGGAAAGGGAATTAAAGGTAGCGTTTACTGGTGACCCACTGTGTTGAAAGTGAACTAAAACTAGCATTTACTGGTGACCTGCTGTGTTGAACTAAGGAGCCCAGCAGAGATTGGTGCAAAGAAGAAGGAGGATCAAAATTTAGAATTTTCATTCAAGCAGAAAGAGAAGATACATGCAGCTATGATTCAACGTGGAATATCATAAATGCCATTAAGCAACACTACAGTGGGCACTACATTCAGGAAACAAGAGATCACTTCGGACGGGGTAAGTGGAGGTATCGTGAGGAAACTGGCATTTACACCCTAGCTTCCACAGGCCAAGATCATGAGGGCCTCACAGGTGAAGGACACAGTTCAAGAAAAGACACTAGAAGCCAATAGCAATCAATGCCTCCTATTCCAAATCATACTCCATTTGGCAAAGCACCACGCACTATTCTAAGGGGTTTCTTAGCTTGCTTTTTGTTTAGCTACTGCCACATATATTGACAGGCCTAGTCCAATAGGAAACGTGAGGTACACACAGAATGGGGAGCAGAATAGTTCCTACCTTGCACAGTTACAATAACAATTGAGACAATGCATGCAAAAGTGGCTGTTACATAACAGAAGCTTGAAAATGATAGTTTACTGCATTTGGGTCCACAGCTCTCTGTGACACAGTTCTAAGGTGGCCCCAAGACTCCTGCCTCCTCGTTGGTGCAGCCTGTGCAATCCTCGCCCTGGCATGCGGGTGGGCCCCGTGAACAGGACGGTGTCATGGCTCTGACTAGGCTGCGCTTATGGCAAAGGTGAAGGGATTCCGCAGCTGTAAGGCTGCAAACCAGTCGGACGTCAAGTTAATCCAGAGGAGACTACCCCTCACCTGACCTAATCGCGTGAGGCCTTAAAAGAAGGCTTGAGCCTTTCTTAAAGTAGAGAGCGCCTCCTGCTGGCCTTGAAGACGCGGGCCCACATGGGTTCTATAGCTGCAGGCAAATCCATTCTGCCAACAACCACATGAGCTTGGAAGAGAAGAGCAAGCCTCAGATGAGACCCAAGCCCTGACCAAAACTTGAATTAGAGCCTCATGAGACCCTGAACAGAGGGCCTGGCTAAGCCAACCCCAGACTTTGATCCGTGGAAACTATGAGATAATAAATGTTGTTGTTTTTAGAGGTTAAATGGTTTGGCAATTTGTTATGGAGCAATAGAGAACTATAATAATATACTTGCTACCTCCACTTTCTCTCAAAATTCCTTCCCTTCTCAAATATATTTTTCAGTCACTTTAGTTTGCTAAAATAGATCATGTAAAAACATAAGAATGAAACAACAGTATATAAAGTTCTTTCCTCCCTATCTTTCTCTCCCCACCCCCATACACGCACAATTTATAAATACAGAAGGTGTCTGATCGGAAAAGAAACAGTAACTAGCATATCAAAATTATTTGTCTGGAACATGTCTCCTCATCTAAAATGGATATAATAATAGCATCATCCTTACAGGGTTGGTATAGGATTAAATACATTTACGTGAGTAGGCAATTTAAATGTCTGTTACTGGAAGTTTGGTGGAACCCAGAGCAGTGCACTGTACGTTTTTTTTTAGAAACGCAGATCAGGCCTCATCCTAGACATTAAAATAAAGACTTTATCTGAACAAGGTTTCAAGTAACATGTGTGCATTTAAAGTCTGGGAGCACTTCATTAGCTGGTGCTTGCCACGTACAACTGCTATATGGTCATTACACCCTCTTTAAAAACTCGTTTCTTTTAGATACCCTCTACCTTATTTGAATATAAAGAATTTTCACTTGCAAACTGGTTTCTGTAGCAAAAGCTACTAGAGATTTTATTCTCTAATCTGGCCATAAAAAATTAAGAGATTAAAAGAAAATAAGCTTCTAGTTAAGTTTAAGGATATTTCGCTCTCTAGTTATAATGAGTTAAAAGTAGTATTATACAGCTAATGGTCACTTAAATTAAGGGGAAAAAATTTATAGATAACATTTTAAATACCGATGCAAATACAAAAACAAAAAAAAATCCAGACCATATTAAACACAAAAAGCAAACCAACCAAGAGTAAAGCTTACCTAATATTACTGTGAATCTGGAATTTTACAAGTACTTGGGCAAACCTAGAGCAAACCATACTGTACTTGCTATCTGTTTCCTTCTTGTAACGTACTATCCATGTTACGAGTAAGTAAATACAGCAGGTCCTCCAATAACATAGTCGTAATGTTCAACATCTTTCTGTGACAACGTTGATGAGATGCCACAGGGATTTCACTCTCCTTTGTAATTAGCCCATGGTAAAAATGGTTTCCTTATACATCATTTCCCTTACACCTATAAAACCTAAAAGTACAAGAACCTATATGTATAAGAACCTATCAATGACATTAAATGAGGACTCAGTGCACCAGTATGAGGTCAACCAATAGCAAGTCAGTTTGAAATTCAGATGAGTAGTAACAGTGCACCTCAAATTTCAAAAGCAGGAGCAATTCAGAACATGTGGGAGTCTATAAACCTGACAAGGTAATTTTAAAATAATCTCTTTAATGACGCATTGATGAAATTAACTTTCTGCTAAGACTCCTTGCATTCAAATACTATTTAACATACTTCATTTTTTGAACAGCATTTGAAAAAATATGCAAAGATACCTTAATTCATTTTACTTTAGATCTTTCCCCAAAAATTAAAAAGCAATTTTAGTTCTTTTAAATCCGTATCCGATTTTAGTTAAATTACAAGCTAAGGCAAGACAAGTTAGAGTGACTTGAACTGCCATTTTTGCTTTGACAGGCAAATTGTTGAAAATAATTAAATAAAAATATTCCCACCCCCAGCAGGAAAACATTTCTATGCCGCCTCCGGCCCTAACTTTTGATGCTTGCGTTGACAGAAATGTCAATTACAGAACTAATAATAAAGTGTATTGAAAATGTATGAAATGCCCGATCTATAAAAGAAAAGAAATGATTACTTCTTACTCTGTGTTTTTTGTAGCTTTTTAATTTAAGGTGATGGCTAATGCATTTTCAAAAGACAAGGTACATTTCAAGTAGCGAAAAATTGTTAAGAAGTGAAAAAATGTTAGAGAAAAACAAATCTGATGACTTGTTTTTATTCAGCCATGCATAAAAATGATAAATGGAGTTTTATGTATGTTTTTCACAATGTTAAATTCAATTCCAGAAATCTTACCTGTGTTTTTCTAATCTTCCTCAGTATTGAATTATTTTTTGGCATAAGAAGAAAAATATTCATTCATTATTATAATATATAGTATTTATTTATTAATTGTTCACTCGTTATTATTCATACTACTGCCTGAGCAGGCAGGGCCTCCCTGAGAAGGTGGCATCTGAGCAAAGACTGGGGAGAGGGGGACAGAGAAGCGCGGCAATCTAGGAGAATCCCCAAGGTGGTGTGTCAGCAGAATGGCAACGGACACATGTGGGACCCACGAGGCAGAGAGTGGTAGGAGATGAGGCTGGGAAGGTAACAGTCAGAGAGCAAGATCGAATATGGCCTCGTAAACCATGATAAAAGGGCAGACCTGGCTGATGAAATGAGAAGCCAACAGAAGGAAGTTTTAAGCAGCAAAGTAACGTGAACTGACACATTTCAAAAGGATGACTACAGCTGGTGTGTGGACCAGAGACCAGGGGCGGGAACAGGATGGCAGGCAGGGGACCAGGCAGGAGGCACTGCAATAATTCAGCACAGGCACTGACAGGACCAGGGGAGGCCAGATTCTGGACTCTGAGAAGTTGCCACTGGCTCACAGAGAAAGTCTAAGGGCTCCACTGCCGGAGACCCAGGCTTCAGCCATCCACTCCACCTGGAATACAGTTCTCTCCACAGAATCAAGAAGAACGCAGCAAAACCACTCAGAAGACAGAATTCTGAAAACACACCTCCACACACACAGGCAAGGCCTTCGTGAGCATGGGTGTGACTTGTCAGGGCCTCTCTGGTCTCTCCCAGGCGTACACACGGCCTTGCACACGCACACAGCCTTCCAGACCCAGCCACATGGTGGATCTCGTGAAAGCCCAATCACTCCTCAGATCTCCTGGCTAAACCTCTGGCCGATCTGTGGCTTCCCTCCAGAATAACAACCTCATGCGACTGGCTACCTATTGGCCTTCCCATTCTTTTGCAGCAAAAATCACTACTGTTTCCAACAATGTTCCAGAAACATGGGATTTTCTGTGTTTGCTCCAAATCAAGACAGCCCCTTCTAACGGAAGGCGAGCTACCCGTCTCCGCAGCTCGCCCAGTAAATCCACCCCGACACAGCCGGTGGTGGCAGTGAGCACCGGACTGGGGCTAACACACCAGGCTGTGCTTACAGGGCCAGTCGTTTGTCTTGAGTCATCATCTTTCAATTTTTTTAGGTTCTAGTCACTTTCTCAAGCCCTAAACTGACTGTTTTTTTGACAGTTTTATCAACTTCCATCATTGATCTTTGGTAGATAAATTTGCCAAGCTCCTCACTCAGCCATTCTGCATTAAATGTGTTTTACATGTAAATTGTCTGAGCAACTTACTAAAAATGCCATAGAA
This sequence comes from Sturnira hondurensis, assembly GCF_014824575.4. Taxonomy (NCBI): domain Eukaryota; kingdom Metazoa; phylum Chordata; class Mammalia; order Chiroptera; family Phyllostomidae; genus Sturnira; species Sturnira hondurensis. The sequence continues at coordinate 6,001,567 of NW_028094846.1, read as the reverse complement.
AATATTGTGAAACAATTTTACGGAAAATTACCATTTTCTTTCACCTGCTAGCACGCCTTTGTTGAAGAGCTTACCTGGGCAGAGGTAAGAGGACAAGCCTCTAAGCAGAGTGACTGCATTTGGAAAGACAGGAAGCACACTGGGAACCGGCTGCGTGGTTCAGTGTCGGCCAGGCAGCTCCTCCCTAGTTGGAGCTCGTCCTTTGCAGTTGCAGATGAGCTCGGATCTCTTCTGCCCTAAAAACGCCCTTTGTTGGCCGGATGCAGCCCCGTGGGTTTAGTCCAAGCTCCCTCCTCTTCTTCTCATCAACCGTCTTAAAAGAACTGTTTCTCTCCTTCCTCACCTCCAGTTGACCGTCAGTCCCCAACTTTACTAAAGTCACCCTCACTGGGGCCAGTCACCTCTCAAATCTACCAAATCCAAGGAATGACTTTTGGTCTTTCTCAAGATGGACCTTTGTATTTCATTGGACAGTACTGCCTTTCACTCCCTCCTTGCAAACTTCCATTCCTTGTCCATTACTACACTCTTAGCTTAGCTTAGATCCCTTTCTGAATCTACCCCCAAAATGTTACTGATCTCCTACACTATACTTTCAACCCACATCTCCCGTATTTTCCCCCAAGGAAATTTCAGCCATTCTCACTGCTTCATGCTGATGACTCTCAAATCTTTACCTTCTCTCAGTCTGAGGCCATTTCTAATATGTGAAAAATCATTCCACTTTCATGTGCCACAAGTGCGTTCAAACTCACCAATGTCTAAAACTGAATGAATCCGACCCCCACCCCCAACCCACTCTCTCTGTTCCTGAGTTCCCTCTCTCAATGACTGGTACCTATGCCAGAAGCCTGGATATAACCTTTGATTCTTTCTCCTCCTTTCTCCTCTGCTGCCCAGGATATCCAATTAATTTATAAGCCTCGATGATTTTTACCTCCAGAATATTCTCAAATTTATCTCCTCTTCCCTCGTTCCTTACATTTTTAGGTAGCCATTCTGACACAACTGTGTCAAAAAAAAATCTGTCAAAATGGCTACGTCAAAAATGAAACTTGCCCAGGCTGGTGTGGCTCAGTGGATTCCTGGTCAGGGCACATGCCTGGGTTGCAGGCCATGTGCTCAGGTGGGGGTGTGCAAGAGGTAGCTGATGAATGTTTCTCTCCCACATCACTGTTTCTCTCCCTTTCTCCCTCTGTTCCCCTCTATCCAAAAGTAAATAAATAAAATCTTTCTTTAAAAAAAGGAAACCTTGGGGACTTCCAGCCAAGATGAAGGTGTAGGTAAACACACTGTGCCTCCTCCCACAACCAAAAGAAGGACAACAACAATTTAAAAACAAAAAGCAACCAGAACTGAAGGAAAATCAAACTGTATGGAAGTCTGATAACCAAGGAGTTAAAGACACATTCATTCAGACCAGACCAGTAAGAGGGGCGGAGACGGGCGTCCTGGTAGAGAGGGCTCTTGGCGAGCCGGAGGCTGGTGGACCAGCGAGGCAGTGGATTGAGAACTGGGGGGTCCCACATTCGAGCACAGATAAACTGGGAGGAACAACTGGGGATCAGTATGAACTGGACCAGGGGACCAGCGCAGTGAAATAAAGCCTCAAAATATTGACTGAAAACACCTGTGGGGGTTGAGGTACTGGGAGAAACTCCCAGCCTCACAGGAGAGTTCACTGGAGAAACCCAATGGGTCCTAGAACTATACAAACCCATCTACACACCCAGGAACCAGCACCAGAAGGGCCCAGTTTGCTTGGAGGAAGGGGTGGAAGTGACTGAAATCAGGCAGAGAGCGGAGCAAGCTCCATTGTTCCCTCTCGGACGCTCCCCGCCACCACACATACAGTGTCACAACCCTGTGACTGGGTGCCCCACCCTGGTGAACACCTAAGGCTCCGCCCCTCACTAGGTAACAGGGGCATCAAGACAAAAACCCAAAAGAACAGATTAAAGCTCCAGAAAAAAATACAACTAAGGGATGAAGAGATAGCCAACCCATGAGATGCACAGTTCAAAACACTGGTGACCAGGATGCTCACAGAATTGGTTGAATTTGGTCACAAATCAGATGAAAAAAGTGAAGGCCACACTAAGTGAAATAAAGGAAAATGTACAGGGAACCAACAGTGACAGAAAGGAAACTGGGACTCAAATCAACAGTGTGGACCAGAAGGAAGAAACATCCAACCAGAAAAGAATGAAGAAACAAGAATTAAAAAATATGAGGAGAGGCTTAGGAACCTCCAGGATATCTTTAAACGTTCCAACATCTGAATTATAGGGGTGTCAGAAGGAAAAGAGGAAGAGCAACAAGGGGAAATTTTATTTGAACAAATAATGAAGGAGAACTTCCCTAATCTGGCAAAAGAAATAGACTTCCAGGAAGTCCAGGAAGCTCAGAGAGTCCCAAAGAAGTTGGACCCAAGAAGGAACACACCAAGGCACATCATAATTACATTAACCAAGATTAAAATGAAGGTGAGAATCCTAGAAGCAGCAAGAGATAAGGAGACAGTTACCTACAAAGGAGTTCCCATCAGACTGCCAGCTGATTTCTCAAAAGAGACCTTACAGGCAAGAAGGGGCTGGAAAGAAGTATTCCAAGTCATGAAATCCAAAGACCTACAGCCACAATTGCTCTATCCAGCAAAGCTTTCATTTAGAATGGAAGGGCAGATAAAGTGCTTCTCAGAGAAGGTCAAGTTCAAGGAGTTCGCCATCACCAGGACCTTATTATATGAAATGTTAAAGGGACTTATCTAAGATAAAGAAACATGTATAGTAAAATGACAGCAAACTCACAATCATTAACAACCACACCTAAAACAGAAACAAAAGCAAACTAAGCACACAACTAGAACAGGAATAGAAACACGGAAATGGAGATCACATGGAGGGTTATCGATGGGAAAGTAGAAGGGGGAAGGGGAGAGAGAGAGAAAAGGTACAGAGAGTAGGTAGCATAGATGGTAGGTAGAAAATAGACAGGAGAAGGGTAAGAATAGTGTAGGAAATGTAGAAGCCAAAGAACTTATATGTATAACCCACGGACATGAACTAAAGGGGGAGAATGTGGGTGGGAGGGAGTGTGCAGGGCGGAGGGGAGTGAGGGGGGAAATGAGACAACTGTAACGGCATAATCAATAAAATACATTAAAAATTAAAGTGTATTTTAATTTTAAATTTAAATTTCCCTTTTCTTAATTTAAATTTCCCGTGATTTAAATTTAGCTCTCTGCTAAGAATAAAAAATGACGGCCTTGCCAATGCCCACCCACACAATTTTAAGATCCTGAAAGTGGGTATTTCTGGACATTCAGCTGATTAATAATGAGCCAAAATTGGGATTGTTGGCTTGTCATTTACTTCTAAATCTACCAGTTTTCTAGTAATGTTGCTTTCCATAAGTAAATGGCCCTTCCATTAAAGTACTCATCGGCACAACTTTCAAATCTCAACACCTCTGAAGTGATTATCTCTGGATTAAAAAATGCCTTCCCATCTAAAGGTGTGCTTGTGTGTCTTAAAGACTTCTTTTGAAGAGATTACTATAGCTGCCAACGGACTTTCCCACAGCCTGTCCTTGAATGAAGTATGTGTAGCTTTTGGCTGAAGTAATTTTTAAATTCTGTATCTAAAGTTCTTTTTGAACGCACAGTTCAGTGCACGCTTGACATCGCTCTTCCACAGTGCTTCCACACACAACAGCGCTGTGTGCTCTCACGTTGTACTTTCATATCACATCCTTCGATGTGAACCTGTAATTCTAGACAGACTGAGGACATGATCTAGAACATGTAAGATTGAGAATACGCTGTCTGTACGGGGAATCCTAAAAACACTACCTTTTAAACAATTAGGGGTGTAGTGTTAAGGGACTTATTTAAGAAAAATAAGATCAAAACTATGAACAATAAAATGGCAATAAATACATATCTATCAACAACTAAATCTAAAAAACAAACTAAGCAAACAAGAACAGAGACAGAATCATGGATACAGAGAATGTTTTGACAGTTGCCAAATGGTGAGGGTGGGGGGAATGGGTGAAGAGGTGAGGGGGTTAGGAAGTGCAAACAGGCAAATTGGTAGTCACAGAATAGCCATGGAGATGTAAAATACAGTATAAGAACCTACGTATGACCCATGGGCATGAACAATGGTGTGGGGACTGCCTGAGGGAGTGGGGGGTGCTGAGTGGGAGGGAGGAGAAAGATCAGGACAACTGTAATAGCATAATCAATAAAATATAATTTTAGAAAAAGAGAATACGTTGTCTGCACAGGGAATACCAAAAAGACTACCTTTTAAACAAGTAGGAGTGAAGTTAAACCAACCCAGCTATTTAAATGAAAAGCCCTTGATTTAGTGAGCCATGAAAACCCATGGCCTCTTGGTGGACTGACACAGGTTTGAATTCTGTATATCATACTTTTTTAGCCCAATGACCTCAAGTGATTTACCTAAAACTTTTACATCTATTTTCTCACATGACATGTAAAGATGATAATATTATAGCTCAGAGCTAATGTAAGTATAATATAAAATTAGGTCTATTAAATACTAATGCATTATATTGCACAAAACAGATACTTAAGCCATGTTAGCTAGCTATCCTTCTTTTGACTTAATAGGATAGCAAGGAGGAACTGTATTTACTAAATTAAAAGGTATAATTACGTGATACTAAATTGTGCAATGTATTCTTACAGAGAAGTGCCTGCCATTCTATTACTTTTGCTCTTTCCCCATTCTAGTTCGATATATTTTTCATTTCTAAAGGGTGTGGAAGTTTCACAAGAAATTGCCTGAAATCTTGTGTTTAGATAACTTGCTGGTAGACGCTTGGCATGCCTGTCTAGTCTTCTTCCTGAGCGCACGGCTCAATTACATTCCCCAACCACCCCCAGGTTCTTGTTCAGCAAAAAGTAACAGGCACAGAACTTTCAGTCTGGCCCCAAATTCTTCTCTGTATGATCTCTCTTCCTCCTCATGTCGGCTAGGATGAAGACGGCCCCACTGTTCTTGGGCGTCTTGTAGAGGCTGTATTCTTACAGAACACGGCAGAGTCACCCCGTGGGAATGAGGGCCAAACTCTGAGACCGACAGAGCACTGCAGAGGTGCGCTGCATGCTCCAAGGCCAGGACACCAAAGGCACTGCAGCCTCCCCTGGCTGGTGTCTTGGACGGCCACCTGGGGAGGCGAGCCACTGCGCCATGAGCAAACCCGAGCAACCCCACGGGGAGGCCTCTGTGGAGAGGAAGCACAGCTCTTTGCCAACCGCCAGCATCATTTTGACAGCTGTGTGAATGAGCCCTGGGGAAGTTTCTCCAAGCTTGCAGCCCCATCCAAAGAAGTCTGCAGATGACTAAGAACCCGAGACTATAGCGGACTCTTGGTAAGAAACTCTTAGCCAGAATTGCCCTGATAAGCTACTTCCTAACTTTTAATCCACAAAAACTATAAGAGATAATAAGTGTCACTATTTTTAAGCCCAAAACAAAACAACTCTGACTTCTACCTTCCTCCAACCATACATAAAAACTTAAATCACAATCATAAAGGAAAACACTAAAAAATTAGACTTCAACAAAATTAAACTTTTGCTCTTCAAAAAACATTGTTCAGAAAATTAAAAGGCCAACTACAGAGTGGGAGAAAATATCTGTAAAACCTATCTAATAAAGGGCTTTTATCAACACATATAAAAAATCTTGAAAGCCAACAAAAACACAACCCAATCTGAAAATGTACAACAGATGTGAATAGACGCTTGCCCAAGAAGATATTCAAGTGGCAAATACATGGAAAGATGTACAACATCATTAGTTGTGAGGGAGATGCAAATGAGTACCACAAAGCACCACTATACCCCCCCGAATGGATGAAACCTTCTAAACTGACAATGTCAAACGCTGGTAAGGTATGGCACTGACTCCTGTGGTTGATAAAGATGGAAAATGGTATAGCTACTTTGAGATACAGCTTAGTGCTTTCTCATAAAGTTAAGTGTACACTTATCATAAAACCCAGCCAGTCCACTCCTTGGTTTTTACCCAAGAGGAATGAAAGCAGTATTTTCACCAAAGACTTACACCTAAATACTCAGAGCAGCTTTACTGCTAATGGCCAATAGCTAGAAACAACTCAAAGGTCCATTAACTGGTGACTAGGCAGATACACAAATCGTGGCATATCTTTACAACAGACACTACTCAGCAATAAAAAGGAACCAAATACTTTTACATCATCAGTAAATCTCAAAAGTATTATGCTACTGAGGGAAGATGCCACCCACAAAAGACTGTGGACTGTATGATTCCTTCCACAGGAAACTGTGGAAAAGGTACCCATGCTGCCAGAAACCAGATCAGTGGTTGCCAGAACCACTGAGGGGACAGGACAGACTCTAAGGGGTACGAGGGAAGCTTCTGTGTAATGGAAATGTTTTATATTGTGATTCTGTTGGTGGTTATACAGTAGTTATCAAAATTCAATAAACTACACACTTAAAACTGGTGAATTCCACAGTACATAAATTGTATCTTCATAGTTTTTTAATGAAACACTAGAATAATGTCTAGCACACACATATATAAATATGGATATATAAAAAATACTCAATATTAGCTAAAAATAACTATTATTTTATGGCAATCCAAGAGAAACGGTGTCATAGAGAAAAGACTGAGAACTTTAAGATGCTTTTTTCAAAGATGATATAAATCCAGAAATGTATTTTTAATAAACCCTACTCTACTAACAGATCATGTAAGGGCTTAGGGCGAGGTTCTGCCACTGAGCTCTAGGCTCTTTGACAAGAGGACTGAGCACAGAGCCAAGCGAGTCATGACTCCCCTGAGGTTGCTCGGCGTCTCCAGCAGCACCCAGGGAGCGAACAGAGCAGACATCACAGTTCCAAAAAAGCGAGTGGTAAGTGTTACGTAAGGCACCGACAAAAAGTCAGAAGTGAATAATGCCACACGAAAAGTAGGACATAACATTCCACTGAAAGTCTAACAGCACTTGAGAGAATTTGAAACTTCTCATTAAACACTTCAAAACTACTTCAAATAAAATAGGAGGCAAACAGCAAAGCGAGGCTGCCAAATTTAAATAGTTGCGTAAGTGACACCGGGACTATACAACCGAGACACTCCAAGAACCAGGTTGTCTCAGCACCTGGCAGGATCCAGCCTGAGAGTGGTGGGGTCTAGGAATAACCCCACTCCTCCCCACCACGCGTACATGCGTGCGCACACACACACACACACACACATACACACTCTCTCCACTGAGGATTCTGAGCAAAGCAGCTGTATAAAGAAAGGAAACTGAGCGAGTGTCCCTTCTTACCCTCTTCCGCTTCCTCCTCCTGGGGCGACAATGGGCCCCCTCCACTAGTAGGAGTGGGCGGCTGCTCCTTCTCGGACTCTCGCTGGAGACTCACCACCTCGTAGATTGCATCTCCAGCACTGGTGTGACCTTTTCCCTCAGACTGAGAAAGACACAAACATGTGTTTCAATGTTAGAAACGGAAAGGGAGCCCTGAAAGATCACGCTCAATGGTCCTCTTGAAAGAGCTGGACAGAAGAGCAGCATGTCGTGTTTGAGAAAATTCTGGAAGTGCTTTCTTCTTCCCATGACACTCCAAATGCATGGTTCTTCCAGAACCATGTCAACCAACAAATGAAACCTACGGACCATCGGGGGAGAAGTCAATCTTTTCTATCAGAAAAAAACAGATCCTAGGGCAGGCAGGTAAGCAAGTACCACCTGATTCTGGAGACTGCCCCACACTAAGGGGAGGAGGATTCGTTACATCCTCCAACTGATTCACGGAAGTAGATCATTTCTACCTTATAAAAGCCATTCTAAATGGCTTTCTTAAGGAGGAAAAGCCAAGGTAACCGCCAGTTAACTAACCCAGCAATGCCTACAAAGCCCTAGGTAAAGTGCCCCCAGCCTCATCGCACACCAAAGTACGATACTACATTCCCCCACTGTGGCGCGGTTTCAGTGCTAGGAACCTTCAAACCCTCTCCCGGCTCCAAGGTGTAGGGACATCCTTACCCTTCTCTCTGCCGAGACAGCCTTTGCTCCTACGCTTTGCTAAGGTCCCAGCAATCTCGGATCTCTTCACCTCCACAGAGAATCTAACCTGAGTTCCTAAGTTCCCCATATTTCAGTTCTCGTCATACCCTGTTCTTCCTTCACTGAACTCACTACAATGTCATTACACACTTACTGTCATCTTCGTTTGTTTAGTGGCTGTCTTATGGACTAGAAAGTAAGTGCCATAAGGGTAGGGACTACGTTTATTTCTATCAGAAATAATACGGTGCCTGACACGGTGCTGTATTATTAGGGACTCAACAAGTATCAGTGGGAAGATGACTGGTAATACTCACCTTCTTCCTTCACTACAAACAAAAATTACATATATTACCTACTAACATTGCCTATTTAGGAATGTCACAGAACCCCTAATTTTGTTCATTTAATATTAAAATAATTTTATAACCTTACTGATAAGTCAAACAGTATATGGGGTGGGGCAAAAGTAGGCTTACAGTTGTTCACATGGAAAATAATACAATAATTAATAAATAATAATATAAGAATGAACTTTGTGTTTCACTTACTCATAACTGTAAACCTACTTTTGCTCCACCCTGTATGCACATAGTATTATAAATAGAAATAATGACAACAATGAGTCAGTATTACTTGAATGTTTTTTCATTATAACTTTATCAAAGGTATAGTACATCTGTGTCCTGTTTGGTTTTAATTATTATATACAAAAGGAGGAAAAGCTGTTTTGGACATAAAATCAATGTTTCTATTAAGTATGTTGATACTTTACAAGTACATAGTATAGGTTTCTAGGGGGAAAACTACACAATTATTAGACTAGCTTTTTTTTTACTTACATAACCTAGATGTGGATTTTTTAAATACTTTATTGATTGATTGTCATTTAGAGAAAAAATGTATTGCTTCTTAAGGAACTAGTGTAGCATTTAAAAAGAAGGACAGAAAAAATATGTATGTTATTATTCGAAAAGAACAAGAAGGTCTTACCTGTTTCAGCCTCATGAAGAAAGTCTCCGTGAAAGTCTTTCTGCTGAAATACCAAAACCGCTCATTCGCAGGGTACACCCGAACGACCGTCTCCAGCAGGAAGCGGACGGGCTCCACCACCTCCGTGACCACCATGTCCACCGCCACCGTCATGTACACCCGCTTGTCTGCAGCAGAAATGGTCTGCGTCTTAGACTGGCCTTATCGGGCCTCGATTATTTAAGAAGACAGTTTCCTCACTTATGAAAGAACTAAGCTTCTTTATAATCACATTACCTTCAATGTTTAATTTTAAATGTTTTATTGTCAGTTTGATGAACAGGTAACCAAGTGTTCCAAGTATGTTTCTCGACACACAGGATCCTATTTTAATCAACTGTCCAAATCTTCTCTGACAACTTTAATTTTCTCCTCCTCCAAATCAGTTCTTAATATTTTTATATTTATATCTTTATAAACAATATAAAATTGTCAGGATGTCTTTTAACACTAAAACTACCTTCCAGATTTCCCAGTCGAACCTCTGGAAAAATCTCAAAGGTCTGCTCTCTCATCTCATACAAAGAGACACTGGAAATCGTTTGTGGAGTTGCTCGAGAAAGACCGTCAGGTCAGAAGAGCCGCCCTACCTCCGCTACGTTAAACTTGTACAGGAAGACGTTGCTAACACGTGTACGAACACGTGTACGAACACGTGTCCATTACACCGCAGGGGACTCCCCCGGGGTCTGTCAGTACCCTCACCGTCTGCAAGACTTATTTACTCTCCAGAAAATCGCTGACCCAGCTCTGGTGCAACAGTTCTGGGAGTTTTCACCTAGATTACACATACATCATAAGAGTCCTGGCAAGTGCTTGAGAGAGCAACAGTCAAAATTTCAGTTATCATTTAAAATGTTTACTGGGCCACAGTCTTCCTTTCATTTGAACCTGGAACCTTCCAAGCCAGTGGCTCCTGGTTTTCTACAGTTTCACAATGATAGGTTGAAATATAGATTTAATTTTATTTTATTTACCCTGCTTCAAGATTCATCTGGGTTTTTGACTCTGTCGCTTGGTTACTCTATACCATTATATCATTACTGCATTACTTCAAAATTTTTCTTTAAATTTATTGCGCCCATCACTTTTGGTTCTCAGAGGAAAGATCAAATAACCAAGCTCATTAACAGAAACATTCAATAGTGTTCTTTAAAAACATTATACAACATTTATAGTCATCAACCACATGCCTATTAATGCCATCAAATTCAACAAAAAGTGTATTACATTCTTAATAAATATACACATTCTCCCTGCCAATTCAAGAGAAAGGAGGATTCTTAGACATTGTACTTGACTCTCAGCAGACCTGAAAGTCTCCGGGAGTAAGGTAGAAAGGTAAGAGTATGTAGTAAACATACCACAAGACACAACACTCACTACAGACACACACTACAAAACTTAGTGCAGGGAAAAGAGCTAAGCTATTTCCTCTCCCAGGGCCCCAACTTCTCCTGTAAAAATCAAGCCATAATTCATGAATCTCCTGAATAATTTATAATATCAAGAACATGATTTGAAAACTTTGGAAATCAGCTCAACATTTTGGGGTTCCATATGAAGTAATTTTAAATTTAAAACACATTATCTTTTGGATCAGAAAATTATAATAATAGTATTACATAAAGTTTAATAAAACAAATAAATTTAAAATACATAATCTTTTACTTGAGAATTAAATGTGTATTAAAATACAAAATGAAAATGAATTATGTGTTACGGTAAACAAAGATAAAAACTGCTTTTTGAAACTCTGATATTTTATTCTTCAAAATTATGAATTGGCTCCTTTTTTTCATTTTTGTGCTTTCCTTCTGAATGATTATAAAAACTAAGTTTACGGGCTGGTATTACAAGCCTGTCTCCAGAAATAAAAAGATGTGAGTGTAAAAATTATTTATTCCTAATATACAAAAAGCTAAATTTTATATAATCACCATTTTTTCTCCCTTTTTACCCTTAGTATGAAATCACTTGGTGTGCAATCAAATGCATGCAATTTATGCACTGCAATTATGGAGTATTGGGAAAGACTCTCCTTAAAGAAATGTGAGAATAATTATGATTTTTATGATATTCATTAATACATTATCCTTCCATATCAGTATTCACTGTCTTGAACAAAAAGTCCACTGTGGGTATAAAGTAAAAAATGTAAGACTATTTTTTTTAAAAGATCCAATATTTTCTCAATATAAATTATTGATTGAATGACAATGAAGCATCTAGTGTAAGATTATATAACTCATGAGGTAAAACTTTAAGTTTGAAGGTAGGCGGTGGAGGGGAAAAAATGCAAAAAATTAAAAAATAACTGGAAGAAGGAGGAATAAAATAAACACAATGGGAAAAATGACAAAGGTGATTATATACCATTTATAAATTCTATTCACCATTAGCCATGGTAAACAACACAAAAAAGTAAAGAACAAGAAAAAGGGTGTTTGTCACAAATAAAATGTCTGATATACATTACTAAGATCTAAGTTCCCAAAGTTCAAAAAACTGGAACCAAAAAAGTAATGAATAAAAAAATAAGCAATAATATAATTTTTGATAAGCTAAATACTTATCAAAAATATGCACAATTTCAGAATTTGCTTTCAGCATTTCTTTCATAGTCTTTCACCATTTCCACAAAAAAACCCAACTCTATAATGACATATGAAGCACTCAGCACAAATACTTTCTACATAATCTAATAAATTAATTCATGTATCTTTGGGGAGATTCTTTCAAATAGTGAAGGTTCTTCCCAGTAGATGCATAAAGTAGGGAAAGGAACTTGAAAATCTAAAGAAGAATAACTCCTAATATTACATGTCAACTGTAATTGAAAAATATATTTTTTAAAAAGAAAATTTGAAGGACTTAAAGGAGGTATAAATTGACTTCTCACAAACTTTTTTAAAAATATTTTATTATTTATTTTAGAGAGATGCAGAAGGGAAGGAAAAAGAGAGAGAAACATCAATGTGCAGTTGCCTCTAGCACACCCCCTACTGGGGACCTGGCCTGCAACCCAGGCATGTGCCCTGACTGGGAATCAAACCGGCGATGCTTTCGTTCACAGGCTTGCACTCAATCCACTGAACTACACCAGTCAGGGTTCTCACACACTTTTTTTTTAGAACACCATTCTAAATAGTATTGTGTTGGCTAAAAAGTTCATTGAGATTTTTGGTTTTTCCATAAAATAAAGGACACATTTTTCATTTTCGCCAATAACTATTGATTTGGATATTTTGAGTATGCTGGCTGTCTCCCATGTGGTATGATGCTGACTGTTCTCAATTGACATTTCAATTTGATTGCTATCAACTTCAACTGGTCAACCCAACAATGGAGCATTGTCCACTGAGAAATCCCCATCATAAAACTTCACAAACTACTTTTAACACAGTCAGTCACAGCACCTTCTCCATATACAGCATATTTTTTTTTTCATTTCAATTGGGTTTTTACCTTTCTTGAAATAATAATATGCCAAAAATATTGCATATTTTCTTCCATCTTCAATATTAAAATGGATACATAAAAATTCACCAATTTTGATATTTTTCAAATGCACATTGGTAAGACAGCTGTCACAATACAATCTAACAATTAAAAGCTGCTGAAGCCAATTTATGGAAAAAAATTCACCAATTCTGATTTTTTTAATGCACACTGATATGACAGCTGTCATAATACAATCTAACAAAATTGTTTCCAATGAAGTTAAAGACAACTCAGCACTACTAGAGGCATATTACGGAAAAAAACCAAACAAGATTTTTGGCCAATCCAATATTAGGTAAATAACAATCTTAAAATTCAAATTCCAAAGCCAATGTGTTCTGCATTTCTTTTACCTTTCTGGCTAAAGAGTGTGTCTTTTATTTATTTATTTTATTGATTATGCTATTAGAGTGTCCCTGTTTTTCCCCTTTGCCCCCTCCACCTGGTACCCCCATTCCCTCCAGCAATAACCCGTTAGTTCATGTCCATGGGTCGCATACGTAAGTTCTTTGGCTACTCCACAACCTATACTGTTTTTAACATCCCCATCTATTTTGTACCTACCAATTTGTGCTTCTTAATTCCTGCACCTTTCCCCCCACTTTCTCCCTTTCTCCTCCCAACTGATAACTTCCAAATGATCTCTGTATCTATGATTCTGTTCCTGTTCTGCTTGTCTGCTTTCTTATTTGGATTCAATTATTGATACAGAGTGAACTTGTGGCTATTTTAATGTTCATTGTTTTGATCTTCTTTCACTATATAATTCCCTTTCACATTTCATATAATAATGGCCTGGTGATAATGAACTCCTTTTAGTTTTACCTTGTCTGGGAAGCACTTTATCTGCCCTTCCATTCTGAATGATAGCTTTGCTGGGAAGAGTAATCTAGGTTGTAAGTCCTTGCCTTTCATCACTTTGAATACTTCTGCCAGTCCCTTCTAGCCTGCAAAGTTTCTTTTGAGAAATCAGCTGATAGTCTTATGGGAACTCCTTTGTAGGTAACTCTCTGCTTTTCTCTTGCTGCTTTTAAGATTCTCTCTTTATTTTTGACCTTCGGCATTTTAATTATGATGTGTCTTGGTGTGGTCCTCTTTGGGTCCATCTTGTTTGGGACTCTCTGTGTTTCCTAGACTTGTATGTCTATTTCCTTCACCAAATTAAAGAGGTTTTCTTTCATTATTTTTTCAAGTAAGTTTTCAGATTCTTGCTCTTCCTCTGCTCCCTCTATCATCCCTATGATTCAGATGTTGGCATGTTTAAATGTCCGAGAGGTTCCTAAGCCTGTCCTTGTTGTTTCGAATTCTCTTTTCTTCCTGCTGTTCTGATTGAGTGCTTTTTCCTTCCTTGTGTTCCAAATCATTGGTTTGATTCTTGGCTTCATCCTCTCCACTGTTGGTTACCTGTAAATTTTTCTTTACTTTACTTACTGCAAACTTAATTTCTGCCTGGATCTCTTTTATAGCATTGAAGTACCCAGTGAGTTCCTGGAGCATCCTAATAACCAGTGTTTTGAACTGTGCATCTGATAGGTTGGTTATCTCTGTTCATTTAGATCTTTTTCTGGGATTTCATTCTGTTCTATCATTTGGGCCATAATTCTTTGTCTCCTCAATTTGGCAGCCTCCCTGTGTTTGTTTCTGTGTATTTGGTAGAGTTGCTTTGACTCTGTCTTAGTGCACCTGTTATGTTGTATGGTGCGGAGCCTTCGGTAACTGCCAGGGCAGGGCAACCCATGTCACAGCTCTGTTGCTCTATGTGGGGGAGGTACTGCAGATAGGACAATGCCGCTACCTGGCCCCTGGAGTTTTGCCCAGGAAAGAGCTGTCTCCCCACTCACACTTCACTTTCTCCCCATATGCCATTGCTGCCCTTCCATCTGTTACCCTGGTGCTGAATCTCAGAGGTGGTGGATCTGTGTGAGTCCTAAGTCCATTATAGACCCATTAAGAGGATGCAGTTTCTTCCACTTTTCTAACCCCCACTGGTTTTTATAGCCAGAAGTTATAGAGACTTATCTTTCTGGCACTGGGACCCTGGGCTGGATGGTCTGGACTGGGGCTGGGAACCCTCACTCCCCAGGTAGCCCTCCCATTTTTTATCCATGACATGTGGATGTGGGGCCACCAGTTCCTGTGTCCATGCCTCTCTGCACCGCTCTGCACCTCCACCTCTCCTGCTCATCTGGATGAGTGTGGTTTCTTTAAATCCTTAGTTGTTAGTCTTCCACACAGCTCGATTTTCTGACAATTCTGGGTGATATTTGTTTTGTACTGTAGCTTTTTTTTTTTGCTATAGTTGTGCACAGAGGCAAGGCCTGTTAACCTACACCTCCATCTTGACCAGAAGTCCTCTCTAAAGAGTGTTATTCATACTCAACCTATTTATGACTTTCTATTGTGCCTCAGTATGATAGTATTCAGTGTCGATCATATGTGTAGTGATCATGTAAAAACACAGAAGATTTAGCATGTATTAATGCATTATATACATTAACATAGAATATTATCTTCCCTGCAATGGACCATTCTCCTTGTGCTAAAGAAATAGCACTGGGTGTAGAAATTGAAAATGAATAGTAAGAAACTATATCAGATATGTTTATTGTGCTCAACGCATAGGTCAAGACAAGGCTAAATTTTATAGTAAAATCTATTAAATAAAAATACTTCACTTTAAATGAGCAGCAGATTAAAAAAAACATGATAAAACAACATTGTCTGTAACATAAAGTTTTAAGCAAATAATAAGTAATCTCTTAAGAAAAGTCACCTTTGGGGGTTTCTTCATTAAGTGCCAGAAAGATGGGTGCGTTGGGGTTCCATATCCCAGTGATGACATAGGCCCTCCCGTCACAGCTCTTTCCCATGGACTCCTGGGAAAGTTCGAAAAAGAACAGATACATCAAGAAAATCACCCTCTCAAACAATAAATATATCTTACTTTCACCAATCCAATTTGCTAACATTTGGATTTATACTCCAAAGGGGAGTTTATTGTCTTTGTACATTTTTTTCACCCTACAAAAATATTTCTTTAAATATTAAATTCTCCTACAGCTTTCTTCAAAGAGTTTCTGTCTAGAGACACATACCTCTTGGTTAAAAGAGGTATATATACTCTTCCATGCTTGACCACACAAACATAATATTGCTATGAAGTTATACTAACCTTGATCTTAGGCTGGGCGTCCAAATCTCATAATCTCATACATATCAGGATGTACGTAGTTGCTATGAAAACTACAGTATAGATCTCACTGATGACAGTTAAACTGAATAGCTAGTAACAGGCAAAGACAGTATTCTCCTCTAATGCTCTAATTTTCAATATACTCTTCAAACATTAACTTACTTGGTCACAGTCAATACCTTCACAGTGAACCCTTTCCTTCTATATACACATCAGATATCTATATACTTTCTTAAAATCACAAATTAACATTAGGAAACTTATATTGGTTTGTACTCATCATGGGAGTTTCTTGGCTATCTCCCTCCACCCTCACTCCCTCCTTCTTCCCTTCTCTCAACTATTTCCTCTATTCTTTAAGCTTTTCATTTCCTCTATTCTTTAAGACGTTTACCCAGCCAGCTCCTGACTCTCTCAACAGAAGCCAGCAACTCCCTATACTGAGAGCAAGACCACATAAAGTTGTGTGTGTGTGTGTGTGTGTGTGTGCTGGGGGTGGGGAGGTTAAAGGCTGTCAGAAGAGCACACAGATATAAACATGTGCATATGCAAAAAAAAGAATATTATCTACATTACTTTCAATTTCCTGTTATCAATTCCCTATTATGAATAGAGAGGGTTCAAACGGTCAGACTAAAAAAAAGAGAACTTTTTTCAATATTACCTACACACAAATGCTTCTCTGAATCCCTATAAAATTATTTCAGTCATTTGGTAACTACTATGCATATTTTTCTAGTGTATTGGTGATATTTCACCAATCAGATTGCATAGTTTGAGTGCAAGGACCACATTCAATGAAATACACTCAAGGTCATACAAAGGAAACTCAGTACCTCAACACTCATATATTCATACACTCTCTCTCTCCCCACCCATCTCTCCCTCCTCACCCCAATCCCCCTCCCTTATCCTCTCTCTCTACTTTCTAATAGGACCTTCATTAGGAACAAGAATGGGTACTTAACCTCCCCACCAAAAAAAATCCACCAGTGGACAAGAACTGTGCTATGCTTGAGTCCAGAAAAAAATGAGCTACACCAATCAAATTATTCCTTTCAATGAATAAATACCAAGAAAAATGGGCACTGAAAAGTGGAGCTGCAAAGCACGGTAAGAAGTCAGGTGATGACAGGCTACATGTAAAACAAAGTTAGATGACAGAAGGAGACATGGCTTGGGGCAGTGAACACACAGTACAAAACACACAGATCATGTATCACAGAATGGTACAGCCGAAACCTATATAATTTTATTAACCAATGTCACCCCAACCAATTCAGTAAAAATTAAAAATAGATAAAATAAAATTAGAAATATGATAACAAAAACTGCACAGTGGGGGAAACTGCTAAATGCTAAGAAACAAATGGAGAAAACAATTTTTAAAATAATTAGTTATGCATTCAAAAAACAAAGGCAAATTCTGGGGGGTGGGAAGGGGGAACAAAGCAGAGAGAGAGGCAGAGAGGCGACAAGGAGGAAGGAAGGCAAGGAGGGAAAAGGGGAGGAGAGAAAGGAGGGGGAGAAGGAAAGAAAGAGGCTGAGAGAGACTTTCCAAAGCTTTCAAAGTTTGTTAGAAGGAAGTGCACGAAGGTGAAACTTGTTCTCAGGAGTCTTCACATATTTGGAGGGGTCAGAGAAGACAGAGAAGTATTAGTGTCTTGCTCTAGGGGGCAGAAATACCACAAATGAGGCCAGGGTACAAGGAATATGACATTGGGTGATTACAAAGAAATAACTTTGTAATAGCCGAAGCTCAGTAACCACGTATTAACGTAGTGTGGAGATGAACAACACTGGGTAATGACAAATCACAGCTGTTGGTAACTGCAAATGCAACCCCTGCCTGACCACCTGTGTGTTGTACAGGTCAGCCCGCATCTCTTTCCGGGGCCTCAGTGCTGACCAGCCGCTTGATTCCAACACAGACTCTTAATGGTGGACACCGCATGGGGCCTCAGAAGTTCACCCCGGGCATGTAATTCTAGAATCTGAACTTAAGGTCATGGGAAAATCTCTGCCAGAGACTCATGCTCACCTCTTAAACTCACAAAGACCACGACTAGTTAAGACCTAGGAGCTTCTAAGTGTTTAATGTCTCTGAACTGCCTCCTCCAGGAACTTTCAGGGCTCCACCACTTTCTGGGTTGCCGTAGGCAGAAGCACTCCCATTCCTGCTGTGTTGTAAAGAGGGACGGAGGACCGACGGACCAATAGCTAATCTGTTTTCACATTCGACGTAACTGGCTGTCCCTACCTGACCAGTCCATGCAGTACTTCCTCTACGTTTCTGCGGCTCACTGGACCAGCTGGATGAGAGCACCTAGCCCACTGCCGTCATTAGACTTACAGGCTCTGTTTCCATCACCAGGCTATGAACCCACGGTGGTGAGAGCTGTGTTCTACCTTATTCCACAACCCCAGCACCCCACACAATTGGCACACAATTGGGAGCTCAAAAATGCTGACTGAACCATTCCAGTACCACTAGGAAAATCAATGGGCTGTCACCCTGAAATAAGGAAAATGTTGACATAATCAGTGACATTTACCTGACATTTGAAAAACACAGGTGAAAAGGAAAAAAACATGTAGTATTTATTGTCACTAAATATAAAAATCTCAGTGAAGTAGAAAGCTTTGTTTACTCTAAGATGACCATTTCCTACAACGTTTCTAAATCGCAAAGTAAATGTTTTCATTAACTGCAATATTAGAAGGTATTTCTGTTTAAAAGTTATGATGGCTTGCTATTTTTATGTCAAATACCAACTCTAAAATATATATTGACCTTTGAGGGCCTTCCTGAAATAAATGCTGTGCCCGCAGCAAATACATTTTGCTGAGGACAGATAATCGAGGAGAAATTCAGAGAGGGAAATGCTTTTAAGAAAATAAAAGCAGCCATCATAATACTCAAGTTAATAACAATGCATTAAAATAAATAAAAGGCACCATGTTCACCCTGGATATGCCTGTTATAATCATGTACTTGCCCTTTTGGGCTCAAAGAAAAGACATCCTTCTAAGAAGCCAAACAGATGAATGGATGGATATTGTCATAACTCTGTCCTTTTATTGGCTTTCAAGTTGCATATGATTTTTTAGTAAGAATTTCCCCAAATCTCTCCTTCATTATTAATTTTAATGTTAGGATTTCAAATTTCATTATCACTGTCATTCAGCTGAAAGTTAGAAACAATTTTCCCAATATGACATAATTCTACAATAGAAAATGCATTAAAATATAAAATAACTATCATATCTTTACTTGGTTAATTAAAGTGTTTAAGGTTATCATTACCATATCCAGTAAATGCATGTCACTGTTCTTCACGTTTCGACCTGGGCTTAATAACATTCCAAAACATCTGAAAATATTGGGGGGAAGAAAGGAGAAATAAGGTATCAAGAATATATAGAAGCCCAGTGAGAAAAAGCTGTTTTATAATAACTACACAATCTGAGCTCTGTACTTACAAATAGTTTTTTTTAACAAAAATGGCACAAATAAGAATTACTAAGATAAATAATAAAAATTACATGGAAATTCCCAGATCTTTATTTTTGCATGTAAAAGATTACCAATGATCAGAAAATGTGATAAAAATGGCCACAAAATTGATTGAGACAGAATACAGCAGTGAGATACAAATTATTTCTAGATAGAAATGAGATTTTATTTTCCTTATCGTTATTCCAAATATACAGGTCAAAATCATCTAACCCAGTTAAATTAAAAATCAGATTTTAAAAAAAGTAAGAATAAGACACTCTGCCGTCCTTGTGCATCAAACTGTCCTAACAGGCCCTCAACAGTCATGTTGGCTGAATATCTTATTAAACTATGTTCTCAGTTTGAAAGAAGTCGTATGAAACACACTACTAAAAACATTACTGTATGAGTGCAAACATTACCCAACATACTATTAACCATCTGCTTTATTCTGTGCTCACTGATGCTAACGAAGTGGGAGAACTCCCACAGACACTACCCCTTTATTTGTAAGGATTTTAAAAAGTTCCAAACTTCAGTTAGATCTAACATTTTTTATTGGTTAGGGTATCGTTGTAAATTCTGCTTTAAAGGGAAGCCAAGTCCAGAGAAGTTAACCAATTCACCCAACTCCATATGGCTAGCCCACAGGTCCTGTGACTCTAGAGGCCACGTGATCTGTCCAGGGTCTCCCTGCCCGCAATGCACATCCACACTTCCTAGAATGCTTTTTAATGTTATTTATTTATAGAGAAACGGGGAGGGGAGAGAAACTGACTGGCTGCCTCTTACACGTGCCCCTACTAGGGACCCAAACCAGGGACCAAACCCGAAACCCAGGCACGTGCCCTGACCAGGAATCAAACCGGCAACCTTTTGCCTTGGGGAAAACACCCAACCAACTGAGTCACACTGGTCAGGGCTTCCTAGAGTGTTTTTATTGTAGCTTTCCAAATTTTAAAAATATAATATGGAGCATTTTATACAAGAAATAAAGAATGTAGACCAATTAAATATAAGATTTTTTTTATTTCAAAAAATGTGGTGGTAGCTGTCCAGTCAATATTTAATCGGATCCCTGTTATTTACCAAAGGTTTACTTTTCTAGAGGCATTGGCTCTTCTCCCCATGAACAGGCGACTGATCCTATCCAATATGAGCTCGGTGAGCAGTAACACAGTGTGTTCTTCCTCTGAGCACTTCAGGATACTTTGCTCAGGATTCCCCTTCGGACTCCAAAAATAATCAAGTATGTAACGAAGACAATCTTGATAAACTCTGGGGGTAATTTTCCAAGCGTATTACTGTATCAACGAACAAAACATAATCTACTCCAACAGAGGTAATCACACTCTAATAGTCGTGACTAATATGACTACACACTACTTGGTCTCCCTCCTGTGAACTCCTATAGTAAACTCTGTCTGTATAAGAGAAATGTTAATTAATCATGCAGCTCATTGTACTATTTCTTCTACTACTGCCTTATATTCTTTTCATAAAAAAGTTCATTCCCTTCAGATATAAAATGTGGCCCCCAACTAAAAAGTCAGGTCAGTGAGACAGAAGACTTGGCTGACATTTCCCATGTAGCAGTCCCAGACCCGCGGTGGACGCCTGAAACCACAGACAGCACCAAACCCCATGTACCCCATGTTTATACTCTACAGGCAAACTTTTCCCTTCAAGGAAGCGCCTGACAGTTCCCTTTGGCATGTCCGAAATGCCAGCATCACTCCCCTTGCACCTGAGGGTCACTGTGAAGTACAATGGGGGTGACTGGAATACAAGCCCTGCGATACCTCAACAGCGGATCTGAAAACCAAGGTGGCAACTTAGTCACTAATAGACAGGCAATGTATATGGCCTAATTTTGTCATATTACCAAAAAAAACCAGCATACAATTTAAAACTTGTAAATTGTTTATTTCTAGAATTTTCCACTCAATATTTTGGGACCATGACTCACTAGGGTAACCGAAACCATGAAAAGAGAAACTGTGGATAAGAAAAAACTACTGTATATTTGGCTTCAGTTTTCATAACTCACAGATTTTTTTAAAGAACAATTCCCCAGCCCTGGCTGGTGTGGCTCGGTTGGAACCTCAAAAGGTCGCAGGTTTGACCCTCGGTCAGGGCACACATTTGGGCTGTGGGTTCAGTGCCTGGTTGGGGCATGTATGAAAGGCAACCAATTGATGTTTCTCTCTCACATTGATGTTTCTCTCCTTCTCTCTTCCTCTTCCTTCCCCTCTCTCTAAAATGATGTCCTTAGGTGAGGATAAAAAAAGAACAATTCCATATATTATAGGGTTTTCAAATTATAATACCACTATATACTCATTGTAAAAAGTTAATGAATACCAAAGTATACAGCAAAAAATTAATTCTCCCTTCTTTATCTTAGCCTCCTTCAAAACCAATGCTAACACTTCAGTATGCAGCCTCCCTACCTTTCTTTTGGCTTCTTAAAAACATTTAAACTCGTATATTATTTTGTTTGTCTAGCACTTGCAGGTAAATGGTGTAATTTTGTATTTCCTTAATATAATATTCCTATGTTAAGCTCAACTGCAAAAGGAGCCTTGGAAATTTAGGTTTTCCTTAAACGGCAATGCATATTACCTTATTTTAATTATCTTTGATGCACTGTTCTTTTTCTGGGTTATAAATAAAAAATCCTGCCGCCAACTAGCAGTGCGACCTTAGAGAAAGCGCCTTTCCCCTTGGGCCTCTGCTTCTTCTTTTTGAAAGGAGAAGTGTAATAGATACACTCTGAGGGTTCTTCCAGCACTAAATTTGCACAACTTTTTTCCTATCAATATCAAGCTGCATTAGTCATTTCCAAAATTATACTTCATTAAAGCACACCAGGTTTCCTATGGGGACAAGCAAGGTCTATTAGGAATAATGTGTCAGTAATTAGATAGATATTATTATTACCACAAACACCTAAGGCAAATATTAAGTGTTTCACTGGGGAATTCAAAGCATTCAACCTTCTCTTATTAAATCTATAAATAATGTAGAAAGCAAATTGCTTTCACACCTATTTTCTCAAGGAGCTCACAGTCTAGTAGGGGAGAGAAATAAGTAAGCAGGCAATTACAATCTGATATGGTAAGTTCTCCAAATATTAGTGCAGAATGTTAACAGAGCAGAGCAAGACACACCCACCATTATCTATCACACACTGCAGTAAACAGCTGACCTGCCCAGAATGTGAAATCGAACCTCTGAGAATGAGATGATATCATATTAATTATACCAGCTATCGTTTATTGAATGTCTTCTTTATTTTATTTTATTTATTCTCATTTTTTCTATTACAATTGTCCTAATTTCCCCCCACCACCCTCCTCACCCAGTCCAAACCCCCCTCCCCACAGTCAATCCCCACACTGCTGTCCATGCCCTCAGGTCATTTGAACACGTTCTTNAATCCCCACACCGCTGTCCATGCCCTCAGGTCATTCGAACACGTTCTTTGACTAGTTCCTTCCCCTTCTTTCCACCGCCCCCCCCCACCCCCGACCTCTCCCCTCTGGCAGCCGTCAGTCTGTCCCACGGTTCCATGTCTCTGGTTACTGAAACTTCACTTTAAGTCAGACATTACTATATTGTTACATTTGTATTTCAAACCCACCTTCTAATAACCTAGCAATAAAACCATTGTTCCAAAAAGTAGAAGTGATTTGCTCAAAACACACACCTATTAAGTTGTAACATTGAACTAAAGCCCACGTCTGTGCCTCCCAAACTGCACGGTCTTTTCCGCACTATACCCCGGCTGCCTCCCTGGTTTTTCTGGTACAATGGATTACACATTAGCACTGCAAACTAAAGCAGTGCCAATTAGATTATGATTACCATTACCACTATAAATATGAAGGAAAAGTGTAGCTTTCCATAATACCTAGTGAGAGTTTACTCAAAACAGAGTTTAAACCAGCTTTTAACACCAAGTCACCGCCCACACCAACATGAAAACTCTGTATCTAGCACTGTTCCAGACTTAATGATGGGCAAATAGGTGAGAAAAATAGAGCTGATGTGTTACTGTGCTACAATGGGAAACACCCTCTTTTAACTTTTCCTTTTTGTCTCTCAAACCATGAGGACTCTACACACGTCCGCGAAGACTCGGGTAAAAAACAGAGAGGAGGCAGGCCTCCGACAAGTGTCAGTTCAAGACAACCGTCTCTTCCTAAACTTCTGCCATTAAAAATGAAAAACGACAGCATGACAGGAGGGACAGACAACTGCAACAAAAGCTAGAACTCAACCAGGGCTTTTTAGAACAACATATAAAAATGCTAAATAATTTCATAAAAATTGGAATTCCAGTTAGTCTCAGGCTGAAGAAGTTAAAGCAATAGACAGAACAGTCTCCTACACAAAATTACTGGGATTGTTTTCACCTTACTGAAGGATTTGAAGGAAAGAAAGACACACAGGCATTCCTCACTAGGCACAGTGGTGTGGAACTGTACACTATGTGCAAAAGTGACCTTATGTATATATTGATTTTTCTCCAGGGGAGAAACTGTGATTGTCCTGTGACCTTTAAATACTGGTAATGACAAATTCCACACTATGACCAGAGACGCGGGTGTTTGAGGTAGGAAAGAGGACAAGATCTTCAGACAAGCATAGGTCAAGAAATTAAGAAGCTAGATCATCAGAAAAATCATCTACGTAGATACGAAAACTGCCCAAAACGAAAAGAAGCCTAATACTTAGAATGACAGTGAGCCAGAAGCTCAACCTTCCAAGAATGATGGGAACCCCAAGGATGCGTAGGTCGCAGCAACAAGAAGGGGAGCATGAAGGACGGAGAGGGAAGCAATAAGAAAGCGGCGAGAGAGGTAAAACACCAGGGCACGAACCCTGAAGCTGGGGGTTTTAAGGAGGAAGGCACAACCACCGTCTGGAAGAAGCAAAGGCATGCAGGAAAGATGCCTGCCCATCTCCAGGCCCGAGGCACAAAGGGTGAGAAACACCCACCACTAAAAAGGGCTGTAAGGGGAGCGGTGGACCGGGGCAGCAGCCAGATCCTGAAGTGAAGATGACTAGGTGGAGGAGGACAGGAGCTGTACTGGTGATGGACTAGGAGTTCCGGGGTGGAGAATGGAATGGCTGAGAAAGGTGGGCCAAGGTGGAAGAGGGGTATGTCGGGTGGGGGGATATACACAGTCGTGGGGATTAGAAACCGAGTATTGGTGGAAAACCCAGGAGTCGGGGACTTCTTATAAGGCCTGAAAGAAACAGGCAAAATAGAAACAGATTATTTCAGTGAGGCTGAAGGTTCAGAGTAGGAAGAAGGACCTTGGCAAGAACACACAGAGCTCTGCAGTACCCTGCTTTACTCCGGTTTGGGGCAGTTAAGGTACCCAGGTCCAGGCAGGGGACTTGCCTGGATAACTAGTGTTATCAGAGGAATGTGGGGTTCTGGGCACCCTCTTACTATTATTGATGGGGGTAAAAGGGGAACAGAATACATGAGTATGGAGGGGGTTTTACTCGCAGTACATCAAGAAAAGACTACTTCTGGGTGTCCCAGTTTGATAAGTTTGCAAAGTATAAATACATACTTGAACCCAAGTATTCGCTCATATAGTTATGAGCTAATGTAAAATAAATATATACTTGGGCATATATTTATTATATACTTGGGTTCAAGTATATATTTATTTTACATTAGCTCATAATTTCAGCTCACAAATGCTACTGTTCCTCTGAGGACAAGGTCCCCAAAAGCTTTCCCATGTCCTACTAGAGACCTTCCATTTGGCAAATACAGACTTTCTATGTTATAAAAGCTGTGCACGCCAAGACAGAAAGTGGTTTTAAATGTGATTCCTGCACAAAAAACTAGTAACAAAATGCCCTTGTGTTGGGGTCCCCAGGAACACTCCCGTCAGAGCTCTGCCACGAGGACGCAGCACATACTTGTACTTACGTCCAGGATTCATTAGAGTGAACTGATACACAGCAAAATCGGGAAAGGGAAAAGGCGCACAGGGTGAGGTTTGGAGGCAAGCAGGGCGAACTCCAAGAGGCCTCTTCCTGAAGAGCCGCGGAGGACACAGCCCCTCCTGCAGCGAGCTGACACATGGGAAGTGTCTACGGTGGAAGCTCAGAGATTCAGTGTCTAAGATTTTTACTGGGGGCTGATCACGCAGGCACCCTCTGTCTACCAGGCACCAAAATTCCCACCGAAAGCAGGTGCTCAGCGAAAGCCATGCTGTTTGCACCCACAGTCTGGGCACGGTGAGCCATTCCTGTCAGTTCCGGGAATGGCGGGGACCCTCCCGAAACCCAAGCTCCTGCACACGTGTCAAGAACCCAGCTCCAGAGCAGACCTTCAGGAATGACAGCTTCAGGCCTGCACAGCCCTAGTTTGCTATTTCCATTTCTAGTAAAGAAATTTTAATATAAAACAGTATCATCTGTGTGTAAAATACTATCAATTCCCTGGAAGCTCAATTTCACTTAAAACAGCTGAATTGAGCTATGTAAGGCTTTGGTCAATTACCGAAAGAACAACAATTTTCTATAATGGAATACAGGAATAATTTATCTATATGTAAACCTTAAAAAAACAGGTGAATGACAATTAGAAAAATAACATGAGAATAAAAATGACAAGTAAATTTTTAAAACCATATAGAAAGTAGAAAAATCAAATTAATATTTAAAGCACAAATACAAAAATCACATGTAATAAAAACATTTAACTTTTGTTAATCACCTAAAGTCCTACTAAATAAAAATACATTTCACATAGTTCTTCCTCCTTTTTCCTTTCAAATGAACCACAATCTTTTATAAAAAAAATTTTTTTAATCTTTTTTAAGATTTTTATTTTTATTTTCTAAGTATAGTTTATTGATTATGCCATTACAGTTGTCCCATTTTTTCCCTTTATCCCCCTCCCTCCAAAGATCTTTAAAAATTAAAAGAAAACTATGTTACCACTATACGTAAGAACAAAATATTAGTAACTAAGCAATGCTTACCAGTGATAGGAAATAATTACAGTCAGCCCTCCATATCTGTGAGCTCCACATCTGCTAATTCAACCCACCATGAACCAAAAATATTCCAGGAAAAAACCTGCTGCTGACACGTACTATGTAGTTAGGCCTACGATTTGTCAGAAACTTTACGAGACTGGTTATTTTCATTAGATACTAATTTAAATAGACACTGTCAGTGGAGGTCCAATTAGGAGCGAGAACACACAATAATTCGAACAGGAAAGGTGAAGAATTATTAAATGTAACAGGAGAATAACTAGCAACAGAATTCTAAGGAATACCCTGGGGCTAAGGGAGAGCCAGCCCCAAGGCACAGCAAACTCGGAAGGAGGGCCCTCTCCCGAAGGCTGGTATTCACACCTCACAGGAGAGGACGGACTGCAACTCAGTTTACTGAAGTTTACTGGACCGTCCAGGCAAAGCTGGGCCACAAGCAAGCAGGAAACAGCCCTCGAGGCGCAGACAGCCACGGTGTGCTGGCAGGCAAACAATGGAAATCAGGACTCCTGGAGCCAGCTCACTGGCAGAGTGCTGTGATCCCTGGAGACCACAGTGTTTGTGTCTGGAGGGCGGAGGAAGGTCTCACTGAGCCAGGACCAGGACTGAGCTCAAAGGGCAGCGTGCACTGGGTGCCCAGCTGGAGCCCAGCACCACAGGGTGTCCCAGAATCTTACAGCAAGAATCACTCCAGCCCTGGCTGGTGTAGCTCAGTGGATTGAGCGCGGGCCTGCGAACCAGAGGATCGCGGTTCGATTCCCAGTCAGGGCACATGCCTGGGTTGCAAGCTGGTTCCCTGCAGGCCAACTCCCAGCAGGGGACGCACGAAAGGCAACCATACATTGATGTTTCTCTCCCTCTCCTTCCCCTCTAAAAGATAAATAAATAAATAAATAAAATCTTAAAAAAAAAAAAACCAACTAAACTTATAAATAAAGAAAATAACCTCTTAAAAAAAAAAAAAAGAATCACTCCAGAACCAGGAAGAGCAGTCCCTTCCTCCTGCAGTGTCTCTCCAGCACCCTCTACTGGCACAATATTGTGTTTGCCTGAACAAAATTGGCCCAGTAAGAGAGTAGTAGATTTGGAAGCAAGAAGCAATAAACTGATAACCAGGATATAATTAAAATACCTCACCTCTTCTAACTACTTAATAGCCATGTTAGAAATCACAATTTCCCGTACCAATAAATAATTTATATAATGTAAATCAAGAGTGTATAAATTGATTCATCCTTATGGAAAATATGGAGGTCTCTCAAAGAATTAAAAATAGATAAAACATGTAATTCTGCAAGTCCATTTCGGGGTATAGCCCCAAAGGAAATGAAAACAGGGCATCAAGTAGACATGACATACATGCGCTCCCATGTTTACTGCAGCCTCACTCACAACAGCCAAGACACAAAAACCACCACAGCACCCATGGATGGGTGCTGAGATCAAGGAAGTGTGACACACACAGGGAATGTCATTCAGCCATGACACAAGGGAAGTCCTGCCCCCGCAACAACATAAACAGACCTTGAAGACACTGTGCTAAGGGACGAGGGAACAGAGGAGATGCCGCGTAAGGGCGCAGACTCACGGCCAGTAGTAAGCAAGCACTAGCGGCACGGTGTGCAGTGCAGTGAATGCAGGCGAGGGCACCGCATTAGAATCAAACTTGCTAAGGGGCCAGGTCTGAATTGCTCCAGCCACAAGAGAGAAGTGATAATTAAGTGACCTGACAGAGGTGCTAACTATCACTACAATGGCAGTCATATCACAACACATAAATACACTGAATCAGTTTGTATACCCTAAATTTACACAGTGCTGTATCTCAAATATATCTCAATGAAAAAAAGACTTCTACATTTGAACAACCAGGAACTCTCTCCAGCTAGGACCAGGCAGCCCCTTTCTTGTCCATAACTGTCTTGATTAGTCACCTTAAGTAAAGCGAAGTAAAGATCCCTTGCCACTAGGAAAACAAATAATTAGACATTATTATTATTACATTTATAAGTATCGTATGATTCACAAAAGAATTTGAAAAGAACTCCCCTAGAAATCTACAGACTGTACCGGTGTCAATCCCCTGATTTTCATGTTGTACTAGGGACACGTAAGATGCTACCCGTCGCGGCGGGGGGGCGGGGGGAGGTCCGAGGAAGTGTACATTGGGCCTCTCTTATACTATTCTGTAACTTCCTCTGAGTTCACAATGATTTTAAATTTAAAAGTTCATTTAAATATGAACTCCAAGATATCCAGAACAGAGCAACTATAAAAACATGGCATTTCTTAGTATATGATGCTGAAGAGGACTACACAGACTACCCTGTAGCGCCACCTCCCTCTCCTGGGTGCCAGCAGACGCCAGCAGTGAAAGATACTGGAAACTCTGTCCTAATTACAAGTTCCAGTAAAACGGCTGAAAGACAGATAGAAACTTCCAATTATTCACTCTCCAAAGCACCTTAAGTAACTACCAGAGAACAATGGAGTCACTTTGTATAACTATACCCTATTTTCTTAAGTAAAAAGAGAGCTATCTTTCTACTAACTTTTTCTCATTTTCAAGTTAGAAAAGAATGATGCCCATTAAGGAAAATTATTAGAACATCTAAAGCTCTTGATTTTCTTAAGCAATTTCACAGACACGCTAGCTCACGCAGAGAATAAAAGATGCAAATCGAACTAACATCTGGGTGACTTCGAGTCAGTGACTTCAGCTTCTTCCTAAATCAAACCAAACAACTTGCTAGGTAACAGCAAAAATAAGTGCCAGGTAAGTCCAGCGAAAGACCCCGAGAATGGCCTGCCATCCCGTTACAGCAGCACAAAGTAATCAGCAGCTGAAACACTACATCCGTCTGCCTCAGTGATGCCAGATCACGCTGGACCACTGTCGGAAGAGCCCCTGTTGATTTCTGTTTACTCCTTGGCTGGGAAATCTTTTCCTCCAGAAAACAACACAAGAAGAGGAAACTGTCAATCACTTGTGCTAAGAAGTATGGTACTTAACACTTCAAATTCTCATTACATATGGTTTTTTGCTATAAACCGGCAAGCACGAATTAAGAACTAAACCAGAATTGACAATCAAAACAGGCACATCTCTGAATCACTCTACAAATGACCACACACTGACTTCTAGTAATAACGTGTATGTATTTTAATGTATATGTAATGACTGCACCACCCCCAAACCAGGAGAAAAGGAAAAAACCCTTTCTTTTCTAGCAGTGTTGGCCACGCCACTCAGTACAGAGTTAAGGGCTGATAATGAATCTAATCACTGTGGCCCTTCATTCCAGTTCCCACAGCAAACATCAGGGCAGGTCTGTGGGAACAGTGTGATTTAACAGACAGAAAACGCTGAGCCAACTAACCTCCCACAAGGCCTGGAGCTACCATCACTATAATACTGCTTCTTCTCAAGGACTTGCAAAGAGGCCTGTTTTCTAAATGTATACGGCATTATTTTTCCTAAATCATTTCACTACAAAATAAGAAGTCATACTTGGCAAAAATCAACTAGTCAAAAATATAATACAGCAGAAAACAAAAAACTGCCCACTCAGTTCTTAGGTTATCAAGCATAACCAACAATCCACTCAAAGCATCAAAGTGGGTGCTATGCGATGGTGCATTTTAAATGCTACATAAAGCTCTTAAAATCCATATCAATTAGCAGTATGCAAGTAAATCTTTTGCAAATTTCTGTAGATGGTGATACGAAACCCATGGAAACGCCAGTGGTCAGGGACAGAGGAAAACACTGATCAGCTGCCTCCTGCACCTGGGCCGAATGGGGACCAAATTCACAACCCAGGCATGTGCCCTGACCAGGAATTGAACCCCGAACCTTTTGGCTTGCAGGAAAATGCCCATCCAACTGAGCCACACCAGCCATGGCTTATAAACTTTTTATTCATTTATTCAACAAGTAAGAGGCAGTAAAGAGTAAGCAGCTATATTCTGATATCAGATTGTACTCAGTATTTAATTGTACGATCTTGGCAAGTTATTTAACCTCTGTGCCTCAGTTTCCTCCACTGCGTAGTACCTAGAACCAAGCTCCCTCAGCACAGACAGAGGGCTAAGTGAAGACTGGACAGCCTCGTACAAAGCTGTGCCCCTAGCACTGTGCTAGAGGTTGAAGACTGTGGGGAAAGATGACTTCGCATTTGCCTTCAAAGGGGTCAAGATGGATCATCGCAGTATAATTTATCAAATTTGTACGTAGGAGGAACACCTGAACTCTTGAATGCACAAATGGCTTCTTTCATAATGAAAAGGAGTATTTTAAAAAACCCCAAATATTGTAAATTCGCATTTCCAGTGGGTGATGGGTCCACTGGGGTTCAATATACTATTCTTGCTACTTTTGTTCATGTTGGAAACTTTACATAATAAAAAGCTGCTTTTAAAACTAATAAATCACTTTCTCTGTTACAGGATAAAACACAAATTATCAAATTTGAAGGATTTTCTTTCACACCAATTCCTTTAATGCTACAAAGTAACTGTCAGCAGCAATGTTTCCAATTCAGAGGTATTACGAATTCTCTTAACAAGATTGCCCCCTACTGGACTACTAAAAGTCCACCTTTTAACATTTTGTGACTTAAAGATATTGAATATCACATAATAACTCAACAAAACACTGGATTTTTCCAGTAGTTCTCTGGAAAAGGTTTTTTCCTCCAAAGGAAAAAATAAATCCAGGTATTTACAAAATATCACACAGCACAGGAAATTCTGCCCATTAGTTTGAACAAAGTATTATTTAAGGAAGCCCATTAGCCTAAAGCAATCTCAGTCAATGTTAGAGTAGACGTTTACAGAGGTCACCTGAGAGATGTGTGAAAAAGCAAAGAAACTTAACATGGATTCAGTGATTACTGCAGAATATATGAACCCACAGTTGTTACTATCCTAAAGATTAATTATATTAAAATAAAAGCAATATATAAGGGAGGATCCCCCTCCAAAAAACAACAATTATCTTCTGGAAGATGGGCCCCATGTAGTACAGGCTTCCCCTGCTAGGTGAGTGTTCTAGGAACCCATCTGTATCAGTGTACCAGCAGGCATCATTGTGAGAGGCTGTGCTCAGCTTTAGAGAATTTTTTTTTGAAGACTCTTTCAACATGTTTGCCCATCTCAGGATGGGTGATTTACAAGGGCACCTGCTCACACTGCACTGAGTGTTCAGCAACTTTTGACCAAAAACGGCATGACCCCAACGCCCCACCCTTCCTACTCACCCCATCCAGCCCAAGTACCTTTTTTGTTTCCCCAGATGAAAAATGTCCTCAAAGGGAAACATTTTGTTGATGTGGAAGAGGTGAAACAAAAAACCACAGAAGCACTAAAAGGTATCAAAATCGACAAGTTCAAAAACTTGTTTTGAGCTGTGGAAAAAAAGTCTTGATAGGTACATTGTATCAAATGGAGAGTAAGTTGAAGGTGACTGAGGTTTAAACATGTAAGAATAAATATGCAATTTTTTAATAAATAAATTCCAGTTTGGGGAGTTTCCCCTCACAGTAAGCGGTTATACATAGAATGATTTTTAACTATTCCAATACTATGCAAATGTGTACTTGCAATTTATGTAAAACTTCTATTGATAGCAATATATACTGACTCAGAAAGTACTTTATCTCGACTTAGGCAGAAGTTCAGATAACATGCTCTGAAAATGCCTTAAAATTATTCAAAAAGTAGCTGAAGTGATAATGAAGACACTGATTTGAAGATTATTGAAGAGATTCTGAATGAAGTTGTCTCATGAATATTAGTGGGAAAAAGCAGCATTTCTACATTTTCATTTTGTATAATATATTTATAGTGCAGGTGTAAAGTATACATGTAAATGTTTAAGTTAACCAAGAAAATAGTATGATGGAGCATTCAACAATTTCACCTTCATTCATCCAACTGGGGGCTTCTCATTGGAAAAACAAAGGATCGCACCTTTCCTGCACGCACAGGATAGGCCTCTGGAGTAGGGGCATACCAGACTTCTCAGTCATAAAAAGCCAAAGTTCTTAGTAATCACTAAAGGTTAAATTACTCACCCCAGCACCTACTACCTCTTTGCCCGTGTCACCACAGACTGGATCAACAGAGGGACACCCTTTGTTATGCCAGGAAGAACGTGCTGGGGCGTGTCAAAGGACACAGCGTGTGAGGGGGCTCCCACCATTGAATTCTGGAGCCATTTTAACATCAAAGAAATTAAGCACTATAGTGCATTATAAACTATGGCTGGGGGTGGAGGGTGGAATTCAGGAGTCTATACCAATAAGTAGATAAATAAATGAAAGAGAAGGGAGAAGTCTGGCTTACACAAGAATGCCAAGGGCTAATAAATCTAGAAAAAGTGCAGGAGACAGAAAATTCTCATTTTGCATTCATCATAGTAAAGACTGGATCAGAAGAGAATCATAAATGAATAAATAAAGGGAGAAATTCTGATGAGAAGCAGGCTGTTTTCATGGATAACCCCACAGATAGCTTACTAGTTGCAAGGGAGGGAAAAAGGTATTACAGTGAAGAATTCAGGCATCAGACCAGGTCATCGAAAAGCACCACCAGCAAGGGAGAGATGGGCACCAAACACCCCCAGGTGTGCAGCGCCGTGAAGGGAACCTCACTTACAGAATTAATGGCCTGGATCTAAGCACGAGGAAATGCTGGAATAACCAATCCAAAAGGAGTGATGTTAAAAGAAGGGAAAGGGACGCAGCTTTTCAAAAATGTTCATTTTGCAAGAGACAGAGAAAGGCTGTAGAAATGTTTCCAGATTAAAGAAAGCTAAAGACATATGGCAACTTAATGCCGTGCATGGGAATCCCCTTCCTGGAAGAGGAAAGGATGTTATGGATTAACTAACAAACCGGAAACAAATGGCAAGTGAAATACAGTATCGCATGAATGCTAAATTTGCTGCACTGATACATATAATGTGGCTATAAAAGAGATACCCACTTCCTAAGGAAGAACATAAGAATAAAACACCATGAAGTATGTAACTTATCCTTAAAATTGCTCAGAAAAGCAAATGCATGTGTGTGTTGTGTGTATGTATATATGGATAAGTAGGAAGAGAAAAACAGAGAGAGAGAGACAGAAACAGAGACACTGAGAATGTGGGCGCAAAGCAAATGGGCTACATGTGACCAACAGATGACTCTGAGCAGAGAGTACACAAGTGTTCTCTGCACGTGTTTTATTTCTTTATCTCTTATATGAGTTCAAAAGTTAATTCCAAATAAAAAGACTGAAATATTGCTGTAATTTACTGCTAACCCCCCCAAATTCATAAATCTCATTATCATTCTTTTAGAACTAAAATACTCAAAATCAACAATACCTGTACCTTCAGCTATTTTTCTTCAATTTTAAGAAGCCATCAATTTTAAGGCTCAAAACTATTTTTATACTACCAAGAAAGGGAAAAAACACACAAGTATAATTATAAGATGCCACCAACTGTTAAACACTCCTTAATTTCAGAGATGTTAAATATGAAAATGTGCCTCTTAAAATTGATGAAGTGGGGGTTTTGTGTGTGCTTTCACCAACAATCACGTGGGTGCCTCACTACCAAGATGCTGCAGAGAACTTTCATGTGGATACCAGAGGTAGGATCCAAAGACGGGAAGAAAGAGGAGCTAATGACCTGACCCTCCAAAGAAAGCTGCCGACACCTTTCCTTAGAGTCAACTGGGACAGAGGCTCCCATGATGCCATCAGCCAGAGCCTCGACTGGCCCTGACCTTCATCCCAGTCTAGAGAACGGAGGTTTTGGGCCCAGAGGGAGTGGTCAACAGTACACAACCTCCTTCACAGACAGGCTTCTTTTTTCTGTGATGGTCAACTTCTCCCCCTGCTCCAAGCCAAGTGAATAGGTATGTGTTTTTATTTCCAGTTTTTTGCCACTATAAAAAAATGCTTTAAGAAATATCTTTTTAAACGTCCTTTAGATGGTATACTTTTATTTAAAACAAGATACAGTCCCAAGAATGAGACCCATGTGTCCCATTCTAGGCATTTTTTAATCTTCATGGTCGCTGCCAGATTGCTTTCAAAGAGCAGGTGCACGTCCCTTACCCTTTTCCTCCAGACCCCCACCAGCTGTGCCTGTTGTACTTGCCAGTCAGGTATCTTGCTGTTACCTTAGCTGGGACATCTTTACAGATGCATGTTTGCTGGCCATGTAAAGAGCTTTCCTATTCATACTCTTGCTTGGTGTTCTCCCTTTTTTCCTGTCAATTGTTATGAAATTTATATATACTATACATATTAACCTTTCATCTGTCATCTATATTATGAATATTTTCTCTGTACTTATCATTTGTTATTGACTTTATTTATAGTATGTTTGGTCCTACAAGGTTTTTGTTTTATCCAAATATATACATAAGTATATAAATATACCCACACGTATATGTATGTATATGTGTGTGTGTACATTTATATATTTAAAAGATATGTACCCATCTTTTAAAGCTTCCAAAATCCCAGTAACTACATGCACTGTTTAATAAAAATAAATGTCTTACATGTAAGTAAGGAACTGTAGGGAAAACGAATCTGACCAGAGTTGAAGAAGTTACTACCGAAAAAACAAAGCCATCTCATGTTTATCGCCCCGCCGGTAAGATCTGCAACGAACCAGTGACATCTAACTTACCTAAGAGTGGCCAGAGCACTACGCTTCTCATCCTCACTCTCCGTCTTAAGTGCAGAAACGGAACCCCCGGGAAGAGCCACAGTGAGCAAGCCGCGCAGCTGAGACTCAGCCGTGCGTCTCCTGACACACAGAGCAACGCCAATACAGCTTCTGGTAGCATTTAGAGCAAGCTGCTTACCTTTCAATAGCTAATTCTTTGTTAGAAAGTTGCTGCACTGTAATCACAACCTTCTTCTCTATTCCTTGTTTCAATTTGAAATAAAATTTATCTCTATCCTTAGGCACAGGGCTGGAACGACAAAAAGAACAGGACTTAGCAATACAGTAAGTAATACAATAAAACACAACCATTTATTCCAATGTCAGAATGAGACAGCAAGCTACTGATATTCAGGCAACAGCACTTTTACTCTGAAAACGTCTCAATTCCCATCCGGCCCCTCAGTAACAAACTACAAATGTTATAGTCAACAAAACCTGACTGAGGTTAAAAACAAGATTTTTAAGATAACATCATTTCAAAGTTTCGTTTTTCAACATAACAGATTTAGGAATATGACTTCATTATTTTTAAAGATGGTCACATCTCTGGTTTAACTAGCAGCGCAGTTATGAGTCCTTTCAACATAGCGAATGCCAAGGCAGAAAAACAGAAGAGCGTACTTTTAACCCTCTAGAATTTGAGATGACTGAGACATACCCAGGCAAGTATAAATTAAAAATGGACAAAGGGGTATGGATTGTAGCGGTGCAGCCTAGGCCACACTGACTGTTCTGAAGAATAATCATTAAAACAATAAATGTCTAAAATACAAGTTGTCTTATCTGAAAATGAAAAATACCTTGAGCAAGTTATTTGACCAACTACTCAATTTCTGTACCTGTAAAGAAACAAATAAAACACCTGCCTAACGGTTACTGGTAACACCGAAAGCATAGTCAAGGCATACGAGTGACCACTGGAACACAACCCTGTCCTACTATCCGCCTATTTTTGAATTGGAGAAAACATTCTAAATATACAATGGAATAAATGGGTTAAGTAAATGGTGGTCAAACCACACAATATACTATTGATAACCATTAAAAATGACTTTAGGAACATTTTAATGGAAAAATTCTTATATCATAAAGTTAACAGAAAAATTTGTATATATATGATTGTACAGAAATACCCTGTAGAAATAGACAAAGGGACTAAATTACTAAAAGTGATTGTCTTAACTGACAAGACTACAGCTGTTTTCCATGCCACCTGTATTATTTTACTAAGTTTTATGTAATAAAGATCAGTATTTTGAAATATTAAGATGATCATTTACATGAGATATCTGAAAAGCATGAGAAAAGTGAAGCATATTCATTCACCAGTCCAATATTTCTTCAGGCTGCTAAAGCTTTATACAAACACTGTGTAGTTTCGAGAATCTCTGTGTTAGCCAACATCATATTTCAAGCACAATACCAATTTTTATGCTTGTGCAACAGCCTCACCTAAAGTTGCCTTTCCCATCGTCTTCTTTTACCTCCAAGGAGACACTGAAGGTAAACACATCACTGTCAGGAGTCGGAATAGCTGAGTCTTTAACATCAGACACTAGTCTGGAGGCACGTTTGAAGGCTGTGCAGAAACTGTATAAAATTCTGCTTACCTAAAAGGATAAAAAGGGGAGAAGCATCAGGCAAAGACTTTAACTACATTTCGGTACCCTTCTCACCTAAATCTTGAAATCCATAAATTTCCATAATCATATTTTTCTTTAGCAGAGAGATATAGTCTAAGCATACTCATATAGTTTATAACATAGTTCATAATATATAGCATACATATAGTCTAAACATACAGTTACTTCTTTGAAAGATATTACGTTCACATAAGAACTTTATTTATAGATGTTTCTAGACCTTAGAATATACTATATTGCAATGAATGAATCTAAAAATTACTAGGATGATGCTTCCATCTAAAACTTCCACCATCGAAATCACACGCAAACAAGTCATCAATTTCACTTTTCACTTCCCTCAGCTCCAGAGGACGAGACATGTGAGGCATTAAATGAAGCAAATACTGGTTTTAGCAATAAGCAAACATGGGAACACGGTTTAAAGAGTTTCTGGTATTGTCACACACACCGTTGTATTGAAATGGTCTTCTCTATTTTATTAGCATTAAGCCACCCTGCTGATTAGTTAATATAGATACAGAAACCTGCCCTGGCTGGTGTTGCTCAGTGGATTGAGCGCGGGCCTGAGAACCAGACGATCGCGGTTCGATTCCCAGTCAGGGCACATGCCTGGGTTGCAGGCCAGTTCCCAGCAGGGGACACGCCAGAGGCAACCATATATTGATATTTTTCTCTCTCTCTCCTTCCTTTCCCCTCTAAAGATAAATAAATAAAATCTTTAAAAAATATATAGATACAGAAATCTTATCCTCTTCCCTTAAAGCGGAGAAGTGTTCTAAACCCCACACTCTTCCAGAAGTTATTCTTTCCCTCAGTTCCAAAAGAAGCATCATACCATCTCACACCTGTGTAAGCCTGAAGCACAAAAGACCTTCCAAACCTCTTCAGCCACTCATGAGTTGAACAAAGAAAAGACGACGAAATAAAAAAGATTTTACAAAGATCTTGGGAAGAACAGATCGCAATGGGAGGAACAAGTAAAGAGGAATATTAATAAATCCTTCACTTTAGATAGAGTGGATTCAAACTTGAATCCACTAAATTATATCAGTCCAGGACTAACGTTTTGTAATTCACTTAAAACAAGAGCACTTGTCAACAAAATTTCTCTTTTTTTCTTTTTTTAACAAAATTTCTTAAAGTATGGGATCTTTCCTCATTTTTGTTGGATTCATATAGTGTACCTTTTCACATATGTTCAGTCTATCACATTAAAAAAGTGATCTTCTAACCTCCAAGAGCCAAACTTATACATAAGCTGCCCTGCCAATGCCAAATTAATAGCTTCTTAAATTAACTGACTTACACAGTTGGCATTAATAAAAACTGTAGGCCTCAAATCTTATACAATTAAAACAATGAGACATTTACTCATTCATTCAACATATTTTGAACATGTTCTGTGTACTCAGTATTATCATAGGTGCCGTGTACTAAGTATTATATACATCAGTGAACATAGACCTTACATCCCAGCACATGTAAGCTGAATGTGCTTGAAGTAGGTGAGGACTCTTTTGGTAAGCCGAAAGCAGAAATGTTTGTTCTCAACTGGATACTTGTTTGACTTAGCGCAATAATTTCAGTGTTACAGAGCAAAACAGAACCAAGAACACGCTAGGAATCAGTCACTGAAGATTATGCCTACAGAGTGAAGTGTAAACGGGGACTCTGCTTTTCGTCCTTTGGGTTCTGCCCACCCCCTAACCCCAAACAGAATGTGAAGTCCATTGGTTCCTTTCTACACATTCAACCTCAGCACGTTTTTAAGGAAACATCACGCGCGAAGTGGAATAACTGTACATAATTTTTAATGCGTCTGTAGAGTCAAACCCCAACCATACTTCTTTTTTCTCCTCTCCCATATCTTCAATTTTGCTCTTGTGGGGTCGAAACTATCAGCAAGCCTAGCCCATCACACCACACCAGAAAAAGTCAAAGGACTCGGCAAATTTGGAAGTGGAGGGCAAGGCTCAGGAGTTTCTTTTTTTAAAGGTTGAGGACATGGGGCTAAGCCAGGGTGGTAGGTATGGGGGGGTGGGGATACAGACTACACCTTTCTCTCATTTTGAAGGAGGGAAACAGCAGTACATTAACATCAGGAACAGCAATCAAAGCGCATTGAGTCTTGACTGTGTCCTACAAGTTGCTTTGTAACAAAAAGGTTAAAATCATTTGTGAATTCTAGAGTGGACAGATAAGCTGGAACGGTGTCCACAGACTGGTGTAAAAGAGGAGCTTCAGAAATGAGAATGACCAATATCTGTAACTATCAGAAGTAGTTGGGTACCCAATATCACAGGAAAAAAGTTACACACACACACCATGGCAAACATTTCTCTACATTCCACACTACTACACACACACACACAAAATAATGCACTAGAACAGGCTTTTTCTTGGCAGAAAGCAAAGGTTTATTGACCAATACAGTACAATCTTTCCCCAGAAGGCAGCACCTACAGAAAGCACTAGTTAAACACAAAACTACACAGAGATTGTTGCTGCTGCTACTGTTGTGTTGTTCCTGAAGGCGTGGGGAGGACGGCGCGTGTAGCTGTGTGGAAAGGAGACACACCAAACCCTAACTCTGGTGGAAGTTTGAATAACTTTTATTTTCTTTTCTTATTACAGTGTTTCCCAAATTCTCAAATACATATTACATGTTAACAGTTTTTTTAAAAGCGCCATCAAACAAAAAGGTATTTACTTAAGATAAATGGCATAGGCAATTTTTCCAAAACAAACCCTTTTCACTAATACTGATGAAAGAAAATCAACTCTTTTAAAAGCACCGTATGTCAGTGTCTGGTGGGTACTAGGTTTATTGGGGGGAATTGCTTGATTAAATTATATAAATGTGCAACCACTTTGCTGTACATCTGAAACTAATACAATATTAAATTTAAATTATAGTTAAGATACATAATAAGAAATAAAAACACCATATGTCAAGAAAATACTAACCTAAGAAATAAATGTAGAAAAATCAATCTATAGCACTGGCTGGTGTAGCTCAGTGGATTGAGCCTACGAACCACACGATCAGGGTTCGATTCCCAGTCAGGGCACATGCCTGCGTTGCAGGCCAGTTCCCGGTTCCCGGCAGGGGACACATGAGAGGCAACCATACATTGATATTTCTCTCTCTCTCTCCTTCCCTTCCCCTCTAAGATAAATAAATTAAATCTTTTAAAAAAGTCAATCTACAAAATATACCCAGAAAGATATTTGTTAAAATTTTAAAAACATCTTGTTCAAATATGTAAATGACTTAAAGGGACTAAAATAAGAAGCATATCATACCAAAAAAAGAAAACTTAAAAAAAAACTTAAATCTATTTAAGGAAATGTTTTTCCTTAAAAATCTATTAGATTTTTTTTCTAAAAATTTATTTAGAAATCTATTTTTCTAAGAAAAAATGCCAACAGCGAAGTTTAATTAATTTCCAAACTAATGTATTTTGCTAAAATAACATCTCAATAAATATGTTTTAAAATATTCTTCCATGTGAGGAACAGGGTCTTACTCAATACATAGCAGCATGTTAGCAATACTAAGAAAAACCTGTGCATTAAGAATGAAGATCTTCCCAATGACGCTTCTGCTATTTACCACGAAATGTCTCTGAGTGCCTAATACCAGATGATAACAACCATGCTTCTGAAACATAACACTGAGAATTGTTCGTAATGAATAAGTATGTTAAAACATACAAACAAAGCAATCAAAATCTGTTTTGAAGAAAATGATTAACCTGACTAATGGAAATAAATTCTTAAAGCATCAATTAAGCCTGTTAAAGTATCTTTAAAAACAGATGGCATCGGAAGAGGTGCCTCCTTGGCTTTTTTCTCTAAGCTTCCTGACATTTTGCTTCTTTCAACAGACGCCCAGCCATCACTCTCCGGTATGAGGATGCCCTGCGTCAGGCATCTTCTGGTTGGGTTCCCAACTCCCCGCCGTAGACAACTGAGACTCACTCCCGCGAGTCCTGCCGCACATCCAGGTGGTGAGTCAGAAGCGTGCTACCCTTCAGTGGGGCCGTGACCCCTAGTCCTGTGCCACAGGTCCAACACAGCCATCGCCTTCACCAGGTTCCCCTCCGCCACAGCCAGTGCCTGCTGCTGATGGGCTCTACGGTGAAGTAAGGCCAGGAGAGTGACAGCTGGTGGTGGTAGCCATGCTGTTTCCCCTACTTGAGAAGACAGCTTCTTGTCTGTAACGGATTTCTTCCTGTCTCATCCAGGGACCCTGAAAACAAGGGTAAACAAATTAATAAGCAGCACCACTACACAGTACACATGTAAGCAATAAGATGTCTATCACCTGCTCCTGAGCTGCCATGGCCAGTGCTCTGTGGCCATCAAGAGGGGCCCAAATACTAAAGACTAACGTTATCCCTCTACCACAGCACAAGAAACTTCCGGGAATCAATCAACCAGACAGATGGTAGATCCAAGGAAAAGACTTCAGATTAACCAAAGGGTAATTATGTTCCAAGGGGAGAGGAAGATGCTGGACATCTTCTCTAAAAGGTATGGTGCAACCCAAAGGCAGGTGGGATGCAAGCTCTGTGGCCAGTCAAGCCCTTTATAAAGCATAACTGAACGGCAGAAACCCACATCTGCCTGTTACTGAAAATCACACGGGGCTTCAGAGTCAGAGACTCCCACTGGAAACCCAGCTCCATCGTCTGTTCTAGCCTTGAGATAATCGAAGGGTAACCACTCAACTTCTCAGCCAAACCAGAGCACTTCTGGGAATAAAATGGAGTGCCATTAATGATACACCTGAACAGGCATAAACTAGGCCAGCTCCAGGCAAAGAGGAGCATGAGATCGCTGGTTTAAATACATACTATGTCATAGAGATGTGATGCGGATTGAGTAAATGTTTAGCACTGTGCCTGGCATGAGCTCTATATTTATACTAGGCTATTTTCATTTAAAAATGACTTCCTGTAACAAAGTCTAAGGACAATTATCATATATGTCCCCTTCAAACAATGAATTTTACCACCAATGCCCCATAATGTAACACTCTGAAAAATGAACTCTAAAAAATAATAGTCATAGCAATTCTTGAACATCAAAAAAAAATACATGGACATCACTTTTTCACAACCTGAAGAGTACCAAGTATCCTCTCTAGAAATATGATTAGTACTACTTAATACCACATCCAAAAGGGTAAGGCCAAGAATACCCCAGTTTTTCCCACTGCTTTCCCACGGCTAAAGCTCTCACAAATGACGATTGCCCCACCCACAAACAAGTGACGCTACAACCCCCCCGGAGTGTCGTACCATCACAGTCAGGAAGAATGCTCGCAGCCGGGTCCCTTTCACTTGCTTCTGCCACAGCGTTTCCGCCTCCCCGAGCAGCAGGTGTCCACCTCTTCTAAGTTCACTTCCTTTCTGTTGAGTGTCAATCTTCCGGAAACCACGCAGGCATGCTAAATGCTGGCTGCCAGCGTGAAAGGCCAGCACATCTGCTTCCCCACTTCTGCAGTGGGGTTGTAAGGACAAGAAACAGACCCCCTCATTCACAAACACACAAATTCTTTCCTACTATTCATAGTCACTGCCTCCTATGTGACAGGCACACTGGTACTCATTCACTCTCCTATCACCCGGTTGGTCATGTAGTCCGAGTGTGCACATAAATGTTGGGATGAAGGAGATTCGGAACTACTTCTCACACAGGCACGGGTTCTGGCAGAGAACTCCTGGGACAGCAACCTAAATGACGTGTGTCTGCGCGTGTTCATTTTGGTGTTCAGGGGATAAGGATGGCACAGCCATCGTGCTTAGTATCAAACGCACAGAAACCTGTGTTTCTAAGAGTTCTCATGCTCTGGCCTGAAACAAGCTCTCGGAACTCCTGTTAATACAATGATTTATTTATGTTTCACAGCAAGAGCAAGGAGAAGAACTGCAACATTCAACATTTTCTGCTCACCATTTGTATTCTCCAAAGCACACACACTGGAGACCTTGCTCATCCACAGCCATTGACTAAGGCCTAAGAACTGAGGTTCAAACGGTGCGATTTCTTTCTAATTTGGGGAGAATTGAACAGATGCAGAATAGAGGGAAATTTCCCCACTTATTTAACAGCCACTTGATTCTGAACTACGTCTCTAGTCTTAAAAGAAACCACCACTTAAGCATGGCTAAAAGGACGTCCTGGCCCCTCTGACGGCCTTCAATTGGACACCCCGGCTGTATGCGAGCATTTGTATGTTTAACTGGCTCAGTTCTCTAGAGCAAAGGTCAGCCTCTACATGAGTGCACATGACAAATAATCACTCGTGAAACCACAGAGCTCTACTAAACCAACTCAGTAAAATATTCAAGTGCAAGCAACACACAACCATGGTGCCTAACAGAGGAAAAGGTATTGTCGGAGGCACTTTTGGAAGTCACATGGACCAGCAGGCTTACGAAAAATAACAAAAGATGTGCAAAAATGCTCCCCCTTTCTAAGTCGGGCAGTGACTACCGAGCTGGGTGGGAGGAAAACCAGCTAGGCGGCCTTTCCTGCTCTACCTGGTAGGCCACCCGTCTTACCTGCGATGCCCCTTTTGGGTACAGTCATCAGGCTTGGCTTTCCACAGTCAGTTCTTTGCCATTTACAAACATGAACTTTCTCTCTAGAAATAAACTCCAAATTTATAAAATATGGTGTATGGTCATACATACAGATTTATCTAACAGCGAGACTAGGGCTCAAAAATATTACCCTACTTCTTCTCTATAGCGAATTGCAAATATGCTATACTTACTGCCTCTTTAATTTCACAGGTGAAAACATGTATCTGAAATTCTTCTGAACCGTGGGAACTCTCTGTGAATGCAAAGCAATTGCTCTCTGTTGTCCCGTCATGTCCACGTGCACAGAACAGCACCTTGTAGATTGGGAAAGAGGCTATCTCCACATTGCTGGCCTGCTCTATGATTCTGCAGAGCAGTGATGAAAAACGAAATAAAACAGTAACTATCAAAGAACAAGGCAAACAGTTCTACTACACCAATAACATATAAACATAATCACCTTAAAATCACAAAATAAACCAGAACAATGCAAGAAAACAAATTATCTTCACATGTATAGGTATATATGTGTGTATATATAATGTACATGTATATATACTTGCTATATGTGTGTACATGTATGTACATATATGTACATACACACACACAAATTCTTCATATTCTTTTGACAATTACTTCATCTTTATGCTTTCTATTATAAGCACAGGTAAGTAGATAACATTAAGAGGCATTCTGAGCCCTGGCCAGGTAGCTCAGTTGATTAGAACATTGTCCTGATATGCCAACTTTGCAGGTTTGTTCTCCAGTCAGGGCACATACAAGAAGCAACCAATGAATAGATAAACAAGTGGAATAAATTAATGTTTCTGTCTGTCTGTCTGTCTATCTCTCGACCCTCCCCGCCTTTCCTGTCTCTAAAATCAATACATAAAAGAAATTATTTTAAAAATAAAAATTAGGGACTTGCGCCAAGACGGAGGCATAGGTGGAAACACTGTGCCTTCTCCCACAACCAAGTTTGAATACAACAAAGGTTTAGTAAACAAAGACACAGGCAAAGAACAGAAAACTGAACTATATGGAAATCCGACAAAAACGAACCATTCAACCAGACCAGTAAGAGGGGCGGAGCCAGCAGCAGAGCAGGGTTGGGCAGGAAGGATCCCCCACCCAGGCGACCCAGGTGTACAGGCAGCCGAGGTAGCATCTCGGACCCAGTGAGGGTGCAGGGCAGGCTGACCACGGTCACACATTCACACACAGATAAACCAGCAGAGGAGTGAGCAATGAGACAGACCGCGCAGCCCCGGTGGTGGGAGGAGGTGGAGGGGACCAGGGGATCGCCATTGATTTCCTTTGACCCCGCCCCCACATACAGCATCACAACCCAGCGACTGAGTTG
Organism: Sturnira hondurensis; assembly: GCF_014824575.4. Classification (NCBI taxonomy): domain Eukaryota; kingdom Metazoa; phylum Chordata; class Mammalia; order Chiroptera; family Phyllostomidae; genus Sturnira; species Sturnira hondurensis. The sequence continues at coordinate 5,956,848 of NW_028094846.1, read as the reverse complement.
TCCCACCCTGGTGAACACCTAGGGCTCCAGTCCTCATACATAACAGGCACAAACAGTCCAAAATATGGCTCAAGAAGAACTCAAAGCCCCAGAGCCGATAACTCTAAGCGATCAAGAAATAGCGAACCTCTCAGATGCACAGTTCAAAACACTGGTGACCAGGACGCTCCCAGAACTGGTTGATTATAGTCACAAATTAGAGGAACGTATGAAGGCTAAACTAATTGAAATGAAGGGAAATGCACAGGAAAGTGGGACTCAAATCAATGGAGTGGACCAGAAGGAAGAATGAAACATCTAACCAGAAAAGAATGAAGAAATGAGAATTAAAAAAAATGAGGAGAGGCTTAGGAACCTCCAGGACATCTTTAAATGTTCCAACATCTGAATTATAGGGGTACCAGAAGGGAAAAAGAAACAGCCATGAGTGGAAACGTTATTTGAACAAATAATAAAGGAGAACTTCCCCTGTCTGGCAAAGGAAATAGACTTCCAGGAAATCCAGGAAGCTCAGAGAGTCCCAAAGAAGCTGGACCCAAGAAGGAACACACCAAGGCACATCATAATTACATTGTCCAGCCCTGGCTGGTATAGCTCAGTGGATTGAGCACGGGCCTGCGAACCAGAGGATCGCAGTTAGACTCCCAGTCAGGGCACATGCCTGGGTTGCAGGCCAGTTCCCGGCAGGGGACACACGATACATTGTGTGTCCTCGGCAGAGGCAACCATACATTGATATTTCTCTCCCTCTCTCCTTCCCTTCCCCTCTAAAGATAAATAAATAAAATAAAAATTACATTGTCCAAGATTAAAATGAAGGAGAGAATCCTAGAAGCAGCAAGAGATAAGGGGACAGTTACCTACAAAGGAGTACCCATCAGACTGTCAGTGGATTTCTCAAAAGAGACCTTACAGGCAAGAAGGGGCTGGAAAGAAGTATTCCAAGTCATGAAATCCAAAGACCTACAGCCAAGATTGCTTTATCCAGCAAAACTTTCATTTAGAATGGAAGGACAGATAAAGTGCTTCTCAGATAAGGTCAAGTTCAAGGAGTTCATCATCACCAAGCCCTTATTATATGAAATGCTAAAGGGACTTATCTAAGAAAAAGAAGATGAAAAATATGAACAATGAAAGGACAGCAAACTCACAGTTATCAACAACCACACCTAAAACAAAAGCAAACCAAGAGGACGGCTAGATCAGGAGCGAAACCACAGAAATGAAGAACACATGGAGGGTTAGCAATAGGGGAGTGGGAGGAGGAGAAGGGGGGAGAAGGTGCAGAAAATAGAATACAGAGTAAGTAGAAAATAGATGGGGGGGACAAGAATAGCAGGGGAAATATAGAATCTAAAGAACTTGGGACGCATGGTAATAAACTAAAGGGGGGGAATGGTGGGGGAGGGGGTGTGCAGGGTGGAGGGGAATGAAGGGGGGAGTAGAACAATAACTGCAATGGTATAATCAATAAAATATATTTTTAAAAAAACAAAAAAATTAAATTAAAATTAAAAAATGGCATTTTTGACATTTTAAGAGCTATTACACAAGCAATATATCTACAAAACCATATCCTAAAAAATTCAAAGCACTTTTTACCAAAATCTTTTCATTTATATTGCTATTATTTTGGCACTCAGAACTTCGCTAACATTTTTTCACATTCTAAACTTTAGAGAATGAGACAAATCAAAAGGGGTTTTAAAAAGATGAAATCAAGATTAAATCAGCCTTGAGGGGAAAACATAGGTTCAGAACACATTCAACCTAATTTCCTAGACCTGGTACATTTATTTGCTCATTCAGCAAACACCCACTGAAAACCTGGTCCAGATACCACTCCAGACACTAAAGCTACAGCAGGGAAAAATGCAAATAACCTGCTCCTATGGAGCTAATGTGCAATGAAGAAGAAACAAATAAGCAAACAAATACGAGGCGGGGCAAAAGCAGGTTTACAGTTGTTCCTATGGTATTAACAAACAATAATATAAGAATAAACTGCTTCACCTACTCACAACTGTAACCCTACTTTTGCCCCACCCTGCATAAAACACAATGTCAAGGCAAGGCAAAGTGCTCTGAAGGAAAAAAAGACCCAGGGAGGGGAAAGACTATAATCACAGTGCGACTGAGGGTCACTGGAGGGCCAGACGTGGGAGAGTAACACCTGATTTACATGCAAAGAAATTCAAGGTCCAAATGACATTAAATATTATTCCTGACTAAGCATAACAGAGAAAGCCATTCTGTTTCCTTCCAGTCTGATACCAAGAGCTTAAAACCTGGGGCTCACTTCCGTTCTCTGAACCACTGTTATGTGACCAGGTGAAGGCAGGTTTTTACGCTCCTTCAGAATAGAGAAACAGAAACTATAGGTATTTACAGTTGTATTTCCATTGATAATGTTCTAAGCATAATTCTGCAAATACCCCTTGCAAATAAGGAACACGATCTAAGCCTACACATGTTTACACTGTATGTCTACAGAGTAAAAATGAATTAACACTAAGTCCTAGGCCTGATTTATGATACAATATCATCACCACCATCTAAACTCTGCACAATGTCGAAGAGGGGAAAGGAGATTGAGCTCACCTCACAGAACCTTCGGGAACATTTGGCACATACAGAGTAACAGGAAATGGGTATTGACTGGAAGACTTCATAGTTGCCATTGCCCGTAAAGCCTCCACCTCATTCCGTGGGGAAGAAACCTTCATACATCCTAAGTAGGTCAGTTTGTTAAATAAAACACTATCTTCTTCAGGTAACCCACTTGGAGAAGATGGCCTGGGTGCAGAAATTTCTGGAGAAAAAAAAATGCTCAAAAGTCAATACCAAATTTCACAGTGTAATTCTGCCTATTGCCCCAAAACAAATGAAAAATTGTAAAGAAAATTTATGTCTCTGTTTTCATTTTTTAAATATTTATCCTCCACCTTAATTCAGAGTTCTAGAATTAGCCATTTTAAACATCCACATCTCTCAAAGTACTATCTTACTTAGCTATAACTTGTCTAGAGAAAAAGAAAAAATGCTAAGCTTTAAATTTAAAAAAATAAAAACATGGAGTTCAAACGATATAGAACAATAAGGAGAAAAAACAACACTAAGAGTTTGAATTAGGCTAAAAGACAATGAGGATTAAATAAAACTAAAACCAGTTAAAAATAAAATAAAACCAATTAAAAGTTTCTCTTAGCTGTAAAGATCCTACACGGCACCAAATTCAAAGAGAACCTACTTCCCTAAGCAAAAGTAATGTTAAGATGTTACATCTCATACCAGTAACAATAAAAGTCAAGCTTCTTACCTTGTTCTTTCCTGGCTTGCTGGCTTCTATAAACTATGTAAGTATTCCAACAGAAATTTTTCCCTCAAAATAATTATTATTTTGATGAACAATCCTATGATTGCTTCCCCCAATTCTCCCCCCACCCCACCATTAATGAGCGTCTTTAAACAACAACAAAAAAATTAACTCACTTTTTTTCTAAGCACAGCATACAGCAAAGGCCACTCTCCCCATGCCCACCTATAACCTACACTCAGCTAGTCTCCACCTCCTCCCATTACCCATAACCATGTTGCACAAAATTAGGCTAAAAGCAAAAATAGTGAAAAAATACTGAAAGTAAACAGAAAAACAGCATGTTAAAGGAGAGACACATGAGTGATTCAAAAGACTGCAGATTTCTCATCAGAAACTATGGAGACAAGAATCTAGATGCATTTCAAAGAAAGAGACAAGCTAGCTTTCTTTTATAAGGGCACTAATCCCGATCCAGAGGGCTCTGCCCTCACAACCTAATCACCTTCCAAAGACCCCATCTCCTAATTCCACCACCATGGGGGTTAGGGTCTCAATACATGGACTTAGGAGAGGACACAACATTTAGCCCATAGCACAGCATGCCTTTTTATTAAAAATAAAAATAAAAATAGAAAAGAATACTAAAAACTTACTTGTAAAACAAAGGAAATTCTTATCCACTGAGATCTTCAGCAGAAGATACATTTTTCAAAATGTATTTAGCATAACTGGGTGTTGAGATGACAAAAAAGGCACACAATGCACAGTGTCCATCAAATATGCTCAGGAATCAGAATCGTAATAGCTACGCCAATGCAAAGGAGAGCTGATTCCAACAACCCACTAGAGCTACATTAGAATATAAAAAGTATTTCTTCCCTTCTATTACTATATTAACCAAAAAATAACAATTATATAAATGTTAGTATCAGTATCCTTTGGGTTTTTGGGGAGGGGTAGGAATGTAAGAAACTCACAAGAAAAAGTAAAGCACAATAAATCACATAATCTTTCATGTTCCTTCAGTTAATAACTACAAAAATTAATGGTAAGGTTTGTTTCCAATGTTGTATTTTTAATTTACATATACACATAATTTTATACATATATGTATATATATATACTTTTTCTCAATGAGTATGACTATATGCTGAGACCTATGAGTCTTTATAGTGAATCACCACAAAACCAGAGGGTCTTCTTGGGGACCCCCAACACAGTGCAAATGTCTTCTCCTGGCCTGTCTTTTAACCATATTACTTAAGGTACCTTTTCCAATCAGAAGACTGAAGTTTTTATGTATTAAAATATAACCACAACGTCCTTTCTGATTTGGGTTTTCCCACCCTGACAACCACAAAAATATTCTCCCACATCTTCCTCTTATAGATTTATTTTTCACATTTAAATATTTGATCCACTAGGAAGAAGTTTTGTATGTAGTGTAAGTTAGGGCTATAATGGCCCTACTGTGTAGCACTCTGGTCTGTATCTACCTACCCCTCCCCGACACCAACATTCAAACAGACTATAAGTGCCCTAAGCCAATCAGGATAATCTCACCTCCTCTGTCAGAGTGACTTGATGAGGGTCCTGAATGCAACCAAGGCCTACACCTGTCAGTTCCTGTCATTCCCCTGACCACCAGAAAATGTTTTCTTTGGTCCAATTACAGCAAAACTCAAAACTTTTGTTCAATGGGTAAGAGAACAGAGTCTTTCTGCCACCAGGCATGAGCTGGTCACCTGGCCTTAATTTTCAGTTTCTGCTAACTACTTTTCATCCACAAAGGAAGTTGGTTAAGGAAAAAGGTGACATGAAAAAGAGCAAAACTGAATAGTTCACAAAGAAACACTACAAAAGCCAGATAAAACCACACCGCTAGTGTTTAAAACAGCTGAAGCAGAGTTGGATTTGGTTTCATTTGGCTTTTCTTCACCCATAACTATTTTGATTTATAAGCTGGTATTCCTACTACAAATCTTACTCATTTATGATGGGCTGATTATTTAATACACTGATGGAATTGATAATGGTATTTTACTTAGAATTTTCACAAATTATAATTTAAAACAATTGACGGCAAACTGAGTAAAAAGGCCCATCATATAAAAGACTGTCCAGTATACTTCTGAGACCCAAGAATTTATTCGTTTGTTCAGTAAGTATTTGTTGAGGGCCTACTATGTGCCAAGTACTATGGGTAAAATGAAGACCCAGCCATTCTCAAAGAACATTGAGACTGACTGCACAGGTAGAGAAACAAACAGAAACATATGAACCAAAGTGGGAGCTCTCAACCAGCACTGAGAAGCTGGTGGCCCTAATCTTAAAAACAGCTAAACAGGATTTTAAACTTTTCATTATGATTTTAACTCTTTTTTCTTCTGGTTTATATGAGTTCAGGACAGTACCTGTATTTGATGGATCCAAAACTAACTGAAGAGATGGCTTAGTTGTTTGGCTGGCTGAAACCCCTCCGGAGGAATGGTCCGCAGTACCACTGGGACTCTGACAATCAGCAAGAAGGCTGCTTTGCCCTTTCTCAGAATCTCTCAAAATCTCTTCCATGGCTTTTTCCAATTGTTCATCACCATTAGAAACTATCTACAGGACAAAGCAAAACAATTCTGTTTCAATCATATTATGTCCTGGAGCTGGGTGAAAATATTTCATTTATGGAAGAAATTAAAATGATCCAAATATTTAAATTTAAATAGAGTTAATGAATATCAAGAATTTATACAGTTGTATCTAATTTCACTACATATAATATAAAATCTTGAATTATAAATGCAGCTAAATTAGAGGATCATTAGTTTCAGAAAAGGATTCCTCAGAAAACACTTCAAGCAGTTTCCAATTATATCTGATCCAAGAACTTGTTTATACAGATTTCTTTTCGTTTTCTTTTTCTTTTTTCTTTTTCTTTTTTTGGAACACACTCCAGAATCAAGTAATCTTAACCGTATGTGTTTTAGAGAGAAAAATAGGTAAGTTTAACTATAAAGTGTCTATTGTGAATATCATTTAAAAGGTCATATTTCTTACCATAGTATAAACATATTTATGATTTCTTTATAAATTTTGTTTGCTAGCTGCCAAGAGGAGTATCGCTAATTCCCTTGCATTTAAGTTATTAACTCATGTTCTTCTTAAAAACACAAAAGAGAAAAAACCTAAGTAAAATCTTAAATTAAATACATTAATAATAAAATACCATTATTTAAAGGAATTTAAGTAGTTACTTATTTAAATAGACATTTAAATAACACCATTGATTATTTTAATAAAACTATATATTTTCAACATAATATAAAATGGGTATTTACTAATCTGGTTTTTATATAATTGTATTAGATTTATGTACTAATATACCTTTGATGCCATGGTTTAAACAGAATAACAATTATTAAGAAACTTGTAGCATTTTTTACTAATCTCTCTATTCCTGTTTCCAGGTGGGTATGCAATTGTCATGTATATACACCTAGGTTTGTTTGCTTCCTTTTCTTTGAGGGAGGAAAGGCGACACAGAATGAAACAGAAAAAGGAACACATCCAAATAAAAAACTCAACTCAACATATAAGACACACACTTAAGAAGGATGTACACACGCCAACTGTTAAGTCACATACAAGAATGTTACCAGATGACTTAAAACCATAATGAAAAGTCTCTGTAAAGTAAAACATAACTATTTATATAATCAACTTTAACCTAGCAATAACAGAAACAAAAATATCCAAATAAGTTAAACTTACGTAAGATTTAACCAGTAAGTCTAATTCCCAATTCTTTTTCTTCTCCTCTTCTACTCCTTCTTTTTAAATTCCAGATTAAGAGATAAATAACCACAAGGGGGAAAAAACTTCAAAAATATACGAACCAAATGATGTGCCTCTAGATGAATCAAACATTGATTCTATTCTCTCAGTCAGTACCTGAGGAAAACCCTTTTGATTTTATCCATCTCCTTTCACTTAACGAAAACAAACAAAATTTAAAATAGTGCCATTTGTGGAAAAGAACTACCTTCAGTTCAGGTTTCCCTTCATCTTCGGCAGCGGCATCGTCTGCATGCTGAGGGACCAGAACAAACTCCTCACTGTTCAGTGCAGCCACGGAACCCGACGACCCAGTAACCTTCTGTAACGAAGCTCTGACCTCCATTTCTGTCCTGCGAGCGTCTCTTCCCACATCCACCTGGTCGAAACCACAGGGATTAAAAAAAATCTAAATATGAGCCAATCAACCCTCTGCCATTAAAAATGATTCATGTGAACAATAATTCTGCTCACCACGTAATTATCTCAAAACTAGGGAAGCCACCCTCTTAGACTGGGCCACATAATGGACATGCACTCTCTTCACCCTGAGCTTCCAGACTCAAAGAACCATATTGTTCCCTGAAAAACGAACACAAACCTGCCCATAACTCAACTAAACAGACTTTCTACTGTTTACCTCTATTTTTCTCCTAGAAATACTGCTTTTGTTCAATTTAATAAAGAAGAAATAAATAAGCATGATGCCAGAAGTATCTACAAATTCACACACACGACACATTTGCTGAAATTATTCTGTAATTAAATCTAAATGCCTCCTCAAGATGACATAATAATACTTTAAAATATCTTTATGCCACTAAAGTTAATTAACTAATACACAATCCAACACCCTAAGCCACGTATCTTTTCTTTTCCAGACACATTACCACTTATCAGTCCAACGGGGAAGAAAGGTCAAAGCTTTCGCACTATATTCATACAGCAAACAATGTTACAGTAATCGAACACAGTGTAACTAACTCTGTTTTCTGGGTAGGTCTCTATGCCACAGAAACTCCACATTCTCCAAATACGGACACAATGAACGTGAATACTACAGAAGAGACACTGCACCCAGCACCGGGCTACAGGAGCGAACGGGCAGACAAGCTGCCAGCTCTCCCCTCCTAGAGCTGAGATCTAGCGAGAAAACAAGCAATGAGACACACAGGGTAACTCCAAATCACTCTGAAGGCCACAGAGATAGTAAAAGAGGATAATGTGACACAGGGTAAGCTTAGCAGTAAAGTGTGTAGGGACAACTGTAAGTAAGGTGGTAGGAAAGGACTCTCTGAAAGGGAAATATTTGACAGAAACCTGAAAGACAATAAAAGGACCATATACTGCACAATCGGCTCAGTGACCAAAGGCGTAATGGCAGAGAGGGGTAGGATAAGCAGACCAGGGCTAAGGCCTTATAACTACAGAAGTCTGCTGATTCGTGTCTAAAATTCCCTTAGCAATGTTCTTTTTTTCTCTATCTAACTCAGTACTTGTTCATTGCAGCATATACATATAGCTGCAGTATCTCATTTTGCCACTAGGTGACACTAACACCATTACTCTTGGGCAACCAAAAAATTACATATGTGTATATGTGTGTATATATACAGAAAACACATATCCAGCTTTGTTACACTTTTACAAATTAATTACTTCCTAACTTTATCAAATATCAAAACATCCATTAATATCAAAATAAAGACTAATTATACTCCTAGGCTAGTGTAATAAGATAGCCATAATTTATTTGTTAGACGTATTAACATCCTTCCTTTTTAAAAAATTTTTTTTTCATTTTTAAAGGTTTTATTTATTTTTAGAGAGACAGGAAGGGAGGGAGAAAGAAAGGGACAGAAACATCAATATATGGTTGCCTTTCATGTGGCCCTCACTGGGGACCTGGCCCCCAACCCAGGCATGTGCCCTGGCTGGGAATCGTGTGCCCAGCGACCCTCTGGTTCACAGCTGGCACTCAATCCACTGAGCCACACCAGCCAGGGCAATATCCTTCCTTTTAAAAACCCTTCAAGTACATTCACCTATCCTCTCAAATTTTTCTCACTTTCTATGTTATATGTTTCGGAAAATGCCATGTGTTAGAAGCCATGCCTTGACCCTTCAAGACTGCCCCATGAACCCTTGGTTGCCAAGACACTACACACTCCAGGTGTTCTTTGTGTGGCCAATCTTTGTCCAGGTCCTTTTCAGCTGCCACTTCTGTACGTAGTAACGTCTACATGTTAGAAATTCCCCAAGTTCAGGTCCTGGGCTTTTTTCTGATTCCTTGCCACGTACTCTATTATCTCTCACTGTGATGGATTTTAATACCATCTATATGCTCACTGTGTCCCAAATTTCTATCCCAACCCAAATGTCTCCACTAAACTCCTGATTTGGAACCCAACTCTCTACTTGATACTTCCATTTGGAATTCTTTTTTTAAAATATTTTATTTATTTATCTTTAGAGGGGAAAGGAAGGAGAGAGGAAGAGAAACATCAATGTATGGTTGCTTCTTGTGCATCCCCTGCTGGGAACTGGCCCCTGCCGGGAACTGGCAACCCAGGCACGTGCCCTGACTGGGAGTCGAACCACAATCGTCTGGTTCGCAGGCCCGAGCTCAATCCACTGAGCTACACCAGCCAGGGCCTGGAATTCTTATCAATAACTTAAATGTGACCTAAATGGAATCCCTAACGGTTTCTTCAAACTTGTTTCTCATTCAGATTTCCCATTTCAATAACACCGCCTTCTACCAAGTTGCTCAAACAAGAAATCTGGATCTCATCCCCAACTCATCTCTACTTCTTCATTCCTCATCCAAGCATGTCAGCCCCACCTCTAAAATAAACCCCACACCTACCAGACTAATACAAGCAATGTTCTCATCTGCATAAGTCTCCTAACCTGTCTTCTTCCTCCAGTCTTCTCCTCCCTAATCTACTCTTTACAGAGCTCCCAGAGAACACATTTAGAAATACACTGGATTACATTAAAACTGCAGACTACAGGCTTTTCACTAAAATCCAAACGAAGTCCAAACTCCTTGACAGAATTTGCAAGGCCCAACACACCCTCACCTCCATCACTTTATCTCTTCAGCTCTCTAATCACAGAAATCTCAGGACCACATTAGGGCCTTAGCTCTTGCCTACTACCTTCATATAACTAACTCCTAGTGCCATCAGCTTTCATCCACTCATCAAACAAACACTTAATGAGTCCCTACTATGTGCTAGAAACTATAATGGGGACTGCAGACTAAATGATGAGTAAGACAAATGTAATCCTGGTATTCCTAAAACTAGTGTTTTTTTGTTGTTGTTGTTCATCTTTACTGTATTTTTTCCATTATCATTTAGTCCTCTTCTGTCCCTTCCTCCCACCAATCACCACACTGCTGTCCATGTCCATGAGCCCTTTCTCCTTCCTGCTTACTCCCTCTACCCCCCAGTCCTCCCCCTACCATTAACTGTCATCTACTCCCCATCTGAGTCTGTCCCCATTTTCCTTGTTAGTTCAGCTTGTTCATTAGATTCCACATATGAGTGGAATCATATGGTATTTGTCTTTCTCTGACTGGCTTATTGCACTTCGCATAATACTCTCCAGATCCATCCATGCTGTTGCAAAAGGTAACATTTTCTTCTTTTTTATAGTTGAGTAGTATTCCATTGTGTAAATGGTCCATAGTTGCTCTATCCATCCATCTACTTACTGATGGACACTTGGGCTGCCTCTATGTCTTGGCAATTATAAACAACACTGCAATGAACATAAGGGTGCTTATGTCCTTTTGAATTAATGTTTTGGGTTCCTCTGGATATATTCCCAGAAGTGAGATCACTAGTTCAAAAGGCAGATCCATTTTTAATGTTTTGAGGCATCTCCACACTACTTTCCATAGTAGCTACACAAAGCTGTATTCCCCACAACAGTGCAAAAGGGTTCCCCTTTATCCACACTCTTGCCAACATTTGTTGTGTGTTGACTTATTGATGGTAGACAATCTGACAGGTGTGACATGATACTGTGGTTTTAATCTGCATTTCTCAGGTGATTAGTGACACTGAGCAACTTTTCATATTATCTATTGGCCACCTGTATGTCCCCTTTGGATAAGTGTCTATTCGGTCAGGTCCTTTGCCCATTTTTAACTGGACTTTTAATGTATTTTATTGATTACGTTAATACAGTTGTTCCAATTTTCCACCTTTGCCCCCTCCAACTGGGTATCCCCCTTCCCTCCAGCAATCCCCCCCTGTTGTTCATGTCCATGTGTTGTGCATGTAAGTTCTTTGGCTTCTCCATTTCCTACACTATTCTTTTTGTTAAGATTTTATTTATTTATCTTTAGAAGGGAAGGGAAGAAGAGAGGGAGAGAAATATCAATGTATGGTTGCCTCTCACGCGTCCCCTGCTGGGAACTGGCCTGCAACCCAGGCATGTGCCCTGACTGGGAATCGAACCGCGACCCTTTGGTTCACAGGCCCACACTCTATCCACTGAGCTATATCAGCCAGGGTTTCCTATACTATTCTTAACATCCCCCTGTCTATTTTGTACTACCAATTATGCTTCTTAATCCCTGCACCTTTCCCCCATCCTGCCCCTTTGCCCCTACCAGTTGATAACCATCCAAATGATCTCCATATCTGTGATTCTGTTCCTGTTCCGGTTGCTTGCTTTGTGGGGTTTTTCAGATTCGGTTGTTGATAGTTGTGAATTTGTTGCCCTTTTAATGTTCATAGTTTTGATCTTCCTTTTTTTCTTCAATAACTCCCCTTTAACATTTCATATAATAATGGCTTGGTGATGAATTCCTTTAGTTTTGCCTTGTCTGAGAATCACTTTATCTGCCCTTCCATTCCAAATGACAGCTTTGCTGGATAGAGTCATCTAGATTGTAGGTCCTTGCTTTTCATCACTTTGAATACTTCTTGCCAGCCCCTTCTTGCCTGCAAAGTTTCTTTTGAGAAATCAGCTGATGATGATAGTCTTATAGCAACTCCTTTATAGTAACTCTCTGCTTTTCTCTTGCTGCTCTTAAGATTTTCTCTTTACCTTTTACCTTTGGCATTTTCATTATGTGTCTTGGTGTGGGCCTCTCAGGGTCCAACTTGTTTGGCACTCTCTGTGCTTTCTGGACTTGTATGTCTATTTCCTTCGCCAAATTAGGAAAGTTTTCTTTCATTATTTTTTCAAATAAGTTTTCAACTTCTTGCTCTTCCCTTCTCCTCCTGGCACCCCTATGATTCAGATGTTGGTACATTTGAGGACATCCCAGAGGCTCCTTATACTTATACAGAGGCTCCTCGTCTTTTTCTTTTTTAATTCTTTTTTCTTCTTGCTCTTCTGGTTAAATGTTTGTTTCTTATGTTCCAAATTGTTTATTTGAATCCTGGCTTCCTACCCTCCACAGTTGGTTCCCTGTAAATTTTTCTTTATTTCACTTAATGTAGCCTTCATTTCTTATGTTGTTATCATATTCAACTAGTTCTTTGAGTATCCTAATTAGCAGTGTTTTGAACTCTACACCTGATAGGTTATCTTCATTTTATGTAGTTTTTTCTGGCATTTTGTTCTGTTCTTTCATTTAGGCCATATTTCTTTGTCTCCTCAATTTGGCAGCCTCCCTGTGTTTGTTTCTGTATATTAGGAAGACCTGCTTTGACTCCCTGTCTTAGTAGCGTGGCCTATTGTAAAAAAGGCACCTGTAAATTATGTGGGGTGGAGCCTTAGGTAATTGTTAGGACAGGCAACGTGCTTTACTGCTTTGTGGCTCTGAGTGGCAAGAGGGCTCAGAGAGGAGACAATGCCACTGCCTGGCTTCTGATGGTGTGCCTGGCACTTTGCCCCATTTCCAGTCCCTTCACCCACTGCACATATGTATGTGACATATGTGATGGCATCCTTCTAGCTGCTGCTCTGGGGCTGAATACCAGAGGGGGTGAGTATGCATAGGGTCTAAGTCCGTGAGGGCCCTTTAAGCAGAGTCTCCTGAAAATCCAGCAGTTTCCTCGCCACCCCAACTCCCACGGGCTTTTACAGCCAGAAGTATGGGGATTTATCTTCCCAGTGCTGGAACCCTGGGCTATGTGGTCTCGCCTGGGGCTGAGATCACTTGCTCCCGAGGCATCCCTCCCAGTGTTTATCTACCATACGGAATGTGGGACCACCCTCCCGTCACCTCTTCTCCACCCACCTCTGCATCTCCGCCCTCTTACCCATCTGGATGAACGTGTCCTCTTTAAATCCTTGGTTGTCAGACTTCCATACAGCTCAGTTTTCTGACAGTTCTGGGTGTCATTTGTTTCGATGTGTGGTTATAATTCTTTCTGTGATTGTGCAAGGATATGAAGTGTGTCTACCTATCCCTCCATCTTGACCAGAAGTCTGGGTTATTTTTTGGTGTTGAGTTTTGTTAAGTTCTTTATAAATTTTGGATATTAACCCCTTATCGAATGTATTGGTGAATATGTTCTCTGGTTCTGTGGTAAAGCTAACATTCTTATAGAAGAGACAGGTAATACAGAAGAAAATAAATCAGGGTCTCATACTGGAATAAGTACTACCAAAGGTGATGAGAAGGCAGGAGGCAATACGGATCCAGCTGACATTTGGGCTTGACAAGTAAGCCACAGGACGAACCAGGGAGAAAGAACTTGATGTGAGAAAGGGCTTATTGCGGAACAGAAAGGCAGTCATGACAGCTTGATCATGATGAGTATGGCTAACGGAGTAAGAAATGAGTTTGGAAAGGACAGCAGAGAAGCCTGAGGCCACTTCAAAGTTAAGACTGTCTAAATAAGATCCCCTCACCAATCCAACTCTGCTTTGTTTACCAGGGAATACTCCATGCCTGGTATAGGACACAGTAGGTATTCAATAAATGTGCGGAACAAAATGTTCTTAAAAGTACCAATCGGTTGAAAATTCTCACAAATAGCAAATGTAAAGCCGGGAGTCAAGCCAGGTATTCTGACTTCAGAGTAATGCTCTGATCTACACTGTCTTATGCTGTCTCTTAGAGTGTACTCATCCGTTGAGACCCAAGGCTCGGATTTGCACCAACACAACATCACTACGCACACCAGACCTCCTTCACTCCTTTCCGAATCAAAACTCATCTGCCTCTTACCCCAAAGCATTCCTCAGAGTTCAGTGATAAATAACCTACCAGTTAACTCTGAATTAGGGTGTTAACAGACATACACAGGTGTTCAACTCAAATTGGATTTGCAGAAGTCTTTTAAATACAGAGCCTGCTGTTCTGTGAACTCATGACTACTACGCACATTTCAACTCAGGGAGTAAAACAGAGCAGTGCACAAAAGCAAAACTACTTTTAAAGGCGTTCAGTTAAAAAGCTGCCCTATTATAACCTAAAAATTAGAATGTAAAGTCTGAAAAAGGATATTTATGTCTTGTCAGTTATAAAAACTACTGGGGACTATAATCTAGACACAAACATTTTTATTTTTAGGACATTTTAAAGGTATATGAGAATCAGGGTCAGAAAAGTTATCAGTGCTACCGAAAATCTGATACGTTTCTTCAATGCATCACCTTCTCCCCTGCTCTGAACCCAAAAACGCAATAAAAATCTTTGGCTTAACCACCCCCAAATCTGTACCAATTTTAACAAGTAAAATCCCTTTTAATTCTTACTTCAATACCACAACATTTTTGTCAAGTGAGCAATGTGTCTGAATTAGCACCTCACTCGGATGTCTAAAACTGTAATTTCACATATACTAGGAACAGCACAACCACACTCAGTAAAGTCTAACAGGAGGCTATCTCCTCCCAAAATAACCAAACGCATTCAGAAGACAAAATCATGGTACATGTGGCCCAATCTCTTTCTGTGCCAAATGTGGTTAGTCTGGTTCTTGCTTTTATATTATGTGTTTGCACCTATTCATTTTCAAGTGGCTGTTGAACTAAAATAGAAAACTGGAAAAAAAATGAGTGTAAGTCACAATTTGGTATGCTGGGAGAACCATCAGCCGTGAGGATTAGAATGACTGTAGTGGACCCATTACAAAAGTAGAAAAAGGAAATACTCTTAATTTACGATAAGAAAGTAGACACAAATAATTTAGAGCAGCATTTACCAACTGTGACCCTCTGTCCTTCGGGGAACTAAGCCAGTCCGGGGGAAACTCTCACAACCTCGGTGAACTAGCTGACCCACCCACTACTCCGGTCCTCAGGCAAAAGCCACACCAACATGTGTGTGTGCACGTACCTGTGTGTGCATGTGTGTGCCCTACCTATGAAAAGGGCACAAAGGATCTTATTAATTTATACTGCTTTTGTGGACACCTACTTTTATTTGTCCACCAATAATCTCCGAA
This sequence comes from Sturnira hondurensis, assembly GCF_014824575.4. Lineage (NCBI taxonomy): Eukaryota > Metazoa > Chordata > Mammalia > Chiroptera > Phyllostomidae > Sturnira > Sturnira hondurensis. The sequence goes on along the minus strand of NW_028094846.1, from coordinate 5,941,332 downwards.
CTTTCTTTTCCAAGAATAAGGCTTCCCTCTACGCAAACACCACAGCTTTGATAGAAACCTCAACATCTTGGTTAAACAGACTGAAAGGTAAATAGTGAACCAAAACCAGACTAATCAACCCATTTCCTAAGATTTTGGACAGATCACCAAAGAGTCCATCCTGACAGTGTCTCTCTTTAGCAACAACTTTTCAGATGGAAACCAGAACTGTCAGTGGCCGTGTTTTCCCATCTGAAGAATGCCCGTACGTGGGGAGAGAGACATTGATCGACCCCAAACACAGACACGTGAGACAGTCTTACTTGAGTCCCAGCCTTTTGCTGGAGTCCCTCCCGAGGCCCAGCTCCATCTGTTCCCATTCTCAGTCTTGGGAACAGTAAATTCTACTGTTCCCTTAATTCCGTAAAATTCTCCCTTCCATAAGTTCTTTTTGCACAAGCTAGTTTAAATTGAGTTTGTCACATGAAGCCTCATGAGTCCTAATATAATTACATTCTAGCAAAAGACATACAAGCTATACTGTAACAGGTTGCCGATGGCCATATGGCTTCATACAGCAGGTATGAGAGCAGAAATCTAGGTGAAGGAAGAAGAGAGAACCTAAAAAGCTGACGCTAATTTCCCAGATAAACAGTACAGTGGGTATGATGAAAGAAAGAAAAAGTAGAGTGACTTACTTGAAATAATTATAGGAATAAAAGCAGCATAATACAAGAAGTACTCAGAGTCAAAGGGTGGTTTAAAAGACAATAGAAAAATGTTTTAGAACCAAAATATGAAACCAGCAAAGGACAAAAAGAAATTTTAAATGGTAGGCACATGATAATTATTGCTACCTAATATATATGCCTATGTCATAAAAATAAAATGTTACAGAGAAAAAAATATTTTATTTAAAAATCTGTATTAGGATGGTAAGATTTATAGGTGACTATAATTGTGGTAAGTCAGATTATTTTTACCAATTACACACAATACACTAGACAAACAGACAAAGCTAAATTCTGTATCTATTGTTGATTTGTACCTATTGGTGTACAGATGGTTACATAAACACATATTTTCATTGTCCAGGGGAACTGAGTGTGTTGAAAATGACAATGCCCTAAACAAATCTTACTGACATTGTTCACATGGAAAGAAATGTAAAGCTTCTCTATGAATAAAGATATAATTATTTAAGAGACCAGTTTATAAAATGCTTGCATGATAGTACTGTGAGCTCCTAGGTAATGAAAATGATCTTTTTTAGCTAGCCTTAAAAAAACAAATTTTATATTAAAACAAATTAGTCATGCAAGAAGAAGGAGTGAATAATTACGTTACCAAACAAATGATCCACTGTCAAAGAACATTCATGCAGCCTAAGGGCAATCATCCAAAATGACACTGTTTTCTATCTTCTCCTACTCTGAGACAGAATTAAAATGAAATGCAGAGGTAGATTCTTGAGGACTTCTTGAAACTGGTCAACATTTCCCTGAAGAGAAGACCAGCTACTGGAATTAACTGATCACCAGTGACTAATACGAAAAAAGAAACTGAAAAAGAAACAATCAACCAACCACTCAACACTGAAACGACAGCAGAACTACAAACCTACCGAAGAGCAGAGATAAGCCCAAAGACCAAATGGGTTTTCTTGAAAGTAGAAAAGAAAACCAGAGGTAAGCTAATAAAATTATGATAAAAGAGCCCTGACCAGTAAGGCTCAGTTGATTGGGCGTGGCCCCACAAAGCAAAAGGTCACTGGTTCAATTCCCGGTCAGGGCACATACCTAGGTTGCAGGTGAGGTCCCTGGTCGGAGCACATACAAGAGGCAACTAATTGATGTCTCTCTCTCTCACATAGATGTTTCTCTGCCTCTCTTTCTCCCTCCTTTCCCCTCTCTCTAAAAAATAAATAAATGAAATATTCAAAATATAACAAAAGATGTCTTTTGTGTTTTTTAATTGTCGTTCAAGTACAGTTGTCTCCATTTTCCCCCCACCACTCTCCTCCACCCCAAAAGATGTCTTTTCTTAAAATGTATACCCTACCTGAAATTAGATCATGGTGCACAACCTTGTGAAGATATTAAAAAGCCCCAACTATATACTTTAAAATGGTAAATTTGGTGGTATGTGAATGATATCTCAACAACAAGGTGTAACAAAAATTTATATGCAAATCCTCCAAAAAAGAGAAGGGATGTACAGGGTCTGGCAGAAGGAAGGCCTGCCTCAGTGGGGCTAGGGGGGTGTGTGACTGTCTCGCATGAGATGGGCAGTAACTTCACCTAAAATGTCGCATGATGTGCTTGGGTGTGATATTGTTATGTTACAGAATTGCATGCTCATGATTGTGTAATAAAATATTTTATAATTAAAAAGGGCTGTTATTTGTGCTGGACCCTGTATACATAAAATAACTTAATCACCAAAAATTTTTGTTTAGCAAGAATCTGCTATTAAGCTGTAGTTTCTGTATGTTCCAAGATGCCTTTTCTTGAAAAAGAATTCGGGGGGGGCACAAGTCACCCTAAGACGCCGTGAGATTGGAATGTCTGAATGGACATGCAAAGCCCTTGCTCACACTCCCCCTTCACAGTCTCCAGTCTGAGAGTCTAGCACGAGCCTGCTATAGCTCTGGTTCGGAGTGGCCGATCATCTGGTTTTTTTTGCATTACTCAAGGCTACTTGGTCAATTCTAGTAGCTGTAGCCTCTCCTGTGGGAAAACTGCTCCTGCCTTTGCAGACTGAAGCTGGGGGCTGGACAGCTGATCCACGGACAGCTACGTTCATACAGTAAAGAGTGACCTGCCACTTTTGAGTAGTTCTCTGCTGTCTAGGCAATACAAGTTCTAGGCTGACTTCGGCAAATACACAAATGACTATCACTTCTCCACAAAGCCTCCACATCCTCGAAACAACCCACAGAGCGGGATCTCTCTTTTCTAGGATGCATAAGGCAGAAGGCGTGTGGGGGGAGCCAGAACAGCACCTTTATCCTTAGCCAAGTTGATGTTGCTTTTACCTTTGTTCTACAAAAATAGATGAGAACATTAAAAAGGGAATACTCTAATTAGTGTTTCACCTAAAAATCATAAATAAGCAAATATTTAGCTATTATTACAAAATTTTATGTTTATGGAGAAAGCATGACTGACTTGACTGCAGACTAAGCACTCACTTCAGAGAAGCATCAGTGTCAGGGAAAAATCTAACCTGCTGGCTCATAGGGCCAAGGCAAGAAAAGACCACTGACCTGAATTATAGGCATCATGCCTATAATAATTACCATTTACTAAATATCTATGTATATATACTTCCGTAAAATCTACAAGGTAGCTATTACCCTCATTTTATGCACATGAAAACAGGATCTGTTCAAGATCACAGTGTTAGTCCATAGCCAAAGCAAAACTCAAAACCAACTCAACCCGACTCCAAAGATCCCTCTTTTTTTCCACTAAGGAAAGATGCCTCTCAAAAGAAAATTTTTACAATAATAATCTCTAACATCTATCAAGTGCTTATTTTATACTATGCATTTTATATTATATACCATCTCATTTAACCCTTACAATATACGGTAGAGTTAATATGAAGAGACAACAAAATACTGACTTATCCAAGGTCACCAGACTTAGACCAAGTCACCAGACTAGTCTGACAAGAGGGGCCATATTCTTAACCACTAGACACACATGGGCTTACACTCATCCACGCACACAGTGCACACTCACATGAGCACATGCACATGCATGCAGGCCCCACACACACAATTACTACCATTTATTATGTAGCAGGCACTGCTACATACCTACTGCTCTTTCTAATGTAATCCCTTCAAGAACAACTAAACAAACCAGAATTTTAAAAATTCAGCAGTCATTATACCTCAACTAAAACATATTTTTAGTTTGCCATTTCAATGACTTCTTAAATAAGATTTTACTTATTTATTCTTAGAGAGAAGGGAGGAGGAGGAGAGAGGGAAAGGAACATCAATATGTGGTTGCATCTTGCACACCCCCTACTGGGGACCTGGCCCACAACCCAGGCATGTGCCCTGAGTGGGAATCGAACCAGCGACCCTGTGGTTCACAGCCTGGCACCCAATCCAATGAGCCACACCAGCCAGGGCTCAATAACTTCTTTAAAAAAAACTCGTTACTGTTGCTCAATTACAGTTGTCCCCATTTCCCCCCCCATTACTCGCCCCTGCCCTACCCACTCCCCTACCCACCACACGCAATCCTGACATCATCAATGACTTTTTAAGATGGTGAGTTTAAGAGAAAAAGTAGTCTGTATCCAGAAGACAAAGTTAGAGTCCTCAATACCTAAAAAAACAGACATTTACTATGGGGTCACAATTTTAAGTGTATAATTTTCCTTCACCCTCAAGTGCAAACATATCCTGAATTTGCACGATTAACTCAGCTTTTCCTTTAGTAAACATATAGTCAAAACCTGGTAGTTATTAACACTGAACACTTTTCTGTTTGTCAATTGTTCTTTCAGGAGCTTTACAGTATTTGTTAATTAATCTGTTAGTTGAGTTTAAAAAGGAATTAAGTAACTCACCCAACAACCACACAACCAGTAACTGATGGAAATAGATGCAAATTCAGGTCTACTCCAAAGTATAATACCATTCCTAAATTATGTCATACCTTAAACTCTAGGAAATCTATTATAAGAGATACATTTAGATTGAAGAAAGAGTCAGGGGAGAAACTTCTATGCTTAACAGCAGGAATAACCTTGGAAATCAGAAACTAGTACTCCATCTTTGAATTACTTGAGAAACACTTGAATGGTCAACTAGTTAACAAAAAAAAAAAGTACAAGAACATGGAACACCAGATAAAAAAATAATTTCTATAAAAGGCTAGTCATGCTTCCCAACTTTGAAAAAATGAAGGCACTATAATGTATCATAATTTCTGAAGTGAACCCAAGAAATATAAGAAAAATAATTAAGTTACTTGCCCAAAAGGTATCAAAGAATTTTTAATGTGCATGCCATGGATTCATTACATCAAACATTAACTGTAAGTCTACTATAAGCTTAACACTAAAAATTGAAATTTAGAGATGAATAAAACCGGTGGGCTCGTTAGGCCCATGTGCCTGCCTACAACAGTACCAGGTGCCCCTGCCACTTCTCCAATTGCCACATACACCTTGTTGACTCAAGGTGACGTCATTCATTCTCTTTGAAAATAAAGGAAAACAAAAGTTTCAGCACTTCCAAACAATTCTCCCCCACTCCCTAAAATTATTGTGTAGACTCTCAGAGAAAACCATTTATCCTAGCCAGTTACTGAACGTGAATACAAAAAAAGAGACTACTTAAAACTCCAGAATTAAAGGGATAGCGCTAGTGACATGGAACGGTTAACAAACGATAGTCTTTCTCTAGAGGGGATGAATGGCTCTTCTTACCACTGGCTCCTGACAACGCAGTGCGAGTCACAAAGCATGCAGCCTCTGTGCAAATTTAACCTAAAACAAAACAAACAGAAAGAAAATGAAGGTAAAAGAGAACCATTCATTATTTAAGAAGTTTATTTACCCTGTTATATGTATTCAGATCTTAATGAAGTACCTTAGGATCTCCCTTAACATTTCTGAGTAAATCGACAAACAACACGAGGCCAGTATACAAATTCTTATTAGACAATACATATGTGCAAGGCATCCATATAAAATTTAAGGCAAGTTAATGCTTTTCCTCTGTTTGCTACACACTGATATAAATAACACCTTTTTTCAAAATATCATCACACTGGCTCAAATTAAAGCTGTGATTTTAAATGTCACTTAAAAGAGAAACAAGTGTCTGCTACTGCATAATGGACCTACACACTCCCTTCCCCCCAAATATGGAGAACATGATTGAAGTTTTATTCTGACAAGAAAAGGAAAACCCGTATGTGGTGGTCTGTGTACTATTCATAAGGTCAAATCTGCAACACAGGGGCACATCAGAATAAAGCAACTGTAGCACTTTGCTTTCATGAAATGAGTAAGTCAAAGAAGCAATATGCAGTTGAAGGGATACATGTTTTCTATTGACAGTACAATTTAGGAATGTAGCAAGTATCACAACTATGATTTTAATGTAGCAGTTGTAATTTTTAAATATTTAAACATTCAAGGCCTAGTTTAAGAATAAGTTACTAAAACTCACAAGTAAAAGTTATTTTAATACTTTTGTTCAATGCTTAATACTATGAACCAAACAGTATTAAGCATTTCAGTTATCTTTTGTGCGTTCATAATAATCACTTAATATATTTGTATTTCACCTAAAAAAAGGAGAAATGCATTCAAAAGATTAAATAATTCATTCTAGTTCATACAGCTAATTAAATTCAGAGTCCAGATTTTAAACAACCGAATCACAACCACACTTTGTAGGAGTCTGTCTCCTATGACCGCCCACAGGTCAAGTGCTCAACAAAGCCCAAGTGGTGGGAGCAGGGAGGAACCGGGTCAAGCGGTTTAAAACATGCCTGCCTGGCTCCTGTCCACAGTCTCCAGCTGAAGGGCTTGTGGCTGTAGCAGGTGCCGTGACTCCCTGCACTGGAAAGAAACCCCCACTCTTCTGTTCTGCTTCTCTGTGGGGCTTTCGCTTCTTGCTGGGAAGAGCACAATAAAATCCTCACCACATTTTCCAATCCACCTGCACCAGTAGTAAAGCTCGATACTTTTTTCTGTCCTACATTTGGCTCCTGTTTCTGTTCTCAACTAGTTAAAAACCTGGAGAGTTGCAGAAGGGACTTAACTGTACCCTGCTGAACCTCCAACTGACATGTGAAGTGCAGTTAGAGAAATACATGGGTTTGAGATGAAGCTGTCACTAACAAAACACTAACATCACAAGAAACCCAGGGATGGGTGTTACCATTTACAAAATAAGCCAGTAACGTAACTTCTTTTTAACTTCTATGTTTAACTCCGAGGTTTCAGGCACCATGTATTTTTAAACATGTACTTACTCCAATCTAAAATCTTCAGACCACTAGTCTAATACTCTGACCACTTTGGAAAAAAAAGAACAAGTCAGCACCACCACTTTTGCTGCTGCTCAGAAACCGGACTCTACCAGTGCCCTCAGTCCTAAACTCTAATCCCAACTTTCGAGTCTCACCCACCTTTCCCCCTACTAATACAGGAGCCTCCCTAGACCTTTCCTACACTGATGAGCCAAACCTGAGCCATTCCCCAGCGTACCGAATGCTTTTCTCTGTTATTCCAGGAACTTCCCTGATTATACCCCAACTATCTCCTAGTACTGTTCTCGACTGCTCACTAGCTGGTAAAGACCAGCAGGACAGAAAGCGAGCTGATCATGGCAAACCAAGCATTTATGCGGCCAGGGGTAAAGCCAAGGAAGAGAAGAGCAACAGGATTGGGGGGGGGAGCGGAGAAGGAAACAGGCAATCAGCATTTTATGAGTAGCTGCTATATGATCACCTCCCAACAAAAGCACAGGTCCATATCATTAGTCCAATTTACAAAGGCGCGAGACTCAAATTAAATAATTTTCCCCAAGGCTACACTATGGAAACATGAAGAAGAATGCGATGTTCCATGACCTGGCTGACCAACCTGTTTTTTTCTCAAACCAATAAACACATATCCCCAGGCATAAACTCAAACACGCTGGGGATACACTAAGAAAACGAAGGTGCTAAACCCGGTATGTAGGTCAGCTCTCTTTATTTGCCCCAGCTTTCCACAAGTAATAGACCAGCAGGGAATTTTTTCTTCTTTTCTGGTTATAGTTAACATATTTCTCCATTTATATCATCAGGATGCAATGAAATGCAACATTCACATGAATTCTGATGATAAAACAGAGAACTTAAGACATTTTCAAGCCAGTCTCAGGTATATCTGAACTTCCAAGGAGCACTCTTACTGCACTTTGCCTTTGAGGTTCTTTGCAGGTAGTTTAAGAAGCTCTATTTTACACTAATTTTGGAGGGTAAAAACCCTCCAAAACAGTTGGGTTTGTCTGGATTTTCCAACAAATCTGGAAACCTTCTCTGACCCTTTCAAAAAGAGTTAATCACTCCCTCTACAGTGTTTCTACAATGTTCTCTATTAACTTATACTCCTACTCTACCCTTTATCATACCATATCATTGTTTATGTGTCTATCTCATCAATTACAATGCATTCCTGTTGGACAGCAACTATACTTTACTCACTTTTGTATTTGCAGCTCCCAGGAAATTGTCAGGAACATAGTACACCACCTGACAAGGTCACACTTGTCAGATGAATGAATGATGAATGAATGACTAAAAGACCAAAATCATTTCTCTCTAGAAAGATCATTTCAACAGATAATTTTAAAAATATTTTGGTTATACAAAACAAGCCACACTAATACCAAATGCAATCCCCTTTACAACTATAATGGGGCTTGGAAGGCTAATTCACTCATCCATAGTCAAGAAACCACATTTCAGCCCTGGCTGGTGTGGCTCAGTGGATTGAGCACAGGCCTGCGAACCAGAGGATCTCGGTTCGATTCCCAGTCAGGGCACATTCCCTGGTTGGAGGCCAGTTCCCTGCAGGACAGTTCCCAGCAGGGGACACATGAAAGGCAACCATACATTGATGTTTCTCTCCCTCTCTCCTTCCCCTCTAAAGATAAATAAATAAATAAAATCTTTAAAAAAAAAAAAAGAAACCACGTTTCATAGACTCAATATAAAGACAAGCTAAACACTTTCGGCACACAGTTCTTCACGTAAAGTACACCCTTTCAAATCAGAGAATTTCTGAGAATGCAAAAAAAAACAAAACCACAATTAAAAAGGAAAACCCTCACCAGCGATGCCTGACACTCTGCTCACCCCGCACATCTCACTAAGAGCAGCAGAGCTGAAGACACAGCAAACCGGGGTCACATACGTTAGCCTGGCTCCAACCACCTATGCTCTAATTCTAGTCCCATACTTCAAACCCACTTGTTTCTCCAGAGGGCAAGTATCACACATCATGCAGTATCAGGAAAGGCCTTAATTACTTTAGGGGGGAAAGAACTATAGTTATTAATAACAGTCCTTATGATCGTCCTAGCTTTTCAAAGCTTTACACAGGTGGTCAGAATCCTCAAGACAATGTGAATGAAAATGGATGAATCATCATTTTTAAAAGAAGGAGCAACACTTTCTCCCATGTGTTAAAAAGGTTTCTATTTATTTTAGTATAAAATTTGCATGTTCTAATATTATCACGTGATAAATTGTAATGTCCTATATTTTATTAAATATGACACATACTTGGATGCACACATTTCCATTTTTAGGCTACAAGAGGTGACTAAGTAGCATTTTATTCATGAATGCCCCCACAGTGCCTGACACATTGTACATAACTAATAAACATTTGATTAAGGCTGCAAATACTTAGGTTTGCATTATATGCTAGACACTGCTCTAAGCATAGGCTATCACAGCATGGTAAACCTAACAGACACAGCGCTTGCCTACATGTAGCCTTCAGCCTTGTGAAGGGTAGAAATTCAACAAATAAACAGAAAAATACATACTTACCAAGTGTGCCAAGTAAAATAAGGAAAGTAACAAAGCGACAGTAGTAGGTGGGGCATGCCCCAGTTTAGAAGGGAATACTAAGAATGCGTCCCTTGAAAACATGACATTTGGGATGAAAATCTTCATCCAAAGATTAGAAGAAAAGATCATTCCAGGTCATGGGAATGGCATGTGGAAAAGGCCCTAAGGCAAGTTTCAGAAACTGAAGTCAGTACAACTTGATCACAGAAAACCAGAAGTGCAGATGTCTTAGAAAGTGGCAAAAAGCCAGATAATGTATACTTTTTGTGCCACATGTTGAAGATTTAAGGCACAGGTGGCAAATGCAAGGCCCGCGGGCCCAATCCAGCCCTCCACCTTGTTTCTACCCGGGGGCAGCACCGAGCTCTTGCCTAACTGTTAAGGAGTAGTTACATAGATACAGTCCTAAAGTTACATTAGACCCTTCAAAGGCAACCGCGAGGTTCATGTGGCCCCTGGTGAAAATGAGTTTGACACCCCTTAAATTTTAAGGTTTTATTGTAAGTACAGTGAAAAAAATCTAAAATGAAGCACTGTAGATGAAGTGTATTCAAAAAAGACCAAGAATTTAGAATGCCAGAATGCTTGGTACATAAAGGTACACACAGATTTCAAGTTATATATTAAATGTGTGTATATGTTATATTTTCATGGTCCCCTACTTTAAATGACTTTTTCAATTAACTCATCATCTACCAGACATGGTCCCACTCTCTTCCCTTTCATTTTATAGATCCACACTAACAGAGAAACAACTGAACAATAAAATGGTCAAATACAAAGGAGAATAAAGGTACATGAATAATGATTTCAGAGGAAACCAGCCTCTGAATAACACAGCAGGTTGGGGTAGAATAGAGGCATTCTGAATTGTTTACATTTTAACTACATTCACTGTTATATAAAATCAAAACACTGACTATAATTATTAAATTTCTCACTAGATCCCTGGCTGGTGTGGCTCAGTGGATTGAAAACCAGCCTGCAAACCAAAATGTTGCCGGGTCAATTCCCAGTCGGGGCACATGCCTGGGTTGCAGGCCAGATCTCCGGTTGGAGACATGTGAGAGGCAACTGACTGATGTTTCTCTCTCACATCAATGCTTCTCTTCCTCTCTTTCTCTCTCCCTTTCTCTAAAAATAAATAAATAAAATAAAAATTTCTCACTGGAAAGCAATTAAAATCATGTTTGCTTGCCAAAACATCACCAAATCTTTCAGAAACTATTTCCACTTCATTTCAAAATGAAAAAGTGAGTTATCGACTATTATTTTGTGAGGTTTTAACCACCCTTGCATCTATGCCATGTACCTGAAACTCAGCAAGCTAGAGAAGTCCCTTGGGAGTGCCTCCCTACAGTATTCCAACTGAGAAATATCCCCACCAAAATGAGTTTGAGCTGCAGTATCCAAAAGGAACCAAACTCAATGTTTTAACTCTATTAGATTTTTTAATTTAACAAATTTTACAACAAATGTACGCAGTGATCCAGTATTCTATCTGCAAAAATCTGCCCCAAATAAATACCCACCAATATGTAAAAATAAAATTACAAGGACAAACATATTAGCACTGCTTCCAATGGGCTGTGGGGGGCAGTGTAAACATCCCACAAAAAGGAAACTATGAGGTGTTATGCTGCACTGAACTGCCGCAGAAAGACATCCAAAACATACCAAGTCTACTACAAACTCATTTTTCTAACATGTGCGCTCACTAAACAATGTATGGGTAGAAGTAGATTTCACTTTTCATTTGTATCCTTCTTTTAAATTTGTTACAATGAACACATTACTACCCAGGATTTTCAAATAAAGGCATAAAACTTTAAGAAATGATTATTTGAACGTATAATTTTACATTTCTTTAAATAAAACAAATGTTTTAATTACAAGTAAAACCTAAAAGAAATAAAATTTTAAATTATGTTTCAAAGTACTCTAGCCCTATTAATTCTCAAAGCAAGAGGCAATTATCTCCATCTCAACTAGGATATTCGTTTGCTGAACAGTCCCCGACCAGCAGTCTCTGAAGTTAGATCTAAAAGATTATGAGTCATCTCCAGGTCTCCCCACATTGCCCAGACCCTATCATCAGAAACAGGAGGATGGAGAGAACACTGACAGACCCTTCCCAGATCCTCTTGTCCCCAGAATCACAAGTCAGTGGAGCCTCTGAACCCCAGGAGGTCAAGGATCCTGGCCCTAGACAGCAAACAATAGGAATGGGAAAGGGTGGTCCACCCCAACCCTGAGGGACAGGTACGATCACCTTCCACACCACTTAGGTTGAGCATCTTAAACAAGGTGCACATTCTCAGCACACAAGTGCCAAAATCAAAAGGTAAATACCCTTGGCTGCCACGAACAAAAGAAGTGAATAAAGAGAAGTAGGTATCAGTCCGGGAATCTGGCTACTAAGAAGTCCCGAGGAGGTACAGGGCTTAACACCGCCAGAAGCTGCTCCACTGCAAGAGGCTCTAGGCAAGAACAAGTGCCAGAGACTTCGGTTTAAAAAAATAATTTAATACAGAACATCTCAGGCCAATGTGCTCAGCCTCAGCCTACTAAAACGGTTAACAGTCATTACATCTGGAAAGAGGGAAGTGGGAGGAGGGGGCTGTTACAGGCAAGGGAACTTTCATTTTTACTACACATATATAGAGATATTTGTGTATTTGCTGAACCTTTTACCAAGATAATATGCTGCTGTGGTACTGATGTGACTTTTTAAACAAAAACTAAAAAATATAAATACCTCTAAAAATAATGTACAAATGTGCGTAAACAGGTTTAGTGTAAGTGTCCTGCAGGGAATATATAGTAAAGAGCAGAGAGTAATGATGAGTACATGAAATGATGGAATATTAAATAATTTGCACTAACATTATTAAGTACTTACTACAAGTCAGGCCCTAGTCTTTATATATATCAAGTCCTTTATATACATCAATGCATTTAAGCACCACACATTATTAACCTCTTTTTTCCAAGATGAAACCTGAGGCACAGAGAGTTTATGTAACTTTCACAAAGTCACACAGCTATTAAGTGATAGAGACAGGATCCTTACAGTCAATCTGATTCCAAAAGACTCATTTTTAATCACAAAGGCATACTGTCTCTCACATTATCTGTAAGAGGAAAAAGAGAAAAGAGTATAAAAATCACAGCATAATGAGAAAATAAATAACCTGATTTAAAAATGGTGAAAGATCTGAACAGGTAGCTTGCCACCAAAAAACACGTAGAGATAGCAAATAAATACAGGAAAAAATGCTCCACATCATACGTTATCAGGGAAATGCAAATTAAAACAATGATGAGATACCACTATACCCCAACCAGAATGACCAAAACCCAGAACACTGGCAACACCGAGTTCTGGCAAGGATGCGGAGCGGCGGGAACAGAGGTTCACCAGTGGTAACCAGTGCACCACTCTGACGCTCCACGTGGACAGCGGGGGAGGCTGCACGTGTGTAATGGCGAGGGGTGGATGGCAACTCTCTGCACTTTCCACTCAATGTTCTGTAACTTAAAACTGCTCTGAAAAAAAGTTTATTCAAAAATGTAAAATAAATTAAAAGTAACAGCATCATGGGGTTTTATTGAAGCAATAAGATAAAAGGGGGTTGCCCATATGACTTCGAAGCCTGTTGCAACTTTCTTCCAGAGGTTTGCTGACAGTTCAAATAAGTGGGTAACCAGGGCCCTTTCTGGCCAAGCATCTTTACGAGCTTGACATTCCTGAGAACACCAGGTTGGGGGTGGAGGTGTTTGTTGCTCCAGATTCAGGTTCAACAACTGAGCACTACTGATCTGATAAGCCATTTTCCACACGTCTTTGGTGTTCTCGCTGCCTCTACCCAACTGCAATTCCTATGACAAGCTTTCTCCTTCACCTGCTGCCGCTGCAGCAGGTTTCTATGAAATCCTTCTTCACAAGAATTTTCACTTCAAAGAAATTCTATTCTCTTCCTTTTGACACCTTTCCTTGGCATCACAGACAGCAAGATGAGGAGAGGACCAAACCACAAGAAAAAAGGGGGCGGGGAAGAGGACAAAGGAGGTCTACCACCAAGCATTTCAGCCAGGGTCCCACGCACGAGCTGTGATAAGCACAGGTCCACTTCACACCCCACCGGCCTGCCCTTAGTTACATGGCCACCCCAGCTCTCCAGAAAGGCTGGGCAACACAGTCTTGCGGTGGCCTCCGGGCCAGCTGTAAGTGCAGGAGAAAGGAAGGACAGCTACCGAGGGGCATGCAGCCAGCTCTGCCACACTCATCCTTGCCTCCTTACCACGATAACTGACACAAACCACACTGGCACTCAGGAAATAGTTTATTATTTCTTAGAGCAACTCAATTGGAAAAAATCAAGCATTTACTGATAGCCTCCTATACAGAGTTCGAATTCCTGTTTTACAAGTCCTTCATAAACTCATATTATCCTCCTTGTATAATCTTATTTCTTAATATTTAAGGGGCACTTAATGTGCTCCATAAAAACACAGAACTTCTAACCCAACTGCCCGAGTTTCTGTTTTTAAGATTTTATTTATTTATATTGAGAGAGAGGGAAAGGGACTGAAAAAGAGAGGGACAGAACATCAATGTTCGAGAGAAACATCGATCAGTTGCCTCTCCCACACCACTAACCAGGGACCTGGGCCTCAACCCAGGCAGGTGCCCTGACCAGGAATCGAACCAGTGACCTTTAGGTTTGTGGGGTAACACCCGACCACTGAGCCACACCAGTCCGTGCCGAACTGCCTGAGTTTAAAACCCAATTCCGCAGTTTACTAATTGTGTGATCTCAAGTGGGTAACATAATTTCTCTGCGCCTCAGGTTTCTGACACGTAAAATAATAACAATGATAACCATACCAACCTTCTAGGGTTGTGTGCAGATTACAGGAAATGAGCACACGGAGCCCATTTAGATCAGTAACTGAACGTGGGAAGCACTCGGCAAGTGGCTAGCTCCACTTCTCCCCAGCATCACGGGCCAACTAACCGTCCCAGGGTCTTTCTGTTATACTTGAGACTTCATCAGATCCTGGTTCAAAGTAGCCTTTTTTATTTTTGTTCTACCTCTTGAATTCATGGTAACTGTTCCAGTCTTTTGATCTTGAGACATGAAATTTTCCATAACTTTGTTTATACTATTTGGCCCCAACAGTAAAAGCCTTCTTATTTCTTCCCATTTATCTAATACCTTCAAGTCTCACCTCAAATCCCAACTCCCTCACAAAATCTTCATTGTTTATCTCATTAATTCCAGTTAAATCCTAGTACGCACGGGATACCCCCAAATGCCTGCATTCACATTCACCCCGCTGCTCCAGAGTGGTGGTGATGGTTAGAGGTGAAGGGAAGTGACCAGCTGCTCTTCATACACTTCACCCCAAACCACCACCACAGCAGCGTGGACACAGGAGCAGAAATGAGAGTCTGTCTTCTAATAAGGCAAACATTACAGGGATTTGCAAAGTGTATTACAATGTCGTCTTCTCACTAAGCTGTTTTGTTTCAGAAACAGTTACCTTTCATTAAAATGTTATTTATGTTTACATGCAATGAGTTTAATACTGGTATTTTTAACCAATAAGCATTTTAAATTATCTATATTAATTTCTCACAGAGTAAATAGCCCCACATACATACCTATCATCCTATCTTTGGTCATGCTGTTCCCTCTACCTGAGGCCCCCGTTTTCCTCTTGGCTCACACAGCTTAAAACGGCTGTCACACAAACACACACTCACAGTTCAGATGCTTTGGTTTTATTATAAATAAAGTTTCTTCTGAGGAAAAGAATAAAGCACCCTTCCTCCCTCATCTGGCCACATCTAGATTTTACTGTCCCTCAAAACTCAGTTCAACAGCTGCATCTTTCATCATCTTCTACTGCAAATGATTTCTTCCTACTTGAGTTGCCAAAGCACTTTATCTGAACCTGTGTCTCGATTAACATCTCTAAGTGATGTATCTTCCTTGAGTGCAGACTGTTCGGCTTGTGTCTCCAGCTTGGCTGATGGCTCAGGTCAGGAGAGTGCTTACAAAGAGGAAAAGCACGCAGAGGGAGTACGGAGGGAAATAAGCACAGAGAAAAAGCAGGGCGTGGATGAAGGGAAAGGACCCGGGGGAGTGTGGAAAGCATATCCGCACAGGAACCACTAGAGTCCAGCCAGACTTCATGGAGAAGAGAAAGGGAAGGTCTGCGAGAAAAGGTTACATACAACCTTTCTGAGAAAGCCAAGATCCAGAATAATATTTGAAGGCATTCTCTGAACAGTCAGTGGAATTACAACAATCACAGCAGCCGACTGACACTGAATGATAACTTTATGGTGAGCATAGTGCTCAGGACTTGGCCTGCTTTTTATGAGTTAATCTTCACAGGAAATCTAAGTGCCCTCAAATCTTCACTGATTTCCTAGAAGAATGAGACATTGACCTGCTTTGTGTCTTAAAGTTGACTTGCACAACCTCTTCAGCAAGGCCATACATGTCAAAGCAGAGAGTAGTCCAGAAAAAAAGCATTTTTATTACTAAATGGCCACCATAAAATAATGTAGCTCTGGCTACTGTGAATATAGGCTACTGCATAAGCAGGGAGAAAGGTCCTCCTTTGACTGATAGGATTTGGGGAAATCCTCGAGTCTTTTGGGTCCACTTGATTGTGGGAGAAGGGAGACTCGGGAAGGTCTAGGGGGACAGACACACGTGAGTTTTGTTTCCAAACCTGCACAGAAGGCTAACATAGGGCAGGTGTAGAAATCATCAGCTAGACGCTCTTAGGGCTATCAGCACACCTCCAAGGCCTGCAGTGAAGGCTCCACAGACTGTCACTTTCCTGAATGTGAACCTGAAGCACATCAGTAAAAGGCAACTAGGTTGGCAAGCCAGAAACCAGGGTGGGTTCCTATGTGCTCAGAGTTGTGATAAAGGAACCCACCAGAACTGTGTGACCACAAAGAGGCGTTGAGAATACCTGGGGACCACCTGAAACATGGGATTAAAAAGAAAGGGGTGTGTGAGATGTGAGAACTCTGAGTCCAGTGGTAAGTGGCCAGGATTAAGGACTCTAGAAGGTGCTGCCAAAAAATCATGCTCAGAAAGCCAGGTGTTAGTATGTCTTTTCCCAGGAGTTCTTAGTCTAGGAGCCCAAACCAGGCAACACAGAGCAGGGTCCAGCATCTGCAGGAGATACCTTGTTAATACAAATTCCTCGATTCTTCCTAATCACAATGTAAAAAGGAAAAAACTTAGAACCCCCAGCAGACACCACCTGAAACCAATATGCATGGGTGGGGTGCTTCTGATACTGTTACTAGATTTGGGGATTTTGTTTCATTGTAGGATTTTATATCTATAATCATACTGTTTTCTCCTTTAAATGGAAATGTTTTCAAATGATCTACTACTTAAAGGTTTTTAATGATCCTACCTGCAGAACTGTATTGGCTGTCTCTTATTATTTAAAATTGATCATTTAAAAAAAACCTGGTGCCCTGGCTGGTGTAGCTCAGTGGATTGAGCGCGGGCCTGTGAACCAGAGGATCACAGTTCGATTCCCAGTCAGGGCACATGCCTGGGTTGCAGGCTGGTTCCCTGCAGGCCAACTCCCAGCAGGGGATGCACGAAACACAACTATACATTGATGTTTCTCTCCCTCTCCTTCCCCTCTAAAGATAAATAAATAAATAAATAAAATCTAAAAAAAAAAACCCTGGTTATTTCCATAATTTTAAAACCATTTTGGTATTTGAGTCAATTTTGGTATTGGATTCCTTTTATTAAAACTGTCATCTAAGTTTGGTCTCAACTATAATTTTTCCTTCCCATTAGTTTCCTTAATTGAAATGTTATTTAATTTTAAATTTTTGAGTTGTTTGAATACTCAATCGATTTTTCTTGCTCTTTTTTTCCCTGTAGCAATTACTTTATTTTTTAATTAAGTTTATTGGGGTGATACTGGTCATAGGATCATGTAGGTTTCAAGTGTACATTTCCACGATACATCATCTGTACGTTGCATTGCGTGCCCACCACCAAAGTCAAACCACCTTCCATCACCATGTATTTGGCCCCCTTTACCTTTTACTACCCCCCTATCCCCTTCCCTCTGATAACCACCATTCTGTTGTCTGTGCTTTTTTTAATAGAACTTTTATGTAATTTAAGTGCTCTTTCTTATAAAATCTGATTGATGAGTTTTGGTCACTGTTACCATGGCAAAGAAAGTACATTCTAGATTTGCAGCAAATTTGATTATTCTTAATGGGCATTCGTTGGTTGCCCCTGGTGTTAATCATGTCCCTGCTCCTCTCCTTTCCTGACAGTGCTCAGAACTGTGCAACCACAGTCTTAAACTGCAGATGACACCGGCCACGCTGCCCAGGGAACTGGGCCCCTCTGGGGGGCCGACCCCTCCCTGGGGGACACGCCAGACAGAGACCAGGACGATACAGACCAACTTTTCATTTGAAAAAGCCTTTTTCAAGACTCCATAATCAAATATACCATTTATCTTTCTAAGAGAACTGCAATAATTTTACCAATACTTAAATTTTCTCCCATTAACACCCAAACTAATTCTTTCATTCATATTTTCATTGCCTGTTGGTACCATGCCAAAGTGAACGGATTTAGAGCACTGACAATGAGGCCAGTTCTTTCCCCCACAATTTCTGCTTTGTTTTGGAGGTGAAGATCCGAAACCAGACGTAACAGGTGAGGTGGGTAGGTGCCTCAGTTTTGCTAGTTAAATTTTGCCAATGGTGGCACAAATTGTGCTGGGGACTTATACTTTGCAAAGGCTCATGCACTCTGAGAATAAATCTTAAGTGGTCATTTTTAATTAGCCTTTCACTAGATTTGGGGGCATACATTTGCTAACATTTGCCTATTTATTATTTGTTTGTGTCAATAAGTGGCTTTTGTGACCAGAAACTTTGCTACTCTGCTACTAAAACCCTCCCCTCTCTGTTGTGATGGCCCCTTCAGCAGGCCAGGCCCCTCTTTGGAACTGTGCTGTGGAGTGGCCGCTGGACTTAGAAATCTGTCTTAAGCAAGTGCAAGTCCCATTCCCACAAGCAGGCTCTTATTTTATTTCTTAAAATTATTATTCCCAGCATTGAGATTCACCCCAGGCTGACGAACCTATATGATATCATTTCTTCAGTCCTAGATTCACTGATAATAAGAATATTTGGAATCCTTTCAGTAAATACTCTGTAATGCGTATTTTTCACAAAGCAAGATTAAAATCAATATTTCCCTCCATCCCTCAAAATCTTCCTCTGCTATTATACTCTGAAATATTTTTAAGTGTTCCCTCCTGTGGATGCTAACTTTTTTATAGTCCTAATGTGATGATACAAATGTTTCCTAGTAATTTATATTTCTTTGATATTTAAATAAAAATTTGAGCACCATGGGAAATTAAACAAATGGGTACAAATCATAATGCTGACTGTGTACATGGTTATCTTTTTTCCCCAGGAGTGCCACCATTTACATAAAGTGAGACAATTCAGCACCGCCACAGGTTATTTTACGTCCACGTATGTGTACACAACCTGAGAAGTGGAGCGAATATTAACATTTCTCAAGTAAAACTGCCATCTGCTTTCACTGCTCTTCAATTTTCAGTAGAGCCTCTAAGATTTAACTACAAGAACAGACACACTGATGACTTCTCCCTTCCATGTAAGAGGATCATGAACAGAATGAAAATACTCCCATTCCCCATGATGTCCTACACAATGAAGCAATGCTACATAGGTAAATACTTCCTAAATCCCCTTCTCTATAACAGCTGAAAATCGGTTCTTAACATATATTTGACCCTGGAAAATCATAGGAACTAGCTTTTGATGCACACATTGCGTAACAATGCAATTTCTCTTTTTGAAAGAACTTAAAAATATTGCAGTGGCTAACTGAATCTTAATCATAATTTCAGGAAATACAACCAATACTGGGCTTTTCTTCTTATATATGAGACAACTGTTCTCTTTTTACTTCCATCTCCAATTAAAATCAATATATTTGGTTATTATTTGCATTAAAATAATTTTATCTATATGTATAGATAAAATTTAGCTCTGCATGGTTTTCATATAAATCTCTTGTATTAGTTATCTACTGTTGCATAACAAATTACTACAAACGTAGTGGCTTAAAACAATACTTACCATAAGCTCACAGTTTTCATGAGTCAACTGCCTGGGTACAGATTAGCTGGACTCTCTGCTCCCAGTCTCATCAGGCCAAGGCTGCCACCTCAGGTAAGGCTCAAAGTTTACTTCAGCTTACTCACCCCAGGCAGAATTGAGCTCCTGGCTCAATACAGCGGAACTGAGGCATTCACTGTCTAGATTCTAGAGGCTACCTGCCACTCCCTGCCACGCAGCCCTCTCCAGACCAGAGCAGTTTGCGTCCTTCCAGGACACAGAATGTCTCCTTAACTTCTCATCGCTTCAACTTCCGAAATTTCATTTTAAAGAACTCACCTAGTTACTTGGTTCTCATGCCGATCCAAGGGAGTTTTCCTTTTGCTTAAATCAATCAGTTGACTGGGGAGCCTAATTATGTCTGCAAGGTCTCTTTCACCATACACGTCACAAAATCATAAAAGCAAAATCCCACTGTATTCACAAATCCCATTCACACACCAAGGAAGACTACTGTTCAAGGCATGTTCACCCAGACTGAAATAACTCTATAACATTATTTTATAATTTATTATATATGTAATTATATAAAACATTGAGTATCAGCATGTTCATTCCAGAGGCAGGAATCGTGGAATTCTGCCCACTGCAACTGGCTAGGCAATCAATGGCAACACAAAGATCCCATTAATTACATGAAAATCGTACACAACTGACACTTAGGCAAATATGACTACGTTAATAGCTCTCATTCTTTTTCATTTTTATTCGGTTTCAGGAACTGTGCATTGTGAGAAACTAAACTAAACTTGAGACTAACTGAATCTTTACAATACCCTGTTGGTTAGGTGGTGTTATTATTATCCCTAAAGCTCAGAGAGGTTAAATGTCACTTTCAAGGTCAGACAGCCTTTGAAGGGGAACACCTGAGATAAATCCCAAGCTATCTACTGCTGGTGCCTATACTCCCTCTGGATAAGCCTATTTTTCAGCCTCATGCAAGCCCATTTGTAGATGCAAAGGGCAGGAGGGACCTATTGGAAGGAGAATTGTTTAGAAGCCTTCAGTCTTGGGTGGATGAGGCACTCTGAGAGGATGAGGGTCTAGAATGTGAGACTCTCAAGGGCAGACTTAACAGCTGTCTCCCCCTGTGGGAATACTGAGTTGTGATCCAGAACTGTGGCAGGGTAGGGTAAAGTTATGACAGGTAGGGTAAAGTTATGACAGGTAGGGTAAAGTTGTGGCAGGTTGAGATGGACTCCCCATCTGGTGCGGCTGGGATGCTCCTGATGTGCCAAGGGTCATGCTGGAGCACTGGGGAACTGCATCCCCTCAAGACCTGCCACCAGGATTGCCTTGGGTCACACTATCAACTAGAAGAACAGGCCGTGACTGAAACTTTTTAGAATATGGGAAGTGGTTAAAAATTCAACAGTGTGGCCAACACCAAAATGAACCCAAACAAATGTACCACTCTATACATACTAATAACCAAGACAGACTTACCCCTTGAAACACACAGCTGTGCCAGGCTAACATTTTGAAAAAAGCAAGTACTCTAGACAAATGGACCACTCCAAACCCACTGAAATCTCTGGACACAAATTATTACAGACAATAGTACACAATACTTCAGACATAGTCAGTTCTCATATACTAGCAAACTCAACACAATGGCAAATTGATGCACAGCAATAGCTTCAAACACACCAAACTCTCTGGGCATTTTCTCGTTCAAATGACCCAAGCATGTATGAGGATTCACACGCCCACTTCAACTTAGACAGGGAGGAGGGAGCCAGACTGGAATTTCTTTTCATTTCAAGAAGTGAAAGAATGAAAGAATTGACCCACTTCAGAAAAGTTAGGCTTCCCCATCTTGAAATAAGCGGGGAGATCACAACACTGGAGATACGTTCTAGTCCATACCCACAGTTCTGTGATGGCTGGTGTGCCCTCCTAGACTCCAGAGAGCCGCAGGATGGCGGAGGGACCGGGGAACAGTTCTCTCAGTTATGCACCCCCCACCCAAACTAGTTCCACACCTGCTCCCCCTTAGTTGCTTAGATAATCTATACCCCTTTTGGGTAACACTGAGGCTATTATATTCCTGGGGGAGAAGCCATGTCCTTGGGCCCCTGGGCTGCTCTGGTCCTCCTCCTGCTCTCCCAGAGCGGTTCCATTGGATCCAGGATGGGAGGACCTTTTGGTGGGAGTTTTCTCCTTTTCCATTCCCTTGCAGGGTCTCAGCCTGGCATTGGGAGACTCTCTGGGCCCCATTGTGTTCATCATGTTGTCTGCACTCTGCCAGGCTCAGACGAAGGGACCAGCTCCTGGGCCTTCCAAGGTCTCTGTACCAGGGCTGCTGGCCGTCTCCCCTCCTGCATCCACACTCACACTGCCCTTGGGTGTCACTGCCGCTGGCCCCGGTCCTGCCCCCTGGTCAGGCCCTGCTGATGACGTGGTTAGGACAGACAGTGTGTCCCTGAGCACAGAGTATTTGCATGAAGCATGCTGTTGGACACCTTTCCCACCAGCATAAGCAAGAGGTGGCCCCAAGACACCTCAGCGAACAGGGGGAAGCTCCTGGTGCTGAACTTGGTTCCCTTCTCCGTGGAGCTCGGCCTGTGCCAAGAGGAGAAACGGGGGAGTAGAGAGGAAAATGCGTAAGACTAGAAAGGGCTGTCACCTGTCTTCAAGAGCTTATGATTAGGAAGACCCTCGAAGTTACCACTGCAGTCCCCCAGTGGGTGCAGGAACCCCCCTGCGGCACGCCCACAAGGGTCGCTGAAGCTTTGCTCTGACAGTCCCAGGGCTGGGCAAGGCACGAGTGAGATTCACCAGGATTAACCACACTTTGACATTAGGCTCTTGTCTTGGCACATCTACAGGACAGATCCCCAAAGGGAGACCGTGGTCAAAAGAGATGTCCATTTTATATTCTGACAGCTACCACCAACCGTGCACCTGTGAGCAAAGCACGCAACAGCGCCTCGGGCTTATGCAAAAATCCGTGCATGGCTCAAATAAGGGAAGGGCTTTCTCGTAGTTAAAAACGCCCCACAGCAGGTCAGACTGCCTGAGTCGACAGGAGCACGTCAGTGTTCCAGAACAGCCTGGACGGTCAGGATGCTGGTAACGGCTCCACCGCATCGGGTAGGGGCCAGAGGGGCTGAGGTCTGAGGGGCCTCCCCAGTGCCAGGGCCTCCACACAGGGGCTCGTGTGGCCTGAGCCCTTCTTTCCACAGCAGCGTGTCCCCCGTCAGCCCAGGGGAGCAGCCTGGGAGCCTCAGGCCTGCCTCCGAGAGTCTCTGCGAAACCTTACCACTAGGCTCCGCCTGTCCTCTGCCTGTCCTCTGCCTCCAGCACAGCTGTGCCTATCCCGTCGCAAGCTGGTACGGCGAGGGTACTGCTGTGGGCGGTCTCAGGAAGAACACCAGGTCTCCCCAGGGTGCAAAGAGTTCTGCATCAGAAAGGGGGCATAACTGTGGGTAAAAGAGGGCCCACGGCCAGCTTCAAGGGGAGCTGTTTTCACTCAAGACTGTAGATGGACTTTGCAAACTTGAAAGGGAGCAGCCTGGTCAGCTCTAAGATCTTCTCTGACTTGAGTCCCCTTCCCAGGATGTGGCCGTCATGTTTGGCACTGACTGCACAGCTGACAGCCAGTCGTGCCAGCAGCATGACATCAGATGTTGTGAGGTCAGGGCTGGTGTATGCGACACCCACAGGGGCCAATTGCACACTGCTGTGCACATCGATCACTTTTGCTGATCTGGATGAAGTCGCTCAAACGCAAGAATGCTCTTGAACAGGGTGACCTCGCCCTCGCACAGCTGCCACTGCGGCCTCCCCTTGGCTGCACAGAACGAGAGCAGCAAGTGGCTGCTCTGGGCGCTGCCATACCATAGAGTCTTGCTACCCGAGTTTCTCTTTCATTAAGACAGCTGCACATCCTCCCTGAACCTCCGCCTCGGGCTGAACCACAGCCCCCACAAGCCACCTTTAGGCTTTTGCTGTCCATTGCGACCTGCAGTCAGCTGCCACGCGCAGCACTGTGTTCCCAGCCCCACAGCTGCCTGTCAGGAAGGGACAGCACTCTGCTGCAAACAGCCACCCGACAAGGGCGCGGAGAAGACCAGATTCCTGTGTGTGTGTGTGTGCCATGCAAAACAGGTGCACTTCCTCCAGGCCCTGTTTTCAGGCGGCTCCACAGGCAGAGACTAGCAGTCACGGGAAAACTATCTTATTAATCTAGGAAGGTGATACTAATGGTGGCAAGTACCTACTATACCTATGTACCAAGGTGTAAGGTGGGCTTTATAAGGATTCAATGTACTTTTGAGCTTTCGCTTAGTGTTTTCTTTTATTGTTACAACAGGATTTCTGTGAAACATGAACTTCAGGCACCAAGCTGGGATTTAAGAATGTGCATGGAAGTTCATGGGGAAAGCGGTTCCAAGACTCTCCTGACCCTTCCCCCTCAAGCCTGCGTTTGGTTGTCCACGTCGGTAAACTGTCTTCTCAAAAATGCACTTATAGAGCTTCTTCACTGTTTTCTGGAAATATCAATTTGCTATTTGTTGCCTATAGGGGAACAAATAACTAAGCTACATTAAGAGTTTATTAAGTTAAACTGGAATTAATATTTATGTAAGGTAAACTTGCTTCTATTTCTCACTAAAAGGTTATCTCAGTGTTTCAGACTTTCAGTTAGAAGAGTCTCATTCTAGGGTTTCCGCTTGCCTCCCCTAATTTAGATTGCTGACCCACTCTTCAAACAGACATGCCAGGATATTAAGCCTTCATGTTTTTATCATTTCTGTGGGGTTTTTTGTTTGCTTCTTGTCGTTTTACTGCTACAATCACTGAAGGCTTGTTACCTTACTTAGTGAGTAGATTCTCTGAAGAATACTCTAAGCCTACTGTTCCTCTCCCTGGAACAGCGATAGGAGTATACCTCTGCCCAAATCAAATACTGCAATTTCTTTCCATTTTCCTGTTTTGCATTTCAGTTTTTCAGCTCTTGCTGAAACTGTCTGAAGTATTACTTTCATGTGGGTCTTCCCACGGCATTGCACCCTGAATTCCACTGCTTAATTTTGAAATGAGCATGTGAAATTGATTACAGGCAATGAGTCATAATGAGACTTTTACTATGTGTGAGAAGAAAGGAATGCTCTATTACCTCAAGGTGTGAACTTGAGAGAATAGGAACCTAGAACTCCTGAAGAATGCCATGTGAAATCTGAGAATGAAGGTAACAAAACAGAAGGCAGAGTCACAATGTACTTGTTTCTGAATGTGACCATACCTGAATCAGGCCCAAAAGTTGGACTATTCTATTACAGGGGGCACTAGATTCTCTTTTTTTCCTTTTGCGTTGGGTTTTCCCACTTATAACAGAAAGTATTCTAAGTAACTCATCACCGCTGCAGAGCAAATGCTGCAGCAGCGATGAGAGTATGTGACCAAGGACCTTAGCCTGGCCTCACCAGTCAAGAAAGAGAAGTTACCTGCAAGTAGTGATGTCTAAGCCGAGATGTAAAAGGTGTGTAAGAAAGAGCCAGGTAAAAAGGGAGGAGCAGGGGCAGACTACATTTCCCAACAGAGTGAAGAAATGTTAGAAAATTGGAGAGGAAGATGGGAGACTTCAAAGGCTGTGTATTGGCATAAGTTATTTACCATTTAAAAAGGTTTTTTAATTTTAACAAATGTACACGGTCAAAATTCTGACAGTGCAACAGATGCTATTAATAAACTCTTCAAAATACCCCCCAAAAAGCAATGAGTATTTCTAAAAGTTCACAATAACAAACTATATCTCAAAGAACAAGAAACAAGAACATAAGATGACTTTTAGAAACTAAGAATGGGTAGACAAATTTAACTGCGGACTTAAAGAGAACCTAGGAAGACACTAGGTCCCCCTGGTCTAAATTACCTCTTCAAAGTGCTTCCCTCAGAGTTGTTGGTTATGAAGAATAACAACAAATTACACCTACCTAAGCAGAAAAAGGACTTACTAAAAAGGTGTCTCCTGAAAAGCAAGGAACTGGACGTACAAAGGCTGCCCAGTCAAGACTAAACCTAAAGCATGTCTCAGCCTGTCCAGTGATGACACCTTTGCTGCTCCACGTCTGCTGGGCACAGATGTCGTATCTTGCAAGACCCACACAACCAACAGTACTGACACTGGATGGAGGCCACACGTAGAATCACTGCCTCCACTGCTCCTGAATCGAAGGGAACTGGGGCTACTCCAAGCACCCATCGCTAGATGCATTCTACGCAGTACCATGTTCATATGAGTAGCTTCTGGTCCAAAACTGGAGGCAGGTATATCTGACTAAGGAAACCCAGGTATGCATCCATGTCCGAGATAAAAGGAGGGCTGGGAATAAAGCACCTGCCATCGTTAGCTTGTCCGCTGAAAAGAAGGCACTGACTCACAAATTGGGGGTGTGCCAAATACAGGAAAAAGGTTCAAATGCTGAAATGACAAATGTTCACTACTCCTAACAACCTTACTGATGGCATTCAGACAACCACGTCACACGAAACAACAATTAAACAAACTAACAAAACTACATGGTACTCAGAGTTACAGTTCTGTGCCACAGATGACACTGTGTATAGAGGAAAACCTGAACTTTACAGTAGAACTAGACCTTGCCATCACTTTACCCACTGACCAACCTCGGCACCACTAACACCAGGGCAATCAGATCTGTGTCTCCAGGTCTGAGGCATTTATGACATGCACAGTTATCATAATTACTGGTCCCCAAAAGGTTTTAATTTAAACAAACCATTAGATCTCGCTTTCACCTTACAGGAAATACAAAGCAATGAAATAAATTAGACAAATTCAAAATGTGGGAAGATTTAATAGGACAACTGATCAGGTGTTACGAAAGGCAAAAAGATAAAGTGGGGAAATGTATTACAGATTTAAACAGATGTAAGAAATTTATAAAATATGCAGTTGCATTATCCTTGACTGTATCTTGATTTGAACAAAGAGTAAAAAACACTGTAATGAAATTAATTGTGCCCCCCCAAAATCCATGTTAAAGCCCTAACCACTGGGTTACATCCTTTTAAACAGTGATTAAGTTTAAATGAGGCTATTAGGGTTAGCCCTAATGCAATCTCGCTGGTGTCCTTATAAGAGGAAATCTGGACACACAGGGACACCAGGGATGTATGTGCATGGAGAAAAGACCCTGGGAGAACTCAGCAAAAACGTGGCCATCTGCAAGCCAAGGAGGACGTCCTCAGGAGAAATGAAATCTGCCAACACCTTGATCTCAGACTTCTACACTCCAGAACTGTGAGAAAATAAATTTCTGTGGTTGAAGCCACCTTGCCTTTGGTATTTTGTTATGGCAGCCCCAGTAAACTAATACAAACATTTTAGGTATAAAGAGCAAAATTTTAATATGGGCTGTTTTTTTAATGATATTAAGCAACTGTTAATTTAGTTAGATGTAACACTGTGAGAAAGTGATTATGGTTATGCAAGAAAATGCTCTTATTTTTCAGAGACATGTTTAAATACTTAGGAATAAAATAAATCAATTTCTAATTTAGATAGTTATGTGGATACTGAGTAAACTATATTCTTTCTTATAAATTTGAAATTTTCCATAATGAAAAGATAAAAGAAAACATACATGTATTACACTTACTTAAAGAGAAAAACCAATCACACAGTAGTAAAGAGATTCCAAAAATGAGCACCCACAACGAAGATTCAAATGAGGAACAGAAGAAATGCAGTAATAAAGAAAACTGCAAGTATTCATTCAATGAATATTTGCTGAATGCAAACGCCTGCCTTGTTGACAGAGGTCAACAAGAAACATGGTCCTGCTTAAATCTAATACAGGAAAGAGATGTAGCAAAACAAAATAAACAGAAATAAATACAACAAAGCAGAAGAAAATATATAAACATGTAAATTTTTAGAAACAATCATTTTTTTATCTCCAAAGGGGAGTTCCTCAGGATTCTGTCCTGGGCCTCCTCTACTCTGCCTCTTGGTCTCAAACAGCACTATTTAAACCTAGACATCGCTCCCCACTTTCCTAACCGCAGGCCAAGCTGCCTACCGACATCTACGATGTTTCACTCATAGACATCAAATCTCCAACTATGTCCCTTTTTTTTTTTTTTTAGATTGTCAGACCTTTCTTTTCTGGCATATTATGCTTTATTATTTCAAGAAAGGTAAAAACAACTGAAATGCAAAAAAAATATTTGTGCAGTGTGTGGAGAAGGTGCTGTGAGTGATCAAACGTGTCAAAAGTGGTTCGCAAAGTTTTTGTGGGTTTTTTTTTCATTGTTCAATTAAATGTGGGAGGTGGGGGTGGGTAGGACAGGGGAGAGTAATGGGGGAAAGTGGAGACAACTGTAATCGAACTGCTATTTTCTTTCCCCAAAACTCTGTTCCTCCTTTAATCCCTCTAGGTAAAGCTGCCCAAGAGTCAGTGACTCCTTCTCTCTCCCCCAAATCTGATATATCACAAAGTCCTTTCGATTCTACCTCACAAAAATGTCCTCAATAAATATGCCCACTCCTCTCCAGCCTCCCTACTTTTACCCAGTTCACTTACCTGGGTAATTCTAAGGGTTGTCTACACGGCCCTCCTGACTATAGCCTTACTTCTTACATTCCACACACTGAGGCCAAAGTAATCTCTCTAGAACAAAAATCTGATGTCCCACTATTCTTAGGAGAGAGCCCAATCTTCTTAAATGACCTCTGAGGCCCAGCATGATGTGGCCCCTGCTTATCTGTACAGCCTCACTGGGAGCACCACTGTCCGGTCCATACTGGGCTTCCTTTTTCCTCCACATTTGCCATGTTCTTCCCTTCCTTTAGCCTCCAGATCTGCTCCCCTCCGGCACTCCCACACCCTGGCTAACTCCGGCTCCATCTCAGCTTAGACATCATCTCACTTCTGAATAAGGTGCCTCTCCTCAGAGTTACCATTGCAACCCACAGGGCCCTATCACTGCACCTGTCACAAAGCCCTGCACTCACCTACACCCATCAAATGACCACCTCCATGAGGGCAAGGTCTCTGTTCACTTCCGTGAACATCAAAGGCCTTGACTGAGTACATTAAGTCAATCAACAATGACTACTAAGTTGACCTTCAACTTCATATGACTCATCTTCAGTTGGATTCCACACTTCATATTATACTTTTCAAACCAAAAAGTCATGACATCTACATCTTATTCTGTGGAAAGATTATTTCTTCTTTGAGACACAGAAAGCTGCTGGAATTTCTTACAAATGTCATTTTGTTTTCACTGCAAATATGAAACTTATAAAAAGTCCCAGTTTTGAAAGCAAAGTAGCTAGAATCCTGTTTCCCCTTTCCCCATTATCCCAATTTCCTTGACCTTTCAAACATTGTACTAATGAGTTTGCTACAAGGAAAACACCTCTCCAGATACAGTATAAGAATATTTCATTCAGAAATGCCACTATTGTTTAAGACTGGTAGCTTAACAAGTCATTCCTCTACCTAATGTAAACAGGCAGCATCGAATATTATCGTGTTTCCATTAAGCAATAATATTCCTACATTACTCTTGCCAAACACTGAAGCATATTTCTTTTTAGCATCACCCAAATATTAGTCCTGAAGTAAAACTGGACTGTAAAAATAATTCTCCCAGCTAAATAATCCTATTTTTTAAGTTAACTGAATTAAAAACAGTAATTAGAACTATTTGCGAAGCAGTGTCCCAACACTTCTCGGTAACATTCAACTATAACCAAATGTGTCATAATTCGAGTTGTCAGACGAAGCACAAGATACCTAGCTTAAACCTGAATTTCAGACAAACAATAATTTTTGGTATAAGTATATCCCAAATATTGCTTTTTTTATTTGCTAAATCTGGCAACCATAGTTATACTAAAAAAAATTATCACAGATACTAAAATCTGATTTATACATTTTTCATTATAAAAGTTACTTAAATTTAGAAAATCCAGACAGCAAAAAAATTTCCATAATCCTATCACACTAATACAATCAGAATTTCAGTGCATTCTTCATGTTTTTCTTATATACTTTAAATGGTTACATTCACCCTTCCTTATAGGAATATTTACAGTATGTAGTCTTCTTCCATGTTACAAAATGGTTCTCAGAATAGATGTATTACATCTTAAAATCTCCTATTGTTGGAAATTCAAGTGGCTTCCAATATAATACTACAATAAATAATATGCTCTGAATATTCTCCTGCATAGAACTGTTTTTATCTTTTCCTTTTTTCTGTAGTTATTATTTTTAATATATTTTATTGATTATACCATTACAGTTGTTCTATTCCCCCCCGCCTTTATTCCCCTCCACCCTGCACTGTAGTTACTTTTTTAGGATGGTCTCAGAAGTGAAATTACTAAATCAAAGGTTTATTAAAAGGTTATAAACAGTCTAATAATTCAAAATATATACTGCCAAATTACA
The DNA here is from genome assembly GCF_014824575.4 of Sturnira hondurensis. Classification (NCBI taxonomy): domain Eukaryota; kingdom Metazoa; phylum Chordata; class Mammalia; order Chiroptera; family Phyllostomidae; genus Sturnira; species Sturnira hondurensis. Next base: position 5,911,054 of record NW_028094846.1, on the reverse strand, counting down.
ATTCACTAGCAATATTTACTATATATGCCTGCCTTGCTAAAATCTAACCAGTATCACATATTATTATTTTCAAAAATTTTGAAATAGATATAAAAATCTATTTCATTTTGCTTTAAAAATATTTCTTTGAATACCGATGAGATGTCACATTCTTCTATGAGTTGCTTATAGGCTACATTTCCTCTGCTACCAACCGTCTGCTTATTTCCTTTATCCATTCAAAATGTCTTTAGGGGGCCAAATACACAGCGACAGAAGATGATTTGGCTTCGGTGGTGGGCACGCAATGCAATATACAGACCATGTAGGACAGAAATGTACAGCTGAAATCTATGTGGACCTATCAGCCAATGTCACCCCAACAGATTTAATTTTAAAGAAAAAATGTTTTTATTCATTACAATAATGAAGTTTCTCAAGTGAAGAAAGAAAGGGCCAACTGTCTAAAGTTCTAGTCACATGGGCCAAACAAAAAACCAGTTTATATCTACAATTCCCACTGACTTTCAGGAATTACGACAAACATTACTTTTTATATAAACTCTCATTTTATTTATACAAATATTACCTCTTTATTTCATATAAATCATAACACTCACAATTAAAAATAATTAAAAAGTTGATATGATTCAATATCCTGATGTTTAGAGTAAATGTCAAAAAGATCAATTCAATCTAATACCTGGATATGTCAAAGAAATTTACCTTACTTAATCTGGTCATCAGAACAGAAATCCAGTTGCGGATCTAAGCTCTTCAATAATCTAGGCATACCAAGAAACCTGATTCTGTAATCACAGTTGACTCTCTAATGATGTCAGTAACTCTGCAAATATAAATATGCATGACTGGTTTCCAGAGAAGACAGAGTAAGCAACCAGTTAAGTAGCTGAGCACATACTCTTCATCATCACTTGAACAGAACTCAAAGCTCACACTGAGGCCTTTAAATGACAGGGATTTTCAAGATAACCTAATTCAATCTCTTTTGTCTTCCATCCCCTCACCCATTTTGCAAAGGAAGTAACCAAGGGGTAATATATAGTGAAATATTTTTTTCAAGAAAGACTTGAAGTTAATTAGGGGCAATAATTTCTGCTTCATTCTGTAATTAACACAGTTTTGAGTGCTTTATTGAAAGCACTAGAGATAACAAAAGTGAAGAAGGGGTTGATTCCTTGCTCTCAAGGAGCTTAGAAGCACCTGGGAGGGAAGGAGAGGGAAGGAGAGGGAAGGAGAGGGAAGGAGAGGGAAGGAGAGGGAAGGAGAGGGAAGGAGAGGGAAGGAGAGGGAAGGAGAGGGAAGGAGAGGGAAGGGGAGGGAAGGAGGGAAGAAGAAGGGAGGAAGGAAGGAAGCAAACAGGCAATGTGCACAGGAAGCCTAGAGGAAGGATTGAGGAACCACTTCAGATCGGATGGCTTGGAAAAATTCAGAAAAAATGAAGAGAGCTGACATCTGAATAACAAGTCAGCAACAGGAAAATCTAAGTAGAGAGCTTCCTTATTAGAAATTCTCATATATAAAAGTATTAATCAAGCTACAGCTCTTATATTTGTTTAAAAGATACTATAAATTTAGTAATATGGCAATGGATTTTTTCAAGTGGTAACAAACTAAGATAAAATACTGTCATAAGAAAATATCTGAATCATGATTATTTAACTTAATCTACTTTGGAATGATATATAGCATAATTAACCAACTTTTCAATGAATCACATTGAAAAGTATCAAAGTAAAGACACTTCAAGATTTATAGATAATAAATCCTTAGAAGTTATTATTGAAGGAATTATGACAAGATAATTCTAATATTTTCAAATAAGATGGAAGATTAGCATTAGTCAAAACCTTCAGTTTTCAACTTTTCTATTAATTTTTGACACCAGCACATAAAATAGCCTAAGATTTTTTTCCAGAAAAACCATTTATCTTTAAACAAATGATACCAGGGATACTGGGCTCAGAGACTAAGTTTGTTTCAATCAATAATTCTGCTCTTTTTAAAAATCAGTTATTTTTAATACATGCATATACTACTTTCCCTATTACAGTCAAGTTCCTGAAACACACGGTTTATGCCTTAGCCATCTTTACATTCCTCCACAGCACCTAGCACAGTGCCTTGCAAAACACAGCAGACATGTAATAAAATGGCAGACCCCACCAGCAGGAGCAGCAATATAGATCTCAACAGCTTGTGGCATTAAAGGGGGAAAGAAGGGGGAAAAATACTTTACTCCTAGAAATGCCTTAACACATTATCACAATTCAACAGTCCACAAGCCTTGAATGAATTGAACTCAGTTCAATGAAAAAAATTATTCTCTAATCCAGCAAGTAGTTTAGTACTGTAATAACTAAAAAAAAAAAAAACTACCATCCATCTGGTTTATCAGGTTCTAAACCAGCATGTGGATGTTACGCCACATCTGATCCAATCTGGTTCCACCTGTAAGCCTTAGCCTTCACCTAAAGCCACAGGCCCTCCCCATCCGCGCCTTTCATTCCAGGTCGAGAGCACTGGTTCTCCGCCATCATTCCCCACGTCATCCAATTCGCCCCACCCTATTTCTTGGTTTGCTGCTGTCAATTAAAGTCACTAATAAGCAACTAATACTGAGTATTCTGGCTCAGTAACAGAGCTGAGAACACCAACCATGGAGCACCTTCTATGTCCCACACACCCATTTTATTTCTTAAATTTCAGCCAAGAGAAATTATTACCATGTTTTTCAGACTATAAGATGCACTTCCCCCTAAATTTGGGAGGAAATGGGGGTGCATCTTACAGTCCGAACGGAGCTTAACTGGCTTGCTGAGGGTGGGGGATGGCAGTGGTCTATGTTATTTACATTATTATTTTACCACATTATTTGCTTCAAAATTTTTTCCCTATTTTCTTCCTCTAAAACCTGGGTGTGTCTTATAGTCTGAAAAAATCGGGACTTTCATTTTATGGACATACATAAGCCCAGAAGTGAGATTACTTAAGTAAGGTCACAGAGCTAGTAAGCCTCTCAGATTCAAGGTCCTTTCCTCCCCAAGAAGTAGATCAATAACAATCCCATCACAAAAAGGCCAAGATCGTGGCAATAAGAGGCAACGCCAACAACACAAGTGAATAAGGTCAGAAAGCAGCAAGTCCAAGAAAAGAAACTCCCATGTTTCCACCTCGTGAAACCACTGCCATCGTAACATGTGTAAGGGCTGGAGAAAGTGTTTCAGGCTGGTAGTCCAATTCGCAGAACAAATAATTTGCTACCATCTTGCTCAAAGACCGCATTTTTATATACTAGTTATTCATGTTAAGACATTTCATTTAATAAGCCTATTGATAGACAGATATAATTTGATTCTGACACAGTTTACAAATTCACTTTAAAAAGTATGACTGAGCCCTAGCTGGTATGGCTCAGTGGACTGAGCACCAGCCTGTGAAACCCAGAGGTCGCAGGTTTGATTCCCAGTCAGGGCACATGCCTGGTTTGTGGGCCAGGTCCCCAGTTAGGGGTGTGCAAGAGACAACCAATCAATAGATCTCTCACACATCGCTGTGAATGAAACCAACTGTACAAAGCAGCCTAAAGCTATAATGCTCCATACAATAAAAATGACCTTTTATACCCATACTAATAATATTAATTTTCTCCTGAAAATACACACTCAGGAAATCTAAATTTAAGGGAAAGTCATAAGAAAAGTATTATGAGCCCTGGCTGGTGTAGCTCAGTGGATTGAGCACGGGCCTGGGAACCAAACAACCACGGTCCAATTCCCAGTCAGGGCACATGCCTGAGTTGCAGGCCAGTCCCCAGCAGGGGACACACAAGACGCAACCATACATTGATATTTCTCTCCCTCTCTCCTTCCCTTCCCCTCTAAAGATAAATAAATAAAATTTAAAAAAATAAAGAAAGAAAAGTATTATGAATAAGCATGTGTCAATCTACTATTTTAAGCTGTTTCACCCACCATACTCTCAAAAGCATCTTTATCTATTGGGGGAGAAAAGCAAAAATATGTAACAACATTTTTCCCACATTTATTCAATCTACATGCAAAAAAAACTGACAATGAGTGGTGTCTGTTGATAATCCCAAATAAAGAAAAATGATATTTTGGGCCTATCAACCTATTCTGAGGTATTGGAATAAAAGAAAAGTCAGCTATTATGAAAACTTATAGATTCTTAATGCTGGAAAAATTTCAGAGATCACCTGATGTTATTTACATCCACTCCTCACTGTAGGAAGAATTCCGGTTGCCAGAAACCTTCCAACCCACTCGTAATCAATAGATTGCTACCTTTCTGCCTCCCTTTGCCCTGGACCCACACAAAATGTGTCTCTCCTTTGCAGATGGTAGCCTTTCAAATAGTCATTTGTTTGACTTATTTTATGTCATTAGTGATTACAAAGTAACATATGTGCTTATCTAGTTCAAAGATTTCTTGGGCTTCTCAAAAACTATTCAGTGGGCCCTGACTGGTGTTGCTTAGTTGGTTGGGCATCATCCCACAAAGTGAAAGGCTGCCGGTTCGGTTCTGGTTAGGGTTGGAATCCCAGTCAGGGCTCATACGAGAGGCAACTGATAGATGTTTCTCTCTCACTTCAATGTTTCCCTCTCTTTCTCCCTCCCCTCCGGTCTCTAAAAATAAATTTAAAATAAAATAAACTGTCCAGTAAAATGAAAACACCAGGCACACTTATAGCTATTCTTTTGTAAACCTTACCTTTTTTATCCTCATGAACAACCTATGAAACAGGCAAGGCAAGTATCACCATCCCCATGTAAAGAATCATCAATATAGCCCTGGCTGGTGCAGCTCAGTGAATTGAGAACTGGCCTGTGAAGCAAAGGGTCACTGGTTCAGTTCCCAGTCAGGGCGCATGCCTGGGTTGAGGGCCAGGTTGTGGGGGAGGGGGGGGAGGNGGGGGCGGGGGCGGTGCATGAGAGGCAACCACACATTGATGTTTCTCTCCCACTCTTTCCCTTCCCCTCTCTCTAAAAATAAATAAAATATTTTTTAAAAAAGAATCATCAATATAGAGGAATTGGGAGTTACTACAGGCAGATTTAGGAGCAAAGGATACCTGCCTCTTAAGAGCTATGTGATCTTAAGCAACTGACTGAACTTCTTTTAGCCTGTTTCCTCATCTGTAAACTGGAGCTATCATAATAGCACCTACCTCATACAGTTACTGTGAAGACTGACTAGATAACCCACATTATCTGATAACTAACCCACATAAATGCTCAGTGAAGGTTAGTTGTTTTTTTATTATTATTCAAAAAGAAAAAACTGCGGCAAGTCCCTTATTCTCTCTGAATCTCACAGCAGCACTAGATCAAGAGGTAAGATCTTCAATTCTACCTACTCTGTCTTCCACAAACCAGAAACGTCTCTAGTTCTTCGCAGCTTCATGACTATTTTTCCTCCCACATACCTCGCTCCCAATCACCCTGTGGCCAAAGTTTCTAAAACGTTCTATTGTAATCCTCTTCCAAATGAAGTGCTCAAAAGTACAAAATTGCTGAAGTCTTCTTTAGAAAGGTGAATTCTCAGTGAAACATAATAAAGTTCCACAATGATTCACAGGCAAACATGAGATTTATAAGCAAAATAGGAAATATCATTCATTGCTAAACAAACTGGCTTCCCTAACCTACTGTTACTAGATTATCTTTTTAAAACTTTCTGATATCTTCGAATAGTAGAGATTGCTATTTTTATTGTTTATGAAACCAAGTGCAAAAGGAGAAACCTGTTTCATCTATCAATACTGACAATAGTGATGCCCTGGCTGGTGTAGCTCAGTGGATTGAGCGCGGGCCTGCGAAACCAGAGGATCACAGTTCGATTCCCAGTCAGGGCACATGCCTGGGTTGCACGTTGGTTCCCTGCAGGCCAACTCCCAGCAGGGGACGCACGAAAGGCAACCATACACTGATGTTTCTCTCCCTCTCCTTCCCCTCTAAAGATAAATAAATAAATAAAGTCTTAAAAAAAAAGAGTTACAACCTTTAAAAAAAAAAACTGACAATAGTGACAAGAAATATAAAACTCAGGCCAGAATTTAAAAATAAAAAAAAAGACCCTAGAGGCCAAGACTTAGTAAGCTGCATAACTCTTGCATAAAAATTTTATAGGTTTTCTAGTCTTGGCAAATAAGTGGTCCTAGGATTTATAATACCTAGTTTAAATTATAAATTTAAATTATAAATTATAACACCTAATTTCATTTTCCCATTAACTACCAGGAAGCTTGGGTTAGTGTTAGAGTTGATTCTAGACCACTAAGGGGGGAAAATGGATGGAGAAAAGAAGACGCTAACTAAATCACAACTCAGTACCAACTTGATAGGCAGTGATACATCTGTGTAACCCAAAAAGACTAGAACAAAGGCAAATCAAAACATCAGTCCACACATGGCTATTAACAGCAGGCCAGATATGAGACAAAGAATGAAAGAATACAGTCAAGACAAAAGAGGTTTGCGGAAATAATAAGTGAATGAGATAGGACAGCAAATAGCTACCGAAATAAAATTACTCTAAAACAACCTAATAAACCATATTGTTGGCAATATGCATAAGCCCCCTTTAATGGTTGACTTTTCACTAAGGTATAATCTATTCAAAGTGTCATACCAAGATAAATTTACTACAGAGAAACAAACTACTGGAGGAAATACTTAATCACCACTTTAACAGCCATTTGCATTTACATAATGCTCTTAGCAGAGGGCCTCAAAATGACAAATACATCTTGAAGCACGGAATAAATACTCTACATGACTTACCAAAACTAGTGTCCCATGACTCTTACAACTTAAAAACTGAAAACCATGGATTTGTATTTTTCTTAAAAATAGTGTTCGTTATTTGCATTTCTGTAGGGAAAGTCTGGTTTTTTTTAAGATTCTATTTTTTATTTATATTTAGAGAAAGAGGAAGGGAAGGAGAGAAACATCAATGTGTGGTTGCCTCTTGTGCGCTCCCAAGTGGGGACCTGGCCTGCAACCCAGGCGTGTGCCGTGACTGAGAATTGAACCAGCGGCACTTTGGTTCACAGCCTGCACTCAATCCACTGGGCTACGCCAGCCAGGGCAGGAGAAGTCTGNTACATGACTTACCAAAACTAGTGTCCCATGACTCTTACAACTTAAAAACTGAAAACCATGGATTTGTATTTTTCTTAAAAATAGTGTTCGTTATTTGCATTTCTGTAGGGAAAGTCTGGTTTTTTTTAAGATTCTATTTTTTATTTATATTTAGAGAAAGAGGAAGGGAAGGAGAGAAACATCAATGTGTGGTTGCCTCTTGTGTGCTCCCAAGTGGGGACCTGGCCTGCAACCCAGGCGTGTGCCGTGACTGAGAATTGAACCAGCAGCACTTTGGTTCACAGCCTGCACTCAATCCACTGGGCTACGCCAGCCAGGGCAGAAGTCTGATTTTAAAGTCGTCCGATTCTGATTACTGCTAATGATGGGAGCAGAATACGAGAGCATTACATGGGGGAGGGCAGGGCCTGAGAAGTCCCGCCCCGGCACATGAATAATCGCTGCGCTTGCCTTTCAATGTGCACCCCTTTCTTGGACATTGGTCACACACACAAAATCCCTTTGGGTTTGCTTTACTGACATATTTGTGACTGCTCACATGATAGCTTTCACAGAGCTAGACACTTGTGTTTAGACATGTGCCAGATAAATTATACTTTCACCAAAAATTCCAACAACTAATGGGTAGGGTGTCTGTGAGTGTGTGTGTGTGTGTGTGTGAGCGCGCGTAAAAATATACACATACGTATCTTCAGAAAATGTATGCACAGTTTAGGTTGAGGACATCAACATCACATTTTGTACCACACACAAATAAAAGATGGTAGAAAATTTGGAAGGATTCCAATAAACTCAATTCATAAAGCCTAACACATCTCCAAACACACACACAATAATTTTTAAAAAAAAAAAAACCTCTGTGCTGACATGATTAGCCAGTCCATTCAACTGGTATGGGGTATCAGGAAGCTGCACCTGAACTTTTACCACACGACTCAGGCTGTGCTATCTGGTGGGGCCATTCTGCCGAAACCTCCTGAAGTGACAGGACAATATATATGTTGATACTTTACATACCAGCAGCTTAAATAAGTGAAGAACACAGTATGGCCAAGTCACAAGTCATACCCATCTTGGAACCAAAGCTTATCCAGAAAATTCTTTGCCAACCATCCAGAAGTCGCCCAGCTTCCTTTTACCAACCAAATAGCTATTTATTATAGCAACTTTATTACCAAGATTACCAAAATTTTCCACACACTCCCAACAGTTTCTGTGTGTGTTGTTACCTGGGCAACAGTCTAAAAGGGCTTTTACCTTTACAGAACTAGTGGGTCAGAGAGAAGTAAAGCTTCTCCAATCTGACTGAGCATCATTGTCATTAGAAACAGTAAGTGTGAAATCATCACCAGACAGAAACCTTGGGAGCTGCCACCAGGGCATCAATTTAACAGACACAACTTACTGTCATTTATCTTCATTTCTGGGCACCTAATGCCACTGTGGAATAAGGCAAGCGCCATCCGGGACTTCAAAACATCCTCAGTCACGCAGGCCATCACACACATAATTGCTGAAATCCAAGTAACTTCTTTGAGGAAAAAACCTGTCAACCCACACAGCTGGCCGTGATGTGAAACCCCAGCCCTGCCGCCCTAAATTCTGGGAGCTCGTCAGCTCAGCTGCGGACCCGTAGAAACGGCCTTTCTGCATGAGCCAGACCTGCCTCCAAAAATCAAGACCAAATCACTGAGAAATCACGCTTTAGAGGGTGTTTTGAAAAGACTTTCAAAACTGCTTCCTGCTCTTCTATAGCCAATTTGAGGCTATTTGGCAAAACAAAAAATAATGGTATCTCCTTCCAGAGAAAATATTTTCCCCTCTGCAATAGTTCTAGGATTGGTAAGCTTAAGGTTGTTTTCCTGACACATACTTTTCCCTTCGGCTTTTACTCTAAGGATAGATACCTAAGTGCTCTCTGGGTCATATTCTACCCAGGAGCACAGCCTATAAATGTATTTAATGTGAAGAAGTACTGGGTGACTCCAGAAACAGAAATGAGAGAGAAACTGAAAAGCAGAAAGGAAAACTGGCATTCAAGGCTCTTCACCATCTGGTGCTGACTCTTTCTTGCCTAGCCTTTTTCCTCTGTGCCTTTGATGGCCTGGCCCAGAAAGGCCTTCCCCTCTATGTTTATCTTATTTCAACTTGTCCAAATCCTACTCATTCTCCAAAGCATGGCTTAAAAGTCTCCTTTTGTCTTATCCTTCAACTAAAAGTAATCTCTCCCTCCTCTCTCTAAATTCTTGTAGTACCTTATCAATACCTCTTTACCTCATATTACTTTCTCCCTTACATTATCTTTGCTTCCATATCTAATCCCCCACTTGAGCACAAAGGCCTCAAGGTCAAAGTTCATACCTCACGTATCTCTACTCCAAGAGCCTAACACAGCAATGTCTTGCATGTGTGAGACCGTCCAACTGAGCTACATGAACAGCTTGGGTTAAGAGAGGAGAGAAGTCCAGTAAAACAACTCCAGGTCAGGAGTCCAGAGACCTGGCTTTGCTAATAACTAGCTATATGACCTTGAACTTCAGTATTTCAGTATGTACACCTGCAAAGGGAAGAGGTGGACTAAACCACTGTGAGCTGTTACATTAGCAGGCCATAAAACCAATTTGGAGGTCGAAACCCAGCTTTTTAAAAAATAAAATGAAATAGAAAATCTCAAAGCATGCAGCAGGCAGTGTAGTGTTTAACACTGGCTATCCAAAGTGGGGAAACCCCTGAATCGTACCACTTGCTGACCCCCCTGGTGTGAACACTGCCACTGTGGCCGATTTCCAGCTACCACCATGATGTCACTGTGCATGGAGCTAAGTGAGAAGGGAAATGCATCCATTTGTCTTGCAAACCACTGTGATGAGCCAGCTCTAGCAAGGTCCTGAAAAGATTAAGTATTGTCTCCCCAAGCTTTTTCTTTAAATTTCATGTGCCTGTGCTGAATCAGGGTATATATATCTCTTACTGTGTCACAGTCAAAACAATTTAGTAACTGTTCAGCTAAACAATTACCTAGTCTCTCCCATGGGTACTACACAATGCAATAAATCTTACTCTTGATTACATATGTAATCTCTTCACCACCACAATTTGTATTCTCAGCAAAAATGACAGTAACAAATGCCTACTGGTGTCACCAGAGGTAAATTACAGGGAGTAGCAATATGGCTTAGGAAGTATCAGCAAAGGACCAAGGTTCTCAGTGGTCATTCAGCCCCACATACCTGAGGGGTACAACATATCCCCACAAGGAGCGATGGCTCATTTAGCAAAGGATTGGGAGAAGAGGAGAAAAGGAAGAGGCAATCTACAGTATGAAAAAAATCCATGGGTTCTGATATCTGAACCATGACCCCACCCCTCTGAGAACCTGGGTATAGAGAACACCAGTACCGTAAAAAAGTAAGTTTCTACACCTGACATCCCCCAGCCAAATTCCCCAGCATACGTTTGCATCCCTCGGTGAGACCTCTAATACTGAGAATTCCCTACTGGAATTAAGTTTTTGCCACGGATTAGAGACATGTAGTATTTCTTGAATTTAGAATAGGCAATGGGAAAAACACCACGGCAAACAGTTGTTAGACTTTATATTCAGTCTTTTATTCAAAAAAAACCTTTCTTATTTTCATCTTATTTAAGCTTACTAAACTGGGAAAAGAGGGGGGAAGTTTCCTGAATATATTTTTGGCTGTAGTATGTCTATCACAACAACACAATCTGTAAGCAGATTTTCCATCAGTATTTATAAGGAATTGTGTTTTCTATTTTAAGGCTATTTAGAAAACAAGAAGTTGCAGGATTTCAAATATACTAATCTTAACCCAACTCTTAACTCCAAATCAACTGAATATATGCCTAGGAGTTTCCCAGAAAAATCCCCAAAATTTACAACAAAAAATCCCCAAAAAATGTCAAAAAGGAGTCAACATGAGCACAAACTTGCTATAACCAAACAATTTTGACATCCTACCTGCTAAATGAGTACAATATGAAAGTAAATGAACTATGAAAAGGAGAATGCTTAGATACAAGTTCTGCTTAATTCCATTAACTCTTCCTCATTGGGGTCCACTGACCACGAAGTAGAAATTATTCCCCACTCTGAAAAGCCAAGAGTCAAATCAAGTCTCCATGCTCAGAATATTAAACCTCTCCTTAAACATTGAGTATGTTCTACCATAACTCAAGCTTGAATCCATACTTTCTCTGCCTCCATTCTCCATGAGGACAAGTGCTCATAAAAATATCTATGAGAATTCTGAGTTGTCTTCGCAGCACCAGGGGCTGGGTCAGCCTTGGGCCACTAGTCATCCCCAGACCCAGAACCTAACGCATTTATATAAGGAATGACCTACACACATGTAGCAGTTCATTAAAACTAGTGGGAGATGAGCCCTGGCTGGTGTAGCTCAGTGGACTGAGTGTGGGCCTGCGAACCAGACGATCGCGGTTTGATTCCCAGTCAGGGCACATGCTTGGGTTGCAGGCCAGTTTCCAGCAGGGGCCAGTTTCCTGCAGGGGATGCAGGAGAAGCAACCATACATTGATGTTTCTTTCCTCTCTCCTTCCCTTCCCCTCTAAAAAAGATAAATAAATAAAATATTTTAAAAAACTAGTGGGAGATGAAAAAGTGCTGAGCCTGGGAACCCCATAGGCTACAATACGTACTTCATTCTCCAAACACCCTCTTCTCCAGCATAATCATTCCCCCAACACTTCGAGACATTGGTAGGCTAAAATGCAGACCCTCAATACAAGAAATTTTTGCTTTACTCTCTCCAAAATTAATCTCTAGAAGCCTGGCTATCTCCCACTCATACTATTTTTTACTTGGCACAACCAAATTCCTTCTTTTGACTACTCCAAAGAGAGAGATGCTGTATCACCTGAGTTCAAATAAATATACAGTAATTAATCAAGCTTAAATACGAGTTAAGGCAAAAAAATTAAGTACAAGTTTTCAGAAGCTATAAATTGAGAATAAGTGGGCTGATAAACATGAAAACTGTTTCATATGCCTAATAAAATTCTGTCATTCAAATTTAAAAAAACATCATAATAACTTTGAGTGAAAAGAAAATTATATGAATCATGACACAAGTAGCAGAGGAATAAAAATTCTCGGACTACCAGTTACAACACATAAAAATTGGCATCAAATAACTCAGGCGCCAAAAAACATCATAAATTTATAGTCACGTTTTTAGGTTGGTTGGTATATTCACTGCATGTCTGAATAGTGCAGGGACCCCCAACCCGTTTCCAGCTTTCTAGAACACAAAATAGGTTATACAATATGTTCACTTACAGCCACTGCCCAACTACATCCAATTCTCCCCCTGGCTTATTTATAGATAATATAAGAGCACATTTTTGAACTGATTTAATATGGACACCAGTCTAACTCAGCGTCTCAACCAACTCCCCAAGCAGGCGAGCATTCAATACAATCTGACGGTAACATATACGTGAAATTCATCGTGTCGTTCTCCTTTGCAATTTCATCATCAGTTTCATAGGGGACTCTCAGTTGAGCAACTGACTCACAGGCCAGTACTCCAGGGCTAGCAGCTTGCGAGCCAATATTTTCCATGTTCAAAATCCACTGCCTATTTGACCACAAGCAAACTTCAAGTTTGTATCTTCTGATGTCATAGCACTGGGTACCTACAGAAATGCAGCAGAAACCCAACATAACCACGAGTATGAGAAAAGTCAGAAAGTTTTCACGAAGCTGTGTTTTCAGAATTGTAACAAGCAACCACGTACCTCCCACCAGGTACAAGAAAATTTAAACGCACTGAACACGCAGGCCTGGAAATCAGTTTCCAAACAGTCAGCGCTGAAACCTGTCAAGCAAGCAAAAGTTCTCCCTACCATTGGTGTGCATGATAAGGCTGGCGGTTCCCTTCAGGTTGTACCACTGACCACCTCGATTTTGATACGTTTTCTGAGATGAGACTATCTGAGAGGCACAAGGAGCACACACCAACACCTGGACGTACCGCCCTGGCAGCAGCAGCCCGGGTGCCCCTCGCTGGCCTGGCCGGGCTCCCCTCCTCCCGCTGACACACTGCCGCCCAGCCGTGCGCCGCGGGCGACCCGTGCGAAGTATCAGCCGTCTCAGAAACTTTGACTCAGTCATCGGGACTCAGCACCCACAATCTGGACGGGGGCTGCCGAGGCCAGGAGGTCAACTTTGAACCGGGCATTCCTTGCAGGTAGGGATCTGCCCGGGACGCAGCCCATCCCAGACTGCAAAACCACAAGCATCCACGGCCGGAGCCGGGCGAAGTGCGGGCGGGGACACGGGGAGTGCGAGGGCGAGACCCGGTCCGGAACGGAACCCCGCGGGCCGGCGAGCACACACCCGAACCACCGGACGCGGGGGTGCTGGGGCCGCGACCCCGGCAGCGGCCACGGCGGGGGCGGCGGCGATGTCAGGAGGGCACGGCTCGGGCCGAGCGCCCCAGTCGCCACGCCGCCCCCAGGTGAGGGGCGCCGACCCCGCCGCCCGGGCCGCGAGGAGCCGCCGCCCGGGAGAACCTCGGGGTCGGGGCGGCAATCGACAGTCCCGAGCGCGCCCCGTGCCCTCCTCCCGCGGTCCTCTCGCGCCGCGTCCCGGCCCGGCCCCCTCTGCGACCCTCCTCCCCCGGCTCAGCCCGGGCGCCAACACCCCCGCCCGGCCCGTCGCTCCCGGCCGCCCGCCCCAGCAGGCCGCCCTCGCCTCACCTCCTCACGTCGCCGCGGGCAGGGCCGCAACAACTCCGCCGGGCGCCCTCGTCTCCGCCGCCGCGGGCGCTGTGCGGCCGGGCCGGTCCCGTTCACTCCGCGGCCGCCAGAGCCCCGGCTGGGCGGAGGGAGCGGGGCGGAGGGAGCGGAGAGAGAGGGGAGGAGGGCGCGGGCAGGAAGAGGCGAGGGAGGGGCGGGCCGAGGGGGGAGGTGCGTCGGGGCGCGCACGTCAGGGCCCCACTGCGCGCGTGCGCGCTCCTGAGGGCGGCGACGCGCACGGCCGGGCCGGGCCAGGCCCCGGACGGGGCCGGGGACGGGGCCGGGGCCGGGGGCGAGACGACCGGCAGAGCTTGGCTTGGTAGGCTAGGGACCCGGACGGGGGCGTTGGGGGCGACTGTTTTCTTCCCTACAAAGCCCTGATTCCAGCAATGCTCTGTCCTCTTCAGGGGCGTCACCTGAAAGAATACGAACTCTTTTCTGTGCCTTTTTCGCGGTGCCGTGGGCTCGTGAAACGCTCCGTCGTTGGTGGGTTCGGCGGGGCTCAGGGGAAGTGGAAGAAGGAAATAGTCTGCGGGGGTGAACAGGAGAGCGCTCAGCACTGCTTGGTATGTATAAAAAGAAAAGGTGCCCTCATTTACACCTCCTTTTCCTTTGGGGCAATAAATTGAGGCGTACAAAGTAGGTAGAGATCAAATAAACCAACTGTCTCCCTCTACAAATATTGTACCGATTGAGCCTTGAACTTGTGGACTTCCTCCTCCTTAGATACCGCAGAAAGGACCTGTACGTTTTCCCCCATTTCCTTAGCACTTTGTTTCTCTAAGTTAGCGGCGCCTAATACTCAACCTCATCTGGGTAAATCCGTGCAATGGTTTATCCCCCAGAGAATCCTCGAGAACCTGCTTCATTCATTTTTGTATCTTCCCCGAAGGCTAGCGGAGTGCCCAGGAAGGACTCCATAAATGTTACTGCGGGAACGAGCGAAGACAATGCAGCAAGACCTAAGTATTCGTCTAACGATTTAAGCTGTACAATGACTCCTTCTGTCCCACTTCAATTCCCCTGCACTCATTTGCCCACCTAGATGCAAAAGCTACCCTGAGAAATAAATGTTTGTCCACAGGCGCTCTCTCTCAGGTTCTTTTTCCTCATTTTAATGTCTACAGGACGAATGGAGTGTAGCAACTACCTTGGGCCTTTTATTAACCTCTGTATCTCAATCATTCACCTAGCTCTGGACCTGAGTCAAATTCTGGCAGTTTGATATTTAATGAAGTTAGGGTTAGAATAACTCAAGTCCTCCATTGATTTCCTGAGGCAGTATCTATTAATAAATCAGCCAACAAGCGGTACTGAGGCTCTACTGAATAAAGCGCTGGTGAAGTTACATTTGGGCACCATGAGGAAGTCCCCACGTGAGAAAGCTGTAGTTTCTGCCTTCTGATATCTCTAACTACAGAGAAGCTTTTGGACAAAAAGGGCAACGCTATGGTGATTAGCTGCACTCAGTAAAAAACTTAGCCAAAATAAAATAAGTATTTTAAATGGTGAGTCCAAACTAAATAGTGTTCTGCAAATTCAGTTCCTCCTGTCTCTCAGAGCAATAGTAGCAGCCACCATTAGCTGTTTAATTCTTCCATTAAAGTGAGCGTAACATCTAAGTATTAAAGGGTCAATCCGTGTGCCAGCTTGTTACAGGGAAAGAAGAACCCTGTCCTGTGGCCCCGTGTCACACCTCTAATCACCAGGGGTGGTAAAACTGAACTGTTTCTCACAACAGAACCTAGATAAGAGATGTTGCAAGAGAACCCAGATAAGTGACGGTGAAGGTGATTTTAGTGCAAACATCCTCACCACAAGAAACAGTTCCAAGTGCATGCCAGAGAATTAAAAACAGAACGTTCTTCATACAAAGTGCGCAGCTCACTTCTCTCCCCACCATGGCTTCCTTTGCATCAAAAACACCCCTGCAGCCCAGGTCCACAAAAGGTCTGAAGTTCTCACTTTGGGGGAGGGTGTTATAAAACACTCTAGCATGACTCATACCATGACAGAAACCGGTGGCTGAAGTCCAGATCTGACCCACAAACATATTTTGTTTAAGCACCTGCATGGTGCTTGTAAAAGTTATGTCGGAAGGTCTTGCATGCATTCCAAGCTGCTCTTTGTAGAACATGGAAAACTTGGTAACAGTGGGCTTAGGTTTTCACCTGGTGACAATCACCTGTAGGACGTGTACTCTCTCCCCACAGTTTCTCTATTCCCCATTGTATTCCCCATCCTGTTTCCCTTGTGTAGGTCTACAATTCCTGATTTAAAATAGGAATGTAAGAACACTGGGGAAATTTAAACAACAAAAATGGAAGACTGTAAATTATGGTATTTACTGGGTGGAATATTATAGTGCTTTTGAACAGGCATTACTAGTTGACTCCCCAGCGTGTGTTTCTATTTCTCTGAATTATGAAGCAGCAGTTGATGTAAGAACATCCAAACCTATAAGGAATTTTTATAAGAATTTATTTGAGACAAACATGCAACAGTTGTCAGGAAGTAAGATTACAGATGCTCTGGAGAATAAAAGTTTTACAATTTCTTTAATGCACTTGCAATGAAGGAAGGAATGTAGAAAGATTTCATGAAGGTGAGAGAAAGCAAGGGATTAGATTATAAGATAGTCAAACTTACCAAAAAAAAAAAAAAAGGATAGTCAAGTTTTTGTGGCATTTCAAAGGCATGTCAACATGCACAAGATGGACAGGGGTGGCTTAAAACCCTGTCACTAAAGAAGTTATAGGCCTGGGGCATGACTACCCACCATGGTCTGCCCACTGGGAATTTAGATTAGATCACCATGATGTTACTTTCCATAAAACCCCATTTTTGTTCCCACAGCAAGTGAGTCAAATGGGAATAGGTCTGGCTCTAGCTCCAGGTGTGGGCCCCAACCGATGTACGTAGTCAGCCTAATCTCGTCCTCACCTAACTCTGAGTATTCATGGGCAGACACAAAGGCGGGTGTAAACTGGTCCAGTCGTAAGGACGGCCAGACCTTGTGTTCGTTGGGAGAAGAAATGGCTCCCCCCACTTCCTCTGGCTGGTGTGATGTGTGGATGTGAGTCGTATAGTTACTGCAGCCACTTTGCCACCATGAGGGAAGCCAGGCTGAGGATAAAGCTGACACATGATGGCGAAGCTTAAACCCAGTTTGAAGCCCACCCCCTCCTCTGGATTTAGTGAGTTCCCCAAGCCAATAAGTTTTCTTAGCTATTTAAGGAAGTTTGAAATTGGCTTTTTATTACTTTCAGCCAACGCTAAATTTTTCACCTGATGTCACAGAAGAAAAAGCTGTAGTTACATTATCTAACTTTTCTAAAAATATGTTTCCAATGAAATGAATAGGTAACAACCTACTTGGTAAAATTTTACTGGCTCTTGAACCTGACTAGCCCCAAAAATCCTTTCCTGATTAGGTTACCTGAGAATACATTGCTACACTTTTTTAAATTTTTGAATTAAATTTTGTGCCCTACTTAAATGAACTTTTCCTGAAACAAGTACTTCATGACTCTAATCAAGAATCTTGTATGAATGAGTTTGATCTTTTTTAATGGAGAAGATTGGAAAAAAAAGATCCTGGGGATACTGGGGATCAGAGGAAGGAAGGAATCACACAGGAAACAAAGAGGAGTCTAGACAAAGTAAATTTTTCTACTTCACAATTTTATGTAGGGCTGAAATTCAGAGTAATTCAGGCAAATCATACTGCGCCTTTATGACCAGCCAAATCTGTATTACAATCACTCTTTCAAGACTGCATAAAAGCCCGGGCTGGTGTAGCTCAGTGGATTGAGCGCGGGCCTGCGAACCACAGGATCGCGGTTTGATTCCCAGTCAGGGCACATGCCTGGGTTGCAGGCCAGTTCCCAGCAGGGGACTCACAAGAGGCAACCGTACATTGATATTTCTCTCCTTCTCTCCTCCCTTCCCCTCTAAAGATAAATAAATAAAATCTTAAAAAAAAAAAAGACCGCATAAGAACAAAATCAAACAATACATGTATAGGGATGAGAAAGTTTCCTAGTAGTAGGAAGATGGCAGCTGCAACACTGAACTGGGCTGTGGGCTCCTTGAACTTCAGGCTTTCGGTGGTCTCAGGTGTGGTCCTACAGTCTGTGGCCAGCAGCTCAAGGGTGAGTGGACCTGTAAAAGCCTCAACCTTGCAAGTGCGGTGAAGAGCTGGACCATCTCAAGCTAGTTCCACTGGAGCTCAACTTCCTACCAACCACTGGGACCAAACTGACCAAACAGCAGCTCATTATGGCCTGTGGCATACTGGAGATGGGGGCCCAGGGGAGTTCCCTAGACAAGGACATCTTCTCCTCCCAGCACTACATGGCCCAGCTCAAATGCTGCTACTTCAATTACAGGGAGCAGCTCCCTGAGTCAGCATATATGCACCAGCTCTTGGGCCTTAACCTCCTCTTCCTGTTGTCTCAGAACTGGGTGGCTGAGTTCCACAGTGTGCTGGAGCAGCTGTCGGCCAAGGACATCCAGACCAATGTGTGCATCGAGCATCCTGTGTCCCTTGAGCTGTCGGCCAAGGACATCCAGACCAATGTGTGCATCGAGCATCCTGTGTCCCTTGAGCAATACCTAATGGAGGGCAGCTACAACGAGGTGTTCCTGGCCAAAGGCAACATCCCTGCCGACAGCTGTACCTTCTTCATTGGCAACCTGCTGGACACTATCAGAGATGAGATTGCTGGACGCATCAGAAAGGCCTATGAGAAAATCCTCTTCTTCACCCAAAAAGGTGACAGACTACACCAAGAAGCAAGGGTGGGTCCTGGGCCTCAACAACTACTACAGCTTTGCCAGCCAAACAGGTCATCGCATATGTCCGGCAGCTAGAGATGATCATCTGAGCCCAGCAGGCACTGGGGTGGGGCAGGGCTTGCATTATGGAAAGCAGTTGTAGTTCAGGGTTTCCTCCAATAAAGTTGGATGGACATTCTGGAAGAAAAAAAGGAAAAGAAAAGAAAGTTTCCTAGTAGTAGAAGAGGCGGGCAGAGCCGTAAATGTCTCTCTGAAGACGACTAGCCAAAGTCCTACTTTTGTAGTTTGAAAAGAAATTAAAAGGATACCTACTAACACTTTTTTCCCACCCCTTGTGGCAGGTGTCTGAAATGCACCTCACCACCAGTCCCCTTTGGTTTGGAGCCGTGATCCGCTTTACTGCGCGTCATAAATCACATCAGACGTTTATAAAACATGCAGACCTGCATGTTCGACACCCAAGAGATTCGCTAACTCTGGGATGGCCCCCAGGACTTGTTTTATTTTAACCTTTTTATTACAAAAAAGCAGAGAAAAAGTAGAGAAAATAGCGTGAGTCCTCATGTGCCAGTCACTCAGCTTGAACAGTCCTCAGTGTGTGGCCACTCCCCTCTTCCCCACGCGCCATGTGTATTTCTGTCTCCCGTTTCCAGTTCCAGGACCCACTGGGCTTCAGCAGGTCATTGGCCTCAGCTCCCTCCACCGCCCCGTTTTGCGTTTTCCTTTTTCTGGGACTTGACCTATTGCCCTTTCTTGCTTTCAAAATACTGAGATTGGCAGCATCTGGTTTTCCATTTTTTAGGTATCATCTAAGCACTTACAGATCCTGGGAAAGCTAGAAAGTCTTTCTGTGCCAGCCTCATTCCCCATGTTAATGTGAATCGGATCAATTTTTAAACAGTGTCTTCAAAAAACAGTTGAAAGGGGCTCCTTGTAGGCAACGTAAAGAAACTGTTGAAAAGGAATTCTATTTTGGAACAATGTAAAGAAACTCCATAGCTGAAGAGGGAGGCTGCCTCCTGTAGAGGTAGTGTAGGACGTTTTAGCAGAGTTGTTGCTCCTGAGGCGTTCCCTCCACTAGGCACACAACCACAACCTTGGCAGTGGCCCCAAGTTCCCTTGGAGTACTTGCCACAGGGCTAAAATTTAGACTTTGGACGTATAAGAAATATTCCTTAAATACATATGTTTTGCAGAAAAAAACTACTTCAAAAATGACAAATACTTGCAGGGTAAAACCAGGAAAATTACCACTTTCCTCTTCTGAGTCAAGGGAAATTCATGCCCTGCCCCTCCCACAAGACAGTTTTTTAGTCCCTTTTCCCTTGGCCACATAAAAAAAAAAAAAGCTGCAAATTTGAAAGAAAAAAAAAGATTTGTATCTAAGTTCTATGACAGTCTACCTAACATAAAAGTCATTGAGAGTTGTTAAATGACAAACACTGTTACTTTAGAATACATTAAAAAGTTCCTAACACTTTCTCTAACATTTTTCCACTTTCAGGAAGATTCTTACTACTCTGTAATTCTTCAGTTTGATGACAATACACATACATATCATTGCTAATCATTTCAAACTTCATATCAAAATTTAGGTTTTAGGATTATTTTTAATAGAAAGTATGCCCTGTGATTATATGTTCATAATATCTTATTTTATGAGGTAGATGGTGAGTATATTAATGTCTGTTGTGTTATTCTCTATGCTGTTTGGTAGATGTAATTTTTAATCGAACTCCACCATCACTTTGTGCCTTACCTTGGAGATACACCCTTTCGTCTCTTTTTCTAGAATTAACACCTCACTCTTTTGTGCCCCCGCAACACCTAATATATAAGTTATTTACAGCCGCTATACCAACTTCTTGCATTTAACATTTCTTGTGACTATCTTCACTATTTTTTAGTTCTTTGAAGACAAAAAGCATGTCTTTTCCCCCCAGTCCTAAACATTCTATAAATGTTCATTGTATAAATGATAGAATGAACAATACATTCACAAATTTTAGAACTTTGAGATGTTTCTCTTCTCAATGAAATAGGGAACTTTAATATAACAAATTACTGAGTTTCCTGATAAGTGTTCATAAATTAGTCTCTCTTTGCTTGCAAGGGACAAAAATGTTGTCTACAAAGAGAAAGCAAGCTTTTAAAGACAATAATACCTATAGTACAGTAATCATCTTTTTCAATAATTCTAATTTATTAGCAATGAGTGTTTGGCCCAGCCATCTTAGTAGAAGAAATGTATTTAAGTCTCTAAGCCAGTGACTCCCAAAAGCTTGCTTCTGCATTCATTTTCTTATTTCACCTTAGTAACAGAACCCAAATTTGTTCAATTTAGAATAACTCCTGCCCCCCACCCCACTGCAGCCATGCATTCTGGCAAAAGAGGAATAACAGAAATTTTCTTCAAGGAGAAGAAGTGGGCCCTGCTTTCTTCCCTCTCAGTATCTGGAACATCAATAGGGTGGGGGAACCTAGCCACCATCTGACCCAGGAGACAAGAGGGCCCCACGGGAATGGAGGAGAGATGACCTGGGGGGAGTTTAGGTCCCTGATGACTTTGTAGAACCTCCAACCCACCTGAAATTTCAACTTCCAGACTTCTTTTATGGAGAATGAAACCTTATTTATTTAGTCTATTATTACGTATTATTTTTTGTTTTACTCACTGTAGCCGAACCTAAACATAACCATTGCTCTCACCCTTAAACCTCATTTTAGGGTCATGCTCCTTCTTAGTTGATGCATGTGATGTTAGAGAATTATACCAATTCCATAACCATGCAATCCCCTTAAAATTGAAATTCTTTATCTGGACCCATCATACCTGAAAGGACAGGTGATACAGGAAAGCGGTACAAGAATTGCAGTCACTGTTTTATCTTAATCACCATGGCTAACAGGTTTGTTTTGGTTCAACAATCTTTTTACTGAAAGGAGAGTTTGAATATTATACATTCATTTATTTCAGGACTCTGCTGTAGTGACTGGTGAATGAACCTAATACAGAAATGGCAAAATTTTATTTTATAAATCTGGGCTTGCAATGCTTATTTCCCCCCAAGACTTGTTCCTACGAGTTCTGAAAGGCTGCTTACCGACTATCCAGTGGAAAGTCTGTGTATTCGTTACAATGAGCTGGTGTGATTTATGAGATACAGCCCAAACCTAACTGTTCTTAGAAATTAATTCAGAAGGGTGAGTTTCCCCTTTCCCACCCCTCCCCTAAGACATAAATTTCAGCTACTTTCACGACTTTTCTGCTCACTGATTCTTACAATCACTTTAAATCACCAAGTTCAGCCTCCATGGGACACTTAGAAAGGAAAGCCTTGGAGAAAAGGCATGTGGCCGGCCGCCTCTCCCTTTCCTGCTGACTTCCTCCTCCACTCAGTAGCTGCTTTTTTCAGAGTCTCTGGTTGGAGCTCCGGGAGGGGATAGTTGGGACCGGCAGGTGTTTAAAGCTGACCCTTTGTCTTGTGGGAACGTGTGCGAGTTCCTCTGAGGCGCTTGTCCCCATCAAGCTGCAACTCCTCCAACAACTTCTGTGACTCGGGCCGTGTCTCCTGTTCCTCTGGCTGCCACTTCTCCCGTAGCCTCAGATTTTTTTTTTAAATATCCACACTGTGTAGTTTTTTTCTATTAGAACTCATCTGATAGCTCAAGCAGTTCCCTTGGGGTGGTGTCAGGAAGACCTCCGGACTGGCTTTTTGCCCCTTTTGTGGTTTGTGGGATGCATTGCACATCCTTTGTCCTGACAAACCCTGGTCCCAGAACCTGTGGGTAAATCCTCTCTGATAACAAGAGCCTGCCAGGCCGTCTAGATTTTCCTGGGTGGAGACATCAGCCCTTCCTACCCCATCCTTCCCACCCTCGTTCCCTGAATGACCCTGTAAGAATGCCCACTCACTCGGCCAGAGGTGAGGGGGCAAGCACCCTCGCCTCATTCGCCCAGGTGAGGTGGGTATAAGATGCACGGCACAGCTTTCTCTAAAGAACGCGCTTCACAAAAGCCGTCTCCCTTTCCATTCCCTGACCCTTGTGGTTTTCAAGAACCAACTAACCGGTGGAAATTCGTCTGACATTTCTGCTTGGTGATCTGGTACTTGGCTCCGAAAAACCATACCTGTTAGGTTGGAGTGCTTCTGTAGGAAATTCCTATGCACCCTCTGTAACCTTGGTTACAGTGTCAGGGTTCAAATAGCCAAGACTTTTCAGAGACATGTTTAACCAAGAGAAAATTAACACAGTTTTCCAGTACATTATGCTTTAAAAACTAAAATTCTCATTAGGACAATAGCAATACTAACTGGTCATAATAAACACAAAGTAGCCACTTTTTTAGAATTTTATTTAGATAAAATTGCGCACTCTCTTTTTTGTCTGGCAGCTGAGCTGCATTTGGGGATTAATGACATATTTCATAAGCTGTCTAGCAAAATCAGTAGAAGTCTTGATGAGCTCGAACATAGGTAAGTGAACATATTTCTCCAAAGAAAATATGAAGCATATGGCCTGACATCTGATTTGGCGACAGGACGGATATTTGAGATCGGGACTTTCCAGAGGAAGGCAGCATATGGTCACTCTGGGCATAAGTGGGCAGCTTGGGAGAAGGCTCTGGGGCGGGAGAGGACTGAGCCAGAGAAAGCATGACCGCGTGCGCTGAGACTCAGCGATTGTCTAATGTCATCAGCACTGACTGCAGAGCGTTAAAAATAGCGCTGAGATAGAAAAGCCAACCGAGAGCCCCTGAAGAGTTCCCCGCCCACTCGCCTCTCTCTGGTGTGACTGATACTAACAGCCTGCAGCAACAGCCCGGCAGGGAGGTTGCCGAAGTGGGTGATGATGGACCTTGAGGCGACGGCAGACTCAGGGGCAGCAAAGCCGCTGGGCCCTAGGCAGCGGACGCTGCTGCGGAGGTACGGATTGACTTCCTCTAAACTCCCAGCTGATGACAGATACCAGCATTGAAACGATTTCATTAGATGGTGCATGTGTTCCTCAAATAGAAGAGAAAACCAAAACATGCGTTTTTCCTTTTTCTAAAGAAAAATAATATTGTTAACCAAAAGAGAAAACCGATTACAATAAGTGCATTCTTGTGGGCTTCTGCTGGACTTCTTTTTTTTTAAAGATTTTATTTATTTATCTTTAGAGGGGAAGGGAAGGAGGGAGGGAGAGAAATATCAGTGTATGGTTGCTTCTCGTGTGTCCCCTGCTGGAAACTTGGCCCGCAACCCAGGCATGTGCCCTGACTGGGAATCGAACCACGATCCTTTGGTTCAGAAGTCCAGTTCAGAGGACTGGACTTCTTTCTATACAAAGTATAAATTCCTAAACATCTATAGTTAAAATAAGGAGTACAATAGTAGCATGAGACTTCATGGGACAAACAGAAATAAACTGTTAAAGTCAGGGGACTTCTTGAGGAAGGACTTGTTGAGATTGACCATCAGAAACCTATTCAGGGAGGTAGGAATTTGTAGAGGCTGAGTAGCCAGGTGACGGTGACAAAGCAGATGATGACAGCTCTGGGGGTGGGGTGGGAGGGTGAGAAACCAGAGTCCTGGGCTGCTGGGCACTTGAAAAGGCAGGATGCAGTGGTTAATCTCCTATATCCACAGTAAAGACAGTGGGAACTTGATAGNGACTTGTTGAGATTGACCATCAGAAACCTATTCAGGGAGGTAGGAATTTGTAGAGGCTGAGTAGCCAGGTGACGGTGACAAAGCAGATGATGACAGCTCTGGGGGTGGGGTGGGAGGGTGAGAAACCAGAGTCCAAGTTGGCTGCTGGGCACTTGAAAAGGCAGGATGCAGTGGTTAATCTCCTATATCCACAGTAAAGACAGTGGGAACTTGATAGGGGCAGATAATCCAAAAAAGAACTACAAAGCTTAAAAAATAGATCTCAGTGTTTAGCCTCACTAGTAATCAATAGAACCATGAGATATCTCTTTGTTTATTGACTTAATAAAGATTAAACAAAAGGAAAACAAGAACAAAAAAAGCAAGATAAGTCAATAAAGATGAAAAAGAATGATGATTCTCAATGTTGTTGACAGTGGAAGTATGCAGTTTCATAGATGACCAGCAGGAGAACAAAAGACAAGACTTTTCTGGGAAGCGATTTGGCAAAACATAACAAAAGTCTCAAAAATGAGCATAGCTTCAGGTGTAAAACTTCTGTCCAAGACATATGTATCACTTGAATAGTGTCATTTATAAAAGCTGAAAATGTCTAAAAGTCCACTGAGGATAGGTTATGATACCTCCACATACACTGTGAGAGTCTGACTCTTTTAAAATTATACCTTCTGTGCATCTACATGAGAAGAAACTTGCAATACTTATAATAAAGCAAGGTCTGAAATAGTAGGTATAGTGTGACCCCTAATTTAAAAAAACCCTGTAGATATAGACATGCATGCTTACAAAAAAGAACACCAAAATGTTCACAGGGGCCGAATTATGGGTGCTTATTGCTGTTCATCTTCTTGTCTCTTCCATTTTCATTAGTAAAGGTGTGCTACTTACATAATGATATTCCAATAACCATTCTATGGACAGGAGTACCCTCACTGAAGGTCTTCTCTCCAAAGAACGAAAGATCCAAATGCAGGAGTATGAGGATGTCGTGAAGGTGAAGTTGAATGGCAGGTGCATATGCTCAGGAGGGGTGTCTATCAGAGAAACAACGCAGGATTTTTTATATATGCTCCAAAAATGAATGGGGGTGGGTGGGTAAAGTGTCATTTCCTTTTTTAAATTTTTTTTACTTTAAAATTCTTCGTCTGTGGAAATAAGCATTTGCAAATTTTAGGGGGATGAGATGGGACGGGATGGGATGGGGAAATTCGAAGATGTTCTGGTAGCAACTTCACTTTTAAGTGATTTATATTCTGTCCATGTTTGCTTACCTCATTATCAAGGGGAAATGGTTCATGAGAGTCTCAACTATCAGAAATATCTCAGGATTTTAAAATTACAGTTAGAATCATTATTACGATGCTTTGCAGCATCTTTCATAACATTAAAAGGTTTCACTAACCTCAAATAGGGTCCATATAACCCCATGAGCCATATTAAACAACTATAATTCATAGAATCATTGTTAAACACAGGTTTCCAAACTGCTTACGCACAAACGTGTCTGTGTCATTCAAGGCTCTTAGTAGCACCAGCAGTGGAGACCAACTCTTGCTGATTTAAGCAGAACAATTTGAAGAAAAAGATATTGGTTTACACTTGCATAAATGTCTTTAGGGGATATTGTGCGGCTCACAGACATGCTGGGAGAGCTGAAAAACTAGGCTTGAACATAAGCAGCAGGAATAAACCACCCACAGAACTGATCTGATAAGAAAATTGGCTGGAGTAACCAACGATCCTGGTTTTTCCTGGGACTGAGTGACTTCCAGAGATTTGGAACTTTCCATGCTGACACCGGGAAAGTGTTGGGCAAATTGTCTCAAGGTTGTCACCTTACATTGGTTGTCACCTTACATCGGTTGCCATGGACATCAAGCTCTAGACAACACACTTTACCCTTTGGCCACTTCTGCTTGCAGTAACATCTACGGCCTCTAGGAGACAGGGAAAGAGAAAGGCAGAGGGAGGGAGAAATAGCTATTGCTTGTATCCAGCAATGAGTTGAAGGTCCAGCAGAGATGTATGAATGAAAAGCCTAGGTCACATGCCTGTACTCTAGCTGCAAGGGAGGCAGAGAAAGTATCGACATCTTCCACTTCCATTAGGGGAAAGACCTTTGCTTGCCACCGAGATTTTTTAAGTGAGGAATTCTCTAGATACAGGGAAGCCATTCAGGTGGCCCAAATAATAATCAATTTCCACTACAGCAATTTTATAATATTATTTAAGAAAGCTAAAGCAACTATTCCTCTGATGAATGGTGGTTTCTTTGATTTAAAATTAAGTTTTGAAAGTCAGATTAACAGATGGCTACTGTATAATATTATCTTAATCATTTGGCCACAAAATAGTTCATGCCTATTGTAAACTTTACAACTGTATGAGCATAATCTTACACTTAGGTTCTAAAAACTTGAACTCTTCTAACTGTTGTTCATCATACAGCATTGTTCCATTTCCACTATTTACCCAAGAAAAACATTCTCTCTTTGGTTTTTAATGTTTCTGCAGGAGACAAGTAGTTATACAAAGGCTATATTGTATGCCAAGAAGAAATGGATTATAATGGAAATCTTCTACCTGAGACAAACCTTAAGAACAGTAATGGACAAGGTGTTCTGCACAACTCTTAAGCATTCACGTTCTTACATTTATTGTGGTCAAGTGATTCAAATGGATGCTCATGGATTTTTTCTGTTCATTTCTCTAACAGAGAGATCTGAAACAAAACCATTAAGATTTTTTGTTTTGCTTTTATATACTGAACTATGAAATGGGAATGTCTGTAATTAATCAAAGACACAATTTCTACTGGCAGATGGTAAAGAACAAAACAATGGAATAAGAACTCTGGTCTTCCCACAATGCAATGAGGTCTTGGGCATGTCACTTAGACATTCTCACATCCCAGTTTCCTCCATCTACAAACAATAGTAATACCTGCATTATCTATTTCCAACTATCTATGGGAAAGCATAGAACAGTAAATGCAAAGTGCTATTATTAAGTTACATCTTGCAGCATTTAACACTAAAGTTGTAGACTGTAGAGTGCTTCTTTTGATTTCATCTGGAAAATATGTCTCTGAAAATCAATTTAAAAGTATAGACACTAATAGACAAGCCCTCTTAAGTTTGTGGTTATCTTCTGTATGACAAATTTTTAAGTGGTAATTATTAATGCGGTTTTCTTGCACTTACTGTTTCCCAGACTCCGTTCTTTCAAAAGTTTTCTCAGTTATAGTTGTAGTCCCTAAAGTCCTGGGGATGCTCTTCTGAAGCATTTTGTTTTTTTAAACCTAAGCCATCCAAGATAAGATTCTGTACTGGAGACAAACATTAATACATGGAATAGAAAGCAGTACAATTGTCCTACTTAAAATAATTGTTGCCTATTGGAGGTATAGATTATAAATTCAATTTATAATGAGAGGGGACAAATGGAGAAAAAGAGACTGTTGAAAGAGATTTACTTGACAAATATACCATATCTACTCTGTGAAATGACCAAGTGCCTAAGGACTAGAAAAGTACTCACATACCTCTGATGAAGAGGCTTCTTTGTTTCCCCGATCTCTGGCCCTTTAAATAGTGTCTGGATAATCTCATATTGACTCTCTGGAGCTGTGAATTTTTAGATTAAAGACTGCTGATGTAGGATGGTCATGCGACTAATTGAAACACCAGGAATACAAGCAAGCAGGCGACACATTCTGGCAGCTTCTGACTGTGGGCTCTTCGGGGGGGGAAAACTATCTCAAGCTCTCTTCTTTACAAAAGTTCTTTCTATATCTCGACCTTCCCTGTCTAACCCTAAATAGAATTCCTTTCTATTTTTAATCCCCTTTCAACATGGTAAAAGCTGAATTGACACACGAGTTTTTGTCTTTTATCCATCAACACTTGAGTTGAAGACAACTACGCTGCCAGTTAATCTCAAGTGGGATAAACCCTCCTGACTCTTTTCTTACACCTACTCTGAGTGTCTTTATCAAAAAGTTTGGTTTAGGGTAAATTATCTGATGTAGAAGAGGTGGTGCTGCTTGTTTTTCTGGGTGACTTTGAGTGAACTCTCAGGTTCTTTTCCTACAGAATGTAATACAGTTAGTAAAGAACAATGTTATTTCCCTGGCTAGTATTGCTCAGTGGATTGAGCACCAGCCTGCAAACCAAGGGGTCACCAGTTTGATTCCCAGTCTAGGGCACACACCTGGGTTGCAGGCCAGGTCCCCAGTAGGGGGTGCAAGAGAGGCAACCACACATTGATGTTTCTCTCCCTCTCTTTCTCTCTCGCTTCCTCTCTATAAATAAATAAATAAATTTTTTTAAAGAAAGAAAGAACTATGTTATCTGTCTTGCCCATAATCAGTACTAAAAAAATGTCTTCGTTTGATTTCTTGATGGATAGGCAGAGCTTAGATTCATAGTACTGAGTAAAGCAGATCTTATTTGTCAAGTTAAATATCTAACTCAGGCCCTGGCTGGTGTAGCTCAGTGGATTGAGCGTGGGCCTGGGAACCACACCATCGAGGTTCAATTCCCAGTCAGGGCACATGCCTGGGTTGCAGGCCAGTTCCCAGCAGGGAACTCACGAGAGGCAACCATACATTGATATTTCTCTCCTTCTCGCCTTCCCTTCCCTTCTAAAGATAAATAAATAAAATCTTAATAAATAAATATCTAACTCAGGATTGTTTCTATTTTAATTATGACATAAAGCAATTTGACTTTGTTCTTCATGAGACTAAAACATGCAAAATCCTACACATTAATAATGTTTAAAATGTAAAGGATGCCACATCACGTCCTGAATTATAAAGATGTATACAAAATAATCCCTCGCTGTCCCCCAGCATTAATAAACATACTCTCAAAATCAAAAATATTAAAATTAAAAAGAAAAAGAAAGAATTCCTGATATCAAGGGTCTTACAGACTAGTAATGACTTACTATAACTTCTGACACATTTTAAAAGATTCCATTCCAAAGACATTTATGAGTATTCACCATGTACAAGGCATGGTAAATCATTATTATTATTATTATTGCAGTGTTCTAAATGATGACTCTAAAAAATTTCAGATTATCAGTGAACTTTTTGTCCTCATTTTTAAAAAGTCAGGAAGTTCTACATGAGCTGTTAAAAGACAACTACTTTCAATTGTACATGATTTTCTTCGTACGTACTGCCACACTCTAAATAGCCTTCTGGCGTTGCTGGGTCACGTTCTTTAAACTGTAGGCATTCTCTCTTGCCTTTTCTCACACTGCCACAACCAAACACATAACGTGCACCACCCGTTCCCATTCCTCATCCTCACCGTAGAGTGATTCAATAAATATGTAGTGTTTATATTATAATGAGTACATGTGCTTTCAGAACAGGCGACATACTCAACTATGATCATTTTTCATCATTTCCTGCAAAAAAGTTTTGCTCTCCTTGGAGATGATCATTGTTGCCTGTGCGTTTAGTTAATTTTCTAATTCCTAATTCAATCAAACTCTCTTTCAGTTTAAATTTATTAACCTATTCCATCAATTTCACCTTCCTAAATAGGATCTGACTTGACAAACATATTGGAGATTCCTTTTTCTTGTCTCCTAGGATAGATCTCCTGTTTGGATGGAATACAACCTTCAGTAACTTCATGGGAAAGGATGCACGGGAAGGGGATTTTTTGAGAGCTTGCATGTCTGAAAATGTCTTTTTTACCTCCATTTGCTTACCGAGTATAAAATTCTAGGTTGGAAATCATTTTCCTTCAGAATTCTGCCATTTCACCATTGCTTTCTACCTTCCAGTATTGCCACTGAGGAGTCAAAAAAAACCCATTCTGATTCTTGATCCCTCGCATGAGGCTTCTTTTTTTCTCTTTGGGCATTTGTAGGGTCTTCTCTTTGTCTCCAGTGTCTGACATTGCACAGCAATGTGTCTGGGCGTGGCTGTTTCTTCATTCTTAGTGATACGTGCCCGTGGAGATTTTCCAATCTGAAAACTCACAAGCTTCAGATCTGAGCAATTTTCATAAATTATCTTGTTGGTGCTTTCCCAACTGTTTTCTTTGCTCTCTCTGTCTGGAATTCCCGTTATTCAGATGCAGCTGTTCTCTGGATCATCTTCTTCCTCTTCTCTTATTTTCTGCACTCAGTCTTTTTGCTCTACTCTCTGGAAGATTTCCTCTGCTGAGTTTTCCAGCTCTTTTGTTGAGTTTTCATTTATGCTACCATAATTTTAATTCCAAAGAATATTTTTGCTATCTGAATATTGTTCTTATATTGCATCTTGCTTCATGAATATAGTATCTTCTCTTGTTTTTAAGGTTTTTCTCTTTGCCTAGTTGCTATTTCCTCAATTTCTCTTTCTTGCATTTATTCATTTTTGTTTTTATCTTTTTTTCCCATAGGATTTCTCCAATTTTCTTTCATCATTTATTTGTTTCGGTTTTTAATAGGAATCTTCAACTTTCTGACACTCAGTTGTTGGGTTGCTCGTATTTAACAGTAAGACACTAAAAGCCGATTGAAAGACCTGAGCACAAGTCACCGCTGAGATTTAACATGAAGTGATATGGCTGGGTCGTTTCTGGAAGAATCCCTGAGTTGCTATACTTGGCTTTCTTTGTGGACTGGTCTGATCTCCAGAGAAAAATCTTTCAGTCTCCTGCCCTAGAATTGCCTAGGCCTCACTGCCAGTGTCTTGGCGTCAACTGAAAACTGCAACTGGAAACAACCTAGGTGACAGGAATTTTCCATACAACATTGTTCCAGCCAGAATAACTGTGAGTCGATAGTGTGACACCCCTTGGATCCACAGGTTGTGTCTTGCGTCCATCCTCTCACCCAGCAGCGGTTAGTGCTGATCTTAGTCGGTGACTCGGCCACTAAGAGCTCTGTGACATGGCCAGCTCTGGGACCACGCTGTACTGAGGTGTCAGGCTGGATCGTGGTCCTACAGGATGAGGTAAATGCTCTAGAAACCTTTGACTAATATAACGTATGCTTTCTCCTCTCCGGGAACCGAGAAAATGGAAATGCAGGTTATGCCTCCCACAATGTAACGAAAGGGCCGTTGCACAAAGTGTTTATTTCCTGTCCCCAAGACTTTGGGCTCTGTTAGTTTAGCAGTTTCAATCATTGAGGTAAGAAGACATCTACCAGGGAGATAAGAAG
The DNA here is from genome assembly GCF_014824575.4 of Sturnira hondurensis. NCBI lineage: Eukaryota > Metazoa > Chordata > Mammalia > Chiroptera > Phyllostomidae > Sturnira > Sturnira hondurensis. Next base: position 5,879,514 of record NW_028094846.1, on the reverse strand, counting down.
GTTGTGCAGTAAACAAGGAGAAATGTCTTTCCGTCGGAAAATAAAGGGTGACAGTTTAGGGGAGAAGACAGGACCGCAGACAGCAGTTTGCAAGTCTCTGGGTATCACATGTGAAGGTGGAAGAGTAGACTAACGCTCAGAAAGAGAGCGCAGACGGAGCAGCCAGCCAAAGACTGCGCCCTGGGAAATCCCGCAGTCAGAGTCCAGAAGGAATGAGAACAGGCTGATGCAATCATAGTGAAAGTCAGTGAGGCCTTTCTAGTGTTAAAAGGTATTTGGCTAGTAGCCCCTGACTCGGCCTCTCCCAAAGGCTGCCTAAAACACAGAAAAAGACACAGAAAAATGGCAAAATGCATTCCAGTGCACAGCATAAAGAATGGCAGGCTGCTTATAGCCAAAGGAATTGCCTCAATTTATGAGGCTGATGGAGTTGGATCCAGGGAACAAGGGTGGTCTACGCATACCCTGCTTCATGATCCAGAGCAGACCCTCAGCTCTGAAAGGTAGAACATCTGAGCACCCCTCCCCCACTTCATGGACCCCAGCTTGCTGGCTCAGAAAGCCGGGGTGCAGAGCGAGCGGCAGACCGAGCAACTGGTCCTCTGTTACCTCCAAAACCCGCAATCCCACTTTTTGGTTGTAGGAGCCTGGAGGGTATCATCTTTCTGTGTGTATCGGAAGACTGTGACCTCCAAAATTCTGTGGGGAAGGATGCAATGGGGAGGGAGGCACAGGTATGTGGACGGGCAGCTCTGTCCCTGCAACAGTCTGCAGGCAGAGTGCTGGGCACAGCGCTTGCTGAGCGAGAGCGGATCATGAGATCCATTGGTTTGGTTTCTCGGAGAACCAGTCAGTTCCTCCTGCCCGAGCACTGACATCAGGACCACCACGTCATTGCAGTATAGCAGAGTGTCATAAGGAAAAACACTGGGGATTACTCTGGACGTGAGCACACCAATCTGACCTCTAGTTGGAGATCTGAGAGGGCAGCAGAGATCTGTATTTCCTGCCTGGGCATATGATGGGTGTATTAAATGTATATGGAAAAATAAAGAAGGGAGAAGACTGTCCAGACTGATCAGAGAAGTCTTCATAATTCCCTTCCAATCCAGTGCTATGAAAAGCTATCGCACACTCATGTGCTTTATGTCCTCAGGTTAACGTTCCTGGCTCTGTCTCCAGAACCTCCCAGCCAGGGCCAATCTCGTCCGACAATCTTCAAAAAAGATCCAGTTCTTGAGTCTCCCTGCCTCACAGATTTCATGTTTCGGATTACCGTGTTCTTCTCCAGGCTGTTCGGCCAGGCTCCTAGACTTGGGCTCCCCTCCCACCCACAGATGGTGGCCAGCCGACACACAACTTGCCCTAAATCCTTGGAACCTGGTCCATGTCAGACACCCAAGCCTTCTTCTTGCCCAAGAGAGATACAAAAAATGATATAGACAAAGGAAAAGGAGCATAATTCAGATGACTCCGAAAACAGACTTCTCTCAAAGAAATTTTCATATAGAAAATTGTGGAGGACTTATGGCCTGTACAAAACAGAATCAGAAGGATGAAAGAAAAAGAGATGAGATAAAACACAAACTGGAAATTATAAGTATGCCAGAGAGGTAATCCAGAAGGCTTTGAACAGAAGAAACAGTAAATGAAAGACAAATTGAATAAAAAATGTCTGAATGTAAAAGAAGACTTGAAATTAGAGAAAGATACAACACAAAATTAATGGGAAAAGACCCACAGTGGGACGTATCCTGGGGAAAAAATAGGGTAACAGGGGTTTTATGAGCATTCAGGCAGACTAGAACAGAGTACTTATAAATGACCAAAAACACATAGTCCTTGTGTAAAGCTTAACTGTCACCGAGTTTGTAACAAAGTTTAGAGGGATAAAGTTTGAAATTCAGCCCTGGCTGGCGTAGCTCAGTTGATTGAGCAGGGGCCTGCAAAACAAAGGATCACAGTTCGATTCCCAATCAGAGTATATGCCTGGGTTGTGGGCCAGTTCCGAGCAGGGGACACATGAGAAGCAACCATACATTGATATTTCTCTCCTTCTCTCCTTCCCTTCCCCTCTAAAGACAAATAAATAAAATCTTTTTTAAAAAGTTTGAAATCCAAGCTATTGTTCAAATGTGAATCAATGTGTTTATGTGTGATGGGAAAAGAAAACCAGAAGAGGCTTCAGAATAAAAATACCATTTGTGTTCTCTTTTTTAAAGAAATCATGAGTATATGTTCAACTAAGAAAGAAATCAAAACAAAATCATTCATTCATTCATTCATTCATTCAGTTATCAGGTATTTATCAAGTCACCGCTACATGTGCTAAACATTGGAAATGCAACAGGGAACAAGATTATTGCCCTGGAGTTAGTGGGAAATAAAGAAAATTAAATAACTATAATCAAGTGTGTGCCATGAAACATATAATAGGGGCAACTGGCCTATTTTAGGGTCCAAGAGATAGACCAGAAGACACATTTTAGTCCTGACCTAAGACATTACTAGGAATTAGGCAAACAGAAAGTGGAGAGAGAGTGTTTTAGTCAAAGTGAAGAGCTCCTATCGGCCTCAGGAGCAAACGAGACCATTTGAAAAATAGAAATATGTTCACTGGAGTTTAGAGATCGGGCTAGAAAGGTGGTCGGGAGTGTAATCATGGCTGTAGCCATATTAAGAGGGCTAGTTCTTATCCTAAAGGTAAGTCAAGGGGTATTACAGAAGAGGTCAACAGGAAAGAGGTGACCAGGTTTGAGTTCCAGAAAACAAATGTTTTTCTACGTAGATAATGGATTGGCCTGTTACATAGATAAGCAGGTGGATTCAAAAGGTATTTACCAAAACAAACAAACAAAAAGATATTTAGGAGTACCGACAGTTCATTTTTAGAAACAGGAGGAAAAATGGTAGGTATGGAAGCAGATATGGGGTAGGTAGATGTGCCAATGCCAGGGAAATGTAACAAAAATTTAAAATTAAGCAGAAGAGTTAAAAGACAAAGTTGAAGAAATCTCCCAGAGAGTGCAAAAAAAAAGAAAGGAAAATGAGAGATTAAAAAAATAAAATAAAATTCAAGCCGACTTGAGGTCCAACACCCCAATTTAGAAAGAAATGAAAAAGAAAAAACATATAGGAAATTACTGAAGCATTTATCCAACAACGTCTCCTAGAGCTAAAGGACAGGTTCTAGGACCCAACTGCACCCATAGCACAACAAACGAAAAGGGCCCACGTTGAGGCACATCCCTGTGGGATTTCAGAGCTGGGGTTACGACAAGATTGGGAGAGCCCTTAGAAAGACAGAAAATGGCCCGTGCAAAGGGTTAATGACCAGGATATCTTCAGAGCTTGCCACAGCAATAATGAAAGCTAGAAAACAATAACACAAGACCAATATGAGGCGGGAAATTACTTCCGTGTATTCTTTCCCAGGAAGCTGCTGGAGAATGTGTCGCCAAAAAGAAGGAAGCAACCAGACGGCACTCTCACACTGGGTGGCTGAAGAGAGAGCCTCTTAAAGGGACTACTCAGACAGTGGGGCACTCTGGGCCTAGTAACACCCCCAGGCCTGCGGGGGCAAGTGGAGAGAGCGATTCAAGGCCAGGTGACAATGTCCACAGGCCAGGAGCTGTGGCTTCAGGTAGAGGGGAGGAGTCGGCGGGATAAATGCCCCACCCTCGCTTGCCTCCCTCCTCCAGATCTCATGCTGTGCCCCCCACTGTGTGAAGCCAACCAAAGGCCACGTCAGCCTCTTGGGAAGGCACGCAGCAGAGTGGTACAGGGAGAGGGGGAGTCGAGGGGGCAAGTGGGGTGACTGGAATATGTACATCCGAATATGTACATCTGGCAGAGAGGGAGATACAGGATGCAGGAAATCCTGCAGGTTCAGGAAAACACCAAGGCAGAGGGATTTCCCACCTTGAAGGTAAGCAGTCCTAGACAACTGCTCTCTGGCAGAGTCCAGATCGGAAGCAGACCGTGGAGAGTTGGGGCGGGGGCGAATATGTCAAAATAGAAATGCAGGAAGGAAAGAAAGGAGGTTGCAAGGGAGGGAGGGCCGGAGGAAAGAAGGAAGGAAAGCAGTGGATTACCTGATACATTTCATGTCCTGAAAGAATATTTACATTCTTCCTAAGAGCTGGGAGAGTAATTTATCACAGTCATGTAGCAAACAAAGCAAAGGAGTCAGGCAACTATTTATTAAGGAAAAATACAAAGTAGCACCAGGAAGGAAAAAATACTTAGCTCGACTGTGGGTGGTTTGCATATACAAGGTATGATAACAAATTTTGTGTATTCATCTAGCAATGGAATGGAGATGTGGGAATGGACAAGGAAAGTGCAAGTACACCCGTGCCTATGAATATGTGGGTGGTAAACAGTAGCAAATAGGTAATGATTAACACTGACATATTAGGAAATAACAGTATAGCATGTTTTTAGAAATATGAGTCTAAATACCAGAGCAGCGAGTCAAAAGATGAAAAAGAGGCGGTAGCTGCTGGGGAATGAAGGGAGGGGGCGTTCTTGGGGGAGACACGGGGCCCGCCCGAGACTGCATTTTTCATTATAATACTCTGGGGTTTTCCACCTACGTGCAGTTATGTGATAAAATTTGAATTGAGTGAAAACCCCAACAAACTGTTGATTTTTCTTTTGTTAAGATAAAGCAAAATGAAAACATGGGCAATTCTTTTATACTGGTATGGGGCAATACACAGAACCTTGTTGATTGCTATCTTCTTCCAGTTCTGCGACTTCCAAGCGTTTTGTTCCCTGAGCTCCAGTTCCCTCAATCTGATTAAATGAGGATTCTTTACCGCCTTCAAAGAAGAAGGAAGAACTAATAAAAAATGATTGCTAAGTATAAAGAGGCCTGAAAAGGTGAGAATCTAGGGCAAGTCTTTTGGATGAAATTTGTTCCTATCTCATGAAAACATGAGAAATGAAAAAGAATTCTAAAATGTGGGGATTTTCTTCAGAAATTTTTTTCCTCGAGATAATTTTTTGATTCAACAAATACATTCTGCAAATGCTATCAAGTAGAGCAACAACCAGAGTGGTCCTCCAATACATCCTCGTAGCCAGTGAATTCAGTATTCAAGACAAAGCCTGTCTAAACTAAAATATGACAAAATTAGTAGAATAATAAAAGCTAACAACAAGCAGTTGCTAAGTGACAAGGCTCATGCTGAGCCCTTTAATTTGAATTCTCGCAGTGATCCTATGAGTTAGGTGGACTATTTCCCGGTTCTGCATATGGGAAAACGTGTTAAGGGATAAGTCATTTGTTCAAGGAAGGGGCAGTCTGGATTGAAACTCAGATACGTCTCGCTCAAAAGCTCAAACCCTTGTCAACTTCCAGTGTATTTTGAGCAAAACGAAAAATGACAAGGTTGTGGGGGTGGGAGCGGGGAAAGATCAGAAGTCACTCTGGCTGCCCAGTTACATGGCAGGGGTATAGGCGTGGCAGAGAGAATGACTGAGGACCGACTGGAACTATGAATAAGTGGTGCTCCCTCAGGAGAGAATGCCAGAATAACGCTCCCGTGAACACGACCAGAACCAAGCAGCGTGCGCGGAGGATAATTCCCCACACAGGTGTTGAGTGGCCTCTGAGCTGGGTGGGTAGTGGGAGTGTAAAGGTTTACATGTATGCAATGTAATGTACCGTGTGGGGCAAATGCAGGTGTACAGTTGTTCAGATGGAAAATAATACAATAATGAATAAGTAATAAGACAAAAGTAAACTCTGTTTTACGTACTCACAACTGGAAACCTACCTTTGCCCACCCCTGCACTTAGCAATGAAGAATGTGTTAGAGAATCACTACCAAATCCAAGGCCATTTGCTATCCTGAGCACATTCAGTGATCAGCTTCTTGGAAGAAATGAATTGCTATACTGCGACATTTTCAATAGAGGGCACCAGTGGTCAAGATAGTTTTGAACTTCAAGTTATCCAAATAGCTAATCGCAGCTTTCAGAACTGTATAGTCATGATTTTATTTTATTCTCTTTACGTGTGCTCTCTTTTTATTGAGATACAATTGATATTGTATTCATTTTTGGTGTACTGCATAATGCTTTGATAAATGTATATATTACAAAATGATTACCACAATACAGTTGTGCAAATTACCACAAGTTAGTTGACATCCATCATCTTCCACAGTTAGACATTTTTTTCTTGTAATAAGAACTATTTAAAATTTTTTATTTATTGAATTCATTAGGATGATATTGATTAATAAAATTATATAGGTTTCAGGTGTATGAATCTGTAATACATCATCTGTACATTGAATTGTGTGTTCAGTATAGTCGTGACTTAAAAACCCTACCAAGTGTTCCAAAGCCATGAACAACAACAACAAAAAAAGAGAGGTTTGATATATAAATATTGGCAAGATCACTAAGGTCAATATTCCAGATGCTTACACGATAGAAGATTTTGTGTATCTCTGTGATTCCATTCATAAAATAATTACCAGAACTTACTTGCAAGTCTCTCGCAGGGCCACCAGGAAATGCCGGTTTGGCACCTAGCACTTATGAGAGAGAAATGGCTTAAGGCAGTAGAATAAACCTTGAGCCAAAAACCAAAAGGCTCAAATTCAACAGCGCCTACCCCTCTCTCCCTACCCGCTGCCTTTTGTTAAGTATGTGGCTTGGGGGGAAATTACTCCATCTCAGTTTCCATACCTCTAAAATGCTGTCATTTCTCCCTTGCTTATATGTGAAAAGGTGTTGCAGGGTGTTATAAATCCATCAGGTACCAATAACATGTAAAAAGGGAAGCTGTTAGAAAGAGAAGCACTGTTGACGGCTGGTTTCCTGCAAAGCTGGGATGGCGTGCGCAGTCCAGAGCCTCCTCTTGGAAGGGCGTAGGGTTACCCTTAACCGAGCACGGCGTCTTAGGAGCTGCCCATCAGCGATGCTTATTTCTCCGTGGCCTGTTATTACCATGAAGGCATGGGAGAATTGCTTTTTGCCACAGTCTTCGAAGACCAAGCTGAGGTGGAGAGGGAACATGTTAAAACATCTAAGAAAATGTGAGGGTAAAATCTGCCTTCCGGTGATTGAGGGGCTGATAGAGATCCCTGGGGGACAGGCTTGCGAGCTCCAAGTCGGTGCACAGTCGGAGAACGAGTTAAGCAAGCTCCTGCGCGACCCGAAGACCAGGGCCACCGCCAGCAGGGGAGCTGTGGTGGGGCTTCCTGGGAAAGAACCTGGACAAAAGCAGAGACGGAACACAGGCCGTCTGGAACTCCAGCTCCCACCACTGGGAATGAGAAAAGCAGGCCCGGAGGGAAGACGCATTTGAAAAGCCTGCTGACGGATCAGGGTAAAAGGCTTAGCATCTTCACGCAAGGAAATCAAGTAGTAGCTCCCCAAATCAGCTCCTTAAGAATCTCAGTTTTCTCCATTTGAGAGACGGTGCTTTCCTTCATCCTTGTGTGAACAAATGAATCTGGCTGTGCGTTATTTTTTTAAAGATTTTATTCATCTTTAGAGGGGAAAGGAAGGAGAAAAGGAGAGAAATATCAATGTACGGTTGCCTCTCATGCGTCCTGGGAATGCATGAGGCCAGTACTGGGAACTGGCCTGCAACCCAGGTATGCACCCTGACTGGGAATCGAACTGTGATCCTTTGCTTCACAGGCCTGTACTCAATCCACTGAGCTTACACCAGCCAGGGCTGGTTGTGCATTATTTAAAAAAGGAAAGAGAAGTTTCTGAAATTTAACAGAATGACTTCTTTTAATGCTTTCAGAGAAGTCGAAGCTCTTATGGAGCACTTGAATCAATCCACCAAATATTAAACATCCAAGTGTATGGAAGTAAAATTTGAGTGCTGTCCCCCCTCCTAAAAGTGCTAACCAGTGTGGAAATCAAAAACTCCCTGAATAAAACAGTTGGAAAATAACTTATTGCTTATCCTAATACCAAATACTAAGGGTAGGAAATAAGTTGTCCAGAAGAACAGAGGTAAAAAACAAACAAACAACAACAACAAAAAATTTGGACTAAGGAGGTATCTTTATGGTTCTAAAACTGGAGACTCATTCTGGGGGACTGAGGATGCATAACGTTTAGGTGAACCAACAAATTCAGATGGAGAAAGGGTCTGAGCCAGATCCCTGTGGCACGGACCCATGCGACTTCGCTGGCTGGTGGCCCGCACCAAGTCAATCACATTCTCTCTCTCAGAAATTCTGACCTGGGATTCGAAACAGGCAGGTTAGTCTCTAAGCAGGGCTGGAGCTGGGACACGTAAAATCAGAGCGGCAGCCGGGCAGAGAAATGGGAGGAGCTGATGTGCAGAGAGAAGAAGCGAGAGAGAAGCCCTGATCTCCTGGCTCCACAGCCTGCGACATCCTTCCGGCGCCTCTCACGGCACTGTTGTCCTGGACTTCTGTGACAAAGCTCCGTATCCTTATCATAATTACCCTCTGTGCCTAAATCGCCTCAGGTTGGTTGCTATGACTTAGAGCCAATATACCTTATTGGAGGCCAGCACCATTGTGAAAATAGGAAGGAATGTGATGAAGAGACAGGCTTGACCTCAGCAGATCATTCTCTATACAGTTTCCTTTTCCTTGGGAAAGGAAAAACATAAGGCGAGGCTCCTTCCTTAACAAGCATACGGTTAGTGGGGCAAGAGAAACAGCATGCCAGAAGAGCAATTATCCCTCCCCATGCTGATATCAAGGATGCTTCAGGCGAAGGCTGTAAGTGAGCCCTGGGTGGTGTGGCTCAGTGGGCTGGGCATCCTCCCGCAAACCCTGAGGTCAGAACACACGCCTGGGTTACAGGCCAGGTCCCCGGTTAGGGCTGTGCAAGAGGCAACCAGTGGATGTTTCTCTCATATATTGATGTTTCTCTCCCTCTCTTTCTCCCTTCCTTCCCCTCTCTCAAAAAATAAATAAATAGAATCTTTAAAACCCATTCAAAAAAGAATATAAGCAATATTGTCATACCAAAAAAGGAGTCACAAGTCAGTCACTCATACCCACAGGAGAAGGTCTTAATTTCTGGAGATCAGTCTGGCAATATTCTTAAAATGAATATACTCTTTTTGACAAATGGGAGCTATCAAGTCCTTACTATGTGTCAGGGACTATCCTAGGTACTGGAGATATAGTACCAAGCAAGAAAGGCAAATTTTCTGCCCTTGGGGAACTCACTCTGAGGGCAGGAGAAGGAGAAGTATAAATAATAAATCAATGACAACACAGCACATAATTTCTAGGAATTTAACACAGTAAATAATCAGACAGATGTACATAGATGTAAACCTGAGGATACTGACACATTGTGTGACTTACAATATTGAAAAACTGGGAGCAACCTAAATGTCCAATAATAAGGGATTGATTACATAAATTATAGTATATCCAAATAACGGGGTACTATATTTTAAAAGTATTTTATTTTTTAAATATTTTATTTATTTATTTTTAGAGAGAGGGGAAGGGAAGGGGGGAGAGAAAGATCAATGTATGCTTGACTCTCATGTGTCCCCTACTGGGGACCTGGCCTGCAACCCAGGCATGTGCCCTGACTGGGAATCAAACCGGCAACCCTTTGCTTCACAGGCCTATGCTCAATCCACTGAGCTACACCAGCCAGGGCTTAAAAAGTATTTTAAAATAGCGATAGCTAATGATCATTTTGCTTACCATGTGCAAGATACGGTATTGTTCTAGTGTTTTATGTGTGGTCATTTATTTACTAAATACAGAAATCTGAAGCAGGTATTTCATCATCATCTTTGTTTTACTGATAAGGAAATTATGGCATAGAGGAGTTAAGTAACTTACCTGAAGTCATGTAGCTAAGAAGTGGGAGAGGTGGGATTTGAACCCAGAGAAGAGTTTCCCTCTAGACACATGATGCTCTTAATGGACACCATTTCTGGAGACAAATTCCAACACAGGAAAATACTCATACTAGAATTTTTTAGCTAAAACGTGCAAGATATTGATCTAATTTGATACACAATTTTAAAATTAAATTAGGTATATATTTGTGCCCTAACAAAGGGTTTGAAGGAGATATTCCAAAACATTAATATATTATTGTTACTGAACAGCAGGATGAGAGATTTTTATTTCCTTCTATATCTGTTTTATGTTTCCAAAACTGTTTTGCACTGAACCTGAATTACTTGGTAAAAGGGACAACATTTGTGTTGAGGCCTAAAGAATGAAGAGAAATTAAAAATTGATGGAAAGGTAAATGGGAAAAGATACTCATTTGCTACCATAATCCCTATAGTGAATCAAAAACCAGGAAGAAGTCTAGTTTCCAGAAGTTGCTTCCTCCAAGATGATTTTTAAGAAGAATGTCAATGATGGCCATTTAGGGCATTTTATTTGTCATTTTTACAAGGTGAAATTGAAACCAAGAGAAGAAAGGTTGCATGATCACAAAAGTTCATGACAGAGCCAACAAGAGCTAAGAAAACAATTACGTATCATTCAAGGCAGGTGTGCTTAAAGTGCTGCGAGAGGCATTTACTGTATTTTAAGCCATTACAAAAGTGGGAAGAATAATTGCCTGCAGATGGGTCAGTTGACCTTAGTTGAGAAGAATGGTAGAAATTCCATAGGCAGAGATGGGAGGCAAAGGGTGTGTGTTAAGCACTCCATCAGGTGTGAACACGGAAAACCACGGCATCTGTTAAAGCTGATGCTACTGCACAGAGGACTATGAATCCCGGGCTCCCTGCTGGGAATATATACCCTCAGTTTCTTCCCCCTATTCAGCTCCAAGAGCTGAAAACTAGGCTAACAACCCCCCCTACAGGAGATTTCAAAGCCTTTCAGATGTCTTTCCAGGACCACCTGAGCTGTCCAAGAGGAAAGACCTAAGGGTAGCAGCACTGGGGGTTCCCTACCATGGTGAGCCAAAGCAACTCACTCTACAGCAGTTTTCACAATCGACAAGCATTACTCATGGGGTCAGAGTTCACAATCAACTTTTTTAGTCGTTCAAAACAGATGAGCAAAGATCACAGTTATCTGAGGAAAGCCTCTAAGAAATATGTAAAAGTAACCTGGAGGAAACAAAGACTATGTGGCCTGGCCTGGTGGCTCAGTTGGTTGGAGCACCATCCCAAACACCAAAAGGTTGCAGGTTCGATTCTCAGTCAAGACACATACCTAAGGCTGCAGGTTCAATCCCCAGTTGGGGCACAGTCTTAGGTTGCAGGTTCAATCCCCCCATTGGAATGTATATGGGAGGCAAGTGATCAATGTTTCTCAGTCACGTTGATTTTTGTCTCTATTTCTCTCTTTCTCCCCCCTTCTTTCTTTAAAATCAGTTAAAACATATCCTCTGGCAAGGATTTTTTTTAAAGACTATGTAGAGAGAAGAATACTCTAAAAAGAAAATCCTCATTAATATTCACAAAGCAAGTACATATGCCATATAAAAAACATTCATGATACCAACAAGCAAATAAAACAAAACCCACAATATCAGTTCTTGTAAATTAACACTTTGAGAATCTAAATGAAGATTTTAATATCTGGCAGATGATGCCGTGGAAACTTAAGTAAAGCAAAGTGCAAAAAGCGGAGATAGGGAAGGGGGCGAGGGAGAAGGAATTAAAGGGCTAATCAGGGTGGGCCAGCATCCAAATCAGTGGAGTACCAGAAAGCAAGAACAGAAAACACGAAAGGGAGAAACTAATCAATGAATATATTCAAATTGAATTGAAAGATGTGAGGATCCAGATTGAAAAGACTTAGGTAGTATGCAGTGCGATGGATAAAAATAGACCCATAGGAAGACACATCACAAAAGTCCAGAAACCTGGACAACGAAAACTTGTAGCTTCCAGAGGCAAAATCAGGACATAAAATATGGACCATGAATTAGGATAATTTTGGACTTTGGGGGTAGGCAGAATTCTAACTGCAAGATTCCCTGTTCCTTGTGTACAAGCGTGCGATGGATATGATGGATTTCACTTCATTCCTACTAAAACTGCCCATTTTACCTTCAAACCTTATACAAAACTATTTTTTTTTCTTTAGAGATATGTATATCTGCCCTGGCCAGGTAGCCCACTTGGTTAGGGCGTCATCCCAATACGCCAAGGTTGTGGGTTTGATCCCTGGTCAGGGCACATACAAGAATCAACAATGAATGACTAGGTAAGTGGGAGAACAAATCAATCTCTCTCTCTCTCCCCCACTCCCACTTTCTCTCTCTCTCTCTCAAATCAATTTTAAAAAGCCAGAGCCATGTACATCCTTGATGAAAACAAACAATAAAAAAAGGAGGCAGTGAAAGAGTTCTCTACAAATTAGATATAAATGACTTTTGGAGAGGACAACTCCTGACTACCATCTGACCACAAGAAAGCTGTCTTCGTGTTAGTATCTATTTTTAAAAGCAAAGACGTTTTACTGTACGTTTTTGAGCAGAGGAGACATGTTGTCATGGCAAGCGGAGATGGAAAGAAGTGGATTGAAAATATCTTAGGAAACACACTCAGTAGAACTCGGTGACCAATTGCCAGGTAGATGGGGGCGGTGATGACATGGAAGCCAGAAGGAGAGAGGGAAGAGTCAAGGACGGTTCCCTGGCTTCTGCCTCAGAGTGTCTGGGTGGATGATGGTACCATTTTCTGAACGAAAAAATAAAAGGCATAGAAGAGGAGTAGAATTGGACAGACAGCAAAGAATTTTGATTTGAGACATGATCGAATAAAGCACCTGTGGGACACCCAGGCAGAGAAGGCAATTGGCACCCAGGTGTATAGAACAAGGGTTCCCCCAAGAGAAATTTGGACCAGAAGAAGAGAACTGGGAATGTAACAACACAAATAAGCTGATTAGGGGCTGGGGGGCGGGAGATTGCTTTCCTGGGAACGGACCTGCTGCTGAACCCACGCAGGGAGGTGAGGCTTCCAATGGCTGTGGGGAGAATGAGGATTTTAAGTTAGAGAAGCTGAAAAGTGCTCAATTACTCTGAGGGTACATGAAGGGTTAGGAGTGACTGAGAGACCCTGTAGCTGGTAGCATTTGGGAAAGGCTTCAAAAATGTTCAATTAGGAATCGAAAGTTATCTGTTGCATGGTATGCCTTGTAACTTCATGTTTTCCTTCTCATGACATCTTCAGTAAAAACTAGCTTTTCTTCTCAGTATTTTGTAAAGTGGATTTGTTTTTTTGGGGGGTGTGACAGGAAATGAACTGTGTCTCAAGGTTTGTATAGGACGAGACCATCGTGACATGTCTATAGTCAGAGCATTTGCAGATGTCCCAGTGAAAAGTAAAGCCAAGCAGTACCCAGAGGTCACTGTGGTTACACAGGAAGGTCTCTGATCATCTCAATTCTCTTTTTTTTAAAAAAAAAACCATTTTGTTGTTTTTCCTCTGTTCCTCCACTTCTGCTTTTTTTCTTTTATATTTTAAATAGTGAGATATAATTCACATATAAGATTACAGTCATGTACTGCTTAGTGGTGGGGATATGTTCTGAGCCAGCGGACTTTTCCTATAAACTTGTAAGACTAAAGTTTTTTTCAATGTTATTATATTGACTCGAAGTGACAGAAGGTGGTGGCAGTAAAAAATAGAAAGCAAAGTGTGGATCTGTCAGACCTACTTCAGAATATCTTAGAGGCAAATACATCAGGAGCTGGGAACATTGGGCTCTGGAAAGGGAAGGAGAAGCCTGGAGAACAGAGGAAGAAGGAAGATTTACCTTTCGTGGGATACCCTAAAACACCTTTCGACTTTTATAGCTCCGAGAGTTCACGGGTGATGGGACCCTTGTTCACCCTAAGGCAGGAAGCAAATGAGACTGACCTCCAGGGTGTCCTGAAGATTCTCTGCAATGATGACGACACCATCTCCCCAGCCTTCACCGTGACATAGAGAAACCAGTGCCTTTGCTCTTGATTACCATCCACGGGACTCAGAGCCCAGCGGTTGGGATCCAGACCCCAATGTTCGCTCCCTGTGACTCAGCCCCCGCTTGTCTTCACAACACATCTCATGCTGCCCGACCCCTTAAGTCAGCACCTAACCAAAACTGGGTCCCTCCCTCTTTTAAAGTCTCGTGTTGGTTGACTCATGTTCTTCAGTTTCCCAGTAAGAGGGAGAAAGAGACTTTTTAGGCTGTGACAGTCCCCTCTCTCTCCCTCTGCCTTCTATTGCCCACAGACTTCAAGCTTGAGAGAACAAAATTAAAGTTTAAAACACTTGTTTCAGCAAAGGAGAAAAAGGTGGGACAATTGTAACTGGACAACAATAACTTTTTTCAAGAAGAAGCAGAAAAAAGGACTTCCGCCAAGATGGAGGCATAGGTGGAAACACTGTGCCTTCTCCCACAACCAAGTTTGAATACAACAAGGGTTTGGAGAACAAAGACACAGCCAAAAAACAGAAAATTGAATTATACGGAAGTCCCACAACAACGAACCGTTCAACCAGGACGGTAAGAGGGGCGGAGCCAGCAGCGAGCAGGGTCGGGCAGGACAGATCCCCCAACCCAGGCGCGCAGGCAGCCTGGACCCAGTCAGGGTGTGGGGCAGACTGACCGAGGTCGCACATTCTCGCACAGTGAGACAGACCACGCAGGCCCCAGGGGGCAAGGGCTGACGGCGGTGGCACACTTGTGTGCAGTGGGACGAAACGCGTGGGCCCGGTGACGGTGGCAGCTGCTGCACCTGTGGGGGCCGCGGCAGGAGACGGCAGATGGGACGCCATTGCTCCTCTCTGACCCCACCCCCACATACAGCATCACAACCCAGCGACTGAGTTGCCCTGCTCTGGTGAAGACCTAGGGCTCTGATCCTGCTACGTACCAGGCACGAACAGCCCAAAAGATGGCGCAAGAAGAACTCAAAGTCCCAGAGCCGATAACTCTCAGCGACCCAGAAATTGCCAGTCTTTCAGAAGCACAGTTCAGGACACTGTTTATCGGGATGCTCACAGAACTGGTTGATTATAGTCACAAATTAGAGGAACATATGAAGGCTAAACTAATTGAAATGAAGGGAGATGTCCAGGAAACCAACAGCGATGGAAAGGAAACTGGGACTCAAATCAATGGAATGGACCAGAAGGAAGAACAAAACATCCAACCAGAAAGGAATGAAGAAATGAGAATTCAAAAACATGAGGAGAGGCTTAGGAACCTCCAGGACATCTTTAAACATTCCAACATCCGGATTACAGGGGTACCAGAAGGGGGAAAGAAACAGCCACGAGTGGAAAACGTATTTGAACAAATAATAAAGGAGAACTTCCCCAGTCTGGCAAAGGAAATAGACTTCCAGGAAATCCAGGAAGCTCAGAGAGTGCCAAAGAAGTTGGACCCAAGAAGGAACACACCAAGGCACATCATAATTACATTAGCCAAGACCAAAATGAAGGAGAGAATCCTAGAAGCAGCAAGGGATAAGGGGACAGTCACCTACAAAGGAGTACCCATCAGACTGTCAGCGGATTTCTCAAAAGAGACCTTACAGGCAAGAAGGGGCTGGAAAGAAGTATTCCAAGTCATGAAATCCAAAGACCTACAGCCAAGATTGCTTTATCCAGCAAAACTTTCATTTAGAATGGAAGGACAGATAAAGTGCTTCTCAGATAAGGTCAAGTTCAAGGAGTTCATCATCACCAAGCCCTTATTATATGAAATGCTAAAGGGACTTATATAAGAAAAAGAAGATGAAAAATATGAACAGTGAAAGGACAGCAATCTCACAGTTATTAACAACCACACCTAAAACAAAAGCAAACCAAGAGGACAGCTAGATCAGGAGTGGAACCATAGAAATGAAGAACGCATGGAGGGTTAGCAACAGGGGAGTGGGAGGAGGAGAAGGGGGGAGAAGGTACAGAAAATAGCATAGATGGTAGGTAGAAAATAGATAAGGGGGAGGGCAAGAAGAGTGGAGGAAATATAAAATCTAAAGAACTTGAGACACGTGATTATAAACTAAGGGGGGGGAGAATGGTGGGGGAGGGAGTGTGCGGGTGGAGGGGAATGAAGGGGGGAGTAGAACAACTGTAATGGTATAATCAATAAAATATATTAAAAAAAGAAGAAGAAGCAGAAAAAAATCATTGTTTCACTTAGCCGCTTGTCTTGAATGATTTTGATATATCTTTGCTTAGAAAATATTGAATTTCTGACTTTTTAGCAACAACAAAATGCATCAAAAGGTGTTATTAAACATCTCAACCTTTTTCAAGAAGTAAAATTAATTATTAGAAATAAAACAACACACAGAAACCCTCATTGGGGAGTTGGGAAGAGGGGAAGAAGGCTTGAAATGGGAGTACTTTATCTGATATCCTATTTTCCTCAAAATTCTTTAAGCATTAAAAGTATTTTTACTGATGACAACAAAATACAATTTTAGAACTTAAAGTATAGGCAGTACCACATACCAGTGCTATACATATTAAAATAATATACTAATAAAATGGTTTTTCTATATATGTGCCTAAAGGCATTATTTTAATACAAAATCACTATTTTCCTCTTTCTTCATAAAGAAAGAGTGAAAAATTGTGATAATTTTTTACTATTACTTTTTTGTGCTGTGTTAACCAAACTTAAAATACATTTTGAGTGTTTTCTGCCTCCTGAAATTATTATCTCTGAACTTTCCCGAAATTTAACACCATAAACCTACACATGGCCACTTGGGCTTTGTATTAAAACCTAAGTGTGATTTTTAGTTAAGGTAAATATCCTCAAAATGCGCAAAATACAAAAATGACGTGAAATGAAATATCCAGGCCCTGGAGAGTCTGTTCCAGTCATCGGCCCCTCGGAGGCCAATTAACTGCTCTGTGGAGCGACCGACCCGGTGCTTCTCCTCCTTCTAAACGCAGCTGCACTTCCGCCTGCCCATTTTCTTCTCCCCGTGAGGATCTAGGAGAAATGGAAGAACCAGTTCTTCAGCTCTTGAACTTCAAGGGGGCGGTAGGTTATACAGTACAACGGATACCGTGGTCTGCTCCCCACTCTGCTGGGGATGTGGCCTGCTGGCTCCAACTGCCAATCTCTCTGGGAACTGCTGTCACCGGATGAGAGCTCCTTCACCAAAGTCATGTCCCCAGGAGTTCACGCTCCCTTCGTAGGGATGGTCCTCATACGATGACCGGTCGATGTGAAGTTACAAAGGCCTGTCCTCTTGCCTCCAGGTGGGACAGCTCTGAAGGAACTCCCAGCTCCAGGACTTTTTGAGCCTCAGCTGAGGCTTCTGTTGTTGCTGCGTCAAAGATGGACTCTTCTCTCAGTCCTCACTCCCGGGCATGTCCCTGAGAGTAACCCTGGGTCAGCTTTCTGCGCCGTCCCCATCTGAAGTCTGCTCCTGGGGAAAACTGCCTCAACGCTGGGGGTTGATCCCTGCCCCCACCCACTTCGCCCACCAGAAGTGAATCGGTTATCGTGATGCATCTGTACTCCTTTTCCCTCCACTTCCCTCTAATTTCCCAATGTGTTTTGCTCCTGTAACTCCCTGTAGCGGCACGTTGCAGAGCTGTCCTAGGACCCAGGAGCGTCACAGCAACAGGGAAACGAAAGCGGGCTTGTTCCTGGCCTGTTTCATAGCTTCCCAGAGCAACCCAGAAGGTCAAGGTTCTGGACCTTCTCTGTGCATTTCGGGGAGAAGATGGAGTCTGTGAAGTTGAATAAGGCCAGCTGACCTTGATGGACAGAAAACTCACGGCTTGGCTCGGCCTTGTTCTGCCATGATCTGCCCAAGTGAGCTATTAGGCTCAGATGCAAAGCCTACAAGTGGGATTTAAAGACTACGTCTATAAGTCTTGCTATCCCTGTTAATGACAATCATCAAAAATAATCTAAAATTACACTTTGAGAGCTTTTACATTTCTCCCATAGATGCTGGTTGAAGTTGGCAGACCGATCATATGAATTTATCTCCTCTCCTACCTGAGACACCCCCCCCCAATTTTTTTTTTAAAGAAAATGGTAGAAGAAAAAGCAGCAGATAAGAAATTTCAACAAGCTTTTGAAAACCTGAAATCAGATGAAGTAGTAACTGATTCACAGAACAGAAACTGAATGACCCCGGGAAGAAAGTACATCCGGTGGCCTCCAGGGAACCCGCTGCCTCCAGCCCAATCGTCCTGAACCTAATACACAGAACAGGGGGACCCAGAGAACACAGAGGTCACAACATAGGAAGAAGAAGGCTCTTTTTAAGACTTTCAGATGCCTTTCCCTTCTCCCTCTTCTCCCCATCCCCCCACCCCACCCCACCCCCACCTCCCCGGCAACCTTTGCCTTTCTCTCTCCTAAGCTCCTGGGACTCTTCTTTGGCTTCTGTGACTTATTTCCTGAGCCTACACAGCCCAGCTGGCTCACTTCCACTACTACCAAAAACCAAGCAAGCAAACAAACGAAAACCAAACCTCTAAAACTTTCAGAGAGGTCGAGGATTATACGACACCCGTTCAAAACAAAACAAAACAAAATGAAACAAAACAAAACAAAACAGAATGCTCTTAAAAATAAACAAAGCATATAAAAGATATCTTAGAAATTAAAAATGTAATAGCCGAGTTAACAATGTGGTCATATAGGTTGGAAGAGAAAATGAATGAAATCTCCCAGGAAGCAGAGAAGGTACAAAAGAAGAGATGTAGAGGATCAGTCCAGAAAGCCAAAACCCAAGTTCTAGAATTCCTGCTGCAAAGGGGTCAGTAAATAGAGATGAGTAAAGTATAAAAAGAAAAAAGCTAGAAAATTCCCCAGACCCAAATGGCGGGAGTCAACCGATTGAAAATGAAGGAGGTGGAGGAGGAGGAGGAGAAGAGGAAGAAGATACTTAAAGCCCTGGTTAATGACTGAAAAAAATTTTACACAAAAGTATGTCCCTGCAAAATTTTAAAACACCATAGACAAAAAGACGATTCTAAAAGCAGAGAGGAAAAATAGGTCCCATTCCAAGGAGCAAGAAAGAAAATGGCATGACAATTCTGTTATCGATTCTGAATGCTAGAAAAGAATAAAGCAATGCTTTCAGAATTCTGAGAAGAAAATATCTTTCAAACCAGGAGATAAACAAATTTTTTCATTTCTTCAAGGACCCAGAAAATCTGTTCTCTGCTCACCCTTTTTAGGATTTTACTTAGGATGTTCTCTAACCAAAAGTGGATGCAGATCAAAACAGAGGACACGCAGAATCGAGGAAACAGCACAGAGAAGCTGGCCCAGCGAACAATCAATACAGACAGAAACAGGAAAGCGGCTTCCGCGTGTGAGTCTCTAGGAAATGAGAAAACTGGTAGTTTTTCTGTTACATGTGAGCACTGGGGGAAAACTGGCAGATTGGGAATCTATTTGAGCCGCTGTAAAAATATTTTAAATCCTTTTATTTTTCATTTCAATTTTATTTTAAATGTACTCTAGAGTTGCAAAAAAACAAAAAAGAAATGCTATCATAGGACAGTTTGGAGTACTGAATCGAACAATATTTACATAGACATAAACACAGATTAATTGAGCTGACCATTATGATAGAATTATTTTAGAAGTGTGGTAAGTGGGGGGAGAAATTAAAAAGATTTAATCCACTCGACTGTAAATTCCGCAAAGTCGGGGATTTGTCTCTGCTGTCGCCTCTGGAACGCTAAGTGCGAAAAGCCGAGTCTGGCATGGATCAGGTGCTCGGCCAACATCTGATTTGCTATCATATACCATACCAATAAAGTCAATAAATACTATGCAAAAGTGGTAGATCAAAAAGCAGCTCTGTAAGATACCATCTAGGAATATGGAAATAGACAAAATGTAGACACATACACATACACGCAGAGAAAGAGCAAAAATGATATAAAAGAAAAAATTATTGTTTCTGAGGCCATCATTCAGAGACAGTCTGCGGGGGGTGGGCTAGAAACTGCTCTTCATCTTTTACTGATCTGGTGTTCTCTGCTATTTTTAAAATTATGTGTATGTAGTAAATATTTTGATTAAATTTTCAATGAAGACTGATATTAGTTTTCAATAAAACATTTTTTCTAATAAAATATTTTTAAAAGTACTGAGCACCTAAAACCTCGATAATTTTACTAACCAATGTCATTCCAATACAGTCAATAATAAAAATAATAAAGTACTGAGCAACAGAAGCTGAACAGAAAGTGATCAAAGATCCTTCATCATGAGAAATATGCCAGCCTTGGGTGGTGTGGCTCTGGTGATTGGACGTTGTTCCTCAGGGTGAAAGGTCACCCACCAGTTTGATTCCAGTCAGTGCACATGCCTGGGGTGCAGGTTCCTTTCCTGGTTGGGGCGTGTGCCACGGGCAACCAATCAATGTTTCTCTCTCATGTCAACGTTTCACTCCCTCTCTTTCTCCTTCCCTTCCCCTCTCACTAAAGATAAATAAACACAATCTTAAAAAAAAAAAAAGGAAAAATATGCCAAACAAAAACCCAACTTACATTTTGACAATCAATATAACAATCAATATATTAGAAAAGGCGAGGGTGACTGAGCCAATAAAATTCAAGTTTAATGCACTGCACTGGAATGGCACGAGCTTTTAATAGATTTAGGGAATACATTAATGATGATTTATTTTGCACAGCTTCTGGTCTAACCTAGCTGGATGGTAGTGGGCAGGGTTAAAGCATGCCTTGCTATGCAATTATGGCTATGAAACTTATTTTATTTGCTATAATATGGATGAGTCTTGAGAATGTCAAGCTAAGCAAAATAAATCAGAGTTTTTAAAATCATATGGCCTTTACCATATGATTTTACTCCTGTGTGGGATATAAAACTGAAAGCAACAAATTAACAATAAGAAAAACAAACAAAAACTCATAGACACAGATAACAGAATGGTGGTTACCAGAGAGAAGGGGGCTGGCTTGGGGGTAGTAGAATATAAAGGGGACCAAACATACGGTGACAGAAGATGATTTGACTTTGGGTGGTGAGCACACATTGCAATAAATAGATGATGCATCATAGAATTGTACCCTTGAACCCTATATAATTTTATTCATCAGTGCCACCCCAATACATTTAATTTAAAAATATAAATACATGCACAGAAATTTTTAAAAATATTTTATTTATTTATCTTTAGAGGGAAAGGGAAGGAGAGAAATATCAATGTATGGTTGCCTCTCGTGAGTCCCCCGCTGGGGACTGGCCTGCAACCCAGGCATGTGCCCTGACTGGGAATCGAACCGCAATCGTGTGGTTCGCCGGCCCGCGCTCAATCCACTGAGCTACACCAGCCAGGGCCATACACAGAAATTTTTTTAAATTTTGAAATTATTGCAATGGTGAGCAAATGATATTTATTTGGCCCTGTTAAGAAATCTAGGTAGGTTCTTTTCAATGAAGCAAATTCAAGGTAGATGATTAATTCTCATTCCTTAGCTTTGGTGCTAAAACTTTAACAATTCTTATGGGTTTCTAACCCCCCACCCGTCCGCCCCCAGACTGGAATTTTTACCACTTTTCTTCCTTTTGTAACATTAGGAACCTGTGCCTTTAGAACTGAGCTTTAGTAGGTCCTTTGACAACAGTGTGTCAAGCAGGGTGCGGGCTTCAGAATCAGGTAACGCCTAGCACAAACCCCACTGTCTACTAGCTTTATGACCGTGAGCTACTTAACTTCTCCAGTTTCTACACCTTTAACACAGGGATACTAACGCTTAGCATATCACACTGTTAATAACAATCAGAGGTCAGTAGAAAGGGTGAATCCCTAGTAAAGTGCCTGGCACTTAACTTCATAAATGGCAGGTAACATTACTATTTAGGGCTCAGAGATTCCGCTGTTTAATTCTGTGACATATTTTTCTCTTCTTTCCATGAGTTCACCGAATGCCATGCGTGTGTGTTTATTTTACAAAGTCAGGTAAAATGAATTAAAGTTTG
The DNA here is from genome assembly GCF_014824575.4 of Sturnira hondurensis. Lineage (NCBI taxonomy): Eukaryota > Metazoa > Chordata > Mammalia > Chiroptera > Phyllostomidae > Sturnira > Sturnira hondurensis. The sequence goes on along the minus strand of NW_028094846.1, from coordinate 5,857,600 downwards.
GTTTTCAGGATTGCACGAGACCCTCTGAGACAGCTGTGCTGTTGCCAAACCAAAGGCCTGGGACTTTCTGCAAAGTGTTTGCTCATGGTGCTAACAGTGTTCAGGAGGAGCCACGGTGATGATTGTTAGTTAAGTGGTAGGTACGTGGGGTGTTTATTATATCACTCTGTCCACTTTGTACATATTTGAAATGTTCTGTACTAACAAGGTAGAATAAAGATGGGCTCCCAATAAAGGAAAATGTGTTAACTCAGTTTTCCTGAGCAAAGAAAGCACGTGTCGTTATAGCTCCTCTCTTGTTCCTGGGGTCAGGTTAGAAAAAGAAAGAGTCCATTTTCTTGTAAATATTTTCCATGATAAATTCCATTTTTGTTTGCATTAATAAAGAGCACACTGCTTGACAATAATGGAGATTTCATCTTTGGCCAGCTAAATCATCCTCCACCTGCTAGGCACCGGAAGGAGAGACTCTCCAGGTAAATCTAGGTTGGAAGCAAAGCGTCGATGAGTCAGCTTGTGCCACACTCTCTGCATTGACCCTAAATCAAAACTCAGTTCATGACCAGGACTGTTTTGTTGCCTAAGCACTTGTTTTGGGAGAGACAATAAGATTGAGCGTGTTGCTATTAATAGATTTAAACACTTCCCCCTTTTTTCTCTCACATTGTTTATTGCAAAAGTCCAAGTGTTGCCGGTGGAAACCTAGATAAGTCATTATTTGGATAATTATCCTCATAAGGAAACTCCATTCGTGGTTTTCGTTAAATAAAAAAAATTAGGTTGTTTTTCCTGCTCTAAACGATTCGGCCGGTTTGTTTATATGTGAAGTTGTGCCCAGCCTAGTCTTTCCCACAAAGGCTGTGTTTTGCTGGTCCTCTGGGTGACTCATCCACTATACACACATAAAAATTATAGTTCACAAAGTTGTTGTAAGAATTAATTAACGTTTGCTTGCACTTTATGATTCCCAGATAAAGGCTCTAAGGAAATGCAATGTGTCTACATAATGAAACATTGGTGCACAATGTAAAGAATGTTGGGATCTTTTTGAATGAAAGGTTGAGTAGTAACTTCGAGTTATTTTTATTAGTGTTTGCAGAGGCGTCAAACACTATTTGGAGGAACATAATGAAACTCCAGAGATTTTCCTGGGGAACATGTCACTGACAAAAAAAGGAAGTGGACAATGATTGTGTTGTAGACTAAGGAAATATAGCCTTTTGCTTTTGGATAGCTGCTACGAAAAAGAAAAAAAGCAACAAAGAAAGACAAGAAAAAGGAAAGAAAAAGCACACAGTGTTCAAAGGAGATAGCCTAACAGCAATAATGAAGATCCTTCATTCTTGACATACTTTTCCCATTGAGATAAACAATTTTAAACTGGCCAAAAGAGATCAGAAATATTTGATCTTATCTCAGTCCTCATAGTTTTACTCGTGGTTGGGGGGAAACAGTTCAAAGGAAGGAAGGGAGGGAAAACTGGGTAAACATCAGTAGACACAGAAAAAACCTGAGCATTGTTTTGAACCAGTCCTTCCATTGCACTGCCACTGACACTGGGGGCCCAGTAGCATTTCCTCATAAGTATCAGTTCCTCCTGTCCATTCCCCTCTGTCTCACCCCATTGGGTCCCTCAGCGTCTCAGATCTGGGTTACTTCACTCAATAGCTCCCTGGCGGTTCTCCCTGGAGCGTTCTCACCTTCATACCGAACTCATCACATCGCAACTGTCTTCCTGCTCCGAAGGCCTGTTATTATCAGCCCCCCCCCGCTCCGCCTGCCCTGCAGGCAGTCCATTCAGTCCCTTCGTCCTCCTTGGGGTGATCTCTCCTTCGTGGTCTTTGAACCTTCGGGATGCAGTATCCTTCCCCCCAACCAATCGAGATTTAACCCGCTCTTGACGCTTCTGATCCACGTTAAAGCCTTCCCTGACCATGCCGCTCACAGTCATCTTTCTCTTTTCTGATCTTTTTGGAGTCTGGGCACCTAGAGTTTGTACCATGGACTTTCATGTTTGTTGGTCTTACCTACACGACTCAGCTGTAACCTCCCTGGGGGCAAGGATTGGTCTGGATACCATTTTGCATGTGACAGAGTGAAGCACTTAGAAGGAGCATACCAAGCGTCTGTCTGCTTGGCTGGTCCTAAGTGTGCTCTGTGGTGGCCTCCCTTTTAAACCAGGGTGGTGCGGTCCTACGAGGCGCACTGACTTTGGAATCAGAGCCAAACGAGAATGCCACCTCTGCCACTTACATTCCACCTCTGTTGCACGAATGTGGGCACGAGTTCTGGTTTCTAATGTCTAAAGAGCTGCCAAGACAAATACTAGACATGCCCATCCAGCCCCTGACTGGTGGAGAAAGACATTGTATCCGGGAAGAACTATCAGCGTGGTAGGAGAGAAATGTTTCATCAGCCACTTCCAGAGCCTAAGGGACATAGTACTGGCAAGTTGTTTGGCTTTTCTTGCTACAATTCTATTCTCACTAATGAACTTTTCGGTTTTCCAGGATCCCTGATACCTGGAAGAGAGAGTCCCAGGTGGAGGAGAAGAGTTTCCAGACACTGGCACGGAAGAGATCACATAACATTATGGCTGGTACTAGTGTCCTATGACTTTGGTCAGTGCGGATTGTCTTGAAGACACTCCTTATCTTTTAAGTAATTGAGAAAGTCCAGTTGATTAAAAAAAAAAAAAGCTGAGGAACAGTAGCGATCCTTCCAAGTCCTCTGCCAAAGAGGGCCAGCCAGAGCAGAATTCCTAAGCCACATTCCCAGCTCCGTCCCCGAGACTGCCACCCATGTCTGCTTGTCAGACCAGCTGTTCCAATTTGGGCTCTGCCAGAGGAGCCATAGAGGGCAGGGGTCAAGAGAGGGGACGTTAGAGCCGGGAAGCCTCAGTTTGAAGCCCGACTATGTTATTTACTGTCGGGAGCCTACTAACACCCGTCCCTCGACACAGTCGGGGCGGAGGAGATGCATCTGCACAGCAGAGGCAACTGTAGCTGGATTTCCTGTCTGTGTCTCCTCGCATGTCTGTCTTTGCAATTAATAGGTGGTGGGATTTTTAGACACCTGCATTTCAGGCCCAATGATTGGCGTAATTCCAATGAAGTTACACAAAATGATTTCTTGGCCATAGAACAAAGTCCCCCCCTAATGAAGTAGCCCCTGAATATCTAAAAGTTGATGGAGTAACAGCCCCTCCTCTACGTCGGACAAGAATATGTATTAATGGGATCAGACAGGTAAAGAAGCAGGAGAAGCTGGTTAACTATTACAAACTAAGCACCCAGAAACAATTACCAAGGAGTTAGAGTTCATAGTACATAAAGAAATATTTTAGACAGAAAGATATATTGCTAAGTTGGACATCACAAAGGCCTTATAATAAATTTCCTATAACCACTGTTCACTCTAGCGTATCTTTTCGCCCCATGCCAAATTCTAAGAACTTTAATAAATATTAAGACATTTAAAACTCTGTACATACAACTATTTCTAATTGTCTGATTAATGGCTCTCCTGGTCAAAATAACCTTTGTTTAACATAACTGCAGCTATAGAATTTCCTGTACTTTTCCTAGTTACCTCTGTATTGATTTTTTCTGCTTAACTGATCATGCCATATACCTCATCCTCTAATGTTGTATAACAATCTCTGTAAAAATAAAGCTTAAATCAGACTTGGAGAGTTCAGTCAGACCCACAGAGCCTGGCTGTTCTCCGGCTTCCAATCGGGTGTCTGACTCTTCATTCGTCACCTGTGCTGTCCATCCTTTGGAGACCTTGAGACGTGCTGAGCCTGGACCCTGGCAATTTACAAAGTTGCTCTGAGCCCGCAGCTGACCGTTGTGTGCCTAAGTTTCTAACCGCACCCACCTCACAAGGGTGTCCTGAGACGCTAACATCTGTAAAACACTTCAGACAAGGCCTGGCATATAAGTCCTCATAAATAATAACCATGCAAAAGGCAAGTTTCAGAGAGGTCTATACTGAAATTAATTGAACCCCAGTTTGCTGACTCATTTGGGTAAAATACGAGGAATAATGTAAAGAACCTGTTGAAAGTTTGCAACTACTGCTACTTCCCCATTTTTGCCAGTTTCTTTTGACCACAAATTTGTTTCCCCACAGCAATTGACAGTGATTCCTTAAAAACAAAAAGGGCCCCTGGGCTTTTTTCCGGAGGTCCCAGTCTTGGGAGGTGAAACCTCGGTGGGATGGTGGCCCCTCTGAAGAAGAAAGGAAGATGAGAGATATCCCACAAACCCCAGGGAAGAAAGGTCTTCAGAGATGTCACTGGATCCCAAGACACGCTCTGTCATCGGCTTTTGAACCCGAGATTCTGACTTAATCAAAGGTCGGCCTGATGCTGGCTCTCAGCTGTACCAAGAGATTGTCTTCAATCCTTCAAAGGGTGAAGTTGTTTGTAATACAAGTAAGCTCTCCATCAATACCCAAGGACGTGCATGACATGCTTTTTCATGAACATGCCCCTAGGAGATTGAAATATATTGTTACCCAATACATTCCTTGGATCATTTAGAACAGGGATCCCCAACCTCCTGGCCACGGACCAGTGATGGTCCATGATCTACTAGAAACCAGGCTGCACAGCAGGTGCTGAGCAGCCCAGGTCCACTGCCAAGGCCGCTCCAGCCCCTCCAGCTGGGCCCCCTTGTGGGCCCACCTTGGCCATAATGGTCCTTGGCTTCCAGAGCATCCACCAGGACTTCTCCTTTAGGCCCTGGAAGCTGACAGCCACCAAGACCCACATCATGAAGTTGACAGAGAACTTAGCTGATGGGTTGCACATGCCATCTCTCCCCAAAATGATATTTGGAGACTTTTAAGAATCAGCATTGTTCTGGCTTTGGGATCAAGTTCAATGCCACAGATGCTTTGAGATGTGTAAACAGCTACCAAGGAATGCTGAAAGTAGCCTGTGCGGAAGAGCGGCAGGAAAGCAGGACCGAGGGTGAACGCCAAGGAGGTGGTTAAACCATACGACTGGACCTATACAACAGATTATAAGGGACCATTTCATGGAGAATCATGACCAATCAAGTGAAAGGTCGTGCCTACAACACATCATGTAAATACAGAGAAACGGAAAGCCAGAGAACAGACTAAGTTTTTCGAAGAAATTCTCCTGTTCGAGGATGAACTTCACGATCACGGAGTTTTAAGGCTAAATGTGAAAACTATAGTAATGCCTTCCTGCTTGTTCTTGCTATTGCATTTTTTGTTTTTTGAGGATTGATGGAGTGCTTATCAGAATGAATAAGCATGAGACTTTACCAGAAGCTGACAAGACCTACATCTTACGAGAACATACATCAAAATTGCTAACTCGATTAATGCACGCTCTGCCTTTCTTCTTCACAGAGTCCCGTGAAGTAGCGCAGTATTTACTGATCAAGCAGGCCATTTGTGAGAAGCTAATATTTCCAGAAAGAATAGATCACAACCCCGCAGGCTCACAAGAAAATGCCCCCGTGGAGTAGAACGTGACGCACCGCATGCTCACCGTGGAATCTGGTGGAGACCTTGGCTGCGTGGACGGGGGTATTTTTATCAGGAGGATTAATTGCCTTGTCTATGTGCAGATTTGGGGGAGCCTTGAAGGAAAAATATAAAAGTTTGTTGCAGGCGAGAAAATAAAAAATAAAAAAAAATAAAGTCAAGGCAGAATATCCTGGGATTGCCACAAAAACACTGAAAAGCCTGCTTCCATTTCCCACATCCTGTCTTTGTGAAGCAGGGTTTCTGCAGTGACGGCAGCCAAAACGAGAGCAGGAGGAGACTGGACATAAGCAACACACTCTGGGTGCCACTGTCTGCCATCACCCCCAAATGGACTGTCCAGTGGCAGGAAAACAAGCTCAGCTCCCCCCACCCCGATTCTGCATTATGGTGAGTTATGTAATTATTTCGTTTCATGTTACAATGTAACAATAATAGAAATAAAGTGCACGATAAATGTAACACGCTTGAATCGTCCCGAAACCATTCCCCTCCCCTCTTCCTCCATCCGTGGAAAAACCATCTTCCACAGAGCAAGTCCTTGGTTCCAAAAAGGTTGGGGACCGCTGATTTTGAACACTGATGGAATTCTTTAAAAATTTACTCCAATCTTCGACAAATATTTCTGAGTCTTCAGTATTTTATGGTGGTTCACAACCAAACTGATCTTGTGGTTTTGTTCCAAAATTTCTACTGGGTATACTTGGGAAATACGTATCCAAACATTTTGGGTAGGTTTTATCCCTTCTTTTCTCTGTCGGCACAGCCCAAGGGTCCGGATTCGAGGGCTGACTGTCAAGGCTCAGACCCCAGTTCTACCACTGTTATTGACGAGTGACCTCATGGCAAGCAACTTGGTCTTTCTCTTTCCTTCATGTCCTCATTGATAAAATGGAGATAGCAATAATAACAACCTATTTATAAGTCTGTTGTGAGAATTAAACGAGTCAGTACATTTCGAATAATGCCTGACGCATGGTAAGCACTCAATTAATATTAGTTGCTATTGTTACTATTTGTGGTTTCATTTATTGCATTATCTCAGAACAAGTTCTTTTTATTTTAAAGATTTTATTTATTTATCTTCAGAGGGGAAGGAAAGGAGAGAGGGAGAGAAATATCAATGTATGGCTGCCTCTCATGTGTCCCCTGCTGGGAACTGGCCTGCAACCCAGGCATGTGCCCTGACTGGGAATCAAACCGCGATTGTCTGGTTTGCAGGCCCGTGCTCAATCCCCTGAGCTACACCAGCCAGGGCTCAGAACAAGTTCTAATAAATACATCATACCTAAAAGGTACAATGTGTTTAGCACATGATTTTAAAAGGCACTTAGCATACATGTACCTGCAGAGCCCTCTTCTTCTGGTTCCACGTGGTCTTGGAGGAGCTACTCACCGAGGTCTCGGTTTTCACCACCACAAGTGTGGGCATATGCCACCACCGTTCGGGCCCATCCCTTCCTCCTGGGCTTGCCTGTGCGTTGTGCTGGGAGTGGGGTTGAGAGTGGGCGCTTCCTTGGTTTTACACTATGAGCTGTAAAGAAGTAGCCCTGGGACTACCAACCACATTCTCCCCACCTTTCTGCTCCAGAAGAGAGCGATGCCAGCAGACAATGGATGGCAGACAGTCCCAAGAGCTGAAGAGAGAACAGATCTCTCCCCACTGGAATAATCCAACACGGTCACCACGCCAAGAGAACTCATGCCATGCAGAGGCCTGATCTGAACCCCCACCCATTATGTTTACATAAATATGCTTCAGGGGTTACTTGTGACTATACACACACGCACACCCACACTATATATATAGTATGTATATATACACAGTAGTATTATATAATCTCCTCCTGCATACCAACCAAATCTGAAAAGAGAAATGATGTTTACAGGCTCAGAAATCTACCCCTAAATGAAATATGCATTTCTGAATTACTATGTCTGACTTCTATTTGAGGTCACATGACTAGGCAAACCCAATTTATAATCTTCAAAAGCTCCCGTGTATAGACAGGATTTTTGAATCCTTGCAAAAGAGCATCTTTTTAAAATTAATTTTTAAAGTAGTGGTAAAAATAGTTACCTTCTTAACCATTTTTAAGTGTTCAGTTCATTGGCGTTAACTATATTCACGTTGTTGTGTAAGAGATCTGGGAATACTGAAATTCTATACCTGTTAAACATCTCCCAAATTTCCCCTCTCCTCTCCCTGGCAACCACCACCCCACTCTGCTTCCATGAATCCGATTACTCCAGAGACCCCATACAAGTGGAGTCATACAGTATTTGTCCTTCTGTGACTGGCTTATTTCACTGAGCACAGTGTCCTGTAGGTTCATGCAGGTTCCAGCATATGACAGGGTTTTTCTTTTTAAGGCTGAATAATATTCCATTGTGTGAATATACTACATTTTCTTTACCCGATCATAAGTAGATGGACATTCCAGTTGATTCCACCTCTCGTCTATTGTATGAACAACACTGCGGTGACCATGGGTGTGCAAATGTATGCTCAGTACTCTGCTTCAGTTCTTTTGAACACCCACAAGTGGGCTGGCTAGATCACAGATGTTTTGATTTCAAAAGAAAGCACCATGCACTTTCCAAAACATTTCACGGTGTCGCTAACAACATGCAAGAGAACCTGTTGCTCCACATCCTTGCAGACTTTGTGGGTGGCTGGTCTTAGAACACTAACATGTAACAAAAGAGGTGGGTCTGTTAAAAAAAGGACCGAGAAGTAGTGAGCAGAGAAACAGGAGAAAAAAATCCAGGTGTGATGTCGTAAGAAGGCAAAGGAAGAGAAGTTTTGAAGAAAGAGACTGATCAAGGTCTCACGTGCTTTTGCTCTGCCTCCAATACAGTTTCCACTCTCTAATTAGGGAGTAATTTTTCAACAAGCAAATTTTATCATGTCCCTTCTTAGCCTTTCAGACCTCACACTGCTATTATAACAGGGTGGCCAGATTTAGCAAATAGAAATACGGGATGCCCAGTTAAATTAGAATTTTATAGAGGCAACGGGTAATTTTTTCAGTGTAAGTATATTCGATGTAATATTTGGGACATACTGGTACTAAAATGGTGTTGTTTACCTAAAATATAAATTTAATTTGATGTCCTGTATTTTATCTGGTAAACCTATCTTCCAATAAAGTTCCAAGTTTCTACTCCGGGTATCAATGCCTACCAGTCTAGCTCTGCTAGCATCTCTCTGAATCTCTGTACCATCTCCAGCCAAACTGCATTTCTGTTAGTTCCTTAAACGTTCCTTGTCCTTCCTTGCCTCAGTGCATTTGCACATGCTCTTCTCTTAACCTGAAACACTTTGCTCTCTTTGCCTGGCTAATTCCTACTCATCCTATAACTTTCAGCTTAAACATCGCTCTTGAGGAAGCCTCCTCCTTCCATCTCAGACGAGGTCAATTGTCACTTTTAACTATGCCATGTATTTGGCCTTCAAACTTGTGGTTCTTCAACTATTTTGAAGCGTTCTATCTTCCCTGCTAAATTAACTTGAAGCTCTCCCAAGGAAGATAATCTGCCTGTCTCGTCCACTACTGCATGGGCACAGCACAGTGACGGGCACATAACAGGTTATTAAGTATTTATTGTGATTGTAATAAAGTAGATGCCAATGAATTTTGTTCTGCTTGGGAATATGTATCATCATTTGAGAACATCTGAGGCTGGATTAAATGTTGCAGAAACAAGATTACAAATCTCTGCAGAAAAGAGCCATCCATGAACACCCCCATTGTGGTAACTGAAATACTTTTGCAAAAAATTTTAAAAGAATCCTTTTCCTGCCCTGGCTGGGTAGCTACATTGATTACAGCGTCGTCCTGCTCCAAGGTTGCAGGTTTGATCCCAGGGCAGGGCACATACGAGAACCAACCAATGAATGCACAAATAAGTGGAACAGCAAATCAAATCGATGTCTGTCTGTCTGTCTGTCTCTCCCTTCCTCCCGCTCCCTAAAATCAAGAAATAGTTGTTTTAGCAAGGAGAGCTTTGAACGCCCCAAATGAAACCCTTGATTAGGCCGATTCTTATTAGCAAAAGGAATTCAAGAAAAAAAATAAAAAGCACTTGGCATTTATAATTTTTAGCTGAATAGAGGTTAATAGGGATCCTTTTCCCTTGAGAAATCTGTGCAGTATTTGCTGTTAATGCAGACACTAAACATTTATGGCAGAATGAGGAAGCAATTTCAAATCAAAAGCTTGGGAGGGGTGCTCATTATTTGGGTACAATCAGTGAACTTAGTTAACAAAAGGAAACCAAATTTAGGACACCTGCCCTTCAGTTTAAGTAAAATGAACACAGATGAACTCAACTTCTGAGACGCTAATAATGAGGGTCATAAAAATCAGGGCCCAAACGAAGAAAGAGTATGGGTAACTCCATTAAACTGAGTGAAGGACAACTGTATGAGAATGGGAAAATGGATTACCTCTGCAGTCCCTGGATTTCTGCACCCTTCCCCTCATAGGTTAAACTATCTCAGTGGCTATCTTAAGCAGAAAGGGGATTTCCTGGAAGAACATTGAATGGCTCAGTGGTTTGCTGGTAAGGAAGGGAATTGAGGGAGGCTAGATGGCCAGAACCAGAGTAAAATCGGTCCTCAACTGGCCACTGCCAGTGAGTGCTGGACACCACCCCAGGGTCTGCTGCCATTGCCCCGCCAGACTGTGGGTATCACAGACACTGTGGGTCAACTTCTACTTACTCCTGTGTAACTCAGTCCAGATTCAGAGTCCCACATAAGAGCATCCAGTCTACCAAGAAGCGCAGGTTGCTTTCCCCCTCACCCCGGGCTCACTGTGGGGCAGGGCAGAGGACAGAAGGTGAGCAGCTGGACATTTGGGCCCCTGTAGTGGGAGAAGAGATCCTGCCACCCACAAAAATTCCCCTGTGGAAAGTTCCCAAACAGTATAAGGAGGAGAGGGCAAGATACTGGGCAGCCAAAAATATTACAAAGATTCATTATGTCCATCTTTCAGGAATATAAAGACATAGAAAGGAATCTTGCCCTATCCAACAGCAACTACTTCATCATTTCTACACCTGTAGGCAATAGGTTAGCAATCACTTGATTCAAACCAAGCCATACATACATGCATGCACACGCACACAAATTGATCCACTGATTTTTCTTCTATGTTTATTAGTATTCCTATGGTGAAAGGGAAATGATTTTCATTGTTGCAGGTTAAAGAAAGGAGATGATCACAGATGTCATTCAATGGCACCCATAACACGGCCCCTAACCCCAGAGGATGATCAGACACTAATGTATTTTACCAAAGAAATTACCATTGTGAGGAGCCAAATCCATCTGTGTGGAGAACTATGACGTCCTAGTCAAAGGACCCCTTTTAAAAAGATGCTCCCTCCTAGCCTCTCGCGGAAAAGGGGAAGGTCATCTGGGGCGTTGTTCCCCTGTTTACTTTGGTTCCTGGATGAGCCCTTGTGCTTTTTTATGATCTTATCTGCTATTTGTAAATCAAGAGCATTAGGCAAATCTACCCGCCCGAACTCAGTTTCACATTTAGCCTTCAATAGCCACCTTGTTTACATGACCCTTCCTCCTTCAGGGATACCCATAAATGTTTTGTCTGTGCTCTTGTTTCAGATTACTAATGCCTTGAAAGGCAGGAGCCCCGTCTGTCTAGTTAATTGCGTTTAACACCAGACATTAGTCATTACGTGTAAGGCTTTTAATGCCGCTGTGGAACGTAACAATAATAAAATACTTCCCTCAGATGTTAGTATATTATGTACTATACATTACTGTGGTATAGATGTTGTGGATATATTTAAATATTCGGTTACATGGTTTCACAATAAATTACAATACTGCAGGCTCTAGGACCAAAAAAAAAAAAAGCTTCCCTCAGTGATAGCAAACGTAACCTCTCTTCATAGAAGACAGGGTTGGCAAACAACAGCCTGGGAGGCCAAATGCACCTTACTATGTCTTTTTGTCTGTTTTTGTAAATAAAGTTTGATTCAAACACACTCGTGCTCATTTGCGTACACAGTCTGTGGCTGGTTTCTTGCCACAGAGGCAGACTTGAGTAGTTGTGGCAGAGACTGTATGGCCTGCAAAGCCTAAATTGTACANCTAGGACCAAAAAAAAAAAAAATACTTCCCTCAGTGATAGCAAACATAACCTCTCTTCATAGAAGACAGGGTTGGCAAACAACAGCCTGGAAGGCCAAATGCACCTTACCATGTCTTTTTGTCTGTTTTTGTAAATAAAGTTTGATTCAAACACACTCGTGCTCATTTGCGTACACAGTCTGTGGCTGGTTTCTTGCCACAGAGGCAGACTTGAGTAGTTGTGGCAGAGACTGTATGGCCTGCAAAGCCTAAATTGTACATCACCTGGCCATTTACCAAAAAGCTTGCTCACCACTGATCCACATTAGTGGTTCTTACCTCAGATGGTAAGATGGGATCCCCTGTAAAATCCCCCCAAAATGAAGATCCCTGGCCCCACACCAACACCTCAAATCAAAATCTCTAGTGTCAGAGCTGGAGAAGTACAGTTTTTCAAAGTTTACAACAAAACTGAGAATCACCAGCCTAATATGGCTGGTATAATTACACTATACTCTATCTACACAGTACCTAGTATAATTTAAAAATAACTCTCATTCATTGAGTATCTGTTAGATGGCAGGCATTGTACTTGAGGGTCTCCATGTATTTTCTCATTTTAATCTCCTAAAACCCATCTTAGATACATTTTACAATCCTTAGTTTAAGGGAAATCAAAACTTCCTAAGTTTAACTTGTACAAGGTCTGTAGGAAGTAGTGGAGCAAGGGTCAGCACCAGGACTTTCTACATGTCCAAGGTCAACAAGAGAAGACAAATATCTGGTGGAGAAGGACTCTGACTCTCATCCCTTGCGCTTGCTTTTCCTCTGGGAGAGCTGTAGGTGTCTCCCATCACGGATGCTACACGGGCCTGCACGGGAAAGACCAGCATAACTACAGCTGCAGAACCTTCCTGTCGATAGAAGGTAGTGCAGCTGAGAAAAGACCGAAGCCTCCACATAAGACTTTATTCAAAGGTAGAGGAGGTGAGAGGGGAAAAAACTCACGGAGTAACCTGAAGCTGAATATTTACCTTCAATGAGAACTCTACCACAGGGGTATCTTTCTATCCGGGGCATGACCTGCCTCCAAGGGGCAGAGCTCATCTTTAGCCTCTTGGAATATCATAAAGAACTCTATAGACTGCCCTAAGTCCAGATTCTAGAAAGTAAGGCACGGAGCAAAAAGAAGTGTCCTCTTCTTGCTTAAGGCTCACTTTCAAATTCTGGTTTCCTGAATGATCTACACATTAATGTCCCACTTTTTCTTAACTGGGGGCTTGTGACATGATAAACCTAAGAGTGCCCAACAGATACTGAACATACATTTGTGCTAGAGGATGTCATTTGGTTACAAAACATATATCTATAATTGCTTATTTAGACAAGATGGAACTCTAAACGAGGTTCAAACTATTAGCTACATGAGTAGTAATCTTTTCATACTAGTCTTGAGTCTATTCACATTCTGGTAATTTTTTTTAAAGATTTTTATTTATTTATCTTTAGAATGGAAGAAAAGGGAAGGGAAGGAGAGAAGGAGAGAAATATCAATGTATGGTTGCCTCTCATGAGTCCCCTGCTGGGGACTGGCCTGCAACCCAGGCATGTGCCCTGACTGGGAATCGAACTGCGATCGTGTGGTTCGCAGTCCCGCGCTCAATCCACTGAGCTACACCAGCCAGGGCATAAATAAATTTTTTTAAAAACCATTGATATTTTATGATACAACCAATAATTAGAAAAAGAAAACCTTCAGATTTAACTGGGTATATTTAAAATTGTACATTCACAAGGGTGCCTTTTATTCATAAGTATATGTTTTTTAAAGATTTTATTTATTTTTAGACAGAGGGGAGGGGAGAGAGGAAGAGAAACATCAAAGTGTGGTTGCCTCTCATGTGCACCCTCCACTGAGGACCTGGCCCATAACCCACACATGTGCCCTGACTGGGAATTGAACTGGCAACTCTTTGGTTTGCAGGCTGGCGCTCAATCCACTGAGCCACATCAGCCAGGGCATAAGTATGATATTCTTAAAGTGAGTATTTATTATTGTTATGAGCTAAATTGTGTCCATTCCTCTCCCCAAAATTCATATGCGACAGTCCTAAACCTTAGTACCTTAGAATGTGGTGCTATTTGAAGACGGGGCCTTTAAAGAAGGAATTAAGGTAAAATGAGGTCATGTGGGTAGGCCCTCACCCAATATGCCTGGTGTCCTTACAAGAACAGGTGATTAGGACACAAACACAAAGCCTCCACAAGCCAAGGAGAAAAGCCTCAGAAGAAACCTAACCTGCCTACACCTTGTTCTTGAACTTCTAGCCTCCAGAGAGCTTCCAGAAAATTTCTGTTGTTTAAGCCTTCTAGTCTGTGGTATTAGTCATGGCACCCCTAGCGGACTAACACAATAACGAAGAGAACAGTATTCCACACAGTTTTGTTCCATGAAAAATTGAGCTGCTTTCTCTTATGACACTTCAAAGTAGTACCTAGAATGGGCCTCTTTGTTGAAAGTTGTTTGACGCCTCTTTAGTAAAAAGGCGCCGTTTCCTAGCACCCTAAGATAAGTCTCAGAAGGTCAGCTGAAGTTCAGATATGCTCGATGTTGAGTTGGAGGCCTTCATGGGAGGTAGGTGATCTGGGAAGTAACTTCAGGTAGGACTCAAAAACATCACTCTATTTAGCCCTTTTCAAATCGAGTCTCTGGGGACCTAGTTCCGGAAATCCGAAAACTGGCTTGGGTTATACCTGCCCTGATTACAATGAATTGTAACCCTGAATCTAAGTCAACCCGTTTGGCCTAGTTTGTAGATGATGACTTGGGACTCGTTTGGGACTAGACTCTAGAGGTGAAGGGTAGGTCAGAAAAACTGGTTTCCCCAGATTTTCTTTGTGTAATTGCTGGAAACTTCTTCCTCTGTTTTAGGGGTGTCAAATTCATTTTCACCTTGGACCACATCAGCCATGAGGTTGCCTTCAAGGGGCCGAATGTAATTTTAGAACTGTATAAAGGTAACTACTCCTTAACTAGGGGCAAGGAGCTCAGTGCTGCCACGGGGTAGAAACAAGATGTAAAACAAGCTGGATGGCTGGATTCAGCCCGTGGGCCTTGCATTTGCCACCTGTGCTGTATTTCTTATTTATTTCCTAGAGATTTATCTCAATGAACACTAGTAATAGGAGTGTGGACTTGGGGAGGGAGTAGGTTATGGAGAATCTGTGCATGTATAGGGAGAGGAGGAAAGATAGACAGGCCTCACTCTGCCTCCCACCCTATTTCACCTGAAGCAGGGCAGAAAACGCAAATGACTCAGCTCCAGGACCCCATCTGTGCATGTTTCCATGTGAGGATCTCATTCCTCCTCCCCCTACAGGAACGATGTACACGGAAGAATTCTCAGGTCCCAGCTGTACTTTAAGCAGGCTGTAGTTCCGCACTCTAGTCTGCCACTTCCCATTCCTTATTCTTCCTCATTCCTACCCACCCTAAATGGAGAGCTGATTGTACTTCTGTGCCACTGGGTACACCTCTGATCTCATACACAGCATTGCCACCTGTCAAAAGGTAGGTTCTCTGACGTTAGAACGAAGATTCCTACTCTTTCCACCTTTTCACAGACCTTTGTAGTATCTATGCAATAGTCTATTTCATACCCTACTCATCCACTTGCCTACCTTATTGGATTTTTCCTACTACACTGTTATTTTTCATCTTTGGATTTCCTCCTCCCATCCCAGCCTTTCCAGCTCTCTAGGCCCCTCCACAATAACACAGCATTTACAAATAAGAACTCAGATATGTGATCCAAACGGCCTTTCTCAGACCGTCTCCTTTGCTGAAATATGTGGGCCAAGGTCTTTTCTAGCCTTAATATAAGAAACCCTGCTTTAGGTTGACAAGTACATTCCAGAGCAATTCTAAGGAATGCAGTAGCTTTAAAAACATCACTCAGCACAACCTAAAAAGCACACGCTGTTCTCATAAATATATACCTACAGACATAATCTAAGGAAAAGCAATATAGCGCAGGCCTAACAAAAATACATGGAAAGAAATCCATAAGGCGTTACTCTACTTTGCATGTGATCTAAAAAAAGCATTAATATTTTTTAGGGTTCATGCTAAGAGCAAAAATGTTGTTTGATGACATGTTCATTTGATCAAGAAACCAAAAACTATAATGACATATACACAAGATGAATTTTTTAAAATTTGAATACTTACTAATGGGCCACATGCCATTCTAAGTTGTTTATATGAAATGACTCATTAAATTTTCATACTGCATCAAATGGTGGAGGACCAGTCAGAGAGTCTAAATTTCTAAGCATTCCACATTAGAATTAAATAGTAAAATACACTATAAAATGACATTGTTTAAATTGTGTTAAAGCTACAAAACAGTGATTTTTAAAATACAAATGACTGTAAAACATTTAACCTGTTTGTCTTCAGTAATTCCTCCTTAATGTGCTGTCTTAGTTCAAGGTGTTGCTCAAACACCATTTCACCGCATTAATACAAAATTCATTGGATTAAAACAAATTAGACAATAGTAGGTGTTTGGAAGGTTAAACATATATATAACTTAAATTTTAACATATCTTATTTAATCTTATTTATATTCATTCTCAATACCCTGAAAAATGTTACTACTACATAAACAATAACATAGCAAAAACTTTTAAACAGCCTAATCAGAAAAAGGAGCTTCATTCACTTGCTAAAATTCTTACAGATGGTAATTATTATTCTGGATATTCCCCAAATCCAGAATATCTTTTTTTCTTACTGAATAACCACATTGTCTTTCTTCTAAATAGATGCAGCCTCAAGGGATAAATTATTCTCTGTATCTTCTATGCGTGGTCTAACTGGGGAGTGTAAAACATGTAAATGACTTCTTGTAGTTTAGTTTTTATTGTAAACACTTCAGTATTTTCTTCAAAGCTGCTCTTCTCCCTTTTCTGCCCAATGTTTAATTATATCATTAACATGAAAATTTGGGAAGCTCCTTCCTGGTAAACTTATTTTTAACTGAAATATTAATGAAATAAATTTAACTTAAAATTCTATTTTGAAGGGAACCTTGAAAAGGCTTTACCAACTGAGGTACTACTATTAATAGTTCAAGGAATTATATTATCTAGGTTGCTAGGTTGTAATGGAAGTTACTGGCTTCCCCTAAGCAACTTAAGTTGGCATGTTTGCCTAGCAACAGCCGCTAAAACCTTCTGTTGTGGAAGGTTCCCTAGGAGTGAAAAGAAGGGAGGAGGAGGAGAAGCAGGAACAGACTACTGTATTTCCTAGCAGAGGACAGAAGCCGAGCTGTTCGAGGTGGAAGATAGCCTTTAGGTTAGCGCAGGCTGGTCTGATCCCTCTGTGGAAGGTGGGAAATTTGCTCTTTGTAGGGCTGGAGTTACCAAGTAGTAGGTTGAAGACGAGGTTACAGATTTCGTTCACTTCAAAGGCAGTCGTTTCCAATCAATAGAAAGACATCGATAGGTCTAAAAAGATGCTGAAATCTGAGTAGTAGGAGGATGCTAGCAGCTTAAAAAGAACTCTCCCCTGCCCAGAGTTTAGGAAGGTGTGTGACATATTATTTAATGGAAAAACTCCATCTGTCCTAGTGACTGGACTTTGTCACGATAAAGGCAGAAGCGTCCCTAAACAGAGTACAGCACTTTCCGTGGTATTGGAGATGCAAGCTGTGGAGAAAGGACAGGAAAGCAAATCTCTGCGCCCTTGGGGAAAAAAAGAAAAAAAGGGATGGCGATGCAGAGAACTACTAACGGGGTGCATCTCTGTGGACCATCTCTCTCCTCTGCTCTAATAAGACGATTTATTTTGAAATTAGGGCTGCATGGTACGAAAAGCATTCCATTTCTCTCCCTTCTCAATCACCAGAACCTGGCTAAACCGAATTGCTTTGCAGGGGTCTCCCACTACCCCAGAGCAAAATGACTCCTTCTCCCTAAGGGAGAAGAAACTTTCAGTCCTCACGAGGTTAGCTTTTAGGTCTCGGAGCTCTTTCAGGAGCCGAATCTTTTCCTGCCCCCTCCCGCCTCGCGTCCCGTCCTTGCCCAGAGAGCTCTTGCAGTTCTCGGGGTCCTGGGGACACATTCCGGAACGGTGAGTGTGCGGGCCTTTGGCCCCGGTCGCCCTGGTGGGAGGCCGAACTGTTTGGGAACTCTTGAGAGGGGTGACTAAGGCAAAGCTGGTGTCTTGAAGAACCTGCCTAACGTGAAGTAAGAGAAAATTCTTGTGGGGCGGGGGAGGCGAGCTGATGCAAAGGAACAATTAGCTCAGGCAGACGGGAACTGAGAAAGCCAAGGGGTTGAGGCAGTGCGGGGTGGGATGGCACCGTCAGGCATCTTCCAGTTCACCTTCACTGCCCGGCCACCTGCCCGCCGGGCGCAGGGTCGCGGAGGGCGGGTTGGGCCGAGCGGGCGCAGGAACCTGTTCGCCGGCTCTGGGCATGTTGCGCTCCCGGGCGGGGCGGGGCGGAGCGCGTCGCCAGCTTCCCCGCGGGGTGACTCAGAGCCACCCACCCGCGCTGGCCCCGCCCCGCTCTGGCCCCGCCCCCGGAAGGAGGGACCTCGCCCCGGGCTCCGCCCCAGTCTCCGGGCGGGCGGGAGCCCGAGGAAGAGGAAGGGGACGAGAACGAGCGACCGGGCGGAGGAGGAGGAGGAGGAGGAAGAGGAGGCCGACCAACAAGATGGCCCCTGCTGCCGGAGCAGCCTCAGCAGCAGCAGGTGGGGGCCCGGAGGCGGCGCTGGCGGTGGCGGCGGCCGGGGCCCGGCGGCCTGGGACAGAGTCCGAGTCGACGGTGGCAGCGGCGGCGGCGGCGGCGGTGGCTGCCGCGGCGGTGGCGACGGCCGCGGGGACTCGGAGCTGAGAGGAGCTGCTGCTCAGACCAGCGCGGTGAGCGAGCGGCGGCGGCGGCGGCGGCGGCGTGGGGAGCGGGGCGGCACGGCCCGGCCTCGGTCGGGAACAATAGGCAGCGGCGGCGAGGACGCGGCTGCCCCAGCGGGTGCTCCGCTCCGGGGCCGCGTCCGCACGGCCGCCGGACCTCGGGCCCGGCGAGCGGCCGGGGGGCTTGTCAGCGGCCGGCGGCCTTTAGGCCTCAGGCCTCGGCTTGCCGCCGGGCGGGCCCGCGGGGCCGGTAGGCCGTGGGGAGGTGGGGACGCCGCCCTGGACCGCGGGAGGGGGCGCGGGCTGCGGCCGGCGGGAGGGGGCCGCCAGCCGGCCGGGAGGGGGCCGCGTCCGGGCAGCGCTCCTGGGCCCCCCAGCCCGCGGGGCGGCGGGGGGTGGGGTGACGGCGTCTGTAAACAGGCGCCGCCTCTGCCTGCCTCCCTCTCGGGGCCGCTCGGGTCCCCAGCCCCCTCAGGCGCTCCCCGCCCCGGCCGAGTGGGTTTTACGAGGTCTGCTTCCCGGGAGATGGAGCCAGATAGTCTCCTTTCCTCCCGGTGGCTAGGTGGGGAACGCTGTGAGTGCAGGTGTCTTTTAAAAAAGCGTGTAAGTGCAACCAGAAAAACAACAAAAATGAGCGAGGTCCAAGGTGATTAGCGAGAAGGGATGGAGAGGGATGGAGGGCTGAGCGATGCCTCTCCTCTTTAAACAGCTCTGGGCCTCGCTTCTCCCTGGACCTCGGGGCAGAGCGGAGCAGGGGGCGCTTTGGGACCGCCGGTAACTCCAGACATCCCCCAACAGTCCACGGAACTGGAAACAAAGCCACTTACTGGCAACGCGGAGACAAACTGTAATGTTGGAATAGAACTTTTCTTCCCACGAAGCGCTGTGCATTATTCATGTGCCGCGGAAGAAACGACGGTAACTAGCGTGCACTGGGCCCAGTGAGGCATCCCTGCGGGAGCCGCGAGGGCTCGTTTGCAGGCTAGAAACTTCGTGTGTCCTCCTGTCTCCCGTTCTAATTTTGGCTTTCAGTAATTCGTCCTAAAATTATTCCAGACCAGACCGTTCCTCTTAGTTGGACGTTTGGTTTCTAAAGCAGATTTCATAACGTTGTTATAATTTTCAAAAATTGGCAACAACTGTTCTGTTTTGACTTTTTTTTTTTTGTGGCTTATCAAGGGACAGCTGTTCATTATGTTTGCCCTTATGGTAGTGGTGTGTGAAACTTCAACAAGGAATTGGTATTTCTCCTAAACGTAGTTTTTGAAAGGCATCTACCAAGCCCATTTCCAAGGGAGGGAGAAAAATGATTTGAGTTACTTCTATTCCAGTTTCTACCGAAGTGTGCAGAAATTCGTATTAAAATTGTTTGGATGCCTTGCTTGCTAGTCTTCAACACTAAATGGGGTGATCCATCTGGTTTGTATTCTTAAAAGGAAGACTGACCTGTGCAGAGAACACGCCAGTTAATGTTGCTCGCTCATGTTTATAGTAATTCAGAGCGTTTTCAGGTTATGTAGTATTTAATGAGCTACACTAGTTCTTAGTTCTCCCACAAGAGTTGACAGTAGATAGACTAGCAATTGGGGAAACGTGGAGGTGGGACTGCCTTGTGGAGGACTGAACTACAGTGGACGCGTGTGAATGACTTTCATGTTATGCACAGCTTAAGTAATGCGCATGTTTTGACTTTTCAAGTAATGGGAAGAGAACAGCTTTCACATGGCTCCCGCTAATGTGAATTTTCTGGGAGTAAGTTTCAGAAGGGAAACTTTTAAGTGCTCAAATCTATTATTCTCTTTTTAAGCTGAATTTTATTAGGTTAGTACAGAATACAAGTAAAATTTATATCGCAGTGGTTCTTACATGTTTCTGTGTCCCTAAAGCTATTATAATTTTAGTAACTTAAAAGTTTGTGAATTGTAAGTGGTTAGTGTGTTTTCTTATGAAAAAACATTTCATGTTGTGTCAAGGACTAATTTGCCTCGTACTTAATATCATTTTTCTGAAAACAAAGCTTTTTAAGTGTTAAGGTTTAGAATTTGAAATTGGATGTTGATCCAGCAATTTACGGGTTAAATTTGGGTCCCTATTCCTGTTTAATATTGAGAAATCTCTTAGAGAATTCTGTTTTTATTTGTCAAAACTTCCTAAAGATGTGATCTCTCAACTGTCCTTTCTTCATTATCCATGTTTATTCTAATTATTTCAGTTCAGAATTTCTCAACTAACATTTAAGAATTTTCTTCTGAGAAGTTTCAGGACCATAGCTTAGGAATCAGATTTGCATTTTCTCGGTAATATTGAAAGTTAATGTATGTTTGATTTATTTGAAAATACTTGAAAAAGTTTTTTTCTACATAAAAAAATTAAAGCTTTTCAAAGTAAATTTGTTGAATGAATAAAAACATTCTCATTTCATCCTCCTAGTCAGGCTGTAATATTCTCATTTTATCTGTGAAGAATCTGAGGCTGGGCATAGCTAAGTAGCAAAAAGGTCACATAATTAATAGGTAAAAGTTTATTCAAACCTAGGTGTCGTGACACAAATTAGATGCTTTACTACTGCTACCATGTGTCTCAAGGTTAAACTTTGAGGCATCTTGTTTTGACCATGAACTACGTCTTATAATACTGTACTTGCCTGTAGCCCTAATATCCTTCCAATGATCATTATTTGTATCCTGCTAAATACTTAGTTATAAATTTGAGAAAGTGTTTATTCATGTGACTGACAAAAGAAACACTTACTGCTTTTGCAGGTCTAAATACTTTGAGTATAGAAACTCATACCATTTACATAGGACAGACTTGTGGAATTGCTGTAATTGTTTCATGACTTGAATTTGTTATATAAGCAGTTACTAAGTTGTGACTTTGAAATACATAGTGAAAATTCAAAAATGACTTTCGTGACTTTCAGTGGTGTTTAAAGTTGAGTGGGCCAACATTTGAATTCTTCGTTTACATTTTTAAAAGGCATAGACCATTTAGAATTCCGCAGCTTTTTTTTTTAACCTCTAGATCTTAGGGCTTGAAGTTTGATGGGGGTCTAATCATTCTGCACTTGGAAATATCTTGAAAGGGTTTGGCATCCAACTGAGTGAAGAATAAACTGATAAATGATCCTTGTTTGGTGGACACCTCGGAGCAAGATGTTCCTTGGCAGGGTATGCTGACCCGGTTTAGCTCTGGGCCTGTCAGTGCTCAGAGGGCATGCATCTTTGGGGTTGGTTTCCAGCGGGTTTACCTTCTCAGACTGGCCTGCATCGAAACAGCCACAGTTGCTCTCGAAATGAGCCTGTTCCATGGTATCCCCTTTAAGACTCCTCTTTTGTTTAATCCTGGAGTCTAGACGGGATTTGGACTTGCCTTAGTGGTCATGCCAATAAGATTAATTTTGTCAGGCATTTATACTGAGGAATTTTTCTCCAAAGTTTCTTAAGGTAGATTCTGTACATTTTCAAGTGTGAAGCGCAGAAATTGAAGTAATGTTGCCCTTCATCCCCAAGACAGTTAGCCCTAGCATCTTTATGTCCCTGTCGGTCATTCTTGAGCTTGCTTACTTTTTATGTAACAACATCACAGACTTCTCATCAGCTCACAGTGTTTTCCTGATTGGCTGAGGTTCGGGAAAAGAATTCTAGTAAAAACTTTGAATTCACCTTACATGCACAGTTAAGCTGACTGAAATTGCATTCTGTCATAGAGGAGTAAATGTTTTAAGGTTCACTGATATTTTTCTTTGAGACTGTTTACAAATGTATGTCAGCGGTATTCTTTTGATGTTTGTTGAGCATTGTAGCACTCATGTCAGGATACTCCTGAGCAAGTATGGTAATGATTTAACTTGTAATGCATTTTAGCTAAAATCTCTAAGATCTAAACAGATTTTGAACATGGTAACAATATTTTGAAGAAGAGTTCTAAAGGGGTCAATTTTATCTCTCTTGGCATTTATTTTTCCTTGAGGTTTTAATTCATATAACATAAAATTAACCAGTAAACAGTACAGGAGCAGTATATTCGCAATGTACACTCTAATTCCACAGTGTTTTATCACCCCAGAAGGAAACTACATTTGTTAAGCAGTTGCTTTCCATCCTCTCTCTCCCGAGTTTCTGGCGACCACCATCCTACTTGCTGTCTCTTTGGATTTAATGGAAAGTTCTTTGGGGCCGATAATGAAGAAGCGTGCTTGCTCTGTATAGTTGAACCTGCAGAAAAAGCTTTGGGATGTGATCATTAGCCATCAAAACCCACCTCATTCTTTGCATGCTTTTCCAAGTACAGTAGGCTGCTGCCAGGGACTTTTTCTGGAAGCAAAGATGGAAATCACAACAATTTGCAGTTGTAGTTTTGATCACTCTGAAGGAGTTGTGCTCCCTCTCAGACTTCGTATTTCCTCATTGGGTTGTGAGCATTAACTAGGTTTCAATGTTATATACAAATGTAAATGATTTATTCAGCCTGTTATCTACAAGTTGTTTGCCTTTTGGTTTTTCTCAATGTATAGAAACAACCTGGAACATTAACAGACTTATTTGAAGTTACCGTATTTTTAGGACTATAAGGCCCACTGGACCATAAGATGCACCTAGGTTTTAGAGGAAGAAAATAGGAAGAACAAATTTGAAGTAGAAAAAAGTAAAATATATAATAACATAAATAACTTAATATTTCACCAATGTAAATGTAAACTGCATTTACTAGCCAGGTAAGCTACATTTGAACTATAAGATGCACCTGCTTCTCCCCAAATTTGGAGGTGCGTCTTAGAGTCCGAAAATACGATATGTTGGGAAATTATTGTTAAATTGAACCATTTTATTCGGTTAATTTTTTAGAATATTTGGAATTATGATTTGTCTGACACTCTGCATTTAATCTCTTGTTTGATGAATCTTAGAACCTTGATCTTGGCTTTACAGGTGACTTGCTCTAAAACATAAGACACTTGTATGGATTTAGCTTTTTTGGATTTAGCTTTTTTGGGTGGTTTTAGATGGTTGATTGAGGAACAAAACAGTTAGGTTTGTTTTTCCTTCTGGGATAATGTAATAAAGTTGGACTTTCTGTAAATTTAAAGTTTCTCCTAAGTTTGAAGTTTCAGTTTTGGGCTCCAAAATATTCTTTTATTCTTATCTTAAATTCACAATGGTACTTCTCCTGGTTAAATTGAAATCTTAAAATGTATGATGAGATGTGAAATACAGATTTCATGCTCTTAGTAAAGGAGGTCTAAATGGAAAAGAATTTAAATTTTGATACTAAAATTTAGGGAAATTGTAATTAACAACTCTCCCTTTTTAGGGAAAGTATTATTAATAACTCTAGGTCTTAGGACAGCTTAAGTTATGAGAAGGAATTATATGAGAATATTCAGGGCTCAATGCAGGAAAATTTCTGCTTTTTTTAAACAGTATTTTTTTATGGACTATCAGTTTTTTGTAAATATATTTCTTTGTTTTTGTATATCATTAATTTCTTATAGTGGCCTTTTGAAAAGCTAGTACACTAAATTTAATTATAAAATAGCATCTTTAAATGGGTGATAGCTGTGCTTGAAAATGTGGTTTAATGGAAGGTTTGTTTATAAAACAGAATTGTTATATTTCTAGCTTTATTGCAGAATAGTGTTTTATCTATCCAGTTTCCAGTTTGGAATAAGAAGTAGATAAAAAAGACCTTTAATTCTCACATGATTAATGAACTGAGTCATCTGGCTAAGGCACTGGTTTAGAAGATCTCTTTCTTTGTACTAATTCTAAGAAGTTTGGTTGTCTGTTTTCTAATCCCACAGGAGATTAAAAGGTGCCAATCAGAGGTGGGAGTGGAGGCGGTAAGGGGAAAGAGGGCAGCAAGGAGGGGCCAGGGAGGAAACCACCTTGGCAGGGGCCATGTAATGGAGGGACAGGACTTCATGAGACTCTGAGTGTATCATTAATTAACTATTGTATTGTGCTGTATGACCTATTCAAAAGGTTTAAAGGAGAATAAGAAAGAAAAAAGATTTTGAGATTTCCTGATGAAAAGTTGATTGTAGGGAAAATTCAGTTATGCTTGTAATTTTAGGAATCATAAAACTATATACAGTGTATCTTAGACCATAGACTTTGGAGTCAGATCTAGCTCCGTCCTCATGTTCCATCACTTAGACATTACGGTTCTTCATCTGTAAGCACAGAAATGGTACTAGCTTCCTCAAAGATGGTTTTGAAATTCAAATGAGATAACATACACCTTTATAGTACCTGACGTCTAGTACCCACTGAATAAATGTGATTTTCCTCTTTAAATTATGTTTAACAAAAAGTCATTTTAGAAAGCTATTCATCTAGAATATTTGAAACACACAGTTCTGCTATAAAATGTTAATATTCAAGCTACGTGTAAACTTTGTGTGTTTTAGTATTAACTATGTTTGTATTTTGTGGGTGGTGGTCAGAAATGAAATACTGTTCTCATTTTCTTCCCACCAGTCTTTCTTTAATATTATGGATCCATACTGTTTAATACCAGACACTAGCTCATGTGGCTACTTAAATATAAACATTTTTATGGACTTTATTTTTTTTAATAGTTTCAGGTTTATAGAAAAAATTGCATCAAAAGTACAGTTTCCATATACAGCTTCTCACAGTTACCTCTGTTAACATCTTGCATTAGTGTGGTACATTCATTATAATCGATGAACCAGTACTGGTAAATTATTACTAACCAAAGTTCATGTTTACATTAGGGTTCACTCTTTATGTTGTACAGTTCTATGGGCAAGATTGTCTTCTGTCACTTAACAACGAAGCCCTGGCTGAGTAGCTCAGTTGGTTAGAGCATTGTCCCCATACCCCCAGGTTGCAGATTTGATCCCTGGTCAGGGCACATACCAGAAGCATATATGAAAAACAGATACAGAACATTTCCATCATCTCAAAAAGTTCTTTTGAAGAGCACAGTATGTAGACTCTTTCCCCAAGGTCCAGTTCGTCATTTATGTTCATTCTCAGAATTTGTCTACTTATAAGACCTCAATTTATCCTCAAGCCTATGATTTCAGTGCTTTGTCCACCCTGGCCAGGTAGCTCAGTCACGATTCACCAAGGTTGTGGGTTCAATTCCTGGTCAGGGCGCATAGACGAGTCAACCAAAGAATGCTTAAGTAAATGGAACAACAGATGGATATTTCTCTTCTCTCAAGTCAGTAAATAAAAAATAAAAAATAAGTAAATCCTTTATTCCCCCAAAGACCCAGCCTTTCAAATGTTGTTCACGGCAGCATCGTTTCTTCCGTTTCCTACCAGGATGTCCATCATCTTTCAGTCTGCTGTTCATCGCTCCTCATCTGGAGTAACCCTCTTCTTTCTTCTCCTCCAAGCCTTTTGCACACTTATCACGGTGTATAGATCTCAGAGCTAATAAATGGCAGAGCTGAGATGAGAATTTAGCTCTCCCTATTTCCCGTTCTCTCTTGGGATCCCCACTGTTGGGTTTGCTTTTACAGTTGCTTTTGAAGTTAGAATCACTTTATTCAAAAACTTTTAAATAAGTGATTCTAACTTCAAAATGTGTAATCCCTTCACTTATGCAGTGAAGAAATTATGGAGTTCTATTTGATTCTTTATTGTGTAATTCAAAACTTACAAATCAAAACTACAGAGGTTTGCTACAGGTTTAATAAATAGTGACGTGTTATCTTATTCTTCAAACAATTAGAATCTTAAATGAAGAAGTTTATCCTATTCAGTGGATATTTTTCCTTTAATTTATGATGGAAATGTTTTTCTCCAAGTGTGGCCCATTTTAGATAACAAATTGATTTCAAGAACTAATATGAATTGGTTGGCAAGGATGAATAGAATTTAACTAAACATTGTTTTCCAAAATTATTTGTTGGCACTGATTTACATTTGGATACTATTCAAATGCATTTTGATCTGTCCAAATGGGCCACCATATGAACTTGGATATTCCTAAACTCATCGTGGTAAAGTTTCCGGAGCTTGAAAGGTGGAGAGCCTCAGGGTCCATCCCTTTGGTGTTTTGGGGGGGGTGGTACCTGTTTGTGCTCAGAGTAGTCCTGCTCTGTGTGGCCTGGATTTAACCTTCCCTGAGCGCAGGCTGGTTGGGCTCGCTCACGGAGTCCATTTTGGGGAGACATTTGGTTACAGAGTAGTCATCTTCCATAGTTAAGTACTGCACTTAAAAAAAATACACACCCTTGATTTAAACTTCATTTTGAAATGCCTTCCCCATAATTACTGCTTTTAAAACACATGTTTTTATGTCAGTTTTCACATTAATTACTCCATTGACAGCAGCTTTTGAACTGTTTTGATGAAAACTGTCACTTTGCTCGAATCTAGCCTTTCTTTATTAAAAACTTAAAGAAAATAAATGCAAGGCCTTACATTCACTTTGAAAAATTGAATTGTGGGTTCTTTGCATTGACTCATTTGATCCCAGTCTGTTGTCTCAGAAATGTCATTTTGTTCTCTGGGACTGAACTGGGCGAAAACCTGCTCCCAAGGGCATAGAAGACCCTCCAGTTTTTTTCTTTCTACTGATAACTTTTTTAAATGTTATTTAAAATGTGCTTTTTGAAATAAGAAAATTGTTAGAATAGAAAATGTGATGTTTAGTCATTTAGACCATCACAAAGCCTAAACAGGCAACGTTCTTACGAAAGCGTCATTGAATATTGAAATAGTAGTGTCTGTTCCTCTAAATGACTGGCATTGTTCAATTCACTGCACTCAGATGTTAAGATAAAACTTCAATAATCTTCTTTGGGGCATGATGCCAAAATCACCATTATTTGATGATTTTAGGGGGCAGAGGGGAAAGAAGGGAACAGCAAATTCTATCAACAGAATCTTCGTATTTGAGAGTGATTTCAGGTTCAGCTGTTGATTAAAAAATTTCTTTGTTTGTAAAGACTATTTTTAGAGCAAGTTTAGCAAAATTGAGAAGATGATACTAAGATTTCCCATAAACTTTGCACACAACTGTAGCTCTTCCCTCGTTACCTACATCTGCCACCAGATTGGTACATTGTGGTGCAGTTGATGAAGTCTGTAGTTGACATTAGGGGTCACTCTTGGTGTTGTACACTCTGGGGCTTTGGACACATGTGTAACATGTATCCATCATGAGAGTAGGTATCATGCAGAGTATTTTCATTGCCCTAAAAATCCTTTCTGCTTTGCCTGTTCGTGCCTTCTTAGGCCAACTCCTAGCACCCACTGATCTTTTTATTGTCCCCATAGTTTACCGTTTCTGGAATGTCCTGTAGTTGGGATTGTTACACAAAAATTTTAATGGCAAAAGCTGTTTTATGGGGACAGCTTTTCTGGCCGGTGTGACTCAGTTGGCTGGAGCTTCATCCCGTAACTGAGGGGTTGCTGGTCTGAGTGCTGTTCAGGGTGCGTACCTAGGCGGTGGGTTTGTTTCCCGCCCGGGCATCTATAGGAGGCAGCCCATCAATGATTCTTTCATGTGGGTGTTTCTCTTTCTCTCTCTCTAAAAGCAATGGGGAAAAAAAAAGACTTACCATGCTAGCCAGAGAAAGATCTGGTCCTGGGGCATGCCGTCTAACCCGCCAGGGGCAGGGCTGGATGGAGAAGACAGCATGTTCTCCATCCTAGGATTGACTGGGTTCTTTTCTGTCAGCAGTTTGGGGAAGAAAGATGTAAGTTGTTTTGAAAGAATCTGCATTGGCTATAAACACGGGGTGGCCCCTGAAGCGGGGCTAGTTCGGGGCAGGCGCAGAGGCTGTAAGGAGGGGGTGTTTGCCCTTTAGGGTTGGTCTTGAGCAATTGCCTGGAGAGTATACGTGTGAGCAAGAGGCAGTGGTGTCTGGGGCTCGGCTGTTGCATCTCTCTAGGTGATTGTGGAAATAGCCACCTTAGGGCTGTTTCCAGTTGGTTTTCAGCTTCTATGGATAAAGCTGTTATGAATATTCCTTTATATTTTGTATGTTTGTTAGTGGACATATGTAGTAATTTCTCTTGTATAAATACCTATGAGTAGATTTTGTGGGTCATTTTGTTTGGCCTAAGTAGATATAGCCAGTATTCCACAGTGAATGTACTGATTTACACGGCCATCGGCATTGTGCGAGAATTTCATGTGTTCATATTCTTTCACACTTGGTACTGTCAGTTTGAAAAATTTTAGCCATTCTGGTGGGTATATCTCATTGTCATTTAAATTTCCCTCATGATTAATGGTATCTTGTAATTCTTCAGTGGGGAGATAATATGTATGTGTATCCTAGTATGTGTGTATATCATAGGCTTATTGGCCATTATCATATGCTCATCCCCTTTTGTGAAATGTCTGCTCCAGTCAGTGGTCCTTTTTTTATTGAGTTGGTTGTCATTGGAGAAAACGCAGCGGCTGTGAGGAGAGTGGGGGGAGGCAAGAACAAAGGAGGGGGTGCACATCAGTTAAAGGTGGCTGTGAGCCAGGTGAGAGCGACTGCGTGCTGTCTGAGGGCGGGGGCCCTGTTTGGCTCGGGGTTGTATCTTCAGATCTTTGGACATTGTTGGGCACACAGCAGGCACTCAGTATGTGTTTTGTTTTTTAATGAATGAATACAGGCCTCACTCAGGGGAGTAGAGATGGACAGGCAGCTGCAGATGCCAGAGATAATAAGGTTTTTTAATGGGGGTAAAAGAGAGTGGACTCTGGGATGGTCACTAGATCGCCAGGTGGGTGGGTGCGGGAGTGTCAGGGTGGCTAGTGGCGGCACCAAGGAAGTACAGACTACAGAAGGAATTACCACTTTAGAAGTAGGGATAAGTTCAGTTGCCATGTAACCTTGAACATCTTTCCAGACATCTGTGCTTCAATTTCCTCAACTCCAAAATGAAGCCATAGTGGTGCCGAGTAGGGTCACTGGGAGGACTGAGATAGAGCTTGTAAAACACTTAGTACAGTGCCCGGTACACAGCCCAGACTCAGAAAGGTTAGCGATGGAAACAAACAAAAATCCCCGTCATTATGCATTTACGTTTCGGTAGTAGTGGGTGCACACTGTGGCAGAGTAAGTAAGAGAACAGCATATTGGATGGTGAGAAGTATTCTGGAGAAAAATGAATTGGGAAGGAGGTGAGAAGCACAGTTCACGTGAGGTGATGGTGGGATTGTGGTCGACAGGCCGTTTTAGGTGAGGCGTAAGTGTGGCCCACCCTGAGGAAGTCCACACGTTGGAGAAAAGTGGGGGGAAGGCTTGTATTTAGGGGAAAGGTGGGACAGACTGTTCATAATTGTTTAAGATAAGAAAGCAGGGCTCCGTATGTTTACCAAAGAACAGAGTATGATATGATGCTAGTAGGTCTGTCTGTTGTGCACCTGGGGCTGTTGGACGAGGTGTCTCAGCCTTTCATCTCCTCCTCCCTGTGACACAGACCCACACACGACCAAACCTAAGCATGGATTTAATCCTTAAGAGATTGTCGTTTATACTTTGGAAGAAGTGTTTTCTGTTTAACTCTGATATATTAGCAATAATAAATCAGTAGGTTCTCTAACAGTAGCTACTACTTGGGAATCAGCAGAATGCCTTCTCTATAACTTCTATACCTGTTTCAAACCACATTATGTACAGTCAGACCTCGGTTCTCAAACGTCTCCCTTCTAGTTCTTGACCGAGATGCTCATGAAAAAATGTCTCGGGCCTCTGACAAAACTTCTGGTCTCAAGTCTCGACTTGACAGCCCTTTCGTGCTGAAACCTGTGTGATGAGTCACACGTCTCTTGGGCGACAAGCAAAAAGGATTTGGTTTTCGAATAAATTGCTTCTTGAGCAGCCTTCCAGAACAAACGAAGTTCCAGAACCAGGGTTCAGCTGTATAAACAAGATACATTGTGGCTATAGGCTTCTGCGTTTGAAGTCCACACAGCAATTTGTTCACTCTTTTAAACTCAAAGTGAAATTTTGCCTGGGATCATAGTCCAGAAATAATTCTAAAATGGTAAATGCACACCTCTTTATTTTTGTAGCTTTGTTTTTCAAGTATGTGTAATAGAAAGTCACTGTCCCTTTTTTTCTGGAAATAGTTCAAATTCTATTAGATATAGTCCATAAAATAAATGGAAAGTAATTTAAATGTTCTTAAGCCTTGGCCAGTAGATGATGGGGGCAATGTTTTAATAACATTAATGTTATTGCTATTTTATCATTATTAAGTATGTGAGATTATGTCTTTAAGATGCAAAAATTCCCTAGGTCAGTGTATACACTCCAGTATCATCTGACCATTGCAAAAAATATGTTGCCCACGCACCTTGCCTATTCTAGAAACATCTTGCCTATTCTGGAAACATCTTGCCTATTCTGAAAACATTTATGAGAATGTTTTGTCATTATTTAAAAGTGTAAGTAGGAAAAAACCTAACAACTAAAATGTTGAGTGAAAGGAGCCCAAAAGGGCTCCACTCCGATGGTCTCGTTACGTAGAGCTTCAGAGGGGGCAAAACTCATCTACGGTATTACGTTGAGTAGTGGTGACCCTAGGGGAAGAATAAAGGAGCGGTTATGGGGGGACCTTCCGGGGTGCTGGTAGTTTGTGTTCTGGTGCACAGGTGTGCTCACTTTGCAACAGTGCACTGAGCTGCACGTCTTGATCTGTGTAGCTTGGTGTGTGCATGTCACAGTTGAATACATTACGTATAGAATTAGGAGCCCTTTTCTGTTTTAGTCCTCTGAATATTTCTCAGTGTGTTCTAACAAAATATTCTTGTGGCTCTCTTCGAAAGAAATAGATGCCATTCCCTGGTGTTTGTTTGTTTCTTAAACAAACCAGTAGGTTGAATAGTTCCAGGGTTCCTGTGCTGGCCCAGTGTACGGCCTGTCACAGATAGTGCTCCATATGTATTTGAGAAGAGTCCTGCTGTCGTGGGTATAGTGTTCTGTGGATGCCTCTCGGGTCCAGTTGCTTTGTAGAGTTACTTTAGTCTCACGCGTATGTCCTCGTTGAGCTGCGCATGCTGTGGTGGATGCTAGGATCTTAAAGTTTTCCATTGGCCTAATTAACTCCATTGGAGAAAACAAGTGTTCCAGCTTGCTAGGTTTGCTGGCTTGTTCTGTATTAAAACCATAGAGCAAATGGCAAGAGAGGAGGGGAAAACCCAAGATATTCCCCGATTATAAGGAATTTGCAATTCAGTTATAGCCTAGCTTTGCTTGATTGGGGATACTGTTAACAGGGACACCAGTGAAGAAATTGTCACAGTAATCTAGGTAAGAGGTGTTGGTAGCCTGAACTTAGGTGTTCGGAATGGATGGGAGAGTTTGGAGAAATGTTAAATAAATAAAGTGAATGGGACACGGCGGTGGCTCGTTAGTCGGAGAGGCAGATTTGAGGGAAAGGAAGTGGTAGGAATGAGTCTCTGTACCCTGGTCAAGAGCTTAATGACTCAGTCTCTGCCTTAGAGAACAGAAGGCTGGGTTCAGTTGAGGTGGTTTGAGACCGTAGTTGGACACGAATGACTAGTAGCCAGCTGGTTGTTACATGGCCCTGGCCCTCAGACCTCTGAACTTGAGCTGCAGATTTGCAAGTCAGCAGCATCTGGTTGATAGTTGAGAGCCCATACATGCAGGATACCACTCGAGGAAAGTTTGTAAAGAGAAGCGAGGAAGGAATTCTGAGGGAACCAGGTGTACTCCCAGGGTGGGCAGAGAAGGGGGCCTCCGGAGAGGTGCACAGGCGTGGCCGGTCGGTCGGTGGGAGGCTTGGACTGTACGTACTATAGAAGCCAAAAGACGGTGCCAGAGTAACTGGGCGGCATCATTACATGCTGTAGGAAAAGAAGGGAGGTGAGGACCCAGATGTGACCCTTCGGTTTCGTAAGCAGGTGTTGATGTGCCGGTTTCGAGTCCTTTCTGAATAGTGGTGGGAAAGGGGGGCCGCTTGGAAGCTGAGGGGCGAGGGGGTAGGGAACGGAGGCTGGGACAAGACGGGCAGAGATTGAATGACTTTTTGTCTTGTTTTGTTTTGTTTTCAATTAAATAAGACAGGTTGGAAATGGAAACATCTTTTTGACCCCCTCTGAATAAGGGTTTAAGCATGCTGGTGGGAAAAGAAATGGTAAAGAGGGATAAGTTAATGCAGCGATATTGGTGTTGCTCCTTCAGATGTCTCAGTGTCACTGGATTCCTCAGTCTGTGGGTTAGTATTTAACAATCTGAAATAGAAACTCGTGAGGCATAAGTTAGATTTTCTTTTCGTTGTGAGCATTTTCCCTACATTCAAGATCACTGACTTCTTGTCGTTCAGGTTTGTCATCGTGTGTCAGAATAACGTCTGGGAGCACTGGGAGCAGGCTTCCTCCGTGAATCGGAGCCGTTATTACGGTGGGGGTGGGGGGCGGCTTCAAAATGGGACCTGAGAAACTGAGGTCTTAGGAAATGTCTGGCCTCATCTTCAAAATGTATTCATTACGCTTTTGTATTAGGACTGAGTTATCTTTACAGTTTAGCAAAGAACCTTATTAAGGCGACATCAATTTTTTTACAAAGAGAACAGCCGGTTTCAGAAATTTGTGGGGATGGGTGAGGTGGGGGAAAGAGGTGGTGGGAAAATAGACACAACTATACTTGAACAGCAATTAAAAGAAAAAATTGTATTTCATTTGAAAGCAGTTAACAAGATGACATATCAACTAAATGCACAGTGTATTCCAAAATAGTCCTGCTTTTGCCCTGACTAGTGTGACTCGGTGTCATCCCACAGAGTGAAAGGTCGCGGGTTCGATTCTCCCTCAGGACACATGCCTGGGCTGAGGTTTCTGTCCTGGGTCTGTCAGGGTGTGTGTGAGAGGCAATGGATGGATGTTTCTCTCCTCCCCAAAAAAGTCCTGATTTTGGTTATTTGTTCTCATTATGTCCTTGATGTTTGGACTACCACTAACTACTGGTAATGACCCATTTATGTACTTGACAGAATAGTGTATGTACTACAGAAACTGAAATAAGAAAATGACTCTTTGCTGTTTTGCTGTAATGGATACATTTTTCCTGCTTAGTATCTCAGTCTTTTACGGATGATGCTTTTGAGTCTGGCCTTTTCATCCTATCACCTCTTGATCTCCCCCCCCCCCTTCAGTATAGCGCATTTGTACACAATGTGTAACTTTGTTACGCAGAATAGAAACCTGGAGCCTCAGCCTGTGTACACAAAGTTAGAAACTGCCATTCACATCTTAGAGTACTGTTTCAGCTTCGCATCAGGCAGCCTCTGGGGAAAATGGTTTTATCTTTTTGACTGTTTCTTTTTCTTTTGGAATTAAATTGAAAGTAGAAATGTTTCTTTTAGTCCCTGTGCACACTGGGAAAGTAAAACACCTAGATTAACCCTTTGCAGCTTTGGTAACCCTTCTCTTTCAAGTTCTGTTTTTCAGGCCTTTCTCCTTCTAAATCATAAGCCCTTCTCTTCATACTTACCCCAGATATTTCCCCATTAGCAATAACATTAGCATGTGGAATTATTTATATCTAGAATGTTGTATACAGTGTAGGGTTACAATTTTTTTATATACATTTTAAACTTTTTTTTAGATTTTATTTATTTATCTTTAGAGAGGAAAGGAAGGACAGAAGGAGAGAAACATCAATGTATGGTTGCCTCTCTTGAGTCCCCTGCTGGGAGCTGGCCCGAAACCCAGGCATGTGCCCTGACTGGGAATCGAACCTCAATCCTTTGGTTCGCAGGTCCGTACTCAATCTACTGAGCCACACCAGCCAGGGCGTAGGGTTATAATTTAATCCATATATTTTGGGAAGAGATATTTTTACAATCAAAATTGGGTCTTTCTTCTCAGGATATTGCTGGGAAAACCTCAGTCTTTCTCAGACTACTATTTTACCTGTAAATTAATTGATATTCTGCTGGAATGATAACACTGAGTAGGGTTGGAATCATAAAGCCTTCATTTCTTCTTTTTTATTTCTTGCTTTTAGTTTCATTTTCCAAGATAGTAAAACTTTTTCTCTGTGTTGTCCTGTGTATTGGTTGCTATGGAAATGTTCTGGAAAAATGGCAGGTTAAGGCCAAGAATAATGTGTTAAACTTGTTTCATATGGCAGGACAGGTGGGAATAGATCAAGATTGTCTTCTTGCAGACAGTAGATTTTATTTGATATAATATCTTTCTCAAAGCAACTTATACTTCAAAGAAGAGCTGAGATTTTAATCTCAGCTCCACAATTTTTAGCTTTGGGCAGGTTATTTAATGCCTTAGAAACTCAAGAGTCATCCAGAAAATGGGCGCATTGATGCCTCGGAGGAGCGACTGGCCCAGAGTAGATACTGATAAATTCTGATTTCCACGTTTCTCCCTCCTAATCAGAGGCAGATAAAATGAACCTGTAGTAGAGGAGATGGTTAATACATTTTTCAGCAATTTCTTAAGTGTCTGTCTGTGACATATGTAAATGTAACTTCTAACTATTGCTGTGCTCGTGTAACGAATCTGAAGTGTCTTTATGTTTGGAAGTTATTGCCTTTAAAAATTCAAAAACTGGCTTTTTATGAAAAGGCTTTAGTGACTATTTTAGCAGCTTCATTGAAGTATAATTTGCATGCAGTAAAATTTACTTGTTTTAAGTGCACAATTCACTGACTTTTAGTAAATTTACAGAACTGTGCAACCATCACTACAATCCAATTTCAGAACATCTCCTTCACCCCAAGAAGTTCCCTCACCTTAATGATGGTTAACTTTCATCTTTAAGGGCACACACACATTATAGGATTTAAAAGTATCAGTCTGGGGTTAGCCCTGCAAGAGTTTGAACCATAGTCCTGCTGCTTACTTGCCTTGCGCCTTTGGATACTTACTTCTCTGTACTTTGGTTTCTTTATCTTTAAAATGGAGATAATTACATTACAGCTGTTTGTATTGCTCTGAGCATTTAATTGATTAGATACTATATATAAAACACTGAAAATGTTCTACACCTAGAACATTCTATATATAGAATGTTTTGAGGCTGACACCTTGTTGGTGCTTAACAAATATTGGTTACTGTTGGAAGTTTATCTTGTGGTTTAGATTTGTGGTAGATTTAGATTTTGTTTTCGGAAAACCAGACTGTGTTATGTATGCTGCAGGTGGTCATAGGTTTGTCTATAGTAGCTCTTTAGCAGTCACTTTAACCGCACAGGTAAGCCTTTGACGCTCACAACGTACGGTTAGTTGTTATTGTGCAGAGCCACGGGTCTGAGCCAGCAAATAAAATAAAAGATTTTATTTTTAGAGAAAGAGGAAGGGAAGGAGAAAGAGAGGAACATCAATGTGTGGTTGCCTCTTGTGCTCTCCTAACCTGGGAACTGGCCCACAATCCAGGCATGTGCCCTGACTGGGAATCAAACCGGCGACCCTTTGGTTCACAGGCTGGCATTCAATCCACTGAGTCACACCAGCCGGGGCTTGTATGTTTACTCTTGACTGAAAGAATGTTTATGACATTCACTAAGCCATATGTCGTATGTTGTTTAGATATGTTTTGTGGTTGAAGATGATGTAAACACTGTCTTTGAGAAGCTTGGAGAATGTTTGGAAAGATAACTGGAGAAAAATGTTTAAGAATGAAGAAGAAATTCTTCTTAGATCTAATAACTATAATTAATGACTCTTTGAGTCTCTAAAAAATCTTTGATTTATGTTTTTCTAATTCCTGAAATTGAATCATTACTATTCTTAATCATCACATTTCCCAGGCAGAGTCATGCTTTATTGAAAAGACTATTTTCTCCTTGGTCTCTCAAACTTACCGGTGTGGGCAGAGGGATGCTCTTACTTTAGGGAAGAATTAGGGGCTAATTCTGTGTGTTTTCTCTATCAAGTTTGTTGTAATTGTCTCTAAGAGAAGTTTTATTAGGAAATGTAAGAGTTCAGCAACAATATGCCTCATTTGCTAGGCTAATAGAAATGGAAATAATTGTTTATAAAATTAACAAATCATGCTAGTTCTTGGAAACATAAATTATAGGGAAATATGTAGAGATTTTTAATACTAATACGTTTTGATGATGTGGTTTTTCCAAATGGGTTAAAAGGTCAATTTAGTAAGGAAAAATATTTTTACTAGTCTTATAGCAATTCATCTTAGGAATAGCCTAAATTGTGTTCTAAATGTATGCTTAGCTTCTCTTATTTTCATTCTTTAAACTTTATTTACATTTATAGAAATAATTCACAGTTGTATATGTTGCCCAGCTGTGTAATGGCTATTCAGTTGGTTAGATACAAAACAAAAAACAAAAAAACCCGTTGGTTAGATGCCTTTCTAGACCTTTTCCTTCCATCCGTTTACATCTACTAAAACCAAGACTAATACGTAGGATTTCCCCCCAACACAAATGATATCATGTGTATTGGTTTACAGTTTTGTTTTTACTTAACAATATGCTTTGGATCTCCCTCCATTTCTATATGTATAAATCTCCTTTTGATTTTTCTATGTGCTTCCATAGTATAGGTATAACGTCTGTTTAAGTGTTCTCCTATTTTGAACACAGTGTTTCCATTTTTTTACAAAGATTTCTAGCCTTTCTTTCAAAAGAACCCTATTATAAGCCCTGGCCAGGATGGCTCAGTTGGTTGGAGCATCGTCCCACACACCAAAAGGCTGCGGGTTTGATCCCTGGTCGGGACGTGTGTGGGAGGCAACCAGTCAATATTTCTCTCTCACGTTGATGTGTCTCTCTCTACCCCCACTCCCAACCCCACATCCTCTCTCTCTAAAAACAATGAAAAGTGTCCTCTGCAGAGGATGAAAACAATAAAGGAACCCTGTTGTGAGTACCTTGGTAGATTGTCTTTCTGTAATATGAATGATCACTGTAGTCTGTGTTCTCTGTTAGAATTTTTACCTGTCGTGTTTTCTTAAGGTGAGCGTGCTGCTGGTGGAACAGAGCTTAGGTCGTTCAGGGCCCAGCAGTGAGAGAGAGAAGTCACATGGGGTTTATTAGGTTGCTCTTCCTGTTGGGCCTTGAAGGAGATCTCCGTGGGCTGGGCTGGGGAGCACATTATACAGGCTGGGGAATGTTGAAAACAGCGGGGTGGTCCCTGCTGCCTCTGCATTATGACCAGACATGGTGCTGAGTTAAAAGACCCTCTGTATTTGACCTTGGCTCTTTCCTTCCTCATCCATGACTTTCTGTCTTGCTCTCTGCATTGTGTTTTGTTTTTGGTTTTCCTGTTTGGGTTTTCTGGCTTCCCAGTTGTCCTGTATTCTATCTTGTCTCCATACCTTTGGTTATGCTTTTTGTTAACCTGGAGTCTACACACACACAGCACGCATTATTCTCCCCACAGTTCTTATTCTGTTTTCAGCTTTCAAATCTTACCATGTATATCCCTTCCTCGGGGAAGCAATGCCCCACTCAGCCCACCGAGACTGCTTTGACTATCTCCATTATATCTGCTTGGATCTCCCCGAGCTTCACCCTCATGCCATGAGTTACAGTCTTGTATGTAGTTGTAGGCCGCATAATAAAGACCTATAACACTTTTTTTTTTGCCAGTAACTGAACATTTAATTTTTGCTGGGAATGGGAAAAGGGTTCTAGGGAAAATTTCTATGCAAAGTTGGTTTAATGAGCAGATAGAATAGTTGTGAATGACAGCATTTAAAATTCTTTCTAGTTAGCAATGTATCTGTATGTCTACTTACAGAGATAAAGAGACTGGGAGTACTGACAGTATTTCTCTGTGCAGACGGGGCAGGACTGAGACCGTAGGGTGGGCAGGACGTCACTATACTCCCTGGACTTTCTTGGACCCAGGCGAATGTTGCTTAACCTTTTCATGTATGAGTTTGTTGAAATTGTGGGGTAAATGCAGAGGAAGTGTACATTTATATAATGCACTGTTTCTATTTTTTCTATATTCTTATGTTTTCAACTGTTACTGTATTTCAGTATATCTGGGTCAATGATTCTTATTCTGTGCCCTGCAAGCAAAATCTTTTGAGAATCTGATAAAAGTCATAGGTTGTATTTCCAGAAGAATGAGCATGTGCATGGTTTACATATCATTTCCAAGGTTAATGGATGCCTTATCTAAGGCAAGTATCATTAACTGTAGTTTTTTATTATTGATTTTTAGAGGGAGAAAGACATAGATTTGTTGTTCCACTTACGTATTCATTGGTTGAATCTTGCATGTGCCTTGACCCGGGATTGAACCCATAATCTTGGTGTATCTGGATGGTGCTCTAACCAGTTGATCTACCTGGCCAGGGTGCTAATTGTAGCTTTACTATGTGAAGGTGTTTTTAAATTCAGAGGGTCAGCGATGGGTTTATGCACAGGGTGATTCAGAGGGGAGGAGGGCACTGAAACTAGCGATTCAGCAGCTTGGTTTCTAACCCCCACTCTGCCACCCTTAAGCTGCATGATTTGCAGTGGATTCGTGTTGCTTGACTTTGGTCTCTACTGTGTCCAGCCAGTGTAGCAGAAGTTACATGGGCTGTAGTGTCAGGTATTAACCTGAGGTGGTTGTGACTTGGCTTTGCCACTTACTATGCATGTGATCTTGGACAAGTTTTCCAAATGTTATTTTAGTTCTCTGTAAAAAAGAGGGAAGATGATTCCAAATTCTCTGGGTTTTAAAGATGAAATGAAAAGAGATATTTCAAAAGGTTTTGTAGCACTTGTTATTATAGGAACATAAATAAATATTTGTTATCTCATCTTGAAAAATTAGGCTAGAACTTGATGTTCCCTTAGATACCTTTTACAATAAAGCTTTGTGATTCTTAAGACAATTCTTGTTGCAACAGAATAATTTGGAAAACTTTTTATATAACAGCGCTGATCTGAACTCATGTGAGAGATCAGTGAGGTGTTTTAAGTTTGTAAAACAGACGTTGACCATTTTTTCTGCCTGTTCCATATTCCATGCTTCTGGAAAATGGAAATCTCAGATTTTAAGATTCATGAAAGAAAGGTTTGCGTATTTAAATGCCCTAGAGATATGAGTAGATTTTCACCATTCTGTGAACTCTGAAATTACATGTAAAACTTTCAGTGTGCTGGAATTGTAATGAGTGGCTCTAGCTTGCATAGTGAGCAGCACAGATGACAGTTCTTTGCTCATATAGTCTGTATTCTAATAGGAGAATATAGACGAATAAAAACATTAAAACGTAAGCAAGAAAATGCAACTTATAGATGACGGACATGTTTGATACAGAATTTAAATACGGTGATGGACTACGGAGGGATTTAGAGGTTATTTAAGGGTTTTAGGTGGTCAGGGAGGTCTTCTGAAGAGTTGACATTTTTGATGGCTTCTGTTAAGAATGGTAACGGGTGGCCTCCAATACGAACATTAGAGAGGCTAGTACTGGGCTGGCCACAACGTTCGTTTAGTGTTTTTCCCCTGCAATGGCTGTGGGAGTGCTTAGTTGTCTTTAACTTCGTTTGAAACACTTTCATTAAGATTGTATCATGACAGCTGTCCTATCAGCATGCACTTTAAAAAAGTATCAAAACTGATGGATTTTTGTGCAGCCATTTTAATGTTAAAGATGGAAGAATATATGCATCATTTTCAGTGCATTACACTTTATTATTTCAAGAAAGGTAAGAAACGAAACTGAAATGCAAAAATAAGTGTGTACAGTGTGTGGAGAAGGTGCTGTGAGTGGTGGAACATGTCAGAAGTGGTTTGCGAAGTTTCTTGGTTCTATTGATATTTTGCCCAAGTAACTCTCTGCTGTGGGCTGTCTCACTCACTGGAAGATGTTTAGCAGCACCCCTGACCTCTACCCATGGGAAGCCAGTAGCAGGAGATAGCCGACATACTTAAAATAACCGTATCTGTGAAGTTATTGGTGAAAAATGGAAAATGTGTCTTTTATGGAAAAAAAGTAATGGCCTTTTTGACCAACCCAGTACTGACATTGTGTGATGGGACTAAGCTTCACGTGAGCAGCTGGAGAGTGATGGGGTGACGGGGACAAGGGTGAGAGAAAGTTGGAGCTAAATTACAGGTCATCTCACTTAGGGCTTTGTAAGCCAGAATAAGAAATCCCAGTTTTATTCCGAATGTACTAGGAAGCCATTTCAGACTGTTAGCTAGAGAATGAGAAAAAGAAACTCGAGACAGAGGCATGGTGACTGCAAAATTCGGGAATTAAGAGCTCGGAAGCACAGCCAGTGAGTTGGGAAGCCTGAGGGAAGTGTTGTGGCTCACTGACCCTCCAAGAAGGAGGGAGCAGTCCTCTGGGTCGTACCTCCTTGAGAAGACAGTTACCGTCAGAACAATGACCTGCCCATTAGATTTGGCAGCGAGCTCGCCAGAAGAACAGAATACTGTGAAGTCAGTAGCTGGTAGGCAATGCAGCTCTGTGACATTGACTTTTAAATGAAACTGCAAGTAGTTCTTCCTTCCTTATAATTAACCTTTAAACTATGGGTGGTGATACAGTTAAGAGTTTGAGCCAGAATATCTGGGTTAATATCTCACCTCTATTTCTCTGTAGCTTACTGAGCCTGTCTAAACCTCCATTTTTATATCTGTAAACAGGGTATTGTAATTACCTGCCCTTTATAGATTTGCTGTATGTAAGGCGTTTAGCTCAGTATGTGACACTTGGTCGTATAAGTAGCAAAGTTTATAATGGTGGGTGGTAAAACATTTATTGTTGTGTTCTTTGGGGTTTGTATAGTTTATAGTGTTCAAGGGAATAAAGTGATGTGTTTTATCTTAACTTTATGATTAGCAAATTTCAAGTTCTCTGCAGGCCATACTAGTAAAAAGAAAGGAGCTGTTAACTTTGCCTTTCAGGGATTGACATCTGGACCAGTTCCTTTATTGGTGTTAATATAAAACCATGCTAATCTAGAGAAACGTTCGTGTGGATGATACTTGAATCTGTCAGCAAACATTTTCTGACTGATAGCCAGTTCATGTTTTGAGATTGTGTCCTCTAAACACTTTGCTTTTCTTGTTCTCTATTTTGGAGCATTCTGCAGCCCCGTGCATAACTGGGGCATTTGCTTTACTATTCAGTAGAATAACCAGAAACTGTGTTGTCTTTTTTAGCATTCCAGGTGGTAGTCTCAGTGTGTAAAGTAGTAATAATTTCATATAAACATATTTGTAGCTACTCACCATCTATTTTATTAAAAGTATTTATAATTGGGGGGTGGCTGAGTGGAGGGGAGACTAAGGGGAAAATTGGGACAACTGTAATTAGCATAAGCAAAATACTTTTTAAAAGAAAGTATAATTAAAACATAGACATCAAAAGTTGGGCAGTCCTTCTATTATATGTTGTTATTGCAGGGACCATTTGAACGTACATGCAGATAACTTAGATTTTGAATGTGAAATTACCTTGGTGACTGCCTACAAGAGCATTAAGTGTTTTTACATTGTCCATGTGTCTGGTGGCGCGCTTCACCAAAACCCAGACAAAACCGAGGTTACTCAGAGGGCAGATGTCATGACTCTGCCATCTCACTGTTTCTCTGGCAGTTCAAGCAGAGTCTGGCACGTAGCAGCGCTTAGTTAAATATTTGCTGGGTGAGTGGATACAAGTTTTGTATTCCTAGAAACTGTTCTCATCAACAATGGGCTTGTGTTTAAGGTGGAGTTATTTCAATAAAACATGAATTAAACGGAATACTTGAAGAGTACAATGCATAGATTACTTTTGTAGGTGATTACAGCTTAAACGAGATTTTTAAAGTCTTCGTAAATAGTCTCTGCTAAGCACAATCAAATCTTTAGGAATTTGTAATACTGTTACTTTACAGCTGTCTGCATCAGCTGTCATTTTTAGATGCTACAGTTAGAGGAAATGTAATAGGTATTGTTTGAGATACGTGCTAGACACTTCTGGTAGGGCTTTATACTTAAAGAAATTTCTGTTACACATAGGTGATGAGTTTTGTGATTTGGCTTTTATCCTCCACCACAAACAGAGTGTAGGCAGTGAAAATTCTGGTAAGTTATAATTACTCTGTCATTCTTAAAGTTGGAGGATTAAAAAAATCTCTTGGAGTAAATAATACTAATTGTGTTGTTCTAACTCAACATCCTGTAGCAAAGAGTATAGGTCCTGCCTGGGGCTTAATGATATCTACTAGTAAAGTAAACTCTTAAGAATATGTAAAACCCTTAAAAATAAATCCTAAAAAATCTAGTCTGTTTTTATCTTATTACCCGTGCCACATTTGATGATAAAGTATTTTAAGGTAGTTTTTCTCTTAGGCCAATTTTTTTTAAAACCCTCTTATTAAGTGTATATATCATAAGTGTAGAACTTACTGAAATTTCACAATTGAACAGATTCATGCAACTGGTGTACAGATCAAAAACCAGAATATTATTAACCGCCTTTAAAAAGGCTAAGTTTTAGACCCTGGCTGGGTAGAACGTTGTCCCAATACATCAAGGTTGCAGGTTCAATCCCCAATCAGGGCACATGGAAGAATCCACCAATGAATGAGTGAGTTTTGGGACCAACAAATTGATGTCTGTAGGTCTGTCTGTCTCCCTCTTCAAATCAATGAATTTTAAAAATGCTAATTTTTAAGTATAAAACAAGCATAGATTTAGATAAATTTGAGAGACTTAGGTCCTGGTTCTTTTTAATTTTCTTATTAACTTCAAGTATCACTTTAGGCAAGTTATTTCGTCTTTTGGAGTTTGTCCCCAGTCTTTAAACTGTGGGGCTGAGACCAAATGTTTCATTATGGCTCTAATTCTGTAAAAGTGCAAAAAGATGGACTGCAGTGACATAGCTGGGGTATAAAAGGCTGTGGGTAGTGGGATGAGAAGACACAGTTTAATTGTTGAAGAAGGACTCATTTTTTTTTCTTTTTCTTTGTTTTCCAGGTTATATTTCACACTATGTGCTGACTATATCTACAGAAAATATTTAAAAAAAGATAAACTTTTTTCAAAGATTTTTGATTCCAGTGGAATCTTTGCTTTAGATATTTGTGTGTGTGCGCGTGTGTGTTAGTGAATTGTAACTCCAGAAGCAATGCCTGTACAAGCTCCACAGTGGACGGATTTCCTTTCCTGCCCGATTTGCACTCAGACTTTCGACGAAACAATTCGAAAGCCCATCAGTTTGGGTTGTGGCCATACTGTCTGCAAGATGTGCCTGAATAAACTCCACCGCAAGGCTTGCCCATTCGACCAGACCACTATCAATACAGACATTGAGCTCCTCCCAGTGAACTCGGCATTGCTGCAGCTAGTGGGTGCTCAGGTATGGTGTGTGACTTATGACACTTTGTAATTTCTCTCTCTGTGTTTTCTTGCTGAGAAAAAACTGAGTAGTATTGCCCTCTATTTAAATAGATAGAATTCTGTTCAGTGCTATGCAAGCCCTTTATTTTGTCCTGTTAAGAGAGTGAGGTGGCAGTCCAGTGAGTCTCGTCCTGGTACAGTAACAATCTAATCCGGCGTTTAGGCTTTCTCAGCAATCTTAGCTATTCAGATCGCTAGCGAAACCTAAGAAGTAAGTC
The DNA here is from genome assembly GCF_014824575.4 of Sturnira hondurensis. Lineage (NCBI taxonomy): Eukaryota > Metazoa > Chordata > Mammalia > Chiroptera > Phyllostomidae > Sturnira > Sturnira hondurensis. Next base: position 5,813,538 of record NW_028094846.1, on the reverse strand, counting down.
ACAAGGACCTCTTAGGAGGAAAATATTACCCATAGAACCGTCGCATTTTACTTAATAAGAAAAGTGAAGCTGCTTGAGAGTTTAACTTCGTAGACACTAACCGAAATAAATGAAAGGTGAAGAAGGCAACAAAAACTGAAGCGCACGGCCTTGGGAGCCAGGTATCTAGAGTAGGAGCAGGTGTCCCTGGGCACCTGTGACAGTAGTGCGCTAGTTCTGAAAGTGCTGTGATGTCCCCAGAAGGGCTCACGGGAGAGGCTGTGTGTGAGTCACTTAAATAATCCCTTACCAGGTTAATTTGCATAATGGGAGTCTGAAGTACCTCTGTTCACCGTAAAGTACTATCTGGATAAACATTTGGAACTTTGACTCTCACCCTGCTGATATCTTCCTAAAAGCTGCCATAAAGCAGAGAAGGTCAATGTTATGTGTGTTGGAGGTAGAGGGACAGTTCTTACCAAAAGTGTCACCAGCGATACTACCAAACATTTGTCGGGGGGAGTACAGCTGATTATTTTTCTTTCCTTCCTGCACTTTTTATTTCAGAGTCACTTCTCTTTTTATTTTGAAAATTCCAGTATGACATTTTGGAAACGTTTTAAAAATTGGCTTATTAGGAGGTAACAACTTGAGAAATATAATATTTTAATGACAAATAATCAAGGCTTACTTGTTTTCCTAGAGATATTTAAGGATGAACTGGTTCTTTTTCTACAAAATAAGTAAGGCCTTGTCATATGTTTTTTTTTTTCCATTGAATTTCCTGGGGTGACACCGAGTTACAAAATTATGTAAAACCTTTCATGTCTTAACAAACAGCTAATGTTTGTGAAATTTCTGGGATAGAATAGTATGTATTTTAACACATAAATATTTCCTTCTAAAAACTGGTAGAGCTAATAAATTAGTTAAACAAAGTTGTAGGATATAAAATCAACAAGCAAAAATCAGTTGCATATCTATACACTAACAGTGAACAGTTCGACAAGAAATTTAAAAAACAGTTACGCTTATAGTAGCATCAAAAAAGAATAAATTTAGCAAAAGAGGTGGAAGACCGGTACCCTGAAAACTACAAAACATTGCTGGAATTTAAAAAGACATAAATAAATGAAAAGACATCCTTTGCTTATGGCTAGGAAGACTTCATATTATTAAGATGGAATATGACCCAAGGTAATCTACAGATTTAGTGCAAGCTCTCTCAAAATCCCAGTGGTGTTCTTTGTTTTTTTTAAAAGTAGAAAAGTTTATCCTAAAGTTCATATGGAATCACACTTTCTGATATTGAACCTGCAAATCTAGAGTGATCGAGTGGGTGTGGTACTGGTATGAAGACGTGTTTAGATCAGTGGAACAGAATGGGGGGTTCAGAAATAAACCCCATGTATGGTCAGATGATTTTTGACATGGTCGCCAAAACCATTCAACTGGGAAAGGACAGTCTTTCCTACGAATGGTTCTGGGAAAACTTGATATCCAAATGTCAAAGAATGAATTTGGACCTCCACCTCACACCACATACAAAAGTAGACTCAAAGTGGATCAAAGGACCCACTGTAGGAGCCAGCACTATGGAACCTTACAAGAAATGTAGGCCTGTGTATGTTGGTGACCTTTGAGTAGGCAAAAGCACAAGACAAAAGATAAATTGAAGTAAATCAAAATTTTAAACTTTGAGCTTCAAAGAACATTGTCAAGAGAGTGGACAAAACCCACAGAATGGGAGAAAATTATTGTAACTCATCTGTCTAGTAAGAAATTTGTGTCTAGAATATACAAAGAACTCTTACAACTTAATAAAAAGACCATACTTTTAAAATGGACAGAGATCTGAATAGACACCTCACCAGAGAAGATACAGAGATGGCAAGTGAACAAATAAATGAGCTCAGCATCATTGTCATTTGGAATTGCAAATTTAAACTGAAGTACTACCACACAACTCATCAATTAGAATACCTAAGATCTGAAACACGGACAGCACCAAATGCTGGCGAGGCTGTGGCACAACAAACTCACTTATTGCTGGTGGGAGTGCAGACAGTGCAGTCATTTGGGAAGTTGTTGTATGATTCTATGGTTCTGTTTATATGGAATGTCCGGAATGGGCAAATCCATGGAAACAGGAAATATTGATAGATTAGTTCTTCTGTAGGGCTGGTAGGGCTTGGGAAGGACTATATGGTGGGGGTAGCAGTTAAAACAGCGTGGAGTTCTTTTAAGAATCCAGTAACTATAGCCCTGACCGGTACGGCTCAGTTAATTGGGCATCATGCTGCAAAGCCAAGGTCTCTTGTTGGAGAGGCAACTGATTGATGTTTCTCTCTCTGTCTTTCTCCCTCCCTTCCTCTCTCTCTAAAAATTAGTGAGTAAAATCTTTAAAAAGTAAAAAATCATTCAGTAAATTTAGTGGGAGTTCTGATGTCACCGGGGTTAGTGGCGGTGCACATGCACACTCGGTACCACTGCTGTTTGTTGGTTAGTGAGCACTGAAGAAGACCTTTCTTCTGGCCTCCAGGTCCCTGAGCAGCCGCCCATTACTCTGTGTAGTGGGGTAGAAGACACGAAGCATTATGAAGAAGCCAAGAAATGTGTAGAAGAATTAGCATTGTACCTGAAACCACTCAGCAGTGCTAGAGGTGAGTGGGATGCAGTTATCAGTGCCAAGCCAGTGTTTATTAAATGAATGTTAATGAAATTCATTTATTTATTGTGAACCAGACTCACTGGTCCTAAATGACATCATTACAAACCACACCAAATACAGTAATGAGTGGGGGTTTAGGTGATGTTGGAAACATTACTTGAATGCGCTGCAGAAGAAAATACAAGTGGAAATGCAAGAACAGTTTCAGAAGGGCTCGCTAGCATTGGGCAGCTCTGAATCTTCTGCCCTCGACTCACTCTTATATGGTGTGCTGCAGGGGATGTAGTGAAACTGGAGGTCGCTGGTAGTGTCTGGCCATTACAGCCTGGTATCGTTGGGAAGATTCGAGTAACCGCTATGAACTAACATGCCAGAATTGTCGTGACCTCCAGTTGTGGCTCTTCAATTAAGTGTTATGATCTGGCCTCTCGATCCTTATTTCTCCATGATTAAAATGAGTAAGGGTATGTTTAATGTCATGAATAGTTGCATGAGGTAAGAGCTTTTGTGTGCTTCTAAAAATGCCTCACTTGCGTAATTGTATTACTCATTTTAGATACCCCAGCAAAACCCAGAACTGTTCATATACCCCCTAAGTCAATCAGCCCATCAGAGGATGTTTTCTCGGCCTCTGAAATTGCCTTGTAAACTGAGGAATGACTTTCTACTCTCTTTTAAAGGAGTGGGTCTGAATAGCACGACCCAGAGTGTTCTAAGTCGCCCGATGCAGAGAAAGCTGGTGACTCTGGTCCACTGCCAGCTCGTGGAAGAAGAAGGCAGGATTCGGGCCATGCGGGCAGCACGCTCTTTGGGCGAGAGGACGGTCACAGAGCTCATCCTCCAGCACCAGAACCCTCAACAGCTCTCTTCGAATCTTTGGGCGGCGGTCAGGGCCCGGGGCTGCCAGTTCCTTGGACCAGGTATAGAGTTCAGTTTCATGGCTACTGTGCTAGCAGTTCTCAAAGTGTGATGTAGGAACTAGAAATATGTACAAAGGCTAGTTCATTGCAGATTCTGTTATTATCGAGCAATATCCCATTTGGTAATCGTGACGTGGGCAATTCCACGGTAGTTTTTCAGAGCACTTAAAACTTCCCTTAATGCCAAAGTTTGTTCATTTCGATAAAGTTTTTCTCAGATGTATTAACTTTTTATATGCTTTCCTAAATAAAATACACATACTATAATACAAAAATGCCCCCCAAAGCTTAAAAAGTTTAACTGTGACCATCTATTACTGTGTTATCAGTTTATCAGGTGATACCTGCAAAAATGACTGAATTTTGCCCTTCTAATAAGTGGATTTATCTTGTCCCTGCACGTGGTAAATTTTGATTTTGCCCACCTTTTCCTAGCAATGCAGGAGGAAGCTCTAAAGCTGGTTCTCCTGGCCTTAGAAGATGGTTCTGCTTTGTCAAGAAAAGTGTTGGTTCTCTTTGTGGTGCAAAGGTTGGAGCCTCGGTTCCCTCAAGCGTCCAAAACCAGCATCGGGCACGTTGTCCAGCTCCTCTATCGTGCCTCCTGCTTCAAGGTATGAACCCTGCCACGCTTCTGCCTGGAGGGGACACTGTCCTGTCCCTAAGCGAGTAGTGCAGCTTGCAGTTCAATCAAGGTGCCTGTGTCTTTGCAGAAAATTCACTTTTCTCTTGAAAGAATATAGATAGTTTCCTATTATAGTTAAATCTCTTTATATTAAATTTGGATGTTAGATATTGAACAATATAGATCAGACCAAGCCTTAGAGATTTTTGTGTTTGGAGAGACTTAATAAGCTGTGTCAGTTTTCCACCAAGATACAAAAGGAAATGGTCTGAATAGAGAGAGTCACTGAAGCAGGAAATGAGCTGTATTTGGCTGTTTGTTCAGAGACAGTTAGTTCTACACGTAGGGCACTGGGGCTCCGTTTGCCGTGTGGGTTTCAGGATAGGTAGGAATGCTGGGCAGACTCTTCGTACTCCAGGTCAGTTCCATACTGCTTCCCACACTGGTGCCCTCTATGTCTCACTTATTCTTCATCTCGTTTTCCTGACTTCCTAAAGTCAAGGCTTCTTGCTTGTGATGCAGCATATAACCCGTGCTGTGTGGACCAGGGAGGCATATCTCTAAAATGTTGTTAATCCACCCAAGCTACATGGAAATCCATTCCTGAGGTCACCCCATTCCCTCACCTGACACTTAAACTAAAAAAAAAAAAAAATCTGACATTAGGCATCCTACTAAATTCTGTTCTTTCATTTTTTGAAAAGAATAAAATGGCCCACAAGAGCAACAGGAAAGTATACAGAATTAATGTAAAAAATTTATTTTATTTAAAAAATTTTGATGCTTGGTTTTTAGAGAGAGAAGAATGGAGACAGAGAGGGAAGAAAAGATGGAAATAGCCATCTGTCTGTCTTTCTTTTTTTTTTTTGAGATTTTATTTATTTATCCTTAGAGGGGAAGGGAAGGAGAGAAGGAGAGAAATATCAATATATGGTTGCCTCTCGTGAGTCCCCATTTCCATTCCATTCATTTCCATTCCTCTCGTTTCCATTCGAGCAGCTTTTCAAGCCGAGGGACAATTCTGGTGGTTCTCAGCACAGCACAGTTCTAGGACTTCGGACGTTGCATCTCCTGGAAACCCCTGGTGGTTGTCACAGGAACTTTTGAGAGCCGAGTCCAGGGAACCCCACCCAGTACAGCACACAGAGAGCACAGTCTCCGTGTTACCGAGGGTTAGCCTGTGTTGGGGAGGTGTTCTCACACGTATGCATATGCATTTGGTCTTTCAACTTGCTTTTTTTTTTTTAAAAGATTTTATTTATTTATCTTTAGAGGGGAAGGGAAGGAGAGAAGGAGAGAAATATCAATGTATGGTTGCCTCTTATGAGTCCCCTGCTGGGACTGGCCTGCAGCCTAGGCATGTGCCCTGACTGGGAATCGAACCGCGATCGTGTGGTTCGCAGGCCCGTGCTCAATCCCCTGAGCTACACCAGCCAGGCTCAACTTGCTTTTTAACAGTGGCAAAATATGTTTCCTTTTTGTAACTGTAGTTCTTGATTTTTTAAAAAAATTTATTTGGTCTTTCTGTGGACTTACCTAACAATTTAAGTTCTATCTTGTAATAAGAATGGAATATGCTTTAGAAGATTGTATCCGTACGACCTAGAAGTCTTGACTACAACATTTTGTAGTTTCTTCAATGGAAATTTTCTGCTAGAGGAATTTGAGTCCTAAAAGGTTTGTAGGCAAAATACATTCTAAAATGTGTTAGGATACAAGGTGATCCTAGACAAAAATAAAGTGTCTTACTTTGATATGTTAAGGATTTGGCCAAAACTCAGCTTGACTTAAAAGTGTGAATTACTGGTCATGAGAACAATAGCATTCACCTCAACAAGTTGGGAGAATTAAATGAGTTAACACTTCAATATAACAGTTGGTAAGGGAGCTTAATACATTGACTGGCACATGCTAAATGCTCAATAAGTGTTAATTATTTTAATTACTAAAAGATATTGTTAGCATGGTTGTAGTTTAGCATCTCAGAATTTACGCTTTCTTTTGGTGGCTCACCCTACAAAACTCCATGGAGAATTAAGCCACATAAAATTAGTCATCTTTAGAGTCACACCAGCATCCAGAACTCCAGTTATGGGTACCAGTTAGCTCAACACCAGGCAGACCCTGCAGTAATATACCACAGTTACGGAAAACAAGTGTACGTTGTTTTTTCAGAATAATCGTACTTGTGTTAGTATTTTTTTCACTAATGCATAATATACACACATGTACACTTTAAAGTGCATTATGTGTTAAGGTCTTTGGATTTGTTCCAGCTCACATTCATTCCAGACAATTTCGACATCAGTAAAAGGGAAATGTTTTATTGCCAAAAGGGCGTGCTCCATTTTAATCTTGCTGTTGTTACTAAAAGAAATTTGTTACATTAAAAATTACCCATTATCTGTAAAGGCTCTTACAAAGTATAAGCCCATTTTGTTCTTTCTTGGACTCATGACAAGATTATGTGTCGAACAGGTCACCAAACGTGATGAAGACTCTTCTCTGATGCAGCTAAAGGAAGAGTTTAGAACCTACGAAGCGCTGCGGCGGGAGCACGACTCCCAGATCGTGCAGATCGCGATGGAAGCAGGCTTGCGCATCGCGCCAGACCAGTGGTCCTCACTGCTTTACGGAGACCAGTCTCACAAATCTCACATGCAGTCCATCATTGACAAGGTAGACCTTTGTTTGTTTCTCTCTTCTTGGACTGGTAATTCATTTATTTACGAATGTGTGTTAACGAGAGTAGTACTGTGAGACTCCTCAGTTCCTGTACAGACTGGTCTGAGTTGGGGTATAATGGACATCGTTTGTATAGGATTTGACTGGCACTTTATCCACTGCGCGCTCGCTCGTTCCTCTGGGCTCTCGTCGCTCATGTCGTTGCCTCCCTTCTCTCACTGTTCCCCAAGTTGTGCTCACTGTGTTAGTTAAACCCAGTGTCTGAGCACCTTTGCTGTCGGCTCACAGCAGCCACTTAAGGTCTGGAAGATGTTCGCGTTGAGGTTTCCTATATCCTCAGCCAGAAAAATTTCACATAAGTTACCAGCCGTTCTAAATTTGATCAAATTTTCAGTAAACTTACTTCTGCTTTATCTGTTGTGTGCTGTGATGAAAAAATTAGTAGAGTATACATGAATTTTAGGTCAGCCTCCATTATTTATTTCTGACTCTAAGAGCTATTTTTAATTTTCTTAAAACAGGAGCATACTAAGAAAAAAACTGGAATATACTATAAATGTGTTGTAATTCAATATGAAATATATGAAAGCACTTTAAAAAGCCTTAGAATGTATGTAAATATATTATGTTCAATAATAGTATTTAATTTTTACTATTTTACCATACATACTTATAACCATAGAGATTATATACTTTAGAGTCCACCCTACCATTAATTGGGAGAAATAAGGTCAAGATGTTGCCCAGGTGTTTATCACTCACTGAGAGCTGACTGGGCGCGTCCCCGGTGACGTAAAGAATTCATTCATGTGCTCATTCATGTACTCATGGATTCATTCATGTACTCATTCATGTACTCATTCATGTACTCATGGATTCACTCACAGTGCTGTACGATCCCTTCCGCACAGAGGCCAAGAGGTCAAGTGCGCTCCTCCTGCAGCAGACCTGGATTGAACCAGGGTGTTCCGACTCTAGCATCCATGTTCATAACCACTTACCAAACTTTACCTGCAGCTCGTAGGTCTAAAATTGTGCAACTGACTGATTATAACATATTGAAACCCTAGTGATGATCTCTTAAAGAAGTAGCTTTCTACCACTGAAGGGAATCTTGACTTTTTTAATAAAGATTCTACAAGGAAGTTGACCTATTGTCTGAACTGGACTGTGTAACTAGGTGTATGTCCTGTAGTAATTTTCTCACATTATGAGCAAGAACTTGAATTTACTATCCAGAGACCTTCACACAACAAACTGATTAACAAGCTTTGCAGTGTATGGGGTGTATTATTATCCTATAGAATGACAGAACTTGCTGTGATAATACAGTGTTTTGTATGTGCACTGTCCAGTACGGTGATCATTAGCCACACATGGGTATTTTCTTAATTGGTTTTTGAGGGGTGGGGAGGAAAGGAGAGACAGAAAAAGCAACATCGCTTTTTTGTTCCACATATCTATGTGTTCATTGGGTTTTTTTTGGTATATGCCCTGATCAGGGATTGAACCCTCGACCTTGGTGTATTAGGATGATGCTCTTAACTAATGGAGCTAGCCAGCCAGAGCACACACATGGTTATTCAGCAACTGAAATGTGATTTGTGCAACTGATGAACTAAAATTTTTACTTTAATTAATTTAAATAGCCACATGTTGCTAATGGCTACTGTACTGAACAGTGGGGAGATTTATTAAAATTGATAACAGCAGTTATCCTAGTAAATTAATAGACAATGAAATTTGAATTAACAGTTCACAAAGGAGAAATCTGTCTAGTTGATTGGGTAGAGTTCAGCCCCAATAGTAATTATAATTAAATACACATTTAAAACAGTGACAAATCAAATGCTGCTTGTTTAATTAGTAGAAGAAACGTATGTGCTCATACATTGCTGATGGCTTGTAAAAGGCGTTACAGATCTTTTGGGAAGCATCAGTGAATAAAAATTGAAAATATTCATGTCCTTTGACCAAACTTAGTATTCCTAATAATTTATTTTAAGGAAATAATCAAAACTTTCACAAAGGCTATGAGCTCAAAAGTATTAATTGCTATGTTATTTATAAAGGAGAAAATGAGGGGATGGTTAAAAAAGTTAAGAACTATCTGCTCAGAACACTGTTTTATGGCTATTAAAATTACAGTTATATCAGAACAGATACTTCCTTGAACTGATAAATAATGTTTAATTTCTTTTTAAAAATTAGCGAAATATTTTCATTAAGTCTTTGTGTTAGATACCAGGGGTATTGCCATTATATCAGACAGTTACTTTTGTGGATCGCAACATAAAAATGTTTTGTTATAATATCAAAGGTAGCCCAAACCATAATTTTATAAACTGATTATAAAAACATGTACAGATTAAAAAAATTAAATATAGATATGTCAGCATTCTAGTAGTAATGTTATTTTCCATGTCTTTTAAACTAAATGCTTTTAAAGAAAAATTATCTTTTATAGAGTAACCTTTTGCAAGGAAAATATTCTCATCTGTGTTAATGAACAGTTAATTTTTCCAAGTATAAACCCTAGGTTATTATCACACAATCAGCCTTTTTTCCTGTTAAAGGTCATATATGGGCAGCATAAGGAAGTTAATGCATTAAGCCTTAGGAAAATATACAACCTGGTGGATTCCAAGAATCCCAAACTGAATTAGAATTTTTTGGAGTTTCAGTGGACTTTGGAAATTATTTAGTCCATACAACACATGCACTTCAGGCTGAGTCTGTAAAGGTTATAGCCAGTGTCATGATCTTTGGCCTATAAGAGAACTTGAACTCCAACTCCAACTGAGTTCAGCTTCATTGTTCTTGCCTTTGTATAGCATGACCTCTAGACTGTATTTCCAAATTTCAGCTATTTGAAAGGATCCCAACACCCAGACTGTGAGAACATAAAATGGGAAGAGTACTTCCCAGCTGAGAGCCAAGACAGTTCTCCCCTGTGAGGACCGGCAGCAGATGGGGTAGGCCAAGCTCTGTAGACGCAGAGAAGTGCAGGGTTCGCTCAGGTAGTAGCAGGTAATCCAATCTGGCCAACGTGTGGCATGTGCGGGAGGATCGAAATTAAATTTAATAAATTGGGCAAATGAGTGTGAACATTGTAAATAATTTTTATTTTAAAGGGATTATCTGGCCTTTGGGGATGTTAATATTTTTCTTTTTTAAGTTGCAGACTCCAGCCTCTTTTGCACAAAGTGTTCAGGAACTAACAATTGCTCTCCAGCGGACTGGAGACCCAGCAAACTTGAACCGACTGAGACCCCATTTGGAGCTATTGGCAAACATTGACCCCAGTCCAGGTAAACCCAAGGAAAATTCTTGGACTGTGTCCTCTGTGTGCCCCAGTGCCGCTCAGGGGGTTTTAAAATTATTTCTTGTTACCTTCTAGAATTTCCTAGAATGGTTATTTTAGGTTTTTTCTACAGTATTTTAAGTTTCCGGCTCCAGTCTTCTTCATCTCTGTTACTACTTCAACTAATAGTTACTGAATACTTTTTATTATACTGTTCATAGATTCTCTCTGGAATCCTTTACATTTCCTTTCTCTCACTGTAGAGTTGTGCTGTATTTTACCATTCTCATCTCTTGACAAAACTCAAGTTTTCTCCTTTTTTCTAAATCATATGTCATTAGTTGCATTTTTGATCCCATTTTTTTCTTCCTGTTTTCAACCGTTTCCCCTTTCCCCTTCCAATTCCTTCTTCCTGACCTAAAAATCACCCAACCTTGATTGTGCACCTCATACTTCATCTGAGACCTTTCGGCTTGTATATTGCAGTTCCTGTGTATATTCCCACTACTGAACTAAAACTCTTTCTTTTTATAGATTATTTATTTATTTATTTATTTTTAGAGAGAGGGGAAGGGAGGGAGAAAGAGAGGGAGAGAAACATCAATGTGTGTTTGCCTCTCACATATCACCCCCCGCACCACCACCAGGGACCTGGCCCACAACCCAGGCTAGGAATCGAACCAGCGACCCTTGGGTTCACAGGCCAACTCTCAGTCCACTGAGCCACACCAGCTGGGGCTGAACTAAAACTCTCTTAAAATTTCCAATTTTCTATTCCAAAAGCTTCTCTCAGTCCTTACATTACTTGATTTGTCCCCAGCATTTGATAATATTGTTGACTACTTCCTTGATACAGGAACTCTTGTAGAAGTGTGTAGCTTATACCCGTAGTCTTACGGGTATCTTCTCATCTGTCTAAATGCTGTTCTGTCTGTCTTTGACTGTTCCTTCCTCTCCTGCCCACCAAGGAGTAGGATGGCTGTGTTCTGGGACTTTGTTTTCTCCGTACTCTGTGGATGACACTCATTCATTCCCAACATCGGATGGTGTCTCTTTGTAGACCACAGACTCCCAGATATCTCTGTCACTCTTCTGTCTTCATCACCCCGGACCCACTGTCCCAGATGCTTTCTGAGGTGCACTGTCATCTCGTTTCATCTTCACTGGATGCCTGCTCTGTTTCTGTGCCCTCTCTCTGTACGTGACCTCATCCTCCAGGTATGTGAGCACAAAACCTGAGTCTCTCGTTACTTTCTATCTTTTCCTTTCCCTTGCTCCACACACCATTCCTGATAACAGGATCTATCTGCTCTTCTCCCACAGGGTCCCTTTGTCCCTGCCTATCAGTACCGCCTCGGTCAGGGCCTCAGGCCTTTTCCCGAGACTGAGTGCCCCCCATTGCACTCACTGATCCCACTTCCACACTCATAAACTTTCAGGGACACCCCAGTGCTCGTCAAATAAAGGTTAGAACTCCTGAATGTGGCCCTCAGCACTCTAATTTTTTACCAGCCTACCTTTGTGGATTTACCACCAAAACTACTTAACCAAACCCATCAGAGCTATTCCCAGAGCATGTGATTTCCCTGCTTTTGTGTTCTGATCACTCTGCGCAATGAGAAGAGCACTTCACAGCCTCACCACCTGTCACCCTCCAGCTTGCGTCTGTGCATTTGGTTCTGTGCTCCTGGTGTGAGGGCAGATGAACTGCGCCAAAGCCGAGGCCGCCCTTCCCGCATCTCTGTGTCTTACCGCCAGTTCTGCCCGCATGCAAACACACTCTTATTCCTCCCACTGTAACTAACTCACTTCTCACACGGCTTGCCTTCCGCCTACCACTTCGCTTCTCGCCTTTTTTATAGCCCTTGAACTTACTGCAACCAGGCATTTACCTCCACCGCTTAATCTGATCTGCCTTTGTCAAGGTGACAAGTGACTTCCCATGTAGCTAACTCCAAACCTCAACGCTTGGTACTTACTGTATTTGGCTCGTTAACAGCATTTACCATTGTCCTTTATTCTGCTTCTTTTAACACCTTTTTCACTTCCCTTCCCGGCCACCACTCTCTCCTAGTTTCCTTTTTTCTTTGTTCCATCCTCCTCTTTATCTTCCTTTGCTGCTTCCTATTCTTCCCCATAGCTTCTAATCATTTTGCCCCCTAGTATTTAACTTTTGGAGTGCTTCCACAGTTAATCCTTGTATCTCTTCTGTTTTCTATTTCTTTGTATTCCCTAGAATATGCTTTAAATGTTATTTAATCATTATGTAAAGTCTCATGGCCTTAAATATTATTTAAATGTATTTAAAGTCTCATGGCTTTAAATATTATGTATATAACTCGTGAATTTATTGTATCTCATTACTTTTGAAGCCCACAATTTCATTTAGATCTTAGCATTTCTGAAATTAGGATGCATTTGTACAAGCAATGGAATGCGGTAATTTAGTAATTTTTAACAAAATTTTTTAGCACTTAATATAATGGCATGTGTGTGTTACAATCAATGGCAATAGAATCTGTGAAACAGTATATCCAGGCCAGACCTTCTTCCAGAATTATCTTGTATATCCACCTGCCTGCTCAATAGCCAACATTCCAGCCTGTGCCTTGAATATCAGATAAGAATTTCCAACTGAATCAGTTGAAAAGTGAGTTCCAAGCCTCCGCCCCACCCCCATTCCAGTCAGTGACAACCCTGGCTTTCTGTGTGCTGAGCGCAGACACCTTGGCGATACCAGGCTCAACTCATCTTTCTCTCACAAGGTACATCTGCTGCCCCATCAGGGTATCCTGTAGGCCCGGTGCATTCGGAGTCCGCCTGCTGGTCACTTTCAGTGCCGCCACCCTTCGCTCCCTTCACGGACTAGAGAATAGCCTCCTCCTGTTGGTCGGTTTGCGCATAGGTGCCAAGGTGATCCTGTTACCCCTCTGCTCAAAAATTCTTCAGGGCTTTCATTACTCAGTGAAAGCCAAAATCCTCTCCATGCCCTTCAGGGCTCTCGGCCTGTGGCCTTCCTTGGCCTCTCTCCCACCTCATCTCCACTCGCTCCATCCCACCGGCTCCTCTGGTCTCACCCGCACAGACGGGCCAGGCCACTCCCCAGGCAGAGCTTTGCACGCTCTCCCTGGACCGCTTTTCTCCCAGTCTGTTCCCAGGGCACATGCAGACCCTTCTTTCAGGTCCTCGATCTGGCGCAACCTTCTCAGGAGGCCCTCCCAGTCCGCCGGGTCCAAAGTCCGGTTACACACACCTCTCTCACTCCCCATCTTTGCTCGGTTTATTCAACTCATGATCATCTCAACATTTTGTATTTGGACTGTTTATCTTGCCTGCTACCTGGCTCCTCTCCTTGAATGTAACAAGGATGTTTGTTTTGATTGCTACTGCTTCCCCAGCAACTAGAGCAATCCCAGGGAATTAGGCGTTCCAAAAAATCTTTTTGTGTGTCTGTTCTTTTTACCTTTTCCACCTCCTCATCTTTGTTGTTGTCATTAAAATTCCATGTGTCCTTCAAAGCCTAGTTCGAATGCCATCACCTAAATCTTTCGGAGTGTCTCCATCGGATACCATCTCTGCATCTGTGTTCTCACATCATTTTCTATTTCTTTTTTTTTTAAATTAATTTATTTATTTTTAGAGGGGAAGGGAAGGAGAGAGGGAGAGAAATATCAGTGTATGGTTGCCTCTGCTGGGGACACACAATGTATCATGTGTCCCCTGCCAGGAACTGGCCTGCAACCCAGGCATGTGCCCTGACTGGGAATTGAACTGCGATCCTCTGGTTCGCAGGCCCGCGCTCAATCCACTGAGCTACACCAGCCAGGGCCATTTTCTATTTCTTTTAAAGAACATTTCAGACCTGGCGGGGTTGCTCGGTTGGTTAGAGCATTTCCCAACATGCCAAGGTTGCAGGTTTGCTCCCTAGTCAGGGTACACACAGAAATCAACCAATAAGTACCTAAGTGAGTGGAACAACAAGTTGATGTCTCTGTCTGCCTGCCTGCCTGCCTGCCTGCCTGTCTCTCTTGATCATAATTAATCAATTAATTAAACATGTCATATTTAGCCCCGTGGTTAATTTTTCCTTTATAAAATCCAATGCTGGCCTTCAAAAAATAATGTAAGAAATGAAGAAGATGGATAGCAGAGTTGCTTTATATATTAGTTCTTCTATGAAACTTTTAAAATTTCTGTTTATCAATACTTGATGTATACGGAATTTCAAAATACACATTACAGATTGGTTTATGTGGGTGGTCCACAGGTAAGTTTTGTTTGGTGCACACGATGTTGGCCTACACAGTATTCTAAATCATTTGAGGTTACCAACACTTGAAGACTGGATAATTTTACCCAGACATCTCGCATGTCAGCTTTCCCTGGGAAGCTGTGGTGTGCGGGCAGTGCCAGCCTTGCATCCGCACATGACGCCCGGTGGATGAAGTCTAACGGGAGCCATGACCTTAGATGTGAGACGCACTCTGCGGTTCAGCGCAGCCCCTCTCTCTTTCTGCTGTCATTTCTGACACTAAGGGTCTAAGGACAGCTGCCATTTGTGGTGTGGTCTACTTAATTGCTTCATGTTACCTTCCCTGTCCCTACAGCCAGTTCATTCTGCAGCCCTAGGTTTAGAAGAATGTGTCATGTGTCTGTTTCTCTGCAGTGATGCTTAGGTGAATAAGCTATTACCTGAAGCTTAACTGGATTTCACTGAAGTGCTGGCACAGCTCCTTTGTCAGTGTAATTTTGAACAGAGAAACTGTGAACAACGTTTTAAAACTGTGTGTTTGTCTGTTGTGTAGATGCCCCTCCTCCGACTTGGGAGCAGCTGGAGCACGGGCTGGTCGCCGTGCGCACGGTGGTGCACGGGCTGGTGGATTACATCCAGAACCACAGCAAGAAGGGGGCCGACCAGCAGCAGGTGAGGGGCGGTGGGGAGCGCAGAAGCGAGCCGCCGCGGTGTCTCCACAGGCACGCACGGCCGGCAGGGCGGCACGCACACTCTGAGACTTGGACCGTACAGGCCACACGTCAGGGCAGCATGAGCAGCAGCCGGTTGCTGGATTGGTCTGGCGATTTTATGTGACGGCACTGAAATGACGTAGTTCTTGTTGGCCTGCGGTTGGGCTGGAGCCACTCTTCTCCGTGGGTGTGGCAGCATTTGGTTCTGTGCCAAAGCTTGTTCCTTTCGAATCACATTCTCCTCCTTGGTTACTGTAGCATCTCTGCTTGACAGTACACGTCACTTTGTCCTGCTAATGCCACCTCTCCCCAGCACCGCTCACATGTTTGTAAATGCTTTTTATGCATTAGCATTTTAACGTTTTCACTCGTAATGTTTGTTCCTCCAGTGGACCAAATTTTCTCAAATTTTTAAAATGAAATATATAGCAGTATAGTATAATACATCATGTAACTAGACTTTTTTAACTTTACGCCCCCAAATTTTGTTTGATGCTCAGGATTTATATTAGGTTTACTAGCGCTTTTGTTTTGCAGTAATAAACTTGAGAAATTGTAACTCTGTTATTCATTTATCTGGCTCAGGTAAATAGCAACAATAGATTATTTGCTATTCTTAATCTTCTTTGGGAGGCAAGAAATATTAAAACTGTCTTACATAGAATGATATGGATGTTATTATTCTAATCAATCTAAGCACAAATCAGAGCTTTATTTTTTGATTCAGAAATACATGAAACTAAAACCTATTTTTTAACTCCCTGTTCCATGAGACATTATGAAGAATGTGACAAAATTAGTAAGATTAACCTTTAAATTCTGCCAATAAGTGATAAAGGTGCATTAATTTTTCTTTCACTTAGTATTGTGTTTGATAACTTATTAACTCCCAAATCCTCTGTCCTGCCTTATCACTGAGTGGTAAATAATGAGTCATTTGTACCTGGGGAGGTACGTTAAGTCCTTGATACAGCCTACAGGTCAAGCCTTGGTTACAGAGTATTTTTCGGTTATAGGGCATATTGTAGATGTTACAAAGAAACACAATTATAGCCCTGGCTGGTGCGGATCAGCAGATCGAGCGCCGGCCTGCGAACCAAAAAGTTCAGTCCCCAGTCAGGGCACGCGCCTGGGTAGCAGGCCAGGTCCCGCAGCTGGGGGCACAGGAAGGACAACCGCTTGATGGTTCTCTCCTCCCCTTTCTCCCTCCCTTGTCCTCTCTCTAAAAGTAAAATAAAATCTTTTTTTAGAAAAGAAACAGAACTATAAGTGAACTATACTAAACATTGTTCAAAACAAATATTAGAAGACAGTTTAAACATTTAAAAAATCCTAAACTTCAGTGGTTTGTTCATTATGAAACCTGGAAAGAATATCATTGAGCCCTTATGAGATTTAATAAAAAATTTATGTGAGCCCTGGCCAGGTAGCTCAATCGGTTAGAGTGTCATCCCCATACACAAAGATTGCGGGTTCGATCCTCAGGGCACATACTAGAATCAACCAATGAATGCAAGAATGGGTGAACAATATCTTATCTGTCTACTATCCATCTGCCTGCCTACCTACTTACCTCCAGCTCTATCCCTCTCCTTTCCTAACCTCCCTCCTTCTCTTGGTATGTGTTTGAGAACATACCAGGGTATCTGGACCACATTTATCTTTAGTTAACTTATTCTGGGACTTCTGAAACAAGACAGCAAGACTTTCCAGTGCTTTTGCTCTGGACAGTCTAGATAAATGTGTGCAGCAGTCAGTCTGAATTGTTCATCTAGATTATCAGGATCCTTAAAATGGCAGTGAATTTTTTCCATCTTTTTTAAAATGTCTAATGTTTTAATTTTGGACTTAGCCTCCACAGCATAGCAAATACAAAACATACATGTGTCGAGATATGAAGCAGAGAGGAGGATGCCCTCGTGGGGCCAGCTGTACATTTGCACACTCCCAGGAGGAACTGGAAAAGTAAGTGCAAAAAGTCATTGAACTCAGCCTTCTAATGGAAGAAGGTAGAATTGTTAAGTAGAGTAACTCGCTGCCATGGAGAAATACAAGAGGAGTAGATGTGTTCTCTTCAATGAACAGGAAATGTTTAGAAAGTAATGGATGAGACAGAATTTTTCAAAAGAAAATTGAAGCAGTCTTTGCAGCTTTCATTTCATCGTGCCTAAAAATAGGAAGCTATTTCTGGTTAATTAAATCTAGAATTGAGTCATTCTCACTCCCAAAATAGAGATGAAAATTCTGAGAATTTTCATCAGTTTTCACTGACTGATTTGAACTAATTGAGTAACATATGACCAGTGGAAAAACGGCCTCTTTGCTCTATTAAAGAAATTGCTTAATTTCCAGGCTGAGTTTCACAGATATCATTCAAATTTCAAGGACCAGATAATTTCAATGATGTTAAATTTTCCAGTACATAGTAGAAAGAAAAACTTGTAAATTTTTAATAAAATTAGTAATACTAATTTTGACAAATAGTATAATTTAAACTACAAATTTATCTCCCATATTAACATTTTAAAAATCTCAAATATTCAACTTGAAATTCAATAATACATTAAGTAGGCGCCACGGCTTACTGCAAAGGTAGCACAGTATTAGTTACTCCAAGTTACAGGAGAAATACCTTGTGATCACATTCAAAGATGCCAAAAGGCATTTGAATAAAATCCAGTGTCCATAATAGATCAGAATCCCTTATTAGAACAAAAATATCATAGGCATTTCCTCAACATTATATCTTATAAGCCAGCATGATAACATCATGCTTAATTAGTAGGTTAGATTCAGTCTCATTAAGAGTAAAGCAAACTTCTGTGCTAGTAAAACAATTACTTAATATTCTAGAAGTAGTAGCAAATGTATGTGAACAAGAGAGTAAAACAGTCTTAAAATTATTACACAGAGCAATTCAAGAAAAGCACTGGAAGCTAAAGAAATGAGAATTTGCTCTGACCAGCATGGCTCAGTTGGGCAGTGATTCTCATTCAGGGCACAAGCCTGGGTTGAGGGTCCGGTCCCCATTCAGGGGGTGTGTGAGAGGCAACCAGTCGATGTTTCTCTCTCACATGGATGTTTCTCTCCCTTTCTTTCTCCCTCCCTTCCCCTTTCTCTAAGAGAATAAATAAGTGAAATCTTTAACAAAAACGAAATGAGGCTTTAGTAAGATTGCAAATTAAGCCTGGCTGGTGTAGCTCAGTGGATTGAGCGTGGGCCTGCGAACCAAAAGATCATGGTTCGATTCCCAGTCAGGGCACATGTCTGGGTTACCAGCCACTTGCCAGCGCGGGACGCATTAGAGACAACCATACATTGATATTTCGCTCCCTCTCTCCTTCCCTTTCCCTCTAAAGATAAATAAATAAAATCTTTTTTTAAAAAGATTGCAAATTAAAAAATGTTTTGATGAATTGTTGTCATATAAACCAGTAAAGTGAAATTAAAGATTCCTTTTGCATTAACTACAAAAGATAAATAGGAAGGTATAAACTGTAAGAAGTATTCAGGACCTATATGAATTGAGTTAGTAGACTAGCTGGGAACATAAGGAAAGAATTGGATAAAAGAAGAAGAATACTATATTTTTAGATAAGACTGGGCATTATAAAGGTTTTATTTTCTCTGAAATACTAAATTCACTGAAATCCCAATTAATATCTTCACATGATGATTTTTAGGACGTAATAATCATTTTTTGGAAGATTATGCAAATAGCCAAGAACACTCTGAAAAAAGAAGGAACCAGATTAATAACTAGATTAATAACTATTAGTCTGTATTATGAGCTAAAATGTATACAGGCTATAATATTAGCATAGATTAATGAAATATAATAGAAAACGTAGAGAGAGTTCCAGATACATGCAGGGACTTGGCATACGTGTTAAAGGTGGCATTTCACACCAATAAGAGAAAAGTGGATGGCGGAACTGCTATCCATTTGAAGTATAATAGCTGGACTCTTACCTTTACACCAGAATGAATTATGAATCTGTGAGAAATTTAAATATTTAAGCAGAAGCCATAGAATACTTGAGACTTCTGTTGTTACGTAATTCTACAACAGGAGAGGGTTTTTGAAGAATGACAACCCAGCATCCATGCAGGAGAAGATCGATAAGTTTGATTACATAAAAGTTAAAAACTGAAGTGTGGCCTAAGCACCACAATTCAAAGAAAAAAGATTATTGGGGAAATAATCCACAAAGCCTAATATCCCTAACGTAGAATGAGCTCTTACAAATCAGTAAGAAAGAAAGGCCAGGAGACAGATGGAACATGAACATGAGTGAGCAGGACACAGTAGGATACTGATCACCAGGAAACATGTGAAGCTGTGTTCACCTTCCCTCATTGCTAAAGAATGCAAATAAAAATGAAAGTTGATATTCTTAAACTAACGGTTAACAAAGACTGATGCTACCTAGTGTTTGACGAGATGCTGAAATAAAAGACACTGTTAGTGGGGCTGGTAATTACTTGTTGTGAGCATTAAAATGGTTTCTAATATGCATATGTGAGACTTAGTGATTCTGCTTGCAGGGACTCACACAAGGGTGCAAATACATGCACGTAGTTATCTGTCACTGCATTCTTTTAATAGCAAAAAAATTGGAATACTTTCTGATGTACTGACATAAAGGAATACCCAAGATTACGAAGTGGAGGGGAAGAAACTTCTAAGCAGTCACATATGACCCTCTTTCGGAAAATAGTAATCTCATGTACACATGAATATTAAGTGTATGGGGGGGAAAATCTGTGTGATCACATACCAAACTGTTCACAGTGGTTTCCCCCAGAAATTTGTCACATACGGAATGTATTTGAAAAATAGCATTACTCTTTTGGGGGTTTGTGTTTAAAATTTTTTAAAATGCACTAGGTAGTTGTAAATAGATTTGCTTTCATTGTCGAGGAGCAAGGATGCCGAGTCTGAGGGCTTCCTTTTTTTCCTGTGGTTACATGCAGCATCTCCATGCCTTTTACACCAGAGCGTGTGTTCAAGTTTAGGCATATTCTCCATTGTTTCCCTTCACCCAGTTTTGAAATAATTTTAGCCTTTTGTTGGGTACACATAACATCAGCATTTCTGATTCAGATCTGATACAAATTACAATCCTTGAATATTTAAATATTTTAATGGAACTAATAGTAAATTTTTCTCAGTGCATATTGGCTTTTTGTTTTATTCTCAATTTATAATATAGGCTCACAGTATCCCAAGGCATTTGAGGGGAACCTAAAATCTTGCGGAAAACTGTCTTCTAAAAATTTTTCTACCCCTTCCTCCCATAAGTTCTAGAAAGAGAAATTTCAGTAAAAATAACTTAGTTATATTCATACAAATATTAGTTAGCATGATTTGTAATGTTACAAATATTATGAGGAATGTTATACTTAGTGTGTCTTGCTTAAGATTTTACAGAATATATACACACATAAACATGGGTGCATGTGCACACATGTGCTCAGATGGATAGCTAAAGTCAGTGTTGGCAAAGAATTTCTAGGAAATAATGCACTTGGAATCTTTAACTTATGTATCTATTTCTTAAGGACATTTGTGTTGTCGGTCTTACTTTTGTCATCTTGATTGTGCTGTGTGCCTTTGCTTTTTACGTAGATTCCGTAAGATGAACAAACGCCTCGTTCCCAGAAGACCCCTGAGCGCCTCTTTGGGTCAGCTGAACGAGGTGGGCCTGCCTGCGGCAGCTGTCCTCCCAGATGAGGGCACCGTGGATCTGCCTGGCAGGAAGCCCCCTGCTCTGCCCAATGGAATTGTGTCGGCAGGGAACGCAGTCACGCAGCTGATTCCACGCGGGACGGACCCCGGCTACGACTCCAGTCTGAAACCAGGGAAGATCGACCATCTGAGCAGCAGCGCCCCTGGGTCCCCTCCCGACCTGTATGCCACTTTCCTAACATTTATTTTAAAGTTTTTTTTTTTTAAATATTTATTTATTTATTTATTTATTTATTTATTTATTTTTAGAGAGAGGTGAAGGGAGGGAGAAAGAGGGAGAGAAACATCCATGGGTGGTTGCTTCTTGCATACCCCTCACTGGGGACCTGGCCTGCAACCCAGGCATGTGCCCTGACTGGGAATTGAACCAGTGACCCTTTGGTTCACAGGCCAGCGCTCTGAGCCACACCAGCCAGGGCTAAAGTTTCTTTTTTATAAATGTAAAATAGAGGGAAGGAAGAATAATCAGTGTTTTTTAATTAATTTTTTTGCCATCTCGCTTTTTGTGTGTGTTACTGATTTTGTAAGAAAGTTAGCGTAGGCGAAATAAGATGAAAGTTGGTAAATTTTGTAGAAGGAATGACTATTGGAAGAAAATCGTTTCTCAAATTGTGGCAATTTATTTTTTTACATTTAACCATCCATACAATTCAAGACCTTAAGTTTGACTTGCCGAATTTTATTTCTGTAGGCTAGAATCTGTCCCCAAGAGCATTCCTGCCCTAGCTGTGAACCCGCATCCTGTACCTCCAAGGGGACCGACAGACCTGCCTCCCATGCCTGTCACCAAACCGCTCCAGATGGTGCCTCGGGGCTCTCAGTTGTACCCAGCACAGCAGGCAGACGTCTACTATCAGGATCCACGGGGAGCGGCTCCGCCCTTTGACCCCGCACCGTATCAGCAGGGTAATGACCTGTCCTTGACTGCACTCACTGTTCTTAGGAATGAGTCCAGGTAGGAGTGGTCATATTTGCAGTAGCCTCCTTAAGGTAGTGTACTTTTTAATAGTTTGGAAGAAACAGATTTGGTGATCAACTAAATAGTATAAAATAAATGAAGTAGCAAAGCTATAAAGCTGTTGTATATTAAATATATTCATATATAATGGAGATAAGTTGTCCACATAAACAGTGGAAATTAGCTAAGGTAATATATATTTTCCTGACCAAAATTTTCTTCAAGCATGAAAAATATTTTTACTACTACAGTGGATAGAAACTAAGTAAGCACAGCATATTTTTCTTCAGTTATCACCTAATAGTTTTCTCTGGGTCCTATCATATATACAAAAAATGCAGCATACATAGAGTTTATAGCGTGGAATCAGCATTAGTAAAGAGGAGAAAACTCGATGGGCGAGTGTCTGTATATGTACAGGCGCCTCAGAGATAGTTTGGGTTTAGTTTCAGACCACCGTAAAGTGAGTCGCACGAATTTTTGGTTTCCTCGTGTATATAAAAGTGACGTTTACACTGTATTATTATCTGTTAATGTGTGCAGCAGCGTTGTGTCCAAAAACTACACATAGCTTAATTAAAAATACTTTATGGGTAAAAAACGCTGACCACCAACTGGGCCTATTGGGAAACTATCACCGGTAGACTTGCTCCCAAGAGTTGCCACAGATCTTCAGTTTTTTGAAAATGCAATTATTGTGAAAGGGAGTAAACAAAATGCAAACAAGGGAAGTTGTCTATATATACTGTACGTGTGTTAAAAAGTGGGTGTTCGGTTGTATTGCTTGCTTAGTATCCGTGTGGTTGCAGTAACTGCAGGCCTTGGGAGCTCATTGGGAGCTTGGGAGATTATGGAGACTTCATGGAAGAATGCCCTGAACAGTGGGTTGGGGACTAGAAAGAGGGATTTACTAGTGGATTGAAAGAATGAGACTGGAGTCTGTAAGGAGACTTGCTGATGCAGGTGGGAGTGTTGAGGTCTGAGTTAGCGTGGAGGGAAAGGAGAGGAGTGACTTTAGGTAAGTTTGGAAAGTTAGCCAGTTTTAATGATAATACTAGGTATGGAGAGTGAAGGACTGTAGACGACTGACATTTCATATATGCAATGTGTGAAAAAATAAACGCCCAGTTTTTTTATCCCCACCTGAGGATGTGCTTACTGACTTTGGAGGAGAGAGGGAGGGAGGGGGAGAAACATCAGTGTGAGAGAGAAACACTGATCAGTTGCCTCCTCTGTGCTCCCTAACCGGGGTCTGAACCGCAGCCTTGTCATGTGCCCTAAGGATCAGACCCACGACCTTTTGGTTTACAGGATGTGCCCCAACCAACCAACTGAGCCACAACAACAAGGGCAAACACCCAACTTTTAAACGGAAGTGTTGGATCTCTGTGTCAGAAACAGTATCAGGCTATTATTTTGTTGAAGCGACTTTAAATCCAGTGCACCCATTAGGGTTCAGTGTTTAGCAGAAAGGTTTAATGCAAGAAGTTCAGGTATAAAGTCATTGGAAAGTGCAGGAAAAGCAGGCTTAAGCTAGGCCTTCAGCAGCACTTCCCAGCACCAGCTGCTAAAAGAACCTGTTACAGTGAAGAAGCAGCAGAAATGGGGAACTTCTGTCTTACCTGCTAGTTCCAGGACCACGTCACGTGTGGCAGAAATCTGGAAATTGGGGCTCTCCTGCCACAGCTCTGGAGCAACACGTTAGCCACTAGGTCTGCGCTGGGTCTCTCTCCGGCTAGTGCAGTTGCACATTCAGAACTCATGCAAGTGGGTGATTTGTGCAGCCTAAAATTCGGGGAAATGGAGTTTTTTGCTCTGCAGTGTTTGCATTGTGTTGAGGCATACCTGAAAGACAGTCAAACACTGGAGAGAGCCAATCTGCGATTGCAGATTATAAACCAGATTAGTTTTTTCAATAACTTTTAAGAACAGTTTTTACATGTTATTTTTCATAAAGCTAATCTGAGTAAGGAGAGAGGGAAACATCTGAAGAAATCAGTGGGTTGTTAATTCTCTTGTGTTCAAATGCTGTCATAGAATCTCATATGGAGTACTAGATGGGCCCATTGTTGCTTTTCTGTGACACACAGGTGTGTACTACACTGCGCCGCCGTGTGTGTCCCGCTTCGTGCGACCTCCACCGTCGGCTCCAGAGCCCGCACCTCCCTACCTGGATCATTACCCACCCTACCTCCAAGATCGCGTCATAAACCCCCCGTATGGCACGCAGCCACACCAGTACCCACCCATGTACCCGCCACACTGTGACGGCCGTCGAGTGTACCCTGCTCAGTCTTACCCCAGGGAGGAGATCTTCCGAGAAAGTTCCATTGAGATTCCACCTCCAGCAGTACCTTCCTACGTACCAGAGGCCAGAGAGAGATACCAGCAGGTGGAGGGTTACTATCCGGTGGCCCCTCATCCAGCGCAGATCAGACCTTCGTACATCAGAGTACGCTACGTTTGTTTCTTACTTCCCCATAGGTTTAGTTTGATTATTGCTTAGAGTGACTTTTTTTTTAGTGGGAAAGCATGCCTTTATTTTTCATCTTGTCATTATTTGGGAAGGATGTTTTTTTTAATCCTCACCCAAGGACACATACATTGGTTTGGAGAGAGAGAGAAGGGAGAGGGGCTGCAGAGAGAGAAGTGTTGATGTGAGAGAGAGCAGATCAGTTGCTTCTAGCACACGCCTCAACCAGGGATCACACCCGCAACCAAGTGTGTGCCTGACCAGGAACTGAACCCACAAACTTTTGGTACATGAGAGGATGCTCTAACCAACTGAGCCACCTGACCAGGGCTAATTTTTTTGTCTTGGTTTTTTTTTTAAAGATTTTATTTACTTTTAGAGAGGGGGGAAGGGAATGGGAAAGAGAGAGAGAGAAACATGTAAGAAATACATCAATAGGTTGCCTCTCACACACCCCCAACTGGGGACCTGGCCCACAACCCAGGCATGTGCCCTGACTGGGAGTTGAGCCAGCAGCCTTCAGTTCGCAGGCCAGCCCTCAATCCACTGGGCCACGTCAGCCAGGGCTGTTTTGTTTTGTTTTGTTTTTTCAATTAAACTATTAAAAGGAAAAATGTCTATCCCTCTCTCACTAATAATCCTTCTTAGTCTTTGAAGTTTAGGTGGTTTTATTAACAATTCTAGATTGATTTGGAAATTGTGGTCTCTGACCTAGAAGAACAATTTAATTTAGCTCTTTGGTAAATCCTGGTAATTTCAGGGAGTGGGGAGCTTGTTTTGCTTTGATTCTTGGTATTTCCAAATGCTAAGATGAGTTTACAAGCTGCTGCTTATTTAACACATGTGCTGAATGAATGAATGTGTTCTGAAATTCTTTTTCAGTCTTTGCTAATGTTTGCATTTGCAGGAGACGCCCTATAGCCGGCTTCCTCCCCCGCAGCCCCATCCCAGTCTAGATGAGCTGCATCGAAGACGAAAGGAAATAATGGCCCAGCTGGAGGAAAGGAAGGTTATCTCCCCGCCGCCTTTCGCGCCCTCGCCAACGCTGCCTCCGCCCTTCCACGCGGAGGAAGTAAGCACAGCATTTTCCATCTCCGCTGTCCCCTTCTCCTCTGCCAGTGGTTTGCCGTGTCCTGTTGAAGTGGTCTTTGCCTGTTCTTAAGGCTATGAAAGTATTTTCCTGTTTTTTTCTAAAAGGTTTACTATTTTATTTCCCATTTAGACCTACAGTCTATCTAGAATCGATTTTTTTATTCTAGTGTGTTAGGAGTCAAGGTCCTTTTTCCTCCCAAAGGATATCTCATTGACTCAGCACCATTTAGTGAAAAGACCTCTTTCCTCAGTTCCCTGCAGTCACCTTCATCATAATCAGGTCCCCTTTGTCATGGCCAGGTGACTGTGCGCGTCTCAGGACTCGCATTCCGCTTCACTGCTGTGTCCCTACACCAACACCACGTCGTCTGGGTGCAGTGTTATGTAAGGAAAATGTCTCCCATTCTCTGCGTGTAGAATTATCATTCTAAACAACCTTGGTGTCTGACAAATTGTGAGCGACAGGCAGTGGAAAGTGAGGTGCGTCATATCACATACAGCAAAGAGTCGCCTTCGGGGTCCGTGAAAGTGATCTTCTAAAGAAAAGTTGTTCATGTATCTAGCTTTCCTATCTGAACACTTGGGATAAATTGTCCATAGCAATATAGATTAATTAGTAAGCTCACAGCATCTTCTATTAATACAGTTTTACTTGTAGAGTATAAATGTCACGTGTTTTTGAAAACTGTATGTTAGGGACATCCCAGGACCTTGCTATGCCATGCTGTTTTTTAAGAAATAGAGGAAGCGACATGACTCTGTGACAGGTGAGCCAGTTATGGAATCAGACACCTTTGAGGTTTAGCTGTGTCACTCAGCATGTGATCTTCTGCAAGTTACTTGGCCTCCCTGACCCCGGAGGCTCGAATTTCCCTTTAGGTCGAACACAGCGAAGCCTGCTCATAGCGAGATGGGGAAGAGCAAGTGGGACACGCGGCCCACGGCCAGAGCACGCGCTCGGTAGATGGTCCCCAGTTACTGCCGCGCAAACGCCGTATGCAGTTGACCCTTGAACCACATGCAGGGTGGGGGTGCCAGCCCCCATGAAGTCAAAAATTCAAGTATGACTTTTGACCCCCTAAAAACTTGACTGCTATGCAGTTGTCCCTCAGTGTCTGTGGGGGTTGGTTCCAGCGCATGCCCACATGTCAAATCCATGGACGTTCAAGTTTATTACATAAAATGGCATAGATTAATGCACACAGCCAGCCTTCCACATTCGCAGCTGCAGAGCTGGGGAGTACAAGGGCCGGCTGTATGTTTACTGAACAGTAGCCATGTATCATGGGGCTGAGTGGGTCAAACCCATGCCATTCATGGGTCAGCTGTATTTACACTTTAATTCTGATTATAAACAACATACATAGAGTTGTATCAACTTTGTACATTCTAACAGTATATAAAAAATGCCTCCTAAATCTCATTTTGTACATCACTGTCAATTGAGTAGATATTTTAACTTTTCGGTGCATGAACTAACATTATTTTTAATGGTATCATTTAGTAATTTATCTTGAGGTTTTGTATGTTAGAATATAAATTTATCTCATTCTTTTTAACAGCTGCATGATACATTAGGGTTGGGGGAAAAACACTCTTTAGTAGGTCACTAAACCGCTAGCTTTTCAGTATGTCTCTGAAAGGCTAGCTGTTCTACACAAGGTTTGGAAGTGGAGGAGAAATGAGAAAGGATATCAAATTTTAAAAATAGAGGTAGGACCCAAAAAAAGCAAAGAGATACTAACGTTGGAAACTGGCGTTGTGGTTGGAAATGAGTGATATTTGGAAATAGCCGGCCCAGTGTCACGCAGAAGACCAACACTGAGGACTCAGAAAAAAAAGATTGTCTTAGATGGGGGAGGCCTGGAGCCACCTGAGAGTTCCAGCAGCCCCGGGGGGTCAGTGTCAGGTGAGAGCCATGTGGAAGTCCGGGCACTGTCCTGGACAGGAGGCGGTGTGCACACCAGCACTGCAACAGCCGCAGAGCCCCCGAGTGTGAGTGCCGCGGTCTCCATAAGAACACGTTAGACCTGGGATGGCTGTTTTGTCATTACATAATTTCCAAACTCATCTTGAGAAAACAAAGTTAGGCATCTTTTCATTTTCACTTCAGTGAATCAACCTCAGGGCCAGAATTCTTTCAAGATATGAATTATTACTATTACAAAGATTTCAGTAAAAAGTTATTACATCATCGTACAGATCATTAAAAATAATGTTCCTGTTCTTGTTTCCCTGGAATGTTATTGAGAGAAACATTGAGCAGAGGCTTTAGCAAAACAGGGGCCTGGTACGTATCTTTGTAGACTACCAAAGTCAGCGACAAATCCCACAGCCGTCAGACGTTGTTTCAGCGTGACATCCTACGGGATGTCTGCTTCTCTGTGTAGTTTACTCATAGACCCATTTCCTGTTTGTTTCCTGGTTTCTCCCCTCGTCTGTAGTTTCTGGATGAAGACTTGAAGGCTGGGAAATACAAAGGAAATGATTATAGCCAGTACTCCCCCTGGTCATGTGACACCATCGGCTCCTACATCGGAACCAAAGATGCAAAACCCAAAGATGTCGTGGCAGCTGGGAGTGCGGAGATGATGGTACGTGTGCTGACTGAGCCATAATTAATACAGGTCTAGGTCAACCAAATAAATCGTTCCCCACTACGGTGTAGACAGAACTAAATGGGATTTGCTTTAGAGTTTCAGGCTAATCCTCGTTGGGGTGGCTCAGTGGATTGAGTGCTGGCCTGGGAGCCAAAGGGTTGCTGGCTCCATTCTGGGTCAGGGCACATGCCTGGGTTGTGGGCCAGGTCCCCAGTAGTGGGGCGAGTGAGAGGGGACCCATTCATGCTCCACTCCCTCTCTTTCTCCCTCCCTTCACTTCCCTGTAAAAATAAATCTCTGTTTTTTTAAGTTTCACGCTATATTCTCTGCTGTGCAATTGAATTACATTTACACTATACTATTTTGGATTTTCAGATATAAGTAAAAATATTTTAATACTCATCTAGACAGAGAGTATTTATTATGTTTCTGTGCAGGTAGCAGATAACCCAGCAGCCTCTTAGACCCCAGATGAAGTTATTTTGTATAACTAATCAAGATCTTGACTTTCTTGTCCAAGTACATTATAACTCCTACAACTCTGAAGTGTAAACGAACAAAGTTGCATCTAGTGAAATAGAGTGTGTGGGTCAGACTTGTAGTGTGGAGCCTCATGTGAGTCGTGGTGCGCTGGGCTGTTCCGCTCACACGCTTTTGTTTTCCAACAAAGAATAATGAAGCACCAGTACGTCTAATACCTGAGCTTAAAATATATCGCTATTTCATCTTCATTGTTTCTTCATTTTTTTAAGAAGAAAAATTTTAGAGGTCATTAAATCCTCCTATCCAGACCGCCCTGATCTCATTCCCCCCCTCCTTCCCCGGAGGTAACTCTGTCCTCAACTGAGATCTAAATGTGGGTGGGTTTCTCGTTTCACGTGTCAGAATGTGGAGAGTAAAGGAGTGAGAGACCAGCGACTGGAGCATCATCAGAGAAGAGCTGCCGAAACCAGTGACGATGACCTCATCCCATTTGGAGACCGGCCCACAGTGTCGCGGTTCGGTGCCATCTCTCGAACCTCCAAAACAATATATCAGGGTGCTGGCCCGTTGCAGGCGATGGCACCTCAGGGAGCCCCCACAAAATCTATGAACATGTCAGGTAAGACTCTCAGGGGTAAGCTTCTCTGGAGGGCTCATGTGTGTGACCCCCAGCACCACCCCTACCACCCACTTGCTGTCATTGCTGTCCGTAATCGTCCATGACAGCCTCCCTCAAATTCCTTCATGGAGTTGTCCCTGGAGAAAGGTAATTACACGCCAGGGAATTCGAGGGTACAGACTAAAACTAAGTGCCTGCATGTGAATGTTGCCTCTTTTTTTAACAGCTTCATTGCTTTTTAGTAAAGCAGTGCATTATCATTTTTTAAAAATGCAGTCAGAAGAAAAATTACAAAGACTGGTGTTTCATTGCGGGGGGAACCAGACATCAGTGCATCGTCACTGCGTAGGTGGAGCTCTTTCCAGACAGCTGCACACACAGCGTGCACGTGCCTTTCGGGGCGCAGCCACGCAGGAGAACTGCGCCGTGGACGGGGTGCATTGCCTGCAGCAAGTCCCTCTCTTACAGACTACAATCCGTACGGAGCCCACGGCAGCTGGGGCGGCTCCCCGTACGCCCCTCACCAGAGCGCGACGTCTCAGGCGCACTTCAGTGAGAGGTAGGAGTCACTCCTTCTGCTCCTGCAGACCTTGACAGTCTTGCCACTTTCCTCATTTTGTTTTTCTGGCCCGTGTTTTTTTAATAAACTTTTTCGTGTATTCCATGCTTTCTTTTCCACCAAAGGGAGAGAATATCCATGTCAGAAGTGGCCAGTCATGGAAAACCCCTCCCGTCTGCGGACAGAGAGCAGCTACGACTGGAACTGCAGCAACTGAACCATCAAATCAGCCAACAGACCCAGCTGCGCGGACTGGAGGTAGCGGCCCGTGGCCGGGTTTCTGTTCCAGTGTTTGAAGGGTGCTTGAAGGGATTCTAAAAGGGGGGTCTTTTGAGGTACTGTGGGTGCAGAGCTGTAAGGTCTGCTTTTTGAGAGTTGGGTTAGGTGTCCGTTCTTCAGAGAATGTGGGTACTTAGAGTTTAGTTCTGGGGCAGTGGGGAACTTCAGATTTCACTACCCGAGAATAGGAGGCAGGTGATCTGAGTTTTCCCAACAGGGAGCTATCAACATGTGCCTTAGCTTAAGATTGCTTTTGATTTTTCATGCTTTTTTAACTTTTGAAAATTTCTCTTACTTCCTTTCATTCTCAGCGTTTATTTATGTATGTTAAAAAATGAAACCTTGATCTTTGCCTTTAAAAAATAGTCTCTGTATAATAATAGCACCTTCATTAATGAAGTTGTTTTAGTTTATAAGTTACTGTCGTGTTGGCAGGCCCTCACCATGTCCCTGACAGGCAGGGTGGGCGGGTGGCGTTGTTCCCCTTTTTGGTTGAAGTTCCGTAGTTTCACCGAAGTTGGAGCATCAGCCCTGATCTTCAAACTCCAGAGTCAGGGTTCCTGCTAACTCATGGCTTTTTGTCTTAGTTGAAATTTCTAAACCCATTTTCTGCCCCAAAGTAATAACAGCATCATTTGCAATCTTGCCACATATTTAACTTAATTCTGGTTAAAGGTCATTGCCATTAATGAGGTTTCATTGAAATAAATTACAGGGTGTATCAGAGAAATTCAGTAATGAGGGGAACAGTGTACATTTCTAGTTGACTTCTCTAAGAGCAACTTATACGCAGGTTCAAGTGTTCACTAAGTTCAAGTCCCCTGTTTTTCTTTTTGAACGGTACTCAAAGAAAGAGACAGTACCTTCTAAGTTGCATTGTGTTCATTGCAAATACTTGAGCAATAAGCTGCCTGTGGCTGTGGTCTGGAGTGGGGCCCAGCCGTTCTGCACATGGTGCGGAGCGCGCTGAGCTGTGTGTGTGCTTGGCTTCGTGCACTATGCTGTTAGTAACAGGCTGCTGTTGCAGAGGGAGGCGAACACCCTGGCAAGCCAGTCACAGACCCCACCAGCACCCCCAAAATGGCCCGGAATGGTCTCCAGTGAGCAGTTGAGCTTGGAACTGCACCAGGTGGAACGGGAAATCGGGAAGAGAACCCGGGAGCTGAGTCTGGTGAGTGACGTGGTGGGAAAAGAGGGGGAAGGTGACGGGGAAGCTGCTCTGTAGTCGTGTCTCCGAGCTCATGGCTCTGGAGTTCTGGAATCATCCAGAGCCGTCAAATAATCACCCCAAAGCGCTCCAGCGAGTGCTTAATACTTAGAATAAGTCTCACGAAGATGGGCTTCCCACCCTATTTTATCGTTCTTGTCCTCACTCCTTTTGGTTCGCGTGTGATCTTTGTCTTAGGACTCTGCATGACAAAAGCTGTTTGGGGAAAACAAGGTAGTTGGGTATACTTGGCTTTTTCTATGCCGTCCTTTACGTGGGATGTTTCTGTATTGACTTGGAGCTTCCCCTCATTGACCGGCCCGGGTAGTGCGCAAGGGGGCTGTGTTCTGTCGGTGTGTCTGTCTCCGCGAGTCTGCCTGTGTCTTCAGTCATTTCCGAAAACCTGAATGATTTCTGGACCATCAGTTTGTATTACCTGTTTGGTCTCTCTTCATTAGCACCATTAATGGAAGCTAACTGCATTTATTTCCTTCTCTTTCAAAGGAGAACCAGTGTTCTCTGGACATGAAAAGCAAACTGAATACAAGTAAACAAGCAGAAAATGGACAACCGGAACCCCAAAATAAGGTTCCAGCTGAGGACCTTACATTGACATTCAGGTAAAGAAAGGGACATTTTCATAGTCATATATTACCCAGTTGTGACAGAAATACCCTTAGAAATATGATTTGGTGTTTAAAATATCATTGTTCCGTATACATTGGGGAAAGAGTGTTTTTACATAAATTTAGGAGTTACGAAACTCATTTTAGAGCAGATCCAACATTGTATTGTCTGTTAAGACCTAAAAGAAATTTTCCAGTTACATTTCTTCCTTCCTATGTTTTTTAATTTACTTGAAACCAATATTTATATTTTGATGTACACCTTTCCAATCTTTTTAAAGTGTGCAGGCACTGAGCTTCATTCAGAATGTGCCTACCCCCGTCACTCCGTACCCCTGGTTTTAATTTGGTCTGTCTCATACCACCCAGCGATTCTTCTGCAGGGGTGGAAGGACGCGCCTCAGGGTCTGAGACTTTCCTGTTCGTAGCCCCGCCTTACGCTCCCGGTAATGGGCAGCAGTAACTGCTGGTGCTCTGCTGCTTTTAGACTTAGGGTTTGGCTGTTGAAATCTGTGCACTGTTTTGGTTCCAAAAATGTCTTACATTAGTAGGGGGCCAGCACTTTTTCTTAAAGGCAAGATTTACATCTTTAAAATGATGGGTTTTACAGTCTCTGTCAAAACTCTCACTTCTGCCATTGTGGTGTGAAAGGAGCTATGGACAGTAGGTAAACAATGGGCGAGCCGTGTTCCAATAAAACTTTATTTACAAAAACTGGCAGCTGGCCAGCCTGAAAGTCGGAGAGCCATTCATATCTTGTCCGTACGGCTAAAAGAATGGCCCTGCTGATTTTATTCTAAGTCATCATTTTTATCTCCTTTTTGAAAAACTCCAACTCCTTTTTTTTTTTAATGGGAACAGTGATGTACCGAATGGATCAGCCTTGACACAAGAGAATATCAGCCTCCTGTCAAACCAGACCAGCTCTCTGAACCTGGCAGAGGACCCTGAGGGAGGAGGGGACAACAACGACTCCCAGAGGTCAGGGGTCGTGCCCAGCCCTGCTCCCTGAAGCAGGAAGAGCTGCACTCTCGCTTCCGGAAGAACAAGAGCGAAAGGAAGAAAGGCAACTCCCGCACCCGCCCTCTGAGAGTGGCAGGAGAAGCCCCGTGCATGCGAGCACAGGAGCGAGTGTGCGCCGTGCGATGTGCACAGACCCACTGCTCCTGGCCAGCCCTGCACATCGCTCACACCAGTGCATTTTTTAATTTAAAAAAGAAAAAAGAAAAAGAAAATTAGCAGTATCTGCAAGCAATTCAGATTAAATTTGTTTTTGTTCTGTGAATGAACTTTATTTTAATAACTTTGGACGCCTTGGATCCAGGGCTTTAAAAAAAGAAGATATTATATATACACTCTGTTTGATTAATTGTATGATCTTAATGAAGTAGGCTTTTCTTGTACTTTGGTATTATTACATACCCAGTGTATAATTCTCTCCCCGCAATCCTTCCCCATCTCACAACCCGTAAGTTAAACCAGACAACACACCCCGGCCTTTCTGAGAAGTCTGTGGTGCTTGACAAACAGACAGACAGACAGACAGACCAGTCATTAGAAAATGTGCAGCAGACCGAGTTTTCTGAGAGAGCTGCTCTTGGGAAGCCGTCACAGCCTTGCCCTCTCTGGACCACCCCCTCACATGTGTCGTCGTTGTCGTTCGGGGGTGTTGCAGTAGTCCTCATTTTTGTCTTTAAATTGTTAGGTAGTTACTTTTGTGAGTTCTCATTTTCTGTAGTACCGATCCTTTTTATTCTCTCCATGCGATCAGACAGCTGAGCCGGGGTCTCAGATCGTTGGTCAGACTCAGGTGGAGACTCTAGAAATGAGCTGTAACCCATCAGCTCTGAAAGTGCACGCTTAGTGCACCACCTCGATCGAGCTGACGGCTGGGAATGTTGGTCTGTGCTTTTCCAAACTGAACTTTGGCTGAGATCATAGAATGTTAAAAACCCAGGACAATCGGCGCTTGATTTGAGCTTAACAGGGACAGAGCCGCATTGTTTCACTGGATGCTTTTGCTTTTCCCTCAAAACCCAAAAGTCTGAAATAACATCTCCCCATAGTGGCGCCCCCGGCTCTCAGAGAGGTTTGCCTGGATCGCAAGTATAGTTTGTGAACTGACTGGTCCTTGCTGTTCAGGATCATTAGCACAAGGTAGTAAGTACCGAGAAGTCAGTGTCGGGAGACTTGGCTTTGCGATACTGAAGAGGTTCTTCGTGACGATGTTGAGAAGAATAAAGAAGAGCTTTCGTTGTTTGGCTCCACTGCACATATTCTGACGGCACGTCTGTGCTGAGCTGAGACCCTGCACGACATGCTCAGTGGGGACGATTCGCTGTGGTTGCCCCCCCAGCCCCTCTGTGTGCCCGAGGTTTTCCTACTCCCCTTTCTGGGTTATACTACTAAAACAGAAAGCACTGGTTATGTAATAAGTTACTGCATTGCTTTGGTTGGGTAAAAGCAAGAGTTTGTATTTTTCTTGTTTCTTATTTTCTTAACCCTTAACTCTTGCTGAGGCCCTCACCACCTCAGTCTAAGCTCTGTGTCCATTGTACTGTTCACCGAAACCACCCGGTGGGGAGGGGAGGGGGGGCGGGTCACAACAGTCCTGCCATTGCCTACCAGTAGGAGAGTCCAAACCGAACACTCTTTTGAGTAGCAATTATTTAATTTGCCCAGTCAAGGCACCGTGTTTATATACTATTTCACATTGAATTTGATTATGCCCTGCAGACCTGGCTGGTCAAGGATTTGATATACACATATTGGCTTGGGATTCGAGCTTTCTTTTTTATTTAAATAAAATTTATATATATTATATATATACACATATACATAGCTATATCTGTATATATATTGGGTATGTTTTAAGGATTTTTTCGCATGAGCGCAGCTGTTGCGATAAAACGACTGATTGGGAGGTAGAAGCACTGAATAAAGATGAGGCGTTTTTTTTGGAAATCCACATTTTCCTGCTTTGTCAGTACATTTGCTTTTTTGCTTTTGTTTGTTTTGCTTAAAACCCTTTTATTACTCTTTAAGTGCTTATTGTGTGTTTTTGGGGGGGGAGAAGGAGAGAAGCAGGGGTCTGACAGAGTCCCAAGAGTCCCCGCCCTCTGTGCCACGGAGGGGGCCGTGCCCTCAGCCCCCAGCCTGTGTGGGCAGGGTCGCCTGACTCGCTTCTCCTCTGGACGTGTCAGGACTCCAGGCTTTTAGAAGCAGCCAGTTGCATTTGGAACCCAAAATGATTCCGGGGTTGGAAGGAAGCTTGTGGGCATTGATCTTGTTCAAGTTCAGAATAAAAACAAAATTCCATTTGTGTACACACAGCAGCCCCTGATAACTTCTGTTGTTCTCATTTCCTTCCAACGCTGTCATCCCCACTCTCGTCCCCACTCACTGTTTTGATTTTCCACACTAGTCAGGAGCAGGGATGAACTTACACAGTATTCCCATTCCGAGTAAAACCAGGAAAGCCACTGTGTGCACTTGACTTAAACTAGTTTCTTCCACTGCGGAAGGTATTTCCATCCAGCGGGTCAGGAGACCCCTGAAAGTGAAGCCTTAACTCCCGCCGCACCCCTCTAAGGCCCCACACTCGCAAGGAGAGCTGGCTGTGGCGAAAGGCAGGGAGTGGCGTCCTGACCCGCTGTGCCTGCAGCTGGTGGACCACCCCAAACCGGTCGTTCCACCTTCCCTCTGGGGTGTTCTCACAGCCTGCCCAGTGCTCCTGAGCAGTTTTAGGAACCCAGGACAGCCTCCAAAGTTTGGGGGTCTTCTTCCCTTGCCCTTTTCTCTCTGATAGGTTTTCGGAGATGATGAGCCTGTGTCGGGAAGCGGCCCGTTGTGGCCAAACTGCTTGACTCTTTGACCGCTGTTTTGTCAAAGTCTGTGAAAAACATTGATTTGTTTTGCTCTTAAAATGTATGCCTTTAGAAAGAGTTAAGAGATCAAACCAGTCGGATAGAAAATACAGTTTTTACCCTTTCTACGTATTAAAGTGTTCATTTCTTCTGAAGATGACTATTTCACTGAATTCAAAAGCACGAACTTGGACTTCTCAGATGGACATGAATAAGTCTGAGAGGACTCAGGAATGATAAGCACCGTGTTCACCATTTAACTAAAAATCAGGCTTTTATCATAGCTAGGAGTATTAAAGTACTTTGACTTACTCTTTTTCCAAGGGGTTTCTGGCAAAGCGTAGAAGAACTGAGACTAAGAAACCTAGATTCAATTTCTGGCTTCCATGGAATTCTTTCTGCCTTACTGGTAATATTGTTACAAGGTAAGGCACATAGCTTCCTTGTCTTGGCTGATTTAGAGGCTAACCTGACCAAAGATCTCTTCCTTATTACTTTTGTAATCAGAAGTTAGTTATAGGTTTCTACTAACATTATTCAAATGAGAAGACACTATTTCTAATGCCAGCTACAAATATTCAGCTGCTCAGAATGCATACAGACCGATGTGGTACAGCATTAACATAGCCGAGTCTGTTCCTCCTCCCATTTCCCTTCCCTTCTCATCGCTCTCAAGTATGTATTCTTTTGCCTGAAAGACAAAATTGATGTGATTCTCATTTGCTGCTTGAATATATGACTTCATCAGGCTTCCCATCGGTCTTCAGGGTTGGATCTCAAGGTCATTTTCTCTCTCTCTCTTTTTTTTTTCCGGCCCTTCTCTGTCTTGCACATTCCCCTTGGTTTGCCCTCCCACTTCCCTCCCCAATCTGCAACAGTGACAGTGTGCTGCCTCACAACAGAGCATTCAAATGAATTCGCTTAGCCAGTAACTTCTGTGAAGTTGCCTTTTCTATTGGTGTCATTACTCAGTGATGCACAAATGTGGTATTTGCCCTACTGGTAGGCAAACACAGGTCTGGTTCAGAATGGCAGCCTGCTGTGCGTTCGTTCGTCGGTCTGTCTGTCTGTCTGTCCTTACCGGAGAGCCAAAGACTTGTGCTGTACTCTGTTTTGGTTTGGGGGAAATTGTAGCCATTTCGATTGTGAAACCGTGAAGTATCTGTGACTGGATTGTACTGCATAAGTAGATTTATCTCAAGTTAACTGGGAAAGTTAGCTGGCCTTATCAAATGTCAAAGTACTGAAAATTCATCAGTTTGTCTTTCAGCAGGAACTGTCATCTTTTACAATATTATGTGTAAGCTGTCCCTCCTTTTTTTGGAAACTAACGTGTCATGGTAGCATCTTGCATGTTTTTGGTTTTTTACTTGTGCCTAAAGAACAATTTCCTGTTGCCAAGGTCAGGTCATGGGTCTGGGTCAAAGAATTTGTGAGCATGTGACTGGTGAGAAATAACTAACTACAGGTAACGTATGTCGGATTATATTCAGATTTGGAGAAAAATACTCTTTTTCACTGCGGAGTATTTGATTGCTAGTACTTGTACCCAAATGGTGGTGGATGGAGGTCTTACCATCTTTCTTCCACGTTCTTTTTACTCATCTTGAAGAATTGAGTAAGAACTCTATATAAAATCTGTCTGTGAAAGGCACCCGGAATGATTTCTATTTCATGAAAAGGAAAAGCCCAGCTACTTATTAGGAGACATTAATAACCTGCCTGGAAATTAATTGCAGTGTTTCCTTCAATTTTTACCTTTAAAGAGTCCAATTTTATGTCCTTTTAACTTGGTGTTACATGGTTAAAGTGTCCTCTTCCCCGGAAAATCTGCCTGTCCCTTTAGATGAAAAAGAGAGCCCTAGACTAACGCGGTCGCTTTCGACGCTGGACGAGCAGAGCAGTCTGCTGCTGCCGTGGGTCACCGCAGCCTCGAGGGCCGTCGGCCAGGCCACACTTCTCCCTTGGACAGCTATTTTTTATATTTATTTGTTGCTGTTGCTCAGCTTTATGAAATTTTCCTGCTGGAATGACTTATTGGAAGTTGTAGGTGGATTGCAATGAATATATTTTAAATTTTTTTCAAAAATTTTTTTTCTATTTATTGATTTTAGAGAGAAGCATTGGTTCATTGTTCCACCCATTCACCCATTCATTGGTTGACACTTGTATGTGCCCGGACCAGGGATCAAACCCTCAACCTTGACATACTGGGACGATGCTCTAACCAACGGAGCCACCCAGCCAGGGCACTGTATTTTTTTTTCAATTCTTAATTCAACTTTTCTGAGCCACTTGAAAAAGAAAGAGGTTTTTATCAAAAGGTACTGTTAACTATAACAATAAGATTTGGTTGTTAAGGGTTTTTGTTGTTTTTTTTCTCTCGTTAAAGCTACTTGTAATAGAGTCTAATGAATAAGTAGCAATAGCTATAATGTTAAAGAACAGAAAACTGCCACCTCTAGCAGAAAGGAACACCCCCTAGTGATGTGTTCCCAGTAGGTGGATTTTCAATACTGCACTGATCAAAGTGAGTGGAGAGTCTTTTGAAGTCCTCTGTGATACAGGGCCTTACCTACCACTGGGATCCTCCCTGGCAGAGCCTCTGAATTTTTAACCGTACACGGCGTTTCTCCCAAACTTTATTTCTGAGCAAAACATCCCAAGAGTCATAACCTTTATTTTCAAAAGAATATAAGGCACAATAACCCAAGAGAGAGAACGTAAATCTCAGTATAAGATTGTGTCCCCCCAAAATGCGTATCTAGAAAAACTAAATCCTGTGGCATTAGTGTGTTGTATACTACATGGGGGGAATTATTTTCTTGTGCTGAGGTTTGGTTTGGTTTCGTTTCACTAAGCGGACGGCGCTCACAAGTCTTTGGCATCCACTCTAGGTTGTCCCTTCACTCGAGGTCATGACTGGAAACTGTCCGGTAGCCCTTCCCCCACCCCAGCCACTGTTTGAAAAGGTCAAGGTCAAGGAGAGGATGGAAGCAAACTATTGGGTGTTTGGTGGTTTTTTTGTTTTGGGTTTTTGGAGTTTGTTTATGGGTTGTTTTTTGGGGGGGGTTTGTTTTGCCTGATTTTAATGAATGACTTTAGTGTAATTTCTGAACCACCTTATAAAATATTCCTCTAATTTGAAGGCATTTTAAGCTTTTGTTTATTATTTTTACATCCTCTGTTCAACTAATACACTGTCCTGGGAACTGCTTTAACAGGTGTGTTGTTGCTTCAATTTTCGTTATCCCTTTTCTCCTGGCTTCTCTTCCTACCTTCTGGAAATGAAAAGGAACTTGGGCGAAAATTTTGTTTTTTTCATTTTATTCACTGATCCCTGAGCCTCATTATCTTACTTCATGATAAATCTATGACCTTTTGGAACAAGAGCAGTGGTAAAAGTGAATCAAGACGATGAACAGAACCTTTCACCCACTCAAACATTTTCCAGTTGTGAGATTCCTCTTCCTGTGTGTGGCCTCTTCCTCGTCACCCCGCTCCCCTGCCCCCCTGACCACGGTCAATTTGGTCTTTAGGCTCATACCAGTCAGTCTCCCGGAGACATTCTGCAGTCATTCTCACCTTTTTGGGTGGATTTTATTTTGTTTTGTTTAAATAACTTTTTAACATGGATGCATATTTGCTTGGGATAGAGCTTGTGTAATTTACCAATCGTATTGATTGTATGTGATTGTGCCCGGCAGAGGTGTACTTAAGACAAAAATAATATAGGT
Organism: Sturnira hondurensis; assembly: GCF_014824575.4. NCBI lineage: Eukaryota > Metazoa > Chordata > Mammalia > Chiroptera > Phyllostomidae > Sturnira > Sturnira hondurensis. The sequence continues at coordinate 5,774,141 of NW_028094846.1, read as the reverse complement.
TAATAAAGGAGCCCATGAGATTTGAGTCAGAGTATAAATGATTTCATGAAATCACAGTTTTGCATAACGAAATTGAAACCTCTTGTTAAAAATCAGTGCTAGACTCAGTACTTTTCACCGTTCTTTGCACTCCTGTTTTTATCCTCGCCTCAGCTCCCTGCTCACTCCGTCTGCCTCCGTCACCTGTTCGGGGAAAGAAATATTGAGCCTTGAAGTGACAGCTGATTTTTAAATCGCTGGGCTTGTGAAATTGTACTTTTTCCGATGTTTTCAACTTAAAAAAAAAAAAAGCGAAGATGAACAGTAGGTTGGAATTCCACAAGCTGTGAATAATTCCTTAGCATTCGGCAAGCCGAAATCTTATTTGAAGACTTTCTTTCCTGGAAGTCCTTTTTCAATAGAAAAGAGAACCCCATTTGAAATGAGCCGTTTTCCTCTCTTTTTTAAAAATCTGTTTATAGCTCTCGTTTTTTTTAGATAGCCTTTTGATCAAGTGAGGTGGAAAAAACAGAAATAGTGGAAGGAAGAGGTTTAGGGCAGTAGAACTCCGCATGGGAATGAGTTTGTATTCCACTTTTTGCAGGTGTTGAGAGGATTAGAGCCATCCTCAATTTGGGATCATTCCTGTGCGTGTTGTGTATAGCAAAGCCGCCGCATTTTGTTAAAAATGCTTTTTCCTTCATTACCTTTGAAAACTGACTCAGCCTCATGTTGCTCCTAGTTAGTGTTTAGGGCTCCCACGAATTGCAGATAAAAGGATTCTTTTAACATGTAGAAGGAGGTGATTCGCCTTTTGGTTTGTAAATATGTGGCAGTATCTACAAGGTCTTTATCTGCTTTCTGTCAGCATTTATATTAAATGATAAATTAATGAGGAACCGTGTAGTGTGTTTTTGTACGCGAGTCTGTGCCATCTTATTCTAACCATGGGGCTCATTTCTTACACCTCTTTGTCTTTTTAGGTGAAAAATAGAGAAGCAGATCACGTGCGTAAGCAAACACATACTGTAGTAGCCAGACTTTCAGAGACATCATAGGAGTTAGCCCAACCTTAACACACACCGATGCCCAAAGGCCTTCATTTCTCACCCATTGAGTGCGCAGTAGGAGTGAGGTATTGGTTCCGAGACCACCAGCCTCGGGGACTAACAAACACCCAAAGTCCTGGCTTCCATGGCTTCTCTTAAAATCGGACCCTCTTACAGGGTCCCTCAACACGGACCTGCTAGGGTGCCTTCCTGATAGAGTTTTTATCAGTCCATTCTTACTGATTCCTAGTTGTCCTGAAACTCCCACCCCTTAGTTGTGCCTTGCAGCTGGAGGATAAATGTAGGATTGTTTTCTCCTACGTAAGAAAAAGGACATAAAGAAAAAAGGGAGGGAGCCCTACTGCAGATTCAAAGAAACTGAAGAGATGCCAAAGTCAAATGCAACATGTAGGCTTTGTTACTATTCTGATGCCAGCAAGCCAAATGTGCAAAGCCATTTTTATATAATTGGGGAAGTTTGATTAAGTATTGGGTGTTAGATAGAATCAGGGAATGATAGATTTGTTCAGTGTGATGATAGCAACGTAAGAAAACGTCCATCTTTTTTAAAAAGATGCCTAACTGACCATAGCTAGAGTTTAAAATGACTAAATATCTTTCTTTAAAGGTTTTATGTCTTTTAGAGGGGAAAGAAGGAGAGAAACATCAATCGGTTGCCTCTTGCACGCGTGCTGACGGGGGACCAAACCTGCAACCCAGGCCTGTGCCCTGACCAGGGGTCAAATGGGCAACCCTTTGCAGGACGATGCTCAGCCACACTGATCAGTGCTAGAATTGCTAAATATCTTTTTTTAGAAAATAGACATTGTCAGTGAGGGTTACTTAGTCCTACCAGCAATTAGCAATGAGGCGCCCATAGGTAACCATGTCTGACCTCAAGAGAAGGGGCTGGAGTGGAAAAGGCTCAGGAGAACGAAAGGTGGTAAGTACTGCAACCGTCCTTCAGTGTTCCACAGTCTAGAGTGGGAATTTCACGAGCAGACCTGCGTTGTCACCGCTCGCCGTGCTCAGAGCAGCAGGGGACTTCGGGGCCCCTTAGACTGAGGCTCACATGGATTGATGGGAGTTTGGTGTGCGTGGGTTAGCACCTCAATCCCAGTAACCAGCTAGTCTGCAACGATCCACTAGTAAACCCCTCTGCTGTCCAACACGGTGGCTCATTGGAACATGTAAAGACAGCCGCTCACAGAGCACCCACCACCGTATTTACTAAAGCAGTTTATGGAATAGTCTGTGTACATGCAACCCTGTCAAGGGCAAAGAGAACTCTCTCCCTTCCACGGGCTGGGACTCCCGTTACTGAACTGTACATGTATACAGTTAAAAAACAGGTAACGATCATCTAAACGCCCTGGACAGAATCAGCAATGAATGCTTCAACCACAGTTCTTAGAAGAGAAGAGCGAGGAACTGTGAGGCTGTGCAAAGGAGACTTCGCTTTGCCCGGTGGGGGAGCAAAGGCCTTCCTGGGGAAGTGGCTTGACGGTAAGACTTGGAGAATGGGGGAGATGGGAGGAATGCTGGAGACAGCCCCCTAGTCAGAGAAAACAGGCTGAGTGAGCTCTGAGAATGAAGTGAGCTCTGAGAATGAAGCGAGCTGTGTCACCGAGACTGTGAGGTCACTGAGGCTGGGGGAGAGGCACAGGACGGTGGCTTGAGCTGCGGCAAGCAGGTCACCGAGGAAGCCCAGAGGTGTCAGGATTTTACTGTGAAAGTAAAGGGAATCCTGGGAAGGGCTATAAGCAGGGGATGAAGGGATCCGATTGGTGCCTCTCAGTTTGCATTTTTTGGATCACTTCCCTGTCAGCTTCTTGAAATTAATGAGCACATGGTTCCCCTGGGGCTTTTGTGAAGATGCAGCTACTGTCTAGCAGGTCAGGAGCAGGGCCCGAGAAAACCCAGATCAGGAGCACCCAGATTACAGCGGCACTGTCTGTAGACCACATGTTGTAGTGGTCAGGTTCTGCGTGGTGGGTGGTTTCAGCAGAAAGACCCAGTTTCTGCGGATCAGACTTAAATTTGTGTGAAATGAATGAGACATGAGACATAATTACCTGGAGACTGCTTAAGGGAAGATGCGGAGGGGTGGAGAGCAAGGTGATTCTGGAGGGTTTTTTGTTTCAGCAACTTTATACATATACATATTTAATTTGAATAGGCATAAACCAAAAAAGAAAATAATCTAGATAAAGCATCGATGCCATTTTAATTACAAGGAGGAGTCAGGAAATAGAAAATCATCAGGACTATCTTGTTAGACCATCCCAAAGTAGCCAGATCACATAATGTGAAGAGGAAAATACCATCCCATTTAATCTACAAATGAAAAAAGGAAGTCAAAAGTTTATCCTACTTTATACAAGAATTTTCACATATTATGTATAGTGATTCACTTCTCAACATGCTACCAATCACTTTGGGAAGAAGAAGCTTCCATCACGCAATGACTAGAACATCTGAAATGCAACTAAGCCGCTGCACTATATAGCCCAGTGTGTGCCGTTAAGTTGTTCTGGGCTGGTGTGCATTTCGGTTTGACACACAACTGCATTTTGGGTATTTACACAAAGGTTTTAGAAAGCCAGCAATAATTTTATTTTGGCACCTTTATTCTAGGTGCTTAGCATAGTTCAGGCGACAGTTCAAGCATATCAAGTGAAGGTAGTTAAAACTGAATGATAATCAATACAATCTCTTGCAACCTCCGTACATTGTAGAATGCTTACACGGAGGGAAACCAGCGTTAATTCTGTTAGTGCTTTACCGAGGCACACACTACACACAGAGAAAACCAAAAGAACCATCAAAAGCAATTATTCTAAATGCACTACAGTAACAGTAAAAATGCAACTATTCCGTATACCACAGAACTAAAGTCATACGAACAGCACTGGTTGATTTCAAGAATAAAGATGACCGGTTCTAACACACAGCTCAGCCTGCATCCGTCATTCTAAACCATAATGGCTTGTAAAAGCACCAGGTTTCTAGGAGAGACACTGTTCTGTGAAAGTCAGTAAATCTTCTCCCCGCTTCCCATCTGCAGAGCCGGGATAAGGCTGCAACTGTCCGCACGAGGGATCAGCTCAAACAGTCAGGATTTACAGCCGCAAAGTCCGATAGAAGGGTCTTCCTGCAGCATCTATATACTCCCTGGCTCCGAGAAAGCTCCCTGTGCATGACTTAAAGTTAAGTTACTGAGGAAGTGAACTGGGGATGTGTCGCCAAGCCCCCAGGGTGTCATGACTTTGAAACTTCAGGAATGGTGTGGTCCACCAGGTTTTTCATAACGCTTGGGGCCGTCCATTTCGTAATATGTTCAAAGGTCAAAGCAGGTGTGATTGTAGTAGCAGCCACAGTCCCAGGTGTGGACAATACATCTGCAGTTTTTAGAAATATTTCACTTATGTATTTTTAGAGAGAGGGGAAGTGTGGGAGAGAGGGAGAGAAATATCAATGTGTGGTTGCCTCTCGCGTACCCCCTACTGGGGACCTGGCGTGTGCCCTAGACTGGGAATCGAATCTGTGACCCTTTGGTGTGCAAGCTGGCATTGAAACCACTGAGGCACACCAGCCAGGGTGGTATGTCTGCAATTTGAGTTTTTCAATGCAATGGCATTGGGTCCGTTAGTCTCACAGTTGCTATGTTCTCTGAGAAGACTGTTCCTGTCTGCAGACTGTTCCCTTCCGTTTTTAAAGATGAAACCAGCAGGTCCAGGACTATTTCTACTCACGCCACTTCCTCGGAATCAGGGGGCATTTTTATTTTACTTGGTAACTTTCCACTTGGGAGGAATTTGAAGTATGTTCCTGTTAATAAATCAGCGAAACTGCTCTGATCCTGGGTTTCTTCAAACACAAATATTTATTGAGTACCCAGGACATTGGAGACCCATTGGGATTGGCATTGGGCACGCTCAATAAATATTTGTTTTCATTTGGTTTCCCTGAAACCCACACCGAACTTTCTAACGGTTGTGAGAGTTTGGACAGACGCTCGGAGAGTTTCACCGGCAAGGTGCCAAGTGATATAATGCAAGACTTAGTTTGATGAACTTGATTTCGCCTTAGTTAAAATGCCACCTCCGCCTGGTCTACCCGAAGCGTGGGCGAGTGGGAGACAACTCCAGATCTGGTGCCAGGTGTTTTGCCGGAGGTCCCAGCAAGAGCTCAGATTCGAGTTACTGAGTAACCACAGCAGGATCCGCGCTCTGCTGTTTGCTCCCACCAAGGTCTTGCTCTTGAATCCAAAGAAAAGAACAGCCCGGGTGTGAGATGAAGGCAGGGACCGACTGAGTCACCTGCTGGTAGCAGTTACTGCTGAGGCCAGAGGCGGGCAGAGGGGCCGAGGGACTTCTAATTGTATTACTCACCTTGGAGGAACTATTTTCTAAAAGGGCGGGTGATTGAATGCTACGTTCTTTCCTCTCCTTGGCTCCCCAAGTGCACTCCCCCACCCCCGAGCACAGCAAAGCACAGAGAGTTCCTTTGAGCTGCTCTCAACCTTTTCTCCACTCGGAAGAGAGAGAAGCTGTGATGCCCCAAAAGCGGAGGGCCCTCTGCCGTAACTAGACTCTACCTGAGAGAGGTCCCCCAGGCTGCCCCCTTCCAGAAACAGCTAGAAGTTGTCATGAAGAATTTGATTTGAATGTGCTTTTACATATATAAACATGCGCATTTATTGAAACATGTTACAGGCTACCAGTGCCACTGTGTGTGTGTGTGTGTGTGTGTGTGTGTGTGTGTGTAGACAGACAGACAGACGAACCCAGGGTGGTTTTCCCCTCTGCATACAAGCTCTTTTTTCTTTTCCTCATCAAACCAAACTATGAAGAATTGAGAGGAGAGGGAGGGATTCCAGTCGTCAAAATCTAGAGATTGAGAGGCAACCGTGCGACCAGGCTGGTGTGAGGGACCCCGAAGGACCCACTGACACCTGCCTCTGGGATGTGCATTAGAAACAGACGTTTTCTAGCAGAACGTGGGTGACCGAAGAGAAAGATGGTGGTCCCTGGGCTCCTCGCTGGGCCTGGGTTTGGAGGGAAGCGTGGACAAACTCGGTAGGTAGAGACCATGCAGGGAGGAGCCCGAGGGTGACGTGTCCTAAGCCTGGCCCCTGGAAAACAAGTGGACAGTGAATGTTCACTTGGGCACTGTCCCCACAGTGAGACAGGCAGACAAGGGTTCGAATCTCCACTTTCTGACTGGGGCAAGTTCTTAACCCTTGAGAACGGGGCATAACAGTGTCTGCCAGATGAGAAAACTATATAAGCTTGCAAAGCACTGAGTGTGGACCCTGATGGACAAGGGAGTGGGTTTTTAAAAGAACATATGTGTGTGTGTGTGTCTGTGTACATGTGTATGTAAATTAGCTCCTTTATTGTCGGTCTCACTCACTAGAACATTTGCTGTACGAGGGCCGGGAAGGTGTCGGGTTTACCATTCTGCTCCCAGTGTCTAGGCCAGTCCTTGCCACAACAGTGTCCCTTAACTGTTAATTAACCAGACCAGGCTGAGCTGCACTGGGGCTGTCGGTAGATTTCCCTTCAACACCATGTGCTATGAAGACGCTGCCAGTGAACTGCAGGGAAAGGGAACCACCACAGCAGCTTCTCCGTGGCGTCTGACAGCGGCAGCTCATTTCTGTACAGCCAGCGCCACGGTCAGAGTCATGTGCATGCCATCGTCGAGTGGGAGTCTTCCGGGAGGACAGCGGTCCAGCAGCCAGGCCGGATGACGCGGAGATACCTCATGTCCCTCGAGGTCCTGAGGTTGTCCAGCCTGAGCATGGGAGACAGAGCTCGGAGGACCGGGGTGGCAGGGGGGACATTCAGGAGCCATACACGTGTCCTGTTGCCCAGAACTGAACCCGGTGGCCCCACCTAACTGCAAGGCTGGGGAAGGCTGGAAATAGATTTAGCTGTCTTCCCAGGAGGAAGTGCAACTGTATGAACTCTGACAACAGACCAATGGACAACGATCTTTAATTCTTAACAATCCCTGAGAGCTCAGTACTCTGTGCGCATCTAAGATTTGAAAAGCCTGCCCCTGAGGGAGGTTGAGCCGCACATCCGAGATCGGACAGCGAGTGATTACGTGGCAAAGAAGCCAGGGGGTCGCTCCAGGCGCCCTGTGATTTTCCCGTCACTTGGGGTGTTAGAGATTCCAGGCAGTGCAATCCTTCCAATGAGGCTGACTTTCTCCTGATTTATCTACGCTTACACATCAATTTGGAATGTCCACAGGCTTTGGACTTGAATATTGTCAATCCGTTTGTTAACATGCTGTGATTTTTCTTTAGAGTTCGATCCTATTCACTTTCCGATCTTACCAACTGGTATTTCAAAATAAAACAAAAAGAATTTTGTTATATTACTTTTATTATTGGAAAGTGTTTCCTTCCATGATAATGCAACAGAGTTTTTTGTATGTTATAGAATTCTGTGATAACTGGGTTCTCTGTATAACTGTGTTTTCTATATAAACATATATGTATAGCAGGTGTTTAATATGGTGCCTATTACTGTGATCATGTTCAAAGATTTAAAGAATTTGACCTGAACGTAGAGTCGCAGTTAGATTACAGACGATGAGACACCTGCAGCTATCAGACACTTTTGGCCAGGCTGGGCACGCCTCAAGGCCCGCACCCCACCTGCAGACGCTGAACTGGGCTTCTCTCTGTCTCCTCTTCTCCTTGGTCACCAGCCAGGGGCTCAGGGGCTTCTAGTTCCTCTTTGGTGCTGCCCGCAACTCCAGCCCCCTTCCCCCAAAGCCACTGTGGAATACACAACACCCTTCTCACTCACAGTCAAGATCTTGTGGAACAGGTGAGCATCGCCAGGTTCAAAAACAGAAAAGGAAATCACTGCCCATGGGAGGGAATCCTCAAGGGGTCCAGGGTCTAAAGCAGCCTGGAGCTTAGGTACAGCTTCAGACCTGACAGAGGTTTCGTATCTGAGGGTTAGAGAAGTCTCTAGAATTCCTGGGGCTGGGTCAAAGAAAAGGAGCCTGTAGCCACACGGAGGGCACCTGCTCACCCCGTCTGAGCGTGAAGGCTGTCGCAGCAGGCCAGACGCTGTTCTGGGCCGTTCGGGAAGAGAAAAATATAAACGGGCCCTTTGTCTCCACTGGTGGGCATTTATGTAGCCTCCCCAGTAACGAAACTGGGTAGAAATAACAATACAGGCCCACCGTGACTGGGGTTGTTTGCCTTTAAAGTACTTCAGCAGTTGTGTTTTTACCTGCTCCACGCTCTGTCTCCCGAGCCCCAAAGAACTGTATGCGGCACCTTCCAACCAGCTCTGTCGCCTCGGGAAGCATCCTGGGTGTGCCCCTGAGAACCCTGAGGCCTCTGCCCTGGTCCCTTCGGGGCCGAGTGGGGAGGGCTCCATCTGCGGACTGCCCGTGTGACCACGGATGTGCTGGTTTAGAAGCCGGAAGATGGAACCTTGTTCCAGAACATTCCTCTTCTCCCTGCTCTGATTGGATGCAGTGGACTTTCCCCTTCTCTCCCTTCCCCTAGAGAGAGCTGTGGAAGAGAGGGCATGGCACTGAGGGGATAGAAGCTCTGCTGGTGGAAGGCTAGAATTTCTGGACATTCCACTGGACTGGTTATGGTCACCTGGTTCCTACCTCCCAGTGTGGTTCACTGGGAAGAGCAATCCTGCAACGTTGGCCTCAGCCTGGAGTTTTGCAGACCAGGTTTGAATGTGCCAATGATCTTGGCCTGTCTGGTTGAGATGGAGAAGAGAGAGGGGGAGGATGGTGGAGAAAGGTTGGCTTTGCTCTCCCTGGACCCGCCTGAACTTTAAAACTTTTCCACTAATAAAACAACGCTGGGCCCCGTGCTTTGCTTAACCCTGGCTGCTGGTCATCAGCTTTTGACCTCTGTCCTCCCGTCCTCACCAGCCCCTCCCCCACCCCAGCCTCTGGAGCCTCAGATTTAGAGGAAAGAGCCAGTTTTCAGAGGGTTTGCCTCGGATCACAGGACCTCCACCTGCTGAGCCCTGGGGAGGACTAGCGACCATGTTTTCCGGTGGGACAGGATCTGGAGCGGCTGGAAAAAGGTAAGAGGGGTGAGCGTGGCCTTCGCTTGCCCTCCCTGGGCTTTCTGACCTCTGCAGGAGCCACAAGGATGACCTCCGCACCTGCGAGGAGCCCAGGCCCTCTCCCTGGAGGTTACCATTGAAGACCTTTCCCTAAGCCACCCCTTGGGGTCCTCACAGCAGTCCAGGAGACCCTCCAAGGGGCAGGACTGGCCCTGCCTCTGAAGTGAGGCAAATTTAATCTGCAAGGGCCTCCTAACTCCCTTTTTGCTCCTCCCGCATGGCTGCCTCCCTCCAAGGTCTCGGTGACCTTTGACCAAAGGATGTCAGCCCCGTTCTCCCACCTGGACACCACACATACTCCCTCCTCGATCTGTAGGAAGCTAGACCGGAGGCTGTGGTGAGGACACCTCGGTTTTCCTTCGTGTCTAAGCCAGCTTCCGGGGCCGCCCAGCCCCCAGCTGTGTTTCCAGGTGTGGCTGAGGGACAGAGTGGGAGACGGGGCGGCCAGATGGAAAGATGGGTGGCAAGATTCTGCATCTTCCCTGCCCTCGCCTCTCTGCCTCAACACCTCCCCAGCCCTCCCACCCTGTGGCCCTCTGTTCTTCACATGCCTGTGGTGCTGGCCTCAGGTCCCACCACGGGGAAGGGGTGCCCCCCGCTGCAGGCCAGCCCCTCTCTGGCCCAGCGGACTCCTCAGGGAATCCTTTCTGCCCTGTGCACCCGTCCTCTCCTGCCCGGGGAAGGTTGAGAAGACTTGGTACCCACATACACGCTGCCTTACCCAGACCCAGACACCCTAGTCGGAGGAAGCCCTGGCCCGCCCTGGCCTGGCCACAAAACTCCAGGAGAGAGTGTCTCCCTTGGTTTGTTCAATCGGTGTCCCGATTCTAATTTGCCAATCTCATGATCTCACTTTTTTAAAAAATGAGATTAGTTTCATACCCCTTTAATAAGCCCATGTTGGAAGCTATTGAGATTTCCCGCAACCAGAAAGGACGAGGTCCAAACAAAGGTAGTGAGGAGCAAGGGGAAAAATTAATCTCCGTCTTACTGAACGAGAGGCGCAGAGGGAGGAATCAGGCTGACTCCCATGCCTCTGGACTGGACCTCAGGGTGATGGGGGTCCCACCTGCTGAGCGGGAGGACGCAGAAGGAGAAGCGGTGTGGGGTGGGGGCTCCCTACGGAAGGTGCAGGACATGCAGGGGCGGAGGGAGGGGACCGGCAAACCCTCCGCTGGGGCGCCGCGCAGGGCTGGAGCTGCCGCTGCGGGAGGTCAGCACGCAGCTAGTGCCCCAGGCAGCCGCTCCTCCCGCCCTGCCTGTGTCCCTGACGTCCCTCTGCTGTGTCGGTGGAAACCCTCCCACGCCTGTACCGCCCGGGTGAAATTCCGTCCCTTTCCGCGGTCTTCCCGAAACAGCTCTGCACACGGCCCCCACTGCCACCCTCGGTCTTCACTGGGCTCCAAAGGTCCCTGCCCGCCCCGTCTCACCAACCGGAAGCTCCGCGCTCTTTATTTCTCCCTGCGTGGGGCCCGGGGCACCATCGGTTGCTTCAATAGCTGATTCCAGTTTCAACATGAACTGCCCACTTGCAAGAAGTCCAGGACTGGACTTGTCCTGGGCCTTGTGTTTTACAGAGTCCAAGGTCACACGGGCAGGCGGGCATCCTGTCTACGCATCATGGGGCAGCTCCGTGATGGGCAGTCGGGGGTGGGGTCTCCCCGCCTCCCTTAACTCAGCTTTCCGTCAACTGTAGGAGGGGATGTCTCCTGTCCTTGCTGCTCGTTGGCCTCTGGGGCTGTGTGACCTGTCGCTGGACCCCGGTAGAGGACATCTGCACAGCCAAGCCTCGGGACATCCCCGTGAACCCCATGTGCCTTCACCGGTCCCCAGAGAAGAAGGCCCCTGAGGAGGCGGGCACAGACCAGAAGATCCCTGAGGCCACCAACCGGCGGGTCTGGGAACTGTCCAAGGCCAACTCCCGCTTTGCCACCGTCTTCTATCAGCACCTGGCCGACTCCAAGAAAGACAGTGACAACGTTTTCTTGTCGCCCTTGAGCATCTCCACGGCTTTCGCTATGACCAAACTGGGGGCCTGCAACGACACCCTCAAGCAGCTGATGGAGGTACAGTCCGCAGCCTCCCGTGGGGTCTCGGTCTGGAGCCCGTTGGAGGCCTCAGGTGCTCTCCACGCTCCTGGTCTCTCCGTCTCCTTTCCCTCTTATCCTTCCTACCCGCCATTCTTCTTTCATCCAAACACTCCAAGGAGCTCGCAGGCAAGGTGGCCCTTGGTCAAGGCTGGCGTCACTGTCCTCCTGGCCCGTGCCGCCAGGCTGCGCCACCAGACTCACCACCCCTATTCTTGTGGCTTCTACAGGTTTTTAAGTTCGATACCATCTCTGAGAAGACATCTGATCAGATCCACTTTTTCTTTGCCAAACTCAACTGCCGGCTCTACCGAAAAGCCAACAAATCTTCCCAGTTGGTGTCAGCCAACCGCCTTTTTGGAGAAAAGTCCCTTACTTTCAATGAGACCTACCAGGACATCAGCGAGTTGGTATATGGAGCCAAGCTCCAGCCCCTGGACTTCAAGGTGAGTGACACGCGTCACCCCTGACCTCCCAGTTCCTCCCTTTCCACTCCGAGACCGAGGAGATGGAGGAGCAGAAGCCAGACGCACCCGGCCATGCCAGCTAGAGGTGGAGGGAGGGGGTTGTAAGTCAGACCCCCGGAACACCTGCTCTTGCCTGAAACCTGAGAAGTCAGTGTTATCTATGGATGGTCATGATGCCCCGAGAAAGTGGTACAAATAACAAATTCTTCATTTCACCCACCAAGTTCACATACGTACCAAACGCTATTTGGGACATGCCAGTCCTGCAAGATGCCTTCTTCGGTCAGTGTTTTAAAGTTACCGTAGTTAAATGAAACTGGCATATGGCATGTGTCAAATGCTCCGCATGGAGGTTCGAGGAGCTGTTGTCTGAGAAGTCTCACCGAGTTTAATTCAAGCTCATTTCTCAGGCTTTTTTTGACCACGTGAACATCCCCCCGTCCCCTCCCTGCTCCTCATCACTTATTAGCTTCCCACAGAACATGGAACAGGGAACCTGAACCCTGGCACTACACTAGATGCATGAGGCTTCCCCAACCTGGGTGAGGGGGATGGCGTAGCTGAGTGGTGGGTGAGGGCAGAGGGATGCTGGGTAAAACAAAGCGCTGCACGGAGAACCGCGGGGGGGCGGGGGGGGCGGGGAGACCGCTGACTAGCACAAGTGGGCAGGTTTGTTTCCCGTTCTCCTTAGGAAAACGCGGAGCTGTCCAGAGTGACCATCAACCAGTGGATAGCCAACAAGACCGAAGGGCGTATCACTGACGTCATTCCCCCCGAGGCTATTGATGAGTTCACTGTTCTGGTGCTGGTCAACACCATTTACTTCAAGGTACTAACCTGGACCTCTGCAGAGGCCCTGCAATTTGATCAGGCAGCGGCACCTTACCTGTCTCGGGGAGCCAGAGTTCAAAGGATTCTTCTGGGCTGGTTACGTAGAGGGAGGAGGATGAGGGCGAGAGTGTTGGGGATAAACAGATTACTGACCCACTCTGGGGGGGTCACCGACTTAAGGCTAGTGGCATTGTGCCACATTTGTGCATCTTGGGTCATGCCCCATAAGCAGATTGCCCCCTACCCCCTAACACCACGTCGCTGCTTGGAGTTTCCATCTCTCCAAGAGCAAAGTAGGTTGTGTTTCCACAGTGTGCACTGGCCTTGACCGTTCGCAGAACACGGGCCATTTATTAGCCCTCCCAATCCTCCTAACATCACAAAGGAGACCTTGGGCCTTAGTAGAAATCCAGGCTCTTCCATTCCTGACGGCGTGAACTTGCGCTAGCTACCGAGCCCTTTCTCTGCCCCGATTTCTGCATCTATAAAATGGTGGTAATGATACACCTACCTCACAAGGGTTACTAAGGGGATGCAGTTAATACAGGTAACAGGCTTGGAGCAAGGTATTAGTGATCAGTAGCTCCTCACATTACAGATGAAGACCTGTCACTCAAGGAGTTAAATGACTGGGACCCAAATCAAAGAGCTGGAAAGATGATGAGGAATGGCACAACTCAGAAAATTTGAAGCAGTGTCTGGTATCCCCTCCCTTTGAATAGGACTCACCTTCTGCCTGGCAGGATGCCTGGACAACCCCCTAAGGTTATTCCCTGTGTGTGGCCAGTATTCACCTGGGCAGAGCCCAGCGGTTTGGAGGATGGCCTTGGAGAACGAGGCTGGTGGGAGTCAGAAGGCAAAGGCAATTAGATTTAAACTCGAGAAGAGACTTGTGAAGAGGCCAGTACATTGTTCTTGGCTCTAGTTTTTTTCTTTTCTTTAAGATTTTATTTATTTATTTATTTTTAGGCAGAGTGGAAGAGAGGGAGAGAGGGAGAGAAACATCAGTGTGTGGTTGCCTCTCTTGCACCCCCTACTGGGGACGTGGCCCATAACCTAGGCATGTGCCCTGACTGAGAATCAGACCGGCGAACCTCTGGCTCCTAGCCTGCACTCAATCCACTGAGCTACACCAGCCAGGGCCTGGTTCTAGTTTTTATTTTTCTTGTTATAAATGCAAATAGGCAGTCACTACTAAAAATCTGGGGTATACAGGAAAGCTTACAGAAAGAAAACACTAGTGAGTCTATCACCCTGGCTCTTCATCTTTTCACACAGACCCCTCTGGCCCACTTTGCTAATAAGATACATACATATTAATGTAATAAAATAATGTGAATATGCCCAGGTCAATAGAGTCTTCTTGCTTGATGATTCTCCCACCTGACATCATCTCCCAGGGCCTGTGGAAGTCTAAGTTCAGCCCTGAGAACACCAGGAAGGAACCTTTCTTCAGGTCCGATGCGGACAGGTGCTCGGTGTCCATGATGTACCAGGAAGGCAGGTTCCGCTTCCGGCGTGTGGCAGAAGGCACCCAGGTGCTGGAGTTGCCCTTCAAGGGGGACGACATCACCATGGTGCTCATCCTGCCCACGATGGAGAAGAGCCTGGCGAAGGTGGAGCAGGAACTGTCCCCGGAGTTGCTGCAGGAGTGGCTGGACGAGCTGGTAGAGACGATGCTGGTGGTCCACATGCCCCGCTTCCGCATCGAGGACAGCTTCAGCGTGAAGGAACAGCTGCAAGACATGGGCCTCGTGGACCTGTTCAGCCCGGACAAGTCCAAGCTCCCGGGTGAGTCGAGCGGGGCCTTTCCTCCCTTCTCTGCCCTGTCGGCGGTCGGACCAAAGGGGGCAAAGGGCCGCGAGCTGGGACAGCTGGGTTCCACCCCAGCTCTCCTGCTCACTCAGTTTCTGCTTCTAGAAAAGGGAGGGTGGGCTCTTGGATGTCCACGGGCCCAGCTGGCACGAGAGCCCTTTGAGTCTGTCACTGAGAGAGATGAGACCAGGGAGAGAGGAGCTGGAAAGGGCATCGGAACGCAGGGCAAAGAGCCAGACACGATGAAGAGCTGGCCACCTGGGCTCCACACACAGCAGAGCCGACATTTAGTAGCGGCACGGGACTCGTGTGTTCTCCTCGAGGTCACTTGGACGGACACAGCCGGACGTTTCCCCGTCGGGACGTTTCGGTCACGGTGTTCACTTGATTTGGCCCCTCTAATGCACCATCCTTTAAAACGGTGCATTCGGATCTCTTTTTTCAAGCGTTAGTTTACAACATTAGGTGGCTGAGTTTACCTTTAATGGGTTGACTTTAAACTAGGTCTGAAAACCAGTCCTTCTCTTTAAAGAGTTGCCAGAATGGAAAGACAGACATTCCTACTCGATAGAGAGAACTCTTCATTAGGAACAGAGTCCCTGGTCCCCCCCACCCCACCCAAGGGCCGAAGCATGAGACCAAACCCACAGGAGCCGGGCTGAAGAAGCCCAAGCACTTCATTATGGTCAACATGCATTTCTTTGGAGGGCGCCGTTAGGTGAGGGGCCAGGATTGCTTCCTACTTGTCAAAAGGACCCCAAAGGACCTCTTCACGCCAGTGAACTCCTTGCTGCTGGTTGAAGTCAACTTCCTCCATCTGGCCTTCCTTCCAGGTATTGTGGCCGAAGGCCGGGACGACCTCTACGTCTCGGATGCGTTCCATAAGGCATTTCTTGAGGTGAGTATGCCACCCTGTGCTCTCTCTTCTGATTTTGTTTTTTAATCCCGTGCCGTGTTATTACACCTTCATCAGTATCTTGTGTGGTCTGTAACTTTGGGGTTTCTGCTCCACTGGCTGTCACAGGGTAGTGACGTCACAGGCTGCTCATAGATGGGCGAGCAGCAGGAGACAAAAGGTGGGGGAGCCATGTTTCTGGTGTCCCTCAAGCCCCAAGGCCACGGCCCCCTCCTGGGCTGCTACCCCACAGCCCGGCCCTGAAGCCCTGGGGTCTGATTGTTTCCCCCCCCCCCCCCCCCACGGCCTCTCCTGAGGCGGGTCAAGCAGGGACACAAACACGAAGGCGAAGGGGAGACAGGAAAAGGAGCCAGCAAAGGACCCTGAGAAGGAATTCTGGGAAGTATCAGGACAGTGTGAGCTCGTGGAAACCCAGAGAGCAGTTTTAAGGAAATGGAAAGCATCTCGCAGGAAGACTGGAAGGTGACCATGGGCTCCTTTTCCGAGGCGGCTGGACAGGATAGCAGGGGTACAGCCTAATGATAAGGGGCCAGGGCACAGGGAAGAGAGGGAGGGGAGCTGGTGAGTGGATCGCCTTCTGAAGTGTGTTCCAGAGAACCAGCGCTCTAGACTGCGAGCAGGTAGCAGAAAGCTAGGTAGCTAAATCAACGCACTCCCTCTTCTTGGGATACGAATGAGAATGAAGCCGCAGCAGCGTGGGGAAGTCCGAGAGGGTCTCCAGGGAAGAAAACAGTTGAGTATTTATTGCTTTCCTGGTGTCGCCCCAAGTAAGATGTCATAGCTAGAGTCATAGCTGTGGAAAGCTTGTACCACTCTGGTTTGCAGAGGATGACTGAACTGGGGCCACCGGCGGCGTCAGTTATTGGGGGGCTGGCCTCTTGGTGAGTCCGGGATGGAGCCCAGGAATCTAGTTTCAAAGCTCCTTGAGGGAATTTTGGTGCACAGGCAGGGTGGGAAGCCGCTTCTGTAGATTATTCTTTGGGGAACCAGGCTGTGAGGGCACAGAGATGTGGGCCAAGGTTAGAAAAGGTCACGGGACCGAGGAGATCACAAAGCAAGAAGGCTGTGGTCAGAGAGAAAGGCTGCAGAGCACGGTGCTAGTAACCGGGTGGCACAGCCCCGCTCAGTGGAGAGCGGACCTATCAAGGGACAAGAGGAAGTCAGCTTCATTGTCATGGGAGTGAGAGAATGAGGCAGCTTGGAAAGACAGAAGGCTACTGTCGGAGAGAAGGGTAACGTGAGTATAATTTCAGAGGGACAGCAGCTCAGGGAGACAGCTCCCTGGAGGTGTGGCCTGGGGACTGCTTCGTGCAAGTGGAAGTGAAGGCAATGTTCACGGGGCTGGATGAGGTGGAGCCACTTAACAGAGACCAGAACAAGGGGTCTCACGTGAGTCACCGAGTTGGAAGTGGAGGTGATGCTACTGTCGCCCTCTTCCACGTGCATTCTGGGAGAAAGTGCACTTAGAAAGGCTGCAAGGGAAGATGAGCCCTCGGGGCTTCAACTACGAAAATACTCTCTGAAGGACCCGAACAGAAGTGGCCAACGCATGCCTCTTTGGGGGCTTTGGGCTATTCTCGGGGAGAGGCAAGGTCTGGGTCCACTTGCCCCCCCCCCGAGCCCACCAACCAGTGATGCCAGGTTCCTCCATGGCTCTGGGAACCAAGCTGTTCTCCTTGAAGTCCTCAAGGACTCAGTGTGCAGGACCCCAACTGACTGTAAATCTCCTGGGAAGCATTAAAAACTAGAATCTGGTTTGAATAAAAGAATACTGGTCTTACAAAAGCTCCAGTAAAGCTCTGATTGTAAAGTTAGTCCTAGAATGATTATGAAATAGATAGCATGGGGAGATGGGGGTGGGTAAGGAAAGAGGCAGGGCAAGAGGGAGAAAGAGACCACCACCAACCAGCTCCGCAAAGCTCAGGGGTCCAAAGGGCTTGGGTGAAGAGGCCGGGATAGACTTTCAGTGATATTCTGGGTCCCCGCACGACCAGTTTTCTAAAGGTGTCTCCTTTAGCCCCGTGACGGTTCTGCTTATCAGCAAACTCCAAGCCACCGTCTCAGTCTGTTACTCCAAGGAATACTCATCTCATCGGCCAGAGCACCCTCCCCTCGTCTCCTAAGGCCTAGGTCCTCAGTGGCTGTTTGGGGTAGTTACATCCAGGATCCTGATGCTCCAACAGTGAAACCACCTCACCTGTAGAGCTCTGATCTTGAGTCAGAATCTCTCTCAGCATCAAGTGCAAAATAATCCTCGGGTGATACCACGTACAATGGTGCCAGCCCCAAATGGGACAACCCTGTCTACCTCCAGATTTCTGGTCCTGCGGTTATCTGAATGGACTCGGCCAAAGGCATGGACGAGCACAAATGCTTACATCCACGTTCACTGGATGGCAGAATAAGGAACATTCCAGTAGGGTTTCAGAGGGAACTCGACTTGACCCAAGGGTACTCTCCTCTGGGTAACAGATAGCACTTGGAGGAATGGCCGTGTCTGCGCACCACCTCCCCGCGTCCAAGGAACTGCGGAGTGGCTAATGAAGCATTTGTTTGCTCTCTGACCCGCAGGTAAACGAGGAAGGCAGCGAGGCAGCAGCCAGTACCTCCATCGTGATCGCTGGCCGTTCGCTGAACCCCCACAGGGTGACCTTCAAGGCCAACAGGCCCTTCCTGGTTCTTATAAGGGAAGTTGCTCTGAACACTATTGTCTTCATGGGAAGAGTAGCCAACCCTTGTGTTGACTAACGTGTTCTTATGCTTCGCACCTCTTCCTATTTTGGTGTGTGAGTAGAGGTAAAAATAAACACAGTTACTCCCATCTCTCAAGTATGAATGGACGTTGCCGACTGACATGAAGACGAGGAAGGGAGAAACTGAGAGTCGTGCTGCTGGGCATTTGGGAGAATGGCGTCCTTCCCTGCCCTCTGCCCGGGGACGCCTGTGGGTGGAGGCAGTGAAGGCTGTCGGAGCACGTCGTCCTGAGAGATAGCAGGCATGGGGGGTAGGAAGGGGGTGGGCAGAGCGCTTGAACTCTCGGATTCCCGCTTTACTAAAAAATCCAAAAACTTAAGACATGTCAATATCCATGTACAGAAAAGTCACAGACTTGAATCTGAGTATTAAACCGTTTAATTCTCAAACCACTCACATGCATAATGTTCTTTTACACAGTGTTAAAATAAAGAGGAAAATGTGTTTTTTATACAAACAGAATTTCAAGTATACATTAATAGACTTTTCAGATTACTCACCAAGTTGCTAAGATTTCATTCACATTGTTCTTAAAGCTGTTCGACGAGAAAGCCTCTGCTAAGCTGCTTCAAATATGTTTATATAAACCCCCATTTAACCCTTGCTCCAAATCGCCCAGCCCTGGTCTCTGCACCCCCTCCTGCCCCTGCCCCTGGGCACAGCGGGCTCCTGGGGCTCCGGGAGACACGCGAGGCCACCAGGAGTACTGGCCCATCATCAGGGGAAGGGCAGAGCCTGCAGGAGGGGAGCTGAGAGCACCTGTCCAACTGCGGGCGAGAACAATCGGACTGAGACACGACAGTCAGACTCAGCCCGACGGCCTGCCTGATTCCACCAGACTTTCCAACAAACAGGATCTCAGCTTCCCACAAAACCACCCACAAGTTCCCAACAGGTTGGTAGCTGAGGAGATGACTTAACATTGGGTGTTTCCCCAGCAAACCTTCTAAAATCAGAGTAGGCATTTTGAGCTTTTTCATGTTGGTTGTTTGTTTCCCTTTGGCGGGGGGTGGGGGCAGCTTACAAATGCATGTTATTATCTGTGTGTTTACATTAAGGAATTTGGTTAATTTCACAGAGTCTGGTGAGGGTTCTCCCTCCTCAACTCTCCCTCCTGCAGTAATCTGGCTTCAGGGCGGGGACAGCCACTCTCCTTAGGAATTAAAGTGCATTTTTTCAGTAAAAGGGGTGTGGGGGAAGTGATAATGATTAAGAGGGTGGGGCGAGAGAAAATCCTATTCCTATATATAGGTATTTATAATTAAGGTCATAATAAAAACAGACACTCTCTAAGGAAGTCAGATGCACAGACCCAGCCCAGCGCCCTGGCAGGGCAGGAGCGCCAGCCGGGCTCGCTGCCTTTTCTGAAGCATCTTTAAGCGACTTGAAGGAGTCGCTGCAGATGAAGGACACAAACCCCAAGGGTAAGTTTTTGCAAAGGGAAAAAACAGACTGGTAGGTTCTTATAGTTAAAAACTATCTCCTATCTTGCTCCCTTTCAGGGATAACAATTATTTTAGAAATTGATTGTCTGTTTTAATATGAATCCTTGCTTACTGAGTTGTGGACAGCGTCAGGTTCGTCTGCCGGGGCAGCCATTGCAAACCCGGGCCGAGGGCGCGGTGGGGCCCTGCTCCCAGCCGCCAGAAGAGCCGTCTCCCTGGGGTCTGCGACCTGACGGCCACCGTGGACTGTCTTCCTTTCAGGCTTCACTGTTCCGTGGGGAACAACCCTGAGTGTTCCCCACAGAGAAGGAAACGCTACATTATTAGCTGTACGAAGAAGTGACGGGCTCAAGGGGAAGGGAAATTGTCCTGGATTCTGGCCTCTGAGTCCAGTGTGATCTGCTTTTCACAGTGACCAGTGGGAAGGCACAGTGCCAAGGACAGCGGATGGGGACAGCTGTCACCCACCCTGTAAGCACCATAGAGAGCAGTGGACAGGCTGCTCTCAGACCGCGTCCATCCGAAGGAAACCAAGTGTCTCCGCTGTCCGAGCCGCCCTCCGCCTTCTCCCCTCCGAGGCAGAGCAGAGGCCCAGCCCGGAAGTGAGGAGGAGCCGGAAATCCGGAACCGAACGGAGCGCCCCCCGCCAGTGAGCTCTCCCCTTCCCTGCGTCCACTAACAGGCGGCACGCTGAGTTCTGATTTGATTCCTTAAGGAAGCCACTGGTTCCTGGCTGAACTGGCAGAGCTCTTTCAGGTCTGCCCTGAGATCACAAAAAAATGCAACGGGCTAAACCTGTGAACAGCCCATGGGCGGGGACAGGACGCACGGCTTCCGCCTGCAGTTTGGGAACGCCTGCCTTTTGTCCCGAGAGGACGGGGTAGACAGGGTGGCGTACTGGCAGTCAGACTAGCGTCTGGGTAGCTGCTTCGGGAAGGGGATCTTAGAGGTTTCGGAGGCATCAGCCAGCCGACACGGGAGGGTGGAGGAACTTGACCGAACTTCACAGGCCTATAGGGAATGTTTCATTCCTTGCTTAAAATATAGTACAAGGTTATATATTTCTTTTTCTACCACTGCTTCCCCAACCTCCTCCTCTACTCTCCCCCTGCCTCTCCAATCTTAAAGTCCAGTGCGGTATGATTTGCATAAAGTTCAACAATGTTTCACAGTACTCCACAATGTTCTACAGTATGGGAATTCCGATGCATGCAAGTTCCAAAGGTGACCGCTTCCCAATGCCACCCAACGTCAGGAAGCCTTTGTAGTTTTCTAAGGCATAGCAGGCATTTTCTCTGACATGGCAGCATTTACACGCCAAGCAAATAGCCATGCTTTAATGTTACTATAACTAAGTTCCACAGCCTGCTGCCAATTCACTGCACTAACCAATCTTTCCTTTTTCTTCTCAAACAAACCACCTATTTGAAATTTGAGTGATCAGTTATTTGGAGGCAATACTATACGAACGGATTTCTACCGTGCCCAGAAGACAAGACAGCTATCCTGAACTTGTTCTTAAACACAAAGTTCTTTCATGAATTAGAAATCACCTGGTAGCTTGTTAGTTAGAACAGTGGTTCTCACTTTTTAAGGAAATCGAACAGTTCTCCCCTTCCCATGTGTGAGGCTGCCCAGGGCAGGTACCTTTACCACCTGCAGTGGGAAGAAGGAAAAGACATGGAACCTCATTTGGGAATTACTGGATTAGTCTCTGACACCCTAGACCAAGGATGCCAAAAGGACTCATTTCACATTTCATATACAATTCAGAAACATATAAGCTTTAGCTAGTGCATTTCATCCACAAAGAAGTAAGGAAAAAGGAAAGTCACTTTGCGCTGAACTCCCACAGAGAAGATGGCTACGAGACAGACAATCAAATGGGCCACCACTGCCCCAAGAAGGAGCCTTTTCTTCCTCCACTAACATGAGCAATGCTTCTAGAAGTCACCCTGGCTGGCTTGGGCTTGGCTCTTGAACAGTTTAAGGTCTCTATTTTAGCTCGCAGATGGAGAAATCTCCACTCACATCACATATGCAAAGCAAAGAGGATTCTAGAGACCAGACTTTGAAAACGTTTTGCTCACTGAAGCGTCCTTTGCACTTGGAAACTGGATGGATGGCAGCCTCTCCCTCAAGAATTCCTCTGAGGACAAACGGACTACCATTTCCTTACCCAAGCCTTGCCCCCTATAGTCTTTGAGGTTGGAGCCGTGCCTGGGATGCCAATAAAGGTCTCTGATAGGAAAAAGAACCAGACTGAGGGTCTCCTGCCAAAGCCCACTCAGGCTCACCTGGACAGTGATTCTTCATCCTGGCTGCCCATTAGAATCACCCAGGGAGCTTTCGAAGGCCAGGGTACACAGTAGGCCAGTTAAACGTGCATGTCTGGAGGAAGCCCTGGGCATCAGTCATTTCTTAAATGCTCCAAATGAAAATAAATGTACAGACGAGATGGGGACCCACTGGCCAAGGTCAATGGCCCTGGCAGAGAAAGCTTTGAGGCCAAGGTTCAACCAGATGAGAGGGAAGAAACATACCTCAAAGAAGTTACCTAGGCATTTCTCTCACTTTTGTGTTTGCTCTGTGTCTAAATAAATCACTTTAGCCGTGATAAGCCCCGCTGCCTAGAGTAAATTATTGACTTTTAGGTAAGACTGCACCTTGGGTAGGCTGTATGGCCACACAGCTGGAGACAGGTCTCGGACAAGACTCTGGGCACAAACCAAATATAAGCCAGAGGGAAGAATTTCCGCAAGCAGGAGTTAAGTCCTGAATCTAGGATATTAGCATGGCTTACAGGCTGACCATTATTGTACAGTCAGCCAGGAAGTAGCCGTGGTGAGCAGATTCGCACTGATTCTCCTGCCTCGTCTCCCCACAGGGTTCCAGGTGTCCTCGGGCAGAGGTGCCGTCTGTGTCAGTTGCCGCCCACGGGTAAGGCCTGTCTCATTACCTGGCATTTCACACTGCTGGTATTGTCACCAGCCCTGCCCAGTCACTGGGCAAGTAAATACCTAGCAGCTGGTACCTAAAAACAGAAGCAGCCTCTAGAATCTGAAAGCAGACCGCTCTCTCTCGTTTTCACTCCTACCCAGAGAGCCCCCACTTGGACATCCCAGCCAGGGCGTTGCAGAGAAGGGTGGGGCTACAGAAGGGCCAGTGGTTCCCATGCCCCCCACCACCACCCCCCGCCCCCGCCCCCCGGCCCCAAGAGCTGTAACAGATGCTCACAGGGAAGGGGACTGGACCTGGCTCAGTGCACCGGTGCCCCCAGCGGCCAGTCTGCCGAGTGCTACACCTGGATTCAGAGATGAGGAGGCCTGCCTAGTGGCACTTACTGCTGGAGCTACACTTCCCGATGCCTGTTACCTTCCAGCAAGGCCACCTTGACCGTGATAACAGCATTGACATTAAAAACAGGAGTCTCTCTCTTTGGAGTGACGAAAAGCAAAACGATGCACCCAGAAGTCCATGTCATGCACACCTCTGTGTCAAGATGCTGGCAGGAGGCTCACTATCAGGAAAGTATGTTTTTTATTCCACCCTCTACCCCCAAATGGACTGCAAATGGCAACTGATAAAACAACTCAGGATTCAGGCAGATTTTTCACATCACCGAACGGAGTTGGGTGCATCTTTAAACACAACAGGAAGACTGCACGTCCAGACTACTCTCGACAAGTAGAAGCCGGTGGACAGAAGCACTGAAGCCAAGTGTTCTGACCCTTTGGTCTGGGCAACAAAACCAAGCACTAACGTCTGAACTGGACAAGAACGAGGCCCTGCAGCCTCTGTATTCGGGGTCTGGCTTTCCTGTGCCTGTGACGGAAAGCTGCACTCTTTCTTCAGCCAGGTGCTCAGAGGTAGAGGGGCTGAAGTGAGTACAAAGGAGACTGGGGGGCGGGGGGCAGAGGCCGAGGGGTCCAGGCTCCTGCCGACAGAGCTACAGGGCAACCTTGGAATGTGCTCCGTCTCCAACGGGAGGTAGAGTGTTCGGCTCTGACTTATCTGCCTGCATCAGACGCGGTGTGCTCACACCCATACATGCAATCATACACACGTAGCTGGCAACGCACAATACTGCAGCCTGCAGCAGCAGCACGCCTACCCCAACGCTGCTTTCAGTCCGCCATTCACACAGCACCCCGGCTCTTCTCGGGCGGGTGCAGGCCAGGGGGTCATTCTGAGGTTCCTCCTTTCATCAGGCTTCTAGACACACATTGCACGCTGACACCTACGCCCCCGTCTCTGGAGGAGAGCTGTGCTAAGTGGGTGCAGTGTGTTATAACATCTTTATAAATAGAAAGTGCATGAGAGAATCTCCTTGGCCAAAATACAAAGTAAGCAACAAAAGCTCTCATAGCCTACTGTGCCAAGAATCAGATTTTTAGAATCAATGCTACAACTAACCAAATGCGTCTAACACTACTACCAAGGTCATAGTGGATGAGTAAATACATTTATAAATGTACATTTGTGAAAAAGATATTAAGAAAATAGCCAAACTTCCCCCAAGTAATTTGCACGAGCTCTCTTTAGCATACTACTCTGCATTCAATGCACATGCATATACAATTGAATTATATTAGTGTTATTTCTATCGGGCCATTTTTCCAAAAAGAAAACCGGCTCATATCTAAAAAACTTCAAGTTACATGATTTAAAATCATTTTTGTAAAAATAATACAAATGCCATATGAATCCTAAATCTCTGCTCTCTGAGTAGAGAGCTCTCAGCCATTCTAGAGGTGGGTTTCGTCACCCCTGATTTTCGGGGGAAACACACCGCAAGCTCTGTCCCATGCTGGAATTCTGTTTGTGCAGTGGTTGGGGTTCAGTGACCTTCTAGACAGCTCAGTAGGTCATCCTCTCCCGACGCGAACGTCTGCTCTGACACGTAGCTGCGGGCAGAAAGCTAACCCTTAAGAATTTCTACTTGCTCACGTTGCTGTGATTTGGCTTGAAATGGTTTAGACTTGTGACCGGGAAAGAAAGAACAAACGTTTTCGTCTACAAGTTCCCTTTCTTCTGACTTTGTTCCCTTTTATAATTTGAGCCCACAGTCCTGAATTTTTGTGTGACCACCAGATGATTTCAAACTTTAGAGTCATGGAGCATCTAGGGGAGGGCCAAAGAGCTTCGGAACCCAGAGCGAGGGAGCACGGAACCCCGAATGAGAGACTACGGAACCCAGAACGAGAGACTACGGAACCCAGAACGGGCGACAGCTCTGTAGATTACCATAAGATTCTTCACCACCTGGGAATATTTTCAAAGGCTTCCTCTGTCACAAAGAGCAGACTCTGAGGTTCACCAGATGGGAAAGGTGGATCAGAAAGAATATATTAAGGCTCTGTTATTTTTATTCATTAAAAATTTCCCAAATCTTTATAGGATCAACATCCCTGATTATCCAACCACAAAGCCAAAGTCTTCTCTTCCCTCTCCCAGCATTTTGTGGAGTCCTAAATGAAGTCCTCGGCCCTGGGCACCTCTTTTGTTCCTGTATTTGCCTGCCCTATGGACAGAGGTCTTACTGTATAATTGGGTGACCAGCAAGAAGCCCTCACAGCTAACTCGCCAGGAATCTGCTGCCCAAGGAACGGATGGATTGTCCTTAACCTTTCCTCTCTTAGAAAGCATACTGATTTGAGAATGACCATTTATAGGGCAGAATTTACTCTCTTCCCCTATGCCTTGTGATGGCAGTAACAGTCTAATTATTACAGGCCAGCAGGGGCTAAAATAAAGCATCTTAAATCTGACCAATCTAACCACTGGCATAAAACTTCCATGATCTGTTATTTCAGATGAGAGGCTGGTGAACAACTGGTACTTTGAGAGGATTAGCAACACGTCACACTGGGCAATGGACTTCCCTCTGAAAGGTGGTAAAGGCGGGATGGGCCTGCTTGTCTGCCAGCGCAGACTGTGCCAGTGCAGGTGGGTGGCCATGCACACGGGGCTGGGACACGCAGGCGCAGCTTTCAATGATCTCAAGGATATGACCATCTGGCTGCCCAACAAAGAGTCCTGTGGAAAGAGACTCAGTAGCCACGTAAGTTCTCGTCCCCCAGGAGCTCCCTCAATTTGTAAACTCGAAACACAGCTGGCATCAGGTTCTGAACAGTAAGCTTCTCACCCCCTCTGGAGAATTTCTGGCTCAGCAAATACAGTCTCTGTGGCTTCACAGAAACCAGCAAACAGACAAAGAAAACATAGGCAAATACAAGTTGGAACAAAAGAACAAATGGGAAATCTGCTGTGAGATACCTAAAACTTGGGGCAGGCAGCCGATGTAGTCTGCCGTAGGCATCATTCTCCCTCTCGCCCCTGTGCTGACTGAAGCCAGGCCTAACAAATGGCCCCGATGGCACAGACATGAGACCTAATGAATGAACACGAAGAGTCAACACCAACCATAAAGCCCAGTGCCACCCCAGACTAAAGATGGGCCCTGTCCCTCGCACACCTCCTGGCCAGCGGGAAGGTACTGTGTTTGGGCCGACCAGTGACTTCTTAGACCAGTACTGGAGGGCAGTGGCTACGTGCCTGAAAGCCTGACTTTATGACGTCTGGCACTTCCCCCCAGCCTCTTGGACACCTGAGCTGGCATTTTCAGTAGGTCCGACTACCCTGAAGGAGAGACCACACAGAGAGTCGCTGAGACACCAGCAAGGGAGAGGAGGCCGAGTACGGCCGAGTGACCTGACTTGGCCCCACCGGGAGCAAGGGAACTGCCGCGAGGAGTCCCTCTGATTTCTAACCCACAACGTCATCAGAGACATAAGACAGTTGTTTTAAGTCCCTGAGGTTTAGGGTAGTCTGTTGCACACAAGACACAGCTGGGATGCTGCCTTCCGAAGTTCGCCTTGGCAGTAACTCATTCACCACCAGACCTGCTGAACCAGCTATGCCTCTGAGTCAGTGGGCAACGTCCCCGGAAAAGAGCCACCCTCCAACACCTGCTCAGAGGAACTGCATTATCTTTGAAGAACTCTCCCAATCACTTGTTCTTGAATGAACACTTCACCGTAAGCAGCACTGTTAGGGGCTGTTGCCCGCCCCAGTTCACCCCAACTCTGCTGGTAAACAGTCAACATGGCACAGTGGAGGTCGGGGCTTTGGAATCAGGTCGCTGAACACAGCTGTGCCACGTGCCCACTGAGTGGCCTCGGGCCCATCAGTGTCCTCATCTGCACAACGAGGTGTAGTAACACTCCCAAAATTGAGTGTCGGCTCCAGAGTGGGGCTGCGGGGGTCAACCTCTGTGTGTCTCGGTCTCTCCCTCCCTGGAGTGAGGTGAACGACAGTACCTCCCCTACGCGCATGGTCAGGGTCCCGTGAGGTCATCAATGTGAAGCAGAGAACGGAGCCTGGCAGGCAGCAAGCACTCGAAAAAGTCACCTCCTTTTGGCTCCTTCTGTTACTGCCTCACAGGGCTGCTTTCTTAGTGCGGTTGATTCTGTCTCCCTTTTCTTTCCTCCTGTCTTCTTTCTTATCTTCTATGTATGTAGTAGAAAGTGCAGGCTTTTGAAAAGCATACATCCAGACTCCAACCAAGTGGGATGAGGACGCTCAAGTATAGGAAACCACATCTAAACTAGGTCTAAAATAATGTTTGTTATATAAAGTCCAAACACACTGTCTGGTACCATAAAGTACTTAGTATTTACTTAATGGTGCAGACTCTCCTGTGTGCTCCCCTTAGGGTAAGTGATTTCATAGGAGTGCTTTCCTGTGAGACGCTTCCACTTTTGGCAGGATGGATTAATTCAGATTCCAAGATTCACAGTACTTACTAGTTATTAGTCATTCATCTTACACTATGCTGCTGGCCATCGGGAACGCTGTACCTGTATCTCTCTTAACTGGACAATGAATTCTAGCCACTTCAACGGGACTTACTGCATAGACACGAGAGAGACAAGCATTAGAGAAGTGTTTTCTTTTTTTAACAAAGCTACTCTGCCTTTGTAACTTAGCTTTGAGGTTTAAAGCATCTGCTCTTTGAGCTGGTGGGCCATTCTTAACTGTGTTAAGATGGGAGGTATTTGTCATATAAACAATGAGAAAGATGTGTGATAAGGAATTCACTTGTACACGTACCCTCTGTGAAGGTCACGTGTATTTCAAGTAATATGCGCCATCTAAGTCACCGCTGCTCCGCACAGTAGAGGGGAAGATACGTCAGCTACCAAACACAACCGGACAGTCCGCGCAGACATGTCCCAGGTTTTGATGTCACTGCCCCCACCAATAATTACATCCTCTGGAATGTAAGTCAGTCCTGTACTTCAAAGTATTCACGATACCCAGCTTTGGCCTGTCCTGAGCAGGAAAACCTACTTACTGCGAAAGAAAAAGACTGGGCCTGGAGAAAGCACCACTGAAAAATAAGAAGATTGAAAACGGACAAAGAGACTCAAAAACGAGACAAAAGGTAAGTTTGGTAATTATCAGAGAAGCCCTAGTGCAAACTCCACTGTTTCCTATTTAAACAGATTCCTATTTAAATGGCATCTGCTCCCCAGACCTCAGAGACAGATGCAGACGACTCACTGAGCCCAGTACTGAAATCCAACTTCTTTCTCAAGTCCATCACCCCAGATCCATCAGAACCCCAAACTGATCCGACAAGCAACACTCCAAAGTCTCCAGAACCCATTATTACCAGAAGTGATCTAAGACAAAGCGGAGCTAATCTAGGCAAGTAGTCTGGAACCCTACAGATGAAGATCATCCTTTACTAATATCCAATTTAGAAAAAGGCAACTTTAAGAACAAACTGTCTAGCGAAGAAGTGCTCTCTAGGAGGCGAGGTCACTCACCCAAGCTCCGTATGTGCTGCAGAGCTGCCTCTGCAAGGTCAGAAGCAAACTCAGTGTGCTGCGTCGGCACGGCTGGGGCGCTCCGTTCGGGTAAGTGCGTTTAACTTGGACTTCGATGCACTGTTTGCAGATGGAGAACTGTATTTTCCTTTTGCAAGGAAGTCTGTTCATTGTTATCCTGACATTTTCCATGTCTTCCACGTCTAGCATAAATAAGCTGTTTGAACAGTAAGAAGGAACATTCGCAAAGCAAGTATTTAATGGCCCAATATATATTTAGAAGAATGTATTACAGACAGTGAAAGAAATTGGAAGGTAGACCTAACAAGAATTTGAAATCCTCAGATATTTTGTTACGTTTTAAAACATTCATTAAAAAGAGACAAGGAAGATTTGGCTTTTAAGTCCTCCACGTGGAACACAGTGAGTTTACTTGAGGAAATTAAAATGAAGATTTATAGTACAGGGAAGAGTTGGAGGCTTCTAATCTAGAAAAACAGTACTTTGGATAAGAATCAAACCACTTACTCAAAACAGAAATAAAAGTGTAATACTAGTGGGAATAAATCCATCCTTGCCATTATTTTGCAAGCAAGTTCAAGTTAACTCAGAGGAATGGCAAAACTGACTTATAAAAACATTATTTTTTTACAGTATTTTATGTAAACACGGTACTCGTTTAACCTCACATTATTACACATGGGAATTATTTTAAAAATTGTTACATCTGTAAAAAATTGCCCTACACTTTAAGCTACCTGCACCTTTAAGGCAAGGCTGCATGCTAAGGCCTATTCGAAATGCTCTGAAAGCAACAGGAACCCTTATGAAGCACAAAGTGGGGTGTGAGAAGAGGAACTAGAGAAGGATGGCAAACCCTTGAAGAAACATGCACATATGGCAATATGAATTCAAAACCTCTTTAACTTACGAATTACAAAAAGCAATACGGCAGGACTGACAGATTTGGGAGGTAGTCCCCCAATTTAATTCTGGAGTGGTGAACCCTCCTGTCAGGTGGACACTGTGTGATCGGGCTGTGCAGGCCCACACGTGCCAGCTCTGCGGGCACAGCGGAAAGCAGCCATGAACGTCCCCCAAGTGGACAGGGTGGCCCTGCCGCACCGTCGCTCTCTCTACACACACAGGCAGCCTTCTGCATGTAGTCCGGGGCTGTGGTTTGCTGATCCCTGATCTAATTCATAGTCCTAGAGATGCACTTGGCTCAGGAACATCCTCTCAAATGTAGGGATGAACCGGACTTAATTGCTTGTGGTCCCTTTTCTCAATCTCAGGAACCAAAATACTTCAGTATTTTGCACTCTTTCCCACATGGCGTAAGTAAAGAGCCCCGCTTCCAAAGACTGACTTCAGGGAAGACGTGGCTGTTCCTCGAACAAGCAGTTCACAGGCAAGGAGGGCCTTTGCGGAGGAGGGAAGGCCCATCTGCTGTGTCTGAGAGAAGAAACCCTTCCAGGATTCCGCCCCGTTCTCAGGGTTAAATACCTTCCCACTATGACTAGGAATTGTCTTTGTTCAATTTAAATTCCTTTCCATTATCCATCGCTTTCATTTCTTTAAATTACATCTTCTGGTCAAACAAAATGTAATTTTTACTAGTTAAAAGAAACAAAATCAGTGTCCAGTAACAGCTAACACTTTAAAAAAGTTATTTCTTAACCAGAGACTATTCAGCTATGAAGGATGAAGTTTCCTATTTTTCTCTTCAGCCAGACTACTTCCGACCAAGGCCAAATTTCAACTATGAAGTTCAGAGGGAAATCATTTATTTCTACTGTCAAACCATCTTTGGCAAGTCCTGTCACTGATGTAGAGGGAACTGGAAACATTAAAAAAATACTCAAAAACAAAATAGCAAGAAAACTTTCCTTAACTGCCAGCTCCCTTCTTGTCCCATCTTTATCCTTTAGTAATTTATTTTTACATACTCAAAATTAGACTTAACCCTCAGAGTGGTCCAATGAAATGGCCTGGGGGGGGGGTCTGTAACTTACATGAAACAAAACTCAACTTAGTTCAGAGGTAAATATGGTTCTGAGTCGAGAGAAGAGGTCATTAGAAAGAGCCTTTCCGCCTAAGTACATACGGTGCCAATGCTCATGTCAACGCGGTATTTCAGCTGGTATCAGAGTTCCCAGAAGAAAAAGTACCTCTCAGAAGGCAAGGAGATTGGTATATCACCATCTCTCTTCTTTTGCTGAGAATGTTGGGTAGCTCCTTTGCTATGAAGTGCCACTCAATGAACGAACAGTCCCAGTGTTTGCTATTTCTTGGCATTAAAGTACTTAGCCATGATTTAGCTCTCATTGCTAATGCAGTTCCCTTCCCAAGGTGACATGTGCAAGTTAAGATTTGGTAATGAGTTTTCAGCATTAATTAGCTAAAGTCCATTTAGCATACCCTTGAGAGAGGTATCCTCTGTGCACATAACAATATAGCTATTCATTAATGTAGATAGAACACTACTAACTCCTATGGTCCTACAGGGATGTCAGCTAGAAGCCAGGACGACGTCACGGTGAACCTCCAGAAGCGTCCTGGGTAGTCGTTCAGAGCAGCAGTGGCTCTTCTAGCTACAACGGGAGAATTGCTTTCGGGAACTTGAGTCTGTTCAACAGCTAGCCTGCTAGAATCTTCACGAACATCACAGCCCTGGGCTGGATCAACGAGGAGAGAACCAGCAAACATGGTGGTGCGGAAGGGTCCCACACGACCTGGAAGCACTCTGTTCACAGTACCGACACAGCAAAGGCTACTGGACGTGAACGAGAAGGGCGGGGCCCTCCAAACACCACGGCATTTCCACATCCCTCAGGCAGCCCCAGCTCCCTCTAAAGCGTTTGCTGCCAACCTCGGACGGAGTGCTGACCAATGCGGCAAAGCTTCTCTTGACAGAAGTTACTGCACTTCACTGTTACAATTTGATAAGAGTTTTAAAAGCTCCACTTTCTCATACAAAAGCTAAGAAACTGACAAAAGCATTAAGGAACTTTCCAGCATACTACTTCTCAGAAGTAGGATGGATGGACTTAATATTTTTTTTGGCAGGCTTAAAAACCCCATCTAAAGCAGGACATTCCGTCCTCCTCACCTATTTAGTAATGGCAAGATCTGTCTACTGGAAGCCTTGATGACCAGCTGAAACATTTCCCTAAAGATCTGCATCTAATTTCATCCACATTTCCCAGGCCACCCAGCCCAGCTGGTCCCTAAGATGGTCCTAGGCAAGAGCTTCTCCCTATCACGCTGATGCCCAGCTACAGAGGACAATGTCCCAGCCTGTCTTCTGGAGAAAAGTTCAGCTTCAACACTACGTTTAAGGGTAGGCTCTTAACAAATGGTAGCATTATTACATTTCTATTAAAAGACACATCTCTGCTTTTCCAGAAAAGACAAAATCACCATTCTCCAGCGATACAGCGCAGCTGAATGTGTACGTACAGTTCTCGGAGTGCTCAAGTTACCCTTTGCATTCTAACATCCCGGCTTCAAAGAGGTGGCATCATTACCACCTTCCTCTCCCTGTACCCAAAGCGTTCTCAGGAGGGGACGCACCACTACAGCTGGCTCACGGATGGCTCCCCAGTGCAGGCAGGACCAGCCTTCTCTCAAATCTCTCTTACAATTGCCCATGTCTCTGCACTCAAACAACTGCTTAAACTGCTACACATTTCAATACTCTTGGCAACGTAAGGATGATTAAGAGAAGCTTGAGGATTTTCTTTCTCACCCGCACTGTGAGCATCTACTTGCCTGCACTCCTTACCAATCTCCCCTCACCCTCTGCATGCCCTGCAGGGCGTCTGAAGCTCTACACGTTTGGTAAATTCTTTCCAACTCAGTGCTGGATTAAGAATCTCAGAATTACCAAAAAGGTCTCTTGAAGTTTTAAAAATCTCAGGAATGATTAAGGAACCAAACCTGATCAAAAGTGATGCCTTGATCAGTTTATTGCAACAGGACTGTGGCCGACGTTGCCTGATAAACGCCCTGGACTGTATTATTACAAAGCAGAGCTCTT
Source organism: Sturnira hondurensis (assembly GCF_014824575.4). NCBI lineage: Eukaryota > Metazoa > Chordata > Mammalia > Chiroptera > Phyllostomidae > Sturnira > Sturnira hondurensis. Next base: position 5,741,787 of record NW_028094846.1, on the reverse strand, counting down.
GGAGTCACCAGCACCTTGCTGATGGTCGGCTTTTTATGAGTTACTAGGATTGTGAGACACGGTTTCGTGAGGTTCTTCTGTGCACTGAGAATATAAACTATCACTTACGAAGAAGGAAATGGAACGACGGTCGCAGTGAGAACCATAGTGTTGAATTTCTTCAATCACAATACTGCAGGAAAAAAATGTGTTTAAAACTTCATATAAAAGTTATCAAATAGGGAGACATGTGGATTTAAAAACACAATCCTGGCTCATTTCACCGGAAAGTGACGTTTCTGATGCGTACTATTGCTGTTGGGTGCAACTGGGAGCCGAGGAGACTGGGTGAAACTTTGGTAGTCAGAATTCACCTAACGCGTGAATTCATCTGGACTGAGAGCCACTTCCTAATCCCCAAAGATATGCAAGAGCTGTGGTTGCAGCAGGCTCTCTACTGGTCCACATCTGCAAACCCCAAACCTCCCTCCCTGCTCCCCTCACCGCCACTCGGCCCCCAGGCCCCCGAGCTCAGTGGTACCTATTGCCATTACTTGCTGTCACTTCCCTTCCAGCTGGCTAAAGTGCTTCAGGGGACGCCGCCCCAGAACGCTGCCCCCGGATGGCTGTTTCAGGCCACAAGCCAGCACCTCCTGGGTGCCGGCTCAGGGCGAAGAGAAGGTCTAACCTTGCAAAACAGTAAGAAGCACCAGGATACTTTTTTCCCCCCCGTGACACGTGAAACTGCACATTCCGGCAGGAAGGGAGAAAAGTCCCTCATCATCACCATTGTGGTAACTTCCTTCTTTTCTGTGGTTGGCTGGTTCCGATGACCAAGGCTCCGGCTGTGTTTTTTAGATCTGGGCAAGTGACAGCCAGGATGACATGGACCAAAAGTACGGTGTTCAAATGTGACTGGTAGATAAATGACCATTTATCATTGTTAAAACTTTTTTTTATAAAGTTAACAAACCAAGGCTGTTGATCCCTGAATTAGAAAGTTGATTTGCTTGATTATTTTCCAAAGTGTGAGGCGGGAAGGAGGAGGGGAAAGCCTCTAGTACTTGTGTGTATGTTGCTGATCCTCTAGTTTGGCAACATCTTGGGAGCATCTTCCGATCTGGTGATGTGGCATTTTGTGAATCGAAGTACCAGCCCATGGCTCTGACGCTGGCTGCTTACGGCCCAAAGGGGAAGAGGGTCTGCCCCCTCCCCCTGGATGTTTCAATCCGGCCCAGTGGTGGACACGGAGCCCTGGGCCGTTTCCCCAGGGGCAACTGTCTCTTCTTGGGAAGGTGACTCTTCCTCAGCTTGTCCTCGAGATGTGACAGTTGTTTCAGGGGAGATGCTGTGGGGCCCCTCCAGCGGTATGCAGCCGGGGTGGTTTTTGCGAAAGTGCTGATTCAAGATGGCCTGGAAGGGGAAGCTTTTGCCACAAACGTGGCAGTGAAAGGGCTTGTTGCCCGTGTGCTTGCGGATGTGGTACTCCAGCTGGTCTTTGCGGGTGTACTTCTTGCCACACATGCGACAGACGAATGGCGTGATCCCCATGTGCAGGCGCATGTGCCGGTCCAGGCTCCCCTTCTGGTTGAAGGATTTGGCGCAATAGATGCAGGTGAGGCGGGGGTTGTACCGGAACCACCGCTCAGACACTTCCTGCTCTCGGAGATACTCCACATAGCCGCTTACTCCCATCATTGCTGACTCGTCCACCTGTGCCAGGTGAGGAAAGCAAGCACCGAAAATAAGCATGTATTTTTAAATATGTACTAGGAGAGACATAGTAAAAGAAATCAAACCAACTTTTACCTCTGTTAGTAAGCTTGATGCTTATTTTTAGTAGAGATCCAAACAGAGTATTATTACCCAAAGGTAGAGATGTTAACATAACCACCACAAAAGAATCTGAGCACACAGCATTTCATTGCCACAACAGAACAAGACAGTCAAGTCACTTTCTGGCCGCATGCTCACAGCAGCATGCTTCTCATGCACCCCGCACTGGACGTTCTCTTTCGCAGCAAAGGGTGAGCCAGAGCCCGCTCGCCCCATCCTCCTGGACTCTCATCTAGTGCTACCCGGACAGTCCGGCAGGTGCCTGGATGGTGCTGGTCCAACTGAACTTCCTGTGGGGACGGAACTGTCCCTTTATCCGCACCATCTACGAGTGGGGCCGCTAGCCACGTGTGGCTGTTAGGCATTTGGAGTGTGCTAATGCGATTGAGAAACGGGATTTTTTTATTTAAATCTCTTTCAATTCATTAACATTTAAGTGGCCACATGGGACCTGGCTAATGGCTACGATATCTGACAGTACAGAGCACATTGTGGCAAGCTCATTGTAAGTTACACTTACAGCAAACTTACTCTTATCCCAGAAATAAATTACACTCACACCAAAATTTAGTCCACCAGTACCTAGCTTTATAAAAATGTAAGTGCTTTGTAGGTGACAGTATTCCTTTTTATCCCAAAGTATTTTACCACTAAAACTATTGGCACTCAAAGTTCTCAGCAGGCTTGGGAGGCAGCCGGCGAAGCCCAGCGTTAAGCAGTGAGACCAAGGTTTTACATGATTTTCAGTGTTTTAGACAACAATTCTTTCTGCTTCGATTCCCTGGATAATAGAAAGGGAACTCCCATGAAGAGGGAGGGATGATCCCACAAAAGGCCCTGGGTGACCATGGACAAGGGGCATAACCACTTGTCTGAGGCTTAGTTTTCCATCCATGAAATGAAAGGGTTAGCAAATGCTTTGCTGGACCCTGGTCAAATCTGTCCTACTGACTGTGTGGCCTGAGCAAGTGACTGAACTACTCTATGGGACAGTTCTTTATCTTTAAAATGCATATAATAGCATGTACCTCACAAGCTGCTATGAGCACTGAATGAGCTGAAGGGCTTAATGAGGCCCAACAAATGTTCACTATTATTATACATTACAAAGAATATTATTCATAATCTGGAGAGTATCAACTCCCTAAAACAAACAAAACAAACAAAATCATCCCTAATTTTAAGGAAAATAAGGTCATAATGTAATGCCAGTATGGTCCACAAGCAGAAAATAAATACAAGGTTCAGCACAAATAATGCCCTTCTTTTTATTACAAAGTCACAAGCATGTAATTCTGTAACATAACAATATCACACTCAAGCACACCACAAGACATTTCAGGTGAAATGGTCAAATCGCTGTCCATCTGGTGCGAGATATTCACGTACCCTACCAACCATCTCGAGAGGCCTTACTTCTGCCGGGCCCTGTATGTTTTAGTTATCTGTGATGAACTATAATCACAGAACTGGAACGTTATGATCAATCCCAGCTAAAAAATTACAATCAAGTTGCAATAAAATAGCAAATGAATGAGCATAAAATGTGGATTAGGCCCTTGTCGATGGCAGTGATATCTCCAATAGTTTCATTGCAATAGGAAGCAAGCACAACAGTGGCGGGTCCCTGGCTCTCTGACACTGGGGTGGGGGTGGGGTCCTGTCATTGCTCCCACTTGGCAATTCCCCCCTAGACTGTAAGCTGTGAGCAAGGGGACAGCTGCAGAATGTCCCAGACTCGAGCAGTGCTTGGTGTGTCATATGTTCAAGAACTATTTTTTAAATGAATTATTCTATAATTAATAAATTCCATGTAAACAAATGACTGCTTATATGTTCCAAAACAAATAGCAGTCTGGATTCTTGACATGGTCTCCAACGCTGTTCACTCTGCTAATCTTCAAATACTAACCAGAGACTCAATGACTTGAAAGGACTTCAAAAATCATCTGATTTAGTTCACTAATTTTATTTAAAGATCTCCAAAACTGGGGATTTCACAAGCAATTAAGTAATCCCCTACTTACTGGGCACCAACTTAGGAACCTTAGTGACTCAGGTTACTTAGTGGTTAAACAACTCCTTTTGCGGGATGCACGGGAGAAGACAAGGTCAGATACAAAAATTAAAAAAGGGGACTCTGCTCTCAAGGTGATTTCAGTCTAGATGGAGACACAAAACTAATGCAAATAAAAAAGAAAGACTGCATCATACCACCTGTAAACCACTGTAAACATACCATCTGTAAATGCTACAATGGTTTGGGGAGAGACAAAGAGGACTAGGTAGTTAGGGCAGACGGCTCCAGCAGTCAGGACTGGGGTGGACGCGGACACCCAGAAAAACAGGGCGTCCCCGATGGAAGGAGCAGAGAAGGAGTCAGTCTGATGAGGTCCTGGCAGAGAAAGTCTGCCTGTCAGGGCGGGCAGTGCGTGCTGATGAGTGGTGAGAAAAGCCATGTTAGAAAGATCATGAATTTCTTGGAACCTCAGGCCCCGTATTTTACCCTTCACGTGGTAGAAAGAAGGAAAGAGCTACAGAATGTTTTGAGCAAAGAGGGGACCTTGGTCGTCGGTTCCACTATCATCAGCCTTAAGCAGGAAGCCCTCCAAGTCTACAGAAATTTGTTCTCGCTGTAACGCAAGTCCGTGTCCTGTTTGGGTTCTGTGATGGGGGAAAATAACGGTCTACTCACCTCCAAAACCAATTCCCATCCATGCCAGGGCATGCATGAACTCTTAGGACCATCTCCAGGCCATCACTTCTTTTCTATTCCTTTATAGCTGCACCGTCCGCTACAGCCAGGCAAACAGCCTGGCAGAATTCCAGCTGTTACCCCGAGCACATCTACACGGGGAGTAAGTTAGCCCTTTCTACTAACTACCTCATTAAATACTGCATTTAAACTCTCCCGAATAACGGCTTGCTTTAAGTGGTTACTGATCGCAGTTAACTGCCTTTTAAGCACTTCCTATTCCCTCCACACTTACCGAAGCCTATACAGTCTCCCCTATACCTGCTTTGTGTGTCTGTGAGTCTGCCTCATGCCCCCACTAAGTTGGACGGTCTGTCTCCTTGTTGTATTTATCTTCGTAATAGTCACTGTCACGTAGTCATCAATTCCTATTTGAAAGATGAGGAGAAAAAGGGCCCTAATTATATCATTAAGCTTACTTTTCCTCCAAGCTCCTAACATTTTCTCTAACACCTTATTAAAATTATAAAAATTCTTATAATTACAATTCCTTTTCTGGTACCAAAAAACCCTGTTGTGATTAATATGCAAGTAAAAATAGTTTTGTAACAATGTCTTGCTGGTGTTACTATGCTACGTACAAAACAAACATCCGATGTTTAGGTAAAAACTAAACAAGAAATCAGCATAATGCAGAAGCTATGAAGATTAACTGTGCAATGCAACCTTATCAACCAGTGGTTCCTTTTAAAGGACCAAAGTATTTGCAATGTATTATGTTCTACTTGGTGAGTTCACTGTCCTTCTAAAAACCAGTCTTCAGTGATAGAGACCTGTGAGGAAGAGCAAACAGAACTATCAACCAACTACTTATGCTACTTGTTAAGGAGAGTTGCAAAGAAAATAGAAGGCATCGTTCCTGTCCTTTCTAGAGCATTTTAGTTGAATAAAATATTCAGGAAGAAAAATAAATGAAAAGATACAAGCACACAAAAATGCAGAAGCAATTGTTCACAATATACAATAGCCTATAAAGTAGTGATTATGTAGCGACAGCCCCACCCACACACGGAATCGGACTCTCCAGCCCAGGCCCTACATCACCTGCACACAGGTGTCAGGGGTTGCTTTTTCATTTCTACTACAAGGGCTACGGACTGGTTCAGAAAGACTTCCACAGTCTCACCTTTTCTACTTCCCAAACTCTGCTGACACCACAAGTGCGTTTCTTGCACACTTATAAATAAGAATTTTTTTTTAAAGCGATCCAATAGAGTATTTATTTACCAGGCCGCTGCCCCTCTCCTACATCTTTCCCTTTGGATGCCCGCACAGGAGCGGTTTCTGCGGCAGCCGCAGTGACGTACCTGGGAGCTGGGCTGCTTGGGCTCATCCGTCCTCCCGGGAGACTCACTTCGGGCTCTGTGTCTCTCCGTCAAGGGGACAACACTGCCAGAGGGGCTAAATCTGTCGGAAGAGGAGCAAAAAGGGGGCTAATAGAGTGTCAAGGTGCTTAAGTCACGGTGATGCCTATCCTCTTTGGCCAGTGGCTGAGGAAGAGGGAGCTAACTGAACAGATGACTAAGACATGCTCTGAGGAAGTCAACATACAGGAGTCTGGGCTGAAATAAGACAAGAAAGGTTTGCCACAGTAAATTTAAGAAATACAAAATGATCCCTGGCTGGTGTAGCTCAGTGGACTGAGTGCTGGCCTGCGAACCAAAGGGTCACTGGTTCAATCCCCAGTCAGGGCACAGGCCTGGGATGCAGGCCAGGTGCTTACTGGGGGACACCTGAGAGGCAACCACATATTGATGTTTCTCTTTCTCCCTCCCTTCCCCTCCCTCTAAAAACGAATAAATAAATCTTAAAAAAAATACAAAATGACATAGCAGATACACCATGTGACCTGGTGAAGCCAAGGCTAAACATAAGTTCTATCCATGAGTTCTATTCTTATGTAAGTATTGGGGAGTCCATAAAAAAATAAAACTGGGTCTGTAATTTTGTTTCTTCTATGTAACTATTAGGTTTTTGGTTTTTCTTTCCCATGGGCCCTGGGAAAACTTGTTATATACCAGTACTTCAGACTGTTAATAATAGACAAGGAGATTCAAAGGCTTTGCATTCAAGTTATTACTTCTCTTTCTAAAAATAATTAACTACCTGACTGATGTGGCTCAGTGGATTGAGTGCGGGCCTGCGAACCAAAGGATCGCAGTTCGATTCCCAGTCAGGGCACATGCTTGGGTTGCAGGCCAGTTCCCGGCAGGGGACCCACGATACATTGTGTGCCCTTGGCAGAGGCAACCATACATTGATATTTCTCTCCCTCTCTCCTTCCCTTCCCATCTAAAGATAAATAAATAAAATATTTTAAAAAATTTAATTAACTAATTAACTAATTAATTTTCAGAGAGAGGGGAAGGGAGGGAAAAAGAGCAGAAGAGAAACACTGATCAGTTGCTTCTCCTAAGCGCCCAACCAGGACTGAACCTGCAACCCAAGCACGTGCCCTGACGGGGGATGGAACTGGCAGCCTTTCGCTTTGCTGGAAGATGCTCAACCAACTGAGCCACACGGTCAGGGCGGCTATAATTTCCGACACAGCGCTAACACCATGGGGCAGTAAGTACTGGGCCTGCGAGTGCGTTGGCTGTCACTCTGACTGGTTTCCCACACACGTCGATGTTTTTCTTCTTCTTTCTCCCTCCCTTCCCCTCTTTCGAAAAATAAATAAATAAAGTCTTAAAAAAAAGAGCATGTTAACTGTTAAGAACACAAGAAGGAAAACATGGAAACCAAGTCGGCCCGAGGTGGACACAGTACGGACTTTCTGAGTCTGCCGCACCTGTCTCTCAAGACTAAGCGCTGACCAAAGAAAGAGCTGCTTTAGTATTCACAGTCTGTGCAGTCAATTTTAACTGACATTTAGGAAAAAACGAATATTATCACTCTAAGTTGACAATATTTCTTTCTTTCAATTGAGACTTTCACTGTCCTTGGATTCAAACTATTGCTATTTCCACCAAAGAAGAAACGCTCTCACTGCGAACAGAAAGAGGAAAGGCAGGGGTGAGAAAACTAGGCCCGTGGCAGCAGCTGTCGCCAATGAAAGTCAAAGGGAAGACGTCACGGGAGAAGTGAAAAAAGGAAAGAAAACCGTCCCAAAGCTTTTCCTTGGAATACCTACCGTGATCACACTGACTGAAGAAGAACGATCCCCCGCTGGAGCCTCCTCTGCTTTGGCAGGTAGGGGCAAAGGGAAGTCAAGTAAACAGCTCCGAGACCAAGACCTGGTCCTAACACACCCAGGAACGAGGAAGAAGGGCAAAGCCACCGGGCTCCAGCTGACGACCGGCCGCCTGCCCCGAGTTCCCAGGAAGCCCTGCCAATTGCTGCCCCTAGTGTGGCTGTAGATGCTACTCTGTTTCATGGACACGTCTCCCCTCACCGTAGTTCCCACAGCACTGAATTCTCTAAGACCAGGAACTTCCTGCTTTAAAGAATCAAGAATGCAGTCTTCTGGCACGCCTCCAGTTTCCCCAACATCACTTCTCCTGGCTAAGAGCATCGAGAAGGGACACACGGGAAGGGGGGGGTGTCAGGTGGGCCAGATGGACGAAGAATGAAAAACTTACCTGTCAATCTCACTGCTGGTTGGCCGAGCCACCTTGGCTCCTGACGATCCCAAAGGGTAGCTGTCCTGTGTCATGGAGCCATGGCCCGTGGTGTCAATCACCATGGCTGTGACCTCCTCCGCACTGCTCCCGTCTTCTCCGGAAGGCTGGTTCTCGGGCCCCAGCCACTCCTCCAGATTTTCGGTTTTGATGTGGACTGCTCCGAGCACCCTCACTTCATCGTCACTCCGTGCCCCTCGGTCGGCCACTCCTGTCTCCACGTACCACTGTCCCGCTCGGTTGATCCGGAGGATGGGCTCGCGGCTCTCTACATCGGAACTCGGCTCAATTATCTGCGGGCTGGTGGACTCCTCCGGAGGGCTGAGCTCCCTGAGGTCCAGCACAGCACTCACCTGACCTCGCCGGCTCCCCTTTGGGGGATTATGTCGAGGGCTGAGGGAGCGGTTTAGAGTTGGTGTAACCCTGTGAGACTCCGGGGGTCTCTCCGGATGCTTGGTCCTCGTTTGACTTAATTCCGCTTCGACCTCGGCCACGTTAATTTTGAAGTGGATGCCCTCCAGGATCTGGGTACACTTGTCTATGATGTGCTGCATTTGCAGAAAGCTGGCGGCTGTCAGGTAGCTGATGATATCTGCCAGCTGCAGGCATATCCGCCCTGTGTAGCAGAACGAAAGGAGCTGTTCGAAGACCGTGGGGTTCTTGATGACCGAAATGGAGACGGTACTCATCTCGTTCAAGGACATGTGATCCCGGAAATAGGGGGAGCTGGCGGCCAGTACCACTTTGTGAGCCCGAAAAGCTTGTCCTTGCACATTGACCACGATGTCACAGAGCCGGCCCTGCATGCGCAGCTGGTTGAGGTGACTCAGGACAGAGTTGCTGAAGTCAGGGATCTCCAGTTGTATGTTACCACCCTTCTCCATGGTGGGGCCTGAGGGTGTTGGCAGGCATTCAACCCTGCTGAGAGAAGAAACCATATTCTCATTAACGACTGGAACTGCACTCCCCTAGTGCTTCTATGCTCAAACCTATCTGAAAACATCATTTGGCAAAATTTCAAAATCTCCCAGTAAAAAGATACCCACTCCATGTTTAGATATGGACCAGAAGTACCCACAGGTCTTTCAGTTTAAAACCAAAAAGTGATTGTCAGACTGCCCAAAATTCAAGCTATCCCCATGCTTTCCTTACTAAAAAAGGATGCAGCATCAGGACACAGTGCCGAAAAGGTCAACAGAAGAGAGGAGAAACGCAGTTATGAGTTTCTTAAAGTGTTAATCATAAGGTGTTTGCACTGAATATAAAATGCTGTGACAACTTTTCCTTGGAGGAAATAAGTTTTTTAAGTATGAAATTACCTATGAATAGGTAGATTAGATATGCCTCTTAATGTTTTTCTACATGTTGTGTCAGCTTATTATTTTGTAAAGTCACTAATAAGCCCACAAGAATGTAAGTCATTATTGATAAGTATGAGTCAGAGCCCCCACAAAAAGGCTTACGTTCAGGACTCTTGAGCACAGGACTCAACTGCAATGCAGAGAGCTTGAAGTTCACTCTCAGAGTTAGGAAAGGGTAGGTATACCCAATCCTATCTAAATCCACACTTGGAAATTTCAGGGTGGTGATGATACTTTGAAAACCTAGTTCCCCAAAGCTGGTAAAGAACAGGGCACTTACCAAGTATGGCTAATACTTTTAAATTAGAATCTTTTCTAAAAAACGGTGAAAACACTAAGCCTATAAGTGCATCCAAGAGTCTTCAGTGGTTGAGAGTACTCTGCGTGAACCCCAGTAAGACACTGACTTGAGCCCCATGTGTTTCCATTTATCTGTAAAGTTATGACATTGCATAGTTAGTTACCTAAGAAACTGCAGGAACTTCTGACAAGCTCCCAGGATCGCCCGGCATTCACAACACACTTATCAGTAAACAGGGAAGTGGACACTGCTTTCAAGAACCAACTTGAGCCAATCTGACCTTTTTCCAAAGTGTTATTGTTTGTTTGAAAACTTTTAATCCAATAAGAGCCTCTGTCGATGCCATCCTGAATTCAGATGTGTTTATTTTGGCGCCTACACGAGCGCCTTTTTTGTGTGCTCTCTCCGGCAATGCCCTAGCGAGGAGGAGGCCCCTGGAGGAAGGTCCTCTCCCGTCCGCACTGGAGGGTGAGCGCTGTAAGAGGGAGAATCGGGAACGCGTGGGGTCGACCACTCCCGTACCTGAGTGGCTTCCGTCTGCGTTAGGAAGCGTGGGGACCGGGGTGCTGGCTGAGCCACCAAATGTCACCGAGGAGCAGGGGGACAGAGAATGAGGGCAGCAGCGCGTGCGGCCGGGAGTGGGCCTTCAGGTGTGGGGATGGAACCGGGAAGGGGGCGGCGCCCCGGGACCAGGGCCAGGCAGGAGGTGTAGGCGGGCGGGGAGGTGCCATGGGTGGGTGTGTGTGCCTGGGTGTGGCCGGCTGCGGTGGGGGTGGGGGTGGGGGAGGGGGCCGCCCATCCCGGGGTCTTGGGGGAGGGGCCAGGCAAGGGGGCGGGCCAGGCAGCTCACCCCGGCCGGGGGGCTAGAAGGGTGGAAGGTCTCCGGGTGCCTTGAGGTGGGAGTGAAGGGAAGAGGCTGAGCACTCCAGGAGCAACTGCGGCGGAGACCTGGCTGGGCAGCCTCGGGCAGGGCAGCGGGACGGTCGTGCGGGGCCCCAGCCCAGTGAAGGAGCAGCACCTACCTCCGGGGGTGGAAATGGGCCGGAATGGGCCGGAACACCGTCCCGGAAGTGAAACCCCCCGCCCCCTCCCCCAGAGCGGGCGACGTGCCGGAAGGAAATCACTCACCCTTACACCATCCCCCCCACCCCTCCCCCAGCGCTTTCCTTCCCTCGCGCCCCCTCCCCTCTCCTCCCTCCCGTCTCCTGTCTTCCTCCTCGGTCGGTAGGAGGGTGGGAGCCTTGGGTCACGCGGGCAATCGTGACCCCGCCCACAAGCCTAGGGGCGTGGCCAAGGCGGGCTTAGAGGCAGGGATGGAGGTGTGGCTGGAGGAGGAGACTGAGGGAGGAGAGGGGGAGGAGCTCACGCGGACGCTGGCATGGCGAGTGCGTCATGACGTCACTAAAAGAAACCCTTATATACAGGCGCCTGGACGCCATCTCGGTCTTTCGCAGATGAAGGTCGGTTTTGGGTATGTGCCTCGTTTTGCAGTCGCTAAGTGGGGTCTTGGCTCGAACCCCCGCGGTCACTCCACCTAAAGTCGTTGTAAACTGCCTGGGACTTACTTCCAGGCTAGTCGCAAACCTTTGCAGGACTCACGGGATGAGGATTGTAGAGGATGGTGTGTTGGGTGCGGGTTCGACGTGAACTCAACAGTCGGGTTGTTGGGCCGAACTGCACAGAAACCTCGGCTTGCGTGCCCTGCCTCTGATGAAGCTTATGTTGGTAGGGACATCTGAGACTGTTGATGAATGCCAACAGCTCTGATGGCGGCACATGCCGAGTCACCGAGTGGGCCTTTGTTAATGTCCTCGGCTGGAGCCACTTCCTCCTGGGAGGCGGGTAACTGGGATAGTCCACGTGGTTCTCTTAAGTGGCTGCATTCCACAGTGCACCATTATTTACATCAGTCTTCGTTAATCTTAACTGTGCAGTGCTGTCTTTAGATTTATAAAACGTTAAGAGTGCCTGTTACAGCCATGAAATTATGGGTGGTGTTGTAAACAACTTGCATAGGTGATAATAAAAAGGACGTAATTAGAAGAAAAGTGAGTTAAACAACCTAATCTTTTTCCTAGGAATGTTGCTAGGCACGAGTGCCACGTGGCTTTGGATATCGTCTGATGGACAGGTAGGAAATGGGTAAATGCAGTGGGAAGCATGAAATTTGCTTAGATGTGACCTCTTCGTTAAGCCTGTGATGGTTTAAGAGTAGTGGGCAGAAGGGATTTCTGAAAAACTTCATTCTGAGGCTTAAATATTTGTGATGTTAATGTCGCACGTGGCTTTGCAGTATGTGTCATTGGTGTCTTTTGCGTTTTCCAGGTCTGTGCTGAGGGAAGGAGAACAGCTGCTGTGGTGAGTTACTGAAGTTCCCTGACAAAGGAAGGTTGAAAGTCCATGCGGTGTGCCACAATGATGACATTTTATTTGCTACTCTTGACTGTGAGGATGACGAGAATTATTACCACCATTATCCTAACTGAGGCACACCAAATGGTGATTTAGAGAAGAGAAAGATGCACTTAAGTTGACATGAAATGAAACTTTTTTCACAGGTCCTAACGCACAAGCATCCCACCCTGGCCATGGGCAGACAGGTGAGAAACCTTTTCATAGTTCATATTTGCCCAGTCCTTTTCGATTACTTTTCTAAGGGGTTACCGATTGCCAAAACTGTGCTGATAACTTAGGGTAGGGTTTTCCTCCTTCGCTTTTCAAACGTGAATTTCTGCACTCTGGATATTTCATGCGAAACCTAAAACAGATACAATGATGTTTGCATAGTTCAGCAGATTGAGTCCTGAAGAGAGGTACCATTTGTCTGATGTGTCTGGTGTAAAACTTTGGCTGGTAACAGCTTAAGGAAAGTGCCACTACTAATCTAGCTTCTCTTTGTAGGCGCTGAAAAGAACCAACTGGGAGTTGGCGTGGTAAGTAAAATAACAACTTAGATACTGGTAGCTGGACAAATATGACAGTGCCACCAGCGGCTCCCTAGGGTTGCCGTCCAGTGCACAGGAAGCACTCGCCGCAACGGGCTTCAGTGTGGCAAGTGGGTTGTGTTAGAGATTCTGGTCCTTGTACTGCTACCGTGTCATGATTAGTCAAAGCAGCCTGCGTGATGATAAGCAAATACTGATTGGACGTGAAGGTCTTATTTATTAGCTCTACCTGATTTCGGGCGTTTTTGTAGATTTGTGAGGGGCAAATTCACTTTTAGCTGTTGTAAAATTGCCCCTATTTCTTTAGGTGGACTTGAGTCTTGGATATGTCTGGACCAGCTTTAGTTTTTTCTGGTGAGTATCGGTGCTTAAAAATATTCTACTAGGTTCAGAACCGTTACTGAGAATGCTGATAGAATACGGTGCTTGGCTAACAAGCTACTAATACTTGATGTCCTGTGTTTGGTTAGTGAATGCATGTTACGCATGCTCTCTGTGGGGTTTTTGTAATGATGTTGATCAAATGTCTGACCTGAAAGGAGCATGTAGACAGATTTAACACTGAAAAACCCTGTGACAAAGAACACTGAGCAAAGAACTTAATGGTATTAACATTAATAAAAGATGTTTTGTGTGCCTTCTAGCTCTTGGATACACATTTCTTCTGTGGATGGCATGCTTGGGGTAAGACATGCAACAGTGCTTGGCCTCTGTTACTCAGATGTATATTGTTGCTGAAATGTACTTGTCTTAGTAATTGTTAATTGTTAGTGATTTCTGGTGCTAAAAAGCCATGGGCAGTGTTGTTAAATAGTCTAAAGAAATACTTTGTTTTTCAGGTGCCGATTTTGGAGACATTTAATATAAAGGTAATTTGTTTTATTAATCTTAGCTAGTTACTAAGAAAGATGCTGTTGGTGATGATTTTTCAAACTAAAAACAGATGGGAATCTCTCTGAAAAAGAATGAAGCTTTGTTTAATAACTGAAACAGCACCTGGAAAATTTTAGAAATTTGCTTATTGCTACCTGCTCCTAAATTTGGATGTATTTCTGCAGGTGTGAAGAGCTAGCTTGTCGAGAAGGTGGCCTGGAAGAAAGAATTTCAAGCACAGAGGTATGGTAGTTTCGAGTTTGGTTTCTATCTTAGGTGGTTTGAAGCCGATACAATGATGATAACATAGTTCAGCAGACTCACAGTGATGAACAGCAATGTCTTTCGCTCCTATCTGATGTATCCGGCTACAACAATCATTTTATAACCTCAAAAGGGAACTGGCCATTATCTCAGAAAATGGTTCAGGGGTTTTATGTTGTATAAATGTTCCATGTGGTATTATTTTAAGGGTGAAGAACTCATATTTGGAGTTCAGGTTGATAAATTCAGGTTGAAGAAATTTTTTAATAGATTTTTTTATTTTTAGAGAATGGAAGAGAGAAACATTGATTTGTTCCACTTACTTTTATGCATTCATCAGTTGATGTGTATGCCAAGGATTGAACCTGTGCCTTTGGCATACCAGGACTACATACAGTCTAACCAACTGAGCTATCTGGCCAGGGCATTGCAATAAAAATTTATAGAGAATATACCAGTCTAGGTTATACCAGAGTTATATAGCTGTTGTATTTTATGTCATTAGCTTTAATTTTGCACTTAGAGTCACAGCAGAATTGACAGGAAGTACGGAGTTCCCGTATGCCCTGGAACTGCACAGCTCACGGTCAGCATCCAGCAGTCAAACCTACAGACAGGACACACTGTGGCCATCCAAAGTCTATAGCTTACGCTGGGGTTCACTCACGGTGTACTGTCTGGGTCTGGCCAAACGTATAGTGACACATTCGTCGTCGTACTATACAGAATAGGGTCACTGCCCTAAGTGTTGTTTTCCAAAAGTAATAACAGGAGTAAGGTAGGGCACAGTTCTAATGACTGTCCTTTTTTCCATCTCCAGGCAGACCTGTCACCCTGAAGGTTTCCAGGTGAGTCAGGCGTGGGTCTAGTGATAACGTAGACTGTGACCGGTGATGCTCTGATTCTGCCAAATGAACTAGAATGATATCACTCACAAAACCGTTCCATTTTGAATCTGAGGTTACTTGACCAACAAGCATCACGAGCTTTCTTTTTTTGGGTCACCATTAACGCATTATCTTTGCTTTCAGGCACTTAGGACGGCGGTCAGGCGGCTGACTGGCCCGCTGAAGGTAAGCCCGGAAAAGAGCAGTACCACCTTATTCCAGAATATATGATGATCTACCCACCTTGAACTCTCTCACTGATCACTTGATGAGTACAGAAGATCTGATATTCTGTGTGCTTCAAATGCCGTTAGAATTGAAAGACAGAAATGCCATTAGAACTGAGATACGGAAGTGTGACTAAAAATGGCCATTTTCTTGCAGGGAGCTGGATGGGTGCTCCTGAGGTAGAAGATCAAATAACTGGGTTTTAATAAAACTTTATGTGCAAACCACCTGATCCAGTCTGCTTATTCCAACTTAATGGGACGAAGAGAAGAAAATAGGACAGCTTTGTAATTTGACCCCCTAGGCAGTCCCAGTTTCACTCAGAAGACAAACAGCGTGTCTGTCCATGTGCATTTTACATGATGTCTTAGGTTTGAAAGTGCAGTTTATGCTGAGGAGTGTGGTCTTAAGTGTTCAGAATGGGCCATTGAGTTTATGCAGATAAAATTGCAAAGAAAAGCAGGTGAGCTCTTTAATGCCAACTAGTGGGGGAAGTGCTGAAATTCGAACCTTCTATTTGCTCCAAGCACCGGGTGCTGGGTCTCTGGTTAAAATAGATGTGTAAGGTGAAGTGACTGGCTGTCTTTGGGTTGGATCACCTCCAAAAGATGCGTATTGGAAAGAAGAAAAAGCTAACAGTAAGGCACATTAAGTTTTTTGAGGCCATTTAGTGCTGTGGTTACAAAAATGTCCTTGTCTTTAGAAAATCAGTTTAGGAGAACATTTTGCAAATAGAGTTATGGAGATGTGCTCAGGTAAATGAGAACATTAATTTAACCGAGGGGTTTACCAGCCACTTCCTCCAAAAACATTAACTTGGGCTCCTGACAGCATTGAAATGCCAAATTAAAACTCACGTTCTAATGTTGCACTTGGAGCATTGAGTTGCAGTTTCGCTTAGGACTTCATGCTGCATAACTCAAAAGTTGTAGATACTGCAAATCTGAATCAGGATAAAGGTGGGCAGTCCTTTTCTCCAAATAATTGGTGCTGTTACGGTGATAGTTTCAGTGTATGAGGAAATAGTCCAAGTTGCTAACCCTAGCTGCATTGACACCCGTACTTGGAAGTTACTTGGACTTGATGCTTGCTGTTCTGCAGGAGAGTTCAAGTGCCCACATTACTTCTGGTTCCTGGTCCATACCTAAATGTCCTCCCAGGGGCCTCCAGACCCTGTATAAAATGGGACCATCCCCACTCAGGTGCTACCTCTTAAAACTTTAAATTACTCATGGTCTCACCTACTGGAACGCAACTCCATGAAGGGTTTTTTGTATTGCGGTATTTCCAAGCCTTCAATCAGGCTGGAGTTGTATCATAATTAGGTGTGATCAGGTGAAATCTTTGAGAAGAGTTGGTGACTGGGTGCTGAAAGGCTGAAGATCAAATATCCTGATTTTGAAATTGGGGTAGAAGAAACAAACCTATTTGGGGACAGGAAGAAAAGGCCATGGCTACCAGACACTGGCCATCTGGAGGAGCCTTAGTCTCTGAAAAGCCCCCGTGGTACAGGGGCGCCCGCTTGCTGGGAGATAGGCTTCATGGAATGCCAACCCTGTTTACAGTATGGGGACTGGACTCTAACTGGTGTGACCCTAGAAACCAGTGGGAAGTTGGACAATAGTGTGGGCCTTCAGGTTTTAGGGCCCCGTAATTCCCGTAACCTGGCTGTGCGTGGGAAGGTGTGTAAGGTGGTATTAGAGCCCCGGTACCTGGTGTGAGTCCCGGATCCTGAATCATTGGAAAGTGCCGCCCATTCCTCAAGGGAGCGCTCATGTAATTCATAGGAGGACAATGGTTATTGGTGAAAACAAAAACAGCGTTTTATGGAGAAATCTTGGACTTTTTTGGCTAATCCAATATGAATTTTGATAATACAGCATCATATTGTGGAATTTCAGCCATTAAATCTGGACGTTGCATAGACGTGATCTTGGCAGCTGGTGTGGCAGTGGGAGGGGCACGTGGAACACTTGTGCCACGACCCTCAGTAGTTTTCTCCTGGGAAAGCCGATGTCTTGAGTTGCTGGCTTTTCCTGTGGAACGCCATCTTCACTTGAGAAAGTTAAGATCATCCCTATTTGGATACTTGGCAGGTATTTTCTCACAAATGAACAAGTAAGTGTGGGAGAAACTGATGGCATTTGTTGCCAGTGATAAAATTCAAGCTTCAACGGAAAATGGGGATTTCGGAAAGCTTGCATCTGTCAGTGAGCTCACAGCCTTTCCACGCTCAGCCTTTTGTGACGAGCTCTCTGGTGGTACTAATGCATGCGGTTTTTAGGGATTGCATGATGAAATGTGGCGACTTTGGGAAGGCTGGCAAAACTCAGTGGACTAATAAGTTCCAAATGATGAATGTTTGGTGTGTTATAAAATTACTCAGAAGTAAAAGTGACAAATTATGAAAAGGGCCAGAGGACTTGGAAAAGTTCATCTGTATGATTCAGATTCCCCTTTGCAAGTAACCTGTGTAGTATCAAGGAAGACTTTCCATAATTACCAGAAAAGGCCATTCAAATATGCTTCCTTTTTTCAACTTTGTGAGGCCAGATTTTCTTTATATATTTCAACCAAAGCAATCGCAGCAGATGGAATGCAGCAAAAACGAGAACCCAGTGTCTTTTAAGCCAGGTCTCAGAAAGATGTGCAGGAATGAATGTAAAAATGTCACTCTTCCAATTTTTGTGTATTTTCTAATAAGAGAACTTTTTAAATAAAAATATACTAGTTGTTAATGTATTAATAAGTACTTAAGAAATCTGAATTCCTACCATAGTGGTGGACCTCTAAAGAGCTCTTTGGGGTCCCCCAATTTTTAAAGGCTGTGAGGAGGCCTGAGACCAAAAAGCGTGAGAACTGTGGCTACAGTGGAAGAAACAGGAGCCCAGACAGGGTAAGCTGGATTGGACCGAGGCCGTGTAACCAGAGGTAACGCCAGTCCTTAAATCCAGGTGTCTCCAGGTCACAGGAGGTTTTTTTGGCTGGGTCCGTTGTAAACACAAAAGACTGATGTTGATAAGCACTTACTGTGTGACTTAGGTGTGCAGTTGTTCTGTAGAAAACCTACCCTTTTTATTAGGTAAAATGGTTCTACCTGGTTATGGCTCATGAGTAACTCCTGAGAAAAAAGTATCCTTAAGATGCATCTGAACAAAAAAGCAAAAAGAAATGGGAGCAGTGTCTGAGCTCCGGTTCACAGAGGGGAATTCTGGGAAAAGACAGCAGCTGTATAGGTGCATTGTGTTACCCGAAGCCCACGAGCATAAAACAGCCCCATGGGACTCATCACCTGACACGCCTTCCCCAAGAGGAGAATTTGTTCACAAGGCAAAGCTCTCTTGAAGCTAATAACTATCCACGTTGTAGCTGGCAGTTGCTTACCATGTTTTTAAAACTTGCAACATAAGATAAATCTAAATTGCCTAGGAGGCTGGGGATTGGATTTGAAATGTTTATAAAGTTTCACTCCACCTCAGTGATGAAGATCTAAAATAGTGACGTGTCCCTGGATTTTAGAATGAGCATTTTCTTTCCCCTCTGACAGGCAGGACTGAAGACAAGCTGAGTGATGTGCCCCTACGTGACTGGGTCTCTGAGATGCTGACACAGGGTGGTGGGACTTCCGGGGCCCCAGGGCCTTGGGTTAGTTGTAGCCTAGAAATCAGCCTACAGATTTGGGGTATTTTCTGTCACTCATCTGCGCATAGAAAGACAATATTTTGATCAGAATGAGACTAAACAGTGAAGAGTGAATTTATTATATTTAAGACCTGGGTAACATGCTTGTGGGATAAGTGGATGTAAAAGCGCATTTTCCTGCTCAATAACGGGCATCTCTAGAGAGTCTGCCCACGGAGAAAGGGCAGGCAGAGTTGGGCAGCCTCTCTTACCAGGAGAACCTGCCAGCAAGGATTTTCTGGCTCCAGAGTCTTCCCACAGCTGGGGAGCCACTGTTAAGGGCCAACTGGAGGGGAACACTCCACCTAGCGGAGCGGCTGTCTGCAGTGGGGGAGGGCCTTGACGCTCCTCACAGCCCCCTGGGCAGCAGAAATCAGACCTGGAAGTGAAGCTGCTTTTACTTTCCAAGAGGTTATAGTATCGCCTGCTTGGAGCCCTGAGAAAAGCAGGCAGGGATAGAGGCCGATACTTGGTGTTGACACGTTATAAATCAAGACTGTCAAAGCAAAAGTGAAGATTATGTAGAGAAGAACAATTTCAATCATCAAGGCCTTGTTCCTATTTTATATTTATGAATCATAAGCTGTAATTTGTGTCGATAACATACTTTCAAAAAATTGAGCAAAAGTTATTCAGCAATTAGTTATTTTTAAAAAATAGAAATAGAAGCAATACTGATTCATAAATTGGCTTTTTTTTCACTACAGATAGTCAGTAGTACTTTATAATCTTAAATTATAAAGTACACAGATAGACCTGTATCTGATTCCAGAAGGGAGGGCAGTCTTACATCTGTGCCATGCCTCACCGTTTTTCAGAGCATTTTCACTCCCATTGTCTTCCACATACATTGTCTCCTCTGGTTCTGGCAAGGTGCGGTGGCCAGGGCAGGCAGTTTGTGTTTCCCATAAGCAGGAGGGAGGCCAAGAGGCTCCGGCAACTTGCTCGAGGTGCAGCAATGACTAGGACTTTGTGGACTTCAGTGATGTTCTGCGTTACAGCACGTGGCTTCTCCCTGTTATGTCGATAGCTGGCTGAATTCACAGGATTCTCTGGATGACGCCAGTTAAACTGACTCCTCCAGCAACTCACCAGTCTCAGGGGCACTTATTTTCTCACATTCCGCACATGATTTGATTACTTCTGTCCTGAGTGCACAGTCTACTATCCAGGTATGAAAACTGTGATTAGGAAACAGCCGCTATATTACTCCACAAAGGGCCTTCTTTCACACCTCTCCAAGTAAAAAAGAAACCTCAAAAACACCCTACTCACATTATCAAGTGCAAGACTGGTTACCTTCTATATGTCTCTTCTTTGTGGTGAAGAATGTAGCCTGGAGCCCTTCCACCTAAAGACAGGTCAGATGTGTGAACTTGAATCTGATTTTAGCCTTGAGGGAGCAAAGAGGATGAAACTTCAAAGTTCAACTTTCTGGACGGTGTGGATGACTCCATGAGTTCCTTTCCACTTCTGAGTCTGTCGGCCAGGAGACCTGGATATGATAGGGCTTCAGGTCCTCGGGAGGGATGACATCTGGGGCATTGCTCATGAGGTCGTGCCCCCGGAAGGATTTGGGGAAGGCTATGACATCTCTGATGCTCGGCGATCCAGTGATGATGCATATCAGTCTGTCCAACCCTGTGAGTAAAACACAAAGTCAACAGGGGACAATGTAGTCGGAGGCTGGGAGCGACTCAGTTTCCCTTAAAGGTTGTAGAGAACTTTTCAAAAAGAATCTTTAATAGGCTGCAGCCAAGCACAGTTCCCAGTCTTTTCAAGGACCTTTTGTGTGTTTGAGGTTATTTTCTGTCTCATTTTAGAAAAATGCTCAGGACTTGTTCACGTCAGCTGGCATGCATGGGGACAGCTCACTCAAGGCTGAGCAAAATTCGGTGCCGTGCAGGTGACTCTAAGGACACAGAAGCAGGTCCCTGTGGTTGAGGGTCCACATCCTAGGTGAGCTTTCTAGAATTTCTCACACTCTCCCTGACTTGATCAAAGCAGCGAGGTGAGCACCCTCAGCCGTCAGGAGGGCCCTGGCACCGAGCCGGCAGCTGGGCCAGGCAGCCAGGCTTCCTAGACTCCTGCCAATGTGTTGGAGGCCCCAGGGGCTGAGCAATAGTGACTTAAAACCACGCAGTTCCATTCTATTAAAAAAATCTTCTAAATGCGAATTATCAGTTAAGTTTTAGCTTTATCATGGTAAAGTGTATTTTTCACACACTCGTATATCAATGAAATGAAAGCCCAAACTTAAATTCTGTAGAACCCTTGGGCTCACCCCCTCCCTATTTTCCTCCCCCACACCACCCTCTAAGCTGGGAGCCCAAATTTGAGACAGTGTGATAGAATGAAATTTGGCTTGCAAAGACAGGCTGTTTACCTAAGGCGATTCCTCCGTGAGGGGGCGCCCCCGAGTCTAAAGCCTGGAGCAGGTGGGAGAGCAATGTCACGTCTTCCTGAAATTCCAAAGATAATTCCATTTCAGCACACACTGAGGGCACACTACACAGCACACAGTGTGCTTAGGCGTGAAAGGAAAATACAGGGGGATTAAAAAATGACTTAAAGAGGTTTAGTGAAGTAAGATAATGGGACAAATCGCAGGTGTTAAAACCTGCAGAGAAGTGCCTGGTGCTCAGTAAATGCAGCTATTATACTGATAATGCAGACCTAGCAAGGCTACGGGGGACCAACCAAGGCTAAGGGTGGCGGGGGGGGGGGGGGGGCTCCAAACAGCAGGAGGAAAGCAGGGAACCATCCCGTCCCAGGGACTAAGGAGGACCGGAGGAAGCAACCCTGTCCAATGCTGCTGGGAGGTGGGAGTGCTCGGAGGGGAGGGCAGGCCACTGGGCTTGGGGACAAGGAACTCTTGTGGGACAAGGTATGTAGAAATGCTGACAGTGTCTGGAAATGGTCACCTAACCAGGTTGCAGATCAGAACCAGGCAGGAGCTTTCCGGAACAAACACCACAGCCTCACACTTAGAGCTTTTCCTTTAACTGGTCTGGGGTGAGAGGGAGTGTTTCGTTTTCAATGCCTTTCAAGCGATCCCACCCCCCTTGGCAGCAGAGCTGGGGGCGCTGCTGTGTGGGGAGAGGCAGGCGCACTCTGACACCTCTGAGAAGCCTGACACTGAAGACAGGTGGGCGGCAGGCTGCTGCCCGGACGCTGCCCGTAACGCTGGTGGGCATCGGCTGTCCTGAGTTCTCCACGGCTGCTCTGAAAAACCAAGTTCTTCCATCCCATGCCACCCCCCTGGGTTAATCCACAAGGGGACCTTTCAGGATCAGAGCTGGACCTTTCCTTCCCTAGACCTGTCCTCGCCGTCTACAGAATCACCACCCCATGGCAGACTCCGAGCCCGAGCCCGTCCAGACTCGGCAGAATCCCGATCACCCTGCTCTGCCTGCCACTGACTGCAGCAGCAGCGGCCGAGTGACACAGGCTCCCGTCACGCCTCCCTCTTCCTCTGCATCCTCAGCTGTTTCAGTCATTTCACTTCGGAGGACAGGAGCTTGGGGTCAAGAGCCACCTGCCGGGATCTGAATCCTAACCTCACTTACTCCTGTGCTGGCATGAGGCGGGGCAGCGAATTACAAGGCCTCACGCTCTCAGCTGTGAAATGGGCAGAGTGAGGGCGTTCATCCCCAAGAAGTGACAGTGAGAAGTCTGTCCGTGCATCACGGTATTAAACAGTGTGCAGCATAAAATAAGCACTAATGAGCAGCTATTACCATTTACTTTCAAAGTCTTACACTAAAGACAGGAAGATAAGCCAATACTGTGCTGTATCTAGTGAGTCCTGCATTCATAACAAACCTTAACACACGAAAAGGCCAGGTTGGAAGATGGTTACCTTCAGTAACGTCTCCAGGATGTAGCGCTGGAGCTGAGCGTTGTGAATTCGGATAGAACCACCTCCTATCTCGTTGCCATTTAGAACCAAGTCATAGTGTTGGCTACGGACCTAGAAGATACACAGCATCTTTACGTCAGGGAATGTTAACTACTGACTCAGACCCCACGATTTCTCCTGGGGCTTTCAGACTGAAATCGGAAGTTCCCTGCCTTCGTTTCCACGTTTCCTTTACCTTCCCAGGACCCACAGGGTACCTTTTCAGGCTCGGTGTGTAGGAGGTGGACGTCACTGGGGTGGGGAGCCGTGAACGGGTGGTGGGCAGACTCCAGTTCTCCGGGATGTTCTTCCTTGGGAAGGAACAGTGGGAAATCCACCACCCAAAGGAAGGAGAACAGGGCTGGGTCACGGAGCACCACTCCTCTCGCTTCTAGAAGGTCAGCACATTCCAGGCGTAATTTTCCCAGCAGAGAGCACTGTAAACAGAAGCACGAGCACCGAGTTAACTGCCGGGATGGAGTAGTCAGCAGATGACACCGTCTAGATTCTGAAGCCAGGCTGTTCTCGGAGAAGGGACTAGCCAGTTAACAGAGGAGACACCTAAGCCTCTCAGGAGACAGTGGTCTGAGGCCCATCTGACTGAAACAGGCTAAGAAGAACCGTCAGACTCTGTGACTCGGTGACTGGGAGCACCGGTGTCCGCTGGACGACCTGGGTCTGAATCTCAGTTTGCTGCTGGCTTGACCGCACCCCGTCCCACAGTGAAACGGAGATAAAAGAGCTACTCCAAAGGGCAGTGGTGACAATTCCGTGGGATAAGGCCTGGAAGGGGCAGTATGACGAGTCCCTCTTCTGACTATTTCTGCACTGCTCCTGAGGGCTGTGCCGAGGATCTGCTGAGTGCCTGGCACGTAGTTAATGCTCAACAAACACTGGCTGCTATGAGGAAGGCAGTGTGGCTTAGAGGCTAACTTAGAGTGTGGCCTTGGGAACCAGACCTGGAGGGTCAGAAAAGAAAATCTGGCTTTTCCACTTCCCTGCTGTATGCAAGCAAATTTTTAACTTCTGAGTCTCGGTTTTCTTACTTTCACAATGGTAACAGTATCAGTACTTCTTCTTAAAAAAAAAGATTTATTTGTCTATTTTTAGATAGAGGGGAAAGGAGGACAAAAGAGAGGGAGAGAGACATCAATGTGTGGCCACCTCTCATGGGCCCCCTGCTGGGGACCTGGCCTGTGATGTAGGCATGTGCCCTGACTGGGAATCGAACTGGCGACCCTTTGGTTCGCAGGCCAGTGCTCAATCCACTAGGCCACAGGAGCCAGGGCAGTATCAGTACTTCTTGACCTTTACTGTCTACTTCCAGTGCTCCTCTGACTTTGACCCCACTGTTGTATGTTTTACCATGGTCTCTGCAGCTGCGTCCAGTCTCCGTGAACCTCCTGCAGCACAGTGACCCAGCCAGTGGGTGGTGGAAAGTGCCCCTCCCAGTGGCTGCTCCTGAGGAAGAGGGTCCTGCCACGCCCAGGTGGGCCAGGTGTCTGCCAGCCCAGCAGCCCTCCAGCAGGCTGACATGCATTACGTGCAAAAGTTAGTGACTACCAAATTTTCTTAATTTGCAAAATCTTGCAATTGAAAATATGTTTTCACAATTGTACCCTGAGTGCCAACAGCTCTCCACCCAAGTGGCTTTCCTCATCCATGTCTTGTGTGAGCAATGTGGAGGATGGTCGTGGAAACAACACTAGTTTTTCTACCATGCAGTGTGAAGGGCTGAAAGATGTTTTCCCATATAAAAACTCATGCCAGCCAGTCCCAGTCTGTGAAGCTGGCAATTTCCAGGATGCACTGTCTGCACAGGAGAGGGGAGCTGCACTCCACCCAATAGCCCGGAGCCTGGGGCAGCGTTTCTTACTGCTCTCCTGTGCTCTCCGGCGGTGAGCAGGACCACATCCTCCTCCTGGGCCTCCAGTTGCCCAACGAGTCCCCATCCCTGTTCCTCCATCACAAACTTGGCAACTGGTGTATTCCAGTTCTGACTGGCTTTCAGGACCACAGGCAGGACTTCCTGTGATAAAGAAAAAGACATTTGATTTTGTTACAGTACAAAGATTTCTTGTTCTCAATAGAAGAGAATTTACATGAGATTATCTATTCCTTCCCTGAGCCCCTTTCCAACGATACTAAAGGAATTTAAAGAGTCATCTCAGAATAATGAAAAACAAACAAGAATGAGGGTCGGAGGGATGTCAGCAGATAAGAGATTTGTGCACGTTTTTGGCAGATCGTGAGTGAATGGAATGGGAACGACTGAAGAAGCAAGGCGCAGGGAGCTCTGGCCCAGAGAACTGTGGGGCAGCCTCAGCACGAGAAGGCACTGGTTTTACCTGCAGAATCCTAGAGATGCCCAGGACTCCTGAGGCTTTGGGTCCCCAGGGCAATGGCCCATGGCCCTGCCGCTCACCCTAATCCGAACCTAACCATTCACAAAGACCCCTGCAAGGGCCCGGTGCTCCCAATCAGCTCTGTGAATGCTTGAATGTGCGCAATCAACAATCGCTGCACACTGAAGAACCTCTGCAGTACAATCCTCTCCCCCCAAATCCCCCCAAACAAATCCACAACCAAGATAAGAAAGACCCAAGAGCAAAGAGAGAATTTAGGCACGAAAAAAGGACTTAAACCTCAAAGGCAGTCACAGATATTTTTAACAATAAAACCAAGTTTAAAATGCAATGAAAAGAATAAAGAGCTCCTGGGAAATAAAAATGGGATTGCTGAAAAAAACCCCAAAAAACCCTCAACAGAAGAGTTGAACAATCTCCTGGGTGGGGAGGGGGGCGGCAGGGGTGGTGGGGGCGGGGTGGGGAGAGGAAGAGATGGGAAAGGACGCAGAAAAAAAGAAAAAAGACATACATGTTACAAAAAGAGGTCCAAAGGACAACTAAAAGAAATTCCAAAAAGGGACACTAGAGAAAATGATAAGGTCAAAATAATTAGATAAAAAAGAATTCTGCACCAATGAAAGACGCGTGCCTCAGTGAGTTGAAAGGGCCCTTCAAGTGCACAGGACATGGAAAAGTGATGCAAAGCTACACAAGCTGAGGTTTCAGAACATCGAGAATTGGGGGGCTGAAGGCTCCCAAAGGAAAAAAATTAGGTTTGCTACGAAGGAATAAATCTAGGCCGGCACCGGACTTCTCACCAGCAGACAGAGGAGGAAACTAAGAAACTGAAGCAGCTCCGTCAACAAGCAGGGCTGTGTTGTCTAACACAGCGGCCGCCCGTCACACGCAGCTATATCAATTTAAATGAAATTAAGTTAAATATTCACTTCTTCGGGCACGCTAGCCACATTCCAAGCCTTCAAGCGCTGCTCTGGCCACTGGCTGCCATTTAGCCCGATGCGGACGTGGAACCTTCCCACCTCACAGAAAGTTCTACCGAACAGCACTGTTCTACAGGGAGGTGCCCTCCAATTCAGAATTTTACACAGAGCAGAACTGTTAGGCAAGTGAGGTTTTGAACACAGAGACATCTTTGGACCTGTAAGGATTCTGAAAGTTTCTCTCCCACATACTTTCTTAGGAAGGACCTGAGGATCAACTCCTGCCCGGGTAAGAAGGAGGACGACTGGGGTCGAGGACAAGAGTGGCTTTGACACAGAAGAGGAGTGAAGGAAAGGTCCGGGAAGCAGGTGCGCACAGGGACAGAGTAACAGGTAAGGCCCGTGTCTGGGAGCCTCACCTCCCATCGCAGGAAGTTAACAAAGTTTGAAACAGACTTTTTTAAAAGGCAGTATGGTGTGGGGCTGGTGCGGCACGAGCCACAGCAAACACTGTGGGAGTTTCACTATTACTGGTTTTTTTCAAGTGAAAAGGAAAATCTTGGGCATATGGGGCTTCATTTATTTTCCTAACCAGATTAAAGTACCATTGTTTATTTAAAAGCTTATGACTGAACTTACATTCTCATCAATGGTGAATTTTTAAAAAGATTTTATTTATTTATTTTTGGAGAGAGGAGAAAAGAGGGAGAGAGACAGGGTGAGAAACATCCACGTGTGGTTACCTCTTGCACGCCCCCAACTGGGGACCTGGCCCACAACCCAGGCACGAGTCCTGACTGAGAGCCGAACCAGTGACCTGTTGGTTCACAGGCCTGCACTCAACCCACTGAGCCACACCAGCCAGGGCTGACTAATGGTGAATTTGACTGTTTAAGCTGAAGTCTTAGAATTGTACCCAGGGGTAAGGTTAAGTTTAAAAAGAAAAAGAAAAAGAAAAAGTAGAATGATCTGAAGTAACAAGACTGTCAAAACTAATGACAGTGAAAGAGCTCAAGCGATTATTTAAAATATTAAATCTCTAAAAGCAGGGAAAAAACTGCTCTGATGAACTCCTTACCTGATCAAAATGGTCAGCTGCAAATTTTCTAATGGACTCAATGTCTTTCCTTGTTAAGTATTTCTGATGAAAGAAAATCAAAGTAAACTCATCAATATGACACTGAACTTCGTAAACATGTTTATGATAGCAAATGGGATACAAATACACTCTGACTCTTTACATCACAACAGTAGGATTCAAATAAAATTTTAATTTCTACTGCCAAATGTCAACATTTTAAAGCTTGCTACAGGGCTATTTCCCCTTAACACGCAGCTCTCACTGGGAGAAGCTGTGCATGTGTCCTGTGTAATAACCAGGGTAAGTGTTCAAAATGGTCTCCACATCTAACTGTGAAGGAAAAAATGACTTTTAGATCAACAGGAGGACTCAGAATTTAATTATTTCAGGTCTCTTCCAATTTGTTATATCTTACTTTTCGTAAACTATCTCCATGCCTTTCTAAGTGGGGCACTGCCATCATAACTAGTGTTCATGGGCCACCGAACTGGGCGCGGGGGACTCGCAGCCCTGCACGTCTTACAGTCGCTCGGGGAAGAACGGACACCCTTGAACTGGGGTGGAGGTGGGAACAGGCAACATATGTTAGATGAGTTCGCAGTTTACCCAGACACACTCCCACGTCTGGACTAGAGATGGGACGCCACCTGACCCTCCACTGAACACGCGCAGTGAACAGAATGCAATGAGACGGAATTCTTACCCTGAGTTTGAATATACCCAACGTGCTCATGCACCCGAATGACCAGTCTTTCAAATAGCAATCTTATTCAGGCACCAACAGGCCTGGGCTGTCCTGGGCTAAGCTGACAGCCTTTGGACAAACTGAGGCTGGAGACAGAACAGGGATGAGATTTCATGCTCATTGCTGGTGGAAATGACCCCAAACGAAGCAGGTGTCTCGCAGCATTGTTTACATGGGAAACGGCTCTAGGTCTTGAGCATAAAGTCACGCTTATCAGGTTTTTTGCTCTCTACTTATAGGTTCTACTTAAAGTCTACTTATAGACTTTACATAAGGATATATGTTCTCTTTTGTAGGGCCGTTTTTATGAGTTTATTTGACAAGAAGAGCATACTTATTTAAAGAGATTGTTCTTTCTCAAGTTGAAACCTGCCCACGTTGAACTCAGTGACTTTGTGCAAACTCTAGAGAAAGCAAAGGACTGTGCGTCACTTACTGCTCCTCCAGGGACACGTATGGCTTTGACGGTTCCTTGGGGTCCACTGAGTGCGTCTTGAAGAAATCTAACCTCCGTGTTTCTGAACACATCACTGACATCTACAATCTGGAAAATTGGTAAAAGAACAAGCAGATTTTGTTACATCTACAGAGCGGTTCCCGTGGGTTGGGCGCTGTGGTGAGTGTGAGCACACTTCGCATTAGTACTGATTCATCGCCTCCGCAAAACAAGTGTGAGGGAGGCACTGGGATTATCCCCACTTAAAACAGGAAACCAAGGCCCAGAGAAGGCGAGAACGTGCCCAAGATGACACGGCTACTAAGCGGCCGAGCCTGAACCGACGCAGCCCTGCTTAAGAACCACCAGTCCGTAGTCCAAAGAAGAAACAAGGACGCAGACTGGCAGCCAGGGGCTGGCAGTTAGGACGTTCTGGGCACCGAACTTTTTCATTCTAAGAACGGAGCACCGCTATTCACAGATGAGGCGGAACTCGGCTCCTAACGCGTCTGCAGGAGAACCGATACAGAAATGTCAGTAGCGTTAGGGAGGAAGGGGCTGTGGCTAGGAGCAAACAACGAGAGGCTTGCTGATGGAAACTGCGCCACGTAGATTCTGCCTGTGCCCTTAGTCGACTGTGTAGTGATCTTAATACTTGGAATAAACATTTCCACATCTTTGAGCTCTTTAAAGACCATGGAAAAAGAATAAATAACTTACAATCATTTGCCTTCCAAATGCCATTTTAGCCCTAGAAACACCGAAGAGGAAAGCACAGGTTTTTCTTTCTTTTAAGTTACCATTGGTGTCCATGTGATTAATAACTTGTCAGTAATATAAACTTTTCAGCAAGAAGCCTGCTCTTCGGAAATGGGTTTTAGAACACAGCAGACACACACGGGGGTTGTACTGGCAGCCCGCTATGATCCTCTCCTGCTGTAGCTCCAAAACAGCAGAAGGAACAAGCCCAGGTAACAAGAAAAGATACGACAGAACCACATGTGTGGCTGGACGTAGATTTCAAAGTGGGTCAAAAGACTGCGGGACTCTGGGGGCGGAGACCTGGAAGACGGAAGCGTTGGTACCTTCATCCCAAAGCGAGTGTCAGGCTTATCCGTTCCATAGCTGGCTAACGCCTCAGCAAAAGTCATACAGGGAAAAGGCACCCCCACCGGGCCTTTGTCTTTGGGCCAGGAATACTGGAGCAAACCCTCAATGAGACTGCGGATCCCGGTCTGGTCTACAAAAGACATCTCTATGTCAATCTGAAACCAAATAACATATGGAAACTAACTTGAACAGCCGCAGTATTAATATAGACATACTTACATATTTCTCTGGCTTTAAGTTACCATACAATTCTGGACGTAAATACTTACTACGTGGGGGAATAATTATTATACATCTGTTTTCTGTCAGACACTATGCTAACGCTTTACATACATCATCAACTTGTTGAGTTCCCAAGACTATTTCATGGCTTATGGCTCAGGGAGGCTGAGCAACTTGCCTGTGTATGTGTAGCTAGGAAGCAGGAAAGCTACCCTCGATCCCAGGTCTGTCCACCTTCAAAGCTTACGATTTTTTAGCTTCCCCACTCTGATCAGTGTGCTACCAAACAGAAACCAATTGTAATAGCCCTGAGAGCTTAAACCCCAACATACAGATTGCTAGTTCTTAATGCACTCCAGGCATTTTAAGAATGTTATCGTGGCCATTCAACACTGTAGGAACCTCTGATGCCACTGAGCGTGGCATCCCTCAGTTGGCAGCCACGCTCCTTCTGAAAAGGACACATAAAATAGGCCAAGAACTAAATAATGAACGCCGCACTGCCGGATAGTCCCATTAACTGTCTGACGGGTATGATGCAATGAGAAGGGAAGTACGGTAACTGCTGTCCTGGTCTGCAAACACTGGCTGCAGCGAGGCGGAGTGAGTGAGAGACGAGAGAACGCAGCTTTGTACCTGAGTGAACTCGGGCTGCCTGTCTGGCCGTGAACCTTCATCTCGGTAACATCTGGCAACCTGGAAGTACCTACAATTGAAAAACAGCATTAAGGGAGGCATGATTCTACTAAGGCACACACGCTTCTCCCCTAGAGTTCACGGCAGTGCGGGCTGTGAGGTACATTAATAATACTACCTGAAGGGCGTGTGAGCAACCTAACCTAGTCGGACACAGCTGACCCGTGAGGACTGAACTATGGTATGTATTGTTTGCACACACAAAGGCACCTTTGGATAGTCACCCACTAGCCTGGCATGCCAGGTGGCCCGTGCTCCTTCATACATCCCGTCTTGGCCACAGTGACTACCTGTTGTCCCAGGCCCGCCCGGAGCTCTCCTGGGCTGTGCTGTTCGGCTTGAGTCTTCATCCGGCAACAAGCGGCTCTGTCCCAGGAGGAGCAGCTCCCAGAGCTTTTGACATTTCCCCAAATCATACAATTGCAAACCTCTTAACACCTACTCTGCAATCTCAATGCACTTCATTTTCGTGTATATCACCGCTGGTTTTTGGCCCAGAGCTCCCTCTACACACGGAGTCCACCCAACAAATGTTTACTGAGGGATGGCTACACATTTTTAGAGGGTTTCTTTGCACACATTTTCCAAACTCGCACACACATTTTCTAAACTTTTAACAGCTCAGACCAATTTTTCCCCCCTTTTTTCCCCATTTCCTTCCCACCTTCCCTTTCCTACTAACTACTAGCACAGAGAAAGCTCACCGGTCTAAACCGCCGACCATCAGGAGCTGTTTAAACTGTTGTGGGCTCTGAGGAAGAGAATAGAATTTTCCAGGTTCCCTGGATGGGATTACAAACTCTTTTGCGCCCTTTTAACAAGAGAGAGAGAGAGGGTGAATTACTGAATAAGTCCACTGACTGCATAAACAGATTAAATACCAAAGTGTAGAAATGTCAGTTTTTAATGAACAAGTGATTTATGTTTAAGGAACCAAGTCACTGTTGATTTGCATCTAAAAATCCGGAAGAAAACTCATGCAGAATACAAGAATTCTGTCTCAAAATACTGACCCATATAATTTCTCAACTTTCCTTTTTAATGAAAAATACAGTTTTACTAAAGGATCTAAAGGGAGACCTCAGTGATGCCCACGTTAAAATGACTGCAATCAAAACCCATCTGGGGTTTTTTTCTGCTCAGTTTTGACATTTTGAAGAATAAAAGATTGAGAACAGTGAGAGCCTTGGCCTATTTCTGAGGTTCCCAGATCAGTCCATCGGCCTCATGTCTGCTGCACTCAGCTCTTTTTAAAATTAACTTCACTGGGGTGACACTGGTTAATTCACCACCCCAGCCAAGTCTCCTTCCATCACCATTCACACCCCTTCTGCACTCCACACTTCAATACCACTGTGAACTGAATGGCTGGGAGATGCTATTTTACTTACTACGAAGCTTCTTTTAGCATTTTCCACGTGAAAAGGTTTATCCTGAATAAAAATGCCTGGGAACCCCAGTGCAAATCCAAGGATTAGGGAGTGTGCTGGGCCCTGGGGGCTGGAGCCCGTGGACCCCTTTTTAGCTGAATGACCCTGAGAGCCAGAGAACACAGGGCTGGGAAGGCATGGCCAGACTTGGCTCGTGAGCTGCTGCATTGCCAACTGTAGGTGCGACTCTCGCCAGCCCTAAGTCCCGTTTTCTCTGCAGACCCATGGACGAGGGATGGCGGACCCCACTCCGAGTTCCCAAGGCCCTGCTGGCGGGGCTGCCCTAGGGGGGCCGGGTTGGACGTCCTGCCTGCTGCAGGTGAGAAGGGCGGGCTCAGGGTCCCCAAGCGTCCACCCTAGCTGAGGGAGGGACACCCAGCAGTGGGGTGCAGGGCGGCCAGCCTTGGCACCCGGATCCACTCCCGTCCCAAATTGAGGAGACGAATGCGAGCAGTGGGAATTGGATACGGTTTTGCCTCTCAGCGCCTCTGCATCACCGTCAATTTTCTCACCTCCTAGGAAATCTAGGTAATGCGACCATCTCCAGGGGCAGTAAAACAAGCGAAAGAAATACAACCAGGTGAACAGAAATGCAAAGTGGCCCAGTTTCCCAATGAACAGATTAGAGCAGGCCGATACGAACCCCTGGAGTCCTCTTAAACAAGGTCGGAGTTTCTATATCCACGAACCCTAAGAAGAGAGAAACGCCTGAACTTAATAAATAGGGATTTGTCAAACCTGATGTCTGTGGTGCAGTCCAACAAACCCGAGGCTACCCTTTAACTAGGAATTTTGACGGAAATAAGTTACCAAGGTCACTGATGCTGGTTCCTATCAACCCAAGAAGAAAGCTGAAGATTTTCATAAAATCCTATTCTGTTAATTAGATTGATACTTTTGTCATGGTATAATTCTAACCTAATGGGATCTTGTCTAGTAACTGTTTTGATTTTTAAAATATTCTTGTAGGGTAGAAATAGCACAAATAGAGTAGGAAAAGTCCCCAGGACTGATCGAGAGTTGGATTTAACTCCCATGACATTCCTGAGCTCACAACAAATGATACATAAGTATGATAAAGAGTTAAAAAACTTACAGAGGTGACCACCCAGGGGCCATCTGACCCTCAGCAGTGACGGGAACTCCTGTAACGGGCACTCAAGCCCGTAAGAGGCTGTATTTGTGACTCAGAAGGAAATGAAATTATGCTCCAACTTACTAAGTTACGCTCTAGGACAAAACACCTGGAAGTAAAACTTCAAAAACTGCTTTACACATTGAGTTAGTTCCAGCCCTCTGGCAACATCTGACCCAGTGATGCGAAGGAGAGGATACAGCAAAACTCCAGAATAGGACAGAAGAGGCCCTAAAAAGCTCCGAGAGACACGTGGGCACCTCCCTTACCGTGTAGATTACAGAGAAAGTCCCTCATTTTCATGACCACCTGGGACCTCAGCCTCAGGTTGTGCTGCAATTGGAAACTGCGCAAGTCCAGGTAGCGGTACTGCAAACGAAGGGCCTCAGTTTTCTAGACAAATTTGGAGATGTTTATGTTTAAGTATTTTTTTAAAATATAAAGAAGATATTAACTTTAGATACAGAGTTTGAATTTTCAAAAACTTCAGCTCTAGCTTTAGCTTCCGCTGCTGGGGTACACACCACCTTTCCTGGTTCCTACCACCTGGGACAGATTTTACACTTTTCATTATTCATAATTATTAATACGACCTTCTGCTGACTGAAATTTGCCGGTGATACTAAACACTTACACATTCAGGTAAACCTGTAGTTGAGCCTTGATTTCAAGGTCTTTGAAAAATACACACCAGAGTTAAAAACTACGACTCTATCCCCTGAATGGGACCAGCAGAGTCAGAAACGTGAGGAGCAGCAGAGGGAACTTCATTCAGCCGCTGTGCTGGCGGTGAGAACATCTGCTTACACTGTGCATCTCTGCATCCCCCTCTGTGCTAAGAAGTTTTTAAAAAGCCATTTTCCTAGTGCAGCTTATTTCTTCGACGAGAAATAAAAGAACTATCTGTCACTTCTTTTTCTGCAAGTTTAGCTGGGTATTATTCCCCACCACCCCCACCACTACCACACGGCCAACTTTGTAACTACACTGCTTCTTCTAATTACAGAATGAAGTCCCAGGAACTTGAAAGTCCCTTTGCACATCAGTTTATAAACTGCAGGTCTGCAACTGTAGCTAGGTGTGACATAGCTGGATTCACCTGGGTGCACGTCTCCAGTGCTGCCTAGCTTCATCACCCCCTCAAACCCTGGTAACCGACATCCTGAAGCACTGAAACACCTATGTGCTGGGGAAGTCAGGCCAGCATTTTATCGCTGTTAGAGGCTTAAATGTAATAGATGCAGGATCTCTTACACTGTTTGGCTATGTGCAAGCTAGGCACACATTTCCTTTCAAATTGTAAAACAGCAACAACAAACTTGAACACAGTAGCATCCACCCCGAGCCTTAAAGGCAGAGCCATGTTTCAAGCTGTCTGAAAAAAGGTCCCGGTGCGTAGGCACTGCGACTGCGCAACGGAGTGCCGCTGTCAGGGAGGGTTTGTCGGGAAATCGCAGAACTAACACAACTCACGATATATCCCTAGCAGAAGGCTTAATGGTGTGAAAATTAAAGTTTTTCTTTAAAAAGCTCTGAAAATATTTTACTGGCCATTTTCCAGACTAATAACAAAGGACGGCACCTTCATGAAGTCCTTAATTTCAAAGGGCAGCTTCTTGCAGGAATTCAGAAGTTTCGCTGTTTTAACCTTGATTTCAATCTCACCGGTTGGCATTTTCTTAGAGAGGGAGAGAAAAAAAAAACACTTATTTTCAAATTCACTCATCGGGACATGTGCACAGTGAACATTTGTAAGACACATGACTTATTTATATGTAAAATGCGTGGGTGGTCACAGTGTGTCCTGTAAATGTCCATGCATGATTTTGACGTTCTTATGCATACCCATGGCTGCCGTGATCCTGAACAAACACCTTCACCTAAATCGGTGTGTGTGTTTATAGTGAAGACTCTGAGATCTGTAGGTTCGTTCACAGAACTTACAGAGCCCTAGCGCCTGATGTCCAGTGGGGGCTCCTCCCCCGTTGTCTGGGTGTGAAGGCAGACAGTGGCGGTGTGTACAGGCAAGACTGACACAGACAGTGCCGAGACTACTAACTGGGTTCTCCTGTCCTGGAGGCCGGGAAGTGACTGTCCCAGACACTTGCACCACGGATTCCACGGGTGCTTCGCATAAGATCTTCTTCACAGAAGCAGCTGACTGCAGAAAAAGAGGGGAGGACAGTTCCAAGAAACACATGAACTTGAATCTGTAGGGGGCAGAGCGGGGTGGAGGTGGAAGAGAAGGTAAGGGGAATAAATGGGAATGGGAAAAATATAACGAAAAATAAACAATTAAAAAAGGAATCTGTAGTAACTCTAGTCTATGGTTTAGAAAAACAACAGTAGTCACATAACTTAATTGCTGTAAATTACTGTGGCTATCCTTATTGAGTTTATTAAAGAATCTGGTAAACTGCATCCCTGTTTTGATTCAAGTTAATACAGCAAGTTAATACTTTTCATTAACTCTTAATGAAAAGTTTAAAATGTGTTCCTTAAAGGAAAATACAGGGAAGAATGATTAAAGCAAACAAGTCTCACATACTTTTATTTTTATTATTCTCACCCGAGGATAATTTTTTCATTGCTTTTACGAACCTGCAACCTAAGTATCAGCCCTGACCGGGAATAGAATCCGCAATCCCTCAGTTACAGGGCAACACTCCAACCACCTGAAGCACATCGGCCAGGGCTAACAGGTGCTTCAAAGGCAACTGTTTGCAGGGCTGGTCTTAGGGGCAGGTAAGTCCACCAGCAGTAACGGAGGCCGAAGGTTAAGTAACTACGCCCATCTCCGGACCCTGAGACCATTCACCACCAAACACCAAACACCACCATGCTCTGACTTCAGAACACAAACAGCTTAGCAGATCTCTTTTCTTAGGCACACAGCCTTTGTAAACATCACAACAGAAACCACCGTTGCCCAATAATCATGCCGAGGGATCGTTATTTTATCTAATTTTAATGGCAATTATTTTTGAGTAGGTAGTACCATCACATGGCTCAAAATTCAAAGGAGACACATAAATACACAGTGAAAAGTGTCCCTCCTGTCCTTGTCCTCCAGCCCCTTAGTTCCTCTCCCCAGAGGCACCCAATGTGACCACACACTCACATGTCCTTCTGGGACCTGTCACGAGGTACACACATACATACCCCCTTTTAACACAGATTAACTGCCCTCCGCATGCTCCTCTGTATCCTGTGTTTTTCAGTCTAACAATATACTTGTGTTTTTTTCTGTATTAGTACATAACGAGCTTCTTTAATTTTTTTCTATGCCTGTCAAAATGTACATTTTCTACTGCCAGTCTCTTATTGGTGAACATCTAGGTTGTTCCCAATATTTTTTCTATTAAAAATAACCTGGCAGTGAAAAACCTTGTGTCTACGTCATTTCGTACCTGTATAAGTCCAGGTGTAAGACAGTTGGAAGATAACTGACCGGAAGTGGAAAGGATGGTCGAAAGGATGTGTCGCTGATTGTGATAGTACCAACTGCCCTCTATGGAACTGGTGCCATTTGGACTCCCTCCGGGAAGGTGCAGACACTTGTTTTCCCAGTGTGTCGGCAATCCAGTGTGTCAAGGATAACGATTCTGTGTACTTTCATTTTTTAAATTTTTTCAACTGGGGACTTGGCCCACAACACAAGCATGTGCCCTGAATGGGAATTGAACCAGCAACCTTTTGATTTGCAGGCCAGCACTCAATCCACTGAGCCACATCAGCCAGGGCTTTTTCTGGGTAGTTTTAATACACATCTCTACTTATGAGTGAGGTTGGGCATATTTTCATAGGTCTAGAAGCCATTTATATTTTTTCCGTAAATTTTATGTTCATACTTCTACTGGGTCACTACTATTTTTTAAAATTTGATTTGTAGTAGCCTTTTGGATATTAGTGAAATTAACCCTTTGTATTTGTTGTGCTCATTAACAAATGTCATTTATATTTATATAGGTGTATGTTTATGGGGAATATTTTTTCCCAGTTTGCCATTGGTCTCCATGCTGCTTACTTTTTTTTTTTTTTAGTTTTCATTAACTTCTGAATTTCAAACCTCAAACATATTTAGCTTACCCTAACCACAGCATCAAAGAGGCTCTCGGGAACAGTGGGAAACCTATTTTTACCTCATCCTGGGGAATGACAACTTGAACAAGTCCCTGGAAATCTCTTAGGACCAGGAAGATGTTTTGCCTGATTAATGAAGAAAATGAACATGTTAGGATAAAATCTCTGAGCCCCAAATTTAAGAAAGCAAAACAAACGACCCACACAATTTCTCACATTTATTAATAAATAACATGCACTTTCGTTTGTTGGCCAAAAAGGAAGACTGGTCTCTAAATCAGCAGCACAGCTAGACAGAAAAAAACAGCATGTCCATCACCCTGGAGTTTTGGAAGCATTTTTATGCATGACACAGCGAGAGAAAGGTGTCACAGTAGCCATTCCGAAAGAACTGGTAGCCCAGCTATACACAATGGGAATGGGAGAGGGTGGAGCGGGGCTGCTTGTGGGCTAGGCACAGCAGCCGAATCTGTAAAGCTCACTTGTGACTGTGAAGCAGACTCCCACTTGGATGTTAATTATAATTCCAACACACATGAAGGAGTGTGAGCAGCCTTTTGTTGGTTTTGCACTGTAGCTGTTCACCAATTAACCCCTTTGTCTCTTCCCTCTACCCGCTGGCCTGCTATAATTTAATCTAGAACATCTCAGAATTGTCTCCTTGTCAGGACTCTCCAACCTTTATAAGCCAAGGGACATTTCAGTCCATTGGTGGCTCATACTTCATTACTGCACTCTTCAACAGATGTTACTGGTACGATGATTTTTTCTGCTAGACAGAAAAAAACAATTGAGACACTATTTGGGTCTTTCAAAACAAAACTAATTTAATGAATTCTGAGACTCTTGCAGGAGTTGCAACGCTTTTATTCTTTTGCCAGGTTGAAAATTAATCAAGGTTTGGAATTACCTTGGAAAAACACCACCATGCATTCTTGGAAAAACACCACCTCAATTTACCTTCGGTACTGAATCCATCCACACAAGGTGACTTCCTGGCCTAAGTGAGAAGAACGCAACTCTCCACACGTGTTGGTCCGGGTGACAAAGCTATTGAGTTCTTAAAAAAAAATAGATTAAAAATATATCATTTCCAAACTGCTTAAAAATAAAGACTCTCAAATCACATCATCTTAGGTATTTCATGTCAAAGGCTAAAGTAAATCTAATTATGTCATTTGATTTGACTACTACTAAATTTACCTGCAAATGTAGAAAAAGCTAATGTAAATTTTTAGCTTATGTTAGGATTTCTAAATTGTTTTACCCAGCATTTGCATTGCCCTAAAATTAGCCCATTGTTAATAGTGCACATATCTTTCCCAAATCAGATAGGATCTTTGAAATCACAGAAGTTTAATGGTGCAGTGACCAGCTTTAGTATGAATCTAGAATGAAAGTCACTATGTACACTTGGAACACACTACTGAAAGTATTCTCAGATGGGAATTTTTCAAGACGTATTAGTAGCATCAACTAAAAGCAGAATTGCCTATGTGGCTACTTTTCTGGTCCTTTTAAACTCCAGGATAAAAACAAAACAACTACATTATAAGAAAGGAAGCGGGTCAGTGATCTGCTTCTCCATGTAAGGCCATCCATCCAGCTAAGACTAGGGGGAATGGAGAACAGGAGCAAGTGCTGTTGGGAGACAAGAAGGGGCTCTTCACTGTTTTCACCTGGAACTCTCCGCTGTGAACTCAGTGACAGACTTCTGGAGAGAGACCCCCAGATCAGCTGGGCGATCTTTCCGGTGGGTGTGGCTACACCGCTATTTAGCCGAGTTAACCAATTGGAGAACATCTTGGAGCTGCAGGAGGGCGAGAGACGCTTACGAATCCCACACTGCCGCAGTTGAGTGATGGTCAACAGTCATTTTTGTAAATACACACGAATCCCTTAAAGTGCTAGCAGTTTCGAGTCACTGCTCCAAAATTTAACCCCTTCTCCGCCGAGCACGTGTCTAGGCACTAGATCGATCTGCAAGGTCTTTGGAGGCCCTAGGAGAATGGGTAGAAGAAAGGCTTTTGCTCCGCTCTGCAGGCATCAGTTTCCACTTGTATTAACAAACGCAACTGCGGCCAGATGTGCGAGAATGCGTCCACACAGCAGCGCAAGGCGTGATCCCACGATCACGCAGAGAAGGAAGCGGCCGGTCGTCTGGAGAATGCCCCGCTTTTCTCTTCCTTCCACGCTTCCTCGAAGGTTCCTGCCGGAGAAACGGAAAACAGGGAGAACTCAGCCTCGCGTTTCAAATCTCTTGGCACCGACCTCGGATATTCAAGATGAGGAAGAGTGCAAATCCC
Organism: Sturnira hondurensis; assembly: GCF_014824575.4. Lineage (NCBI taxonomy): Eukaryota > Metazoa > Chordata > Mammalia > Chiroptera > Phyllostomidae > Sturnira > Sturnira hondurensis. The sequence continues at coordinate 5,702,623 of NW_028094846.1, read as the reverse complement.
AAATTTTCTGAGGGTCCGAAATCACTTCCAGATTGTTCAGGGGGGGCCAAGTGCTCCTCCAAGTGTCCCGCGAGCGTTTAAGATTACGGTAAGCACAAGCAACCAATCAGCGCAGAAGAGCTGGCGCCATGCTCAGTGCGGCCGGAAGTTGGAAGGAAAGCTTCACGTCCGTAGGAAAGAGCGGTAGTGTAGCGCAACCGCCATGCCCTTAGGAAACATTGAGGCTAGTGGTTAGGGCGCTCGAACATGCCCTCAGTAAAAATGGCGACCACAGTGGCTTCACTGACTTGGCATCCGCGCCCGGGAGGCTTCCGGTGACGGGCCGCGAAGCGAGGCGGGAAACAGTTTTAAACTGAGGCTGTGGCTTGGGAGTCATTTGGCGCTTCTCAACGGCGGGATTTTGCAGCTGTCCTTGCTTGGCACCCAAGGGGCTCAGGTGCAAAGTGCGAGGCGGGACACACTGTTCCCCTCCGCGGGCAAAGGCTGACTCGGCAGGAGCGAGGGTGGCAGAACTGGGCGTCTGGCTGTGCGGAAATGTCACTCGGGGTGAAGTCGCGGGGCTCTCCTGGCGTCTGAGAAAGCGGAGGTCTCCGTAGTGGGCACGTTTGTGTCCCTGGTGAACCCACTTGTCGTGGAGCGCAAGAGAATTTGGGGGGCCAAGTGTACCTCCGGCCTCGCCGTTAGCTGCCATTTGGGCGGCCTTCCCTCCACCCCGCTCCCCCAACTTCTGGGGACTTCAGCCTGGACGAAGTGTTGGGCCCAGTTTTGAAGAATGATTCGTGAAGCCGGCATGGGTGACAGCGTCATCACGTCACTTCATTGGTCAGTTGCTTTATGTTGGTCCGGGACTGACAGTGAACTTGACATTTCAACCTGTTGTGTGGTTGTTATCTTTACAGTTTCGTGCCTTTCGGTGTGTTTCCCTCTGTGTCCTCAGCACCCGGCTGAGCCCTGGCCGCGGGGCGGTTGACTTCAGGGGTTGGTGGCGAGTGTAGAAAAGTGACTGGAATCAGGGTTGCTTCCTCCACTGATGCAGGGCAAGAAAAACAAGCGAAGCTGTAATGGTGTGCTCTGCCCAGAGGACACGACAGGAGAGCTGGCGAACTTTAAACTAATTTTTAAAATTTAAGAAACTAGCCCTGGCTGATGTAGCTCAGTGGATTGAGCGCGGGTCTGCGAACCAGAGGATCACGGTTCAATTCCCAGTCAGGGCATATACCTGGGTTGCAGGCCAGTTCCCGGCAGGGACCATTTCCCAGCAGGGAATGCACGAGAAGCAACCATACATTGATGTTTCTCTTCCTCTCCTTCCCTTCCCCTCTAAAAATAAATAAATATTTTTAAAAATTTAAGAAACTATTTAGTAAATATATATCCTGTACCCGGGTTTTGAATTTTATTTACTCATTTATGTTTGGCTGGTATGCAATATTATATTAGTGATATTAGCTTTAGGCGGACGATATAGTGATCGGACATCTGCATACTCTGCGACGTGATCATTCCACCAATTCTAATAAGCACGTGTCACCCCGTGCCCTTTGACAATACCATTGACTATGATCCCGTCACCTTTTTTCACCCCCCCCGGCCCCCTGCCCTCAGGCAATTAACTTTCTGCTGGTTAGAATTCTGGTTTTCTTTCTTTCTATGTAGACCATGGATTCCTACAATACACCGCAGTCAGCTCCCAGACGAAGGGCATCCTCAAGGCTGAAGGAGTACTTCCTAGGTGCCACCCCTCTGCAGAAGCGGTTGGAGTCGGCCCGGAAGCAGACCTCGCTTGTCCCGACCTCACCTCCACGGAGGATTCCCCAGGGGTCACAGTTGCGGGTATGCTTTTCCTGTGCCTTTGTGTCCCGCAATAATTGAGAGTAAGCGTGAGCCACACATTTCAATTTTTGGTGCTCTTTCTGTTATTAGTATTTTCTCAGTCGCTCAGGTAATAAAATAAACGAGAAACGGCTAGAAGAAACAGTTACTTATACTATTAATACCTGCTTCGATAGGGCTTTTAAACCCCTTTAACCTGGAACGTTCCCACACTATGTCTTTTATGGTTTTGACATTTCTGAAGAGGGTGGTTTCCTCCTCTCCCCTTTTGGAATAGAATATGCCTCACTTTGTATTTGTCTAGTGTTTCTGCTTGATGAGGTTGAGTCGAATACTCTCGGCTGGGACACTCTGTCCATGCTGCTGTGGGGTCCTGGGGGAGTGACCTCTGGTGCCACACAGATGATGTTCATTTTGGTCGTCCTGTCAAGGTGCTGTCCAGTATTTAGGGTGGGGAGATACTTTAAATGACACAGGCATCATGGTACTCACCTGAATTTCCTCATAGGCTTAACCTCCATTGAAAATTATTGCCCGGCCCCATTTTCCTCATGACACTTACAAGATAACAATTTTCCATCTTTGTTTACTCCATGCTTACCAACCAGCTTCTGGCATTCTGTTTTAAGCCCTTCTCATTTCTGCTCCATGTATTTTTCTGTCAGTGAGAATTCATGAATTCCTGTTTTTCGAATTTTTGGAACTCATTACCAAATTATTTTGGTGTTTAAATTCGTCCAGATTTCTCTGGTGGCATCATGCGCTCTTCTGAGCATTCGTAAGCGACCCTGAAGGTATGCCCCATTAGTAATGTGTGATTTTACTGAAGCACGAAGTAAAGCCCTAGGCAATGCAAGCTTGGGTGTGGCTTTGAGTCACTTGGCAAGGGGTGGTCCTGAAAGGCACTCGCCGCACCTCATTACTTTGTTGTCTTGTCTTGTCTTGTCTTTGCTCTGTGCCCAAAGATGGGATATCTTTTGGGATGTAAGAAAATTTTTGCTTCTTTGTGAACATGTTCTTAAAGAAAAATTAACTGGTGCTGGTAATGAAAAGTGATGGCTGCTAACCAGAGGACAGACATTGGGTATAGATTAAAGTTTGGGATGTCCAGTTCGGTGCTCCCGGTGTCTGTGATGCAAATCATTTTAACATATGTGTTGACAGTAATAAGAAAAAAGTTTATGATGTTCATATAGAAGTTTATAACCATTTTCGTGAGTTCTCTAGTCGGAGCAAATGTTTTTGTAAGTGGGCAACGGTAGCGAAAGTTCTCAAAGATAGCTATGAGACTGAGGAAGTACGCAGGGATCGTGTAGAAAACCTCAATTCAGGGTGAAACTGGGAGCCGTGGGGTGTCTGTGAAGACGCCCCATAATGCCGTAGGGCCGGCACAGATGAAGCGCTTTGCTTCTGACAGTGCCTGAGCCCTGGCGGAGCATGGCGGAAATAAGTCCCGGTGCCTTTTGTTTAATCTACTGAATGAGGCATTGGGCCAGAGAGTGGGTTTGCTGCCAGCAGCTTAAAAACTAATTAAAACCAGTCAGATTAGTTGCTCTAGGAATAATGACTATTTCCACATCTGTAATTTTAAGTTTCTAAAAGTGAAACATAAAAGTTCATTCACTTAATGCTTATTGAACACCTGTTCTAGACGGCACTGTTCTAGGTGCTGAAATGGAATAGGGCATAAAATAAACCAAATTCCTGATCTCATCAAACACATACTCTAGTAGGGAAGACAGGCAATAGAAATCAGACAAATCCATGATATCAGAGAGTAATAAATGCTGCGAGAGTTTGGAGTGGGTGTGGCTGCTTTAGATAGGGTGGCCTCGAGTGACTTGGGGCGGAGAGCTGATCGAAGGAAGGGGACATGCTGTGTGAACATCGCTGGGAAGAGAAGGCCGAAGGGAAGGCCTGGCCCTGGATCTTCAAAGAGCCTTGTAAACGCCAGTTTGGCTGGCGTGCAAAGAGCAGGCACCCAGTCACAGATTTGGGCTAAATACTATGATTAAGCTTTTATTTACTAAAGTTTCCTAATTCTTAAGCCTCTCTTGTTGTGATTTTTTTTTTAAGGAAGATGTTGATCCTCAAAAGGTTGCATTCCTTCTGCATAGGCAGTGGACTCTATATAGTTCGACGCCCCTGTATAAATTCTCCTACACTAGTCTCAAAGAGTACTCGAAACTGCTGAGTGCATTTCTTGCTGCTGAAAAGCAGAAGGGACTTGCCGTGGAAGTGGGCGCAGACCTGAACCTCAGAGTGAGTTTCTCTGCTCTCCAGGGAGTGAAAGGAACGCACAGGGACCCCGACGCAGTTCTTGTCCAGGTACAGTGTGTAAGCAGTGCTTGGTTCCGAGGGGAAAAGACTCTGCCTTGTTTTGGGTTGGAGACTGTCATGGTTTTTACTGGTTTTGCAATTTTTAAGCTCGTGATTTATGACTCTTTTTGTCTGATTTGACCAAATTAAAGTAATTAGATGTGGTCAACTTAAAAGAAGTTTTTTTCTATTACAATGCAGGGTGGGGCAGAAGTGGGTTTACAGCTGTGAGTGGGCAACACAGTCTATTCTCGTGTAATCATTTATTAGTTACTGTTTAATTTCCATGTGAACAACTGTAAAACCTGCTTTCACCCCACACTGTGTAAGCATGTTTATTTTAGAAAACTTTGAAAATACATAGAGAACAAAGAAAGTTAAAAACCACAGTTTAAGCCCTGGCTGGTGTAGCTCAGTGGATTGAGCGCAGGCCTGCAAACCACAGGATCGCGGTTTGATTCCCAGTCAGGGCACATGCCTGGGTTGCAGGCCAGTTCCCAGCAGGGGACACATGAGAGGCAACCATACATTGATGTTTCTCTCCATCTCTCCTTCCCTTTCCCTCTAAAGATAAATAAATAAAATCTTAAAAACAAAACAAAACACAGTTTAACATTTTGGTATCCATCTTTTTGTCAGAATACAATCTGAATAGGCCTATGTCTATTAAAGAAATTGAATGACTAATTAATAACCTTTCAAAACAGAGCACCAGGCTCAGATAGACTCACTGAATTCTACCAGACGTGTAAGGAAGAGAGCCCACCAGTTATGTACGTTCGCTGTCAGAGAGTAGAAGCAGAGGACGTACTTTCTAACTTGTTCTGGGAGGTTGGCGAGGTCAGCGTTCAGCTAACCAAAGCCAGACAAGGCAGTAGAAGAGAAAACTGCAAACCAACCTTTTGTCAACATAGATACATGTATTTGGCTACTTGTATCAAGATTGGGATCACAGTGCCCATACTTGTTTGCATTATGGCTTTTTTACTAATAATGTTGAAGATAATTACTCATGTCATTAGGAAGTTTACAGTCCTCTGGTCTTTACTGGGATTAAATTCTAGAAGTAGAATTTTAACAAAAATGTCGCATATTACACATTGTGATATCATGGTAAGTTACTCTCAGAATTGTAACATTTTACATTCCTTCCTATATGCAATGTATAAAAGTAATACGATTAATGTCTGAGTCATTAAAAACAGGATTTTTATGGCTGAGCAGAATTCCGCCGTGTAATGTGCCACAGTTGTTGTATCCACTCATCTACTGATGGGCACTTGGGCAGCTTCCGTATCTTGGCGATTGTAAATAACACTGCAATGAACATAAGGGTGCTTATGTTCCTTTGAATTAGTATTTTGGGTTCCTTTGGACCTATTCCCAAAAGTGGGATCATTGGGTCGTAAGACAGATCCATTTTTAATGTTTTGAGGTATCTCCATACTGCTTTCTGCAGTGGCCGCACCCATCAAGTTTAATGAAAACATCTATGAGTACTTGGAAGGCAGGCAGGTTTTTTGTGTCATTGACAAATTTAAAGTCTGAAGATTTAGTCAGTCTGCTGGAAAATAGAACCAAAATTCTGAAGGAGCTCAATGGATTGTGCCACAATGGGCAAATTGAAAGAGATTGAAGTTTTAATGGGGGTACGTTTACTGTCTCAGTAGAGGCTAGGATGGGGATTGACCCGTTAACACTGACATTGAATATGTAGGGCTCTGATTTATGTGAAGCTGTCAACCAAACCCCAGAAAACTGCTGCAATCTAACGTTGTATTGATAGGAGTGTAATCTGGGCTAGAGCCGATGGTAGTCCTGTGCTCAGATCTTTTGGAGAGACTGTACTCGCTATGTTCACCCACAGAGACTTTCAGAGAAGAGTGACCTGGGTTATGTGAGACTTGAACACATGTCACTGGAGGAAGGGTCGAAGATAGGGGAGATACTGAACGTGGCAGTACATGTGATAGGGATCTTCAAGTATTTGAAGGGCGTCTCCCGTAGAATAGTAGGCAGCTGTTGCTTTGCTCTTCGTGTGGGTGCGGAGGACAGCAGGACCAGTGGTGGGAACTGGGGGGCCTGCACGGGGAGGGCATGGGAAGAGCCGCCTCGGGAAGTGCCGGGGTTTTCTTCAGTGCAGGAGCTGGAGCACGTCGCATTTGGTGGCAGTAAAAGCTGTCCTTTCTAAAGTGGAGGTTTGTGTGATGCTGTACCTGGTTGTACCACATTGGCATCCTTTATTTTGCATTTTGAGTGTACGAAGATCTTGCCATATACCATGTCTCTAGTGTATAAAAATATTAGGAAAACGCTCAGGGAACTTGATAAACTCTAATAATGCTTAAGGGCACTATTCTTTGTGTTTTTTCATAAGTTAATACTTATTTTTAAATATACTAATTCATTTTGAGATGGTGTAATTTAGGAGTAAGTTTACATTTAAAGGGTATTTTTTAATTTAGTTTTTAGAGGGGAAGGGAGGGGGAAAGAGAGGGAGAGAAACATCCGTGTGAGAGGAGCATCAGTGGGCTGCCTCCTGTACGTGCCCTGACCGTGACCTTTTGCTTTGCGGGGCGATGTCCAACCCACTGAGCCACGCTGGTCAGGGCAGGAGTAAGTGTGCTTTTGAACTTAAAGAGCCTGTTTTTATCCTCATCCTTTGTAGATTCTGTCAAAATCTCAATTGCCGTCTGAGAGCAGAGAGGGCAAAGTGCTGTGGACCGGTTGGCTCTGCTGCGTGTTTGGAGACAGTCTTCTGGAGACCGTCCCAGAGGACTTCACCTGCCTGCCCTTATTCCTGACCAGTGGCGCGGAGGCCAACACCGCCCTCGTTGGAACCTGGTTTCAGAAGACTTTCGACTGCTGTTTCAGTCCCTTAGCCATCAATGCGTTCAATCTTTCCTGGATGGCGGCTATGTGGACGGCGTGCCAAGTGGACCGCTACGTGGCCACCACGGAATTCCTTTGGTCCGTACCCTGTAGCCCTCAGAGTCTGGATATTTCTTATGCCATACATCCGGAAGATGCCAAAGCTCTGTGGGACAGTGTCCACAAAGCATCTGGGGAAGTCACCCAGGAGGAAGTTGACTTATTCATGGACTGCCTTTGTTCACATTTCCATAGGCATTTCAAAATTCATTTATCAGCCACAAGATTGGTTCGTGTTTCAACATCTGTAGCTTCAGCCCACACTGATGGAAAAGTAAAGGTTAGTTTAAACAAATCCAGTCAAGTAAAAATCTTAAATAACAAATCTTCCTTATTGTTGCAGTTTTCAGAGTGTATGGTAATTGTATTTTCCACGTGGAAGAAACACACCGAATATCTACCAATTCAGGGCAGTAAAGAGATTTTATTTTATGTTTTATAAAAGATTTACTAAAAATTCTTTAGCTTTCTCGATTCAGCTTTATTATGGAAAGAGACTATGCTATGTGCTACAGATTTCGGTAATGATATGAATTATTCTGTAGTAACTTTGAAACTTTCAAAATAGTTTCTTGTCAAACTTTGAAATAATCAGATAGAGTATTTTGTATGTTAGATAAGGAAACGATAGCCAGAAACATACAACCTGAGATACTATCTTTATATTTTAGGCTTTTCTATTCCTGCTGGAAAAGAAATAAGAAAGTCATTGTTTTACTGCTTATGAAGTCCTATTAGAGGAAGTATCAGAAACCACCAGAGAGTAGGCCCTTAAATATAGTAAAACCAACCACCACGAACACTCAGTGAGTATTGGTTTTGTCACTGTGCTAGGGGTCTAACGTGTCCCAGTAGTGATCTTCAGAGTAACCCTGCTGTTGGGAGTTCTCGCCCACATTTTAGTTTTAAACAAGGCCAGGATAGGCTTGAACACGCATGCAAGGTAGCTTGTGGGGGCGGGGGCGGGGAGCACGGTCCAAACGCTTATTTCCCAGGTTCCAAGAGGTCCAGACTGGGTCTGTAAGCGCTCTATCGGTGCTTTCCAAACTGAGGGCACAGCGCAGCAGGAGGCTGGGAAATAATTCTGATGGAAAGAGGCCAGCTTTTAAAACAAGAAAATATAGAAATTATAAAAATGAAAGTATCATGTGTGGTAAGGGTATATTTCATTTGTACTGGGTCATGATGTTAAATTGATTTCTTACTATGGTTTACAGTAAGAAATTTACAAGATTATACTATGCCATGTGATTCGGACATTTTAGCCCCTCAGAATTCAGTGTTTTCGAAGTCCTTGTATCACAGGTGACAAGCACAAGGCTCACGGCCGAATCCGGCCTCTACCTTGTTTTATCCGGTCCAGCGCCTTGCTTCTACCGGGCAGCAGTGCTGAGCTCCTTGGCCCTAGTTAAGAAGTAGTCACATTTACAGTCCTAAAGTTGCCTTTGGCCCCTTGAAGGCAACCATGAGGCTGATGTGGCCCCTGGTGAAAGTGAGTTCGACACCCCTGCCTTATATATTTAAAAGTTTTCTTTCCATATGCATGCACCCTTTTAGTAAAGTACATTTAAAAACTGTTGTATATAATGTGCTGTTATCCATCTATGTATATAAGGGTGGTCCTTAAACACACTTATTTTATCTGGTCTATTCTAAATCTAAGACTAGTCTGTTAGATTGATGATAAAAGACTGCAACTGGCCCTGGCTGGTGTAGCTCAGTGGATTGAGCTCGGGCCTGCGAACCAGAGGATCGTGGTTCGATTCCCAGTCAGGGTACATGCCTGGGTTGCAGGCGGGTTCCCTGCAGGCCAACTCCCAGCAGGGGCCGCACAAAAGGCAACCATACATTGATGTTTCTCTCCCTCTCTCCTTCCCCTCTAAAGATAAATAAATAAATTAAATCTTTTAAAAAAAAGTTAATAAAAAAAAAAGCCTGCAACTGGCTCTGAGGTTCAAATAACCCCACGATGAAGGCTGACATTTATTAAGCGCCGAATCGTGCTAGGCATTATGAAGCATTCAGCGCATATTGTCTCCGCCAGCCTTCACCACAACATGTGTACGTGGTCTATAAATTTACATCGCTTATAAAGAGGAAATGGTGACACAGGACGAGCAGGTGCCCCACGATCACACAGCTAGTAAGTGGAGTTGGAATTTGAACTCAAGCTTATGCTTTCAACTACAACACTGCACTGCCTCTCAAAACTTTGGAACGAATGTATTAGCCAGGTTTCTGCCATCCGCTTCATTTCTGCAAGATACATTTGGAATTGTCTGTTCCTTTGAGAAGAAGGAAGCTGTGGAACCTCTTTCTAGAAAATGAAGATACTCAATTTGCTTATAAGTCCAAGGGGTTCATAGAGGCCCCTTCTCCCCTCACTCTCTAGGTGGATCGTTAGCCCAAGCACGGAAGCCAGGATAAATAAGAACCCTAGTCTGATTACTTCTAAGCACCATTGACTATAGCTGTAAATTTATTACAGTTTCTAGTCTTCATTAGGTAAAATTCATTTGACTTAGAGCAGCAGTGGTTTTGAATTCTGTATCTGCAAGCTAAGATATGAATAGTAGTATTCATATGGAATTTAAAATGCCTTGCAAGCCCTGGCTGGCATAGCTCAGTGGATTGAGCATGGGCCTGAGAACCAAAGAATCACGGTTCGATTCCCAGTCAGGGCACATGCCTGGGTTGCAGGCCAGTTCCCGGTTCCCGGCAGGGGACACATGAGAGGCAACCATACATTGATACTTCTCTCCCTCTCTCCTTCCCTTCCGCTCTAAAGATAAATAAATAAAAATCTTTAAAAAATAAATAAGTAAACAAATAAATAAAATGCCTTGCAGATATGGAATTTAAAATAACCTCGGAGTATGTATCAAATACAAACTGCTTTGTTATCATAATTCTGCTGTAATTTTAAATGTTGCCCTTTTTTTGTTTTCAGATTCTGTGTCATAAATACCTTATTGGAGTGTTGGCATATTTGACAGAACTGGCCATTTTTCAAATCGAGTGAGGCCTTGTGAGGATGAGATGTTATGGATTATATACTTTCTTCTCCTTGATCGTTTGCCTGACTGCTGTGCTGAGAGGGACCGTGGGGAGAGACGGGCCCGCCTGCGTCTGTGTCCTCATAGCGCCTTTGCAGGTGCCCAGAAGGGAGCCAAGCAGGATCCCGAAGAACAGGAGGTGACGGGGGTGAACCCCAGCCAGCTCCTGGGACGGCCTCGGTGCTTGGGGTGCCGGTCTGTGCAAAAGGCTGAGTGTGATTTGTTGGCTATCTTCCTAAGAAATCGGGAATGTTTATTATATCAGCTTTTAGAATTCAAATGAGATACTGCTAATATTCAATATTTCTGAGTTGCATCTGTAAAACTTTTAACCCCTCGTAAGCATTTTAGACTTGTGTCCAGAGAGAATTTCTGTCTTGCAAAGACATTCTCCTAGCACCATTTTGCTGTGGAGAACTCGCAATCAAAAAGTCATCTGCAAAGGAAACTAAAGATGAGTGTAGGTTTTTAAAGCCACTAATATGCCTTTCCTTTTAATATTCTGTCCTTATTGCAATGTTGCATTAAATAGTCACTTTTAAACGGAAGCAGTGTGTTTATCAGTGTCTTGGTGGCAGATCATTAATGGACATCTCAGGAACGGGGAGTCACGGCTTTTTCTCTAGCACAGAGGTTACAAACCACGAGTTACGCAGAGTCACACAGTTGTGCAGTTGGAAGGCTCTGGTGAACCTCTTTTGAGGGCAGAGACTTTCCTAACTTTCACGTCCATAATTTTGCTCTAAGCACAGTGCTTAGTAAATAACTGTAGATAAAATGAATGAATTTAAACCAACTCTTTCATTTTATAGATGGAAACTACAAAATCTACCAATTTTAGAGACTTGCCCAAGAGGTTATATCTAAATCTCTTCTTTTTATCAATCGTAACTGAGCATAGGAAGGTTTTATTTTATTTTAGAAACCAGGTTTTTAAAAATCTTGTTTGGAGGAAAGTAACTTTAATAGGTTATCACTGTAAAACAAACCCTAGCTCTGGAGTGCGGTATTATTTCACAAATATTGGGATCAGCAGAGGCAGGAGAAGAAGCGGGGGTTTGGAGTCAGACATTCATTCACTGAACTGACATTAAGCTTCTGCTCTGCACTTACAGTTGTGTTGGGTGACAGGGCTGTAGCTGGGAAAGCCAAAGAGATCCCCGTCCTGTGGGAATGACACTCGGATGGAGGGAGGCAGAGGAGAATGGATTTCCTGTGGAGACGAGTGCTGTGAAGAAAATAAGGCGGTTTACTAGGAGGTAGGGTGACGGTGGGCCTGCTTTAGGGACAGGTGTCCAAGAAGGGCCTCTGAGGGAGTGACAGGTGAGCTGAGTCCTGGGTGATGAGCGGGAACCAGCCACGGGAAGATCTGAGGACGGCTGTGCCCGGCTGGTGACGTTGCCGGAGCGAAGGCCCTGGGACAGGTGAGGGCTCAGCCTGTTGGAGGAGTAGAGGGAATATGTGTGGCTAGAACGCAGTGAGTGAGAACGGGCGGTGTGGGACGGAGCCGCGGGGCTGGTGCGACAGGACTTCTTCCCAGTGTGATGTCTCCCAGCAGTTGGCTGGGCGCCTGGCTGCCCAGAAGAGTTCTCCAGCCTCTCCCATTGGTCTCTGGGTTCTGACCCAGGGCATGTCAGTGTTGTGCAGAGCTTCCAGGATTCTTCCTTAAAACACGGTGGGCTTGTGGATGCCTTGTCCTTGTCTTCCAGCTTTGCTGCTTGGAACACATATGACTACAACTCCAGCTGTTCTTTTTGGTCGCAGGGCTGAGGGTCAGGTCCTGGGGATCGGGGGACAGGGCCTGGAAGGGGTTTGTGCCCAGAGGGCTTCTGGAAGCTGAACCCCAGTACCAGCCTTGGGTGATCTTCCTCCAGACTTATGTGTCAGAGAAGTGAACTTCCCCCGTGTTTCAGCCACTGATGTTCTGGATCTCTCGCCCCTAATAACCAGACCGAATCCTGATACAGAGAAGCAAGAGTCACATCACCTAAGTTTTTGTAGGTACTGTGAAGAGACGGGGTTTTATACTAAGTACAATGGGAAGCCATTGGAGTTTTAAGCAGGAGAGGAGTATGACCCACTTTGTATTTTATAAGGTATAGAATGAAACATAGGTGAGCAAGAGTGGGAGAGGGAAAATAGTGACAAGGTTGTTAGAAATGCTACAACATCTATTAACAGCTTAGCAATTGTCAAAATTATGTGTGGTTTACCCTTTGACCCCCTACCCCACTTCTGGGATTCTGTCCCCAAAACTTACTGGCAAAAATACAAAATGGAGCCTGCGCAAAACTATTTATTACAACAATAAAGCTAAAAACAATCCAAATGCCCATCAGAGGGGGATTTGTTGAGTAAATTATGGTGTAGTTCCCAATAAATTACTACTTTGCAACTATAAAAAGGTTGGAGGAGAGAATCGAGTACTGCATTAGAATCCATTATGTGAAAGCAAAATGTGGGCACAGTGTACAGGATGGAGGGAATGGAGGAATACATTGTGTATTTCCTTACATTTTTTAAAAAAGGAAAGACAAATTAAAAACTAGCAAAAGTGGTTATTACTAGGGGAAAGGAAGGAACTGGGTAGGGGAACAGGAGGGAACATTTCTGAATGTTCCCTATTTATAGTTTAGAACTGTATAAGTGGTTTATATAATTATGAAACTAGGTCCAAAAGGAAAAAAAACCAAACAGTCCTTAAAAGCTGAAAATGAACTAAACATACTAAGTTCATGCCATTATCACACAAAGTATTATTTTTAGTATCTGTAAATACTTCTGTTTTGACTCTACACCATCAGTGGCCCATATCCTAGGAAAAGAAGAAGAGCAAAGGAACCCTAAATTGCATTCAGTTATATTTTTATTAATAGTGGTATTATTTCACCACTGATTATGATGAGATGAAACACATAATTATAACAAAGTTTGGAACCAGATTTACAGTGTAAGAGAAAAGATACACAAATTGTAGAGTCAGGCAGGCCACGTGGAAACTGTAATATTAAACTTGAATTGGAAGTATCAGAATGAACTCACTTATTTTTAAAATGTACAAGTTCTAAGTTTGGATGAAGTCCAGTTTATCAGTTTTTTCTGTTGGTCTTTTGGGGTTATATCTAAAAAATCATTGCTTAACCTTAAGTCTTGAAGATTTACTGTTATGTCTTCTTCTAAGGACTTTGTAACTTTAGCCCTCAAATTTAGGGCTGTAACCCACTTTGGGTCACTCTTTATGTGTGGTGTGAGGCGAGCATCCAGACTCATCACTGGGCGTGTGGATAGTCACTTGTTCCATCACCATTTCCTGAAAAGATAATTTTCCCAATGAATTGTGTTGCCTTTCTTAAAGGCCAGTTGGCTACGGATATTTACTTCTGGACTCTCCATTCCATTTAATTGGTCTATACTATATCAGTCTGTATGCCGCTATCACACTGTCTGATTACTGTAGATTTGTGGTGTTTCAAAGTCAGAAAGTATGCTTTTCTAGCTTTATTGGTTTTTTAAGAATGTTTTGGCCATTCTGGGTCTTTCTCATTTTTATAAAAATTTTAGCATTTGTTGGTCAGTTTCTATAAGTCAGTTAACTGGGATATTGATAGTGATTGTTTTGAATCTGTAAATACACTTGGGGAATATCATCATAGTTTTATTGAATTTTCCAATCTATGAACGTGGGATATCTTTCCATTTATTTAAATCTTTCAAAATTTCCTTCAACTGTTTTATAGTTTTCAGCATACAAAGATTGCATTTTATTAAATTTATTCCTAAATATTACTTTTTTATGCTACTTAGAATTGTTTTCTTATTTTGGACTGTTTGTTACTGATGAGCAGAAATGCAATTGATTTTGTATATTGCTTTTGTGTCCTGTGACCTTGCTGAACCTCTTCAGGCTAGTGTTTTCAGTGAATTCCATATATTTTCTATATACAAAATTGGTGTCATTTGTGAATAAAGAGTTTTACCTCTTAATTTCAATCTGAATGCATATTTCTTTTTTCATGCTAAATTGCTTTGCCTAGAATCTTCAGTATAAGAAGAAATGGAAGTGATGAGAATCTGCATCTTGTTCCTGATCTTAACGAGAAAGCATTTAAATGGGAAGTAGGCGTCTCATAAGTGCCTTTATCAGCTTAAAGTGGCACTCTGCCATTCTTAATTTGATGAGGGATGTTGAATGTTGTCAAATTTCTTTTTCTGCATCTGTTGAGATGATTCATAATTTTTTTTAACTCAAAACTACACTCCACTTCCGGTTTCCAGTGTCTTATGGAAGGAGTTTGGAAGTTGCCATCCTGCCCTAGCCACGTAAACAGGTGAACAGATGGAAAAATAACTCTTCCTAGATCCCCAGGAGAGACGACCCAGGGCAGACAGCTGGCCCCGAGCCTGGGGAGACGGGCGAGCGCAAGGAGCCACAGCCTCCGGGGCAGAGACTGCACACACGGCAGCGGCGCCGGGTGAGCAGACCAGAGCCCTGCCTGCTGAAGCGCTGCGGGCTCGGCTGCGGGCTCGGCGTGGGCAACTCAGAGAGGGCCGATCCCGGGGGTCCAGGTACAGAGTGGTGGCGGAATCACTGTGCAAATGAGTTAACGAAACATCGTTTCACGGCAGTGTGTTTATTTCACTCGGTAAAATCTGACTCCACCAAATGCTTTGGCCAGTAACCCAGTTCCTGGGTCTGTTCGAGGATCACGGTCACGTGAACCTCCCACTGGGGACGCCCCCGTTTGTGAAGCGTCTCAGCCCTAGAACTTTGCTGTTAGTCTCCTCCTTCTCTCCCAACATAGGTAACACTAGAGCCATGAGAAATATGCGACTTTGCCTTGAAGACTGGCTGTTAATGATGCAGCACTCTAAGGATTCAGTAAAATGTTCGAAAATGTTTAGTTTTTCAGTGTAACTAAGCAGGCTACTTAAGGTGAGTGTACCGGTTTTGGGCGGGCCTGCGGTGGCAGCGGGCAGAGGAAGAGGAATGGGGGGGCCTCTGGGCAACTGGCTGCTACTGGTGGCTGCCTGTTTACTCTGAGGGGGGGCTTCTGGGTTTCCGCCATAGAGCAGAGAAACGAGTGGGTGTGGGCCGGCTGACTGCTGCGTCCTTCCAGCCCGAAACTACGATTCTGAGTCTGGTCCCGGGAGTAAGTTTAGTGCTTAGGAAATGTTACACTAAACATTTATAACCAGTGTATGAAAGAAACATTCATATAAACATTAACATGTTATATATGAAACTTTTTATATAAAATAGAACTCTAGCTGGCAATCCCTTTATTCCTTCAGGTTTGTGAAAGTACTTAGAACTTTACACAAAATATAAGTGATATAGACACAGAAAATCTAAACAGCAAGGATACAAACATTAAAAATGTTTATGGTAAGTACTATCTTTATTTTAAAAAGTTATACATGCTAGAAAAAAGCATAAATGATACACGTAAACAATTGTTTACCAAATACTTATTTTTTTCCATGTAAAGGTGCAAATGATTTTTAAATGTAAACACAAAAGTTGCCAAACATTTTTTAGTGGGGGGGGGGGAAGGTTATTCCTTTTGTTGTGGATAGTCTTGTTTAAAGATTTTCCCGCAGAAGGCCTATGAACACAATGACCGCCATGAAGCTGTCATTTTCTCCCTAGACCTTTCTAACTGCTTCCCAGGTGCCAAGAGAGAGAAGCGGTGACAGCGGCGTCACGGAGCGAGGGCGAGGACACACAGGTGCACAGCAGAACGAAGGCAGCACTGAACCTGCGCCGTCGGTTCTTCGCCGTCCCGCCTGCCGTCACCTGAACGGCTTCGTCCCGTGGAGGCCGTGCCTGCAGGGGGGCCTCCGCCTCAGCAGGAGCCTGTGCAAGGTGCACAGCAGAGCTCACTGCTGGGGAGGGGACGCCCCCGCTGCTCCTCGGGAGCAGCTCGAGAGCGAAGGAGAGTTGCCTCAGTCAGCGGTGTGTTTCGGAGTGAGAACTTGCAGGGCTGCACGGGACAGACTCGGGGGCTCGAGGGGCCTGAGAGTCGTCTGCTGCTTCTGGAGAGGCGCTGAGCAGGGCTCTAGTTCAGTCAGAAACTAAGAGAATACTGTGGGAAAAAAAGACTTTCAATGTAGCAGAAAACAAGCTCATATGGAAAAAAGAAGCAGGTTGCAGAGTTCCACTGATGAAAACTGAGTCCTGGTTTTATTGATCTAATACCGACGTTTCGGACCATAAGACGCACTTAGGTTTTAGAGGAAAATTGGAAGAAAATTTTGAAGCAAAAAATGGTAAAATATTTAATAACATAAATAACATAGGCCACTGCCCCCCAGCGAGCCAGGCAAGCTACATTCCTACTATAAGACGCACCCCTCTTACCTCCCAAATTTGGGGACTGTGTCTTATAGTCTGAAAAATATGGTATTTCTTTTGAGTTGTACTAGTGAAAATGAGATGCTTCATTTTAAAAAAGATTTTCAAGTCTTCTGGTGCTTAGTGCAAGAACGATGGCTGACTTCCACACTTCGCATGTGACCTCAGTCACTGCAGTCCTGGTCAGGAGTGGGTGGAGTCGCGAGGACGGAGTGCCTAGAGGTAACAGCTGGGTCACATGTAGCGCCTCCCCTTACTAGCATTTTCAAACTTAGTATCTTAAAGTAATATTTTAGTGCTTGGATTTTTTTTTTCTTTTTTGGTTAGGAGGAAAACTAAAAAAAAAAGGAAAAAAATCCATGAAAAATTAAAACCAAAAATAAATGTTGTGCACAGGACTGAAAATCACTGTGCAAAAATGGCATCCTACGGGTGAAGTACTCTCACGGTGTTGATATTTGTATTTCCATAGGTTGAGGCACCGGCAAAGAATAAAATTCGTTCTAGTGTTCTCTCGAGCTGTGGAAAGCTCCAAAGTCGAAGTGCTCCGGAACACAGCGAGCACCCACAGCAGGTCTCCTGGGCGTTCACCATATGTGGGACTCACAGTGCGTCATTTTAATCACTCCCACGCCGCCCCCCAGCCGACGGTAGTTCATCCCGCCGTACAGCCTGCAAAGAAAGGGAAGAGACAACTCAGGTTTCTACAGGAAAAGAGCACTTCCACAGGTAAGATGTTACTAAAACATCTTTCTCCCCCCTCGCCCCCCCCCCCCAATAGGCCTTTTTATTTGCCACCATTAAATGCCTGAATTTAAACAGATTCTCGGACTGGGGACTCATATCCATCAGCTCGAAAACTACGAACGCTTCACCAGCTTGCGTGCCGTCCCGTGCCGGGCCCTGCTGTCCTCTCTGTATCGGTCCAGTTTTAGTACGTGTGCCGCCGAAGCGAGCACTAAAACATTTTTCTATGGTTTTATCACTACTACCATCTTTAGCTCTCAATGTCTGTTCCAAAGATTAGAGCCGGAATCGAGCACTGGCAAGTGGCAGAATTATTCCAGACACTGAATGAAATGCTCTCACTTATGGGGGCTGTTTCAATAAGAGTAGACATGACTTTTACAACTATTACTTTTCACATTATAACTGTACGACTTTACACTTAGACTGCTAACAATTATACACAATCACAGATTCTACGTTTTTGTGTCTAATTTTGACCGTGGCTATATTATTTTCACACTCACATTTTAATTTACATGTACATTTAGTGAGTACAAAGTAATTTATACTTTTATATGTAATGTTTAACATGTAGCATTAAACATATAATGTTTAATGTTCTCAATAGGCTGAATGCTAGCAAGGGAGCAGAAAGAAAACTTGGTGGGAGAACGTTTGTGGTCATGTCCTCGGCACATGAGAAACTGCAACCTGAAAGCCTGGCAATGAACTTAATGAACAGGCTGTGAAAATGTAATGTAGAAGAAAAAGTGCTACAGTGTCATTAGTCTGTTATTACTGTGACCGCTGAGCCACACGCAGCCGTGAGAGAGACGCAGAACCAAAGAACATTACTTAAAGACATGTAAGAGTTGTGACTCTCCCGGAGATGAAGACGATGAAAGGAACACGGAGAATCCACTCATTGAATCTCAACCTGATAAAGAATCCGAGTGGGGGGCCGTGGGCTCCGTGTCAGGAAACGGACACTGAGGGACTGTGAAACAGACCCCATCGGACCCGTCACGGTCACGAGAAGTCTTCCGGAAGGTTGCCTCGGGGCTCACGTCCAGGCTGTGGCTGCGGGTGACGTGGCTGCGGGGACAGCCACCCTGGATCTGATTAGGCAAATAAGCCCAGTTTACTGAGAAAGGCCCCGGGTTGTGTGGAAGGTGAAACTCCTCAGAAGGCCAGCATTTAGAGCCGAGTACAGATACAAAGTGCATCAAACTCATAGTATTGATATTTCATGTTAAGTGTGAGAATGTTTGACATTTTAAGTCTTTACAATGTTTAAGAAACATTGGCATATGAAAGCATCTATAAGATTAGTTTGTGAGTTAAGTATAAAACATGTGATTGAGTAAAGATTTAGACCTAAGATTTTAAGTTTAGAGGCCTAAGAGAGTTTTGCTAAGTCTGTCAAAGTTAATGAATATTTAAAATAAGTGCACGAGTCACCTGATTTATGTGAATTTATAAGGACCACTTAGGTACTTAGCAAGGATTTGTTAGACAAAGATTTATTTATTTTTTATTTATTTATTTTTTAATTTTAAGATTTTATTTTATTTATTTATCTTTAGAGAGGAAGGGAAGGAGAGAAGGAGAGAAAGAGAAGGAGAGAAATATCAATGTATGGTTGCCTCTCGTGAGTCCCCTGCTGGGAACTGGCCTGCAACCCAGGAATGTGCCCTGACTGGGAATCGAACCGAGATTGTGTGGTTCGCAGGCCCACGCTCAATCCACTGAGCTATATCAGCCAGGGCCCTGTTAGACAAAGATTTAAAAGCCAACTAAAATTAAACCGATATAGTGTAACACAACACTCTTAAGTAACATGCAGCCTCCACCTAAAAGTGATTTTAAATTTACTTTAAAATAGGATAGTCTGAGTAGATTTTAAAACCTCAAGGAAAAATACTGGTTTTTAAGATGAAGCAAAATATTTTTTTTAAGTATCTGAAATGTGTTTTCCGGGGCCCAAAGCCACCCACAGGAGCAGTGCAAACCGCACGGACAGACCGAGAGCCGCAGAGCTGGGCTCCGCCTGGAGCTCGGTCGCCAGCTTGGCGGGGCAAGCCATCGGCGCCTTAGTTTCTCCAGCGAAACATGCTGGGCCCAGAGAGGAGATTTCCCTCCTGCTTCTGCCCTTTCTAATTCTACAACTGAACAATTACCAAAGAGAAGAATTTTGTAACATGCCAGCCACTTTCAAGCCTAATTAAGCCCAAGCAAGCCTTCCAGTCTGGGGAACTTCAGCCCCTGCAGAGAACTTGCAAGAGGCAGTTCCGTGTGCGGACTGAGCTGACTCGGACGGTCAGGGGCCGTCTCCAGGTGCTTTTGGAGGCAGCGGTGAGGGGATCCACAGCAAAGCCGAAAGCTTACCTCCACGTATTGGCGTCAGGGTCGAACACTTCAATGGTCTTTAGGTACGTGGTGCCATCAAAACCTCCTACCGCCATGAGCTGTCCGTTCACCACGGCCAGGCCGACCTACAGGACCAAACACAGTGGCTGCTGAAGGAACGGGCCCTGGGGGGGGGCATGGCTTCTAGACAGCTCTCTCTAGCTCTCCCTAATGGGGGACAATTCTTCATGGCCTTACCTCTGGTTTACTTGATTTGTTTGTTTGGTTTACTTGATTATGTAATAGATTTTTGTCTGTGTTACAGAGGGAAAGGCAGAAATCTATTAAATTACGGGAACTATCAAATTATATATTCTTAGACTACTGACAAAGCTGACAACATGTCTTTATTGAATTTTAGGAAAAGCATTCACTGGGAGTAATCAAGAACCTCCAACCCTTTTCACTTCTTTCGGTGTTTGCCTGCTCTAATCCACCATCTAAAGTGCTATGACAAGCCATTGCAAAACAGATCTAACCGCACAGTCACTCTCTAGAAGCTTCCTCACGTCCCCAGGCCCTCCAGAAACCCACAGGAGCTGCAGGTGGTGACACCAGGTGCACCCCAGGCTGCAGCAGCGACACAGGGTGGACCCCAGGCCGCACATTCTCCTCATCTCCCCACGTTTGCACATGTCGTGGCCTGGCTGCGGGCTTTGTTCCCTCTTCTAGAAGACCTTGCTCTCCCTCCACAACCAAGCTTGGGCGCGACTTTCTCTGATGAGTCTCCTCACTGCCCCGCAAGTGTTAAGCGTATTCTCCCACGTTTTCCTTTAATTAATGCACAAGCCGCTACTCCAGAATTTTTTTTATCGTTAGCCGTGAACATTTTCTTTCACTAAGACAGAAGCTCCTCAAGGACAGTATCGTATCATCCTCAGTTTTGCTTGCCCAGCACACAGAAAGCACCCAGCAAATATCCGCTAAGTGAAGTATAATCAACAGACCGTGGCAGTGCCAACAGCAGGGACGCGGCTAAGAGCCTGTACTGCAGGGCCCAGCTATGGGGATGCCGTGACCGGCTGATGCCAGGCACCGGTGCCCCGTCGTGTGCCAGCCACACTGACTCCCTTTATCCGCAGGGTCTGGAGCCTTCAGCCACTGCTGGCTTTGCCTTCGTGGTCCTCAATGGATGGACTCTGCCAGGGTCTGCTCTGTGGGTTGCAGCTCCCTCGCAGCCAACATCTTGGGGCAGGGGGTGAAGCCTACCCCGGCTGAAAGTCTAGAACGTGACACAGGCCCACCCCTTTGGGCCTGTGCTGTAAATGGGATGGCCTCCAGCTGGCTTGTGGGGACTGGTGGCAGGGCCAGGCGTGTTTCTGCCTGCACATTCATGTTGTTCGGGTGTGCCAGTGCCTTGGAATATCACCTAGAAACGTTAGGTAGGAACACTCAGCTCTAATAGACACAGATGAATGTGGCTGAGGATAGTCGGTGGTAGGTAAGACAGGGAGATGCCTTTCAGGGGACTCGCTAATTACAGGCATGACTGAATGTAAGGTGTAACTCCGTGACAACAGCAACCGAAATTTTCCCAGTACGAAAGGAACAGACTGTTTTGCCTAAGCAGTGCGCCCCTCACGGCCCCAACGCACTCTCCTGTGCAGACCGCACGCAACCCTCTCGTGGCGCCGGGTTTTCAGATTCCCGTAGCCGGGCACTTACTCCGCTGCGGCGGGATGTCATGGCCACCACCGGGGACCACTGGTTCGTCCTGGGGTTGTACCTCTCGGCACTGCTAAGCTCCGTAGTGTCGTCTCTGCCCCCTACGGCATAGATCATGTCCTGATACACCGCACAGCCTAGGTGCTTCCTCCGGGTCCCCATGGGCGCGATGGTGTGCCACCTGTTCTCCTGGGGGTTGTAGCGCTCCACTGCAGGGGGAGAAAGCCAGGGAGTGGCCATCAGCCACACCCTCTCACCTCTCGTTTTCTCCACAGCCACTGGGACGTCGCAGGAAGACGTGCTCTGACTTTTGCTTCCGAGAAGGACTCGTGTACCTCTGGCCGGCACCGCCATGCTCTCACCAGGGCGTGGTTTCTTCCAGTGTGGTGTGGAGAAAGGGCTGAGCTGGAGTCGGGGCTCCTAGTTGCAGTTCTGACTGGGATGCGATAGCTGGGGGGCTTGTGGCCTCACTCTCTTATCTTTAAATGGGGTTAGAGTGGATGACCTGTGAGCACCATTCTGTTCTAGTAACTCATCGTCAGAATCAGACTACTCTGTACTCCCGGTCTATATTCCCACTGCATTCTGAGCCACCGACGAGAAGAGTCGGCAGTGAGTCTGATCTGAGTGCCACACGGACAACTCTCAGGTGGCAATAGCCATTACCTCTAAATAGAAAGGACTAATACATAAACCTGCTTGTAGCTGTAAGTTTTTATTTATCCCAGATTATAATACAAAAGGTTTTGGTTTTGTTTTTTGTTTTCTGAGGTGAGAAGGTTGAGGGGAGGGAAACAGTATTGAGAAAATATTTATTTTGTTCATTAAAGATTCCCAGCAGCTTGTAGAGCAGAGGGAGAAAGCAAGATTTTGTGGGTGCACTAGGAGGCTGCCCGCCTGCAGCCGCCGGAGGGGAAACAACGCCCCAGCGCGTGACGGGGTAGGCTGGACTTCACTGCACTTCTCGTGGCAGGGACGCTCCTACGGAAAATGCGCTGCTTTGGGGGAACCATGGGGACTCTGGGAGGGACTAACCTGTGTTGAGTGGAGATGTCCCATCAGAGCCCCCCACGGCATATAAAAAGCCTCCTAACACGGCCACGGCCACGCCCAGTCTTCGTGTGCTCATAGAGGCCACTCGGGTCCACTTGTTCTCCTTTGGGTCGTACCTGCAGTGAGAGAAACCACAGACTGCACACGTGTTTGCAGCAAGTGAAGCCTCTGTCACGAGTGCGAAGTCGCGCTGAAGATGCTAAGGCCATGGGCGTGCTGTGGTCAAGGGCACCGAGAGCAGCGAACACGTGGGACGTAATCGGGAATGAACCTCGTGGAGCCTGTGCCCAGTCGGCTGCGAGTGCCCTGCGCGCGGCCTCTGCTGCTGTGCACCACACGGGCCCCACCGTTTGTTTTCCGATGGACGCCTGGGCAGCTTCCATGCCTTGGCTACTGTGAATGCTGCCACCATGAACATAAGGCGCATGTACCTTTCCTAATCAGTGTTTTTGCATTCTGTGGGTAAATACCCAGAAGAGGAATTGCTGGGTCGTATGGTAGTTCTATTCTTCCTTTTGAGGAAACTCCACGCTGTCTTCCACAGGGGCCGCACCGGTTCTCGCCCACAGTGCCGGAGGGCTCCCTTTCCTCCACACCCTCACCTGCCCTTCTTGTTGATGGCTGGCGGTGGCCATTCTGACAGGTGTGAGGTGGGACCTCACTGAGCTTTTAATTTTCATCTCTCTGATGACCAGTGATGCTGACCACCTTTTCACGTGTCTGTTGGCCATGTGTCTGTACATCTTCTTGGATAAATCCCTATTCAGACCCTCCACCCACTTTTAAATCATTTCTTTTTGTTGTTGAGTTGTAGGAGTTCTTAGGGTGGGGCAAAAGCAGGTTGACAGTTGTGTGCATACAACACAGAGCTTGTCTTGTATTTCTGTTCATAAATTACTGCATTATTTCTCATACGAACAACTGTAAACCTACTTTTGCCCCATCCTGTATTTTGGAAACTAACTCCTTGTTGAATATATGATTTGCAAACATCTTCTGCCAGTTAGTAGGTTGCCTTTTCGTTTTGGCAGTGGTTTCTTTTGCTGGGCAAAACCTTTTTAGTTTGATGTAGTTCTACTTGTTCATTTTTGCTTGCTTCCTTTGTCTTTGGAGTCAGATCCACAAAAATATATTTCTAATTCTGGCTCATGTAGTATTTTCATATCTTGCGTCATTTCCCCAACATCTTTTTGGCACTTTTGAAACAGCTGATTACATTCTGATCTGTCCTCTAGGCGTGTCTTCCTGGTGTCTCACTGTCTACAGAGATGTTCCTCTGCTGCTGCTGCTTACTTTTCTTTGTTTTTAGATTTTATGTTTAGACAGGGGGGAAGGGAGGGAAAAAGGGGGAGAGACATCCGTGTGCGGTTGCCTCTCACACGCCCCCACTGGGAACCTGGCCAGTAACCCAGGCACGTGCCCTGACCGGGAATCGAACCGTCGACCCTTTGGTTCACAGGCCGGCACTCAATCCACTAAGCGACACTGGCCTGGGCACTTCTTACTTTAACTTTGTATTGGATCTAACCTCAATACTTTGCTGTTGCCGATTTTTATACAGAACGAGTTTTCCTGAATTTTTGGAAGGGGAGTGAGTGGTTTGTGATAATTTCTCTAACTTCGCGAAGCTCCGCCTGTTTTTCACACAGCACTAGAAAGTGCCCTGGGTGCCCCTCGAGATGGACTGGCCTTGTGCACTGCCCCCCTTTTCATCTTGGCCTTCTCTTTTCATTTTGTCTGTCGGCCTTATCCTGCTCGATTTTGATTCTGCACCCAGAGGTGTGCACTCGGTCCTGGAAGGTCATTCTGGTTGGGTCTCAGCTGGGCCATTCTGCCCTGGCCCCACCCCCAGACATTTGGCAGACTCTGGGGATGGCTGGGTTGTCACAAGCAGCACATGCTACAGGCACTTCGTAGGTAGAGGCCAAGGGTTCTGTTAAACATCCTGCAACGCGCAGGACAGCAAGAGTTATCTGCCCCAAAATGTCAGTAGTGCTGAAGCTGAGAAACCCTCTTCTAAGTCCTTGTCCTTCAGATCTTATTGTGGGTCCCTTGCCTTGGTCTGTATTGGGAATGAGCAACGTCCTTCTTCGTTCCAGCTGTTCATAAATTCTCCTCTTACGCTACATGGTAAATACGTGTCAGCTATCTGGGGGGTTTCTACGGGAGAGACTAAAAAATTATGCAGTTGCTTTTGTATCTTTGCAGAATCTTCCTGCATAGTTTTGAAAGTGGAGAAGTAAGTTTCTTGACAGACAGGTACAAGGGAACTAGAATAGGTTTAAGAGTTACCAGCAACTTTATCTCCATTTAAGACAGAGTTAACTCTTTACCTCACACATGGTAACCCAACTAGTGAATGCAATTCCAGGAATTCTGGAGGCCTGAGCATCTCTTTTTTAAGGAGTGAGGAGGAAAGATGGTGCGCTCTTGCCAGTAATCACAGCACATGAGACTCCAAAATCTCATTTCTAGGCTGGAGTGACAAAAACTGATGGGGCACGGAGAACAGAATTATTTCCCCACAATTAACTGATTTGTAAAAGTACAGAGGAAACCTCGGCAGCTCGCCCAGACTTCCCTAGGCCTTTACAGAGACACCGGGAGTCTGTGCTGGACAAGGACCATCACTGCAGTCCTCTCCGCCCTGGGGCAGGTCTGGGCAGGCTTCCATGGCGTGCACTCCGAGGGCCAGGAGGAAGTCGGAGCGGATCCCGGAAGTGGGGGCTTGATACTACACATGGAGTGCACCTGAAATACGATTCCGGCACTTTACCGTCAGCCCCAATCAGTGTATCACAGAGTTTAAAAATCGGGTTATATCTTTCCTCATCCTAGACTTCAAGATCAACTGGAAACATTTCCCTTAAAGCCCCTGGGAAATCTACTAAATGATGGATCCCCTGTGTCCTAACTGGTTTCTTTTAAAGAGCCTTCTACATGCTTCTAAAAAATGGAGACGACATGAAAAAACTCACCTCTCAACAATGTTGAGGCAAGACACGCCGTCCTGGCCCCCGACGGCGTAGAGGAAGCCCCCGAGCACCGCCACGCCCACGCTCGTCCTGCAGGTGCTCGTAGGGGCCACGTCGCTGCTCCACTGGTTGGTTTTGGGGTCATACCTGCCGAGAACACCGAGACCAGAGTCTGCATGGCACACAGAAAGCACGCCTGTGTTCACGTATTCACTGACATATGGCATATATATGTTCTTCCCCTAAATGTGACTGATTAATAACTGAAGCATATGAAAGTCTAATTTATGTTTTTATTTTTATATTCATTTTTACTTAAGTTACATGTAAATATTTTTTTAAAGATCTGACTTATTTTTAGAGAGAGGGTGAGAGAGAGGGAGAGGGAGAGAAACATCACTGTGTGGTTGCCTCTTTCACACCCACAACTGGGGACCTGGCCTGCAACCAAGGCATGTGCCCCCACTGGGAATCGAACTGGTGACCTTTAGGTTTGTAGGACGATGCCTAACCCACTGAGCTACAACTGAGCTACACCAGCCAAAAAAAAATTTTTTTGAAAAAATTTTCAGAATGCTATGTATAAAGTTCCCTTGGAGTTACACTTGATTTCTGCTCTGTTCCCATTTTCGTGTATATCCTACAAGACTTGTCAGTAAAATACTTTTAAATGCTATGTACCTATCCACACACACACATATATATAGATATAGATATATCTATATCTATATATATATATATATGCAAGCATGTTTTCTTTACATAAATGACACCACTCGGCAGGCACAAAAGAGGAGAGCACGTCCAAGGACCAGCAAGCCACTCAGTGGGTCTGCAGTGGCGTGTCTGTGTTCGGGGTGCAGTGGTGCCCCGGCAAGGCAGACGGGAGACGCAGGGGGAGGTCAGCTCACAAAGGACTCGTGTGTGACGCTAAGCGGTCTTGGCCGCCAACTCGTGCCGCAGAGGCAGCAGGAAAGCAGCAAGTCCTCTCCGTTCCCTAATTAACACCCCAAATGGAACTCTGAAGAGCAGAGGAGAAAGCTGAAACCCCACCTACTTACCTTTCGACACTATTGAGATAGGAGGACCCGTCGTGGCCGCCGACTGCGTACAGCAGGTCGTCGAGAACACTGACCCCGACCCCGCACCGCCGTTTGCTCATGGAAGCCACCATTCGCCATTCGTTGGTCTGCGGGTCATAGCGTTCTACGCTGGAAATGGCGTCTCCACTACACCAACCACCGACTGGGGCAATAACAGAAACGGTCAGGAGAATGCCCATGCTAAAGCAGCAAGTATGTATTCACGGCTGACCTTGACATTGTGACCCAATGCTAGGACTTACCAACTGTCTCTAGAAGGCGAGCAAAACATGTTGACTTTTACTTACTCCCCTGGGACAGTATAATATATTTTAATAGTCTAAATAAGTTAGTATTAGGTCCAGTACAGAGAAGGGCAAGGATACCAACCCAAATCAGACTGGGAGTTACTGTGACATTTAGGGACGAGAACCATGAATTTAGCTCGGAAACGGGGGCTTGACCGCTGCCTCTGCTAACCCATGGGATCCTGACAAAATGCGCTCACTACCAATTTGTAGTGAGGAATGACAATCCTCAAGTGAAATAACATACACGAAACTGCTTTCCAAAGCATAAAACCCTACATAAGTGTCACGTATCATTAAGAACCAAGAGAAGCACCCCAATTCATAAATCTGTTCTTTCTGTGTTTACTCTGGTAGGGGAGAATGATTTTGACTCTTATGACTCTTTTGTTTCATGAAAATAATACAGAAGTTCTTACGATTTATATTACAAAGCATTTTGCTTTCTGTTTAAACCATAGCCTGAACTCAATTCTGTAATATCCAACATAACACAAGATCAAAAAAGGTTCTGAGGAAGTCACATTTTTTCACCGGCGTACTCGGGGTAACAAGCTCAAAGTGAGTGCCATAAAGCCTCTCTGAGTGTGCCCTGGAAAAGCCTGAGGCTACAGCAGACACAGAGCTGTTCTTCGGACCGGGAAGATAAGTGCTGGATTCTAGAGCTTAAAAAGTGAGGCCTAAGGATCCTGTAACCTCGAAAT
This sequence comes from Sturnira hondurensis, assembly GCF_014824575.4. Classification (NCBI taxonomy): domain Eukaryota; kingdom Metazoa; phylum Chordata; class Mammalia; order Chiroptera; family Phyllostomidae; genus Sturnira; species Sturnira hondurensis. The sequence continues at coordinate 5,675,204 of NW_028094846.1, read as the reverse complement.
ACTGGAAAACTGCTGTTTTCCAGGGGATCTCAGTAACTTTCTGAGCCAGATTAAAACAGGAATGGGTCTAACCTTCTAGATGGATTGAAAATTCATTTATTTATTTCAAACTTCAATGTACCGTATACATTTTATTATGGTACATTTAAACCAGGATATTCAACTAATACTCTATGTTCCTTTTCAGTAATATTTTTCCTTAAGTACACTGGTTTCTTAAAGACCTATATATTTTTCTCTGATAGCAAAAAATACAGTTTATGATATTAATTTGATTTGGAACCATGTAATCCAGTAACGAGCTGGTTTAATGGCTTCCACTATTAAATTGTGCCTGAGTTTAATGATTAGGCTACTTGACTTGTCGCAAATGCTCGTAACTTTCACGTTTGCAGCCAGGTTACATTTTGGGATTTACGGTGTTTTCTCTGACACTGAAACTCCCGGCACACGTCCTAGGACACAATTCAAAGTAACACACACAACTCCCCATCATTTAGTATTAACTGAACATCCTGATTTAAATGAAACCCGATTTTCGTTTCCCCTTAATCATGGTGGGCAGAGGATAATTTCTCGCTGGCTTTCCTCAGGATCCACACATTCGGGGCAGGTAACGGGAGCAAAATGACACAGCGGGTGCCCTGGGCTCAGGCTGGCGCAGTCAAGCTGGGACGGAGTGTAACTGTTCAATGATGACGTTTTTGTTTTTGACAGTTCCGTGCAATGATGAGGTAACCTGCACACTGGACTATAAATGAGTGCATATGGTTTGTTCTACAGAACATCCACTGCAGTGCGTTTCTCACTTAGATCAAACAGCACCGTTTGGGAGAACACTGGTGTTGGGTCATGAGTTAAGAGTCCAGCTACACAATGACTCACATGTTTCTTGTGACAGTGGGCAGACAGCATGGCTGCCCAAAGGACCACTCACATGCCAGCCCCTCGTGTGGGAAGGTGCGGTTTAGTCACAGAACAGGAAGACCCAAACCTGCAAACAGCACCTCTCCGCATCGAATAGGCTTCCGTGGTCGTGTCCTGGGTCCTTGCATCAGCGGTCGTTCTTGGGGCAGCAGGAGATAGTTTTTCGCCTCGTCCACCAGGTCTCTGCGGAGAAAATTCTGCCTTGATTCTGAACATCTCCCTAACACTGCTAGTCAAACCCGGTACGGTTCAGCAATGTGCGCATTGGCAAAGGGGAACAAGCATGGATCAGACCGAACCACGAACACCAGCCCATCTTAAAAGGGCCACAGTGTGACCGCAGGGATGCCGGTCATACTGGGAGTCATGGAGTGACTGGTATGCCTATCGTGGCTTCATATCTTACTGCAGACCTGGTCTAAAACCCAACATGCTTGGGGCCAGTAATGACTTAGGGGAAACTAAAAAAATTACCATTTGATGAGCAGCCTCCAAAGTTTTGCTTTCTCATGTATTTTATTAGATTCTGACAGAGCAGTACATCGGCGATGCACTTGATATTTGCTGGATTAAAGTAATAAAACTAGGTCAAAAATTGGATGGCTAAAAAGAAACACTATTATCACCATTTAATATTGATGTGCTATCTGGTGCTGTCGGAATGGCTTACTCTCAACAAGTCTACTGGGGATGAAGAAAACTTTTTTTCCTGTCTGTTAAGGCATTTTACAAGGAGGTCCTAGTAATTATACCTATTAAATACAATGCAAACTACTTCTGTACGTACTCACAGAAGTCCTTTGCATGAGGCAGTGTCTGACCACTGCATCCACTACTCCGTTCTCTCTCAGCTCTGGAAGTGCTTCCTAAATTACACTATATTTTCTTTCTCTAGTTATTTAATGTTACTGAGGGTAATTTTTTTCTGCTGGACCAGACCCCAGGCATGACTCGATAATGCACTTCCAATACATGGCTTTGCGAGGCCCCTTCTGAGTTTATCTTCAAAATAAAAATAACCCCCCCCAAAAAAAACCCAAAACAAACAAACAAAAGCCCCCAAGCTGATGGCAAAGAGCTTTTTCTAGCTTCCCCAGCCTTAAACACAAAGCCTGTGATCTGCTGATGGCTGGTTTTTAACTACGCTGTCCGGGGTTCCTAGGATGAGGACTACAGAGCTGGTGCTCAGCAAGCCGACCCAGATCAGCAGCAACAACGACACTCAGTGCGTGTGCGGTAAAGAACTAGCTCACTAATCCCCGCTGAAGCCCTACGAGCAGGTTCTGTTACGTCCCAACTGTAAAGTGGAACAGACTATAGCAGAGAGAGGCTAAAGCAACTTGCCTAAGGTCACACAGCCAATAAATGGTGAGGTCAGAATACCAGGAAGGGGCTTCGTTAAGCACCTTTGCTTCCTGCATCAGAATCAGTGCCATCTGATTTCTGCTTCATGCAGGAGGAACACCTCTGTACCATTTCTTCAGGTCTCAGCTCCACGCCTCCTGTGGGTTTCCCTCTGGTACGGTAAACGTCTGGGAGGAAAACTGCCATTGGTCTGTTTCTTAAATCTCAAAGACAGTCATCTAAACGCCCCTCCAACATCTGCTGGACGGACTTCAGATTACAGAAGAAATGCAGATGAACCCACGTGTCCTTCCTCTGGTCCCGGGCTCCTGACTCGAGAACACGCTTGCTCAGTCACTAAGGCAGGTCCAAAGGTCAGTCAGTGTAGTCTGAGGAGCTCTAAGTACTGACTTGCTCTTTCATCTTTATATCTGGCCCAAGCTAGGAAAAATGGTTGAAAAAACCATATGGTTTCAGATTCGAACCCACGGCGGGGATTTAAAGTGTTTAAAGTCCCTCAAGCTGGGGAAAGTGACTGATTAAATGTTATGGAGGGTAGTGTACACCTGCAGAGACGGCCCAATGAACAGGTGCTTTGTTTGCTCTGTACGTTCAGCGTCTGGTGTTTCTTTCAACCAATAAACACTGTGACACTGGTGGGAATCCTCCCGCAGCCGCGACAGGAGTGCAGCACACCCTTAACTTCGTCCGCGGTCTCCGAAAGCAAGGCCCGTCCTGCTCCCTGATGGGGCATGTGACGGGATGACAAGTGCCCTGGACACTTTTTGACAGAATCAGCACCATGATGTAATTTCGCTCACAAACAGGGGTACCAGCAGAGAACCGCCTCTTCCACTTCGAGCTTGCACTATAACCTTAGAGACTGCCTCTTCACTGCCACTCTACCCAATGAGCGCCACACTGAAAAACCAATGGGATGGGACAGCGAGGTTCAGTGCTCTCTTCCAGCTCCTCCTGACCCCGGCGCAGAAGAAAAGCCTGCTACCTATGGCCCTGCTTTCAGCATTAAGAAACACAACATTCAGGAAGCAATACAAATACAGAAATTAGGAGAAAACTGGAATGCTAGGCTGTGGACTTCCCCGTACCTGCATTCTTCGTCACTCTTGATGAGGGGGTCCGAGCCCACGGTGCCCACCAGGAACTTGGGACTAAGCAAAGGCAGACGGACGTGCTGCAGCACCTGCAAGATAACCAACACCTTGCTTAAGCTCACATGCTTACCTGCAGGCAGGTGGAGAGCACCTGACCCTCGCTTCCTCAGGGGATTTTCAGTTGCTTTGGGATCTAATGGAATTAATCTATTAATTGATCTAACTTATCTATAATGAAGAGGGAGGGAAGGCATAAATACTAAAACTAAATTTAAATTTATTCTAACCACCAGTTCAGTTAGAATAATCAGAAAAGACAACACACTCATAACACTTTAGATGCTATTTTAAGCTTTCAGCAGTGTTATAAGTACTACTATAATTAGTAGTAATTATGTAACTGGACTCTAATTTACAATCTGGAAGAATAGCCTATTAAATTGCTAAAGACGATAGTCACAATAGCAAGGACATCAAACACTTCATTTTGTGACCACTTATGCCCCAAATCATCCCTTTGTTCTTCAAAGTGTCACAGGGTTTCCAAGCCACAGGGAGGGGAAGCATGAGAGTGGCCACTCTTGCTTCCTTTCGTTCGTTTTGTTCCTTCTGCACCATTTAGGTTCTGACCCGTGTTACAGCTCAAACCTAGAGCTGATGCAAAGTAGAGAGGAAGCAGGGAGCAAAAAGTTCAGTGGTGAGAGCTCATCTCCTTGGTTATTGGGAAACAGATGGTCTGTCCTGCGGTCTCATGCCCGGGACAGTAGTATCTGTTTTTCCTTTCCCCCCTGCAAGTCGAACACATATTGTCTCGTCCAGTACTATGCAGTTTCTGAAAGACCCGTTTCCAACGTACCTGGGGTAGCTGAGGGCGTCTTTCCTGGATGCTGTATTTGACCCAGGCCATCACCGCGTTGAACACCTGCTCTTCACTGCGAACGTTTAGCTCATCGCTGGATATTATGTCAATGAGTTGATTGGCTGGGAGCAACATGAACTCTTCACTTTCCATCACCTGTTCAAAGTGAGGTAAGAATAAAAGAAAAGACCTGTGATCATACTGAATTTATTGTCTCAATATTTCCCTGAAGGACTAGGGGGCAAAGCTCTATTCCACAACATAGCTGAGTTCAAAACAGAGGAAGAAAAAGGTCAAAGAGAACACAAAGATGGGCAGAGCAATTTTTCGAACGACGAAATGATCAGGTACAGGACCACAGTGGTGGATGCACGTCCTTACACCTTTGTCGACACACGTACAGCGCACAACCCGAGAACCCAGATGTCGATCCCAGACTTCAGGCAATAACGCCATGTCAGTGTGCAGTCATCATTTGCGACAAGGGACCCCTCTGGCATGGGATGTTGGCCGTGGGGAGGTTGTGTGTGTACGTGTGGAGACGGCGTGCAAAGGGACTCTGTACTTTCTGCTCAGTTTTGCTGTGAACCTAAAACTGCTCTAAAAAATAATGTTTATTTAAAAAGGAAACGGAGGAGAGTATAGAGGACACAAAATTCAGGGCAAATAATAATTTGTGATTCAAGTAATTTAAGTCAAATGACACCTTTTCCCCCCTAAAATGAAGTATCAAAATAAAAGTTTATATTCAATGTTACTAAACTAACTATACCAAGTTATAACTCCAGGAATATAAAAAGCACATAAATTTTCAAGAGCAGCTCCCAGAGGAAGATTAATACTGACAGGGCAATACCTAGGGCAGAAACACAAAGGGGCCAGTTTAAAAAAAGGATAGAGGTGTCAGCAATTTTACAAGCAAGAATGAATATAGTGAGGAGAGTCCGACCCAGGGAAACCTGAGGACTAAAGCACTCTGGTATTTGTCTATGTATCTGTCTGACTGGTGCGTGTATGTATATATATAAAATACTCATATACTGTAACACACCAATCATTTATCTTCACCCAGGGCCAGGGAGCTGTCGGAACGGAGAGGGACCAGGATGTCACCTGTTGCACATGCCAGCCACAGATCCCGAGAGCTTACGGATCCTGCGTGACTATGTGGCGCAGGGGAGCCAGGGTGCGGTGCAGACCGCTCTCCACGTGGTCGGTCTCTTGTGCAGAACACTGCGCCACAGGGCTGCCCGGGAGTGCAGGAGGGTGTGGTGAGGAGCTCAGATTCCTAGCGCGTGGCCTCTGGTGCAGGTGAGGTTATTTTCATGCTCATCAAAAAGTCAGAATATTTACCAGGATGCGAGATAAGCCATAGCAATTTGAGTATTTGATTAAGAATGTTTCCCCAAGTACATAAGAAAAAAATGTACATCCCCAAATAAAACAGTGTAGGGCCAGAGGTCAGTTCTAGTAGAAAGTACTAATGAACAATTTAATTTTTATGGCAGGTTTCAAATCATCTGAGTGAGAAACCTTCCGGGGTTCAGGCAGTGAAATCGGTGACCTTTGACCTAAGCTGAGTTGCTCAGCCAGGTGGCTGAGAAGCCAGAATGACTGCATTATACGGCTCTCTGTGGCGAGGTTGTCAAATTTAGAAAATAAAAAATAGGACACAGTTACACGGAACATTATTTGTTGTTTATCTGAAATTTAAATTTAACCAGACACCCTGTATTTTATCTGGCAACCCTATGTTGGGGGAGAGAAAGTCCAGAGCCAAATGGGGGGCCTACCTCCAAATTACGGGTGCCGGCCGTCACAGCACGCAGAATTTAAGACATGCTGCATCCTACTTTCCTCTTAACTTCTATTCACTCTGATTTCTTACTTAAGTGCAAGGAAGGTAGTGTATTTCTCCATGGAGGAAGGCTCTGTGGAGCCTCAGTGCTCTTTGTGGATCTTGTCAGCATAATTTTTCCCCGACTCAGTGATTACAGACCACATGCTAAGTCCCAGTGACCGCCAAGTTTAAATTCCTAAGCGAATCAGTCTACTGACAGCGGTGCCACTTCCTGGACCCGTCAGATGGCAAGAGGACAGGAGAGTGTGTGTGAGAAAATATCTGTCTGGCACTAAGGACAAAGAGCAAAAACACGTTTGATGCAGTACGGCTAAAATGTCGCTTCGCCTTCCCACAAACAAGAAAAGGTATCAATGATCTACCAACTGGGCAAATGTGGCACTGGGGTCTACCCTGGAACCAGACGACCAGGTTAAGAAAATGATGACTTAAGTATCTGCTTTCTCAAACAGCAGTAGACAGGAGAGCTGAACTTAAAGCCCCACACTATGGTAATTTCTTTCACCCTAATGTTATCCTGGTTTTGTTTCTTCCTGGGTCAGTTTTTGTAAATATATACATTTCCTTTCTTAAATAACCCCCTCCTCCGCATTTCGTGATGCCTTGGCCGAGCTCTCCTGTTTACTCCCAGCTCCCTCCGCCAGGGGCTCTCTAGCCAACCACCCTCTGATGTCGGGAAGTCTCAGGGCTCTGTTCTTCCTTCTCCCCAGTAGGTGATTTCATGGACATGGATTTTTTATCTTGTTTATGGGGCTTTTGTTATTAAAAAGTTTACAATTTTTATGGAAATTTATCAATCTTTTCTTTCATGGCTTCGGGATTCTATCCTGCCTACAAAGGTTAAGCCATAGTTTAATTCCAGTGACTTAATTACTATGTTGATGACTCCTAAATTTTAGTACCTGCCTAACCTTGTTTCTAAGACACGCAGACTCCAGTGGCTGCTCAACACCTCACCAGGGTCTCGACCTGAACGCACCCAAGCTGAAACCGTGTGTCGCCTCCAGCACATCTGCAGCACGGATTCCCAGAAACGGGACTGCTGAGCCAACTGTGTGCGGGAAGTTTGTCGCTCGGAGAGACACTGCCAAACGTCCTTGCAGAGGGACTGTGTCACTTTACACTCACTCTGGCTACGTAGCTGTTTTCTGCCTGGGCTTGTCAACAGGGTGTGCAACCAAACTTCTGGGTATTTACAATGTGATAGACAGAAAATAGTAGTCTGCGTCGTTTGACTCCATGTTTCAGTTATTATGAACAAGCCTGAGCAGATTTGCATCTATTTAAGGGCAATCTGCACTTCCTGTTTCCTGCTCCTTTTGCTGGTCTAGGTCACTGACCAACAGCAGACCGTGGTGTATTAAAGAGATTATTGCTTGTGATATAAACTGTAAACATTTTGCCCCAGTACGTCTTTATTACTATTTTGTTTTTGCCATGAAGAAAATCTTTTTAGACAGCCAATCCATCACTATTTCTTCCATGCCTTCTGGGTTAGTCGATTAGGCCTTCCTTGCCTCAAGATTAGAAAGGAATTACTCCGTGTTGCGTGGCGTTTTCATGGTTTCATTCTGTATTTTTAAGTCTTGGATCCACCGGAGGTTATCCCGGTGAACAGTAGGTAACACTGAAGTGTAAAATGGGCCATATCTTTTCTTTGCTCAAAACACTTTAATGGTTAAGTTTCAAATTCTTAACATGGTCTGTTAGCTCCAGTGCGGCCTGGCTCCGTTCCTTCTGTGAAATCATTACATGACCCCCCTCCCCCCACTGAGTCTCCCTAGGTTGTTTCTAGTCCTCACACAAGTCCTGCTTCTTCCTGTCTCAGACTTTTGCACGAGCTGCTCAAGAACCAGAGTTAAATCTCTGTAATGCACCGCGGGACCACCCAGGGCCACGTCTCAGGAGTGCCCGTGTCCACGAGGACCGATCTGTGAGATGGCGCGGTCACTGGCTGTCTTCCCTGCTGGATACGAGTGTCACGCAAACAGACACTGGGAGGGGGGGGGGGGTTGTTCCCCACCGCAGCAGCCTTTGTTCCTGAGCAAGTGGCCGAAACATAGTCGCTTTACAAATATTCATTAAGTGAATGAATAAATGAAAACTATTAGGTTTAATGAAAACTTCTTTTGATAATATCTAATTTCATTTTCTCCGATTAGTCACAAATAACCTCTGACTCATAATTTACTCTGCGGAATAATCTCTGTGATCGGTGGACACACTTCATGTAAACGACTGCCAGCCATCCCACCAGACACCCGTCTCCTTGTCAATGAACGAACTGTACTCTGGCTTACAAATGAGCCTTTTGTGAGTATGACTAGGGTCAGCCAACCCCTAAACTCTAACTTTTACTGATAAACACAAAATTGGCCTCTAAAATAAACACCAGGTTTGTAATTTATAATAACCCCTTTCTTTAATATGAGTTACAATTGGCAGTCAAAGCCCGACTGGGCATGTTCTGTGTGTGTTAGTTGTCCGAGCAAATCCACATTGCTCTCCTGGCAAACACACTAAGAATGCATCCAAACCACTCCGTACAACTCACCTCTTGAAAGTTGTGTTGAGTGAACTTGTCTGCTATCCGCAGCAACTCACGGCATGAATGTGTGTCAGCAAAAGCCCGGATACCAAGGCAGTTAGAAGGATCTAGTTGTCTCTTTAAGAACTCACAGCAGGCTTCCTGGATTTCTGCCAGCTGGAGGAGGCACGCAGCTGGGAGAAGGGTCTGAACGTTGCCCTCCTCCACGGTTATCTGGGAGGTATACGCAAAGTCAATCAGCAGCTCCATGGCCCGCTCGTCTATGTCTCGGATCACTACCTCCGTCTGCCGGCTCTCTGCCAACTCTCCCGTGAACATTGCTCGGAAGTAGGGGCTGCAGGCTGACAAAATGACTCGGTGGGCATATATCTTCTTGGCGCCCACCACCAGCACCACGTCACAGAGCTCCCGGTGCTTCCTGAGGAGGTTAATCACTTCCAAGGTTTGTCGAGGGTGCTTGTCTGAGATGTAGGGCATGCGGGCAGGCTGGGGAACCCCTTCTGGCAGTTTGTTGGGGTCTCCAAGAGTGCAGCGGCTTGTAACATCCATTCCAGTCTCTCCTGGTCGAATGCTGGTACACCTGCAGGGAGGGGCGGGGAGAGGGAGGGGGAGACAGCAGTTTTAGCAGAAGCTCACTCCTGCACGAGTGTGTTCCTAAGTCAAGAGCCAGGGAAACCTTCAGACGACCGAAAGACAGAACTAACCCCAAAGAGCTCCCCTTCTCAGAATTCTCGAACTCACAGACTTCCTGAAAGTCCCCTGAGGAATAAAGAGTATTAGCCTCAGAACACTCCCCACTGTCGCCATGACTCCCTGAAAGTGAAGGGCACTTCCTTCCCGTCTTGGCAGCGTCGGACTAGATGAGGCCCTGCCTTTCACAACTGCCCACAGTGCGGTAATAAAAACCTATGGAGGACACTTCTAAATTATGATCTGTGGACTTTAACTCCTTAACCCGGTTTAGCCAAGATCCTGATATTTGTCATTTTCCTAAAATGTTACTTCTTATCACTGGGTGATATTTTAAACTGTTCTAAAGTTCAGCACAAAATTTAGAAAATGTAGCTCAAGTTGCATGAAAAGGTCAGCAGGAAAAACAGGTCACAGTCCAAAAATTACATTTATGTAGTACTAAGTTTCTTTTATCCCAAGATGCCTAGTTTTCAGTTTATACAGCCAATCGCAATGGTTCTAAACACGTAAAAAACAAAACGAATCACAAGTGGAGGGTGCAAGAAGCAGTAGTGTGTCACTGGGATGCTACAGATAACTGCCTGAGGCCAGACACAATTCAGCGGACTCCAGTTCGTGAATGAGAGGAGAGCTTGCCCTAGACTTCTGTGATACTGAAGAGTTCCGAGGTATCAGTTACACGGGTAGCATGTGCTATGTTGCCAGCTAGTAAGAAAAGCTTTGCATAACTTCACTACAGTATTCCCAATTCTAAAAAGCTGTTATTAAATCAACTGTGTGCCTTAAAAGTGAGGATATATAGTAAATGACCATGCGTTTGCATTACAAAGGCAGGAACTTGAAAACCAAGAACATGGTCATTCCTTTCTCCAACAGCAACCTGTTTTTTCAAAGTACTTGTAAGTTCAAGTTCAATCTCTCTGTGCTTGGCCTCAGCCCAGAGGTGGCTGTGTGTTCTAGAGTGCAAACTGTTTGTAATGCCTCGTGTCTGGAGGAAACAGCACTGTGTGCACTTGACAAGTGAAAGGCTGAAACATGAGCTGAACAGGTAAGGGATAATTTTCACGCCCCCCCCAATACAAGTATAATCAAGAAGGCTCTAACCACTGTGCTCACTGGTGCCTTGTACACAGTGGATGCTGAAAGAATAAACCACGTGGTTAACAGTGGTACCACCAAGCTTTATACAAAGCCACCATTAAAGACAAGACCAATTCAAAAATCCCTATTATAATACCGACTTGCATGTAGAAGTTAAAGCATGTTTGTCATGACCTTAATTATGTACGCAAAAATGGTACTATTGAACTCAGATATAAGTGGTTTTTTTATCTCACCTAAGTACAACATGGAAGCTAATTTCTACAGACTTGTTTCTTTTAAAAGTATACCAAAAAAATGCTGTTATTGTATTAGTATAGGTTCCAACTTTAGGTAATGGGTAATTTCTATATCCTTATAAACTTTGTGGTGAACAAACCTGGAAGGATTTCTCTTGAATGTGGCCCTTCTCCACAGTCCTGCCCTCTCTGCTTGGGGCAGTTCACGTCACCTTGCGGTTCCCATCACCGTGTACGAATGGCTCGAGGATTCCTATCTCCAATTTGGGTAACTTCTGAATTCACACCCATAGGACTGTCCCACCATCACTCAAACCCAGTGTATCTCTCTCTCTCACTTTAAAGACTGCATTTATTTTTTGAGAAAGGGGAAGGGAGAAAGAGAGGAAGAGAAACACCACCTGGCTGTGGGCCACACGCGCCAGGGTTCAGACACACGGCATCTCAAGGATACATCTGAAACTGATGGCCTGATTCGCGTCCTTCCTCCAGGTGTGGCTCTGGAGGAAGGGCCAGGCCATGTAAGGGCCAGGTCTGCTTATTAGAAGGGGACCTGCTAGACACTACCTCCCACCCCTAACTCCACACCAGAAAGACAGGCTGTCAACTCTTAATCTGAAAATAGGACACGGATTCTTCAGCCTCAAGACATCTTACCACTGGTCCTTGGATAAACCGAGGGTCAGCACTGGGTGCCTTGGCCCAGCACTCCAGGCACAATGCGGGAGGCAGGGAAAAGGCCTCGCAAGCCAGCTGCTCTCCCTGCACATCAGGAAAGCAAAGCTGTCCTCGGAGAGCCCTCAGCAACTTCCCAGCATCTTGTAAAGGGGGCCCCCAAACGGGGATTTGTAACCCATTACAAATCCAGATCTCAGGTGTCCAAGAAATATTAGGAAAAAAAATATAGGATGTCCTCACCCCCACAAGTCTGAGCTGGGGGATGGGACACACGGAGCAGGGCCATTGAGAGTCGTTTTGAATAGCAACAGTTTTTGCAGATAACCTCTAGAATGGCAATTTCACATCTCTATAACCTTTAACTGGTTTCACAGATGTTAAACAGCTGTGGCCATGCTTCAACCCCTGATGTAACTGGGAGGCAATTCCCCCTGGTTACAGAGCCTATGTAAAAGCTTGGAGATGATTGGCTCCACACCACAGGGTCATGACTGCCTGGCCTGACTATGGCAGCCCAGTAAAGCCAGAAAAATATGAGAATGCTGGCAGCTGCGGCCAATTGTGGGAGGAGTCAGAAATGGTGTGGGAGAGGAAGACTGGCGCTGGGATTTAAACCCAGGGGCAGCAGCCATGCCGTGTCTTTATGGGACCGAGCGGCTTGGGCAGAGAAGAACCACGGACGTCTACTTCTTTTCCTGAGATACGGTACCCTGGGCTGGGCAGAGGGGAAGGAAGGACTGTGCGTTTGTCAGTATTCTAAAGGAATCTGAGATCTCAATGAAGACATTACTAAGTCATTAATCTTAAATTTGTGTAACTCTTTACATAAACAATCCCTTCCCTTCTCACCAACCTCTGGCATTGAGAGACACCTTTCCCTGGTGGCAAGCAAGGCGAACCTCGTACGGGGTTGGGGACCCACGGAGCACAAGGGCGGGTCCATTCGATAACAGTATGTCATTCGCACCCCAGCCCCGGGTCGGTTCTGTAACAATCTCCCTGGCAGCTGTCACACGCCACCACAAAAGGAAAAGATAAAGTTATTAAGAGTAATATTTAACTTCCTTGTGTCTGTGTGGAGGGAGGGAAGGAGGAGGGGTGCTGAGCAAGGAGCAGGCTGACCACACAGCGTATCTTACACTACTAAGCATACATTTTATTTATTTTTTTATTTTTTTAAAAATATTTTATTTATTTATCTTTAGAGGGGAAGGGAAGGAGAGAAACATCAGTGTATGGTTGCCTCTCGTGAGTCCCCGGCTGGGAACTGGCCTGCAACCCAGGCATGTGCCCTGACTGGGAATTGAACCGCGATCGTGTGGTTCGCAGGCCCGCGCTCAATCCACTGAGCTACACCAGCCAGGGCTAAGCATACATTTTAGATTGGCTAGAATAAATAGAAAATTCTAACAATATAAGATCTAAATGGATTTTTTTTTGTCTTTTGAAGCTGAATTCAAGGAGAAAAGCTCATCTGATCTTCACCGTGAGTGAAAATTACTGATAAAACTCTAGATGCAAAAAAGACCTAAAGCTTCTTGCTCATCTTGAATCTTTATAGGATTTCATCTTTGCTGGGCCGTTAAGTACCCGTGGTGCTCCCTAGGGTTCCGTCTTTGGCATCCTCCCTTTCTGTTCTACCCTCGTTCACACCTACAACTTCTAGAACCTTCTGTGCACTGATGACTCATGATTTTTAAAAAATCTCCAACCCAAGCTACTCTTCTTCCCGGGCCCCCGATTCCAATCACATGCTGGCTGTCTCTACCTGGCTGTTTCCGAGGCATAACAAGCTGGAAGTGCGTGAAGAGAACCTGGTTTTGGCTTGCTGCAACCTGTCCCTCTTCCCACCGTTTTCGTCTCGTCTTGGCAGTACCTCGTTCCCTTAGCTGGAACACTGCCCACCAGACCCTCCTGATTTCCCTGTCAAACTCCCAATCCCATCCTCTCCTCTCAGTGCCCACTGCCAGGGATCTGTTTCAGGTCCTCAGAGTCACCTAAGCTACTACAACCCCTTTAAATTAGTTTCTTTGCCATCATTTCTTCCCTCTTTCGAGCCCCTGCCCTTGCTTCCTAAATGTCAGCCCAAAGAATGAATCTGATCCGTGTAACAATGTCCAATGGCCCTTCAATGCCTGAAGGGTAAAGCCACACTCTTCCCGTGGCTGCAGCCTCACTTTCCATGGCTCTGCCCTCCCCTTCCCCCTTGGGCTCTCCCGGGCACTCTGCATTCCAGGTTTATTTACCATTCCACGCATGCCATACTGCTCAGGTTTTCCTGTCTGTTTTTTGGCACAGCTGTTCCTTCTTTTCATGGTGTCTTTTATCATTGCTTTTCTTTATATTCTTACTTTTTAAAGTACACTTTACTGTAAAGCAAATTCCTATCCTTTCTAGAAGATCCAGCTCAAATAGCACCATCTTGGTGAAGGTCTCCTCTCCTCCACAGAGCAGAGATTCCCTCCTCTGCAGTTACCTCCCCACTAGAGTCCGGTTCCTGCTGTGTCACGGTGTCCCTTACACGTCTTCCCATCACTCCACCTGCATGTATGCGGCACACGGGCACAGACCAGGCACCACACACACGTTTGGTGAGAGAATAAACGGATTCCTAATGAAGGCAGGCTCAGTTTCCCATCAATACACTTAAGGAAAGATGGAAGAGGTACAGTGCAAAATGTGTTACTGTCTCAAAATGGAAAAAATGATTAGAAATAGTAGCTTGGGAAACAGGCACTTTGTTGGTGAGACTAGACTGGTACAATCTCTAGGAAGGGGAATTAGTCAATATCTACCAAAATTTGAAAATGCACATATTCTCTGGACAATTTTGCGTCTAAGAATTTATTCTGTACTTACATATCTGGATACTTGTAGAACTGGTTGTAACCGCAAAACAACTGAAGTAACTTAAACGTCTCTCAAAAGGACTGGTGAGCTATGGTGCATGCAGATGATGGAGTTCTATGTGACTATTAAACAGAGTAAGGGAGGTATGTATGTATTTGTCACAAAGTACAAGGTAATTTGTGATGCGAAAAAAGATACAGAAGAATATGCATGGCATGCTGACACTAGTGTTTTTTTTTAAGTGGAGATAGTCTAGATATATTTGTATGTGCATTGCAATGTCTGTGAGAGCATGCACACAGACTGTTTACACTGGCTGCCTCTGGGGAGAAAAACTGGGGAGAGCCGGGGTTAGCACTGGGGGACTTACTTTTCATTGAGTGTCCTATTTTATTTTTTTAAATTACGAACCCTGTACGCATAGCAGCTAGTTAAATAAATGAATGCAACTGAGCTTTACTATTAAAATATCAATGAATTTCACAAAACTTTATTCATTAGAATACCTTTAACAATATTTTTTAATCTTGTGTATCGTCCCTGCACCCGAGGAAACATCTGCAGAGACCGTTCAGTCCTTCAAACAATTACTCAGTGATTATTAGGTTCCAGAGATACAAGGACAGAGCAGACATTTGAGACTCAAGGGGTTTACACGCAAGTAGCAAGAATGAATATGTACCCACATAAAAGCTTCTCCAATAGCAACTAAGTATAAACTCTACTTTTCAGAGACTGCCTTTTGGGTTGCAGCAACAAGGATGGCAGCCCAACCAGGAAGTACCCTTTGGCAGTGTGACCATGACGTAATGCAGGCATCAGATAAAAGTAAACCAGACAGCAAAGTGCAGGCCAGGTTTTGGCTAAGCGACAGTGATGAACGAAGAACTATAACTTAATGGTGCCAGAATTCTCCAAAATGATTTTGAATAACTGGTGGTATTATATAATAAGGCAGAAAAAATGGGTGTGAGTAATTAAATGAATATTTTATATAGACATTACTGATAAAGACATTCCCACACTGTGCCTTCTCTTTCTAAAGAATAATAAGCTCTTATTTTAGCAATTACATAAGATATAACATGTATGGCAGCTGAGGATGAAAAGCACTCTGTTTTCTGGCAACCATGTTAAAAGCTGAAGTGACAAGTATTAATATGTGTTGTTAATTTCTTGTACTTTCAGTCAACTATTGCTACTATAGAGTAAGATATAAATAAGGTAATGGCATTTATCCATAACATCTTTTCATCTGGAGATCTCAAAGCATGTGCAAGCATTCATTAATTCCCAATATCCTGGTCAGACACATCAGAGAAGTGAACCAGGGTACACAGAAGGGAACTGCTCAGAGTGAATAAACAATCAGTGACAGCTGTGGGAACAGATCGTTCTGGTTCTAGCTACTGATTTTGAGTTATAAGCCATACCCCTACCATGAAATGTTTCTTTTCTTAAAAGGGTCTGCCACAGTTATTTACCTCTGATGTCAAGGAACAAATGATTAAATATAGTTCAATTTTAATGTAAATTAATTACATTTAATTAATGTAAAATGAGCTTACAAAATGAAGACATTGAACTGTGCTGATTTTGTTTCAAGGACTTATGTCCTATTTGTTAGAACAGATTGAGAAAAAAACATGATTACATTTTAGGTTGGAAGGGCCTATAATTTTCCCACATACTGTTCTACTTTTCTATGGACTAAGTTACGTCCAATACTTTTTTACTCCTCAATCTTTCCTGCAATGCAGCTATTTTAATTAACAAAACAAATGTATTACTGAATATCGATGATGAAATAACTAAAACCATAATTAGACATTCAGTACAGTGTATTACAAGTAATCATTACATTGAATGGTTATATAGCAACAGAACCCTCTACATTCTACAGGGAATTGAAGACTATAATAAACCCATATATCATAGTACACTTAGTGATTATCATTGAAAATTACCACACAAAAAGGAAAATTTAAATGTTAACAACAACACAAAATTCATAGCACTCTTTAGATATTTAAGTTCTATATACTACCTTATTTTAAAAGCCACTAATTCCTGATATTACCTTAGATTTATTTCAGAACAAGAATCATTAGTTCCCAAGCAGAATTTGGTAAGATTTGTAAACTTCTTTTTAAAAATTCAATAAAGCCCTGAATTATTACATGCTGCATTTCGATCCGTGAAGCAAAAAGTTTTTCTCCCTAAATGCCTACCTGCGCATTGGCTTTCCTTCCATGCACCATGAAAAGTCCCCTTGACCACACTCTGAAGCCAAACCTAAAGCAACAGAAAAGCAGTAACTTAATAAAAACTACTTCTGATCTTTCCAGTTCAGTGACAACATCAAGTCCCCTTCGTTCACAGGCCTTTGGCAGGCGCACAACCGTGCCCTCAGCCTGTTACCTTCAGGGTTACTATCCTCACTCTGGAAGCTGAACCGGTTCTAAGTGAAGGTGAGGGGAAGCGCACTCCACAGTCCCGATTGCCAGGGTGGTGCTGTCTATCTTCGAAAAGTGCTTGGAGACACTTAACTCTGACCTCGCCATCACGTGTACCCACCGAGCACTCACCAGATACCCCCAGCAGTACTAACGAGATAGCTCCAACAGGGGATGCGCTGTTTAAAACAGATCTGAAAGCAATGAACTTGTCCAGAGGGGACAGAGGCATGGCCAGCATTTTGCCCTTAAAAACAAACAACTTGGCAGAAGCTGGGGCAGCTTGAACAGTACAGAGAAACTAGGGCTCTTTACCAGCACTTGCCTGTCCCCGAAACAATATCCAGCACCCACTTGGCAAGATCTCGCTAGGGCCCCGGGGTTCAATGGGATGCGTCTCCCGAATTCCAGCCCCTGGCCGGAGAAGCTGTCCAGAGAAGCCCAAAGCCCCCAGGCAGGACCGCCCAACGCTTCCCCAGGCTCCGGGGTAGGGCTGTCGGCGAACCACAGCGCAGTCTGGTGCCCCGCGAGGCCCGGGCCCAGCCCCAGAGCCCCTGCCCCAAGCCCCAACAGTCCTCCTCCGCGCCCCTAACAGGCGGCGGGGCGAAGCTCGGCCCTTGCTCTACCCGGAGACTCGGCAACTTGACACCACAGATTCACCAAGCGAGCTCGGGGAGCTCTCCCCCGTCCCTGCTCTAAGGGGCCTAACTCACCGGCTCTGACACTTTTCCTTTGCCGCAGCCTCCCCTGCCTCTTCTGCCCGCTGCCTTGTCTCCGCTTCCCCCTCGACTGCTAGCGCCAGTCGGCTGCCGCTCCTCGAGCTATTTCCTCCGGGTCCCTCGCCCAATGTTCAGCAGCCGGAAGTGGTCCTGATCTGAAAGCGGTCCTCCTGGAATGCACTTATTCCGCCAGGAGGTTCCGGTGTGGCCTAGGAAGTAGCCGTTCTCTTTGCTGAAGATGTGCATAACCTCAAACACTGCTGGAGTTTGCATCTAGTTCCTTTTATCCCGATCGTCTCTTCTTTGCAGCTCTGCTGTTGAACTGGCAGTATTTGAATACTGTAGCCTTCTCATTTCTTCCTTGTTGTCCCCAGTAGACGTCAATAGAAAGATGGGAATAGTCACTGAAAGTTAGGGATTTTGATGCATTTGAAGCAGGTCAGTCTCCTATCGGCACAGTCTTGTTCCTGAATGTGGATTGAATGATTGACGGGCCCGTGCATACATGGGGTCGACATATATTTATTGTGCAAACTGCTGAGGCTACACGGCCAAACCAGAAACAGACCCGACCTTCCTGATTTCCCGCACTTTAGCTTTCAAGACACCAGAGTTTCACTCAGGATTCTAAGGTTGTATCAGCTTGCCCTTCCACTTAACATCGACCACCAGACACATAAGCGAACACCTCTGTGAGCTTACTTTAGTATTGGGGTGGGGTGGTGGGAGCGCCTTTCAACTTGTCCTTTGCCTGATTTCCCCACAGCACATAGCCAGCTGATTATTAGTATATATTTTAAAAACATACAAGTGATAGGTTGGGGGATACATTTTCAGTAGTATCAGTGAAAGACTGTTGCTAGTAACAGTCTAGGCTATCCTATTAGCTATCCTAATAACTATCCTAGGCTAAGAATGAATTTAACCAGGTTTTCTTTAGCTGTTCTACACGTGGAATCTGCAAAGGTTTGTCCACTTGGCTTTGAAAAGGGAAAACTACCTTTCGATATTTAGCCTGTAGTGAGGGAATGCATGACCTTCAGGTCCAGACACCCATAGTTTCAAATCCTAGGCCGGTGACTGACTAGCTTTGTGTTCTTGGTCAGATCTCTTAATCTCTTAAGCATTGTGTAAAAAGGAAATAATACCGTTTTTATAAAGTTGTTTTGAGAGGTAAATTATAATGAGGATCAGGGTAGGAAATCCAGAAAAAGACCTGGGAATGAGGGAAATTAATATGTGATAAATGTGGTATCTCAAAGCTGGGGAATGTCTGGGCTGTTGCATAAATGGTGCTGATATAAATATGGAAAAAGATGAAGTTGGACCCGTTCCATATAAGAAGTTGGACTCCTTTGCAGTTTCAACAAAGGCCTCTGAAGACTCTATGGGAAGCTCTAAAGCTGGACGGCCCTTCAGGGCTGTCCTTGTTGGGGTGAAGGAATGGGATCTTTATAGTCCACAATAACTAAACCTATCAGAAGTCTAAGTGCAAATACTGAAAACATAAAAATAGTACAAGATGGAGGGGAGACATAAATGAATGTATTTACTAGGAGTAAACTTCCCTGATGATGATTCAAAAAGAAGTTGAACTAAAGTCAGGCTCTCTCCTGGCCAGTTTCCACCTCCCCCGCCCTGGTTATACCATCATAACTTGGTCTTTCATCAGATAACGTTATCCACAGAAAGTATTTACAGGGTCATGAGCAGAAGGCTTTAGAAAATTCTATCCCTGATTCATACAGTCGGTAAGTGAATAAGGGGAGGGTCAGTCATCTCATTTGGAAAAATAACTGGGGGTGAAAATGAGAAAAATGGAAGGTAAGGGGCAATACATAGGAAGATCAACAGGAATTTTTAGGAACATTGCACTGACTCAAAGAAGGTTAGCTTACCCATAGTTCCTTGATATTCACCACATCTCCCCTGTCAATAACCTCAGAAAAAATCAGAGACAGCCAGTTGCTGGCAGGGCCCCTCCCCACAAGTCCTCCAAGCAGGACTGGGGTGCTCTGCCCTCAGTGAACTTCTGATGGGAGGAAACACCCTCGTGGGTACAACGTATCAGGTTTAGAGAAATACAGAAGAAATATGGGTGGGCTGTTGCTAACCTTATTTGGTGCTATTTAATGAAATAGGTTGATAAATTGGCCACTAAACACTAAGCAGGAAAAGCAAAAGATTTCCTGGGGAAAAATACAAAGGCTCTCCTCTTCTGCAACTGGAGGGCAGGAAAAGCTGAGGACCAGGTCCAGGACTCAATTATAAGAGTAGCAGAGCCTCAAAGAAGATGAAGCTGTCATCATCGGCAAACCTGCTATGCCAAGGTCAGGGTGCTGGTTGGGAAAGAGTGGACCTTTACATATAGGATGGAGACATCTGGATGAGTACACACAGGGTATTCAAAATACAAGCCTGAATAAGGGAGATTTAATCTGGAAGCACTCTCCTGGGACACAGGGTTTAATGACCTGACAAGGATCTCAGGGGATGGTGCGAACGTGCTGCTAGAATGGCTTCATAAGCGTGGAGAGTGACAGCCCATGTTAGATGAAGGAAAGATGCCAGGATTGCCATGGAAGGCAGTAAAAAGTAATTCTTGGATTAAAGTAATTCAGTAATTCTTTGGATTAAAGAATTCAAAAAAGTGAAAGTGAGCAAGCTAGAGTTATACAAGGCAACCCTGGAAAATCCACAGATGGTTATATTCCATGGGAGGGACCAGAGGATACACTAAAGGAATTAGGAAGGCGCCTGTGGAAGGAATACTCAGAATTACTGATGAGTTCAGGAGTGGCTGTCCTTTGTAGGTCAGGTTCATGGCAGGAGACATCAACAGAGAACTGGGCTCACTGATTGCAATGGGAATATTAAGTATGCAGATGGCTTCCTTATTTTCTTCTAATATTTTAAGAGAACACTGATGTGAACTCCAGCCCATGGGGTCTGTGTGTTGTGGCTGTGATGAACAAATTCACACGTACTACAGAAGTCCTGTGGAGAAAAAGGGATGGCATGGCCGTTCTCTAAGTGAGAGAGAAGGCCCCGATCCCTGTCTGGACAGGCTTTTATTGCTTTTCTGGGCACATTACATTGAGGATGGTCCTCATTTACTATGCACAGGTTTGCTGAAGGTGATTACCTTTTACAGATGGCAAAGGAAAGAATGTTGCTAATTACTTCAAAGAGAAAATATTGCAGACCAAGGGGAAAAGCGGTTGAACTAGTTACATTCTACACTTTAGCACAGGCTTTTAGGGAGCTATTTTAAAGATATGTAGTAGACATTTTCTGCCTCAATCCAGGGTGATGGAGTTTTAGCAAAAGCAAGCCTCATAGCAGCCTAGGTACAATGCAGGCCCGATTCCCCCTGGGAGAACCTATTTGTGGGGAATAGTGGGTCCTGTGTGCCGACTTGCTCCCCACTGGGTTTTCCAAGTATAGGCTGGGCTACATTTCCCATGCCACATGGAACAGTTCCCTATAGAACATACTGAAGGTGAAGTAGCTAAAATGTCTTGCCCTTCACCAACTTCAGTAGGAAATGAGTGCTTAGTAAAGCAAATGTGTTTTATGGTGACTGCAGGACCAACCTAGAAGATAACAAAGCTTCTAGACTACGATTCTTGTCTGTCATGGAGCTAGAGAAGGAATTTCTCACGTATCTGCTAAGAAGGACTCCTTGTGGTAGACACATAACTAAAGTCTAGCAGCAGTAATTTACAGAGGCCTCTGACGCACGCTGCATTTCAAGGAAAAGCTGGAGACTCAGATGCCATATTTGCACTGTGCTCCCACCACCTGACTCAACATATACTCATATGTTCCTGATATATTTCCATCCATGGATGAGATTTGCCACATCCAATCAGACGTGTGGAGCTATTTCCTCATTTGCATTTATACTGACCAGTCAGAGTAGCTCCATAATGGTCGATCGACATGCATGACGCTGACCAATCAGGATAGCGCTATTTGGGCCAATCAGATTGTGCAATTCTGATTCTGTATTTGCATAAAAATGGATCAATCAGGAAACAGGGTTGGAACTTCATATAAATTGGCCTGACCTTTTGGTTTCTGCAGGAGGCTATGTCTCCCTGACAAGGGGTCAGATTTCCCAGGTCTGTACACTATTCACCTGAATGAAGTTTCTTCTTTTAACCACAGACCAGATTGAGGACTCCTGTTGGCATTTGATTGTGGCAGCAACCTTTGTTGACATTGTAATGTCAAACTCTAAAATTTTGACTACCAAAACTTATTTGAGTTAGAACATTTTAATAATTACAGTTTTAAAAATTTCAAAATCTTATATTCTAGAAATTCAGATGAATGGTAATAATACTTCGCTTGGTTTTTAGGCCAAATGTTCATTTGAAAACGAGGCTACTCAACCTTCAGCTCAAGTGTTCTGAGCTCCTCTCAAATATATAAGGATTTTCTTGCAGAAATGGTAAAGAAATTAATGTTTCCCTTCACCATTTCTCTTAAGTAAAAAAAAACAACAATAAACAAACAAACAAAAAAACACCCCACCACCTCTCCATCTTCTGTCTGATCCATGTGAACATTTATGTAATTTTTGGGTAAGCTTGGCCCTTCTCTGCTGTTTCTTTTGCCACCCCTGTCCCACCCTATCCCTACCCACTTTTTAAAAAGTCATCTGTTTTGACTCTTAAATTCCTGAATCCAGAGAGTGAGTTTCCGAGTTCCTTCCACTCCTGCCGTAGCTGGCACTTGTGAGGTTTCAGGAAACGCTACTTGTTGGTGACAGTACAATGACCATAGACCACAGACGAAGATATCTAATGCACTAGAAAATTAAGCTGTCCATTATAATTACACTCTCTAGTAGTTTTTAGAATGCATCCTCGTATTTCTGGAAACTTCTTCCATTTAAGAATTTAGGATAAGAATTTAAGCTGAAGATAAGACTAAGATGGGTCAGCTACCAATACTCCAGCCTTATTTTTAAATTTTACTATTTTAAAAAAGATTTTATTGATTTATTTTTAGGGAGTGGGGAGGGGAGGGAGAAAGAAAGGGAGAGAAACATTGATGTGTGGTTACATCTCACGTGCCCCCTACTGGGGACCTGGCCAGCAATCCAGGCACATTCCCTGACTGAGAACCAAACTGGTGACCCTTTGGTTTGGTGGCTCCCTGTACCATCCACTGAACAACCCCAGCCAGGGCTAAATTTTATTTTTAAAACTGTAAAACAAACATAGTACATATTACAGGAAACGTACAAAATAAGGGAAAAAATCCGCGCACCACCTTGCGAACACAGCGATGCTAATCACTTCGGTTTTAAATCACCCAGCTTCACCCACCCTGGCCTTCCCGCATCTTGCAATTTCCACCCGGGCCCAGGGCCTGGAGCACGGCTCTTGGGGCGGTGCTACGGCGCCGGGTGCGTCGTCGCCATGGTGACCGCGGAAGACAGGTGTCTCGGCAGCAGTGAGAGGGAGGCTCAGCGCGGAGGGCAAGGTGGGCGTGGGGTGAATGGGCATCTCCCAACCAGGCTGCTCGGGCGGGGACTGGAAGGGAGGGGACTCTGCCTGTGCCCCGAGCTTGGAGTAGCGGGTCTCGCCTTGCGGGCAGTTTCAGGGGTTCCGGTAGGTCTTTGCGGGATTCAGGCCGCAAGGCGAACTCTGTTGCTCCCTCCGCTGGACCTTTTGGGTGGTGTGGCTGGGCTCCTCCTCTGTACAGTCCTCCCCAGGTTTCCCCTTTGTTTAACCCTAGGGGCCCAGGTCGCCTTTGGATACCATCTCCCAGAACTGGGGCTTAAAATTCTCAAGAGACTACATTTTAAAGAATGTAGTTGGCTTAAAAAGCCCTTAAGATCTGTTCGTCTACTACAACCTCATGCTGCCTTGACTGCCTCCTCCCCTTTGTTTCTGCTACTCCTGTAACCTGCGTCCTTCTGGTCTCCTTTAAGACTCCTACTCTTCGGTACTGAAGGGTCACCTGTTCTGGAAAGCCTATCCAGGACCTCCAAACTTGAGTCCACTTTAGATGTCCATTCGCTACTCGTAAAACACCCCTTATCACCATATATAGCGCTTACATCCCGTATAGCACTCTGTCAATACTCATTTACTTTGGCTTTCCCAAGACTGTAAAGACCGATGGGGTAGGGGCCATGACCTATGTGATTTTCTATTATTCGTGCCTTAGCAGCGTCAAAAGAGTTCACATGAACTTCACAGTTCAAAGGAAAACTTTGTAGACGGTTTTCCCACATTAATTCAGCAAGGCAGAGCAGGTGCTGTTCTTATTTGACTAATGAGAGTGAATTTAGCAAAGGCACCTAATTAATAAATATCAGAATCAGAGCCAAAGCATGGGCCTCCCAACTCACAGTCCATAGGCCATTCTGCCTTCCTAGTCCCACCCTCCCCCTCCTCTCACTCATATTCTCTATGAACTTGTCGTTGTAGGTAGTGGGGTGGCAATTTCCATTCATGTTATGCCTTTTGTGGGCAAAGAAAATGTAATTCATTTTTGTCTGTGACAGATCTCATTTCTCCCATGAGCGCTGAACTATTTTGATTATTAGGGGGAAAAATAATGGAAATACTCCATTGGATTTAGCTCAGCCTGGGCCTAAGGTTTAATTTCTCTTCTCCACAAGTGTTTGGGCTCTCAGATACCTTCTCTGACCCTCCTTTTGAGAGGGGGGCCTGCGGTTCTCAAAGTGTGGTCCGAGGAGTCCCTGGGGATCCCTAACACATTTTCATGGAATCTGCCAGTCACATGATCTTCCTGTCCTTAGACGAAGGGTGACTTTGCGCTGATTGTCTCCCATGTTACAGTGGTTTTCCAGAGGCTGCAGGAGGGGATAGCACAGGGTCCGTGACGTCACAGCAAGTGCAGGAGCAGACGGGTGGGTCGTCTGTCTTCTAATACGCCGGACATGGAAGAGATTTGCAAAAATGTAAAATAATGACACGTCTCATCAGTATTTTTTGTAAAAACAGTTATCTGACATATGCTATATTTTTTATGTTAACATGTCATTGTTTTAAGATGGATTACTAGGCATCTTGAAGATTTCTCAGGTTTAAATTCTAGTGTGGTAAATATTGATAGGCATAACCCACATAAACAAAAAGTTTTTTAAGACTGTAAAGAGCCCTCAGATCAGAGAATTTGAGAACTGCCACTGTAACCATGCTAGTTCTGTGTTCGTTTGGAAAGTAAGCTCCACTTCAGGATATAGGAAAGGTAGCTTTGAGTATCCTGGCCTGAATCATGTTTCCAGATTTGCTCTAGCTTGTCTCCGGATCTCTGAGTTGACCTGGGTTCACACTGGGCTCTAGACAGAATCACCTGTCTGTAATCAAGTGTTTGGTGTGGAAGAGCTGAAGGTTATTTACTCAAGACTTGACATAGGAAGACTGTGTATTTTTAAAAAAGAAAAGAAGACACGATAGCATCAACATATTTTCCTTTTGCGTAATGGGTGCTTTTGCTGGAGGGTTGATGTTGGTTCGATGATGATGAGAGGTTTTGCTTACTGAGTGCTTGCTGTGTGCTTGGTCCAGGTGTATTCTAGAGAGGAATCAAGAAACGTTGTAGGAAGAAGGTAGGTTAGTAGCTTGGCCTAACTAGAATTTGACTAGTAAGAATGGAGGAAATAAAAAGCTATTCTAGGCCAAGTAGCAGGGGTGTGTGTATGTGTGTGTGTGGGGGAGGGTGGACAGTTGGATGCCAGGAACTTGAAAAGATGATAGATGCTAGATTTCCTTTGCACTGTATTTTTTCAGTAAAATGAACGAAACATAAGACTTAGACCAAATCTTATGGTGGCGTCGTGGCTGATTGGCTGACTCAACACACATTCCTAACCCCATGTACCTTGCTTGTTTTCCTTATAGAGGCAGGAAGAAGCTTTCTTTCTTTTTTTTTCTTTTGTTTCTCTTATATATAGAAGCAGTTGGCCAATAAATCTGGCCTTTGAGATATAATTGGAAGTTTGTTGGGACTTGGTAGGAAAGACTTTGATTTGCTTTCCTCTTAAAAGTGGTGAACAGCACTAGGGAGAAAAGGGATTCCCCTTTCTTCCTGCCATGAATGTAGGCACGATGCCAGGAATTATGACAGCCATATTGTCACCATGAGGCAATGCCATGATAATGAACGTCTTACACACTGTGATGGAATACAGAGACAGAAAGAGCTTGGATTTTTTTTTTGAGCCACCGAATCATCTTCACCTTTAAATTTCTTATGTGAGAAAATATTGTACTTTAAAGTCAGTCTTGCTATTTGTTGTTTGCAATCAAAGGATTCCTAACTTCAACAGCTTAGAAGTCTTATACACATTTAGTGAAGGTGGAGATTAATGTAGGGTTATAGTAAAACGAGATGCTATTCTAACTAGATCTCCTTTCCTTCTGAATGACCAAATCTTATGCATTCCTTATGGCCCAGCTTAAATGCCCTATTCTTTACTAAGTGTGTGATCCCCTTTATTCCATTTTCTGCATCTTCCTACCCCACCCCTGGGGACACCATCCTGAATTGTGTTCAATCTTGTTTTTCTTCTTCGTCTTTTAGAAATAGTGTTGAATTTGTATTCCTAAAAAGTCTATTTTGATTTTATTGGCTTTGAACATCACAAAAATATGTCTTGATATATATAATGTTTTGGATTTATGCTTTTAGTTAGTATTACATTGCTAAGATTCATTCATATTGTGCACCTTGGTTATTTTTGCTGTATACCAAATTACCCCGAAACTCAGTAGTTAAAACAGCACACACTTGACTTCTCATAGTTTCTCTCGGTCAGCATCCAGAACTGGACCTTTACCTTCAGGGTCTCTCACAAGGCTTCAGTCAAAGTGTCGTGTGGGGCCACTGTTATCTCAGGATTCAATTGGGGTGGATCGGATCCACTTCCAAGTTCACTCAGTGGTTGTCAGTGGATTTAAGTCCCACACCTGCTGTTGGACTGAGGGCCTCAGTGTCTTACTGGCTGGTGGCCAGAGATTGACCCCTGTTTCTTGAAAAGCAGCCCTCTCCATCACAGCACATGGGAAGGGCCAGGAAGAGAATACTGGTAAGACGGAAGTCACAGTCTGTTGTAAGTGGATTCTGGGAGTGACATTCCATCGCTTTAGAGGAAAGTCACCATGTCTAGCCTTCGTTCATGAGGAGGGAAGGACACAAAGGTGTGAATGCCTGCACCCAGGGTGCAGGGTGAGGGGCTTTTGGAGCCTGTCAGAGCTGCCTAGCACATGATCTGTGCATGTAATTTGCTCACTTTCACTACTATATGGGATCTTATGTGGATATGCTGTAGTTGGTGCTCCAGTTAATGGGCCTTGTCTTTTTTCCCCACCCAGGATTTTTGCCGTATGAACAGTGGTGCTATGGGCATTCTTACATATATGAGGGGCCCATGACCCTCCTCTCTGAACCATTCCCAGTTTCATATGTGTTATGCCAGGGTAGGCATTGGAAAGACTTCCTGGATTAGGTCTAGCTGGAATTAATCTTGTCCCTTCTAGATTTCTATAGCGCTTCATCTCTTGTGATACTTACCATTTGTCACCTTGTATTACACTTATTTTATACATGTCACCTTTTCTCCCTTGAAAAAGTTGTTGAGGGCAGGAAATAAATTGGGTTCTTCTTTGTAATTTGCACGATACCTATCCCTCACTTAGTTTACAGTATTAGTAAGCTTTCAGGAAGCATTACCGAGTGACTGAATTCTGTCGAAACATCATCAGCACCTAATTTTTCCACATCTTAATAATCTGGTTCCAGCGATCCAGCTGTGTTTCTTTACTTCTCCCTAATAGGGACTCATGTTTAGGCAGGTGAGACTCTCTAATGTTCTCTTTCGATCTTTTTCCCAGTGAATCTTGCCCACCTTGCTCTCTTCTTCTTATTGAATTTACTATTTAGCATTTTAGTATATGTTCAGGCAGTGTGTTGACTGTGTTCACTGATGGTAGGTGCACAATACACTCTTTAATTGAATGGATGAAGTATTTTACTTTATAACTATTTTCACCCAGTTGAGAATCATCACCCCATCTGTATTGTCAGTGGACTGACTGAATAAATATATAAATTCCGATTTGTCTTGAGTAGATTTCTATTACTTTTTTTCTTGTTGTCTCAGGTAATTTTGGAGTTAATGGAGTCAGAGGGACCCCCAGAGTCAGAGAGTTCAGAAAGATCAGTATTTTTATCCCAGCAAGGAGAAGAAGTTGAAGAAGGAGAAGAACAGGAGGAGGAAGAAGAGGAGGAGGAAGAGGAGGAAGAGCCGGAGGAAGCAGGCCCCGTGAATCCCCTCTTGCAGCCTGCTCTCACAGGGGATGTGGAAGGCTTGCAGAAGGTTTTTGAGGACCCTGAGAACCCTCATCATGACCAGGCCAGGCAGCTCCTCCTGGAAGAAGACATCGTCGGCAGGAATTTGCTGTATGCAGCTTGCATGGCTGGGCAGAGTGATGTGATCAGAGCTTTGGCAAAATATAGTGTGAATCTGAATGAAAAAACTGCCAGAGGTATTGTCTTTTTTCCCTCATCTGTGTTGCTCAGGACTAGCTCAGGATGTGGGTATTATCTTTAAAGTTGGATAAATTGGATACACCTTCCTTCTATTGTGCATGTATTATAAGGATGTATATATACATACATATATATATATATAAGGATGTGTGTGTGTTGACACGGTATAGCATAGCAGTTAAAAACGCAGACTTCACTATTTACTGTGAGATTTGGGCAAGTGCTCTAGTCATTTTCTGTCTCTGTTTCTCCATCTGCAAAATGGGACTAATAACTATTTTGCTCATAGGGTGTGAGGAGTATTAAATAAGATAAATAAAAGTATCTCATACTCCGAGGCACGTAGTAAGCTGGTAAATGGTAGATGCTCAATAATAATATTGCGCGATGAGTCTTGGAGACGGTGGTGGTCCATCGGACCTGGCTGTCCCCCCATTCTGTTTGTCAGGTTATACCCTCCTCCACTGCGCTGCCGCCTGGGGCCGTCTGGAAACTTTGAAAGCGCTTGTGGAATTGGATGTTGACATTGAAGCTCTGAACTTCCGGGGAGAGAGAGCGCGAGACGTTGCCGCTCGGTATTCCCAGACCGAGTGCGTCGAGTTCCTGGACTGGGCAGGTGAGGACACCCACAGGGTGTCGGCAGATCGAGTGACTCACCCGTGCGCTTTTCGGTGTGCGTATGTCCTGCGTCCATCAAAGGTCAAAAAGCCGCGTGCTCTTTTGAGTTTTACTGACATTTTGCGTAGGTCATTTCCCAGGGCTTTAGCAATGCCCTGGAAAGATTTCAGGAAGATCCACTTTTGTAAGTATGCATGCGTGCATCGGTCGAAAAACGAATAAAGGTGACGATCATGGCATTCTTTTTGCGTAGTGATTTGCAGGCATATTTCATAGCAGGCGTTTATTAAATGCTTACGGAGCGTTGTTGTGGATACAACCGGTTGTTCCCGCCCTGTGGGCGGTTGTTAGCTGGGGAATGGTAAACCATAGGCACACCCTGCCATTAAGTAACGGCAGCAGCAAGAACCCTTCCCTAAGGGTTAAAAGGAGCACGGCAGGTCGTACGTGCTGTGCAGTGGACGGAGGCTTGAAGTCAGAGCGCGCTGGAGTTGAGACGGGCCTTGGAGAAGCGGTGGGATGATACAAAGCACTTCGCCCAGTGCTTGGCGTGCAGTCCGCACTGGAAAAACGCTGCCGCTGTTATGACTGCCCGATGGCTCCCTTCAACATGGGGCTCAGGTTTTCACTTCGTTTCTGTAGCCACTGGGAGCCGGCGAGAATTTTTAGGTAGAAGAGGAAAAGGATGCAAGTGGTATTTAGGAAGCTTCGTCCTGGTAGCAGTAATCACCTCGCTTACCAGTGAAAGGAGGGGGGACTGGACAATTCATGGAAATAAGGAAATTGAGGGAAGGAAACCCATTGGGAGGAAAAAGGCGAATTAGACTTTGTGGACTGATTTGCAGGTAATTTTCCTCTTGTCCTAAATGTTTTCTAGAAGCATAATTTCTGTCAGTGCCTTCAATTTTATAATTAGCTCTGTAAGTAAAAAGAAGACAAATTACAAAGAATTTAATTGACCCCCCACTTGAGTAGTTAATTGTATTACAGGTGAAATTCACATTGTATAATTTAAAACCTATTTTTGCTTAGAAAACACCATCCGGGGATGAATTTTGCTGTAACTTTTCTGAACAGAAACAGTTTGGGGCTTATGGGCACAGAGTTTCATTGGTTTCCTCTCTCTAATATCCATATGTTTCAGTTAAGGTCCTTACATTCTTGGGGATTTTATACCTAACATTTCCTAGTGATGGAGATACAAGAAGATGATAATACTATAAACTAGTATCCTGTTTCCAGATTAGGGATAGAATTGTAAGGATTGGAGCTTCAAGAGAATGTAGCTCTGGAGCGTCAGAAACACAAACAATACGACATAAACTTGAACATTTATTGAGTTCAGACTTCCAAGTGCATAAACTGTTTCCCTTCTTTGTTCTGGTGATGAAGGTGGGAGGCACCTGGAGGGGTTTCAGGAGCTGGGGACTCTGTACCCCAAAAAGTCCTCTACATACTGCTGAAAATCCTATTAGAGGTAAATGTCTTTGGGTTTTTGAGGTTCGGACACTCAAGAGTCTCCCATTCAAAGAAAAATATTTCATTGTCCTGTGAGCAGCAATCAGCTGACAGCTCGAAGCTTGGAAGGGATGGAACAAGCGTTTGTGGAAATGGGGTAGGATTGTGCCAAGAAAGAGTGGAAGGAAGGAGGGGAACCTGGAAAGTAGGACCATAAATAAACTTAATGACCCACAATAAACTAAGGTGTTATTCTTTGCCATTACCGTTAGAGGCTATAGAGTTATTTCTGTTTCAAGGATTGTTTAAAAAAATTTAATGGTATGTTATAGACCTGAGATTTTCATATATTTCTGGGATTTTTCATATTTTTAATCCAATCTTCTGTCCTAGTCTCAGATTAGCCTCCCAGTTTTTGTTGGATGATATGGTAACTATACTGTAAAAAAAGTTGAGGTGGCTGGGCAACAAAACTCCAGAATTAAAAAGGAAATGTTGATATTCAATTCATCATTTATCATGCTAAAAATGGAAAAATTATATTTAAAACATTGATCTATTCCTTAATACTTCTGTGCTCTTTTAGCAAAGGGCATCTGAGATGGGAAATTAAGTCATCTTGTGGCCATAAAATTTGCTCAGGAAAGTAAGAAAAATCGCAAATATTATTTAAATCAGAGATTTATTAAAACACTGAAGATTCTGTTCTATGATTGGTTAACAATTAGTAATGTAGTACATTAAAAATACTTAAATTTGAAGTAGTGATAGTGTACGATCTTTTTCCCAGTACTTTGGTAAGTTTGGATGTCTTTTTTTTTTCAATTCTCACCTCTGGATATGTTTATTAGTTTAAGAGAGAGAGAGGAAGGAGGGGTGGAAGAAATTAGTTTGAGAGAGAGAAATATTGATGTAGGAGAGAAACATCAATCAGTTGCCTCCTGTCTGTACTCTGAGAGGGAATCAACCCCACAACCTAGGTATCTGTCCTGACTGGGGATCGAACCCATAACCTTTTGGTGTATAGGATGACACTCCAACCAACTAAGTTGGACAAGGGCAAGGGTGAATGTCTTTTTAGCTGAATAGAAATAAATTTTCAACCCAGACTTCTTTGGAAAATTTTCAGTAAAGAAAGTAGCAAAAAATTACAAAGGCTCACAAAGAACCATTTTTAACCTTATATGAGTTCTCTCATAGAATCCTTGTGTAGTCTCCATGGTGGATTAAGCTGCATTCACATTTGGATGATTAGGGTACCCTCTCGCTCCTCGTCTATCCTTCCTCTTTAGCTTTCGGTGCTTGACGCTCTTTGCTGTGGGATGGTGGGATGCCTGATTCAGGTACTCGGTCATCACTGATGTTGTGGCCAAGAGTTTGCAGAGTAACTGGTCAATGTCATTGATGGACTGGCTTTCTAGTTCATTACCTGCTGTATCTAAGGAGGCTTGTTTTTTCTGCTAGAAGGGGGAAAAGGAAATTATATTATAGGTGGGTTTTTTTCTTACTGTAGTTCAAATTAAGTTTTCTGGAGATCTATACTTAAACTTCTAATACTACACATTATTTAATTATACAAGAGAAAGGTTACTACAGAAAACAGTACAAGGGCAGAAGAATGCTCTTTTGTGTAGTTCCTGTGAAAGATAATAAGTGTTATCACCATCAACAAACATTTAAAAAGTGCTTTTTTTATAGTTAGAGCATTCATCTAGGAGAAAGTGTTTGAATATTGGCAAAATAGATCCTTTTACTAAACAGCCTCGAGGCATAATCAATAAAACCATAGTCATTTCAGAACAATCCGATTATTGTAAAGGTCAATGAGCTTTTAAGATTGCCTCGAAGTATGGTGCTGTTGGCAAAGCAGGGAATTAGTTCAAGGGTGCCATTCCCCAGAAAGTTACCCTAACATGAGACATTACAGTTCATTTAGAAAATAGGTGCCAACCTTTATATACTTAGCTTTCTTCGATCTGGAAGGAGTCTAACGGAAATCTTGTTTCCGACCCTTCATTTTATGGGTGAAGCACCTGAGAAGCGCCTGGTGACTCACCTCTGGGCCCAGACACATAACTTCATTTCCTGTGCACCCTGCTCACTGTAACCCACTACTTTTTTTCACGTGTTTTGTAGCTTGAAATAGAGGGGTTGGATTAGATCGTTTAAGGAAGGACCTTCTAGTTCAGTACTCATTTGCTGAGCACCTAGTTGTGCAAGGCGCCGTCCAGAGATGCTGGTGGTGAGTGGCAGGGGCCGGGTGAGGTAACAAAGAGGAATAAGTCGTGGCACTTTCCCTCGGAGAAGCTGGTAATCTTATGTCTTAAACTCTGAGCTTCCATAACTATTTCTATTTGCGTCACTCATTTACCTTTTTCTTGTGTTTCTTCCATTTCATCCACAGGTAATGCACCGATAAAGCAGCCAGAATTAAAAAGATGGCCTGTGCTAAAATATACATGAGATATAAAAACCCCTGAAATATGTCCATATTAGCAAAATTGCAACCTAGTTTGTTTATAGGGTAAGGCAGACAGTGAGACGGAGAAGGCTGAACTTTCAGATCAGGCATTTCTTCTGGAAGAATCTCCCATCCAACCTTGGCCCAGATAGTTCCATCACAAATGCAGACACTTTCCTTGAATAAGCAGATAAGCAACAGAGGAAAGATTGGGGATAGTTCCTGGAGGGACATCTTCCTGTCTCATTGGGACGAAAAAAGTCTATAGCCAAAAATGCAGTTGGAGACAGAGTGGAAATGTCCTGAGCATTGGTTAATACATGCTCTGAGTGTGGTCTTCGTAGTCGGCAGATACATTCACCACTGATCATTGTTACATATTCAGCCATAGTGATTCAGGGGGAGCCAGTGACATCATAACCGCACTGGAACTAAAAGGTGTCACCCAGCCAGGCACCCGGGGTTTCTTGGGGGAACTTTTTCTTGCCTTTTTAAATCAGAATTATTTGAGCGTCTTCAATTTCATGAAAAATGAAGGCCATACGAATATCTTGCCAGCTAATAAACTGTAATCATATTAATGAAATTTCATGGAGGTGATGAACCCTAACCCTTCACACCTTTCTATAGTACGGCTGTTTTACATCTTCTTTGAAAATATCTGTAGCCATACCATTCCACACAACGTACAACCTGCTCCTGGTTTTTTGTTATTTTCCTTGTTTTTTTTTTCTCACTCTGAAAGATCCCTCCTTTCACATAGTTAAGCAAGGAAAGTTCTACCCCCTTGTAACCCTGTCCCCTGGGTGGCAATGCAGTGCTATCAGGTTGGGGGGGGAGGGGTGGGGAATTGGGCACGGTATGTGGAAAAAAGGTAAGGTGGTGAGAGAGAAATGTACCAAGGGCTTTACTGTGTACCAGGCACTGTGCCAGGATTCTGGCACGCCTTATACGACATTTAGCTTCACCCTTAATGATGAGCCCAGGAGGACTGTGCCTTATTACTTACATTGTGCAGAAGGGGAAACTGACATCAGAGGGGTTTGGGAATCACAGTGGTCTGAGTGTTTGTGTCCCCAGAATCTCACACCTGGAAATCCTAATACCCAGTACAATGGTATTAAGAAGTGGGGCCTTCGGGAGGTAATTAGGACATATGGGTGGGGCCCTCGTGAAGGGGATTGGTGTTCTTTTAAAAGGAAAATGATTCAGATGTTGGTACCTGGAAGTGAGGTGCAGCTATGACAAATATATGAAAATGTGGAAGAGGCCTTGGAATTGGTAATGGGCAGGTGGGAGGGTTCTGAGGTGCACGATGCAAAGAGGCTTGAGTATACTGTTGGTGAGACACACGGACGTTAGCAGCGCTGCACAATGCTAGGGACATAATGGATGCCCCAAAGCGCCGTGTGGGTCGAGTGTCATCGTTCCTGAAGTTCAGGGAAAGCACCACAAACGAAGTCTCCACACAGTCGCTGTAAAGCTCTGGGTGTGTCATAGTCCATTGCAGCGGAGCAAATTTGTCTTACTATTGTACATTTTACTGCCCTGTTCTTCAGATGCAAGGCTGACTCTGAAAAAATACATTACAAAGGTCTCTACAACTGTCACAGATGCCGAAAAGGGACCGGGGAGATTCCTTAAAGAAGACAAGGTACTACGTTGTGATCCTCGCTTGTCCTAAAGTCTGAGATGTTTGCCTCGAATCTTCACTTTCCGCACTCACACTCCAGAGGTGGGGGGCGGTCCTTCCTGCCGTCTCCTCCCTCACTTCCCTTCCCTCCTCCCCTTTCTTCCCTCCCTCCTTACTTCCCTCCCTCCTTCCTTAATGAACTGCTCAGAGTGGATGGACTCATAAAACCCAGTGAAATAATATTAAAGAGTGGCAGAGAGAGGTACTAAGTATCTCGCCCAGCAACACGAATGAAGCTTGGGAAAGTAGTGTTCGGCCAAAAAAAATTTGCCAAAGACAACCTAGATTTTTACAAAGCTCAAAAGCAAGCAGCATCAAACTGTATTGTTTAGGGATGCCTACCTATGAGGTAAAGCTATTGTAAACAGGGAAGTAAAGGTGTGAGGGCAGACTGTGGTTACCTTGAGGAGGTGGGCGGGGCAGATGGAATTGGGGAGGGGCACAGAGGGGGGCTTCATAGTACTAGAGGCCTTCTACCTGGGTCTTCTGTTGATTAGAAGGACCCACTAATGCTCATTGTTTTGCTTCAAAACTTAGATATACATCATTTCTTTCAGGGTATATGTATATATGTATTACATGCTTTTAAGGTGCCAAGTTTCATGTAATGAGAAAGAGGCACATTGATGTAAAGACAGCTAATTGAAAGCCAGCTTGCATATTTAGTAGGTTAAGTCTTGCACGTGGACTGGTTTATTGCTTCGGATGTACATTCACACAAAAGATACACTTGAGGTATCAGGGATGAGTTTTGGTTTTAAATTATTTCCTGCATTTCTCTGCAGCATCGATGTTCTGTGAATTTCCTTGTGACCTTCTAACGAAAGAGAATTAGGTGTTGCTAAAGCGTTGATGTCACCGAGTCTGCGAACATGATAAGTTACACACTTCACTTGTGGTCCATAAAATGCTTTACAAAATCACACATGAAACAAAACACAGGCAAAATTAAAAACTTAGAGACATGCAGTGGTAGCCACTGTCTTAGTACCTGGGGGCCACGCGTGTCTGACGGTGGCTGTATCGGGCACGGTGGGTACAGATCATCACCACACGAAGGCCTGTCGGATGGTGCTGGTTCAGAGAGACTGCAGAGTCTTGCTTTTCGGTAAATCAGTGGAAAGTACGTTTTCTGTTTCTGTCTCTAGAATACCATCCTCAGTGCCTGCCGTGCAAAGAATGAGTGGTTGGAAACCCACCTGGAAGCTTCTATCAGTGAGCTTGTGGAGCAGAAACAACAGTTAGAAGACCTCGTGACTCCGATCTTCATAAAAATGGCTACACCACGTGAGTTGTGGGGAAAGTGGTTTGAGTGTCAGAAAAGACGAGTACTGGGTTCCAGGTTGTTATTCTGAGGTACTCTGGTTTGTAACAACCTTCAGTAAGTAGTTACAAGTGCTGACCTGTGATATAACTCCTGAGTTGCATTCATACTTTTAATATTAAGAACTTAATGTAATACCTGAATTATTTCTGTAGAGAATGTCTCATACTAATCGTAATGTTATTACCTTTATTAATAATTTAATTTCACATAATTTCCTCTGCCTTTAATGTTAACCAACGATTTATAACTAGGAAGGCATGTTCTCCTAGGAGATAGAGTGGGCAAGTTTGAAAAAGCGTTTTCGGTTTTTTAACTCTATATTTTGGACAACCTGTTGTGGTAATATGGTCCCTGCGAATGGGGAAGGTACAGTCCTCGATCTTGGTGGCAGGTATACCTAAGATATTAAAAAATATCAACTTTATTAATGGATCATTCTCATATCATAGAATTGTAGTTTTCAGTGTATTTACAGACTTGTAGAATCATGGCCACTGTCTAATGTTAGAACATGTTACCACCCCCAAAAGAAACCCCACACCCATGAGCAGTCACTTCCATTCCTCCCCTGCCCCTGGCGGCCACTAATCTACTTCCTCTGTCTGTGGATTTGCCTGTTTGAGACGTGTCTCAGTTAGAATCACACACATGGGGCATTTAGTGCCTGGCTTCTTTCACTTACTTAGTGTTTTCAAGGTTCACCCATGTTGTAACAGGCATCAGTATTCCTTTTTATGGATGACTAATATTCCATTGTATGGGTTCACATTTCTTCGTTCATGAGTTGATGGGCATTCGAGTTTCCACTCTTCTGACTATTGCAAATCATGAACTTTGGTGAACAGATTTTTGTGACCACGTGTTTTCATTTGTCTTTGGTCGACTTGCCGGGAGTGGGATTGCTGGGTCCTTTTGTGCTCCTGTGTCTAACTGAGGACCCACCAAAGCGTTTCCCATTTTCCACGCCCACACGCAGTAGAAACGAGCGTTCCGGGCTCTCCACATCACTGTCAACAGTCGCTACTGTCTTTCAGACCAGTCTAGCCCACCGAGCCGGTGTGAAGTGGTATCTTAAGGTAGTTTTGACTTCCGTTTCCTTATTTACTAATGATGTGAAGCATCTCTTTGTGGGTTAACTGGCCATTTGTATGTTTTCTTTGGAGAAATGTTTCTTTGAATCCTTTGCCCATTTTAAAATTGGACAGTCTTTTTATGGTCGAGCTGTGAGCATTCTTTACGTGTGTTGGATTCAAGTTCCCTATCAGATAGATGATTTGCAAATATTTTCTCTCATTCTGCGGATTACCTTGAAGCACACGGCTCCAAGTTTGGTGAAGTGCAATTTCTCTATTTTCCCCTTTTGTTGCTTGTGCCTTCAGCATCGTATCTGAGAAGCATTGCCTCATCCAAGGTCACCAAGATTTACTTTTATAGGGTTTTTTTGTGTGTGCATGTGAGAGTTTTGTATTTTAGCTCTAACATTTAGCTCTGTGACCCGTTTTCAGTTGTTTTTGTGTTTATGGTGTGAGGTAGGGGTTCAACTTTATTTCTTTGAGTGTGGATATCCAGTACCTAAGGTCTTTAAGTTTGTGGGAAGGAGGCTGTGGTTTTTCAGGTTAAGGTACCTGTCTAACAGTATGGCAGCTCGTCCCTTGCCCAGCGTCTGTGCCCAATATCTAGAGCCACTGCGTAGCACTCTCCCAGGTCTCCTGAAGGGAAGTGGATGCTTCAGACCGGCCTTGGCTTTAAGGAGCCCACCACCCAGTTTGTGCGTAAACACGCAGAGTTGACGAGGGAGACCTAGGGCGGTGTGGGCTCAGCGAAGTTCTGATGTGGGACTAGGGAGGCATTCGGTATCCATGTGGCTGATTGGAGTCGAGTCTGTGTTAAGCAACAGTAGAAAATAAGGTTAGAAAGTTCAGGTGATCATTCCATTCCAAGTGCTGAGTTGTGAGCTTAGAAAGTTTGGGCTTTGTTTTCAGGGGCAGTGGGTTGCCATTAGGACTTTGGGGTGGGAGATAAGAGGGAGTTAGCAGGGACAGTCACCTGGCCTTCTCTGTAAGGCGAACTGGAGGGGGAGCAGTGGGGAGGGAGAAGGGGAAGACCTGCATTATCGGCGACACAGCCTGATTCCCACCTTCTCCTCCTTCTCCTCCCTCCACCCTGTTAGCCTGGCTCAGCAACTTCCCTCCTTCCCCTCTCACACGGAGGAAGAGTCAGGAAGAATGGCCTCTCCCCAAGCCCCCGTGTCTCACACCTTCACACTGTGACAGTGTTAGATCTTGTCGGAACCTCCGAAAGGTCCCCTTCATTTCGTAGTGAGGAAAGCGCAGACAAGAGAGGTTAGGCACTTTATTAAAAAGTCCCTGTAGTCCACGGCAGAAGGCAGAACAATAATACTCATTGTGTGGGAAATGTGACCTCGCAGCTTTAAATATTTCTAAAAAGCATGTGTGGGGGAGAATACTTGAATTGACATACCAGCACCAGGGTTTAATTAACGACAGGTTCGGGCTGGGGCACACTGATTTTTATGTCTGTTATTTTCAAAACTGGCTTCAATTCACAACAACATGGATGGATCTTGAGAACATCATGCCAAGTGAAATAAGTCAGATGGAATAAGTCAAGGACCATCTGATTTCACTTGCGTGTGGGATATAAAACCGAGAGCAACCAGTGCACGAACAAGACAGACAAACAAGAACTCACAGACAGACAGCAGGATGGTGGTGACCAGCGGAAGAGTGGGGCCGGGGGAGGATGAAGAAGGTGGAGGGTTCAGATAGATGGTGACAGGGGGAGACTTTTGGGGGGGTGAGTGCACGATGCAGTATACAGGCGACACCTTACAGAATTGTACACTCAAAACCTATACAATTTTTATTAACGAACGTCATCCCGGCATATTTAATAAAAGGTGAAAAACTGGCTCATTTGTGAAAACTGGCTCACTTTTTGTTTTATATTGCAAGGTAATTAAATGTGATTTTAAATATCTGCTTCCTTTCAGGCCAAGTGAGAAGCGCAAGATCTGTGACCTAAGCCGTGGCTGGAAAACAAGCCAAGACCACGCCTTCTACTGCGCATGTGTTTCCTAAAAAGCCACACTTTCCTCTAGTATTTGTAAAGGCAAACCTATTCATGACAATGGAAGCTGAGAAAACAGAGATAAGGTCTTATAAAAAACGTCTAAGTATGAAACTGAACCAGCCCTGTTCTGTTCTCCCTTTGCCAGTGTGCTCACGTCCAGACCACCTGGCCTCCACTCTGCTCCCCGCACCCCGCCACGCGCGGTCCCCTGGGTGGGCGTTCCACGGCTCCTGGACAGCGCTTGGCTATGGGGCACAGACACCCCATGGAAACTTCAAAAGCTGGTTAGAGAATCTAATAACTTTCTATACAGTCGAGACAGGACATTCCCATCCCGTTGAAGAATTCTATGGAGGAAGACAGAGTGGCTGTGTCCGGGGAAATTTCCTTCTCCCTCCCCCAGAAGGAAAGCTGGGGGATGGCCCTCTGGAGCCGAGAAGCACAAAGGACAGTTTGGGTCGGGGTCCCCTGTCCACACAACTGTTACTTTTTATGTCCAAATTAAAATTTACCTGTGAGGTGGGATGCAGTTTTTTAGTAAACCTCTGGTCTTAAACCTCTTCCTGTCTTTAAATTAGGAACCAGAAATCTGTTCAGTTTTAGGTTTACGTTTCCTCTGTTCTGTAGGTTTGGTAATGCAGCTATTAGAACTGGCCTCCACGTCCCTATCCCTTCTGTTGTGTTTGCTGTTTTCTAGGGTTTAAATATCATTGCTAGTTTCATGTTACTGATTTGGAATAGACCTTTTCCGGGGTTTTTTTTCCTAGTGTATCTAAAAGCCCCTGATCTACTATGCTGTGGCTTTCTGGAAATGTTTTATAGAAAGAACATGTTTTTTGAAAAACCTGTTTTACTGTGTTTGTTTTTCTTATGCCTTTCTCTTTCCCCACCCTGAAAGTGAGCTGTCACTGAAGGGGGGGAGGGAAGGAAACCAGCAATTCAACAGTTGCATCTCAGCCATGGTTTGGGGGTAACACTGTTTTAAATTGGTCTCACAAAGTTTAAAGTCTTAGATTTTTTTTTTTTTAACGTATGAGCAGTTCAGTTGCTGTCAGCCAGAGAGCAGGGTGATGACTCCCACCCGCTGGGCCGCAGGTCCTGCGGGTGTCTGGGGCGGGGTCCAGAAAAGGAGCTCTGTGTTTGCTGCCCTCACCCTGCTCCGGATCGCGGGAAGTCCATTACCTTCGAGCACTGCACCGATGTGGGGAGAGGCCGGGTTTTTTGTTGTTAGTACTCCAATTCTGCCTTTTCTGAGCCTTGACCTTGATATGCTATTACTTTCTAGGCAGGTGGTCTTGGTGACTAGGAGGGATTCCCAGTCTCGCTTCAGAGTGCTGGGAAAGACAGGCCCTTTGGAGACCCCTGCTGCAAACTCCACTCTCCCCTCTTTAGTCACCTTTTAGTCATTGAGTGGGAACTTTGTGGAGCTTTTGATTCATTTGCTGATGCTGACTTCTTGAAGTTCTTTGTGCGGGCTCCTTTATGTTCTTATGGTTCCCTTACCTTCTTACGAACTGCTTTTCTAACTCTTTCACCAGCTGCTACGGTCGAGTATTTTCGTGTTCGAAATGCAATGCCCCAGTGCGATAGTATTAGGAGGTGGGGGCTTTGGAAGGTGAGTAGGTCATGAGGGTGGAGCCCTTATGAGTGGGTTTAGGTTCTACAAAAGAGGTCCTAGCCCTGGCCAGGTGGCTCAGTTGGTTGGAGTGTCATCCTGTTCACCAAAAGGTTGTGGGTTAGAATCTGGATCAGGGCAGTGGGTTCGATCCCTGGTCTGGGTGTGTGTGGGCGGCAACTGATTAGTGTCTCTCACATCAGTGTTGCTCTCTCTCCCTTCCTCTCTCTCTCTAAAATCAGCAACATATCCTTAGGTGAGGATTTGAAAAAAAAAAAAAGGCCCTAGATAGCTCCCTTGCCCCTTGCCCGTTGCACCACGTGAGGTTACAAATAGAAGACAGCTATCCAGGAAGCAATCTCTCCGCAGACGCCGAGTCTACCGG
The DNA here is from genome assembly GCF_014824575.4 of Sturnira hondurensis. Taxonomy (NCBI): domain Eukaryota; kingdom Metazoa; phylum Chordata; class Mammalia; order Chiroptera; family Phyllostomidae; genus Sturnira; species Sturnira hondurensis. Next base: position 5,634,622 of record NW_028094846.1, on the reverse strand, counting down.
CACCACGACCTTGGACTTCGTCACCTCCAGAACTGTAAGAAATAAACGTTTTTTTGCTCATGCAGTACCTGGCTTATCTTATTTTTCTTATAGCAGCCCGAACAGACTAAGACACCACCTCCTCCTCTTAATTTTGCCTCCAGCTTGACTTCTCAAAAATCAGTCCTGTCTCATAATTTTATATGTTGATTATACCGCAGCAAAGCTGGGGAAGAAGTCAGTCCTCACCTTGGTGCAGTAGTCGGTACGCTCCACCCCATGACCACCTCTCTCTCCAATGTCAGGAGGAAGGGCCCCCCCTCCTCGGGGCACCGTGGTGCTGAGGCCTTGTTCCGTGTTCTGTGTCATTTTTCTCATGTCTGTTTGCCCATGCGACTTGTGAGCTTTTTGCGGGTAGGGACTTTGTCTTGCTTTTCTTCATACCAAAGGGCCAATAGGTAAATGAGTTAGTAAATAATAGTAGAGTGAATTCTCTTGAGGTGCTACCTTATTCACAGACCTTACTGGACTCCATTAACTTAGAGAGCTTGTTCACCTTATAGAAATGACTCCTGAACCCTATTCTACATATCCTGCTCGTGTCAGCACCCCACGCCATTCCTGTTCCCCCCGGCAGACAAGCCACACACACCCCATGTGTCTCGTTTCTTCTCTGACCTTCCTCTTGAAAGCTGTGTTACTGTTGAAGCATCGAACCTGGGAATTACCAGTTCTCCCTTCAGCAATCCCATTGGCCTGAGGGTCTGAGAACACATTCGCGTCTATCGATCTGTACCTTCAGCATGTTTTAAGGCATATGCTGCTTCTGACCTATCGTTGCATTGAATTATAGATACATGCAGAGAACAGTCAAAATGCCCGTATGTTTTGAATTTGGGCTGTTAAGCAGCAAGTTGTGTGAACACGTATAGAGTAATCACTATTTCAAGTGCATAGTGTAAATTAAAGTGAAGTATTTGAGAGTTGGTCAAGGAGAGGCTAAATTCAGTGGTTTAACTTCTGTGGTTTACAGTGGTGTCTTAGACGGTTGTATTTCATTGATTGGAAAGGTGTGAAAGACTAAAGGGGAGCTTGGTAGGACATCTTTAGGAAGACACCTGCTGACTGCTGTCACTCTCATTTAATGAAAGACATTTTAACACCAGAGAAGAGGGGACGACGTGTCCGGATGTGAGGCTCTACCCTGTGAGTTGGCTAAATTAAGTTTTACTATAGACTGTTACATTTTTTCATCTGGCCGTGTAGGGTAGGACTTTGGTCGAGAATCACAACGGGCCTGTGGTCCAGCCTTTGCGAGTTACTCCTCTGGACGTGGCTAATGCAGGCAGACTGCTCTTCGGGTTAACACGACACCCCAGGTTACGAAGGGCTGGCAGTCCACCCCCGTGTGTTTGATCTGCCATGTGACAGCTTGTACTGTTCAGGGCGACCACATCTCTTCTCCCAGGTGCTCTTCCTAGGGGTTGATCCTGGCATGCCCCACCTGGAGAGGCGGGCCTCTGTTCTCTCCTCCTGAATCTGGGCAGGCCTGGCTCTCGTGCTAGGGGTACTGTGCGATTTCCACGGATCATAAAAGGCAGTTAGTGGTGATGTAATTTCTGCCTGATTCTCCCGTGGTGCTCGCCCCCAGAAGCCAGCCTGTGGGGAGACCATGTGGACAGGAAGAGAGGCCCCAGCCCAGAGCCCTGGCTGAGCTCCAGCCAGTGGTCATTCTCCAACCTGCCAGCAGATGAATGAGCTGTTTTGGAAGTGGATTCTCCCATCAAGCCACAGAAGCTGACGCTGCACGGAGAAGAGACAAGCCTTCTCTGAGGGGCCCTGCAAAACGGCAGGTTTTGGTTAAATAAGTGATTGCTGTTGTTTTAAGCTACTTAGGTCTGCGTCTTTGTTATACAGCAATATATCACAAAAATTGGGATCCTGAAGTGAGAAATTCACAGCAAACCCTAAAATATGTGGCATTGCCTTTTTAGGATGGGGAGGGAGGCGGAAACCAGGAGGACCTCACTGAGAGTGTCGCTGAGAGCCCGTGGGGCCATCAGTAGATTATTGGCAGGATCTTTCCAGGCTTCTAGAGGCCATTTGTGGGAGCTTGCAGGAAAGAAAGGAAAAGTGTTGTTAGAAGCTGGAGAAAAGGGACCCTTGCTGTGGAATGAAGGTAAGTTTGACCCCACTGTGCTGCAAGCGATGAACTCGGTGATCCTGAGGAAGCCATTTCCAAACAGCGATCAAGTGCTACCGCTTTTTCCTAAAATGTGAGAGGGAAGGGAGGAAGTAAAAAGGAACAGTCCGGTTTTCAAGTAAAACTTCAAAGAAATATCCAGAAGCCCATCCTTGGTGGGTGTGAAAAGGAACTGTTTCTCATTCCTAGGCTTTCGAAACAGCAGAACGTTCTCAAATGAAGAGGTGGCTTCCGAGACAAGATGAAATCTCAGGTGGGATTGTGAGGCCACTTGGGGAGACCTTTGAAGTGCCCAAGGCGGTGCCTGGGGGAGCATTTGATGAGTGTGGCATAGGGATGAGAGAGCAGAACTTCATTGTCGCAAACCAACATCCTCGAAAGGAAACTAAAAATTGATCAGTGATGTTCATTGGTTTAAATTCACACTGTATTTGTTTTTAGGGATTAGGGTTGAGGCAAAAATACCTAAATTAGGCATCACAGAATTTGGGATGCATTTGTTCGCCCATGAAAAGTGGGTGATATTGTGTCTTCAAATTAAGGACCGAAAAACCAGTGAAAAATAGGTGTCAAGGATGGACATGGGGGTGAGAAAGTCCCACTGAAAAGGGAGTGGTAGAAAAAGAAAATGGAACGGATCAGTGGTAAAGTCAGAGGGGAGACAAGGTAATGTTGAAGGGAGTTAGGGTTGAGAAAGAGAAAGTCTATGTTTTAAAAATTTGAGAGGAGGTTCTGTCTACATGGTCAGTGACCGTTTCAGCTATTACATCAGGCAAAGAAAATCAGTTAGGACAGTTGTGGGTATGACACAGCCTGAGCAGTAAGAAAGCAAGCTTCCCTGGAACTGGGTCACTTAGCTGCTTCTGGATTGGTGGTGGGGATGACGTATGTAGCCAATCAGAAGGAAAGTGAGTTGGGAAGAAACCAATAGGAAGTAGGCGTGGACATAGCTTTCAGTGTGGTATCAGTTGGCTGTACTGAGCCCGGCAAACAGACCCAGAGCTGAGTGAACACTGTTCTTTGTGTTTTTCTACAGCCTTCATCTGGATTTCAATTTGGACACTGCTGGTCTTGGAGAAGAGCTTGATTTGAGAGTGAGGCTGTAGTGACAAGCGGGTCAAGCGAGGCTGAAAAATCACTGTGGTTTGTAGACCAAAGAGGTGCAAAACAGAACCAAAAATGAACTCTAAATATTATTGGGGATACTTCAGGAACCTCTAGGAATTTTTAGGTTAAGACCAGATGCAAGGAAAACTGAAACAGAATGAGTCCTTAGCACCACGGGGTAGACTGTGTCCTTCAGAAGGGCACCAGTGTATGGCAGTATTGAGGCTGAAAGTCAGTCTATTGTTCATGTGCCAAGCCACGTGCCCAGTTGTTAGGAAAGGGAACTTTTTCTAATTCACTGAAAGACACCGTATGAGCAAACCTCATCTTTAGTTCTTCCCTTTTTTTCCCAGGTTATTCAGCCCCCATCTTTTCCTTCCCCACCTAACTGGTGTGACTCAACTTTGGCCTTGGTCCCCCTTTGCCATTTGGGTTTTGGAGGGGTCCTAGAGGGGGAAAAGGGACATAGGATTGCAGAAGTGGCAGGGATTTCCGGAGTGACTTGCACCCATGGAGAAAGCGTTTCCCCTCCAAGAGTCCAGTTCATCGGCTATTTAGGGAGAGGCCAGGATGTGCCATGGACTGTGTGCCCAGCCTTAAAAGAAATGGATGTTCAGCCCTAGCCCTTCAGAAACTCGCTGTGCAGAGGGGAAGGCAAACACATCGCCATGGCATAGAGTGGCAAGGGCAATGCCACACAAAGCCCTCTGCCATGTGCATGTGGCAGTCAGAGACACACTAACACTGCTTCCCGAAAATGTTACCCGGGCAGGAGCTGGAACGGGAGGTGTCGGTGCGTGCCCCGTGGAAAGACGAGTGCTCAGCTCTGAGTGCGGCACAGTGTTAGACGGAAGAGCTTCGGGTGTCTGCGTCGGGTCCTGGCAGGTCTCATTTGCTCCTTTGTGCACATTATCCCAGGTTAGTCTGCAGTCTCGAGTGTGTCNGTGGCAGTCAGAGACACACTAACACTGCTTCCCGAAAATGTTACCCGGGCAGGAGCTGGAACGGGAGGTGTCGGTGCGTGCCCCGTGGAAAGACGCGTGCTCAGCTCTGAGTGCGGCACAGTGTTAGATGGAAGAGCTTCGGGTGTCTGCGTCGGGTCCTGGCAGGTCTCATTTGCTCCTTTGTGCACATTATCCCAGGTTAGTCTGCAGTCGCGAGCCTGTCGGTGACAACTCACTTGTGAATTCTCCAGGAAGGCCTGAGAAAGCAATGGCGGAGTTGAACTCTACCTTCTGGGGGCAAAGGGAAGGCATCAAACCTGATTTAGTCTGTGGAAGATCGGCGGACTACATGGTTGCTCCGGGGCATTTTGCAATGCTCGCCTGTTCCACCATTGTTTTGGGAGGTAGGTGGTGGCTTTGAAATCTCACCTTTCCTCTGCCCTTGGAGCCTCGGCCAGTGCAGAGAGTGATCACAGCCACATCCAAAGAAGGGCCCAGTGAAGTCGTAGACGTGAGTAAGCGCTGTCAATCTAGCTCCATTTCATTGTAAGTAGTCCCCACCCTACGTTCCTTGACTCAGTGACATTGGCCGAGCACAGCAGCGTGGTTGGCGTAGGAGAATAAGATAGTCCTCCACCTCCAGGAGTCCTTCTGTGGGGACAGTGGGCAAACACATTATTACAAGGCAATGTGGGTAGCACAGCGAAAAGGCATGGTCCACAGTCTCTGTGGAGGAGGAAGAGCCTCACACTGTCTGGCTGCCAGCCAGACCTCACCTGACCAAGAGGGCTGGGATGAGGGGAGGCAACGGGAGCGAACAGAGCCTAGACACAGGGTCACAGTTTGCGCGGCTGGAGTCATCAACTCTGCCTGTTGTGTTATGGGAAGATGAACTGCTGACCCTGACCCCTGTGAGAAATTAGGACAGGCCTCACAATAAGGATTTTATGTATTTACTTTTAGAGAGAGGGGAAGGGAGGGAGAAAGAGAGGGAGAGAAACATCAATGTGTGCTTGCCTCTCACGTGGCCCCTACTGGGGACCTGGCCTGCAACCCAGGCGCGCCCCCTAGACTGGGAATACAAACCAGCGGCGCTTTGGTTTGCAGCCCATGCTCAATCCACCGAGCTATGCCAGCCAGGGCAGGAAGGGCCTCTTAAACAGCGATTAAGAATTCAGTGGGAATGGTGAATGCTAGTCATGCAGATAAAAACATTAAAAATGCAGGTGCTCGATTCCACAGTTCAATACTAGTGATTAGAGAAGTTTCTAGTCCACTTTAAACATTTTTACTTGGGAAAAATGTCAGCTGCTTTAACCTCCTGTCTTGGATTAGGAAGACTGTAAAGAAACAGACAATGAAGCAACTGTGCATTAAAACATTTGAATGTCACTCATCGTATCAGGGAGTGTAATTGCCTTCTCTGGGCTCTTTAAAATACACATGACCTTGGTGCCTGTTGCCACTACAAGTGCTGGTGACCATGAACTTTACTAGTTCCAGATCTTTGGTGATTCCATAGAGACAAGTGGCCCAGCAGTAAAGGGCATTGCGGAAATAGTTTCCCTTGGCCTTACGAACAAGAATACACATTTACTGGTTTGGCTGGATGTCAGTCAGTGCAGAATCTGGGGTGCCAATGAATCTTGCCTGAGGCATGAATTAGTTGGATTGTGGTCCCTCCGTTTCCTCCAGAAGAACCAGATCTTAGAGCAGATGGTTTCAAGGCGAGAAAAGACGTGTAGACAGAAAATTAACAAGTGTCTTTGATGACTTGTCTGGTGAAGGCAGTCTTCACGGTGGGTAGAACTCAGTTAAAAGTACTCCTGGCTTTTAGGAAAACTGTCCAATATGTGTTTCTGTAGTTCGGGATGAGTAACTATTAATATAAAGTGTACTACGTAGATATGAAGTTTGGCTTTTTGTAATTTCTCATCAGTGGAGCCATAGTTAAGGGACACAGGTGGGCAAAGGGGAGGTTTTGGAATTTCAGTATTCTCCAAATTCACTTCTAAGAGATGCCTCAGTATGTGGGTCCTACACTTGAAGAGGCAGCATTGGTAATGACCTGACACTCAGAGGAAGTTTTTTTTCTGTTAATTATTTATTCATTCTGATATATCTCTCAGAGTACATCTAAAATTAAATAGAGAGGATACAAAATTGTTTTGAAGTGATAGATGCTGTCTAAATAACGCATACCTTTATTTCTTCAGGATTTTTGAGGACCTTTTTAAAGAATTCTGAAGTCGTTGTTTTGACCGTCCTTTCCCTGGTCGGGTTCGTGGTGGGACGGCTGGCCTACGATTTTATTGAGGTAACGTACGCGCCACACATTAGAGAGTCAGTGAAAGAACAAAGACCCCAAACAAGGTGCGCTGCCAGGCACCCCCGAATGTATGGCTTTTTTAAACATGTGCACAGCTGCCGAAAATATTCATGTGGTAGTAAACATTTCGGAAGTGGAAAACCATTAGGTACAGGAGACCTCAGTGAGGGACGATGGAGAAAAAACGCCCATTTGGAAGGGAGGACAATTTGGTGGCATGCTTGGGTTCTTCATCAACTTCCGTGGGAACCTGGCCCCCTTCCCTGGACCCGCACTGGCTTCTTCCGCGTTACCGCCTTCGACACCCGTGCAGACTCTAGTTTCAAAGGCAGAAGTTACCATCAGGATGAATTATGGCCGCTCTCTTCTGTCAGCTTTCAATGTTGTATGATAGAGTAATACGGAGACATCTATGACACATGTCGTGTATAATATAGATACCGTAAAATTCCACTAAGTGGTGAACTTATTAACTCTTGATTTTAAATGCATAGCAGTGTGCTCAATAAAACTCTGTGTCCGCTCTTTTATTTTTCAAACACGGAGACGATGCTTCTACCCGCACTGCTAGCTGACGTCATCTGGGTATTTACTGTGCTCCAGGCTCCCTTTTAAGTGCTTTGTATTTATTAATTTATTAATTCATTATGAACTCTTGAGGTCATTCATTCATCCTCATGATGACCCAGTGGGAATGGTTACTCTATCCCCATTTTACAGACGAGGAGACTGAGGTGCGTAGAAGTTAAGTGATGAAGATTAAAGCATTCATTGGGCCGAAAACCTTTTGGGTGGGAATATTTGTGGTACTTCAGTCATTGTTGCTGTGTTATCTATTTGCAATCTGTACTATTATCTATATATTATTTTTCTCTATCTGACTCACTGGAAGATTTTAAAATCCTAAACAAATGTCTGTAAAATCACAAGTACCTGTGCAAGGCTTTCCCCCCTCTTAATGCAAATTAGAATAAATATCTAACAACTGAAAAATACTTATCTCTGAGCTACCCAAGATCACCTTGGAGAACACCGATTACTTGTCCCAAGCAATGGGACAAGGGGGCCCAAGCCCTCACTGTAGGGGACTGCCTAGAACTCACCCAGACAGTCAGATCAGGAAACCCCTCAGGAACCCCAGGACTGGCCTTGTAGATAGTCTCTCATACATTGCAAATTGGGTTATTCTAAAATTTATATTAATAAACATATCATCGATGCAATTGCTAATGCTTCAAGGTGGCAGCCAACTAATTCTTATTTTCTTTCGTTAGTTTAGGTGTTCCAGGTTATCTACCCTCTTCTCAGAACACCGAGTTTTTCACTCTATTGTTATATTGCACCTTTAATGATATTTCTGGCTGCCTTGGATGTGGACTTTTACATCCTCAAGAATGTGCTTTGGCAGGTAAGCAACACATTTTAAAGCAAACTATGGTCAATTCTTGTTCACATTGACAGAGAGGATGATTGATGATGAAGAAGGGTAATAGTAACTCACAGACCCCCAGTCTTGGTTGTCTGGCCCTCCTTACTCTGCAGAACCGTCATTACAGAGAGTGGAGGGGAGGGAGGGGCATCAGTGTTTGCTGAGTGGTGGCTGTGACTTGGCACTGAGTAAACGTCCCCTCCCTTTTACATATAAGCAGACCTCAGCTGAGACGGCACAAATGAGGCCGACAAAGGGCCGAGCCTGGATTCTGATTTCATGGCTGACTTCGTCTCCGCGTGTCCGTGGACAGCAGTTTCTGTGGCTAAGATTGCTTCATTTGTGCCTTCGCTCTCTTTTTCTTAATCATGTTTGCCAGACTGTTTTATTTTTCCTTTCAAAGAAAATTTTTATCTCTTTTTTGTGTGTTTTGTACATTTAAGATTTTAAATTGTCCTGTAACTACTTTTTCAGTGTAATCCCACATGTTTTGGTTGTTCGTGTTTTTATCACCATCCCCAACCTGTCCGTATTTTATTGTACTTTTCTCTTGGACCCATTAATCATTTAGAAATTGTTTTGAAATTTCCAAGTATGGCTTTTCATGATCATTTATCTCATCTCAGTGTGGCCAGAGAATGTGCTTTATACTCCAAACCTTGTGTGTCGTGAAAATGTGCTCTGTGGCCTCGTATGTGATCAGTTCTCCAAAATGTTCTGTGTTTGCTTTGGAAAAATGTATATTCTCTAATTGTTGAGTGCAGAGGTCTAAATTTCTTTTTTTTTAATTTTATTTATTTATTTATCTTTAGAGGGGAAGGAGAGAGGGAGAGAGACATCAATGTATGGTTGCCTTTCATGCATCCCCTGCTGGGAGTTGGCCTGCAGGGAACTGGCCTGCCACCTAGGCATGTGCCCTAACTGGGAATCGAACCGAGATCCTCGGGTTCGCAGGCCTGTGCTCAACCCACTAAGCTACGCCAGCCAGGGCTTAAATTTCTTCAGATTGTTTTGTTAATTATGAAGTTTGACACAGTGATGGAATATTACTCAGCAACAAAAAAGGAACAGAATGCTTATAGGGATAACATAGAAGAATTTCAAAAGTGTACGCTAAAGGAAAGAACACCAGACTCAAAAGGCTGCATATTGTATAATTCCATTTTCACACCTTCCTTCTAGCAAAGGCAAAACTGCGGGTTTGGAGAACAGATCACTGACTGCCGGGCCCTGGGGATGAGGGAAGAAATTGACTATAGAGGGGCATGCCCGCATGGGACAGTTTTTAGGATTTGTCCCAAAGCAGATGGATCTGCTTTGGTTTTAACTGTGGTCATGGCCAAATGACTGTATGCATTAGTCAAAACTCAGACAACTGTACCCCCAAAGAATGAGTTTTATCCTTTGTAAATTAAAGGTCAGTTTTTAAAAAATCAAAGAAAATAGATTTGCATTCATTTCTCCCACATAGTTTTTGTACTTTGTATTGACCATGGTCTTCCTGTGCTTTTTCTCATGCTTTTCCCCTTCTCAGTCAAGTTGCCTCAGGTTTCTTTATCCTTTCTGTCCCTCCTACTGGTTTTAAAGTTTTACACTCTGTTTCCATTTCTGAGGCAGGCACTGCCCATGGCCTATTTGGGACCCATTCCCTCCTTTCTCCTCACTAACAGAAATTGACTATTTTTTGTTTGGTGTGGTAGTAGGCCCCCTGTAAAACACCACATTTTCCAGCATGAGAAAAGCGTGGCCAATGAATGGTGCTATACAAGTTTTGCTGAGTGACGTTTCTCCCAGGATGTGTTTACTCAAGGGGCCCAACAAGTAGCAAGTGCTTTTCGCCCTTTGTTTTATTTCTCTTCCCCCTGGAGGCCTGCAGGTGGAGACTGCGGAGGGAAGCAGGAAATGTTTTACGCAGAAGCAGGGGAAATTTGCACTTCGTGTGACGAACATCATTTTAATGTGGAGAAATATTATTAAGCTGGAAGAGAAAGTGGGGCATTGGTCTTTTCACAGGGAAGTAGAATCCCGTTTGTTTGGAAGGGGTGGCCTCTTTGAGGCAGGTGAACTAGAACCCCTTTTACAGCGACCTCCCAGAGGAATCGTAGAGAATGCACGTCACCAGGATCTGAGTGTGACGTGAGGACATGCAGTCCTGCCGTCTTTAGGTGCTCACTCTAATACTGCGCGATGGTTTGGCTTCGCAGGTCTTACTGACCGGATTGATCAGCTTCTCTACCACGTTCATCATCATTGGCTTTGTGGCCATGAAACTCAACAAGGAATCCTGGGACCTGCAGTGCTGCCTGCTCTTCAGCATGACCATCGGCCTCACGGACCCTATCCATTCTGTGAAGTCACTGAAAACCATCGGTACGTCGGATGCATGTCTCTTTCACCTTGCAGATAGGCGAATAAGTCATTTGCGTTGGGTTATATTTTTCTAGCGCAAATTGTGCCCCAGCCAAGCAGATGCATGTGCTGCTTTTCTTAGAGATGGAGCCCTGCCTGAACTGAAGGATGAAGGGCAAATAAGGCCACTCAGGATTTGGGGTAAAGAATACCAATTATAACCTCCAGGGAGTTATTCCAAGGGGGAAATGCAGCCTCTCTAGAACACAGTGAAAAGCAGCATTCATGTTCCATTCCACTGAGTTCTAAGCGATAAGATAGAGACTGTGCTTTATCCCACTCAAGCTTTTTCAGGGCCTCGCTACCTCTTGCTGGAACTCCATGTTGAATGAGCTAGCCTTGGGCAGGTGGTTGTAGTTGACTGAGAGGAAATGGGGAGAGAAGACAGCCTGGCAAACATGTTATTCGATGCAAGCGTATTCCCCAGAGGGGTTGGAGGGTAGGGGGCGCTGTACTACTTCTCCTCTGATTTGGGAGGAGATGAGTTCACTCTGAGATTCCTTCTTTTCGTCATGTTTTATTGACTCAGCAATACAAACATGAAATAGATGCTGTGGTTTCTGTTTTTGACTCAGAAATATGTCCCTAGCCAATTTTCAGGTATTGGTTATATATTTTTGGGGGAAGATATTGGCTTATGATTGGAGTAGGAAACCTCCAAGCCTTCCAGCAAGTGCTAGTCCAATTTTTATACCCACTTATCCCTACAGCTGTGAAAACAGAGGAGGGTGGAAGATACTTGTGATGCTAATATTCCAAATACTCAGTGCTTCTTGTTCTGTCCTCTTCTCTTTCTCTAGTTTTTCTAAGTTCAGTTTTTTCCTTTCTTGCCTTTACCTGCCTTTTTCTTTTAGAAAAACTATATATAGTATATAGTATACTGTACTATAAAGTATATACAGTATATAAATGTATATACTTTATACAGTATATACAGTATAGACTATAAAGTATATATAGTCTATAAAGTATATACACTATATAAAGTATATAGTATATAAACTATGTACTTTATTTATTGCAGTTTCCATATTCAACAGTGTTTTCAGCAAAGGAGTCAGATAGAAAGTCCATTTACTAGAAAAGGCAGCAAGTGTTGGAAAGGCTTAGGTGCTACCTGGGTTCTGGATCCAATGACCTTTTTCCTACTAAGGCCAATTTGCCTATTCTAGACATCCCATATAACCCAAACCACGCGATATGTGACTTGTGCGTCTGGCTTCCCTCACTCAGTGTGGTGTTTCGAAGGCTCATCCGCAGCTGCAACATGAGTCAGTTAGAACTTCGTTCTTTTCTGTGTCTGGGTGATATTCCGCTGCCGGGGGAGGTCACAGATGTTGGTCCATTTGGTCGCTGATGGACGATGGGTTGTTTCCACTTCTGGTGGTTACGAGCGATGCTGCCGTGAATGCCCATGTGTGCGTTTTTGTGTGGACAGCTTTTCCGTTCTCTTCGGGGTACGCCTAGGAGTGGAATTGCCAGGTCACACTTTGTACTCATTTCTAAAATGTGATTCTTCAGGAGTCTAACGATTCATGTTTATCCGAGCTAAATATCGTGCCCTGCGAAGTGTCTGGTCTCATTCTGGAGCTCAAACGTGGTCTGAGGCCACCACGGGCACCTCAGGCAGTGTCCTGTCCACGCGCCTCTGCCCCCGGAGACGCAGAGGCCCCCCTGGAGAAGTGAAAAAACAGTGCTTGTAATTGTCCTGCAGTTGTGGCTGCCTGCTCTGTTTTCCCAGCATTCTCTTTCTCTTCATGTTTCTGTGTTTCCTGTGCACGAGCAATGGTGTCGTTTACCGTATTAAACTGTATTTTATATTTCCTGTTGCAGGCATTTCCAAAATGTATACTGACATCATTCGAGGGGAGTCGATGATTATGTGCTGCATCACGTGCATTTTCTTTGGAATTCTTCAGAGCAACTTACCTCACATGTTCGTGTTAAAGGGTAGGGACATTTTTTTCTGTATCTTTTAAAAAATCATATGTGCCTGGTGGATTTCAAGCCATCCTGAAATTAAAACACGTTCAAGATGACTTTCCTGCTCTCTCTATACCTGACTCTGGGACCAATTCAAACAGCCTATCAGGCAATAAGAAAATAATTACCTGTCATCTATGTCTTTTCTTGGACAGGAAGAGGGAAAGAATAGAATGTTAGGTTCATCCATCTCCCTCAATATGCCCATGCACATGTGCACACACAGATAGTTTCACCTGGTGCAAATTTACTCCTTCCCAGGATCAGCCTGTATCTCCCTGTGGGGTGTGTGTGGGGGGGGAATTGGCTTGGTCCTTGCGAAAGCATAATGGTTCAGGCAGCACCGGAGCATCGGGTCCTCGAAGTGCTCACAGTCAGATGTGCACGATTCAAGTTCACTGGGCCGTGGAACGTAGCGTCTCACTGGGTTGCCGGCCATGGTAGTAGCAGAGAAGAAAGGGGGAGCAAGCACAGCAGGAAGAGGCCGGAGGCGTCCCCCTGATACGTGGGTACGGCAGCCGTGGGAGGGGAGGACGCTAAAAGGAGAGAGAGAAGGTGGAGGTACAGAGGGGTTTGCGGGGCTTCATGGTAGGCATTTGGGATGCGTCACTCTTTGTCACTGAGGACGACCCTCGGCGTTGCCTGAAACTTGCTCACTCACTGTCACTGCCATCTCAAGTCACTGTGACTATAGAAAATTTCCCTTGTCCATTCTTCAGATGCCACCCGGGCTGGGGGCAGGGGTCACAAATGGACTGCAGGTTGGTGGGGATCCTGGACGAGGTTTGCTTGGCCCTGATGTCGTTTATAGAAAAACTGAATTTGGATGGATATTCAGGTATCTTTTGGATGGATATTCACTGTCCAGCTTGCCTGAGACTTCCCATAATTCTCTCGGACTGGCTCCTGAAGACGTTTGAGCATTCTGTCCCTGGGCAAGAAACCTCAGGCTGTGGGTGGTAAGAGAGCCTCTTTTGTCACACTTTCAGGGGAAACTTCCATCTGCTGAAGGTCAAGGTCTCCATCCAAGGTCTACAAGCCAACCAAAGTGCATAGACCAACATGCCACCAACAAAGGAAACAAAAGTCATCATTCAACTTTGTTTTTTCTCCCTTTCATTTTCTAGAGCTTCACATAATCCTGGACTTCTCTCTGAGCATTTCGGGAAGCATACTATTTGGATACTGGTGTGCAAGAATCATTGAGTTTGTACTGACCGACCTGTTTAGCAACACGCTGACCAATGTCGTTTTTTGCATTTCGGTGGTGTACATGATTTTCTACATCGGTAAGGCAGAAAGGGACCCGGCCAGTGCACGCCTCCACGTGAACGTTGCACATCTCCGTTTTCCCTTGATCTTGAATCCAGCTGCTTTTCCCCACCCACTTCCCCTTTGTTGTGGCCCCTCTGTGCCTCTCATCGTCTCATCTCTCTGCCACCTCCCGCTCTTCCCTGGTCTCTTTCGATGTCCCCTTAATTTCAACTCTGTGCTCCTTCCCTTTGTGTTCTTCCGCTGTGTGGTGACTCTCATTCCTTTTGGGCTCCACCGCTTGATTTCACGTGGAGTCACTGGCAGGTCCTGAGGAGGAATCAGCTCTCGTGGTTCTTGCTCTGTCCCTTGGCCACCTGTGTCTCAAAGCAGAGGGTCTGGAGAGGTGTCCCTGAGGCCTCTTCTGGCCCTGCAGTCTTTAACTTCATGAGCCCCAAGCTGAGGGGACGGCAGACACAGCGGCCCTCACCTGAGGCTGGGGTAGGGAAGGGGAGGGAGAAGTCAGGTGCACCTGTCTGGGGGGGTCACTGAATCTCGGGAGCCAGGGTGCCGGCCACTGGCACACTTGCCCTGGTCCTCTGCTAGTTGAGTCCGGTGAGAGTTGGGGAAGCTTTCAGTGCCTGGTAGGCGTGGCCAGTCCCCAAGGGCCATAGTGGCTGTTGGGGAACAGCCAGATTTGGCTTCTTCCCTGGCCTTCCATGGTGGAAAAATTCTGAGAAGGCAAAGAAGAGCAACCATCACCTATAAATCTACATGATAAATGTGATCACTGATACATTTTGGTGTGCATTTTTGCACCTCAGCCTTTAAAAAACACATACATACATATATTAATGTTGGCATTCACTCCTGATATTCAATGGCATCGGGACAGTACCAAATAAGATGACTTCATATTTAAGATAAAGTTGTTCAGTGGTTTTCTCATTGCAGAAGTCGTTTCTTAAGTAGTGACTATTACTGAAAAAGACTGTGACGAGCTTTATAATCTAGTAATACTAATTATAGAAATTGGAAATAAGATTTTGAGAGGAATTTTCCCTATCCAAGTTTCCAGTGCTGCTGGTTTTACTGCCATTGGTTGCTTAAATTCTATTTAGATTCTGTCTGACGTTTACAACGTTCCCTCTGAAGGCTCTGCAGCTGAGAACTGTTGGTGTTCGTGGTATTCACACCTCCCTCTGAGCTGTGTTCCTGTCCCAGACCCTCCTTACACATCTGTGTAGAGCCCTAGGGGGTCTATATTCAGCAAAGGAAGAGCGAGCTTCAGGACCCACCGTCACTGAGCTCGGCCCACAACCCCGGGACGTCCCCGCAGAGCTGGGCGGAGGCTGATCTGTCTGTTTTCCTCTTGGCCTTACCCTCCACGACCCTCCATAGAGGGGTGAGCAAACTGTGGCTGGTGGACCAAACATTCCTAGTTTTGCACAGCTTATGAGCCAAGAATGGTTCTTACCTTTTACAGTGGTTTAAAAAAATACTGAGAAGAATAATATGTTCTGATATGTGAAAATGATCGGAAGTTCAAGTTCCTCTGTCATTATTTATGGGGCCCTCATTCCATTCCTCACACCTACTGTAGCTTACATGCTTCAACAGCTGAGTTGAGTATGTAGTTTCCACGGGGACCATCTGGCCTGCCAGGACCATATTCTTATTGTCTGATCACATACAGAAGAAGTTTGCTGACCCCTGAGCTCCAGGGTTAGGCCGATCCCTTGAAGCAACTTTCCAAGAAATATTACTCTTAAGTTCCCCACCAATATTTCACTCAAGACAAAGTACCTTGGTGTGCAGATTTGAATGCAACTAACTTTGTTTATTTTTTTTCTCTCTAGTGGAATTTTTAAAAATGTCAGGTATGATTGCTTTAGTGACTGTAGGACTGAATTTAGATTCCTTAAGCTTTAAACCGAAGATGGAGTTAATAATTACTAAGTAAGTCTTTTGTTCTCGGTATGCGGGTCTCATAGAATGTGGTGCCTAATTGGTCCTGCCTTCCTGGACACGAGTAAAACTTCCATTAGAACTTTTTTCTACCTTTTTATTTTTAATTTCACTACCAGCTTTCCTGGAAAAGAAGGTACCAACAATGATCAACATGAGTAAACACTCCCATTCCGGATAATACACCAGTGATTCAGAGGCCATGGCTGTTTTGTACATTACTCTCTGATAAAAATTTACTTTGAATTGTGGGAAGTTGTAGCAGAAAGACACAACCCTGGCCAGCCTGTCAGCTGCGCTCTCTGCCTGGTAAAGCAGAGTGTCGTGTGGAATTTCCAGACAGAGGCAGACCTGCCTGCTCAGACAGACGGGTCAGCCTTCCTCTGAGAGGCTGCTGAACTACAGAATTGGTTTGGAATCATTTCACACCAAATCTTAGTCTAGTGTAGAAATTTTCACATTGTATAAAAGCAAATGTGAAAATGAGAAAACTCAGCCATAATCCAGAGTTTTCCCATGGAGATTCATTTCTTCAATGGAAAAGACTGTCCATGGTTCTGAAATGATGGCCTTCCTACTTTTTTGGTACTGAAAATGTTCTTTCTTTTGTGATATTCCAGTGGTAGAAGATGGTACTTTTTTTTATAGCTCTACTCAGCAAAATTTAAAAAATTTGGCACCTATGACTATCCTAGTTCTGGGTATTTGTGGATGACACCTTATTGGTTATTCAAATCCAGAAGCTTGGGAATAACTAATTCATAGGACATACACTTTTTGGTCTGAACTTGGACAGTTTCCTGAGCTTCATTGTGCTATCAGCATCATTGTAAATTACATACTGTCTTGATTCAGTTGCTTATTCTTTCGCCTGTTCACCCAGTCCTTGCTTAATGTCTACTGTGGCCTGGAGCTTGTATCTTGCTTAGGTTTGGGCTATGAAAATAAGTCCCTTCTGAGAAGGCACTCATTGTTAAGTGGTGGATGTATTTATGCAGACAACTGGCAAGTGTAAATAATTGCATGCTTATTGGGATCCTACTTTATGTAAGGAATATTTGTAAGGCCTGTAGAGACATTTTAACAAGCATTGTACTCAGTCAGTTATCCTATCGTTGCTAAATTTTCAGAAAACTGAGCATTGGGATTCGAGGTCCCACTCATTCCCTTCCCTTCCAGGAGTTTGGAATCAATTGAATCAAAAGATTGGATTTAGACAGAGGATCAGGCTGAGGATTAGAACAGGGTTTATATCTGCAGCCAAAATGAGGCTTCTTTCCAAGTGTAGTTGTTGAGACCCACCTCCAGGGAGACTGGTTTGTGCAACAGATGCATTCACCCAGTCAGCTGAAGGGGGGTGCAGTCCCAATAGAGGACCCAAGAGGAGAGGGGACATGAGATCCACCTGGTGAAGTCAGAGCTGGCCCTGACCCACGGAGGTCCCCACGCAGAACCACGCAGCTCCACTCCTGAGCCTTGGGGCTCCGATCTACTCAGTGAGAACCTCTGAGGGTGGGGCTGGCACACAGGTGCTTGGAGAGCAATCTGGGCGATGCTTTGTGCTCTTCTTGTGAACAGTGTAGATCATTGGCACTGTAGGAACCAGGAGTGCGATCACCTCCAGAGACTGTGCTTAGGATGGTTTTGTTGAGTTGAGTAGAGTTGGCCTTGCAGGGTATTTAGGAAATCAGTTAGATGGAAAAGCAGACAGGAGGGACTTCCAAGGTAAGGGACTTTCATGTAGCCCACGAAGGGAGAAGTCATGTAGAGGGCACTGAGGTGACCCAATCTGCTCTCTCAGAGTCAAGGTCAACCAGGTTTGGCTGTGGCAGGCCCACAGTTGACATGCTGCCAGCTAATATCAGCAAAACTGCCACATCACCAGCCTGGGGGGAAGGGTAGGGGTAGGGGTCCTTATTTTTCTGCCTTGCTCTTATTATTCTGCTGTGCAAGGCAGCCCACAGATACTGGCACAATGAGGGTGATGGGGAATAGGGTCTATTTTCCTTCCCTCAAACTTTTCAATGCTGCTAGTGACAGTGAAGAAGGGAAGGCCTCTGCTGGGACAGGAATGGCAGACAGGTGATGCAGGTTTTCATGTGAAAAGGAAGCTATTGGAAAAATACATTGCTGAACATGTGATTTTCTTTCCATTCATTCTAGGTTCTTAACAATGTTTTCATCTGTATTCCAACATATAATATACGCTTTCTTTGGCATTATTATTGGATGCGGAAAACCCACCTATTTTCAATTTCACACTATAACTTTCACGCTGATCTTATTTGTAGCACTGAACTTTGTAAGGTATGGATTCTATTTTAAAGTTTGCTTAGTGGCCTTAGGTTCCCAGGCTCACCGTGACCATTGGGACACAGTGGGTTACCGCAAATAAAGGGCTCTGGACGTGCAGTCAGGAGACCCGTGTTGTCCTCAATGTCCTGGCTATGGCTTGCTGTGCCCTGAGGGCTGTGCGTGTCTATTTACTTTTCAAGATTTTGTCTGTAACACGAGAAGGAGCAGAACAGTAGCATCAGCATAACCCGTGTGTCTGATAGGAACGCACAGTCAGGGTCCCATCCCAAATAATCGAGCTGAATCCCTGGACACGAGATTCAGGGAACTGTTTCAACATGCTCGTCAAGTTTGAGCTTCACTGGACCTGATTAATGGCTTCTAACATTTTGGGGACTTTGTTAACTTTCATCGTCACTTGTCATCATCATAGCTATGATAAAGCCATTTATTAAGCAGTTACCATGTACGTTACGCCACTAATGCTAACACAATCTTAGGAGCAGGCGTTATCATTTCGCAGGCGACACGTAGAGAGGTTAAAGCCTTGCTTAGAATCACCCAACTGGCAAGGGCAGAGTTAGGATTTAGCCTTGACCCCCACCAGCATGCTTTTTCTAAGTCGCCATGGCCCACGTGTGGCAGTCTACCATAGGAATTGATGGCAGTGTCTTTGAACGTTGTTCGTGTCATTCAGGATGGGCCTGGCCAAGGGGGGCTCCTCTCTCGTGGAACAGGGCTTCTGCTGACTCTGCAGGCGCAGCCTGCTACTCAGAGAGTCCCTCCCCCATGGAGGGCCGTGGCTCGAGCTCACCGTCTCCGCACCGTGGGAGCTTGTGTGCAAGCTGAGAGAGGTCAGAGAGCTGAGGAAAGACCCATCATGTTTTCTGTATTGGTTGACTCGGCTGCATATCCATGATCTCATCTCATCCTACTGACAGCACTTGGAGATAAACATTCTTAGCTCTATTTTATGGATGAAGAGACTGGCCAAGAAAGGCAAAGTGCCTTGTCCAAGGTCACAGGCTAGCGAGTTCCAGAGACGCCGTGTCAACTGACGGTTCCACCTCAGCGGAAGAGGCACCCCAAGGGGTTTCCGTACGGCTGGGGTCTCCATACAGGACTTCCTTGTTGAGAAGAACATTTCAGAGAGGATGAATGAAACTAAGGCCTGGACGTAATAATTGCTGCTAATGTACTGAGCCCTGACCACATTCAAAACGTCATTCTAAGTGCTAGGAATGTTGCCTCACTTAATTGGACCTTCCTAATGATCCTCTGAGGCAAGTACAATTATTATCATCATCTCCATTTTACAGAAGAAACTGAGGCTTAGAGAAGTTATATAACATACTTCGGTTTGCACAGTTAGTGAAAGAAGCTTAAATTTGAACCCAGGTAGTACGCCTAAGCCTTTGTTCTACAGCCTCTCCATTTTTGCCACCAGGACACAACCCAAGTTCTGTTTTGGCTGAACTAACTGGTATTTTATAGAAAGATGATTTAGTTAAGGCTGAAAATGTTGTATGAATTAACTTTGCCAAAGGCTTCAATGCAAGGCAGAGGAATGTGTCCAAATTAATCATCCACCTCACTGATGGCAATTATCGGTTTTCTGTTTTGCAGTAATAGGGGTTTTCCCAATTGTCTTGTGAAATTCCCAACATAGCCACTGATGTGCAGTATATTTTTGGAGGCTGAGAACTCGTCAGTTTCACTTCCACTGAAATCTTATTTGAAGGACAGTTCTGATATTCTTCTGGTGCAGATTCCTGAAAGATGGAGCCTAAATTTCAGTGCAGGATCCCACAGAAAAATGATCTGTAGAGAAATAAGGCACAAATCAAAATGATGTGTTTGGCATTTGGCGTATGGCTCTTGTGGGAACACAAGAAACGTGGTTGAGCCAAGTTTATTTATTTTTTATTTTTGTTTTTGAAGGTTTTCTGTATTTACTTTTAGAGACAGGGGAAGAGAGAGAGAGAGGGAAACATCTATGTGTGGTTGCCTCATGAGCGCCCCCCAATGGGGACCTGGCTCGCAACCCAGGCATGCGCCCTGACTGGGAATCCAACCGGCAACCTTTTGGTTGGCAGGGCCTCACTCAATCCACTGAGCTACACTGGCCAGGGCTGGTTGAGCTAAGTTTATTAATGTGTTGACCATCATTTTACTTTTGGATCATGATCTGTGTGTCCTCCAGGGTAATTTCTGAATGTAGGCATGGCTACTGAGAGGGGAGACAAGCCTGGGGATATGAACTGAAGAATTTCCATAAGCAAATTTACTATCAAATTTGAAACAATACACATGAACGTAAATGATGATTTCTTAGATTTTTATAGAACTTCCAGCATTATTTTTCAAGACTCATGTATTATGTGCAAGATAGTTGGTTTAGTTACTTCCAGAAAGTTTTCGAGCAACTTATCAATAAACTGGATTTTTGTCTTTCATTTCATGAAAAATTGTGTATGAGATTTAGTGTTTTTGTACATGGTTTTAACTGTGAATAACATTCATACATAAAGTGTGATTAAAAAATTTTTTTTCTCTCCACAGGTTGTTCACTGTTGTGTTAGTGAGCCCTATTCTGATGCATTCAAATTACAAATACAACTGGAAGTGGGGAGTTATTATAGCATGGTCTGGAATTAAAGGCATTTTCAGCTTGCTCCTGGCTCCTGAAATTTATAATCTGGCTGAACAGAAATCCCAGGTGCCAGAAATGGTAGGAAAAAAATCATGTCTCGTGATTATTCGTATTTATTCATTTGTACTTACTTTGTAGCACTTGGCATGGTACCTAATGATGGAAGTAGGTTTGGAAAATGTGTTAAAGAGAAGGGAACTTGCAGAGGAGAGTTTACTGATGTTGACAATGGGAAAAGGACCACCAGTCAAGTAGAGATGATGGACGTGGGGGACAGGCGGACTTGGGATCAAATCCTGGTTCCGCCCTTCACAGACTGAGTGACCATGGGCAAGTTGCTGGCACTTGCTGACCCTCAATTTCCAGTCAGGGATTGAGGTGATGCTCCGTATAATACCTGGCACTCAGTAAATGCTCAACAAATGTTATTGAGTACATAAATGCTATTGTTTAATAGGTGCCAGAAAGCATAAAAAAATACCCTACCTAGAGCATTCCAATCCCAATAGCCACTAGAGAAAAACCTGAAATGCTAGTTAAATATATGCTAAGGGGAGGATGATTTTTTAAAAGTATGAAAAGCACGTCTGATGCTCTGTTGTTATCACTCAAGCTTGGGAAACGCTCCCCAAAGGACATATTACTATCAACTCTATTTTTCAATGGAGGACACCAGGACTCCAAGTGATTAACTGGCCCCAAATCCCGTGGGTAATCGATTGCAGAGCCGAGAACTGCAAGGTGGCGGTATTTCTGCCGCCGCAGGGCATGCCTCCAGCCTCCTGCACGGCTCCAGCCTCCTGCAGAGCCTCCTGTCCGGTTGCAGGAAGTACTCCTGGCAGGCACACTCGTCCCCCACTGCCGGCTGTTGCAGGGATCTCTCCCCCACCCTGTCTTTGATGGCTCCCACCCTGCTGGCTTTGCGTGGCTGCAGGCTCTCAGTGTTGTTCTCTCTCCCAGGAGCTACGAAATCTATTGTTTTCTCACTCGGATTGAACACTAATCTTTGTCCTCTATTATATGCAAAAAGTGCTCACAGAACAACCCTTTGCTTCAATGATCAGAGGCAGGGTTTTAAAATGTGGATTGAGATAGAATTCTGGTTTTGGTTAACTGAACAATGATTTCCTTTGGAGAACTAATTAATGTTTTGGTTCTGTCTGTGTGCTTTGTTTTTTAGTTTATATTATATGTCCAAATAATATCATTAATGACTATGGGAATAAACTCAAACATGATGACTTATTTAGCCAAGAAATTAGGTAATGTATATCTACCTTTCATTAATTAATTGGGGAGAATAATGTAAATAGATGATTGTTGGGGGTTGTGGGGACATTTTTTTATGGAGCTCAAGGAGTTGGTTATGAAACCATGCATTTTCTTTCACTTGTTATTTGTAGATTCTGCATTAATTGAAATATTGGTTCAGCCAGTTTAACAGATACCACACTGACAGTGGCTTAAACAACACAAAGGTTTTTCCCTTCCTTCTACCAGAAAGTCCAGAAGAATGAGCTAGTTCTGCCCCCACAAAGTTGCCCAGAGAAGCAGGATTTTTCACTCCCGTGGTTTCCCTACTTCTTGGGTTGCTGCTCTCGTCTGCAGGCGAGAAGCTGGTTCATTGCTTCTGTATCTTCAACCCAACCAACTGGAAAGAGAAAATGGGGGAGGGTGGCCATGTAGGGTAAACAGCTTCCTTGGAAGGGCACAGCCCAGAGGTTATGTGTATCATTACCACTCCCATCCCATTAGCCAGAACTTAGTCACATGGGCAGGGGAAGCTGGGAACTAGTATCTTTACTTGCCTGGCCATGAGCTCAGCCCAAACTCAGAGAGTCTAGTGATACAGGACGCAGGAGAGAACACAATCGGCGTTCACAGTCAGTAGGCTCTGCTACAGTTGCCTATTTCTAGAAGCAATCTGAGGCTGTTGGTAATGGAATGCATCCACGTGGTAGCATGCAGGACAAGACAGTCAGGGGTGGAGGGGTCACGGGGGGAGGGAGAGAGCAGGGTAGGACTACACACAGTTTTCTCGTGGGGCCTTAACATCATCTAATAGGGCCACGGCCATGCCCTCGGCTTGCGGATGCAGAGACCTGATTCTGTCAGGGTTTCTAGGATTGATCAGTGTCGGGGGGCTCTGCGGTCAGTCTGCCACAGACGAGAGTAAGTCTACCAAGGCATGATCTGCCCGGGGAGGCAAAGTGGCCAATCTCTCAAAGGAGAAGGGCCAGGAGCCTGTTCCTCAGTGGGCTTTTATTGGGTTCAGTTTGGACAGGAATACAGGTAAAGCTCATCAGTCATTGTCAGGCAGTAAGGATCAAACAATAGATAACATCCAAAGAACTAGGAGGGCTTATTCTGAGTCAAGGTCAGTTAGCTAACGGGCCATAAAACGTTGGGAAACAAACTTGTTTCCTGCTTGGATGCTAATCCGAAAATTGAGGGCATTCTTAGCAAAGCAGGTTTCATAGCATTTTATGCATTCTTTCTTAGGCCTGATCACCCAGGGAACCCGCCCTTTCCAGCACAGGGCTGTACCGCCCTCTGTCATCGTTTCAGGCTTGAGTCAGGCAGGGGAAGTAAGGCAGCGAAGAGATTAGGAGACTTCTTGCAGACAGAGTGAGGACTCAGGCTATGTCAAAGCTGAGGGGTGAGGGTCCATCAGCCCCTTTTTCTATAGCCTCCCAAGTCCTTCCCTGAGGGCCCTTTCTCAACCATATATGTCTTAGGTTTTCCCTCCCTTGAGGAATCTTACTTGTCATGTGCTAAGCAGTCAGCTGTCCTGGGCCAAGCAGGGTGAAGTAAAAGGGGGCAGAGGCAGTGCCCCTGCCAGGAAGATAAGCTTTGTCCCCTTAATGGCTCATGGTCCCAAGGTCTCTTTACTCAGCCTTAGCCGTGGGGGGTTACAGCTCTGAAACCAGGCAGGGCAGTTCCCAACAATCAGATTGCTGCAGATTTATATACACTGCCCTCTCAGGAGAATATGGATAAAGCAGATAATCAATGCATTAATTTATAACGAGGATGATTTCTTTCTCTGTCTGAAATAATTGTGACCATTATTCAGGGTACTTGCCTTTAAATACCCATTTCCTTGATAAACCAAGTTAGCAATCAGAAGGTTTCTTAGAAAACATGGAGTGGAAGAATAATGGTGAAGGCGGCAAGTTCCTGTAAACAGGGACCCAGACTGATGAATCCTGCCCTCATCCTTCTGCTTGTGTCTTCTCGAGAGCCCCACCCATTCCTGAAGCTGTGCCCCATCACCACCGTGGCAGAACCTCCTGTGACTCCCCACCTCACTGCCAAGGGGGCCACTACGTGAGGAGAGCTAGTATATGGGGCTGAGTTCTCCAGCGATCGGCTCATTCTTGCTTGCAGTGGCCAAGTGTGCTGGGATCAGCAGCGGCCTGCCCTGGAGCACGAGCGACCTTAATACCTTTTTTTAAAAAATATATATATTTTATTGATTATACCATTACAGTTGTTCTATTCCCCCCCTTCATTCCCCTCCACCCGCACACTCCCCCTCCCACCATTCTCCCCCTAGTTTATAACCATGTGTCTCAAGTTCTTTAGATTCTATATTTCCTCTACTATTCTTGCCCTCCCCCCTATCTATTTTCTACCTACTGTCTATGCTATTTTCTGTACCTTCTCCCCCCTTCTCCTCCTCCCACTCCCCTGTTGCTAACCCTCCATGTGTTCTTCATTTCTATGGTTCCACTCCTGATCTAGCTGTCCTCTTGGTTTGCTTTTGTTTTAGGTGTGGTTGTTAATAACTGTGTGTTTGCTGTCCTTTCACTGTTCATATTTTTCATCTTCTTTTTCTTATATAAGTCCCTTTAGCATTTCATATAATAAGGGCTTGGTGATGATGAACTCCTTGAACTTGACCTTATCTGAGAAGCACTTTATCTGTCCTTCCATTCTAAATGAAAGTTTTGCTGGATAAAGCAATCTTGGCTGTAGGTCTTTGGATTTCATGACTTGGAATACTTCTTTCCAGCCCCTTCTTGCCTGTAAGGTCTCTTTTGAGAAATCCGCTGACAGTCTGATGGGTACTCCTTTGTAGGTGACTGTCCCCTTATCCCTTGCTGCTTCTAGGATTCTCTCCTTCATTTTAGTCTTGGCTAATGTAATTATGATGTGCCTTGGTGTGTTCCTTCTTGGGTCCAACTTCTTTGGCACTCTCTGAGCTTCCTGGATTTCCTGGAAGTCTATTTCCTTTGCCAGACTGGGGAAGTTCTCCTTTATTATTTGTTCAAATACGTTTTCCACTCGTGGCTGTTTCTTTCCCCCTTCTGGTACCCCTCTAATCTGGATGTTGGAACGTTTAAAGATGTCCTGGAGGTTCCTAAGCCTCTCCTCATTTTTTTGAATTCTCATTTCTTGATTCCTTTCTGGTCGGATGTTTCGTTCTTCCTTCTGGTCCATTCCATTGATTTGAGTCCCAGTTTCCTTTCCATCACTATTGGTTTCCTGGACATCTCCCTTCATTTCAATTAGTTTAGCCTTCATATGTTTCTCTAATTTGTGACTGTACTCTACCAATTCTGTGAGCATTCTGATAAATAGTGTCTTAAATTGGGCTCCTGAGAGGCTGGCAATCTGTTGGTTGCTTAGAGTTATTGGCTCTGGGACTTTGAGTTCTTCTTGCACCATCTTTTGGGCTGTTCATGCCTGTTAAGTAGCAGGATCGGAGCCCTAGGTTTTCACGAGAGCAGGGCAACTAAGTTGCTGGGTTGTGACGTTGTATGTGGGGGCGGGGTCAAAGAGGGACAATGGCTTCCCTCCGCCTCCTGCTGCCGCGACCCCCACCAGCACCACAGCCACCACCGTCACCAGGCCCACGCGCCTCGCTCCACTGCACGCGAGTGTGCCACCGCTGTCAGCCCTCCACCACTGGGTTCGCCCCTTGGGGCCTGCGTGGTCCGTCTCACTGTGTGTGAATGTGCGACCTTGGTCAGCCTGCCCCGCACTCCGACTAGTTCCGGGCTGCCTGCGCTCCTAGGTCTGTCCTGCCTGACCCAGCTCCGCTGCTCCACCTCTCTTACCGTCCTCGTTGAACGGTTCGTAGCTGTCGGACTTCTGTATAATTCCGTTTTCTGGTCTCTGGGTGTGTCTTAGTTCTCCAAAACTTTTGTTATATTGAAACTTGGTTGTGGGAGAAGGCACAGTGTTTCCACCTATGCCTCGATCTTGGCGGAAGTCCGAGCGACCTTAATACCTTAATGTGACCCCCAAAGGCTCGCCACAGCTCCCTTCCCAGCCATCTCTTCAGCCCCAGGGGCCCAGCTCTGTCCTACTCTCTTTACTTAGGACAGAACTCTGAGTTTCTCCAGGCTCCCTGCTTGTGGTTCCTCTTCCTAGCATACTCCAAGGCAAGATCAACAGGGGGGTTTACTGTCACGGTAATGGCTTGTTTCTTTTCCATCTGGTATGAAATTTTTATGCACTAAACCTCAGAATTTTTATTACGAGACAAAAGTATTTGGCAAGTCCTTTATCCTCTCAGAATCAATGCTCATCCTTTCTGGAAATACTTTGTGGCACATGTTTTAACAGGCACTTGATAGAATCGAATTAGTTTCATTGTGGGTTTTTTTTGTTGTTGTTGTTTTTTGGTAAGGGTTTCAAATCAACTTTCCATTTGGTCTAATGCTTTTAAAAGATCCCTCCTCATACTCTTTCAGGATCAGCCTCAACGTGGAGTTCATTCAAACTTCCTGCTGCCACCTAGTGGCCCACATATACATCACATTTCCCTGCAGCAACTGCAAAGGGGCTGAGGGGCTGTTTACATGGGTAGGACGTAATCTGGCACAGGGGTAAACTCGCCCTGTGCGGTCTCAGGCAGGGGAGCTTTACATCCAAAGCTTACCACTTCTAAATAGAGTCAGATGCATCTTTGCTCGGGGCCCTAGGGAACCGAGAGGGATGGGCCTCCAGACCTTTTGGAGTCCCCAGAATTTCAAGCACGGCTGTGGCACACGGTGCCCATTGAGAAGGCGATCAAGTTAAACCGAAACACTGAGAAACCACATACAATTAGGAATGAAGAACAGTTTTACTGGGACAGACCTTCGTGTGAGTGGGCTAAGCTGACTCGTTGCAGGGGTGTTAAATTGGAGAGATGCTCTATTGCAGTGGCTTTTACATTTTATTGCTGTAAGACTCAGTCGGAGACCCGCTAAAACTTGGATGCCCAGTCTGCTTCTCCAGCTACAGAGTGGAGCCCAGGAACTGGCTGGTTTCATAAAGCAGCCCGCCTACCTGCAGAAGACTCGTGGAGTTCTCCATACTTTGGGAAATGCCCTTTGGGTGCCTCAAAGTGGTGAGTCTTGTCTCTAGCTCTAGGGAATGAAGGGAAACTAATAAAACATTCTTTAGTAGTCGAGTCTGCTAGAGTTAAATTATACAGCCCAAAGGAAACAGATAGCTGAGTACTTTTCTGGAGCATAGAGGAAAAACATTGTCTTTGCCCTCAGCCACGCGGGTGATGTCATGGACCATTTTTGCTTCCCCTTGCCGGCTCTGGTGCACTCTGTTCAGGCTCTTGCGTCTCTCTGCTACAGGGATGTGCGCTATTTCTCTGCCGAGACAAATGGCCATGCGAAATGCCTTTAGCCACATACAGGAGATAATAGAAAACGCAAGAACATTATTTAAAACAGAGAAAATTTTGACAAATGTTAACTGGACCTTAGTAGAAGAAAAAACGACAATTAAATACAGCATTCCTGTGAGTTGCTACCTGCTGTCCTGCTCCCCCCTCCCCCAAATAATACTTCTTTCCTTCTTTGGGTCTGCCTCTCTTGCTTTACTTTATTATAAAAAACTTGATTCTGCTAATTAAATGTCAGAAAACTTGGGGTGGTGGTGGTAAATATATCTATTAGCTTTACTATCTTGGTGAAAAATCTTCTTTGAATTCTGTTTCTAAAGAGAAGGTCTTGGTGGTCTAACATATTTGTCAAATATAGGAGAATTATTGTTTTTACACCCTGGCTGAGTAACTGTGAGTGAACTCAGCACACTGATGCTTCCTACTGATTCAGGAACTGAGCGATCTCTCCGCAGATAAGTCTTAGAAAAAACAGACTGCTCCGGAGAGCAGCCAAGCACCATCAGTGTGGGGGGAGCATTTCACGCTGACATCTCCCCAAATGGACAGTAGTTACTTTGCCCCACTTCAGAGCAACATTTTCTCATGTGGAGAAGGTTCTCTGTGTACACGTGGCCCTTTGTTTTAGAAGTTTTTGATTTCGGTATTGAATTCTTTGTTGACCTCCTCGTAATTTTTACTTCTTTTTAATGTTATCTTCGTATGCTTTTAAAACAGTCTAGTGCATGTCAGCTTCTCCACGTTTCCCATGAGCGGGAAGAGCAGGAGTCCCCGACAGACGAAGTGTTGATAGAAGAAGCCAGGCTGCATGTAGCTATAATACAAATGGTTGGTACTGTTCACGTAAAATGCTTTGACCTTTGTGTTTATCTTTGCAATGCTTTGAATTCTTACATACGGTTGGTCGGTGACCAGAGGAATGTTTCTTCACCTTTTGGTAGTCTGCTGGCTGTGAAATTTGTGTTTGATTTGTACAAGTTAAAGACTAAAAATTAAAAATCTCAGGCTTTAAAGTTCAAGTAACAAATCTTACTATTCTGTTCCTAAGTCTAGCAGAGTGTAGTGGTTCACTTTTCAGGGGCCTTTGAGGAGTGCTTGGTGCCATTTACATATTTAGTAAATAAAAATCCTCGAATAGTTGAGACTGCTTTTATAAATTTGACGTATTTGAGTTCCTTTTATACAAAAGTCTCTCAAGTAATCATTACATTAATAAATCCAATAAGTTAAAATAAATCTAGTGAATCAAAATTCTCTTCAAACATTTCCAATTTAACATTTAATGTTCTAACATAAATACAGGAAGATTACAAGGTAAAATCAAATGAAATCAATTTGTCAAATTGCACATACTACATTTTGGTTATAGTCTAGTAAAACATTATACTCAATAATACAAGTGTATAAAATACTCTTTCCACTCTTCTTTTTTACTTTCATTTTAAGATGTTACTCTGAAAAACTTCTAACATATACAAAAGTAGGTGTGGTGGTATAATGAATCCCTACGTACCCGTCTTTAAAAGCCACACCCACAGGACCGACCCTGCCCATCTGCACCCTCACTCACCTTCCACACCTTCCACATTATTTGACATCTTAGCATTTCATCTGCAGGTATTTTAGTATGTACCCAGATCTCTAAAGTTTAAAATTGTTTAAAAACCGTTGCAAAACACTAATATATGGTGCCTAAAAATAATAATTCCTCAATAACATCAAATATCAAGTCAATGATCAAATTTCTAATTGTCTCCTGAATGTGATCAATGTGCTTTTTCACACTTTATATTTTTTAATTGGATTTCAATGACATTCACACGTTGCAGTTCATAAGTATGTCCTTTTCAGAGTTTGAAAGGCCCTTTAGCCAGAGCAGTAAAATACAGTCACCTCCTTCCCCCCATCAAATCCGGGCTGTTCTTGTCACTTGTTTTGACCAATAAAATGTGGGGAAGGTGGTTTTTGGGCACCTGGGCCTAGGCAAGATTTGCAGCTTGCAAAGTGAGTAGCTCATGAACGATGAGTAGAGCAATGGGTACATTAATAAAGCAAGAGAGTGTGCTCAGCGTGTGAGGAGGTTTAGTGAGTAAGGAAATAGTCCCAGGAGGCAACTTTAACCTCCGAGTTTAATATCCACGGCAACATCCAAAGGTGTGACTTTTCTGTTGATATTTTTTCAGGGTGAGGGGTGACATGAGAATACAGTCCAGTTATATCTGTGAGGTACTGTATCTTAGTAAGATACAGGGAAGGAATTAAAGGAAACCATATAAAAAATCAACAACAAAGGGAGACAGGAAGAGAAGGCAAAAGGAACTTTAAAAAAATGAACAAAATGGCAATGATTCTTATAATTATCTATCAATAATTACCTTAAATGTAAGTGGACTAAATTCTCCAATCAAAAGACAGAGTGGTTGAATGGATTAAAAAAAAAAAAAAACGGCCCAGAGCACACTATGTTCTGCTTGCTTAAGAAAGCTCCCTTAGCTCCAAGGACACACACAGGTTGAAAGTAGAGGATGGGAAAAAGGTAATTCATGGGATGGCAACCAGAAGGGAGCAGGCGTGGCTACACTTCCATCAGATAAAAGCGACTTTAAGCCAACACTGGCCGCAAGAGACAAAGAAGGTCTTGAAAATGGGAAGATGTCAGTCAACGTGAAAACTTGCCATCATAAGATAAGTTCCAGGGACCTAACGCACGGCGCGGTGACTGCAGTTAACAATACTGCATGACACGCCTGGCAGTTGCTAGGGCAGTGGATCTAAAATATTCTCACCACGCATAAAAAAGTATAATTGTGAGGCAACAAATGTGTTCTAACCCTACCGTGGGAACGGTTTTGTGATACATTTGTATATCAAGTCATCGTGCCGTACGCCTGGAACTTCCACACTGTTGTATGTCAATGACAGCTCAATAAGCCCGGAAAAAAAGTCATAAGAAAAGGACAGTTTACTTTTATCTCTTGGTCGTTCCTGGGGAAGCTGAGATGATGAGCTGCCCTTTGAGTCAATAATTCGCGCCATCTGTTCTACGGTAGAAAGAGTTGCTGATGCTATTTTGTATCTCTGGAGTAAACCCTGAGCAGTACAGAGTTTGGGTTTCCTGAAGCCAGGAGCCTTTGTGTCTTTTAAAACATCTGGGGCAGTACTTTGCAAAAAGAATGTTTGGTAAATATTGAAATGGAATAAATGTATTTCTTGCCGTAGCAATGTGTTGATCAAAGACTATTTTGGGGTAATGCGTTCACTAATAGTAGTATTAGTAATACAATATTAACATTCTAAGGTCAAACAGAGCTCACTGCATTTATGTTTCAGTCTCCTCAGTAATTTTTATTTAAAATTGTATGTTTAGAGTAGTTTTGAAAAACAGTGTCAAGATGGAATCCTCGATAGAAAAGCAGCCCGGATATTAATCGGCGCAACCAAAAGCTATTGCCCCATCCAAGGGAAGTAAGTGTAGTACTTAATTAACTGGTATTTCCAAAACTGGATGAGTATGTAATAAGGAATGAATGAACTGAGAGTTAAATGTCCAAACTGATCCGTTTGTCTCATCTGTCTTCATCTACTTTGTTGTCCATCCATCCATCCNACTATTTTGGGGTAATGCGTTCACTAATAGTAGTACTAGTAATACAATATTAACATTCTAAGGTCAAACAGAGCTCACTGCATTTATGTTTCAGTCTCCTCAGTAATTTTTATTTAAAATTGTATGTTTAGAGTAGTTTTGAAAAACAGTGTCAAGATGGAATCCTTGATAGAAAAGCAGCCCGGATATTAATCGGCGCAACCAAAAGCTATTGCCCCATCCAAGGGAAGTAAGTGTAGTACTTATTTAACTGGTATTTCCAAAACTGAATGAGTATGTAATAAGGAATGAATGAACTGAGAGTTAAATGTCCAAACTGATCCATCTGTTTGTCTCCTCTGTCTTCATTTACTTTGTTGTCCGTCCATCCATCCATCCGTCCATCCACTTATCTACTTCCTATTTTAGTTGGTTGAATTTTCCCCCCTCTGGAGGTTGGTGACATTAGGGGATTATGGAGGAAGATCTGAGTATGATGTAATTAGAGTAGCGATTAGGAGAGTCATGAAAGAGAACCCAGATGGTTTCATTACTATTCTAATGACTTTGTCTGTATGTCCCATGCACGAAATCGCCGGGTAGGGGAGTAGGGAAGCCTGGAGCCCACTGTCAGACTGCTCCCCACGGTGGAGCAGGATCTGGAGGAATTGACTCCGCTGAGGATGCCGATAGATACAATTAGACCTGGTGGGAAAGGCTCAGCATCTCAGAGATACATTGGTATCTGGTCACAGTCCGGGCAAGCATTAGCTAATGGATGGTCCGGGACAACAATGATAGGGAATCCTTTCTGGGTGAGAGCTTATGGTTCAGCTGTCTGGTGACCCATCTGGGAGGCCTAGTCTGAGGCTAACATTGTTCCTTGACCATGACTGTGAGTGGGGGGTGGGTGGATACAGAGATTCAGCGTGTTTAATATGCCCATATTACATTTATATTTAGTATAGCTCTCCCTTTTCTGTTGACCCCAAAGGCTAGCACTTGCTCTTCATTAAAACAATGTGTGTATATTTTTCCTGTTAGATTCATGAGTATTTACGATGTTTCAACTTACATAAAAGCTAGAAGTTGGCTTATCAAGTTTAAAAACATTTTAACTGTCTTGGAATATCGTAAAGATAAGGCACATTTTATTCCATACGGGTGAGTATTGTGAAGCTTTAACAGCAATGTTCTGGAAAATATGACTTTTCTATATATTATCTTGATTTTTCTTGTTAAAAAAACAACTTATATTATGGTGGACTGTTACTGATTGAGAGGTGACTGAGCAGAGGGCTTCCTTCTCTTTTGCCATTCTGTTCCAGCAGCTTCATGGACTTCTTTTTAATTTTTATTTATTGAGTCTTAGAGGGCAAGAAGAAGAAGAGGGAGAGAGAGAAAAAGTGAGAGAGGGAGAGAGAAAGATATTAAGAGAGATTTACTGTTCCACTTATTTATGCATTCACTGGTTGATTCTTGTATTTGCCCTGACTGGGGATCAAACCTGCAATGTTTGGGGCGACACTCTACCCAGCTGAGCCCCTGGCCAGGGCTCGATGACTTCTCTATGAGAGAGTGGGCAGGAAGACACAGCGGATGGCCATCTCGGGATTCCTCAAGTTTTATTTGCCATGTCTTAGAGTCATAGTGCATCCTGAGCTCCCTACGTATTCTTCTGGTATTCTCTGTGTAACACTGAGCTGGGCTGAGGAATACGAAAGCACGTGGATGTAAGCTCTCTGCTCAGTTCCACGGGTGCCTTCTGGTGGTCCTGCTGGCGTCTGCACTTTGGAAAAACACACCGTGGCATCAATCACATCTACCATCGACTTTCCCAGACAGCACAGGGGACAGGTGTTACCTAATTTGGGTCGATTCTTTGCTTTGTTATGTAAGTTGTGAACCTGTGTACCATTTAGAGGAGGAAGACCAGGCTTTTTGACTAATAATAGAATGTGTCAAAAGCAACCAGGAGCACAGCACTACTAAATTTTAAGTGGATGTTAACATACCTTTCATAGCAAATTTTGATAAATTTTACTTTCTTCCATTTATTAAGTTTAAAGGGAACTAAAAAATGAAAACCCTAGGGTCTTGACATATAAAGAGTTAACTTTTAGTTGGACTCCACGTTAGATGGGTTGACAAAATTTGAAAATACATAATGGTAATGATTGACTAGAATATTTTTCCATTTTTCATTTTAGACAATGCTAATGTTTTTCTCTAAACTTGTTATTTTCTTTCAACGTATGAATCTTTGCATTTTTTCCTATGTATGTGTGCCTTAGTTTTAAAAAATGTTCTCTGTCCTGATATAGATTAACAAAAAAAATTTTTTATTTCTCCATTATGATTTTTTTGTATAGAAAGTATGTTTAGATTTTTACTTATTTGTTGTTTTATATTACTTATACTTTCTTTAAATTACTATTAATGATTTGTTGATACAAATGTTGAACTTCACATATTCTTATACTTTGAAAGTGATCTGACATTTTATTCAATTTCTCTTCTTTCAGGAAAAATAAATTTCTGAAATTTATATACCACGTTGTATTTTCAGAAGAATTCGAATATGCAGGACATATCATGTCATTAATATACATTTATCCTATTATAACTCATTTATGGCCAGTGGCAAGAGAGTTAAATGTGTTAACACTGATATTATTAAACTACTATTTTATATTTTTATATGCATTACAGTCAGCATTGAAGGTACTGTTTAAAACAGAAATGTATCCTGTAAAAACAGCAACTCAGATATTGGGAACTTATTTTTGTCATATTTTTGAAATAACTTGATACTAGAAGCCACTTGATAGAATCCTAGAATTTTAGTAATCTTTCTGAATTTTGTGGATTTATTTAAAAAATCAGTAGAATAACCACAGTCTCAGATAGCAGGCAAATAAAGCAACTCTCACACAAAAGTGGTGAGAATATCGAAATCAAGTAAAGAGAACTGAAAAAATGGACATGGAGGTTTCCCTCAATTTCTCTCTGTAATGGTGCCAAAAATAAATAAGCAAATACAAACAAACTTTTTGCTAGGTTCACCCCATCATATGAGAACTACCTTTTCTTTCACAGATAAGGTCGATCAGAATTAACTGTTCTCATTCTTTAATCATCAATAGTTTCACAACGAACCTGTGCACTGCTCTTTTTCATGGCTTGTTTCTGTCATTTCAGGCTCATTATAGATTATACATTTTGAATCAAATTATAATTTTTGATATTGGAACTTTAAAATATTTTATTTTCAAATTCCATGTGAATAACTGAAAACTCAACTTTTGGAATGTAACTCATTGGTAGTCGAGAATGTAACTGTTAATTTCTAAGACACCCCCCCACTACTCCCCCTCACCCCACATCACTGTATAGGCACTATAAAATGACATCTGTTCTATTTGTTTTCTAAACAGATAATAATTTTGAAAAGGAAATATTTTCATCAACATTGGAATACTCTGGAGTTTTTCATCTTGCTCATTGGAATTGTTGATATTCTCTGTGTCTACTTCGTCAAATTCAAACCAGACAACATGATTCTTATTCAGATTACAGTAGTAATAGGCTACTTGAGAATAATTCGATTTATTCCTCTCATTAAGGTAAATCTTCACATTTGACAATGCTGGGTCTTTTGTGCATACTGTTTGGTAAAGGTGTTAAGAAGCCAGCACTGTTTTGAGATAAGTGAGGGAAGGCGCTGTCTCCCCTCCCCCACCCCCACCCCCCTGGAATCCTCTCTCTCAGCAGGCGACCTGCTGGGTTCTTGTCTCACCTCCTTCAGGTCGTTGCTCCCATCTCTGCCTCCTCCAGAAGGAACCCCAGGAAGAACGGCCCCTGCCCTCTGTCCGTGCCCCCCACTTCCCGCCCCGCCCTGCCTTCCTGACCTCTCTCCCCTGTGTCAGTTTATCCTTTCCCCACCGCATTCCTCCCCCTTCCCCTGTGTGTGCAGTGCACTGCCCTCGGGTAGCATCTTTGTCTCTGTCACGACGTCACCCTGCAGCTCTGGAACGAAGAGTAACCTGTAGAAAGCACTTCATAAAGCTCTGTCGAGTGGATGGATGAAAATTCTGGTTCCATCTGAAGCAGGGTAGAACCAGAAACGAGTTGTCCAAGTCTTAGTAAAATTGGCTCGTAATGCCTTAACTGTGCAGAGGTGTAAAAATGTTTTCTTGCCCTGGCCAGTTGGCTCGGTTGGTTGGAGCATAGTCCCACACACCAAAAAGATTGTGGGTTCGGTTCCCGGTCAGGACACATGCCTGGGTTGTGGGTTCAATCCCTAGTCGGGGAACATACAGGAGGCAACCAATCGATGTTTCTCTCTCTCACTTCCTTCTTCTCTCTCTAAAAAAAAAATCAAGGAACATATCCTCGGGTGAGGATTTTTAGATGAGATCGGGCGCGTTCAGGGTGGTATGGCGGTAGACTCGGGTGAGGATTTTTAAAAATTTTTCTCTATAGTCCACACTCATACAGCATAATCCCTGTGGAATTTAATTTCACTGTGGCCTTCAAACTCCTCAAAAACAGCTATTCCTTCTCTCCACGGCTCTGGTTTCGGACTCTGAGGGGAGACTTTCAGATTTTCAGTTTCTCCTCTTAAGCCTTCTCTCTCTCTCTTTTTCCAACACAGTTGCCTCACATAAGCTTTTACCTTGGCTTTAGGTGACTTCACTTGCCACAGTGTTTTTCTTGAGTCTTTTGATTCTTATTACATCAACTAACCCAGTCAGTATGTATTAAAGTTATAGAAGACAAATATATTTTTTAAAGATTCTACTTATTTATTTTTAGAGGGGAAGGGAAGGAGAGAGGGAGAGACATACCAATGTGTGGTTGCCTCTCCTGTGTTCCCTGCTGGGAACTGGCCTGCAACCCAGGCATGTGCCCTGACTGGGAATCAAATCACGATCCCTTAGTTCGAAGGCCCATGCTCAATCTACTGAGCTAAACCAGCCAGGGCAAAGATAAATATTTTTTAGGAAGTGGCTGTAAACCCTGATGGCAAAAGGTAAACATCAGAGTCCTTCATGGAGTCCCCATTTTCAGAGATAGTCAGTGGTTATCTTAAAGGAAGAATCATTGAAATATCCAGACTTGTGCATATAGACGTTCCTTTTTGGTCCTTCCCCAGTCTCTGTGAACGTTACCCAACTTCAGCAGCTGTGAGAAATGTAGAGCTACTGTACAGATCTGTATACAAAAAATCTGCATGAGGGGTCATTTTGAATCTTTGTGGTTGTCACCTTACTAGCTGAGTGCTCACATGAAATTAGGAATATAGGAATATAGCCAGGTCTTACAGTGGAAGCTTCCTTCGGTAATCGGGTTTTGTAAACAGATCTTATGCAGATGAATAGGAAACAATTATGTTGGAAGTACTACTTGGAGGAAACTCTCTCTGAGTAACACAGATTTAAAGAGGTATTATTGTGGGAGTGGACTTGATTGGAGAGTGTGAACCCCATTTTCTCTTCCTCCCAGCACCCTGATGAATCTCAGTGAAGCGTATTCAAGGAGTTCACATAATTAATGCCATCATGATCAGCTTATTTTGTTGAGCACCTCTGGTGTTCTAGGAACATGGCCCATTATCTAATGAAATCATTACAATAACCCTATGAAGTGGACGTCGCCACTGTATGGAGTTTAGTTAGGTACTTCCCAGAGAAGCACATCTCTCTGGGAGAGCTTGAAAAGATATCGGAGACCTCAAAGAGTGAGGTCCTCCCAGAACAGCCTGGGGGGGTCAGGGCATCGTGGAACACAAGCTGTAAGGTCTCCCCTTCTGTCCAAAGTTTCACGACCGAAACAGCAGCTGAAAACACCTCTCCCTTCTCGGCACCGGGGAGTCCTGCGCTGGGGCGTTCTTCCTCTGTCCCCACCTCCCTCCTCTGTGACCTGGCTCCCCACCGCCTGCCCTGCGCTCCCCGGGACTCTGTCTCTGGAGCTGACTGCCCTGCTCCAGTCCGCGGGGTGGGTACTGTTACCCTCATTGTACAGAGGAGGACCCGGAGTCCCCAAGTCACTGCGTAGCTGGGCACAAGGTCACAGAGATAGTATTTGAATCCAGGAAAGTTCGTATTTAAAAATCCCAGTCTCCTCGGTCACTACATTCTCCTGCCTATCTTATAAGGGAAGAAACTGGGCTGCAGATACGATTTCTTCGATTAGTAACTGTCACCCAGGCTGGGGGACCCCCCCTCTCCTGTCTCCTCAAATCTAGGGGTAGGGAAAATGGGGGGAATTTCCCATCACAGCTCCAGAAGCAAGTCATTTGCTGAGCTTTCCTTTCTTTAGAGAGCGGCTCTCAAATCTGAGAGCGGTCACCTGAAGGGCTCGTTAACCAAACCCAGTCTCCCCGGCCCCACCCCGGGAATTCCTGGTCCCCCCGGGGCTGGGGCGGGGCGCCAGAACCTGCATTTCTAATGCGCCTCTGGGTGGCGCTGTTGTCGGTCCGGAGACCACAGGTCGAGAGCTCCGCCCTAGTCTGCGCTTTCCCCTCTCGGTTACTGCAGACAATCATCCCACTGCTGATAAATGTGGCCGACGTGCAGATCAAAAAGCGCCTCAGCTTGCTGTATAGCATCACCAAGGGCTACGTCAAAAGTCAAGAGGACGCCAAGTTTTTAGTAAAACAGATTTCTGGCCGAGGATCAATATATCAGGTAAGAGACAAGCAGCGGTCCTTTGGCAAAAACAAAAACAAAAACAAAAACAAAAGCAAACAAACAAACAAAAAGCCAGCAAAACCAACTCCTTAGGTGTTTTCATTCCACACAGTCGCTCCACGTATTAGCTGGACAGGCGAGTTATAACAAGTGAAGGGGATTCCGTTGTTGCTGTAAAGGTGCTGCCAACACCAGTCTCGGCTCTTTAATTTTCTTCAGCTCTTTATCGTCAAACTTTATTATGATCTTCATGGAAGGCGCTGTTTATTTGTATTTCCTGAATGCAGAGCAGAGAAGACATTTCATCTGTCTTGGCGGCCCCGTCGGAAGGTAGTGAGGGCTCTTGGAAAACGCTTCAGGCAGGAGCTGAGACTGGAATGAGCCCTCAGAGCGAGGGCCGGTCCACAGTGGTAGGAGGGCAGAGGAAAGGAGAACTCAGCCCCCCCCCAAACCCCCGTGGAAATTTGCACTGCAGCACTGAGGAGACCAGGAGGGGCGTGTGAGCGTGGGGAAGGCAGCAGGATCGCGCGACTGGCAGAGCTGAGCCAGGTGTCTCTCCCCTGATTCGCAAACTAGAGGAGGTTTCTGTGACTGTACTTTTCCCTCAGAAAATGCACTTTGCTGTAACAAATTAGTGTTTTTTCTAACTTCTTACAGAAATTATATGAGATTCTGGAAACCAACAAGCGAGATGCCGTCAAAGAACTAGGTAGGTCGTGGGAGAATCTGATTTCCCGAAGTCACATCTTGCGTGTGTGTTACCTGCCACTGAGTCAGCTCTGACTCCTGGGGACCCTGTGATGAGTGACGTCCACCATGTGCCGTCCTCAGCAACCCTGCCGGGCTCCTGGACACTCCTCCCTTTGGCTTCTTTCACGGAGATGGTCCATCTCATATTTGGTCTCCTCTTTTCCTGCTGCCTTCTCTTTTCTTCCAGCATAATTCTTTTCCAGAGAACTCCCGCTCCTCATGAAAGCCCAAGGTAGGGCAGCTTCCATTTTGGCCTGGTTGCCTCCAGCAGAGCCTCAGGCTTCGTTTGCTCTGGGACCCACCATCCCGTCATTGAACCAGAGAAGGGCCGGTTCATGCTTTCACTCAGTTACATGGTCATGTATGCACTTGTCCAAGCAGCACTTACTGAACACGTGTAATGGGCCCGACGTGCAAAGAGTGCAGGGCCTAGAGGAGGGTGTGAGCACAAGAGCAGGTAACTGCAGAAAGTTTGAGGAGCCCTGACATCTGCTGCAGGAGCTCAGAGGGAAGAGTGAGGAGGGTGGAAGATGGATTCAGGCGACAGGATCAGATTCCTTAAGGTTGTGACAAAAAGGCCTGCGAAGGTCGCCTTCGTGTGACGAAGGGCGGTTTGGTTTGGTTGTACTTTGTTTGCCAGGATGCTCCGCAGTGGGAACCTGCCAGGGACGTCGTTTCCGGGGCATCCTAGTTGCCCTGCTTGGTTGAAGCACACAGCAGGCGTCCTAGGGTCTTACGCAAAGCATCTTGGGCCTGCTTTCCTCGTCAGGGGCCGTGACCGGGCTTCCAGTGTCTGGCAGAAAGCCTGGACTGGAGTGGGCCCTTAGTAGATGGAAATTATTATACAAGAAATAAAGTAAAGCCACTTTGCACTTATAACCACACTGTAGGATGCCACGTGGATTAATAAGGATCATACTTTCCAAATTAACACAGAAATAACATTGTCTAATGAATGGAGTTTCAACGCTAGAGACTCTAAGTCAGAATATTTGAGCCCTGTCTCAGAGAATCCGGGGCCCATTGCTGCCTTTACACATAGGCAGATTTTTAGTGCTGTGCTTTTGAAGATGAGGGGCCTGGGAGCTGCCGTCTGGCATTGTGTTTTAGAGGAGTGTGAAATATTACACAGTTTCCTTGGTCCAGTCCTGTGCAAGGGAACGTCTCTTCCCACATGGTTACTGCCACGGGTTATTGAATGCTGCTTGTGCCAGGAGTGTGCTAGCAGCTTTACTTACGGACATTACCGCACTGGCTGCTCATAACTACTCTATGAGGCAAATGCTATTGCCGTCTTCCTTCATGGATGATGACACTGAGGCTTGGGGAGGTCAGACGGCCTGAGGTCACGTGGCTGGTAAGCGGCGAGTTAGACAGACCTCAGGCCCAGGTGTGCCTGACACCAGAACCTGCTCTTGACCCTCCTGTCCTTCATTTTGCTGCTTGCTGCAGTTGGAGGGATGACTCGGGCACCTTCCAGGAGTCAGGCCTTGTGGCGAATGTTCAGGTTACAAGGGCGCAACAGTTACAGTGTTCACCTCGACTCCAGCCCTGCCCATGACTTCTCACGGAGGAAACGGCACGGGATTGGGTCTCCGACAGGCCCACCGGCTGAAGTCCAGGGACTCTCTGATCCAGTCATTTATTCATCTGCCCACCAAAAATTACAGAATTCCTCTAATGCTGTAATTTATGTAAAGTTATACATGTGAGTGAGACAAGTGTAAGTAGCGATATCGCAGAGGAATGGGTTTCATAATGGAGCTATTATATTTTGCCGTGTATGGTGCACGCCCATTTTTTGTGTGCATTGTACACAGGGTTATTCTACCCATGGTATGTGGTCATCATACCCATGCAGAATGCACATCCTCATTTTTCCCTCAAAATTTTGGGCAGAAAACTGTGCATCATACACAGCAAAATACGGTAGGTCGCAGCGCCACCGGCACTGGGCAGGGAGCGGAGTTCTCCTCGCTGGTGGGGAGAGCCCGTTTCCAGTTCTCTCCTCCAGAGTGGAGAGGAAACTAGATCTGGTCCCACCAGCCTCCCAAGTTCTGCATGAAACAGGAACGAAAGGATGTTGCGCCAGTCCTTTGGAGATTGCAGCCCGTTGTACGAGTGTTGCTTACTGTTGCGGCCGTTTCACCGTGGGCTTACGGGGGGTGTCACTTGCTCCAGGGCTCATAGAGCACGAGGGGCGTGATGTCGTCATCGCTCTGAAGACCAGGCAGGCCATCCAGATGGTGATCGCCAAGTCTCTGAAGCACCTCTCCTTCCTTTGGTCAAGGGGCATCATCGATAAGCACGAAGGCGTCGAGATGAATAAGGTAATAAAGCGATGTTTTATGTTGCTCGATTCCCTCAACCGGGCACCCCCGCCCGCACTGCTTCCCTAGTGACCTCGTGTCCACCTCTTGTTTGCCTGCAGCCTTTGTCACTGCCAGGGTCACCAGCCCAGGTGCTGCTTGGTGCACCTCAGGTCAGAACAACTTGGCTGCAAGTGGGACACTGACCTGAGCTGGGTTTAGCACAGAAGTGGGTTCGGGAGACTTAGTGTAAAAACACAGAGAGCCTTGCGGAGCCTGCAGGAGCCAGGCCAGGCAGCCAGGCCTTGGGAAGGGGCTCGAGTGAGGACCCAACCACCTGGCCTCGGTGGCATCTTCTTTTGGCTCCCTCTGCACACTCTAGATTTTTCTGCTTCTCTCTCCTCTGGTGGGCTACGCACTACCCAGTTCCCCCAGCTGTGGCTGGGGGGCTGGGAGTCACACACTGTTAGCGTGGTAGGGAGGGGCCCACCGGGGGTCCTGGTGGCGTTGAGGAAGGGGCTGTTCTAAGAGGAGAGGAGCAGGGGAGACAACCTAGTCAGTCAGCTGATACACGGACTTTTGGAAAATTATAAATGCATCTGTGAAAAAATCAGGAGCATGTGCTAGAGGCAACAATGTTGACTTCTAGCACTCCACACACTTACCATCTGGACTGTGTGTGTGTGTGTGTGTGTGTGTGCAAGTAAGACTGTTCTTTCTCTCTGACACAGGGGGCTATCTGCTTCCGAGCACGAAGCAGGAAAATGGAGGTTCTGGTCCCGCGTCCTTTCTGTGTTGCCCACTGACGAGCTGCTTCTGGGTGTCACAGGCTTTTCCTGGCCATAGGTAGCTCCCAGCCACGGTCACCGTGCCCTGGGCTTCTGGCCAGCTCTCTCCTTTGTGGCCCTGTCTCTTCAGTGTCTTCAGCGTCAATGGCGAAGGACCGAATGGGTGATGCGATTTCCCCTTGGTGTCTGTGAAAGGGAGGGAAGGGCCTCTTCAGAGTGTTCTTCAAGTTACACCTCTATACACATTGTGTTTTGTATGGTTTGCGTTTATCACTTGGAAGGCTTTGAAGGCTTAATACTCATAAATAAATAATAACCCTTATGAGGAGAGAGACTTATTTTTCCCTCTTGGTTTGTTTAGAAAGCTTATGGGTAGACAGTCATTCCATAGCGGTGATTATGTGCCTACTGGTTGCCAAAGAGATATAATTATTGATCCCAGGGCACAAGGTGGCAGGTAAGTCTATTCGATTTCATCAAGTAACTATGTGTTGGATACCTCCTATGGAGCCCAGGATAACTAGTGACTACAATCCTGACCCCGAAGTTCACGGGCTCTCCCTAATTCTTTCA
This sequence comes from Sturnira hondurensis, assembly GCF_014824575.4. Lineage (NCBI taxonomy): Eukaryota > Metazoa > Chordata > Mammalia > Chiroptera > Phyllostomidae > Sturnira > Sturnira hondurensis. The sequence continues at coordinate 5,592,734 of NW_028094846.1, read as the reverse complement.
CTTAGCCATTTGTTCATCCAATCAGCCAAAGTCACGTAGTGCGCAGCGTGAAACACGTGCATAAAAACAAGACCACGGCAATGTGATGAGTTTCGCAAGGGAGGCCTGTAGGAGGTGCCGTGGGAACAAGACAGATAAGTGGTTATCTCTCACCTGGTGAGGGAAGCCAGGGAAGGCTTCTCAGAGTCCATAAAACGGGAATAATATCCTCCAGAATTAGAAGGCTTGAAAGAAGCAAACCATACGCATAAAAAAATGGAGGGAGCCTGGTATTAAATCACACAGTGACCAACTATGAAGTTTAGATAATTTGAGAGTGAGACAGGAGAGAATATATATGTCTGTGTGTGTTAACTAGAGTGTAAAGAGGGTAAGTTGAATTTGGGATAATAAGTCAGTGAAAATAGTAATAAGAGGAGAACATGGTCCGAAAAAGTTAGAGGACAATTTAAATGGCATGAAGGAAGCTCTGAGTCAAAAATCAAGGTTACATTTGCATAACAGATGTTTATTTAGATTTCCTTAGTTTTAACCGAATATTCCTTTTTCTGTTATAGGGTCTGATTACCATTATTTCCATCATTCGTTTTTAGGTGCTTCTTTCAAAAATAAAGGCACTGAACAACTTTCCCATGGCAATCCCACCTCCTACGCCTGACGATTATCTCCATAAGATTGTTTGGCTGGAAAATAAAGAGGTTCTCATTAAGTTCTTCAAGGTAAGCATTCCATCTTCTATTCCAGCCCAGCTTGGATGATCATTATTTTTCATGTTTTCCCCTCCTTAATGCAAAATTAACAACAACAACCAAAGGAAACTAGAGCAAGGATCCCATATGGCCAATAAAAGGTAAGTCACAATGGAGGCCCAGCAGAAACATTCCATTTTGATCCTAAAAGGCAGGGTTTTTGTTGTTGTTGTTTTTTTCTTTTTTTTTTTATGATGGATTATCTGTTTAGGATGAGCTTTCTCTTTCACCTGATTATTACTAATCCCATCTTATTTTACGTCGTAGAATTCTGGACTTTCAGAGGCACGCTCTGGAAAAGACTTTTTAGAGAAAATTTAAATGACTGTACAGGCCAGGAAGATAATATACAAGTAAAACCGCTGGGTGTGGTGTAATGGGGGGCAGTGAAGACTGTCATATATTCAAGAAGTCACATGTGGTCGAAAAGGAACTGGGTGTTGCTGTTGGAATCTGGGCTCTTCCAACACACATGTATTGAATACCTTCCACGTGCCCGAGACGGTCTGAGGTTTGGGGGTATGGCAGTGGACAAAGTAAATGAAGTCCCTGCTGTCCTGGACTTCATATTATATGGCTGGAGGTGGATACTAACCATACCAACACGTAAATAAATGCTGTGTGGAAAAGAAATGTGTCCGGGCGGCTATTATATATGAAGGGGTCAGGGAAGGCTGCTCTAGAAGACAACATCTGCAAAGAGATCTGAAAGGTGGGGCGGAGCAAGTCCTGTGGAAGGGAGAGGAACGCCCCAGGCAGGTGCAACGCCCTGGGGGGAGTGCACTCTGCGGGCTCCAGGACATCACCGAGGCCCTGCTGGGCTGGCGGGGGCCGGGATAGAGGGAGGGGGTGAAGTGAGAGCTGCTGGGGAGAGCCTGAGGTTGGAGAACTTTGCAGGCCACGGCAAGGACTGGGACATTTTGTCCGAATGAAATGGAAACCCCCTGGAAAGTTTAGACCCGAGAGGTGACAGGATCTAACACGTTTGATAAGGACCACTGATTGTTGTGTTGAGAAAAGGCTGCAGGGGTCAAGGGCAAGCCAGGGAGACTAGTAAGCGGCAATAACAGTGAGGGAGGCAAGAGAGAATGGCAGTTTGGACTTGCAGAAGTGGCCAGAAGCCATCAGACTCTTGATGTTTTCAGGAGAGAGCTGACAGATGCTGGTGGACTGGGTGTGCCAGGGGGAGAGCATAACTTCTAGAATCTTTCGTCTGAATAGAATGGAGCTACCATTTGGTTAGATGGGGGGAGAGAAGATTTATATGGTGGTGGTGGGGCAAGAGTTTTATTCCGCGTACGTTATATTTGGGAAAACTATTAGAGATCCACGTGTGGCGTAGGCAGTTGAATGGATGACTCGAGCCCAGCGGGGAGGCGGAATTGGAGACTGACATTTTGGAGTTGTCAGCATGGAGAGCATATTTAAAGTCTTGAGACTTGAGATAAATTAGGAAATTATTATGGGCATGCAAATATTGAGTCCTGGGCTACCCAACATTTAGGAGTGGGGAGATAAGGAAGAATGAGCAGAAAGAACTGAAGCTGGAAAAAGAGATCAGATTGGTGGTCACCGGAAGTGGGAAGCAGAGGAGGCTGGGAGAACTGGTGGCAGGTGGGCAAAAGGTGCAAACTTCCAAGTTAGAAGATACGTTAAGTGGTGGCGACACCGTGTACAGCAGTTAGAGTTAACCCTGATGCTCGGGATATTTGAATGTCGCTAAGAGAGTAGATCCGAAAAGTCCTCATCACCTGTTAAAATCTCTGTTAGATTTTTGGAACCAAGAAAACTCTGTGAGAAAGAACGGCGCGTGCTTTACCACACATGTGGTTGCACTGTGTTTTGTGGTCCAGGCGTGTAGATACACCTGGGGCGTCTGTGTGGCCATAATAAGGACACTTTCCCTGGTCTCCAGAAAGGCAGGAGTCATCGCGGGGCTCTCCGGAACTGGGACTGTCTGACCCCTTGGATGCCGTTGCTAGTATTTTTCCTTCGTGCCAGATGTGTTTGAAATTCCCTTTGGAAATCCGTACTAGCGAGTGCTAACTCTTTTCCTATGAACACATTTTCCTCTACCTAAAAGTTCTTAGATTCCTTCTGATTTTTAAAAGAAACTCAAATATTGTTGTGAGTCCCTAAAACAATTGTGAACCCTGGGCACTGTGCCTACTGGGGCTCAGTGGAAAACTGAGCCCTGTTGTCTGCCACTCCCTGCCTGGGACACACTGAGTCCCTGGGACACACTGAGTCTCTACTTACCTCGAACAGGTATTCTCTTTGCTTCTGGGCCTTTGCACACACCGAGCCCTCTGCCCCGGATGGTCCTCAGTTCATCAAATCTTGGCTATCTGTAACTCTTCCAGGAGGCCTCAGCTTAGCTGTTCCTTCCTCTGTGAAGTCTTCCCCCTGCACCCAAGACACAGTCCTGTGGCCTTTCTGGATTTTTCCAGAACGTCCTGTCTCAGTCTCTTTTATCAGAATCATCACACTTTCTTGTAAACATCTAGCATTTATTGGGTGTTTTTATCAGTCATTGTGCTGGGTGCTAATCACAAGTTTTATAGTTTTTTAAGATTTTATTTATTTATTTTTTGAGAGAGGGCAAGGGAGAGAGAAAGAGAAGGAGGGAAACATTTATGTGAGAGAGAATCATCGATAAGTTTGCTCTCACATGCACCTTGACCTGGGGCCAAACCTGCAACCCAGACTTGTATCCTGACCAGGAATCGAACCAGCCACCTTCTGTCCTGTGGTACCATGCCCCACCAACTGAGCTATGTTGGTCAGGGTCGCAAAGTCTATAGTGTGCTTACTCATTCCCTAAACGTTAATGAGGCATGTCGGTATGTTATTACACTTCATGAACAAACCAAAGAATCTATCTTTTTTTCATGCGACTTAAAAGCCATTTTTGCTTTAAAATCTTCTTTCTCCTTAGAAAAGTAGACTATGAACCTTTTGTGTTGATTTTTTCTTGTACCTTTTTTCTTTCTCTCTCTCAGGAAAGAACCAAACTCGCCTATTTTGACTACGGAGATGTCATCTGTAAAGAAGGTGAAATGCCACAAGGAATCTACTTAATCATTTCAGGGATGGCGATCGTAAGGAACTATTTATTCTTTACTTAAAATGCGTTTGAACTATGTACTTACACCATAAGGAAAAGTTTAGGAACCCAGAAAGTGTCAGAATTGTAACACGGTCTCTTTGGTGAGTGAAGCTGTTTCGGAGTGAACACTGTGGCTGAGAGAGGGCACTAGACCCGGTATCTGGGGGGTGCTCCCAGTTGGACAAAATGCTTGCGTAGTCATTACTCGCCCCTCCCGACAGCGCTGGGAGGGGGCAGACTCTTCCATGACTAAGGAGCCCCATACTTGGCGTGGCTGAGTCCCTCACCTAAAGAAAAGCAGTCAGGACCGCAGCGGCCCATCCTCTCGGAGGTCAAAATAGGATGAGCATGGAAAATACAACTTTTCATCTGACCGATGGGAGGCCCAAGTAATTCCCAGATCAGATGCGGTTCCAAGTGACAAACCCTTATCGTAAAATAAATAATGTATTTGGCTTTCCGTTTTTTGGAGTGGGTATTTCACACCTTAAAACCACCCAAGTCGATTAGGAAAATAAGCTATAATGATAAGCCTATTATAACGCAGACTCACGTACTTAGTAAGTTTCTGGCCCTGTCGCTGAGCAGATGTTCGCTTCCTAACTACCACACAGCGCGCAGCACCTCACCGTCTGGCACTGAGTTAGCGAAACACACAAAAGCCCCTGCCTTCTCAGAGTTTCCTTTCTAGTAGGGGCACAGAAGGACATGCGACACTGGACAAAATAAGTGAGCTGAGTAGATAGTATGTTAGAAGTACTGGAGAGATGAGGGGGTTGGTGGTAAATTTTGACAGTGCTGTCAACAGTGGCAACGTGTTATGACACTTCCTCCTTATGACAGCCTCATCTTTCAAGGCCACTGATGTGCAGAGAGTAATTCACGTGTCCCGCCAGGGCACACAGTGGGGGTCCAGGAGGGCTTTAAGCCCAGGGGGTCTGTCCCCTGTCTCTGTGTCTGTGTCCTTAGCCATCAGGCGGTGCCGCTCCCGTCACAATCCACATGCTGAGCCTCTGTGCTGAGCTCCCATCGGAATCCATGACAAAAATATCCTGCCACGCGCATTGATTAAATATGTCAAATCTGCTAAAGTTTAGGACCAGTGCCTCGGAGAGTCGCAATGGGAAAGGAACGGTGATTCCGGCGAGGCCTGATTCCCGCGGGACGGGAGTCACAAAGCCTCTTTTCCTTCCATTGGAAACACTGCCAGCTCGAGTCGGGGCCCCAGTGTCAGGGTGTCTCCCTCTGGGTTCCCCTCCGCAGCTGCACAGTTCGCCGCCCACCTTCGGAATCAGCCAAGCCCTGCGGTCGGACAGAGGGTCCCAAACCTTGTTCACCGAGTTCTGCACGTGCGGGGACATCATCGGGGAGCTGAGCTGCCTGCTGAAGCGGGAGATCGAATACACCGCCATCTGCGAGACGATTCTGCAGGTGAGGCCCCAGTTCCGGGTGTGTCGTGGGTCACGTGTCAGCTCCTCTTCGAGGACGTGAGGAAGGGCGGTGGGTGCTCCTCCCCGGGGGTTCTGGTGTACTATTGAGCCACCGAGCAGCAATGGTGGAGGCAGAGCTGGCATCTGATGGCCTGGCCCGTGGGGTCCGGAGCCAGGTGTTCTTAAGCCCTTTGAGTCTTTGTGTCCTTGCTCATCAAAGGGAACTTGATCTGACGTCGGATGGTGATGAGGTTGGGGGAAAATACCTGTGGGAAGTGCCTGGCAAGCAGAGGCGCTCAGCAAACGGCCCACATTACAAAAGCCGTGTGTTTAAAGGATGCCTGTTTTCAAACTCCCTTCCTTCCATTTCTCACTTGTCTAGGATGTCATGTATTCAACGAGTCAGCAACCCGACACCCCACTAGCTGTGGGGGCATTCAAACCGAAACAAGCCCGAGTTCCTGCTGACAAAGAATTCTCAAACCTTTGGGACTCACAGATGGGACGGGGTGGGGCCAGAGTCTTAGGGGTGCGTGGGGCAGGCGGAGTGTGGCCCTGCCCATTTTGCATGGCCTCATTTCTAGAAGAGGATAGAAGGCACGAGTCTGGGCACGGGGCTGGGCTGAATTCACTGAGGTCCGTGGAGCGTGACTTCTGAAAGCACAGTCTTCCTGACTCCGAGCAGCAGTTCGTCTCTGGAAACAAAGAGTAGCCATGGGCCCACTTTCCCTGCTGTGGTGGTGAAAGCACGTAGGTTACGCGGGCTTCGTTAGTCCCCGAATCCTGGGCTCGTGAGCTCTGTTGGCATCATAGCCGCTGACGAGTGTGGGTTTTCCTGGCCTGTCAGTAGGTCCGTAGCTTTCACTGGACTGCAGGTTGTGTTACCCTGTACAGAACGGACAGCCTCTCCAACAACACAATGCTTTTGAATGGCAGGGTATCCTAATTCCAGGGGAGGCGATGCTTTTTCTAAGAGGCGTGGTGAAGGTCAAGTCCGCAGGCATCATGGTCTCCGCCGGGCTGGTATCTCGGCTCTGAATTGAGCCTGCTGCATGGCACTTTGTGGTTTCAGGCCTGCTTCATCTCCCTGGAGGATTTATACGAAGGCTTTGATGTCTTCTGGCCGTTCCTGGAGTACAAAATATGGCTGAAGCTTGCTCTCAGCACCGCCCACCAGTATTTCGAATCGGCTCTCATCGATGAGGTCAGTGCCATGATTACCTTGCCTTCACAAACTTGCATTCCCTGGGTTTCTTTTTACAAAATGCACTTTGTATTTTGGGGACAAAGACAGAAAGGAAGGTTGTGCCTGCTCTTCTAAACTCGGATTCCAGAATTTATTCTCTCGCGTGTTTCTTTATTCTGATCGAAGTAACCTGAGTCCCTGTGCTGCTTTGCTGGGACCGCCCTGACAAAGCACTACCTACGCACTGATCGGCTCGAACAAGAGGTTTGTCGTCTCATAGTTTCTGGGGCTGGGAACCCGAACCAAGGTCTTGGCAGGGTTGCCTCCTCCTGAGGGCTGTGGGGAGGGTTGGCTGGGGCCTGCCTCCGGGGCCTGCCTCCTTGGCCTGTGAGTGTGTCTCCATCTTCCCACGGAGTTGGGAAGATGTTGGATTAGGGGGCTGCCCCCCCTCCAGTGGGACTTCATCTTAACTTCAGCAGTCACGTCTGCAACAATCCCACTTTCAAATAAAGCCATGTCCGGAGGTCCTGGGGGTTAGGACTTCAACAGAGGAATTGCAGGGCGACCCAGTTCACCCCATCACAGCTCCCTTCCGGCTCTGAAGACTTCGGTTCAGAGCCTCGAAGGGCACCTCAGGCTCCTGGCCTTGCTGTGTTTGTTTTGGCTTTTCATCCTGTTTGTCCTCTTGCTGGGGGGGGCGGGGTGTGTAATGATCGGTTGCTCGCTGTGGGGCAAAACCTGTGTGTCTTTGACTCTGGATCTTGTGAGAAGAGAAATCCGGGAGGCCCAGCTAGCTGACCGGCCCGCTGCAGCCCAGCAGGGCTCACTCAGGCACCCACGCTGGCCTGGGCCACCCTGGCCAGGACGTTGCAACAGAGGCAGCACAGTTCTGGGGTCAGGATCTCGGCGGAACTCTCAGTAAACTCTCCGTCTTGATCTGTGGGCTCCTGCGCCTTCTGACACCTTCAAAGAACTCGGTCAAATTGCAAGTTTCCTTCCTTCTGGGTACCATGGTAGCATTGGGTACGATTTATAGGAAAAATGTCATTTCATTGTAGGACTTAACGTTTGAAAAGTGCGCATTGCTGAACGTGGCGTACGTGGAGACAGTGTCCAGTTGTAACGAAATGACTATCGACTATGCCACCGTGAAGTTGGTGATCGTTGTGTACGGCAGCGTCATCGACACAAACACAGAGGCGCCGTATCTGGCACCTTGCATCTTACCTAAAACCTGTAAGCAGGTGAGGAGGGTCCTTTCTACAGGGTCTTTTGCATTCCACGGGGACCACCCACAGTGACTCTAAAACTCAACCGACCACCTTAAAAACCTGCAGTTCTCACCTGCCCTTCACACAAGGGTCGAAAGGCACCCAGGGCTTCTGTGGGCAGGGTGTGCCGGCAAGTGGGGGCTGAAGTGGCCTGCTCTCTGCTTGCCACGCTGCGTGCCCTGGTGTGGGGCTGTGCCTCCTCCCCACAGGAACGATGCCTGGGGTGTGTTTTTCCTAGTTCCCACCAAGGAAATGACACCGTGGTTCTGGGCGTATCGGTGCTGATTGATGGAGAAGGGAGCAGAGTCAGGGCCAGGTCAGTTTGTTGTCACACAAGGGGCCGTGGGCACAGCTGGGCAACAGGCCCTGGGCCTCAATCCACGTCTCTGTAACAAAGGGGAGGTGTGAACACCGAGCAGGTGATGGGGCATAGGATGAGCAGAAGCAGGGTCCCAAGTAGGTCACCCGCCGATGGATCCCGGGGGGCCAGGAGGCCTGAGAAGAACTGACAAGCTCTAATCTGGTAGCGAGGTCCCCACCACGCCCCTTTGGGGAGACACCTTCTGCCTCTTCTGGCTGGGAAGGCCATCCATTTAATGAAAGTCAGTGTCCTGGAAACAGTGGCAAACCTCCTAAAAAGTGTGTTTGCCTTTTTTTAAACATCTTTGTTTTGTAACTCTCAACAATTCAGAGGATGAAGGCAATGTGCTGGTTTTTTTTTTTTTAATGGAAAATGAAAACCTCTTTAGCTTTGAAAGAAGGGGAATGAGGGAGGGGACCACGGGAGCGTGCCCACGGTGGAGTTGGTGGAAGCACCAGGGTTTGGAGGCAGGCATTCTCAGATTGAGGGCCTGACCCCTGTGCCCACAGGGTGTGTGAGCACCGGCCAGCTGCCTCTGGACGCTCAGGGGCCGCGTTAATAAGATGAGGACAGTAGCAACAGGGACCTCGTAAGGTTGTCAGGAGGGTTAAATCAGGTGCCATGTGATACCCAGAAATGACAGTTACTGCCACTTGTCTGCTGCTTGTGTTCTGGGAGGGCAGGTGTTGTGGGCAAAAACACCAAGAAAAGAGGACCCTCCTGCCCCGGGGGGAGGAGGCAGGGCCCAGAGCCCCTGAATGTCTGTGTAGAGGTCAAGGTGACTTGGTGGCGGCTGGGATTCTGTTTTAAACTAGGGACGTCCAGTCTGGTCACAAGTCAGGTGCAGGAAATTCCTTGTTGGTGTCTGTTCATAAGCAAAAGATAACTTGCTTGTACCAGGCTTTCTGAAGCAACGTTAAAGAGGATGTGAAGTGAGAAAGACAGAGCTTGGGTTGGAGGTCCAGTTCTAGGTTTGGGCTAATTTCTTGTCTTCTTTGGAAAGGTTAGGAAGCAGCCAGCTGAGAGAGCAGAGAGTGTTCATCCGACTGATTTGGACTTTTCTCCTCTAGGTTCAGGGAACTTCAGATTTAAGCAAGCTTCTGGTTATCCAAGCATCCGAGTCTGTCAAAGATAGTAACTCCAAGGTCTTGGGTAAGGAGGGGGCTTTTAGTGAGAGGAAAACCATTGGGAAGGCATTTCGGTAAATGTAAAATTCAGTCAGTTTGAGGAAAATGATTTGAGGGCACTGGGTGGGCGTATCACTAATCCCCATTCTTGGGCCCGCTGTGACGGCCACGTGGCTTCCGGGCGGCGGCATATCAGAGAGTTCCAGGCGGCTCCTTCCGCTCCGTGACCTTCCTCCCCACGCCCTTGCTAGGGAGGGCGGGGCAGCTTCTTCCTTTGACTCTGGGCCGGCCCTTGGAGACTGGAGCCATGCAGCAGGTTGCGGCAGAGCGGGCACGGGGAGGGGACAGACCCCGCAGTGGGCCCAGGCCTGGGCCGCTGGCTTGCTCCCACCAACCCAAGGGACAGTGGAACCTGACCCAACCCGCGGTCAATGCCACGACTCAGATGACTTGCTGCGAGGTGGACTTTGATAGTCACTAAGTAGTTGCAGTCCCTCAATGTGCGTGAGCGCCCAACTGCACAGTGCTGAGCCGCAGGCAAGGAAGACTCCCCGGGAAGGCCTTGCTCTGGGGCGAGAAAGCGCGCGGGCTCTTTCCCTCTGCGCTCAGCGGCCCTGCCTTACCGAGCCCGTGGCCATCGCTCTCCCAGCCGCCCCGGCTGGAAAACACTAGCGGTGGAGTGTTTTTTTCTAATTAGCGCCATCCCCAGTGGTTCCAGTTCGTGTGGCCTGCTGGCTTAGACATGATACGGTTCTTAATGAACGGTTCATTAAGGGTGGGCAGTGTCCAGGACTTCAAATCGTGTGGCTAAAGTGACCTTTTGTTAAGAGTTTACATCTCATTAGTTCTCATTTGCATAATCCTTACACCATCGTGTGCTGGGCACGGGCCAAGCACTAGTTGGTGAGCGGGCCAGACAGCGCCTCTGCCCTGGTGGCGGGGGAGACAGACGTTCAGTGTGTGATTTCACGTCTCCCCTACAAGTGAGTCAGACTCCGACGTGCTCAGGGCTCGCTTCCCGAGCCTGGTTCTGGGGTTGCACGCAGCGTCGGAGCTGGTGGAGCGCCCGCTGCTGCGGCGTCTCCCGTCCAAGCTGCCCGCTGTCCTGCCTTCTGGGTCTTTTGGGGTCTGCCCCGCTGCTGCTCCGCAGCGCTCGTGGGGCACAGACCTCCGGCAAGCCCCGGATAGCTGAGTCAGAGACCTCAAGTGGGAACAGGGGACAGGACCCCACTCCTGCTGGGTCTGGAGCGCCCCCACCCCGTTGCCCCAGTGATTCCTGAGACGCGGAGGGGAATTCGTCGGTCTGTGTGGACTGGATCCAGCCAGCACGCTGGATTTGACCCACGTGCATGTTTTCTTCTACAATTTTAAAATTAGTTGCCAAGTACAAACATCTTTTAAAAATCCAGATTTTGAGCTTTTCTTGGGGGAAAAAAATCAGAAAGTCTGCCAACACTTGGTTCACTCACTTGCTGTGCGTGGCAGCAGTCAGAGCTCAGCACCAGCAGCTCCCACTGGGGACACGGGCGCTCCCCCGGTCGCCCCGCCCACAGCATCGCTGCCCACCTCTCCTCATTGGCCCAGCCCCCTGCGACCACGTGGGCGCCCCCTGCCTGCTGGCCCGCCAGTAGCTCAGTCCTGTGCTAGGCTTTTGGGATCCCATTTACCAACCTCCTTGCGGGGAGGAAGCCAGGAGCCCACTTGAGCGGGAAGGGGAGACCTACAGGGAGAGAGCAAATGAATATTTCAAAATACTCCGCCACTTTGATTCTGAAACTCCTAACTTAGTTTTCCCGTCTGGTGCATGTTTTTGAATAGGCTCAGTCAACACCAGTCCTCACGTGACCAACAGAGAGTATAACTGGAAGAGAAAAGAGGAGGTAACGAACTTGACACTTGGATTAGTTTTTCTTATTTTCAATCCTGAACTACCAGGCTGAAATACACAGTGAAGTCAAGTAGCAAAATGTGGCGGTGATCAGAGACTTAGTGACAACTCACTGATTTGGAAAAATGAGGACCACGTTCACCCGAATTACTCAAAAATTAAAATGACAGACTCTTTTTCAAAGATGTGGTTTTGCCCGGCCTCCCCTCTCTCCCACTTTCCCTCTGCCTTACCTACTGCCCCTGCTGTTTCCTTTAAAAGTAGGGGCCTCTGGGATTAGGGTTGAGCCTCCTCATTAGCATCTAAATGTCCGTGGTCTCCCATTGGAGTTTGTGCTCCCCAGGGAGAGGCCCAGCGATCACGGACCCAGGGTGCTGGGGGCACCTGGGGCCTCAGGCTGGTCAAGGGCACCTTCCTGAAAAGTCAGTGCTCCTGGATGACCTTTGAAGGAAAACGTGAACTCTTTTAATGGCCAGGTTATGGAAAACATTTTATATGAGAACAGACATGTGTTAGAGCAGGATGACAAATTCGTGTGGATTTTTAAGATGAAACAGGAGGCCCCAGAACATTTTTGTTATGGAGTCACTTGTGCTTGGCCCCCGGCACCTTTTCCTGCTCTCCTCAGCCGTCAGGGCTAATCTGGAAAAGGTTCAGATAGGCTGGAAGGCAGGCCTGGAGTTGGTGAGGGTGAGGGCTGGTCACCTGGGCGTGGGACAGGTAGAGGCCAGTCTGGTGGGAGGGAGGGAGCCTGCAGGGCACATCACTCAGGGGTCTCTGCGAGGCACCCTGGCGGAGTGCGCCGGGGCCGGAGCCCACTGCTGAGTGGGGAAGAGGGCAGCTGTGACCGAGTAGCTGGGTGCTCAGCAAAGGTCGAAGTCGACCAGGCCACTGTAACCGTGCCATGGACAGGCTTCAGGGGCGATCAGCACCCTCTTTCCCCTTCTTGCCAAGGGACCCCAGCCACGCTCTCTGAATATGGTATGCCTCAAGCCCACCACACCCCCAGCCTGGGCCCACCGTGTTCATTGCTGACAACCCAGGTGGTCTTCGGTGTCTGTCTTGGGAGAAGGAAAGTGGCATTGTCCAAACTTAGGGCTAATGGCCCCTTAAAACAAAGCGACTCAGTTCTTTTTAGTCACCTTCTCCTCTTTCCTCTAGAAACCCTATTTTGTAAATGGGAAACCTGACTTGGGAGTCAAGTACCTGGGTTTCTCATTTGCCTCTGTTTTTTCCAGGCCCCATTATTTTTTTAAATCCTCATTTAGATTTAGGAAAGAAGTTCCCAGTTACTTTGTAATCAGTCACAAAATGAACTGGAATCTAGTTCTCCGACCGATTCTCTTTCCCTTAAGAGACAGACGGCTCTCATTGAATTAATGTATCTCTTTACAAGTTGACAGTGGGTGGTACAGAGATGCACTTGTATTTACTGACAACATATCACTCAAAGTCCTTACCATGCGAGATCTTTTAGAGGGAATGTTCCAGATCACAAAATAGAAACTTTCCCTAAGTTTTCTGGTTGTACTTCGATTTTTTTTTGGCTTTCTTTTCTAGTTGGAAACTGGATTCCATTATAGAAAACGATACTAATGGTGCTAATGTGATAAGTGAAGTCGTTACAAGACCAAGCCGGTGTCCTGGCTCGAGGGCTGAAGGATCATCTGATGAGAAGTGTACTTAGAAGCTGCTGAAACCGTTCACTGCTGCGTTTATTTTATAAGCAGTTGATGGGTTGCTACAAAGGTTCCAGCCTGAAGTGGTTGCATTATCCCTGAGCTGTTTAAAGACTCTTCAGGATGCGGTGCCCCAAACTCATGGCCTGCCGAGGGAGACGCTGCATTCAGCTGACAGCAAGTTTTAGTAAAACACAAGTTGTTAAAAGCGTCATACAATATATTGCCATCTGAAGCATAGAATCTATCATTTTGATTTGTGATATTGCTAGAATTAGTGCCCTGCTAACATTTTCCAGAGTAAAGTTACTCCCTTCCTCCCCAGGTTAGTAACGATTGAAAAAAAAATGGAGCGATGTCCCATAATCTTAATTACTGAAAGCAACGTTGAGCAATTAACAGTCTTACATTGCATAGTAGTGTTTGATGCTTTTTGTTTTATTTTTAAAAGTTAAATAAAGTTGAATTCTATGGTGTGTTTACTAGAATCTGTTGTTCCATTATGACCAGACTTTGGAGGAATACAAGGCTCTCTACTGTAGGGAAAACCACGAGAGGAGGAGAAACAAGAGGGAAAGCCTATTTGTGAAGGGCCGTCTGGACACCGAGCACGTAGGGCAGGACTTTTCAGAGTGGCTGCGGAGTGCCTGTGTGCCAGTCGTCGGGCGTGGCTGCACGTTCCGGAAACCCCGCGTGGCTTCATTCTTCTGCTCTCGCCAGACGGCTGGAAACAGGCCGACCAGGACTGACCAATCACTGCCCCAGGGTGCCTGCAGCCTCCCCCTCCCATGTCCTGGGCTGGCCGGTAACTGAGATTCTCAGGCTGGCCAACCTCCACCGGTAACTCTAGGCACCTGCTGGCATTTCAGTCGGACGGGCTGCTTTCTCCACCGGAGGCTTTGCCTTGTCGTCAGGGAGGGACCCCACTCAGGGCAGCTGCCACGTTGCCCACACCTAGCACCTTAAGATGAGTTTTGCCTGGCACCTCACCTTGCCAACCTCAATACAACCTGGGTGTTTGTAGTAAAGCAGGGGAAATGGATGCCGTGTGCAGTGTCCTGTGTGCTGGGCATCATGGTCATTTGGGTGTTACAAATGCAGACTTCTGGACACTGACAGAATCGGTCTCTGGGGGGGCCCTGGGCTCTGCATTTTAACACGCTCCTCCTGGGCTTTAATGCATTTTGAAGCTTGAGAGCCTCAGTACAGGGAATGAAGTAGCAGAAAACAGATGTCTGCCCTCCCGTTTCCTGTAGGAGGCCCATCACCATGCACTTGAAACAACTCCAGGACAATCCTGCACGTGTATCCATTAGGATGCTTTCGGCCGCAGAGACCAGGAAGCCCAACACGGAAAGGCCGCGACACTACATACAGAAATGTATTATTTTATGTGGCGAAAGTCACAAGGTAGGACGGTTTGAGGCCAGTAGACTCAGGGAAGTTGATCAACATTTTTTCTCTCCCCTCTGCTGTTGACCTTTAGTCCCATTCTGCAGCTGGCTTCCTGTCAAGAAGTGTCGACAGGACTTCTACCCAGAAGTGCATTCATCATGTATTTTATAATTGGAGAATTTGTTCAAGCTTCCGGGCTGCTTGGTAGCACAGGCAGAACGCAATCTGAGGGAACCCCTTTTCTGAGCTTCTAAAGCATGTTTGTGTTGCCATCGATGTGAGTAGCGTGGACACAGACACATGAAACACCAAGGGTTGGCACCCAAGTGAGGGATGGGGAGGGGCAATCATTTGTTGGGGGAAAAGTTGACGAATTCCATTTTGATTTTGCTCACTCAGTGGCCAACATCCTGGCAGGAAAGACTCAAGGGTGAATAATCAATGCTGGTGATCCGGATGCTGAACTGTGGTTATGCCGAGGGACAAAGTGTGGTCGGCAGGCGACGCGTGGAAGAGAGGAGAGCAGCGAGGGACCTAACAGGTAGGTAGGTGACCGGAGACGGAGCCAGAGGTTAGTCAGAGATGCTTTCAGGACCAGAGTGTTAGTTGAGGACGAAACACATTGTGACTTGAAGAGTGAGGGCAGGAAGCCAGCCCTGGTCCGTCCGTGTCAGACCAGCCTCCCCCAGGATCCGGTGAGAATCCTGGAGTGTTCACCTCCATTCTCCACCTTTATAGTGTCAGCCACCTTGTCAAGGAAACTAAAGGCATGACTTTTCCAACATGTGGCACCAGGGGTTATTGCTTACAGTATTTTACTCAATCAAAGCACGGAGGGCTGCCTGCAAGAGGCTGTACCAGGTGTGCAGCACTTTCTACACATAGGATATACTAGCACCACATGAGTCCAAGAGATCGTGAGCCTGGAGTACAAAGCATGAACATACCATTTGGCTTGAGATTCATTCTCAAGCCTGAAATCCCATTAAGGCATTTGGAGAACATGTGACAGCAGTGGTCACACACTCAAGGGACTACAGGACCCAGGCTGGTGCCACAATGAAGTCACGTGAGGTCAGCTGCGCCTGCCCATTCGTTATCAGACATTTCACGTCTCTGCCTTCGGCGAAAAGCATCCATGCCAAGCCCGTTGGAGGAAACCTCTGCCCTCAGGACATGAGGCTGAGTGTTTCAAAATGCGACCACAGAACCTTCCGATCCAGTTTTAACAAAGGATTTATTTGCTAGATTCCTCTCCTCTCTTCCTCAGGGCAACCCCTTTCTGTGTCTGCCACTACGGAGCGACTGACCCCGGAAATACCTGCTGTGAAAGGCACCTGGTGCTCTCGTTCGGTCCCCACACCTGCAACAGCCGTGTAGGGAAGTGGGGCCTTTTCTGTGGTCTCCCTCTTTTGATAGAAATTTACTTAGCAAAATATTTAAAGGACCCTCCTCCTGCTGACCCCACATCAATGATCTACTGGAAAAGTACAGAATTGAAAAGTTTTTTCCCTTAGCTGTGATCAAAACACCAAAAACTGATGAATGTCCAGTTACTCTATCTTCTAGGGTCACATACTTATTGACAGAGGAAAAAGAACCTCAGAAAAATTCTGCGGCTCCCCAAAATGGGGAACAGAAGAGAGGGCTTGGTAAGAACAGCTAAAAGAAACCTGATGGTCACTCCAGGACAGACCCTCCCTTGTCCATCAGAAACCCTGCAGAGATCCCGCAGGATCTGAGTCTCAAGCGTTGACTGCATTCAACAAGAGCCAGGAGAGAGTGCTGGGATACACGAACAGAACGGAATGCAGAGGAAGGCACGAAGCAAAGAATCCCGTGGAGTTTTTTCAGTGTCATTTTCATTTAATAAGCCAGTAGGACAGCCACCCAAAGCCTGCGGCCGTGATCGCAGCAGGATGTTTTGACGGGACTGCAAGCAGGACACAGGCTGGACCCTCTGGCTCCCAGCACCTCCTGGAGCAGACCTACGGCTGGGGAGTGTAGCGGAGGTATTTCTTGCCAGACGGGAGCTCTTTGGTGAAGACTCCTTTAGGGAAAAGTTTCTTGGCGTCCTCCTCCGGGATGGTTGGAAGGACCATCACGCTATCTCCAACCTAATGAACGACATTGAGAACAGTGAAATTCCATGTTCAAGCCTAAAGGCAAGCATGCACTTCAGAACCCCCAGGCTCGCTGCTTCCCTGTTCCTCGAACCTGCTGAGCTTGCTCTCGGGCAGAGCCTCCTACTCTCCGCCTTCCTTCCATGGCAGCTGCGTGGGAAGACAGCTTCCCTACCTCTGAACTCCCATTGTCCCCGCCTGTCTCGATTGTTCTGTGGCACTTACCGCCACCTAGTGTACTACAACCTGGCTTATTGTCTGGCTCTACCCAGGAGAATGTGAGTCCAAGAGGGCTGGAACTTTATGGTTCCCAGCTCTCCCTGGGCTCCGCAAACGTATGTTCAGTGAACGGATAGAGCATTTTAACTGATTTGCTCATCAGAAAAAACCAAAACCTGGTATGCAGGTTAGCGTATTTTAAAAAGATAGCAACATTAAAATATTTGTGCTATTACCCAGGTCTTACATACTGGAGAAATCCTAGACATTAAAAGCTTAAGAATAAGTGTTAGAGAATTCTACACGGCTTTAATGAAGCTTCAGTGAGGGAAATTCTTCAGAACAGTAAGACACTGAGTTTTCCAGCCACTATTTAATCAGCCAATCTAAGTTTTGTTGTAAATATTTTGCCATCAGGGAAGGAGTCAAGGTTTAAAAACTCCTTTTATTAGGAAAGGACATCATTCTGACCAATTCATGTGTCCAAATAAGCTGAAAGCTAGAAAGCAATACAGGAAGCCTGGGTTTTATAGAATAGTGTTAAGGACCTTGAACACAGCCTCTGAGAAGAGCTTAAACTCATGAGGAAATGAGAGCCATAAACTCGTGGCTCTGAGGAAAGGCATGAGGAAACATCATCCCAGTGGACTTGCGTGCTGGGAAAAGAGCCCTGGGCCAGGGGAGGCCCCAGGGCAGCCACTTGGGCACTGGCCCCATAGCCTTCCCTGGCCGCTGGGGGCCGGCTCTTTCGGCACCTTTACCTTCCAGTCAACCGGGGTGGCGACGCTCTTCTCCGCCGTCAGCTGGAGAGAGATAACTACTCTGAGAATCTCATCAAAGTTCCTGCCCGTGGTAGCTGGGTAGAGGAGAGACAGCTTCAGTTTCTTATCAGGACCAAAAACGAACACCTGCAAAGCACAGACACATCAAAAGGATGAGTCCTTTGAATGTTCTTGATACGAAAGCCTCTCAGAATGCTGGACTGTCCTTACAAATGCTCAAGGGGACAAAAACAAAACAAAAAATTCCCACACATCTGGAATGACACTCTGAATGTAATGGAGGGGGGACAGGCTGGGATCTAGATCCTTTTCTTCTCGTTACTTTTATTTAAAAAACAACAACAACTTTTCAGTGACAGTCGACAGTCAGTATCACTGTAGTTTCAGGTGCACATCCCAGTGTTCGTGGTATTTTTCTGCACTTGGAAGGGAGTTCTGTTTGGTTCTGGCTGTCCCAGTAAGAAGAGCTGACCGGGCAAGGCCTCAGGTGGGTACTGTGTTAAGTAGGGATGATTATCATAGAAATAATACTAATGGGAATGGACACTGGCCCTCACCTGGCTGCCCTTTTAGCAGACGCGGGACTGTTAGTTCTCCAGCGAGGAAGGGCAGAACAAACGGGAACTGAAACCCAGAGCTGCCTTATGAAGAGGACAGGACCCACCACTCGAAAGGGGGGGCTGTCAGGTGAGCCAGAGAAAAGATGACCCAATTCTAGATGACCCCTTCTCCTATTTATTTATTTTACATGGATTTCCAAAAGCTATGAAACAAGCAGTTTGGAAGTTTAGCTGAGAATTCCGCCTGAGCATTGCAGACCATCGCTGAGATGGCCACCAACACAGTTATGCTGTTAATGGATATTAACAGGCATTCTCCTGTCTCCTCTCATTGGTCCCAGTGTTTCCTGTGACGTGTAGCCCGGCCAGTCACGAGGACGACAGACCGGACCTGGCCCACTCACCACGCGTGCCGTCACGGGCATGCCCTTCTCGTCCCTCTCGGCTGGGTCCAGCATGCCCAACAGGATGGCGAGGTCCCGATTCCTATCGTCAATGATGGGAAAAGGTAACTTTTCTGTGGGCTCCTCGCAGTTGTAAGCATTGATGTCCTAAAAGGCAGGTGAAGAGGAAAGAGAAAAATCGAAACCAGGCTGGTCCTCCGAATTCAGTCTGGGAACAGCCAGCACACTGCAAGGCAGGGAAGAGGACTATAATCACAGTAGCTATCTTAAGCAATTTTAATAAGCAAATGAATGAATGAAAACTCCCACCCAATTATTCACAGACAGGAAGGGCAGCAGGGTGTTGCACTTCGGTTGTAACCACAGACCCTTTCCACGCCCAGGTCTCTTAAAACCCAGCTTGCTTTCACTGCTTTGAGAAATAGCAGTGACCTGTTTAAAAGCTGAGTAGGGCAGTGTCAGATCCCAATCCGAGGTACCTCTGGCCTCCCAAATACTGTGAAATCCACCAGAAACAATGGGTCCCCTACAGTCCATCGCCTCTAGAAACAATGTCACGTGCAAAGGTAATTCTATAGATCCGATCCCTGTCTCAAGAGGCATCCCGACTCAAACATTAAGCTGCTGTCAAGACAGACAGTAAGAAATGAAGAACAAAACCACAAAACTGGAAGCAAATGTAAGACTGGAGAGTCGAACATGTATTTCAAGGACAAGTACAGAGTAGCCCTCCTACGGGTGGAAGGGCAGAGGAAAGTGTGCACTGGGGTGAAATGCACAGAGAATAAAGCACTTCTAGTCGGAACTTAAGGACAACGACCTACTTGCCTTTTCTCTCTCTCTCCTTGTCTCCTAGCAAAACTTCATTCGTTTCTACTTTTCCTATCCCTGGAAGACTTTGGGGGGGAGCGGGATCTAGCTTCATTATCTGATCTGACAGGGCACTGACATGCCTTAGTGGGCTCAGGACTGCGGTGAGCACACAGGAGTTGCAGTTCCTGTTGGCAAAGGAACCTGCACTGTGCGCAGACGAGTCCATAAACGGCAGGTACAACCGGCGTGCATTTCTCAACAGAGATGCTGAAGAATAAAAGGGGCACGGAAGCGCTCTGACGTGGATCCTTAATTGTAGTGTCTTCACGTCCCTTCTGCTGCCACTGGCTGCCTATCAGGCCACCACCATCAATTTGGTTGGACGATCAGATTGGTTCTACAGGCACTTGGGGGTCCCCACAAAACTAATCGCATGCCAGTTTAGGCACTGCTTCTGATACTCGGGGCCTGTTTCCTATTTCATGCAAGCGCAGTTTTGAAAATTCTAGGGCAGAAGCTCACCAGCTATGAAAGGAGGCTGGGTGTGTTCCCGTACCCGAAAAGCTATTACATAATGGGCTATGAGCTCTTCCTCCAGCCGTCTGTTATTTTAATCATTGCTAGGCAGCAATTCTCTGCCCTGCCACTTGCCTGATAGGTGTGACATTGCACCCATGAAAACCAAAGAGCCGTGTGCTCTGGTTTTATTCTACCCCAACCAAATTAGGCTCCTTCCTACTCCCTGTGATCAAGTATCAAAAAAGAGCATTGGTCAGAGGTTCAAGTCGCAATGCCACCATTTGCCAGCAGGGCATTCTTGGGCAGGTCCCACCAACTCTCTGAGTGAAATGCCCTTCCCTCTTCGACGTGATTCTTCTAGCCTCAGACACGCAGGGCTGGCTGGTACGGAATGGCCAAGGGTTACAGCCCCAGGGGCCAACTCCCAAGCAGTACTGCATCTCCTCTTCGGATGCACCAGGAAATGCCTGACTTGGGGCCTGACACACGGTTAGCATCCCTCCCCAGCTGCCTACATCATTAGTTAGTAGCACCTTGGAGCACAGTCATTAAACTGTTCTCAGGTTAGGTTTGGACCACCGTATTGACTGCCCAGGTAAATCCGCCTTTTGAAAGAAGACAATTCCTCTAGCGTATTCATTTATGATAACATAGACCGACTGCCTCGGACACACTGAGTGCCAAGCACTGTTACAGCAGAGCACAAAGGAGTCTGTCCCTGGGAGCCTTCGCTCTGGTGGCAAGAAACACACAAGTGAAATCGGCAACGTGCCAAGTACTTTAGACGGTGACATGTGCCAAGGAGCGACCCGGAGGGGGGAGCACGGAAGGGAGTTACAGTTTTAGCGAAGGAAGCCAAGAGCAGCCTTGAAGGTGTCATTTGAGGTAAGACTTGAAAAGAGATGATGGCAGGTCACAAAGATACCTGGAGAGAGAGACTTCCTAAAGGGATTCTGGATATGGTCTGCAGGCACAGCCGACAAGTGTGCTGATGAATCGGCCACAGGATGTGGACAAACCAGGGGAATTAAAGAGGACTGCTGGATCTGAGGCCATTAGCTGAGACGAGCAGGACCCCCGAAGAAGAACAGAACCTCAGCTCCGGACAGGTTAGGTTTGACGTGCTGGGAGATCGGGGAGATGCTGAGTAGGCAGGGGCTGAGCCAATCGGGAAGCCAGGAGAGTCCGGCCTAGAGATGAAAACTGGGGAATCGGTACACAGATGGGAGTAGATGAACTCCCTGAGAGAAAGAGTGTCCACGAAAGAGAAGAGGTCCAAGAAATGACCCAGGGCAACTCCAGCATAGATCAGGAGCTGGGAGAGGACAAAGCTCAGTGTGAGCCTGAGAAGGACCAGCCAGCAGGTTAGACGGGGTGTCCTGCAAGCGAAGAGAAGAAAATGTGTGGCCCACTGATAGGCTAAGAAAGATGAGGGCTGGGAGGTGGCCTTTGGATGGTACCAGGTGAAGGTCATCGTGCAAACCAAAGCAGATTTTCCAATGATCGGTGAAGTCTGAACCTGAGGTTTGCTTAAACCTTCCTATCTAAAAGCCCAAGCCACTCTGTAATTTGTAACCTGATGTATAACCACACGGCACGTGCCCATGGATACAATACCTTGCTCCATGCAAGATGGTCTTCAACGCTGTCTATTGAGAGGGCGATCAGCTTAACGTTCCTCTTGGCAAACTCTGGCGCCAGCTTTGCCGCTCTGCCAAGCTCCGTGGTGCACACGGGGGTGAAGTCCCGGGGGTGGGAGAAGAGAATGCCCCATCTGCGGTGAGGGAAAACAGGGTCACAACGGAAGGGAGAGGTTATCACTAACAGCATGTTCAACAGAGCAAGCCACACATCCGAGATCGAAAATGACGTTCGAAAATGACCCTCTTCTTTTTTTTTAAACGAATGCTTATGAAGACCATTACTTTTAAGTCTTTCTGTTGAGGAATGCTTCTTAATCTTACCTCCGGAAAAACCAATGTTTAAAGCCCAGTTCAAGCAAGGATACGACCTTTAAGATGACACACATATTTTAAAGGACTCATTTAAGGGTGTTGCCTCTTTAAACCACTTCGGAACCACCCCGACTCCTTCTCAGCTAATAAAACCTGTGCGACTCAAACCAAGTAGCTCACTGAAGTAACTATTTTTTTTCTTACCCTCTTCTAAATTCTTTTTTCTGAGCACATCAGCCCTGACATTCAGCTCCAATAATGGGTGTCCCCTCAGGCCCTGAATCCAAACGCCTGACTGCAATAATAAACAGCTTACATAACCTGAAATAAACAGGCTTGTATCCTCTGTTTATATGGAAAATTCAAGGTGACATGTGGCTTCTTTGAAGGGAATGGGTATAAGATCTTTTAGGAAACTGCTTGCCTGAGCTCACTTGCTAAACAGGACACCCAGCAGTTGTACCTCGATAAAGAAGCAATGGAGGCCTTTACCTGTCTCTTCGTTTGCAGCTTCCTTTTCTTCTTGCTTCAGAACAAGTGGGTAGAAAACTGACAACCTACCAGGTAGATTTCTAGAACTACAGATTCTTAGGTAAACAGTTACCTAAGTTAAAGATTTTAAGGCTAGGTCACAAGAAACTTTGGAGGACCGTCTCGTTCTCCTTGGCAACACGAAACACCTCTCTCTGCTGAGAAGGAAAGTTTAATGCTCATTTGCCCATACTCCCAAGGACTTGGGGCATCACAGCAGGGCCCTAACCCAGATGACTGAACCTAGCGTAGGTGCCAAGCTGACCTCTCCAACTTGGCCAAGTTTCCTGAAGCCCAAAGTGGAGACGAGGATACCCCCTTCCCACTTACATCTGTCACCCTATTCCCAAGGCTTTGGGAAAGGAAAAGATCTTACAAAAGGGGTGGGGGGCGCTCTAGGGGAAAACTGGGAAGAAAGAGGACATATGGTTAAGACTGTGGAGGTGTCCTGTATGTTTACTTTTTTGTTAAGGACAATGAGAGGGGCATGTATCTTTTGAAATAAGTAAGCTCGGAGTAAAATCTAGGTCTTAGATTCTATGGAACAGGATTCATTTAAAGCTCAGACAAGACTTTTGAAAAGAAATGGAACGGGGTGCATCTTCCTGTTGAAGGAGCGCTTAATTGGGCAAGTCAGGCGCTCCCCTTCCATTTCCAAGTCACGCTCAGGAACTTGTTTTAAGCATCTTCACACCCTGTCCTCCCTGAGAAGCCAAACTCCAGTTCACCACTTGGCTTGGAAAAGGAATAAACTCTGAGAATTTCTGACTGCAGCCTGTGCCCCGAGAGAACGTCAATTACATGATCCCATTTCCTTCCTTCCTTCCTCATTTTCAAAAGACAAAGGGTTTCCTCCTTCAAGAGAACAGTTCCTACCCACTAACCCCCAGAAAGCCCCGGGAACACACAGTTTTGTTCAGTGCAGATGTACTGTGAAGCAGCAGCTTCTACCAAGTGAGTAAAGAAACCGTGATTAATCCTCAATAAACTCACACCAATGCAGCTCCCAAACCTCTTAGCTGTATCCAATTGTCAGGGTGGGTGTCTGTAAAGTTTAAAATTATTTTAAAGTTTTGGCCCCCCATAAAAAGAATAATTTGAATCAAAAGTTAACTGTCTGGCACTGGCCAGGTAGGTCAGTTGGTTAGAGCATCGTCCCGATAGGCCAAGATTGTGGGTTTGACCCCTGGTCAGGGCACATACAAGAACCAACGAATGCATAAATAATAAATAAGTGGAACAATAACAAGTTGATGTTTCTCTCCTCTCTCTCCCTCCCACCTTCTTTCTCTCTCTGTCTCTCACACACAAAAATGACAGTTTGAACTGAGATCACATATGGAATGGAGTCTGGAAAATACAGAGTCTGGAAGAAGCAATGCCTGCTTGAGTGTGGTTGGTCAGGTAACAATGTGGACGTAATAATGTATAGTTTTAACCTGAACACTTCACCTAAAATGTCATGTGGTGTGCTTGAGTGTGATATTGTTATGTCACAGAATTACATGCTTATGATTTTGTAATGAAAGATTTTGTGATAAAAAAGGGGCATTCTTTGTGCTGGACCCTGTATATTAGGCAAAAACCCATGCACTACAATGACCCAAAGGGTTCAGAGGTCTTTTGGGGGTGGGGCAGACTTGTATAGCATTTTATAGATGCGGGCATTTTTCTCATCTTCCCACTGATGGGTCGCCGAGACAGTACCACTTTTAATCAAATCAAGACAGATCCAGAGGCCAATAAACTAGGCGAATGACAACAAAAACTCTGAAGACAGTAGTTACCTTAAATAGTGACAGTATTTATCATTGTTGTTCTAGTAACGATGCTTCATGTTAATGTTTATTTTTAATCCATACAGCCTAAGAGTGCCGGTGAGATGTCCCTGTTTTATGGAGGTGAGGACTGTGGGTGGAAATGGGAAGGAACAGGCTCTGAAAACCCCACGGGGTTTGGGAGAGATACTAATGCCTAGATTCTGAGTATGAGACTGGCTTTGGTCTGTATCTCTGAAGCCTGTTCCTGCCTTCACGGCCTGAACATTCCCTTTCTCCTCCTTTTCCTGGCTGAGTCCTCTCTTTCACAAAGGTTAGCTTTTCCCTTAATGAGTGGCTGGAAATGGACTTGATGATGGGTTGTAAGGGGCAGGCCTAACCTACAGAATCTCTCCCAGGTTCTCTGTGCAACCCTGTCCAATCACTGATTAATCCCGTAAATTCCTTTCTCTCTGTCTATACAGAGATCCCTGGACATCACATATAAAATCAACTTACGCCTAGGCATATTGGTATAACTGCCAGACCACGTGCTGCTGGAGCAAGGCAGAGGGGAGGGGTAGTGGGGTCACACCACTGGGAAACAAAGGGTCTCAGAGAGCCGAGGTGCACCCTCCTAGGCATTCCCTGGCAAGAGCAGGTCCGTGCAACTGAACAACCTCAGAAGGCCCTTCCCTCAAAGTGTGGCGAGTTTTGGAATGCAGGACACACCTACATACAGAGTATTCTTGATTTCTCCCACAGGAGTCAACAAATCTTATCCTGGCTTGTAAAGTCTTTTGGCCACGTATCTGGCAGCTGGTGGTTTTGAATTTTACATTTTGTACCAAGAAGTCTGCAAAAGCCAGGCAGCAAACAGAACACTCAGGTGAGTGTCCTTGGACTCTGGCCTTAGTAGACACCCACCTTCTCCCGGGAGCAAATTCCAGAACCGAGGGAGGGAGAAGACACGATCCCGGGCACAAGTCCAGGGAGGTGACTGCCAAGGCTACCTGCCCGGTCTCTGTCCCCAGGGGGCCTCGGCTGGACCCTGCCACTTGAACAGTTTACCGAACAGAGTTAAACAGACAACAAACCCTGCACCGCACAGACCTGCGGAAACCCAACCTTGTTCCCCTCCCCCTTCCCCGCCCCGAGCCAGCCCGGCCACGCTGGGAGGCCGGGACGAGGGAGGGGACCAAATGGCCGATGTGGGACTGGGGACACATGCCGAGAGGCACGTGCAGGAACCGGTGTAGGCGGGGAGGAGGCGGGCGGCGGGCAGAGGACTGAGCGGCGAGAGCGCGCCGGGAGAAGAAACAGGGAAGGCACCTCTAGGTCCGGGAGTAACCCGAGGCCAAGGCAGGGAGACCCGGTGGCCACTTACGAGTCCCCCAGGTAGTCGTGGAAACGGATGCGGCCGACGGTAGTATTGGCCTCGAAGTTGGGAGCCTCGTCCCCGAGCAGGAGACCTCCGGGCATGGCGGCAGCAGTGACGCCGGACGATGAGAAAGCACAGCAGCGGCAGGAGGAGGTGCTAGTGCGGAATAACTGGGGCCTAGCGTGGCGGGGTGGGCGGGGCGGGGCGGGGGGCGGGGCGTAGCGAGGTGGGCGGGCCTAGGCCAGTGGGGTGGGGCGATGGGCGGGGCCAGGGCAAGGGAGTTCTGACGCTCTCCAGAATCCTCCACTTTCTCGACGGTGCCGTAGGCTGGGAGCTCGTAGGTTTTTTGATCCTGCGGTGTGTTCGGGCATTGGAGGTGAAAGAAACATGGAACGCAGTAGGAACGGGGCCCCAACGTAGAGAATCCCACAGCCACCCCGGGAGCTGCAAAATCCGGGCGACCTTCCACTCCCCACTCGGATAAGGGCAAGCGTCTGGAATCTGGCTGGGCCAGCCCCCCTGGCCATCATGAACTGTGTCATATGGGCGGATGTGGCAAGACCCAGCCATGTGAAGCATTATATGTCAAAGGAAGTGGCTTTTTTATTGCAGCAAAAATTCTCGCACCATGTTATTCACTGCTTGGGGAAATGTAACCAAATTCTTAATTTTTATTCCACTCCCCACTCCCAGGGCTCACAATGAACCTCAAATAATCGACACGATAAATCTGAAATCTAAATGTAAGACATGTGTGCAAGTCAACTCTGCCACCCAAGGAGGTGGGAAGCTTAAGATTCATTCATTTGCTTTCTATGTGCTAAGCATGACTTAGGCAGGCGGACTTTTCTTGGAGCTTTCTTTCTAGTGGGGGAGACATACTTTAAAAAATATATTAGACTTCTCTGGCTGACAGTGGCCAGAGGTGACCTGAAAATAGCTCACTATTCACTTGACCCAGAAAACCCCACCAAACCATGCAAATCAGGAGGTTCAAATCTCCGTGTTTACTTGAAAAACACTTGTGAAACTGCTCAGGCCACTAAAGGTATGCACGTTCGAAAAGCCACAAGGGATCTGAAGGATGTCACCCTACAGAGCAATGTGTACTGTTTCATCGTTACAATGGTGGAGTCAGTGTGTGTGCCCAGGCCAAACAGGGTGGCTGGACACAGGGTCAGTGGCCCCAAAAGAGCACTGAGTTTCTGCTGCACATGCTTAAAAGTGCAGCGAGGAATGCTGAACTTAAGGGTTTAGATGCAGAGTCTCTGGTCATGGAGCTGGTCCCGGTGAGCAAAGCTCCCGAGAGGTGGCTCAGAACTTACAGAGCTCCCGGGCGGCTTCCCCCACACGGGAGCTCTCCCCACCACCCTGAGAGGACCCCACCGAGAAAGAGCAGATGGCTCCTAAACTGGGGGAGGAGGCTGCACGGAAGAAAAAGATATCACAGAAGAAACTGAAGGAAGAAAAATGGACAGTCTGGGAGTAACTTCAGCATCAAATAAATGCTATTAGAAGTGAATGCATATATTGGATAGCAGTAAGTACTATTCAGAGAAATAAAATACGGTGTGCTAGAGAGGACTGGGGTGCTGTTTTGGATCGCATGGTCCGCTGCGGGAAAGCCTCCAGGATATGTAGGTAGGTGAACTACTAGCACGTAGTAAGTGCTCTGGACATGGTAGTTATTATTTGGATGATGACAATGGTTTACGCAATAACGCTTGCTTCACCAACTGTAAGCTAGGGACTGTGCCAGGCATGGTGATGCAATGGAGAGGTGTGGTCCCCGGGCTTCCAGGGAAGACAGCTTGCACATGGTTATGATGCAAATGCAGAGTGAATGCCCTTGGGGGAAGGTGCCAAATGGTGGGAGTTCCAGAGTGGGAAAAAGTGCTCCGGAGGGAGTCTCTCAGAGTCAAGGAAGGCACATGGTGAACTGAGAGGAGAAGTGAGTCACACACTGCCGATTTCGGCTTTCATCATCGTGGTGTTTTCCCACGTGTGGGTGCGTGCTAATCATATTTCATCAGTTCTCCTCTGAAACAAGGACTTGCAGTAAAATTATAGCTAAAATTTCTAGCCACTCGAGAAAATGGTAAAGCTGCTATAATTGCATCTTTAACCTGATTTGACGCCAAGCTTTGGTTCTAGAAGCACTATGTCTTAGCTCCTTTTGTGGGTGGTAAAGAAAAGAAAAGGAGAGTCATTGACCTGTGGGGACTATTAGTAGTGCTGTGGACCTAGGCTAGGAAACATGGGTACACCACAAATACGGAGAAGGAGTACAGAAATGGGTTATTGATCTCCCTAAAGGGCACAATCATAGACGTGACTAGTATAAATTAAGCAAGTACAATAAAATAAGAATCTGTGAGACGTCACAGTACCAGGGACTGCAGCCCGGCTATCCTCTCCCACTTTGCAAACTTGTCCACTTTAATTCTTTGCCGCATTTTCACATCTTCTGAATTAGCTATCATCGTTGACAGACACGATTTTTTTCCCCACCAAAAATATCTGGATGTCTGAATCCTAACACATCAGAAGATCTGGCCCCGCTGGGCCGATGTTCCACTTGCTAGACACGGGCTAGAGAGCAGCCACCTTCGAACCCCACGTTCCCTGTTTGTTCAGCAAGTTCTCAAATCCTTGCTGCCATTGTCTATTGTCATGTTAGCTCCACTCTTGCGCTACAATCTGCATTAGACTAGAAGTAGGAGGAAAACGAATCCTATCTCCGTATATCACTATCTTTATCACAACCGTGCAAATGGAAGGGGGACTGAGGGCTGCACGTTCCAAGGAGGAACAAGATAAAGCATATTTCTTTGTAAATGTAACAGATGTTCCGACGTACTTGATATGCAAACGGAGTTGGGAGGAACCATCTGTGCTGCCCGACCCCAGGCAGTTGGGTTTCACCTCTGAACCCCATTCTAGAGGGGGAAAAAGCACACTCCTTTCCCAAGGGCTTGCGAGAAGTGCCATGGGAAAGGAGGGGTGGGGGAGGGCCGAGGGAGGCATGCCAGGGGGAGAGAGACCAGAATGTGGAAAAGGGAAAGCGAAGCTAAGGGAAATATTTACTTTACAGAGTGGGTGGAGGCTCTGGGATCAGAAAAAAAATTTGTTTTCAGGCAGCTGTCAGTGTTGGGGAGAAGGAAGGCATGCATGGACTTTCAGAGGGCCACGATTGTGGGCCGGTCAAGTCTCTTCCATCCTTGCTGCTTTGGACAGGTTGAAGGAGAAGGGGAAAAGGTTGGCAGTGGCCATTTTGGGGAAGGGCAGTGCCTTGTGATGTCTGTCTGTCTGTCTATCTCTCTCACTAGGTTGGGAGCTCCTGCGTGTGACCTGTTGGACAGAGTGGGCGTGGGGCCAGAGAGCACGAAGTATCAGAGAGGCACCTGGCCACCTTCCTGCAGCCAGAGAGCAGCTTCTTGTCTGCCGACAGCTGGGAATCAAGGAGCAAGCCATGAGTCCCTCATCAGAACTGTAGCCAGGCAGAAATTCTTATGCATGTGGGCGGAGAGAGATGAAGCTTGTAACCCATCTTAAAAAGATGGGGTTGGTGTTTGAAAACCAGTTCGTAGAAGTTTTCTTGTTGGATTTGAAGGTCTTTTCAGGAAAAAAAGAAAAGAAAGGTCCGGAACACATACTGATGGAGGCCGTCTCTGCTGCCTGGGTGGGGCTGACCATCTGGCCCCCCAGTTCACCCCCATTCCTCTCGTTCAGGTTCTGTGTGGTCACTCCCTTGTCCCCGTGGTCAGGGCCGGACATCTGTCATCTGCAGGGAACTTACAGTGGGACATGTTTGAAAGTACTTCATATTAGACTTAGGAACTTGAAATATATGAAAAGTTAAATTTATAAAAGTGATGATGGTAGTTTTAAGATCCCCTGGTTGGTGACATGTGTGTGTATTTCTTCTGCACAACTTCTTGTGCAGAAGTTCTGCAAGTGCTCTCCTAGTTTTCTTCTTAGACCGAGCCATGTCGGGGGCCCGAAGGGGTGGACAAGCCCAGATGGGCTATATTTGTAAATATAATTTATACATATTTAAAAAAATCAAACTACAAGTAAAATAATTCTTATTTTTGTGCCAACATTATTCGGTTTATAAATAAAATAACACTTCACATTTAGTCTTTTTAAGGAGGAGTTTACACTTTTAAAACTAGTTTTCACTCAAAGTGTCTTTAAACCAGGTTTCAAAATCCACAACTTTAATAAACTCACTTCTAGGTAGAAGCCAGGAAACTGTCAGGGCGTCTGTCAGTGTGCAGGAGCCTGTCTCTCACACAGAAACTCAACTGCCACCCTGTCTCTGCAGGGGAACGTTCTGGAAGGACTTTCTGGAAGGAAGAAAGGACAGTGGCCACCCCAAGGCGGGAAGGATGATTTACGTTTTGTGGCTGATTCTTTTGTGCTACTTGAATTTTTAAAACTGTATGTCCGATATCTTTTTCAATAAGGAATAAAAAACATTTAAAAAACTGGCCTGCAGAGAAGCTGGGGTCTGAGGCTGGGAGAAAAGCCCCCACTAAAAGGGGGGAGATAAGAAGAAAGGGGACCCCAGGGGAATAAAACGAGGTGGGTGGGGTCACGGTTTCCTATGAAGAGTGTGGGAGTCTTATGGAGTGCAGAAACAGAGCTTTGAGCCAGCCAAATTTTTCATCGTTTCCCAAGTATTCCAGGGACCCCACCCAACTTGCACAGTAACATTCCCGTCCAACTTGCTCATGGCTCTGCCCCCCCCCCCCGGGGGGGAAATGTAATCTATGCTGGCCGACACCCGCTGGCCTGGGGCGCATGCTGGATCCCTGTGGACCTCGTGATCCTGGTACAACTGAAAGTTGGAACAAAGAAGTCACAAGGGCTGTCCTCCCCCATTTCTGTCTGGGCTCGCTTGTCTTGCAGTTCTTGACACAAGGTAGGTGCTCAGTAAATGTTATTCCTTCCTCCCAGAGGCAGTGCTGAGTTTCCTGGAGGTGGCTGTCCATGCCTGCCTAGGGCAATGTTGCAGGCAGGAGGTGCATGTGGTTGGGAGTGGGCCTGACCCCCGGGGTGGGGGGAGGTGGTGGGCTGACCAGGCCAAGCGCAGCCAGCACCACCTTTTCCTCCGTAGCAAGAAAAGTAGGATATTGTACATTAAATCCTAAGCTAATTAATAACTACCAGTATTCGACCAGGGCTTTACGGCTCACACAGGACACTGTCGTGGATTTTTGTCACTTCGTTCTCACGACAATCCTAGGCAGTCACCCATTTCGTAAGAGGAAAGCAGCTCAGGAAGTGGCTCACCCAAGGTCCAACCATTGACGTTGGAGGAAGGACTCCAACCAGGTTTCAGACATTCAGCTTGATGTTCTTTAGAGGGTCCGCACAGTCGATGGGAGAGGGGGTTTTCCTGCTCCGTGGGGTTGCTGTGCGGGGCTAGCACCTGGCGGGAAATCTTGGATCAGGTCTGCCAAAGACTTCGGGCTTCTCCAAGGGTCATGCTTTCCTTTGGGCCCAGCAGCTTTCTTGAAGGAATGCCAAGCTTGTGGCTGGGCATTCTGTGTACCCTCAGGGGACTGACCTTTGAAGTGCATTGTCAGGCACACTTTTGTAGACGCTGCTGGTGAAAGACCCAGTTTCACTCCTGGTGAAGCAGCCTTGGAGGAGGCTCACGGAGGCCCCAGGGCACAGCCGCTGGCCGCTGAGTCATCCTTAGCGTCCTGTACTCTACAGGGGCCTGGTCCGAGACCCTGGCGAGAAGGCTTCTGCTGTAATTGCTCGGATTTCTTTCATAATGAGAACATTGTAGCACTCCACTGAAGACAGTGTGCCAAGGAGTTCTGGGCTTAAAAATTGCCGCTAAGTAAACCAAAGAGCTCTGGCACAGAATAACTTCCAAAACGAAGATGGTCATGGCTTATTCAACAGACTCGAACCAACCAAGCCTTAAAACTCAAAGCACAGCCCAGTCTTGACTGTGTCCGTACCAGAAGCTGATACCAATCCAATATGGATTCCAGACTTAAAACTGAAGTGTGAGATATACAACAAATGAAACATAAAGAAAATAAAATATAGACAATTTGTATGGTCTTTGAATGGGAAGACTTCCTAAGTGTAAAGGAAGAAACCATAAGGAATAGATTTGCACAGATGGAAAAATTGTATATCTCAGATATCAGAACATGTGATAAACAAAATTAAGAAGCAAGTGACATGCTGGGAAAGCACTTCCAAAT
The DNA here is from genome assembly GCF_014824575.4 of Sturnira hondurensis. Classification (NCBI taxonomy): domain Eukaryota; kingdom Metazoa; phylum Chordata; class Mammalia; order Chiroptera; family Phyllostomidae; genus Sturnira; species Sturnira hondurensis. Next base: position 5,561,259 of record NW_028094846.1, on the reverse strand, counting down.
TGTTATTATTCTTAATATAGAAAATAGGCAAAAGATACAGTTCACCAAAGAAGATATATAACTAGCCAGTAAATATATGTAGAATCATTTAAATCCACAGAAAGTCAGAGACGTGCACATTAAATTCATAAATATGTTTTTACCTGCATAGATTGGCAAGGGGGCATTTTCAGGTTTTTTAAAAAATGATATTTTATTGATTGTTCTATTACAGTGGTCCTGATTTATTCCCCCATTGGTCCCCTTGACCCAGCACCCCCCACTTCCTCAGGCAGTCCTCCCACCTTTGTTCATGGTCATGGTCATGCATGTAAATTCTTTGGCTATTCCCTTTCCAATACTGTACTTTACATCCCCATGGCTATTCTGTAACTACCAGTTTGTACTTCTTAATTCCCTCACCTCTCACCCATTCTCCTCCCCTCTCTTTGTCTTTAACCTTTGACATTTTAATCTTGATGTGTCTTGGGGTGGGGCTCTTTGTGTTCACCTTCTTTGGGACGCTCTATACTTCCTGGACTTGTGTGTCTATTTCCTTCACCAAATTAGTGAAGTTTTGTTTCATTATTCTTTCAAATAGATTTCCAACTCCATGCTCTTTCTCTTCTCCTTCTGGCACACCTATGAAGGGAATGTTGGATTACTTAAAGTTGTTTCACAGGCTACTTACAATATCCTCTTTTTTTTTTTTGCATTCTCTGTTCTTCTTGTTGTTCTGATCAGTTGTTTTTTCTTCCTTATGTTCCAAATCATTGATTTGATTCTCAGCTTCATCCAGAAGCTGATCAATCCGCTGTTGTTTCCCTGTAAATTATTCTTTATTTCAAATAGTGTATCCTTCGTTTCTGACTGAATCTTCTTTATGCTGTCAAGAGCCTCACTAAGTTCCTTGAGCATCCTTATAACTAATATTTGGAGCTCTGCACCGGACAGATTGCTTATCTCCATTTTGTTTAGCACTTTTTCTGGAGTTTTGAACTGTTCTTTCATTTGGGCCATTTTCTTTGTCTCCTCATCTCAGCAGCCTCCCTGTTTGTTTCTGTGTATTAGGCAGAGCTGCTTTGACTCCCTGTCTCGGGTGGCATGCCCTAATGTAGTAGGTGTCCTGTAGAGTCCAGTGGCATAGCCTCCCCTATCACCCAAGCTGGGTACTCGAGGTGTGCCCTTTGTGTGGGCTGAGTACACCCCCCTCTTGTGATTGAGCCTTGGCCGCTGTTGGCAGATCAATGGGAAGGATTTACCTAGGCCAGTCAGCTGCAAGGATTGGCTGTGACTACTGACCACCAACCTCCAACCTCCAAGGAGGATCAGCTATGCCGGGGCAGCATGGTGGTGCTCTGATATGGTCTGTAGCTGTCCACTGGGGGCGCTGGCCGTGGGATTTTCCAGGTGGTGCAGGCCAAGGTCAGCCCCCACCTGTGTTTTGCCCAGGGCCACCCCTCCTGAGCTATAAAGCCGTCTGAGATGGCTGCTCCTTGTGCTGGGCTTGGAGATTTCTAGGCGAATCCAAGCTGTGAATCTAGGCTGCTAGTGCTGGGCCTGAGGCTCACTGAGGCCAGGTGCTGCTTATTTGAGAGGATTTAGGAAGTTGTGAAGCAGGAGCCAAGATCAGCCATTCACATGGAAAAGCGTCTTGGGTGGGCCCATATGTTGGGTGGGATGGAATCTCTGGGGGTCTCCAAGGCAGGTCAAACAGTGTTTGCTAGGTTGATGGAATCTTAGATACAGTATCAGTCTGCTGGCTCTGTAGGGGGAGGGCCCAGAGAAGGGACAATGGCTTCTGCTCTCCTCGATGCCAGACACTTCAGCGCCCCCCTGCACACCACCGGTGCCTCTCAAACCACCACCCTGGCGCTGGAGCCCAGAGGAAGTGAATCCAAGTAGGTGAGTCCGTGAGTGGGTTCTTTACGAGGAACTGCTTGGGGGTCCAGCAGTTTCTCCCACCGATTCAATCCCTGCTGGTTTTTGCAGCCAGAAGTTGTGGGGACTTATCTTCCTGGCCCTGGAACCCTGGGCTGGGGGCCCGGATGTGGGGCTGGGTCTCCTTGCTTCTGAGATATCCCTTGGAATTTTTATCCACCACATGTGGGTGAGGGACCAGCTCATTCTGCGTCTGCGCCCCTCTTGCCAGGCTGGATGGATGTGGTTTCCTTAATTCCGTAGTTGTCAGGCTTCCATTCAACTCCATTTCTGCTGGTTCTGAGTGATGGTGGTTCTATATTTTAGTTGCAATTTTGTTGTGGTTGTGAGAAGAGGCAAACCATGTCTGTCCATGCTGCCATCTTGACCAGAAGCTGACATTTTCAGTTTTATATGATTCTGGTAGAAGTGAAAATTTTCTGGAGACGATATAGCAATGTGCATTAAGAGCTATACAAATTCTTATTTCATTGAGGTCAGCAGGATACTTGCTGGACCTACACGAAGAACATTAACTTAACAATTCTATATATTTACTTTTAACTGTGAGGTGTGCTACATTTTTTTTTATATAAAGATTCAGTTTTTGTGAATAGATCAATTTTACCAAAATTAAAATTTAAGTTTAATGTCATTCCAATGAAAAACTCTAGTAGGATTTTATTTGGGGAGGCTGATGGGAATTAATAAAGTGATTTTTTTCCCCTTTTTAAAATTATTATTCTATTACACTTGCCCAATTTTTCCCTCTTTGCCCTCCTCACCTGGTCCAAACCCCACTCCTGCAGTCAATCCCCACACCGTTGTCCACGTCCGTGGGTCATTCATACTCGCTCCTTGACCAGTCCCTTTTGTCCACCCTTATCCCCCTCCCTCCTCCCCTCCGGCCGCTGTCAGTCTGCTCCACGTTTCTGTGTCTCTGGTTCTATTTTGCTCATGAGTTTATTCTGTTCATTAGATTCGCCTTATAAGTGATATCACTTGGTATTTGTCTTTCACCAACTGGCATACTTCACTGAGCATAGTGTTCTCCAGTTCCAATCATGCTGTGGCAAAAAGTAGGAGCTCCTTTTTCCCTGCTGCGTAATATTCCATTGTGTAAACGTACCATGGTTTTTCATTCACTCATCTCCTGATGGGCACGCAGGCTGTTGCTAGCACTTGGCTATTGTAAATAGCGTTGCCATGAATGTAGGGGTGCATACATGTGTTTGAATTGGTGTTTTGGGGGTTCTTAGGGTATAAGCCCAGCAGCTGAATCTCTGGGCCAAAAGGCAGTTCCATTTTTAGTTTTTTGAGGAAATTCCCTACTGCTTTCCACAGTGCCCGCACCGGTCTGCATTCCCACCAACAGTGCACTAGGGTTAGGGTTCTCCCCATTCTCCACACCCTCACCAGTACTTGTCTTTTGTCTGTTTATTATTGGTAGCCATTCTGACAGGGGCGAGGTGCTATCTCATTGTGGTTTTAACTAATCATTTTCTGGGGGCACATGCAATTTTATTATGAAAGAATAATAGGAAAGTGAGCCAAGAGGATTTTAAATGGGAACAGTAACTAGGAAAGGTATATTCAGTGGGGTATTAATATGTCTTAGACAAGGGTGGTATAAAAAGAGACATCTAGATAGATTGAATAGCATAAAGCGACCACACATATAAACTCCAGGACAGGTGGGAACTGAGCCTGTGATAAAAACGTAGAAAAATACAATGATTCGAAAGATGGTGAATAATTTGAGAAACTGGGAAAAAGTAACACTAGATTTTTACCTAATAGCGCATGAAAAAACAAATTCCAAATGCAAGGAGTGAAATCGGGGGAATGACACTGTAAAAAAACTAGAAAATAAAGATGAATACCTACAGGATTTTAGAGTGAGAAGGGCCCTTTTAAGTAAACAAAAAACATAAAAGGAAATAGACCTGGTTAGGTCTATTGATAGACCTGGTTATACAATCCTTTAAAACTGCGTATGACAAACAGAAGGAACAGGCAAGTGAACACGTCTCAACGAGAACGCACAAAGCTGGAGTCCTTTCAGAAGAAAAGCCTGGCGAGCCTGTCCTTGACCCCGGCGGGGCTGATGGCTCAGCACTCGGAAAGCACGACTGTGGTCACGGGCGTTTTACTGTAGAAGGAAACAGTAGAATCACAACGTGCACAGCCCGAGACGGGCACGGCAGGGCTTATGCTTGTCCTTCCCCGTGATGTCCCCTCCTGGCCACTGTGGGTGACCGTATGTCGAGAGCATTGGCAACCAGGGAAGCTGAACTGGGTTTTCCATGTCCAGGACCTTTCCCGGGGCATTTGGGCACGCTCCAGGGGACTTTCAACAGCCAGGATTTGCTCTCTGTGCCTGGGAACTTTTTAATAAAACTCTTGCTCCCTCTCTTTCTTTTTTAATACAGAGGGCTCCCCGTCTCCTCCCTTCAAGCAGCCGTCACATAAATGACTCTTGAGGTTGCCACTGAATTGTCCTGCCCCAGCAGGTGGGGTTATTCTGCGGCATTGACACCATGTCCAGAATGTCCCTATGTGATTAAGCTCCAGCTGTGCCCCCCCACCCCGATGGCTGGTGGAGTGTCACTCTCTTCACCAGCCGTTTTTGTTGCTAGGTGCCACTAACCCCTTTCTCTCCTTACTCTCTGTTACTGAAACTCCTTGCACTTGAACCCTTGTCTCAGAGTCTGTGTCTGGGAGACACCAAACACAGCATTAAAAACTATACGCAGGAGGGCATGAGCTTTCGGGCTAGACAGTCTCACCTACTCCTTTGTGGAATATAAACTGGTTCAACATTGTTGGCGGGTACTTTGGAAATGTTCACTGAATAGGTTAGGAATGTCCATAAATCTTTGAGTTACATCATCACTCTATCTCTAAGGATGCTTCCTGAGAAATAGCTGCGGATGTGCACAAAGTTTGGGGTTTTAAACAATAAACTACTTTCAAAAGGAGAAAAAGGACCATAAAAGATACCCTTGATAGGCAAAATTTTGTCTCACATAATTAAGGCAGGATACCATGAATAATCGAGGCAGCTTTCCTCCTGGCAGCAACTAACAAACTTTACAATTTTTTTCTTCAGAGGTAGATGAACTTTTGTTGAATACAGCTGTCAATGAGAAATTATTAGGTTTTATTGTTCACTGTATTGGTCAGAGTAAGCTGTGGTGACAGATGACCACAGACTGGGTGCCTTAAACAATAGAAATGTATTGCCCAGAGTCCGGAGGCCAGAAGTCCAAGATCAAGGTGTCCACAGGGCTGGTTTCTGGTGAGATGTCTCCTCCTGGCTTGCAGCCAGCCACCTGCCCCTGTGCACACATCTCCTCCGGGTGCAGAAATGGTTCTCTGGTCTCTCTCCTTTTGTAAGGACCCCAGTCCTACTGACCAGGGCCCCACCCTTATGACCGACCTCCTTCCACCTTAATTACCTCCTTCGAGGCCCTGCCTCCAGACAGAATCGCACGGGGGGGGGGGGTTAGGGCTCCAACACATGAATTGGAGGCGGACACAATTCAGTGTAGGACACTCTAGTTCTGACTGCAAGTTTCTAACACGGATCCAGCCGCCTCAGGCTCGGTGGGGTGTCTGAGAGAGAGAGCTGATTAACGGAGCTCCTGGTGAACTTAACTTCTTTAGTAATGTCTCAGTGCCCCTTACGGGCTGGGACTTTGAACTGCTGCCCTTCTGGCCGGCCCCTGGGCACCACGCCGCTCACAGAACGAGGAGCAACGAGAGCACACAGGTGAAGGCGTCCGTAAGAGCTACGACGCTGCTCCCCGTGCTGTCATCCAGAGGACAGCCCAGGCCACTGGTCGTCATCCAGCCCCCAAGTTCTGAAACCTTGGTGCCATTATAAAAAACACCGGGATGCACACAAGAGAGAAAGCTTATCCCACTGTGAGGGTGCCATTTGGACAGGAAAATGGGACCTGCATCTGACCAGGCCTCTAGAAACTGGAGTGCCGAATAGACGTTGGACAATATTAGAGAATTATCTCTAATTGTTGGGTGAACTGTCTTGCCACTGTTTTTCACAGTTAGCCTTTAGCTATTAGAACTGCAGGTGGAAATGTTTACAGATGAAATAGTGTGTCAAGTTTGCTCCCCAGTGATCCAGTGAGGACCAGGTGTGAGGGCAGGTTGGACCGGTGCTGAGGCCGGGCGGAGAGCACGTGGGGGTTATTAGTCTCTCCACTTGTAGGCACGTTTAAGTTCTTCCACACTCAGACATTTTTCAAAAAGAGGTAATATGAAAAATACCTGTTTCTATGAAAAATGTGGAGTTGTTTTTTTCAGAAAGAGAGAAAGTAACCTCCTTCCCATGGTCCCTCGTCTCTCCAAAGACCTGCTGGCATCTGACATGCTTAGAAACGTGATTCCCAACCAGACAGAAAAGAGCACATGCGCAGAATTCGCTTACCGTCTGTTAGGTGCTAAGTAAATGTTAACGGACCCTTTGCTTGTGAAGAGAGAGTGGCTGGGAGGGCACCGCCCCCTGTCCCTTAGCTCTCTGTGACTCCGAGGAGGAAATGACCCCAAAAGGCTGACCTAAGCATTGGGCACAGGCTCAGCAACCACATCCGTGCCCCCCGCCCCCCACCATGAGAAAGAGACCAGGTGGCTTGTTGACCTTTGACTCCCCCTAACACACACCTTGGGGGCTCTACCAGTGTCTGCAAAGGCAGTGAGGAGTTTGATTTCGTGGGTTCAGTGAAAAAATCGAAATTTATTTTTAGAGAGAGGGGAAGGGAAGGAGAAACACTGACGTGAGACAGAAGCATCAGTCGGTTTCCTCTTGTACACGTCCGGTCAGGGACCGAACCTGCAACCGGGCATGTGCCCTGACCAGGAGTTCACTGGCAACCTTTCTCCCTTTGCAGGACGATGCTCAACCCACTGGGCCGCACTGGTCAGGGTCATGGGTTTGCTTTTGTAAGGAGCAGGAGTGAAATTGCTAACAGAGCTTTGGCAATGTCTTCCAATGCTCCTCAAACACCTTCACTGCAGGTGCGCCTCTGTCAGAAAGTGCCACGGCATCGGGGGGGTGAGGGGGCTCCCTGAGTTAGCAGGAGCTTTCTGGGAGGCGCTGGGCTGAAGCTGTCAGCTTGGGCTTTGCCAGATACATCCTGTACTTAAATAGCTACTCCTACAGGCCCACTCACTCTGCAAGCTATTTTAATCTTCACCACAGCCCTCGGGATAGAGTGTGCAGGGCCTCGCCCACGGCCGTGGGGTCACACCCACACCTTCCTGCCTAGAGACTGTCTGCACAGCCTAGCTCTCATGGTGTGTGCCCCTCACAAAAACGAGTGTGTGTGTGTTGGATGGGGGGGATACTGTTGGCAGAGATGGGTATGTGTATGGCTATATTGTGGCGATGGTTTCATGGGTGAATCTCCAAACTTACCAACATGTGTACATTAAATATGCATATTATTTTTGCATATCAGTCAAAATAAAATGACTTTTGCTTTTTAAAGAAGGGTTGCACCTGGGCCCAGTGACTCCGTTGGTTGAGCGTTGTCCTCTGTGTACGCCAAAAAGGTCGCAGGGCACATGCCTGGGTTGTCGGTTCATCCCCGGTCAAGGTTTCTCTCTCACATTGATGTTTTTCTCTCTCCCTGTCTCTTCCTCCCTTCCTCTCTCTCTAAAATCCAGGAGCATGTCCTCAGGTGAGGACAGAAAAAAGAAAAGAGAAGGGGAGCTGAGCTGGGAAGGGAAGGGACACGGGTCACAGAACCCAAAGGTCACTGGGGAATCCGATCCTCAGGCCGCGCTGGCAAAGAACAGCCCAGCCCGTTCCCTGGGGCCCCGCTTACCCAGCCGGGTATCCTACACAAATGTGTTTTGTTTCGTCCCGAAGGAGCAGGTAATTGAAGCCAGGAGAACAACTCGGGGTGGGCCGGTGAGTTTAAATTTTGGTGACAGAGGTAAGCTTGGAAGAGTTACAGAAACATGAACAGCAGTGTGAAAAAAAAAAAGAATGAGGGAGGTTTTGATTGTTTTTCCAAAAGAGGAAAATTAGCAAGGAAGGTAGATTTGGGGAAACTAGTCATAGGAATTCACCTTGCAGGGACACCTTCTTGGCTGGGCCCGAAAGGGTTTCTTCTTGTTAGCTGGGCATGGTGACAAGGCTTGTTTTATGCACCGTGAAAGCAGCTGGCAGGTGACGAGAACTTCCCGGACGGATAAGGAGGCAGCAATGTGATGCGAGGGAGTGGGCTTCAGTGGGCCTGGGGTTCAGAGCCTGGCAGTGCCTGCCAGTGTTAGCTTTGCTCTAGTCACTTACTTTGCTGGGGGCTCATTTTTCTCATCCATCAAAATAGGGGTCAGGTTGCCAGTTTCACCAAATAAAAAGAAACAATAAAAAAACGCCCGGTTCAATCTGAATTTCAGACAAACAGCCTTTCTCTGATATCAGTGTGCCCTGTGAAATGTTTGTGTCTCCTGCCATCCTCAGTATGCCCCTGATATTGTATGGACAAGCTTCCAGTCAATATCTGAAATTCAGATGTAACTGGGCACCCTGTATTTTACCTGGCAACCCTCCATGGGGAGGGCGATATAAAGAATTAGCTTGCAGGGATGTTGTGAGGATAAAATAATGCCGCATTTAAGTCTGAACCCAGTCACTGGTGACTCGTCAAAATCCGAAGGATATTTACTAGTAAGAGTCAACATTCCTGAAGGTATTTATTTCAGTTTTAAAATTTCAGCCGTACTGTGGAATGACTGACACATAGAACTGTGAGATATTTAAGGTGTGCGTCCTGGTGATGGGGTGTATGCAGCAAGAAGGGGTTTCCCCATCCAGTTTGTTGACACTTCACGTGTTTACCCTTTCTGCCCCTTTTTGTGAGAACGTGGAACTCCTACTCTCAGGCAATTTCGGTCACACGACCCAGTGTCATCAGCTGTAGTCGCCCCGGGTCACATTTGATCCTCAGATCTCCGCCACCTGGGAGCCGAACGTCCGCACCCTTTTGCCAACCCCTCCTCCCTCCTTCCTTCATCCTCCACCCCCCTCGCAACCCTTCCCACCCCGGGCAGCTCCTTTCCTGCTCTCCGTTTCTATGAGTTAGACTTAAACAAAAAAAACCCCACTCCACATCTAAGGGGATACCGCGCCGGATTTGTTCGTCTCTCTGTGGCTTATTCCTCTTCGCTTAATACCCTCAGCGTCCATCCATGTGGCTGCAAATGGCAGGGTTTCTCTTTCTCGTGGCTGGATAACACTCCCTTGGGTTTACACGCCACATCTCATGCATCTTTTCATCCACCCATGGGCACTTCGGTGGTTTCCACGCTGTGGCTGTTGTGAATCCTGCTGTGACCAACGTGGGGGTGCAGCTATCTTGTCGATATTCTGTTTCCACTGGGAACACGTGTGCCAGCTCTATTTTGAATCTTTTGAGGAACCCCCGGGCTGTTTTCCTTAGTGGCTGCACCAGTTTTCATTCCTCCCAGTGGCTCGAAAGTTCCCTTTCCTCCACGTCCTAGCCAACACTTCTCTCTTGTCTTTCTCACGGTATCTATTGTAACAGGTGGGAGGTGCTGTCGCTGCGGGTCATTTGTAATCCACTGTTATTAGTGATGCTGAGCACCTTGCCACATACCTACTGGCCATTGATATGTCTTCTTTGGAAAAAAAAAAAAACAGGTATTCTGTTTCTCTGCCCAGTTTTCATTGGATTTTTTTTCTTAGCGAGTTATATCGGTTATTTATATAAGTTGGATATTAACCCCTTGTTCAATATGAGATTTGCAAATATTTTTTTCCATTGGGTAGGCTGCCTTTGCTGGGTAGGTTTTTAGTTTGATGTCGTCTCACCCGTTTACTTTTGCTTTTGTTGCTTTTGCATCGATCCAAAGTCCTTGCCAAGACCACTGTCAAGGAGAGTTTTCTGTGTTTTCTTCCAGGAGTTTTATGGTTTCAGGTCTTATGTTCAAGTTCTTTATTCATTTTGAATTGCTTTTGTGTTGTGTGGTATAAGACAGGGGTCCTCTCTCTCTCTCTCTCTCTTTCTTTCTTTCTTTCTCTCTCTCTCTCTCTCTCTCTCTCCTTCCTTCCTTCCTTCCTTCCTTCCATGTGGCTATCTGGTTTTTCCAGTGCCATTTATTAAAGATATTGTCCTTTCTCCATTGTATAGTTTAACCCCTTTGTTGAAAATTGATCGACCATGTATGCATGGGTTTATTTCTGGGCCCTCTCTTCTGTTCCATTGGTCTATGTGTCTGCCTTTGTGCAGGACCGTGCTGTTTTGATTACCGTAGCTCTGGAATGCAGTTCAAAATCAGGAAGTAGGCTGCCTCCAGCTTTGTTCTTCTTTCTCAAGATTGCTTTATCTATTTGGGGTCTTTTGTGGCTCCATGCACATTTTTGGACTGTTTTTTTTCTGTTTCTATGAAGAATGTCATCGGAAGTTTGATGGTGGTTGCACTGACTCTGTATATCTCTCTGGGCTGTATAGACATTTTAGATATATTCTTCCAGTGAATTATGTACTTATTTAATTGTGTAAAAGATTTTCTTTAAAGTTTTGTTCTCTGGGGAATTGGTAAAGGAAAAAAATACTCAGTGACTCATATTAACGATGAGAAGGCAGGTTTTACTCAGGACCATTGTGACAGGTACAGGGACCATTGCAATGAGATTTTCTAGGGGGGCCGGGGAGACCGATCAGGTTCATTGTGGCGTACAGCGTGGGAAAGTGGGGATTTATAGCCAAGGAGCCGGTGGGGCCAGTGGGTGAGAGATCACCAAGAGGAGTTCCTTCTGGTAGTGACCTTAGAATCACTCTGGTTTCTCTGCCAGGTGACCTCTGAAAATAGTTTGCTATTCACTTGACCTAGAAAACCCCACCAAACTATGCAAATCAAGAGGTTCAAATCTCCATCTTTACTTGAAAAACACTCGTGAAACTTCTCAGGCCACCAAAGGTATGCACGTCCGAAAAGCCACTGGGGAGCTGAAGGATGTCACCCCACAGAGCAATGTGTATCCTTCCGTCGTTACAATGGTGGAGTCGGTGGGTGTGCCCAGGCCAAACAGGGGGACTGGACACAGGGTCAGTGGCCCCAAAAGAGGGCCGAGTTTCTGCTGCACATGCCTAAAAGTACAGCGAGGAATGCTGAACTTAAGGGTTTAGATGCAGAGTCTCTGGTCATGGAGCTGGTCCCGGTGAGCAAAGCTCCCGAGATGAACTCAGAACTTACAGAGCTCCCGGCCGCTTCCCCCACACGGGAGCTCTCCCCACCACACAGAGAGGACCCCACCAAGAAAGAGCAGATGGCTCCTAAACTGTGGGAGGAGGCTGCACGGAAGAAAAAGACATCATAGAAGAAAATGGGTGGCCCGGGAGTAACTTCAGCATGAAATAAATGCTAATAAAAGTAAAAGCAGGAAACAAAAAGAAGAAACATGACTAAGTGGAAATAACTGAGGTTAAGGTAGGTTCTGGTTAAACCGACCCAACAGGATTCTTGCTGAAGACAGGCCAGGGCGCTCAGAAGTCACTGAGCAAACACCAAAGGCGATTAGATATGAGGGCGGGGCTTCTGGCGAAACCGACTGAGCAGGGTTCTGGCTGAACCCGGACTTTACAAGGAAGTGCACCTGTAGGCCTTTTGGGGAGGCCTCCGGAGCGGGACCAAGTTTGGCCAAGCAGGGAATCGCTGTTAGTATCATTTAAAAATTATACTTAGTTCATGATAGCCACCTTAACGTGCTTGTGGTTTCAGGCATTCATTTTGTTTATTATACTATTGTTTTTTTAAACTGACAGAAAGCATATTCAGCTTTATCTTAAGGAAATTGGAGGGCCCCCGTTAAGCCTGATAGTAGCCTGAAAAAGGCCTTTCCTGCCACCTGGTGGCCATGCCCTCTTACTGCAATGTGCTCTGGAGAAGTCCGTTGAAGTCAGCATTTGGACTTGGCCAAACCCTGAGGACACCGAGGCTGTGCATGACATTAAGAGCCACCCACAATCACAACCAGCTGCGTCCTTTCCCACGATCTCCTCTTTCCCAAGGCTTGAGGTTGAGGATTAGCAGCTGGCTAAGGGAAGCAGAGCTGGAAAAACGGTGAAGTCCATACCTTCCCCTCGCACTGGGCGTTTCCAAGCCCGAAGTGCAAAACCTCAGAGGGAAGCTTTTCACTGAGTGGAGGGAGACCTGGCGGCGGCTATACCGGGCCGGTCTTTTAAAGGCCTCTTTGTTTCACGGCCAAAAGGGGCTAGAACGTCTATGGTATTGCTCAGCTTTCGTCCACAGAGAACGCGCAAATACAGATAAAGGCATTGAAGGGACAGAGAAAAAAAGAAAAAATACATCGTATTTGTATCCTGTCGAATGCAGCTCATTCGATAAATGTGTCGCAAAGGCCTAGATGTAGCGTGAGAAGAACTTCGGGGGAAGGAAGCACAGTGAAGCCAGGGAGGATCTGGCCTCTCCCGTCACACCCGAGCGAATCAGGGTCAGGAAAGACGTCACTGCAGGGTAATCAGTGGAGGCAGCTCCAGGACTCAGGGTGAATCTATTTTTAAAACTGGACAAATGCCCACGTCCATCCGAGCAGGGGTGTGAGCGAAGCTCCTCCGGGCCTATGACCCTGACCCTGACCCTGACCCGGCAAGGGGAGGTTTCCTTTGCTCTATCTCCTCCCCGAGGCTCTTCTGCATGCACTGCAGGGAAAGCTGGCCACTGGTTCAACGAGCGCCTCGTCCTGAGTGCAGGTTCGGCATGTAGTCTTTCCTATAAGTCAGCCAGGCTCTGCGAGCTGCCTGCCGAGCAGGCTGGCACCAAGGAGTAGACAAGAGTCACACGCAGGGACTATGCTGTTCACTCAGCTGTTACTGAACGCAGGGGCACTCAGAGTAGACCATCAACACACAGGAATACCCTACTCACACTGTAACAGCCTAAGAGAAATACAACGCACCCACAGCAGTCAACGGGGGATGATGAACCCGAGTCCCAGAGTCTCGGACTGCAGGTCCGGGAGACAGCAGGGTGGACAAGGGAGCCGTCAGCGTCCTGCAGGGAAGGATCCCCGGAGCCAGGTGGGCGGTGGGGCAGGCGAAGTCCTCAGTCCAGCAGGGCAGAGCCCTCGGCGGTCAGATCAGGGGGGCGGGGAGCAGTGCTGGTGTGGGGAGCTTGGCTGTCTTGGCAGTGGTCTGGGACCTGCCTCAGTTGTACCTGGACAGTGGTGGACTCCACCCCCTGGGTCTTTTGATAAGTGTCTTGGCCCCCCTGATGCCAAGTGGGGGATCTCCCCAGGAGCCCATCTATGGGTGGTCCTGCTCTGCTGACGTAGCTGTTCTGATCACGTGTGTAGCTATCTTGGGTGTGTCTCCATGCCAGATGCGTCTTCTCCTACTTAGGTAGTTTCCCTCTTGAACCAAAGTGTCATGGCCGACTGGCAGCCATCTTGGTTGACATTAGTGACTCCACTTTGTTTTATATACTTCACATTATCTTGATCAAACCAGTGTCATTGATTGGTCTTGCTCTCCACACACCTCCTCCCTCTTCGTCAGCCTTCACCCTTCTCTCCTCTTCATGAACCCCCTGTCTACCACCTGTGAGCCCCCCAATCATGCCCAACCTTTAAATTGGGCCTGGCAGGCAGCCCAGCCTTTCACACCCACCAACTCAGTGAATCCTTCCTGCCTCTCAGGGAGGCAGTAGTGTCTCTGTTTGCATTCGAGGGTCCTGAGACAGGGGTCGGACTTGCGTGAACTTGCCCAAGGCCATCACACGTCCCTCTGTCCCTTCGGCAGTAAACGGTAGGGCCCCAGGGACAACTTAGCCCCCGAACCCAAGTCCAGGCATCTCTCTGTTCTATTTGCCGCCTTCGCGTGGCTACCTTCCATTTCTGGCTTCCCATTTTGGACTCTCTCTCTCTGATTTTTTTTTTTTTTTTTTAGTGTGAAAGTTTTCAAGACGCCCACGAGTGGAAAGTGCACCCCCCAGCCCGATCGAACCCTGCTGCACTCCTTACAGCTGTGTGCGTCGAAATGACTAATGAAAGAGCTGTCTGCTGCCGGTGGAACTTTCACACACAGCGCTGTCACGACTGTTCCCCGGGACCCGGCCCTGTGTATTTACATACTGGAGTCACCCCAAAAGCCCCCGACCAGGGGATTTCCGGGATGTAATAAGAACCCCGCTCTGAGCCTTGGAAGGGGCACTATCTGAGAACCCATCTTGCAGGGCACGGAGGTAGCATTTCAGACCCACCCTTCCTTGCCCAGGGTTCTTTTCCTGGGAAGATGCCCAGATGCGGTCCTATGGCATTGGTGCCAGGGAACTGCGGGCCAGCTCCGGACCCAGGTGCTGGGAATTTCTGGCTGAGGAAGGAAGTCAGGGCCCCTGCACGCCAGGAGCTTCATGCCTGGTTAAGGCAGGGACGGAAATGCTCGGGTCACTTCAGTGCACCCTGGTGCATCCTGCAGCTTAGGTGGGAAGGGGGAGCTCAGAAGAGGGGCGTCTAATGTTGGGGTGGTCAGGGAAGGCTTTCTGGAGAGCATACGGATGGAACTGAGTCTTGAATAATTTTTTTTTAAAAAGTGCTTTAAAAGATAGTTCCAAAGGTAACACATCTCACTGCAAATTATTTAAACTTTGTGGAAATTAGTTCCTCTAGAAGTTTATGGGTTGAAGAGGAAGGAAGAACACTCGATCAGTAGGATTTTTACTCAGGTGAGCAGGTGGCTTTCTTCCGAAAGGGAGTTGTGTGTGAGCCTGTGTGCGTGTGTAAGTGTAAGGGGGCTGGAGAGTGCCAAAAAGAAGGCGATGAAGACTCCAGAGGGACCTTGTCCTCTGGCCAGAAGCTTTTCTCGATAATGCCAGACTGGGTGAGAAACCGGTCAGCCACTCACTGGGCACCCGGCCCTTGGGGACTCATTTCCCCAGACTGATTTTCCAGGTTTTGATCTTGGCTCTTGCTGTCTTAAAACTTCAGAGGCTCATTCCTCTGCCCAACTGGTCTATCAGAGCGCTTTCCTGAAGTAAATGGACCTCTCCCGAAAAAGAATGATGGGGTCAGGTTTAAGATAGTATCAACAGGTAACCCACTACCCCACCGATGAGAGCTCATATTTAACGAGGACTGTCTTTGCGCCAGAGGTGGGCTGAGAGCTTTCTCACTCATCACGCGGATCCTCGCAACAGCCTGACGAAGTAGGTGTTTCATCCTCCCATTTTACAGATTATACCACTGAGGCTACTACCTGCTCAAACCACATAGCTAACAGTTGGCAGAGCCCCACCTGATGCCCAGGTTGGCCTCTGTCTCCTGCTGGGGCTCACGGACGTGACTCTCTGCTGTAATACCTCTCAGACGCAATCTGGCCCCAGCTGTTTTTTAACCACGGACCCCTCCTGACTCAGCACGATTCTTACCCTTCCACAGGACCCAGTTGGGAGATGCGGGCCCTGGAAAACACTGCACCCTGTCTGTACGACAGAGAGAATGACACAGCCTTGGCGTTGGGATGGTTAAAGCGTGTTCCGCACGGTGTGCGAGTGCCGAGATCACATATCTTCCACTGGAAGCTATTTAAAAATGGCGCTGGTAGTGTCCTCCATAAAATGAAGTCAGGTTCTGGCTGGGATGAAAATAAAGAGGACAGTTCCTAGGCCCAGCGACCCGGGTACCTTTGGTCCTCTCGCCTCCCCACTGCCCTCTGGTGCTGTCCTCCGCTGCTTGTTGTTCCGGGAGTGATGACTCAGTTACCTGTCACGGGGCTAGAGTCTTCCTCTGAAACACACAGCTGCCCGCTCACATCTGCCCCGAGCCCTTTTCAAATGTGACTGTTCCCCTGGACCCCTCCTGGAGGCCAGGCCCCTGTTACGGACTGGCCAGTTCACCCTTAGCCCTGCCACTCCCTGGCCACTTCCCCTGCACCCACTCCATCTCAGCAACCCTCGTGGAGGTAAGGACCACCCTAAGAGAAGGCAGAGTTGGCTGCCCCTCTCTGGACATTGACCCAGTCGGCTGGCTGTCCCTTAAAGAGGCCAATCTCCTGGCCTGGTTAGTTGCCCACCTGGTCCCGGGACCTCCTGCCCATCCGACGGCTCCAAGGCTGTGCCCGGGAACCAGATCGGGACATTCCTTCGCCTCCTCTTCGCCACATTTACACAGCTGTCACTTTCTTCTCACACTTTCTTCTCACACTTTCAGCAGTCTGGTGGAGGTGTGCATGGGAGTAAGACATACTACAAACAAAACACAGACTGGCATCCCGCCCAGCTCCTTGGAAACAGCATTTGCATTCTTTTCTTTTTTAAAAAAAATATTTTATTTATTTATCTTTAGAGGGGAAGGGAAGCAGAGAGGAAAAGAAACATCAATGTATGGTTGCTTCTTGTGCATCCCCTGCTGGGAACTGGCCCCTGCTGGGAACTGGCCCCTGCTGGGAACTGGCCTGCAACCCAGGAATGTGCCCTGACCGGGAATCGAACCATAATTGTCTGATTCACAGGCCCACGCTCAATCCACTGAACTGTACCAGCCAGGGCTGCATTCTTTTCAATAAATCCCTTTCCTGTGGTTCTCAGTTTGCTCCCACGAGGGAGGCTCGTTACCCTTATGTCACACATGGAACACCAGGAAGTCAGACCTCAGACCACTAGAAGCAACGCCAGAGCCAGAACAACCCTAAAAGCCATCCAGGGTTCGTTTCTCTGCCAAAGGCTGCCTCTTGGACCCGGGACTCTCAGGGGGCCCGGGGACCATCCAGGTTGGGGCCCTTTGCTTCTGCGGTGGCTCCAAGTGACAGTAAGTAGTTCACGTGTGTGCCAGGCTCCCCCGGCTCTCTTTGCTTGATCCGTGTCCACCCTGCTCTTCCAAGGTTGAGCCCGCCTGCTGTTCTTCATGGGCATCAAGTTGCTTTAGGCATTTCCCTGTAGCTAGTCCATGGGATTCTCTGTTAACACCCAACTACCCACCTACTCATCCGTCTCTGGACCAAGTACCAGTTGGGACACATGCTAAGTGTTGAGGAGACATCTAAAAAGAAATGTCAGCTATGGGTCTTGCCTCTAGTCCATTGAAAAATAATTTTGACCCTTGCTAAAAACGGCAATGAAGTCCTGGCTGGCGTGGCTCAGTGGACTGAGCGCTGGCCTGCAAACCGAAGGATCACTGGTTCAATTTTCAGTCTAGGGCACATGCCTGGGTTGCAGGCCAGGTCCCCAGTAGAGGGTGTGTGAGAGAGGCAACCATACATTGATGTCTCTCTCCTTCTCTCCTTTCCCCTGTCTCTAAAAATAAATAAATGCAATCTTTTAAAAAATGGCAAAATCACTGATTTTATTCAAAAGCCGTGTAGTAAGTAAGAAAATAGAACTTGATTCTTACTACAACACCGGGCACTTCGAGCCAATGGCAGGGTGAGGGAGTGGGTGGAAAGTGAGTAAGAGGAATTTGGTAAAGTATCAGGGTGCAGAGAGAGGAGCTTGATTCGCTGTTAAGGACAGGGCGGGGGATTCTTTGCTAAAAATGGGCTCAGCAGGCCAAGGGAGGCCTGGTAGGGGAGAGGGTTCCAGGGTTCCTGAGCCGCATTTGGTCTGGGAGGGGGTTTTGTCGACACTTGCAAAGCAGGGCAGAGTAAGGCAGGACCAAACGTGAGAGACTCCACGACGAGAGTCGGGGCTGGACGGTGCACTGGCCCCGGCACAGCTGTAGCTCAGAGAGGCACCGTGGGGTCGCTGGGCTGTTCCAGCCACTGGTCCGGGGCCTGTGGTCATGCTGCCTCCATGCCCTGGTCCCAGTACCTCTCGCCTGGGGTCCGCCAGCTTGCCTTTCTGGGATTTTGATACTTCCTTCCACAGCAGGACTGGAAAGGACAAAGGCCCCATGCAGACCTTGGACATGGATTTAACCTTGTGTCCTTCTGCAATATTGAGGAAAATACCTGTCAGGGACTGAACTGTGTCCTCCAAGGTTTGCAGATGGACACCCTCAACCCCCGTGTGACTCTACGTGGCAATAGGGCCTCTAAAGAGGTCATTAGGGTCCAACGAGGCCATTAGGACCGAGCCCTGACCCAGTGGGCCCCATAGCAGGAAGTGCAGGGGCACCTGTGGGACCCAGGAGCGAGAGCGCCAGGGCCCAGGCCACTCCGCCCGCGTCTCCCTGTGCTCTTCCTTTCTCCCCCGCCCCCCCCCCTCCCCGCATACACAGAGGAAAGGCCATGTGAGCGCCCAGTGGGCAGGTGGCTGGCTGTGAGCTAGGAAGACAGACTTCACCAGAAACCAAACTCTACAGCCCCTTGATCGTGGACTTCTTGCCTCCAGTGCTGTGAGGACAGAAGTGTCCGTGGTTCAAGCCCCCCACCCCAGCCACCCCCATGTCCCACTGTGTCTGGTATTTTGTGACGGCAGCCCCAGCATCCTGATACACTATCTCCTCGTGGGTAACCACCAGGCTAGTTAGCTTACCCCTCTTCCTGTCACATGATCTGTGCGGTGGTCAGAAGGGCTTGTTTACTAAGCACCTTCCTTGCGACCGAATGACACATGGGAAATGCCTTCAGGAGAAACCCTTCTTTGGCTTGGGCTTCGTTTCTCCACGTTGCAAGTAAACCAGTATAAACCATACAAGGGCAGTTTTCTGGGAGTCTGCTGTTCTATTAGTTAGGGGGCCTGGTTTCAAGCAGCACAAACAAACTCCGGTTGATTTCGGCCCAAAAGGCATTACCAAAAAGGGACATTGAACGAGGTGCAAAACTGTCAGGAAGGCTGGGGTCCCGGGTGTGGGGCCTCCCTGGGTGAAGGGCCGGTGTGGCATGGAGACTGGCATGTGAAGGCCACAGGGCCACATGTCGGGGCACCGCCACTGCGCTGGATCCTGGGAAGGCACCTGCATGTCAAGACCACCCGCCGGGGTGGGTATGCTTTGTGGTCCCTGTGGGTTCGGAAGTGGGGCTGTCTCCTTGGAGGGGCCATACCGCCCACCTGCATTCTAGCTGCAAGGAAGGAGGGGAAAGTGAGCGTTTGGCCTTTGCGTCAAGGACAGTGGGTGGTGACCCTGCCTCCCTGCAGATTCCTAAGGTGGGGAACTTCCCCAAACAATAGGAGGAGGCTTAAAATGCCAGAGGGCATAAGAGAATGAGAAATTCCCACGCAGATACTGCAGAATCTCACAGAGCCCCAAAGCAGGAAGTGCAAGGTCACTCATAGGACTCAAGAGGGGAGCACCAGGGCCCAGGCCGCTCCACCTGTGGCTCCCTGCGCTCTTCTTCTCTCCCCCCAATCCCCCCCGCCACTGTGCTTTCTGGATCCCACTTGCTCGTGGTGACAGCCACCCCCAACAGAACGATGGAAATGAGTTCTCTGTCTCTCTTCTTGTAGGAAACCTGCTTCCTCATCTTCCAGAACCTCCTCCCTTTTGAGGTCCCCTCCTCTGTCCATTCCCGCTCTGGGTGGGCTCCACCCCCAGCCCTAGGCATAAACGGTGTGACCCAGGACAATGCCCATCGTTGTAGTCCTGGGCCACAGTGATCCATGCAGGGGTGGGCGTGGGACCTTAGGCAGCCTGCCCTTGTTTGTGGAGTCTAAAGACCAAACACTGGTGAACAAAATAGAAATAGAGGTCTGGACACGTGGAACAGGGGGTGGATGAAAGGGGGGGAAGGGATTAAGCAAAACAAACAAACAAACATGTTTATCACATCGACAAACTCAGCAGCAGGGTGACAGCCCGAGGGGAAGGGGTGTGGGACAGAGGGAGGGGGCCCCGTGGGGGAAAATGGGGACAGAGACTTTGCTCAGGCGATGGGTATGTGAGGCAGTGTGCAGACGACATTTGGTTGAAAACCTGTGTGGTTCTGTGAACCAGTGTCACCCCAACAAATTCAATAAAATGAAATAAAATAACGGCACCTCTAACGTCCACGTCGTAAAGCGTACAAGTCTTAAATTCGGCTCCGTGAATTTTCCATGTCTCTGCACGTCACCTTGCATTTATATAAACACGACACGTAAAGATAGTTACATAAATATCTGTGCCGTGGAACCAACACTGAGATGAAGCTTGGGGGCATGGCCGGCCGCTCCGTTGCTGACCCTTTCTGTCAACGCTCCATCCAGAGATGCCACTCCTCTGACTTCCAGCACCACGCACAGACACTTTACCCCTTTCTCAACTCTGTTTAAGTGGAGTCTTGCAGAATACAATCTTTGGTGTCTGGCTTATTCGCTCAACATTGTGTCTGTGGGATTCATCCATGGAGTATCGGTTCATTCCTTTTCACAGCTGTATGGTATTCCACTGTATTAATTATACCACAACTTATTTATCTATCCCACTGAGGATGGACCTTTGGGTTTTTTTCTGAGTTGGGGCTATTAAATAATGTCGCTGTGTACTTTATTGTATGGATCCTGGTAAGTATAACACTCATTTCTTTGGGTGTATATCAGGACTGGAACTTCTGGGTCATAGAAAAACATACATAATGGTAATAGGTATTAAGAAATAGTTTTCCCAAGGTATTGTACCAATTTATAGTTGCTCGGCACCCTTTCTTGTACTAACTATTGTCAGCCTCTTAAACTGTAACCATTTTGTTTGGATACCACAGTGTCACGTTGTAGTTTTATTTTTATTTTCATTATTTTTTTAGAGAGAGGGGAAGGGAGGGAGAAAGAGAGAGAGAAACGTCAACCGGTTGTCTTCTGTGTGTGCCCTGAGCAGGGACTGAACCTGCGACCCAGGCATGTGCCCTGACTGGGAATCAAACCGGTGACCCTTCAGTCTGTGGGACAACACCCAGCCCACTGAGCCACACCAGCCGGGACTCACATTGTAGCTTTAATCTCTATGTCCGTGATGACCAAGGGTGCCCAACACTTTCATTTGCTTATTGGCCATCTGGACCTCCTGTTTGGTCAACTGGCTGTCCAAGACTTTACCCACTTCTAAGTAACATTGGGTTGCCAGTCATTTGTTAATGATTAATCTCCAGCCATTCTTCATTATTAGGTTGTGAGTCCAGATATAGCTATTTGCTTGATAGATACACGGCGAACATAGTCACCTACCCCATGGTGTGGGCCTTCATCCCCTTAACGATGTCTTTTTAGGACCATCCGTTGTTTACGAGTCTTTTCCAGGGTGAGTGCTTTTTAACTTGATCTGTTTAGAAACTCTGCTTCCTTGGAGATTGTGAACCAGTTAGCAGCTTGGGAGGGAGGTAGAGGCAAATGGGTTCTTTTTCGTTGTTGAATTTGAGGTTGTGAGGGGTGAGGCTGAGCTGGGCATGGAGGCAGAAGCAGACAGACCTGCAGGCTGGCCTTGGCCTTGGCCTTGGTGTGGGGCACTGCCCATGTCCCCAGCTTCCCAAGAACGGCCCCATTGTGGCTGTGGCTGAAGTCGGGAGGCAGGCCAAGAGGGTGTGGCAGGGTGGCTGATTTCTGAAAATTGTTTCTTTAGTTATTTTTTTTTTAAAAAAGATTCGATTTATTTATTTTTAGAGAGAGGAGAAGGGAGGGAGAGAAATATCAATGTGTGGTTGCCTCTGGAGCGCCATTCCCCCTACTGGGGGACCTGGCCTGCAACCCAGGCATGTGCCCTGACTGGGATTCGAACCAGTGACTCTTTAGTTCACAGGCCTGCACCCAATCCACTAGGCTATGCCAGCCAGGGCTCTCTAGCTCTTCCTTGATAAAGTGTTGACTGAGGGCTCATTCTGTAACGTGACATTCTCGTGCAATGTACACACAAGAGGATTTGGGAAATTATTTAAAAACACTTCTTTATATCCCAGATCAGGAAGCCAAGATGAGGACATAATCATTTTCTCATCATCATAGCCAGGGCACAACCACTGCAGTGCCAGAGCCACAGCTAACACCCAGGTGTCTTGACTGATCCCCTTCTCTTCCCGCCCCCACCCCCCAGTCTAGCAAAGAAAGGCCTGAGAAGTGTGGACTGTAACCATGAATGCCATTCCCTAAGCCTATCTTGGGGGGATGGTGGTGGTGGAGGTTTTGACCCCCCAGCCTGCAGGGGCAGAGGCTTCAGGAAGCCCCCACCAGGCGAGGGGCTGGTATCAGCAGGGGGAACTCAGAGGGACTTCCCCAAGGTCCTTCCTGTCAAAGAAAGAAGCATTAATGACCTTCATGAAGGAAAAAACAATACCTCAAGGAGCCTTCCAGGCTGAGTAAGTAAGTGTCTCCAGCCTGGGACTGCTACCCCCTGGGGTTGACTCTGCCGAGGTCAGAGGGTTCATGCTGGTTTGCACACCTGCCGGAGTGCGTCTTCTCCCTGGTCACAGGTGGGAAGTGACAGCCACTTGGGTGTCTCTCACCACACCACGTGGACTCACTTAGGCATGTGCACAAGTCATTTGGGTCTTTGCACTGGTCACGTCTGTTCACGATACGCGTCTGTTGCACGTTCCCTCGAGTCATTAGTGGAAAGCGGAGCGTTTCCACGGCGATTCTTCAGTTCGGGCGTGGGGGCTCTGCGGTGTGCTCATCCCGCCGGCGGGTCCTGGCTCGGGCCTGGGAATCCGAGGTTTTAACAAGCCCCCCCGGGTGATTGTGTTAGAGCGGATGATTCTGAAACTCATTTTGCTATTTAGGGCGCAGGCTGCAGCCGACCTGGGTTTCAATTCTGGCTGTGCTTTACCAGCGGAACAGTGTGTTTTCTCACACACAAACAGCCTCTTGAGCCTTCGGTTTTCCTGTCTGTAAAATGGGGGGCGGGGGTCCCAGTAACATCCGTCCCAACCCGCCGTGTTAGTATGCAGAACGAGGGGGGGAGGGCAGTGAGTCATCCCATAAGCCCCATTATTATGACCACATCTCTTTTCCCTCTTTCTCCATCGGTAGGGCTCCTTTTTCTGTCCTCGCCATGTATCAACATGGCTTCGTTATGGAAAACTTCCCAGACTAAATTGGACTTCATGGGCACAGGACGCAGTGTGTATTAGTAGTTTGAACTTACAGTTGAGGAGATAGGGGCAGAGGAGTTGAGGAATTTACCCCGAATCACGTAACTTGTAAGTTATGTTTAGAGCCGAAGCCTAAACGCGGGCCGTGGGGTTCTATGGCCGAGAGGGGCAACGTTGAGAGAACTGTGCGTCCAGGGCAGTGAGAGGAGACGCCGCTCACGGCCTCCTCTCGGGCTCTGTGTGTGGAGAGCGTTTGTGTGATTGTGAAGCAGCACAAGGACTTCACTGGTCACTCGGGGGTCTGCCGGCTGACCACCTCCCCACACAGCGGAGGGGATGGACAGGGCCGGTCTGCAAACCCCAGGCTGAGCCCGTGTTCTGAGCAAAGTCACCAGGTTTGGGGTCTGAAAAGCATCAAGAGGCAGACGCATGCGCACTATGGCATTTGGTGAGATTTCATTCTTTTTAGTGGCTGAGTAATATTCCATGATCTACATGTAGTACATCTTCTTTATCCAGTCGTCTATTAATGCGCACTCAGGTTGCTTCCACATCTTTTTAAAAAATTGTATGTATTTATCTTTAGAGAGGAAAGGAAGGAGAGAAGGANTCTGCCGGCTGACCACCTCCCCACACAGCGGAGGGGATGGACAGGGCCGGTCTGCAAACCCCAGGCTGAGCCCGTGTTCTGAGCAAAGTCACCAGGTTTGGGGTCTGAAAAGCATCAAGAGGCAGACGCATGCGCACTATGGCATTTGGTGAGATTTCATTCTTTTTAGTGGCTGAGTAATATTCCATGATCTACATGTCTTTATCCAGTCGTCTATTAATGCGCACTCAGGTTGCTTCCACGTCTTTTTTTTTTAAATTGTATTTATTTATCTTTAGAGGGGGAGGGAAGGAGAGAAGGAGAGAAATATCAATGTATGGTTGTCTTTCATGAGTCCCCTGCTGGGAACTGGCCTGCAACCCAGGCAGGTACCCTGACTGGGATCGTGTGGTTCGCAGGCCCGCGCTCAATCCACTGAGCTACACCAGCCAGGGCTGCTTCCACATCTTAACTGTTGTGAACAATGTTGGGATGAACACAGGGGTGTGTGTTATCTTTTCGAACTAGTGTTTCGGACTTCTTCAGAAAAATTTCCCAGAAGTGGACCACATGGATGAACCTAGAAGGTATCATGCCATGTGCAATAAGTCAGACAGACAGGAAAATACCACTTATTTGTGGAATCTAAAGAACAAAATAAATGAACAACCCAAACAAAACTGACTCGTACACAGACACAGAGAGCCAACTGGTGGCTGGGAGATGGGGGGCAGGGGGAGGGACGGGCAAGAGGTGAAGGGATTAGGCACAGAGCGGTCGTCACAGAGTAGACACGAGAGTGTGAAGTATAGCATGGGAAGTATAGTGAATAATACCGTAATAACTATGTATGGTGTCAGGTGGGTACTTGACTAATTGGGGCAGCGCTTTGTAAGTTATGCAAATGTCTAACCCCTATGCGGTACACCTGCAGCTAACATAATATTGAATGTCAACCGTAAATGAGAAAAAAAAAAGGGCAGAACCATCATTTGGAGTAAGAGCCCAACCTGAGGAGCAGGGTGCAAGGGCTTGCACAGTGGTAGGGTTTTCTGATGGGGCGACTTGAAATTTGTAGGTGAGAATCATTCGCCCTTGGTGAGGAGGGAGAGGGACGGCCGGCCTGGACGGGTGCCGGCATAGGAAGCACATCCTCCCGCCATCCAGCACATGGGAGATGGGCCCCTTCTTTCTACCCACGTCCAGTGGAGGGCTGCCGTCAGTGCTGTGTACACGCCAGCAGCACGCAGGCTCCCTGGGGCACGCTCCTAACTGTGAAAGCATCGCTTTGGCCGAGTCCCTTTGTGACATCGGATCTCGGCATCCGATGTGCCCCTTTCGAATAAGGTGAGACGGAGAGCTGGTGCATGAGTACGTGTCCAGCTCCTCTGGGTCCCCATCGGCATTCCGCCTGGAATTCCCGGACAACTGCGCATGGAGAGCTTCACTGTGGCTTAGTTTCATGGTCCACTGTTGAGAGCATTAGAGATGCGGTTCTGACAGAGCTGTCATCCGCTGGTGTTCATGGTGGATTGTGAATTTTCTAAGATCAGGGACTATGGGTGTTTAAATGTGAGTGACACGCATTCAGAAAAGAACACAGATCTTATGAGTACAGCGTGAGGGAAAACACAACGGGTATCCCCCCAGGGACCAGCGCCTCGATCAGGAGGCAGAAAACGCTAGAACTGCAGAATCTCCTCACCACTGTCTTCTCCTCCCTACTTCCCCTTTGCCCTCCCACCTGGGTAAACAGAGGCCTTGCCTCTCGCTCTGTAGATGAGTCATGCAGGTGGGAGCGATATTTTTATGTCAGGAAAAAAAAAGACTTGATTTTAAAAAATGTTGTAAATCACTAAGAGCAAATGTCCTTCAGGGAATACATAATAAGTTCTAGTTACATCTTCTGCAGTCCTGGGCTTTATTGTAAAAGTTGGAAGATTTTCCAATTGAATTTGGTCTTCTTATTTTATTTATTTAAAAAAAAATTTTTTAGCGACTGGTCTTCTTATTTTAAAAGAATCTCACACTTAAAGAAAACTGGCAAGAATAGCTTGATAATTTTTCCCCCTGAACCACCGAAGAGGAAGTTGCCAGTATTGATGCCTTGTCTCTGAGCTCCCACCCCCTTCCCTCCACCAGAAATATCTTCGTGGGTGATTCCCTGATGGGCACACCCGTCTTCATAACCATAATACAACTTTCAAAAGCTCAGAAAAATGAGCTGGATACATTGTTGCCCAATAATCTGCAGGTGCCACTCTCCAAGTCCAGAGTCAAGTACTGAGTTTCATTGTCTTGTCTCTTTAGCTGGCAGAGTAGGAGAGTTTCTTGGTGTTTCCTTGACGTTCAGGAATTTTACCCGTTATAAAGTTACAGGGCATAAGTGTTTTATGAGATGTACCTCAACTTGATTTGTCTGATGTTTCCTCATCATTAGATTTAGGCAACGCTTGGAAAATTTTATTTTTGGTGGGAGTATCACAAAAGTGATGGTCTTCTCACTGCCGCCAATAGGTGGCGCACAATTTCAGTTTGTTTTATTTAGTAGTGCTGTGAGCTTAAAGGGTCAGGTTTCCTAACTGTAAAAAGCCTTGTTTTTTCCCTTCAAAATGTGTATTTTGTGGGTGGCACTTTGAGACTGTGTAAATATCTCATTCTGCGTCAGATGTTTACCCATTAGATTTAGCATCCACTGATTATTCTCATCTGAATCAACAGTGTTACGATGATGGTGGCCCGGGAGCGATTTTCCGATTTAATTTGGCCATTTATTCTTTATTTATTAGTTGGCATTCTGCTGTAAGGAGACACTGTCTCTAACCCCTATGAATTGATCAATTAACTTATTAATTCATTTATATATGTGTGGGCTCATGGATTCCTATTTTATTCATTGGTTTCTAATTTGTTATCATCACTATTTAGCAAATCTGTCTTCGAATTGACCCTGACTTGGCAATGCTGCTATCATTCCATGAGTATTTTCTTACTTTCTGAAGTACCTAGATATTTCAAACTCATAACTCATCTTGTAATTTCCCTGACATTATAGATATAATATTTATATTTTATATATTATATTTATGTTATGGAATATATATTTATATTACATATTATATTTATATGTAGATTATATTCACATATGTATATATAAAATCCTCACCTGAGGATATTTTTATCGATTTTAGAGGAAGAGAAAGGGAGGGAGAGAGAGAGATGTGAGAGAGAAGCATTGATTGGTTGCTTCCTGCATATACCCCAACCGGGGATTGAACCCACAACCTGAGTATGTGCCCTGACCAAATGGAACCTGCAAACTTTTGGTGGATGGGATGATGTGCCAACCAACTGAGCCATCCAGCCAGCAGTATCTGCCATTTCTTTTGAGAGCCCTGGTTCGTTTACCTGGAGAATGGTATTTGGGAATGGGAACGTGGACGGTAGATACACTGATCACCATCAGGATGTCACTGCTCACGCGTCCTCTCAACGGACAGAGCGAGGGTGCACGCACACAAACACACACATGCACACATGCACATATACCTTTGTGTCTATATTTATTTTTATATCTGTCTCTATGTTTGAAAGGCGTAAGTCCATATGGATACTGATCATTCTACCACCACTGAGTCACCCTAGTTTTCTCTGTTTCCGTATTTGTAACTCTTTCTTGTGACTGTGTGAAACTGGTTCTCTTGATCCACCTGACTCGGGGCTTGACACCCACATGGGCCTGTGCTAATACCCTCTTCATCCTGCCTGGGCCCCCACACCCTGTGCCGGGCTGTCTCTGCTGCTCCCCTAGCCCTTCTGGAGGCCTTCCTTACCCCCTGTGTCTTCATGATGGACCACTGCCGCCACCTGTTTAACTGAGCAGACAGGGGCCTGTCCACCTGGCACCTTGGTGAATGACCCAACGATTGATGCTGGAAGGAACAGGTCTTTATTTACAATATTCCAACTGTGGGGTGGGGCTCAGAGCACTTCAGCTTGAAGCCCTCCTTTCCCACAAGACCCAGCACTTCCTTTGCCCCCCAAAAGGCTGTAAGTCAAAAGCCCCAAAGTCCCCCATCTCCTTATCCAAATTTAGGCCAGCTGTGCAAACGGTCTCGAAGCAGCTCTCTCCGTCAGGATCTGGGGTACATGGTCCTCTGCCTCTGTGTTATAGTTGAGGACAGCATGGACCGTGTTGCCCTGGGTCATGGTGGAGGCCAGGAAAGGCACGAGTCCCAAGAGTCCAGATAGGGTTTGGTCTACAAGGCAGCAGGTCAGCGTCTTGCAAAGGCACGTCCTCGGTGACTTCGGAGGCCAGTAGAGTGGGCACAATCAGAACAGCAGCCTGCTTTCTTCCTAGCCTGTGGTGGACCAGCTCCAACAGCCCATGTGGCTCCTGTCTGACTGCCAGCAGCCTGCTGGAATCTGTCCTCTCTCTCTGTTGCATCATGGATCTCTTTCAGCTCTTCTCCATGCCAAGCCTCACGGCCAAATCCCTCCTGGCTCTCCACCCTTTGTTTAAATCCTGACCTCCTGTGTGACCTCATCTCTGACTTCTCCCACAATGAGCAACTGCTGCCAGTTCTGCATTTATTTGGGTGCCCTTCCCAGTCGGGGCGAGAGTGACTCAGTGATCCAGGGGAGCCCGCCTCCCCTGGCTGCATCTTAAGTCAGGATACACCCTTGAAGTCATGCCCAACTTGTCCCTGGTAGTAACACAGCGACTGAACTAGCCTTTGTTGTGAGAATTCTCTTACAGCCTGTGATCCCCTCCCCCTACCCCCAAACCGTAGTTTGGGGGGGTTTTCTCCTACTTTCCCAGGAATACGCCTCACCCTGGACCCCATTACACCTGTGCTCCCCAACCCCACTCAGGCTTTGACAACCAGCACTGGGCTGTGTGGTCACCCTCCTCGTCTGCTCTGCCTGCTATTCTCCCTTGCTACTGTCGCTGGGTCCGTACTCTGTAACTGGATTCTGTCCTCCACCTGCTCAGAACCCAATACCCCCAACAGGCTGCTGT
The DNA here is from genome assembly GCF_014824575.4 of Sturnira hondurensis. Classification (NCBI taxonomy): domain Eukaryota; kingdom Metazoa; phylum Chordata; class Mammalia; order Chiroptera; family Phyllostomidae; genus Sturnira; species Sturnira hondurensis. The sequence goes on along the minus strand of NW_028094846.1, from coordinate 5,532,809 downwards.
CACTGTGCCCCACACACTCTCCTTACCTCATTGACACAGCCCCTGCCCCCCCGAGTTGAGAATCTCTCCATAATCACCACCTCCAGACTCCCACATCCTGGAGTTCTGCTTGTCATCTCTGCCTACCTCGCTCAGCCTCTCTGAATGACTTCTGGACTGAGTTCTTGAGGACAGAGGCAGGAAGACGAAGACCGTGTCGGGCTGGTGTGAGGCTGGCTTCTCCATCGTCCTCGTGGACACAGTTCCCAGGGCTCATGCAGACTCTGGCCCTCTGGAGTCTGTGTGTTGTGGATGAGGCAAACAAATTCACATGGACTACTGAGCCCTGTGGAGAAAAAGGGACCGCGTGGCCACTCTCTCAAGAGGAAAGCGCCCCAACCCTTGCCTGGTCAGGCTTCTATTGCTTTCCAGTCACATTACATCAGAGAAGGTTCTCATTATTTCTAGATTTAGTTATGCGGTGACTTCTTACAGGTTACAAAAAAAACGTTGCAAATGCAAGGGAACAATAAAAATGATTGATTTGGTTACATTTTGTCCTCGGGGCGTCTTAGCACAGACTTAAGGGGTTGCTTCAGAGATACACATTAAATAACTGCAGTCTTAACTCAGAGGGAGGGAGTTTTGGCAAAAGCAAGTCTCACAGCAGCCGAGGCACCATGCAGGCCTGATTCCCCATGGGAAAGCCGATCTGCACATCTGGCTCCTGTGCGCCGCCTCGCATTGATCGGTTTCCGGCTACGTTCGCCACTGCCGTGCTGATCAGTTCCCTACACAGGGCCCGTGAGACTTTTAAGGGCCCTCAGCCATGTCATAATTTTAATATTTTTTCCCACTCAGAAGAAGTACGGAACATAGAATGAATCTAGTCTGAATTATATTGATTTTTTTGCTAAATGCAAAGCACAAATTTTAATCTCTTTCTGAGGGGCGACAGTGCCAAGGGCCCGTGAATGTTGTGTGGCAGCCCTGCTCTGCCAGTGGTCCCAGTGCCTTGTAGAGTTTCTGGAACATTCTATGTACTCAGCAAAGTTTGTGAAATCAATGAATGAGCCAGTGGCCAAGCATTGGGCCTCCTAGTTCTTGTTTTCCCCGTGGCAGACGAGAATAGAACAGAATAAATAGGATTTATTGATGGCCTGCTTACTAGGATGAGTGTTTTTTTTTTATTCCCTTCTAGTAGTCAAAGCTATTTATATAGTCACCCATTCATTGAAATATTTACTGAGCACCAACTGCAGGCCAGGGCCCTACTCCTTCTGTGTATGGTTTGGGATGGGGCTTGTCTACTTCGGTCTTAAGAGAGCAGGGTGTGCCTATCAGAACAGAGCCCTGAACTAACCGCCCCGTGTGGGAACTGAGCTGGCTGCCTCTCCTTAGCTGAGCACTCGAATCCACACGGCCCACCCCTTACGAAGCTGCCGAAGTAATCCTCTAGCCCCACGAGGCCGTTTCTGTACTACGGAGATTAGTTGGTGCCTTCTTCTCTCAGTATGAGTCCACGTCCAAGATGCCCACACCATCACGACTGATTTGGCTCCTACCTGTGTCTGTAGCTTTTTAACAATAGTGAAATTGACCCCAAGTCCCCTGCGGAGACCTTGCATTATTAATATGGTACGACGTGAATTGGGTGAGATGTTTGGGGCCAGAACTGTCTTACCAACTACTGTTTTTCTCGAAACTTCCTTATTCATTCCAGTCTCGTCACTTGAAATGCGTGATCATCCAGACAGGGGTAAAGTTAGCTTTTCCTCGGTACTGACCGTGGCAAGGCCCTCGCAAACACAGTAATGAAGTAAACACGGCTGTGTCAGGAATGCCTCGGGTACTTAACACAGCACTTTCGAGCACGCTCAAGCTCTTTGGCACAGAAGCACCCACGCTGGAAGGTCACAGGTTCTAGGTCAGCGGCTAGCAAACCGGCAATGGCCAAGTCCAGTCTCCTGCCTGTTTTCGTGTGGGCTGTGAACTAAGAATGTTTCTTACATTTAAAAAGCATGCTTTTTAATTTACTGATTTTAAAGGGAGCGGGGAGGGGTGAGAGAGAGAGAGAGTGAAACATCATTTTGTTATTCTAGTTATTTTTGCATTGATCGGTTGATTCTTGTATGTGCCCTGACTGGGGATTGAACCTGCAACCTTGGCGTACTGGGACAACGCTCTAACCCACGGAGCTGTCTGGCCAGGGCTGTTTCTTACATTTTTAAGTGGTTAAAAAAAATAAGAAGGTAATACGCAGCAACATGTGAAGATTATATTAAGTTAAAGTGTCGACATCCAGAAGGTTTGTTGGACTCAGCCACACCATTGGCTTCTGTGTTACTGGCGACTGTTTTCCAATTTCAAAGGCAAAGTTGGGTAGCAGCCACAGAGCCGGAGATATTTGCTGTCTGAAACTGTAGAAAAGTTGCCCTCCCCTGCTCTAGGTACTTGGGGGTCTGACACGACAAAGACCCCTGTGTTGGAGGATGTCACGGAGGAGATGTGACTACAGGGTGACCCGAGAGCTAGACCAGGGCAGTTGGAGGCCCTCGCCCTTGGAATGGACATTCAGCCTGCTGTCCCCACAATTGCCTGCCCCCACAGTTGCCTGCTGTGGCAACTATTTCCAAGGACCCAGGCTGGAGAGAGAGAAAGGGGGTGGCAAGGCCATCTGGCCTGAGTCCATGCCTGAGCCCCGTGAAGGCCTCTCTGTTAACTCTTAAGATTCCACAGGGCAGATGCAGAAACCTGGCCCTTGCGTGGTCGCCCACGATCGGCCTCACACGTAAGTTCCCTCGCTTATCGTGCCTGTCACCTACCAGCCTGGAGTGATCTTTTTCTTTCTTTTCCTGTCCTCTGAGTATGGTTGGGTGTTGTGGGGGTAACTTTGAATTTCCCCTGGGGAACTCCCCAGGATCCAAATGATCCCCCCGCCCTCAGGAGTCTTATATTTCATAGGGAATGTCAATCAACAATAAACGTAAGTAGATTATACACAGTATGTTAGAGTGTGATAAACGCGAAGGGGAAAAATTAGAGCAGGGTAAAGTGGGTAGTTTTTTTTTTTCCACGTGGAAAATGCTACCATGGAAAACAGAGCAATTAGGATGAGCCTCGTTGAAATGATATTTGAGCCGAGGTTGGAAAGAGGTGATGGAGAAAGCCACGCAGCTGCCCGGGGAAAGCATCCTAGGCAGCGAGGTGATGGTAGCTCCTCAGAGGGTTGCTACATAGGTGAAATGAGCTAATAATTTAACTAAAAATAGTGTCCGGCACATGGTAAATTCTAAAAAAAAAAAATTACTTTTTGTGAAAGTCGCAGGTGGCTGGAGACGTCACTTCCCTCCCCGCGGCAGGCTCTGCTCTGACCGACTGACTCTGTGGGCAACCCCTAGAGCAGAAGGAGGGCATGGGGACTGGGGGCCCGTGTCTCAGCTCTGTCTGTCCTAGGTGGAGCGCTCATCTCGGGATCCCTGGAGCTTAGCCTTCAGGGACACAGATGTCCCCAGAGAGTCAGGGTCCCAGGAGGTATATCTGTGGTCTGCGTAATCACAAAACACAGATCCCAGAGCTGGTCATCACCCACAGGCACAGGGACTTGCCCTAAGGGCGCACAGTAAGTCCGCAGTGAAGCTTCCGTGGAAATAGTGCCTCTGGCTTCCAAATCCAACGCTCTCTGCGCCTGGTCTGACCTCCTCACCCTGCAGGCAGCCTGCTCCTGCCCATCTATTTCTCCCATTAAATTCTCTGGTCTCTTTGTGCGGGGACCATGTCCTACCCTTTTTTGTTTTCTCCTTTAGAATCAGGTGCTACGAAACAGACAAATGAACAGAAAACCAACACTGTCAACAGCACACTTAGTCCTTTAAAATTGTTTGATGTCCCACTTCAGATCTTAATTGCTATGTGCGTAAATCTGTCAGGAGGCATCCGCGTGGAACCGACTGGCCCCTCTCCCTGTGTTTGGAGGAAGCCTGGGAGACAGATTGTCCTAGGAGCTGGGGAACCCCTAGAAGCCATCACAGACACGTTTTCCAGCCTTTCACGTTGAGGATCTCAGAGGGTAAAAAGCATTCAGGAGCTTCGGGCTTGGATGGGCTCTACACGGCGAGCAGTGGCGTCAGGCTGCTGGACAAGAGATGGCATGTCCAGGGCAGATGATTGAGCAGACGGTGGAGGACAAGTCCTTGTCTGTCTGCTGTCTGCATCCAGGTGGTTCTCAAGGATTGGCCCCTGCACCAGTAGGGTCAGCATCAACTGAAAACATGTTAGAAATGCAAATGCTCAGGTCTCAGCTCAGGCTCTGCGGGCCTGAAACTGAGGGGGTGGGGCCCAGCACTTGGTGTTCGAACAAGCGCTTCAGGCAGCTTGACTCTTTCGTCTTTAGGGACTTTTGGCCAGGACTCACCCAGCCCTGCTCTGCCAAGTGCCTAAATTACATGTTGGGTGAGCGAACCGCTTCTTTTGTGGAACTTGGGGATGACCTGAGGCAGGACAGTCCCTCTGGGGAAAGTTGAGATTGGATCATGTTTTCAGTGGGTTTAAGGAGCGATTTACAGGATGGGTATCTCGCTCCTGAGATACCCTCCTGAATGTTTATCCACCATGCATGGGTGAGAAACCAGCCCATTCCATGTCTCTGCCCCTCCTACTAGTTTGGACTGATGTGGTTTCTTTAATTCTGTAGTCATCAGACTTCCATTCAACTCAATTTCTGATGGTTCTAAATGATGGGTGTTCTGTATTTTAGTTGTAATTTTGACGTGGTTGTACAAAGAGGCAAGCCACATCTGCCTAAGCTGTCTTCTTGACCAGAAGCCCCAAAGTTACTTTTAAAAAAAAATCATTTGTGCCTATATTTGTATGTAAGGATCTCTGGTACCAAGAAATAATCAATCAGACCCAACCTTATTATGCGACGTGGTCAATAAGATGTGACTCTATTATATCACTTACATATTTACAGTTCAAGACAGGGCATTCACACTGGATGGCTATTGTGTTGGCTGTTGTCATTTTTTAAAAAATATTTTATTTATTTATCTTTAGAGAGGAAGGCAAAGAGAGAAGGAGAGAAATATCAATGTATGGTTGCCTCTGGTGTGTCCCCTGCCGGGAACTGGCCTGCAACCCAGGCATGTGCCCTGACTGGGAATCGAACTGCGATCGTGTGGTTTGCAGGCCCGCGCTCAATCCACTGAGCTACACCAGCCAGGGCTGTTGTCATTTTTTATTTGATGACTTAAGGGAAAAGAAGAGGTCAGTGCCCCTGACTAAATGGCCAGGTATTGCACATTCTAAACGTCTTGTGTTACACTGGTTGGAAATCTCTGGCCTAACATGTTCCCTCTGACCGATGAAGATGGAATGTGTGTTGGCATGAAGAATAGCCCAGGGTATTTGCAACTCGGTCAGGTGTTGAAATAAAGGGAAATTTCAAGTCCTAAAATGTTATCTCCGCTTGGGTTTTGGTTGTGTCTGGATATGTGCACTGGCTCGGCTGTGGCAGGAACAGCGTGCAGTCCTGGAAGCCTTGCTCTGGTTTGGGCAGGCTACTTCAAAAATACTCTTGCAAAGCACAGAAGGCCAGTTAATAGTAGGTATATGGCTTCCTCAGGGTCTGATGGCGAATCGGGAAGCAGAGGTAGTTATTCCAGCCATACAGAATTGCAGGTGCAGTGTGGCTTTGGCTGAGATGTGGGGAGAATAACCCAGGAAGGCATCCTTGGACCCAGGATCAAAGACATTGACATATTTTGCCACCTCTCCCCCACATAAAATGTCTGAGTACAGGAAACAGAGCTCAGAATTTCAGACACACGGCTAGAAAATTCCTTATAAAGAAATTACGGCTTTTCAAGACATTATTCACAAAAGAAATGCAAGTAAACCATAGGCAAATGACTGAGCTCTAGCAGACAAGCTTTCTGTGGGCCATTCTGCAGGCAAAAATAAGGGTGAGCTAACCAGATCTGCCAGGCAGTTGAGTGCAAACTATGGCATTGTCAACATTTTTCAAAAATGGTAGTTTCAAAAAACTACCACTATTCTGAATGGCAAGCCTTGCCCAGATATAGAGTGTCCCTTAAAATAGGAGTCAACAAATAGCACCATGCCAGCTCAATGGGCAAAACCTTTGAAAACAGAAACACAAAACAACCAGTTTAGTGACGTTGGAAGTCATTCAAGCCTCAGGTCAGTGCGTGACAGCGTTTCGCCAAACTCACATAGATGTTTCTCGTTTGTAATGACCAAAGATGAAAGGCTACGTACCTCGAGGAAGAACCAGGGGCTTCCTGATGAAATGTAAATGTCTAAGGTCATTCCAAGGACACATGGCATGCAATTCATTGTCATTCTGTGTCAGGAAACACTACTGGAAGCTCTGTGGACAGCAGTGCTACACATCGTGTGAAGGAAATATCCTCGGGACACATCAGTCTGGGAAGCCCGTTTGAATGACCGAACAGAAGTACAGATGTTGCTGGTGTCTCGGCTAACGGCAAGTGTTAGATTTTGTTTCTGTAGTGGAATTCGGGAAGGACAGCCCATTAAGGAGGGCATGGCTGTGACATCAGGTGTAGGGACTTACAGCTGTGGAGATCCATCCTCACTCTCCAGGTGTCGCAGGTGTCTGGCGTGGGCTGTTTGGGGGAGGTGGGGATTAAATGGGGAAGACAGTAGGCATTATTCCTCATGCAACTTGATATTGCCTGAGATCCTTCCCTGGCTCTGCTGTTTGGATTGGGAGGAAGAGATGCTTGAAGGTCGCCACAAGGTCCTTGCTACAATGACAGTCCCCATTGTAGGTACAGGCCCACTGAGGGCATCCTGTCATGCTATCCATCCCGATTTTATTCTTTTAAAGAGGAGAGATACTTACAGGTTCTATGAACTCCCAGGGGACTCCTGTGAGTGCTATTGGGGTAGAATTCCGTCACCTGACTCCCCGAAATCCCTGTTCACACTGGGATATTCTACAGTGATTTTGCAGGTCCAAAGGAATTGATATTAGCTCAGCATGAGGCAGGCTAGTAAGAAACTAGGAAAATTCCTTGGCAGGCGGAATGGGAAAACGGAGACAAAATAATTAAACAGTTTGAACAATTTACAGATAGCTAGTGAATCTCAAGACCTTATTCCTAACCAAGGACACTTGAGAGCGAGCTGTTTATAGCTCTCCTCCCTGACTGGAGAATGAAGAGCTTAGAATGCCCTAGTCAGGGAGATAGAAAAAGGAGACCCAATTAATGCCACTTGCACTAGCCCAATCCAAGAACTAATGAAGTTAGGGGAACAAATAACAAAAACCCCGATTAGAGCCACACAGACCCAAGGTGAAGGTAAAGCATTGAAGCTGGCCAGATGGTCATCCCAAACTCCCCTAGGTGCCATTTTGATGCACCAGCATATGAAAAAGACATGTGGGAAGCTGATCAATATCCTACCGCCCCCCCCCCCCGCCCCCCAGACCTCCCTGAGGATTGCTGCCTCCAGAAGGGACATAAAAACCCTCAGGACGAAGAATGCCAGTGTGGGATCTCTCTGGGGCATCCACATGTTTTCTTTCTTGGGCGTGAACTCTCTCCTAAAATCTAAGTGTCCCCCCTAGACTTGCAACCAGGGGAGCAGCGTACGGTGGCAGCTCCTCTTGGGCTGACCCCTGGAACTGTCTCCGAGGCCCTCCTTTTCTCTGACTTTTCAGTGAGTCCACACAGCCCTGCCTTGGCTCACGCCTTCCCTGCATTTCTAGGGAGCCAAAGCAGAGCACGGCGCAGGCTCTCTCCTGTTGCTTCTTCTACTCCAAGCCCTTCCCTTGCTTCACTGTCCCCAGCTTTAATAAGCATACTCTCAAAATCACCTGGACCGGTGGGTGCTGTGAAATCTTTCCTGCACAAGGTCAACACTCCACACACTGTCAGCTGGCTCGAGGCAGACCCGCTTCGGGCCTGGTCCCTGTCCAGTGACAAGGGTTTGAGTGCGGGACGGACTAAGGGACTCACTTCTAATGAATAGTGTATGGTGGGCCTGATGTTGGGTGACCCCTGAAACCAGGCTGCAAGGATTCGGCCTCCTCCTTGCCCTCTTTTGCATCACTTGCTCTGGAGGAAGCCAGTGTCCTCCATGTCATGAGGACACCCAAGCAGCCCTCTAGAGAGGCTCATGTGGTGAAGAACTGAGGCCACGTGAATTAAGCCATCTTGGAAGTGGAGTTTGGTTTCTTCGGCAATTTATTGAGGAGAAAAGACATGGTAGAAGAAGAGGCCAGAGTTTGTATTAGTCCTTCTGTTAGTGGTGATTGTATTGAGGCCCAGAGTCGGTTTGCCTCCACAACACATAATACTTCAATAAAGTCATACCTTTAGTAGGGGATCCAACTTCAAACCTTACTAGGGGCTTTTCTTTCTTTTTTTAAAAAGATTTTTATTTATTTATTTTTAGATAGAGGGAAAGGGAGAAAGAGAAGGAATGAAAAATCAATGTGTGGTTGCCTCTTGCACGCCCCCTGCTGGGGACCTGTGGCATGTGCCCTGATTGGGAATTGAACTGGCAGCCCTTTGGTTTGCAGGCTGGTGCTCAATCCACTGAGCCACAACAGCCAGGGCAGGCTTTTCATTTATGAGCAACTGAATCCCCCTGCTCCCAGGTTCTCCCCATTCTAAACCATTATCTTCAGCTACTGAGATTTTTCTGTATCATTTATCTGGTCATGCCATCCCCCCGTTAAAAAAATGCACCCATGCCCTACCAACTCCCATTGCCCCAGGAGAGAATCCAAACTTTACTTGGTTTATAAGGACTGTCATGAGATTCTGGTCACTTCTCTGGCCATGGAATATTGATTTTGAATCTCACGCAAGAAATGTTTGTTTCACAAGTTCTGTGTGAAGCAGAAGACACCATAACCTTTACCTTGACATTTTTTTTTTTGTTCTAGAAATTAGTACTTATTTCATGTCACTGTTTCTCACATACACAGAATTAGTGGACCAAGAGACCAAAGTTTCTGGGAAAGAAAGAAGTGACTGTTTTCACACCTATGTAGTGGGAAAAACTGAAACTCTATGGGCAGTTGAAACTGGACAGGATAGTAAAAAGAAATTGGTGGAGCAACATACCTTTCTTCTGAAAAGATTACTGTACTAAATTCTTTTTTAAAAATCCTCATTCTTATACTTATTTTAAAAAGTATTTTATTTATTTATTTTTAAAGAGAGGGGAGGGGTGGGGGAAGAAGAGGGAGAGAAACATCAGTGTGTGGTTGCCTCTGGCATGCCCCCAACTGGGGACCTGGCCTGCAACCCAGGCCTGTGTCCTGACGGGGAATCACACCAGTGACCCTTTGGTTCACAGGCTGGCACTCGATCCACTGAGCTGCAGCAGCTGGGGCCATACTTATTAATTTTGGAGAGAGGGGGAGAGAGAAAGGTGAGAGAGAGAAAGAGAAAGAGAAACACTGATGTGAAAGAGAAACATTGATGTGAAAGAGAAACACTGATCATTTGCCTCCTGGATGTGCCCTAAGAATTGAACCCACAGCCTAGATTTGGGCCCTGACTGGGGATTGAACCTGCAACCTTTCGGTGTACAGGAGGATGCTCCAACCAACTGAGCCACTTGGCCAGGGCAACTGTATTAAACACAACAATAGCTATCTGGTGTGAATGAATCGAAATTATACCTATTTTTTTGGTCAGATTAGCAAAAAAATATCACATACTTTTTGGTGTGCTGCAGAGTTTTAGTAATTAGTCTGTGTGTGCCAGGAGATGGAAAGGTTGAAAATCACTGGTCTACCATAGGGAGTGACTGACAAGTGATTAGAGAACGGTATGCAGACGATGACCGCATGTAGGTCGAAGTAGATACAGGCTTTCAAAGTGTGGCGTGGAAGGTGCGATATCAGAGGGTTGAGAGGGACCATCTCTGGGACAGGGGCTATGAGGGGAGTTTGCGGGGGTACTTTCGACAGGACTCACATCTGAATTTTAAAAATAGTGTAAAAATGTACCCTTTTCTAATTTAAACAGGTGGTTCCATTTTTGTAAAGATCGAAGATCACGACTCGGACCTTGAAATGAGCAGTTTTTCCTTCACACAGATTCTCACTTGACCCCTCTGGGATGATGGACAGTTCGCTGTCAGGGTTCGAGCGCCTCCTGAAACCATACCCCACAGCTATCGCTCAGACCTCCTAAGTGGCGGACAGCGTTATATCTCTTACTGAATTCTTCCTCACAGCCAATCCTGATCCTCACGTTACCCTCCATACATTCCCCCTCCAGAGTTCAGTTACGTTTGGGAGAAACAAGACTTTCACTCAACAAGGACTTAGTGACTTTAACGTTCTTTCTGTAGCATGTTTCTCTTTTTCTAAATTTCTTACTCTTGATCACTTCCTGGAAACACCGTGGTGAAAAAGAGCAGCGTGGGGGTCGAGGTGGGAAGAACTGGCCTCACAACCAGTTCATTTACCAGTAGGCTGCCTGTGGGTAGACCACCGCCTTGGATGCCCTGAGCTTCGGCCTCCTCACCCATACAGTGGGCTGACCTAATAGAGAAGAGCACAGGAGATAACACAGTGAGAGTGTGGTCAATGACAGCATCTTGCAAATGTGCCGCTTAGCCCTCCTCGTCCTCCTTTCTCTTTTTCCTCGCTTCTTTTCTTGCCAGCGTTGGAAGAACGCGGTATCCTCTTCTGTAAAACAGAATGGAAATCACCCCTGCCCTGCCAAGCGTCGCTTCTGTAAGAATCAGCTGGCCAGCTCTGGCTCAAGCACGTTGGAAGCCTAGGCACCCATGCCAGCTGTCTTGGTGTTTGGCCACATGACGGCCCCGCGAGTGAGTCTGCCCGAGCGGACACCGCCTGTCCCACTGGGCAGACAAGGATGTGGAGAGGCTGTGCCTTGAACATGGTCTCACAGCACTGGAATCCAGGTGTCTGGATTATTAAAGACCATTTCTAGATTTTATTTCTCTCCTGGAAACGCAATAACCTCAACTCTTTCGGCTTTTCTTCAAAAATTGCACACCTCAACATAAGCAACAAAGCAAAGCAAGTGAATTGTCCTTGTTTAGAATTTTGCTCCTCAGGTTGGGTTGAATCCGTGAGCACTGAGGATGAGCCAGGCCTGTGCAGGAAGCCCTGTGGTCGACGAGAGGACGTGTTCCTGCCGTGATGGAAGGTCTGTTCTGTGGGGCCACAGTGGTGTGAATGGGTGGTGAATAGGTGGTAAGTAAACAAGAGAGTGTTGGGTTAGTGATAAGCGTTTCTGAATCAAATCAAGCACAGCGACCTCAAGGGGTGACAACGCATTGGATGAGGAGGTGTGACCTAGACTGAGTGGTCTGAGGAAGGTTCTGGAAGGAGATGACATTGGAGCTGAGGCATCAAGGAGAGCAGGGACTTTGTTTTCATCATTGTGTGCTCTTTCCCAGTGTGCAGACCGATGCCTGGTAAATAACACGTGTTCAATGGGTATTGATCGCATGAGTTAATCAATGAGAGGAGGAGCCATTCATGCCAAGGTCAGGGTGCACTTGGCAGTGCTTGTGCTATAATAGCCAATACTCACAGCTGCTCTTGACCTTTTTTTTGTTGTGTGCCAGGAACTTGTGCTTATGACTGACACTTAATGGTTAAATCCTCACAACAACCCAAAGAAGTAATTACATTATCGCTCCATCCTCCCCACTGCCCTCGGTAAGTTCTACAGTGACATTTGTAGTAAAGGGAATGGAATTTTATATTTAAAAAACCTTGAATTTTCTTGTTACTCCTTTTCATCTCACACGCTTCAAGAACAACACTTGGTCACACTTTAGTCAGAATGCTGGAAAGTGAGATGTTCTGATTCACCTAATTTTCTATCAAAACATGTGTTCAAGTTCTCTATAAAATAATAGTTTTTTTCTATCTGTTTTGCTCATGTGCTAGTTAGAATTCAATCACAGAAAATGGGAATTGAAAGTAATGGTAAAATTCAAGCAGTCAGCAGTACTGTTTTATACATAACAAGACTTAGACATCAAGAAATTAAACATTTTTTTCTTTTAAAGACTGGATTTTTGGAGGATTTGGAGCGAGTGTCATTTGTTAAGCTCACAAATCATGTGTTTTGCACTTTATTTGCTCTTTGTAAGAACTGCAATGACACAGGCATTAGAATCTTTGCTTTACTGATAAAGTAGCTGAGGCTGAGAGACCTAAATAACTTGCTCAAGGTCAGACTGACAGTACATGACAGACCTGGGGTTCAAGGTGAGACATACTCCTTCAATATACCTTGCTGCTCAATGCAGGGTAAGAATATTTTAGAGATTGACCACAGAAATCAGCAATTTGGAGTAAGTGCTTATTTATGCCAGGACACTGGAAATTATGTTGATTTTGCTTATTGAGGAAGGAAGGAAGTGGGGGCAGATTTCTCTCCACCTGAAAGTAGAAGGTAGAAAAAAAATTCCAGTCACTTACTTCTGCTTTAGTTAATGCATGTAGCATCCCACACCCAACAATCCATGAAATCCAGTTCCTTTGGTCGGTGAGACAGTCGGTTCTCAGCAACTACAGAGAGAGAAACTTGACGGACTCTTGGGGAAGTCCCTACACCAAGAAAAGTCCTCCAGGCCAACCAACTGCTCCAGGGACCTTTGAGATTCTCCCTGGGATGATAAAGTGCAATCTTAACATCAGTGACAGAGGTTGCTGATACTATCTTTCTTGTCTTAGCTGGCTGACTGAGGATTTCAGACTTTGTTCTTCTCTCCTCCTCTTTCTCGTGGGAAGTTCCTGGCTGGAGAAACCCTTAATATGGGTGAACTCTGGGTCTCCTTTGTATTATTCCCCAGGAACTCTGGGTTCCCTTTGTATTAAAGATTAACTTTAGCGCTGGCTGGGTGGCTTGATTGGTTAGAGCGTCATGTGGCAAGGTTACAGGTTTGATCTCTAATCAGGATGCATACAAGAATCAGCCAATGAATACATGAATAAGTAGAACAACAAATCAAGGTCTCTCTCTCTCTCTCCTCTTTCTCTCTCTCAAATCAATAAATAGAGAAAGATTAACTTTGTCTTTTATCTATCTATCTATCTATCTATCCATCTATCATCTATCATCGTCATCTATTTTGGAGGATGCTGGGGATTATAATAAGATGTTGCTGACCACTTACCAAACCTAGGGATTTATTGAGCTTGTAGAATGGATCAGTAAACCCATGCCTTCCAGTGAATGGGAGAAATCAGCCTAAATTTTAGCCATTTGAGAAGGAGTTTAAACATCACTTAGTCCTGGTAGTTGAGGAAACCCTCTACCACAACATGGTACTCCATACCCTGGCCCCAACACCCCTACCCATTTCAGGGACATGCAGGAATTCTAATTAATGTAGTCATCACAAATCTGAGAACACAGATAAACTCTGCTGTTGGGAACCACCCAGCCTGGTTTCAGAAGCTGCAACCCCCCCACCCCCACCCCATGGCTAAGGCTGAGTGAGTGACCTTCGGACCATAAACCACTAAGGAGACAAAGCTTATCTCCCTGGCAGGGGCACTGCTTCTGCTCCTTTTACTTTGTCCATAACTGGCCCCCAGTGCTTGGTCCGTTAGCCAATGACAGGTAAGAGTCCCCAAAAGAGGATTGACCTAAGACAGGCATGATCATGTGGAGGCCCCAGGAAAGGACTTGGGGGGCTATGGAGAAAGGGGGTGATGGACCCTCGCCCCTGGGCTTTGACATAGCCTGAGTCCTCATTCAGTCTGCAAGAAGTCTCCTAATCTCTTGGCTGCCTTACTTCCCCTGCCTGACTCAAGCCTGAAACAATGACAGAGGGCGTGCAGCCCTGTGCTGAAAAGGGCGGGTTCCCTGGGTGATCAGGCCTGAGAAAGGATGTGTAAAATCCCGTGAAACCTGCTTTGCTAAAAATGCTCTTAATTAAATGATAAGGGTCCGAGCAGGAAATGAGTTTGTTTCCCAAAGTTTTGTAGCCCATTAGCTAACAGACTCTGACTCAGAATAGGCCCGCAGAATTCTTTGTATGTTATCTGTTGTTTGATCCTTACTGCCTAACAGTGATTAATAAGCTTTTACCTATATTCCTGTGCAAAATGAACCCAGTAAAAGCCCATTGAGGAAAGGGCTCCTGGCCCTTCTCCTTTGAGAGATTGGCCACCTTTTCTCCCCAAGCAGATCATGTCTTGGTAGACTTATTCTCATCTGTGGCAGCCAGGGGGGCCCTGCAGGTGGAGCCCCCTGACACTCTGCATTCATGATTACAAATTTAGATTATTTCTACCAAATCATGGTTATTCATCATCCCAGAAAAAGCCTTAATTCTAGGCTCATAGATCAGTGGATATAAAAAGCAATGATGGATTACCTACTGTGAATCTTTGGGTAAAACAGGGTGACATTTAGGAGTTCAGCTGTCCTAAACCAGTAGGAAAATATTTTAAAAAAATAGGCAGAAAAAATCTTCAGTTACCTGAAATCATGTAAATTGTTTCTGTCCAGCTAGCCCTTGGGCACCTTCTCATCAATACTCACATGATATTCCTCTCCCAAGTGCATTCCCGTAGTTTTCTGGGCCACAAGATCAGTGCAATGAGACAAGAGCAAAGATATCTACATTTCACAAGTAAAAAATATCAGACTTTACACCACCCCTCTCATTTCAGCTCTTCCCCAGGATATATGCCTCCACTGTGGACTTACCTCCCTGTTCTGTAACCACTCCTTTGCCTGGCCCTCTGTGCTGATCTTAGATGGGATTCCACTGGGAAACTTTGATGGGAGATGGAGTATTCTCACAAGCGACCCTGTGGGGGAATGAAGGCTGTCAGATCTGCCGAGGGAAGACTTGAAATGCGACACAGTCACCACGAAGTCCAAGTAAGAGCCAACAGACACTTTAGGTGACTCTAAAGCTGGGGTGACACCTTCGGAATCCTCCCACCCGAAGGCAAGAGAACTGGGCTTTTGTGGCTCATTCCGTAGTCACCAGTTGTCCCTGTAGTGAGGCACAGCCTTGAGCAGGGCAGCATTCACGGGTCGAGGGCAGTTCCCAGAGGGTGACTCAGCCCAGAGCTGTCAGCCGCTGCCCTTACTCCTGGGGGGGATAATGGCTGTGCTTCAGTTGTGAATTCAAGAACCTGGGTGGCACCCCACAGTGCATGCCACCGTACTCAATGACTATTATTAAATAAGCAGTGTTGGAGTCCAGCCACTTCTCCAAGTGACTGGTGCTTATTCCTTTCCATACTCGAGTGAGATGTAATAATCTGGGTGTGCACCATGCCTCATTGTTCGTGTGGAAACATCACTTTTAAAAAGTCTGGTGGACTTTTCCAGAAGTGCCTCAAACCATCTCTTCCTACTTCCCTCAACTGAAGTGANCACAGTGCATGCCACCGTACTCAATGACTATTATTAAATAAGCAGTGTTGGAGTCCAGCCACTTCTCCAAGTGACTGGTGCTTATTCCTTTCCATACTCGAGTGAGATGTAATAATCTGGGTGTGCACCATGCCTCATTGTTCGTGTGGAAACGTCACTTTTAGGTAGTAGTTCCACAGATGACAGGTTTCAGCGTGAATTTGGACATACAGTTCATTTCATTTCTCCAGTGTGATCTGCTTGAAGAAACTCAGACTTGAGTGGAAGAAGATGTGGCGGCTTCTTCTCAGAACACTGCCCCTTCCTCTAGGGCAAGTCATTTGACTTCTTTGTTTTTAGTGTTTTTTTGTCTGTGAAGACGACAGCAACCGGCATTCTGGCTGATTCTTTCACAGGGGCGGAGTAAACAGTAACCAAGACGACGCTTATCGGAGCCCCTTGGAAATGGCTGACAAGCAAGGGCCCTGGAGAAGCTGTGGAAACCAACTGGTTAGCAGGGGGAGCCCCGACTTTGAGGACAGTGTAGACGCAAGTGTGCATGGCGCTGCAGAGAGGAAGACTGAAAAGGAACAGATGAGGAAGCATGGCGGACTTTTCCAGAAGTGCCTCAAACCATCTCTTCCTACTTCCCTCAACTGAAGTGAATTCAAAGCAAAACAGAAGCAAACCACAGAGACAGACCGATCCGTAGACTGAACTGCATGCATTAGGTAAATATTTGTTTTAGAACTTGTCTCTCCCTCCCAGTCTCAGTCATTGTTGGAAGGAGAGGCAAACTACTGAGTTTGTTTCTTTCTGGGGTTCTTGGCTACAATATAGGATCTATCACCCCGACACCACTTTGACTCAACTTGTTCATCCGAAAGCAAGTGGGTGTGCATTTCTAAGTCTGTCTTTATCTCTCTTTCTTTTTGTTGTGGTCGTGGTTGCTTTGGTCTCATTTTTAATCTTTCTCTCTTGGTCCCTGTCCTGAAAGCAAGCGATCATCCTTTAGGTCAGCACAGAGTCAGCCTGGACTTCCCCAGACCCTGCCCGCAGCAGCGGAAATGTTTCCTTTGGGTTTTAAGCTTGTTCAACCCTGACTGGCACAACCTTGGTTTTGGCTGAAAACTGGAGGAAAATGACATGTGGCCCTCCACAGAGATGGAGTTGACTGATTTCTAACCAGAGGCATTTCCCAACTGGTTGCACAAGTGACTAGTTTTCCTCCTATCTCGGCCGTTTTCTGTTGCGTATTCTACCCTT
Source organism: Sturnira hondurensis (assembly GCF_014824575.4). Lineage (NCBI taxonomy): Eukaryota > Metazoa > Chordata > Mammalia > Chiroptera > Phyllostomidae > Sturnira > Sturnira hondurensis. The sequence goes on along the minus strand of NW_028094846.1, from coordinate 5,516,181 downwards.
TTCTCTCTGGTCTTTCTTCTCATAATCTGTCCATTCATCCACCTCCCTCGCTCCTTCCTGGTTAAGAAGCAACTCAGACTTCCCTCCTTATTTCATACTCCCTTCTGTAGCTTCCTTGCTCCGGCCAGGTATGGATGGACTCTGCCTTCAACCTGCATGCCTGGCTCCTGGGACCCATAATTTTTCTGACTTGGCTTCCATCTCTGGGAGCTGGTGATTGGCCAGAGTTTTCATTTATTTATTTATTGGATAGGATATTGGAAACTTCAACTTTAATCAAAACGACCCCTAACAAAACCAATTTTACTGGAGGTTAAATGATATAAACAAGAGCTCAGTTCCTACGTTTTATTTCTGGCTACCAAAACATCCCCAAACCTCTCAATAGAGACGCCAAACACTTCTGATCTTAATACATGTGAAATACACATGAGTTATAGGGACAGATAAGAAAGAAGAATAAAAATGCGTAAGAGCATTCTTTTCCACCCTGCTGATTCCAGTGCAGGGTTGGGGGCGGGGGGGCTAGAGCTTCTCCCAGAAGCTTAGGGTGCCTTTGCATCACCGTGCGACCAGGATAATTTTAGCAATGCAGCGGGGTGGACCGGGGTCGGGCCTGGCCTGCTTTGGGCTTCCTGTTAGTTCCAGATTAATGGGTTGGATGCATCTGGCTCTCAACCCTGGCCTTGCCAACAACTTAAAAAAAATGTATGACGTACCTTAGAGGCCACACCAGTGCCTGGGAAGCCTGCCTTTACTTGGACTGTGGCAGATTGGGCCTCCATACCCACGCTCTTCTTTTCCCCTGGGTAGCCCGATAAGTAGCCCCTCCCTGCTTTCCCTGCATCCGCACGACCCCTGACCCCTTCCCGTTTTCTAAAGGAAACAGGGTATCACATATCATCGGACAGTGTTTGAATATAATGGAAGCATTTTTCTCCTGCAACTGAGCTCTGACGCCTTCATGGGTGGTAGACTGGGTTCCCTTCTTACGCACCTTCTTATTAGAATAATACCATGTAGTTTCTTCTGGATTTTCTGTATCTTTCTCTCCTATTAGACATAAAGACCAAAAAAAAAAAAAAAAAATCTCACACTCATCATTGTATCTCCCGAGCCTGGAACCCAGAGTGTCCTCACGTACTCGTTTGCTGATTAACTGGACACTGGAACATGGGTCCCCTCTTCCAGTTGCCTGAGAAGGAACAGATGTAGCAGCATCTGCTTTTCTGGGTACCACCTACCCAGGGCTCTGTTCTCCCCCTCCATGCCCTGCCCCTAAGGCAGTGCGAGGGCACGGATGTTGGGTTCTCACACGTGACTCTGCCTGTCTGTCACTTCTGTCCGTGTAGACCATCCTCCTTGAAATTGTCAAGCACAGTCTTTTCCGTGGGGGATGCTGGTTGGCCATGGCTCACGGTGGTCAGCCGGCGACAGTGACCTGCTGGTAAACACGTCTTTTTCTTGTGCTTCCCCACGTCCGGTGGATGCGTGTTGCTTAGCCCTGTGCCCAGGAGTCTTCCTAAGCTTCTCTTCTTCCCTTCTTCTGTCCCTCTTCCTGCTCCCAACCCCCTCCCAGTCTTCTCTCCTGCCTGTTCAGAAGTCCACGGCTTCCGACATTACTGAGAGTGATGGCCACTAGGGTGAGGCTTGGGTAGCTTATCCGTTTATTCCTTGATGAACCTGTGTGCTGTTCTCAGCATTTAGCTCTCATGAATAAAGCTAAGAATATACAGGTGTAGGTTTTGGTCTGGAGATACGTGCTCATTTTTCTCAGGTCATTACTTAGGTGTGGAATCGTTGGGTGTTACGGTAAATGTAAGTTTAACTTGATGAGAAGTGGCCTGATCATTGTTTTTATGTGGTTGTATTTTTTAAATTTCTACCAGTGATAGATGAGGGTTTTAGTTGCTTCACATCCTCACTCGTACTTCTTATTGTCAGTCTTTTGAATCTAAGCCATTTTAGTGGGTGTGTAGTGGTATGTAGCTGCGGTTTCATGTTGCATTTCCCTTGATGACTAATGATGTTGAGCATCTTCTCATGTGTTCATCAGACATTTGTGTAATTTTTGTGACATGTCTACTCAAATATTTTGCTTATTTAAAAAATCGGGTTGGTTATCCTCTTAGCATTCAGTTGTAAGAGTTCTTTAGATACTCCATGTATAAAGTTTTTCATCAGTTATATATATATTGCAAATATTTTTCTCCTTATCTTTGGCTTTCTTCCCAGTCTGCACATTTGAAGAGCAGAAGATTTTAATTTTAATTAGATTCAATTAATCAACTTTGTTTTTTATGGCTCATGTTTCCTGTAAAAGAAATCTTCATTTCCTCTAAAGTCATCAAGATATTTTCATTTTTGTTTTTTTCCTCTAGAAGTTTTATACTTTTAGTTCTTATGTTTAGGTCTATGATTCATGTTGAGTTATATTTTGTGTCTGGTATGAAAAGGTCCAAGTTTGGGGTTTTTTCCTTCCCCCAAATGGCTTGTTGCAGCACCAGTAGTTGGATTTCCTTTCCCAAATTGATTACCATGGCACCTTTGCTGGAGATCAACTGCCCACACAGATGTGAACAACAGAATGTGTCCATCTCTGTGTTGCCTGTTCTGCTTGTGGTTCATGGAGGTGCGTGGGCCTGTGGGCTCGTAATTTTTGTCAAATTTTGAACCATTATTTTTTCAATTTTTTTTTCTGGCTTGGCTCTTTTTTCCTACTGCTTCTGGGACTACAGTGGCCCTTGTGTTTAGCTTGCTTGATATTGTCTTACAGATCCCTGGGGCTTTATTCATTTTTTGCACATTTTCTCTTTCCGTGCTTCGTTGTGGATGGTCTCAATTGCATGCATTTATGTCACTTCTTCTGCTGTGTCTAATTTGCTGTCGACTCCATTCAGCGACATGGTCAATCGAGATACTGCATTTTTCAGTTCTTGAAGTCCCCCTGGGTTCTTTTTTTAAATCTTTCATTTCTACTCATTATGTTCATATTCTCTTTCACACTGTTGAGCATATTTTTAGCAGTTCTTTTACCGTGCTTGGTTCCTAATTTATAACCATTGTTACTTCGTGGCTGTTTTTAACGGGCTTTTTTCCTGGTTATGGGTCACATTTTCTTATGATTTGCATGTCTAGTAATTTTCACAAGTAACTTTTTTACCAGATGCTGGACATTACGATTGCAACATTGCGGAGCGTCTGCATTTGGGTCGTATTTCTTTAGAAAGTGTTGAAAAAAATCCTAAAAAACATTACTCATGGACCAGCTTCTTCATCGGTTAACTATTTCAAACTTTGTTAGACCTTCCTTAAAGTGGCCTTCACTAACTCACACTCCTTTCCCCTCACGAGAGCTCTGGGAATGTTCGGTCTTGGTGTTCTCCTGCCAATCTTCGTCCAACCTTCTAACATTTTCCCGTATGCATTAAGAGCTTACAATTTAGCAATGGACTCAACAGGACCAGTATACATGTTTCTAGAGCTTTTCCTATGCATCTCTGGCTTTTGCCCAGGATTCTGCCTTGAACAGTAGGAAAGTATAACCTCTTTAGCAGAATTGCCTCTCTGTCCCTCCAACTCCTGGAGGCCCCCTGGTCTCCGCTTGGCTTCTCCTCTTCCCTATAGTCTGGAAACTCCTCCAGGCAGAAAGTCAGGTGAGCATAAGGTTTTCCTAGTTTATCTTTGTTCTGTCAGGGGTTATGGGTCGGCATTACCTCTCGCACAATTTCTTAAAACGTTGTTTCATATATTTTTTCCCAGTTTTACAAGGTTTCACAGTAGGAGGACAAGTTTGGTTCTACTTATCACATTGTGGCAGATTGAGAAGTCCTCATTGGTAGCATTTTAAATTACTGTTTAGATATAAACATTTTAAAAATTCTATTATGATTTATTTCAGTCTGTGAATTATTCACAACTCTGTTTTTAAATTTCCAAAAAGTATGAGTTTCACATTTTTGGGTATTGATTTCAAACGTAATTGCATTGTGCCCTATATAACAACAAATATCTAATGTTTGTTGGAATTTGACATATGGCTTGCTGTCTCATAAACATTTCATGTGTCTGTGAGAAGAAAGGTCATTTGCTAATTGTCAGTCACTGATTTGATGTATGTCCTTTATATCGGTCTTGTTAATTGTGTTCAAATTTTTTATATCAGTACTAATTTTTCGTCTCCTTAGGTATTTATTAATGAGAGAGGTATACTGACATCTAATATTGGGGTGGTTGAATTATCCATTTTTCTTTATAGATCTATGAGTTTTTTGCTTTATATATTTGACACATAAAATTGGAGATATAAATTATATACAGTAAAGTATACAAATACAGTGTGTGTAGTTCAAATAACTCTACCCACTGACACCCATGTAAGTACCACCTTGGTCAAGACGCAGAACATTTCCTGAGCCACAGAAGTTGCTCTCATGTCTACTTCCTGTTTTTTTTTTTTTAAATATATTTTATTGATTATACCATTACAGTTGTTCTATTCCCCCCTTCAATCCCTTCCACCCGCACCCTCCCTCCCCCACCATTCTGCCCCCCTTAGTTTATAACCACGTGTCTCAAGTTCTTTGGATTCTATATTTCCCCCACTATTCTCGCCCTCCCCCCTATCTATTTTCTACCTACCATCTATGCTATTTTCTGTGCCTTCTCCCCCCTTCTCCTCCTCCCACCCCCCTGTTTCTAATCCTCCATGTGTTCTTCATTTCTATGGTTCCACTCCTGATCTAGCTGTCCTCTTGGTTTGCTTTTGTTTTAGGTGTGGTTGTTAATAGCTGTGTGTTTGCTGTCCTTTCACTGTTCATATTTTTCATCTTCTTTTTCTTATATAAGTCCCTTTAGCATTTCATATAATAAGGGCTTGGTGATGATGAACTCCTTGAACTTGACCTTATCTGAGAAGCACTTTATCTGTCCTTCCATTCTAAATGAAAGCTTTGCTGGATAAAGCAATCTTGGCTGTAGGTCTTTGGATTTCATGACTTGGAATACTTCTTTCCAGCCCCTTCTTGCCTGGAAGGTCTCTTTTGAGAAATCCGCTGACAGTCTGATGGGTACTCCTTTGTAGGTGACTGTCCCCTTATCCCTTTTTTTTTTTCCTACTTCCTGTTGATAACAACTTAAACCACTATTTGAACCTCTACCAACATTGGTAAGGTTTGTGTATTTTTGAACTTTGCGTAACAGAAATAAATAGTATGCATGTTTTTGTGTCTGTCTCTTTGCTCAATGGTATAGCTTTAATTTTTATGTATTTTTTTGTGTACCAGGAGATTTGTTGTTGTTGTCATTGTTTTGAAGCATTCCACTGTATGGATATTTCTTCACTCTATTATTGACACTCGTTGAGAATGTTTCCAGTCTGGAGCCATAGGAATTACCCTTCGACGAACATTCTTATACATGACTTTGGTGGAGGGAGTAAGCATTCGTAGGTGTTGGCAGATGCCCAGGAGTCAAACTGCTGTCACAGAGCACGTGTGTATTCACAATAGTAGGTGCTGCCAAACGGTTTGGTAAAATAACTGTGCCAAGCGACTCTCCCACCCATACGACGCTGTATGAGATTTCCAGGGGCTTTACATCCATCCTTGCAGAGACTTATGATTGCCTGTAAATTACTTTTGACAATGCTGGTGGGTGTAGAGTGGTACCTCATTGTGGTTTTTCATTTGCATTGCTCTGATGACTAATGATATTGAGTGTAGTTTCATATGTTTATTGACCACTTGGATGTCTCTCTTTTTTTTAAATCAAGTGGCTATTTGCATTTTGGCTTATTTGGGATAACTCTTTGCTAGATATATGATTTTATAAGATATCTCTGTGTATAACTTGCCTTTTCATTATTTTAAGAGTGTCTCCTGATGAATAAAAGTTCTTGATTTGAAAGAAGTCCAATATAGCCACCTTTTGTTATCTGGTCAGTGCTTTTTGCATGCAGTTTAAGAGACCTCTGTCTTCTCCAACTTCAAGAAGATATTCTTCTGTTTCCTTCCTTTAGAATCTTTATCGCTTTAGCTTTCATGTTTAGGTCTGTTACCCACTTGGAAGAGGTTTTTGCATATGCCATAAAATTAGGGTTAAGATTAATTTTTAAAAATGGACATCCAGCTCTGGCTAGGTGGCTCAGTTGGTTGAAGGCCAATCTGTTTGCCAAGAATGTTGCGGGTTTGACCTTGGTCAGGGCACATACCTAGGTTGTGGGTTTCACCCTTTGCTGGGGCGTACACAGGATGTTTCTCACATTGATATTATTTTTCTCCCCCTCTCTCTTCCTCTCTCTCTAAAATCAATAAACATACCCTTGAGTGAAGATGAACAAATAATAATCATAAAAATGATATCAAATTGATCCAGCACTATTTATTGAATCGACTATCCTTACCCCACTGAATTGGCATCTTTGATATAAGTCAGATGATTGTATGTGTGTATATATACATATTTCTGTATCATTGCTTTATTCTTGTGCCCATATAAGAGTGTCTTACTTTCTTTAATTTCATAATGTCTTAATGCCAGATAGTGTAAGCCCTCCAGCTTTGTTTTTCTGCAAGACTGTTTCGGCTATTCTAAGCCCTGGACATTTTCATATAAGTTCCCTACACATTTTAGAACTAGCTTATTCAAATTGAGACAAAACTCTCTGCTGGGAGTTAGAGTGAGACTGAACTGAATCTGTAGAATGATTTGCTGTGAAATAGCTCAACAAGTTTTGTGTTTATAATCCAGGAGCCCAGGGTACTGCTGGATTCTTTTTCAATGTCTTCTTTAGTTTCTCTTGGCTGTGTTTTGTTATTTTCTGAGGCTACTTTTGTTAGTCGCAAAGAAGTTAATTTTTAAAAATATCTTCTAGGTCAACGGAATCTTTGAGTCTTCCCATGGCTTTTTCTTTTAGGTCAGTTGCCCGTAAACTTGTTTTTCGTCAAGTGCCAGAGTAAACAGTTTCAGGTTTGCAGGCCACGCTCTGATGCAGGTGCCCTCCTTCTCTTCTGCTGTTGCAGAGAGAAGAGCCATAGACGATATGTGAACAGGGGCATGTTCGTGTCCCAGCAAAGCCTTGTTTAGGCCAAATAGGCAATGAGCCTCACTTGGCCTGTAGGCCATGGTTTGCTGACAGTCCTTGGTGGTTCTCGTATAAATAGCCTACCACTGGTCCTCTGTAAATAGGATTTAACTGAATTTTTAAAAATGTAAGTAAACTATGTGTCTTTTCGTGGTTGGCTTTAGTCTATCATATTTAAAAGATTATTCTCACATGTATGTTGACTTTCCCCCTACATCTTACTTTCGCCTTGTGTTTCTTCTACCCTTTTAATGACTTTTCCTAGTATGTTTACCAATTATATTTTTGTTTATTTTCTTCCAGTTCCCCTCTTTGTTTCTGTTTCTTTTGTGGATGATTTTGTTTTAATTAGCATAGCCTTCATTTCTGATGGGGTCTTTCTACTGCTGCTGAGGTTCTCAGTAAGTTCCTTGAGCATCCTTATAAATGGTGTTTTGAACTCTGCATCTGAGAGATTGCTTATCTCCACATTTCATTTAGCTCTTTTTCTGGAGTTTTGATCTGTTCTCTCATTTGGGCCATGTTTCTTTTGTCTCCTGGTTTGGGCAGCCTCCGTGTGTTTGTTTCTGTGTAGGTAGAGCTACTTTGCTTCAGTGTCTTGGTAGTGTGACCTGATGTGATTAGTGTCCGCTAGGGTCCAGTGGCACAGCCTCCTCTATCACCCAAGCAAGGTATTAGAGGTACAGTGTTCATGTGGGCTGAATACTCCCTCCTCACGTAGGGATTATCTTTGAAATGTTACCATCGTGTTTATCAAAGTCTCCCCTTCCCAAACAATTAAAAGACCTAGAAGATTCTACTCCATTCATGTTTCTATGAACAGATATACTACTACTGTTACGCTTACTTAGAAAGGCATAATTCTGAAGGATCAGGAAGAAGAGTATAAGAGGTATACAAATGCACTCACCTACCTGATCATTAGTTTAAACAGCTAATTGAATATCGATTCTTTACCCAGGACTGTGCAGGGTGCTGTTGCTTCGGTAAACAGGAGAGTCAACCTCACTGGACGCACGTACTAGCAGAGCCCAGGAACATAGTCTTCATTTCAAATTATCTGGAAAGGCTAGGAAAATGAAAATGAGACTGGGGTCTCCCATTTAAATGATCTGAGACGATTTAAATGAGTACATCTCATGGGGTGCAGAAGTTATTTCTGATATAAGAAAGGTGCCGACCTACACGAAGGGTTATATGCTGCCCAGGATTTCTGGCCCTCGTGCTTCCCCTGGTATAGTCCTTCCTCTTTCACTCATCATGCTGTTTCCGCAAGAACCTGTTCACAGAGCTCGAGCCTCTGAATGATGGTTAAGAACATGACATCGGGAATCAGGCTGGTTGGGGCTCGCTGCCAGCTTTGTCATCGACGGGCTGTGTGCCATTTGCCAGGGGACGCGGCGTCCCTGAATTTCAGTTTTCTGTCTGCTCAACGGCACATAAACAATACTTACTTCAACGGAAGACCCAAAGATTTTAGAATAGTGTCTGCTTCATAGTATTAAGCATTATTGCAATTGCCCTGGATTCACTTCTAAAGTGCTTTAAGATGTCTCCACTTTGCACCAAGTAGCTCACACATGAGGTATCTCCTGCTCCTTGTCACCTCCTTGTCAGCCCTCCTTTTCTGTTCCTCCCACTGCAATTCCCACGAGGCCCAGAAATGGAGCCTTCCCTGGAAACTGGGGCACACTGCGCTAGGATGGCCACACTTGTCATGGCAGGACTGCACCCCGGGACAGCTGGCGGCAGATACCACTTCCGCTCAGCTTTGTACTTGGGCCCCTTTCTGGTTTTTCTCAGGGTCAGGGCCTCAGAAGCTGGTTGGACAGCACACATCCGGAGCAGTTACATTTATGACAGATTGCAACTGTTACAAATTCCCCCAGGTTCACGCAGACCCGGGCTTCTGCCCAGTCGCTGTGCATGGTGGCAGGGTAACAACTATGAAACCATGGGCTGCTTTCTTTTTTCACCACCGGTGGGGTTTCACTCTGGTTGAATGGGGTCAGAGAGACTGTTTCACTCTAACCGATGGTGTTACACCACCTGGCACGTTCAAAGCATCACCATCGTCATCAGGCTGACTTGTTCTGAACACGCAGGGCTCTTCTTTTCAGGGACTGTAATTGCCTGTCCTTGTGTGAAAGGGAGAGACAAGCTGCCTTCAGGAACAACTGCCACCAAAGCATCACAGTTGGGTGTCACACTGCACAACCAGCTGCAGAAAGTAAAGCCCTGGGGCCGAGCGCCCGAGGAGGCCAAGAGACCAGAGATGAGCCGGTGCTTCCTCTGATTCTGCTTTTGATTCACCCAATGACCTATTTTTTTTTAATTTAAAGTACAGTTTATATTCAATATTGTTCTGGTTAGTTTCAGGTGTATAGCATAGTGACGAAACAATCATGTATTTTACAAAGTGCTCCCCCCGATATTGCCAGGACCCACTTGGCCCCATACCTAGTTACTACAGTGTTACTGACTCTACTACTTGGCCCCATACCTAGTTATTACAGTGTTACTGACTCTATTGCTTGGCCCCATACCTAGTTATTACAGTGTTACTGACTCTATTACTTGGCCCCATACCTAGTTATTACAGTGTTACTGACTCTACTACTTGGCCCCATACCTAGTTATTACAGTGTTACTGACTCTACTACTTGGCCCCATACCTAGTTATTATAGTGTTACTGACTCTGTTCCCTGTGCTGTGCCATGCCTCTCCACGACAACTTTGGAACTTCCGATCCGTACTTCTTAAATCCTTCACCTTTTCCACCCGGCCCCTGGCCCCCCTCCCCTGTCATCTTCCCAATAGCCTAATCTCCTTTTCTTAAAATGCTGGCCAGTGTCCTTTTTTTTCCCCCCAGTCAATACCATTTAGCCATTGTTTTTCCTAAATGTAAGGTATAAAGTAGAAAATCTCAGCCAAGTTGAGTCTATAGATTAATGCCCGTCACGGGTGCTAACCAGGGATGTGGTTGGGGAAGACATTAGCTTCTCTCTGGGGGCCCGGAGCCTCTGACTCCCGAGCCCTCTTCCCTCTCTGCTCATATTCTCTGCTGTTGCGCTTGATTCAGCTTAATGTGCTTTTCCCTTGGGCAAGATTATGGGAGTTGAAATGCCATCATGGTGTCTGAGAAATTTTCCCAGTCCTGGGAAGCTGGAAACAACAGCGTGCACTCTGAGGATGGGAGGAGGTGAGGCAAAGAAGAGGAAGAGGACAGTTAGGTGAGAGGCTGGAGCTTGGAGGTATCACCCTAAGGAAAAATTTCATTCCCTGGACATCAAGGTCATAGAGACCGGGCAGATTTCAATTTATCTCTCTATAAACCTATGCAGTCCTCTCTCGGTGTCTTCGGGGGATGGGTTACAGGTCTACCCCTCCCTGTGGGCACCCAAATTCATGCATGTTCAAGTCCCTTACATAAAGTGGTGTACTATTTGCATATGACCTATGTACATCCTCCTGTATACGTTCAATCATCTCTGGATTGTTTGACTTCATTTAAAGAAACATATATAGTTAATTTTTGATGCTGGTAAGAAGATGAAGATAATAGATCCCTGATATAGCACTATTGTGGAGGTCACTTCTTACGCTCTACATTTTTTTACCTTACCCCACATCGAGTGGCTGAAAACAACGCAAGGGCTCTATCTCTCAGTACCTTCTCGTGGTCAGAAGTCCAGGGATGTTTCAGCTGCATTCTATGCTCAGGGTCTTGCAGGGCTGATGTCAACGAGCTTGCTGGCCCGCAGTTCCCACTGGGGGCCCTTCTAGCTCACTGGCTGCTGGCAGAGTCATTTTCTTACCGTTGTAGAACTGAGGTCCCCGTCTCCTTGCTGGGTGTCAGCTGCGGGCCACTCTCAGCGAGTGGAGATGTCCAGACTCCTTACCACGCAACCCTCTCCATCTCTAAGCCCATGATGACATCAGATTCTTCCCAGGCTTTGAATGAATCCCTGACTTCTTTTTCTGTGCTTGGCTGGAGAACAGAAGAGCCTCGTGGGCTCTCTACTTTGTCCCTTCACAGCCCTTCCCTCTGTCCTCAGCAGGTGGCCACTGTGGCCCTGTTTGAAGCTGGTCAGATCCCATCAGCCTTTTATTCGAATCACAATATCCCACCATTCTTTTTTTAAAATTGATTTTAGAGAGAGGATGAGAGAGAGACTGGAAACTAGAGAGAGACATCAATTTGTTGTTCCACTCACTCATTGGTTGATTCTTGTATGCGCCGTGCCTGGGGATTGAACACACAACCCTGGCGTGTCAGGAGGATGCTCCGAGGACAATAACCAACTGAGTTATCTGGCCAGGGCCTCTGTTATTCTTTTTTCACGGTGACTTTTTCCTCTATTCCTCACTGAAATCCCATGTTACAGAGAAGATAAGTTTTCCTTAGTTACTTATGATTTTGTAATCCTTAATATGGCCTGGAAAAGGTGCGTAGGGATGAAATACTCCAGGAATCTTACTATGTTTGCAGCAAGAACAGGTGTTGCCTTGTTAACAAAGGAGATTAAGTCCAAATCTTCTCTATAACCTGCCTTTGTGACAAAACATACCACATTTCTGATTAGATGATCTCAATAGCAAAGATGTCCGATTCCCTGTAAATCACTTTCTAAAGCTGATGATATCACAATAAAAATCACAACAGAAGTTTTGGAACGTGACAATGGGAATCTACATTGGGAGGGATAGGTCATCCAGAGAGACTGGAAAATAAGGAACAATGAAAATAAGGAACATAGATTGAACTATTAGACATTAAAAACTACAGTGAAAACAAGTGGAGGTACTGGCGTTCAGAGCTCAATAGAAGACTTAGAAACAGACCCAAACATCCACACCCATACCTTAGAGATATTTACCATTCTCCCCACTGCAGTAAAGTGAATATGGCAATAACGTGAGTCACAGAAATGGTCTTGGTTTCCAAGCGCACATAAAAGTTATGCTTACCCTATACTGTACTCTATCAAGTGTACAAAAGTATTATGTCTAAAAAACAAGGTATATACTGTCATTAAAAATGGCTTTATTGCTACAAATGCTAACCATCATCTGAGCTTTCAGGACATGGACATCTTTCTGTCGGTAGAAGGTGTCACCTGCATGCTGATGGAAATACATTTGCAAAGAGCGATAAAGTCAAGCACTGTGAAAGGAGGCTGTGCCTGTATGGGAACTCGGGTGGCAGTTCCAACGAATGGAGACTGTTGAGACAACTGATTAACCACTGGGTGGGGAATAGATTTTAATTCCTACTTCTCTCCAACTGTAAGTAATTAAAGTGCTCTAGAAGAATTGAAGATGTACATGCAGAAAAAATGAGGTCGGGGAAGCCGTAGGAGAAGATAACATCCAATGTTTGCTTAGTCTTGGAATGTTGAAGTCTTTGCTAAGCCTAACACTCAATGTGGAACTCACACAGGAAAGTGTTCTGAGTGCGGCTTATAGTGCTTGTGCTTCATTATTTGGGGATGAAATCTAAGTGTGCCTTCTCCAGTCCCTTCTCAGCAAAACTGTATGGTGGCTCTTGTTACAGGGGTATGGGAAGAGGAGTCCAGCTGAAATTGAGTCGAGCATTCAGAACTTTCTCAACTGTGGGAGGACTGAATTCTGGAATTTTTAACAGCATTGGGATTATTACTGTATTAGGGAGCAGAACGCTCTTTCCAGAAGCAACTAGTCATGCACATGGTATACATACCATAATTACTAAAAATACATACAAAACTTAAATGTATTAAGAATGTAGTATGGAGTGAAGACAGCGCTGGTTTTATGTGTTGTCTTGTGAATCATTTATCCCTGTGTTCACCCTCCTTTTATGAGCATCCCATAAAGCTATCCGTAAAAGGGTGAGATTTCGCCCTGGCTGGTGTGGCTCAGGGGACTGAGCACTGGCCTGCATCAAAGGGTCTCTGGTTTGATTCCCAGTCAGGGCACGCGCCTGGGTTGCAGGCCAGGTCCCCAGTAGGGGGCGTGCAAGAGGCAACCACACATTGATGTTTCTCTCCTTCTCTTTCCCTCTCTCCCAAGATAAATAAATAAAATCTTTTTAGAAAGGGGGTGAGATTTAAAAACCCACTGCATATACCTTGGTAGGCTTACCAACTAAAGACAACCTTTTGCCAACTAAACATGAAAACCAGTTTATTGAAGAGCATTCTTTAAAGAAAATATGATGTAACAGAAGGTGCATGGCGCGGCTTGGGAGTCGAAATTTGCCTCACCACTTCCTGTGTGACTTCAGGCAAATTGGTTGCTCTGAGTTTTCACATCCATCGCTTTGAAATAGAGAAAATATGCTCTGCCCTGAAGGCCTATGATAAAGAAAAGAGAGTGTATCTAAAGTTCTTCTTGTGATGCCTTAAAGCACAGGATTTACGTATAGTAGCTGTTATTCCTCCAGGGTCTGATTAGCATTCATCTAAGCCAGGTGGAGGTCTCGTTCATTCAACAAATATTTACTGAGTACCCAGCCCTTGTGTGCTGAGGGGAAGAACTCTAGAAGCGAAGTCTTTCCCTTTTAGGGGCTTCCGTGGACTGGGAGGGAGGCAGACACATAAAGAGTCAGGCGGAACAATACAGAGGAGCTGCGGAGACATGGCGCTTCCCCTCCTGCGGCTCCTACTCTGGCTACAGAAACCAGGAATGCACAGAGGCTACCAGGCAACGCTGTAGCCCAGAATGTCAAGTGCTAAGTTCTGTGACACGAATGGCCTCCAGGGAGTTTTGAGGAGATGGAGACTGTGATATTGTGATTCATAGTAAGAACTATATATTTGACCTTCGCCTCTTGGAATTTCCTAGGTGAGTGACAGAAGTTTCTTTGTTATGTTAAAGAGGCGACTTTTGGCCTGCACCTAAAGATGAGGTCTGGTTGCTGGGAGGACTTTCAGTCCCACCCCCACGATGCCCGAGGAGGGAAAAGGGCTGGAAGTGGAATCAATTGCCAATGGCCGATGATTTCATCAGTCATGCTTCTCTGATGAAGCTTCCACGTAAACCCAAAAGGACAGGGTTAGGAGAACTTCCTGGATGGCGAACACATGGAGATTTGGAGAGAGTGGAACTGCTGGACAGGCCATGGAACTCTGACCCCCTTCCCATGTCCCTTGCCCTATGCGTCTCTCTCATCTGGTTGTTCCTTGAGTTATATCCTTTCCTGATAAAATGGTTGTTTAGTGAATAAAATGCTTTTCTGCATTCCGTGAGCTGCTCTAGCAAGTTTATCAAGCCAAGGAGTGGGTAGTTGGAACCTCGAACGTCCTGCTGGTCGGGCAGAAGCACAGGGGACAACCTGGACATTCAACAGGCTCTTGAAGTTAGCAGAGGGAGGGAGCATTCCTGTGGGACTGAGTCCTTAACCTGTGGAATCTGAAGCATCTCCTGGGAGACAGCGTCAGAAACGAGTCGAATTGCAGGACACCCAGCTGGTGTTCAAGAATGGGCCACCCATACCCACTGGAATTCCAGAACTTGGACAGGTGGAGAAGGAAGTCTGTGGTTCGTATGGGCTGTCCTTTGGAGAGTGGGAAAGATTCGGATAGACAGAATGGGCCATCGTTCAGGTAGGAAGAAGGAGATACGAGCACAGGCTTGTGTGTGGGAATGAGAGCTGATGGGACTAAAAAAGTAACTTCTGTCTAAAGGCTCCCACGCACTTACATAGCTTCTGATGCAGCATAGTTCGCACAAAACTCCCTCTTTTGTTTCAGATCCTAAAAGGTAGCCTGTCCGGATGTTCCCCTATATCCCTTTCTTGGGCTGCTTCCTATTGATTTTATAGATCTCAGCTACCTTCCCTTTTTGCTGGATCAGCATGCATAACCCAGGGGGTACACATTCATGAGTAGTTTCAAGGATGTTCCACTTCCAAATATATTCTTTCTTACAATTATCCCATGACGTTCTACCACCTGGTATAGAAAGATTCCGCATTCCTTTCTCAACCTCTTTTCACAACTGATCTCTTCCTCTTTTACAAAAGAAAGTCCCACCTGTCACATACACTGAATTTCGCCATCCTGTATCACTCGAGGTGGGGGGGTGTGTGCAATCACTTCTGGGGGCTCTAAACAAAGAGGGCGTTTAAATTATTGGTTGATACCTTTAATAATTTAAAGGTGAGAATTCCCCTTTGGTCAAGGCACCATCAAGTTTTGACTAATTAATTATGGCTTCCTCTGTTTTGCATATATTTCCATTAAAGGCAAAGCACGCCGTAGGAACGTGGTCTTTCGCCTTGTGGTGTGACATTCTGAACGTGAATCTGCTGTAGAGCGGGGCCATGGAATAATGACAGTTTTTCCTCAAAAACTTGTCCCTCCTTTCACCCCTAACTAATGTCACTGAGTATAATTGCCCTGGGGGACCCCACGGGAAGGTCATATGTGGACAGCAGAATTCAGTAAAACCTAGGGTGAGTTTCAGTACCTTCTTTTTCTTTCTCTTTCTCAGAATTATAATTCATCAGGTTGCTGGGTGGTACAGAGATGAGTGTTACTGTGTGTGTGTGTGTATATATATATATATATATATATATATATATATATATATATTTAATTAAAAACTAATGTCAGAAAGTAGGTCTGATTTGCCTGATGGGTTTGGCCTTGAAGACATGCTGCAGGCATTCGTTAACACGACAGATGTTTTGCATTGATAGCTTCTGCTAAATCTGCAGCCTCAAAGTTTGGTGGAAAGTGTATTTATATGTAGAATTAACTTAAATATTTACGTGACATTAAATGTTGATAATGAAATACAACACTTTTTATTGTGTGTCTATCAAGGTTCTCCAGAGAAGCAGAACCAATATAAAAACACATACAAAAGGAGATTTCTTTTTTTTTTTAAAGATTTTATTTATCTTGAGAGGGGAAGGGAAGGAGAGAGGGAGAGAAATATCAATGTATGGTGGCTCCTCGTGTGTCCCTTGCTGGGAACTGGCCTGCAATCCAGGCATGTGCCCTGACTGGGAATTGAACTTTGATCCTTGAGTTCACAGGCCCACGCTTAATCCACTGAGCTACACCAGCCAGGGCTAAAAGGAGATTTCTAACGAGGAAGTGGCTTGCGGAAGTCTGGAGGCGAAGAAGTCCCACGATCTGCCCCCTGCAAGCTGGAGATCCAGGGGTACTGGTGTCCGCAGGCAAGTTTGATGGCCTGAGAACTGGCACAGCTGATGAGGGAAATCCCAGTCTTGGGGAAGATGATGAGGTGAGATGTCCTAGTTCAAACAGCCAGGAAGGAACGAAGGGCCTTTTGTTGGATTCCAGTTCTGCAAGAATGAGCGGGGGTTTGAACAAAAGTTAAATAAGTAAATTTAAAAAAGAAAAGAAAAAGAATGAGCGAGGGATGCCCAACCATGCCGGGCAGGGCGATTTGCTTTTATTAAGCTTCCCATTCGAATGCTTATGTCATCCACACACCTCATGGTTACAACCAGGAATAACGTTTCATCTGGGTGCCCTGGGACCAGTGACTTTCATACAGACACTTGGCCATCCCGCAGAAGCTACAGGATGGCCCGGGTGGGCCCTTCATGGCCAAGGTACTGAGTTCCCTGGCTGTGCTCCCAGGACAGGCACTGCTCACAGTTCCTCCGGGACTTGTCCTTTAATGCCACAGATCTCCCTGGGGTCAGCCAGCATTGGGTGACTGGTCCACGCCAGCGTCTCAACACGCCACCCCTGGCCTCCATTGGAGCGAATGGGAAGGGCCTGCCCAGCTCTCAAGGGGAAGAAGCCCCTCTCTGTGAAAGAGTAAAGCTTCTGCTTAGTGATCATCGGTTAAGGCTCAGGAGGGTCAAACTCATTTTCATCGAGATGGAGGTGTGGGGGCAGGGCGGGCACAGCAGCCTTGAGGTTGCCTTCAAAGGACCAAATGTAATTTTAGGACTGACCGCATACTTGTAGCTACTCCACAACAGGTAAGCGAGAGCTCGGCATTGCCACCAGGTAGAAACCAGGTGCCGGGCCAGATAAAACAAGGTGGAGGGCCGGCTACAGCCCTCGGGCCTTGCGTTTGCCACCTGTGGGTTACACACTAGGAAGAGCCTTTTTTAGTTTTTTTGTTTTACTTCCCAGAAATTGAGGAAGCGAGTAACTGTAATTGCTAGGCAACAAATTCTTTAGTGAGTGAGGTGGTTTCCAATTCTTGGCTTTCAACAAAGTTACAATAGGATCAGGTTGAGTTGTCAGGTGAGGTACATTAAATAAAACTTCTGATGATCACTTATTATCTGATTTTAGAGGTAAGTCAGAAAAAGTCTGAAGAATTGAGTAAATTGCTACGGGAAATGTCCTCCAGTTCTCATAGATTTATGTGAATAAGGTTTCTCAGGTTAGGGTGTAAAAACTAAAATAGAAATAAAGATGATGTTCTCATTTTAGCAGAAAGTATTACTTGCGCAAGGATTAGCACCCTAGGTGTTTTTTTTTTAAAGCCTCATTCACCTTATTAAAACATACAGTTCCAATAACATTTTGTTCCTAAATATTATTTGATCAGTTGTATACTACTGATCATTTTAATTATAATTTAATCCAGAGGAAGTTTTCAACAATTACAACCTTATAGTTACCAGAAATAAAACAAGAAGCAAGTACAAGTAATATCTATATTTTATTGGGAGGAAATGTGGTAGGGGTAAGGATAAAAAGTGTCTCAGATATAGATAGATTTGGGCAAAATTCTGTGGGGAAGTGGCATGAAAATACGATTCCAAGGAAGAAAGGAATGATGTAACTTTTCTGACCATGGAGGAAGTACTTACTCATGTATTTTAGGCAACGGGGGCTGGTGAGTAGCACTTTTCCTCCCTACCCACTGTATATTGCACAAACATAAAAGAGTGATGGTGTTTTTAAAAAATGTTAATGTTGTTCACATAAGAAATGTCCAAACCTGTAAGAATTTTCAGGAATTTATTTGAGTCAAACCGATAATAGTTGCTGGGAAGCAAAATCTCAATGGACTGAGAAGAGGCTCCAGGAAACAGCAGTTTTGCGCTTTATTTCATTCGTTACCATCAGAGGAGATGTAAGTGGGTTGTGTGAAATCCACTGGTGACGGAGTAGGGAGGCAGGAGAAAGTAAAGGGTCGGGGGGCCTCTGGGACTGGGTAAAAAGTAAAATGATACACACTTCTTTGACATGGGTGGGTACAGGACAGTTGACAGCTAACAGTGACCACGATAACTAGCAGTGAGGGGACATATGGCCCCCCTGGGGCAGTGCCCATGCTTTGAGGGGTCCTGGAAAAGGAACTCTGGTATTTCAAAGGTATGTTATGGTAGATGCAGAAAGACGACAGACAGGCTTAGTTAAGATGAAGCCGGACTATGGTCAGGGAAGATTCTAGCCTAGGACCTGTCTGCCCGCCCACCATGACCCACTTTCAGTCAGAAAGTTTTCCTTTGCAGACCATCCTGTGTGGTTACTTCAGGTCTGAGTTTGTAAGGCCCACCACGCAGGCCTCCCCCGAATTTGTCAGGGTTAGTGTATGGCCCCTTTGCTTCCCCAGTATTTGTAACATAGTAGGGAGAACATAATAATTTCCAACTATGTTATAAATACGTATGACATAACTATGTTATAACTACTTGTAACTATGTGATAATAAGTACTTATAGTAGAGGTGATATAAATTCCAACAGGAAAAAATCTTTAGATAGCAGCTAATATGTGTGAGAAGAGAACAAAACTTTTAAAACTTCTTTTAGAGGGTATGTAAGGAAAAAAAAAAAAGGTAGTGACCGCCCTAGGCTGCTCCTGTTGCTTGCTTCCTAGGAAGCACAATCCTCTGGGTTGCATTTTATCGTGACTGGGTGTTGGTTTGTTTTGCTCCATGGCCTCTGAGGCCCAAGGGCGGGAACTCCTGCTCATCCCCGCATCTCAGAGTCTTCTGCGTAACCTGGTAACAGGGCAGCTCGGTCATATGTATCTTCAAGCATCAAAACGTTGCTGAAAGTAGAAGAAGGCCGAAAACGATCGAAACGCCCATCAGGAGGGGAATGGCTACACCAGTCATGGTGTGTCCTCCTGTCGGAATACGATGGATACGCTAAACGAGTCGTGTTATGAAAGAATACTTAATATCAAGGAGGCAGGTCAGGCCGCCCATCTGGATTCTGGTTTGCTCTGCCGTGGAGTTTCCTGGAATGGAATAAAATGGGCGTAGTCCCATGTTTTTGGAGAGACCTCTTTCACTTAGAAAATACATGCCCAGATAAGAAGTAAGTTGGCTGATCTTTTGCTCCATTCTAATCCCTTGGGATGAAGAATTTGGCTGGCTTTTTTGTTCTTGGCTCCTGGAAGTACCTCTAAGTCCTCGGAGTTTCTCAAGGAATTCGGGTGTTATTTATGAGGGGCCCCAGGAGACTGGTAAAGAAATGACTCAGGGTGGGAAGCTGTTATATCATAAAGACCAACCATAAGATCCAAAAGTTGGGGCTTTGAGTCACCGGGATATCATCCTGATGTCTGGGAGAGAAGGTCAGGGCTGGACTCTCCTCCTGCCCCCGCCTCCCCGAATACATGGGCAGTGATGTAGTCAATCAGGCCTCTGTAATGAAACCCCAGTAAAAAGCTTTGCCTCCGTGGTTGGCAATGCTCTGTGTGTTGTCTCTCATGATGTGCCGGGAGGGAAACGGAGCAACGTTGTCCGAGGTGTATCCACTCTCCAGCCCTGCATCACAGTTTACTTCACAGGTGTGCAGCTTGCCTTTCCCTTCAACAGGACTTGACGCTGGCCCGTTCCATTGACGGCATCGTGCTGATTGGACTACGTAAACAGGAACTAGGAACTGCTCTACGCTTATTGGTCAGACATGTGGGTGTCAGTGGATGGAAAATCAAACGGATACAAATTCGTGGACGTTCGGCCTCAGTGAAAATTGGAGGAGTGCCGTAGTGCGGAGCATGTCAAGGTATCCCTTTAAGACCTAAGGGTTACATCTGGCCCTTCCTACAGCCAGAAAGAGGCACAATGCCTTGTGGCCCTCTTTGGGTTTGGCAGGCTATCCAATCCTCATTTGGGGGTGCTACTCCGACCCATTTACTGAATGGCGGCGTGAAAGGCGTCTCGTTTGGAGAGAAGCCCAGAAGAAGAGAAGGTTCTGCGGCAGACCCAGGCTGCGGTGGAAGCGCAGACGCTTCCACCCTTTTAACTACCCTTGGGGCCACAGGACCCAGGGGATCCCATGGTGCTCGAAGTGTCAGAGTGGGTAGGGATCCTGTTTGGGGACGTCGGCAGTCCCTTCTGTCCATAAACCACAGCATAAGCCCCTAGGATTTGGGCACAGCGTTCTGCTCTTCTTACTCTTGGCCTGCTACTGGGCCTTAGTAGAGACTGAATGTGTAACCATGGAGATACCACGTGACTTAAGCTGCCCATCACAAACTGGGTGTTATCTGACTGGCCAAGCCAAGAAGTTGGGCGTGCATAGCGGTACTGCGTCATTGAATGGAAGGGGCATCTGTGGGATGGGGCCCTGAAGGCAGGAGTAAGTTCCAGGAAGAAGTGGCCCAAATGCCCATGGTCCCCATTCCTGCCACACTGCCTTCCGTCTCCCTGCCTGCACCAGTGGCCTCATGGGGAGTTCCCAAAGATCAGTTGACAGAGAAGAGGCCATTGGTCACCACTCAGAAGGTAGTAAAATCCCGAACACTGGAGCAAAGAGCTTGTAATTCAGCCCGCTGAGCTGACTCATTTTTACCCTCTTCAGTTAGAGTGGTGGACGTCCAAACAGATTGTTGTCCATTTACCCTGCAACTGCATCTACAAACCAGAGGGCTACTTGTTGGTCAGTCGGTAGCTGTTTACAGGGCGCTGTCCGAGTGGCCATTGAGGGCAGGAGGGTTGGGGCTTGGAGTCCCAGTGATATTAGTAGGCCAAGGGGATAGGGTGGGGCTGGAAATTGAGTCCAACCCGTAATTCCAGCAGTGATACCTGTATAATGAAATCCCACGGAACTGTGGACACTGAAGGTTGGGTGTGTTTCCTGAGCTGGCGGTGTTCTCTGTATGGTCGCACATGAGGCAGGAGGAGGGCCATGCACTGTGACTTGAAGGGAAGAAGGTAAGGAAGGTTAGAGTTGGGGACCCTCCTAGACCCCGTGCATCTCTCTCCCTTTGGCTGGCTCTGATTTGTTTGTGTCTTTTTGCCATGATAATACTTTAACTCTAAGTACAGGGTGCTCTGAGGCCTGCGAATTGTTCTGGTGAATTTTCTAACCAGTGGGTGGTGGGAGTACCCAGATTTGCACACGGGCGGCCGGAAGCGAGGACAGCCTGGGGACCTCTGCATTAGGAGCGGGTCCCTGAAATGCGGGCAGCCTTGTGAAAGGCTGTGCCCTTCCCCTACGAAGTCTGGCCCAGTTCCGGGTAGTTTGTTGTCCAAAGTCCTTGAGACTAAGACAGTGGCTTATGGTAATTTTTTCTCAGAACCTGGTAAATGTTTGATTAAATCGTCCAAGTTCATATACATCTTCAGTCTCCATAGGTGTATTGATGGGCAATCAACACGCTTATCTCTCTACTATTTAAACCATGAAGTTCGGCCTCAGTTCCTTCATCTTTTCAAGAACATTCCTCTCATTCCAAGTTCTTCTCTCTTTTTTCCTCTCCTTCCCTCCTGCCCTTCTTCTCTCTCTCCCACTCTTCCTCTCTTGAGATGGCATTCAAGTAAAAAGAGTAAGGCTTAAACCTAAACAAAGCTGGGGACTGAAAAAAAAAGAGGTGGGGAGAAGGAGCCTTGAGCTCCCCCTAGAGGTTAAGTTTTCTATGACAAACTGATTTTGGCCTTTTTAGATAATGAGATAATTTCTGAGATAATTTGAGGAGCATTACAGTGACTAATAAATTGAGAAGAGGGTATAAATAAAGCACACATACTGAAAAGGCTGTGGGGACGAGCTGGTGTTGCACAGCTGTTCTTTCTGAGCCTTGCTTGCAAACGCCCTGGGGCAGACCTGAATGTCCAGGTCAGACCAATCCTGATTTGCGCCCTCAGTCCAACAGGACCCCATGCATTGCCTGAAAAGAAGAGAAAGAGTAGCCTTAGCACCTTTCCCAAGCTGCCCCTCGGCCCAGGTAATGTGACTTTCTGGAGGGGGGACTTAGGCATTAGTATTTTTTAAAAAAAAATTGGAGCTTCAAATCCCTAATTAGATCTGTATTGACTTTTGTCAGTGGATCCGTAATCAAGCTGTTAGAATCTTGGGGCAACATCCCTCCAACATAATTATCAACAATGGGACTGGCCATCCTTTAAGATAGAATTTCAGGAAAAATTTTATTTCTTCCCGCTCTTCTTCCTTCCCTTGCCTCCTTCCCCATTTCCTTTTTCTACAATGAGAGCCTGGGACTAGAAATATCACAAAAAGTGGATGAAGCTGTACTTAGGCCGAGAGACCTCTATAAAGAAAATATTTGACCATGGGAGCCAATGGAAACCTGCCTAAAACTCAGGAATCCCACAATGATAGGACACTTGCCTTATTCTCTGATCCTAATTCTCCACCTTCTAGAAAGGACTTCAGTCAAGGACAGGTTCCTATGTTTTTTTTTTTCAAGAAAATCCAGTTGCCCTATGCAGTAGACTCAAGCCCTTATATAACTGAGCAAACAGAGGCCTATTCACCTGGCGCCTTGGTGAATGACCCAACAATTAGTATGGGAAGAAACGAGCTTTTATTTACAATATTCTAACCTTTGGGGTGCTGAGCACTTATTCTCGGAACCCTGTTCTTCCCTGAGCCCTAGCATTTCCCTTGCTCCAGGAAAGGCTAAGAGCCAAAGCCAAGCCCCGAAGTTCCCCATCTCCTTATCTGAATTTAAGCCAGCTGTGCAAACAGTCTTGCAAACAGCTCTCCCCTTCAGGATCTGGGGTATGTTGTCCTCCGCCTCCGTGTTACAGTCCAGGAAAGATTGTGCCGTGTTACCCTGGATCATGGTGGAGGCCAGGAAAGGCACAAGTCCCTAGAGTCCAGACAGGGTGTGGGTGTGTGAGGCAACAGATCAGCATCTCGAAAGGCAGGGTCCTTGGTGGTTTTGGAGTCAGCTGGCATAGAAACGATCAGAGCAACAGCAGCCTGCTTTCTTACTAGCCCAGGCTGCAGGGCTGAATCATGGCTCTCCTCCTCCTCACTCACTCCACCGGCCTGCCTCCTATCACACTACTCACTGCATGGCTGAATCTTTCTCACCTGGCTTCCCTCTTCACGATAGACCAGCACAGCGGCTGCCGATTCTCTCAGTCCTCATAGCACACCAGCCCTCCTCTCTGCCCACCCTCAGTGTAAGTCCTGGCCTGCAGCTTCCTACTGACCCCCATGTGGCTCCTCCCACAACGAGCTACATTTGCCAGTTTCCTGTATCATTTACATTCTGTTGGCTGCCACCTTTAGTCAGGGCAAGTGTGACTCAGTGATGCAGGGGGAACGGCCTTCCTGCCTCTCCCAACGGCGCTAAACAAACCCCCAGCTGAGTCACCATAGATTCTGAAAGTCACATACTCACCTTTTGTCCCAGGGCAGTAACTGCACAGCTACCATTTAGCTACTAGCTTGCCATTGTTATGAAAAATATCTTAACTACCATATTATCTACTCCCCCCTCCACGCCCCTTCTCCCCTCCACCCCATCCCTGAACAAAGGCTTTGGGGGTCTTGGGCACCTCTCTGCCCTGTACCCTGTTTCAGTTATAATGTAAATTGAACAAGATAGGGGCCTTGCTCCTACAGGTGGACTCCTTCAAAGCAGTACAATTTTAATGAGGACAAAAATGTTTAAAAATTAACCATATGAGCTTACACCCATTGACAATTTCCTGTGTCTCAGGAGCTTTGCTGTGTCCTTGACATCTCATTTTTTTTTAATCCTTAGAACAAGTTGATGGGATAGAATCTGGTCTGTTATTTCCATGGTACATATAAGGACAATAAATAAAGCTTAGATTCAATAATTAATGCAAAGTCACACACCTGCAGGGGTTGGAGCTGGAACTCAAGCCCAGGTTTTTATTATCAGCGCCCCCCGTAGACCATCCTGAGGGACCATCCTCCACCCCCCTCCCCACTTCCTTCCGAAACAACATTTGTCTTCAGATTTTTGTTGGGCAAATAACTAGAAGCACAAACTCAGATGCCTATATGGAAGCTGCAGTTAACCTAAATGGTGTGAAATGTGCTAAGTAAATGCAGAATTCTGGAAGCAGAGCTTCTTGTATTTTGTCCAAGTCCTACACATCAGCCTAATATTCATCGTTGGAAAGACCCAATGGCCCTAAAAAGTCTAGGCCAGGGGTGTCAAACTCATTTTTACTGGGGGGCCCCATCAGCCTTGCGGTTGCCTTCAAAGGGCCGAATGTCACTTTAGGACTGTATACATGTAACTACTCCTGAACTAGGGGCAAGGAGCCGGGCTCTGCTGCCAGGTAGAAACAAGGTGCAGAGCCAAATAAAACAAGGTGGAGGGCAGGAACTGACCGGCAGGCCTTGGGGTTGTCACCTGTGCACATGCCTTCCTCCTCAAGGGTTTCCACGGTTAAATACATATGGGAATCACCTGGAGAATTTGCTAAAATGGATTGCTCAGCCCCAACCCCAGAGTTTCTGGTCTAGTGACTCCACCGAATTTGTATTTCTGAAAAGTTCCCTGGTGAGGTGGATGGTGCTGGGCTATGGATCCAGGTCTGGCTGATGACTCGTGTTAGATCCTCTATGCATAACTTCGGTCTTCCCGGTTACGTTATGGGGATAATAAGTTCTTGCTGGTGGAATCCCTTGTGAGATTAGTCTTTTAATAGATACTTGATCTTAAAATCTTAGATCTCACTTTCCATTGCTCCCTGCCATCCTTCAAAAAATAGCTATTGAGATTTCTGTTAAGAAACTGGAGATGTTTGAGTGAGTTAAACCTCGATGGTTGAGAGTTTTGTGTATCTAAGACAAAAATTCTTCTTAACCTTATCTCCCTGTTAAATTTTAGTGTATTCATTAAATTTTTTAAATGGCATATTCTTTCTACCGTTGGAAGTTTGTTTCAAGATGATCAAACTATATCAACACTTAAAATTTACCTGTTTTATTAATATGGCAATGATCAAAATCAGTTAGATCCTTTAAAAGTTTTTATGAAATGGAGAGATACAAAATACCAATGAGGAAAATTGAAATAAAGGTCTTGGTTTAGTTTCTAGATGCGTTAGACATGGAATAGCTAAATATTGAATGGCTTATCAGCTGTATTGATGAACAGGAAGTTGCCATATATGGATTATCCATTTTCAAATGCTCAGAATACAATCAAGGATACTGGGCATGAAAAAAAATACAAGAGAATTAGATGATTTAATGATTCAGGTGTTTCAAGCTCATATAATGCCCATGAATCATCAGTGTGACTACCATGGTCCCTCCCACAACCACCTAGTGTGTATTGAGTCCATACTATGTGTTTATTGACTACTATGCTTTAGTGCTAAGTATGAGTTAGCTCTAACTCCTCACAAAAATCTGTGATGCAGGTACTGTATGATCTCCATTTCTGTAAGGCTCAGAAAGATCTGGCCTTACGCATTTGTTCTAAGTGTTGGTGTTGCTAGTGAAGGGCAGGAAGCTTTGGTATCCCGGCATAGAAGCTTTGACCTAGGGGGAGGGGGGTATTGTGAAATGAGTGGGTGGATGCAGGCTACTTCCCAGCAGTCACAGTGCTCTGCCCAAGTCCTCCCACTGACTTTAAAACCCGGCTGAGCTTTGCCCTTTTCTTGGGTCCTCCCACCCTTGGTGTGCAGGATGTGGCATTGCTGCAAGACACCAAGAGCATAGCTTTCCTTTGGCGGGCCATGTTGGAGAAATCGAATGGACAGTGTTATCTCTATTTCCCTCATCCTCGATGCGGATAATCTGAGGGTTGCTCTCAGAAGCTGACCAAGGCCTTTCTCTTGAGATCTAGATGAACTCTTCAGCACTCATAAGTCCTCTTGCTACTTCAAAATGTATCTCAACTTTGATGTGTCCCAAACTGATCTTACTATCTCCTAGCACTAAAAAAGCATGTGCCAACCCCTCTGGCCTCCCCCGCCTTGAAGAATGACCCTGTCGTGCCTACAGTTGTCCAAGTCAGAAAGAAACTCATCCTTCACCCTGGCTCCCTCCCTATCTCTCACCCCATCTGATTAATCAAGTCTTGTTATCTCTACTTCTTAAAAGATCACCCACTCTTTCCTCAACCTACTGCATTCACTTTCTTGCCTTCTCTCCTTCTTGTTTGCTAGTCTTGTTATCATCAAAGGGATCCCTTTTATCACTTATCTTGTTATCATCAAAGTTATGATCAAAGTTATCATCAAAGCGACCCCTTTTATCACTTATCTTACTATGCTACATTCCTACTTAAACATCCTCTAACACCTTGGACTGCTATTAGCATCAGCTCCAGATTTCATAAGACACTCCTTGACTGGCCCCTACCTACCTCTCCTCCCTGTCTCCAATCACTTATACTCATCGGGACTAATTTGTTCTTGCTTCTGGAAAGGGCCATGTGCTCTGTCCCAGCTGGGCCTTTTCTAAGCTATTCTATCTGAAAAATTCAACATATTCTTCTGACATTGGCTTAAATATTCCCTTTTCCAGGAAATTTTCTAATGTATACATATGATGCTATATATGTCTTTAACTCCTCTTACCAAACACTTGTTCACATTATTATAAGTCCTTGTTTGATAGTCTATTCTGTCTGCTAGCCTGGAAGCTCATGGATAGGAGAGACCATATCCAATTGTTCATAAATATCACAGTACTTGGTACATAGGAGGAACAAAATAAAAAGCGATTTAATTAATGAATTGAATAAATGACTTAAGTAGAGCCAAGTATTGTATGATATTATACCTTCCTAAGTCACTGAAAACATGTACACGACATTTTTACCTCTACTGCCCTTGTTTTCCTTATTGCTTTTTTTAAAGATTTTATTTATTTATTTTTAGAGAGAGGGAAAGGAAGGGAGAGAGGGAGAGAAACATCAATGTGAGAGAGAAACATTAATGGGTTACCTCTCATATGCACCCCGACAGGGTACTGAACCCACAACCCAGGCATGGGCCCTGACTGAGAGTCAAACTGGGGACCTTTCTCATTGTGGCATGACACCCAACCACCTAAGCCACACCTGTCAGTGCTTCTTATTGGTTTTAAAAAGCAAAAAATTAAAATATCCCACATGGTGTCAGAGGTAACTAAAACCTTAGGTTATCTCTAGGTAAAACAGGAGTGGAGAAAAGGACCCTGGCTGGCGTGGCTCAGTAGATTGAGTGCTGGCCTGCAAACTAAAGGGTCGCTGGTTCGATTCCCAGTCAGGACACATGCTGGGGTTGTGGCCAGGTCCCTGGTAGGGGGCATGTGAAAGGCAGCCACTCATTGATGTTTCTCTTCTCCCCATTCCTCCTCTCTCTAAAAATAAATAAATAAAATCTTAAAAAAAACAGAAATGGAGTAAAGATGAATTCCATGGTCCTTAATTTCAGGTGGCCGAGGTTCAGGTTTTGCTCCTTTCTGCCCAGTGGTCTCAGTTGAGAATCTTGGTAGGCCTACGTCCCCTCTGGAATGTACAAATCTTCCTATTAGTCTTTTAAAAATCTCATTAAAGCATACCTCAGCTCCATCCTTTCCTTCCCTCCTCCCCCAGAATATATCCTGTGTTCTGCTTCATTGTGGAGCTGTTGAATCACAAGTTTAGAAGGAACCTCAGATAACGTGTAGCCTCTCTCATCATCTTAGGCTTTAACTCCTCTTTGTTTTCATGCCAAGAGGTATCACGCACCTGTGGAAAAGACCCTTAGTGACCAGGAACTCCCTACCTCCAGACAGTCCATGCTGATGGTACTCATGGGCCTGAAGCCCCCCTAGAAAGGGGGCCTGTCCCTGGGAGGGAGGAGACATTGGGCCTCATTGCCCATGTAGATTTGGGAGGAGTTTATCCATCTCTTTCTAAGATCCAGCTTGGTCACAGATACAAGGGGATAACATTGAAGGCATTGGGTTCCCTGGGGGAAAGAGGCTAGAAGGAGGCCCCATAGAAATAGGAAAAAGGGACTTCCAGCCAAGATGGAGGCATAGGTAGAAATACTGTGCCTCCTCACAACCAAAATTAAGGACAACAAAGACTTAGAAACAAAAACACAACCAGAACAGACAGAAAGTTGAATTGTACACAAGTCCCACAACCATTCATCCAGACCGGTAAGGGGGGTGGAGTCAGCGGCTGGCAGAGAGGGGTCCTGGCAGGAAGAGGTGGTGGCTGGTAGACCTAGGAATGCAGGTGGCATGGTGCCAGCCCACTCCAGGCCTGGGGAGGAAACGAATAGACCCAGTGAGGCACACAAGGCCACTGGCTGACCATGGCCACACATTCACACGCAGATAAGGCAAAAATGGGCAGAGAGACAAACTGTGCAACCCAGGGCCCCAGCACCAGGAAATAAAGCCTAAAAGCACCAATTGAAAACACTTGTGTGGGCGGAGGTTCCGGGAGAGACTCCCAGCTTCGCAGGAGAGTTTGTTGGAGAGACCCATGGGGTCCTAGAATGTACATAAGTCCACCCACCTTGGAAACAGCACCAGAAGGGCCCAGTTTGCTTGTGGGAAGTGGCAGAAGGGACTGAAATAGGAGCGGAGCAAGTGCCATTGTTCCCTCTCTCACTCCGCCCCCTCATACAGCATCACAACCCAGTGACTGGGTAGCCCCATACTGGGGAACACCTAAGGCTCCGCCCCTCATACATAACAGGTGTGAACAGACCAAAACATTAAGGCTCAAACAGAAGAACACATCAAAGCTCCAGAGCCAATATTTTTAAGCAACCAAGAGACAGCCAACCTATCTGATGCCCAGTTCAAAACACTGGTAATCAGGATGCTCACAGAACTGGTTGATTTTGGTTGCAAATTGGATGAAAAAATGAAGGCTACACTAAGGGAAATGAAGGAAAATGTATAGGGACCCAATAGTGATGGAAAGAAAACTGGGACTCAGATCAATGGAATGGACCAGAAGGAAGAAAAAAATGACCAAACAGAAAAGAATGAAGAAACAAGAATTCAAAGAAATGAGAAATAGGAACCTCCATGACATCTTTAAACGTTCCAACATCCAAATTATAGGGGTACCAGAAGGGGAATAGGAACATCAACAAGTGGAAAACTTATTTGAACAAATAATAAAGGAGAACTTCCCCAATCTGGCAAAGGCAATAGATTTCCAGGAAGTTCAGGAAGCTCAGAGAGTCCCAAAGAAGGTGGACCCAAGGAGAAACACACCAAGGCATATCATAATTACATTACCCAAGATTAAAATGAAGGAGAGAATTCTAGAAGCAGCAAGAGATAAGGAGACAGTCACCTCAAAGGAGTTCCTATCAGACTATCAGCTGCTTTCTCAAAAGAGACCTTACAGGCAAGAAGGGGCTGGAAAGAAGTATTCCACGTCATGAAATGCAAGGACCTATATCCAAGATTGCTCTATCCAGCAAAGCTTTCATCTAAAATGGAAGGACAGATAAAGCACTTCTCAGATAAGGTCAAGTTCAAGGAGTTCATCATCACCAGTCCCTTATTATATGAAATGTTAAAGGGACTTACCTAATAAAAAGAAGATAAAAATATGAACAGTGAAAGGTCAGCAAACTCACAGTTATTAAAAACCACACCTGAACCAAAAGCAAATTAGGCAGACAGCTAGATCGGGAGCAGAGTCACAGAAATGGAGATCACATGGAGGGTTAGCAACAGGGGAGTTGGAGGAGGAAAGGTGGGGAGAAGGAACAGAGAATAAGTAGCATAGATGGTGGGGAGAAAATAGACAGGGGGAGGACAAGAGTAGTGTGGGAAATGTAGAAGCCAAAGAACTTATGACACATGGACATGAACTAAAGGGGGGAATGTGGGTGGGAGGGGGTATGCAGGGTGGAGGGGAAAGAAGGGGGGGAAATGGGACAACGGTAATGGCATAATCAATAAAATATATTATTTAAAAATGCAAAAAAAAGAAATAGAAAAAAGGGGCTAGAAGGAAAGATAAGCCCCTGTGAAGAGAGTGGAGCTGCCTCCAAGTTCACCATGTTCTTGTCTTAGCCTTGGGACCACTTGAAAAGAGACTGGGTGCTTGGGTAATAGGAGACCCATGGAGATTGAGTGGTCAGTGGTGGTGGGTTTATGTTGGGTGTGGGGGAGCAGAACAGAACAGAGGCTGCAAGGTTGAATAACTGTTATTGTTGTTATTCTTATTCTTATTTGCACACATGTTATCATAAGTAGCAATGATATTTTAAGAGAAAAAAATGATTTTTGCAAGTAATACTATAGTATATGTATTCATTATCGGATTAAAATAGTTGATGTTAACACTATTGCTAAATATATTCAGCACATTTATATACACTTTTTCTGAAGAATTCATGTTAAAAACTTGTCATTTTGTTTGTAATGATTTGAACATCCTCAATAATGAGGAAATCAAGGGAGCCCAGAATAATCTCTGCAAAAGCAAAGATGCTCTCCGTGAGAAATGAGGTAGTATAAAAATACAGTAAATAATAAAAAATACTGTCATTATCCGCACATACGGTTTGTATCTCAGACAGAGGAGGAGAGCCTTGATCGATCTCCTAGTCTGGGGGTTTGAAGACTCTTAAAGACAGCTGGTCTCTGTTTTTGTTTTTGCTTTCTTTAGAAAACAAAACAAAACAAAACAAAACAAAACAAAACATCATGCCAAAACCAGATGGAAAGTAGAGTTGAGGTGGGACCACACCCAAACTCTGCCCAGCATGTTTCTTCTTTCCCTCCTCTGTAGAAACTGAGGGTTCTTTGGAAACTATTTTGCAATCTACAAATCTAATATAACCCATCATCAGACAAAAAAAGTTAAGATCATGTCAGGGTTGTCTTACTGTATCAGATGCCCCTCTGAAATAGCACTGGCAAGAAAAGAGCCAATCACACAGGAACAGAATTAAGAAGCACTACATACTAGAAGCATGCACTCCTTACACAGACACACAGCCGCACACATGCACATGGTGACANATGTTTCTTCTTTCCCTCCTCTGTAGAAACTGAGGGTTCTTTGGAAACTATTTTGCAATCTACAAATCTAATATAACCCATCATCAGACAAAAAAAGTTAAGATCATGTCAGGGTTGTCTTACTGTATCAGATGCCCCTCTGAAATAGCACTGGCAAGAAAAGAGCCAATCACACAGGAACAGAATTAAGAAGCACTACATACTAGAAGCATGTACTCCTTACACAGACACACAGCTGCACACATGCACATGGTGACATAGACATCCCTGCAAAAAGGTATTCAGAGCGCGCTGTCATAGAGTACAAACTAACGCATGGATTACGTGCACCTGCCCTAACGTCACCTGGGCAGCTGGGGTCACCATGTCCTTTTGGGAAAGTTCCATGTGCTCCTGAAGATTTTTCCTAATTTGGGGGGCTTATGTTTTCATGGTGACCTCTGGCTCCAAGCTGTCACTTTGGTGGGATTGGCTGGGTTTCTGAGCTGCTACACTGGCCAGCTGCTCCCTCCCTCCCTCCTACCACATCCCAACCGATCTGGGACTCAGCCCTGACAATACAAAATAATCCACTTTATTTGGAACGTATTTATTTGATTCTACTATCCTAACTCCCGAAATGACAGACTTTATTTTATTCTGCCAAATGCATTGTTTTAATAGTTTGAGTTTTATAATGTGAATGATTAATATACATTATTTCTTAATATATATAAACATTGATAAGATCAGGGCAAGAAGGAAAGGGTTTGACAGGGCTGGTCAAAAGATGAGCGCACTGCGATAATTCTGAAATTGCAAGTGACCACTCCCAGTTCTGGAAAACTCCTTGCAGTGATTTGTCAAGGCAACCCTCACCCAACCTCATGCTGTGTACTCACCCAGTGTACTAAGAAGAGAGTGGTAATCAAAATTGTTGTGGCGTGGAAGGAGACTGTGAAACAGCCTCGCCACACACCAGGGGATGCGGGTAGCCAGGGGCACAGGCTGGTGGATCCTGGAGCAAGGTATCAAAGGAAAAGGGGACAGGGACATCATGTCTGTGAACAAGTGAGCGAGGTATGAGAATGCAGAGGGAGAGGACAAGCCGACAGGAGGCTGGTGATATAAAAGGGGAAGTCATAAGGAAGTGGAAAGATTGTTATCTTTGACTCCTCAAGTTCTGTTCTGGGAATGGCTAGATGCCTTTTATTTTCAGACTTGCCAAAATTAGAGGCGAATGATCATTTCTACCTCGGCTGGAACAAGTGAAGTCACCGACTGAGTGGCTGAAAATGACACAAGTTTGTGACAGTTCTGTAGGTCAGAAGTTGGATGTGACCCTCACCTGGCTAAGCTCCAGGTGTCATCAGGACTGTGGGCCCTTCTGGAGACCATGGGAGAGAATCTAGTTCCTCGCTTTCTCCAGCTTCTCTGCGTTGCCCGCATCCATTGGCTCTTGGTAATCCTCCATCTTCAAAGCCGACAACACTGTCTGTCCAACCATCTTCTACAGTCACGTGTCCTTCTGCAAAGGTCTTCTGCTTTCGAGGACTCCTGTGATCAAAGTGGGCCTCCCCGAATGATCCATCTGAATCCTTCAAGGTCCACAATATCATCATACCTGCAAAATGTCTCTAGCCAAGTAAGGCAACATCCTCACAGGCCATTATTCTGCCTCCCACAGTTCCTTCTCTGGGCTACTTCAGTTCTTCAAATTAAAATGAAATGAGGGCACTAGTACTAGGCCAAGAATTCTATTCTCTATGTTCTCAGAGATTTATTGTTAAGCAATATTTGTGTTTCTTCTGCTCTGTCTAAAGATGGGAGTCTGAAGGTCTGAATTGTCCCGGGACCTAGCACTGGCTGAGTCTTGTGGTGTCTGGAGACTGGATTGCAAGGCAGGGGCATAACCAGATTGTCCCCCCCAAAAGCCCAAGCATTCTGACCACTCTTGTTTTTCCCCAGGGAGGACACAGTGGCCTGCAGCAACTGCCCAGTTGCAAAAATAACTCAAGGAGACGATGACACTTATAGACATTATCTTATTTCTTAAATTTAATATCAAGCAAGTATGGGCCCACTGACTAGCTCAGTCAGTTAGAGCGTTGTCCTGATACACCAGCGTTGTGAGTTCAATCTCCAGTCAAAGCACATACAAGAAACAACTAATTAATGCATAAAGTAAATGAGTGGAACAATAAAGCCATATCTCTCTCTCAGGTCAACAAAAATAATAATAAAATCAGGTGAGCATGGTTGGTAGAGAAAAGGGACTTCTCTCTGTGGAACTGTAAGTATCACATATTGTCAGACCAAACGTTTAAGGGCTGCTTGGCATCTGTGAGTGTCTCAGGACCCCTAGGACCCGAAGGTCCAGCCATGAGTTACCCGGCCTTCACCAGATGCGCCCCCCTGCTCAGCGGCTGAGTCCCTCCTCCTGGCCCATTCCTGCATCAGCCAGACCTGTGCACCCCTCCTAGCCCTCACCCTAAGGGGCCTCCCCTTCCTCTAGCCCATAAAATCATTGCAACGAACGAATCACACCCTCCCACGGGAACCTCTTGTCACTGCCAGCCTGCCTCCCACAGCCCCTGCTGGCTTACTCTGTGGCCAGGAGCCATCCCATGTGGCCCTGAACAACCTGCAGCCTCCAGGCTCCTTTGGGTGTGACTCTAGGTAACTAATACGCTAGGTGCTGCCAATGCCTTCTGTCTCATGTCAGGTGTCCTGGTTCTTGTTCTGTTCAGGCCTGTGAATTCCTCCTCTCACCAACCAAGCAGATAGGAGGTGGTGAGAACATGTTTGCTTCCTTGTGGCAAAGGACCTGGTCTGGGCTCTGGAGAGAGAGTCCTAGGAGCCACAGGCTCAGCTTTCCTCGCAGGAAAGGGAAAAAGTCAATACAAGATGAAATCAAGGCTCGTGGGATTTGTCTAGGGAGTTCCAGGAACACGGCGGACATGTGACCAAAAACAAGACATGAGGAAATTGGCTCACTAGCTTGTGATCATGGCCATTCAGAAGCCAAGTTGTTGGTGTGGGAATGTGCTGGCAGGGGCTGGTTCTTGGCGAGACAGAGCACCATTCCATCTCACTTTCCCAATGAAGCTTTTGTCTTGACTTTTGTAGATACAGAAGTATGTGTGTAATAGATCGATGTCTGGAAAATGAGAGGATCTTCTGCAAATCAACGAGAAAAAGACAGGAAATTCAATAGACAAAAAATAGGCAAGGAAGTGGCTAGGCAATTGGCCAGAAGGGGAACCTTAATGGCTACTGGGTATTTGAAGAGTTGCTAAATTTCACCAATAATTGAGTTCATGCCAATCAAAACAACAGCACTATGTTACACTCATTCTTTGGCAAGTTAGAAAGTCAGATAATATCAAGTGCTGGTGAGAATGTGGAGAAACTGAGATTCTCATGGAGCTATGGGACAGCTTGTCCAGAGCACTGTCTAACATCATTAGCGAAATTAAGGTCTTCTGCTCTCAGGAATATGACCCAGAGAGGCTCTCAAGGGGATGTTTATGAGGCTGTTTAGCCAAGTGATTTGCGGAAGCAAAATAACTTCTTAAAAGCCAACAGAATGACTATTAATTCCCAAGACAATAGATAAATAAAATGTGATGAGAAGATTGGGTTTTTAGCATCAATCAAGAGCAATAATTTAGATTTACATTAAGCAACATTGATAGATCTCCAAAACATTTATATGTCAAAGGGAAACCTTTAGAACTTTTATCAGAAAATAAAGAATAACATTTTTATGACCAGAGGTAGGAAGGAGGATGACAGATTTTCTAAATGAGACACGAAATTTGCTAACCACAAAATAAAAGATTGATAAGTATGACTACTTTAAATTTAAGAATTTCTGTTCCTCAAAAGACATCATGAAAAAAGCAATGCAGTGAATTGTAACTATATTTCCAACTCATGTGATCAATAAAGAACTGGTATACAGTAGACAAAACCCCTCAAGAAGAGGATGACCCTTATAGATGCTCCCTTTTATTTTAATTAAAACCTAAACAAAAATACACCATGTCTTTTAAACACACACCTTTCTCTACATTAAATGTATGAAAAGTGGCCTGGAAAGAGTTTGTCATGGGCATGGAGGAGGGAAGTGAGATTGTGGATGGAGGACGAGGTTAAAAAAGAAATAAGGTAAGACACAGTCAATACAGGGCCTTATCTTGATTGAAACGACGGTGCACCACAATGTGGAGGTTATAATGAGCTCAATTCTGTGTACCTCATTCCAAATAAATAAAGAAGGAAAGAGGGAGGGAAGGAAGGAGGGAAGGAATGAAGGGAGGGAGTGTGGGGGCCAGATTATAGGAACCTGATCTCTGGAGAGTGGGTTTCCAGCCACTGAGTCGGTTCTCTGGTAGCCACACTGGATGCCTCCCCCCTGGGGAGGGCAAGTAGATGCGAAGCCATCCTGGTTTAGCAGAAAGAAACTTGGAGTGGAAAACAGGAAGCTGGCACCTTTCCTTCACCCGTCACAGGCTGGTTGAATGATCTTTGGTAAGTCACCGACATTTCTGTCAGATGGGGAATGATGGGACCTGCAGGGTCCTTAAGAGGATAAAACCAGAAGAAAATTGTGATTGAAAACGTTGAAAGTTTTAAATAAATATCAGGTGGTGTGTCTGTTGCAAGACTCGGGGTAAACAGATGACTCTAGTTGAGAGTACAGTGGAACAGTTTTATGTGCCTTGAAGTAGCCTGGGCCTTTGTCCCCTAGAAGGAGTGACAGGGCAAAAAATACATCTAAGAGGTTTCTCTTCACTGCCCCACCCTCCCACCTGGCTTATTTTCCTTCCTTCCTTCCTTCCTTCCTTCCTTCCCTCCCTCCCTCCCTCCCTCCCTCCCTCCCTCCCTCCAAGTCAATGCTGTTAATTTTGGGTGCCAACAGTTAGATCCTCGGGCCAGCAGATTTCTGGCTGGAACACACGAGGGCAGGCTTGGCTCTCCAGCTAACTGGGCATATTAGGTTCCAGGGGTGGACCTCAGAAACGAGGAAGGAAGGGAAAGTTGCATTCCCTGAATGCTGAGAATTGATATCGGAGACATCACGTAATTATACAATAATCCACTGACACTGTGATCATTGTCCTCATAATTAGAGACAAATGACAGACTTAGGGAGGCTTCGGATGTACTCAGCAACACACAGGATCACACACAAAGTGACATAATGGGAGTTTGGGATGGGCTGAGGCCGAAGCCCTTCACTTTGTTCTATACCCCCGTGGGGCCTTGAAGATCATTTAGTACCTTCCTCTTCCTCCAACAACCCTCCCTGCATTTTCTGATGAGTAAACCGAGGTCCTCAGAGATTGCCTGTGGTATTCCAGGGCATAGGCTAGTTAATGGCAAAACTGGGGCTAGTCCCCAGGGCTCTCCCACTGTTTTATGCTCCGCTAATTACAAAATTTGGTTATCCACAGCCTAGTTGTGGTCACAAAAATCCAGGGATGCTTTCTCTGCTTGAAGATATTTCTTAATGTCTTCCTTTCCAGTTCTTATGCCTCCTGTGCCGCCACCACCGCCTGTACCAGGCCCTCTTCTTGGAAATGTCTGTTCCTCTGCAGAGAGAGCCTCAGAAGGCTGGGAACTTCTAGGCAGCCACTCTGCAAATATGAGGATCCAAAGCTGGATTTCCAGGGTCTGCAAAGAAGGCATTTCTTACAGAGTAATCCACAGGTGGAGTAGCTTCTTTGGGACGGTGATGAATTCCGACCACTGAGTGTGTTGAAGCTGAGCCTGGGAGATACTTGGAGGAACACCTGAAGGTGACTCAGACGTAGCTGGGGGTGGGGGATGGGTGGTTGGTCAGATGATTGACCCTCGATGGCGTGCACAGTCATGTGCTGCATAACGACATTTCGGTCAACAATGGACCGCATGTGTGAAGGTGGTCGCACAACATTATAATGGAGCTGAAAAATTCCTATCACCTACTGACATTGGTAAGTCACCGACATTTCTGTCAGATGGGGAATGATGGGACCTGCAGGGTCCTTGAGAGGATAAAACCAGAAGAAAATTGTGATTGAAAACGTTGCAAGTTTTAAATAAATATCAGGTGGTGTGTCTGTTGCAAGACTCGGGGTAAACAGATGACTCTAGTTGAGAGTACAGTGGAGCGGTTTTATGTGCCCTGAAGTAACCTGGGCCTTTGTCCCCTAGAAGGAGTGACAGGGCAAAAAATACATCTAAGGGGTTTCTCTTCACTGCCCCACCCTCCCACCTGGCATTGTGATTGATGTCATAGTGCAACATATTACTCCTGTGTTTGTGGCAATGCCCGTGCTAATGAACCTACTATGCTGCCAGGCCTCTAAAAGCAAAGCAATCTGACTAGGTACAGCGGTACGTGCACTTGCTCCTGATGGTCAATGAGTACATTACTGGTTTATGTATTTATATACTATACTTCAGAGTATACTCATTCTGCTTATAAAGAAATGTATGCTGCAAAAGAGAATGTACCTTAATTACACCTGATTGCATCATCTCCTCTCGGGCTCGACTTCATCTCCATTTCATGTGGTTTTGTGCAGGTTTGTACCCAGGAGGCATAGGCTGGACCATAGCCGAGGGGGTTGGCTATACCATCTAGGTTTGTTTTTAGTGCGCTGTGTGGTGTTCGCACAATAACGCAATCACCTAACCATAATTTCTAATCTAAACCTGAACGGTTCCTCACAGCTCCTGATAAAGCGCTCTGTGTTCTATGTAAATCCTGTTTCCTTTAACAGGGGAGCTTGCAACAGCCAACAGGCCAGAAACTATTGTTCTGTGCCTCTTGCCCCAAGGCTTAGCCTTCAGGTTCTTTCCTCCTAAACCTGGCTCTCCCTTCAGAACCCTCTGAGATTCTAGTCACTGTGTCAGATTCTACTAGCCGTCTAATCAGGGCAAGTCACTGCCATACAAGTTCCTGGGGACAGGAAGTCACTCTTGGGCAGAGGAATGGGAGGGTGGTCTGGGCAAGGCGGTGTGGCTTGGAGACAACACGCCACAGCACAGAGTAAACTGGATCAATATAAAAAGTTCCAAGGCTAGGCCCTGGGTCAGGGATGGACATGAGTTGGGGACAGCCATGTACATGCAGGAAGGGTGACTTACAGGGAGGGCGGTGACCCGTGTTCTGCCTCTGCATCTGGGAACTGGCTAGAAGGACTGTCATGCTGCCACTGTTAACTCTGCGACACAGATGAGAGTTTAGCAGACTGATTCTGAAATGACCGAGCAATGTGGTGAATGTGTCTGAGTGGTCCTTTGTGGAGGGGTGGCGGGTGGAGGGTGGAGGAATTCCAATGGAGCGTGTCATGGCAGGAAGTTCTTCCGCAACCTCAACTGATGTGGTTCTCCGATTCTAAAGGTAGAAGTTAAAACTCAAGTCAGAAGATGGAGTCTCTCTAATGGGATCCACTCAGGTCGCTTGTCCTCTATGTAGTTGGAGAGCTGAGGCTGGGACCCAGATGTTTCAGTCTTGGTTTGTGCTCTTGCCCTCCTACACTTCACTTGCCTCCAAACACAATAGGTTCAAACCAGTTTCAGAGTTTAGAGGCTCTTGGGTGGAAAATTTTAATCATCACAGTTTCAGATTCTTGGCTGATTCCAGCTTTCTAAGTCATTATAAACATGTGTTAACCTTTGTCATAATGGCACCTCAGTAAAAATGAAGATTGTGTGACTTTTTTTCTCTCTTACTAAATTAGGTGTCCTCTTCAAAAATATGTCTATCTATCTGTATATGTATATATTTTGCTTGTAGGCCTAAAATTCTATTGTTGAAAACAGTCAATAAAGAAGACATACAAAAATAAGGGAAACACATGCAAGATGAAAATAACAGAACATAATGCTGGAAACACTTGAAAATCACACTTAGTATTAAATCAGACACATGAAGTCTGAAGCTGCCAATTCCAATCAGTAAGTGTTGTGAAAAGA
Organism: Sturnira hondurensis; assembly: GCF_014824575.4. NCBI lineage: Eukaryota > Metazoa > Chordata > Mammalia > Chiroptera > Phyllostomidae > Sturnira > Sturnira hondurensis. The sequence goes on along the minus strand of NW_028094846.1, from coordinate 5,477,028 downwards.
CAGGGTAAAGCTATGAATGTGACCTGAAACTGGTAGAAAATTAGCTCAATTAAACAAAAAGTATGATTTGAAATTTCACTTTCAGTTTTTAAATATAGGTAATTTTCTATGAAATTTGATTGGTTTTATAATCAAATTTTTTAAAAAGCCTTGCAGTTTTCACATAATTAGACAGGCTTTATGCTAAAACAGTTTTACAGAATGATTAAAAATAAAGTGTTTATTAGATAACCACATTTTCCATGCCGCTCACTCTGGGTGGAATCATAATAGAGATCTTTTTAAAACCCAGTTCCTAAGAATAAGCTTTTTTTAAAAAAAATTTTAATGGGCTTCCAATTTCTTTGCAAGTTCTGGTTACATTTTGGAGGTGTTTCTCCAAGAACAAGTTCAGTCATTAATTTTGTCCTTCTTACATCCCTTCCTCATCCCCTCCCCCTCCCCTTCTGTAACACATGTCCCTCGTCCCTCCTCCCTCTCTCTCTCCTCCTTCTTCTCTCTTTCTTCACCCCCATCCCCCATGCCATTCGTCCTTCCCATTTCCATCATTTTCTTCCTTCCCTGTCCTTCCTTCTTTCCTTTTATAGGCCCAAGTGAATTGGAAGAAACCCGATAAATAAGCAACGGTCTTAATGTCTCGAAAAACCACATACCCTTTGAATTGAAAACATGCTATAATTTTTCTTACGGATAGAAGTGATCTTAGGTGGGAATTGTAGTATATTGCATCACGGCCCGAGTTTTTCTCTGGAACCCCAGTCTTTTGCCATGTGACTGTGACATTCTGCTCCCTGAAAAGGTGGGCGTGTGGTCTCCTGTGCTTTGACTTTGTTTTGGACATGTGACTTGCTTTGGCCAATAGAATGAGGCTGAGGTGATGGTATGCCAATTGCAACCTTGGGACCTGAGAAGCCTTCTGTGTTTCTGTTTGGCCATTTCCTGCCTCTCTTACTGCCATGAGAAGAAAATGCCCAGAATCCCCTGCTGGCCCCAGAAAGGGAATGGGAGGTCCGGGGAGCTGAGCACCCCCAACCCAGCCAAGCCTGTACCAGCTGACCTGTGGCTGATGCAAAAATTCACGAGCTAAGTGAGTGCATATTGTATGTATGATTCACATTTGGGAGTTGTTAGTTATACAACATTATCGTAGCCATAGGAAGCTGATAACTCAATGTCTTCCATTTTGAACAGATGGAGACTGAGGCCCAGAAGGGGTAGGTTATGTGTTAGTTACTAGCAGATCTGGAACTGGTATCCAGAGCTCCAGACAGCTGGACCTATGTCTGTGCAAGAAACCACGCCTTGCTCTGAAGTGAATATGTAAACACCTGAAACTCTTAAGGTATGTTTGCTTAACTTCCAGGAATACCTCCTTATTATTTATTTCTTCAACTAATTTGAATCTATCATTTCAGCAACCCATTGGGGTGACTTGATTATTCATTCAGTCTACGATGAAAAGCAGGAGACAGAAGGCAGTATTGGATTGTTTAGGCTTGACAATCTTGCTGTGGTGTGCATGCATGTGCATGTGTGCATGTGTGCGGTGGAGAGCTAAGAAGTCTTGTCATCATAGCTACCACTAGCTAAGTAATTATTATAATTATACTCCAGGTATTATTATGCTAAGTACTTTTTTGGAAAGATTTTATTTATATATTTTCAGAGGAAGGGTAAGGGAGGGAGAAAGAGAGGGAAGGAAACTTCAATGTGTGGTTGCCTCTCACATGCCCCCTACTGGGGACCTGTCTCATAATCCAGGCATGTGCCCTGACTGGGAATCGAACCAGCCACCCTTTGGTTCATAGGCCAGTACTTAATCCACTGAGCTACAGCAGTCAAGGTACTTTTTATTCATCGTGTTATTTGCTCTATACCAGAGGTTAACAAACTATAGCCCACTGCCCATTTTTGTAAATGAAGTTTTATGGGAACATAGTTATGCTCTTTTGTTTATGTAGAGTCTGTGGCTACTTCTGTGCTACAATGGCAGAGGCAAGCAGTTAAAACAGAGCTGGAGAGCCTGCAAAGTCAAGAATATTTACTATCTGGCCCTTTACCAAAAAAGCTTGCTTGTATTTGGTCTTGAAACAGTTGTTTTCAAGTGTGGTCTGCAGGCCCTGGTGTTCCTTAAGAGTTCACTGAGGTCCGAACTATTTTTATGGCAATACTGACATTCTTGCCTTTTCTGCTGGTTGACAACTGTGCCGATGGTAGAGAAGATTGCTGTCACTGGAGAGCAAGTTAGGATGACAGTGTCAACTATAATAGTCACCATATTCTTCACCCATAGTACACAGAATGACAAGTTTTACTTAAGAGGGTGCTGAGGAAGCAGCAGAAATTAATTGCATTAAATTCAATTAATTTAATTGAATTTAAATTAAATTTAATTAATTAATTTAATTTAATTTAATTAATCCTCACTCTGTGAGGATACATCTTTTTAGTATTCCACAAAGATGAGACGGGAAGGGTGTCTCATCTTTGAGACAATCTGCTTGTGTTGCAGATTGAAATATAACGATCATCTCTAGTGTGACTGAGTTGAGAACTGAAACTAGTCTTTTTTGTTAACACCACTTTTAGTTGAAAAAAAAAACTGACAAAGAGTTAGTTGGTCTTTCTGATTTTTTTTAGACTTTAGTGTTTGGCAAACATTTTCTCAAAAATAAGCCCATTGTTTCCAGAAAAACAACAGGCAGTCTTTTTGTGTGTGTGCTAGTGGTGGAATGCGAGCTTTCAAATGAAAGTTAGTTTCGGAAAACTTGCAGCTGCCGCCTTGAGACTGGCAACATTCCAATACTTGACTTCTCTGGTGACTTAAGTGGTGATATTAATGAATGCAAATTTTTTTTTGCCATGGCATAATGCAGTGAGTCAACATAAGGAGATCTGTGTAACTCAGTGAACCAATATTTTACAGTGAGAGATGGATTACGTTGCAAATCCACGTGTGGGTAAAAAATCTTTTCAAAATGCAAGATATTCCAATGGATCTTAAAGTAACAGTATAAGGAGTTCATTAAAGCAGGTTTTGATTCCATCATGACATCTCACCTTTAAGAAACTGCCACTTGTTGAGTTTTGGTGTGAAGCCAAATGATAATACCCACAGTTGTCTGAAAAGACTATTAAAATACCCCTCTCTTTTCCAATTTGCATACGTGGTTGGCTTGATTTTCTTTATCGACATCAACCAGAGCAGCAAGTATGTGAATCTGGTTGGCTTTCATCAAGCCAGACATTTTTTAAAAACTATAAAAATGTGAAACTCTTCTCACTATTTATTTGGAAAATACAGTTTTTTAAAATAAAAATTTGTTGTTTATGGTAATAGGATTAATTTTTTTCAATGAGTCAACGGTTTAAAAAATCTCAGTTTTTAATTTTTGCTGTGGTGAATATCAGCACATACAAGACCCATAAATAAAAGCTCATAAGCATCCTCGGCTGTTTTTCAGACTATAAAGAAGTCCTGTGATTAGAACAAAGTTTGAGAATTGGTGGTTTACATTTAGTCTATGATATAAGTACAGTTATCCCCAGTGTGCAGATAAAACTAAAGCTTAGAGATATGAAGTAACTTGTCTGAAGTCAAATTGCTGTTAGGTTGTAGAACTAATATCCAAAAACTCCAGCAGAAACTTACACTGTCACACTAAAAATGCCTTCTGGTATTTCTGGATTAGAAAGCTCAGAAAACTCACCGCCCCCTAATAGACCCCCAACCAGAACAGAGTTTTTTATGCTCATTTTTATTCTTTTTAACCTTAGTTTCTTCTGAGTTCTGAAGACATGGGCCAGTTTATGTGCAAGTGTATTGACTCAGGATAGACAGAACACAGCCTAGAAAAAGGGAGAGTGGAGACTTTGGACCCATCTGGGTTAGGCTTTTCACTCTCTGCGGAGCAGGAACTGGAGAGAAGGCAGAATGTGGGAGAGAGAGTCTGGGGAGGGGCGGCTCTGTGGGCCAGGGTGTGTGGCAGAAGATCCAACTTCAGGACTGGCGTTTGCCCTGTCCCGTGTCCTTAGTTCAGGAATGGCCAGAGATGGCTGTTCCTGGTCCATGGCAGACACTGAGAATAGAACAAAACCCTCTTTCTCGATAAGTCTATAGACAACCTCAGTCTCCTCCTTCAGGCCGGTCCCATGTAGTCCTTCCACAGAAAGGATTCAACACACAGGATGGAACCAGATTACCATCCTGGCTTTGTGTTGTACCTGTAGGACCATCTGAGCAGCAGGTACGAATCTCTCAAACCCAGAGCCCTTCAAGAGGCTGTGGATGACTCCTTCCTGGTACCAGAAGAGCAACTCCGGTGGGTCGGTGGAGTGTCCACTGGCCGCGTTAATTAGGAAAGGTCTACAGACTTTTCTCCTATGCATAGGAGACCAAACCCTCTTTTGTCATCCATGCCTTCTAGACACAGAATGCACAGGACTTAATAACGTGAGCTCTAGAGTCAGATTACTGGGGGTTGACCTTTCAGTGGTTTTGTGAGGATTAGGTGACATGATATAAGTAAAACACATTTAACAGCACCCAGCTTATACTAATGCTCAGTGACCACTAGCTATTGTTGTTATTATTGCTACTGTGGCTGAGTGTTTGGGAAAATGGATAGAACATAAAGAACACTTTAAAAAGGCATCTCTGAGCCAGCCAGAAATGCAGCCATCCAGAGAGGTTAAAAAGTGAAAGTGGGAACCTACAAGACCAAAGAACATCAAAGCAGAGTTTATTTGAGGTCACCTGATGGACCTTGGTAACCTTGAAGCTTTGTTTTGATGGACGCACGGGACTCGGGAGAAAACCCAAGGTTGGCCTAAGGTGGGACTCTCATAAGACACTCACACAAAGAGCTGTGACCTCAGTTTAAGGTTAGACTCAAAATGAATGTAACCTATAGAATGGGACAACAAGAAAACTTGTCTGGTTTGACCTTACTTTGAGGGAGGGGAAAAAAAATCTCACCTGAGAGTTTATAACCACAAGCCAGTTCTCTCTGGGGTTTGAACATGAATGGAAAATCTGAGTTACAAAAAGAAATGGGGAGCAACTGTGTGATTAAATATGCGGTTAAATTAAAAACAAATGTTGACTGTATAAAATAACTGCAGAGCCCTGGCCAGGTACTTGGTTGGTGAGAGTGTCATCCTGATGTGCCAAGGTTAAAGGTTCAATCCCCAGTCAGGGCACATACAAGAATCAACCAATGAATGCATAAATAAGCGGAACAACAAACTGATGCCTCTTTCTCTCTCAAATCAATCAATAAAAATTTAAACAATAACAGTAATGATAATGGCTAATGGGTAGGACAAATTACAACACGGTTGAACCAAAATACAGGACAGCAATAGCATTTAAGTTCAGGGAGGGTAGCTGATTAGAATTGAAAAACTTTATAAGACTTAACGTCATGTTGAGGAAGACAGAAATATTTATGAAATTTAGAGTTTAAGTATGCATGTTAAAAAATCTAGGGTAACCCCTAAAAGAATAGACATTACCACCTTTCCCTTTCCTGGACACATTTTGAACTTCTTCCCAGGCGGGGTGATTCAGCCTGTAGGTAGCATTATCCATGTCCTTGTAATTAGGTCACAAGGAAAAGCAAAAGTTTTTACAATATAAAATATTCACTAATGAATTGGCTAATAAGGATACTAGTGGTCACATAAATACCCTTCCCCCATGTTTTGTAAGTCCATGGTTGTAAACATTAGCATGCAAAGCTAATCAAGTGTTGAGTAAAACTGAAAACCTTGCGAAAGAATTAAGATGTTAAGGAATGTGTGAAAGTGCAGCTGGAGAATTGCATTCAAAGCCTTTAAAGAAAGAGGCTCTGGTGCATTCAGATCTACTAACAACTGAAGAAAAATCAACAAAGGTGATAGCATGATTGGAGGAGGACGATTTTGGTACAAAAACATTAAGAGAGCCCTTGAAAAAACTGATGAATCTCCAATTATATTAATCATGGAAAAAGCTACGATGCTGAAAAAGAGACCCTGATTCATTCTTCCACTTAGGAAAGGTTGCCTGTTTCATTATCATTCATATTTTGTAAATTGAATAAAATCAACTTTTACTTTAAAAATAAGTAAGTGATGAGTTACTTACTAGATTTCTAGGTGCTCAGTGGTCTTTGTTTTGTTCTTTTGTTTTCCAGAAGATCTGTATTTCTCTTCCACATCTGTACTTGGTATGATTCTTTTTTTTATTTTTAAGATTTTATTTTTTATTTATTTATCTTTAGAGGGTAAGGGAAGGAGGGAAGGAGAAAAATATCAATGTATGGTTGCCTCTCATGAGTCCCCTGCTGGGAACTGGCCTGCAGCCCAGGCATGTGCCCCGACTGGGAATCGAACTGCGATCGTGTTGTTCTCAGGCCCGCGCTCAATCCACTGAGCTACACCAGTCAGGTGTACTTGGTATGATTCTTGATTCACAATCTCGGATTTCAAGAATTCTAACCAATCTAATTCCTATTTTTCTATTTTTAACCTCCATATATTTTTGTTCCAGGAAGTGGAAATTTAATTTCAATTCATGGTTCCTCTTTTAACTCTGATTGCACCCACGTTTTCAGGACTTACACGGCACCAGAAGTTATTGAAGCTCTCTGACCTGGCATCTGTTGGGACAGTCATATCGATCAGGGCCTTATTCATTCAAAAACAATACTTCAAACACCTACCTACATGTGCCAGGTGATGGGAAATGCTTCAGTCCCTCCCCTGTGGAACACATTGTCTAGTGAGTGTTGGTGCATTGCTAAAAATCCTGGCCCAAGAGCAAGGTCAAGTATTGCACACATGTTAGAGAAGTTGATTTAAAAGATTGCCTCGCCCTGGCTGGTGTAGCTCAGTGGGTTGAGCATGGGCCTGCAAACCAAAAGATTGAGGTTTGATTCCCCATCAGGGCACATGCCTGGGTTGCGGGCCAGTCCCCAGCAGGGGATGCACAGGAAGCAACCATACATTGATATTTCTCTCCCTCTCTCCTCCCTTCCCCTCTAAAGAAGGGAATAAAAAATTAAAAAAAAAAGATTGCCTCAAGTGTGGAGGAAGAGTTTACGACTAAAGGGCAATCTGGGGGTTATTTATGGTTTTCCATCTTCAGTGAATTTTTCATTCTACCATGATCTGTTAAAATTGAGAGCTGGTGATATCTGGAAGTCAGAAGAGACTTAGAGAAGATGTGTGTGTGTGTGTGTGTGTGTGTGTGTGTGTGTGTGTGTATGTATTTCCCCTGGGAAATCCTCTTTGGGTGTTGAGGTCAGGAAGGAAGAGCTTTGCAAACACTCCACCTGACGCAGTAGCTCGAACCCCCCTCTAGCTGGGATAACAAGGGCAGTGAGAGCCACGCTTGTGAAAGTGGCTTGGAATCTCTACTCAAAGAAAACTGACAGCCAGGACAGGCAGGAAAGAACTGTACTAATAAAACACAGTGGCGGAGATAAAGCAGAACCATGAACAAGGCTGCTTCACAGACAGACGGAGAGAATGAATGATAAGTAGAAGATTAGAGAACAGTGTGTGGTCAATTAATGGTGAAGAGGTGGCACTGTGAGCAGATGGTCTAGGAGGCAGGTCGGACGGGGCCAGTGGGAGCCAAGGTTTGGGTGGGAAGGTTTGCTGCAGTGGCCACGTGTTCTGTCTATCTTCCCGTGCTGTCCCACTTGGCAAGTGCCCTCCTGCATACTCACTGTCATCCCATGTCACTTCCCTACAGCTCAGTGAGTGAGAACGCTGGCCTACAGGCACACAGACCTGAGTTTGAATTTTGGCTCCACTACTTACTGGTACGTGATCGTGGGGAAGTTAACTGAACCTCGGTTTCCCCATTGCCTTGAAGGTTCTTGATAATTGTAATGAGCTACCATACTCCAAGCATCCAGTCCGGTTTTCAAAGGCTTGCTAAACAGTCACACTCATCCTGAGCTACCAGGGAGGTGGGGTGCTGGGACCAGGCGGGTAGCTTGGGGGAAAACAGGAAGAAGTGCTTTAGCTTCAGGCAGTACCTCACTTCCCCTGTAATTCCCACTCTGCAGGGGTTAAATGAGTTCCTGAGTGTAAAGTGCTTAGCATAGCCCCAGTGGGCCAGTGGCACTTTAAAAAATGTTTGTCTCTGTCCCCATCGCTTATCTACCCTGTTTTTCTTTCTCTCCCAGCATACACATTCTAGTCTTCTACTTCTGTGTCAGTGTGTAGCTCAGGATGGTGGGCACTGACCAGGCGGTCATATCTAGGCTTGCCTGGGCCATCCTGACATGTGCCGTGGGCCCAGAATTTTGAAGTCTTTCCTTTCACTCACAAAGCGTTTGGGCTTGTCAATAAATGATCCCAGTACCCCCTTGGGCTTTCTGCCCTTGGGTCTAGCATTCTAGCCAGGATCCCAGGCTGCTTTTGCTGGGGAGGAAATCACCTGGGGCTTTGGGCTGGGGCAGACGGCTGTCTCCAGAGTGGCTGTGGAGTCGACAGGCATCCCCTCAGGCAACCCCCTAATTTGTATCTTTGCCACCATCTGGGGGACCCCAGCATAGCCTGGCTGGAGCTCGGCTTTCCACCCCTTATTGTTTCCCCTGGGGTTTCTGTCCTATGGTGCTGTCACTGAAACAAAACACAGACCCAACAGTTTCTTCCCTTTTCTACTTGCTTCCCATCAACACCGTTTTTTTCCTAATATTTTTGGGTAACGGATGAAGGGGGAGCAAAATAACAGAATGAGGAAATCACAGCTCACACTAGGTCCTCACTTCTGGAGGCCACATTCTCACGGAGAAATCCTGGTCTAACCAGAATGAAACTTCCGATGATATGAGAAGTAAACATTTGTTTAAGGCTCTGTGCCCGTCCCTTTGTGAGTATTGTCTTACAGTAGCCCTGGGCAGTTGGCTACTAAACATAATCATATGCTTTCCAACATTCAGGAAACAAAGTCTAAAAAGCTTACTCAATGTGCCACGTTACTCCATTAATTCTTTTATATATTTTTTGTCCTCACCCAAGGACATATGTATTGATTTTAGAGGGCAGGCAAGGGAGGGAGAGATAGAAACATTGATTTGAAAGAGAAACATCGATCGGTTGCCTCTTGTACGCAGCCCCGCCAGAGACGGAACCTGCACGTACTCTCTCCGGGACATGTACTCTGTCCGGGAATCGACCCACAACCTTTCTGTTTACTGGATGATGACCAACACGTTGAGCCACCCAGCCAGGGTTCCAATAATTCCTTCACTGTGAGCAAAAAGCTTGAGGCAAGCTGGGAAGCAGACTCAGGCAGCCAGTCTCCCACACTCGTGCTTGGAACCATTTTACTAGTCTCCTCAGAGTGCGGGAGCTGGAGAGACCACCCCAGAGGCACAGCCAGGGTCTGACCTGGTGAACGCCTGCCGGGGATGGGGCTGGATGTGGGGTGGGGGTACATCCCATGCTTCTGAAAACAGCCAGGCTTGGCTTCAGCCATTTCCACTTGTCTCTCCATGGTCTTGCCTTTGTCTCGCTTCCTCTGAGAGTTTTTCATTTGAGTCTTAATGATCACATCCTAACTTTACCTTTCAAAGTTCTTGAAAAGGCATCATTTTGGGGACTGTTCGGGAGAGTCACCCCGCTCCCCTCGGATGGCATTGAGATTTCACGGCTGCGTATTGAGGAAGAGTGTCCCCAAAGGCATCCTGATGTTGGGTGTGCTTGGGGGTGGTGGGCAAGGCTGCTGCCCCGGGGTGGGCTCAGCAGGCCACTTTCTAGGTATTGCAGCTCAAGCTGCTCCGTCTTGCTAATTGTGGACCAGCCCTTCCTGTGAGGCCAGCGTGGGGGAAATGCTTCTGAATACTCCTCACCTTTGGCTTTCCAATCTGAAGATCTCTACTGCCTGATTGTGTCGTGTGTGGTTATTTTTTTTTTCACTGATGCAACTAACTTTCCCTGATTAAGGTTGGGGCTTTTTTTCTTTGGTCATTTCAGACCCTTTGGTGGAGTTCTCATATCTTTTTTTCCTCTCTGATGTTTCCTTTACTTAGTCAGGTTTTATTTCAAGTTTCACTTAGTGTCTCCTTCTCCCCCCGCCCCTGCCCTAATTTTTAGATGTAGATTATCAGAGAGTACCCGCCGCAGGCATCATGTTCTCATTCTGCTATGCAGTCTTAACCATGAGAACTGCAACTAAGACCAAGGACAAAACACACCCCCATATGGGTTCTGTTAGTCAGAGTAACTTCCAGATGCTGTTCTCTTCCCAGCTTTCGGGGTGACCAGTTCTAATATTAGCTACAATTTACTGATCATTTTTTTATAGGCTCTGTCATGCCCCTGACACATCTTGTTCTCGCTTAACCCCCCTACAAACCCAGAGCAGGAAAATTGCTGCTTTCAAGGGAGGAAAATCAAGGCTCAGAGAAATTAAGCACCTGGCCAAAGGGTTGCACAGTTAGTCGATGGTGGCCCTGAGGTTCCCATTTGGCAGTCGTAGCTTCCTTGTGTGAAGGTAAAGAGCACAGGAAGCGAGTTATCCACATGCCCTTGTCTGGGTTACATAACCTCTCCTTACTTTAGTTTCCTCATCTGTAAAATGGGGAAAAGGAAATGACTCTTGGAGTTATTTGAAGTGCCTCCGTGCTGTTTCCATGAGGAGCTGTCCAAAATAGAGCTCTTGATTTGCAAACTGCCTCCCTCCTGGGCTCCTCCTCAGTCTTCCTCTTAACTCAGTGAATGACACATACCACTGCACAGTTACCCATCCACGTGGTCCTGAAGTCACCTTCCAGTCCCTGACTTCCTTCCTTTACGATATCGAATTCACTGAGTCTCCTCGCTCTGTCTGCAAAGGACATCCCAAATCTGTTCACACGTCACTTATCTTATTGCTATAACTCTGATGGTCAAGGTGTTTCACATCTTGCCTGGACTCGTGTCTTTTTTTTTTTAAGTTTTATTTTATTCTCATTTGAGTGAGAGAGAGGCTAGGGGAAAGAGAGAGAGAGAGAGAGAGAGAGATAGAGAGAGAGAGAGAAACACGACTGTAAGAGAGAAACGCTGATCGGCTTCCTCCTGCATGCGCCCCAACCAAGGGCTTGAGCCTGCAACCTAGGCATGTGCCCTGATCAGGAATTGAACCAGCAACCTTTTGGTTACAGGACAACGCTCTAACCAACCATGCCACCCAGGGCTGGGCTCCGGTGTCTTGCTGCTCACATAAACTGTTGGTATTAATTAATATCCTATGTGAGTGAAAAAATCTAACAAATAAACTTATCTCCCTTTTATTCTTCTAAGCAGTAAGTAAAGGGCTTGCCATAATGGAATCCCCCGTATTCTACGTTATGAAGTAGCTTTACTATAGTGTCCGAGTTAGAGGTGGAACAAGGAGGAAATCACAAAGGTGGTTTTTTTTGTATGTTAGAAGGATTCTGTCTCTCCTAGAATCTTGCTCTTCTCTCCCTGGGCCAGTTAATTAGAGAGCATAAAATAAGGGGGCTTCTGCATATAAGGGGGTCTTAGGTTTCTTTCATCGAATGGCATTGAGCTGGCCTTCCCCTTACCACCTGGAAACTCATGAAGTGGATAGTGACCCATGAGGCAGAGACATTGGGCTCTTGAGTGCGGTGAGTAGATATTTCCAGTAGCAGCGGAGGGGGCCTAACCCATAGCAAACAGGAGCAGGGATGTGGAGAGGTCTGTCTGGAATGTCAAGGTGATGATAGACCACACAAGGGGCCTGGAGACTCAGGAAGAATGGTGATTCGAAGAGAGAACTGCTGAGGAAGGTGACAGACAGCAACCAGGACCACTGCGTGGAGCGCCCAAGCTCCCCCTGGGGGCCCAGAGATGTCTTCGTCGCACGGTGTGGTGTGACGGGGTCATGCTACCTGCGGTGACGGTCTACCTAGCCCAGCACCAGCCAATAGAAATATCACTGTGCAGTTGAAAAATGTTAAGTAATTACATAAAAATAAAAAGAAAGAGGTAAAATTAATTTTAATAATGTTTTACCTAATCTGGTAGACCCCAGATATTCTCTGTTGGAGATGCGGTACTAGCCTAGCGGTGTGCTGGTAAAAGAACTATGTTAAAAATGTCTCAATTTGTAGTGCTTACCAATGTTCATGGTGCAGACACTCTCCCCGTTGTTCGGTTGAAGGCACAATAATGACAATGGACAATTATTGAATGCTACCATGGCTCAGACACCGTTGCTCTCTCTTCCTCTCTGAGGTTCGCAGAGCTTTCAGTTGTATACAGATGCTCTGACTTTGGCCTCGAGTGTCAAGAAAGTGGGATCAAGGAAGGGTGGGGAATCACGGAGGGAGAACGGGAGCAGCAAAGAAGGGAGAGAGCTGTGAAGAATGAAAATAAAACTATAACCCTTGATGCAGTCTCATTCTGTTCCCGATCGGAGCACAGCCGGACAGGAGCCGGGGGAGGGGCAGGGGCACGTGAACATGGATGGGGCTTGGACTCGGACACAGGACAGACCCTGAGGGACCGGAGCTCAAAGAAGAGCCCAATCCGTCTTCCCCAAGCAGAGAGAAGGTACACATTGGGCAGAGGGATTTGGGGGACCTGGAGCCTGAGCCATGCCTAAAAGGACGTCCTCTGGGCCTGCTGGGTTGGTGGCGAAGCAGGAAATTGAGACCTAGGTTTCAAGTTTAACAAGGGCAGGCTGAGAAGTTGGAGCCAATACAGGAAAGGAAAGGGCAAGAACTGCAGAAAGCACCAAGGGAGGGGCACCGCAGAAACTAGAAAGGAGAGCCTGGAGGAATCCCCCAAGCCAATTTGCATAAAGCTGAGGGTTTTTTTGTTTTGTTATGTTTTGTTCTTTGTTTTCCATGCGTGAGGTTCTTCAGAGTGGACATGCCCTACCAAGTTATCAGTATAGCTTCTGGGAGTGGAATTGAGTGAACAAACTGTTTCAGGTGGCACGGGGGTGGGGCGGGGGAGCCAAGGGAGTTCTACCTGTAAAAGGAGAGACTGCAGACAGAACCTGCAGAAAGCTGTGGGGGGTGGTTCATGCAACACAGGTCAGCGAACGAGGAAACATGGAAAAGCCCTTACAGGGTTAAGAAAACACCACCCAGGGACACCTGCTGGGGGCCCACTTTGCCTAGGTACATCGCTCTATGTGTGGGCAGCTGATTTCACTCCTCCTGGGAAATAGGAAGTGCATCAGAGAAGAGTTCCTAGGAAGAGCGTTGAAGACGACTCACGGGATAAAACTCACGGATGTAGCGAGATGTCGCTCAGAAAACAGTGCTCTTGGGTTGTTACCATTTCCAGCTTTCTTAGTCTGCTTGGGCTGCCATGACAAAGCGCCGCAGACTGGGTGGCTTGAACCACAGACGTGTGTTTTTTCACACTCTGGAGGCTGGAAGGCCACAATCAAGGGGCCGGCATGGGCAGAGGCTGGGGAGGGCTCTCTTCCTGGCTTGCAGACAGCTGCCTTCTCACTGTATTCTCACTGGACAGGTAGAAAAAGAGAGAGAGACAGCTCTCTGGTGTCTCTTTTTAAGGGCACTTATGCCATCAGACCAGGGCCTCACCTTCATGACCTCATTACTTCCCAAAGGCCCCGCCTCCTAATATCATCCCGTTGGGGGTTCAACATATGAATTTTGGAGGGACACAAACATTCAGTTTGTAACACTGTCTATAGGGAGTTTGGTGCAGTTCAACAAACAGACAAGCCCAGATGATCTTGGCTTAAATCCCAACACTGTTGTGGTTAAGTTACTCTGAGGTTCTGGTTCCTCATGTTAAAGATGTGGTTAGTAATAACCGAGCAGGGTATGCCTCCTGGTTTAAATGAAAGGAGGCCTTTCATGTCTGTGACAGAAAAGGTATCAAAGAAACACGCATTCCCATTCACCAATCACGGGGAAAAAAGATCCGATCAGTAGGAAACTTTCTCTTCCTCAATTAGCAGCTCTGTGCATTGGGCATGTCCACGTCTGCTCAGATGTATCGATTGTTTACCAGGTGCCCAGCCCTAATGCAGAGCTTTATTTTCATTTAAAAATCAGTACTATCCCATGGAGTTTAGGAACAGGCTCCCCAGTAAGAAGAGGACCAGCGGGTCTGAGACGCCAGCTCTTCCAAGTACTGAGAGTGTGACCTCAGCTGAGTCAGTCCATCTCTAAGCCTCAGCTTCTCTCAGTTATAACACGGGGAGAAGAGCAGAACCCTTCTCCTAGATTTGTCATTGGGCAGTGGAGAGGCATTTCCGACAGTACAATAAGGAAAAGTGAAGACTCTGGGGGTGAGTGTCGTAGGGCCTCCGTCGTGGGCAGCGAATCAGGACGTGGACAGCTACCCCAGGGTTTGCAACACCGGCACCATCGACACATTAGGCCAATAATCCTTTGCTGTAGTCAGGGCTGTCCTGCGCCTTAGAGGTTGTTTGGCAGCGTCCGTGGACCTCACCCTCTGGATACCAGCAGCGCTCACCCCACATCCGGACAATGAAACATGTCTCCCAACATTGCCAGGTGACTCTGGGGTGGAGGAAAGGGGGGTCGCCCTCAGTTGAGAATCACTCGTTTACACTAGTTCCAATTTATACTCAACTGAATGTGTTTTGGAAAGGGGAGGGAATGTCTTAGGTGCTCAGTTTAGCTTTGCTTTTGGAATGATTACTGTTTAACAAAAATGATCTTCTAGGGCACATAAAGGTTCTGCATGTGTTGGTGGCTTCAGGAGTATATATACTGCATCTAATTGTTTATTGCCTTTAATTATATTTTAATAAGGTTGATTTTTTTTAAAAAAGGGAATTGCCTATATCCTATGGTGAATTGAAAGACCTACTTACAAATTTGTATATATCCTTGGCATTGCACCCGTGTTTTTTCTCACTTTCATTTCATTGTAGTTTTTTTATTGTTGACACCAGTACAGGTGCTCACCTTCCCCCTCCCCCACCTTTGCCCACCTCCACCCAGCCCCCTGGACACGTGTTTTAAATGCACAATTTAAAATGTCATTTTGTGAGTGCCCCAAAATCTGTCTAGAGATTTGCTTTCCATCGTGGTGCAGTACTTCACGGGCATGTTTCCACAGACAGAAACATTTCTGTTGCTGCTTCGTGCCCCTAAGTTTTAGAATCTATCATCATGCCCCAAAATAACCGCCCGTGGTAAATTCAAGAGAAAGAAAAGCCGTGAACATGACAAGAATGAAAGGAAAGACCAGCCCTGGAAGGAAAGGGGTTGACAGGGAGGGGCTCGTGAGTCTGAAACCCAAACGGAATGTTATGTTAGTTCACACTTGCATTTGAACTAATGCCATACATCCGGTTTCAATGAAAAGTGCACATTTCAGGTTTGCTCATTCTTCAGGTCTAAGATCAAAGTCCAGCTCTCCGGAGACTTCTGTATTTCACAGTGTCGTTTTCAGTTTTCTTTAGACTCTCATTCTGTTCTCATCCTGAAAGTAGCATGCTTCAGATTGGCAGCAAGCACATTCAATGTCATTTGGCAGATCTTTGTAGAAAGACTAGTCCAGGCCTGTGAGTGAGCGCGATACTAGGATCCTGACCCCAGGACCGTGCAGTGTCATGGGGGAGACTGATATAAATTTAATAGCTATAAGGCAAGATAAATCACAACAGATGTGCTCAAAAATGGTGAGAACAACCATTTGCACCTCTGCTGGGAGGCCCAGGGAAGGCTTCTTATTATGGAAGAGACCTTAAGTGGTCACAGCGGAAGAATCACATCTGGCTTCAATGAAAACTTATAGGGATACACATTTGCACGGCACTACTCCAGACTTACCGAGACTGAATCAGACTTTCCCGAGTAAAGGGATTAGGAAATCTGGCTCTTCCCGAAGTTCTTTTTGGGCTAGTGATGATCAGCAAGGCTTTGGAAACTTACTGCATCTACAAATTCACTACCCAGTGCTAGAAGTCCCTGAGCAGTAGTACTCCTTTAGAAAGGGTTTGTGTTAGCCTCTTCTAGAACAATGCAAGCTTACCACCTCGCAAGGCAGCCAGCCCTTCATGGAAGTGTGAGTGTGTAGGGTTTGGGTCATCTGAGTAGGAGGGTAAGGGTATTTGAGGCCAAGTGACTGTGAGAAATACTGAGGAAGTAGAGGGAGATACGTTTGGAGAGGACGCTTGGAGTTCCATGATGGAGTGACTTGGATGTCACTAAAGAATTTCAACTTTCTGATCTCTGAGACAGAGCCCCTCGATAGGATCCTGGTCGTAACTGGGTTGAAGAGCCTGCCGAGGCAGACTGGGCTGGAGGTGCAAGAGAATAGGAGTTTAATGCAGGAGTTCATGTGGGGGGCAGTAAGGACTTTGGGTGGGGAGCAGTAGGAAAAGCAAAGTGGAGGGAAGTCTGAGCTGCAGGGCAGTGCAGTCCAGCAGCGCCGGATGCACTGGGCGAGGAAGCATTGCAGCTGATTCCAGAGTTGACAACAGGAAGCAGAATGGGGACTTTAAGATCGAGAGCAGGTTAAGAAGACAGATGGCAAACTGGGCTTTTGACATTGAAATGCATGAGTTCCCATCACTGCCCATCCCTCGTCACCTGTACCAGAGCAGAGCTTGGTTACAACTCCCGTTGTGGGCTCAGAGGTGGGCACATGGTGGGGTCCCTTGAAATGGTTGGGGAATGAAAAGCCCTGTCAGCATCCTCTTCTTTCACGATGCTCTCTGCTTCAGTTCAGGACCTTATTATTTCTCACTTAGATCATTGTAAGCCCTGGATGGGTGGCTCAGCTGGTGGGAGTGTTGTCCTGTACAGCAAAACGGTTGCAGGTTCGAGTCCCAATCAGGGTACATACCTAGGTGGCAGGTTTGGTTCCCAGTCAGGGCACCTGCGAGAGGCAACTATTTGGTGTTTCTCTCTCTCTTGCTGTCTCTCCCACCCCCCCCGCCCTTCCCCTTCCACTAAAATCAATGAAAACATATCCTTGGATAAGGATTTTAAAAAGTCATTGTAAGCTTGAGGACCAACTGCCTTGCTCATCCTCTTCGTGTGGATTAGAACCAAGTGCCCTTTCTAAGTTTACGAACTGGAAGGAGGGCCTTTACTTAGGTGAAGGCAGCCCTTTGTTGAGGGCATGGGTGCAGAGCACACCTTCATGGGACGACCGAGCCTCCCCTCCCTGGAGGATGAAATAACCTGCCCCCCTCCAACCCCTGCTCTAGGATGGAGGGCTCAGGGAGCTGAGTGCAGGGCTGCAGGACCCTCACCTGGCACCTAGCCCCGGAAATGGTCTCCCAGCTCGTCTCCTTGATCCCGCCTTGCCACTTCTGTTTCACGCAGAGTGATGTTTTGTACAACGTACTTCCATCCCATCCTGCTTCATACCTTTTTATGTTCTCCCCAGTGTCTTCAGGATGAAGTTCCAATTCTTGTCATGGAACTCCACTCACGACAGCTTCCCACCCTCTTCCCTGGCCCCTCTCCTCAACTTCCTCCTCTCTAGCTGCGGTGGCCTGGGTGAGAAAGGCCCGGGCTGCCTCTTCCCCACTCCCTGCCTGGCAATCACCTCCCTCCACACTCCCCCGGATGACCAGATGGCTTCTGGATTCTCGGAGGCTTACTTGACTCATCCCAAGGAAGTCCTCTTAGTCCTCGCCCCAGTCTGAGCTAGCATCTGCCCTGGGTGCCTTCCCTTCCGCACGGCCACCCAGAGCCAGCACTGTCCTGGCTGTGACCTCCCAGAGGACCGAGAGTACGGTCCCCTCCTCTCCTGTCCCTCAGCACTGGTAGGTAGGCGCCTGGTTCATGCTTGTTGACCAGACAAATGACTTACACACAAATGAATAGCACAGGTGCATCTCCCCCAACCCAAACAAACAAAAAGAAGTCCCTAAACCAAAAAAAAAATCAAAGAACGTTTTTGTTGCTATCTAAACATGAGGTATCATGTCAGTGCGAAAGTCTTATTTCCGCACTTTTCTGTAGTCTTGAAAGGGGTGTACATTTAAGGGTTAATAGTCTTTGGAGAGGTAATTACTTGAATAAAGTCTGAGGGTCCCACGCCAAGGATGGTTTGCTCAGGTGTGTCTGTGTATTTGATCTTTGTGGTATGCTTTAAAAAGGGAAAGATGGCCCTGGCTGGTGTAGCTCAGTGGATTGAGCGCGGGCTGCAAACCAAAGGGTCGTCAGTTCGATTCCCAGTCACGGCACATGCCCGGGTTGCAGGCCAGGTCCCCAGTGGGGGTCAGGTGAGAGGCAACCACACATTGATGTTTCTCTAACTTTCTTTCTCCTTTTCTTCCCCTCTCTCTAAAAATAAACAAATAAAAATCTTTAAAAAAGCAAAAGATTGATGCAATTTGAAGAGAAACGAGAGTATGTGTGAGATGCTTTAAAAAAATCACCCAGCCCTAGCTGTGTGGCTCAGTTGGCTGGAGTATCACCCCATACACCAGAGGTTGTTGGTTCATTTCCTGGTCAGGGCACATGACTACATTGTGGGTTCGATCCCCAGTAGGGGCACATGCAGGAGGTAACCAATGGACGTTTCTCTCTCATGTTGATGTTCCTCTCCATCCCCCTCTCAAAGTTAATGGAAACATGTTCTCAGGTGAGGATACAAAAATTACCCATAGAGTCAGATAACATGTTGGTCTCTTTAAAACATGTCAACTTTGGAGGTGGAGGACTCTTCCCCTAAGTTAGGAGCAAAATGCTGTCCGCGGTCTCTCTAATAGCAGGTTCGTGAGTTCCAGCTCCTAGGCCGGCCTGACGGTGAACTCTGAAATGCTTCGCTTGTCAATCCAAAGCTCTCACCAGGAACTTCCAAGTCAATTTATATTTATTTTTCTACGTGAATTCTCCCTCTTCCCACAGAGAATGTGAAGAGGCTATAAGGTGGTGATAAGTGAAATAAGAAACAATTAAATGTAAACCACTTAAGTTTCAACCAAAAATTACCAGTAGGCAAAATACAACAACCTGAGACTGAAGAGCAGGAGACGAGAGCAGCATTGGCTCCAACAGTGGCATAGTTGAGCCTCTGCTTTTTGGGGGGAACAACACCAAAGCAGCAGTTCATCATGTTGCACTGTCCTCCTGGTCCCTGAGGGGAAATAGCAGTTGTCAATTGTCCTTCGTAGGAGTGACATTAACAGTGAGAGGCTGTTCAGGGCACAGGCGTACACTCTGCAAACGCGTATTTTTTCATCGGTTTGGCCATCATTTAAAAATATTTTCTACAATTTTCAGCATTCACAGTTTTCGCTATTTCTTTTCCAGCTGCTCTCCTTTCCAGTAGCATCGCTGGCTTTTTGTTTTGTTTTTATTTTTTTGCTGTGACTCTTTTAGTTTTTGAAATAAATGCATAAATCGTCATCCATTTTAATGTCCATTTATAGCTATTAACTGTTCCATGAGGACTTGGTTCTACGCACTGATTTTCATTTCATTTTCCCTCTCAACACCCCGTGTGTTACACATACTTTGTGAAAAATGACAGTTCGGAGGTAAGTCTGGATGGACCTTGACTTTTAGTTTTGGCTTGGAGTCTATGACACAATGGTCTCAGTTCCCTTTTTTGTTTCAGAAAAAAACTTGAACTTCTGAAAACCAACATGTCCTCCAAATGCAAGTCATAATGCTGATCATGAAGGTATTAATTCATATCTCAAGTCCCTAATACTGTAATCATAAATGTACTTCACCTTTCTCCACAATCTCTCTTTTGAATACACCTCATATTCATGTTCTACAAGACGAAGTTGCATATAAAGCCTCATATTGCTGAGGTCAAGATATTAGTTCCTCCCTTCTCTCTTTCAACATCTGTCAAGTGACAGATGAGGCGCTCCGAGGGGCATTTTTGCCCAGAGAAGAGATGGAATTCTGTCTTACACAGCTATTCTCCAGCATCCCTTGTCACCCAGAACCTCACGAGGCTTATCACTAGGCTCAGTAAATATTTGTCAATTTGAACTTGACATTAGAAATTATTTTGTCATTTATTTCAGTGGTAAAGAGTAAGTAGTGTCTCACCATTGGTAGAACATCCTTATCTTCCAAGTTCCGAGTCTACCCTTGACTTCAAAGAAAGGAAGCAACCTTCCAAGCTCAAAATTAGAGGGTCTTGCTCCTTTATTTCTGTATGATCCACCATCCTATTTTCTTCTTTTTCACTTTGAAAATGATTTGTATGTGTCTCTCTACCTCCCCAAATCTGTCAAATGGCGTCAATGCTCAGTTTCCAGCATTCTCCCCTAAATCTCTTTTGGGATTTAAAGACACCTCAGGGGGAGGGATGGACAAGCTCCTACAGGAACGGATGATGACTTTTATCTTATAAGTGGCCCACAATTTGGTTACCGGTGCAATGAGAAATTAAGAAAACAGCATTCTTTTATGACTGTCATTTCACATCACTCAAATCAGAACTGGAATGCCACAAAAACAACTCCCTGTAAGCCCAGAGAAGAAAAAAAAAAAAGAAAGAAAGTAAAGGGGAAATTCAGATTAGTCACAAAGAAGTTCCCCGCCTGCCTGCAGCGTTAAAACCGAGAGAGTCCGCTCTGCTCTCTCAATTGCCTCTGACTTATCTCTGGTCCTGGCACCTCTGTGGATTTTCTGATCGATCCGCTTGTTTCGTGTTCCTCTCCTTCTTGGCTGGGAAGAGGGCAATTTCTCCCCCAGATTTCCCTTTGGCTCGGTTTTCATCTTGCCTGCATCCAGATTGTGAAGATGGAAGGGGTCCAAGCCCTGGATGAGAATGTGAGAAACGCACCAGGGCGGCGATTCCCGACACACAGGCTCTTGCTGGTGGCCGCCGTGGTCCAGGGGCTGGGGCTGCTCCTTTGTCTCACCTACATCTGCCTGCACTTCTATGCTCCCCAGGTAAGATGCACACAGGGCGCTGTGTTTCCACCTGCTCGGGCTCATGGCCACTCCAACAGCAGCAAAGAGTCCCCTAGGCACAATCTGGTAACCAGATTGTTAAGTTTTCTTTTCCTTGCCTTCTGGGGAATGCAGAGTGTGGTTAAACACTCTCTCGTCTCCCTTTTCCTTCCCTTTTCTCAGTAGTGGCCGTGCCGGGGCACGGTGGAGATAGGGCAGGGACGCTGACTTCTGGATCCGTTGCTTTTTCGTGGCAGTGCAGGAATTCGGGAGCTGTTTGACGAGCTGGCACTTTGACGCTTCGAGCCACTGATATGCCTTGGGTTACCCATTCCGCTAGTGGGTGTCTGCTCAGGGGATTGAAATAAAAAGGGACTAAGAATGAGCTCAATTCCACCCACCCGTAGCTGCCCAGGGGCATTTGCTTCTGCTTTGTAAAGAACGCTGAAGGTACCACTATTCAGTTCTCTTAAATAGCTAACCTGTGCATGTCAAAGGCAGAGGTGTGTGTGTTCACGTGTGTACGTACACACGGCCAAACACTCACCCCAACCACTTAATGCAGCATTGATTCTCCCAGCCTTTCTCTGCCGATCACAATGTACAGACCTCACTATGCCTGTTTTCCATGTGGTCGAATACATTATGCGGTGGGTGATCATTTTTCTAGTATTTCCCCCACGCAATGAAGAGATTCCTTCCATCTCTCCTTCTTTTTATTCTGGTCCCATTGACATTATTTTTTCTTATTTTTCTTGTTCATACCTGCAAACATTATGAGGTCTTTTAAAAACATTTAAAGGCTGTTTTTGACTGCAGGCAGCTCCACTGAAAATACATGTATAGCCTCCCCAGGCTCCTTGCTGGGGCTAGCCTGGTCATTCTCGTTTCCCTGGCAGGTTGCTTCAGCTTAGAGAAGCACTCTGTCCCTGGTAAAGACTAGATGATAGGAACTTTCTTTCCGATGGACATGCCGGAGGCTGGGCATCTCAAAGGAGACCAGGATAGGGTAAGTGGAGTTCTAGCGGATGCCTAGGCTTGCTTTTGCCTGCCGGAAACAGGGGTTTTTCGCGCAGAGAGGCTGGTGGGGGGTGTGGTTCCGTTCACTGCACCACAGCGAGGGCTCCTGTCCCTGAATTCCAGAAGCGTAGCTGGTGCCCTGCTCCCGTCTGCAGTCCGGTGCGCACCACGCCATTCTCTTCCTGTCTCCATCCCATCATACCTTTCCTCCTCTCTCTGGTGCGGGGGCGGCCCACTGTGTCCATGGCAAGGTGCCCGAGACACAGACCGGAATCAGGCGCTTCCGAGAAGGAAACAAAGAGTGTAACCAAAAATAGAACAGCTGAGTGCGTGTAGCAGGTCTGGGAGCCCAGAGCGTGCTTTTTCAAACCACCACAGTGGTACGGATTTCCTTAAGTGGCGACGACGAAAAGCCAGGACAGGTGCCCGCCCCCGCCCCCGGCTCCGCCCCTCCAGTCGAAGCTCAATGAGGGCTCGGGGCAGGCTGGAGCGAAAGGGACGCTGCACGGTTAGACGGCTGGTGGCAGGGCTGCCTCGGACTCTCAATGTGCAGCGGATGCTTTGAAGGAGAAGGACCCTCCTGGCCAGTCGCCCAGCAGCTGTGTGACAGGGCCTGGAAGGAGAGCGCAGTGCTGGTCTCCAGGATGCCGGCACGCGCGGGGAAGTCTCAGGTCCTGGCAAAAGAAACGGGGGCGCCTACAGAGGAGGCGCTGTAGGGCTGTTGGCTCGAGAAAGGTGCTCCCGTGTATTCTGGATGCAGAGTGTTGGGAGCACAGGTGTTTGCAATTCTTCAGTTGACACTAACTTTAAATGTTTTTTTTTAAATTTTTATTTCTAGCTAGACTGTTTTAGCTAACGCGATTCCTCATACTGTCATAGGACACAGGGCAGGGGGTCTTAACATTTTAATTTCATGTGCTTTATTAAGGAGAAAGATGGCACAAGTAGACCGTGTGTATTCTCCCTGAAGCTCGATGGGATGGTGGTGGCTGGAGTGTGTGTGTGTGTGTGTGTGTGTGTGAGAGAGAGAGAGAGAGATTAAGAGAAAAGAATGCAGAGTAGCTGTTGAAAAAGAGACATAAGCTGGCCATTTGTCTAAACTCACTGATAAAACTGTTTGGAATTCTGGCTGAAGGATGGGATGCAAAACACCCCTCTACTTTGCAGACTTGTCTGTGTGGGGTGTGAAAGAGAGCTGACCCATTTGTCATTTACCCAGGGAAGCTGGTTTTGTTTTTTTTTTTTAATTGTAGGAGAAAGGTACTTGGTGAATCATCATACTTCCCCCGTCGTGTTTTAGATTTGATTTCTGCCTTATAAAAGAATTGCCCGCACAGACGGCTCTGTGAGAACACAGATGTGACTGTCACCTCCCTTGCGACTGTCACATCAGGTTGACTTATGTGCCAAGCAGAAGTTCTCATTCCGGGATGTCAGGAAAAGAAAAGATAGAGTTTTCACCCTCCTTCACGGTACTTCCCTCTTTGGGCTTTGTCTTACCTCCCATGTGAGCATTTGGATAAAATGACCAGAAAGATCTCTTCCAGTTTAATGTCCTGTAGGCACGTGCTTTATAGTCATCGATACAAGGTTTTGAGAAATACGAAATGCAAGCAAGCAGATTTTTGTGTCTGAGCTGATGAATTTCGTAAGAAGGGATTGGGGGGAATTCAATTTGCACATATATTAGTAATTTGTACTTCTTTGTATGCTAGCTCCATGTCTAAATAACCGATTCTGGCTTTAGCGAAATACCTTATTTAGAAGGAGGAAAGAAGTGGATGCTAGAAGAATATCTATGGTACAAATCATACAATTGAATGCTTCTGTCACCCAAAGCAGTACACACGGTTTGGACATTTATCGGGGCTGCTGCTCAAAGCGTTAAGCTTCCAGTCTTCCCTGGCACTTCAGCTGGGGACAACGGCAGAAATGTAGGTCTGTGTACAGGGGCTTCTGAAGCCAGGGTCTCCCAGGATCTGGATCCCCCTTTCACAGCATATTGCTGTGAGTGCTTTCAGTGACAGTTCTTCAGGAAATCTCCTGGCTCAAGGTTTACATTCTCCTCATGCTGACGGCTGGGCAAAACAGAAGTAGAGGAACCTGGAAAGTGAGTTCATCAGTCGTGATGGTCAGAAGTAGAACTTACAGTTTCGTGGTGAAGTTTCAGGCTATAACTCGGACTTCTGTTTGCATCATTTAGGGAGAAAACAAATGTCTTTTTCTTTTGCCTAAAACTCTTACCTCAGATTACTCAACTTAAGTGTGCTCCCGTGTAATCTAACAAATTTTTAGAAGTTCTTTTTTTTTTAAAAAAAAAATGACAGGAATGCAAATAAGTGATTTTCAAGGCAACTGAATTTACATTTCATAAGCAGGTCTATGAGAATTACAAAGTGGCATCTGATGTATTGAACCGATTTGTCGTTTAGTATTTGGAGAGTCTTAAAAGGGGAACGAATAAGAACGTACAGAATCACTGGATTATTGAGCAGATTTGAGGTAGTCTACTTACGGCCAAGAAACCAAGAGCTGGGGAGGAAGTGATGCTTCAGCTGGTAGTAGAAGGAGTCGTCTTCAAACAGGCCCGAGGGACGGCGGTGGTGGGGAAGGCGGTGGAAGGCTTTCTAGGCGGAGCAGCAAGTTGCTCCAGATGGGACACATTGAGTGTC
The DNA here is from genome assembly GCF_014824575.4 of Sturnira hondurensis. Classification (NCBI taxonomy): domain Eukaryota; kingdom Metazoa; phylum Chordata; class Mammalia; order Chiroptera; family Phyllostomidae; genus Sturnira; species Sturnira hondurensis. The sequence continues at coordinate 5,452,502 of NW_028094846.1, read as the reverse complement.
CCGGGCAGCATGGAGGAGTATAAAACTGGAAAGGGTCTTGTGACTCATGCCAGGGAACACGCTTCCTTCCATTCTATGCAAAAGAAAACACAGGCAAAAATCACCCAAATTACTGCTTTTCCAAATTTCGCTTCTCTTCTGTGGTCTACGTAGTTCTCCGGATAGAAAGTGAATCTGACCTCATCAGCACTAGAGGGCGCCACGGTAAAACGAACCATTTTCGGGTGGCTTAAACAGCGTTGACTCTTTTCTTGAACTCAGATAAGAAAACTTTTCTTGGGAAGCCAAGGGCTCGCCCTGGTGTAAAAGGATCAACACTATCAGCATGGCCTCGTATTGTTCCCACAGCGGTGATATTCTGTAAATGGAAAACTTTGATATAGGTACGGACCCACGCACTCAAGACAGGACAAAAGAATTTGTGCAGGGATCCTGCTGGAAAATGTGACATAGGTCCCCACACAGAGTCCGGCAGAAATAACGCCTGCTTGAGTGTCATTGGTAGGGTAAGAGTATGCGTGTAATAATTGATAGTTTTCATTTGAACATTTCACCTAAAATGTCACACGATGTGCTTGAGTGGGACAGTGTTGCGTCACAGACCTACATGCTTATGATTTTGTCATAAAAGATTGTGTAAGGAAAAGGGGGTGTTATTTGTGCTGGACTCCGTATCTGGAAACACACGGAGAAGAGGTGGGGGTTCAGCAGAGGGGCTCTCTCGATAGAGGTAGGGATACGATCTCCTGACCCCATGGCTCCGACCTCAACCCAGCCCTGCCCCGGAGCTGGCCACCTGCCCTTCCAACCCTGTGTCTTTTAACAGCAATCACTTCTGCACCCTTCGCTCTCAGAGAACCTGTGCCCTCCACCCTGCTGGGGACCCTGCATCCATGGGAAACGAACGTTAATGTCCTGGAGTCATTTAGGCGAGAGGCGGCACATACAGTGCTCGCCAGTATTTCGCGAATGAAAAGGTATAGCTGAGTTACAAAAGCTTGTTTTGCATCCGTGGTCACAGAGGAAGCCTATGGCGGTGTTGGCATGAATCGGGTTCCCTGACCTCCTAGGGCTCATGTATTTTCTTTGTGGCCACCGTACTTTGGCTAGCCAGATCTTTTTAAATGAAGGAATTGAACACTTCCTTACACACGAGTGTGGAATTCCTTCTCGGGGCTCCGAGGGAGGCACTGAGGAGAGAAGAGAGCATGGGGGGTCAGAAACTAGGAGGCCCCGGTGCAGCCCAGTCTTTAACGTAAATTCCCCGAAATTCCCTGAGCGTTAGTTGAATCACTTTTTGAAACCGGAATTTGGCTGATGTGAGGCGCAATCGTGGTACAGAGCTTTGGAAATGCTGGGACGGTTATGATCACTCATGGACACCCTTCCTAAAGTGTGTCACCACTGAGGTGTGTACACTGCAGCCCGGGTGCAGGTATGGGCACGCACACACTCACCCTACCTCAAATCTCGGAAAGTGTACCATAATATGGGTTACCCTCCATTGCATGGGCTCGGACTTCCTTACCGTAGTTTTTAGGGTAAGAAACAATCTTTGGAATAATTCTAGCATTTTTGAATGTAGACCTCTAGAGAAAGTTCATGCTGCCTTAGGGGACAAAGAATGAAAGGGGAGAATTTGTTAGGGTATAAAGTGCCTCCCCCACCACTTTCTTTTCTTTTTTAAAGATTTTATTTACTTATTTTTAGAGAGAGAGGAAAGGAGGGAGAGAGAAAGGAAGAGAAACATTGATGGGTTGTCTCTCGCACGCGCCCCAACCCGGGACCTGGTCTGCAACCCAGGCTTGTGCCCTGACCCGGGAACATGAGAGCCCTTCGGTTTGCAGGATGAAGCCCCCCCGCTGAGCCACACCAGCCAGGGCCTTCCCGCATCCAATTCTCCAATGACTGGGCTGCAAAGCAGGGCAGACAATTGTATCTCAGAGAAGGGTGCGGCCCGCTTCCCAGTTCTGGAAACACTGGACTGTGTGACAGATATAGTCACTCCCAACCCTCCCCCAACCTCCTCATGCTGTTCTGCTTTCTGTGGTTTCAGTTATCCGCGTTCAACCGTGGTCTCAAAATATTAAAGGAAAAATTCCAGAAAGAAATGATTCCTAGGTTTTAAACCGTGCACCTTTCTGACTAGTGTGACCAAATCCCCAAGGGTCCAGCTGGGGGTTGGGGTGCAAACCGTCGCTTTGCTCAGCATCACCCCAGCTGTGCACACTCCTGGCCCGCTACTCACGTCCTTGCTGCCCCCGTTTTGGGGGGGTCTACGGTTGAGCATCTCAGGGCTTGTGTTCAGGTCACCTGTATTTTACTTCATTGTGGTCCCAAAGAACAAGAGTAGTGATGCTGGCAATTTGGAAATGCCAAAGAGAAGCCAGAAAGCGCCTCCTCACCATGAATAGGCGTACGAGTGTAGGATAAACATAGTATGTTTAGGGTTTGATATCACACCCCATCCGAGGTTTGGGGCACTCCCTGGGAGCCTTGGAGCCTATCCCCAACAGACGAGAAGGGATTATTGTCGTTGATTATTTTCTTTTCAGTAGAACTTTTATTCTGAAATGCACTTTAGGTGGGTTATTAATTTGTATAATTTTTTTCTAGCTTTGATTAACATGTAACTGCTATTACATGTTATTAAAGAACACACTCCGACAGACAGGGAAAGGACAATAGGCCCACACTTTAATTCCTCCAGTACTAATTGAACGAGGGCCTGTGGGTGGCAAACCTCGTTCCCGAAGTGTTGCATTGTCTATGTGGGGAACTGTGGGCACTCCCCCCGCCCCCCTCCCNCCCCCCCCCCCCCCCCCCCCCCCCCCCCCCCCCCCGCCGTGAACTTTCAGTGGTGGGACCTCAGGGATGGGCCAGGGAACCTACAAAGGTCAGGAGGAAAGTAACAATTAACATGACAAAAGTGATCAAGGAGCATCTGAGGATGTCATTAAGGGCAAGTATAAAAACCTTTTGGGGTTATAGAATAAGCTGTAAAACACCTAGTTTCCAGTTCAATAATGTCAATTATATTTTGAATTACTTGTGTGTTGAGTACTTAATGTTTTTAGCTTCCAAGGCCCCTGAAGGCCTTAATCTGACCCTGTGCACGGTACAAGAAGACTAGGAACCCCTTTGGGGGTGCGGATTGACCCCTCAATCACACCTGGTGTCAGTCACCTACAACAACGGTCTCTGGTTTTTGCAGATCTTTTCCCTGATTCTGTTCTTACTTCTTCACCATGACCTTGGAGGAAGACAGAGACTTCCTTGTGCGCAGTTTTACAGTGAGGAAATTGGAGGCGTCACAGACTTGTCTAGGTTGGTGTTGAAAGGTCAAGCAGGGTTCGACATGAAGACTATGTCTGCATGCTAGTCCTGTCTCTTTTCATTGCCCTTGGCTGTGACTTCATGATTCTATGCTTTAAGAATTTTGGCTGGCTGTTTTATTTTTAAAACCTATTTTCTTTTTCTGCCAGCAGTTGTATTTGAAAATAAGTTGGAGAGACTTATGACCCGAGAGAGACTGAAGAAAGATTCTTTTTAAGAGAGATTTAAATGTACTTACAAATGTAGATAACATAATCCACGAGGCTTTAACAATTACAGAAAACCTTAGGGATTATTTTGAAACAGCAGAGCAAAGCATATGTGATATGTTCATGGAAGAGAAATGGGACCTAGCTCATCATTTACTCCCTCTGAGCTTTATTTCCACCCCCCCCCCCTTTTTTAACAGTAAGAGGCTTAGACTAATTCCCCCAGACCTTTCCAGTTCTATCGGGCTCTGATTCAAAGATCTACTTTCATGTGCTAGTGTGATTTGCACACTCTATACAAATATCTGTAAAATCACGTATTAATTTCCAAGAGCTGCCACAACCATTTACCAAAACTTGGTGCCTTAAAGCAACAGAGATTTGTTTTTTCATAGCTCTGGAGCACAGAAGTTCAAAATCAGAGTGTTGGCAGAGCCATGCACCCTCTGAAGGCTCTAGGGAAGAATGCTTCCTTGCCTCCTTGGGCTTCTGCTGGCTGGCGGCAGACCTTGGCTTGCAGCCACATCACCCCCATCTCTGCCTCTGTCTTCACATGAGCGTCTTTCCTGTACATTCTGTGTCTTCTCCTCTTCGCTTAGGCATAGAATTCATCTTGGATTTAGGGCGGATCCCATTCTAGTGGAGTTTATATGAACTCAACTAATTACATACACAAAGACCTCGTTTCCAAATAAAGTCTTGTCCTGAGGGTCCAGGTGGACATGGATTTTGGGGGAGACATCATTAAACACACTACACACCAAAATAAGTAAAAACTCCTTTGCTTACTCAACAGCATCTGTGTAGTGTTGGTTGCCTCTCAGACACACGGGGGGACATTGGTGGGCAAGATATGGTCTTCCTTGCTCTCCCAGAGTGTCCAGCCCCGTGTTGAAAGAAGACGAGTGAAGCAGCAATAACACAGTGTGTGATATGCAGTGGATACCCAAGTAGAGTACAGCCTTTGGTGGAAACTTTCACAGAAAGCCGGCCACCAGCTTCAATGCCTAGTTTCCTGACTGAGATCCTAAAGTGAGCCTACATTTTTTTTTTTTTTACGTTAGGCGCTTTGTTCCTCTTTTGTGTGTATCAGGAAGGCTTTGGTTATAAACGTCATTGTCATTATTGTCACCGCCACCATCGTCTTCCCATTGCGATTCTGTGAGGCTTTGGTTATAAACGTCATTGTCATTATTGTCACCGCCACCATCGTCTTCCCATTGCGATTCTGTGCTGATTTTTAGTGCTCACCAACCTCAGTTCCCCTCAGAGCGCAGGTTCAGGGTTATTAAGAGCTTCATTGCGCAAACGCCACTAGAGCTACTCTTGGTTGTTCATTAATCACCAGCAGAGCTGGGGGTGGAGGGAGAAGAGGAAGCCTGCTGCTTCCGGGACAGCAGAGGGTTCACTGTGTTGAAAAGGTCTTCTGTTCACCCAACCCCTGAGGTTGCTTTTTTGGATGTTGTGATTTGCTCAATCTCTGATGCAGAAGGGTCCTTTGATGCTGTTTATTCCACCATCTCAGCTGAGGTTGGATGTCAAGGTGAGGCGATTAGAAACTGAGGGAGGGAAAGGACTTGTTCTGGCCCCAGACCAGACCCAGAGGTCTCGATTCTCAGCCCAATGTCTGGTCCATGTTTCTAGGTTGCCTTTCCAAGGCTTAACCTCTCCTTTTCATATAGCAAATGAGTTGGGGAACAAGGGACTCCAAGGAGAGAGATATCGATTATAGGAATTCTGCAATTCCCTTTGTCCTCAAGGGCAATTTTTAAAAACCTGAGCAATGGGGGATGTTGGTTAACGCCAGTGTCAGATACCACGCAATTAGGAAGTCACTAGGGAAGGCCCAGGACTAGTCTAAGGGGCTAAGTTCCACCTTAGTGTAGCAGACGTTTACCTGCTGAATGCTGCCATGTTTGAGGCAGGATAAGATTTATGATAATATAATGGGTCCATTGCCAGCCGACCCTTCCAGTTGCTTAGAAACTAAGCTGCTACAAGGATGTTATGGTGCAGACCCACCCAACCACCGAGATGAGGAAGTGAGTTCTTAGAAATGTTTTGGCAGATGCCTCTGTCGCTGTGCTTTGAGGACTTCCCCAGTTCATGCAGAAAGGGAAACCCAGATGAAAGAGAAATCTTCCCCTCGACGCTACAAAAAGTTGGTTGCGTTTGGCCAATCACATAATTTTGCAGGTGTGTTCATGTCACACCGATGCTTTTGGGTTATCTGGTTGTTCACCTAAAGACCTGAGATGCCTCTTAGAAATCTGTTCCTTGCTAAGCAATGAGGACAATGAAACCACGGTCTTTGTTCTCTGAGACAGAGAGGATGGGGTCAGTGAATAGCAGCCTCTCTGTGAGATAGCCATTGCTAACTTGGACAGGAAGAATGGAAGAGTTGGGGGGGGCGCTGTGTTAGGATATCACATGGATTGGGCAGTGGAGAATGAAGGTTCAGAGAGAGCTCGTAGCAAAAAGGTATTGGCGGCCATGGTGAAGGGTGGGGAAGGAGAAAGATGAAAATTGAAGTTCCCTTTCTTTGTGTTCATTAAATCCCAACAGACTCTTTATTCAATGAGGTTTTCAAAGCCACACATCTTTGTTTTTAAGATATTTCACTTTCAGGAAAGGTTTTTCTGGATATGGAAGTCTCCTTGGGCAAAGAAATGGCTTTTGCCCATTCTTCCTAGTACTCTCTCTGAGTGGGGTTCTGAAGTTCCCCGAGCAGAAGTGAAGCCTTTTTCTTGGTAAGGATTGTTTCTGCTGAACACGCACTTACTTCCCCAGGACGAGAGTCTTGCTTCCCTGCCTAGTATAGGCTAAGTATAGAAAATTCCATCGTCCCTCAGAGGCTCCTGGAGATGCACCCTGAGAACTTGTGGGGTGTGTTTTCATGAGCTCTCAAGTCTCCTCTGATTGACATGGTGCCCAAGGTCAGGGGCTGGTGCAATGTTCACATCCCAGTGGAGGTAGCATGGTGAACTGGGGAGTCCCCATCACAGACCTGTTTTCCCTCCCCCATGCTCCACTCACTCCCACCCTACCCAACTCCCACCTGAGATGCTGACATGGTTGACCAGGTACCAAGCGAGGAAGGGCAGGCAAGGCCCGCAGAGTGAACGTAGAGTCCATGTCCTGGTTTCATGCTTATTGAGTCTCCTTCCCCCCTGCCCATGATACCTCGCTCTAGGACAAAGGTCAAGTGAGTGTATGTAGGGTTGGCAGCCTCATGCCACATCCCACCAAGTCAGAATTAGAAACTCTCTCCAAAGATGAGCTCTTGAAACAAGTATTGCCTTTTTGGGGGGACCATGGCACAGACTGCTGGGCATGAGCTGTTCTCAGACAGCTCAGTGGTCAAGGGGCTGGGAGAGGCCAGAAAAGGACCTACATCTGCGTCTTCCTTGCAGCACCTGCGTGCTGCCTGCTTCATGCTTGTCCACGGGCCTGCTGCCCCAGATCCAGCCAGTGGCACCCAATCAGAGCCTGGCGAAAGGTTTTTCCAAGCTGCACCGCAGAGACCACTTCTTGCGGTTGGCTGAGGAGATCTTTTCCGGAGAACCTCTGGGGTATTTTGAGATCTACCTGAATATTTTGACAACTATCTAAAATGCAATATTTTAATCATGTTCGGTATTGATGATGAAAGTAATTCAAATTAATCCTGGACCCTCAGACAAATACTTTCGTAAGGGTAAATGTGAGAAGATATTTTATTTTACCCACGCATAAACGTGGTTGTCTTTTATAGCAAGAAAAGCAAAATCCTCAGACCTTCTGCAGACACTAGGAAAATGGAAAATGTCGAAAGACAGTCAGACTCCTGCCAATCCGCACACCAGAAGCAAGGTCCCGAAAGTTGAATGAGACACTTTTCCGGAAGCACAGGTGCACCAGGAGTCATCTTCTAGGTGAACTTTGCATTTTCCACATGAAGAAATGGAGGCCCACGGAAGGGAAGGGGTTCAGCTCCAGCCATCCATTCCAGTAGGATTTTCTTCGTGGCACACAAACACCCCTTCCACCCCATTCCAATTCGGAGTGAGGAAGAAGCACAAGGAAGGTGTTGTCGGTATTCCATTCCCTGGGCCACTGCAACGCCCAGCTGGGAGCAAAGGAGAAGTTGGCGCACATAGCAGGTCAGCTGGTGGTGTTCTCACCATGACCTCACCAGGAGAGGGCAGAGGGACAGCCCAGAGTTCAAGTTTCCCTCCTGGGATTGAGGTCATAAGTGAAGCCAAGGGAACAGAAACGGCAGAGTCCCCGAAGATGGAGGGACATTCTTGTTGCCTGGAACAAAGGAAGCAAGAATTTTCGAAAGCTCACCAGGTGCCCGGACAACTGCTCGGTGCTTTCATATGTGTTCTCTTGTCGCCCCGGCACAGTCATCTCCTGGGAATATCCCAACAGCAGTGGGCCTCATGGTCACGGGCACGAGAGCTAAAGCTCAGGGGTGGCATAGAACATTTCCAAATTCACAAAACCGGAGGAGTCCTGGTTCGAACCGAATCTGACCCTCAAGCCTACATCCTCTGTCTCGTCTTTCCAGGCTCTGAGTGAGGGCAGAGACATTAGAGAAAATGGTTGGCTAGGGCATAAGACAGAGAAAGGATATGTGTGGCAATCAGGTTTGGTCAGGAGGTTGGAGCCAGGCCACGGGGGACCTTGAATGGGGCACTGTGGGGGTGTTTCTAGGCAATGGGGGAGTCGACATGAAGTCATTGGGAATGAAGGGTGAGGGGGAAAGGTTGGTGGGGCTGGGAGCAAGAGGAAGGGCCTCTGAGGTGGTTTCACAATATTGCCTCAGCTCCGTGGGACCAGCGCTGGAGATTTCTGGGCATGTGCCTATTTCCAGCACCAGGTGGCCGCAAGGAGAAGGAACAGAAAGCCTCAGGCTGGAGTTCCAGTAGCTCCACCAAGAGAGGAAGTCACGCGTGCTCTCCCGGCAGCCTCTCGGCATCTTGGTCCCAGAGGACGTCCCCTGGGTCACTACCACCCTTATGTTTATCAGGGTGCTTCAAAATGACTGGGGAGCTCTTTGGATTGCAGAAACCACTCGGAGATTTTGCTTCAGTCAAATAATCCAACCACAGGGGCTTGAGATCAGAGGGCTTGGCGTCAGTTTGGGGATGAGAAAGTCTCATTTTTATTTCTCCTCTTTTATTAAAACTGGCTTGGGGCTGCAACTGCAGAAACCTGGATCGTGAGGGTTAGTGCTGGACAGGATGTCTTGATCTTCCAGTCATTGTTAAAGATGAGAAGACGGATGTCTAGAGCAGTCAGGAATCTTGCCTAAGATGACATCACTCCTGCCTGGCTCCATTAGAACCCAAGTTACCACTGGCCAAGCCCTGCACCCTCCGACTTTAACAAGGCGGTCACACATGCTTCGACCAACTTGCTTGAACAGAGGGGCTTCTATTTATGCCAGGGGATTGGGGTGATAGGGTAAAATGCCTTCTAAGAGGCCTTCTCCCAGAACGGTGCCCAAAGGACACCCATTCAGCCCCAACACACAGTTCAGAAAGGGGAGAGGGCCAAAGACTTATCCCAAGCCACCCCAAGGTAACAAACGCCTCTCCGCATGTGCTCCTCCCTGAACTCGCAGGGCTCCAAGCGTCTCTTCTGCCTCCACCGCCTCTCGGTTTCAGCTTGGTAAGGCTTGTGCTTTGATTTCCTTGGGAAGTAGGGGATTCCTCACGCCTGTGGGCAGTCGCCAGAGGAATCCACTTGACTGTAGTTACTCATCCGCCAGGGAGTGGGAGGTGGGGATTCCGCACCCCAGGGCATGAAAACAAATTCCTCCCCACGCCTCCATCCTGTTGGGACTTCTAGCCAAACCTCTATCCTGTTGGGACTTCTAGCCAAACGGTGTCCTGTGGAGCAAGCTGTTGCTCTTGGCAGGCCGCAGGAGCAGTGTTTTATTTCTGTTTCCTTCTTCGGTAGGTGACCGAAGCACATGGCACAAACTTTTAAAAAATATGACAAAGTAGACCGTGGAAAGTGAGGGTCCTTCCTGGTTTTGACCTTAGGCTTTCGATTCCTTTCTGCAGAGGTGACATTTGCAAGCAGTGTTTTGTGTATCCTTTCAGATAGATTCAGTGCCCACGCCAGCATCATTTTTATTTTTTTAATATGTAGGAATATACTTTATACATAATCCCACCTTTTGCCCTTTTTTTGCTTTATATATTTTGGAGTTTGCTCCTTATTGAACCCGTTTTCACCATGAGTTAACTGCAGCACTTTATCCACCAGGCTTCCTCTCTTCTTTCTTACTGTGGAATAGTCTCTGGGTCCAAGTTCGATTTTTTTCCAAGCTGTTAAAGAGAAGGGAAAAACCCAACGTTAAAAAAAGCTACACATGCACGCACTGAACTCAGAAGGGTTAGATCAGTTTTTACGGCCTGTGTGCCCTGAATATAAAACACTGTGACTCCTGTGTTATAGCCAGGAAACATCCAGAACTCACTCCCAGTGCATTCTGGGAGTCGGTGGCCAAGGCGGACTGATTGGTCCCAGCCTTCTCCACAAGGGGATGGATCTGTGCAACTGAATGGCTTTCTGGACCAGATGGCTATCAAATGCTCTGGGACCCAGTGAGCCAAAGGAAAGTTTGACATGGACGAGCACAGACCTTAGATGCTCGCACGGAAGAGCAGAACACTCCTAACTCATCTCAAGAACAATTACAGAGAAGCCGGGGGTAGGGGGACCCAGCAGGCAGCCTGGGTCTAATCTTCATGGAAAAAAAACAAGTCTTCAGCAAGTCACTTCCTCTCTTGGCTATTACACTCCTGTGTCATAAAATATGATTTGTCAATTCCATTCATTCACTATTTTATTTTCCTAAAAACATGTCCTTTTTCCTCCTTCAGGTGCCGCCTCAGTATCCTCCAGTTCAAAGGATCAGAGCACAATTTACCAGTAAGTATTGTTGAAAGTTTACTTTTTTTTAAAGACTCTCCTCTCCAGTCTCTTCACCTGCTCCACAACCCAAGGTCTCACCCTTTCACAGGGAAGCATTCAATCCTGGAATTGCTGGACCCTGTGTGTTGTTCTTGTTGGGGACAAAGAAGGTCTATAAAGGAAAAAAAGGGGGAGTCATTAGTTACCAAATCTGCTTGCCACTGTATGAATTCTTGTAGATATCTCACTAATCCTTCCAGGAACCATCTGAGTAAGAATTATTCTTAATTTTTTTTAGGTTAGGAAACTAAGACTTTACTTCTTACAAGATGGTCTGTGAGACACATCATTTTTAGCATAGGACAAGATTATTACCTTAATGAGTTAACTCTCACGAACTACCAGGAGATCGTGACTTAGATCCACGATTAACACGAGGACGCCCACCAGTAGTTTCTTCAAGGCTATTCATTGGTTTCTAAGTTCTCCTGAGCCTGAGGAATGTATGTCTTGCCCTCCATAAGTGGCCTTCCTCTGCAATTCCAAGCATGCCCCCTGGGACTGGTACAAAGCAAGAGTGACTGAATCGGGTCCAGCAGTGGGGACACAGGCCAGAGTGGGAACTCTGAGATGGGGTTGCCCAGCCATAATGCAGCCGATGAAAGAGGAAAGAAATTTAGACTTTGGGGCTTACACTTGGAATGAATGGCTCCACACAAGGTTACCAAGGCCATTACTCTGTGTCCTCCTCTTCCTCTTCCTCCACCTCCTCCTCTTCCTTTTCCTTCTCTGGTGAAGCAATTCCTCCCAGGGCACATTCCAGGAGAAACTAGCAACACAAAACTGAAGGGAGAGGCAGGTCTATGTTCCTGAGTGCTGTCCCCTCCTTCCTGCGAGCAGAGTCTGAGCTCACCGACATTCTGCACGCAGCGGCATCCTTAAGCTTTAGTGGCTGCTGGCAAAGGCCACTCAGTGCTGTTTAGCAGCGCAATGCCCACAGTGTGTGAAAAACGTGCATCGCACAGTCAGATGGAGAGAGAATAGGAAGAGCTTGAAGCAATGGCTTTGTGTGGAGATGGTGCACAGGACCTGGCAAGTGGCCCTCCCATCCCCCTTTGCTCTCAGAGCCACTGAGCAGGAAAGAAAACCCTGAAGTTGCCAGTCCCTCCTGGTTTTGAAAATCAGGGACACCTGCAAGCCCCGTTTCCTGCCACAGGACTGTTGCAACGACCAACAATTGCTTTAATCTCGCAGCCCTTGAATCCCAGCCCCATCGGGAACTCTCTTGGGTACCAGCACTAGCTGTGTCCTCTTCCATTCCACAGACAAAGCACGATGCTCGCTTCCTCTTACCCTTCTCAAAATCTCTCCCTGTTGCTGTCTCTTCATATGTTTCTAGACACGTTGGAAGGTTGTGGTCCAAAGCTGTGCTAAGGAATCATTCTTTTTTCCTTCTTCTTTTTGTCTTACTCCCCTTAGGCTGTGACGGCGACAAAGGTTGCCTCCTCACATCCCTAAGCGAGGAGACCATGACAGTGCAAGACAACTCAATCCCCATCAAATGTGACGGGTTTTATCTCATCTCCATAAAGGGCTACTTCTCCCAGGAGATCAACCTCAACCTTTATTACCGGAAAAACCTGGAATCGCTCTTCTCCCTGAGCAAGGTCACATTTGTCAACTCCGTCACCGTGGCCTTTCTGGCTTACAAGGACAAAGTCTACTTGAACGTGACCACTCATAATACCTCGTATGGAGACATCCAGGTGAATGGGGGGGAGTTAATCCTCATTCACCAAACTCCTGATGGATACTGTGTTGAATGAGGACCTGATGCCTGCATGTAGGCCAGCGCCAAGCACAAACGCCACACTGAGGGTGAGCAGGGGACACTGGCTCTTCCTGGGGAGTCGAGGAGTCGTCCCAGCTCAGCCCCATCTGCGGTCACACAGGATGTGACTGGAAGATTCCCCACCCCTACTCAGGGATATTTAAGACTTATTTTATGTATCATTTAACTTTATTTATCCTCATACCTACCAAATGACTCAGCCCTCATCCCTCACCTTGTGCCTCAAGCTTCTCAGGGGCCTCCTCGGTGCCTCTGTGGGATGAGAAAGTAGGTGCCTCCTCCTGAAGACTCACCGTTTTCACTGGGCAGGAAACTCCTAATGAACTTGCTCTATTGGCAAAGACACTGGACTGCCATTTGCTGGACACTTGACACCTGGCACTGTCAACATGTGGAGGACCTGGGAAGGGGGGTGATGAGTCTGCCGAAGGGGGTGTGGCCCAACTCCTGATAGCCGACGCTGCCTCTCCAACATGGAATTGGTTGCGGTTTGATTGCTGCCTGAATACCTCCTGTTTGGTGAAGTTCAGAAGGAAGATCCCCTTGTCAACAGCTGTCTGGACTTGGTGGAGACAGGCAGCTAAGGCTGACTCCGTGCTCTGGGCTCGCTTTCTTTACCACTCTCCCAGCCTCCAAATCTTCTAAATAGAAATTCTCCCTCCAAAGCCCACCCCGGGGACATGATGCAGGGAAAAATTGAATTGGCCGTCTAAGGAAAACCAAGAAAAAGCGTTCTCTAACTCAGGAGAGTGAGAGGGTTTGCCTGAGCACACGGGAGAACCGTGAACCTGGAACGCTCAGGGGAAAAGTCGTAAGACTCTNACCACTCTCCCAGCCTCCAAATGTTCTAAATAGAAATTCTCCCTCCAAAGCCCACCCCGGGGACATGATGCAGGGAAAAATTGAATTGGCCGTCTAAGGAAAACCAAGAAAAAGCGTTCTCTAACCCAGGAGAGTGAGAGGGTTTGCCTGAGCGCACGGGAGAACCGTGAACCTGGAACGCTCAGGGGAAAAGTCGTAAGACTCTAAGCAGCCTGGGGCGGAAAGCGCACTCTTTGCCACAGTTTGCCAGAGGGACACACATGCGTCCTCCTGCTTATGCTGACAAACACTCGCCCCCATGCCTTGTACACGCACACACATCACATGGCTAGTTTCACAGATGAAGCAATTCCACGATCACATGTTATGTCATGTCAAAGACACTGAGCACCCCCTGTATCTTATGAAAAACAATAATCTCTATATAGAAACACCCTAAGATCCCAGCGATAAGTGAAACTAGAGGGACCCATCATCAACCAACCCCTTGACGTTTCATTGAAATGTTCCTCTCGATGCATCAGGCTTCTGGCATAGCAGGCAAGTGGGATTTTTCACAAGTCCAATTTCAAGTTATTGTGTATATTCTCAAGTTCTGGCTAACATTTTTTTTTAACGGGAACCAACATTTCCCTGCCGTTTTAAATGCAGTACACAAAATGCCACAGGCTTTCTCTGGATGATTCTGTGCCCTCCCCTCACTGTCCTGCACTGCAAGGCGGTGACATCTCCAGGCTGTTCAGAAAGATGGCAGGCAGTTCGCCCCTGCACAAGGTGGTCTCGCTCAGATTTCATTATTTTTATGTCTGTTCAGCGTAGCTTTCCACCTCATCTGCAGGTATCTATCTCCAATTATCTTTCTGCCTTTCTGTCTCAATCTGTTGTGGAGACATAAATAAGGGCTCAGTAAAAAAAAAAAAGGTAACTAAGAGAAATTGTGCATAAAGGTACGAATGATCGAGGTCTAGATGGTGGCCAAGGCCCCACGTAATCATAACCATAACCATAGGTAGACATTTAGGGAGGGCCTACTGCGGACCGGGCCCCTCATTGGGATAAACGATTTACACGAATTCTGCTGAGCAAGATACTCTGCAAATCTGTCTTGACTGCTCAGAGGATTTATGTGTGTAGACACCCACACATGGGAGCGTGTTGACTGTGGTCTGCAAAGCTGATATTACTCAGTGAGTGTTATCTCATAAGTAAATGTTTATGACTGCAGATAATATTTAAGAAAATGTATGTTTGCTCTGTTACATTTGGAATTTCTGACTGTATCTCCCCTGGACGTGCACATTCCAGGCCTACGCACAATTGTTTTGGTGGTTGTTTGTCGTTGGTGTCATGGCCTCTACCCACAGGTGCCTGCTCCCGTGGGCACACCTGGCCTGCTCTTTCCTTGCTGGCCTCCTTCAGCCGCCCAGGGATATTTCTGCCATGGGGCAAACTCACTCCCCCACCTCCTCTCCTCCAAAACAGGCTTGTCCCCTTTGAGTCATCCCTTCAGAGGGACAATGGACTCTTCTCTGGACACAACAGAGTTCTGTGGAAACAGAACTGAATCGAGAAGTCAGGGGATCGGAATTCTAACTTGACTCAGTCACTAACTAGCCAAATGACTTTGGGCAAATGATTTCCCATTTCTGACCCATGTTTTCCACCCTGGTTAAGCGGCCACTTTGGAATCTTAATGCTCACAGGCAACTGTGAAAGCAAGAGCTGAGTGTCTGTGTACTGGTTGCTATGAGTCCACATATGTAACTTCTTTTACTATGTATTTTTCCCCCTTGGACAAGCTAGCAGTCTTCCCTCAGCCTTCTTGGCCAGTCCCTCAAGACCACTTATCAATTGTTACTTAGCGACTTCCTCCTTAGGGAATGACATAAGGGATCCAATCTTGATCTAAGTCATAATTTGTTCTTGAACATACTGGGCAGGTCCCCTATTTTAAGCCCTGGTTTTGTATTTAGTACTTTCTTGACTCTCAGAGAGTATTAATATTGATATTAATAATATAGCTAATAATAATATTCATATTTACATGGAAACAAATAAAAGATCTCAGAATTCACTATTGGTGAGAGCATTGGAGTTTTTATTTATCTTTCTCTCCTTTTCCTTGTCATGCTTGGCTGACTCCCTGATGGGAGAAGCCTGGGGCACATGTTCTGGTTTCCACTCTGCCTCTTCTTTCAGCTGCCAGAACTGTGTCCAGTGAGTGGTTAAGCTGTTAAACTCCATCTTTGCTTTGGAAGAGACATTCACGTGCCGGAAGTCCCCAGGGCCCCTCTTCGTGGTTCAAGAGACGGATCCAAATGGAATCCTACATCATTCCGTTCTTTCCCTCAGGACTTCTTGCCTGATTTTTTTACCCTGGATGATTTCTGTAGGTATTGTCTCCCCTCTCCTCAGCAGAAATTACATCTGTAGTCTCAATAAGAGGTCGCAGTTTCTCTGATGGATTTGTGTGCCGTCGGCCACCGTGACTCCCGTACCACCCAAGATGGTGTTGACACCTCTCCCCTCCAGGAGATGCTCCTATCCCTGCTTCTTTGACCTCAGCCCTTTCTGGTCCTCTTTTCCCCGCCTTTGCCAGTCCCTTTAACCCCTCCCCTTTCTCTGCCCCCACCTCACCTTTTTAAAAAGATTTTATTTATTTATTTTTAGAGAGAGGGGAAAGGAGAGAGGGAGAGAAATGTCAATGTGTGGTTGCCCCTTGAGCACACCCCACTGGCAACCCGGCCTGCAACTCAGGCATGTGCCCTAACTGGGAATCAAATAGGCGCCCCTTGGATCCTCAGCCCATGCTCAATCCACTGAGCTACACCAGCCAGGGTGCCCCCCACCCCACCTTTAACACTGCGTTCTTCAAGGTTCCACCCTCGGCCCTTTCCTTCTCTACAGTCTAGCGGCCAGCAAGCCACAATACAACCTGCACATGCATTCAGTTTGTTTGTTCAGTTGAATAGAGTTGCCAGCATTTAAATGCTGGGAAATATCTGGTTTCTTTTGACAAAACAAAATAGGAGATTCAGAAATTCTGGGCTGGATTTTGGAATGGCAGCAATCAACTCAAGCAGAGTAGCAGCCACCCACTTTGGAGAGACTGTGCGCTCTCCCGTTCCCCAGAGGTACCCCATTCATATGGTGCGCTTAGACTGGCTCATCTCACTCATTTGCTACATTTGAGTTCTGGACATTTGAGTTGTGACCTTTGCTCCACACACTTGCCCATTTCATGGACTTTTTTATACCTTCGACCACTGCTCATATATCAATGATAACTCAAACCATTCTCTAGGACAGATGTCCTCCACTCTGGGGTCACACTTACTGCAATCATCTGAATTATTAGCAATAAAATGCCACTTACTGAGTGCTCATGACATGCCAGGCATCATAGGAGTCACTTTATATGCATTGTTTAATAGTATCTGCCTAAAAACTCTTTCAGGTGGGTATTATTCTTCCTATATTTTGCATGAGAACGAACACCTGAAAGTCTTAGAGGGAAAGTAATTTGCCCCAAGGCCTGCAACTAACAAGTGGTGGAGCCCAGGTTCAAGGCCAAGGGTAGTTGACACCAAAGACCACGCTCTTACCCATGGGTAGCCTGTCTCTGGGAAGCTCCAGGTGGAGCTCCAGGTGGAAGCTCCAGGTGGAGCTCCAGGTGGAAGCTCCTGGTCCAGTGGTCCAGGTGGAGCTCCAGGTGGAAGCTCCAGGGGGCACTCAGCACAGGATGCTTTCACAGACGGTCCTCTTCTCACTGAGCCCATCTGTCCCCCTGGTGCATGATGTTGGTTAGAGGCATCACAATCGTGCCAGATGCCAGAAGTCTTGGTGTCACCCTACTTTCTCTGTCTCTGTCCCCACCTACATGCTTGTGGACTCTGCCTTCTTCTCGCTAAGTCTTTGCGTTTCAGACTTTGCAGTAACCTCCCACCAAGCCTACATACCTTAGTGAGTCCTGGTTAGATTTAGAAGATGATAGACCCTAGGTCAAGGAATGAGTGAAAGGGACAACCAAAATGGAGCAGGGTGCCACTGTAGAAAGACCATGGTGTGTGGAGTCTAGTTTTAAATCCTGACTCTGTCGTTCGTGAGCTGGGTAACCCTGGCAAGTTTTTCTTTTCCCTTTTTTAAAAGCCACTCTAAATCTCACCTTCCTTATCTGTAAAGTGGGGGCATCAATATATACCTTCTGGGTTATTGTGAACATTAAGAGTACCTAGTATATTGCCTGAAACATAGTTGGTCTTCATACTTAATACTTATTAATTTACAAAAGTCACTCCACAAAGCAGAAGGAAAGTGCCAAATGAATAACAGAATTATGGGGATTTGGGGATGCAGAGAACAATGAAGCCTGGTGGATGAGCTTGGCAGGGCTCACACTGCAGAAGGAGAGGGAAGGAGAACACAGCAGAGGAAGAACTGTGTACATAAAGACCGATGAGTAGGAATCTTCAAGGTTTCTTCTGCAGATGAAGAGCTATCACTTGGTAATGGCACTCACTCTCTTCCCATGACCTGAGCATGTTTTATTTCTTAAGACAGGAATTTGTGTATGGTCATGGTTGGACAATGGGCAGTTTGAGGGTGAAATATTGGAGGCATTAGAGACACGGTTAAGAATTTTGGGATCATGTCCTGCAAAAGAAGACGCTAAAGGATTTTTGAATGGAAATGTATCATGATTTGAGGAAAGAGCTGAAGTTCCATATCCCTTTTCATTTTTACCCAATTCATATTTATACTTTTTGCCAATTGAATCAAAGCTTAGAAGGACTTTTATTAGAAGAAAATAAGAAGGACTTCCGGCCAAGATGGAGGTGTAGGCAGACATACTGTGCTTCATTGCACAACCAAAAGAAGGGCAACAACAAATTTAAAAACAAAAAACAACCAGAACTGACTGGAAATCGAACTGTATGGAAGTCCAACAACCAAGGTGTTAAAGAAGAAACATTCATTCGGTAGGAGGTGCAGAGATGGGCAGCCGGGCAGAGAGGACTTGCAGCAAGGTGGTGCCTGGAGAACCAGGGGAGGTGAGGAGGCAGCTGGCAGAGCAGGCGGTCCCACATTCACATGCAGATAAACCAGGAGGAACACCTGGGGAGTGAGACAGACCATGCAACCCAGGGGAAAGCATGGGGAAATAAAGCCTCAAACCTCTGACTGGAAACACCTGTGGGGATTGAGGCAGCAGCAGGAGAAACTCCCAGCCTCATAGGAGAGTTTGTTGGAGAGACCTGCAGGGTTCTAGAATGTACACAAGCCCACCCACCCAAGAATCAGCACCAGAAGGGCCCAGTTTGCTTGTGGGTAGTGGAGAAAGTGACTGAAAACCGGCAGAGAGCAAAGTGAGCAGCGCTGATCCCTCCTGGACCCCACTTATAGCACCATGATACAGCGACGTGTGTTGCCCCACCCTGGTGAACACGTAAGGCTTCGCCCCTCACTATGTAACAGGCGTGCCAAGATAAAAAAAATAGCCCAAATGAAAGAACAGATCAAAGTCCCAGAAATAAATGCAACTAAGTGAAGAAGAGATAACCAACCTATCAGATGCATAGTTCAAAACACTGGTAATCGGGATGCTCACAGAATTGGTTGAATATGGTTGCAAATTAGAGGAAGAAATGAAGGCTATGAAATGTACAGGGAACAAACAGTGACAGGAAGGAAACTGAGACTCAAATGAATGGTTTGGAGCAGAAGGAAGAAATAAACAGTCAACCAGAACAGAATGAAGAGAAAAGAATTCAAAAAAATGAGGAGAGGCTTAGGAACCTTCAGAACATCTTTAGATGTTCCAACATCCAAATCATAGAGGAGCCAGAAGGAGAAGAGGAAGAGCAAGACATTGAAAACTTATTTGAAAATAAGTTCTCCATAATGAAGGAGAACTTTCCCAATCTGGCAAGGGAAATAGACTTCCAGGAAGTCCAGGAAGCTCAGAAAGTCCCAAAGAAGTTGGACCCAAGGAGGAACGCACCAAGGTACATCATAATTACATCAGCCAAGATTAAAGATAAGGAGAGAATCATAAAAACAGCAAGAGAAAAGGAGACAGTTACTTACAAAGGAGTGCCCATAAGACTGTCAGTTGATTTATCAAAAGAAACCTTGCAACCAAGAAGGGGCTGGAAAGAAGTATTCCCAGTCATGAAAGGCAAGGACCTACGTCCAAGATTACTCTATCCAGCAAAGCTATCATTTAGAATGGAAGGGCAGATAAAGTGCTTCCCAGATAGGGTAAAGTTAAAGGAGTTCATCATCTTATTATATAAAATGTTAAAGGGACTTATCTAAGAGAAAGAAGATAAAAATATGAACAGTAAAATGACAACAAATTCACAGCTATTAACAACTGAACCTAAAAAAATAAAAACACAAACAAACTAAGCAAACAACTAGAAGAGGAACAGAATCACAGAAATGGAGATCACATGGAGGGTTATCAGTGGGGGAGCAGGAGAGGGGGAGAAGGGGAAAAGGTACAGAGAATAAGTAGCATAAATGGTAGAAAATAGACAGGGGGAGGTTCACAATAGTATAGGAAATATAGAAGCCAAAGAACTTATATGTATGACCCATGGACATGAACTAAAGGGGGGGGGAATGGGTGTGGGAGGGGGTGTTCAGGGCAGAGGGGAATAAAGGGGTGAAAATGGGACAACTGTAATAGCATAATCAATAAAATATATTAAAAAGAAAATAAGCTAAAGGAATATCATAAGAGTTTTTGATGCTTTTGGGAAAAGATACATAGAGCTTCTTATTATTAAATTTAGGGTAAATGTTTAATAAAGACCCTACTGGGTGGTTTTTAAAATAGTAATATATATTTTTTAAAGACTGAAAAAGATGGGGCGACTGTAACTGAACAACAGTAATAAAAAAAGTTACAACCTAAAAAAAGTTACAACCAAAAAAAAGATTGTATCTAATTATTTTTAGAGTGAGGGGAAGGGAGGGAGAGAGGGAGAGAAACATCAATGTGTGAGAGATATATTGATTGGTTGCCTCTTGCACACCCCCAACTGGGGACCTGGCTGGCAACCTAAGCGTGTGCCCTGACTGGGAATCGACCCAGAGACCTTTCAGTCGCAGGCTGGTACTCTGTCCACTGAGCCACACCAGCCAGGACTAAAATAGCAATATTTTAAAATGTCAACTTGAGATGTTATGAGGACTAAAAATTAATCCCTGAAAATTTCAATTACTCTGCACATTTATTAATTTCTTTACGGTTTGAGTTGATCCTGTTTCTAAAACTAAGTTTTCGGCAGTGCTTCAGAATTGCCTATCTATCTGTCCATCACTCAGCTACCTCCCCTACTATTATTTTCTTTTCCCTGCAGTAGTATTCATCACACAGTATGTGTTGGGGCCTGGAACCATCCACAATAATATCCCTGGTGACAAGCCACACTGGTGATTATAGTCAGTCATTCACTCCATGACCCATGGGATTGAGCCATGGAAGGACATTGTTACACTTGAAACATAAATATTACTTAGGAGAACTGACGCTTTACCCCCACCATTCCCTGCCTGCCCCCCTGTCACCTCCCAGCAGAAAGGTGGTCAGAGGGTTCATTCTAATCTCAAGGACATGGGATGCACGGGTCTTTAGCATTGACTGATGCCTGGGGGACAACTTGGGTGGCATTCAATACAGAAGCCTTAGAAGAGGTTGTGGAATGCCTAGGGTGTTCTACCATTCTACACCTCCCCGCCCCCGCTTGGGAATCCAGGGCCACTGTGCCTGCGGTGTGATTGAACACAGCCTTGACCAGCATTTTGGTTAATGGAACTACTTGGGAGGGAACAGAGGGATGCCAAGAGCTGAAACACAGATTTAGCGTTTGGGTTTCCTTGGAGTCTTGCCAATGCTGAGCAAGTACTTTTACTTTCATATATATATTCTCTTTATTGCCGATGGATAGAAAAGGCCTTTCATTTTCCTCCTGATTTATGCACTTTTGACCTTCTTTGGTTTTTGAGGTTTGAGGTTAAAAGGAGACCAATAACAAAATAAAAGTGATTAACAGGAAGGCTTGATATTGTAGAAATATAAGCAGGAAGTAATCTCTAAATGTTCCTTCAGTACAGATCCCTATTTTTATTTAGGATGCTGGATCTTTTAGGATAGAACAATCTATGTCCTCCCCTTATCTATTTCAAGAGAGAACATTCTATAATTCTTTGACCATTTCTTAAGGCAACTTGAACCTTTCAATTTATGAAAATCTCACTCATGATTGTAAATCAAGCAATAGTCAGGCAGTTGACATAAATTTGGGCTCCTCTTACTATATTCCAGGCATTGTGCTAGGCACTTAGTGATAGCTTTTTTTACTCAGGAGAAATGGAAATGAGCTGTTATTGTTGATCTTGAACTCAAAGCCCCAGATACTTGCCACTATTATGTTTATTGTCCACGCTACCTGTGAGACACACATATTACCCACATGCACTCCAAAAACATATCTGGTCAGTAGCAGGCATCGATAAATTATACATTATTTCTATATTTTTCATCAATACAATTTTTATCCCCTTAATCATGTCCACATTACTTTAAACTCTTAAAAAGTGATACAAACACAGCTCTTTTAGGGGAGTAGTAAAAAATTATCATTCAATTTACAGTTAAATCTCATTTTTGTTACAGGTCTGATACACAGCATCTTTTAGAAAAAGCCCTCATTTGAAAGTCCAAAATAATTTTGCCTATGAATTTTAATTCTTAGAGTATTGCAGTCATAAGATAAAGAGACTGGCGACAGAGTTGGCAGACTTCCTATCTAGTATTTCTTATATAACCAATGTTATTTTATCCATTCATCCACACCTACTGTGTGTTACGGTGTACCTCCTGTGCTAGGTACTAAAAATATAAAGATAAATAATATGGCAAGTAACTTCTTTCCACTAAGCCAGACAAAAATGGAAAATATATTTAAAATACTCAAGAAAAAGAAAATACGAGCTGAGCCTTTATATCTAGCCGAAGTGATATTCAAGCATGATAGACACAGACAAATAGTTTTTGACTTTCAAGACCTGAGGAAATACTGGTTCTGTGAGTTTTTCCCGGGGAATCTATTAGAAAATGAGACAACTAAAATAAATAGACAACTTAAAAACTTGTGATCATGATGAAACACCTAGTTTTACAAAATAAGGCTTCGAATGAAGAGATTATAATATACAATGGCTGCATCTCTGAGAACATAGGAATGTTATAATTTTACATGAGTTGGGGACCAAGGGGAGGGCATGTTCAAAATGTTTTTAAATTAAAAATGTTTCACTTACAGTTAGTATTCAATATTATATGTTTCAGATGCATAGCATAGTGTAGTTAGACATTTATATAATTTATGAAGTGATTCCCTGATAAACCCAGTACACTGTGCTTCCTACCCGAATCAATGGTAGTTGCATCAGTCTTGCTATTCTGTTGTGTGGAATCAGTTAAGTGTGTGATAATCATTCAAGGCTCAGCTTGAGGAAAATTCCTCTGCAGCGTCTTCTTTAATTCCACTAGGAAGGAGAAATCGGTTCCTTCTTTGGCTTCCTATTATACATTATATAATTCTTTCATGGCACAATTTTTTTTTTATATTTTTTATTATAGTGGTCAGTGAAAGTTTTTTTTTTTTTCTTAAGCACCATAACAATGAGTTTCTGCACTTGGTATAGTGCTAAGCATATCAAGTTGACCAGGGCAGTTTTTTTATTATGAATAAATAGATTACTTATTTAGAAGAAATTTAACAGGTACNTCTCTCCCTTCCTCCCTCCCTCCCTCCCTCCCTCCCTCCCTCCCTCCCTCCCTTCCTTCCTTCCTTCCTTCCTTCCTTCCTTCCTTCCTTCCTTCCTTCCTTCCTTCCTTCCTTCTTTTTTGGTCCAGATTGGTAGCATGGAAATAGATCCCCAAATGACCCACAATTTTACTGTCTTCTGAAGGCAGTTATCGCCTATGGGTATAATTTGTGAGACAAGCCTCATAAACCGTAATTAGCTACCCACAAAAAGAGCAATTACACCATTACTAATTACTTGCCCACAACTTCCTTGCCACAAAACAAGTTACCGTATTTTTAGGACTATAAGACACACTGGACCATAAGATGCACCTAGGTTTTAGAGGAGGAAAATAGGGAAAAAAAAATTGATGCAAAAAATGTGGTAAAATATTTACTAACCTGTGACCCCACTCTACCCCACCCCCACTGCCCCATGCCCCAGTGGCCGGGTCAGCAACATTCGGATTATAAGATGCACCCCCCTTTTCCTCCCAAATTTGGGGAGGGGGAGTGCATCTTATAGTCTGAAAAATAAGGTACGTTGTGCAGGATGTAAGGAAGCTGTAGGGTTCATCCTGAGTCTGTAGCCTAGCTCTGTGCTTTCAAGCAGGAGACATTTGTGAGAGGAGGCTTTAGCCAGCTGGTCTCAGACCAGGAAAAAAAGAAAAAAGCAAAAGCAAAAGCACAGCTGTTCTTGCTTGGCAGACCGCCCTGTTAAATGTCAGTTGAAAACATAACTTATATTCCATCCAACAGTAGTCTTTCTGTTAAAAAGAATAACATCTAGGTGGGAGGACTAGACAAAAAGTAGCACACCAAGCTATGTCTAGAC
This sequence comes from Sturnira hondurensis, assembly GCF_014824575.4. Classification (NCBI taxonomy): domain Eukaryota; kingdom Metazoa; phylum Chordata; class Mammalia; order Chiroptera; family Phyllostomidae; genus Sturnira; species Sturnira hondurensis. The sequence continues at coordinate 5,428,712 of NW_028094846.1, read as the reverse complement.
ATGCAGAAAGTTGGGTCTACATCCACATTTCACAAGAAGGTCTGGCCTGAACTAATTGTTTTCCCATAAACTACACTAATTCATGCTCTTCATTAGACTTTTGCCAGAAATTCTCAAGCGACGAAGAGGCAGCACAGAGAGCCTGGTGATTTCCTAGTTACACCTTCCTCCTCCGCAGGGTTGAGATGGCCCTCAGGAACCTCAGGAAAAGCGCAGGGGGCTGCCAGGCAGGGGAGAAGCCCAAATAAACCGGCCATGTGCAGGACAAGAAACCAAGGAAGGGACAATTTAAGTATCTTTCAAGAACACGGCTTTACACTACAGCTTGATGAAATTTGAGGGTTTACTCACTACTACTCAAAGGGATAAGAGATTCCACACCACCATCCCAAAGAGATTTTTCAGATGACTTATTGGAGGTTTTACAAACACCAGGGTATCTAGATGCCATGCAGCAGTGATCAAAGAAAGAATTGAAAATTTGACCACCAACCTGTCTGGTATAATTCACTGCATATGCTCTATTTGCAGGTCCATCACTAGGATGTCTTTTGAAACCTAGCCAGTCTGCTGTACTAGAATGAGTGATGTCCTTTAGGTTCCAGGATCAAGTCTGCCGCACCCCTCACAACCGTAGGTCTCAGATCTGTAATGTTTCATCCCAGTTCTTAGTGTCAAGAAGTTCTAAACGTGTGGAATGGGTAGATCCGTCAGTACAATCTCTAAAACTCCTCCTGTATCCTCTGTGTTTAAGGGGGAAAGGTACACTAGGACCACCACCACCAGCATCACCAGGATTCTATAGGGAATGGACTAGAATCATGGCTAGGAACAGACTGGAGACCAATGACCTATTGGAATCTTGGTTTCACCACTTGAGAGACTAATCCACTCCATGCCTTAGTCTGTTCATCTGTAAAATGGGCATGAGACCCAATGAGGCTTCAATGGCCTCACATTACTGCCATCCGCCATCTTTCCCTATCTAAGTGTGGGTAAAGAGAATGTCATAGGAACCTGAAAAGCCTGGGTCTTTTGACTATAAGTGGGTGATGGCTTTAAAATATGAGGAAGTATCACTTACCTTCTGATTCTTAAGCTGAACAGTGGGTAATGAGTGTTAGTTTGATTAATAGGTTCCATAACGTACATCTACATGTGTATTATTTTGCATGCATCAAATATTTGATCAAAACAGTAGGCTTTGTGAAGTCCTATTTCTAAATCAGTATGAAATTGTATCAATTACAAAATAGGAATGTATTTTTGCATTTAAACGTGTCCTAGACGCAGCACTGCGACTGCCCCACTTACACTGTGACATCTGAAGAGCGGAGATGGTGTGATATTGGCTGGCTTCCCTGGAAGAATGGGGCTCCCTAAGGATGAGCCACATCAGATTTGTCTTTGGTCCAACAGGATCCTTATCTTTACTCCTTTACATTCCCAGTCTTACCTTTTACCAACCTCCCCCCATCCCCGACCTCCCCCCACTCTCCCCGGCTCCACCACCTATTACCTGGTTGCAGTCAACATCCTCCTAACAGGTCCCCTTGCCATCAATCAGGTCTCCTTCAATCCTGTCTCTACACAGCATCCAAGAGGGACTTTTGAAAACACAAATTTGATCGCGTCACTTCTTGGCCTGAAACTCTGGGATGACTCCTCATTGCCCTGAGGACAGAGTGAACGTGGTGTGGCATAGAAAAAACTGCTAGTTGTCTTTAACCTCTTTTTCTCCTTTTTTCTTCCTAACTGAACCCTGGTTTTGTGAGGGAGAGCAGTTATGCTCAGCTAAGAAACTGCATTTCCCAGCACCCCTTGTAGCTAGGAGTAGTTGTATGTCTAAGTTCTGGCCAATAAAATACGAGCCAAAGTTTCCATGGTGGCCTCGAGAAAGGTTCCGTAAGAAAGGAACCAGCTGAGGAGGATTAGATCTTGCTCTTTTTTCCCTCCTACCATCTCCTTGATCGGGAAAAACGGTAGCTCATGCTGAAGTGGCCACCTTGAGACCTTAAAATGGTTTTCTGGAGAGAAGTCCTGCACTAAAGATGGAGGACTGGGGAGCAAGAATGGACTGGGATCTGTGGGACATCCTCCAGCAGGGCGATAGTTTGGACTGCCTCCTCCTGGATTTGTTTCACATGAGAGAGAAGTAACCCCTCTGTCTTAGTTAAACCATTGTGGGGTGACTTCCATGTCTCACAGCCACACACAATGTCTAAATGATCTCCGTGCCCAGTGTCTGCCTGCCTGTCTGTCTAGCCTCATCTCCCGCCACGCCCACCCACTTTGGTCCTCAACCCTGAAAGATCCACATCCTATGCAGAATATGTTGCTTTTGGGTCCCTACACTTGTTGCTCTGTTATCTCTGCCTGAAACATTTTTTCTTTTTCTTTGATTCCTTGAAAAGAAAGTGTCCCTTCTTCTTTCTAGTCTTAATTGTCAATTCTCCCAGGAAGGCTTCCATTTTATTCCAAGTATGGATAATTCTCCTTCCTCTGTATTCTCATGAAATCTGCTTTCTGTCTTGTGTGGTATCAATTGTAATTGATGGATTGCTTGCCTGTTTCCTTCCCTGGGTTAATGTTCAGTGGCAGCAAGAGCTCAGACACGTCTACAGTTTTATCTCTAACATCTAACAGAAATCCTGGTACCTGAGAGCCAGGATTAGCGTCTGTATATGTGTGGTGATGAATGAATGAATGAGTGAATGAGGGAATAAAGTCAGACCAAGGTGAAGATTGTGAATTTATCCAAAGGAGCTGCTTCAGACGAGGCCATTTTGCCTGTAGGAAGGGTCAGAATGCAGCTTCTGTGAAAGAGTTGGGTGGTCCTTTTGGTTCTCCTGACACCACGCTCTCGTTTCACAAAAGCCAGAGAAGGCGGCCCATTTCCACCTTCATTTATGATTTGTCTTTATCCATAGGTGCTCCTCACTCTTTCTCGTCTTCTTCCCTTCCCGCATACCACGGCTTAGAAGAAAATTCAAGTGAGGATTAGTATTTCTTCGGAAAAAAATCATCTCTGATTTAAACCACACACAAGCCAAAGGGTACATGAAGCATTTTTGTGGTTGAGTAAAGGGTTTGGAGACTGTGGCTATGCGTCAGATGTTGCACTGATTCCATCAACTCCTAGCAGAAAGTTTGACTTTGTTTTCCCAGTTTTTATTGTTACTCACACTTTTATGGCTTTTCTTCCCATTATGATAAAAATAATAACTTGCTAAAAGTTCATTCGTCTTGGGGTCTGTGTCTATGGAGAGACTAAAAGCTAGCTGGACCCATCTGTTGGCCAGGAGTGAATGCTGCTGCCTGTGGCTTACTAGTACGACTCTGTGAGTCAAAGGTAACTAAAATGAAATTGTTCCTTAGAAGAGAGGGACTGCCTGGGATTGGGAAGAATTCTTGTGATGCGGGAAGGAGTGAAATGTCCACCCTTCAAAGGCTGGACAAACAAAGCAGCTGAGTTTCAAGGGTTGGAACAACACTTCTGATCCCTGACCTTATGTTCTGGTACTGAGACAGAGTCCTTTCCAAACTGTCTCCTGGGAAGGTGTCCAGATGGAATCCTGAAATCATAAAAGGAGGTTTGGGACTAAGAACCAGTGAAGCTGCATTTCTGAGACTTACATAGCACCTTTGGTTTGCGTGTGTTTGAAAAGTCCTTAAGATATACATATTGAAGAGTTGCTATCCACAGTCACCTACTCCTGCCTCCCTGGTCAGTCCAATGTCAGAATAGACTGACATGCACATAAAATTCACAGTGGATCTGAATTATTTGGGGGACTGGAGTAAATTGAGTCCAAGTCAGCCAAATCTTTTAAAAGTTGTTGAGAACAAAAAGGTAGATAGTCTTGAGAGAAAATAGAACAAAACCCATGAGTCTCACACCCACTAATGACAGGGAAGAGAGGCAACAGCCAGGAGAGACGAAGGCAGAGCGAGTGCAGAAAGGACAGACCTCAGTGTCTCGGAGGCCATCACTAGCCCCTGGCCTACCCAGCACACCTTACTAAGGCAGACCTTCAGCTTCATAAGGCTTGTCCCACCTGTCTTGGGTAGACTGGTGCTGGCATGTCATCTAGATTCCATCGATGGGACATTCACCCTTGGGGTGACTTACGTGAGGCGGCAGTGGCTTGGCTCTGGGGTCAGCGGTGAAAGCATTTTTCTGTGGTGAGGTACTGGGAGGAGTTTTTAGAAACGTGGCCATAGGTTTATTTCTCAAGCCCCTTGAGCTACCTAACTTCCCATAATAAATTTTAGTTCTCCCTCAACTGGCCAGAGTGGCTTCTCTTTTTGCAGCTAAGAGGCCCAGGTGATCTTTGTTAGCTCTAATGAGCTCTATAGGTCTGGGCTTCGGAGATGCCCTTCATCCCTTACGGGTTGGTGAGTGGATCGCATGAAGTCTAAGCAGTAGAGTGACCATGTGTAGCTCAGGATATAAGCAGAGGACAAGTTTATTGTCTCCCCTCACCCCTTGAATGTTTATTCAGAGGACATGTGCTGTCCCTACTGCTGGAGGAAAACTTTGATGGATCCCAGGGCTTTTTTTAACCAGGAGATATGGTCACTTTCAGTAATGAACAGTCTGAAGTAATTAGAATATCCAGGAGAAGATATCACACAGAGCATAAATCTTTATCTAACGGCTTATTTCCTCCTCCCCTGGATCAGCCTATTTCAGCCTGGAAGCTTCTAGTGGGAAAGGGCACATGGCTGGCTTCTTCTCTGTCCCCTGATCCTTCTCACCCTTCCACTGGAACTCACTGATCAGGGAGGGTCAGTGGGATAGAAAAGGCATCAGCTGACCTGACGAAGTAACATCAGTGCAAACATGGCAGGTATTTGGAGCAGAGTCTTTTGAGAAGCTCTCTGGTGGCTCTTTGAGGGCCAGGATCAAGTCTCTTGGGCTTCAGTTCCCTTGTGGTGAGTGGCTACCCCTCTAGCCTAGATGGTTCTTTTTGCTGCTGGGTTCTGCTGCCTTGTTAGTCATCTGCATAGGACAAGCTCCCCAGGTGGCTTCTTGCACCTGGTTCCCATCAACAGCCCTTACCCTGACAAACTCTAGTGGCACTGGCCAGCCCCAACGTCACAGCACTTTCCCTGCCCCTGTCCCCAGAGCATTTAGCTCATATTTTGAGATTCTCTGGAAGGACAGTAGACCCCAGAATTCAGTTCCTGCGGTCTCTAGTGGCCACAGATTAAGCTCCATCAGTAGCCCCGTAGAAGCCCACACCTCCCCTGGGAGCGAGATGAGGGAGAAGGCATCTCTTTCCACCAGCTGGTTAAAGAAGGCAGGGATAGGTATGAGCTTTGTTAAACATGAAATGCTTTTCAAATTCAACCAACTGAATTCAACAAGTGTCTATGCAGTGGTAGTGAGGCCTTGGGGTTCCAGAAATAAAACACGGTACTTGTTTCCCGTGTAGCAGATTAATAAATGCAAACAAGTAATTGCAGAATAGGGAGTGTTGTGAGGAAAAGGTGGTGCCAGTCACTCGCTGGGAGATTTTGGCAGAGAATGTAAGCAAACAATGAGTAATGGATTCTATAAGCAAACAATGAGTAATGGATCCTTAAGAGAAAGTAAACCTTATTAACTTGGTGAAAAATATCTGCATGTATGAGGTGCACAGGAAAATATGGGAAATTTTCATACTGAGGCAGAAGATTATGCTAGGAATTTGGCTCACTGAGTGGGGGAATTTCCCTCTAGTTTGCTGCAGAAATCTTAGACATAACTTCTGGTCTTCAGGAGATGCTTCAAGTGACATCTGGGAGGCTCATGGCTTCAGATATCTGTGTACTTGGTTTCACTTTTGGTACCTACATAAGTTGTTGGACTGTGAACATCTGTGAATATCATCAAGGCTTTTGCTTCTTTCAAATTTTCTTGGGGAAAATAAAAGACAAGCATTAAGAAGTACTTAATGAGAATTATTTTCCTTCGATCTGAAAAAATTAACAACAGAAGAAATTCTCCAGGTTATGTTCTCTGATCACAGTGTAATAAAATGAGAAATAGTAATACTTTATTGTTATTGTTAATACTGGGGCAAAGATTCAGACAAATTACAACAAAGACCATATGAAAGATGTTTAGTTAATAACAAAGGCTGTTGTTAAACAAAATGAGATATACACCAACCAGTTAATAACAGACTTTGGAGAAAATAACAAAAATTAGAACACTTCATAATACAGAAAACTTTTGGGGTGAAGTCAAAGAAATACCCAAAGGTCAATTCATTGTCTTCAATAAATTTTGCTGTTAAAAATAATGAGTAAATAAACAAAGAAAGCATTGAGCTGAATTATGTAGGAAGAAACAATACATTAGAAGTTCTAAGGAAACTGGCATAAATGAAATAAAAAAGCCAAAAAAATTGTTAAGCAAAAAGATGTTAAAGCAGGACTCACAAATCCCTATGTTATAATCATAAAAAATGAAAATGAAAAGGAGAAACAACACTGTGGAAGAGACTGCCTAGAGGAAAAGTCGAAGGTGGGTGTTATTGCCTGCTTAATTTTCTCCCACTTCAGCAATGGGATGTACTAGAGAACAAAAGCCAGCAGCTTAGGGACCATGGGATTTATCCGACTGAGTTTATGGTTTTGGTAGAGGCCTAACACAAACCCACACTTGCTGGCAAGTGGTTAACTATCAGGTCCAGCAAGAATGCCTTTGGACAGTCTTCAGTTTGAGCAACATTTCTTAGACAAATTGATGTATGACCTGTGTCAAAGTTTATTGCTTATTAAGGAGGAAAGTGGGAAGCAGACAATGGAATGTCAGTTCTCAATGACAGGAGAGAAAAGAAGGTGCATATTCACCAGCTTCTACCTTTATCAGTGGCGTCATTCAACAGTGGCAGGGACCTTTTGAGCCCATTTTCCAGAGCTGCTAGGCATGAACTATTAATCAGAAATAACAAGTAACGCTTCTGAGAAGGGAGCAACGAGCAAACTGGTCTTCAGCAATAGAATAATACCCAGCAACAAGACTTTATTCCTCCAGAGGTCAAATTAAGCAAGACGATTTTTGAGAGAGGTCACTTGATGGAGTTGAGAACATGTTAACTCTAAAACACGGCATCTTGACACACTGAATATTGACAGGTGCAGGAAGGACCTTGTGACCTCCCCCTTTTCCCCTGAAGCAGCCCTCCCTACACCCGGAGGAAAGGAGCATGCTTCTGTCTGAAGACAGAGGGACACTGGGAGAAACCCGGAAGGATGGGCCTCGTGGAGCTTCCCCAGGTCACTGCCCTGAGTTCATACCGTCTGTTCTCTCACGTCTTCCCATGACTTTTCACTCTTCATCCAGCTTAGGGTAGAAACGCTTAGGCTGAACCAGTTCTTTAGATTTTCATTTGCTCATAAAGTCTCCACTGTCACACAAAACGTAAATCAATTTCATGCTTTTCTCCTTCTGCCTTGGTCAGTTTAATCGCCAGGCCTCGCCAGGGACCCCAAGGTGTTGGAGGAAAACTGTTCTTACCCCAACACTTAGGTAGAGACACTCCTGCAGCTGTTCCCAAATATGTGATTAATAATTTTGCCCTTCACTCCAAGGCTATACAGGCTCCAGGGGAAGACATGAGAGCTGCTTCTTATCACCCAAATCCCCCACATTTGTTCTCTTACAGCTAGTATGGGGCAGAGAGTTTGATTTTTTTTTAAAAAGCCTTGGTAGGAGTAGAACCCACAAACATTCTCTTCTTTGACCCTGGGTCAGGAGGAGGTGTGTGCCCCTAGATTCTGTTCTTCCAATGAAAAGGGTGAGGCACAGCTGTGGATCTGCCTAAAGCCTAAAGCTGGGGCCCAGGTGATTGCCGTCCTGGGCCTGACTCTTGCATGGGACCTAGATGTTCAGGAGGAAGGCACTGTGGTCCACGGGCACGGATGCGTGGCTGCACGGTCTCCAGCCTCTCTTCCACACTGCGGTATGCTCGTGAGAATATACCCCCTTCCACCACTACCCTGTTTAAAATCCTTCAATGGCTCCTTCACCACCTTCCAGGTAAAACCCACCTATGTTAGAGAAGGCCATTCATGATCTTGGTCTCTGGCTCCTTCCCCACTCCAGCCATTCAACATGTTTTGGTTTTCCACGAAGGTATCAATATCTCATTGTTCCCAATCTCTGGGCAGAGGAGGCCATTCCCCGGGTCTCCCAGGCTGAATCACTGAATTCTGGGCTCGAGGACCTTTGAACTTGAGAAAAGAGAGAGAAAGAGAGAAGAGAGAGCGAGAGAGTGACTGAAAGAGAGAGAAAGAGGTTAGAAAGACCATCTCTCATGGTAGATATCACAAGAGGTCAAACTCACGAGTTGTCAGAGACCACATTTTATCCAAATGTAGTGAAAACCCCTGAGCAGTGAGAGAGGATGAGGTGCATAGGTGAAGACATGAGAAAGGGTCTTGGCATCATTGAGTGGCCAGTTACAATTGGGTTTCATCACAGTGTTGACCTGGCGGCTTCCTCCTTATCCTCAGTGTTTCCTTACTGCACAGAAGTAAGGAAAAAGTTTCTGATCACCAGTGGAATGTCCAGACTGGCCGCTGTGTGGAGCCCTCCTCAGACTAGGGCGTGGTGGGGGGCGGGGACTGAAGACATCCAGTTAATTTCTAGCTTTGTCCTTGATGCGAAGAAAGTGCTCAACGTTTCTTTCTTTCTTGTTCTTTTGTTTTAAGCAATTAAAACAGGATCTTAGTTTTATGAAATTATTTGATAACTTGAATTCGCCAAAGATAATATATTTGGGAGCATTCAGTAGGAAAAAAAATACAAGTTGTTACATATGTACTTTCCTTCTGCAAAGTGCCCCTGAGGTACAACCAGGCTAGCAATGTTTGGAATGCAAGAAAGAATGTGAGGAATTAAGTCAGAACACACTGATTACCTGCAAAGTATTCAGTTTTGGTTTCAGGGTTGAGCAAGCTTGTGCTGCTGAGGTGTGGAAACCTCCACCTGCAAAATTTCCCTTTCATTGTTAGCACAAGTCAGTACCTGGGAAGCCGCTTGGGAATAGGTGCCTTGGGGTGTGTTCTGTGATGAGTCCTTCCTTTTCATTCACTAGAACCTGGCTCAGCTCTTCCCACCTCCAGGCAAGTGGTGGGCAAAGTCAGAGGAGAGAGCAAGAAAGCTCATGACGTAGGTCCAGACTGCGGCTGAGCAGGAAACCCAAGCAGAGGAAGAAGTGGGGGGGGGGTGGTATGGGAGAGGAGCTGAGGTGCTGGGTCAGTAAAATAAGATGTTTATCCTCAGATCTTTACACTGGAATCCCCCTCAACCTACAGGTACACCGAGGATTAAGGAGAACATGCTGGGCTGTCCATTCCAGCCTCTATTAAAAAAAAATATTCCCAGGCTTTACATAACAAGGAGCTCAAAAGAAAAAAAAAGGGAGGGAAGAGGGTAAAGTATTAGTATTTGCGAAGCCTCCTCGAATTAGGCACTAGTCACTGTTCTCTATGCATATTCACATGATTTCAAGGGGAACCCTAAGTCCTTGGTGCTGGGGTCACCTTGGCATTGAACCCTGGGCCATGGATGTCAGATTCCCCAGTTGCTCCAGGATTAGCCCCGTTTCCGTATTTGGGTGTTAGATAGGTGTGACCTCATCAGGCCACTAAAGGACCTGGCGTTAGGGGGATTACAAGCAGGTTAACCAAGCCTTAATTGGTGGATCGGGGCTCTCAGTCAAGCAATGGTGAAGCTGGCCAGCACTCAGGGCCCGAGCCTCCCTGCTTGGTTCGGCAAATAGCAGCAGAACCTCGGCAGTGGGCCGAGTGAGGGGAGCGGACAGTTGGTTTCATCTGCATCTCTAGATATACGTATCTATGTATGCGTATATGTGTAAAAATGATTGAGTTTATTGGGGTGACACTGATTAATAAGTTATAGAGCTTTCAGATGTACAATTCTGGACTACATCATCTGTATATCGTATTGTGGGTTCCCACCCAAAGTCAAGTCTCTTTCCCGTCACAGGGTATCCCCCCTTTACCTTCTCCTACCTCCCCTACCCCCTTTCCCTCTGGTAATCACTTTACAAACTAGTAACAATGCAGAGAAGCTGGCAGAGATCACATGCCCCCAGGGTTTCTGCTGCTCCTGGTGCAAACAGGCCTGAGGGGGCAGCTGTTATGCAACTCACCCACTGCTTGGTCCAGCCCCTGAGGATTCTCTGGTGGGTGGAACAGTCGGAGGGACTTTCGCTGGTTAGGATAAAAATTGGCATCTCTTCCCTGTGGGAGGAGCAGCTCAGAGTTTTGCTTTGTCGGTGCACCCACTGAATGGAGACACGGCTGCAGGGGATGGAATTTTCCTGATTACTCTGCTCCTCTGAAGGTAAGGAGTAGATATTCCACCCCCTTCTCTGCCCCACCCCATGGGAGGGTCTGGCTTTTGACCACCTTAAGCAAAGAATAAAACAGCTTGTTCCCAAGGGAATCATGGTGGGTCCTCCAGCTCTGCCAGTGTGAGCTCATTTCTCACAGCAAGTTTGTGAACCGCCTGCAAAATCAGGAAGCTGCCCAGTCACAAGAGGCTCAGTTACAGAAAGTAGGAGATACATGCCAGACTTAAATGTTAATTGCAGGAACTGGACAAAGTTTCTCAGGGCATTACTCGGCCCACTCTGCGTCAGAACAGAACTGCTGACCAGTGAGAAAAAGACTCGTGCTTTACAAGAGCTCTACTGGCGGTGATGACAGAATTCGATGGCCCAAGGAGCCTTGCACTTACTTTAAAAGCCACACCCTGCCTTCTCTTTTCCATAAAATCAAGGATGTGTAGTGCCCTCTTACAAAAACAAACACAACAAGCAATCATGCGATCCTTGTACAAACAGAAGACCTAAGACAGATAGAGGGAACTGTCTGGTTGGTAAATATGCCAGGGGAAAAAAAATCACTGTTATTACTGGGAACTGCACATCCGAGAAGCCACAAAAACAAATAAACAAGCAAAAATGAATCAAAGAAAATAGTCAAGCAGCCCAAGGAAAAAGGGGAGAACACACGCTTATTGAATACTTAGCATGGTGCTTGGCACTTTTGTAGATATTCCTCTGGTCCTTGGAACAGCCCTACACGGGAGAACAAACAAATCATTTTCTTTATTTTGCAAAGGACAACAGAGAGATTCAATATATCAACCCTGGTTGCAGGTCTAGTAGCAGGGACGAGGATGCAGCTTTGTTATTCTACGGCCAGTGAGGATCTGGGGATTGTGCGGTCTAGTGCTGAGGAGTGTGTTGTAGACAACCAGATGCCTGGGTTCAAGTTCTGGGTCCACTAAGTACTACCTGTGTGCCTTCTGGCCCCATCTCTTCCTACCCCATCTCTGGAATGGGGATACAGAGAATTGCCTGTGACAATCTCTACATAGCAAGTATCTGGGACACGGTGGATGTTAAAAACTTTTAAAGACTATTATACAGAAACTGGTAGGAATGGGTGGGGCACCAACTGTGTTTTGGTTTATTTGTGCTTTATTTTTTCTTCCTGGGTATCTGTTTGAGTCTGTTCTGGCTGCTGTAACAGAATACATAGATTGGGTGGCTTGTAAACAGCAGAAATTTATTTCTGACAATCTGGAGACTGGGAAGTTCAAAATAAGTTCAAGATCTCTGAAGACTCGTGTCTGGGGAGCACTTCCTGGTTCAGAGATGGCCCCGTTTTTCTCTGTATCTTCACATGGGGAATGGGATTAGAGAGCTCTCTGGGTCTGTTTCATAAGGGCAACAATCCCATTCAGGAGGGCTCTGTTCTCATGACCCCCAAGGACCCCCCACCTCCTAATAACATCAAATTGTAGGTTAGGATTCAACATGTGAATTTTGAGGAGACATAAATCAATCTGTAGCAATATTTTTTTAAAAAGATTTTATTATTTATTTTTAGAGGGGAAGGGAAGGAGAGAAGGAGAGAAATATCAATGTATGGTTGCCTCTCATGCTGGGAACTGGCCTGCAACCCAGGCATGTGCCCTGACTGGGAATCAAACCGTGATCTTCTGGTTCGCAGGCCCACACTCAATCCACTGAGCTACACCAGCCAGGGTGCAATATCTTTTTAAAAGTACGTTTGAGCCTTCTGGTCAAGGCACACATGGTTCGCCTCTTTGCACAACCACATCAAAATTACAACTAAAATATAGAACAGCCATCACTCAGAACCATCAGAAATTGAGCTGAATGGAAGTCTGACAACCATGAAATTAAAGAAACCACATGTATCTGGACTGGTAGGAGGGGCGCAGGTGCGGAATGGGCTGGTCCCACATCCAAGTGTGGTGGATACAAACTCCAGAGGGATAGCTCAGGAATGAGGAGTCCCAACCCCACACCAGGGCCCCTAAGCCTAGGGTTCCAGCACCAGGAAGATAGGTCCCCATAACTTTTGGCTCTAAAAATCAGTGAGCATTGAGTCAGTAGAAGAAACTTCTGGAGCTCCAATCATGTCCTCTTAAAGAACCCACACACAGACTCACCTACTCAGACTCACTCCCTCTGAGCTCCAGCACTGGGGTAGCAGCTTGAGAGGTACCAGTGGCATATGGGCAGAAACTGAAGTGCCCGGCATCAAGGAGAGCAGAGGCCACTATCCCTTTTTTCACCCCGTCCATAGAGCCATCAAACTGGTGCCATAGCCAAGACTCCATCAACCTGGCTAACACTGTTTGACCCACCTTGGGGATTCCCAGATACTCCTCCGCCCCACCCAAGCTCCTTTCCCATATGAATGTTTGGTCTTGGCTCATGCTTCACAACTTCCAAAATGCTATCAAACAAGAAACAGCTGGCCTCCGTGAGCCCCGGGCCTGGCACTAGCAACAGCAAGGTTAAGAGTCACAGCTTGGCTTCGCCTGGAAATCTCCAAGCCCAGCAGAAGTAGCAGCCATCTCATATCGCTTTATAGCTCAGGCAGGGTGGCTCCAGGCAGAACACCTTGGGGTGCACTGCCCGGGAAATGCCAGGGCCAGCACACCTGGGGACAGCTCCAGACCACTTTGGAGTACCACTACATTGCCCCTGCACAGCTGATCGTTCACAGAGGGTGGCAGTTGGTGACAGGTGGTAACGGCCGATCCTTGAAGCTGACTGACTGGCCTGGGTAAATCCCTCCCATTGATCTGCCAACAGCAACCAAGGCTCGACTATAAGAGGAGGGTGCACTCAGCCCACATGTAGGGCACACCTCGAATACTCAGCTGGGGTGAGAGGGGAGGCTGTGCCACTGGACCCTACAGGACACCTACTACATTAGGCCACACTACCAAGACATGGAGTCAAAGCAGCTCTACAGAATACATAGAAAAAAATATAGGGAGGCTGCCAAAACAAGGAGACAAAGACACATGGCCGCAATGAAAGAACAGATCAAAACCCCAGAAAAAGAGCTAAATGAAATGAAGGTAAGCAATCTCTCAGATGCAGAGTTCATGGCCCTAGTTATAAAGATGTTCGAGGAGCTTAGTGAAGACTTCAACGGCATAAAAAAGATCCAGTCAGAAATGAAGGATTCAGTAATTGAAATAAAGAATAACTTACAGGGAAGCAACAGTAAAGTGGATGAAGCCAAGAATCAAATCAGTATTTGGAACATAAGGAAGCAAAAAAACAACCAACAGAACAACAACAAGAAAAGCAAATAGAAATAAAGAAGGGTAGTGTAAGCAGCCTCTGGGACAACTTCAAGAGGTCTAATATTCACATCATATGGGTGCCATAAAGAGAAGAGAAAGAGCAACATATTGGAAGTCTACTTGAAAGAATAATGAAAGAAAACTTTCCTAATTTGGTGAAGGAAATAGACAGGCAAGCCAAGGAAGCACAGAGTCCTAAACAAGATGGATGCAAAGAGGCCCACTCCCAGACACATCATAATTAAAATGCCAAAGGTTAAAAAATAAAGAGGAATTTAAAAAGCGTCAAGAGAAAAGCAGTTCGTTACCTACAGGGGAGTTCCCATAAAACTGTCAGCCAATTTGTCAAAAGAAACTTTGCCGTCCAGAAGGGACTGGCAAGAAATATTCAAAGTCATGGAAACTAGGAACCTACAGCCAAGATTGCTCCACCCAGCAAAGCTGTCATTTACAATCAAAGGGCAGATAAAGAGCTTCCCAGATGATAAAAAGCTAAAGGAGTCCATCATCACCAAACCATTATTATAGAAAATGTTAAAGGGACATATTTAAGAAAAAGAAGATCAAAACTGTGAACAATAAAATGGCTAAAAGTACATATCTATCAACAATTGAATCTAAAAAACAAACTAACCAAACAAGAATAACAGTCAGAATCATGGATATGAAGAGCATTTTGATGGTTAGTAGATGAGAGAAGGATGTAGGGAATGGGTGAAGAAGTGAGGGGATTAAGAAGTAGAAATAGGTGGTTACAGAATAGCCCTGGGGATGTAAAGTACAATGTAGGAAATGGAGCAGCAGGAGAATTTATATGCATGACACATAGACATGAACAATGCTGTGGGGATTGCCTGATGGGGTGGGGGTGCTGAGTGAAGGGGGCAAAGGGGAAAAAACTAGGACAGCTGTAATAGCATAATCAATGAAATAGAATTAAAAAAAATAAAAGATTGAAAGTGTCTGTCTTATACTCCTCTACCCTAATTATTCCTGCACTTATGGCTTCATACTCTTCTGGTAAGTATTATTAAAAATACTTTATAGATAATTCAAATTTTCATCTCACATGGCTGATAAAAAATTTTGTTCATTTTCTTGTTTCTGTTTTATCTAGAGTTTTCAAAAAGTAGAAAATAGAAAATAATTTAAAAAAATATTTTACTTTTAGAGCAGTTTTGGGTTCACAGCAAAATTGAGAGGAAGGTACAGAGATTTCTCATAGGCTCCCTGCTCCTGAATATGTATAGCTTCCCTCATTATTAACATCCCCCACCAGAGTGGTGCATTTTTTACAATTAACAAACCTGCATTGACACATCGTGACCACCCCACCCCACAGGATACATTAGGGTTTACTCTCGGTGTTGTCCATTTTATACATCCATCATTATAGATTCACACAGAGTAGTTTCACTGCACTAACATCCTGTGTTCTGCCTATTTATTATCCCTTCTTCCCCCCAAATCCTGGCAACCCACGGATCTGCTGACTATCTCTATAGTTTTGACTTTTCCAAAATGTTATGTGGTTGGAATCGTACAGTAAGTAGCCTTCTCAGATAGGCTTCTTCATTTAGAAATATGCATTTAAGTTCCCTTCATATCTTTTCATGGCTTGATAGCTCATTTCTCTTTAATGCTGAATAATATTCCATTGTCTGGGTGGATCACAGCTTATTTATCCGTTCACCTGCTGAAGGACATCTTGTGCTTCAAAGATCCAGCAATCCATGGCTCATCATATTCTGGAACAGAGCCAGAGCTGGAAAAGGGAATTGGACTCTGGGGCAGGGCTAGGGACCAGCCCCGTCATGCTCCTACATTTGAGCACAGAACTCTGAACAGAGCCTGCAAATTCTAAATTTGAACTTGGTCTTCTAAACGATCACAATCGATGCAAGATGATAGAACATATTTAATTTAACAGCCTCTGAGTTTGACTTAGAGGTTTCAAAGAATAAGATTCACGAGACTCCCTTTATTTTTTTCACACCTGAACCTGAGAATGTTAGGAGGAGACCTGCTTGGAGGATTCCATTCCGGCCCCCAACTCCACCCTGGGATGTGCTTCTCTTCTTTCTGAAAAAAGGCCTGAGGAAGTATCCATCTGCCCAAGGTGGAGAGAGAAGACTTTCAAACCTGACTACTGGCTGATCTTTATTTTCTTGCTTGTTTAAGGCAAGCGAGTCTTACACAGCTTTTCAAATTGAGCCTCAATTTGTATCTGATTTTTTGCCCTTAGGTCCTTCCTGGAGTTACCCCCTAGGCTGAGCATGTTGAGGGTTAGCAGAGGATAAAAATCTTTCTTCAGGAAAAGATGTACTCTACCCAGTCTTTTTTCCATTCCTCCTTCAAAAGCACATGCACGCACATGTGCAGAACCAGACATGATTCCTGTAAAAACTGGAACCCCCCCCCACCCCGAGACTTTTCTGGAGCTTCCTTCCTCCTCTTTCTGCTGCAGGGCATTTTCCACTCCAAACCATAGAAGAAGGAGGAGGAGGAGGAGGAGGCCAAGGGGGAGGAGGGAAGGGAGGGGGCGGAGGGTGGAGAAATCGCCTCTGAGAAGAAATAAAAGGGAAGGATTCCTGTCAGAACATGGAAAACAAAATTCTAAAAATAATTTATATTCTCATATTCCCCTTCAGACATGATGCAAGTGTTATCAGGTTGAGGAACTGCTGACATTAGAGACATGATTTCTGATCCGTTGTCCTTTTCTTCCTTTCCCATCAATGTTTTAGCAAATGTGGCTTCTAGGCAGTGACCTGAATGTACCCTTGCAAACAAACACCCACAGATGCCTACAAGAAAATCTTAGAGCTAGGGTTCCTCTTCAATTTGCAATTATATTTTTATGGAGATATATAAGGATTGGGGGCTCAAGTATCTCTTTAAATTTTCCTGGTATGGTGAAGGAATTGGAGGAGGATAAAGACGGGATAAACGCCATTAGGAGCCAATCAAATTTTAGAGCTGAACCTAATGGTATTGGCACAATTGGGCTCTACTCAACAGGTCTGAGGAAGCTTGGGACATCAAGATAATTTATCAGACCATTCATTCAAGTGATAATATTACTGTATCCTTCTTTCTTATCTAACAAAAAAAGGTTAAAGTAGCTAACTTGGATTTATTGTGCTTGCTCACAGGAATTTCGTACACTGTTTTGGAAAATATTCAAAGATTGTGACACAGCTGTTCCGAAGCTCAACAATATTGGGGGAAGGAAAACATGTATGTGAGAAAGTTAAAACAATATAGGGCTTCATGAGAGATACTACACCCTCAGTAGCACCTCACTTCCTCTTAAACCCATTGAGCGGTTCTCTGTTTCTGATCGGGAAAAGTTCAAGTGCCTCAGCAGCATGTACTGGAGTGTTCACAACCTCCTCCTAGCCTCCCTTTCGGGACTCCCTTCCAGCCACCCTCGCTCCTTCCAGAGAGCCATGACGGTGTCTCGCTCATGCCTGAGCTCACTCTCTAACGGTGGAGGCTTCAAGGGTGCTCTCGACTTTCAGCTGCTCGAGCCTTTTCCAACCCACCAGTCTCTTTTCTAAGGTGTTTTTATTGTGGAATTTAGCACATCCAGAAGGTCCCCCAAAACAAATGAACATTTATGTAATTGCCACTTAATTTAAAAAGAAATAGAATGTTGCTGCCCCCCCCCCCCCGAAGCTCTCTGCATGTTCTTTCTTAATCATGCCCCTGTCACTCCCCATAAACGCCACCAAACATCCACCAATTTGCATGTTCTGGGCTCAGGCCACAACCCCCAGAACACCTCTTCTCTCGGTGCACTCTTTTCCCTCACCCCGTACAACCCTATGAAGGCATTCTCTCTCTCTCTCTCTCGTTTTAAAAGCACCTAATATTTTTTAGTATTCACTTGGTATCTAGTCACTCACAGCATCTCAGTAAAATATTATGTCTTTTATGCAACTTTATCAAGTTACATTTATGAAAATCTTCTGGAATTGTGTGTATTATTTTGCCTTCACTTTTATTTACTCGAATAGACCTTTTGATATCTATTCTTCATATTGCTATTTTCTATATTTTACTTTGGTAGTTAAGGTCTCATTGTGGATGCCCAGAGAATATTTATTAAAAGAGTAGTAGGTGAGTGAATTACAGACATATCAAAGCATGTAATAGGCAGAGATTTACTCAACCAGAGAAAAAGAAATAGCAGAGTACAATCTGCATAAATAAAACACCCCCCTCTACCCACAAAGAAGAGGAGAGAAGCTAGATAATGTTCTAATGTAGTGCACAGGAATATTCAAGAGTTTCACAAGCTGGAAATCATTTTCCTCGCCCTATTGTTCACTTCAAAAACCAGGGCGTGTGTTAGAAAATCCAAGTGTGCTTCTGACATTAGCTTCATACAGTTTGCTGCCACTGGCTTTGAGTGAAGATGACATTTAGGATCAGGCAATGCATGTCTATCTTTAGCCTTTTATTTTAAAAAATGCCAGAGGAAACACGACCAGCATATGGGCCAGACTAGGACCAATATGGACCAGACTAGGGGCGGACCTCCTGGCATGGATACTTCAGGAGGGATCCCACATTTTTAGGGATGTTGGAAGAGGTGCCACTAAAAATCCTTTCCCAGCTTGTAACGGCCTGGATAAATGGAAGCCACTGATGAGCTAAACATAATGATGAAATCTATAGTTTCTTTTAGACATGAAGTTGTGGTGAAAAGCTTAGGTCTAGGACATGGGGTTGTAATTCAAACATCTCCTAGTCTCCAATTGGTAAATATAATTGAGGTTTTAAGTCAACCAGTAGTCATCCTTTCCATTCTTAGATGAAATGATACATATTAAACATGTAAACTTGAACGATCTCTCTTTGCTTTTCATGTACTTATCAATGGCTGCCACTCCCCATACTTTTTTGGTAGAATTTGACTCATTCTTTGAGATTCAAATAAAATGTATTCTCATATGAAGTCTACCTTGATCGCCCCCTGGAAGTTAGGGCTTTAATTACTTTAATTTCCCTACTTTTTCCCTTAAAGCACTCAACCCATTGCATTTGGAATGTGTACTTATCTGTCCCACAGAATTACAAGTTCCTCAACTTTAAGGATTGGGTTTTATTTATTGAATGAGTAGTTAGTGATGCTAGACCCATGGTAGGTGTTCAATATTTTGAGTGAACAAAAAGTACAAAGTGGTGAGATTTGAGACACAGAATCAAAAATAATAAACACCCAGTGCCTCCTGTTTTCAGATACTGAGAAAAGCAAATGAAATGCAGAACAGGCACCCAGGAGCTGACAGGCTGGTGGGGGAAACAGAGAAGTGAACGCACACAGTATTGTTGGAGGGAGGAAGATGGAGATGGGGAGGTTGCCCTGGGAGACTAGGGGACTGGTCTTTGACTCAGGCTGGGGTCTAGGAGACAGAGGTTCAAGTTGACTCATGGGGACAAGTAGTCAGGTGGAGAAGGGAAAAAGAGGTGGAAGGTGTTCAAGGCAGAGGAAACAGAAGCGTTGTTGTCCTCTCTGTTAATGGAAATGTGGGCCTATGACCTTACATGGAGATTGGTGAGAACAAGCTCAGAAATTTGATACTGCCAGTGGCTCATAGCCCTAGCACTTCTGCTGGGAATACCAGAGAGGAAAAGAGGGAGGAGAGAAGAACAAGAGAGAACATCTGGAGACAGTCAACTTCTGTTAACTGGAAGGGAGAGCAGCCTATCTCTGTCTGACTTGGAAAAAGAGAAGAGATACAATTGGATCCCAAATGGACTTGAACTACACTTAGACATATAAAGAAAATGAGCTTTATTCTCCATGACATGTCCGATCTTTCTTACAATCCCCTCTCATCCTCTTGGGAGGTGAAGGCAGTCTTTTGGTTTCTCAATTTTTGCATCACAGACTCTTCCAGTTTGAATATGGTGTTTTGAATGACTCAATCTCGTTTTGGTAAATATTTTCCAGTTCTTCTCTCTCCACCTCTACTCCCACTGCCTTCCCTTGCTTTCTTCCCAAGATAACCTTGTGGAAAGGGGGAAGACAAATGTTTGGAAGCACTTTCTAGAACCTTATTGGTCTCCTCTAGACTCTGTCATGGGACAGCCACTCAGAAATGCTCCCTGGACTGGTGATCTCTCAGGTGCAGCTGGTTCTACTTGACCTTGTGGAGGACATGCAAGCACCTGCGACTAGAATCTACAGTCCAGGGCACTGATATGATACTTTAAATATGGCAACCATTTTATTTGTACCCTCGGCCCTAGACAGTCTTCTGTCCCTATTAACACCTCAAAATCTGGTCACGTGGTTGAGTACCATGCACAGGCTTGGGGAACAAAGAAAGATACTGTAGGATCATCTTTCTGAGCACCCTGCCCCAGGGTCTCCAGGCATTTGTATCGGGATGTTCCCATTGGGTCCTTTTCTCTTCTAATTCATTCTGAGTGAAGAAAATAAAGAAATGAAAGATCACTGTATAATATTCAACTCTCTTTTATTTCCTGTCATTCACCAGGAAGAAAGGTGCAGCAAACTGATCTACTTCTACCTTCTTGGCATAGACTTCTCTTCCATCAATTCCTCCTTCTTCTTTCTTAATAGAAGACGGGGTGTTATTTCCATACAGTGGGAGAAACTGTAAGTTGAAAAGAAACCCTAAAATCTGAGTTCGCCAGGCTTGGCTCTTGGAAGAGGACAAGGGAACACTGGTTTAACATTCCCGAGTATCATTTTAATGATAAAAGCACAGACGTGGATAAAAAGCAACACTTACGATATGAGTGTTCTTGTATGGCAGAGTGAGAAAGTCAGTGAAACTGTTTCCTCATGAAAATGCAGACAAATCAATTAAACTAAAATAAAATATTTTAGAACTCTGGAGCTTAATTAGAGCCACAGGACAAATGGAAAATTATTGATTCAAGAGGAACTACTAAGCCTCTGCAAAATAATGGCATCTATGTCACGTACATGCACAAGTCCCACCCTCTCTTTCTCTCCAGCCCAGCAGTGTGGCAGTCATGAAAAGCCAGCAGTGTCAAAGCCAATGAGAGGACTGACCACTTCTGGAATTTGATAAAAAGCCCCCATCCATATAGTACAATCAATATTTTGTATGAATCAGCAGCTATTTCAACAACAAAAGAGGCCTCTTCTCAGGACATTACCTAAAATGACAGTAATTTGCTGAAAACATCATAGCTGTTGGTCCAAGGCTGTGATTTCAGTAAGGAGACAGAACAGCCTGGCCGAAAATTTGTAAGAAAGTCTCAGAGGTCTAGACAACTAAAACTAGGGAACTCCAAAAGGCTCTAAGACATTTCTGGGTGTCTAGAAGTTAGTGTACACATGCATGAGATGGGACCTGGGAAAGAAGAAGGTTCCAGCCACTCTACTTTATGCATGCCTGACATTAAAGTCCTGCACAAGCAGGAAGTGAAAGCTAAGTCTGTTTTGTAAATTGTCCATAATCTAAAGGCATGCCTCTATACACAGATCCTCTTGGCAACGGGTGACAGACATATTGACAAAGCATTTAAGGAAATCTCCTGATAGATCATTGGCTAACCACTAATTAATACTGACTTAAGAATGACTCCTAAGAACCCAGCTTGAGAATAAAAACAATACTTAAAAAAAAATCTAGCAGAGAACTCAGTGGCTACTTATTGCAAAATACCAGCAAAAATAACAAAATTTGAAGGGGAGACTGATCCTATACAATAGTTGTTACAACATACAACCTATTATCTAAAATCTACAGTTTCAACAAAAATTATGCGATATGCAAAGAAGAGTAAAAATATGACACATATCAGGAAAAAAAAAGGAAGACAAGAAAAATGTCCTTATGGGGAGGGACTGGTGGTGGACTTAGTAGACAGAGACTTTAAATCAGTTATTATAACTATGTTAAGATAACAAAAAATTAATGAAAAGGAAGACAATGATATCTTACCAATTAGGGAAAATCAATAAAGATAAATAAATATTTTTTAAAAACTCGGTAGACATTGTAGACTTGAAAGTATAATGACTGAAATGCTAGAGGTGCTCAAAAACAAATTTGAGCTTCAGAAGAGAGAATCTGAATTTAAAGATAGGCCAGTTAAGATTATTCAGGTCTAGGACTGGAAATAAAAACAAAAAGAAGAAAATATAAACAGTACCTTCGAGACCTGTGGATACAATCAAATGCATGAACATATTCAAAAAAAGAGTCTCAGGAGAGGAGAAGAGAGAAAGGGAAAGAAAGAATATTTGAAGAAATAATGGCCCCACACACCCCAAATTTTACAAAAAACATTAATTTACGCATCCTAGAAGCTCAACAAATTGTAAGATAAATTCAAACAGATCTACACAGAGATGCATTATAATCCCATTTTAGAAAGACAAATACAAATAGAGAATCCTGAGAACAGAAAGAGAAGTGATTCATCACATACAAAGGATCCTCATCAGAACCCACAGAGGCCAAAAGGCAGTTAGATGACACATTTAAATTAACGAAAGAAAGAGGTTGTCAGTGAAGACTTCTGTATCCAGCAAAGCTACCCTGCACACGTGAAGATATTTCCAGATAAACAAACATTGGTACAATTTGTTACTAGCAGAGATACCCCAACTTTAGAAATACTAAAGGAATCCCTTCAGGATTCCTTTACATATTTTGTTTCTACTTTTATTTTATCTAATTGAACAGACAACTACACAAGACAGTAAGTATAAAACTGATGTACTTGGAATGTGTAAGAATATAATTTGTTTACATATTTTGTTTCTACTTTTATTTTATCTAATTGAACAGACAACTACACAAGACAGTAAGTATAAAACTGATGTACTTGGAATGTGTAAGAATATAATTTGTATGAAAATAATACCACAAAGAAAGGGAGAGGGAGCAGAAGTATACTGAAACAAAGATCTCATACAATATTGAAATAAAGCTAGTATTACACTGAACTAGATGAAGTTAAACTGCTAATTTTATTTTTATTTTTAAAAGATTTTATTTGTTTATTTTAGAGAGGGGAAGCTTGAAGGAAGGAATCAATGTATGGTTGCCTCTGGCGCGCCCCCTACTAGAGACCTGGCTGGCACCCAGGCATGTGCCCTGACTGGGAATCGAATGGGCAACCCTTTGATTTGCAGGCCAACACTCAATCTACTGAGCCACAGCAGTCAGGGTTAAACTGCAAACTTTAATCCCTACTATTAAAATCACTTAAAAATATAATAGTAACAGATGTCTGGATAAGATGGAGGCGTGGTTAGACACACTGTGCCTTCTTGCACAACCAAAAGGAGGACAACAACAAATTTAAAAACAAAAAACAACTGGAACTGACAGGAGATAGGACTGTATGGAAGTCTAACTACCAAGGAGTTAAAGAAGAAACATTCATCCAGACTGGTAGGAGGGGTGGAGATGGGCAACTGAACTGAGAGGACTCGCAGCAAGGCAGTGGCTGGAGGACCAGGGCAGGCAAGGCAGCAGCTGGCGGAGCAGGTGAGGCGGCAGCTTGTGGACTGGGCCATCCCACATTTACAAGCAGATAAACCAGGAGGAACAACTGGGGAGCAAGACAGACCTTGAAACCCAGGGTTCCAGCATGGGGAAACAAAGCCTCTTGATTGTTGGTAGCAGGGGAAGTGACTGAAAACCGGCAGAGAGCAGAGTGAGCAGCAGTGTTCCCTCTCAGACCCCTCCCCACATATAGGATCANATACCCTGCCCTGGCAAATACCCAAGGCCCTGCCCCTTACACGTAACTGGTGTGCCAAGACAAAAAAAAAAAACAAAAAACTGGCCCAAATGAAAGAACAGATCGAAGTTCCAGAAAAAATACAACTAAGTGAGGTAGAGATAGTCAACTTATCAGATGCACAGTTCAAAATACTGGTAATCAGGATGCTCACAGAATTAGTTGAATATGGTTGCAAATTAAAGGAAAAAATGGAGGCTATAAAAAGTGAAGTGAAGGAAAATGTACAGGGAACCAATAGTGACAGGAAGGAAACCAGGACTCAAATCAACAGTTTGGAGCAGAAGAAAGAAATAAACAGTCCACCAGAACAGAATGAAGAAACAAGAATTTGAAAAATGAGGAGAGGCTTAGGAACATCTACGACATCTTTAAATGTTCCAACATCCGAATCATAGGGGTGCCAGAAGGAGAAGAGGAAGAGCAAGACATTGAAAACTTATTTGAAAACATAATGAAGGAGAACTTTTCCAATCTGGCAAAGGAAATAGACTTCCAGGAAGTCCAGGAAGCTCAGAAAGTCCCAAAGAAGTTGGACCCAAGGAGAAACACACCAAGGTACATCATAATTACATCAGCCAAGATTAAAGATAAAGTGAGAATCATAAAAACAGCAAGAGAAAAGGAGACAGTTACCTACAAAGGAATGCCTATGAGACTGTCAGTTGATTTATCAAAAGAAACCTTGAAGTCAAGAAAGGGCTGGAAAGAAGTATTCCCAGTCATGAAAGGCAAGGACCTACATCCAAGATTGCTCTATTCAGCAAAGCTATCATTTAGAATGGAAGGACAGATAAAGTGCTTCCCAGATAAGGTCAAGTTCATCATCACCCAGCCTTTATCACATGAAATGTTAAAGGGGCTTATCTAAGAGAAAGAAGATAAAAATATGAACAGTAAAATGACAACAAATTCACAGTTATTAACAACCGAACCTAAAAAAAAAAAAACAAAAACAAACTAAGCAAACAACTAGAAGAGGAACAGAATCACAGAAATGGAGATCACATGGAGGGTTATCATTAACCTCCATGGGGGAGTGGGAGGTGGAGAGAGGGGGAAAAGGTACAGAGAATAAATAGCATAAATGGTAGAAAATAGGGGAAGGTTCAGAATAGTGTAGGAAAATGTAGAAGCCAAAGAACTTACATGTACATGTAAGTTCGTACAGGGGAACAAAGGAGTGAAAATGGGACAACTGTAATAGCATAATCAATAAAATATATTCAAACAAACATAATAGTAACATAAGCAACAAAGGAATCAAATTGGAACAGTAGAAAATATGCATTTAACAGCAAAATGGCAGACATAAATCCTACCTTGTAAATGTAAGTAGATGAAACACTCCAATAAAAAGGCACAGGTTGGCAGGTTATATGAGAAAATATAACCCATTTATATGTTGTCTACAAGAAACACACTTTAAATTTAAAATAATGGAAAATGATATACAAAGCAGAAAGTAACAAAAAGGAGCCAGGGTGGCTAAGCAACACCAGAAAAGTAAGATTTTAAGGCAAAAATTTGTTAGAAAAATATTTCATAATAATAAAGTCATTGATTCATCAGGAAGACATATTAATTATAAACATATATGCACCTAACAACAAAGTCCTAAGATAAATAAAGCAAAAACTGACAGAATTAAAGAAAAATGTAGAACTAAACAATATTATTGGAGGGTTCAATCCCAAAATGTCAACAAAGAATTAGAAAACTTGAGCAAAACTTTAATGAACTAGATTTCACCGACAGCTATAAAATGCTCCACTCAACAAGAGCAAAATACACATTTTTTACTTAAGCACATATTAAACTTTTGCCAGGATATATTATATGCTAGGCCATAAAGATCAGTAAATTTAAATGGCTCAAAATCATACAAATTATTTTCTTTCATATCATTTGAATTATATTAGCAGTAAACAGTGAGAAGAAATTTGGGAAATTCATAATATGTAGAAATTAAACACACTCTTAAGTAACCAATGAGTGAAAGAGGAAATCATGATGAAAGTTAGAAAACACACTGAGATAAATTCAAATGAAAACACAGTATAATAAAGTTTATGAAGGACAGCTAAATTAGTTTTAAGAGGCAAATTTATAGCTGTAAGTGCCTATATTAAGAAATGAAGATCTCAAATTAATAATACAACATCCTATCTTTAGAAACTCGGAAAAAATGAGCAAACCAAACCTAAATGAAGCAGAATGAAGGACAGAAATAAAAATTAGGACAGAAATAACTGAAACGGAATAGAAAAACAATAGAGAAAAATCAAAGGCAAAGTGGATTTTTAAAAAAAGATCAATAAAATTGACAAACCTTTAGCTACACTACCATGAAAAAGAGAGAGAATACTCCAATTACAAAAGTAATATAAGAAATTAAAAAAAGGACCTCACTAACAAACTTAGGATTATAAGGGGGTGCCAGATAAATGTCTGTATGACAACATTTTACAACTTAGGATAAATTAAAACATTCCTAGGATCCAAACTACCAAAGTGGACTCAAACAGAAATAGGATATCAGAGTAAAACTATACAAATGAAGAGACTGAATTAATCATTTAAAAACTTTTCATAAATAAAAGCCCAAGTCCAGATGGGTTCATTGGTGAATTCTACCATACATTTATGAAAGAATCAATACCAATCTTTCCCAGATTATTCTAAAAAAGGATTTTGATGACTATAGTTCTGTAATAAGCTTCAAACTCACGTAGCGTGAGTTCTTCAATTATGTTCTTCATTTTCCGGATTGTTTTGGCTATTCTGGGGTCTTTGAGATCCCATAAGAATTTTAAGATGAGCTTTTCTATTTCTGCAAAAAAAGAAAAATGCCGTTGGAATTTTGATAAGGATTGCACTGAATCTGTAAGCCACTTTGGGTAGTATTGTAATCTTAACAAAATCAAGTTTTCCAATGCATAAAGATGGGACAGCTTTCCATTTACTTACATGTTCTTCACCTTCTTCCAGTGATGTTTTATAGTTTTCAGCGTACAAAGTTTTTGCCTCCTTAAATTCATTCGTAAATATTTTATTC
The DNA here is from genome assembly GCF_014824575.4 of Sturnira hondurensis. Lineage (NCBI taxonomy): Eukaryota > Metazoa > Chordata > Mammalia > Chiroptera > Phyllostomidae > Sturnira > Sturnira hondurensis. The sequence goes on along the minus strand of NW_028094846.1, from coordinate 5,402,214 downwards.
ACTCTGATGTGATTGTAAGTAAAACTGTTTTCTTAGTTTCATTTCTGAATTGTTCATTGTTAGGGTATAATAAAGCAAGTGATTTTTGTGTGTTGACCTTGCATCTGGAGCTTTCCAGAATCCACAGATTCTGCCTACTAGCTGTGTGTGTGTGTATGACCTTTAGGATTTCCTAAAGACCATCTCATCTGTCAACAGAGATAGTTTTACTTCTTCTTGGATGACTGTTGTTTCTTTTTCCTAAGTTTCGTTGTCTCATTGCCTTTGATCAATAGCAAATAGCTTCCTCATTCCCAGCCTTCCCAGGACAACCTGGATTGTCTTTCTCTTTCCATGTCCTCCTCTTCACAGGCCTTCCCTTTGCTGCCTCAAACACAGCTGCTCAGGAGTCCTTAACTCCCAAACTCTATGCTGCTTTGGCAAAGAGAAAGGAGCTGCCTGATTATCCTGGGACGCGCCAAGGCCATCTTTTTGTGGGGCCGGGTTGACATCAGGCCTGTCCATTCTGAAAAAAATCTCAGAGTCAAATGCCCTCCTTCAAATATTTCCTTTTATCTTCCAGAGTGCCAAGGGTGGTTGGATGAACACTGCCTATAACCAAAATATCTGGGTTCGTGTCCCCATTCCATTATTCTGTACGAAGCAGAGACTTCTCTTACCCTGACTCTGAATATTGGCACCGGTAAGAATAGCGTTGCTAAAAATATCTGTCTTACCTTACAATATTTTGAGAGCTAAATAAAAGAATGTATCTAAACATAACCCACAAGCTTGTAAAGTACCACCCAAGTGCCTACGATGATTGTACATGAAGTCGTAAAGTGCTGTATGTGAGTCCAATGTTATTATTCACTCATTTCCTTATTCCACAAAGTGAACCAAACCTGTGTTCCATTCCACGAGGGAGAAGAGTGGAGTTTCTCAAAAGGAAATAAGACGAGCCTCTTTCTCTGGAAGGACTCACACTTCGGTAGGAGGTGTGGGAATTGCAAACAATTCCACCTGAGCAAGAGAGACGGTATCACAATGGTGTGAACAACACATACATCGGAATGACTGGTTCTTTCTCTTCCCAGGCTGGGCATTCGGGTTGAGTCTGGAAAACCATTGGTGGGCTCTCCAGGGGCAAAGGAGGGGCCCCTGGAGTGCCCTGGAGGTCACAGCAATCCCACAGATGAGAGGATAGGTGCTCCCCGGGCTGAGTTCAGAGCTCTCCGGAGTCCAAGGACTGAAGCAGCAGAAAAAGGGAATTTCGACAGACTCCCTTCACACCCATGGGCCTCTTTGTAATCCTTCTAATTCCCGTTTTAGCCTCTGCGTGAGTTTCAAGCAGTTAGTCACTTGCTCAGGTAAAGCCACACCTGTAGAGTGAGGCAACTTTTCCCCATTCATGAAAAAAACAACAATAATCACAAAGCAATCAGCAGGTCATCGGGTAGAGAGAGAACCATTCTACAAGGTCCGGCCACGTGTAATACCATTGGAATTGATTTAGAATTTGCTTCTGGACCTCAGGCTGTTGGTACCATCAGCTAACAACATTGCACCAATGCGTATCATTGCTCAGGAGAGGAGAAGAGAGGGGAGGGGAGGGCAAGGGAGTGGGGGCCACTGGAAATACCAGGGGGAACACTTTGCAGAAGATATGATTGTCTGACCACTATGCTGTTCACCTGAAACTCGTGCAAAGTAATGTTGAAGGTAAACCATAATTGAAAATATGATTTAAAAATATATGCAAAAAATAAAGAAAGATGGGGCCCCTGATGTTCCCAGTCATGTCTCCAGCACCTAGCACAGGATCAGTGTGTACTGTGGTGAACAGAGTGGCCCAGAGAACCCTGCCTCACCAAAGCAGCGTCCACCTGGAAATGAAGTTCTCGGTCTGAACAAAGCCATTCATTGCTAATAGGAACGTTTCAGCTCGCAGCTCTTTCCCACGTCCTTCAGAGACAGTCTGAGCGCAAGGTTGTCCTGGTGCCACAGTATTTCTGCTCCTTCTCCCGGCCACGGAACACACGACCTCTCCCGACATGCTTTCCCGACTCCGGAGGGCCTGCAGCAGGCACCCTTTCTTATCTCGGCTTTTGGTCCATTTGCCCAGATACCACCGAGGGCTTAATAAAAAGGGGTAGGTTTTTTTTTTTTTTAAAGAAAATGGTTTTTATTTATTTATTTATTTATTTATTTATTTATTTATTTATCTTTAGAGGGGAAGGGAAGGAGAGAGGGAGAGAAACATCACTGTATGGTTGCCTTTTGTGCGTCCCCTGCTGGGAACTGGCCTGCACGGAACCTGCCTGCAACCCAGGATGTGCCCTGATTGGGAATCGAACCGCGATCCTCTGGTTCACAGGTGCTTTTTTTTTTTAAAGTCATGACTTCTCCATTCTTTTTTCTTTATCAGAAATAGCCCTTTTCCCCTCATCGCATTCCAAGAAACACAGTTTCTGCAAAATTTTGTATCAAAACATTCTAAGGTCAAGCCACACCAAAAGATGTTGTCACCAGCACAGAGTCATGGGACACAGCTAGTTTCGCCCTATCATGAAGAATCTCATTTTCTCTCTCTCTCGGACTCTCCACCTGGGTTCATTAGCAGCCTTGTCGTTCAGCCCCTCCGCTCTCAAATAACACGTGCCTTTTACCATGCTGCCCTCCAGAGTGGGAAACTCAATTTTAAAGCATCACCCGTGCCCTCTCATTTAGGCCCAGCACTGTGCTGGAGTCCTCTTCTTGCCTGGCCCATCTGCTAGTCATATTTCTTTCCAGGGGTTCTCAAGTATAGTAGCGTATAACCAAGGAGCATATATGCATATATGCACAGCCATGGGCACAGACAACAATGTGGAGGAGGCTGGGAGTGGGTGGCTGGGGGTGGAGGGCGGCAAAAAGGGGAAAATGGGAGACAGCTCTCATAGTGTCAATGACAAAAAAAGATTTCTTGGGGACTTGATTATTTTTCCAAAGGGCCAGAGTTCCATAATACTCATTGATCTATATTCTCAAATGCTAAGTCATGCATCTGAGGGCAATACTGTATGAATCCCAGATGAGTGCCTGATACTTCTCTTAGGAGGGATTAGTAAAGTGAGGAGCACTTAATTGGAGGTGACAATCCTCCAGTCCTTGACCGCAGGGCGTCCAGATTGGCCTCATGGGCTTAGTGTCTGCACCCATCTGCTTCAGTGGAGGCTAGACCACTGGTTTAAAGCCTCCAATTCATTTTCATGGAAAGCTTTGGCAAGAAAGGGAGGTAGGATATAGGTCTGTAGGCATGGCTGACTCTTGGGCTATAAATAAAGCCCAGCCCGTGCAGGAACACCCATGGCAACACCTGACATTAATATTCCAAAGAGACATGCGTGGTTGGCCAAACTACTCCAGGAGCGAATGGGCCTTTGGATATGCAAAGCTCCTTTGAGAAACAAAACCAGAAGTAGGGGAGTAGGGGGCCTCCTACTCCAGGGGCATTCTGCTCAAGCGGAGTAATTCTGGATTCGGAGCCTAGTAACTCTAGACAGTCGGAATGGCGGGTTTGAGGACCTGGTTTGAGGCTTACTGGTCCTCTGCGTAGGGCCTAGAGGCAGAACATCTGTATTGTCAGCTACCCCTGCACCTTGTATTATTTAGTCCCTTCTTCCAGCCCCAAATAGCAGAGAACTTGAGAGCAACGCTGAACAAGTCCAGTAAAACACTTTATGTCTAAGTTGATACACACTCATATTTTTTAGAGCCAGGTAACCCCCACACCTTATGCTATCTCTCGGTCTAGGACTGTGCCTGAAACAATTTTGGCCTCTGAACACCTTTGCAGAAAACCTCTTCTTGGCTTCCCAATTGGGAATGTGACGTTCTGCCAGCCTTACAAACCTGCCTGTCACAGCAGGTATCGCGTGCTTTTCCCTGAGTGCAGAGAAAAGATGAATTAAAGATGGAGGTTTTTGTAAGTGAATTTCACACACATACACACCCCAAGTGACATTGGTTTTCAAATACATATGTATATTTATATGCATATAAGATTTATAAAATACATTTATTGTATTTTTAATGTATATAAGACATAAATACACAATTACATATATGCCTTTATGTCTATACACTTTTAAAGATGCATATAAACATACGCACAGGTATACATTGAACACATTACACCGAGTCTTCGTGGGGATAAAGTGCGTGGGAATGGGGATTGGAGATGAAAAAAGAGAAAGAGGCTTTTCATGCCCCAGTGAGGATATGCCTGAGACCAAAGCACACCTCACAAGATGGCGAAGGATTTTCTCACGTGGGGAGAGGAGGTGGGAGAATGAATCAAGCAGAAAAAATGACACACAATTTATTCACTTCCTAACGAACTCAGTGCATATCGGCAGGGCACCTAGCATGTGGACGCCTACCAGTGTCCAGCACTGTGCTGGGCATTAAGGATGTGACAGTCCAAAAGGCAGACTTCAACCCTGAACCTGCCAGGCTCTGATCGAAGCACATGGCATATACAAAATAGTTCTCACAGTAGCCCCATGAGACAGATAGCTGCCATTTTCACCCCCAGGTGAGATCCTGACCGAGTTCCTGTGCTCAGGGGTTAGAGAACACGCCCACTGCCCCTCAGCCAGTAAGCGGCAGAGCCAGGGTTTGAGTGGCAGCAGTGTGACTTTGCAGCCCACATGCCCGCGACTTAAGTCACTGTCCATGCTGGCCTACACACAGACAATAGTAGTGTGTGAGTCAAGTACTAATGCAATGCAAAGGCTCCATGTTCTCCAGCTTTGTCCTGTGCCTTTCACTTGATTATTAAATGGACTGGTTCAATCCCCATCTCAGCAGGAAGTCTGGTCCATTGTCCACTGTTAAAAAGTCTTTGTGGGTAAGACAATAGTGGGCAAACATACAGTATTCAGTCAGCACTGCCGCAAACACCCCTCCTCTAAACCTAATTCTGGACATGGCTACCTTTTCTCTCCACCCATATCAACTTTGGGATGAAATATCATGCGGTACCTTTGCTCCATGCAATTTCCCTGCTCCCTTTCCCCGGCCCAGGACTATTTATACGAGATATTTGCAGCAGAGTTTAATATACCTTTTATTAAAGGTATATTAAAGGGGGCTAATGGAGAAAAATAGAAGTCTGCAGAAAAGTTCAGTACAGATATCGACTTATGGGAATTCAGGTGTTATCATCTTGAAAGTCCACCAGCCTGGGAATGCTCAGCTCCAGCTTGTGGTACTTCAGCAGATGCTCTGGCCTTCTGCTCCTTGTACATACTGTTTCTGTGGCGGGGCAGTCTCCAAACCTGAACATCCTCCTGGGTTTTCTGTGCAGTGTGATTTGGCTCTTCCTGTTAGCTCTCTTCTCCCCAAACAGACCCAGTGATTTGGGGTGGAAGAAGGGTGTGCACAGAACAGGCTTCACAGACAAGCGATTCGAAAATATTCCCTAGGGCCTGAAGGTTGCTACAGTCAATTCTTGTTTTACATGGGTGGTGTTCCTCTTTACACTGTCCTGGAGGAAGATGACAAAGTACAGCTGGCGTACATAGGAGGGGCATCTAACCTAGACTGCAGGTGTGGTGGAAGAACGGCCAGAAGAAGTGATAGCTCTACACCGAGATCTTGAGGACAAAGTGAAGACAGGTGAAGGGGACACAGGAAGGATAAAAGTATTTCAAGCCAAACAGCCTAATCCCAAGCCCAGGGCTGAAGCAATACCCATTTAAGAACCCTCACCCCCAAGACAGTTTTGTGTTATTAGAGAATGAAGATTAATTAAGAGGGGGCAAGGAAATGTGAGTAGAGTCCTGGTAGCCAGATGAAAGAACCACAATTTATCTGAAGGTAGGGAAGATCCATAAAAAGAATTTTGTAGGAAGACCACTATAATCAAACTTTCCTCTCTGCTTCTTTCCTATTTCTCCCCTCCTCTTTCTTTCTTCCTTCCTTCCTCCCTTCCTTCCTTCCTTTCTGACCATGGTGGTTGTGATGTGGAGAATGAAGTATTGCGGGAAAGCAAGAGTGGAGGTTAACCTGGATAACAGTTGTGGGGCAGGAGAAAAGAGGGCTAAATTTGAGAGTTATTCAAGATTTGTATGAAGAGAGGGGAGGCAGTGAGGGAGAAACAGGCAGGAAGAATTGGCCACTGGATGGATTGAAGGTGGAGTGACAGATTCATTAGAACTGGGAATCAAAAAGGAAGGAAGTAGATGAATGGGCGCCAATTACATTCAATTTTGGACCTGTTGAATAATGAGATCTCCAAATGGAGATGACCGGAGGGAAGTGGCGTATGTATACCTGGAGCTCATCTTGAGACGGAGTTGGGAATCGTCGTCAAAGGTGGTCATTGATGGTGCCGGAGTGGGTAACGTGACCTTATGGCGGCCACATGAGAAGAGAAAAGGAGCATAAACCAAATGGCAATGAATACCATTGTTTTAGGGATGGACAAGGAAAGAGGAACCCAACATAAAGGCTAAAGAAGGTGACATAAAGAGCTGGAAAGTAGGACAGAGAAACAAAGATAAACTATTTAAGGAGGCACGGAATAGTCAGCCACGGGAAAGAGACAGAGACAGGAGACATGTCTCATGAGACATGTTCTGGAAATGGCTCTCCTGTGACTTACCCTTCCCTGATCTCATGATAAGTTTCTCGTGCTATGGTGGAGTGTGAAGTCTGTGCTCAGCAAACACTTCTTACTGACAGCACGCAGCCCTTCCTCCCTTCCAACTCTTGTGAGTCCGTGGTCCTTTGATAGAACAGATGTTTTCCTTTGTGAGGGACGTCTTAATAAAAACTTTAGAAAATCTGAAGCGGAGTCCTCTGTACAGAGGAATATGGCAGCAATTAATTTCTTGGTATGCCCTCTCATTACATGGGAAATACAATATGCTTTAGAAAAGGGCAACTTTTCTCCGTTCTCTTTTACTGTCTCCTAGGGTCCACAGGTGAACCTCTTGCTCCCTAAAGCAATGAAACACTTGAATAATTACTCATTAACAAATACAGGAAACAGGCACTGGTGTATGTTGAAAGGCGTAGACCTCTGAGTGGCTGGTGTTTAACGTAATAAAGCTACAACTAGGGGCTCATGATTGCTGAACACCGTGGTCCACAGGGCGGCTTCTGCATTCAGAATCAGTTGACTTCTGAAAGTCTTGTCACAGTTCCAGAAATTGGGTATCCAACCAACCACACAGAAAGAAAACATGAGTTGGGAAAAGACCTCTTGTAGTTAAAAACAGGAATAGAAACACTTTCACTTCCTTTAATTAATGTGAAATGTAGTTGCTCAGGCTTGTGAGTAATTGGAAATTGTCTTGTTGTTGTTGTTGTTTGATTCAAACTCATCTTGATCCGCAAAACACCCACAGCCAACTGGAACATCTGTGGCTTTGGCAGCCATACGTACTCTCCCCACAAGAGAAAATACATCCCAGCTGCTTGGGTCCTTCAGAGCAGCGGACCCAAGGACCGCTGTCCTTTTTTGGTACCAAGGACCGGTTTTGTGGAAGATGGAAGAGGCTGGGGGTGGGGTGCAGATGGTATACACAGGAGGCAGAGCTCAGTGCTCAGCTGAGCTTCAGGCACTGGCTCACAGTGGAAGGGGCGGGCTTCGCTGGCGGCGGGGGGGGGGGGGGGGGGGGGGGGGGGGGGGGCGCTAGGGACGCCTGCTCCAGAGGATGGTAGCTTCTGAACAAGATGGCATTAGCTCAAAGGCTGGCTTCACAAGGTGTCATCCATGCGCTTTCAGGTGTGCTTTGAGACTCAGTCTTGGATAAAAGTTAGAAATGATCCCGAAAACATGTTTGTTTCCTTAACTCATTGTTCTTCGGATGTAAGAAGATGAAGAGAATCCCATTCTCCCACTTTTTCATTTCACATTCACAGTTGGGTGATATCTATCTACAAATGGCCTACAACAATTTTTCAGCACGGGGGGGCGGGGGGGGCGCTTCTACTTTGGCTTGTAGGAAAGTGTGGGTTTTTTCCATTTTTTCCCCCAAGATTAAACTCGCCTGGGTCCAACTATGATCAGCTTCCATGGGATGACCTCCGTCTGACATTTTATACAGTGTCCTTCTGCCTTTGGGCAGGGCCATCTGAGGCATGCGACAGCCTGTTCAAGTCCTGTGTAAAACCGTGGAGAAAATACTATCACCTACTATCTACACATCACTCACAGAGATTCATCGTTCTTGGAAACACTTTTCTTTTTTCCACAGATGAGTTGGTGGCCTCAAAAAGACAAACAGAAAATGAAACAACTTCCCACATGTGCTTCCCCTTTGCCATAGCTGTCAGAGAGTCCGGAGTCCAAGATATGCTCCCAGGACCAAAAGCTAGTTGATCTGATAACCTGATAACGCCGGACCTTTCTGCTTCGTGCCCTGACGGCTCCAGTACTGGAGACCGGACGGCCTTCCTCCACAGGCGAACCACCTCAGAGACTGCATGAAGCTACTTGCAGGAAGCCATTTTTGACCTCCTGGCAAGCCACCTCTACGTGCCTTAGCTTCCATAGTGAAAGATGGATCGGGGACTACTTCTTTCTTCAAGTTACTTGTGACAATTAAATGAAAGTCTGCACTGTGGTCTGCAGTAGGAACTTGAGATAAGTGCATTTACTTTCTTTATGATGGACCATCTTGAGTTTTATTCCGCTGGGTTTAAATCTGTCCACAGGCAGGGGCTGCCTGGGACCGAAAGGTCCCCACACAAAAGAGGGAGAAACCCTGCGGGAACCCAGAAAGCTTTTCACAGGGTCCTGCGTGATTTGAAAATTGAACTTTCTTTGTACTCATTTGCAGCACAACATGGTTTTAGAAACCTGTTCAACATGTTGTTCCGAGAAGCCATTACTGATAGATGGCGTCCCTCTGTTGTCGCTTAAAAACCTGGGCGTGTCTTAATACCATGTGATCTCACCTTTAATAGGAATCGAAACAACAAAACAAACAAGCAAGCAAAATATGACCAAAGACACTGAAATACAGAACAGGCTGACAGAGACCAGAGGGGAGAGTGGAGAGAATCACAGGGGAAAAGGGGAAGGATTCACAGGAACAAGTATAAAGGACACAGGGACAATAACTAAGGTGGGGGGGTGGAAATGGGAGGGAGGTGGGGAGCACTGGGGAGCGGTGGGCAGGGCTGGGAATATAAGACAGGGAGCTATACTTGAATAATAATTTTTTAAAAAAGTTCTTTGCTAGAAATGGGAATAAAAACCAAATAAATATTTCTTATTATAAACCGCAATTAGAAAAAACCTGGACATGTCTTTCTGCATTTCTCTTCTAGAATAAGACAGTAATTCTTGTGACTCCTTCCATTGTCTCCTCTTGGATCTGTACTGTACTTAAGAAGTCATTTTCAAAATGGCAAGGTCAAGATTGGCTCTGGCTATGGAACATGTTTTTAAAAGCAGTTGTAAGGGCCTCAAAGCCAACAGGAAAATTAACCTTAAATTATAATCTCTATTTTATTGTTAATGTCTTAATCAGCAAGTCACAAGTACTATTTAGTTCCCCAGTGGATTTTTTCGAGGCACAAAAATGGAGATTTCAGAACTGGAAATAAAAGACCTGGCCTTACTGCTAATTCATAATCTGACTTTGGGAAAACTACTTAATTTCTCTGTGTCTAAGGTTTCTTACCTGTGAAATGAGAGTCTAAGAGTCCATGCCTCAGTAGTGATACCTAACAAAGCTGAGATTATTATGAGGATGCGATGATTTAATATTGCAAAGCCCTTGTAACAGTGCCTGGAATGCACTACGTTCCTTCTAAGCGGCTGTTAGTTAGCTGACTAACTGATTGACAGTGAGCCGGGCCCCAGTAAAGGAAGCAGGGAGAGGTATATAGGGCAGCTGTTACGAAAGAGGAACGTGATCTTTGGAGACAGAGGGATTGAATTGCGACGCTACCGCTTGCTGACCGGAGGCCTGCACACGTAGGTTTTCCCATCTGAAGAATAAACTCAGCAGTCACGTGGTGGAATTGTTGTGAGGGTTAGCACTAACTGGGATAAATAACCTCCCATAGAGCCTGGAACATGGGAGGAGAGAGCATATTAGAAAAGTAACTATTTAGCATTAACCTTAGAAAATAAAAAGGTAGAAAAGAGGTAAATTCATAGCAGGAACAATCTTCCAAGAGGAAGATTTCCCTGGCAGTGCATCCCATAAAAGGCTAGAAGGGTGCACGGGGTGGGGGTGGGAGATGGATTCTCCCTTAACGACACAGTAATTAGGCACCTGAACCAGTCTGGCTGGGGAGGGTGTGGATTCCAGGGGCACAGTGTACAGAACCATCCCTCTCTCCCGCACTCCTTTCCCTTCCTTTCTTCCACACTGGCTGAGTGCCTGCTGTGTGGAAATGTTACCCCAGGGAGCAGTGGTGCATCTCTGACTAGAAACCAGTCCCTCTCCAGAGGAGGAATACTCTCCAGCATCTGTGCTTTGTGCAAGCAGAGAAACTTTCATGGCTAAACAGAAACTGCCAATATTGCAAAAGTCAACGAAGCCTGCAATACTGACACAGATCTTTTTTCCTACAAAGCACTCTTTTTCTCCTAGCTCTTCCAATCAATCAATGAAGACGTAAGCACTTAGGGGCTATAGTGAGTGCTGGGGATATAAAGTTCATTATGACAGAGTCCTGCTCTCCGGGTGCTCGCCGTGGCATGGGACCGGTGGACATACACGCAGAAAGTCACGAGCGTCTTTGATGTACTGGAATAGAGACAAGAGCAGCGAGTTAAAATACAGAGTAGAAAGGATTTACATTCTCCTAGAAACATCAGATCTGAGGGCTGAGGAAGAGAAAGATGATTAAAGTGGATTCCAAGGTGTCAGGTTGAGTCGATGATAGGTAATATAACCAATGACCAAGTCCTGGAATATGGAAGTAGGTGCGTGAAAAAGCAACATGCAGTTTGAACAGTTGAAGTTTGAGAAAGTATTTTGAGCTATGTCAAGTTGTAGTTATTATGAATAACAATGCTGTGAGCATGGCCATACAAATATGTACAAAAAGTTGCTTTCAATTCTTTTAGGTACATATCCAAAAGTGGAATTTCTAGATCATGTGATAACTCTAATTTTAAGTGTTTTTGAGGAATTGTCCTACCATTTTTCATAGAGGCTATGCTGCCAATAGTGCCTCAGGGTTCCAATTTCTCCACATCCTTATCAACACTTGTTATTTTCTGTGTTTTTTTAAAACTAGTAGCCATTCCTAATGGGTGTGAGATGGTATCTCACTGTGGTTTGACTTGCATTCCATAATGGTTGGTGATGTTGAGCATTTTTCCATGTGCCATTTGCCATTTGTATGTCTTCTTTAGAAAAATGCCTTTCTGAGTCCTTTACTCATTTATAAACTGGCTTTATTTTTTTTGTTGTTGATGTGTAGTAGTTCTTATATTCTAGATATTAATGTCATATCCGATGTATAATTTATACATTTTCCCCATTCTGTAGGTTGATAGCCTTTTTACTCTGTTGATAGTGTTCTGAATGCACATTAAAACAATTTAATCCCAATTTGTCCATTTTTTTTCTTTTGTAGCCTGTACCTTAGGTGTCACACCCAAGAAATCATTGCTGAATTCAATGCCATGAACTTTTGCCCTGTGTTTTCTTCCAAGACTTTATAATTTAGCTCTTATCTTTAGGTCTGTGATACATTTGAGTTATTTTTTGTGTGTGGTGTTAGGTAAGGATCCAGCTTTATTCTTTTGCATATGGATATCCAATTTTCTTAACACCATTGATTAAAGAAACTATCTTTTATTCATTGTGAAGCTGTGGCAATCTTATCAAAGATTATTTGAACATATATGTGAGGGTTTATTTCTAGACTCTTTATGCTATTACATTGGTCTATATGTCTGTCTTTATGGCAGTACCATAGCATTTTGATGACTGTAATTTTATAGTAGGTTTTGAAGTCACATTTTGAGGAAATGTGAGGCTGCCAGTTTTGTTTTTCCTTGCCAAGATTGTTTTAGCTACTTGCATTTCTTTGAGATTTTTTGCATGAATTTTAGCCTCTGTGGGGGCATCTCTCTGCCCAGTGGCTCTGCAGGGTGATCTCACACACCCAGAAATGGGAAGGGCTCTAATGTTCACAAATGGGAAGCCTTCGTATTGTTTAGATGTCAATACTATTGAAAGAGATCTACAGATTCAGAAAAATAATAACCTCTATCAGAATCCCAAGTGAGGTCATGACTGAGGAGAGATGATTGGATTTGAAAAACTGTAGACCAATGCAGGTGGGAGCAACATTGTATGTGGCAATGGAGAGAGTCCAACCGAGAAAGAGGCTCCAAAGTTTAATCACTGTGGGTTTCAAAAAAGTGAAACTTGAAAGACAGTCACCAAAGAGTGTTTGGAAAAAGGGCTGATGAAATCATATTTGTGTAAATGGACAGAAAATTGCTCATCAAAACAATTCCAGTGTAATGTGTCAGCTTTTGTTTACTGCTGAGGTCTCAAGGGATGCTTGTGTGGCTGGTGGAAGGCCAGAACTCTCCTTTCTTCAGTGTGTATATTCAACTTACCCTTGGTTTTCTGAACTTCTTTTGGCATCCTATTCTACATCTTAAGGGCTTTAGAAATTTCTACTTGGGCAGTATTATGTTTTCATGTTTCTTATTTTGATCTAAATGTATTAACTCATCTTTACATGCCTTATCAGTCAGAATTGAAAGAAAATGAGCCAAGTGCTGGAATCAGCCTAAGTGCCCATCAGTAAATGAGTGGATCAACAAATGGTGGTACATTTGTACAATGGAATACTATGCAGCAGAAAGAAAGAAGGAGCTCCTACCCTTTGCAACAGCATGGATGGAACTGGAGAGCACTGTGCTAAGTGAAATAAACCAGATGTGAAAGACAAATACCATATGATTTCAACTACAAATGGAAACTAATTAACAGAACAAACAAACAAGCAAAATACAACCAGAAACACTGAAATTAAGAACAAACTGACAGTAATCAGCGGGGAGGGAAATAATGTGGGAAAGAAGGGAAAGGCTCATAAATGAACACATGTAAAGGATCCATGGACAAAGCCAAAGTGGGGTAGGACTGAGGGTGGGAGGTGGGGATGGATAGTACGGGCCAAGGTGGTGGTGGGAAAATGGAGACAACTGTATTCGAACGTCAATAAAAAATTTTTTTTTTTAAAGAAACAAGCAAAGAAGTGGTCCATAGGAAGTCAAGATGTTGGGTCTGACTGCAGCAGAGCCAGTTAATTTTGCTCTGATCTAAGGCCAGAGGGTGCACTTACCTATAACCTTAGCCAGTAGCCCCCCTTTATGCATCATTTTGGCCATTAAGAAATATAGGATAGAATGTGTGAAAGGTAATGGGCAAGCTTATTCTTAGTTGGAGAGATAACTCTGATTATGTGGAATATTTGACTCAAAGAGGATTAATATATATTTTTTCACTTGCTCATTCGCTTACTCTTCCCATGCACATTTATTAAACACCCACACAGCTCTGGGCCCTCAGAGGCTGGTAGTTTAATTCACATGCATAAATAGCACTAGGGAGACACGTACAATACAGCGAGGCAAGTGAAAGGAAGTAGTGAGCAATACCACTATTATAAGCTGCCAACAAACTCAAGAGTTACCGGAGAAGCATGCCAGCCTCCTAGTCCACTTTAGACGAGCTGATTACTGACATTCCTCTTGTTAAGAATCTACTTACTGTACTTTTTTATTAAGGATGTGGTTTGGTGGCAAGGTTTGCAATACAGTATGCATTGCTATACATCAGGAGAAAGACTCACAGAGAACTCACTCATTATGTACAGGGTGTCTGATAAGATCCTGGTAATTATAACTCATAGGCACGGTGCTACTGGGCCTCCAGTTTGGACAAGACCAACGTGAGTCACGCTGTTTATATGACAGTTTTTAGGCAACATGATGAGCACAAACACTGCTTTTCTCCTTGATGTCACCTCAAAGTCATCAGCAGTCAGAATCTCACAGGAGAGAGGCTGGGACATTAGGACCAGGCACTAGAGCAGCAAGTCTTGGCTGTACAGTAAAATATACCCTTATCAGTGTTGTGATGCTCAGGGGAAAAACCCCCAAAGATACGTGTGAAGCAAGAAACTCAGCACACAGTGGCCCTGATGTTAGCTGATTCTGGTCAGTGTTGGTAGAATGGCATAAACCTAGTGCTTACAAACTCAAGCTTTAGGAGCTGGATCTAGCCTGGCTGCTACTCTGTGATGGTGTAATGTTAGTAAAGCCATCCACCCATCCATCCACCTATCCATTTATTCATCATGTTCATTGAACATCATCCACAAACCAGGCCTTAGGTAAGTTTTGGGTGTAAAGAGAAAAAAATAGCACCTGTAGAGGCCTATATCCAAATGGAGAAGATGTATAAGTGAGCACATGGTTATACTCTGGGGAGGTGTGGGGCAATAATACGGATAAACATGGTCAAGTTTGGGAGCAAATGCAAGAGGCTCTGAAGGAAGAAAACAGCCCAGGAAATGGTTCCTGGAGGACGTGGTTCCTGGTTGAAGTTTGGAGGCTAGTAAGGATTGGGCAGCACAAGATTAAGAAGAAAGAAAACTAAAGAGTGCTTTTTGTTTAATACTGGCCTCTCTGATACCAATAACTTCTAGAAAACAGATTCCCGCCATTAGCGAGGACTCTCATTTGTCTATTTTCGGGTCAGAACTTCCTCCGAGCGGGAAACCAGAAGACCAAGCATGCTGAGTAGGCTTCTCAAAAACACAAAAGAAGAACTGTAACTCTCCATGTAGACCCCTGGGGCAGCAGGACCGGCAGTGAGCCTCAGGGCGTCTGTCCCTTGGCTGGAGAGAATCGTAGGACGCACTGGCTGGAGCTCAGACATGCCTTCTAAAAGCAGCCTTGTCTCGCACTTGAATGACCATGTTGTTCAAGTTCTGAGCTTGGGCAGTTTGGGGGCCTAGGCTGCCATCCTTAATGACTTCTCTAGTGGGTAGGACCTGCCAGAACTCTTTCTGTGGGATTGTTTTACGTTGCTTAGCACCAGAGAGAGAAAGAAATATGCATATAAAAGCACCTTATCATAGGCTACTCTTTATAGTCCCTAATTTATCTATTTATTTTTTAATCTTCACCCCAGGATAGGATTTTTCATTGATTTCAGAGAGTGAGGAGGCTGGGGAGGGTGGAGAAAGAGAGAGAAACATCGATCAGTTGCCTCCCATACGTAACCCAACTGGGGATCGAACAGGCAATCTTTTTGGTAAACAGGATGACACTCCAACCAACTGAGCCACCTGGCCAGGGCTATGTTCCTCAATATTAAAAAAAAAAATTTCAAAATGGGAGGGAGGTGGGGAGCACTGGGGGGTGCAGGGGGCTGGGAGGGGAGTAAAAGACAGAAACTGTACTTGAACAATAGTTAAATGAAAAACATTCAACAATAAGCTATGTCTCTTGTGGATGGATGCCATGTAGTCACTGAATATTATTTTGTGAATGATTTAAGGACAATGCCAGGAATGCTGTTATAAGTGTAAAGCAAATTATGTAATGATACAGAAAGTATGATTCTAAATTTGGATAGATAAAAATATACCAATCTTCTTAGCCCCCAAATGCCTTGGCCCTGGGTTACTAATGCAGGGATTCCCATAGAGACAGCTCACAATCAAGACCACACAAGTGGATGCTGTGTCCTAAGTTCAAAAACTCCCTGTTCCATTGCAGGTTTCAGGAAGAAGGCATATCACCAAGCGTCGCCGCCACCTCCCTTTTCCTGTACACACAAGGGCTAGAAGTGGGGGCAGGGGCATTTGCAGCAGGGGACAATACTAGAGGAGCCTTCTCACGGAGCTCTCAGTGTGTGACAGGTCAAGGCCCCTCTTCATGTCCCCCTCCGGCCTCCCATTTCTGCAGACTGGGGCAATGTGACATTGATTTCGCATGAGCCTAGGCCATGCCGTAGAGGGAGTAGCAGCAGGGAGTGGCTATCTGCCCGGAAAGACTGTCATGCAGGAAAAGCCTGAGTGTCATTCCCTGGACCGAAAACGCTGCGGGTTCAATGCCCAGTTGGGGCATGTACGGGAGGCAACCAATCATTGTTTCTTTCTCTCTCCCCTCCCTCTTTCCCTCCCTCCCTCCTTTTCTCTCTCTCCACCCCTTTCCTCACTCATTAAAATCACTGGGGGACCCCTGGAAATAGCCCATTAAGAGTGGAGGGAGGCACAGCAGTCTCTCCAAAGGACTCCCTGATGTCAGCAGGTATCCTGTGGTGGGCAGAAGGACCACTGCAAGCTGTCCACACACTAATCGCCACAACCTACGAGTATGTGACCTTATGGCCAGAGGGACTTTGCAGATGTCATTGAGGTATGCACCCTAAAATAGGGAGGTTATCACGTATCATCCAGATGGTCCAATGTAATCACAAAGGTCCTTGAGTCACATCTTTCATCTTGATTAACTTTATTCCTAAGTATTTTATTCTTTTGATGCAATTATAAATGGCATTGTTTTATTAATTTATCTTTCTGATAGTTCATTGTTAGTGTATAGAAACACTGCTGACTTTTGTACATTCATTTTGTATCTTACAACTTTACTGAATTAATATATTCTAACAGTTCTGTATGGAGTTTTTAGGTTTTCTATCATGTCACCTGCAAAGAGACTTTCTTCAACCCTATTACAGTGTTTGGCTTAACTTGCAGGGGTGTCCAAACTTTTGGAGTCTCTGGGACAGACTGGAGGAAAGAACTGTCGTGGGCCACACGTTAAATGTACAAACACTAAAAAAAAAGAAAAATCTCATCAGGTTTTAAGTAAATTGATGGTGTTGTGTTGGGACACATACAGAGCCATCCTGGGCCGCACGCAGCCTGTGGGCCATGGGTTGGACACCCGTGGACAATCTATTTTGTGTGATATTAGTATAGCTACCCCTGCTTTATTTTGGCTTCCATATGCACAAAACATCTTTCTCCATTCTTTCATTATCAGTCTGTGTCTGTCTTCAAGGCTGAAGTGAGTCTCCTATAGGCAATGTATGGATGGCTCTTGTGTTTTTAATCCATCTATCCAGTCTGTTTTGATTGGAGAACATAGTTATTTTATATTGAAGGTAATTAGTTTTAAATATGGACTTTTACTAGTGCCATCCTGTTCATTTGTTCTGGTTGTTTTGTATTTCCTCTATTTTTTCCTACCAGTTTAGTGTGAGTCTTTTTCTTATTCTTTCAGTCGAAGGAATAAGAAAGTTGCAGAAGGTGTAGAAGTTGCTCGGCCGGTCCTGGATTCCTTGCAGAGGGAATTGCTTCGTGTGTCGCTGTGATGTGTGCATGGGAGGCAGTGAGCACAGAGCTTCCTGCGTCACCATCTGGGACCAGAAGTAGCGCTGCAATACTTTCTACGTAAGTTCTTAATTACTCAGAGTAGTAGGGTGGTTCATCAAGAGTTTTAGGCAGTTTCTCTCGTGCCACGTAGGACTCACAGGGTGTATTTGTAACGCTGGTGTGAAGAGGACATAAACCTCATAATGTAGAAGTTGAAATCTGAACCGTGGTGCCTGGAAAAGGGCAAGTTTTTCATCCCTATGTGTTTCCTAGTTTATACTCTGAAACTTTTTAATCTCCTTTTTTTTTATGGTTCACATTTGAAACCAGCGCTCAGTGTTGGTTCCTGACGTGATCTGGAATTCCATGGGCTGAAGGACCAGGACAGGATGGAAGAGGCTGGTGTACGTGTGCAGAGAAAAATTTACCTTTGCTTTCAGCCAAAGAGATTTCCTTTGGGCTTGTTGGGTGATGAAAAATTTGAAATATGTAGGCTTTATCTTAGCATAATATGCATAGTTAACTTCACAGGGCTTCTTTTTTTAGCAAATGAAAACGTTCCGCTCCCTGCGTTGGCTCCGCTCCACCCAGCAGCATTCCACACGGCTGTCCGTGATTCAGCATGTTGTTTCCACTGGCAGAACCGCTGGGGAGTTCTCCTCTGTGGTTGGAATGTTCTCCCTACGGCTCCCACAGCCAGAGTCATCCAACCGGAGAGACGAGTCCCTTAGCCTGAACTATTCTAGGCACTTCGCCCATTCTCACTTGAATCAGAATAACTGGTAACTCTGAGGAAGTCACATAAAATCACATAAAACAGATAAGTGAAAGTTATCTTGAAATTGAAACACATTTTCAATGTGAGTTTGGAAGGATAAAACGGAGAAGAATCGGCAATTTCTAGTAATGGAATCCTGGAGATCAGAGACTCTGTCTTTCTCTTCCTGATTGCTCCATGGCGGAGTACAGTGCCTGAAACTACATACACACATTAAATGTCTCTTTATGCGCCATACTGTACACAGCATATGTTTCTATGCCATGCTGTTCAGCAAATTATCAATAGAAAACACACGCCTATTGTATAGTGATGACTCTACTGAATAGTAACTCACTAGCTCAGGAGAATGGGGTGTTAGGAGGTCTTTTCATCGGGCCAGTCTCTCCTTAGACCTGTATCTCAGGTTGGACATTGCCTTTCTTATAAAACTTCCCTTTACCACACTTCCCCTTGTATTGCCTGGTATAGTTGTCTCTCTCCCAAGCCACCTGTGATAACCAAACCAAACCAAACAAAAAAGCAATACCAAATTTGAAGATACGGACTAACCCTCCATATTCTAGTTCCTGACACCGAACTTGGTACGTAGAAGGCATTCAATAATGTTTACTAAGTGAACAACAACCACAAAATGTCCTTTTACTGTATTTTATTTATTTATTTTTTAAAAGATTTTATTTATTTATTTATCTTTAGAGGGGAAGGAGAGAGGGAGAGAAACATCAATGTATGGTTGCCTTTCGGGCGTCCCCTGCTGGGAGTTGGCCTGCAGGGAATTGGCCTGCAACCCAGGCATGTGCCCTGACTGGGAATCGAACTGCGATCCTCTGGCTCGCAGGCCCGCGCTCAATCCACTGAGCTACACCAGCCAGGGCCCTTTTACTGTATTTTAGAATTGTCGTGTAGAGAGAAGCCCAAACTTTTCTGGACTCATTTAGATTCCCCGTGCCAAAACCAACAAATCTAGCCATGACCAGACTATCTAAATTGAATGGTGTAAAGTCAGCGCTAAAAATGGAAACCCAGAGCAGAAAGTGTCTCTTCGACTCCTGCACTTGTCACAGCTGCGGGTTGAATACAGTAGATGTGCTGGTTGTCCCACGCTGACACAGGACCTTGTCAGATATGGGGACCAACAAGGACAGTTAGGAGAGAGACCACCGCCAGGCCCCTCTGCCGGGGCTGCCCAGGGAAATCCAGGAGATGTGAGGAAGCTGATAGTCTCAGGAATACTAAGACCCTCTTATTTCAATTAGGTTGAAATATATAGGTGACACAGCTTGTTCTCTGGTGATCTACGTGATACTGGGCAAGGTACAATCTCACAGCAATGCCCATTCATTCCAGTTTCCAGGGCGACGTTTGGTGTTTTCAAATGGGAAGTGTCACTATATTGCACAATGTGACATCTATTTGCAGTTCAGATTCCAAGCAGGAAGCAATTCTTCCCATCAAAAGTTGTTGAAGATGCTCCTCCCATGGCCCAGATACTGACACATGCTGGCTTGGCTCGAAGAGACCCCTCCCCTCCCCAAACAAGAAGTCACTCACACAGAGGCACAGGCTGGGGGGCCAGGAACCTGGTACCCTGCGCAGCCCTTCTCAGAGATGAGCAGTAAGGCAGGTGGGTGACACGGGAGGGGATCCGCGGAGCGTAGCCACTGGGTTTGCGACTTAAAGACTGCATCTGAGCCAGTGAGACAGAGAAGAACCACAGAGAGTCTGGTAAGGGCTCCTGGGAAGGAAACACACACAATGAGACAATCTGGGGCATAGAAGAGGGTCCTAGGTCATGGAAGACAAACATAGCTTGAATTCAAACTATTTCCTAGACCACCTCCCTAAATAGGCTCGCCGTTAGTTCCGTGGAGAAAATGATCTGGACATTGATGTACAAAATCTCAGTGTATCTGTTAGAATTTATTGTACACATAATATGCAAATATGTGTATATATGGGTGTGTATATATAGATGTACATTTATATCTTTTTATGTATAGTTAGCTGTATATAATACTTTTTATAGAGTGGGCATTTATAAATCTTGATATCGCTGTTGCCTTCTTAAAATACCAAGTTTAAAATCTTACTTATGTATCATATTTATCTACTTATCTATCCATCCATCCATCCATCACTTATCTAGGTATCTTTAAACCAAAGACAAGTCTACTTGTCACAAAATGAGTACAGTTTTTGCTAATCCTTCTGAAGTTCCTCATTTTGCAGTTCCTAAATGAAAACTGCTAGACTATTCAAAAGTTTGGTGTTTCGTCATTGCACACACTCTCTTTTTGAAATCTCTAACATTCCCAGATAGTAGCACCTCTGAATATTTGTTCCTTGTGTTTCCACACTCCTTCCAGAAATATTGTGAGTGCCCACCTTTGTCCTCTCAAACCATCCATTTCCAACTTCTCTTCTTACTACTTCTGCTTGTCTAGAGCTTTTCGTTCCTTGAGGCTCTGTCCTCCGTTACTCAACTCGGCACCCGTCTCCCTGTGTGTAAGGTTTTAATCTAGTCGGGCAGAAAACACCTCGACACCTGTGACGTATGTCCTAAACCCCCAAACTCTTAGCACAGTAGCGAGCCAGTGGTCAATGTTCAACATCAATTTGCTAGTTGGACTTAATCAAGAAAATCTCATTCCAAGGATGTGACCCAGGGCCAGGCCATAAACACAGAAGCGTGGGGTTGGGGGCACATTTAGTGCTTGTCACATCCCGAGGTGTCAGTTCTGATGACTTGCCTCAGAGAGATGCCAGGGGTGACTCGCTCCTTCAGAATATCAGAAAGTGTTCCCTGACTGTCACTTGTTCTAACCTGAGGTTTCTTCATTTTTGAACCCTGTTTCATGAAGAGAGGAATGTATTGAGATAAGCCATCGTTTTTAGACTTTTATAAGGTTAACATAATCTGGACACACCAGACCCGTACCTTGGTTAAGGGCAGGAGGAGGAGCTGGATTGTATTTGGAAGAGCTCCCTGTTTGAATAAACATTTACGGAGGTGACTAAGCAGGGGGACTTGATTCCATCTGAATTCGGAGAGGAGAGGGGGAAAAGGCAGCAGACCAGAGAAGCTGGGGGAAATGCGTAACTTTTCAGTGGTCAGTTTAAAGCGGGGTCAGTTTCAGTGGGGCGTGGGCAGGTGCCCTTCAGGCAGGATAGGAGGAGCGCAAAAGCCTTAGGTGCCCTGCAGGGCCCCTCCTCCGGAGTCAGGGCATTAGTCATTGCGTCACCCCATGAAGTTCAAAGCCAGGAGAGCACGGCGGTGTTGAATCATTATTGCTGTGTGACTCTGTGGGTCTTTTCTTCAGGGATAGTTTGGTAATCCGGATGAAATAGAGCCCAGTCAAAACTGCACAGCCCCACTAGAAGCAGCGCTGCGTACAGTGTGGTTCTCAGGGAAGGCAGAGGGGTTACAAAAGGGGTCATTGGGTTCCTGCTGTTTCCCAGCCACCGGTGGTGGGAGGGGCCCCTCCCTACCACGTTCTCCTTAGTTTCCTCCTTTGGCAACGAATCGTTACGCCTTCAGGCTCTTGTTCCAATTTTTTAAATCTTTAACTTTCCATCAGGTGAAAGAAAAATGATCTTCAAAATGCTTTCATCTTACCTCCTGTAATTTACATGAACTTTAGCTGAGGTACCCCCTGTGGTAAATATTTTAAAAATCATCCTTTCCCGGGGGTTTTATAATTGATTCATTCTCCCCCACATTGTGAGGAAGGGTGGGGAAGAGATAAATAACCATGGAACGCCTCTGCTGAGACAAGCCTTTGACATTGATTTCATTCTCCAAAAAGCCTTGTGAAGGGGAGACAATCTCCATTTTGCAGTGAAAGAAACCGGGGAGTCCAGTGCCATGCTGAAGTCACTGAGTGGGTGGGAGCACGGGGAAGATCTGGGCAGCTCCACGTCCCTCTTAGGTCCGAGTTCAAAACCCACGTTCTTTCCGTCTCATGACGCTAGAATCCTGTAAACGACACAGGTTTCCCAAGTCACAGATGGAAAGACTCAGGCAGGGAGAGCCAGAGGACTTTCTCAATTTTATAGTTAATCAGCATTTTGAGTGCCGGGAAGAAAATTCAAAGTTCTTTTCCAGGGGAGGGGGTGGGGGTGAGCGGAATAGAGTTCAAGCTCAGACTGGGGGTGGGGCAATGGCGCAAGAAAATACTCTTTTGTATGATTATTTCTGTTTGATGCCAGCCTTGAGTTGTCAGGGTTTTCATATACTGAGATAGAAGAGAATTGAGCCTGTGGTGGTTATGTATACTTCATGTCAAATTCTAGTATTGCTCTGCTGTTTGCTAGAGAGTCTCTCAGAAGGAATGCATTTTAGGTCCTAGAAATGAATGAAAGTCTGAACCCTGCATCTTAGCCTTCCGACCTCTTCAGCACCCTGCCAATGCAATTGGAGTACGAAAGTACCAAAGAACCTTATCTGAGATCTTACTTCTTCTTACAAAAAGTAATTTTCCTATCTGGAAATAATTTTTAATGCTGCATTGCACAGTACTTCCTCTTGTTTCAGGAAAGAAATTTTCCTTCTGAACTTCCCTTGCATTGTTTTTTTTTTTTTTTTCCATTTTCTTTACTTGGGTCGGCTCTTTTTTTAAGCCTTCCATTCTGCTGAGTAAATACATTTGGCCCAGTACCAATGTGAGACTCAAGAGTATCGTTTTTCCAACAGACCGGATCAGAAAGAAACTCCGCCCCTTCACACCCACTACTAATTATCATACGACAAAATCGAGTCGTTGCATCACTGGCCACCACTTGCGAATCTCTTTCCACGGCTCTCATTCCTGCAGAGAGAGAGTGAGATTGGAACACATGGAGAATATGCCTTTACACCATGCAACTTCCTCGGGAGCACAGAGACCAGGCTGGAAGCCATGGGTCTTCTCAGTAGTTACTGTGCTACTGGTTTGCTTCTTCAATGCAGTAGTCTTCTATCTTCTCCCATTCAAGGTAAGAAGACAACAGTAATGCCTGAGGTTGCTATTGATCATAATCCTTCTGTCTTTCGTGAGTCTGGTTATTGGTTATTGGTGCCACTCAGTACTGTTAGCGCTGGTGGAAAGGAAGAGGCCTGGGGGTAGAGGTAACAGGGATGTAATTTTGACTTTGTCATGGCCTATGGTTCCGGAGGCTCATGTAAGCGTTCGGAAATGAAAGAAATGAGAAACGCTGGCTGCTGGCGGCAGAACTGAGTTAGATGGAATCGCTTAATTAATTAGTCATTTGGCAGATGCCCGTGGAGTCTTTTTCCCTTTCTGGGACTTGGTTAAATAAATGCTCTTGGTGGAATAAAAAGGTGTGTAAGTCATGATGCCTGCTCTCAAGGAATGGGATGCAAACTATAGTCTAACGGAGGGAAGAGACATCACAAGACGGTGGGAGATAGAACAAAGTAACTGACAGGTGGTTATGGTCACTTGGAGGAGGGAAACGGCCCTGACCCAGGAGTCGGAAGATCTGGATTCTGGTTCTAGGCCCCCCAATAACTAGCTGTGTAACTTTGACAGGGACATTTCATCTGCCTGGTCCTCAGTTTCTTCGTGGAGAAAGGGTGAAGCTCTCCCCTATCTGGGAAGCCCCTGGTGCTTATTAGGAATTTCCCATGGAGTTCCAGTCCAAGTTGTGGGTCCAGGGAAATCCAGATACAGCAGGTCCTTATTACTGGTTTTTCTGACTGTGGACGGCACGGCACTGACCAAAAGGAAAAGTAGAGCCCTGGTGGGTGTAGCTCAGTGGATTGAGCTTGGGCCTGCGAACCACATGATCGCGGTTCGATTCCCAGTCAGGGCACATGCCTGGGTTGCAGGCCAGTTCCCAGAAGGGGACTCACGAGTGGCAACCATACATTGATACTTCTCTTCTTCTCTCCTTCCCTTCCCCTCTAAAGATCAATAAATAAAATCTTAAAATAAAAAAAGGAAAAGTAGAAATGCTCAATGTCCTTTAGGGTCTAGTCCATTGGGGGCATGTGTCAGGGTTCTAAGCCTTGGGGAGAATGAGGCAGTACATTTAAGAAAGAGCTGTGACATGAAATCAGGGACTGTGGAAACGTTTTTCCGAGGGGATTGGTCAGCGAGGATTTCAAAGATACAGTTCTACCCCTTAAGAGATTTGAAAGCAACTGAGGGAAAAAAATGCAGGCACAAGCAGCACACTGTAGTTGTTGGTGTTTCCTTGGGGCCGGTGTGGCTTCGCCTGCGTTGTCACACAGGAGCCCATCGACTTGTATTGCCCAAGTACACGCAACAGCACGGAAGCACGGCTAACCACACCTCTGCTCTCTCGGGGAAGGTAGCAAGCTGGAGTCTGCATGTTCAGGGGCAGTGAAGCTTGGCACAGAAAGACAAGAACTGTCAGGGGTTCTGAGTGTTTCGGTTTCTGAAGCAGGGCAAGGGGAAGAATAGCAATAGCTTCAATTTGGAAGTGCTTTTTCCTTCTAAAGACCGCTAAAACGCAAATCTCACTAGCCAGATGACCTTGAAGAACATAGGACAGGTTATGTGTCTCCCGATCCTGTACGTGAATGGGGACCCAATGCATAGAAAGGTGCCTTTCTCAATAGAACACAGTGTGGCTCTTGCAAAGGGACAGAGGAGGTCTAGTAGTTCCAGGGGGAAGAGGGACACCTCTCATCAGAATTGAACTTGACCAGTCCCATGTGAGCTCTGGTTCTGCATCCTCTTTTCCAGATAACTTGCAGCTTCCCAATGAAAGGTTCTGTCTCTAAAGAAAGAGCCCACAGTTTGTTCCAGATTTAGAGGTGTTTGCTAGGTTTTGGGGAAACTATACTGGCAGGATACCATGGAGGTTTATTCCCTATGGGAAAGGCCAATGCCCTGATGGGCAATTCCAGCTCCTGTATTCCACTTTTCATTGCCTGTCCTGACCTTTCCTTATTGACCACAAATAAACATTTGGAAAGGAAGCCTTAGTGGCTAGCGGATGGTGAGTCATTACCAGGGGCTGCTTCCACCCTCTCACAACATCCATAAAACCTTGGAGTTTAGATTATTTTAATCTCCCCTCTTTGCTTTTGTATACAAAAATCCCACTTTCCTGTTTCTCTATGCCCTAATTCACAAAGCTTTAGACAAGAAGATTGGCTCCCTCTAGACCAACAGAAATTTCTTTGGGTGAAAATTATTCCCCGCCCCCCCCCGCCCCCCCCACTTTCAGAAGACAGTCTGCTGAAAAGGGTCAGCTATGAGCCCAAGCGACTTGGTCTAGTTCTCACAGAAGATAACTTCACAGAATTTGTCCCTAAGAAACTAAGTGTTCGGAAGAGTCCCCAGCTTCAATGAAAAGGGGAAGCTGTGCTTTTGCTTAAAAGCCCAGAAGACTCTATTTCCAAAGGATGATTTGAGATGAGGGTTGGTTTGGAGGAGGAATTATTAAGTGTTTGCCATTTGGACCCAACTATGTGAATCTTGGCTCGAATCAAGCAGGGTTACGAGAGCAACTTCTTTGGCAAAAACGAACCAAATGAAGCTGAAAGTCACGTATGCTTATTTAGAAGTGAACATTAAATGTTCCATACATTCTCTGAATATAAATAGAAGCCTTCCCACGGAGTGGCGGAGTGGCGGGGTGAGCCCTCTGAGTCATCTCAGCCAGTCTTCTTATCAGCTGCTTAGCCTTGGGCTAGTTACTTAATCTCTGGGACACTCATTTCCACATCTGGAGAGGAGCCTGTTGTTGATTCTCATTTTATTCACTTGGGGTAAGGACTAAGGAGGCAGTAGAGTGCCTGACTCAGGGTAGCCTCTTAGAAGATTGTGGTGGCTAATAGTTGCACCATAATTATTTGTGACAGCACAATGAAGCTAAATTTCAAGACCTTGAACTTCCTCAACCAAAGACTGGCTCACTGCCAAATAGATGATTTCTATGATTGGAGAGATTTTTATTGGTGGCAGTAATCAGAGAACGTTGCAATGGTTGTTTCAGGCATTTATGTGGATGCGAAAGCAGCCCATGAGACAGTGTGCAGGATTTCTGTCCTTGGCAACTAGCCTGCACCTTAGGTTTTTCCATACTCTTTGTACATGAGAGTACAGAGCGCAGATATTATCTGCGGCTTATACTTTGGCATCTGTTTACATTTAGATTGTTATCCAGTTGCTCCACGCATGCAATCGTGGCTTTCTAGAGAGACCGTAAACTTCTTAAGAGGAGAGGACCATAGATTACGTTTGTTTCTCTAGCTCACGATGCCAGCATGACGTTGGGAATATAGGTGTTTAAAGTTGTATTAAAATCTTCATAATAATCAGCGTGATTGTCAGAACAGCTGCCATGTCCTGAGCAGTACCAGACAGACGGCCAGGGCAAACCCTTCACAAGAGTGACCTCATTGAAATCAAGACCAGGTTCAAGGAACTTGGTGCCATTCGTTTTCTTATTTTCTAAGTGAGGAAATTGAAACGAAGGGACTCCCTGTCACATGCCTCCCATGAGTTAAACCAAATGGCCTTTCAACATCTCTTCTGAGAAAGCTCAAGAGGAGAATGAGATGGGGGCAAAAGCAGAAACAATGGTGGGAGCCCAGTGATTTGTTCTGCAAGAGTGGCTTTCGGACTGTTTGACCGTACTCCCTATTCAAATCAAAATGTGTTCTATTTTGATTTCAATCCCAAAATATATGCTATGATAAATTACATAAAAGTACTAATACTATGTATTTTTTTAAAGTGCTCAAAATAGAAACGTGTAAGAGTGAACCAAATAACATGCTTAAGGTAGTTTAATCACAGTGCAAAACCATTTTGCTTTCACCAAAATATCGTGTTAATATAGAACACTTTCAAAATAATTGAATTAATATTTTAGTAAGTTGTCAAATATTACTTTTATTTTCTTATCCTAGTTTCGCACTTTATGATACAATCATTTGAAGGTTATATTCTAATTGAATTCACTTCATTCGTGGTTTTGACGTTCATCACTGAAAAATTACCTCACAAAGGAATGCAAATCCAAATGGGAGGACGCACTCTTGGGTGTGCTTACTGTACACCCAAGGATGTTGATTTTTTTATACCCTTCTTCAATGGTGCAAAGTTTTTATGTTCTGTCTTCTTAATTTTATTTTTCTTTTTTAATCCTCACCCAAGGATACATTTATTGATTTTAGAGAGAGAAGAAGGGAGGGGAAAAGAGAAAGGGGGGGGAGAGAGAGAGAGAAACATCAATCGGTCACCTCCTGTATGCGCCCCAACCAGGGACCAAATCCGCAACCCAGGCATGTGCCTTGACCAGGAATGGAATCCTTGAACTTTTGGTACACGTGCTCCATCTAACCAAGCCACACTGGCCAGGGCAAGTTTTTATATTCTGAAAATTCAAAATAAAGTTGGGCTTTACTCTATGCCTTTCCTTCCTTCCACAACTTAAATTCCACAGGTTACTATTATAACCCTAACTTTGCATTGACCCACTCATTTGTTTCTCCCTCTCTTCATTACGTTTTATTTTTTTTTTAGATTTTATTTATTTATCTTTAGAGAGGAAGGGAAGGAGAGAAGGAGAGAAACATCAATGTATGGTTGCCTCTCATGAGTGCCCTGCTCGGAACTGGCCTGCAACCCAGGCATGTTCCCTGACTGGGAATCGAACCGCGATCGTGTAGTTCGCAGGCCCGTGCTCAATCCACTGAGCTACACCAGCCAGGGTCATTACGTTTTAATTTTGAAACCACAATCCTGGAACACTGGCAGTGCTGATCAAGGCCACCTGCTTCGTGTCTTTCACGGCAGAACATAGCGGAGGGAAAGGACTTGACTGCTTCCTGTTTCATTCTCTTGACTTCTCCTTAAGGATCCAATGTCTCTGCCCCACTGCCTCACCTGGTACCCTTGTCTCTGGGTTCTGTGAGGAACTGGAGGAGCCAGGAAAGAGCCCCCCAAGCTCTTCAGCCTACTGGAGCACTCTCCTGCGATTTTGTTCATGTTTACTGTGTTTTCCTCTTGTCCTGATGTGTGACTTGCTCACACACCTATTTAAGTCCACCCATGAACTGGATTCTGTCCTCTCTTACCGACTGAGGGACACAACAGTGATCTCCTAGCTCTTCCTGTTACCACCTTTCTGCACTTTACTAAAACACCGCCTTCACCTGGCAACAGATAACCATGCCTTCATTTCTCATATTCAAACAACAGAACCAGAAACAAGCAAACAAGAATCTCTTTGCTCTTTCATCCTCATCCAGATTCCATTCCACTTTTCTGTGCTCCCTTACAGCAAAACTCCTCCAATTTCTTTTTTCTTACTTACTCATAAATGCATTCAGATTAAGCTTCTGTCCTCACTATATCACAGAATGTACTTTTGCTGCGGACCCAGTGACTGCGCATCCATTGGTCCACTCTCTGCCCTCTTCTCATTTGACCCAGGGGATCACTCCTCTTCCCTGAAAACAATTTTTTCTCTTGGTTTCCAAATGTCACACTGTCACGTTCACTTTCCAAACCCCTTTCCTTTCCTTCTGAATCTCCTTTGCTGGTTCTTCCTCATTCCCTGATCTCTGGACACTGCACTGCCCTGGTGATGTTCTCTGTCTATGCTCACTGGCTAGATGACCTCATGCAGGCTCATGTCTTAACGCATCACAGAACAGCCGGAGGCTCCAAATTGATGTCATCAGAACCTTAAATTCCATCTTCATCGACCCAATGGATATCTAATAAGCCCCCCACACTTGGCAATTCCCAGAACTCATAGTTCCTTCTTTCCCCACAACAAACTACTCTTAAGCCTTGTTCATTTCATCGATTCATTCCAATGACTCATGCCTCAAATCTTGGGGTCTTCTCTGTCTCTTTTCATTTTCTCATCCCATATCCAAGTCAGGACTCTTGTTGGCTCTCTTTCCAGTCACCGATCACCATGTCCACCTGCTGGAACCTTGGCAAGAGGCACCATGCTTTCTTGCCCAGATGACTACAAGGATCTTTTAGCTAGTCTCACTCCCTTGCCCTGGCCTCCCTTAATTTATTCCTATCACAGCAGACAGAGAAATCCTATTTTAAAAGATGCGACGGTTTTAACTTCCAAAAGTCTGTTAAGCACTCAGCCACCAGGAAACCAATAAACCTTACATAGTACATTTTTTTTATTATACTTAATCTTACTAGAAGTATTTAAAGGCTCTAGCATTCAAATGCTTGTGTTAAAAAAGTTAACCACACTGGTGGCTTCTTGCAGCCTATAAATTGTGGTATATTGCAACAGTTTGAAACTCAGTTCTCAGGGTTTTTCAGTTACTCTGTATAACGTGTGATTGTCTATTAAATAAGAGTGGTTTTATGAACCTCAGTTGTAAATATTTCTATAGTGTAATCTCTTATTATTTAACATAAAAATAAACATAAATAAAAATTCTGTTATTTTATTCATAAATGTCAAGGGGGTCGACTTGTGCAAGCACTGGAGTGGAGAGTAGTGTTTATAGAAAATGTCTGTGGTCCAAGGGGATG
Organism: Sturnira hondurensis; assembly: GCF_014824575.4. Classification (NCBI taxonomy): domain Eukaryota; kingdom Metazoa; phylum Chordata; class Mammalia; order Chiroptera; family Phyllostomidae; genus Sturnira; species Sturnira hondurensis. Next base: position 5,372,571 of record NW_028094846.1, on the reverse strand, counting down.
AGGGTCCAAGATTGAATAGTTATCTTGTGGGAAGAGGTTAGTTGGGAAGAATGAGACCTCAACTTTTGCCTGGAAGACTCAAAAGGATAGTTAGGTAATGAAAGTTCAAAGACAAAGCCAGACATCTGTAAAGGGAAGCTGTGAGAGCGGAGACAAAGTCAAGGGAGGATTTATTTTTTCCTCCTGGCCAGCAGAAGAAGTTTGCCTCAGGAGGCTCTAAATAAATCAGTTAAGACAGCTATGATGTGGTCACCATCTTGATCAATTTCCTTTTTTCTTTCCCTGCAGACTGTCGGCAAGCCCTGCGTTGCTAAGTTTGGTGAGTAACTTGTCTTGCATACTTCCTTCTTACTTTTTTTTTTAGCATTTGATGCAGGAAGGCAATTTCCAGTGCTGCCAAGAAGCCTTTATCCTATCGTACTCATTCTTCAGCTACTATTTCTGACTGCGTATCCTGGGCCCACCGGTGGTCTAGGAGCCGAGGCTTTTGAGGTCAACCAGACAGACCAGGGGTGCCCGGTGAAGGTCACATCTCTGGGCAGGAAAGCACAGCACCTTTACGGGCCTGGGCATCTGAGATCCTGGAACCTACTTTTAATTCAAGGTTTTAGTAAGAACACAGTTCAGATTTCTCTGACAAACTCAAAGTCCTTCTCACATTCCACACATTGCCAGTGTCCAGCAGCGAGAGTGTGTGTGTGGTGCTATTTTAGTTCCCAAATGTATAGAAGAGGAATGAGAGTTGGGGGCGGGGCGGGGCGACTTCCTCTGCCTCTTTCTCCTCTCAGTTTCTGAGTCACTTTCCTTTATAGTGACCTGGTATTTGCTTAGAAAACACGCGAAAGCATACAGTTAAATGGAGCCTTAGCCTATGTCTGAGAAGACCTCCAAATAAAGCAAATAAATACATTTGGGGTTGTTTCTAGGTTTCGGGCACGCTTCCAGTGCGGCTCAAACCGCCAGGCTTCCCCGGGCTCGTGGGATCCGGGGAACCTCTACTTACTCGTCTCTGTCTTCGTGATTTGTTTCTGCTTTTCTAGTGAATGGGGTGGCCCCTATTACGGAACGAAGTAAGAGAACCAGGGACACTTACTTGTTCCTGGTGACTTGCCAGCCTATTGGCTACTGCCTATCACGTGCCAAGCCAGAAGGCATTCACTGGGCTCCGGGGTCACCCACACAGACTTTGCTTCTTGCTCTAATGTGATCTTTTCTTGGTGATCGTGTGACATCTATACTCAGAGTCTTCTATCAGTCATTTATATGGAAATAAAAATTTTAGTCAATGTGTTACTTCTTCTTGGGTATATTCTCATCAGGGGTTGCTTCCAATTATGGGATAAAGGCTCTGCCCCCCATAACAACAATGATGGAGAATTAGAGAACAAGCTAAATAAGCATTTTGGGTGGTAAAAGCACCTTCTGGGGCTCTGAAATCACACTGCTGTGTATAAACAACTAGCATTAGGAAACTATGTAAATTCCAAGTATTCCTATGGAAACAGATGATAAAGTCTTGACCCTCCCTCCATCCCCTGTGCTAGCATTAAGCTTTGGAACCTTATATTTAAACAATCAAATAATTTTCCATTTTGAAATGTATGAATTTACCAGTAGCTATTTTGGGAGGGCTTGGCTGATGGTGTCTCAAGTGGTTTTTGAAGGATATGTAGCTACAAACTGAAGAAAAGGGTCCTAATTTAGACACGTTGCACCCAGTTCAGGAGCACGATGTATCACTTCATCAAGAAGTGGTTATGGAGCACGTACTAGGTCCCGGGATCTCTCTAGGTGCTGAAGACCTAGCAATGCACAAAGATGTCTCTAGTGAGGGAGCAGGAGAGACAATAAAGGGACAGCTGGATTCGTAGGATGCTGCTGACACCTTCTATGGAGAAAACGAAAGTGGGGTGAAGGGAGGTGGAGAGGGGGCAGCACTATGGTGCATGGATTCAGGAAATGCATCTCATTAACAAAGTGACACATAGCAAGCAATACTCACACAGAAAAGCATGACTATCCTTCCTGGTTTGCCAACCCTGGTTATCACAGTCCTAATGTGTGAGTCCTCATTGATGAGACGCACAGGGCCCCATAAAACGTAACCCCTTTTCCTATTCCAAATCCATTTCCTTAGAGCTCCCCAAGCAAGTGACACACTTAAGGCTTGCAATTTCTCTAAACAAGAAGTAGATAGATACTTAATATATTCCAACTGTGGTTGGAGACCACTAGTATAGACCAGGTAAAGAAACAACCTATTAATATATGAAGGGGAAAGAACTGTAAACAGGAAGATGATGAAATGATAAAGTAACTGTGCTTTCCATTTTCCCCCCTCCCTTGTAAACTTCTTCTAGGACCATTACCTTCAAAATGGCAAGTGGTATCTCTCGAGCCTTCCTGCGTGAAGCAGGTAGCTGACTGGAAGCTGCAGGTACTTCAGAATGGCTTGTATGCAATTTATGGTCAAGTCGCTCCCAACGTCACCTACAAAGAAACAGCTCCTTTCGACGTGAGGCTCCGCAGAAACAAAGGCGTTATACAAAGCATAACAAATAATGCTATAATCCAAAGTGTAGGAGGGATTTATGAGCTGCATGAAGGTGATACGATAGACTTGACCTTCAACTTTCAATACCAGGTTCTAAAGAATAATACGTACTGGGGGATCTTACTGCTAGCCAATCCCCAGTTCATCGCCTAGAGTCTTCATTTGGTCTCCCCATCCTCTTCAGCACCTGCCGAGACACTGGTGCATGGGTTGGAGGAGGAGGCAGGTTTTCAAGGGCTACAGTTTGGGCGCACAAATCAACACCCCAACAAACAGAACTCCCCTGCCTATGAATTTCACCTCTGACGCTTCTCTGAAAGACTCAGAGGGAGGGCCAAGGGCATTTGGTTACCCCTGTCATTGGCGTGGCAAATACACTATTAATTTACGGTAAAATGAATATGGGTGGCCAAAGGGCAGAAGCTCCTCAAAGAGTCTTTGTTTGCTCTGTGAATCCCTGGGTGGAAAAATGAGGTCTCACTCTCATGGGAGTCTCACCTAATATGCTCAGTGGATCTAGCACAAGTAGCCTGGTCTTTTTCTCATACTCTTGGGCTGTTTCACTTTATTTTCCCCACACTCCCATCCTCTGAGGCCCTCCTAATAAAATGTAGTCAGACTGGTGGGGTGGCCAACAGCACCCCACTTCAGATGTGATGACCTTAGAGGATAGAGAATGCTCTAAAGACTAGTGGAACAGAGACACAGGTGGCATGGAATAGAATGCACTGTATTTGGGAAGCTCCTCTGATTTCATCATCCTTAGGATGCAGGGTGCTTCACAGGGCCAGCAGGTCGCAGGGGTCATTCTGTGCCTTCACACAGGACTTTGTGAGATCTTGCTTGTGTGTGCGTCTAAAGACCGTCGATGGCAAAGATAGAACAAGAACTGGTAATCACAAGGCCCCACCTCAGAAATTGGTCTCACCAGTGCTGTGCGATGTCATGGAAGGATTTCATGTATTTAGCTGGCGCTCCACGGTTTACAAGGTGCTTTCGCATATCACAGGGCAACTCTATCAGTTTAATGGGACTGGCATTTTGGGCACTGTTTTAACAACGAGTCTACAAAGGCAGGTGACTTGTTTCAATCCACAGAACTAGTGATTAATGGCGCCAGTGGGCCTCCCACTGTATCACTGTCTCAGCTTTAGAGTCAGCGTTTCCGCCATCACTTTAAGCCAATAAAGTTCAACAGGTTCAGCTTTCGGGAGGTGTACTCCCTTTCAGCCCAAGGTGGGTACTAGGGGCGGGGTGGGGGGGGGAGTGGGAAGCCTCACCAGATCTCTCCTTTCTTGGCGAACTTCTTTTTCCTTCCCTGCCTGGAGCAGGGAGCACCAGGGAGTTGCCCAGGGAGGACTCCAGCCAAATCCTCGTTTCGAAGAGCCTGCATTGATCAAACCATTACAAACTCAACGCATTGGCAGCCTGCCCAAGCCTGAGACTCTGTTAAATTAAGAACCTCCTTGTGGACTCTTGTTGAAAGCAATGTAACATGATTACATAGTCACTGAATTTAAAATATTTATGGATGTTTTGTAAAAAGCTATATTATGTTCATTAATAGTATCATGCCTAAAGCTAATTTAAATATGTATGTATCATGTGTAATAGAAATGGCTCTGAGAACAGGGCGAGCCTGAGGCCAAGAGGTTACTTAGTGTTTTTCTAAACATCTGCTGAGGAGCAAGAGGGTGGAAGGCTTCTGTGCCTTGTTCCTCTTGCATGTATGTACCTTCTCAGGAAATTTAAGTTATAGCACGTATTTATGGAAACTTGGTAGAAATGATCTTGTGAAATTACAGGCAGCAGTGTGCTGAAGTGGACTGCCACTGATTTGTGGGAGCTGGTTGTTCAATTTTTAGAAGTTTTTTTTCAATCTGGTTATTATGAAATACTGCCCTCCTTATGGCTGTCAAAGCAACCCAACACAAAATTTACTTAAAACATTATGAGATTTTTTTGTGTGATAACATGTTATAAAACTGGCCATGGAGGGGCTATTTGTACCACGGAAACTGGCAAGCAGGACAAATCAGGGCTTGGTTTAGTTTGGTTTTGAGAACTCATTCACCCTGGCACACCACTGTGTGTCAAACTGTTCTTAATGAAACTCTATTTGCAGCGAAAGCCTCACATGACAGTAATTTCTCAGGGAAAACAGAGGTCTCACAGGTGGCAGCCAAAGACACAGCCACCCGCAGGTGATCTTCAGATGTCCCTGGTGGTGTGATTTCAGCCTTTGTCTTCGATGCATACTCTGCTTCCTAGTTTCCTCAAGTAGTTTCCTACTTTTAAACCTATAATAAAATATGTCTTGGAAAAGGGACTGTGGCTGCCTTATCTGTGGGTTATCAGACTAAAGTCAGTGACCCGGAGAACAAGCGGGTCCATCAGAGCGTCCCTCGCCCACGTGTAACACTGCTTGGTAAGCGTTAGGCAGAAGTGAGAGCCGGATGCAGTGAGCTTTTGGTTGTAATTTCTGATGCGTTAGTCAGACGATTTCACTATCTGTCTTCCGCCCACCTCAACTCCACCCTACCCACCCCCATCACCAGAGCTGTCATCAACATCCTCACACTTATTTTTATTTGCCTTCCATTTTGCCCCATCCAAGCAGACCTAGAGTGGGTTGTGTCCCTGCAGATGAAGTCTCTGCTTCTGAAGAGAGCAGCTAATTGGAAAGGGTTGTAGTCTCACGCCTCTGATGGAGAAAACTCCCTTCTTAGAGGAAGTATATCTGTGCCTCCTGAAGAAGAACTTCCTGCCTTTGTGTGTTCTATCTCAAAGAAGCCATTTCACTTTTTATTAGAGGGAGAAGCAAAAACCTGATTGACTTATGGGGGTGGACATCTGAGGATTAGCTTTAAGTGGAAGAATCAGGGGTGTCTGACCCTTGGCCCCTGGGCCATGTGCAGCCCAGGATGGCTGTCAAAGCAACCCAACACCAAATTTAATTAAAATATTATGAGATTTTTTTTGTGATTACATGTTACAACGTATTTTAATGTGTGACCCAAAACAACTCTTCCTCTTCCAGTGTGGTGCAGAGATGCCAAAAGGCTGGACACCCCTGGGCATCATGTAATATAAATGATGACTTTGCAAGTATACTTTCCCTGGTCTGAAAGGAAATATCTCTCTTTTGGGGGCATTTGTGACTCTGGCAGGGTCACCCCATGGGTCATGACTCTCCCGTGACTCCCACTGTGATCCACAGGAAATTTGTTTCCATGCCTTGGCCCTACAAACTCAGAGAGCATGTGATAAGCGCCTCCTCTCCCTACTGTAGGAGTCAGCCTCTCTACTTCCCCGGTGGGATCAGACTCTAGACGGCTGCCAGCTGTACTCCTCAAACAGGGCTCAGGCTTCAGTTCTCTGAATCTCCCAACTGCAAGAAACAGATTTCAAAGCTCTTTTCAGGGTTCCCTTGAAGTCCTCCTACTGGGTTCAATGTTAGAGAGTTTCATTGCTTTCCATCGCCCCTGCAAAGGGTGCGCATGAAGGGGACTCACAAGCTCTTCCTTTATAGAGACTATGGCAGCCTCTCCTCCCCGACTCTGGCCTTCTTTTAGGAGCTTGGCCCTAAGAGTAGTGGGGAGGGAAGCTTACCTTCATTCCCTCTATAAATGTGATGCATTGGTGGGGGCAACCACCTTACTCTCACATTGATATCCAGGTACCAACCAGATTACGCCTGAGTTAAAACCGAGTCAGGGAGAGAGGCCCACTCTGACCTCTAGTGATGCTCTTCCGTGTTTAAAAGGGACCAGAGCGACCTCTAATAAAGCGCAGAAACACAAAAAGCCACAAGCCTTCATCACAGGAGCAGGAAAATAAGAGCTAAATACAAAGGCAGCGGGAGAGAAAAGTTAGACTTAAGAACATATTTACCCAGGATGCTTGAATGGAAAAAGTGGTTCCCTATGCCCCATTCACAATCTGCTGAATAAACAGTTTTAGAAAGGAGGCCTACGGATCAAATTTTTAACAAGCTCAGACCCCTGGGCTAGTCTTATGCGCACTACCATGAAGGGGCCACTGCCGAATATTTTTCCAAGTATTCAAAAAGAGTCAAGTCATCTAAACAAACAAAATAAAAAGCAAATCAGTGACAACAGAAACAAAGCTGGTGGTAACGTGAAACTTTCTGTAACCCCATTTCTCATCACAAGAGCAAGTGATCTCTCTCCTCCACTGGACTCTGGACAAAGGGTCAGGTTCTTTGCTTTTTGTGACCTGACAGCAACTTTCAGCCTAAGGCATCCGAGCCCGGCCACAATCAATGCTATCTTATCTATCTGACTGCTGTGGGGATGACTTTCCTCGCAAGTCCCCTCAGCCGCCACCGATGAGAGTAAACGTGACTGAGACATGATGTGATCTGCTTGGGGAGGAGAGGTGGCCATTTTCCCAGAGGAAAAAGGCTGTGAGCAGTAGCCAGTTTCTCAGGGGAAAAAGGCATTGAGCTCCCTCCTCTAGGTGCTTTTGTTGGGTTGTAACACACATGAATACAGGGCGGCAAGGATCAAACAGTAGATAACATTTCAAAGAAATCTGAGGGTTTAGTCTGAGTCAGAGTCTGTCAGGAACAGAGTTTTAGGGTTTCCTGCTCGAACCCTTAACATATGAATGAAAGCACTTTTAGCAGAGTAGATTTCACAGGTTTATCAGGAAATCTTTGTGATGCCAGATTTTTCCCCAGGACATGCTCTAGCAAGGCAAGGAGCTGCACCCCTCCTTATCAGGTACTCAGGCTTAAGGGGATTAGGGCCAGGAAGCACTTCTCCCAGAGAACATGGGGACTAGGCTATGTCAAAGCTGGGGGAGGGTGGCGAGAGTTCATTGCTCTTTGTTGCAGCCCCCCCAGTCCTTCCATGATGGCCTCCCAAGTGATTGAGTCTGGCTTAGGTTGCCCCCTGCTGTGAGGGGTCTTTCCCGTCATTGACTTCCGACCAAGCTTTGGGAGCAGGGAGGAAACTGAGGCAGTGTTTGCTACCAGAGACAAGCTTTGTCTCCAGCGGCTGGCACTCCAAAGGTCGACCCTCGCCCTTAGCCACAAGGGGTCGAGAAACAATTCCTAGAACCAGGCAGAGTGGTCCACAACAGAGTGCCATCAGTCCTCAAATATTCACCTGATAGTCACCATCTCATTATCCTTGTTTCCCTAGGAAGTGGGTATCTTAGAACCATTAACTTGCTTTACTACAGAAATGCTTTCAGCAAATCTTAGGAGAAGGCTGAGCACAGACAGGAAACGGATGGGGCTCTGCAATGATTTTGTGTCATTGAGCCCACCCTGGTCCTAAGATGTCACCAATTCCTTTTCCATCTCAGGTCTTCTTTTATTTTGGAATCTGTTCTATGATTGAGGTCAACCACTTCAGTCTGTAGTTCGTAGAATTACAAAAAAGCTCACACTTCTTGAGAGCCTACTGTGTGCTCAATGTTCTTCTAAGCACTTTCCAAGTATCCCTCACTACAAGTTCTGAATATGTTCTCTCAGTCTCCCATTTCAAAGACGAGGACACTAAAGAGCAAAGATGCTCAGTCGCTCAGTTGAGTCCACACAACAGTGAGGAGCAAAGCCCAAATTCCCCCTTAGCCATCTAATTCCAAGCCCTTCCTGTCGAACCGTTCACAACACTGTCTTCCATTGAATCTTTCCTCTTAAAATTGAAACTCTAAATAACGTTTGCCAATTTTTAGTCTTCTGAAATTTCTCTGGTTGTCTACTGCCTGCAAAATTTGCCAGGCATTTTATTTCATAAAATCTTAGTAAAAAAAAATTTTTTTGGCAAAGTAAAAAATTCACCAGGGTTAATAGAGCTAAGCTCATTCAAAAATAACAGGAAGTTATAGTAGGTTCTGGAAATCATTTATTACTCCTTCCAGCTTTTCGTACAACTTTTCACTAACAGATGTTTCAGTCTCAATGTTATTCTTTCTGTGATGAATCCTATTTTAGACCGCCTGCCCCAGGCAGATTTGGGTATTTTTAAAATTACGTTTTCCCTGGATTGTGTACTCACCTCTAGTATTATAATTATTTGGGTGCAGTTTGTTATGTTTGCCTGCCTGTCTTCCTGCAGACTCTTGACAGAAAAGATTACATCTCCCAGGCATAAAAGGCTCAGCACCGGATACAATGCCTGACACAGCACGTACCCGGTAAGTGTTACTGGCAGAAACTGAAGGAAAGCAAAACGGTCCAGAGAAACTCAGGTTTCTCCATCACAAAAGTTAACATAACACTATTATCCCCAAGGAATCAGGCTTAAGTATTTAAACAAACAAGCAAGACACAAAAACACAAATTGAGCAGTCATTTTTTTTTGTTCTTGCTTCAGATTTTTTTTTTTTCATTTCTTTCTGGGCTATAGTTTTCCTGGCTCTATTCTGGGAGGTTTGTGCTACTGTTTTGCAACTGTCTTGGTTACATGCCCCGTCTCTCCCTTCTTTCTATGCTTTTGAGTCTGAGTCCATCAGAAAAGCCCTGACTTCCTTATCAGGTGACATGTCATTGTAGTGTCAGGAATTCCTTTTTGATAGTCCCATTTTCCCCAACCCGTCCCCTGTCCACCTTCTGATTGTTCTTCATTGAACTCTATCTAGGTTTGTTGGAAGTTGTTGAAATCCACCTTCTGAAAAGGTATGTGTTAGGACTAGTGATTCTCTTCACTGGTAACTTACATAGGAATCTGTTTAACTTCAACCAGCCTACGAAGAAACTGAAGTTGGAAGAATTTAGTAAAATGCTTGTGGTGAGACATCTCAGTGGCAGGGAATTGCTTAAAACCAGGTCTCTGTGGTGCTAAAACATTTGCTTTTAATCTGTGTTACAGAGCATATGCTCACAAACTGTGAGTGACAGGCCGCAGGCCTTGAGACCTCAGCTCCCCCATTCCCCCTCCCCCCTACCCCCCACCCCCCACCTCACCCCCTGCTTGTCCCAGGCCAGCCTGGGAGTGCCCAGCAGGACAGGTATCAGAGGCTAAGTTTCCGACTGCCAGTTTGGTCCTATTTCTGCAATGCCTCCATTACGGGAATTAGGTAGAAAGAGCCAACACTGACTGGGTTATTTATATGATATTTTGAAGGATTAGACTACATTTTAAGAGTGCAGAAAGATAAAGCACCACTACTAGATTCACACACTATTGCGGGAGAAGATTGACCTTCCTCTTTTTCTCCCTATTGTCGTTCACACAGAGCGGGAGTGACCGCGGTGTTGAGGGTTTTGGTGATGCAACCCTCAAGTTGGAGCAGATGGCCCTGTCAGCGATTCCATTTCCAGAGTCCTAGCTAGGGCCTCCTCCCTCTCGTTTATTCCACTTCTGCTTTTATAATGAAAATCGAGAGAGAGAGTTATAGAATAAACAAAAGCAAAGGAAAATTTGGCTCAAACACTTGTTCCTGAATTTTCTCTGAAGGTTCGTTTTTGTTTTTTTTTTAATCTAAGATTTATGAGGACATACAATTTAGTTCGACGGATCCTTTTCAGTCACATTGGCCTATTGGCTTTGCCTTACCTTCCCCTTCTTCAGCTGTCCACTCCTTCAAGGCAGTCATCCAGCCTGTGCCATATCCTGTTCTCGTAACATCCACGTGCTTTCATTCAAGAGTGTGTCTCATTAGTCTGGTTCCTGCTTCACATCATGGCTCTTGCAGTGTTGGACGGGAGTCAACATAAACCATTGAGCTTTCCCTCCCAAGGCGAAACCACAGCTGTCATGGGACGGCGCAGAGGGGAGCACACCAGTTGAGGTATCAGTGCCCTGGCTCTGCCACTTATTAACCATGGCAGCCTGTTCAAGGCACTGGATGCACCCCGGTTTTGTCACTGCCATCCACAGACATGGATGTCCTAGTTCTTACCTCCTAGGATGGTTGCCAATGGAGGTCAAAATCAATATCAGAGAGACTTGCATGCTGTACATGGGCGTGCAAATGCGATCGTGGCTCTCCCGCCCCTGCTCACACTCCAGTTGTTGCTATACTTAAGCAGGAATAGAGCACTTCAGGAGGGTGATGATTGGTACAGGGGGTTGGGAGATAATTTCCTCTCTCAAGGAAAACACTCTTTTTCTTTCATATGCCCAAAGTGGCCTTAGACTTTGCTAGTAGCTATGCTACCTCATCTTAAACTTGTGGTCAACAAAGACCCCGAGATCCTTTCCTCAGGGAGCCTGGACTTTCTTCATAGGCACTCATGGTATTTACTTTGGCAGCTGGCATTAATCTGTGTGCCAGTTGAATTTCTCACTGTTGGGTCTTGGCCCCATGCTCGAGTATGTTTAAGATGTTTAGAGTATTCAGTGAGTCTTCTGGATGACTTCTCCCCAGTTTCGCAACATCAGAACATGCACCAGTTTTATTTCCAATATCCTTTGCTTATGGCCTGCAAAAGGTACCAGTTTGCCCTCTACTTTTCCACTGCAGAACCAGAAGAATCTTCACCTAGAGATCTATGAAGTTCTGAAATACTTTGAGATGGGATCTTCCAGGGTATCTAACTGCCTAAGAAAAGCCCCGTCGCTGGCATTCTTTATTGTTGCGGAGTTGGCGGCATGGAGAAGATGGGCTGAGTGGCTTACTTCCTTGCCAATGCTTGTGACAGGTCTCTACATTTTGAAAAAAGATTGATAATGCCCTGGCGAAAGATGTGAGAACTTTCTATTACAGTTGAATCAATGCTGAAAGAAAACAGCCTGACTCATCTTAGTTCAAATGTTGAAGCCCTTCCCACACCCATTTATTGTATTTGAGCAGTTTCCCTCTTACTGGGAGTAGAGAAGAGTTTATTCATCTGCCAAAATTAATTTTTATGCTGTTTTAAGGATATGTGACTTAATTTTTTCACATCATCTAAAACATGAAGATATGTGAATTGGGTCCAACACAAAGTATCCTACTACAGACAGACAGAGTGATAAAATGACAAAGCTTTTCAGGAGTGTTACTATAGATTAAAGAGCAAGGGAGAGGGCAATGAGTAGGACTGGCCTTGTTACTTGGACTTCGAAAATATGATTATAGCCCCGGCTGGTGTAGCTCAGTGGATTGAGCATAGGCCTGCGAACCAGAGGATCGCGGTTTGATTCCCAGTCAGGGCACATGCTTGGGTTGCAGGCCAGTTCCTGGCAGGGGACCCACGATACATTGTGTGTCCCTGGCAGACGCAACCATACATTGATTTTCTCTCCCTCTCTCCTTCCCTTCCCCTCTAAAGATAAATAAATGAAATCTTTAAAAAATATGATTATAGATCTTTCTCTCAGTCTTTTTGTTCATCCAAGCATTTCATGATCACTTTTCTTATGTATCCTGCTTCTTTAATCTTTTTTTAATTATTGAGAGAGATATAATTGACATATAACATTACACCAGTATCAGGTGTTTAACATAATGACTTGATATTTGTTTGTATTGAAAAATGATCACCCCAGTTAATCTAGGTAACATCTATCACCATACATAATTACAAGCTTTTTCCTGTGATGAGGAAAGCTACTCTCTCAGCAACTTTCAAACATGCAATAGAGCATTACGAAGTATAGTCAACCCACTGTGTATTTCCACTTCCTTAATCTTTAATGACTTCATGACATCTTTAATTTATGCTTTTATACTCAACTTTTCTCCTCTGCTTTCAAACACATTTAAATTTTCCTATCTTGAAAAACCTTTCTTGGACCTGGCCATCAACTCTAGCAATCATAGCACTGAACTTCACCAACCATAGTCCAGACACCCTTCGCTTCTACTTCCTTGTGTTTCGGTCACACACAAACCTTATATTTTGCCTCCACCACCAATCAGAAAAGGGTAAGGTCATCCATGATGTCTCAGGTGGCGTATTCTCAGTCCTTATTCTTTGGTGTCTTTGTAGATGAATGGGATTGACTATACCCCCAAAATGGTCCCTGGTCTTGACCGCCAACATTACTACCCTAGTTTTCTATGCTGCCCTTGTTTTGGCTTTGTCACTGTCCTTATTATAAAGTACAAGGTCTACATAACCTTGGTCCTTTGTCTAACTCTCCAGCCTCATCTCTTGCCTTTTTCTTCTTGTACTTTGCATTCATCATGACCAAATCCTTCTGGCTTCTTGATAAGTCTTCATTCAGCTCTGTATGGTATACACAATTTATATAAACCATATACACAATTTATATAAACCATATACACAATTTATATAATTTATAAATTATAAAGAGATAAGCAGGCTGTTGTTATTATTAGCCTTGATATTATTATTGTTCCCTCATTAACAAGTAAGTCATCTGTGGTAAAGAATGCCTTCAGAAATATTCCTATTAGAACAGATGTTATTTAAGGGTGTGATGGATAGTAAATAAGCCCCAGTGACTTAATGCGCAGCAGAGCGAATATTGACAACCTTGTATTATAATCATCAAACTTACTAAGGGACTAGAGTTTAATTATTTCAACCACTAAAAAGAAAGGATAATTACGTAATGTGATAGAGGTGATAATTATTATTACAATGGCAAGCATACTGCAACATATAAACATACCAAATTAGGATGCTGTACACCCAAAATTTACACAATGTTACATGTTAAATAATTTCAATTAAAAATATTTGTATTAGGCCCTGGCTCTATCCTCAGTGGATTGAGCACCGGCCTGCGAACCAGATGATTGTGGTTCGATTCCCAGTCAGGGCACATGCCTGGGTTGCAGGCCAGTTCCCAGCAGGGGACTCACGAGAAGCAACCATACATTGATATTTCTCTCCTTCTCTCCTTCCTTTTCCCTCTAAAGATAAATAAATAAAATCTTTAAAAAATATTTGTATTAGAATTCTCAGGGACTTCTTCTGAGATGAGACAAATCCATGTTATTCTGATTAGCTGAAGACTCAAGAGGACTTGGCTGAGCATTGCAAAATCACTGACATCTTCGCGGAGGGTTCCCAGGATGACCTGAGGTCCGCACTTCACAATCTTAACTCATCACAGGAGATATTAACAAAATGATCTCTTCCTAAAGTAATCCTACCCTGAAAGTGAATCTATAATAACCATGTCCTCCCTTCTACCGTAGAATCCTCCTTCTGAATTTTCTTTGTTTTTGATACCAGAAAAGAATCCAACTGCTTTGTTAACTGGTTTATCATGGAGACACCAGATGACAGGTCTGAGAAGGTTTCAGATCAGGAACCTTTTATTTCCTTGCATACACCTACCATTCGGGGATTGCTCTTGGAGAGCTTTTAGACATTCTCTGACAGTAGAGGAGAAGTGAATGTTCCCTCCTAGAGTTTATTGTGGGAAAAATCCAAATCCAAGGAGGTAGTAATTTCCCGAAAATTCTCCAGACGGCGCTGCCTCAGAGTTAGAAATAAGAAAATTCTTGACATTTGCTTCAAGGAGTGAATCGCCAAGCTGGCCTCACAGGTTACATTGGCCATCACAGCACATTCCAAAGTCCCACCCAGTCCCAAGTGTCTGTGCTGGACCTGTGGTCCGATCACCTAACGGACTTTCATGGGTGTTTTTCTGCAAAGGAAGGAGTGAAGGAGGAGGAAAGAGATGCAGGCTTCGGTCATGTTGTCGTGCAATGTGTCTTGGATGACTGATGCTCGTTTGAACTTGGGCAAGTTCCCAGTCCTGGTCCACACTCACTGCTTCCTGCCCCAGCTTCACAGCATAGCAGGTTGGCTCTGTCCTTCCACATATGACCACACAGGAGGAAGCAGTATTTACCTCCCTCAGCCCCATAAGGTGGAGCAAGAGTCACTGTTTTAGCGTGGAGGCCCCAAGTTCAGAGTCCAGAGAGAGTGTGTCCGGAACCCAGGCGGCTGCCGTACCCTCCGTGGCTATACAAGCAAGATCGCTCGTAATAAGTAATATCTACTGAACATGTTTAGTATCAGGTACTGTTTTAGATACTTTATGTGGATCATCTAATTTACATCTCAAAACAAATCCAAATAAGGCAACAAAGATGGGTAGTAGCTATATAACTTGCCCACAGTCACACAGGAAATAGGCAGCAAAGCCAGGCTACAAGCTCAGGTAGCTTGCCTTTGAGACTGGGCTCTTCATCGTTCTGCTGTTTTAGGTCACTTGTCAGCACGGATTATAAGCCTCAGGTAGGGCACGGAATCCTCTCAAGATTCCGGGATGGTGGGAGGAGAGTTGTTGCCTAGACTGGGAATAACTATTACGATGCTGACAGGTTGTGGACATAAAAGTCAGGAATGAAGGTGTCGCTTGGTAAAGCGCATGACTGTCTAACCACTAATCTGCACTCTTAAAATGAATGTAAAATGATACTGAATATAAACTGTAGCTGAAAATTTAAAAAATAAACATACTTTGGATCATAAAAAGAAGAAACAAAGATGTCTTTCCATCAGGTATTTACCGAGTACCAGGTAGCCAATCTCTGAGGGAAACCGAGGGAACGGCAAAGGAACAATGGAACCGGGCATTCACCGGAAGGAGCTGACCAGCTGAAGGCAGCCCACGTGCTATCACAGAGGCAGATAAATCCATTGGAAACCTGCCATTGATGAAGTGTGTCTGTGATCACAAGGGAATGGGGTTCCCACGTGATTTCTGACACCAAGGTTTCTCACTATGTAACACCAATGTGCGTGTGTGTGTGTGTATGTGTGTGTGTGTGTGTTTCAAAGCGCTCAGCAACTTCTTGGCTTTCTGGGTATCAATGAAACAGTCTTTTCATGATGCAGGACACATATGCCAGGGAAGGAAATAAAAACAAACCAACCTGGAAAATTTCCCATGCATCTATTTTTTGGGGGTCACATTTTGAGGGCAAATTCTATTCTTTTCTCTTAGGGATTCCAGAAGGCATGACGTTTGAATAATTTTCACTTAAGATAGGGATGCGAAGCAGACCTGCAGGATGAGAGAGAGGCTCCACCTACAACGGCCCATCAACCATCACTTTCTAACTGCTCAGGACAAATCCAGCACAGTACGAGGGCCAGGTGAGGGGCCTGGGAGAGGCCTGTACATAAGCACAGCCTCTGATCCTCAGAGACTTTGCAGTTTGGCTAGAGACAAAAAGTACTTATATGAAATACTTACTATAAGGCCCAGACAAAAAAGTGGGAAGCGGGTATTGCTATCGAGTGGGTATTGTTATCTAGATAAGAGAAAGGGAGCTGAGCGAGGGTTGCACAGCCACGGAAGGCTCCCAGAAGGAAGCAGAGATGAGAATGTCTGAGAGAATTTCATGAGCGTGTGTGTCTGGTGGGGAGGGGTTAGGGTCAGGTCAGGGTCAGGTCAGGTTCAGGGTGAGGTTGAGGGTTACCCAAAGGAGGCATCTGTGACAACACCATTCCACTCTCTTGTCTTTTCTTGGCAGAATTGGTAATCCACCTAAATACAATGTTAGTGGATGGCGTGTCTTTTTAAATACTGGGATAAATTTGGACAAGATAAGTGAGTGTCAGCTCATGAGTTGGCAATAGAAAGTACTAAGGTACCAAGACAAATAATGTATATCTGAAAGTTGCTAAGAGAGAATATCTTAAAAGTTCTTAACAGAAGAAAAAATGTAACTACATGTGCAATTGTTTTCTTCTGTTAAGAACTTTTAAGATGTTAGCTAGATTTATTGTGGTGATAATTTTTGGATATAGACTAATACTTAATCATTATGGTACATGCTTGAAATGAATGCAATGTTATACATCAATTATAGCTCAAAAAGGCACTTTGAGCATTTGTTGATTATAAAAATGACAAAGGTGTCTTTTAAATAAGTTAACGATAGGCTATTTAGCCTGGCTTCTTCAGGTATGTTTGTGATGTATCCTTTACTTATGTACCCATAATGCTTTGTGGGCATAACACTTCAGGGGCAAGTCTTGGGCTGTATTCTCTACCAAAAAAAAAAAAAAAAGGCAATGGCCCCATCAGAGAAACTTGTCCAGGTGCATTGGATAGCTTCTCAACGTTTATATTTACACAGTAGGTCTCTAAATAAGCCCGCCATTTTGTCAATTTGTTCTGGCTACTTTTCAG
The DNA here is from genome assembly GCF_014824575.4 of Sturnira hondurensis. Lineage (NCBI taxonomy): Eukaryota > Metazoa > Chordata > Mammalia > Chiroptera > Phyllostomidae > Sturnira > Sturnira hondurensis. The sequence goes on along the minus strand of NW_028094846.1, from coordinate 5,355,987 downwards.
GGAGCTTGGGGGAATTTTTTAAAAACATATTTCAATGTCCTGACAACTTAATTCATAAAACATATTTTTCTAATTAACCCATGTGCTGTCATGTCCATTTCCTCCTGCAGGTCCCTAGCTGGTTTTAGAATGCTCTTGCTTCTTTCTTCCCATTTTTCTGCGGGGCAGGGTGGAAGACTCCAGCCAGATGTGTATAAGGACCTCTGGGAAAATTGCTACGATGTCCATTTTCAGGGAAAAAAACAGTTCTGTAAGGATAAGGCCAGGGTTTCTTTGCTGAACTGCGCAACTTGATTCACGGTGGGTCAGATGAAGAGACAATGTGCTTTGCGCCCTTTCGTCTGCCTCCTTAACACGCTCCCCTGTAGTTGGGGCCCTTCCCGTCATGACACGAGACACAGAAAGCCATTCATTTGGTAGCATCACCACCTTCTACTTCGTACCCAATAAATACCCGAAACTCTGCAGCCCGACCTCCCCTCTCCTCTCTAGTGAAACCACCCCGCATGAGACCTTGCTCACAGCTCCTGCCACTTTGGAAAAGACCTGACGGTTTAATGGGGACCTCCTATCTTTTGTCAATTAAAGGAAGCGTTACATCTAAACTTAAGGAGTTTAATGGTGCTGTGTGGGGTGGAGTAAGCATCCATTCATTTATTCATTCGTGATTTGCTTTATCCCAGAAAGAATTTCAGGACAATGGCTAGGAACTCCCTGGGGGTCTTTATTTCCCCCATTGGTTGAACTTTTAATAGCCCTTGGCCACTCTATTAGGCACTGGGGCACAAAGATGAAGGGGACCCCTATGGCTCTGGGTTTTGTCCTTGGGAAGCTCACAGTGTAGCCAGAGAAATGTGCTCATAAGCTCCATTTCTGCGTTCTACCAGGACACAGATGCAGGTGAAAACCTGTAGCCTGATCAGTGAGGAGAAAAAGGCCTGTGTCCTTTTTCCTGGGAAGAGAAAATATTGAGAAATAACTCTCCCTTTTGCCTTCACAGGGGAAGCGTTAGAAGAGAACATAAATTAAAGCCAAAAGGGCTGAATTTGAAAGCGTTAGAAGAGAACATAAATTAAAGCCAAAAGGGCTGGTCTGACTCATTGCAGTTGGTGAAAGCTGCTGTGGAAAGCGGCCTCCCCTGGGAGCTGGAGGCCAGTGAGTGGGACAGAGGCCAGGCCCCAAACGCCCAGGGTGGGAGATGTCTGACCCTTTGTTTCTGGTTAGCCAGGTCCAACCAACCACACCATTCTTGTTATAAATTGCTCTTCTTGATGACGCATGGTGGCATCGGTGTGGATGGAGGAGAGAGTGGATATGGGAAACGGGGGTTTTGGGGGCGAAGCCCTCCCCACAGCCCTAACAACTCAGGCCAAAAAGCAGCACCCAGACCTCTCTGGCCCCCCTCTGACTTCACAGAAGCCCTTGTACAATAGTCTCAGTTGCCCCATTCAAAGGAGGTCCTGGGGTTCTCAGGCCAACTCCAATGCACAAGGAAGGGTAGCTAGGATCCAAGGGAGGGCAATTCGGTTTCCTAAAACTTTCTGCCCCTGTCATTTGGTCTCACCCTTCTCTCAGTCCCATACACCCATTCTGCACACTGTGGCCTTCGTGTTTTTAGTCCTCACTATTTGGAACACCCTTCTGTCAACCTGCCAACCCTCTAGGGCTCAGCTGGAGTCCTCTTCCTCAGGTGCTTTCCATCCCACGGAACTTGGCTCTCCCTTGAACTCCCTTGCTCCGGAACTCCCATCAGGAGTTAGTTAGAAACCTCGTGGCTCTTGCACTCCTTGGGATGGGCTCGCTCTGTCTTCCAAACCGCACAGAAAGGGCCTAAATCCCAGAACCCTTTCACATGCAACAAGAGAAGGTATGTAGTGCTGGGCCCCATGGATAGACGCCTACCTGGTGGAGGCTGGGGCAGCCCGCGCCATTGGACAACTGACATGGGTGAAGGAGTGGAGACTCAGAGCTGAGGAAACATGGAAAGATAACCAGGATGACAGCAATGGCTGGTGGGACCCACAGAGAGGGATCCGCCAGCTCTGAGTGTTCATCACAGCTTGCTTGCTGGCGTCCGGTTGAAGTTCCTATTTCATGAGATGGCTAAGGAAAAGAAGGCCGTGCTCAGAGAGACGAGCACAGGTGATCTTTGGGCTTCTTGGCTAGAGACAGGCTGGATACTGCACGTGCTTCTGGCCCTGCCCCGCTGAGCCCTTGGGTGGCCTCTTCCAGCCTCTGCTTTGAGCAGCTCTGTATTTACAATGTTCTGCGTGGAAAGACAAGGCCAGTCTGCTCCAGCCAGATGGATCTTGGTGAACCTTGGAAAAGAAGGGAGAATATTTTCCATTCTTCACAGCTCATCGTATACTCAACCTTACTGGGATGATCTGGACCTCCCTTAGTCCCAAACTTCAAACACATGTTCACGGTCCCCCAAGTTGAAGCTCCCAGCAGGGGAAGAGCTGCCGCCATGCTTTGTTGTAGGGGTTAGCCATGCCAAAGTCTGTGTGGGCGTGGAAAAGCATTCTCCCTTTAATAAGAAATGCATTAGTCCAAGTCCAGAGGACATTCTACAACTCCTCTCTCATTTCCTGAGCATCCCGGGGCAGTTAAAGTTGAGATACCACAAGCCTTATTCCCGAGTGCCCAATCTGCGGCTTGTCGGGGGGCTTTTCTGGTTGTGGCCCCTGCAAGCAGTTTCATCCAATTGGACACGATAAAGTGATAGGGTCCCAGCCAAAACTGCCAAGTGCATCTGTTTTTGATTGAAATATTACTAGTGACCACAATAAAAATGATAACAGATAATTGAGTGATTACCATGTGCCAACTTCTGGTCTTGGGGCTTTAGATGTTAGAATTCATTTACTCTTTTTTTTAAAAACACTTTTTAAAGATTTTTTATTTATTTGTCTTTAGAGAGGAAGGGAAGGAGAGAAGGAGAGAAATAACAGTGTGTGGTTGCCTCTCATGACTCCCCTGCTGGGAACTGGCCCACAATCCAGGCATGTGACCTGACTAGGAATCGAACCGCGATCGTCTGGTTCGCAGGCCCGCGCTCAATCCACTGAGCTACACCAGCCAGGCATTTACACTTCACAGTAGGTCTATTAGGTGGTTACTATGATCACCTCCACTCTCCAGATAAGTAAGCAGATGCACAGAGTGGGTAAAGAACTTGTCTAAGGTACGTGAAATGATGACAGGAGGCTTCAGGCTCCAGACTCTGCTCAAATAATGGAAATTGAAAGATTTCAGGAAATCTAAAGAAGGTCCTTGAGCTCCTACAGGAGGGAATATAAGCCTTCTTGATCCACAGGACATTGGCAATTCTTGGGCTGAAGCCGGAGTTTAATAAATACGTGTCTTGAGGCTGGATGGGTCCATGAGTACATGGTAGGCAGCCAGGGGCCTCCCCCTTTGTGTGCTTTCCTTGCCAGGGTAACATTTACACCCGGGGGGTGGGGAAGGAAGTTCGAGTTCTCTTGACTTGAGGCCCCTGGGTGGTTTGAATGGACAGAGGGGCCATTCGGTTATAGAGTTTCTTTCTTTATAACTCCGGTGCTAGACGCATCCAGCAAAGACGCAGGAGCTGGTGCGGCCAGGCTACCGTCCTGCCAGAGCGTGAGCTGTTGCAAAGGTCTTGGGGTTGGGTGCTTTCTCACATAAGACCCTAAGAATGCACGTTGATAGTGAGGACTGCCTTTTCCTTTGCTTTTTTCCCTTTTCTTCTGGCCCTTTTCCCCCTTTGCTCTACTTTTATCTTTTCTTTTTCTCTTCCCACTTACATAAATAAGAGCCAGACTTATTTAAGGTATCCTAAAATATTGTCATATCTATCTATCTATCTATCATCTATTTAGCCATCACACCTAACTCTGTGGTTTGATTGACACACACAAGGTCTCTAAGGGGGTGTGAAGACACATAGGTACAAACATGAATCTAATTTCCAGCCCCAAAGAACTTAGATGGAGCCGAATACAGTGAATCATCATTTTATACAGTTCCTCTGAATTCCAAACTATTATTATAGTTGTCCCCCTTTATCTGTGTATTATCTTTCCAGTTACAGTTATCATGGTAACTGAAAATATTTCAACCACAGCTCACAAATATTAGATGGGAAATTCCAGAAATAATTAAAAAGTTTTAAATCTCACACCAGTCTCACGCCAATCTCACAGTTAGGTGTGATGGCTAAAGACACACAGAATATTATTTACTAAGTTTTGTCTTCCTGGCTGTCTGGAAAGTAAGTACTCAGGCTACAGCCACTGAAGATGCCCAAAGAGTCAAGTAAAGGACATCTGTAGTCTTGACCCAACGTGACCTCTCTGAGGCCAGTAGACCACTGACTGCTTTCTCCTTCTCAACAGCTTGGCTTTGGGGACCCCAGTCTGTCGTGACTCCTCCCATCTCCATAGTGCCTCCTCTCCAGTCCCCGCCACAGACCCACCTCTCTGACACTGTCACCCCCCCAAGTTGGAGCCTTGGTCATTTTCTCTTCTCACACCTCACAGTGCCCCCAGGTTATCTCTTCCACATCACAGCGTCTGGTTTATCTGTGTGGTGATGACATGCAAACCTGGGTCTCCCACCTGGACCTTTGTCCTGAGCACCAGATCTATGTAACTAACTGCCACCTGGTATCTCAGGTGGATGTGCCACAGAAATCTTTTCCATTAGACAGCTCCTCAGAGGAACTTCCCCCGCCCACCCCCACTATTGATCTCTTCTTGGATTCCCTCTTTCGGTTAATAATAACAACAGCAACAAAGAATCAACCTAAAAATCCATGCGAGAAACCTGAGAATTCATTTGTGAATCCTTCCTCCTCCTCATACCTCACTCAGCTGATTACTGAGGAAACTTCCTCAAAATATTCTTTCAATTCAAGCCCACTGCCCACTACCATTGCTTAGCTCATGCCTTTCTGGTCTTTTACCTGGATTATCGTCCTAGCTTTGTAAATTGATGCGGATACTGGCCTGCAGTGTCCACGGCGTTGTGGCTGAGATGAGACAAATTCACATGGACCACCAAGTCCTGTGGAAGAAAAGGGATGGTGTGGCCACGCTTTCAAGGGGAGAATGCCTTGGAGTGCCTTGGCCACTTTCTCAAGAAAAGAGTGTGCCGACCCTTGCCTTGACATGCTTTTATTGCTTTTCTGGGCACATTACATTGGGGATTGTCCTCATTTACTATGCACAGGTTCACTTTAGGTGGTTACCTTTTACAGAAAACAAAGAAGAGGGTGTTGCTAATTACATCAAAAAAAGAAGGATACTTGCAAATGTAAAGGGAAAGGTAGTTGAACTGGTTACACTCATCCTTGGAAGGTTTAGGATAGATTTTAGGAAGTTCTTTTAAAGATATGCAGTGAACATTTACTGCCTCAATTCAGGGTGAGGGAGTTTTAGCAAAAAGCAAGTCTCAAAGCGGCCTAGGTACAATGCAGGCCTGATTCCCTATGGGAGAACCTATTCGTGGGCGTGGGTCCTGTGTACTGGGCCTTGCTTTCCACTGGCCTTTCCGAGTGGGAACTGGGCCCATGCCATGCAGAACAGTCTCCTATAGTAAGTGGCTCACTGACAGTTCCTTCTTTACACACCCGTTCTCTACACCGTTGCCAACATCTGTCTTCTGAAACACAAATCTATTCATTGCTTTCAACTTTTCACAGACCTTGTCATTGCCCTGATAATGAAGTCCAAAGTCCTCAACATGGTTTAACACTCAGGACCCTTTTGGTCATAAGTCAACTTAAAGTGGCTTAAGTAGAACCCACATGATGAGAATATCCAGGGAATGGATCTCAAGTTTCATGCACCGGGTCCCAGGGGCACCACCAGGGCTCCATCTTCCCTTTCTCTTGTGCTCTCTCATTCCACTCTGGTCCCCCCCTCCCCTCTCTCCTCCGGTGGACACCTGGCAGGCAGCTGGGGAAGGTAACTACTTACAACTCCCAGGCTTGCACAATCCGTAACGTCCAAGATTCCAAGTTACCTTTCATCCCAGTTTCTGTACATCACATCTTAGGAAAGGTTCCTATTGGCCTAGGTTGGGTCTTGGGCCTCGAACTGATCTCTGTAGACGAGCAAGGCAGAACCTTAGACTGGACAGCTGGAGTCACTGCTTGTCCCTGAGAGGTTGGCAGGAAAGACAGCCCAACCAAGATCACGAGGAGCAGGAAAATGTGGTTCCCCAAGGAAAATCAGGGTGCTGCTACTAGCACTTGAAGGGTTATAGATGTTGGTCAGACAAAAACAACATAATTACACCCCTATGATATATATGTCTCCATGATCTTGACCCTCCTGATGCCTCTCCCATCATCATTCCCTCTGTCCGTCACTGGGCTACTTAAAGTCTCCTGAACATGCCAGTCCATTTCGGGCCTTCATGCCCTTGCAAGTGCTATTTTCTCTGCCTGGAATGTCTGGTGGGCTAAGCTGCAATCCCCAGTACAGCTCTACTGACATATCTTCCTCTCTGAGAGGTCTTTGCTGACCTCCATCTCACAGGTCAATTGCTTCCTCCACTGTGCTCTGTTGTACATAGTAGTAATTATGTTTTTCCACTCTATACTGCACTCATTCATTTACATGTCTGTCTAGCCCATAGCCTGGGAGAGTACCACTGGACCCCTAAAACACAGAACAGATACAGAGTATGTATTTGATAAATTATTGTATTAATAAATGATGAGCAAATGAGTACATGAATGGCTGAGTTTCTCAGTGGTAGAAATAACATATAAAGCTTATAATTTTTCCTAGATGGGAGGAACATCCTTTCACTCATCCCTCTGCTTCTTCAACCTACATCTCGACACACACACACACACACACACAACAATTCCCCCAACAGGAAAAAGAGAACTACCTCCTTGGGAACACACCAGGGTTGTCCTTATGGACCATTAGGCCCTTAGGCAGCCAGGAGGGTAACACATCGATCTTCAGAACGCTTTGTTCTTTTCAGACAGGTGGAGAGGTGTGAAGCAAACAGTAGTTGGAAGGGTGTCTGAAGGGGAGAAGAAGCCAGAGGGAGGGGAAGGAATGAAGGATAGTGGTAAGATCCCAGGTGGCAAAATTCTTGGATGGGTCACTTTTGCTCATGGTTGGCCAACTTTGTTTCAACGATGAGAAAAGGGTGTGTGAAACTACTTTCCCCTACATCACCTGGTTTTGCTTTCTGTGATAGGTAAGCAAGTTTAGTTTTGCTTAACACAACTGAATTCCTCTCAAAGAAGCACTGTTCTTACAAAATATATTAGTTGTATAAGAAGACAGGAATTTGCCAAGTAGAACTTGTATGATCTTAGCTTATCAGTCACTAAAACTCTCCCTATCTATTTAATCCCCTGCAAAATGGGGCGTGCTAATCCTGCTCTAGCTTTCAACCTGAAAGGATTATGTGAGGTTTTCCAATGAGATGTGTTCGAGTATTTCGCAATCTGTTTAGTGTAATGCACAACAGTGAGTCTTTAATATGAGAGAATGGTTACATCTTCCCCATCGGATGATGTCACAGTCAGTGCAAGCTGCCAGTTCAGAAGTTCATTCATTTTCAATGATTGGATTTTACAGCTGCAAGAATAAGACTGTGAGTTCATTTATGAGATTTCTCTGCTGAGCTTGCAAACGGGGATAAATGAGGATTTTTCTTAATTCTGCTGACAACATACAAATCTGCTTTACCTGAAGGAAAAGAAAGGGATGGAAGGGGAAAAAAAACAAGGGGAAAATCGATAGCCTAATCTGTTAATGTGGATGCACCTGTCTGAAGAGCTAAAGAGTTTTGATGACCTAATGTCATAATTAGCAGCAGCGAGACCTGGTTGAGAGAGGAGTCAGGGGGCTGGGTTCAAATTTCAAGTCTTATCTGACTTTCTCTGAGACTGTGGGAAAACATTTCTTACCTTTCTATTTGAAACTGTCTGAGGGGATCGTCAGTGGGGAAAGGAAGAAAAAAATTACCATGTAACCACAAGATCAGATTCAACTGGGAAATATGACACTATTTTGAAGACACCAGTGCTTTGCACAGAAGCAGGGACCACTGAATATTTGTTGAGTTAGTATGTGACTGAACGTGGGGGTCAGAGATAGGAAACATGAAGAAAACTGTCCCATAATTGACCTTCAATGTGTTAAGTTGAACAGTTTGTCTCTTTCTCTTCCCACTGGTAACGTGGGACAAAGACCAGTTTTATACGTAGCATTAAAAACAACAGGGGTTTGCAAAGTAAACACAAAATAAAAGTAATATTACCTTCCATAAGTAGTAGGCCTAATATTTTTCTAAGTTCTTTTATGGCACCCAGTCACTCAAACTCATTGAAACAACAGATTATGGGAATTTTATAGACAATATTTAAACATACACATTAGGTTGTTTTCTGTCTTGCTAATAGAACTGATCTCCTCTACTAATCATTCTATTTCTCTCTCTCTCTCTCTCTCTCTCTCTCTCTCTCTCTGTCTCGCTTGTGAAATGCCATGACCCATTTCAAGGGATGATGCCAGGTCCCATCCACAGATCTCATCACCTGAGACAAGTGTGGGCAACTGGCATGATCAGGTTCCTTGGGGATTAAGAAACCTACCCTGATTTACCGCCTCGGCAGGGCTGGAAATGACCTAAAGAAACTCTTGTCAGCCTCACCCCACCCTTTCATCCTTCCAGCTGTATACATGGTGCTACCTGGAGGGTAGCAGGAGCACCAGAGGAAAGGGGAGGAGGTGTATTTAAGCAGAAAGGGTATCAGGCGATCACAGGGCAGCTCTGAGCTAAAGGCAGGCACTCCCAAATTCACTTCAACATCACTGTCAATCAGCACACAGAGCGTCATCTGGCTTCTGACTAATACCTGGGAGGATGAGCCCCATTCACAGAGGCTCACAGGAAAGAAGGTTTTACTTCCTTTCCCCATGTGTAGGGTGCAGATTTGGGTGAGCACAGGATCTCACATGCTTTACCACGACCTTTGGGAGCTGGAATCTAGGTGTTGAGTTTTGTCTTCAGAACTGTTGAAATCCCAGCTATCTGTGCTTCTTTTCACAAACTTAATACCATAAAGAGAAATGTGGAGTTCAGTAGCTGGAGATAAGTAAGAATCTTCCAGGTCAAGGGAAGTTGAAGGTGCCTTTTTTTTTTTCATGTGCTTACTCTTCCACATGTAATCTCTTTTCCAAGATATTTTGCTTGGTGTCAGTGAAATGAAGGCAAAGGACACGTGAATGAGAGCCATCTTGTCAGAGCCAATGCATGTCATCAGAAGTCAAGGGCTGCTATTTGATCACCCCATAGTTACGTTTACTATCTGGAAGTTCTACCAAGCTTCCCTCCAAGGCCAATTTGGGGTGGCACTGGTGGGTAGTTGGAGGATGCCATTGGATCCAATTTAGAGGCCCTCTGTAACGAGGTTGACGTAAATCTTCAGTTGATTAGACTGTACCACGGAGAAAAAAACCTGACTTAAAAACCAGAAACTCAATCTTCAGACTCAATTAAGTGTACCTTGTTCTTCATGGGAACCTAATAACTGTGTCCTCCTGGTCTTAATAAGGCACCAGGCAACTCAGAATGCTGAACCCAAACACTTCCATACTTCCCCTCCAAACACTGCCATTCAAGCATCTTCAGTTCCGCCACAGCTCAGATTGCAGCATGCAGAGTAAATGAGCCAGGAGGACTTATGAACAGGGCAGAAATGTCACGAGTCCGTCTGAACTCACGTTGCTGCAATAAAGGGTAGGAGGGTTTTTAAAGACTCAGGTGAGCTAGTGGAGTGGTCCTAGAGGACGTTAGGGTGAAGTCACCGGCCAGCTGTGTGTTTGCTCACTGGCTTTGTTTGCTAATTGGCTTTCTCCAAAGGAAAAATAAATGTCTCTGTCTTTTTTTGCAGCTTGGAGCAAGGCACCCCCTGAAAGGATGGGGAGCTGTCTTCCTTGATGATTGCGTTTCAGAGGTTTTGCTCCCTAGTCCTTGAGAAAGACCTTTTGGGTTATAAAACTAGCAAGAGGCTTTTGAAGAGATTAACATCTCAAAGGGTCAAAGAAAGAATTTACAATTTCAGGTTTTCTCGAGTAATTTCTTTAAGAAAAGGGCGATCAGGGCCCAGAGTTAGGAGGAGGCTTGTCTAAATTTTAGTCAAGCTGAGGGCAACATTAAGGCCAGCTATGTCCCTGCTGGCATTTTGCCCACGCAACTTCCCAACCTCTTCTTTCCTGCATGCTCACCCTTACTTCATATCTTTGGCCCTTGGGGTAGTTAAACTCATGGACAACAAAGAAACAGGAATAATTATGTACACTAGAGATGGTTTTAGACTCCTCCACGGCCTCCAAACATGGAGAACTGAAATTGGGTTTAAGCAACAATGGGAGCAGATTCTTTCTTTAGTAAAGAGTCCTCTTGGTTTGTACAAAATGATGCTGAAAAGACCAGGTACCCTCTGATCAAGGTAGAAGATTCCAGACAAGAACCAACGTTGAATTTTGACAAGGTAAATCTTTTCTAGCTGGAAATGTAGTAAATGTTTTATCTTTTTTTCAGAGAGCCCAGACTGTCTATATTAGAAAAGAACTCCAATTTTCTGTTTAACTGCCCACTTATAAACATTATTGCAGGGCATGGAAAAGAAGTAGTACTGCCTAACTCATATTATGAACCTAGTGTAGTCTTGATTCCAAAAGCAAATAGGATGGTTCAACACTTATTTATGATTAAAAAGAAACTTAGAAAACTAGGAAGAGCCAAGAAATTTCAAAAACCTAGAACAAACATTGTGGTTAATGAAGAAATCTTAGATACATTCCTTTGAACCACTGGGAATAAGAAATGGCCTTTTGATCCAGTGATTCCACTGCTGGGATCACAACCTAAGAATCCCGAAACACCAATTTAAAAGAACCTATGCACCCCTCTGTTCATAGCAGTGTTATTTATAATAGCCAAGTACCAGAAACAGCCTAAGTGCCTATCAGTAAATGAGTGGATCAAAAAACTGTGGTCCATTTACACAATGGAATACTATGCAGCAGAAAGGAAGGAGCTCCTATCCTTTGCAACAGCATGGATGGAACTGGAGAGCATTATGCTAAGTGAAATAAGCCAGGCAGTGAAAGACAAATACCATATGATTTCACTTCTAAGTGGGACCTAATCAACAACACAAACAAATGAGCAAAATATAGCCGGAGACATGAAAATAAAGAACAAACTGACAGTGACCAAAGGGCAGGAAGACGGGGGGTAATGGAGGAAAGAAGGGGTAGGGTCAAGTCAAAGAAGGTGTACAAAGGACCCATGGTCAAGGACGGTGGGGTGGGGATTGTCTTTGGGAGTGAGGGTGGGCGGGACAGAGGAGAGCATGGGGGGGGGGGGCGGCCAGGGAGGANGACCAAAGGGCAGGAAGACGGGGGGTAATGGAGGAAAGAAGGGGTAGGGTCAAGTCAAAGAAGGTGTACAAAGGACCCATGGTCAAGGACGGTGGGGTGGGGATTGTCTTTAGGAGTGAGGGTGGGCGGGACAGAGGAGAGCATGGGGGGGGCGGCCAGGGAGGAATGGGGACAACTGTGACTGAACACCAATTAAAAACAGAAAAAAAAAAAGAAAAACTAGGAGTAAGAAAAGATTACACTGTTATTATTTCACACAGTACTAGACATTCTGGTGACTGTTACCTTAAAAAAAAATCAAGAATTGGACGAAAAAAGAGAAAACTCATGATTCGCAAGTAATATAATTATCTACCTGGAAAAAACAAGAGTTAGAGACCAACTCTTAGAACTATTCAGAGTACCCTGTGTTTGCCAGATTCAAGCCTACCTTGAGATTACTAAGAGCACGCTTCTTTATCATTGCTACTCAAATAGAAAATGTAACTTAAAACAGATCTCTCTTTCTCTCTCAGTCACAGCAAAATAGCTAGCAGAAGTTAGCCTACCCAAGGAAATACAAAAATTTTAGATGATGGCCTGAACAAATGGAGAGACATTTTGTTATCTCGGATATGAGGACTTAATACTATAAAGAAACCACCAATTGACTCCACATATACCTATTATAAATTCAGTGTAAACCCAATAAAACTTTAATCTGGATCTCTGAAGAAACTGGAAAAAAAAAAAGAAGATGAAAGGGATAAGGCTTCCGCTCCTAGTTATTGAGAATGCTGAAAAGTGATAGTGATGAAAATAGTTCCCAGAGCATGGAGCCCAGAGAGACAGGCCATGTACATACCTCAAAGGCAGTTCTGCAGAGCAATGGGGCAAAGACGGGCGCTTAGTGGCTGGTGTCAAGGAAACAGGCCTGCAATACGTGGCTTCCTTTTTCAATAGGAAACACAAATAGTGGGTTGCAGATGGATTTAGAATCAAATGTTTGAACCAAATCTATCAAGTTCATGCCAGAAAATGTGAGGGAATATCCTTGTGACCTAGAGGTGGTAGAAAATATTCTTAAAATAATGCTCCCCCCTAAAATTACCTCACAATCATCAGCAAGGTAATCGATGAATTTGATTACATCATAATTAGATCTGTCTTACCAGTGAAGGACATCATAAAGCTTACAGACATCTTACAAGTTGGGAGAAGCTGTTTAACTGTCTAAAGCCACAAGAGACTGATATTTAATATAAAAAACACATAAAAATCAACAAGACTGGAACCTCCCTCCAGTCAAAAGATGGGCGAAGGACATGATTGGGCAATTGACAGAAGAGGAAATCCAGAAGGCTAACAAAGCTTTTCAAACTGATTAGTAATTAGACAAATGCAAATTAATCAACAATGAGCCATCACTTTACATTTGTTAAATTGGCAAAAAAAAGAGAGAGAGAGAGAGAGAGAGAGAGAGAGAGGGACAAAGCTGGACATGGCCAAGGATAGAAGGAGACCAGAGACCGGTGCAGAGACCTCTCAAGCAGGGACAGTCCAAATAAAGGTCCCCACATTTATGACACAGCAATCGTACTTCTGGACAAGCCACCCGAAGGTACAGAGTTCTATAAGGAAGCATTTCTGAGGAAGCTCATCACAGTGTTGCCTCAGGTGGTGAAAACTGGAGGTAATGCTGTATCCAATCCCGGTGGAAAGGGAGGCTGGAGGGGAAGAAGTCCCGCTGTGAAGGATGGTGCAGTAAAAGCAACAGGGGGCTATGCATGCCTGGAGCTCCGTAAAAGGATACTTAAAAAGCCTTATGGCTGGATTTTTAAAAAGAAAGGAAAGATAGAAACAGATGTGACATCTGTAAACAATTCAATTTGCATAAATGTAAAGTTCATGCACATTTTGAGTCTTTTGTAAGAACAAATACGGGAGAAAAGAAAGTATATTAAACACAGAATACTTGCCTATGGTGTACAGTGCAAGGGTGGAGAATAAGAGAGGGAAAGGAATGAGAAAATGAAGGAAATTAAAGGAGAAACTAGCATGGACCTATGATAATAATGTGCATTCTGAAGAGAGTGATTAATTCACATCTATATCTATGTATCTTTCTTTCTACCTATCCTTCTATCAATCCATCCATCCAACGGTCTATTTACCTATCATCTACCTATTAACATGGAAATTTCTACCCCCAGGTAGGAGCACAGAGTGGAATCATGGAATGTCCTTGTTAAGAGGGGCTGCCCAAGATTAAAGTGTATATATTTTTGTCCTCTAGTAGAGCCTTCTTCAAACTCTAGGTCCTTAATTGAAATTACATGTCAATTCCAACACAAAAGAGAAAAGAGAGAGAGAGAAGAAAGGAATTCTCAAAGAATCTCAGACAAGCTCAAAGAATCATTAGTATTACTGATATTATATTGGTGATGTTAAATGTTGAGTAAGAGAACCTCAGTTACAGTAGTAAAAAATAAAGTCAAATGCAAGATTAATAATAAATTTGTCATATCCACAGCACAACACAATTCCTGGCATATCAATTAGTTCAGTCCAAGTTCCGTCAGTCACATGTTTTACTGATTATCATGAGGAATAAACACAGCAAGACAGCCTAAATTTTGAAATATGTTATCATCAGTCAGAAATATCTTCCAAGTGTTCTGGCCTCCCTCACATTTCACTTGGAGAAGGTTTGAAATCTCCTAGTAGAATGAAATCTGATGTTCTGCTTAATGTAAATTGCATCTGTTTCCCAATTTATGGTACCCCAGCAAAGGAAGGTGAATTTTTAGGAATTTAAAATTCCAGAGGAGAGAATTCTAAAGAAGGGAGGTAAATTGTTCACCTAATAAATTTCACAAGGAAAGAGCAGCTGCTTCTGACAGAAGTAGACAGACACCCTGTACTCAAGTGGATGGGTTGGTTTGGGCCCTTTGACCCCCGGGAGGGCCAGGATCCAATCACGGGTGACTTCCTGCTGTCAAGTGAAGCAATGAATGCTCAGGAGGAACATTCTAGGGCTTTTATTCATTCATTCAAAATGTATCAAGGGACGAACTCATTCTCCAGGCACTGTTCTCAGAACTGTGACCAGACTAGCAAAACCCCTGATATTCTGAGTTGGAACAGACAGGAAATATGTAAATGAGTAAACTAGATAAGTTCACAAAACATTAAGCACCAGAGAGGAAAAAAAGAGGAAAAGTCACAACGGGAGAAAGGGAGCAGAGCGAGCAGGAGAGGGGTGTATACTCTGGCAGTGGTGGCCACCCTAGCTGGAGTGACTACAGAAGTCCTATTGAGGAGCTGGCGTTTTAGGAACTGAACAGTTCCTAAAAAAATGGGGTGAGAGAGGGCGGAGAAGGTTCTAGGGAGTGGGAACCAAATGAATCAGAAAGGAGATGAACATGTCTGGGGACAGAAATAAAGCCAGCATGGTTGAAACACAGTGAACAAGATGGCAAGTGATAAGAGGTGATCATTTAAAAGATGGCAGGAGTCATATTATGCAAAACCTTAAAGGCTGTGAGAAGTTGAGCTTTATTACGAGTACAGAGTATCATGGTGAATGGGGAGGGGTGCAACAGGGTCTACTCCACACTTTGAAAGATCCTTCTGGCTTCTAGGGGTGGGGAACAAGAATAGAAGCCGGAAGACACATCTTAGAAAATTCTTGGAAGTCAGTGCTGGCGGGTGATGATGGTGGTTTGGGCTAAGAGTCTGTTCGTATTTGACGGCAAGAGTTATCTGTGGTCTGATTCCAGACACATCCCTGGGGGACTGGCTGATCCATGGGAATCACTACATGTGAGGGAAGGAAAGAAGCCAGGGACAAGTGAATTCTGGGATACAATGTGTGATACAATCAGGTGGAGTCAGCTAGGTAGCTGGACGTAAAAGACTGGAGGTCTTTGCTGAGGTGGAAGCTGGAAAAATAATTCCAACTGAACTAGAATGTGTAGAGGGTGTTCTGATGAAGTGATATTTCTGAAGAACTGACAGGTGATGGGTTTTTTTTTGGTTTTTAGAAAATCTTTCTTAAACATATTTCTGCTGACCTGCCTTGGACCTTCATAATGCAACACTGAATGTATTCAATGAATATAACAGGTCCAATGAATGCTTACTAATTAAACGATTAATTAGTAGTGTATCACGCTGAAATTCCTTAACCACTCAACATTGATTGAGGCATCTCTTTGGGCAAAGTGCTTACTGGGGCAATTTCTTCACCTATAAAATGACGATAACATTGTGCTCTTGCAGAGCTACCATATGACCGAGAGTGAATGTATGGAACGTGCCTGGCACACTCATACAGTAGGTATCAGTGTGTAGTAACTAGCAGTGCACACTGAGTTCTGGTCCATGTGGATCTTACAAAAAGACAATCTGAGAAACCATTTCCCTGAAATCAAAGGGCTCCAAATGGAACTTCCTCAGGGAAAGTGTCATGCCAGGAAACGATACTCAGTCAATGAGCATTTCTTTTCAGAATCAAGGCAATGGTCTCTAAGCAACCCAACTTTATTCAATCTTGGATGTGCATGGAACACTTATATTTTGGCCCCAAGAAGCCCGAGGCTAACATTTTTGGTATGTATTTCAATTAGCCAGGGGTTTCCAAAGAAACATAACTAAGAAAATACATGTGTATATGTATTCTATCTCTATTTACCTATACCTAGCTATTTATTTACTTTTTTAAAGATTTATTTATTTATCTTTAGAGGGGAAGGGAAGGAGAGAGGGAGAGAAATATCAATGTATGGTTGCCTCCCATGCGTCCCCTGCTGGGAACTGGCCTGCAACCCAGGCATGTGCCCTGACTGGGAATTGAACTGCGATCCTGTGGTTCGCAGGCCCACGCTCAATCCACTGAGCTACACCAGCCAGGGCACTATTTACCTATATATCTATCCATCTATCTATTGAGAGAAATGTGTATTATGGAATTGGTTCGTGCAATTGAGGGGCTAGAAAGTCTGAATTCTGCAGGGCAGGACAGGAGACCCAGAGAACTGATGTTACAACTCAAGTTCAAAGGCAGTCAGGAGGCAGAATTCCTTCTTTGTTGGGAGAAGCCAGTCTTTTTCTCTTAAGTCCTTCCACTGATTAGATGAGGCCCACCCACATTATGGTGGACCATGTACTTTACTCAAAGTCTACTGTTTTAAATACTAATTTCAGCAGAAATATAGTTTCACAGGGACATCTAGACTGGTGTTTGACCAAATATCTAGGTACTGTGGCCTACCCAAGAGGACACAAACAATTAACCATCACTGTTTTCATCTTAAGAGTTTAACCAAAAAGCTGTTGTTTATTCTATATGGTGGGTAAGTTCCCAGCAAACCAGGAGAAAAAGCCTCAGTTATTAAAATTCTGAAGGAGGGCCAACTCATTTCATGTCAGTTTCTTCAATTATTTCCTGGCAAAGTGAGAGATTTAAACAGAAATGTGTTTCTGAGGAGGAAAACAAATTACAAGCAGAAAGGAGACCATAATGTAGTGGACGGTACCAGCCAGCCCACACATGTTGATAATTACTGCGGGGGCAGAAGAGGGCAACAAAGACACTCCACTCCAGGCTCTCATCCAGCGTTTTCCCCTCAGGCCACTGGCTCATCAGCCGTGACTTACAGATAAGCACCAACTGGGGGAAATGGGAGTTCCTGTCAGCTTGATGGCATAGATGCTGACAGGGGTATATTTTGCAATGACTGTGAAAGCAATTGAACTACTTTGAATTAAATGTAGTAAACAATGAACAAATCCCAGAATGTACCCTCACATTTATTTGTGTTTGCAGCAGTCCTGGTCAGGATTTAGGTTTGAGGTTCATAGGACAGACTCTGGCCATATTTACTACCCTAATACTTCCAAGTCCACTGTCAATTGTTAATAAACCCAAGTTTATCAAGGTCCAATAATCATGGGGAATCCAAGTGTCTCATGAGATTGTGACAAATATTTAAGGTCAGCAAAATGTTCAACTCTAGTTACCCAGGCAGGAAGTGTGGGCAAAACCAGATTCAGTCAAGTTGTGCTGGTGGGAGGAGAAAACATCCCTTTGGGAGAGTTTCAATGTGCCCTAAGGGTAATGCAGCTGCTCACACATTTGAGGGCAATTCTGTTCCATTTACTGAGCTCCTGCCACGTTCGAGGCTCTGGGGAAGGTGGAGGCAGCTACCGGAGGGAACATTTAGAGACGAGTAAACTATAGCCTCTGTTCTCTTTGTAACTATGATCTAGAAGGAAGAATTGAAGCGGTAGATACATAGCCATCAAAGGAGGCAAAATAGAGTCAGTAAGCCAAGAGAAGAAACATTTACGTGCTGATTTTTTTTTGCCAAAACGTCTGTTTGTACTTTTAGAGAAATAGGGTTGGGGCGGCCAGTCTATTTCTCTTACCTCTGAAAAATTTACCCAAAGGCCAAGAATCTGAAGAAGAAACTGTCTTGGGAATCGTCTCTGGCTCTGACAGCAAGGACTTCCGCATCCCTTCATTCTGCTCTTGATCTTCAGCCTTAGGTCTCCTGTGAGAATTTAGCAATAGGCTTCTCTCGATGACATCCAGCCAGCCCGGTACCTGATACCACGGATGCCTTGATGAGATCCAGGGTATTGGTCCCAGAAACCACAAGGAATATTAACACCTTCAAACACTGTGTACCTTCCACCTTGTACCTCTCACCTACAACCCACAGTTTGGGTTTTCCCTGGGCCAAAGCCCAGAGATCTTTGCTTTTTTTAGACAGAAACTTCCAAACATGCCGACTTTGACCTTTCCTTGTGCTAATTTTTCAGCTTGAATGTTTGCTCTGGCTGTAGATAGTTTAGTCTAGTTTACCAATTACTTTTATCACCTAATTTAGAGGTTAGTCCAGATTGGAAGCTGGCTCCAGCTACACTGTAGTTAGCAATTCAACAGCTGTTGTGTTCTAAGGAAGCTTCCGGTAGAACTGGATGAAGTGATATGATATCAGTGCTGACAAACCACACCCTTCCTAGTCTACTTTGTAGTGTAAACTGATCACAAAGTTATTTGTGGATGCCTTCCTTTGAAGGACCTCGACACTTGCCACAAAAAAATAAAGCTAGATGTTTTCAAGGATTTGGTTCCTGTTCACCCACTAATGTACCACTCCTCGAATCAAAGGTACCTGCCTGCCTTGGAAACTTGAACTCTGGTGATGCAAGTCAAGTAAAGTTCCAGAGTGTCAAGTTCAAATAGGGCTATATTCATAATAGTCACCCACTAAAAGTTTCTTGGGAGAATATATTTTTCCGCTGCTTCTTACCATCGTTTTCCCTATTGTTTCATTCATTCAGTCAATCACTCAATTATTTACCCAATAATTGAGTGGATAATTATTTACCCAATAACCGAGTGAATAAGACATTTCATGAAGCGTCCTCCATAGGAGCCTGGGAGGCAGGCTGCTTCCCTGTGAACTGGACTTTGGATATGTGCCTTTGTATGTGAGTCATGTTTGTAGATGTATGTAACTTTGGTTGGTCCTTTCCATTAGAGGGGTGTGGCAGCCAAGAGACAAAGCACAGCAAAACAGATTTCAGGGAAGCTTCAGGAGCCATTCCCCAAAGCATCAAAGCCCCCGAAACATGTGCTCCCCATGGAGATGGGAAACTGGGGCCAACTCCTCTCCGCGAGTTCACGAAACGAAGCGCCATCCCTTGAGTTGAGAAGGTGTATTTCCAGTAGACAGCAGCGGGTGTCCCAGTTCAAATCCTGTATTATTCCAACCTGAGAGCTTCTCTGCATGTGAAAAAAATCTGTAAAAACCTTTCTAGTGAATGGCATCAGTTACATTTTTTTTGAGGGAAGGTGGTATCAAACTAACCTACAAGAACACACTCAAAGTGATGCTGGACGCGCACCCAGCGGAACTGCTCCACTGGTTTTGAGGCTCAGTCCAGCTCGGCCCAGTGAGCAGCCTTTTCCTGTGTGTGGATTTGGGAATCGTTAATGACACAGCATGACCAAGTCCTCTTCCCCTGGAAGCCGAGCCAGCCTCTGGAGCCACAGCCTTAGCTGACAAAGAGCACAGACGGAGCCACATGAAGCACCCTGGGGTGATCACCCCCATCACCGTGAGGAACGGCAGTATGGCCTGGAGCTCACCCTTCCTCCTGCTCTCTCCCTGGGGTGCACCAAGGCCGTGAATGAAGGGTGGTCTCCTCTTCCCTGTAGCAGGTACAAACCCAGAGGAGGTGGGAACTGGCCGTAGGGGCAGCTAGGGCAGCAGGGAGTGAAGGGGTCCCTTTTGTGGGAAGCAGATATGGGGGCGTGGAGAGGGGAGTCAAGGAGACCCCGCCTGCAATCGGTGCTGGAGGGAGTCACGGAACGGAGCTTCCTCGGCGCCAGGGCCACAGAAGCCCTGGCCATAACCGAAAACACACACACCCGTCTACATGATAGTATGTCATGGGGACAGCGAATTTCAACACATGCACTCTGGTAGGAGAGGATGGGACGATGAAAACGACAAGGAAAAGCGTTTTCGGCCTTCAGCTCCTACCAGCGACACAAGGTACACACAGAAATGGCAAGTCAGTGGTAAAAGTCAAGCTCACGTGCAGCTGACGTGGTGGTGTTTTTATCACCTGTGCTGCTTGAGAGGCCAATGGGTGTTGGCTACTCAGTCTTCAGGATGCACTCGGATAACCTTTTAAAAGTTATTTTAAACCATGTAC
This sequence comes from Sturnira hondurensis, assembly GCF_014824575.4. Classification (NCBI taxonomy): domain Eukaryota; kingdom Metazoa; phylum Chordata; class Mammalia; order Chiroptera; family Phyllostomidae; genus Sturnira; species Sturnira hondurensis. The sequence continues at coordinate 5,335,861 of NW_028094846.1, read as the reverse complement.
TTTAATTTTTCAAGAGCTAAGTTAAACAACAAATTTCGTGCCAATTTTAAAAGGTTGGTTGAAGTGTGGAGATAAGGAGACTCACATATAAGCATCTAAGTTTGTATACATTTTTTTCCTGTAAAGCAGGTTGGCAGTATGTACCCAAACTCTTAAAATGTGAATTTTTTTACTTAGTAATTCTAATTCTAGGAATTTTTAAGGATATCACTAGAATTGTCTTTCGAAGATTGTGCTATTTACACAAAGGGATAAATATTAGCGTTTGAAATGATGCTTTTAAGACTTTATTCATGGACATGAAAATGTGGAAACATGTCCAAGGCATGCTGGTGAGTGGGAAAACTGTGTTAGAAAGTATATTAAAATGCAGTGTGCATAGTCTTATCTGCTTTGTAAATAATTGTGTAAATAGTTGCACGCACACAGAAAACAACTTTTTACTTTTTATAAATAGTATCCACCTTAAAATTATTTCTGTTGACAAGCTTCAGATCTCTTTACTTCCAGCTGTAAGGTGTCAGCTGGAAATAGAGGGGAAAGAGACAAGGCAATGAAATGCAAGGGTTAAGATGAAATGTCTGATGGTGACAAGTCAGTGCTTCTCAGTGGACTGTGTTGACGTTCGAGTCACCAGAAATATTCCAATTAATTTGGTCTGCTCGGCCCCAAGCTGGTATTGCTAAAGCTTCAGGTGGCCAACCTATTTTTAAAAGGCCTGCTCAGAGCACTAACTGAGAGCAGATGGACCGATCAATTCTAGAGGTCAGCATAATTACAAGTGTCCAGAATTTCAAAAACCAAGTAGCGAAAGAAAAGTTCTTGGTCCACACAGGCAGTAATACTCCAAAGCAGGCTGCCCTGACATCTGTGAAGGAGTGCTGCTTTGACTTGAACGTGTGATCACACGATTCCAGTTTCTGGAAGTGTCATTTGATTGCTGCAATTCGCGATCTTTTCCCACAGGAAAATGACAGACTTTCAGATTCCATACTACAGCCAAAGGAGAACTGCCATGTGCCAGGCTGAGGAACCTCTGGGCTTTCCCTTGCCTCCGGGCTAGAGACCAACATTTCCACTTATGACTTAGGAGGTCCCCACGGCCCGACGCCCACACACTTCTCCATCCTTGTGTCACATGGCATTCCCTGGTGACTTCTGGGCTTTGGCCACAGAGGTCTTCGTTCTGTCCCACGGACTCCCACCATCCCTCCTGCCGCAGCCTCTGCTCTCAGGCTGCGCCCTCTGCCCACAGCACTCTCCCCTCCTTCTTGTCCATCTCATTCCTGCTCACCCTTCAGACTGTCACCTCCACGAGGTGACCTGCCTGGACCCCCTGAGCCAGCCACACCCCTCTTTTACATGTTTGGAGAGCACAGTACTCTCTCCTTCAGAGTGTTCCTCCTAGGTGTGACCTTGCATTCTTTCATTTGTGAGATTCCTGGGCTAACACCTGTCTCCCCACCATTTGGTCAGTTCCATATGGGCCAGCTCTCCTTCCAATCCCTGGTATTCAGTTGGCACAGGGCTCGACACATAGCAAGGCTCAAGAATGCTTTTCATGAATGTGTGAATGGATAAATATATGAATGAATGAATGAATGAATGAATGAATAGTGGTTTGGCTATACTGGCAGGACTTCCTACTGTTTAAGCTGTTGACAGCAGTCATTGACATCAAGCACACCGTCCACACCCTTGCAGGAAAACAAGACATTCTGAAAAGGAAGAGTGTATCTAATGTAGCACCACAGTTGGAGCCTTGAGATTGGCTTGAGGGACAAAACTGAACTGTAAATGAAGACTGTTTTCCTCAGCCATGACACTGTCTCTGTTAGCATGTACTCACTGGCTTTGCTGCAGTGAATTGGACGTGAACCATATATGAGCTGCTTCCGGGCATCCCATTAGCAGGCTCTGCCCGTCCCGGTCTCTCCCCTGAGCTTGTATTGACATGCTGAAACTTTCACATACTGAGAGTCTAAGGCAGTACAGTACTCAGCTGGAGTCAAAGTAGGCATTTAATGTGTGTGGAGGGATTTGTGTGAGAGCAAAGTTTTGGCCTAAGTAGCTCAATGACACAGACAGTGCTGGAAGCCCAGTCTGACCGAGGGGACAAGGGGCCCCTGGACATATCCTGCTCCAAGGGAAGAGCATGAGTTCCCCCCGAGGAAGTGATCAGACTTGTCAAAGGCAGCAGTAGCTGCAAAAAGATGATAAAATTCTACTTGTACAGCATTGAGGGGAAAGAATGTTGAACTAAATTGTATGTCTGATTATATTTTCATTAAAAATGGCTTCATAGACAATATTCTTGGGCCTACACAGCCTTGGGTTTACCCTATAAAGATGCAATGCTGAATATACTTTGGGAGAAAGTTCTAAAAAAAGAAAAACATATCCAGGAACTGCTAGAAGAGATGAGAAAATAAGGGTGATAAACTATTTTGGTGAAGTTTATTGTTCTCTTTTCAAAAAATCTAGGACCAAAGAAAAGCAAAAGGAGAAGTATCTAATCCAGAGCTAAAATTCAGACAATGTGAATACATGAATATGGAGACAAAACAGTATTTTTCAAGGCAAGATAAAAGTATTGCTACATTAAGCAACCAATAAGGGCATACAAACATACATATGGATCTTACCAAAAAAAAGAGAGAATATACCACATTTTAAATAGTGCAAGAAAACTCAGTCTATCCTTGGGGAAACAGGCAAGGAGAACAAAGGACTAAGAGGAAGCTACAGAAATGAACAAAGATGGAGTCTCTGGGCTGCTCAAGGTAGTGAATTGGGCTCTGGCAGCGACTTGGGGAAGAGGCAGAATTAAAAGACATTTTGTTTTGGAGGACAAACCCTCGGTGACCTGGCTGAGGTTATTCTTTTTCTTTTCCGACCATGGCAAAGTTGAGGAGACTCCAAGCTGGCCACTGTGTAATCGGATAAAGCTATTCGGAAAACAGGAATTGTTTCTCCTGCCCTGGGTGCCAGGGAAGTTCTTGGAAGTCTAGTTAGCCCTCAAATTTCAAGTTAGGGAGCTGGCTGTCGGAGACAAGTGTTGGGCCAGGCTAATAACCATCGAACTTATGTGTGGTCTGTTCTCTGGGCTAGGGACAAAGGACAAATGAATTGTTTGAGCAGCAACCATACCTGTCCATCAGTTACAAAATGCCTTACGAGACAAAAATTCCTGAGCACTGGGAATTTGTGTATTTGACTTTTTCATACATGCAGAACCCAACCATTTGACTTTTAGAGTGAATGCAAATTGAAAGGAAGATTTTCTCACCCCAGAAGAAAGTGACTTCCTGGGTTAGGCCGGCTTGTGTGGTCAATTTTCTCTTCCTTTGAACATTCCAAGTTCAAAGAGATGCATTGTTCTCAAGACAGAATGATAATGAAGGACACATGTATTTATTGTGTGAGAAAAGCCTCATTGGTATTTCCTCCTTTCCAACACAGGGTCCACATTCCCTGGCTTGAAATAAAACATTGACTGAGCTGGGAAGGCCTAGAAAGCCTCCGTTCTGGAAGGAATTTCCAGTGATCGGGGAGTCTGGGTACTTGCCTCTGCAGTCAGATGTTCCAACATCCATCTTGGCAAAGCCAGTCCCAAGGCCAGCTGGAGGAGCATTCCAGGAGAGACCTCCTAGAATGTACCAGGGAGCCCTGGGAAGGTCAGAGTTAGGACCCTTCATTCCCAGGACAAGAAATCATGGGAGTGCACATGCTTTGCCATTGCACAGCATTAGCTCTCTTGAGGATAAACACAATAGAAATGAAAGAACATAGGGAAGGGATTTTAGGGCCCACCACTTAATTCCCTTTGAGTACACTTAATCTTTCTGGGGGTCCTGGCAGCAAAGATTAAACAGCATGCAAATGCATTTCTGCAACTTTCTGTCAAGGTCATTGTCTTCTTGACCATGTCGCTGACTGGTTCATCTTGCCTCCCTCATTTTTCAGGACTCCTAAGAGTTTCTAAAGTTTTGGATAGGCATTCTTGCACAGAGTTGTGGTAACAAGTCTAACTGATAGAAAATACCACCTCACGCATATGTCCAGCTCCACAGTTTGTGTAAAACTGGACACACACCCTTGGTTTCCTTGTGACTTTAGCCTATAAAACCTGATTATCTTTTCCATAATCAGACTTGGAGATGTGTGTATCTTTGTAATTCAGGCCTCAGAGTTTTTACCTCTCTAAAACTCTGTGGAACTTGATCAAGGTAATCTGTGCTTGCCAAAAAAATGATCATTTTTACTTAGTGCCAGAGCATTCTCAAAGGCTTAAACTTTTGTTGGCCAGATATCCTACAGTCTAAAACTCGATGGATTGGACCTCCAGTCAAGAAATAGACAGACTGCCTCTTTGCACAACCATAAGAAGGATCACAATTAACTTCAAAACTGAAAATAACCAGAACTGTCAGAAAATTGAACTGTGTGCAAGTCCGACAACCAAGGATTTGAAGAAGAAATATTCATCCAGGTGAGCAGGAGGGGAAGAGATGGAGAGCTGGGGCAGACAGCGTAGTGGTGGTGAGGCAATGGGGGTGGTGGCCTGTGGAACGGGTGGTCCCATGTAGATAAAAACTGGTAGGGACACCTAGGGAGCAAGTGAGCCCAGCCCCAGGTCAGACCACACAGCCCAGGGCTCCAGCACCAGGAAAATAAAGCCTCATAACTTCTGGCTGTAAAAACCAGTGGGGGTTGGAGTGACAGAAGAAACTGCCGGGCTCTCAGAAAAGTCCATTCAAAGGAACTGCGTAGTCCTAGAATTTACACAAACACACCTGCCAGTAGCATACAGGAAGTGGGGGAAGTGACTGGAAATGGGGAGAGAGTCAAAAAAGCAGCATTTCCCCCTCTCCGACACCTCCCCACATACAGGACTACAAAGTGATGAATGGGTTGCCCCACCCTGGTGGACCACTAAGGCTCTACCCCCTACAACAAGTGTGCCAAGACAGGGAGTCTAAGCAGTTCTACTTAATACACAGAAATCAACACAGGGAGCTGGCAAATTGAGAAGACAAAGAAATATGGCCCAAATGAAAGAACAGATCAAAACTCCAGAGAAAGAACTAAGTGGAACAGAGACAGCTAACCTGTCAGGTGCAGAGTTCAAAACACTGGTGATAAGGATGCTCAGAGAACTCCTTGAGTATGGCAAATGCATAAGGGAAGAAATGAAGGCTACCCTAAGTGAAATAAAGAAAAATCCACAGGGACTAACTGTGAAGGGAAGGTAGCCAGGGTTCGAATCAATGATTTGGAACATAATGAAGATATAAACAGTCAACCAGTACAGAATGAACACACAAGAATTCAAAAAACAGGGATAGAATAAGAAGACTCTGGGACATCTCCAAATGTGCCAATATCCAGATCATAGGGATGTCAGACAGAGAAGAAAAGCAAGAAATTGAAAATTTATTTGAAAAAATAATGAAAAAAAAACTTCCCTAATTTGGTGAAGGCAATAAACATACAAGTCCAGGAAGCATAGAGAGTCCAAACAAGTTGGACCCAAAGAGGGCCACACCAAGATACATCATAATTAAAATGCCAAGGGTTAAATAAAGAGAGAATCTTCAAAGCAGCAAGAGAAAAGGAGATAGTTACCTACAAAGGAGTTCCCATAGGAATATCAGCTGATTTCTCAAAAGAACTTTTGTAGGCAAGAAGTATTTAAAGTAATGAAAAGCAAGGACCTACATCCAAGGTTACTCTATCCAGCAAAGCTATCACTTAGAATGGAAGGGCAGATAAAGTGCTTCCCAGACAAAGAAAAGCTAAAGGAGTTCATCATCATCAAGCCCTTATTACATGGAATGTTAAAGGGACTTATTTAAGAAAAAGAAGATCAAAACTATGAACAGTAAAATGACAACAAACTCAACAACTATCAACAACTGAATCTAAAAAATAAAAGCAAAAACAAACTAAGCAAACAACTAGAACGGGAACAGAATCATGGAAATGGAGATCACCTGGAGGGTTATCAGCAGGGAGAAAGAAGGGGCATAATAAAAAAAAAAGGTATAGGGTTTAAGAAGCATAACTGGTAGGTACAAAACAGGGGGATGCCAAGAATAGTATAGGAAATGGAGGCCAAAGAACTTACATGCATGACCCACAGACATGAACGAAAGGGGGGACTGTGGAAGGAAGGTGATACAAGGCAGAGGGGGCAAGGGGGAAAAATGGGACAACTGTAATGACATAACCAATAAAATATACTTTAAAATATAAATAAAACTCAGTGGATTATTCTGGGACTGTGGGTTGGCTACTTGGTTTGTTTTATCCCTTTCTTTTTTATTGCATTAAAATTTTCCCTTTATTAATTATTTTACCTAATATTTTAATTATGAAATTATATTGTGAAATTAGGAAGGATATAGACTAGTTTAGTAAACACTATTAGATATACAATGTACATACAACAATTTTTCAGAGTTTGGAAAGTTTGTTTATCAATTTCTTTCTCTCCTGGATCCATTTGAGAGTAAACCAATCATGACTTATTCTTATTTCCTCAAATAAGAATATTCGTTTACATAAACAATAGCCTGGGCACACTTAAAACACTAACAGTGATGTCATAGTGTCTTTTTATATCTAGTTAACATTCTAATTGCTCCCAATTGTTTCTAAAATGTCTTTTGATTAGAATTCAATTTCTAAATTTAGAACAGTTCCACACCACTTTAGTGTGGTCTCGTTTTTATGAAATTGGCTTTTAGATGGAACCACATAAGCTGATTTATAGACTCTCCACAGTTAGGTCTATCTTTGTGTTTCCTTGTGGTGATGTTTTAATTTTGGCTCTAATCCTGCATTTCCTACAAATGGAGAGGAGTTGGGACTACCCAACCATGAGGTCTCATTACATCCCTCCCAACCCTGAGGTCTCATTATACCCCTCCACTCCGTGAGATAAGTGGAGAAAATCTGAATCAGTTTTACATCCTTCTCTCCTCTCTCTCTCTCTCCTTTACTTTGCTTCCCAAGTCACTGCCGGGGCCCATTGGGCCTTTTTCCTCTGGGTCTCTTCTGCCCTTCAATTCTGCAGCCCTGTGTTAAAGCTTTAGAACCCTTATATCCAGGGCTGCTTTGTTATAGGACAGAAAAATGTATCCCAGGAGCCGTATTTTTGTTTACTAGTCCTTGATTTTCTTCTCTAGAGTTTAAAACATGGTCATTGTAATATATCAGTGACGCCCACAAAGGTGGCTTTCATAGCCTTAGAGTTTGGAAGTTACTTCAATCCCTTTAAGCCTTTATTTACAGATTAACTAATTAATCCAATAAGCCTGTCCCAAGGGACAGAAAAGGGATTGAGATATAGTTCCTGTTCTCCCTGAACAAAGTTGAATTGGGAAACAAACATATTCATGATTATCACTTCATCCCTGGAAACTTTTCTAACTTCCTCCTCTTGCCTCCAGAAGCACTCACCGCCTTCTTCCGAGTTCCCACGGCTTCCGACACACGCGTTCAGCCCCGTGCTGACCTCAAAAGTGACACTACTCGTCACTTTTCTCCACTCTACTGAGAGTTCCTTGAGTTTTTTGAGATAGTTCTCATCTCAGTGTCTCAGACAGGTAGCGTTAATCCCTGAACCATAACAGAGGTCCAATAAATGCCTGATACATGAATGCAGTGGTGCATGTTAAGCGTTATTAGAGAGAGGCATGTTACCTGTACCTACAGAGCTACGAACAAAGTGATGTTAGAGATGTGGAGAAGGCCGCTTTGAATTGGAGTTCTGAAAGATGAAGAGTGAAGACAGGGGAGGCTGTCACAAGGAGTGCAGACAGCACGTCCGGGGGCCTAGTTTCCAGAGAGCAAAGTGACATCTCAAAGAACAAAAGACATAGGGCAGGTTAGCAGCGGGGAGAATGTTGAAAGGTGAGTTGGGATTAGACTCTGAAGAGTCTTGACTGACAAGCTCAGACTGTGTGGATTCTATCTCGTAGGCAATGTGAGGAAAACAGCAGCTTTTTAAGAGAAGGAGTGACTCAATCACCTTTGTTTATGAGCATAATCATGCTGGTATAGGACTGAAATGGAGGGAACGGGGGTCAAGGAGGAGAAACAAAGAAGAAAAGAAAACAGAGAGAGTGATTCATCCAACGTCCCCGTACCTGCGATTCATTGCACCATGGCTACCAACCCAGAGCAGGGCGAGCATATTAATTCCAGGGTCCAGGATGTGGGTGTAAGTGCTGTGCAGAGGAGGGTGGGGTAAGAGAAAGCAGGTACCCAGAATGAACTGTGCACCAGGGAGGAATTAGGCCCGGGCATAAAGAGATCCCAGGATTTATTAGGCAGACTGGCCGGAAAAGACGGCATTCTCAGGAGAGGTGAAAACGACAACAGGTGCAGGCCATGGCTGGTAGTGACCTAGGGTCTAGGGGGATATCGGGGCTGCAGAGACGACTGGGGGCCAGTGCCCGCACAGCTCTTGACAATGTTCAAAAACTACATCGAGCTTTGAATTGTTATCCTCTACAGCTCTCCTCGGGCTATCGTACGTTGATTAGTCATTTAACTACATAGACGAAAGGTGGTCAGCTAGTTGGTCACTTTAGAGCTATGCACCTTAAAAGGACTGTTTCCCAGCTCTGGGTTTTCCCAGAAACAGCTTCTGGAAACAGCTAGACCAAACTACCCTAGGCTTTCTCATCAATACTCATCACAAAGCCGAGCACTGCTGAAACCCACTGATAGGCTGATGGAGTCCAGGAATGCAGTGTGCTAAGACAGGACTCTGGGAATCTGAGCATGTCCCACAGAGGTACCCACCCATCTCTGTTCAGCACCCAGAGGGAGAGGTGTGGCCGTGTGGCCAAGAGGAATTACGCATGCAGGCTTGCTTCCCACAGATTCTCACTCGCGTCTCTGGGTACTGGCAGCAAGCAGAAGTTGGCCACGGTCCTTTCGCATGAGCTTGGCCCCAGGACTGGACAGGGGACAGCTGAGTCACACGGATTCTGTGTGGGGGCCTAACACCAACCCAAGCTTTCAAATGAGACTAAAAGCATCCCAGGGGAGGTCTCCTACCCACCCCCCTTCGGTTCATTTCAGTCCGGTCCTCTCTCTCTCTCTGAGCTATTGTGCTGAGCGGGGAGGGGCTTGGGGGGTGTCAAGAGGGGTCCCAGCAACTGTCCTGAGGGGTCCCAGCAACTAAAACGTGAGGGACCCCACTAACCCACTCTACTTCCCCGTTCCATTCAGCCAATGAATCTTTCCTTCCGTTACCCCATTGTTAGTTCAACACCTATTTAGGGAGCCCTTACAATGTGCCGAGCACTGTTCTAGGCTTCAGAGATGCATCGATGAACAAAACAGGCACATTCCTCTGCCTTGCGTACCTTCACATCACACGGAGACAGTCAGACCTGAAATAATGAACACACAGGTAAGACATAACTAGGATAGGTTAAAAATATGAAGTCTTACGGAGAAAAGAGCTCTCCCCAAAATGAGAGGCTGAGAGTACAGGAGGTGATAGGAAGAGGGGGCAGGAAGAGTGACTCACACAAAGGGCCCTGGGAGCTGGCCTGGGGGCCTGCTCCCTGGAGGGGGAGGCCGCTTCCTCCAGTCCAGAAGTCCTGCCCCTGGGGCTGCCCCACCTTTCCCAGACCTCCGGAGAGTGCGTTCTGCCCTGGAAATTTCTTTCACCAGGGAGACCCACAGCTGGTCTGAACCGAGCCCGTCACTTCCACCCGGAAGTCTCCGTGTCTCTGCACCTCCTGCTACAAAAAAGCATCTACCAAGGAATCCTGAGAATGACATCAGGAGAACTCTGGGTTTCCTAGGAAACCGAGGAAAGGTAAACTGTCTGAAGCTAACTGTTTTTGAGCGTGCACTCTGTTTGGGTACCGCCTTTCACGCTCACAGGTAGTGAGACTCCCGAGAACGTTCAGGGGCAAGTCCCGGCACTCTTCTGCTTCACGGATGTGGGAACTCAGGCTTAAAGAGGTTAAGTAACTTGCCTGTGGCCAGAGTGCTACTACTGTTAGAGCCGGGATTTGAACCCAGTGGCTCCTCTGGAGCCGACACAATGCCCAGGGGTCCTTTCATTGCTCACATCTGGGCACTGCTACGCCGACATCACACTTTATTCCTTTGCAACGTATTGCATGCCCGACTAACCTGTCTTAAACCATGCCTTCCTATAATATGATATAACAGTTGATATTATAATACTTTCACATCCAGCCCGATTTCTCACCCAAAGAATAAACATTGAACAAAAACCTCTGCCCTGTACCCGCAGAGGTCCCACATCCTGGTGAGTGAAGGCCCTGAGTGAAAACTGTTGTTTTTTTTTTAAATCTGCAAACCGTGTTGTTTTTTAAATTTCTTCAACGATGTATCATTTTTCAAAGCAACCTTTTGAGCAGTAAAACCTTTAGAGAGCAAAGGGAAGCCACAATTGGCATTTACTTTGATGAAATGAAGGATGACATCCTTCCAGGGGCAGATGGCCATAACTTCCCAGCGGCTCCTGCGTTCGGTGTGCCCTGTATTGGTTGTGCCCTCGCTGACTTGTGCGTATTCATAATCACTTATCCGAGTCCACAGCCAGCCTGAAATCAATGCTCAGAGGAATCTCCTTTGAAAGGGGTAGGTTTTTCTCTCTTCTTGCCCTTTTTTAACTTTAAATATTTTTTTATTTAAAAATTATAGTTAACATACAAATATGAAAATATGATATTAGTTTCAGGTACGCAACCTAGTGATTAGACATTATTATGTAACTTACTAAGTTCGCACCCCAATAAACCTCACACCGATCTGACACGATACATACTTATTACAATATTATTGACTACATGTCCTGGGCTGTACATTACATCCTTGTGTCTGTTCTCTAACAGCCAATTGCCTAGACAAGAAAAAGCTAAATGAGTATGGCATGACCAAATCAGTGATGCAAGAAATGTCAAAGGGTCTCTCCTATTGTGTCAGGTGAGTCAGGCCCCTATTCATCCAAGAGGGAAGGACAATATGTTCTTGCTGTCTTCATTCCGGGGTCCCCTCACGGCATACCCATCTGGAAGGATATTACATACAAGTTTTCTCTTCAGCTTGTTTTTCACCCTAATGATTTCTCCAGTCCTTCCTTCCCGAGGAAGGTACACGCCAAAAGCCAGCAGCTGGCTGCGCTGACACCCACAAGCTCTCTGGGGACTTGGCAGTGGAAACTTGCCTTGGCTGCCGCAATCAGAGAAATGTAAATCATCAACTTTGAAGAAAGAAGAAAAACTCCACGGAATTTATCGGGGTTGAGAAGAACCAGGTTTTCTAAGCTAGGGCTTAATTTATGCATATTTGAATTGATAAAAGAAAAACCAAGTGGATATTTCTATAAAGAAGCATCTGCTTAAGGCGAACATGACCTTGGCAAGGTCATGTTCCAGAGACGCCAAGAGAGTGGACCCGAAAGAAATGGTCTGGATGTCTGCTGTGGACGGGAAAGCTGGAGAAGAGAGTGCGGGAGCCCTGGCTGTGAAAATGAATTTAGAAGGAGTGGAGTGCGAAATGAGGTGTGAGGACACAGTGCTGCTTGGAGGACAGTAAGGGTCAGGGCAGGCTTGCCCTGAGGGTTCAGGCCAGCTGTGTTCTGCTGATGCCAAGTTGCATTGCAGGAGAAGAGGAAGCCAGCAGGGACACTGACCCCTAACCCAGTGCCCCGAAGCCTCCTATGGCTTTTAGCATTTTCCATGTTATCTAGGGAAGCCTGACTCAATTTCAATTCCATCGAAACCAGTTTTTTCTAACTTGAGGCTCAGGCACGTACCCTTTTAGCCCTTCTACGCCTTAAAGTATTTGAACAAATTTTTTCTCTGCCAAAGCCAAAGCAACTGCCCTAGTTTCATGCGCGAGCGCCATGACATTCTTCACATTCCATTCTGCTGAAGATCCTCGCATACTGGTGAGCTCAGATGGGTGCGCTCCACGGGACGCCTGCGTTGGCAACTGACGATCGGAGCACTGGGGCTGTGTTTCCCCTGGCATGGAGTCCCGGCAGGAGCCTCAGAGCTGGGAAAGGCCTCAAATGATGTCTGGCTCCTGCTTCAGCTCTGCTGTCAAGACACGTTGACACCCAGCCCAGTCTGGACAGAGGACAGAGGTAGGTGCCCAAGTACCAGGTTCAAGTATACCTGGCATCACTGCCCTTGGCCTTCTGCTCCTTCCAGTACCTATCAGAAAGTCAAGGTCATAGTCTCTCCAGATCAGAAACAGGGTAATCCTCATTCTCCCCTCCTGTTCTCGGAGCCTCACTGGGCTCAGCTCATGATAGGACCCTCCTTACGAATGTTCTAATCCTTGGGAAGGGCAAGGGTCAAAAGTCAAGCACTGCTTCCCAGGGGCTGCCAACTCCCCTTTTATGAGCTGATCTTTGGCTTAGATACGCTGTACATGAAACACAGTGCCTGTGTATAATATTCTATTGTTTTAAAAAGCTTGATGAAACTCAGCAAGAATAAGCATATTTAGAGTGAAAATCCAACCTTTCAGGTCCTTTCCTTTGTTATTTCAGTGTTCAGCATTTTTTTCCCTGCTCTGTTTTGTTTTCGTATGGAAATGTGGGAGACAGGTGCCCTTGCATGTCTGGCCTGTGACATCATAAATGCATATTTACAGACAGGCAGCTTCCTGTCCTGGTGAGACGCGTTGCGCCATTTTTGATTGATGTACGAAGCTACCAAGCTTCATGGGGCCCAGAGCTCTGGGGGGAAGACCAAGCAACTCGCCTAAAGATCCCTGAGGTTTCTTCTATGTGGAAAAGGATGCAGAATGCCAGGCCCTGTCCCCTGGATCCTGAGCTAGGAAGGACGACGGGGGTAAACCAGAATGGGCCCCCACGCAGGCCATATGGCAAAGAAGAGTGACAATACCTCTAAAGAGCTACCGTGAACATGAAGACAGAAGATGCAGTGGGCTAGCCCTGGTGCCACGTCGGCCCTGGTGCTTCTGTCCCTGAAGTGGCCGACATGGGAACCCGAGACCATGTCCCAAACCGTTCTCGTCTTCTGACAGCTGTATCCTGTCACACATCAAATCTTCCTGATTCCAACATCGAAATATCTCCCACGTCTTTCCTGGCTGTCAAGGTCCCTGACTCAAGGTTTGAGTCAGTCCCTCCTCATCTCTAACCCAGACAATCGCAAGAGTCTCTTTCCTGGGTTTCCACCCCAAAGTCTTGCCCATCTATCAAAGCCACCTGCCTACAAATGTGACCCCATCACTTGTCTGCTTAACACCATTTAATGGGTTCCCACCATCCAGTCCTCACCACAGCCCGAATGGGCTCCGTCTCCTGAACCCCACCTGTCTGTTCAGCCTTATTTTTTTTTTACTTCCCACCTTGTACTTTACACTGCAGGAAAACCTAATTAGTTGTGCTTATCCCGAATCTCACACTGCTTCTTGCTTTCCATCTTTTTGTTCAGCGTGTTCACCGAGTCTAGAAGACTCTGTACCTTTTCCCCTGCTCTCACTTGTCTCTCAAGACTCAGCATGGGGATCTTCAATTCCCTCCCCTTCCTGACCCACTTTCTGTGTAGCTCCTGTGCTTATCTTCCAGATGAGTCACTGGTGCCACGGGCTCATCCCCAAACGGACCCTTCCTCAGGGCTTTTCAGGGATTCTCAATGTCAGAGCTTAGAAGCCCCATCCCAACAGTTGCCACATGTGGTCAGGGCCAAACAAGTGGTAACATATTTTGGGGAAGACTGGGACTCCAGTCACCAAACTTCCTTTGGACCCCGGGGAGGTGAAGCAGGCCTCAGCGTGATTTTCCTCCTGATTTAAGCGCTTCTCCTTGATTCGCGTTGCCCCGACAAGAGTTTCTGATCATAATGTTTTTCCTACAGAGTCTCCACGTGATATTAAGTGGCACATGCCCACTTACGTGCTTGTGAAGTATTTCCCTTTGTTCATGCTTTTTGTCATCTTTATTCCTCAAAGCCTCTAGGAAGATCTTCGCAGGCTGAGTAGGTCCAGACAGTGTATACGTCACAAAGATCCCAAGTGTTAGCATTGGACTGATAGACTCAACCACAGATACCTATTCTGCTGCTTACTCTGGAACTTCGGAACTGCCCTGAATCTAAGCCTCGCTCTTCCACCTCGTCTTCCATGAGCCCACCCACAGAAGGCACATGTGTCGGTGCTCCATAGGGCCACCTCTCCAGTGCTCTTTACAGGACGAAGCGGATGGAGACGGGTACAGGGGACCACAGGTTAGGAGAAACCAGTCCTGGGGCCAGAGAGGACGCGTTGGCTTGTGGTCATGACTTGTAAAATTCCTTGCATTCTTTTTTTTTTTTTTAAAGATTTTATTTATTTATTTATCTTTAGAGGGGAAGGAGAGAGGGAGAGAAGCATCAATGTATGGTTGCCTTTTGTGCATCCCCTGCTGGTAGTTAGCCTGCAAGGAATTGGCCTGCAACCCAGTCATGTGCCCTGACTGGGAACCGAACCGCGATCGTCTGGTTCTCAGGCCCGCGCTCAATCCACTGAGCTATGCCAGCCAGGGCCCTCGCATTCTTAAACTCTTCTGTGAATACCCCTTTCATCCTCCTGTTTGAAGAGGACTCTGGCGCACCCGGAGGACACTGCTTCCCCCGCAGCCTACTCGGGTCTCGGAGTGTGCACACCACTGGGTGTGGGGGTGGGGACGGGGTATGTCTCCTTATTGTTACTTTCAGATCGTATTATTCCTCCCCAAAAGTCCCCTCCACCAACTCTACCTCACGTTGTGGCCGTTGTGAAACATCGTCCCAAATTTCTTTGATATGCCTTCCATTGAGAGGTTGGGTCAATGTCCTTCCCAGGAATCTGGCTTCTAGGGCTGCTTGACCAATAGAATTTAGTGGGCGTGGCACTATTTTCCGGAGCCAGGACAATGAAAGAGGCAGCTTCTGCGTCTTTCGCCTTGAGATTCTGACTTGTGGAAACCAGCCACCGTGCAGCCCATGCAGTGGCCCGTGGAGAAACAGAGCTCCCAGCCCACAACCAGCACCAACTTGCCATTCCTGTGAGTGAGTCAATCTGGAAGTGATCCTCTAGCCCCAGGGAGCAACCACAGCCCACGCCACATGGAGCAGAGACCAGCCACCCCTGTCAAGGCCTGTCAACGTTGCAGGCCTACAAGTTAATAAATGGTCGTTCATTTCAGCCACTGGGTTTGACATAGTTTGTTATACATCTAAGTTCGCTTTCCCTCTAAAATGCTTCTGAGGCCATTCTTTTTTTTTTTAATGGCTAATGTCCTGGTTTTAAGATGAGAGCCAATCTGGGCCAGCTGCGGGGTCCCTGGAAGAGCTGGCTCCCTCCCTCACCATCTAGGAGGGGCTGGGTGGCAGAGACCTGTCTGCCTAGGTGTGCAGGGAGGGTGGCAAGGACAGGGGGCCGTGTTCAGTTGCGATCTCTGTGGTTGCCAGCCCACCAGCCTGCCAGCCCAGGAAATTTGAGAGGAGCATTGTCCTAACCAGTCAGGTTGGGGATTGGGCTGGGCTGAGAGGCACGCTTTCTGGAGAAGTTTTTACTGGAAAGTGGACTGAGGTGTTCTGTGAAGGCAGCTTGACTTGCTTCTCACCCAGCCACAGGACAGTACCAGATCCCGTGGGACCAAGGCAGCCTGTCAGGTGNCAGGAATCTGGCTTCTAGGGCTGCTTGACCAATAGAATTTAGTGGGCGTGGCACTATTTTCCGGAGCCAGGACAATGAAAGAGGCAGCTTCTGCGTCTTTCGCCTTGAGATTCTGACTTGTGGAAACCAGCCACCGTGCAGCCCATGCAGTGGCCCGTGGAGAAACAGAGCTCCCAGCCCACAACCAGCACCAACTTGCCATTCCTGTGAGTGAGTCAATCTGGAAGTGATCCTCTAGCCCCAGGGAGCAACCACAGCCCACGCCACATGGAGCAGAGACCAGCCACCCCTGTCAAGGCCTGTCAACGTTGCAGGCCTACAAGTTAATAAATGGTCGTTCATTTCAGCCACTGGGTTTGACATAGTTTGTTACACATCTAAGTTCGCTTTCCCTCTACAATGCTTCTGAGGCCATTCTTTTTTTTTTTTTAATGGCTAATGTCCTGGTTTTAAGATGAGAGCCAATCCTTGTTAGTTGTTTCCACACCAAGGCCTGACGTCTCCAGCAGACTCCGTGTTGTAATTGGAGCCTACCGGTAGAGCTTCTGAAATGGGCCAAGCAGCTCTGCGTGGTGTAAGGCAGCACGTCCTTCTGGGGTCCAGTGTCGCGGCGGCTGTAAGCATTCCTTGGAAATAGCTGCATGAACACAACCGCATCTCAGCTTCTTCGTGTTTTCATTAACTAAACTGACTCATCTCGGAACTAAGTACCACGTATGCTTTGCACTTTTTCTAATGCTCAGAAACCGCCAAACAAAATTCTTTCCCAGTAGGTCTCTAGGACATAGACGGGACACTAACATTCATGCCCACCAGAAAGACATGGAAAGAATGGTTTGAATTCTTTGAATGGAAAGAATGGTTCTTCTTCTCTCCTTCTCCCTAACCTCTTTTCCAGAAACACACCCATCCAACCCCTTTCTTTCGCCCCAGCTCTGGTCACGAAGAGGAGGAGGAAAAAGAAGTAAAAGGTCAGAGGAGAGGAACAGGACGGAAAGGCTTCCTCAGGTGCACGTTTACATTTTTGTTGCCCTGTAACTTTCTAAAAAGTGGGCTTCCAGTGAAGTCGATAACAGAATTTCCCCTTGGGGGAAATCACAATTAGTGATTTCTAGGGCCCCACACACTTTGAGGCAGCAAAGAGCCTGGAATCGGAGTAAGCCCTGGGATTACCTCAATTTTAATATCACATCTTGGCAGCTGGGGAGGGTTACTGAGGTCAGCCACCACCAGGGCCCCAGGAAGGTGTCCAGAAATACAGAGGCCGACCCTCCAAAGTCAAGACCCACGCCTGCCCTCTGGCAAGTGCTCCCTCTCCCAAAACACAAGGCCCTCGTTCTCTCTGGACCATACTTCATCCTCCCGCCAGGAGCCTTCCAGGGTCTAGGAATGGGGTTCAAAGAGGAGCTCACAGACCCCCTTGACTTTTTCATGGAGATGAGGAGAGGGTGGTACCTTGTCAGGCAGTATATTGTTATCTTCTTCCATTATGTCCATTTGTTTTCTTGCTTAATGGAGGAGTGCAAAGGCAATCCTTTTGTGGTGCACGCCCCCTTGGCCTCTGGTCCGCTCTCTGCCCTCGTGAAGCCAGAAGAACCAAGTGACGCGACTCACCCTGTGACCATGTGCCACTTTCTTTTATTTTATTCATATCAGAAAAGGAGAATGAAATTATATATTTTTATAAAAGATAGAAATGGGAACAGCTCCTACCCACCCACCCACTGCCCCGACAAATGTCAGGGCCAGAAGCCAGCCTGGGCCAGGGAGGCCAGGATTTAGGCTCTTGGGCTCTGCGGAGGGGAAGCTAACAGACTTCTCTGCTTACTTTACCAGCACGGTTCGCTTTGACTGTTATAGGTCATGGCTTTAGGAAAGACTTTGTTGAAAAAAGGTGACTTTTTTTAAAAGCATAAAAAGCCACCCATATCTTCAAATTACTTCCTTTTGCAGGCAGCAAAGGAAAGGTCCAGGAACCTTGGTGCACATCAGAGGCAGGGGCAGAACTTGGCCTTTTCGTCTCCTTTTCCATGGGCTTTCCAGTCACCTCCCTGCCCAGGTCCTGGAGAGTAAGTGATTTATTAGCTGATAAGAAGTGGGGACAGGGTATTGGGATTATAGGAGCTGACTGACCTTGGATTTCACCCTCCCAATTAGTAAGTCTCTATCATTGCTTCTGCTTCTTGTCTGCTGGATGCACTTGACTTCCTACTGACGACACTGTACAGCCCCACGGGGCCCACACGGACCTGCCCATGCCAGCCAGCTGATGCAGACACAGGCCTGTAGAAAGCAGATGGTGCCAACTGCCCCCTCCTCCACGCCCATCGGGTGCCCCCCAGATCCCGGACAACAAACACATCCCCTGAGATGTTCATCACTTTGGAAATAGGAATGGGCAGAATACTCTGCAGGGGCAGTGACTGTGAGTGACATCGCCCTTCCCTGCCTTCCCCGCCGAAACTGCTCGGACAGAATCTAAGGCTCTTATCTGTACTTATCACCCTGACACTTTTTATCTACGGGCTTTGGCTTTTGTTTTGTGGTTCTGTCTAGAACCACAGAATGGGAGTTTCTTAAAAGCTGGGATCAGATTTTGATAACCTTAGCTCCCCAGTCTCAGAGCCTGGAAATAAGAGGAAGCACATAAAGCTTAGACAGACTATTCAAAACAGAGACTCTCCTGGAAAAACTCAGCCTGGGTAGCAACTGGCAATTCCAGGTAGAAGGATGCTGTGTTCTCTGTAGGTTTCTAGATCCCCGAGGAAGAAAAAAATTAGGCCCAGGTGGCATGGGATCCAGGACCAAAATATAAAGGAACCAAAGGCAGAGTATGCTGGCCAAGTATAAGAATGGAAAATTGACGAGGAACAGGCAGAATGAAAGATAACCACACGTTTGTTCAGAGGTACCGGAACAATGACACCCTTTTCATTGCAATCCAAAAGACTGGAAGGAACAGGCACCCACGGGGATGCTGATTTGAAAATCACACACTATTTCAAGCTTATGGTACAACGCAGTCCCGGGCAGGGCAGAGCTGGACCAGATGCAGACAGAGCTGGTGTGAACAAGTTGTTTGTAGCCTGTAAAGACTTTGCATTGGAACAGAGCTTCCAGATGACTGTGCCAAGCTGCTCCAGCACCCAGTCCAAGCGTTGGGAGCAGCAGGAGGCCACAGTGGCTGCAGTGTGAGAAATGGTTTGGAGAAAGTTTTTTTGTTGTTGTCGCTGTTGTTGGAGGCAAGAAGGGATGAAAAGAAGTAAGTTTCAACTTGGGTCTTATGTTAACCAAATGGGCCGAAGTGCCAGTGAGAAATGTGGCTAATGTTTTGTCACTTGGCAGCAGCGGGGACGCTGACCTTAGCCGTCGTGGGGAAAACTGGTTACTCCCCCGGTCCAGTGGGAGGCAAGGAGAGTGAATGGCCGAGAGTCAGGAGACTCACATCCGCGGGGGAGCGTTGTGTTCGACAACATTCTCACCTCCTTTATTCGTTTTTTTACCTTTCAAACTAGATCTAGCTAAATGCACAGAGAACTCACAATGGGGTATCTGAGACACACTAGGGCAGCTACCGTCAATTTTTACTGCTGAAAGTTCAAGAATGCAGAAGGAGAAAGAAGCGTGAACCAGAAAATTGGTGGGGGGAAAAACCCAGTTAATGTTAAACCCACCTTTATAGTTCTGTTTTCCTTCTCCTTGAAGATAATGTTTGGTCAAGTGCTAAGTGAGTGACATGGAGCACAGGTGGCCAATGCGAGGCCCACTGGCCAATTCTGGCCCGGCACCTGTTTCTACCCGGTGGCAGTGCCGAGCTCCTTGCCCCTAGTTCAGGAGCAATTACGTGTATACAGTCCTAAGATTACATTCGGCCCTTTGAAGGCAACTGCAAGGCTGATGTGGCCCCTGCTGAGAATGAGTCTGACACCCCTGGTATAAAGGGTCTGTTTACTCCAAAGAGCTAGAAGGGGGCAGGGGCCGCAGGAGGTTCTAGCCACCAAGGAAAGAGGGATGAGAACCTGGTCTTCAAGGGTAGGTAGGATCCAGGTTAAGTGGAAAGGAGAGAGTGAGAGAAAGGGGTTGCTGGGCAGAGAAGATGTCATGTGCCAAGGACGTAGAAAGCCCAAGGCCATTATCCCTGCTAATCTTAGCAGATAAGAAAACTGAGATAGAAAACCGCGGTTCTAAAACCACACAGCTCTCATGTTACTATGCTGGGAACTGGAGTGGAGCTAATTGGATGTGATTCCAAAGCCCTCATTCCTTAACTCCTGCCCACCCCAGCCCCCTTCACCCTGGCCAGGCCCACGTTCATAAGTAACTACAATACAGTAAATGTCTGTGAACTGAAGGCTGTTTCATCACTTTTCCTTTAGTTGTATTTCCCATGGCATGGCAAAAAGGAAGTGACATTGCTGTCTACAACATGTTTATTTCCTGAACTGATGTCACCACATTCACTCATGCGGGGAGCAGCAGTGACATAATGTGGCACACAGCACACGCGGGCAATTTTCTGACTGTGAAGTGAGGCAGGGTGGGGTGGTGGATAGGGAGAAAGAGAGAGAGAGAAGAAATAGAAACCTAGGAAACAACAAAAGGCAGAACTGCTCAGCTCCAAAAGCTTTCAAATTAAGCTGATCATCCTTTTCTGCTTAGAAAGCCTCCAGATTTTCAGAAGCAAAACCTTCTGTCAAAGCAGGTTCACCTCATTCGCTTTGGTGAGGTGTGTCCTTCTCCACCGTTTCAAGTGAAGGCAATGGGACAACCCAGGAAGGACCACTGTCCACCTTGGTTGAGTGCAGGACCTGACTTACTCCCCGCTGCCTCCGATCGTTGTGGTAGAAAGTGGTCCATCGGCCCTGGCTGGGGTGGCTCAGTGGGTTGAGTGCCGGCCTGCAAACCAAGAGGGTGCTGGTGAGAATCCCAGTCAGGGCACATGTCTGGGTGGAGAGACAACCAGTGTTCCCTCTCTCTCTCCTTCCCTTCCCCTCTCTCTAAAAATAAATGAGTAAAAACCTTAAAAAATAAATAAGTGGTCAATCGATGAATCCAGCAAGTAAACAATGGGCCACAGAAGAAATTAATCTTTCCATTTAGAGCTAATGTTCCATGGTCCCCATGTTCCTGGCCCCTGGTGGCCTGCTGGGCCCAGCCTGCCAAGTAACTGGCCAGTTCTGGATGAACTGCTTCCTGACATGTGGTAAAACTCAATCCCCCGAGTCTGAAGTTCAAAGGTAACTAAAGAAATAAAAAGGCAAGGTGCTAGGCAATTGACAAAGATAAAAGGTGGCTGCGACATTCTGGAAAAGGAGTAAATAAACAGGAGTTCTTGTAGTAGCACAAGGTAGATAACCTGGCTGTTGAACTCCTAGTGTCTTTGATGCGGGGAAGGCGAAGCGTGGTACAGCTCCTCCACTGGTGGAGTGGGTCCCTCGGCAGAGGAAGGGCCCTCGGGGTGCCTCCCAGACACCTGCTGATGTCAATTAGGATGATTCATTGAGCACACGGGGTGCGGGTATCGCGGTGTGGGCGTGTCTTTCTGGGGCCAGTCTGGGAAGAACTTTCCTTCGCAGCCCAGGAGGTGTCTGAGGTCACCCAGACAAAATAGGGGGTCACTTCCCAGATGAGTGCACATCATTTCTGCTAATGCAAACAACACTTTTATTAGACTGTCGCCTACAAAAATACTTCCTATTCCAGGAAAATTTCTCTTACTTAATACACAGCTGCATTGCACAACAGTGTGTCTCTAAATCAGAAATTAATTAAGCCTTGATAACAAGTCATGCCCTTCCCAATTAACTTTTTAATGCTGCATAATTCCCATCTTCCTGCCTTCCACTGTATTCTGTCTCCTCAGACACACATTATTTTGCTCATGAATTATATAAACATCTTTGTTTTTATTTCGGAGTAACCCTAAACAAAGCCTATACTACACACAGCAGTTAATACACAAGGAGCTATCCAGAGGGGAGCTAAATTTGGGAGGGGCGGATAGCATCATCTGAATGACATTGTAGGTGAGCAGCGACCCTCTGCGACAGTCAGAAGTTCAGTTCCCTATGGTTCGCTCTGTTGCTTACATGTTTTGGGTTCTTCAGTGTGTGCGTGTAATAAATGAGTCACATTCGTATCTGGACATTGTGGGTTAGGAGCGACTCTCTACGAGTTCGGAACTTCGGTTTCCAGTGGTTCGTTCTGTTACTTACACATTTTAGGTTCTTCGGTGTGTGCATGTAATAAATGAGTCACGTCCATGTTCCTCTAACTCAGCATGTGCTCTCTTGGCTGCTGTGAGAACACTGAACTTTATACCTGAAGTGGTGTTTTAAGCAGGGCAAGCGATGAGTTAACAGATGAAACACTTTAACAGGCTTAGTATCGTCAGATGGTTCAGGATCTTAACATAAACCAGACATGGAGATTCTTTTTTGATTAAATGTATTGGGGTGACATCGGTTAATAAGAATAAATAGGTTTCAAGTGTACATTTCTAGGGTCCATCATCTGTACATTGCACTGTGCGCCCACCACCCAAAGTCAAATCTTCTGTCACCGTGTGTTTGGCCCCCTTCCCCCTTTCCTACCTCCTACCCCCAGTCCCTTCCCTCTGGTCACCACCATCCTGTTGTCTGCATACCCAAGTTTCAGTTTCATATTCCACATATGAGTGAAATCATACAGTTCTTAGCTTTTTCGGACTGATTTCGCTTAGCATAATATTCTCAAGGTCCATCCATTTTGCTGAGAATGGCAGTATTTCATCTTTCCTACGGTTGAGTGGGGTTCCATGGTGGTGTATCTGCACCACCTCTTCTTTATCCAATCACCTACAGAAGGACGTCCGGGGTGTCTCCGCGTCCAGGCTATTGTGGATAATGACGCAATGAACATGGGGGTGCATATATCTTTGCAAACAAATATTTTCTAGCTTTCCAGGTAGATACCCAGAAGAGGGGTTGCTGGGGTCATATGATAATTCTATCCTTAATATTTTGAGGAACCCCCATACTGTTTTCCACCATGGCTGTACCAGTTTACATTCCCACCAGCAATGAATGAGGGCTCCCTTTTTTCCACAACCTCGCCAACACTCCTTATTACCTGTCTTGTTGGTAACGGCCACTCCAACAGGTGTGAGGTGGTGTCTCACTGGAGCTTTGATTTGCATTTCCCTGCGAGCTGGTGAATTTGAAAATCTTTGCACATATCTTTTTGCCATTAGTACAGACATGGAGATTCTAACATTAACTCGCTAGACTTTTAATAGCAACTATTCCAAAAACAATTGCTTCCACACATGGTGTGACACTCTGTGAGCAACTAAATCTGCTGCTGGACCTCTTGGGCCACCAGTTTGTAACTTCCAGTGGCTGGAGATCTCTGCTTTAAAGAGACAAGTGTCTTGGTTTATTTATCTTCATCGAGCTATAATTAACATAGAACATTGCGTGCGTTTTAGGAGTGTAACATAATGATTTGATAACTGTATGTGTTAGAATGATCACCGCCATTCATTTAGTTAACACCCATCACCACGCAGAGTTGCAAACTTTTTCCTTGTTGTGAGAACTTTCCAAGTTCCCTCCCTCGGCAGCTTCCAAAGAGGCAGCACGGCGCTGTTCCCTACAGTCACCACACAGCCCCTTTTCACTTCCTTAAGCTCCCCTCACTGCCTATCAGAACCTCAAGTTCAGGTGAGCAGCGAGCTCAGTGCCATGCTGTGCCAGGCTCTGGGCGGTGAGGGTTGCAAGTGCTCCTGCCTCCTGGTGGGCGCCCTGGCTACGGCAGGGGCCATAGCAGGGGCTGCTTCTGTGCCATCCTCAAAATGGGCACGTGTTTTCCCTTTTTTAATTTTCCGACGGCTTCCCATCCCACTTGCGCTATTGGCCAAGCTTCCTTGCCTGACTCTCGGGGCCCACGGCTGAACGAATGCATGTGTCCATTCGCCTCTGATGTCTCATTTCTAAATATCTCCTCAGACAGCCATTGTTCTATTAATTCCATGGCTTTGCATATACTGTGACTTCTGCTTTCCAAGTCTTCTTTTCTTCCATCATCATCGGGGTGAAGGGTGATTAAGGAAAAAATATATAGAGCATACAACTGATTCTTGCTGTGGTTTTGAGGAAACGAGCCTAACACAAAGCTTGGAGAATTCTTACAAGTGTATCACTACCAACTGCTAGCAAAGCAAAAGGTTCCAACCGTAGTCGAAAGCACAGACTTTCTTTAGTCAACAACTTACGAAACCACTTATTCAAAGTGTCATTTTATGTCTTTAAATAAAAGTGGTGGTACTGCCTTTTTCTTAAATTCTTAACATGGGGTGAAAAGAAAAAGACATCCCTCACGGTCGAGGATGCTGTGGCTGCCCTGGGTGGACTCCCTGAATTGAGGGGCAAACCCGTCTGCCAATAGCATTGAGTGTCCCTGCTGAGGACACACAGCAGCCCCTCCTCCTGAGAGCTGTGCTCTGGGAGAAGCCACCTTCCCCTGGGCGGGCTGTCACCAATGGCAGACAGACAGGAAAGATAAGGCTCCCGTTCCTCTGCCTCAAAGGGGGACTACCCATGGCAGCAGCCATGCCCTGGAGCACCTTGTGGGACCCAGACTGAAACCCGTCCCTGCTGAGATCAAACCCTTCCTGCCTTTCCCTGCGCTGACCCACTCCGAGTCCTTCCCTTCTCCCGAGAGCACTTCTGTGAGTTGCCGTCATAAAACGTTGTTTCAGGGTCCCCTTCCAGGGACCCTTGAAGACCCCTATCACTGTGGTGGATTCCCCTGCAAGGGCCAGGTGGATTCAGAGAAGGTCAGGTTTTTTGCCCAGCCTGACACCTCGCATATGGGCCCTGTTCAAGGCCACCCCCCAAATTCCACAGCCCCCATTAGAGGTTCATTCGGCCTTGGCCTTGCCAGGTGTACCTTCAGATCAAGTTACAGCTACTCCATTTGGATAAGTCAAATATATAATGCTATCCCATCCCCACAAAATACAGATTTTCCCACAGGGTTCCGGGGGCGGGGGAGAAAAACCTACTAAAATGTCCAATTCTCACTTCGGGATCAAATAAGAAAAACAGAGAGAGCAAGAACAGAAGGAAAATATTCCCGTGAGACTAATATTAAACTAATCAGAAGTTCCTATAATCATCAGTAAAAGAAAAGCTGACTTCTGCATATATTTTTTTTCTTTCTTTGGAACCTCAGCAACCTCCTTGGCAGCTTGTGATGAAGAGTCTAAGTAATAAGTCCTTGTTGCCCTACATTTTTCTTGCTCACTGAAAGTCAGCCATTGCTAGCTTCTCCGGACAGAAGGGGGAAAGATTTTCTTGGGTGGAGACTCCAAAGCCAGTGGATTCCAGTGGCGTTGCAGCATGCTAGAACGTTTCCAGATACTAGACACGGGAGCAGGCTGCCATAAAGTCTTCGAGGGTTGCACTGCGAGACAAAATGAATTTAACTTTGCATGGGAAGGTTCAGGGCACTGCCGTGCAAAACCAACAATAGCAGGAAGTGATGACACTTTCAAAGTTGGGAATTTCCATCTTGAGAACTAGATCCTTAAAAAGTCACCACCCAATTGTCAAAAGAAGGACCCTGTAGTTGTGAGAGGCCAACCAAGAGCAGGCAAGACAAGCAGGGGAAGACGAAACAGTGTTTTAAGGGATGGGGAGGATTCTGTCTCAGTTTACAGTTTAGCAGCGTTTGAGTTGGTCCTCCCCTGGGAAGTAGCTAAACCTAAAGGGAGAAGCCTTGGAACGTGAACGGACTTTGACTCAGGACCATGGGAATTCTATACAGCCTATCTGGAGACCATCAAACAGAAGTTGTCTGAAGGAATCTATGTTGGGGGCAATATGGAACAGTGGAGAAAGACACCGTGCCAGACTTGTAAGAAATCTCTGCACTTGAAATTTCTGCAAAGTTTTGCAGATTCTCTATTTGCACCTGACAGAAATCCAATCGGTGGTGTGCGTGAAGTCAGTGGGTTAGAAAACTGAGGCCCAGAACTTAAGTAGCTGATTGATTTGGCCACATATCACAGGCAAACCCTAAGCATTGGACAAACAAATTATCTGAACAACACCTGAAAATGTTGGCCTGTCCTCCCGTTCTCTACCCCGCCTGTCCACAAGGGTTTTGTTGGGAGAACTTGGGCAGTACAGTCAGGGGTCCCTTTGATTTAAGTCCAGAAATTCACCTTATAAATAGAGGGTGTTATTCTACATGAACAGAAACATAGCTTTTCAGGTTAGGGAAATTGAATTCAAATCTCAGGTTTCTAAATTACTAGCTGTGGAAACTTGTCTCAGCTTCCTTAATATGACTGACCCTCGCCCCCCAAGGGGCAACTCTAGTTCTTACTTCACAGGGTGTTTGTTAAGATGAAAACAATGCATATAAACTTAGACCAGTGTATAGCAAATAGTAAATGTTCATTAGTAGTGGGCAAAAAGTGAACACGCTCACCTTTCTGGCATTTCCCGTTCTTCGAGGGTCTAATGGAAAGTCGACTTATTACCAACATGATCTTTTTTTGGCTACTTCCTTTTTGATTTCTGTCTTCTACTCAGGTGAGAGTCCCTCAGTGCTTAATTTCCGTTTTATTTATTATCACCCAGCTTAGCTATAAGGTGACCAGATGTCTCTCTTCATATACAACAGATTGTCACTCTGTGGTCCCCACATGCACACCCGTGCACACATGACAACTTCCTATCAGTTCTGTTTCTCTAGAGAAACATGATACATTCTCTAAACTTGTGTTGATGAATTTTAAAATCTGTTCCTTTTAAGTGAGAATACCTGGGAGTGAAAATGGCCATTTCCCCCCTCGATGTTCTCAACCTGCATTTGAAAAGAGAATAAAGCTCAAAGGGAGAAAATACCTTCCTGAGAGCATGTGATGGGGTGTGTGAGTGTGTGTATGCATGCACGCATGTGTGTGTGTGTGTGTGTGTGTAGAAGGAGCAACTATAAACGGATTTGGTTTCTAAGGACTAAAGAGAGAAAATGAAGGAAACTATCAAAACAGAGGCGTGTTATTTTATGGTATTTCACACATTAGTAAGAAGTTGCTTTATTTTCCTCAAGAGCCTAACTGGAAGAAGTGTGAAAATGTGACTCATCCTGAACGCCCTCACGAAGAGAGTCCCCGGAGGAGTGGGGGCGGGGCCTTTTCTTTAGGAAGATATCCTTTGGCTATAGGAAGAAAGAAAAGAAATGTTGACATTTCCCTCTAGTGGCAGAAAGGAAGTAACATCCGCCACCAAGGAGAACAATGCAAGATGAGGACCAGAAGAGACCAGAAGAGAACGTTCCAGCAGAGAGAAGAGCCCTCCTTCCCTTCTTCTTGTTCTGCGCATGACTAATTGCTAGCCATGAGCGAAGTGTTGCTGCACTTGAGGAATGCCCTGAATCAGTGAATCTGTAATTGCACTGGGAAAGGCATGGTCAAAGAAGAGGAGAGACCTGACCACTGAATGGGTCCAGGACAACTTTGTGATGGAGGAGACAAAATAAGAGGTGGGTCTCCCTTTTTTCCTTTTTACTTAGTGTTCACCACTCATGCAATCATAACATACTCTGATTCCCCTCAGCTCTGACTCTAAGAATATTCTGGTTCTTTCTCTCTTATTTCTGTTCCTTTCCCCCCTTCACCCCCCCATCAAAACTCACCTTCCCATGTCTTACTGCTTCACGGTTCTATTTTTCACCTTAGTACTCCTGGCTCTCTTCAGTGATCCACAGTACCTTGTAAGATCACTGAGTTCATTGTATTACTTCCAGATGCATATGTTTGTATCTATTGCTTTCCACCCTCATTACAGGCACAATTAAAATTTCATGCATCTTTAAATCGCACAGTGTCTGGAACTCAATAAGTATTTGTTGAAGCATGCCTGTGTCAATGGACGAAGAAGGGAGTCAATTTTAAAACAATGTGATAAGTTAAGAAGCCTCTTGATGACATGCACTCTCGGTATTTGATAGTTGATATTATCAGGAGGGTTGTGAGGAAGCAAAGTGAATTCAATAATGAAGCTCAAATACAGTAACGGCAGAACGGACTCGGGCGATTGTTCCTTCTGTGGAGTTTTCCAGAACTCAGCCTGCTTAGAAATACGTGTAAGAGCAATCGGAGGGGCGGCAGGGCTCACTGACACCCAGCACGCACGCAGCGCCCTCCACACCCAAACGGCACCCTGCCGAGCTGGCTGTAAACAGCGATTCACTGCGGGTGGGGGGAATGGATGGAAACCTGGGGCCTGAAAAATGTCACCGTCAGAACGAAAACGACACACAGACCTTGAAATCGGCTGCTGATCCCTTTTGGAACATTCGTTTCCTCTAGCTTGCTTTTCTGACTGAGGAAAAAAAATGGATTACTTTTGAAGAGCCAAAAGGGTAGAAGCTTGACGCTCCGAAGTGCACCAGAATGAGGGATAACAAAATCGCTGGTCCTTAAACCAGGACAGGGGGTGTCAGTCAGCGCTGTAATCTCTCAGGAAAAAGCCTTAAGATAAAGGGAAGGTGAAAGAGTCACGTTTTTCACATCCCAGGTAAAGATTTGTGCCTTATCTGGAGGGCAAGTTTGTATTTAAAAGCAAATTCTCCTGAAGGGATTGTATATAATACTAATGCAGCCTCAAAAATGTTCTGAGGACGTGTCCTTTCGATCAGGAGGTGGTCGTAGGTGAAGATGAGACAAAACCCCTGGGGGAACAGTGAGGAAAAGAGGGGTACATCCCAAAACGTCGTTTTTCAAGCATCAAAGGGATGAAATGCAAAAGGCTGCAGGCACTGTAGAAAACACTTTCAGTTCCTCAAGTTCAGACACAGAGTAACCATGTCACCCCGCGATTCCGCTCCTAGCGTGGGGTGGAGAGGAATGACCACACACCCACACAGAAATGTGTGTGTGACCCGCGCAGCAGCGCTGTTGACAACAGCTGGAGAGTGGAAACAACCCACGTGTCCTTCAAAGACGTATTATAGTTCCCGCTGCCGTTCTTTTTGCATGAACTGACAAACTGGCCCTAAAATCTATACGCAAATGCGAAGGGCCCAGATATAAGTCATCAGATTTATAGGCAATCGATTTTCAGCGAGCATGCCATGACAGTTGAGTGGGGAGAAGAGAGCCTTTCCAACAAGTGGCGTTGGGAGAACCGGATATTCACAAGCAAGAGGATGAACTTGGACCTCTAACTCACACTATACAGGACAAATTAGCTCAAAGTGGATCATAAACTCACATGTAAGAGGTAAAATAATAAAACTCTTCGAAGAAAAATAGGAGTCAATCTCTGTGACTTTGGGTTAGGAAGTATGCTCTTAGATATGACATTGAAATCACAAGTGACAAAGAGAAAAGAAATTGGACTATATTAAAATTCAAAGCGCTTGCGCAGCCACTGTGAGCATCGAGAACCTGAAAGGAAAATCCACAGAATGAGAGAACGCATTTGCAAATATGGTAAGGAACCTATACCCCAAACACATAAAGGCCACTTACAACTCCACAATATGGATAAAATGCCAGTTTAAAAATGGACAAACGGTATGAAGAGACATTTCTCTAAAGAAGGTACACAGATGGCCAATGAGCTCAACATCATCTGTTATTAAGGAAATGTGAATCAGAACCAAAATTAGCTGCCACTTCCTGTCCTCCATTATGGCTACAGGAAAAGACAGACAGACAATGCCAAGTGTTGGCAAGGATGTGGAGAAATTGGAACTCGCACACATTGCTGGTGGAATGCGCAAGGGTGCAGACACGGTGGGAAATACTTTCAGTTCCTCAAAAGTTCAAACACAGAGTAGCCGTGTGACCTAACAGTCTCATTTCCAGCATATACCCAAGAGAAATGAAAAGACGTCCACGTGGAAACGTGTGGGCAAATGTCCATAGCAGCATTATTCCTAACAGCCAAAAAGCGGAAACGACCCAAATGTCCAACTGAGGAGTAAATAAAATGTAGTATGTTCATACAATGGGGTGTTGTTTGGCCATAAAAAGGGATGAAGTACTGGTATATGCTGCCACACGGATGATCCTTGAAAACATCGTGCTCAGGAAAGAAGCCAGTTACGAAGGCTCCGCATTGTACAGTCCTGTTCACCGGACGTTTCCCCAAGAGGCAAACCCATGGAGGTAGCAGGAGGTAGGCTTCCAGGTCTGGGGGAAGGAGAAAATGGGGAGTGACTGCTGATGTGCAGGGGGTTTCTCTCGGAGGCGAGGAAAACATTTTGGAATCGAAACGCTGACAACTGCACAACTTTGTGAATATACTAAACATGATTTAATTGTACCCTTTAAAATGAACTTCCATGCTCTGTGAATCTCCTTTAAAAAATCAAGAGCAGCCTAAATCATTTCGTGTTTCGATGGACAGAGCCACACATCGGATGTATTGCTGAACCACGCCGGACATGCACACACGTGACTGGGAGTTTAGTGGCATGGTCGTCTGTGGGAGTCAGAACCCTCCTGTCCCCCAGCTTCCTGGCAACTACTCTGTCAATTTCAGCCTGCTCCTCGTTTTTCCCCATCCACACCTTAGTCGTCTATCATATATACAAGTCATTCCCAGTGGAAATCTTAGCTCTTTCGTTTCCATATTCTGGGCATCATGATTTTCAACACGTCCACTGACCAAGTCCAGAAGTGAATGTAGTCCACACCAATAGCACTCAAAGTGTGACCAAATCACTGGGGGAGAGAGGCTTTGACAAATGCAGATTCCGAAACCACCATCCCCCACCCGGGGAGCCCACCCTGGTAAGCAGCATCCCGGGAGAGTCCTCGGCACACCTACGCCTGAGAGCCCTGACTCCAGAGACAGAGCAAGACTCCCTGTGAAGCCTGCGCTTGTTCACTCGGTGATGATGATGACATCCCAGAGGACCATCCTTGAATCCCAAGTTTTCGCCATGAACTCTGTCCCCTTTGTCACTGTGCTTTCCTGCCCCTATTACTGACCACCTGGAGGCTCCCGGACTGGGGTGAGTGGACCATGTATCTGCCCCCATTCCAGGTGCTCCGTGGGGTGGGTCTGGCAATCCTCCCCACTAGGGGCAAAGTCTCCCGTGTCAGACTCCCTCAAGGCCCTGAAGCCCTTCTTCCTTCTGTATTTGGAAGGACAGGGAAAGAGCGTTCGGACAGGGAGTGGAAGGACCCACTGTCCATGGAGCCACTTGCAACACAACTGGGCAAAATCAGAGGGGAAAAAATTCCCATTTGCATCCATTGGAGGCAACAGGAAATCCTTCTGAGGGTTATCTGGCTGGCGTGTTTCAGCACGGCTCTGATTCACTCTCCGTGCCCTGTGTATTTCTAGCAAACACCCTCACTGTGGGTCACTGGGCGAGGGTCACTGGACCTCTCCCATTCCCCTCCAGCCGCGTTCCCTCCATCTGTTAGGTAGCCTGACATCCAAGGATGGGCTCATAAAATAAGAGTTTTCTAAAGGAGTGGCTGGAGAAGTGGCATCACTGGAAACAGGAATCACTCCCGGAGGTCAAGACTGCCCGCCGATGTTGCAATACGGTGAGATCCGAGCTGAAAACAAGGCCTCTGCAGTCTACGGGAACTTCTTTTTTAAACAATCTACATCAAGAATGCAAACTAATTAATTGCTTTAAAAATAATTCTCAGCTGCTATCATTTTTACACTGCAATAAAGATGTCTTTGAATATTTCCGTGTGCGAGGTTGTAAAACAGAAGGGATGCCCACTCCCCCAATGTCGGACTTTCCAGAGTCAGTGCCTCTAGAAGGTGCACCTGACCTTCTCTTCCCGGTGTTTTTTTTCCATTCCTGAGGCTGAGGCTGAGGAATAGCAGCAGTGCGGGCCTGGGAAAGCCACCTGTGTCCCTTCACCGGCACCCTGCGCTCCGTGCAGGGAACTGAAAGGTTGGCCTCAGGGTAGAGAAAGCTACCAGAGTGAAGAAGAGGCAGGGCCCTGGGTGCACAATGACCCGGAAAGCACATGACAACCTGAGGCTCGGGCTCTATCCTTGACTGACAGGCCAGCATCTCTGGGCAGGAGACCCAAGAAGCAGTTGCTCCTGCCAGGTGGAAGGCGAGGCCACGCCCAGGTTGAGTCCCCACGATTATCCTAGAAGCGCTCTGCCCCCAGCTCCCAGCAGAGGGAGAAACTGTCCTGCCCCACATCCCTTTTTTCAGCTGTTAATGCCTCCTTTGGAAACTCCTCCCTCCTTTAAGATGCCTTCGATGTTCACATGAACTTGGTTCTATCTTTAGTTAACGCTTTTTTCTTTGCGGTTGTTGCAGGTCATTACTTACTATACTTCTGACATCAAGGTGGATAATGTGCTTTCTAATCACAAGCTATCACCTTGAAGACAAAGGAGGGGTAGCAGGCTATCTTCGCTGGTCCGTAAATAGTCCTGATTTCCCTATTCGAAACTTTTTAAATGGTGGCACTTTAATGAACAGCACGGCTGAGTGATTTTTGTCTGACGTCCTTTGTACAAAGTCTCCCAAGATGCATCACAGTTGGGCTGTCTGGTCAGACTCCAGACGGTTATGATGCAATCAGAGGAAATCTGGCAAATAAAACCGAAAAGAAAACAGAAATGCTGATTAAAATGACAGGACTGTTTTTATGAGGCTTCTTTGAAATTGTTAATTTCCAGACTTTATCTTCTGAAAGACTCAACTCACACTAAAATGTCCTGGAAGTCAGCTTTACCATTATAGCTCTGAAGAGGAAAGAGTCGTGTTTACTTCTCCATGGAAAGATTTTAGCAGTCCTATTAAATAAATATCACCGCGTGCATTTGAATAATTTTATTATCACTGACTATTTCCCCGGAGCCAGGCATTTCATGTCACTGCTGAAAAGGGGCAAGTCAACCGTTGCTGAATCGATGCTTTTGTCCAATGTGTCTCTGATTTGAGGAAGTCAGCTTTTGAATGGAAACTAAAAACGCGGAAGTGCTCATACTCAGGCCCCTGATCAGAACCTTTCTCTATTTCAGTTTTAGAGAAATTTTGCTCTTGTCTGTTGCCACTGAGCGTGGCGACGGGTCATTTCTCAGGGCACGTGGACACGAACATGGAGAAAGTAGTTCTTGCTGTAAAGGGGTCTAAAAAGCTCAAGCATCAGTGGTAACATCTGTGCAGTGGACGGAAAAAGGGACTTTCCCGTTACATCATAACCCCGTTCACAGAATACACATGCAGTAGGGACAGGGCAGCACTGTGACCGTGTTGGGGACAAGACAGAGAGACGAGGCCACACCGCAAACGCAGAAATGACTCGTGATTTCCCTGCCTTGTCTGTCTGCTACTTTACCCATGGCAACTCTAAATCTGCCTTTAACCCTCCTGCCTTTTAGACAAAAAGGAATAAGCTAATGAGCCTCCGGTCCATGCCTGGTCCCAGTTTCCTTCCATCCTCCTTGAAACCCTCCAGCCCAGGACTGCATCCGACTCCTTCTGGCGATGCCGCGGGGACCTCCACTCCTCGCAGGCATTCTCTCGCCCTGGCAGCAAGATTCCTAACGGGAACTGGGACTCAGCTCTGCTCATCAGTGGGCCTTCTGGACAGTAGGAATGACAGCTTGGCCCTCACAGGAGAGGGTGTGCCCTTCAAAACGCATTCGAGGAAACCACGGGTTCATCATTCAGGACAGACCGCAATGGCTGGCGGGCACCGGCCAGCCGAGCAAGGCAGCTCTCAGCCCTTGCTCAGTAATGCACGACCCGTCCCCTGAAATCTCTGACTTCCTCTACCCTCACCAGTTTTTCTCTCCCTCCTTGACACCCGGTGCATCAGGTAATGGAAGAGCAGCAAACATCTGTGCCTTAGGATTTACAAAGCAAGTCGACAATCTCTGCTCTACTTCACTTTCACAACACACCTGCCTGTACACAGGTATGGTAGGTCCATTATAACAATGCGGAGACTGATGTGCAGAGATGCAGGTGGCCTGAGCAACCTCACATCCCTGGGGTGACCAGCTTTGGACAGTTATTCTGTAGAATGTGGCTGTGCTGCAGGTGACTTTGACCTCCCAGGAGCACGCAGGTGAGCCAAAGGATGCTGGCCTCTGCCCTTGTCTGTGAACCTTCCTTTCTAGAGCACAGTGCTCTCAAAGTTAGGGATCATGTCATGTATCTCTCTGGCTTTTTCCATACCTTGGCCTATGTAATGTGCAGCACATACCAGGCCCTCTATAAAAAGTCAGTGATCGAACAAAATGCATCAACAGTTCTCGGAGGAGACAGAGGGAACATAACTATTTTAAAGCACCACCTTTGCCTCACAACTGCAACACCAGAGGTTGTTGTCACTGTGATTCTTTGGGGTGCTTGGCATTGCAGCACTTTTCATGCTTAGCAATTTTTCCTTTCCTGCTATGGTTTCTGCACTGAAAACAGGCTGGGGGGTTCAAACTGAAATCTCTATGTTTGCTTCCCAGAGTTTCATGCAGATTTAGAAAATGCATGGTGAGCAGGGAGTCGGCACTGTGGGATGCTGTCCAGATCCTCCTTTAAGGCAAGGTTTGTTTGTCCAGCTGTTGGGATGCTGCTGGCACAAGCTTTCAACTAGCAGCCCCTTTAGGGGCTGCCTGAGCAACAGGGAGCTGCCCAGGGGTCATACCCTTTCCCGGAGTGACCCACGTCCAATGAGTAATCAGTGAGAGTTTAAAGCCCTGGCCATCTTGGCCTAATTCAGGACAGCTCTGAGGTGGCATCTTGCACCAGAGCTGCCCGTGAACTTGTCATGAATCAGCACAATGACTCACTTTCTTCTGCCGAATCCTGCTTTCTTTTCCTCCCTGTGTTAGGTGGTGAGCCTCAGGGCTCTCCTAAGTAGACATTCCACATGTCAAACTCTTAGAGTCTGCTTCTTGTGGAACCCAACCTGAGATGGAGGAGATCAGTGCGGAGTCGGGGGGAGGGCTTAGTTGGTCCATGAGAAGATGAACACTCCACAAACCCTCAAGAATGTAAAGAAGAAGCATGTGTTTGGCTGTGGTCTGTGAAGGCTGATGGTGCACCGCATGGAGAGTGTTTGGATGAGCCTGTTCTATCATGGATGCCTCCCACACAGTGAGGACAGGAAACAGGAAGTTGCGCCACCTGAAAGTGGGCTCCTCAGGGACCCAGGGGCTTCCCAGCCTTCGCTTC
Organism: Sturnira hondurensis; assembly: GCF_014824575.4. Lineage (NCBI taxonomy): Eukaryota > Metazoa > Chordata > Mammalia > Chiroptera > Phyllostomidae > Sturnira > Sturnira hondurensis. The sequence goes on along the minus strand of NW_028094846.1, from coordinate 5,301,001 downwards.
CCAGGCTGCCAAAAATCTTGCCACATCCTTTGCCTTTAAAGCTAAGTAGACTGTTCTTATGCTCTTGGTCATTTTTAATCCAATCAATAGAGCAGGTGTGCATTATTTTCACCCTCCTGTCTTCTCCTAACATTGAGAGAACTCTCTGAACTTCTGATTGTGCTGATGACATTGCCCTTCATTTCCACCCCGGTTGGAGCCTGGGAAGAAAGACTTCAGGCGGTCATTGGTTTACTCTTCAAATCCTCCTTTCTCTCCTGGAACTGAAGGTGCAGATCTGCAGTTGGCATCCTTTTGGCTGTGATGTGCGCGGTGGCAGGCGAGGGGCCCCACTCGCCCCGCTGAGTACCCTATCACTTAAATGAATTTCAGGGCCTTCCTTGACTCCTGGCCCCCCTCGAATCCCATCAGCCCTGCCCAATTCGGAACCCAGGGTCCAGATACCCCACAAAGGCAGTGACAACGGAAATGTCCTCTCTGACACAGGCCAACAATTTCTCCTCGGCTCCAGCCCAATACTACTTTAACCTTCTGTTAATTAGGGTCTAATTGGCGTATGACATTCTGTCAGTTCAGGTGCATACTGATTTGATATTTGTGTACACTGCTGAGTGAGCGCTCTGGTCACCCTCCGTCACCACACGAAGTTACAGTTTTCTTTATCTGTGACGAGGCCTTTTGAAGTTTGCTCTCTTGGCCTCTTCCAGATGTCACACACAGCACGATCGACTATAAAGCCCCCGTGTTGTACGTCACGGCCCCAGGACTGACTCGTTTTATGACTGGGCCTTTGGGCCTCTTGACTCCCTTTACCTGTCTGGCCCTCTTCTCCAGCCCCCCACCTCTCAGGCAACCCCCACTCTGTTCTCTGCATCTGTGAGTTATGTTTTGCTTCTTAGATTCCACATGTAGATGTGACCACATGGTATCTGTCATTGTCTGATTTATTTCACAGCATGATACCCTCAAGTTCCCTCCGTGTTGTCGCATATGGCAACACTGGATTCTTTTCTTTTTAAAGAATTAAGATCATTAACCACAATTGGCCATTTTATTTATTTTTTAAAAGATTTTATTTATTTATTTTTTAGAGAAGAGAAGGGAGGGACAAAGAGAGGGAGAGAAACATCAATGGGTGGCTGCCTCTTGCATGACCCCCTCCTGGGGACCTGGCCGGCATCCCAGGCATGTGCCCTGACTGGGAATCAAACCAGTGACCCTTTGATTTGTAGGCCAGCACTCAATCCACTGAGCCAGGCTGCTGCCAGGGCAATCCTGTATTCTTTTTATGGCTAAGTAATATTCTATTATATGTATATACAGCACATCTTCTTCCATTCATCCTTCGATGCACACAGGTTGCTTCCATAGCTTTGCTGTTGTAAAAAAGCCTGCAGAACACACAGGCGTTCATGTATCTTTACACTGAGTGTTTCTGTTTCCTTCAGAGGTGAGGCTGGGACAGAACACAGACCACCTTTAGGTTAAACAGCTATGGCAGCGTAGGCAGCGTTAGTAGCAGGGGCTTCAGGCACCATGGCTCTTGAGTCTCTTTCTGCCGTGTTTCCCCCCAACCTCTCCAGTCTCTTCTGTGTCTGTGGATTATCTCCGTTGAACAGCTACTTGTTGGCGATACACACATCCCTACTCAGAACACGACTCCTCTCAAAAGCCAGTGCCTCTCTTTCCCAAGTCTTGCAAATATGAATGTGTACATAGTGCTTGCGATTTCATTACTCAGGAGCCAAATATAAAAAGCACAGTTCATTGAAAGAACAAGGAGCTTGGCTTTAGTCCCAGACACTTCATTCATCAACAAATATTTATGTATTCTCTGAGTACAGGATTATGGTAAATTTTGTTAACAACTGGCCCAACATGTTCAGTAGGGTGTTTTGACTTCTTTCTATTTTTATGTGCCTGTGTCCAGCTTTGGCCTACTAACCGTTCTCCTGGCTCTCACTTGCTTCCTTCCAGTCCACTTGCTACACAAAAGCCAAAGGGTTCTTTCAATCAGAAAATCCCGTTGTCTTCCTTTTTTCCCCTAAAACTCTCCAATGACTTCACTTTGAAGAAAGCCTACATTTCTTTCTAAAGCCTGCAAGAATCTCCATGATCTGGCCTCCATGTACTTTCCTGCCCCCTCAGCCACTACTTTCCCCTTCCGTGCCCACCAGCCTATGGTCAGCGCAGTCTTGCTGCTCCTCAACAGTTCAGTCTCCTCACCACAGGGCCTTGACACTTGCTGTTCTCTTGTTCTGCTCTCACGTGGCTGGCCTCCCTTTTGGTTACTCAGGTCTCGAGTCGAACATTACCTTCTCCAGGAAATGTGAGCACAGGGCAAAGTATCATTTTGCAAACCCCAGAACTGGCATCCCAGGTGGCTAAACGTATTTTTTTCCCAGACCTTGGGGTTTCCCAGCTTCACTTGTTCAAACAGGTGCTGACTTTCTGACCTGCGGGGCATCTGCTGAGGTGTATGTTTTACCACGAGCTGATCTGTCTGGCTCCTTCCTGCCTTACTTGAAACTTGCTCCTGGCAAGGAGAATGGAAAAAAGTGTGAATGGGAGGCTGAAATGTTCCTGACTTGGGGATGTACTGTGGTTCCCACACTTCATGGTCTAAAGCATTTGCCACCCGGGTCACTTTTGCACGTCTTTGCCATGTGGCTGTTTACCCACAGAGGATGCAATCGGCAGGGATGTGTCCAGTGGATGAGGCAACCCGCATCACAGGTCTCCCGTGTGCACCTGGATGCACAGGATTTGCAACACCTATCATTGACCAAACAGACCAGGCCTCTGCATTGGCCACCAAATTCTTGGAGGGGCCAGACAGAGAGCCATTCTGATGAAAGTTGAAAAATTAGTGAACAAATAAACAAGCACATCTTTTCTATACAGAGGTGGTCCTCCAACACATCAAAGTATTTTTCTTTCATTTCCAATAAAATGACTTTGAGAAAATCTAGTCTGTCTCAGTATGCCAAAGAAAAGACCAAAACGGACTTTGATTGTGGCTGTACTCGGGTCAAAGCCTTAGTGGGGCAGGGTCCATCAGTCCACCTGTCCACCTGTCTGGGACAGGGGGTGGCTGGGAGAATGAACATGACCAAATGGCAAAAGGGAGGTACACCTTGGGCTGTGCAGTCAGCTCTGCTTAAATAGCTACCCCCACCTCCACACAGGGCTTCCCTTGAGACATCTTCTTTGCCAAAACCTTTGGGATGTCATGTCTTGGTTTCATAATAAAGGCTGTTCCCTCTAAACACATCGAAGCATCAGTCAGTCTTTCCACCTGTGCCCTGGAAACAAACAGCATCCGGGGCACAGGTGCAGGGACTGACCTCACGCAGGGGCCCAGAAAAGGCCTCCATTTCCATAGTGAAGGAGGCAGAGCGCTGGGCACAGGGGCAGGGAGGCCGGAAGTGGGGTGGGGAAGGAGGAGAACCCTCTTTTCTGACTACTTAGTCCCTCACTTAGTCCCTTAGTGAAATATCGAGCAAAGTAATTGGCTGAGAGGAAGGGAGTGTAGGGTTGTCAGAGGCTCAAAGAGAGAGGAAAAGGCGTGAACTACAGCTCTCAGAAAGTGGGAGAGAGACTAGAAAGTGCAGTGTGATGACATCATTTGAGGTCGGTAATCGTGAATTTCCAATGGACCCGTCCCCCTGGTTGCACATTTTTTCTAGCCCTATTTGGCCGATCCGGCATAAACAAAAACCAGTGAAGCACTGGATTTAATCAGGTGAACATAAGCACTGAAAGGGGCAAAGGAGGTGAAAGTACCTCTGAGAGAGTAATTAGAGGAGAGCCGAGGAACTGAGCTGAGTAAGGAGGGAAGACGGGCTGCGGAGGAGAGAACAGGCAGTGAAAAGGGAAGAGGGTGAGTGGGGAGGAGGTTCCATGGGAAGCGGAGGAGCGTTACCAGAGGAACTGAACTGGAAACACGAAGAGCGAAAATCAGAGCGTTTTAAGGGACGACCAGTTCTTGCAAATCATATGGTCTGAGGTATAGGAGTGGGAGCGGATGACTGAGGCGGTGGCGGGGGCTGGGCTGGAGGTCAAGAGCGCTAGAAATGAGATCAAGGAACTGGGAAACCACGTACAGGGTGGGTTATCTCGGGAAATACTGAGGCATCAGAAATTCTGACAAGAGTAGTAGGTGGAGAAGAACACAGTGAGCCAGCAGCTAAAATTTTTATTGACCAAAAAAGGGGAGACCTAGAGCTTAGCAGCTAAATGGGTGATGTGTATAAAATCTAATGGCAAGTGTCTTCTAATTTTTTTCAAATGGAGAGGTAAACGATATTTGGGAGAAGAAATGAGACTCAAAGACACACAGCTCACCTTCGGCCCCGCAGCACAAGGGTTGTGAGAAGAAGACCTTCATTCGACAGGCCGTGGGAGAGCGGCGTCTTAAAGACTGGGACGTCAGTTAGGACAAGCTCACGAAGAGAGGGACGGGAAGAGAGGGTGTGTGTATGGGAGCCTTTCCTGAGGCTCACCTGTGAGAACACAGGGCAGAAGAATGGTATATGGGTCTGACTGGGGAGAGACGGGAGGTGGGAGGTTCACGCAGGGAGTACATGGGGCCGTGTGAGGGCAAGACAGGTGGGGTACCCTGAGAGGGGGCCCTAAGACTTAGATGAAGATGGACACTCAGTTCTGACCCCAGTACCTCCTTGTGCCCAGGCAGTTTGCCACAGCGAGATACAGAGGAGAGCGCAGGGGGCTGGGGAGGGTCTCAACAGAAGCGTGCAGAGCTCTGTGGGCCTCCCAACTGTCATAGAACCACTGCAGGGGTTCAAGAGAAACTCCGTGGACTTGCTTTCTACCACACAGATGCTAACTGATCATCGCTTTTATTCATTTACTAATTTTTGATGGGTAGCTACAGGTACGGGGTGCTGTCCTAGACTCCGGGGAAATAAACACGGCCTCTCTTCTCTTGGATGTGACAGTGTAGTGAAAGAGACACACATTTAAAGTGAATAAACAACAACAACATGACCACAAGAGCCCATTGTGCCAATTGCCACAAAGCCAAAGGACAGGGTGCAGCAAAGCCATGTGGCAGGCTATCTTCTGCCGTTTGATGTTTCTGTACTTTTTTTGAGTACACATGTTGCCTGGCCCCTGAAGGAGAGCTAAAAGGCAAAACTGAAGCTGCATTGTAAGGTTTAATTATTTTCGGAATTAACTAATGAAACTGGTGGAGGTGAGACAGTGAAGTAATGAGACCGATCCCCCAAAAGCCACCAAGAAATTACTCATCACCTCAGAGTCTCTGTATGGCCTGTATGCAGATCTTCTCTTGAGTCAGCTTTACACCACCGTTTACCATGCACTGGCGTTGAAATATGAGACACGTTGTGTGGAAGTCACTTGGGGAGAGGGAGGCAGGAGTAAAGAAATGGGAAAGACCCCAGCTTCCATGTTCTTCTGCAGGGTGGAGGTGGTGGAAAGTCGCGCTTAACAGAATGCGGAAGTGCCTTCTGGAATGTGCCCTGGGCCCATTTAGTCACAACAAAGTGCAAAGCCAAGCGTTCAAGCCACACGCCCATCTTCAGTTCCGCATCTTCCCTTGCTGAGTTGGGTCCCTGTGACTCACCTGCAGAGCATCACTGGAAAGAACGTTGAGCTCATCCAACAAGAACTCGACTCCTTGGGAAGACACATGGCTGACGGGAGAGTACTTGCCAAGGAGAAAATTTTTAATACAGCTGGAGATTTTTTTAGGTCAGGCAGGGGTGGAAGGAAGGTTATCTGTCCATCTCCAGCATAGGAATGTGGTGCTGCTTCCAGCGAACTCGTCTTTCCAGCAGGTAGGAGCCCGGAGACACTTTGCTAAGGCTAGGAATGCTGAGAGCAAGGTTTGGACGAGCTTTAAAAATCCCCCCCACCAACTGAAAACGAGGACAACTTTCAGTCTCAAGGGCTAGAAACTAAACACTCCAATAACACCCTGTTCCCAGCACAGCCCGAGGCCTTGACTGTCAGTATTCCCAGAGATCTCCCTGCTTGGAGATTAAGAAAATAGAAGCATGTAAGTTCTTTGGCTTCTCCTTTTCCCATATTATTATTACCCTCTCCCTGTCTATTTTCTTCCTACTGTCTATGCCACTTATTCTCTGTACCTTTTCTCCCTCTCCCCCCCACCCCCTGCACTGATGAACTAAAGGTGGGGAATGTGGGTGGGAGGGGTTTAGCAGAACAGAGGGGAATATGGGGGGTGGGGTAACGGGACAACTGTGATAGCATAATCAATAAAATATATCAAAAAACAGAAAAGAAAAGCAATTCACACTACCTCACAGCAAGACTGGAGACCTCTAATGCAACCATTTTGAGAAAAAGCTTAGAAACTACATAAAAGGTGAAGGGGTAAGGCAGTTTCTGTTCATCCAGAATTCTTCAAGCTTCTCTTGAGACCTGTCTCTCCAGCCCATGAGTCCATTTGGTTATTTAGTTAGCGGTCATTCAGTGGGCAGTTACCAGTGATCTAGGTGGGGCTCAGAGGTCAAGACAGAGCCTTGGCCCCTGAGGAGCTAATCTGTCATCTAACAATAGGCCACGAGACAACTCCCCGGTACTTTCTACGCTGTCTGACAGCTGGTATGATGAACTTAGTACATGTACTACGGGGGCACATGATGGGATGGGCGACGTTGCCTACTGTGGGGAGTCAGGGCAAGCGTCTTCAGGGAGGTGATATCCAGGCTGAGAATATAGGCAACGGAAGAAAGAGAAGAGAGAATATTGATAGAAAATAAGGATGGGCTTATTCATTCTTGGGTGAAATCTACAACTGCTGGACCTATAACTTAGCTCAGATTGCAGTGGGTTCTGCAGGAGCAAGGGAATTCTTGAGGCCGGAACAGCCACTCAGACCCAAAGCAGTGAATCTGGTGTTCCACAGAAGCGTGGGGGGGGGGGTGATGTTTTCAGAAGATCATCTGAATTAAAAGTTAAGTGATGACAGCTAGAACCACATAGTAAAATTCTCTCCTTGCAAAGTAGCAGGATTAGGCCAGGACCTAAAGATGAGTAAAGTTAGGTGGGTGGAGAGAATGGAGAGCTGGCCAAGCAGAGCAAATGCTGGTCGCCAAGGCAACAAGGGTGGTAGGGACCACAGGGGAGGAGCGTGGCAAGGTGAGGCAAGGAGTCCAGTGGGGGAGACTAAGTGGGGTCCAGATTTGTGGACTGTTATTTTGAGTAACCCCAAAGGTGGAAAATTCTTGGTCTATGAAGCTGATTGTGGAAAGTGTCTAAAAGTCATGTGGACCCCAAACTGATGAACAGAGTGGGTAGTCTAGAAGAGTCTTTCTGGTTTCACAGCAAGGTTTGAGTTTTGAAATGACAAGGTAAACACTCTTTATGATAAGCTATCTCTGAAGGCCGTCCTCTCCACCTAAAAAAAGGCTTTTAATATAATCTCAAAAACAGTATGTTCTTGAAGTCAGCCCATGACCTCTGAAGCCCACTTCTTTAAATTAACCAATAGCACTCATTTAGATGCATGCTACTTTTGTGGAGGTTTTGGGTGTGTGTGTGTGTGTGTGTGTATGTGTGTGTGTGTGTGTTTAGATGTTTGATTACCCAAGAGCATCCTTTGACAGTAGATTAGATATTTGTTAAGATGGCAATTAACCTTGAAAAGCACAGCCTAGATCTGGAAGCTATGAAATGACGAAGTTTTTGAAAATGCTGTAGCTGGGCCCCTCACCTTCTTCAACGCTCACCCTCCCCTCCAGGGAAATTCCCTCTGGATTTTACACAAGAGGTTTGACAAGGAGCAAACTGCAGTCCAGAAGGGGACCGGCACACCTCTGAGTCTTCCCAGAAGACCTTCATTAGCCAGTAAGGGCGGTGAGACAGGGAAGTCGTTCTGAGCAAGGAAGTTGTAAATCAAAATGAGGTATGAGTTGGCTGTTGAATTGGGGTGTCAAGGTGTGAGGCTCAGAAGTCCTGTTGAGCACACCCAGCCCCTTTTCTGCATTTCAGAGAAGTGGGGCTTGTTTTGTTCTAAAAAAGAGAGAGGAACAGGACAACCAGTCAAGAAATACTTGGAAAGTTAATCTGTTAGAGACTTAACCACATTGGTGGTCTGTTGTTCTGAGCCTAGAACTGAAACCAATGAATAAGAATCAAGGAGAGTTAGACTTCATTTTAGTATGTGGAAGAATTGTATAGCCAATCATTCAAATTGTTTGAAAAAGAGATTGCTTGTTTTACTGGGGAACGCGGCCCCTGGCCCCCAGCCCTCCCGTCACTCTGCATGCAAGCAGAGCTGGGCTGGGCAGAGCTGGCTAGGCCAGGGGTGTTGGTTTAGCACAGATTCTGGGACCAGGGGAGCCCCGTAGCAGGGGAGATCTACTGAATTAGAATCTAGGATAAGAGGAGGGGAGCCTAGCAATGTGCAGAGTTGACAAGCTGCCCATTAATTTATGACCACTCACACTGCGCTGAGAAAAAACACAGACTTGGACTGAATGGGCTTGCACGGGCTGGGGAGCGGTTCCTGTCTGCACTAGACCCTGGAACATCCACCCCTTCCCCACGGTCCAGGCAAGCAGGATACACTTGGTGAAGGGTTCAGAAAGGGCCACCGTGAACTAGGGGAATGTCTGAGAAAAACAAAACCCAAGAATGCTGGAAATCCTTTCCATTCTTGTCATTCTATTTTTAAACCCGGCTAATGTACGGACAGCAATATTTAGAGTAAAACCTGATTCTCACTTCCTGGTTGAAGTTGTAGAAATAGATGCCCCTCCCCCACTGGGGGTTGAACAAAAAGTCTGGGAAAGCGGCCAAGTTTACTCTCAGAGGTGCCCTGTTCCACTTCTTCATGCCTCGGTTTTGGTTCTGCAGGAATCAACCCCTTCTTGTTGACTTGACTGATCACCTTAGCGTGACACAACCAAAGAAGGCCTTCCCTACAATGACGTCATTTTCATGGGGAAGGAGTGAGGCGGCCGTTGGTGCAGGACGCGCAGTTCCTTAGAAACCAAACCCCAGTGAGCAGGGACACTGCTGCTCCACAACGGGCAAGGGGGTACCGAGCTCCCTGTCCAAACACACTCACCTCCTCCAGCCCAACGCACTAGCCTGCACTTCGTGCTGCTTAGTTACCTCTTCTGCTCTGTGAAGAAACCCTCATCTGAAGAAGTGTTGGGAGAAAAATATTCTTTTATTTTTCCTGCTTGAATATGATAGATCCAAAAAAGCCCACGTTGGCTCTCTTCCGTAACTTTTTTATCTTCAATTGTGAATTTCTGATCAGAACCTAAATCATTTAATTCAATGCCCCAGGGTTCAGATGAGTTCACAAACCACATCTTCGATCAAAAATTCGGAGGACTCTACTAGGAATTTCCAAATAGGCTGCGCGGACACATTAGCACATCCATACACTGTTTTGTAGAAAAGGGCCATTGATATGCAAGGGATCAATCATCTAGTTGGAAAAAAGTCAAGAAGTAGAACGATATGTTCTAAAGCTACAGCCCCACCTCAGCGGGCAGGCTCTGGAAGCAATGTTTTGTTTTGTTTTTATGTGACCAAGATAATTTCTGCACAAACTATCCATCAACGTGTCACCTTGGAAAACTCTACGATGCTCCCAGGAAGGAAGGCACGTGAGCAGGTGTGCTTTTCTCCCTTCGGCAGCTTCCACCTCTGAGGTGCAACTTCAGCTCTGCTTCAGCTCAAGCCTCAGCTGTGAGGCCCTGGTAACAGCAGGCAAACTTTGAAGTGATGAAAAGGCTTTCTTTGCTAGGACTGTGGTGGGATGTCCCCCTTTCCTGAAACAGGTTTTTAAAAACATTGTTCCCAAGGATCTGTTTGTTGATTTTCAAGAAAGAGAAAGGGAGTGGATGGGCAGGGGCCGGTGGTGGGGGCAGCAGAGAAGCACCTATGTGAGAGAGAAACATCAACCCGTTGCCTCCCCTATGTACCCTGAGAGGGAATTGAACCCACAAAATTTTGGTGTAAGGGATGATGCTCCAATGCACTGAGCCGCCAGGCCAGGGCTGAAACAGGCTTTGGGAAAGCGGTGATGAAGGGGCTGCTGGGTCAGCCTGGCAAGCAGTAACCGAGAGAAAATGGTATCGTTCTGGACACATGGGAGTGAGGGGGATTTGGAGAGAAGGTCTGATATTTTAGTAACCACTCTAACTAAAATGTGTCGGATAGAAAGCGATGAACAAGGCATATTTTAGGGAGTTGGCATGTGATGTCCTACGCAGAAACTCGCTGCCGCTGCCTCCTGGACCCCAGCAAAGCAATCTGATATTTTCAAGGTTTTGGAACCTGGACGTTAATTCTCTATAAGTGATACCTATAGGGACGTGGCTTAAAGCCAGAGCTGGCTGGCCTGTTTTGACACTTACTAAACAATCATCCAAAGCAAGTTTGTTTTTGATGTAAAATAAGGAAGGTCAACACACATTTAAATCACCTGTTTGCTCAGTGTTGGGTCCTAGTCATAGCAGAGTTGAATCTGAGCCATGTGTCTGGGAGACTTCTCTCTGGTGGGGGTACTTTTAAACTGGCAAGCTTATAAAATAGCACATCTTTTACAGTGACTTTGAATTTTAGTAGTATTGGAACTTTAAGAAAATATGTATACATATATGTATATATACACAAACACATATAATATGTTTTTCCTCATTTACACATAAGTGAGGAGAGGGAGAAATATCAGACCCCTTGGCCAACATCCCAGGCTCAGTTTTTGAAAAACTCAAAATAGAATTAATTAGTGGCAATCATTTCTCACAATTTAACCTAAAATTTATTATAATTGAAAGGAAAGGGGATAGAATAGTTTGTACAAGAAATCTATGAAACAAACCACCCAGTTAAAAAATGGGCAAAGGACCTGAATAGACACTTGCCCGAAGAGGAATACAGATGGCCAATAGACATATGAAAACTTGCTCAACGTCACTAATCATCAGAGAAATGCAGATTAAACCCACAGTGAGAGATCATCTCACACCTGTCAGAATGGCCATCATCAATAAATCAACAAACAAGTGTTGGCAAGGATGTGGGGAAAAAAATAACCCTAGTGCACTGTTGGTGGGAATGCAGACTGGTTCGGCTACCATGGAAAGCAGGATGGAGACACCTCAAAGAATTAAAAATGTATCTACCTTTTGACCCAGAGATCCCACTTCTGGGAAGACATCCAAAAGAACCCAAAACACTAATTCAAATGAATATAGACATCTCTATGTTTACTGTAGCATTTTTTACAATCACCAAGCTATGGAAGCAGCCCAGGTGTCCATCAGTGGATGAGTGTATAAAACAACCACAGGACATTTACACATTGGAATACTACTCAGCCATAAAAAAGAAGAAAGTTTTACCCTTTGCAACAGTATGAATGGACCTGGAGAATATTATTCTAAGTGAAATAAGCCAGTTGGAGAAAGACAAATACCACATGATCTCACTCATATGTGGAAACTAATGAACAAACTGAACTAATAAGCAAAATAGAGACAAAGTCATAGATGGAGAGCAGGATGACAGCCAAGTGGGCAAAGGTGGGGGTGGAGGGACTGAGCAGCAAAAAGGAAAAAGGGCTCGTTAACGTGGACAGCAGTGTGGTGACTGCAGGGGGGAGGGAGGGGACACAAGGGGACTAAATGGTAATGGGAAAAATACAATTAAAAACAGTAAAAAAGAAATCTATGAATATAATCTGCTATATTGACAATCAAAGAGAGCAACAGTCAACTTCATAGTTATAACATTCAAACTAAATATTGATAGATTAGTTCTTTGTGTGAAAATAAGTGATACAGCGCAAATCAAGACCCCCATCATGGTGAAGCACTAAAAGTCTGTGTTCTCATTATAATCAGAAATGGGATAAAAATAATCATTATCAACATTATTACTCAAGATTATTCTGGAATTACTAACTCATGTGATTAGAAAGAAAATTAAATCCTAACAGAAGAGGTAGAGTCACATTTTTTCCAAATAATTTGTAGATACATGTAAGTGGAAAATATTAGGATAAAAAAAACTATTACTAACAACATGAGAAATCAGCATAGTAACTGGCTAAATAATTAATTCACAGCAATTAGAAGTTTACCAATGCAAAAATAAATCACAAAATATAATGGGGAAAAGATACCATATGTGATAAAAACAAAAGAGACAAATAAATAAAGCTTTAACTTCTCTACAGGTACATACAAGAAGTCTTCAATCAACAGAAAAATAATTGTTTTCTGGATAGGAACATGTAATATTTAAATTATATCAATTCTTCCTAAATTAAGGTAGAAATTTAAAGCAATGCCAATAAACATACCAGAAAGGTCTTCTCCAATGTAACAAACTGATGTTAAAATTTATATGAAAAAAAGGCAAAAAAGAAAGTGTTCCATAAAAGACCTCTGACCCACAGAGGTAATGAGGATGTGCAGTGGACTAGCGACTGAGATGCCCCCCACCCCAGTGTAGGCCCCCCACGTGAAAGACCGCCAGTTACACTGCAGGCGCTCAGTGTACGTGCTGCGTAAAAGCACAGAAGAATAGATTTAAGCCAGAACAACAAACTGTTTGGTGCTGGTGGCGATAGAGAGATCTATGGAGTAGCAAAGAGAATCTGGAGACACGCCCAAATCCGAGTGGGAAATTGGCCAGAGATGAAGATGGTGCCCGGGTCTGTAGAGAAATGTGGGCTACACAGTAAGTGATGGTGAGGTCATTAGCCCTTTACAGGAACGAAAAAAGCAAATGAAGCTGGGGGCTACCTCACCCCTTATAGGGAAGTAAATTCTAGATGCCAAAGAAACTAAAAAGTGAATTGTATCATGGGGACAGTGTTTTCTAAACAAAATTCAAAATCCAGAAACCTAAAGAAAAAGATGAAAATGTTTACGTGAAAGCTAAGATTTTTTTTTGAATTTGGCCAAACCCACCAACCAACAGACAACACACCATAAACCAAGCTGAGAGGCGTGGTAAGCTCGGGAGACTGGATGTGGAGGGATCTGTAACAGAAACAGCTGGGGGGGGGGGGTGGGCAGGGAGAATGAAGAACAGCTTACACGGTGCCAGGACAATGAGTAAAACGACTGGGGACCCCATCGAAGGGCAGTAGTGAGGAGAAACACAGGCTTGCCCCGGGAAACAGGCAGAAAAAGCGCTGGTCACACCTCGGTTGTTTGGGTTGAGAGGCTCTGAGACACATCTGTACCTCAGAGTCAGTACAACACGGAGACCCCGTCTTGGGTTGAGGTTAACTGTGACACAGCTGGATCGGCAGCAGTAAGTCTGGGACATCAAACAATCATATGAGACTCAGCAGAGTGATCCAAAAGGGACAGTGTCAGAAAAAAAATTGGCAACTGGTAGATGGTTCGGCTAGACTTTACACCACAGGAATAAAAACAGCAATGGGAGTACTCTGTGAGCACTTGCAGCCTTAGCAACTCCTCCAAGCTGATGACAAGCTGGGGGACGAGTAAGAGCAGGAGGACGCCACCCAGCTCAGCCTGCCCTGGGCAGAGTGGAAGACACGCCCCGGGGTGATTTCCAGTGAAAGCAGCAGCTGGTCAGCAGCCTCGGCTTGGCACAGAGCCGTGTGGGATAAGCCAGGGCCCCTGGTCCCCACAGGCAGCTCTGGAATGAACATCCTCTCTGATGGACTGAGAACTCACCCACCCAGGAAAATATGAACAGAGTGAGGAAAGGGCTCTGCCCTTTGTCCTTTTAAATTAAGTTCCTTTTAAACATAAGGATATGAGAAAAACAAGGCCCAAGACAGATGAGAGGGAGATTCCAAGGAAGTCCAGGCTCAGGGATGTTGCACTTGAGGTTTTGGCTTAAACTATGCCTGTACCTTTGGCAAATGCAGCCCACTGTGAGTGCTGTGCATACCCCTCCAGGTTCCAGGTTCCTGGGGCAGAGGCCCTTGTGAGTTATTTGTGGTAATCTCCCGGGGCCAGAAGGGTACATGTTACCTTTTGTTTCACATTTACCCTATTATTGGGAGATGAATAGAAATAATGCCATTTGTATGGAAATAATCAGCTCTGAACTACTGAGTCTTAGCCTTTCTAACTCCACTACATCAAGTCAGAACAAACTCAGTTTTCGGAGAAGCCACCCCCGGCTTGAACGAACAGTTTTGCTAATCCCCAGTGAATGACAGCTTGGAGACTTTTTTTTTGTCAGCCAAAACCTCTTTCTTTGCTCCCCCTGGCAATAAAACCCATTGGGTTCACATGCACTCCAGGTGATGGACCAAGAGTAGCTTCACCCCTTTCCAACTTTGCATGTGCCCTCACTCTTGGCACTCGTACCCTCATTCCACGGCAGCCTGCCGCAGCCCAGGTCTACGTGCCTTTTGTGATCTGGATTGGAGAGAAAAGCCCCAGTCCCACAGCATTCGAGATCCCCAGTGGGTGAAAGCCAGAACAGAAGCCCCATAGGAAAATCCTGGTGGTCTGCTGAGCCACACCGGACACACTTCTCTGTGATGCTAAGAGAAAGTGATGGTAGTAATTAGGGAAAAAAGAAAAAAAACACCCTTGATGACATAAGACATTTGGTTAAGTTGTACAAGAGCATTTTTATCTCTCAAGGACAGAACTACAGTGACCCCAAATCTGAAGCCTTGTCATAAGGGCAAGCGATTTTTCTAGTCCCCTGTCCTTCCACCATGAGAGGAGGCCAGCTTCTCTCCAGTGAAGGGCAAGGGGGTGACGTCCGAGGCAGGTTCTCAACAAGCTTTCAGGTCCACGTCTGAGAACAGGATGTGGGGTGAATACACAAAGGAAGAATTTTTTAAAGTGATTATTAGGCCTTGTAGGTGGAAAAGAAAATGACAGTTTCTCAACAGGGATAACAAATAAAGAAACCTCAACCCCACCAGACACAGTCATCCTAAGGCCAAAGACAGACTCGACACTGGCTCTTTCCCACGGGTGGGCACTGGTGGCGTGGAGCTCTGAGGGGATCAGTGTGGACTCAAGAGCTAAGGCAAAGGGACCTCAATACGCTTGGTGGGCGTGTCATATCTCATTTGAGCCTAATAGCTCTGCGGAGAGGCTGGCTTGCTCACCAGAGCCCCGAGGGTCCAAGACTGCTCAGCAGTAAGTGATTTCTCCATTGCCAAGGTATCTGGTTCATGTGACTGGAGATGCCCCCCCATGGAATGTCCTGGCCATCTCATCACTGCAGACGTGGCCACCCCCATCCCCGTTTACCTATCTCTACGCCTGGACCTGTCCTGACATGTCAAAAACCCTCATGAAAATGTCATGACAGTCTTAGAATTTCCTTTCCTTCCATTTCATGTCTTAGCCTATGTAAATTAACAAAACACGATGTCATTTGATGGTTATTAAGACACCTGAACATAAATACTCTTGGGGTGTTAGATTCTTTTGTTTGCATCTGGGCCATCCACTCCCGACACTTTTGCCAATCAGTTTCTTTTCTAGAATGCTACAGTCTACGTGCCTGCCAACACTTGGCATTTTCCCACAAGATTCCTCTAACGTCTCTATTTCCTCCTTTATTTCCTAGGCTTTGGGATTCTTCCGTGTTGCTGCTCAAAAACCATAATTATTATGACTGTGTGCTTTTCTCCTTGCCAAAGGTAGCATTCTAATGGGCTAATCCTGTTAGTCAGAATTCCTCAGCCTCTCTTTCTCGAGATCCAAATGGCCTTTCCTCCGAGGCCAAATTGCTTGATAGCTTTGCAGGTATCTAATGAGGTGGACAGGCAGAGTGGGGCTGTGTGATTTAGTTCATCGTTTCTTGTGCTGGGTCTTTTTCTGAGATTTCTTTATTCCATGCTTCTCACTCACAGCTCGTATTGGAAGGACCAGGTTGGAATCAGTGGTGTTCAGGGATGGACAAGTAACTTCGGTTGTCTTTTGTGAGTAGGTGATAGTTAGACCCAAAAGTGCAGAAAACACCGTCGAGCACAGAAATGGTCTCTGTCTTGGTAGAGATGAGGTGTGGGGTGGAGCCTCTATAACAGACATTGTTGGAATTCTCCGCAAATCCCCTCCAATGTTTTCTTGTGTTTCTGTCCCTCCTCCCCAGCTTCTGGGTGCTTTTTCTTTTACTGTCCACACATGAGACTCCTCTCTGAGACTTCTCTAGCTACCAGAGCTGTTTCTCCTGCAAGGGTAGAAAGCCAAAGAAGCCCTGGGAAGTTTTCTGCCCCATCATGGTTAGCCAATGGCAGACCAGTGCAGAGCGTGAAAGTCCAGCCCTCGCTTACACCACTCACATTCCAGAGTTTCTCTTGGAATCAGACTAAAGCTACTCTCTAGGGGACTTTGCCTGAACTGGCACCCTTGCTGAACGCACCTCCTCCCTCTATCCTATTTTCCCCAGTCCCAGACTGAGACCCAAGAAATCCAACCTACAATAGTCTCTGACATGAGCAAATGTAAGGGTGACCGGAAATGGAGAAGTCAAGTACAGAGAGTTATGTAAAAAAAAGCCAACATTTAAAAGGATGTTGATGGCAGCTTACTCCATGCAAAGTTACACTGGGGCTAAAAAGGTTAATGTGGTATTTAAGTTCTACTGAGTTTGGCAGTAAGTCACCAGAAACCCTTGGAGTGCGGTTTTCACGGATTAGAACAAATCCACACTGGAATACAGAGAGATCTGGAGAAAATTCACCACTAGCAATCTCAGCTTACAACTGGGAAAGCACAGGTTCGTTTCTGGGGGAAAGTGTTCCATCCCTCACTTGTGCTTCTGTTTGTGTCACAGACGTCGATTGAGGATTTGCAACATATACGAAGCACTCTACTAGGTACCCGGAACGGTTTGCAGTTAGCCATCCAGATGGAGCTTCGAGTTTAGTGGGAGAGACACATTAAAAACTCATCACAAGTACAAAACAAAATGAGTAAGTGCTACTGTGACAAGTGCCTTGAATGGCTGCAAAGATCTAGGTTGCAAAGAATAAGAATTGTTCTGTGATTAGCAATTCCACTGAAGGGAGCCCACACCCACATCGCTTTAAGCCAAGTGGCCTCAGAGATGCCCTGCAATCCCAGGCTGACCTTTCAGCCCTGAAACTCGAAAGGCCAGGAGAACGGCTCTTTCCATGTGGGTCCCAGGGAGGATGTAGAACAGGAAAAACATACTTCAAGTTCATGGAGACTCACTTGTCGTCTCCTCAACGTTTTGGAAAGGAAAGGAATACACATGCTTTAAGGTGGTGTGAAGGCTATGTAGCCAGTGGTGGTTTCTTTAGAAAGACTAAACTTGAAACAGCATTCAAGGAGGAGAAAACCCAGACCGCCCATGCTGAATGAATGTGTTATTGGGCTGGGTAAAGACTTCTGAAGAGCAATTGTGGAATTCCCATGGCTTAAAAGAGTTATGACTTGACTAGCCTAAAAATTAATGGTGAATTCCCTCCAGGCTCCTCTCCACCAAAAGATTCATGTGCTGTAACTAAATTTCTTACTCCCCATTTCAGTTTTTAAATTAATTTTCCCTCACTGGAGATTGAGATGTTTAAATTTAAGGAACTGGGGAAGGAAGGTAATGATCCTTAAGAGTTCTTATGAAAACCATAAAATTGAACCTAAAGTTCTTCATGCAGAGAAGCAATACATTCATGTAACATCAGTCACGCAAGAATGCATTACCTAGACGGTTCTGTACCTTCACCTATCCTTAATTCTCAGTTCTTAGGAATATATGAAGAGATTGTCAGGAGTTTGATGAAAAGTCCTGAAGGCTCACTAAAATAATTTTATCAGTCCATAAAAGTATTGTCTCATTATACATTCTCTGGCTCAAGCAAGTCACTACAGCAGCCAGCGTAGTGTCCCAGCTGGGCTGAAAGGCGGTCACCAACCCGCCCCTCAAGGGGAACGTATCACAGTATGTGTGTATAACATGCCTCCCTATTACATTTACAAGACTATAAATCAAGTTTTCAAGTCCTTTCCAAATACCATGGCACCAACCAGCAATTTTGAGTTTGGGTTAATGTCATTGAAGCCCTGAGTCTGTGAACTTGGGTTAACTTCCAAGACTTATGTATTGTAATATGACCCTCAGAAGACTGGAGTATGAAACATCTTTAGACATTTGTGTCTTCAGTGAATCATGTGAAATTTTCTTACACAATCTAGTCTTTTTCAAAAGTGGCTGTCATCTCATAATAAAATATTATCCTTAAAAAAAACCCAATTCTCCATTGTCCAATAAAAACCAAACTTCCTCAGTTAAAAAATAACCTGGCATCTGCACTGGTTGAGGCTGAATGATTAGGTGAATCATACAAATACTAAAGTATGAAAAAATCTTTGTATTACATGCTGGTATGGCCACACTTGATTTTACAAAAATTCTACAGCTGTTCTATGTACCTTTTCACATTTATACCCAAAGACCCACTCACTAACAATGTCACTGTTAGACATAAATGAAGAACAGTGTTAGTCACTGGATCTTAAAACTAGCTAATGTGCATTCTGAAACCCATTTGAAACAAGAGAGGTTCACTCCGGTTGACCACAAAGACAGCGCATTAAGTTTTTTCGAAGGTCAAGGTTCTACCACGTTTGTGTCATGACATTTAATTTTCATAGAAGAGAAACTAAATGACCTGATTTTGGGCTCAACATACCGGTAGTAGTTTATGAAGTGTCCAGAAATTACTTTCTTTTTTCTAAGCTGAACGATGTCAAACATATATTTTAGAAAAGACATCAGTTACCCACATTATAGTCTCATAGGGCCAATTCAAACATTAAAGCATTGTAAAAATACGTATTTTCATTTTAGAAATCACTTTAAATTACTTTCACATTCACTAATTTGAGACATGCATAACGTATGTACACGTACACACATGTTAACGACTCTAACCAAGCTGACAGAGTCAGTTCCAGGTGTACATGTTAAATCCTATCCTTCAAAATAAAGCCCTTTTCTCACTATGGGCTTCGCCCCAATCTGTTATGATCTAAGGTGACACCATAGTGTAGAGTGCTGACTGTTCTGTGATCCAATAAAGAATCAAAATCAAAAATACTGAATTTGATTCTGGCTTCATAGTCAATTCCTGCATTGGGAAGCATTCCATTTGTTTGTTTGTTTGTTTTAATGCTAGAAATAAACTTTTAGAAAAATTCAGTAACTCTAGTGCTTCCCATTATCCATGCAGATTCTACCCCAAGGCCAAAAAGCCAGAATCACAACTGGGAACCCTCAGTCACTGACACTAATCATGAATGAATCTATACGTGATTAACATTCACTGAAATCCCAAGCCCTCCAATACATTAGCAATGTGTGTCCATCAGAATAGGTAGCAAAATTGACTATGGGTCATCTTTCAATTCATTTTAGACTTTACTTCTTAAGGTTTGCACGATCATAGACACGATTCTAAAAGTCTCCAAACCAGAGAGAGAGAAGCACAGATTCTAAAAGCTTTCCAACCACACCCACTTGGGAGGGTCGGCTCTGGGCCGTCTAGTTGGTGGTGGGTGTGGCTCTTTTGCTTTTCTTTTTAAAAAATAACTGGGAAAGTTCTGGTGGAAGGCAGGACTGGTAAACAGTCACAATAAGAATCCAAGATGACTTCAGAGTTCCATTTACTCATAGGAAAGCATTCTTATTGACATTGCAGACATTAAAGTGTCCTTAAAAGATCCTCTACTGACTCCAGAGGTCTAAAAGTTAAAAACTCATTCCAACCAAAGCCAGAGTCACCTATGCACTAGTAACTCATTTACTAGTGGGAGGGGATAACTCTTCCTGTTCAGTTAAAAATTCCTTCCAGCACATAGTAACCAAGCATCATAGAAAAAGGTATATGTTGAGCTAGGAGGAAGAGAGCCCTGGCGTGAAAAGAACCAGGACTCAGAGGCCACCTGCAGGTCTGAAAAACTGGGGATATCTCAATGAAGAGGGTCGGAGGGAAAGTAGAAACCCACAGCAAACAAAAAGATGCCTTGGAGATAGCAGTGAGAGGACTTGACCAGCTGATTCGGTGGGGTGAGGAAGGGGCTGGAGTCAGGGTGATTCCAGTTCTCAACTGAGACAGGGAGAAAGCGAGGTGATTCATACTAGGGGGAGAGAATGCAAAAAGAGGCATGGGACTTTTTCATTTTCTTTGAGATGGTGAGAAGTAGAGAAGAGATAATGTCCTTCATTAGACCTGAGGTATACCTTCAGGAACAAGACAACGGGGAGCTATTTCAAAGAAGCGTCTGGAAATATGGAACTGTCACTCAAGAGAAGCCTAGAGCTAGGGTGAGCGACATGTTTGAGGCCTTATACACGAGAGCTTCAGAGTGACTCCTTGGAAACACCCTGAGAAAGAGCGAAGAGCTGGAACAGAAGTTGGGATTCTGATAAACAATTAAGAGACAAGAGAAAAGGAGATCAAGGGAGTGAATAAAGGAGACAGGCAGAAAAAAAAAAACAGAAAAAAGAAACAGACTCCATCTTGAAGTGGAAGAAGAGACTTTTGAGAAAGAAGAAGTGGTCCCCATTGTTAAATACCATCGTAGCCAGATTTAAAGAATGAGGACAGCAAAGAAGCCATTGGATTTGGGAAATAGGATTTTTTTTCCCCTGGTGACCTTCGAGAAGGCCAGATCAGAAGGGGCAGAGGTACAAATTGTAAAGAAGTAGAGCGGAAAGCGAGACACTTCAGTAGGGGAGTAGAAAAGAAAACAAATGGTGGTGAAGAAAACGCTGGGTGTTGCAGGGTTTTTCAGAGAGGGGAAATAATAAACACCTCTGTGCATTATGTGTTTGGAACTTACACAGAGAGAGAAAAAATGGAGAAGCAAAGGATGAAGCTGTACAAAGAAATAAAATTCCCAAGGATGCAGAAGGAAATGGGCCCCAAAATACAGATAGAATAATTCACCTAGCAATTCAGAAGAAATACTCCTTCCATTTTGATAGAGGGGGCAAGGTATAACAGGAGAACACTCTTATTTGATAGTGCTTCTGGATGTGAGGGCCATCTGACTGCGACATCTGTCACCCCATTGATCGCCAGGGTTGACAGCGCTTCTTTTCTCAATGAAATAAGAACCTGGGTCATCTGCTGAGGTTTTGAGCTGAGTAGAGAAATTTGGCGTGTTTTCTCTGGGGAATAGGAACAGAAGCTGCTGGGAGAGAATGAAGGAATGATTGAGCAAGGGTGACTGATATTAGGGGTCATATATTTAATGACCTCAATCAATTGCATCATGTACTTTTCCTCCAGGAGGTTACCAGAAAACTTAACCAGAAAAAGAATCATCAAAACATTAAGTCATAAACTGAATGTTTCCATTTGGCAGAATAATGGGGAGATGGGGGTACGTGGAAGTAAAGGCAAGTGAAGGCCCAAGGGACTTGGAGAAATCAATCTAACAAGTCAGATTGAGGAAGCTAGATTTCAAAAAAATTTTAAATGATGAAGTGTAGTGGGAGTGAGGGAGAGAGAAATATAGAAAGATAAGAGGTTGTGGTCAAAATGGAAATTCTGAAGTTCAACTTCAAAGGTCAGACTCTCCCAGGTTCTGGCCAAGTCCAAGGTATATCCATATAAGTGTGTTGCCGAAGAAGAGGGGAAGGGATAACTGGAGAAAGATAAAGTAGCCACAAAGGCATTAGATAAAGCATCAGGATAAAGGACAGAACAGGATGTTAAGGACCAAAGGTACACCAGTTATTAGATTCTGCATCAATTCTTGGGAGCAACTTTCAGTTGGACAAATGACAAGAAAGAGGGTGAGAAAGGAGGGAAAATTCAATTACAAGTAATAATAATATATAATTTCATATCACATAGGGTACAGAACTGCTACTTCAAGAATCTGACAGGAAATGAGTGGGAGAGTTAGCTTGACTCCCAGTGGAATAGAGGCTGTCGACCTAAAGGGTGGAGTCAAGAAGGATTAGTGGCTGAACCAAGAGCAGACCCTGCCTCCCTGGCTGGAGAGAGGGGCCCAGGCCCGTGATAGGACCAGGATTCACGGGAACTGGTGTCACTGATAAAAGAGGGGAATAAAGGATCCAGGTAAAATGTGGACGAAAGGTAAATTTAAGTGTAGGTGTTACTGAACAGATTAGAGTATAGGATTACTGAGAGCTTGATGTTTGCACATAAATAATATTAAAGAATATGAAAATGGGCTTCCAACCTAACGTAAGCAGAGAACTAGAAAATTAAAAACATATTCTCTAATTATTTTATCATGATGTCTTTGAAGTCTAGAGCATTACAGCCACAACAAAAGTATTTCATGAATGAATAAATAAACAAATTATTGAAGTATTTTGTCTATCTACAAAGGACATGAGGTTGGCAGTTATCTGACCATTACTGGTTTATACTGAGCCAATTGCTCCCTGTGGTTCTATCCCCTTCAGCTCAAATTTTATTCATAAAGTCCTGAGTTTAAGGATGTGCTCTAGGACTACAGAGATCAATAAAGCTAATTTGATATAAGGGGCTTGTGAGCCTGGCTTTGGCCTTTTCTGGAGCCAAACCAGCTTTATAAAATAGATCCACATGTTTATTTCTAAAGCCCCATGGTTTAAAAATAAATTTTCTGGAAGAAGTGGATTCACTGGAGATGCTTTAGCGACATCACAGGGGCCAAGATAAGACTAAGAAGACAGAAAGCTATGCTCTAGTCACTACTAACTTCAACCAGAGCACCATTGCTCTCTTTTATTTTATAGCTGGATTTTTCTCATTAAGATTTCTTTTCCTTTTTATTTTTTTTGACGATGGTGTTGTGGAGGAATGTTATGTCTCCTAAAAGAGCACAGATTTTCAAACAGTCCAACGCTCACCAAGGGAGTAGTGCCTATAAGCCACTCCTTGGAGGGGAGCTCCAGGAGCTAGGGCTAAGGAGAGGCAGGCCCGTCCTTACAGGGCGTGCAGCCCGGATTCCAAGCAGATCATTGCCATATACTGGACTTCAGTGGAGCCAGATTGCCGGTTGTCCAGGGGCCTGCCGGAAGCAAACCTCACCGGAGAGTGACGACATTATTCTAGGCCTCAGATACTGTTTGCATAGAACTTGTCCCAAACGGAGTCTAGCAGATAATGAGAATTAATCATCCCCATGGGGAGACAGGGCAACATAGGGGAGAATCAGCAGGAGCGATGGACACAGAAACAGAGCCGCAAGAGTTCCAGATACTCTGGTTATCAGACACTGCTTTGGAGTAATCCTGCCTGCTACTTTGAGGGAGATAAAAAATAAGATGGGAGAATCTTATTTGAGGGAGAATTTCAGCAGGGACTGGAAATTATTGTTTTAAGTAGCAAATTTGAAATAGAGATGTATAAATCAGAGAAAACATGGAAGACAGCCAGAAAACTTTTCTCTCCCCTCCCCCTAAAAGCAAGTTTCCTTGATGTTACCAGAGCTAGCGGGCCGGGGAAGAACTGCAGAGGCACATACGGACACTTGATTCACAACAAGTGGGGAAAACACATTGTTCCCAATAACTGCTGTTGACGCAATTCAGTATCTGCACAAAAAGTATGAAACTTCATTCCTGCCTCACACTACACAGAAAAAAAAATCAATTCCATATATATTCATGACTTTGGGGTAAAGACAGAACTATCCGTGAGGTTTCCAAAAGCGCTCAGCACGAAGAAAGAGAATGCTGGTAGGAACCAACATGGAGAGAAGGAGAAGCTGGAGATAAAGAGGAACGGAAAGGCAGGTGACAGGTTTTCACGGGGGAAAGACTACCACACAAAGAGGAGTGGTATTTTCCTGGGGTCCAAAAGAAGATGAGGAGGTGTGAGCACAGGCAGGTGAGCTTGCAGGTGGAGCTGCATGAAGATCTAGAGAAACCTCTCTATAGATTTGTCCTTTGGGGGCATCATGGAAGGTGGGAGGGGTAATTTGTTGATGCTGGGAGAACGTATTCCAGTAAGAAGGCTGAAGACAGTGGATACGTCCTCAAATAGTCACCGTTAGAGATGGAAGCTAGGACTGATGAAAAATTTCACTGCTTAGCAGTAATAAAGGCCCACTCTGTTAAGGTTGAAGACCATGTTTTGTTTTGTTTTGTTTTTACCAAGAAAAGGGGTCAGTTTTCTCATATGCAAGCTTCTTAAACGTAAAGCATATATTTACACATGCACAGGGAGAAAATTAAGAGATATATAATTGCATATAAATCCTAAAGTCACACCATATTTGATAAAAGACCTACCTCATGAAACCAAAGACTTCATAAATCCTCTCTTTATACACTACTTTTGTTTGACAATTCGGAGGGACTCCAATGTGTAACTACAGACAGACACTATATGCTCAGGATGCTCAAGGCAAGCACGGCAGGCAGGTGCTTTACGTCGTGTGTGCTGTCCCAATGCTGCTCACCTCGTGAACTCCCAAAGACCACAGGAACTCACTCCTGCCCACCCCAGACCCAGAGGGTAGAGAGATGACCTCTACTTGTTGATGGTGTGGGCTACAGAGTCCAACTGCAAAAGACTGGCAACAGGGAAAAATGTTTTGCCATTTTTGCAAATTAATACGTTTTATGGGCATAAAGGTGTGGGAGGGTGCACAGTAAATTGACGAGACTGTCCACTTCCTTGGAGCGGGTGGGGGGGGGACCTGCAAGGGGGACAATGTTCTATTCACTTGCATGTGTGTAACTACGACCCCAAGTGTTCATCACCCTCACAAGATTTTCTAAGTAGAAAAATGTTGGAAATGTAAAAGCTATGATGCTTACATTCCTATCACCAAAAGTTGTATTTTATGAAAACCCTAATTCATAGTCATTCAACAGAACAATAGAGAATGGGAAGGGAGCGTCCAAAGGGGGCGATTTTGTCAACATCACCGCACTGCTGAAGGGGACCCAGTCAGGAAGTGACTTCACTGAACCACCCACAGAGTCACTTCGCAGGCCCAGAGCTCACAAAGCGTTTCTCATTGCACTCGTCTCGGCTTCTGCTGCTGAGTTTCACTTTCAGATGCCAAAGGCACCCTTCAGGAAACACACATCTCAGCCCTTCGCTTATCAAATACCTACTGCCCGGTCAGCACCACCGGAGGAAAGGACTTTCTCCCGTCTTCTCACCAAGGACCAGTCATACAAAACCTCCTAGGGGCGCTGATTTAGTAATATGAAAGGCACAGTACCCGTCACAAGTCGTTTATGACTAAGGCTTTGCAAGGAATTTGGCCAAATGTCCTTTCCTGCTTTTGGTGTTATCAAGTCTATAAAGATGTCTCAGGGCGCTCTCTTTCTATCTCTCTCTTTCGTATTCTGGCACCTCTGCCCCCACCAAGGGAATCTGGAACACAAATCATGTGATAGAGGTGATACCACACACAGGCCCGTTCTGGGGCTTGTATAGACAGGACTTTGTTCACTGGAGAGCTTAGTTATGACTTACCTCACTACTCTCCTCGAGGGAGCAGTCTAGACTCCACAGCTCCAGGATCTTCTAATATGTGCCAGTGGGGTGGGGGGAGGGGCCTTTGTACTGCTCCTTCAGGCCTGATGGGACCACTGCCGAGAATCAGGCCTCCCTTTGAGAAACACGTCTCTACCACATTGATGCCCACGGCTTAGGCCCTCTCTGCCCAACAGCTGAGTAATCGTGCACCGGATGCCATGTACGCTACCCTAAGACACAGGGGTACCCAAAGGCATGGCACACCAGGTAAGGGAGTGAAGACTCCTGTCCACCAGTCAACCACCATCCCCAAGATCTTTATTTCTATATTTCACAAGGCCGTGATTTTGGAAATAGACCTATAAAAGTCCCATGATCTTAGATCAATACCTGGTCCCATGAGCAAAAGCCCTATATAGATTTTTTTTTAGATTTTATTTATTTATTTTAGAGAAATGGGGAAGGGGGGTAGAAAGAGAGGGAGTGAAACATCAATGTGGGGTTGCCTCTAGCGCACCCCCTACTGGGGATCTAGCCTGCAACCCAGGCATGTGCCCTGACTGGGAATCAAACCGGTGATGCTTTGGTTCGCAGGCCTGCACTCAATCCACTGAGCCACAGGAGCCAGGTCCTAGATTTTATGACTAAAGTTTCTCTGTGTGAATCACTCTAAAACAAAGTGATTCAAATCACAAATTGGCTAAAAATAAAAATCTTTCCAGTCACTGCTTTAAACAAACAAAAAAAAAACAGGTAAATTCTCTACATCACGAAACTGTTTTGCAATTTTTGTGCTACTAATCACTTTAAGTGTTTTCTTCAGAACTTTTCCCCAAATACATTGGTAAATGTTAAAGTCTCTAACCACTTGCTCATATATGATTTCATTTTGAAGCAACCTTTAAAAAGACATTTAAAAGCTATTTTGTCCACTTACTATATGATATTTAACTACACATTCCTGACTTTTTGTAATGTAAGAAGTTATGCCAAACCCTTCTTTATACAGAAAAGTGAAACTTCCAAAAGGAATAAATAAATGCCTCATTTTCTTTATTTTCTCCTTGTCAAATATGTTTGAAAAGAGTATGGTTTAGAATGCTCTTTTAACATTGGAATGAGAAAGAAAATAGCTTAGAAACACTTTCTAAATGAATTTATTAATCAAGTTTTCCAATAATCATAGACCTTATTGTACCATTCAACCTGAATACTCAATACATAATTACCACTATCCCCTTGTGTGTACAAATAATGTTTTAATAATAAAGGGGTAAGCATCAGTGAGTGGAAAGTTGACGAGATTGAAAATATCCACTTTTAACCACTATCTAGATTTTAACAATTTTTTTTTCAACCAGTAGCTTTCAGAAAATCACCTGGCTTCAATTAGAATTTGCTCGTAATTGTACCACCATTGTAAATTTCAAACACACAGGCTACATTGCAACGCTCAAAGTGGTATAAATCCATTTCTCACGTTATTTGTGCAGTCTAGGCATATTGCATGAGAAAGGACTCATTGTCATCAGGCCACAAGGCAGGATTAGTGACCACTTCATCAGCAGGTTTAGCCTTAAGCATCTCGGACATGTAAATGTGTCCGTTTCCCTGGAATGTTAGGGAGGCCTTTTTTAAAAAAATTAAATTTATTGGGTGACTTCGGTTATGAACATTGTAGAAATTGCAAGTGAACAATGATGTATAATACAGCATCTGCGTATCGTACTGTGTGCTCACTGACATCAATTAGTTTCGTTCTCCTAATGCTCTAGACCTTTAAAAGATATTTTCCCAGGAGTCTGCTAAAGATCTCCCTTCCCCCGGTCTGCCTTGGGCACAGCGACCCCTCTGGGCTTCTGCCTTGGACCACAAAGAAGCTCTAATGAGGAGGTGGGTGCATGGAACTGGAGACATGGGGCTAGGAGCCCAAGACCGGCCTTGCCCGCTCGAACTCGGTGCTGGGGCAAGGCTCAAAGCTTGCCTGCTGTAGCTGGCAGAGCTCGGCGAGAAGCCTCTTCCTGGCCCAGGCCCACCTCCGTCGTTCCAGAAAGCTCACCATCCTCCAGACAAGCATGCAGCGCCCCGGGGCTGCCTTTACCACCAGCGCCACTTCAGTCATTCTGAAAATGACAGTTCTTGGTGTCTCTGTTTTGGGAATACCCTTGTTCCCAGAATCACAGCGCTTGTGAGCACGGGCGGCTTCCTCCTCTTCATTCTGCTATCAAAAAACCCGAAAGGTTCTCAGGCTTGGGAAGGATAGGGCAGTGGGAGCTGGGCCATTTGAGATTTTTTTTCCAGTAGACATGAAAAGGAGACCCCTGAGATTATGTTGCTCAGGTCTGGAATGTCAAGAAATGGTGAGAGTGGGAGGACACAGGCAAGAGCGTTAGCTTGGCAGGCAGCGGACTGCCAGTCCCAACCCTGCAAGACGCCTTCTCTCTTCCCCTGGACAAGGCCCTGGGTCTGTGCTTTCATTCTCATCCCCCCGCCCTGGTCTTTTAAGACCTGGTTCCATCATTTATAATCCCACCGTCTTAGTGCAGAATTCCTCAAAAGCACAGGAATATCTGCCAGTAGTTTATTTGAACGGTAGGAAGGGGAGCGGAAGAGAGAGACAGGGAGCAGAAGGCAGCCGGTGAAGGGCGTGCTACCCCAGAGGGGACTGACAACCAGCTCTGGGTGGCGACACGGAGACCGTACCTCAGAAATTCTACCCGTGTGTCAAGGAAGAACCTAGGGAATTTACACACCCAGCTCTCTCAGCCATGGCTGGGGGCTTCTCTGGGGGTTATGGGCATTTTGGTGCCTCTGGTCTGTCATGAGCGTGGGCTGCCCCAAGGCCGCCTTCAGGCCAAGTGATGCAGACCCTGGGCCCAGTGCGGGTGAGGACTCGGGCAGTGTCTGCTACCACCCCTCTTTCTACTTGATGGAGGCGGGCAGAGAAAAACAGGGGGGAGGAAAGAAAAGTTACCAAAAAAATAGAGGGACAGAGAGGGAGAAGAAAACTTGATTCTACTCCTTTAGTACCTGCTATGTGTGAAGCACCTCTCTGACTTCTCACAGCGACCCTGTGACATAGTCACTTGGTCATCTCTGTTTTAGAGATGGACACAGTAAACTTAAAGAGGCTAATTCATTCATTCATTCGTTAATACTGAGGTTAATTAGCATCTTCCCAAATCCCACGACTGGCAGGGTAAGGCGTTGGGAATCCATCCCAGGTCTTCCTTCCCTGCCCAAAGTCCTTCGGCAGTTTCTCTTTAGGCACTGAGCCACTCCAGCCAGGCCAGCCGTTCCCCGGGACTCAGCTGTGAAGTCTCCCCATGACCTGATCCCGGAATCGGGTGGAACATGAAGGTGCCTGGTCTGGGGGTGAGGACAGAGCTCCAGTCCCGCCCCACGGGACTATGCTCCGGTCACTTCCTCTCTCTGGGTTTAATTTTTCTTTTGTTGGTAAATTAAGAAGCTAGACTAAATACTGGTTAAAGCAGCTGCCAGCTCAAACTGTTTAAAATTCCTCCCACTGTTTTCTTTAGTGTGTCTCTCGTACTGAACTACAGTAGTAGCCCCTCCCAATCCAGAGTAAACGTTCCAAGACCCCTAGTGGATGCCTGAAACCGGGGATATCGTACCAAACCCCATATATACTTGATTTTTTCCTGTACATACATATCTGTGATAAAGTTTAATTTATAAATTAGGCACAGTAAGAGAGCAACAAAAAAACTATAAAATAGGACAAGTATAATCATGTACTGTAATAAAGTTACACAAATGGCTTTAGGGCCACTACCAAGTAAAATGAGGGTCACTTAAACGAACACAACTGTTGCTCTGATAGCCTCGAAGGCTCAGTGACTAAGGGGTGGGTAGTGTCTATAGTGCAGATATGCTGGACAAAGGGATGATTCACATCCAGGATGGGGGGCAGGGGACAGAGCAGATTTCATCATGCTACAGAACAGCATACAATTTAAAATTTATGGATTGTTTCTTTCTGGAATTTTTCACTTAATCTTTTCAGACTCCAGTTGACTGCAGGTAACTGAAACTGTGGAAAGTGAAACGGCAGATAAGGGGAGACTGCTGTATACACCAACTGAACTGGAAAAACCTTCCTTCTCCCAACATTTTGTACTTTCCCAACTCAGCTATGCCTCCCCCAGGGCTGTCCCTGCTGAAATCCTCCATCTCTTCCACACGCTCTCTCTTTAAGAGAAGGGAATTTTTCTCCCTCCAGCTCTAGCATCCCTTGTTTTTTTGTTTTGTTTTTTTTTTTAATTTTCCTTCCACAAAAGTCCTATAGCAAGAACTGGCTCAACATTTACTTGTTTGTATTATAATCCATCAATGTTAAGACCATTGAAGAGTTTTTCATTTGTGGGGTTTGTCATTTCTTACCAAAATACAGCCATGTATTAGACGCTTAAATGTGGAATTTGTTGAATGAATAAACATAGAGAATGTGGGCAAATAATCGATACTCAATAAATATAGACACTGGTATTTCTCCCTCAACCCTACTACCAAGTCGGAGATCCTAACATTAAAACCACTTTCAGTAGAATTTTCTATCTTCCACTCTAGTCAAAAATAAACTCATGGGAGAACTAAACCTCCATCATTCTTTTCTGTGAAGCTTTTTTTAACGTGTTTTGTTGATTATGCTATTACACTTGTCCCATTTTCCCCCTTTTATTTTCTTCCACCCTACACACCCCCTCCCACCTTCATTCCTCCCTGACAAGCTGTGTCCCTCTGGGGTTAGAAATTCGGGAGGTCTGAGCCACTAGAAAGAACCTGGGGTATATCTTCAAAACAGTCCCCTCTGGGACAACATGTCCTTCAATTAGTGAGTCTCAAATCAACATGAACTTGTTTCTTTACAGATAAGAAACACATAACTTTTCTAGGTATTGGTAATACTTCCCCATCACTGGGGGATGGCTTTCAAATTTCCCTTTATTGTTTTTAGCCAGTTGGATTGATTAGATCTGCAATGCCGTCTAAACAGAATGTCTTGGTCGGAGTGAAGGGGATGAGATGAGTTAGTATGACAGTCAACAAGTTTAGCTAATGTCTCGTTTTCTTTTAAACCCATGACTTTGAAGACATCAATAGGGCATCAATGTATTGGTTATCACCGACAGTAGTCATAGTCATGATATTAATAAACTATAATTTCCTTGAAGATAAAGTATCTTATTCATTTCTAAGTCCCCTAATTCCCAACACAGATATAACAGATACCACTGGTTGTCTACCTAAGCCCATTTCTTCCACTCCTTTGGTGTCAGAACACCATCTCCTTTTGGGGACACTGAGCCTCTCTCTTCAGCCCCGGGGGACAGGTGTGAATCTTTCTAACCTCCTTAAAGCCACAGTGACTCTCTCTCAACCCCTCTGTCGATGATTGGTCAGAAATGGGCACGTGACACAATTCTACTTTATGAGAATGAAAGGGAATCCTCCTAGAAACTTTTGGGGAGAGTCGTCTTTGTTCTTAAAAAGGAACCACAGACAGAGACATTCTCTCTTAAGACCATGGACATAGAAACCTGCGGGTGATGCCTGGAACCCTGGCTGCCAGCTTAAGCCCCGCCAAAGGCAACCTAGGACAACAAGGAAAGCTCTGAAGATATCAGGACTGAGAGACTGAATCGAAGGGGCTTCCTGATGGTGCCTTTGAGCCGTTAACTTAACCGACCCTGAAACTCCCGTCTTTCCAGACTCTCTGCACGGGACCTCAGTGCAGGCTGGCAAATCCATATATGAGGGCTCCCCTGGGAAGTTCACTATCGTCTCGGTCAACAGGAAGACATCCAATGCCACCGACCTTGCTCCGTTTCTATTTCCTGAAATACAGTCAGGAAAGTGGGAAGGAATTTGGGGTGGTGACTACTTTTCACCAAGCCAAGTACAAGACAAGGAAGGCAGAGAGGCTGCCCCTCGAGCTGGGGAGACCTAAGAGGCCAGGACCAAGGGGGCTGTGAGGCACAGCCAACTCGGGAGAAGGTGGGATACTGGGGGAATCTAGTTAGGCCACTAGACAAGGCCCTGTGCTGAGAAGACACTGTGAGAGCAATGCCCCTGGTCTATTACTTAAAGAACCTGCCCTGGCTGGTGTGGCTCAGTGGATTGAGTGCTGGCCTGCGAACCAAAGGGTCGCTGGTTTGATTCCCAGTCAGGGCACATGCCTGGGTTGCAGGCCAGGTTCCCCAGTAGGGAGTGCACAAGAGGAAACCACACATTGATGTTTCTTTCTCTCCCTCTCTTTAAAAATTACAAAACAAAACCTCAAACCCCTAGCATCGGGCCTTCACTCAGGCACAGGCCCATCATATCATTTAGAGCTCAGAAAGGTAGAACATCTTGTATTTTTTCATGAGGAAATGCCTGTGTGTGTTTATTCCCTAAATAAAGGCGTGTGGTGCAAAATACAAACGAGCACTTGGGCGCAGGCACACTACCGGTGACGTGGGCACAGCACTGCTGCTCGGAGGGGGGTCACGCGAACCCTGGAACCCTCTGTGTTCCCTGGGTCCTCGGCAGCACACAGGCATTTATGAGGCGCCCTTTGCGTGAACATCAAGCACAGGGTCATGGACCCGGTCTCAGATGTCATCGTGCGCAGTATATTTTAATACTTTCTTAAAGAGATCAAGACTGGATTATCTCCTTGAGGAGGGATTTGACTGCACAAAAGTAAATGGGAAGGAGATTGAGAAGGCCCTTTCTGCCTCCCTGGAAAGGGCTTTAAAAACAGGTAAAATTCTGAAATGGGTAGGCTGCGTGTCCTGGGAGCTTCACCAGGATTCTTTGTCCCTGTCCAAGGACTCCCTTCTCCCTGCTTAGTCTGACTGGTTGACTCACAGTGCCTTCTCTTCCATCTCCTCCCTCAAAGCCTGTTCTCCATTAAAACACAAAGCAAAAATAGGTTGATAGTCGTTTGCTTGGAAAATGATACAATAATTAATGAGCAATACCTCTGTGTTCTGCGTCTTCGCCACTGGAAACGTACTTTTACCCCACCCTGTATGCATATGTGGCCCACAGACATCATGGGACTTGGTGCCCCCCTCCAGTGACTTTGGCTTATCCATAAGCTTCACTTCTAACTAGGAATGAATATCTACCCACCACCAACCTTGCCCTCCAAGGAATTTTAGGCAGCAGCAATGAGACAATCTGAGGGGCAGAGAGGGGGCGTGGGGGATGTTACGAAAGTCTTTCCCACACCTAAAGCGTCCTGTGTGAGATTCTTGGAGCAGGAGGGTGTGGCCAGAGATGTCACCCCACTATGAGCCACACTGCCAGCCGTATCTTGGCTTGAGTGGTGCATGACCATGTCATAAAAATACCTAAGATGGCCTCCTGAAAGTTGGTGTAGGGGTTCAAGGAATTTGACTTTGTGTTGGAAAGGCACCAATAGTCCAGTGTTAGCTCAGTTGAAACAAGTTCAAGACTTGGGGTTGAATTCTTTCCATTTTGAAAGCTGCCTAGAGGCTTCCAGAAGCATGGACAGTCTGTGTGTCCATGCCAGCTGGCCAGCTCACGCAGGGCAGCCCCAGGAATGGTGTGAAGCCCACTGGGAAAATGCATGTCCCCTAGGAGGTGCTCAGCACCTCTCCCCTCAGCACCTGCGGACTTTCCCCTGCCTTGAAAGGAAGCTAATGATTTTGTGAGTTCAAGCCCACACCCCAGCCACCGTGGTTTTATTAACCTGCTGTGCTGGAATCTGTCTTTGTTTTTTCCTCCTGTACTTTTTACTTTGATTTTCTTAGATTTACAGTACAAGTACTGACTAAAGCCAATCCACCCTCTGTTGGCATAAATTTGGCCAGTGGTAAGGCAACATAACAGAACTGAAACTCGAAACTGTGGACAGACTCACTTTTCTGGAGATGAGTCTGCCTATCCGGGGCGACGGAGTGTCGTCAGTGCTCCATAACCGGCAGGATCTATTTCCTTCCCGGTATTTTCTCCCTCGGCCCCTGGGGAAGCGAAGAGCAACTTGCCGACGCATACATTCTGATGACAAAGGGCCATGTAGTTAAAGCAGAGAGCTAACGAAGGACAAGTGTGGCTGGATGTCACCAAGAGCATGGCTAAGGCCGGGGATGGTGACAGACCCCCATTGATAGGAATAGGAAGGAGAAAGGTTCAAAGCACACTCCTTGACTTGCTGGTCAGTGCAGACATCTTCCCCAGAAGGTGGCCCATTCTTATTGGCCTCTCTTTTCCTCTCAGGACTCTCTTGTCTCCACAGTTGACTTCACACTTCCAGACATGAGACCATGGTATATATTCCATGCCCCTCAGCTTTCCACACAGCGGGCTCCTCCAAGCCTAATGCCATCCCACAGTACATCTCTCCTGGACTACCTAGTGGCAGGTGCCTGTCCCTTTCCCCGTGTCATTGTCTACTCCACCCCCTAGTTCAAGTAGGTCACAGCTATTCTCTATGAGACGATCTCATTTACTCATTTCTGTGGATGCTTCTGTGCCTTGCTTTCTTCGCCAACATGTAAGGTCCAGAGAGGCTGGGCTGGCATCTTTCGGATTCACTGCTGCAGCCTCAGAGCCTGGGGCAGTACTGGGTCCCTGGGGGGCTCCAAATGTTTATGAAACAAATAAGTTTACGAATAAATGGGAATGGTTGTAAGTAAGAAGAGATCAACTATATTCAAAACCAGGGAGACCCTGATCTCTTGGGTGGCCCCTCTGTGCATCCTGCCCCCAAGTTTCCAAGTCAGAGAAATTAGAGTTTTACGTGTGGAATCGTATTTCTCAGGTCACAGTGTGACATCGGGGGGACCAGGTACGGTAACTAACTTCACCACGTCACAGGTGCATTTCTCTGAAACCAGACCAAGCAGGTAAGCGCACAGACCCTCAAGTGTGGCACAGAGGGACAGCCTGGCTACTGTGGGACCCTGAGCACATTGGCCTCTCGGAGTGTCAGGTTCTTCACCTATAAGATGCCAGTAGTCCTGATTTGGTTGCTGTGAAGGTCACATGCATTCAGAGAAGTGATGTGCTCTGAACAGTGTCTAGCACATCAGAGCACCATGTGTTTTCTATTCTTACGACTATAATTCTCATTTCTTACACTGTGCCTCTACATCATGGGAATTGGAACCTTCTTGTCCCATAGATTCTGACAGTCTGCCGAAGCCTTTGGACCATTTCTCATGGTGGTGCTTTTAAAAACCTATGGTACCTAATACTACAAAGGAAGCAAATATGTTGAAATGCATTTATCAAACTTTTATGTGTTTATGACATAGGAATACACCTTTTAAAAATACATTAAATAACAAGATACACTGGCAGGACTTACAACAGCCATAGTTTTGTTTTATTTTATTTTTTAAAGAATTTTTATATTTAACTATAATGTTAGTTGATGATTTTCAACCGTACCCATACAAATACATACATCCTTTTGCAGATTAAATTCAGAGGTACTATACTAGATAGATTCTAGTAAAAAAAAAGTTGACAGTTTTAGCTTTAGTTTTTCTTTTTTGTATTTTAATGTGATTATTGCCATTTTATTGTTCATAGTTTTGATCTTTTTTTTTTAGATTTTATTTATTTATCTTTAGAGGGAAAGGGAAGGAGAGAGGGAGAGAAACATCAGTGTATGGTTGCCTCTCATGTGTCCCCCACTGGGAACTGGCCTGCAGCCCAGGCATGTGCCCTGACTGGGAATCAAACCGCGATCGTCTGGTTCACAGGCCCGCGCTCAATCCACTGAGCTACACCAGCCAGGGCTGATCTTCTTTTCTTAAATAACATTTCCCTTTAACATTTCATGTAACAATGATTTGGTGATGATTAACTCCTTCAGTTTTTTCTTGTCTGGGAAGCTCTTTATCTGCCCTTCAATTCTAAATGATATCTTTGTTGGGTAGAGCAATCCTGGCCTTAGGTCCCTATTTTTCATGACTTTGAATATATCCTGCCAGTCCCTTCTTGCCTGCAAAGTTTCTGTTGAGGAATCAGCTGACAGTCTCATGGGAACTCCCTTGTAGGTAACTAACTTTTCTCTTGCTGCTTTTAAGACTCTCTCTTTATCTTTAGCCTTTGGCATTTTATTATGATGTGTCTTGGTGTGGTCCTTTTTGCATCCATTTTGTTTGAGACTGTCTGTGCTTCTTGTACTTGCATGTCTATTTCCTTCACCAAATTAGGGAAGTTTTTTGTCATTATTCTTTCAAATAGATTTCCAATGTCTTGCTCTTTCTCTTCTCCTTCTGACATCTCTATGATGCAAACATTGGAACTTATCCCAGAGGCTGCTTATGCTATCCTCATTTTTTTAATTCATTTTTCCTCTTGTTGTTTTACGTAGTTGTTTTTTGCTTCCTCGTGTTCCAAATCATTGATTTGATTCTTGGCTTTATTCACTCTACTATTGTTTTCCTGTGAATTGTTCTTTATTTCAATTAGTGTATCCTTCATTTCTGAATGGATCTTTTTTATGCTGTTGAGGTACTCACCAAGTTCCTTGAGCATCCTTATAACCAGAGGTTTGAATTCTGCATTTGATAGATTACTTATCTCCATTTTATTTAGGTCTTTTTCTGGAGTTTTGATCTGTTCTTTCATTTGGGCCATGTTTTTTTGTCTCCTCATTTTGGCAGCCTCCTTGTGTTTGTTTCTATGTATTAGGTAGAGTTGCTTTGACCCTGTGCCTTGGTAGTGTGGCCCAATGTAGTAAGTGTCCCGTAAGGTCCAGTGGCACAGCCTCCCCTGACATTCAAGCTGGGTACTCATGGTGTGCCCTTTGTGTGGGCTGAGTACACTCTCCTTTTATAGTTAAGACTTGGTGGCTGTTGACAGATCAATGGAAGAGATTTACCCAGGCCAATCAGTCAGTTGCAAGGATTGGCTGTGACCACTGATCACCAACCTCCACCCGCCATGAAGGATTAGTTATACAGCAGCAAGGTGGTGGTGCTCTGACATGGTCTGTAGCTGTCCACTGGGTGTGCAAGTCCTGGGGTTTCCCAGATGGTGCAGGCCAAGGTCAGCCCCCACCTGTGTTGTGCCCGGGGGCCACCCTGCCTGAGTTTTAGAGCAATCTGAGGTGGCTACTACTTGTGCTGGGCTTGGAGATTTTCAGGTGAAGCCAGGCCATGAAACCTGGCTGGCTGCTGCTAGTGCTGGACCAGGGGTCACTTAGCCCCAGGTGTGGGAGCTGGGGGGGATCACTGAGGCCAGCTGTTGCTTGTTTGAGAGGATTTAGGAAGTTGTGAAGCTTAAGCCAAGACCAGCCATTCATATGGAAAAACTACCACTAACAGCTGGAGGTTGGGAGGGGTGGAGCCTCAGGGGGTCTCCACAGTGGGGCAAAGGGTGTTAGGTTGATGGAGTCTCAGATATGGCTGACTCTGTGGTTCCGCTGCCTTTCTGCCTGTGAGAAAGCTGTCCTCCAGCTCTCACGTTGATGCCAGACACTTCAGTTCCTCCCTATATGACACCGGTGCCTTTCAAGGTGCCACTGCAGGAGTGGAGCTCAGAGGGAATGAGTCTGAGTAAGTTCATGTGCGAGTTCTTTAAGAGGAACTGCTTCGGACTCCAGAAGTTTCTTCCACCAAGTCAGTCCCCAACTGGTTTTTGCAGCCAGCAATTACAGGATTTACCTTCTTGGCACTGGAACCCCGGGCTGGGGGGCCTGTTGTGGGCCTGAGACTCCTCATTCACTAGAAATCCCTCTCGAGTTTCTGTCCATCGCATGAGGATGTGGGACCAGCCGGTTCTGCATCTCTGTCCCTCCTACCAGTCTGGAAGGATGTGGTTTGTTTAACTCCGTAGTTGTCAGACTTCCATTCAACTCGATTTCTGCCCATCCTGAGTGATGGTTGTTCTATAACTTAGTTGGAATTTTGATGTGGTTGTGTGAGGAGGCAAACTGTATTTACCTATACCTCCATCTTGACTGGAAGTCACAAACACCATAATTTTAAAGTAGTGGAAAGCATAAATAATATTTCAAGATATTGGCAACAAAGTCACCGCTACTGCTAATATTATTATGGGGGTTTGTTGTCAGTATCAATAATTGAAGGGAAAGCTAAGTTTCATTAGAAGTTAGAGAAAATGGAGACGCACGCATACACACACAAGAAAATCCTTATTATAACCTGTCTGCAATGGTAAAAGACTGGAAAGAGCCCACATATTCATCAACAGGAATTTGTTGAAATGATTTGGTTGATTTATACACAACAAAATACGACCTTTCTTATTGCTGGTTTGTTGAGGAAGAAGACAAAGTCTGAAAGCTGCATATACTGACTTAAAAGGTACCCTTAACTGAAATCCCAAAGTCATAAAACATATATGGCATTATCCCATTTTCATGAAAACAAAATGAGTTGTATAGACACACGGGTTAACAGTGGTTGCGGGGTGAGTGGCAATGGAAACTTTCACTTTCTACTTATTTCGGTAACTAAACATTTTTCCCCCAAGAAGTCTGCATCTTCGATTATCAAAACCATGATGATTATTTTTGAAAACAACGCGCCCAGCTCTCCCAGGTTTCCTGGCATCCAGAAGCTCCTGTTCTAGTGATTGTGTAGAAAACCAAGCTTGTTTATTATGATCTGCCTGCCTGCAGGCAGTCTCCGAGAGAGAGCCTCGGGGCATTTCCCAGAATTCCTGCCTAAGAACGATACTGCGGTTCACAAGTTACAGTCTATTGGTTTCATGTTACTCAGACATGAAGTAGCATTTAATCTCAAAAGCGTCGAAAGGCTTTTGGTCCACTTGGTTTCATCTGACAGAATTTTCATTTCTGGATCCTTCTGTCTACCACCAGTGTGGCTGCTCCTGCCATGAACCAACTGTGGTAAACAATGGCCAGCTGCTGCCTTCAGGTGCTTGGTTCTGCCAGCAGGGAACCATGGCCTTGGCTGCCCTCCAGGAGCACTCAGTCCCTGCCTGTGATTGGGCCTCTTCCTCCCCGCTGTCCTGGCTGTATTGCATTTGAAGGTGAGAGAGCAAATGTCAGGTTAGGGAGGCTGTCGCGGGCAGGGCCACTGCCTGCCCAGCTCTACTAAAATATGCCTGCTTCCACATCACCCTGCGAGGCCAAGTCCAGAGCAATCGTTTATTCTAGGAACCCATGCTTCCTAAACAAACAACAAAACGACGAAACAAAAAAACCACCGCCACCTCCTCTGCCTGTCATTTACCCGACTCACCACTTCCTGCTCACAGCTGTCCAGTTCCCACCTGCAGGCTTCTCTCTGAAGTTTCCCCAGGGCTCCACACTGGCTGCTTTCCTTAGTTGTCCTCATGATAAGACATCATAGTTCGCTGCCACATCTGCGAAACCCTGCCCTTCTCACTTCTGGGACACCATGCTCTTGTCTCCCTTTGAATCCTCCATAGATTCTTCCGCTCTTAAATGTTGGGGCCCCTCAGGGCTCTGTTTATGCCTATAGAAGTATGGCCCATAAACACCCACACACCCAAGCATGTTTAATCATAAATTTAGCACTTTTCTCCCCAAATCCTCTCTTCTTCATTCTCCGTTTTCTGTCCCAGTGTGTGACACCCTAATTTTCCATTTGTTCAAGGCCAAACATGAAGCGTCCTGCTAGGATCCTCTTTCTCACTCAACCTCACGCACTTACCCTCTCTTTGAAGTTTACAGCTTTTTTTTAAACAACTGTCACCCAAGGATATATTTATTAATTTTAGAAAGAGGGGGAGAGAGAGAGAGAGACACCGATCAGTTGCCTCCCACACACACCCCAAGTGAGGATTGAATCCTCAACCTAGGTAGGTTCCCAGGAATCAAACCTGCAACCTTTTCAGCTTGTGGGACAACACTGACCAACTGAGCCACCCAGCCAGGGCCAATGCTCTATCTTTTACCTCCCCAGGCCTCTCCAATCCATCTACTTCCCCCCTCTATTGCTTCATTCAGCATCTGGGCAACCACAACACTCCCCCGCGCAGCCTCCCTGGCTCTAGGTCAGCTGCCTCCATCTACAAATGTCGGCGTGATCTTTCAAAGCCCACATATGACTCTTGCATTTTCTTGGTTAGAATTCATAGCTTCCCCAGTCCTTTTAGCATAAAAGTACAAAATCCTTCATTCACCAACTAAGGCCTTTTATGGTCTAGTTTCTGCCTATTTCTTCAGGCTCATTCCCTACCATTGCCGCTGCAGGGAGCTCAGTCCAGCCACATGAGATAACACGCTGCTGTTCCCTCTAAACCTATGCCCCCTGTCACTTACACATGAGGGTGTCCCTACCTGAAGTTCCCAGTGTGCACACACACGCCAGCCCCATTTCCATGCATATCCCCCTGCACGTGTGTGCTAAGTCTGGTTAACAGGAACCTGTCCTTGCAGACTGAGGGCCACCTTCCAGACGGTCTTCCTTCATGCTCCTCTCTCACCACCAGACTCCTTTCAATCGACCCTGTGCTCTCACTGAGCACACGGCACTGTCTCCCCTAAGAGGCCAGAAGCTTTGTGATCACAGAAGCCATGTCTTAGTAGGTCTACCATCTCACCAGCACCTACTGGGCCCTCCACAAATGTTCATGGAATAAACAGGTGGTTTATTTTGTGACACAGAACCCCATTCACACCACTCCTCAGTCCCCACACTGTTAATCAGCTCACACTATTTACTGCCTCCCATGTCTCCTCCACGCCATTATGAGAATAAAGTCTCAGGTCCTCAAGCTGGATCCCAAGGCTCCATAGTCTGATCCCAAATGGCCTTTCCAGAACTACTTTCCACACCTACCTGACTGCCCCCCCTTCTCCAAGTCCTTCTGCTCTCAGACCTTGGCCTACTAAAGGAGAACTCACGGGTCAGTTGCAGTGGGGAAACGGGGCTCCCCTCAGGGTGAATTAAACTCAGGAGGGTTCAAGTCCTCCTGATACAAAAACGTTCCTCAGTGTTAATTCTATTTTGCTAGCTTTATGGTGAACCGCCCCCGTCGAGTTATAATGTATGAGTCACACAAGATGAAGAAATCCCAGAGATCCACTGTGCATACAGCGGTGTCTGCAGTTCACAGCACCCCACCATGTTCTTAGAAATTTGCCAAGAGGGTAGATCTTCTGTTCGGTGCTCTTATCTCAAATAATAATAATAATAATAATAATAATAACAGTGAGGGTAGAAATGAGGGATCCATTTATGGCATTGACGGACGTGATGGTTTCATGAGTGTATACTGATCCCCAAACTCACCAACTGTACAGCTCTCTCCAATGAAGTGTTTTTTTTTAAAGAAACCCTAGAAAATACAAATGTCATTTATTCAGTCCCCCCAAAACCCTTAAATATCTTAATAGCATTAAGTTGTGCCAAAAATCAGGGTCAGCTTAATATGTAAGAATGGATAGCACATATGAAAGCAATAAGAAAAATAAAATTCTCTTAAGAAGGCCATACTTTCTGCGAAGGTTGCGCTTGTTCCGGTGGGTTAAGGACACATTTCCTTGGTTGATTTTAGAAGAAACAAGAAGGACAAGGAGTGACATCATGAGGACTATTCCAAGGTATTTCTAAGAAAACTGTCCCTTTGATGGTAGGCGTGACCTTGGAAAAGACAAAGCCCTGTGTGGGACCATCACAGACAATGAAATAACAATTTCTTTGTTTCTACAGAACTGGAAGGGAAAGCAAAGCTATCACATCTCTGGGTATCTTATATCATCAGCCTTGAGTCTACACCCCCCAAAGCGAGCCTCTCTTCTCCCGGCCCAGCCCCGACACCGTCCCTGCCTCTCGGGGAAATTCTGACACTGTCCAGTGTCACTGACCAAAGGCCAGCCCCTCACTGGTGGGAGGTCACCGCTCCCGGGTGGCTGTGTCAGAAACGCACACATTTCTCCAAGTGTTACTCAGCATGCAAGGCCTCCAGTAAGTAAACGGCTTCTGCCTCCTCTCTGCCTGAGACAACAATAACAATCGAGGTGAAGGCAGAGGTCGGGGGCAGGGGTGAGGTCAGGGTGTTAAAGGGGAGAGAGAAAGAGCGATAGGAAGGGAAATCCCCTGTCTGACTCTGGGCGAGGCTTCTTGCTCTCTGAAGTATCAGTTTGCATCAAACCCAGCTTACTGAGCTTAACCCTCTACCGGCCCCGTGGGGGTGATGAAATAATTTCTCACAAATTTGCGGTGCAATCTCGTACTCCAGGTGGAAAACAGTTCCGATAGATTGGAAAATAACAAAGGGTGT
This sequence comes from Sturnira hondurensis, assembly GCF_014824575.4. NCBI lineage: Eukaryota > Metazoa > Chordata > Mammalia > Chiroptera > Phyllostomidae > Sturnira > Sturnira hondurensis. The sequence goes on along the minus strand of NW_028094846.1, from coordinate 5,259,336 downwards.
TGCATTTGCAAAGGAAAGCGAACGTGTTCGGGTCACCTGATTCTGAATTCTTGCTTTGAGTGGTCGGGATGAACAGATTCCCCCGGGGCAGGAGCACCGAAAGGGTTTCTATCTGGAGAACATGGAGCCTCAGCTTCTTCCAGAAACATGAACTCTCCGGGCAGGCAGAGTACAGGCCTTGTCATATCCCAGGAGCTTGGAGAGAACAATGGGGCTGTGCCCTACTCACAAAACCTTGGGAACTTGGCATATCTCTAAGATTTTCCAAAGGTCATTTTATGGCAGGCGTGAACTCAATTCTGCTTTCCTAATCCAGTACTTAAAAACCTTAACAACGAGCGCGCTGCGACTTATGTTCAGTTGCCTCTCCCTGGGGAGCCTCGGTGACAGAGCGGCTGATCGGACAAGAAGCGTGTTCAGGGCAACAGAAGGCTGTTCTCTGGCTGCTGGAAAAGAGAGTTACAAACACGGAGGGGAAACAAGCTAGCGTGAACCGCACGCTGCTGGATTGGAACTGAAGGTATCGGCAGGAAAACCAGGCGCGGGCGGGGGGTGGGGGTGGTGGTGGATGGATGCAGATAAAGAAATACAGATGAACACACACGGGCTCCTCTCGAGCTCCGCCCACTGAGAGGGCCGAGGAGTGACATCCCAACACTGATGAACACATCGAGCTTTCAGATCGCAGTTTCCAAGTATCATTCACTACTAAGAGGAACCAGAGCTTCTCAGAAAAGCGGCTGACTTCATAGGTGGGGTAGAAGGAGTCTAAAAAGGGCCTGGGACGCCTTGCTATTCCATAAAATCAGCGAGCGCGCACAGGATGATCAAGCTGTACCAGAAGTGCAGAGTAGCCAGAATGAAGAGCTCCCTCGGACCGATCTGAACACCTAAACCAAATAATGGTAATGACGCGCTTTAACCTATTGAAAGAAATGGGAGTCCACAGGCCTATGTCAATAGAAATATGCGAAAAATAAATAGAAAGTTCGATGAGAGATAGGCTATTGACTTAGTCTCAAAGCATTTCCCCCCAAATACATAGGAATTATAAGATGAAAATGGTAACTCTGCAGTGGACTTAGTTTGGTGGTATCACCCTAACGAAATGACCAAAGCAAACCATCAGCAATGCGACGAATCGAAATTGTATGCCACCTGCTAAAGATGCCACAAGAACACAGCATCTCTGTGTTATGCCTTCCAAGGAATACACTTCATCTACTCATGATGAAACAGCAGATAAAAATCAGGCTGAAGGGCATTCTACAAAATGCAAATCTTTCATCTTCAGAACTGCCAAGGTCGTGGAAGGCAAGGAGAAAAGATTGAGCGAAATGCCCTGTGTGCTCTGGGACTGGATTCTTATAAAGGGCATCACTGGGACAAGGACTGAAAGTTCAGTGGGGGGATGGAATAGGATGGTCACAAGGTGTCACTGTTATAAATGGTGGGTTGGTCAGGCCACACGTGCTGGGCTGGTAAAGGCCTGGCCAACCAAGGACCCAAGGGCAGTCTCTCCTGCCTGTCTCAGTGGGAGGTACGTGGGGCTTGGGTGTGGCATGGGGTGGAGCCTTGCCCAGGCCCACCTTCACCCTCCCAGAGCCAGGGGGTAACGTGCCTGTGTGTCTTCACAGCAGAGGTGTGTGTGTGCAGGGCAGAATTTTCTAGCTCTGAGTCAGCAGGTAAAGTGAGCTTCCTTTGATCTTTTCAGTGTAAATGACAAAAAAAAAAAAAAAGAAAGAAAGAAACACCCTTCCCTCTGGAATGCATTCCCAAGTAGAGGAGCTTCTGGTTAGGAGGGGAAGGGAACAATCCTGGGCTTGTAAAGTTAAAATAAAGCCTGATTTGACCTTGACCTTGGCCTTAGAACCCTCCCTTTCGACCTCAGGGGTTGCGCTGAGCTTTGAGAACGTATAAAAACTCTTTAGGAAGAGCTGTGAATGCTGGTCTTCCACTGGCTGCTCCCCACCCTTGGAGCTCACGTGAGCAAAGTTAAGGTGTTGGTGCGGTTGCTTTAGGCTTCTTCCTTCTATTTTCCTTTGCCTCACTTCTTGTAGCCTGGGAACTGACCTCTGACCCAGTGCTGTCAGCAGCCCATGGGACTACCTGGCCTTGACCCATTTGAAAGGATCTCTCCTATCTCTTTAGCAAAATTCTAACTGCTCGGCCAGTTGAGGAAACCGTGTGCCTCACTCAGCTACTTACCACGTGCCAAGCCTATGGGGACCATGCAACACGTATGAAGCAGCATGTCTGCCTTCAGAAAACTTGCCCTCGATTGAGATTTCCCCCCGCTTCCACCCCCCTGATCTTTCTCCCCCATGCCTAAACCCACTGGGTGTTAGTCGCCTCGGATCCACAATTGCTTCTCCAGCTTTCCTTGGCTTTCACGCCTCTGTGGCCACACTGCGATCTCTTGGATGTGTTCTCTAGAATGTCCCTGAATCTGGGTTTTTTTCTGAGGCTTTTTCGTGATTAAGCTGAGGTTGCAAATTTCTGAGGAAGAGGAACACAGAGGTGAAGTACCCTTTTTATCGAAGTGCTATCAGCACACATTATCACCGCGACTTACTGCTGGCGATGTTAACTTCGCTTGCTTGGTAAGTCAGTGTCTGCCAGGGCTCTCCACCGTGAAGTCGCTGGCTTCCCCCGTCTCTCCTCTTTCACCACTAGCCTGTCCCTAAGTCTGATCCTTACTCCCAGGGAGGGAACTAACCTCTACCTCCTGGACAAAGGGGTATCAAAACCTTGTGGACTTATGCTGAAAGCACTATGGTGGTTTCTATGTGGGGTAGTCACTTTGAAACTGTGTGGATATTCTGTTTCTCCTTAACGCTTTGCCCACTAACTTTAATATTTACCAACACAGGCTTTGTTGCCTCTTGCGGTTACTACTCTGCTGTAAAATGGTGATTTTGTGTTTCCCTCACTGTTTCTGCATATTCTTTGGAATTCTTCTGCAAGGAAGATTTGCCTATTCTTCATGATTTACTTATACCAGGACATAAATATTACATTATCTATGAAATCAGTGTATGTGTAAATCACACATTATAGACTCATAGATATTTATTTAAACTTTTTTTGAATGTAGAAATTACTTTAGATTTACAAAAAAGTCACAAGGAGTTCCCATGGATCCTCCCCCACTTTCAGTTCCCCACTGACGCCATCGGCTTACATCACTGTGGTAAATGTGCCAAAGCCAAGACACTGACATCGGAATAGCGCCATCAGCTACATTACAGGCTTGGCTGGGATTTTGCTGGCTTCCAATTGAGACCATCTGCTGTTCTGGGAGCCAGTCCGGGATGCCTCTCGATACATTTCATCTCACTGTCATTTGACCTTAGTCTTCTCTGGCCTTCCCACGCCCTCCAGGAAGGCGATGTCCTGTATCGGCGACACCGTGCGACTCACTGGACACAGTCTGCATGCCATCTTGGGCTCTCCCCAACATGCTGTTAATTTCGTTTTGTCCTTTGCATATGGTGAAGTTCGCTCTTTGCGATGTGCAGATCCACAGGTTTTATCGAAAGCACAGAGCGATGTATCCACCCCCCAAGTGCCATACGAACCAGCTCATCGCCCCCCAGAACTGGGCAGCCGGGGCAGCCTGTTTGCCATCGGGTCCTTGTGCTTCCTCCAACCTCGGGGGCAGATACCTGCTTTCTGTCTCTGTGACTTTGCTTTTCCTAGGAGGCCATTGCCGCAGAATCATACAATAGGTAAACTGTGGGGGTCGGCTTCTATTACTCAGAAACAATGCATTTAAGATCCATCTGTATCGTTGCGTGGAGCATTGCAAAATACAAGTTTTAATTTTAATAAACTTCTCCTAACTTTGTTTTAGGGGCTGTGGTTTTGGCGTCATATATAAAACTTATGGGCAAATCCAATGTCTTATTAATATTTTCCTAGGTTTCCTTTTAGAGTTTTATTGTCTTGGCTGTTCCACTTAGATCGATGATCCGTTTTGAGTTAATTTTTGTGTGTTATGTGAAGTAAAGGTCAAGGTTCACTCTTTTTGCATGAAGATAACCAGTTGTCCTAGGACTACTTGTTAAAAGTGAAATAAGTCTTTGGTATTTTTTGTTGAAAATCAATTGACCCTGCATAGGTGGTTACACTTCCGAGCTCTGTTGTCTGTGTCCTTGAACTACAGGCCTCTCCTTAGCTCAGGACTCACTCTGTTGCCTTCATTGCTGTAGCTTAGTGGTTATAGCTTCGTAGCATTTTTCCAACCAGGAGGTGTGAATACGTCACCTTTGTTCTTCTTTTTATAAATTGTCTTGGATATTCTAGGTCTTTTGCATTTACATGTAAATTTCCAAATCAGTTTGTCAATTTCTACAAAAGGACCTCGCAAGACTTTTATTGAGATTACATTGAATCAATACATCAATTTTTCGACCACTGATATCTTAAAAATATTGGGATTACGTTGAACCTATACATCAGTTTTTTGATTATTGATATCTTAAAGAATAGTTGAATCACCGGTATCTTACAAATATTGAGATCTGTGAACACGATACATCCATCCACACTTCTTTACGTCTCTTTAATTTCTCTGAGAATAAAGTGTCTCTTGAAGATGAAAGACTAATAAATGCAGTTAAGGTCCACACAGCAAAGACACAGGACCTAGAACCACATGGTCTGGTTTCATGGGGTGGCCAGATGACACCCAGCTTTACATAGTTCAAAATTCTCTCAAGAAAATGAAACTTAGTCACTGATGTCACAGTGGCAACCAAAAGTCATCATGGTATGAAATGCCATGCATTGTATCCTTTAATAAGGCCAAATCATGCATACCTTTTAAAGAAATCTTTTCATTAACATAGTGGTAAAAATAAAGAAGTGCTAGTGTAAACGAATAAGTTTCGGTTAAATAAAAAAAATCACTATAAAGGAATTCTTCATTGTCCATGATCCCAAAAGCCCGAGCATCTCAACAAATGACACATCCTTTATCTAGATGATTACAGTAGTGAAACAAGCAGGCGTGTTTTCTCCTCCCGCCTGGGGAACTCCCTGAGCGAGAGGGTGGGAGTTTTTCTTTCACTATATTCAGGGCTTTGCAAGATGCTGTTTGATCTTGTTTGCAACTTCAGCGAGTGGCTGCCCATGGGCAAATGCCTCTAAGAACTTCCCACAAGAAACACTATCTGTTTTCTCTCAACTAAAAAAAAAAAAAAAAGAAGAAGAAGAAGAAGAAGAAAAAAAAGGAAGCCCCAGTTTTCTTGTAAATGTGCTTTGGTTTCAGAGAGCGGAGATGAAAGCTGTTGGGTCTGTTTTTCTTTTTCTCACAACACCAGGGAGAGTTCCTCCAACCTCACAGCTTGGGCAGTTGAAGACCCAATCACCCAATCGATGCAGCAAGGGAAAAGAAAGGAAGGCAGGGAAGGAAACTCAATCATTTTGGACAATTGTGTCATGGGTCTCACGTTTCGAGGTGACGAGGAGGAGCTGAAAAAACCCGAGGTCTTTTTTAGATGAAAGGACAAATGGCTTTAAGGCAAGGAATTCAGAGGATGATAAGGACGTTTGTTGAAATGAGACTAATTAGATGTGTGACTAATTAGACGTGTGGCGGGTTGTTCATCCAGGTTGAGGCTGTGGAGCTGAATATTGCAAAGGTGGAGCAGCACTTCCAGGTGATGACAAAGTTCAGCACGCTACCCTAGGTGTTGTTCGTTGAGCCACGGTGCAGGTCAAGGTTGTTGGAGCTTGGAGGCTAGGGCCTTGGGTGCTTTGTCCCCTAAACACTGAAGTTATGCCAGAGAGGCATGACTGGGGAGCTGCGATGTAGCCCTTGAGTATGGGTGACTGCCTGTGAAAAGGGTAAGTGACGCTGTCCAGGACGGGCAGAGGACAGAGAGACAACATGGCATGCATTTGAAAGAAGGAAGGTCTGACAATGCAGGGCAGAGGGCAACACTCTGGAACTGTGGTTCCTGGACGTGGCTGTGCTTGAGGGGACCCTGGAGGGTGTGCTAAAACCAAGGCTGCCAGGACCTTCCCCCAGAGCTTCTCATTCAGGAGGCCTGGGAGGGGCCAAGGAATCAGTGTTTCTAACATGTCCCTGGGCTGGGGCACCGCTCCTGCAGAACCTCTGCTTTGGAAAGATCTGTCATGAGAATTTGCTGGCGCTGAACTCATCCGATGCAGCAGCAGCAGCAGCAGCCACCTCCATACGATAGGATGGGGGAGAAGGAAGCAGAGGTAGCAGGGTATCAGGGGAGACTTGCATTTCTGGTTTCAATATGAGAATAAGTAGAAAAAAAATCATTCATTGCAGCCATTGAGGAGGGAAGGAACTCTACTCCGGCAGCTGGGAGGTTGCTCAGGATGTGGTGACTTTGTCCGGAGGAAGGTCAGCAAGGAGCGGGCGCAGGCCCTGGGGAAAGTCACCAGCTGTAAGAAGATGCTCAGAAGCTGTCCCTTAAAGGAACAGATGAGGACGTCCAGGCTGTGAAGCGAAGGCTGAGATGCAAAAGGTCAACCTGGAGCTGGGCCGCCACCTGTCAACTGTGTTACTCTCAGAATGGAGCTTAAAGCCCTTGTCTGCCTGTGGCGAAACCAGGGGTGCTCCGACATACAGGAGTGTCCCCATGTTCTCTGCCTGCATGGTTGTTCCGGTCACGATCCCTTTACTTGGACATAGGGAAAGTGGAAGATGGGAACTCCTGGGGGACTTTCCTCCTGATTCAACAATGCTCAGGGGTGCTGGCCTTTGGTGACACAGTCCCATGTGTAATATCAAGATTTGGGTTGATGTCTAGAGATGCCAGCTTGTTTGGAGAGTACCTGGAACTTAGATGTTAACTAATTTATACAAAAATGCAGGTCCTTTGAAAGTGTTACAAAGTAGTAAATGCCTATAGGTTTCCAGTGATGCCTTGGGAGGAAAAACACTGAGCTTTGTCATTTGGCCCATTTTAAGTCCTAGTTTCATTATAAAAGATCACTCGAACAGCTCTTTCAAATTTTGGGGAGCCCTACGGATTACCTGAAAGCATCTTTTTGAACAAAAAGTTATTTTCCAATGAGTCTATGAGAATTCGTGTCAGTTGGTGAGGCTACCTGAATTGCGTGTGCGGTGATGGGCTTTAGAAGTTGAGAAAACTACACTGAAACTGGCTTAATAAATTGAGATTACTCTCTTGCCTCTGGTCTTTTATTTTGTTGGGCCCATTTATAGAAAAACATCCTGTGGTACAAGAAAATACTTTTCTTATTTTATGTTCATGCAGGTTGATCATTTCGCTTCAGGGCTGCTATGTCATTGGGAAAGGGTCATAATTTGCGTTTTCCTCCACCACTGCTCATGGTGCAGCTGAGTGGCGTTCATCTACACCTCAGGAGTCCTCCTCGGTGACTCGGTGGCTCAAGCCTCTGGGTGTGAGGCCCTGACCTGGAGCAACCCTCTCTTCATTGTCAAGTGGCCTGGATGTGCAGCTGAGGAGTTGTACCCGTTTCCTGCCCTGTGGAATGTTGGGAGTCCAGCCATCTTGTTTCTTCCTCTCTCTATCGATTTCAGGCCAAGCTGATGGTGTTTATTCCTGGAAATGTGTGGGTCTCCTGTGTATGTCCTGAGGATCGACTCCTTTGGACAATAGACCCCTCGCTGGTCCCTAGATTATCCTGGTTTTATTTTTGACTTCTGCTTGAGGGAACTGAGGGGCTGGGAGAGTCATGCCTCTCATCTCTGCAGTGCAGGTGCCCTGTGCCTGAATACCAAGATATTGGGTTCTTTTCAAGGTACTAGCAAAAGTCTGTCTAGCCACACCCTTGGTTGTCCCGTCAGAGAATGTTTTCCTGACGATGAATCTGATGATTTCAGCGTATTTTCCAGTCTGGATAGACCGAGAATTTCCCAAATCACCAAGTCCCGTTTCCTTTTCAATGAATAGTTTCCCCACCTCAATTTATGACTGTCCTGACCCATTTTACTGTAAGAGCCAGAAAAAAACAGGCTATATTTTCATGACTACTTGGGAATCTCTTGGCTAGGTTTCCAAGTTTCTCACTTACTTAAATCCCCCTTTCTACCTCACTGCAGGACACAACTCACCTCAGCTTTCTGCCATTTGATAACGAGGGTCCCCTTTCCTCCAGTGTTCAGTGATGTGTTCTACATTTTCATCTACACCCTCGCCAGCAGCACTCCGCGGTATCCGTATTTCTACTATGAGTTTGTTCATGAAGATTTTGGTACTCTCTAAGAACATATGTGTTTTCTCTACCGTGCTCCTTGCCTCTTTCTGAGTCCTCCCTCAAAATCACGAGCATCCATATTTCTACCAACAGTCTGTGCAAGGCGAGACAGGTTTCTCTAGCATAGTCCTAAAAGTTCTTTCAGCCTCTGCTGTTGCCCAGTACCAAAATCACTTCCATGTTTTTAGTTATTTATGACAGGAGGACCCCGGTCTCAGTATCAAAATCTGTATTTGTTATTTTTTAGATTTTTTTCTCTTTTTTTGAATTGATTCTAGAGAGAGGGGAAGGGAGGAAAAAAGAGACATATCAATGTGAGACAGAAACAAGGATCGGTTGCCTCCTGCACACACGCTGACCTGGGACTCAGCCCACAACCGGGTATGTGCCCTTGGGACTGAATGCAGGCCGGCTGCCTGCCACTAGGAAAGGCAATACTCGAGAGGCAGGTTCTGATGTACAGGACAGTGGTTTATTTTCAGGTGCTGGCCACCCGGAAGATAAGGGACTCCCGTCTCAAAGCCTATCTCCACCTCTCAGTGGAGGCAGAGAGTTTCCTAAGGAGAAAGAGGGAAACAGAACAAAGAAATCAAGGGAGGGGGTTGCAATGTTCTCTATGTGCAGAGGGGCACAGTCCATTCTGGTGAGGCAAGCCATGGTCCTGCTTAGTCACCCTGGCTCCAGGTCACCCCGGCTCCATGGATGAATGTCAGCGAATCTCTCAGAGCTGGGATGCTTGAAAGCAGGGGTCAACAGCTTTTGAAACTGGTCCCTAGGATTCTCACACAAACGTTCTGTTCATCTACAGGCTACATATTAGTCAGAGTCAGCACTTCCAGAAACGATGTCAAAGAATTGTGGGATGGCTTAGAATTTCCCACTGTTGCAATTTTCCACTATTAAACCCTAACTGAGAGTCAAGCCCACGACCTTTCAGCTTGCAGGACAACACCCCACCAACTGAGCCACACCTGCCAGGGCTGTATGAGTTTTTTATTACTTCCGTATCAAACCACCACAAGCTTGGTGACTTAAAATGAGTTCCCCCTGCCTGAGTAGCTCAGTTGGCTGGGGCGTTGTCCCCCACATCGAAAGGCTGCAGGTTTGATCCCCTGTAGGTGCCTTCAGGAAGGAACCAACTCATTGGTTTCTTTCGCACTGATGCTTCTCTCTCCCATTCAAACCCATAAACATATGCTCAGGTGGGGATTAAAAATAGCAATACAAATGTATTATCATACTGTTCCATAGGACAGATGTTTCGTGGGCTAACACCAGTCTTGACAGAGCCGCTTTCTCTCTGGAAGCTCTAGGGGAGAGGACATTCACTTGACTTTTCCAGCCCCTGAGGACTGCCTGCATCCCCAGACCCCCGATTCTTTCCACCTCTTCAAAGCCAGTGGCAGAGCGCCTTCAGACCTGTCTCATGCAGACAGGTCCCTCTTAGAACCCTTGTGTTTACCCTCAGACTATGGGGATAAGCTCATCTGAATGTCTTCGTTTTAATCACACCTGCAAAGTCACTTTTGCATCTGAGGTAACTGTTCACAGATCCTAGAGGGCCATTATTTTGCCAACCACAAAATGGGAGCTTCGATTATCTACTTTAGATTTTTCCTCTTTTATAACGTATTCGCTTAGTGTTATAAATTTTCCTCATTTACAGCGCTGCTGTAGGTGCATCCTGTAATTTATGATAGGTTGTATTTTTGTTTTCACTCACTTGAGTGCCTTTTTAAATTCTCCATGAGATTTCCTTTTTAATCGCTGGATTATTTAGAAATGTGAGATTTATTTTGCCAATGTTTGAAGACTTTCCTATAGTCTCTCCCTTGAGGATTTCTAGTTTGTTTGCATTACGATCAGAGAACACATTTTGTATGATTTTAATTCATGCAAACGTGTTGAGATTTGTTTTCTGGCCCAGGGTGTGTTCTGTTTTGGTGTTATATTTCTTGGGCACTTGTAATGATGCCCAAGATGGGCATTTATTGAACAAGGTACTTAACACAGAATTCACTTGTAATGAATTCTGTGTAATGAATTCACTTGTAATGCCTATCGTAACCTATTGGTTGATGGTGCGGGGTTCTGTACCTCTGATTATTTTCTGCTTAGTTATTAAATAGGTTTTTGAGAGAGGTGTTGATGTTTATATTTATAGATTTGCCTATTTCTCCTTTCAGTTCCCTCAGGTTTTGCTACATGCATTTCGCAGCTGTATTGGTTGGTACTATGTATTGAAAGTTGTTATGCCTGATGGGTGGATTTACTCTTTAAATACAGCCCCTCTGCCTAGCAATTTTCTTTGCTTAGAAGTCTCGTTTATTTCATATTTTAATATAGCCACTCCTGCATTCTATTAACTAATATGCTTCAACAAGCCTAAATCATGATATTTAGATTTCCTGTATATGAGTTTCTTGTAGGCCACATATAGTTGGATTATGATTTTTAATAAACTCTTGTGACCTCTGATTTTTAATTTCGATCATTAACATTTAAAATAATTATTTGTATGCTAGGGCTTATGCTTGCCATTTAAATCTTTGGTTCTCTGTTTTCCTCTCTATTTTCCATTTATCTGGTTTCCTTTTCCTGTCTGCCTGTGGGTTGCTTCGGAATTTTTTCACATTTCCATTTTGATTGTCTATAAAGGTTTTTTTTGGGGGGGGGTAACTTTTTATAGCCTTTTAGTAGCTGCTCCAGGTATTAACCTCACACATGCATAATGTATCATGGTCTATTGGTATAGTCATCTTACCGGTTCAAAGGAAGTGTAGAACACTTGCATTAGAGTTCTCCAGAGAATCGAGCCCACAGGGTATTTAGATATGGAGATAGGAATATAAGAGGCCACTGATTAGAGGAATTGGCTTATGTTCCAAAATCTGTCATCTGCAAGCTGGACAAGCAGAAAAGCTGCGGTTTAATTTTGTGTAAGTCTGAAGACCTGAGAACGAGGGAACCACCGGTGTGAGTCCCAGAGACCGAAGGTGAGGCGCTCTGATGTCCGAGGGCAGAAAACGATGGAAGTTCCAGCTTAAAGAAGAGGCAGAATTGGGCCACTTCTTGCCTTTTCATTCCATGTGAGCCCTCGACAATTGGATGACGCCTCCTCACACGGTGATGGATGGTGGGTCTCTTTACTGATCCACGGAGTCCAGTGCTAATCTCTTCTGGGAAAGGCTCCAGACAACTTCACCAGCTATCTGCACACACTCTAGCCCGGTCAAATCGACACGCAAAGTTCCCATCACAATCCTCATCTCCCTTTTTTAGCTTTATCTTCCCTTTATTGTTTGTAGTATAATTATCTCAAATATTTCCTCTACAAACATTTATAGTCAATTGAGGCCATATTTATGCTTCCATTATGAAATATAATTTGCACAATTCAAGAGGGAAATGAACATCTAAGGCATTTTTCCTGTATTTTTGTTACTTTCTTCTTTCTTCCTTCCAGATGTGCCAAGATTTCTTTCAGTCTTGTTTCTTTTATGTGTAGAGAATTTCACTTAGCCTTCCTTTTTTCATTTTTTGGGGGTTTATAAAATAATTTTTTAATTTTTTTCTCAGCTTTATTGAGGTACAATTGACAAAACAGTCATATATTTAAAATGTACGACATGATGCTTTGATACACACATACACTGTGAAATGATTTCCTCACTTTTTTTACACGGTAGACCCACGGGAAACAAATTCCCTTAGCTTTCCCTCATCTGAGAATATCTTAATGACCTCTCTATTCCTGAAGAACATTTTCGCTGCATATAGGATACTGGGCTAATAGTTCTTCCTATCACTGTTTCCTCCTGGGCCTCATTGGTCTTTGATGAGAAAATCATCATCATTCCAATGGCTTTTCCCCTAAAGCTAAGGTGCTGTTTTTCTCTTCCTGCTTGTCAGATATTTTCTTTGTCGTTAGTTTTCTTAAGTTTGACCATGATGTGACTTGATGTGAAGTTTATGGTAGTCGGTCCTACTGGGGGTTCCCTTAATTTCTTGAACCTGTAACCTTTGGGTGCTCTTTTGCCTCTACTTCTGGGACTCTGGTGACATAAATGTTAGGTATTTTATATAGTCCTACAGGTGTCCAAGGTTTTGTTCCTTTTTATTTCCAGTTTTTTCCTTTTTTTTCACATTTGAGTCATTTCTCAGTCTTCAAATTCACTATTCTTTCCTCTGTTTCTTATTTCACGCTCTTGAGCCCATCCATTGAGTTTTAAATCTAGGTTATTATATTTTTAAGTTCTAAAATTCCCATTTGGTCCTTCTTCATGTCTTCAGTCTTCAGTCTGAATTCCCATGTGCACGCACGCTGTCATTCAGTCTGACATCTTCCTGGTTCTTGGTATAATGAGTGAGCTTTGAGACACATGGGAATTTGGGGGAAGAGAAGAGTCTGAATCTTTCCTAAATCTGATGTAGTTGGCTTCTGCTGACACTCTCCAATGGGAAAGACGGATACTCCGCCCCATTATTACCTGGTGGAGACAGAAGTCCAGGCTGTGCCCATAGCCTCTGAAGACGCCTGAGTAAGAAACCCCTCATGACTGATATAAGGGCTAGGAGTTCCAGCTCCTCTGTGGCCTCCACTGGTATCCCCCTGACTGGAAGTGGTAAAAGCGCCTTACTGCAGCTTTTGGGGGTGGCCCCCACCACAGGGTCGGGGGAAGGATGTGGCCCTACCAGTGACTGGCAGAGACAAAAGCCTCGGCTACCCACTCAACCTTTCTGCTACATACCCTCCTATGGGGTGAGGGTGGTGGTGCTTAGGGAACCCCTTCACAGCCTGCAGGGCGTGGAAGACTAGGCTCCACGCTCAGCCTTTTTTTAAAATCTGCTTAGGGGAGTGCCCATTTTTTCTGTAGGACTTGGCTAGAGCAAAGTAGTCATTGCATTAAAGCTTCCTATGTCATTAGGTTGTCCTTTGCCAGGGACAACAGACTTTCATTGGGGCCTTTTTGTCTGTGCCCCTTAGCTTTTCCACTTTGCTGCCTTCCTCAGTTCCAAGACTGAAGACATGCAAGGTAAGGGGGAAAAAAACCCCCTGGAAACTTCCCACTGTGACCTTCCATGGTCATGAAATGTCTACTCATCTGCCTTCTCTCTCCATCTTTCAGATCTTTCTGATGTTTGTTTTTCATTTAATATCCATGGCTTTCATTTACACTCTGAAGGAGGGACAGGGAAAATTATGTGTATTCCATCTTCTCAGAAAATAAATTGCTTATTAACATTCATAATTTAAAAAACACTGAACTTTAACCACATGGGAACTACTGTGGATGTTTGGTCACAAGCAGAAATGATTTAAATTTCATTAAAATTAAAAATTTTGCTCTGTGAAGAGCACTGGTAAGCAAATGAAAAGACTGGGAAAAAAACCCACAGGCTGGGAGAATCGAACCATTGTGTGACCTAATAGTGAATGAAGGGAAAATTAATCCAGCTAAAAATGAAAACCAAATGAGGGGATTAGAAGAACATCATCATTTTTAACCTCCAGTGAACCACCAGGTGAGCGTAAAATCAAAGGTTAGATTCCTGCTGATGAAAGACTATAACATTATCTATCATCTTGCCAAGGGAAACAAAACTGAGTTTTCTAAGCCTTTGGATCCAACTACCAAATTTCAGGAAATACAGACAAAGTGAAAAGTATTGAACTATACCATCATGTAATCAGCAAAACCCAGTCTATGGGAACCGCAGGTCAATGGCCCAAAGCCTTCGACAAATACAGAAAAGAAACAGAAGGAGAACCTGTACATTAAAAGAAACTTAAGTGGCATGGGAGCATTTTTTTAATGGCCTGACTGGAGTGTCTAAGGAATGCACACTTGGGTTAAATAAAACCGTAAACGTGCACACATATACGTACAAATGTATATATTTTGAAACACGTCCAAAGGTCGAAGATAAAGGGGAGGAGGAAGTAAAACAAAATGTTGGAGGAGGAAAAGTAGACGGACGTGTGTTCGACTAGGGCAGACAAAAAGGCTAACCCTCAATCAGCAGCGGGCAGACCGGTCAGAAGTGGGTGGCACTAGCTTTCCCTGCAGCTGGGGATGGGGGTGGGGCCAGACATAAGTAACTGGAGGACAGACCTGGTCAAGGAGAAGTGAAGTCCAGGTGCATTCTCATGTGGCACACCCACGGGGGCTGGCCCCTTGTCTGTCCCCAGAGAAAACCGGGCGTTCGTTCTCTGGAGAAAGTTTAGCCGGAAGGACTCGAGGCTGATAGATCATGAGCACCGCTGAGGATTCTGTGCTAACTCAGAGGGTTGAGTGAAGGTCCACACTTTCCATGGTGAGTTTCCATCCCATTTTTCTCCTCTTCTGTCCAAATGATAACAACTAGGCTTGCTGCAGATTCAACTCACCTCAATAAAAAAGACTTTAACATATGGACACTTGGAGGGTGACTTCAGGACAAGTGACCATGAATAAAATACACTGTACCTACCTAGGCCCACAGAGCTCCCCATTTTTCCATTCAAATTTAATCAGAAATCTGAGAATTACTAGCCAGGTACTGAAATTCCTCAAACAGACATTAAGCAACCTGGGAGCAATCCAACGCAAATCATTATGAATATTCTCTGAGTGATAAAGAAAAAGATTATATACAAGAAACATGAACTAATGTTCCAGAAAAAAAGGAAAAGGAAGAAACATTGAGGTGGGCAGGGGGAGTTCTTGGAAATTAAAAATAGTAGCAGGAAAGAAAAATGCCATAGAAAGTTTACGATATTAATTAAGAAAATGGGAAAACAGGAGAAAAGGGTTTATAATTAGGAGAATAGTAAAAGGTGCCCCAAATCTGAGTAGCTTGAATTCCAGGGAAGGGGTATGAGAAAAAAAGAAGAGAGAGTATGATCAAATAAATAATTCAAGAAAATTTCTCAGAAGAGAAAGATAGATGTTTTCAATTTGACCAGTCCTACCAAGTATTTCAGCAAGTATTACATAGGAAACAATCTAAATTAAAAGGCGGCACCATGAAATTTCAAGCTATAAAAAGAATATTCTAAAAGTTTCCAAGGACTGGAAAACAAAAGATCACATATGGTAATTAGTTATTAAAAGAACATTGCATTTCTCAACAAGGAAACTGGAATCTAGAAGACAACAGAGCAGAAATTTCCCATTTTTTGAAAGATGATGGTTTGTGACCTAGAATTTACTACCCAGTATAAACCAAATTTGTAAGGTAACACTTTAACAAGGGAGCCCCAACATCAGTGGCTTAACACGACAACATAAAAGTCGATTTCTTGTTCATGGGACAGAATGGGATGAGCGCTCCTGGGTAGTGGATGGCCTTTGTGTGTTGATTCAGAGACCCAGCCTCCTAAAATTGGACAGTTTTCCCTCCTCTCAAAACCTGCAGGCCTCTGCCTTCAGCTTGTGGCTGTGAGGAAGAGAGACCGAAGGAGACAGGCACACTGATGACTCACATCACCTTCCTTCACAGGCCCCTGGTGAGAAGCAGCCATCTGCCCCCTGCAAGGTGCCAGGAATCAAGGCGGTCACCTGGGTAGCCAATAACTTCCCATCAACAGCTCTTCAGATGAGAGGGAGAGCATGTCACAACGCCCGTGGACAGTCAGCTGTGTTTCTGCCCCACCGGCCCAGGCGCCAGCTGGATGTGGAAGAATAAAAGTCCTTTTAGGCATGTGAGGTCTCAAATGACTTTTCCTCCATGGACCCTGTACCAGGAAGCTCCTTGCAGAGAGACTCCGGCAGAAGAAGGAAATGAAGCTGTCCATGGGGAGCAGGGATGCAGTGCAGCGGGGAGGAGGAGGAAATCCCCAGGGTGTGGGGAAGGGGCATCCCAAGGGGGCAGGTGTGAAGCCAGCCCAGAGAACAGCCCGTCCAGGGCGGAGCAGGCATGCAGAGGGCCCCAAGAAAGAGATTTCCAAGAAGATAAAACTCACAGACCGTTCTCTGATTTAAAGTCATCGGGAAGATTTACATTTATGACAGAGAACCTTAGAAGACTCAAACATAGCAAAGACAGACAATTCTTAACTCAAGGGGGAAACACCAGAAAACAAAAAGGGGTACAAGAAAAGAGATGTGTTTAATTGTGGTGTCCTAGATGGCGTGGCAGAATAAAAAATATATTAGAGCTTTGTCCCTGGTTCCTGGCTCAGAGAGAATTTCTGTACTGATATGCGTTCCTTTTGTTATTCATAACAATCTCTTTTCAAACATACCTGAGTTTATGCTAATGAGGTCACCACTGGTGGGCCCCTCGGTAGCATCAGGATGGGAGCTGGTAGGAGAGGATCCAACCATGTGATTACGTGGTTGAAATTTACAGCCCCACCCCCTTCCCAACCTCCAGGGAAAGGACATTGAGTTTAACTGACAATGGCTGATGATTTTAATCATTTATGCCTCAGTAATGAAATTTCCATGAAAATCCCCAAACAACAGGGTTCAAAGAGCTTCTGGGTTAATAAACATCTTCAGGTGACAGATGGGAGGGGGACATCCCAGAGAGACCACGGCAGCACCCAGGCCCCTCTTCCTGCGCACCTTTGCTCTGTATCTCTCCTCCTGTCAGGGTTGTTTCAGAGTCAAACCCTTGATCACAAGCCGGTAAGGGTGCGCAGAGCCCTCCGCAGAGGAATATCCCAGTCAATTCTCGCCCCCGAGGAAGAGTTTGTGTGAACTGGATGTGCAGCCAGTTCAGAGAGAACTAGAGGTAACCCACGGACATGACCCTTGTGACCAACACCGAACGTGGGGACGGACGGCACTACGGTCCTGAGCCCTTGGGCCTGTGGTGTTCAACCCTAACACTAGGATTCCGCGTCGGTTCTGGCTGGTGTCTGGGAAGACATGACATGGTTTTGAATGGTGCTGACACCATTATAATAATATAAACTGAATATGGAGCTTACCAAAATTATCATACAATTATGTCACTATGATCATATCTCAAAAAGTAGCCGAAAGGAAAAATGTCTGTGTGTGTGTTGGGGTAGAGGCCCGGGGGAGGCGTGTGAAATCCTTACCCTCCTCAACGCAGTCCCCAGCCCAAGCCTGAAATGGAAATAATGAAGGCAGGGCCTTGTGTTAATGCTACTGAGAAACATGAAGGGAAAGGGAAAAGGAACAGCCTGCGAGATGCAGGAGGCGGGTGGCAGGGCCCCTTCAGTTTATAAGAAGCCTTCTAGATGTCTTTTGCCTTCCTAAACTACGTATTTGGGTAACTTTGATTAATATGAACACACGTTTATTTTTGAAAACTTTCTAGACAGAAGCTTGGTCTAGAGAAAGCTGAGAAGAACAGACTGAAGTCACGGAAGGCGGTGGGCAGAGATGAGTCAGACGCCAACAGCACCTCACGGTGGGTGTTACAGGAGGCCAGTTCCCTGGGAAGGGAGGAGAAAGGAAGAAATAAAAGGAAGGAAGGAACATGCAGTCTCCGCAATGCCTTTAAGACTGCATACGTGGCAGTGGCAGTGGCATTTTCAGAGAGAGGAAACGGAGGAGGGAGAGCAAATGAAGCAGTGAGATGCGATTGGTTTGGGGCGTGATAGGTGTTGCAATGCTGAGAGCTAGAGCCCAGAAGGAGACACTGTGAGAGACCTACATTTACCAAGGAGCAGGCTAGCCGTGCCCAGTGACTAAGCCAAGGATGACAGAAGAGGACTGGTCAGGGTAAAGCCTGCAGAGTGATAAGGAAGTCAATAGCTCAACCCTGGAGAAGGTCAACATTCAAGAGCAAAGAAAGAAGAGGCACAGCCAATGAGCATGAACGGAGATGACGATGCTGACTCCCACGGCAGTGGCATCTCAGAGTCCAGGAGAAAGAAGGGTGTCACAGGAGAGGAATCAGCCACGTCAGTGGGACAGGGAAGTGAGTAAAATACGCATCGAGGAGTCCACTGTATTGGGCAGAAGTGGTTTAAAAATAACAGGAAGTTAAGGGTAGAAAATTCTGTTAAAGAAGTGGCTATAATGGAAAGGCAAGCAAAGTGGCAGAACCCACACAGGAAGAAGGGTCTGAGGAGTGTTTGGATGTTTACTCATTGTGTATTTTTACTTCCTGACCACTGAAGTAAAAACTTTATAAAGAAAGTTGGCAATATTACTCAGCCATGAGAGAGGAGGAGTTCCTGTCGTTTTTGACAACACAGATGGACCTTGAGCACCTTGCACTGAGTGACATGAGTCAGAGAGAAAAATGGTGTATGATCCCACCATGTGTGGCATCTAAAAAAGTCAAACTTGTGGAGGAAAAAAAAAGTAAAACCATGGTTACAGGGATGGGAGTGGGGGGATCAGAGTGATGTTGTTTAAGGACATAAACTTGCAGCAAATAGTACATAAGCCATAAAGATCTAATACACAGTGTAATGAATATAGACAATAATAGTATACTCTAATTATATAATGTGATAATTATCACAAGAGCAATCATATGACAACCTATCATTGTATCACAGTGACACATTGTCTATCTTAAATTTATACAACGTTACATGTTAAATTCGTTTGAAAAATAAAATTTGGAAATAAATATAGAGATCATATTTTGATGTATTATCAATATAGTTTTCACTTCCACCCCTTTTTAACCATGTCTTTTTCCTCATTTAAACTAAAAGGCCACACATGCATTTTCTCCAGGGAAGGAAAATAGTTTAGGAAGGGGTAGAAAATTATTTGGGCTTTCAAAACCAAAGACTTTTCATTTGTCAGAGCCTAATATTTTGAGGAGCAAGCACATTTCACCTCGCAGAACTCAATGTGCCTACCTTGTGCCACAGCTAAAGAGTTTGGAAGCATAGGTAATATTTAAGAATCAATTTTTTTACAACAGATAAGCTTCCAGACTTGGAGGAAAGAAAGGAAGAAGCCAAGAATTCACCATACGGATCTATCCCAGAAACAGGGCCCTCCCTAGAGCTGGGTCCAGCCCAGAGCTCAGGGAACAGGACAGGAAATCCAGGTGAGTCTGAGAGATCCCAGAGAAGAAGAACCCTGTGCTTGGTATTCTGTGTGCAGCCTGAAAAAAAAGGCAAATGTTATGGTGTTTCCGCGTCTAGCATGGTTTGGGAACAGTGGAGGGGACATGGCTGCAGGACCATGTGCAATTTACACACCATCACAATTCTTGTTCCCTGGGTGGCACGGAAAGCACCCCAAGAGGGCCATGGGCTTAGCAGAGAGAGAAAACTAGACTCAGGGAGACCTTGAAGCAAGACAGGAAAGAAGCACCATCAGCTGTGAGGACAGACATTGGGGGCGAGACAGGAAATGACATTTGGCCTCCAGCCAGTGACGATGGATGATGGCGGAGAGCTAGCTCATTCCCAGCGTCCACAGCCCTGGCCCGCCGAGTGTCCCTGGGAGCCAGCCACTGCTGCAGGAATGCTGTGAGTACATTTCCACCTCCCGGAACAACCAGGGGGTTGAACTAGAATGAGGTTTAGTAAGAAAAAACTAAAGAAATTTGGGGTTTTTTTCTGGCCTCTGTTTAATGGACTGAGATTTGTGCTCCCTGCACACATAAAAATGTGAAGATGAGAGTATAGCCTCCTCCTAATACCAGCACCGAGTTATAACTGCCATTTTCATTTTGGTGCATTTTTATGGTCTTTTTCTTCTTTTTTGTTGAATTTATTGGGGTGATTAGGGTGACATTGGTTAATAAAATTACATAGGTTTCAGGTGTATGATTCTATAATACATTATCTGTATATTGTATTGTGTGTTCACCACCACAAGTCAAGTTTATAAATCCATTTGTAAATGTAGGTATTTGCAATATGGAATTAAATTTGCTATATAGGGGTGCATACCACTTTTAAAAACTTTTAAATATCATAAGTTATGTTAACTTTGACATATTATTCTAGGATATGATTTTTGAGTGTCACAGACTTTATTGCATGGTAAATAGGGGTTTTTTTAGGTTCAGTTTATGATTTTCTTGGTCTAGGAGATGAAGCGAGGAGAATACATGTTAAGTTCAGTGATGAGACAATAATAGTAACTTTGCCTATTAAACTGCTGGAGTTTTATTGTCTATGCTGTTTAATAATATAAAGTGGCTGAATGAATCATCGTTAGACCCTTCATCTCGATAAGTAAGCAAACCAAGATGAAAACAAGGCAAAAACCATCTGTTATTTTTGTGTGACAATGTCCTGTCCTTCGACGGTAGAAATGGGGTGGGGGAGAAGGGATACTTGGAGAGTAAGCACCAAGCTCTGGTCACAAGGTTGGGCTGCTGAGGTACAGAACCTTCTCGTTCTGACATTGCCTTCAGATACAGACAAATGCTTTGGTATCATCAGGAACCTGGATTTTTTTTCAATGGTGACTATCCACAGTGCAGGGAAGGCCACTGATACCATGTGTGGTCTCAGCCACATGCACCCCAAAAGTTGATGACCCCCAAACCAAGACACCCTCCTGCTCTAGCACCAAACGATGGGTGTTAAGGATGATGGGCTTCGGGGACCACTGCCTCTTCCCTTGCTTTATGGCACCCAATGCATAGAACGCTTCCCTTTTTTAGGAATCTATGTTCCTATGTTCAATTTGAGATTGGCTCATGTAGTGGGAAAGAGCGGATATTTGTTCATCTATCCTCCTATTTCTCTCAAAGAATGTCCTCGCTTTTCTCCAGAGAGTTCAGCCCTCCCCAGTCCTAGTTATGCTCTTTGGACAGGCCTCGTCCCAGCCCATCCCTAGAAGTAGATAGACCCTAACTGGGTTGAGCCAATCAACATATGCTTTCCTTAGGCCAAGGAATTAATTCAGAACTTATGAAATAGCTACCAAAAGAGGTTCCCCTTTGTCCCCTGGCTGTGCATTGGGCAGATGAGAGAGTTGTACCACTGTGCTGAGTGGGGAACCACTATGAGGTCTGAGGATAAAGCTGACACCACAGCAGACAGAATAAAAAACAGAGTCTCTAAGGACATACTTCGAGCCCCTGTAACAGGCCTCAGCGGAAACCAACTGCAGTTTTGGTGTTTTCAGTTAAATGAACCAATAAATCCCTTAATTTTTTGAGGAGGCTTGAGCTGCGTTTTCTGTCCAAAACAATAAAATAATTCCCAGCATCAATGATTCAAGAAGAATTTGGGTGAACCATTTCCATCTGGCTTTTCTTTTCTCTAGCCAACTGAGAATCCCCTTAACACAGCTTGCTAGCATTCATTGACCAGATTACACACTGCAAATGACCGGATGCTATATAGAAAGAACCTGAAAGATTCTACCACGAAACTACTAGAATTGGTAAAGAAATTCAGCAAAGTAGCAGGATACAAAACAAATATCCAGAAATCAGTTGCCTTTCTACACATCAATAACAAACTATCAGAAAGAGGAACTAAGGAAACAATCCCATTTGCAATTGATAAAAAAAAAACCTAGGAATTAACCAAGAATGTGAAAGATCTATACTCAGAAATTATAGGACAATGAAGAAATAAATTGAAGAAGATACAAAAATAACATGTTTAGGGATAGGAAGAATTAACATCCTTAAATTGTCCCTATTACTCAGAGCAGTCTACAGATTCAATAATTCTTATCAACATACCAGTGGCATATTTCAGCCAGCAATAGAACAAAAATGTATATAGAATCAAAAAAAGACCCCAAATAACCATAGCAATCTTGAGAAAGAAGAACAAAGCTGAAGGAATCACACTACCTGATAATAAACTACTATACCATAAAGCCATAGTAATCAAAACAGCATGGTACTGGCATATAAACAGACATACAAATCAATGGAACAGAAATTGAGAGCCCAGAAATAAATGCATGCCTTTATAGTCAATTAATATTTGACAAAAGAGGCACTAACATGCAGTGGGGTAAAGACAGTCTCTTCAACAAATGGTGTTGGGAAAATTGGACGGAGACAAGAAAATGAAACTAGACCACCAATTTACACCATACAGAAGAATAAACTCAAAACTGGTTCAAAGACTTAAATATAAGACTCAAAACCAAAAAAAAACCTATAGGAGAAATCATAGGCAGTAAAATCGCAGACATTTCTC
The DNA here is from genome assembly GCF_014824575.4 of Sturnira hondurensis. Lineage (NCBI taxonomy): Eukaryota > Metazoa > Chordata > Mammalia > Chiroptera > Phyllostomidae > Sturnira > Sturnira hondurensis. The sequence goes on along the minus strand of NW_028094846.1, from coordinate 5,237,048 downwards.
ATAGCAATATTTTTCCCTAGGACAGGGGAAAAAAAAACCTAAACAAATGGGACTACCTTGTTTGCACAGCAAAGGAAACCATCAGCAAAGTGAAAAGACAACCCAGTACATGGGGGAATATGTTTGCCAACGATACATCTGATAAGGGTTTAACATCCAAAATTTATAAAGAACTTACACAACTGAACACCAAAAAACCCAAACAATCCAATTTTAAAAATGGGCAAAGGACCTAAACACATGCTTCTCCAAAAGGACATAAAGATGGCCAATAGACATATGAAAAGATGCTCAACATCACTGATATCAGAGAAATACAAATTAAAATCACCATGAGGTATCACCTCACACTGGTCAGAATGGCTACCACCAATAAATCAACAAACAACAAGTGCTGGTGAGGATGTGGAGAAAGTGGAACCCTGGTGCACTGTTGGTGGGAATGCAAATTGGCGCAGCCATTGTGCAAAGCAGTATTGACTTTCTTCAAAAAATTAAACATGAAACTGCCTTATGACCCAGTGATTCCACTCCCAGGAATTTATCCAAAGAAACCTAAAACACTAATTCAAAAGAATATATGCCCCCGAATATGCATGGCAGAATTACTTAAAATAGCCAAGATTCAGAAGCAGCTCAAGTAGATGAGCAGATAAAATAGCATTGGTACATTTACACAATGAAACACTATTCAGCTTTAAAAAAAAAAAAGAGTGAAATCTTACCCTTTGTGGCAGCATGGATGAACCTGGCCAGCATTATTAAGTTAAATAAACTAATCAGAGAAAGGTAAGTATGATATGATTTCACCTGTATGTGAAATACAATGAAAATAAACTAACAAACACAATAGAAACAGACTCACAGATACAGAGAACAGAATGACAGCTGTCAAAGCAGAGGGGGTTTAGTGGTAAAAAGGTAAAGGGATTTGCTAAAAATCCTGATAGACACAGATGACAGTCTGGTGAATAGAAGGGAAAAGGGGGTCGGCGGGTAGAAGAAAGTAACAGGGGGATAAATGGCGATGGAAGACTTGACTTTGGGGTGGTGAACACACAATACAGTATACAGAGGATACAGAATTATACACCTGACACCTATAGAATTTTATTAACCAGTATCACCTCAATAAATTCAATGAAAAAATCACACATTGGCATTTGGGCTTTGGAAAGAGACACAATTTTATGCAATAGTAGAATTCTAATTCTCCTCCTTCCCCCCACACCACTAAGTTATAGTTCTAAGTAGAGCAAAGTTGGAGGCCGAAAGAATAAATAATTGAAGAATAGCAATACATTGTCAAATTGCCTTCCAGAGAGGTGACGCCCACGGTCATTTCTAAGAAGGCCCCGTTTTAAAGCAGTGAGAGTTGGTTCTGGTTGTAATTACATGGTAGAAGTACTGGAGAGATTTGAACATGTTTTTGGCTTTAAAGACTTAACTGATTGAGAAGGAGAGCTTGAAAATATAAGACGTGGAGGAAGTGACTGATGAGTAAAGTATCCTAGTCCTGGAGGAGACAGAGGGGGAATTTGACATTTAGGAAGCAAAATTATCATTAAGCACATTTTTGGATACAAATATCCAACTCAGAGTAGTAGGAATGGAGTTGAAGATGTAGATAGACATAAAGAAATTTCAAGGTGAAGGGATCGTGAAAATTGGACAAATATCCTATTGTCACATTCCTATAGGCAAGGCTATCTGCTGTGAGAAGGTGGGGTGAAGGTTAAGAGGCCTCAATAAAAAAGGTATAAAATAAATTCCTTTGGCGCAGTACAAGGAGGGGATCGAGTCTGCAGAAAAGGGTTGCTCAGCAATGTGCAGTTCAGTTTGAAGATCATACAGTTGGGATTTTTTTTTCTCCAGCTGAATGCAAAAGTCCAGAGAAAAACCCAGAAAAGACAGAGGGTTGGGCAGAGCCAAGGTCAAGGAATGGTAAGAAAGGGTGGGAAAGGACAGGGCAACCCCCGGACGACGAGGTTTCTGACCAGAGAGCGACTGGAGGTATGCACCCTGGGGCAGAGACCAAATAGAGAAGGAAGCAGAGCAGAGAACAGGAATTCTTGAGGGGCTGAATGCTGGGCTCTCTCTGAAGTGCAGGGACATGAAGGGAAAGGGAAGCCATGGGAAACAAATAGAAAGAAAATCCTGAGGTCCATCAAAGTTCAAGGAGCAGCCAGAGGCAGACCCATGAGACAGAGAGAGAGAGAGAGAGAGAGAGAGAGAGAAGAAACAGAACCATAGAGAACTGGGGAGAAATGGAGTCACAGAAACCAAAGGAAGAGAGAATTTTGGGAAAAGAACGGTCAACAGTATGCAACTAAAAACAGAGCCCTGGATTTGGCAATGTGGATGTTAGTCGTTGAGAGAACAGCCATTTCAGAAGAACGGGAGAGTAGAAGTCAGATGTCTAAGGTTTAGGAGAGAAAAACAACTAGCAGAAACTACTGGATCCAGAAGTTTCCCAGAGAAAGCTCAAAGTGCTTTCCCCAGGTGCTTTCTGTGTGTGGAAAGGCAGAAAGTGTGGTGGTAGAGGTTTTCCAGGGAGAGGCGGGTACTCAGAGGCTGGTCCTCATACTCAAGAGAAGAGGACGAGGTCAGAGAAACCACCGGCAAGGGGGCTTGCAGAATGAGCCAGATCCCAGTAGAAACAGGAAGAATGGGGTCATCACAGGTGGGCGTCTAGCCCTGGGGAAGACACACCTTTTCCTGAGACTGGAGAGCAGACTCGTAGGCAAGTGGAAGTGGAGGAAAAGGAAGAGGAAGGAGTCTGGACATTTTTCCTCTGACTCCCCAAGGGCACTAAATAAATGCCATATTGAATTTCTGAGCGAAGAGATTCTGAAATAGCTCTTTAAAACAATGGCATAGCATTTATTAATATTATTTTGAGAACTGGCATTAATCACAGAAATCTTATATTGGAATAGAACAAACTTATTCGTCCATTCTTGGGTAAATCACTACATAATTATTTTGACGTCTCCTCTTATACCATGTAAACATGAATATTTGATTATAACTTACATGTCAAACTATCAAAATATATAGACAAATTATTGAAAATATATCTCATTCAGTCATACTGAGCAATCACCATTAGTTCCCCAGCTTTTGACAGAAAGGATTTTTAAAATGTACATATTTTTGTCCCAAGTATGCCACTTTGGGAAAAAAGAAAAAAATAGCATACATACTGATTCGTCATACCTGAAAGAACATCAAGATGAAGATTTCATAATTATGTTTCTATCCTCAAAATATCTTAAGATCAGAACTGATTTTTTAAATATTTGTAGCTGGGAGAAAAACATCGTGGAAAGACTGAAAATTTTGTAGCAACAGCCTTTGTAGCAAAGCCAAGCCAGCAGGCTGCCCGGTAAATATTTCAGTCCCATGGGGCAGTGGGTGGGCCATAGTTTCTATGGCAACTGCTCGACTCCACTGTTACAAACAGCCGGGAACGATACTGAATTCGGTGGCAGGCCTGTGGGCCAAAACACCTTTATTTACAAAACAGGCAGCAGGCCAGACCCACCCCTATTCTAAATACGAGCATTTTCCATAATCCCTTCAGCTTTTCATGCAGATGCAGCCTCAGATTCAAACCACGGGGACATCAGCTGAGATGTACACAGTGGACCTCACCCAGGGCCTTTTGTGACAGCCCACGGCCCACTATAGATTCCACTGTCACAAAGTCTATGATGACAGAATCCTTTCGTAAGAATTGCTACGAGAAACTTTTAATACGAACTTTATTATAGCATCAAGAGCCGTATGTATGTCTGACAACGAACTTGTGTTTCCGTAGTTTCATATTAACAGGACGTCAGAGTTTCTGCTTTTAATGAATCTGGTTCATTAAAAGTTACATTCGATTTTAAGAGTTTTCATTGGGTTTGCATTTAATAAGGTATATTTTCCCATATTTGGTTATAAGTACACTGTTTGTACCCTCATTTGGATACTAACATAAAGTTGAATGATTAGTAATTCCAAAATTAAAATGACCGAAAGCCCTAGAAATGGCCTTATCACTAATGTGGCAATCTATCAGACTGTTGTAACTGCCAGTACTTCTGGGGCTCCGTGCTTGGGGTACAGTGACCAGAAAAGCACTATGTGGTAGAGAGCAACAGAAAGATGAAGCCGGAAGAGGGGACATGCTGTTATTTGAAAGCTATGAGCATTCAGGTTGGTTTCCTTAAGAGGAGCGCAGAATAATATGCGGGGGGTGGGGGACTTTTTTATTTATACAAACATTTTAATAAGCCTTTACTTCTGTAAAAAATAGACCTTGTGTTTAGTCTGGAAGAGAAAAGGGCTCAAAGGACAGCTGCATTTCCGTTTAGTAGGCAGAATTCTGGCATTCTCTCCCGGAGGGACTCCCGGAAAAGGTCACTGAAAGAACGCCTGGGGAGAGAGGAGGTGGGCAGACCGAGAGAAGCTGTGGTTTGGGGTCACCATAGGCTGAAATGAGAAAAGGGGCCAGTGACAAACTTGCCAAACCTTGCCAGGTTTGAGGAGGAACATTAAGAGAAGAAAACAGATAACATTGAGTGATACCCTACTCCTGCATTTCACTGTAACCCCACTGTGATATTCCCAAACGTACAATAGAGGTCAATTAAACACAGTAGAACTTTGGGCAGCGAAGGCGAGGGGTCCATGCCTATCTATGGAATGAAGTGGGAGAGGGAGGAGAGTAGCCAGAAGTTGTGAGACGGGAGAGGACCCCAGAATGGGGCAAGAGTAGGGTGGGGGGGGCAGGCATACAGACTTCAAGATGTCCAGGACAACCAGTTCCCCACCTGATTTCCTGGCCACAGCTTCTAGGGCTCCTCCTCTTTCTCTAAACTCTAAACCAGAGACTTCCAACAAGTGCACCTCAAGAATTTTTAAAACATGCAATACCTGGTTATGGAGTCAGGGACACTGACCTTTTTCCCCTTTTATTTCTGTCAAATAAAAAAATGTCAACAGCCAGAACAACAACCATCCAGTAGGCATGAGTCAAAATTATACCTATTTTTAAAAAAATCAGACGGACAGAAAAATGTAGTATATTTTTTGGTGTGCCACAGAATTTCAGTAATTAGTTTCTGTGTGCCAGGAGATCAAGAAGGTTGAAAGTTGCTGCTCTGAGTCTCAGTTGGGCACCAGGGCTCAGCCCTCAGACTTCTTCCCTCCTCCGGTTATATACATTCTCTGGGTCAGGGCCTTTCAAAATGTGGGTTGAGACCCATTAGTGGCTTGTGAAGTCAATGTAGAGGATCACGACAAGTATTTTTCATGAGATAACAAACACAAATCATTGAAAGTGTCAGCATACAGCTGGTAAAGATAGGCTTTGCATTATGGAACTTTTGATTCTGTGTGTGTGTGTGTGTGTGTTTACCACACTGCAGTACCACACGCATTTCTTTCCATTGCCTGTGGTCCAAAGAGTTGGAAAAGCATTGCCTTGGGTAATGTCATCCAGTGTAGTGGTTGTACAGCCACTCCTGTCCTCGTGACTCACACAGACAAATTCACAATGGAAATGGAACCTGATTGCTTTGCTGTGGACTCACCTATCCAGTCACTTACGGGATATCTCAGCTTGAAAGTCTATCAGGTGTTGCAAACCATTATGACCGAAATCTGAAAACCTGCTACGCAGGTCTGCAGCATTTCAGAATTTGGCAGTTTTGTCTTTCTGGTTCCTTAACTTCCCTTTCTCTCTCACACCCCACATTTGGTGTGCCATCCAATTCTGTCAGCTCAAACTTGTACGTGTATCCAGAACCTTACCACTTCTCACCGCCCCCGTGGCCTCCACCCTAACGCAGCTGCTCCCTGGTATCTTGCCCAGGTTATTTTAATCGCCTCCTTCTTCTTTCCTTGAACTTTCAAGTCTATTCTCAAAAGAGCAACTGAAGTACCTCTATACAAAAATAAGTCAGAGCATCCCCTTTCTCCGATTTAGAGCCCAAGGGTTTCCCAAGTAAAATCCAAAGTCCCTACAGTGAGTACACAGCCCTACACGAAGCTGGGCGCCCCACCACTCCTCCCCAACCGCATGGAATATCACTCTCCTGTTTCTGCTCCCCTTCAGACACTGTCTCCTTGCAGTTCTTTGAGTTTACCAGGTGTGCTCTCACCACAGGGCCTTGGCATATGCTATTCAATCTCCCACAAAGGTTCTTACACCAGATACCTTCATGGTTGATTCTGGGACTGTGTTCAGGCCTCTATTTAAAGGTGCCCCTTCCCCAGGCAGATCCTCCCTCTGCACACTGTCTGTGTCTTCCTAACTTTACTTTTCTCCACAACTGATACGCATAATTATGCGCATCAAAAGGCTTTGATTTTTAAGACTTATATTTACTCACAAAAAAGAGTGGATGATATTGAAATCAGAGATGCTGTATGCATAGTTTGGTTGATTAGAAAAAAATAAGTAAATGAATGAGGATAAAAGTGAGAGCAATAAGAACTCTAAGTCTGACAAAAATGGTTAAAACTTAAAGTGAGAAAAATTATTAAAGTTTGAAAAATAAATAAAGAGAAACCTGGATCTGCAAACAAAATAAGTCTTGCAACAAAATTAAAGATTAGACTTGAAAGACAGTACCAAAAAAATACCATTTTCTTACAAAAGATATTCACTATTAATAAGTTGATTTTAAAAATAAAAATGCATATCTTATAAATAAAAATAGGCCAAACTAAATGCAATTAGCTCAAAATGTAAAAGAAAAGCTATAAAATATTTAGATTGAAAATATTGCATTGAAGTGAAAGATTTAAAGGTGATAAAGAAAGAAGCTTACAAATTAACCAAAATTGAAGACTAAGGAATTACAGAAGAAAAACAGGTTAGAGAAAAATTAGAAAGAAAATAAGAATACGAAGTTGAACTTTTAGAAATCCGGGTGAAGGGGGAAGAGGGAGGCAGCTGGAACTGTCAGGAATGAGGGTCCCAGGAAAGTCCCTGGGGGTCCTCTGCTGCTCGGAGGTGGCCGGGGTGGGGGGAGGGCAACTGGGTTCTCCCTCCGGCTTCTCTCCTCTCTCCGACTTATAATCACATCAGCCCCAAAGGAAGGCGGTGGGAACATCGATGCCATTAAACTTCAAGTACCTACATAATAAGATGGATAGCTCAACAGCTGGACTTTCAAGACCCTCCAGAATCAGTCTGGATAAAGGATTGTCTTCCTAATTCTACTCCAGTCGCGTCGTCCACGTCTTCCCAGCCCATGTCTGCCCCTCCTCTCTGTGAGGCCTTCATTTCCCATCACGCTCCCACGGCCACGCCTTCCCTGCTCACATCACCTCACCAGCCTGGCACAGAGCCCTCGATCTTCTCAGTAACTCCCCATTAACTTCCTCAGCTGCCCGCGGTGCCCAGGCGTCCCTGGGCAGTTCACAAGACTACAGGAGGCGGGTTGCCACGACCGAAGCACCTCCCTCCTGCTCAGGGACAGCTTTGGCATCAGGGTGTATTTTCACCACCTCCACGGCCCTCCTTTCTTGAGCACTCCCTGCTCTGTGGTTCCACTATCTTCTCAAGTCCTACAGTGTCAGCATCGCCTGGGGACGCATGAGCAACGCAGAGTCCCAGGCCTCACTCAGACGGACTGAGTCAGACCGTCTGCACGGCGCTGATGGTAAACTTGAAGAGGGACTGGTTTACACCATCTTTACCATTCCGTTTCCACTCAAATATTGCTACAACGTGGGCTCTAGAGTCAGACAATCTAGGTCTAAACCCCAGCTTTACCCCTTTATGACCTTGCACATGCTCCTTGACCTCGCTAGGCCTCAGTTTCCTCAGGCGCCAAAGGGACAGAGCCGCCTGAAGCTCCCTGCCTCCTGTCTCTCCCCCCACCCCTCACGGAGCCAGCCGTTAGAGTTCGCAAAGGTACGTCTGTGTCTACACCTCTGGCTCTCTTGCACTTTCAAAAAACAAACTTTTAATCTTGGCATTCAAGGCCCTTCGTGACTGCCCAGAACACGCTCCGCCGCTATCCCCTGGCTGCTCACACGCCTGTTGCGGTTTGTTCTAGCTGCCCGGGTGCCACACACTACATGCTGGCATTGTTCAGGTATGGGGCTCATTCTGAAGCCTGTCCCTCCCTGCCTGAACACAACCGCAGTCCCTTCCAGACCCACCTTTTGGCCCCCTAACATCCCTGCTTCCCTCCTTAAATGTTCAGTTCTCTCTCAGAATCACCATTCTCTCTGACACAGTCAGTTATGAAGCTGTAGCACTTTCAGAGGGAAGGGTATTCACGGGGACCCTACTGAGCAGTACAGTGTCTGACACATAGACATACACACTCATGGTACTTTTCCCAAGTGAGCAGGGGACCAGCGGAGAGCAAGACGCCAGTCACTTGCCTGAATCTCCCCCTTGACTACATAGGGTGTCCAACTCACCACAGCCTGCAGGCCACATGCGGCCCAGGATGGCCATGAGCGCGGCCCAGCACAAAATCACAAATTTACTCGAAGTCCTTTTTTTGCTCACCAGTTTGGGTTGGTGTTTGTGTATTTAATGTGTGTGGCCCAGGACAACGGTTCCTTTTCCAGTGTGGCCCAGAGACACCAGGAGGCTGGACACCCCTGCCAGTCTGAGAGGGCAGTGACTTGTCAAGTACATTTTGTCCCCGGATCTCCCCAGTTCTGCCTCGGTGCCCCCCGCGAGCCCACAGTTATGGACACGTAAACTCATAGAGCGCCAACAATCAACACCGAAATGGAACAGCTTCTTTGTGTAGAGGGAGGAAACGGGTATGAAACAGCGACAGTATTTATTGTGACCTCAAGTACTGTCTATAAATGATCTCATTGAACCTCATCGTGTGCCAATGTTGAAATTCACCATCCATCTTTGCAAGAGGGCAAAGCGGACACTCAACACAGCTGAAGTAATTCACCAAAGGTCCAACCACTAGGGGCAGGATTTGAACTGAGGTCGGTCTGAATCAAAAAATTCCACTCAATGGTTGGGGATTTATTTTCTTCTCCCGGGAAGCGCGTTACTTTAATCATAGAAGGGATGCCGCCCACAAATGGACACCCAGGGGTAAATGGGAGAGTGACGATGACAAGAAGCCAGCCCATGAGATGTGGGGTGGGGGAAGGGCAGCACAAGGTAAGGGAGATGAAGACAGGAAATATGGAGGGTCGAAGGTGCTCCTGAGAAACAAGGACCAAGAGGAGTGTGAATGATCAAAATGAATAATAAAGAAATAAAGGGATGAAGCCCAGGAAGAGCAGGCAATGACAAAAACAAACAGAGAGAGAAAAGGGGGGGGGGCAGTGAGGAGAGGAAAGGAAGGAAAAAGAAGGGAAGAGAAGAGAAGAGAAAAAAAGAAAAAAATGAGCTCAAGGAGCCTATTAGCCGGGGCAGGAAATGCTAACCAGTTTTGGAAACAATTTGAACATGATTAAAAGCTAACCCGCAGCCTGTTCTGCAACTTCAGCACCTCTGCTTGGAAGCGAGTTACAGTAACATAAGTGGGGCAAAGTGCAGCTCTGTGTGGGAGGCGGACCACGTCAGTTCCAGGCTGGGGGGATTGCCCCGGGGACAGCAGGGACCTGTCCAAGGTTTGAGAGTTTCATCCCAGCTGCAGGACACAGGGCCTGAGGGGCAAACACCAGAGACGCTCTGCCACTTTGGGGGGCTGGAGGAACTGACCCTATGCTGTGGAGGAGTCTGCCTGGGGGAAAACAGGGAAGATGCTAGACAGGCCGCAGCTTTGTGCTCCTGGGACTTTAAGCACAACTCAGGCAGGGCTTTGAAGGGAGGAAAGGGCGCAGATGAGTGGAGAGGGAAGGAGAGGGTATTTCAGGAGGGGAAACACCCTGAGCAAAGACTCTGGGGCGGGAATTAGCGTGCGAGCAAGTGTGTGGGCATGCATGCATTTGTGCAGGGGGGGGGAGGGGCGTGCACAGCACTCACTTTTGTATTGGGAAATAAAAAGAGTCGGGTTTGGGACACGTTTTTCTTTTTGATCTCCAGCCAAGTTTGGACTGAAGTTCTACATGGAGTCTGTCTTTCAGATCACAGCACCATGTTAAGGTGAGATGGAACCTTCCAGAAGCTCCGCACCAACCCCCCCACCCCCCCATAAAGTGAGACAACTGAGTGGTCTCAGTGTACCTTGATCAGGAAGTACAAAAACAAGTACTACAATAATACTGAATGCTGATCGTAACTGAAAAGTAAAAAGCGTTTTAATCAAAATTGTGATCCAGAAAGAAGGAAAGGATAATGCTGCTTTTCATCAGGATTTTTCCGAGCAGCACAAGGCTTCCCTCCATCCCCCCTTCCTGTCTGTCTGCCTGCCTCCTTTGCTTCCTCCTTCTCTTTCCATCACTACTCACTAAACACCAGCTGTGCCCCAGGCACAGAGTGAATGAATGGGACTGAAAGAGCCCTGGTCTCACGGACCCTACATTCTGCCCAGAGGTGAGGGGGGAGTGTGGGGGGACTGAGGGGGAGGGCCAAGGCCACCTTGGTCTGGTTCCAGATTTCTTTTCTACTTCCTGAGTATATTTCTAACTTCCCATAAAAAATAACTACACTTAGCAAGAATTAAAATGAGGTAAGTTTGTAGATTAGTAAGCACAGTAACAAAACATGGGAGAAAGACCCAGCCTGTGTAATCACTGAAGAAATTCGATTTAACATAAGGATGAAGCACCAGGGCATATTTTCTGAAATGAGTTTAAAAGTACATTTCTAGGCCATAAAACAAATGAATCAGTTTAATCACTTTGGAGAGCCATCTGGCCATATATAATAAGAGCTGTGGGACTTGTCATACCTTGCGATTTTGCACATCAGTGAATGAATGAGGACACAAAGTGACGCATACCTACAACTGAATAACTGTCACCTTTGACAAGGAAGGCCATCCCGCCACATGTGACACCATGGATAAATCCGGGGGGCATTGCGCTCAGTGAAACACACCAGTCTCAGAAGGACAGATACTGCACGGATCCGCTTCTGAGAAGTATCTAAAATAGTCAAAGTCACAGAAGCACAGAGTGAGGTGGTGGCTGCCCACGCTGTGGAGTGGGGGGGGGGGGTCAGGGTGGGGAACTGCTGAGCTTGCTGTCCGATGGGTAGAGCGTTTCAGTTATGAAACAGATGAATGGGTGCTAGAGACCTGTCACTCAGTGTTGGGACGATGCCAGGCTGGGTGTGCACTTAAGATAGGAGAGGACAGGTCTCATGTCAAGTGTTCCTACCACAATCCAACACAGACATCTCCTTAATGCAGAAGAGGTGCATAACAGAGGTGCATAACATGAGGTGATAACAAATGCATGCTGCACAACCCTAATTTTCTTTGATAGTTTATCTTCACATAAAAAAATACTGCAAATTGGCATTTCAAATTCTTAAACGGATATGGGACCATTATCCAATCTATTCTAAAGAACCTTCTGGAAAATGGAATGCCGGATTTAGCTTCAAGAGGTCAAGGTGCAAGCTCTGTTAATAGCCTTGGAGAAATCACATCATCTTCTGAAGCCTCTTCGTCCATAACAAAAGATCACACTAGTTTTCTCGCCAAATTTGAGTGTCTGTGACTCAAAATGTGAAAAGATGCTTTCGAGATACCATGCCCAGGTGCCATGTGGCAGCTCCTTTGGGTCCAGCACAGGAGTCTTATCACCTGTCCCAGGAGGAAAAGTCCCCTGGTCTCACCTTTGTGACAGGCGTGCTCCATCCAACCCAAGGTATCTGTCTCAGCGTGGCTGCTAATGGGTTATTTCAGTGCAGCAGGCAAGTGGTAAGAACAGGGGTAATGGGTTTGTGCCAGTCCCAGAGAAAGAGGAGCATCATTTACTGTGAGTCTATATATGCTGAGGATCTTAAGACGCCAAAGCAACCCATTCACAGACAGCAAATATCATCCTCTAGCAGCTGCTATCATAAAACACCATAGACTGGGTAGCTGGAACTACAGACTTTTACTTCTCACATGTCTGGATGTTGGGAAGTCCTAGATCAAGGTACCAGCAGACTCCCTTCTTGGTGAGGGCCGTCTTCCTGGCTTGCAGAGAGCCAGCTTCTCACTGTGTGCTCACGTGGCCTCTCCTTGGTGTGTGCGCATGGCGAGAGAATGTCACTCCTTCCTCTTATAAGGGCACTAATTGCATCTTGAATGTCCCTCCCTTGTGACCTAACCTAGGGCTAACTATCTCCCCCAAACCCATTTCTGTTGGGGCTCAGAACTTCCGACAAGGGAATTTTGGAGGAGCACACACGTTCAGCCCATAACAATGTCTTGCTCATTGGCACCGAAGGCCAACACTCATTCCCCAGGGGACTGTGTGCTGTACCAATTCTCTCTGTTTCTGGCTCTCCTTTTCTCCCTCCGGGAGCATAACAGGGGAGGAGCGATATAATCCTCACAGAAAAACAACGTCGAACTTTCGTTTTCCAAGCTGGTCCCCACAACAAACACGCATTCTGCGCTGGGGCTTTGAAGAGCTCTCCTCATTTCCTCTGTTACTGGCTCTCAGTGGGTCTGGGTATGACACACCTTCTCTGTCCCTCACAGCCGTAAAGGTGAAGGCCACCCAGAGAGAGTAAGACTCACGAAGCCGTGACTCATTTTTGTGCCTTCGGGGTTTTGATCAAATGCCAACTGATGGCAAAAGATAAACAAACGAGTCCTCTGTAACGGGGTATATGGAAATCAGTAACATTATGGGTGATTATTCAAGTTTCATTCTTAATTCTTTTTTCTTCCTAAAATTGCAAGTAAAGGTAGTACAATAGGCAGAGAATATAACCCAGCCCTTTTCTGGGAGGGAAGCCGCCCTTTGCAGCTGCAGGTGTGACTGGCACGCAAGTATGAGGTGAGGCAGTGACGGTTCACCATCGGACCTTAGGGTGTCGGCTCACCACGGCAAATGTACGTTATTTGTGCAACCGATTAGACAGTGAGTTTCTCTTTCAAAATGGCCTTTGTTTTCTTTTCGTAAAAGCAGCACAAAGGGGCAATGCTTTCTAGAATGGCCCAGATCAACCTCTGCTATAAACCAGCTCAGACACGGAGTTGGAAGGAACCTGAGAGAATCCAGCCCCCTCATTTTTCTAAAAGATGCAAACTACAGGCCAGAGGTATTGGGCTGGCCAAAAATGCTCATTTGCTCTTCGCTTAGTTCTCTTTGACTTCACTGGAAACAATTTTGTTGGACTATATTGCGACAGCTGTCCTATCAGCATGCATTTTTTTAAAAAAAACTTTTCAAAATTGGTGAATTTTTGTGTGGCCATTTTAATATTGAAGATGGAAGAAAACAGGCAACACTTTCAGCATATTATGCTTTACTATTGTAAGATAGGAAAACATGCAACTGAAATGCCAAAAACCAAATTTGTGCAGGGTATGGAGAAGGTGCTGGGACTGATCCAATGTGTCAAAAGTGGTTTGTGAAGTTTTGTGCTGGAGATTTCTGGCTGAATGATGCTCCACAGTCAGGTAGACCATTTGAAGTTGATGGCAGTCAATTCAGGACATCGATTGAGAACAATCAGTGGGAGATAGCTGACATACTCAAAGTATGCAAATCAACAAAGTTACCGGTGAAAATGAAAAATGTGTCTTTTATTTTATGGAAGAAAACGACATGAATGTCTTGGCCAACCCAGTAAATGACTGGCTTGGAGGAAAGCCAATGAATGGCCATGCCCCAACAGTCTGGGGTCTCTGGACCCTCTTCACAGAGACTTCTCCAGTGCCCAAGACCCCTCTGAAAGCTATGGTCTCAACATTGACCTTTATTCCTCTGGATCATGACGTTCTGAGAAAAGACAGAAGATGAAATAGTGACCCTCCTTTAGAAGACAGTGTCTAGAACAGGGGTGTCAAAATCATTCTCACCGGGGGCCACATCAGTCTCACAGTTGCCTTCAAAGGGCCAAATGTAATTTTAGGACTGTATAAATGTAACTACTCCTTAACTAGGGGCAAGGAGCTCTGTGCTATTGCCAGGTAGAAACAAGGTGCTGAGCTGATAAAACAAGGTGGAGGGCTGGATTCGGCCAGTGGGCCTTGTGTTTGCCACCTGTGGTCTCGAGTGCAGCAAGCACTTATAAATATCTGTGGGACTGAGCCCTGGCTGGTGTGGCTCAGTGGATTGAATGCTGGCCTGTGAACCAAAGGGTCACCGGTTCAATTCTCAGTCAGGACACACACCTGGGTTGCAGGCCAGGTCCCAGGTTGGGGGCGTGCGAGAGGCAACTGACTGATGCTTCTCTCACTCATTAATGTTTCGCTCCCTCTCTTTCTCCCTCCCACCCCCACTCTCTGAATATAAATAAAATTTTTAACATATATATCTGTAGGATTGACATATCAAAACGCACATCACAATGGAGAAAAAAACTTCTGACCTAACAATGACAGCCAAGAAATAAAAGCCACAAAGATAATAACAAAGAGAATTTCTCTAGGAGTTCCTTGACGTAATTCTTACCTCCCCAGCCATATTTTAAACTCGGTATGATCTAGGACATGCGCAGTCTCCTCATTTGGCCTCCCTCACTCTACAGGGCAAGATAGGTTGTTTCAAAGGCCATTTTTTAAAAAATCCTGAAATTGGAACATTCCATAGTTTAAAAAAAAACTCTTGCAGGAATACTATGGGAAATACAGAATGTAAAGAACCTGTGACACATGGTACATGGACAAAAGGGGGGAACGGTGGGGGAGGGGTGTGCAAGGTAAAGGGGGGGTGAAGGGGGGAATGGGACAAGTGTAATGGCATAATCAATAAAATGTATTAATAAATAAATAAATAGGGGGAAAAACCTCTTGTACTGCTTCTTGGAATAGTGAACTGTGTGGTAGATGGGGTTTTGTTGTTTTTTAAACAGCTTTATTGCAATATAATCCACACACCCTACAGTCACTCATGTCCAGTATAAAATCAGTGGCTCCCCATATCGGGTGACCATCACCCCAACAGGTGTTAGAACATGTTTATCACCCTAGAAAGCAGCTCTACATGTCCACGCCATCACTCTGCCTGCACCCCAGCCCCCAGGTCCTGGCAACCACTGATCAGCCTTCTGTCTCTATAAACTCGCCTGTCCTGAAATTCTCATGTAGATGGAACAAGACAACACGCAGTCCTTGGTGTCCGGTTCCTCTTACACTCAGCACAATGTCTTTCAGGCGCATTCGCATTGCAGCGCGTGTCAGTGCCTCGTTCGTGCCTTTCAACTGCCACATAATGTTTCATTGTCTGGGTACGGCCTCTTTTCGGTGTCCACTCAACAGCTGATGGACTTTTGGTGTATTTCCACTTTTTAATGATTAGTAATCATGCTACCATGCATGTCCAGGAACACATTTTTTCAAGGACGTATGTTTTCATTTCTCCCGTGTATGTATCTAGGAGTGAAATTGCTGCACCATTGGCTAATGGGATCTTCCTATCAAACTACTTTAGTTTGTTATGATTTATTTGGGAAATGGGGCATACATGCTAACAAAAACAAGACCTGTCTCATATAAATGGTTGCCAAGCCTAGGGAGAGTTTATCAAACTTTGTCGACTCTGGAGCCAAGCCCTTCCATGTCCCCATTGTAAATCACCCCACATTTTCACAGTACCCCTCTCCCACTACTCCACAGGTCCACTGAATAATTCTGAAAACGCTTACGTCATACGGGGGGTCATCACAGAGGGCCATATGTACACACACACTTTTATCTCACATTTTCTCACACAGCTTTTCAAAGACACTTCAGCCACCCTGATCATATCAACAAAGCTTTGCATTCTGAAGTTGCAAGTGAAATTATTAGTCATTATAACGAGCAGACTTGGGGGCTAAAATGTGTAGAGTCGTACAGATCCAATTTAGACACGACAGACACACTTTGCGCTCTGTTGCAGCCCTCCTCAGACTCGAGGCAAACTCTAACTTGGGTTCGCTTTATAAAATGTAGAATGTGACATTCCAACTTGAAAGTTATAGTACATTCCCTGTTTTCCAAAAATCTGTCAGCTGTTTGTTTGACTTTTTTTGGCATTTCGTTCTCGCCCCTTAGGACGGCCTTCATCCGAGGCACAGCGTTATTTACTCGACAAACCGCGGTCCTGCTCAGACGCTCTAGGCCTGCTGCATGACATAGTTTCCAGGAACTCGTTGTGGTGAAAACTGGGGACTTTCTGCACCCGGGCGTTGGACTGTACCCCCCCTGACCTCACTGTCAGCCACACTGAGGATGACTCTCCCATTTTCTTACCAAGGTCGCACTGACAAGACCGTGCTGTGGCGACCCTCGGCATGGGGGGCGACCTCCCCACAGCCCACGTCTCCAAAAAGCACCTGCTGTTGACAACCCTGTGCTCCTCATCTCTGTCTCTTCAGAGAAAAGTGGAAGGTCTTTGCCACTGCCGTGCACCCAGCCGATTTAACCCCCCTGGCTGCTCATCTTCAAAAGGTGATAAAATGCAACCGAACAGCCCGCCGCCTGCTGCCCTTCGCCTTCAAGCTCTGAGTGGCAGGACGAGGACCTGCCGCTTCCTCATCTCTCAGCTCAGCTACGCTGTGGCCTCCACACTCAGCCTCACCGGGGCGCCCTCTCAGTGATAAGCAAAGTAAGACCCGCCAGCCTGTGTTATCTACCATGCTCCCAGTCACTGTCCTCAGTTCAGAGGTCGTGTGGTAGAGGGAAGGAAGGCGATGTTGGAGAGCCAGCCTTCGAGCCCTTGCTGGCTCTTCTGTTTGGAAGGTGAGGACTTCGGAAAAGTCACACTCTCCCAGAATCTCAGTTAACTCTTTTGTAAATTGGAGGTAATTCTGGCGTGACAAAGACGGTGGATGTGTGCACCAAATTCTACTGATTTTCCTCTTCCTGATCAACAGAAGACTGCACTTCTCAGCCTTGCAAGCTTGGGGCCATCAGATCGAGCTGTGGATGGGGAAATTCAACCTCTAAAGTCGCCCCTGGGGGACCTCTGGCCGTCTCTTCTCCGGCTACAGTAAACCCAGCGGCCGTGTGCTGAGATGTGTTCTGTTCTCTTAGATCCCACATTTGTCTACGTGGCATCCACTAACCAAACCCATCCAGAACCAAATCAGCCCAGAACCGAACTGACGGCCAAAATTTTTTACGTCATCCCTGCGGTCCAGCTTCCGTGAACGCACGCCGGTCACATTACAAACCCTCCCACCACTCCCAGGTCCACGCTTCCCCCTGCCTTTTCTAACTCCAACATAACAAGCCAGTATTTCCCCTGCCCTACGTCACCCAGGGCCAGGTACCAACCTAGAGGCCAGAGCCCACCCACACTGTTCCACCTAATCCAGTCCCAACCTGTTTCCCCTGCCCTGCCTGCCTTCCCCATGGGCAGCACAAACGAGGCTTTTGGCCTCTGCTCCCCCTGCCCCTGGCTCCTGACCAGCCCCAGGGCTTCCCCATGCGGCCCTGCTTGGTGGGCTGTGCCTCTTGTTTTTAGGGGAACTGTGAATAACAACATGCTTCTACTGGCACTGACCTCCCCATGACATCCCTCAGGCGCCTTTGTAAAGTAAGACCCAGGCACGAATCAAGACCATGGCCTCACAAAATGAAGACTCCTTCCTGATCAGCCCTGGATTCTGTGTGACTGGTGGATAAATGGTTGTTTTGCTAAGCAGTTGAAATTTTAGGAGTCCTTTGTTTCCACAACTTTGTTGATCCTTTCCTCACCAACTACAAAACTCTCACTTTTCAGGTTTATTTCAATGATTAAGAAAAAAATAAATGTGCATAAACTGTGTAAGTGTTCATGGTCCAAAGTCATATGCTTGGAACTCAAACAGTGGTAGTTACGATGATGATGACTCAACAATGTTTAAAAATAGTGTATATACAAAGAACTTACACGGCTCCACTCTAAGAAGACAAGCAACTCAATTAAAAAATGGGCAAAGGACTTGAACAGACACTTCTCCAAGGAGGACATACAGAGGATCCAGAGACACATGAAAAGATGCTCAATATTGCTAGCTATCAGAGAGATGCAAATTAAAACCACAATGAGATACCACCTTACACCAGTCAGAATGGCTATCATAAACAAAGCAACAAACAACAAATGTTGGAGGGGTTGTGGGGGAAAAGGGGTCCCTAATTCACTGTTGGTGGGATTGCAGACTGGTACAACCACAATGGAAAACAGTATGGAATTTTCTAAGAAAACTAAAAATGGACCTGCCTTTTGACCCAGCAATTCCACTGCTAGGATTATATCCTAAGAATCCTGAAACACCAATCCAAAAGAACTTATGCACCCCAATGTTCATAGCAGCACAATTTACAATAGCCAAGAGTTGGAAGCAACCTAGGTGCCCATCAGTAAATGAGTGGATCCAAAAACTATGGTACATTTACACAATGGAATTCTATGTAGCAGAAAGAAAAAAAGGAGCTCCTACCCTTTGCAACAGATGGAACTGGAGAGCATTATGCTGAGTGAAATAAGTCAGGTGGTAAAAGACAAATACCATTTGATCTCACCTTTAACAGGAACCTAAACAACAAAACAAACAAGCAAGCAAAATATAACCAGAGACGCTGAACTAGAGAACAGGTGGACAGTCACCAGAGGGGAGGTAATTTTAGGGGAAAAGGGGAAGGATTCACAGGAACAAGTATAAAGGACACATGGACAAAAACTAAGGCGGGGGAATGGGAGGGAGCACTGGTGGGGGGGTGGGCTGGGATGGGAGTAAAAGACAGAAAACTGTTCTTGAACAATAATTAAATAAAATATATTTTAAAACATTTTTAATAAAAATGAGATAAACTGAAAAAAACAATGTATATAGAATAAAGCAAGCATGACCTGTCTATTACCACCAAGTAAAAATGTCCAAACAGCTCTCCACCAGAGAGGAAGCACATGTTTGAAACGCTGGTATGAGACGGAGATTGTGGAGTGTTAAGAAATACACTTTGGCGGTCTGTGCGAAGAAGTAGAAAGCCCCCTCCTCAGCAACTGGAAACAAGAACAAAAGAACGAGCTCATTAGGGGCAGCTAGACCTCACCAGCAGACAACAACAATGGATTCAGAGCTCATCTGAATGAAATCAGAGGGCAGAGGCTGGGGCAGGCAACAGGCACTGCTTCACTTCCCACTTTCTCCGACTCGGGCAATCGGTGCAGCCAGCAGGATTTATTTGTCAGGAGACCACTTCGTATGTGTAACCCATTGCGGCTTACAAAGTCCTCCCACATGCCACTCAGAGTCACATGAAGTGCTCCCGGAGTCATGGGCTGTTGATATGAAACAAGCAAGTCCCCGCTGGGTGACAGCATACGACAGCCCCTCCCACTTTATATATGCCTCCAGAACTTAGCGATTGTATTTTTCTCTAACAGTAAAACCAACCCCAAAAAATGGACAGGCAGAGGATGACATAAGGACCCATACACACAATCTACAAACTTGCTACTCCTGGTGTACCTGTGGGCTAACAGTGTGGACATCACCTGGAACTTTCCAGAAAGCAGAACCTCATGCCCCACCCCAGACTTCCTGAGTCAGATCATGAACTTCAACAAGATGCTCAGGCGTTTCCTGTACCTGTTCATGCTGGAAAAGCGTCACTGTGCAGAACTGCTTACGATCGGGCACCTGAGACTTGGAAGTCTGTAGACTGAATTAGGGAAATAAAGGTAGGCACTGGAGAAAGCAAGACTGGAATATGATTGCAATCCATAAACCTGAAAACCCAACCTTTACGGCATATTCTATCTGGAACCAATGAATGGGAAGAGGGGCAGACTTTGTGGAGTCCAGGAAAAAGAAATCCCCCAAAAGCAATGTTTTCCCTGCACCTTCAGCACTTTTTGATAAAGATGGAGCTACAACCTACCAACGTACAGATCTGTTCTGAAAGACAGTAACTGAGATATTCAATCACTGAAGCTGAGCGCCCCACACGATACCCACATAATCTAATTCTGTGTTTTTCATGGATTCTTCTGATTATAATCTGACTTACCATCTTACGTAGTTTGTCCATTTACAAAAAAATACTGACCAATGGTTCAGATTGAAACATTCTAGATCACAAGCAATTGTATTTTCCATTACACATTAATACATTGCCTGCTAATTTTCAAAATCAGTTGATTGTGAATGTGGTTTGGACAAAAAGGCTCCCTGAGCCCCCTGTGAATACACAAATAAAGCTGGGCTTTCTGGTCACTGCTGATCCCTGGGCTAGAAGCATGACTGTCTGAGGTTGTGGTGGAATGGGTACGGGGGATGTCTAGGTAATGATAACCAACATTTATTAAGCACATAGTGTATTCCAAGAGGACTTTGCCTCAACTGAGTAAATAATTCTCATGAGTCATGTAGTAGCAACCCCATTTCACAGATGAGAAAACAGAGGCACAAGTCATTGAGTCACTTGACAAAGTCATGACGACAGGAGCAGAATTCTCACCCAGCCCTCTGGCACCAGAGTCTGCTCTCTTGACCTCTCTCTCCTGTGTTACCTCCATCCCGTCTCTCCGCCATTATTACACATCGGCCTTCCCTCTCTACTTCTCCCACCCATCCTTTTTGAATTAAGTCTAAAAACCTTTACAGTCCAAATATACCAGGAACTAAACAATCTTGATACTTAAAAACAGAGAGACTGAAGCCCCCAACTTCAGCGGGTGACTCCCTGCTGCTCCCCGGGGCCCGCAGGTTGAAGCACAGGTGTGCCACCTCCCGAGCAGAAACGCTCTACCTTGCAGCCCCTTGGATTTGCTCCCTCTGGTCTTGACAATGGAATGGCACAGAAGCCAAGGCTGGATGGGGCCGGGGCAGGGGACAGAGCCCCCTTTAGTGGGGCTTACAGGAGTCTAATTAACTCAACAAGTTAGACAGTTGGAGTTCAGGACAAGAAATGTCTAGAGACCCAGAGCGTGCTTGGCCTCCCCTGGACCTCTGTGGGTATATTTCTCTTGGGACCACCTCAGGGAACCGGCTGAGGCCACACAGAACTCAAGGATTGACAACCCCGAATCTCTGGCCAAAGACCAGCGCTGTCCACATGACAAGCATGACAGAAAGAGCTTGTCGTTTTCTGGGTAAGAAAATCAAGAAACTGCAGAATGAAGATCTGTACCTCTCTTCCCTCGGAGAAGGGCAGAATGGCCCGGGACAATCTCTCTCGAGTCTCTCACCGTGCCGACTGTTCGGGGATCAGCCCCTGTGTTGTTAGGTCAGTGTTTCGCAATCTTTCCCAGCACACCTGTGAGGAACGACATATTCCCGTAAGTTACAGGAACGCGCCAATGAGATCTGGAAGACGCCATGTGCTCCTGTTCCTCCATGATTTGCTAAAGCACGAAGTCTGTGGCTCAGAAGTTTAAGATGCATTTGGCAACATGCCAACCACATGCCATTGCCCAGGGGAGAGAAAACCAGTTTGATCAAGATGGGCAGCAGTGTGAGACCGCAGTAAAAACTTAAACTGAGCCTGAACAGCGAACCAGTTCAACTCTGTCTAAATGGCTGGTCATTGGGCTTCTCTGCTTCCCGTCCTGGCTTTTGGCAATGTCAAAGAATGATCCAACAGGCAATAACTAAAAACTGCAGCAACTTACCTCATTTGACACTTGTTGGAAAAATAATCTAAGTTATTTTATTATGTATTTAGAATTTATTTAACCAATCTCCCAATGTTTCCAAATATTTGTCATCTATCTATCTATCTATCTATCTATCCATCCATCTAATTTATCATTATATAGAAAACACTTAGGTTAACTTCCCAAGGGTCAGGAGACAGTGGCTGGCTCATAACATGATAACCCCAGCCAAAGAAAATGTTGGCATTTAGTGTGAACTAATTTCGTTATTAATATTGGTCATGCAGTTGACGGGCTCATGCACTGCTTATAAGGAACTGTTCAAGCCTCTAAGCATTTATTTACTTTATATTTTTGGAAACTAAACTTGGGCCCTGGCTGGTGTGGCTCAATGGGTTGAGTGCCAGCCTGCAAACCCGAAGGTTGCCGGTTCATTTCCCAGTCAGGGCACATGCTTGGGACGTACAAGAGGCAACCACACACTGATATTTCTATCCCTCTCTTTCTCCCTCCCTTCCTCTCTCACTAGAAAGATATAAATAAATAAATAGATAGATAGATAGATAGATAGATAGAAAGAAAGAAACTAAATTTGGGATTTCCACAACACGTAAAGTGAAACAAGTCACCTATTTAAAACTTACTCCGCAACATAAAAAAAGGTTTGCAAAAATTGAGTGTATTTCTGACAGTTGATAGTGTTTTCTGTGTTTCTGAACCACTGTGTTTCTTATTCAAGAAATTCAAGGAGCACAAAAAGTATCGACTTATGTACAGGCAATAGGAGCGCAAGACACTGATGACCCGTCAAAGATGTGTCCACGAAACAGCGAGGGAGCCCGGACATCCACCACACCCAGAGGAGACTCCACAACGATGCGGCCGGCGGGGAATTCTGAAGCACGATTATAAAGGAGCAGAACTGATAACCAACAGAAAGAATCAGTGCGCAAGAGCATCACATAGCAAATGAGTTACAGTGAGGAGAACTGCAATTGGCAAGATATTTGTGATGAAAGTTAAAAAACCATTCAACACAATGCCATAACTTGGACAACTATGCTGATGGGCTAGACAGAGCCGATGTTCTACCTTATACGACCCATAAGCGGAGCTGATCTGAACACCCACATTCATAGGCTGGTGCTAACTAAGCAATCGTCCCGTAAGTCTGAGGAACTCACAGGCTCCAGGATGACCGGGACGCCCAACTGCCATCCAGAAGCTGGGCATGAGCTTCCTTTTCACTCGGTGCCCCCTGACCCCACCATGACCAAGTCTGGGTACTGTTTTTCAATGAAAATCATCTGATTCGCTAAGCAACAATATCACATCATATTATTTTACTTTTGCTTTCCTGCACAGCCGAATACTTTTTTGCATGCTGCTTGGACTTTTGTATGTGTCTTAGAAATGTCCTGCTTTGTCTCCTGACGTTTTTCTACTGGAACATTCGTTTTGGTCTGATCGACCCAAAGAGCTTTTATATAATCTGGCCGCTTATATGCCAAATGTGCTTAAAAATATTTTCTCGCCTTCAGAAACTTGCTTTTTGATTGGCTCACACAACTCTGGCCTATCTGGGAGGCATGCACCAGAAAGGTGGTCTAGGCAGGCTTGGGACCCCTCGCTGTACCTCGTTCTGCACCTCGCTGACCCTCCACACTCAACGGCTTCTGATGGGTCTCTGTTCACCACGAAGAGAAAATCTCCCAAAGCTCATGCCCGGGTCCTGGGACTTGTCCTCCTTGCGTCTCTCCCTTCGGAAGTTCACGTACAATGGTTTCCATAACGCTGAGCCAGCAATTCCCAAACCAGTTATCGCCGGCCCTGACCCAGTCAGCCCTACGCCCCAGCAGCCTGGTTCCGTGTGCCTGATGAGTCCTTTCCTTAGGACCGCGTTTGCTCACCCACCCACTCAAATGCAGGCAGCGCGTCATGGGAAGCACTGTGAAGTGTCACCACCACAAATCCAAAGGTCGCACACCAAAGCCCCCTGCTGCAGTACAGAATTCTTCGTTCCAGTTTCCCACTCCTACTAACTCTACCCCCAACCTCCCAATTCCTCCTGTTTCACTGAAAACATCGTGAGTCTTCCTTCCGTTATCACCACCTGCCGTCACCCCCCCGTTACTTCTTTCTCTGATGGATGGCTCACCCCCACAGCTGCCATTCCAGTCGAGTCCTCCTCATCTGTCACCTGTGGAATGGCCATCGCCTCCCACTGGCCTTGGCAATTTCTGTCTCCACTTCAACTCATTTTGAGTCTTGTGCTCGGTTACCCTTCCTTCAGTGTGGCCATGAGAACATCACTCCTCTATTCGAGAATCTCAAGTGTTTCCTTCTGCCCGTGAACATAAGCCCCAGATTCCCCAGCCCCTCATTGGAAGTTTCTCCTAAGCTGATGCGGCCTGTCCTCACCCGTTCCCCACTGCTCCATGTCGGAAACACAAGGTCCACTTATCGTTTTCGCACTGCCCTGCGCGAGAGCTCTCCCCTTATTCAACTCTGATTCTGCACCTCTCAGTTCAAACCCCACGCGCCCAACTTTTCACGGCATAGCTCAAGTCTTCTCTCTTCCAGGAAGCTGCCCCCAACTAAAACCATAGTTTAGTTTTCTTAGAACCGGAGCAGACTTTACCGAGCACCCTCAAGGATACGGAGCTTCAAAAATCTGGAATTCCGATCAATATACTGACCACTCATTATGCATTAAGCCCAGGGCTAGGAGCTGGGGACAAGGGACATAGGTACAGTGACCCCTCCACTCCAGGAGCTCTTGCCCAGGGAGGGGACAGACACACAAATATATCATTTCACTAAAATATGGGAAGTTCCGAGTTAGAGATAAACACAGTACTATGAGGGAGAGAAAACGGGGCATTTTCTCCAAGAAGGGGTCGAGGGAAAACTTTCCAGAAGAGATGGAGGTCACGTGACAAGAATGTTAAAAGATGAGTAAGAGCCAGTAAGACAAAGAAAGGGGGAGGGAGTGAGGAACTTGAAGTGGTATCATCAGAGTTAATGTCATGAGCAAGGACTGGGAAGAGGTAAGGCCAGAAGCACCCAAAGGGAGTAAGTCAGGCATGCAGGGTTTTGGAAACTATTAAGAACTTTGCACGCTGATGAGTAAATGAAGAGAAACCACTAACATGTTTAAGCAAGGAGGTTACATGATTGGGTTTCGTAGAGAATTCTCTCCGCCATACACAGAGACCAGATTTCAGGGACACAGGACAGGAGGGAGGGGACCACCTACCAGGATGCTCTAAGCAGGAAGTAAGAGGGGCCTGCAAGAGGATGCTGATGTTAAGGACGGAGCTGAAAACACAGGTGGAAAAATACAGAAGAGCTAAAACAGTTAGATCTTGCTGATTACCTCGGCATGGAAGGTTCAGGGAAATCAGAAGTCCCGTGTAATCCTTCAAGTCTCTGGTTAGGGCAGCTGGATGGTAGTATGGGTAACCGAGCTTGAAACACGAGCCATGGGACGTTGTCGGGGAGGGACGCAGACTGGTGGTGAGGACCGGAGGTGGTGAGCAGAGAGTGACAAGGAGGGCAGTTTTCAGACATGGTGACTCTGTGATCCCTACAAAATACATGATACCAAAGATCACATATGAGGTCAAAGCCAAAGATAAAAATCGGGCATTGATTATCGTTCCACTGAGAGATAAAACGACGATAGTGGTGAGATTCCCCAAGCAAAGCATGTCCAGGGAGAAATAAAAATGCAGGGCCAGGACCGAACCCTGGGGTGCACCCGCAGTAATGGTGCCCCGAAGAGGAGGCATCCGGGAAGACCAGAGAGGAAGGGTCAAAGCAGCAGGACGACTTCCAGGGCAGAAGGAGTCCAGGAGGTGGAGGCCAGCAGGTTTCCAGATGGCGTGGGAGATAAAGACAGAGAAGGCGTCCTTGGGCTCCGCACTGGTGAGCTCGCCAGGGACCTCTGGAAGAACGCGTGGACTCCAAACTGTGGTGAGCTGCAGAGTGAGAGAATTACAGTCACATGGCAGAGCTTCACAGAGAAAAAACAAAGTTGTGCCTGACACACAGCTAGGAGGAACGCAGGGCCCAGAGACAGCTGACCGAGGCTAAAGGGTGAGAGGTGACAGGGGCCGCCAGTAAGCACGTGGCCATTACCCAACTCGTTGCTTTCAAGAGAACAAAAGAAAACATCTACAAACAGGCAGTTCAAGACCGAACACCTCTTGCAGCCCCAAACCAGGAGGGAAATATGGGGCTAGCCCCAAAGGTCGTTTGTTTTTTTTCTATAAGATGGCTTGGGCAGCGCTGAGTTGTCTGTAACTTCATTTGCAAGAATTTTTGCTAGATGGTGTTGTGATAGCTGTCCTTGCAGCGTGCATTTACAAAAACTTACCAAAATTGGTGAATTTTTGTGTAGCCATTTTAATAGTGAAGATGGATGAACATATGCAACATTTTAAGCATATTATGTTTTATCATCTCAAGAAAGGTAGAAGTGCAAAAAAAAAAAAAAAGATTTGTGCAGTGTGTGGAGAAGGTTCTGTGACTGACCCAACATGTCAAAGTGCCTTGCAAAGTGTCACATTGGAGGTTTCCGGCTGGATAATGCTCCCTAGTCGGGCAGACTGGTCGAAGTTGATAGCAATCAAATCAAGATGTTAACTGAGAACAATCAGCATTACATAATGTGGGAGTTAGCCAACAGACTCAAAACATCCCAATTCGTAAACCTCCTGTTAAAAGTGAAAAATGTGTCTTTTATTTTACGGAAAAAACGAAACAGACTTCTTGACCAACCTAGTAAGTCACATGCATTGGCAGAATCCTAACTAAATTTCTGGGTACCGAAAAATCATGAAGTTTCTGCTCTCCCCAGGAACCAGAAGCACACGAAACTGGTCCAACATCTCTGGACTGACTCAACATTGGGTGTAGACATTGTGCCTTCGGGGACAAGGAGCCCCCACCATTCCTGGGAGGAGTCCCTGCGCCCCCATGTGGTTGGCCTTGGGAACAGCGTTTTCTTTCACAGGGAGATTCTGGTTTGAATCACAGAGAAGGCAAGATTCGAACGTGAGGAGACCTTAGCGCTCCTCTCCTTATGGAACCAAGGAGGGGAGCAGAGGTGTCTTGCCAACTTTCTCAAAATGTCCTTTCAGCTTAACAATAACCCACAACCTAAAAACTAAGGGGGGTGGAAATGGGAGGGAGGCGGGGAGCCCTGAGGGGTGAGCTGGGATGGGAGTGAAAGACACAAAACTGAACTTGAACAACAATTAAAACAAAAAAATAAAAACCCAAACAAACAAAAAATGTCCTTTTACGTTAACTCGCCTATGGATATCTTGTGCATAAAGGAGGTGTCTATAAACTGTGTCTATAAAAGACAGACAACGAAAAGACCAACATAACACAACCTTTACAGTTTCATTCAAGCTCAAGGGCAGAGTTCCTATTAGACTCTCTGTTGGAAGTGCAACACGTTGATAAAATGCAGCAATTACGTGTAGACCTTTGTTCCTCAACTAATCTTTAGCAACGCCCTTATTGCCACGAGATTAACATGGTATTTGGTATAAATAGAACCATTAGATATTTTAAATGTGTATGAGCTTATATGCAATGGCAAAATAAGAAACATGTCTACTGAGGCTATTCTCTAAGTAGAATGTGTGTATCACCTTCAAATATCAAAATCAGCTCCATACCTTTCATCTTTTTACACACTTTTTCAGATAACTAAAGGAAAGATATCATAACAAAAAGAAATGAAGATTGTAGGGGGGAGCATAAAAAATCGTTCACCATCCCACAGTCCGACAACAATCTCTCTTAATATTTAAGCACTTTCAATCCCTTTGAAATGCTTGAAGTGAACGGTATCAAATGGTCACTTTGTTTGTCCTACAGGTTGAGTTTACAGTTTTTTTTTTATAAGATTTTTTGTATTTACAGAAATTCTTTCACTTTCTATTTTAAGCCCACTTAATCGAAACCAGTCACCAACCCTGGGACTTCCAACGAATGTCTAACAGTTAAAGCAGAGCCAAGGTGACAAAGTCTGGGCAACCGCTGCCCGGGGTGGCGTCTCCAGCCAGGCCACTCACTTGCACCCTTTATCTGCCAGCGACTTTCAGGTCATCCAGTCGGGGGGTGGGGGGGCGGGGGGGGGCGACCTAAATCAGTGAAGCTAGATCGTGTGGACTCCTTCTGAATGCGACCCTAACTGGAGTGGTATTGGTGATGGCAACGATGGCAACAATTTAGGACTCGCTCCTAATACAAGGGCTTTAGAACCCTCTCGTTTAACCACTGAAACCTGTCCTTTCGGCAACCTGATTTTACACACATCTATTTTCACCCTTTCCTAAAACCAGAGCTACAGGAAACAATTCAGCCAAGAAGGGGGGAACAGAAGACAAGAGCCCAGTGGCACCACTGGGGAGCTGGGAAGAGAAGGATGAGGATACCGGCACGCCAGGTCCAAGAAAGCCCGAGTCCCATACAGACCACAGACAAAGCTAGAAGAACTGGCCCACTCGGTGTCACAGAGTCTTCAGAGGGCCCAGGAGCCTCAAGCCCCAAACTCTCTGGAACACAAGGTGAACGGGTCTTGTGACATAGGACTACTCTTTCAAAAGCCCTAAGAATCTCCAGATTCCTTCACCCTCATGTTTCCCTCCCTGACCTTGGAAGGAGTCTGGGTGTCTACATCATCACCATCTCCGTGGGCACCCAGGGAGTCTGGATCGGCGGGGCAGGAGGCCCAGGTGAGGCCGAGGCACCTGACCCAAAACACGGGAGCGACGGGCTGTGCAGAGGAAACGCTGAGCGCCAACAGACTCTTGCCTCTTCCCCCACGTGGCTGGGAGAACTCGAGTAGAAAAGCCCTCGCCCTCCAGGCAGGAAGTGGGAGTCCAGGCACGTGGTCTCGCCAGAGCACCATGGTGCAAGAGACGGATAAGAGAAGCCTCTTGGTTAAGACTCTCGCCTCCACTGAGCCATCTCTCTGACTAGCGTACAGAATATGATCGTGAGCCAGGTCCGGATCCTTGCCTACCCTTGGCTGTTCTGGCCTTGGGCTGATTGAAGTTCCTACATTCTCCACATACCCTCTGCCTTAGGCCAGTGGACATCATACAAAGACTCACCCTGCCTCGCCCTTCCCAAGCAGAAAACACAAAGCAGCTGCCCCCTTTATCGCACTGCCAGCAGCTGCCCAGACACTGGTCCTCGTGACAGGCCAGGAGCTGTGATTTGCATCTTGACCACTGACTTCCCCAAAGGACTCTGAGGAACGCCCAGCAACCCTAACAGTCAAACTGTGATCCAGAGGCTTACTCAGCGTGGCATCTCCTGGGAGCAGTCACATCAGAGTTGCAGCCTCTCCCTGTCGATACGCAAACAGGTTCCGGTCATCGCTCGGGTCTCCAAATGCAACACCACAGGCTATTTATTCAGGGACTCACATCCCGGTGGTGAACTGTGGACCTTCATTGTCACGGGAAGGTGAAGACACCTGCTGGTTAGTTCACGCCTGGCTGGCACGTGCACTCCCAGCCCTGGGTCATACCAAAGACATGCCTAACCCTCTGGGACATGTGAGGGCACAAGCAACACCTCTCAGGGTGCTCATAAAGACAGAGGCACAAAGAAGACTGAGGCCGTGCCCCCACCCCCTGCCCGCAGACCACCCAGCTCTGCCACCGAAGGGCTCCAGGCACTACCTGTGTGACCTGACAGCAACCACAGGGTTTTCTTCTTTGTTGAGCATGAAGACAACATCCTTCCAAAATCTCAAAGGACACTCAGGTGACCAGAGTGGTAGAGAAAAACTGTTAAGAGACTATGCTTTCAGATGAACCCAAACCCAGACTCCACACCCTACAGCCAGCTCTCCGCTTAGTTCATTTATGGAACTTCCCGATTCATCCCCTTTATCTGTGAAATAAGGGTGGGTCACACATTCTGTTTTTGTTCAATCCATACCCTTCACACACGCATTCTTAAACGAGTACTCATGGTGCGTCTATTCGGTGCCAGTCGCGGTATTGGCATACAGGACGCATCCGTTAAAAAAGAGAGAACAGGGGATTTCTAAAAACTCTGCCCTTTCGGAACTTACGTCATAAAGGTGGATATGAACAAGGAATAAATAAACATAGTAAACATGCCGCAAATTGGAAGGTAAATAATAGGCTTTCCCCCACCCCCACCCCCCAAAAAAGCAGGGGACAGGAAGTCCAGAGGGAGGGAGGGTACAGTTTGCGATTTTAAACAACCATGTTAGAATGGCTTCGGTGAGGAGAAAAGTGAGCAAAGATGTAAGGGGGTGCGGTAGGGACCACGGGACACAGTGCAAACAAATGCTCTCCCTACTCATCACTGTTGGCACCCTAAGCGCTCAGTAGGCGGTGATGGTGACATGGACAGGGAAGGAAAAGTGCCAGAAGTCTGCAAGCGATCGAGGTCCCAAAGGAGCAGAGGAGTGGGGTCAGCAGCTGTGTCTCTTTTGGGCTATTCTTTGGAAGGTCAGGCTCTTTAGTAGTAACTGGTGTTTATTAAATGCTGCCCTCGTGCTAAGCAGAGCGCTCCGTTTTCAGATACTTTATCCCGTTTAACCCTGGCAAACAGCCCCATGAGGTCAAACCGAGGCCGACAGAAGTCACTGGTTCAGGGACAAAGCAGAAGGAGGTGCTTTTGAACCTGGGCCAGGTGTTTCTGAGGTGGCAGTCTTAGCCCCCAAGGCTGCTGTGCCTCTCAAATTTGCTCTCAGGTCACAGCGGGAAACAGAGGCATGGCGTGGCAAGTTCGGGACAACGTAGCCCCTTCAGCCGCATCCCACGATGCTGAGTTGCAGAGACAACCTGAGCACTGTAAAGATGCGATGAAAAGTCAGCTGGACGGCATCCCTCCGGGAACAGAAGACAGAAAAACACAGCCGAGACACCTTCCTGGGGTTTTAACTAACAGGCGAGAACATCTCCCAGCTGGACAACCTTTCCCAAAATGTGCCTCTCAGCACCCGAGGCCCAAAAGATGCTCCTCAGTCAAAGAAAAAAGTGGGGATCCTATATCCCCACCTCGGGTTCGTGGGAGGACTTAGCAGTGCATGCGTGTCAGCTGAATTGCAGGGACAGCCATGTGGAGGCAGCGTCCCTCACTCACAGGCCAGGCCGGATTGCCTGGCCTGCAGTTGGGGACAAAACGGTGGCATCCCAACATTCCTGTCCCTCGCATGATAACATGCCCTTTGCCCGTGAGCTCAGATCTTCGTGTGGAAAGAAAGCCCTCTCTACATTCAAAGGCTGAGGGAGCCAGCCAGGCCTGGGTACGCAAGAAAACGAAAAGGACTCACTTCCCTCCCCCCACCCACCCCCGAGCCTCAGTGTCACCAAGCAACCGCAAGAAACTGAAACCAACAGACATTTCTGTGACTTCACCGGAGGGAGCGGCATTCTCCAATTATTAGAATAAGCGAGAGGTTTCCCGCCACACAGCTGGAGTACGAAAACCAGTCTGTTGGACCCCTCGAGGGCCCAAGGGTTCACAGCCACCCAGAAAAGAAGGGGGCAGAAGGCAAGGCGCCCCGCCCCCACACTCTCTGAGGCCTGTGAGGTCTGCCACTTGCCGCATGAGTGACAGCATCACCCGCACTTGGGCCGCTCCAATACACACACCAAAAAAAAACCATATATATATATATGGGGGAAGTGACACCGGGTGACATTCTTCATGAGAGAGATGAGTAACAGTGTCAAAAAATGCACGGTCTGCTGCCCCTACAGATGTGAGGGCGATACCTCCCCCACTGAAACAATGAGCCAGCAACAAAGAGCAAATGTCACCGAACACAGGTCTGTGGCTGTGGGTACCTCCCCAGCGGAGGCTGGGGGAGGAGGAGGGGTCTGAGAACACACAGGTGGTGAGAGCCACACCAGGAAGCCCTTCACTCCTGTCTCGGGTGGCCTGACCGAGTGTCCTGGTGTGCCTGAGTCACACTAAGTTTTTATTTTTAACTAAATGCATTGGGGGGACATTGGCTGATAAAATAAGTTTCAAGTGTACGATTCTAGGATACATCTTCTGTGTATTTGGCCCGCCACCCAAAGTCAAGTCTTCGGTCACCATGTATTTGCCCCCCTTTACCCTTTACTGCCCCCACCCCCTTCCCTCTGGTCACCACCACACTGTCGTCTGCATCTGGGAGGTTTTGCTTGTTTGTTTTCTTGTCTGTTCCTTTGTTGCTTTCAGTTACTTTTTCTGACGTCTTTTGCTTCATGTGATAAGGCTTAAAAAAAAAAAAGAAAACACTTCTTTCATTTAAATGAACATCACGGGCAGCCACAATCAACGCTGTTAGTCCTGTCAGCATTGGAGCCAGAGGCGAAAGGTGCCAGCTGGACATCAGCTGGCAGAGGATTCCAGAACGTCTCCAGGAGACCGGACATCGGGAGGAAACATCTCTAGAGGGGTGGAGTGACCGCTTTTCCCGGGGCGGCCCGGCCTGGTGAATGCCCGTCTCTGCTCGCACAGAACCTGGGAAGGGGTTCTGGCAAATGGGCATCCGTCGCCAAGGTGCAGCCCAAGACGGACTCCGTCTCCCTTTCCAGAGTGTGCCCACAGTTACCCGATCAGAGAGGCAAGAAAAGGCTGCAGAAGGCTTAGCTGGGCCGCTTGTCACGGCTGATACAGGGCCACCTGCCCCAAACCTGTGGCAGCTTCCAGATCACCAGCCGCTGCCACCCCCCCAGCTCAAATTAAAATACGTTCCCAGAGCTATTAGGACAGTGGCACCTGTCCTCACCATCACATGAAGGAGACTGTGGGAAAAAAACCCACATGTGGCCAGTTGTGTAACCACACTCACGCATCCCATATGCAGGGCCACTTGGAACTTCCAGTTGAAACGGTTTTTATCCTTTGCCCTGAATGGCAGGCACATGACTGAATTCCTTCTTTTCACTCCATGGTGGCAGCCAGACCCCAGCTTCGGACACTTGCACTCGGCTGGGTGTCCATCTGGGTTGCCAGGTCACCAGCGGAGCCTTGCTGGGGCCCCACAGGAGCCCAGGAAGGAGAGTGGGGAGGCCACCAGGCAGCCATCTTAGAATGAGTCAGCGCAGCAGGGTCCAACCCACAGCCCATAGGCCGTATGCAATTCAGGACGGCTACGAATGTGGCCCAGCACAAAATCATCAATTTACTTAAAACTCGGTTTTTTTGCTCACCAGTTTTCATTAGGGTTTGTGCATTTAATGTGCGGCCCAAGACAACTCTTCTTCCAGTGTGGCCCAGAGACACCAGGAGGTTGGACAGCCTTGGATTAGCAAATTGGTGACTCTAGCACAGGGGATTTTTTTTAAAAAATGAAGGTATTAATAAGGATTCGCAGAGCTACATGCACATTTATGTTAAAAAAAAGTCACAAGAAAGCAGCTGTAATTGGACGACACAGGGGAACTACACTAAGTGGGACCCTCTCACCCACAAAATAAACACTGAGATCATTGTTTTAATTTTTTTCCAGAAGTAGAAACAGAGAAATCAAAATACTTCTCAAAAACAGTCATTGTGATATAAGTATTCCTCAAAAATATTTGCATGTACCGCAAACATAATCTTTTCAAGACAAATCACTTATGCCTCCAGCAGTCAAGGTCCTGTATTTGTTGATATAAAGATGTTTTAAATGGCTGAAAGGTTATAAAACAGTTTTTTAAGTAAGTGCCCATTGTGATTTAAAAAGGAAAGAGAAGTGGAGACTGGAAGGCTTTGATACCAATAGCAACAGACATGAGCAATAATTAGGGATTCGCAGTCCTGAACAGCGCTGTGCACCAAGGGGACCTATCAGGTATCTGTCAACTACGTACTCCTCCCCCGACCCACCATCCACAGTAGAGAATACATCTTTTATTCTCAAGTGCACCTGGAGCAGTCTACAGAATACACCGTAAGATAGGTCATAAAACAAGTGTCAACATTTAGCAGGCTGAAATCATACCAAGTATGTTTTCAGACCATCGTGGCATGAGAACCCAACAGCAGAAGGAAATTTGAGAAAGCGACATGTGGAAACTAAACCACGCTGTCCTAAATAAGTAATAGGTCAAAAATGAAATTACTAAGGTAGTGAGGGAATGCTTCAAGGTGGAATGAAAATGTACACAACGTACGAACACTCATGGGAGCAGCTAAAACAACACCTAGGGGGGAAATTCATGGCTGCAAATATCTATACTGAAAAAAACAAAACATCAGTAATCTGACTTTACACCTTAAGAAACTAGAAAAGTTAGAGCAAGTTATATGCAAAGCACACCCAAAAAAGAGAAGAGATCAGAATAATCAAAATAGAGAATAGAAAAACAATGGGAAAACTCAATGACCCCGAAAGCTGATTCTTTGAAAAGATCAAGAAGATTGACAGACATTTAGCTAAACTAACAAAGGAAAAAAAAGGCAGGACTAAATTACTAAAATCTGGAATTAAAGAGAAAACATCACCACCAGCTATAGAGAAATAAAAGGATAACAAGGGAATGACTATATGACCACACATTAGGTAACTTAAATGAAATGGACAAAGTTTTAGAAAGATACAAACTACAGAGACTGACTCAAGAAGAAATTGAACATATAGACTGTAACAAGTAGAAGTATTATATTAATAATTTTAAAAATGCTTTCCCAATAAAAGCCCAAGCCAAGACAATTTTACTGGTGAAATCTATAAAAGGTTTAAGGAATAATTAATACCAATCATTCACAAACTCCTCCAAGAGACAAAAGAAGAGGAAACAATTTCCAACTCATTCTATGAGGCTAGTATGACCCTGGAAACAAATCCAGACAAAGACAGCACAAGAAAAAAAATTATGGACCAATATCCCTCAGTGAAACAGAATCAAAATATTCAACATAATGTTAGCAGACCAAATTCAGCAACAAACACAGGGAACTACATACCATGACAAAATGGGATTTGTGCATTCAAGGTTGGTTTAGCATAAAAAATAAATCGAAGTAAGTCATTCTATTTATAGACTATGCGGCAAATACTACATGATCATCTCAACTGATGCAAAAAAAGGATTTAAAAAATCCAACACCCATTTCTAATCAAGATATTCAACACACTATAAATAGGAGAGAATTTGGGGCATATGTGGCCCCATATTCTCAATCAGATAAAAGAAACACGAAAAACCCATGGGCAGCATCATAAGTAATGGTGAAAGTTTGAACACTTTATCCCTGCAACCAGGAACAAAACAAAGATGTGTGTTCTCACCACTTCTGTCCTGCAGTACCTAGAGGTTCTGCCATAGCAATTGGGAAAGAAAAAGAAATAACAGGAATCCAAATTAGAAAGGAAGAAGTGAAGCTATCTTTTTGCAGATGGCATAACCTTATGTCTAGATAATCCTAAGGAATCCCTGAAGAAGCTCCTAGAATTTATAAACAAGTCCAGAAAGTGTGCAGGACAGCAGATAAAGATACAAAAATCAACTGCACTTCTATATACTAACAATAAACAATCTGAACAAGAAATTTAGAAATAATTCCATTTATAACAGTATCAAAGCAGTAAAATATTAGGAATATATTTAACAAAAGAAGTGCAAGACCTGTTCTTTGAAACCACAAAGCATTGTTGGAAGACATTAAAAAGATACAAATAAGTGGAAAGACAGCCCATCTTCATGAATCAGAAGGTTTCATTTTAGTACAAAGGGCAAAAATAGGGTCAACCAAGTTGATCTACAGATTCCTGAATCAATCTATGGATTCAATATAGCATCTATCAAAAGTGCAGCTTCTTTTTGGAAATGAACAGATTGATACAAGCAGCGCATGTGGAAAAGACAATGAACTAGAATAGCCAATGCCGTCATCCATAAGAAGACAGAGGACAAAGCTGGAGGGCTCACACTTCCCAGTGTCCCAACCTGCTATGGTAACCAAGCGGTGTGCTGGAAGTAGGACAGACACACAGATCAATGGGACAGACTGAAGAGTCCAGAAGGAAGCTTTCACAGTTACGGTCAACTAACTGTTTACACAGGTGTCACAACAATGAAGGGAAAAGGATCATTTGTTTTCAACGAATGATGCTGGGACAACTGGATATCCACAGGCTTGACCCCCCAGTGAGCTCCAGGCCAGGGGATCCACAGGGACCAGCGGTCTCTCCGTGGCCCCTCAGGGCTTTCTACCCCATGAGGATCTCAGACTCCAGGCTTCCCCTCCCCTCCTTCCCTGGGACGTCCTGACCCACAGCGCAACTGCAGACCCCTTCGACCTAGGCCTTCTTCCTGGGCTCTCTCCTCCTCTCTCCCCAGCCCCTCATCACCTTTCCTCTTCCCCTCCCACCTCTCTCCTCTACCCACCCTGACCACCTTGCTCCTTCCTCTAAGCCTAGCAGCTTTCCTCAAAACTCCCTTCTCTCCCCGGCTTACCCCACAGCCCCTCATGCCCTTGACCCCACCCTCCCCCATACATGGCCAGCAAACAAGAAGATATTGGTGGTTGGAGTCACACGACTGTCTCCCAAAGAACTAAAGCCCATCATCAACCTTCCCCGCCAGGTACATAAAGGATGGAAGTAGCACATAATTCTCTAACAGGCAGTGTTGGCCCCTGAAGGCCCAAGTGTATTTCCTGCACTGGGCCGTCTTTCTCCTGACCCTTCCTGTCTGTGCCCTTCCACCAACTCAGAGGAGTCATATGGAACAAAAGAGAAGGCAGGTCAAATTTCACTTCTCTCAGGGGCACATTAATCCTCTCAAGAGCTTACCTCTGACCACAAAAATGAATGTTTTGCAACATTACAGGCCACATGCGCCCCATATTCTCCAGCGAATACACTACCGCCACGTGTGTGCACATGCGCTGTGGTTGACCTCTCCCACAATTCTAAGGCTTTCCTAAGAACTGATCATATTGATTGAATAAGACAGCTCTAACCCAGTTCCCCCCCCGCCCCGCCTCCCCTCAGAAGTGTGGCTCACTCGGGCTCAGAGATGGAAAGAACAGACAACAGACAAGTTGTCTTCACACTGGCAACAGAAGGAGCTTCAACTGCTCACCCTGTCCCACCGGCGCAGGGCTGGCAGTGGGCCGAGTCGGAGTCCACACCCCGGGCAGGCACAGAACGCCCTGAACTTGGTGTAATTCCCAATGCCGCTGTCTCGAAATTCCTAATGAATTGGAACTGGAGGCCCTGCGTTTGCATTCTGCTCTGAGCCCTACAAGTGTGGGGCCAGTCCTGGCTGGCAGTCACCTGCGAGAAGAGGGGACATGTGCTAAGCCCGCTCTCATCCTCTTCTCCCTCCCCTCATGTTCCCTGAGACAGATTTCCCTGGTTTTCTGCCAGTGATGTGGGGGACAGACAGAGAGAATGTGGGAGAGTTTGGAAGGCGCTGCTTTCTCAGGTATTTAAGTCATCAGTTCAGGGCAATTATTCTGTAGTTCCCTGGAAAAGATGAAGGTTTTTTCTAGGTGCTCCCTTTCAAAAGGAAAGGGTCAATTGTGTAAGATGCAAGAGGATAGTGTGGGGGTGAGAGTGTCTGTGGTGTGGTGTCCATGTGTAGTGTGTGTTTTGGGGGATCTGCAGCATGTCTGTGGGGTGTGTCGTATATGTGTGTAGCGTGCCTGTGTGTTTACTAAAGAAGTTGCATTTGTGCCAGACTTGCATCAAGAACTTGATGTAAATCATCTCATTTATGCCTGAGGACAAACCACTATTGCAACGTATAGACAGAGAAAATAATGCGGAGAAGGCTTAAATAACTTGCCCGCAATCACACAGCCAGCAAGGGACACACTCAGGCTGAAGGCAGATCCGATCTCCTGGCCAAAGCCCTCTGCTCCTCCACCAGGGGGTTTGGCTGGGCCTGGGGGTCGGGGGGTGTGTGTGTGTGTGTGTGTGTGTGTGTGTGTGTGTGTGTGACAGCCTGGGAAGGAAGGAACGACTGAGCGCTGACACAAGCCAAGCGTTGCATATCTCCGAACTCACACTTAGTCCTTACAACATTCTGTAAAACGGATACTTTCATGATCTCTGCTGTGGAAATGGGGAAACTGAGGCACAGAAAAGTTAAGTAAATTGTCCAAGGTCATGCTGCCATTGAGTGTTGGAAATGGGTTTTTAAATCATACTCTCTGGCTCTTGATTCCAAACTTTTGTATCTATTATCTTATTCTGCCTCAATGTCTGAGAATGACCTCATAGAATGTAATCTAAGATCTCCGCTGAGAATGAAGCAGTGTGGGAAATTCATCAGCTTCTTTCTTTAAAGTCAGCCCCTCCCCTAAACTGACCCGGGAATATAACAGTCTGACACAAGAAGCCCCACCCCCACCCCCACCCCACCCCGATGCACCTACTGGCACCCACCACTAAGGACTGACAACCGGCGCTCGCCACCCCGGGGGAGTCAGAGTGTCCTGATCTCTGTCTCCCGCTCCAGCACGCCCCACCCAGCCCACGGAGACATCCTTCTCATCTCTCCCTTGCCTCCAAGGGCCCTTAGCACCAGTCCTCGGCTCTGTTCGTGGGACAGGCACAAAAAAACAGCCATCTGGCCCACGCAGGGTGAGGCTGTCTTCTCACTTACTCCCACCAGACCACACCGACCTTCCTGGGGCCGAGGTCAGCTCAGCCAGACCAGGACCAGCTCACTCAGACCAAGAGCCAGGGCTGAGGAGGGCCAGTGGTCAACTGGGAGAATTTCCAGATGAATAAGATGACCTTCAGGTCCCCCGTATTTTCTCAGCCCCCCGCCTCCACCCAGTCTTCTCTTCAGTGAGCACTTTTTTTCATAAGAAAACAGTCCTGCTTTCTCTCCTCAGAGTGACC
Source organism: Sturnira hondurensis (assembly GCF_014824575.4). Lineage (NCBI taxonomy): Eukaryota > Metazoa > Chordata > Mammalia > Chiroptera > Phyllostomidae > Sturnira > Sturnira hondurensis. The sequence goes on along the minus strand of NW_028094846.1, from coordinate 5,198,566 downwards.
ACAGTGTAGGAAACCACACACTGACCTATATACAGAGACGACCTTGACCTATGAGGTTTAGAAGAGGGGCTGGGTCACTTATCTTCACAGTATCACTGGATTAGTTCACTGGTTTTCTGGGCAAGTTCTGGAGATGGAAGGGGTTTTTCCCTGATGGGGTGTGGATGAAAAAGAATGAAGAAGGGGATTTACTCATGACATTCACCTCCCCACTCCCCCCGATGATTTGGTAAACATAATTTCAAAGGACACCGCTCAAGAAGATGAACAGCCTGACTCCCTGAATAGCCTCCAAAACCGAGGTTGGGAAGGATACCTTTCCTCCAAATCATCCAGAGCATGCCACTCAGTGTCTGAATCGGTGCCGACTTGCACCTGGTGGCAAGTGTTCACTCCTCTGCTTTCAATCTGTGGATGCAGCGGTACCCCCTGCCGCCCTGCCCCCACCGGCCTATAAACTCCTCAAGGGAAGAAATGCTTTCATAAACCTGTTGCATAGTCCTCTGGACATTTCTCTAGACTGAGCATATGACAGGAATTCACAATCAAGGACATTCCAAAAGAACTAAGGAGAAATAGATTCCAGCTAGAGACAGTGGCCACATCTTTCTCGGGGCCCTTGGGATCACCCTGAACTCTGTCAGCTTTCCACAGGCACAGGCAATGAGTTAGCTAAGCCATCCTGAGAGAGAACAGTGCTTGCATTGGGGGCTTACGGTAATGAAGAGGAAATTGGACATTAAGGTTCTTCAAGTCAGGCATTTAATTGTACAAGAAGGATAAGTGAATAAATAGCCTGAAGTACGGGTACCCTTGGAAAGAGAAATACCACCCACGGCACTTGGCACGTGGCAAGTTCTATGCTCTTGAAGTATATAGGCTGCATACTTGAGTTCCCAGTGACTTTCAGAGGAGTGAACATGAACTCTGATACCCTACCTCTTTAAACATAGCAAACTCTTAACATTGGCACATCGTTTTATTTTTCGAAGTATCTCCATATTCAGCAGAGAATCTGAGTTTGCTTGGATCCAATGGGCTAGGAAACACACACCCAGAGAACCTCGTGGGCCTACCAAATGTGAGAAAGTCCCGGCCGGGAAGCTAAGACAGAATCCCAGAGGGCTGCTGGTTCACTGTTCTTCCTCCAGGGCCATCCACTTCGTTGACAACCATCTTTTTGCACAATCGGTTGACAGTAATGCCTTGAGTGTGCATCGTAATATCCAATGTACAAACTACACACTTTACCTCATTGCACAACTTGAAGTCTGACTGTGTGCATTCATTCTAGTTGTATTAATCTCCCCAGATTCCAATGCATCTTTTCTTCATCTTATTCTTGACTGTTGCTCACAACTCTTAACTTATAATCTCCACCTTATGTGCAATTTCTACGTATGTGTAAAAGCAAGGAACAGCTGTTCCTTGCTTTTAATCAAGTTATTTTCCACTTGTTTCGGCCAATCTGAGTATGGGGTGTGTGTGAGATAGAGGGTCAGGGGGAGAAGGAGAAAGGGAGAGGGAGTGGGGAAAGATTTGACAACCGTTGGGTTAATTTATTTGGCTTTTGCCTTATTTACAGTTTCAGTTCTTACAAAAATGTGGCTGTGTTGGTTTGTTTTCAAGTAGTGTCAACACATTTTGGAGTGGATTTTCACCTCCCATGGAGTTATTTTTTTTAAAGACTCTGTCTCAGTTTGGCTTATAGAAAAGACGCAGAGGTCAGTTGGGTGTGGTTAGTTTATTTGGGAAGTGATCCCCAAGAAAGTGAAGGAAATAAGACAAGGAACGTTGATATAAAAGATGTATTAATTAACAAGTGGGTTATCAGCGTGAGCAACTGAGGCTGACCTCTTCTGAGACACTCCTGGAAAAACATCTGGAATGAACCTCGGAATGGTACCCCTTCCCCTAGATACACGCACGCGCGCGCACACACACACACACACTGCTAGGCAGCACTTGCTTGCCCGAAAGGTTGATCTCAGAGATGAGGAACAAGGCCAAGGTCAGGAATCCACATGGTGCTCATATGTGTCAGAGAAATTCTAGCATGAGATAATAGGCATAAAGAAAACTTTGCCAGAACTAGAACAAGCTCACTTCTCCCCTCCCCGTGGGTTCAAATCTTCAAATGGTGAGACAAGCCAGGGTCAAGAACAAGGAATTATTAAGAACGACCTAAGGCCAACCCATGGGCAATACCATTCGAAAATAAACGCACAGTAGAATAAATCTAGCAATGATCTATTCGTCTTTAAGATGCCTGACTTTAAGAATAGCTTGACCTCTTCCAACTTAGGCAAAGTTTTCTTAATACCTATTAGCTGGTGCCAGAGATTGTGCCTGACTGACACGAGCATGATTTTTGCTCTGACTTTGATCTTTATCCTGACATCTGAGATCCTGGGGAATGTTAGGGAGCGATAAATGCAGTTGTTGCTGATACCTCTGCAGATCAGCAATATTCTTGAGAAATGGCACCTTGTTAGGTACCCCAGGCAGTAGGTTTATTCTGCATCCCCCTGTGAATGCCCACCTGAAGCTCCTTCAACTACTAGACAGTCTGTTGTCTCTAATGACAGGACAGGCTGAGAATCTGAGTTTTAGGAGCCTCAGCAGCCTTCCATAGGTGACTGGCATTTGTCTACCCCTCAGCCCCACCCCCCAAAGAGTTCTTATCTTGCTACAATATCTCATTGCCTTCTAAGCATACATGCCAGCCCGTAGGGGGGAAGCTATCTGACTGGTATCTGACAAAAAGCATCAAATTAAAAGGAAAAAAAATGCTGCCAGCAGGGGAGAAACATTTTCCCTCCCAGAGTTAACCAGAATAATAACAACAAAGAAAGCAGGCAGCTCCTACGCAGTACTCACACCCACAGGTGGTATTTATGCCTGAGAGAACCTCACCACTGATCCAGGGCATTCCAGGAGAACACACGAGTGTGAGCTCTGCCCAGAGGGCCCCAGATAAGTGACCACACACCTGTTCCAGTTTCTAAACCTGACTAAGAACTGAGTCTACTGGGTAAGGTATGCTGCCCAAACACCTTCTAGAATCCTCATAAGAACTTGGTGGAGTCAGTATAATTGCCTTGTTTTACAGACGGTGACATGAAGATAAGAACAGTTAAGGGATTGACCTGAGGTCATGAGCCTAGAAGAGGTGAATCTGGGCCTTGCTCTAGGGTCTTGAGATCCCAGATGGATTCCCCTCCCACGGGTTTCCACACTCCAGGGCTGGGTGTCCTTGCATTTAAGATGTAAGCAGACTATTGCCCAAGGTGTCACTGAATCCTTTAAAATTCAGGCACAAGAAAAGCAAGCAAAACAGTAGAAGATGGAGCAAAATTGAAGGTGTTTTTTGGTTTTGTTTTGTTTTGTTTTGTTTTAGTTTGAGAACAGCAATGGTGTCCAAGCAGCTGAATAAATGACACAATTTTCTTAAAAACTTTCTTTGTGATAGTTCTCCATACGTGGCTGTATCTGTCCTATTTATTTGAATTTCAGATCTTTTCATTTCTACCCATCTACCCAAGCTGATGTACCCATTGTGTAGTAATTAATTCAATTACTGGTGTCAATTCTTAAATGGAAAAGTTTCTCTACAATGTGAGGTTTAGCTCGTCACATGCTGTCAAACCATTCTGAATCTGTCTGAGATTAAGGAACTCTGCCCACTTCCTGATGGGCACACACGCAAATCACATTAAGCTCTGGGAAACCTTTTTGATATCTGTCCAGCGGCCAAGCTTGGCCAACAATCGTGTCTTGTATAATTGTCTCTAAGTTCTGCCATTTCACTAATCACGTGCGCATAAGGGAAAAAAGTTTCCTGCTGGCTGTTTTTAATGATAGTGCGCAGCACTGAGTATTAACAGTTTACTAGGCTTGCTGCTAAATAGATGGAAAACCAGCAAATGAGAGGAGACACCAGATTCCGAGGGAGCCTGCTCGAGCCCCGCCCTCAGACTGCTCTCTCTGGTCAGTCGCTGTGTCTTCCAAGGCTGTTACGGCAGCATCCCGTCTTTTCTCTGATCTCTCTCCCCTCGAAGCCTACAGTCACTTCTCAGTCGCTTCCCTTCCAAAATAAAGTCCCCTTAACCCCACAGAAGGATCACAGAATCTAAGAACTGTAGAGTCGGAAAGGACTTCTGAGGTTAGACCTCCTTCCATGCCACATGGAAAGGTAGCTGTGAAAGCTACTTGTTCCCACATGCACAAGTTCAAATTTGAAGTTGCTTCTTTTAAATAAGATGTGATTCAGAGGTGGCAAATTAGGGTGAACCTAGACTCCCGTGGACAACCCTCACACCCGAAGTCAGCTTGTTAGAAGGAAGAGAGGGGGGAGTGGAAGAGAAGGAAGTCAGCCCATCATTTCCTGATATGTAGTAAAATTTTTACTTTTAGAGAGAGGGGAAGGGAGGAAGAAAGAGAGGGAGAGAAACATCAACGTGTGGTTGCCTCTCATGTACCCCCTACTGGGGTCCTGGCCTGCATCCAGGCATGTGCCCCCTGACTGGGAATTGAGCAGGTGACCTTCTGGTTTGCAGGCCAGCGCTCAGTCCTCTGCGCCCCACCAGCCAGGGCTGCAGTGAATTATTAAGATGGCCACTGGGAGACATCATGGCCTTTAGCCATTTGGTAAGTTTGCTTATGGCTCCGCTCCCTCTTCCAAGAGGATTTGGTTTCAATATCGAGCCAGTGAATGGGGTAAAGAAGAAAACAGCTTGTTGACATATGTCAACATTGTGCTCATGGAGAAATGAGAAGACACTAATTTGCGTGGTTCAAGTCAACTCCCCTATTTCAAAAGGAAAACAAAGTCGGCAGCTGTCAGAAGCCCCGTCCAAGCCCTCCGGCCGCAGTGTCCCTACTGGAAGCCCCTCGCACACACCCTCCTGGCCAGTGCTGTCTGGGAGCCCCTCACGCCACCGGGGCCTGTTCCCGACAAGAAAGGTGCCCGGACACGTCTGCAGGGTGTGCGTGCTTCCATCAGAGCAACGGGGATGTTAATGAAGCTCACCATTAGGAAGGAGCTGGGCAGTGTTCTTCTGGGAGCCAAGGGCCCTATGGAGTCAGTAGCTGGATTCTGAAGAGCAGGGAAAGGCTCTGTTCTTTCTCAGCTCCACCATGACTGTCTCCCCCAGGGCTCCCCATAGCTGCCATCGTGTTCCCCCGTCTCCACGCGTTGCCTTCCTTTCGGCCTCCTTTGCTCCGCACACCCAATGTCACTGTCACTCCTCTGCCATCTCCAGGAGGTATGACATCCAGCTGACTCACGATAGCTTGATGGAGTCCATATTGATTGCCTGGTAACAAAACAAAATACAGACATGTCCCATTCTAGATAAGTTAGGTCATGTCACTGAATTCTGGCAGAAAAGAGGTTATCTCTCTCCAGATATCTGTAATTACTTTAATCCTAAATTTTAGCACACAGACACGCAGGGCTGGCCTTGCACGAAAGCGGTGGATGTGTTGGTGGGCTTTGAGGTCCTGAAGGGAGTGCTGGGGTTGGAGGTGGAGATCTGAGTGAGAGGAGAAGAACTGGTGCAGCATCGCAGAGCTGCCAGAAGCTTCAGGGCTCACCTGGCCCAGCTGCTTCCGTTTTTCAGGTGAGAAGACAATGTTCCATAGACCTGAAGGTCTAGTAGACATGACCGCCTGGGACCACCTGGCTGGTTAGAAGATGCTCAGAGCTAATTCTCCAGTGCGGCCCTGCTTGGGGATTTTAATCGCGTTGCTTCTGCTGCAGCAACAACAACAACAACCACCACCACCACAAGGAGGCCGAGTGTTGACACCAAAGCAACCACGTGCTGTATACCACGGAACCACACTCCTCTCTCCTTTGTCCTGGTAACCAGGCCTCATTTTTTACCCCGCTCGATGTGAGCATTCTCTTATACCTGGAATACGTGTCACCTGCTACTCCTCTCATTTTACCTCCTTGGTTTAGTCATTTTGGGAGTGACTTCCGGCCTCGTGGCCCGGATCTGACCTCGTTGCTGGTCTTCATTCGCTGTGTGCTCAATCCGCCAGCTTGACAGGAGAGGCCCCGAAGAGCTCCCAGGCTGCCCCTCCAGCTCTCTGTCGCCACTCACTCCCTGGGACCCTGAGAAGTGATGGAGCCCTGCTCCTCCACCGCCACCCTTCACCTGAGCTGGCAGCGACCCCACGGAGGGATGCTGTACCTGCAGGGATTCAGGGCTGACAGCCAGCAAGGCATCCTCACTGGGCACAGCTCCCAGAGTGCAGACACTCACAGCAAGGACCTCCACCGGGCAGCCTTAGTAGAAGGTCTCACAGCAACCACCTTGACCCCAGAAGTAGTGCAATGGGTGCCCACAGGAATCTGAGCGGCCACATCTTCAACAACTGACATTTCCTCACCAGCGCAGCCTGTACCAGCTGCGACTGACTCCAGGAGAACCCAAGTGCTTCCTCCCATTGCGATCTCTCCAGACACGGCTGTCCTCTCCAGCCTCCTGCCCACCATGTGTCCCATGTTTCTGGTGTCCTCTCTCACCTCCGAGGCCCCACCATGCCTTCATCTCTTCTACACCTTTGTCACTGCCGCTGCTCTGGGCCTCCTCCCCCTGCCTGCCCTGGCAAGCCTTCCCACAGGGCCTCTCCCCGCCATCAGTCACTCCCCTCCCCAGGCACTTCCACAGCCGTGTTGCTCGCCATGGCTCCGGACGGAAAGGGTGAACTGTCAGGCATCCCAGTCTCAGTTTTCAGGAGAAAACTGCTTTCACCCACACAGTGACAACGGCCTGCCTGTCCTACAGCCTGAACAGAAACGGCCAATCACCGAACGAGTATGCTTTGTGGCTGCCTTTCCCTGCGGCTGATACCTGGAGAAAGACAGACTCAGACGCCTAGAGAGTCATCAGCAGTAACTCAAGCAGGGCTGCTCTCAGGCAACGGCAGGGAAGTTAACCGAAATGGCTGCAACTTGGAAATCTATTCGGGTCATTCACACATGGCCTGGGTAAGCCGCTTGCGCCTTTTCTTGGTGAACGTGGCGGACTTCCTCTCTGACATGGCCTGACCAACCTTCTTTCCTCTTCGGTGTGCCATTTCGGGTCGACTTACTACCTGTAGTCTTTGCTCCTTGAATAGTTTCTGCTCAATCATCCAGCCCAAGCCACACATCCCTTATGAGTTCGTTTTCTACCACCTGGTGACTCACCTAAAAAACCAATCTTTATTCCTAATCTTTATTCCTTCATTCTCTGAGTCCTTCCCCAGAATAAGCTCCATGAAGACACTGCCAATTTTATTTGCCACATTTCTGTCTTCCGGATTGAGAATAATATTTTGGGATATTGAGGGTCCAACAGATATATATTTGTTGATTGCAAGGGGAAAAAAGATGGCACTCCGGCTTCTAGTTGGCAACAGATACTTGGAGGAGAAATGAGTAAAAGGATGTTACTTTGTGTGTTAACAACTTACAATGAAGAAAAATGAAAGATAAGAGAAGTACTAGGAAGGAAAAAGGTCAATGTAAAGTGTGTATATTAAGCAAATAAATATACTACACACATAAGTATAAGTAAGAGGTTTGGTGAAGAAAAATTAAGAAGGTAGGGAACATTAAAAAGATCAAGTAGTTATTAAGGAAAAACTGTTGGGAAAAAATGTAGAGGTCAGGACCTTCCCAGATGACTATGAAATGTCAAACTTTGTGTGCTTGCTATTAAAGCGCTCCTTGGGCAGGGGTTGAATTTGTAATAATGGTAATGATAACGGCCATAATTTATAGAGCTTTCATTATGTGCTTGCACTCTGACAAATGCTTTGCACATGGAACTACAAAGACAACACTCTTGGGACAACTAGGCAAAGAGAGTTAGAATGCTCTCCACTTAACTGGGTGAGGGTAATGCGGACTGATGCGGAAAAAAACCAAATATGGAGACTTCTCAGTGCAAGACTCATCACTGAGCCCTGGCCGGGTGGCTCAAGTCAGTTAGAGCTTTGTCCCCATATGCCAAGGTTGTGGGTTCAATCCCCGGTCAGAGCATATAAAAGGATCAACCTATGAATGCATAAATAAGTAGAACGACAAATCAATACCTCTTTCTCCATCTATATGGAGAAAATCAATACTTTTTTAAAAAAGATTTATCACTGAAAGTGTACAAAACTGAACTGTGTAATTACACCTGGTACTAGAATCCTTCAGGGACAATAATGCAACTCATTGGATTCTCTTCGTGGTCAGGCCGGTGCTGCCTGTCACTCACTAGTCACTACAACACTTAGGGCCCCCACTCTGTGAAAGGCAACGGGGAAACAGAAATGAGGAGGACGAGTCTCTGAGGCAGGGACCTAAAAGAGGCTACAATAGATGATTAAAGGCACAGAACGCCCACACAGGAGTCCAAAGTAACAGTGACTCCATGACCATGGCAGTAATAATGACCACATCTGGAAAGGACTTTTCCATGAGCAAGATCAGACATCAGCTCTTGGAGGGAGGGTTGCATTTGGGAGAGTGCACCTTTTGTTTTAAAAGAACAGTAGTCACTAAAGAAACTGAGCACATGTCCTCGTCTGCGGAACTGGGGTTCTCGTGGGCTCCCTCAATCTCTTGCCCTACATCTATGACTGGACCCCCTGCTCCCCTCCCCTAGCTTCTACACAAGGGGCAAACTTTCTCCAGTCTGTTTCTCCTTGTAGACCTCGTTCCACTGACCACTCACTTTAATCCCCCAACTATTCCTCAACCTTTCAATTGTCTATAAACATAGTCATGTCCTCTCCACCAAAAACATGTTTTGGCCTTACTTCATCTTTGTCATGTTGTTTTTAGAATGGTTTGACTAGTAATAATATTTATCATCTCGCTATTAACACGGTCAAATACAGCCATCTTGTTCTCTATGGGTTCTGACTTCAGTGCCGTGTTTGAAAGGTCCTCTTTGTCACCCTAAGATTACAGGAATACCCATAATGCTGCACAGAGCGTGGGCTGACTACTGTTCTCAACTCTTCTCTGGGTTGTAACCAGAGAGTAAATCCAAAAGGAGCCAAGTGGGGAAGCAAGTATTTATTAATGAAGGCCCAATAACTCCCACAGTGCATAGCACCCTCCTAAAACATTCAACTTGAACTTGAGGCCAAAAGCAAGTCCAAACTTGCCTCAGTCCAGAGTCAGGAACAGTCGAGTCTGTTCGAGAAGGCAACATGAATCCTTTCCCAGCTGCCACCTGTTCCCCAGGCCCATCTCCAGCAGGACAGAGAGGCCAAGAAAGCCCAGCTGAGTGAGGGGGAGAGTCCAGGCCCAATCCAGCTGCAACTGTGTATAGAAGGAGGAAGAGGAGGGGGTGCACGGCCCCCCACGCCACAGTCCCTGCAGGACGGGAAGCACGAGGCCTGGGCCCTGCTTCTGAAGCAAACCATACTCTCTAAGCCACAGGGCCCGGCTCAGAGGATGTCACGCTCTTACTCATAAGATTAGCTACTCCTGTCCCTTGGAGAGGAGCATGTCAGAGGTGGAGAGAGACACAGAAACCCCCTCGCAGGTACTTCCCAGAAAGGATGGAAGGGTTGCTGGGACTTCCTTTCCACAGGGCCCCAGAGGACTATGGAGTGGGGAAGAAAAGAGTCTTCCACTAGAATCCACCTAAATTTCTCATTATTAATTTCAGAAATCGTCACACTCTCAGGTTTCCTAACTAATTAATAACATGCCAACATTATTCCTCAGTATTTTAGAAGCCACGGCTGCACCCTAGTACATCTCAGGCTCTCAGAATTTGCTTGAAACTCAATGGATGTGGGCCTGTTTACTTCAGTGCAGCCAGAGGCAGACTGGCAGAAGCAGTAAGCACCCACAGGCTCTCCACTGGGCACCCGTTGTGGCAATGGGTGCGTAGGGTGGGGAAGAGGGCCAAGTTCCATCCCCAGTTTCAGGGTCTAGTCAGGGAAATTGCTGTGAGCCAAGAAGGAATGAATACATTTTCAAAGAATTTAAATTAAGCAAGGTGCCACCAACATCCTATCTTGTGCCTTTTTCAAATAACAGGACGCCTGTCAAAACAGAAATTAAGAAGGGCATCCTCTGAGGATTTTGATAGATGACACGACTATTCTTCCAAACATGCCAGTCTCATTTTCTGCAGTGTTCGTCCCTGCAGGATTATATATAACCCTCCATGATGTCAGGTGTAGCCATGTGCCTTGCTTTGGCCCCTTAATGACAAGTGAAAGTGATGCTTGTCACTTACAAGCAGCTTTAAGAGCCAGCACGTATTTCACTGGGCTTGATTTCCTTCTCCCATGAGCCTGGCAATGCCCCGGATTGAGGCTACAGCACCATTTGGGTCCCAGTGAAGCTACTGTGGAGCAGAGCCTCGGGTGCCCAGTAGGGAAATGAAGTATGAGCAAGATATAAGCCACACGGATTTGGGGGCCATCTGTTACCACAACGTGACTTAGCCAGACTGACTGATGCAGGTGTGGTCCCAGAAATGCCAACCTCTGTGATGTCCAAGAGTCACTAAGCGGGTCCCCCTGAAGCATAGCTTTTTGTTCAGGGCAGCGACACGCACAGGCTCCCTCTTGGCTGTGCAAAGATAACTTGAATGCTATCGTCCAGATACAGCAAACTGCCATGAGCAATAAGAGTATGAGTTAAGGAAGGACAGGCTCTTCTACAGTAACAAACAGACCCTTACATCTCAAGAACTCACAAAAAAAATTTACTTCTCGTGCTCACAAGGTCCAGGGCAGCTTAGCTACTCTCCTGGATGGCCCTGCCCTGGACCGTCTGTCACTCTGCAAGGCTTCTTAATCTATGAGTGAGAACACTCTGGAGTCCTCTGCCTTCAGCCTCCTATGTGGATAAGGGGAAGAGCACACAGCAAACTCACAGGGAAGCTTTTCATGGAAAGGCCCAGAAAAGGTCGGGCCCCTGGGCCCATGTCCTCAAGTCAGATCTCCTCACAGGTCCCCCCTGGATGCAAGGAGGGCTGGAAAGGAGGTCCTCTGTGTGACCAGGAGGAGAAGACAATGGACTCACGAGTGGCTGCACTTCGTCTGCCACAACAAAGCACTGTTTTTGTAGCACAAGGGTGTTCTAGACGTGTTGAATGTTGAGTGGCTTTGAAAGACTGTGCTGCCATTTGGTAATGGTCACCAGGAAAGATGGGCGACGTGGACTCTGACCTTCAAGGGAGAAAACAGTTTTCAGAAGACTGATCAGCTCGCACCCCAGGCTGTCTGTAGATGTAAACCCACAGTTTTCTGCTAGAGCCGTAGCCACAGGAACCAAGTGCGGAGAACTGCTGCAGGGACGGAGGAGTCTGGCTGGCCAGTGGCATCACCACTGTGGCGGACAAGAGGCAGGACCGGTCTAAGGTGGTGGTACGCCGCGGCGGTGGCGGGCGAGGGCTGGTGGGCCAGGGTCCAGTGCTCCCCAGATCCAGCACTGGACCAGTGCCGAGTCCCTCTTTGCACCAAGTCAACCCCGAAGTTCCTGGGCAGTTTGCACAGGCGAGCCTCCAAAGAGAAATTTGGGTCTTCCCACTGACAAAATGTGCACCAGTTCAAGCAAATAATTAAAAGGCAAAATGATGTCCCGTGTTTGACTAGCAGGTCTAGAAAAAGGGGGGAACGTCCTCCCGATCTGTTTCTCCTCGTAGACCTTGTTCCATCGACTAGTGGTTGATTATCGCACAGACATGTGAAGGCAGACTCGGATACACGTTTCCCGTGCATCTCCGGCATGTCTCCAGAGGAATATATCCACAGCCGAACGCACTTCTTCCCAGTTAACCGAAGTTGGGGGGGTCGGGAGGGGCATGGAGAAAACTGACGGCAAGGAAGGCAAGCTCCAGAATGGGAGACATCTAACCTAAAACAGTAAGTGACTCACTTATATTAACTTTGTTTTATGTTTAATTCCAGCCCCCCATCAATGCCAGCCAGGTAGGTCAGTGGGCCAGAGCACCACTGAACAATGGACAGATAGACAGTGTGCACGAGGTGGTCCCAGTTCAGAAACTCAGGGCCTAGCGAACAGAGCCGCATTTCTTCTCTGAGCCATGGACGGAGCTGGAGGGGGTACTGTGCAGCTCTGGGGGTGTCTGACCAGACTTCTCACAGAAACGGGAGCTACCTGGGAGAACGTTTTCAGAGGCTGGACATGGGGCTTTGCTGGAGACACAGCAGCAGGTGGGCAACCAGCCAGCCACTCAGCAGGGACCGGAACTCATGCTCTGAAGCCAGCTGGGCCCAGTGCGGCGCCCCGCAGGGGCTCGGCCCAGTCAGACACAAAACGCTGCGCGGCACCTCTCCCCTGTGCGTGGCCCCTACCCAAACCTCAACAGCGTAGAATCTGGTCTAATCTGAAAGAGCCTTGTCTTTGGAGACACCCTTGTGCAAACACACCCCCTGGATAGAAAACGGCATCTCTGCTCGAGAGAGCGCAACTTTCCCTCAGGAGCTATCAAATTATCTGCTCTCACTAAAAGGGTAGAACCATGGACTTGTGAAGGAAGCAGACTGCTGTCTCGACTCGCTCACCAGATCAAGTGTTTGGCCCAAGGGGTTTAGGATTATTGTGATCATCGGGTTGCACCCCAGGGCCCCTGTGCCCATGGTGGGGAGCGGTCGGTCGGTGGCCTGGATCTCGTCAGGCCCCGACCCTGGCTGACACGAGCTCCCCGCCCCCAACTCTTGGCCTTCCCCTGGCATCCCATCATCTGCTGTTCTGCTGAATGGAGGCTGACCTCTCCCACTGTGGCTCCACCCTCACAGCTGTCGCTCTGCTCCACACGAGTGTGACCACGTGGCCATGGGCCATGGCTCCCACCAGAGTTGAGACCAGCCCCGCCAGCCTGCTCCTACTTCCCCACCCTACCACAGCAGAGCCTCTGCCCCAGCTCTGAGTCAGTCTCCAGAGGAGGGCCGGTACAGTGTTCTTGACCAAAGAACCATGAAATGTTCCCAAAGACTCCTACACTATGATGCACCATCCTGAGATCAGCCCCGAAGTGACCTTCCCGGGCACCCTGGACCAGGCCTAGTGAGTGTGAAGCCCTAGGGATGGGCAATGAATAAGATCTCTGGCTCCCTGTCCTCAAGGAGCTCCCCACTTCAGGGCAATTCCTGCCTAAATGGGGCAGCAGACAAGCCCGGGAGCAGGCCCCTTCTCGAGCAAGCATGGCATCACCGCACAGAGCAAGGACAGTTCTTGGTAAACCATAATTGTTGGAAAGAACCAAGGAATTCCCCAGCTGGCGTTAGGGGTAGCACCTTCTGAAGCCGTGCTGTGGAGTCTTCTGACTGCACTTGAAGGAAAGGGAAAAACAAGCTGTTCATTTGGTTATTTGGTTTTGCCTTGTGATAAGTGGCCAGATCATGGCTGTTGTGAAGAATTTGCTGTCTGTCCCGAGGTAAGTGTGCTTTCTGTGGAGTTCCCTGCCAACAAATCTGCCTGCAAACAAAACCAGAATCTCCACGAAAAACGAAAATCAGCCGAAGGAATCACGTAGGGTCAGTATGCCAGTGTATATAACCTGTGATGATAAACTGCAAAGGTCAGGTGCGACAATGACATACCAAGTTAATGTTCCCGAAAGGCTTTTAAGCGGTTTAGAGCTCACAACACCTCTGGGTACTTTATCTCACACTCACACACACACACACACAAAACCACTTGGGTTCTTCATTAATTTCCCCAGGTCGACTACAGAACTCAGGAGAGAAGCTCACTTTTCTACTTCATGCATATTATAAACCCAGGGAATATTAAAGGGTCAACTTGATCTAAAACTGTTCACGCATCTCCCTTTATTCCTCCCACCTTCATCAGATGCAGCTCGTGTGGAAATAGCCATGTTTGGAAAATGGCTGTGGAGGGACTTGAAGTTATTTATTTTTTTCCCTGAAGACATCAGAATGGGCCGATATTTTCCTAAACCAAATGGTAAACAAGAGGAGTTACGGGTTCAGCTAGGAGGAGAGAGGGTGACATCGTTCAGGCTGGGCAGAGAGATCTCCCCAGCTTATGAGATGTCCCTGGACTGCTGATCTTTAGAATCCAACTGCAAGTCACCCTACCGTCTTGCTTTGAGTTCACACCTTGCTCCCGAGTGACCCTGTGGACAACACGGGGTCTCTGTGAGGCCCTCTCTCAACTTCCCCAATCACAGTTTCCCTGCTCCCTTCCCACAGGTTTCTTCCTTTCGTACAGAGCGCTCTACCTTCTACTATAAGATAAAGGTCAGAGTCAAAACCAAAGAGTTTCACAAAAACAGTAACCGCCTTGTTCCCCACAATCTCTCTGCCCCATAACCTCCCCAAAGGGGAAAAATGCGAGAAGGGACCTTGGTTTGAATGGAAATTGATTAAACTTTTTTTTTCCAGTTTCCACATTATTATTTTTTAACTCTTGGTTTCTAGTGACCTTTCAAATACAGAATCATTAAATGCTGACGTTGTTATAATTGGAAAACCTACATTTAAAAGCCATCTGACCAGCTTGCCAACTCTTATTTAACTCTCACAGAAGAACCCAAGATACTGAAATTTCTGAGCTTCCCTGCCCCGCACAGCTGGGCCACAGCACGCTGGGGGTGTCCGTGCGCTATCAATCATGGAAGAACTATGACTCAGCCCGGGAACTTCTCCTAAGAACTGTATTCTACCTCTAGAGACCTGCTAAGGAGAGTTCCAGAACTGTGTCCTGCTCTAGATTTATAAAGACAGTTATGGATACAGCTGTCTCGTGCACCTGCAGCTCACCCCCCAGTGGCTACAGCCCCAGCTGAACACGCTGCATGTGTTACACAGACACAGCCAACCAGATGCCGCTGCCTGTGCATCCCTACGCATTCCAGCCTTTTATAATAAAGGGTTTTGGCTGCTCCAGCAAAATGGCACATTGAGCCAAGATGCAGCCAAGTAGGACGAGAGACGAGAAGGAGGTCTATTTCCCCCTCCATCGGTCCATTCTGCGGCCTGACAGATCTTCTGCCTGCGCTCCCCCGGCGCTGCCCCTGCCCAGACTAAGTGCCAGCCCTCGCCTTTCCATTCATTCCCGCCAGCTGAAGGCCGTGCGGCGGAAGAGAAGCCTACCAACAGCCTCGGAAGGAGCACAGCACTGCTGAGACATACGCCCAAGCGTTAGTCATTGCTGTCCTAAAACCCGTGACCACCTCCACCACAGACAGTGTCCCATCTGCCGAGGGTTCCCTTGGGCCATGCTGAGTGCCCCTCCCTGGGCGTCCCCCCACCTTTCATTTTCGGAACCCCACAGGCATGCCGGACTCTCACTCTTATGCAGGGTAATTCGCCTCTCCTGTTGTTTTCCCCTCTCTCTCCGGGACACTCACCAAAAAGACCCACTGAGGTGATTTCTCTTTTTAAAGCAAAACACTATTTAATTAAGATGCCCAAGGAAGGTAGGAATGCCTGTGGTTGGTTTTTGTTTCAAATAACTTTCTTTTTCACTACACACACAGGTTGAGAAAAAGACACCAGTATTCAGGTGTCTACATATTCTACTTTTAAAGAAAAAGGTGATAATATATTCAACTATCACATTCATATTTAACTACTAAAAAGGCTGTCCCTGGCACATGGGACATGCGTGCTCCTCTGTGTGTATGCAGAAGTATATTTTTAGTGACTAGATCCTACTTTGCAATTGAAAAAGAAAAAAACCTTTAGGAGTGGAAACAGAAACCTGGGAGCGCTCTTTCCGCTCCCTTTCCCCATGTCCCACCTTCTGTAGGGACCACTTCCTCAGTCTCACACGCCCCTCTCCACTGCCACAGCTCCCACTCGGGACTGGCCCTTCCAGCGCGGGTACCCCAGTAGCCTCCTACCGCGTCTCCACACGTACGTTCTCACAATTCAGCCTGCAAAGCTGAGCGATTGTCCAAATGTATCATGACACCCCCCATTTAGAATTCTTTGGAGGCTTCCCCGTGGAACCCCAACCCAATTCCAGGCCCTCACCGCCCTCTCGGGCCCTTGCTCCTGGTGCTAACTGTGCGGTGACCTCGCCGGATGGAGTGCATCAAACTCCCCCATGACCCAGGGGCTACCACACGCTCACCGCGCTCTGCAGGGCTGAATTCTTTTCATTACACACGTCCTTGCTCCAACAGCACCTCCTCAGTGGGCCTCTCTAAGCACTCCATCAGAATCGGGTCATGACCTTATTCTCTGCCATTGTATCGTGATAACAACCTATAATCACGTGACTACTCGTTTATCCGCACCTCTGATGGTGGGTAAGCTCATGGGGCAGAGACCACCTCTGTTGCTCTGTTGTATCCCCTACCAATTAAAACAATATGTGCCTAGCCCTGGCTGGTGTAGCTCAGTGGATTGAGCGCGGGCCTGCGAAGCACATGATCACGGTTCGATTCCCGGTCAGGGCACATGCCTGGGTTGCGGGCCAGTTCCCAGTTCCCGGCAGGGGACGTAGGAGAGGCAACCATATATTGATATTTCTCTCTCTCTCTCTCATTCCCTTCCCCTTTGAGATAAATAAATAAAATCTTTAAAAAAAACCAATATGTGCCTAATAGCAACATATAGAGGGAAGGAAGGGAGGAGAAAAGGAAGAAAAGGAAGGAAGGAAGGAATCTCTTTGGAAGACATTGTGCTAGGAAGTGTACACACAGGTATAAAAATATGTTTTGTGCCTTCTAGGATCTCACCCTCAAACAGAAGGAATAAGACTGGTAAATAAATAATGACAAAAATGTTAAAGGAATTCAAAAGAGGAAGAGATGCTGGCTAAGATATCCAAAGGCTTTGCAGATGAGTAGGTAACTTGAGATGACCACTGAGGGACGGGTAAAATCTGAAAGGATGGAATCTATAATATTCCAGGCAGCATGAACCAACACATGAATACGTGAAGCACAAAGCAGGCCTGGAGGTCGTGTATTGAGCAATCTAGTTTGAGGAGGTTTGCACGGGCTAAGTCGGGAAACGCAGATTGGAGCCAGATTTTTCAAGGTCTTGAATGCCAGAACAAGGGAATATTGACACAGTCAAAGTAGACTTAAGCAAGAGGAATTGCAGAGTGGAATACGAAACCCGCTGAAGGTGTATGTGTTTGCTAGGACCGCCATAAGCAAGTTGCACCTACTGGGTGGCTTACGCAAGAGAAATTTATGTTTTCTGAGTTCTGGAGGCTGAAGTCCAGATTTTGGCAGGTTTGGTGTCTTCCCACGTCTCTCTCTCTGGCCTGCAGACGGCTGCCTCCTTGCTGTGTCTGCCTACGGTCACTTCCGTGTGCGTGCACATCATGGGCATCTCTCTGTGTGTCCCAATCTCCTTTTAGTAGGACAGCAGTCCTATTAAATTAGGGCCCACCCTGATGACCTCGTTTGAATATTAGGGCCTCTTTAGAGGCGTCCCCCTCTCCGAGTACAGGTACTTTTTGAGATGCTGAGCACTGGGGAGGGGACAATCAGCACCTAACAGGCAATGAGGAAGGAGATGGGTGATGTTTGACTGTTAAGATGTCTCATCTTCTCTTTCTGTCTGCCACAAGGCCCTCCTCCTGTGTTGATCATGAAAACTCTCAGAGGATTCCTGGGTATATTTGAGTAGAAAATAACCCCTATAATTTCGATGGAAAGGAATCAGCACAATGGTTTCTGGTTAATAAACATCCTCTTCCTTCCTTCCTACAATGAAGTTCTCAGAAAAAGTTGGAGTCCAATTTTTGAAATCTGGATTTTTGTAAATGTTTACGTATTTATTTTTAGAGAGAGGGGAAGAATGAGAGGGAGAGAAACATGTGAGAGAGAAACATCAATTGGTTGCCTCTTGTACATGCCCCGACCAGGGACCCAACCCAGCAACGCAGGCATGTGCCCCAGCCGGTAATCGCGAGGGTGACCTTTTGCTTTGGGGGAAGATGCCCAACCCACTGAGCCACACCAGTCAGAGCAAGGCTCCAAAGCTTGTATCTATGAAAACTTTAAGGAAGAAGCTTTGCATGGCCTCGGAATCAGGAGCGGTGACTTTTCTCCTACACCACAGATTGGTGATCACCCAACGAATCCCGGAGACATTGATAGTTGTGTTCCCTGTTCTTACTGGTCCCCAGACAGGCCCATATCCCACAAATGCAGTGAACTCCGGAGGTGGGGCTTTGTGTTTCAGCTTCACTGTCGGCTCCATCTCAGGACCCCGCCCTTATGTTCCCAGTGCCTCCGTGGTCTTATTCATTTACATGTTTTCTCATTTTTGTAAGCTTTGTACATTTTCTTAGATCCTCTTTGCACCAAGGCAGAGTATTTTTAAATGTTGAGGTAACAGCAATGGCAAAACTCGACATTACATTTAATAATTTCATTTCATAATAAAAGTCCTACAAATCACAGTTCTCGCTAGACAAATGCCCATAAAACTGACAGTAAATGGACAGAGAGGGAGTGGGTGAGGGGAGACAGAGGGGGGTCCTCATGCCCTAGACACTTACATCATGGGGGGCAGGTTTTCCACCAGGGAAGCTGCTTCCTGTAGTCGTCCAGTGGTCCCCAGGAACCAGTTCCGTCCTCATACCGAATCGCTCCCTCTACTTGTTGTCTCTCAGCCCCAAACCCGTGCTCGTTTCTCTGAGCTCCCTCTTGGTCAGAGCCCGGGACCTAAACCTGGGCCGTGGCCGCCTGGGTGACATGCCGGTGGATCCTATGGAACCACCAGCTCGCATCCTGCCTGTACTTGACCTTTAGACACTCCCTGTCTAACACTGGGGGCTGTTCCTTCCTATACACGTCTATCTTTCCTCTCCAAGGAGATCATCAATTTGAAGGGGGGAAAGACTCATATCTTTTACTCTTGGGGAGTTTCTTACCTATGTCATAATGCTAGGGACTCATCCCTAAGTACTTACTAAGACGACTGAATTCAGTGCCTCTAAAAAGGGTGGAAAAGCTAGAAATAGCAACAGCTAGAGAAGAAAAGGGAAGCTGCCGGTCCAAGAAATAACCTCAGATATCTGTGTGGGGGCTTTACCCAGCAGCCAGAACAGACCACATGGGGGCTGACCACAGGGCACTTGAAAGAGAGCAATTCACTGGGAGGAAGGAAGGGGGTTATTGCTCACCGTGCTATTTGGAGAAATATTCAGCCTCAAACAAGGAAAACTTGTAATCAAAAAAAAGTCCTGGGCTATCAAGGTAGGGAGAACACACGAGAGAAATAGAAAGGCTAAGAAGAAACCACATTTGCTGAGCACCAGTGCCTGGCACCGGGCTGAATGTTTTACACGTACCCTGTAACCTTCTCCGTGAAGGGGCGGGCAACCCAGGAAACGGGCTGCAGAAACTTAACTTCCCTAAAGCCACATCGCTTGTAAGTTAAGGAGCCCAGACTGAGGCTCAACTTAGCGGGTAAGAAAGCCCAGCTCATGATTCTCTGCATATTGGGCGTCAAATGTGCGGGGTTCAGGCAGAGATGGAAGATCAAGAAGTCAAGGAACAAGGATATTCAAAATATGGAGTGAAGTTCAAGGGGGAAGTCTCAGGATAAAGCATCGTGAGCACCAGCCCTATGCAAGGTTAGGCGCATCGCACCAGAAAGGGGCTACTTTTTAAGAGGAAACAATAAGCCTCCATGAGGACTCTTATGCCACAAAATTTGTTAATTCAGATAATGTTCCTCCTGGTGCCTGTTGCAATTCTCACAGTTAAGAGAACTTAACTTTTCTTACTAAAATGAAATGTCCCTGTCTTCCTCTTTCATACCATTGTAACTGGACACTCCCAGGAAACCAAAAAAACTGCCTATTTGTATAACCCACCTCATTTTTAAAGACAGTCCCTTAAAGGAATAAAAAGTAAAACCACAGATGGAAAGAATGCATTTGCAAAACAAATATCTGGTAAAGGAATTATACCCAAAAGTTATGAAGAACTCTTAAACCTCAACAATAAGGAAACAGACAAGCCCATTTAAAAATGGACAAAAGCTCTCA
The DNA here is from genome assembly GCF_014824575.4 of Sturnira hondurensis. Taxonomy (NCBI): domain Eukaryota; kingdom Metazoa; phylum Chordata; class Mammalia; order Chiroptera; family Phyllostomidae; genus Sturnira; species Sturnira hondurensis. Next base: position 5,178,588 of record NW_028094846.1, on the reverse strand, counting down.
ACAGTTTGCTTAAAAAGGTATGCCCACAGGAGATCAGTAGATGAAAAGATACTCAAAAAAAAAAAGAAAGAAAAATAAGATACTCAACATCATTGTCATCAGGGAATTGCAAAGTAAGACATCTGGGAGATACCGATACATACACCTGAGAATGGTGAAAATCCAAAAACGATGACAACAGCCAATGTCCGTGTGGGCGTGGAGCAGCAAGATGGCCCATCGATGGCCGGTAGGAGGCCGAGTGGCACAGCCCCTTCAGAAGAAGGGGCTGGGAGGTTCCTTACGGAGCAAAAGGCATCTCTCCATCAACCGTGCTCCGTGGTGTTCGAGCTGAAAACTGACATCCACATAAACACCTACCTATAACTGTTTATAACAGCTTTGTTCAGAATTGCCAAAAACTGGAACCAACCAGATGCCCATCGATGGGGTGAATGGATAAACTGTAGTGTGTTCACATAGTGAAATACTATTAAGCAGTGAAAAGAAGTTAGCTACCAAGCCATGAAAAGACCTTAAATGCATATTGCTAAGTGGGGGAGGGGGGGAGTCTGAAAAGACTACATACTATATTATTCCAACTAACCAACATTTGGGGGGGGAGGCAAAATCGTAGACATAGTGAAAAAATCCTGGTGGTTACCAGGGATTCCAGGAAAAGGAAGGAGGTAAGAATAGGTGGGACACAGGGAATCCTTAGCTTGGGGGACCTATTCTGAATGACGCTGTAACTGTGGATACAGGACGGTATGCACTTGTCAAAAGTCACAGAATGTACAAGACAGAGGTGAAGCTTAATGTGAACTGTGGACTTCGGTTAGTAATAATGCACCAATATTCATTCATCAGTTATAACAAAGATAGCACACCAGTGCAAGGTGTTAGTACCAGGAGGAACTGCGTTTCTGTGTGTGTGGTGGGATGGGTATGGGGGATAATATGGAAACTCTGTACTTTCTGCCCGACTTCTCTGTAAACCTGTAAGTGACTACTAATTTTAATGAAGTCTGTTAATAGGCAAAAGAAAAGAAAGGACAATACCCAGCCATGCATGCCCTTCCAGGTTCAATGTCAATGGTGGGAACACTGGCCCCATAAACACATGCCCGGTGGTCACTCCAGGAAGCTTTGGCCAGTTTTTCTTTTCCTCTGCACTTTGAGGCTACATTTCACATTGGAAACCAGTCTTAAGGCCACCTGTCATTTGAAAACGCTATTTCTGATGAGTACATCTTATTTTCCACGTATAGATAACCCACCAGAAACAACTTCCCGCCCCCACTCAGTGAAAACTTAACTTCGGTGCTTTAAGCTGTTTGAAAGAAGGAACCCCATTCTGCTTCCCAGCCGTGAGCCTAAAAGTATGTTCCTCTCGGAAGAGAATTCATTTTGGTTTTGTTGAAAAGCGAAAACCTTCTTTTGAGAACCCTCCTCCCATTTCCTCCCTATCCAGCAAATCTCCTGCTCAGTTCAGGGACTAACTCTCTCCGTGGCACCGCGATTGAAGGAGAAGGACTAGTGATCACCCAGCTCCAACGAGAAACGCGGTACATTCGCGACACATTCCGCAACGCCCTCTCCCAAGACACGCAGAGAGAAAACAACTCTAATGTCCACGCTGGAGTGTCATCATCGGCTTGTTATGACTTTATGTGGTTTCATAAAAGGCGAGGGACAGTCATCGTGTCAGAGTGTTTGTAAAAATGGGGAAGAGAGAAGAGGAAGCAATAACTCCTGGAAAGCTGCTGCCTCTGTGAGGGATGAAAGTCATGGGGTGCCGGGGACCTTGGGGAAATTCCTCCTGGGCTGAAAAGCAAGAGCCCGAGGCGACCCCAGGCTTCAGAGCCATGGTGCACAGCCCATTCACGGCAACGTTTAGGGCGGCCTAGGCCAGTGTGCGGGCGTCGGAGTGAAATCGCAGTGCTCGCGACCCTCCCGGGCACCGCTTCACTTCTGAGTTTTTCACCAGGGTCAGAGGTTTGGTTCCCTCTGCGGAGCGGCGCCCACAGTTGGGATAACGACGGGGAGACTACAATGCTATGCTCCACGTTTCCCTGAGGGTTAAAGCTTCAGGACACCAGTTCTAGTCCACTCTAGGGGCCCCAGGGAGGCCACTGATTCCTCTACCAAGGGGTCAAGGAGGCCAAAACATCAACAGCTCTGTTCTAAGAAGCGTCAGGGTCAGCCCTGCCCCGTGATGGGAGGAGCTGGGCGGCCACGGTTCCCTTCTCAGCCTTTCCACGGTGGCCCTGCCCCAGCTCCTGCATCCTCGTGGGGTGGCCGGCCTCTTGGCCTCCTGCTCGGGTCTCTGGGCACCCACGCTTCTCCACCTCTGCTTCCCACCCCAGGCCTCTGCCTCCTTCAGGGGTGCTATGCTGTGTTCAGACCAGCTGACACGGGGTGGGGGCTACTGATGTGGGTGTACGACTGAGCCACCCCTCTGGACCCTTCCTCTCCAATTAGGACTGCCGCAGTAATCGGGACAAGGAAAGCCGGCCAGCGAGCACAGAGCAGCAAGTTGGGACGAGCTGAAACAGATGCCGGAAGGGCTCGAAAAAGACTAATCGCCCCTGGTAATTCTCAAAATGGGGAAAAAACGCCCACCGCCTTGAAAGCCTCTCCCACATTCGTGTGCCCAGATGCCACCCTAGACCCAGAGGAAAGAGAAACAAGTGCCATTTGCTAGATGGCCCACAAATTACTGTGCTTTCTACCCTGTTTAAAGCCACTAATTAAACACAAAATGTATCACTGAGCTGGAGCATGTATTTTTTGTGGCCGTTTTCTCTGCTATTTTTAAAAAAATAAGGTGTGAGGTAATTGGGTACAAAGAAACAAAAGTAAACCTGAAATAGTTAATGAAAATATCATTCCTGTGAATTGTCATTGGACAAACGCCTTTCGGATTGGTAAGCAGTGCTTCTAACACTTCCTTTACGACGAAAAGAAATACATGAGGATGCATGAACTTTTACAAAAAGCCATGGACGCACCCAAACGCACAGTGCAGAGAACCTCCAACCTAATGCCATAATTAACCTGCAGTCGTCACGAACCTTTTTGTTTTTCATCGTATTGTGTGCCATTTCTGGCGTTCAGAAGCACAAAAACGATCGACACACCATCGTTTTCACGGCATCTGTCTGACCAGCCATAAGCACAAAGCCGTCGGACACAGACGTAGGCACGGAAGTTTCGGAAAACCGAGTGAATCTGCACGGGTCCCCTGGAAGTCTGGTTTTGGCATTTGGCTTTTTCTAAAATCGAAGTCCCCGGGAATGAGGTCATCACCAATTCCTCCCGGTTGTACCCTTCTCCACAGGCCTTGACTGCACGTGAACTTCAGAAAAAACGCCCTAAATAGATGAGGAGTGAGCCAGGGCAGAGGGCAAATGGCCCATCTGTGGGGACCGTCCCGTGGACATGTTTTGACACCCTTTTAAACACTCTGAAAATCCCAGAGGTCTGGAAGCCTCCGGCGCCGTCGGATCCTAGTCAGAGGCGAGTTTACTGGCATCCCCCAGCCAGAAGCAGCAGGTGTGTGTGGGGGACGAGGGGTAGCTGGCAAGTATGACTGGAGACCGGGGGCCTGCATCATCCGAGCTGCGGTTTAGCTAACGATTTCAGTTTTGAGTTGTCGGGGGGGCCCCCCTCCCCGAGAGCTCTCGAGGTGGTATCTGGTGGGGAAGATCTGCGGGCCCTGGCTCTGAAGAACTCCCACCAGAAGCTCAGATTGCCTCAGAGCAGGAAACACCCCGGTCGAGGCCAGGGGGCCCTCCTGGGCCTCCGCCAAGCTTTTAAAGGCCACGCTTTAGCGTCGGAGTCCTGCTTCTCTGTTAATTTTACTTCTCCGCCTAAGGTTCCTTTACACTTTCCCCAAGTCTCATTAATCGGAAAAGTAGCTCCGTCTCTTAGCCTTTTCTTTTCTAGGAGTAAATCGAGTCTGAGTTTTTCATTTGCAGGGACAAATAACCCATTGCCAGACTTACTCGTTCCCCAAGACTCTGCAGGCTTCACCCACAGTCAAAGCTCCCTCTAACGGCTCGCAGGGCGAGGCACGCGGGCTGAGGTTGCCACCGGAGGTTATGGACACCTTCACGACATCGAAATTTACTGCACGCCTATCTCCCTGAGGCCAGAGGCATGTTCTAGTGCTATGATAGCTTTATTCCTTGATTGATTCCAAACTCAACAAACGGTTCTTGAGGAAAATAAAATAATTAAAAAAAAGGGAGAAAGGAAGAAGGGAGGAAGGGAAAAAGGGGGAATTACTTCTTCATCTTATATTCAAATGATTATTTCTAGATGACAAACATGCCGCTCATCTTGCGCTCACACAGATCGTTCCTGGAATGAACCCAAGTGCACCTTTCCGCAATAGAGGAGAAGGAGCCGGTGGACTTCTCTTCCTGCGAGGCCATCTGTCAGGAGTCGTTTGTATCTCGGAAATGCCTCCGATCGCCAGGTCTGGGGGCTCTCTAGTTCCCTCCCCAGGCAGAAAGACCAGGCTGTCCCAGGCTGACCACGCTGTTACTAATGCATTAGTAAAGAAGCACATATATTACTAGCACATATTTGGAGTTTCTAAAATACGTGATAACTCTATTTCGATATAATTGGCTTCCTTGGCTATCCTATGTGCTTTGTCTTGTTACAAGTTTTAAAACACACTGAGAAGAGGTCCGTAGGCTTTCCGTGCTGGCCAAAGGGGTTCACGTCACAGAAGACGAAGACCTTCTGCCCTGAAGAGGAGTCGGGCAGGCACGCAGCTCCTGTCCCAGCCTAGCAGGCGCGTGGTGACTAACGTTGGTGCAGGTCTGGCTTCTAACCCAAAGTTCTCATGTAGGAAGTGTGACCAAGGCTCTGGGCTGGCACAGCATGCTCTTAGCATCTGCAGACCATGATTCTCATAAGTATGTCTCACAGAAAAAGCACACACAGCTCTCCTGTGCTAACCGAAAATGGCACCAGTTTAGCAAGCTTTCTCACTGAATCTCCTCTGCCTTCCCAGAGGGGACCCACTCCCTCCTAACAAGTCGATGACAGACAGACCTACGGAGAACGGACGATGGAATTGCCTTGAAAACTCAGCCTCGTGAAGTGCCGGCAATTTTTGTGCACTCATAAAACAAACTGTCTTGAATGATTTATCGTATTCATGATTTGCTGTATCTTACTCCACTATTGGGCTTTTCTTACCGTTCTCCAACTACGGCCCCCAAATGACCAAGCTTTTACTCTTTCTTTGACCTGGAAGGATTTACTTGCTGAGGACAGAAAGGCAGTCTCCTCCGCGGGAAGGACAGATACGCCAGAGCAAAGTCCATGTGAGATTCTAGAACAGACATGCGAAACAGGGTTCACCTCCCCTGACCCCTGGGATCTGGCGGCAATGGCCGCCAAAGCGCAGTGCTGACAAGTGTCTTGAGAACGCCACAGTGAACTAATGAACACTGCTTGCCAAGGGCACCGACATGGTGACGCAAGTGCTATCTGTCTTTCATTCTAGCTCTATACAATTTCATGACAAATTACCAAGATGGGAAAGAAAGCCCTTCCATCCACTGGCTTTTTTTTTTTTTTTTTTGAGAGAGAGAGAGGGAAGGGAGGAGGAAGAGAGGGAGAGAAACATATCAGTTGCCTCTCACATGCAGCACAACCAGAGACCAAACCTGCAATCTAGACATGTGCCCTGACCGGGAATCGAACCGATAACCTTTCGCTTGGTGGCATGACTCCCGACCAACTGAGCCACGCGGGTCAGGGCTATTGACTGTTTCTTTCTGAATTCCATTCAGATTCTCAACAGGCCCTGCTGAGATGTCTCAGGACCTGGATGAGACATCCAACACCATGAGCCATCAGTAGACACGAGAATTAAAGACACAGGAACAGCGAATAGTCCTCCTGGAAACCTTCCCATCATGCACCGGTTGACCAAAGGTGAATCTGTTCGAGTCTGTCTGCAGATCCTTACTTAGCTCGTCAGCCATCACTGTTGCCCCAGGTGATGAGTGGCAATAACGAAAGACTTCAGACTCTGGCAAATATTCAAAGACGGAAAACCAAGTGCCTCTTCCTAGCCTGCCCTGCTTGCAGAGATGGCACATACCACTCCCAGACACCAGTGACAACCTATGTTGGTAAATACGCCGGGACTGGTGGCCTCTGGTGTTTCTTCTTTCTAGTCATATAGTCCTTTTGAGCAAGGGTCACTCTCCCTCCCAAGAGGAAAGTCGGCATGACTCACATGCAGAAACTGGAAGTACACCATGTCCACATGAGCAAGGCTGCCTACTCTGAAACCACAAAACCACATCAGAACGAGTCAGCTGCTTCGGAAGGAGAGGAGACAGTGGCCTGAACTCACCCCTCGCTCCGGTTGGCCAGCCTTCCGGATGGCCCGTGGGCTCTTTGGCTAAGCAGAGATGTAGGGCAGAGGTCAAATGTCCACAGCAAGTGTCGTCGGGGTCCTTCGTCTCTGGGGACAAGGACCCTCCCCGGGCCCCGCTGTGAAGCAGTGAGGTTTGGGCCCTGTTCTTCCCTCCTTTCTTTTGGCAGGGCGCCCTCGTATCCATCCTCTTCCTACCCACCCAGCGCTCGCTCACCAAACCTGTGTCAGCTGCTCTGCAGGAGGGCTTCAGGGACCCCACTCCGGAGGGGCCGAGGCTAAGCTTCTGTGACTCGGTTCCCTGAAAACGCTCACCCGGAATGTGGGAACAAGGGTGCCAAAGCTTTCATCGGAAAGAAGCACTGCTCACTCACATGAATCAGGACAGAAGCGTGTCGGGTCATTTCTGAGGGAGCTTCTGGATAATGTTCTCATTTTCGTTTTCAGACTTGATGACGGCGTGGTCCTGTTTTGCATTGCTCCACTGTGGCCACAGAGTGGCCTTGCCAGATGTCCGTGACCTGTGGCCTTCTTTCTGCCCAACTGGAGAGTGGACGGCCTCGCCCTGTGTGCACACAGCACCGTAGCCACCACGGTCTCACCTGCAGGGTAGACGCAGGCCCTTCTAGGACACACCCTTCCCCGCCCCGCCTTTCGCTTCAAACCACTGTGTTTCCCATTCCCTCCTTGGGACCATTTGTGTTTTCAAAGTGCAAAAACAGACCAGAAGATTTTTGTCTCAATGAACAAGAGTGAAAATTTTGCCCCAAAGGGATTCCAGGGCTGTCTTGTCCTTGCATTTATGATGGTGACCTTTTAGGGACACACGCTGACCCCTGATAAGCCATGGCAGCCAGACTGGGCGAAACTGTGACGGAGATACACTCGGGAGTTCTCCGGTTCCATCAGGCAGGCAACTGGGGCCTGCATGGCACACCAGCCGCTGAGCACCCAGATAACTTCCGGGCTCGTGCACGCCGCCCACTGTTGGTGGCACAGCTGGGGCATCTCTCCCCTCTCCCTTCTCCCCTCGTCAGGCTGGCTAGTTTGTACACGGAGATGCTATTTTTGAATTCACACTGGCGCTCAGCTTGTCCGCCTAACCGGCTGCTTTCATAAGGTTAACGACGTCCGGAACAAGCCACCCTCTCTTGGCGTGGCTCGAGGCCCAGTGAGATGCTGAAGCCTCGTGACTTCTCGCCGCGATACTCTGCTGCCACCTGGTGGACATTTATAATGAAACCGGCCAGAGACCGCAGACACGACTGTCAGTCTGAGACACCCCAAAGGCATCCAGAGCTCCTGGAAGAGAACTGCCCCCGAGGTCTTCCAGACAAGCCCTTGCCTCTCCTTGTCCAAAGCCCAATACAACAAAGGGAAACCATTGTTTGAGAAGAATCCAGTTCTTTGCCAAAAGCCCACACTGAGTCTGGAAAGAAAATGAGTATCAAGAAGCCCTTCTGAAGGGCTGTGATTGGCCTAAGGGGTGAGTGAGGCTAAAATCCCCAGGGAAATCTTGGGGGGCCTTCACAGTTTTGTCTGTAATTGGTCTTAAGACAAAATGCTACAGCCACATTCCTATCAAAAGAAACCAAAAAACACCCATCCCTCTCTTTATCTTCTGCTTACAACTGGCCAGACATTTAACCTTCTAAATAGCTCCTCGAGCTAATCTATTAATATTCCCACTTCACAGATGAGGACACTAAGGCACAGGGGAGCTAAGCAATGGGCCCCAAGTCGCCTTGCCCATGACGAGGAGAGCTGAGATTGAACCTCAGGGAGTCTGGCTGCAGAACCTGTCCTTTTCACCGCTGTGTTTTGCTGACTCTTATTCTGCTGCCTGGAGCACCGAGCCCAGGAGAAGAGAGAAAAGTGTGGGGGTGGAGGGCATCCTGAGCCTCTCCAGCATCCATTTCTCAGGCACTTGAGTGAGTGCCTTGGACCAGATTCCCAGTTCCCACAGTCACGAAAGAACACGAAGGAAAGAACACGAAACCCCAGGCCCCATTTTCCTGGGATCCAAACAGCCATACTAAGAAACCAGCAAGAAAAGCACAAAATCTAGATTCTCTCCCAGTTCTAACTAATAAGAAACAATAATGATCACAGTCTGGGGGCTGATATGCAAGCAGAACATTTTAAATGAAAACCTAAAAGCTCAAAGACACCTTAGATTTCTAAAGAAAATTAACTCTGAAAACTAAAGTAACTCCCGAGTGGTATCTGCACAGAAATGAATATCGTTGTCATCGAAAAGCCCACCCTGATGCGCTGGGGACACCAGGAGGGTGAAGGACACTCGACGTGGAGGGCTTGTGTCCCTGCTGCCTCCCCCAGTGCCACCCAGTGGCTCCACGTAGAGGACCAGGCAGCTGGGAGAACCTGCTGGCTGGTGAGAAGGGCAGGGATTGTCACCCCGAGGGGCACTCCTAGGACATTTCTGCACACACAAAAGAGGAAATTCAGGAGCAGGAACTCCCTCACAGACACTCAGCTCTGGGTCTGGGCCATACCAGAGGCCAGAAGGAACCGGCAAATGACTCTGGACTAGAGGTCACACAGCGCGGCAGCCCACGGGCCCACGCGGTCCCTCAGACCTATTTTGATTGGCTCGGTGCTTTCTAACGCATGAGTCAGCGGCAGCACCTAAAAACCAGGAAATTTCACCCCAGTTTGTATTTCCAACTCTTCTTGAAAAATGGAAAGATTTAGTCATTCTGGGCTCACATTCCCACGGGGTGACAAGCTGAATTCATATGGGCCCTTCCGAGAGGTCGTGCCTGGCACAGTGTCCACCCCTCAGCCACGACACTCAGCTCCCTCTGGGACCCTGGAAGCTTTCCAACCTTTGACTGCTGATGCAGCAGTAGCTGGGCAGGCCCCCGGGACAGGCCGGGCCCACAAAGGACAGCTGATGGCAGCCAAGCCTCCAGGCTGCCCAGCCTCCGTCCATCACAAGACGCGGGCCTGGCCACAGGAGTCAGAGCCCCACCAGGACGAAGGGCCTTCACCCCTCTTAAGGACTCCCGCAGTTTCGTGCCAACTTAGCTTTCCAGTTTAAACGGCTGTTTCTTCCTTCCTGCAGCCTGTGTTCCAGCCACACCTCAAAATTTACTCTTCTCTAAATATTCTTCCCCAAAGTGCATCTCTATTGGAAGTGCCGCCTCCTCCCCCGGCTTCCCATCTCTGTCTGTCCAGCCTGTGCTCGCTCTCCAAAATCAGCTCCAACTCGACTTCCCTGAGGCCTTCTTCTGTCTCTGTGGTCAGAATTAGTCCCTCCTCCAGCCTTACTGTAATATTAGTTTACATGCCTCCTGCAGAATCAGCATGCTCCAAGTTACAGTCTTTCTGCCAACTCGTGAATTCCTGAAAGGCAGCAATCGCCTCTTATGTACCGTGAGCCCCACCCCCTGTCCATTTCCTCGGGGTCCTCACAAACTGCTGTACTCAAGAGTACATTGCCCACAGTTGTTGCTTATTTTTTTTCCAAAGATCACTAAGGGGACATGGGTTTCTACTGCCATCTGGTGACCACACTGAAGAATTACACCTAAAGACATTGCCGTCTTGTGGGGATCACAAACTCTCCCAGTCTATCTCTCCGTGTTCTTTATTTATTTCTCTCCCTTTCTTTGTCTTTTCCTGTTCTCATTGTCTTCTCTTTTTTTGCATTTGCTTATTCATTTATCCTTTCATTCAATAAATCACTTTTGACCATCTTCTAGGTGGTAGGCACTGGAAGGAGTTAGGAATCCATGCAAACAGGAGGGGCTGTAAAGGGCCTCCTCCTGCCCCCCCATCCCCCCACCCCACCTGACCCCACCTCGCACCCCAGCAGCCCAGAGAGGGCGGGGCGAGCCTGCTGCAGCCCACACCTGGACCTTCCGGATGACCTGCACCAAGGGCGGCGGCCCCAGGAGCCTGCACTGTGGGCACCACGTGGAACCACCGGCTCCAGCACCTGACACTCTGAGAGAAGAAAAAAGAAAATCCATTTTTCTGGCCAGAGGAACCAGAAAAAGGGGGTGTTGTGGTTCAAAAAAGGGGAGGGATCATTTCTTTGTTCCTCTCCTCTCTCGCCACTCGGCCCTAGTGGCCAGCACAGTTGTGCGAAGTTATGGGTGATGTGGTCACTGGAACTGCAAGGTAATTCTGGCCGGATGACCCAGGAGAAGAAGTGGAAGCCAGAGGGTTTGGGGGAAATGCTGGGGAAGGAGATCTAATTCTGCGGATGGAGAACACGCCCGAACTCACCCCTGCGGACGACACATGCGCTGGTCTAATTCCTGCACACGCACGGGGGCGGGCACACGGAAGTTCCCATTATGGGCAGGCAAAGCAGCGTTTATTCTTGTGACACTGTTTATTTGTAATACAACTACAAACCTACTTTTGCCTGCCCCTCTATGTACATAGACATATATATTCCATACACAAACATTTGTACATACACAGAAACTTTATGCTGAAAAAAAGCACAACACCAATTTTAAAAAATCAAGAGACCTATCTAAAATGTGGAGATTCGCTCTATTTCTGGATTTGGAGACTTGATATTGTTAAAATTTCACCTCCTCAAGCTGATGTATGGGTTTGATAAAAATCCCAATCAGAACCCAAGCAGGATTTTTACAGAAATCAACAACCTTATCCTAAAATTTACATGAAACAGCAAAGCAACTAGAATAGCCAGAACAGTTTCGAAAAAGAACAAAGCAGGACTCCAAGCTTTACCACAGACATCAGCGACTCTCAGCCCCGACGTGTGTCTTCCCAGCCTGTGACACTGAGCAAGGTCTGGGCTTTGGTGTCTGGGGTGTTTGTTTGTTTGTTTGTTTGTTCTATTTTCATGATCCAAGAAATGGGCTAGTATTTACTAAGTAGAGGCCAGGCCTGCTGCTCGGCACCCCAGGACGCCTCCCACCACACTCACCCCAACATCGGCCCTGAGACACCTTGCTATGCTTTGCAGCCACAGTGACAAACACACTGTGTCCCTGGGAGAGAATCAAAAGTCAGAACACAGGCCCCACACACAGGAAATCAACTGATTTTGGCAAAGGTGTCAAGTCAATTCATGGGAGAAACAAGGTTCTTTTAATCAAACAGTGGTAGGAAAATCGTACACTCATATCCAGGAAAATGAACCTCGTCTCATACCATGCATGCAAGAGGTTAACTCAAAATGGATTGATGACATAAGGCTGTGACCTAAACCCATAAAACTCCTAGGGGGAAATTTAGGAGAAAAATCTTTGTGACCTTGGGGTAGGTGAAGAATGTGTAGATATGAGCCCAAAAGCAGAATCAGAAAAGAATAAACTGGACTTTGTCAAAATTAAAACTTTTTGCCCTGCAAAAGACAGTGTTGAATAAAATAAAAAGACAACTCACTAACTGAAACAAGAATCACAAATCATGTATCTGACAAAGCATTTATATCTGGAATAAAGAACTCTTAAAATTCAATAATAAGAAAGCAAACAGAATCTGGACTTCCGGCCAAGATGGAGGCGCAGGCACACACACTGTGCCTCCTCGCACAACCAAAGGAAGGACAACAACAACTTTAAATACAAAAAACAACCAGAACTTACAGAAAATCGAACTGTCCAACCACCAAGGAGTTAAGGCACAGTCACCCAGACCGGTAGGAAAGGCGGAGAGGACTCTGTGAGGAGGCAGCTGGAGGACCCGGCGGTCCCACACTCACATGCGGATAAACCAGGAGGAACAACTAGGGAGCGAGACAGACCGCACAACCCAGGGCTCCAGCTCAGGGAAATAAAGCCTCAAACTTCTGACTGAAAATACCTATAGAGGTTGCGGTGGCAGCGGGAGAAACTCCCAGCCATACAGGAGAGTTCATTAGAGAGACCCACAGGGTCCTAGAATGTACACAAACCCACCCACCTGGGAATCAACACCAGGAGGGCCCGATCTGATTGTGGGAAGCAGGGGAAGTGACTGAAATCCAGCAGAGAGCGGAGCAAGCAGCACTCTTCCCTCTCGGACCCTGCCCCATGTCCAGCCTCTCAAAGCAGCCACGTGGGTTGCCTCACCCTGGTGAACACCTAAGGCTCTGCCCCTTACTACATAACAGGTGTGAAGTAAAATAAAGGAAAATGTACAGGGAACCAACAGTGATGGGAAGGAAACCAGGACTAAATCAATGGTGTGGACCAGAAGGAAGAAAGAAACATTTAACCAGAACAGAATGAAGAAACAAGAACTCAAAAAAATGAGGAAAGGCTTAGGAACCTCTGGGACTTCTTTAAGTATTCTAATATTTGAGTCATAGGGATGCTAGAAGAAGAGAAAGAGCAAGAAATTGAAAACATAATAAAGGAGAACTTCCCCAATCTAGCAAGGGAAATAGACTTCCAGGAAGTTCAGAAAGCTCAGAGAGTCCCAAAGAAGTTGGACCCAAGGAGGAACACCCCAAGACATATTATCATTACGTTACCCAAGAGTAAAGATAAAGAGAGAATCTTAAAAGCAGCAAGAGATAAGGGGACAGTCACCTACGAAGGAGTTCCCATCAGACTGTCAGCGGATTTCTCAGAAGAGACCTTACAGGCAAGAAGGGGCTGGAAAGAAATCATGAAATCCAAAGACCTACATCCAAGATTGCTCTATCCAGCAAAGCTTTCATTTAGAATGGAAGGGCAGATAAAGTACTTGCCAGATAAGTCAAGTTAAAGGAGGTCATCATTACCCAGCCCTTATTATATGAAATGTTAAAGAGACTTATCTAAGAAAAAGAAGATTAAAAATATGAACAGTAAAATGACAACAAATTCACAGTTAACAACTGAACCTAAAAAAATAAAAACAAAAACAAACTAAGCAAACAACTAGAAGAGGAACAGAATCACAGAAATGGAGATCACATGGAAGGTTATCAGTGGGGGAGGGGGAGAGAGGTGGAAAAGGTACAGAGAATAAATATGCATAAATGGTAGGTAGAAAATAGATGGGCAGTGGGGGTGTTTAAGAATAGTGTAGGAAATGTAGAAGCCACTTATATGTATGACCCATGGACATGAACTAAAGGGGGGGAATGCAGGTGGGAGGGGTGTGCAGGGTGGAGGGGAATAAAGGGGGGGAAATGGGACAACTATAATAGCATAATCAATGAAATATATTTAATTTAAAAAAACAAATAACTCAATTTAAGAATGAAAAAAGTATGTGAAGACATTGACCAAAGACAATCAAAGCAAATGAGCATATGAAAGGTTGCACCATATCATATGTCACTGGGGGAATGAGATGCCCCCAATCACCAGGTAGAACCCTAAAATGTGAAAAATAATGGTAACTGACCACACCAAGTGCTTCTGGTCATAGTGCAAATGGTACAACAAGTTTGGAAAACAACTTTGCCCTTTCTTATAAAGGTAAACACACCCATATGTGATCCAGCAATCCCACTTCTAAGTGTTTGCCCCTGCCCTCCCCCCTCCCCCAAAAAAGCTCACAAAAAATCTTGTTTGCAAATGTTTGTATGGACGTTGTTCGCCATCCTAAAACCTGGGGAATAATTACATGTCCTTCAGAAGGGGAGGGAGAAACAGATTGAGCTACAGCCACACAGTGGGGCACCATTCAGCAACAGAAAGGGATAAAATGGGCCCCCTTGACTACACAGCCTCCAAAGTCCACTTTGGCTCTGGAAGGCCATCATTCCGCAGTTCAATGTCATAGAGAGAATCGGCCAAGGGCAGGGACCCAGTAAGGAGATCGTTGATTTTGTTTTTACTGAGGGATGATAAAGATGACATATCCCACTGTGGGGAAAACAAACAGACCCAAGCCCGTATTATTGTGAGCGAGCTACAGCCTGCGAGATTATAGGCCAAATACAAAAAATAGCAAGATACTCCTCCACATTTTTAGTTCTTTCTGCAGAACTTTCTTACAGCTTTGGTTTGAGAATTCCCCTCTTTGATCTGAATAAATAGAATCTGGAAAGGGTATCACTTCCACTTTCTGAGAAAGCATGTTGATCTAAGACTCCTGGACGGTGTTTTTGAAATACTGGTGTGGAGAATACATCGGCCCAACCAATATGGCTGTTATGTAATTCTTGACAAATTGTAACATCAGTAAGAGCTCAGCCTAAAATGCAAAAAAAAGGATTTAATCTACTTGCATGTAGAAGCCACTTTATTATTTTATTATATCAGGTACTTATGCAGTTTTGAATTAGTGTTTAGAGGACAAGCAGAAGAGCTCCAGAAATAAATTTAAGGAACAGTACTGCTAAATGAGTGAATAAATTTAAGGCACAGTACTGGTGAATGAAGGAGAACCTGCAGAAAACCACAGGTTAGTTGAGAAAGCTGAACACAGACAGGGAAAGTGACTGGGTTGACAAGCTTCCCTGACTGACAGCCGATGGAGCCAGAACTTCCGAAATCGAGCCAAAGCAAGAAGCAGTTGCCAATTCTGACAATTCACGTTGAAATCTCAGAGTTGCTTCGATTCGACTGATTAAGGCACTTAAGAAATTATTAGTCTTAGTTTTGGGTTTTAAAGTCAAATCACCAACAATATTTAACCACTGCTCCTATGCATGGCCAGACTATAAATCAGAGAAAAACACCCAGAACTTAAATAAGCACTGAAATGATCAAAAAGAAGATTTTTATAGGACCAGTCTTGTCTCACTTTAACTGGTTTCATCCATTTGTCACACGCTTCTACCTGATTGTCTAGAGGATAATTAGGCTCATGCACCCAAAAATGTTTCTTAAACACCCTCTTCAATTTCAGTGCCCTGTTTAATCCCTCTGAGCTTCTTTGTCCATACAATGGTGATTGTAATTTTCACAGGCTCAGGTCACAGGTGGACAGCCTCAGGTGAATGTGCCCTGAAAGTCAGTTCTGTCTGAACCCGTTTAGAGAGTTCACCAAGCACAGTCGAACCTCACTTCTTGAACGTCTTGGTTCTCGAACAATTCAGTCCTCCACCAAGTCAATGGAGGCAAAAAACGCCTCAGCTGTCCAGCAAACCTTCGGGTCCCAATTCTGTATCCAACACCCCTTTCATGCTGATACCTGTACGGTCAGTCATGCATCTCTCAAGCAACAAAGTAGATGCTATTTTCAAACAAATGGCTGCTCCAACAGTTTTCCAAAAACGAATTAACTTAGAGAACCGAGGTTCCACCGTAACCTCGAATAAGGGAAAGTTCAGCAAACACAGACCGAGTCCATGTGCCAGAGGCCGGTCCAAGGCAGGACCGAGCAGGTGTAGCTGGGTACCTCCTTGGCAGGTGACAGACCTCCCACCTGACACGCTAGAGTGTTTGAGAAGAGGGCCCTCATAAAGAGAGGGTTCACAAAATGAAGCATTTCCCCAAAATGACTACATCAAGAGGACCGAGGATTCGGACTTGAAACCTACAGAAGGAAAAGAAGATGAAGGGAAGTTTCATAATCTTTTTATAATTAAAAAGTACACAGTAGAATTCAAGCCACTCATAACTTCACCACATGAAAATTACATACATAATTTAAAAACACATCCCTTCTGTTTCTAACATCCTTTTCGCCTACCTCTGTCTCAGCCTGTCCCAAGTTTGTCATCCAAGGAAACTACAGTTAACAGTTTATCTAACTTCAGACATGGAGACACGCAGGGGATTTTAAGGAGCTCATGCTATGAATTCTTGAACTGAGTCCCGAAAAACATACCACAGCCCGGTTTTCAGGTCAGTATTTATTTTTAACAGTCCTCGTCCTTCACGCCTTAACCATGTCTGTATCAATAGGTATAAGGTCATGTCCAATGTCATAACTAAAGGCTCTAGCTAAGGAGGGGGCTCCTAAGGATTCCTGATGAGGTTTCAGCCCCAAAAGAGGCATTAGAGAAACTCTCTCCCATAAGGGCTTTCGTGTGGAAGGAGCACACGAAACATTCATCATACCGAGATGCTACGGAGGAATTTAAAAAGGGCTAGAATTCTGGTACAACCGGAACTCTACCTCAAGCTTTGTTGTAATAGATGACATAGGTATAGATGACAACACAGGTATAATCACCTAACACAAGGTTCAGTCACATGAGGAGTTCCATGAACATCCGTTTCCTTCCCACGATTCTTTTCAGTCTCCATCTGTCACAGCCTATTTATTATATGTTTATTATATCTCTCATCGTGTTCTTTTACTATACCATATTTTGCTGTGTATGATGTACACCCACATTTTTGGCCCAAACTTGCAGGAAAAAAAATCTTTGGTTTAAATTTTTAATTCAGCATTTTATTTATTTATATTTAGAGACTCATTTTTTTGTATTATAAAGGAATTTTAGTATTTATTTTTGCACACATTATGGTACAAAAAATTTTATGTAACAAATGACTATAAAACACAAGAGTAGATACAAGGTATTCTGGGCACTACCCATGTGTGGTGGGAGCATCTTTATTTTTCCCTCAAAAATTTGGACAAAAATGTGCACAGTATACATGGCAAAGTACGGGTAGGTGGTTATTCCCCCGTTTTCTCCACTGGACTATGAAGTTCTCACTGGGAAAGGCCTTCCCCGCCCTTCGCCCCTGTGCGGTCAAGGGACCCGAACACCTTCAGGGACACTCAGAAGACCTGGGTTCTACTCGCATGCTGTTAATAACTTGCATCGGATCTCAGGAAAAGTCATGTCGCCTGCCTGATGCTGTTTCCTCACCTCGGAGCTGTCTTGGCAGTAAAGGAACGAGAGGCCCGAGGAGTCCCCTCCACGTTCTGGCGTTCGGTGCCTGTCACTGGTATCTGTCACCAGAAGTCATGCCAAGCAGCAGACCAAAGTGCCAGCTATCATGACAGTCTTCCTGCCTGTGACTCGAATGTATGCTCTAATCTGTAAAAATCAATTACATTTAACGCCCTTACGGGTACTTGGATATCTCTTAAATTTGCATCAGCAACACGGAAATTTTTTCTTAGCGTGGGCCACTTTTACAAATGACTTAGCAAAGTGCACCAATTATCAGTTGGTTTTTCCCCCCTAAAACGTGACCTTTCCTGACTCTACACCCCAACGGCAGGTGTTTCTGCGCTCCACGCTGGCTAATGACTCTGCATTCGCCTGAAAGTATTACCACTATCACTAATATTACTACTAACAGGGCTTTTAACAACTGTGGTAACGAGTAACTAGATGACACTTTAAAGTTAGTCCTGATCTTCCTCATGTAACTCGTTTGATCCTTAGAGTAACTGTATCAGATGGACACAGTAGGTAATATCACCTTCCTTTTCGTACGACGTAAAAACATTAGCTCTTCACCAACAGTGGCAGTCAAACAGGATCAGACAGCTAGAGAGTCGCAAGACCCAACTGGCGATGCTTACCCAACGGATATGACACTGTGGCAGCATGGACACAGGGGTGGATGCCACAGCCACCAGCTCTCGGGGGAAGTGGTGTGGAGTGGCCGAGCACGTGTTCCTACTGTCCCCACTCTGCAAGGGCTGTGGCTGACCACACTTTCTCTCTCCAGCGACACGTGGACAGAACAGCTTGGAACCAGAGAGCCCAAAATGAAATCTCAACTGGGGGGCTGTTTTTTGTTTTTGTTTTTGTTATATTTTTACTTTGCTGATTGCCTGAGCACATCATTGCTACATTGTAACCAGCCCAACACCGGGGTCCTTTGAAGATCTCACTAAAAAAAAAAAAAAAAAAAGAACAGGAGCAAATCATCAATCTGACTCTTACATCAAATGCGGACAGGCCAGCAGAAACTCCGCCCAGTCTCCCGGGAGCAACGCCAACATCAGTGGGTTTCATGCCTCCGCCCTGCTGGTGCCGAGTGGAGCTCCAACAAAACTGCTGGGATTCACCCTCACGACACACTCCCCACCTTGTGCTCCCCTCCGTCTTTCAGACTCATCTTCATCAGCTCCTCTCAGCTTGTTAGGTAAGAAATGCTAATTTGCTGCAAAACTCTAGTCCCTGGAAACTGGTTTTGCTCATTAAGATTCCAAGTGGCGGAGAATTATCAGTTCAGATTTCTTCTGAGCTCCCTGCACATTGAGCCTCGCTCCTGGGGATCTAGAGTTGAGTAAGGCAGAATCTCAGCTTCTGGACTCTGTTCGGATTCAGGGATGAAACGCTTCCTTCAAAGACTGATGCCACACTGTTCTCATTACTCTAGCTTTGGAATATATTTTGAAATCAGGAAGTGTGCTGCTTCCATTATTGTTTTTCTTGCCCCAAACCACTTTGGCCGTTGGAAGTCCTCTGAGATTTTATATAACTTTCAGTATTGATTTTTACATTTCTATTAAAAGTGATATTGCAATTTTGATAAGGATTACATGGAATCTGTAGACTATTTTGGACATTATAACAATATTAATTCTTCCGATCCATGAACATGGGATGTCTTTGCATTTACTTGTGTCTTTTAAATGTCTTTCATCAGAGTGTCACAGTTTTCAGTGTACAGATCTTTTACCTCCTTGGTTAATTGACTAAGGATCCCACTTCTGGGAACGTGTATATNAAAAAAAAAAAAAAAGAACAGGAGCAAATCATCAATCTGACTCTTACATCAAATGCGGACAGGCCAGCAGAAACTCCGCCCAGTCTCCCGGGAGCAACGCCAACATCAGTGGGTTTCATGCCTCCGCCCTGCTGGTGCCGAGTGGAGCTCCAACAAAACTGCTGGGATTCACCCTCACGACACACTCCCCACCTTGTGCTCCCCTCCGTCTTTCAGACTCATCTTCATCAGCTCCTCTCAGCTTGTTAGGTAAGAAATGCTAATTTGCTGCAAAACTCTAGTCCCTGGGAACTGGTTTTGCTCATTAAGATTCCGAGTGGCGGAGAATTATCAGTTCAGATTTCTTCTGAGCTCCCTGCACATTGAGCCTCGCTCCTGGGGATCTAGAGTTGAGTAAGGCAGAATCTCAGCTTCTGGACTCTGTTCGGATTCAGGGATGAAACGCTTCCTTCAAAGACTGATGCCACACTGTTCTCATTACTCTAGTTTTGGAATATATTTTGAAATCAGGAAGTGTGCTGCTTCCATTATTGTTTTTCTTGCCCCAAATCACTTTGGCCGTTGGAAGTCCTCTGAGATTTTATATAACTTTCAGTTTTGATTTTTACATTTCTATTAAAAGTGATATTGCAATTTTGATAAGGATTACACGGAATCTGTAGACTATTTTGGACATTATAACAATATTAATTCTTCCAATCCATGAACATGGGATGTCTTTGCATTTACTCATGTCTTTTAAATGTCTTTCATCAGAGTGTCACAGTTTTCAGTGTACAAATCCTTTACCTCCTTGGTTCATTGACTAAGGATCCCACTTCTGGGAATGTGTATATTCCAAATGAGCTGAAATCGGGACCTCAAAGAGATAGTGGCCTTCCCATGCTCACTGCAACACTATTCCCAATAGCCAAGGCAGAAGAGCAACCTAAATATCTCAGAGAGAATGAATGTAAAAATGTGTATTTACATGCGATGGAATATTATTTACCCTTAACAATGAAGTACATCCTGCCACTTGTGAAAACGTGGAAGAACCTGGAGGACAATTTGTCCAGTGAAATAATTGCCCAGACACGGACGAACAAATACTACACGATCCCACGTACATATGCAAATCGAAATAGTCGGACTGGTGGAAGCAGAGAGTGAAATAGTCGGACTGGTGGCCAGGGGCTGTGGGGAGGGGGGAGCAGTGGGGAAGCTGTAGTCAAAGGGTGCAAAGTTTCGGTTGTGCCAGGTGAATGAGCCCTAAAGATGCTGCACAGCCCACGGTTGACAAGACTGGACTGCACGCTTCACAGTCTGCCAAGAGGCTAGGTCTTCTGTTAAGTGTTGCTACTGCAAAAAAATAAAGAGGATGGGAGGAAGCCTATGCAAGTGGTGACTGTGTGTATGGTATGGATTGTGGTGATGATCTCATAGGTGTGCATGAGTCTCCAACAAGTGTACCCCAACAGCTCCGGAAAGTGGGCCACTATCAAGCTGAAGTAATACCTACCATTGCCACTAGGTCGTACCAATGAGCCAACGGTGGGTGCCAAGGCAAAGAAGAGGGGGAGGAATGGAAATAACCAATCTTCACCCATTCTTCCTCCCAGCCCTAAATAAGATAAGCATCAGCCTGCTAGGGAAGGGGAACTGTGTTCTCTGATCTCACGGTGATATATCCTCCTACTTTAATCTTCCAAACCCTCAATTTCTGGTCTCAGTTTCCCAAGGAGGGGGCTGGAGAGCGTATGTAGTCATCAAACAAGTGATAAGACACTTAAAGTGAGAACAGAGGAAATAAAAACATACATTGCTAAACCCCAGTCACTAGTCTGTTTGTCCTACCACTGTATAGGTTTCAACGGTCTCCTTCCACCTCTACCAGGTCCATGTACATCAAGCTTGGGAATCAGGCGTGCTTCCCCATGTAGAGCAAAGGAGACCGGAGCTCAGAGGTTTGAAGTTCCCCACCATCATAGCACCAGCATAACTGGGGTTCAAACGCAGATCTGCCCGGCTTCAAAGCCTCTTGTCTTTCCACTAAATCCTGCACCTTGTAGACAAGGGTCCTGAATCATGACTCACTTTACGTAAAGTTTCTGGGGGAGCAGAGAGAGGGAAAGGCCCCTTCACTTCTGGAGAGGTGCCTGAGCTCATGCATCATCCAAACTCCTCTTTGGACAGGAAGTCAGCAGCACAGCCAACACCACCCATTGAGTCCGACACCAGAATTCAGCCCTGCAGACTTGCTGCCTAAAGGGGGCAGGCACTGCAGGTGGGAGAAGAGGAAAAGGTGAGGCGTCACTTCTAGGCAGAAAGCACGACTCCAGGACAACACCCACATAGGTCGTAGCTTATAATTAGCTGGCCCTTCCAAAAGCCGGGAACCTCGCTAAGACCTTCCCCCCACCCCCCAAGGGTACTGTTCTCGGTTGCCTCTTAGCACCCTCTTCTCCCTTTTTCCTGGAACATTTGCATTTTCCTTGGGGTGCTGGTCTCTGCTGTACCCTTTGGGTGGCGGTGGATGTGGGCTTGACCCCGCCCTCAGCTCCGAGAGGGAGCCTTCCCTCCATCGTCCCAGCCCTTTGGCTGGGAGATTGGCCAGAGCCTGTTCCTGAGCTCTGTCGGGTCTTTGAGTCAGAAGGAGACACTCGCTGAGGGCTTTTTGGAAAGAAGTTTCTTCCTTTCATGGGAACTACCCAGAGAGATGGTGGGAATGTGAGGGTGGGAGGTCACGGCCGCGGCTCATTTTAGGAAGACAGGGCAAAAGGATCACAGAGCAGTGAAACGGAGGCCTGGGGACATTGTGAGCGAATGAAATCACACCTGAAACGAAACCTCCTTCAGCCCTTCACAGGTACACAAGCTGACGCATTTCCCTTAAGCTGGCTTGAGCTTCTCGTTATTCACGACCAAAGGCATGGTGGCTGACAAGTATACCGGTAAGAGCTAGCGTCATCCCTGTGTTAAGGATAAGAAACTGAGGACCTACTAATACAAAATTGCCGAATGTCATATTCTTAGTAAAAGTAAGATTTGACCCACAGCCCTCTGGCCCCCAGATTCTGGCTGTTACCCACAAATTACGGCCTTCCCAGGCCAGCATCCCACCGGGAGGGGAATGCTTTCCTTCTGGCTAAATGGCTTTATCTAGAAGCTGCTGTTTAGCCCCTCCCCTTAATCCTCTCACTCCAAGGGAAGCGTCCTTTCAATAACCTCACCTAATCCCACGCACGGACTAGGGTGTTACGCACCTGACAGTATGATCTCACGGGAGCCAGTGAGGTTGTCCTACTGATCTCAGAGCTGAGATGCGGGAATGGCTTCCAGCCCCGGGAACGATCATGCACGGATCCTCACTAGAGATTTTCCATCGTTTCCTAGGCCTAGACACCATCCTCTCCAGGTCTTGTCATTGCCATTGCAGGCAAAGCAGAGGCAAAGCGAACACTGTGACAAGGTGGCCTCGTAAGCACACCGCTCACGGCACACTTTCGGAGGGCCAATCGTGGGCACACCCGAGGCCCCGCTGGAAGACCTGCCCGTTTGGGAACTTCTGTCTCTCCACACACAGACTCACCTGGAAAAGGAAAAAGGCTCCCCAGTGTCCCATCCCCAAGTGTGTTCAAATTGCTCACTGGCCAATTAACCAAACTTATAAAATCACCTGTTTCTCAGGTGGAACTGCAGGATTTAATCATCCTTAAAAAAAAAGGGCAGCTACACTGCCCCGGCTAGTATAGCTCTGTGGATTGAGCACGGGCCTATGAAGCAAAGGGTCACCGGTTCGATTCCCAGTCAGGGCACATGCCTGGGTTGTAGGCCAGGTCCCCAGTAGGGGACACACATGAGAGGCAACCACACACTGATGTTTCTCTCCTTCTCTTTCCCTTCCCCCTCTCTAAAAATAAATAAAATATATATTTTTAAAACTCCTGTGGAGGAAAGGGAGAAGGGAGGAAAACGCTTCAAAATACCTTCCAGTTAGAGCCACGAGAAAGACTCTCCAAAAATGTCCTTTCACAAGGTAAGATGACAACACAAAGTCACATGTGCCTTCTGAAGACTGAGTCTTCTGTCTCTGTGTTCAGACATTCTGTCTCTGTGTGCAGACATTCTCTCACTCTCTGAAGCTTGTTATTCACTTTTTTGGTTGTTGTTCTGACCTTTCCTATCGTCCTTCAAAAACACCCTCATCTCCATGGGCCCCACCCCCTGCCCAGGACCCCCTTCCCACACGGGGGCCCCTCCCCACACAGGGCCCCCGCACTAATGGAATCTGAAAGGTATCCCCCAACAGCTGGGCTTTTGATGTGGGTTTTGCTACATGCTTTTCTTACTGACTATTCAAAATAATTTCAACCACTGTTTTCAGTCATGATACTTGGTTTTCTGTTTGTACTTTAGAATCGGTCTCCCCAGAGAGTGGGAAAACAAGGCGAATCTTCGCATTCTTTCCACCGCATGAGAGCAGGTCGTGGGAAGGGAGAGGAGGGTGAGCACAGGAAACCCCGCGGAGGCAGGAGTGGAGGCAGATGGAAGATAAGGCTCTGGGCGATGCCAAAGAGGGAGAAGAATAATGCCTTCCAGGGAGCTTGGGTACGGCCCTGGGGGCTAAGTCCAAAAGCCCACAAATCAGCCACTTCATTCTCACACAGACAGAGTGCTACCCTGTCAAGAGCGGTTACCACAGTGTGTTAAGACGTTCAACTGTTGAACGATGGGCAAGTCAGCTGCCGTGAATGGTAACTTCTGAGGCAAAGGCTGGGAGGAGGTCGTGCCCGTGAGATGATCTTCAGGACTGCTCTGAGCCCGCCTCTCTCCAGAGCCCTACTCTGCCGAAGGAGCACCTGGTTTATGCTTTAGACGTTCGGCTCAGGTGTTTCCCAGGAGGTACGCGGAGGAAAGCATCAGGAAAGGCCACCGTGGCAGAGCCTCTAAGCCTCTGGATGAGCCATGAGGGGTGGGTGGGGACCACGGAGACGGACTTCAGTAGAAGGACAAGACAGGGTGGACGCCTTCTTGGGCTGCCGGTGTTAATGCCGTGAGCAGCCTTGCAAGTCACTTACTTCAAACCCCTTCTTTTCTAGTTAAAGAGAGGAAGACCCAGAAGGTAAAGTGACTCACCTAAGATCACACCCTAATATATTAAAGATCAAGGAACAGAACCTAAACCAACCCTTTTCCCACTGTGCCCTGCTTTGCTGCATCCATTTTGGCAAATTTCTATAAATCACATCGCCAAGTGTCAAAATCCCCAAATTTCACGGCAGCGTGGTATCTGTGAGTGAAGATTTTCTTTTCACCTAATTGGGGGGCGGAGACCAAGGTAGGGCACGGAATTAGATTGACTTGGCCTCCACAAGAGTCAACCAAGTTTTTCTCTTTCTCGTTAAAATCACTGGTTCTCCAGCTTTAAGGGGCACTGGAACCATCACCTGGAAAGCTGGTCCAATTGCACAGTCCAGGATCACACAGAGATCGCTGATTGAATGGGTTGGGAGAGAGCCCAAAACACTGCATTTGAAACAATCGCCACCGCTGGTCCTCGGTCTCTGCTTGGAGACGCCCCATGCTACCAACACCACCACCCACAGATGCACACGGAACCGCTCCAGTGTGACCTGCGTGGATGGCGCCCTGGTAGGCAGGTTGCAGCCCAAATGAGGATTACTTTCCCTTTCCTCCTCCTCCTCCTCCTCCTCTTCCTCCTCCTCCCACCCCTCCTCTCACCACTGCTGGTCCTTCTGACCGCCCGTCAGCTTTCCCCTTCCTCCATGGCTTCCTTCCCCTGCCTTCCTCTTTAGCTGTGAATCATGGGACCACAAAGGGGCAGCAGGAGAAAAGGCCTCGCTCGCCTTGACATTCTGAGCGCCTGTCATTTGTTGATGTCCCTCAGTTGATGAATTTCCCATGAGTCACTCGCTAATGCCGCCTCTTTCTTATCAGACAGACCCGTGACTCCTCCTTTCTTTTTCCAGGACTGAAGCTCCGGAATCGTCCCAGGGTGTGGATTGCAGAGGTAAAAGGAAAGGAAATGTTGTCTAATCCATTTTATGTATTGCTTAGAGAAAGACTCATGGGAAGACCAGACACTGGAGAACAAGAATATCAAAAATGGGCTCAGAGAGTCCCAAAGAAGTTGGGCCCAAGAAGGAACACACCAAGGCACATCATCATTACATTAGCCAAGATTAAAATGAAGGAGAGAATTCTAGAAGCAGCAAGAGATAAGGAGACAGTCACCTCAAAGGAGTTCCTATCAGACTGTCAGCGGATTTCTCAAAAGAGACCTTCCAGGCAAGAAGGGGCTGGAAAGAAGTATTCCAAGTCATGAAATGCAAGGACCTATATCCAAGATTGCTCTATCCAGCAAAGCTTTCATCTAAAATGGAAGGACAGATAAAGCATTTCTCAGATAAGTTCAAGGAGTTCATCATCACCAATCCCTTATTATATGAAATGCTAAAGGGACTTATATAAAAAAAGAAGATGAAAAATATGAACAGTGAAAGGACAGCAAACTCACAGTTATTAACAACCACACCTAAAACAAAAGCAAACTAACAGGACAGCTAGATCGGGACCAGAACCATAGAAATGAAGATCACATGGAGGGTTAGCAACAGGGCAGTGGGAAGAGGAGAAGGGGCAAGAAGGTATAGAAAATAAGTAGCATAGACGGTAGGTAGAAAATAGATGGGGGGAGGGCAAGAATAGTAGGGGAAATATAGAATCTAAAGAACTNCTAAAGGGGGGGAAGTGGGGAGGGGTATACAGGGTGGAGGGGAGTGAAGGGGGGGAATAGAACAACTGTAATGGTATAATCAATAAAATATATTTTTTAAAAGAGAATATCAAAAATGAATGTGTTTCCTCAATCTCTTACACATCTTAACACCAACAGCTACATTTTATCTTTTTGTCAGGGCATGAGATTAAAATGAAATAAGGCCATTTTCATTGTTATCACAGAGTTGTTCAACAAATCCTTGAAAGTTAAGACAGCAAAGAAAAATCACATAGAAGACTGAAAAATGTTTTTATAATATAAAGTCAACCTTGTTTCTTAGTATCTCAAGCTGATGGATCTCCCTTCACACACACACACACACACACTTTACTAAAGCATCAATCAGTCTTGGATCCGCTTTTATTAAGCTCCTGACGAAGACAAATGAGGATGGGTTAGTTTGCCCATTTTCAGTCCTCTAGTCACTGGCCATTCACCTGGAGTCTTTAGATTCTCAAGGAGCCACTACAGAGCAAATGAGGGGTCCATGAACTTGGATGGGGAAAAAAATGCATCTTGATTTTCATTGACTTTGAACTGGTATTCAACACATTCTGCTTTTATGAATGTAGAAAACAAACCATGGCAATATTAGTAGTGTCCGTGACTGCTAATAGAAATC
The DNA here is from genome assembly GCF_014824575.4 of Sturnira hondurensis. NCBI lineage: Eukaryota > Metazoa > Chordata > Mammalia > Chiroptera > Phyllostomidae > Sturnira > Sturnira hondurensis. The sequence goes on along the minus strand of NW_028094846.1, from coordinate 5,152,264 downwards.
ACAGATACTTTTCCTATCACATTACAGTTGTACAAATATATTTAAATAGTGTTGACTTGCATTCATCGCCATTTTAAAGTATGGCAGTTTGTGGCCCAGCAGATATGTATCTTGTTATTTAATGTGTTAATATATATGACTATATCACAAGTTTTCATGTACATTGATAGCTACATGTCAATATAGTTAATTTCCTTATAATCCTATGTATCTGGAGTACATATAAAATACTATTTTAAAAAGAGGTCCATAACATAAGAAAGTTAAGAACTGCAGCAATAAACTCTCAATATTCTAATTCTGTGTCAAGTAATCTTTAAACAAAATATGTTAACTTAGTTCTCATATGAATTCCATCAATGAACACAACCTTCCACGGTGCCCTTGGCTTCTGAATGGTCATGCATATAACAGACATTTACCTATAAGACATTTCTGCAGACATGCCTATTTCTTTATTTGTGATCTTTTATAAGGAAAATCAGGGTAATTTCCCCCAGGAATTCAATGTCAAAAATATACAAGTGAATTTTTGTGATTCACTGTATTAAACAAGAACTATGTCTCCTTGTTTTCTAGTTGTTATGGTTGTTGTTTTGCTAAGTGTGCTGGGAAGATCAGAACTAAATGTAGTGTCTGACTTTACTGACAATATCATCCCAGTTTGGGTATAAAATTGTCTCCCTTCCTTAATGTGGTTTGTTATACTGGTTTAGCTGTTCATGCTACAGTTTTTTTTAAATCATAAGTTGACATAAAGCATTTTTTGAAGTAGGAAGGGTGAGAATTTTTTAACAAACTATTCATAGTTTGACAAATAGCCAAAGTCCTTCCAGCCTGATATCGTCCATGTTCTCTCCTACCCTGGAGAGAGGAGGACCCTCAGGAGGGTCCTCATGTCCCCCCAGCTAACTTGTAGAATTGCTACAAGCCCTAATCAGCTGCTAGAAAAGAAGGGCCCCCTGGACCAGATGTCCCAAATTGTTATGGGGGCCCAGGCAGACCATGTCCACCACAGAGAGATTCCACCAGTCTTTATAAAAATGTTCTGCCCTCCTGGCATTTGGTGACTCAGTTCTCCCCAGCATCAAGGAGCAGTTATGCAAATACTCATGAACTGCAGAAGGACTTTGCCTTTTAAGGCGTTATGAAACCATCATCCAATTTTTAAAATCAATGTAATTATCACCCACCCACTACACTATTCCTCCCTCTGCCCCCACCCCCCCGTCAAGGTTCACTCACCTAATGGGACCTCTTAGAGACTTCCAAGGCTTCCAGAAGAGTCAATAAAAGTTCTGAGAGACTAGTATGAGCCTATGCGGATTACTTCAAATCAGAAATGGGGCTCTTGGGACCAGACTCCAAATAAGACACCCATTGTCTCCACCCACTGTATTTTGATTTGGGCCTGACTCACTGTGAGAGGAAGTAATGAGTTTTCTTAGTGAATTCCTGATAACAAATAAGGAGAACTGAGTGGTCAGTATAACTTCATTTCTGCCCTTGACCTTCTGAAGACACAGGCATATTTCACCCATCAGTTTCTCAACAGGTGCTTAAATGACTGAGCCATTCTGTACAAAGGGCTCTGACATCTTGGGAGGAAAAACCAACCACAACCCAACCAAGGGCTCCACTTATAGTAGCAAAGGGTAGGAATGGCTTTCCACTTACAGAGAAGTGGGCAATTGAAGAACAAGGAGGAGGAAGAGAAGGAGAAGAGACGAAGGAGGAGGAGGGGGAAAGGCAAAAATAGAATCAAAATTTTCAATCTGAGGCTTAATTTCAAAATTGACCTTGCGTACTGATAGGGAAGCTACCATGAGATGAGGCTGGGGAGGTAGGTAGGGGTCAAACCATATGGGTTAGAAAGGCCATGGTCAAGAGTTTGGATTTTATCTTTAGAGCAACAGAAAGATATTAAGAGTTTAATACAGGGAATGGTATGATCTAATTCATGGTTTGTAAAGCTCACCCTGGCTGCTGAAGTTAAAGTAAGCTATATAAACCAATTTCACTCTTAAAAGCTATCAACCTCTTTCAGATGGAATTCGGCTTTTCAACAGTGTAAAGCAATTTTCCTTTAGAATATCAATCCGAAGGGCTTGAGTCACAAGGGTTAAAAAAAAAAGGATAGCTCTCTCCTAAATGAATCAGGTTTATCTTTTTCTAAACATTTCACTTCATTCTTTAACATAAAGAGAAAATTACTCCAATGCTCTTGACTACAACCCTGGCTGGTGTGGCTCAGTGGACTGAGTGCTGGCCTGTGAACCAGAGAGTGGCTGGTTCGATTCCCAGTCAGGGCACATGCCTGGGTTGCAGGCCAGATCTCCAGTCGGAAGGTGTGTGTGAGAGGCAACCACACATTGACGTTTCTCACCCTTTCTCCCTCCCGTCCCCTCTAATGGAAAACACTCTTGACTACAGTTTGTCTGTTAACAAAATGCAGTCTCTTCTCAGCAGAAACGTCCAAAAATCAAGGATAAAGAATGAAGTCACCCCAATCGGCCAGTGCCAGTCCCGTCACTGGGGCCACCGAGAACCAACGGGTGTGAGGAAAGAGCCCGTCGTAACTTCAAAGTCAGACTACTCTCTCAGGCAGTCTTCGGCTCTCTCAGAGACAAGTGCCTAGCCTAGCAGAAAAGAAAGAAGCGATTTTTTTTCATCCCCCCCCCCACACCTCATCCCCCAACCTCATCAAGACAGCTGGGCCCGTGAAATGACCTCCGGTGAGATGGGCCTCCGAGGAGCCCGGGGATTCTGCAAACCTGAAGGTGACCCCTGGGAACAATGAGTAAGATCCCACCCCCGTGGGGTTGCCCGAATCAACAAAAAGCAAAAGCTGACAAACAGAGGTAAGCGAGCGTGGAGGCTCCGGAGCCTTCTATCTGCAGTGGAAATCAACACTCAGCAAACACGAGGCGGAGAAAGACGGCAGCCTGGGCAAGATCAAACGCCGAAGCCCCAGCTGCGGGGTCAGCGTGGGGCCCATCAGCTGCAGCAGGTGTCTTCTCCTGCAGTCGGCAGAGCAGGGATACCCCCCCTGCGGTGACCCCCATGGTGACCCCCCCCCGCCCTCACCTCCCACACGGAGAGATGCTTTGCTGGAGAAGAAACAGATTTCCCCAATATCTTTCAAGTGCTGGGTCGTTTTTAAGAACAACAAAAGAAACGCAGGTGAAACAGAACGACCACGCGGTCTAACCCGGTGATGCGCAGGAAAACAAAAGACACACGTGTCAGAAAGAATGAGCTCTGATCACGGAGGCGCTCGGAAGCTGACTCCATGCCTCTGAGCAGGGACGCCCTTTTCTCAGAAGCCACCGACCCCCGACCTGCAGTCACTTGAATATGTCACTGTCCACAGCACCTGACACTCTTGCCCCCTGAAAGCCAACTCCTGGTTCACGCATTGCTGAACTCTGCAGTCTCTCCCTCTCACTCTGTTTCTCTTCTCACACGTAATTTTGCTCAAAATTTAAATGTTTTGCTGAAGTCAAGGATCTAAAGGCTGTCAGTTCCAACAGACTCCTGGAAGAGCAGTAAGGCTCTTGTTAACTAAAACACAAATTTTAAACTCAGCATAGTTCGATTCAAGCAGAAATAAGAGGATTCAATGTTAACTGCTGATAGTTTTTAGCTTCTGAACCTAAGTACCTCCATATTATTCCCAAATAAAGACACGGTGTGTTTAGTGGAGCAGCTCAACGTTCAGGAACATGACATATCTATTTCAGAAAAGGTGAGGGAGGTGGAGGAGGTCCCCTGGAGAAGGTCACCCCGAGGATGCCACCTCAGGTGACCTGTGAGCTGGGCCCCAGCAATGAGAGACTCCTTACATCCCCTAGCCCTTGGAATGTGGGTTCTGCCCTCCATTCCCACGGTGGGGACAAGTTCAAGGATGCAGCCTCGAGAGCAATACGTTACTGAGACTCCCCACACTGAGCCTAGGACTGAATCCCACGAAGGCCTCTAACAAACCTGAGCTTCTGGGGGGCAGGCGTGAGACCCGCTCATCTGGCAGACGCCCCGGTGCAGCCGTATGAGGGGTGATTTTGCTCTTGCTCCCATCTTCCGGTGAAGACTTGCACCGAACACCTAAGGAAATGACCGAGAAATTCCTAGGGCGCCAATGCTGGGGACTGCAAGGCCTTCTGCCTGGAAGAGCGGACAGCGTCCCGGGCAGCGGAGAAGGGCTCCTGAAAGACCGCAATGCTTCAGCTGAGGCTGCAGAGCGAGCAGCAGCGATTAAGGCCAAGAGCCTTTGTGTCTGCGGCTGAGCGGGAGGGGAGGGTGTTGTGGCTGGTGGTTCCCAGGTAAAGGGACAGCCTAGAGACTGTCTCCGCTGGAGACTATGTGTCACTTGTCATATTTGAGGAACTGACAACTGTCAGATGCTGCTGGAGCAGAACAGGCAAGAAGCTGGCTCCCCGGGGGCTGGAGGGATGGCAGAGTCAGGGCAGCTGCACGGGCAGCCAGAGTCTGGATCCGTAGGTAGGGTGTGCTGAGAATCGGAGGTTAAACTCGTGTCAGTCAGGGAAAAGCCACAGCAAAGGAGAGAGTGGCCCAGCCAGGTGTGTGACCGTAGAAGAATATTCCAGCAGAGAGTGGGGNACTATGTGTCACTTGTCATATTTGAGGAACTGACAACTGTCAGATGCTGCTGGAGCAGAAGGGGCAAGAAGCTGGCTCCCCGGGGGCTGGAGGGATGGCAGAGTCAGGGCAGCTGCACGGGCAGCCAGAGTCTGGATCCGTAGGTAGGGTGTGCTGAGAATCTGAGGTTAAACTCGTGTCAGTCAGGGAAAAGCCACAGCAAAGGAGAGAGTGGCCCAGCCAGGTGTGTGACCGTAGAAGAATATTCCAGCAGAGAGTGGGGCAGAAGGGCAGGATGGGAAAGTTCCGAGGGAGGGAAAGTGCAGACGCGGTGGCCTTGATGAGTTGGATGTAGGGTTATGGGGAAGACGGTCATCAGGAATGACCCCAAGGTCACTGGCCTGGGCACAGGGGTGGAGGGCAGTGTCATGCACTGAACTTGAGAACAGGGAAGGTGGAGCATGTTGGAGGGTAGGAGAGGACCAGGAGTTGAGTTTGAGGCAAGTTCATTTGGAGGTACAGCCAAGTTTACTCTCTCTCTAGAAATATGTTGATCAAAGATGTAAGCACACTCGGAAACCCAGGGACCTGATATACAATGCTCAATTGGGGTACTTGAAATAGTTACAGGTATAACAGATGCCCCAAGACCAGCACACGCACCTGACCCTCGTGGTTTTCCAGCGGGCGTAGTGACCCTGACCTCCCACTGGGGTGCGTGTGTCGTGTTACTTCTCTTCCCTGAAGGTCATCAGAAAGACCACAAGATACCGGTACTGCTGAGGCGGCTGCGGGTGATCTCCAGGGAGGTCAGAAATAAAGCTGAGCCCGAAAGGAGGGCTCCGTCCCACTGACTGGGCTCTTCACGTCCAACGAGGGTTAGCTCCTTCCATGAAAGTCACGCTACCTAAACAAGTGCTGTTTGCTCAGTCCCAAAGAGCCACTGCTGACCATTTCAGCCCATGACCTGCCGTTGGCCTTAATGCTCACATCCACAACAAGGAAAACAGCCATGGGAAAGCACGTGAGTACTTGACTCAAAGTCTCAGGAGTGCCCATGGGCTGGATTAAATAACCTGTCTATACTCTCAGCAAGGGAAAACCCAGCTCATTTCTATTTGCTGCTATTACCTGTTTAATAACTATCAGTCAAGGTACAGATACAAGCAAATGACCCGACATGGATTTTTCTTGAGAAGGAAAGGATTGTGAATAACCACCAACCATGTTAAAGTATGACCAAGTTCCTCTAATCAAGCCACCGAAGAGGCATGTCCTTTATTTATGGCACACATTATAATCGATGGAATATGATCGATGTGTGATGTGGGGATGGGGGTGGGTAGAAAGGCAGGGTGGTTCTGGGTGTTGTTCTATTCTCCCCTCGCCCCCCCACCTTTTTTTCCTTTTGGACTGGCTGATGGACACATGGTGAGTACTCAGCTTTAGGTTTTCTTCTCGTACTCTTTGTCAAACTCATTTCAGTTGGACAGTTGTCCTCATCACTCCACCAAACCTGCTCTGACCAAGGCCTGGCTCCCTCGGTCAATGTGAGCAGTCCCCAGCTCTCACCGCACTTGGCCCGGCAGAGCACCCGACACGGCAGGCTGCTCCCCACTCTGCTCCGTTTTCCTTCCCTTGTCTCAAGGACTGCACGGTCTCATCTTCCTCCTCCGACCCAGGGCATTCCTGCCCCATCTCTTTTCCCGGCTCCTCCTTCCACTCGACCTCTCAGTCTGGAGGGTCCCCAGACTCGGCCGTTGGTCCTCCATCCTGCTCTAGCTACATTCACCGATCCAGTCTCGTGACCCTAAGCACCTCCTACATACCGTTCACTCCCTTACTCCCCCCCCCCCCCCCNCCTTACTCCCCCCCAGTCTCTGCCCAAATGTCAGCTTTTCTGGGAGACTTAACCCTGACACCCTATTTGGTAGCACAACTCCCTTCCACCCCCAACTCCTACCTGGCTCTGCGTCTCCTTTTGCATTGGCCCTCATCCCCTTGGAACACACGACGGACTTAGGTATTCAACTTATTATTTCTCTCTCCATGAGGCTAGGGGTCTTCTTTGTTCACCAATGCATCGCAAGAGCCTAGAATGCTGCCTTCGTGTATTGAAGGAAAGAAGAAAGAATGAATGCGTATATTCAGAAACCCACTCAATTCTGGAGCAATAGAGAACAGTCCACAGCATATGGCCCTACGTAAGAAAAGACAAATCCAAAAGGGACTTGACTGTTGATCAAAGTAAAATTTCAAGCCTTGGAGTCCCATTTTCTGTCCCCTGCCATGGAAGTCACCCATCACTCTTTTCATGTGATAACTGTAGAGAAAAGGATTTTTCCTTTCCAGAAAAGTGAAAAGGTTTGTGGGTTCTACTCACCAAAGAACAGGGAAGGAAGGAGAGCACAAGGCTATGGACCCTCAGCCACTGTCCCAGGCAAGGACAGATACTCTTCCCTGAGTGACTACTCTGCTGGGAACCGAGAAAATGTTGGTAAACGAGGCAGTAAAGGACCCTGAGCTCCTGGATGGTAACTTCCTGTGTGACTGCATATCCTAATAATCCTCGATTGTCACCAAGGTCTGTGCCAGGTGACCAGCTGCTAGAACTTATTCCCCCAGGGGGACAGAAGAAAACCCCAGGGGTCCACACTACATGCATTGCTTAGAACCTCGCTTCTCCAAGTGCGCCCCCCACCCACATGCAACCTCAGCCCCCCATGGGAGCTTGTTCAAAAGGCAGATGCTCAGGCCCTGCCCCTGAATCAGAAGTTGCATTTTAATAAGATTCCCAGGTAACTCCTGGGCACAGAAATATTTGGCACGCGCTGCCCGGAACTCTCCATTGAATGCACGTCCGCCTGTGTCTCAGGCATTGTGGGCAAGAGAAATGGGAAGAGTCGAAAAGAGAGAATAAAGCTCCTTTTCCCTTCTGCTAATGAATAAGGAATATCAGTTGATGCCATGAATGATAACAGGAATAATTTTAGTAGAAGATTCTAAAGTGATGTCCATGACCGTGTAAAAATTCACAGGACGTAAGGCTGATATGAAATACGTGATAATCATGGGCTAATACTTTGTGTCATCATACACATTCAGATGGCAGTATTTAAGAGCATTAAGCAAATGGGCTTAAGAGTTAGGTTCTTAAGTCAGACTTCCTGATTTCTAAGCTGTCACTATATCGTTAATTGTTTCCTGGGCCATCATGGCTTTGCTTAAGTTTCACTTTCCTGTTCTGTAAAAGACGAATGAAAGTAATACTTACCTCTTAAGTCTATTGTAAGAACTAAATGAGAAAACATGTATAAAGAAGAATATGACACACAAATTTTGTTATACATAATCTCTGTAGCTCTAACATACAACACAGCAGCTATAGTTGGGAATTTATTGTACGCCTGGAATTTGCTAAGTGGGAAGATCTTAAGTGTTCTCACCACAAAAAACAATTTAAATTTGAAAATAATTTTAAAAGAAAGAAGCATAATGCCAAACATAAGACTCGATAAATACTAGCTTTTATTATCATTATTATTTCAATCAACATTTAACTTCTTTATCATCAAGTATTTTTTTATGATCCTCATCCGAGGATATGCTTTTATTGATTTTAGAGATAGAGGTAAGGGGAGAGGGAGAGATTAGGAGAGAGAAACAGCAATCAGTTGCCTCCCATATGCACCCCAGTTAGGGATTAAACCCACAACCTAGGTATGTGCCCTGACCGGGAATCAAACCCAGAACCTTTTGGTGTACAGGATGATGCTCCAACCAACTGAGCCCCCTGATCAGGGAGACCAACCAGTACTTCAATAATAGGAGATAATAATGGGAAAAATCAGGACGAAGAACAGGAGTCTACTGAGATAAGCTGGTCCATCGAAACCTATCTGTGGACGGGACCTTTGCCTGGCAACCTGGCAAATGACAAACAGCCAGGGACATGACGAGAGAAGGTCAAGTGCGGGAAGCCAAGGGCAGTTCAAGCCCGCTGCATATCACACGGGGTTTCCGAGTGCAAAAAGTAGCTGGATTTGAGTCATCATCCAGAGAAAGCTCCTGAATCCCTTTAGACAGGGAGCGAACGGGACCTGAGGGCTCGTTACGCAGCCCTGGGAACGGCCCTGAGACACTGAAGATGAGTCAGGCGTGGCGTCAGCCTCTAAAGGACTGTCCATCTAACAGCCTGACTCGGGACTCAACGCCAAAGCGGAAACATTCGCTCTGCTCTCCTGCTGCCCCTCCTTCCGCTACCCAAGCACCACCTCCTCCCTGACCAGCCTCCAGGCCCCAGGCCCTGGTCAGCTCCTTCATGGAACTTGTCACGACTGCATCCCCTGCGTTCATGGCTCCCTCATCTGTGCTCTCAGAGTGTCTGGCACACACCCGTGGCACTGAGCCCCCCTCTCATGCCATTGTGATGAGCTGTGTTCCTTCCTACACTGACTTACGGCTAACCTCACCACCTCTCACAAGGCTGGCGTATCAGCATGTGGTAAGTACTCAGAACATGTCGTTGTGAATGAAAGAGCTAATGCTTGTTTGCCGTTTTTTTCCTCACAGCACAAAAACCTCCAAGAAGTGCCATATTCCTATTCAGTGACACAGTCATTTGTTTCAAGGACAAACTAAAGACCCTGAGACTGGAGGCTTTCTGGAGGAAAATTATCTTCTTTTTGGTGACAGTTCCTGGGAGAGAGAGAAAAAAAAATCGCAATCTGAAATGCATCTGAAAGGTGGGCATGTGTTTCACTCACTCTCTACAGTTTTATTTTCCTTTTAAACTGCAGCCCAGGACCGTGACCATGGAAACCCAACAAGAACGGATGCGACACCCGTGCCTGGCACTTTGCTTAGGTTCTCCTCCCCACATCCCCTGCGGTGCCTGTCATCTCAAAGGAAGGCAAACCGAAGCACAGGGAGAGCCCATCACACGATGAGTCAGTGATTGAACGAGCGCTTCCTGTGAGTGGCCACCCTGGAGGGACCTCAGAGGCAGCCACTCTCTCCCCCAAAGCCCCCTCACCTCTGCCTCTTCCCTCGTCCTGTCAGTCTGGGCCTGTGTCCTTGGCCAACTCACCCCAGACCCCTCACTGGGACAAGACTACCTGCGCTGGTCCCTCCTTATTTTTTTCCTTGCATTTGAAATCCTGCTCTTTGACACAAATATAGAGCCTCAAGCTGACAATGAACCCAAGGGTCATCCAGTCCTACCCATTAAGGTACCTTCCATAGTGCAGTGGACCCTTGAGGAATGTGGGGGTCAGGGGCACTGAGCCGCTGCTCAGCCAAAAGTCTGAATGTGGCTATGGTCTCCCCCAAACTGGCCTACTGCTCACCCAGAAGCCTTACCCATGGCAGGAACAGTCGATGAGCACCTATTTTGGATGCTATGCATACTATATCCTGTATTTATACAATCAATATGGTAAAGCTAGAAAAAAACGCTATTAAGAAAATTATAAGGAAAATACATTTACTGTACTATGCTGTATTTATTGATACTATACGTTTATGATGTTATATCTAAAACACTGTAGATGTTCTACATATCACTAACACTAGACATCAGAAACAAAAAGACAGCGTGAAAAAGAAATTTATATTTATTTACGATAAATTGAATAACAATTCACGTGTTGACAATGAAAAAGCAGCCCTGGCTGGTGCAGCTCAGTAGATTGAACGTCGGCCTGCAAACCAAATGGTCGCCAGTTCGATTCCCAGTCTGGGCACATGCCTGGGTTGCAGGCCAGGTCCCTGGCTGGGGGCAACTGGCTGATGTAGCTCTCACTAATCTCTCACACCCTGATGTTTCTCTCTTCCTCTTTCTCTCTCCCTTCCCATCTCTCTAAAAGTAAGTAAATAAAATATTTTAAATAAACTAAAAATAAAAATTGTCTTATTAAAAAAAAGAAAAAGCAGCGATATCATTGCTTTAAGGGAGCCTAGTACAATCAATGTGATTGTTTCATGTGAGCAAGAAAACCCCCCAAAGTCTTTCCAGTATTTTATTGAAACACATCCCCCCGTAAGTTTGTGCCACCCGGAGGTTAATGGAAAAGAAGAAAGGCCACCTCTGAGAGGAGCCAACCCTTTCAACCCTCTGGGTCACTTTACGGTTCCATCTGCCTGGTCCCGGCCACCACCCTGGCATGTCCGCGGGAAGAGTTAGAACTCGTGTCTACCCACGCTGCTCTCGGCCCCGACAAGTCACTTCCTCATGGAAGATCCCGCTCCCTGAAAGCGCAGCCTTACCAGGGAGCACCCAGGTTTAAGGGACCAGAACCTTATAGCACTGGGGTAGCTTCTTTTAAAGAAAAAAAAATTACAAAACTGCAGAAACCAGATGAGCTAGGAAAGTGCGTATTGCCTTATAATGCGAAGTCTTAACCAACTGCACACTCTTACAAAGCTGGTAAGCATTACAAAATCCAAGGGTCAGAGGTGGGAGAGGCCTGAGGTCTGTTGCACCCACACGCGGCGACTCTGACCTGGATCCGGCAGCTTTTTCTTCGCTGTTTCCTGCCTACACCATCTGCAAGGCTGCCTGTCTTTCCCTCCCCCATTTTCTCACCCCTGAACCTGTCCGGAATCGCGGGCACGCCATTCCAGTTCAAACCCCTCCTCTGAGACTCACTTCTCAAATGTCACCAGTGGTGACATTTGGCTTTGGGTCACCAAATCAGATGCCTTTGGCTCAGCCTCCGTGCCCCTGGTCTCTAGTCAAGCCAGACACTCGTAACCACAACTCCTTCTCAGAACTCCATCCACCCTGGCCTGCGAGAGGCTACCCGACCGCGTGTGCTCGCCTTTCTCTTTCATTGGTTTTACTTCCTCCTCCATCTGCCAGATTGGGTAGGACCCCCACCCTCGATCCTTAGCCCTTGGTCTTGTCTGCCCACCTGCTTCCCCACCACGTCACGAAGTGTCAAACCTCCAAGGCACACCCAGATCTGTAACTCTGGCCCTGACGTGCGGGCCAAAACCTGTTTCCCTCATTAGATACCGAAATTCGCTGGTTCTTAAATGCAATGCCTCACCTTCCCCCAGCACACGCTCTCTACTCCAACTTCCCCCTGTGTGGCCTAGGTGGCTGAGTATCAGATCATAATTTCAGCAAAGGCAACGACGCTCTCTTCTATCTTTTCTGCGTGAAACGATCTCATGCTGGCTGTTCCTTCTGAGAACAGGAAGTGGCTGTGAAGGGCTGGCTGTGAGAAAGAGTATGTGCAACCCACTTGGGGGGGTTTGGTTTGAAGGCAATTCTGCCTCAGCCTCCATCGAGACTCTGAGCAGAGGCTCCCGGCCCGGCAGCATGAAAGCACTTTTGTGGTCGGCGATGGCATTGCGATTCCGGCAGTTAGCAGAAACGGAGGCATTTGCAAGGAAGGTGTGGCATGACTACCAAAAAGATAAAGTACACAAAAGAGCACCTTTGCACCGGGGAGTCAGGACGTGAGAGCCCAAACAGGGTGGACTCTCTTCTCAGTACCTCAAGGAATTAACTGATGTCCTTGCAGAGGGACTGGGGTGGCAGAGTTAGTGGGGACAGGCTCAGGGAGGAGAGGGAGGAAGAAAAGGAGAGAGGGGTGGGGGGAGAACGCTCACCTAAAACTGGAACCGCTGACCTTGGTGGAATTCAACAGACTTTCCGGGGCCCTAAAGGAAAACAAAAATAAAAATAAAATGTCCCCAGGGAAAGCTGGGTAGAAGTGGACTAATCAGTCTCTAGGGCTGATGGACAGAAGGGTTTCTAAAGGAAATGGGCCCTGAAGTCTGAGAGAGAGGTTTCGTTGTAGAGGCAGAACCCGGCCAAGCAAAGAGGCTGGAATGGGGGGCGGGGACACCAGGAGAAGAAAAATCCATTTCCCTTCAAAGTCAAAATGTCAAGACCCACCCTGGGAGAGAAAGTGTCATGTTCAGAAAGAAAACCACAGATTGGCGATCATCTTGTCCACACAATCCAGAGTCCATGGGCACGTTACAGCTCCAAGCAAGGACAGAGAATTCTTACCGCAATGCGTAACCTCAGCTACACTTTAAAGTGGGTAGCACCAACTCGGAACAAAGAAGTACCTTCACTGCTCAGAACAGCACGCGTCCAGATGACAGGTGGTCAGTGCGGTGACACCGCCTATGGCCCTGTTCTCACTGTGTTCATTTTCCCTTTGGGGTCCCCCCCTATTCTGAGACCTGTATACTCAGATCCCTAGTATGTACTGTCACGCGTGTGTTGCTCACGAGTTTTGTTTCCCCACAAATGCCGCGTAGTAACCTACCAGACGTTCTGTGCTAAAAGGCACTGATGTTCTTGCTCATGACCCTGCAGGGGGACTGCAGTTCAGCCAATCGACCCTGGGCTTGGCCAGCCCCTCTGCTCCCAGCTGTGGGTTGGGCTCAGGCCTGTCCCACGTGCTATGTCCCCAGGCCGAAGGGACTCTGTGTGTTCATGGCAGGTATTGGAATCTCCTTCCCTGGACAGAAACACACAGGCCTGTCACACCACCATATTCACCACATCGGTTGGCCAACGCCAGCACCGCAGCCGAGGTCAAAGGCGCAGAGAAGCGTGGATCTCTCACAGACGCTGAGAAAGAGGAGGTGAGCACACGCTGAATGACAACATCATCCGTGCCACTTCTCAAACTCAGGGTACCCTGACCTCTCATCCTCCTCCTCGTCGCTTTTTTTATTGAAAGACTGGCTCCATCAACCATTGGGGGTCACTCTGACGTCTGCCTCCCCTCAGGAGCTATCAATAACCCAATCAACCCTGGGGGTCCTACTCCTATTCATATTTCACCCCACACCTGGTACCTAGCAAAATCTGAATGAAGACGTGAAGGAATGATAGTCACCATCCATAGTTAATAATAGAGTAATGATACAAACCCCAGACCAAAAACTCAGGAGCGTACAAAACACAACTCCATTTTATTATCATTCATCTTAACTGTTATCTTGTGTTCTCATTCCATTATTGGGAGAAACTTCATTTTACCTCAACTCACGGTTTTCCCAGTCCATTCAGGAGTTCTTTCCCCCACCCCTCCCCCAGTCACATCTAAGTATCTCAGGTTGGAAGGTGTCCCCAAGGCGCGGGGTGGGGGAAGGGGAAACACCTGGCCCTCAGTCTTCACTTGGCCGCTTTGGCCTCAGCCCAGCCACCATCGGTACCGTCGGGTTTACGGCTGTGGAGCCACATGGGACACAGCCACGCTTTCCTCGCCCTGCCCAAAGGTCCCCTTGGGGTGGGCTCTCCCCTCTCAACTATTTCCATACAGTTCTTGGGCACACAGAACACATGTAGTTGTTCCCCATGTCTTACGGGGCAAAAGAAAGTTCTGCGGGGTCTTTCTGCTTACCCATGACACACAGCCCTCTCTCCTCCCCCAGTCCCACCTGTGCAGGGTAGAGGGAACGTCCACAAACTGTCACCATCCCTGGCTCTGTTGGGACTGTACGTACAGTTACCTTCTGACTCCTGATCCCCAAATCCATGTAGGGCTCTTAGCATATGTCCCTCCCATCTCCAGACTGGGCCTGCCGGAGTGCGTGGAAAAGGTCCCTTCTTGGGAGCGCATCTCCGCACTCGGTGTCCCGGTACACATCACGCTCTCCACCCAGGACACATCGCTCCTGCAGAGGTCGGGGGTTGTCTACTCTGATGTGAGCAAAACTGCCTCTGACTGATCTCTGCGTCCACATCCGCCATATTTCTCTTTACCCTGAGGTGAGCCTTTAGGAACTTGGGCTGTGGGAACTCCAGAGCAAGGAAGGGTTCTTGTAACTCAAAATAAGATTTTAAAACTCAACAGCCAAGAAGCTGATTCTTTTCCTCAGTCAACAATTATTTACGGAGCGCTGCTGTGGACCAGCTCTTTCGGGTCCCCGGGTTCTGGGGAAGATAAGTTCTTCCTTCATAGAGCTTACACGGGTGGAATCTTATATTTCTGAGTGTTGCTGAAATGCCTCTTTCCTGAGGCAGTAAACACAGAGATGCCTGGCTAGTGCTATGGCCGCATGGGTCCCAGGTGACAGGAAGGGGAATGGGTCCATCAGGGAATGCGTAACTCAGTGTCATCTCGCCACGGCACGCAAAACCCTCCATGAGAAGCCCGCTCCAAGACCATGTCTTGACTCTTCCCCCCCAAATATTCCAGATGGGGAGTCATGTTCCCTCCTCCCTTCATGCCTTTATTCTTTCTTTCCCAAGCTACTTTTTAACTTGCTTCAAATGGACCCCCCTGTCAGGCCTTGTCCAACCACTAAGACTGAGTGAGGGGCCCCTTGTGGGTGTGGCCAGAGCATTTTGGGTTGACCTCTTCCTTCCAGAGCACGTGTGCCATGGGATTGGCCGAGTGCCAGGTGTCACCACCTCCTCATTAACCTGTGACCTCCGAGACAACAAGGACAGCCTCTTTGCCTCTGCATCTCCACACCTAGCACCCGGCAGATGCCCAAAGCCTGTCGGTTGACTGATCATGTAACTTTTTCAATGAACGTATTTTGCATATTAACAATTATTTAGGTTAAAATTAGAAAGAGCATCACCGGCACAGTTTTAGAAATATAGGGAAGGGAAGGTGTCTGTTAAAGCAAGGAAAACTCTGAGAAACTCAGACATGGACTCCTTCGTGGGTCCAAGGAGCCACCTGGATGGCCTCCAGGGGGAAAGTAAGTCACCCCCAGTGACCTCTGCCTTCCTCTGCCCTCCAGTCTCACCAGTGCAGAGAAGTCAGTAGGATTTGCCAGGGGAATGAGTATCGGGAGAGGCACTAGCTAAGTTGATGATAAAGTCTGTATGAAGAGTAAATATACAAAAATGGGCACTTTGAAGAAAGAAGTTATTAAAGACACTGTCATTAAAATCGAGTCACTAGTCCAGGAGGCAGACAAAGACACGCGCAGGGACAGAGGAGAGTTCGGAACCACACCCAAGTGTGGAGGGAAGTCTAGGCTAAGTGCTTGTCCTTTCAAATGAATGAGCAAGTAAAAGAGCGTGTCGCTTGTGTCACTGGCTATCTATTTTTTTAAAGTTACGTTTCCTGCCTACCTCACACTATATACAAGTAGATTTTTATGTACATTATGGAGCTGAAGCACCATGAAAATTTTGTATTAGAAGAAAATAGGAAAGAACATAATTGTAGGAACAGGGTGAGGCAAGTCCAAGTATGATAAGAAACTATGTATGAAACAATAGACTTGCTTTAAAAAATAAAGGAAACACTTCTGGGCGGAAAAAGTTAATAAACAGATGACACAATGGGAAGAGAGATTTTAACACGTGTAACGGACAGTTACATTCACACCCTATGAAAAGCTGCGATACACCAGCAATGAAAAAAACAGAGCTTAATTTGCTTAATCATTATGTGAAGTAATATAATAAAATTAGATTAAGAAAAAATACAAATGAGAATACATAAGATTAAAATGAAAGAGTCTCAACTTCAGAACGATTCTTAAAATGCAAAATACAATGAGAAGCCACTCTCTGCCTGCTGGAATTGTAAAACGTTTTACAAACGGTAACATAAGCAGCGCTTACAGTCTGGAGAAAAGGCGTTCTCCGTGGTGTGTGTGGGAGTGCCGGTCGGTACAACCGCTTGGAGAACAACTGGACAGAACCCACTGACAGCTGTAACCGACAGCTAATGCCTCTCCTTCTTCATTCCGCGTGTCCCTCCCACAGAAATATTAGCAGAAACGCACACACAGGCATTACAGCATTTTTTTCTGAAACAGCTGAACTTTAGGCACAGAAGAAATGTCCTTTAGTGGAGAAATGGCTGAGGACGTGTTGCTGGTACACGCACCCGCCATTCAAAAGAGGGAGGCAAGTCTGGGCATGCGGCATCAGAGACCTCCCTGTGGTTTTCTGCTCAATTATTCATTTAACACACTTTTCCTAAGTACCAGAATCAAAGCAGCCATGGATCTAAATGGAAAAATACATACAAAGAAAAAGAAAAGTCTAGGAAAGAATTACAGCTGGAGCTGTGAAGGAAACAGAGCAGAGAACAGGCCTACATCCTCAATGCGTCTCTCTGCCACGCACCCAACACCCAATCAGTGGACTTTAAATTAATTCTACTGGCAAACATGGAGCAAACTTTCCCATTTCCCTCCCAGTCCCTGTCCACCGTGCTTCTCAGTGGCTTTCCTTCCTGCAGGCAATAAAATCTGGTCCCTCCCTGCCCACCGTTTGGAAAGCCCTACCTGACCAGGCCTCTGTGCACCTCTGTGGCTTCGCCCTGACCCTCAGCCTCCAGCCACGTGGTGCTGGTCCTGGCTGAGACTCAGCGCCCTTGCCTGGTGACTTTGAACACCGAGGCAGGCAGGGGTACCCCACAGAGAAATGTATGGGGGACACACAGTAAGTTCTCACTGACCGGCCTCGGCAGGTTCTGCCACTTGAAACGGTGTCTAAGGAGGCCAAACTGCACTGCAGGTTAATAGATATGAACAAGAGGTAAGTTGCTCAGCACCTCTTCCACATTATAAGGAAACGACCTTGAACGGGAGGACATAGCTTGAGAACCTGCTGCACATGGCAGCGTGATAGGCGGGTCTGGAAGACCACGAGGGAGAGCCTCACCCAAGCACCCCCGGGAGCACCAGCCTTAACAGCTGAGACTGATTTTCGAGTAACCGTGGAAGAGCGACGCTTACCTTCTGACCGATGAACACCCGCCAGGAGTCGCTCCCCATCCTCCAGCCGATGAGCTCCCGCGGGGATCTGGCTGGGCTGCCCCTCTTGGCACCCAGTGCCCACAAATCCAGCAGGCCCTAAATCCCTCATCTGTAGCCTGCAATTCTGCTGCTCTTCCGAATGCACTCACTTTCTTGTAAGCTCGAGCTTGCCTCAGTTTACCCCTTTATTTAGGTCGGCAGCTGTCACAGGGACAAGGGCGCCTACTGGTGCTTTGGTACTATTGCTGTGTGCATGACAGGCCCACACAATAATGCACCATTTGACCTCAAACAACATCAGCCGGCCCCTAACATGCTGTCCTCTCTGCCCACCATGCTCCCTCACCCTATCTTCGCATCCCGGCTCTGGCCATTTTAAATGGCCCACTTCCTCCAAAAGGCCTTCCCTCTAGTGAGTTATCTAGTCTTTATCTTAGGACCCTACTTTAAATCTCTACACACAGTGTGCACCGTTACCTGATAATGTATATATTTATTTGCCCGTTTGTTTATTTTCTCCACCACCGGGGCCACCCTCATCCCCAATGAGGGTGTACATTTAAAGGGAGCAAGGAGCTTACCTGTCTTGTTCGTTACTCTCCCCACCCAAAACATGGTTGCCATCTTGTAGGTAGGTAATAGATGTTTGTTGAATGAATGAAGAACACAGACAGTATAAAGGGCCCCTAGAAGCCTGATTTAGGTAAAAGTCCTCGAGTCAGAAACACCCAGTCTTGAGCTCTGCTTCCCTATGGCCTCAGGAAAGTTATTTAACCTTTCTGAACCTAAATTAGTTTTTTTTCCCCCCACTTACAAAACAGAGTTAGAAACAACTGATTTTTGGAATTGTGAGAATTGGTAAATGTGGGGTGCTTGGCATAATCATTACAAAGAGGGGGTCAATCAGTTACAATGATTGTTAATGTTCATCTGTTTCAGGGCTTGGCTTAAGGCAATAGGAAGTCCCACAGTAAATGCCCTGTTATTTTTAAACAAAAAGTTAATATTCTTGCCCATCTTGTGAGCAGTAAGCGATGACAAGGAAGGCTCAGCTCTAGGGCAGAAACCACACCCCATATTCATCTTCCTTTCAAAAGGCCACCCAATGCCTGGCCACACCCCCACCCCACCCCCACCCCAGTCCTGCTCCCACTCCCTTCCCCGAACAGTTTCATCAGGCCCTTCTGCAAAGTTAGAAAGCACCAGTTAGCCATTCTAGTCAACACTGTCACCAAACCCAGAACTGCTACAGGAAGTTCAAACCATCTCAGTCCCTAGCACAGTGGGGTTTTTTTTTTTTTTGCTTTGCCCCCCTTCCAGACCCCTGAAGAAGCCTTCAGAATTTCTTAGAAGCCAGAACACAACCCACCCAATGATGCAAAGAGGATGCTGAGGTTTGAGATGTCTTCTCTTGCAGCTCAGACTTTAGAGTTCTGTTTAACACCTTTGAGTCTTTCTCACCTTCTGAGTCAGGGCTGTTTTCTCTTCTCAGTGGGGCGGAGAGAATGAAATGAAACTCCTGTTACCAGAACTTCCAGTTTCTTCCATCTCTCGTCATCTACCTCTGTTTATGGAGGTCTGGAATCTCAGTTCACTTGTTTAAGGTCAGAGACCTTTGCAGCTTCCTAAATTTTTCTCCTACCTTCTCTTTCTAGCAGGAATAACTTCTAGAACCTTCTCTTTCCAGAAAATGTGTACCCAGCTTCGTCCCACAGACTGGAAGTGGTGTTGGGGTGAAGTGCCTGAGAAAACCGAGACCTAAACCAAGTAAACTCTTTGCCCAGAGAAACAGCTGAGACACCAACTGATGTCCGTTCAGCTCCCCAGACTCCTTTGCCGAGGTTCTTGTCTTGCGTATGGTGTCGTACGTGTGTGGACACTTTCAGAGTTTGATGCCATCAAGGGTGTCTCTTACTAACTCACATTGTCTTTGAAGTGGTTCACCCGCAGAAAGCCAGGGCTATGACATAAGAACCAAGCTCTGTCCCTTCTGTGATGAAGCCAGAGGAGGGGAATCCCCTCCGCAAGCTCACGCTCACTCACGTAAGAAGAGATCACCCCGAGGCAGCCCGAGTGAAGCGGAGGGTTTTAGTTCTGCGTGAGGGGCTTAAACCGAGACATCTCACCAGCCAAATGTTCGAACATCACCCTGTCTAATTATATTTCAGGATAAAAAAACAGGCATCAACATGACATCATACCAGGCTGTGAATATAATGAGCACAGAATATATTCCATATAGTCCTCTAACATGTGTAGAGAATCTGACACATGCCAACTTATTTTATGTGTACTACTTCATGTATTACAAAAAACAACAACAATGAAAGAGCCCTGTCTGGGTAGCTCAGTTGATTAGAGCATCATCCTAGTATGCTGAGGTCGTGGGTTCGATACCCTGTTAGGGCACATACAAGAAGCAGCCAATGAATGCATAATAGGTGAAGCAACAAAATGACGTTTCTCTCTCTCTGTCTCTAAAATATATATATATATAAAGACAATCAGAGGCATGTGAGAAAATGCTTTAAAGGCTATGACAATGTAATATTATTCTTTTCTTTTTATGCCTCAGGAAGAGATTTCCCTGTTGTTCTTATGACTTTGCACTTACAATTTTCCTACTTGCCCTGCTCTGAGTAGTGCTCCCTCACCACTGGGCGAATGATCCCCCCTCCCCCACCCCTCTGCACAGCCTTATCTCACTTGATTGTTCTTTGTAGCACTTTCTGCCATGTCACTTACTAGATGTTTTTGCTCCTTCTTTGTCATCTATTCACCATCTATCCATTAAAATATAATGCCACAGGGGACTTTATGTTTCAATATATTCACAGTGCCTGGAGCAGTTTCTGGTACAAGACGAACACTATGAATGAGTGAATGAATGAATTAGAGAGATTTTGCATCGTCTCAAGTAGTAGGAGTTGAGGTGACACATTAACATAGCTCACGGTGGCAAACACGGATGATAGTGACATCTAATACTCAATTTGAGGTGTAACTGGGTCGTGAGGTAATCTCCCTCCATGACCTGGAAACCTTCAGTAAAGGTTGACTACACCCAGCATCTCGTGGTAGTGGTGGCCCGAGGGCCAGGACGGTCTTCCACCCTGGGAGTGGCAGGAACCTAGGAGACCGTAAGGAGGACCTAGGTGAGAGCCTGAAGCTACAGTGCAGAGGTTGCAAAGAATGAGCTTCTTCTGGGAAAATCCCAGAGACCTTGGAGAGAACGCTGGACTTCCCACGGAACGTGAGATCGCGCCGGTCCCTGTCCTGCTGAGCAGGGCGCTCACGCAGCCGGCTGCATTTCCAAGGCTGGCCTGTTTCTAGATGAATCCCAAAGGTCCCTGGCTACCATTGATAGCTACATTATCTGGGAACAGCGTTCATTTCTGAGTCTGAAGACCTAAGGAATGGGATTTCGATTCTGTTTCCGTAAGAGCACCTCATTGGGCCTTTGGAGGATCACAAACCCCGGGAAAGAGAGACAAAAAGCAGAGAGTAAACATGTAACTCTACAACACCAAAACGTAACCAAATGCCTGTGAAGAATGTCCTTTAAGATGTGGTGACCCACTTTCTTAGTGAAGGACCACGCTTAATCCCCTAAGGAAATCTTTTTTATTGTTATTTTTTGAAGTAAAATATTTGTGTGTTTTTTTAATTTTATTTCTCAACTACAGTTGACGTTCAATGTTCTTTCTCATCAGTTTCAGCTGTGCAGCGAAGCGGTTAGACCGTAGCTGGGCTTCGAGGGGTAGGGCTTCTCCAATTCCTCTCTTTCTGTGAGCTCTCACCTCTGATGAGTCACCCCCACGGTGACAGTCCCCAGCGAAGCTGTTTTCCTGTCAGGCTGCGGTAAGTCAAAACCTGCTTCAGAGAATACAAAGTCACCAACTGGGGGGCTTTAAAAAACCCCATGGTTTTGCATGGTTTTTGTTGACTGAAAAGAAAGAAAACCTCAAAACTACTAAACCAGAGGTAACTTTTTTTTTTTAAGCGTCCTACTTTGGGTATAAAGGAATGACGGCAGACTCCACTTGTAACGATCACATTCAGAAGTTCTGGGGTTTTGACACTCCTCACTTGCATTGGATCCTGACTCAGGATCCTAAGGAAACGAATAGGTAACCTCTGTTCCCTAGGACCATGGTGAGCTACAAACCCATCTTCAGGAGAGTTCAAAGGTGTGTTACTGGAACTCTCAGATTAAGAGGGATGAAAGTGACGATGTCAGTAAAATGAGCTGATGACACATAACCCCGGGGTCATCTCAGTATGTGGTCCCACTTCCTCTCTGCTCTGCTGCCATTATCTGAAAGGGACCATAGACAAATAAATAAATAAATAAATAAATAAATAAATAAATCCAGCAAACTTCTTGATAATTGGTGCCAAAAGAGGAAGAAAAGGGGGAGGAGGATTTGACCTTGAGGGCTGGGAAACACACCCCAGCAGCCCAATAGGATGACAGCCTCTCTGGCTTTTCCCACGAAGCCCCTGGCCAGGAACTCGACAGAAGAATTTTAAGGAGAGCAGGTGACATAGCCCAACCTGGACCTTGGGCTTTGTTCATTGATTTATTTAACAACTATTTATTGAGTGACTTGTGCATGATGGTTTTGGCTCCAGTGGCCTGGCAGTACTTGTCACCAGTCTGCTGACTAACTCCTGGGAGTTAGTGCCGGGGACCAAACTGAGTTATCTTGGTTTCCAATGCTGTGGATCAGCATGCATGATTTTTTTCCACCTGTAGCCTCAGGCTGCCATCGGAAAATCTAGTCAGAGCTAGACTTGAGGCACATTCATGAAGCCACCCTATTATAGACTCATTACTCTTGAAACATAGCCACATAGCCACAACCGAAAGATACTTACTTGCCTTCTAACTAAGGTTATTCCGCCCACAAACATTTACTGAGCACCTCGTATATGATGTGGATTCGGGGCAAACAAGGCAGAAAAGGGTCTTGCATGGGGCACTTTCATCCTAGCAAGGAAGAAAAAAATATTTTTAAAGTGGTCAAATAAATGCTATAGCCCCATTCCTGGCTAAGGAAATGGGGCCCGTGTGTGTGTAGGCAACCTTCTGAGACTCTGTCTCCAACAGGAAAACAAGAAAAGCAGCCATTACTGGAAGAAGAAGGAAGGTAGAGAAAGGTTTGAGTTTTTGTGTGTGTGTTTGATTTGTCTTTCAGTGACAGGGGATATGTTCCTTGAACACAGGTACATCTGCTGGAGGTGATTTCCCACACAGGGATGGTCTGAAGATCCAGAATAGAGAAGAAAAATTTTACACCAGCCAAGGAAGGGAGACAAGATGGGTCTAGCTCACAAACAGAGAGGTGGCCCCCTTCCTCCACTGTATCAGATGGAAGAGGGGGCCAGTCAGATGCAGGGGATTTGGGTTCTGGGCGTGGGAGGGAGGTTCCATGGTGGGGGCGGGGATTGGTTTGCAGGAGGGAAAGGTAGGATGTCATTGCCTCAAACAATGGAACGCATGCTTAGAAGGGGATTGGGGAAGTGCTGGGCCGTGTTAAATGCCCACTTGAGACGCGTGGCCTCTGAGCTAAAGCAGTGGTTCTCAGCCAGGGGTGACTTGGTCTCCTCGCCCTAGCCCAGGGACATCTGGCAAGGTCTGGAGACAGTTCTGGTTATCGACACGGGGTGGCGGGGAGAACTCGACCAGCATCTGGTGGGCAGAGGGTAAGTAAGGTTGCTGCTCAACACCCCACAACACCCAGACAGAGCAGCGTCCCAGTGAAGAATTATCCAGCATGTGGTGGGATATGTATGGACAGACCCTCCCTGGGAAGCCACATAGGAGACAGTGACCCTCTTTGTGTGTAGAAATGGGGCCACGGGACAGGGTGAGAAAAGGACTTCTCTTCATTCCACAGTGTGGTGTAGCTTTTGAATTTTGTGCAGCTCGCACGTGTTACACATTCAAATCAAAGGACAGAAATACACTAGTGATGGATTGATAACAGATGGGCTGACGGAAGCAGATGACTGATTGAAAACGGAAGGAAACCAGACAGTCCGTGTGATTTTTCTCCGGCACATCCAGTGGCTAGGATGCCAGTGTAGAGAGAATGGGATTTTTGCAAGAGGAATACAGGGAAAGAAGCAGGCAGAGTATTGGGGGCTGAAGGCCTTTCAAGGTAGTGATTATAATGACAGATGATGGAATCTAAGGTGGACAGAGAGAGGAGGGAAGCTGAAGAAGGAGCTGATGGACACATAAGAGAATAGCAGAGTGCGTGAATTAGTGATGCCCATATGGCTATAGAATGTTGGCGCTATGAAGCTGGGATGACAGGAGATGATGCTGTGAAAACAAGATGTCCAAAACAAAACTCCAACAGGGGTCCAGCAATGTTGAATTGAACAATGACAAAGTCAAGGGGAAGGCCGTGGTAATGAGTGGCTGAAGAGAGGAGCAGTCACTGTGAGTGATTAAGGTGAGAATTCGAGAAGCCAGGTGTTCGGATGGATCCGCCAGAGCAGCGGTTTCTGTGGACAATGAAGCGCTTCTCGCAGAGCAGCTTATGAATAAGGGTGTGTGCCAGCTTATGGAAAATGGCATTGCGACTGCCTAGTTAATAAACGGAGGAGTGAAGGTTCAAATTCAGGTTTCTTGGTCCAAAGTCTGGGCCTTTCCCACTGTGCCATGACCCTGCCCCCAGGAACAGACAAGTGGGTCCGCTGGCCTGTAATATCAGCGATGGAAACTTTGGATAGTGGGAGACAGAGAGGGAAGAGGAGCTGAGGGGAACGAGAGCCCAGAAAAGTCCTTCTCCCACCAGTAAATTCTCCTAAAAGTGGCCTGAAATCATAATGAATGAAGAAGCCATGGGAGAGAGTAATAATAAGAAAGAAAACCAAAATCTTTGTGATCTCCAAACACTACATCCATAATGTTATCCATCTACTAAAATAGATTTTTATTATATATATTCTTTTCATTAAAAACACACAAAAATGTATGTATATATAAATATGGATTGTAGGACAGAAAAATAGCATCACTAGCTGACAAAGAGGAGAGGCCTCTCAGAGTTGGTTGCCAAGAAGCATTCAAAACCTACACCACATGTACCCCATATTCTCCTAGCCCATCCTTCATGCTGTCCACATTCTCTCTACTTAGGTAACTCTCCCCGTCTCACACACACACACACGCACCCCTACAATTGCTCAGGAAATATACATGCTATATAGGGAATGGAACGCAACCTATACAGCATGTATATTGCTATACAAGAGATCTCCCTAGCTTCTCTGTCCCCATCACCTGGTGGCCCAGGCTATGGCTTTGGAAGTAAAGGTGCTGCCACTGGGAAAGGGGCCTTTCGGCGTCTCAAATTCATCATGCGAGCCGAGTCCCCTTTTCCATCCCTTGCCCACTCCTCTCACACCATGTACCTGAAAGACAGCCTCCCCTGAGGTAGACGGTGGACCCACCCCAAGAGGTGAGTTCAAAGGTGTCCTTCGCAATGCGTGCAAACACTCTTGGCCACCAAAGCTGAGTGTAGAACGCTCTGGTAGCTGCCCTTCCCTCTTCCGCGTCTTGACATGCATCCCAGAGCGTTACATTCATCCGTTATCTTTCTCACCCTGTCTGGCTCATGGACCTGCTCGACCCTGTGGTCTCAAGGCCCTCTTGGTTTCTGTCTTCTCACTTGACCTCAAGTGGCCTTAAGAAGACCTTCCTTCAAAGCAACATTCTCAGTGCCTGTAACCAGGAACCGTAACAGAGAAGATCTTAAAGTGCTTTTCTTAGAGCTTATACAAGCCAAAAAATGTCTTAGATTCCTCAAAATTGACCAGAGAGAGCTCAGACACATTCACGTATAAATGGTCGGCACTGGTGAGATTGAAGACCGCGCCCAGGTAGCTGCTGCGGGCCCACATCTGGCCAATAGTGCAGTAGTCCATCATCCTCTCCTCCATCAGCACCAGGTCCTGTGGATACTTCGAGTTCCTCATGTAGACCTTGTGGTTCAGGGGCTGCTTCTTGCAGGACTGACCCCGGAAGTACACTTTGGAATACACAAAGTATAAGCCAGTGTCATTGATCACAAGGCCTCCCTTCTTGTACTTCACCCCGGAGACCAGGGCGATCCCGTAGGTGTCTTCCCACTCCAGAGGGTTGGATCTTGAGTTGGACTTGCCTGGAACCAATCGGAGAGGGGCTTTTAGCCAGAAACATTCATGTACTCAACAAACTAAGCTTCCCAGGCAAAACTGTGGGCCCTCCCTCCCTCGAGCCAAAGTTTTTCTTGTTTTGTTTTGTTTTGTTTTCCCCCCAATGACACAGCCCTCATAGACCTGGCCAAGGGGTCAGACTCACCTATCACAAAATTCCCTCAACACCTTTATCAAATGGCCCGCTTTGATTTTATCGTCCACACTCTTGGGACACACCAGGGGCCCATAATAAATGCCCCTAATTGATTGCAGTAAGAAACTGGTGAGGTGAGTTTAGCTGCCTGGAACAAAGGTTCTGTGATCTCCAAAACCAGCACCCAAACGGTTAGGCGTCGGGGTCCTCCCTTGAAGGAAAAAGCCACGTGCCAGGAAGTCTGCAGTTCTAAAGTTGGCAAGGACCTCAGGGATCATCCGGCCCAACGCCTCCCCTGCGTCCCTCACTTGGAACTAAAATCCCCCTTCCCCTGGGTCCCCACAGCATTCAGCACGTGCCTGAAGCAGAGATCGCTCCCTAACACCGAAGCGATGACTTGTGAGCCCGTTTCCCTACTGGTGTCCAAGCTCCTCAGGAACTCAGGAAGGCAGGAACTGTGTGTTATTTATCTCCATGACCCCAGGCTTGGCACACACCCAGACGTGCTCTATGAATGTCTGTCGGTCCAAACTGGATCATGCTACAGCTTCTGCCTAAGTAATCCCGGGAATGGTGACATGCTATTGCCTGGGACGCTTAGCCACTTCCCAGATGTGTGCGCACGACCCACGGGGAAGGCCTCTACCACACTGCTGTCGGTCACATCAGTCCACAGCACCGCATGCAGAAAGTCCACCAGTGCCGGACTGGGCCTCCCCTCCCATTAACTGCGCTCCCAGAACACAGCAGTGGAAACCTCAGCGGCTCTGCCCTCTGCAACGGGCGCCTTACGGATACAGACCTGTCAAATGGGCCACTTTCTTCTGCTCCCTTTTCTCAGAGGGCGGATCAGGGTGTCCTGTATCACAGAGAGACGAAAGACAGAAGCAGACATGAGATACTGAGTATTCTTTCAGTACAGGATAGTTACTCTAAACAGGATAGTTAAATAAAAGAAAAAAATTTTAAAGGCATAAATGGCAAGAGTCTTAACATATACGAATCATACAAGTTCACACTGTGGAACTCACGGCCTCTGTGTTTCGGACACAGAGAGGTAAAAAAACAAAGCAAATTCAGATAGACGGAGGCATACATTATAATGCTACAATCAAACCACATTCATTAATAATTGCATTGATTAATCCAGAGCTGTCGTATCAGTGACTGCATTTAGAATGTGCCACAACCCTTTTGCATGAGGACTCCTGTCCCACTTCATAGGGTGGCCTGCCTAAGATGACCAGCTACTCAGAGTCAGCGTGGGGTTGCTACTCGGAAGCCCTGACTCTTTCCATTCTGACCTCACTGTCCCCAGGACTCAGTGGGCCAGAGGCCAAAGAGGACGGCAAACCCACCTACCTCCTGGCTGCTAGGTCTTCCCCCAGGGACATTCTCCAACCTGCCCCAAATGAGTCGTCCTCAAGGCCTACTGCCTTGAAAGGTTTCACTGGACGTGGGAGTGTGTCTGTTTCCCCCAGCACATCCCCAGCTCCCTGCCTTCAGTGCCTTTGCTCATGCTGTTCCTTCTGCCTGGAATGTCCTCCCAGAGAGATCTCTGGGTCCGGTTCCTATCAACCCTATAAATGCCCTCAAAAGGACTTGTTTCTTTGGGATACCGCCCCAAGCCTTTTTAATCCGATGTGATTTTGCCCTCCTTTGAAACCAGAGTCACTCTGTCTTCACCTCTCTCCTGAACTTGGACTCTGCTCTTCTGCAAAAGCCGTGAAACTCGCCTACCTGTCTCAAGTCAACGGTAAACTCCTTCCTGCAGCTTCAGCCCACCGGGGCGTTTAGTGCAGTCTTTAACACAGGGCGTGTGACCAGTAAACGTTTGCCAAATTACATCGAAGGAGTCAAAACGGACAGTAGCTCTCAAGACAGACGCTACTTTCTCTGACTTCAAACGCTGAACCAAATAGAGCTACCACTTAGCTAATGAAATGCACGAAGGCTCATTTAAGAAAGATTCTTAGAAAGGTGCGTCGGAATGCCCGGGTCCACTGAGGATGTTACCTGAGCCCATGCTGCCCCTATAACCGCCCAAGATCGCCCCCCACGAATGCGGTGTTCTCGAACAGGAAAGGCAGAGTGAGGCTCGCCTGCATTCCTACACCACAGGCCGCCTGTGCGGCTGCCCTGGCAGCGAGCCTCGCTCTGACAGGAAGCGGTGCGCACCCCACATCCCGAAAGGAGCCTGGTACCGCTCGGCTCTGGGAGCAGGCCCTCCATCGACGTGTCTGCGGGGTAAGTGCTGGGATGAAGAAACTACCAGCACACCCAGCACTTCGGTGAGGCCCCAGGATTTTGGCATGTGCCACTGCAGGGCTGAAATGCTTTTCCTACCTCTCACCCCTTCACCACACACACACACACACACACACACACACTCACTCACTCACTCACAGCAGCTCCTGCAGGGGACTTCCCAAACCACTCTATCTTAGGTGCACTTAGTGCGCTCTGAAATGCGGAGATCTGCTGGCCTGGCTTTGCTTAGCTCCTCCAGCTTGCTTAAAGCCCCTGTCTCTCTTGTTCTCAGGGGTCACCCCTAACCCAGCCCCCAGCCTGGCCCATAGGCAGCACCCCCAAGAACACTTGTGAATGAATGAAAGACCTAATGAGCCAACGGTGGAAAAACAGAAAGTACAAAAGAAGTAAATGAGAACGTTTGAACAGTATCTCCCAGAGAAAAATCACTGTGACCATGTTAAAATGTAAATTCTTCTAGGCCTTAAGAACAGAAAGATAGAAAGGTACGCATATATGTATAGAGTCAATATTAAACTAACTTGTCTTTTTACCTAACACACAGTCCCCAAGGCATTAGGCATCCTCCTAATATATGGTTTTTTACTTGTTGCTTATTATGTTCCACCTGAATACACTATGGTGTATTCAACTAATCTCTTATTAAGAGGCATTTAAGTTTCTTCGGAATTGCTTATTATAATAGCCTTATAAAGAAGTGGTGAACACCCTTACATATATATTTTCAAGCACATCTCTAATTATTTTGTAAAGATAAATTCTTTGTGATAAGATTACAAGGTAAATGAACAGTTCTAACCCCTCGATATGTCTCCAGACTGCTCTTCGGGAAAAGTATACAAATTTCTAGGCTCTCTGGCAGTCAGCTGGTGTTTAAGCAGGTCCTTTTCTCTCACCTTTTTGCCAATATGGGCTTTTTAAAAAAAATCTTTACTAAATTGATGGATGCAAATGGGTCTCCTTTATTTTAATTGCCACCTCTTATCTTATCAGTAAAGGTGCTGACTTGATTTCCGTGTGATAACTCACCACTTTTGGGTCCATCTGGGTTGATCTGGAGATCATTGCTTTGTGGGGTTGGTAGACCTGACTCATATGTTTTCAACTTTCCATCACCAAAACGACTCCAGAGAGTGGGTGAACGATGAGTAATTAGGTCCCTGGCTCACCAGCCTCATTCCACTGATTTTCAAATCTGTGTTAGTCTAGAAATCTTCCAGAGGCTTTATTTTTTGAGCAAATATTTGAGCAAGGGCAGCAGGGTGACTTGGACCCCCTGAGTTGGCACATCCAGGGTCCCCTCGCTGGGTGGCCAGTGCTGCCTTCTGTTCTCTTCCCAATTTCTAGGAAGACTTGCTTACTGCCTTTGCAGAGGCCTCTGGCTTGTTGTCATCTCTTGTGCTCACTCCATAATCCTCACACAGAGAGGGGAGTTGCCTGACTTTAAGAGGCATCAGTCCCTGCCCCAGAAAACCCTACAGGGCCACATCGATGGTCTTGGGCATGTCACCTAATCTGCCTGGGGGTTTGTTCCTCTCCTATAAAATGAGGTAACTGGACCAGATGCTGTCTGAGCTCCCTCCAACTCACACCAAATCTCAAGTTCAATGAGCCCTAGCTCCACAAGAGCCAGCGGGTCCAAAATCTAGCTGCCTGCAGTTTCCGAAATTTCTGCCCTGCAATGTCATGAGGCCAGTGCTCAGCATTCTCCTCTTCCTCCTGCCCTGGATCTCGGGTCAAGGATTTTCCTTCATCGGTGAAGGTAGCTCTGTGGGGCAAGCTGGACCACCTTTTGAATGGGGGCTGAAGTCTTCCCCCCCGGCTTTTCCAACGACTGCCAAAGAACCATCCTAGTGTGGACGATGGGGTTCCCACTTCTGAAAAGCTTAAACATAGCCTAGGAAATATGTTTTAAATGAAGCTTGAGTCTTGAATGATCCCTTGGAGAGTTGAAAGACGAAAGAGCTTTTCTAGAAACCCCTGTCTCTGCCCCCACCTCCCCAGGGACGCACAGCCACCGCCCTGGGTAGGAGACCCTGGAGGCCTGAGGAAGGATCCTGGCTAGGGACCAGCTGCTCAGGGGACACAGGGCCAGGGTTGTAGAGGTGTGTGTCTCTTCCCAAAGCCAAGCGGAAATTATGCGGCCTTGTGCACAGTGCTCAGACACACTGATTTTGCACAATTAAATTTACTTCCCAGCCGAGGGCAGCTCAGGAAGGACCAGAGATGCAGAGCCAGCCGGGATCCCTATGGTAGAGAAAGGTGTCCGAGAACAGATGCAATTCAGGCCATGCCAGCGACATGGCCCAGCTCTGAGGACCATCTTTGGAAACTCAACGTACGTGCATAAAGGGACTCACCTATTTGCTTCTCCAAAGATGATTCTACATGCCTTTGGCTGGAAGACTGGCAACAAGAGAAAAAAAGTTGTATAACAAATTTAAAGTTATCTAAGCAAAGGAGGTCATCTTGTCAAATGAACCAAGTCCTGGAAAGGAATCTCAATCCCTTGCAAGTTCTCCTAACTCTGACTTCGGCCAAGCATCTGAGTCTCCTCACACCTCAGTTTTGTGGTTCGGAATACCTCCAATAGTTTTAAGTCTTCTCTAAACGTAAGTTCGTTTGGCCATTTGCACAAATTCACTTCTCAGCAAGACTCAAGTTCCATTCTTGCTTGAGTCCCGAAGGACACGGTTCACCAGGCTGACTTGCCAGCCCAGGAAGGAAGAATGTAGCTGCCAGTCCGACTCTGGCCCTGAGCCCTTCCACGATGGGAAATATCCCTTTAACTACTGTGAGCCTGCAGGTCTCTGTCTGTAGACAGGATGACTAGAACAATCCATATCTAGGACAGGAATAATGGACTGAAAAGCCCTTTGCAAGCAAGACCGTGGTCCCTGGGGACCAGGATAGACTGACACCCGCCACCGCGCAGAGCTGTGTCACACCCAGCACTGGGGACACGGCGACCACAGGGCAGCTCACCTCTCTGAGTTCGGCCAGCTCCTTCTGCAGATGGAACAGCTGAAACATCCCCAGCCCCACAGCAACCAAGGCCACCAGAATCATGAAAAACATCACCAGGAGGCACCGGCCTGAGCTGTGGTCCTGTCTCTTCTTCAGAGGTGGCAGTGGCAGGGGAGGCAACAGTTGTGACGGTGGCGGCGGCGGCGGCGGCAGCGGTGGTGGTGGTGGTGGCCTCCTTTCGCCAGGCCTTCCAGGCACTGAGGAGGGACAGGAGAGGACCGTCCCTGGAGGGCCCCAGGGCGGGGTGGTCCTGCTGTCCACCCAGTAGATCTGGGGGTAGGGGTAGTTCAGGGTCTGCTGCATGGCAGCCAGAGACTCGGGCCGCCCCCCGGCAAAGGGGGCTCCTTCTTCTCAACCCTGTGGGGTCCCAGATGGCACTGCTCGAGGGGAGGGAAGCTGGCTCCTCCTTTATACGGTTTCCATGGCTGAGGGAAACACCTCGCTTTCGTTCTCTCTTTCTGTTTCTCAGGGAGACGCCCACTCGCTTTGCATCTGAAGCTGAGAAGCCTCAAGAAGCTCGGCACAAACCCGGGGAAGTTTCCACCCACAATTTTCTGATGAAAGCCTTCGAAGCCCCAGTAGCCGTCATGTGCTCTGCGGGCTGGCGGGGAGGCCCCGTGCGCAGGCCTCGCCAGGCAGGTACGGTCAGGGGCAGTCCCGGGCTTCAGCCACCGCCCAGCAACGGGGGGTGGGGGCAATGGCCATGGGGCGCACTCAGGCACTGAGGGCGAAGATCATGGACTTGTGGCTGAAAACGTCACTTCCACATCGGGGTTTTTTTTCTTTCTTTTTTTTTGCAGAAATGAGCCATCCCTGCTATCATCTCTTCCCCCCACAAAGCACTATGTACCCCAACCTGGCAAAACCCCATCACATGCAGGTTAAATACCAGCCCACCCAGTCCACGGCGATGAGATCAGAGGGTGCACACCTGTGGCCCGTGGCCTTAGGGACCCCACAGGCCTGTTTTCTTTGTACCTCGCATTTGTTCTTTTCCTTGGTTGTCCCCTATTAAAATTGGGACATTTCATATTGAAATATATGTGTTGCTCTTCTGCTTTTGAACATTAGAACACTGGACGCGCTCGAGGCCACGTGTGCAAACGCAGGCAGCGGACCTGGATAGCAGCTGCCCACACAGACAAGACAGCCGCTCCAGGCTGCTCGTCAGCACGCCCCCCCCCCCCCCCCCCCGACCCCGGGCACGGCCAACGCTGGCCTGGTCCCCGGAGGCACTTCCATTTGCAGCCCCAGTTATGGCTGCCAGGTGAAGCACAGGGTGCCAGTCACACTTGAATTTCAGGTCAAACAATAAATAATTTTTAGGATAACTAGATCCCATATATTACATGCAATATACTTTAAAAAAGTTATTCGTTGCTTATGTGAAGTTCAGAGTTAACCACCATCCTATTCGCTTGTTTGTTTGTTATTAAAGACGGCAACTCTACCTGGACCCGTCCCACCCTTCCCTCTGGCCTCGTACACGGTGTCCGTGCCAGTGGCTTCCAGGCGCTCAGCTCCAGTCACCGCCGTTCGTCCGTAATGCACATGAACCTCCCCAAGCCCGTGGGTCCCACGTGGCTGGAGCGCTCTCCTCTCCCAGCATCATCAGCCTCCGCATCACGCTTCGGCATTTCTGTGACTACCCTCCTGCCTCTCTGCCCGTATCAAACCAGCACCAAACCTGCGCCCACACGGTGCCCACCCTGCCCCCTCCCAGTACAGTCTGCTGCACCTGAGTGACTCTCCCTGGTGACAACTTCAACTCCCCTCTCCGCCTCTCCCCCAACATGGGACTAGTCAGCCAGGACTGTTGGTTTGACCTGAGACGGGCTTCCCACACCAGACCCTCTCCACGCCCATCCTTCCTGGCGTTCCTGCCTTGGGTCAGACTTGGAGCACCTCTCTCCGCAAAGGTCACAATGGCTCCGGAACTGGTCCCTCTGCCACAGCTGCTCCCCAGCTCACGTCTCCCTGCAAAATGCTGCAAGATCGTTGTTTCGAAAAACAGACTCAGTGATGGCGCTTTCGCGCCTCGCCCTTCTGTTGGGGGGTTTGATTCCAGGAGTTGTCCAGTCCTTTCACGTGAGACACGAGGTTCTTCCTGATGACAAGCCAACCGCTGGCTGTTCCCCTGGCTGTCCCTGCTGCCTGCCTTCCTGATCCTTCTGCCCACGGCCCACCCTCCACTCAGGAAACAGGGACACAGCTGAGACCCGCACAATCGCCATGTTCTCACTATACTTGAGAGCTGGGCGGAGTTCGTGTACTCTTGAATTCATGTACGGCTTTATTCACAGTTAAGAAAAGTGATTAAGTTTGAAGTTACTGAGTAAAAAAATATTTTCCTGTACACAGCAAAGATGCAATCACAGGGGAAACTATCCCTTCATCGTGGATGGAGAGGACAGCAAGAGGACATCACGTGGGGCGCGATGGCCAGGGGAGTGGGGCCTGGAGCGAAACTGCCGAGGTTCAAATGCCAGCTCCTTCACCTCTGAGCTGCGTGACCAGCCCCTTCCCCTCCTCCGAGCCCAGTCTTCTCATCTATAAAAATGTGCGTGATTATAATGGTCCCTGTTTCAGAAGGCATTGTGAGAACCGAACACGTGAAAACATTCGAAAACACGATAGCCCCAAACGAAGGAGGCTCTGAACAAACATAGATGTTGTTGTTATAACAGTAAGTGAATCTTCCCACCTACGCTTCACTGATAGTCCACTGGCCTCCTTCCAGTAAGGACAAAAGAAGGCAGAGCCGGAGAGGACTTGCATAGAAGCATAGGAGTCAATGCCTGATGTCAATGTCTCCAATCACAGGGCAACTCTGAACTTAAACTCCAGGGTCCCTCTGTGATAATGGCACCAAAAGTCACGGGAACAGAAACATCCCTGCCAACAGCAACAGGACCCGTCACGATGTGGGGTGCTGTCAGAACCTTGTCAATGAGCAGAAACCACCTTTTCAAAGTGGATCTTAGCTCTGTGGTTCCTGAGCAAAAATAGGTGTTTGCCTTTGAGAAAGACCAGGATCAGTAAGTCAAAGAGCCAGGGGCTGGGAGCTCCCAAGGCAGGAAAGACCCTCTCGGACCGAGGCGCAGCTCCGAGTTTCCCCCACACCCTCCTGCCTGCACCCACACCTCTGCAAGATTCAGAGGTGGCGATTTCTTCCAGGAGAAGGGGTGGAGCTGCCCGTCACAGAAAGTTACCAGGATACGGGGAAGCCTATGTAGCCAAAACTTAAGGGGATGACCACATCAGAGAACTTTCCTCATGCAAAGTTGTTAGGACTGTTTAAGTACCTCCCTCATTAGGTGACAATTCAAACGACCTGTCATTGCAGTCCATCCTGCAGTGCCATTCTCTTCAGAAACTGCCCTGCTCGGCAGTAATGGGGTGGGACACGGGGAGCCACCCACTGGTTCACCTGCAGAGGGGAGCGAAGACACTCCTAGCCAGAGTCTGTTTATTCAAAAGCATTTGCCCGCATTTTTAATTCCACCGGGTACCTCCAGGCTGCAGTCTGAGCTGCCGAATCTATGGATGCCAACGCTACCCACCCCGACTGTCTTATTCCCAGTCTTCCTCTCTGCTGGGTACCATCCAGCTCTCCAATTTCTTCCAAGCAGTCTGCCTAGGAAGTCACGTCTTACCTACTCACTTTCTTCTTTCTGATTTCCTGGGAGGCTGCAATCTTGTCCCCCGCTTGTCGGACACTTATGGTCTCCCTTTCACCTACGTCCCCCATTCCTGTGCCGCGCCCACGTTTAACAGGATCGCCTTTGTGTGAATTCGCAGGATCTCCTTGTGCTTTATTTACGTGCCGGGCATCAAGCCGTCGTTGCGCTGAGCCATGTAAATACCTTCTCCCACAGGTTCCACACGCAGGCTTCCGTCCTCTGGGGCTCACCGTTGTGAAGGACTCCATCTCAGTCCTTCTCCAGGGATGAGCCAGTGTCCCAGCACAAGCCACCTCCCCCCCGGGGACTGACGGTGGTGTATCGGTCACATATCAACTTCTTACGTACAGTAGAGTCTTGGCTAGGCTTTTGTTTCCATGCCATTGAGTTGTTTCTGTGTCCTGGTACTGGGGTCACACAGTTTCCGTAAGGATGCCTTTGTAGACTGTCTCGAGAGGTCGTTATGGCCAAGGCCTCCTGCTTCATTCTTGTTTTCCAAAACTGACTTAGCTCCTTGAGTATGTTTAACCTCCCATGAATGTTTTAGGGGAAATAATATCCTCATATTCCTAAAATGTTCTAGGGAGCTGTTCCCTGTAATTTGTGCCAATTCGGGGGGAGTGTTATCTTTACAATGTTTTTTTACCCTGACAACCCTTTTTCACCGGTTCTTCGTGACCATTAAAAGTCTTCTGCAAGATAGTCTCATACATTCTTTCTTAGGTTAACTACCTGACACTTCGTGATTTTGTTGTGATTATACAGGATGTCCTGTTTTCTGTGGTATTTTTCGTTTCTGGGGGAGGCAGCTTCCCAGATGACTCCAGCGACCCCCTGCCTCCTGGGACTCAGGCCCTTTTACAATTCCCTCCGAGTCTAGGCTGGACTCGATTCTAACTAACAGGCAGCAGGAGGGATGGGGGAGCCCCTCTGAGATTAAGTTGTAAAAAGACTTCAGCTGCCAGAGCACAGGCGGCTGACTCCTCACACTATCCTCACCTGATGGTGGGAAGAGAGAGAGGAAGCGCACTCTCTCGTGAGCCTCGTAAGGACACAAACCCCACTCGTGAGGACTTCACCTTTGTGACTTTATCGAATCCTAATTATTTCTCAAGCCAAGCCCAGGTTCCTGACTCACAGAAATTATAAGAGAATAAATATATATTATCTTAAACCATTACATTTTGAGCTTATTTGTAAGGCAGTAACAGATCACTAACACGGAAGAGGACTACGGCAGGTTGAGATAAGTGCTCTGTATTTTGTAATAATCTAGAAACTTGCAAACTTGTGGAACTCTCTTCTTACTTCAGATAGTGTGTATGTGAATTTCTGTCTTTTTAATAGAGATATATATTATCGATGGGGGAAAACCACCACTTTCTGACCTTCCCTTCCAATCCTCATACTTCCTCTTTCTTCCCTCTGTGTGTTGTCCCAAACCTCAAAAACTGTACCTAAGCGTAACCGTCACTGTGGGCACCTAAAGTTTCTCCAGACAAGCATGAGGCTTCTCCTCAGGGTTTGGTCTTTATAGGTTGCTTCCACCAACAGAGAGGGTTCCCCAGGTATCTCATCGGGATACCTGGATCCTGGATTCCATCAGGGTCTCATCAGCAACCAGGTGGGACACTGAAATCCAGGCAGCCTGAGGAGGGCTGATAAAGAGGAACTGTTTATAAGCACACAGGTAGGGCATAGGGGAACCCAGAACGATTGTGCCATGCTCTTGAACTAGAAGGAACAGGGTTGCCGTGACCCACAGACAAGGGAGCACATGAGTTACTGGAACCTAAGAAGGAGAAAATTGTGTGGTGAAGACACAGACAGGAACTGTGGCTTCCGGCCAAGAACTGCAACGAGCCCAGGCTGAGCCCAACGAACCTGGAGAATCAATACCCCGTGTCACGCCACCTTCTTTCCTCTTGTTGGAGCTCCACATGGCCCAAGTTCAAGTAGAAGCCAAAGGGCAAGGGGGCCTTGATAATAATCCTCACCGGGCAAACTGTCAGGAGGGAAACTCTAGCTAGCAGCTTAATTCCAATTTGTGACGGATTTTTAGGTTCCCTTTGTCTTCGTATCCAAGCGGTAATTTAGTGGGACATACGTTTCCAAATCAGACATTCTTTTTTTCCCCAAAAACTTTGCAGTGATTGATCTTTGTCTTCTCACATCCAGAGGCGTTACAGAGCTGTTTCCTCCGACTCCTACTGCTTTTTAGGCGTTTTGCTTTTTCCTCCCCAAGGGGAGAGGCAGAGCCCGGAGCCATTCACACCTGATTCTAACAGATGCCCTTCACAGGCTCGGCTGTTTCTCTGTTGCTTCAGGGGCCCCTTCTCTGTTCCCACCTCACAAGATCTGATTGGCTGGGGAGAATTTGCAAGATGTTGAAGGGTTGTTTTGTGGGGTGTTTTTTTGTAATCTCACTTGAGCAGGCTGATAGCCTCCACTTGCTTTGTGCTTGGATTTGACCTCTTGTCTCCAAGGCAAGGGTGACTCAGAGGTCCTTTTCTAGTACAAAAGGATGAGTTGGGGGCTTCGCACCCTCTTCAGGGAGTGAAGAGGACAGTGGCAATGGGGTCACAATGACCCTGCAGCCCAACACCCCACCACGGGATGACCCGATTCTAAGAGATTCCCCTTCTCCCCTGTCCCTTGTGTATTTCCCAGAGGCTGGTCAGGAAAACAGAAGCCACTCTAAGCATGCGGAGTAAGCAAAGGTCTAATACAGGGATTGGAGGCAGGGAGGCCACTGCTGGGAAGCCGTGAAATGCACAACCCATCCGTCTCGCTTCCTGCAGCACTGAAGTGGGGGAGCCCTCAGGAGGACACGCCCCCTGCCTCTGCTGTCTCCCACGTGACTTTCAGTAGCGGACGTGGACAGTGGCTTCTCCTCTTCTACCTTCCAATCTCATGCAATTTCCTCTCCCTTGGCAGAACCCAGTCCAGGTCCGCCCTGCCCTGCCAGGAAACACAAGGAGTGTGATGTACAGGCTCCCGGGGAAAGGGATGGGGCTGGGCAGTCACAGACGGTGGTATTTGTGGCGCACTGTGTCCGTTTTGCTCCCCGGGGAAATCCCAACCAACACGCAGGGACTGGATTAATGGCAGCAGGAGGGTCCCAGGTCAGGGGTAGGGCTCTCTGGTGGGAATGAAGGATTCTGCGGCTACCCCAGTTTGAGACGCAAAGGACCCCATCTCCTGACTCTGCAAGTGCTCTCTCTAGTCGGCTGCTGGCTTGACAGTATTCTGGAAGCTAGACAACATTCGGATACAGACAGAAATCTGACCATGCTGGTCGGCGGCTCCCAAGTAGCCCTTCTGTGGCCCGCTGTCTCCTTTGGAATACAGTCGGAACTCTCTGCCGCGACTTCTAAGCCCAGGTGTTGTCTGGGCTCTTCCTGACTCCCACCTTCCCTCGCTGCACCCTCTGTGCAATGTCTCACCACACTGTGGCCACGCTGGCCATTCAGTCCTTCTCATGCGACAAGTGTGCCCACCTCTCAGGGCCTTTGCCGAAGATGCTGCCCTTCTAAACCCGGGCTAGTGCCTGGTGTCTGAGACACTCCGTAAATGCGATGAGCAGAGCCCATAAACATCCGCTGTTTGGATGAGAACAGATGAGGAAACTGACGCTCAGTAAGTTAAATGACTTGTCTGAGGTCACTCGGCCTGTTGGCATTTGAGCCAAAATTCTAACCCCAAGAGGGCACAATGTGAGAGTGACTACAATGCAGGAATGCTCACATGTACCCCATGAGCAGCACCCCCAAGAGCACAGGGCCAGGACCCCTCCTGCAGGGTGGTAAGGAAGTGGGGTGGGGTGTGAGGCACACCCCATCACCATCTATTAAGATTGGAAGTGCCTGGGGCTTGTGGCTTCTTTTATGAGCCCCTTCTTGGTGTTTGAAATGCTTTGCTGCAAAAACATGTGTCATGGTGGGTTTGTGGGAACGTCAGATGCACCAAAGGCGGGCTTAAAGGTCAAAGTCGTTGTTTTTGTCACCCACTGCTTCCTTTGAGTCTAGCAGATGTTGGCTAGGGCTGCACAGCTGGGTACCTCGAGAGCCTCCCGTCCTCGGGGTCCCAGGGGAAGCCAGCTTCGAGCCCACAGCCCCCACTCCGATTCCAGGAGGTTGTTCTGGACCTCGTAACAGGAGGGAGGGAAGAGCGCTTGGCCTGGACCTGTTTGCAACCCTACAAATGAGGCTCTCCCCCGTGGCCTGGTCTGCAAACCAGATGCAGCTCTGTCTCACCAACCCAGAACCTTCCCTGGGTCCAGAATGTCAACGCTGCAATAATGCGATCATTGTATCAGGCCCCTGCCTTCACAGAGGGGGACCCAAGCCCCACAGAGGTGACAGGTCCCCCTAAGACCACAGCCGGTCTGTGGAAGAGTCAGGAGGAGAGCCTGCCAGCCCACACACATCCGAAATCTCTGGTCATCTCCTGACGCTCCCCGACACATCCCAGGACAGCGACTGACAGCTGGGAGGATGCCCGACCCAGGAGCCACGTCCTTGCACGGCTCACTTCTCGCCTGCGCTAAAAAGAAAGGGGGAGCTCACCCTGGGCCTGCTCCGGGGCTCCCACCGTCCAAGGCAGGGGTTCCAGTGAGGCAGTGGGGGTCCTGGGGCTTCCTTCCCCTGGGAGCTCTGAGCTAACCCAGCCCACGGCTCTGCACCCCTCCAGCCCAGCAAACGCTGCTCTCACACCTGCACCCACGTGTGTGTGTGTGGTGTGTGTGTGGCGCCTCCTGCAAAGGCCCTGCTTGCTGTCCCTGGGCCCATGTGGTACGCAGGAAGGGCCTGGAGAGGGTCGGAGCAAAGACCAATGACACGGATAAGGACCCAGTCACCGGGGTCCCGAAGCAGTCTGGTGCCCAGGCACTGACACCCCCCTACCACCCATCGGTTCCGTTTCAGTGCCAATCCCCAGTGGGAAGGCAGGCGGGGTGGGGGATGGGCGGGAGGAAGGGGGCAAGTGGGACTCCCAGGAAGCAGCCAGAGGGCAACAGGAAGCACTTCCTTAGGCAGAAGGCCTTGGGGCGGAAGCTACGTGACCTGACCTCTCCACTCAGAAATCTTTTCTCTGTGCTCACACATTTTCTGTGCTCTTCCCCTTTTCTCCTCTTCCTGGAGCCAGAGATGCCTGTGTTCACGGCCATGGGAATGAGAACTGATTAGTCTTAGCAGGAAGTCACTTTTCATTCATTCTTTCATTCATTCATTTATTCATTCATTCACTCTGCAGGTGCCCTGTGCCTGTCAGGCATGGACCCTGCCGTGGGTCTCACCCCACCTGACCACCCAGCGGAGCTTCCTCGTTGTCCGGTCGGAAATCTGAGATGAAAGACCTCCCCTGGCACCACTGAGCTTCGTGGTGGCCAGCAGATCACTTCCTTCTATTTTTTTTCGCATGTGAGCTTCAGTTGGGTTTCTGTCACTGGAAACTAGAAGAGACGTAATGAGCCCACCACAAGGACGCTGAGTGGACGCTTCAAGAGAGTGCGGGTTTCAGTAAAAGGGAGACTGACGTTGTCACTGGCCCCAGTCTGGAGGAGAAGAAAGGTCAACTGCACTGAAATGGGGGTGCTGGCTCTAACTAGGATGCCCGGGTGGCAGAGCCCAGCTCCGAGAAAGAGAGAGAGAGAGAGAGAGGGAGAGAGAGAGGGAGGGAGGGAGGGATAGGAGGGAGGGAGGGAGGGAGAGGGGGAGGGAGGGAGGGAGGGAGGGAGGGAGGGAGAGGGGGAGGGAGGGAGGGAGAGGGGGAGGGAGGGAGGGGGAGGGAGGGGGAGGGAGGGGGAGGGGTGCATCCTGGGCTGACACCTCGTCCTCCACCCACCTAACCTTCCAGTGAGATTCGATGAGAATATGAAACTGCTTCTGATGCGGCTTCGCCTCCTCTGACTCCCACGATGCTTTCCAGGTCCCCAGAGGATCATGTTTAAATAGGAGGCACCCGAAGGTGCCTGAATCGGGGCTCATCACCAGCCGTGTGTCCTCCACTTAGACACCCCGATCTCCAGGTCCTTTCCTCTCCACGGCCGCTGTCCCCCCCTGTGTGGACATCAGTCCTTTAGTGAGGGCACATTAGCCCTTTGTGACTTTCTGCCCCTTAAGGTTTCCGAGTAGATGTCCGGGTTTCTTGTGGCCTTTCCTGGGTGACTTCCTGCTAAGCTTCAGCCCCCTTCCCTCTGTGAAGCTGGACGAGGGGCTAATGAGCCCCACAAAGTCAGGAGCCGATCAGTCCTTCTACCAACCCTCTGGAGCCCCGACGGCACCAGCCACCGCAGGGATGTGACAGACCTGAGACGGCCCTGCCTCCAGGAACCGCCCCCCAGTGAGCCATCAGTGGGCCATCTTGTTCGTAGCTCTCGGATCATATAATGACCAGAAAGTTATGGGCAGTCAGATACATAGCACCTTTCTGCAGTTCATGCCGCCAACCTGACCTGACCTATTGGCAATGTGTTTCAAAGGTCTCACAGTCAGTCCCCCTGCCAGGGTGTGGCCCATGCAGGCCATCATCAGTCACCAGAAGTGGGCAAGGGCAAGGTGGGAGTGGAGGGGTCCTACCGGGCTGTCCCTGGTCTCTGGACTCCAGCACGCTGAGCTCTGCACTGCCAGCCTCCAGCGGGCAAAGAGGAGCAGGTGTAGCCCAGCTCTCGGGGGGTCCCACAGAGCACAGGCAGTGGGGAACCAGAGAAGGCCTCCTGGGACAGTGACCACAAGCATGACAGATGCTGGGGACACCTCCAAATCAGAATTGGGTTGAGAAGGAGACAAGTCATGTTTGGGCTTCAGGCAGAGTTGGGAGCCAAGGAGACCCATTTCATGGACGAGGGCGCAAGTGTCCCAGGCTGGCAGCCGCCTGTCACCGGAGGCTGCTTCTCTCCTCACACAGGGTCAAGCCTGGTTACTTTCTTTGGGGTTGGCTCTGACACAGCTTGAAAGTCAAGGTTTCCGGAGATGAGACAGATGAGAGGCTGATCTGCCCACAGCCCTCTGCGGTCTGGCCTGGGAGCTCAGGTATTCCAGAGCACAATGGAACATGTGCGTGCTCCGCCCTCCCCACCGCTGTAACTCAGCCCTCGTCTTGTTCCACGGGCAGGCCGCACAGAGGCCCAGGGAGCCCAGCTGTGGGTCTTCTAGAAAACCGAGCCAGCCTCCAGGCACACTGGCTGGGGCTGTCAGAGTGTCGGGCACAGGGGGCTTTACCCAGCAGAAACACAGGCAGCGGGAGGCCGCCTGAACCCCAGTGCCCTGAGAGCCAGAGGTGCTGCTGAGGAACGGGCCGAGCTGGGGGCGGCCTCCCTCCTCCTCCGTCGGGTGGTCGTGCTCTCCCACGCGCCAGGGTCTGCTCCAGTCTGGACCTCCTTGCAGCAGGCTGTCATCCCTCCTTACTTCACCTGCCTGCTCCTACAGGAATGAGTTTGCGACCTCTAACCGGGGTTCAGAGTGTCTGGTTTAAAAATCCCACCGGGATAGTGGCAGGTCCCAGGGCAGGGCGCGCCATGCTAGCCCACAGTGGCACATGGATTATTTCAAACTGAAAATCCCCCAAACAGCAGTGGGGGTGGGAAGGGCTCTCGGACTCCGCTCTGTCCCCCTTAAAGCAGGAAACAAGTCTCCGTGATAGACGTGCTCCCCACTCCTGAAGGTCGGAGGGACAGCCTTATTGCAAGAGTTATAAAATCCGGGGTCGGAAAGGCCTAACCCTTGCATAGCCTTCGCTGGCTGACTCCCCCAGCCCAAACCCGCCTGCGCTCCTTCCTGCAGGACGGGGGGCTTTCTCTGCGCTGCCAAGTTCTCATGGATGGGCTGTTTCTCTGGCAGAAAAGCGGAAAAGGCACCTGCCTCCGTCACGCCTCGGAGCCTGCAATCCGAGCACCGTGCTGTGATTCTCCCATGTGCACGCATCAAATGAGCTTTTTCCTCCTGCTCGTCCAGGCTTGTGGCAAGTTTACTGGTCCCTCCAGAAGAGCTAAGGAAGGGCAGGAGGGCATTCTCCCCCCCCCCCCCCCCCCCCCTGAAGTGTCCAAAATCATCTCCTCCTGAGCCGGACTTCCCAGTACTGCAGCCTCTCCGGGCTCCCTGGTGACCCTGAGCCAGTCCTGGGCCGCTAACAGAATGCCAAGCAAGTGACCCTGGGTGACTGTGAAGGCCAGCTCATAAGAAGCTAGTCAGCAGAGAAGCCTGACTACCTGGAGGTGTCCACGCCGTGAGGAAATTCAAGCCAACCACGGGCACAGGGACAGCTGGGCAGTTCCCCAAGTGACCCCTCTGAGACACCAGATGAGCAAGCTGTCTCGGACACCCAGGCCAGCAGCTGCCGCTGAACTACAGCCAGAGGCCATCACACGAGAGACTCCAGGAGAGAATCACCCCACTGCATCCATTCAACCCACGGAACCACGATAAACAAAAATTGTTTACAGCCGCTGTGTC
The DNA here is from genome assembly GCF_014824575.4 of Sturnira hondurensis. NCBI lineage: Eukaryota > Metazoa > Chordata > Mammalia > Chiroptera > Phyllostomidae > Sturnira > Sturnira hondurensis. The sequence goes on along the minus strand of NW_028094846.1, from coordinate 5,109,173 downwards.
TCATTGGCTTGTGATAGAATAATAGGTCATTAAAACACCTCCTGAACCACACAGTAAGAATGTACCCCTAGGCCTATTATGTGGCATCGTTAAGCCTGAACGTCCACATCTTGAAACATATAATAATAGCATTGACTTCAGAGTTTTGGGAAATTCAAATTGCATCGTGAACTGGGTACACCTAGCCTTACAGCTAGGACACTGTAACTGGTCAGTTAATGTCGATCACGGTGCTTAGTTCTCGTCCTGATCGTTAGTGACATCTGTCTGGCAGGCGGCAGCCCTCACAACCCGCAAGCTGCAGAAGGGCCAGAGGCAGGGCGGGCACAGAGGGACGGATCGGGGTCTCGACCCACGGACGTGGAAAGGCCCATTCTCAGTGCCGGGTGGGAGCCTTGCTCTCCAAGCTCCGGAGTGCCGGGCAGTTCTCCTATCGCGTCACAAGTCGTTAAATTATAACGCATACAAACAACATTCACCGTGTGCTGACTTCACACGCCCGGCCTCAGTCCAGGCCTGCGGATACGGCAGTGAATAAAACCGACGAAGACCACGGCCCTCATGGAGAAGACCGAGACAAGTAAATACGATGGTGATAAGTAGGATGGAAAAAGCTAAGCCGGGGTGCTGAGTGTGGTTTGCGAGAAACCAGGTTGTCACCGTGAGTATCTGGGTCAAGGAAGGCCTCAGTGAGCATGGCGGGAAGGGACAGAGGTGGCTGCGGTGGGGAGGGACCGTCGTATAGGAAGATCCAAATGTAACAATGACCTGGATTCTCCTATTGTTACGCCTCCGGATTATCAACCAAACTGACCGACATACCGTATTTTTCGGACCATTAGACACACCTAGGTTTCAGAGGGAAATAGAAAAAACACTTTTGAAGCAAAAACTGTGGTGAAATATTTAATAACAGAAATAACATACTATTTCACCAATGTAAATGTAAACAGAACTCAGCAGCAGCCTTAACAACCATTATTCCTCCCAAATTTGGGGGGGAAGGGAAACATGTGTCTTACGGTCTGAAAAATACAGTATATGTGTTTTCTCCCAATGACTCTGTCAAGTAAGTGGTATTACACGTATTGTAATTGATCCTTAATTTCCTCAGTCCTTTTTTTTATCCTATTGTGCTCTATTTCTCTTTAAGTTGCTTTCACTTCTTTTTGGAACTAGGCAAGATGACGTTTTAGGTTAAGTAACAAGTAACCATTTGTTACTTGGCCAAGATCGCATTGGATCGACACACCGATGGTGCATTTCTGGTTCGCACGAAGCCCACGGTGGCTGGACGGCACAGCGCCTCCGCTCAGGCACCCTGGCCTGCTGAGCTTCCCCGGCCACGCTGCCGGCCACGTGGCGAGAAGAAAGATGGAAAACGGGCCCCAGCACCGAAAGGCTTCTACTCCTGGAAGGGGCACCCATCATCGGCTGTCCCCCCATTTCACTGGCCAGAGCGGGCCGTGCGTGGCTGTGTGTGTGGCATGTGTGTCCTAATGCCTAGAAGAAAAAGGAACTAGATATTGATGGACAGTTTCATGTCTACCGTGGGCGGAGGGATGGAAATAATAACAACAGTAAATGGTGAACGACGAGGGACTGACAGAAGGGGACGTAGATTAAAGGAGAAAAACTGCTGCTTAGAAACGGTGAGTGATTTGCCCAAGGTGAAACTGTTGGAAGTGGCCAAGATCAAAACCAATACCTATTTGGGTCTCAAACCACTGTCAGTGACGGGGGACGAGGACACTGCGGCGCTGAGTGGCTGAAGGTGCCCCTCTGACTGGGTGTCCAGTGTTACCTCTGAATTTTGTTTTCATGAAGGACAATTTGAGAACCTCTTCCTTTCCCAATAAGTCAAAAGTTCCTTATTCGCCTGCCATGACAGGGGACCCCGGCCCGCTGAGCGGACGCTGCTGCTCCACGGGAACAGAGTTTGAGGACCACCACGAGGAGAGCCTCGCTCTGGGGTGTCCCCGGCACCCCAGCTCCGCCTTTCTCCAGATACCAACCGGGCGCTCAACAACTCGACTCGGTTCTGACACTAACGTCTCAGAGTTCCTCGCAGCACAAAGGCCCAGACCCCTGGGCTGCCCCTGACTTCAGAGGCAAGTTCATTGTCAGGCCTCCCCTATTCCCCACTGACTGGCTATACGTCAGGGGTTCAGGCCCCTGCTCTGTCCGGCACATCACCGCCTAGCACCTTGACCTGTTGACCAACCAGCAAGTTCCCCATGCTCCATTGTTTAGGCGTTTTATGGAGGCTTCGTTTTGCAGACATAATTAAGTAAATCCGTGGCCATTTGCTGACTAACTCAGTCTCCAGGGCTGAAAGTTCCAACCCCCTAATCATGCCTTGCTCTTTCTGGTGACCAGACCCCACCCTGAAGCTGTCCAGGGGCTTCCCAGCCCCCGGTCACCTCATCAGCATAGATGCTGACCCCTGTGGTGACCTCTCTCTCATGAGAGAGCCCGCCTCCTCTCTCTCTTCCCACCGTCAGGTGAGGATAGTGTGAGAAGTCAGCCGCCTGTGCTCTGGCAGCTGCAGTCTTTACAACTTAATCTCAGAGGGGCTCTCCCATTCCTTCTGCTGCCTGTTAGTTTGAAGTGAGTCCAGCCTAGACTCGGAGGGAATTATAAAAGGGCCTGAGTCCCACAGGGTTAGGAGCTGTGTGCCAGGCACCCAGGACAAGACCAAACACTTCTTTTCATTGTATCACATCCACCAAGCTCAGACTCATTTTGTGCCTGAATATCCCAAACTTGCAGCTTTGAATGTGAAGACGGTAACTTCCAAGAAACGGACACGAGAGGGAATGGGAGACAGCGGAGAGAAACCAATGTCCCCGATAGTTTCAAAGTGACTTATGGAATCGACTCTGGGTAACACTGAGACTGAACCACAATCCTCGGACAATTTCTACAGTGATTTTTAACCAGTGGTGTGTGCATGATTCCTATAAAATACTTTCCACGTTGAGTGGCCCGGCTCTGAACATACACACGTGCTAAACATGTGTAAGTCCTGCCCCATGAAGGCCTGAGCACTGGCAGTTGTCCAAAACTCACGTGGCTGCGAGCCCTACGCGGACCTCCTTTGGTGACAAGCTGTGACCCAGAGCTGCACTCATTAGTATAATCTGCGACTGTTGCCAGAATTCTGAAAACAGCCAGAGGAAAGGGGTTCTGGTGTGATTTTTTCCTTTCTCCCCCACTCCCACTTCAGGGCAGGTGACGCCACATGGAAGGGAAGATTCACCAGTTTTTCCCTCTCACCACCTACACCTCACCAAAAAAATTGAATAAATAAAGAATTGAAAACACATTGTATTGCCCTGGCTGGTGTGGCTCAGTGGATTGAGTGTGGGCCTGCGAACCAAAGAGTCACCAGTTCGATTCCCAATCAGGGCACATGCCTGGGTTGCGGGCCAGGTCCCCAGTGGGGAATGCATGACAGGCAACCACACACTGATGTTTCATTCTCTCTCTTTCTCTCTCCCTTCCCTTCTCTCTAAAAAGGAATAAGTAGAATCTTTAAGAAAAAAGAAAACACACTGTATCAAACTCGGAGTTTTAAACTTATTTGGGTGTAACAGGCCCCTTTGTCAACTTGATGAAAGTCAAAGACCCCTTAGACAAGTTTCTCAGCCACCCTCTGCTGAGCCCAGATTAAGAACGTCCATCTTAGCCCTGGCTGGTGTGACTCAGTGGATTGAGTGCTGGCCCGCAAACCAAAGAGTCACCAGTTCGATTTCCAGTCAGGGCACATGCCTGGGTTGCAGGCCAGGTCCCCAGTAGGGGGAGCTCAAGAGGCAACCAATCATGTACCTCTCACACATGGGTGTTTCTCTCCCTCTCTTTCTCCCACCCTTCCCCTCTCTCTAAATATAAATAAATAGAATTTGAAAAAAAGAAAAGAACGCCCAGCTTAGACCGGTGACTCCACACAGGGAGGGGCCCCGACGGTCCAGCGTCCGGAGGCAGAGAGGTTCAGGTCCTGCCCCACACCCACTCCCTCCCACTCTCAGACGCACACCCAGCACAGCACCTGAATAATGAGAAACGGATTCCACGTGTCCTCAGACTCGAGTTATTTGTGGGGCATTATTCTCCCAGGCAGCTTACCTATTGCACGTGAAGTCTGTTTTCCGCAAGGGAGAGTCATCATTTTCCTGCAATGAACACCTGGGAGGATTGACCTTGTCCTTGACCCCGCCTTCAGATCTCAGTCTCTCTGGCTGTTCATGTCTTTAGTCTCTCCCACGCGCATCGCTATATAAAAATGAAGCTTTTCTCTCACACTTCCTTTGGAATTTGTTTTCCATGTCCTCCACGGAGAAAGGCAAGGAAGGCGAGGAGGCAGGGACTCGCTCCTCCCGCTCAACAGGAGTGAAGAATTCCTACGGTGCTCGGAGATTTCAGAAGCAGCAGTTAATCCAGTCAATTAGCCCGCAGTAGAGCCCGTGAGGACCCGCAGTCACAGCCAGGCTACTGCTCAAACCTGGCCAGCCATCACATCCCACCTGAGCGTCGGTCTCAGCAGGTGTGGAGGCCCCGCACCTGCCAATCAACCTCCACGGGCAGAAAAGCTCACGACGGTGGCTCAGGGACGGTGTCTCAGGGACGGTGTCTCCATCGGAGGAGAGACAGCCAAAAGGAGATAGAAGACAGCCTTTGCCCTGGGAGAGAAACCGAACCCCTCGTGTCCGAGCTCCAGCAGAGGCTGTGGGGCTCAAAGCGCTCCGGGCTTTCTAGGGCTGGCTCCGCATGAAGCACCCTCTGGGTGCCCAGTGCAGGCCCCTCCCCTTCCCCCCAGCAATGTCCATCACCTGCTTCCACTGCCCGCCCAGCTCCCACTCACTCTTCCGGACACAGCTGGCAACCTGCCCTGCCCGGCCGGACTTGCCCCGTCCTTGTTCCTAGAGCTCATCGTCCCCCTTCCCCCACCAGTGTGCTAAACATGGAACCTCCCAGCTGAGGGAGGAGGGACGGGGACAGACACATCGGTGCTGTTTTCATCGTAACATCACGACGCAACGTCAGAACAGGGGCATGTGTGGAGCGGTAAAGGGGTTGGAACATTTTTTCTAAGTGCATTTAGGCGGCCTTTGTCTGAAAGGTGAAGGTTTCTTTCTTGGACGGTGCACATCTAGACACAAGCGTGGATGAGATTGTCTTCTCAGGCCAGGTCCCAAAAGAAAGCGGGACAAGGCGCAAGACACAGGCCCAAAGAAAGGGGGACAAGCCCTGGCTGGGCCTGCGGGGCTCCCCCAGAGGGTGCTCCACGTTGGGGGAACGCACTATCGCACCAGCAAGGCTCGCAAGGCCTGGCTTGTGCTGCCCAGCAGAAGTTTTGAAAGGGGGTGGACGGTAAAAGATCCTCTGTTGGGCCCCCTTTGAACTTGGGGAAGCAAATCAGTTGCTAATGCTAAAGTTACTAGATGCCACAGAAAAGGGGGCCCTCGAATCTGCAATAATTAGGATGACGGTCAACAGGCGACGGATTGGGGGGAAATGAGTCCAGCTCATTGCCACCGGAAGTTTGGGCGTCTGCCATTCCTCTTCCAGGTATGGAATATATTTGATTAGCAAGGAATGATCCTCTGCGGTAATCACAAGCACAAGAAACCATTTTCTTAAGTAAACTGCACTCTCAGAGTGTCTGCTAGTCACGTGATTCCTCTTTCATAAAAATGGCAGGAGGGACATACAAACACCTGGCCACTGTCCAAAGACGGATTGATTGACACTTGCCAGTAACAGCACAAGCCGGTTTGGAGTCACCGTGGGACTGGCTGGAGGCGATCTTGTCAGCACCAGGCTCAGATTCTCACTCCTGATAATCCACCAAGAGGCTTCCCGAGCTTTACACTCCAACAGCCAGCAGAGAGGGAAAAAATAAGCACTCCGAAAGGCCCAGTTTTATTCACGTGATGGAACTCTAAGTAGGCAAACGGCCACAGGCCACGGTGAGCCTGGGCTGGGCACCGTGGCTCCGCTGGACGGAGTTCAGGCGTTTCCGAGTGACTCGGGGAGCTCGTGCGGAGACACACGGGCCGGAGCTCAAGCACCAGTCGGGCTCTTGTGAGACGTGTGAAGCTCAGGGACCGTAGGGGAGAGTGCGGGCTCTCGGGGCGGGGGCGGGGGGGGGGGGCATGGAGAAGAGCCACAGTTGCCGCTCTCTGCTGGGCTGGTTGTTATTGTTCAGCAGAGCCGCTTTGATGCGATGCTCATTAGCATCCCAGGCTCCCTCAAGTCAGTATTCTGTTTCATGTGGGGATACTGAGTCATACTTGTACTTCCACTCTTAAAGTTCCATGAACCCCCCCCAAAATAAGAACTCTGGTTGCCTGCACTTGGGGAGAGCTGATTTTCCTTTACCGCTGATGGGGATGCTGCCGTTTCTCCTGCCTCTTAGTGCCGCACGGAGCGGACTCCCTGACCCCCTGGAGGTGAAGGGCTGCAGCAGTCCCTGTCCAGGCAGCTGCGTGCAGGAAATGGTTACTTTCCCTCATTGAACAACACACCCTTTTGGAAGGACTCATATATTTTTATCTGACAACCACGTGCTACATGTATTATTTCTATATCCATCAGACAGAGGACCTTCCAGAAAACAGCTGGACACGAACCAGAGGGACCCACGGCGATGATCCCACCTATTCTGCACTCCGGGAGGTGCGTCCCTGCTGCTAATGCAGGGACGAGCCAAGACAGGGCGTCTCTACCAGACGTGCACAATGGAATCAAAAGTCACGGACTCTGTAGGTTCAGAGTAATCGGCTACGTGAGGCAACGTGACAAGGACAGATGAGCTCAGAGGGGAACATTTTGGGGTATTGGATTACTGGGGAAGAATCCCAGCTCAGTCAAACTATAACCTTAAACAGAGGACCAGTTCACCACATTCACAGACAAAAAGCAGGGCCCTACGCCATCTAAACAGCCAAACGGTCGAAAGTGCCGATGTGGGATGTATGTCCTCTCTTACAAGGATGAGTTACGAAGACTGTCTAATACTCACTCTGCGGAGAGAAGGAAAGAAAAGTAGCGTGCAGAGGCAGACCAAGTCTGTCTCGGGAAATTCGGACTGCAGTGATTTGGGAGAGTGAGGAGTAGATGTGATGTGTCTACAGAAGTTGCTGAGGAGAAAGATGCGTCCCAGAAAAGATTTCAAAGAATCTTTGGCAGAGTCAACAACATAGCCCGGAAATGAACCCACACCTTTACGGTCAATTCATATTTGACAAAGGAGGTAAGAACATATAATGGGGTAAAGACAGTCTCTTCGATAAATGATACTGAGAAAACTGAACAGACACGTGCAAAAAAAATAAATAATCTAGACCATCAACTTACACCATTCAGAAAAATAAACTCGAAATGTATTAAAGACTGCCCTGGCTGGTGTAGCTCAGTGGATTGAGTGCGGGCCTGCGAACCAGATGATTGCGGTTCGATTCCCAGTCAGGGCACATGCCTGGGTTGCAGGCCGGTTCCCAGCAGGGGACGCATGAGAGGCAACCATACATCGATATTTCTCTCTTTCTCTCCTTCCCTTCCCCTCTTACGATAAATAAATAAAATCTTTTAAAAAATGTATTAAAGACTTATATGTAATGTCTTTCATGCAAAACCATAAAAATCCTAGAAGAAAACATAGTAAAATCTCAGACATTTCTTATAGCAATACTTTTGCCAATATATCACCTTGGGCGAGAGAAACAACGGAAAAATAAACAAACTGGACTACATCAACCTAAAAAGCTTCTACACAGTAAAAAGAACCATCAACAAAATGAAAAGGCAACCCAGTGAATATAAGAACATATTTGCCAATGATACGGTTGATAAGGGGTTAATATCCAAGATACATGAAGAACTTCTACAACGCAACACCAACAAAACAAACAATCCAATTAAAAAATGGGCAAAGGATCTGAATAGACACTTCTCCAAAGAGGACATAGAGATGGCCCATACACGGAAGAAAAGACGCTCAATGTCACTAACCATTGGAAATATGCAGCTAGCCCCTCACACCTGTCAGAGCGGCCATCGTCAATAAGTCAACAAACAAGTGCAGACCAGGTGAGCGGTTAAAAAAGGCGCTGTATTTACACAATGGGACACCACCACCTGGCTGTGAGAGACAAGGAGCTCCTACCCTTTGCAACAGCACGGACGGACCTGGCAAGCGTTATGCTCCGTGGACTACACCGGTCAGACACCATATGCTCTTACTCATATGCAGGGTCTAACGAACAAAACAATTTTAACAAACAAAACAGAAACAGAAGCATGTAGAGAGAACAAGACTGAAGCTGTCAGATGGGAGGGGAGTTGGGGGGCTGGGTGAAATACAGGTGGAGGTATTAAGCAAAAATTATATACTGCATATATGGAAAGGGCACAGGCCCAGACCGCAGTGTGGGGACTGCTGGGGGGGATGGGGTGGGGGAGGTAGAAGGCAAAGGGGATAAACGGGGATGGAGAGACTTTGCTCTGGGCGATGGGCGCACGACGCAGCGTGCAGATGTTTGTAGTTTCATTAACCAGTGGCACCCCCATAAACTCAATTACAAAAAGCTTTTTAAATCCTGCAATTGAGGTCTAACAAAATTAGGAGCCATCAGCACAGATATGGGTGACCATGGTGTGGAGGTCTCTGAACTGAACCTCTGAGGACCCCGAGGTCGTTAAGAGGACAGAAGAGCAAGAGGCCGAAAAGTGATGTCACCTTATTCTGCTGAGAAGTAGGGGTGGGGTGGGGAAAGAGAGAGAGACCCCAAAGGAGTTACCCCTGTGGAAGCCCAGGGAGGCGTTGCACAGGGGGGCGGTGGGCTGAGCAAGCCCGGAACTGCTCATAGGTTTCTGCGACCTGCAGCCCTGGATGCTGGGACAGGCCAGTCCCTGAGTGAGGCCAGTCCAACGGCTCAGAGTTCACAAATGGTGATGGGAAATCGATCATGAGGAGGGTCCAGAGCTTATCTTCCTGGAGTTATAATTTTATTCAAGGAAATAAAGGAATTGAAACGAAGAAATCAAATAATCCCAAACACGTTCTACTGGCATTCAGAGGTACAGTAACGAGATCGCGGGTCTGCTTTGCACCAGTCCCACAAAATGATTGTGCAAAGCAAAATTCTACCATTCTGGAAGGGTGACTGTGTTGCCATGGTCACCTGTCAGGGACATGCTATGTAACCTGCTTTTTGAAACTGAATTTATTGGGGTGACATGGGTTAACAAGATTGCATGGGTTTCAGGTGTACGATGCCGGAACACATCATCTGTGGACTGTACTGTGTTCACCACCCCAGCCGTCTACCTCCTCCACCACCTACCCTCTTTACCCTCTTCTACTTCCCCCATCCCCTTTCCCTCTGGCCATCACCATACCATTGCCTGTATCTACGAGTTGGGTTTTTTTGCTTAATCCCTTCACCTTTTCACTCAGCCCCCCACCCCCACCCCTCTGGCAGCTGTCGGTGGAAGGAGGCATGAAACCCAGTCGGCCTGCAGACCACCGACTTGAAGGAGCAGGAGGAGACGCAGGTCACCTGGCCAGACGGGCAGGGGGAAGCATCTGGGAGTCTGACCCCTCCTGTACAGTCTCAGTGAGACCAGGCCGCCCGCTAAGCACGAGGGTGAGAGCGAGCACATCCTGAGAACAGGTCCGCGAGTCCCTCGGGAGCATCGGGGGTCAGGCTAAGGAAACGTACTGTGCGTGCCAGCAGCACGGAGGGCCCACGGAGGCCAGCCACCACGAGCTGAAGCGAGAACGTTCCCGACGCCTCTCTCTGGCCTGCTGTGGTTGGCGGGGGCCGGGGAGCCGCAGGCAGGAGGCTGGCCTTCGCCAGGGGGACCTTTTGCCCAGCCAGTACATCGAGGCAAGAGAGGGACAGGGAGCTGAAGGCGTCTGCAAAGGAGCCGTTTTAAGGGCTGCCCATGGACTCCACGCTCTGTGTTACTCTACCACTGAGGGCAAGTGAGCGCATGTCCAGATGCTTAGCGAGCCCCTGCTTGGGGATTCAGAGGTGAAAGGTCACGAAGTCCCTAGCAGTGATCCCATGGTTCACCCCCAAAATGTGTGTGGTGTATACACAAACAAACATAGGTACACAAAAACCCCAGAAATGTTAGCTGCTGAATATGGGTAGAGGTACACGGGTGTTCGACTTTTCTATGGATTTGAAATTTTTCAAATTAAGAAGTTGGGGAAGAGCATGAGGTTGTAAAAACAGCTTTAGTCTATGAAATGCAGTTTTTAAAAAAGCAGTGTTTTTAAAAAATAAATTGTTCAATAGATGTGTCCCACTAGGTTAACAGATACACATTTGTACTTACTTCATATTCAGGCCTACAAGTTTACCGACCGAAACTGGGGGCAGAGCTAACTGAGAAATCAACAAGCGGCAAAGTGATCACCCAGCGGGGGGGGGGCGCACGGGCCGAGAGGGGCTGCTGGTGGGAGCCGGGGGTCTTCGGGAGGAGGGGCGTGGCAGAGAAGAGACGACGTTTTTCTGAATACGCTTTGTGAAATGAATGCCTCAAAGTACATGTATGTATATAGCTTTTTTAAAAATCAGAAGAGATCCCTCGGTTTCCTCTTATTCCATCCTGTTTTCATGCTTTCCTTGACCTCGGAAGAAACAAACGAGGCAGACTATCAAGGAACAGCCATACACCGGGGCGGGGGAACCCGGGTTCACAGCTGTGAGTGCACAGAACGGTTCGCTCTCGATTATTAAGTGTCGTATTACTTCCCCGCTGCACAGTAACCCTGCCTTTGCCCTGCCCTGTACATACGTGCACGCACGCACACAGAACTCTGATTCTTACCAGGCACAGATCTATCAACAAGAGTTTCCACTTTTTCTCCTTACGTAGGTATATGCTCAGAGAGGAAAGATAAACCCGAATTACAAACCTATGCTGTGATAAGGTGTGGAAGAAATTAATCAGTCGTCTTAAAGACGGCACCCAGTCGGAGGAAAGCACATACACACTCATTCTATCTCCTCAACAAAAATTCAAACCTTTCCGTCAGTGTCTGAATCACGACTGTGTAGGGAACAAATGTTCACCACCAGCCCGCAGTGAACCAGCTTGTCATTGGCTGAAATGCAACCAATTACGTAACGGGACGCTGCTGAACTTCGTTTCTGATGGCACCAAAACTTAAATCTTTGGTCAGAGTAACAGGTTTGTGGGTTCTCCTTCAAAGAAGAGCGAGGCAGTAATTAATAAAGACAAGTGTTCAGATTTATTTGGAAATTCACAGTTTCTAACGGCACTACAGCTCCGTCGTCGCGCACTGAGCGCCCCCGCCCCACGCCAGCGCTCGCCTCTGCCTCCGCCTCCACCTGGACCGTCTCCGGTGGGTTCTGCACAACCAGGCCCTCTTGCTCCGAACAGCTAATTGTATAGACTGGAACAAATGTCGATCATTTAAAACACACTGTTCATCTAAAGCAGCAACTTAAACAAAAAGGCTTTAAATAAGTCACATTACAAACAATACCCGCAGGGAGGTATCAGACAAGTTTAAACACAGTTACTACTAAAAGTGCTTAATAAGTTATAATTTAAGACTGACAACACAAAGTGGTCAATTCTGTTCCCGTCAAAAGGGAACTTGCCACTTTCACTCACCTCTGGACAAACACACACAAAGAAATTATTTTACTCAAATACAGTTGCTGCCAATCAGAAATAAAAGTACAAGATGAGGACAGACGCACTGGCATCACACGTGTACGTACACCTCCGCCCACCTGCAGCCGATGCAAAGCACACACCACAGACGATGAGCCCTGGGGACCCGACTGTCCCACGGGACTTGACAAGCCTGCCAGCTGGTTCCGGGCATGTTCATGGGCAGTGATTGCGTCACATGAGCACTGGACTCGCCTGACAATTCTCCACATTTCCTATTTGTCATAAGGGGCAGGCTGGAGGACCGGTGCTTACTGTGAACATTTAAACCCTTCCAAGTGGTTACATGTGTTTAAAAGGTGAATTTATAAAAAACTTATTTGCAAATACCAGTCATTTGTAAGAAAAGATCTTGTAATTTTGTTTTCCTCATTGAGTTGTAACTACAGAAAACTAGTGTGAATAAATTAAATGAAAACACATTTAAGAGCATTATCATTTACCTAAAAACAGACATGACATCCCAACACGTGTCGGTTTCGGGTGAGTTTGCTAACAGAGGTCTGGCTGGCAGGTCTGCAGCCTCCTTCCACGGTCGGACCCACGTGACTGCGCTTGACGGGCAGGTCACCTCAGAGCCTTGTAGTGTTTGCAGCTTCAAAAAACTAACAGAGTTAGAAAAGAAATCAAATGACAGAAAAAGCCCCCTCTCCTCTTCCAGTGGCATTATAAATAGACAAAAGGCACATAAATATGGAAGGTGCGAGAAATAGGACCAAAGCTACAGGAAGAGGTTTGGGCTTCTATTCCTGTCCCACCCAAGGACCTGGGCTTCCAAATTACCAGCAATTAACCTGTGAAAAAGCATCTTTAGAAAATGTCTGCCACTGTCCTTGTGGGAAGCCAGCCGCCGGGCAGAGCTTCCGCTCGTCAGCCCAGACCGACCGACTCCGTCCCACCCACTGCAGAAAGGCAGCGACCCTAACTTCTGAATACTTTTCCCACTAATGTCATCTCCCTCCCCAAACCCTCCAATACCACAGAGTGCTCCTCCGAGAGCAACAGAGTCCCCAGTGTGAAAAGTTCGCGTATTCTAGATGTGTCCCGAGACGGCCGTCACCCCAAAGGTGCCCACGGCCAGCTCTTTGTTTCCTCTGATGATGTCCTGCAGGCTTGGCAAGGACCCGGACTTAGTCTGTATCAGAGTTTTTATCAACTTCCCTTGGTCTTGGACTTTAGAGCGCCTCCGCTTTAAAGCCCTCCTCTCAGTCTTTGTCTTTTGGGACTGTCCGTTGCACAGACTCGTGCACGCTGAAATGCCGCAGAAGTACGACTCCTCCGACTGGGACGAGGTTTCCGAGCCCCCTTCGGACGGAGGGCCCTTGTAGGAAGAGTGGTAGACCTCACCCACGTTGGAAAAGTCTCTCTGGTTTGTAAAGGGCTTCCTTCCTTTTATGTCTCCATTGGCTACCTGGCGCAAGGGGTCTGCCGGCTTTACGGTCTCAATTTTGTCCGTTTTGTACTTGCAGCGCTTCTTCTGTAACATGAGTGAGAGAGGGCAGGCATTAGACCTCCACTAGCTACTCAGCCACCTCTTCAACCGTCCAGAGAGCTGAGCTCATGGAGGAGAAGAGCCACCTGCTGGTGGAAAGCGGAACAGTGCTCTGTGCTGTCAGGCACCACCGGTCCCTCCGGATTCAGGAGAGGCTGCCCCGTGAAAACCCTCACTGCCACCTCACTAACACCCGAACACCTCAGATGTAGCAGGTATTATACCAGCTGCTTCCATGAGGATCTCACTCACCAACCCTGAAAGGTGAGGATTCTACCCCTGGTTTGGGGCCCTGCCCAAGTCGTGACACAGTCAGTGGCCAGGCTGTGGCCGAACCCCAGGCTGCGTGCTCTGGCGCCCACGTTCTCTCTCCCAGTCGCCTCTAACCAGAAGGGCACAGCTTCCCCCGAGAGGCCAAGTGGAAAAAGCTCAGGCTGTAGAGCCAGAAGAGCCTCAGTGCGTTCGGAGTTTTGCCCCCTGTTGAACGGGTCACTCACAGAGGACGGACGCTCTGAGCCCTTCTCTCACTGATGAGGTCGTGGTGGGGGTCGCGGGGCAGCGCCCACACTGCGCCCTCCACGCACCGATGCTCCACAAGCAGCGGCAAGCTCTCCACACAGTGACACTTTCAGGTGCTGCAGGTCACACTGTGTTTCCAGAGTGTTCTGATTTTACAACCCTTTGAAAATGGCTCCCAATTCGTTCACGCCACAGGCCAAATACAGCTTATGGATCACAGTTTGCGGACCCCCTGTAAACACTTCTTTGTATCTCTACCATGACCAAAAAGGAGCAGAGTTTAAGGACCATTCAAAGGGTTACCTTAAACCTTCCAACCTACTTCTTCAGCCACTGCCACACACCCCACCAAGACACTTAAAAGCCAACAAAACATTACCTTTTTTTCTGGAGAGAACTTGAGGGGTTCTACAATGTACAAAGCATTCGGGTCTACTATAAATAAGAAAAAATAAAAAGCAGATGTAAACAAGATTATGCTATGATTAAACACGACAAATATATTGTATCATCCCTTAGGGATTTTTTCTAACAGAAGCAACAAATTTATATTTCTGCCAGGTTCGTGATAGACTCATGCATTTTAAATCACTAAGCCAGGAGCAATGGGTGGGAGGCGGTTCTTATTTGGGGCTCGACTGGTCACCCCCAAGCACGCCCCTGCATTTCCACCACCACCGGGCCGCTCCGTTGGCCCAGTCCTGCCCTCTTACCCGGTGAGACAAGGACATCAGCAGGAAGCTGGCACCCAGCCTAGGACCACCTGAATACTTTCCTAAGGGACTAACTCTACACTGTGCGGAAATGTGGCTGTGACCATGCATGAGAGTCCAAGGAACAGCCACAAAAACAGACCTAGTAAGTTTTTCTACTCATTCATTCCAATAATTTACTAAAATTGAAACTGTGAACCCCCAAACCTAAAAACACGTTGAACATGCAATACAAATGACCAAAGGACAATGAGTACACACTTCTGGCATAGTGAGTAAAGCAGAAACATTCGTTTTAGTTCTAGGTTTCTACAATTTCGTTACTTTAAGCACATTCAAGACGGCCCTGTGCCACCCACGCTGACAAGATCACAAGTCACACACACAAAAGGGGCAGTGAGATGTCAGTCCCGTCAAAACAATGAAGCATAAACGGCCTACGGAGCAACAGGGAAAGAAGCTTGTACAGAAAAAACCCACTGCAGAATGTCAGATGCCAGAAACTTACTAATAACATGATTCGACCAATTATATTTCACATTATATCCTAGACATGTGTTGAGAAATTCAACAGATATATAAAAATATCCAACCATTCCCTCCAAATAGTCATTTCTATCAGATTATTAATCTCACTCAAATTGGTTTTTTTAAACATTATGTCTACTTTTGAAAGGGAGTTAAGAGTTATTCAGACCAGCCTCTAGAATGGAAGTAATTACACATGATGGACTTAAAAAAAAAATCACTATAACAGCATTCAAAAGCTGCCAAGGTAAGTAAGCAACCCCCAGGCTAGAACTGAAGAGAAAGTAGGACCCAAAAGTCCAGCGGACCCAGAAGTCACTGTCGGCCTAGGAGCACCTGCCAGTGCCAGAATACGGGCACTGGGTTCTGACGCGGCGTAAGGGAACAGGGCAGGACTCGCACCTCAGGGCCCATCAAAGCAGCAGTCCGGGAGACTCCCCTCCCGCTCTCCGACAACAAGCTGGGACTCCAGAAGAGGAGACCCTCAAGGAAAGGAAGAGCCTGTGCAGGGACTGATGGTCCGAATGCCTATCACCTCGGGGCCCAGCAGCCCAAGCCTGGGGTGTGGAGTGTTCCTGAGTGTAAAGCAAGCAGAAATTCTCCCTGGAGTAAGGACCTACATTTCAGGCCTCAAACTGTCCCTACAAATAACGGTTCAAAGAGAAGGACTAGCACAGAGATAACCACATACACAAAGCTACAAAGCACCCTGAGCAAGAGTCTGCAAAAACAATGAATGAACATATAAAAAATAAATTAAAATACTGAAATTATCAAACACAGACTATAAATAGAATTATGCTTACTACTTTACATTAAAAAAACAAACTTGGGAATATGTTTAAGGAACATAAAACAAAAGAACCTATAAGTTTTAAAAAATACTAAAAGAACTCCTAGAAATGGAAAATAACTAAAATTTTAAAAAGTCAATGAATGAATTTAATTGAAGACTACAGACAGCTGAAGAATGCATGGCCTGAAAAAGAGACCAGAAGAAATCATCCAAAATATAGCACAGAAAAGCAAAAAAGATGAGAAATAAAGATGGTGCTTCTGCCAAATTAGAAAAATACACCCTAAAATTCATACTAAATCACAAGAGATCTAAAATAAACAAAACAATTTTGAAAAATAGGAATAAAAAGGACCATACTTCCTGAATTCAAAACACATTACCAGCTACAGTAATCAAAACAGCCTGACTCTGGCATAAAGACAGACAAATAGACAAATGAAATTTAAAAAGAGCCTAGAAATAAACCCTCACAGGTACGGTGAAGTAATCTTTCACAAGGGTGCCAGGACCACCCACTCACTGAGGACAGAACAGTCTCTCCAACAAGTGTTGCTGGGAGAGCTGGACACCCACACGCAGAGGGGTCCGAGGGGTGAAGCTGGACCCCGGCCACACACCATACTGACTCAAAATGGAGAGACCTAAACGTGTGACCTAAAACTGTAACATCTCTAGGAGAAAACGTAGGGGAAAACTCCATGACACTAGACTTGGCAATGATTTCTTGAGTATGACATCTAACATACAAGGAGCAAAACCAAAAACAGACAAGTGAAACTGTCAAATTCAAAAACTTCTTCTATCACGGAACACAATCAACCAAGTCCAAAGGCGAACTGTGAAATGGGAGAAGACATTCGCAAAGCACGTATCTGGTACGGGGTGAGTACCCGGGATATATGAAGAACTTCTAAACACCCCCCCAAATAATCCAAATTAAAAATGGTCTGGAATATGATTTGCAAATGGCCAACAAACACATGAAAAGATGCTCAACATCTCTCAGTATCAGAGGAATGAAAATCGAAATCACAATACATCACCCGACACCTATTAGGAAAGTTACTACCAAAAAAAAGCAAAAAACAAGTGATGAGAATATGGAGAAAACGGAAGCCGCTGTACACTGTTGGCAGGACCGCACAACGGTGCGATCACTACAGAAACCGACGCAAAGGCCCCTGGGAAAGCAAAACCAGTGACGGTCCTCAGTCCCAGCCCCGGCACACGTCCAGGAGAACCACCAGCAGGGTCCGGAGGAGGCAAGGGCACACTCATGTTCGCAGAATCAATGTTCACAACAGCCAAGGCATGGAAGCAAACCCAAAGCGCATTCGCACATGAACAAACAAAATGTGGTGGGTGTGTAAAACAGAGTATTATTCAGTCTTTCAAAAGGAAGGAAACACTGTCACATGCTACGACATAAATGATCCTTGAGGACACTGTGCTGAATGACATGACTCAGTCACAGACAGACAAATACTGTATGACTCTACCTACATGAGGAAACTAAAGCAGTCCAGTTCAGAGAGACAAAAATGCACAATGGTGGTTACCAGGGTCTGGGTGAAGGGGACAAAGGGGAGCTGTTTACTGTACAGAGAATTTTAGATTTACGAAGTGAGAAAGTTCTGGAGGCCTGTTTCAATTAAAGATTTCACTTGCAAATAGACACAGCCAAGAAAAGAAAAAAGAGGAAAAGAGAGGCAGGAAGGGGGAAGAGATGTACTAGATCTCAGCAAACACACACGTAACGGGTTAGGTCTGCAAAGCTTTGTGGTAACAGCCAATCAGTAAAGCTCAGGAATGACTCCTTGAATGATTTCATCAACCGAAATACGCAGCTTGCTTACTAAATCCTAAAGAAAGAGAAGCCAATAATTAAGAAAGCGCTCCTAATTGAAATATGTAATTAGTTTGGTTATTTTAATATCGCTGGGAGGGTAAGTCTCTCAATAAGCATTAATGAAAGCACTACTTATAAAAGTACTAATATTGAAAATGGCCACTCAGTGCACATCTATTCACTGAAACTGAAGTCTTCACTGAGTGTTAGCCAATGGAAAGCTTTTAGACTCTGGGCTTTAAACAAGAGAAAGACCAGATTTTTTCCCCAAAAATGCCTCACAGTCCTACACTACAGGCAAAAGGAGTCCTACCTGTACAGGAAGAGGAAGCAGACAAGCACAGGATGCTATGGAAGCACACTCAGGTTTTCCATATCTGGTGAATTGTCTCAAACACCCCTTTCTAAAAAGAAATACTTCTAAACAGAAGCACGGCAAACACAGCTACCAAGGGCTCACTGAGCTCAGCCCCCCCCCGCCCCCGGGGCTTTCAAGAATAGAGAGAGATACGAAGCGCGGACATGACAAGGCGCCTCTGCCTCTGCCCGTCGTTTGTGGTGGGCGGCCTCTAATACAATGTTGACGTTGTACTTACGCCACAAGTGAGCCACTCGTGTTTATAAACACACACACAAAGTACATATCCACAACAATGTACCTTCTTTTCCAGTTAACTGTAGAGACTCGGATCTGACGAGTGGGAATGAAGTTCTCCTTTTCAAATTCATATCATCATAGGAAGAGAAACACCTAATACATTAAGAAAAATCAACATTGGACACAATGACTAAACTACATAGAATTTACTCCGTAGTTAGTGTTAGATGGAAGCTACTGAGAACTGTACATGACACACAGGAATAACCCCTAAGGTAATACTCCAGGTATTGCCAATGTGTCTAAAAAAATTTAAGGATCACTCTCTAGAAAGTGCATTAAGCCCAGGCTGGGTAACTCAGTTGATTAGAGCATCATTCCAATGTGCCAAGTCAGGGCACACATAAGAATCAGCTAATGAGCCCTGGCTGGTACGGCTCAGTGGACTGAGTGCCAGCCTGTGAATCGAACCAACGGGTCACTGGTTTGATTCTCAGTCAGGGCACATGCCTCAGTTCCGGGCCAGACCCCCAGTAGGGGGTGCTCGAGAGGCAACCACACGTTGATGTTTCTCTCCCTCTCTCTCTTTCCCTTCCCCTCTCTAAAAGTAAGTAAAATCTTAAAAAAAAAAAATCAGTGAACACAAAGAGAAGTCTCTCTCTATATATACATAAATTAATAAGTAAATTTTTAAATTAAAAAATAAAATAAAAAGTGCAATATTTAAAATACCTATTTATTTCCCTCCCCTCTTTGAACTCCACATTCAAACTTTCCACAAGCAAAACACTTCAAGGGCTCCCTGCGTCTACCACACTACTAGCGTTTCCTCTGGCACGGCGCACAGGCCCTTCCAGGCACAGAACGTTCTCATTAGTTCTAACGATGTTTTTAACATTTTGGTTTCAAGATGACCATATAAAAAAAGAAATGATCTCCACATCCCTTCATCTGCCCACATTGCTCAAACATATGAAAAAGGTAACAAAGAAAGTGTGAGAGGTAGTGCTGACGCTACCTTTTGGGGCTTGGATACAGACTGCTCTGAGGGAGTCTTGAAATGTAGTCTCCACCCGACTGAGAGGCACCCCGACAGCGCTGCACGCAAAGCATCAGCCCCAAGACCACACAGAGGACCAGCGACATGACGAGATAGCTCTGTCGGTCTGAAACCTGAAACGGGGGAGGAAAAGTAGTAACACTTTAAACATCATCCTAGGGAAAACATGGGGGGGGGGGCGTAAAATTCGAAGAACAAATCACTTTAAACCTACTTTAATGTGCTTCAAAGCCATGAATGTAGGACACACTCTCTGAAAATGTACCACCAAGATAATGTTTTAACATTCCTTCTTTTTGCCCCTAATTTACTGAAACTTTCTAACCTATGAAAAGGCTTTAAAAACAGCACAGCAAAAATACCTGAGCCTTTGACCAGTGCTCACCGACTGCCAACGTTCCGCCACACACGCTCTACCTTCCCGCTCGCACCGTCTCCTCCGTGGGGAGAAGAAAGGTATGCTCTTACCTGGTCTTTCCCACCTAATGAACTGAACCACCCACTGCCCCACTATTTAAGCCAAAAACCTGAGGATCTTCCTTAATTCTTCACCTCTCACGTCCAATCTCTCAGCAAGCCTTGTCTTTCTCCTCTGAAACACATCCTGAACTCAACAACTCCACGCTGGCTCCACAGCTGAAACGCAGCTCCAAGCCAGCACCGCGCTGCCTGGCTCCGGCCACTGCCTCCCGAGTTTCCTCCTCTCTCTGCTCGGCCGTTCCCCACGAGCCAGTTCTCCAGAGCAACAAACGGGGACTTCCCCAAAGTGCTGTCAGCGAGGTGATCCCCGTCACTTCTTTATGTAGTACCATGCAGCAATGACTCGGAATGCCTGGATAAAATTCAAACCCTAAACTACCCACCAAGGCCCACCCGACTGGGCTCCTGCCGATACCCTGCACTCACTTCTTACCCCCACTTCCCTCCCTCACTCTACTCGGGGCACGCCAGCTTGCTTTCCACACCTAACCAGGACCACAGTCCCCAGTCGTGGATCAGGGGCCCCAGTTCCTCCAGGGACAGGTGCATTCTAAGCGCCAGCTCTACGTGGCGGCAAACACCTCTGAAGCACTCTTCCGTGCCACCTCCTCAGCTAAGCCCTCCCACGTCACTGCCGCGACCCTTATCACCACCACTGCACACAGCCGCATCTCCTTCTCTATGCCACCGTCCTTATCACATTCACCGCTGCATCCCCTTCCCCCAGGAGAGACGGCTGAGGCCAGGGACTGCTCCCAGCTGCAGGCCCCAACCTGGGGCGGCAGAGCTCATGCCTCCCGTGCACTGGTTGCTCGGTAACTCCTGAGTACATCCACGAAACTGTTAAGCAACTTAAGCCTTTGGAAAGAAAACGAAGCACATGTTGCAACTATCAATGGTTTGCAAAAGGTCTGAAAAATGGTTTCATAACTAACTGTATTTTAAGTATGACGTAAACTATAAAAGCCATATTTTCCAAAAGATTGTGATAATTATTCCCCGAACCCTAAAACGCCGCATTCTGAAAAGTTCCTTATAAGTGACAATTTCATTTGAAGTTCTTAAATACCATGTTCTTAACAAGCCTGACAACCCCTAGACGCGCACTGCCTTAGACCAGCAGTGACAGTTACCTCCCGTTTTAACTCTGCTACCGTCGCCGACAGGTTTGAAACAAGCTGGGTCACGTTGGCCAGCTGTGCCTGCAATAACTGGATGGACTCCGTCTGCCGTTGATCCTACAGTACAGGAAGAAATAAACTTCACTCTTCTCTGCTATGATCTAAGTTCAAGGAACATAATCTGGAAAAACTATTAAGTTCCTCAGAGGAGGGGGAGGCATTAATAATGAAAATTCCTAATGACTAAATATTATAAACTCTTAACAGAAATTTTTAGAACAAAAAACACTTGAAGGATCTGTTCAAACCTCCTCCCCTGCCTCGCCCCCACACCATTCCGCCACTCGCTACCATGCAGAATACTAACAGAGGTTAATAAACTGCTTTCCAAGGTGATATGGGTTCCGTACGTATAAACCACCATATAACCAGCTGTATGCAAAATAAAATAGTTCCTTTGTCAATATGTGTTTTCGAACCAAAGCAGCTGGCACTAAGACATGCTGAAAAAATTTTGAAGAATATTTTCGGATATGCAGCAGGCTCATACCAAGGTCTGAAAGTTCTATTTTGTATTAGGATGGAGCTTGGGATGCCACACAGTACAAATAAGAACCACACTACTGACTATCTAGTCAGTGCCAGAGTATCACCAACGCAAAGAAATTCATTAAAACTCTCAGCTGTTCAGCTCTGAATTTTAGAAACTTTAATTATCAACAAACATGCTTTTATTCAAAATATGCATGCATATTTTAGGGAATTATGCATCATACTTATAGTTACAAACCTATATTAGGTAGACTGTACTGAAAATTTCGGATTAAGGAACTTAGGGAGGAGGAAAAGAAGGCGGTAAGAAGTTAAGGAAGTCCAACACTCTAATTTGGGACCCTCTACAAGAAAAGCTGTATGACCTAGATGTTAGGTTGTTCAAATTTAGACTTCAATAGGTTTTAAGTCTCGACTGTGCGTTTGTGTGTGAGGCTGGGGTAGGAGGACAGAAAACACTGTAGGGAAAGCCTCCCTCCCTCCCTCACCGCGTTCCACTGTGGGACTCTGTCGGCCCCATGTCGTCTTTTTAAAATGCTGACTGTCCTCAAACTACTTCTTTTGACTGACATTTCTGACAAACACTGATAAACTCTAGACAGTTATGAACACTGAAAGGACTATTAAATTTACTATTTAATACTAAAAATACTGCTAAATTTAACAATTCAGTTAACACTTCCAATCAAGATCTACTTCCAACAGTGTTAACACACAAGACTATGTCAAGTACTTCACCAAGTCTTTCAGACACAAGGCAGAGATAAAATACAGAGGGCAAATCATTGTGTTAAACTTAATGAAAAGTGAAATAAATATTGTGTTCATGGGTCAGAAGACTTAACACTGTTAACATGGCAATTCTCCAAATCAATCTATCAAAATAATCCCAATTAAGGGCCAACAGGTTCTTTTTTGTTTTTAAGATAGAAAGTGACAGGCTTACTCTAAAGTTTGTATTAGCCAAATCCAGATAAGAGGAAAGCATTCTGGAAAAAGACAGAGCTGGGGGATTCACACTCCCTGAGTTCAAGAGTTCCTATAAAGCTACAGTAATCACAATGAGGTATCAGCACAAATACAAATAAACACACAAAACTGCCCAGAAACAGACCCACAATACATACATACATACACACACACACACACACACACACACACACACACACATATAAATGGAGACAGGATAATCTTCAACAAATGATGCTGGAACAAAAGTACATTCATGTTTCTCATTTTTCCACCCCTCCAAAAAGAACTATGATCCAACCTTGCAACACATATAAATTAAAATGAATCATATACCCAAAGTAAACCTAACTATTAAACCTTCTAGAAGAAAACAAAAAAAACCCAAATCTTTGTGACTTGAGGTTAAGCAAAGATTTTACAAAGCAGAGGGAAAATGTGAAAAATGATCTTCAACAAATTAAAAACTGCTCTTCAGCCCTGGCTGGTGTGGCTCAGTGCACTGAGTGCCGGCCTGCGGTCCAAAGGGCCGCCGGTTCGATTCCCAGTCAGGACACATGCCTCGGTTGCAGGCCAGATCCCCATTTGTGGGTGAACAAGAGGCAATCAATCGGTGTTTCTCTCCCTCTCTTTCTCCCTCCCTTCCCTTTTCTCTAAAAATAAATAAATAAAATCCTTTAAAAAAAAAAAACCCTGCTCTTCGAAAGCTACTTTTAAGAGAATGAGAAATAGGTAACAACTGAAAGAAAACATTTGTGAGGCACGCTCCTGTTGAAGGACTTGTATTCAGAACATGGGAGCAACTCTCAGACCTCAACAGTGAAAAGAAAACCAGTAAGGCGGGAACACAGTATGGAACCAAAATTATAACGTGTCACAGATTGAGAGGAAGACGCAACTGAACTCTGTGACACGAGGCCACCTCACCTCCCTGTCCCTCGGTCCCAGATAAACTGTAACATGTCTTCACCACAGGAACACACTACAGAAACTTATTAAGCATCACACTTGGGGCAGCCATACTGAAGTTATCCCCTTAAAATCAGTAAGATGGGGTGACCACAGTGCCAGTCCTGAGGCACCAATGTACAGCTCGCGGCGGGAAATTAGAGGGAGAAAGGGAGAAAGGAAGAAATTAAAAGGTATTGGGAACGAAACAGACTTATTCTTATTGGAATCAGTAAGATTATCTACATGACCACAAAGGATTTTTGAGTTTAAAAAAGTCACACAAAAGTCAACTGCACGTCCGCTCGTACACAGAGAGCTTGAAACGTATGGATGATACTCAAGCAATTTTCTCTAGAGGAAATATTAATGCTAACGGCTAGATAAACTCTCTAGACATGACGTTTATAGGTTTAATCATCACCTATCATGGGAAAAAGAACGCCAACATTACTTACCCTTCTCACCAGCGAGAGCCTACGAAAGTCAAAGGAAATTTACATGAAAAGAAAATAAAGTGTGAAAATGACCAACCTGCTCCTCTGCTATTCGTGAAGTATTCTGAAGTTTTACTATTGTTTTGTTGAAAGCCTTTTGCATTTCCTCCATTTGTTTTCGGTACCTGTGGAGTAAGAGTTGACTTAAATTAGCTTTAACTTCTAACTTATTAATTTATTACTGGAAACACACTTCTGATTTCAATATATGAGATGAACCCATTTCTCTGAACATGACTGAGGCCTGTGCAACACAGGCCCAGCTACACAGGTGCAATGAAGAGGTCACTGGAGGTGTCTGCTACCTCAGCATCAATTTCACGTCTCTAAGGGCTATGCAAGATATATTAGTTTCATATGTGCTCAATTAATTTATGACAAAGGAGCCAAGAATATACAAGGGGGAAAGGACAGTCTTGTCTACAAACGGAGCTGGGAAAATCAGACAG
This sequence comes from Sturnira hondurensis, assembly GCF_014824575.4. Classification (NCBI taxonomy): domain Eukaryota; kingdom Metazoa; phylum Chordata; class Mammalia; order Chiroptera; family Phyllostomidae; genus Sturnira; species Sturnira hondurensis. Next base: position 5,084,875 of record NW_028094846.1, on the reverse strand, counting down.
CTGCATGTCAAAGACTAAAACTGGACCACTATCTTACACCATACAGAGAAATGAACTCAACGTGAATCACAAACCTGAAAACCACCCACAAAATGCAACGGCGACCTAGGGGATGGGAGGACATGTCTGCAAATCGTGTATCTGATAAGGGATCAACATCCAAAACATATAAAGAACACACACAACCCAAGAGCAAAAAAACCCCAAACAATCTGTTCTTAAAAACGGGGCAAGGATCTGAATGGACATTCTGACAAGGAAGCCGCAGAGAGGGCCAACGGGTCCACGAAAAGATGCTCCGCATCACCAACCATCAGAGAAGTGCAGCTCAAATCACAATGAGGCGATCACCCCATGCCTTTTAGAGCGGCTACTGCCGGAAAGACAAGAACTAACGCACGTGGGGGAGGGTGGGAAGAAAAAGGAGCGCTCCGCTGGTGGGAATGTAAACTGGTGCAGGTATCACGGAAACCAGCGTGGGGTTCTTCAACAAAGTGAAAATAAAACTACAACATGACCCAGCAATTCCACCTCTGGGTATTTTTCCAAAGAAAACGAGAACACTAACTCAAAAAGATATATGCACCTCCCCTCCCCCCAACAGCTTTGGTAACAAGAGCCAAGACACGGAAGCAACCTTAGTGTCCACTGATGGATAAATGGATGAAGAAAATGTGATACACACAGAGGAATAACAGTCAGCCATAAAAAGAAGAAAATCTAGCTGAGACAACATGTGGACCTTGCGGGCATTATGCTGAGCGAATTAAGTCAGAGAGAAGAAGAAATACTGGACAATCTCACATATGTATGGAATAAAAATAAAGAAAAACTGAAGGAAAAACCCCAAACTCCCAGACACAGAGAACAGATCAGCGGTGCCGGAGGCAGGGTGCAGGGGTGGGCACATGGGTCACTCGGGACAGAAGGCCAAGTCCCCAGCACCCAGCAGGCGGGTCCCGGGGTGTGGTGTGCAGCATGGTGACCAGATCCAACAATGCTGTGCTGTGCATCCGACAGCTGTCAGGAACACAGACCTTAAAAGTTCACATCACAAGGAAAAAATAACTCGTGACTGTGTGGTGATGGATGTTAACAGTCTGTGAGGATCATTTTGCAATACACACCAATAGTGAATCACTACATTGTACATCCCAAACTAATATCACATGTCAATTATCTCAATTTAAAACAAGATTAGTGACTATAGTGGTTTCCTTTGGGGGGGCAGGTGGGGGCGGGGCCAGGCAGGAGCAGGTACACGGCACTAAATGGGCATGCACACACACGCAATGGGCCAATAAACTGTATGCACGGATTAGGAATAAACCCCCTTTAGGATACAATGGTTACTGTGGAGACATCTCGTTAGGAGCATTCTGATCTAAGAAGAGCGGAGGAAAGCCGTGTGTCAGAGCTCTGGACACAGAGTGACCGGTAGTTACAAAATGCTGAGGGAGAAGCCCTAAGGACACCGGACACCTTAGGGACAGAGGAGTGAATAGGTTTACAGGCACGGAGAACTGGGAGGAGGCACCAGCACACCGCACGGCCTCTGGCTCACACACGCACGAGTGTGACAACTGAGCATCAGGACTGCGGCAGCTGCTGACAGAGAGCGTGCTGCCCAATCACCCGGTTCAGTCCACTCCAGTCTCCACTGACTAAAATTTTTCAACAATATCTTGTCGAGTTCCACTAAGAGCTTTCAGGTCTATAATTTTTCCCATGAGTGTTCTGGGAATCAACGGTAAACGTGGCTAAAGTTAAGCAACAGAAGGAAGAAGAAACTGATTATGGACAATTCAAACTTAACCTAACAGGAAAGGTGTTCCTTCACTCAGTACTTCCAAGAAAGAAAAGAAATTCTTTAAGTCACTGATCAAGACTGAATTACCCCCTCTTTCTTTCTCTCCAGCTACAATGGCACTTACTACCGTCACGGCAAGTCCACCCCCCCCCCCAGTCACAGAGCCGTACGCTACCTGACCCATCCTGCAAAATACACTGCGCGAGCCCATAACAGAGCTTACCTTTGGCTAAGCTCCTCCAAATAGCGGCCACTGAGAGACATGTTAACTTCTAAGGCTTTAATACGATTATTAAGTCTCATAAACACTGACTCCTTTTGGTTTGATCCATGTACAAGATTTCCATTAGCATATCCCAGATCCGTCGAATTTTGCAATTCAGCATAAAAATCTGTAGCTGTCCTTTGCAACCCTCTTAAAAGAGCCTCTTCTGGAGACTGTTCTTCCTCTTTCACTTCAGGGAGTGAAGCAGGATCCACGAGAGGGGGCAGCACTGGCTTTGGTGCGTCAGCTCTGGTCGCTTTGGCTTCCCCGTCTTCTCCGTTTGGCACAGCAGCTGTGTTCAGAGGTGGCACTCCTGTTTCAGAGAGCTTTGTGGTCATTTCAGCAGAGTCTGCGTTTTCTTCTGCTGTGCTCTCCATTACTTCGTGAAGTTTTGTTTCATAGGTCACAGCGGGCTTCTCCACAGAACCAAAACTCGCAGACTTCTTTTCTGCCTCGTTACCAACCTCAACAGAACTCTCCTGGGAAGTCACTTGTGATGGTGCATACCCTGCCTCGTGTTTAACAGGCTCAGGCACTTCTATTTTAGATGAGCTGAGTTCGGGAGTAACATCCAGGGGAAGAGACTGAGAAAGAGTCTGAGGGTGGCTTGGTTCAAGTTCAATTACATCTGCAGTGTGATTAATCAAGTCACCTTGGTGCGTGCTACTTACGTCACCTACAGCAACAGTTCCAGCCTCCTTTTCCTTCGGCTTACCGCCCAGTTCTCCACCTGGAGGCTGCAATACTGAAACAGCTACTGATTCTGCAGGAAGCAGCAATGGTGGATGGGCTGGCACACGATAATCTTTTCCTTCATCCACGGCAGTTCTGCTGCGTTGCCGATAAAGAGCAGCTCTAACTGAACACCACTTATATATGTATTCGGAGAAACTAGAAATACAACAAACTGTGGCCAGTTCACTGCAAAATATCTGTGTCTCTGACTCAAACCAGGGTGATGATTCGTCCTCCTGTTCTCCGCTCCCCAGAAGGGTCACCGTGGATGGACTCGCCTCCTCTTCATCCTCTTGAACGAGCTGGACAATGGGGCTCTCCTTGGGGGTATCTGGTGGTGACAGCTCTGTGGCGTGTCCCTGTTCTTCAGTGGTCACAGACCTAGAAACACATATCACAATCACAAATCACTCTAATTAGAAATCAGAAGTTAAAACTACATTTAAGGAAAATGTATCATACGTCAGACAAAAAAAAAGACTAGAAATACAGATGAAATTCAAATATTTTTGGATGACTTTCTTTTTGTGACATAGTTTCCATTATAAAACCAAGTATTATCCAAAAATGGCCACAGAAAGACCACTCATCAACTGACCAGATGACTGCAATCACTGTATGACCAAACCAACCTTGCTCTCTTTAATCTGTTTAAGACCTGTTTGACACAAATACTACTCCCACAGACTGAATGTGTTGTGCCCCTTTCCTGACACAAATATTCCCCAAATCTTTACAAGTCCCATTACCCTTATTTCAAAAGCTAAGCTACTCAAGGGGCTACAACGTCTTGGAGCAGGAACTAGAATCCAGGATTCTTATCACTTACGAATGCACTTTGTGCCTGACCACCCTACTCTCCAAAGGCAGCTAGGGTTCTCAAAGACAAGTTTTCTGTGGATGATCTGTGACACTGCACACATGCACACACGCACACACATGTTATCTGCCTTAAGGAAAAGAAACACATCCTCTCCTTCCCAAAATAATCAGAGTAACATCTGGGCCAATGCTCTATCCTTTAAAACCAAAAATCTTAACCACTCTAATGAACATCCAGCTACTAACAAACTGGTCGTGCCACTCAATCCCATCTTTGAGCTCTGGGGTCCATGTCGAGGACGGGGGGATCGGGGATGAGGCTGGTGAAAACCGGGTTGTAAACGACAATGTCTATCGTTCCTTCCAAGATACAGAGAATACATTTCTGGGTGAGGCCCTTATAGCACAAAAGGTATGAAACCTTCATACACAAATTTGTCTACTTTAGAAACTTACTAAGAATGCCAGGAAATGTCTTCCAATAAAGACTTATATCACAATAGCAAAGGCAGGAATAGAACAATATCTAAAAAGCTATACTTTCAGCCCTGGCCAGGTAGCTCAATTGGTTAGAAAATCATCATGATACTCCAAGGTCACAGGTTTGATTCCCGTCAGGGCACACATGAGAATCAACCAGTGAATGCAATCATCAGTGGAACAACAAATCAATGTTTTCTCTCTCTCTCTTCCCTTTCTTCTCTCTCTAAATCAATCTTGCTCCCTTCCTCTCTAAAATCAGTAATAATTTAATTTGGTAAAAATTAACTTCTATACCATCTATGAATACCCTAATCAGAGTTTTACTTTTAAAAAACTTAAACCTGGAAAAAGAAAAGTCATCTTTTCATAACAACTTTAACAGTGACATCCTATCATGAAATCTTTTATTTATTTTCTCCAGATGACTGCCATATAATCATCAATAAAATTTAAGACAAACATACATGAATATTAAGTAAAAAAATTAAAAATTATGCAAAAATATGTATTAAAAACCAACCTCTAATACATGTCACGGTAGCCTGATCTCCCAACAAATACTCATATGTGGGTGAATGTGTGTGTGTGTGTGTCTGTGTGTAGGTATGTACATACACAAAATGAAATTAGGTTCATTTAGTTTTTAGAAATAAGACATACTATGTGTTGTTAACCAAAGAAGCCTAGTTACAAAATCAGAACTAGCAATTGCAGCAACACATAATTAGAAACACCAAGAACATGTTTATACCAAATAGATTTCTTAGAAACTTCTAGGAATTAATGACACATAATGCTATACTTTCTCTCTAAACACAAAATAAGCATCTTTAGTTGCTTTAAAAATTAACACAGGACAATCCAAAACTTGTCACTGTGCTCTTCAAAGCACAAGAACCTCATTTTTGAATTGGTACAGTACTTAGGAATTACGGCTTCAAGCACAGCTACTGCGTGTGCCATTACACATGTACCTCGAACAGGTTCACGTTCAAATACCTTCTCCTCCTAAATAGAGTTCTTCTACAGAAAAGGGCCTTTTAAAGTTTTTACAGGGAGTCTATCTGATGAAATACACATAAATTAAATCTATAATAACTATGCCCAAATATCCACATCATTATGAGCTTATCTACTACAGATATGGAGGTGTCAGACACCTTAATCATCTCTGGGTGGGAGTATTTTATATGTTCCTACACACATACATTTCTGCTCAAGTATCCCCTGCAGCCTGGGAAGACCCACATCATCAGATTCGAGAAACCGAATGCTGTAAGGGTTTGCTGTGTAACAAACACACATTTAAGAGTCACTGCTCTGGGTATTTCAATAATCCTCTATAGCTTTCTAGGCAGAGCACAGATTAATCAATGCTTTAAGTCTGAACTTAATAAAAACAGGCCTTTAAAATTTATGCTCAGACCTCTACTGTCCAGTTACATCAATGACTGGCTGTAAGGGAAAAGACTCGTTATTGTGAATAATAAAAGTAACATATCCCATCAAAACGACAAACATCTGGTCTGGAGTGAGGTGCGTTCCTGGTGCCGGAAGCAGCTCGAAGACACCGGCGGCTGTGGAGTGTCCGCCCTGCGATCTGGGGCTTTCTGCGGCCGGTCCCCTCTCACACAGTCGCAGACGCTTTTCCTGCGCTGGCAACTCAGCTGTCCACTTCCCCAGACTCTAGTAGCACCGCGTCACTTACTCAGGCGAAGGAGCAGGAGCAGGAGCGGAGGCAGGAGCGGGGGCAGGAGCGGAGGCAGGAGCAGAGGCAGGAGCGGGCTGAGGCACCTGGGGAGTGGCTGTNCAGCTCGAAGACACCGGCGGCTGTGGAGTGTCCGCCCTGCGATCTGGGGCTTTCTGCGGCCGGTCCCCTCTCACACAGTCGCAGACGCTTTTCCTGCGCTGGCAACTCAGCTGTCCACTTCCCCAGACTCTAGTAGCACCGCGTCACTTACTCAGGCGAAGGAGCAGGAGCAGGAGCGGAGGCAGGAGCGGGGGCAGGAGCGGAGGCAGGAGCGGAGGCAGGAGCGGGCTGAGGCACCTGGGGAGCGGCTGTGGTCGTGGCATTCTCGGATATACTTTTATTTCCTACTGTAAGAAAGATGCCCAGGTTGAGTTTAATTTGTAAAAGCTACACCAGGAAATATTTCACTATAACAAATGAAGAAGTTTAGTTTCTCAGGAAAGAGAGAAGTCAAATAGGTTTGTGCTGCAGACTATTTTCACCCAAGTTCTTTTAGAAAGAAATGATTGTACAAGGTCAAAGCTACAAGTAATGTGTATTCCTTCTCAGCTTCTCGGACAATTAAAGCAAGCCTGTGGCTTCTGTGTCATCTGACGCGATTCAAATGCCTTCTAACACCTGAGCTTCCCAAGAGGACAAGAAGAAATAAATGGGCCATTGTAGTTTGTACTTGGAACGAAGCTTTTTTAAAAGGCGAGATTATTTCTCCCTGTTAAACAGCAGAGCTGTTACTCGGCCCTCTGCACGGGAAACTGCCTTCTCAGCAGAGCAGCTATCTGCTAAACAGAGCGCACGCGCGGTGCCACTAGTGCCCCAAACCCCAGGAAAGAGACGGGGATCAAATTATTCTACTCCTACAGCAAGGAAGAGTCAGAGCACAGACTCACGAACTTTATGCAGACAGGACCCCAGCATAACAGAGTCGTGCAACTGAACAAACAACAACGGAGACAGGTGGGTCCCCCTGAATCGTTTCGTGTTTCTAAATGCTAAGTCAAACTGCTTGGCTTATTACTCATTTTCCTAAGTAGGAAGTCCCCTCAAGTAGCAGGTGTTTGAAAGACCCATAAAATGATGAGGTACCTTCCATCAGGTCTTCAGTTTTTGCTCCCAGAATATTGGCGGCAATGTTCACCATGTTTAGAATGGCATCTAAAACAAAAGTCAGTCAGAAAAAATACCGAGCCACCTGAAGATTCCCACATAACTTAGTATCAGGTCATCAAAGAACGAGTTAACAGTCTTTTTGCATTTTCTGGACTACCTACTTTTTATTCACCTTACTATGTAAGTCCAATATAGGACACAAATTTCAGCCAAAAAGTATAAATCTGAACTTTTATGTTCAGAAGGAATTTAAAAGTTAACTATTATTCTTTTTAGAAAAAAGGCTTCCTCACACCTTTTAGCAAAACACAGCCTTACAAAATTCAAGTACAATTCAACACGGGAAGAAATGTGACAACCAAAATTCATACTTTACAAAAAAGCCTATTTTTCTCTAAGAACATTCTACAGTTTAAAACAAAAACAAAAAAGTCTGAAGAAAAAAGCTTTGTCTAAACAGGTGATTATCAGAGAAAAAAAATAAATAAAATGGGAAGATTATTATCCAAAGGCCAACAGAAAGATTTTGTTCTGTTCAACTATAAACATATACATATGATATATACCAGTAATACGATTAACCCCCAAACTGGTACTGTATGGAATCAATTTTCTTTGGTAACTCTGACCAATGATCTAGGGATAATAAATCACACAAATTCTTTCGTGAACTGAGGCACAGACAGATTACTAGAAAGTCAAGGTCAGAAGACGCCACGTGCTGCGGGCAGAGCAGTCTGCACACGTGCTAATTCTGCCCCTTCAGAGAGGGCATCTGGACGATGGCTACAAACCTTCCTAATTTAAAGAGCACAGGTAGAGGAGCCCAACACAGAACTCCACAGAAAGCTGGCGCTGGGACGGCAGGCTCCCTTCCGAGCAGTGAGACATGACTGCAAGGGAAATTAACTTCCGCCCCCCGCCCACTCTCCGGAACCCACGAGAGGTTACTCCATCAGGACCACGTGTCTCTCTAAAACACCAGGCTCTGGCTCGAGCTACGGAGTAAGCCTCAGCAGCAACTTCTGTCCTAGTCTCCTCTCCTGAAAGAGATCCCCAGGGTGCTCCCCACTACGGAACCCACAAATGTGCAGGGTAAGAAAGATCTATGGGGGAAAAGCGAGCCGATCAGGAGGGTGGGAACTGTCACCTGGAGTGACCCCGTAAATGGGTGCTCTGTGGTAGGAGAAAGTAGTGGGGACCTCAGACTGCTCTGAAAGTCACAGCCAGCGAACAGTCACTAACGCTGACCTTTACGGAAACGTAAGCCCACCATCTGAAAGACAACGAAGCAGCGGCACTTCGTTTCCAATTATCATTAATATTGCCGCACTAAGCCGCACAGCTGCATTTTCAGTGTCTAGCATTACGGGTCAGCCCTGCCTGTTTACCGGGCAAACTGGTCAACAGAGAAGTGGCCTTGGTTCTTAGGGCTGAGGCCTCAGCATGAGATTAAAAAAGGAATGGAAACTCGGCATTTCCTCACTCACCGCCATGAAAGAGCAGTGGAAACTGCCATTTCCTCACAAACCCACTTTTAATGTCGACCAACGATGCAACAGCAGTATCTGACCATCTACTTCACCTGCTGGCTATAGTTCAGTCGCACTGACTGCTTCACAGAACCCAAATTTTTAAATCAAATCTGTACTCTAAGTCCCTCGTGCTTCAAAAAGTGATCATACCTCAGATTTCAAATTTTTTGCCATTTCTTATTAAAGAATCCCAGGAAAAAACTTGTATTAATCTGCAAAAAAAGTAGCTTTAGAGTATTATATTTTAACCTAAACTTTAATAGTAGCGCATACAACAAAGATTTACACTATCCATCATTTAAAAATATTATTCGTAGGCCCTGGCTGGCGTAGCTCAGAGGATTGAGCACAGGCCTGCGAACCAGAGGATCACAGTTCGATTCCCAGTCAGGGCACATGCCTGGGTTGCAGGCCAGTTCCCTGCAGGCCAACTCCCAGCAGGGAACACACCAAAGGCAACCATACATTGATGTTTCTCTCCCTCTCTCCTTCCCCTCTAAAGATAAATAAATAAAATCTTTAAAAAAATAAATAAAAAATAAAAAATAAAAATATTATTCGTCATCATTTCAAGGACCACTTAAGTAAGAGAAGTGAAATTTAGCAAACTTCTATTTATTTTCGCAGCCCATCTAACCTACAAGAAATAGTTTGCTGTGGTCACAGAACACTGCCAAATGCAGTCTTTTATTTTTATTTTCTTTTATTTTTTGGTCTTTTGAGAGAAAACAGATCTGTGAATATTCTACTCTGATCATTCTCAATCTGCATCCCAACATGTGACAGTTTGTCAGGACAATAATCTGGCCACTAAAAAGTCTTCAGTATAGGCAAAGATAATAATTTGGAAGACAGCCGTCCCTAATTTCTCCTGGATTAGCCAACCCCTTTATCTTTGAGTTGGGCAACTATTCATCCCATCTCACCCGTTAAGACTGAAACTCTCCTAAGAACCAAACAGCAACGCTGTGCTTGGTCTCCAGCATACCAATGGCTCTTTCTGACACAGGAAACAAATGACTGATGCGGTAACAGAACCAGACAAAGCAGACAACCAGCAACTTCCTCCTGCGTGCATTCGGCCACCTCTGCTGTGTGCCTGCCTCTACGCTCTTCTCCTTCTAGGACCTTATAATATGCACATTCGTAAAAAGGTCCTTTTTAAAAAAAAGATTTGCCCTGGCTGGTGTAGCTTAGTGGATTGAGCTCGGGCCTGTGATCCACATGATCAAGGTTCGATTCCCAGTCAGGGCACAGGCCTGGGTTGCGGGCCAGTTCCCTGCAGGGGACTCACAAGAGGCAACCATACATCGATATTTCTCTCCTTCTCTCATTCCCTTCCTCTCTAAAGATAAATAAATACAATCTTTAAAAAAAAGATTGTATTTATTTATTTTTAGAGGGCAAGGAAGGGAGAAAGAGAGAGAGAAACATCGATGTATGGTTGCCCCTCACATGGCCCCCACTGGGGACCTGGCCTGCAACCCAGGCATGTGCCCTGACTGGGAACTGAATCAGCAACCCCTTGGTTTACAGTCCACGCTCAATCCACTGAGCCACACCAGCCAGGCCCATAAAAAGGGACTTTAAATCACAACAAAAACTGTATTTTGTCTTAATATACATACAGAAACCTGGTCTTCAGCAGATCTGGCAATTCTAACACAATACACACCATATTTAGGAGTAAACAGAGAGTGGTCTGGAAAATGCACGTGACAAAGCTCATGAAAAGTAGTGATATGAAAATTGCTGTTGATGTTCTGGTTCAAGAATGTAACCAAAAGAACCAGGGGAAGAGCTGCTGGAACCGTCCCCCACACAGAACCAAGGACGCTGCTCAAAGTAGCTGCTCCCTTTTGGGCACTAAGGGGACTTCATAGTATCAAGGATTTCTAAGTCCCACCAGAAGCAACATACTCTGTTCGCTACTGCTTAAAAGGAAAGAAAAGAGAAGTTTCTGTTAAGATTAAAGCCTCAGAATTGTTTACAAGACACTACGTAAATATTAAAAATAAGTCCCAAACTGGCCAACTCTGAGCCAACTTAGAACACAGTGATGGTCACAGTCAAACTCGGACACCCTAGCGGTCTGGCCTGCCTCCAGGCTGTCACCCACCCGCCGGGTGACACCACCTCGGGGGCGGCCCAGACTCTCCAGAGGAAACTAGGACACAGGCAGGGAAGGCAGCAGGGCCAGGTCACACCCACAAGCTTTATGATAACAGTCTCACCACTCAGCCCCCACTGCCTCTGTCATTCTGAAACTTCAAGAGATGGAGATCTCCCCAAAGCCCAGTTTCCATGCTTGGGCTCGGCCGACATCCTCCCCCCATCTAGTCTCACTGCACCAATTCTGCCAACACCTGGACCTGGAAGGCAAATGAAGTACCCCCGAGAGCCATAAAAAGAAAAATGAATATGTGTTACGACCTTCAAAGAAAAGGACTAAAAAGTAGGTTCTAAAGAAGGGTTTCCACCTAATTAATGGACACAATGCAACAGTCAGAGCAGTGAGTACACCTGGGGCAACGCCCGCACTGCAGTATGGTTTAGGGGAAGCCAGGCATTAGTCCCGTTACACGAAGACAGAAAAAGAAACCAAGAATGTCAACAGGCTTTCCGTGACCTAAAACCAGCTAAGGCATGGCTTCCCTGAGAGGCCCCTCCTTTCCAGTGAGGTAACCATCAGAGGTTAGAGACCTTTCAGTCTGGGGCCACCTCTGACCCCACAAAGTAATGAGACTTCCTCACAGCTAATTCAACATCCCCGAACTATGACGAGTATTACCTAACGTGGAATTTTAAATACAAATTGACAGACATCAATAATAATAGTAATAGTAATAATAGCATCCTTTTTCTCCCCACAGCAGTGAATGAGGCACCGTTTTAATGCCATCATTGACTAGACAGCACAGGTTCCTACTCCTAAAAATACTCCCTAGTATTTTTAAAACCTTGGTTGACTAGCAAGAGTAAAACAAAATATATTGAGCTAATATGTAACAAACTTAAGTTATTGCAGAAAAGGATTCTCCTCATGCAGACATCTTTAATACTCTTCTTCCTATTCCTTAAAAAGAGTGTTCCAAGTCTACAGTCTTCTATGGAAAGGAAGACAGAAAGAAGAAAATAAAAGGTGAAAAGAAAAGAGAGAAATGACCCTTAACACCGCGCACTGTAGCTCAGGTGCATATGCTCAGCAGATGCCCCATGGGCGAGCACCTAAAACAGCCGTACGGCTAGTGGGTGGGGAGACTGGGATTCAAGGGTTCGAGCACTTCGACTCACTAGACGCAACGAAGGAAACGCAGCGAACCTTCTATTTGACCTACTCTACTTAACAGCAAGTTCAAGTATTGATCTCCAAATAAAAAGGAAACTCCTTCCGGTAAATTTTACATTCTTCAGGGACAACCCAAAATAACAAGCGCTGAAATGCACCTCCCTACACTCTTTGTAAAAACAAAGTGCCAGCTGGTGACACTCTTTCCCAGGAGTCTCCTGAGCTGGCCTGCCACTGGGCTCAGATATCAGGCTGGAAAGACGAGAAATGAAACCACTAGTACCTTAGCCAGTGTTTCTTTAGTTTACAAAGAGTATATTAATATTACTAGTATTGTTATCGCTTGGGAACCATTACTATGATGGATAAGAGAGAGCCTTCGTACTCTGTGATCAAGTAGGGAACTAATCAGACGCATAGACTAAAGAATCCTCGCTGGCGAGGATTTCCCTGATGGGCACGACCTCTGCAGCTGCAGCCCCAACTCCTCTCCACCCAGACGCTCCCGGTCCCGGGGTCCAGGACCTCCTTCCTCGTCCGTCCCCCAGTACACCCAGGCCTTTCCTCACTCTAAGGAATTTGCATAATACCATGAGCACTCAGAGTAGCACTAACATGCCTGCATTTTCTCCCTCTCTTTCTTTTCATCCATACTTTCTACAGTATTTTATTTCCATAGAAATACTTCCCAAAAGCCAGTATCTGTGCCAACTCAAAGCTGAGCACTGGGAGGAGCAGCCTCCTAAACCCACCGCCACAAAATACCCGTGCATGGCAGAGGACAGAGTGGAGAAACACTCTAATAGAGACCAGGAAACCCCCAAAGCACTTACTTGTAGCAGAACCAAGGAGATTTTTTGAGGTTTTATCCTCCCCAGTGTTATAATCCAGTGGATAATCTGTTTAAAGAGACAATGAAGGTACTTAAACTGAGAACTCGCTCCAATATGTTTAAAAAGCTCAGATTATGTCCAAGTCAGCTGACATTTAAGACAAATTTTACAATAAATATTCATTATTTATCCAACATACGTAAACCAAGGAAAGTAATGCTACTGCTTAACAAAAGTTTATTCACATATATAAAACTTTTTAAATTCAAGTTTTCAGTGTACTTTACAACCCCCTCGTGAATATCTTCATTTCCTTTACGGGAAAACAGACCGTTCAGATTATGATGGAAGAGATTAAAACCAGGGCTCTGCGAAGTCGAGCGGAGGGCCTCCTAACACGTCCTACCCCTCTCCGCCCACAGGCGTCTGCCAGAGGCTCGGCCTCAGTGGGCTTGCTTCCGCTTCGCAGCCCTCCAAAGAATTAACGCTCAGTTCTACCACTTCAGTTCCCTTACGAGTTTAAGACGTTTGGGGCCTGCCACAGGGATACAATCGTAAGTACAGGACAGATGTCACCCAGGGGAGTTCCAATTACAAATACTGATTGATAAGCTTGGAAAACAACTCAATTTACAAAGCTGAAAATCAGTTTAGAAACCAGGTTTAGGAAAAGACTAGCTAATAAGGTTAAAAAAGCCAAAGTATGAAGACAACCACTATATTAATTTTTTTTAATAATTTTTTTCTTTTGAACATTCTTTTTCCCCAATTTATATTTTTATAAGATTTTATTTATTTATCCTTAGAGGGAAAGGGAAGGAGAGGAGAGAAATATCAATGTATGGTTGCCTCTCATGAGTCCCCTGCTGGGAACTGGCCTGCAACCCAGGCACGTGCCCTGACTGGGAATCGAACCGCAATCGTGTGGATTGCAGGCCCGCACTCAATCCACTGAGCTACACCAGCCAGGGCACTATATTAATTTTTTACACTGACCTATACTTACCCATTACTATGTGATATAAAAATACGTATGACTATACATAACAGTCACCTGTTTTAGAATCACTCACCATAGTCCTCATCAAACAGTTCTTGCCGCTCTGACTGATACTGGGAATCTGCGATCTCCTCGTACTCCTCCACCATGCTAGTGCCGAACACCCTGCGAACGACAACCTCATCACAGACCTCAAAGCAAAATGGAGCCGTTCAGAGCCATCTCTACACAACAGATGACAAGATACATGAACTCTGGTCATCGTTTGTGGGCCATTAGCTTCAAGGCTCCAGAATAACGACTGCTCCTGTCACTGCAGTCAGGCACTGCGTCCATCAAAATGTAAAACTGATCCCTTCAAGGCATTTAAAAATACAATGACCAGTTTTTGATAGCAGTCTGAAATGTTTCCTATGTTACCTTGATAGCAAAACAGCAAGCAAACTAAACCAAACACGTAAAATGATGGCTATGTTTACTTCACTGGCCATTTTCCTAAAATGTGTTCAAGAGTAAAAAAGGCTTAACAGCTTGTATTTCTGTGACAGTAACTTCACGTAACAGAAAACGACTTCTTCACTTTAAGTACACTGGGACTTCTGTGTACCGCACAAACCACCCAGATGTTTTCCTTACCTTATAAGGCTTAAGGGACAAAAGTGCTCCGACCCGAAGTGGGACAGCAGCTCCACCTACAGAGTGAAAGCACAGGGGTGGGCGACGAGCACCAGCTGTCGGGGTCCAACGACACACGCAGACCCTCACGCACAACGTCTAAAACCAAGCCCTCGTCTCCCCCACAGTCAGCACTGAGAAGTGTTATTTTACTTTTCCATGCAGTAATATGCCATGCCCTGTCAGCCGATATTTCAAAAGAGAAGGTTGCTAACCTTTATGTACTTGATGAACATCTGAAGCAAGAGAAAGGAAAAGAAAAAGAAATCAGTTCCAAAGTCTGGATAACATGCCACAAGCAACATTTAATACGTGTAAGTTATACTGCACAATTAAAGAAAGCAGTGTACTTTGATGGATAAAATCGTAGTATCCCTAATTCTCTGAAGAAACCAAAACAATAATTCAAATTTTCTACCATCCAGAAAGTACAATCTAACTGTAATGAAATAGATTAATTTTAAGTCTATTAAGTTAGCCTAAAATTCATTACTGCTGTTTTATTTATCTGTTAGTTAAAGCTTTCTAAACGTAATAGTCTTCAGAAACAACCTGTGCCTTACATTACTTTAAACATTATTGACATGCATCATATATACCTACACAGGTATTTATATATTAATACATATGTGGATATACACATGTACATACATGTATATTGAAAAAAGATTAACTGGCATAATATGAAATGATATTTATTCTTACACAATACGGTATATAGGTTGTTTTAGGAAAAGCATTAATTTTGGTATGCTGTGTTATTTCAAGTATAGCAGACCACTAGATGACATACATTATCACCCCCCTTTTAAAACATAAGCTACTAACGAGTAGTTTGTAGATTTGGGTTTAGTTCTTTTGGAATAAGAAAAACCCAGGTAAACTTAGAGAACATTAATGTTTTTTGCTTTTAAAGTTAATTCTACCGAAAAGAACTTTTTAGAAAACTAATCGTCGAAATGCTCTATAGTCTCCCACCGCAGAAGCAACGAGGCAGGGAGTTTTAGCAGCATACTTTTATGCTACAATAAAATGTTGTTTTGCTATTAACAAAGTAAATGGTGTAAAGGAGAATTCTCAGAATTATTTCACAATATGTGAGTGACATCAATTATAAAATTAAATACAATGGTACCACCTGCCAAATAACTTTTAACATGTTTTTCTTCAACACAGTGTATAAACTGTGCTCTAGAAAAAGGCCACTAAATAATTATTTTGGTATTCATTTGAAAAAGAAATGAAAATGTAACTTCATTTTTCTGAACACTGCTGAGTCACTGAGAATATCAACTATTTTAAAAGTAGAATTTAGTATGTTTACATGGAGAATAGGAATACTACGGGTTTACCCACTTGTAGGAGCCAATTTAATACATGCGTAACAAGACACAGGCAGTAAAACCCCAGAAGACAATTAGGTGGCTGTGAGTGTTCACATTTAAGGAAGAAGAAAAAGAAATTAAAGCTGCTGTCATTCTGGAAGTTCCTATTATGAACACAGTGGTACTTTAAGGCATAGCTATTATTTTAGAGGAAAAAAGAGCAGGAGAAGAGTAGGAAATTCCCATGTTTTGTCTAAATCCAATTCAAGAGTGATAATTCTATTTATGGGTGGAGAGAAAGCAGCGGGTATACTGAAAAAAATGTTTAAAAGTTGACTTTATTTGAAATGGGTATTTGGACACACAGAAGATTTTACTTGAACATAAAAGGCAAAATCTGTAATAGTAACAAAAATGGGATAATAAAGTTGACCTAAAAATTAGATTCTAGTAAGAAATCAGACTTGCAATAAAGACTTCAGTGACTAACACTGATATACATTTTGAAATAAAGAGAAATATGATACTGTGAAAATGACACTTTATATAAATACTCAAAAAATTAAAGTTACAATCTGGAATTTCATCAGAGCCACAAATACACTCAGAAAAACCGGCCTAAGTTTCCAGCTACACCAAAGGGAATGTAGCACTTTAGGTCTCACTAAATGATACACTCGAGCCACAGTTACTGTATGAAGTGGCAGACTTCAGTGAGTTCCCTCTGAACCCCGACCTCTGAACAGGCACGCATCCGAGCGCGAGCAGCAGGGACGTCCGCACTCTAGGACGCGGTCCACACGTGCGGTCTCACCTTCACGTATTTTGCATACATCTGCTCGTCTAAGGGGAAACTCTGCACGTTCCGCTCATCTCTACCGTGGAAAGTCCCCAGCTTAACCCACTTGTTTGTGGGATACCTAGAAAACACAAAATATCAATGCTCTTTAAAAACGATCATGAAACATAATGAGCGGTCCTATCACATCTTCAAATACATCATGTATATTTTTTTCCTCTCCAGGTAAACATACTGATTTAACTTAGTTTAACTATGAGTTAAATAGTGAGTGGAATCCATACATATTCCTTTCCATCTAAAACTCTAACAGGTTCCTTTTTATGAAGAAAGAATATTTTGAAAAATTACACCATTATCTATCACAGAAAGGGAAGACAAGAAGAAAAAAATGGGACCAGCACTGCTCCTTAAGAGGGCTTTCGAGTAAACTGGGGGTTTTAAGAAACAGAAAGGAGCCAAGAGACTGGGAAGGAGGCAGTCCTCTCCCCACACTGACAAGTGCACGGTGACATGAACCACGGACAGAAGTGCTGGTGGACAGGGGACAGGGGACCCCTTTAAAAGCATACTTAGATTTCACAGTCCTGACATAGCTGCACCCCCTGAAAAGGAAATCTAATATAAAAACCTAAAATTACTTTTTGCTTACATAGCACGTGTTCTTGTCACAAACACACACAACACACACTCACACTGTCAGAGCTGATGCAGCCACTTGGCATTATGACAAAAAACAAGGCTAGGAGAAGGAAAATGGCTGAAATTCTCACGAGGTCCTGAGGATTTATTTCAAAAACCGTACGTACGGATGCAATGCTGAGTATGGGGGGGCGGGGGGACACCGTGGAACACACTTCATCATCAGCAACAGAAGAACGGTGAAATAAGTAGCCACACCCTACATGGACATCGTTGGCCCTCAGAAAGTACTTACAGAATGAGTCAACTCCTCCACTGGGAAGGAAACATTAAGTGCTCATTTAAAATAGTGCATTCCAAAGACAAAAGGATATTCTCAGAATGTAAGCAGTAAGAAAGGACTTATTTTGTAGGATTCACAAATACATACATAGAAAAGATGAAGGAATACACTAAAATGCTTGAGAGTCATCTCTGGTTGACAGGACTGTGGTTCTCTACCACACTCCCTGCAAAGTGTGTTTAGTATTTCTCTTCTAATCACACAGACCAACAAAAGCATTTTCAAATATACTTTAACAAACACATGCCTCCCAATATAAAATGAAGTACTCATTTTTTAAATAACATCTATGAAGAAATGTTTGGCAGTAAACAGAACACAAAAACTACAAGTAAGAACTCTGAAGCCACACAGATCTAGCTTTGAATCTTGGTTCTCCAACTCCCAAGTCACACGACCTGGGCAAGCTGCTTCACCTCTCCTTCCCTGGTTCCTCACCTTAGGAGGAAATTAATATTTTCTGGCTGTGAGAAGCACTAGGAGTTAGTGAAAGTAAACTACTTAACAAGTACCTACACTAAATAGTACTATTACTGTTCTTACAAATTGATATACTAATACAAAAAAATAAAATAAAGTTCTAAAAAGTGATCCATTTTAAAAAATTTTTCTAGAAATCCACCATAAGTTCTATAGAAACCAGCTTTAGAACTTACCTGTCACTGATGGAAACCAGGAAGTCTTTGGGAGTAGAAGAAAATAACTCGTAATTTGCAATGTCAAGCTGCTTTACTTGAATTGGTTCACAAAGTTCAATAACAAACCTTCAAACAAAAAACAAACCAAGGCAGATTAGATAAACCAACTAAAACAGTTCATACCCAATGTTACATTAACAGTCTGCATAAACTAACGTCCACTGATTGACTCACTAAGAGAGGGGGAGGGGGACGACTTGCAGCCTTAGTTACCCATAAGGGAACACCTGAATCTCCCCAGCATATCATTACTTGGGGTGCGGGGGGACTACAAATAAAACAAGATTTTGATTTTATTCCATAATGGTTTTTAAAAGATTGTTTTTTAGCAACTAAGATCATTCCTGGAGAAGAAATGACTTCACTAAGAACAGCTACAGACAGTATGAACTGACTAGTCCAGAGGGCAGTTTGGCAATTAGACTGCCTCGAAGGTACCACAGCCTCTGATTCAGCAATGCACTTTTAGAAAGCCATCCTAAGGATACATGGCTCCGAGTGTTCACCCCTGTCCACACATTTCAGTACACCAAAGCACAGTTCGGTGGGCAAGGAGGGGCGGGTGGTAGTCAACCTATATGATTAGTGTTGGGGATTGACAAACAATTGATTTCACTGCCCACCTAGACAATAAAATACCAGACAGCTGTTAAAAATGGCAGGGAAAACTATATATTCCATTATATAGAAATCCAGAAAACTTACAGTGATAGAAAACAGAGTTGCACTTACTGTAGTGGAGGGGAAGGAGGAAAAAATTACAAAGGAGCATGAGAAAACATTTTGGGGAAATGGGTATGTTTCTGATCTTTACGGTATGATGGTTTCACATATAAACCATCAAAGTTAGCAAACTGTACATTTTGACATACTACAGTTTATTTCATGTGTAGTTCACTGCATGTCAATGATGCCTCAATAAAGCTGTTCTTAAAAATCATGCAAGAGACCTGTATTTATGGACATGGAAAGATGCCACAAATTACTGTTGCTTAAACACAATTGAAAGCATGGTGCCACGTGTGCACACTGAAACTGTCGGTAGCATGGCGTTTGGGGGAAAATACCCGTGACATCTAGCCCTCTAATCAACACGCGGCAAACTTTTATACTGAATGAGACACTGCGTCGACAATTAAGTGTTAAATAATTCAAAAGCATTAAAATGAACATAATGTGTTTGATCTTGGAAAACAACAGAACCAAGTCCCAGAAGAGGGTAAAAGCCATTGGGTGTCGGAGCGAGAAGCTCCTGAAGAAGGCAAACAGGTGTTTGCTGACACTCGCTCTGATACCACATCAGCTGGGTCAATCCTTCCTTAAACTGCTATGAATGTTATCTCCATTTTACAGAATCTTTTAATAAATACTAATTGGTTACTTCACATTCTTACCCTCTGTCTTTGTATTTCGTGAATACAAAGAAACCCCAACCAAGACGCAGATGAGCATACGGGCCACCCATCAAAGACTACTTCCCAGCCTGGGCCACGTTCCTTAGTTCGGGCAATGGGGTGTGAGCAGAAGTGTCAAGTGCAACTTCCAGGTCAAGCCTTTGCAAGGAAGCTGGTGCTTCCCAATTTGCAGTCTCCCCCCTTACCCTTACAGGCTGGGGCGAGGGTGTGGTTAGAACCCACCACTGGGCAACACAGGCAAGGACAATGCCGTAGGGAAGGCACAGCACCAGGACGCAAGTGCAGGCCGTCAACTGCTCTGGGTTGTGACCCTGCATCCTCGACCAGCTTGCAGTTTCATGTCAGAGACATTAAATGTCATCGTATTAAAACCAGTGATTTGGTGCCTACCAAGCAGCAGAACCAAAAGCCCTAATCATTTAGCAAACAAGTAGTAAAGTTCAAGTCAGAAAGCAAATCAATTTGGCCCCAATGCCTAAACAAACAGTTTTTACATCACCACTACACCCTGAGAAGAGGAAAAGAAAGCAAACCAGACTCAGGCTTTGGTTTTTATTTACAATGGAGAAAACAGATCTAAAAGAATATTAAGAAAATAAAAAGCTAATCTTCCCCCACCTTTTTTTTTTTTTTTGCACATGATGTTTTCCCTAAGACATGAGATACAGTAATAGATAAAATAAGCTTTCAGACAAATGTATTACCAGGTGCAAAGAGTCAAGTCTCAGGAAATTTAATAGTTCTAAAACTTGCATACAGCTAATAAATAGCCTCAGAATATGTAAAATATTACTATGCATGTAATTATGCCTCATTAAAGTTGATTTTAAGATGTTCTTTCATTATATTTTTCTGCTTCATCTTTCATGTTTCTTAGCAGAGGATATTACATGCAAATGAACACTACATGTAAAAGTTGCAAATCCAATTTCAATATACTTCTATTGATTATAGGTAATCATTTTTAAAAAATCAGTAAAGTAAATTTAAACACAAACAGTTTGATAAAACAGCACGTATCAAAACTTAGATGACACAATTAAGAATGAAATTTATAACTTTCAACATGTGTATTAGAAAAAGTGTTTATCAGAAAAAAGTAAGTGTAATAGACAAAACTTAAAGAAGTATAATACAGATTCGAACAGAAATACAAGAAACAGTAAACGAAGACATGATAGAGGGAATCAATAAAGCCAAAATAGACAAATTTCTGTGGAGATTAAAGGAGAGGCATAAATAAAAATACCATGAATTCTAAAAATCTGTAAAACAGAAGAGATCTCTAAATAAGAGAACAGCCCTGGCTGGTGTGGCTCAGTGGATTGAGCAGAGGCCGTGAACCAAAGGGTCCCTGGTTCGATTCCCAGTCAGGGCATGTGCCTGGGTTGCAGGCCAGGTCTTCAGTGGGGGCTACATGAGAGGCAACCACACACTGATATTTCGCTCCTCTTTTTCCCTCCTTTCCCCTCTCTCTGAAAATAAATAAATAAATAAAATCCTTAAAAGCAATAAGGGAACAACATAATCAACTTCACTACAAAAATTCTGAAAATGGATGAAAGACAAATTCCTAAAAAAATAAAATTTTACAAAATTGCCTCAATAAGAAACAGAAAATCTAAATCTAAATAGTCTATTTGGGGACACAGTGTTATTTCAGCAACAGTGCATCACAGAACAGGTGCTCAGTTAAAAATGGATGGATGAACAAATAAATGGAGAAACAGACAAACTAATGAAAGGCCAGGAAACTCAATACCCTAAAATATAAATAATCCTGAAATTCATCTCAAGATTTGATACAATTCCAATAAAATTGCCAGCATAATTTTTTATGGAACCCGACAAGATGATTCTAGCATTTAAAAGAAAAAACAAAGACACAGGAGCAGTGATGACACTCCCGATGAAGATGGGGTGTATGTACACTGACTCCACCAGGGAGCAAGACTTAGTAAAGCCACAGTGAAACTGTGCCGTCTGAACACACCTTTGAGGGGCCAGCCCACCTCAGTCAGGGGAAGTCAGTTAAAAGGTGTTCTGAGGTTTTCACTATCCATGAGAAACCACACAAATGAGCAAAAAGTAAAATACACAATAAACACCTACACGCAAGTGCATGCTGCCTGGCAAAACACATTTAAATACAAAATGGGTAGTTATGATCACTTTCAACACAAACCAGAATAAAGTAAATGACTGCTTGATATAACTTCATCCCACCATGTGTCTGCTTGAAATATAAAATTCTGGAGGAAAAAACTTGGGTTGTTACTGATCTTAGAGGCTTCTACAAAGAAAAAGAGCCCAAAATTGTATTTTATGATCTCAGACAATCATTGCTTCAAATTCAACCTATGGACCAAATGACACAGTGAAAAACTTTTTAAAAAAGATTGTATTCATTTATCTTTAGAGCAGAAGGGAAGGAGAGAGGGAGAGGAATATTAATGTGTGGTTGCTTCTCATCTGTCTTGATGGGAACTGGCCTGCAACCCAGGCCTGTGCCCTGACTGGGAATCAAACCGCGATCCTGTGGTTCACAGGCCCGCGCTCAATCCACTGAGCTATACCAGCCAGGGCTAAAAAAAAACTTTTGAAATGATCCAGTAACACCCTTAAATAATTTAGTGTTAATTTTCAAACTGAACCTAAATGTGCATGTTACCACAAGGGGCTCAGGACAATAATAAACATTATCTTCAAAGTTTAAAGTCTCTCCTTAAAATAATAATCTTATTTATATGTAAATCAATGCAATGGTGGTGATTTACCTCAATTCTATTTTAAACAGCTGCTTTTGAGTAATAAATCAAGTAATCTAATAAATCTTAGTACATCACATTATTTCCTCCCACAAATCCATTTCTTTGCCTATATTCTTACCTAATGGTGGAATCATATAGCCCAGCAGTGAAGCCAGACCCTGGGAGACTGCCTAGATGCCTCTTTCTCTGCATCCAATTACTAACCAAGAGCTGTCAGTTTACCTGCTATAAATCTCTCTCAAATACACCTCCCCGTCCCTGCTGCGTGCAAACTGCCAGCGGCTCCGATAAAGCCTCATTTCTCCCCTGAGCTGTGAGGTTTCCCTGTTTCCAACTGCATCCTGCCACAAGCCATACTCTGAGGACAAGCCTTCTTAGAATTTCAGCTAGATAACGTCACTTACTTACTAAAATAAACACCACCTCCTTCCTGCTCTTTGAGATAAAAACTTGAGCCCTGGCTGGTGTGGCTCAGTGGACTAGGTACCAGCCTGGGAACCAAAGGGTCACAGGTTCGATTCCCAATCAGGGCACATGCCTGTGGCTGCAGGCCAGGTCCCCAGTTAGGGGGTATGCGAAAGGCAACCACACACTGATGTTTCCCTCTTTTTCCCTCCCCCTCTCTCTAAAAATAAATAAAATCTTCAAAAAAAACTTGAAAAAACATCAAGCTAAGTATATATATTAGATGGCCTGGTTATTGCTAAACTAACTCTCCTATCTCGTCTTTCACCATTCTATTACCTTCAGGCTGTTTGTGACCGAAACAACTTTGTCAGGTTGCTGCTACCATACTTCTATGGTTGTTGCTCTTAGCACTGTCCCCTTCCGCGTACAGTCCCTGAACAACTCTCCCCCCTCACTGCTACCACCTAGGAGTCCTTCGAGACTCAGCTCAGGGAGCCTTGAAGGACTTCCTCTTCCAAGAAGCCCTCCTTCACCCTCCCTTGCAATTACATATCATCTCTGCTCCTGTAGTAACTTTTCAGCAGTGCTTTTTACACTGCCATCACTGTGTGACTAGATCTGTCATTGTTTTTCTTTTTTTTGACCTCCTTAATAGGAAAAGCATGTTGTCTTTGATCTGGAATCCCAGGACCTGAGGTCAGTACCCGCACCGATCAGTCACAAATGCTCATGAAGCAGCTACATGAGCAAAGCAGTCTAATCCTAACACCAAAGTGAATACACACACAGTGTGCTTTTCATATTTATTTTACTTACCAAATCTTAGTACTGCAAGGGTTCAACATATAAAGATCCATATTTTCTATGAGAATAGCAGATGTGCTCTAGTTTTAAAAGAGGGGAGAAATAAATGACTTAAGTAAAAATATTTACTTCAACTCTAAAGCTTTCTAGGATTATTTTTAGATCTTACAACATACCTAAGACTCTAAAATACTCATCTGGGGAAAAAACATTCATTTGGCTAAAACTTATGGCTAAAGTTATGGCTATAATACCGTTAGCCTTGCAACAAAACATTTGAAATTAAATGTCTGCTACTATTTTTAAGAATGATTTTCTATTCACTGTTTCCTTTTTAAAATTTCACACAGGTTCAAAAAGTTAAAAACAGGATGCATGCCCTTAAGCAGATAAATGGATGAATTGTGACATACATCCAGATAATACAATATTATTCAGCACCACAAAGAAATGAGCTACCAAGGCATGAAAAGACATGGACGAAATTTAAATGCATGTTACTAAGTAAAAGAAGCCAATTCGAAAACTGTACATGTTGTATAATTCCAACCACCTGATGTTCTGAAGAAAAAACTATTTAGGTAGTAATCTGTGGTGGCCAGGGGATGGGGGCCAGGAGGGATGAACAGGCAGAGTCTGTATGGTACTATCATGATGGACACACGTCATTACACATCTGTCCACATCCACTGAATGTATGATTGAACTCTTAAATGTAAGCTGTGGCCTTAGTGTGATAATAATGTGCCAATGTAAGTTCATCAACTGTGAGGAATGAATCACTCTGGTGAGGGATATACCGATAATGGGGAAGGACAGGACATATATGGGAAATTTCTATTCCTTCCTCTCAATCTGTTTTGCACTGAAAACTGCTCTAAAAACAGTCTTCAAAAGAAATAACAGTGCAATGTATCAACCAATACAACTAAGTACTCATGCAAGAAAAGGACTTTAAAAGCGTAATCCTACATTTATTAATGTATTAGGAACACAGCTCATGTTAATATATAGTTCCTGGAAAATCATGGCGTATATTTATTAAAGTCACTAGCTTCCTACATGTGCAGGAGAATTTATACTTAAGTACCTTGGCTTCTGGATTAGCTGCCAAAATTTTGGCGCCGCATTCTACTGAGGCGTAATTGTTTCGATTTTTCTGGACCTTCTTTGTGGCATGTAGACCTCCGTTGGAAGATGCGTGCGTGGACTGACCTGCAGACAAACCTTCTCATAAACACACATACGGCAATTATCATTGACGATATCCCAGCAACACCATCACCTCCAAAGTTTTAATGCTTCAGAGAATATTTTAAAACCCATTAAAAAATTCAAAACGCTCCACCTCAATAGCTCCAAATACTCTCAGACAAATTAGCTACAAAAATCCACATTACTTGATTTATTTCTAGGAAACATAACTCACAAAATGAAGCTCATCCATGAGAATCAAAGCTTTTAAAAACATAAAATATGTATTTAAATTTATTAAGGACAAATGCTATCCTTCTATCTCTTACCCTAATATTAAGAATTCTTAATTCTGAGAATTATTCTACAAAAGCAAACCAAAGCGTTAATAACTTGAGCCCAGTGGTGGTTACAGTTTAAAGCTTTATGACATAGAACTTCCCAGGCTTCACTGCTTCATCGCTGCTTATCACTGCTTCACCACTATCTGTACCTTAATTTCTTCCCTCAATGAATAATTTACAAGAAAGGATTTTGATTAGGATTAGAACTGTATATAATTGCACACAGGTAAATTTAACAACATCTTGGTAAATTTTACCTTTAAAAAAGTTTTCAAAGTTGTGTTTTTACTAACCAAAAAGAGAAAAGCATTTTTAAACCAGTTCTTTACAAAAAGGTTAAAAAAAAAGGAATCTCAGTGCTATCTTACTTTTTTCTTTCTCAACTTCCATGACTTTCTTCTTCCACTCATCAAACGTCGGTATGTCCTCTGGGTCTTTGGGATTGGTTACAGCTGTGGGGTCCATTTCTTCTGGTTTTGTATAATCAGAACTCTGAAAGAAACAAAGATTCCAACTTACAGAATACAAAGGTATTCTCTGCAATTTCAATAGTTCCAAAGAAGACTTTTCTGTAATGTGTTCTAATTTTATTTCTGGCTTTGGACTGTGACAACTCAAGTATAATGTGTCTCGATTTGGTTTCATGGGAAAATTCGCTCCTTCAGCAGGCTGTGCTGTGAAATGCTGAGTCCTGTGCTTCTGAGAGGTTGCACAGAAACAGCAGGGGTCTCCAGAATGAAGCACAGAGAGTTGGGTGCAGATTCACTGAAAGCACGTGCAAGAAAAGGTGAAGAGCAGCAGACCAAAAATAAAAACACACATGGGGAGGTGGCACCAGTACTCTGAGCTCCTCTTTGATTCCACGTATTTTGTTTCTGTTAAGTTCACGGAGGGGCCTTCGTCTCCTCTACTTCGTTATTTCTCACCTGAAGGAAGCCTAGACACTCCTGTGGACACTTGAGGAAATTCCGTGCTGGCCTCTATCAGACGTCAACGCAGAACTCAGGAGAAAGGAAAGTAACACTGCCACACTGGGACACACCCTGTCTTCACGTCAAGGACCACTCTCTTCAACATAAACAGGTCTAGCATTTTGCACACAACTGACAAAAGGTAAGATGTCCTTCTAAAATAATTCTGGTTGAAAAGTCTAAACCTTTTAGACTAACCTTTTATTACTGAGTTAAACCTATATTCACAAAACAATTAAATTTACTAATCATAGCTACTTCTATGTAACTCTCTAGAACCTGCTTAACTAAGGGCTTCATGCATCTGATATCAAAAAGGTAAGAGTGGCAGAAAACCCTTTATTTACATACAACCAAAGACAGGTCATATTTTACACATGAACAGCATGCTGGCAACAATACTGGGAAGTAACCACTTGCTCTTGGGGAGCACAGCTCACTACGTAAACTCCCGATTTTATGGCAAATAATGTTGGCAAATTACATGATCAGCTAATCACAAAAATGCATTGTACAATAAGGTAGGAGACAGTGCAAGGCATGATACCTACCTCCCTTTTTAAATTCTCTGAAGCATTCAATGCAGATTTTGGATCACCACCTCCCTGATCACTTGCTGAAACTTTTGGTGCAAATTCTGATTTTGTTATTTTTCCTTTGCCATGTGAAGATGACACATTTTCTATATGCTGGCCAACGAGGCTGTTTGAAACCAAAAGACATATTCAAACCAATTTTAACTGAATAACAAATTTATACCATCTAAACGGCTATAGTTACCATATACAAAGTAAACCAAGACAGGAGCGCAAAGGAGACCAGCTTTCTCCCCGTCGGACAGTGAGACTAAGCACCCACCCACGTCCACTGACACCTGGCCCTGCGGTCACTACAGAGCCCGCAAAAGCAACCACCGCTCACACCCACCTTCCGTGCGGATGGACAAAGGCAGGCTGGTGGGCAGGAGCACTAGCATCCAGGGCCTCGCCGACATCACAGTCAGTTTCAGGGGGCTCAGGTTCACGGGGCTTGGCTATGGGAGTAGTACCAGATTTGTCTATTTCACTACAAATAGGGGAGAAAAAACCAAGCTGGTTAATTTAATTGACATATGTAGAGTAAGGTGAGAAATGATTATCAGTGATCTCCAAAACAATCTAAGCCAGAGAAGAATGTTTTACATTCCTGCAGACTGTTTTCAAGAATTTACTTCTTTAAAATCGTGTGAAGTCAACTGTTGCCTCTTTTTTTAAAACTGATTTTAGGGAGGGAGGGAGAGAGGGAGGGAGGGAGGGAAAGAAACACGGACCCATCGCTCCACCCATGTAAGCATTCACCAGTTGATCCTTGTATGCCCCCGGACCAGGGATCGAATCCGCAACCTTGGCTTACGGGGGACAACGCTCTGACCAAGCACCTGCTGACACCTGCTCTGTCAGTGCCCTTAAACTCTAAATAGCTGATTATGGGACTTTAAAACAAACTATTATAGGTTAAATTTTGGTCTTACAAAAAATAGAAATTTTTAATTATTTATTCTAAATGCATCTTTTCTTTTATATTTCTCTTAATATAGTATTCTGCCAATGTTAGATCTGCTGCATGCAGTATCAAAAAATCATCTATTATGAAAACATTGCACTAAAGTTCTTAGGGTACCTTCAGAATTTCATTTTAAGAATATATACCCTGCCCTGGCTGGTGTAGCTCAGTGGATTGAGCACAGGCCTGTGAACCACATGATCGCGGTTCGATTCCCAGTCAGGGCACATGCCTGGGTTGCAGGCAAGTTCCTAGCGGGGGACTCACGAGAGGCAACCATACATTGATATTTCTCTCTCTCTCCTTCCTTTCCCCTCTAAAAATAAATAAATAAAATCTTAAAAAAAAAAAGAATATATACCCTAATACTTTTCCCTACATCACTTCCATTTCACTAAAGAGTTGTGTTCAATACAATGAGAAAATAAGGTGCTATTCAGATATACAGCATCTAGCCTAAAGTTCTTTCTGGAATAAGCATTTACTATTTAAAAATTTTAAACACAAAGCATGTCTCCTGTTCCCTATCGCTCACTGGGACAAACTCCTAAATGGTAACTGGAACAGCTATGTATTATAGTTCCTTCAACCAAGCCCTTACATTCTTGAGAACAGGTATTTAAAAAGTGCTTGTGGTAAAAAAAAAAAAAATAGTAGAGATAACAAAAATTATGTTAACTGACATATGTGCCAGACTTTGCCCTATGCACTGTACATACATTAACTCATTTGATAAAAGAAAGGCTTAATGTACTGTGGTATTATGACAATTTTCTTCTGTTCTCTGTAGTGTTGCTGCAAGGAGCCAGGAGGAGTACGTAATGGGCTTTCCAGATCAAGGAAAACTTACACCTCAGTGTCTAAACAGTTATTACCCAATTTGAGAAAGGCAGCTATTCACAGAGACATAACTAGCGGTATATATAGAACGCGGCAGTAATACTTAATGCAAATAAATAATCTGCCACTTGAGTTTTTGATAATTATTGAAAAGATTATTCAAATAAGTATTGCATTCCTTAAACAACTAGAACCTTACTCTACCTACACGACACAAAGACTTCAACACTGCAGCCTACACGACACTCAACACTGCAACCTGACCCTGAGTTTAGGGGCAGAGTAAGCACTCACTGTAAGACCGTTACACTAAAAATAATAAAAACACAAAACGCAGGCATTATAGCTTAGGTTAGTATATAGCCCAAACTTAAATTTGACGTCAAGCTGTCTGATTCTATAAAAATGTTTCTATCATTATTAAATGAGATTCTCTCTCTTTTTTCTTTGTAATGACTTACTCAAGTTTGGAGACTGGAATGATCTCTGAGGTAGATGAGCTGGAAATATTTTCATTGTTTTCAGTGCCCACAGCTGCACTGGAAGAATCTTCATGCAGGTCAGCTGAAGACAGCATCTCAGTCACAGGTGGACTTAACTTTTCCGACTCCGTGCTCTGTTTCAAAGAAAGTTATATTAAATGTTGAGATTAATAAATTCTCTCTTTAGATGAACAGGACTGTACAAAAAGTATGCCTCAAAAGTGACAATATAAAGAATGTTCACTGAAAAAGTGAAAATCCTTTCTCGCAATATTACCAGTCAATGGAATATATTTCATATTAAAATGTGGGCTCTACACATGTTTAATTACATTTCATAAACTAGGACAAAGGATCTTGTCTTTTGTCTTTCCTACTTCCTATTTCAGACCTATAAATATTTCCCTCTAACTGTAATTAACCCTAGTAGCAACACAGAAATCCTATGTAAATACACGAAATAACACAACACACAGTTGTTGCCCCTGAGCAGTCCGGAATATAATGAGCACCAACAAACAGCAACGCAACACGGAGCAACTCAGGGACCCTGCTGCTCCCTCATCCTGGGTGCTCCGGGCCATCTGTCCCTCCCGAACACAACCTGAAATCCACCCAGTATCCACTCTTGTTTGAAAGCCCCTATCGCAGACCCCCTCCCCCCACAGCCAGCGCTAAGCAGAACTAGCCATTTCCCCTCTCTAGGCTCCACTGGTCCCTGTGCACTTTTATCACGGCACCCAGAAGACCTCTTATTTATAGCTGTTCTTTCTCAGCTCCACTAATATGAGCACCCCGAGGACTACATTCTCTTGATCTGCATGTTCCCAGTCCTGGCACAGCACCTAGCACACAGCACACACTGACCGCTTACTAAGCGAGTATCAAGTGGGAGGTGCCCACGCCCTGCTCCGGGAAGAGAGAGACAATGAACTACAAGGGCTAGGACTTTGAAGAGGAGGAGGGCCAGTATGCGAGCAAAAAGAAAACACAAGGCCTAGAGTCAGAAGAGTATGAAATGTGATCATTTGGGGAATTATTTATACTGAAATTCACAAAGGGATGCAAATAGTTCACATTTTATGGTGGAGGCCTTGAGAAAAATGACTTACTTTGTTCATTAAATTATATTACTATTTTAACATATATGCAATGTGGAAAAATTGAGGTATTTTGTGCCCTTTCATTTTCTTTTACAGAGTCTCCTAAATCTGATGTGTATTTTATAACTATAGCAAATCTCAGTATGGACTTGCTGTTTCCAGGGCTC
The DNA here is from genome assembly GCF_014824575.4 of Sturnira hondurensis. Lineage (NCBI taxonomy): Eukaryota > Metazoa > Chordata > Mammalia > Chiroptera > Phyllostomidae > Sturnira > Sturnira hondurensis. Next base: position 5,054,723 of record NW_028094846.1, on the reverse strand, counting down.
AACAGCCACAGGTAGCCAGCGGCCACTGTACTGAACAGCACGGGTCTCTAAGATGCAGTAAATATTTGAAAGTGTGTGCACAAGTGTGCCACGATGAAAAACTAGAAAATGAACAACGGTAGGACTGTTCCAGATAGCCGTATCATTACAAAGGTCACATAGCTCACCTTTTTCTTACTTTTAGGCACAAATCTTTGACAAATGTCTTCTAGGACCCCCCCAAACAAAACTCACTCTATCTCCTTAGATAACCTAATTTAATTCATAAAATAGCTCTAGCTGAATTTTAAAAAGAGAGTTCTCCCTCATTGTGAGCTGAAATTTGTTTTTGTTAATATGCGAGATAGTTTTTCCCTAGTCCTTTCTCTTCCCCAAATATCCCCAAAGTGGAAAATAATAATATTCAGGACACAATATAAGAGAAAAAGGAAAAACATTTTAACCTATTATTACTTCATATTCCACAAAAGTGATAAGATTTTGTTACCAAAATACTGCGTTCTACATACAAATTCTTTTTTTTGTTGAGTTAGAAAAAAATTTCTGACACCTGAAGATCTGAAGCAACAGGCTACACTGCAGAGAGCCAAAATAAAACCCAGGGAGAAATGAGGACTCACACCCAAACTTTTACTACAGAGAAATGGCCTCATTCATCAGTAAGTGGTAATTGCATTTTTCAAAAGCAGCACTCTTAGCAGGGACACGGCACTAACACCAGTTCCACGGCACTTCAAAGAGAAGTATCAATACCCAATACGGTGACCGAACCAAGGTCTTCCACCTTATCAACTGGCGAAAAGGCACAGCGTTAAAAAGCAAAGCAACGTGGCTTACTGGTGCATCCACGACACCGTCATCCTTTACTCTGTGTTCTTCCGGAGGAACAGGTGAATGTGAACTCACTTTTCCAGGTGACTTGGCGCTGGCAGGCCCCTCTCCTTCATCCTGTGTTGCACAAACAGACAGGCTAACTGGTCAGCATTTTCTCACCAGCAGCCCTGCAGCAGTCAGCACTGAAGACCTCTCCCCACACTTCACAGCCAACACACCATCCCGTGTGCATCTCATTCCAATCACGTCTGTTTGCATGTCACTGTCCACCTTCCTGCCTCCCCTCCTTGTCACTACACCTAACAGACACACTAAATGAGGTCACGAGCCACACGTGATCGCTCAGTAAGCACTTGAATCCTACCACCGCTAGGTGTTAGGCACCCAGCGAATGAATACCTGAGAAGTGAACGTACTGGAGTTTTGTGTCCTCTCTCTTTTTGACACTCATTTTCAAGGTAGCATTTCCGGTGCCTGTATGTCCTTAAATGTATCCTCCAGAACAGAAGTTTCACAAAAGCAAAGTTTGCATTCATCTTTGTTTTGTATAGCCCATAGTAGGTACCTAAATGTTCGCTGAAAAAATGTTTTCTCTCTTAATGCTTTACTTAATTAAATTCATTCTTGTAACATTTAGTTTTCAAATTTCTTCTCGAAGAGAATACATCTAAATCTAATGGATAATGGGTGAAAGCGTAAAATTATACTTTTCTTGAGAAATATTTAGTAACACTCTTCAAACCTTTAAATGTTCCATCCCAGAAATAGTCTACATAACTCGAAAATTTAAATAATCCACTCTAAATATGCCAAAAAATAAACCAACCATAGAATTATGTGTTTGCACATAACACACAAATGCACACATATACACACATGCACACAACGCTGAGACACAAGGCAAGTCTGTCAATAAAGAAATGTTTAATAAACCATGATATATCCATATATAAAATTAAAATGCAGCCTTTTGAAGAATATAGCAATATGAAAAGGTGTCCATGAGATATTGTGAGGGGAGAAAGGGAAGTCTATAGAATAGTAAACTAAAAATACTAATTTGAAGAAAATATTACTTTTTTGCTACGCAATGGTACATTTACAGCTAAGATAGTGGCACGAACATTTTCACGAGAAACAGCAAACTGTGGTTCCTCTGGAAGGGGAGCAGGAGAGAAACACAAATATTTTATGGTCAATGTAAATTCCTTCGGTATTTTAAAATAAGTACATTAATTTGGGGGAAGGGTGGGGGAGAAGCAAATCTGGTCAATACTCACCTCTATTCATTTAAAATGATAAAACAATAAATTATTTAGAGACCACCAGGTTGCTTGGACTCTGTCTATTCATCTTACCCAGCCACTGATTGAAGACTACCTATAATCCTCATTTCTAACAGTTTTCCATTTACAAGACTGGAGTTTCTTTAGAAACCCTTTAAATACTTAGTGTATTAAAAAGCACGCCACTAGTTTCCAGCTCCCCGAATAGCACTAGCTTTCTCCCTCCCGCAGCACCAAGGAAGTTCCCACAGCCCAAACACGAGCAGTATGAGTAAACACGTAACTATCTCAGAGGTAGCTTAATTTCAGAATTGCCCAGGCAACTCCTCAGATTATACCAAGGAAGAACTGCAAACCTCCACCAGAAATTATGTCATAGGATTTCTGAAATTACTTTTATTCTGAATGCTTGGAGGAAGTCTTAGAAAGCTGACATACAGAATACATCAACCTCATTCAAAGTACCTTTTTCTGGAATTGTACATCTTCATTTTCTAGCGTGCAACTGTCATCTTGAGAGTAATACGATGAAGCTGAAGAACTCTCTTTACAGCACACACGCCAACTGGGAAGCCTGTAAAACATCCACCATCACCACCACCAAAAAAAAAAAAGAGAGAGAGGAGGAAAAGGTGTTAAACCAACAAATGCCCTACTACAGACTAGAATTTCAGTCACTGAGCACAAGGGTAGTTGTTAACTAATGCCCTTAAGAACTTAATGATGAAGACAAATCTACATAAAAGACAGGGTTTGTTTCTTTAATTTAATGTCCTAAGAGAAACAATAGACTGTTATCTGCATTCCAAGTAAGGAACCGTGAATTTCATGAAGGTAAGACAGGAGAAACTTCACAAAAGGAGCGTCTGATGACTATCTCAGAAAGCTGAGAAAGCTGTCAGAGAGCGAACTAACCTCAGCACCAGATGCCAATAACATTACACATTTTACCAAAGAGTTAAGAACAAATAACTATAAGGCTACCCAAACTATTTCAAAGCATAGAAGCTTCCAAATTATATTTATATGGGGAACATAATAGTAACGTCAAAAAAATTAACAGAAACAGCATACAAAAATGAACACGTTACTACTATTTATGAAATCAGACACAGAACTTCTAAAGAAAACAACAAAGAAAGAGTAGCTAGGAACACAACAAAAAAATTATATCCATATTATGGTCAAGTAGATATTCAAAAGTCATTCAATACAATAAAATCTATTTTGGCATGCAAAAATACCAAGGAAAAATATGATTATCTCCACAGGCACTGAAACACAGCCGATAAACTTACACATCCTACAAGTCAATAAGATAAGGAGATAGTTCACATGGGAAAAGGAGATAGTAAAATTATGAATTATTGTAGATGATGAGTTTACACAGGTGGAAAACTAAAAAGAATCACCTATTAAAGACAGTCTTGGGTACGGAAAGTATATACCTAGGCATAAAGTTAAGAAATTAATCAATAAACTCTAATCAAACCATCCATCACCAGTCCTAAGACCTAACAAAAGAAAAGTCCCTGCTGACAACAGAAACAATAACAAATTTAACTTAGCAAGGAGTATACTATTGAGTAGAGCTGTTTAAAACTGCCAACATTTGACAATCCTTTAACTAGAAAAAACTCAATTTTACACAACCCAAGCTAATCTAAATGGAAGATTTGAAATCCACATGATTTTTTAATTAGGCTGACTCTATATCTATATGGTCCTGGGATAACAGTGGGAACGGGACTGGGGGCCTGGAAAGAGAAATCCCGGGGAGACAGTCGTACACACACAAAGAACAGAGAGACGCAGCCCGTCTGAACGGAAGGTTCTCGGAAGGGGAACCTTTAGGAGGATGAAAGGGACAGTGAGTCTCTGAAAATCTCCAGTACAGATTTTCCTAAGTAGTAAACAGTTTGTAATTAAATACAAAAATAAGGAAACTAATCAAATACTAGTTCCACAAGAAAGGAAAAGTAGAGCAGAGGAAGAGAAGTAGTCACGTTTTTTTAGTACATGGCTCACCTGTGAACAGCATTTATAGTCCCAGTAACACTAACCATACATGCTGATCTACCACCAATTACGACAGAAATGGATCATCCGCATGTGGTTAGGAGACTCCGATCACATGCAGCAGAGTAACACCTAAAACTGGCATTAAAGTACTTATTTCAGAGATGAGGAAGTCGATGTAAACTCTGTCAGCTAAGGGATGACACTGGTCTCCTTGAAAAGGGAACGTGGGGAGAGGGGAATGGGAATTGCCCTCAGGCAGAAACAAAAAACTTTCAGAGCTAACTGACTTTTTCACATGAGCATATTTTTGATAAAATTAAAACTAAGAAAAACAGAAGAACAAGGTCTATAATAATACACACACAGCATGCTACCACGTGTGTACATGTGAATGAAAGTTACTTATACGTGCATAAATGTCTCTGAAAGAACTAACAAGGAAAAGAAATGCACCAGCTTGGTGGAAGGGGAGGGGGCAGGTAAGGGGCTGACAAGAGCAACAGAAGGGTATTTTTCACTCTGTAGTACTGTCTTTCGAATTTTGAACCACAAGACTATACTGCCTATTCAAAACATCATAAAGATACTGGTTTGGCCAAAAAGTCCCTTTAGTTTTCCATAAAATAACAGACACATTTTTCATTCTCACCAGTAATTTTGTTGATTTGGGTATTTCAAGTATGTCAATTATCTCTCACTATTGGCTTCTAGTGGGTAGAGGCCAGGGGTGCTGCTAAACATCTTCCAGTGCATATGGACAGCCCCACAGTAAAGAATTCTTTGGCCACAACGTCAACAGCACCAATAAACTTTACAAATCGCTGCTGACACATCGGATCAGTCATAACACCTTTCTGCATACACTACACAATTTTTTTTGCATTTCTGTTGTGTTTTGCCTTTCTTGAAATTATAAAGTCGATATGATAAAGATGTTGCACATTTTCTTCCATCTTCAATATTAAAGAGTTGTACAAAAATTCACCAATTTTGATGGTTTTTTAAACACACACCGATGTGACAGCTGTCATAATACAATCTAACAAATTTGTTTCGAGTGAAGTTAAAGACAACTAAGCACTACTAGGGCCATCATGCAAAAAAAAACCGAACTTTTTGGCCAACCCAATATATCATTATTCATTAAATATTTTTTAATATAATTTTTATTTAATTCTTGTTCAAGTACAGGTTTCTGTCTTACTAAATATTTCTTTATTGACATACTTTTGCACTGTTAATCAGCTGTACATGTGTGTGTTTGCAGGTGCAGTGTGTGTGTGTGTGTGTGTGTGTGTGCACGCACGTCTGGGGCAGAAGTTTCCGATATCCAAAACTGTATTAGAATTTTGGTGGTTATTTCTCTTACTTTATCCCTTTCTAGACTTTCTAAATTTCTACCATCACCAAGAACTTTGCATGCGTGTGTGTGTGTGTATGTGTAAGTTCTAATATGCGGTTAATGTGGATACAGCCAAAAAATAGTCAGTGCCCTTGTTTTGACTATGACCCTTGTTTTACTGTTCTATCATCCAATGCCATTACCCTAGACTCTGCGTGTGTTGGAAGTAAGATTAGCATCTGAATCGGTGGACCAGGAGACTGCACGGGATGGGCGTAATCCAGTCCCTCGAGGATTTAAACAGACGAAAGGTAGAATAAGGATCATTTATTTGTCCTTTTGCTTTTCCTGCCTTGCTGTTTGAACTAGGATATTTCAATGTACCTTAATTAAAAAATACTCTATGGCTAAAAATTGCTAGCCACCATCTGAACTTTCCGTGAGCTGTATGTAACCTCTTTGCTGGCGGAGGGAGCTCGCCCTCACGTTGATGGCGGCTGGTGGTCAGGGTTGGGGCAGCCAGGGGCTGGGGTAGCTGCCACAGCCTCTTCGGAGGAGACCACCGTGATTCTGCCACGCCCACTGACTGTCCTTGCACGCGTGGTTCCTCGGAAGCAGGTGATGCTGCTCGCTAACATAGTCCCCACAGGACTTCTTTCAAAACCGAAGTCCGTCCTTTCAAAGCTTGCCACTGCTTTATCAACTACATTTATGAAGTAACTCTAAAGCCTTTGTTGTCATTTCAACAATTCTCACTGCATCTTAAGAAAGGAAAAGCCTTTTCTTACAGCGTAAGAGGAGACTTTCATGGTTCATCCGTAAGAAGTAACTCTGTGCCTGTTCAAGTTTTATCAATGAGACTGCAGCAATTCGGTCACACCTTCAGGCCCCGACCTAATTTTAGCTAGCTCTCCTGCTATTTCTGCCGCACCCACAGTTACCTCCTCCACCGAGACCCTCAGTCATCCGGGGGGGTTGGAATCAACATCTTCCAAATTCCTATTAATGTTGCTACTCTGACCTCTTAACGACTTTCTTAGTAACATCCAGAAAAGTGAATCCTTTCCAGAAGGTTTTTAATTTACTTTGCCCAGATCCATCCAAGGATTAGCCACCTATGGCAACCTACACCCTTATGTGTTTTTAAATAGTAAGACTTGAAAGTCAAAACTACTCACTGATTCATAGGATAATGAAACAAATGTTGTGTTAGCAAGCATGAAAACATTCCTAATCTCATTGTATATCTCCATCAAAGCTCTTAAGTGACTGGGTACACTGTCCAGTATTTTGAAAGGAATCTCTTTTTCTGAGCAGGAGGTCCCAACAGATTAAAATGCTCAGTAAACCATGTTGTGAACAGAGGAGCTGTCATCCTGGCTGTGCCCTTCAGCAGGAACGGCCACATACCTCCTCCAGACCTTTAACCACCAAGATATCCAAAGGTTCTGGTCCACAGCAAACAAGTATTAGGGGCTGACAGGAAGTAGAAATAAAAATAAAATGTAAGATGAAGTTGCATTTTAAGAAAGAACATGCCTTGTATAAGCATGGCTATCTTTCACTGACCTTCTTTTATTCAAATGTTTCCTGAAGAACTGCCTCAAAACGAATATAAGCAAATGAAGTACCACTCCATCAGCTATGTTATGATGTGAAATTACTACGATCACTGCAATTTACAGCCAGGAGGCTTCAAGTCATGACCAGCGATGTTGAATGTGGAGCTCTAAATCACTACTAATGGAAGATGAAAGATAAAACTTCGTGAAAGAGAGACAGTAATGAGAAACTTTCCATTCATTTAGGAGGTCACATAACACCAGTGTATGGCAAAGATTTGCAGAGGTTCATGTTGTAACAAGAAGACACGTTCAACATGACAATTTGCTAACTGGCCTACAGCAATGTTTAAATTAGTAAGAACTGAAGTTATATAGTCTATGATCTTTGGAAAGTTCATTAAACAAATATTTGTTTCTCTGTACCTGTTTCTTCAAAATAACACTGTCTACTTTATGGGACTGTTTTGAGGATTTGATGAGAAAACACTCAGAACTGGGGACACCACGGAATAAGCACAATGTTAAACAGAAACGATTTTAGATTCTAAGAGAAGGAATAAAAATAGGTGTTTTTGCCTGGGACATGGTTCAGTGAGAGTAACAAACTGATGCAGAATGCTTCAAGTTAATTTTATTTTTGAACTACCCCTAATTTGTCTTTCATCCTCTTGCGCCCTGCTGATCACATATAGAAATATTACAAAATGTCTTTGACACTCAAACTTCATAACTCCCTATTCTGTAATTTCTACACCATTGAACAGTGAATTTAAAAATCTTATTTTGGGGATTTCTATTTACATGTGATTTCTAGGGCAATCTACTTGATTATGTACTTAAACGTTGTGTTCTAGCCTTGACATGAACAGAAGTATACTTAAAAATTTAAATCACTAGGTAGGTAGGTAGATTGGTACCTTGTACTGGAAATACCTTCATAGACATGCCTTCAAAAAATGTGTTCACTTTTATTTAAAAGTAAAGCTACAGAATGTCTTAGTTTAAAAATATTCACTCTCCAAGAAATATGCTTAACATATATTAAGATGCTACATATGTATCCACCTATTTTAATCAGAAAAACTTGTTATTTACCTGTAATTTCCACAAAACCTCTCTGAGGTATGGTCTTAATGGTTACTAGATTAAAATAATAACACAGGTAGAGAAGGAATGAATGCCTGCATTCAAATGACACTGAATGAAATAAATGCCTAGGTTTAAAAGGCATACTTTAGGAACTTCAATCTTCCCTTAAACCCGATTGCTTTCATTTTAGAAATTACACTTCTATGTAATTTTTTTCTTGCAAAAGATTTTCAACTTGAATGTCCAATGACTGAAGTTTTTCTTGTAGTGGCAACCCAGAGTCTAATATTGCCAGACATTCTGATGTTTTAAAGGGTGTGTTACAACTACGTATTTCTAAAAATAATGGTTACGGTTTAAGTGTTAGGATAGAAGGAGTATTGATCAGTTCTTACCAAATGGGACAGAAGGACTCAGGAAATTTTTTCTAGAGGACAGAGCAACTAAATTAAGCCTTGAAGTGCCAAGTAAGACTAGACTATGAGAAAGTGAATGAGGAAACACATTTTTTATTATACCAATGCCTCAGAATGATACCATTTTATATCTTCCTAACAAAGAAATACTGAACTAGCTGTCTTTAACAAATGCTTTTTATAATCTTATCAAAGAAATCTAGCAAAATAATCCAATGATAAGTTTTAGGACACGTTAATGTACAATAAAGAATATGCTAGTATGCAAATGAGCTCAGCTTAAGAATTGTGGGGTAGGGGATAAAACTAAACTGGAGTCTGTCAAACTTTCCAATGAGTTCATGTTGCTTCCCTCTGAGTTACATCAACTGTATATGCACGTAAGACTACCTAATAGGTAACAGATAGTATGTTACATAGAGAGGGCCTAGTTAGAAAATGGTGGGCATAATTTTCAACTCATTAAATATTTGAGTAAAGTTATACTGACAAAACATTAAAAAGTAGCAACTTTAATTAAGTAGACAAAAGTGAACTTAACTGAAAAACACTATGTCTCTAAATGTATTACCTACCAGTAAAAAGATACAATGAACATAGACATACAGGCCCCTAACAAAATCACTTCAAAATACGTGAAACTACCGACAAAGCCAAAGGTGGAAAGAAAATATTCTGGTTGCATATTTAAAATTACATCCTACAAAATAATAGGCAAAGCCTAAGGAAACAGGAGACCGCTATTATATGTAAAAAACAAGTTTTATGAAACATACAGAACTTTCCAACAAATGCACATCAGCTTTCTTTCCAAACATACATGGAACATGTCCCAAATACTGACCATATATATACACACTAAAGCCTCAGAAGAAGACCCGAATTCCAAAGACACAAGATCTAATAAACCATCCTGTCTAACCACATGGCAACAGAATGTGAAATAAAAGGACAGCCTCCAACAGTCCAAGCCTCGCAGCGAAAACTATTCAGTCAGAGGAAACAGGAAGGAGCATTATGAAATATTACAGCAGAGACTACCCATCAAAAGTAGTGGGATGCAGGTAAAAGAGCAAGAAAACTATGCTTTTGAAGATAATCAAAGATAAACACTGAGAACAAAAGAGCTAATCTTTCAACTCAAAAAGTTAAAAGACACACTGTAAATCCAAGCAAGACTAAAGAACAGAAACCGCAGAAATAGGGAACGACAGCAAAAGGCGAGGAGGATTAGGAAAACCAAAAGTTGGCCCTTTAAAGAAAATACTAGAGAGACAAACTCTAGGAAAATCACTTAAGGAGAGTTGCTGGTGCGAATTAAACAATGGTATAAAAGCATGAAATAACGACAGACAAAACAGATTTTTTAATGATAAAATATCACAAATTAAATAAACCAATATATTTTAAACCTAGAAAAAACAGGTGTTTCTAAAAAGTTGCAAAATTGGCAGAAAAACTGGAATAAACTAATGATAATTAAAGAAATCTGAGTGGCTTAATCAACACCTCGCAAAGCGATGGGGGAAATCCCAACCCAGGCTCCGCCCCACCCAGTTTTTTTCTTTGGAAACAATTTCAAGCTTTCCAAAGAACTGCCAGTATGGTACAAAGATACCCAGAAACTCTTCACCCCATCGCCGGATGGTTTACATGATGCTTGCTCCCCTCCCCTCACTCCCCTTCTCCATCTAATTTATTTCTAAATCCTTAGTGTGTATTTCCGCAGAACGAGGACATTCTCTGGCCTGACCAGGGTCATCACCAACTTCGGTAGATGTTACACGGACAGGGTGCTGTACGGACTGCACGCAGTGTGGTCACTTGGCACGATGCTGTCCGTGCAGCATCCTCACCGCCACCCCAAGGACGAACTGAGTTGAAGGTCTTGTTCAGCATTTGTCATCAGCCTCCTTCAACCCAAACTAGTTCTCGGCCTTTATCCGACGTGGCACTGACATTTCTGAAGAACGCAGTCCTTTTATTGTTAAATAATAGGATCCTTTTTTGAGATCTGTCTGATGTTTCATCATGACGGGATTCAGGTTATGTACCCCTGGCTGGAACCCTTCGCACGCATTCCCGTGTCTTCCTCCCGGAACCAGCACACAACGCCCAGCTGCTGCGGCACTCGTGATTCCAGCTCCACACTTCTCCAGAGAAATCAAAAACAGCCCATAAAAAGCCGCCTACAAAAACATCACGGTAGCTTGTACTCCTAACACAAAAGTTGGAAGCAGCCCGGATGTCCAACAACAGAATAAAACTCTGTAGTGTATCCACACACTGTTACTATTTGCAATAAAAAGAACCAATTACTGTTTAATGAAAAGCATGGATACATCTTGGAAATTTTACCCCGAGTGAAAGAACTCAGATATGAGAATAAGTACTGTAATTCCATTTAGATCAAGTTTCAGAATTAGCAAAACTAATCCACAGTGATAGAAATCAAACCACTTTTTGTGTTTTGGGGTATTTGCTACAAAGGGACATAAAGAACATTCTGCGGTAATGGAAATGTTCTGTATTTGATGGAGAGGGGGTTTCACAGATGTGCACATTTGTCAAAACTGATCCAAATATATATAACTAATATATATATATACATATATATATGTCACCATACATAAATTCTCTCAATTTAAGAATATAAGAAACAAAAAAGTCAATATTTTCCTCCCTAGAAAAAGAGGTTGAAAATAAACTACGTATCAGCAATAATAAAAAACAACTAATTTAGTAATTAACCTAAATAACACACCACCATTCACAACTCTGACAACAATGAAAAGATAGAGAAGACCCGGTGTGCACAGAGACGGGTGCTGGGGACAGCAATTCTCTCCAAACTCATTCACCACTCGAACATAACTCCTATCCAAACACCTGAAAGATCCTATCATTATAAATACGGTGTGGAAAAAAGTGGTTCAAAAATAACCAAATGAACCAAAAAGCCTGCAAGACTTGTGGTTAACTCTGCCTGATAATGAAGTCCGTTCGTTACAAACCACTCTCATTAGCCCTGACCGGTGAGGCTCAGTTGGATGCGCACTGCTCAGCAAAGCCCAAGGGCACTTGCAGGGGTTGCAGGTTCAGTCCCTGGCCCAGGAAAGGAGGGGCATGCGCCAGAGGCAGCCAGTGGATGTTTCTCTCCCTTTTAAAAGAGAAACATCCCCCTCCACGCGCCCAAACCCATTCCCTGGCATAAGGTCTGTGTTTAGAAGCAGCCTGCACACCAAGTACTCAGTAAATACCCATGGAGTGTATGAATGATATGACCCTCCGGACAGCATCTGCCGCATGGTTAACCACGACAGTTCACTTTAACAACGGTTCTAGTTAACTACAGCAAGTAAAAAAACGTGTTAAGTGGGAAAAGTAGGAAAAAAGAATGAGATCAATAGCATTATACCATCTATGTAAAATTTAAAGCCCATAAGTAATATTATTTTGGAAGGAAACACACTTCTAAATAAATACGCAAAGTTGACTGAAACACAGCAAACATATTCTATGACAAATGCCTAAAATGGGGATAAATAGGAGTGAAACCAATGACAGAAGATAAAATGTGAGTAACGATATAAAGTGCCACAGAAGAGGGGACCCGTGCGAAATGTGGCATAAACTGAGGAGAGCAACCCAATCCTGAGGATCTGGTTCTTTTTCTCCAGAAGAAAAAAAACAGTCCTGTTTTTTAATCTGTCACAACTTTTACATTCAAGTACTACCCCAATTTTCACAAGCAAAGAAGACTAAAGCTCAGAGTTCACTTGCCTGAAGTCACTAGGCTTGTGGCTGAAAATCTATAGAGCTCCCTCCACAGCCTGTGATCTTTCTCTACTGCTGGTGTTTCATATCTCACAGTCTCAAGTCAACAGACGGACGGACAGAAAGAAAGGTGAGAAAATAACACGGGTCCATCACTCAACAAGGGAGGACCTCAGTCAAGGCCACAGCACAGCAGAACCTGGCACAACCCATCACAAAGGAGGAGCGGCAGCGTTCGCTGCGTGATCCTGGGGGCCGAGGCAGGTGGTGTGTGTGAGGCTCAGTAGTGTGCTGGCTGGGACACGGACTCCAGGGCCGGGAGACTCAAGTGGTAACTCCAGGTCCCTCGTTTATAAATCGTATGTTCCTAGAGAAATCACAAAACATGTGTGCCTCAATACCAATACTGGGAAATGGCATTATTACAAGGAAAATGAAATAATGCATGTATTGGGTTGGCCAAAAAGTTCATTTTTTCCCCTACAATGGCTCTCGTAGAGCTTAGCTGTCTTTAACTTCATTCGAAAAATTTTGTTAGACTGTACTGTGACAGCTGTCGTATCAGTGAGCATTTAAAAAAAATAAAAATCGGTGAGTTTTTGTGCAGCCATTTTAATATTGAATAAGGAAGAAAAGAAGCAACATTTTGGCGAATTATGCCTTATCATTTTAAGAAAGGTAAGAACACGACTGAAACACAAAAGGATTTGTACAATGTATGAAGAAGGTGCCGTTACTACTTATACAAGGCAAAAGTGGTCTGTGGAGTTCCACGCGGCAGAGTTCTGGCTGGCTCTGCTCCACAGTCGCACAGACCAGTTGAAGTTGATAACAATCAAACTGAGACATTAACTGAGAACAATCAACATTATACAATGCAGGAGATAGCATCATACTCAAAATACTGAAGTCAATAAAGTTACTGGTGAAAATAAAAAATGTGTTTTATTTTATGGAAAAAACTACATGGATTTTTGGGCCAACCCAATGTATTCTTAACGTGGCACAGAATATGCACTCAAACGGCAGCTGTTATCAGCTCCTGTCCTCTGTACCTCATCTCACCGAATTCCAGGGTACTGTCTACTTGGCGTCTCAACTTCTTCACCTTCCACCCAGTCCTCAACCCACTGGACTCTCATTTCTGCCCCCATCATACCACCAAAATTAGTATGGCTGTGGCAGAATTTACCCTTTTATATTTTTTTGCTGCATGCGGCACCTTTGGCCGCTTCCACTTAGACCCTCCTCCTTGGCTTGTCAACGACACATTCCTGCTGCTCATCTCCATTCTTCTAAGTCTCCTCTGATAAGATGCTTCTGCTCCCCACAGAAATTCTGGTGCTGCCAGGGTCTGTGCTCAGTCTTCCTTGTACCCGCTACATGAATTTCTTGAGAAATTTCAGCTGATGGCTACCAAAACTTGTATCTTTTATCTTTTAGCACCTTCTCCTAATAACCAGTCCATTCCTTACAACCCTTCAATGACACCCTATATTAATGCTGAGAATAAATTAAGTATATTTAAAAGTTGACCAAGAAGTCTAAAACAGAACTAAAGCAAGTTTGAATACAGTATCTTCCTTTCCCAAACCTCCTCTCCCTACATCCTTGCTCCCACCATGTGGTACTATACTACTATCCACACAGCCCGTAAGTTAGCAGTCTGTGGGCTTCTTTTTTACCATCTCCAGTTTACTGTACCTCAAATTTCTGTCATCCATTTCTCCATCCCCGTAATGACTGCTCTAGCTCAAGCCCGCATCTCTTACACAGAGCACCTCTTAACGGAGCTCCCCAATTCCTGCCTCGTTCCCTCTGCAATTCAGTCCTCCACGCCACTGCCAAGAACCTACCACCAAACCATCTCAGGACACCATTCCCTGCTGAAGACCTTTTACAGACTCTACGTAACCAAAGTCAAGCTTCCCCGAATGACGTGTAAAAATCCCTAAAATTCCCCCACTGCCTAAGCCTTCAGCTTCCTAGTTCCTGCCACTCCCACACCCCCCACGCTCCCCGACGCCCGTTAGGCTTCAGTGACACAGAATCACTTGTGTGTTCCTTGAACATACACCAAGTCTCTGGTTCATGCTGTTCCCTCTTCCAACGATGTCCTGCCCCCACTCTCCAAAATCCAAAACCTGACTAAATTCTTACCATTCTTCTCGTTTCTGGGGCAGGAACTAGGTAGTTAGGAACTAGGAGACTTTCCTGATTTCCACAAGGTGGGGTTTGGTGATTGCCAGGGGGAGAGGAGTATTAGGGGGGACAAACAGCAATGAAAAAAATACTTGATAATGATACATTTTAAGAAATTACATAAGGTATATTTAGCCTATAAAAATCAAGTCACAATGCCTTTGCTACCTTAATTTTCAACTTGAAACCACAAAGATAATCCCCAAATAAATAACTACCAAGCGAACAAGTTAAGCATGCCACAACAGTGTAAGAAATTACGGAAAATAAAGCTACAAAAGCAGGTTTGGGACAGACTGCAGGTCTTTAACTCGAGGGTTTAACTTTTTACCCTCCAGGCGAAAAGGGAGCCTCTGAGAGACGTTCTAGCAAGGGACCAACATGATGCAGTCGTGAGTCAGCGAGACGGGCCGAGTGGCTGCACAGTGCAGAATGGGTCCAAGGACACCACTGCAAGGCTGTCCTAGCCTCCTCTCTCCTCTGGCTGCCACACCGACGTGTGAGAACTCACACCGACCAGCTCGCCAAATATCTTCTATTTTCCACTCCCAAAAGCTGATCGGTCACTTCCCTCTTTTGAAAATAAGGCCCTTCTGTCAGTTTTCAAGCTTTTCAGCCTCCTTCCATCTCTCACTTCACCAGTTTCCTCCTCTCCTCCAGAGCTTCACTTGGCCACAATTCTTCCTTTATCTAAACTACATGCAGAAGCTCCAGTGGAGTCAAACGTTCTATTTCAAAACTGATCCCCTTTACGAGGACAACTCTAGCCCAAACCTTACCTGCAGTGAAGCTGACATTTTTAAGTGCCTCTATTATGTCTCCACTTGGATATTCCACTTAACTGAACAGCTCCTTCTCCTTTCAAATCTCTGGAACTCTTCCATTTCTTTTTGAACACTTCTAATTCTTCTAGTTGCCCCAGGTTTTTTTATTAACTTTTCTTCTCTCTTCAAACTTTATTTCACAGAGTCATAATCTTCCTGGCATATGGCAATTTCACCTCTCTCAACCACAGCCGGCTGCACAAAAGGAGCCACCCTGATTCAGCCACCAAAACCCAGGAGAGCGGATCAGAAAGCACGGGGCTGAGACTCCCGACCAGCACAAGCCGTTCTGCACCCACAGTGCAACATGAAACCACCTAGTCAGTCAATCACATTTAAACTGCCTTTTAAATGAGAGCAAAAAGATACCATTAACAGAGGCTTGCTACTTTGCTTTCTCATCTAATTTACATAACTATGAATACTAATATATTAGCACCCTAACATGCTAAGATCATATTGGCACATGTATATATAACTCACAAACAAGCACATACTAAAGGCGCATGCACATGGTCTTTACTGATTGGGAGACATGCTCAAAAACAGTGACTAACCATCGTTCAGGGCACAGAGCAAGCCTTTTCCCCTTTCAGGCGGTGATCAGTTTTCCTAGTCAGGAGGGGGTATATTAGGCTGCATAATGGCCCCAGAGTTGTGGAAGTCATAATCCCTAAATTATGGTAAAAGACTGTTACTTTACACGGTCAAAGACTGCTGCTGTGACTAAACTAAGAGTTCTGAGAGGGGGAGAAGATCCTGAATTTCTGGTTAGGCCCAAGGGAATGGACCACCAGGGTCCTGGTGAGAGGAGGGAGGCAGCAGCAGATGTGAGGCCCGAAGCAGAGGGTGGGAGGATGTGCGGAAGGAGCCACAGGAGGCAGAAAGGCCCCCGAAACTGACCAAGTCACAACAGATTCTTGTCTCACAGCCTCAAGAAGGAGCCAGCCCTGCTGACACTGTGACGTCACCCAGTTAAGACTTACTTTGAACCTCTGACCCTTGAACTGTGAGGGTAATGAGGTAATGTAGTGGCCGGTGCTGTTTCAGGCCACTGCATTTTTGGTAATTTTTGGTAACTTGTCACAACAGCAATAGGAAACCAACTCAGGGGATTCTTGGGATGTGGGGCTTTTACTACTCACACTAGAAAAGGTGGGTCACCCTATTTTAAGGTTTTCCATGCCCAAAACAATATCTGGGACATAATAAGCACGTGAATAATCTGTTTAATGACTTCATGAGGAAATATGAAGATGATATACCCGTAGTTTTACAAAGCTGTCATATGTCATCTCATTTCATCCTTCTAACAACTCAGATGTGAATGATTTATTTTCCCAATTTCAGGATACAAGAGTTGAGATTCAGAGAAGTTACATAACATGTCCAGGGACACACACCCAGAAAGTGATGGGAGTCAGACACAGGCCTTCCGACCTCCTGTCAAAGGACCCCACAGTCAGCATCCTTGGCTACAGATCAGGCTGCCTAAGTTCAAATCCAAGCTTCAAAACTTACTAGCTGCTTAACCTTAGCCAAGTTACCTCTCTACTGCTTTCACTACAAGACGCAAAATGAGGTTAAAATGATACTTCGTCGTAGGGTTGTTGTGAAGATTAACGGTGCCCAAGTGTACAGAGTGCGCAGTGCAGGCCTGACACGGAGAGCTGACAACACATACCAGCTGTCCCGTCTCTCGTGCTGCAGCTGCAGTCCGTGCGTGCCCAAAACACACTGCACTAAGTGCTGAAGAGTCACACGACGGGCGCAGAAGTAAAACAGAGTGACCAGAATGAATAACAAGGTGAACGGGACGGGTTTTCTGTGAAAATAATCTGAAGTCAGGACTCCAGGCCGGAAAGACAAAGGAGAGGGAAGACACGACCAAGACCTCTGAATGTGAGACCAACAAGGTGATAACAAAACTCAGTCACATAGGCAGGAAGGGAGAGAGCCTTAGAAGATAGAGACTGCACTACAGATATCCAGCATTCATAAACTTACAAAATAGTTCAGCTTATCACAAATTCTGTATCAATTTTACAAATGATAAAAATGGCAAAACTGGCTACTAAGAGGAGCTCACCAACTCTTCGACAAATCTTCCGTCAAAGCCAACAATGGCCTTAGGAACCTAAGTGGGAATGAAGTCGTCAGGAAGTACCAACCGACCAGACCACAGCCAAAGGTAGACCTTCAGCTGGGTCAGTGCTGTAATGTCACTATTTTAGTTTTCCAAACAAGTCTCAAAAGACACAATACACACTTTTCCAACCACCACCACACACCACCCCTCTTCCCCAATCCCATCACCACCTTTCCAAGAAATCGTCAAGCCTAAATATCCTACTCCAATGGCTTCAGTAAAAAATAATTAAAATGTCTCTGTATTTGGCAGTCCAAACAAATCTCAAAATATACTAACCCATATGTTTAAGCTAAAGTTTCTTAAACTTTTCACTCTTTTTTTAATCCCCACCCAAGGATATGTTTCTTGAATTTAGAGAGAGGGAGGGGAGAGAGAGAGAGACAACACCAGCTGGTTGCATCCTATATGTGGCCTGGTGGGGATCAAACCCGCAACCCAGGGCACGTGCCCTGACTGGGGACGGGACCCACAGGTTTTCGGGGCACAGGGCGATGGCCCAGACAACTGATCTGCCACAGCAAACCTTTCACTCTTTACTTAAACCCTCAACATCCCTTTTTCACAGTGGGAGTCCACAAACTTTACAGTATTTGAGGACTACTATTTTCAATACTAGGCTGACTGATTCTCCTCCTAACAGGTCATGATATCCTCATTACCGCTAATGAGTAAAGTTGAGAAATCAGCTGAGGCTAGCTATCTTAAGCAAAACATAGCCAAAAATTACACAAAGTAATAGAGGCATGGTTAATTTAAATCCACTTGCTTTAATCTCCACCATTCAATTACATATTTTTTAAAATATTTTATTTATTTATCTTAGAGGGGAAGGGAAGGAGAGAGGAAGAGAAACATCAATGTATGGTTGCTTCTTGTGCATACCCTGCTGGGAATTGGCCCCTGCGGGGAACTGGCCTGCAACCCAGGCATGTGCCCTGACTGGGAATTGAACCGAGATCGTCTGGTTCGCAGGCTCAATCCACTGAGCTACGCCGGCCAGGGCTGCGACCAGATTCTTATTCCACCCTCACACACAGAAAAAAGATCATCGTGATATGCCAGGAGCTATTGCTACAATGGTGATCATATTGCCCTATATGTAATCAATATATCAAACCTACATGTTCTGCACCTTAAATGTACACAATGTTATGTGTCCAAAATATTCCAATAAAAAAATAGAGGTACCGGTGCACTTTAAACTTGAATGAAAAGTGTAAGCTCTCGTCCTGTTTCTGAAAGTGCTGTTGAAGAAAAACAAAGTGTAAAGATGGGCAAGAGAAAGAGGAAAGATGCAATCCACACACAATTCAGCAGCCCCCTGAAAGGGGCAGGCACGAATACCAGGTTTTGGTGTCTCACCTACAAATCTGTAGGTATAATGGGTAAGTGGACTCATCTCCTACCTGCACATCTTGACGCCAATCGTGATACTAAAAAGGTGGGGACAGAGTGGGTGACACTGGTCTTATTAAGAGGGTCTGGAATGAAAGACAAAGGGCCAAATTTCTTTTTCTGTAAAACGTCTACCAACCTTCCCATCAAACTTCCTCTGCCAGGCAAGTGTGTTTTTTCCCTCTTATTTGCTACTGTCTTCTGTGAACAAGAACTCATCCATTTCACTGTCTTTGGAATTCACTGGCTACCCATAAAAATTAAAATACTGTTGCTGGTTTGCAGACATAAGTTAAACCAAGAACTTAGTCTATTTTCATTTTAATAAACAGCAAATCCCTTTGAATGAAAAAGCACCTTTTAGGTCCGCAAATGTCACACATCTCTGAAGAAATTCCCCAAGAGGGAAAGAAAAACTTTCCCAAATACACTGATAGCAATCCTTTGACCTACAAGCTCTCTGCTCCTCAAAACAAACACACAAACCAAAAATCCCAAATGTGGCAGGAATGAACACAAACTCCATAAACTTGAGAGCCTAAGCAGCCCTCCCACTACTAAGGAACATCACCCAAGCCACACCACAGAAAGCACCGTACACACCACATCTAAGTCACCCTCTTCTAAACCAGGGCTCCTAGTCACCCAGGCCTCTGGGGAAAAGCGCTTCCTCCGGCTCTCAGAGCAGCAGCCCCCAGGGCGCTGGGGGCCAAAGTCGGGACGAAACGTCCCGGACTCAGGGGAGCACCGCACAACCCGCCCCGGGACAGCGCGTTTGTAGTGTCGCACGTAGCAAGCGGGTCACCGCCAACACGCGTTCTGCCCTCACCGCCCCGCCAAAGCCGGCGCTGCCCGGGAACCCGCGGGACTCGCCCAGCACCTATCTCCACGCTGCCCGCCCAACATCCGCCGCCCCCAAGGCGCGGGGTGGCTGAACACAAAGGCGCCCAGGTGGTCCCCTCGACCCAGGCACCCTTCTCTCCCATTAAGGTCCATAAATTCCAAAGTACACGGTGAACATCTCCGCACAGAGAGGTGCCAAGTCGGCGGGAGAGTCGCTCCCTAGGGACTCTAGAGATGCGTACCCTAAAGTCGAGACGACGTGGGGGTGTGACCCAGGCTGCTCCCCCTCCCCTCCCCCCGCCCGGGGGAAATCCAGGGCGGTCGAGGGTACTCACCACACCAGGGAGCACAGAGAGAGGCAGGAGACCAGGGCCAAGGCCCGCTGGTACTTCTTCATCTTCTCCTCCTTCTTCCCCCGGCCAGAAGGCGGCACATCCTCCCGGCAGCCGCCACTGCCGAGGCCAAGATGGAGGAGCCGGAGCAGGAGCGCGAGGATGGGATTGAGAGTCCAAAGGGCTGCGGCGCCCTGGGAGCGGCTCTTCCGCGGCTCGCGTGCCGGCCGCCCTCTCCCAGGGGCACACGGCGGCACCGGCGGGGGCGCTTCACCGGAGGACTCCGGGGACTGCCGCTGCTGCCGCGGCCGCCGGTTCGTCCGCGCCCGCCTCTTCCAGCCACTGCCACCGCCGCCGCCGCCACTGCTGCCCCTTATCCCCCCCGCCCGCCCCGGCTCTCCCTCCGTGCCGCCGGCGACCAACTGCCGCTGCGTACTCGCTCGGCCACAGCCAATCACCGGCGGGGCCGCGACACCTCACACACCGCTGAGCTGGAAGCAGCCGCGTCACCCACGTCCCGCGGCGCTTGCACCCCCACCAGCCCCCGCGCGGGCCACGCCCCCTCCGACACTTGGGCCGAGAAGCCGGAGGATGGAGGACTCAAAACTGGAGAAACTGTGAGGCCGCTGCCACGCCCACCTTCATTCCCGCCCAGTCAGTGGCTCGCGTTCGGGAAATCAGAACGTAGCCCCGTGACGCTCAGCTATTTTCCCTTGCAATGGCCCGCCCCCATTCGCCCAGTGGGTGCTGAGTCTGCGCAAGGCCTCTTGGGAGTTGTAGTTTACCCCTTGGAACCTCTTTTTCCTTTCTCCATCAGTCCTGGAATCAAGGAGTAGATGGAGAGAGGTCTATAGTTTAGCTTTTCACTGCCAGATTGACCAGCTATGGAATTGCTATACTCAGTTTTCTTCTTTGGGCACAGTTTGAGGGATGGCCTAGGTTGACGATGGAGGAAAAATCTATACTAATAAAATTTAAAAGGTGTCTTTCCCTTGTGAATGGACCCGGCCCATCGAGCTAGGTGCTGATTGGTAAGCAGAAAGGGGGTGTGTCAGGACTTCCTCTCAGCTGATTGGTTCGAGCGGAAAGTCTCTTGCTGCTTCTCCGCCTCCAGGATAATTTCACCGCCCGTTGGATTCCAGTGTTGGGGTGGGCTCTGCTGGTCTCCATTCCGCGGGATTCCTGCGGTGGGTGGGTCGCGGAGGGTCTGCAAGGGGAAAACTGCGGCTTCTGCTGGGGAGCTCTAAGTCCTGGGGTTCTTCGAAGCGGAGAAAGCTACCGTTTGGGGCAAAAAAAAAAAAGTGACCTCTCCTCAATCTTTATAGTAAGGAGCTGTGATCACGCCAGATTTTTATACCAGAGACCCCTGAAGATCTCCCAGAAGTTAATTTAGGCACACTCTCCGATACTCCAAAGTGCTTTACTGCCTTTCTTCCCGAAGAGCTTTTTAACGTCTCTCTCTTAGATGGTAGACGATATAGAGGAAGAGGCACAGGCTCACCGCAAATCTGCCTCTTCGATCTCCCGTTCTCACGCCAACCCCGCGGCTTTTCCGCCAAGTGCCAGCAATGATCTTTTAGAGCATACGTTTAGCAGATACATATTTTTCTTTTCTTTACTTTTTTTCTTGTTTCTTCCTTTTTTGGTACAGTTGAGGTTTTACTGATACCCCTGTGGTAGCGTTGCCATTCACCTAATTATTATTCAGCCATTAACTTTATTATTTCAATAAATAGCCTTTTCTCTCTTTGCCAACTCCATTTCCAAAGTTTCGGGTTAAGCTTTAATCTTCAGTCCTCTGAGCTTTGTAGTTTTTCTTCTGGGCACTTCACAGCTTCAGGTCTCAACTCTGCTGTAGACTGCCAGATCCTGACCTCTGCCCAAGTCATGTCTGGACCTGACGCTTAGACACTCTACCCCTACCTCAAATTTTACACGCATAAAGTAGAACTCACCTTCCCTACAAGTTAGGCTTCTTCACCTGAGTTTCTATTTGTGTTAATTCTTCCTTAAGACCTCAAATAGTTTCTGTAATATATGTATGTGTTGTGATTCTCAGGTGCACAAATAAATTTGAATTTTAAAAAATGTAGGATGTTTTTTCATGACGTTTGTGATTCAGTGCAAAATATGTTCATATTGTTAGCATTTTAATATTTTTCACATTCCCATAAATACTGAATACATAGAGCAAGGAGTCTGCTTTGATGTATAGATTCTGCAGTTGTTTCATTCAAGTTGCTGGACTTGAAACCCTGAAGAGGATACAGAGACAATATACATCTCCACATCTCCAGAAGTGGAGATGTGCGGCAAGCGAACATTTTCCCAGACATTGCTTTTCTCTTCCAGAATACGAAAACGATGCCCGAACTCTCCTTGCTATTCCTGCTTTCAGAATCGCCTCGTTAGTGTTTCAAGTGTAATTTTTTTCCGTTTCCTAAAACTTTCTCCTTCCCTGTTATTTGGGTCTTTTAAAAAAGTCTTTCTAATGGTTTTAGAATGCAAAGCAATTACCTGAACAGTTGAGGAAAACTTACTTTGCCTCAGTTATTCAGTCATTATCCTGGTTTGGGCCTGAATTGTGATCATTATAAGCATTGCGTTACTGCTCCTCCTCATTTCACCCAGTGAGAGAGTGTTATAGTGTGTCCGTCTGCACCTCCTTAAAGGATCTGCGTGAAACACTGTTCAAGGTGCGCCAGCACTGAAGAGCTTGCGTGGTGTCCTTCCACTACCTACAACTCCCCGTTTCTTACACTGCAGTGCCTCCGACATTTGATCGAACTCAGTGGGAAAGTCTGTTCCATAGGAAAGCATCAGACATGAATCATTCCACATCACTCAATAATTGATGAAGAGTAACAGCGATGCTTTCGAACTGGTGAGAAGATAGCATTTTTATAGAGCCCTTTTGCACACCAGCTCAGCAGCCACTTTCTCCACTTTCTCCGAACGCTCATTTTCGGTCTCTCCACTTTGGGGATTTCCAGGAGGCAGATTATCATCACCTTCTAACTTGCACTGTAGTTAGCATGGCCTCGCTGGGCAGGGGGCAGGGTGTCTCATTCCACCCCTGTGTCCCTCACACTGCTCAGCATTAGCCTTGGCACAAAGGAGCCGTTCAATCAAGCCTGACCGTGGAGGATGCTCACAGTGATGAGGGCTGCAGTTCATGAAGTGGAGTATTTAAATTTCTTGAGCCTCTTCTATGCACAGAGTTAGACCTTTCTGTGCATACTTTAATTTAAAATTAAATCAAACAAAAATAAATACAAGTAAGTAATATGTAACCTGTGAGATGAAACATTAAAATTTGACTTTTTGGAAACATTTTGCTTTTATTGGCCTTTATGAGAACTCTCAGGAGTTACAGTCGCATCTTCCAAAATGCCATTGGAAAGAAAAAGTAAACTCTAAGAAGTTTCAAATGAACAAAACAAATGCTATTGATGAAGAAAGGCATGAAGAAGAAAGGGATTTTTATTACTATAATTTAAATGTTGAACCCTAGATGACATGCAAAAGAATCTTGGTTAATTTTAAACGTTGCGTGTTTTTTATTTTACTTTTGCTCAGAACCTATCTAAAGGCTAAAAATTTTAATGTGATGCCTGTATCTCTACACTTGCAATGAACTATATCTGCTATTAATTTCACCTATGCTCCTCGCAGACCTCAAATAGGCACATAACGGGGTAAAATGCATATTTTCTAGTTGAAAGAAATCAAACTGTGTGTTACCGAAAGCAGGAAGCAGATGATAATCATGTTGGCACAGATTCCTCATTCTGTCGTTGCTTGGAGATCCCTCTGCTTGCTTCTGCCTACCAAGATCCAGCTAATATCAACCAAGTCTGCCCCCTTGGCAAAGATGAATGGAAGAACTTAGTAAAGCTCCCTCCACCAGTCCGCTCCCCATTCCTCACATTCCTCTTTCCCTGCCCCTTTTCCAGGATTTCACTGTTGACTCTTATGTCCTTCCACGCCCAAGCAATGGCTTTATAACTGCATTTCTAAACATAACTTAGAAGGTAAACTTCAACAAGGCAGGGAGTCTCTCGGCAGAACTTCTGGTCTTGGTCAGAACATGAGTAAAACAGCAGCTCCCAGGCTATATATCCACTGACCCTCTTCCACGATGAAGGTGGGACCTTTCTTTGTCTAGTGTGAAAGCAACTCGCAGCTGGTCCTTGCTGTCGCTGCACTGAGCAGAGTCTCTCTGCCGTCCAGCAGAGCTCTGGGGCTGGAAACCTGTGGCTCACATCTGGCCTCTTCCCTACAGCACTAGGTGGATGCCACAGACTCACTTGCAGGAGAAAGCATTGCAAGGACTGTGGTAGATTGTCACAGAAATGTGTCCAGTCCCACCTGCTCTTCTGGAACCCTGTATTCCCCCATCAAAAGGCAAGGTCCATTGATTGCTCTTCCCCTTGAAACGGGACAAGAGGGGTGACTGCCTTGACCAACAGACTGTGGGTAAGGGAGGCTGTGTGAGTTCGGAGGCTAAGACCTGGAAGGAGAAAGGCAGGGAGGAATCCAGCCAGCTGCTCCAGGGAGGAAACAGGAGGGATGGGCTAGCACTGGGCCTTACAGCCTCGGTGCATTTCCCACCCCCTGCTGAGGGAGCCTGAATCACTGTGAGCATGGCTGTATTGTGCTCAGGTGCAGGTAGCGCCTTCCAGGCGGTGGGAAGGGCATGAAGCTAAGGTATGGACGTTTGCCTCCTACACAGAGGGAAAAGGAAGAAGTCCAGTTCACCTTGAGAGAAGGCTACAGACATGTCAGGGGGTTGTAGGAGACAAGGCTGAAAAGGTAGTCTGGGCAGACGACAGAATGCCGTGAGGCTCCCAGGAGGACGTATTGCCCACCCCCCCCAACCACCACCACCCCGTCATGGTCCAGAGACAGCATCTCTGAGCAGAGTTACTACTTCCCTTTCTTTCCTGAGAGGAACCAATGAAGATTCTCGGCTTTAATTTTGAAAAAGGCACCCAAGGGACTGTCTCACCTGCCACAGGCCCAGCAGTGGTAGTTCCTGGGCTGGGGACGAGCTACTCTGCCTGCTGGGTGCAGAGTGTGGTCCCAGAGAAAGAATGAGTCATCAGACGACTAGGAAATCCGAAGAACCTTCCTCTGAGGCCACCAGAACATGCAGACCGGTATTTCTTTCATCTTAACATCAGAAACCTGCCCAGATAAAAGAATATTGGGAGAGGGGGAGGAGGGACAAGATGGCCAAGGGGCAGGAAGAGAGAAAGGAGGAGAGATACAGGGAGCTGGAGGGGGAGGAGTGACTAAGGAACGAACCTGGCAAGTCCTGCAGCTTTGTGGTCACCATGGTGACCCACAGGAAGCCACTTCTCCGTCCCCTTGAATGTTCCAAAAAATTCTTGGGTTGACCTATAATCCATGGAAGCCAATTGAATAGCAAAAGAGATCCTATATCTTTATCCTTTTTCATTGCTCTCACTGAGCAATCACTGTGAAGCCTGGGTTTCCCTTTTATTATTTTTTTTAAGAAAAGAGGGATTTATGAAAAATGTAAAAGGTAGAAGCCAAACAGCGGCAGGCGCAGTGGACTGACAGCGACGAGGCGTCGTGGGAAATGAGGCCTCATCCCATGCTCTCCTGCTGTGGTTTCACAAGAAACCGAAAACGCACAATGAGGAAGAGGCCCCTGGGTTCTTGCTCTTGAACCTGGCACGTCCAGGGGAAGCCAGAGCAAGAGAGAAAAGGCTCTTCCTTAGCACACTTACTTTGTCCGTGGTGTGTTTACTGGAGCATCTCGCACCCCCAGGGAGCACGGGGAAAGGTTAAACACGCAGGGTGCCATCACCACACCACTGAGGGAAAATACAGCCTGGCAAAATGAGACCCAAGATCAGGAGTTCCAACTCTTGCAAGTTGTCCTTTCCCGAGAGAGAGCACAGGGCCTCACGTGCCCGAGAAGAGAATACACAAAAGTGAAATGGGCTTCATTGTGAGGGATACATTTTGGGAGAATTGATTTGTCTGCCTTTAAAAATCCACTTCATAACTCTATTTTACTTTGAGGTAAAAACACCAGGACGTATCCATCTTGTGTTTCCCTAAGAGAACCTTCGCACTGGCCGAAAGGACTTGTCATGAAGAGCGGGCAAATGGTGTTGCTTGGGACGGTAAACACGCTGCAGGAACACTTATCTGTGGGACCCACACGGGTGCATGGCCCTCTCTGATATCGACAGCGTGACATGGCTTCTGCCCAGACACAGCTGTCTTTGAACACACGCAACATAGGGCTTTCAACGAATACATAAAACCTCGTGAGCAGAGGGATAGCCCGCACCGGGGCACCCTGAAAATCAGTCCTGCTGTGTTTCACCGTCCACACACTTCTGCAACATGGGGTACATGTTTACAAAGACCACGCACACATGCACACACAGACATGGGAACAACCAGAGGATTTTCTGCTGTGCCTCACCGCTATGCAAAGCATGCGTTGCTCTATTCTTCATTGCTTCTATGCAAAGTGCTTAATTTGGGGGGTCATAAAAATGAAATTAGCAAACGAAGAATCTTTCTCTCCTCCACCCCACCCTCCTTGCTACTTTATATCTGAATGTTGCTTCAATTCGCTGACTTGGGTAAGAGGAAGACAAGGGTCAGTAGGAGGAGCACAGGAAAATCCCAGCCCCTCACTCAGTACCTATGGGGCCTTAGGTAAGACTCTTGATTTCTCTAAGTCTGTAAAATGAGACTCCTCTGGGGTCGAAAAGGGAATCAAACAAGGTAACAGGAGCATTTAGCAACGTGTCCAGCTCAGAGCCATCCCTCGTGTACATTCGCTGAATCTGAATCTGAATCAGTGGGTCGAAGAGAACACGAAATATTTGAAAAACATCCATCGGGACTATTTTTAGTCCTAAAAGCAGTTCTGCTAGTTCAGGAACATATTTTGTACATCATATTTACGGATCTGGAGGGTAATACTTAAAGTTCCTTCTGTTTTCTCAACAATGAAACAATGAATCGCTGCATTTTTCTTAATGAATCTTGGCAGCATTTCAGGCTAAGATCTTCCAGAATAAATTAGACCCAAGTAACATTCTTTATGTTGTCTTCCTTCACTGTTTCTGAGAGCTCCCTGCCTTTCCGATAATCCTTACGTTCCTCTTTATTTCGAAGCATCCGATAATTACTTTGGCAAATTCTTTTCATTAATGAGCAGAAAAATAGCTGTAAGCTACGTGAAACGTGCCAATCCCTTTAAAACGAAGGTGAGAGACACAGATTGGATGTTCAGACATTCTGTGTGCTAGAGCAAGTAAATGTCTAGATTCTCAGGGCGGGGTGGGGGGGGGAAAGCAAGCCCTCACTCTACATGAACCATGAAAGATGAAACGGCAGCTCAGGGCTGTGTCAGCAGACCAGGTGGGGCTGAAGGGCCCTCCCCCTTAACCCACTCATCATGACTCCTCAGGCGGGGCTCTCTCTGAAATCACCGTGAATAACCCAGGGGAAGGCAGGCCTGAAGCAAGTAGAGTCTTGCTGGCCCCGGGTAAATTCTTGAGGACTATGTGCCTACTGCTTTACATGGAAGAGAGCTGACTCCTGAAGCTGGACCCAGAAAAACACACTCACATTCTGCTGTTCGCTTGCAAAGAATAAAACTGGAGATCTTTGTTTCTGACCAGCACCCCTTCTTCCTTCTGGAAAGAGCATTTCCTTGTTCTGGGGACTCCCCCACCTTGAACCTGGCCCCAAGAGGTCTAGATGGGCAGTCACTGCCCTCACCCTCCCAGCCAGCGCTTGGCACTATGTGTGGGCATGTGACCTAGGTGAGCACGTTCTGAGCCTTTCCCTGGGATTTTCCAACTGGATTTGGGGGAAGTGTCTCTTTTTATCTTGTGGTAGGCAAGGGGCGGAGGTGGGCCCCCTGGACTGCTGGTAGCCTAGAGGGGAGCAAATGAAGACGGTAGCAGAGGGAAGCAGAGGTATCTTTACACGGGAGTCTGCTGATACTCAAGCCCAGACTCCAGTTTTCAAAGGACATTGCTGTCCTTCTTGGAGTCTGGCTGTGCAAGGCAAGGCAAGCTCAGCTCATGTACCCACACTAGTTCAAGCTGGGTTTCTGACTTACCCACCCAGAGTCAACCCGCAGAATGCATTTCCTCACAGAAAAAAAGAGCAGCGTAATGACTTCACGTGACAGAGTACTGCTAGATAAATTGCTTTTCCATCTCGATAAGCCATTTCTGGAAAATAATTAGAAACAAGTAACACCGCTGTTGGCTCTACTCGACAGATGCGTTAACGCGTTAGAGAAAGAACTGAGTATTTGCTAATAACTGACATCCTCTGTGGCATCCATGCTTCACAGATATTTCAAACAGAATTGTTTCCTAACCATCAAACCCAGCGGCCATTCTCTTCCTTCTCTGATGTCTCAAGTTCACTTGTCCAGCTGTGCTTGTCATCCGAGCCCTTTCTGTTCCTTGGGAAATTGTATCCCATCAGCCGCAAGTTTCCATGGAGCGAGCTCCTCCTTTTCAGCCCCTGCTCCCCTGCGCCTTTCCCGTCAGCTCACCCACATCCTCACATCTCCCTGTCCTCACAGCAGTTTTAGGTGAACTTGTTTTATTAACATAAGTGCCTCTGTTTCCAAACTCCACAGAAGCGATCTGGTTCTCCAAGTAGGCACCCTCTGTGGCTGCTCGTATTCTGATTCGAAACGAAACCAACTGACTTTTTTCGAGTGGACGTATAATCGGCATGTAACAATGTGTAAGTTTAAGACCTACAATGTGTCCGCCCGACACATTTATGCATTGCGATAGGACTTCGACCTGAGCTGGATAACACCCTCTATCATGTGCCATTTCTTTTTCGTGGTGGGAACAATGAAAAGGTTGTCTCTTAGCAACTCTGAGGTTTCTAATACCGTATTGTCGTCTACAATCACTGTGCTGTGCGTTGTTACATCTGCAGGACTTATTTACCGGCTGGTTTCCAGTCTATACCCTTAAACAACACATCCTCAGTTCCCCACCCTACAGCCCCTGGTAACCACAACTGACTTTGGCAATAGGAATTTCACTAAAGTCTCCAGGAGATTATCATCCCCTTCAGGGTAGGGAAGTATCTTATTTATGTATATCCTTGGGACTCTGCTTGCAATATACTCCATAGTCAATAAATGCTGAATGAATGAATGGATGATTTTAGTCAACTTTTTACAAAGATTTTATTTAAATCTTAAAAATCTTAGAGAGATGGGGAAGGGAGGGAGAAAGAGAGGGAGTGAAACATCAATGGACAGTTGCCTCTAGTATACCCCATACTGGGAATATATGGCCCACAACCCAGGCATGTGCCCTGACTGGGAATCGAACCATGATCCTCTGGTTCGCAGGCCTGTGCTCAGTCCACTGAGCTACACCAGCCAGGGCCTAGTCATCTTCTATAGAGGACCATTCTTAAATGTACCAGGTAACTATCTAAGCAACATCCAAGCCTGGGACTGTGTGAAGGCCTGCAAGCCAGGGGCCCAAAGGTTAGATTATAATAATCTTACCTTTCTAGTTTTCAATCAGAAAAACCTGAGAGACACCAAGATAAACTGGAGCAGCGGCAGATTAGGAGAACCAGAAAGGTTTAATCTCTATCAAAGACCGTGGTCTTGGGTGGACTTAGACCCAGCTCTGCCTAGAAGATGGTAACTTATCTAAAGCCATGGAGCGTCCGGGAAAGTGGCCTCCCTCCAGAGAGGACGAGGGAGAGGAGACGGTGCTATGGCAACAGGCACGCTCTGAGACTGCTGCGTGTTTTCTGCTTAAGAAGAATAAAGTGGTTTGGGTAGGTATATTACCTCTTCTGTTCAAGCAGGGAAAACTGCATTTTGTGAGTTGTGTTAGGACCCAATTTTGTGCTTAATTTTGATGGAGGTTCATGCTAAAAAAAAAAAAAAAAGGCTCGGGATCCATCCAGGACGGGAATTTCAAATTCCCTGAAAAAATCAACAACAGTATTTTTCTTTATTATAGGAGGCATTTCTCCAAGGAACAAGAAGAAACAACCTCTTCTTTGACTGCTGGACAAGGAAGCTTATAGAAGATGCCAGTTTCTTGAGGTTTGACCTCCACGGAGAAGAAACATTCCTTGAGAAGCAAGGGGAAGTCTGAGGAGTTGGCAGTGTGGATTCTGCCACCAGTCGGCCAGCGACCAGGGATGACAGAACGACGCAGGGATGAAACCAGACACTGAGTCAGACAGACCTGGGCTCTGGTCCTGGCCCTGCCTCTTTACCGATGGCAGAGAACACAAAGCCTTTTTAGACGACGGCTCCTCGGGCTTATTGTTTCCACCAAAAGCGACCTCTTCCTTCCTCCTCCTGCAACAGAGAAATTGCTTCAACCCTGTTCTGAGCTCCCATCTGTTTCCCAAGCAGTCTGCCTGGCTGAGGATTTTAAGTTTCAGTGGGAACCCCTCTCCCCAAGGCCCTGGCTCTGCAGAATGTTAAACCCTGTTGAGCCTTGTGTGGGAGTTCCTGGGAATAAGTACAATGTATCCGTATCCATTTCATCACTGGAGGCCTGACCCATTTTATAGAGCTCTCTCCCGGTAACTCAGCCCGGTTCGATCGTGTCTAATACATTCCTAGCCAGGATACAAGATATTCTCTTGCTGCTCTCCTTGAAGGATCTTCTTACTCCTGGCTTAACTGATCCTCCCAAATGGGTAGCCTGGGCCAGGGAATGCACGCTGGAATTATCAGGACAAGGTTAAGGCCGACCGCTGGAGCGAATTGCCGCTGTTCCCTCACGGATGGATCGAACGCATCACTGAGCTCCTGCTGCTTCATTCCAGGCGCTGTGCTGGACACCGAGGACACAGCGATGAAAGGCCTGGCCCTGCCCTCAAGCTGTGTACAGCCCAGCCCGTGGCTGCAGGAAGCACTGGTGGAAACCAGAGCTGCGTTCTAATCCCGACGCTGCGTTTTGCTCACTGTGGCGATGCAGACAAAGGCTCCCCAAGTCTCGTTTCCCTCATCTGCACAATGGGAACGATAGCCCTGCCTCACAAGGTCAGTGTGGTCTTCAGGGAGATGAATTACAGTCCCTGGCACAGAGGAGAAAGCACTCAGTAGATGCCATCTACGGCGTCACTGTCATTATCATCCCAGGAACAGCCACGTACATGAGCAACTACAACATCACCAGTGACGTCTGAGGATAGGGCCAGGCACCACCAGAGCATCACCAGGGATGGTGACGAGGAAGAAGAGTGGGAAGAGGAGGAGAACTGATACCAGGCTGGGCCCAGAAGGACAGAGAGAGCAGGGCGTCAGGCCTGGGAATCTCCTTCTAGGAAGACAGGACACCAGCATTTACAAAAGCCTGGGGGCAATAAGAAGAGGCACTTTCAGGAAACGGCAAGTGGTACAGTGTGTCTGGGTCTTGGAATACGTCTAGGGGGTCAGAGAGGTTGTGAGGAGGAGAGCGGCCAGGCTGTCACCCTGCAGTTGCCACAGGGCCACATGCTGCTGCTGTTATACCACTGTCCCATATCAATACCAGATGGTCCCATGTCCCTTAGGAACCTTCTCGCCTGCCCTTGGGCTTTAGAGATTCTGGTGTTTCTTTCGATTTGCCATTTCTTCCTATGCTAGTCACTGGAGGGGTCACAAGGGAGGAGCAGGGCTCTGATGTCACAGTTAGGAGCTGCTCTGAATGGGGGACCTACTCCCATACTGGACCAACCTGGAAGTTCCTCCGACTCCAGACAGGTAGGAGGAAGTCCTTATGTCCAGGAGAGGAAAGGAAGCACCAACCAGGGATCAGCGGCTGCAGGAGCCATGCCTGTGGCCAGTGTCTGTTCTTCCCACTGAGGACTTTGACCAAGTACAGCTTAGAAGAAGGAGGAGGGTCCAATTCGCCACAATGTCCTATCAGGAGGTTCAGCCAAACACAGGCATTAACTGAGCATGTACTTTGTGGCTAGGACTGTGCTAGGCACTGTAGAGAAAGATCCAGGCAGTGTATTGAGACCCGAGGGGTGATCTAAAGGCCAAGTCCACGGTTACAAGCCTGTAGGCACAGCAAAACCAGAAGCCCAGAGTCCATGGTCTTTCTGATACATGATGATGCCTTGTTGGCATCTAGCATGGCCAACGTAGCTCAGGAATAAAGTACAAGACACGGCCCATTGCGACACTGCTCATCTTGTTGACTTAACCTCAGCAATCCTGACACAATAGAGGATTGCGTTCAGCCAGTGGGAGGCAGAGTGGTTGGCCCTGCAAAGCAGAAAGAGGTACAATATCATCAGCAAACTCCTGGCCACCAGTTCAGGCGAGTCAAAAGAGGTCAAAGCCTGGGCTGCCAGTCACCTGAGCTCTGGGCGAACCGGGAGAAAGCCTGCTCAGCTCTCCCATCGGCCCTGGGGGGTGAGCCAACGGGTTTCTAAGGAGATAAACTCTGTTACCTGGGCCACGAAGAACAAAAGGCAATACTTGGAAGTCGAGAAGGTTTGTGGACCATTCGGTTGCTGTCACTGGATTTGGTTAATCAGTGCACTCACGTCTGGGGTTATATCTCACATCTTAGAGGGGGTGGAGTGGGGGAAAGGAGCAGCACAGAGAGAAATAGATGGAATTCGAAGGCAGAAGACTCCAGTAGACTAACACTGTTTCAAACTTTTCCATCTCGTGGCACACGTGAACTAATTACTAAAATTCTGCAGCACACCAAAATATATATATATATATATATATATATATTTGCACACCCACTTTGCTGAAGAGGAAAACTGAGTCAGCCATGCACATGGGGAGGAACTGACTCCCTCCCCGATGCCTTCTGCAGTGGGAATGCTGACTGTGGGCATTATAAATAAATAAATATATATATATATATATATATATATTGCTGATCTGACAAAAAAAGGTATAATTTTGATTTGTTCACATCAGATGGCTATTGCTGTTGTCTTTTCTTTCTTTTTCTCTTTTCTTTTTGGACAGTCTAAGGGAAAAGAGGTCAACACCCCTCACTAAATAGCCAGGTATTGCATGTTTTTAAAATTCTTGCTGCACAGGTGAAAAATTGCAGGACTAATAAAATTAACTTATATTAGCCTGGAAATTCACTTTAAGACCCGTGTGTCATCTGGCTCTGTTATCTTTAACAGATTTTTTTTTTTAAAAAAAGACTTTACTTATTTTTAGAGCGAGGGGAAGGGAAGGAGAAAGAGAGGGAGAGAAACATCCATGTCTGGTTGCCTCCTGAGCACCCCCTATTGGGGACCTGGCCCACAACTCAGGCACGTGCCCTGACTGGGAATCGAACTGGTGACCCCGTGGTTTGCAGGCCTGTGCTCAATCCACTGAGCCACACCAGCCAGGGCCAGCTCTGTTACCTTTAGACACAGAGATTTCACTTCAGGCATAGTGAGAACTAGCTGTGGAATGCTAAAAGAGAAGCTATAACAAGACCACACCGTTCAGAGGGACAAAGTAGAGAAGTAGCTTTAAATCCTGTTAGTTGCCTGGGAGAGACAAGCACGGACAGACTTGCACAGAGTGGGAATGGGAAACACACATGCGCATCAACAGTGAGATCGGTCCTAGAAGAGGGCGCTGAATTGCAGCCGCCGCTGGCTCACCCTGGGCACGTGGAATTCAGGTGCTCCCCAGCCGCCATCTGGGTTTCCCCACCTGCGTAAGAGAGAGGACTGATGCTCCCTGAACCTGCCCCACAGAAGCATCGGGAAGATGAGTATGGCAGCAGCACATAAGCAGGCTCTGCGATCTTGGAAAGATGCCTGGTGTAAGGGCTGCGTATGATTTTGCCACGACCGTGACTGCCTCTCACGTTACCGTTGCAGAAGATCGTGCTTGGAGAAGCAGGCTGGCCGTTTCGGCACCAGTCTCCGGCCAAGTCGTCTTCCTCCCTTATTTATTTCCACCCTGATGGAGATGAAGCCGGTGCAACTGGGCTGCTCCGTCTCCCTCCTAGATCATAAGCATCCTGACCTTGGATGCCCTGCTTACATCTGCCCCCTGCACGTCCTTCTTCGTCGTCTCCCTTTTTCTAAAGCCAGCCCCCCGTGCAAGGCCTAACTCAGCTTTCCCCTTCCCCATGAGGTGACTCTCTTGCTCACTCAGCACTGTAGGAGGGTCCTCCAGAAAACAGAACTGGTGCAGAAGGAGGTGTGACGAGGGACTGGCACATGCCATTACGGGCTCCGAGGAGTCCCACCATCTGTCGTCTGCAAGCTGGAGGCTGAGGAGGCTGATGGTGGAGTTCTAGTCCAAACCCCAAAGCCTGGAAACCAGAGGAGGCAATGGTGTTAGTCCAAGTCCAAGTTCAAAGGCCTGAGAACCAGAAGCACAGATGTCTGAAGGCAGGAGAAACATGAGTGTCTCCAGGTCAAAGAAGCCCCTTCCTCGGGTCCTGGTCCTAGCGACAAGAGCTCCTTCTATCCCTGCCAGTTTTTTGTGTGTTTTTTTAGACTGTTTAATAGGGGAAAACATGATTTTTAAAAGCATATTTTTTAGTTTAAATTTGGCTACACACAAAGAAACAAAACATACGCTGTTCAGAGGCCAGGAGCTGGAAGTCTGAGCACTCATTGCCCAGCACTGGAGTTGGCCCACGGTCGGCATTCCCACTGCAGAAGGCACCGGGGAGGGAGTCAGTTCCTCCCCATGTGCAGGGCTGACTCAGTTTTCCTCTTCCACAAAGTGGGTGTGCAAGTCCCGGCTTGCTCTCCACATCCCTGCATGTCCAGAAGGAGATCGGATGCCGCCTACAACACACTGTGCAGTCCTTAAAAAGAGTCAGTGTCCCTTTAGTCAGGGGTCCTACTGGTTGACAGTCGATTGGCCACTTGTCAGGAGAAGCCATGTGTCGGGCGGGGTGAGCTAGCAATTTCCTGGGAAGCTTGGCATCATCTGAAACCTCCCCAGGGAGGCCTGTGGTTTTTCAATTTCCTTCCCCCAGAAAAAGAAAAAAGAAAAAAAAAACCCAGAAGGCAGTCTTTCCTCCCTCTGAAAAAGCACAGGAGAAAAGATTCACAGCAACCTCAGGCTTGCCTGCTGGGAATGGGTGGACAGGTGGGTTACACCTGTCACCCCAGCCCCCTCAGCTGAAACTACCCTGGAAGACAGGCCCCACCCTCAGGCCAGGATGTCCTGCTCACCACCCACCCCTTTCCTATTGAGCCCTGGGGCGGCCAAGGCCTGGTCGGAACTCCTGGGGCCCAGGCAGCCCTGCTGGGGGCCTGCCCGAGCTCTGGCCTCCTCGGGGTCAGGGTAACACAGCGCTGGCTGGCGGGCTGGACTCTGATACCTGTCTCAGAATGCTCCTGACCGAGCACAGTGTGTGTGTCATTGCCACCTGACTCTGCTGAATGGGCCGAGGGTGTCAAACTCCAGCGCAGAGGATGACGTGGCAGAGTGTGGCTGAGGCGGCGTGGGGCAGTGGGTCTGGTCCAGCCCCTGCTGAGGTCCTTGTGACCACGGTCCCCGCCCCACTGTCCCTCTTTCCCTCTCCTCTGCTGCTGACACAAACTCAACCCGAGAGTCAGAACAGCAGGTGGGAGGGTTGCTCTCTTCCCACCTGGCTCAGGTTCTAACCCCAGATCCTCCACTGGGTTGTTTGTCCTTGGGCAAATTAGTTAGTTTCTCTGTGCTTCAATATCCTTAAATCCATCTGTGAAATGAAGGATTTATGCCCACTCCAGGACCCAGGAGAATTAAGAGTTAATACAAACAAGATGAACAGGGCCTGCCTCAGGGCCCTCTTAATACTGCTCGGTAAATAGCAGTATTAAGTGACCACAACGCGGCCCCCACGGCCCCCTGTCAGTTGCCCCATCTGGAGGCAGGAAGAGGGCATTAAAGAATATTAAGTTGCTAAAGAATGGAGCCAGTGCCCCTCCCCTACCTGTGGGCCCACTGTCCCAGGTCCTTGGGGAACTTGTGTTACTTTTGTAACTGCTTTTAGGAAGCCTCAGGATTGACCGTGACTTTGTAGCATTCCTACCTGGCCCAGCTTTCAAAGCAGCAGAAGCCTCACTCCGACCTCTGCCCTGCCTCTCCCACAGGCCACAGGTACACTCTCCAAGGGACAGAATTCATTTAGACTCTTTTAGCTTCCCTGGCCCTTGAACTCTACTTTTAGTGAATTGCAGGGCTGGGGGGGATCACTCATCACCAACCAAAACCCAGGCACCAAATCTGTTCTCTCGGTCTGGTACCTGGTGTTTCAGGAAACTGAGGCCTCCACCAGCTGTGGCCGTGAGACCAAGTCCGTTCCCATGTGTAGACGTCTGCTTCTCCGGAGGGCTGTTCCCTAAGCCACTGGAGGGATGATCGGAGAAGGCGAGACCCCAGAAAGTCCCTCTGCCATCTGCTCCTGGCCCAAAGCTGGAGGGTGGCTGGTGCTTCCAGGAGCCGCTCTGTGGCCGGCCCTCTGCTGAGCCCTTCCCAAACCTCCGTGCCCAAGCTGGGTGGGGGACGGCTGAAGAGCATAATGTGGTGGGGACAGCAAGGAGCATGGCAGGGATGAGATTACAGCAGCGTGACTGGGATTTCAGGGGACGTCTCCAGGCCACCTGGAAGGCTCCTGATGACAGGACACCGGGTCTCACCCCAGAGACTCAGACCCAGTAGAGCCAGGATGGGGCCCGAGCACCTGTGAGTTTCAAGAACCACGGTTCACCCAAACCCAGGGGTTCCTCCAGCCTCTCGCTAGAACCCAAAGCCGCTGGTTCCTTGTCGCTCCTCCTCTTCCTCGGAGCCGCTGGGTGCGTGGCACTGGCATCAGGAAGATGGGCGGTGGGGTCAGCCGGCCTGGCTCTGAGTCCTGGCCCCGTTTTATCAGCTGTGTGGTCCTGGCCACAGGACCCAACCTCCGTGCCCTAGAGCCCCCACGGGGATAAATACGAGCACTTTTTGGGAGCTTCCAATGGGCCGGGTGCAGCTCTGCTGTCCTTAATTCTCTGCTAGACCCTCACAAGACTATGAGGTAAGTGATATTAGTGTCCCCACCTCACAGATGAGGAAGTTGGGGGACAATACTTGTAAAGACCTCATAAGGTCATTGATCGATGCAGTGAGATGATCCATGTTAATCATTTGAGTGTCTAAGACTGTTGCTTACTTTTACTGGGGAAACAAGGATCTGAAGGCCCTTTTTTCCCTTCGAGTATTTTAAGGACTCACCTAAGAGAATGAACCACCCGGCTTCCTTCGGGGTCCAATGGAAAAGATACGGGAATCACATTCCACATTTTGTCCCACATTTAAGTCCTCCCACAAGAGATCAGGATCCCCTGTGGCAGACTGTCTGTCCCCAGAGACCTCAGACCCCAGAGACCGCTGACCCCAGCGGTCTCAGTTCTCAGGGCCTGGGGCCTGTGCAGGTGGAGAGAGGGAACCAGGAGGGTGGGGCCGGGGGAAGTCTGCAGGGCAGCTCCGTGTGTGTGCGCCTGGGTGAGCCGGGGAGTTCCGATGAGACCCGACAGGGCAGCTCCCAGCTCAGCCCTGGGGAACGCAGAGGTCTGCAAGCTCACCAGACCGAAGAGGAGAGAATCCGGGAGGGAGGGGAGAGAGCGCCAGAGCCCAGGGCTGCGCCAGCACATTCCTCCGGAGGGCAGGGGATGGGGACTGGGCCTCGCTTTTCCGGACCTCCACGCGTTTTAAGTTTTCTTTTCGTCGATCAGGGCAGGGGGCTTGGGGTAAACCCAGGCTCAAGGTGAATACTCGTTCGTACTCATCACCATCACTAAACTGAGTGAAAAGCTGGTGATCAAACCTTCAGAACGTCGAAGCTTTAAGTAAAATCTTCTGAGATGCGAGGACTCATCAGGCAGCCCCAAGGGCGCTCTGTCACCTCCCGGCAGTGAGTGACACCGGCTCCTGAACCTCCTCTCTGCCCCTGCACCCAGCTCTGTCTCTGGATCAGCCAATACCTGCTCAACCCTCAGGATGTCAGCTCCCTAGACGGACCCTCGATTCCTGTTCCCAGCCCGCTCCTCACCAAGGCTGGACTGGGTGCCCCACCCACGGTGCACTCACAGCCCTAGTTTTTAGCACACGGTGGCCCCGTGGCTCGCTGGCTTGACTGCTTTCTGCCCTCAGCACTGGACGTGTATCATCCTGTTCCCCTTCGATTTCCCGGCACTGAGCACGGCACCCAGCCAACAGAAGCTGATCATGAAAGAGTCACGGATGGGCATGTTTTGCACCGCCCCCCACTCCTCGACAAGCTATGCAGCAGGGGATGGGGGGACAGTGCGCCCCAAGTGAAGGCCCGGTTCCTACACTTGATGAGANTCACCATCACTAAACTGAGTGAAAAGCTGGTGATCAAACCTTCAGAACGTCGAAGCTTTAAATAAAATCTTCTGAGATGCGAGGACTCATCAGGCAGCCCCAAGGGCGCTCTGTCACCTCCCGGCAGTGAGTGACACCGGCTCCTGAACCTCCTCTCTGCCCCTGCACCCAGCTCTGTCTCTGGATCAGCCAATACCTGCTCAACCCTCAGGATGTCAGCTCCCTAGACGGACCCTCGATTCCTATTCCCAGCCCGCTCCTCACCAAGGCTGGACTGGGTGCCCCACCCAGGGTGCGCTCACAGCCCTAGTTTTTAGCACACGGTGGCCCTGTGGCTCGCTGGCTTGACTGCTTTCTGCCCTCAGCACTGGACGTGTATCATCCCGTTCCCCTTCAATTTCCCGGCGCTGAGCACGGCACCCAGCCGACAGAAGCTGATCATGAAAGAGTCATGGATGGGCATGTTTTGCACCGCCCCCCACTCCTCGCCATGCTATGCAGCAGGGGATGGGGGGACAGTGCGCCCCAAGTGAAGGCCCAGTTCCTACACTCGATGAGAACAATGACAAGCAGGGAGCGCTCGGCTTGGTCAGCGGTCAACATCGGGGGGAGAACCTGTGCGCCGTGTTCCAGCTAAAACCTGGGCGCACGGGTGGAGTTGACGGCAAACAGGAGGCGCCTGCCCAGCTCGTGAGCCGATGGGGGGGGGCAGATGAATGAGGGGCGAGCCTGAGCCAAGACAAAGGGACACAGGCTGATACAAAAGGCCTCATTGTCCAGGCCACTGCCGTTCTAGACACCTACTTCCTCCTGCGTTTACAAGACTGATAAGGTACGAAGGTATGTGGGAAGACCAGCTTTCAGGGGAGCCCTTACCAAGCTGATGGGGGTGGGGGGTGGGGGTGCGCCACAGGCTGGCTAAGCAAGGCACTGTGGGATTTGCCAAGTCATAGCGGCGATCATCGTTCTGGCCCTTGAAGACATCCCCTTGGCAGACAAATCTCTCTGTGCCCACTTCCCGATCCGGTAAATGCCAGATTCAGCAAGAAATAAGGAACAGTTCCTTTTTTCCCACAAAAACTAAAATCAGTCTCCCTTTCCTCTAGGCCTGGCTGACAGAGGTGACATGGCCGCGTGGGTGGCCGTGCTGGTATCCAAGAGAAAATGGCAGGAGGAGAATCGAAGGATTGGCCTCACATGTTCGAGAACAAGGCTGATGCTGGAGAGGGGCGGGTTGGTCCTGGGCTGCCCTCACGCACCACATAAGGACGTTTCGGTCAACCCTAGAGCACACACGCAACAGGGGGCCCGTGAGATCACGACGGAGAAATTCCCATCACCTAGTGATGCCGAAACCCTTCCAACATCGTAGAACAACACGTTACCGCCAGGTTTCTGGTAGCGCTGGTGTGAACAGACCTACTGTGCTGCCAGGCACATGAGAGGACAGCTCCTACAATTAGGCCCCACATGTGACCAGTTTCATGCTCACACACTGCACTTTGCTTGTTGTTTTAGAGCTTTCTGCTCAGAAACGAGCTTTGGCTTATTGCTGACGACGCTCCCACGTCTCCTCCTACACGAATCTCAAAGCAAAAGGTATTTCTCCCTGTAAGCATCACCTTTTGGATCCGACCAATGGACTAAGGAGCTAATAGCAGCTTCTAAGGCCTATACAACCCTTGCCCAAGCTATTGCTGCAACTGAGGAAGGTGCGTGTGACGTGATTCTGGAAGGTCTACAAAACCTGTGACCGCATCAGGAACCTTACTGGGGCTTGGGTGACGTCACCAAGGAGTGTATGAACGGCTTCTGGAAGAAGACAGTCGAGAGGCCCACGCCTGGCTTCCAAGGGTTTGCCAAGGATGAGGAGGCTGCAGACGTCAACACGGCTGCGGCTGAGCTGGCAACACGCTTCACCTGCCTGTGCACAGGGATGACCCTCAGGAGCACGGAGAGGCAGTTCCCAGGAATTGCCTAATACGTGCCCAGAACGCCAACGGGAGTGTGAAGGTAAGGAAGAGGCAAGAGAAAGGAAACGCCAAGAGAAAAACAAGAAGCGCCCCCAAGAAGACGCACAGTGAAGGGTGTAGCAGAAGCTTTTGCAGACCTCCACTTAGCTCCTTAAAAAGGATAGAGATGCCCTGGCTGGTGTAGCTCAGTGGATTGAGTGCGGGCCTGCGAACCAGAGGATCGGGGTTCGATTCCCAGTCAGGGCACATGCCTGGGTTGCAGGCCAGTTCCCAGCAGGGGACGCACGACAGACAACCATAGATTGATGTTTCTCTCCCTCTCTCCTTCCCTTCCCCTCTAAAGATACATAAATAAAATCTTTAAAAAAAGTTTGAAGACGTGGCCCCCAACACTGAAAGGCTTCCGTGCCTAGAGAGGCTTGTTCATGGTGCACTGTCTGCTTATAAGCAAATCTATGATAAAGAAAGAGACAAGCAAGCAAACGCCCAGGGACGAAGTTGTGGAAGAGTGACACCTCCTCCAGAAGGGCCTCGGGGGGGGGGGGTCCTCCAGCAGGTGTTCCAAAGAAGACACGGTCATCCTAGCACAGGACGCTCCAGGGGCGTCACTGTCCCCAAGGCCTTCAGGGGGACAGGATGTTACCAGTGGTCCTGATCCCTGTAGGCCTGGGGTTAAACACTATTTAACAAGCAAAAAATAATCTGGAACTAGAACAAACTTACAGAATAAGGATATAAAGACAAACATATTTGGGGCAGCTGTACAATGTGCTTGTGTTTTAAGCCAAGTGTTATCACGGAAGAGCTGATAAGGTGAAAAAAATATCAAAGTTTAGAACGGAACAAAGTTATAGTGAACTAAGGTTAATTAATTATTAAAGGATGAAATTATTTATTTAATCAATTTGGGGTTCACTAAGGGGAACAGGGTGCGGACAAGAAACCACACACAGGCTGCGTTCAGCGGAAACAGCTCTCTACGGACTTCAGCTTCCTGAACCACCAAGGCCCGCTCCGAGGGGGTGAGGAGTCTCTTCCCTCCGCAGGCATTTTCAAAATACTCACTTCACCTTTTTGAGTAGGTAATACATGCGGCAGGATGAGATTCAAAAGGAGCACAAATACACGCTCTGAAAAGTTCGTCTCCTTCGCACCCCTCTTCCCAGACACCCCTTTTCCTTCTGAAGACGCAGCCTCCACTGCCTGGCATTGAGTCGCCATTCCAGGGGGAACCCCGGTACCTGGGCTGCGGCACCTGGCGCGGGGCGGGATGCCCTCTGAGGACCCGTGGGACTGCCCCGGGACACGTGCGGTCAGAATCCTTAAGTTCTGCCCCACCGACACAGAATTTGAATCTGTGCGACGGAACCAAACTTCGTGAGGATGCGGATCACGACCGACAGTGGGAATCCTGGACCAGCTCCGAGCAGCCCGAATGGCGGTGGGGAGGCCCCAGCATGTGGCAGAGGGACCGTCTGCGTGAAGCAGAGTGGAGACCCTGGTACAATGCCTGTGGGGACCCTCTTGCCCCGTGTTGCCCTGCTCACCTGTGACACAGAACCCAGGGACAGCACTGCAGGGAGACAGGAGGGGGGACGAGGGAGGAGAGGAGGCAGGAGACCAGCTGGCTGGGTGTGGACGCGATGGGACAGAGCGGCAGTGGTGCCACCGGGGACTGCTGGCACATCTCACACAGGTGGCCCTGGGCAGTGGCCTTTCCAAATGGTCCCTTTGGTATATATTCCTGGCTGTCCCCTGCCTTCTGTAGATTTCTCAGAGGCCTGTAAACTGTGTGGTCCGAGGACCTAAAAGTGGGGGTTCACCCCTGGCTCGCAAGGCTGCACGCGCCCAAGTAAACGGAACCTCTTGTTGTGCATCTTAGAAAATTCAAAGATGTTGTTGACCTTGACGGTGAACTCAGACCTCTGCCCTGACAGGTGCGCTCGGCTGCAGCTTTCACAAACATCCTGAGCTGACACATCCCTGCAGTGTCCATCCTAGTTCAGCGTCTGTCCTGGCTCTGTCCCCAGAACGAATGGAGGGACGTGAAAACCAGTGGGGCTTTCCAGCAGGACCCCAGACTGACCTTGAGTGACAAGAAGTGCTGGGGGCCATTTGGCCTCGCCCTGGTTCAGCTTCTTAGAGAAGAAACAAACAATGAAAACATTCCATTGCCACCGTTGTTACAATGTCCACTATTCACATTAAGGGCCGAGAAGGCAGTGTCGATCAGACGTAAATTGAGGATGAGATGAATATTTTCTAGACATCTTTGAGTCGGCAATAACGAAGCACGGGGCACGCACCATCGGCAAGTCGCCGAGGACGGCCCCGACCAGGACGAGCGGGCAGGACCTCCCGAGGGCGGATTATTACCCAGCTCAGTGCCTGGAGGTAGGTCTCGCAGCTGCTGCACAAGCATTTCTTCACATCGAGCACTGAAGACTCTGCTCGGGGACCTGGGCCAAGGGAATCTTCGGGGGTAGAGCCGGGCTGGGGCTGGAGTGTGGGCATCACCCCAGGCAAGGCTGTGGGCCATGGAAAGGCCACTCCTACTGAGGACGGCGACAATGGTCACATCAGGGAGAGAAGGGACGTTAAAACAGCTAACATGTGTAGGTGCCTACGGCAGAGATATTGGCTAGGAGTTTAGCACGTGTGTCCTCATTTTCACCTCACGATGCTTAGAAGAGAGGGGCGCGTAGTGCCTCTGTCTTTGCAGCTGAGGCAGCTGGGGCTCAGAGAGGCCAAGGCACTTTCCCCAGGTCACACAGCCAGGGAGGGATGAGATCCAGGAACAAACTCAAACCGCCTGATGTTGCAGGTTCTGCAGGTATTGCTTATGCTAAACTGAGAGGAACCCACGCAAACGAGGCAGAATTCTTGCAAAGAACAACCTTAGGAAAGAAGGAAGTGAACAGTTGGCAAAGGGAATGCTGGGAAAACCACAAGTTTCCAAGGTGACCTGCAAAATGTAGATAGACGTGAGTGAGCTAGAACTAAGTGTGTAAGCAGCAGAAGAGGCGGAGACCTGTCTTCTATGACGCCTGTTGGGTGGCAGAGGAGATGTGTCCCTAACAAGAGCTCCACTGGCCTGACTCCTACCTGCCCCCCACCTGAGGCTCCGCCTCCCCGACAGGGCAGAACTGGGGAGGAGGTACCTGTGCCTCACCTGGCACCTGGGCCCGGGTACTGTCCTGCGACCCCTAACCAGAACCCCGAGCAAGCTCCAGACGAGTGCAGAGTGAGAGGCCACGCAGGCCGACAGGAGTCACGCTTGGCTGAGCCTGTGCGTCTCTAAGAAGCGGGCGTCACAGGACAGCCGTCCTACCCACTCCCGAGCAGGGGCCCCTGTGAATTCAGCAGTTGAGACATGGAGACACTTTGAACGAAAACTATATGAATGATACACGCTGTGGGAGAATGGGGATGATGATAATCTATTTGTCGTGATGAAGAATGCTTACTCACCAAATACACAGAAAGGACTAGCATTGAGGCAAGTGGGCGGGTGATTAGAAATAAACCCCTTTGGGACGTGGAGAAAAGGGAGCTTGTGTCCACTGTCGGTGGGATTGTAAGTTGGTGGGGCCACTCTGGAGAAAGGAGGAGGGGTCTGCGTGCACTTCTGCAACTTGTCCCACTGGGTGGGACGCAGAAAACTCATCTGGCCCTCGGCCGTTCCCACAGGACACGGTTGACATGGTTCCCTACGCAGGGGCTGCACCGCGCCGCTGAATTTCTGCTCCCAAGGCACTGCCAGCTCTAATGGAGACCCCTTCTCCCTCTGACGGCTAAATACACGGAAAACACTCTGTTGGAAACACTGCCTTTGAATACAGAGAATATACGGAACACACGGTCCCAGCACCAGTGTGCCCACGTTCACTCCTGCTGGTCACCAGAGCCGATAATTAAATTTTTAGAAATTTTGTGAGCTTGTTGTGAAGCCACTGGTGGCTTGAAAACGGCCTAGCTGGGAGTATTTGCACCATAGAAATTGTTCAGTGCTATAAATCGTATTTTTTTCTTCGAGAGCTAGATAAAAAATAAAGAGTCCCGATTCCTTCACCAGACATGTATCCCGTGCACATAATTTGCAGAGAAATTACTGAGCATCTGTGAGGGCCAGCCAGCCCTCGCTGTAGGTAGAAGGGCTTCAGTGATGAGTGACAGACGATCCCTGGACCAGAGAGGCCTCATTAAGTCTGAGAACCTCCCTGCCCATCCTTCTGCCTCCTGCTGAGACAGGACCGGAGGGGTGGGCCGTGTCCAGGGGTGGGGGGAAGCTTTGGGTCTATTTGCACTCAAGATTGACATATTCTGACGTCTCTTCCGCTTGCCATCACCTAGCATTGTCAGAAAGGGCTCTCAGCAGCTTGTCACTGATTCATCTTGAAACCAAGTAATACTAAACGGCAGTAACATCAAGCCCTTGATGCTACAGAAATATTTGCTTCCTTTTCCTTTTCTCTTAACCCTTCCTCTGGGTCCTCGGGGGAGGGCTTTTCATGCCAAATTAAGAGCTACGATGGGGTA
Source organism: Sturnira hondurensis (assembly GCF_014824575.4). Taxonomy (NCBI): domain Eukaryota; kingdom Metazoa; phylum Chordata; class Mammalia; order Chiroptera; family Phyllostomidae; genus Sturnira; species Sturnira hondurensis. The sequence goes on along the minus strand of NW_028094846.1, from coordinate 5,009,804 downwards.
ATTCCCCTGGGGAATTTGGGAGATTGGCTTTTGCTGTGTCTTCCAGGCAGCTGGCCACAGGTTCACAGGGATTTCATAAATGCGCTTCACCATTTATTTTTAACTCTTGTTCAAATATATGGTTTTCTCATCAGCCTGCACCAACCCCCCCTCCGCTCCAGTTTTAATCCCATAGCTCTGTACCCAGGATGAGAAGGGATAAAGGGAAAAAGAGTGGCTGATGCGTCCTATGACCCTAGTCCCACTGCCGGTTCTGCCACAGAGGCTGAGTGACTTTGAACTACCACTTGGGGCACCCTGTGTAAGGGGGGTGGTGCTTTGTGCCCACAAGGGCATTTATATACAGGCCCTGTAGGATTCTTAGAGAAGGTGAAGGCAATTGGTTGTTACTCAGTCCAGACAGGCTCTGCATTGTCCAGACTGCGGGAAGTCTTGGATCCCAAACCCCCGGGGAAGCATAATCAGCTTGAAAGGACCTGGCTCAGCGCCTGCTCAGCGTTTCAGCTGAGGATCAAAGCCCGGGCTGTGGGTGCTCACAGGAAATGCAGCAAGATCAGATAACAGCCTCAGAGACCCGGGGCCTGGAGAACGTGACTCTACCACTCCCTTAGGGCACGTGAGCGGGCGTGGAAAATAATAGGGGCACCGAGTCAGTCCCCCAGGTCTGGAGGTGCAGGAGTGGGTGGGTGGGGAGGCGAGGGAGTCACTGATTATTCTCCATTTGTGTATCTTTCCGGTGGGCTTCAGTTCTTTATCTTTGCTGAAACAAAACTTCATTGTTAAGCCTCCTCTAAGATTCCAAGCATTTCTGGGGACACATGCTCTATGACACGTGCTGGGCACACCCTGGAGGACGAGACGCCTGCTTCTTCCCCCGAAGGATCACATGGTCCATGGGGGAGAAAGACCGTCCGCTGAGTATGTTAAAGAACGAGATGCAGCTAAGAGCTTTGGGGGGGGGTCCCTGTCAGAAGGGGCTTCCTGAAAGGCATGACATTAGGGACAAAGAGATTCTGCAGGAAAGTGAGTGGGGAAAGGGCATTTCCAGCAGAAGAAAGGGAACGTGGACAGACACGTAAGGGAACGAGGCACTTCCAGGGCTCCAAGTAAAGCTGGAGTTTGGGGTAGGTCCTGGAGGAGAGGCAGGGGACCAGTACGTGGACACCAGCCTCGGAATGCTCTAGAAGCCAGGCTTAAGAACTTGCAGTTGAGGGGGACAGACAAGCAGCCAGTGTTCAAATATTGGCTTGAATATTTTAAGCAGGAGAACGGCCTTCATAGAATTGTGATTTAGAATGCATTTGGAAAAAACAATAGTAAGATTAGTTGGTATTTATTGAGCAGTTATCATGTGCCCAGCATATCTGAGCAGGTGTCTTGATGGGATGCGTTTCACTCTGGCCCAGAGGCACACGGCATCGGTGAGGGGGAGGGTCAGGGTGTGACCCCCGCAGGCCTCGTCCATCCATCGACTGCGTCCAGCATCAGGTGTGCTGTGAACACACCTGAGTTGTCATTTCTCAGGAACGTTCTCATTGCGTATATGCCCCTTGTTTTCCAGCGTGAAGCCGGTTTACCCCGGCAGTTCTCAGGCACGAACGGGAGGGCTTGCTTTGTGAAGAGCCCCAGGTTTCAACTCTTTCCAGATCAGGAAGGAGGTCCCGAGACCTCCGGCTGTGGCGCGGCTGCCTGGCTCCCGCGGAAAGATCACGCCGCCTTTCCCTTCCTTCCAGGCCTGGGGACTTGCAGAAATCCCTACCCCAGCCTCAGTGTCTGGGTCCCAGAGTGTTGCCCCTTTTCTCCGTTGCACTCAAAACGCCCTTTCTCTCCCTTTCACTTGGAGCCAGTATTTGGGAATCCAATTTCTAGTTAAGGAGGAGCACAATTAAGAAAAATGAAACCAGGGCCCTGGCCAGTGTGTCTCAGTTGGTCGGAGTGTCGTCCTGTAAGCAGTAAGGCCGTGGGTTCGAATCCCAGTCAGGGCACATTCCCAGGTTGCTGGTTCAGTCCCTGGTCAGGGCACGTGAGAGAGGCAACCCATGGGTGTTTCTCTCTCACATCCATTTTTCTCTCCCTCTCTCTCCCTTCCCCTCTTCCTAAAATCAATAAGCATGTCTTCTGGTGAAGATAAAAAATAACAACGACAGAATTTAAAACACACAAAATTAAAAAAAAACCCTGGGGTTAAGTTGAAAAATGACAGGAATCTCTTCCATTCCTCGAGGACACATCTTGTGCCTTAAGGAAGCCCCAGATGGTGTGTAGCTCCTGAGACATGCCCGCAAGTGTCCAACGCTCCTTCCATTCAGCCGGTCAGCCCACACCAACCCGGCTGCTGTGTGCCGGGGGCCATGATGGCCAGATACAGAGACATGTCTAAGTCCTGGGTTCTTCCTTCTCGCCTGACGGAAGAATTAAGGCTCAGCTGTGATGTTTTCCATGTGGCTCTTCGTCGGCCTCATCTCCCCAAACACCTTCATCTCCTCTGTGGTTCTTGTCCACGTGTCTCTTGACTTTCAGGAAATCTTGTGACACTCCTTCCCCCAACGTGCTCCAGGTCTGGGCAGCCTCTCTAGTCCAGACCGAGGCTGACACGGGCCATCTGGCTGAGCCAGGTGTCTCCAATCCATCACCCCCTCCTCCTTTGCTTAGCAAATGACGGGGCAGGCTCCTGCCTGTGTTGTTACAGGCCTGCTCGGGGGTGAAGGGGTTCAGAACAGGTGCACCCACGATGGACTCCCTGGGCACGTGGGCTGTTCTGAGCTGAAGACAGTGGAGGCCTTGTGGACTCAGAAGAAGTTTCTGCCTTGACTACTTAGAAGAATTTCAGGTGAAGGACTTCCCCACAATAAGGGTTATTACCAGAGATACTTCTCCAGCCCCTGCCTGTACTGCAGGGCAAGGGTGTGATTATGAATGTCCTCTCTTCTTGTCACCCTGCAGGTGGCCTTGCGCCCTCGGAAGCCGGACCTCATCCTCAGCTCAGAATGTCTTGTGCACCCCACTGTCCCTTTCCGTCTCTGAGCCTCTCACCTGGGGTCTCGGGGGTGTGTGGGGTCTCCGACTCTCCCCTGTACACATCTGGAATTGCATTTGGTTATTTTGTCTTCTCACTCCGTCTCACGACTATTTAATTATTAGACCAGTGGGGAAAAGCCTAGAAGGGTGGAGAAGAATCTCTTCCTTCCCTAAGGGAGTTACTAAGTTGCGGCTATTTTCTTTTTTTAAAATATTTGCTGGAAGAAGATATACGTATGGATCTGAGAGAGAGACAGAGAGACATCGATGTGAGAGAGATACATCAACTGGTTGCCTCCCATTTGCGCCCTGACTGGGGATTGAACCTGCAACCTTTTGGTGCACAGGGAAACCTTCTAACCAACTGAGCCACTGAACCAGGACAGGCTGTGGCCATTTTCTAAAACGAAAATTGAAGAATTTTGATTTCAAGTCATCTAGAAATAAAAATCGCTGCCACGGTGAGTGTGGACGACGGGTATATCTCTAAAAGAAGCGTCAGCCCCTGGAGAACTTCCACAAAGCCCTGCTTTGTGACCACAAGCCACCTCCACCCCTACTCCAAATGCCTGCTTGGGAAGGTGTGAGTTGTAAGGATCAGTCGTCATGGAGACAAAGCTCAGGGCATGAATAACTCCTTCAGTCTCATACCCCCTCTCCAAGGAGGCACTGCTCTGGGGAAATGCTGGACAGACAGCCACGGAGCAAAAGCAACCGTTCGGGGTCCATGAGCCCCAGTCCAGAAAGCTTTACTGTCTCAGTATTTTTCAGGAGAGACTATCTTTCTCATTCCTGGATGCAGGAAGTGAGGTTTGGAGTTAATTCTGCGTTCCCTCCTATAACGACACTCTTCTCCGGTCTCCTCTCTCTCCTTTCCCTCCGCCCACTCTGCTCACTTCCCACTTCACCCTGCTCAGCCACGCTCCTGTCACACTGACCTCCTTTCCACACTCCGAGAGTTGACGGACCAGTTTCCCAGCTATCACCTTCACCTCCCCAGCTGCCGCTGACTCCCGGGGACAGGCCAGCCTCCTGACCTGGAGAGTCGGGATGTGCCTTTGACAACAAAAGCCGGCGCAGCCTTCCCGAGAGCGGCGCTAAGCTCAGCGGCTCCCAGGGGCAGCGGCGCCTCATTCGGACTTTCTGAGGATGCCCCCTGCGTGACAGCATTTTTGTGACATGCAACAGTGGGTGACACCTTGGTTTCTCAGGTAGAAGGGTGTCGTCATCTCTGCCCAACAGAGAGCCTAGCCGGAATGGGTATGCACGGTATTGCCGGCTCAGCCTCACCCACTGCCTTTGGAACTGTGTCTCTCTCTCCCCACCACCACTCCATCCTTCCTGGGTACTCCTGCAACCCCGCCCCGATGGGCCTGATTGATTGCATGACGGCGAGGTACCTTTCCAAGTTGGGTGAGGGGCCTTTGCCTGGAGTCTGGGGCTTGGAAACACAGTGGCCAAAAGCTGTAAGCCATGACGCTTAGAAGATGCCAGTAGTCTGGTTTCCCGCCACATGGAAGGAGACAGTCTGCAGCAGGAAAAGGAAAAAGACAACACACAGGAAGGAGGAAAACGATGGAGGGCGAACCCTCGCCCAATTAGGTGCCGGGCGCTGGGGCCTCCTGGAGCCTGCTGCATCCTGCAGCTTCGATGAAGACATTGGAAAGGCCACGTGGTTTACCCTCATTCTCAGGGCAGACCCCCAGGGAGGGGCAAGGGGCTCCGAGTTTTAAAGCTCTCCCGGAAGATTTTGTAATGTCCCTTGGTTACTTGACAAGGAAGATCAGAGAAGAATGGGCAGACAGGACACCTCCCATCTCTTCCTCTTCTCTAAAACGTCTCCTGCCCGCCACTCCCAGTCTAGAAGATTCGCTCCTTCTCGTGCTAAAAATGTTATTTTTAATCCTTAATTCTTTCATCTCTTCCACTTTTTCACATCACCTAAAATCTGCTCAGATCTCCCAACCTCTGTGTGTATTTTGGTTAACAACATCATGTCTGTCATTGTCCCCTCATGATGAGCTTTATCGCTTCCCCCCCCCCCCAGGGGTGGGTACGTGATGTAAAACATCCCCCAGCCAGCAAACATTTACTAAGAGCTGTGCACAGGGTAGGTCTGTGCTAAGAGGTGTGGTCCAGAAACATTGCAGCTGGTGCTCAGAGAAAACGAATCACTTAAAACCTAGTCTAAGCCTGACATGGAATTCCATTCGTCTGGCACTAAAATAATTAAAGCCGTTGTCCTCATTTTCTTCATTGATTCATCCACTGTTCACTCGCTGAACAAATATTGTTGAGTTTTTACTTGGGGCCAGATACTGTTCTGGTCCTGGGCTTACGGAGTTGTATAAGGCCCCTATAGTCTAGCGGGAAAAGACAGGGCAAAAGCAAGCTGGCAATTTGCTAAGCATTTCAGGCAGTATCAGACAGTGACAACTGCTGTGAGGGAAGGGAGCAGAATATGGGGTTAAGCATCCTGGGTTACTACAGATGAGGCAATCAAGGGTGTCTTCCCTGAGGAGGTGGCATTTAAAAAGAGACCTGACTTATGCAAAAGGCTGAGCCATGCAAAGACCTGATATGACAGCAGCCCTGCCCAGTGGCCTGAGGAATTGAACGAGGTAGTTTCTGGGGTTCCTGGAAACCCCAGAAAACCCTAGAGTTTTACCCTTCCCACCCATATCTTGCTTTATAAGAGTTTGTATGGTTCCTCTCAAAACCTTCGCCAGCGTCTGCAACTTTGGAGCCCACGATGGGTCCCCAGGAAGCTTCTGTCAAGAAGCAGGCCTCCTGGCCCCAGCGGCCTGTCCTCGTACCTGCAGGTGCCAGCGTGACACTTGATCAAAGCAACCACCCAGCCCGCCTGCGTTTCAGGAAAAGCCGGAGATGCCAGACAGAGGCCAGTCCCGATCTTTCGGAGAAAAGGCAGCAGCCTTGGGAGCGCCGAATGGGCATTCCCGGTGCCACAGTCCGCGTGCTGCACAAACCTCCATTTCCCCACCTGCAACCTCGGAGTGCTCATGACAGACAAAACCACCTCTCACAGTTGAAACTCAATCCCTCCACACTGAAGGTGAGCCGCCGCCCTTTGGTGCGTTGGAAATGTACTGATTTTAACTGTTGCCAGAGGAGCTGGGCACCACACGGGCCTTGCGGACCCCGGTTCCGAGGGTTTACTTTGTCTCTGCCAGTCGCCCTGACACCACTTGGAATGACATTCTCACAGTGACACTATTTGGGTCACACTCACAGTGTGGACTTGGGCCACGTAAATGAGTGCCAGCGTCTAGGTGTATTCTCGGATGAGAAGTTTCTCACCTTCTCTCTGTTGGTGCCAAGACTGGGGTGCGCAAAACGTTTTAGCTCCTTCTCCGTGTGGGGGGAGCTGGTTTCACGCTCACCTTTGTAGCGAGGGTGTAGCCCTTCGGCGTCTCAGCTTTCTGCACAGGTTTCCCATCAGAGGCCTCACCTTGGGCATTCTTTTTTCTTTATGAGTACATAAAATAATGGTACATCTTTTCATTGACAGCACATTAGAATGGGTGTGGCAATCCAGTAATTAATCACGCTCTAGAAAGCCTCGCACTTGGAGGCTGGAGGATAAGACGAGGCTGGGGAGTGAGGGTGCCACGGCAGGGGAGAAGCCGCTGAACTGAGACGTGGCAACCAGTGAAGAGACTAACTCACAATCTGCAGTGACCTGGAAAATCGTCAGACTCTGACTCAACTGATAATGTGCCCTGGTAATTGGCTGCGGAGTCACTTGAAGTCCGGTCACCTGGGGAAGAGATAGGACATCAGCCAGACCTCGCACCTCTGCCCGTCAGAGGCTGAATCACAGCTAGGGCCGGGGCTCCGAGGGTTCACAAGGTGTAACTACAGTCAGCGTGTGGGTCCATGTTCCCGCCCCGGCAGGGGGAGTGTCTGGGGCCCTTGCCCACCCCGGCGTATCCTGTGTCACGGAGGGCAGGGAATTCGGCTTCCTCCTTCACCGGTGTCATCCCCGTGCCTCACCCGGCACCCGACTCCCAGGAGGGGCTTAACAAATACAGGTGCAGGGAATGACTAGGTGATGAGGGGTCACGGCTGGCATTGCCAGCGGTGTTCCAGGGGCTCAGGCCGGAGTCTGCAGAGCTGGCTGGCCAGGTTCAGTGACCAGGCCCAAGGCAAGCAGTCTAAGGTGTAGAGATGGCGGCAGTGGGAGCCGGGCTGCAGAGCCAAGTGGGTCAGGGAGGGGGCGTGCTGGTGTGTGGGGAGGTCTGGGGCGGGTGGAGGGAAGGGCCCTGAGCTGGGAGCTGGCTTCTCTTCCTTCCTCCTCCTGGTCCCTGAGCCTCTGCTGGGGGAGCCAGGGTGCTGGGGGCAGGGAGAAGAGGTGAGCGGAGAGGGGTGAGGTAACACTAAGGGGTGCATCGTAACCCCACGGGCTCCTGTGTGGAGGTGCAGGGTCCTGTGCATCGAAAGCGGGTGACTTCTCCTCACTCCTGTCCTGTTTGACGTCCCTGTAGCGTTTGGCAGCCATACCCTTCTACATCCTGAAACTCTCTTCTCTGTGACTGGGACACCTTCCCCTGCCTGTTCTTCCTTGTTCTTTACATAGCGGTCTTCTCCAGGCCTGCCCACTTGGGTTCCTCTCGTCCCACACGGCACCACGCCACGCCATCATCTCCTTGAACTATCTCGCTGATGCCCATGCCTTCGAATACCACCTTCAGACCAGCGGCTTGTACAAATGAACCCCCGGTCCAGACGTCTTCACAGGGCCAGGCACTGTGTTCAGCTGGAAGGGGTCCAGATTCGCCAACCTCGTCTGGGTGGCTGCAAACGCTCTCTAGCTTGTCTCTTTCCAACTGGCCTTCCCTCCTGCCACTCAGCTGCCACCATGTGTCATTTCTCAGACCCAGGCTGGCACGTCCTGACTGGTGTTCTGCAAGTGCCTTTACAGTCATACCGATCACCTGGTGTTGTGACATTTCACTTCCAAGTCTGAGTCTCCCTCTCATTAGACTGTGAGTTCCTACAGGAAAGTATTATGTATAAATCACCTTTGTGTCTTTTTATTTTCTTTAAGTCATCTTTGTAAGGCTTTCATAAAGCCTAGTGCCTGCTGCATAACAGGAATGAATGAATGAGAACGAAGGTTGTGGTGGGCTGAGACACCTTCCTGTCGACGTGAACCCCTTCTGAGGCTGTACACTGCCACGGTTCACCTGTGGACTCATGCAATATTCTGCAATCGAAGAAATCAAAAACGCAAGACCAGCATCGGAAGGGGCCCCCCAAACACGGGAGGAGCCCCCCCAAACACAACTATAGATCCACCAGATCATATTGCTTTTAGAATCATTAATAATGTCTATTTACTGAGAGCTGTGTGCTACGGCAGTGCCCGTAATTCCTTCCTTTAGCCCTCAGGGCAGCCCTGGAAGGGGCACTGTGGCCACGGACGAGCAGACCCAACCGCCGGAGCACAGGGCGCCGGAGCACAGCCTCTGGGGTTGGTCACCCCCTCACGCTGCTCCGACCCCTAGACCCAGTGTCGTGTGCTCTTAATCTTTTCCATAGTTCAGTTTTCACCGCCATTACCACGTAACCCCTCTACACCCTCTTCCGCCTCCCTCACCCCCTCCAAAACCACCACCCTTTTGTCCGTGTCCATGAGTTCACTTTCTGTTTAGCTCAATCCCTCCCCCCTCCCACAGCCCCTCCCCCACCCAGAGCTGTCTGCCTGCTCTCCGTTTATGAGTCTGTCTCTATTTTGCTTGTTAGTTCAGGTTGTTCATTAGATTCCACATATGCATGAAGTCACATGGTATTTGTCTTTCCCTGACTGGCTTATTTCACTTGGCTTAATGCTCTCCAGGTCCACCCATGCTGTCCCCTCGGGCAAGGGAAACAAAAGGAAACATAAACAAATGGGGCCACATCCAGCTAAAAAGTTCTTACCCAGCACAGAAAACCATCAGCAAAGTGAACAGACAGCCCACTGAATGGGAGAACGCATTCGCTGATACATCTGATAAGGGGTTAATATCCAAAAGGTATAAAGAACTTATACAACTCAACATCGAAAGCACAAACCATTCATTTTAGAAAATGGGCAAAAGACCCCAAATAGACCCTTCGTCGTGTGCTCTTCAGAATTAGCTTGGGGACAGTTCTCCTGGAACCCCCTCTGTCCTGCTTCCGCTCAGTGAGCAGGCCCCTGAGCCTGTCCGGGGACCGGGCTTTAACTTCCAAGACGAGGAACTCCCTCCCCCTCCACACACTCCCCGCTCCCTCCCTGTTGCTGCACTTTGTGGGGGCCCCAGCTGCCAACCGCCACACCAGGGCCCACAGATGTAAGACTTGTTCGCTGCCTGCACTGCGCTCTCTGGCCTAGTCGGCCTTCCTACCCTCTGCCGCCCACCTCCCAAGCCCTGTCTGGCCGGGCGGGCAAGTTTCACCCCAGCACCTGGCTCCCGCCGGTCCCTCCCTGCCTCCCCATTCCACAGGCATGACACATGCCAACCCTCCTGCCGGCTAACGGGCCCAGGGAACAGCGCCCTCTGCCTGGACTGAGCAAACGGCGTGCCCCTCCCTGGGGGAAACCTGGCAAGAAGCAGCTCCGTCTCTCTTGGTTGGCAGCCAGAAAGACCCAAGTTCAATTCCTAACTTGGTGCGAAGCTGAAAACAGGCCTTTGTGAGGCCATTTCTCGCCCACAGCATGAAGCTCGTCACCCCACCCATTCGGTTCCCCGACAGCACTGAGCACGTGACCACACGAGACAGGTTCCCCTGACCGCCCTCTGGTCCGGCATGCCATGTGGGCTTGACACGTGTTTGTGTAAAGAGTCAGATTTCCAAAGGTCCCAGGAAAACCGGCCTTTGCCCCGTGGTCGGAGAGGCTGGACGAGAACCGTGGGTGCTGCTCTACCCGCCCTCCTATGTTTTTGGGGGGGAGGGGCTGTTGGCCACTGGGATAATGAGATATTTTATCCTTTAAAACCTCATGGGTGACACTGCTCCAGCTGGGGTGGGTCTCGAGGGGGTTCTGCTGCCTTCATTCTGCTGCCTCCACTTGCAACGGCGAGGCTCCAGCGTGCTGCGTGAGGGGTGCCACGCTGACTGCGCGCCCACGGACATTCTGCACCGTTTGCGGGGAAACCTTGGGTGCGTTGCGATTTCACGGACTGTGAGGGCTGTGGAATCCCAGCCCCGTGAAGAGCTAGCGCACGGGATCGCGCTGCCTGGGAGCAGACACAGGCATTTTTATGTGTCCCTTATTACATTGTCCCACAGACGGAGACGTAGATACAGGTAATTAGTGGAACCCACCCACGCCTTTCACATGCGACAGTAGTAAGTGAATAAAGTTTAAAAATCAAGGGTCGTGGCAGCGAGACCAATGTCTAAGCTGAGCGGGCGGTCCCCACGAAAGGGACGACGGGCTCCCGTTGGCAACGCGAAAGGAAGAAGCGGACGGGTGCCAGGGACCCCAGGCCTTTCTGTCTGCACTTCTGGAAGCAGGGGGCCCGGAACGCAGGGAGAATTTTCCTCCAGGGGCCCGGGGGAGGGCGGCATTTGTTCAGTGGGTGGCCCTGCGTGCAACAGTCGCGCTCCTGTTTAATGGCAGGAGAGGCAGGGAAAGTCCGAGGCGAAGAGAGAGGCTGAGAGTTAGAACAGGGGAAAGGGAAGAGGTCCGAGCACTCCCCGTGCACAGAGCATGTGTTGCTACTCGCCAGGACCAGCATTTCGGTAGCAAAACTTCCAACCAAGGTCCAGAGGTAAAATTTATCTTCCAACTGGAAGCCTGCCTGGACTTTGTAGCTTATTCAAGGGCTGTGTCTTCTGGGCGTCAGGAAGGCGAATAATTATCTTGCTGCCTTGTCAGGTTGCCAGTTCTAAAGCTAGACAGACAGCCTCTGGCAACTTTACATGTTTTTTGTTTGCTTGTTTGTTTTGTCTTATTTTGGTTTCGGGTTTTAAGCAGGTGAAATATTTACGTGCTTAAAATTCAAAGAGTAAATAAACTTATCCTATAAAAAGATTTTTCCATCTGCCCGTTTCTGTTCCCCAGCTACCCCTGAGGGCTGGCTAACAGTAATCACTATCCTTCTTGTTGTTTTGGGCACGTCTTAGGCTTTATACAATGTTCTCCTAGGACGCAAGGATGTCCTGACTCTCTGGCTATGTGACATCCCGTTGGAGGACCTCTGCTCCACGGGACTGAGTGGAGGCCAGTCCCAGGAGGTCTGGGGACCCGTTTTCCTCAAAACAGCTAACACCCGCCAGCGTCTGCTTTGACCACCCTGCACCTCGATGGCCAGGCCGTTAAACCTCTTGCCAAAGACTCTGTAAAGAACGAGAGAGGACATCCTGTGAGGGTGAATATGGTTCTTTGTCCTCTGATCAACTTTCCTGACAAGGTCACACGGTTGCATCTTTGTTCCTGTCCGGGAGCGGCACGGCTGACGGCCCCGGGGGGGGGGGGGAACTCCCGCTGGGCCACATCCACGCCTGTCCACGGGTTCACTGCGTGGTGCTCTTTCTCCAGTGGAAATGACTCGTCCCTCAACAGCAGGGCCCCAGCCCCTAAAGCCTCTCCAGTGTGTCCGAGTAGCTCCCATGGGGATGCGCTGTCAGCGTGAGGTACTGTTGGCATCTTCGTTCAGTCACACGTTTTCTGGGGAGACAAGAGTTCCACCCACAAAACAGCGGCGGAGCTTAATAAGGTGACACGTTTAGACAGGTTTGAGGGCAACGTGGTTGGAAGAGGACTCCCATTTCTGTTCTCCCTAGAGACGAAACTTCAGCCATTTCTAAGGTTTCTACCTTCGCCCTGATTCTTGAGGCTTCAGTGTATCATTTTATTCATAGAAGCAAGTCATGTGCTTCTTCCTCTTCTTGGCTACTTTCTTCTTTCCCCCCCAAGATTTTATTTATTTATTTTTAGAGAGAGGAGATGGGAGAGAGAGGGAGGAAAACGTCAGTGTGTGGTTGCTTCCCGGGCGCCCCCTACTGGGGGACCTGGCCTGCAACCCAGGCATGTGCCCAGACTGGGAATCAAACTGGCAACCCTCAATCCACTGAGCCACTCCAGCCAGGGCTTGGCTACCTTCTATATTCTGTTGGGTTATGCCCTCCTCACACCTTACACTTCCCCCAACCCAAGTAACTGCCTGTGAATAGGGCTTTTCTGAAGCAGACAGGCAGTTCTGCCACACTGATTACACATCCGCTACTTGGAAGGATGTGGTTCTTACATATTCAGGAAGATGGACAGCTCAGTTGGGTGCCCGAATCAGTGTGCCCCTGGCAGGCCTCCCGTGAGCTTGGACCGTCAGGGACCCTGAGCAGAGCACGTGGTGGGGAAGGCCTCCAGGAGTTCCCCGGGTTAAACTGGGGACAGGAGGTGACAATGGTCTTGCATCACGCACTTGATTTTTTTTAAAGCTACAGCACGGATTTTCCTTGATACAGCATTTCTCTTCCTTCCTAGCAGTAGAGGAATCGTGGTGATTGGTTGGTTTTCAAGTTCCCTGTTGGCGTGAAGGGAGGTGAAAGTACGGGATAAGTCTGACTCATGCCTGTGGGTTTTTATTACAGCAGCAGTCATATATTTTTTAAAACAGCAAACTCAGGCTTTAGCCCTGACTGGTGTGGCTCAGTGGGTTGGGTGTTGTCCCACAAAGTGAAAATTCATGAGTTCGATTCCTGGTCAGGGCACATGCCTCCTTGGTGGGTTTGGTCCCCGGTAGGGTGCGTGCGAGAGGCAACCGACTGATGATTCTCCCTTCCATGTTTGTCTCCCTCTCTTTCTCCCTACCTTCCCCTCTCTCTAAAAGATAAAGAAAATCTTTTCAAAACATCAGGCGTTAGCCCTGAAATGAACGAGCAATCGCTACCCAATACTGTCTACATTAAAAAATTAACTATACATGACTCGGAACAAGGAGTAATACTTTGGGTTGATGCTTATAGCGAAGAAATAGTCCTGGCCCATCTATGAGAGGCTTTTGAATGGGGCCCAGGAGCACACAGGAGGTGAAGTAGTGACTGACGGTCCGAACTCAGGGTCCAACTCAGCACAGGAAAGCCTGCGCCGAGGAGGGTGGCTGGGTCCGCCCTGGGACCCCAGAGTCCAAAGAGAAGCCCGTGAGGGGTGCAGGGGGTGATTTCTTATAAACAGCATGACTGGTAGGAAAAGTCAGGCAGTGTTTATGTAGCTCTCTTTGCAAGTGTACATGGAAACGCTGGGATGGGGGGTCCCGTGGAGAAGTCTGTCAGGAGGTGGACTTCCCGCTGATGGTGCCCTTTCTGTCCCGGAAGTGGCTGCAGAAGGGGACCCACCCTTCTGCAGAGAAAAGGGGACCCGCCCACTGGCGGCTGCTCAGCAAAGCTGCTGCTGAGCCGTCCCCAGTGCGTCTAGGCCACCCTGGGTCCAGGTCCGGACGTGGGATTCTGGGAAGCGAGTTCACAGAGAGCCACGAAAGTGCAAACGGGAACCAAAGGTCTTGTGTCAACGGGACAACCCACTCGGTGACCAGAGAAACCAGGACAAGGCTGTGAAGGGGACTGTGTGAGCCACGGGAGGTGACGCTGACAGTCAATGCCCTCACGCTCGGGAAACCTGCTGTGGCCTTCTCTCGGGTACCTCTGCCGAGGCGCCAGGTCACTCGCTCGGGGAGGTGAGTCACAGCGTCCGCATCCCCTCCCGGGAAGGCTGGAGATGCCAGGGTGCATCTCCCACACCAGAAAGTCTCCAAGCGCAGCCCAGGAGTCTCTGAGCCCCTTTCTGGGGAGACTCTGAGCTAAAAATGACTTTCCTAACAGCGCGGGGATGCTCTCTGCCTGTCGTCCTGTTCTCCTCACCCAGGGGCAGGATGGAGCGTGGAGGAGGCTGCAGGACAGAGGCTAGAGAACGGCCTCACTCCCTCCGCCCTCGGAAGGGGTGCCCGTATGTTGCGCTTTAAAAACTTCTCCATTTGAATTTCTAACACAATACACATCAGTTGATAAAACCCACATTTTTGAAACAGATCTCTAAGGCTCTTGGTATTTAGGGGTGAAAATGCCCCCAAACCCAACACGTTTCAGAGCCGCCGATATGGACTGTGGGTCTCACTCACCGTGCTGGAACACCAGCGTGTGAGTCACTGGGATGGGACTTTTCTCAATACACCAGCGCCCAGGGGAGGACTTCTTATGAGATTTAGAGAGCATTTCCCTCAAGAGCCACTCAACATTCAGAGTACCTCAAAAACTCCCAATTATTGCATGGGCATACAGACAACAAATCTTCTTAGTGGGCATCCTAATTTGTGAGGAAGGAGGAGGAGGAGGAGGGGGAGGAGAAAAGGAAGAAGAGGGAGAAGAAGGAGGAGGAAGAAACATGTTTATCTGTGATCCTTGGACAACGACCTTATCTAAAACAGATCTTAATTCATGCATGCCCTGAGAGGAAGTGTGTACCATTTTTGGAGTTCTTGAACTCTAACTGAACGGAAACCCAGAATCATAGCCTTCCGGGAATATGGGGCAATCAAGCTAGTTTTTTAGTGTGGTGTGTGTGTACACAAGAAAGGAGGTCAACTGAAGCATCAGGCCATTTGTTCAAGATTTCTGAGGCCCGTTCTTTAAACAGAGTCAGCACGGGGGGTGGCTCTCACATATTGGTGCGGGGTTCAGCTAGACTGGGGATTCCTCAAGGCCATTGCCTTCTAGGAATGGAAGGGCTCCTCTCTATAGGAGCCCACCCCCCGGCTGGGTGTGGAGCACCTGTGCTCATGAGTGTGACATTTGGAAGCCCAGAGCGGTCCTGTGTCTCGCTCCCACTGCTGCTGTGTGGACCAGGACAGACCCAGGGAGGTGTGTCCTCAAACCAAAGCAACCGAACTCCAAGACACAGCCTTCGGTTTGGATTGGACTGAACGAAGATCAGAGAGACATCCGAGAGACTCGAGGTGTCCTGAGGTGGGCCAAGAGCAGTCCCAGCTCTCGCCCTCAAGGGTCACAACAAACCATGTACCCTTTTCCAGTGACAGAATCGCAGCAACTGCTGTCACCTTCCAGAGCCAGCAGAGAGGTGAGGACAGGAGGGAGGCCTCCATGCGTCCCCTCTATTCTTCACAGGCTGAATGCCTGGGGGGCCCCCTGGCCTGGAGGAAGAGCTGAAATAACTGTCACAGAAAACTCATGTCTCGGAACATAAAAAATGTTGTTAAGAGTCTTTAACAAAGAAAAACGAATGCCATTGGAAATGTCCCATTTTAATGAACAAGTCTGTGACTGTGTGAAGTAAGCCCTTCATCTTCAGGAGACGTGTGGGAGACCCTGGTGGCAAGAGAGAATTCGACGTGTTCCTTGGAAGGCAACATGGACTCCTTTTTCGGTGATGGCGGCGGGGGCGTTTCAGAGACTGGCTGGGTGAGGCGGCTTTCCCTGCGAGACTCTAGAAGATGTCGTGCTCCTCTCGCTCACTGCCATACCGTCTTGCCCTTCGGCTTCCCTCTGGGCGTGGGAGAGAGCTGAGCCAGCGGCAGAGTGCCGAGGGGGGGTGACAGCAGCCCGCAGAAGACAGCTGTCCTGGGGCCCACGATGGGCAGTCGGTGGCGAAAGCTCTCTGGGGCGCAGGGCACGGAGGAAGGACAGGGGCTGCTTAGATTCTATTTTTACAGAAACTCAGAAGAACCAAAGGCCCCCAAAGATCTCTTCAACCCTCCGAAACAGACTAAAAATGCACTTGAGGATTCCCTTTCCCAGAACCATCTCTTCCCCAACAACCTTTAAGCTTTTAGAAATCTTGTCAAAGAGGCCAGGAAGGAGTGCCTAAAAACCCAACTCAAGTAGGAGGAGACATGGCGAATTAAATGAACCATAAAGATAAAATGGGTCTGGATTTGTAATGTGAGTCCAGGGGAAAGAGGACACACCCCTCGGGAGACTTCGGGGACCCGTGTGCGGTCCTGCTCATCAAACAAACACGGTCTGACCGCACGGCCGCAGGAGGGAAGCCCCCCATTTGAAAGTACACTTCCAAAGGAACCTTCATTTTATGCAGCAATTTGTTTGGGCATTCCTTAAAATCCTTACCACCCTGAACTCTTTGTCAAATATGAATTCACTAACAAAATGTTGTTAGTATTTGACGTTTCCAAAAGACGTGTGGCTGAAAGGAGAGTAAGTCGGCGTGTGGAATGACGTCTGCCCATCGGCAGTCACTGAGGGACAGGGGGAATCGGGGACCCGAATGCTCCGGAACGAGCTCCTCACTCCAGGCGAATGAGAACTAAGACATGTCCCGAGATGACACACCCGGGGCCCAGTTCAGTCTCCTCCGTGCGATGAAGACTCCACGGAGGCCCACGGTCACAGCCGCATCACACACTGCGCCAGGTGGTGGGCGCCTCAACCCAGGTTCACAGACAAAAGCCTGCAGCTGTCATGGAACTCTGGACTCAAGACCAGAGTCAGGACGGACGAACCCAGGAGAAATCCGCCCCCAACCCCGTCTCTAATTATCGATAATAGATGTAGTTCAGCTGAATCTGGAAACAACTCGGGAAATCGCAGCTCGGGAGATCAACAGGAGTTAGACAATCATTAGCTGTTGCGTTTACGGGATGAGTCAGCCACTTGGGTGGCCTGGGCAGCAATAAGCGGCTGTGCTGCGTGGGGACCTGTCCCAGCCGAGGAAATCAGCGGGTCTGGGGGCGTGGCAGCAGTTTTTCTGGGCAGATCAAAGGTGGAGGCTGCTGGCACTGAGGCTCCGGTGCTCTCGGAGGTGGAAGGCCAAACGCTTCACTGGTTTTACATGCGGGAACAGGAAGGCCCAGGCTGGTTGGATAATTCAGCCACGCTTGTCCGGGCAGACTAGGGGCTGAGGCCAGGTCACTTCGCTCCTGGGCTCGGGGTTTTTCCACACCCTCACAGAACACATGCAACCACAAAGCCCACTCAGGAATGTCACGACCACAATCCACAGCGGCTCTACCAGGCTCCGGCGCCGAGCCAGTGCGATCAGCACCGTCTCCTCCCACCTCCGAGGTGCCCGCCCTCGGATGGACTCTGCGGGCAAGAAGCAGGTCTGTCCAGAACACACTGTGCTGATCTCGTGCACACCCAGGCAAGCTCTTACAGTGGCCACTGAAATACACTCCCAGGGCTATTAAGTTAATGGAAGGCCTCTTATCAAAGTGTCCTTGCAGAGCCAGAAAGTAAACATTGGTGCTGGGGTGGGGGGGTGGGGGGGGTGGTTGGTGTGTGTGTGTGTGTGTGATTCCTTTGTGAGGCCTGAAGAAACCCGGGTCCAAGGGAAACTCTGGAGTGGACGGCAGCTGCGGAGCACCCTAAGACAAAGGCAGGTGCCTGTCACCCTGAGTTCTCTCGGCTTCACAAGAACGAGGTGGCTGCTGGCCAGAAGACATCGGGGGCTCTCACGGAGAGGGAGTCTTTACCTCTTGGCTCTTCTGTCCCTTTGGCTAAATGAGCACCACGAGCCAGGCCAGAATGTTTGGACCCAAAAAGGGTGCACTGGGACACGCAGTCTCCCACTCTGGCAGAGTGGTGTCTCCAAGCCTCAGCCGGTGCTCGAGTCTCCGGGCCTCCCCTGTGGGACCCCTTCAAGACACCCCTTCTAGGCTCAGGTTTCCTTCCTGGTGCCTGGTCCGTTCAGCTCTGGCTCCGGTCCTCTGCCGCCTCCCAGGGCAGAGGCTCCACGTCCCTGTCTGTGTGAAGAACGTGACTGTGAACTCCCTACTGTGCCTCCCCAGGGGAGGAAAAACTGAAGTGAGCGCAGTTGACGTGGGAGCAAAGGAGACGATGGACAGAGTCTGTAAAGTGACAGCCCAGGTGGCACGGAGCCCTTGGGTTCTGTCACCCAGAAAAATGACCCACTCGGCCCTTCGCCAGCCTGGTGTCTCTCCTCTCAAAGGTGAGACTCAGGTCCGTGTGGAAGCCGGAGATGGAGCCACCATCCCATGTTCAGCCACAGCAAGTGGACGTGAGAACAGCACTGGGCAGCTTCTGCGAGAGGGCGGGTGTGTTGGGAAGCCGGTGGGCGGAAGGTGCACGGCCTTGGCCAGGGCCTTCCAGGTTCGGATGCAGCCCCCTCCTGCCCCGGTTGGTACGAGCCCCCAGGACGGCCCGAGATGGGGGTTCTTTGCTTTGTGCCCCGTGGCAATGAACTTCCTCAGCACGTGGATCATGGGGCTCCGGAAGAAGAACGGTGCAGAAGCACGTGGCAGGCGGAGGCCCAGAAAGGAAGGGGACGTGGATAAAAGCAAGTGGGGCCCGGAGAGGGGACAGGCAGAGCTCAGTGCGGGGAGGGCGCGGGCCAATCAAAACAAGCAAGGAGCAGTTTGGGAAAAAGCAACGGGCAGCGACCCCGAGTGGCCAAATCAATCCTCAGAAAAAGGTGCCGAGCTGGAGGCATCACGGCCCCGGACTTCAAATTATACTACGAGATACAACAATCAAAACAGTATGGCAGTGGCAGAAAACAGAGGCACCACACCGATGGAACAAAATCGAGATCCCGGAAATAAACCCACATGTACACGGGCAACTTGTTTTCAACAAAGGGGCAAAGGAACATACAATGGAGAACGAGAGGCCTCTTCAATAAATGGTGAAGGAAAACTGGAAAGCTGAATGCCAGAGGGTGAGACCAGACCACCGACATCATCCACAGAAAGTAACTCAAAGTGGATTAAGGGCTTAAATACAAGACCCAAGACCATAAAATACACAGAAGAAAACACAGGCACTAAACGTATGGACTTTGGTCTCAGAAAGTTGATTCTGAACTTAACCCAAAGGCAAGGGGAGTAAAGACAAATCAGTGAATGGGACTATATCGAACTAAAGTGTCTGCACAGCAAAAGAAACCATAAGAAACACAAAAAGAGTACTAATGTAATAAGACATTGCAACCGATACCTCTGACAAGAGGCTAATATCAAAAAAATATAAAGAACTCATACAACTCAACAACAAAAGAACGAACAACCCAATTTTTTAAATGGGCAGAGGACCCACACAGACATTTTTCACAAGAAAACATAAAATTGGCCAACAGACATATGAAGAGATGCTCAGCTTCCCTTGATATCGGGACCATGCAAATCAAAGCCCCAGGAGATACCACCTCACGCCTTTTAGAACAGCTCCTACCAATCAGACAAGAAAGAACGAGGGTTGGAGAGGACACGGAGAAATGCTGGCAGGAGTGTACACTGGCACAGACACTGAGCAAGACAGTGCGGTGTCCCTAGAAACGAACAACAGAGCTACCTCGTGGCCCAGCAATCCCTCTTCGGGTACCTGCCCCCGTGCCCACGGCAGCATTACTGGCAACAGCCAAGGGGTGGAATCAGCTGACGTGCCCTTCGCTGGGTGACGGGATAAGGAAGGCGTGATACGTACATTCGATGGACTACTACCCAGTCACCGAACAGGAGAAAATGGTGCCAGTCGTGACAACATGGGCAGATTTGACGGTGTCCCACTGAGTGAGATACATCAGAAGGAAAAGGACAAGAAGCACAGTATTTCGCTCACGTGGGGGGCATAAAACAGAAAGCAACCACTGGGCAAACTCATAGGCGTCGACGACTAGCAGGGTAGTGGGAAGTGGGCAGGGGGGACGAAGGAGGCAAGGGGGTTAAGGATGTGGTGACGGAAGGAGACTAGACTCTGGGTGGGGGGCACACAATGCCATACACAGACGATGCATCATAGAATTGTGTACCCGAAGTATGTATACTGGTATTAACCAATGTCCCCCCGGTAAATACCATTTTTTTAAAAAGAGAACGGGAAGTTGCTCAGAAAATGTAGAGATTCTCTCAGGGAGTAATTTTGACCCTGCTGCTCTGGCGGCAGCACCCCCCTCCCCCCCCCCACACACACATACTCCGAAGGAAAGCAAACCTGTTGAGACGTCGTCCTGGGGACTCTTGGCTACAGTCTGAGCTTTCGGTGGCTGAAGACACTTCATTCTGATCGGGGAAGAGTAAGAAAACACGTTGGCTGTTGGGCAAGGGCTCGCTGGAGAGGAAGGCCTCTTACACCTTGTAAAACCGCAGGTCGGTGGGACCCAGCACCTGCTGGACGGGGACTGAGACGGCTCTGCAGCAGGGACCACCGGGCCGAACTCGCCAACATAAAGCACTTTTTAGGTAAAGTGCCCAGCTCGCAAGCTAAATGAACTGGGGAGACAAATTTCCAATTTGCCTTCATAGGAGAGTGCACTTGTGCTCAGAAGGCTCTGGGAAGCCCAGTCAATAGTCTGGTGTCCCATTCACAGTCCACACGGAATATTTATTAGAACTACTTTGATTCTGACGTGACTTAAGGACCCTTGAGGGGTACGGAGGCGGGGAAAGGTTACGGGTGTGGAGCGCATTTCCTCCTCGATCTCGTCCACCCAGGCCGCGCACCGTGCTTTCACTGCGCATGTGTCTACAGCTCAGCTTGGAGCAAATGGCCCCGGGGTCACACAGGGAATCCTAGGGCCTACTACTGTCCAGCGTAGAGACCTACGATTCTCCCACGTGACGGCTCTCTGGACGAGGACAAAGCGTCGAGATGGACATTAGATCACATCTAGCCTTTCCGACGGGCCATACAGAAGGACGGCTGTGTGCAACCGTCTGCCACTGCAAGGCTACTCCCTTGGTGCCCGGCCCGGGCGGGCCCAGGTTGGGAGCCTTTAAATAAAGTACAAACTGAGTCCTTCTTGTGCAATAGTTAAGTACAGGAAAAAGTAAAGTCTTGAGACCCAATGAATCAAAATTCAGACTGAACTGTATTTCCGATGAACTTGCTCTTGATAAGAAAGCAGCAAATGGACCAGAAAAACTGCCGGTAGGAACTGCAGTTTCTGCGAAGCAGCAGAGGGGGCCCTAGGGTCTGCACGAGCTTCTGAGTTCGATGACCCCTCCGCGGACAGGTGACGTCTGCCTCTGCCTAAGGCGTCAAAGACGCTTTCTGTGCTATTCCTTGTCCTACTCCCGTGAAGGCGGGAAGGATGAGGAAAACCTCTGTAGCAGCTTCAATGGCAATTCAAGCAAAAAGGTGAAAACAAGGTTTGGGTGGGGGGCGTCTCCCTATCTGATTTAACCAAAATCTGAAACCAGTCAGGAAGCCCATTCCCGTAAGCATCCCCTAAACATGCCACTCACTGTCCCTCAGCCCGCTGCCCTGCGTCCCCAAACTAATGCAAGAAGAGTGAATGCCACACCCTGACGGAGACCTCTGACTTACTTACGACTCATGAAAGCCTCAAAGGAAAGCGTCTGGTCACCTGAGTCCTGCGTAGTCCTTGGCCGCGCCTGAGGGAGAAGGTCTTGTTGAGACCACTGTCCAACGCCGCACTCCGATTGTCCTAAAGAGGGCGCCACCTTGGCCAACTCAACGGGCAGGTCCCGGCAGAGAGGCCCACGCAGCCTTTGGTGAGATGAAGGAGCTGGGCGGGACCACCCTGCTGCAGAGGAGCAGGGGCTGGTTCTTCCCTGGGCATCAGAGTTTGGAACTAGACACCTCGCACTGAGGACGCCTTCCAGTTCAGGCTGGCGGTTGGTGAGCTTGGCACAACACTCTCCGGGCCTCAGGTTCACGGTCACTTTCTCACAGACACCCCTGCCCCCTGCACCCCTGTGATCTCCTCGTCCCCCAGGCCTCCGCTACCGGAACACGAGTGACCTTTTGGTTGGTTCACTTGCTTACTGCCTGCTTTCCCCACAGACTCTCAGCCTCAGAGGGCAGAGGCCACCCCTCTATTTCTGCATTTCCAGGCCCTCAAATCGTGTCTGTGTGAGAAATATTTGTTGATCAAATCCGAGAGTGAATGAGCCCACGGTGAAGCACAGTTGAAAGTGCTGAGTGCGCTGGACCCGGCTGAGTAGCTCAGTTGCTTAGAGAATCAACCGGAGGCACCGAGGTTGCGGGTTCAATGCCCCATCGGGGCACATACAAGACACCACCAATGAATGCCTAAATAAGCGGAACAACAAATTGATCTCTCTGTCTGTCTGTCTCTCTCTCTCTCTAAAAGGTCAATAAAACATTCTTAAAAGAAAGAAGACAGTGTTAGTGTGCCTTTCATTCAGCCACCCCCCGCAGCTCACCGCCACAGCTCCCCACAGGTGTCTCCCCGACACTGAGTGGCAGATCCCCCGGCCCAGGCTACGCAGGAACGTGAGCAATCATCCCAGCCAGGTCCCATTTAGGATTGTTATATTATTGATACTCATCCATTTTACGTGTTTACTTGGAAAAAATACTTTTCTGTTGCTAATCATTTCCTAAAATTGAGATGTAACTCACATTCCATAAAATTCACCACCTCGGTGCACAATTCTGTGGTTTTTAGTATCATATA
This sequence comes from Sturnira hondurensis, assembly GCF_014824575.4. NCBI lineage: Eukaryota > Metazoa > Chordata > Mammalia > Chiroptera > Phyllostomidae > Sturnira > Sturnira hondurensis. The sequence goes on along the minus strand of NW_028094846.1, from coordinate 4,987,423 downwards.
TTAGCAAAGGTGCACAACGACCACCTCTACCTGCTACCAGAACATTCTCACGAATCCAGGAAAGGAACCCTTTACTCGAGCATCGTCCCTCTTCCCCCAGGTCCTGAGCAGCCACGATCTATGACCTGTCTCCGTGGATCTGCCTTCTCAGGACATTTCAAACACATGGGCTCATACAGTATGTGGGCTCTACTGTCCAGTTCCTTTCAAAGTCCTGTAGCTTTGTAGCAAATTGTGAAACCAAAAGTGTGATTCTTTCAACTTCGTGCTTCTTCTAAAGACGGTTTGGCTATTACACACCTATTGCATTTCTATATGAATTTGAAGACCTGCTTGTCAACTTCTGCAAGGAAGGCCTCCGGGGTTACGAGAGCAACTTCCCGGGGTGTGCAGGTGGATTTGGGGCAGCATGGTCATCTCGGCAACAAGCCTTCCAATCCACAAGCATGGGACTATTTTTATTTCTTTGGGTCTTCTTTAACTTTTTCTATCACATTTTATATATTTTGATATACAAGTCTTACCTTTCTTTTGTAACATCTATTCCCAAGTATCTTAATTTTTGAGCCTATTAAGAATGGAACTGCTTTCTCAATTTTGGGGGGTGGTTCATTGCTAGTGCATGGAAATGAAATTAATGTTGTATATGGATCTTCTATCCTGTGACTCTGCTATACTCATTTATTAGCTGTGATAGTTTGTGTGTAGGGGTGGGGTGGGGGGCAGGGTCCGTTAGGACCTTCTATATGAAAGATCACCTCATCTGCAAATACAGTTTTACGCTTTGCTTTCTAATCTGATGCCTTTTATCCCATGCCTGTCTCTGTCACACCCCCCAACCCCGCCTCACCATTCTCATTTCCCAGCATGAGGCACACAGCTGCCTGTTCCTGACCAGTGCGGGGTCATTCGGCTTCCTCCTGGCCTGAGAAGAGAGAGACAAAGAGCAGGGAAGTGCTGTGGTGTCTGGGTGGGCAGAGAAGTGGGAGGGCGGCGGGGTGGCAGAGGGGACAGTCCTTCCTTCCGTGAAGCAGAGATGGACACTCTGGTCCTGGCCCCATTCTGGGCAGACGTGGAATGGAGACAGGACAGCAGCCAGGAGGTGCAGAAAGGGTCCAGGCAGGAGGGAGAAGCCACAGGCCTGGTGGCAGCCTCAGGGCCCCGGGGTGCAGCCGTGTGACAGCTGGCAGAAGGGGCCGGGGCTGGACCCAGGCCTGTTCTTCTGACCTCAGCTTGCAGTCTGAGGGGTGGCCCTCTCCCCATTTCACACAAAGGACCCGTCATGGTGACCAGACTACAGACTAGGGGCAGAGCTGGGGTCTTCTGACCAAATATTTAAAATACATTTCATTGTTCTAGGCCATTTACAAAGAATCCATGCAGTATTACCACATCGTGGGTTGGCATGTCACAGGGTGAGTGTGAATGACCATATTCATTCATTCAACCACAAAGCCTTTATTGTAAGGCCACCATGCTGGGACAGGCCACAGCGATGACTGGGACCAAGTCTGCGGCCCTAAGGAAGACCATGGAAGCATGCAGATTCGTGCATTCACCCGTTTGTTAGGGCCGGGGACAGCAAGGGAAACGAGACACAGCTTCTCAGCTGTCACCACCCAGCAGTCTGTGTATGGCGCAGTTGGAAGGCACAATGATGGAAACCGACAGAGGCCCCCTGGGCAGGGGTTGAGTCATAGAGGGCAGGTCTGCGAAGGGTTGGAACAGCAGGCAGCCCTTCGCTTGGGCGGGTGTTGCAGGGAGAGCAGCAGGAGGGAGGGCATTTCAACCCAGAAGACAACCTGGGTGCGACCCCATGGAGGAGTGACCTAGCAGGTAACGGGAGGGCTGGGCGTGTCGGGACTGTCCAGCGGGAGGAGGGGCGCAGTGAGAGGAGAGGCCAGAGGGAGAGTGAGAGGAGGGCCCTGTGCCGGCCCCTCTGCTCTGGACCAGTTCACCGTCCACGTCTTTCCTGAGGTCCCAGGTGGTATCTCCCCCACCCCACCTCACATTTCTGCACCCCGAGAATCAGCTCTCCTGGAGTCTGCAATTCAAGCTTGGAGGCCCTGAGGAGCATGGAAGAGACAAGGAAACTTCTGGGCCTCGAGCAAGGAGAGAGACCACGCCCCACTGGAGGGATCAGGAGGGGCCCAGATGTCACCACAAAAAGGTGATGTCAAGTTCGGGACTCCACATTCTGCCGCCCTCAGAGTCCTCCCTCCTGTCCGGCTTCCTTTCCCAGCCCTGGAACCAAGGTCACATCCTTGGGCTTCATCCGCTTTCGCGCCTTGTTTCCTCCAGGCCAGCTCCAGTGTTGGCAGGAAAGGCGCGTGAACCAGCCAGGGGTTCAGAGCACAGGCCCGGGCTGTGTCGTCTCCAGTCCACGCCCCTGATTAAAGGGGCTCTCAAGTGTTAACAGGCTTCTCGTTTCCCAAGCAGCTGTCCCCAGGAGAGCAGGTGGCAGAGTGACGGAGAGGGAGGGCTGCCTCTTGTCACCTGGCCAAGGTCTGCTGCCAAGTTCAGCCAGTACCTGGAGGCCACAGCCTGCTCTCCACAATTCACAGCTGGAAATATCCTAATGTCCGAGGTCAATACCTGCCCAAGTCCCCAGGGTCTGGCTCGTGGCCCAGGCCCTCCGCCCCCTTGAATCTTTGGTAAAGAGACATAGAAATGTGTCTCTCTCTCTCTCCCTCCCTCCCTCTCTCTCTCTGTCTCACTCTCAGATGCATACACACACACCTGTCCACATAACACGAACTGAAAACATAAGCACCAGATGGAGACTTTAAAAATAGCCTGATTTGAGGAGCACTGACAAATCTGCCTCTGCACTTCTTTCCCTTCGGTGCCTCCATTCCTCTTCTCCTTTCCACCACCCCTGCCTTAGCAGAGAGAGGTCGCCGGGCTCAACTCTCTCAATGAACCCAACGAGGAAACTGTGGCCCCCAAAAGGTGGGGGCGTTTGTCCGATAGCACACTGTTTCTCTTGTCAGCCAGGAGGTCCTCCGGATGAAGGGTCAGAGGGGACTGCAGACTCTTGGGGTCCATATGAGGGCGCCACGATGCCCCTACCCCTCGGGATCCAAAGAGTGGAGCTTGGGGAACTATGTTCAGTATTCAAAACAAATAAAACAACAAAATGATTTTCAATATGCCGCAAACCCCCCAAACCCCACGATAATGAAACCAGTCTCTGCTCTCTGAAAACACCAGCCATCTCCATTAAACAAAAAAGCCAAATGTAGTTTTCAAAACTCTCTTAGTATTCACTAGGAAAAACTTGAAACCTACACAGGACAAGCAACAGCCATGTGCCCGCCATCCTGACGTGTTAAACTCGGTTATTCCTGCCACTGAGGCTCCAGGCCCACGGTGTTCGGTACTGCCCCCTCCCACTTGCGTCTGTAGCTGCACATGCTGGGTCTACAGACACGGGAGGAAGACCTGCACGCATACAAGGTAGTTTCCGTGGTGGGCGCGAGCGTTTCAGAAGTGAGAGTCAATGAGAGAAATCACAAAGAGAGCTCTCGGTGGGGAGAACACTGGAAGTCACCCTTCTGTGCATTTCTCAGCTGCATCTCTGCACAATGTCACTAGCCAGGGCTTTTTGTCACGGGGCTGCTGAAAGCAAAATAAAGCATGCTCCCACCTTGACTCTGACTCACTAGGGCTAGAGGACAACAGATGGAAGAGGGGGGGGGCGGGGCCAGGATGGAGGGAGTGGGGTGGCCTTTCTCCCTCCCTGACAGGACGGAGGGTACAGGCAAGCCCAGCAGGTAGAAGGGGGTGCAGGGTCCCGAAGGCAGCTCTCTGGATGCTCCCCACACATCTGCTTTGCTGGTCCTGGAGCTGGGAAGAAGTCGCCTCCTGGCCTCAATTATTAAATTACATTTCCCGTCTCTGGGCACCCCGGGTCGATGCCGGAGACGGGGAAGAGAGGCACCGCCCCACAGCAGAGGGGAGTTCAGGCTCCGAGTCTTCGTCTTTGTTTACTTTCTTGTTTGTGAGCTCTGCCTCTTCTCTTCCATCTCCGTTTTATTTACCTGTTTACTTATTTTTTGGCAAGTTTAGTCTCCATGTCTCTCTGCGTGTCTCTGGGCTCTGCTCCGCATCTTCCCATTTCTGAGCCTCTGTTTCCTCCCCTTCTGTCTCCGACCAGGGAATCCTGCGCCTCACACGGACACGGACAGACACCTACCTGCACTGACCCGGGCCACTCCCCGGCAGGGAGGCCGCCACCTCGCTGTGCATGTTCCAAGTTCTGCCTGTGACCTGTGCCTGTGATGAGGAGGGAGCCAGGAGGCAGGACACACACACACGCACGTGCGGGTACCTGAGGTACCTGAGCCTCCTTCCCCAAGGCAGTGATGGACGTGGACTTGGACCTGTGACCACCCTATACTCTGCCCTTTGCTCCTGCCTGGGAGGCTGTTGCTCTGGGCTTCCCTCTAGTGGTCGCGGATGAGCATTGCAGCCGTAAAATTTTAAGCCCAGGCAGAGGTGGTCTGCTCATCTGCGCTGGGTGTTAGCAAGGCCTTCCTCCCAGACCTCCCTGGTGCCTGTGGTCTCAGTGCCTTGGACAGCACAGAGCCCTGAGACCCATTGCAAAACTGGGAGGAGGGGGAGTCCGGTGGCAGGGCAAGGCTGTCCAGATGGGAAGCCCAAGGAGACTGAGTGCCTAGAAGGCTTCTTGCTGGTTCTGCGTCTTCGGCCCAGCGTGTCCCTGCTCAGCCCCTCCATCACCGCTGCAGGCACTCTCACCTGTGTGCCTGTCCAGGGTGTTAGGGGATTACTGCAGCCACCCAGAAGCTCAGCCCTACTCCTCCTGTGCTAAGGCCAGGCCACTGCCCGTCTCCATGGTCCCTTCCACGGAAGCCTGTCTTTCATGCTCTTCAGACAAGTCCTGCCCCTCAGCCTCCAGGTCTTGTTTCTGGGGCTCTTCCTCACTCGTGGAAATAAGCTCTTCCAGACCCAGTGAGATGCCCCTTCCTCTGGACCCCTGCCTGGCTCCATCTCTGCTGTCCCCTCCTGCAGCCCGCACGCAGGGGGCCTTTTCCCCTCCCACCCCTTCTGCGGTACTTTTTCAGAAGCTGTGTGCCTGTCCCCTCCGCCTGTCATTTGTGTAGAGGGGAGCTGGCTTGCTCATCCTGCATCGGTATGAAACCAGATAAAGAGATAAAAGGGCTCTGACAGCCCTTGTCCACAGACTCAAGGGCTGGTCACAACGTGGCCACGGTCACTGAGCTCTCCCCAACAGCCCCCAGCCCTGCCCCCAGTAGCCATGCCTTGCCGGGTAGTTTTTCAGGCGAAGAAGCTGCCTGGGTCCCCCAGAGCTTGCTCTCTCTTCCTTCAGCTCGGGAGGCCTGACTTCACAAGCACTCTGAGTGCCAGTGTCCCGGAGTGTCCCCCAGCTGCCAGGCAGGGTTGACATCTGGGTGGCAGAGGGGACATGAGGAGTTTTAATGTGAAACCCCGTGTGTGTAGGGCCTAGGGACTCGTGGTGGTGAGAGAGGGTGAGAGGGGGTGAGAGGGAGTGAGAGACTCAGAAATGACCTGAGGGCCAGACACAGGCTGAGAAGCAGCCCCAAAGGCCTCGGGGCACATTCCCCAACAGGACTTTTTGGGTTTCCCTTTTGGCTGGCGCTCACCTCCTGCCTTTAGTCTTAGCTCTGGGGACGGGCAGCTCAAAGGCCCTGGAGACAGGGTGAGGGGTGGGGCTCATTCGTATCGTTCAGCAAATGTCTGCTAAACACCTAGGACACAATGTCCGAGGCTGGGGCTGTGCTAAAGAGACAGGAGGTGCCTTTGGAGTCACATCCATGTCACCCCAGATCCATGCTATAGATTTCTGTGCGATTAAAGAAAACATTGAGTACCTGAAATGAGTCATCTGGAACTTGAAACAAACTGGGCAAATTCGTGTCCTTCTTGTATGAAATCAGGAAAGTGGCAGAGGTGTGAGGGTATCTGAGTGATGGAAACAAGAGCAAGTTAGAACCACAGTCCCCAGGGTGAAGATCCAGGCCCGTGGCCGCGTTTCAGAGAGAAGCTAAGGGACACCCCGGGGAGGCCCCCCTGCACAATGCTGGAGGGCCCGGGCCATTTGGGGGTTCCCCCAAGATGGCTCTGCCCTCACCCTGGCTCCTATGTCTCTTTTCCTTTGAACTACCCAATGCCAGCTGGGGATTGTCAGAGACAGTGTGTAGATTAAGGGAGGAAAAAATAATTGTTCATAATGCAGATGTGCGGTGGGTGAATACCGCAGCTCTCCTCCTGAAGAGACCCGCGTAGACGGGATTGCAGTTTAACTAGTGCTGACCTTGGGGCCTGCCTGGCCCTTGTTCTTGGAGCCCATGGCCCTGCCCGTGGCTGCAACCTGCCCACTTTTTCCTGTGGAACATTTTCTCCCTCCCACCACTGTCCCCTTGTTACTTGCTTCCCAAACGCAGGGGAATTTGTGATGCTTTTCCTAAAGTGACCGGCACTCTGGCCAGTGCGGGTCATGTTATTACAGTATTGGGGGCTGAGGCAGGCAGAGGCCTGGTCACCTTCCACCCATGGCATGCCTGTGGACTGGCCTCTCAGCCCACGCCTCCCAGGCTCCCTCCATCCCCAGGGGAGCAAAAAATGGGGAGGAATGAGGAACCCCTGTTGTTTCCAGCAGCAGCAGCACTGGAAAGGCCCCCTACCCACGAATCCCCCGGGGGTTGCAAAACAGAAACTTGTTCCTGAGCAGCTGGTCTGGGAGGGGCAGAGGGGCGAGATCATAGGCCAAGATCTCAAACTGACATCCGGGCCGTGGCCCCCCTATGGAGGCAGGAACGTATGGTTCTAGACTTCGACGGTTAAAACGTCAACAGTTCACACAAAAGCAGAGGGGAAAAGGTTCCATGATGGGGAGGAGGAAAGTGTTTTGACAGACAGTATCCAGGGGCAAAATCCTCTTGACTGCTGAGTGGTGGGGGCAGAAACGGAAGTTACTTGAGATCTACCTCCTCCCCTCCAGCCCAGCCTACACTCCAAGCTCACTTCTATCTGAGATTCCCAGGCCAGGGCCACCATTTGAGCATTTGATGTGGGTTTCTCAACTGACCAGGCATGCCCCTCTGATAAGTCCCCACGCCCTCTGCCTAAGAAATCATCTTCAGTGTGACCTTTCGTGCACCATGCGCTCCCAGTGGCCGAGCTGTTACCTTTTGGGGAGGCTGAGCAGTAGGGGCTTGTTTCTGAGGCTGGCGTCACTAAGCCACGGAACCTTGTCAAACTTGGGAACAGAAACCTGGAGAGAAATGGAAAGATCATTTGGCAGAATCCATTGTGCTTGGCCATTGCGGCCACTGTGATGACCAGAGCAAGCTGATGGCAGCTAGACAGCAGTGGATACATTTTCGTGACTTACAGTTGACTCTTTCGAGTCTTCCATAAAGAGGCCAAGAACAAATGTGTGGTCCCCACTGGACTGACGAAGAATTGGAAGCTCAGCCGGTTTGCGCAGCCACGCACACAACGCTAGGGAATGGCTTCGGGTGTTCCGACTTTTGTGTCTCGTGTTCTCTTGTCCCTTTGCTTCTGAGTCTTGTCCAGCCGTCTATGCATCCTCAATTATTTCCGTGCACTGCGCTCAATATCAGCACCCTGCCCTGGTCTCTGGCTGTGTCTGCCCCCTTCATCCCTTCTCCGAGGCAAAAGAGGGAAGAACCACGCTGTGAAGCTGTAGGTAGCAGGTCATTTGTCTCAGTGAATCCACGTCCCAGCTGTGTGGCCTCGGATCGACCACAACTTCGTTTCGTGCCCCGTGGCATCACAGNTTGGGGGCCGAGGCAGGCAGAGGCCTGGTCACCTTCCACCCATGGCATGCCTGTGGACTGGCCTCTCAGCCCACGCCTCCCAGGCTCCCTCCATCCCCAGGGGAGCAAAAAATGGGGAGGAATGAGGAACCCCTGTTGTTTCCAGCAGCAGCAGCACTGGAAAGGCCCCCTACCCACGAATCCCCCGGGGGTTGCAAAACAGAAACTTGTTCCTGAGCAGCTGGTCTGGGAGGGGCAGAGGGGCGAGATCATAGGCCAAGATCTCAAACTGACATCCGGGCCGTGGCCCCCTATGGAGGCAGGAACGTATGGTTCTAGACTTCGATGGTTAAAACGTCAACAGTTCACACAAAAGCAGAGGGGAAAAGGTTCCATGATGGGGAGGAGGAAAGTGTTTTGACAGACAGTATCCAGGGGCAAAATTCTCTTGACTGCTGAGTGGTGGGGGCAGAAACGGAAGTTACTTGAGATCTACCTCCTCCCCTCCAGCCCAGCCTACACTCCAAGCTCACTTCTATCTGAGATTCCCAGGCCAGGGCCACCATTTGAGCATTTGATGTGGGTTTCTCAACTGACCAGGCATGCCCCTCTGATAAGTCCCCACGCCCTCTGCCTAAGAAATCATCTTCAGTGTGACCTTTCGTGCACCATGCGCTCCCAGTGGCCGAGCTGTTACCTTTTGGGGAGGCTGAGCAGTAGGGGCTTGTTTCTGAGGCTGGCGTCACTAAGCCACGGAACCTTGTCAAACTTGGGAACAGAAACCTGGAGAGAAATGGAAAGATCATTTGGCAGAATCCATTGTGCTTGGCCATTGCGGCCACTGTGATGACCAGAGCAAGCTGATGGCAGCTAGACAGCAGTGGAAACATTTTCGTGACTTACAGTTGACTCTTTCGAGTCTTCCATAAAGAGGCCAAGAACAAATGTGTGGTCCCCACTGGACTGATGAAGAATTGGAAGCTCAGCCGGTTTGCGCAGCCACGCACACAACGCTAGGGAATGGCTTCAGGTTTTCCGACTTTTGTGTCTCGTGTTCTCTTGTCCCTTTGCTTCTGAGTCTTGTCCAGCCGTCTATGCATCCTCAATTATTTCCATGCACTGCGCTCAATATCAGCACCTTGCCCTGGTCTCTGGCTGTGTCTGCCCCCTTCATCCCTTCTCCGAGGCAAAAGAGGGAAGAACCACGCTGTGAAGCTGTAGGTAGCAGGTCATTTGTTTCAGTGAATCCACGTCCCAGCTGTGTGGCCTCGGATCGACCACAACCTCGTTTCGTGCCCCGTGGCATCACAGGGCGATGTAAGGGACAGAAAGCCCCCTGAGAGCGGGGGATGTTGCTTGTTTCGCCGGCGGCGGTATCACCAGCACCTAAAACAGCGCTTGATCCCCGTGGGAGGGCCTGACTTTACACTAGGATCTCAATAAAAGGAGCCGAGGTTATCTCTCGTCTTCCAGCCCAACCTGCACCCCAGCCCTTCGGACGCCAGGTCCCCTGTCTTTCGGTCGCCGGGTTGCTTTCCTAGGCTCCGCGAGCTTCTCGTGCTCAGGAGAGCGACCAGGAGGCCCCGTGAACGGCCACGAGGGGCAGCAGCGAGCACGCCGGCGGGACGGGGGCGGCGGCACTCAGGCCACGGAGCGAGCGGAGGACCCGGAAGTGCTCGCCCCCGTCGCGCCCCCGGTGCCCCCGCGCCCCGGATGGGGAAGCAGGCGTCCGTCCGTTCCCACCTGACCGCGCTCCCCTGCGACCCGGCGGGCAGGTGGGTTCCGAGCCATAGTCAGTGTTTCCGGGCCCCCCTCCCGGCTGGCCGCGGGGTGGCGGCGGGCATCCCGGGGACATCTTCCCGGCACTAGCGCTCTCCCCGATCTGTGGGCCGGGGCTGCCCTTGGGCGCCGCGGATCTTGCCGCCCGGCAGTGCCCTGGCCCGAGTTCCTGCCGCGGTGAGGGCCTCCCAGGGTCCGCTTGTGTGGTGCGGCCACACCTGTCGTGGTCTCCGCGCGACAAGTGAGGCCGGGCAGTGAGTCCTTCACACAGTTGCTGGCACGCCTGATTCCTAGTTTTCCCAGCGTGACAAGCGGGTTTCCGATCCCCACAGGACTTTCATCCGTGGAAGTGGGAGGATAGCTCTTTCGAGGACGGTAATCCCAGTTAAAGGATTAAGGACCTCTGGTTTCCGAGCCCCTGGATTTGGCTAAATGAACCGTAGAGCTCACATTTGTCTCTGTGGGGTAGTTTGCTGTTGCCTTCAGACCCCTTTAGTAATGGATGTCTAGGAGAACCCAGTGAAAGCCCTGGGTCCTGTCCCTAGACATTCGCGTTAAGTGGCAGCGACAAGCACGCCATGACAGGGCTTGGGGACACTCCGGGGACTCAGGGGTGTGAACGCTGAGTTAAGAGCTGTTTGGTGGGAGGTGCAGGCTTTGGGGTCAGACTTTGCACCTGGCTCCACCCTTTACCGCTGTTAACTTGGGCCAGAGTTACCCGAGCGATTCCAGTCTCAGCTTTTTTTTTTATCTAAGTGGGACTATCACTAACTTGCAGGGCTGTAGCAGTGAAATGGAAGAAGCTATGTAAGGCACTTAGCTCATCCTGGGCACTCAGTGATGTCCACCATTATCCAAGGGATGATCATTTAAAATGTGAAAGGAAGTTTTAAAGTCCCTAATTACAACAGGGCCACGTTTTGCTTAGACTTTTAGTAAAGTGAGTTGGTTTGATTTCAGCTCAGCCCTACCCTTGACCTGCACAAGCTTCATAGGTTCCTGGTCTGTCTTTTTCTAGGAACTTGCCTCAGGGAAGGAACTTGCCTCTCCAAGGTGAGGCCTGCGTTGCTGCTTTGAAAGCACGGGGAGGTTGGCACCGTGTCAGCCACAGCACAGCATGGAATTTCCAGAGGGGTCTTCATCCAAAACCTTGTAGAGGACAGGAGCCACCTGGGCTTGGGCGAGGGAGACTGAACAGGCCTGAGACCCAGGGCAGGATGACGCGTGCCCAGCCCGTAACCAGCACCACGGAGGCCAGGTGGCAGAAGGTCTTGTATGAGCGACAGCCCTTCCCTGACAACTACGTGGACCAGCGCTTCCTGGAAGAGCTCCGCAAGAACATCCACGCCCGGAAGTACCAGTACTGGGCCGTGGTGTTCGAGTCCAGCGTGGTGATCCAGCAGCTGTGCTGTGTCTGCGTTTTTGGGGTCGTCTGGTGGTACATGGACGAGGGTCTTCTGGCCCCGCATTGGCTGTTTGGGACCGGCCTGGCTTTGTCACTGATCGGCTACGTTCTGTTCGATCTCGTGGATGGAGGGGAGGGTCGGAGGAAGAGCGGGCGGACCCGGTGGGCTGACCTGAAGAGCGCCCTGGTCTTCATCACCTTCACGTACGGTTTTTCGCCCGTGCTGAAGACCCTGACGGAGTCTGTCAGCACCGACACCATCTACGCCATGTCCGTCTTCATGCTCTTGGGCCACCTCATCTTCTTTGACTACGGTGCCAACGCCGCCATCGTGTCCAGCACCCTGTCCTTGAACATGGCCATCTTTGCCTCTGTCTGCCTGGCCTCACGCCTGCCCCGGTCCCTGCACGCCTTCATCATGGTGACCTTTGCCATCCAGATCTTTGCCCTGTGGCCCATGCTACAGAAGAAACTGAAGGCGTGTACTCCCCGCAGCTACGTGGGGGTCACGCTGCTCTTTGCGGGCTCCGCCTTTGGGGGCCTGCTGTCCATCAGTGCCGTGGGGGCCACCCTCTTCGCGCTGCTGCTGGTGTCCATCTCCTGCCTCTGCCCTTTCTACCTCATCCGCCTGCAGCTTTTTAAAGAAAACATCCATGGGCCCTGGGATGAGGCTGAGATCAAAGAAGACCTGTCCAGGTTCCTCAGCTAAGTTAGGGACCTCTGTCCCATTACTCAGGCGAGCTGGTAGACCAGCCCTCCAGCCAGGACTCGATCGGAGGCGGAGTTCCATTCTGGACGCAGCAGGCCGGTGCGGGCGGGAGAACCGAGATGGAAAGCAGCAGAACCAAGGGCTGGGGGGGTGACGGTGCTCATCCTTTCTGTTTGGGGGATGGAAAAGCTCTGGGGCCCACAGATGCTGGCCTCCCGTGTCTTACTGACTGTAACAAACGAAATGACGTGGTTTCTATTTATTAAAAACTTAACAACATGCCCAGCAAATTGCGTCATGATTTTCTGTAAGCACAAGGCAGATAATAAAAGTGTGTGTGTGTGTGTGTGTGTGTGTGTTAATAAAGCCACTTCTCTACCCTTTTCAGTGGACTAATGCAGCCTGCTACTTACCTAGAGCTCAGGTCCTAGGACCCTGGGCGCCATGTCTAGTTTTGCTGCCTAAAACTACAGGATCAGTCGCTTGGCCTTGTCTCAGAGTTTCTGCTTCGTTCCTAGTGCAGCATGTGTGGGTCCTAATACCCAGGAAGATGCTGGGGGGATTCAAAGGGGATGGAGGTCAAGCCAAGCTGGAGTATTAGGAAATAATTCCTAGGGGAGGTGGCATTTGATGTTAGCATTGGAGGTTAGGTGAGATTTACGTGGGCAGAAGGCCATTTTAGGGCAAGGCGGCTGGGCCTTCCGGAGCCAGGTCAGTGAGAGCAGCCAAGGGGGCTGGTGCAGCAGGCGACTTGGAAAACGAGGGATTGTCCCCTGCACTGGGAAGCGGAGGCAGCTGTTCCTGCCCCACAGGGCGGCTAGACAGAATTCCGGCCAGACTTCACATCTTTAGAATGCCAAATAAAATTCTAACAGAAATCCCAGTAGCTGTCCGTGTCAAAGGTCAAAAGCCGCATGTTTTATCTGGGCGCCTGATGCTGCCCGTGCAGGGATCTGAATGTAGCAACGCGCTGGTTCTGTGCGGCGACCCAATTGGGGGCAGGGTGGTACCCGTAGGCTGCCGTCAGTTCTGCAGAGTTCGGAGTGCGCCTTTGGGCAGCTGGCTTCCGTTGTGGATTTAAGAATTCATGCTGAGTGTATTTGAGGAAGCACCCAGGGCCATCATTTACACCTTCTAAGCCAAAGGCTCAAGGTCAAGAAAAACAAAAACCAGCCAGCAGAGGGCATCGATCACACGGTTTTACAACGTTTCAAACAGGTTGAATGCTGGGAACCGGGCTGGACACAGTGCCACCTTGTGGAAGTCACTGGTATTCCCTCTTACAACGAAATTCACGAAGCTGAGCTGTGGTTTGGGAAATAGGCGAGGTCCCCACCAATTCGGGAAACACACAGCACACCGTGGTGTTTGGTAAGCTGTAACAGCTGCATGGTCAGTGCCCAGTGTGTACCAGGCGCTGTGTCGGGCACTTTACTGTCTCCTTGCCTTACCAAGCCTGTCAACCAGGTACTATTTTCATTTTTGAGTTGCGGAGACTGCGAATTCCCCCGATGTCTAACCGTATTTACTGCCCGCCAAGGCCTGTCTCCACTTACTTGGTACCATCCACATTTTGTGTCTGGCCTCAGGAAGTTATTGGACAGACACGTACTAAGGACTAACTACGCAACCTATTATTTATGTGATTGTTATATATCTGTGACTAAGATGGACAAAGGTGCTTGACCTAGGAGAGCTTACACTCTAGCAGGGAAGACGGATGATAGAAATTATAGAAGAAGATGATAAATGCGATGGGAAAGAAGCAATGGTTTTAACCAAGGAGGTCAGGGTAGGTCTCAGGAGAAAGCTAACAATTAAGCAAAGACTTGGAGCCAGGGGCCCGGGGGAAGACAAAAGCGCTGATACACACGCGCTTAAGAGACTGAAAGGCGGTGTTTCCTATTGTTATTTTGTAGCTTCCGAAATAGACTGTCATTCTCTGTCACCCACTGCGGTGACTTCGCCCTTACTGTTGCGAGGATCCTGCCATCTCTCTGGCCCCCTGGGCTGGCTGGGGGCTTCCTGCCTGCGCAGGACCCCCGTTCACGAGGGGCCTCGAAGACGAGAACTGGGTTGGGAATCAGTGCCGGATACAAAGTACTGCAGAACTCGATTTGATTAAAAACAACGGGAGTAGCAGTTTGTAGATAGCTGAGATAGTTGCCACCTTGCCAAACTCGACACATTGGCAGTATTGCGACTCAGCAGTAACACACAGCGGAAGAAACCCAAACAAAAAACGGGCGCATATGCCGGGAGTGGAGGTGGCTGGGGTGTCCTCCGACTTACTCAGAGACAGACTCTGTCCCATTATCAAAGGCTGACAGAAGCTTTTTTCTTTTCCAGCCCTCTTACCTTCCTGTGGCTGAGGTTCGTGCTTTTGTAATGGGTTCACAGTCGCAAAGGTTTACTTCAGAATCGCATGCAACGGAGCCAAAGATTCCAGTAATAATTTTCTGAGTTGTTTTTTTTTTTAAACTAATACTTAATGTTGAGTTACAAAACAGATGTTGGCCAGTACTACATTTTTGGCTAAGTCAGGGATGAAAAGGATACAAGTATATCATACCCCAAACCACTGAAGGTGTCACAAACGAACAGCAGAAGGTATTTCCTTATCTCATCGTGGCTCTCACCTTCTAGGACACACAGGTGGCAGACACAAGGCCCACAGGCCCTCCCCCTAGTTTTATCGGTTCTGGCACCTTGCTCCTACCTGGCAGGGGCACTGAGCTCCTTGCCCCTAGTTAAGGAGTAGTTCCTACAGCCCTAAACTTACATTCGGCCCTTTGAAGGCAACCATGAGGCTGATGTGGCCCCTGGTGAAAATGAGTTTGACACGCCGATCTAGGAGGTTTGTTGAAACACTCCCTCAGTCAGTCTGTGGCACCCAAAGCCCACGGCCATGTATTTACCAGTGATGCTCTGTAAGGAAGGGATTGGGAGAGTTATTTTTCCCCTCACCTTTAGTTGTCTTTTCTCCATTTCTCAGATGCCTTGGGTTTCTCCAGCCTGAGCCTGGGGAGCTCTTACCGGTTCCAGTGGAAGGCGCCGTCCGGACTGAGAGGCTCTTTGCTGGAAGCCCCCTGCGTCATTTTCTCGGCCCGCACTTGGACGAATTGGAGTCTCGCATGACACTATTCCATGAGAAATGCGAGGTTTGGTTTCTGATTGGCCAAAATGAGTTCCGCTGCTCCTTTCTTTGTCGGAGCGTGTTCTAGAACATGAGCACGCCCTGGGTGAAGTGCATAGCCTGGCTTTAGAGCGCAATGGCTTCTGTAGCACTGCCGTCAGTAAGAGCTGTTGCTGGAAAAGTGACCACGACGTTCCTATCCTAGCAAATGCTTATTTGTTGGGTGAGCTGCTCTGACCTTGTCACTTCTCTGGGGGTGGGGGGCCCTGGCCCTAGGACATTATCATGCATTCAAGGCAGGTTTGGTGTAGAAAGGGACGAGGATGTTTAAGAAATATTTTTTACTTTTTAAATATTTTATGTATTGACTTTTAGGAAGAGACAGAGAGAAAGAGAGAGAGAGGGAGATTTGTTGTCCCACTTGTTGATTCATTCATTGGTTGATTCATGCACGTGCCCGACTGGAGAGCAAACACCCAACCTTGGCACATCGGTACGACGCTATAGCCAACTGAGCCACCCAGCCAGGGCGAGAAACGTTCCGGGTTACAGGCATAGCAGTTTGTTCTTCCTGATGATCCAAGTCATGGTCAACGCGGAGGAACGCGGGGCTTTTTAAACTCTCAAAGGTTGAGGGGGGCGGTAGGGACAGGAGCCTTGGGGAGGGGGATATCATGAAACGTAGAAACACTATGAACAGGAGATACATGTGAACCTGGGCACGATTCACCTTTACTCCAGGCCCCCTGTGCACCGTTCTCCTCGCCTGCCTGAGGCGAGGGGGGACCACCCCTCTTTGGTGAACGCCGTGGGGCTGCCCGGGAACTGGTTCACTCTACTGAGACTCCAGCTGTCCTTTCTTTTTGTTCATCGGGTCAACTTAAGTCCCAAAGTCCTCTAAACTGTGTCTCACTGTATAGAAAAGCAAGTTCATGGGGAAAACCAAGTGGCAAAGTACCAGACACCTAAAAAAAGGGTGAATTGGTGAAAACCCTCCTGTTGAGAACTTCCGTTTTGGTTTGAGGAGGGGGTGAGAGGTCACCCAGGAACACTGTGTCTCTGGTGGCACAGGTACTCAGGTGGGAATCCCATCCAATGGGGACACAAATGACAGGATCAGCCACCTGGGCCGCAGGTGAGGGGGGCAGAGGGCTGTGCCCCGTGCCTGTTCTGCATCAGCCCCGCAGCTCCACGTAGATTTGAACTTCAGTTCATGCCCCCCTGTTGGGCGCCCATGACTTTTCTTAGTTACCAGTGCTTCCGACTCCCAGTCACCGGGCCTGGGAAAACAGGTAAAAACTGGTCTTTCGCGTCACGTGGAAATGTTAACCTGAGAAATGCACTGGGTTTGCGTGTTTGAGTGGAGTGTGCAGGCCTTAAAAAAAGGCTTTTATGGCCCAGAGACAGCCCTGTTAAGGAGCGGGGGGTGCCCACTTCTGGTGGAGGTTCTCGCCCACGAGTCCACCAGGACTCCCTGCACAGGGCTCACCTCAGGTGGACACGGAGGGAGCGCAGCACCGACTCCTGACGAGAGGCACCGGTTTTCACTCTCCTGCCCTGCGGGTTTCTGCCCCGACGTGCCGAAGGGACCGGCCCTCCGCACAGGTCTCACCCAGTAGGTGACACTGTCAACTTGTAACTTAGACCTCGTATACATCTTTGAAAAGGAAATTCCGAGTTAAATCTCAAACCTTTGGGAAGGGCTCAGATCACAGGGTTGGCAGCATGTGGTATATTGCCTTAATAATAAACATTTTATTTGGACAAATCTTTGGGTGTTTTTTTTTGATAGTTTAAACTTTCAGTGATGCAATTATCCCTGGGGGGTTAAGGTATAAAAAATTCTATTTCCCTCTCAGAGACTACATCCTTCCGGCACGCGACTTACATCATTCAGAAGCTTTCCTCCCAAGGTGACAACATCACCACGCCTGGTACTTTTATTCTGAATGGTATTTTCCCCCTAAATTTGCCAAGACACAATGTGTGAGGTTTATGTGCTTGGGACTGACCATTACTTCTATGATCTCACAGATGTGACCTCGCAGAGCCTTTAGAAAAATATTAAAAACAGCCAAACTTCTTGTGCAATAATAATTATTAATGGGATTCTTTTGAGGCAGGTTGAAATTAATCAGTGTTCTTTT
The DNA here is from genome assembly GCF_014824575.4 of Sturnira hondurensis. Taxonomy (NCBI): domain Eukaryota; kingdom Metazoa; phylum Chordata; class Mammalia; order Chiroptera; family Phyllostomidae; genus Sturnira; species Sturnira hondurensis. The sequence goes on along the minus strand of NW_028094846.1, from coordinate 4,970,460 downwards.
CTTGACTCCCAGAATGTTTACTGTGACTTTTAACACTTCTATGGGGCAGACATTTCAAATCGAAGACAGATTATTATTCACACCGAATAGCATCTTAAATCACAATGCTTTGAGAACTTAAAATTAATCCTTTTTTTTCCACTGAGCTCCTTCAAAGATCAAGTTATGTATTTTTTCACCTTACCTGGTTTGAGAGGCAAAGAACTCTTTTTTAAAATTTGGGTCTTCTTCGGAAAAAAAGAAACAGAACGCATTTTGATGGTTTCATATACAGAATAAACTTTGTTTTTATTCTGGCTGTGGATCAAAAATAAAAGCTTTTATGTACATAGACAGACAGTGCAAACGAGAGGCTGTCCAACACCACGGATGGACGAGCTGCCGTAAAGGGAAGGAGGCGGATGGTGAGGGTTAGGATGGCCGTCCGGGAATGGCAGGAGGGGGTCGCCTGGGGAAAACAAAACAGACAAAATAACAGAACGAAAAACACAGAGGCCGAGGAAGAAAACAATGCCCGAATTATTCTAACACAAATCCAAATAAGAGCATGCAAAATTATCCCACGGAAACCACACTCAAATCAGACCCAAAAAGCATGCAGACAACGAGGGGACGCGGGGGACGCTCCGTGGCAGTCAGCTGTGCCCCGGGCTGTCGGGAGTGTGCCAGGTACGAGCCATCTGAGCCCAGGGTGTGAGGAGTCCACACAGCCGCATTCAGGAGGCCCGAGCACGAGAGACAAATCCCTTTGCCACCCGAGGGTTCACTTCCCAGCCCTGACGTTGGGGACATTCGGTCATTTCCCAAGATTTCGATGAATATTGTGAAATCTCCAGAGGTGGGGAGGGAGTGGATGTAGGAGTACGACAGGTGAGATTTTTTCAAGATAAGGGAAGTAAGAAGGTGTATAGAGATCATCGAATCAGCTACATAAGCACAGTGCAGACAATGTCGGGGTTGCTGACGAGGATTTGTAAGCAAGAATTTGCCCCAGGTGAATATGCCGGGTTGCGTTAGCCTTCCCCAGGCCAGGGAGACGACCAGGGGAGGCCGGGGCCCCGGTGAGCCCGGGGTGTGTAGGATTTCCCTCTGTCTAAGAGCGGGTGCCCCCGAGGTTCTGACGGACTCTGACCTGGGCTCGCTCTCCGTGCCCCTAGTCTGGCTTGCATGTCGTCACCCGAGGGGTTAGGGTCCTCCGTTTCCACGTCAGCCTCCCTGGACGTCTCGCTGCCGGAGCCCAGACCCAGTAACCACCCCAGCGCCGAGAACAGCTCTGGGTGCCGGTGGAGGGCTGTTGCCCCGCTGGTTCCCGGCAGGGTCTATGGGTTTCCCCCTCTAACAAAGCCGGGACAAACTCCGCGTGACTGTGAGCCACTGGCCCACACCCTACTCTCCACAGGACTTCTTGGGGGCCCCTCATCTGCAGGCCCGAAAACATACTCACTTCGGTCTTACTCTGGTAACACGTCAGTGAGTAGAGCAATGAGGTCTATAAAAAAAACAAACACAAAAACAAACTCCTTTTTTACCTTTTCCGAGACGTTAGCGGAACCAAACTGATGGGGCTATTTCTGCGCCTTGTTAAAAAATAAATAAAACAAAAACAAACACACACAAAAACAAATAATGTTACCTTCGCCTAAGTCCACAACCAATTTTTCTTTGGTTCAGTTTAAGTTGGCTACAGTAGGGAGCCCTCCCAGCCACAGAAATGATAAAGAACTTGTTCTTGGTCCCTAACCTTTCAACTGTGGGGTGGGGGCGGGGAAGGCAGGGGGCCTGCAAGCCTTCAGATAATGGGTGTTTTCCCGAAAAAAAGTGTAATTAAATTTCAGTCAAGCTCCATGAGATTTGTCACCTGCCCGACAGACACAAACTAGTTTGGAGTTTGGAAGGGGCAGTGGCACCTTCAGTGGCCTCGGTGGGGCTGGGGACGTGAGTCATCACAAGGAGCAGCGTGTCCCCCATGCTGAAGGGCTGTTCCGTGGGCACTTGCCGAAGCACTGTCCCGTGTGAGCCGGCTTGGTCTTCCAGTGTGGACTCAGGGCCCGAAATGCTGCTGCGTCTCAGAATGTGTGGCACCCACGGTGGGAATGTTTGCTTCCAAGCTCAGCACGCCGCCTGTCCCCCAGACAACGGCCTATCCCCCTTCCCTGAACCTCTAACTTTCCTCCTGGCGCAGGAAAGGCATCATTAACGGCTCGGAGTCCTGTCAGGATCTCGGCAGTTTGGGTTTTGCTGTGTCTTTCCAGAATTTTCTACGGTGCTTACACCACCCTGAAGTGCTTGAAGGCAAGTCCTGGAAGTATTCTGATCTTTTATACGAAGGGTTTCAAAGGTGCCTGACGCTGTTGCCGCCTCCAACACAGAAGTCAGAGTGCCGACTGAGATGGGCGGAGTTGTTGACAACTTCAAAGCCCAGCGTGGCAGTGTTCGCAGTCCTAGCAAATGTACCCAATTGAGGGGACAATTTTAGGTTACATCTTCTTTTTTAAAAAAATATTTTTTTAAATTTTAATTTATTGATTTTTTTGAGAGAGAGTGGGGGAGGGAGAAATACTGATTTGTTGTTCCACCTACTGGTACACTCATTGGTTGATTCTTGTATGTGCCCTGATCGGGGATCGAACCCACCACCTTGGTGTACTAGGATGACGCTCTAACCAACTGAGCTACCTCGCCATGTTGAGCCTTCCTAAGCTTTCTGGAAAATAACTTCAGCCAGAATAGAAAGGAGAGGAGACAGGAAAAGCTGTGTGTGGAGCGTGGGCACACTTCATACAGAGAAGACTTCAATATGAGTGAGAATGATGAGCGACCCTCAACCTCCTGAACCTACCTCTATGCTGCAGTCTGGCCTTAGGGTGACATTGCCCTGGCGAGACCCTTGGGAAGGTCTTCCTTCGGGCTTTTTCTTTTTCTGCCACAATCTCCCCAAACCCCCTCTGCTTGCATTCTCTGACCACCGTTCAGGGAACTAACATCCCAGAGCAGCGGCTGAGCCTGCAGCCCTGGGAAAGCGCAATGGGAAAGGCTGCCTGAGTAGGTGCCCTTCTCAACACTCCCCAGATGCCCGTTACTTCGAAATCAGCCTGGATCCCTTCCTTTGCAAGAAGAAAATGGGGGCCAGGGAATCAACATAAAGGGGCTTTTTTTTTGGAGAGAGAGAGAGAGAAAAGGCATTGGTGAAAATGGCCTGGGCCCTCCAACAAGACTCAGTAAGGCTCACTGCCTGGTGCTCTCAACTGCCTTGTGCCTCCTGTTCCCATGTGACTTCCCTGATTGGGGTCCAGACGTTTCTGTTACAGAGCAGCAAGGGTCCAGGACTGTCCTAGGCTGGGAGCACTGGTTGCTCTCACAGCCAGCAGGCTCTGCGGGGATGGTCACCCTCAACGCCTTCTCCCTGTGGACTAAAGCCACCAAGGCAGTGCGTGCTAGGGCACATGCTGGGGGCACCTGTCCTGTGACATGCTCCTCGAACAAGGCACTGATGGACAAGTGGGTCTGAGAAAGGAGACACTATCCCTCTCTTGGGGGTTCACAATGCAGTCTCACGTTTGAGCTTCCTTATGGTCTTCCAGTAAAAAAAAAAAGATTTTTAGCGATCATTTCTCAGGCATGTTGAACCAAGACACCTTGGTGTGTGTAAGCCTTGTTCACATCTCATGGAGTTCTCTTGGGGGAACACGCCCTCTGCGTGTATTCCCATGACCAGGCGGCCCCAGCGTGAAAGGGCACCAAGGAATGGTCTTGGCCGGGACAGTGGCAGGTGTGCGCTGCGCGGGGAAGAGGGGCGGCAGCCGCGGTGCGCGAGCGCCGCCTGTGTTCCTCAGCGTGCTGTGCGGAGATTCCAGCAGAAAAGCAAGAATCTTGAAGACTAATGGAGCAGCTACGTACACCGGTGCCCGCACTATTTTTAAAAAATGCAAATGAACATTGGCCACATAGTTACAATAAGGCCCTTGGCTTTGGTAACTAGAAACTATTCTGAATATAGACTCACACACTTACCTCCCAACCGCCCCCCCGCCCATGTAAGGTCCCCACGGTCCCCACCGCAACCCCCTCGCCGGCAAGAAGCTTCCTTTGAAGTATCTGATGGCTCGAGGAAGACGTGGAGGTGGGAAAGAAAGGACAGCAGGGCGGCGGGAAGTAACACGCAGTCTTTGCGATGCGCCCGTTCATCGTGAGCGGACCCTGCGCACAAGGCGTTAAGCAGAGCAGCGCTTCCCTCCCCCACTCCGTCTCCGCTGGCGGATGGCGCCATCTGGGACCAGGTCTGCAGGGGAGGGCCCTGTTTGTAAAACTCTCAATGCAGAGTCTGTCTTTGTTCTCCGGGGGCTCAGTCAGGACGAGGATGCGTGTAACTACTCAACACTCTTCCGGGCTCCTAACCTAAATGGAAAGCGGACGCTTCTCCGCCAATGCTGAGCAAGGAGGACCGCTATTGAGGTGGCAGCGCAGTCCTTTCTGTAGGAAACGCCTTCGGGGGACCTAACATTTGGGCTAAGTATTCTTCCTCTTTCCCGAGGTCTTCCAGGGACACTTCCCTTTCAGTGACAAACACTGAAATGTCATGGGGTCTCTTGGAAGGTGCCACATTGCCCCCTCAGCTCTCTAAGGTTCGGGCCCTTTTGAACCGAGGCCGACAATGACTTCGAATCAGTGATGAAATGCCCCCTATTCTGCTAACTTTGATGGTTCCCATTTGCTCCCTTCAAAAGTCTCATTCTTCCCCCCAGATTAATGACAGTAATGCCCAATGTTTTCAATTTCCATGTCGGTAATTCTGGACCAGTTTGATCAAAAGAGTTATAAATACTTAGAAGTCTCATGACTTTATTGGTGTGCATAGAAACGACTCGGATGCATAACAAACGATGAGGAAGGGGGAATCCTTCAAATGTTATCATTTATTTCGGGTTCAGAAATACAGCTTCACATGTTCACAACAGGTACATGTGACCTTCGAGAATGGTACAAGCTTTAGGACCTGGTTTCAAAAATTCCATTTACAGGGTCCATCCATAAATCAGCCTTAAGAAACCCAAAGTGCCAAGAAGACAGTGGAAAGTATTCTTGCTCAAATTAATCAGAGATCCAACAGAGAAGACAAGATTTTGCTTCTGTACATCGCTTCCTCATAAAAAGGCAAAAGAAGGAATGCGAATGAAAAAGGGGAGTGACAATACAGACGAGCAGGCAAAGCACGGGCTGTACACATGACGTCACACGCAATCGAGTAACGGCGGACTTCTGGTTGGGAGGAGTGCTTCTCATCCAACTGGCAGCAGACAGCGCGAGAGGGCAGACAGAGATACTTTCATCATAATTTATAGAACATTACACAGAGAGCAAAGTTTGAGGAATTCAAGGGTAAAAATTAAAGAAGGGAAGGCCTTCACCCGAGCAACCCAGCTCGGAGAGGCGGGAAGTCCCACCAACACCCCAGTGTGAACAGGTCTTAAGACAAACGAGAGACTGTCCCTGAACTTCCCGTCTCCTGTTCTCACACACGCGCGCACGTTCTGGCACAAATACACCAACAGAAGAGCTTATATATCATAGCTTCAACATACTCTTCAAGGCTGTGATACAGAGCGCCTCGGCATTTTAAACACGGCAACTAGACGGGATGGCCTAAGACAATCTAACACATTTGAGCTTGTGAGAAAGGACGGGGTGATGGAGCGAACCGATAATCATTTCTCGGGAATCACATTACCCTGAGCTCACAGCTGTCAGTCCTCTTGGTGAAATGACAGAAAAGTCACGCCTCCAGCCTCCTTCTTCCACTGAGTTCCATAAACAGAGACCTACTATGTAGAGTTCATTCTCAAGGTTAAGGAGATTCCTGTCCATTCCAAATGATTACATTGTTGTCCAAGTAAAAAATGTTCGCCTGACAAAGAGGACCGATGACCCACCTCCGAGGTGTTATGAAACGTCTCCCCTGCGTTTCTAGCCCATTTTCTCGGAAGGATCCACTTCATTTGTTACCTCTACATTTTTAAAACAATTACTGTAGAGAAAGGATGTCTGGGTAGACCAACTTGGCTTTTTAAGATTCGGCTCAACAATCCAAGGATAATTAGAGAACCTCAGTGCACGTTTCCCGATTTCACACTTCTGATTGAACCACATTGGAAAGGTTATCTTTCCACCTTAGACAGTGGCAGATTTATATACAAATACCTGTGCCCGTTAATTCCACCACGTTGTCATGGTAATTCTTATCTTTGCGCCTCTCAGAATGAATAGGATCTGGAGAAACTTTTGGATTCCTCAGGTACTCTGAGAACTGAAGCACTGTTACCATGCATTATAGCAGGCTTTCCAGGCTCCTGTACTAGCACAGTTTAAAAATATATATTCACACCCACACATACAGAGCACACGGATACGTAAATATTTACATCCCTCCACATACACGTATGCACAGCGCACACACAATCACACTCATGCTTGTGGCATTTTAACAAGCGCTTTTAGACCTACCTGCCCAAGGGGCACAAAATGCACGAACTTACAGAAACAAACACACTATGTGTACACTGTTCTACATAAAGACACATGCATAGAAAACGTGTTTGTACACGGAAAACATCAACAGGTACCACATACTGGTATTAGGTCCCACTTCATTCTGGAGAATTATGGTCGACGCTACACTAAAAAGTCATAAAATTAATCTACGTGACTACTTTTAAACCCTAAATTCAGGAGGCTTATAGTTATATCACAGGAACTGGTTCCGTTATGGCCAGTTTGGGGGTAGGTGAGTTGGTATCGGAACACTTAGGCCGTTCGCGAATAAACAGACCCCACTGCTCTGCTATGTGACAAGACACAGCTAAAAGCAATGTTCAGGAGAGTCATTTGGGTAGATGGCTTCTGGAAATGCAATAGAGCTGTCCTAAGTTAACACTATTTCAATAATCTGTCCACAGGTGAGTACATGGTTATTCCAATGAATCAATAAGCATGCAGGATTTAGCATGTGGCATTAAAATAGATCGACCTACCAAACAGACAGTTTATTTTTCCAAACCCTGAAACACTGTATGTTTTATTTTGCTACACGAGACACAACAGAGCTCCGTGTGTCACGCAGACCACACCGGGGGTAGGAGGAAGGTACGCAAGGCGTGAAGCAGAGCGGGAAACACCAGAAAGCTCACTAAGCTCCACTCCCGCCCGAATGGAGCTTCCGCTCCCAAGTGTCCTTCCATTCCCCACTCCGTGCACATCGACCCTGACGTCTCCCCTCAGCGGGGTGCAAACCCGCTGGGGAGTGGGGTCAGAATTCATCACAGGACGTCGCACTGGGGCAAACTGAACATGTTCTCCAACATGCCAGCTGAATTCCAGGGGTGGGGGCTGGGTCCCGTCAGCAACCACGCAGAAGAGAACGAGGATGAAAAGGTACCCACAGGAGAGGCAGTTGGGACAGTGCAACTGTGGGATTATAATCTGAGAGCAGCGGCCACCGAAGACAAGTGCCATTGTTTACGAATGCGTAAAATCAGGGGAAGGAACTTGGGAAAAGAATCTCCAATTTTCTTTCACACGGTTTGTGCTGAACTAAGAACTCGGCCGTGGTTGTCCGCAATATTTTCCTTGAACAGAAGGACGTTTTTGAAACACAGCAAAGCGCAAACCACATGCAGCCCAAAGCCAAACCCTGGGGCATATACTCCATGAGCTGCCTCTTTTTGGAAATTCAAAGGAAGAAGCAAAGGGAATCCTTCATGGAGGGGATTTTATGAAAAGATCTCACTATAGATGACTACTTGTTTCACTCTGGATGTTTACTTAACATATTTCCATTGAGCCGTGACACTATTTTTTAAAACATAGTATGTTTCTTGCTCATCTGCTCCCTTCACCGAGTTAATTTTTCCCCAACAGAAAGAAAAATGAGATATGAGATTTAGGATGGAGATCTTTATACAGTCCCTTGTAACTTAAAAGTTGAAATGCCCTTTTTAATGAATCTTGAACTCTCTGGGTTTTGCCTGAGTGGGCTGTAACCCTTTAGAGTAAGTTCGGCACAATGCTGTTCAGCTCAGCGAGCTCTCTTTTTTAATAATGGCTGAAAGTTTTTACTTCATAGTTTATGGGTGTCTGCTCTGGGTATAAACTACACAGGAAATTAAAGCGAAGTGAACATACAAATCACGCTTGCTGCTTTCAAAGGGAGACGTTTCAGTTGGTGAAACCTGATTTACTTCTGCGGAGTATGAAATAGTGTCGCGGGACCCGGCTGGGACCGGTTAGCAGACCAGATTCCAGTTGGCTCCGGCGGGCCTCCTGTGCACTAATCATCTGGTCCTGGGTCGTCCAAAACTCAGCCTCAAGGCTGAACTATTCACCCCCAGGCTAAAGGGCTCTTGTAAATTTCAGAAATGTTAGAATTTGCCAATTTGCTTTGGGTCTCCGTGTCTTAATGCCGTTCTCTGGAATGACCCGGATAAAGACTCTGAAGTTGCATAACTATAAAAGTTGTGAACTCTGCTCTTAAACAAAACGACTTTTCTTTTCATTCCAGGTCCCGGTTCTTTAAACAGGGTTACCCCATAGGAAGGCTCACGATTTGTTAAGAAAGCCTAGAACGGACAAAGTTACTTTGAGCCTGTTTTAAAGGGAGGCTACATTTTTACACCCGAGAATTGCGTGTTAGAGAAAGAGAGGAATATTTCTGCCCCAACCAACCACATAAACAAATAAACCAGAGTTCGTATCAAAGCGTAGTCAGCCGTGCCTGAAATTAGGGTGCATCTGAAAAAATAAATGTTTTCCACGTCAGCCTTCACTGTAACCTGTGAAGAAGTGATTATATAAATGAATGCAGAGATTACATTTTCCAGATACTCCTAGAGACGTGATGTTTTGCTTCTTCCTGAATTCTCAAATTAACCAGTGAGATCTTCTGGATGACCACAGAAGAAACAAACTCTGACGTGTTGTTGAATGAGCTTCTAGCATGAAACGAAACTCACTGGCCTGAGGGGAAGCCTCTGGAACAAGCAGCGCATTCACTTTTCCTTTGCAAACTACCTTGCGCTTCTGGAAAAAGCTTTCTTCTTAAGAAACCCTGATTTAAAAAAAATTTACTTCCTAGCAGTCTTATAAAATAAAGAGGAAGGAAAGGATATAAACAGGTAATTGTGGAGTAGACAGAAACCTTAATAATAAACACTACCTTTTCTGACAACCAAAACAGAACGTGGGAAAATAAATACGTATGGCTTAGGTCTGAGCCCCCCCATCTGAGATCTCGTAAGAATTATATTCAGTGGGCTCTCTGGAAGGTAACCTGGGAAACTTGTCCAGTGCCATTTCAAATGTAATCCCAGGGCGATCCTCAAAGCGTAGGGCTGCCCCACGAACCTACCTGGGTCGGCACAACACAGAAAGCCTCGCAGACTCAGCAGTTCTCAAGAGTCGACCCCCCCAGAGGGCGGAGGTACCATGAGCAATGCAGGTGAGTGACGGGTGCGTTAGTACAACGGGTTACTTGCCTACGGATGTCCACACACGCGACTACTCATGATTTACCGCGACGGCTATCAAATGCGTGGCGTTCGCCTGGTTCGTTAGTAACGAGCTGCCAGGCCAGAGACTTCCTTTAGTCTAACAGAGAGGATTCTAGCGGGCGGATTATAGTGGGGCGAGTTGGTGATGGGGGTGGTCTCCGGCTAGAAAGACAGAAAGAGAGAGGTCAAAGAGGCAGGTAGCATACCGAGCAGCAGGTGGTCCCCAAGACCCCAAGAAAGAGCCGTCACCCCAACATGCTGCATGCAGACAGGCCAGCAGGACAGGTTGCCACCTGTAACAATTCTACCACTGTTCTCTTTCATTCACCCAGCATTTCTAAAAACAAAAGTGAGTGCTTTTTTCACATGCAAATCTTTCCGAATATGGAAGTCATGCCTCCCAATACTAATACAAATAGGAAATTATTGAAAAGTCATCTGAAATGCACTCCACATTTCTCAGCCAATACAGTATGATCCCTTGCAGTTATCGATACTGGGGAACTAATAAGGCATACTCCAGGAACCAATAAGGGGCCTCCAAGAAGGAGGGGTTTTGAATTTTTATTTCTCTTGATGTGATGATAATCTTCCCCTTTTCCTCCTGGTGGGATATTAGTGATCACTTCTCACTGACTTTAGCAATAGCTTTCTCCACTTTGTTCTGTACCTACTTACAGTTTGCAGAGTACTGGAAAATCAAGGGTTTGGGATTCTCTACATTATGTGCCAATAGGCGCAGCATGAGTACCCGAGTACCTGACCGCCGAGTATCCAAGTACCCGAGTACCTGAGCATCTGTTGCGAGGCCTCCTGTTCCCATTTTGGGTCCCAGAAGTTCTACTGTTACGCTCATAATTTTTATACAATTTTGCTCATTTGCTGGTTGGTAATGGTGTTTCTGATAGCTGAGGTTGCTGAATAAATAAACTCAGGGTAATGCAATATTCTTGTGCCCGAAGATCTCAACTTTAGCAAGTAATACTCTTCACTTCCTGAACCCCCCCCCATTTATTTCCTAAATGCATTCCTAAGTTTTTGTGTGTCTCTTCTTGACTTCATATCTTGGGGTGATACTGTGGTGGGGAGTGACTTTTATAACCAAGAAAATTCAACAAATTCTACCAATGAAAACCTTTCTTCTTGATAAAACTCTCCCACCAAGCTTTTCCAGGAGGACCCCTTCTGGGATGACTTGTAATTTTCTCCTGGATGGAAACAGTAAATTGATTGAGTCAAATGTCCTTTCTTACGTACGAAGAAGAGAAGTTAAAAAAGTTAAAGAAAGCAATCAGGACATAAAATAAAATGAGAGCTCAAGGGAAAAACTGAAGCAAAAGAGATACTGTTGCCTCCCGTTAGAAACACCAGCCCCCCCCTCCCGCCCCCTTATGCACAAACCCACGGGTATCAGCAGAGTTCCTTCCGCCTCCCACACTGAACAAAATGTCTAAGTGGCTAGAGACAGGTCTCCTCTGGAAAGTGGATTCCAATCTAACATCTTACACTAGTCTTATCATTACACAAGTCCTCAATTTTTGAATGTGTAATGGGGGATATTTTAAAGGCACAGTAGCAAAGCTACGCCAATCAGTACTAGGTGTTCAACTGGAGTTAACAAGTCAGTCATCGTCCTGCAGAAAGGCTATTGGCTACGGCGACCACCTGAGATGTTTTAGCCACTCCCTGCTGGGAAAAATCCTCCCATAATCCCCCTTTTTACTTATGATGCTGCCAGACTCACCTGCTCTTTCAGTAGCACGGGACCCCTTTTCATTGAAAAGGGCTGTATTTGTTTAATGAATGTCCTGCACCTTGAAACTGCATCGCGTTTCCCTTTGATGTGACAGATCTCGAGGCCAGAGGTCAGGTCCACTTAACGTGTTTCATACAGTGTTTAGCATAATGTTACATTTCAGTGTCCTTTGGCTCACCGACTGGAACTGATCGCCCTCCTGCACAACCCATCTCGTTGGAGTCTTCTCTGACCTCCCGCCCCCATCTTTGCACGCGGCTTCTCCTGCACATCCACAGGACTCGGTATCACAGCGAATTCTCACCAGGTGTACGTTTCTCTCCCCCAGTGAGACACGGGTTGTGTCCTACTCCTCTTCATTTTCCTGCACTGTCTATCTTAGTGCTGTCATTCAGCCACTGAGTGTTTGACACCTGAGTAAGCGGAAGTTTCTCCTAGGGTAGGAAACAATGGGTAAGCATATCCCATTGTGATATCCATCGATCTTTCCATGAAATAAAAGTATCTATTAGTAAGTGACACTATGGAGAAACCACCAAACAAACTACCAACCAACCAAACAGCTACAGTGATGTATAGAACTTAGACTCCTGAGAACTCTGCCTGTAAAGTTCTTTAGCAGATGCTTGAAATAAATACTAAATAATAGGATCCCTCTCCTCACAGAGTTTAACAGTCATGTAACACACAGAAATGCAGTCTTAGTAACTAAGCAGTTACTGGAGGGGAGAGTAGGTGGCGGCGAGGGAATAGGCCAGACTTTGAACTTACATAGGGAACCTGGGCTAGAAGACTCAATCACGAGTCAGACTCAACTAGGGAGTTTTATAGGAAAAAAGTGGATCTTAACGATAAACTCAGCGACGAGCGTGGCACGGTGGACTGGAAGTTGTTCTGTGCACAGGTGAGAGACTGGACCGAGGACTGTAGCCAAAGAGAAGAAGGAATGCAAACGGGGTTCTTCTCTGATCCTTTTGCTCTCAGGTCCAATGTCTTTCCTCAGCCCCTCCTGACCACCCCCACCCCCAAGCACTTCTCGGTGTCCGTGTACTGCACTGCACTTAACCCTGTTTCTAATCATGCATCCATTTTCTAGATTAGTGCCTGCCTCTCCCCACTAGATTCCTTGAGAGCAGAGACCACATATTCTACATTTGTCACAGGTGCTCAGCATTTAGTGTGACGTGATCAGAAGGCAGCGAATAAACATTCACTAGATAATGGACAGATGAATGCATGAGAAGTGCCCAAACAGAGGTGGTTAGCCAGGTTAGAGTAGAGGCCACGTCAAGATGAGCAGAGGTTCGAGGAGCCCAGGAATGTAACACCTGGAGGCACTGGTTGGAGGCTTACATTGGAGGCGTTGCGTTTCTGCAGAAAGCATCCCAACTTGGAAGTCAAAAGACGTGGACGCCAGTTCCAATTGCCAACTTGTAAAATTATTAGCCCACTCAGCCCATCCAAGCCTCAGTTGCCTCATATACGGCACGGAGGCTCAGACTAGAGAACCTATAACGTGCCTTCCAGTTATGCACTGCCTTCACCACTTGTTGTGCACCTACTATGTGCATTGCATTGTGTTGCATGGTTTTTAAGGACTCTGACTCTGTTCCTAGAGGCAGGCAGGTGGGATGCAACCAACAGGGAAGGAGTTTTACTAGAACACCCCATTTTCAGTGGAAAAAAAAATAGAGCAAATTTTCATAATTCAAATTCTGAGACTAGGTCCTGGGGGCCTGAAAATGCCCTAAAGTGGTCAAAGCAGGGGAACACAGGATTTTAACAGCAGCATAAAAACTTGAAAGTCGTTGAGAGAACGCAGATCCATCATGAGGTTAGAGAAACCAGAAACTAAGCGGTGAGGAGTGAAGGCAAGCATTTGATACTGGCCATAGAGACTAGAAAGATTTCAGTACTCTGATGGCCCCGTAACTTCTCCACCCCAACCCTCAGTCAATGCTGAGGAGACAAGAGAAAAATGGCAGCCGGGGGCCGTCGAAGGAGGAAGAGCAGGCAGGGCACCAGGGGACACAGCCTTTGTCTGTCTTGTTTACCACCCTGTCCAGGACTGAGCATGGTCTTTGGCTCACGGTTTTTTGTGGGTCCCCCCCAAATAAATAAATCAGAGAACCTATCCATCATGAGCTGTACAAGGCAGTACCCAGGGCCTTCCATTAAACACATACAGCAGACCGGGGTGGTGAGTTAATGATTGAAAGAATGAAAGATGAAATTTCCACCAAAATAATTATGACATCTTTAAAATACGCCTACTTGCAGGTTAAAGCAACTCCCACCTATGTACTTGGTAATTTAAAAAAAAACCCATAGAGCCGCTAACGCTTCTGGAAAAAATGAGCATTCCTTCATTCCTAAAACAATTAGCCCCCAATAATCTGTATATACAACCCCACCAGAAAGCAGGAGGCACACGAAGTTGCTTGGCATGAATTCTCTTAAGTAATGCTAAGACGTGGGCCAGCTTCGACAGCCAGAAAAAACGTTCACGGTTTACTGTTAAGGTTCATTTCATTGGTCCAGTTCCGAGCCATTCAAAGAGTTTCCAAAGACATTCACCTCGGGAGACAGTTTGTTTTGGGCCAAGCGAAGCAGTCTGTTTTGTACCAAGTCTTCCTCGGCTGCTTTGTTTAGCAACGGGCTTCAACCCCTCCTATTGAAACGCGGCAGCTTGCCTCACTTAGTGTTTATTGAAACAGTGTTGTGTGTGGGCGGCGTGTGGTTACCATTTCTGCTTCCAAAGCAAAGGGAAAGATGGAATGCCCGAAGTCTTGCTAGTAGCTGCAGGGATGGACCGTTCAGTGTTTTGGACGAGGACAACTTTTGTAAGAGAGTCCAATGAGAGCCCAGGGCGGGCGGCACGGAGGGGCAGAACCGGCCTCGCTGGGAGAGAGGGCAGGAGAGCTGTCCATGCCTCCCAAGAAGGAAGGCCTGAAAGTTCATCTGCTCGCACTGGGTGCACTGGTTCTTTTTTTAAAATATATTTTATTGATTATGCCATTACAGTTGTCCCATCCCCCCCTTCACTCCCCTCCACCCTGCACACCCCTCCCCCACCATTCCCCTCTTTTGTTCATGTCCATGTGTCACAAGTTCTTTAGATTCTGTATTTCCCATAGTATTCCTGCCCTCCCCCCTGTCTATTTTCTACCTACCGTCTATGCTACTTATCCTCTGTACCTTCTCCCCCCTTCTCCTCCTCCCACTCCCCTGTTGCTAACCCTCCATGTGATCTCCATTTCTGTGTTTCCTGATCAAGCTGTCCTCTTGGTTTGCTTTTGTTTTAGGTGTGGTTATAATTGTGAGTTTGCTGTCCTTTCACTGTTCATATTTTTTATCTTCTTTTTCTTAGATAAGTCCCTTTAACATTTCATATAATAAAGTCTTGGTGATGATGAACTCCTTGAACTTGGCCTTATCTGGGAAGCACTTTATCTGCCCTTCCATTCTAAACGAAAGCTTTGCTGGATAGAGCAATCTTGGATGTAGATCTTTGGATTTCATGACTTGGAATACTTCTTTCCAGCCCCTTCTTGCCTGCAAGGTCTCTTTTGAGAAATCCGCTGACAGTCTGATGGGTACTCCTTTGTAGGTGACTGTCCCCTTATCTCTTGCTGCTTCTAGAATTCTCTCCTTCATTTTAATCTTGGCTAATGTAATTGTGATGTGCCCTGGTTCTGCGTATTCACGGTGTGAGGCCGGCCTTGGCATGGGTTGGGGGCGGGGGCGGTCCAGCAAATTGCTGGGGGACTTGGGCACGTGGGGTGAGGCTGGAGCCCCCCTCGAGGAAATACCTGGGTCCTTCTGCCCTGCCCCCATCCCTCCTCGGATGGGAAGTGCGGGTTAGCCAAGTGGGAAGCCCGTGTGAGCCAGACTGGGTCTACGGAGCCCAGGGCCCTCCCCTTCCTACGCTAAAGCCCGCCTCTCCCTACCACAGTCCAGGACTCTGTCTACTGAACCGTTACCCTGGCCCATTCCAATCAGTGGTCCTCCAACTGGATGGCTGAGTCCCCTTGGACAAGGGACGTGTGTGAACGCGGGGCTCTGCGTCCCACACGGAGCTACGTTCCCAGTGTGTTTCCAGATGATGCTGACAAGGCTGGTCCTGGGGCCAGACTCTGAAAACCGTTCTCCCCATTTAATTTTGCCCTGACTTTACTTTGGCAATTCAATTCACTTGTCAGGTAACATAGGAGCAATGAGAGGAAGTGCTGGGGTTCGGGGGGAACTTAAGAAGGATGAAGAAATACGTTGATATCATTGGGAATGAGACAGTTTTAGGTTTGTTCTGTAAAGATGAGGTCCTACGTACGGCATGGAAGCTTTCTTGCTGGTCGGGACCAGAAGAATGGCCGCTTGCTTAGGAGAGCTCATGATTGCTTGGGGAAGTGACGGTACGTGTGGAAAGCAAGCATCTCTGAACGTGCCCCCCAAACTCTCATCTTTGGGCAGGATATGGTTCAAGTCCAACCTAACTAGCAAGGTGGACCCAGATTACAAAGAGAAGAACAACACCCTCAAAAAACGATACACCAAGATCGACACTTCTAAAAAGAAATGAGAGCTGTCTAATAGGGTAGTTTCTTGCAGAAAAAAAATACACAGTAGGCTTCTTTTACACCAAGTTCTACTTGTTCAATAAAAAGCTTGGAAACGTCACGGCCTCAGAAACTCGGTCTCACGTCCTCACATTTTGGCTCACGGGAAGGTTAATGAATACATGTCAGGTTTCTAGGAGACTCAAGAATATTATATCATCTTGGCCAACATTTTTATCTTATTGATGAAATGGGCCAAAAAAAAAAGAGGAAGGGTTTGTCTATTAAACCACAAGCAATAAGACACTTCCTTTCTTTTGGCTACACCTGGTGAATTTGTTTAAAAAGAAAGCCAAAGAGACCGAAAACTACTTCTGAGTTTTTCTGAATCATGAAGAGCGCCTCTCCCTGGGGACTCTTGGGAACTGGAAGCCGGAGCGAAGCTGGAGCGAAGCCGGGCAGCCGCGGCTCTGGCGGCATCGGGGAGCTGGACTAGGGGTGCCCGCGTGTATCTCTCCACCAGGGACGGAAGTCCCAGCTTCTCCGCCGCCCTCTGACTTTATCCTTGCATCACTTCTCGAAGTTTCAGGCACGGACGCCAAGTTTGTCATTCGAGCGACACTGTAAACTTCCTACGTACTGAGACGGCACCCCATCCTGCTTAAGGCAGCACCTGCAGAGCACAGGGTCCGGACCAGCAGAGAGAACGTGAGTGACAGAACACACCCAGAGCTAAGTCAGACGCCAGGGCCCCGCCCGTGAAAGGACGGGAGGGCAACTAGCTATGACCAGGGACTTCCTCCTGTGGATGTCTGCTCTGAGAGAGCTTATGGGGCATAGTATTTTTTTAATCCTTACGCAAGGATACATTTATTGATGAGAGAGAGAGAGAGAGAGAGACAGAGAGAGACAGAGAGAGACTGGTTGCTTTCCATACACGCCCCGACCAGGGACCAAGCCCACATCCTAGGTAGGTGCCCTGACCAGGAATCGAACCTGTGACCTTTCAGCATGCAAGATGACACTCCAACCAACAGAGCCACACCAGCCAGCGTGGTGGGGGGGGGGGGGCGGCAGCACTTTAAATGTCAACACTGTATTTGCACTTTGCTGCTTATGTTGAGTGTGTATGCACCAGACAGGTTTGACACGTGTAGAAGGTATAAGGGTCTAAGTTCAGAAAAATGCTGTGACAGTCACGGCTTTGTCCCCATGGAAGACAACACTTTGTGACTTCCTGGGAGGACAACTATAGGATGGGACCCAGCATGTTCTTGGCCTTTTCAGCCTTAGTAAGAGTGAGCCAACGCTGTCCATGAATAGTTTACGTAGATGTTGGAAAGAACACAGGACTTGGAGTCCATTTAAAGAGTTGAAGGAACCCTCTAATGTGACTCTTGCTGCGTGTCGGAGCCAGAATTTCTTTCCCCCGTGAAAACAACCCGTGACTTTATACTGCATGTCATTGGGAAAGAATGAATCGATGGATGGAATTTGAAATAAGAACATGAGGAGAAAAACAGACCATAATTTTTATTTGATGGTACAAATAAACCTATACTATCCCGTATAAATTAGTCTCTGTGATAAATGGCAACGGGGTCTACCTTGGCAGTCTTTCTCTGCATTATCTTAAACATCTAACTTGGACTTCACCCACAGGCATGGCACGGATACACCCGCCTGGGTGGGAGGGAGCCGAAGGGTTGATTTGCTCACATTAACTCCGCTCAGTCTGTGACTCGTAAAAAGGGTTTCACAATAGCATTCACCCAGACAGGGTTTTCAATAGAGTAAACCGAGAGAGAGAGAAGCCGCTTAAATTGCTTCTGAAAACACATAAAACATCGGGCCAATTCCAACATAAATTTCCATTAAACGTTGCATGTTAACTCACTTTGTAGTGTTTCACCCTCGCTGATGTGTCGAGGTCGGGTGTGGAGACGCTGAGGGACAGGGACAAGAGAGGCCCTGCCCAGGAGTTTCTAGTGGAGAAGGGGGGAGAGCCACGGCAACAGTGACAAGGGTGGGACAGTGTGATGACAGGATGATGCCTGGGCCATCGGAGGGACACCTGGAGTCTCAGCCTGGAGCTGGAAAGAGGCTGGGGATTGGGAAGGACTTCCCGAGCCGGGGAGGGTGGAGGGGGCTGGGGGTCCAGAGGAGGACACACTACGTGCGAAGGGAAGAGACTGTCAGCTTGAGAAATCGAGCGTCTCTCATCCTTTACCCTGGGGTCTCAGTTCCTGGGCTAGCTCCAAGTCCTAATTTGTAAAGCAGGTGACTCAGAGGGTTTTTAGCTGAATCAAGATACGATTGCTAAAAAGCATTACTTTTGAGATGACCTTTTTATGTTTAAACCTCTGTACTGGATCCCTGACAACAGATGTACTGGGGAGAGAAAAAAGACCAAAAGATGCCCCCCCCAAAAAAAACGCAGAAGGTATGAGAACTGCAGCGAGAAAGCTACACGGGGAGAAAGAATATGATTTTTAAAGAGAGGCGCACACACAGGGGCTATGGAGCAAAGTCAGGCACTGAACCTTCCCACGACTTATCCCTTCTCCCTGTCTCTCTCCCCCTCCCTCCCTCTCTCCTCTCTCCTCTCTCTCCTTTGAGAAACCCCCAAAGAGATCTCTAAGGACTTACATGCTGTAGGAACCTAGTCCCACAGATGGCAGCTGGAGTAACACTATTTCTATTTCTCTGGGCTGTCTTCTGTCCTCTGCTCCCTGCCTTCCCTGCACCCCCCCTCCCCCAGCCCCAGGCACCTGGGGAAGGGGCTGGCCGGCTTGCATCTGCGAGAAGGAGGGGGCTGGGAAGGAGGGGTTGGGAAGGAGCTCCCTCGAGAGGCAGGCTCCCACTTTGGGGATGCCCAGCCCTTCGTCCTCTGGAGTCGGGGAGAAGCAAAAAAAGCGGCCAGGGTGGGGAAGAGAAAGACATCGCCCCGAACCTCTGTATAAAAATGAACCTTCCTGCTTGCCTCGGAGCTGTGGGAAGGCTTTTGCCTTTTTTCCAAGCAGGAGTGAGACCCCCCCAGGCCTGAGATTCTGACGTGGGCCTCCCTTCAGAGTGTAAACCGGGAATTAGAAATATTGATGGAAAGAGGGACTCTCCAATGCCTTCTATTTTTTGAAACGAAAGAAAACAGAGCGTGAGGCATTTGAAGGTTTACGTCGCACCAATGCTTCATTTCTGCCCAACCACGACACCTGGTGAATTAAAAGGCCAGTTTTAAAAGCACCGCGCGTATCTTTAGAGTCACGGACACCAGTCCCAGGGGCAGACCTGGAGACAAAGAGCAGCCCTGGAGTGCCGGCAGTCCCAGCGATTAAACAAAATGCCAGCAGGGGGAGCTCTCACACGCCGTAGAGCTCCGATATCCAAAACAAATCTGTCGCAGGCAAACAAAAACAGAGGGGCCGTGTGCCTCTGCTGAGCTGCCATCTCAGGGAACAAACATGTGACTCAGTCCAATTAAATGCTCAGCGTGAAGCCAAGGATGAGCCTGGCGAGGCCTTCTCCTGCTCTGTCCATGTTATCTGAGGCAGCTAAATGGGGGCGCTCATCAGCTCTTGCAAAAGACGGGGCAGGAGGCTGATTTTGGGGGTGATTCTCAGCCTCCTCAACTGGTTTATTGTCTCTAAATGTGTCCTTGACCCTGGTTCCAAAAACCACATTTTCTTTGGTGGCTGAAGGCGCTACAAAAACTCCCAACTGTTCCGTCTCCTTTTACTCAGTGGCTGGTTGGGTTTTTTTTTTTAAGGAGGGAAACGCTGTGTTTGTAAAAAATCGGTGCTAAAAGGACAAGGAATCCTACGTCCCCTGGGCCATGTTAAGAGTCTGCAGAAAGAATTAGAGATTTCTAACACACACACACACCAACTGGAACACAAAGAATTTACTCAAGCAAACAGCGAGGGGTATATGAATTTAACAGTTCTCCGATCTGTAGGGTGAGTCCTTACGTTTTGGACGGGGTGGTGGGAGCTGGCATACTGGGCGCACGGGGTGATCAGAATCACTGAACCTGCAGGAAATTTGCTCCCTATCCCTTTTCATCTCGTGCCAATAAGAAGTCAGACTTTTTGTTTTACACCTTAATGGCATGCCCACACTTAAAATTTTTATACAAGCTCCTACAGAAACTTTAACTGGGCCCATTCAGACCCAAAGTCACTAAATAAAGCTAGTCTAGACGGAAAAATCTATGAAAACCATATGTCTTTGAGGCATCTGTCTTACAAAACCCACCATTGTCCTGCAGAAAGACTTCACCAAATATGCTTTTGGGGAGCACACTGCTCTAATAGGCGTGGGGGACGTGCTGAGGGAGACGCCCCGACTTGCATGGCGAAAGGAGCCCCAAACTGTTTACGAGTGAACGGCGCTCCTTTGTCTGTGAACACCACGGACAGGGAAGGCAAAAGGTGGATGGCATTTCAATTTCCACTATTCTCCAAGGGGCCGAACACGCTGAGTTCAGTTCCCCTACGCTCCGGCAGGGCGTTCCACGGGGGAGCTCAAAGCAGCTCCGTTCCCACTCCCGGAAAACTTTGTTGGATGGTGGCGTCCGTGGAGGGGGCCAAAGAACCAGAACATTTTCTTCTGATTGCTACCTCATCCTGCTGGCCCGCCAAAAGCAGCCAGGAGGCAGGTGTCGGACCTATGAAACGAAGGCAGTCTGTCCTAAATGATCGGGTGTAGGGCCTGGCTGGGAGCCCCAGGGAGTCGGGAGGACTGGGGTGCAGAGCAGGGGGCGGTGCACATGCGCCAAAGGGGGAAAGCTCCGAAACCTTGCTTTTCCCACTTCAGGCTGCTTTCTGAACAGGAGGTGATGGTCCGCTCCCTTCGTTATTCTAGCTACAACACCTATTTTTACATTTCAGGATGCACTTTACCGAGTGCTATGAAATGCATAGGAAAAAAGCAGAAAATCAAACTTCACTGATTAAAAATAACGTTTTAACTGAAAACCGCACAGTCTACGGGCACTACAGGAGTGTTGATGAATCTTGAAGGTTCCTCGTGACCCTGAGGAATATTGTCCTCAGGCATCTTGCTCTCTGGGGGGAGGGTGCTTCGGGGCAAAGCAACAACGGTTACTGGCATGAGCGTGCTGTTCGGTCACCTGGGAGACTACGAATGAACGAACAGAGTACCTCAAATAGCCACTTCAGGAGACGCGGTCCGGGCGGTGGGGGGGAGGAGGCCAGAACAGTTACAAAGAAAGAAACTTATACGTTGTAATCAATCACGTACTAGAGTTTTAAGCACAAGTGAGAAACACTATTTCGACATGCTTATTCAAAAACGCTGTGCTGTAAAATGAGTTTTCAGTATTTTTATTAGTTTTCAAGGTTATGATGGTAATGGCGGTCATTTAAGAGTGTTGGAAATATTAAAGCAAATCAGGCAATCACAGCGACATCTTTCAGGACAGTTTCCTACATGGGGCATTTAATGTCGTTAAAGTCTAAAGGGATTGCTCTGGCCCATGGATTTCCGTGCCCAGCGCTCTGATACCACTAGTGCTAGAGCTAAAACTCCACGTTGGCTCCCCCGCCCCCCAAAGGGTATGTGGCTTTACTCTGACTTCAGCCCCAGATATGTGGGGGCCAATTATGGCAGCGGTTTCTCTAGTTAACACGTTGACTAATGTTTCCATAACTTCCACCCCAGGAGACGATAATTAAGATGGAATTGGCCTCACATGAAGTTTTATTATTTTAGTTATTAAAATATTTTCCAACACTACTAAGAGGCAAAAATAAATTCTGATTGTTTTAAATATCAGTAGATTTTTTTTTCTTGAGTTTTTATGGCTTCTCGCCCATGGCCTAAAGGTAGAGCAGTGGGCAGACTTCTGGCCAAGGCCCTTGAACGTGACACTGTGGGGAGATTTATTCACGGGAAAACTTTCATTCACTCTTAAAATTAACATTGAGAGTAATCCTAATATGAGCTTGAAAAAATACGCACGGGACAGAATAGATCAAATATCCACTCCCAAGTGGAATCATTTCATTTGGGCCTCCGCAAGCCTATCTCATCTCCTACGCTCAGAAGAGGTCTCATTCGAGAAGAATGCGATAGTTGTGGACCAGAATAAATTCAGAGGAAGCCGCCTCACGGGAACGTGAAACTAAATACAGGCAGTCTTCACACGGTGGAGGCCATCGGTAAAATCAGGACGTTTTCTGCGCCGTATTCAAAGCCGCCTGAGTACTACCCTCACACCCGCTCCCTCCCTCTTGGTTTCCGAAACCGCCAGAGAAACTTGGGGGTTCTACTGGTGGTGGCTTGTCTACCTGACGGTTAGGCTGGTCTTGACCTTATTCGCCTTCTCAGCTGGTTCATTCGCCCTTCCGCAAAGACAAAACAAACCAAAAAACCAGGGAAGGAATGGAGCTTCTGTCTACATTTTCTACCAACTCACTGGGCCATTAGAGCAGAATTGACATCTTATCCCATTTCTCTGGGCTCACAGGGAAGTGCCGACTCTGCGGAGACGCGGGGTTCTCCGTGTGCCTGCGCCCCTTACGCCGCGGAGGCCCGGGGGCCATGGATGATGAGTGATGGAGGACTCCGCTACTTGCCACACGGACTAAGCATTCCTCCCGATCCTCGGGCGGAACGGGGCCTTTCTACAATTTATGCGAGCTCTTCTCATTCTGACTGGAAAACAGGGGTGGACATTCCCTAGTGTTTATGGGAACAGTTAAAAAATACTTCCAGAAATTAGAGCACTTGTTGTTTGCGGCTCTGTCTGCCATGTGGTTCGGATAGCTCGAAAGTAGCCAGAGGAGAAGAAAGAACCAGGCCACGTGGAGGGACGCCCAAATACCTTGTGGCTTCGGACGCCGTCCGGGGCCGCATTTCTTCTATTTTTGGTCAGACTGCCTGCATGACCTCAACGTCCCCTCAACACCGGTCACGTGGCGTCCATACACACGCAAGCAGATTCTCCCAACACCGTCCCCTGCCCCTGCCCCTGCCCCGAAAAATCCCGGCCAGACCGAAAGGGTCATATTCTTTTGGCAACAGCGTTTGGTAGGCAAGATGGAGTCCATCTGGCAATGAACGGGTGTAAACACGTGTGTGGAGGTGGAGGGTCCCTCCAGCAATGGTGACAAGTGTGTTGGCTCCGGTAAGCCAAAGGATGTCGGTGTCGGGCAGGTCAGAACCAGCAATCCACCTCCAACAGCAGACAGAGGCCACCAAGCCCTGAGTGAAAGCCTCAGCAATTTCCTCACAGTGCGGGAAGCAGGCATTTCAGGCCCTCTCTGAGGGGAAGAATGAGCACCTCCATCTTCATGTTTAATTTCCTGGCTGTTCGTGGGCTAAAGCAACTCCAGGGATCCCAGGCCCACGTCCAGTCTCACGCTGCCAGGCTACGGTGGAGGGAAGGAAGAGGCGTCTTGTGGTTCATTTGTATACTTTGCTGCTTGGAGAAAGTGTAAGGGTGAAAAAAGCCAGGAACCGTGTTGTGCCGTGAAACCTGGAAGTCACTGAAAAATACACCATTTCGACCTCCCCGTGCCTTTCCAGACTCGAAGGCGTTCCCTGTACTCTCAGGGGCCCGGCTCGCGGGTCCTGAGACTGTGTCTGCCGACATTGGGTAGAACTCTTTTTTCTCCAAGCTGAGAAAGAAAGTCGACGTGTGCAATGTGTAGGAACGTTCAGCAGATTCTGAGGGACGACAGTTTGCTGCCAACTGGCTACCGGAGGAGCAGTCATTGCTGTGTGCATTTTTCGCTGGTCAGTGGCCGCACTGCCAGACGCCCATCCTGGCTGTCTTCCTCTATCGACCAGGTGAAACCCCGGCCGGAACTGGGTGCCTTGCGACTCAGGAAGGCTTTGTCTGCAATGGTTGAAGCTTAGGAATTCAGAGCCCCAAAGAGGACAAGGCCAGAGCCATCAGCTCTTATTTGTCCTGGGACCAGGCAGCAGTCGTGTCCAGTGAACTTACTGACAGCTACCACTGGGCCACCCGGGACACAGCACCAGACGGACACATCGTGAGCTCTGCCTGCACTGCTGCTGCTTGTCCTTGGCTTCCTATAGATCCTTCCTGATCTCCCCCTTTTTCTTACTCTCCTGCGACCTCGGCTGCTTGGGGCAGTCAAGTAAGGGACACACTAAAAGCAGAAAGGCCGTCGGCCGTCTCCCTCGACACACGTGCAAAGCCCCCGGATTCCGGGCCTCAGAACGCAGGCGGTTCCGTTCCTGGGCCTCGTCTACACGGCACCAGCCCCTCCGAGCTGTGGCGGGAGGCAGGCAGACTCGAGTTCGCTGGACCCAGGCTCATCTGACTTCCCCTGAGATGGGACTGAAACCGAGGTCTGAGGAGAAACGCTTGGGCACTCCCCACGGAGCCGCCTCTGCGAAATGCGCTGTCACCACCAGCGTCGCTGCGGAACTGGAAGGACCTTGTTGGGATAGTTAATTGAGGGGCTTAGATTAAACTGCACATTTTCTTGAGTGAACAGCTTGCGGCCAAATTTCTGTTTTCATCCAAATATATTAAGCACCATGACAACTCATGTTAAACCTGCAACGAATTACCAATTACATTTGGGATTTGGGTAACAAATCTTGGAATACAGTAGCCTCAGGAGATGCCTTAAATTGTAAGAATCAGGAAGAGCAGATTCTCAGACTTGATTCTCTCCTTGGCAGCCATACCTTTAAAAAATCTTTGCTAAAAATAAAAACTGTTCCCCGAACTCTCCAAATACCTAATTGCGGATTTATTTGTTTGTTCTTTGAAGGGGAAGGACGGGGGAGGGGAGGGGAAAGAGAAATCACAAGACAAATTCATCATCTGTCCGAATGGCCCCCAGCTGCTTAGAGGAGTCACCCTCTAGGCACGCTGTGCTGGAGGGAGCAGGTCGGGTCGGTCCCAGGACATGACTGCGGGGGCGTGGGACACAGGCCGGGCACACGAGCCGCTCAACTGTCCGTGGACCTGAGCCCCCAGGTCAAGGTTCGGCAGCTTCACCCTTCACGGCACCAAACCTTGAGGTTAGGGATGCAAAGACACACTTGTAAGCACCGCAGGTTCGTCCCTACTCAGACTGTGCGTGTGTGTGTGGGGGGGGGGGGGGGCTGAGATAACAAAACAGGAGAAGGAGCCCTTGCCCGTAAGTGAAAGGGACTCTGCGTTACCTGTGAATCGACATAGAAAACATGTGAAGGAGATGGAGCCCAGAAGGGTATCCAGGATGAATGTTCACCACGAGGTTAAATGGTGAAGAGAGCCAAATGGCCTTTTATCTCCGCAAGAAACAGGATATGAGTCTCTGCGTGGAGGGATTTCTCTGTCTCTGCCGTGGTGGTTTAGTGCTAAGTTGCCCAGCATGTGGGGCTGTGATGAGGCTCCGTGTGTGCCCTGCAAAGTCGGGGAAACCGCCCACGTCACGGAACCTAAGTGGGGACCCAGGGTCATGTGTGCAGCACAGGACGCCAGCTGCCTCAGGGGGGCTCCGCAAAGACTTTGAGGGGAGCTGTGCTGGGTTCCCAGGCCGAGTTCCTGTCACGTGGCTGAGCTGGAGGACGGGCCAAACCCTTTCCTATGATTCAGTTTTGCCATTTTCAAAAGACATCACCAGCCTCGGTGAGGACTGTGGTTGTAAGACAGTACGTCTATTTTTCAACATTCTTAAAAATAGAAGGTGGAGTGATGAGGTCAATGAAGTTTGCTTTTCCTTGGAGAGGGACCCTTCCTCCCACCCTGATCCCCTTCTGACGGTTGCAAAACAGCTCGGCCCAAGGAAAGGGGAGAAGACAAATGAGTGAAATAATGCCAGAATCAGCTGTTGCCAGGAAAAACACACGCTGATTCAGTTCATTTGTTCCATCAATGTCCAAGGCTGTGATTCCCAATTAACTAATTTTACCAAGTTGGAACCGAAAATAGCTACATCAGCCCTCAAGTTAGTGCTTGGCGAAGACCAGTCGGAGCTCCCAGCAAGAAAGAGAACAGGACCCCTGAGGAGGTGGGGATGTCTGAGAGCACCTTGCTGAACAAGGACGCCACTGGCGGGGATTTTCAGACAAGGTCCAGCCCCTTCACCGGAGTCGTGTGGGGTGATGGGCAACCCAAATGCGCGGGCGATGGAAAACATCCCGCAAATCGGACCTGTGTGCACGCGAATGACTAACGGCAGAAGCATCCACGCTGGTGGGTCTCCCTGGGACTGAGGCGCTCCCCAAGTTGGGGTGGAATTAATTAAAACAGGCGCGCAGTCTGCAGTATTTCCAGCTCCCTCCCTGAAAGGCTTCGCACACATAAACCAGAACAGCTTGGGAAGCTGGGAAGCTCTGGGCCCAAGATGACTCCACCAGCCTGCCCTTCCCGTGCCTTTACGTTGCAAGGAGAGAATCATCTCAGAAACAACAACAAAACAAAACCCAGAACGCTCATGGTTTCCGTACAAGTCAAGCGCTTTCAGTACCTTTGAACTGGGTTAAAATAAAAATATATAGGCTCTTAAAAGTCAAGGTCATTACTTGCTAATGAAGTCTTGAATTATCCAGAAGAACACTGTGCACAAGCTCATGCCCAGTGGGAGAGCCCCTGGCCTCCAAAGGTTCTGTTACAGCTTTTGGGGATGTTAAAGCCCTGCTGGGAGCTAGCGGGACCCCAGCTGTGCTGTCTTGTCACCTTAGGAGTTTCTGGTTCCAGATAAAAGAGGAGAAAGGGCCCCTAACAAAGCAAAGCAAAGAACTGGGGGGTGGGGGTGGGAAGCAAGCGTCCTTCTTGTAAAGCTAAGGGTTGTTTTCCTGGAGATGATGAATAATGGCATTTCAACTTTATGAAGTTTTTAATAGAGACAATGTAACAAATCAAGGAGGGAAAAGAGAAAATACAAATAAATAGAACAAGGTGAAATGTCAACAAGAGCTTCCCTCAACTAACTTTCTTCTTTTCTTTCTTTCTCTTTCTTTCCTTCTTTCTTTTCTTTTTTCTCTCTTTCTTTCATCTTTGTCTGTCTTTCTTTCTCTCGCTCTCTCTCTTTTTTTTTTGTTGAAATCTTAAACCCCATTTCTGGCTTGCATTTGGTAGGATTCCTGCTCTGACTTTTATTAAAAACAGACTTTATGTGGTCAGAATTCTCTAGCTACAGCTAAACTTGAGTAGGCAGAAGGACCCAGCGAAGCTGTTCTTGCTCTCTCGGGTGCCCCCGGCCCCCCACGGGGACTTCTCTCCCAATGGGAGCGAACTGGGCTGGAACTGGGGGGCACAAAGCACGTTCCCCTTCCACTCTGAGTTCTCATTTCTCTGTCACATGTGAGACTGTGCAATGGCAGATCGAGTGAAGTATGGCTCTACCTTGAGAATGTCCTCGAACATCTGAATAACATAACTGTTGTCCTATAAATTCCCCAATGCAGGTGCACAGAGGCTGGTGCCCCCTTTTCTCCAGCTGGGGCTACGGATTCCCACCACGATGTTCGTGTGCGAGCTTAGGGATCCCCGCTCTCCGCCCCCCAGCACACCGGTTTAGCATGGCCCAGTGTCTCCTACGGGTGCTGGCAGGGCAGCGCGTCTGCAGCCAGGAGCGGAGGCAGACAAGCGAGCAGGCAAAGACATGCATGACCATCCTGGGGACAAGCAGCACTGGTGGCTCTGGTTCCTTCTCGTGGCTCAACAGACAAAACGGCCAACTCCCAGGCTTCTGGATGGGACCCCCGCCGGCCTACTCCAACGCCCCGCCCCCAGCGCTCTCCTTACCTTCCTGGCACAATGAGAGGCACTTTTCCAGGCAAGTTGAGGTTTCCCAAAACAGGAACTTAATCTGGCCCATAGTGAGGCTCGGTGCTGACATGCGTGTTTTCTTACGTGCAAGGGGGAGCCTTCGGAACCCTCCTCGGGTGGGGGGGGGTTCAATCTTTCCTCACCCCTCGCACTGAGAGTGCCCAGAGACGTGTTCTGTGGTCAGAGGGGGAGTGCAACTGACATCTAGTGGGCAGAGGCCAGGATGCTGCTACCCATCCTAAAACACACAGGGCAAGCACCCTATAACCAAAACGTCAGCAGTTTGAGGTTGAGGGGCCCTGGTGGTGTGGTTGGGGGATGCGGCTCTGCAGTCAGGCTGCTTGGGATCAAAGCCAGGCTCCTCCAGGGCCTGCCTGGTGGGGCAGCCTCAGCCAAGCTGTTTCCCGATGTGCCCTGTCTGCAAAGTGCAGAACGGCCCATCTCGCTGGGTCTGTCGGGTTAGACACGAACGTGCCCACAGAGCAATGAGGGCAGAGGCTGGATGCCCTGACAGCACGTTACACGAGAGCTCCCCTCGTTATTGCTGCTCTTACGAGACACGTCGCTCAGTTCCAAATAAATGACAATATAAGCCAAACCTGTTAGGTTTGGAGGAAAAAATACATAGGTGTGAGAATGCAAATATCCTCTTTGATGAGGACCAAAATGATGGTAAAGGTAATGACCACAGGGCTTGCCAGTTTATCGGGCGTTTTCAAACACCTTGTCTCACGTGATTTGGGCAACGGCCTTGTTGAATCTGCGCCTAGTGCACAGGTGAGGGTGTCCTGGCCCAGAGGCAAGTGAGTTGCCCGGGGTCTGTGGCAAAGCAGGTCTGACCCCTCACCCCACCATTCTTACTCCAGGGCCTCCGTCGACCAGTTTCTGAGGCCCCCGGGTTCACAGCACCCGACACCCTGACGATCCAAACACACGTGGGTGCAGTAATCAGAGGGCCAGGGGACCCTGGATTCCTGGGTGAGTGCAAGTCACTTCTGCTACACGCACAGGATGGTCTTCCTCGGGGGACCTACAAATATTTTAACCCTCTGAGTTGAATTTTTAAAGATTAACTTTCTATACAGGCTAATCTTCTTTCCTCTTAAAATCCCTCGTACTGATTTTAAAAATCTAACTCCTTCTATTTTCAAAATCTCTATTCACATTGTACTCTTTAAATTTAAATGCAGGAAGGTGAGGATCTAGCTTTAACTATACGCATGTTTTGAGTTCCGTTTGTCTACCAGCTGCTTTGTTTCACAGTTAAGGCTGAAAATCTGCATATGAATGCCAAAATGTATTATTCAAATGCGCCGTGTCCGACCTCAGCGTGGTCAGGGACCGCACACAGCAACCATTACGCCTACGTAACATTTCCACGCATAGTTTAAAGAAAAACACCTGCAGACTAATCAGCCAGATTTTTACTCTGCCTATATTAATGCTAATGGTGTTGGGTTCAAGGGTCATAGTTCAGAGGGCAGATGGATAATATTCCTTGAAGCCAGTGGTTTTTGAGAATCCCTTTGGTAACAGAGAAGGGGAAGGCTAGCGGGTGATACGCCCGTGACCTTGGAGCACGCAGCTTGCCTCCTTCACGTCAAAGCTCTCCATCAAATTCTACAAACAGCTGCCAAAGTGTCAATCATCTGGACCCGGGTTTCTCAGATCCCAGTTTGCGCCAGACAATAGAGGAGAGGTTTGGACCCCATTTTGGTTTTTAAACGGTGTAGAAGCTTAGCGATTTCCCCAGGATTCCCCTGCCAGATGAAAACTGCAAACATGGACGGCAACACCTCTGCCACTTTCTTTTTCCAGTACCTTTTGTCTGTCGAGCTGCGAGAAGGGGACCGAAGAGCACCCCCCACTGTCCTCCGCGCAGCGAGCACACTTACCTGGGGACGCTGGGAGGGGCCCTGGTGGGCCGAGAGGGAACTTGCGGAGGGGCTCCGAACGCGTCGTTGCTGTTGGGGAAGGGAGGCAACGGGCCTGGCCGGAATGGAACTGGGGGCGCCCCCGAGTGGGGCCCCGGGGAGGGGATGGCGGGAGCGGGCCCTCGGCCGGACGCAGGCCGGGTCAGGGGGGCGCTCAGTGTCGGCCGCCTTTGGGTGGTGGGGCTCGGCGGGGGTGACCTGGGGAAAGAGGCCGGCAGTTAACCCACTCCTACGTTCTGTCTGAATTCACCTTAAAAAAATACTTTGTAACTTCCTGGTTGCTTTCTAAAACTTATTTCTTGACTGAGGTGCTTAGATCCACATTAGGAATGTTACAAGGTATAAAAGCCTAAATGGTGAGAAGGAAGTTTCCCTTCCCCACCCCTTCATTCTGCAGAGGCAGCCAAGAGTATTTTCTTTTTAACTATATTCTACAGTCATTTCTCTCTCTCTATAAATTCCCTTTTTTTACATAAACATTCTATAACTTTTTTTCTCACGAGCTTCCCAAGAACCTGACTATCTTTTCATTCTGGTACTTAGAGAACAGGCTTACTCTTTTTAACAGCTGTGTAATATTCCACCGGACAGAGGTGTGGTGCTCGTTTTTGACAGGAGTTGGGATGATCTGACCCACCCCCTCTCTCCTTCCTGAACTTCAATACACAGTGTCCTCTTTTTCCCAGCAAGGTCCAGGGGAGCACTCGCAGCCAGCGACGTCGGGGGCCACGGGCCACCCTCCTACCTGCGGGAGTGCAGGATCCAGGAATCGTCCACGGGAGGCGGGGCGGGGGTGAACGTCGTGGAGGTGTTGATGTCGCCGATGATGGCCAGGGCTTCTTTCAGGGCCTGGTGCATGCGCAGCATCTCGTCCCGGCGCTGAGCCTGCTCGGCCGACTCCTCCATCAGCGTGTTCTGGTCCTCGGAAGAGTACAGCTGGGCTAGGAGCTCCGAGTTTATGAAGTCTTTCACCTGTCGGCCACCACAGAAAAGAGGGACAGGGGTCAGTGGGTGACTGGACGGCAGGGACTGGGTCAGCGCCGGTGGACAGAGTCCGCAAAAGTCCACCCTGGGAAAAGGGCCGTGTGGTGCGCCTGTTCACTCCTTCTGTCTGCATCATCCTCCCAAGGCGCGGACCCCTGCCCATGAGCCCTCCCCCACCCCAGGGCTGTTGCCAGGAAAGGAGAGCATAGCACGGATTGGTTGAAAAAAGACCCCACGCTGGTCCACAGCCTTGCCTGGGGCTGCCTGGCTTCCAGGAGAGGGAGGTGCCACAGGCAGGCAGCAGCGGCAGCTCCAACGGGAAACAACCTCTGTCCTGACACAGGTTACCCGTTCCCCGGCATTCCCGGTCCCTCCCTGAGCTTTGACCAACGTCCCTGGAACACGACGAAGGCCACAGGTTTCAAGGTATGCTCAGAAGTGGGACTACCACGAGTAGTAAGTGCCGAGCCACCGATCGTTGGGTGAGTTCGTTTACCAGGAAAGCGGCGCAGCCTCTGCTTTCCCCAAGTTTGCAGGCCGCGCCCCTTCACAGGAAGGAGGACTGACCGGGGGCCGTGTGGCTGACAGGTCAAAGCAGACCACACAGCGAGCGATCTACGCGGGGCACAACAAGGAGGGAGGGGGAGCCAGCTGCCTCACGTCACAATGTCCACGATGCCACTGATTTTAAGACACGCCACTATTTTATGTGCTACAGAAAAAAAAAAAACCATCGCCAATTAAAACTTTGTGAGCCAGCATGGATGGCCCTGGAGAGCATTATGCTAAGTGAAATAAGCCCGTCAGAGAAAGGCAATACCATGGGATTTCACTCAAATGTGGAATCTAATGAACTAACTGAGCTAACAAGGAAAATGGGGACAGACTCCTGGGCAGAGAGCAGGCTGACAGCTCTGGGGTGAAGGTTAGGGGGTGAAGGGACTGAGCAAAAAGGAAAAAGGACTCATGGACACGGACAGCAGTGTGGTGATGGCGGGGGGAGGGGAGGGTAGTATAAGAGGGATAAATGGTAAGACAAAAAATACAGTAAAAAAAAAACTACACCAAAATGCCAAGATGCCAGTGAATGGAACAGGCATCTCTCTTCATGTCAGGAATGTTCAACGGGGGAAAAATGAACGTGAGAACTGACAAAACGCTGAGTGTCCCAGGTGCCTTCACAAGCTGTCTGATGGTTCTCACCACATTCTTGGGAAATGTACCCGCTATCCTAGTTTTGCAGATGAAGACACTGAAGTTTAAGAACTTCCAGGGACTCACCCACAGTTGCACATTCAGCGGAACCCAAATCTTTGGACTTGACGTCTAGTGCTCTTCCCATTACGCCCTCACCCCACTTGTACGGAGGGCTTAAAAGGGACCATTGCTGTGAAGCATCATTATTTTAGATTGGTGGAGCAAGTACGTGAGTTAACGTGAGCGCAGAAGAAGAGACCAACTGGGAATGTTCAGTGTCTCTGTTCCATGAGGAAGCTCTCACTTACCCAGTCACTGAATCTCTCAAGGAAAGGTCAAGACCAGGCTATTTAATTGTTGCAAACCCAGGCAGATAGAACACCTGTCTGGCCTTCAGAATTCCTCGGTTGTCGTTAAATGTGTGACTCAGAGACGACAAGAGTCTAACATAGCTTCGTGATTTTGTAATGGTGTCTAACCACGCAAAAAGTTCTACTACCCAGAAAATTTGGCTACATCACAGCTTCACTGTGAAAAAAAAAAAAATATGTCCTCTGCCCTTATTTTGTAAACCCAGAGCGGTTCAAATGTGGAAGTAATCTAATACACAAGAAGTACTGAGACAGCTGTCTGGGAGAGCGGCGGTTTATGTGTGATAGCTGTGGAAGGTAAATTTGGCCAGGTAACTGGAGGCCAGATGCAAAGGCCTCGAATGCCAAGGAAAAGTGTTTGAACTTTATCCACTTGGCAATGGGGAGCCATGGAAGGCTCTTTAGTGCTTAAGTAAGTGAAACAATAAAAGAAAGTTTGAGGGGGATGAATCTGGCTGTGATTGGGAGGGAATTTGCAATGGAGATAAACCTAGATCATCGGTGAGACGACAGGGTTTAATGCCACAAGGCTGCAGTGGAATTGAAAAGACAGGCAGGTACGGATCACAGCATCAAGGGGAACGCAGCTGGGCTTGTTTGAGTGCGAAGGGCCAGCAAGAAAGGAGCCTGAAGCCTTGAGGTTTGGGTGAGTGGGAGGAGAAAAAAGCGGGAGTCAAGAAAAAAAAGTCAGACTTCGAGAAAAGTCAGTAAATTGGGCTGAAAGATTTATTGACTTGTAAACACACTTGCAGGTTCCCAAGGAGTCACGGGCATTTGCACAAACCTTCCACTGCTGGGCGTGCGTGCACTTGGAGGGACGGTGCAACTCCAAGTTCAAAACCAGACAACTTTCCTGGCATTGGCCACCGGCTGGTTAAGCTCTTTGGAAGCTTTACGTCTTACTGGAGTATCACTTAGAATCTATTAAACACAATTTAAAAGAAGATCCTTCCAAGAATAGATTTAAAGCAGATCTGAATGAAGAAGCAACTGTCAAACCAACCACGAAGTAACATAGGCAGGGCCTGTTTCAACATGCGGGTCAAAGATCTGCCTCGACTCAACTCTTCCACATCGAGATGGTCCTCGCCAACACTCGGCGACGCCCCCCAAGACTGGCCCATCTGCTGGACTAACCTGAGTGCTATGAGCAGGAGAGAAAGTGGAGACAGAGCACAGGGGTGAAACAGACTGTATGCTTTAGAATCAGACTGTTCTGCGTCCGAGCCTGAGACTGGACACTGCTGGTCCTTGTGTCAATAACTTAGCCTCTTTGAGACTCAAGTTCCCTTTCTGTAAGGCGAGGACTACGGTCGTAGCTGCCCCGAGAGTCGTGCGAGGATGGAGTGAAGTCACCCGTCACGCTGCCCAGTGTGTGCCCAGTGCTCCACGCACCGTAGCAGCTTCTGCTGCTGTGCACACAGGCGAGACCGGCACCGGCACGCAGAGGCAGGAGAACCCGGCACGCAAAGCTGCTACCACAGTGCAGGCATTGGGTGGCAGAGTTCAGCACAGAATGCAAGTTGATAGTTTATCCTGCACTTAAGCAAAATGTTAAAAAGACCCTTTTCTTCCTCTCCTGCTAGTTTCTTGGGGGGTGGGGGGGTTAGGGGGTGGGAGGGGAGGGACGTCAGGGAGTTTGCAGACACTCCAGGGACTTTCTGAGCAGTTTGGATGTCAATGGGACACACATTTATACCAAGGACTCTTCACGACAAGCTAAGAGGCCAGGGCCTCTTTTGGAGGAGCACATGCAGAAAATACCCTCGCAGAATACGACCCAAACAAACTAGGCTTGGATGTGAGATGTACAATAAGATTTATGCTTTTAATTAAAACACCTTAGAGCCTATGCACCTTTGTGTGGCTCACACACAAAAGAAAATCCTCGCACCCAAAACCTCTCGGCAGCTCAGACTCCCCGGGGCTGTTACACAGGTGTCCCTGCGCAGTTGCCGGCCGCTGGCTGGTGTGAAGGAATGTAGGGTCATTAATGCTGCTCCGTGTGGTTCCTCTCTCTTGCGTTAACCCGTTTCTGGCAACCTGCATATATTTTTGGATCTTGGCCCTTTTTGTCTTTATCACTGAGACTGTTTTGCAGCCTTCGCAAATAGAAGAGACATTTCTAGAGCCTTCATACAATCCAGGCACTAAGGAGACCTTTTCCCTAAAATCTCTTTGTTTCTGGATGGGAGGGCAGCCATGCAGACCACAGCCGGGGCCCCTGTGGACACAAAGACACACGTGAAAATGTGACTGAGAAGGTGAATGATGCTCCGTTTTGGAGGGGAGCTTGGTCAGGATTCTGTGAATCTTTGAGAACTCACAATTCTTCCATTTCTCCCTCTCCCAGGGATTTAGTTTGGATATAGACCAACAAAGTTCTCCTTCTTTAAAAAGTCACATCCTTCGACTCACAAACCCATGTTGTACAAAAAAAAAAAAAATCAGAAACATAAGGCTGTGAGAGAGATTCCGAAGTTGAAGACCAGGCAGGCCTAATCCACGGAGTGAGATGTCAGGAGCATTACCCGTGGGGACAGGTGATGGGTGTTGGTGTGGGGGTCGGGGAGCCGGGCGGGGAGAGGGGGCAGCTTCCAGGTCCAGGCAGCGGGTCTGTTTGTGCAGCCGGATGCTGAATTCTTGACCCGTGGAAACGAATCACTGCTCTGGTATTTAAGACGCACTTTCCTCTCAAATCACGACCATTTAAAATAACACTCCACTCCATGGGCATTAAAGTTACAGTTGGTTTTGAAATGAGGGCACATGTTACCAATTGTCCGCCGGAGTGCCGGTGGCCCGGACAGGGACTGCAGGTTTCCAGGGCTCCGGGAGGCAGGCTGCCTCGCGTGGCCCCAGGGTACAACGCACGCCTCCAGGTTCTTCCAAAGTTTCACAAAACCCTCACACTCTATTTATTTTGTATTACCCGGGCTTGTTGAAACAATATGAGAAACAGTGTTTTACATTATTTGGATGGAAACATAGTCTCTCGTATTTAAACAAACCCTGACTGCATCTCCACACCACCTACAGGAAGATACCTGTGTATGGGAAAAGGGGACAGGAGCCCACTGCTCTGAAGAGGTGGACTTGAGCTTTCCCTAACCTCGCCTGCGCACTTGCCGTTGTCGATGGGGACTATCTGCATGGAAAGAAGAGGGTTTTTGCCCTTTTTCTGCCAGCCCAACAGTGGTAGGATCCTTAGCTAGCACCCCCTCCCCAACCCAAAGCCTCAATGTCATCAGTTATAATCTGGGCAAAGCGGCGAGTCCCCAGAGTGTGGCTGTTTTGTGGGCTCACTCACAGCACCATGTGCCTCTTGGCCACAGGCACTGGTAGGACAAAGCTGTGTCCACTTCCTTGATTCCCTGGTGGAAAACTTCTGGTGGGGGAGCCACGGCAACGAGGCCGTCCCAACACGCTCGCCGTGGGGCGTTATGCGCGCGTTAACCTTGAAGCTGCTCTGGACTGCAGCCCGGCCCGAGCAATCGCCTGTCATAAACTCGCCGTTTCTTTGTGTCGCTGTTACCTGGTATGTTTAAGCAATGAAACAGCTGCTCCATTTCAACAGACAAAGGCTTACAGTATGTCTGAGGCAAGGCATTTACTGCTGGCTTTAAACTTCTTAAACAATTCCATATGGAGACTTGAGTGGCAGAACACTTAATGTAAACTTTCAAAGGAAACTGCCCACCACACTCTGAACCTTAGGGAACTTGGCTGAAACATATTCCCTTTCAGGAGGCAGACTGGCCGTTCCCATTTCAAAGAGGACAGGCCACAGCGCCGCTTTCGACAGGGACAGTCGCAAAGAGGGGACCGGGGGAGGCCGCCATTCTTCGTTTTGCAGGGCGACTAGCTTTTCCACCGGCAGCTGTGCAGAGACGCCCCGGGGCTGGGTGGATGGCGTTGAGGATGAGGATGAGGAGTCAACGTATTCCTTTTCTGGTTGCGATTCGCTGAGGAATTCTCTCCCTGGAAGCTCTCTTCCCTTCAAGTCAAATCAAAAATCAACACCCGCGAGACACAGCGCTGGGCATTCTCCACGTTTCTGCCCCTTGTCCTTGACGGGGCGCTTCTGGAATGAACACCGAGGGCTCAGATGTCTGTACAACACGATGTGCACGAGTCCATTTAAAACAGGACATTTATATACATATACTTAATTACATATATGTACATTATTATTTTAAAAATGTATATGTACCTGTATATTTTTATGTAAAGAGTAAGAAAACAGATAAAATCATACTCAAAGGAAAGCAGGCATCTACGTATGTAAAACTGCTTTCTGATAGGCATGAAAAGTTGAAGTTCAAACACAGGCAACCACAATTTGAGAAGAATCCAGCATTTTATGATGCCTTGGCTTTTTCTGTGTTCCCATGAGCCTCTGTGTCAAGGTCTGACCTAGAAGTCTTAGTTGAAGCCTTGGTTGCAGTGCGCTCTCCTGTGATTCCTGTTGTTCTTTTAGTGTCAAAAGAGACACAACATTTTTTTTACTGTTGTTCAATTACAGTTGTTTCCCCTTCCCCCGCCATTGCTGTGCCCTGCCCAGCCCAGCCCCTACCTCCCACATGCAATTCCACCCCCACCGTCGTCCTTGTCCAGGGGCCCTGTGTACACGGTCCTTGACCCGACCCTTCCCCTCACGCGAGGCCCTTCTGAGGACACGGAGCAGAGCTCTCTCTCTCCGAGGCTGCTGCCCTGGAGGTGGAGCTGGGCCGTCTTGTGCACGGAGCCAGCTCACCAGGGAGGGGCCCGCCAGGGCGACTGACCACCCTACGTTCCTTCCTGTGCAAGCGTGTGTTTTTCTTGAGAAGGTGAAATCGGAATAGATCTGCAACAGGGTCTCTTTCCTCCTTCCCACTTGTCCGTGTCCGGCTCCTCTTAGAAGCTCCAGACGGGAAGCGCTCATTTCTGGGCTTGTGATTTAATCCAACGCAGAGCACAGTGGCGGTGGGGCCGCCGCTGGCCTTCCTGACTCGCGGTAAGGCAGGGGGAAGATAAATGATACCTAATCAGGGGAATGTTTAAACAAGCGAGGGCCTGCGCACTCCGTGGCCAAACAACCTGGACTCGTCTGGGCCGAGTTAAGAGGGCAATTTGAAAAACACACAGACTATTTGTTTAGTGCTTTCTATTTTTCCAAATGGCACACGGTCACATTCATTACGTTCTCTGATGCTTCTGGGAGGCTGAGGAGTGACTTCGACTCCGACGGGCAAGATGATTTGCCTCGGGTCACAGAGCAGGCCACCGAGCAAGCTCAGGAGTACGATTCAGAGTTTCCAAACTGTCGCCCGATCGCCAGCCTGCTGATGGTAGTCAGAGCAGCCCACTAACCTGGTCGGAACGCACGAGATGTGTGTGGAGACAGGGTCAAGCACAAGACGGCTCAGGCGAGTGCTTGGGCCTCCCGACAGACAAAGAACACAGAGGCCAGGAGGCACATGGATCGCCAGAAATAGGATTTTGAAAAGAAGCTTAAAATAGGCATAAAGGCTATTTCAGTTCTTCAACAGGCAGCCACATTAGTTTCTTCCTATCACAGTCTTCATACTCCTTCCATAAATACTATCTTCCGGAACAGATACCCAAGCCAGGTACTTTTTGTACAACTAGTATTTTGCGTCTGGAGGAAATACATGCCAAGAAGTTCGGTGATTCATCTTAGGTGAGCAGAGTCTGTAGCAGAACTGGGTTCAGGACCCACGCTTCCCCCAAGTTTCAGTGTGGGGCTCTTTTCAGCTCTCTGCCATCCGAATGCTGCTCGTGACAAGCAGAGGCTCATAACCTACCTTTGGTCTAAATAAACAGGTGTCCTGGGAAGAGAAGTAGGAATAAAAGAGCGAGTGTCATACTTTTCAAGAGTCAGGAAAGGCTGCTACAGGATATCCCATCTCACCTCAAAGATAATTCCTCAAATAACTGGCGACGTGATCTGTACGTTAATGAAGCAGCTACTGCAAGACCAGGGCTACCGGCCCTGGCCACGTAATGTAAGTGTTGTATCGTGACTACTCTAAATATAACCATGTAAAGGGGGAGATTCCCTACCATGCAGGTCCCCTGATGGCTGGTGTGGCAGGTCACTGCTACAGATCTGTGGCTGTGACATCCTTACTTTAGTGCAGACTGACTTTGTACCCAAGGGGATGGGGCACAAAGCCCTTCCCCAGGTTAAAACGGCGATCCCTCATTTTAAGCAGGTGAAGATGATCATACTGACATATTGCGTGTATGTGTGTGTGTGAAAAAGAATGAATATCTTTTGCCTTTAATCTCGAAGTCTAGGAGCCAGGGCACCTGGTTTGATTGCTGGCTTTGCAACTTAATTTGTATCCTGACCACAGCGATGCTTTGCTTTCTGGTAAGCAAATTCACACCTTCCTGTAGAAAATAGCCAATGGGGAACATCACAGTCCTGTAGCTGGAAGATCCCTGTTCTTGTTTACTGGGCGGCCACTTACCACCTGCAGTGGAGAATGACGCACCTGGTGAACAGGCATGTCAGCCACCCAGAAACGATCACAAGGAGACTGAAGAGAACGACAGCAGTCTCCAAGGTAGGGAGGGTTCAACGTTAGGGGGAGAGGCTTTCTAATCACTTACGTTATTGATCATCAGGTGCATTATCGTTTTGGGAATCAGGTCTCGGATGCATTTGTTGATGATCGACATGTAGGAGTCCACGAGGTTGCGGATGGTTTCCACCTGCCTTTCCAACTGGGGGTCCATGGAAAAGTTTTCTGCTTGGCCGTTCTCGTCATTTTCAGCCTAGCAGAAGGAAAAGGACACGTGGGTTATTTCACACTCGTCCAGGAGGAAGAAAACGGCAGACATTTCCAGAGGACCGCCTTCCGAGTACTGTATCTGGAGTTACATTACTAGTTGGTAACATCCTCAGGGGGCAGCCCTTCATTCTGAGACAAAAGCTGAACCCTGTGGTTCTTCTCACAGCTTGTCAGACTCTGGGGATGGCAAGCCTTCTAATTCTGAATGGATGCTGAGATGGATAAGCAGATGAACAGCGCACCTAACAACATCCCTCTAGGGAGCAATCTAATCTTAGGCCATTTGCAAGCTGGCCAGAGAAAAGGAATCCAAACTCATGTGCAGATGTAAACCACTGGGAGGGGTCCCCGGGGATTCTGGGGATTACAAATAACCTTGGTGTTCTGAAACTCCCAGGTCTGCTCGGAAATGGATCAGCATTTGGACCAACCCAGCTTTAGAACTAAACCTCCCAGGCCTGGCCTGGAGCCAACACAAGAGATAGAAAGGACAATTCATTTTTCCATGCACTTGCTGGAATTTGTTACGCAAACTCAGGCTTCTGTCATCGCTACCAAAGGCGGACGCCATTGTGAAAAACGTGCAGTTTTAACTTCCAACTTGCTGCTCTTTGAATCGAGCAGAACTGCATCTATACTGAAAGCATTTGTTTGTGCACCAGGAGAGAAGCATCTGTTTTCTATACAATGGGACTTGAGCTAATTCCTTTTGGCTTATCCACCAGAGGCTGGGCTGGAACGGCATCTTCATCATTAAATGCTGACCTATTGGCTTGGCATTGAAATCAATTTAGAACAAATGGTCTCCATTTCAAGCCAGGTCGAACCATCTAAGCCCCAGAACATGATACAAATATTGTTAGTGGTCTGGCTACTTTCTAGCACTTGGAAAGATTTACTTATGAATGCAAAAAAGGGGGGGGGGATAATTTATTGCTTCCAATGAGAACACAGAGTATTTCTCCTTGGAAATGTACATACTTTGATCTGCCAGGCTTTCGATCATCCAATCAGTTCTAGGAAAAGTACTGTGCTAAATGGCTTAAATGGATTTGTAAATGACAAGCTTTTCCTTTGAGTCAACATGCATATGTGAAGGCCACAAAGTCAACAAAACAAAGATAGAAATCGGTTCTAATCATTTATATAGGCTTCCCTTGCTCAGAAATAGCCAACACTTTCAGAAAATATTAAAATAATATGTGCTTATTCTGAAACACAACAGTCACTTTCAGGTCCCTGAGAGGACAACCCTGTGCTCCAAGGACACTTGAAGGGCATTTCTGAGGCATCTTACTGTTACCACCGCAAGGTCAAGGATCAGAGGTTTCAAAAATGACGGTTGTTCCCCTCTATCGTTTCTTTTTAACTGGTCTTTGGCCACTGAAGACACCGAATCAAGTCTTACGCAGTTCTTCAGTCATTAGTTTGTGAGAGAGGCACCAGCGGATCTGGGACAGACAGGGCACAGGCTGAGACCGTGAAACAGTGAAGTGACAGAGGGGAGGTCTGGCACGGCCGTGATGTTCTCAAACTTCCTTCTGGAGGGGAAGGGGGTGCATGGAACCACTGCAAATGTGGTCCACCCTGAGCCCAAATCCTAAGATGTGGTTTGGAGGGTACTGTGTTGGAAAGTGAAAACCTGAGGTTCTACCTGGCTGGTGTGGCTCACTGGGTTGAGCACGGGCCTGTGAAGCAAAGGGTTGCAGGTTCAATTCCCAGTCAGGGCATATGGCTGGGTTGTGGGCCAGGTCCCCAGTAGGGGACACATGAGAGGCAACCACACAGTGATGTTTCTCTCCCACTCTTTCTCCTTCTGTGCCCCTCTCTCTAAAAATAAATAAATAAAATATTAAAAAAGGAATACATTAAAAAACCTGAGGTTCACATTCAGGCCCTGTCAAGTACTGGTTGGGTGGCCCCACTTCAGTGACTTAATGTAAACGAGACTCAGCTTCCCTGTCTTTAAAATGGGGATACACTTCCTGGGGAAAAAACTTCTGGAATATGCATATGACAACGCCTATGAAATGACCTAGCCAAAGGCATTGTGGGTACTCAATAAATAAATAGGAATTTCTGAATATCCATTCCTGAATAACAGGGAGCTGCTGGACTCTCAACACCCATTTTGAAAATTAAAGGGGGAAAACATGAGCAGAAAACATGGACGATTTGAGCAATGTAAAGATGGCAAACAATATTTTTTGCATTTGTTTTTGGTCAGCTGGTCCCCTTGGGCTCCCCTGCTCCCACCTGCGAAGACTCTGCATCTTTCAAAGCCCCTCTCCAGCCAGCCTCGCAGCGCGCACAGACCCCCCCGCACTGCCCACTGTGCACTTCGCCGGTGTGTCATGCTTGCTGTCATGGCTTACTATCCAGCCTGGGTTTAGGCTCCCCCAACTTCAGTCTCCGGGGGCTGGTTTATGCCCCCCTTCTCAGCATACAGCTTGATCCAGGGGAGAAGGAGAAGAAGCAGGAGGAGTTAAATCCGCCAAGGGCTCTGCTTGAATCAGGAGGCTGTCCAGTGCATCCCGGGGTCTCCAGGAGTGTCTACTTGTCTACTTGTTGGGGAGGCTGGAGACCAGACCGACTCCCAGCTGATGAGTTGGGATCCGGACGACGACCTGGTCATGGTAAGGGTGATAAAAACCGCGAGGACACTGTGTGCGTCAGTGAGAACAGATGCCCCATGGCTTTGTGAGAAAAGCGTCTTGCATATAAAGCAACAGAGATGTCTGTAATGGAATCCACGCAGTTCATCCCTCATCTAAAACATTTTGCCACTGCAGTTAACGGTAGGGAGTGAGGGCATTTCAGCACTGACACGCTCCGTGCCTCTGAAACACTGCCTTTGCTCTAGGTGCTGGGCTACACACTTTGCATGGAAGACCCACACCACATCCTGGGGAGGTGGCTGCCGTTTTGCGCACCCGTCAAAGAGCATGCCAGGGCTGTGAGAGCCGACTCATTCAATAAATGTGGGATGAATGCAACGGTAAGCCGACGCCTATTTTTCCTTAGGTATGAAAAAAGTCAAGAAGTATTACAAAACACTGAAACATGTTACTCTAGCAAGTCAGTTTCGCAGGTAAAATAATAAATGTAAAAATGGGTTTCTAGGAAAAAGAGGTCTCATTGAAGTACTGACATGTGTAAAAAAATAAGGGATGGGGCCAAAAGAGAAAAGCAGAATAAGTAGCATTTACTAAAAGAACCTCCAGGAATATAGAAGGCCAGGAAAATTACATCAGCACCTACGTTTTCAAAGAGGTACATTGAACTTCTCCATTTCACGCTATTCTCAGCCCTTGGCCTCACTTTAACCTTTGCATATCAAAATATGCAAAAGACCCTTACTCTCACTTTTTGAAACCAGATGCAATTAAGCAAAGTGAATGGAGAACACTGAACAGTTTAATTCTCAGCACACACACTCACACCCAGCACTCCAGAATAACCAGTGAACCCATCTGGAATTGCCTTTGGCTTCTGGAAATACGAGCAGCCATGTGGTCACATGCTAGTCTTAACTCTTCTGATAACAGCATGGACATGATGGAAATCGCAGAATTCAGAAAGCATTTTTTCCCTGATTTTAGGAAGAAAGGAGGATTCCTGGCCCCTTCTAACATGTCTAAGATGAATGGGGAGAATGTACATATGGAATTTTTCTTTCAACTGAGTGATCGCAGAGAGCGAACACCCCCTTTTCCCTAACCCCAGCTCTAACCGAACTCTCCCGTGTGCTCTTTTCTGCGCTGTACGCTGCGTATGACTATGCTTTTTCTTTGTTTAAATTATAGGGTTGCAATGGGATTCTTTGCCGTCTAAGCACTGAGTGGCAGCTGGTTAGCATTATCCTCATCAAGGGAATGGAAAATAAAAATAGTAATTTGTCTCTGATCTTTGAGGCAAAAAAAAGAATGGTCTGCAAACATTTAACCTTTTATGAGCTGGTTCACTGAGGCTGTTTACAAAACGTGAATAATATTGTGAAAACCAGCTTTCTTCTGAAAAATACAATGGATAGGCCTTCCTACTGCATTGGGAGAAACCTAATGCAATTTAAACAATCAAAAAATAACCGCTCGGCCCGTAAATGTGAAATTGTTTATAGAAATTGATATCCTAACTCTCCCATGAAACTATTTGCACGGCATTGGAAAGCGAGCTGTCTTACAGAACTTCAATTCATAAGCTTTCTCCTGGAGACTTAATACTTTAAGAAGTGAGGGAACGAAATAGCCCAATTAGGAAGCGTTTCCACCAAACTTGGAGGCACCCACCACAGAAGCTCTAGGTTGACCAGATGTCTGTTTTTCATGTGCTTTGTTTGGGTCACTTTCCTTCAATCTCTTATTTAACGATGCCACGGGCTTCTTTGAGGATCACTGGAGCCATGTAAAACGCCTGGCGACGGGCAGTCTTTAAGAGTGGAAGAGGAGAAATCCGAGGTTCCCTGGCATGAACATGTGCATCAACACCCTTGAGAGCTAAGGGGTGTCTGCGGTGCCCCTTCTCACCCACGGGCAGCCTTGGACGATCACCTCCAGACAAAGCGATTTTTGCAGAGAGCCTGCGCTTGCCCCGCCGTGGGGCATCTTATTATTGTTCCGCCATTTCCCACTACCTTAGACGAAGAGTGAAAATATTCATTGTGAAAACACGGTTGCCATGGTGATGCAGCTTGGCACTTCCCAGCCTCACATTACAGAGAATGTTTTCATTGAACAGCTTTCTCCACTCCCACCTCTGACGTCAGGGGCTGGAAAGGCAGGAATCGAACCTGTAAATCACCAGGGGAGAAGCACACTCCAGAAAGACTGGGAGGGTATCTAGGCTGTAGTCTGCAGCTCTGTGACAGGTGTTTCATGCATTGGGACAGTACTGTTTTTTCGGATTTTTATTTATTTTTAGGGAGAGGGGAAGGAAAGGAGAAAGAGAGGGAGGGAAACATCAATGTGTGGTTGCCTCTTGTGCACCCCCTACTGGGGACCTGGCCTGCAACCCAGGCATGTGCCCTGACTAGGAATTGAACTGGTGACCCTTTGGTGTGCAGGCTGGAACTCAATCCACTGAGCCATGTCAGCCAGGGCAAGGCAGTAAGTACTGATTTAGTGTCTCAGGGGACTGTGAGAGGCACATAGGAAGTCTCAAAATGCAGGCCTGGCTGGGAGCTTATCTTTGGCAGGGGGCACTGTGATAAGTTCAGGTTTGGTGGGCTTCTAGAGTGGTCTTCACGGATGGTAACCCTGGAAATGCACCTTAGGGTTTGGTGACATCTCAAAGCCTAAGATGGAGAGAACAGGCTCATGATTTTGTCCCCAGTGCTTAATTAGCCCAGTGTCTAGTGAAGGAAAACCCAGCCCAGGCTGTTTCCTGAGGGTTTGGGTTTCTATTTCAGTAGCAAACTTATAGGCGGAGCTCCAGATACCTGGGGTGTTGCAATCAGTATGATCTCTTGAATTCCTAGAAGGCAGTTCTCTGCATAGAGCCTCTACTGTGCCGGGACACAGTGACTACTTGGTAAGTAAATAGGGTAAATCACCACTTGCATCCAGACTGTCTTTCAGCTGACATGTGGATCTTGAAGACTACCCACGGAGGTCTGCAGATACAAGCTGAGATGGTCAACAAGATGCGGGGAAGCGAAGGGGCGTCTGGATGCAGGTCCAACCTGCAAGAAGGATCCCTCATACAGGAGGAAACCCCGAGCCTCATCTGGCCCAGGTCACCCCGTGTCAGCCCCTGAGCCAG
Source organism: Sturnira hondurensis (assembly GCF_014824575.4). Classification (NCBI taxonomy): domain Eukaryota; kingdom Metazoa; phylum Chordata; class Mammalia; order Chiroptera; family Phyllostomidae; genus Sturnira; species Sturnira hondurensis. Next base: position 4,925,796 of record NW_028094846.1, on the reverse strand, counting down.
CAGGCAGGGTCCAGCGTTGTCTGCTTATGTTACTTTCGTTCTTTTACTCTTCCTTGACTCGGTTCTTTGCTTGTTATTACCTTTTTATTCTTCCTATAGCTTTTAGTCTCTTCTCATATTTAAAGGGCATCATAATAAACACTACAGAACTATGTAAGATTCATGTGAAATTAGCCATTTAGAAAGAAAAAGCCCTCAGGATTTTAAAGGTACTGACTTGATTAAAAAGAACAACAACAACACACATATTTTAATTCTGATGTAACTCTAGTTTTTTTTTAACTGTCATTTAGCCCAGCAGCTGCCAACAGAAAACATTTCTGGTGGGGCCAGTGGGTGTCTAAGTCTGTAATAAGGAACTCAGGCGATGACAGCAAGGACTTTGGGGAACTTGGAGGAAGAAAGGGCAGGCAACACGCCCTCCTGCAACTGAGAGTCGCTGCATTTGCATTTCAGCTGCATTGAAACACGTGTTTTTACCTGCAACTGTGAAAAAATAAAAGTGTGAGTATGAGGACTCTGAGGGAAATCTGAAAACTTACATGCTCTGCCCTGGAGTCCTCCTAGAATTTACAGGAATTCCAATCTAGCTTTTACCCTGTTGAAAGGCCTGCACTGCTCCATAAAACAGATAAATTCGTGAACGTAAAAGGTTCATGTATCAGTTATTTTCAACACATTATTAAATGTTGCTATTTAAACAATCTTTCTGTGAATTCTTCTAAAATTGACTTTATTGTTGCTCAGTTACAGTTGCCCCAATTCCCCCCAACCCTTGCTCTCCTCCACCCCGCCCACCCCCTGCTCCTTCAGTCAGTCCCCACCCTGCTGTCCAGGTCTGAGGGTCCTTTCTTCATGTTCCTTGATTAGGTCCTTCCCCTTCTTCTTCCCATTTTTTCTTCTCCCCACTCCCTTCCGATTGCTGTCACTTTGTTCCCTATTTCTATGTCTTTGGTTCTATTTTGCTTGTTTGTTTGTTTTGCTGATTAGGCTCCACTTATAAGTGAGATCATATGGTATTTGTCTTTCATTGCCTGGCTTATTTCACTTAGTATAATGCTTTCCAGTTCCATCCATGCTGTCAGAAAGGGCAGGAGCTTCTTCTCTTTCTGCTGCATAGTATTCCACTGTGTAAATGGACCACCATTTTTTCATCTGTTCATTTACTGATGGACACTTGGGCTGTTCTCCAGCTCTTGGCTATTGTTAATAGCACCACTATGAACACAGGGGTGTTCATAGGTCCTTTTGAATTGGAGTTTCAGGATTCTTAGGGTGTGGTCCCAGCAGTGGGATCACTGCATCAAAAGGCAGGTCCATGCTTAGTTTTTCTGAGGAAATTCCATACTGTTTTCCACAGTGGCTACACCAGTCTGCATTCCCAACAACACTGCAGTAGGGTTCCCTTTTCTCCGCATCCTTGCCAGTACTTGTTGCTTGTTGATTTGTTAAAGATGGCCATTCTGACTGGTGTGAAGTGGTATCTCATTGTGGTTTTAATTTGCATCTCTCTGATGGCTAGTCATGCTGAGCATTCTTGCATATGTCTGTGGGCCCTCCGTATGTCTTCCTTAGAGAAATGTCTGTTCAGGTCCTTTGCCCATTTTTTAATTGGATTGTTTGTCTTCCTGGTGTTGAGTCGTATGAGCTCTTTACATATTTTGGAGATAAAATTATAAATATTTTTGGAAAATTTTAAACTTTATATACTGAGTGTGCTTACCATAAAATAACAGTTCACAAACAAAATAATTTAAATGGTTTCTTTAAAGATAATTGCTCCTCTTACCATCATTTTTTATTTCAGATAATATAAGTAATTTTCAAAGAGCCAAAATAATTTTTTAACTATCTACTATTGGGGAAGATACATGTATTTGTTTAAAATTTAACGTTGTTAGAAAGAAAACCCTTTCCCTAAAAATGACTGAAATTAGAACCAATTCATACAATTTTATTCTTTAACAAAAAAACCCCCACAGTATTTCTTAAAAGCAGGAATTGGAATATTTCCAGAGAGAAAAATATACAGAAAATGGGAACAGCTGAAATAAGGGCAAACATAAAAACAATCTGTGATGGGCGATTTTATGTGTCAATTTGGCTATATCCAAGTACTTGGTGCAAACATTATTTTGAGTGTTTCTTTGAGGGTAATTTTGGATATTAAGATGTATATTGGTGGCCACAGACTAACAGACTGTTGGCCACCATGTGGTGGGCCGTATCCAATCAGTGGAAGGCCTGACTAGCCCAACAAGTCTGGCCTTCCACAGCAAGAGAGAACGCTTAAGCTGACTGCCTTCAGACTTCTTCTGAAACATCAGCTCTTTGTGATTCTACAGCAAACTGCCCTTGCACTTGAACTAGATCACAGACTCTCTTGGTTTCTAGCCTGCCAGCCCATGCTACAGATTTTGGAATGTCCAGCTTCAATAATTATGTGAGCCAGTTCTCTCTCTCTGTCTCTTTGTCTCACACAAACACCCCCTATTGGTTCTTTCCCTGGAGAGCCCTGCCTAATACAGTCTCACTATAGGTTATAAGACCACCCAGGGGTCATAGTCACATTACTCAGTGGAAGTTACAGGTGCTGTGAGAATTCAGAGAAGCAGAAGATCAGGGAGGAAACTCTGGTGGGCAGTCCTGCTAGCCCCACACTAGGGAATGACCTTGATTTCACCGCATCCTCTAAGGGAAAGGGAGAGGAGTCAGAAACAACCCTTCCTCATCCTCTCTGCTCTCTCTCCAGGTCTTCCCACCCCCTCCTCTGTGGGCGGAACCAATACTTAATGGCCAAGCTCCCGAGAGTAATCTACGCATTAGCAATCCTACTTTTATTTTTATTTATTTATTTTTAAAGATTTTATTTATTTATTTACCTTTAGAAGGGAAGGAGAGAGGGAGAGAAACATCAATGTATGGTTGCCTTCCGTGCGTCCCCTGCTGGGAGTTGGCCTGCAGGGAACTGACCTGCAACCCAGGCATGTGCCCTGACTGGGAATCGAACCGCGATCCTCTGGTTCGCAGGCCAGTGCTCAATCCACTGAGCTACACCAGCCAGGGCTGCAATCCTACTTTTATTATCTACAAATATGTAAAACGGCAGGGGGCTTATAAATGATCACCTCCATCATACTATTTGTTTGGCAGATATTCTTATAGTTCACCCATTTTATGTCTATGCAATAAAAGCCTGGGTTTTATTACAAAGATTGAAAGATGGACAAGGAAAGATAGGGAAGAAAAAATAATAACTACCATAAAACAAACTCTGTCAGCTGTTTTGTTTCCCAAGAATATTTACATGGACGAGTCTACACGCCTTATAGTAAAGCTAGGGAAGTCCTAGAGAAAGCAGGGGCCATAAAACCCAAGCATTATGGCAGCAGTTGAAGGAGATAACCCTTAGAATCCAATGCAGACACAATGTCACTTGCTTCACAGGCAAAAACTTCTTAGTTAAAAAAAAAAGGACTGTAGTGGATTCGGAAGCAACAGTGGTGAAATTCTGTGGGCAGAATCATTACTTCACTTAAGATTGTTGGGGGGGAAAAAGATGGAGGAGCCTTTAAAGAAGCAGCTCTGGTGAAATGATTCCAATTCCCCCGGGGCCCACCGCAGGCCAGCCGATCCNGCCAGGGCTGCAATCCTACTTTTATTATCTACAAATATGTAAAACGGCAGGGGGCTTATAAATGATCACCTCCATCATACTATTTGTTTGGCAGATATTCTTATAGTTCACCCATTTTATGTCTATGCAATAAAAGCCTGGGTTTTATTACAAAGATTGAAAGATGGACAAGGAAAGATAGGGAAGAAAAAATAATAACTACCATAAAACAAACTCTGTCAGCTGTTTTGTTTCCCAAGAATATTTACATGGACGAGTCTACACGCCTTATAGTAAAGCTAGGGAAGTCCTAGAGAAAGCAGGGGCCATAAAATCCAAGCATTATGGTAGCAGTTGAAGGAGATAACCCTTAGAATCCAATGCAGACACAATGTCACTTGCTTCACAGGCAAAAACTTTTTAGTTAAAAAAAAAAAAGGACTGTAGTGGATTTGGAAGCAACAGTGGTGAAACTCTGTGGGCAGAATCATTACTTCACTTAAGATTGTTGGGGGAAAAAAAGATGGAGGAGCCTTTAAAGAAGCAGCTCTGGTGAAATGATTTCAATTCCCCCGGGGCCCACCACACGCCAGCCGATCCAGCTCTCATCAGGAATCAGCTGCCGAGGCCGCCAGAGGTCTCACGGTCACCGCCGGTCACCCGTGCCCATGACTGGGTGAGCCCCCCTTGGTCAGACACCGCAGCCTTACCAGATGGTCCTGATAAAGAAGCCGTTTTAGGAAATTCAGGTTAATTTCTGGTAACGGCAGAGATGGAGGTCAGATCAGAAGAGTGTTGTTCCCAGGTCGAGCTGTCATGAATCTCATTTCCTAGGTGCAAAGCTCGCATGTTTCCGAGACAGGGCCCGGCCGCCTGTGGCTGAGGCCCCAACCGTGGGGGAGGCACTGGGCCCCAAAATAAAAAGCTGCTTCCAGAGTCGCCCCAGACAGAACCCCTGTCTTCGCAAACACTCGTTCCCCATCAAGAAGTAAAAGGAGCAAAGGAGCTCCCCTTAGTTTTGTCAGACTTTGGGCAAAAAATAGAAATTCATGAAGATGACAAGGAAGAGGCACGCTGAGGGTGCCGAAACTGCTGCTACCGAAAACCAGGTGGGCTGGACAAGGGTCTGCGTGGCGGAAGCGGTAACCAAGGACTGTTTGTTACAGGCCGGCTTCTCAACACAGAGGGTGTGATGCTAGAGAACAAAGCTCTGTTTACTTCACCTTAATCCCGACGTTTGCTTCAGTGACCCGATTTTGCCCACCTCTCCACAAAGTGGTGAAAACTAAGGGCGGCAAAGACGGTTTAAAGACTGGCAACTCACAGCTGCATTTATAGCAACAATTAAAATTATTCTAAGATAAATGTAATGAGAAGGTGCAATTATTGTTAGCAAAAAAGCTTCTGGGCCACTTAAACCTCTGTGTACGTGAGGCTGCACCGGGATGCTGTTAATGAAATTTGTAAATGACTTGAGGTATCGGAGAGCAGGCTGATGTGGTCGCTGAAAAACCCTCGTCCCTTAGGCTGGTCTTAGTGTTGCTCAGGGGTGGAAAGCCACCACTAGCAAACACTGATGGGGTTCCCATTCCAAATAATGATTTTTATGACCAGAACAAGATGTTTCTCTACAGAAACAATATCACTCGAGACAGAGCAGTGAATAAGGCTAAGAAAACACATTCTGCATGTATTCGAAATTTCTCCCAGAGCGCTCTTTTTCGGAACCGTGGCTTTGAAATTCTTTGAAATGTCATTATTAGGGAGTACCGTGACGGTCCCCTTGCCCACTGGTTAGGTCTACTTGATCCATAGAGACGCTTTTAGGTCAAAATAGGTGTCATGGCTCCTGAATGAAAGAACCTCTTCAGAATTCTCATCGCAAACTTGTGGGCAATTTTGCATCCAAAAGAGACGCGACGACATTATCCAGCTCGTTCAACACAATTTCTAGTTGCAGGCTGCGATCACTTCACGAACAAACTGGAAAGGGCACGGCAGTTTGGGGAGGGCTCAAAACTGAGCCCACAGGGCTCAAGGTCCCATAGAAAGATGGCTCCCCATGGGAGCAAGGCAGCATGTGTTATTAGAATTAGAAACGCATTTTAAAAAATGAAACACGATGGATGGTGCCGTAATTCCTCACGACTTCCACAAAATGTGAGTCTGATTTAATTATATTTTCCCTACTACTATCAATTACATCTCCTCCCCGGTCCGTAGGAGAAATTCCCAAATTGAAGAAACTATGAGGGAAATGCCTGGATCAAATACACATTTTCAGCATCCCTCAAAACAGCAGTTAAAAAAACCCACCCGACCCAGCGGATTACCCCAGTGCCCAACCCACTTCAGTCTGAGGGACCTAGAATAGCAATTAAGAGTATGAACTATGCAATCAGATGACCTGTATTTATATCTTGGCTCTGTCAGTAATTAGCTTTATGACTTTGGTGAAATGAAAGTTTGTCGGCCTCTCTGGGTCTGAATCTTTGTACCATGGGGGCGGGGGCAACATCAGCACCTTATACATCTAATAGGGCAAATGAGATGACCAGAGACGACACTGAGCCCCTCGCCTCCCGCACGGCAACTGCCCCATCCAAGTTAACCCTTCTCATTACCGGACCTAAATGACATACGTGAGTGACGTGACACCTGAGTTCACAAAATGAGAGATAAGGGCACTGCACCGCTTCATTGGCTTAGCCTCCGCATTCTCCCAAAGAAAGAGGGGGTGTCCCTGCCTAGAAGGAAAGCGAGGGGCTGACGTGAAGGAAGATGATATTCGGACGAGGTGCCAGGTGAGTCGCCAAAGAGGCGAGGAAGGGGAGCCAAGGGTCTGTTAAGTGCTGGGTCCCATGAATTTGCCAGAGGCCAGCTTTCCACACCACGTGCTGTTTCACTGGGAGTGGGTGGCTGGAAGCACGGAGACGGCAGGCAGAGTGAAGCCCCAGCAGTGCTGGCCGGGGCTGGGAGCCTCGCCCTCATCAGTAGGGAACAGTGAGTGTGGGAGGGCGGGCGGTGCAGGCCGATGCCCCAGATGACACCGAGCAGGGCACGCTCTCGCCGGGCCTGCCGAGAACAGGCTGCGACAACTGTAATGATGGGGAAGAATACGGACGCCTGGCCGCAGCCACAGGGTGTGTGACTGACTTGGTCTGGGCTGAGGCTGCAGCGGCTGTCATTTTCAGTGTCCTAGGCTGCACCGGAGGGGCCAGGGGACCAAAGATGCTGCTGAGGATGGAGTGCAGGGTGCGGCGAAAACACCAGTTAGGGTCTCGGGCCAGCAAATTCCCGGGAAGAGGAGGGGCCTGACTTTACATAAAGGAAAGTATCTCTGTTTTAGGATCTAAATGTGACCTCAGCCAGTTTCCACTGGACAGACGTCACCACTCCCTAACTGACAGTCATAATTGGCACTGTGGTGGGTGGATGGTTGGATGGCAAAGTAAAAGTTACAAAGCTTCCTTCTGGTCTTTGATGCAAAGAGTTGCCTATGCCAGGAGAGACCTGAAGGGTCTTCTGGGCCTTAGGGGGACTGAGGACTTCTGCCTCAGTCACGGAGGGGACCCAGGACAGTCAGGAAATCTCCTCATGGGCAGATCCCAGGTCAGCGCACTGGACACATCTCAAAAGACCTCCCGTGGGAAGGTTTGGAGCAACTCTCCGACTTCCATTGTAAAAACTCGGCATAGCCCTGGTTTTCCGAGCAGCCATTTATGCATCCCATTCATAAACTGGGCTAAGAGGTTTTTGAAATCATTTATATTTCCTGTAGTCCCACCTTTGGGGACTAACGAGCTCCTTGAGTGCATAGCCTGCTCTGTGAAGCAGATTTCCTTCCGTTTGCCCTAAACGCACCTCACTGTGTGTTAAGGAGTGCGCCCCTTGTCCTAAAGAGCAAACGGGATCACAAAGTGAGGACAGGCTGGCTGAAGAAAGCAGGGCAGAGAAAGGGCCGCGTGTTACAAGCACCGCAGACCACCTTAGGTTCGCGCGGCGTGGTTTTAAGAGGCAACCGGGGCTGGAATGCTCCACCGTGACCGAGAGCACAATAGCTCCATTGTTCTGGGCGCTGCGGACGCTGCCAGGCACCCTGCCTTCTGTGTGGGGCTCCACCGCTCGCAGCAGAGGGGGACCTTGACTGGCGGCGTAGATACCAGTAAAACAGACGAACACACGGGAAGGGGGCCAGAAGAAAAGGGAGACAACTTTGGATTTTTTCCAGTGAGAGAAAAGAGAATCATTCCATAGAAAGAGACCCAGGACACCAGGTCGAAGAGGGGAAAGAGCTGTCCTGCCCTGGAATTAAAAGATAGAGAGGAGTCAGTGTGTGAGGAAAAAACTCCCCGAGACTGGCAATTATAGATGAGATTGAGAAACTACACAGTTTGTTTGTCCGTTGGTTTGAAAGATCGTATTTCCAAAAGGATATGAGATTCCTCTTGCCTTTGTACCTGCCTCAAAGGGTACAGATACAGCTAAGTGGGTTATGTACTCAGAGGGACGTGGTAAAAGTACAAAACAGTTGAGGACGGAAGCATGTTAGCAAAGAAAGCACATCTGTGGTTAAAATAGTAATATGTGCCAGTTTTGAAACTACGAGGAATCAACAACTACTTCGAAAACATTAATCGTCAGGGCCGAATAGCAGACCAAAGTGTCGGTTGCATTTTTTTCCCCCTTCAAGGTCTTAGCACAGAGCTGATTATAGGAAAGTCTTGTGTTTTAATGGAAAATAGGGCAAAGGTTACGTGTAACAGGAATCCAGTCATGTGGCGCTCGCAGAACCCAGGTTAGGCCCATAAAACTGCTCATTAAAATGCTCTGTTCTGAAGCAAAAGCAAATAAATGAGCTCAAGGGAAAGAGCCACAGAAATGGTCTAGAAATATTTCCATGCAAGACTGTGAAAATAGTCCTCCCTAGTCATAAGAAATGTTCAGTTATGGCTTATACAAATAGCCACGCTTAAAAAACTTTTAAATGCCTTCCCTGCAATGCTGGTTTTGACGTTGTGCCAAGAGCTACTTCATGTGTTTTTTTTTAAGTTTTCTGAATAGACCATATGGTGAGCGAGAAATAAAAAGACACACACATACACCAGGAGTTTTTCAAACAGCACAAACAGGATTTGTTACTAACCCTCACCCCCAAATCCTGGTTTAAACTTAGCCACTTTACAAGTTCGACACTGGTTTGGAAGCCCGATCACAAATTAGAGCAATGACGACCAAAACTGCCCGAAGACTCACAGGGCTACTATTCACTAGACGTCACTGTCTCTCAGCACAGACCACGCAGGCTGAGGAATTTTAAATTAAATATAGTAACAGCCGGCTGGCAAAACAATGCAGACCAAGAGGACTTCTAGCAGGAGGTTCGTCCCGAAGCACTTCAGACAGACAGTGCTCACACAAGGGCTGGCTGGTCTGCGTGCGGCCGCCAGCCAAGGTCAACACCAGCAGCCAGCAGGCCCATCACCTACAAGGAAACTGAAGGACTTGAGGCTGATCAAGTGTGTGGGGGGTGGGGGTGGGGGGGTGTCCAGACGCCCATCTGATTTTCAGTGTCAGTTCAGTGATGCCCCAGGCTCTGTCTGAGTCACCAGGGATTGACCCGAGGGAGGCCTGCTCCCGGAACACAGAAGGCTCCCGAAAGAAAAGCACGTGCCCCAGGCCTGTGGCCTGAATTCACACCCGGCTGCTCTATCTGTGGTTTCTCCTTGGGCCATTTCCATAGCCTGCTGGATCCAGAAAAAGAGTCAAGATGAGCACGGAAAGTTTGCTAGTTTTTTGGTTTTTTTTTTTTAATGGAAGGAATTACCAATGGCAAGAGTCCTTTTCTCACTTCAATTGATAGTATCTTACCTGTGCAGGCTGGGGCTTGCTGGGAAGCAACGCATCCGGTGGAGAGTGCCTTCCCCTGAAAGGGAGGCTGGGTCTTAGCAGGCCTCCTGCCAACGTCCCCTCGGACTCTGGGTCGGGGAAGGGAGCTGACCGAGTCTTGCAGACACTCGGCTAAACTACACACTGAGCCCTCGCACACAGCTACCCCGCGTCTCCCAGCCTGTGAGACAGCCTAGATATCTGATCAACACGTCTTGCCAGGGAAGGCTCCTCTCTTTAGAGTTAGTTCTGAAAGGGGGTCTCCTGATTCGCTCGCTCCAGCCCCATCACCTGCCAGCTCTCCCCACTGGCCTCTAACCCACCTTTTTCTGGGATGGCGCTTTCTTTTGCTTTAGATTTTGAAAATTATTCTTTCCACGGTGGTGGTTTACATTTTTTCATGAGTCTCTCTCTCTCTCTCTCTCTCACACACACACACACACACTTACACACACAGCACATTCTTGCGCAAGTTAGCAAGATTTAAAGCTTCTCATTTTTTATTCTTGAAGCCCCAAAAGGGAAACTGTTATTCGTGTGCCAAGGAATACAACCATCCATTATTTTTTTTTCTTTCTTTCTCCCTTGTATATCCTCCCAATAGGATTAAAGGCAGTCTGGGATGTGGAGTGAGGGGGTAGAGGATGGGAGAGGGGTGGGCGGGAGAACAAGATGGCATTTTAATAGCCGCCACCATGCTGATTCAACACAGTGGGGGCCTTGTGCCTCAGACTCAAAGGGCTTCCTTCCTCCCCAGCCTCGCACGTGGCCCCCTTTCCTGAAGCCTCGCCCGATGGCTCCAGGTAGAGCAGGGAGAGGAGGGCGCCGATAGAGGCCTTTCTGAAGAGGGCGGAGAGGCAGAGGGAAGCCATCACAATCCTGTCTTAGTTTTTTCTTCTTTTTAAAATTTTGTTTTGAAATTTCAAGTTCAATCACCTAAAAGAGCTGCAAAAGGAGGGCAGAGAATTTCTGAATACTTTTCGGCCAGATTCTTCAAAGGTTAACGTCCTATAAAACGGTATAACATGGTCAGTCGGGCAAGTTTGAAAGGCACTGACCAGTTATTTCCTAGTTTGAGTTTATCTGATGTTTCCTCATTATTAAATTCAGGTTGCACATTTTGTTTGGGGGGGGGGGACAGGGAAAGAAAACCATGTTAGTGCCACGTCCTGCCCAGAGCACTGAATCGGGGGACGGCTGGTGTCAGTCTGTCCTGCCGCTAGCGATGGGACCTTTGCTCACTGGGTCAAGGGTGCCCGCAGGAGTCCGCCCTCTGAAGTTTCTGTTTCCCCCTGTGAAATGAATGGGCACCGTTTGGGTGAAATCTGGAGGCTAGGAAAACATTCTCTTTCTCATCAGACCTTCCTGCTGACTTCTGCATCCAGAGACGATTCTTTAGAGACACAATTATCACTGTGGTGTCTGGCACGTGGTGAGTTTCTCCTTCTGTCTCCTCCCCTCAGTGCATGAACTGGAATCGCGCTCCAAGGGAGAGCTCTGCCTTCTTCATTCAATTACTCAGTTGTTTATTGACATAAGTGGCGATATAACTCAATGCATAATAAGCCACTTAGCATTTCTGGGAAATAAAACTCACTGTTCACATGACTTTGAATTACTAGACATTTTTATGGTTTGTGTTTTTATGTTGGCATAGATTTAAATATCGTATTTTGCCACATATACTGCATTTTTGTGTATCACGTGCACCCACATTTTTGGCCCAAACTTTCAAGGAAAAAAGCCTTCATTTAAATTTTTTAATTCAGTGATATATTTATTTATGTTTAGAAACAAAACTGATGCTCCTATCCCACGGTATTGTTCTGCCTACAGATATTGTTATTGCTTTCTGGAGTTACTCTTTCAACACATAAGCATAAATAAAAGTGTTAAAAAACATTTCTACAGATACCAAACTAGTACTACCTATGTATAATGCGCATCCTTATTCCCTCCCCCCCCCCAATTTAGGCCAAAAGTGCAAATTACACATGGCAAAATATGGTAAATGTTCACCTGTCTTGTTGTCAGTGTTCCTTCTGGATCCATTCCCTTTTTCCAAAATCAGCTCTTTAAGAAGTTTCGTGAGCGTGCATCGCTTTGCGGTAAACCCTGTTTTTGCTGTTTGAAATGTCTTTCTCATGCCCTCATTCTACAGCAGTGCTGTGATCAGGCCACACAGGTCTGGGCTAACAGCGTTTCTCTCTGGAGTTAGAAAGTCACTCCATTATTCCTGGTTTCCATTGTGGCTCTTACAAAGTCTTGGTTCTTGTTCCCTGGAACTTGATCTCTTCTTTTTCTCTGGATGACCCTACGATCGCCTCTTTGTCTTCGGTGTCCTGCAGCTCCACTACAGTAGTCCCACTACTGCAGGAGATCGCAGGGCTCCCAGATTTTAGAATTCATGGCCTACATCGATTCTGGAAAAACGCTAGCCATTCCCCCATTCCCTTCTCGAATGATAATTAAACATATTTCAGGCTTCCTCAAGCCAGCCGTGTCTCACATACATTTCCTTTCTCTCTCTCTCTCTCTCTCTCTCTCTGCTGCATTCTGGAAATTTATTTGGTTCTAAGTCCAGCTGCGTGTAGAAACTGGCTTGTACATCTCTTCTCAATTCCAGGTTCACTGTCATCACATTGGGAGTTTGAAATTGACCATGGTGGTAGTAGGCACACCATGGAAATTGGCAAGCATTTTAACAACAGGGCTTTTCCATCCTCTGGAGAACTAGCTATTAAACACTTATCAGCACATCCCCATACACAATCCATTTTTACTCAGTCTCTCTTCAGCTGTTTAACCTATCCCTAAAGTTTTAATTTCAATAACTGCCTTCTTCATTTCTAAAAATTCTATTTGGTTCATTTAAAAGTATGCATTTTCTTTTTCCCCCCCAAAAGGTGCTTCTCAAGTTTGTAATCTGCTCTTTTATTTCTTTAAACATCTTAAACATAGTCTAGAATCTTCTCCACGGTTCGTTATTCTCTTGACTCACTCATAATGGCTTTTGTGTGTGTGCACGCGCACACGCATGTGCCCCCTCTGAAATGTTGGAACACGTGCTTATGACGCTCAGTTGGCCTTCATTTGTGTGAACCCTACTTGCTATGACGTACCTCCAGAGAGCGTTTATGTTTCTGCAGGCTCCTGGTTTTCATTCTGCTTGACCATACGAGCGGTGCAAATTCGAACTCCAAATCACACAACAAAAGACCTATAAAAATAGATTCTCAAAATAGACTTTACTCACCTCCCACCCAGAATCCAAGCTGAGATAAAGAACTTGCCTCATTTTCTCCTGTTACTGGCAAGCAGATGTTTCTTGGCCCGATTTCATCGAAGGTGTATCATCTCTTTGAGGGTCCTGTTTATTGCATGCGGTGGTCTTGGTTTCAATTTTCTACCTTGTTCTGGCAGACGCCTCTCCTCCTGTCCCCATGTGACTACGTAGTAAGCGCAAAGTTCCTGGGTGCAGTGATGGTGAGCGCCCGAGGACGGCTGTGGCTTCACCCTAGCTTTTGCCTTCCACTGTCCAGATCCTTCTTTAATTCCACACCCCAGGGCTTCCTCATCTTTCTCGAGAGCTCCATCAGAAACTGACTGCAGCGCTTCGCACACTGCCCTCAGTATTCCTAGATGTTTTCAGATCAAGCCAGCTAGCCCGAAAAACTACGGACCATCGACGTCCACATGTCCATTAAAAAGTATCCTTATATTGAGAGCAGTATGGTTTAGAATAATAAAGACTGAGAGCTCTGGCTGGTGTTGCTCAGTCTTCTCTTTTTCTGCAGAATAAAATGTTTCCTAGCACACGTCCAAATCAACGCATTATGTATTAAGTACTACCATGTATTGACACTGTTATTAGCTCTTTGGAATTGTTATTGATCTTACAAGACACTCCGTCAAGTATGAATAAGTGGAATCAGGGGATGATACTAAAAGCAACTTAAGTCCTAAGCACTATTTTTTTTTGCTACACTTTACTTGCGTTCCACGTACTGTGGACTTTTCGTTGCCTTGAATGCCCGCAGCAGTACTGTCCGTGTGTATTGTATAAACACAAGTGCACAGTTTGTGTCAGTCTGTATCTATGTCACAACAACCTGAAAGCTGTTCCACTGAGACAACTTGTTTTGAGCTTCTGACCAAGTTGTGACATAGCAGACATTTCTTTTCCAGAAACTGAGTCAAAAAAGACGTACATTTTTTTCCAAGGCCATGCCACAGAAGTTGAGGGGCTAGAACTGAAATTCAGCTTTCGAAGCTCCTAGTTCAGTGTGTAGTGAGCACAAATCAGTTAGAGAAACTGGGACATCTTCCTATCTCTATGGGGAAGAAAATCCTATCAGGTCAAGGGCCATATGGAGATACACATATATGAAAATCAGTGGCTCAATTTTAGTACAATTTTAATTGTTTATATGCTTTGGAGGGTTTTTTTTCCCCTGAGGGTTATGCTGTGATGATTTGGGGATCTTTAGTCCAGAGAAGTTCTACAACACAGACACTGGGCTGGAGGGCTGGTGGGGCGAAGGGCTGTTCAGAACTTGGCCTTCTATTTCCAATTGCCATTCACGTAAAAAGAAAAACAATTCACACCACAAATGGTCAGCTCACAGCTATCAGTACCAAGAGCTCATTCAGGGCAATGATGTTTGCATCTTAAGAATCATTCTGTCTACCTCCACAGGCAAACCACCGCAAACCGATAAGTGGAACTCCTCACGGATTCCTGCACTCACAGTGAGCTTTGCAGTGAGAGTTTTCAGCTCAAAAGTGCACTCTTGATGTAAGTGGACTACACGGGATCGCCCTATAGAATGACGTCCGGTATCACACACACAGCTGTGCTCGGGGAAGCAATTTTAGACGTCAAGGTAACGTATGTTGAGGCTGTGCAAAACCACCACCCACCCGTGGGTGGCTCACGGTGCCTTTGGCAAGGGGCTGGTTATTGTGTTAGTCTGTGGCTGGACAATGATCCGCGGGGCTGAAGGATTGGAATTTGTCACTTAAGCTGTTCGTCTTGAGTTGCCAAGAGGTGAGCCCATTCTGACCTCTGGAATTAAAGCCGGGCAGAGCTCCGTAAGCCGCACGGCTAAGAATGCGGTCACTATCGTTCCAGTAAAGACATGCTATTTCAGCAACACAGCATGAAGAAAACTTCGCGACTGTCCGATTGTTCAGACGTTGTTCCTTTGTTTTAGTCGGGTAGGAGTGGGTTTCCTTCTACCTAGGTATAAACTAAGAGTGTGTCTTGAAACGGTGCATTAGATTTTTTTTTCCTATTGCTCTAACTCAAAAACAGCTGAACTTATTTTCCCGAACACACATAAAAAATCCTGAGCTGAGACCTGATGTATCAAGTTTCAGCCTGAAGAATTTTCCTGAGCCGATGGTTTATGCTGGAAATGCTGACAGATGTTGAACAGCTTCAGCAAAATAATCTTTAGGGGAGTCCTGGGCAACGGACCATGTGGCTGCTTTGAAAGTGCTAAATTCTTATTGCTAAACAATTTTACTTTTGAAAAAAACCCTCACATTCATTACATTAAACTTTTAACAGATATCTGCAGAAAGCCAACGACCACTCTGTAGCCAAAGTTTTGGAAGCTGCGAGTTCCCATTTTGCATTTTCTCTGGAGACACGACATCCTCTTAGATTTATGACTCTACAGGGTCAGATAAGAGCCTGACTTTTGGAATGTTGACCGTTCCAGCATAAAGTAGACCCCTAAAACTTTAAAACTGCTGCAGGAAGCCCCCCAAACCGAGAGAGTGTGGACGGCAAACATTCGCTCTATTTCTGGCTGTGATTTTGCTTTGCGGGGTCACTGAGAGATGACTTGGGGGAGCTAGAGCAATATGGGTCTGATCAGAAACAACTGGACGTTCAGAAGTGTTCTGCGGGGGGTCGGCCTTTCCCGGGAGGGTAATAACTTAAAGGATGTCGGAGGATGCAGATGAATTGCAGCCCTCAGGAGGAAGAAGAGGTGAATGGCGCTTTTGTCTCTGGGAGATGTGGACGCTCAGCCGGGCTCCATCTTGGGTAATTCTATTCCGCCTGCCACCCCCGTTCTCTGCTGTTGTTTCAGTGGGGAGTGATGGCAGCGATATGCCTTATCCTTGCATCGTGAACTGTTCAGCAGCGTCACGCCACGCTGTTAACAGCCATCAGGTTCCATGGATGTTGCAGAGAGATGGGCTCCCCGCTGACATAAAAAGATCTTAGGAATTGGCATCTTGTGTAAAAGAGAGCAAAAGCCTTTTAACAAAGAAAGTGTAATGTGAGGAGGAACCGGTTTTTTTTTTCTTCTCGTATCTGTCCTCTCACATACCACAGTCTCCAAGAGCCTAGAAAAAGAACCTACTTCAATGCATTGTTGTGCTGGCTGGAGAACTGCTTTTCCAGTAATTTTTCCCAAAGCTAAGCACTTCCTTTCTTCTCCTCTAGTTGTACCGTGATAGCTAAAGCCATCTTCCAAAAGTCCGAATGCTACGTAAATCAAGAGGTTTGCAAAAAACCCCCAAACAAATCAAGTTCCCTGGATTCACCAGCATGTTGGGTGATTAGCAGGAGGGATATTCCACCTACAAGAAATACAAACACTAACAAGATAAAATGGAAGGGTATGAAAAATCCGAGCAACTTCACAATGTGATTACCATACCAAAAAATGCTGAAGAAAAAAAAATGCCAAGTCAACTACGACTAACCATGCAGAAGAGGAAAGACACCCTGTAATAGCTTTTATTTATTATCTATCTTCTCAGTTTAAAAGAAAACATAGTGATTAGCTGAAAGGTAAAGATATAAAAAAAATTCTGCCACTAGGTTTATCAAGTTTGCACAATTTGAAGGGATGATACAAAAGTCCTCTGTTACTTGCAGTTTGCTCCATGGTTTCGGTTACTCAGGTCAAGCACACACAGCCCACAAATATTAAATGAAAAATTCCAGAAATAAATAATTGATGTTTTAAATCGTGCACCATTCTGAGCAGCGTGATGAGATCTCACACTGTCCCCCTCCATCGCACCTGGGATGTGAATGGTCCCTCTGTCCAGTGTGACCTTGCTGTACACGGCACCTGCCCGACAGGCCCTGAGTTGACATATCAATTAGGAAGAGACACCGCATTCACGTAACTTTTATTGTGGTCTATTGTTGGAATTGTTCTATTGTTAGTTATTGTTGATCTCAGACTGTGCCTAATGTATAAATTAAACTGTATCATAGGCATGTATGTATGTATAAGAAAAAACAGCATCTATATAAGGTTTGGTCCTATCTGTGGTTTCAGGCATCCACGGGGAATCTTGGAAGGTGGCTCTGTGGATAATGGGGGCCTTCTGTCTTCTGAACTCTGTGCCGATTTAGCGTTTTGTGTGTATCACAGACACACCCTGCAACGCACATGTTTACTGATTCGGGATAACGTTTTCTCGGCCTCTCCTCGGCCCCTTCTGGCCTCAGGACTCTGTATATGCGTGGATTCAGTGCTTTCACATTTCTGACTCCTGACAGCATCGCGATCCCACTCGCCTGTCATTAGATTATTGAAATGACTGTGCGTAACTACCTAATTCAGAAAAATAAACCCCGAAGGCAAAAATACTCTTTGGCCAAACCGACCTAAAGAACATGCATTCTTTAGAAGCTTAGTGAGCACTGTCTTCATTTATTCCATTCTGGTGAACTCGACTCGAGGGATGAACATTTGGGATTTTTAAAAAATATTCATTTAGAAAATGAATATTTGGTAATCTATCATTATAGCTGTATTTCTGTGATGTGAAATTCAGAACCGGTCTGTAATTACTTTTCTTATTGAAATGACCTAACGTGAATGACATGACAACTAGGTCCAAGACAGTATCAGACTGCAACCAGCAGACTAAATAAAGTTTCTTAGTCTCCAGTCCTAGGTCACCTATTGGTGGGCAAAGCAGGAAGGGACAATAAACACCGACCACAAAAGCTGCCTCCCTACCTGCAAAGGGTCTAATCACGGCAGTACCACCACTTTCTACTGAGTGCCAGAGACTGAATGGAGGGCTTTATTAATTTTATTTTCTCACTGAATCACGATAGCAATCCTGGAGGGGTGCGTTTTATTTCCCAGTGTGCGGATTAGAAATTTGAGGCTGACGTGGATTTCGTGATTGGTCTAGCACGTGTGAAGTGCCAGGATTCAAAACCTTTGCACCACTGAAAACGAGCATACTTTCAATGGCCGATCAGTCCTTTGGGGGGAAGTGGATGAATGCACGGGTGAGACAGAAATCTAGAGAAACGCAAGGGGGGAGCTTATATCTCAGGGTGCATCTCCGGGGTTAGGAACCCCTGGTAGTGAGAGTTGGTGGCACTGAACAGTTATTCAGAAAGTGTTCCATTCTGTGACACCCGATAATATAAGTCATATTATTATGGGGAATACTGCTGGGAAGAGGAGGGACTGGGAAGGGCTGACGGCACATCTCCATAATTTGAATTCACCGTTTCCCAGCTCTGTGAAATTGGGTAACACATTTAACTCTCCAAGCAAGCCATGGTCTCTTCTACCACAACGTGGGAACAAGAACTACAACCCATAAATATTTGTTATGAAAACCGAATGAGATTTTTTTTTAAGAAAAAAACACCAACACAATGCTTGACACATATTTAGGCTCGAAACAAATGTTAATTCCCGCTTCCTGTCTGCACTTAAATAAGTTGTACTGAAATTTGCATATGTTAAACAGATTATTACTGTTTTTCTCTAGCTTGTCAAATTGTGGGGCTTCTTGATTTGGTTATTTTTCTGGTTTGCATTTATCATGGTGAACAAAATATTCTATACATGGATATGAGATACATTTCGGTGGAGTACGAGAAAGAACCCGGGCACCGAAATCAGACGATGGGGAGCCGTGCCCTGGCCCCGCCATTTATCTATCTAATGCTATTTACAGGCCACCGCCCAAGACTCAGCCCACTTCCACCCCCTTTGTGGGTAACCCACCCCTCCCGCTTCTTTTAAGGCCTCTTTCCCTTGGGTGCCCCGTGGATTCACTGTGGTGTGCCTAGGTGGGCACTTGCTTATGACTGTTTATCCCATGAAGGACTTGACTTCCTGAACCTGAAAACTGATGAGCTCAACAAGACCCTCAGGGAATGACACGCTTTCATCACCGAGCAACGTATGGACCCATTTCGTTTATTTAGATTTTTAATCAATTCCAACCTGTGTGCTCATCACAGAAAACAAGGAAAGCTAGGACTTGCTAAATAACCTCCTACCAACTCATCCCCTGCCGCTGCTGCCCGAGGGGACCACCAGCGAGAACAACCCTCATTTTCTGACTTCCCTTTTGTTACTGTCTTGTTGCATCTCGTATATGTCATTTCAAGAGTTATTTTTGTCAGTTATTTTACATTTCATAAGAGGAATATTCCCTAGGTAATCTTTTTTCCCCACCTATATATTGCTAATTCGTGAATACGGTTGGATGTAGCGCAGTTCCCTTGTTCAGAGTGCAATAGTCCCACGCGAAAATACACTACAGTTTATTCATTAGCTTTTCCATTGACGACTACCTAGGTTGCTTCCAGATTGTCACTGCTGGGAACGTCCTGCTACTCCTTCTTCGGCCAGTGCCTTTTCCCCGTGCTCTGTGTCCTTCGAGAATTCTGCTTGGACATACGTTAGACCTACTCACACTACGATCTCTGTTTTTTCCTCTGTGGGTCTCACTCTGGCCTGAGCCTTCTTTGAGTTGCCGTATTCGTATCACGACGGATTTTCCAGTTCGCCGATTCTCTACTCAGTTTGGTCTAATCTGGTGCACTGAATCTTTTGATCGAATGTTTCATTTCAATGCTTTTGTAATTCATTTCTAGAAGACACTCCCTGACAATTGACTTGGTCTTTTTTGCTCATACTTCCAAGTTTCTCTTTAGTTTCTTGAACGCACTGAACCCTTAGATTTTATGTTTGCATCTGATAATGCCAGTATCTTTCCTGGAGTGGTCTGACTTTACTGTCTGTTCTTCGTCTCGGTTCTCAGCGGCCGCTGTCCCTTTCTGCCCCTCCTTCTTGTCTTCCTCGTGTGCTCTTCCTCTTCGGAACGCTATTAGAGGGAGTTATTCAAGATCTGGGTCAAACTTGCACTTTCCCGCAGAGAATTTGTTTGCTTCTGCCAGTTTCCCCGGGGTTACTACTAACACAAGAACAGGAGATTCTGTACTTGAGGTTTTTCCTGACACACATGGAGCGTGAATTCAGACCTTACACTCAAATGAGGGGGGATTTGTGGTAAGATTGTTGGAAGGCAGACCACTGCCACCACCCTCCCCCGATGCAGTGCCAAGGTCAATAAAGGATCGTTTCCTCGCTCCATCCTCTGGACATTGGGTTTATTTCTAGTACTACCCCCTTATGTGAAGGTGGTAATTTTCATAATGCCAGCCTGTGTGACAGCCTGCTCGACTCCTTAGATCTGGGACTGTCCTAAACATTACGCGTGTTCCCAGTCCTTCCCTGGCCGCCATGGTGATCCCCAGAGTTTGAGGGAACCCCTGGGGTGCAAACCAGTTCCAGCACTCGCTCGCTTCTCAGGTTTCTTATTTCATTTCATATCCTGGCTTCTGGGGATTCTTTCCCTTCAATACATTTTGGTGATGCATTTAAAAACAAATTGTATGTATTACATTCTGCATTCTAACTATAAGTGTATGTGGGGCATCCATCAGCATATCTGGTCTGTCATTCTGCTGAAAACAGAGGTCTACCTGTCCCCCTGACAACATTTATTCTCTATTTCAAAGTTTCTTAGTCTCCTGTCCTAGGTCATAATAGATTTGCTCGCCCTAGTATAACACAGAAGTGTTAGTGTTATACTAAAGTTATACTTTTAGTGTTATACTAAAATATTAAAATGATCCCATGCTTCGATTTCTTCAATGACTCCACAGTACTCTGATGACAGAGTCCGAATCCCTGCCTATGGCATCCATCTTCGGTTCCCCCGATATACTCTCATTTCTCTGAGTTTTGGGGTGCACTGTTCCTGCCTGGGATCCACTCCCCTCACCCCAGCCTTCTCCCAGACTCTTACTTACACCCTTCAAAACTCATCTCAAAATTCACTTCCATTTCAAAGCATTTTCTGACCCACATACTTGCTTGTCCGGAAAAGATAATTAGGCACCTCACACCCCATTCTTAATGTGACTATTACCGCAACCATCGTGCCAGGTGATGATAAAGGATTGTGTCGCCAGCCTCTCCTGGCGGACTGGGAACTCTCTGAGAGCAGGGATTCTCTCACACCGTCTACCCAGCACTGCTCCCCGTGCAGGCGCCCGGGAGGCACTAACTAAATGGCTGTGGAATGAATGAGCGAATCAAGTGGGCACGACCATGCTTAGCAGTTCAGTCACTTTGATGAGGAGGATTCATTCATAACGGGATGCATGTATGTGCACACATGGGTGCCTGTGTGATGTGCGGTTTAGACTCTCTGCTCCTCAAAATCAAGCCTAATTTCCTGACTTCCCATCAGGAGGGACAGTGAGAGCTAAATTTCACCTCCCTCTGCCCTACAGAGTTTGAGATGCTTGACTTATCACCACAGCGCCCCAGTGCCTCTGGGGCGGGGCGAACAGGGGGAAGAGTGTTTCGCTCCCTTGGGGAGTCTCCAGGTCACAGCTGTCCGAGACCTGTTTCGTCGTCGAACGTCATTTTTTCTCCAGCGCAATCAATTTCCCTTTCTGAAGGAAGCTCAAATTAGAAAGCAAGAGACAGCTGGGAAAATGGTCTGGAAGAAACATTTAAAAAATGTGGTGAAACGAAAGCTTTGTGTTGGATTCTTTTCTGTGAAACAGAGCTATAACTCACTGTGAGGGGCTTGGGCTCAGTCCTCTGAGTCTTCTGGCCAGAGAATTCTTATTCTCTCTATGAATACAACTTTCTTTTCTTTCCCAAGACATATTTCTAAAGGACGAGAGTTCAGCAAAAATTCTAGACACATCTGATTTGGATAGGAGACCCTACACATTAGTCATCTACACACAATGGAATAAAAGGCAAGACCACCAAATATGAACTATTCTGCAAGTTCCCACTAGGAATGTCTTCAGCAGAATATAACTTTCAAAATACTAAGGTCTTTAGAAAAAAACACATTTGGTGATATGCCTGCATGTATCCTTTTGTGAGCACACACCCTCAACCCCCCTCACACACACACACACACGCACACGCACACACACACACACGTGGCTATTTTTCTCAAAATGCAAACCATCAGCCATGAATATTTTGAACTAATTCCCAGCCCGGTTCCAGCCTGAGCCGCGTCCGTCGTGAAAACACTGTGAGAAAGGAAACGAGCTGCGTGGATTCCATTTGGCAAACCCGGGCCTGGAGGCCTGACTGTGTGGTTCAGCCCCTGGCGCCATCAGTTGGGCCCCAAATCAAAAGCGGTGGACGGAGGTAATTAGCAGGGACTGGAGACCACTCAGCTGGCAGCAGCCCCCGGGGGAGCGGGTGGGGAGGGGCTCCGAACCACTCTCTAAAACAACACTGCTTCTGTGGCGGGGAAGACTGCACGCAGTCCCGGGGCGCTGCCGGGCAAAACGCGAACTGATGTGCCTTGCACGTCGTCACCTTTGTGAAGGTGTCGGTGTTTAATGAGAAAGTTCAGCCACTAGCCAGAACGGTCACCATGGCTTCTTACACCATCAGAAGAGGAGAGGAGGGGCAACACCTTCCAACCCACACACCCAGGTGAAAGGTAATGTGGCCCGGGCCTGGGGGCCACGGACGATTTCTGGGTGGCAAAGGGGGGGTACAATTCCCCACCCCTCTCATCCCAACAGAAATGAAACTGAGGAAGGGCACTTTGCCAAGGCAATGAAAATAGAATTTATGTGGGTCACATTCAGAGTCTGCTGAAGCCCGCCTGACCGGGCTGTTGATTACTTAAACTCGAGCGTTAAACGGAAAGCAATTGGCCCAGTCGAGGCCGCTCGAGTTGGCTACAGACGTGATCATTTGCAGATGAAGGCAAGCAGCCCGGAGTGAACAGAAGAGGAGAAGACGTTGTTCCAAATTGACCAGCTGAAGGAAAGTTTATATTTTTAAAAAACAATCGCTTGGTCAGTGACTCATGGGGAAAGAATCCTTCAGCTTTCTTCAGGGAAACCCCAGTAAATAACATGGATAATAAAATGGAGATGGTGTTGTCTGTTTCGTTGGGCCGCTCGGTCCACATAATAAACCTTTTGGCAAAAAAAGGGGAACCTTCGGAACAAGATTCTCTCTGGGAAACCCCCAAACAGCAAGAACCGCTGAGACTTCCTTATAGTTTTGCAGAATAGTTTGTCTCTCAGACTTGCATGTGAAACACAAACTTGGAAGAAATTTGGGGGAGGGGGGGTGGAAATCTGCTTTTCGTTAGAGGGTTGTGGGTTTTTCAGTCCGTTGCTTCCATGATTCCCAGGGCACACTGCGCCTCTGAAACTGAAAACCACGTGTCTTAAAAAGCAAAGCTGGCTGGAGTTAATCCTTCCGTCCCCCATCCCTGTCCCTGCCCTGTCCCAGGAGGGAGCACCAGCCACCGCCCTGAGTGCGCCCCGTGCGACACACGGGAGAAACGAGCAAAGCCCTCTCAGCCTGCGTCCATTTACTGGAAGACAGTGTAAATCACATACTTTAAAAGAGATCTGGAATTCTACTCCCCCCCCCACCCAAATGTGGGGTTTAACTGACATAATCTGTAACAGTTTCAGTTCCTCTCTTTTTAATTAGCAAAAGCTTTTGGAATCTTGTTGTTTTGGTTCTCTAAGAACATCGTGCAAAAAAATTTTTTAAAGGTTGAGTGAAAAAATAAGCGCTTCTAAATGATTAAAGAAAGCCCTGTTTGTTGGGGACAGGAATGGTCTGAGTTCCCTGTTCCCTAGTCCCCAACCCCCTGCTCAGAATGCTTTGTCAAAGCCACCCGATGTCTAATCAGCGTGTCTTTAGATTATTTTCTGTTAATTAAAATCATAGTTGGTTTGGGAGGTTAATGTATACATGTGCCTGTGGCTTCAAAGGCTTCCCAAATTACTGGCTGAGCTCGCTCGCCTTGGGCAGGCCCAATCTGTGATAAAAATGACCACATGAAACCCAGTTTATGGCTGCGGAGGTTTTTTGCAGGTTTCTTAAAGAATTTACCATTTTAAAACACTCTCTCAGGATCCCCAGCAAGGTAAAGGGGGGAGAAAAAGAAGAAATGTAAAAGAACAAAGGAACTGGATCATATCAGAAAAACAGAATAAAACAAAGCAAAAACAAACAAACAAACAAACAGCTTTAGAGGTTACTCAGAGGAAATGAACAAGGGCCAGGACAAACTATGCTCCATTCTAACTTCTACAGCATGTTTGCCACTGCTGCTGCTATTGTTTAAAACACCCACAGACACACACACACACAACACTGAAGTGTTTCTACTGATTTAGTGGAAAGGAACCCCCCAGAAATGAAGAGCAGTGAACACTATTTATTCTCATGTACTCTGCACTCTGGGGCACGCAGCTGCGAAAGCCCGTGGGGATGCTGGGTGTTTGGCAGTGTGTGTCGTTCGGAAAAACTCATGGGAGTGGTCAGAAGAGACCTTGATGGTCACTGCTGTAGAGCAACTCAGTGGGGCTGGCAGGGGACAAGTCTGGGAGACGGGAAGAAGAAGAAGTCAGGACCAGCACTGGGGACAGAGGGAGGCTTCCCCAGGGGAGGAGAAGCGTGAACCATACAAGAGAATGTGTCACCTGACATCTGATTCCGATGACGCACCAAGTCCCCAGAAGATGGGGGGTGGATGAGCTTCCACTCACACCATCGTCTATCTCTTCCTTAAAACTCCCATGGGTTCAGGCGCTCACCACCTCTACCACTTTGAGACGCTCCTGATGGGCCTCCTGTCTCCCATTAAATTTACCCTTCCCATGGCCGCTAGACTAAACAGTCCAAACCACGGCTCTGACCTCTCCTAGCTTCTGGGCGGCACAGGGTGAAGCTCACTGTTCTTGGTAACCTGGTCCCCGCCTGCCATTCAGACAATAGGTGCCCCCCGTGGCGGACCTCAGCTGTCAGGTGGTATTCATCAGGGTGCTGTCCCTACCCATCCCCCAGACCAGCGGGGGCTCCTTCTGAGACACTGAACCCAGAACACACCTTTTATTACCCTCTATTACTACTTTCCGCTACATCGTCGGCTCTTCTTAAAGGCAGAAAGGGATGACTTAGGCCCTGTGGCATTCTTGGCACCTAGCAAGCACCCAATAAAAGCTTGTTGAACCGAACTCACGTGAAATGAGAGAAACGGTAAGTGACATCACACTTCGACAGACAGGCTGAGCAGGAGTGACAGATGAGCGAAGGAAGGCTGGCTTACAGGTTGCCTTCGCCTGTCAGAGAAGCGGAGGTTACCCGGAAAATCCAGGCAAGTGCCCTGGCTCCCTACCGTGGGGGTGGGAGAAGAGCTTCCGGAAGCCGTGGCCCCCCAATACGGCTCCTCACCAAATGCTTGGTGCACCTCCGGGCGCTCGGACCCCCACGCAGAGCGCGGCCCACTCTGTTTCGCCTGCAGAGTTTTGATGGAGCAGAAGACCTGCCGGGCCCAACACCACCCATCTCGCCGCAGACGGCGGTCTCATGCTGATGACAGGCGCACGCAAAAGTGACGGACAAAGATGAAGCTTCCAAGGCAGTGCAGGCCCACGCCAGTGTTCTAGACACAGACTGCTGGGGACGTAGCTGGGAACAGATAACACCGTTGGGGTGGAAATTCTCAAGAACAGTATCACCCGGTTCCCCAAGGGCAGCAAACGCATACTTCCAACACCAGGAGAAGTCAGGGAGGAATTGTAGATTCTAAAATCTACCTTTAGAATAACCTTGGGGTTATTCTAAAATAACCCCAAGACTTGAACAGTCTTTAAGACAAGAGTCCATGACCACCAAGGTCAAACTTGGCGGGGTACAAAGTATGGAAATAAATCTCCTGAGAGAATGTGCACACGCCTTTAACAAGTTAATATTCTTCAGCAGAACAGTTCTAAAAAGCAAAAAGGTAAAAAGAAAGGAAGAAAAAGAAAGAAAACCAAAACTATGAACCTGTGCAAATAGATGTCAACTATTTATATGTGTCAAGTTCAGCCCCATGCCCCCCGCCCCAGATTTATAACCAAAGTGAAGTACCGGTTACACACTAAGGCCCATGTGGACACTCCCTGGAAGTTCTCAGGGCTCCTTGGCACAAAAGGACAAAGAGAGACGGTAATGACTCCCCTGCACAAACAAATGCACACAACAGAGTGAGCTGGTCTGAGCCTGGGGGGCACCCCCGGTGGCCCGGGGCTGCTATGATCCCTCACCCTGAAGATGTGTATCTGGCCTCTCCAGATCTGCCTTCCAGCCTGTGGGCTGCCAACAGTCCTTTCCGAGAAGGAAACAGAATGACTCCCCACAACCGGTGTCTGAGCTGCAAACAGGCCCTGTTCACAGATTGCTTACAGTGGACAGGGGCTTGGGTAGCGCTGATGCGACGCTGGCTTTCTGGTAAACCTGGCCCTCTAGGGCGTGACTCCCAGCACTGACTGTGTCCATCTGCCGCACGGTAAAACCAAAGGCTGTGGGCATGAGGTCTTCCTCGATGGCCACGTAAGGGGAATGCTAATCATTTCTGTGCCTTATACTGTGCCCGCTGTTAGTGTAGACTGCAGCGACTCCAACATGTAGACGTTATTCAAAATTGCCCTGGCAGTGCATTTAAATTGCTTATTTCTCGGATCCATCCTCGGAAATTCAAATATACAAGATTTGGGAGAGACCCAGGGACTTGCACTCTTAACAAGAAACTGGGGTGTGTCTGATGCAGGTCGGCTGGTCCCTGCTGAGGAACCTGAGCCAGAAGCTGCTGCTAGGCCCCTGTCCACTCCGTAAGAGTGTCCCTTCAAACACAGATACTACGAGACGGTGACAGGTACTTCTGAAACCACGGCGGGCGGGGGAGTGTTATTTGATAAAAAATAAGCTTGAGAATGACAGCGGCAAACACATGCCCATGTTTCTTTATTCTGGTACTCTCTGTTGAGTACTGTGTCATCAGAAGGAAGATAAAGAATGTAGCATAACCTAAAGATTTGTTTTTTAATCCTCACCTGAGGACATTTTTTCATTGCTTCTAGAGAGAGAGGGAGAGAGAGAAACATCCTTGCAAGAGAGAAGTATCAACTGGTTGCCTCCAGTATTCACTGGACTGCGGATCAGGGATTGGGGACCAGGGACTGGGGATCAAACCTGCCACCTAGGTGTGTGCCTTGACCAGGAATCAAACCCGCAACCTTTCAGTTCTGGGACAATGCTCCAACCAACTGAGCCACGCAGGCCAGGGAAGTAAGCCAGGCATTTTTGAACATCAACTCTCCTCTTTCTTTAAATACGCTGAGCACACGTGGGGAAATGCCACTCCACAGGACTTTTACATAAGAAAACTTGAAAGCTGAGAATGGCCGAGCAGGACCCGTGATCCCTGGTCGAGATGCAAGCGAAGCCCCCCGAGCACAGGTGCCGGGCTGTGAACAAATCCTGAATGTAAAAGCCAAGAGCTGCTGGGAAACAGGCTGATGCCTTTCGGGGTGACAGCAAGCAGGAAAGACCTCAGGACACAGCACTCCTGGACAAGAGCCGTGTCGGGACCATGAGGATGATACTGGGAGTCGGAGCAACCAGTGGATCCAGAACCACGGCGCTTCAACAAAACTTAAAAAGCCAGGCAAGTACCCAAACCAGTGACACTGGAGATGGCCAGCACCTTTTGAGAATCGCCTTTGCTCCGGCACGGTTCCCATCGAAAGTGCCAGCTCATTCAGTCTCTGCGACGAGGAAGTTAGTGCCGAGCTCCAGTGACCAAATGAAGAGAGAGGCTCAGAGCCACCTGCCCAGAGTTGCCCAGCTGTTAGGGGACAGACCTGGGACCTGATCAGACCAGAGCTTTGACACTCTGTTCTTCTTCGTTCCTCCAATCAGAAGATTCGGGAGGTTTGCAAGTGAAGTAAACTATCTGAGCAGCAGGGATTTTGTTTCTTTTGTTTTTTTGTTTTGTTTTGTTTTTAAAAGGGAAAGGCCACAATTAATCCTTGCCATGAGGATTAAATGAAAAGGTAAAAGAAAATGGTAACACCCAGTGTAGGTTATCACTCCAGTTCTGATGAAAGTAATTTGGTGGCCTGAGTCAAAAACTCGATAATTATTCAGCCCTTTGATATGAATTTCGTTTCGGCAAACCTACTCTAATGATCAGAAATGAGTATGAGGGACTGGGCACAGAAATGTTTGCTCTAAACTTACATAAAACAGTAAAAATTAGATCGAGATGGAGTAAACATATTAAAAAGGACAAGAACTTTAGGTTCCAAGCTGGGTTTGAACCGAATCCTGGCAGGTTCAGGCATCAGATGCATGATCTTGGTCAACCTCCTGAAGTCTCATGGTCTTCCTCTCTAGAATCATGTTTACTTCACCGAAGGGATGCTACTGACATTTTGGACAGGACAGCTCTCTGCGGTGGAAGGCAGTCCTGTGCCTTCCAGGACGTTTGGTGACTTCCTCGGCCTCTGCCCACGAGATGCCAATCGCACCCCTCAGCCCAGCTGTGACAGTCAAAAAGGTCCCCAGACGTGGCCTCATGTCCCAAAGGAGAACCACTGTCTTACAGGATGGCCGTGAGGATCAGACACTTAGTGGTGAAGGAAGGGGGAGAACTAAGCCGTTTTTGGATGAGAAATCCAGGTAGAGAAAAGGAGAAAGCACACATACAGTATACTTATCTATAAAATACACAAAGTATGTACATACGAACATATGCATGGATCGTAGAAGTATATAAACATATGCAGCGGAGAAAACACAGCAGAAGAGACAGCAAAGCCCGAGAGCACGGAAATCACTGATGAAGCCCAGTCCGAAATACATGCCGAAGGGAAGGAAGACCAGCCTCCATGCCCCGACTCGGGAGTGCAGAGAGAGAGAGTGAAGACACAGAACAGTTCTGAGAGATTTCCTGTCTATAGGAAAGTTACTGTCCCTATTTTTTCAAACATTCAGATATAAGGAGTTCTTGTTCCCACGGTATAATCAGTGCTGCAGGAGCCGGGGGTAAACGAGGCTCAGGCAGACTCAGTCACACATTCTGGAAAAACCGTAACCCTTTCCTCCATCAGCACAGGCTCATGCCTGGCACTGGAGACTGGGGTGTGTGGTCTGGCCGTGTGAACGTTTCTGTGTACATGAGGGAACTGGGCCCGTCGGTTCAGGTGAACTGGTCACAGTGCCCAGGTTAGTGACCTGGAAGCTACTCTCTGTCTCAATGTCACGCCCTTTCCCGTCGCTGTTCTCCGTCTTCCTGATTTCCCTCCTTGGCACTGCTACCTACTCCTCCCCTAAGTTGCAGTTTCAGACTTGTTTCCTCCATCCTTTACGTTCATTCACCGAACCATTCCACAAATATTTACACTCTACCTATTACGTCCCAAGTATCAGAAGCTAACAACGCCACGGGGGGGTCTGATCTTCATGGAGGCAGAAACCGCCCCCCCCCCATGAAGTTTGCCCAAGAAAACGGATGGTAAACAGTAAATAAAAAACCAGTCACTGGGCCACACAGCAAAATGTTCACACAAAATGCTGCTGCACCAGACCAGTGTCCCCGTGCCCTGTCTAGTACGCAAGTGCCGTTTCCCCAACGGGACGCCCTCCTCTTCGGAAGGGAGCCGAAATACACCGTCTTTGTCAAAGACCTACTCCTGGGCCACCAGGGCCACGCTAAGACGCTACAGACGTCCACCAGTCTCTGAGGCGACGTTTGGGTCCTGCCAACCTACAGTCCTGTACGTGGCATACATCCCTCGTGCTTCTGTAATTCATCGGAAATGTCACCCTCTCAGCACCTGGCATGAATGGAAAATGAGAAATTGTTTTTAGTCTTCCTGAGATGTGGCTTCTGCACTGACCTCAGCAATTTTTTCACATTTGAAAAAAACCAAAGTAGCGAAGTTTATGTGTGTCTATGCTTAAAAAATCCCGCCTCTGAATGGGCAGAGCAAATTGATGTGGGTGCCTTTATCGTTGATCCGGTTGTCTTGGCCAACTGAAAGTAAATTAAAAAAAAAAAAACCACTTCATTGGCAGACAATATGTTCCACACCATAGTCAAGAATGCTTTCTGTTCGACAATCCAGGAGTTGGACTGTTGGGCCACACGGAAAGAGAAGAATGATGCTATTTAAGTTGGAACATTAGAAAAGTTTTTTTTGATAAAGACTCAGATTTTAACCGTACCTTCCTGAGTCTATTTTTATGCCTTAGTCTAATGCTCAAATATAGAAATACATTAACTTTTTTGTTTTCACGGCAACAAATTCCAACTTCGAAGGAGGCTTTTTAGTGGAAGCACTAAAAACTGCACACTTTTATAAAAATCGGGCTTTTCTTATTTAATGAAAGACATATGGTCACAAAAAAAAGGTGTTTATAAAGGCAGCTCTTTGTAACCCTCGCAGGCCTTGACCCTGTACCCCTCCTCCAAGCAGGCAAGCTCAAGTTTGAAAATCTTTTCAGTTTTGGTCATACTCTCTAAGGCAAACCACCAAACTCAAGGGCAGGAAGTATTTCTCATGCGGAGCAGTGACTGCTGAAGCGTTTTGCAAAGAGTGGGCTGCCTCCAGCCAGAGACTGCCGTCTGCACAGACCCCCGTCTCTCAACCATGCCGCTGGGCTCAGCTAACGAAGGTCACAGGTTCAGACCTTCACATGCTCGCATCCTCATTTCAAGCTCGTCGGGGTTTCTCAACCTTGACACGGTGACACACCTGACCGGATGACTCCTGATTGTGGAGGCTATGCTGTGAGTAACAGGATTCTGACTTCTACCCACCAGATCCCATTAGTACCACCGGGCACCAGAAATTTCTCCAGATGCTGCCAAATGTCCGCCTGGGGCAAAATCACCCCGCTCCCCACTCGAACCATTGTTCTGACTGGAAACAATGCTTTTTTTTTTCCAGTTTCTCATTGGAGGGAGTAATAGCAGTGATAAAAGAATTTTAACAAGCTGAACTTTTTTTTTAAGTTCTTGGTGTTTTTTTTTTGCCTAATTCCTTGAAGCATTACCAATTACTCCGTTTGAAGCCACGTGAGATAAAGTGAGAAAATGTAGGAGACTAATTGCTAATTATTTCAAAGAGGAAAATAAAAATGTCCCAATCAGAACTTTTCCTCAATGAACACTTGGTCAGTAGTAACCATGTACGTGGAAGACGTGAGCTATCATTATATCACGGGTCTTTATCTCATTTGTTATGCAATTAGATGGGCCCTAAATAATATTATCCTTTTTAATTTTAGGGCTGATTCAATTGGTTCACATGCAACTGTACATACTTTCTAAACCTGTATTTCAATGCTGCTTCATTTTATTCTTCGAACTTTGTTTACTATGTTCTGTCTATCCTAATCACGAAGAGAGATGCATTCCTAACTCAGGACTAAAAAACAATGTGCGTCAAATCGAGGCAAACAAAATAAAATTGCTTTAGAAAAAGAACAGTTTTAAGTTAAAATATGCTAGTCCTCCTTGTAGTTTCTTTAAAGGGCCCTAAAGAATTGACTATTTTAAGTTCTGTTCTGGGATACTTAGATGGATGCTTAAATGCCTGTTCCACCCATTCAGGCCGCTTAACTTTAAACAGACAGGTGTACGTACGGCTTCTACACAGTAATTATGATGAGTGAGTCCGGGCCTGTGCTCACCTGACCTTCTAGCGCCCTGCAAGGTGGCTCACCCTCCCTCTTCAGTGGACTTAAAAGTTTCTTCTCCCTCCCTCATTTCCCCACGCACATTTTTAATACTGAAATTTGTCTTACCTTACTGGGTTTCTAAGTTTATAAAAATAACACATGAGTACAGAAGTAAATAAGTTTATATAGGAATGTCTAAAGAAATTAAAAATAGCCCCTAACTTTTCTCCTAACCCACTTCCTACATACACCTTTACATGTGCTCAAACACGCACAGAAACACACGTGTGTGCGTGCCTGTGGGAGACACACACACACAACAGCTCTTTCTCGGTCTCCTTGGCATTCCAAAAGAAGACGTCTAAGATACTGTTACAGAAAATATGGCCAACAAAGCTAGGATGTAAGTTATGATTATCTTCATCATTTCTCACTGACTAGCGTGAAGTCACTTCTTTGGGGACACAGCAGAGGCAATAAAATATAAATAAGCCCGGAGCCCCTTCGAAGGTTCCTGCCACACTGCCCACCGTGGGCTCCTGACCACACACCTCTTCTGGCCTTCTGATGGAGTCTGTCGGGCAAGGTCAGTCAATTTGGGGGTACAATACAGAATCTAATGTCTCCAAGTTTTCTGCCTCCAACTGAACTGTCCTTTCCTTTCACCGATGAAAATTAATATCAGGGAGTTCAGAGGCGGGACGTTAGCACTGTTCTTTTAAGGCCCGTTTGCCAAAAAAGAACCAAGAGCTTACTGGTGTTGGGAGGACTGAGACAGACAGTTCATTTTTAGATTCACATGGGACTGAAATAACATGTTGAGGCCAGCGAGCTTTCATGCTTTCTTCTTAAATTTAATAATATTCTTATTGGGTTAGGTATAAATTAAGTGAACCAGATGGGCTGTCCTGAAATCCCAGGGAAATACACTTGCTGAACTTCTCTAAGAAAATCAGGGAAAGCATATCTATTATTCACAGAAAATAAATATCCCCAACTGAGCTGGCTACTTAAACTGCTTAGAATGTTCTGCTTTTCTCGCATTCATTGGAAGTATTGGAGAGGAAATGCACATCGTGACATGGTATTCTCTGCCCCTTACACCTCCCAGGACATGCCAGGGTTGACGATGGGTTCTCAGTGTCCGTCTGTCCTCTCTCCCATAGGACCAAGGACAGGAGTTCAGGAGTGGAGGGTCTGGCATAAGAGGCAAGGCAGATGAACACAGATTTGACATCTGTGCCCTTCAGCGTACTAGATTATGGTGCCATTTGATTCGGCACACTCTCTCTTTGCAAATGACTGCTGGAACCCAAGGGATCACCAAGTCACGCACCCCCTTCCTCCTGGTGGCAGGTGACCACATCCACGTGTCCTGCCCAATGTGTCGAGGAGTCACTAGACAAAAAGGACTTTGTGAGTGTCACAGAACAGGCATTTACACTTGATCTTCCTTCCCTTGTCTTTTCTTAAATATCAAAGTCCTCCAGTCAGTGTACATCGATGGCACTTACCCTAACTATAACGTAATCAGGGCTTAATTATTTTTCAGTTCTGTGTTGGCATGTCGGAGCCCTATTTCTTCTTTGCAAATGTGCTTTCTCTTCAACCAAGGCAGAGTCCACTTCATTCTTGTTCTGGGAAATGTAAGAATCCTCTAGTTTGAAAAAATCTAAAGTTAAGTATTGGTAAATTTTTCTTTCAAAGGTAGTTTGAAAGAGATCAAATATAGTTTCCCCCCTAAACTTAAAATTTTTAAAGCATTCATTCCTTAAGCTGAGACTCTTCTTCGTTTTCAGGTGTGTTTCTTCACCAACATTTTTAGGAAATTTGAGGGCTTTTGTGATAGAATTTTATTCTTTATATTTTAAGTTCTCTACCTTTAATTTGCCTAATTTAATATCAAGGATATTTAACTAAAACTCAAAGTCTTTAGTAAAGAAAGAAAATTAGAAGTCTACTGAATTCCAAAAAAGGCCCATCAAGAGAGGGCACCACATTTTTAAAAAAATATTTTATTTTTCATTTCAGAGAGAGAGGAAGGGAGAGAGAAGGAAAAAGTGAGAAACATCAATGGGAGAGAGAAACATGGATGGGAGAGGGAAACACTGATTGTCTGCCTTCTGTACGCACCCCTGAGGACCGAACCTATGACCCAGGCATGTGCCCTGACCCTGTGACCTTTCGGTTCCTAGGACGATGCCCAACTGAACCACACTGGCTGGGGTCAGAGAGGGCATCAAATTAAAGATGAAAATTAAACGTCTTGTCTCTAGGACAAAACATGGAGATGACTTTTTACCTGAAGGGCTCAGTTCTAAAAATGACACTCTCATTTAATTTGTGCTCAAAAACGATTAAAAAAAAACCAACCTCCCCATTACTGTATATATTTGTCCACATTCCCCAAGTGGACTTGGAAGCCCTGGATTCTGATCTTTCCCAGGAAGACACTGATTTGGAACCCATGGCCCAGGGAGACCCCTCTGAGGAGGAGGCAGATGCCACCATGAGCAACTCGGGCATCACTGTGCCAACAGAAAGACATTTCCAAAGGGACGCAGAACCAATGCACCTGGAAGGAAATGTTTTCCCAAGCAACTGTGATCTCCTCACGAAAGGAACATTTGCATTTTAAGAATAAATAACAACATATACACAATTGTTCAGAGAGGAAAGTGGGCTTGTCCCTGTGGGCATCAGTAACATCAGTCTAAAGGTATTCATTGTGGAGTTTCGAGGATTTAAGCGTACTTTAGGGCTAGACGAAACAGATCAATTTTGCCGTCACTGTGGAAATGAATAGTAGGGTCCTTCCATACATGTCAGAATAGACCTCCGTGTGTGCGTGCACACACACGTCCTGCACAGTGTATGTGGGAAGACGAACCCACGCATCCTGCTCACCTAACGAAGCATGAATGGGTCAGGCTGCACGCTCTTCAGTGTCGGTCAGTATCATAACTATAGACACCACTCACTAGATAAATAATCAGTCACTGTGCGTCTCAACTGAATCACTTGTTACATGGGGCCCCAGGTAGGGCAGGCACCAAGTCAGGAACGATGCCTTGGGGACAACCCAGAACAAGCGTTTCGGCACCAGAGGGGAAAAGACTCTCCTCCCTTCGCAGCCCCCGGACCTGTGGCTCTGGAGACGGCACAGCCTGTACCCCAGGGCTTTCCGTTTATACTGAAATTCTGAGCTCGTCCACAGATGTGCTGCTGGGATTCAAGGAGGCTCTTTCGTGCCCAAGTCCATATAATGGCTCAGTATAATGGTCGTATTCGAAGAGTATTCACGTTATATTTTTCATAAACGATCACTTATTCATAACAGAAGCAACTAAAAATTAAGGTCAATAAGTACTAGCACCTCCAAAGTGGCCATTTTTCAATTGTAAGTCAAACCGGTAAGCACACTTGTGTCTTTGGCTATCCAACCTAACCGGTCCCCAGAGGTCCCCACGGCATTGCACCAAGTGTCCGCGATGCAGAAGGCAGCTCTGGGAGGGGGCGGCTGGAGACGCAGGAGGGCCCTCCGCTTCATCCTAGGGGCATCCTCAATGAGCAGCAATTTGGAAGTTTTGAGTGTTACTGCTTATTGTATTACAATTAATTGGAAATTAGTAAACTCTATTAAACTGAACATTTCATTACCCAGACGAAGTTGACTGAGTAAGACACGACACGTGGATGACTTCTGCTATGGAGAAGAGTTTTTTGGGGGGAATTTTACAACTGCCTTTAAGTCGTCGGTGAATCACTAGGGAAAGAGGCAAATCACAGAGGCTTCTCAAGTGGAATTAGGGGTTAGCACCTCCTCAAAATGTCAGCGGCGGCTCCCTGACCTGCCGCACCCACAGGCCCTCTGTCCGCGCAGGCACTAGAACTTCACCACCGGGGCAGAGATGCAGCCGCCGCAGCGGTGCAGACCGAGACCCCGGGCAGCGTGAGTGACCAGCATCAGACGTCCTTACTGGTCAAAACCTGAGATGTGCTATCTGGCATAAGAACTACAATACCGGTTTTTATATTTTACCCAAATGTTGTTTTCTAGTACTCATAGTGATAGAAATATTGCTCTGTACGTCGTGCAAGAAATCTAACCAGTTTCATAACTTACCTGCTCTTTTAGAAAAGGGAACTGTTAGTGGGCTGAGTTCACCCCCTTGCTCCTGCACAAAATGCCTGTCTTGTGCTTTTCTGGTATTATTTTTAACTTCATTAAATATTATTACTTGGTATAAATTTATAAAGTGACACATTTTTCAATAGCAACCGTCTACGTCAACTTATTCCATAACAGCACATTCCATCCAATTAAACTGCAAGGTTTCCCACATTTGTTTTACATTCTACATGTATGGCTTATGAATAGCAATTCTGATGAATTCCAGCTGGTTTAAACATGCAGGCAGACCCTGCTAGAACAGATTCTTTTCAGTTCTTATTGAATTCATTGAGGTCCATTTTAAGTGGGCCACCTGGCAGGATGAAGCACCAAGAAGTCTCCGTAGGACAAAATAAAAAACAATCACTCCGCTCCACGTAGGACCATTGTCCCCAGCTTCACTGCTGTTACATAATTAACATCAGTGAGAAGTAGTTCTTACCTTTGGGAAACTTGAATTGAAATTTAAACAAGCTAGCAAACCCATGAACTACTAAATTGCTCTTGTATCTATCATAACAAAGTTAGGAGAATTTCCACCATTCGTGCGCGCTGCCCAGTTTTGCAAATCTATCACACACATTGCAGCCCCCCGCCGCTCCCCACGCCCTCCCCCTTCCACCCAGCTGGAACGCATCAAGGGCGCAGCAGCCAAGTCCAATGCTGACCCCACCCTCCTCCATCCACTTTAAGGCACCTTCAAAGGCAGAGCACTGATCGAACTCAGCTTCCCCAGCGCAGCCAGCCATCCTGGGCTTGAAGGCTCCAGTTTGGGGCTTTTATAACTGCACGTTAATAGGACAGCTTTGATTTGGGGTCAAAAACTTCAGTGGCCCTGGGTTTCATCAGAGGGTTGGCCCCCTCCTGCCAGAAAGTCCTCATTATTAAATCTTCTTAATCTTTGCTCTGTGCCCATCTCCTTCCTTATAATGGCAACTTCCCTGAACTGCCCAAGGCCCAACTCTGAAGGTCGTATTTCCCTTCCCAAAGGTCAAAAGAGAACAGCCATTACGGTAGCCCAAACGCATGTCAGCCCGACACTTGCACACCCGGTACCACGGTTTGTGGACACAAAAGATAGTCACTCCAACGTGCAGGGGACAGCCCTTCCCAGGCACATGCAGGAGGGGCGGGGCTGGAGAGAAAGGAGCAGCTGTAGGACAAAGAACTTACTTTGTTGTTCCCCTGAGCACGCAGCCGCAAGGAAAAAAAAAAGAAAGGAACAGGTTAAACATGAATTTATTTTGAAACTGGGTGATTTCCGAGCTAGAGCAAAAGCAAAACAAATCATTCCCGACCCTCGCGGACTTACGCACAGCACCCAGAGCTCAGGGACGAGTCGAGGAATCGACCGAGACTAAGTGAAATCGCACATTTATCGTGGCAGAAAAATCACGAGAGAGAGGTTCCCCCCTTTCTTCCTACTCGAAATACTTGGAGTGTGGGAACCTGACCAAAAAGCAGGGGTCCGAAATGGTAAGGAGTGAACCATTAGCACGAAAGGCGAAGTACTTAGTATGTCGACTCGGCCCTTGCCCGACAGCCCCTCCTCCAACGTGCCAAGCAGTGGAAACTTTCGGCAGCCAATGCGGTTTTAAACAAACACTGCATCCTCGGTTTCAAAGAAGGTGAAAAAAAAAAAGGGCAAAGAGAGCAGAAGGAACAAGTGGGTGGTTCTGGGGAGACAGGGGAAGCAGACCAAGGTCTGACCTCCCTCGCTTCCACTCCTTTACTTTGTAAATTACGAGTTTTGTCCTGGGTCAGCATGCGAAGCACCCACTGTAGAGTGGGGATGTGGCCAAGATAAACCCTGGTCCACCTTCGAGAAAATGGGTCTGGAAAGGTTAGGCACAAAAATGTAGTCGTTTCTAAAAGGGACACTCTGGATAGAACACAGAGCAGCCAGTGACAGGCGGCAGGCAAATGGGCCTCCTGTTTCCCCTGAAGCTGCAAGGGTTTGATTTATATCAAACAATTTCACTCGCATATGGCTTAAAAAAATAGAGCAGTGATTCATTAGTCCCAGCGCAGCCCGAGGCCTCGCCAGGTCAGATCCCGTGGGGGAGACGTGGTGGGACAGGCAGGGATCCGATCGGAGCCCTTCCCACAAGGGGCCCAGGAGGGATTTGGGGAAGCCAAGTTGAAGAGACAAGTTAGAAAGTGCCTGTGCCCCTGGGCAGGGGACTGAGCAAGGTGGAGTCACAGGTTGGGTTGGAGAGCTGGCATTCAGTTTTCAGGGCCAGTTGTGAAGGGGGGATAAGACATACACAGGCCTTCTGGAGAGCAGTTAGGCAAGGACTGCGGGAGAGCGCATTTTCTGGAAAACAATGCTAATCAGTGACTTGGAGGAAATGTCTAATTCAAGGACCATCACAGCCATCGTATTTAATAAAACCGTAAATTTAGAGACACTGATAAAATAAGTGTCGAGAAGCTTCCTGGCATTGTGAATTACTATGATATAACTGTTAACAGCACTGTCTTACGTGAGATATCAAGAATGAATGGAGGAGGAGTCTTTTGTAAAAAAAAATATGCCAACTGTTCAATAAGGCAATAAAGCTCCCCAGGGGGAATTTTATCAGGAGCAAAATTCTATTTTGGAGAATAATGGGGCTCTGGTTCTCCAAAGAAGTGCAATATTGCTGCAAATTCCTCAGACAGATGGAATTTATTGCATTCCATCGCGGTGCGGCTTTGATCTAGCAAATCAGTTTCAGGAGTTCGACCAAGTACTTCTGCATGTCGGGGAATGCCCGGCTTCCTTGCTCAATGGTAGATGGTTCTCTCCGTCATGGTGACAGTGATGTCACAGAGTAGGGGCCTTAAGCCTCAGACAAGAGAAACGTACAGGGAGGATGGAGGGCCGGGGCGGGGCTCTGCCATTTCTGGTTTCCTCCCATCATTTCCCAACTGTCTGTTCTGGAAGTGGCGATGAGTGGGCAACTGTAAACTCTTCGCAAACCCTGCCCTGCTCTGTGCGGCTGCCTTGAGGGCTGGATCCCCGAAGGTGCCTCTTCTGAGGGACAACTAAGACTCTTGGAACCGGTCAGGTAGCTGCCTTGGTGCTGAGACAGCGAAGGATGAAGGGGTACATGGCAGCATTAAGGTGGACATCGTCTGAGGTGGATAAAGCCACGTGAGTGGTCATCGCCATAGCAACACATCTTCTGGAGGTTGTGGTGGTTTCTTGCCTTTCCCTAGAGAGATACAGAGCCCCGCCCCTCTCCTTGCCCTTCCCACAGAGAGAAGTCCAGTTTGGGGGGTTATCCAAGGGGGACTTTTGAAGCCCCCAAAAGACTTCGTTGCGGGATGGCTTCAACCTCCAAAGCAGTCCCCAGAGCATGACGCCCGGGAGAGTGTGGAACTCAGAGGTAAAGTGAAATTCCAGGGCGTTCCACTTCCTACTGCCAATTTTCATCTATCTAAAGCTAATACAACCCTCGTGAAAAGTCCTGGGGTGTATGAGTTACACGCAAAACTGAACTTGCACCCATTTCTTTCCAGGGCCTGCGTCCATCTGGGGCCACTGCTTCCAGGCAGCAGGCCGGCATCTGGGGCAGGCCTGGGAACCCTCCCTCCCCCACAGCCTCTCCGGCTCTCTGCTGGCCGATGGGGCCCGGAGGCCGGGCTGCCCACCCGGCAATGTGACTCCAGGACTCCCCTCAGCAACTCGGCTTCCTCTTCCTCAGAGCTGGGGAAATTCTCCCTCACATGCCCGACCCCAGTGACAGGTTCCAAAGAAAAGGGGACTATTGTACTAAGCCGGGAAATGGAGCTTCGTGGGCACACGGGCGATCTTCAACAAGGCTGATAATGGCCGTGGCATTGGACACCTACACCTGCATCCAGTTCCAGGCACCGAGTGGATGTGACGGGTCACTGTCTTCATTTGATCTTATCCCATCACTCAAGGAAGGTTTTATTGTTTGGGGTTGAAAAAAGAATACACAGCTCCACAGAGTTAAATAAGTCGCCTGAGCCACGCGGCTAACACGTGGGAGGGTCAGGGGTCACATGGAAGTGGGTGTGACGTCAAGTCCCCCTGCTTCACTCTCACAAACGCCCCAAAGTGTTTGGAACTCCTTCGTGTTCATGTATAATTTAGGTCACGTTCTGAGCAGACAAAACTGCGCCAGAAAAATCGGTCCCTTATTATATCTCATTCTTTAAATATTTAATCCAATTCACATTTATTTGCATCCGAACTTACAGGAAAAGTTTATGTGTGTGGTCTGTAAAATAACCTCCTAAAAGTGCTTGAACTGTAGTCTGTAACTACTGATACACTCAGACACACACATACTCACCTCAGTGCCATCATTAAAAAAAGCGAATTCCATTAGAACCATCTTTTACTTTGAGAATGCGTAAAATCCTGCACACTTAATTGAACAATGTAAAATCGTCTAGTGGTCATAATTTCACATTTAATGACCACAGGAAATAGAAATAAAAGATAAAATTCGGCGAAATCCAAATTCAGATTCAAATCCATTTTTATCATTCTGGGGTGGCTCAGAAAGAATGCTGCTTTGGGGCTCAGAGAGGTTACGTGTGAGTCCACGGAGGAAGTCAGTGGCACCGTGGGAAACCCAACCCGGGACCCCTCATTTCCGGCCCAGGGCCACACACAACACTGCTCAGACTAGAAGCCTATGCTGTGCTCTGGGTCCGGAGAGGTGAAGGGACCGACGGTGGTTAGCAAGTGCCCACGGGAATACAGACGGGCTGTTGCTTTTTAGACAGATGCTCACTGTAGTTCTATCCCACTGCAGAGTAATTACTGATGTGCATCTGTCTTTTCACTAGATTTGGGAATCTAGGGGACTCCCAGCGAATGAGAGCTGCAGCTTTTTGAAATCTGAACCTCTAGAGTCCGCCATCACAGTGATGGATGAAGGCGAGGAAGGAAGCGGGGGAAGAGGGTGGAAGGGAGGGGACAAAGGACAAACGCTGTAGTCCAACTGGGAGAGAAATGGCCTGGGGACAGAAGAAACGGGCTGGCTGAATACTATGGCATTAGTGACACAAAAACATTCCATCGTGTAGATGCGACAGAAAAAGATGACGGGAAAAAGCGTGTTATAAAACAGTGTGGAAGCGTGGCTGAACATAAAATTTGTCTGCATCATTTGACTCAAATTTGGGTCACTGCTATTTACCTAAACGAAGCCGACCTTATAAGTTTTTAAAAACTAATCAATGTGGAATTTTTTCATTCAAAACAAAGGCATGGGAAGCAGAACTTTTTGAGTCTGGACTCATGTCCGTGTATGAGTTTACAGGTGCAAAATCACAGTGACACACCAGAAAGCCTAAAAACTCCCTTAGAGAGCGTCATCTGTGATTAGCTTTACCTGGCACCTTCACCAGGTTTCTCTAAATTAGAAATAACTGTGCCTAAAAGTAGCCCTTC
The DNA here is from genome assembly GCF_014824575.4 of Sturnira hondurensis. Taxonomy (NCBI): domain Eukaryota; kingdom Metazoa; phylum Chordata; class Mammalia; order Chiroptera; family Phyllostomidae; genus Sturnira; species Sturnira hondurensis. The sequence continues at coordinate 4,884,859 of NW_028094846.1, read as the reverse complement.
CCCCAAGTCTATCTGGCTCACAAAATGGATCGTTTACACAGCATTCTACTCAGAGTGCTTTCAGTGGTCAGCAGCCCCCTAATCATCTGAAAGCCAAGCCACCGTGTCATGTGACCTGGGGAAACTCTATGGTGCATAGAAAATGCAAATATTGTTTACGATGAAAACGGAGAAAGGCACTGTTCGTGGCCCACTGCCAAGTTTAATTTCCTGTCATGTCTTCGGCGTGTAGTAAAAAACCCCTTTGTCTCCATCTCCCAAACAACTGCACCAAATGTGTGTTTCAAAACAAATAAAAAGCACGTGAGAAGAACCAAAACAAATTAGGTAGGGTTTGCTTAATCTCTAGATTTGCCAAAAATTGAGCATTCTGTGAAAAAAAAAGGGCTAATATTTCATTGAGCGCCTCCTTTGTGTAGAACTGTGGACACCTGAAAACCCAGGTTTATAAACACTGAGGAGCAGGTAGTTTTGCTTTTCCAAGATACTTTTTTTTGCCCTCACAAGGGAGGCATTACCCAATTTCTTTAAATAGCAAACTTGCCAAGTACATTGAAAATAGGTTTCGTTGACAAAATCATGACTTAAGAAAAGGTTTTCACAAACATTGCAGTTGTGTGTAAGGCAGATACACACACACATGCAAATTTTATATAGCCAAGCATACCTAGAAGATAGAAATACCATAGAGCCTTCACAATTTCAATGGGCGATGATATCTGCAGAGTTTTCACTCTCTCCTCTGTTTGTTACAGAAAGCAGTCTGTGATGGGATTATCATCACCATCGTCGTCGTCAGTAGAAATGGTGCTTATTTGTGCCCACCTCATTCAATGCTTGTCCTGCATTATCTCCTGCATTCAATCCTGTCGCCCACGCTATGGTGGACTTCCACTACCTCCACTTTAGAAATGGGAATCTTGAAACATAAAATGGCTAGGGAACCTGCCCCACAGCCCCCAGCGCCCCAGTCTGCCCTTGAACTCACCTGCTCTACTGCTGCTCCTAACACCCAGCCATGATGATCGTGGAAAATGGGAACCTTCTCGTGTCACTGGACTGGCTCAAAGCCCTCTCCTGGTGTCCCAGCTCACTCAGAGCAAAACTCAGATGCCCGCCCCTCCTCCAGGGCCCACACGGCCTGCCCTTGACCACCCTCTTGGAAACCACCACCCTCTTCTGTCCTTCCTCCGTGTGCTCCGGACACACTGACTAGTTTGTTGCCCTTCTAAGACGCTGAGCCGGCTTTGCATGCTCGAGTCCTCTGCCACCGTGACCCTCCTTCAGTCTCTCCTATGGCTCCCTCCCTCCCTTCCTTCAGGAGCTTGGCCAAATGTCAGCTCTTCCAAGGGGCCTTCCCCCATCACCCTGATGACAACACAACCCGCCCTCACTCACGCTGGCTGTCCCTTTATTTTTTAATAGAACGTATCCCTCTCTTAAACCACACTGTACAATTATGAGGTTATTCACTGTCCGATCAATGGCCGCTCCTTGGTGGTGGGACTGTGCCGCTGTCCTCTGTGTCACTGGGGTCTAGCCTGGTGCCTGGAAAAAACCCCTGGGCTCAACAGGCTTTTATGGAATGAAATGAAGACAAATTCACCCAGAATGTTTACAGTTTCTAAGATAGAATGTTTGTGAAATCAAACACACTACCATCGAGAGATGGGGAAGAGTAGTAAGTAATGACTCGAATTCACACATGACTTTTTAAAATGCTTTCTCGTGTGCGGTCTGCAGAGTGGCGTCCATCCACGCAAACACGCACACACACAACTGACGAAGGCTGGATAATACAACAATCACACACCGGTACCTCCGTGCCTGGTGTCAGCAGGATGGGGGCTGGTTTCACCCCTACCAGGAGGGCACAGGACATATTCTGGGGGTTCATGGTTTTAGGTGCTAACCAGACAAAGGGATGGGGCTCAGTGGTCTACATGCAAGCTAAAAAAAACCCAGCATTCCAGCTGGTTTTTAAAGAGAACATTCCGGCACAAACCCTCAGTCCCTTAGCCCAGAGCTCCGTTAGATTCCTATGTAATCTCGGGGATGCATTCAGGCCCAACTGTCTCCGCAGAGAATCTCCCATGGGCCCACACTGCATCCATATCTCAGACTTACCTTGTCTCTCTGCGGGGCCTAGAAATAATCCAACTGCTGTGTGATCGGGCCTAGAAACTGGTCAGCCCTGTAAGCACCCTGGTCAAGCTGGCCTCCCCCACCCCCGAGGCTCAGTCTCAGCACTGAACCTGGGGGAGCCTAAGTAGCACAGCAGCTTGTGGGGTGCAGCCAGGGGGCAGGGAGAGGCACCCGGCTGCAGGCTGGGGAATGGTATGTGGTTGTGTGTTGGGGCCGGGCTTCCTCAGAGTTGAAATCCAGACCCGTCTGCGCAGTATTACATTTTCCAAAGAACACACACTGAAGGTCTGCTCATGAACTTGCATGAGAAAAGTCTCTTCAAGACACTTGAAGTGTATTAATCAAGGGAAGTGGGAATACCTCCCTAATTTTTTTCCTTCTTTCACACAACGACATTAACCAGAGTTTGAAAACAGATGTAATTTTGGAGCAGGTACCACAGACATAATGAGAGGAGGAAGATTTTTATAAAAATAACTACATTTTTAAGAATCTAAAATAGTGTTATGATTAATTTTATGCATGTACTTACTACAAGCAGTTTACAACGTATGTTATATGTGCTATGACTACATGCAGAATGTCATAAACTGCCGGTATTGATACCGTAACGACTCTGGGGTGGCATGTTAGGGAAAATAAAAATTGAAGTTAAAACGAAGCAACCCTCTCGCAGCCCGAGATTACATGTCGTATGCTCTATGGCAGACTAGGGTACCTCCTTTAACAAATACACTGATCCACTCCTTAAAATATTTAGNCATGAACTTGCATGAGAAAAGTCTCTTCAAGACACTTGAAGTGTATTAATCAAGGGAAGTGGGAATACCTCCCTAATTTTTTTCCTTCTTTCACACAACGACATTTACCAGAGTTTGAAAACAGATGTAATTTTGGAGCAGGTACCACAGACATAATGAGAGGAGGAAGATTTTTATAAAAATAAGTACATTTTTAAGAATCTAAAATAGTGTTATGATTAATTTTATGCATGTACTTAGTACAAGCAGTTTACAACGTATGTTATATGTGCTATGACTACATGCAGAATGTCATAAACTGCCGGTATTAATACCGTAACGACTCTGGGGTGGCATGTTAGGGAAAATAAAAATTGAAGTTAAAATGAAGCAACCCTCTCATAGCCCGAGATTACACGTATGCTCTATGGCAGACTAGGGTACCTCCTTTAACAAATACACTGATCCACTCCTTAAAATATTTAGAAGTCTCATGGAGAAAAAAAATAGAAGCAGAGCATCACTTAAAACTGTTGCACACGAGGTCACAAGAGAGCCGGCTTCCCCCGCACACAGTGCGCAGAATTACGTTTCCTCAAACATGGTCAATAACTTCAGAATAAGAGAGTGCTCCAACTTACTAAGGACTTGTCGGGGTAGACGCCAGCTCTGAGCAGAGAGGCCTTCCAGCTGTCCACATCCTCCTGGGAGTCGCAGGCCAGCTCCAGGAAGCGGTAGTCTTTGTACACATTCCTGGAGTTCAAAGAGACCCTGCTTTAGTGCTCAAGTGCATTCAGAATGCTTTGCTCTCTCTGCAGACAACGGTACACGGGGCCGGCCAGATGGCTACTTCTCTCCGTCACTGGAGGGGGGCAATCACTGTCTTTAAAATACTTTCGCAAATTCCCACACAGAGGCATTACATAAATTTGTTAAAGTCCCCTCATGAAAGAACTCCGAGTTGTCTGTACTGCTGAATGAGAAGTTGAGAAAATCCAAATGCTCTCAATGGGGTGACCCACTGGGTGCCAATGAGGGGGGGGGCATGTTCTAAGGGAAAGGGTTTGCTGTTGCCTGGCAATCAGATCCATTCTCTGAAACTATTTTACAAGACTAAGTGGCTCAGGAAACTTTAAAACCACAAAGGCGATGCTGGATTTAAAGCAGAAGCGCTGTCAGAGACGGGAGAGGAGAGAACCATCACCAGCACTGGGCGGAGTAAGGGGCTTATCACGGGCATCTTCGTAACTGGGCCAAAGCTACGATTTTGTATTTCTTTTGCTAATGATAAAATAACACAAAAGACGCACCACATGGCCATTTGAAAAATCTGGAAACTAGGCAAAAGTGTAAATGGTGATAGTCACCCTTGTTTCACGGTTTACAGACAGCCTTATTTCTTTATACTCTTGTCCTCTGCATTTTTCACACAGTTGAGTTTTTGTCTCTACATCAATTTTGTGTCCTTTTTCATTTACTACTGCATCACAGTCATCTACTTACACCATTACATCTTTATACACATCAAATTATGACAATAATCATTATTATAAATGTATGGTAACTTCCTTAACCTCTTCCTATTATTAGACAATGAAGTCATCTTATTTTGCAATCATAAATAATGCTTAAATGAATATTTTATCCATAAGCCTCTGACACATTTACTATTACTTTCTGAGAGTAGATTCCTATAAACAGAGTTACAGGATCAAAGTTATGATCGTTTTTTAAGGCACTGGTTGGTATACATTCCAATCACCTTTCCAGAAAAGCAAATCCAACATAGACGGACACCAGCAGTGAGCAAGATGAACGATCTCCTTCTTCTTCTCTCTCAAGGTGCTCTCATTCATGCCTGAGAGCCTCAGGTCACGCCTGAACCCAGACGGCTCACCCATTTGCATGTCCAGACCTGTTCCAGATTCCCACCACCCGCTGACTTCCCCATGTGGGTCCTCAAAGGCACCTTGACGTGAGTGGCACCTGCCGATGCCTGACTTGGCGTTCCCAGTTCACACGGCAGCAGTACGCGACCCAGACATTTCGGGGAGCGTCTCAGCCACCTTCCACTCTCCCAGGCCCCTCGTCCACTTCGCCACCTGAAAGTGTACTTCTGGTACACTGATCTCCATCTTATTATCATGTCCTCAGTGGTCTCCCAGTGTCACATGTCCCCTTCAAGTGTGTTGTCCTCCCTGAGTCCTCGTCATGCTCTCAAGATGTGAGCGGATATTTTTACTCCTGGCCCAAAACACTCTAACAGCTACCTGCGTTTAGGAAAAAAACCACACCCCCGATGGGGCCAGCAAGGCTCTGCATTGTCTGGCCCACCGCCTTCTTCTTCTCCAGCTTCTTCTCACTCTCTGCTCACCTGCTCTCGCTGCTCTGGCCACACTGGACTTCTTTTCCCTCCCCCAATGGGCCACCCTGGCTCCTGAGTCTCTGAATATCCTGCCCCCTCCGCAGCTCTCCCCCCACCCACCCCCCCTGCTGTCGCTCAGTTAACTCATACTCCGTCTCGGGAATCATCGCCACATCCCCAGACGCCACTTCCCTGACACCCCTCCAGGTCGGCTCCTCTTTCACCCACTTTTCCTATTTCACGTTTACGTTTCCCTTCATGGCACGTCTGGTGTAACTTTGGAACTATGTGAGTTTCTTTTTCTTTCTCATTTACTTATAAATTTTGATAATGTCTGTTTTCCCTGCTAGCCTGTAAACAACATTAGGACAGAAACTGTACCATTTTGTTTGCTCATCAATCTATCCCCCAGGGGATTCTGGGAAGTTTTACTCATGTTTATTTCTTGCCATAGCTGTATGCTTGGATTTAGTTTTGTTATTTGAAATTTTTTTTTTAGAATGCTCTTTACTGTTTCCTTTGTATAGGGTGGGAAACAAACTGCCTTTCTGGCTTCTATATTTTTCAGAGGTTTTCAATTCTACAGATAAATGATCATTTTTAAGTTTTCCAAACCATTCTTTAGTTCATTTTTGTATATATGAGATTCAGGAGTAAAATAATTCTTGACTCAATGAAGACTTTAGAAGCTTTTACGTTCCTCCACTTTCTCTCATGATAATTGCTAACCTATCTACAAGTATCGACCGAGATTGTTTCTGAATTACTGTTTCCACGTCTCTTCAAGAGCACCCTCTTTTTCCTTTTTTTACTTTTGCATTTGATGTTGTTACACTTAAGCAATTACTTAGATGGAACTCAAGGTGTAACTTGAATACATGTTTATCACCAGGCACTTTTTCCACCTGGACTTCCCCATCTGTAAATCCTTACACGGGCTCCTGTTTTGCATTGGCCTCCAAGCGGGCGGGCTGGCTGGCTGGCTGGGGTTCTGCTTGGGGCCACATCCACACTTCCCACACTGATTCAGAGAGGAAGGGTGGACGTTTCTTCTTGTTGTCTTCCTGTTTAGCCCGTTTTCTTAATCAGGGTAAAGCGTGCACTGGCTGCTCATGGACTTTCAACCTCGACCACTCCATGAGTCTTGTAAAAAGCTGACTGACGTTACCACCTTCCGAGGCTTTTGAGACACTCCGCCTCTGTTGAATACGATTTGTCGGAATAGCAAGGGATGGAGAAGGGTTAAAGAGAAACTTCTAATTTTTCACCATCTTAAAAAAAAATCCCCCTCATTTAATCTTCAGAGCAATCCTGCCAACTTGGTAATGGAGCTGTGTTCACAGCTGAGGATGCTGAGATCTAGAGAGATTAAGGTGGCTTTCCCGAGATCCCATAGCCAATAAATGGCACAACCTGGGCCTACCACAGTCTTGGCATGTGTCCTCCTTAAAACAAACATTCGTTGAATGAATGAATGAGTGAGTGAGTGAATTATAGAGTGAACTTGGATCGTGCTTATTTTTAAAACTACCTTATGTCATTTTTTGATTGAATCCTTACCTTTCTACAGAGAACGTGACATAAAAAAGTTTGAAGAGGCAGATCACAATAAGCAGAATGAGCAATTTCAATTAAATGTGGGGGCACATTTAAAGAAAACGTATTCCCCAAGTATGAAAGTTTATTTTTGGAAAATCTGGAAGACTGCTACAAAGCAGACAGGGTAATGGATTATCTTGACGGGATCAAAACTCATCCGTTTTTAATTATCTAATTATTTTTCTTCCATTTAGGTTTCCACTCGAGGCATTTCCTCTGCCCAGGGAGTCCTTTAAGATGCAACGGTATGACAGCCGTGGGGACAGCCAAGCTGGACAAACGCCACGGAGCTCCTGGCCAGCTGGACGTCACGGGACGCAGCAAGGGTACAGAGCTGAAGAATTCAGCTTTGGCCCGTTCTCAGCGACCTTTCTCCGGAGTATTTTCTTTCAGGGGCTCTTCACATGGAAAATCTTGATTTCCGCCCCCCCTCAAAGGAGAGCCAAATTCTTGAGAGGGAAAATAATTATCTGGTTGAAACATTAGAAGAAGGTCAGAGACTCCTGGTGGCTTTGGCAGCTTCGTTTTTACCCATTTCTGAAGCTGCAGCTCGAGCTGTGTCTAGACAAGCAAGGCGAGTTGGATGCAGGTTTGAAACACCGACCGGGCTGATTTACGGGAAGTCTCCTAAATCCTGCGCCAGCCGCTTCCAGGCCCTCGCCACGTGCTGGAGCTGCGCAGATGACCCGCAGCAATTTGTGCCGACTGCATTTTTTTTTTTGTTTGTTTAGTCTATTTCGGCTGCAATCATGCAGATACGAGCTTCTGAATGATTCTGCTATGGAATCAAGCTGAACTATGTGTTTAACAGTTTGAAAAAATAAAAGTCACCTCCACATGAAAAATGAGCCTGAGAAATTTTCATCCCACACATCCAGGGCTTTTAAGTGCTATACCCGGAAAAGAACATGACTACGTGATGAGACCGTGTTTTGATTATATGTATAACTTTCAGTCATATCTCACAAGGGCTATGACAGCCCTTCAAATATCTGAGGCCAGATATTATGCGTCCCCCAGGTCTTCTGGCCCCTAAGCCAACCCTCCTGCCAATTTTTTCAGATGTTTCTAATACAAAGAGGTTTCTAGATAACGCAGACCTCCCATGCATTTGTTCTATCTTAAAAGGATTTTTGAAAAAATGGGATGCCAACAACCGATCACAAATCTCTAGCAGCGATATTGGTAGAATTTTCGCCTGTTTTCTAGAGAGTAAATGTTATGAATGTCAGTAAAATGTAGAATATAGTTAAGACCGTGAACCCCTGTGGAAGTCCAGGTTGTGCCATGTATTATCCGATAGGACACTGGGGAAGGTGACCTCTCCTAATTTCGGTGCCTTCGTCTACAAAATGGGGATAATGACAGCAACCACCTCAGGCCTGCTGGGATAACAGAGCAAGGTTATTATGTATTAAAAGCATTGCTTCACAGAATGCCCAGCAACAGGTGAATATCCAATGAAATATACAAGCCACAAAAATGATTACTTATATGCATCATTCTCACTGCCTTTGGGCTCTCTGCAGTTCACCTTCCGTAAAACCAGACCTCTCCTGTATGCGTCATTCACTGCCAGAGGACCGTATTCTTTCATCGGGCTTGACTTGATATTCGACCTTCGCTCTTCCCTTTTCTTGACACAGTCAAGAGCCAAAAAAAAGTTGTAAATAAAAAATTTTTAGTGTTTAGAAAAAATATTTTAAACTGTAAGAGGGGGCTACAAGTTAAAAAAAAATAAAATAAAGTATAACAGTATTACAAAACCCATTCTCTGTAAGTGCAGCGGCCCGATGGGCTGAGTCCCCACTGGCCCTCGCTTTCTGGGGCTGCCAGTGGCCACGGAGCCGGGTCCCGTCGATGCTCCGCAGGGTTGGAGCCCAGAGGGAGGTGCAGTTGTCACTGTGGGGTCACACTGATGGTGTACAGGATCATTAAGAAGGCAGGTTACCGGTCAGGTGGTGGAAACTCTTACGATTGGGACTACTGAGTATCAAAATGTTCTTGTTCATACACAAATGCTAGAACAATCTGATGTCACATCAACTAAGAAGGTAACCTCAATAACAAACAGGCGCGTTTGGAGCGAACCCTTCCTGGGAACTGGATCGCCCGGCTTCGTGCGGGGGCTGGGGCTGCTGGCCCCTTTTCTGCACATTTCATGGTCTCTTCCCCATAAGACGGGGAGAACTGGCGGGTCAGACTGGTGTTTCTGAAAGAGACATTGAGCAAGCTTGTGCCCGCAGGACACATGCCTTCCCCCCACCACTCCGGGACACTCTGGTGAGCTGCCTGTGTTGGGGGCCTGCGGGTGCTCAGCTGAAGCTGGGGCTGGCGGGGGTGGGGGGTGGGTGGGGGGGCGGGCTGCTGAACTAGGAGCCAGACACTTGGCCATGGATCTCGACCCATTTGTTTTCCTCTTTATCTGTTTGTCTTCTGTGCTTCTAAAACCAGCAACAACAAATGTGAACCTCAGAGGGGAAGGAGAGGGTGTGATTTATTGACCCCCTAAAACTCCAACAGTGAGGGGTGGCTTTGAAGAGAGGGTAATGGTTTGGGTTTCAGATGGGTTAGACAGGAAGTGACAGGGGCCTTCTGGGTGGAAATGCCCGGTAGGCGGTTGGCAATGGGGGACTGCTGTCTCAGGATCATAAATAATAACAACGCTACATGTGGCTGCGAGGCTGGGTGCCACATGAATTTGTTTATTTTATTTTAATACAGCTTCTTAGCTTCGTTAAGTATTTTCCCATAGGAGCACAAGCCAAAATGCCACAGGTCATGCGTCTACTTGGGCATAACCAATAGCAGGCAAGTTAGCCAATATCACAATATCCCTGGAAAAAGTAGTTGTTGCAATCGGAGCTTCATGTAGCCCAAAGCTATGAAAAAACTTTAGAAGGGGATTAGAAAGAAAAAAAAAAGAACTGGGGAGGAACACACAGACAGAACCACAGTTATTCTGCGTCCGTCTCCAGTACTGGGGCAGAAGAGGTTGTGTGGGGGGGGGTCTGCTTCAGCTCAGCGTCTCTGAAATCTCAGGAATAAAGGCCAGGTGGCCACGGCCACGCCTTCTCACCTGCTGGGAAAGGTGCCGCTGGTGCGTGCCAGCCCGGCCTCCCCCCTGCAGCACGTACTTTTTGAGACTCACCTGAGGTGGGATCTTCCTTTTGCGTTATTGACTGACTAATAATAATTTATTGTCTAAATTCTCTAAGAGCTCATTTTTAAAGTTCTAAAAAAGCTAGGCTTATGAAGGGCTATCAGCACAGGGGAAGCAATACCTCATCCCAGAAGGCACAGTTCTGATCACGCCGGAAACAGTTGGGAAAAATACGGAGCTATGGGGGTCTGTGAGCCCCAGACACTGAGAGGGCATTTGTCTGACGAGGACTCTCCGAGCCTGGGGCCGGGTGAGGATGTCTGAGTGCGTGTATCAGGGTTGAGGTGCTCTTCAAGGACACAGGGCAGAGAAATACATTAGACGGGCAGACGGGGCTGGCTCGTGGTGGGATCAGTGGTTTTCCACGATGGCTCCCCACAAGATGAGCCTTTCAAATTATTTTTAAATTATTGCCTGTCCATATTATTATTATTATTATTTGAATCATGTCAAGTTTCATCAATGTCAGTTCCGTGAACTTGGTTCGGAAAGTTTTGTATGCATCTTAATGCCGTGGACAAATAGGCCTTCTTCATGACTCTTCCTTGCAAGACCATAAAAAGATGTCCTCGGTCCATCAGGATGAGGGGTTGCCTGCAGGGGGCGCTGATATGCTGGCCGGCCCAGGAAACCAGCACCACCTCCATTTTGGCTCCACTCAGTGTTGCCAGGATTGGGGCCGGTGACGTACAACCATATGCATGAACGTGTTAGAAGTCCTCAACCCATCAGTCTCTTTGCTGCAAAAAGGAGAAATCCTGATCTGTAGGGAGCTTGGCTACTCAGCGACCTGTCTGAGGGAGCCCTGCCAGGTGCTGCCACAGTTTTCACCATGAATGGCTATAAATGGATCATCAAAGAAAGTAAATCAGATTTTTAAAAAATCAAGCGCTTCAATGACAACCCGTGTCTTGTGTGAAAGAGTGACGTTCATGCAGAAGTCGGTGATGACCGGGGTGGTGACTGTTCTACGACCAGGGGTCCAGGGACACACACCGCCTTCCTGACCCCCTGGCCAACTTCGACTGATTCTTCCCGCCTTGGCACAGACATTCCCTCCCCCGAGGCTTCCCCGAGTAGCACTCATGGCACGAATTATTCTCTCCTCGGTGCCCCCTTAACATCTTAGTTAGACATCCTTTGAGCTGAACTGTAATTACCTTTTACTCATGGGATTTCTTACTCCAAGAGGTGGTAAAGGTACAAGCCATGTCAGAGCTGGGTCACACAAAATCACAGGCTAGAGATCCATAATGGGTTAATCCAAATGGAAGAGACTTTGATGGACATCTTCAAACTCAAAGTTTCTACTAAGGAAGACGCCCATGCCAGGTGTCTTTGTAGGAGACGACAGAAGGATGCACTGACTATGCCCCTGGTTACCCGACATGTCGTCCCATACAATGGTTCTCAGAGTGTTCAGGTACTGGTTTACTGTTTACTAAACACTTGCCAAGGAGCTAAGGGACCGGTATTGGGCTAAGCCTGAGGGGCACATGGTGATTGAGACCAACAAGGTCCCCGTTCTCATGAAGCTTATATCCTGGCCCGACGCACAAAAATCGATGGTGAACAGGATGCTGGGACACCGACAGCCATTCACTTAGTGGTCACTGTCCAGGTGCCAGGTACACCCCAATACCCCAATGACATCTCCCCCTCCCCTTAACACAAACACAACAAAAACAGACATCTGCTTTATTCCCCTCAGTTTCATCATTTTAACAATTATTCAAAAGACTGAAAATAATGCACAACCCAGATAAAGGAGAGCTTTACAAAGCTTTTAGTGGTTTTTGAAAATTGCTGTTTAAAATGCACACTACAAAGGCGTTTCTGACCAGACAGCTGTTTCCAAGGACGACGACTTTGTGTTTTAAGACTTAAGTTGAAAATTGAGATGCCTCTGCCTTCCAGGACAACTCGGCAGCTGGGGAGATTATTTCGCTTCTCTGTCTTTCACATTTTACTGGATTTAATTTTAAGGGGGGGAAAAAAGGAGAAAATTGCATGGAGCACAGAACAAAACCGACTGTATAAGAAAGAAGCAACTGCACATTTTTAAATGCAGGAAAATGCAAAGGCAACCCCAACACTCTCTTTAACTGGAGAATGAGACAACGCAGCCCTTTCCCGGTGGAAGTGGCTGCTTTCCTTGCACAACGCAGTGCAGGACCCCCAACTCTCAATGACATCCAGGGGGACTTGGATTTCTGTAGGAATAGGAAGAGAGGACCGGAGCAGTTTCAGGAAGTGACAATGGAGAACTGGACACAAAGAATCTAAGTCCCTGCTGCCTGTACTCTTCACCGGCCGAGTCCTGCCAACCACCGTGGCCAGTTCTGGGACCCGACCGAAGCGAGGGGGCCCGGGGTTAGGGCATGGGAGGGAGCCTCCCAGGTGATCAAGGAGGAGACGGAGGAAGGGGACACACCAGGGGAAGGATGTTCTCAAGATGAAACTAGCAGGCAACGCACTGTTGGCAGCGACCTGAAGCTCCTGGAGTTTCAGGCCATTGCCATAAAGGGAAAAGCAGAGATGAAACTGTCCATGTTGCAGAGAGATATCGGAAAGAATTTTCTGGTAATGCAAACGAACCTCTGATAATCAGGTCTCCCTTGGTGGCTAGCAAGGGTCTCAGGTGGATGGTGCCAGGGAAGGAAGAAGCCCCGGGGTGAAGCCCGGAGGTGCAGGTCAATGACAGGCTGCTAGAGCCACGTGGGCAGAAAAACGGGTGTGACCCAAAGGGGGTGTGGCATGTAAGACTGGGGAAAGGATGCTCTCGGGAAATGCGAAGGCTCTCGGACAGGAATCAGCTGAACTAAGTCGAGAAACAGCGAAGGGGCTGACAGCACAGGAGCGGGGTGGACGAGGGACAGTGGTTGAAGGGAGTTCAGAAAACCAGGCAGAGGCCAAACCGGGGAGGGCCTCGAAGGCCGTGAGAAGCAGTTTGGATTCTTCCCTGAGCTTGATGAAAGGACCCCGAGGAACTGAGGCAGAGGTGTGTGATGGCGTCTGATTCATTGCTTCTGGCATCTCCCTTGTGTTAGAACACGTGGCCTGGAAAGCAGCGAGAACAGAAAGAGACCCACCAAGGAGGGGGCTGCTGCAGACCCCAGGCCCCAAGTGGCCGGGCTTGGAGGCAGAGGAGGGAGAGGAAGTCAGATTCCAAATCGGAAGAGCATCGTAGAATTGGCTGAGGGACTGAGGCGGTGCCGAAGTGTCTGGTGTGAGCAGCTGGGAGACTGGAGGAGGAGCACATCTAGGTGGGGAGATGAGGAGGTCAGCACTGAATGGGGTCGGCAGGTAGGAGACTGGAGAGGGCTGTGAAGCCCAGGAGAAAGAGTGGAGCTGGGTGTATCCATGTAGGATCCTCAGCACAGAGATGCCACAAGGGCTGTCTATCTATCTCCGCCTGGTGACAGTGGGACTTCACTGAAGATCAAGGCTGACTGGACAACAGGAACGTCCAGAGATAGAGCCCGTGCGTTTGCTAACGGCTCTGCACCCACCTGGCAGTGATTCCGGTACAAATACCTGCGCACTGTCCTGTGCCCACACAGAGATGCGCAACACCCCGCACCGGGTCTCATGCTCGTCTGCTACCCCAAAATACTCAACTGCAGATTTCTTATGCTTGCGTGTTTCAAGTCAATAAGCTTTGACAATAAATACTAGCATATTAAAAGGGACTTAAATGCCCCCAATTATTTTCCACTCCAACACAGTCATTCTTCTCCAGCTCTCTCATAAACCAACGGCACCGACCAAACGTGATTAAGCACCATCGAGAGAATTTCTCAGCATGCACTCATTCCTGCGCTGACTGGGAGGCGGGGCGTGACCCCTCCGTCTGTCTGGCAGGACTGTGTTTGCAAAACCAGACTGCTAGTGAAAACAAGCAGAGCGGATTCCGCAGCCAGGCACTGGCCTACCACCCCAGGTTCAGCACAGGGAGACCGATGTCACAGGCTGGGAGGAGTCACAGCAATTGCACACACCACCTGAGGACAGTGTGATCTCCAAATGAAATCAGTGGCTGTGGTCTGCTGGGGTTCTGCGCTAGTCAGCACAGGGTGGGGTCGACTGGCGGAGTCCGGCCCAGCTTGGCAGGCAGGGGTGTGGGGTGCCATGGGACACAGCATGTGTCCATACACTCACCTAGGGACTTGCATGCTGGCGCTTGCCCTGATGGTCGAGAGCCGGCAATACAGAGCAGAGTCGTTTATGGGGAAAGGGGGCTAATGAGTCACGGAGACTTGCCTCCTCCTCCAGGGCTGGTCTCAGAGTGAGCTGTGGAGTGAGTGAGGAGTCCCTGAAGGTGACTGATTCTGTTACGTATTGTGAAACACAGTTGACAGCACCTGTGCCCTGTCCCCCTGTCCCCCTGCCCTCTCCCCACCCTGGGCCCAAGGAGACTCTCAATCAGGAAAGGAGATAAAGGTTAGGGAACACTGTCCCCGGTGAGACAGAGAGCCATTATCCACCCAGGGCAAAGAGCATGCAGGGCACAGGTTGAACTCTACAGTACTCTGAACAGAGTTAAAAACACTTTGAAAAGCTGTAATTCTGGATCAAAGGTAGGATCCACCACAAGACGGTCCCTTCTGTGAGAGGAACCAGCAGCGGTAAGAAGGCGGAGGCCTTCCTTGCAGGCGATGTCTGAGCTCACGGCTGCTTCTCTCCAGGGGCAGGCGGATCGTGGATGTGGTCGCCACCTTCCGCAAACCGCTCCTGGGTTGCAGGAGTCCCTTAGTGTCTCGGGAACAGGACTTGCATGCAGCCTCTATTTTTATCCCAGGGTCTCTCCTCTTCACAGTCACATAATCAGATGACACAGACACTCGTAAAACCTCTCATTTTTTTTCAGAATGAAGTGTCCCATTTCTTTGACCATGCTTACAAAATAATTCTCTTAACTCATCAATTATTTTCATTTTCACTTACAGGATCCTTTCATATGTTTCCTTGCCATTGATGGAGAAGTTTTAATGAGTAAAGCTGTGTGAGTAACGTTCTCGGTGATAAAACATCATCGTTTTGTGTAGAAGGAAGACGGTTCCTCCACGGTGTCTGCCTGAGCACACTGACCCCCTGCAGAGACCCCTGGGTCCTTTTCACGCGCTGCGTAACCAGACCGTGAGACTCTCAGAGTTCGGATCGCTTTCCTCTGAAGACACGACGCCTCGTGTTTTCCCACAGCGCAATTAGTCAGCCATTTCCTGCTCGCTGCGAAAGCCCTGAGAAATCGTCCAAGGATTGGGAAACCTTCTGGAGATCTTCTGTGGACCGCCCAGGGGAGACTGGTCTGCGAGGGCTAGGTCTTTGCAGTGCACCCCTGATCATTTATCCAGATGTCACGACTGGTTTACACAGCGGGAATCTAGGAAATTAGGATCCAGGAACTCCCATTTATTATCCTGGCCACCGACAGAAGTGGCCGTCTCTTCCCTGTCTACTCCGAGAGTCACAGGTACAGAGAACAAAGACCATGTTTGTTTCTGCTAGCCTCTACCAGACAGCCTTGCACCTATAGGTGCTCAAAGAAGCCCTTACAAGTTACATTACTCCTACTCTCTGCTCACTTCCTCAAGGAGTTGCCCAGCCACCTTTAAAAAAAAAAAAACTCTCAGTTCCACAATGATTCAGATTTGCTAATAATCCTTACAGTAAAACTTTGCCAACGGCTATTTGAAAACTTAAATATGTGGTTATTCCTTTTTGCATACGTATTTAACCACCCAGAGAGCTCAGGGAATGTTGAGGCATGCTTTCCTCTCAAAGAAATGACCTTGCCTTTTGTCTGGCTTTTAGTGCTCACACTCTTTATTATAATTCACATCATTTTACCTAATATGAAAGTGAGAACCCTCATTTCTGACTCTGGAAATACTCGGATTCTCCAATTTGTAAAAAGAATCCCAGAGGCACGTCGATGGTATCAAAAATAAACAGTGGCGTCACATTTGAGAGTGGAAAATTAACACGAACTTTCATTCATTAGGGACAGTTGAGAAATGGGCCGTTAAACTGAGTATTTTGGTTACATTGGAATATATAATGCATACTGTATGTGTAATTTCTGTATCACAAGGTTTGAAAGAATTATAATACAGTTTACATATAAACCTTGGGAAGCATAAACTCTAATGGTTCATAATACACTTCAGACTTCATCCAGTTTAGAGAATATTAGCAAAATAAGTATTCATTAAGAAACTGTAGAAAACAACTGTGCATAAAGCAGGTTTTCTGTAGTCAAGTTGGGAGGTACCACGGAGGCCACCTGAGCCCAAGTGCCTCACGAGGCAGGACTCTCCTCTACGACATCGTCACAGGCAGGACCGACCATCCCAGTTCATTGCCGGGCATTGTCCCTGCAGGGCTATGAATAGTGCCCCCTTTTTCAGTGACGGCGAATTACGGTCGCCCTGCGGCTGAGCAGCCAGCCACCCAGCTTCTGTTCAAAGTGCTTTGCTGCTGGGGGAGGCTCCCAAGTTATGACTGGATTATAAAGTGTAATAATGGAACATATAAACACGCTAAAGCCTCTTTCTGATGAGGAGCGGGTACATTTAGTCCTTAGACTCTGAAAAATGACCACAACCCATTTGGTCACATTTGTCTGGTGTCAATACCAAGGAACCCCCCAAAGCCTTAATTTATTTTTACAAATGCTGATCAACAAACACAAGTGTTCAGAATCATTGTTTCAAAAATCACACGGCTTTGCTTGCAACAAATGTGTCCACCTTTGCACTGGCGGTGAAAAGCCGGGGTGGGTGCCTTTGCACCAGGCAGGACACTGTCCTGAATCTGAGCCGACAGCCGATGTTTCCTTCAGCGACACCAACCCACTAGTTCAAAAGGAAAGCTGGTTTCACCAAGGGCATCCGAGGAAGCAGTGAAACACTAATTTTATGAAATCTAGACCCTGAGCACACACCTTTCTAACATTCCAGGTCACAGAGGGGGAGCAGGCGGGGGGCACCCCGAGGGCGGTTTCCCGAGCTGGGGCGCTGGTTCGACGGAACCGGAACCTGCCGCCAGCGCACCGGCTTCATGCACAGAACGCCATTCGTCCTGGGAAGTCGGACCGACACTCCACCTGTATTACGAACACCTGAATTTTGGGCAGGGCGTTCTCAAAAATGAGCAGTGAGCCTGTCACCTAGAAAAAGCCCACTGACGGACGGTATTTTGTGACCGATGATAAAATTCAACCTTACTCTTTGGGAAGCCTTGAGCCTCCCACCTTGGGCTTGACAGCTTCCCCCTTTCTGAGGAGGCTGGTGGTGGCACTCATGTGATTTTTAAACACTGCGTGATGAAACATGTAAATATGGAGAAGATCTGTATAAACCAGGGAACCAATCTGTTCCAAATGACAAAAGTAGGATGTTACAAAATCACATGTAAGTAGGAGACCCACTCAGAGAACATGCCAGGCCAGGGGATTGATGGAGACAGCTACAAAAGCTCGCTGGTAGGATTTCAGCTTCCACACCGCAACCAACGTTTTGGAAGCCATCTCTTGTTGAGTTTTGGTAAGGTATCAAAGAAGAAAATCCTCAATTATCCAAAAGAAAGCCATTAAAATACTCTTCCCTTCCTAACTACATATCTTAGTGAGGCCAGATTTTTTTTTCATTCACTTCAACCAAACAACATATTGCAACAGATTGAATGCAGAAGCAGATAATGAGAAACCAGCTGGCTTCCATTAAGCCACACATTAAAGAGATTTGCTAAATTGTAAAAAAAAAATAATAATGCCACTCTTCTCTCTGATATTTTTCCATAAAAACATACTATTTATGTGAACATAAAAATGGATTTATTACTACCCTTTTAAAATGATTTGATAAATAAATATTTTAAAATTCCTTGTTTTTAATTTCCAACAACGGCTACAATTGGTGGTACGCTACCAAATGTTTAATGACTAGCTTTCCAGAAAAAAAAAAAAAGCTGTGGTTTGTAGCATTTGCCAATTTCCATGGTATAAATACCCTCACTATAGCCAACTTTAAGCAACAACACGAAGCCAACTGGCTCGCAGCATTCCTGATGTAATCCACACATTCCACACAAACAAAAGCTCTTTGAAGTCTTCGAGAAGTTTTAAGAGTGGAGAGGGGTCCTCGGACCAGAAGGTTTGACAGCCATTAGTACGGCTCTTCTGCGGCCCGTTTATTGTGACATTCGCAACGTGGCCATCAAGGCACAGAAACATGTTAACTACTTCAGTGCACTGGTAGGGGTAACCAAGACGCAAGCGTCGATCTGTTTCCTAAAGCAAAATCGTCCCAGAAAACAGGTTCGGGCTGAGATCTGGACATGCAACTCCCAGCACGCGCTCCGGCCTGGAAGGGACCCGCCGGCCCGCAGGGAGGTGAGAAGGTCACAGACGCGCTGCAGACGGTGTGGGGGTGGCCCCACCGGCCCCCTGCAACTGCATTTACTGAAACTGTGTCTTTGCGTGCACAGTGTTTTCCTCACAATCTAAGAAATAAACATAGGCAGTCTCAATGTTAGAGAGAGGAAACAAAAAAGGAAAAAAGGCTGGTTCCCGTCGGGTTCTGCAAATATTTTCTTTATGAAAGCACACATCTGCTCAGAGTTAGCTACAGGGTGACTAACATTTTCTACGAGGGCTGGTGCCACGTCCCTCCCTTCGCTAAGGCTCTGTGTTAATTAAAATTAATTACACCTGCCAGTAAGCAGCTTTACTTTTGGTTTCCCTCTGAATGTGGCAAACTGAAGCAGAATAAAATAATTTATATTCGAGGTATAGAATTAAATCCTCCACAACGTTTTCCTCTCAGCAGGTATAGTCACTAAGGACATTTTTTTAATGGGTAAGTTGGCTCTGCAGTATATCAACGGAGGAAAAATAAAAATACATTATACATGCAGTGTTAGGCCACAGAAGCATTTCTGATTTGCAAATTGATTGTGTAAAAAGCCAGGCTTAGAATTAATATTCTTCAGGGCACAATTTGAGGACAGCTTTAGTGTCCACGTGTGACTGTGATTCAAAGGGTCCTTTTTTTTTCTAACTCAAGAACTTCTAGGCAAGGTGTTTAATAAACCAGAATAGTACATAGTAACTCTGGTAACAAGGCCGGCTGCTGTGTCTGCCGACAGAGCCTGGGTGCCTTGCGCTCACACAGCAACGGATTTGAGTAATAACCCACTTTGGACTTTTTCTGTTTCTTTTCCTATTTGATATGAGTTTTTTTCCTTCCACTTGCAGATTACTTTACCATATTCTACAGGTCATTTCTACCAATCTGCTGATCCCAGTAGTCAGCAAACACATCCCCTTAGTTATCTTTATTTTTGTTCTCTGGGAGGCTTCTAGGGCTGTCAAAGAAATTTTAGGTGTTTGGAAATTTTCTTCAGGCTTGACCAGCTAGGGGAATGTTTACATCCCTGCTTGCTCATTTCATAAGAGCTCTCCCCACAGGTGTCTGGCTGACACACCTGGCCACCTCCCTGCTAGCCTTGGCTTGGCGGGGGGAGGCACAGTGTCCCCAAACATTCAGCCCGTTGTAGACACCTGGCGCACAGCTCACTGATTCCAACCTTACCATAAGTAACCAGAATGCCAACTCAGTCTTTAAAACAAAGGCCCAAAACAAGCCAGTTAATATCTTGAATCTTGTGTTAGAATGACTTGATTCATTTTCAAAAACAAAAGTTCAATTTCTAAACAAAAACTTGCTACCCAATCTTCTCGATAAACCACCGCATGCTGAAAGACGCCCAATCATTTGGCTCAGCCTCCCTCCGTGATCCGTCAGAACTTCTGAAAGGGAACTGTCACGCTATCTC
The DNA here is from genome assembly GCF_014824575.4 of Sturnira hondurensis. Classification (NCBI taxonomy): domain Eukaryota; kingdom Metazoa; phylum Chordata; class Mammalia; order Chiroptera; family Phyllostomidae; genus Sturnira; species Sturnira hondurensis. Next base: position 4,865,007 of record NW_028094846.1, on the reverse strand, counting down.
ATTTCATCTCAGAACTGAGCATCTATTTTTCTGGAGCACATCTGCAGGCTCCCCATGCGTCGATGAACACTACTGGGGTCACTCCGTGGTCCCCAAACAGAGGCACACTTCTGCCCCAAGCCACAGTACTCGTCTGAAGGGGGCCTGCAGGAGGGGGGAGGGGAGTGCCCATTGGCGAACAGTTGCTCTAGGAAGTTGGGGGGGGGGGAGGGCGGTGGGCAAGGCATCTGTCCTGAAATTCTAGAAGAAAAGTAAACTTGCCGTGAAGGACCTGATTTTGTTTTGTTCCTGAACTTCATGCAATTCGGGCTCATTCATCAACACAGCCCTTGGACGGAAAAGTCCTGAACACAAGTGCCCCAAACGCTGACCAAAATCCCTGCTGGCGTTACCTTTGGCTTGAGATCCACGTCCAGTTCAAATCCCTGGGAGAGAGGAAGGGCTCTCAGTTGCTGAGTCCTTTCTACCCCATCCCTTTGAAATGCACCAAGGCTCCCAGAAAGCACAGAGCCTAATTCCCCCCGAAAAACGGATACGGGCGCTACACAGGTGTTTGAAGCATGAAGAATTTCTCCAAAGCCCCTTAATGACATTTGAAAAAGCTGAAAAGCACCAACTTGCTATTTTTTTTCTCCCTCAGAAAAGGCAGAAACAGTCATCCAAGTAGGGCACCGTACTCTTGTTTCATTTCAGAGTTTAATTTGAAAACCAATAAGAGGAGAATTTAAATTGATTGCTTCAAGCCACGGACATTTCATACCCAAGCAATTATGTTGGCTTTCATGAGAATTTATCTTAGCTGTGAAATCGAATGTCACAGACTGAGTTCATAAAAATATTACCAAACCGTATTTGATTCCCGTCTTGGTGAGGTTGGTGAGTCAAGAAGAAAAAAACCAAAGGGGCAGATGATACTGGCTCTCCATGCCGTGTCTCTCCAGCCCCTCCTCTCTGGTGTAGCTGGGATTTCTTAGCGCTGCTAATTCACAGCCACAGACACACTCAGAGAAAAGGCGTGGTGGCAAGAACTGGGAAATTATTGTAATACACAGTGAGACAGAACAAAGGAAGAGAGTGGACGCAAAAAAAAGAGAGAGAGAGAGAGTTCTTGGATTCAAAGTTTCGCCTTTAACAGCCTTCGAAATATAAGGTGTCCTTTTATTGACTCGCTAAGCATGGATTCCAATCCAAAGGCCTGCACAGGAAAAAGCACAGGGCACGTCCCCTCGGACCCACAGAGGGAAATTAATGTCACCGTCACTCTGGGAGATCAGCACCAGCGCCTTTGCACCCGTTCTCAAACCCCCATCTGACCAGGTGGACTTCGCGGTGCCAGCGGAGGAAGACAAGGAGGGCCGAAACCCCTACCCACAGAAAACTGGACAGCCTGGCTCTCCACCTCCCTCGCTTTCAGAATTTCTGTATTTCACAGCAAACCTGGAGTTTGTTAATACTTTGGTAGAGCTCAAGGGGTAAAGATTTGGAACGCTGAGTATGGCTATGCAAAATACGCCTGAATAACAGAAAGAAGATTAGGAGAACCGGGCTGAGACAATTCACCAGGAAACATCTGCTCTATTTTTCTTTCTTAAAGGACAATGTCATGGAATTCTGCTAAATTCATTTACAGAGTTTGTATGTAACTGAAAATTCTCAGTTTCTTACTTTTTAAGTGAAAGATTTCTTTTTGTGCTAAAATTATTTCCGCTATGTTTCCGACAAGTATTTCTGTTTTCTGCCCACTGGCATCTGAGGCTCGGCGGTTGTAGAGCTCACGTACAAAATGCTTTTCACTGGCATTGATGTCATTTATCTCTGCACCACGTAAGGGAGGGTAAACATTTCATATCTATTTGTTCATTCAGTCTTTCTTGTCATCGAGCTCCGGCCCCGGCCCCGCCCACAGCCACTCCCCCACCCCCCCGCCCCGCCCTGTCACCAGGCACTGTGTTAGGCCTTGGGGAGGGGGAGTAATCAAAGACAGACATGGCCTCTTCCTCGTGGAAAGTCATCTAGCAGTGGAGACAACTATTGATGACATGATCACACTTATAGTAATTAATTTATGTATCACTGTGTTGAAACTAGAAAGAGGTACGAGTGTTACAACGTTGACCGGACACATTCTGTTACTGAGATGCCTGGTATAAGTGTTTCTCAGAGCAAATCCCAGACACCTGACTAATCCGAGTTGATTTATGAGCTCTTAGGGACAATGTATCAGACCTGAGTTGGTCTCCTAGCCAGCAGAATTTTTTTTTTTACACACTGAGAATAAAGAATGGGGAAAAACCAAACCCTTGTATCATCCCCAAAGTTACAGAAAGTGCACCCGGGGAGTCCATTGAGGGTGCTAGAGTTTGCACCCTCAAATGGCCTCGTTCCCTCCACCGGTCCTTGGAGTTTACAGACTCCTGCTGCGTGGAAAGAGGGCCCATGCGCACTCCAGGGGAAAGTAGGAGCACCCACAGGTCATTACTCGGCTTGGACTGGAAGGCTGGTTACTGACTCACTCTCTCTCTCTGACAAAGAGAAACCTTACTGAGTCAGAGTACCCTAAACATGAACAATTCTCAGTCTTCTGCAAGGCAAAAAGAAATGTCTTAAACATTCTTTTGACAACAGTGGGTAAAATGAAGTAAAATAACTGTTCCAGGCGTCTCGTTTCTGTTCCAAAACCAAGACTGATTGCATTGTACCCCTTACAGAAAATTTCATTTCCTAGTACAAAATGCTGCATGTTTTTACCCTACTGAATTTCCAATAAACGTGAGCCTCTGCCGTCGCTATTCATGGAAGAGTAATTGCTTCCCCTTTAATAGCGATGTGACACCCCACCACATAGAGTGAGAGATGACCTTTCAGACAAGTCTCCGCAGAGCACCTTTTCCCCGGCATATTTGTTTAATTAAGCACTTTTCCAAACAACTTACACTCCAACCACATCTTAATATAGAAACGCAGCCGTAAAGGTATATAAATGGAAAACCTGACTCCAATTCCTTCCCAGAGAATGAGTGGAAAAATAGACCACTCAACAATGAGCATAAAGGGCTGTTCTTTCCAGGATATCTGCGAGTGCACGCTAGCTGCAGTGTGGCATTATTTGACATTTATGGAGTGTCGGCAATGTGCTGGGGTCCAAGGGGAGTAGCGAGACATCCTAAAACCCCTTTCTGTAAAGAAGGGGGGGAGGTGGATTGGAACACTTGATCACGTCGATAAGCCATCTCCTAAATTGAAGCTCTAAGCAGCATCAAAGAAAGAATGCCTTCTTTTAAAAGGAAACAGAGCCAGACAAACCAAAGGGGTGCTCGGAAAATACCACGTGGCAGCCCCACAACCCCCCTGGACGGGCCCGGATCTCCGCTGGCTACCAGAGCTGACATACCTCGGACCAAATGGGCCTTAGCGTGACCTTGAAAGTGAAGGCCTGCCCGGGGAGAGCAAAGACCGGCACAGTGGGGCCATTATGCAGGCACGCTTCTACCAGAGAAAGCGCGGCATTTTGAACCAAACCGAATGGAACAAAAACGGGGTGGTGGTGGGGGGGCGTTTCAGTCTGCAGCTTAGACCCTGCCACAGGGGAGTTCAGGAAGGTTCAGCTTCGATTTTCAAAATGATTTGGTGATGCATCGGATGTGGGAATCAGGTAGTAAGTGTCACTCTCCGCCTCCCCAGGTGACTAGGATGTCGCCCTCTTTGAAAGGACGCATCCTCTCCCCTGGGGGGGGTCGGGGGTGGGGTGGGAAATGCATTCTCCTCAAGCCCTGGAGTCGTGGCAACTAAGAACAATTCCTTTCATTTAGAAAAATCTTAGCTCTCACACAGTGTTTAGAATGGCTCAGAAACCTGGTCACCAGACTCATAAAGATCATATTAATTCACCAGGACACTGAAGGCTTTTTAAAGAAGGATGTTAAATGTATCAATTCCCACACACCCGATGACTGGGGACCACAGAGCAACTGTTTAAAAACTTTACAGTGGAAAGTTGAAATGGCAACCGAAGGAGCCCCTGGGAATAACGCTGGGGCCCAGTAGCAACAGCCACATAGGTTTTCAGGAGCCGCGGCAGGGTTACTGGTTCGTCTCACGTTGGGCTTTGCGAAGGGGACTAAAAGCCTTCCAAGGAAAATTGTACGACCAACAGCAAACTGGAATACTACATAAGAAGTGAAAAATCTCTCCATTGCTGCTCTTTTAGGAATGGTTCCAAGTGAAACATTAGGTGGAATTCCTGTTCCCTAGTTAATCGCAAAACTGTGGTATCAGAAAGAACCCCGCGTCGGGACACAGTAGAACCGGGTTCGGGGAAGGCGTTTAACTGCTATAGTGCGTCAACTCCTTCACCTGTGAGGTGAGCCAGACAGATGAGACAGCCCCTAAGGTCCAAGAGAACCCTTAAAAAGCCTCGATACTTCACGGTCACATTGGTGCCAACCCCGAGGTTCCACGGGGAACCCTAAGCCCCGAGCCAGGCACCTCAGGTGGGTCTGCTCTGCTAAATAGCTGAATATATTGATCTAAAACTCTGCAATGGAAAACAGGGAACAAGAACACAAAGTAACAGAAACATTTACAAAAACTCTTCTAAGTTACCCAAGGATAAATTCATCTCAAGGCAAGGGAAGGGAACGTCTTTTCTTATAAGATCTTGTCTCGGAAGAAAGAAAACAAAGAACCAATGTAAATGGTGAAAAGAATATTGTTAAGCAGAATTGATAGAATTACGCTAACTATCTGGGCCTTTGATAGATGCATGGTTTGCCTCTGACACAGAATATTATAATACATCCACTTACATGGGTAAATCCAGTTCATACCCTCTGGGAAACAAGGAATGGCCACCTTGCTTTTAAAATTAGCTTCTCCTCATCCAAAATTAGATTCAACAGATTTAGCAACACTTTGTGACACTTCCCTCCTCTTTGCCCTGACTAATACTATTTCTTCTTTGGGGGGTGGGGGGGCATTTCTTTCCATTTCCTGTCCACGAATGCATGTCAAGGCCCAAGGAAGGGCACCTCCTACAACACAGCACAGCTGACCCTGTGCTCTCTGCAACTGCAGCGCGTAAGTGCCGGCGTGGAGCACACTGCCGTGTAATCTGGTTAACCGTTACCTTGTATACTAGGACCTATGTGCCTCTCAACTAGAGAGGACCTTTTCCACAGTCCTTCCCTCTTCACTGATTTCTCAAATATTCCATCTTAAGACCAGTGAAAAATGAATGAGCGAGACTCGCTGGTGATTATACATGTCACGCACAGCAGGGTCCCGTGTTGTACTTCATCTCTAGCATGACCGCGGGCTGCCGTGCAGGCAGACGAAGCAGACGTATTGATGAGCCCAGAATAAAACGTTGTTAACCGAGGGGATAATGAGAGAACAGGGGGAGGACAGCTGTTTTTCACCAACTGGTTCACGTGACGTTTGTGTTTGTAACCACAGAGAAACCCCAGGCTGACGTTGAGGTCCACTCTTGTCACAGTCCCCACTTCCAGGGGGAGGTGGGAACACTGTCTTGTTCTTTAACAGCCTAATTATAATGAACAACTGTTTCATTTTGACCAAAATGGCAGAGTGGAACATTTGAAATCTCTTTCCTACAAGACATCTACAATTGCTGGAAAACCTTATTTAAGATGCCTAGGCTCGCTCTAAAATGAGTAGAGGGAAGGAGGGAGAGAGGGAGGGAGAGAGGAAGAAACTCATTGTCACTTTGACACTGGATGGTGTCAGTTTTATTAACCAAAAGGCTTAGTGGCTACAAAAAAAAAAAGTAGAAAACAAGACCTTGGGATTTATGTGAGAGTAAGGACTTTCCAAAGGCCACATCATCAGGAACAAAAAGAAGGATTAAAAGAAAAAAAACCTGTCCACTGGCAAAGAAAGATGGCTAAGCAAGTCTGTTCTGGCCCAGTCATAGGTGAAGAGAGATTGGCAAACTGGGGGGCTGAGCTACAAAAGGGACCCGAAACGAGGCACCAGGTGACATGTTTGAAATAAAGAGGTGAACAGGTGAAGAACAGGACAAAAAGGACTAACACGTGTCCAATAGGAACTGTGGAGGAGGAAGAAGAAAGAGGTAAAAGTCAAAAAGATAGGGCAGGGTCTTTCTCAGACCCTATGAAAACCGCGAGTCCTCGGGTTTAGGAAACATTGAATCCCAAGCAGGAAACGTAAAGCAAAACGCACACTGTATTGAAACGTCAGTGTACCCAAGACAGAAAAGCTCTTACACTCAACCTCTGAGAGCACACAGATGACCTATTTAAAGAATCAATAATGAAAATGTCAGCCAACTTCTCGAAAGCAGAGCACTTGCCAGAATGCAATGGAATTATGACTTCAAAGTATTCAATAATAAAAAAAAACCCCGTCGGCCCATCATTTAATATCCCACTGAAGTCTTATTCAAAAATGAGGACAACGCAAAACACTTTCAGGAAAACAAACACCAAACGAAGTGACAACCGAACAGTACCCACTGCAGGGGCTTCTTGGGAGTGTACTTTAATGTGAAGGGGAAGGAACCAGAATTAGACCCTGGGACGCAAAGAGAAAAGTGAACAAAGAATTCGACAAACGTACCACTAAATCTAAGCAAGCACTGTGTAAACCTGAATAGTGTTGCGCAAGAGGAAGTGCTTGGAACTCAAACACGAGGTAACAATAATAAGGATTGATTAGCAGAGAGATTAGCAGAGTCCAGGTGATTTACAGTCATTTTGGGAAGAGTGTTGAATGACTAAGTTCAAACTTCAAGTGAAAAAAAAATATTAAAAGAATGTCTGAAAGATTAAAAATAAATAATTCCCAAGCCAACAGAAAAAGTAATTAATTAACCTAAGTAAAAGACAAAGAAGGCAGGAAAGATGGGGGGAGGGCAAATATAGGAATGGCAGAGTAATAAGAAAGACTAAAATAAGACGTCCAAATTAGTTAAAAACCAGTAATGATAGCGTTACATATAAATGGGTCAAAATACGGGATACAAGAGAAAGATCTCATTTTAGAATAAAGGAAACAAATCTAGCTACGTGCTGTAGGAAAGCAATACAAACACAAAGGACTGGCGGCTGGAGAAGGTGGAAATGATGAACCAAGCAAATATTAACCCCCCAAAAGAGAGTGTCAATATATTACGGTCAGACAAAATTAATTTTAAGGTAAAGATCATTGTTAGACATAAAGGTGGTTGCCACGATATTATTAAAAGAGAACATCACCAGGGAGACACAACAAGTCTACACTTGTAAGAATCTAATAACACAGACTGACCTCAAAATACATACATGGAAAATGGACAGACTTACTAGAATCATCCAGTTCACATTCGTGGAGTGAGATTTTTCATTCCCCTCTTATAAAGTGAGATTCTTTATGGCTTTTATGTGTCTCCCTGCCAGCATCCCTGTCTAGAATGTAATCTAAAAAGCATCATCTTTTCCCCCCTGTGTTCTAGTCACAGATGTAGTTTCAAATCATAGAGCAAGGCCCAGCGATTTGCAGCTGCCTAATATATACTTGTGGAGTGTTTGAATTAACCAACATTAAAAAGCTCATAACCATAGAGACTGAATAGTACGGCTAACAAGCATAATCTAACGGACGCTTATGAAACCTTTCATTCCCAAATCAGTACATTCTTCTCAAGCGTATGTGGAATAGTTGTGAAGCGTCACCATTTGCTAGACTTTATTCTCTGACCACAATACAATTGAGTTGGAAATCAACAACGAAACAGTAAAATTCCATGCACCATACCACATAAACCACACTTCCAAACAGCTGAAAGAAGAAATCGTAACAAGTATTATGGTAACAGAGGGTGAGGGAGACAGAACTTAATAATAAAAACATTATATTTAAAAATTCACAGTGAGTAGCTAAAGATGACCTAGAGAGAATTCTGTAGATTTAATGCATGTGTAAGAAAAAGAAAGGATAAAAATCAATGAGCTACACAACCAAATTAACTTAGAAACAAAGACCTAGAAAGTAAACACAAAGAAAATACAAGAAAGAAAATAATAAAGATGAAAGGAGAAATTACTGAAGTGGGAAAAAAACACACACAATAGAGAATCGAAAAAATTAAAAGTGGGTTCTTTAAAAATAGATACAATTTCAGCAACGGTGATTGTGTCAAAGAAGATAAGGCTTACTATTTGAAATAAAAAAGGGCCCAGATTTCAGATAAGGCAGAAATGTGAAAATATAGAACATTAAGACACATTTGACACTAATACACATATTTAAAAATGAACAGAATAGACAATTTCCTAGAAGAAAATTCAATTTGCCCAAACTGACTCATAGAAAAAATAGAAAACCTGAACAAATCTATAATTATTAAATTCAGTGAATCACGAGTTAAAAATCTACTTCACCAAAACTGTTTCCCAGGGCCTGATGAGTTCTACCAAGCCACGGCTAATAGTGAATCTTTATTGTATTTCAAAAGCTTCCAAAGAACGACGGCCCTCATCCTCGCCTCTGTAATGAAGCTAACAGAATCTCCCTGTGAAAACCAGGAAGAGAAAGCGCGAAAAAGGACATTGATGGGCCTCTCTCATTTACGAACATAGATGCAAAAATCTAAATAAAATGCCAGCCAACTTAAGCCAGGCATGTATGATACATAATAGCACATCGCGCTTTAACTAGGTTCCATCCCAGGAGAGCAAGGATGGTTTAACATGAGAAGTCTATTGATACCGTTCACCACTTGAGCAGATTAAAGAAGACGATCTTCTCTGTAGAGGCAGAAGAAGCACTTGGTCCCTGTATCACCCACCCATGATTCAAATAGGAAGAATTTAGCGACTAGAAACACAAGGGACCTTCTTTACCCCGTATCGGGTACCTATCAACGGTGATGAACGATGAAATAAATACTCCTTAAAATAAAAACAAGACAAGGGTGCCCATGGGGCATCCTAGCCAGTACAGAAATAATTGAAAGTAATCAGGATTTCCGAGGAAAAGACAATGGCGCGCCTGCAGACGGGACATCCTTGAACTCCCCGGGGTCTCTGAGAAGTAGTTATGGAGTTCAATACCTGATGAGAACTAGTATTCCAGACGCCCAGGTTTTTAGAAGTGCATAGAGTTTTCTTATATTGGTGACTCTTGTTCTCTTTAAAACCCACAGTTGTGCTTCTTCTAAAAAAGAGCTCTACCATTGCCTGATTTCTTTTTACTTTGTACCAAGCCCTTTTGGAACCAGAACTTTCCGGGTTGACTAAGGACACAAATTTAGTTTGACCTCCTGTGTGGTAGTCACACTTCCCATCCTGCGTCCGGGAAAGGAGGCCGAGTGCCCCTCAGCTGCCTCTGGGAGGGCTCCCCCGGGCCCCCTGCCATGGCACCGAGGAGGGTGTTCAAGCACCCAGCTGAGACCCAGGACCTGGACGTGCGGCCAGTCTCTCCAGGAGTCCTTCTTCCTCTTTTTCATTACAAATGTCTTTCTTCCCCTGAAATCACATGAAATCTTTACAGAACATCCCATCTCAGCATTTGATAGGGGAGCCGTATTTACTCTGCCGGCCCCTTGGTTCTTCCCACCGCTTGTCCTTGTGGTTTTCCCGAGTGTTTTTGTAAAATGAGTCACGCTGAGCCACTGACTGAGAATGTAGGAAGGAGTCTTCTTCTGCTATTTCCAGTCACCGTGTGACTGGCCCTGGGCCAGTCCCTGCACCTAACCAAGGAACTTTGTTCACTGCTAAATAAAGATAAAAGGCCTGGAAAGATGGGTTAAAATTGGACCCCTCCGCCGAGTCACTCTGTCTCTTCATGACTGACTCACAGAAGTGAGCGAGCTGTTTCCCACAACATGTCCATTTGGAAAAGAGCTATATCATCCTTGTCTAGTTATAATGGCCCTTTTACAGCTCTCTGTCCTTGACCTCTGTGACCTCTCCATTTGCTTAACTTGACCTCTGGTTTCAGTCACCAACCATGGCACTCCGAGACACAACCAGTCCAAAAGGAACTCTAGCTATTGTAGGTGAGTGGCAGTTGAAAGAAAAGAAAGGAAGGAAGGAAAGAAAGAAAAGAAAGAAAGGGAAGGAAGGAAGGAAGGAAGGAAGGAAGAAAGAAAGGGGCCCTTAGACAAGGAAATTCTGATTGAGGGGTCAGCTCTCCCAGATACTTCAGTTTTGAGGCCTTAAGAAAATCTGTTAACCTCTCTGAGCTACATTTTCTAATTTATAAAATGGTAACCACACTGCTACTCTATCTTTTAACCTCACAAACAAGTGTTACAAAAAAACCAGATGGGAACATAGATGGTGTTTTGAAAAACTGTGAAGTGCTATGTGTTTGTATTCACATTAACTGGGTAATTCTATCCACCGGTGTGAGAATTCCGTCATAATATACAATATACGAGGGGGTCTATATCCACTCGTGCCAGACAGGTATCATTAAAATCAGAGCTGAGTAATTTGTAAGCAGGTAAACGATAAGTTCAGGGCAAGGGAGACGTCAAAGTAATACAAGGTGGTTGAAGGACAGAAGCAGTGTGATGTGGGCGCCTGCAGGGGGTAAACTCATTAGCACTTGAAGATCCTTCTTCTTTTAACTTTGACTCCTTTGAATCCACAACCTATAGTGGAAGCTAAAAACACAAAATAAATGAAGGGGAAGCTGATGAGTCAGCAACTGTCAAGGTGGGGCCAAAGGAACGATGGTGAACAGGGTCTCTAGACCGAGCACACAGGGACTCCGGGCCGCACTCTGAACGAAGGCTTTGCGTGCTTACCTCTGCTCTGTGTTAAAGAGCGCGAAGATGTGCTTGCTAGACATAAAGGTCTTCTCCACGTCCCGAACTTTCAGGTTGTCCAAGGGGAGCATGTACTTCTTCTCTTTTTCCTGGAGAGAGAGCGGGAGGAGGCGGAGCTTTAATCAAAGAGCCTGAAGCAGGTCAAGGGCGACATTCCCCCTGAGCTGGCCAACATTTGGTCACAACCCTCTGATGCCATCACACTCTGTTGATAGCAGATACGGGAGAACGGGGGTGACGCGAGATGGGAGTCGCCGCCAATTCTCCACACGTGGCCGGAGGGACGAGGGGAGGAGAGCAGAGGCAGGAAGGGCCCGGCGATGGAGAAAACACACGGGTCTCTCCCCTTTCTTCCTCATGTGGGTCCCCTTAGATGTTTTCAAATGTTAGTTTGATATTAGGAATTTAGCCATCTGTTAATATTTAACAAAAATGTTCTGGTCCTAATTCAATGAGAAGTGCCAGATGGATTTCATTTCATATTTTATTTGCAGCCTAAGCAGTTTTGATAGCCAGTCCTGGCAGGGGCCTGTGAGCACGGGACCCCAGCATGAAGTGCCCCCCCCCCATAAATGATGCTAAAGCCCAGCAACACTCCCTTCATTTCGGCCTCGGACAAATGTGGGGCCAGAAAAAAACACGATGGCCTTTGACTGTTGAGAGAAAAAGGACTGATACTAACGAGAACAAATTCTTTTTCAAAATGAACAATTCTTTAGGAAAAAATGGACATGGGAGAGGAGAGGTCTGCAAATGAGGCCAAACTGGTCTTTGTGAAAACACACTGGGTACCAAAGAATTACTAGAAATGCTGATTTTTACAGACTGGCCCCGGGGGGATGTTATCCTGTGAGCTAAAGCTTAACAGCCGGGGTATTAGGACGGCCAGACACGCAGGGTAATAATGGAGGCAAGATGGAGTACCGGGGCCCTGGAGCCCTATCCTTTCTAAACAGTAGTCCCCGGTACGGTCCCAGCCTCCATCGCCAGAGCTGGTCCTAAGAAAAAGCAGGCCCCGCCTCTGGAGGAGGCGAGCACGTAGCCTCAGCCTTGACTTTGACTTTTTACAAGCAGCTATCAGTGTTCTTCCTGTAGGGAAGACGTGCTCTGTACAGGCACGTCTGACACAGCCTGCTACTCCTCCGGCCCCTGCAGCACGTGCTTGCGGATGTGCGGCTGGGCCTGAGGGTGGGAGCTCACAGGCCAGCGCAGGGGAACCACATGGCCTGTGCCCCCAGAGGGCCACTGGGAGCATCACTGTCTCGGCCACTTCTTCCTCCTCAACTGACCAGAAAACAGCTGGGCACAGCACATTGAAACAGTGAGGCAGAGAGACAGATGACTAAAGAGGCAGGAGGAAGCTGGTGGGAGACCAAAACGGCTGTCCTGGCAGCGAGTGTCTTCAAAGAAGATTAAAAAATAATAATAATGAATAAAAGAAACTAAATGAGAGTGAAGGAAGTATAAGACTACATGTGAAGAAGCCAACCACTGTAAGAAGGTTCCAGTATTTCTTGTGCAAAAATTAATGACATATAAGCAAATGCAACAACATTCGAAAGAGCAAAACACACAACTAAGTAAATGGAGCACCACGGCAGGGTCTGACTTGTTTGAAACGCACACAAGGGTGAGGCAAGACCATAGACCAAATGAAAAAAACTAGTCAGTGCATAATTAGATGAAAATGCTTGAGACCCAGGGAAATGTTTTTAGACGCTTTTCAATGCCCTAAGTTTAAGCAGCTGGAGCCTTTTAATGCACCGTCCTAGTTAACGTTTTGAAATGATGGATTTGCCTTTTAATGGAAATCTGCATTTCATTGTTGGAGATGGAACACAATGTCCTTGGCATGTTTTCTATAGAAGAAGGCTCCCTTTGAACTGCGTGCCGTAGCATATAGTGAAGACCGAAACGCCGGCAAGTGGGTGTCAGATATTCAACCCCGGAGACATCTGCACACGGCGGGCAGGGAAACGGGGGGAATGTAGCTTCAGGTCCAAAGTATGAAATGTCATTTGTCCGAGGGTTTTGAAGACACAGTGCTAAATTATTTCATAATCAAGAGTTTGAAGACTGACAAAAGAAGAAAAAAAAGAGACTCAGACCGACTTGTTTAATTAAAGTTGTTAGTCCAACGGAGAACTGAATGAGAGCAATGGAACACTATGTTGTGAATATTTCTAAAAATTCTTGGTGCTTTTGGGGAAGGACGATGTCTCGCTAAGAGAACATTCTGAATATGAAAAGGCTGAAATAAACAAAAGGAACAGAAGTGATAAAGGATAAACAGAATGATCATTTCCAAGTGAGTCTCAGCACCAGCTTAATGGAGTCACTTGCCACGTAAATTTGTGAGTTCTATGAAGCTAACATGCCCTATTCAGTGTAGCCACCGGCCACAGCCGACTACCGAGCACCTGAAATGTGGCTGAACTGGGGGTGTGTGCTGAGTGTTCAGTTCACACTTAGTGTGAGACTCAGTACGAGAACACAATGTAAACGATCTTATTAATACTTGTCTATTGACCATATGTTGAAATGGCATTTTTAAGATATCAGGGTAAATAAAGTATGGCTGAGTGTGACTAACTCATCTGCTCGTGGTCACGGTCCTGCACGTGGCTGCTGCACACCGGTGTGGCTCACATCCACTTTCTATCCATAGCGCCGAGCCCATGTGTGCACCAAGCCTTCCTTCCTCTCCTCTGTCCAGAGGGCTTTTCTCCTCGGACCTCAGAGGTAGTATCCATTGCCCCGGGCGTATCGGGCAATGAAACCTCATGCCTGAAACCTCATGACCCCTCCTGACGTATCGCCCTCCTTCGCCCGCTGTATTGCATCAGGACTACGGCTCCGTGTCTGCAGCCCCTTCGCAGCCCCTGCGTCTGGCTTTCCCGCTGCATGAGCCTCATCCCAGCATCGCAGACACGCATGCTCGTGCGTGGTCTACTTGCCTTCCATTTCCTCTCACGTCACCGGGGAGGGCAATTTCTACAACTACTCTATCACATGCATTAGAGTCCTCCAAAGCGTTCATAACTCGCCATTACTTATGGGAGAAAGTCCACAAAAGTCCTTAATGTGACATTGGAAAACACCTGTAAGTTAATCTGATCCTGATTTGTCAATATTTCCTCTACTCTCCTGCAAGAAGTCTCCATTTCAACCAAATTCACCTTTGCCGACGATCTGTTCCCAACCTGAAACACGCCTTTAACTTCTAGCACATCTGTCTGTTATTTAGCATCTACTTCAGGTGCTGCCTCCTGGGCAAGAAGTTTTCCCACATCCATAACTGCCCGTCTCCCTCTCGGACCCTCCGCCACCCCTCACCTCTCAATTTCTACAAAAGGCATTGTTCAGTCTATTCGTTCTGAATTATGCGTGACACCGTCACCTCCTAAATGCACCACATTAAACCTTTGTGAAAAGGGGGTTCAGTCAGAGCTTGGAATGTCCGGTCAAGTCTGTTGTCCGAGCAGACGCATTAGCAAAGAAGATGTAAAAAAAAAAAAATACATAGAGACGTTTCTGCGGTATTTGTGAATAAATATAAAATAAAATTTGATACTTTAAAACTTTTCATCTTGAAAAGACATTTTGGAAGAAGCACTTCTAAAACTCTAGAGAAAGACGTTTCAAAATTATTTTTCCAGTTGCACTGAGACGATGTCACTGAAATCATCAACATTCATCACTGCACACGTGTAGGGCGTGTGGCACTATGATCTGATGTGCATGTGTTGTGACCTGGTTCCCACAAGAGGCTCAGCTAATGTCCATCTTCTCAGATACAGTGCATACGATGAAAAGAAAAGGCAGACGAATAAAGGGAAGCATCTGCTCCTCGTGATGAGCACTGGTAGGATTCACTCTCCTAACCTCTCTCCTGTCGGTCTCGCAGCAGTGTTCGCCTGAGTTATCACGCCGTCTGTCGCATCCCCGGGACTTACTCATCTCACGACAGGAGGTGGGTGCGTTTTGCCCAGCTTCCCCCAAGTCCCCCTTCCCCCACCCGCCGCCTCTGGCAACCACAGGTCAGATCTCTTTCTCTCTACAGGTTTGTTTTAAGATTCCACATATACGTGAGATCATACAGTATTTGTCTTTCTGTATGTGACTTAGTTTTCACTTGGCATAATCCCTCCAAGGTCCATCCACGTTATTGCAAATGGTTTTTATGGCTGAATAAGACTCCACTGTGTGAATGTGTGTGTGTGCCTGTGTGTATCTCAGACCTTCTTCACATCAGTGGACACTCTGGCTGCTTCCATATGTTGGCTATTTGTAAATGACGCTGCTGCCCACATGGCGAGGTAGGTGTCTTTCCGGGGCAGTGTTTTCATCACCTTTGAAGATAGAATAGCTCCCCATTTAGTTCACATCTGCTGGTGTGAGACCCCCAGCAGATGCCTGAAACCATGGATGACACCAAACCCTATAAATACTATGTTTTTTCTATATCACACTTAGGATAAAGTTTCATTTATAAATTGGGTACAGTTAACAGATTAATGACTAACAATAAAATAGAACAATTCTAACAATACACTGTAGCAAAAGTTCGGGGAATGTGGTTTTGCTAGTTCTCAAAATACCGTATGATGCTGTATTCATCCTTCTTACAATGGCAGGGCAGGACAAAAGGCCTGCAGCTCGGCTCGGGCCTGTGACACAGCGCCAGGCACTGTTGGGGCGACTTGAACACAAGCACAGAGATAACCGCGACAGTCGATCTGATCACCAAGACAGCTGCTACCCGGTGACCAACAGGTGGGGAGCACACGGCGTGGAGACGCTGGCCAAGGGGTGAATGACAGGCAGGAGGCATGGAGGGAGGCGGCATGCGGTTTCAGCACACTGCCCCGAGCGGCACGCAGTTGGAAACCAGTGAGCTGGTTATTTCTGAAATGTCCTATTTAATATTTTTGGACGACAGATGACCTCAAGTAACTGAAACTGCAGAGAGTAAAGCCACAGGTAAAGGGGGACATGCCCGCCCTGCCTGCCTGATGGAGCATTCGGATGGGTCCTCCAAACACGCGCCCCAGAATGCAGTGCTGTAGAGCCGTCCAAAGCCCCTGCTGCATCCAGTCCCCGCTCAGGCCTCCGCTACCATCCCTACAATCCTTGTCACTCCAGGCCAATCGGGACAGCACTGCGCACTTGGTTTGTCACTTTGAACTTTCAGTTCCTAAGTGTCCAAATGTTTCACCTGAGTGTGTAGAGAGCAAATCCTCGCTATCATTACCTTTACTGTTGCTGTTGCTCATCATTCTATGAATCTTGCTCCCCTGCTACTCTGTAACTGCGTCCTGACTCCCACCCAATCACCAGCTCTTGGAGGAAACCAACTGTTTCCTTTTTAGTTTCTGCAGCATCGTTGACATTCAACAAAGACATGTCGAATGAATATATGATTGAGTCCCCTCCTGGGCTGGTCTAGTGCTTTGCCTAGTTTAGGAACTCAAAGATGACTGACTTATAAAGAAATCAAAATATCAGAGTAAAAAGAGAGGCTATAAACACACTGAGAAGTCTAGAATACTAGAATCCATACGGCCGAACACCGAAATCTGGTGTTTATCACTATTAAGAAGTTACAGGTACAGAGATGTACAAGTATGAAATTCATTCTATAAACTACCCATCTGTTTATTTGGGCTCTGACCAGAACTACACTGTGAGTAGCAAACAACATCTGGGAGCCAGCAGACTGCCAGCAAGCAGACTTCTTCAGGTTTTTCTGTTGGGCACTCAAGGGAACCTTGGTGAGTTGTCCTGGCCGGCCCCAGGAGACGTCGTGGTCTGCACGTCATTGGCTTCGTGGCCGCCCTCAGCACTCACCGGATCCTTCAGTGGAGAACACTCTGCCTCGTCTCCACTGGGCCAGGGAAAGATAGTCTCGCCTGCCCACACCAATTCCAGACCCTGATCTTCTCCTGGCTCCTTCCCTCTCTTGCAAGTCCCATTCAATTTCCACCTCCTCCAGGAAGGCTCCCTCCTCCAATCTCATGGCGTTCTTGGGTAGTACCACTTTTTCTTTTGTACTAAGTGTATATTGACCTGTATTTTAGGTATGTCTAATATTCTTGAAATCTGGATTCCTCCTCTCTCCCCGACTAAAAAAAAAATACTTTTATAATTTGAACGTAAAAACGTTAAGGACTGTATTGTCCAGTTTTTATCTTTACTCTCTATATTATTGATAATTCTTATATTTAAAGACTCATTCGTGAGTATTTGCACACGCAAGATTGATAAAGTACAAGACCAATAAAGACCTGTGTATAAAGAATCCATTTAAAGGTCTAGCAAAGCCTGGCAGATGGATCCTATGCACCTCTCTTTTTAACCTCCCCCAAACCCACTCTGACAACAGGAAAGGAACAAAAAGGACAATGAAAAGGGGAGGAGAGGAAACAGAGGACAAGAGATCTCCCAAAAGCTCTGGAGGCGAGCAAGCAGACAGAGGAGCATCCATTGGCTCAATAACAGAGAGGAGCTGCTCTCGCAGGTACCCACGGTGGGAGAGGACGGAGGAGAAGCCGGCCCAGTCTGGTCCTGCCCTGTCCTTGGAGGCACCTGGCGCCCCACGAGGGGGATACAGCTGTGGGGCTGAGACAGCGGGGCCAGGAAGGGTCTGCAGAGAGAAGTCCACAGAACAATGGATAACGCAGGGCCACCTGCTCTAAGCATGGCAGGAGACCGCAGACTGTTTTCCTAGAGAACACACAGACAAAAGAAGTTTTGAACCCAGAGATGGCAGGCAGTGTGGGCAGCCAAAGTGGGGTACAAACAAGGGAGCCCACTGAAGGTCCCCATGCTGCAAAGTCCCTCCGGCCCCTTTCCTGCCCTGCCCCAGAATGGCGGCAACCAGATGGATTTCTCCGTCCCCACCAGGCTGGATACCAAACGCTTCTCCGGGGAGAAGACTCCCCAAGTTCCAACACTTCAGCGAAAAGCCACTTTGTGACCCCACCACCTTACGGGGACGCCCTGTCTTCTGGAAGTCCCCCCACCACGCTGAGCTTCCATGTAGTGTCACGGTACTAACGGAAGGGGACTCTGAGGCCGGGCTGCCTCGGCGCCCGTCCCCACCGCCAGTCCAGTCTGAGGGTGAAGCTCTCTCTCCCCTCCCGCTCCCACAGCTCGGGCTGCAGATGGGACAGGGTTCCAGCTGACCTGATGTGCGCACACCGGACTCTGATGCAGCACTGGGTCACACTTGGGAGCAGCAGGGTAGGCAATGCCATCCTGTTGGCCTGGCCCTGGATTCAGAGGCCTGCCCTGGGGACGGCTTCCTCCCCACCCTGAAATGCGGCCGGAACCGCTCCTGGAAACTCAGCCCAGTTCCGTGCTCTGCCTGCAGATGGTTCTTTGGGCACTGATGTCCCTGAATTTCCGAGCCGTGCTTCATTTAAAAATATTTCAATTAAATGATTAAATGTCTTTAATTAGAAACTAAAAAAAAAACAACCCTTCGGTGAACTGATTATTAGTGTGTGTGAGATATGGTTATGCAGTTAGGAATTTCCAGCTTCTCACTCAAGGGAAGAGTCTCCAATGAGGAAAGACATTAGGTGCATGAGAAAAAAAATCCATGGGAAATTTCACGTGGAAAAAGCAAGGGGTGAGAAGAATGGCATCTGAGCAGCACTGTAAGAAAGAAAATAAGGCAACAGCAGATGTGATTAAGGTGGAAGGGAAAAAGGTCCCGTGGCACACATGTCCATATAAACTACTGCAAACTCTGCGAGAGCGGAGGACTTCCTGGGTTAAATTCTCTCGGCTGGCAAGCTACCTACGGGAGCTTAGTGTGAGCGCCATCCTTTTTCAGTTACTAGAAAGGCAAAAATGTGCTCAGCGTGGCCAGACCTACTGCAAGCACTTTAAAATTAGCATATTTCAAACGCTTAACGGTCTCACGTCCTCACTTCTTCCTGTGTTCCAGGGCAACGCAACTTGTATTTTTTCAAAGGAGAAACTGTTCAAGCTTGGAACAGGGCTGCGTCTTTGCAAGGGGGTCTGACACAGCACAGGTTTCTCGTAGTGACATCCCTCCACGCTGGCTTCTGTGGTGCCCATTAAATTACAAAGTAACTGAAATGACGCTGCTACTTTGCATTGGCTTGCAAGTGCATATTAATCATGCAAAATTCTACATGCACAGCCCTCTGGGCATTCTTATATGAAATAAAAGTGTTTCTTTGGCTAAGTATACCTTATTTTTTAAAAAAAATCAGTTCTAAAAAGTACCTTGTTTACAATGCAGCTTAATTTTTACTTATCTGAGAAAATGGGGGTCAGGGAGGCATGTACAAATAAAATCCTCTGACAATTCCCAGAACCCAGTAGATGAATGGCTTAAATTTTATCCCCATCATTTGTCACCAAGCTACAAACAGAAATCAAAGCTGAATTTTTCCCCTCTCACTCTATCATTTCAGAAAAAAAACAAAACAAGACAAAACCGCAAAAAGAGGCAGCGCTAGGGAGGAAAGCAACAGGAATAAGCGTTTAACCAAATGAGTGAGCTTTTCTGAAGCCCTTACTTCGCTGGCTAAGTCATCAGCACGCCCCCTCCCCTGCTGATATTCCCGTAATTCAGTGCAGCACCTTCAGAGGGGGAAATAGTCCCTTCACACAGGAGAGCTGGATCCAGGGCCCTTTGTGTGCCCCTGAGAGCCCTCCTCCCTGCTATCCGAGGGTGCAGCCTGGAGAAGGAACAGGGGAAAGGGGCCCCTTCTGTATGCAAAGGGAGAAGCAGCCCTGGTCTGCAGATGACATCCGGCTGCATGGCCCCGAGCACAGCTGGTGGTCTGAGCCCAGCTACTGGCTCAAACACGTGCCCACAGCATCAGGGCTCTGGACGAGGGGACAGCACCTCCTCCCCATCGAGAGCCTGATCGTGGGCTGCTCGCTGCCTTCTGGGGGAAGGGTGAGAAGAGAGATCCCGGGCACAGGGAAGCAGAAAGGACAGGGGGATGGCACACAGGGAGAGGGCGAGGGCTCCCCAGCCTGGAAGGGCTCTGTTCCACTGCCTGCTCGGGTGGCCCTGCCCGTCTGAGAGACAAGACCACTTGGGAGTGAAAGGACACATGGCTGGGAGTTAAGACACGGGGGTTCACATGCAAGCTCTGGCACCACCAGCCCTGCGAGCCCAGCAAGTTACTTGACCTTCCTAAGCCTTATCTTCTCTCTGTAAGGAGGTGAAAATTCATGCCTCTTAGGAGGCCTGGGGCTCAAAAGCAATCCTGTGGAGGGCTGCACACTCAGCGACCCCTGGCAAAGGTTTGTGTACGCTTCCTTGGGGAAAACGTCGGAACCCAGCCCCTTCCCATCTGCAAACACTGAGGGATTCTCTCTTCAACATAATTTCAACAGTAAACTCTAAGCTTGTAAGCTATAGAACCAGGAGAGGCCAATAGGAAGCTAATTACCATACGTGCACAGCAGAGGGTGGCCAGCGGTGAGAGAATCTCAGCCACTTTAATCTACGCCCTCTTATTCAAGGAAGGTTTGCAAGAAGTCCAGATCTGTGGGGCAGGGATGGGGCTCAGGAGGTCCTGAGTCCTTCTCCCTCAATCCCACAATGGACTGCAGGGAAGAAATCAAGGAAAGTGCTTGGTGGGGGTAGGGGGTAGGGTGGGTAGAGGGAGATGCAAGTTCTGCAAGGAAGGAAAAAGGATATTAAAGAATCATTCACCTACATTACAGATATGTTCTTACACTTAAAAAAATGCAAGCAAGTCTCAACACTGGTTAGGAAACTAAAAAGTAGGAAAGACTTGCTTTCTTTTCCAAAACTTCAGCTATTCAAGAACTTCTGCTTCTCTGCTGGCTCCACAGCCAGATTCGGGGGGCACTGTTTTTGCTGTCCCCGGAGTTTATAAGTTCCTCCCTCTGCTACCCCCCCAAAACTCTCCCTCCCACTCTCCTTGTCCTATAGTAGCAACCGGTTTACGTACCAAGAATGGGGACTCTGATGCTAGCAGATGCTTAACCTGTGCTGATTTGTGAGGCTACCAAACTCACCTACGCGATGCCTCACAGTGCTAGGCTTTGTTTCGTGACTAACTGCATGCATAATAAGTTAACGCCAGCCAGAGAACAGACTTCCTTCCTTGTTTTCCCCAGACACTGTATCTGCACCGATGTCGGGACTTCCATGTTCCACCTGAAAGGACTGAGGCATCCCAGTGTCTCGGCGACCTGGCAGGGGTGACAGCCTCGGGTCGCCCTTCAGCCATCCTCGGAGGGGGCTGCCCACTGCAGGGCTGGGCTGGGAAAGTCTGGCTGCTCCTCCCAGTCAGCCCTCAAAGCAGTACATTGAACACCACGTTTCTCTGACTGGAGTCCCCTGACCCCAGAGGCTCTGAGGCCTTGTGAGAACGAAAAAGACAGTGTGCATGTGTTGGTGTTTACTAGAACCCACGTAAGGGCTCCTGTGAACTGCCACCAGCATGGAAGTGCACATGGGCAGGCCCCGTCAGCACCCACGTCTGTGTCTGCGGGGTGGCCGTGCCCTGCTTGCAGCACACTGGGGAGGAAAAGCAGGGACAGACGTCGACCCATCGGGGAGGCACTTTCCTCCAGAGACAGCGCAGCGTGCTGTGGGCGCAGGGTCGGTGCGGGCAGCATAAGAGCAGCGGGAGGGCCCTGGGCCACACTGCACAGGGCAGCCCAAGCGCGCCCGTGGCATGATGGCCAGAGCACCTGCCCGTCGACGAGCTCATTATGCGTCCTGAACACGACTGACTCATGCGGCCATCAGTTGACATTTCTCGGCCGTACTGTTTTGTTTGCATTTGACTCGCTTTGCTTTTTTGGAGATCAATCAACAAGCATAAGGTATTTGTTTGCAGATATTTAAAACAAAACAATTGGCCACTTGTGTGTATTTATGTCATTTCAGGAATGAAAGCATTTTGCTCGTTATGCTCATAACGGATGCAGATTCCTTTCCTTTGAAGGGTTTTTGCATATACCCAAGTTTGAGAAACACTGGTTTAGGGAAAGCGTATTTGGCATTCTCTTAAAAAGGCTGACGCGGTCAAAATAGGTACAAATGACCTCGACTTCTAGATAATTTGGAGCAGAGCTTAGAAATTAATTCAATTTCTCACTGCTCTCAGCAAGACCAGGAGAAACATCCCAGGCCAGGCCCTCGGAAGCTGGGAGGCCCAGCGTGGCTGGAGCCTACGCGGCGGGGGGGGGGGGGGGGGGGGGGGGNCCCGGCGTAGCATGGCCACAGCTGGGGCACATGCCAGGGGTCCCTGTGGCCCAGCCACAGCTGGGACACACACCGGGGGGCCCTGCAGGGACTGTTTTCCTACTTTGCGCTTCAGTTCCCCATATGAAAAGGGATAATAATACCCAAGCCCAAGACCCCAAACCAAAAAATGAAAACAAACTTAACTTTATGGGAACAAAGAGGCAGTAGAGGCAAAAGCATTTTCATCTTTTGAAAAACAAGAAGGTGCTATTTAACAGAGGAACTCTTGAAAATATCCCAACAACGCGTGTCTAATTCGTACTGACATGTGTAATTGAACCTATGTGTAATTTTTGCTGCAAATTATCTGCTTCCTTTAAGAAGCTGGGCTGGTAAATGCTGACTTGTGTGGCTCCAAAGTACGGTGGTGGGAGAGTTCGGGGTCCCCGGGAAAAGACGCCATGAGCCTGGGCCCTTGACCAAAGGAGAGGGTGCTAACGAAGGAGGCGCGGAGAGGATGGGGCGCCCAGGTGACCGCCGAGAAGCTGGTGGGGAGTCATTGCGAGGAAGTGGGGATGGTGGGGACTTTTCGCCCCCAGACCTCACTGGTGGCAGAGAACAAATTTAACCCAGGCAGGAGCAGAACAGCGAAGACCCCTAAGGCAGATGAACCACGAAATGTAACGACTCAATGTTACCCCACGTTGGAGGACAGTGTGTGTGGTCCCCTCCGCCCTGTCCCCTTGCTGAGCCGGAGATGTTCCCTATCTGTCCCTTACAGGAAAAGTCTGACAACCCTTAGAGACGAGTTAGCAGATGTTAACATCGGACTGGCTGGACGGAGGGGTGAGGGGAAGAGGGGACTGAAGTGCAGGGCCTGTGTTTTCAGCTTGAGCAGCTGAGCGGTGGGCGAGCTCTCCCCATTCCAGCCCAGCACCCCCTCTTGGGAGCCTCCACTTGTACACATCTGTGTTGTTGCACTTCTTCCACGAGCACATTTGTTGTTGTTTTTTTAATATTTTATTTATTTATCTTTAGAGGGGAAGGAAAGGAGAGGGGAAGAGAAACATCAATGTATGGTTGCTTCTCCTGCATCCCCTGCTGGGAACTCACCTGCAACCCAGGCATGTGCCCTGACTGGGAATCGAACCGCGATCGTCTGGTTCGCAGGCCCGCGCTCCATCCACTGAGCTACGCCAGCCAGGGCACTAGCACATTTGTTTACTCACATGTCTGCCTCCCCTCCTTGGCAGTGAATTCCTCCAGCAACTCAAATTTTTCTCAAGACTTACAGCCCCCAGCTTTGTACAAGGCACATGTTTCATAGCCACTGGACATAACTGAACCGATGATACGTTAAAGCCATTTTCGGGAGTGCCGGTAACTTCCCCTTCCTAATGAATGACATCAGAACCACTCTTTTTCGTGTTAAGAGTTTAGAAATTGTTTTCACAGCCCATCTGTTCCTCACCACCGCCCTGGACACTGGTGTTAGAGTAAGCCTCAATGATGAGTTCCCCTTATAAGAAATTATATTTTATGTTGATTTACTTTTAGTTAAATTTAAGGAACTGTAAGCATTTTTTTAATGTGGACTGAAATCTCTTCCTTTGGCGGGGGATGATTAGAAAAAGAAGGACGGAATGAAAAGAAAAACTTGGCAATGGAGCAGGATGAAAAGTAAGGAGAGAGGAAGAAAATCCGGGCATTAGAATCTCTGATGGGCAGTTGAATGAGTTGGAGGGGGAGGGGGAGAAAAACAAAGGAATCAAAGGTGGACTTGATGTTTTGAACTTCATGGCAGTGCCCGTTGCTAACATAAAGACTACGAAATGCGTAGGTGAAGTTCTGTCCTGAAAAGTTTAATCTGAGATGCCAGTGAGATGCTCAGCTGTGTATATCCAGAGGGGGGGTGGTTGAGTACCCAAGTCTAGAGTTCAGAGCTGGAGACCTAATTGTGGTCGTCATAGAAACAGGGTCCACCAGATGGCATATAAAGACAAAAGACTAGAAGAGTTCATCGGGGAGTGAAGAAGAGGAGAGACCCAGGCCTGTTTAATGGTAGAGGCAGAAGAGAGGGCGCAGAACCAGTCCAAGGAGACTAAGGAAGAACAGCCAAAGAGCAGAAGGTGTGGGGAGGGAGGGGGAGGTCGCTTAGGTTTCCTGTTTCTAAGAAATACGTAAGATGCAGACAGAAAAGTAATCACTACGTGTCAGGACACAGGCAACTGGTAACCCTGGAAACCCTGTTTTGGAGGGCGGGGACAGAGCCCGGTGGACTGGGTCCCCGACTCAGGTTGCGAACAGAATCAGAAATTAGCAGAGTCAAGGAGAGATATTCCCATGGGACATTTCATCCTCAGGAAGTAATTTTAAAAAGAAAGGAAGAAAAATGCCCTTCACGTAAGAGAACTTCCTAACTCTGTTCAAGGTTGGTCTGTTAGCACCAATCCTGCTTTTCAAGTGGCGTGTGTCCTATACAATAGTGGGGGTGACGTGGTTAAACAAAGGGGCCTTTCCTGGGGTCAGCAGAGCACAGGGGCTCCCAGTTGCTTCCCTGAAACAATATGCACACATGGTGGGGGGAGAGGGGGAACACACAGCTTCCGTCCATCCTCAAACAGCAGCCGGGTGAGACAGCACCACCATGAGCTCCAGCTGGGCCGAGCCAGCCAGGCCAACACTTCAGTGGCATTTCATCAGCGTCTTATCACATGCACGGCCTTGCCCCATGCAGAGAAGGTAATTTTCTAGTTTGTAACCCGATCAAGAGCTTTGTCCTCACAAAATAAAAAAAATCTGGCTCATTCTGACACCGGGCAGAGCTCAGCATGCACAGTGTGTCCAAAACAGAGGCCACCAGAGAAACGTCACCACAGGGAAGAGCCACCGCTGGGGTTGGGGGTCAGTCCGGCCCACAGTTTTGGCTCCCCCAGGGAAGGAATGAAAGAATAAAACAGAACTCCAGCAACCCAGGAGAGGGAGTTTTGAAAATGTGCAAAAGCAAAGGGCAAAGCTGTTCTGCACATGGAAAGAGTGAACCTATAGAGGAGTATTGTGTCCAAGCACCGGACAGCAAAGGATGACAAAGCAGGGGACACACAAGCATCAGGATAGTTTGGACCACGGAGGAGCCTTCTCCTCGCCAGTTTCCTAGGAGGGGAAGCTGGAGGTTTCCGTGAGATCCCCAACCCGCACACGTGAGAGTGAGGATTTTGCTGTGCTCTACTTCGGCGATTTCCAACCCATGGGCCCCAAGAATGTTTAGAACATGCGGTACCTGACTGTTGAGTCAGGGGCACCGACCCCTTTTCCCTTAGACTGCCAAATAAAAGGAATGACAACAGTCGATACAAAAGTCGTCTGGTGTGAATAAATCAAAATCATACCTATTTTTGTCCGATCAGTTAAAAAAGTTTGGAGAGTGCTGCAGAATTTTAGTAATTAGTTTAGGTGCACCATGAGTTGGAAAAGGTTGAAAATTGCTGCTCTATATTATTGGAATATGCATACGGACACGTGTAATAAAAAAGATACCGTTTTTATTCTGCACCATGAACTCAATCATTCTCCCTAAATCTTCTTAACCATTTGAGCTTTAAAATTCCACAAGCTGCCCTGACTGGTGTAGCTCAGGGGATTGAGTGTGGGCCTGTGAACCACACGATCGCAGTTCGATTCCCAGTCAGGGCACATGCCTGGGTTGCAGGCCAGTTCCCAGCAGGGGACCCACGAGAGGCAACCATACATTGCTATTTCTCTCTCTCCTTCCCTTCCCCTCTAAAGATAAATAAATAAAATCTTTTTATAAATAAATAAATAAATAAATAAATCCAAAAGCTAACACTAGAGTTAGAACTTACAGATAGGTTGTGAGCTGACTGTCACTGACACCAGTTTTGCGCGTGGCGTGGGGAATGAGTTAACAATCACATCTTACTGAGACCTGCCCTAGCTGGGCGTGTTTCTGGGTGTGTTATTCATTACGAAAGAGTGCTACTGACGTGCACAGGCACACACTGACACACATGTTTAGTAGGTCTTTGGTTACCATTTGTCCCTAAATTCTTCCTTGGTCAGATTTGTTGTTTCAGAACATGTATTTCCGCTACTTGTTTCAGCTCTGTCCTTCTACCAGACAATGAGTCACTGAACAGTAGAGAAATGTTTCTACTTTTAGGACTTTGAACATAATAGGGCTCAGCAACTGTTTGCTGGATGAATGAGAATTAAGCGTAATAGTTGTCTGATGCAATACAGAGTGTTTACTTATAAACCCCAGTAAGTCCATGGACTTACTGTGCCCATGGACATCCAGTGACGTTTCTTCTTTAGGAAGACTAAAAAATAATGGAAACCTCGCTCTTTGAATAATTGATAGTGAAATCCTGTAAAAACAAGCTTTTTATGGGAACTGTGCACAGATGACAGGTGTTTTTCAGAAACAACCTGTTGTTGAAGGATTCTCAGGTAAAGTGGGACCCACCCAAAAAATGGTAAAAGGAGAGGTCTTTGATGATAATTGTTGATGAAAATTTTTAAAAAATTTATATTCAGACCACAGACTCAACTAGTGGGACTGTAATCCAAATTGATCATTAAATGAATGCAGGGTATTCACTAGAAAATGCCGGGAATAACCTTGCCAGAATATGTGTAGTGTCCATATGAATAAAGTTATAAAATTGTGCTGAGGGACAAAGCTGAAATAAAATGAGGAACAGATCTTAAATAGAAATTCCAATATTTAAAGTATAAATTCTCCCCAAATTAAATAACCATAATAGAATATCAGGGAAAACTTTTAATATAATTTTATGAGAAATAGCGTGACAAAATGATTCTAGGCTTCACTCGGCAGAATAAGCCTCTGAGAGTCGCCAAGAGAATTCTACAAACAAGGAAAAACAACAAATGTAATCAGAAGGAATATGCCCTCCAAACATTTAGATTTAACATAAAAATTACAAGGTGATAAACAGCACAAGGCTGTCATGAAAGCCAGCGGGCAGATTAGCTGAATAGCACAGAACAAAGAACGAAACGTATCTGAATTCCGTTTGTGACCAAAAGGGGCCTTACACACCAGACTTTTAAAGACATTTTAGGAGAACGGGCTTCCATGCCCCATCCCCAAAGAGGAATTGTAGGTGGATTGAAACTCAAAGTCCTAGAGTTCCCTGAACATGATGAGTTTAGTAAAACTGGCATTAAAAAAAACTTTTGATTTTGACAAAACCCCTGAAACTATAGAAGTTCCATGGATCTGAGATACTTCCTCGGGGCAAAATGGACTAAACTGAAAAACAGACAATTTGAGAAAAAGTACCAGCAATACACATGTATAAAAGTTAAAAGACATAATATTCAGAGAGCTCTGAAAATGTCGGTTAAAAAACAAATCAACGCTAATAGAAAAGTAGTCAAAGATAGTTTTAGCAGTTCTCAGATGATAAAATATAAGAAAATATAAGACCCTACCCCTTGCTAATGATCAAAGAAATGCATGTTCAAATGCATGTGTGTTAATATTTGTCTATCAGACAGATAATATCCTGTATTGACCAGACGTAGGGAAGTGCATATTTTCACATACTCTTGGTTAGAATACTAATTGACACAGTCTCTTGGAGAAGAGGGGATGTGAAAATATCAAAATTTTACATGTATCCATCCTTTGACCCAATAATTCCATGTTTCATTTTTTGGAATAGAATCTTAAAAAAATACACAAGTGTACATATATGAAATGTTACTTACTTCATTGTTACTGAAAATCTAAATTGTCCATCACCTGGGGACTAGCTAACAAATGATAGTGCATATTAATGATAGCTAACATTTATCAAGTGCTTATTGTCCTAAGCATTTTAGCATTTACTCATTTAATCCTTCCAACAAAAGGAGGAAAGTATAAATAATAAGTTCATAGAAATACACAGAAAAGGGACCTCCAGAGAGAGTGACATCTCTCTATAGTCACTGGGGAGAGCACCCAGATTTTTCTCAACTGAAAAAATTCCGCTGCAGAAGATGTACGTAGTACGTACTACGTGCGTAGTACGGTTATGTAAATCTACGCACTTGTATTCAAAAGAGATGTCTAAGCAGGAAGGGTTAACACAGTTTGTCTAAAAAATTTAAAAAATAAAAACACAGTTTGTCTACTTTTCTGGATGGTGAGATGTTGGATTTTTTTCAAACAACTTTCAGTCTTGATTTCTCCATAAGAAGTGTTCCTAAAAGGAAGTATTCGTACTACTTTAGACACCTCGCTTAAGCAGAATCCCACATTATCTGTCCTTCTCTGCCTGGTTTATTCATTCCACTTAAGCATAATGTCTTCAAATTTCATCCAGATTCTTGCATGTGTCAGCATTTTCTTGCTTTTGAAGGCTAATAGTCCATGGTATGTATATACCACATATTCTTCATCTATTCCACTGCCAACACCCATTTAGGCTGCTCCCGCATCTCAGCTACTGAGAAAAGTGCATCAGTGAACAGTGAGGTGCTGAGGTCTCTTCCAGGTGCCGACTTCATCAGTTCTTTTGGATAAATACCCAGAAGCGGGGTTGTTGGATGCACTCAGATGACCTAACAGTCAAGGTCATAGAACCAAAGAGCGGAACAGTGGTTGCCAGCACCTGGGGGGCCCTGAGCAGTTGCTCGGCAAAGAGCCAATAGTTTCAGTTACGCAAGATGACCAAGTTCAAGAGCACCGCTGTGCGACATGGCGTCTACAGATGACAATGCCGTACTGTGTACTTAGAATTTGGTTGAGAGGGTTAGTAACTGTTCTTTCCACGATAAAGCAGTAGTTTTCATTTGGGGGAAATGCGGAATTAATAAGAATTTTCTCAGTGTCATTGGTTCTCCATTTAAAAAAGTCCTACGTACCTCCCATCTTCTTAATCCTGTATTTCTATTCTGCCTCAAAACAGACTTCTTAGACCTTTCCCCTTATGTACCTTTATTTTCCCAAGTCCCCCTGATCGTGGGGATGAGACAGAATTCTTTCAAGTGCCCATGAACATGCTACCAGCTTGCTAATGCATTTTTATACGAAAATAAGGTTCTATGGCCATTTCATAATCATGGCTCATGAAAGGGTCTAGAGTGGAAGCTGTCCAAACACCCAGAGAAGTCCAGGCGGCCTTTTAGCTCCTGCATCTGCCCGAGTGAAAAATAGAGACTACGATGAAGTGACCACCAAAGGTTCGTGCCACCAAAGAAGAGTGTCACAGGGTAACGGGAGGACAATGTTGGACTGGATGGCAAGAAACCGGAGTCCTTGTCCCGGCCCTACCCCGGGCCGGTAACTCTGGCCAGGCCATGCGATGTGTCCAGACCTGTGTCCTTGTGTAAGAAATGAGAAGGGGGACCAGATCCTTGTTTGTCAGCTGCGCTCACCAGTCTCTCCGGATGGGCTTCGGGGGCCACCAGGGAAGCTGGAGAGCCCCGAGGCCAAAGGGCCGGATCGTGGGCTCCCGCCCCGCTGTAACCAAAGCAATTCCATCTTTATTTATGTCATAGAACGAGGTTTCATGGAAGATTTTGATTAAATAAAGGGTCCTCGTGCTTAAAACAAAAAAAAAAGGAGAGAGAGAAAACCACAAGCTGAGTTGATGTCTAAGGTTCCTTATAGCTTTAAGTTCTGGTTTTTGAAATTAATCTGTGCCTCCGATGTATGGGAGTCAGTCGTGAAAACGCTGTTTGCCCTGAAGAGAGTTTCCAAGGCACCGAACATCAATCATGAAGTCTCTGCTGCTCACATGTGGCAAGTTGGGGTTTCTGTATTTTTTTTCTTGCTTCCCCTTGGGTCAATTTACCATCTGCCTCATCTTCATCAAAACATTAATTTCAGCTTAATCCCCTTTCTTCCTCTCCGGTGGTAAAAGGACCTGGCTCTCTTTGAAATGAAACAAATAGAGCTGCTCTGCCTCCATCTGCAGAGTGGTTTCCGTCTGATTAGTATGGAGTTCCAGAATCCGAACGTGGGCAAAGTCATTTGGCTCCTCTCTAAGCCTCTAAGCCTAAAGCACTATCCCGTACTGTAATCAATGTCCTAAAATTCGTTCAATGTCCTCAGTGTTTACCACACGCAAGGGACGGTGCTAGGTGTGTCAGCAGAGGGAAGTACAGCGAGACTCTGCCTTCAGTGAGGTCTCTCCTCCCTGGGCGGAGGGAAAGTCAAGTCCCTGTGAGCTCAGAGGACGGAGAGGTACCACCAGTCTATGGGGACGCCAGGGAAAGCTGCGAAAAGCTGGGCAGGATTTTGCTCGGCCTAAGTATGAAGACAGGGCATTTCTGGTGCAAGGAAAATTGAACTAAGAAGTTTGAATTTCATTCAGCGAGCGCAGGGCAGTTGGGGAACACATTCACTCTTTGAAGATTGGGCTGGTGTCCCACTATACAGTGAACAGAAGAAGGCAGGCTGAAAATTTGGACAGCGAGTGCTGGCTGCGTTAATGACCCCAATGAAAAGATGGTGAAGCGGGATGATGGCGGTGGGCACGTCACCGAGGGACAGATGGAGCTGCACGTAGAGCAGACTTCTGAGAACCGACCCAGTGGCCACGGGTACACGGCAGAGCAGGTAGGAAGCTCAACTTGACGTGAGTCAAGGAAGAAGACAATGGCAGCCTGGGCTAAGGTGGTTGGAGAGAAGAAAAAGAGCATGTGTGTTTGAACGTGGTTTAGAGGTGAAACCCACGGGGACTTGGGTGAGTGGACGTGGGGGATGTTTGCCGAGATCAGGAAGATCAGTGGAGGTGTTTGCGGCAAGGGTTCCCTGAGGCCACGAGTTCTATGTTGGATATTTTGGTGCTTTGAGACACGCCAGGGCAGCCAAGGACGTGGGACCTAGAACGCCCTCTGTCTGAGACAGGTGTGAAGACCTGAGGTTTATCAGAAGAAAGTTAGATGGCAATGAAGGCAAAGACCTGGAAGGACTGGTGGGGGAAAGGTTGCAGAGTACGTACGTGGAGATTTTTCACAAAAGAATGGGCACACGATGGGACCTGCTGGTGTGTCTGGAGGGACTGCACAATTTAAATTACTGTATTTTGCATGTACAATGCACAACTTTCTGCCCAATTTTTTGAGAGAAAAATAAGGATGTGCATTACACATGGGTAGTGCTAGTTCCGTATCTGTATGAATGTTTTTAATTCTTTTGTTTATGCATTAAAAGTGTAGCTCTAGAAAGGAATAACGATATCTATATGAAAAACAATACCCTGGAACATGATAATCAGTTTTATATGTAAGTAAAAAATTAAATAAAACATTAAAACAAAACATTTTTTCCTGAAACTTTGGGCCAAAACCGTGGGTGTGCATTACACACGGCCACATACCAGTACTTTGATTATATTGTGCTAATACAGAAAGAAATTAATATTTAATAGGAGAATACCAGAACTGAGTACATCTTTTCCTGGATTCCATTTGTGTGCCAGTGGCTAATGAATCAGTGAGTTTTACATCTTCTAAGATCTTCGACTAAGGGGATTTTCTCTCCGTCACATGTTTGAATGTTTAGAACTCTGTCCATGTTCTATTTAGTTCCAGCGGTTGCATGTTGCTTCTCTGGCGCCGTTGTCAATAATAAAACTCAACAATGCCAACCCCTAACTACGGCTTTGTTTTTCTCTTTTTAAACATATCTGATTCTCAGCCCCAACCACGTTCTTCTTCTCATGTGGGGGACAAGTAGAAGTGACCAACCACCTTTAAAGTGACTTTACTCGGGAGACCCCCGTTGCCCTTTCGCTAACCCGCGCCTACTCAGCCTCCCAAGCCCTTGCTCTCCTCGGTTATTTCGTTACCTGTCTCAACACAAGCCTCTGCCTTGTCACCAGTGCCCTGCCACACTCTCCTCCCGCCCCTCGGAGGAGCCCGGGAATCTGTATGTTTAACAAGTGTCCCAGGCAATTCTTGGGATGAGGTTAATTAGAGGAAATCTGGGAAGAGCATCTTTAGGGATTACCTGGGGGCTGTGGGAGGGAAGCAGGTCAGGCCGAGTTCCTTCCCCTGCCTCAGCCGGCCCAGGCCTGTGCTTTAGGCTTTTCTAGGAGGCTCCTACATAAGCTTTCGCCGGAAGCCGAGATCCTGTCACTTNCGGGAATCTGTATGTTTAACAAGTGTCCCAGGCAATTCTTGGGATGAGGTTAATTAGAGGAAATCTGGGAAGAGCTTCTTTAGGGATTACCTGGGGGCTGTGGGAGGGAAGCAGGTCAGGCCGAGTTCCTTCCCCTGCCTCAGCCGGCCCAGGCCTGTGCTTTAGGCTTTTCTAGGAGCCTCCTACGTAAGCTTTCGCCGGAAGCCGAGATCCTGTCACTTGAAACACTAGAAAATCCTGGTCACGGACCCAATGCCACTTCTGACTTTCCTAGTCTCCCTAGTCCCACGTCAACAATATACTCAGCCCTAGTCTAGAGGCTACTCGATGGAAGGGAACAGCACTGAGGGTCGAACGCGTGATAAGCTCTAGTTTGTGTGTTCTGCGTACAGCACTGAAGAAGACAGACACAATCCTGGCTTCATCCCACTTCCTGGTGGGGGAATAAATAAGTGCCTAAGGGAGATTCTTAGAAAATGATGAGTGTCATGGAAAAACAAAGCATGAAATGCGGAACACGCATGCATAGTTTTAAACAGGGAAGAAAGGAAACCTCCTGAGAAGACGACCATTGAGAGGAGACCTGGGGGAGACGGAGGGAATGACTAATGTGCGTGTCTGGAAGAAGCGTGTTCCCAGACCCAGGAAATCATGGTCACGTGTAATTAGCATGAGTAGAATGGATGGGCGAAAAGGGAGAAATGTCTTCGCCAAGGTAATTTTTGGCTCTTGGCGCATCCCTTCCCTTCCCACGGTCGCAGTGGATGCCATTTGCTTAACTAGGATCGCCGCGGAGGCTGCGGTGTTCACACCGGCAGGAACGCCCATTTCTGATACGACCTCGGGTCCTCTGCGCAGCTGAAGAAACAGAGTCACCAGAGGGCACGTGACTTGTCTGAGGTCACAGTGCTAAACTAGGGTGGGCTCGAGCTGGAGCCCGGGGCTTCTAAATCCCAGCCCAAGTTCTTTCTGTTAAAAGGATTTTTATTTTATTTTATTTATTTATTTTTAGAGATTTTATTTATTTATCTTCAGAGGGGAAGGGAAGGAGAGAGGGAGAGAAATATCAATGTATGGTGGTCTCTGCTGGAGACACACAATGTATTGTGTGTCCCCTGCCGGGAACTGGCCTGCAACCCAGGTATGTGCCCTGACTGGGAATTGAACTGCAATCCTCTGGTTCGCAGGCCCGCGCTCAATCCACTGAGCTACACCAGCCAGGGCTTAAAAGGATTTTTATTACGTACTCCAAAAATCTCACTGATTGCATTCCTTTTTTAAAAATTACATTTTTAATAAAAATGTTTTCTGGGTGAACACATAGGCACAAAATAATAGTAATAACGTGGGTGATACCCTTAATAATAAACTAACTTTCTTTGAATACCATTTGTGAGTTCCCACACTGCCACATGTCCCAATAGGGGAAAAGATGAAGAAACAAAGGGAGAGAAGGGAAGTGGGATGAGGGGGGGAGAAAGAATGCAACGGCACAGAACGGGCTCCAATCAACCATCTCATGCCCCCACTCTCCCAACACACCGTAACGATCCTTTCAGTTTCTCACCAGTTCTGCAAGGGAGCAACATACCTATCTAAAAATTAAATCTTACTTTTCTTGTCCACCATGGCCCTCTTTTTATTAACAAATAAAAGAAGCACCTCTTGTCCTCATCAATCAGTGGGATCCCAGCCAGCCACACTGCGACAGCCGGATGTTTCCGCTTTAATTCGACAGCCCCTTCAACTTCAGATCCAAACTCCCCCTGGCCGTTCCGTGCAGTCCGACTCAGACGCGCTGCTTCCCCTTCCCCTCCTATGTGGTAACGCGATCTCCATTTCCTGCACCGTTTCATCTTCCCCGAGAAGAACTGCTGTTTCCGACATCTGTTCCCTTCCTGTCCGCCTGTGTGAACTCTGAGACAGAGACCAAGTTTTCAAGAAATGCAAGGCTCATCCGTCAACTTCCTTCCCCTGCCACCTGCCCGAGGCCTCTACGCCACTCCCGTGCACGCTCTTAACTCTACACGGAGTTCGAGCATTCTCTGTTGCACCCTGGAGAGTTCTCGTTCTCCTTTTTCCCCTTTTACTTTTAATGCATCTGATCCCTTCCCACTGCAAGCATTTTGCATACAGCTCTGATGCCATCATCTCTGCTGTACCCCAAAGCCTGGTATTTTAAGAAACTTCTATTTCATCCTAAAACTAGAAGGCTCAACTTCAGGGTTTAACCTATAATCTGGGAGTCTGGAGAGATGCCGCAGCTGCTACAGCTGCCAAGACGAGTGTGGAAGAAACAGCCCCTTCTCATCAATGACCGCATCACATTTGTTCAAGCCCTTAAAACACGTAGGCAGCAATGAATTCCGGGTTTAGAGCTATCCGCAAGGCCACCTGTGAGGTTCGGTTAGCTCAACTTCTTTAGGGTCCTGGTCAGAGGAGCTGCATTTCCCTTACTCCACACACTGAATTTGCCGTCTAGAAAACTTAATACTGAATCGCCTGATAAATCTTCCTGCTCGTGTATATTTTCTCAGCGTCTTCTACTTTGGGAATAAAATGAAGACACAGTTTTCATATATAAAATTCACCTCTCTCCCCTCTACTCTCGCCCCCCAGAAAAACCACCAGCCAATCCCAACGGCTTCGTGTTTGCCAGGGAAGACAGGTGGAAGTTGAGCAGCGGCAGGTTGGTTTTTCCCGGCCACAGAGCGCGGGTGCAAAGCGCTTTCCCCGATCAGTTTTTCTGCATCTTCGGCCCCACGGCCACCTTCCTCTCCCCTCCCCCTTTGGGTGCTAACAAGGGCTGTCAGCACTGGGAAGACTTCCCTGGCCGGTGTCCCTCTTGCTCCCCACGCAGGACACCAGTCCCATCACCCACCCACACACACAAAGCTGTGGTCGCTTACCCCTAGGGCACTCTCTTGGCTTTAGAGGACAGTGGTCACACTCCATTTCTGTCGCTACACCATCACTTACACTCTGCTGTCTATAGTCTATTGTCCATGTTAGAATTCTTGCAGGTTTTAATTTTTACATTTCTAGATATAGCACTTAGCTTATTGTAGAAACTCAAGGCAAGTTTGTTAAAATACTTTAATTTTTTTTAAACCAAAGTAACATACGAATGTGAGAACAGTGTGAAGAGCTTCGGAGAGGCCTGATGAGAAGCAAACCCCCCACCCCGCCCCTCTCCACCTCAAGAGGAAATTTCTCTGAATTTCTATCTAGATCTTCTGGTCCATGACCGTATACAACATGCACACACTTACTTCTTGATGTAGCCACCGCCAAGAAAAATTACTGACTCCCCCCGCGCAGGAGGAGCATGTAGCTCCATTGCCGTTCCTTTACAATTCTCCTCCCAAGGGTTGGTAGTCATGTAAGTCCCTAATTCCTCATACGAAGTGCTTGGGACCATGAATGTTTCAGAATTCGATGCTTTTCAGAACTGATAAAGGAAATATTGCCTGTATATCATATGTTGCAAACCTCATACATCAGTGTTTCCACAGTAAAATATGTGACCACTTACACGAAGTGGGATATAGAGAGATCGTCAATAACTCCACATCGGTGCAAATCAGCTTTTGTCAACAAGCATTTGCCAGTACTTACCTTCCTCAGCCTGTTACCATGAACAAATTACATCAATTACTTGGTCCTCCTTCCCCTTACCAGATTAATTTTCAACTTGCCAGAGTAACAAGACACATAGTTCTCTCACCATCGAACTATTTAGTTTCCATCCGTCTTGCCATTTAATCCTGATTGGACCACACAGCTATTTTCTCCTTCAGTGCTTTTTCCTAAGAGCCTGGGTTCATAAGCTGCTGTCCTCCTTCTCCTCTCCTGCTTCTGGTTTGCTCACCAAGGCCGCTCTCTGCCCCTCACTAGGCCACTGCAGTGAGGTCTATCAAACAGATAGGTGAACTCTTGCAAGTTCAAGGACACCTGTGATGTCTTCAAACATGCAAGGATCATTTCAATTAGCACATAACCAGATGCGATCGTTATAGCCCATAACCTGTTTCAGTAATGGCCAAAATACTCTAAAATTGTCCTTATTCTGTTACCTAAAATATGCTGCAAAATATCAAATATGATTTGCTATAAAATTAGCTTATAATAATTCAGGGCACAACAGCGGTTGACCATGCTAGTTTAAAATATGGTCAAAATAGGAAGACAGGCCATTTGTATCATTTTCCAAATGGGGTCACGGTGATTCTCCCAGTACCCGCTCCGACATTTCTTTAAAAAGCTCTGTCTCTCTCTTTTCCCAACAGGAAGGCAGCTATCAAGTTCGGTGACAGATTATGGGGGGAAGGGCAAAGGGAGTCTAAGACTCCATTTAGACTCCTGGCATGCAGCATGTTCTAAAATAATAAATGAATTCCCTTTTTTTTTAGGAACAAAATTAGTTGGAAGAAACAATGAAAACAAAACAAACAAGCAATGAGAGGCAGCGTGCAGAAAATAAAGCATAACGCCCAAATCCAACCAGGCGACAAAACTCCAATGCAGAAGGGACCTGCAACATGTGTCCAGCTTTGTCCTAAGGAATCCTCACTCACTTCTCCACCAAAGGAGCTGCCGAGAGCTTTCAAGTATCTCTGGGTACCGGGCTGAGCACAAGCCCTGGGCAGGCGCTAACCACACCAAGCACATGGCTTCCCAGCGAGGACACTGGCTCTGGAATCGTGAAAGTATTCACGATGGTGGGCCCTGCTGCTCCCCCAGCGGGGTGAGGGGTGGTGGCAAAGAAGAGTCAGGCGTAGACAGAAGACTGTTTGGATAGACAGCACGTGATGCGATACATGGGCGGGGTGTTAAACAGAACTGTATACTTGACACATAATCTCATTAGCCAATGTCACCCCAATAAATTTAATAAAATTTTAAATAAAAAAAAGAAATCTCGACCTCTCCGAGTTTCAGGGAGCAGTAGAGGGGTGTAAGGAGCCTGGAGCAAAGTGAGAATGTCTGTAAGTATCACTATTGGGGCTGCGATTCTAATCAGAACACCGCTTTTCTGGGAAGGAGACTCCATTTCCATTGGAACGAATCATCACAGACAGGTCGCCTCAATTAACCAAGTGGTATGCTTGTGAAGCTCAGAGGGGACCTGGTGACAAAAAAAATAAGTTATGGCTTTCTAATAGTGAAATAAATTTTTAATGTCATTTTCAGAATCCGTTGTTATGGTAAAAATGCAGACACATATCTGATTACAGAAGGAAAATACTTAGGCGGGAAACCTGGCTGATCCTGGACTTGAAATATGAACACAAACCAAGGTCACAGACATAGGCAACCATGGCTTCGTGTGCTTGAAGCTTGAGATCCATTTCATTTAACGAATGTGTGTGTGTGCCTATATGTTGTTTTCCTTATTTCTTCTCTATATTTTCCCTAAAGAAGCTTGGGTGATCATAGAGGCAAAAAGAATGTTATATTTGCCCAAAGAGTTAAAGGGAAAATTTTTTTTTCCTTTTATTAGGAAAAAAACATTTGATAGGAATTCATCATTTTTCTCTTGTTTGACTTTAAGAGTCTCTGAGTAACTGTAAACTTTTTCGTTTAGACACTAACCGGATAAACCTGCGACTTCAGACGCACTCTCGTGAGTTGGCACCTTTCCCATGGTCAGGACTAAAGCATCCTTCGCCAGGAGAGAAGCCAGGAGTTTGTTCTGCTTCTCTTACGGTGGTGGGAGGGGTGAAGAGAGAGTTTTTCAGTGGTAAGTAAGTGATGCATGCTCCCTGATCAATGTGCCACGTAACCACTCCTGTGGTAGAACAGGTCTGAGACACAGCCACTGATAAGGGTGCCAAAGTACTTCTAATTTTATTGGAGTTGGGTCTAAACATTTTTAGGGACAAAATGTATCAGATATGTATAGATCTTCCAAGGGAATTATGCCTTTGAATGGAGAAGGTCTTCTCCATTCTGGCATGTGACTTCCTGACGCACTAAGACACTACTTTCGGCTAGGGTCGAGAACGCTGTATGTTACTCCATAACAAATGGCTAACTCTCTGGACTTTACTGAAGGTCTCCCATGACTCACTGGTCTGGCTGACGGAGAGTCGGAGAAGTGGCTTTATACCTGGGGTTTTGTACAGTTGCTGACCCGTGCCTTCCTTTTCCCTGCAGTAGCGAATGTAAATCATCATTCGAATTCACTGGGTGTTTCAGAGAAAGTGGCCCCAGGTTTCCCAGCTCTTCGGGATCTGGAAGATCCAACGCTGTTCAGAATTCGAATTCAATCACGGCACAACCACCCCACAGGTTTTCCGTGGCGGCGCTTCTGCCAGGCCCGCCACCCTGGCCCAGCCTCACCGGCAGACGTGGGGACTCCCTCCTAGTCTCCACCAAGAGAACAGGAGCAGCCACTGAGCCCCACTCATGGATAGCATGCAATCCGAAAGGGAAAGTTACAGTTTTGTGCTCCTTATAATGTCGCACTATGTTAGCTACCATTGCATCTGGCTGCTTTTCTTTAATCCGTGCTCTAATTGTCCCAATGCTCTGGCAAGCTTCAGTGTCCCTGATTTTCAACCTCTGGGTTGCTTCTTAATCTCAAGCACACATACTTCAGAGACTGGGGCTTGAAAACTTCCCTAAGTCCCTCTTGGGGTTCCTGCCCAT
The DNA here is from genome assembly GCF_014824575.4 of Sturnira hondurensis. NCBI lineage: Eukaryota > Metazoa > Chordata > Mammalia > Chiroptera > Phyllostomidae > Sturnira > Sturnira hondurensis. Next base: position 4,826,211 of record NW_028094846.1, on the reverse strand, counting down.
TCAGAAACCACTCCCTTTGCCAGTAGGCGAGCTTTGTTTGCTGCACAGGGAGACGTGTGCCTGTGGACACAGGGGCATGTGTCCATACTCCTGACAACCCAGCAATTAAGTTCGCTCCTCCAACAGAAGTTACCAGATGCCAACATTTCCAGAGAGCCACTGATATTTCACATGTTCTAAAAGCCAACAGGATTCAAGCTGCTATTCCAAACTGCCCGATCGGCTTGGAAATATTACCACTCCAACAGTCTACCCAGATCAGCCAGCGACCAGGCACAGAGGGTCAGCTTTCAATGTGCTCCTGTGAGGCCTGTTGAGTAGCTGTATTTGAAACTCAAAAAATGTTTGCATATTGTTTATGAACTGCCATCAGTTTCTCAAGAATATTTAACTCCTCTCAACATAGGTGAATCTTGACTAACTAGGAAATCAATCCTGACTAACTAGGAAATCAATTGCTCAGGCACCTTCTCTAGACATAGATTTCTTTTTGCCTATTTTTGCTACTTTGTCTGATCAGTATGGCCCCCAATGGGAGTTGGAAATGAAAGGAAGAAAAGACTAACTTCCAATGCATGGATCTCAGGCATTCTCTCATTTGCTCTTTCTTACTACTGAAAAGAATGGCTGACTTTTAATAAGTGCTAGGCACTCACTTATTCAGCAACCTCCACACCTACGCTGTTGGGCGTTGACTTTTTAATGTACATCACAGCTTGTTCCTGGCCATTTTTTATTTCTGCGGGATATTAACCAACAGTAGACAATAATAAAAGAACCTGAAGATCATGACATGCTTCTGACTCATCACAAACACAATCTGTCCAGTATAGCTTTAGCGATAAAGCGTATTACCATACTCCAATTGCTTGTGTATATGCATGTGTATATGAGTATATGTATAGAAATACCTCTTAATAGTTAAACATTTCACCCAGAATAGTATTTCACCCAACCAGGCCAACTTCTGACTTTTTCTCCATAGGAATTGTAATGGGACACTACGACATTTTGAATTAGATTTCCCAAGGATTTAGATATAAATTACAAATTGAAATGAAGACTGGGAAAAATCTTTGAGCTAGCTATAATTTAGAGTACATAATTCCCATGGTGAGAAGATACAGTAAGATCTAATAGATTTTGTTTTTAAATGGTTCTTTCCAGAGTTACTTACACCGTGACGACAAAACACAACAAAACCCAGCATCATAAAAGGTTTCTGCCCTCAAGGAGTAGACTAATTTGCTGATGGTTGTTTTTGGTTAAAAGCTTCCTTTAAAATTTAAAAATACACTTGTAATATCATTTCTACAAGTATTTAATTTCTTTGATGCCAGCACACTTTCCTTAATAATGACTCTAACTGTTCTGTAAGTTTTTTTTAACTGTAAGTGTCTAGAAATGCACAGCTCACAGAATTTTCACAAGCTATTTCCCTGTAACTAGCACGAGGTCAAAAAACATCGTTATCAGCACCGCAAACACCACCTGCCTTGGAAGGCCTTGTAACAAACAATCCCTGTTAATGGGCCGAGTTGAAGTTTATCTACGAAAGGTAGTATCTGAAGCGGGTACAGAGTGAAGGAGGGCGACTCTGTCATCTCGAGCCTTGTGGGCCTGAAGCCCACTAGTTCTGAAGGCACGGGGCTCCCAGCAAAGGCCGACGTGGCCCTGGCCGGATGCGGGTCCAGTTCCTGCCTCTGTCCTGTGGCTCCAAAGGAGAAGAGGGGTGTAGGGAGCATGGGTGCAAAGAAGGGACACTGTACCCGGCGGGCGACAGACCCACGTCCTGATACAGGTTTTCCTCCTCCAGGTGGTTAAACACCTGGGAGGACTCTTACCCTTGCTAGGCCTTCGTTTCCTTCATCTACGGAAACAGGTGTCTGACTCTGTGACCGCTGGGGTTTGTTCCGAGGCTGCTGGGCTGGGAGGTCGAGTGGGGGGATGCTTAGGGACACAGGGCGGAGAGAAAGGTCAGGAGGGACAGAAGGAAGCACCCCCTCCCCTTCGGCTCTGACTCGGGGGCCCTCCGTTACCTCCTGCTTCGGGAATCGTGTGTTCAGCCTGGAACAGAACTATGGGATCGTCCCTTCCTGTGTAAGAAAATGCATTGGGGATGTTCATAAATCATTTTTAAGACCTTAAGTTAAATGTGTCATTTTCTTTGCTTCCTTTTGGTTTCTTGTAACAACATAAAGTAAAAGATTTGAGCTTTTTAAGTGGCATCTCACACCCCGTCCTGTGGTAATGAGGGTCCATAAAAGAACAAAAATTTTGACGCAAGTCCATGTGAAACATGAAATACTCAGAAATGTGATGCCCATGAATTTGTCTATGATTTTTGAGGGGAGCCTTGTTCAAAGTAAGGAGCAGGTGAATTTTTCGGCCAAGCCACTGTAGACAGAATGAAACACCCTCGGTGACTGCACAGCAGTAAAAGACAGACACGGGCTTCTACTGAAGGTCGCTGGAGATTGAGACAATTGGCACGTGTGAGCCACTGCCTGGAAGAACTCTCCCAGCAGTGGTGATGAACCTGTTTTCTGTGCGGCTGAGCCGGGATCGATGCTGCGGACGCAGCAACATTCCTATGTCTAGCAGGAATCTGGAAACGGCCACAAAAACAAGCCTTAGGAGTCTCATCGCGCTGTCCTTCTGTCCTTTTGTTCCTGGGATCCCGGTATCTGCCCTGCCCTTCTGCTTCTCGGATTCACCCGACTTTCTCTATGCGGCCCTAGAATGAGTTGGGCGACAGCCCTGCTCCATCTGCATTAGGGGAATAACACCGAGTCACTGCCCGTTAGCAGGTACAAGGTCACTCCTCCGCTTCACTACTGAGAAGAGACAGCCGTGGAGAAGGGGAACCATTTGATCTCAGGCGTGCACAAACCTCACAGCCAGCTCCCTCCTCCTCCTCCTCCTTCCACATAAGTACCAGCCTTGCAGGCAGACATGCTCACACTCACAAACCCCAGCTTCTGCTTTCTTTTCAATTTCCGCTTGTCCCTTGAAAAGCCACATCTCACGTTTATGCTCTACCTTTATCTCAGTATCTGCAGCAGGAGAACTGGACAGAAACTGCAGTTTTAGCAACCAATACACCATTTTCTACAGGGAGTCTTCAAAGGTCCGGTTTTTCCTTTTTTCCACTCGCCCGACCCATTCATTTTCTGACAACTGTTTCAACTAGACGTTGTCTTTCAAATTCAGAGCGGCAACTTTCTCCAGTCGTATTCAGTCCACCGGAGACACTTCAGGATGTAATAAAATGGGGAAAAACTCATACTGGAGCCGCCTGCGATTTTGCAGAAGGGGCGGGGGTGGAAATCCTTTCAGACAGTAACCAATTTCATTGTGGTGGAGATTTCTGCAAAATGCATTAAGGAGTTCACGCCTGTGGCGCTGGTCACTGTGCCGATTCTGGAATGTCTCCCAGACTCTAAGACTTTTTCCAGACGTCCAGGGGAATGTTAGTGCGACAGAGACCCTGCTCTGGGCCTTACGAAAACCGGAGAAGGAAAACTTTGGAAGGTCCGGTTTCAGATGGATTGCGTTTCTTAGACAGCCGAGTTGCCTAAGTTATGGAAAATCCTCGTAATTATGGAGTGACAAGAATCAGAAATGCTCCCCCCGTCTTTTTTTTTGTCTGAAGCTTTAATTAGTGACTTGAGGGACTGGTTACACAATAATGCTCCTTTTCTCCCAAGTGTCTTCGCGGGCGGGGAGAGTCTACTCAGCCCACAAACTGATATCACCGATGGGTATTCTGATGATATATATATTTTTTAATTTTTGGAAGCAGACAATAAAATGCAGCTCTGTTTACCCAACTGCCCTTTTCCTGCAGTAGAAATGGGAAGTCTGCTCAGGAGTTAGGACTCAAGGGAGGGTGGCTGAAAGGACTGGATTTAACAAGTGTTTTTTTAAAAGCACCTTATTTTTCTACCGTATTTAGCTTTAAACTCTTCCCTATGAGGGGCTTTTGCTGTGGCCAGAAATGAAATCTGGGTACAGAAACTGACAGAGCTGATATCTTAAAGGACACACGGGTATCTGGTGGAGCCTCAGATTATGCACAGATATGTTCCCTGCACCCACTTTCTTTTCGCTCTCAAAGGCATAACTTTGTCTTTGCACGTCACTGGCCTCCTGTAAATCAAACCCATCTTATGAACGAACAAAATAAATGGAAGAAGAGAAAGTTCTCCTGGCCTCTTTTGTCCCAGGTTGTAACTCGGTTACTGTTAGAGTTGTTCTGACTTGTTCAGAGGTGACTCTGTCATTTCTTTACTGTTTGTGTATTAGCTTTTGCTGAAGCGCCAGCCCAGTTTCATTCTGCTCTCCAGTCCATCCGGCTCCTGGTGTGCGCACACACTTCCCCATTCCCCACCCCCAGCTTCCCTGCGGGGGCCGAAAGCCAGGGGTCCTTGGGGGAGGCTCTCAGCATTTCTTATCTTGCTTGTTCTCCCTTTCCTTTGCTGGGCGCCTACAGAGGCCAAGAAAGGCACGCTCTTGGTTTCACTGGGTGCCGTTTCCACGAGAAGCAGTTTGGAAAAACACTCATGGAGGAATCTGAGGAACTGGATTATGCCTCTAGCTTGGCCATTTACCAGCAGGGTGACCTCGGGGAAATCACTGACCTTTTCTGAGTGCCAACTTTCTCATCTGCAACATGGGAGTCACCCCTGCTTTGTCTACCTTGCAGCGTTGTTACAAGGATCCAAGGAGAAAGGAGCGTCCAACCTGCAGCCCTCAGGCCACACGCAGCCCAGGATGGCTGTGAATGCGGCCCAGCACAAAACTGTAAACTTACTGAAAACACTGTGAGATTTCTTTTGAGATTACGCGTCATAATATATTTAATGTGTGGCCCAAGGCAACTCTTCTTCCAGTGTGGCCCAGAGACAGCAAAAGGTTGGATACCCCAAAGCCAAGATCCTTCTAAGTTAACATCTGTAAAGAGCCCAGCACGGTGTTTGATTCGCGGTAAACACTATACAGGTGTTAGACACAATATTAATATTTTCATTATTATTAAAATTTCAAAAGCATCAAACAAATAAGTAATCACTGACTTAAACATTTTTTGGTGGTTGTATTATACCATCTCACAATTAGTAGCGTTTTAAAAAAATAATTTTTATTGTATAAATCTATTTAGCTATTTAAACCCAGACTTCAGGAAATGCATTTTCCAGGTAGAGGGAAGGATGGCCTCAGAAATCCTAGGCTGCAGAGCCTCTGGGCTGTTGGAGATGCCCATTGCCTGAGCTCACCAGTCCTTCATGGAGCGGTGGCTGTGGGCAGGTGCGGACCTGGGCGGGCATCGGCGGCCCCTCCTGCTTCAGTGTGAATGGCAATAATCAGCTTGGCCTCTTGGATGCCAATGAGATCAAGTCAGGAGAAGGCCATTCTCAACACCCATGGCCTTGGCTTCTGGATGACCGCAAAGGGCTAACACACCAGTCATGTCCAGTCCCAGGCAGCGTTGATAGTCATCAGTGTTCATCCTTGGGGTCTCTATTGCTCTGCTTGGGTGGCCATAATGAAGTACCGCTTCCTAGGGGGCCGAAACAACAACAGTACATTTTCTCACAGTTTTAGAGGCTAGAAGTCCAAGGTCAAAGTTCAGCAGGTCTGGTTTCTCCTGGGGCTCCCTCCTTGACCTGCAGGTGCCTGCCTTTCCGTGGGTCTCTCTTCTGTGCACACCCCTGGGTACTTCCAAATTTCCTCTTCTTAGCTCCACACCACTCACGCTGGTTCAGGTTCCACGTTACTGACCTCATTTTTATTCGATCGCCTCTAAAGGTCTTACCTCCAAAGACAGCCACGGTCCGAGGTCCTGGGAACTTGGGCTTCAACATATGAGTTTGGAGAGAGACACAATCTATCTTATAGTAGGGTCTTTCCTTCTGTTACTTCTCCCAGCAGTTACTTGCTTTCTACCTGGGTCCATGTAGTTCATGCGTGTTCTTTCCTGATGGGTTGCTGGTGCTCATTGCTTCTGATTATTTCTTTAGAAACTACAGATTATGCACAAACATGCACATGCTTTGGAATGTATACGGTGGTCTGAAAATGCTACATTAGTATGACTGCCGTGCGCCTCAGTCAGGCAGGATTGAGGACTGGACTGCTCCCTGGACTAACTAAGACCCAAAATCTGAACCCTATGAATATGTGGGGGACCATTCAGAGAGCCAGGGTTTCCCAAATGGCCCATCGTGATATTGCAAAATCATGCACAGGCCAAAGACCCACTGAAAATGAAAATGAGACAGAAGAATGGCTTTTTCTGTCACAGACTAGGAAAGTTCATTAGTAATGACTTCAGGTCCACATCGTGCAGACTGCTTGTTGAGTTTGGGTGTAGTATTAAGGATGACCAGCTCCGCAAGGATCTGAAACGGTTATTAAAATACTTAGTCCTTTTCCAACTACAAACCTGTCCAAACCTGAACTTTCTTCACATCCTTCAACTAAACAACATTATTACAACAGGCTGGATGCAGAGGCAAATACGGTAATCCATCTGTTTTCTTGCAGGCCAGCCATTAAAGAGATTTGCAAAAATGCAAAACCAGCCTGTTGTTTCTCTTCTAATTTTGAAGACAGATTGATATAGGGCTAGTAGAAGAAGACACCTCTGTGATGACTCTGGGGAAGTTTGTAGTCAGGGAGAACCATGCAGCTGCTAAGGCTGTGAACTAAGCCAGAACACGCAGGAGAGCAACAGGTGTGCAGGGTGTGGAGGCCAAGGCGGAAATAAACAACCCGTGTTTTGAACGGGCTGGATTTCAGATGCCTGCAAATCACACAAGTAGTGATGCCCAAGAAAGAAACAGAAATTTAACTCTGTTGAAGGGGAAACAAGTCCAGAAAAAAACCAGAAATAAGTGACCTTGTGTCTTCAGGCCCCCGTTTTTAGGGACTCTGTGGTGGTCCCCAGTCTTGTTTCAGCATGATGGCATGTGCTAAACTTTCGAGCACAAATACTACACTTTTTGTATCAGTTTATGCAAAATAGCTATGGTCCTGGAGGATACAGCATTGCTAAAAGCAATAAAAAAAAAACATATACCAGTTTGAAGTTTCAAAATAAATTCACAAAGACCAGTATACTATGGTGTTTCCTCAGCGTGGCTCAAAGGCAGCACGTGTGGCCCTTGTCCAACGTGCCACAGCGCTGCGAACAGCATCTTTTTCGTGACAATAAACGCTCCGCATGCAGAAGGATGCAAATGCTTTACGAGCCACCTGTAAGGGAGTTGGCTCACGCTCTGCTCTGGGTGGAGATCTAAGGGAGAAGGACGCAAATGTCCACCTCAGGTAAGTGGAGCGATATTAAGCTTATAAGCATTCAAAATTTAGGGCACAACCCCCCCCAATTCAAATAGTGCCTTTTTTGAAGTGCCTCATGTGAAACTTACTGATTTTTACTAACTATGTGTTTAGTCAGTAGAAAATTTAAATTTCTTGCTACAAGGCATTTTATTTTAAAAAATATCAAAGGTCTTTGTGACCATTTTTATGCCTCCAGGTTATAGTGATGGAACTCAGGACTTAAATTGGTTAAAAGCCTTGTAAATTCCACGTACTATGTAAATGACCAACTTCGTGATCAAACTTATATCAGAATTTCCCCGTTATGCCACACAGCCTTGGAACTGAGGGATTACATCCAGTTTATTCTGGTAGCAACCCATATAGAACACTATAATTTCATAAAATACTGGCATTAAACATGGTTAATACATGTAAGTTAAAAAAAAGAAAGAATACCATGTGACAAAAGCAAACTTCACAGATGACAGAGCAGAAATACAGATAAACAATGTGATCAATCCTACAAGAAATACAGTAACGCAAGAGTCGACTCCACCAGGAAATCTGGTTGTTCACCACGATTATCGCAAATCTCTGAAACAGACTCGTAAAGAGTCAAATGCAGGCAGAACGTCTGGGATCCGATACCATATAAACAACTTGCTGCTGCTGTGGCTAAAAGGCTGTTCCCTAGTAACCTGCTCGGGCAGGTCGGCGACCAAACACTGTTCCCCGACCCAGACCTGTCAGCACAGTGTTTGCGCTTCGGTTCCTCTGACCAATGGGATCCTGCACACGTCAATGAAGTGCAACGCTGAGTCTCGGCGGACGCAGCACTCGAGGGCACGCAAGCCATTGAACCACGCGGTCGGGAGAGAGCCAGCCGGCCGTGGCTCACCCTTCCGCACACACGCGGTTCCTCTCTGTTCCGTGGCAGCTCATAGCAGATCCGAGCAGAGATTCGAGCGGCCCCCCAGCTCACTCTTCGTCCCCAATGCAACATTTAATCATGGCCCCAAACTAAGCAGAATTTTAAATTACAAGTCTATCTTCCTGTTTTGCAATTTTTTAACAATCAGTTCTCCCCAGTGGGGCTCAGGTTGTATGGCTGGTGCGTCTACTCAGGCGTGTTCTGTTTTATGCAATAGATCGTTTCTAAAACTAGAGAAAAGGGTGAATCGCATTCTTATAATTCTATTAATTCTTTCTCCAACGACAAACATCATCATTTTGGATTAAATTCCTTTAACTTTACATTTCTCTGACTCACTATCACTAGAGAAGGTCAGCCTTCCTCTCTCAAAGAGGAAATTGGCTCTAGTTCAACAATGAAATTCACCCCAGGACCACACCAGCTGAAAGAAGGTGGTAGATTAGTCCTTTGTATAGTGAAAAGTTTATAATATTAATAATAATCATGATATTCTTACAGGGGGGTGTTTTCAAATACCTATTTCTTATACCCAATTTCTAGTTTGAAGAGTTTCAGGTTATTTCATTCAACCTTTAATGTAATGTCCCAGCCACTCTGTTAAGTCATAGGGATGCAAAATTTAAAACATGTTTTTACACTTTTTAAAGCATGTCAAGAATACCACATTTTAGTAGAAGAAAACACATTTATAAACTAATAACGTATGAAATAGGCTATGCAAATAGAAATAGAATCCTGGAGTGATTGATCAATTCCTCAAAAGACAAAATTTACCAAAACTCCCACGAAGAGAAATAGATAATGTATGAAGGACACACGGACAACCCCAAAGGGCGTAGGATCCAGGGTGGGAGCGGGGGATGCCTGGGGTGGGGGTGATGTCCCCCCGCCCTGTTGGAGACATTTGTACTTGAACAAAAATAAAGAAATGTAAAAAAAATTTTTTAAATAAAATAAAAAGGAGAAATAGATCATCTGAATAGATTTCTATCTGTTAAATAAATTGAATCAAATATTAATAACCTTCCCCAAATTTTAAAGCACTAGGCCTCGATCGTTTCCCTGGCGAATTCTACCGAAGAGTTAGGGAAGAAACGACACCAGTCCTCTACAACGTCCTGCCAAAAACAGAAGCAGGGGGAACAGCCCCGAGCTCGCTCCACGAGTAGAGCAGCGCTCTGACATCAGAAGCAGACCGAGCCAGCACAAGAAAGGGAAACAAAACACCAGTACCACACGAATACAAAAATGCTCAACAAAATGTATTAGCAAATCAGATCTAACAAGCTGGAAAAACAATTATGCATCGAGACCAAGTGGGTTTTTTTCCTGGTATGCAAGGTTGGTTCAACACTCAAAAATCAATTAATGTAACCCCTTATACAACAGGTTAAAGAACAAAAAAAACCCTATATGATTATGGCAATAGATACAGAAAGTACATGTGACAAAAATCCAACACCCATGTTAAAAAGTCTCAGCAACTAGAAATAAAAAGAACTTCTTCAACTTGGTAATAAACATCTACAAAAAAAAATCTAGAGCTAACGTCTTACCTCGTGATGAAAAACTACACGTCTTCTCCAAAGATCAGGACTAGGCCAAAAAAAATGTCCCCTCTCATAATTCCCCATTAAATAGAAGTCTACGGTAATTCAATAAAACAAGGAAAGAAAATAAAAGGTATTCCAACGAGAAAGGAAGAAACAAAAACACTCTTTGTTTGTAGATAACATAATTGCCTATGTAGAAAACACCAAAGAACTGAGCTACTAAGTCAATAAATTGTGGAACTAATAAGTAATTAGAGCAAGTTTACAAGACACAAGGTTAATATCCAAAAGCCAACTGCCTTGCTCTACACCAGCAATGAATAACTGGAGTCTGAAATTAAAAACACGCCACCATTTAAATGAACACACAGAAGGAGAGAGAAAAGTACTTAGCTACAAATCTGACAAGATATGTATAAGGTCTCTATGAGAAAAACTAGGAAACCCTGGTGAAATACATTAAGGATCTAAATAAATGAAAAGATATCCCACGTTCACAGATTGGAAAACTCAATATATTTAGATGTCAATTCTTCCCAAATTGATCTGTACATTCAGTGCCATCTTGATCAGAATCCCAAGTTATTTTGTGGGTATTAATACACACTAATTCTAAAATTTATATGGAAAAGCAAAAGACACAGAATACCCCACCCAGTAAAGCATTCCCCTCTTATTCACAAGGGATATATTCCAAGACCCCCAGTGGGTGCCTGGAACCACAGACAGTCCTGAACCTTATAGGTACTGTGTTTTTTTCCCTGTACATACATACCTATAATAGAGCGTGATTTATAAATCAGGCATAGTAAGAGATTAACAACAATAACTATTGACAAAACGGAACAATTATAATGATATTTTGTCAAAAAATTATGTGAATGTGCACTCTCAAAATACACAACTCACTTTTCCACCCAAAGGGAGCTCTTTGGGGCTTCTCTTTGGCACACCCAAGGTGCTTGCACCACTTCTCTTGTGCTTTGGGGCGACTTATTAGTGGTTCAGAAGCGGATTATTTCACAGAGCTTTAACTCTCGGGCAGAGGGGGAACGCGCTCAAGGACACAGAGACAGCAACCAGCCGCTGCCAAGCCAGGCTTTCCAGCGCGACTCGGCTTGCCGCTCACTGGGTGAAGGACAGTCCGGGCCAAAAGAAGAGGAAACCGGACTCTAAAGTGAGTGAACATGTTCACATTCACATCAAAGGAGCAAAGGAGCTTTTCTGCGGAAGCGTCGGGAGGCTTACCGGGCAGCACCCCCACCTCCCAGAAGAGAAGCCGGTTTCTGCCTGCGGGAGGCAGCGCGACCATCCCGACAGCAGGCCGCTGGATCTCGGGTTCCCTCCACAATCTACTGACTGATTTCAGGCAAGTCACGCTGTGGCTCACGTTCCTCATTCTGACCTACAGAGACTAGTTCGTGCCTCGAGAGGCAATCACTAGTTAATTCACACATGAAGTTTTTAGGCCAGTGCTTAGCAGCGCTAAGGGCTAGGGAAGTGTGAGCTGTTCGCATTATTACCAGCGTTGATTACTAGTTATGACTTTAAGGAATCCCTTTACCTCTCTGTGAGGCTCAGTTTGGGCAACACAGAAACATAAACCATCTACCTTGAGTAGTTGTGAGAGTCAGTGGCAGTTGTGAAGCGGCCCGAACAATGTCATATCCATGTCAAACAGGATTGGTAGCTGCATTATAAATATCTGGCATACTGGTGACCTTGGACTTCTTCCTAGCTCTGGTAGCCAAGAGCCATTTCTCGCCTTCCTGGTCTTGGTTTCCTTACTTGTGACAGGAGGGTACTCTCGGGACTGCTAAGGGGGACAAACGGATGGATTTGTGGAGTGCATCAACACATAGAGCAACATGACCTGGGGAAAGAAACCGAATTCGCCTATTTAATCCCCTCTTACACAGATATTTTACACTATCTGAATCGACGTCAAGATGATTGAAAGCAAGAGTATTCACCCAAAACCTACAAATACATGTGAGACACAAGGACCATGAATTGCGCCTGGTGGGAGGAAACGGGAAGAGCAGCAGAAATTCAGAGGAATAGAACACGAACTCTCACATGAGCTCTCTCCTGTGAGGAGAAGAGAAGACACAGGCAAGCAGAGGGCGTGGCCTGCCCCCATTTCTGATAAAAGATGCAAACTACGAGTGAGGGACGAGAAGATGGGGGCGATCCTTAAAGTGGAGAAGTTCTATGAGCCACGTCACCTGCAGGTACGCATCTACAGCCATTTATTAAGGGCCCCCGAGGACCAAGCCAAACGTTGGGGGGAAAACCAAAAGGAGAATAAGTCTGCTGATCTGTTCTCAGGGAATTACAGTCTCCCTGAAGGGGTGGGATCCGACGTCAGGAAAGGTAGGTGCAATTCTGAGGAGTAAAGGACGCGCCTTGTCTGGAAACTGCTGAAGAGGGAAGAGGAAGAAGGATTCTGGGGCCAGCTCAGGGTGTCTCGTTATAACTGCAATTAAGGTTTTTAAAGAGTTGATAAAAACATGTCATCAGGTTAAGATTTCATTCAGATGAGTAGTATTTTTATTCTCCATTCATGTGCATACAGTTAAAATATTTAATAGTAAAAATCAATTAAAAAATAAGAAGGAGAAGAATGAACATCCCATGGCTGGTCCCAAGGGCAAGTGGAATAAGAGGTGGAGGAGGAGAAGACGGCAGGCCGGGACGTGGGTAGGATTCTGGCGTACACGGGGGAAGAGGAGGAGATCTGTTCAAACCCTCGACCGGACCTCAGAGACCACAGTGACATAAACGTGTTAGGTCCCTCTGGGGAGGACATCTGACACGGGGACGAGAGGGAGAGATGGGCAGGGTGTGAAGAGAAGAGGTGACATCTCACAGAGGTTTGCTCTCGCCGTGAAGGTGACGTGATGCAGGAGGCGCAGCTCCTCGTTTAGATCAGGTGACCCGGACGGTAACGTCTTCAGCGCCTAGGGACGTCAACCCTGCAGAGCTAGGGCCTCACACCCGTGGTCTGTGAAGGGGCCTCCAGGCTGGACAACTGACTCGTGGAAATCACTCTGGGGATGTGTGCGACAGTCCTAAATGAAGCTCAAGGTTGGCACAGGCTGCCCCGACCCTTTTATTGGCCGCTGATTCCGATTCCTTCAGCTTGGCTGACCATCACTGCATGGCAGAGTGTCCCTGGGGGCGGGGGGGGGGGGCACAAGGGCGCAACATTTGCATCAAAACAGGCAGATGCCTGAGCGCTGGCCCTTCTGGGAATGGCTGGAGCTGTGCTCTAACCCTACACCATCTTCAAAGCAGGGGCGGCGTTGTCCTTCCATACTGTTCCCCAGAAAAACGGAAGGAAGGATGCTCATTTTATCTGCATGTGATTCTACCCTCAGGGGGTCAACAGAAGAGAAACTGTATTTCATCACTACAGAGTTTTTTTTAAAAAAAGAAAAAACCCGACGCAAGGTCAGCAGCAGAGTGCGCATTCCCAAAGCCCCGTCCAGCTCTCGAGGTCACGCTGTCTCTCTGGTTTCTATCCCTGCGTTTCTGGGAATCTGTAACCGACAGTTAAATTAACTCCTGCACTCTGCACTTTGAGGTGAATCTGGTCATAAGCAAAAACAACTTCAAAAGTCTGCAGTCTCGACTCCCTTTCGGGCCCCTGTGTCCCCCAAAGATGTCCCGTCACACCCCCGAATTCTGGAATGTCTTCCCAGAAAGTGAGTTAAAATGTCACTTCTGTTTAACGCCCATTTTTACTATAATTACACACGAACTGCTGGTTTCCTTGTCTCTCGCAGTTTTTTCAGGTCCTTTTAACTTCACAAATGAGCTTTATTAAGCAGAGCCGATTGTAAAACAATGTAAAATTCAAGAACCGTTAATAATAAGACCACTTAGAATTAAAGCAATGTTTATTTGAGATTGGGCCAAATTCTTCAGGGGAAGAAAAAATCAAAATATGGCTTCTGAGCCGTTTCTACGAGTTTATTACGACAGCGCCACTAATTCATATACTTCTTCCCATTATTTTTATTTCTAACTCGAAACCAGCTATAAAATCAACTGAGGGAACGTGGTTAACTTATTTAGCGCTCTTTTCCGTGCAGCTATGAAGCAGTGTTTGCAATACATTTAGAATAAAACCTCACGAAGTGCCTAACAATGACCATGGTCTAGAAGTATGACTCCCGAGGGCGCAAGTACATCAGAAATCCCCCGCTGGGGCCACAGAGCTCCGAGTGCAGCCTGACCTTACCTCCCCTTAGTGACCCGGGGAATTTGGCTCTAACTTGGCCTTGCCTCTGCCGAGCACACAGAATTAGGTGCAGCCCTGCTACACACGCTCTGCACCCACAAGGGTCTCCCATAGGAGCCCACAATTGGACTGCGAGGTCAAAACGCTGCTTTCCAAAGTGTTCAGCTCCCCTTGGGCCTCGGCTCGCCTTTCCTCTCTCCGGTTCCAACTTTACTTCCCAGGGAGAGAACAAAGGTAAACAGGAAACCCAGAGTCAACGGTCCCAATGCATATTGGTCGTCTTTTAATTTCAGGTATTCTCGGACCAATGGGGCCTTTGGATCAGGAGCTCCCTTCTGTATCCTTCAGCGTTGGAGCCTGTGCGCTGAGCCCCTGGAGGCCGAGAGCAAACCTGCCGATGGGCGGGGCCTGGGGAGCTACAGCTTCTGCCCAGAGTGACAGGGCTCTCCGGCCTCATTGTCCTGCTCTTCTGGTCCTTGTTTTACCACCATTACTTTGGTCCCAGACGCTCTTGCTGTTCTGACCCTCAGTTGTTAGGAGGGAGGAATCTCAGGAATGAGTTCAGAACACGGTGTAGAGCATGAGAAGGAAAGAACGTGGGGTGGCAGGCAGACCAACGGTGGGGGGAGGGGGGCAGAGAGACGTTCAGGTCTCAGGTCTATGACTCATTCTTAGAAAGTGACCCAGGAAGGTCACCAACCCTCTCAGACCTGGATTCTGAGTGACCGGGAGACACAGGACGGCAGCGAGAAGACACGGTCCAAGTCCAGGACCCTGGTTCAAGGGCTCAGTCAGTTCTGCAACCTCTCTCCCCCTCCTAGGGCCGGAGTGACAGTTCCCAAAGGGCTTGTCTTTTCAAGTAGACAATATGAAGAGAGCAAGGTCCTGCTGGGAACAGTAACTCCCTAAACGAGGGAGTGAGGCCCTCCGCACCCAGCCTGGGAGGTGCTCAGGGCATCGCTGCTGCCTCACACTGTGTGCAGGGCGAGGGTTAGAAGCCAGAACGAACCTGTCCAAATCTCTCAACTTCTGAACGAAATGAATTCGAAATCCCTATTTCGGAAAAGCCACGGAACCTCCGCAGACGGGTCGGGTACGTTACTCGGTGAGCGTGTGTTGGAAGAGGCGTGCAGGCCCAGTCGTCCTAAGGGTAAGGCTGCTGGCAGTCTGTGTCTGGTGGCCACATTCTGGGTCTGGTAACTCAGGCTGTGTGATGCTAATTCGGTCCGCAGGTCTGAATTCCACACCGGTGCGTTTGGCAGCATTTGGGTTCCTAGACACTTTTACCATCCATTCATGGGAAAGATTTTTTAAAGGTGTCTAGAGCTGTGTGTGCCTGCCCCGCTCACTCTCTAGGTACTTTATATGGGAAGGGACTCTTTCTGTCTATCTATCTGTCTACTATCATCTATAGTAGATCGCCGCTTGGCGCCCCGCACCCCGCCTTCTCCCACTGTCCTCCGCAGGGATTCTGGAAGCCAAAAAGCAACATTCAGCAAAACTGTCTTTTTCCTCCTCACTGGGCAGAACCTTCCAGATAGAAATTTCATACATACATGGACACACACCGATGCACACACATGCACGCAAAAATGAATATAGCGATAACTACTTAACACAAACTAGCAAATTTTCTGGTTTAATGGTGGCTTCCACCCTAGGTATGAAACGAAGCTCCTGCCTACAGCAGTAGGAACCAATTACCGGCCTGAGGTGCTCCAGTCCCTCCCAACACAGAGATTCCTAAGTCATGAGAATGCTTGTGTATCGTTGCTTGAAATAGAAATTCCTTCCTCTGATCTTAAAAGTTGTTTTTAAAAATCTCTCTCGGCTGCAGAACAATTACTTTCTTTTGTCCAGTTTTCCGTCTCATTAAGGGACCGCGAGTTCCCCGAGGTCAGGGACGGCGGCGAAAATCCACTCTGCGTTCCCAGCACTCGGCGTGGGGCCATCAGAGAGCCTTCTGTGTGCTGGGAACCTGGGAGTCCTCTGGACTCGACAGCCAGCCGCAGAGATAAGGCTCGGCTTCCTGGGTCTTCCACCAGGGGACAAATACACAAGTCAATATGCAATTGTATATTGAAATAAGTGCTCTCCCACCCCAAAGATGTCATGAGAGAGGATGACCGGGGAAGTCAGAGAAAGCCTGAGAAAGGTTACATGGAGGTCGAATCTCAAGGTTGACAGGTCCCAGGGAGGGAAGAAGCTGTCCTCAAAGGAACACTGGAAAAGGAGCTGCTGGCAAGAGTGGAGCCCCTCTGCACGCAGACAGGGTGGGTGGGCAAGGTGGGGCTGAGGGCAGAGAGGTAGGAAGGGACCAGGGTGCCGGGGTCAAATGAAAGATGTCACAGTGTATCCTAAGTGCAGCTCTGGCCATCGGAAGGCTGTAAGCAAGAGAGTGACAAGATCTGATTTCTGCTTTCAAAAGCTGGCACTGGGAGCTGCAGGTGAAAGGGATGCAGAGGGGAAGAGGGGAGGGAGACTGGGCACTGTGGCCATCTAGTTGAGCAATGAATGACCGCAGATCAGGATCGCGGCGGTGGGACCACAGGGAAGGAGGTGGACTCGAGCTGTGTTCTGAGACAGAATTGGCAGCCGCTGGTGATGCATCGGAAGGGGGTGGTGCGGGGGGAGGACGGAAGATGACTCCCAGCTTTTTGGCTGGAATAGCAACACAGATAACGGTGGTGGTTTCCAGATGGAGCAGACAGAGCAGAGCTGATGTGGGAGGAAGTGGGAGGGAGGGGTAGCGAACTTTACAGGGAGGCAAGAATCCATAAAAGACCTTCACGGCACCCCAAGGGAGCAGGACAGGGATCTGAGGTCTGTTCTACAGAGAGAATGTTGGCCCAAGGAGGTACAGCGATGAATCCAAGGTCAAACTAATACCAAGTGGTACAACGAAGTCGAAAACTCAGATTTTGCTGCTATTGTGGGTGGGTTGTTTTAAGGACTAGTCTAGTGATTCCTACACACTGTTCTCATTCTCTAGCAAGGCGATGTCTGAATGCATTACTAAATAATTGGTACTTATTTTAAGCGACTGATGGGTTTTGTCACCCTAGTGACTGAAGATTTTATTGTGTGCCAGGCTGAGTACATCTCTTACTAAAAATGTCCACCATGTTTGCTGTGTTTTGGTTTTGAAAACCAAAATCACTGTATTTTTCTTAAATTGACACACAAGTCTAAAGTATTTATTTACCAAGTTTTTACTTAAGACATCAAACTATATGTGGTTTGTAAAAGATTTTGGGGTGTTACGGGGTATTTTCAACTTCATGGATTGTACATTCATAAGGTGTGCATAACCAACGGGTGTGCGTTTCCCAGGGATCATCTGCACCTGGACCCAAAGCTGGCCAAGCACACTCCATTGCACTGCGCAGTGCGGGGGGACGCGATGGGTGGGAACGACCAGCACGGTGTAGAGGTGATGCTATACACCCGCTCAGAGTCACCACCCAGGCGATCTCTCACCCACGCTCCCTCTGCAGGCCCATCACTTCCTGCTGACGCCTGGCATGGAGCACAGGACAGCGCCTCTCTCCACCCAGGTCCACTCGGTAACAAAACAGAACACGGTCAAACTCCTCTTTAACGGAAATTATTTCCAGTGATTGCAATATCAAAATGAGGCTTTGTATTGAATGATTATCTGTCCGATGGAACGATAATAGATCATCAGTGCTTATCCTCAAAAAGAAGTCTGAGAACATGGAGAATCGGGGTCCTTAATCCTTCCTAAAATGGGGGAAATGGTTGGCTGTTAAATTTTCTCTACTTTTGTTTTCGCTCTCTGAAAAAAATCCAGTCTGTGTGGCTCCTCGGAATTCTAACTCCCTCCCAGGGTGAGTCTCGGGGGTCCCAGGCCGGGCAAGAACAGGGGGTCTTCACATGCTCTGCCCTAACGAGTGCTGCTAAGCGGGCACACTACAACTGAACCCCACCTTTATTTTGGTTCTTATACTGAGCAAGAGAAAAGCAAGTCTGTGGAGAAAGCTCCTTTACTGAGATATTAGTTGGACCTAGAATTGGGTTTGGTCACCTTGTTCTCTAGAAAAATGGTTCTTGACAATGAAGGGAAAAGTGTGACAGATCCGTTCATCTCAGGGACATTTCAGACACCTATGGTGGCTGGACACCAACATGCTGAGGTTCTTGCTCCAAGTGACCCGGTCCTCTGGTTTCTTGTACCCCAAGGGTGCCAGCTCCTAAATTAATTTCATTATATGCACAGTCCATATTACTTCCACTTGAATGCTTTATCTAGTGAGCTAAGCTCCTTTTTTTAAAAAAAAATCCTCACTTAAGGATAGGTTTGCTAACAGATGAGAGAAAAAGAGAGACAGACAGAGAAACATGGATTGGTTGCCCAACCACATATTGAACCCGAAACCTAAAAATGTGCCCTGACTAGGAATCGAACCCGCAGTTTGGGTGTACAAGATGACTAGTGAGCTAATAAGCATCGTGGAGGAAAATTCTTTTTTTTTTCCTTTTAGCTCCTCTGCCCGAGCTTGGACTAACAACAACAAAACCCAGAAATGCTCTCTCACTGCTTTGCCCTCCTATCCAGCCTGCACTTCCCATCTTAAAGACCTCCTCCACGCTAGGCCACTCCTGACAGGAGGAAGTGGCAGTCCGTGACAACTCAGGACTCAAGGAGACCCGCAGTCCTGAATGCCCTTAGGGATTACCTTCAAAAACAGCAGGGCAAAGGGATGGTGACGGCCACCAAGAACAGCCACAGGCCGCTTGGGCCACTGGCAACCAACGAGTTAATTACAAAACAAAGCCATAGGAACATACACGATCGTGTTCAGCCTGACGCTGCCAGTTCGGTTTCAGTCAGAGATCATGACTTCTTTCAAATAACCCCAGTTTATTTTTGAAGAAAAAAAAAAAATCCTGTCTTCAGACAGGATGTGGGGGAGGGGCTAAGGGGTGATGTTTTACACATGCACATCTGGACGCAGTCCAATTACTCCCCTTAAACATCCCCCCAGTTGTTTTCATTTTGCTGCATGCCTTGGCATTCATAAATCTGGGAGATTAATTGTGTCAGCCGTCCGCAGGCCTGGAGCTGGGCACCACTTTAATAGCGAAACGTCTACAAAACAACTCTGCGGAGAAAGACATTCAACATTTTTAAAAAAGGAAAGCACAGCCACGTATTTCATTTCTGCTTAATGTCGTGGCTCTGACACTGGACATAAAGAACGCAGTGTAGTCTTTCAGAGCATTGCCCCGCCAGCAAGATACACACACAGAAACGCCACTGGCGTGAAGCAGGGGAAGGAATTCGTGAAGAGAACAATGGAGACGGGGTAGCTGGGCATTTGTGCTCCCGGTTTTCATTGGATCGTTTAGAGATGAGTGTCAGCCGATTATATCCCTGTCCTGGACATGGCCAGAAATTTGGCACAGGACTTTTGGGCAAAAAAGTCACCTTGGTCGAGAGAACAAGTTTACCTTGGAGAAGGTGAAAAGGCCAAAAGTCAAAATATCATCTTTCTAAATGATATTTTGAGAAGTCTTGTGTGCTTTCAAAACTACTGTTACTTAGGAGGAGGGGCTTTTGGGGAGGTGGTCGTGTCGTGCAGGTGGAGTCCTCCTGAGTGGGATTCGTGCCCCTTCAGCCACGTGAGGACAGAGACGGCGCCCTCGTGAGCCCAGAGACGGGCTTCCCCACACTCTGAGTCTGCTGTACCTTGATCTTGGACTTCCAGCCTCCAGAGTTGTGAGAAACGAATTTCTGTTGTTCATCAGCTGCCCAGTCTAAGGCTTTTGTTATATACAGTCTATAGCAGCTCAAACACACAAAGATGAGCGCTACGGGAAAAGTAAAACCTGAAACTCCTGGCCCTTGACGTGTGGGCCTCACAATGCAGGTTATGAGCCAGGTGAAGGAAGAACCGTGTGCCCCGGAGCCTGGCAGTGCAGCTGCACCGGTGGGTGCTCAGTAAATGCTGGCTAGCAACGAGAAAACTATTTGTAACAAGCTCCGAGTCCTACAAACAATAGACATACTGCAGTGACTGCATGGGTCCCCTTGTCCTTAGACTTTATCTATCATAATTTTTTATGTGGATGCATTTGAAATTTGCTGAGAAAATCACACACTTGCCTTTAGCCTCGATTTCTTCTCCCGTAAGATGAGGTGAAAAACACCAGCCCTCCCCACGTTGCAGGGTGGTGGTGAGAACCGAAGGGATGAGATGAGAAACGGTAGAGTGATGGTTGTGGGTGGACATCAGGCTCTTCCGCGAGATCGTGAGGAAAGGATTCCAAGGCCCCACACATGGCAGAGTGTGCTGCGGCAAAATTTATTTATCTGGACACGGAAGCTGCCTCCTGGGTGTGCAGTGTCCCATGTCCCTCTGCCCCACCGTGGAAGAAGGATGGCCATGACTTTAGCCAAAACAAAAGCCAGCGTCCAGTACTTCCACTTCCCAGCAAGCCTGGTCCTTCGGAGCCCATGCCAGCTGCCGCCGGCCTCAGGAACCACCAGACCCGCGTGGTCACATGGTCCCAAGTGAGAGAGCATACAAACGCACAAGCAGGCATAGGCCACCAGCAAGAAGAGACAGAGGGAGAGAGCGGCTTTGTTCTCCTGAGATTACGCTAGCTTGAGTTTGGGACAGGCCAGGTGCTTTTGCAAAATAACCAATCGACTTTCCAAGCGTTCATGGGCTTTTTGATGGGTCCATCGCCCAGCTAGACTAACGGGCTCCCATGGTCAAGCACCTCCCGCTGTGACCAAAATCGGGTACCAGAGTGGGGAAGGGAGCATTGTTAACCTCCTCAGCAAAGCAATGCTCTGGCCCCTTGGGTGTGAACCTGTAACTTCCTGGTGAAGAAAACAGGCCCATGCTCCCCAGTGTATTAAACTTAACGTCTAATTCCCTTCACTCTCTTTCCTTCACTGCTACCTAGCTAACCACCGGCAGTGACACAGTCAGCAAGCCAGGAAACCCAAACCACCGCTGGACTGCACAGAGCATGGCTGACCGTCGTGTGCTCTACTTAGGGCTCTACACGGGCAACCCCAAACACACAATCCCTGCTGTGCATCAGGTTACTGGTCAGAACTAACAAGTTCGCAAACTGCCACGTGTGCAAGTTCCCGGGAGGGGACACAGGCCTGGTCACAGAAGCAGCGCTGCTACGAAAACCATGCAAGTGTGGCTCAATGACATGACGTGACGGGGGACAGTATTTACAGGCACAATTCTGTTATATTTCGGCAAACGGATTTTCATCACCTATGTGTAAATCTAACCGTATACTCTAGTGATGGATTCCAATCCCTACTACGTGCCCCACAGGCAAACAGCTAATTCACCTCTCAGAGCCTTAGTTGTACCTGAGAAGGTAACAACACCTCCTGACAGATTAAGAGGTGAGATATACGAAGAAGTATTTCTCCATATACCGGAGAAATATACGGAGTATTTCTCCATATAAGTGGTCACCTAGTACTTACTGGTTATATCTAAGGAACGGTTGACTCCTCATTTCCAAAGCTTTGCTGGGAAAATAACTCCACAATTAAATAAGGCTGCAAAGAATCCACGTGTAAATGATTAGGCATGGCATCATTAAAACACATATGAATTAATAAATATTGCCCATACACAATTTTTTTTCTTAGAAAGTTCGTGTCGGTTATACAGACGCTGAGATGAATCATGGCTGACAACTCATCTTCTTTTCAATGGCATCACTAAATTCGGCAGTTGTAATTCATTTTAATAGACTAACGCTTTCAATCATTTGAATACTAATGGTAAATACAATGAATAATTACATGATCCCTTAACTTTCAAAGCGTATTCACAGCTATTATTTTATTTCGGTTTTCTCGGATGGCACTGTGAGAGGACTCGCATGATCCTGAATTCCACGTTTGATTAAAACCTAGCGGGAGAAACGACCTGTCAAAGTTGAGACCCAGCAGGACTCGTCGGGAAAGCTTTGCAAGACCCCCGGTTCCCGAATTCCACCGCATCACACATAAACCAAAGCCCACAAATGACAATCAGGCACCGCTGGTAATAAACAAAAATTCCGAATTCCGGTCCAGACAGGGGGATGCTTTATATTAATGCGAGATTAGACATGACAATCTGAGAGTGGGCTCCACAAAGCCAACTATTTCAGCCATGGACCCCCAGCCGAGCTTCGCTCCAAGCACACACTGATAACTACTATTAGGTCCTGGATGTGTAATACATCCTCACCCAGCAGCTCAAAGAGCTCCTTATATTTTAGGCTAGAAGGAGATGGCTGTTTTATGGGCTGAGACAGCAAGCGCTGTAGCCACGCCCAGGAGCTGGAAGAATGACTGAGACTCTGCTGGTTGCATTTTTCCTCTAGAAGGTCACTTCTTAACCCCCGGTAATCCGGCTGCTACCCCCACTGCCTTGCTGTCACTGTAACAAGGAAATCCTAACTATCGCCAATGATTAACTAGTGATCAGGCCCAGTGACCTGTCTTACTGGTTCTACTGGTGTCTCCCTAACTTGAGTTTGATGCTGCAGAAAGCCAGGATGTTCGTTCTCCTTCTCTCTCTCTTCCCCTTCCCCTCCCCCAATCATGCTTACACTGTTTACAATCCTCCTTTTCACACGGCTTCATCTCTGCTCATTCCCATCCACCCATTGTGAATTCTTTAGGACTAACTGATCCGTGGGGCAGTGTGGGAGGGGCTTTTGCAAGGGTGTGTCGGGAGGTCGTTAGGGATTGGCTAGCACAAACCCCGACTTCCACCTTTTCCCAACCTTGAGCACACTCCGTCTGCTCTCTCCCGCTGGACTTGTCCCCAGTTTCACTAACCATTGAAATACATCTTGTGTGTAATGAAGCAAGTGTAGGGAAATCTTCGTGGTAGTGCTAACGGGTGCACCGGTCCTCACTGCAGCATTCTTCCCCCTTCTGAACGTCGGAAAACGTGCACAGTAAAGTGGGAGCAAGGTACACCTCAGCTCCCAGGTCCTCGTGAAAGCTTCTCAGCATCAGTTGTCAGAAGATTCGCTTCCCGGAGTCTCTTATTTGTCTTTTACTATGTATTTTATTCGCTTTCAAATGATGGGCTTTCTAATGTCACGGAAACTAAGTACACGAGTGGGTACTTCCATATGACACAGTTAGCTGTTCATGAAATAAGAACCACACCTTACATCTTTACTCAATTTTCCCATAGCACAGCTGATAACTACAGTAAGTACTTAGTAATTATTAATGAATAAATCATTAACAGTAGGGTTTGAGTCACTAAAATATATGATTTCCCTGCCATCTGAATTTACTTGTAACCAATTTTAAGAATTAAAGGGGACAATGTACAAGCAATGGGCAAGAGGATTATTGTTTGGATATAAGATAGTGCCGATCCACGGCCAGTATAGGGTCGCTGTTTGAAAGGCGGGGATGCATTGGTGCTGACCCAGCCATACCCTTCACTGTGTCGCTTGTGGGACCAGTGTCGAACTCGGAGGATTCCCGAGCAGTCAGGAGAGTGCGGCAATAAAACAGATGGATGGTTGTTATGAAGACAGCTCCTAGAACTCCCTCATGCAGAGGCTGTCTTATTAGAACACAGCATGCTTTCATGAACTGAATGTACTCCACATGAAATATGATCGTAATTTTCAAAAATCAGAACATCCACAGCTTATTGGCGATCTCACTATTTAAGTGTCTCTTCTAAAAAGACAGAAGCGATTTCAATAAATGGCACCTTACCGATCTTTGGTGTGATTTCTCATTCAGGAAATGCATGTCACCATCCTTAATGAATGTGGATTGGATGTACCTCTACTATTAAAGAGTAAATCTGAAACACAGCATTATCCTGCACTCACTTGTGAAAACACAACATAAAGAACAAATTATCGATATGCAGCTTCTGTACAAACCATCACACCATCAACCAGCCGCTCATTAGACACTGCTATCGATGCTTACATCCTCTTTCTCTGATGTAAAGTATATGGGTAGCTGATAGTCCAAACTGGAAGAAAGGAAAACCATTAAGCATGACACCGACTCTAAGTACAACACTAAGGCCTTCGTTCAAAAACATCAGCGAAGAAAGATAAACCACCAAGGTGCAGCCCGTTGGCCCCTTCTAAACCGAATGGCAGAAATCAGGGTGGTGCCCCAGTCCCAGACGCTGCCCAGGGAAAAACGTGGTGTTGGTCTCAAATCTTCTCCACTCCCTTATGGACACACTTACATTTACTTGACAATGGACCCACAGGGAAGCAGGGAAGCTCTCAAAACCTTGTATTTCAGCTCTAAACTTGTGCCCCATTAATTTGCATTTCCTTATCAGAAAATCATTCCATAGTCAATCACCAAATTTGTTTAAGGTTCAACTACAGCACTTGTAGGAAATATTCTCTAATGTTTGAAAGTGTAATAGTCTCCATTTTCCATAGAATGAACACTATGAAGAATTGCTTCATTTTAAATATTTCTAGTTGGGAAAATCAACAAATCTGTTTTTTTCTTAGAATATAAGGTTACGGCCCCATTATTGCCTCATCATGATTCCAAGGCCAGTGATTGAGACACTGATTTTCACACAGGCGCATGGATTCTAAACCCGGTTGTGCTAGCTGGCCCTGGGCACGGGATCCTGCGGGCTTCAACTGTAGGCATTCTCATTTCAGAACGACAAAGCTTTCACATTCTTCTTTCAGATGTGAAAGTCTAGGCCAGCAAAATTGGTGAATATTCAGACTTTGAAAGGCAAACATAAATGCTATGGATTATCTTAACTGTTAACTCTAAACTTTAATACAACAGCTCCACCCACTCCCTCCTCCCCCACCCCTACCCCATTAGCCACGATTTCGCTTTCTGTAGTTTTGGTTACCCAGTCTAAAAATATGAAATAGAAAATTCCAGAAATAAACAGTATGTACGTTTTCAATTGTGCTCCATTCTTAGTAGCATGATAAACTCTTACCACTGTCCTGCTCCGTCCCGCCCAGGACCTGAACCCTCTGTCTGAGCAGCATCTCCACGCTGAAGATGCTCCCTGCCCATTAGTTAGTCACTTAGTAGCTGTCCTGATTATTGGGTCTACAGGATTTGTGCTCAAGAAACCCTTATTTTAATTCATCAGGGCCCCAAAGCTCAAGATTAGTGATGCTGGCAACTCAGATATGCCAGAGAGAAGTCGGAAAGTGTGGGAAAAGAAGCATGGTGTATTTCGAGTTTGGTGCTCTCTGTGATTTCAGGCACCACTGGGGGGTCTTAGAACACATCACCCACGAATAAGAGGGGACTGTCCTCTGTGTAATCACATGTAAATCTAACTGTAGTTTCATTCCCTTTTAATCTACCCTGAAATCGTTCCTTAGAGTAAGATTTCTCCATGGTTAGTTTCAGGATTAAAAGCTCTCCTTTGAGACCAAGCCCTCTACTTCCAATGGGACACCTTCTCCTGGATGGCTCCCCTATTTGTGAATCTCCATGTATCCCAAACTGAAATGTTTACCGTCCCTAACGTTCCTACCATGTTGACCTTCTGGATCCCCTGTTACAGACAATGCCACTGTTCCCCTGAGCGTAGACTAACACCCTGGAATCGCCCCGACTCTTTTCCTTCTCAACCCCCTCCTCTGACTGCTCCAGGACACATTTGTCCGTTCTTCCACTTGAACGTCGCTCTTCCCTGCCCTCCTCTCCATCTTCAGCGTTAGGACTTAGTTCTAGGACCCCCCTGCCTCACACAGACCACACCCACTCCTTAGGCGTTCTCCCTGCCTTTGGGTTTTCATCACGTCAGTCCATCTTCCACACCTCTGCTTGAATAATGTCTCAGACACCAAGCCACTGGCTCAATCCCTTTCAAGAGATTTCCGTGACCTCTCACCAGGCCTCCCCACCTTTTTATGGGCATAGCTGTACCCTGAAGCACACTTGTCACACAGCCCACAACTGAGCAGAAGGCTGGCCGACATCAGTAGAACAGCTTGTACTCACAGATGTAACAAAAAATAAAAAAGTAAATACTTGGAAGCCACCTTTGAAGGGCTTGGGCCTTCCCGCCAGGCAGGGGCAGCGCCCAGTGAGGAACCGCTTACCAGAAGAATCGAGGTCCAGCAGGCTCCCTACCCTGGTCCACTTTACATTCCACACACACTTCCCATCACTCTTCTCAGGGAACCCTGTTTATTCATTCAACAAATATTTAGTCATTCATAAATGGCAAGCACCTGTGGTCCGCCAGGCACCAGGTGCATTTTCCAATCATATGTGGAGTCCCCAAACGCGCTTTCCTGCTCCTAAGCCTCGGTACTTAAGAGTCCTTGCATCTGGAATACGATTCCACATCCCCTCTTCTTAGCCTCCCCCTACAACAGAAGGACGACATTCCTAGGAACTATTATTTACAAGAGTTTTTGGTATTGCCCTATTTATTTATATCTATCATCTGGACACAGAAATCAGCGCGACTCAAGATGACTACACAATAAATATTGGTTAAGCCGATTTGACAAACATTGGTCGACACCGTTGCTGGCCTAACTCTTCTGTCTAGAGTTGAGATCAGCACATTTTCCAAAGTACGTGTGCCCCTCCTGACCCGGCAGCAAGGAGAAGCTGGTACCGGAGTGCTGGTATCCACTTCCTCTCCACAACCTCTTTAAACGGAGAACGATGATTAAATGAGAATTTCAGACAAAATACACAGCCCATTTATTTCCTTTCACTTGGGTGACCTCATTCTTGTATTCTGCTCACATGTTTTTATCATATGACATTAAAGTCTTCGTTTAAATAAAATGCAAGTCATTATTCACAAATATGATCATAATGACTAGAAAGAACCCATTCTATTGTTTATATGTTTCCAGAAGTCAAACAAGCTGAACTTGAATAAGGAACATAACACAAAGTAAGTATGAGGGGGAGAGCTGTTCATTGCTCTCCGCTCTTTGAAGGTATGGGCTGTTCGCACAGCTCCCTGGACTCATTAGAGCAGAGGTGTCAAACTCATGTTCACGGGGGGCCACATCAGCCTCGCAGTTGCCTCCAAAGGGCTGAATGTAGGAGCTTGGCAATGCCGTCAGGTAGAAACAAGGTGGAGGGCTGGATTCGGCCTTGTGCTGGCCACCTGTGCCTTAGAGCAATGAAAAGTATGTCCTTTGAAGCACGAAATTAATCCATCTCTAGTTCTCAGAAGTTACGTTGAAAAGAAACAGAAATACCAGACCAGGGTATTCGAAGGGATTGTAAATCCAAAGACGGGCTGAAGGCAGAACTCAGCGTCAGGAAAAACAACATTCCTGCTCCCAACGGCGGGGCAGGCCCCCTCAGTTGGGTTTTTTTCTGGTAAGTTTAGTTTAGCATAAAATGAACACAGAGCATTGGCCCGATCCCTAGTAACTCCGAAATTCAGCTTTCCCCCTTTATTATGATTTGGTTACCAAAAGGTGCAAAGGCAGCAGCCGTCTTCAACTGTGGACTCTCCAAGAATTCACGTCAGGCTAGGGGCCAGGCGCGAGGGGCTCAGACATGAAAGATGCTGGCTCGAATGTTCCCTCTCTCGTTTGACCAGAAAAACAAAACCAACACTGTGCGGTGTGCCATTAATAAATCTGAAGAAATCGCCGCAAGGTGACAGCTTTTAGCATATAATTATAATAACAGTGGCAATGGCAACGCCAATGTTGACGCCCTTACCGCATTCCCTGCGCTGTCATGCGCTTTGCTTACACCGCCTCATTTAATCCCACCTCATTCATATCCACAGACACGAAACCGGGAGGGTCCGGCCCACAGAGCAGCGCCGATTAGTCACTGATTAGCTGTGAGACCCCAATTCAGGGGCCTGGCCTCCCAAGCCTGCGACCGCATCTATCAAATGAAAATATGGATGGTGCCTCCCCCTGAAATACCAGTTATTGTGAAAACATAAGAAATAACGCGTTGAACATGTATCCAATGCTTAAAGCATATGAACGTACACCACAAATAGCGCAAAACCAAAGACTCTCTAGTTTCTCTTCATGTGATACTCGCCTGCCTAATCCCTCCCTTCTGAACACATTCCTGTACAAGCTGATTTGCTCTGCAGACAGTGCATCCATTTCTAGCTGCTCCCAAACCTGCTTCCTAAAGTCCTTCAGAAAGTGCAGCTGGGTTGACAAACAGAGCCGCAAGGCAGGGGTAGTGAGGGGGGCATCTTCTCACACACTATAAAACCAATGTTTTGCTATCAGTTTTGCTGTAAGATATTTGACGCTATGAAGATCGAAAAGTCAAATTTCTTCAGCAGAAAAGGAAACCAAATTATGGGTATTTTACTGAAACATCACAACAAACCATTTCACAGTTATAGAAACTCATGTGCACACCAAATCACAACCAGTCAGTGTCGTTGCTGACTGGCCAAATGTCAGCCAGGAGTCCGAGCGGCGAGTGGAGGTGCGTTTGGGCCACTCCAGCCCAGGAGCTGCCTGACCTCAGCCCACTTGGGCTGACGGAGAATTGGAAGAGGTTCTTTTCCTTAAAAGGAGCGAGGGGAACGCCCCTTGATATGCAATCACACCCAGACAAAGTGCAAAAACGGGGATGGGGTCTGTCTGAGAAGAGGAACCACAGGATGATAACTGAGCAAGTCATATGACGGCGAAGCCTGCACCGCGTGAATCCCTGTTTCAGAGGAAAAGCGAGTGCGTGTAACCAAAGGCTGGCACTGTGTTCACCATCCCTGACACTTTATCGGTCACTCACAAACATTTTCACCACTAGACCTTCTAGAAGGCGAGCGTGTTCATCTCAAGTGTAGGTCAAGTTTCATCTCTTGGAGCAATAGTTCAAACCCCTTATTTGGGGATTCATCCACCCCAGGTATTTGCCATTTTGCTGTAGAACTTGATAACTGATACATAGTTTTAAACTGTCCATCAATACAGGTCTCTACTAGCAATAAGAGTGTGGGGCCAGGGCGTCTGTGCCACGCGGAGTTGGCCTGGGACACCTCGACATCCTAATGTCTGCCTGAGGCTTCCTGAGCACTGAATACTTCCAAGGAGGCAACGGTGGCTGGAACGGGAAGAGAACCCTTTGGACTGAGCTGCCTCTCCCGGGGATTCCACGTGCTTTGATTGCTTCATGGAGACAGGCCCGGGTGCTGGGTTGCTCAGCAGCAATTCTCATCCCCCCAGCACCCTGCTGTGGTCCAGACACACACTTGGAGTGTTTCCAGAGAGGGGTACTCAACCACGCAGTTGTCTTGATAACAGAACGGCTGCGTGCTCAGCCCTTCTGGAAGCACCCATCCTGCCGTGACCAGAGACTTCTGTTAAAATATGGGCAGTTCCTTCTATCGTCTGTGTTAACACAGACGGGAAGAAGGGATGGACCATAACAAGGATATAGAAGGTGTGCTTCCTTATTTTTCCTTTCCTTGACTTTCAAAAAAAAAGACTGAAACAATGTTAGGAAGAGCACTTGGAACAACTAATAATCAGAAAAGACATTCGTTTATTCAACAAGTATTCACCTAGCACCCACCACAAGCTATCGAGAGTTAATTACATTCTAGGGCATTAAAACCATAAGGAAATGTTTGTTTTATTCTGCAACAGAGCAAAGCTGTGCAATGTTCAGGAAAATAACATAACAACCATAACATCTACAAAGTATAATTCTTCCTGGACAGGCTATGCACGTTCATGTTTGCCCTTCGTAGCCTTTTATATGAAGAACTCAAACCCTCAAAGCATCAGGAATTAACCTCCACTTCACAGGAACCCGCACTTTCTAACAATTGTCCTGTGGTAATATGAGTTATCGAGATAAAGTTTAAAAACTTAGTCTCTGTACTTTAACTGCTCATGAGATATTCTGCAGCAACGTCAACTCCATCAGCATAGCTGCGTTAAGTTTTCAGTGCACTGATTCTGTTACATTTTCTGATGGCAGACTGCGGGCCTGCGTACTCCCAGTAGTAAGTGAGTGCCCCTACTGTGTAAGAGAATCACGAGGTTTCCTTTGTCAGTACGTAATGGGCAATTTTCGGTTTACAATTCAGTAAGCGCTTCTGGATGACATAAGTCTTTGCAGTCTCAGAGTTCCCACTTTTAGCCATTTTAGAAGGCAGGGAATGTAGAATAAAATGCAGATCAATAGGTCCTTCTTATTTTTTTTTACCAGCTCTAACAAAACCATAAAAGATTAAAATAACTAGTGAAAAAAAAGATTTTGAGCAGGGAAAGAAACTGTAATTATTTGTGTTATTAATCCCACAAACAATGATTAAGCATAGACTGCTTTCCACTCCTTGCCTGTGTTAGATGTTTGGGACACAAAGACGGATCAAAACCCACACCATGTTCCTTGCCTCCACGGGACTCAGGTCTAACATGGACTTGACACCTGTTGCCGGAGAAGACAGAGCATAGCTTCCTGGAATTCAGAAAACATGTTTGTATGTCTGTCTGCAGATTCTCTCCTAAAGCAACGGCTAGAATGGAGGATGTGTCCATAAGACCGTATGTATAAATCAATGTTACTATCAAGCATGTTAGCATGTTAGTGAGGATGCATACAGGATTTAAAGTGGCCCTGGCTGGTGTGGCTCAGTGGATTGAAGCACAAGCCTGCGAACCAGAAGATCGCGGTTCGATTCCCAGTCAGGGCACATGCCTGGGTTGCAGGCCGGTTCCCTGCAGGCCAGTTCTCAGCAGGGGACGCACAAAAGGCAACATTGATGTTTCTCTCCCTCTCTCCTTCCCCTCTAAAGATAAATAAATAAATGAAATCTTTAAAAAAAAGTAGACACTGACTAGAAGAGAAAAGAGGATGAAAAAAATCAGAAGAGGAAAAAAATCAGAAGAGGGAAGAGGGTGAACCTCAGACAGTCTGCTGAAAAGCCAGTGACCTACTTAAGTGAGCACCTCAGTCACACTGATCCCACCAGGGAGCCCAGACCTTCAGCTCCTGTTTCTCGCAGTCGTCTCACTCGGCGCACACGCAGTGCTACACGCGTGCTGTTCTGAGTACGGGGGATACAGTGAAAAAAGACTGAGGGCCTATGGAGGTGCCCTCGGTCAAGAGGAGGAGACAGACACACAATCCGCATACAGCGCCGAGTAAGACAGCAGTCAGGCAGGGTACAGTGAGAGCCCAGGGAGGCGTGCGAGTCCTCCAGGGAAACAAGACAGGCCTCCTCGAGAACGCTTCTCGTTTGCTTCCCATGCCAACCACCCAGCACGGTGCCTGGCACATAAAAGTAATTGCAAGGGTTTGTGGAATGAATCAACATTCTAAGCGATGTGGAGAATTCTATACAAAGTCCTAACTCTGAGGAGTTTAGAAATTCTAGTAGAACGATGACACATACACAATCCCCCAAATAAGAGGTTTTAACAAATAGAAACACTGCCGTTTTACGTGCAATGTTTACCTTAAAAGAACAGAAGAGCAAGATGGCTCTTCTGTTGGGGGTGGTTAGGGAAGGCTTCTTGGAGGAAGTGAGATTGTCAGGTAGCCTGTGAGGCTGCTGTGGATTTCAGGAGTTGGAAGGCTGGAGGGGGTTCCCTGTTGGAAAATTCCTGTGGGAGGTCAGGGAAGAGACCAGTGTGGCTAGAGATGCAGAACAGGGTGGGGAGTGGTCACTTTTAACACAGGGAAGGAAGACGGGGCTTGAGCTAAGTTTCAAATTCCAAGGCTAAAGAATTCAAACCATATCCTATAAATCACAGGAAGCCACTGAAAGTCTTTGGAGCAGTGCGGTAACATAAAAGCTACATACTTTTTGCATATGAAACATGTAGGACTATCTTTGTTCCCTTAAAGACATACACCGGCGCCTCTGTTTCCCTGAAGCATGTTGTCGTCTGCATCTTTGTTTTCTACTTTCTAAGGGACTGTTCATTTGGAGATCATTTTAGACTTACCAAGCAGTTGAAAAAACAGTACGGAGTTCCCTTCCAGCCTTCGCCCAATAAAGGTGTCATTTTGAAAGATGAATCTGGTTAAAGAGCAGGTAGGTCTTTAACACATGCAGACATCCAACCAGATTCACTAAGACTGCTTAGCAAATGGCCCTTTGAG
Source organism: Sturnira hondurensis (assembly GCF_014824575.4). Taxonomy (NCBI): domain Eukaryota; kingdom Metazoa; phylum Chordata; class Mammalia; order Chiroptera; family Phyllostomidae; genus Sturnira; species Sturnira hondurensis. The sequence continues at coordinate 4,794,058 of NW_028094846.1, read as the reverse complement.
GGGCCAGGATGCTGAGCCTGTGCTGCAAAGTGGGTTGAAGTGGCTGCGTGCGGGCCAGTCTTCTGCCCCAGGACAAAGAGCTGCGCTGCCATCCGCACGAACCCGAGGGCAGCACTCGTGCCCTGGCCTTGGGAACAAAAGCACGGCAGACAGCAGCATGGCCCCTTGCTCCCCACGCAGTCTGAGCACCAGGCCCACTGCCCTGAGCATAAGCAGCCCCTCAGACCTCTGTCTCGCCACCTTCAGGAGGACCGGCAAACAGGAGCCCAGCGGCACGCAGGGGCCTGGCCCGCCCCCTGGTTTCCCTACTCCCCACTGCCCTGTGCTGGGCACTCTGATGGCCAAGGCCACGGCTCTTTCCCCAGGGCCGGAACACAGCACCCTCACTTGGCTTCTTTCTTCCACATAGCTGGAGCTTGATTAAATGCAAAGACGCAGGTATGGCCGTTAGGAGAGCAGAGGCCTCCTTCGGTGGGAAGCCGCACGGGCCTCCCCACCTTGGGGGAGCTCGCTGTTCCAGATAGGTGGTCTGGCCCAGCCAGCCAGAGTTCTTGGCTCTGGGGGTTGGGGCCGAATCCCCAGCAAATAATGAGGTGTGACTTTGCTTTCCTCTGCCATTGCTCCGCCTTCAGAAACCACGAGAGGAGCCGCTGCTGCGGTCTCCAGAGGGTTTGGGTATTTCTGGTCCTCCAGTGTAACATCAGGTAGGAGCCCCACGCGCTGGGCACAGCCTGTCACTTGGCCTTTCCGCCGAACTCGCGTTGATTATATTGGCCCATGGTAAGCTCTCATACACACACAAAAAAAACAGTAACAATTCTAATCTCTCCCCTCTTCCTTTACCACAACCAGAGTAGCTAGGGAGCCACCATTCGGGTGTTTTTAACTGTACTTTCCTGTCTTATTTGAAAAAGTGGTTAATTCAATATAGACTCAAGGACACCTGTGTGCATCCAGGCGGAATCCCACCAAATACCGCTTAGGTCAGGCCTTGAAAAGGAAGAATGAAATACATTTCCTCTGTCAAAGGAATGTTTAAAAGATTCCATGGGTATTCATTTTCAAACGTCCTCTGCCTCTGTTATTGAGGTCACCTTCTTTGAAGCCCTGAAAATAGAGATTGAAGTAAGTGGTCCTGAGAAACCTGATTCACTTTTCAGTTCTAAAGAAGAATCTGTAAGAAATTTTAATTTCAGGGTAAAGCTGAAGTATTCTTTAAATTCCCTTAACACTAACATTTTTAAAATGGGCAATAGATTCTTATAGTTCAAAAGTCAAAAAAATATGAAAAGGAAAAAGTGTTTTTCTCACTTCTGACCCCAGAATGTTTGGAGCAGGAGAAATACATTAGAAAGCCACTTTTTCCCTTGCCTGCTTTGCATATTTATTTGTGTTTCTGAGTAACTGTTACTATGACAACATCTTGCATCAAGCTACCTAATGTTAATCAGGAAGTCAGAATTCATTGCCAAATGTTTGGAAAGCAGCCCTTATGTGTATTATTTGACTCAAAATGATGTTTTTTAAACTTACAAATCAGGAATTTTCCAAAGGACATCTCAAAGCTGATAACTGAGCAACAATAGATACACCAACATATTCTACTAGGCTGGAAGTGTTTTCTTTATCTAAAACTCCATATAAATAATCAAAAGCAGAGTTTGGGCAAGAAATTATGCATTGTTTTCCAATGACAATAATAGCTGCTTCCTACCATTATAAAATCATTCACTAGCAGCTGTCAATGCCCAATACATATTCTCGAATGCTTTGAAGCACATGGATAGCAAGACATTTATCAAAATGATGGGCACAGACAGAACTAATTTTTCAGTTCCTTTGCTAACACAATTCAGCCAAAACACTGCCTTGGAGAGTCGTGCTCTTAGGACCCACGGTAAGCAATCGTCCAGGCAAAACGGACGAGATTCCCGTCTGAGGAAGGTTCCCACCAAGGGGCACTCGCTCACGGCCCACCCGTCGGCAGTCCTTCGTGGCGCCGAGCAGCAAGCAGGCCCACGGAGTTCTTTCTCTGGCCCGGTCTAAGCCTGGTAGCAGTTTACACTAATTCATTTGGTTTACGTTCCCTTTGGAAGATAAAGTGTGGCTGAACATCCTCCTTCCACTAGAATCTAATTTACCGAAAGGCAGTTAAGTCCATTTTCAGCTTTTCATCCCCAGTCAAAGCACCTCCATTCTAAAATTCACCCCCTGCCCCCCGTACTGCCAGACGCCAAACTCTAATCATGTTAGTTGCTCATTGATTGTCCCTCCCCCCAATTTTTCATATATCCCTTAAAAATATGGACATTAAAATGGGATTATATCTCATTAAATGAACATGACCAATACCAAGCAGAGGGAAAGGGTTATTCTTCATGGACATACCTCCTAATTTCCCTTCGCCCCATTCCAGCAACTCTGTGTTGCACAGGTTGCAAGCACAAGGCCCGCGGGCCGAATCTGGCCTTGCACTTTGTTTTACCCAGCCCTCCACCTTGTTTCTACCCAGCAACAGTGCCAAGCTCTCACTTAACTGTTAAGGAGTGGTTACATGTACACAGTCCTAAAATTACACTCGGCCCTTTGAAGGCAACTATGAGGCTGATGTGGCCCCCCCGGTAAAAATGAGTTTGATACCCTTGCTCTATTGATTACAAACATTCTTATTAAGAGTCCTAATGTGCTGAGGTCAAGCTAAGAACTAGGCCGTGATAACACTCAGGTCTTGGCTTGCTGTCTTCAGCCTGTGCCAGTCATTTACTCCTCCCCACCTGCGGGCCATGCTTTATTCATTATTTGGCTGAATAGCAGGTGCCACTTCGTGTTTCTATCCTACGGCAGATGAACATCCCTGATGTTCAGGGTCATCCAAAGGCGAACAAACTTACTCCGAAGTCTGTCGTCAACATCACCAATGAGCCCTGGCCGGGGGACTCAGTTGGCTGACACATCATCCCGATACGCCAAGGTCTGGGGTTTGATCCCTGATCAGGGCACATACGAGAATCAGCCAATGAATGAATAAATAAATACGCAGAACAACAAATCAAGGATTCCATTAATCTCTCTCTCAAATCAATAAAAACAAAATATTTTTAAAAAATCACTAATGAAAAGGGTAAAATAGTATTTACTGATGATACATCTGAAAAGGAGCTAATCTCCAAAATTTATAAAGAACTTATATAATTTAACACCAAAAAATCCTATTAAAAATGGGCAAGAGACCTGAACAGACACTTCTCCAAAGAGGACATACAGATGGACGATAGAGATATGAAAAGATGCTCAGTGTCACTAATCATCAGAAGAATAAAACTTAAAAGCACAATGAAATATCACCTCGCACCTGTCCGAATGGCCATCATCAATAAATCAACAAACAAGTGCTGGCGAGGATGTGGAGAAAGGGGAACCTTTGTGCACTGTTGGTGGGAATGCAGACTGGTGCCGCCACTGGGGAAAGGAGTATGGAGTTACCGCAAAAGATTAAAAATGGATCTACCTTTCTGCCCAGGAACCCCTCTTCTAGAAATATATCCAAAGAAACACTACTCACTAATCTGATGAACACCTATGTTCATCGCAGGATTATTTACAAGAACCAAGATTTGGAAGCCCCCCAAGTGCCCTTCAGTAGACGAGTAGATGAAAAAGCTGTGATACATTTACACAATGGAATACTACTCAGCTGTAAAAAAAAAAAAAAGAAGGAATCCTAGAGAGCATTATGCTAAATGAAATAAGCCAGTTAGAGAAAGAGAAATACCATATGATTTCACTTATATGTGGGGTCTAATGAATGAAACAAACAAACAAACAAAATAGAAACAGACTCACAGACAGAGAACAGACTGACAGCTGTCAGAGGGATGGGGGGTTGAGGGGCTCGGATGAAAGAAGTTGAAGGGATTAAACAAAAAAAATAAACAAACAAAACTCATGGACACAGACAACAGTATGGTGGTTACCAGAGGGGAGGGCATAGATAGGGGAAGGTAGAAGAGAGTAAATCCGGGATAAACGGTGACGGCAGGAAACTTGACTTGGGGCGGTGAACTCACAATACAATATACAGATAAATGTATTAGAGAATCGTATACCTGAAATTTATATAATTGTATTGATCAATGTCACCAACAAATTCAAAAAAGAAGTAAAAACAAAACTACTCCAAAAAAGTAAAATAATCCAGCCTTCACACCAAAGTTAATAAATTCAGTGTTTTTGACTTTCGACCTATGAACAGAATGACTGCTGTGATTTTTTGAGTCATTCACACTGTGCAGCACATACTAGACCAACAGCTTTGTGTCGTCCATGGTGAGTATCTAGCACAGGCTCGCACTGACACTGTGCATCGCGGAGAGGCTCAGGAAGCTCATTAACGGGGCCCGCGGGCGACCGGACTCCTGCTACGGGCCAGCAGTGAACCAGGAGTAGGACCCACGGCTTCCTGTGCTGTATCACTCGACTGAGGAGCACATGATGTATTCCTTACAACAGAGGTCATGAAAATCTATTTTGGACTTGGTTCTGTTCACTTTCGCAAGGTGGAAGAACCATGTCCATACCTATGGCTAAATTTCAAAGGAGGACCGATTCACTTGAATAGCAAGGCGAGTTCTGCGAGAGGCAGGCTCTAGTGACCACGGCGGGCTCGGGCTATGACTGGAGCGAGAGGACCTGCTGAGTTGACCACGGCAGCAGAAGTCAACGGGCGATGGAAACTGACTTTCAAGTGAAAGCCCTTCTTCTGAAGAGATTACGGTGACAAAAGTATGAACAGGTGAGGACCTCAGAAAGTCTACTGAATGGAGCAGGGGGCTGGTTCTTTTCCACAGGTGCCCCCCTTCCCCACACCTCCACCCTTTTGCAAAGTGTGGCACTAAATAATGGAAAGCTGAAAAAGGCAGAAACTGATGCCAATTGGTGTCAAATTGCAAGGCAATTTTCCAGTGGAACTCTGTGACCATTCAAATGAACTGACTGGTTTGCCTCTCATTCTATACCATTGTCGTGGGTATGTGATCATGTATATACACCAGTCGGCAAAACAGGGCTTCTGTTTAAAGCCTGGTCGTGGGCATAAAGGAAAGAACCATCAGAACAAGATCTCCAGTTTCCAGCAACACCAACATTACTCACACAAAGGCCTGTGATGTTAACATCTAGCCCTGGCTGGTGTGGCTCATTGGATTGAGCTTGGGCCTGCAAACCACATGATCGAGGTTCGATTCCCAGTCAGGGCACATGCCTGGGTTGCAGGCCAGTTCCCTGCAGGCCAGTTCCCAGTAGGGGACGCATGAGACACAACCATACATTAATGTTTCTCTCCTTCTCTCCTTCCCTTCCCCCGTAAAAATAAATAAATAAAAATTTTAAAAAAATAGTTAAAGCAACATCTAGTATATCAAACCATGATGCTTAAAACTAACTCACATAGTAGAGTGTTAGGCCATCTTTTATTTACTAGTAAATACTTTTTATAAACTACCAACATTTTGTCTTTATTATATACTAAAACTATCGCTGAAATTTTATAGTTTTTTTATTTGTCTCTGAAAATGAACCTCATAGAATTTAAGGTATAGGGGGTACACACAGATTTTAAACTTGGACCTTAGAGATTTTATCAGTGGCTTGCTTCTCTATTGCCTGGAAACATTTTTTTTAATATTTTATTTATTTATCTTTAGAGAGGAAGGGAAGGAGAGAAGGAGAGAAACATCAATNATCTCCAGTTTCCAGCAACACCAACATTACTCACACAAAGGCCTGTGATGTTAACATCTAGCCCTGGCTGGTGTGGCTCATTGGATTGAGCTTGGGCCTGCAAACCACATGATCGAGGTTCGATTCCCAGTCAGGGCACATGCCTGGGTTGCAGGCCAGTTCCCTGCAGGCCAGTTCCCAGTAGGGGACGCATGAGACACAACCATACATTAATGTTTCTCTCCTTCTCTCCTTCCCTTCCCCCGTAAAAATAAATAAATAAAAATTTTAAAAAAATAGTTAAAGCAACATCTAGTATATCAAACCATGATGCTTAAAACTAACTCACATAGTAGAGTGTTAGGCCATCTTTTATTTACTAGTAAATACTTTTTATAAACTACCAACATTTTATCTTTATTATATACTAAAACTATCACTGAAATTTTATAGTTTTTTTATTTGTCTCTGAAAATGAACCTCATAGAATTTAAGGTATAGGGGGTACACACAGATTTTAAATTTGGACCTTAGAGATTTTATCAGTGGCTTGCTTCTCTATTGCCTGGAAACATTTTATTTTTCTTTTTAATCAGCAGAAACCAAAAGCCCTCTGCCTACCTTTCCAGGTGCTGGCTCACCTAATCCCACCATATGTTTGCAAACCAGTAACACCCCTTCCCCCATCGGCCCCCTCTCCCCCCGTCTGGACAAGACTCCTAGACGGCTTTCACATCCGCCTCTCCCACTGCCTGTGCCTTCGCCCACATTCTGGTTCTTCCTTTTCCCATATACTTATTCATAGCCTGTTTGTCTTTATGGTCTGCAACCTCCTCTAAGAAACCTTCGCCATACAGCCCTGACCCCCTCTCCATGTCTGTCCCTGTGTCACTTGAGTCTTAAGTGAGTCTCTAACCCTGACCTCACCACCTCCTACTCTTTCTCTTACCCTATTCCTGCCCTACCGGCCTCCAGGTACACCCTCACTGCAGGGCCTTGGCACCTGCCGTTCCCTCCCTCTGAAAAGGTCTTTTCTCAACAGTCTGCACCACTTGCAAATATTTTCTCAAATGCCATGTTTCTTAACCACCCTATTAACATGGCAACCCAGGCCCAGATTCTCTACCTTTTCTTGGTTTGATTTTCTTTTCCCATTGCTCTGGACCACAGGTGGCAAACACAAGTGGTCGGGCCAAATCCTCGGGCCCTGCACCTCGTTTTATCTGGCCCTGCACCTTGTTTCTACCCGGCAGCAGCGCCGCACTCTCGCTTAACTGTTAAGGAGTAGTTACGTGTATACAGTCCTAAAATTTCATTCGGCCCTTTGAAGGCAACCTCAAGGCTGCTGGCAGGGGGGTTGATGTGGCCCCCAGTGAAAATGAGTTTGACACCCCTGTGTTAGATAAACCTGAGCATTGGTGTTAAGTACAATTGATTCAAAAGATCGAAATTATTCTCTCTTCTTAACAATTGTTTTTACCCTTTAAATCATACCAAACAAACTCTCCGAAGGCATGCATTTTATGTTCTTTATCCTTCCATCCCCAGCACAGTGTCTGCCACGTGGTAACCTCTGATACATGTTTAGGGAGGGAATGAGCAAATCAGAGAACAAATGAATGGAAGAACTGAAGGTTTATTGTTACGTCTCGTCTGACAGACGGCCCTTTCCAAGGACACAAGACCCCTCGGCTAGGAATGTAGGCTGAGACAACTATGTCTGAGTTATTCAGTGTGGCCCGCTAAAAGTTTTCCGATTACAAGTTTAAAAAGTACTTTTTTAAAGTTAAGTGAAAGCCTATTAAATAAACCTTAACTACCTCAGCCTCCCTTTTCCACTATAAAGTGGGAAATTAAGCTGTGAAAGGTTTTAATCTACTCAAGTACAGGATCAACTTAATTTTATAATTCTGATCTCACAGGCTTTTTCAAAGCCCAAGGCCTGCTCAGTTCAGAACTACAAGTCTGCTCCACCGAAGCGTGGGTTTGCGCAGTCTGGTCACGCACAGGAAGAGGGACTCCGTTTATGTGACTGGTCTTTGTGTTTTAAATGTTAACATTATTTCTATCCACAAGCCATTTTATCTTAATCGGGTATATTCCCCTTTAAATGCCTACCTCATTAACATCTTTAAATCATCTGTAAGGGCCGCTAAGTAGAAAACTAAAATTAAATCCCAAAATATATATATATATATTTGCAAATAACACTAATTCAACCCTTCTCCTCTGATCTACCCCACCGCATACGCCTCTTTCAGTAAGAACGGTAACTACCTAAATTCAAACATGTCAGCAGAATCTCCCCATCCCTGCCGGAAGGGATCGTCTAAAACCACCCCAAAGGGTGTTTCCCTGCTCTCCTCCCCCTCCTCCCTCTCACACAAACTCCTGCCCCGGCCAAGCCTAGCATGAGACTTTCAATTTCAACCGGAGCCAGTAGTAGGGCTGGAGGACCACTCATGGACAGGAAGCAGAACGACTCATCCCTTCCACAGAGACATCTAGGACTGAGAGGGCCCCACGCATTCTCCCCCTTCTTAAAGGACCCTATGGGACGGGGTTAAATTTCACAAATTCCAAAGTGCATTTACGCTGTGGGATTTTAAAACTTAATCCTCTTGCCGTTCCCTCCGGTTTTAAACAGCTTGTTTGTCTTCTTCCTGCGAGCGTGGAGTACAGTGCAGAAATGGAAACCAGATTGCTCTATGCAGTGAATTGCATGTGGTGTCCACATTTCTCCTGGCAGCCGTTTCCCGGCACACATCCACCCAGAAAATTCCTCCCTGAGTGATTTTTAAGTAAGATGGCAGCCGCAGCGCTGTGTGGCGCATTCCAAGCGCACGCTTGCAGGCGCTGCCAACGGCACCCTACGCGGCAGTTTACATTAGGAGTCTTTGCAAAAGTAAATAAAGACGTTAAAATGTAATCGAGGAAGGAGCTTTCGATGGCCACGGGGCTTTCTTAAGAAGGAAACCTCTTCCTCTGACTCTCATCCATTCAGGAAAATCTCACAATGACCCATCTGTGTTTGTTGACCTGATTCCTTGTGGGCGTCCTCTGAGCGTGTGCACAGAAGCTATGGGTGGGTGGGTGGGTGGGGGTCTTCCTTCAAAGAGATTGTAATCAAGTGAGAAAGAGGAGACCTAAACCCCAGACCAAGCTGGGCGATGGGGTGCGAGTCAGCAGAGCAGAAGCCATGGATAGATAACCAAATGGGACCAGCGACAGGGTCTGTGGGGTTATGGGGGGTATTCAGGAGGCAGCATCTCTGGAGCTGTGAGAAAGCTGATCTGGAGTAAGCCAGTTCGAGCCACCTAAAACCCCACCATTCTCTCTCCATCCTGCTGAAGACGTTTAATGTTTTTTTTTTTAAAAAAGTCGCTGCTTCATAAGAGAATTATTTTAAACCCACAAGGAAGAATGAAAGAATTTGATTTGGAAGCTATTTGTTCTTAAGCTTTGCATTCATAAGGTTAAATTTAACCTGACTGAAACATTAACAAAGAAACTCAAACCTCCTTCAACAGTCCGATGCACGTCTTCACTGGTAGCCCAGTTCCAGCCCCAGAATCTGAAGAGGGCTCAGAAGGAAGCGGCTAGAGAGACCGGGGGAGAGCTGCGGATGGCATCGGAATGAGCCGGGCAGCGGGAAAGGGGCAAGAAGGAGCAATAAGCCTATGTTACTGAACACCCTTGGGTTACTTGTAGAGACACAACAATATCACACTTATGTACACCATGTGACATTCGACATGAAATGTTCAAATTCAGGCTGTAAATTATTACGCCCATATCACTACCCTACTAACCACACTCAAGCAGGCCTTCCTCCTGCCGGGCCCTCTATTTTGCCCGCACCCTGTAGTCCAAGTGCTCCCAGGCACCTCTCATTTGACAAATGAGAATGCGGCAGAGCGGAACAGCACCAAGCCACTCTGGTGGTCCTTCTCTCATACGCAAGTTGTATCTAAGAAAGCAGCCGTTTGACTGGACCTCAAGAAGTGGAATTTGTTCGAGAAAGATATCGAAATCACATACCATTCCTTACATCTGCACAACTACTAAATCACCAAACAGCTTGGGCCCTGGACACTGCATGACGTGACCTCAGTGTCTTCACTGTTAATTCAAAATGTCGATTGCGCAGTCAAACTGTCCACTGGCTAACAAGGGGAACTGTATCATGAGAACGACAACACAGAGTGAGAAAAGCTCTCAGCCTGGCCTTTCCAAACAGTGTCCATCAGCACGTATTCACCGAAAAGTCTCTGACCCTCTCCCACGGTCACTGTGAAGGAGGTGCACGCGTGTGCCGTGGGGATGGCGGTTGAAAGTGAGGGGTGTGATGAACATGAGAATCCTGCACATACATAATGTACCAGACACACACACGCAGGAGGATAGTCTCGGGACGTCACGGACATGGCGCTCATCTAAATGAGTCTGAATATGCACCATGCAATCCAAACGCAATCGAATGAAACAAGAAACAAAGTCCGAGCGCCCCCCACACAGGGAATGCAACCCAACCAGTGTTCGCGTTCCTGAGCGACCAACACCGATTATCTCATGATCTGAAGGCAAAGATGGAACGAAAATCAAGGTTGATTAGACAACACGGATGTGGCAAAATTCACTTGAAAATCAACTCCAGCTAGCTCTCCTGTGTGTTGTTAAAGGTTAAAAAATACAAGGGACTCAACTTTCTAAAAATTAACAACTGAAATTATAGGACTAAAAATGTCATGGTCTAGAATCATTAAAAAAGACAGAGAAGTCCTGTATCCGCACAATGGCTTCATGGCCAACAAAGGCTCACTTCTAGGAGAGTCAGAAGATTCCTTTTACACCACTTACCCCAGCTCTCATTTCCTCTGTCCAGAAAAGTTAGGGAAAAGAAAAGAACTTCAAGTTCATTTGGTTCTTTCATGAGTTTCTCTTTGGTCATAACTTCATGAGGCCCTAACAATGCAGGTTGAACGCTAACCGGCACGCATACTGGGCCAGGCCCAGACAGTTTCAGCGGAGTCCGAAGCCTTTAAGGGGAAAAAACTGATCTAAAAACCTACTGGTTCTCCAGGAAAAAAAAAAAAGCCAGTATTTAAAACCCAGAGTAGTTCTTTCAAAAAAAATAAATTACATTTACAAATTTTTTTTAAAAAGGTGAAATAAAAAAGAATTGTTCCCGAGGAAAATGTTTGTTACGAGGCAGAGGTTGGGAGGGGCCGACTGCTGCTGGTGTGGACAGGCTTTTCAAATGCAGTCGGCGGGGGCTCCACCCTGCGCGCAGGAGCAACGGCCTATGCTGCAGTAATTGCAAGATTCCGAAGGCATTTCCTACCTAATTTGCAGGTGCAAAACTTCAACTCTTGCTGGAAAGCTGTGACAGGCATATTTTTTAAAAATATATGAGCGAAATGTGCACTCCCTAAAACTAACATCTAAGATTACGGAAAAGGCACTGCACACGCCATAGGCTTTAAGAATATGTTACTTTAAAGAGGGGATCGATTTTGATGTTAGTGTCTGTCGTAGAGTGGTCTGGTTTAGTTTACAATATATGTCTGTACATACACATACATGTACTCCCACACGCACAGTATAATAAAAGCAGTGGTGAACTCAAAGGAGAGGAAAGTCAGTTGGGGCTTTTCAGAAAGGTTTCCCGAAAGGTCATCTTGCCAGTTCCCACTGCTGTGTTTTAACAATCTGTTGTCTTTCTTTGTGAATCCAGTGTTTCCTTCTAGTTTTACGTGTTTTATACACACATCATTTATTTACCCAACGAGATTATAAATGCCTTGAGGAAAGTCACGCATTCTTCCTGAACTGGACTCCCTGGGCCCTGGGCTCTGAAGTCAGAGGGCACGGCTTTGAATTGGGGTCGGACTAGGCACCTCGGTGGGGGCCCCGCTGGACCCTCCCAGCCACACCTAACCGGCTGGAGGCCCACCTCCAGGCCGAGCCCTGTTTCAGGCTTCCCTCGCACATGAGCCCATCTGGTCCTTGGAGGAACCTGTTTCACAGATGAGGAAACAGTAGCTCAGAGTTCTTAAGTAACTGCCAAGGCCAGTGGTGCAGCCAGGGTTCCAGGCCGGAGCCCTCCCGGGTACTGCCTCCTGCAGCTCCTATTTCCTCTGCAACCTCCCTGCCTGCAGAGACCCTGCCTGCAGAGACCCTGCCTTTCAGGGAGGCTGGCTTAGCCTCGGTGACAAGCGGAAAGTGCCACCCTGGAGGCCCGGTGTCAAGGAAGTGCTCAGAAAAAGGCGTGCAGTGTTGCAGAGACAACACGAACCCTTCGGAAGCAGAACACGGAACACTCCCCCTCGCTGACAACACGAACCCTTCGGAAGCAGAACACGGAACACTCCCCCTCGCCTGTTAAGATCGGCTTTGCATGGCAAACGGAAGCCATTTTTGACTGATTGCTATGCAAGAAATGTAAGTGCTTGTAAAAATATGTAATTAGCGCTCGTTTGCAACAGTAAATAAACTTCGCATGAGCTCTTGTGTATACCAAGGGCTTTTTGCGATCTGTGGGGGTAAACACCCACCTTGGCCTGAACAGGAGTATTTCAATGCAGTCTCATACAGCCCATGAGCAAATTCTCTGGAGACTGAACAGAACTGAAAAGCCCGTTGCAGTATCTACAACATACAACTAGACAGACTTATGTTGAATTAAACCCTTTTTAAAAAAATTACTGACTGATTTTTAGGGAGAGAGAGAGAGACGTCAATTTGTTGTTCCAAGTATCCATGCATTCGCGGGTTGATTCTCGTATGTGCTGTGACTGGGGATTGAACCCGCAACTTCAGCTTATCCGGAAGATGCTCCAGCCAACTGAGCTACCTGGCCAGCGCCAGATCAAACCCTTTTAGTGATTCATGTGATTTGTGTTTCCTCTCCTGTATATACCATATGACTACAAATCCTCGAATAAAGAGCCCTGTGCCATGGGCTAGCAGGGATGCCTAACCTGACTGGAAGGCTTGGAGCTGCTACAATGACCTGCTGCAGGACTGCCAGTATTGTGGGCGAAGCAGAAAGCTTCCCTTCCCACACGTTTCCTTGTAGCCACTGTGCTTTACTTGTGCTCCCCACACCGGGCCCCGCCACCGAGCCACAGAAAAGATACTTTCTCTACCCCTGAGAAAGACTGTTTTCTGGATTTCTATGGGAGGCATGTACTGGGGCTTTTTCTTTCTTTTTGACCTCATGCATGCTCATTCCCGAGTTGCACTCAAGAACTAAAATATCTGGGATGCCAAAAGACATCAGGAGTCGATATTCTAAAATCATCCGTGACCTGAGGACACCACGTTTCTCCTGTCCCAGTGAGCCGGTGCTCATTGTCAAGTGCGACTGGAACAGGGAATTCAATGGGAGCTCAGAGCACATAGCATTCAGATGATGCTGGCCCGCTTTGGGGGTGGAATGGGGCCCCAGGCTGCATTCCTAGTATGCTCTCACTTAAAATCGGCCTGCGAAGGCCAGCACCAATTTTCCAGCCCCTTTATCTTGCATTCCCCGAAAGATTTCGAGACGGTGCTTCGAACTTTACTGGAGTCATAAATCATATATTTGCCTTCCTGCGACGGGCTTTTCCGTGGAACCAGAGTGTTTCAGGTTCGCCGGCCGGATGTATCGTGTTCCTGCAGTACAGAAACAGTTGCTGTGTGTGTCAGTGGCTCAGAAAAGTCAAAGGCGTAACATTATCTTCCTCAGTCGATCTGAGGAAAGAATCTTCATAAAATACATACTGCTTTTGGTGAGGGGCTGATTTCTAAATAAACAGACTCCGCCGTGGAAATTCTAGAGACGGGCAAAACAAAACACGCATTTGCAAATGTATATTTTAAAATCTCTCACCATCTTGGCCTTTTGCAAGCATTTGGAAGATTGTAAAATCAGTTGCATTAAGCCGATGATTTATAGCTCTTCCAATTCAACTTTTTTCTTTTCCCCCCCCCCCAGTTATGCAAGGAAAACCCATTAGGTCTTCTGGACTCTTTCTCCTTGGCTCACAGCCTCTGGTCTTGCTAAGAAGGCACTTCTCTGCAGTCACCTGAAGGCAGCCATTTGTTGCGAGTCAGGGAGGGAGGGAGGGAAAAGGGGGGTGCTTTGCTCTAACAAACCTGCCAGTCCTTCTGGGCCCTAACCGGAGAGGAAGTGCTGGTGATTAAGGGACCGCATTGCCTCCAATAAAAAAAAGTGCTAATCCGCACAACAGAAGGCCAGACTAAGTGGGGCTATCTTCCCTAATTTGCAATGAACCGGGGTCAACTAGATTTTTATCTCACAGACGAGCCGGGAAGGAGAAAACAAGACGAAAGGAAACGGCCTGGTTTGGGGAGATCCTGCTTCGCCCATGAGATTGTGTGGCGGGCAGCTACACAGGATGCTCCCAGAAGATTAGAAGGCCAAAAATAAGTGAGGCAACATGGCTGGCCCCATGTTCACGTTTACTCCTCCAAGAAGAATGCGTCTGATGCATGACGGCAATACCCACACAGGAGTGTTAACACTGCACCATGGCCTCCGGTGAAGAGGAAAAACAAGGCAGTTTTAACTCCTGGGTTACTGTCGGGATAGAGGCTGGATCAGAAGCCACGTGCAGACTATGTAGCTTTCATTCGGTCTTTCCACAGTTCGGTGGATGGCCTCCTACAGGCGGAACAAGGTACAAAGATACCATCCTTGCCCTCGACGAGCTTCTGATGTTCTGTTTGGGCGGGGAGAAGGAACGTCCAAATATGTGGAATAATAAATAGAACATGTAACAGTCCAGTTCAGAACCAAGAGAAGACGGCAGATAACTGACAAATTAGTAACAGAAACTCTTAAGTGCCTTAAGAATTCAGCAGGGGGTAAGGCTGTCGCTCTAAGCTGGCAACAGGCTCCTGATCACAGGCACTGGCCTTGAAAAGAAGGAAAGACGCTGAGTTCTGCCACTTACTTCAGTTCCACGAAGTTACTACTTCACCGCCCCAAGCCTCGATTTCATCATCAATAAAATGGGAATGATAGTGGTATTTACCCCATAAAATTATTCTAAGAAACTGATATATTTTATTTGAAAGGATTTAGTGATCTGTAGCGAAGCTCTAAAATAACCTGACCATTGCAAAGAGGGTGAAAGAATCACACCAAACCGCTACTATTAATTTGGGATTGCAGAAAGGGGTTAGGAGGGTGGAGGGGAAAAGAACTTTTTCTTTAAATACTACCTATTGTATGGAAGTTTATAAGGCCTGAGCACTAATCTTGTAACAAAACATTTAAAGCAATAATATAAATACTATGAGAAGTGTACATATCTGAATGTCACAGAATAATTGTAAACACTAATGACCCTGTTTCTTTGCAAGTACATCAAAACAAGTCTTCTGGTTACAATTTGAGAATTTCTGAAGGCATACAATTTTGCCAAGCTGGGGAATAATAACCAACCGAAACAGTTTCTTTTCCAAGACATTTTAAAATAGAGCAAGTTTCAGAGTCAACCAAAACCATCTACTGATTCAAACAATCAGCTGAGTCCTTCCCTTTAGAAATAAGCCAATTAAATCACACCAAAGGCAAGTTGTGGTCCCGTGCTTCCTTGAGCCCACCACATTTCAGGAATTTAATTGATAACTTTACAGACCTGGAAAAGTCCTCAGGCCATTTCCAAAGGAATGCCAACAACTTTCCAGACAGGTATGGCAGACTTTTTAGCTTGAACTTGATCACAGGCATTCCTAACGCTGTAAGTAAGCGTTAGTTCTTGGAGGGCAGGAACCGTATCTTCTTAAACTTTATATGCCCAGGCCCTGGCACTGTGGCTAGCACACGAGTAGGCAGCAAGAATAAATATTTGTCAAACTATGTAGAGGAAAGATAACTCTAAAACACTCTAGTCCACTGACTGCCCAATGAGACAGGCTCATTTGCTAAGGGGAGAGCAACCTTCCTGCTTGTTTCTCCAGAAAGTCAGTTAAAAGGCTTCCGAAGCAGGAAGGATTAAGTTTGAGTTCCAAAAATTTCTCTGTTTGAGAGAGGGACCTATCTCTCCCATATTTGAGAAAGTACAGATGTGTGAACCGAGATGAAATCATGGAGCGTTCTGATCGGAACCCCCTTTCGTCTGCCTTACCCGAAATTTCCAAGGCATGCTTCGTGGATACGTATAAATAGAACAGGGCCGAGGAGAGGCTTCCGCTATTTGCGGCAGAATCAAGCCCACACCTGGAAGGCTGGGCTCCTGGCTGACTATTGTCCCTCTGGCTCATGGCCGGCTCCTGCATGGTGACTTGGGAACAAACATACGGACACCCAAAAAGGATGGGGTTGCGGTCCACGTGGAATGAGACTGTTAGGCTGCACGTGGTCCCATTTGCTTCGCCCCAGTGTCACGCAGGCGGTGGCGGGGGAAAGGAGTTGGAGCACGCCAGGCTTGCCCAAGCCCTAGGCCCTGAAGACACGGGTGTGGAACCTGCAGCACAGAGAGGCATGCAGTCCGTCTGCTGGTCGCCATGGATGACTTCGGTCTTGCTGTGAGTGCTGCACGTAATGCAGAGCTCCTCATCCCATCTCAGACTGCTGCATAATTCACTGCTCCCTTATTTCATCTTCCTTCCCAGGTGCCCAGGGCTTATCACCACCCCTTTGGAGCCCCTGCACGGTCTGCTAACTCCGGAGAAGGCATCTCGGGAAAAGCAAAAGCTTAAAGACAGTTCTCCCTGGAAACTTTCTGAAATACTCAGCCCGGTGTATTTAAAAACAGGTACCCTGGTCTGCATCTACAAAGTGGTGCCGTAGAGGCCAGCAGAAGTTACGGCTTTGGCTGTAATTTTTTAAAGAATGCTACGTTTCATAGTTTGGCGGCTCGCATGGAGTTCAGGAGCTACCTAGGAATTTTCTCCCATTTTGATCTCTGCGAGGGCCATTAATCAAGCTCTTGTTTGAAGGACTCGAACTTTAATCAGGATTCTATGGAGGGAAAGTCAGAGAGCTGAATACTCAATATTCAAGAGGCTACATAATTGAAAACAGCAAGAACAGGAGAAGAAAGGGGGGCTGATACGTTATAACCTTTGGTCAAGCGGCACTTGGCAAATTTCAACAGATTTCATTAACCGCAGATAAAGCTGAGCAGCGAAGCACCACGAAAACACAACCAAAGTGTCCACACGCGCTCGGGAAGGACCCGGGAGAAACAATGCTGCCTAGCAGTGTGGATCTACCCAAGGCAATTTGTTGGGAGAGTCCAGAGTCGTTATATCACGGTGGAGGCTGGAAATCCTAACTTTCAAGCTTCTTTAGGTCAAGCTATAGCCCGGCATGCGGAGTGGCAGCCAAAGTCGCCGAGAGAAACAAGGACGGCCACATGTGGAACTAATTACTCATGTAGCGGCCATGACAAAGAACATTTCTCCAGACTTTTCATGGGGGCTTCACTTTCAGGAAGTTGCTATAATTACTGTTCAAGTCTAGAGCAGCCTGCAAGCTGCTGACAGATCCAGCAGACGAGGAGGAGGAGGAGGAGGAGGAGGAGGAGGAGGAGGAAGGGAGGGAGGGAGGGAGGGAGGGAGGGAGGGGAGAGAGACAGAGAGAGAGGAAGAAAAATGAACTTATCTGCCCTTTCTGACGAGTGAAATACCAGAAAATAAAGTACCACAGGCAAGCACAAAAAAAAAAAAAAAGTTTCCAAATGAGCCCTGGCTTCCAGTGTCCGGCTTTCTGTTTACTTTCTTATCTCCCCGCTGTCTTCCAGTGACTTCTCGAGCCCGGACCGGGCAGCAAATTTGTACTTCACGAACGCACTTTCAGTTGGCCCAGCAGCACCGTGCCTCTCGACTCTCTTTTTACAGCTTTTCCATACTGGGGCCCACTTCCTGCCCAGTTGAGGAAAAAAATCTGGCCTGAAGATGAAATGACTCTTAACATTACACCAAAACATCTGGTACCATTTTATGCGCAGACCCATGTCTGAGAGCAGGCGATTCTAGCGGTCTCTCCAGCGGCACAGCGCATACCCAAACCTCCCCAGGGTGACATCATCCCATATATGGACTCTCCAGCCCAGCCCTCCCCCTTTTCCTGGTCCTAAATTCATTGCCAGTTCCCCAGTCTGCAGCAAATGTGCCACGTCAAGACCGAAAATCACAGCCCTCGAGTGGGGCTCCGCCAGTGCAGCAGAATTCAGGGGGGAAAGCGGAAAGCGACTTTCCCCCAAGACCGGGAGAGGATTTTAAGGACCCAGACGGAAGCTTCTGGAGATCCTGCTCCGTCGGCCCAGTGTTCAGACTACCTGTTCAGGACAATGCCGTTGTACAGTAGTCTGCACATTGGTTAGACTGGGCAAGGCACAGCAACGCCGTGGACGGCTGGGGACCGGAGTGGCTGTTCCGAGGAGAGGACGTGTGTGGGCTCCTCTTCCGACTCTCACGCCCAGTGTTTTTCTTCACAGGTTTTGCACAGTAGGGACCAAGAAGCCCTCGGGGACACTGCCGAGAAAAGACTGCTCCCGGGAGACCTGCGGGTAAGGCCCTCTTGCCGCTCACCTGGGCTGGGACCAGGAGAGCCGAGGTGGGCGCTAGTGACTTGTGTCACCGGCGAGAGAGACAGAGGCACTGGTGTGGCAGAGAGCTGTGTGTGTCTTTTCCAAAGAGCGACGGGGTGCAGTATAGTGTGACTTAGTGTGTGAGTTACTTGCTTTCTGGAGACTTCTAAGTCAATTATCTGCTGAAGTTTAAAGATTTTTCCATGCGAAAAAGAAATTCAGAAGGACTCCAAACACTAAGAATAGCTGAGTGGGGCTAGTTTTCCACGGTGGAAAGGAATAATTCGGAGACCTGAAAACTTGTTTGAATGAGGGCTGGGCTGTATGTAACTTTAACTTTCCCAGGACTGGATCCATTTTGCCCCCAAGTAAAGAATACTTGCTATTTTTAAAATGCTCTATGGATAGAGCTGTTCTGAGATTTCACTTATATAAGATAAATGCCAGGAATAACAGTATCTAACAATAAGCAAAGAGGCTGCCAAGTTTTTGCCCACCACACCACGCATATGGGACTTGCCCAGAACAGAGCGCCAACCCAGAACTATTGAGTCAGCAACTGCATAAATCGGGAACTAGAAACCTCTGTCTTTGGCTCTTCCAATATATGTCTCGGGTTGGTTTTGTTTGTGATGCAAGAACGGTTGATAATTGCTGGTCAGCTGAGTCCTGCGCCTGTTTTTATAACAATGCTTCTATGTCCTTTCTGTCTCTGAGCATTTAATGTGATAAGGTGCTTTGTCTAGAAACCCTCGGATAAAAAAGGAATTTGTAAACGAAGGCAAAGCTTTCTTTGGTCAGTTTCCAGCTGTCCTGGAGGTGAAGGGGGGTGGGAGGGGAGAGGAAGGGGGGAGGGAGGAAAACCCTCAAGCTGAATGAAATCCCAACAGAGAGAATAAGAGAGAAAGTCTGGGCTGCAATATGATCCATGCTGAACTTCAGAGGTGGGTCCTTTAAAGAAAGTTCTAGAAAACTAGTACTGCCTCACCCCTAATTCCCTCAACCCCTATTTATAGCTACCCCCAAACCATTCTGTATACTGAAAACATCTGCTCCGTAGACTTTTGTGAAAAATGAATATAATCTCTTTTGTCCTCCCTTAAATTCTTTAACGTTACAGAGGTTCCTGAACGAACCCTTTTCTAAATTCTATATTTTGCAACAATTCAAAAAGCGTCACGCGTTCTCCTTTGCAGAACATTCTATCACAAAAGGTTCTCCATGTAATCTTTTGTCAGAACAATTTATTTTAAAGATTACCCTTCTGATCATCCTAAAACTGGTATTAAAAAACATATGTTTTCTCTTCTGTCCATGGTTCTTTAGTTAAAATATTTTAAAAAGGAGAAATGTAGCTGTCTTTTCCACTTCATGGTACAGATTGTTTTCTATTGTAACTTGGGCACTCCTATGTTGAATATTTTTAATTGAACAAGTGAAATGTTTAAAATCTGTGTAGTTTCTTTCAGATAGGACAGCTAAAAAGAGAGACTATTAGATAACTTACCAGACCTTATTTTTCCAAGGAATACATTTTTACTGATTTATACAGTTGCTAAACAAGAAAGATAGCTATGAGGTACTTTGGTAATGCTTAAGATTTCTCAAATTTGGGTTTCCTTGTTTGTTTGGTTTTCCCACTCTTATAGATATGATGGAATTTTATAATATGCTTTCATTTCATGTGCATTTCATTTAAAGGTCATTCTTGATATTAAATGGCTTTTTTATTTCAAAGAAACTAACCACCGTCGGTCCCTCACCTATTTCCTCCTTCAGGATGACTTTTAGTCTGGAGACACGGGGCCCGGGGGTCTCCTTAGCGTAAGTACAGGAGTAGAAACCTGAGAGTTGACTTGTACCTGGGGGAGCCGAGGAGTGCCCCTGCACGTGCTCAGTAGAGTCCCAGCGACTCATCTTTGATGCCGGCTTTTAACAAATGAAAAGGAACAGTCCTTATTTTTCAATGGCATGAGCTGAGTTCAAGATCAAGAGTCAGAGCTTGCGCCATCACCTCTGCCGACTGAAGGCAGGGTGGCAGACTGCATGCCGGCAGGGGCACGCAACGCCATGCACGCCGGGCGAGGTCTTTATACCCAGGGTAGAGTAAGGTTTAATTTGACTTTGATATTCCTTTGTGAGGAGACCTACAAATGTTTGGGGGATCACGGGATCTATTCCAGAGGAAACTAACCACCAGTGGTCGCCTTCAACTAAAACTGGCCTGGATATGATGGGAAGTGTAAGTATTAAAATGAAGCACCGTTCCTGGTCAGGGAGCAAATTGTTTGCTGGGCGCCTCACGGAGACGTAGGGGCAATTTTCATTTCGGTGTGTGAATGACTAATAAGTTAGACTAGGTTAAAAGGACTTTTTCTGCCATCTAAGAGAAAGGAAATTCAGAGCTTTAGCTTTCAACACATTTTCTGAATTGGGAAAGGACCAATAAAAAGCAGTTTATTTATACCTTCAACCCCTTCCCCTCTTTTAAAGCTATCGATCTCAAAAATCCAAGAAAGGTTGTTTACAACGGGACAGAATTTCACACTGATCGGCTTTCGTGCAATTAGTCAATAGGCTTAATGCCCTTCCTGCTTGGTGTGCAGCCTTTCTCCCCAGATAATGTGTTTACGTTGTTGAAAGACCAAAATATACTATCTCCCCCACCTCTCGCCTCCAGACCACCCAAGTTTTTCACTCTGTGGGAAAGAGTACAGGCATAAAATTCCTTCTGATAGAAATTTTTCCTCTCCTTTTTTTTTTTTGGTTGAAGTCATAAAGCTGTTATAGGAATGAAAGGGACCTACAACTTGGTCGTGTAGAAAGTTCGCGCATCCATCAACCACCAGCGCCATCCCTACTAAAGAGAGCAGAGCCGAAGCTTACAGCTCCTCTACGAGAGATTTGCTGTTTACAATCAATCCCTTTTCCTCTCCTCTAAAGAGAATATCCCACCCATGGCAATAATGTCCAAATAATACATAAAAGACCATCGCTCAGAAAGCCCAGCTTAAAACAACTAGAGACGATCCAGGATTAGCCTGAGGGGAGACAGGGAATTCCAGATAAAGATGGAAACTTTCGTACTTGGTTTCTTCTAACTTTTTACCTGGGTGTGCTGCAAATTATGTAGCTAGAAATATTTACCCTTTTTTTTAAAGAATTGTTATCAGTTTTAATAAATAGAAATAATGAAGGAAAATTAAGAAAAACAATTACATCTTCATTTTGAATTTCCCAACTTATAACAGCCAGTTTTCCTGGAGTTGCTTTGGTTTGTTTTTGCTATTGAAGACTTAGAACATAATTCTCTTCCTGCACTTTTTTCTTAATAAATAAAAGATAAAAAAATAATAAAGTATATACATCCTTATTAAAAATTATACTGTATAATAATCATGTAAATAGCCCTTTCACAAGTATTTTAAGTGATGACAAGTTAATATTTTACTCTATACTTTGGAAGACAGAAAAACAATCTTAACTGTTTTTTCAACCTTTCACCTTTTTAACAAGCTCAGAGGCAGGTCCAACATAACTATGAGGTGTGGAGATGCCACATACTAACTACACTTGTGTTCTTAAAACCCATTAGAAACATACATTGTCCAAAAGCCTTACGAGTGATCACTCTTCAGCAAGATTTTTTTTTCCCCTGTAAAAGAGGGATGTGTTCTTAGGCCCTGGTATTTGGGGATAGCTCGGTTGACTAGCATTGTTTCATATTAAAGGATAACATATGGACTCACAACGATTTCTTTCTATTTTTTCAGGTTGCATGCATCATTCCTTAATTGCGCAGAGTTAACTGGATCATTATTATTTATGAGAGAGGGAAAGCTATACAGAATGACAGTACTTTCTCATTTCCACAAACACACTCTTTGGGAGGGAAGCCTCCCCCTAAGTAGTGTCTGTGGCACTGAGTGGAGCAGCCAGAACAAAAAAGCTGCTGAAGGAATTTGTTTTTGCATGCTCTGACCCTGTGCTTATTTACTAGCAGCCGTTTACTGATGTTTTTGATTCTGTCAAGGGGGAAAAAAAAGCCCTCTACTCAGAAGTGATGACCAGAAACAGAATCAGTCATTATCTTCTCGAAATTAAATAAATCAAAACTTGCACTTCTCAACTCAGTTTTTTCATAATCTGTAAAAACTTTTTCCTCCATCAAGTCTCTATTTGCAATTTCCTCGGAATTTTGCAATTAAGGGGACATATACTATTTGTGTTCTTTTTTTAATTCTTTGAAAAAATTCCTAATTCCATACTCCTTGGAGAGGAACACTTTGTTTTTGAAGCTATCCCACTTACTGAAAGTTTGAGTCTCTGGCTACTTGGTTTTTTTAAAGGGCAGGGGAATCTGAAACCCCACTATGGGTACCAGTTGCTGATTTATATTAAAATTCTTGACTTGCCAGAATTAAATGTTCTGCCTGTACATTTAATACCACTACTCTTTCTCATATGAGTTATAAATTTTCCAGAGGGCCTGGTTGTACTTTCTGGAGATGAAATGAAGTCTCCTCTTCTGTGTCTAAGATACTACTTTGTAACTGCAGGGCACTAGCAAAGTCCCAGATGCATCCTGGGTGAGCACCTCTGTGGGCGACAGCTGTTTACTGTCTACCTCCTGATTCATGGCACGACCCTGGGGTTAATTGAGAGGAGGACTTTTTCACATCCATACTTGAAAACTGCATTAAAAGGGATATGAGAGATTTAAGGAAGTTCCTGTTCCTTGGTAAAGTACTGGTAAAAATGCAAGCCTTGTAAAAATCCCGCTATTGAGGCATCAGACACCAAGGTTGGCTGGCTGACCTGCCGAATACATGGGGCTCATTATTTTGAAAATGGCCGCTGTTCCCATGTCAATGATAAATTTCTTTTTCATGGGCAAGGTTATGGTACTTATCTACTATGAGAAACATGTACAAACATGTCTTTATCTTTAACTTCAGTATTGTAATATGCCGAGTTTGGGGGAAGAGGAAAGACATCTGGTTCAATTACTCTGAACTCTGACTGCGTATGGGCCAGTAATAACACGGGCTGGAGTTAGGAATAAACCTGGTATTTAACCTTTTTTTTTTTTGCCTTAAAATTTCAATACGAGTTTTCTGTAAAGCCAATTATCCATGTTAGCACTTTCGGAACCAATGTGTAAGTGTACTTTCTGAATAAAGTCAAAAGTCCGACTTGTTTTTAGTTCCATAATGTTTTAATGTTTAATTCTGTTGTGTGTTTCTCTCCCTCTCCCCTGACCCTCCCAAACCTCTCAGTCTGGAACACAGACTGAATGTGTCTGCCCCTGAGCACAGGAAACCCGAAGGAACCAAGGGCCTGGCTGGACGGAGTTGTCATGTGTCTGCCTGTCTACACTTGCTGTGCAGAACATCCGCTCACCTGTACAGCAGGCACAGACAGGCAGTCACATGACAACCCAGCCTGAAAGACAACCAGCCATTGGGAGAGAGCAGCCCTCACACCATAGCATCTACACCAAGAGCTACAGCCAAAAGGGGGGGTGGGGGGCGGGGCGCGGGGGGCCTGGGGTTTTCATCTGTTGATTTAATTCTTAACTCGCATGTATGATTATTATTTATTATTATTATTATTTTATTTTGATTCGAATATTGAAACCCACCAAACGTAAAGTGAGTGGTGCCTATGAAATACAATAAAACCCATTCCTGAAAATGTTCCTGTGCTTCCGATAGTTCTCTTTTCCTAACGGTTGTCAGTAACTTGCTATCCTTGACATGTATTGTACACAGCTTTGCAACACCCCATAGTCATTGTAAGAAAATGACAGAACTTCCAGTCTGATGCTTGACACAGAAGAAGCGACTCTAATATTTCTACTCCACAAACAAAGTTCAGTTTTCTGTGCATGACTGCTTTAGAGAGAGGGACAAAAGAAAAAGAGGGAAGAAATAATATTCCAGGGACCACGCATCTTGAGTTGAACTCAGCCAGTGAACGCCTGGGTGAAACATAATAACAAAGAATATTTGTTTCCAACGTAATTTTCAAATGTATTAAAATGGTTGCTTCTTTGTTGATGTACAGGAAGTTAAAACTGAAGCTCTGCCCCCTCCAAGCGCCAGGATATGCATGGGTTTATTGCTGGGTCACAGAAGGAACTTGCACCACAGTTCTCAGGGTGGGATTCACGGGGCCAGTGTGTCCTCTTGGAATACACACACCCATCCAGTGTGGACCTCCAAACTCTTCAAATGTTTGGGCAGTTCCGTTATTGTAAAAAAAAAAAAGCAAGGATGTGGATGAGTGGATATGCAATATGTATTTTGCCATGCCTTTTGAGAAAATGTCAAAACTTCAATTTTACACCCAGGGCAAATAGTTGGGGAGATGGTTAAAATCACAAATTTATCTGTTCTGATTTGGTTCACTAAAATACTTTAACTTCAGTACATAAAATTCATTTTCATCTTTCTTAGAAAGATTCTGGTCAAGCTTTAAAAAATGTAGCACCAGGGCTATCCCAAATTTGGGGGGTTTTAATCTAATGAAACATTTTGAGCATATGTTCTGGACAAAAGCAAACTATTTTTATACAGACATGTCATTTTTAAAATGAAAGATTTCATCTTAAGGCTAAAAACCCCACAAGATTCAAAACTTCTACAATTTCATGATATTCTACCAAACCTGACCCTATAGTTACTTAAAAAAATATTTGGGCCAAATTATGAAGTAAATACACGATTAAGGCTAAATTCTTTCATGGAACCATCTGGCCTAAACAAATACGTTATCTGCTAAAATAGGCTTCTGCAGAACACATTTGTGCAAAGGCGTTTTTTACCTTACAGAAAAATCCCAGGACTAGACCCTAAAGTATTATACTGAATAAGAGTTCACATAAAATGTAAAAAATCAACAGGAAGCCAGCATCAAAATGCCTCAGAATCTTTACGCAGTTCCACCCAATGCGAATACTTCCTGCAACCTGCGGCAAACACTGCAGACAGGAGTCTGGCCAGCGGTCATTCCACTGGACCCTGCGGGGAGCCCAGGGCGGGCTTGAGGGCTCCCCGGAAGACACGTGGCTGGGGCGGGCCGTGGGGAGACTGCTCCCTTCCACCAGACTCCGAGGCGAAAGCCAGCGGCCAGCGGAGTCACCCCCGAGTGAGCCACTCGGGGGAACACTGCAAATACTTTTCCCTTAAAACATGGGGTGAATATCTTGGTTTTCCTTTTTTCTTTTCACTTGGCTCTCAAAAAAGTGCTTGAAAGAATGTTATTTATCTTAAAGCTCATTAAATGATGCACATTTGAAAATGTTACTCTTCTGGAAGAGGGTCAAATGAAGGGCGA
This sequence comes from Sturnira hondurensis, assembly GCF_014824575.4. Taxonomy (NCBI): domain Eukaryota; kingdom Metazoa; phylum Chordata; class Mammalia; order Chiroptera; family Phyllostomidae; genus Sturnira; species Sturnira hondurensis. Next base: position 4,768,448 of record NW_028094846.1, on the reverse strand, counting down.
TAGTGTCCTTCCAGTACAAACTCTTCAGGAGGACAAATAACTACAGGGGAGTGGATCTGAGGCTGGAAGTATTTTTAATAAATTTGAAATAGCATTTGCCATTGGGGCTTGGTGAGTCACTATTTCCTAAAAAACAATAAATCTTTGGATAATGCCGGGCGCGGAAATGTTTATATGAAATAACGCTACATAAAAAAAAAAAAAGCCTAATGGGAAACAGCTTATATATGGTGAAAAACATACACGTAACTAGGATCGTGAAGAATTTCAAGTAACATAAATGTTTTAAAGTTCAGTATTTGTTGAGACTGTTTTGGGGGGTAAAAAATATATCGAATGGTTTTAGCTAACTCAAACAACTCAGCCAGGCTTGTGAACGGCGGGCGCAGGATTGACCTGAGCACAGGTGGCCCGCAGACCCAGCAGGAAACAGGCGAAGTCTTGATCACATAAGTGAACAGGGAAAGAGATGAAGATTTCTGTGACTTCCTGGTCCGCAGCTTTGGCCATCCAGGAGTACAGCTGCCATTTTGATTCCTATGAGTGCAGTTACATTCGTCATCTGCTACAACTACATAATGAAAACAATGCTCAGTAAATACCCCTACACGGGAATTATATGGCCTCGGTATCGAGCGATCCAAACACGTGAAGCCACAAAAATGAGGCCTGTACCTTTTTTTAAGAGTCTAAAGAATGTCCTTATTTCAATGCAGATTTTGGATTTTCTTCAACAGTGTAAGGTTAGTACATTTCCGCTGGAAACTCTTCTGTTGAATTACCCTACTTTCCTATGAGTATTCCATTATGATTTTAATCTTCATGTTGGACTACAGAAATAGAATAAATATTGGTTATATGCAGTTATTATTCATAAACTAAATAGTCCCCTTTCTTCAGAGATTTTAACCATCACTTACACTTTTCTCATTGATATTAAAAAAAATAAGACTCTTTTCTCCTTGGATCAGAATTTCCTGTTCTTCCAAAATTCATATTTTAGGTACATTTTTTTCAAAGCCATCACTTTTTTTTTTCAAATCTGATTTCAAAGTATTAATGTAAACTATCTAAACCCCCAATCCTCTGACATGAGTATCCATTTTACTCCCATACCTTGCCCTTTTCTCAATCCCTCCTCAGAACTGTGCAAATATATTTACAATGTAAGAAAATAACATCGTCAAACATATTTTCTGCTCAAGTGATCTTCAATCCAGAAACTTACACAGTCAGAGGAGGCAAAAAAAAAAATCCATCAACCTTCAATGATAAAACTTAAAATATTTTTAAGACAATCTACCTCGCACGGTGATTTTACCCTGTAATTCAATAATGCAGTTGAGGCACTTCACATACCAGGACACGAGGAACCACTGTGCCACATTTCTCCATTTGCTCAATCCCATGTTCACAATTGTCATTTACATCACGTCACCTTTCAGCGCCACACCCACTGGTGGTAGGACAGTGAACAGGACAATGGCTCCTGGTCTCAAGAGGCTTACGGGTTAGCAGGAACCTAAACATTCGGCCAGTACTTAGCATGTGTGATGAGTTGTCTCGTCAATGTCACCTTTTGAACCGAATCTCTTAAGTCCATCATTTCTATCCATTTCCGTCAACCCGCCCCAGCCCAAGCTACCATGTCTCTCATGGAGATCACAGCAATCACCTCCCAACAGCTCCCCAATCCAGTCTCATCTCCGACATATTCTCTACGGGGCAAACAGAAGAATCTGTAAAAAAAATTCAAATCTTATTAGGTGACTCTCCAGCTTAAAAACTTTGAAGCCTTCTCAGCATTCTCAGGATCCAGGTACCTAACCGTTATAGTCCCTCTCTCTCTTCGTTCTACCCACACGGGCCTTAGTTCAGCTTCCTAAACTCATCAAGCTCAATCTTGCCTCCGGGCACCAATACAAACCTCCTCTGACCACCAGACTGAACGGCTCCCACACAGAGCCTTCCACCCCAGACACTCTCCCAGTCACGGTCATCCCTGGATTTACTTTCTTCACAGCTTGTAGTCTGCCTCTGAGAGGTTTCCCTGCGTGCCTGCATGTTTTCTGTACTGGGAAAAATCTTTCAGGGGGGGCAGGTACCATGAATTCCTTGCCAACCGTTCGTCCTTAGTGACTAGGAGAGTGTCTGGTCCCTAATGGCTGCTCAGAAAACACATCTTGGGAAGGGTTCCGGTGGCCAAGAACGTGGACGTACACACATACGGACATACGGCAGTGTGTACGCACCGTTCCTCCTTCTCTTTGACTCCCAGTGGCCTTCTCTAAATGGAGAACGCAAGTGAAGTACGGAGTTAGCTCAGTGCCTGGTCAGTTACAAACAATCAATAAAGCTTCATCATTAGGAGGAGGATGATCGTCATCAATGATCGTGCAGATTGAAAGCTGACCCGCCATGCGTTTAAGCAGGCAGAATGAATAGCGGAGATACTGTTTATAACTGCAAGGACTGTTGAGTGAGAGAGCATCTTGCGAACTGGAGGGCCATTTGGTTTGGTTGAGATTTGACTCGTGTGGCTACGCAAAGGTGAGCCTGTGGGAAGAGCTGAGTGAACGTACTGTAGAGTGAGAAGCGCCTTGAGCTTGGGGCACTCCAGAGGGACAGCACTGAGGGGAGACGTAGGAGGGGGCGGAGAGAGATCGAGACCCGTGCACGGTCCTTGGGCGGAGCCAGCACAAGGCTAGAGCGGCCAGCGCCACGCCCAAGTGGAGGGTCTACTGGTCAAAAACTACTGGGCTATTTAAAACTCTACTTGAGGTTGTTCAAACCTCTGTATGGCTTCCCCAAATCCTTAGTAAATATAAGTACTACAAATATCTTTATGCTATTATTTGGATAGAAATCAAAGGAGCTAAGTATCATCCACTCCAGGCACAAGGGGATCCACGGAGATATACAACCCACGCATCCATGCTCTGTCCTCACTCCCATAGACAGCTCCTGCTTGACTTGGGGCACGCACACCAGCCAAGTGCCTTGGGCGCGGGACGGACCCAGCAAGGGGTCTATGCGACCCCTAGAAAAGTACTCCAGGCCACTTGTGTAGGAAGTGTCAGAGTCTGGTACGAGGGGATGACGTAGAAGGACACGCAGGTTTGGGCAAATCCCCTGGGTGATTAGTTATCAACTGTCTCGTGCTGGAAAGATGGTCTATTTCTTTTTGCACCGCAGAAATCCCCAACCCTAGAGCAACGTTAAAGGAAAGCACCGCGTCCAGCAGGTAGATACACTGTGCCTCCACAGCCACACTGTTGTGAAGACTCCATAAATGTAACAGTGCCTGGGACACAGGCGGAAACCTCTCTAGGAAGCTCATCTGTCAGTAACATTATGAGTAACATTATTTTAATGGAGAGTAATGGTTCCAAAAGTACAGTCCACAGATGCTTGAGGGTGTCATGAATTCCTGTAAAATCCTGGGGTAGGGTGCACAGATCTATTCAGAGCGCAAAGGAGAAACGCCGGAGACTTGCCGTGGCTGGCAGTCACGCCGACTGCAGCTTGAACTTGTTACTCGGGGCTGATGTGCCGGAGCCCCTGCCAGCTTGGCTGGGGAGTCGCATAGTTTACTCTCCTCGTCTCTGCTTCTTGGCTGACGTGTCGGGGAACCCGTAGGGTGAAGGGGAGGCGGGATGGAAAGTCTCGCTAAAGGAATGGGGTCCCAGATTCCTCCGACTGTTTGAATCTAACCATTCTCTGCTGAAATGCCCGAGATCCCACACATCCTGGGTCCCCATATGAAATGACAGAAAATGAACACTTAGAAGACACGAATCAAAGAATGGCATCACAGTGTCACTTTCAATGGCAGAAATACACACACACACACACACACACACACCCCACTAGAAAGTGTATTAGAGCACTTATTAAAATATGATTTCTCAGTGCCCCGTAAAAATCCCTTTGAGGCAACTTGGCTGGCAATGGTCCCCATCTGTTATGTGAAAAGACCAAGGCTCAGAGGTGTCCCAAACCTGGCAGTCACTTGGAGCCGACCCTTGACCCCCAGCACCTCGCCTTTCTCATCGCATGGAGCGAGGGGTTTAGGGGGGCCTTTGTTCGCTCGATGCCATCCTGGAGGACAGTCTATGCCACTGTTCTTTAATTGCAACTATACTTCATAAGTCAGTGTATTTGTTACAAACCTGCCGTAGTTAAACAAAACCGTATCATGCTATTTTATTCAACAGCCAATTCAAATCCATCTCATTACACAGGAGGATAGCTGAACACAGAAAAAAACATGGCAAGCCCCAGTGAAAATTTGCATACAGTTATCTTGAATAAACGTGAGAACTGTAAATAATTAGTGACATTTATTGCGTCACACGTGCTTGACGGAGAAGGAGAAATGGCCGAGTGAGAGGGTACCCAGAGCCGGAGGGTGCTGATGTCAGTGAGGGCCGGCACCGTGGGGCGCCATCCACGCACTCAGCTTGCAAAAAAACTGACCCCAAGGTGGAGTTCGAACTGAGGGTCACCTTCACAAAGGAATACCCTGAACTGGGATTTCTGCAGTTGCCAGTGAAACATGCTCAATCTGTATGTCCCTGAACTTGGAACCTACACGTTATTGAAAACATGGCTGTTAGAGATGGGCGCTCAGGGTGCAAGTTCAAGAGGTCAGAGATGAATCTCTGCCTCGGAGCCCCACACTCCTGACACTTGTCCTTGACCTCCCAGAGACCTCCTTTCCCCGGAGACCTCCCCCCAGCCCGGCTCTTTGTGGAATACCAGCCCTGAGTAAGGGGCAGTGCGGTCCCCTGCCTTTGGCCCCCTGCCTTTAGCCCCGGGAGCAGGCTCACAGANGGGGGGGGGGGGGGGGGGGGGGGGGAGGGGAGGGGGCAGGGAGGCCAGGGAGATGGTTCCAATGGGAAGCAGCTCTGACCCAAAGACACAGACAGTTTGAGGACATGGGTTGGTTGTGAGTCGGGATTATTAAATCTTGAAAATTTCCAATCTCACTTCTCAAGCACAGTATTTAAAGGCACTTAATACACCATCTAAACTCTTAGAAACAGGATGTATCTAAGAGAAGAGCCCTTAGGCCAACTGAGCCCGAAAGGAAATCATCAATTTATCCTTTTTCTATGTAGGGAGGCCCCTACCTCAAAGCTCCCAAAGCTGCGCTCTTTATTTTTTTTAACTTGTATCCAATTTATCGGGGTGACATTGGTTATACAATTATAGAGGTGTCAGGTGTACAATCATCACCTGTGCATTATACTGTGTGTTCCCCACCCGATGTCAGGTCTCCTTCCGCCACCATTTCTCCTGCCTTTACCCTCCTCTCCTCCCCACCCCCTTTCCCCCTGGTAACACCATTCTGTTGTCTGTGTCTGTGAGCTGTCGCTGTCATTGTTGTTTCTGCTGAATCCCTCTGCCTTTTCACCCAGCCCCCACCCCCTGCCCTGACAGCTGTCAGCCTGTTCTCTGTGCTCTTTAAATGCCAGGGACTACCAAAGAATGCGGGGGAAATCCAAGCGGCCAGCGCAGGAAAGGGACCATTGCTCGTCCTCTTACTATCTCCTAACGGCCAATTCCACATCCGATTAAAGTCAGTAAAATTCGCGACATAAAAACTGAGAATGAAGCTGCTGAGTAGAAATTTTCTTTGGACCTTTCTGCAGAATTTGAGTTCCCTTACTGCAGAAAATTCCGTGGAAATCGCTTGATCATCCGATCGTGACTCAACACACCACTGTACACGAAGCACTTAGGAAACCGAACATGATGTGAGATGTGACATTTTTTCTCCAACAACTGACAAAGATACTTTGGAGTGTTTTTAAAAGACATGAGGCCAAGATTGGAAGGTCTATTGAGTCTGAAATGCACGCTCTTACAGCCAAATAAATCTGGGACAAGCTCGCCCACCAACAGCCGTGCTCTCGGGGACTAGTTTTCTTACCCAATGTTTGCGTGCTGCCTCATAAGCATCAAAATTTCTCAGGTCAGACCAGAGCTACTGAAATCTCCACAGCACACCAGTTTAATTTCCACCATGCGGTTCCAAATACAAATGTAGCACATTACAGCTCTTTAGTGCCTCTGCAAGAATTGTATATATGTGTGTGTATGTGTGTGTCTATATATATATATATACATAGACACACACATATATACACATACACACATATATACGTGTATATATATACGTATACATATACATGTATATATATACGTGTGTGTATGTGTGTATAGTGCTTTCATCACTATCAAATTTAAAGGAACAGTACGTCACAGGAACAAAAGCATTAACACGAACCAGAGTGCCATCCTTATCATAATTCATGCTTTTATACAGACACCAAATTCTCAAAGAACAAACTTCATATAAAACAGTTATCAGGAACCTGAAGGCGAGTGATTTGCACATTTTCAAATGCCTGTCCCTTGAGGCTGAGGTCACAGCAACGATGCTGAAATTCTTTGTAAACTCCGCATCGGTGTGATCAATTTCCCTGTTATAATGCCGTATTACCTTGAGTCTTTTCAACACATCATTTAATGGAAATTCCTTCACTGCGTCACACCTCGCCAGTGTTACAGGAGTTTCCAAGTGCTGACTCCTAACCTCATGTCTTCAGGTAAACAGACACGTGAGTACGCCAAAGAAATAACAGAAATTTGAGGGGAATATTGTAAAAGTAAAAATCCATGGGGAAAAATAAAACGGTGCTTCTTGGGGCAGAAAGCCCAGCCCAGGTATCACTGAGAGAGAACCAGTGAGCAGTGTCTCCAAACTGAGGAGCCCGATAATGTCAGTGGGCCGGAAAGGAGAACACTGTCACTCTCCACGGCTTACCTCGTCGTCTTTGTACCAGGACAAGCTCTCGGCTGTGAGGACGAACCAGTACCCCTTGGAGCCCCCTTTCATGATGCCGATGTTGCTGATGGTCAGCCAGCCCTTGCGGATCACCTGCAAGAGAGCACAGGGCAAAGCGTGCTCAGTGCTACACGAGCCCACGGAGACCACGGGCCCTGCACCAAGCGAGGCTCAAAACAAGGAAGATACAAAGTGCGGTAAGAACAGCACTGTTCCCCCAAAGTTCAACTTCCATTCCTCTATTTAAGGCCATGTATCTTCGAAAAGCACACATAACCAAAAGCACAACTTTGATGGGAAGGCTCTCCCATCAAATGAACAAAATCTAAACATCAGACGGAGGTAGGCGGCAGGAGCAGAAAGCCTGAAGTGGGGAGGAAGGAAATGGGGAGGGCCAGGCAGACTCATTTGTGGCAGGGCCACTAGGATGGAAACATGTCAGTCGACCACCCAGCGCTGACTTGAACGGCACCAGATTCTCGCGCCCACCGCCTCTGCTCCTGGGCCAGCGCAGCGGCCCATGCGTTCGCGGGCTTTGGTCTCCTCAGGCTTCCTGGGAAGACTGGCCACCCAATGGTGAACAGAAAGGACTCGAGCCAACCCAAAGCAGCTCCTAGGGAGTTAATAGCTCTGAATAAGCCTGCGTGAAAGAGGGAGCTGAAATGATGAGCTAAAGTTAAAGTTTGGAGTTGTAGAATGATGTAGATGCATCCATCTACTTGTGATTGATAACTGCTGTACTAACAAAAATATGTAGCACCTTCATGAAAATCTTTAAACGACTTCTAAATCTGAAAACACCAACAACTTGGATTATTGATAGAAATTACTGATAAACGTCATTTAAGTGAAAAATCTATTTTCTCTCACAGTTGTGAAATTAAATTCTATGCTTTCGTATGGCATAGTTTATTATCTTCTCTCTGTTAGATAACTCTTGATATCAGAGAACCAGAAATAAAATCCTATATGGAATTGGACGTTGTTGTTTTAAATGTCAAAAAGTATGCTCTGCCTAATTTATCCAGTACTCTAGAGTGCCTGAAGCACTTTAACAATTACTGAACTATCGAATGACTGGGCATCAGTTCCTAAAGGAAGACGGAAACACCCTAATAATCATATGTGATATTGACCTTGCTCCTAAGTGTTTTAACTGAAGAAGAAAAGTCAACTCTAAGGAAAACTGAGAAACAGGTCAAGGTTATCGTTACAGACCCTTAAAGCCTCACTCCACACACTCGTTCCTGCCACCTGGACTCCCCGTCACTCGTCTCTCAGGTGCCCATGTCCTTCCTAGCACGCTGCTTCAGTTTTGCTGACCCCACCCCGGCCCAGACTTTGGCAGTTCTCCCCACTGTTCAAAATCACTCCTTCTCACCCTCTGCTTCGGAAAGAAGAAAACAATGCTTCTCAAAGTAGGGTTTCTACCAGCTATATTGTAACCACTGGGATGGTTTCTACAAACACAGATTTGTGGGTCACCTGTGAGTCCAAATGAACCAGAGTGTGTACATATGAAGCCCAGGAATCGACATCCAAACATGTTCTCCGGGTGAGTCATATTCATGCTGAAGGTTGAGAACCACCACCTGTACACACACAGTCAAAACCTTCACTGACCTCGGAGCAAATGACAACTTCTGATTCTTAGTAAGAAGGACCTGGGGGTGCCATCTCACACCAACCCTGCCATCCACCCCGCCGGGGTTACGAGTAGCACACAAATCACAGTACCCACTGAAAGGCTACCTATCAATAGAATTGTACACTCATAACCTATATCGTTTTCTTAATCAATGCCAGCCCACTGAATTCAATAAAACTTTTAAAAAAAGGAAGTATCTTTATTATTTCATTTTATCAGGTATCTCTGGACAGAGAAGAAGTCTTCCAGATACTTCCAGATACTTATGTTGCAATAAGTGAATCGCTGTTTTGCCTGCTGATTATCAGTCTGACTCCATTGAGGAGAGTCATGAACTGAGTTCAACACACAGGTTTTGAGGACCAATTACAAATCCAGACAAAAACTCATGATGCTGCTGGAACGCCTGCCCTCAAGAATCTTTCCGTTTAGTAGGAAAATCAGGGCCATAAAGACACGATTTCAACGAAAGCTTCGTGCAGTGAGAGAGTTATGCTGGATAAACAAAGGGGCACTGGACACACTTAGGAAGCTATAAACAATGGTAGTTCAAAAAACTTGGGAGCAAAATAGAATTAGCCATGTCAGGAAGTAGTCTGTTTGCTTATCTGTTTTTTTATAAAGAACAAACAAGAGAAAATAGGAAGGAGCCACTGAGTGCCGAAAATGTGAGGTAGGGGTCAAGAGACGGAGGCCGGAGAGGCCCGTGGGGTCTAGGCAGAGTAGGTTCAGACCAATGGGGTCCCACACTGTCACAGCCCCACTCCTCTACAGTCCCAAATCAATGTCAAGTACATGTGTACATTTATCTTTAGGTATATGTGAACATTGTATTAATAAATTACGTGCATCATACGGAAATGCACAAAGAAATGTGAAGGCGTGACATAAAGATAAAATACATCACATTTTTAATATTTTACATGTTGTGAGGGAAGTGTATTTTGTTTGTTACACTTATAACTTTATTATGAACTCCCCTGGGATACAGAGCAAGGGCGCTGGCATCAGTATGTCTATTAAACATTGTTAGAGCTTTCCTGTTTTCTCACTTTCTAGATAAAAACACATATAAGCAGATGTGTACTGGAGTCTCCTGCACTTGGGTGGATTCTGCACGCTGACCCGGGACAGAGAAACTAGGTTATGGAAGGAATAACCCACATGAGAAATGACCGAGGCGTAAGTAGAGCCATGATGTGGTAAGGAAGAAAACAAATAAACCTACTGGACAAATACCTAGGAGATAAGATCAACAGGACTGACGACTGGGTGAGGGGGGTTCATGCCAGTAAAGATTCTAGAACTGCATTCTACGGGGGCCACTTGCCATAACACTTACTGAATCTTAGTGAATAGTGTCCATTCAGATGTGTGGCAAGAGTAAAATGCTCACTGAATTTTTAAAAATTAGTTCAAAACAACTGTAAAATATTTCATTAAAATTTTTATAATTGAGCCCTGGCTGGTGTAGCTCAGAGGACTGAGCACGAGCCTGTGAAGCAAAGGGTCGCCGGTTCGATTCCCAGTCGGGGCACATGCCTGGGTTGCAGGCCAGGTCCCAGTAGGGGACACAGGAGAGGGAACCGCACACTGATGTTTCTCTCCCTCTCTTTCTCCATCCCTTCCCCTCTCTCTAAAAATAAATAAAATATTATTTAAAATTTTTTTAATTGATCATGTGATGATTAATAAACCTCATGTAAACTGGAGGTGGGAGGGGCTGGAGAAGGAACCACTCACGGCCACACACCCAACAGGAAGCGACAGGCTCTCCGTCTGCAACAGGAAGCCATGTTTTCTATGCTGCTCCAGCAGAAAGGAAGAGGGTCCTCTCCTCACCTGGTAACCACTCCACCAATGAAAGGCCGTTACAGCCCAGCCAATAAAAAGCCACTGCACTTCAAACTCCCAGTTTCCTCCAATGGACCCTGTTTGCAGCAGCCCCTCTGTGCTCCCCTTTACAAAAGAATGTTTCGCCCCCTTGTTCTCTGGACTTGCTCGTGGTTCACCACGAGACCACGTGTCTTGAATTGCAGTTCTCTGCTGTTCCCACAGGAACCCATTTTGCTGGAGAATTATCTGACAGTCTCTTGGTTTAAGGTTAACAATCACATGCTAAAAGAATATCTTGAATATATTGGGTTAATAAAATCCATTTTAATGATGATTTCACCTGCTTCCTTTTAGTTTCAATGTGGCAACCAGAACATTTTAAATTATGTATGTGGCTTTCCTTATGTTTTTATTGGACATTGTGCTACTCTGGAAGATTCTGAAACTCCTGGGACCAGCAGCTCAGAAGGAACAGAGGAGCAAGACCACATTTTCGAAAGGTAGGGGAGCCAGTGATGGATCCGGCCAAGGCCATGCTGAATCTGATGTACCTGTGGGACATGTGCATAGACATGACCTGCCACCTGAAGCAAACAGAGCGGATAGGACCGGAGATGGCGACATGCATGGTGGCATCAACACATATACAGGCGGCGCTTAAAACTGAGTGAAACAGGCTTAGGCAGAATCGTGGGGAAATACCAACATTTAAAAGGTGGTCAGAAAAGTGCAAAGAAATGTCAGAGGAACAAGAGCAGTGAGGTCATGGAAGTCCACGGCAAGGTGAAGTTCAAGGAGTGTGTGGATGGGAGTGTCAGATTTGGCCCATAACACAGACATCACAGTATCTTTAGCTGTGCCTGTTACAGTGTGGGGTGAGCTCAGTCAGAGTCCCTGGGGTTGAGAAGCAAAGGAAAGTAAAAAATGGAGACAATGGTGATCAAGAACTCTTTCCAGAGCAGCATGGAAGACAGTTAAAATCACAAAACTGAATAGACACGAGGCTGCCACTTCTGTTTTTCGGTTTGGGCATTTTTTATGGCAACAATTAAGCATGATTATTGCTTGGGGGAATACGTGATGGAGAGCGAGAGGCTGGTGACACAAGAGAGACAAGACAAGGACGAAGAAGACAGGTGTGGATGAGATGAAGAGCCCAGGTCAGGAGCCGCCTCACCCTGTGAGCCTGGGGGAGCGAGGGCAGGTGCAGGCCCTTTTAGAGGAAGGGCAGAACGTCTGGGAAGGTTATATTTGATCTTTCCAGCATTCATGGTAAGAAAAGAGACTAAATTACCCGCAGGTGAGCGGGGGTGGGAGAAGTTGGACAGAAGGCCTAAGGGCAGTGTGAAGCAGTGTTACAAACAGTAACTGAAGGAGAGTCAACACGACTGGCACTAGCAGAGAATGGTTGCCAAAACACAGCACTGAAAAACTCCCGGAAGATAATAGAGGGGAAAATCCAGAAAACCTTGAGGATGGTGATGTCTTTTTAGAGAAAACACCAAAGACACAATACACAAAGGGAATACATTATAAGCTAGACTTCCTTAAAATTAAAAACTCCTACTCTATAAAAGACAGTATCAACTGAATTAGATGACAAGCCACAGACCAGTGGAATGGTATTTGAAAAAAAAAACCAATCTGACAAAGAAATATTATCCAAAATTTACAACGAAAAAAAAATCCCCTTAAAACTCAATAAGAAAACAACCTGATTAAAAAATGGCCAAAGACTTTACCAGACACCTCACCAAAGATGATACATGGATAGCAAATAAGCACATGAAGAGGCACTTAGCATCATATGTCATCAGGGAAATGCAAATTCAAACAACGGTGAAATACCATTCCACACCTGTTAGAACGGCCAAAATCCAGAACATCGACAACACCGAATGACGGCCCGGATGTGGAACAAGGGGTGGGAATGCAAAATGGTACAACTACTTCAGAAGACAGTTCGGTGCTCCTTTGGTATTGTCCCCAAGGAGCTGGAGACAGACACACACACGTGCATATTCATAGCAGATGTATTCATAACTGCCAAAACTTGCAAGCAACCCAGATGTCCTTCAGCGGGGCAATGGATAAACAAACTGTGGTCCATCCAGATGGTGGAATATCACAGAGCACTAAGAACAAATGAGCTATCCAGCCAGGAAAAGACATGAGGGAAACTTGAGTGATTATTACTAAGTGAAAGGCGGCAACTGAGAAGCCTACATGATTCCAACTGTGTCACATTCTGGAAAAGGCCAAACCATGGAGACTATAAAAAGGTCAGTGGTTGCCAGGGATGGGGTAGGGGAGAGCGAGATGAACAGGCAGGGCACAGAGGGTCTTTAGGGCAGTGAATACACTCTGTGTGATATTATAATGGTAGATATACATGTCATTATACTCTTGTCCAAACCCGTAGAATGTACAATATCAAGAGTGGACCCTAAGGTGAACTATGGACTTCGGGTGATTAAAATATACTGATGTAGATTCATTCTTGGTTTAAAAAAATCTCTCATTCTGGTGAGTGATGCTGATATTGGGGGAAGTTATGCACAGCAGGGGGGGCATATGAAAATCTCTGCCTCTTCCTCTCAATTTCTGGTCTACTTAAAACTGCTCTAAAATAATAACGTCTTTTGAAAACTGGTTGAAAGAGGATAATGAAGATCATAAACTTGCAGGAACATGACGGCACCGCTGCATTATTGCCTCCAGCTGTGCTCTGCACTTTTGATGTCAAAAACCAGCAGATAAATGGGAACCGACTTGGGGTTCTGAATGTCTGAACCCCAATGACCTAAGTATGTGGGTGTAAAGATGAGGAAGGTTTGGGGCAAGAGAGTAATTCGGGGGGGGGGTGGTGACACAGTCAGTCTAGGCAGAGGAGCAGAGAGAGAGGCAGAAAATGAAAGGAAAGGACCAGAGAAACCAATGGGGTGGAAAAAACCCCAGATACCAGCTAAATAAAGGCAAGAATGGAGTTCAGAGTATTGGCAATGATGTGAAGCAATAAATTGCCTGATTTTACCAGTACCATTGAATTCACCTCCCAAAGATGCACCGCTGTTTCCAGGAAAATGGAATGTTATAACCAAAACATGGTATTTACCAAACAGCGTTTCACCCAGTGCATACATTTAACTGAGCTATATGGAAATTAAGAGTGACTAATAGCAGTTACATGTGTAAAGAGTCAACATAAAAATTAACTAGAGCCCTGGCTGGTGTAGCTCAGTGGATTGAGCTCGGGCCTGCGAACCAGAGGGTCGTGGTTCGATTCCCAGGCAGGGCACATGCCTGGGTTGCAGGCCAGTTCCCAGCATGAGAGGCAACCATACATTGATACTTCTCTCCCTCTCTCCTTCCCTTCCACTCTAAAGATAAATAAATTAAAAAATCTTAGAAACATAACTAGAGTAGACCATTACATTCTGCGACATTACAGCCGTGTGTACTGCGAGAGGCTTTCTCACTCAGAGAAAAGAAAGGGAGAAAGGATGATGGGTGCAGGTGGCGAGGGCACGTGGGCCGCACCTGGTTGGTGACACCGGCGGACATGTGCTCAGCGCCGTCGCCAAGTGAGCTGCTGTCACAGAAAGCTGTTGACACTCTGCCCCAAACCCAGCCCTTTCTTTTCCAACAAAGAAGCTTATTTGCCACAAATGGACTTGTGTTTTCCCCAACGACAATCAGCTCGAGACAAGAATCAAGACAAAACAATTCCGAACGTATGTTGCAGAAAAGAACTGCGGGGGACAGAAAACACCAAGTCAAGTCGCACAGCAGGACGAGCCAGCAGAAGGCAAGCGTGCAGGAAAAACCACCGGGGCACAAGAGGTCGGAACGCTGAGGGGAAACTAAGAGAATAAAACACATTCCAGCGAGTGAGAAGAGGAGACCAAGACGAATAAAACGCCCAAAGAATGTCAAGACAAATGGGACTGATTGTAGGATCTCTTCACAGAGGACAACCTGAAATGCTAATTTCATATTCCACAATAAATCCATCAACCCTCAGCACCACAACCACTTACAGCCTCTTAGTATTTGAATATCACATTCTGTTTTGAGCGCCCAAGTAAACAAGAGCGACCTAGTCCCTGACTGCATGACTGGAAGGGACCTGGAGGACAGAAAGGGCATGTTCTTATTTGTAAGGCTTAAAACAAACCAGTTTTTAAAATTTACTACTATAGCCTGGCTGGTGTAGCTCAGTGGATTGAGCTCGGGCCTGCGAACCACACGATCGCGGTTCGATTCCCAGTCAGGCCACATGCCTGGGTTGCAGGCCAGTTCCCAGCAGGGGACTCACAAGAAGCAACCATACATTGATGTTTCTCTCCTTCTCGCTTTCCCTTCCTCTCTAAAGACAAATAAATAAAATCTTTAAAAAAAAATAAAATAAAATAAAATTTACTACTATGAATAACCTCCGAGCTTCTCATGCCAAATACAGAAACTCTGAAAACAAGAGCAGCGAAGGTAACAGCCCTGCCCTCCGTGACCTGCCTGCTCTAGAGAGCATGTGTCCACGTTCGTTCCCTTCATTCTGTGAGAGGCCGGGCCTCGCAGGGTTGGCAAAACCTGTAAGTCAGGGGTAAGTCTGGACCTCCACATCTGGCCAGCACACTGAGTCATAAAATTCATACACAGACAAGGAATCAACAGACGAGGGAAAAAAAAGTACATGTGGAAAAGTTCTAGTGGGGCCAAGGCTTTGGGGTCTTGAACTTCAGTTGTGAGCAGGGCGTTTTGACCTTGGCCTTGCTTATGGGAGATCGTGCGAGTTTCTCTCACTCTGCAGCTGGCTTTTAATTGCTGTCACCTGGGAGGAGTTTGTAAACCACTGACCATTTGCTATGTGTATCTTGGTAATGACAGACGCTTATGGAGAGGCTGTGTCCGTGGATGAGTGAGTAGCTGCTTCTGTAAAGGTAGTTCACACACCCCAGGGCCTTTGTGGGTAAATGCCTGGAACTGCCTGGACCCAGCCAAGGCACCAGCCAGCTGCTCACTACCTTTGGGAGTGCAGGCACCCTCAGGGTGCATATAGGCTTGTCCTGGAATTGGGTGGCAGAGATTTGGGTGAGCAAGTGTACCTGGGGCCAGGTGTCAACCATAGGGAAGACTTCAGAGGGGTGGAGACTAGATTTATCACTTTGTTTTAATCCTCACCCAAGACCGTACCTACTGATTTTAGACAGGGGGCAGGAGCGGAGAGAGAAACGTTGATCAGCTGCCTCTCAAAGGGCCCCAAACAGGGATGCAACCCACAACCAAGGTACGTGCCCTGACCAAGGACTGAACCCGCAACACTTCGGTGCACAGAATGAAGCTCCAACCTGGTTAGGGCTACATTTACCACTTTTTAAAGTGAGGCGGCTGAGGTCTGTATGTATCACAGAGCGCTCCCAAGGGTCTAGCTTTGAGGGGTCAGTTCCAGGCCCAGGTAGGGGACACCAATGGGTACGTCAGTGGTTCTCAGTGCGCTGCTGCACCCAAAGCCAGGGTAAGGGGGGTACTGCAGAGAGCTACCCTTAACTCCTGGGGCTTAGTCACAGACCCCAGGGTCACTGCCAGCCCCAGCACACATTTTCAAAGTGGCTCTGCATTAATTCCATAGGAGGAAGACAACTTCCTTGAGAGCCCCAGCCTTGTTTTTTTTAAATATATTTTATTGATTATGCTATTACAGTTGTCCCACTTTCTCCCCTTCATTCTCCTCCACACTGCACACCCTCTCCCACCCACATTCCCCCCTTTAGCTCCTGCAAATGTGTCTTAAGTTCTTTAGCTTCTACATTTCCCATACTATTCTTGCCCTCCCCATCTATTTTCTACCTACCATCTATGCTACTTATTCTCTGTACCTTTTTACCCTCTCTCCTCCTCCCACCCCCCATTGCTAACCCTCCATGTGATCTCCATTTCTGTGGTTGTTCCTATTCTAGTTGTTTGTTTAGTTTGCTTTTGTTTTTGTTTTAGGTGTGGTTGTTAGTAATTGAGAGTTTGCTCATTTTACTGTACATGTTTATCTTATTTTTCTTAGATAAGTCCCTTTAATATTCATATAATACGGGCTTGGTGATGATGAACTTGAACTTAACCTTATCTGAGAGGCATTTTATCTGCCCTTCCATTCTAAATGAAAGCTTTGCTGGATAGAGCAATCTTGGGTGTAGGTCCTTGCCTTTCATGACTTGGAATACTTCTTTCCAGCCCCTTCTTGCCTGCAAGGTCTCTTTTGAGAAGCCAGCTGACAGTCTGATGGGCACTCCTTTGTAGGTGACTGTCTCCTTATCTCTTGCTGCTACCAGGATTCTCTCCTTCATTTTAATCTTGGGTAATGTAACTATGATGTGCCTTGGTGTGTTCCTCCTTGGGTCCAACTTGTTTGGGACTCTCTGAGTTTCCTGGACTTCCTGGAAGTCTATTTCCTTTGCCAGATTGGGGAATTTCTCCTGTATTATTTGTTCAAATAAATTTTCCACTTGTTGTGCTTCCTCTTCCCCTTCTGGCACCCCGGTAATTCGGATGTTGGAACATTTAAAAATGTCCTGGAAGTTCCTAATCCTCTCATTTTTTTTTTTTGAATTCTTGTTTCTTCATTCTTTTCTGTTTGGTTGTTTCTTTCTTCCTTCTGGTCCACTCCATTGATCTGAGTCCCAGTTTTCTTCCCATCACTATATTGGTTCCCTCCACATTTTCCTTTATTTCACTTAGTGTAGCCTTCATTTTTTTCATTTAATTTGCGACCGAATTCAACCAATTCTGTAAGCATCCTGATCACCAGTGTTTTGAACTGTGCATCTGATAGGTTAGCTCTCTCTTCATCACTTAGTTGTATTTGCTGTGGAACTTTGATCTGTTCTTTAGTTTGGGCTGTTTTTTTGTCTTGATGTGCCTGTTATGTATGAGGGGCAGAGCCTTAGGTGTTCACCAGGGCGGGGCTACCCAGCCGCTGGGTTGTGGTGCTGTATGTGGGGGCAGGGGTCTGAGAGGGAACAATGGCACTTGCTCTGCTCTCTCTCAGATTTCAGTCCCCTCTGCCACTTCCCCCGAGCAAACTGGGCCCTTCTGGTGCTGATTCCCATGTGGGTGGGTTTGTGTACATTCTAGGACCCTGTGGGTCTCTCCAACAAACTCTCCTGTGAGGCTGGGAGTCTCTCCCTACACCTTAACCCCAACAGGTGTTTTCAATCGGTGTTTTGAGGCTTTATTTCCCTGCGCTGGGCCCTGAGTTGTGGGTCTGTCTCACTCCCCAGTCTTTCCTGGTTTATCTGCACGTGAATGTGGGACCACCCCGTTTACCAGCTGCCTTGCTCACCTTACTGGGTCTGTCTGCTGCCACCTCGTGCCCAGGGTCCACAAACCACCATATTATGGTGGTTTGCCACAACCACCATAGGTTTGCCACCTTGCCACAACCCCTCTCTGCCAGGCACCCGACTCCACCCTTCCCACTGGTCTGAATGAATGTGTCTACTTTAACGCCTCGGTTGTCAGACTTCCGTACACTTCCATGTTATGTCAGTTCTGGTTGTTTTTTGTTTCTAAATTTTGGTTGTCCTTATTTTGGTTGTGCGAGGAGGCACAGTGTGTCTACCTACGCCTCCACCTTGAGCCCTAGACTTCTTAGATCAAAATGTGATGTAAGAAGGGGCAGGGAGGGGAAATGCAAAGGAGAGTAAAATGAAAAGGTTTTGAATAGGTCACACAGGAGAGGAAGGTAATATAACTAAGACCTGGTGACCAGGGCCACCCCGTGCAAACCCCTGAACTTGGAAACACATAGCAGTGTCTCAAGCACTCTCTAAGACTGTCTACATGGATGTCCCCTTAATGGTAAGTGCCTCCTACGTGGTTTCCCCCAGTACACGTAGAGGTTCACAGACAACAGAGAAAATAGGCAGCCTGGAGGGGCCAGACCCAGGAAGCTTTTCTCTGTCCACGTCTCTCCTTCAGACCCCTGAGTGTCAGCTATGCTTGTGACTGCAGCTAGGAGAGGGGGCCAGAGACACTGAGGTCACCTGGGGTCACTGCTTTAAAGACCAGAAAGTCAATGTGTTTTGTCAGATAAGGATGACATGGAGCTAGTTCCGAGATTATTTTTTGTGTGTCCTACTCTACGGTTTATTCATTTATTTATTTATTTATTTATTTGTTTTATATATTTTTATTTATCTTTAGAGGGGAAGGGAAGGAGAGAGGAAGAGAAACATCAATGTATGGTTGCTTCTCCTGCATCCCCTGCTGGGAACTGGCCCCTGCCAGGAACTGGCCTGCAACCCAGGCATGTGCCCTGAATGGGAATCGAACCTCTACGGGTTATTTATGAAGTAAGGGGACTCCCCACCACCGGAGCCCAGAAGGCACAGCCCATTCTCGGGGAGGCCAGCTCAGGATACTGCAACGAAGGGGCCCCAAGTCCACCTGGACAGCAGAGCCCCTTCGGCTAAGGCCAAGAGAGTAAGACTTGGGGATGACTTCGACTCGAGGCTCCTTAAGTACCTTAGACTTTTCAAACTCCTTTGGGAATGCAATCTCCGGACTTTAATTTCTGAGGACCTCCTAGTGGAAGGAGATCATATTCACACCGAATACATGTCTATTTTGTTGACGTTTTATACTGAGTGTATATTAGAATAGATCGATGCTGTCTGGGATCACTGTGGAATGTCTGATAGGCTACGGCACCAGTGTGGCTGGACGCAACTTGAAACAAGAAATAAAATAAGGAGGAGACATTTAACCTTGGGTACGGACTGGCTTTGAGCGGACTTTCCTGTGCACTGTGTTGGCCCACCTCGGAGTCTTTCAGAGGCGTTTCTAGGAGGACGCTCCAAGGAGCCACGATTAGCTCTGGAGAAGGCGCAGGACCCATAGACGATCGACCTCTTCCCCCTCGGAGGGCCGGCCACACCCCTGGGGAACCTGGCTTAACCACTCAACTCAATGGAAAGAAAGGCAGGGGCGGGCTAAGGAAGGCTGTCCTGGGGCGGGGGGTGGAGGGGCACTATTTCCTCACTCCTTCCACTGGGGGGGGGGGGTACAGTGACTGCTCAGGGTGGTGCCTGTCGAGGGTTCAGCAGGGCAGTGTGGTCCGGGTCCCTTCTCCGCCCCACCCCCTTCTTCTCAGGAGCCGGCCGCCCGCAGAGAGCGCATGCTCCAACACGGGCGGGAAGGGAGGGCGTCACGCCTGCAGTTTTGAGCGATACATTTATTTCAGGAAAGTGTTCAGAGGTGTTGCTAAGTCGGCGGACCAGTATCTATGAATGTCCATGGTGGACCAGGCCCTGTGCCAGGTGCCCTGTCCCCAGGATCACACAGGGGGCCGCAGCAAGTACACCAGGTGTGTCTTCTCAGTGGGCGGGCACACGTGAAAGAACAGGTGTTCAGTCCGATGAACTAACCCATGTCTGGGATAAAGAAGCTGGGACTACAAGCTGGTAAGGTGAAGCCCACCAAAACAAGGCATAAAACCATCAAATATTGGGTGACATAGGATTTGTTTTGTTCTTCAGACTCTACAAAATAGTACTGTGAGTGAGTTGGCTGAGGGACATTGGTTGGTTTGGATGTCCTTCTCATGGTTTGGACTTTCTAGGAAACCAGAGCACAGTTCCGTAGTAAAACAGACAGGAATACGACTTGACTCCGCCTCTAGGAGTTCAAAGCTGAAACCAACAACTCACAGTACTGAACACGCCCTGGGCCAGGCATCGTGCTAAAAGCTCCGTGCGCATTCTTTCTTTTCATTCATATAAATGTTTTCCTCGTGTGACAGAGGAGGAAACTGACATCAGGTGCCTGTGTCACGGCCAGGTCCACGCGTGCACCCCACAGGAGCTCGTGCACGTTTGCCATCACCTTGCAGAGGGCTGAGCCTCTTGGCACCTGAACAACATCACATCCCCCTGGAGGTCTGACTTTGGAGCCCCAGCCCTTAACCCGCAACACAGACAAGGACACGGGTCGTGGCATTGCTCCCAGCAGCTACGGGACACTAGCCACTCGCCTACCTGGAAACTGGTTAACGGAGTATGACCTATTCGTCTGATCTGTTCGACTGCAAGCTGAGCAAAAACACCTACTATGCGATGCGGGAAGGTATTTTCAAGCAGCGGTACTGACACTGGGCGGGGTCTGGAGCTGACTCCCAGACTCCCCTCCTGGTTGGACTGCTGGCCTCTTCGCCTCAACTTCCTCCTACGTAACGTGGGGCAATAGCGTAGAACTGGTGTGTGGGTCATGGGTTAGTGAGTATGCAAGACTTGCACCAGTGCCTTCTAGTATTCACACATGTGGTAGTAGTTCAGTGACACCTATTTGTGGAAGGACAGAGAGAGACAGCGATACACACTAAAATGTTGACTAAGATTGAAAATTCATCACGAGATAGCGTTGTTTTTATTTCCTCCTTGAATGTTCCTGTATTTCCCATATTACCCTATAGTATTCATGCTATTAAAAATACAGGTTGCCGTCACATTACTGGTTGCTTCAAATAGGCTCCTTCCTCCCCCTCTCTCTCTCTCTCTCTCTCGTTTCTTGAGATTCCCTCTAGTATATAACAAACACAGCATGTCGGAACACTGAGGAAGGTTACAAACAACCCACTAGTGAAAACTCTACAGCACAACATGAATAGAAAGAATTCTGGAATATCACACAAGAAATCACAACGATGAAAGAAGACCACTTTAAATAAGGACCTGGTTTGATGGACCGAGGACATATTAACAGTGTGCGAGAAAAACTGACTGGAAATCAGAAACCGACACTTAATATTCACACCCAATCCCCTTTTCATTTGATGATACAGCTGCCAAAACGATAATAACTTCGTTTTCTCTGTAAAAGCCAACCTTTACCTAAAAACACTGGTCTAAGTTTAAACCTGAACCATGTAAATAAAACGTTGTAAGTTAAGCAGAATTCCAAGTCACTGTTTCATAAAACGGCCTCTCTAGGTAGGCCTCACCCCCTCTTTTGGACTGCCCCCGTCCACAAGGACTCCACTGAGGGGGCGTCCACATCTCCCATTCGCCCTGCCCTGGAGACCGCGGGACCCTTCCCCAGAACACCAGCCCCCGCTCACAGAACGGGTGCACTCTCCTCGCCTCTCTGCCCACCAGGCTATCGTGTTCTCTCGATTTTCAACCGTACTCCTAAGGAATCCCTCCCCTTCCACTGTTTCCCAGGATTTCCACGACTGCCTGTTTCTGCGTGACGGCTGCTGCAGGCAGGCACAGCTGTTCCAGAAGGGTCCGCCGAGAGGAAGCTGTTTCTTCTCAGTTCGCTCACCTAAACCTCTGCGGGACCCGGGCCATTACCCGTGATGAGAATCAGCGCTCTGCGTTTTCCACTTTTCCCCGGGTATCTGTTCCATGTGCAGAGCTCCCTTTGAAGTTCATGGGCGCCCTCCATGTGGAAGAGATTCCAAGTGATACAAAACAGAGTGAGAACGAAGCCGTCATCTATTTCTCACGTCCAAGGGCAGAAATGCACGCGCGCACACACAGGAAGAGATACCGCATAATTAGTCAGGTCTGAGTAGAATTTGGACACTGTCCTAAAAATAAGGAAGAGATACCGCATAATTAGTCAGGTCTGAGTAGAATTTGGACACTGTCCTAAAAATAATCTGGACAGCTTTTTTGACAGAGAGAGAGAGAGAGAGAGAAGCACCTTAGTAAACTTTTATGAGTGCATGTACTAGAAAAATAGCGAGTCCTTTATGTGGGTCAGGCAGCACGTTGGAAATACAAGGCTAGGTCGAAAAATAAAAACAAAAACAAACAAACCAGGCTCAGTCCCCAAACTTGACAGAGCTGACAGATAACCCGACTAAACACTGAGCAAAGACTCGCACAGATCAGTGTGAGGTGACCTCGGGGGTGGCTGCCACCAGGATGCAGGCAGCTCCGACCGCACAGCTGGCAGGGGAGCTGCATGCTGCGGGGTCCAGCCCCCGCACGGGACTCTGAAGGGCGCCCAGTGGGAGGCAGGGGGCCCCCAGCACAGGGAGTGGGGGCGGGGGGGAGCCTGTGCCAAGACCATCCCAGCGGGGAGGAGAACCATGCTCGGTGGTGTGTGGCCTACGCGAAGCAATTTGGTCCTCACCCTGAGAGGGGTGGGAAAGCCTTCCAAGGGTTTCAAGTGGGGCAACCACGTGAGGGCTGCTTCCAGCTCCGGGTGGGTGACGAGGTTAGAGGGCGGGGAAAGAGGCAGGGGGTCAGACAGAATCCCGGGGGCAGGATCCTGGGTCACAGACGGTGACAACTTTGACAAGACAGGCGGAAAGGAGCATTCAGAGAAGTGGGCACATGTGAAGGATATTTAGGAAGGAAATTATTACGACAACGAGTAAGGGGAGGTGGAAGAGGAGGGGAAGGCGGTGTCGGGGGTGACCCCCGAAGTTGGGGTTCTGACGCTGGACCTGCTCTGCGGGCAAACTCGCTGAGAGAGGAGGAGACCACGTGTGGGGAGGGGCTGCGTCCTCTGCACACGAATGAGAACCACGGTCCGTGGAGGAGTCTCAGTCAGATACCCGGATCTGTGAATCACTGATCACGGGGGCGGGGGGGGGCGGTGTCAATGAAGCCTCAGGCAGGAAAAGATGACAATGTGAGAACCTGAAGGAGGAGAGAGAAGACCACCGGGCTGAGCCTCGAGGGAAGCCAACGGGTCATGGCCCGGTGGAGAGGACAAGCCTACAAAGGAGACAGCGGGGTGGCTAGAAGGGCGGGACAAAAGCAGACTACAGCTTCCTGGGGAGAGAATGTTTTAATAAGAGAAGGACAAAAGTGTCTAGTGCTGCTGTGAAGGAAAGCAGGATTTAGAGTAAAAAAAAAAATATCCCCTGGTTTGGGTACCATGGAGGTTATTAAAGAGATAATATTCAAAACATTTAACACCTAGCCCTGGCTGGGTAGCTCAGATGGTTAGAGCTGTGTCCCCACACACTAAGGTTGTAGGTTCGATCCCCGGTCAGGGCACATACCAGAGTCAACAAATTAATGTGTAAATAAGTAAAATGACCAATCAATCAATCAATCAATTAATCCCTCTTCTTTTCCTTCTCTCCCTTCCTCTTTGTCAACAATTTTTTAAAAGTGAACAACTATTATGGCATCAACCTGACAAGTCTGTAGGGATATGGGGGGTCCCAGGACTAGAGCAGGATATGGGAAACCCCTTCTGGACCAAACCTCTGCCTTTAATATGGATGAGGGGAGTTTGGGGCAGAGCGGGGTTCTGAGAGAGAAGCCTCGGCATCTCGGATGACCGGCAAGCACCCGGGAGAGCAGCCGGTTGCAACCGGCATGAAAGGTTCCACGATTTGAACGGCCGCCGCGGCTCCACTGACACTTGCTGGCTGCACAGCCTGGCCAGGCTCTGTCCCTGCGGCTTGGTGGGGAGGGAGGTGGCCAGGTCGGGAGGGGAGGGTGACGGAGTGGAAGGTCTCCCACGCCACTCTGGTTTCAAAGGATGGATCAATACCTTCACAGGGTCTCCTGGAGGCAAATACAAAAGGAGGCAAAACAAAGAATTGGCCGGGGAAGAAAACACAACCTCAAAGAGAGAAGCCAACGTTTCAGAGACGTTCCCGGGACTTCTGGCCCATCAAGAGAAGCAACGAGATGTGCGCTCACGCAAGCACTCAGGTTGGGGTGTTTTGAAGAACAAAGTCCCTGACACACGGGCTTTTCCAAAACGGCCCTTCAAAAAGTGGTAGCTCTGATTACAATGCGATGGTTTAAAAACCAGATATGCCAAGGTAGAAATATAAACGCACACAGCAGTTTCTCGGAAATGTAACACTCGGAAAAAAAAAAAGAATCCATCTGGGATACAATGAATAACAAAGAAGTGCCAGTAGGGAGCAGACCTGGACCTCCTCCTCCTTTGCTGTGTACTTGGTTCTCTGTCTACACGCAGCGCTTCCATCACTTTGCTTTGGATTATCCTGCCATTTACTTGCTGCATGAATTTGGGCAAGCACCGACCTGACCGAGCCTCATTTTTCTATTTTTATTTTTCATCTGAGAATTGGAGCTGATAATCTCAACTCCAGTAGATGTTACAAGGGTTCAGTGAGATGAACAGGCCTCAAGTACGCAGCAGTGTGTCTGGCACGTGGTAGATGTTCAATAAATGGTAGAGGTTATTACCGGGAAGGGACTAACTGTGCTTTAATGCTCCTTTGGAATACCTGAACTTGCCCTAGGTCACAGGATCGTCGATAAATTACTGGGACAAGGGCTTCAAACCAGGGCAATATCCAAACCAGCGGCTTTCGGCAAACGTATGGCAGGAGTTCTGTACAATCACAAGGTCTGGGAGACATTTGAATAAAGGCCAAGAGCGATGAGTGAAGAACTCTCCTACCTGAATGATAGCAACCCCTGCTGAGTCTCAGTAGGACTCCTAGTTGAGTGGTCAGCCTGAATTGTCAATCAAGTATAATTCACTTTCATTGCAAGACTGGAATTGAATATATTCAGAATCCCCTTTCAGAGCTACAGGTAATCACTTTTCTGGTGACATAGTTTGGGTGGGAAACTTGAGTGGTCCCCACAGGCAAGTCTGAAACGACAACTCTGAGTAACAGTTGTATCTCAGACCCGTTTTCCCCCCTCTAGACAACAAAAAGGAACAAAGTTACTGTGCAGCCGTAAGATATTCTAGACGTTCCCCTCCAAATGTTGACATCACAGTCATTCTTCTCACAGCCCACCGACAGGGCTGGCCATCCACTTCCAGGTTTTTAAATACGTAACTCTTTCTTCTGTGCAACGGTGGTTTTGTGGACACCTATCATGAGCAGAGAATACTTTTGACCCAGAAAATATAGCAGTGAACTTGGCAAACGAAGGGCCCTGACCTCCCAGAGCCCATGGGCAAGTCAGGGAGAAGAACAGTAAACCAGGAAGCATGCGAACACTGGGTCAGGGAGGCCCTTGTTTCTACGGGAAAATATGGGGAGCCCGCAGGGAAACCGCTCCTGGGAGTGCCATGGAACCCAGAGACAATGAGGAGGATGTCTGCTGCTCAGGCAAGACTGAAGAAGATGCCCCAGGCACAGGAAAGAGCACATTCAAAGCCCCAGCAGGGACAGAGTCCGGGCCGCGAAGACCCTCCCTGGGGGTCACTGTTGCTGGCCCACGGTATTCGGGAGTGTCAGGGGACGGGAGGAGTGGGAAGCAGCCGGGGACAGATAAGAGATAGTACCGTGTGGCCACTGTCCTCCAGGTAAAGAAGTGCTTTTGAGTGGTCGTGAGGGGACAAGGCGGTGAAGTGTTCAGGGTGTCACTGTGTCTATACCAAAACAAAACAAAAGGAAACCCTGTGGGATGCTTCCCTTGTTTGGAATCTCAGCGAAAAGTTCTAGGAGAGAGAATGCTGGATCCCGGTTTAGGGGAGAACTGTAATTACTGGTGGATTTTCACTGCCCGTGTTCTCGCTGACTTCCGTAGCGGTGGCTAACTGAACACGGGCTGTCACCCAGGATGCTCTCTGAGGAAACCCAGTAAAGCGAGGTGCACGGCAGACAAAAGCCCGCTTTCCACCGGAAAGCGAAGGCCATCGGAGGAACGGGCACTCCGACTTCTGATGAGCCGTGGAGAGGCCCTGGCAAGTATCAGTCATCCAGAGCGGCTATTTGGCCTCATCTCATAAACTAGTTGCAGATGTCGGCTCACGCAGCGAGGCCATGCATCTGCAATTTCTAAATTGTCTCATATTTCTAAAGCCTGACTCCGTATGCGCCGGAAATCGGTGACATGGATTATGAAGCTCAGGAAGAGCCGCCGGAGGGACGCAGGGAGCGACAGGAGATAATGCTCGCGGCAGCGGTCAGGCCCCGAGCACAGGATGAGCCAGGGATGACATGGTTCCTTCCTCCAGGACGTGGGTCCTGCAGGCAGACGCTGGAAACCGAAACCCTGCCCCGGGATGTACCGCACAGGAGGAAGTCATTTAGAGATAGTGGGGTTCTCGAAAACAAGTCCCCCTTTTCCTCTCGCCCGCCTCCACTTGGCGGAGGGTCGACAGGAAGACCAGGGTGGCTGGGGAAGGAAAAGGTCTCTGAGAAGAGAAAAAAAGCTGAGGACACAAACGGATGCTAAAAATGTCTTACCTTACTTAAGACAGTCATGTTTCGTGGGCCGGGGCAGGAAACAATAAATTGACTTGCTTGTAAAGGAATGTTTTAGTTATGATCGTGCTTGCTCGTAAAAGGCTTTCATAAGCAGTCAAGGAAGACTCTGATTAAAACTCAGAATAGGGGCTGGAGGTGGCAGGACTCCCATAGATACAGAATTTGACTGATGTTGCAAAGAATAATCAAAGGTGTTGGAAATGAAATGACGACGATGACTGAGTTTCCTGTTCGTATATGGGTTTCCCAAGCTCACTGGTACGTGCGTGCACCATTTCCAAGTAAGGCTCCGTCCAGACAATATAATGGCAGCGCACAGAATAATCGACCCCCAGGGGCGATCCGCCATGGGCTCCCCGTGCAAATAACCTCACCAGGAATGAAAACAAACCCTTATGCCTGCAGCTTACTGTCAAATAGAATGTGCACCCACATACACACGTGCACAGGCTAGACAGTGAGCCATCAGTCCTGGCCACAAATTAACCTCTGTGAAATCTACTGCAGCTTCATGGCTGAGCGAGACACCCGGGTGCTGACCACTAGCCTTCCAGGGCCTGGAATCGGGAGCGGTGAGGAGTGGAGTGTGTGTCTGTGTGTGTGTGTGCCAGGGACTTCCGGGGGGGCTGGCACAGCAGCCCCCGTTGAGCCCCTCGCCACCGAGGTGGCTGTGCAGGAACGAAGCATCTGCTCTGAGGTGTGGGCTGGAGACGAAAGAGGCAGAAGTTGAAACAGGGAGAGCTACTCACCCAGGACCCAGAAAAGGAAATAATCCCGAAGTCCACGAATGCGGGAAAACAGTCATGGATGGGACGACATGAAGAGGCAGCGTATCTGTTAATGCAGGGAAACATTCGGGTCTAAAAGGACAGTGGTTAATACAATAAGAGCGGAAGCAAACAAAAAGGTTTGGCGTCATAAACATTCCAGGAGAACTTACTGGGAACCAAATATACGACGCTTTGTCAAAAAGAGTCAGGTGGAGACAAAAGAGGCAGAGGTAGGAAGAGGGGCAGCGGGAGGGGCAAGAGGAGAAACCCCCGAGCTGGCCCGGTGCCCTCCCTCCTCACCCCCGACGAGGCAACCAAGCTCCTCCTACCCAGGAGCGGCCACGGCAGGTGCCTCGGCTGGACGCCCCGTCGAAGGGGTTTGTCAGCGAGACTTGGACTAGATAGGACTCTTCCCCTCATTGAGTTTAAGCCCTGAACTCTCAACTGGGACACAAGACTACAGGAAACACATCTATGTGTCCTCTGGGGAAAAACTGTAAGAGCTGTTCCAAACTGAAGTCTAGATTTAGAAGGTGCAGAACAAATGAGCGG
The DNA here is from genome assembly GCF_014824575.4 of Sturnira hondurensis. Lineage (NCBI taxonomy): Eukaryota > Metazoa > Chordata > Mammalia > Chiroptera > Phyllostomidae > Sturnira > Sturnira hondurensis. The sequence goes on along the minus strand of NW_028094846.1, from coordinate 4,740,615 downwards.
CCACACGTGTCACTAAGGGGTCGCGTTTGTGGACTCCATTCTCTGCCTGTTTTGGTAAAACAAAGACTGTTGTGTTTTAGAACCCGTTATTTGGCCCCATGGAGATGTTTTCGCAGACGTGAGGGGTAAAAAAGGCACCTGTTCGACCAGCTACTACGGCTTTTCATCGTCAGTCAGTGCAATGGACTGAATGTTGGTTCCCCCCAAATTTGTGTGTTGAACCCCAACCTCCCAATGAGATGGCAGAAGGAGGTGGGGCCTCTGGGCGGCAACCAAGGTTAGATGGGGCCACGAGCGTGGAGACCCCTGGTGGGATCATGAAAAGAGGAGGAGACGTGGCATCTCTCTTGGTGCGTCTGTGTGTCTGTCTCTCTCTCCCCACACCAAGGAAGGTCATCTGAGGACATATCTAAGAAAAGGGCCCTCACTAATGACCCAACCATGCCGGCCTCCTCATCTCAGGCCTGCAGCCTCCAGCACAATGAGAAATAACTGTTGTTCAGTCGCCCAGCCTGTGGGACTCTGGTACAGCAGCCCCGACCAACTCCAATAATCAGACTAATTTGTACCTAGCCAACCAAGTCTGTCCTGTTCAGGATCCGACAGCTTTAGATTAACAAAAAATAAGTAATAAATAAAAATAACAGCAAATGGGTTTAAATGATGTGACTCGCCACGATAGGATTTTTGGTAAAACTAGCTACCTCCAAGGTCAAGACAGATGTGAAGCAAAGATTTAGTCAGTTCTTCCTGTAAGCAATGTCCTTAAAGCACTTTCAGTTCGAAGGACTTGGTGAAGAACAGCTGACTAGCTCTACAAATGTGCGACATCTATTTTAAAATACATATTAAACTACTTATTGGAACATTGGGGTGGGGGCATTCGCCTTGCTCTGCATTCAGAAAGCTGTCCTCAAAATTCACCCACAAACTGGATACAGGATTTCATTGCTGCTTCGAAGCACTCTCCCCACTTCCAAGGCAGAAAATGGCTCAGTTAGGAAATAAAAGCGATTGTTTTATTGTCTTCCCTTAAGAGACTAATATAAATACATAACAGCAATGATCCTAAGAGCAAGCACTTTTTTGATCCTCGCCCAAGGGCATTTTTCATTGTGTTTAGAGAGACAGGAAGGCTGAGAGGAAGAGAGAGAGGAAACATCAATGTGAGAGAGAAACATCCATCAGCTGCCTTCCTTACACACCGAGACTGGAGACTGTACCCACAGTCCTTCGGTTACCGGATGATGCTCCAGCTGACTGAGCCCCCTGGCCAGGGCGCGCACTGATGAGTTTTGAAACTTGCAGGCAGCCTAAGAAAANAGACTAATATAAATACATAACAGCAATGATCCTAAGAGCAAGCACTTTTTTGATCCTCGCCCAAGGGCATTTTTCATTGTGTTTAGAGAGACAGGAAGGCTGAGAGGAAGAGAGAGAGGAAACATCAATGTGAGAGAGAAACATCCATCAGCTGCCTTCCTTACACACCGAGACTGGAGACTGTACCCACAGTCCTTTGGTTACCGGATGATGCTCCAGCTGACTGAGCCCCCCGGCCAGGGCGCGCACTGATGAGTTTTGAAACTTGTAGGCAGCCTAAGAAAAAGAGACTAATGTCTATTAATACTAGCTTTCAGAAAGTAGGGAGGAAAGAAACCCTGTTTTGATTTTTTTTAAAAAATCTTTTCTGCTTGAAGCCTACAATTCGAGAAGGTTGTCTGAGGATTACAGGTTGGAGAGAGCCAGGTTTCACCCTCTGACCTACAGTCAGAGCAGTAGCCGGCACACAGATGGGAAATAAAGCAGACAAGGAGCCTGGGACCGGGAGGCACCTAGACACCCAGGCAAGCACCTGCTCCGCCCCCTGACTAGGGAAAACGTCTCCGGGTTGTGCAAACGCAGCCTGGGCCCCGGAGCACGTCAGCTGGGCCTCCCTCTCCTGGATCCCACAGCTGAAGAAGCGGAGGGCCCATCATGGAAATGCTGCATCAGTCCTCCGGGCCTCGGGACAGCCTGGCCCTTGACATGTTCAAGTCCAGAAATTCCATCCGAGTTTCTCTGAAGACCAACAATGTTCCATGAACACCTGTAGCTCCCATTTGTTGCCCCTCCTGCACTGACTGCTTCCTCTTGTCCCAGAAGCATCTCTGATCCTCCAGGGGGTGTCACGCCCTTGCCTCTGACACTGCCAACCCTGCCCCCTCTTTGCCTTAATCCTGGTACATACTTCCTAACTTCAGTAAACCCCTCCCACGTCCTGACTTGCCCACTTCCTTTCCACTTTTGGTCAACACCATCTTTCGTATTTTCTTGTGCCTGGGCACAAGCTCAGATTACATGTTCCCTGAGGTTAGGTGGGGCCAAACGACTGAGTGACAATTATGGGGGTGGAAATGAAAGTGGTGTGTCACTGCTGGGCTGGTCCCTGACAACCTCCCCCACTCGTGCTTCCTCCCCTCTCCCACCTGCTGGAAGAACGAAGGGAATTCCAGAGTTCCTGCCTGACCACGTGGAGCAGGGCTGCCCTGGCTCGTCCTTCACTGGAGGGTCAGGGCAGGTGGAGTTAAACTAATGTTAGAGCAGGCAACTGAAATTCTGGGGCTGTTTGTTACTTGGCTGACCCATCCTCACTAATACATTGAATAAAACCATCCACAGTAGATTATACAATCCTTTAACTTCAACCTCTCTCTCTTCAAAACTTGAACTCATCTGCTCTCTTAACCTTACATGCTGCCTCCCTGGAAACTGATACAAATTTCCATTGATAGCCAGCTTAGGATATCAATTTCTCAGTCTGCTTCCTCCACGCTGCTTTCCAGCTGTAGAGTAGAAGAACAATTCTCGAGACCGAGGGGACTGATACGAGCTCAGTCCCCAACACTGCACGGGACCTTTCACCAGCTTGCCTATGGGAGCACTTCCCAAATGTTTCTTGATCTCCCGGAAACACCCAGCGCTATCAGACCATTCCCTCCTTGAAATGTCCTCTCTCTGCCCTTGGCATTCACCCTACTGCTCACCAAGTCTTCCTACCTCTCTCACTTCCTAGACTGCTTTTCAGGTTCTCATCGTTCTGAACTCTTCTTTCCCCATCATCCTTTGAATCCCAGACTGCCTTCTACGTCTTCAACCTCTGCAAGTGATCTCATCTACTCCCGTGGCTTCAGCAACCAAGTACACAGAGGACAACTGTGAAACGCCCATCTCCAGTCTAGACAAGTCTTAAACGCCAAACTCTACTGATGCCACAAATAGGCACAAAAAATGTATCCAAAACTGCAGTCACCACCTTTTCCTCCCATTGTCCCTGAGATCTGCTCCTCCTTCATCTATCCTCCCAACGGTGGGTCCCTTAGCCATAGCCTGGGGGGATGATGTGACACTCTCCAATTAAATAAACTCCTGCCATAAACATTTGTATTTTCCTACCTGAGTTACTTCCAAATTCCCAATTTCTGTATCTCTAGTTTTACTCATAGGGCTGGCACACAGATCTTTCTAACACACAGATCTTTCTAAATCAGGTGACATCTCTTTTCTACTAGAAATCTTCACTGGGTCCGTACCACCTTTGGCCTGGGTTCTGTCTCTTTGGAACTCTAGACACTTTTATACAACTTCCCACCGGACATGTTCACTCCAGTTTCCCAGAGTGACTCATATTCAACAAATCCCCCCGCCCCGCCTGAGGCCAAACCTGGATTTTTCACCCTCTTCCCTTTCCCGTGAACAGCACCACTGGCTCACTGGCGCCTAACTCAGACACCGGGACGGCACTGCAGAAGATCCCTGATGTCTCCCTACCATGCAGCTCATGACAGGTCCTTCGGACTCTTCCTCCTTAATTCTCCCAACGCATCAGCTTCTCCTCAGACCCAGTGCACACAGCCTGGCCCAGCTCACCCTCGCCTCCTGACCGGTCTCCTTTTTCTAGCCTTGTCCTGACTTCCGATCTTTCTCCACACTAGAGGCAGAATGAGCTTAATAAAACGTTCATAGGATCATGCCTAAAACCTTACAGAGACATTCTGCTGCTTTCAACACCATACAAATATCTTTAGTGGAGCTTAGTCCTAGAGAAGATGAAAAACAATAAATAAGGTAAACAGCAAGACCCTGGGGGCGGTGACTTCAGGCACAACGCTCATGGCCAGCCTCTCACGGAAATGGCGTTTCAGTGTGAACTGCGGGACCAGAAGGAACCGGCCTGGAAAACGGAGGCAGTCTCAGTCTGCTCCCTTCCGGCATCCCCATTGGGCTGGGAGCTCCCTAAGGGCAGGGCTGGGGTCTGCTCATCACTGTCGAAAACCCCTTCCATAGATTCTGGCACATGTGTGATGAGCGAAGGGATGACTGAAGTTTAAGCTTAAATCTGAATTTCCCATCCAACCTGAGGCTGATTGCGTGCCCACGTTATCTTTGTACATCCGCCGGCAACAACTTGTAAAACTTCTAAGGAAATTTCTAGGCAGATAACAGCGAGTGGACTTGAGACTTCAGAGAGTTGTGCCTCCCTTAAACCCTTCCCACACACTTCAGCACAGACCCTGCACAGCAATCTCTTACAACCAGAGGCCTCAGAAGGTATTAGGATGGGTGGGCCACTCGCTAGGACCCTGCAGGACTCTGAGGCCGCCCACCATAAAAGCCGGCACTGGCGGCAGGCTGGGCCCCAAGCCTCCTGGCCCTGAGCCTCTTCACTGGCAAAGCTGCTTTAATGCAAGTCAAACCAACATTGGACATTCAGATTCATAAAGGAAATGGTTGCAAGTCATTATGGCTCATTTCTGCTATGAAGGAGAAAAAAACAAGAAAGGATTCCTTAAACTATCCTGTATTGCACTTAATGGTTGTATTTGATTCCAGAAAAATAAGATATCTAGGTTCATAATCCATCACTTGCAAATTAAAAGGGTTTTTTAAAAATAAATTCGGTAGCAAAACCTGACTTGCCATGAAAGTATTTATATCTTTCACTGACTCTATCTGGTGTAACTATTCGTTTGTTTCACTACAGAAAAATAATGTATTTAATTACAGGGTGCTGCCTCTGACGCCACAGTAATATTGGGTACTATACAGTGTATGAAATGTGGTGTCTTCCTAGAATCCAAAACATTCTGACCTTCAAGGCACAAAGAGACCCAAGGGGCTTGGATAAAGTATCTGTATTTTATTAAAACGCTCACCCAATTCTATTATCTTTGGAGTTATAAAACTTTCATATGCATGGGCTTTGAAGTACTCAGCAAAAGTCAAGTCACAAAAACACATTAGCGTGATTTGAGCATTTGGAAGTAATATAATTGAAAACTGGTTCAGAGTTTTCCTTCAGATCTGACTTAAAAGTATGCATTTATGCCATTATATTATTGCTTTTCCAATAAAGATACATCCCCGTGAGCTAGAGATGCTTCTGACCACAAGGCAAGTTTTATGGGCAAATCCTTTACATAGAGGGTCCCAACCACCAGGGCGGCGGACTGGTGCTCGTCCACGGCCTGTGAGGAACCAGGCCGCACAGACGGAGGAGAGTGGCCAGGGAGGCAGTGAAGCTTCGCCCCCATTACGGCCTGAGCTCTGCCTCCTGTCCCCCCTCCCCTGGGTTCATGGGAAAAGGTTGGGGACAGCTGCTTCACATCACATCCAGCCTTCATTTAGACATTATAATCTTTTGAGTAATTTGTCAGAGCTTCTAATTTTCCAAAGTGTTTCATTGTTCTCATTTCGTAACTTTTATTATTTTCCTGTACTTGACGTGCTTTCTCCCAAAAGTTTCAAGCCACGGCACCTACCTGCTGGGGGCAAGGTGTCTGCTCTTTGCAAGGCACCTCCGTGTGCACCCAGCACCCAGCCGCAAACCTCACTGTGCACATTATACCAGATCCTCACAATCGCCCTGCGGAGAGATTTTCTGTTCTTCCCCTCGCACAACTGAGCCAATCCAGGCTCAATCTGTCCCAGGCCGTATGGCTACTGACAGATCAGAAATTAAACTAAAGGATGTCTACCTCCAAAGTCTGTTTCGCCCAAATGACAAGGGGTGGATCAGTGACCCGCATGTCCATCTCATTCCCACTCGTGCACGGTTGGAAGGAGGACTTGAAGGCTGCTTCATTCACAGTAGAAATGAGAGTGTAATCATTTTTCAAAAACATGACTGTGTTAGTAATTTCACAGTACCTTTCTTTACACTTCCATGAAATGAAGCTAGGATATCTGGTTTTTAAAAGATTCAACTGTAAAGCCCTGTAAAGCTGCCATCCACGTAATTTTGTTTTTGTTTTATTACTTTCCAAACAAATACACATAATTGGAATTGGGAAGGCTTATCAACAAATACAGCAAATCAGCTGTTCACTATTCACCCACCTTTCAGAAGCGTCATCAACATTTATCGGAAACAGTATCATACAAAAGCATACACCATGTAACAACACAGCATAAAAGGACAGAGATGGAGATTATTAATGATTTTAATTATTTTAAGGCCCATTAAAATTAGAGGAACATCGAAGCACCCACAACGTTAAGGGTTTATTACTACAGCGTTTTAGAGTTCACTAGTTCATACCTTTCAATCACAGCAAGTTATTAGCAGTGAAGGGATGAACCCTCTTAGGAGGATTTTTATTTCAATGATAAGGTGTTATGGACAAGACAACCTAAGTTTAAAAAAATTAGTAGCAAGCGCTAGTTGAGTTAATCAGTTAAAAGACAAACTGTGCCATGGGAAGCTGAATGAAAAAGCAACACTAAAGCTTACAGAACTTAGCTTCGTACAATTTGCCTTGAAGGCGGAAGATTGGTTCCCTGAAATAGCAAAGAATTATATGCTTTAGTTCAGGAAAAAAAAAGTTTTTAAAATCAAGTCTGTTATTACCTCTTCTCCTTTCAAAACAATGGAAAGAAAAAAAGGTCTCCAGCAGAGGTTTCAATTTGTTCAATAATTGTACCTCTAGATTGAAAAAGAATGAATGAAGAAGTCATCATTGTTTTGACTTGAAAAGAAATAACAAGGCATGTAAATACTCGTTATCACGTGAGACGTAAACGCAATTAACGCGAGCTCTGCCAAGCACTACTAGGCAGAGGCAGCAGGTCAGCCCAGAACGCAGAAGCTCTGAAGGTCAGCTCTTCCCGAGGGATCAACGTCTTCGTCAACCGACAGGAATTTGGTGCGGCGGCGACGAAAGGCAGGCACCGCCTTCCCTGGTAGCCCTTCACTGTTACCAAGCTGTGCAAACGTGTGAACTAGTCGGCAGCGTCAGAAAGCCCATGCAGCTACTCACCGTACTTTAAACCTTGCACTGACTCACAGATTTGCTGTGAAATCAGAATTTGCTGGCAATGTAAGCAAGCAAAGTAGGACACAAGGCTTGGAAAAGCAGAGCAAACGGCAGAAAAGTTATCGAAAATAAATCAATACGGTTAACTGCATAATAGAGAGAAAGGAAAAAATGCGATTTGCTCTAAAAACTTTAAAAAGCCAAAACGAAACAAAAAGGAAAGCTGCATTTCCAACAAAATTTGCACACAATTAATTGGCATTTTAAAAAAAAAAAAACAGTCAGTCAAGCAAAAGCTCTCGGGCGCATGCATGCACTGCTTCTTCGCGCGAGTCCTACCTGATTTCCGACTGTGTTTTTCTTGTGAACCTGACTGCTCCTCTGCTGAGCACTGAGGGAAGCAAAGGAGAGCAGCGCTGAAGACACGGGTAGGTGAGGCTTTTCCCGAACAAGTAACAGACGCTAAAATACACATGGGCTCGAACAATGTATCAACAGCTGGGGCAGAGCTACTGTCAAAATCCCAAGGCAGCCCCGACTGGTGTGGCTCCGCAGATGCAGTGCTGGCCTGCGAACCAAAGGGTCTCAGGTTCAATTCCCACCCAGGGGAACCCACAGGCCTGGATTGTAGGACAGGTCCCCAGTAGGGGGCGTGTGACAGGTAACCACACATTGATGTTTCTCTCCCTCTCTTTCTCCCTCCCCTCCCCTGCCCTCCCCACTCTCTAAAAACAAATAATTTAAAAAAAAATTCTCTCCAAATAAATAAATAAATCCAGGTCAGTTTGGTTCTGGAAGCAAAACCAACTCAGTGAAACTCCTAAACCTAGTGAACAGTCACAAACCAAAAACACAGTTAACACCGCAGGGAGAAAGACCGCACTGCGGCACCGACAACAGTGTGGGCCAACACCAGTATTCGGGGACGTCGGCAGGTGTGCAGAATAGTTGTGCTGAAAATGAACAGTTAGCAGTTGGGAGGTAGAGGCCCTGTTCCAGGAGCTTTACAGATATTACTGATTCTAATGAATTTTAACCCTGTGAGGTGCTCACCACTACCTTTTCATTTTACAAGACAGGGAGCCTGAGTCTCAGAGAAGCTAAATGGATTTCCCAAAGTCACTCAGCCAGCAAGTGGCGGTCCCAAGTATTCCACCGCAGTCTGTCTCCAGAACCCCGACTCTCTGCGACCCTGTCCGATCTCCTTGCCTCGAATTCCACTCTCTTTTGACACCTCCCTTGGGGCACTGCCAGCTTGGACCTACCTCCCGACTCTATAGACTCATACACATTTCTGACAGCCCCACCTCTCCCCCTGGATGTCTCTATGGGCCCTCAAACTTGACCCCCTACAGCCGGGCTCCCCCCGTAGTCTTCCCCTTCTTAACCCCGCACGTCCAGGTGCCTAGGCCCAAATGCCTGGTTCCTCTCTCTGACGCTCCATGTCGGGTCATCAGCGAGTGCTGCGGATGCTCCTCCTTAACAGGTGTTCAAAATTCTCCGCCTTTTCACCACTCTCACTGCTGCCACCTTGGTCCACACTACCATGACCTCTCACTGCGCTCTGGCAGCCGCTGACTCTCTGGCCTCTGCCTTCACGCCCGATGCCTGTTCTCAACAAAGAAGCCAGAGGGATTCTTAACAGGGGGTCTGGTCAACACTCGGTGCTGCCCTGCAACACCAGGCCCCACGGTAAAGGTCAAAGCCCTTCCGTGGTCCAGAGGGCCCTCCTCAACGGACCCCACCCTCTGCTACTCTCCACGTCATTCAGGGGAGAGGTCCAGCCATGCTGAACTCCTTTCTTCCTTTTTTATTTTTGTTTGAACCCACCCGGCATACTTCCAGCTGACAGCCTTTACGCCACCTGCTCCCTCTGCCTGGCATGCACACATCCACCACGTATGCTGAGCAGGGCGCCTCACATCACCTCCTTCAAGGTCTTGTTCAAGTCTACCTTTTCAGGGAGACCTACTGTGACCGCTCTGCTCAAAATCAGGCCCTCCCTTCTTCCAGCACTGCTACCCCTCTTTGCCCTGTTCTAATGTTCTCTATAGCACGTTTACCGCTGAACATACGGTACAGTTGACTGTGTGTGTGTGTGTGTGTGTGTGTGTTCATGGTCTGTCCCCCTCCTACAGAATGTAAGCTCCCAGCAAGCGGGGGTTTGTTTTGCCTGTTTTGTCTGCTGCTATTTCCCCAGCGGCCAGAAACTACCTGGCACACACCGCACTTGGGCTCCACGCATGTCTGTTGAATGAAAAGCCTCATGAGGCCGACGCCGTGGTAACATGGCGCACAGGGGCCCAGAGCCAGAGATGACCCGGCTGGTCATGCACCCTCAGCGCCCACGGGTTCTGGCACTTTATTGCTGTAGCTCTCAAAAGAGGAGAGGCTCGCTCTCAGCAAAGGTCTGCGTAGACGTCTATCGATGTAAGCAAACACGGCTCATTTCGGTTATTCTGGGAAGACACGCAATACCGAATGGCTGTTTCATAGTTTAGAAAAGCTGTTTTGGAGATGGATGAAAGAGCCACAATCAGAGAAAAAGGTAAAGTTATGACTCAGCTGTTAAAGTGATGGGGTCAGAAATCAACATCGCACAACAGGTGCTCGGAACAACAGTCTTTCACAACCTCCCCGTGTGCCTCGCTCACCCTCGTGAAAACCCATATTCTACACTCCAGTGAGGGTGGGGGAGAGCAGGGGGTGAAAGGCCACATGGTATTTGATTACGAAAGAGAATTTTTAGGTATTTTTGGTTTTCGATTTGCTCATTTTAGGGTTTTAGCTTATTTCGTCTTTCCTCAGTTTTGACTGGTTTTTAGTGAAATGCTCAAGCCCGTTCACCGCCGTGAACACCGTCTCTCTCCAGCCGTTCCTCCACACAGTCCAAGTCTGCCTCCTCCGGGTTTGTGGTGCAGCTGCGAACGAGGTCAAGTGCGCATGTGTCTGTGCCCAGGGGTCCGATGCACCCACACTGCCCTCTGGCTGCCCACCCGGCCCTGAGCGAGGAGGCCGTCCAAAGCACCAGCTTGCCCAGGGCCTCGGAGCTTTCCCACGATGTCTCTCTCCCAGGTGCCGCTGGCTCTCCTTGCTTCCAGGAAGAAACGGCAAAGCTACTCACGTATAATCTAATATAAAGTGATTATGCCTTCTTCCCGGGTATAGGTGCCTCTTCCAACTACCATAATTGTGTTTAGAGATTTGTGTTTTTTTTTAAGGGAAAATGTTTTAGAATAAATCACTGGCCTATAGTTTGGATAACTCCAAAATGTGACAGATACAAACTACTGGGGACCCTTGAATTCTGTGAAGGTCCCCTTAAAATCACACAAGAGAAAAGGGGCTGAATATAAAGAAGACACAGAGATTCTTGATGGCTCCTTGAGCCACCTGGGGCAGAGGACGACCTAAATGCACCTGAGCTTCTGAGCTGTAAATGAGTGTGAGTGTGTGTGTGAGAGAGAGAGAGAGAAAGACAAAGACAAGATGTCAGGGACCAGACAGGCTGTTTCTTAGTTTCCTTTTAGACCCAAGATGCCTTGAGACACCGGTCCTCTCAGAAGCTTGTGAGCCACGCTAAGTAAGACACTTCCCACCGGCAGAGTTTTCGTTGCTAAGTGATGCGTATGCAGGACCTATCACTTCCAAATGTGCAGAAGGAAAACGGGTGCATTTACAGCCAGCCTCAAACACAGGTGTTAGAACAAACACTCAGTTACCTTTACTTCCCATCTAAAGAATCCTCTTTCTGCAGTAACTGGCCCCAGACATTGAGATGTCGGTAATGATGCATTTGGGCACTTGGGGTGACTCCGTGAGTAACAACAGAAAAAAAATAAGCGGCCTCATTCGAAAACACCCTTTCTCATAATTCTTATGTACGCAATGATGACTGAGCTGAAAGCACTCCAAAATACGCATTTAAAAATGAGTGTTCATGGGAAATCCGATAAGGACTTGCAGGTGAGTTCAAGTCTTCGGACATAGTCCTGGTCACGGGTCTGCAATCCCGTAAAACAGACCCACGTGTGACGTTTTCACCTGATGTCAGTCAAAGGGGAGAGGGCGCTAGCTATGTGCAGGGCGCCCTGTGGGAGACAGAAACAGGAACAAGGTATGGGTCTTGTCATCAGAGGCCTATAATTTATCTAGAGTGGGTGGTGTGGTGCACACACAAAACACAGCCAAGAAAGAATGTGCTGTGTAAGAGTAAGTATGTGAGGATAGAATGCAAAGCCCCCCGCCTCCGCCACCTCCCAGAGTACCTCTGTTTCAAATGTGGGATGTAATGACCTCATAGCGTATTAAGTGTGTACGTCCGTTGTTAATCACGTAAATCCCTACTATAATGGAGGCGCCGTGGAAGCCCCTCCAGGATGCTAAAACACCTGAAGCCAAGCTGGGTTTATTACTTTAATGCTCTGAGACGTAACGATTTTCAAAGCATCTAACAAGAACTTTCAATTTCTGTAAAAATAAAAGCACCCTGGAAGACAAAGAAAAAGAAAGCTGTGTTACCACTCAGCACAAATCTGTTCTGCACGTATGTTTCTGTCCTCATCCACCACACACACAACACAAGGTCCAAATCACCAAAGAGCTTGCCGAGGGGCCGCGTGACCGTCTACCAAACAAACCCTGTGCGTAGTGATCGTTCTGAATGTTCAGAGAGCAACAGAGAGGGACTGTTTTGGTCTGAAGTGATGTGACGTTTTTCACAGAAAACTTGAAGAAAGGTAAAATGTAATGGGGCAGGGCAGCCGCATGCACTCCCGGGGAGTGGCGTAGTATCGGCACAGCCAGGAGGTAGAAACACGAGGCGTGCAGGAAAACTGGGGAAAGTAAAAACTGTCACAGCAAAATTATATAATCACAGACTCTGGCTTGTACAGGACCTTCCAGGCCATCCAGTTCAACAACTGTATGTTAGGGCCAATCACGGAGAACTTGGCTGTGACAGGAGAGGCAGCAAAAGGCAGTGAAAGTTTCTGAGCCAGCAAATGGCATGATCCAAGCAGTGTCTTAGCAAAAATCACCTCCCTGACTCGGAGGCAGGGAGGACGGGAGGCAGGCAGCCTGGCCCCCTCCTTCGGACCCGCTGGGGCCCTGCCCGGGCTCCCAAGGCCAGTCAAGCCCTATTCCCGGACCATGCCTTCTCAGAAACCTCCAGTCACCTCCCCTCCCTGCAAACTCCCACAGATCTGGGTCTGTGTCTATATCCCGTGAACAGGGTTGTGTCGGGCTGGTGTCTCACTGCCCCCTGACAATGCCTGTCCCCGCACGCCGATGGCAGGTTGCGTGAATCTCGGCATCTCTCCCTCTTCCTCTAGGTAATGTGCCCATTACCTAGCACGGGGCTGGCAGAAGAGGCTGGCAGGAGACAGCTTCTGCAGAGCCTTGGAAACCACACCAATGAGTTTAAACTTTATTCTGAACGTCACAGGGGAGCCCAGAAGGAGTGATAAAGAAGGTGAGAGAGGCGAGGAGACCCGGAATGACCCCAGCAAGAGAAGAATCGCTTGAGGGCACCGAGGACCTGCCGGGCACTCCATGAAAGATCCAGATGGTGACGGGATTAGACGGATGCAGTTCTCTAACAGAGGCAGTTATCAGATGATCTTGGCCGAGATGGGGGACATAAACATGGGGACGCCGGTTTCTGGTCTGAACAATTGGAGGTTCCCACGCACAAACGGTGGGGACCCGGGAGGAGGCGTCACTTTAAGACTGGACAATGAGTTTAATGTGGGAGCATCCGTTGAGGTTTCCCTGGGATATACACCCAGAAATGCCTGATCAGCAGTGGAACGTGGTCCCCAGTCCAGGAAGGAGCTCTGGAGTGGAGACTAGATTTATCGTCATCAGACGACGTTGGAGACCGAAAGCCCGGAGGTGTGTTATACCAGCCAGGGGCGGCGCAGCGAACGGGAGGTGGGGAGGGCCGGAGGACCACTGATAAAACCCAGCCCTGAAGCCACCACCAGAGAGGAAAGGGCTCCAAGACAGAACTGAGCACAAGATTCTAGCGCAGCAAGGAGAAATCCAGGAGACCGCGGGGGGGCTGGCTGAAGCAAAGGAACGTGTAGATATCCCCCCAACAAGAAGCGGCGGATGGTGTCAGACGGAGGAGGGCTCAGAACCCTCCGCTGGAGTGACTGATCTGTCCTGGCCAAAAGCAGTCTCAGCAGAGCACTGTGCTGCAAGACCACGGGGGCTGAAAATGAAGGAGGAATGAGATAGGAAGAGGGGTGCAGATTCCCCGTCAACCCAAAGAGGGCGCACATGAGCCAAAAACGGGGGTCCCTAGGTTGTCCAGATGGTGTGGCGAGGGTCGGCGGGGCCTCTCCCTCTGAGCCTTGGCCTACTTTGTGGATGAGATTAGAGTTCAAAGAGACTGCAGCGGTAACCACGCTGGAGAGAGCACTGGCAGCATGACAACAGCCAGACTAACGCGCTTCCGTGACAGAGGACTTAGAGAGCTGTTTATTCCTGAGCCCTGGGATTTGCTGAGCAGCCGCTAACAGAGTTACCTCCTTTTTCTCTTCTAGAACCTACCACGGTAGCCGCCACTACGCGGTCAGCTAAGTGGGGTCCACTAATCAAGGACCCTGAGCAACGGGCGGGACTGGCCAAACCCCACAAGTGTGCTGGGCCAGTGCTGTCGCTGGCAGCCAGGTGGAGCTACTGAAATCAAAACGTTCATTAATTCGAATTTCATTTCATTGTTATTTCGTCTGCGTCTCACTTCCTCCGTTTCACTAGCCACAGTTCAGCGACTTAACAGTCACACGCAGCTGGTGACTGCGGGAACTGACCCACGTGGAACAGAGAATGTTCTCAGCATCTCAGAGAACTCATTGGACAGCACTGCTCAGAGTAAGGAGGTGCTTTCATTACCCCAAGAACTTTTATTACAAACACTTGCAGAGAGTCCCCAGAGTGTGACGTATCACACGCAGGCCGGCTCCTCCCAGCAGGCTGAAGCCAAAGGGAGAAGGAAGCTGCGCCCCCTCATCATGTTGGAGTCCAAGGCGAGACACTGGGTAAGAAAACCCTGCAGAACCTGGGACCCCAAGAAAGAAGGATGACTCACCCCCTAGGATTCACTCGGAGAATAAAGATCAAGTTCACAGTAACAGCTCTGAGGATGAAAGAGAACAGAAGTCCACTGATTTTGAACACGGTGCCTGGGGCGCTGGCACGTGTAATGTGCTTGCAAGGTGGTGCTCAGAACGCCTTGGGAGGTGCTCAACTCTGTGTTTCTAGCTGATGAGGAGACCAGGGAGCCACCAGGCATTTAAATCCTGCCTTTGCACAGAAGTCAAAAGAAAGATCTTGCGACGATGGGAGACCCAGCTTTTGATTCCGCAGGACAATGTTTCCGTGTGTGAATGGAAACTAGAAACACTGTTCTGATAGAATGTGATCACACGGGGTGAAAAAACACACAAAGAACGTAAAGGCTCCTGGATGAGGGGCTGAGGTCCGCCGGTGCGGCCTGTAGCTGAACGGCAGCGGCAGCCCAGAGGATGGGGAACAAGACATGATGAACGTCACAACCCACAGCAGTTCCACGGGGCTCACGTAACAAGTACCATGAGATCTGTGTGCTGCGTCATCACACCTGTGGGGAAGCAGGTGCCGAGGCCTCCTGAGCTGGCTGAAGACCAGACCTCCGTCTGATGCTGGGGTCACAGAGGTGTCCCTCAACCGGTTCCTCCCTGGATCCCTTTTTGCTCCTAAACTGCTGGACTGGAGACATCTAACTCAGAGGCAAGTTCTGCCCCAGAACAAATGGAGGAGAGTGAGATTTACTAATTCACGTCCCAAGGCATTCAGCCAACATGCTTGCCTTTTTATTCAAAGAGCAGGATTTTGTTTATCACTCTTTTAGAGAGGTAACGAGGAAGGAGGGGAGTGAGAGAAGTATCAATGCAAAACAGAAGCATCAGTTGGTTGCCTCCTGTAGGCGACTAGACCTGGGATCGAACCTGCGACCTTTTGGTTAGGAACGATGACAAATTAAAACCCTTCAGTCACAAGGAAAGTTGACATTTTCTTCCAGAAGCCCAGACTCTTAGGTGCAGAAACTAGACTACAGTTGAAAGGTCAAGCTTTTGGAAACCAGGAAATTCCAAAGCAAGCCTAGAGCAGCGTGAACTCGGACCTGCGATTCATGATACCTATTTTACAGTCCGTGTTCAACAAACAGCCAGGAGATGGGAGGGAGAAAAATGTTCCATATATTTGCCTGGTTGGTGTAGCTCAGTGGATTGAGCTCGGGCCTGTGAACCAGAGGATCGCGGTTCGATTCCCAGTCAGAGCACACGCCTGGATTGCAGGCCAGCTCCCAGCAGGGGACACATGAGAGGCAACCATACATTGATATTTCTCTCCCTCTCTCCTTCCCTTCCCCTCTAAAGATAAATAAATAAAATTTTTTTTAAAAGTTCCACATATTTCACATGGCAGAATAAATGCCGCAGCAGACAGAAGACTTTCAAGATGGTCTGAACAATACTCTGAGAATTCGTGTTCCATTAATCCACATTTAGCGCTGTTTTCCTTTTTTAAAGTTTTTAGGCTACAAAGCCATCCCAGTTGAAAAACATACTTGTGTGAAGTGCTGTGTATGTCATAAGTCTATGAACTTGAGAAGTGGTCCCCCTCTTTTGACAATTTTCTAAAAATCTCATGAAACAAATTCTTATTTTCCTCAACTCGAGACCTCGATTTTCTATCTCAGGAGCTTAAATATACTCACATACTTCTCTTCCAATATGGCCAGACTTTTCTTCCTGGATGGAAACAGCACTCCTGCCAACTTGAAAATTTACAGCTACAGTTGTTACATGTTTTTATTTTATTTTATTTTTTAAAGATTTTATTTATTTATCTTTAGAGGGGAAGGGAAGGAGAGAGGGAGAGAAACATCAATATATGGTTGCCTCTTGTGGGTCCCGTGCTGGGAACTGGCCTGCAACCCAGGCATGTGCCCTGACTGGGAATCAAACTGCGATCGTGTGGTTCGCAGGCCCACGCTCAATCCACTGAGCTACACCAGCCAGGCTATATTTTTTATTTTTAAAAGCATAAAA
Source organism: Sturnira hondurensis (assembly GCF_014824575.4). Classification (NCBI taxonomy): domain Eukaryota; kingdom Metazoa; phylum Chordata; class Mammalia; order Chiroptera; family Phyllostomidae; genus Sturnira; species Sturnira hondurensis. The sequence goes on along the minus strand of NW_028094846.1, from coordinate 4,724,219 downwards.
AAATACCACAATGCCTCAAAGTAATTTTGAAATGAACATCTCTTTGTCATCCTAATTGTGCCACGTCACACTGAAATGTGTTCCGACTCAGTGTGCAAATGGAAAGAACATCTACCTCCAGGTCTGGGTGCAAAACATCACATTTGGAGATAATGCTGATGTCTAAAATTACCCGGGGGGCAGGCACACTCCAATCACCAAAAATTTCACAACCAAGTAAAATGGTGCATCTAGTAAGCAAATTCCTCTGGGTCTGTGTGAGTGTGCACGTGTGTCTATGTGTGTGTCTCTCTGTGTCTGTGTATCTCTGTGTGTATATGTGTGTGCCTGTGTCTGTGAGTGTGTCTATGTGTGTAAGTGTGCCTGTATGAGTGAGCATGGGTGGACCTTTCTCACTTTACAGACTTCACTACGGATCTCAAAAGCAGATTCACAACACGTCACCAATGGGATCTCCTGACCACCCTGAAAGGTATACAGTCGGAGACTATTATTGCATGCAGCAGAGCCGCAGACTGAGCTGCAGACAGGCTAAGCAATGCAGTAAAGCCCAGAGCCCGTCAGTGCAAACCCTGGAAAACTAACCGACTGCCGACCCCCAGACCAGCCCTTCCCAAGGAAGTTCAGGTGCACAGATGCACCTCTACGCGAACTGTGCAAAAGTTGCTGGGTTTCTAAAGTGGTTTGAACATTGTCGCTTTTTTCTCCCCAAAAGCATGGCCGTTCACAGTCTGCCTCGGGGCGGGAGAGCTGGGGCGGTCCCCTGGGTTACATGGATGGAGCCAAAGGCTGCATTGGAAAATATTTCCATTTGCCACGTTACACGCCTTCGAAAACACCGTCAATACAATGCTGTGGTCCAACAGCTTCTGAGGCAGAACCTGTTGGAATTTGCTGGGGAGAGTAAACTGGATCATGTATCCTTAAAAAGAAACAAAACAATAACCGAGGGAAAAAGTGTTTCAAGCCGAGGCTAGGGTGAAATTCAAACTGTAACATCGATTACAAAACATGTTCCACACTTGAACTTCCCCAAGCCAATTACAGCTTTCCCTGCGTTTTCTGCGCGGCTCAGGGAACCACCCTGGGGCAGCATGGCAATGCCCCTTCCATGTCACCACGTCGAGGTTGCGTCTACCTCTAACCGCCCTTTGTCATCAGTAAAAATCACCCTTAAGGGAAGCGTCCCTGGTCTTTAAAATGATGCAAGGATTTGTTTGCCTTTGAAATTCCTCAAGGAAGCAAGTGAAGGAAATAAAGACTGTGTCAACTTACAACATCACATGTGTTTCTCCGTATTTTTCAATCATTAGGCAAACTCCTAAAAGACGAAAATGATTTTTTTTCTTTCTTCTTCTTGTATTTTCCCCCCAAGAGCAGAGTGTGGCACAGGCCACACAGAGATCCCGGACAGTGCCAGAAACCAGGCAGAAACTCTTGGGTCCCCCTTCCAGGCCCAGGGAGGAGGAAGCATCTTGCAGTCTGAGTTTCCTCCCACTGGTGACTGGGAGGAAATAAGCAGCACAGACAGAGGGGCCCACGGGAGCTACAAGGAGGGCGTGGATCTGCATAAAATGCCTGTGGAGCAGACACTTGCCTGGAAGCTGGAGCAGACAGTGTGGCTACAGACACAACTGACCACAGGGACGTGCCCAATTCCAACAACATCGCCCCTCAGTCACAGACAGAGGACCCCGGAGCAGAAACTCGTCTGCTGCCCCCTGGCTTCCGAATCTGCGGATGGCACCGGGCAGGCCGTCACCGTTCCAGCCAGGTCTGCAGCCAGGGGACCTTGCCTCCCTCATGCATGTCCGTTGGTTCCTCAGGCTGGGGCTGAGTTTTTGATCACATGATTTACATCCAGCTTCTCCGAGGTCCGTTTGTAACTCATTGGTTTTGCACTTGGTCATGTTTTGTTTTTCTTTTGTCCCTGTTCTTGAACGCCCAGTCGCGTAACAGGACCCGGGGCCCCGCTATTTTTTATCTAAAGAGACTGTATTTCACACACTTGAAGTTAGGAGCATCTGCATGCCGCAAATATATTTCAGAGTTAGAATCAAAACTCCTGAAAAGCCAACAAAAACTGCTCTGGGGCAGGAAAAATGGTGAACTCAGGGTCCTGAAAAGGCCAGAAGTAAATTAGCGGCCCCGAATAACTAAATGCAATGTCTAATTAATGATATCTGTGAATGTAGCACTACAATAGGAGAAAATAACAAAATGCAGTTATGATGCAATAGCAAGTGGAGACAAGTTTATCCAAGATATATATTATAGAAAAGAGAATGTTCATCCAAAAAGATCACATTTAAGTCCACCAAGGACAGTTTTATAAAAAAAAAAAAAATAGGACTCCGTATTCAAACTTGGAGATGTATCCCATGAACTGCACTTGGTATTTCAAGATTCTGTGGGAAACTTGTTCCCAAACACATTGGAAACGTGCATCTGTTCCTGCTTGTCTATGGGAGTTCAAGGACAAACTGCAGATCATCATCCAAAAACAATGAATGTCGGGGAGACACATGTGACTTCACAGGTTGCACAACAAGGGAGCCAACAACTTTTTGGAGAGTGTGTGGCCCCACGGCCGTGACCGCCTCCTCTACAGGTCGGCTCAGAGTTAACCTTGACCCAGAAGGCCCTGGCAAGAGGCGGTGGGGCTGCGGGCATGCACGGTGTGCTTTCTAGACAAAGCAGCAGGGGGCGCGCGCGAGCGGCAATCCAGCATTTCACCTACTTGGCGAAGCCGATGAAATCTTCGTGGTTGGTGTTGATGTAGGAGACCTGGATGTCAATCAACAGCAGCACCTGTGGGGCGAAAAGAAACACACCGGTGAAGCCCTTCTTCAACATCTGCAAACACTCAGGGGAGCAACTGTCTACAGGTTATCTTCACTGAAGTTTTAAAGGGCGCTTCAGGTGGCATGAAAAGGTGTGTTCATTTTGGTTTTTTCATGAGGCTCATCGTTCTTAGCCTAAATTTAGAGACTGAATAGCTATGTGAGACGTCTGATTCCCACGAGAGGACAATAGTATTCCAGTGGCTGAGGCACACACACGCTCTTGGCCAGCTACACACAGAACCTAGAATTATTCTGTTCCTCCGAAACGCAGGCACGGTGTTCGAAAGCGGGGCACACAGCAAGGAGGCCAGTGCTGGGCTGCTTGGAGCTTCCTGCTCCCATGGACACCATCATTAGCCACGAAGCAGCAACTTCATCCCCTGTGCATTCTCTCCTCTTCCATCTCATTAAGGTCCCTCCAGGCAAGCCAGAGCGCGTCTCACTGACCAGCTCAAAAGGGCAAGCTACAAATAAACGGACAGCCTTCCTGAGGGCAGTGAGGCTTCACTATCCAAGCGAAAGTGCAGCCAGTTTTCTGCTGAAAGGTCACCTCACGGGGGGACCCTCCCTGCCCATTCTGTCCCAGTCAGCACCCTTCCTGTCCTCGCTGCTGGGACTCTAACTCCCTCTCCTCGGTGGCACTGCCGCTGGCTGACACAGTACATTTTTACCAGTCGATCACATGGGTGCTGCCTGCTGCAGCCACTGCGATATCCCAGGGCCTGGAACGGAGCTCGAGCAACGCGTGGCTCCTCCAAGATATGTCAAGGCATCAACCGAACACGTGTGCCAGTCAACATGAACAGGCACTGATTACGAGATACATATAAAGTCTGAGTCCAAGGTGTGGACGGCCCTTCTGCAGAAAAGAGTTGTCGCTGGCAGACAAGGAGACTTAGAACGAGAAGCGAGTGGGACAACCAGAGCTTTCTTCAGGAGTAACTCAGAACTGAGTCCCCGTCCCAAGTCTCCTCTGTTCTCCCAACGGGGACCCGTCTTCCTACAATGCTGAGACCTGTTGACAGGGGGGAAACTACTTGAGACTCCCTGCCTGTGCACCCCCAGAGCTCTCAATGGCCACACACTGTCACGCCAACTCCCGACACTGCAGGTGACACTGGAGCACGTCGCAGCACTCGTGGGAACGGTTCACTGGCTGGGCCTCTCTGCCGCCCCGCCGTGGGCACTTTCTCAGGGAGACTCCTCCCGTGACCCTCACCCCACACCACGCTGGATCACAGTACGACTCTCATGGAGCCTGTACGTCATGTCTGACACATACTGCGCCCTGTCCTCTGCATTGTTCTGTTTATCACCAATATAACCAATCATATTCTGTTTGCTGTTCTGCTTCCCCGCAGGGTGGCCGGCCTCGTGGAGGCAGGGGTTCCACTGGTCTCCTTGCCCACTTTAGTCCCAGAACCTAGCACGACACACACAGTAGGTGTCCGAGAAACACTTGTGGCTGCAGGTGTGATAACTGTCTCCCAGCTTTGAACAAGGGCTACTTCTCACGTGCTCGACTTATTCCCACGGAACTAGCGCGAGGCCTACTGTTTCTCACTCCCTACCCACTGCACTGGGCTCTGTGGCTCTGCTCTGGAGGGGATCCAGCTGGTCACCCCACCAAATCTTGCTCTTAGTCCCAAGAGGACCTGCCAAAGAAGAGCAGAAGGATCCCCCCAAACCGTCCTCACCACCAAACAAAGTCAAGGTGCGGGCACTGCTGGGCCAACAACATCACATCTGTAGAAAGAAGTTTCACAGCATGAGATGCAGTTTTGTTTCTCGTCTTAATGAAGAAAACCGAAGTGTTGGGAAGAGTTATCATCATGGGGTCGTCCATGGCACTAACTCTATGCTCCCGATAACAAAGCCAGGCTCTGTCAAACGTGAAACTCCCAAACCCATTTCGCGAGCCGTCTGCCTGAATAAGCCATGATGCTGCAGCATAAGAAAACTGTTACCGCTGTAAAGAGCAAAACATCTACATAATCCTCAGCCTCGCCAAGAGCTGTCCCGGACGTCTTGGACGCGCTTGCACACGGACTTGGCCTGCAGCACAGGAAAACAGAACAACCGTGGCGGTTCTCGTTCAGATTCCTGGAAACTGGGAGTCTGTGTCCATCCCAGGAAGAGAGCCAAGTCGCATATGGGGGATGAAAAGGAAAAGAGTGCATTTTTTCCTCATTTTTCCACTTTCCCAGCGTCGCCCCCTGCCTTTTCCGCCCGCAGCGATTGACCGTGGGGTGGGGAGGTGCGGAGCTGCCCCCAGCAGCCGGCCCGGCCCACCAAGCGGCCTCGGTGGCCGTCGCTGCATGTGTAGGGGCGCCTGGCATGCTTGCAGGCACACGCACACTCAAAAGACCTTTGTTTCAGAAAAAAACCCACAGGCAGATTTATGGGCTTCCATATGTTTAATTTTTGAATGATGTTTCTTCCCACAAAGCTTCCAGGGCAGAAGTTGGTAATAATCGTATTAAAAAAACACTGCAAAAACACCTCAAACAGTTCTGGCACAGAGGCCTGAGGACAGCGGTCACTCTGGCCAGCAACTTCAGAAGCAGCATGTGACCCCAGGAGCCCAGAGCTCAGAACCCGGATGTGACATCTGGGCAAATGGTTGTGTCCCCTCAGCCACAGGGGTCCGTGCCAGAGGAAGCAAGGACCAGCTTCCTCAGGCCCCCCGAGCCGGTCACTTAGGAGGACACACCCGCCCCACCCCCTGGCCCCCTCTCCGGGAATTAATTAACCAGCGCATCAGAGTTGCAGATGAAAGACCACTTCCCATGAACTGAGAAAGCAATTCTTTCTCATACCTACTGTGCGCCGAGGCACTTTGGGGGGAAAACCCCCGACACGGATGATGAACTAGAGCCAGGCTTGCATCCCTTCCTTCCATCCTCACCAAATGCCTGCGAGTCAACTACCATCGTTATCCCACTTGAAGATGAGGAAGCTGAAGTGTGAAGATGCTGACTAGCTTGTGCGTTTACACAGAAAGTAAACGGGCAGCTGGGTTCAAACTCAGACCATCAGGACCAGGAACCCACAATCCTAATGACGACGCCATGAAAGATGAAGATGTTAACAACTCACATAGGTAGGAACACAAAGATAACGACACTACTTTGCCCTCGATATTGATTTCTTAGGGAAGAGCTAAGTAGGATATATCACTGTCCAATTTTCTAGCATAAAGGCACTAAACTAAAATGATTACCTTCTTTACTTAGGGTCAGGAGTGCAGCCGACACTGGGAGGTACATTTCCTTGGTCCAGCCGCAGCCCTGACATTACACTTGGGGACTCCAGGCCTCAGGGTCACATACGTGACCCGAAGCTTGACTGCACTGGTTCTGAACACTGATTTGTTTGTTCCTGCTTTCCAACCCGTGGCTCTCCAAGGGCATGAAAGGTGGAAACTATGAATAATAGTTCGCTGACTTTCAAAGCACGAGGAGAAAAAGGAGAGGCATGAACCCGCGGGTCGGGCAGACAGCTGGTTGCCACCAAAGTCACTCAGCAACCCCCAGAGCAGGGGGCCTCCTGCGTGGCTCTCCACCTGGTCCCCGCCCAACCCTGCCCTCTCACCTCAGCCCCGCACGCCCTCAGCTACGTGTGTGTGGCTCCCCCTGTGGTCTGTCCGCCTCTCGCTTCTACTCTGCCTTCCTCCTCTTCCCCGTCCTCTCTCCCCTCCTTTCCAAGTCCCCCGAGCACCACGGAATCTTGAATCCTCGCTTCTAGGGGACTTCAGAGATGCCCGCCCAGAGGTACCGGTGTCATCCGTGAGAAAACGACAGTCCGAGAGTGAGCGGCCAGGACGTGCTGAGGCTGTGGGGCACGTACAGCCGGAGGGCAGGGTCCCCTCCCTACAGTTGCACTGACGGCTTCGCGCTGGCACCGCGGAGGCCCCGCAAACCCTCGCCCTCCCCATGGAAGTGCCTCACAGAGAACTGAGAGAAAACCCGCCTCAGGTCCCAAAGCTTCTGTCTTCACGTGGTCCCTCACTGTGTTTAGTGTTATCGTGCCTTGAAAATATTCTTCTGGATTCACAGAAGACTGGACGAGATTCCCAAGGCTACTCTTTACGAACCGTATACGTTTACAAAATAGTTAGCAATGTGTCAAAGAGCTGCTCCGAACAGTTTTTCTTCTTCGGTGCAAGGTTCCTGGGTCAGCTGGTGGAGATAGCTTTGCCCACTGTCCTCAGAAAAAGAAAATCAGAACACTGAACTTGGTGCATAGGATGTCAAGAGTTTACAACTACCCTGGCACCCACCTGTGGGCCCATTAGAAGTTTTTTTAAAGCCCTGTCTTAAAGAAACAATGTGCCACGTTTCTGGATTAGTGGTTTTCAAAGCAGGCTGAGTGCAGGCCAGGGGGACCCATGAGGATCGATGGGGCGCCAAGGAAAAACAACGAACTCCCTCCACTGCGTCTTAAATCACGTCCTTCCCAATTCCCAAGTCTCTGTATTTGTTTATATTCTTAACGTACCTGAGAGGTTACTATAGCCACCTGTAAATGAAATGTATACGTGAGTGAGAATAAACACGGGTGGTTGTGTTCTCAGTCACTCCTTTCCCCCCCGGGGACGGCTAAGAGCTGCAGACCACCAGGCTGCCCCGGAGGCCTGTCCTCACCTGGTCCTTGGTCCTCCCTTCCCGCTCGCGGATGTGGTTAGCCACGATCCTCTCTGTCTCCTCGCAGAGTCGGGGGAAGTTCGCCAGCTGTTGGGAGAAACAGACCCACGTGTGAGCGCTGAAAGGGGCAGAGTTAAAGGATGACGTTCCATGGAAGGTACGTAGGCGGCATCGCAAGCTGACGTCAGAGGAAACCTGGAACCTGCAGGGGACGTCCCTCCAAAGAAGCCGGAAAACAGACACCGGGCAGCACTGCTCTCCAAAGCCAGCACTCCCTCCAGGACAGAGGTGAGGAGAGGGGACGAGCAGGAAGTGACAGCCAGGATGGTTTCAGGCTGCGGGCCAGGGACCTCACAAAATAACCTCATTCGAAAACCACCACAGTCAGAAAATACAGATCCTACGATTCACCCATTTTCCAGAGGAGTAGAGCAAAGCACAGAGAGGTTAAGGAATTGCCCAGGGCTACACAGCTCAGACTGGGTGGGTCCAGGTCTCCAACCCAAGTCCTCGGACTCCGGAGCCCAGGGTCTCATCTGTCACCCTGTGATGGCAATTCACTGCATGAACCACAGACATCATTCATTTTTCATTCTTCCCCTGCAGATGTGTTTGTGCACAGTGGGGGACAGGAGCAGGGAGTGGGAAAGAAGTAAAAGGCCGGCACGGACTGGGAGGAGGGTGGGCTTTGTGACTGCTGGCTCTATACCGCCTCCTTAGCTCAGTGGGCACAACCCCTGACTTAGTTCTAAAACGAACTCGACCCTGACTGCTCATTCCTTCCCTCGCCTCTCCCCTACGGCTCTTACCTAAGGTGCAGTCAGTATCCTCAACTTAAATCATTCTAATTTTTAAGAACCTCTTCGGCTCTGGATGCACAATGGGAAGCCAGCAGTTGTAAGAATGTGTTTACAAAGTATCAACACTCTATCAACACATGCACCAAAAGACTGATCTAGAAGACACCATCTCTAGACCTTTGGTCCCCTATTAATTATCTAAATGTGCTGGTCACTTGATTTATACAGGGCAGAGGAATCAAGGCTTTACTATGGGCAATAATCACTTTATGTTTCCAACTTCATTCCGCATCAGTCAGCCATTGAACAAACCTTCCCCAGGCCCTGGGTGTACGCTGACTGCACACCCAGTGTGTGTCCCAGCAGCTGGTGTTAACAGCCTTACTGTCTGCAGTGGCAGGTTGACTGTACAGACACAGTGAAATGCAGAAAATAAATATTTTATAAAAAGCAAAGAAGATTTCTAAGAAAACTAAAAAGGAATATGCCTTTTGACCCAGCAATTCCACGGCTAGGATTATACCCTAAGAACCCTGAAACACCAATCCAAAAGAACCTACGCACCCCAATGTTCACAGCAGCACAATTTAAAATAGCCAAGAGCTGGAAGTAACCTAGGTGCCCGGCAGTAAATGAATGGATCCAAAAACTGTGGTACATTTACACAATAGAATTCTGTACAGCAGAAAGAAAGAAGGAGCTCCTACCCTTTGCAACAGCATGGATAGAACTGGAAAGCATTATGCTGAGTGAAATAAGCCAGGCAGTGAAAGACAAATACCATATGATCTCACCTTTAACAGGAACCTAAACAACAAAACACACAAGCAAGCAAAATATAACCAAAGACACTGAAATAGAGAACAGGCAGACAGTGACCAGAGGGGAGAGGGGAGGGAATTTCAGGGGAAAAGGGGAGAGATTTACAGGAACTAGTATAAAGGACACATGGGCAAAAACAAAGGGGGTGGAAATGGGAGGGAGGTGGAGAGCACTGGGGGGGTGGGCTGGGATGGGAGTAGAAGACAGAAAACTACTTGAACAACAATTAAATAAATAATTTTTTAAAAAAGAAAATCACGAAGAAGTAAATGGCCAAAGGTGCTGTGACAAGGCCTCAGAGGACTTCCTGTCTCCATGGTGATGGTGAGTCTCCAACGCTGGACAGCTATCGAATGGCAAATTACTTCCAAATAGTTTATCATTCAAACTACACTGAATATTCCCAAATAATAAGAAAGAGCCTATAAAAATAATATGATCCATATGACTTCAGGGATCTGAACTTGAAATATAGAATTGTAAGAAAAAATTTTTAATTGTACCCATTCTGAGAGAAAGCAGCACCAGAATTTCTAAAATATACATATGAAAACAGGTTTTAATAAAATCCAACATTTTAAGTGTTATTGAGGTTAATGTTTAGTTACATTTGTGGGACCTCGATATAAAAATTTAATTTTAAGCATGAGCCTCTTTTTCCCTAGAGGGAAAAAAATAAATCACCTGAAAGATATTTCTATACAATAAAATAAAAATTACACACTTTTTAAATTTATTAACCACTGATTAATCCGATTAGGGCAGTCAGGCTATTAGGTTTCCCTGAGAACAGAGAGAGAGAGACCAGCGAGACCCCCACACTTCGCCTTGAGCGGAGGCCCGGGTCAGCAGGTGATCACCTGCTCGCAGTTCCACAGCAAACAGCACTGGGAAAATAAAAACCAGAGCAAAACGCTTTTCATGCCCATGACTTGAGCTGATTGGTTTGACTGAACCACAGATATGGGCTCGGTTTTGATTGAAAACCTATAAACCTCGTAATGTTGGCCACTCTCTACAAACTGAGTAGCAATAATGATTTTACTGCTCCTACAAGCATACCATAATTTTATTCCACTTCTATGAATTTAAACCTGCCCCCAATTCCTAATAACCCTTTAGTTGTATATAACAGGATGGTGTATTTATTTGGGGCATGAATAAAGTACTTGGCAGGGCACGACATATTTGTGATCTTTTCAAAAGGGGAAATGGAAGTATCTACAAAGGAGATCAAATATAAAGCTGCTCGAGAAATTGCACAAGGGTAAACGGGGGGAAACTTTATTGGGTGTTTTATATTTTAGGAGTGGCGCATAGGAAGTGTCAGGAGTCCTAAGTGAAGGGGACAGAATGGAGGAGGAAGCCAGACCCCATCCAGGTGGACTTGGGTCAAACGACTGGAGAGAAGAAAATCCTGTGAGCTCTCCTGCTCCAAGTGGTCGAATCCCAAATCCCTAAAGCTCAGACACGTTGGACAATTGGCAAGAGAGATGATGAGGTATGGAAGGGAACAACCCAAGGCTCGTCGGTACGCACCTCCACTCTGCACCTCACAGACCACTTCTTTTTAAGCCGAGAAATGAAAGCCCTCATGAGCGAATGCTGAGGAATAAAACCAAAAAGCTCAATCTTGGGTGAAGTAAAACTAAAAGGTAGTCAGAGGAGACGTGACCTTGCCACGTGATTCAGAAAACGCCCAAACAGGAGCTTGGGGGGGATTGCCACTGTATCAACACAACACGTGAAGACAACTATCAGATTTCCTCTCTTCCCAAGCTTATCTCTAGGAGACATACTAATGAGCAGTTGAAAAGAAAAATCAAAACAGAAAGAGGAAAAGCAGAGGACAAGGTCAATTATAAGTTAAGAATTAATGAGAATGACCATAAATGCTTTAATGATTTGTGACAATAAAAGATGCTATTGGTGGAATATTATGTGGCCGTTAAAAAGGACGTCTTGCCCTTTCCCACCACGTGGATGGGCCTTGAAGACATTATGTGAAGTGAAACAAGTCAGACAGGGAAGGACAAATACCACATGCTCTTACTTATATATGGAATCTATAAAACAAAAACAAGCAAACAAAAAAAATCTGAGCTCACAGGTAGAGAACAGATGGGCCCGGAAGGGTTGGGGTGGGCAGAATGGGCGAGGGGAGTCAAAGGTACAAGCTTCCAGTTACAAAACAAATAAACCCTGGGCATGCAATACACACTATGATGGCTCTAGTCAATACTGTATGGTGTATGTATAAAGTTGCTGAGAAAGTAGATCCTAAGATTTCTCACGAAAACAATTTTTATAACTATTTTTGTGTGGTAATGATCTTAATTAACTAGGCCTATTGTGGTGGCATCATGCGTACAAATCCTGAATCATTATGTTGACCATCTAAAACACCTAATACGGTGACATATGTCAACTGGATCTGGTTTTAACAAGGGTTTAAACACAGGTAGTAGCAACAACAAAAAGGTAGTATTTCCACCCCGTAAAAGCCAGCTCCCAGGCTTGAACTCCCGGTAACACACCCAGTAAAACGTCTGCACTGTCTTAATCAGCCTGATTGCAAACTGAGCACCGCGCCCCGTGACGTGGGGCGCCCGCCCTACAGAGAGCACGCCACACTCTGTTCGCCTCGGCCGCTGTCGCAGGGGGTGAGGTGCCCATCTCTTTGTCCAGAGTCAGAACCAGGGCGGATCTCCCCGGGGGGAAGGGAAGACCCCACCTGACCAGGATGCTGCGTAGCCACTCTCCTTCCTCCTACAAGCGCTCACGGCAAGTTACCCAAGTGGCTGCTTCTGCCAAATTGAACATTCATTCTTTCCATTGGTCATTCAACACTTGTTGCGGAACACCTGGCCATCCGAGGGGCTGGGACAGAGGGACCAGGGTAACAAGCCAAGTCCCTGCTCTCAGGGAGCTGAGGTTCCCATGCCCCTGTACGTTTCCCCTCCCCCTCCTCCTCCTCCTCCTTCACCACCGACAACTACAACGGCAACAGACACAGACTGTATAACTCATGTGCTCACGGGTGCCACAGAGAAAGACAAAGCTCAGTCAGTAGATGAAGACGGATGAGTGTGTGTGTGTGACCCGTGCAGCCATTGGGAGGCAGAGCGTTCCCCACATCAGGCAGAAAAGTGCCCAGCCCTGTTGAAGAAACGAGGAGCCCAGTGTGGACGGAGGGAAGGGAGCCTGGGAGGCGTGCAGAGCAGGACACGGGGAGACAGTGGAGGCCTAGAAGGCCAGGGCCAGGGCTTCAGAGGCATGAGTGCAGGCAGGTGCATTCTGGCCACATCTTTACTTACCTAATGGGCCACAAAATGCAGCATCCCTTCTCACAGCCCTTTGTAATAGAAAATCCTTCCCCGTATTTCTAAGAGTCAAGCGAGGCATCTTTCTTTTTTTTTTTATAATTCCCTTGCAAAGCTTTTCTTTTTTATGAGCAGGGAGAAAAAATTCATTGGTATGGTGGAGATGCAAGAACGGCGTTTCCCAAGAGGCCAGCAAACGGCACCATTGCTAAACTGTGAAAACACAAGGTGTTCCTCTCAGTGCATCCTGCAGAGAACCTCAGCCCCCTGCGACCATGCTGTGGAGCACAGGAGGGAGGAACAGCGGCTGGGGGCCGATGCCCAGGTAGAGATGTCTCCAGAGCTAAGCCAGGGGCTCCCAGGGCTCCAGTGTCCCTGCGCTGCCCTGTGCCCCCCGAGACAACCATGAGAAGCAGCCTGAAGGGAGTGCAGCCCCCACGCCGGAAGGCCAGCTCTGCGTTTGTGAATGAACACACATACATCCCACAGTTTTCACTGATGTTTGTGTGTGTGCCTTAAGAAGAAGAAATTAAACCTTGTGCCCATAAGATATGCAACATGAGGAAGCGAACATGAAAATGCTGTTGTAAGTTTGATTCGTACAGTCAGTCACCAGGCAGCTGGAGCGAACCGAACAGTGGATCGCCGGGGGCTGTCTTGGTTCACCTGTCGTTCCCAGGGAAGTACCGCTAGCTCCCCTTTCAATTCCGGAACTCTCCTGCGTTGGATGATAAGTTACAGGGTCGCCTTGTATGTGGCTCGTGTTCAAAGAAATCAAGTAATAAGGTTCTGGCATACTCAACTTTAATTAGGATTATTTTGCTTTGCAAAAGATTTTAATTGGACAGTTTTGAAGTAAAAGAACTTGAAGATAACTATAAAGCCAAAAATAAGAACATCCAAAAGAGGACTAAGGAAAAAGGATAGGTAGGTATTTGGAAAAAAAAAAAAAAACCTGTCCAAATGTTCAACTTAAAAAGAAGGATGAAAATATTCTTTAAAATCCAAGCACAGATGTCTTTAGCATCGGGTTCTCTTTTGAACATCTAAAATTAACTCCTATTTGTAGAAGGCCTCTGATGTAGGGTTGGTCATTGAAGTAGGTGCCAGAGATAAGAAGATAAAAGACACAGCTCTTTTCAAAAAGGTGCTTATAAAAGGAAAAAAAAAAAGCTCTGGCCAGGATGGCATCAGCCTGCAAAGCAAAAGGTCGCCGGTTCCATTCCCAGTCAGGGTACGTGCATGCCTGTGTTGCTGGTCCCTGGTTTGGGGAGAGGCAGAGGCAACGGATCAACTGTTTCTCTCACACACTGATGTGTCTCTCCCTCTCTTTCTCCTCTCCCTAAAATAAATAAAATCTTAAAAAAATAACCCTTATGGACACAGGAAAACAGTATGGTGATTACCAGATAGAAAGGGGGGATGAGGGAGGTAGAAGAGGGTAAAGGGAGATAAATGGTGATGGAAGGAGACTTGACTTGGAGCTGTGACCACACAGTACAATATACAGATGACGTCTTGTAGAATCTACACCTGACACCTATACAGTTTTGTTAACCCATGTCACCCCAATAAATTCAATAAAAATTTTTAAACTACAAAATTACAGGAGTTTATAATCAGCAGGAAGAGGCATCCCCCCTTACAAACAAACAGCACAGGAGTCACAATGGCGCATCCACGTGCTGGGATGGGGTAAACCCCGGGTGCCAAAGTGAGTCCTAAGAAACGAGTGAGGACAGGCAGGAGAGGACGCACAGATGCCCCGCCACAAGATTTTCCAGGAAAAGACGATGCTTGCGCTGGGTCTTGAAAATGAGAGAAGAGGGCAGACGAAGACTGGAGGGGGAAGGGGACATTCTAAACCAAGAGGACCGACCGCATGGGCAAGGCTAAGGGCCAGGAACACGTCCGGATGGTGCGAGCCACGTGGGCCGGCCGAGCAAGCAGCCAGTGACCACGGATGTGGCTGTGGAAGTATTCCGAGGCCAGAGAGTGTGACTACCCGTGACCACGACAGAATCGGACTTTCTCACCGTGTGAGGGGCCACGGAGTGGTTTTGAGGCAACATGTATATTATCCAGGAGCCCCTTCAGAGGAAGAGTTTGAGGGTGGCCACAGTGCCGGCAGAAGGATCGGGGAGGAGGCCAACGGACTCGCTTAGTTTAAAAACAACAAAAACAAAAACATTGTTTGGGGCCTCAGAAAAGAGAGTAGCTGCAGTAGACTGTAGAGAAGGAGGCTCGAGTCAAAGTGTAGGGTTGGGAATGGGGGTAGTTTAAGTGGCAGCTGGACCACAGGAGACACGAGCCGCTGGGACCAAATCAGTGATGGGAGAAGAAAACCAGGAGCCAGCCCTGCAGGACTCCAGGGGGCAGAGGCAGGTGGAGGTGAGTGCGCTCCTAAAGGAGATGGAAGAGGACCGTGGGGGGGTCAGCTTCAGGGAGGGAGTGGAATACGGTGTGCATTACTGTGTACAGGAATAAGAGTGTTTGTTAACGAGATTGGGTATCGGGCCTCTGGCTGACCACCCTGTAATTATTTCAGCAGAGGGGCGGGAGGCTGGATGTCAAATTTCAGACAGCTGAAGAATTAACTGGACATGAAAGAGTAAAGAGAGCAAGTATAAACTACTTCTTCTCCCAAAAAGGCGACCCATAAAGGAAAGGAACAGGGCAGGGGCAAATTTTTGTTACATGTTATTGCTTTTAAGTTAGAAGACACATATGTGTATTTATTATACACTCATTTTTTTAATGTGATGGAGAAGGTGATGACTGAGGAAAGAGAAGAATCAGAAAGTAAGTTCCTAGGAGGTGGGAGCCCAGACTGGAGCCCAGCCCCGGTCAGGGTACCACGGCCACGGAGACAGAGAAGCGCGGGCGAGGCTGGCAACACCAGCAACTGTGAGGCCAGGAAACTGAAGTTCAAGTTCAGGTCCCTATTTCCTCCATGAAATCATTACTGAAAATGAGGGCAAAAGCCATGAACAAAGTGGCTGTACGAGAGTGCTTGAGGTTCAGCGTGGCTCTTGTGGAGGTCACGGGAAGCCACTAGTGACATGCTGGGGACAATGGCTCTAGGGCGCCATAAATATGCCATCTATCAGGAAATCAGTTCCTGCTCAGTGCTCCTCCCAGAGGTTCCCCGTGAGTGAACACACCACCTTCGGGGGCAAAGTGGGGGGGCGGAGCCGGGCGAAGGGAGGCACACGAAGGGTGGGGCAGGAAAGAAGGGTAAACCAAACGGGGGCTAGCCGGAAGTTCAATGATTCCAGCTTACCTTTCTGGTACACTTCTTGACAGTGTTGATTAACTCTTGCATCACCAGATCCACGCTCTTCAAGGAAGGCCCTTTCAGCTTCACAATTTGCTTTTTGACTATTGCTTCAAAGGCCATGTCTGGGGTAAACAGCCCTGTCCTGCACGTAAGAAGGAGAGCCCACGTTAAATTCGTGAAATGAGTACCACCAAGTACTGGTCCAGAGGTGTTTTGATCGACAGGCCACTTGGAAGAAAGCTTGTAAGACCCTAGTTTAAAAGTTACGACGTGACTTATGCTTACCACAGTAGCATTTGCAATGATACCTTTCATACGCATATTCCATAATCGATTCTGTTCTATAGATGATGAGCATTACCTAAAATTAGTTCCCAAAATGTTTACCTGGCACACTGCCCAGCCTGACTGACTGTAATTTGCCTCCTTTCTCAGCCGCAGTGAGAGAGGAGAAAATGGGAACAGGAATGGGGTCTTCCACGGACACTTCTATTTCTGACGTGTTCCAGAAGCATCCCTCCCTTGTCCTGTGTGGGGCAGAAACGGTCTTCACGTTTGAATGCTGCCACAGTTAAGGCGACTGGGCGGCAGTCTCATGGTGAGCTCAGTGGGCCCCCCTCCGAGGTCCCAGGGAGCTAGAGGACAAAGCGGTTAAATGACACTAACCTGGGGCCCAGGACGGTGAAACCGTGAGTTTTACAAAAATAACAAACAATAGCCAAAACTGCAAGTGCCTTTTCTGTTCGGCTGGAACGAGTTCCAGTTGGTATGGAAACAATGCTCGTCTTGTGCTGCGCGGGCGCTCGGGAAAGCAGGCGTGTGTGTGTGTGTGTGTGTTCGTGTGCTTCATGAAATGTGAAAGACGGTTACTCACATTTAAACAAAGGGTCCATGGAGACAAGCTAGTAAGAGGGACCCCGGACCCCGGGCAGTCTGGGCGTCACACTTGGCTCCCCATTCCCAGACCGTCCTTCCTATCTCTTCTCACCTCTCCTTACTTCACTTCCTTCAGCACTCGGTTCTGCAGGGTCTCTCTGGGGGAATTTAACACTTCCTTTCCTCAAGCAGCTCTCCTCCATGTCCCTCCTAAGCATGTGCTGAGCACACTCTGTTCTGCTCTAACTGCAGTGATCATACGAGACTGCGGCTGTAATTTCTCACCTTGGATACAGAGTAAAACCCACACGGTTCAGTCTAACGTTAGACATTTCCCCCTCCAACCCTACCCTCCTTTATCTCCTTCCTTCCTCTCACGCACCCTGGGTTTCAGCCACATCGGACCACCTGCCTTTCCACAAACACACTCACACCAGTATTTCATCTCTCTGCCTTCGTCTGTGGCGTTTACTTTGGCCTCCCCCGAGTTTCAGCCCATCCACATCCCACCTGTGCTTCAAGCCCAGATCAAAACGCCACATCCTACAGTGCCTACCCACCCCCCCACCCCCAGCAGCCGACAAGGCCTCCCTCCTCCGAAGCCCCACACCCTGTTTCACGGCAGTGGTCAGGGCCCGAGTTTCAGTCCCGTTACTACCGTGGTAGGACACGTGACTATCACACTCATCTGTGTCTGCCCACCAGGATGCCTCCCTCCCGGGCTCATTGCCCGTTCTCAGGGTTTGCAGAACAGAGGGCCCATCGGACCCTCAGTGGGCAAGGAGGGTTTCTATTATGCAAACATGCAACAGTACTAACTGGGAACAACGCTTTTCACACATGACCTCTGGGGCCTAAACAAGCCATGAATATGTCTGTCTCAAGTGCCTTATCATCACCTTACGGGCAAATCAACTGCAGGACAGTAACAACCGATCCTCCCTCCCCCCCCATCCCCCCACCCCCCCACCCCCGGCTAGTGAGCACACAGACTGAAGATCTACACTGAAATGCTGAGCTCCGGCAGCTGGTGGTCACCAAACATGGACTCACGGGGAGCTCTGAAAGCCAAGGAAAAGCGCTGTCTTTGGCTAAGTACAAATGCCCTCTGACCCCAAACTGTGATCCAACAGGCACGTTCAAACCCTAGCCCTGCCCAGCTAAAGAGCAAGATGCAGCTCTACCGCAGATACAGTCTGGATTCGAGGGAGGGGGCGAGAGCTAACAGGGAGCTTTAACACTCCTGCTGGCAGAACTAACACGAGGCCCGCGGCTGGCTAGAGGCACTGGGCGTGCCTGTGGATGTTTCCACCTTTCCCCTGGTGAGCTCAGGCGTACCTAGAGAGCGTCTCCATTTTAAAATGGCAGCCAATTCAAATGTCCGACTCCTTCGGAAAATCACCCACCACATTCACAGTCACGGCCAAGTGCCCCGGAGAGTCTCCGCCCGGCCCTGTGTATGCAGGGTGCACACCCCCACAGCACACTCTGCTGAAGTGGAGACACCGCTGCCGACAGACAGGGGGCGCCTTCTTCCCATGGGAAAATCCGTGAAGCCAGCAACTTAAGTCAGTCTTGTCACCCTGACTTAGGACACCTCAACTACCACATGCCCCATCACACTTTGTTTAGGCTTCTGTAATGAACTCAGGAAATGCGTGTTTTCAATTCTTTTCCTATCGCAGTTATTTAAAGAAAGTAAACGCATATAATACCACTTTATACAAGGGTAAGTTCAGGCACAAGGGCCACTCCCAGACCCACGCCCTCTGCTCTCCTGTCTACATTCCTACCTGCAGTCAGTGTGCGTGACCCCTGCTCCATGACCACGGGCTACAGCCGCCACCTCTGCCTGTGCTCACACCACTCCTTTCGTGAGTCCTGTCTTTCACCCTCCAGCCCCGACATGCTCCATCCTCTCCCGTCTCATTGCATTGCCCTCTACCCCATACACACACACACTCAACACATAGAGACACACACAGACATATGAACACACACAGCACACCGCTGCCAGCTGAAATCATTCTTGTCCTCTAAACAGACAAGGTTCAACTCCAAAGTTACCACCTTCATGAATCGTTCCCAACCCTGCTCCACGATGCCAGCCGTGGTCACTCTGTTCCCTCCCAGTGTGAATCATGACAACGGATGGCCTGCCAGGCCCCCCTCCCCGAGACGGAAGGCTCTGGAGGACAGGGGTCCTGGCCGTGCGAGCCCAGTGTTGTGAGTGCAGAAGGATTTCTGCTTTTCTAATTGAGAAAGACCGAGTGTGACGAGACAGGCAATTACCGCTGAACCCAAACTAGGACTTCCTACTCCTTCCCCCCACCTCTGGACCCCACTGGGCTCAGACGATGTAAAGGCTCCTTCACTGGCCATTTATAAACATGCATCTTCCTGTAGCAGCCGGAACCGAAGACAAGGAACATGTGAGTCACTTGCCTGATACCGTGTATATTTTTGATTGCATAGCTTATTTCTCGTCGCAATTCTTTCTCATTGAACTCCATCTGCAGATACAAAACGAGCCACAATTAACGATACTTGATTCCACTGAGTAAAATACTATGAAATATTAAAGAATGAGAATAACATGGCTTTGTTAGTAATAAATGGATGCTCACGTCTCCCCTAACTTAAACCCAGATGGTCAAAACATCTGTTTATGGAAAGTTCAAGGCAACAGAGAACTTTAGGGATTTCTGGGAGTTTTATTTCAGTGCAGCAGATTTTAACTCTATTCTAGGTAGGAATGCTATGCATAAAGGATGCCTCCTGGTCATAAATCTGACCATTCGTTTGAAAGCTGTAATTCTTCATTCTTTTGCTAAACACAGGAACTGTATTCACCGATGAATGCATAAATAAGAGTGTCACCTGACAAGCAACAGCAGCCCAGCTGTGCCGACGTGAACAATGACTGTCTTTTCTCCCTGGCCTTTTAACCACCTGGGTTCCAGGCCTCTTTCTGGGAGGAAATGAACAATATTTTACCAATCCCACACGGGATAGAGGGCTGGGTAAAAATTTCCCAGAAGTCACTAGGTACCTGAAATGTACTTGGAAGTAGGAACCAAGTGTCATGGAGCCTAGACCTAGAAGGGTATCAAGAGAACATTGGGTTCAGCCCCCGACTCCCGAGGCTCGGCCCCTCCAGCCCTGCTGGCCGTCCACATGACCATGAACGGCTTTGTTCCCTGCCCACCCCCGGGCTCCAAGGTCAGTCTTTCCCCGTCCTCCCTTTCTGTCTGGAGTAATCCCGCCCTCCCTCACCTCCTCCTGCCTAAGGAGCAGCTCATCCTTCCAGGCTCAGCTCGGACGCCAGGCTCCCAGACACTCTGGGCCAGGATTCACATCTGGGGGTGGTGTTTCCATAGCACCCTGGGCTACAGTTTATCACTGCGCTTAGCACATTTTAATGAAACTCTCTGTTTACCCATCTGCCTCCCACACCGAGACAGAAGCAGCCCCGTCCCTGAACCACTCGGCTGCCTACTGAGCGCCTCGCACGGAACAGGCTCCATGCTCACACACGAGCGTGGCTCGGGGCCCCTCACCTCATGGACACGGACATTTGCTCAGCTGTGCAAGCCAAGACCTCGGGAGTCATCTTGAAAGTTCTTTTTCGCATTCCCCAGATTTAGTCCAAACCCTGCGGTCCCTACTTCCAAAATCACAAATCCACCCTAGTGGGGCACTTCCTTCCTCTTATCAGCCCGGCGCAGCCCCTG
Organism: Sturnira hondurensis; assembly: GCF_014824575.4. Classification (NCBI taxonomy): domain Eukaryota; kingdom Metazoa; phylum Chordata; class Mammalia; order Chiroptera; family Phyllostomidae; genus Sturnira; species Sturnira hondurensis. Next base: position 4,703,892 of record NW_028094846.1, on the reverse strand, counting down.
CCCGTCACCTGTGTACAGGTGCTGCTTGTCTCGCGCGACCCTTCCCCCCAGATGCCCACAGCTGGTCTTCCCATGCCATTCTGGTCCTGTTTCCGACATCCCCGACTCAGAGACACTGTGCCTGAACGTCCCACCAAAAGTGACTCCCCCAACCCTCCCCCACTCCCCGCTATGTTACATAATAACACTGGAGCTCTCCTTACTTGGTTGATTTGTTGATTTTAGGTCTTTCCCCACCAGACAGCGTCTCTGTCCTGATCACTGGCACTTAGAACGTTGGCACAGAGAAGTGCTCAAGAAATATTTTTAAATTAACTGGACAATAAGTAAACATCATAGGGATGCAATTAGTATTTGCTGAGATAACTTGACATGCCTTCAGATCTCATGAAATAAAATCGGGACCACGGGTAAAAAATATTTCTCTCCCGAACGCCATCACCTGAGTGTGAAGGCTTTCTCATTCAAAGAACTGTCTTGGTCCCAGACCCGTTCTGCCATGTTCCATGAACAGGGATGTGGAACACAATGTGGAAACGAAATGAAATGGGGCAGGAAACAGTAACGTCGGTACCAACCTTGACTATTTCAAAGGGAAAGCGTTCGTGGAAGATACGATTGATTTTCGCACCCCCTGAGAGCTCCAGGGTATCTACCTGGTCCCCTGAGCCTTCGATTCTCTTCTCAAAGTCCACGGCAAATTGCTGAACCATCCTGTCATTGTGAGAGAGAAATAAATTCAAGTTAAAGGGGCAGAGCTTTGCGTTTCTCCTTCTAGTTCCCTGCGGTCATCCCGGGAACCCTCCCTGGCTGTCTCTGGGCTGCCTGCTGGTAGAGTTAGCATCGCACTGTGCTCAGCGCTCCAGATTAACTATCTGAAATGCATGTTATTAGGATTTACTTTAGAAGTTTAGTTAAAATATATGCATTCTAAACGTCTGGACCATTCCATGCGCTCTGTCCATAGAGTGGCAGCCCGTGGCTCCTACGACACCCACTCCCCTGGCTTTCCCCATGGTTCCAGCTGGCCCCCTTGGGGAACACCTCTCCTCCCCGCCCCCCGCATCACAGGCCTCACTCTGCCAGAACAACACATGTGTGTGATCGCCCGCCCCCCCCCCCCCCGCCCGACCAGCTCTAGCCTTGCTTCTCATTGACTCCCCACCCCTTGGTAATAAAATGAAAATTCCTTCACCCATCACCCAAGACTCTCTGTGGTCTGGCCCTGGCCACCCACCTCTTACTACTTCCCCAGCCAGCTTCCATGCCTGCGCCAGAGAAGCGGTTCCCCGTGTATACCATACCTCTGTGCTTTTTACTTCCGCTCAGGTACCACTCCCTAGGCCCCTAGCTACTTTAGCAGGCTACCTTTCATCTGACTTTCAAGACTCCATTCAAGGATTCGTTTTCCAGAGAAACCCCCATGATCTGTGACCCTATCAGCCACCTGTCCCCATTGTCACCAGAAGGGCCCTCCTCTGCTCCCTCTGCATGTCGTCGCCAGCACAGCCCCTGGAAGACACACGGCCATGGTCACCCACCGATCTCTCTCCTAAGAGCAGGGGCCATGAGTTCTGTTTTTCTCCTGCTACTCGGCATGTGAGAAGCACTCAGTCCACTGAAGGAAGGAACTGCCTTCAGGCGGTTGGTGAAAAGCAACAAAGAAATCTACCACGGGGAGAAGAAAACCACGTGCCTCTGTGATGACTTGGTACAGAAACTCCAATTGTGACATAATAGAAGTAACTGCAAATTCAAAATCTAACAGGAAAAAATTCAAACCATCTAAAACTCACAACATCTTTTACCAGCATCATAGATAAATGAAAAGTACCTGCAAATTACTAGGCCAGAAAATCTAGATTATAATTGGATGCACCTGAGGCTATATTCATGCATATGCTAATGTGAAGCTGATTTTTGAACACCTAGAAGGGTGTGTACGCGCCATACATGCTGAAACACCAGCCCCTCTTTCCCCACCCTGACACAGGGGCCACCTGGCCTACTGGGACCCGTGGCACCGAAGTGCACGTCCTCCTTCTCCCACCTGACAAACTCCTAACTTCGGGATTTCATTCAAGCTCACTTTTCTCTGTGAACACACACCCCTCCTCCAGGGAACTGCTCTGCTTCCTCAGCTGGGCCCCCTTTGCATTTTATACTTAGCAGAGACATTGCATTTGTCAGATTAGTCTCTCAGATGTCCCTTCTCTCTGCTCCACCACGGCCTCTTCTTGAAGCCAAAAACGTCTTACTCATTTCTGAATCACAGCAGGTAGTGCAGACCCGGACCCTGAGCAGAATACACAGAGAGGAGAGGAAAGCGGGCAGGAAGGGGAAAAAAGAGGAAGAGAGGAAGGAGCTGAATCTCTCATCTACGAGGGAACATCTAACTGGAAAGTTCTGTGCTCTGAGCCCAGTGGAGCCACAGAGGCAAGGCCAGTCTCCGCAAGGACATTCCTTTGATTGGATGTTGAGACAGTGATGGCCTGGGAACAGAAATAGCCTTCCTTTCCCTGTGACTTGAAGAGTTTTTATGGGTGTTCACCAAAGCCAAGACAAAAAAAAAAAAAAAAACTAGGAAGGAGTTGAATCCAAAAACACCTTTTTTCCTCTCTATGGTCTCATAATTTTTTAAAATGTGATAGCATGATGTATTTAAAATGCTACCTAAATAATTGGAGCATTTAGAAATCTCCCCAGAAAAGAAGACACTGTATCATGACCTTTAATACCAAATGAAGGGTGCGCTGACTGTGAGAATGCGGAGGGGGAAGGGGCCAGGAGAGGCGGCAGGATCATCTTTGGAGACGGACACCAGATGTCCTGGGATATAAGCTGGACGGGGGGTGTCCTCTGGTGCGGAGGGACCTGAGGCAAGGTACAGTAGAGCGACTGAAGGACAGGTGAGGCTGGAAGGGGCCGGAAGAGCGAGAAAGGGTGACAGACGAGGAGCTGGGCCCCCTCTGACGACGCTGCTGCCTGACCCCAAGGCCACACGAGGATGAACGTAGCGGCCCAAGGATGAGATGGGAGACCAGGCAGGAGCGAAAACACACTGGGCCGTCTTCACGGTTGTGGTTTTGAAGGGATAAATTAAAACCATCAGGGACAAGGATAAAGACACTTCGATGCGTCGTACATTTCCGTGGAACCCTTGGTCCTCATTCCCCTGACGAAGTGCGCCCGGGTCACAGGAAATGAGTGAAAGGCAAAGGTAAGTACAAGGGGCACCGAGAGGGCAGCTGTACAAGACAGGTTGTGACGCTTCCAACAGGAGCTCTGCCCGCTTCTAAGTCTAAGGGCCAAAAAAGCCTGCTGGGTTATCATACTGGTTTTGCCATCTACTGAATCCAATTATAAAAACACAATGAAAGTGGGCCTGGGACAGGCAGTTGGTTAACTTTGTGTAACAGCGGAGCGGGATTTACAATTATCCTGCAAGAAAACGTAGAGACGCAAGCTCACTGGGTAACACACACAAAGCCTCACAGAGCTGACTCGCTGCTTCGCTAAGCCTAGAACACAACGAGGGGGAGGGGGCGCTCACTGGAGCAGGGCTTTGGTCTTCCTGGTGGGGTCCTCCGGCTTGAAGTTCTTGAAGGCTTCGACCTCGTGTTCTATGGAGAGCAGCTGGGCCTGCAGTTTGTTCCTGAAGTTTGGCAGGGTGTCCCGAATGTGGTTGGTAAGTTGCTACATAAAACAAAACAAAAGCACACACCCATACAACAGACAGAGGATTAGCTCGTGAGACGAAACTCGGCCTCCACTGTTTTCCTGATCGCTCGGGACCTGAGACATGATTCACGCAGCTGAGACCGAGTGTGGAGGCGGGGAGTGAGGGGCAGTTCCGACTCTCTCCTCCACTGCCCCAGAAGAGACTCGACGTGCCTCAACTACAGGTGCTGCCTGGGGCCATCTGGTCTACCCTGTTGAAAAGCAGCTAATGTTACTAATGAGGATGCCTAGAAACACCTAGCATCGATTGATGACCAGATCACCTACCTCGTAGAAAAAAGGTTTAAGTTAGAACGTGGTGGAAATGAAGGAAGTGGGAGTCACAGGGGTTTCCAGACATGCTCAGGACCATGGGCTCACTGCCCTGGTGGAGCTCGGAGGTACCTGTCAGCTAGAACCTCGTCTCCACTCCACAGCCCTGCAGGCGCTTCCTCTTGCCTCCGCCCCTAGGCCCCAGTCTGACTGTGCTGGGTCACTGGCTTATGCCTTCGACAAGCTGCATATAAAAATGTGTATTAGCCCTGGCCTGTGTGGCTCAAAACCAAAGGGTCTCAGGTTCAATCCCCAGTGAGGGTACATCCCTGGGTTGTGGGCCAGGTCCCCAGTATGGGGCATGTAAGCGGCAACCACACTTTGATGTTTCTCTCCCTCTCTTTCTCCCTTCCTTCCTCTCTCTCTAAAAATAAATCTTTTTTAAAAATGGGTATTAAAGTGTATACCCCTGTTCACCGCTCCTACATCAGTATGTCTCTCTGCTTTGAGCACTGTCCTTTCAATAATATTAAAGTGGAAGATTCCATTCAAGAGAATTGCAGCAATGTGGATCTAAACATTCATATTCCTTTTTTAAATTCCTATAATTTCAGCTGTGTGAGTTACATCAGAAAAACAATGAATACAAAAATAAGAGATGAATTCCAGCAGTCACTTGCACATTTCATAATAGCACCTGCTGCTTGGAAGCGCATTTTTACCTGGTTGAGGACCTTCTGCAGGTGTGGGGTCCCCATCCGGTCGGCAAGGTGCCTGTAAGCCGGGTGCGAGAGAAAGAACTTCCTCTCCGCCAGCATGGCGGACTTGATGTCCTTCTTCCCGTCGATGTCCTTCTGGCTTCTGTTCACCACCCCCACGTAGCCTGAAACAGAACACGCACCTAGGGCATTGGGGCACGCTTTGCTGCTTATTTTGGGGTGATCTCAAGGCTCTCAAAGAGTCTGAATAAGAGGCAAAATTCTTTTAAGGTCTGAGGAATGGGTCCCTCCACAAAACTCAATCAGGACAGAACAAAGGCTGGCTGATTTGGCCAATGACAGTTTTGTAGCATTGACACAATGATGCCTTTTGCTGATAAAGCTCTGTGCATTTTAACAGAGTATGTTTCTTCTGTCATATAGTGGGCAGCTAAGTCAGACTTAGGTCAGTGTACGTTTACGCAGTCTGTGAGTATTTATATTCTTCCTTCATACCCCTCCCTTTTCCAGTTTGCTTACTCCTGTTAAGGCACAGTTTCCCCTTGGACCATTTTTGATACATCCCTGGGAACATCGCCATCCCATAAAAAGCATAACTCATCATAGCCCCATTCCTCACACCTGCGGCGACGTTACAACCAAGCCCCGCCCCCACCCAGGTCTGCGGGCTGTGGGTCTGCCCGTCAGCAAAGGAAGCCCTGAGGCAGACATGGCACTTACCCCTGCGCAGAGGCAGCAGCCTGTTCTCCAGGATGTCCCTGGCATCCGTCCCTTCGTCCATGAGATCCAGTTTGGTGATGACTCCAATCGTTCTTAGACCTGCAACACCAACAAACCCAGCATCACGCAATGTGCAGAAGGTATACAAATTGTGGAGACAAGTATGTCTCAGTGCTGAATACAAAGCACTCATATGTCTGGTCCTTTTCCTGTTCCTCTCGGTCTCACTCTGTTTGGTAATACACTGCTACCCCAGCCTCGGGAATTTCAATGGCCTGAGGCAGAGAGTTGGAAAACCACCCACCCATCAGGTAACTTTCTATTCCACGGGGAAAACATAAACACCTGTCTCACCAAAAATACTTTTCAATTCATGAGTTTATTTTTGGAACGCGCATACACATTTAAATTCTCCTTCCAGCTCCTGCTTACAACATGATGCTTACATTTTTTCTGTATTACATTACTTAAAAACATAAACAAATGGCTACACCTGGACCAGTTATGCGAGTGTGTTATAAACCAAGGCTGAGTATCGATCTGGGTCTAAGACCAGAAATCAGAAAATAAAAAGGAGGAGGTTGGGTGTGAGATGGCACCATGAGCAGAAATCATGCAAGTCTCACAGTGTGTCCTGCTCCTGCGGAAGGGACACATAACTTAACGAAAACAAGACTGGCCCTGGCTGGTGTGGCTCAGTGGATTGAACATGGACTGTGAACCCAAGGGCCACTGGTTCGATTCCCAGTCAGGGCACATGCCTGGGTTGTGGGCCAGGTCCCCAGTGCGGGTCACGTGAGAGACAACCACACGTCAATGTTTCTCTCCCTCTCTTTCTCCCTCCCTTCCCCTCTCTCTAAAAGGAAAGAAAGAAAGAAAATAGAGAAAATACTAAAAGAAAATAAGACTTTCCTCATCTGTAAAATAAAGGGTCGGTCTGCAGGTTCCCTTCAGTAATAAAACAGTGTATGAACCTAGACGTGTTATGGATCCTATCAGACACATTCTACTTGTCCCTTGCTTCCATCAGTACTTACCTACTGAGTCACATCATTTAAAGTGCATTTCTCTGGACTTCCAGTTAAACAGTTAATTGAACACAAGCAGGTACAACTATTCTAAATAAAAATGTCTAACATTTATGAAGCCAGCTGTGGTTTTAAATGCTTTACACGTCTTCAATCACTTAGTGCTAGTCCAACTACTATTTTCTAAGAGGAGGAAACTAAGGCACAGAGGGATTAAATAACCTTCCCCTGGTCTTACAGGAGGTAGGCTCAGAGTCCATGCTGCTGCTCACACTAAAAGGACTCAAATTTTTTTTTTAAAGGCTTAAACCAAGAAGGTTTAAGAAAATGAGGGAGAACTTCAGGAAAAATATAAAGCTGGAAACCTGGCAAAATGGCAGACCAAAGAAGGAGGACAACTTCATCCAAGAAAGCCAATAGAGACCACGTAACTGATGTCGGAGCATCTTGGGAAGGGTCGAGACCTGAGGACCAACAGCCCTGAGGAAGGCAGGTGTGGCAGTGAGGCTGACATGGGAGTGCTGGGTGGAAGTGCTGATTTCCACGCAGGGGAGGACTCAGTAAGGAGCTGCCCTGGGCCATCCTGGCAGGCGCGCACAGGCGTGCTCTCAGGAGAGTCCAAACCGGAGAAAACTCAGGACTCGTGGCACCTGGCCCAGGTTGGGGGTGGGTCAGATATTAAAGGAGAGGGATCAGCAAAATTCTACATACTGAGTGCCAGGACCCCCCTCCCCTATCTGACATCAAACTAGAGCTGGCTGGCTGACTGCAACCTCCAAGCAAGAGCCTGGAACAGTGGTCTGGGAGAAAGGAACCACACTGCAAGAGAAAAGCACACAGCAGCCCAGTGAATCTTCCTGCTGAGAAGCTGATCGTTCACTCCCTGGAAGACACCCACACAGACCTTCCGGTCACCTGATCATTCGCCACTTCTGAATATGAATGGACAGCCCAGGAGATCCTCCAGCGAGAGACCCAAACCAATGAACAGTATCACACGGGACTCGGAGAAAACAAAGACAAGGCAAACACACGGGGGAAAAAAACCTTATCGTCAGTCGTAATTAATATCCTCAGAGAGAAAGGAGCGGTCACTGCATTCACGGAACGAAAACAATGTCATGTAAAAAAACAAACAACAAAGAATTCTCAATAACCAAAAACATGACAGTGGGAATGAAAATGTTAGTGGATGGAATACAAAGTTAAAAAACCTTTCTAGCAAACAAAAGAAAAAGAAGTAAATAATAGGAATGGAAAAACTTTTCTAAAACTAGAGAAATGCAGAAGACTCAATATCTGAGTAACTGACAGTCCATAAGAGACTGACGATCAAACAGACCCAGTGGGGGGTGGGGGCATGCTATTCAAGAAACTGCGCTGAAGCGCAAGATCCATTTACAGACTGAATGAGCCCATCGATCGTACCCAACCCATTAAAAAAACATTGACACACAGACAATTATGGCATATCTGCATATGATTTCAAAACACTGGAACAAATCAAATATCCTAAAAAGCTTCCAAAGAAGGAGAGAGAGAGAGAGAGAGAGAGAGAGAGAGAAGGAAGGAAGGAAGGAAGGAAGGAAAGAAAATTCTTTAAAAAAAAAGACTTGGGAATCTTTACAGCATCAGTTTTCCCAGCAGTGAACTGGAAACAAAAATTCAACAAAGCAATGTTCTTAAAATTCTGAGGGAATGGATTGAGCGCGGGCCTGCGAACCACACGATCGCGGTTCGATTCCCAGTCAGGGCACATGCCTGGGTTGCAGGCCAGTTCCCAACAGGGGACTCTTGAGAGGCAACCATACATTGATGTTTCTCTCCTCTCCTTCCCTTCCTCTCTAAAGATATATAAATAAAATCTTTAAAAAAAAATTCTGAGGGAAAAATAATTTCTAACCTAGAATTCTAAACTATCAGTAATTATGACAGTACAAAAATAAAGATATTCTCGGACCTGCAAAATCTCAAAATATTTTTCCTCCTTTCCTCCTTTTTGGGGAGGAAACTACGAAAGGAGGTATCCCACCGAACCCGGGAGCAGACCTCCGAGGAGACAGCAGACCGAGGAAGCAGGGAGTCCGACACAACCAAGAAAAGAAGGGAATTTTTCAGGGCGGTGGGGACCCAGCGTGAGGCTGGGAGGACCGTCAGCATCTACGGGAAAGAGAGGACCCAGATTCCCGAAGAGATCTCTTCCTCATCAAGGAAAAGAAAATAAAGGCAATTGAATATGCCTACTATTTGTGAAGGTATTAAGAGATTTCGATTTTTGAAGGTGAAATTGGGAGGTATTAGAGATACACATACAGAAGACTATGCAAACAGGTTCAACTATCAATCTCCGAGAAGACAGCAGTGTGGAAATGTAATCATAATTTACCACACGGCTCAGCTGTGAATAACATTTTCAGAATCATAAATATTCATTTAGCAAAATACGATGGTATAAATGTTAGAGCCAAGTGTGAAGGGTACACAGACGTGTGTGTGTGTGTAAACAGACAGATGTGGGTATGGGAAAGAAATAATAGAACAGCTAAATCTTCTCTACAGTAGGAAGTCAAAAAATATCTAAAATTTAAAAATCAAGAAAGAGTAGTATAAAAAGATTATATAAAAATACGGAGGCAGCCCTGGCTGGGATGGACTGAGCGCCAGCCTGCAAAGTGAAAGGTTGCTGGTTTGATTCCCAGTCAGGGCACATGCCTGGGTTGCAGGCCAGGTCTCCAGTTAGGAGAGAGAGAGAGAGAGACAACAGGTTTTCTTGCACACAGATGCTTCTCTCCCTCTCTTTCTGCCTCCCTACCCCTCTCTCTAAAACAAGTAAATAAATGAAATCTTTTTTAAAAAATATGGAAGCCAATACAAAAAAAGCTAACAGGGCTGGAAGTGGTAGCCTGTGAAAATAAGTACTCAAGAGTTGGGAGGAATGGGTAAGGGACTGATTTTCTAAAGCTATGTACATTTATAACATTAATAAAATGAAAGTGCTGTTAAAATGTTGAATTTTAACAGCAATTTTGTCACTGCTCCCTTATGAGGAAGAAGGCAGAAGAGGCCATGCCTAGTGGGGCGCCAGTGGTGGCAAAGGAGAACCTCGTCTTTTTCACATTTAGTTACACAAATAGGCCCGTTAAAATAACCAGCGGAGTCTGGCTACCAGACTCGGGGCCTACCCTGGCAGATCTCAGAGCCACGGCCAGAAGGGTTTCAAAGGCAGCGTGTTTTATGAGCACTTTTGCCTGGAAATCTGAAGTCTCAATGAAAATAAATTAATCGAGACCAATTATCGAGCCCCGAGCCCCTCCCCTGGGACCAGCCGAGACTCTCTGGGGTGGGTACGGTTCTTTCCTCCACCACACGAGCAGGCAAGTGAGACTTGGGGGGGAACGTACGCCGTGGGAAGGCTCCCAGCCCGCGGGGCGTGAAGTCCAAGCAACCCAATCCCACTTTTAATCGCTGTACTTCTCTGCCTTCCAATTCTTAAGCTAGACTGGCTGTGTTATTCGGCAAGCTCCTTACATCATCTGAATCTGTTTATCTATAGAAGTAAAACTTCCACTAGATGTCTCTTTCTAGTCCAGAATTCTGGGATGGAGGAAAACGTCCACATTCCGTTTAGAAAGGGTTATATAAAGTAGTAAGTACACGAAAGAGGAATTTAATAAAATTCTTGCCCTCCAACTGAAAGAAACATACAAAGAATTTAGAGCTAATAAATAATGTGTGATAATGTTTCAGTTATATTTCTCTTCGGGAAGGAAGAGCCCCATGGACGAGAGCCAAGGACGTCGGACGGAGACCTTGGAAAGCCACGCAGGCACGTCCAAAATCTGAGTCCTCTGTGGCCCAGAAGCCAAGGGCACGGACCCAGGGACTGGACGGTTTGGGGTCCAGTCCACCTGGGCCTCTAATTAGCTCCAAGACACCCGCTTCCTCTCCAGGTGCAACCACGTCACCAGGGTAACCGTCCATCAGTTTACATTCCCTGCCTGGAAGGAGCGACAGCAACCCATTTCACTCCAAAGGGCTTCCTGTTTGAAGGCTAAGCTGTATGTTCACTCCAACTCATCGCTGAAATGAGAAAAACAACAGACCTATCTTTTAAAGTTAAGTAACAGCACTTTGGGTTTCCGGTCCAGCATGCACGGAGCCTGGAAGCTGCCACTGCCTCCTAACGAGTAAGAAGTAGAACACACCAGAAAATCAACATCCTTCTTAATACTCATCAGAGAAGCGGGGTCACGAGGCACTGCCCCCCAAATTTGGAGAGGCAGACAGATGTATACCGGCATTCACCACCCAGAAGCAGGAAACTCTGAGGGAACCAGCATCCGGGTCGGAAAACCTGGACTCGGTGAGCTGCCGGAGGTTCAGGAGGGAGGACCCAGCCACAGGGAGGACTCGGGCACAGTGGGGAGCCACGCTTTCACTTCCAAGAGCTCCACCAGGATCTCACAGTGATTAGGTGAGAAAACCGCCCTCCTGCTGCTGGCAGGGGGAAAAGACAACCTGATTTTAAAAACGGGAGAAAGACCTGAACAGACACCTCTCCAGAGAAGATGGACGGCAAGTGTGTGCAGGAAAAGTCGCTCCAGATCATACGCCATCGGGGAAAAGCGAGTTAAACACCAGGGGGATGTTACTGCACACCTGCTGGAGCCGCCCACACCCCAAACATCACACCACCGAGTGCTGGCGAGGGCGTGGGGCGGCAGCGGATCTCACTCGCTGCTGGTGGGAGGGCAAAGAGGCGCAGCCACTGTGGAAGGGAGTTGGCGGTTCCTTACAAAACTAACCATCCTCTTCCCGTGCGATCCTGCGGATGCCTCTTCGGCATCTACCTGAAGAAGCTGCAAACATGCCCACGCAAAAACTCGGACACAGGGGTTCGTGGCAGCTTTACCTATAGTTTCCAGAACCTGGAGGCAACCCAGGTGTCTGTCAGTGGGTGAGTGGGTAATGAACCGTGGCGCATGCAGGCAGTGGACCGTCAGTCAAGGCTGGAAAGAAATGAGCCACCGAGTGGTGCGGAGACGTGGAGGGATCTTAAATGCCTACTCCCGAGGGAAGGGAGCCCTCTGAAAAGACTCTACAGGATTCTGACTGCATGACCCTTGGCAAAGGCAGAACTCCAGGGGCAAGGGGCTGTCAGGGGTGAGGGGAGGCAGCGGTGCAAAGCAGGTCACGGAGGGCGTTCAGGCAGGAAACTGCTCTGTCCGATGTTCCAGTGGCTGGAAGTCACTACACGTTTGTCCAAACCCATCGAACGTTCACCAAGAGTGAGTCCCAGTGTGAACCACAGGTACTGGGTGATGGTGATGTGTTGGTGTCTGTCCATCGACTGTGACAAATTCCCCATCCAGACAGTGGGGGAGGCTGTGCGTGGGTGGGGACAGGATGTATGTAGGAACTCTGTGTGCTTTCCACTCCTGTTTCCTGTGAACGTAAACTTGCTCTAAAAACTGAAGTCCATTCATTCAAGACAATCAAATACCAACACACATAAAGTACTCGATATGTAAAAACCACTCAATAAATGAAAGTCGTCACCGCCCAGCTTTGCCTCTCACCCCTTCTCACTCTGCCTCAGTCCTAGGCTCCAGTGACACACAGCGAGCTGTGTTCTCCGTGTGACCCTGCACTGTCACCTCTTGACTTCAAAATGCTACTGCCTCACCTCCAAGTAGCCTGGCCTTCTTTTCTTGGTCAACTCCTACCATCCTCCAAAGTACCTCTCAGGCCTCTCCTGCAGGTCCTTAGTCAGGCTCCCTCAAGTATAAAAGGAGGGACCCCCAAAAACCCAGAATTGTCTTCTGGAGGGTGGGCCCCTTGTAGTAAAAGTCCCCCCTGCAGCCGCCTCCTGCTAGGTGAGTGTTCTAGGAACCCATCTGTATCAGTGGACCAGCCGGTGTTGTTGTGAGAGGCTGCGTTCGGCTTCAGTGAGTGTTTTCCCATTCCCTGATGGGTGATTTACAAGCACACCTACCCACGCCCTGCTAAGTGTTGAGCAGGTTTTGACCAAAAATGGCATAACCCTGGTGCCCTACCCTTCCTATACACCCTATCTCACCCAAGCAACTTTTTTTGTGCATCCCTAAATAAAAAAAATCCTCAAAGGAAAACAGTTTGCTGATGTGGAAGAGATGAAACAAAAAAATGATGGAAGCACTAAAAGGCATCACAATCAACGAGTTCAAAAACTGTTCTGAGCTGTGGAAAAAAATGTCTCAACAGACGTATTGCATCAAATAAAGAGGGCTTGGAAGGCAAGTGAAGTTTAAACATCTAAGAATGAATACACAACTTTTTATAAATAAATTCTGGGGCTTTGGGGCCCCGCCCCTGGTAAGTGTAAGGCCCTACCTCTGTGCCATCCAAATAATCCATGTATGTGACAGTGTGAGTCCCCCTAGACACTAGGGAGTCCGCTTATTTGTCTGTCTCCCCCAAAAGCCATGACTTCTTCAAGAATAAAAACTGTGCCTAATCTGCACAGTCTAAGCAATTCATGCAGAGGCCCCACAGAGCAGGAGACCAATACATGCTTACTTATTCAATGAATAATGAACGAAGTAATAAGCACATTTACTTCTCTTAGGTTCGAACAAAAACAGAAATGCAAATTTCAGGACAGACGAGTGACAATACCCCACCACGGGGCCGATGTCTGCTGTCAACGCTGTCACTTCCCTAGAAGAACACTCATCTCTCCCATTTATGGATGGGACTAAATCATAAGTGGTGGAGTTTCATCTGATTAAGAAACGGGACGAAACCAAGCCAGAAGCCACATCACCAGTTTCCAGAAAAGCTCTCTGGAACACTGTGTATCCTACAACAACAGACAGGAAGAAAAAAGTCAGTGAAGAGTTAGTGTAAATATGTATACAGCAAAATTAAAAACAGACTGAGGAAATTAGATGTCCTGCAGTTAGCGCATTCTTTTTGTTTGGGGTTTCGGTGGGATTTTGGGGGGAGAGTTTGTTGAAGGAAATGTTGTGCTTTCTGTTTGGCAAAGATTATGGAATATTTTACTTCTGCAAGCAATCAGAGATGAATGAGAATAGTTTCATGGGGATTTTTTTCCTGTAAGTTTTCCATGAACATTATTTCCTTGTTCCAACAATTCTGAATAGCATGGTTTTCACTGTCAAAGTCATCAGGTAATGTTATTCCATGGGATTCTAGGTGAAATATTAAGAAGTGAAAAAACATAAAAATTACCATTGCTATGGTAATGGAGACTCTATCTCACTCATCAAGATATGCCTCAAGTCTAGCAAAATGCTTCAAAGATTTAATATTTGTGGAAGGAAGGAAGAGGAGAAGAAGGGTAAAAAAAGACAAGGGAAAGAAAGGAGAATTACTTCAAAGATGACAAAATTTAGGCACAGAGTGGGTCTTTCACTGAGAATTTATACTTCAAAGTAGAGTAAGGCATAGAGGAAGGCATAAAAACAATCCATGTCGACTTAAATCTCTCTGCTCTTCTCCCTTGGTGCACAGCTGAAGGACAGTTCCGGACCTCCCTCCCCTGGAGCTACCGTCCCACCTGCAATCTCGCTGTGGCTGAACTTCAGCCAGTGGGATGAGAGCAGAAGTGACGTGGGCACTGCTGGGCTCGGTCTGTGTCACTTCCCACCCGTGCTCCTGCCTGCTCCCTGACCTCCCACCTGCCGGATCTAACCGTGACAGGTCCCTACGTCCGCAAAGGGGACAAACGAAGTACCTGGGCATCCGAATGATGTCAGAGAGAAGAGACACCACAGCGCACCGCGCATCCACCCAGGATGGCCCTATCTCCCGTTCGCACCATTACACGTGCCGTTATTCCTGTACGTTAGTACAGAGGGTGGCACTTTGAAGAAGAGGGCTTCCAGAATGAAAGCCTGGCTGAGCCGGGTCAGGTCGCAGGGGAAGAAAGGCTGCAAGGTGGAAAGATGAAGAATCATTCTACCCAGCGGCTGTATACTTTGTAAACCTGCTTAATCTGATAACTCGTAAGGCAAACTAAGTACCTAACAGAAGTAAAAGCCGTTGGAAATCGCCAGAATGTCAATTTGTCTCAACTGTTCCCTGCTACTTAGAGAAAGGTATTTAGAAAAGATGAGTTCACACCAGAAACGTATCATTCCGCAGGCAGAAATAGGAAGGATTAGAGAGAATCTGGAAATCTAGGCTCTGAGCCATGAAGGTCCACTAAGAATTTCCAGCTGAGCAAAGGAGCAGTGTTTTCTGTGGCTGCCTGTGAACGAGTAACAGAGTTCAGACAGACCACTCCGCTATAAACTACTAGACAACTGATCCAACAGATCATTGTTTTCGGACACGAAACAGCAGGTCAGTCAGGACTATGACACCTGAGAGAAGAGAAACAAAGTAAGCCATTCATTCACCCAATTGCTGTTTGGAGGCAACTGTGGACTACAGGGCAAGGAGGGAAAACGCACGAAGATCCCAGCAGTCCTGCTGAGTTGGAGACGCAGCTTGAACTTCAAGAAGGCCAAGGTGGCTGGAATTGATGCTGTCCTAGATAAAGGGGACTAGGGACTGGGAGAGGTCTAGGAATGTGCAGGGAGCCCCCTGGAGTCAATGAATGCATGCGTGCCTAGGGTACAAGCCCACACAGCCTGGCAAGAGCAACTTCCTGGCAGCTCTCCACCAAACAACTCCCAGAGCTCACCCAAGGGCTGGGAATCAATGACATTCCCACCAGCCACAGTGGGAAACACTGCTGCCTTACAGGTATCAGGAGGGTCAAGATGACGGCAGACCCACCCTTTCAGAAACCTAGAAATGAGCTCCAGGAAATTGAACTGACCTGCAAGTACTGTAACTCCTTGCTGCAGCAAAGCCCAACACATTTTTTTAAAAAAAATACAGTAATACTTTGACACTCAACAAAATCAAATTCAAAATATCCAGCATTCAAACAAAAATTACTAGATACACAAAGGAGGAGAAGGTGACTATCCTCGGACAAACAGATCAGTCAATGGAATCTCACATAGAAACAATGGAATTCACAGAGGACATTAAAATAGCAATGATAAATACACATAAAATGTTTAGAATATAAAGAAAAAGTGAAGAAAAATGATAGCTGAAAAAACACAATTGCAATACATGCACCAGTCCAAGAACTCAAAGAACAGCAGTCACCAAAGAAGACCACAGCCAGGCACTGTGGTTTATCTTTAAACCGCAGTTAATTTCTGAAAATCAGAGATGAAAGAAAGGCAGACGTGCGGAGGAGGGAACAAAAGCAAGATGAAGATCAGAATAACTGTGGACTTCTCATCAAAAACCGTTAAAGGGGGACATCCTTAACGTGCAGGAGAAAAAAGAATTGTCACCTAAAACTCTGTACCAGTGAAGGAAACATCTTTCAGAAATAAAGGCAAACTGATGCCTTTGTCAGACAAACAGAAGATCAGAGAATGACCTGTCAGAAGATGTCCACGACCAGTCGTGGCAGAGGGGGTCCCTCCAGCTGAAGGAAAACAATACCAGACGGAAACTCAGATCAACACAAAGACACGAAAACCTCCGAACATGGTGATTATGTGGGTAAATGCAGGGTAGCTCTTGCTCCTTTTTAGTATCTTTAAAAGATAATTGACTGCTTAGAGCAAAAATAATGACCATACATTCTGGGTGTCATTTAAAACACATGGAGAGGGTGTCTGTTTATACGTGGAACGGTTTATAATATA
Organism: Sturnira hondurensis; assembly: GCF_014824575.4. NCBI lineage: Eukaryota > Metazoa > Chordata > Mammalia > Chiroptera > Phyllostomidae > Sturnira > Sturnira hondurensis. The sequence continues at coordinate 4,687,707 of NW_028094846.1, read as the reverse complement.
AGTAAAAGACAAACATGGAGAGGACAGACTTGACTCCAACCATAACGATAATTACACTGAATATAAGTGGTCTCGATGCCAAATTAAAAGGCAGAAAAGCGAAGTTTGAGTATAAGAGAAAATGAAATTATGTGCTCAACCACAAGAAATACACTTTAAACATAAGGAAATGTGGAGATTTAAAGTACGAGTCTGGAAAAGACCTACAATGGAAATACTAATGAAAACGAAGCTAGTGTGGCTATTTTAACAGCAAGTGTAATAGATTTTAGAGCAAGAAATATTACAAGGAATAAAGAGAGACACGTGTATAACGATAAAGGGTTCGATTTCCAAAGAATCATCTTAAAGGGGTAAGAAACGTATAGATCTTCAAAGGACGTACGAGAAAGCTGACAGCTGAAGGGAGAAATGGACAAATCCACAAATACAGTTGGTGACTGAAAGAACAAGCAAATAGAAAAACTGAGACACATACGAGACTTACTCAACGTCATCCACAAACATGATCCAAAGAGCAGCACCCGAACACGCCACAGGGCAGCAGGGCGGTGCACACACTTCCCAAATACAGACTGGCCATCCACCGAAATGGGCCACGGGTGGTCCCGACAGACAGATCTCAACGGAAAGGAATAAAGCCATTCCTTTTTAGGTATTAATATCATCCAGAAAATGCCAAGATATTATGAAACTAACAACATATCTCCAAAGTACCAGAAATCAAAAAGGAAGTCGCAGAGAAAATTTAAAATATATGTAATGAGTAAAAGCTTTCATATATCACTAGTACCAAATAAAAAAGTTTTAAAACCAACTATCTAAGCTTCGATCTTAGGAAGTTAGGGACAGAACAGCAAGTTAAATCCAAACCAAGTAGCAGTAAGGAAACAATAAAGATAACAGTGGAAATAAGTGAAATAAAAGGCAGATAAACATTATCTACAACCAATTAAACCGAATGTCAATTCTCGAAAAGGTCAATAAAATTGTCTACTTGTCCTCTTTGACTCAGCATTATACTGGAGCTCCTAGCCAGTGAAACAAAGACTGATTCAAACACATACACCTGTAAAGAAGAGAGTAAAAACTGTCTTTATTCACAGGCAGCAAGACCGTGTACGAGGCATATTGTAAGGAACCCACCAAAGGCTGCTGGGACTAATATGGGGACTAACTGACATCACTGCATACAAGGTCAAAAAGCCAAAATAAACCATACACATCTATACACACTGGCAGCGAAAAATTGGAAAACAAAAAATCTTTAACTACTGTTTACAACAGCATCCGAAACCATGAAATACAGGAGGATCAGCTTGATATGACAGATGCAAAACCTATGCTGGAAACCATAACCCCCTGCGGGAAGAGACCTCACTCAGGGTGAGGGCTTTCCGCACGCTGACTCAGTTCTCTCCACGCAGGTCCACGGCCGTGCTCGCTGTTCAGCAGGGCGCACCACAACCGTAAAAACGTTCCCCCGCACGTGAGCTCCCCAACAGAGCAGCCACCAGCCGCATGCAGTCACTGACATTGGGGATGAGATGGGGCTGAGGGGCCCATTTATTTTACTCTTTCATTTTCATTAACTGCGATGTTACTGGCCACATGCGGCTAATGGCTAGTATGTTATATTCCACTGCATTGGTTATATTCATTGAATGGGATTCCAAACAAAATCCCAGGAAGCTTTTGTTGAAACTGACAAGCTAATTAAACATTTCAAATGAAGCCCTGGCTGGTGTAGCTCAGTGGATTGAGCGAGGGCCTGCGAACCGAACAACTGCAGTTCAATTCCCAGTCAGGGCACATGCCTGGGTTGCAGGCCAGTTCCCAGCAGGGGTCACACAAGACGCAACCACACACTGATGTTTCTCTCCCTCTCTCCTTCACTTCCCCTCTAAAGATAAACATATAAAATCTTTAAAATATTTTTCAAATGAAAAGACAAAGTACTCCTATAAACCACCCCCCAAAATGAAGAAAAATACCTCGCCCTGTCTGATTTCAAGGTTTACGACAGAGCTACAATAATTAAGCTACAATCATGTGGTGTTGGCACAGGGATAGACATTCAGATCAATGAACCGTAGAGAGCCCGGACTTAGAGGTCACGCACACGCAGCTGGTTTTGCCCGCGGCTGCCGGTGTCACTCAGTGGAGAAAGGGCACCTGTGCGCAATTAATGGCGCAGAAACAGTTGTACATCACCCACATGGAAAACAGCGAACTCTGACCCTCTCCTACTCCCATCAGGCACGCCCCGGGAAGAATTACAGACCTACATTTAAAACTGAAGCTACAAAACTTCTAGAAGAAAACTTAGGACAAAAATCCTTGCAAACCTGGATTGGCAAAGATGTCTTCGGATGAAGGATGTGTGTATTTTAAACATCAATAAAGTGCACATATCAAAATAAAACGTATTCTTTAAAAGACGTGGTAAAAGAATATTTAAAAAGTAAACTATGGACCGAGAGAAAATATGTCTATGACATGGTGAACGGTCTGTATCAGACTGCACTTTTTTAAAACCTCATAACTAAATACTAAGAAAACAAACAACTTAAAACGGACAAAGGTTTGCAGAGACGCTTTACAAAAGCAAACTCACACGAGCGCAGAAGGGTGGGCAAGGGTGCCGAGCATCAGGGGAAGGCAGACCAACGCAGAGGGACCACAATGGCTGCAAGTAAGGGCAGTGGTGAGTATGTGTGGCGACGGAACCACTCCTGTCTCGCTGCGGGGAATAACAACTGTGCCGCCACTTGGGAGGAGAGCATAGTGGTTCCTTAATCCCATGAAACATACGCTCACGCGGCAGTTCCGCTCTTAGGTATCTTCCCAAGAGAAATGCAAACATGTGAGTGAGCACAGAAAACCTGCACACAAGTACGCACGACAGCTTTCTTTGTAAACACCCAAAATTGGGGGGGAAAACCCTAGTTTCATCAACGGGTGGATGGACCGACAGAATGTGGCAGGCCATCACAAGGAAATACTGCTTTAAAAGAATGAACTTCTGAAAAGGCAAAAGCATGGGCTCTCCAAAACCATACGCTGAGCGAAAGGAGCCAGGCACTGGGAGTGCTTATGGTACGATTCCACTGCAGATGAGAAGACAAATCTAACACGCGGTGAAAGGAAGCAGATTGGGGGGTTCCCGGAGCCGGATGTGGGGACCGGGGGGACCTGACTGGCAAGGAGCAGAGGAGACCTCAAGGGTGCTGGAATCGTTCTTTACCTTGGTTGTGGTGGTAGCTGCACGGGTATGTGCCAAACTCGCCACACTTCGCCTTTACAACGCACAACTCCCCCCCTACCCGCACTACTGTCTCAGGGCGCCTGGAGTTAGTAACCACCATAGGCTGAAAGGGGGAGAAGAGCGTAGGAGAAGGGTACTGGTGGCCAGCAACAAAGAAATAAAACAGATTTAAGGCCAATGTCTAGGAAAAGGCTTTGGGTACAATTATTTGTACATGGAATTAACTAGAAACAGATAGTTAAGTTTACTGAGGTGTTTTGTTTTTTGTTTTTTTTAAGAAACTATTCTCAAAACAAACCACAAAAAGCCAGACCTGAAAAAGATTTTGATATTTTTGCATCTTCAAACAACCTCTATGGCCCCAAGTTTTTACAGGTAGAAAACGGGGTGCATAGACCCCCGTCCACCTCAGATGCGTCCCAGAGGATAATGGACAAGGAAGAAAGGGCCAGAAGGAGGAGCCTTCGGGGAACCACGGACAGTGGACAAGGGAGACAGACCCTCCCGGAAAGCACACTCAGCGTTTCATGGAGAAACTCCCTTCCCGGGGGGGGGGGGGGGTGCTGCTGCGGAGCTGCCGCTCTTACCTTCCTCACACGCGAGCTCCGACCGCAGACGGTAACTAAGGGCGCCGCACACAGCCCTCAGCGATCTCTCTGGAATCGCCAACAGACCTGCAGACGGCTGACTGCTGCTGGCCGCGAAACGTTCCGGCGCCACCCGCACGAGGCCTCTCTGCACGCCACAGTGAGGACAGCCCCCCGGAGGTCCAGCTGGGTTCCGAGGGACGGTCAGGGACAGCACACGGAGGGTGACGNCCTTCCTCACACGCGAGCTCCGACCGCAGATGGTAACTAAGGGCGCCGCACACAGCCCTCAGCGATCTATCTGGAATCGCCAACAGACCTGCAGACGGCTGACTGCTGCTGGCCGCGAAACGTTCCGGCGCCACCCGCACGAGGCCTCTCTGCACGCCACAGTGAGGACAGCCCCCCGGAGGTCCAGCTGGGTTCCGAGGGACGGTCAGGGACAGCACACGGAGGGTGACGGGGATGTTAATGTCACCCTTCCCTCCCAAGCCCAACCCAAGCTCCTCTGGCCGTCCATCCTCTTCGGAACAGGAGTCTCTCCTATGGCAAAGGTTTCCGTTAAATCCACCAGCTCTGCTGGCACCTACTGAGCAGGGAGTGTGGTTTGCATTATATAGGCCACTACGGGCACCAATACAAGACACTGTGGTTTACGCACGCACGCATGCACGCACGCACGCACGCACGCATGGGAACTACAAGTGCTTTCTGAAAGGGTGGCTCTGCCTCTGCAGGTCAGGGTGGCCTATAAGGATGACACCACGAATGTGCAGGAGCCAAGGACAGGTGATAACGTTGGCCACCCTGGGAAAAGCCATGCGGGAAGGAAGTGGAAAGCAAGGGTGAACTCTGCGGGGTGAGGATTGAGTTTAACAGGTGTGTGCTTCCTGAAACGACTCACACTATGGGTTTCTAAAGTCTTTTATAACAGACATTGCTGCAGGAAAAAAATACCTGGGAGTGCCTGAGACTCAACAGCCACAAAACCGCTTTTTAACCGATGAAACAAATTAATTTTACGTGATGCTTTTAAACTGCCAGGCACTTTCTAAGCACGTTGCAGATACTAACTCATTTATTTCAAAACGGCCCCATGAGGAGGGGTTTATCATCAGCCCCATGTTGCAGATGAGGACACTGAGGCACAGAGATATCACGTCGGTTGCCCGAGATCACAGGCTGGTACGTGGTGGAACCAGGATTCAAGCCCAGGAGGTCTGGCCACGGACTCTGTGCTTTATTAAACCCCAGGCTGCACCGTTTCAAAGCAGAATTTTATGCCCTACGCTTTCATTAATGTAATTTCCTATTAAGGCGAAGTGTCGGTAAAATGTTTCTCGGTTATTTCAGCAGAGCAGCTTGTCTTTCACTCCCACAAGCTGCCCACTCCCTCCCCTTGCAGTCCTCTCACTGCGCCACCTGGAACCATTCCTATTGTCACCAAGTTGCCCCAACACACTCAGCTCTGGTCCAAACAACAGCTCTCTCCTCCCTGCCGCCCTGAGATCCAGGTCTCTCCCTGCTGCCCCTCGGTGGGGAGAAGACTGCACAGTATCCGGGCTCCACGGAGCTCGGGGTTGGAGGGAGAGAGAGTGGACGCCCGTGAAGTTTTCTTCCTGCTCAGTGCTGCTCCAAACCCCTGCTCCTCCTCACTGCTGTCGCCTGGGAAGTGCCCAGACACCCACTCCGACAGACACACACACACACACACACACACACACACACACAGGTTTCGGGACTACCCCATTTATTGCTCACTCCCCTAGTCCCACCCGTTGTCTGAGCAGCTTCAGTGTAGGTGGAGACAATGTATTCAGTTCTCTTGATGTGTCTCGTTTCCTGACCTCTCCTACTCAGTGACTTTTACCTGCATGTCATTTCAGCAATTTCCTCCCGTGACCACATCCCGGACATTTGTAACCCGGACCTGTTCCAGCTGTAAATCACAAACTCCAACGTTCTACTCTCTGACCGCAAACTGCTCTTCTCCCCGTTCCTCTGCTCGCCTACTATGAATAATGCATTGCTGTTCTTCGCTCTCATCCAGAACCCCATCCCTGAACCATCTCTTGGTCCCCCCAAAACTTACAGTTCCTGTCTGGCTTCCCTTTCTTCCCTTCCTCCAAGGATTTCAGTCCATCTTTCCAATGATGATTTTTCCAAAATCCTCAACTCTTCTGCCCACTTTGACTTCCATCCAACAGATCGAGCAAAATTCTGACTCCAAAGGAATCCAAACACGTGCCTGACCGGCCCCCGAGGTGCTGGGGGAAGCCTGGGGCCCAGGTGCTTCGGCCCCATGGAGCCCTTCAGCATCGCCCACCTTCCCCTGCTCCCTTTCCCCACAGCAGCTGTGCAGAATACCTTTCTCCTCCAACATCTTACACAAGCCCTCTCTCTCCTGTCCTCCTTTCCACCCTCCACCCCCAGCTTTTTCTCAGCCTACGGCCTTGCTTCCAACTTAGAAAAATCTACGTCAACAGGCAATAAATTCTTCAAATGCCTCTCCAGATACCTCCAAATTAACCACTATCTGCATGTGCTTTCTTATTTCATTCTTGCCTCAGTGGAAGAAACAGTTTTCCTTCTACTCCAGAAATACTGGAGAGAAACAATAAAGAGAGGAAGAAGGGAAGGAAGGAAGAGAAGAGAGAGATGGAGGGTGAGGGGAGAGAGGGAAGGAGGAAGGAGGGAGGAAGGGAAGGACAGAGGGACAGAGCTGGAGGGAGGGACCCTGAAGTCAGCTAGGGAAAACAAAAGTCAGAAATTTAGAAGAGTGGGGGGTTGTTTTGTTTTTAATGGTCATATTTTATGTAAATAAACGGCACACAGAATAACTTCATAGACCTGGTTTGGACAGATATTCTGGGATGGCTTGTAGAATACGTTTCTATGGCAACTTTGAAAAGAGCTAGTACTATGCCAGTGGTGATGTTACAAGCTCAGGGTCACATCAGAATTCAGGAGTGAGATTTAACTGTGTAGGTGACTGTTAATTGTGTTTAAAAGTCTTCGAATTTGGAAACCAGAGGACATGAAAACACAACTGTTCTTTAATACGAAAGTCTTTTTAATTAAACCCTCACCATATGAGGAGAATTCCTGAGAAGAGATTCACATCTCTAAGTTGCAATTAAATGATGAGAGATGTTATGTTTTGTTGCTTTCTTACACATTTTTTGGCCTTTCTCATAAACTAGATTCCTTTTGCACTTCCGAATTTCCACAACTGAAACTCTACAGAGAGCCACTGAGGGAAATTTTAAGCAACGTGTTTTCAAGCAACGTCTTTACAGTGACCCCTGGTGGTGAAAGGAAGGAACATGTCAGTTTTAGCCATCCTCGTCTGGAAAGTCCTTTCATGCTGATAAAATCTTGGTGACAATAACAAGTTCCATTTTTATAGCACGTTCCTTTGTGGCAAAGTGCCTTCACACTTCGCTGTTTCATTTCTATTTTTAAAAAAGAATTCAAATACACAGGGTCCGGCAGAAGTAACGCCACTGAGTGCGGCTGGTAGGGTACGTGAATGTCTTGCAGGAGACGGACAGCGACTTGAACAAGCCATCTAAAATGTCACATGGTGTACTTGAGTGTGATATCATTCTGTTACAGAATTACACGCTCATGATTTTGAAATAAAAGATTCTTATGTAATAAAAAGGGGTGTTATTTGTGCCGGGCCCTTTATCTATTCCTATCTGTGACCTATTCTCTTTCTCTTCTTTTTTACAGTAAGTTCACTGTCCAAGTTGCTTTATCCTTCCCAATAAAAATAGCACATGAGAGCGCCCTGGCTGGTGTGACTCAGTGGACCGAGCACGGGCCTATGAGCCAGAGTTGCCAGTTTGATTCCCAGTCAGGGCACATGCCTGGGTTGCAGGCTGGGTCCCCCGAGGGGGCACGCAAGAGGAAACCACACATTGGCGTTTCTCTCTCCCTTTTTCCTTCCCTTCCTCTGTTTCTGAAAATAAATAAATTTTTAAAATAGCCTGTGAGAGAGTATATACTTTCATTAAGAAGCTTTTCTTGTGATGACAGCTTTTAAAGAGCTACTATCTTAGCAACTGAAAAAGCTTGTTTAAGCCTATAAGAGGAATATCTTCTGTAGTCATGCATCCAATTCAAAGGTTCAACGTACTTTTTATGGTGTACATAAATCCTAATACAATTTTAGATGTAAGTCTACGATTCAACATACACTGTAAAAGCTTGAATGGAAACTTCCCTCTGCTCTTGGGCTAGGCTCTTGATCAACCTACAGACACACCATTTTGCAAGTGGGCTGATTTCTAACATAAAATTGAACACAACTACTTGAATTGTGTATACATGAAACTCTTACAATTCAAGCACACACAACACAAAATTGCAGCCTGATTTGAAATGGGCACCCGAAACTCCCAGGCTTGAGGATATTACAGGATGATGGTCTGTTGCCCTCATCTGCTCCTGACCACACAGGACTGCCGGGACCCTGTGTTTCCACAGCCCCCGCCTTCTTCAGAGCAGACGAGTGTTTCCCGGTTCAAGCCTGGTACATCGTCGACACTCAAGTTAAAACGACAACTGACTGAACAGAACTGATATAAAATGACGTTTTTCAAAGACCACAACAAGCCTTTTGGTTGTCACCTCTGTGCTTGGCCTTTTCTCCTTAAAGAAAAATCTAATTGATTCTATGAGTCTCATTCGTGTTAGAAATAATAAGCTCATAGATATTTCCCTGAAGAAGTCAAAACATGGCGTCTGTGAGCTGCACATCCAATCATTTCTGCTTAAAGCGTAAGATATCTTTATACATATTAATCGATTCCATTAATACCATGTCAGATTTAGGCTCGTGGGCAATTATTTAATGTCTATTCATCTTTTTAATCTGGTCAAATATTTAAGCTAAGCGTTTCCAGGCGGGCTGGGAATCCAACTAAGAAGGAAAATTGCTGCAGAGACAAACTCTGCCTGGGAGACGGACCGGGTGTCTCCAGAGCGCTCTTCTGTTCGCATTTTGTGAAAAATACTTGTCAGATGCTGAGTGCCCACAGCACGCCCGCTGCTGGAAGCTTCCGCTCAGCTCCGCGGCCCTCCCAGCACCTCCAGGACCAGACAGGAACCCAGACGGCTAAGCGTTGCCAAAGGTCAGTGGGTATCGGTTTCCATCCCCCGTGGACTTTGACGTTTTCCAGATCAAGAGGAATGCCTGTAGAAGGGCCAGAGCTGGAGGAGGCAGGCTGCACACACCTCCCGAGGACAAACAAAGAAGTCTGCCTCCAGCTTCGGGGCAGTTTCGCCTCCAGAGACAGCCGTGCCCCGCTCCCAGCCAGAGGTCGAATTCTCCTGCTGGGGAGGTTTTCCAAACTCCGAGACCTCTGGTCATGCTAGGCTTAGGAATGCAGTTCATTTTCTGTGAGAGAAATCACCGTGAAAAGAATTTCCAGACACAGGGGCCTCCCTGGTGAGGCCTCTGAGCAGCCCAGCCTGCAGAGGGTAACGCTGAGACGCGGCCACGCAGGGGGGTGAAGGGCGCGGGCAGGGTCTGCGCGGGTCCTGGACTTGTGCCCAGGTAAACGAGCCGGCACCGCCCTTGGGACTGGCCCCACTGCCACCTGCACCGATATTGTGAGGGCCCCTCCGTGATGAACGGCTCTGCTAAGGTGGGGCTGGGTCCGTAAACACATGATGTCAGCGTCCCTCCTCGCTGGCTGCGTCCGAGGGCCATGTACACGGGGTGTCTTCATGCTGTGGCCATTCGACCCTACCAGCAGAGGCGACGTTACACCACCATAAACGCACTCAGTGTGATCAGAGCTACCTGCCCAGCAGTCGATCTAACCAACCCACCTGGGCTGCACCCAGAGCCGCTGCTTTCCCTGCTGTCAAAGGGCAGAAGCAAGCTGGCCCTCTCCTGTGTCGGTCAGGTCCTCTGCTGTGTGGGTGAGCGACCCCCACCAGTGCCCCGAGTTACTGCCCCCGCCCCTGTATTTACCCAGCCTGAGTCCTGCTTCTCCTGCATTTACCCCATCACAGTCCTTCATCACCCAGTCTCTCTCTCCCCTGGGTCATTCATCCACACCCAAACATGCCATCGTGTGTCTCCCGGCTTTCAAAAACATTCCCTTGACCTCATACAACTCAGTGTCCCGTGTTCCTGTTTGTCTTCGACAGTGAAACTCGGAAGAGTCTCGGTCTATATTCTGTTCCACTTGCTCACATCCAAGTCTCTTCAGAACCTCCTCTGAAGAGAGGTCACATATGAAGTGACCTTTCTTATCCCGGTCACTGTGACTTCCACGTGCCAAGCCCAAGGGGCAGTTCTCTACCCTCATCTCCATTAGATGAGAACAAAAGAGTCTGGTCTGGATACAGAGACTGGAGGCAGCGATGACTTAGACCAAGTTCAAGGTCACTGCTTCTGCTTACTGCTGAGTATTCCAGCAAGCAGTGGAAAGGATCCACGGGCTAAGAGTGCAAGTCACTGCATGGATGCCACTTCCTGGCCCCGCCCCAGCTCCTCTCGGAGGAGAACCTGAAGGGTGAAGGTGAACACAGCCTTCGGGGACTGGGGAGACCGCCCAGCTGGAAAGACGACTGCGGCCACCCTGCCTTTTCCGCCACGAGGCCAGATGCACCCCTTCGGGATGTGGAAGGGAAATCTCGCCATCCCAGTTGCCAGCCCTGGGTTCCAGTTCTCACTGTGTCACTGGGCTGCCTCCCAGTGTCTGAGCAGTAGACTCAGCCTTGCCCTTCCCAGGCCCCCTCCTGGATCTCTGTGCAGCAGTGGACACGGCTGGTCACTATGTCCTTCTTGAGACCCTCTTCCCCTGGCCTCTGGACGACCATGTGGCTCTCTACAGCCCCTCAGTCGTCCCTGCTTTTCTTTCCTTCCCTTCACCAGGGCTATCTCCTCAGGCCTCCTTGTCTTCTCGGTCTTCATGGGTCTCTCCCATCATGTCTGATAGGGAATCAGACACGATCTGAATTAGTTCCCCAGGGCTGTCCCCACACATCACCACAAACTGAGGGCAGCAGGAACGCGCTGTCTCGCCCTGCTGGAGGCGCAAGTCTGAGGTGTGGGTGTCCGCAGGGCCCACCACTCCCTCCAAAGCCCCTAGAGCGGGGTCCTTCCTGGCCTCTTCCTGGGTGGGGGCAGCTTCGCTCTGATTTCCGCCACCTTTCACACGGCCTTCCCTGGGCGTCCCTCTCAGATCTCCCTCTCTTTTCTCTAACAGAGACGGGCCCTGGGATTTTAAGATCCACCCTAAATCCAGGATGATCTCATTTCAAGATTCTTCATTCCATCATCTGCAAAGACCCTGTCTCCAAATAAGAACAGGTTCAGAGGTATGGCGGTGGGGTCGGGGGTCAGGGGAGAGGGTGGATAGGCCTTAGTCACATCTTTCTGGGAGACACCCTCCAATCGCTCTCCACCTCCGGACTGACAGCTCCCAGACTCACCACTCACTCCAGCTTGAAACTCTCCCTCGAATTCCCATCTCTAACATCATTACTAAGAAACACTTTAAATTTTATATTTCCAAAATCAGACTCTCCGTCACTCCCCAAACATTTTCTTCTCCCAACATGCCTAATCGCAGTAAGGAACGTTACCATTCAACCGGTTCCTCCACTCAAAACTCTGAGTCACCCTGACTTCTGGTTCCTACTTGTAGCCAGCAAACCACCAGCGCCCTGCAAGCTCCACTTTCCAAATGCGTCCGGGCCCTGACGGTGTCTCTCTCCGGCCTGCTGCTCTCTTACTCCAGGTCCCATCGATGGTCCCCCACCCCGGACCTCTTTGCAGGCATACTGACGGCTCTCCCCATTACTACACAGGCCCCTCTTTTGGTCTCTTCTTCTCACAGCGGGCAGACTGCCCCGCGAAAACATACACTGGATCTTCTCTCTCTATGCTCAAAACCCTCTAGCAGTTTCTCACGACCGCTTGAATGAAATGCACTCTTTGTCACGGCCCAGAAGAGCCCACAGGATCTGGGGCCAGCCAGCCCCTCTGATGGCAGAACCTACGCCCCCTCCCTCTCACTGAGCTCCATCCTCAATGGCTTCCCTGGTGTCCCTGAACCTGTCGGGCCAGGTCCACTCCTGGTCCCTTGTGCTTGCTGCTCCCTTTGCCTGGCAGGCTCCACCTCCAAACTGACAAGCCCCCCCCTCATTCCACACTCCCCTGCTTGCACGCTGCTTTCACAGAGCGTCGGTCTACAACAGCATCCCCTCGCACTCGCTCCCCCTCTACCCTGTTCTGATGCTCTGTCTCCACCTGACGTCGTGCAAACCTGACCTTGCGATCATCGCTCACCTGCCATCTGTCTGTTCCCTTCATTAGAATATGAGCTCCAGGAAGGAGGCTTGTTTGTTTTGCTCAGCACGGCTTTCATTCCCCCCAGAACGGGGCTGCCACGCTGTACCTGCTCGTGAACTGCCTGTCAGGCAGGTGAACAAGCAACTCCAACGGTCTTTTAGAGTCCGTCAGAGCGCCGTGGCCATATTAACAACTGATAGGAAAAGTGTGGTTGCGTTAAGCCAGTTGAAGGTCACTGTCACTGAGCGCTTTTAGGAAATCCTGAAGGAGTGCTCACCTGGCAATCTATGCATGAACTGTTCCAAATCAGTCCTTTTCGAATAATAACGTACATAGTTTCTAAAATATTCATTTTCTAAAAGCTTTCCTTTTGAATATCATTATGCAAATAATTTAATACTAACTTATCAACATGAGCTTCCTCCCTAAGCATATATTTAAACACACCGAAAGGTGAGAATGGCCTTCACTCGGCACAAAGGAGCTACTGCCTAAAATAGGCCGCCTCTCAGAAGACTATGTAATTATGTATTTTGGTGGATCGGATTATAATGCAGGGACCCAGAATAAAAAATGGCCCTCTCTTATCTAAATAGGTCATTCTTGCTCAGCAAGGACAAAACTTCAGGGGAGACAGACGTCAAGTGCAGAGGACAGGCCCCTGGCGCAGCCACCAAATTAATCGCAAGGGCCAACAGCGCAGCCCATGCCGTGACCAGATTTCCCTCGTGACCCCAATTCACACGCCTTCGAATGAACGCTTCCTGATGACTCGAGGTGCGTAAGATCAGAATGAGGAATAATGAAATGGCGGACTCAGAGCCTCTAAAAAAAGGCCATTTCTCCAGAAAAGCAGGAAGAACACAGGCAAAAATTGTCAGAGTGAACTGTTTCAGAACTTGGAAATTAATCCAAGGCTGACGACCAACTGAAAGTTGTTTATTCAACAAATCTGGCTGAATCCCGGCAAGAACAGTGAGATTTGTGGTGTCGGAGCTTTCCCGATTCCCATCCCCCACAATCGCGGGGGAATCTAGCAGCGAGCCAATCACCCGGCCCTACGGTCAGCGAATCCCACTCAGGCACACGCGGAGCACCCCTCAGCTTCTTCGTGCTCTGCTCTTATTCTGAATGAGCCGCGGAAGATCACTAATCATTCCACCAAGGTCTCTGGGACCAAACGCAATGACCAAAGCCGCCAGCCAGAGAAAAGGGACGCGGAGCCGCTGTGGGTTACAGAAGGAAACCTCGGAAGGCTCTCATTCAAATCTTTAGAGAGGACATGACCCAAGGAACCAAGAGCTGAAAGTAAAATAACACTCACAAAATAGGGAAACGCTGCTGGAATTAGGCCACTACATCAGACACGAAAATTTCATGAGAGGAGTGCAGGGTAAAGTTGTGTGAATCCCGCAGAAAGTAGAAGAGACGAGAAAACAGACGACCCCCCCCCACCCCCCACCACAAAAAAAAAGGGAGGATTAATCCCGGAGTTCTAATGTGCTAATGATAAGAATTCCAGATAAGGAAAACACAGAAAATGGAGATCATCAATGATTAAAAGAGAAGAATTCCTAGAATCAGAGGCCACGCCTGTCCACGGTGACCAGGCCCACCCGAGTGTCCATTCGTCCATGAGCACTGGATAGAGACACATACAAAGACCCTGACTGGAGTCTCTGGAGATAAACCATTACTCAGCTCAGAGAAAGAAATGTTTAAAAAACAGATCATCAGCATAAATAGGGAACTTTTCTGGATTCTAAAATGCCAATAACAGCCCTGGTTGGTGTAGCTCAGTGGATTGAGTGCAGGCCTGCAAACCAGAGGATCACGGTTCAATTCCCAGTCAGGGCACAGGCCTGGGTTGCAGACCAGTTCCCAGCAGAGGATGCACGAGAGGCAACCACACATTGATATTTCTCTCCCTCTCTCCTTCCCTTCCCCTCTAAAGATAAATAAAATCTTAAAAAAATAATAAAAACAAATAAAATGCCAATAACTGTTAAATCCGTTAAGCTAAATACCTTCCGTGCATTAAGAGAGCTTCCTGTTGTACAGACATAACAAACAGGTTTTTTAATCGTGAGTATATTCACGCAACTCCCATAATAACTATGGAGAGTGTCTGAATTCTGTACCAGAAATTTATGTTACTGGCTCTTTAAAATAAGCATTTCATGAAGATTAGAAGTGCCTGTTTTCTTAGACCTCAGTTAATCTTACAATTTCTTGCATAGGTTTAGACTTTATTCCCTCATTTTTCTTCCAGCACCTTAAATCCGAAAGCCCTCACAATATTAATAATGGCAGATTTAACTCGTGAGGAATTCAAGTTACGAGAGCTGGTGTCACTCTGAAAGGCAGCCACGCTCTTGACATGGCCCACCAGCCCCCGTCCACCCTCGGGGCCACACTCACCTTGCGGGTCGACCTCCTTAGCCAGCTTCAGCGCGTCCGAGTTGGCCAGGTCCGTGTTGGCCGGCGTGACAGCCAGGATCAGACAGTTCTCCCGCGTGATGAACTGCATGATCATCTCTCGGATCTGATGCTCGATGTCTGCCGGCTGGTCTCCCACGGGCACCTTCGTGATCCCCGGCAGGTCGATAAGGGTGAGATTTAACACTGGGAGGAGAAAGGAGGCGCGTTACAGGTGCCCTCTAAAAGACGTCAACGGTGCAGCCCCCCCCGTCACGTCGGTGGAAATTTCACTGCTGAATAACCCCAACTCACGGCGTGCAGAATAAAAAGCAAAGAATACAAAACGGCTTTGCAAGCTTTCGCTGTTTGCATGATAGGATTGTGCTGTGGCAAACAAACAATCATTTTAACGTAGTCTGAAAGGCACTAATTTGTATGCCTGGCCGTTTCCTCAGAGAGCTGTCTCCTCCATCGCTGAGGGGTTACAAGCAAACACTGAACAAGACGTCCGTGCGCTGCCCGCCAGTCTCACGCGGTCCGCGGCCTGCCCTCAAGTGGTGTCAAGTTCTCAGGGTAGGGTCTGCCCTTCCCTTCCAAAGCATCGCATGTTCTCTACAGACGGGGAGCCACGTGGGGAAGCTGTTGGCCATTCATGGTGCCGTGGGGGCTACACAGACTGTCTCATGGAGGGGGCTCCAGGCAGGAGAGCAGGAAACTGCCCCCGACTCAGTGATGTCATCCCCGACTTGGCCATCGTCCTCCGCACAAAGGAGCATTGCCACCAAGTCTTCTGGGGACATCATAATGGAGCCTATGTCATTCGGACTCCATTTGACAGGCAACAGAGCCAGATAGAAGATAACAGATTAAAATCCACGCCGCTAAAAATGAGGACAGACACCATTCCCCACCCCACACCATGAATCGGTTTTCTATGGTACAAATGGCTGCTGAGAGGCTGGGGAAAAAATCACCGTCTGGTGCTCAGGAAGAGAGCACAGAGGACAGGTAAGGCTCCGAGAGAATGCAACAGGGAGCCTCAACCGCAGCAGCACGCGCTGCTGGGGTTTTTCCAAAGACTGAAAATATTTGAAATATGGAAGTTTTCACGCATGCGTCTTTGGAATTCTAAAAGTTTAAAATAAAGAACAAAGTTTTAATGATTCACTCGACTCTGATCTTTTAAAAAGTCATATCCTCCTGCCTCCCCGTAAAGAAACCTGTGAGCTCTTTGGACCATAGTGGTGATGGCGGTGTCCAAACACTGTTCTAGAAGCCTGGTGGTTTTTGAGAGAACAAGCCATCTTCTATGCAAATAGCGCGTGTTAATTAATGCAGCATAAGCATGTGAGGACAAGAATTTGGTTATTATTTCCTCACCGTGTGGAGAGTAGACCCGTAAGTTGATGGGAATGGAGGAAATGCCCTTATTCACGCCAGTCACTCGGTCTGTCTCTGCTTCAATCTCATGGCGAACTTCATCGAAATCTGTAAACTTTTTTCCTTTGCAGTGAAGAAATTCAGCATATTCTACAAAAAAAAAAACAAATTAATACAACCTAAAGTCATTCACTCTTGCGGTTAAGTAGAAGGAAACAACGTTTCTTTAATTACAAGTCACAGTATCCAATACTGTCTCTTAACCCACCAAAATGGGAAAACACAGCTGTTACAAACAGGCACAGTTAACACTTCAGAAATACTGAACACAGTACAAAGGCCAAGGACACTAAATGTGCTAATGTTGAGGCAAGCAGTTAAGTCCTATAAGCAGTCCTTAAACCTCTGGCCTATTAAATAACTTAGAATTGGGGTCCTCCGAACGACAAAACAAACAACAGCACCTGATTGTCAGAGAAATTCCACAGACGGCACACACGGAGCCTGCCTACCGACCCTACTAGCTCGTCCTTGTCCAGTATCAGCACCTCCGTACGATGGAACCCTAAGTTGTACAAACACAGCTTCCGAGGGCAGGAAGATTTAGAAAGAGCTTGGCTAATTCTTTAAAAAGAAAGAATATGGGGAATGGTTTTGCTTTACAACATACTATTCCAAATACCACATCAGTTTCGGTAACTTAAAAGCTATTTCCTTAAGGAAACAAAGAGTATTACACCAAAGAAAATATCTACCTGCAATCTAAAAATAATGATTATCTGTAGGCAGAAGGAACAACTATAAAATAACAATACAAGAAGCAGAAATTTTGTTTTTTACAAATTCCAGCAGCATCCTACGAACTGCTGTACTACCAATTTCTACACCTGCTTTCCTTGATATCAGGTGAGGGATAACGTCAAAAGAAGCTGATACTATTGGACCTCAGACATTTATTATAATGTTTACTTAGGAACAAGTCTTAACAAATGTAGTTTCTCGAATAACTAGCTGAACCATTGCTCCCCTGGGGCTGCTGGGCCCAGTGCCAGCTGAGACCACCATTGGTGACCCCCCTCCACCCCCCACCGCAAACATGTAGCCTGCGCCCACCATGGCGAGGCCAATACGGAGGCAAGCTTGGCGTCCCCTGCCTTCAAGTAGCTGAGCATCAGCTTGGGGGCTAAAAAACACATCACGGAGGAAAAACGTTAACACGGGCAGCGTGCAGTAAGTGCTGAAGTTCATTTAAAGCGAAAGGAAAGGCAGGACAGAAAAGGTGGCTTCAAGCTGCAGTGCTCAAAACAAAACAAAAACAAAAACGAGGTATCCACTGAGAGCTGCGCCCTCTTCCTGGCCTCTCCCATCACCACGCCCCGCCCCGCTAGTCCGACCAGCCCTGGGGCCGCCAGGGGGCAGCACAGCCCGCCCAGCGCCACCCCGGCTGCTGGGGACTGGAAGGGTCTCAGGACCCCAGGAGTGGGCCGACGAGTTTCCTCTGTCGTTTACCAAGCCCTGTAACGGCTCAGCTGTTGGAAAGTCCGACGGTCAGAGGTTTTCATTTTTGTCTCCCCTGCCAATGTGCATGGGCATGAATGCTGCTTTCTTTGTTTCTCCGCGTAATAAATTAAGTGCGCACTGTCTAGAAAACGGCGCGCTGCCACTCCGAAGCTCATTGCCGGGTGGCGGAGACACACTCGACCCCAAAGCCTCCTCGGGCTTCAGAAGTCTGGGCCCACAAGTCTGCCGCAGCCCTGGGCCAGCTCCCCACGTCTCCCCTTACGAGGGTGCTGCTCTTCTTAGAATATAAATCCTCGGAAGACAGTCTGTATTCCCCACCCCCCAATAGCTAGGCCGGTACAGTGTGAACTGTGTTTAGAGATAAGTGGAGAATAAAAATAAGAGGAAAAATAAAGAGGAACAAAGGACGTCAAATCCCAGGAAGCAAAAAGTAATAAGTAAAAACGAGTCATAAATAATTCAGGAGGCATGGAACTGTATTTTAGATGAATAAATTCTGTGTGAAATTCGCACTTGAGGATTACGACGGTCGTTATTACTTGCATAGAATTAACAAGCTTCTCAATCAGGGACTGACGCCGAGTGTGGTCCTCCCTCGTTGCCACCAGATGGCGCCTACTTGCTTTCTCCGTAGGAACCTCTTGCCCTTGCAGGCCGTTGTGCACAATCAAGGCCATTGTCAAATCAGATTTAATCCCATTCCCAGTCTCCCGAAAATGCTGGTGTCTTGGAATTGAGAGATTACAGCTGAGCAAAGACTCCTCGAACCGTTGTGTCCTTTTCACGATAGGCTCCCCCAGGTCGATGTAGGGATGCCTGTGTGTTCCAACCAACGTGTGTGGAGGGAACTTCTACTTAGCAGGCAGGCGCTGATTCAGAAAGCAGGAACAGAGCAGAGGGGGAAAATGTAAGTGTCTGGTCTCACGGCGCTTACAGTCTAATGCCAAGAAACAATAACCAGGGTGTGTGTGTCCCAGTGCCGGGGGAGAGGGGTCACTTTGTCTCACACCGTGGGACATGGTACACTGACATTGGAGCCAAGACTCAAGGAAGGAGGGGGAAGCACCCCCTGCACCAGCTGGGAGCAGACCTGCTCGGGTGCGCTGGGTGCACTGGAAGAATGGGGAGAAGGCCCCGGGGCACACAGAGGAGGGGTAGGTGTCTGGCTGTGGGACAGGCCTGGGCTGCACAGGCGCTGTGGGCCGTTCTCAGGACTTTGATCTTGACTCTGAGTGAGCAGCACACCGTGTGAAGGGTTTTGGGGTAGAGAGGAAACAGGATGTGACCCGGGTTTCACCCAGGTAAGTGCGGCTGCTGTGCTGGGAACTGACCACGAGGAGCCAAAGGGGAAGCCGGCGGCTTTGGGAATAATGGAGGTGGCTGTTGGTGGGGCTTGGACCGGGGTAGCGGCGGCGGGAGGGGTGAGTCGTGGTTGATTTCCAATGCATTTTGAGGGGAAAACCAAAAGGATTTGCTGATGGATTGAAGGTGGAGGATGGGAGAAAGATGAGAATCAAGGATAACTTCAAGAAGTTTGCCCTCGGCAAGGGGAAGAACTTCGCAACAGAAAAGGCTAAAAGGAAGGGGCGTGAGGGATGGGGGCCAGGAACCGAGTCCAGCTTCGAGGCCACTGCCCTCCTGGCTGCTGAGACTGGTTAGGGCCACAGAGCTGCAGGAGACACCGTCACATTTCTCTCAGAGGCGTGTGCTTATCCTGAACAGGTTCCAGAAGAGGGCAGTCGAGTGCTTGAGGAAAGGGGCAGCTTTCTATCCGTAGTAAAAAAAATTCCATCCGGGCTGGATCTGTGAGTCCTCATCTGGGGCGAGGTCTGAGCCAGGCAGGTGTTTGGAATCACTCAAGTCGGGCGAGTGGATGAGATCACTGAGCCGGGGAGTGGGTGGGAAGGGGCCAGAGCGCTGGGCCCTGGTTGTCCGATGTTCAGGGTGAGCGTGGTCAGCAAGGTAGAAGGAGAACCAAGAGAGGTGGCCCAAAGCCAAGAGGGCGTGCCATGGAGGAAGGGGACCTTCCGCTGCATCCAATACAGTCAACGTGGCGGGCAAGAGAACTAAGAATGGACCACAGAATTGGGCAATGGGGGAGGGAGGTGTCCTTCAGGAGGTGGACAAGAGCTGTCACCATGGAGTGGAGTGGGGCACAGTCTGTGTGGAATAGACAGAAAGACCAGGAGGAGAGGGAGTGGGGACTGATTATAGACAATTCTTTCGAGAAATGTTGCTGTAAAGGAGAGGAAAGGAGTGGGGGCGAGGTGGTCCCTTCCCACAGCCCTGGCCTGGGGCACCTCTCCCACCTGGCTGGTCCTGAGTTGTGTCCTTGTACAACAAATCAGCAATCTAGTAAGAAAAATGTTTCTCTGAGTTCTGTGAGACACTGTAGCAGATTTACTGGGCCTGAGAAGAAGGTCATGGGCACGTCTGACTTACAGCCATTCGGTCAGAAGTACAGGTGACTGGCTGGACTTGCAATGGGTATTCTGTGTGGGAGGGGACCCACTGGAACCTCTGGTTTGTAGCCGGTCTGTTGACACCTGGGCTTGGGACTGGTGACTAAAACTGGGGTGGTGGAGGACAGGGACAGTCTCATAGGACTGTGCCACCAACCAGTGGGATCTCACACTACCTCTGGGCAGATGGTGTCTGGATTGAGGTGAACTGGAGGACAACATGCTGCTGTTGAACAACATCTTGTTGGAAGGGGGCACCCTAGCCACCACCACGGTGAAATTGGGCCCCAGAACCCAAACAGACAGGATGGAGAAAATCCGTTTCTATGGGTCCCAAAGAGCCTCCTGGGAAACAATTCATCCTCCCGAGCAGGATGAACTAGCTGATCAACAGGCAAGACTTTTCAAGGGCTAATAAAGGTGAGTGTTCTGAGACTCGTATACTGCGGTGAACTAACACGTCTGATGGTCTAGCAAATCCCACCTGTGGTTCTCAGATACGTCCTCCCCCATAGAAAGGTACGGTTGTCAACAGTCCGACTCTCCTGGCTCACCTGGCGTCCCTTTCATCCCAGGTGCTGGGGTGATGGGCGCGTGAAATGATTTCTCAGACAACTCCAGGCTTCCTCCCAGCATCAGTCTGCAGAGTGATTCAATTCCTGAGGCCTGAGTCCCCAGCAAGGACACAGGTTGTGTGTGAGTAAACACCGACACCAGTCCGTGAAATTACACCGTGTGTCACTACAAACCTGTCTTGCTGAAATTCACGTTTTCAGTTCCACAAAATGAGACTCCTAGCTCTGCTGGTCCCCCAGTGTTAAAAAAATGACCTCTGTCCGCCCTGCCCCCCCGCCCCCGTGAGGCCCAGCTGGTTGGGCATCCTTCCAAGGGGAAGGTCGCCAGTTAGATTCCCAGCCAAGGCGTGTACCTGGGCTGCAGGTTCCATCCCCAGTCAGGGCGCATACGAGAAGCAACCAATCAATGTTTATCTTATCTCTCTCCCTCCCTTCTCCTCTCTCTAAAAATTAAACATTTTAATTTTTTTAAACCTACATTCAAAGCAAAGATTATGATACTTTTTTATACATCCAAGAATAATCTTTTAACGGGGAGCGGGCATTAGAAATTCAGAGCAATCACTCCCTTTTATTTTTATTTCCCAGTAAAACATTTTAGCACTGTCATTTCCACTGGGTTAAACAAGTGACAAATTGTTTGGACGAAGGAGGATACGGTGTATGCCTGGGCAGCATTCCAATAATCTGTGAAAAGCACAGCGTGACCAGAAGAATTTAAATATTTCCAATACGCCTTTCCATGGAAACAACCCACATATGTTTTGATTAATCAGGGTTAATTAGAAAGGAATAAATATGGAGCACAGCCATGTAACCTCCTGTCAATTTTTATGCTTAAGAACCGGGGTCCTCGCTCCATCAGCTGGGGTGTTATTTCTGAAACGTTTTCATGTTTTGTGAGCACAGGGCTCCAGTGAAAGTAGAGCCCGGGGGCCACGTGAACAGGGAACAGTTTTCAATGCAACAGAGCTGATTCGCCAGCCAGAGAGGGCAGGAGTGACCACTACACTGAAAACCAGCCCTCCTCAAAGGCAGAGGCCGCGCAGCTGACCCAACCGGGCTTCCCGGGCGCCGTCCTATTCAGAGGCAGGAACATCTGTGGGTTTCTTCGTTCCTGAAAGCAGCTCCCTCGACAACACTGAGCAGAGCCAGTTTGAAAGAGAAGTGCACCCATCAAGGCTTCAAGTCATTGCCCACCGAAGGCAAGGTCCTGGGCTGTGGCCGAGTGAGTGGCAGGGGGAGGGAGGCATGGATGGTGGAGACCCAGATCTGGAGCAGGACTCAATTGTGTCCCTCAATTTTTCCTTCCAAAAAAAAAGGAAGTCTAAGGAAGCAAACAATTAACCTGAGGGAGGAAGTCCAGCAGTGGGTGAAAGGTAGAGGTCTCGGTGGGACGTCGGTCGAGAACAATCTGGTGGGATGGGTGGGCGGAAGGAGAGCCGGGACTTCAGAGCAGACAAAAGGCAGGTGCCGGGAAGCTGGCAGAGACCAGGGTTTAGGACCAGGGCTCTGGGACTCCCAGGCAGAGCAGGAGGTCGAAACAACGAACTCCAGACCCCAGCGAGTGAGATGGTACCAGGCAGAAAACAGAAATGAGAACTCAGTCACAGAGAGGAAGGTAGGGCCATTTTCTTAGCGTTCAAAGCCAAAGCCACTTACAGAGACTCAGGGTGAGGGGAGATTAATGGCAATGCTGTCTGGGCAGTCACTGCCCAACCACAGGGGCCGGTTCTAAAGCCTGGGTGAGGCGGAGCCCAGGCGTGCCAATTAAGTGGCCCCCGATGACCAGAGTGGTGCTGGCCCATGAGACCGAGGCCAGCATTTCACCGATGTCCCCCCAGTGATAGGGATTCCTATGGAACATTCTACAACAAGTATGCAAAACAACCATCAGACAATCAGCAGCTATAACACCTACGCAGCTCAATTTAGTCCCTTATTTTCTCAAAGGCGCTCGAAGAGTGTAACAAAAAACAACTTTATTTCACACTCACATACAGTCCATGTAAAGCACAATCAAGAGATGAACTATGTGCCCTGGCTGGCGTAGCTCAGTGGATTGAGCGCGGGCCTGTGAAGCAAAGGATCACGGTTCGATTCCCAGTCAGGGCACACGCCTGGGTTGCGGGCCAGTCCCCAGTGGGAAACACATGAGAGGCAACCACACATTGATATTTGTCTCCCTCTCTCCTTCCCTTCTCCTCTCTCTGAAAATAAATAAAATATTTTTTTTAAAAAGAGATGAACTATGTTCCAAATACCGAAACCGAATGAGAAGATCGTCAAGCATTTGGCCCAAAACTGCAAAGCAGGTGATTCTTCTCCGTCTCAGTGGCACCTGACGTGCTTTTCCTCTTCCTCCTGGAAACATCTCTCTGACAGCCGCCCACTATTCCGGCTCCCCTGGTTTTCCTCCTTCCCCACCGACGGCCCCTTCTCCGCGCCCTCTGCTCACTGTTCCCCCTGCTCTCTGCCACACTTCTAAACACTGGGGCGCCCCAACCTTCCTTCCGACCTGCTCCTCCTCTCTGTCATCGCGAGCCTCTCCAGTCGAGCTCGCCTAATCTATCTGCCTTTAAAACGTGAACATATTTATACACACATATCCCCAGGGTCATGCCTCAAGCACTTACCTCTTCCCTGCCCTCTAGATGCATGCACTGTATTTAATGCTTATTCTTAATTGATATTTCTACGTGTCTAACACATTCTTATTATATCTAGCCCTGACTGCTGTGGCTCAGTGGACTGGGCATCACTCTGCGAACCAAAGCTCACCAGTTCTATTCCCAGCCGGGGCACACGCCTGGGATGCAGACCAGGTCCCCGGTTGGGGGTGTGCAAGAGGCAACCGACTGATGTTTCTCTCACACATCAATGTTTCTGCCCACCTCTTTCTTCCTCCCTTGCCTTCTCTTTAAAAGTAGATAAAATAGTTTTAAAGTTTCTACTATGTCTAATAAATACCTCGAAATAAGCGAGTCTAAAACCAAACTTTTAAATTCCTGCTGCCCCCCATCCCTATCCCACCCCTCCCCACCCCCCCCACCCCCGCACATCCAGGCCTATGTCTCCTTCTGGTCTTCCACAACTCAACTGTTGATGCTACCATGGAATTGGGCGCTCAAACCAAACAGAACCCCGGCTGTGTTTGCAGCCCTCTTTTCCTGTGCTCTCCCAAACATGTCCTCTGGCTTCTGAGGCCCACACCACCTCTCACCTGCGCTACCATAAAAGCATCCTAACCGGTGTTTCTGATTCTATTCCTATTCAATGAATCCATTCTCCACTCAGAAGCTGAACAGGTCTTTAACATAAACCAGGTCATTTTTCTCCTCTTTTTAAAACCTCTTCTTAGTTTCCCAACGCAATAAGAAAATCCCAGATATTCCTCTCCCCGAGGCCTGTGAGGTCCTGGACCACCAGACCCCTACCTCTGACGCTGTCTCCATCCTCTGTGCAGCTGCGAGGACCCCCTTTCTGCCTCTCCAGCTCACCAAGGTCACTCCCAACTCAGGCCTCTCTGCCAGCTGCCCCTGCTGGGGGGTGAGGCGGGGAAGGCTCCCTCCAGACCTCTGCCTGGGTAGCTTCTTCTTGCTATGAACTTCTCCTTCAAAATGTCATCTCTTTAGAAAGGCGGCCTCCTGGGGCGTAAAGGCACCGTGGCTCAGTGATACTCCTTCACAGCCTCCGACTTATTTTCTTCAGCACACATAATCACTATCTTAAGTTTCTCTCTCTCTCTCTCTTTATTGCCTACCTTCACCCACTGGACTGTACGCTGCAGGACAACCAGGACCATTACCTGCTGTACTCCCAGCACCCAAAACAATGAATGGCGTCCATGAGGCACTCAGCACACATTCACTGAATTAAAGAACAAACAGATGAATGCATAAACACTGAATGGGTCAAAAAATAAACCCTGGGGGACCCTAGAGGTCTGTAGGTATGAGGAGCAAATAATCACCAACATGGGTTTTTGACAAACTGAGTTTGAGACAGCTTTGAAAATCCGAGCAGAGTTCCAAGCAAGAGTTGGAAATGCGAGTCTAGAGTCTAGCCCTGGGGCTACAAATGCTGAGTCCTAGGTGTTTACGTTGTCACCAAAGCCACGGTGTAGAAGAGACATGTCTACGGGAGAAGGGAAACGATACAGAGAAGAGTCTGGGGTAGGGGCGAACCTCAAAGGCCAGGCGATAGGTGATGCATCGACGAAGGAGACAAGAGAGGCCCGGGAGAGAGGGGGGAAGCAGGACTGTTTGGCGCCATGGAGGCCAAAAGAACAGCGTGTGTTCCCAGGGGAAGAGAGTGATCAATATTGTTAAAAGCTGTTGAAAGGGCCAGGTAAGGACTGACAAACGGCCGTTGCAATTTACAGAAATTGGGTGCGGATTCATTTCCTGTATTATTACACAATGTTCTCTACATAACTTCAGTATTTCTTGTTACTTCGATGACTTTTGCTATGGATTACTTTGCTTACTTAACACTTGTTTTATTTTCTTTTATGCCTTTTTCCCTTGTCTCTTCCCTTGCTACCCGGGGGACAGCTGTCACTTCTTGCTGGTGGCAGTGCATCTGCTTGTGAGCCGTGTCCCCACCTCTCACTTGCAGCTTCGTGTTTTACTCTAAACTGAAAAGTCCAACCCGGTGTGTATGGCCTGGGTCTGCAATAAAACCGGAACAGCCCGGCGTAAGGCCACGGCCCTGCGATCCATGACCTTTAGATCACAGACCTCGTATATTAACTTTGGCTGCTCAAGCCTCTTTGTGCTTCCTCCTGATAACCGGTAAGGTTAGAAACTGAAAGTGAAAAAGAGGTTTTGAATAACTGAGTTACGACAATATTATTCAAGAGTAACTAAAGGTACCGACTCAGAACCAGCAACTGACTCAATACCACTTCGTGTTCTAACAAAACATCAGGTGATTCGCCACGTGAAACTCTGTAGAATAACCGAAAGTGAAATGACTAGACATTGTCATGAAAATCCAAGCAATCGGATTTCAATGTAAAAAGATACAACAGAAAGTCTAAGATTTGCAAAATGAAAATACTATTTCCCAACAGAATCTGATACACAAGGAAGGAAGTTTATAACTGAGATGTGAGTAGTAATATCAGAACCACAAGGATACAAATATGCAACCAAAGTTCGTCTCAGAGAAAGCATCAGACCTACAGCTCACAGCTCCATACACTGTAGCGCCGCGACCGCCTGAACAGAAGGAGTGTTCCCCTCGGTACACGCTGTTGTGTACAAGCCATCAGCAGAGCTGTTCCAGCGACACACTTGAACAAGGCCTTAGTGCACTTGGTAAACTCCTCGAATGTCTCCACGGAAGGCTGGTGGTCAGTATCAGCGGGAAACAGGGCCAGCATAACTTTTATGGATGACGAAAGATGTGACTAGAAGTTCATTTTTTACACATAAATATTCCATTTTTCCAACAACATTTGCTGACAGTATTTCCCTTTCCCCACTAAACCACCTCTACTAAAAATCAGCTGTCTATCTGTGGGTCCATTTTTTAACTCTGTTCTGTCCCATTGGTCTATTTGTCTAACTTCATGCCAGTGTCACGCTGTCCTCACTACTGTGCCTTATAATAAGTATCAAAATCAGGTAGTGTTCACTCACCGACTTTGGTGTCACTTTTTAAAGTTGTCTTGGCTATTCTGGGTCCTTCACACTTCTGTGAATGTTAGAATCAGCTTGTCACTTTGCACAAAGTAACTCATTTTTTGAGTCTTTATCTACAGCATTCATTTCGATGTTACTTGGAAAAGGTTTCCTCCTCTGGCCCAAGTTTGCACATGGACACACATTTATGTGTGCATAGCACATTTAGTGAAAGCGCGGGCATTTTCCCTTGCAAGCCTGCTCTGAAAAATGCACTAAACTTTGATAAGATACAAATTTTTACAACTGGGAGACACATCTTCTCTAAACTCTGTTTCATTAGAGCAGTCATCTCTGTGTTGCCGGGGCCGGGGGTGGGTGGGGGGGCGGCGGGGAGGGGGAGCACAGAGAAACACTGTATTTCTTACCCATGGCCCAAGCCCCATCTAACTAGTCAGTACGGTTTAGCCTGGTAATGAGAAGACACACATGTTTGCAACAGAAGTCTCAACAGATAAAGATTGTATCCTGAATATATGAAAATTCTCGAGTGTGCTATTTACATCTGGCGGCACAAAGCTACAACGCAAAGTAACTTCCTCTGACAAGATGCCTGTGCCTCATAAATGGCAACCATTCCTCTATGGCTCAGACAACAGTCCATCCAACCATTTCTCCAAAACTTTTTTAAAAAGAGGGGGAAGAGAGAAAAGGGAAAACTAAACACTGTTCCTAGCATGAACAAAACTCAATTAGTAGAACAGGTCAATTAGTATACATTTAAAATATTCTGAAGTCTCCCTTAAGTGATTTTTGTTTTTAACCCCAAGGGATTTTTTGAAAGAACATCCAGAGCTTAGCAAAACCCACTGTGTTAGGTGGTCAGTTTAAATGATACTAACAGAAATGCACCTATAAAAATGATAGTATTAAATTTCTGATCTGAAATTCAGCACTATGGTTTTTCCAACTCGATTTGCATGCAAATTGATGCTTAGCTACAATAGTTGCCCGTTATCTCAACAGGAATTTAACAGAAAGCTCACAAAGACACCTGCCTCCTTTAAAGGGGGCTCAAACCATGGAGGTCATGAGTTACTTTTTCAAAATAGGTAAAATTATAGGAGTCGGGAAAAGGACACACAGTGAAAAACACATGAGCTACAAATCCCTTTGCCTGGAAAACAAGTGCGCTCGGTTTAGAGGGTCCCCAGACAAGACTCCACCACGCAGACCACGGAGGAAAATGCCGTCCCCATCACGATGTCGTGCTTGCTCCTTCAGAGGTCGTCTTACTGAAGGGTGGTTTGCCTTGAAAACCCCTCTTAGTCCCCTGGCGTTAGAAGAGACCATCCAAAAGGCCTGCAGCCGTCCTCCCTCACCCAGGGCACCCCTATAATCACCCCTGAAGGAAGCAGGCTTCCCTTGCTAAAGGTTCAGGCCCCCACTGTGTCCCACAGTCAAAAACAGGGCGATGGAGCCTGTGACAGCAAACCCGAGTCAGGAAGGTCAGGCCGTTTCATCACCAGGGGTGCGTGTGTCTCTTCACAGCCTGCAGTGAGGGCAGGAGCTTGCCTGCCCGCTGCTGTCCCCCAAGTTCTCCCAGTGACCAGTTGTACCAGCTCAACAAACTTGTGTAAGAGCAAAGATCAAGTGAGCAAACGCATCTAGCATACAGTCAGCCCTTAATTTTAAAAACAGTCAAAGAAATTTTAAGTAAGCATGGCACAGCTAATTGAGGAAGCAGAGGTCTTGGTTTCAGAGGGGGTAAGTAAGTTGCCTGAAGCCACACAGCTAGCAGGCAGCAGTCCAGCACTGACTAAATGCAGACATTCTGGCTCCTGAGGACAATCTGTGGACACCCCACACCGGCTGCTTCTCTCTCCTGCAGCTCTCCCTTCCTTCTCTGTTCTCAACGGCTCCTTCTTTCCACCCCCACCCACACCCCCTGCCAAGGTGGGCGTTTCTCCAAGGCCAAGGTCAGGAATTGCTTGCATTCCTCTCTCTGCCATGGCTCAAGGTCCATGGTGCTCTGGAACCTTCCTCCATAAAAATGTACAAATGTATATGTACACGGAATTTTCAGTATAATTTCAGGGTATTCCAGGATAACTCTGCTCGGCCCTCCTCACCAAAATATGGGCTTAAAACACCTGCTATACGGCCTCCTGCATAGCAGACACTCAACAAACGGCCTGTTTCGTTCGCTGCCGTGATTGTAACTGCTGCCTATTGAGACACTCCTACAAGGCCCGACTGAGTATCATTCCCACTAAACACTCTTTGACCGCTCCACTGAGAAGAATGCTGTTTTCTCTGGACATCTTAGGGCTCTGTGAATATACTGCTCATGCGATTTTACAGGAAGAAAGATTCTCAGAGATTCTCTATACAAAGTAGCATGTTGAAGACTAGTCAAACAACAGGCATACACCTTCTGGTGCACAGTAACTATTTGTGGATATGTCTTATTTCCCACACTTAGATGCAGGGGCTGTCTCTTCCACATCTTTGACTTAACACCCCTTAGGGATTCAGGAATAACTGAAGGAATGAATGGGAAAAGGAATGGATACTTCCAAACAAAAGCTGAACTAACATCCACTATGTTTCAAAGACTCGTGAGGCCCTGAATGTTTCCTTCAGCATTCTTAGAGCATCCTATTTTTCCCTCACTCGGGATGAATCAGGCCCACAGAGGAAGATCTTTCTCAGCAGACTTCTTTAGGATCTGTCTGTTACCCCTCTCCTCTCCTGGTCTAATCTCTTACAGATAACAGCTCAGGATAAGTCGCTCAAGAATATGTTACTGCTCTCTGGACTGCACTTTAGTAAGAGGTTTAATTTTTAGTAAGATGTTTAATGCCACACGAGCAATCACATTTTCAGTCCCCCAACACCTACCCTGGCCTTGGTGATCAGGCTTTTGAGTTCCTTGGTGAGCCAGCCTTCAATTGCACATTGTGCTTCTTAGGTTCCAGAACTGAGACTGATTCCCATCCTGTGACACACTATGTCCTTTCAACAAGGAGTTTTCTGGCCATAAAAACCCACAACTTATTAACAAACTGCTACTCTAGGGGACGCATGTGCTGCCTGTAATTCTCCAGCCTGAAGAACTAGGAGATTTCAGTAAGACATCATGATAGAAAACAGCATCGTGCGTGGCTGACGTCACGCAGGATGCAATGAAAGGTGCGCCTTGGAGCGTGCGGATGCAGCAAAGACCGAGGCTGTTCGGCTGGAGTGCTCTGGGAAGGAATGGTGGAAAGGGCTGCGTCTGGGCCAGATGCAGGAAGGCGGACAGAACTGGGGAAAAGCCAGGAAGAGGACAGAGGACATGTAAAGCTACAAACAAATGATAACACAACCACCAAAGTGGAAAAGCAAAAGGGAATTGGGGATAAACCAGCTGAGCAAACAACAACAAAAATCCAATCAGAAAAACACCCGCGTGGTGACTGAATGGAGGCACGAAGCGTGGGCGGAGGGGCATCACAGACAGAACACACCCTTCCATGTGGGCAAATGCTACATGCAATGTGGCACACGCAGCAGCTAGCAGTGTCCCTTCTGTAGCCTACTGGAAATGTCCAACTGTAGCCTACTGGCACCATTACTACGGCTTCCTAAATGGTCAACATAAAGGCAGGGGCTGGAATTTGACCTGCACTTCATTTGACTTTCATGGTCTGTCGAGAGGAAAGAGCTGTCGTAGAAAACAAACTGACTTCCAAAAACAGCGACTGGACTCCTCTCTGACGACACCCTCAAAGAAAATAACTATAACTAGAAGAAACTAGAGAAAGAATTAAGTGGTCACCACTGACCGGTGAAGGTGGAAGACTCGATGGCTGCGGGCACAACACCACAGGTGGGCGCATACAACTGGGCTCTGTGCGCCTGATAGTGGCTTCGACGGTAACACGACTCAGCCTTAAAAGCTGACTGTGGAATGCAGCGCAAAATTCACACTCGCCCCCAAAATAATCTGGAAGGGAATTATACATTTCCCCCAGACCTTTTCATCTATCACTGTAAAACAGTTCGAACCAAAATTTATTTTATAGACACATTCTTAGGACACACCTGCTGCATAAATCACAATATAAATGGACAGACATTGGTCCCTGTGAATGCTGATAATGTCCTGGAAAATTATGTTATCCCAGCTAACTGTAACCTCTCGGTACCTCAGTTTCCTCCTAAATAAAATTAGAATAGTAGCCCATAAAAGCTAATGAAATCAGATTTACCCTTAGAAGTTTTCATGTATATGCGCTCATCTTTGTCGTTCTTTAAATAATTCTGTGTATGTTACCGGATCCCTTTTAAAAATTATTTTAAGATGTAATGGATTTTTTGTGCTTCAGAGTAGTCAGTCCATCTATACTGTGAACATAGAGGCAGAAGAAGTAACTGCACAGAGAAAAGATGCTCATTCCTATCTATAACAGCATAAATCTGTGATGTTGCCCCATGGTAAGTCCCAAAGCCGCTCCGGCTCATGTAACTAGTAGTTTTTGCTCCTTCCTTTCTAAAAATATTTTGGCTCCATGCTAAGCCCTTTCCTTCACCCCCACCCCATCTCCCACTCACACGACCACCACAGACTCCAGCCGCCTCACTGTGTTTCTCACCTCCAAGCTTGTGCTCCGACCCACTTCCAGGAATGCCCCACCCTTTTCCTGGGTTCTCCCACAGAAACAGCCACACGCGCACACAAAAAGTACGTGCACGCGCCCATTGCCCTGGCTCGCTGAGATTCGGTGCAAGCATCTCTTTGACAGAAAGTTCTCCTCTGATGCTGCTCTGGCCCCTCACTATTACCTCGGGTGCCTCTCCCCTGCCATCTCATATTCGACATACAGCTGGGGTTGTCGCCGTGGTTATAGCAGCTTCATCGTGTCATCGGCCACACTGGGCCACTGAAGTCTCCGACTCCCCTGCTGCCCTGTGCGTTCCTGCTGGTCCCACATTACATCCTGCTCATCGCCGATTCCTCTGTGTCCTCCCCTGAGCCCGAGACATACGACGCACTCGGCGTATATGGGCGGGGAAATGAGTTCTTTCCTAATTGTCCTGTGTAATGATGAAAGTTAGCATCTCATTTCAGAAAATCATATTCTTTGGGAAATGATCGGATTTATCGTGTTTTACAAATGGGAATTTGTCCCATTTTCTAAAGTACAGCTGTGCAAAGCTTCCTGCCAATACAGAGTCCATTAACCAGCGCGTTCACGCACACAGTGTTTTTATGATAACTGCTCCCCGGCTAGAAAATCACACTTCCCCAGCAACTCTCTGATCTGTGGAGAGGGGGGAAGCTGGGAGAGCCCACCCATCTGGAACTGAAAGATGAAGGCTGCTGTCATGGTAATGCTGCCCATGTAATTCCTTCCATTCTTTTCAGCTTTAACTTGCTGAGCCAGGTGTCTGAAAGAGGGACTATCCACTTAACCTCATCCAACAGAACTTCTCTGCCTTCGAATTGTGGTGACGTTGTACCCATGAGCTAAATATCCCCAATTAAAAGAGAACTGCTCAGCATCGGCTCTCTGTGATTCATTAATTCTCTGCTGAGAACACATTTTTAGCTATCTCGGGGAAAAACTGCGTAACAAACCGTCGCCCCAGTTTCCTCAGTTCTGCTCCTCCTGACGGAAGGGCCACAGAATGAAAACGGTTTCATTCAAAGCCATCCATCTTCTGCTGACGGTTTCCACGGGCATGATTTAGAGTTTTCTGGACTCGTCCTGGGGCGGGGGGGGGGGGGGCGGCTAAACCTCCCCTTGTAGGAATGAGCAAGCTAACAGAGATGGGGGCTTATCAGATGTAAAAGAAAGTTACTGCCCCCAGCGGGGACTACATTCCAACCGTGAGAATACTAAGCAGCAAAGGGACTAAGAAGGCTAAGGCTGACAGTCACTTTGCTATCTTAAGAGGATTTCATTTTCCATTTTTGTCACCAAGGAATAACACTGGGCACCCAGAAGTCAGAGGAGGTAAAGAAATGTGTTAGGGGGAGCGAAGTCTTTTTGCTACTTCGGAAGGTCCCAGAGCCTGTTCTGACAAGCCCTGTCCCCACGCCCCCACTGGTAAACTCGTCACAACCACAGAGAGGGGACAGTGAACAAGTCAGAAAAGAGAATGGGGACCCAATACGACCTCAAAGGGCTGGGATCTCCAGTGGAATTGAGAAAAAGAACTTGACTCTCATAATAAAGGTCAAGTCCCGCACTTCAATAAGCAGAAGCCCAAGCAGAGCACAAAAAAGAAGAAAGACTTGGCAGTTCTGGTGGGCTGCAAGTCCGATGGGGCTCAGTGTGACCCGACAATAACACAGCCCCGCCCCAAACCAATGTGAGCGAAGAGTGCATTCATTGGAGGTCAAGGTCTAAACCACGAGAGGCAACTGTCCCTCTGAACTACCATGTGCCGGGAGAGCCCACAGGGGCTGCGTGCGGTCTGGGATGTCAGATTTCCGCCGCTTTCCTGACGAACTGGGGCATGAAAAGTGAGGAAACTCAACCCCCAGCCCATGCTTTCCTGAAGAAAATGGAGACAGAAGCTTAACGGGGATTCGGTGCTTTTTATTCTGAAGGCATTTCTTTCAAAGCCACACCTCGTTGATGTTGTTCCTGGCTGTTAGCATCCCACCAGTTACACTTGAGGGGAAAAGAGGAAACAGAAAGGCACGGTGGTCAAAAACAAAGAACTGAGCCTCGGCACACTGAGTGCTTTCCTAAAGCTCTTATCTCTTTAAAGCTCAGGTAACTGGTATCCTTGAAAGTACAAGATAATTTGCCTAAACATCTAAAACCATAAATAATTAGGATAACTGAAATATGTAAATATGGCATTTAATTACACACAGAAACATAATAGTGAAGTTTGTGAGCTATAGATAATTGCAAATATCACCTTCCACTAGCATATGGTGTTTGGAAGAAACACATCTTCCGGAACCATGAAGGCCTAAGTACAGGTATCTGCATCGAATACAAATTACAGCAGAAACCTTGTATAGCCATTTTTATTCGGTGGGAGTGTGAATGTTTGAAAGCTCTGAATTCCTTCTCTCAAAAAAAATTATGTAAATGTCTACAGTAATCAGCCATTTCTTACCAAAAGCCGTAATAACTACCTCTCCGAGTGAGAGATTAGAACAAAGTAAAAGGGGAAGTGTTTTATTCACGTGCTAGCAGTAAAATCGGTGCTGTTAGTGACAAGAAAAGGAAATTTCAGCTCCCTCAGAGAAAAGAATTGTAATTTGAAAACGCAGAGACGTGTCACTCTTCCAGTTGCAGAAAGTCCTTGGCTTTCAAAGGCAGCAGAGAAGCCACTGAGTAAGTTATCTGAGGATTCACGTTACAATGTGACTCCCTCCGAACCAGCCAGGGAACTTACCGGTCGATCCACTCAAGGTCCAAGTACAAATTTCATGTCATTAGATTCGCATGGCATACAGACTTCCAGTTATTTCTACCCACTCAGTTGGTGCTGGATAGGATCTCAGGAGTCCTCAAATGCAGCATTTGGTGGGGGATGGAGAGGAACCCGCTCACTCCCTCAAGACTTTTAGACAAATGGCTACCAATTCACGGAGACGCCTGTCAGTGCTGGGCACAAAGCACAGGGGCCTCTGCCCTCGAGAAGCTCACTGGTCACAAGACAAGATGGTCAGCTAAGCTCCAAGTTATGGATGGATGTGGCTGGCGTTATCAGAGAAGTCTGTGCCAGAAGTCTGAGAGACTTCTGGGCAGGATTCTGAAAATGGTTTCTTTGCTGGCAACGAAAGGCAGGGGCTTCGGTTCCAGCTGGTAGTGCTTTGCTTCGGACATCCCATCTCGAAGGGGAGAACTACAGACCATATACGGTCCCTTCTGGCCAAGGTCGCACATTACATCAGCACCACCAATAACTTACTCCGAGTTTTGCTGCCTAAGTGGAAAGGCTGCCTCTTCAGAATCTGGGTCTTCAGAAATCTATTTCTTCTCCAATAAGTGAAAATCTGGGCACACATTAGCACGTTTCAGGAACAGAAAGGCAAGGAGACAACAAATGAGGCTCGTAGAAGGCAAAGCAGCGCAGGTAAAATATTTCACGGTTTCAAGGCTGCCTCACCAGCTGAGAACCAGGTAGGCGCCAAGCCCTACATTCACCAAAACAGGCCAAGAGATGCAATTCGCCATGTTTTCCTGCCTTGAGATCAAAGCGTGAGTGTTTTTCAGCGCAGCCACCATGTTTTAAGTAAAAGAACAGGACAGAACATCTACCACCAAGGTCATACAACTGATGAAGAACCACCAAGTCAGCTACTTGAACTAAAGACTCAGCAAATAGGAGTCTAGTCGAGTTCACAGTATCTTACAGAGACTTTAACCTTGGGTGTATTATCTAATGTCTTGGGGAATCAGAGGGCCCAGAAACCAAAGCGTGAGTCCCCACCCCCCAAATAAGCCAGTCTTTGGGTACAACTAGGCCACAAACTCAGCGACTGGGTAGAGAGACACACAATGTTTCTATACAATTGTATTAGACAGCATTCTCCAGAGAAATGGAACCTACAAGAGCCAGAGAGAGATACAGAAAGCGATGGATGGTGACAGACAGGCCCACACAGTCTAGGAGGCTGGAAAGTCCCACCTGCGAACAGTTTTCCAAAGTGGTTGTCCCGTTTTCCACCAGACACCACCCTGGAAGACACCGCCCTCCCTAGTCAGCGCACTCAGCGCGCCGCCTTCTTCGTGCCAGCCACTCCAGTAGGTGTGCGACGACTTCTTCCTGGCTGGAATGGGCTTTTCCCAATCCACGAAGGATGTTGCGCCTCTCTTCATGAGCTCATCCGCCGTCCCTCCTTCCGCCCACGCTGTCAGCTGCACTCTGCACCCGCCCCCGATGAACTACGGGTCCCATGTCTAACAGGGCCGGCCACACCTTCAGCTAAAACTAGATTAACTATTGGCAGGACAATTCGCTGCTTCTATCACTGGTACAACTAGCAATATCTTCCACTACTTAAAAGTCTATTCTACAACTTCCCGTGTTAATGTTTTGCAAACGGGCCAGCCATTCACTTCATGAAATCAGTAACTTCTTGAGGTCTCCTCCTAACCAGAAAAATGAAATGACTTCGGGTTTTTAGTAACTTTAATGCTTTTCTCTTGTAAAAAATATCCTAATAGGTAAGAACATTCTCTTTAAGACCAAAATCAGATAAAATATGAGGAAGGTAGCTGTGGTTTTACTTCCTAGCCAATCTACTCTAAACAAATTACATAATTGAGGAAGTCACATAATACTGCGTTTTTTCAGAACTCTCGAACGCCTGAATACCAGGAAGTAGGACGGTTTGTATAATTGAGCTGTAGTTGATGAATCTTGACCCTAGTACTTCCTCTCTCTGGATGCTGCACAGGGGCCGCTCGGGGTTTGGGGCAGATTAGCACTGAAGCCTCCGGCTCCTCCAGGAAACTCCTCTGCTGGAGGAAGTGTCTGCGGTCGGACAGCACCAGGAACCCGTAGGGCTCTGTCCCTGGACACCACCTCTTTCAGTTACCCCTGTTATCGGTGAAGAGCTGCCTTCCTTTTCCTCCCCAGAGGTGATCGCATCAAAGAGAAGTTCATTGGGATGTGAACTTATATAAAACATGGACACTGTCACCTTGGCTTTGGGCACCGGACAGTCCATCCTGTCACCCTTCCATGCCTAAACACCCAGAACCCTAAAACATCAAAGGCACAGTTTATCTCGGGCACTCGAATAAAGAAATATCAGAATTCTTCACCCAGCTCATCCTTAAAACATCTCAGTATAAACTTCTACTTTCCTCATCCATTATAAATTAGCACCCTGATTAAAAATTTAGTGAGACTGCTTAAACTGTCAGGTCTGAAGCAATTTACCGATAAAAATTTGCTTGTGTAACGCCTTAACATTTTTTCCAGGTGTTTTCAAATATGTCATTTAATTTACTTCCCTAAAATGTTGTATTTGTTTTATCAGCTGTCAAACAGATTGAAATGCTGTCTGCTTGCTACAAGTAGAGTGCTTTAAAGATTAGTAATAATTTATAAAGCACTCTGAACTTACTGAAGATGGAATTACCTTAAGGGGCTAACCTCGGGCAGAGCAGTGTAGCTGTAGACACGTAGGGGGTGCAGTTTTTAGGACTTGAAAAAGCTTCTCTGTGTGAAAAACAAACAAACAAACAAACAAACAACTCCCCCCTTCACACAAGAAAACTCCACTATAAGGACTGATCTCTATAATGGAAGGCTTTCCACTTTGGGCTGTTAAAATGCAAAGACCTTTGGGATGTTAACACTTCAGACTGTATCAGTGAGTGTAAATGAGCTTAATCAGATACTCCTCGAAGGGTTTTGGAGGTGCTAAGAGGATACAAAAATGCAGGCACCTGGGAGAGATGAGCTGACATACAGAGTAACAATGAATATGGATATAGCATGTTGGGACCAAAAAAAAAACCCCAACACTTATTATTTTATCTTCAATAAATCTTGAAATTCTACATAAACAGTAAGTAGTTATCGTTATTAATATACCTAAAATTATTATTGATCAGTCTTTGAAAGTAAAGTCAAATAAAAGAGCTCCAATATTTGATGGGAAACAGTGATTTTTCTCAGCCTGTTGTCATGAAGTTAAAAACACTTAAGCTACAAGTAATACTTTTTAAAACATCTAGGTCCAGTCAAACTAGAAGTCCTGATGGGGAAAGGCTCACACACCTTCCCCCAACGTACAGACGCAGAAAGCCCGCTCCAGTGACTTAAACTGAAAACAGTACAGTGCATGCACTCGCACATGCGCGCACAGCCACACACGGGCCATGGATGACAATTCTTTTGCAGCTGAGGACAAGGCTAGAGCCACAAAGAGAAGAAATGAAGCCTCAGTTCAAATGCAGCCCCTCCCCCCACAGGAACCACACACCCCGCCCGTGGACCACCACGCTGTGCCATCAGAGTCAGAGGCGTCTGTCTGCTCCCTGGTGCTCGGGGCTCCCTGCTGGTGGGTGTCACTGAGCGCTGACATTTGTGCGCCCCTCACTGACCTAGAGAAGTGGCTTTTACCTGAGAAGAGAGAAGGTGCTCCATAACCTGTGGAGTAAGTATTCTTTCTGCGTTTACTTTTAGGAAGACCCGAATTTAACAATCTCACTAATATAGACACAAAATAATTTAAAAATGTATTTAAAAGACTAGCAAGAAGTTAGACATCTCAAGAATTATACCTATCTGGCAAATCAAAATAGGCCTGCATTACACTGAAGGATGTCTATGTTTACATTGAATCCTGCACCAATACTTGGTCTACAAAAGCCTACACAGAGTCAGGCTATGGACATAGGCATGGCCATAACAAAATGGAACATTAAAATAATCCAATGATGAACAATTAGATATATGATATATGTCAAGAAAAGGGGTTCTGATGAGGGATGAGAGGGACAATGGCACATGGATATTTAAGACGAGAAATCACAACTGACATGCCTTAAATTTGAGACCCTCCGACTGCTTTTGATGTGTGGTTCATCAATCACATTACTGGTAAAACACTGCATGACCCCACATTCCTCTCTAATGGAATCATAAAAACTGAAGTTAAGTGAGAGCGGCAGTTCCATCCAGGTCTGTCACTTATGTAGAGGTTTAAAAAATCGGTCTTTTTAAATATTGGGCAAAATGAGAGTGACGGGAGGACCAGTGATACACCAGCGTCTGCAGGGCACAAACCGGCAACTTCTCTGTTGTGTGACACACTGTGGCCATTCCAAGTGGGATGAGTGAGTGAGTGAATGAATGAATGAATGAATGCAAAAGCATGAGGATCAAAATCCACCCAACAGATCCACTCCGGGAAAACGATGAGAAAAAATTCCAGCAGGCTTGCAGGAGATTTAATATTAAACTAACATACTCACTTGAAAAGTACTTAATGTGGGTCCCATTATAAAATAAGCACTTTGGTTAATAAATAACCATCTTATAAGCCAGCAGAGTTCAACTATGGTCTGTTCATATAACAGAAAAACCAGTTTCTTAACCTTGTAGGCAACAGCATGCAACCGATGAGATAAAACCCATCCTGACCCGCTGGTCAAGTGGGTACTGACGTCAAGGTTTCGTGAGGAGCGAGGATGCAGGCTGTGCGTCAGTGGGAAAGATAAGGCCTGCAGCACAGAGAGGGAGAAGGCAGAGAGACACGCTTCAGACCATGGCCACTCACCCAACACCTGTAGTCTACGATGTCTGTTGTTAGAAGCCCACAGGGAAGCGATGAGAGAGGAAGGGGAAGGTAAGTAGTGATTGTTAGTTAACTAGAGCCGTGAGCATGATGTGAAATAAGGCTACTCATTTTCTTACAATAAAAATCACACCTTCTCCGCTCCGATCTAAATAGACATTCACAACTCTACACCTTATCTTCTCATCCTCTTGAATATCAATTATGTCAAGACGATCCTTTTTTTTTTATGGGATTGCGAAGGTAGGAAAGAGAAGTTCCAAAATGGAGGAACTGCTATGTCCTTCCCACCCCACTGCTTTAAGCAGACACAATTCTGGAGCAGACGTTGGATGGACCAAAAACAGGCGTAGGTGTTCCAAGGTCAGAGAACTATCATTTTTGAACTGGAAACTCAAGGCAGAAAAAAGTTTCAATAGCTTCTCAAAAAAAATAGACACACACAAATTACCACCAATCCAAGTCATCTCAACTTCACAACCAGGAGTGGCATTCTATTGAGAACAGTGTTTCTTCATTTCCTTTGAGGGGAAATACGCTACCTTTAATTCTGCCATTTCCCTCCTAAACGGAAATGCGCGTGGTGTCAGAGGGCAGTCATCTGACCGTGAAGAACTAAACTTCCGCTCACGCTTGTTTAGAATAGTAGCTCTTTGACTTTTCTCAGGATTTGCGGAGTTGGGCAGAAATTGCTCTGGACTTCGTGTTGGAAGGTCCGTGGTTGAGCAACTAGAAAGCCTAAGTCTACTAATAAATGTGTGCTCAATCTTTAAGCTAAGAAGACATAGCAACAAAAGAAAAGCGGTAAGTATAACAGTTTCAGAATATTGTCGAAAGAAAAAAAAGAAAAGAAAGAAAGATGGAAGGAAGGAAGGAAAGAAGGAAGGACGGACGGACATGAGAGACAAGTGGGATTTCCTGAGTCCTGCGTGTATTAAAGCGGCAAGGAGCTGACAAACACACGTCAGATTCACAGCAGCCTGGACGGGAGTTGCAGACGGCACAAACTACCTTCTCCCCCTCAGACACAAGTTTTACAAGAACCCTGAAAGACAGAAACCATTTGACCTCTCAATGAAATAGGCTATAAATGCGGAATGTTTGGACAAGGTCTTACCTTAACACATGTACACAGCCTCTGCATCTCTATCCATCTAACAAGAAAGTTGTCTCACCTAGGACCTTTGGAAGTCCAGTTATCTATGACATTGTGTCCAATAATCGAGGAATCATAACCCAATCATCCCCCAGAAAGACGGATCCCTTCTGTGCTGGCGACCCTCAAACTTCCTGGAAACCCCAAGAACCCCCTTCTCGGCTCCCCCACCTTGTATATTCTAACGTAGTGTTGCTGGTTACACTTTCCTCAATTAAAACTGTGCACTTGATAGCTGTGTGACACATTCTGAGGGGTCTGTGGGAATGCCTGGAATGTACTGGAAATCAAGCAGGGGAACCCAGGCCTGAGAGAGGAGCAGACAGGCCCCGGCTGGTACAGAGGTTCCGCCTGGGTGGTTCTCCCTCAGCCTGGGAGGGACGGCGGCTGTGGAACAGCAAAGTGTTACTGGAACGTCAGCCTCTGCGAGTCTGTGCAGACCCGCAGATACACACACCTCAAATCACTACACTGTGCACCTTAAACTTACACAATGGTATGCATTATTTATATCTAAATAAAGCTGGGGGCGGGGTGGGATTCTTGGGCTCTTGAAACGCCGGGGCCAGCTGTGCTGGCGTCCGCGCTGGGTGCCCACAGCGCAGCCGCGGAACACACTCCAGCCCTGAATAACTCTGTCCATGGCAGTCAAATCTCGGACCTGCTGGAAGGCTCCCTCGGCAAACATTTAGAGAATTTTTTAAATGATAGGTAATTTCTCAACGAAAGGGCCCTTAAAAAGAAGAAGAAAAGGAACCTAGAAAAAGGAAAGAAACCAGTGAGAGAATTAGATGAACTGGTTATGAGTGAGTCTCGCGGCGTGACTGGAAGACCCACAGCCTTAACGCACCTTTCACCTTGCAGTAGCCCTCTCAAACGCAGCAGCCTGGGCCCTCCCGCACACCCACGGAACCACGGCTTCTGCGAAGGATGCCCAGGAATCCTCAGGACTCTTACGCACACGGACGTTTCTAAATAACTGTATTCAGGGGACTGTGCACTGCGCATCCGTGGCTGGTGTGGTAACCTGCCCATGGGTGGAGAGCCGTCGGGAGCCAGCACTGGAGCAGAACAAGGTCAGAGCTGTGGTTAAGAAGGAATGTTTTCCGAATCACACTGGTTTTTCACCCTGAGGTTAACTTGTAACAATAGAAAGAAAATAAACATTCAGTAGTCCGCAAAAACAGACCACCATACTGAAATATCAATTTTAATTAAATTCAGGTATGTAAATGTAAAACAAAGTGAGATGTGTAGTTTTTAAGTATTTCCAGTGTTGTTATTCAAAATAAGACAACAGTGTTTCACTAATATGCCTGGGTCTAACTTAGGAAAGTGGAAAACAACTCCCGGTCATTGTCCGTAAGTCCGGGTTTAAAGTCTAACTAAATCTCACCTGTGATGAGGTGACATTTTTCTCTAGGAGTCCCCTGACTGCTACAGGAGGAAGCAATCTCCTCCAAGGACCCCCTCTCGGCCCCACCAGGATGCCCAGGGCCCTTCACACTGGCCTGAAGACTCAGCCCAGGGTGCAGCCCCTCACTCAGAACCCAGAGACTCACCATCTTTGAGAGCCTCACCGCTCCTCAGACCTGCTGCCGCAGCCCTGTCTCCACCCCAACCTGGGAGGCACCGGTGGCTCCACAGCAGGTCCCC
The DNA here is from genome assembly GCF_014824575.4 of Sturnira hondurensis. Lineage (NCBI taxonomy): Eukaryota > Metazoa > Chordata > Mammalia > Chiroptera > Phyllostomidae > Sturnira > Sturnira hondurensis. Next base: position 4,646,454 of record NW_028094846.1, on the reverse strand, counting down.
TGACCCTGAGCATCTTCACTGAAACAGTCACTTACGGCAACTCCCACCAATGAGCCAAAGCATGAACAGTAACAGGACTCGAATCAAGTCAAGTCACATGCCATCTTTAAAACAAGGACCCGGGTTACGTGGTACGGTCGATGCAATCCAAATGTGAAACTCAAATGCTGATGAATTAATAGTATATTAGACGTGCGTGAAAGACGGAAGCAGCGAGGAAAGCTTTCATGGAAAAAAAAACTTGTCATTTGAACAATTACCTTCAATTTACCCATTCTGCAAGGTCTGACTTTTAATATCCTCGGTTCTTACACTCCTGTCATTGACACAAAGGAGAGGCAGGCAGTAAAACAGCATTCAGAGAAACGTTTTAACATAGGAAAGTTCTCCAGGAGACAAAACCATCCGTCCTACCCCACGGCCTCCGGGCTTCACTTCTGGGACTCGTTAACGGTTACTTTTAATGCGAAGAGTGACCTGGACTCTGATGTCTTAAAAAGCCACCTCTCCTCCTTGGGGGGGACGGCATATCAAATTCCCAACAGATCACTTCTTGAAGCAGTGACACCGTCAATATGCTCAGGGGTTCATCAAAACGGGTGCACGCAGCCACGCTTGCGTTCTCAGTCTGACACGCCACTCAGCCGGCAGACAGGGAGGTCGGGCGCGAAGCAGAAGGGAACAGGGTGGTGCGCTAGGTGCTGGAGGGCGGCAGCCTAGAGGGCAAAGAGCCCGGCTTTGCAGCATCACCAGTTTCCGTGGTGTGAATACTCCCGCCGTGACCGACTTCAGGCCGCTACCAGGATGTCCCGGAACAGGGAGATGGGACAACAGGCGCATCATCGGGTCTATAGGTGGAGGGTGAAGATCCTCCACCTACATCCCCTTGCTTTTGAACTGCAGTCCTTGCCGGACCCCTCAGCGCTGCTCTGTCCAGCTCCTGTGCCCTGAGCGATGCCTTCAGAATCCCGTCGCTGAGTCCACAGTACCGTGACCGTACCACTTACAAATGTCACCTTCATTAGTAAAACAGGTGGTGATTTTCGCACCTTCCTCACAACACTGTGTGCGATCTTGCAACGCTCTTCTGTACTAAGGACCAAGTGTCCTAAAGCAGAGCATCTGCAAGAACTTGTGGGGCCTGTAAGTAACTTTTGGACCAGGTCTAGCCACTGAAACAGCAGCAGGTTGAGACAAAGCAGTTAAACATGACTGACTGGACATGATGGTGGAAAGCAGATGATGACTATGAATTACCCAGTTTCCATGTTTACCATTCACTTATTTATAATCAATTTCCATAAAAAAATATACGATATAGAGTGCCTCTTGCAAGTATAAGGCAAGCAGGTCGAGCTTCCTGTTTTAAAAATGCAACAGTAACAGTGTCAGAAAGACACCAGTAACAAGCCCCACTCCAACCAACAGCGTGGCCTCGGACAACCCACTTAACCTTGCTGAGGTTCTCTTTCTAAAATGGGAATCATAGTGTCTATCTCAGAAGATTCTTATAAAGCGTAAATGAAAATAACCTTCAAAGCCCGCGATCCCAGTATACAATTAATGACCCAAAGAAATGGCAGTCACTCATCACCGTCAGCTCCAGAGTGACTGCCCTGTGACGAGCGATCCTTTTATCACAGTGTCTGGGGTTTGGGCAGGAAAACCTCTGCATCGGAACACTGAGTGTCCACATGGCTGGGAACAGTCTCTATGAGCCGGGACAGCCCGTGTCTCTGGACCCGGTGCAACCACCGCTCAGGTTGACCCCGCCCGGGCTGCCCCCGCCCCGGCTGCCGTCTCTGAACCCCCGATGCTAAGACATAATGCTTTGCAAAAAGGCAGGCTAGCAGCCCACCTCAACTGGAAACAGAAACTAAAACGCCTCAGTGGGTTTTTAAGAGTGTTGAAAGGTAATAGAAGAAAGTCAAAAGAGACAGTTTGTCTGTTTTATGCTCACTAGTATTGCTTCTACTTGGAAATTCAACAACTATAGTTAGATGTAAAGATAGAGAAAGAAAACATAAATAACCTAGATAAATTAGTGGAATTACTCTAACAATCCAGTAAAAGAATAAGTTACTATAATCAAGTATAACTTACAAACTCAAGGATGCTTAAACAAGAAATCTATACATGTAAAGGTAGTCGAGACAGAGTTTCTTAAATGATCCTCTCAATAGATGCCAAAATGGACCCTGGCTGGTGTGGCTCAGTGGACTGAGTGCCAGCCTACAAACCACAGGGTCACTGGTTTGATTCCCAGTCAGGGCACATGCCTGGATTTCGGGCCAGATCCCCAGTAGGGGGCACATGAGAAGCAACCACATACTGATGTTTCTCTCCCTTTCTCCCTCCCATCCCCTCTGTCTAAAGATAAATAAATAAAATCTTTTTAAAAATTGCTAAAATGGTACTCAACAATATTATTTACCTGTTTATTAGGCTTTAAAATTGTTTAAAGGTTAGGAATGAAGTAGTTCTTTACCAGGAAAAACAAACAGTAACTATTATATAAGGAAGAAGCATGTGCAGTACCTTCTGAAAGCATAACATGCTGGAGAGTGTTTCCCACGTCCACACTCACCCAAAACCCCCCCGTGCAAAGGAAATGATTCCTATTCTGGGCAACGAGTCTCTTTTCTCAGCCAACTCAGGATGTGCATGGCAAGTATTTGTTGACTACATTAAGAAATGCAGGTGAAATGACTATATAATTAAAATACACAAGGGAAGCAACTAAAAATATTTTCATCTGTCAAATGTAAAGTTAGAGGGTTAATTTTAAAAAGTCAGAAGTAAAAAGAGAAATGAGGAATTAGAAAATGTAATGGGGGAAAAATACTACCCAAATCACAAGAGCAACAAAAAATAAATGTGAATGCCCTAACCAGAAATACACGGACACTATTGTAAAGACCATCACGAATTCTGCTAAGAAACACAGAGAGGATTTAAGCAAAGAAAGGATGGGGTGTGGTCCCAGGATGGGTAAAAACTTATAAGTATTTTAAAGATATAATTATTCTCTAATGAACCTACAGATTTAAAATAACTCTAAACTTTGCCACACAAAGAGGAAAGAATCCCCGAGCAGAACATAGTCATGGCAGGAGGACAACGGCCCTGACAGACAGAGAGTAGAGCAAATCACAAACCCTCTAAAGTGAAGCTGTGGTATGGGCACAATAGAAACAGAAAAAAAAATTTCAGAAATACATTGTGGTAGAAATGTAACAAAAGATAAAGGAGACTAGGAAAAAATTGTTTCGGCATACATGAAACTTCATTTCAGATAAATAAAGCCCTAAAAAAGTACAAAAGGGGAGAAAATACTGGTAAGCATTTATTTTCTGTCAAAGATACTCTATGACCATGAAGAGTGAAACTTCTGTGCATTGAAAAATGACATAAGTGAATATACTCCATTATTGAAAAATAATTAAATAAAAAAATGGGAAAAAAACCAAACAAACAAAAAAAGAAAAATGACACAAGTGGATGATAAATCTCCAGAAGGCCAGGGGCTTTGCTCCGGTCACTGCCGCATCTCTGGAGCTGTGAAAAGTGGCTGGTTCTGGCCAATTCACAAGAGAAGAAAGGTAGACACCAAATAAAAAATTTTTTTCAACATCACAGTTGCTAAGAAACAGAAACGAAAACAAAGCTCATTCACCCACCAAACCATCACTGTGTAGTGTTAAGAGGGGAGAGCACACAGCCCCTGGGGAGTAGATGCAGACAGGGGTGTAAACACAGGTACAGACAGACAGACATATGGATGCATATAAGTATCGGGTAGATGTTGAATTGTTACTTTAAAAAAAGTTCCCAGACACAAGATGGAAGTATACCCAAGAGGTATTAGTGCTTATGTTGTCCTGTACAGTTATATGAATTAATTAATTACAATAACATTATTTTCTGGACATAATTATGATACAACATGATTTTATAGGTAATTAAAATCTATATGCAAAGCTATATTTAGTATCGATTTAATCTATATTAAATCTGTATTTAGTTCCCCTTCATGTAATCAAAGGGGTTAAAGGAACGATGAAGGACAGGGCACTTCGAGAGGGACGCAGGCAGCTGCCCACAGCGAAGCGGTCGCAGAAACGCTTCTGTGGCTACAGCCCAGCTCCCAGGAACGAGGCAGCAGGGAACCCAGAGGCCGTCCGTGCGGCAAACACCCTCACTCCTTACCTGCTTTGGAAGTCACAAGCTGTAGTACAAGAGGCCGTCTGGTTACGATGCCTGACCCCCGGGGGAGAAAGTCCCTAAAAAAGAAAGAAGAAATAGGTTAAGGCATGAAAGAATTCTGATGACCTATACATTCATAAGTCAAGTTCCACAATAATTTTCCTAATTCCCAACTTTTCGATGCACTGCACATCTAAAGAATGCTTATACAGGAAGCGTTTGCACACACACAAAAAGTAAATAAAGGGGGCGGCACTGGATAGGGCATACTAACTCACGTGTTCTGCGCTCATGACCTTGCTGGCGCACACTCAGACTGCCGGAGTTAGTAAAAGTTTGCATTCAATCGCTGTGTACTGTCCATCAGTTCTCACTGTCGGAGAACCAGCGTGAACAAAAGCATCTGCAGAACGTAATCCTTAAATTCTTTTGGATAATTTTAAAAAATGCAGTGCTCCACCCAACTTCTAGGTCAATGTTCGTCCATCAAATACAGACCATCACTAAAGGGACACTAGACTGTATCTTCTAAACACCCTGAAATTTTCCTCCAATGAAGGTCACATACAGAATGTGGGGTCAAGGGGAGATAAATACTGTGTATGCAGAAATTAACAGCAAAAATAAATACATTGTAACGTGAGTTTTATTTGTTCTCAAGCCTGAAAAATGGGAGTTTTTAATAAGTAAAGACTGTGTTTAAATGGCATACGCCAGATCAAGAGAACTGCAGTGAGGGAGGTATTACATAACCCCATCTGCAGTGCCGCATAAATCACACTGACTCTGCAACGTCAGAGAAGTCACAGACGTGCCTGTAACACGATTGTTATCACCGTTCAACCCATTCGGAATGCCTCATGACTCTTGAGAAAAATCAGCATTTTAAACATCACAGGATTCTATTCAAAATAAATCTCTGACTCCATGCCACTGTTTTCACCAAAAAAGTGGTTTCCAGACACCAGAAGTGTTGTAACCATAGGTGCCCGTCACCCATCCCAAACCAATAGCCACAGAATGTCTGCATAAGGGGTGCAGCCTCTGGACCCTTTCACGCGTTTAGGGGGGCGGGAGGAGGGGCGCTGTGGACCCTGCACTGAGGGAGATAATGAAGACCTGGACCTAGAAAACCACGAAAGACGGGGACAGATGAACTACACCGGAGTCCTGGAAACAGAGACCGGTACTCTCCTTTTGAAAATATCTGAATACATATAATTTAATACTCTGTAAATGTTCTCCAAGATCCATGTTAGAATATTTACTAGATTGGGTGGTTTCAATGATCATCTGAATCAAAACATCTACTCTGTGCCTAGAACCAAAAAAGAAGTTAATTGGATAATCAAATGAATACAAAAAAAAGAAAACAAAACTCCAGAACGAGCTATTGGGGGCATCTGTTTGAGCCATTAGGACCACAGATGAGGTTTCAGGGTGTGTACATGCCAACAAGAAATATACAGGTCTTATTCCATTTAATGAATCAATAAAATATTTTCTTTTAAAAAAGGAAGGGGTGTATAGAAGAAGGAAGGAAGGGAGAGGGAGGGAGGGAGGGAGGGAGGGAAGAAGGAAGGAAGGAAGGAAGGAAGGAAGGAAGGAAGGAAGGAAGGAAGGAAGGAAGGAAGGAAGGAAGAAAGGAAGAAAGGAAGGAAGGAAGGAAGGAAGGAAGGAGAAAAGAGGTTTAGTTATTCAATACCTCTGTGCCAGGATCTCTCTCATCCCATGCGTATGACCATATATTTATAATCCCTTTGAACATCATTAAAGCAAAACAGAACATAACCAACATGGTCAACAGCAAATAACTACCAGGTGTTTGGCTGAAGAGAAAGCCCACAGATACCTCTAATTCTTTACCTTTTTATTAAGCACACAGGATTTTGCAGTGAGAGGAGTAAACAGACTCAGATATCCAGGCCCCTTCTTACTACCTCACAGTTACCGACCCCTCCATGGTTCTCATCAGTTCTCCCAAAGTCACGAGATTGGTAACCAAATCTTGCCGTTTGGAAGTCTCCCCGGACTTCACAGACTATCCCAAGTGCAACAAAACATTACAGACAGTCTCTCTCTCATGAAGAGGGAGGGACTCGTCCAGCCCCTGGAGAGAGATGCTGGTGGCCTGATCACCTGCAGGTGACCACACGCCCACACCTCCCAGCTGTGAGCACGGAGGGTGAGCCCCCCGAGGACACACAGAGAGCCCGCAGGGTCTCCCAGCCCAGCCCTAAGTGGACAGAATTCTCTTTCAACCTCCGTCTCTTTCTTTTGCCACTCAGCGAATCAAAGAAAATACAACATACGGCAAATTCTTAAAAACCCACATATCATAGGAAAAAAAGTAGTGCTACTACTATTATTATTGCTATAATAGCCACAGTGTGTTTTCCCGGACAGTGAAGCATTCGCTTGTCTAAAAAACTAAGTCTCTGCATCCAACATTTTACTATTTCATGAATGGGGTTTGGAGGTGAGGGCCCTCAGACCCCACTGAACAGTCCCCTTGGTGATGGCCAGCAGCCCTGGTGTGGAAGGTTCCACCCTCATTCCCGCCCAGTCCACAGGGAGCCACGGCCCAGCACAAACAGTCATGGATAATTCAGTCACCACTGAGTGCCATCGACCGTCTGAACTGCATTATTTTCTGTGTAAAGGTGGTTGGTTTTCTCCTCTAAGTGCATCTTATGGGAAAATGACTTTGCTGAATTACTGCAGAAAATCATGCCTGTGCCTTTAGTACGACTTTGGACTTAAACTACATATATTTTTTGCTTGTGGTCTAATCCATATATACAAAAAGGAAATCTGCCTGCCATTTCCCTCTGACGAGGACCTTTCAGGTCAACAGCAAGAACAGGAACCTGAAGGCTGACAGTTATTAAACGGGCTCCAGTCTGTCACCCAAAGGCCTCATTCATGAGCGGATGTGCAGATGCCAAGGCAGGGTGCGTGCCTGTCTCTCTGGGCCACGTAGCAGCCACAGCTCAGCACTGCCTGTCTGTCTCCGCTCACCTCAAAAACGGCATTCATCTGCACAGTCTTTTTTTTATATATTTTGGCTGGGTGAGGGAAAGGAGAGAGAAAGAAACGTCAATTTGCTGTCCCACTTATTCATGCATTCACCGGTCGTTTCTTGTATGTGCCTGCCCGGGGATCGAACCCACAACCTTGCCGTATTGGGATGATGCTCCAACAACTGAGGTACCTGGCCAGGGCAATCTGCACAGTCTTAATAACTGATCTGCAGGCAATGCCAATGTTCCTTCATGGTTTCCTGACTCCTGCACGATTCTCAGGCTTTGGTCTAAGAACCATCTCAATGGCATACCCTCTTGACTCTTCAGGAAACTTAGTTACCAAGAAATATTATTACTGCTCCACTAGGAAATGACTGACCTTTGGGAGCCTAAAATACGGGGGCACGTTGGCTGTAGCAACAACGCTAAAAGGAATCTCTCCTCTACCGCAAATAAAGTAACTACCAAGACACTTCTTTGGTATAGATACAAAGCATCATTAACCAGATAATCTGTTCAATAAATAAACATTTAACATCTGCCCTTGCCTAACACAAGAGGGCAAAATCAAATCATACTCTCAAAGAAGTTAATCCGTGTAGCTGAGTCATTCGGAGATAAAGAAGCTTCGTCCAGGAGGAGAATGACGTGCAAATGATTAGAGCGAACGGGACTGGTACACAGACAAGTTCCTGAGGCAGTGACCCAGCACAGAGTAAGCTCTTCTGCTTGGGGACGAGCAAGAGAGAGGCCACCTCAGTGGGACACGGGTGGGAGACATCCCCCGGGGGATCTGGATGTGCGAAGACGTGAAGGGCCAACAACGTGACGTGGAGTGTGAAGGAACCAAAGACCACAGAGAGGGAGGAAGGAGGTGGAGCAGAGCCTGGAGAACGGAGAGGAGGTGGGTTTGGTTTTGCTTTGTTTTTTCTGTGAGAACAAGAAAGCACGGATGGGTTTTAAGTGATCAGATCTGCATTGTAGAAAAATCACTGGGGGACGATATAAAGAATGTCACACACAAAAAAGGGAAAGACAAAAAACAGACGAATCAGGGTCTCTGAGGAAGATGAGGAAGTTAGGTCCAAGGCAGTCGCAGTGGAAATGGAGAAGACAGAGCAAACAGACAACGCAAAGGACTTGCTGAGCCCCTGATGCGGGATGAAATGATGTGGCGGGGATGGGGTCGGTCTCACATTTCTGGTGTGGGTACAGCTGGTTAAACTCGGGGTGCCATCAGCCAGAACAGGACGTGCAGGAAGACCCGCTTATAGCTGATATTTATACGGCGTTTGCCATGTGCCGGGCACATTCTTAGCTGATCTTCGTAACAACACCCCGAGGTTGGTGCTACTGTGATGCTCACTGCAGATGAGGAAACAGGCACAGGAAGGTCACGTAAGTTTGTCAAGGTCACAAAGCTAGTAAGTGGCAGATCCAGGCCTCGAACCTGGAGAGGTATAACTCCAGCGCCTGTGCCCTTGACTGTTGGATTATACTACATCGTAGGAGAAATGGGGGGAGGGGATGAGGGGATGTATTTGGATGCACTGATCTTTAGGTGCCTGGTGAGTACCCAGATGAAGACAAGCACACAGGGAGACAGAGCAGCTGGACCTCAGGACAGCAGTCCTGCCTGGAGATCTAGCTGACAGTCATCAATGCAGCAGAAAGTTCAAGTTGACAGTCATCAATGCAGCACAAAGTTGAGGCCGAGAGAAGAGTAGGAACAGGAGGGGGGTGATGGGTATGACTCTAAAAGATACCAATACCTAACGCCAATGCTGGAAAAGCAGACCGGAGAGACTGGGACGTGACCCCCAGGGAGCTAAGTCCACTACCAGAAGTCAGAGGCATCCCCTCAGTCACGCCAGCCTCTCAGACGTCTCAGACCCCATCTCCACATTCGACTCCTTATCTCCTCCTTCATTCTCCATCGTAACCCGCATCAGCGGCATCCATACATGTCAGCCAAGCCCCTGGGGCTCATCCACCCTCCACCTTCCTCTGTCCGCAGGCTCCAAATTAGTTACCAAGTCCTGCTGACTCCCCCTTCTTAACATCTCCCCAAAGCATCCTCCCTTCTCTACTTCAATCACTACTCCCAGTGCCAACGACTCTCAGATAGATTAACAACAGCCCCGGCTGGTGTGGCTCAGTGGATTGAGCAGCGACCTGCAAACCAAAGGGTCACCAGTTCGATTCCCAGTCAGGGCACGCGCCTGGGTTGCAGGCCAGGTCCCGAGTGGGGGCGCAGGGGGTGAGAGGCAACCACATACTGATGTTTTGCTCCTTCTCTTTCTCCCTTCCTTCCCTCTCTCTAAAATAAATAAATAAAAACAGTAACAACAAGCTCCCAGTTAACTTCCCCGCACCCAGTCTGAACACCCTGCAAGTAAACCACAACAGTAACTAAAGTCCTGACACACCCTTCCCGGGCTCTAAATCACTCAGTGACTCTTCATTGTCTAGCACAGAATCCAGAGAGACAGTGAGCAAGAGAGAAACAGAGACAAGCAAGTTACTGCCGCACGCTGCCCACCCCCTGTGCCAAGAAGCACAGGGGTCACGCATGTCCCACGCGGAACACAACGGTGCTGTTAAATGGCTCTGTGTTTGCCTGCCCTCGCCCATCGCCCATCTGCCAAGCATTGCCGCACTGCTTTAATTGCTGAGGGAAGTAATTATGCCAAAATCAACAGATTTAATTGGAAGTTTTCCAGCGCAGTTTTCTTCTTTCCCCTGCACTCTTGGCCCAGAGTAAGAACATTAGCACTTACAGACTTGTAAAAGAGCTCGTTTTGTTGCTATCAGTTACTCCGTAACTTGAAGTATTCAATTAAGTCCCACCATTATGTCATTTGAAAAACATAGTTACGAATCTGATTGTAGGAAACATGGTGCTTTTATTATTATTTTGTAACTAACATCTAAGAAATTTCAATGTTTACCTTTTATTCACGAAACAAAATTTCTAAGCAATGGGGTTTCATTGACTAATTAATCAATAGTTCATGTTCCCACTGCAACATTCAAAAACGAAAAAGTTTCTAAGTCACAGATTTGTAAACTGAATGAAGAAGTTGACAATTACCATGTGTTCAACCCACCAGGAAACTCCCTTGGGAACTTAATGCCTCCATCTTCAATCATTTTATCTGCTTGTTCACAGAGCCAGTTTGTCAAGAATTAAAGCAGCAGATTAATGAGTCGCAGTGCAACGCAGAGGCTCCTGGCGGGCGCTCTGTTCCAACCACGTGCTGCACTTTGCCCTGCGTAGGTGCTATGCAGATGCGTACAAAATGCCCTGTGCCACAGGGACCCGCTGGTACCTACCTGACACCTGTTTCCCCTTATTTCTCAGTAACAGAAGCCCGATTCTATTGGGTGTGGCAACGTGCCTGACTTTGAATAATAAATAGACCAACAAATCTACATTTCCTGGCCTTTTTTGCAAATGGGGTGTCCACACGACTAAGTTTGGGTCAGTAAGGTCATTCCAGCTTGTTGAGGGACGTGAAGGGGCTGGTGTAGCTGCTGTGTACTTTCGCCCGACCCCCTTCCCCTTGTCGCTCGTTCGTAACAGCAGAACTGCAGCAACAGCCGTAAACCGCAGGCGACCTGGAAGATGGGAGCTCCGGGCTGAGGACGGCAGAGCAGAGAGAAACCAGGCATCTAGGACAGGCGGCATGGAGTCTGGAGCCCACACTGCCCAAGAAAGACAGAGAGAGAGAGAGACAGAGGCACGCCACACTCTGGGACACTGTCCCAGCCTTCTTTCCTTAGGGCCCCCTAAGGAACCTCATGAGATGGTTTCCCCATTGCATTTCTCTCTATTATGTTTATTTACATAGATACACTGTGTGTAAGTAACGTATGTATACCTGTGCTTTATACCTAACAGAGTAAGGCTTTTTGCCTTCCCAAGAATCAATTTTTGCTCCCTCGGGAGCAAAATCCAGGGTGCTAAGCATTCAGCCCTACCCATCATCTCTTCCCGAAGGGTCTCTGTATGCAGAAAGGACAAGGCGAGGTGGCTTTTGCTTTAAACCCTAATGCAACCCCTTCCCAGCGCTGGAGACAGGGGCCGGACCATAGGGAACCCTTCTGCGGAGTTGAGAGGCAGGCTGCCGGCCGGTACCAAAGAGGCTCAAAACCCGCCCTTGCCCCTTTTCCTAAGGACTGCACAAGGTTTTTTGGCACCACTGTGGCAGGAAAAGGCCCCTGGGTGGAAGATCACCCGGTGAGGAGGAGCCGGGGAGAGGAGGGCGTGGCCAGCCCTTCCCTACTGAGGGCTGAATGGCAGAATGGCTGGGAGATTACCGGGAGATTACTGTCCATGGTGCTGAAGGCCTGTGACCAGGCCCCTGGGAGGCGGGGGCCACTAGGGAAGAGCATGTGCTCTTCCGCTTTCACTTTTTCTAAGAGGTTGGAAAAACACGTAGGTATTTATTTGGACGCCAGAAAAGGATAGTTTAGTTTCCCCACTAAAACAGCACACAGAGCCAGGGCTACTCTATATATTTTAAAAGACTGGGAATGTGAATTTCTAAGTATGAAGGAGGGACTTGGGCGGATCTTTCGATCCCACTCAGCATTCTAGAAGCCTCACCCACTATTCCCCCATGTGAGCCTGTTGTTCCCAGAACATGTGGCTTCTGAGGGACCCCACACTAATCTCAGACCCTGTGTTGACTCCTGTACGACCCAAGCCCTGCCCCAGCGCACCTGTCTTTCCCCACCTCGACCTTGAAGGCTGGATGTCGGCACAGTGTTCTGTGGGAAGCACCCCCTCACATGCAAGTACGTAGAGATGCTCCTCTTCTTTGTTTCGAGGTACCGGGAACCAGCTATTGCCCCTCCCCTGGACAAGTCCCTTGGGACAGGGACCTCATTCCTGTAAGGCCAGCGCTGGGCACAGCACCTGACACAAGAAGATGCTCGGTGGGGACTGCATGAGTGAATGAAGTCCGCATTCTAGGAACTAAAGGGAAATCTATTGCACAGATACATTTTAAAGGATGATTTTTTAAAAACGTGCAAACATTTATAATTAAAAATATAGGTATCATATGTGTCCTATTATTTTCTTATCCCAAGTGATTTTTTATTTAATTGATTTTTTCCCTGTGATCACATACCACTTTGACTATGGAAATTTTAAAGAAAAAGAAATAAAGGAAAATCTCTCAATATCTAATAGATGATATACACACGTATGTGTATATATAATACATATTTACATGTGTGTGTATTTTATAATATATGTATATAGCATGTATGTGTATATGTATATAGTGTATATTTATGTGTATGGCATGCATTTGTGTGCCATGTGTGTATGCATGTGATATGTGTATTAGTATGTATTGAGTATGCACATATGTATATGTACACATATAAAATATTTTTAAAATGTGTTTTATTGATTATGCTATTACAGTTGTCCCATTTCCCCTGCTTCATTCCCCTCCACCCTGCACACCCTCTCCCACCCACATTCCCCCCCCTTAGTTCATGTCCATGTGTCTTAAGTTCTTCAGCTTCTACATTTCCCATACTATTCTTTTTTTTAATATTTTATTTATTTATTTTCAGACAGAGGGGAAGGGAAGAAGAGAGGGAGAGAAACATCAATGTATGGTTGCCTTTTGTGCGTCCCCTGCTGGTAGTTAGCCTGCAAGGAACCGGCCTGCAACCCAGGCATGTGTCCTGACTGGGAATCGATCCGCGATCGTGTGGTTCGCAGGCCTGCACTCAATCCACTGAGCTACACCAGCCAGGGCAATTTCCCATACTATTCTTGCCCTCCCCCTGTCTATTTTATACCTACTGTCTATGCTACTTATTCTCTGTACCTTTGCCCCTCCTCTCCTCCTCCTACTCATCTGTTGCTAACCCTCCATGTGATCTTTATTTCTGTGATTCTGTTCCTGTGCTAGTTGTTTGCTTAGTTTGTTTTTGTTTTAGGTGTGGTTTTTAATAACTGTGAATTTGTTGTCATTTTACTATTCATATTTTTATCTTCTTTTTCTTAGATAAGCCCCTTTAACATTTCAAAAAGGGGCTAGGTGATGATGAACTCCTTTAACTTGACCTTATCTGAGAAGCACTTTATCTGCCCTTCCATTCTAAATGAAAGCTTAGCTGGATAGAGCAATCTTGGATGCAGGTTCCTGCCTTTCACAACTTGGAATACTTCTTTCCAGCCCCTTCTTGCCTGTAAGGTCTCTTTTGAGAAATCAGCTGACAGTCTGATGGAAACTCCTTTGTAGGTGACTGTCTCCTTATACCTTGCTGCTTCTAGGATTCTCTCCTTCATTTTAATCTTGGCTAATGTAATTACGATGTGCCTTGGTGTGTTCCTTCTTGGGTCCTTCTTTGGGACTCTCTGAGTTTCCTAGACTTCCTGGAAGTCTATTTCCTTTGCCAGATTGGGGAAGTTCTCCTGTTTTATTTGTTCCAATAACTTTTCCACTTGTTGCTCCTCCTCTTCCCCTTCTGGTACCACTATAATTGGGATGTTGGAACATTTAAAGATGTCCTGGAGGTTCATTCTTTGTCCTCTCTTCATTTTTTTGAATTCTTCTTTCTTCATTCTTTTCTGATTGGATGTTTCATTCTTCCTTCTGGTCCACTCCACTGATGTGAGTCCCAGTTTCCTTCCCATCACTGTTGGTTCCCTGTGCATTTTCCTTCATTTACCTTAGTATAGCCTTTATTTTTTCATCTAATTTGTGACCAAATTCAACCAATTCTGTGAGCATCCTGATCACAAGTGCTTTGAACTGTGCATCTGATAGGTTGGCTATTTCTTCGTCACTTAGTTGTATTTGGTGTGGAGCTTTGATCTATTCTTCCATTTGGGACTTTTTTTTTTGTCTTGTCACACCTGTTATGTAGTGAGGGGCGGAGCCTTAGTTGTTCACCAGGGCGGGGCTACCCAGTTGCTGGGTTGTGACGCTGTACATGGGGAAGGGGTCCGAGAGGGAAAAATGGCGCTTGCTCTGCTCTCTGCTGGATTTCAGTCACTTCCACCGCTTCCCCCAAGCAAACTGGGCCCTTCTGGTGCTGACTCCCATGTGGGTGCGCTTGTGTGGGTTCTAGGACCCTGTGGGCCGCTCCAATGAACTCTCCTGTGAGACTGGGAGACTCTCCCAGCGCATCAACCCTCACAGGTGTTTTCAATCAGTTTTGAGGCTTTATTTCCCAGTGCTGGGACCCTGGACTGCACGGTCTGTCTCACTCCCCAGTTTCTCCAGGTTTATCTGCACACGAATATGGGTCTGTCAGGTCAGCCAGTCACCTTACGCACAATGCCTCGCTTCACAATCGCCGCCTCACTGGGTCTGCCCATTGCCACCTCACACCCAGGGTCTGCTGGCCACCACCTGTGCACCCAGGGTCCGCTTGCTGCCGTCTTGCGTGCCCGGGGTGCCTTATTCGCCCGGTGCCACTGCTTTTGTGCCCCAACCTCACTCCACCCGGCTGCCTGACTCTGCCCCGCCTACCAGTCTGGATGAATGTGTCTATTTTATCTCTTTGGTTGTTGGATTTCCATGCCGTTCAATCTTCTGTCGGTTCTGGTTGTTCTTTTGTTTCTAAATTGTTGTTGTCCTTATTTTGGTTGTGCAAGGAGGCACAGTGTGTCTACCTATGCCTCCATCTTGGCCGGAAGCCTAAAATATTTTTAATTGCTCCAAGTCACCAAATGTACTAAAAACAGCCAGTGGAAGCACATAACTGAATGAACAAATTCTTGATCACTACTCAGTAAATTCTGCTGACTAATGAAAGCATATTAGTGAGTAATCCTAAGAATTTCTTATCTGTAAAAAAAAAGAATTACTTTATCTACATTTCTCCAAGTACCCCCATTCAACCACACTACCCATTTGGGTATGTGAAGAATAGTAAGTAAACTACACGTCCATCAAGAGTCAACAGATGGTGTGTAACTAAGGTGACGATGCTGTTCGCAGCCCAGATGACCTGTTGGTACTACCTGCTCAGTGATTTTCTTCTGTACTTAGACTAAAAAGCACCCAGAGCATCATTTGCATCGGCAGCAATGCTGACTTCCCTAATACCCAATGGCACGCCTTCAACACAAGCACACAAGCTTCTGAAGATTTAAAAAGTCCAAAGGAGAACAGACCATTAGGTTGAAGATAAAACACTCGAGGCTGCAGAATCAACTAAAAGCCAACGGCCACTAGTGTCTGAGATGGCTTTTCACCTGGGAGACAGCACAGAGAGGTATTTGTGGAGCGATTCTGTTCAAATCTGAATTTCTCTATCTTTACTGGAGTTTTATTGGTAAGTAAATAAGATTTATTTCTGTGAAATGGGGTCTAAGAGCACAGATTCTACACTAAATACCTGGGCTTGAACTCAGAATCCACCACTTCTTGACTCAGTTTCCTCGTCTGTAAACTGAACAGGAGGTTAATACGATCCTTCACCCTCCAAATTTGATAGGCAACTCGGGGTTTTTTTTCTGATCTGAGAAAGGTAAAACGATGCATGAAACTTGTACTGTGTATTGAACTCCGAAGCAGCCCCCCTGAAATCAAACACTCCTCTAGCAAAACCAATGCAGGAACACGTATTCACACCAACAGAGAAAAAGACAGACTATGAACAGCCCCACCTCACCCAGGTCAAGTTTGCCCATAATGAGTCTAAGTCCATATGAGTTCTGCCTAATGAGTTACAAAAATAATATTTGATTTTCAGAACATTTTATTTTGAACTTGTAAAGAAGAAGGCTGAAGTACTTCTAGTAATACCTAGCGTGCAGTAAGTGGTCCAAAAATGTGAGCTGCCATTATCGTCAGCATCCTCATCATTCTTTTTAGGAGAAATAAAAGTTATCCTGAAACATTTAATTACTACCCAGATTTGTTTCAGAAGCTACTCCATCCCCACAGCAACGAGAAGCGATTACCTTGTGCTGCCACAGGCACGTGGCTCTAGGGTGAGTGAGATGCAGTTTGTCACACTGTATCTAGAGTTTGGGGAGGGGAGGAAAAAATGTCAAAATAAACCCTGTAACTTTGACCTTTTCAGCTGCTTCCTCAAAGTCACCAGCCACCTAAAGGCTTCATTCGCTAAGAGCTCTCACTACTGTGCCACTGCCTCCCACGGAAAAGGTTAATGGAAAACATGCGATGGAGGCTTACAGCCAACAAAGGAACCAGCGTGCATTCCAGCCACAGTGTGCGCGATTCAAACAGGCAATGAACTGAGCCCCCCGCATCCAGAGCATTCCACAAGCGTGTGGCAGTGTTATTTCCAGCCACTTAAAAGCACCAGCGAAAAGAGCTCAAATGTTTAGAAAAGAAAAGCTCTCCCTTCCCGTGAGGAGAGGCATTTATGAGCACTTAATGGTCCCCTTTCATTGCTTTTCCACTGACGCATCTCTGATTGTTCCAATTCTAATTTCAAGTAGCAAACCAATAATGGTAACAATCTACAGTTCAGTGTGTGCGTGGTGAAAGGAGGTCTTTAATGGCACAAACCAGCTAGAAAAGATTATGACGCCATGGGTCTGGGCAGGTGGCATCGCAGTGAAGAGAAAGGACCGGTCGGCAAACCAGCTGAGGTTCCAGCGGTGACGTCAGCCCATCATCTAGTCCACGTGAGACTCAGTGTCTACATCTTCAAAATGGGAGGACTGAACAAATGGCCCCCAGTGTCTCTGCCATGTCCCATATCCCATTGGTCCCGGACCCTGGAAGTTAGGCAAGATACACAGACTCTGCTCCCACCAGTGTATGTGGGTGTTCTAAGCAGTCTTAAGGCTTCCTGCTTCCACTTCCTTAACTGGGGACGTTCGTATCCAGTTTAAGTCCAATGAAGGCAAGAGCATGTCTTTTATTTCCTCCCCACTACCATACGTGGTACACAGTGGGTGCTCAAGAATACTAGGGAGAAGGGAGAAGGGAGAGAGGGGAAGGGAAGGGCAGTGGAGGGGAGAGGAGGAGGGAGGGAGGAAGGAAGGACTAAATAATTTAACATGGCTAGAACGCTGTATGTAAGAGAACAGTTATGAAAGTCAGCTTGAAATACAGGTTTCTTACTGTACTTGAATAAGAATTAAATAAAAAAAGAAATACAGGTTTCTTGCTGTTAAAAAAGATACTAGGAAATTTCAAATTTAGAGAGTATACTGCATAAGAGAATATTGCAGAGATAATATCTATTGAATGTCTTCTTACCTCAAAAATTAAGATGCTACAAATTTTAAATATGTGGTCAGCCATGCAGGGTTATGTATTAATTATTATCGTGATACTTTAAGATAATGAAACACAAATTACTTTTTCATTATCTAGCAGTTTTCCTCTGTTAATAATTAATATCAATATAGGTAAAAATACACACTAATCCACTGAATATGAAAATATGAGATTTGGAAGTGAGAGGAGAAAAGACATAAAGAAATCTCTCGGTTCCGGAACGGAAAGTGGCAATTCTAACACAGGAATTCTAACATTGGCAAAAAATTACTAACAAAATGGTAGCACTTTAAATTATTCAATTATATATTTATGCAATTAAATCTGTTACTTGTGTTAATCTGAACATGAATATTGTAAACATTCACTAACAATCATATGCCAAGATTCAAGAGTAGGGTGAAACTTGAATTGTCACTCTCCGTAGTTAATAATTTCATGGAGGTAACACACAGATTCATATCTTATCTCCTGAGTCAATGAAGCTGCTATTTTTTAAACTATGCAATGTGACCAGTAAGTGGGTCATAAAACCAATTTTGCAGATCATGACCAACATATTTTGTATAATGGAAATGAATAGAAGTTAATAGAAAATATCTGAGCATACCACATGTAAAAACACTAAGTGCTTGATAAAATTTTCATTTCGGTTTTATCCACATACACTGGTCATGATGTGAAATGTATTTCTTACAATGAGATCTTCCCATGTTTAAAACTACTAGGTGGATCTTCACTGTTGCCCTGTAGACTGTGCACGTTTGTGGTAGTTTAGGTAAATTCCAATCGTGCATTTCAACACGAAAATAAATAGTTACCATTTAACATGGAAGCAGAGAATTTTAGAGTTTCAAAGGATTTTATCAAGAGCTTAAAAATTTCTAGGTTATTGTGTTTTAAGTCCCATGGCGGCTGCAGTTTTAAGTAGAGGCTCGGGGTACGTACAGGGTAGGCCTCAGTGAGAAACTGCAGTTTGAGCAGCGGCTTGCAGGGGTGAATGACTCCCTGTGCAGAGCCCAGGGAGACGGGTGCCCGGCATGCTGGGAAGGCGTGAGCTCGGGCAGGAGAGCAGGGGCCAGGTCAGAGGAGAGGGAGGGCCAGATCACCAAGGCCGGGGTGAGGGCTCTGGCTTTTCTCTGCATGAAGTGGAGAGCTGTGGACCTGACTTGTATTTTAGAAGGGTCACTGTGGCTAAGAGTAAACTGTAGGGTCACCGAAAGAGGCAGCAAAACGGATGTTAGAGTGGTAGAGACAAGACATCACGGGACTTGGGCCAAGATGGCAGCTGAGGAGGTGGTCAGAGGCAGTCAGGTCCTGGGGGTATCTAACACTGGGGCCCACTGGGGCTGTTCCCACTTTGCGGCACCATGTGGTGGGACAAGGATGAACTGGTTCCAGGAAGCCCTAGATTCAAGTTCCAGCTCTGCAGCTCATTCAGTCTATGTTACCTTGGCTATAATTTAGGTCAGCTCTCTAAACCCCAGGGTCCAGGTCTGACACAGGAAAACAGCACCACGTACCCTAAAGTGTTGTTGAAAGGACTGAGCAGCCTCCACAGAGCACCTGGCAGGACTGCAGCCAAGGAGAGCTCCTTTCCTTCCTATCACCGTAGTTATCTGCTGGACACTTACTGAAAATAGAGAAGGCCCAGGAAGCCATATCTGGTGGACACAGGGACTTTGTCTCAAGCTTGTCAAATGTCCAGCGAGTAAACTTCAGTGTAGAAGACAGTAGTAAACAGTCACTGAACCACCTGCTAGTAAAATATTAAATCTTTGCTCAGCAACACCAACAAAAAAAATAGTCTCTCCTTCTTAACGAAGATCATCACTCCCAAAGACATTGCCACAGTCAACGACATTCCAGGTCACTACTTGGGTCTGAAGCCATTGTCCAGATTTATGACTCCTGTGTAGTAGAGACAAACACGTGTTTCGCATCAGGAATTTCGAATCTCAGAAGGTTTCGAGGCTGATCCTCCCTGAAGGTCAACGGTTACCGCCGTTCCACGGCGAGTGCTTTCGCCTCCACTCTCCAGAAGCCGGCTTTGCTCACTCGCAGTTCTCAAAGGATAATTAAAATACTTCTTGACAACTGAAATCCAATGAAATGTTCATACTTACTTTTTAATAATTTCTACCCTAGGTTAGTATTTCAAATAAAGATAGTAAAGGAAAGAATCCTCTATCTTAGAATAGAAGAGAAGAATATTTGCTCCTCTAAAGCTGATAAAATTAATGTGTTCTCCAGGGTCTGAATGCAGCCTGGGGTAGGGTCATCTGTTTGTAAGTCCTGGCTATTAACTTTTCTTATCATCCTATTGAGCAATATCAACTTAAATTTTTTAATGTGTTATGGAAGGATAAACTTGAACTTGTAGTAGAAAGCTTTCCTGGGGACCCCTTCATCCATCACTGGGTTTTCTACACCATCTACACACAGCGCTCTCTCTCTCGGTGATTCATGCAGAAGAGCAGAGTTCTGTGGGTCCTACAGACAAGTAATAATGTGAGGCCTTTCCGGAAAGGGCCTAGCTCCAGTGGGCCCTTTAATTGCCAAAATTTTGTTTTTATGGAAAACTATAAAATACAGTCGAAATCTTCTTGGTGGCATTCTTTTTTAAAAAATGTCAAAACCTTCCCCTGAAGATACGTTTACTGATTTTAGAGAGAAAGGAAGAGAGTGGGAGGTAGAGAAATACCCATCGGTTGCCTCCCACGTGCAGCCCAAACAGGAATCGAGCCCACAAACTTTCTGTGCATGAGACGATGCTCCAAGCAACTGATCCACTGGCCAGGGCTTGGTGGCATTCTGAAACATGGGACAGCAAGTGTTTGTACACATTTCTTGGGGCATCAGTTACTGTATCACGTCACACAAAGTGATGCCCACAGAGGCCTGACAACGCTGCACCATTTGTGCGCTTTCGTCACCGCTGTTGTTCCCTTGGGCAGCACTGGACCGTGTTACCTGCCTCTTCCTTGGCCGTCAGAACATCGGGTACTCCTGCCCTTGACCACTGCTCTCCTTGCGTGCCCAGTCTGCCTCGCCCACTGGGAATGAGCATTGATGTCGGGTAACTGCCCCGTGGGCACCAGGAAGAGGCGAGTGGGCACTGGGCAGCAGCCTGTGTGTTCCCCTGAGGGTCACCTATAGGAGCGCTGCTGCTCGGAGCCTGCTGAAGTCGCCTCCTGTTCCAGAGCTGTCTTCCTCCAGGCCCATATGGGACATCGAGGATGTGAAAATGCTTTCTGCAACATCATGCACAGTGTCGTTAGACTGTCAGAATTACTGGGGACCAATGCATTTTTGGAGTTCTGAATTCTGGCCAGGTGAGGTAAACCACAATCATGTCCTCCTTCCTAGACACTGAACCCTACACATTTCAAAGCTAGATGGATCTTCATTACTGATTTTATATATATATTTATATTCACACACACACACACACACACACACCCCTGACTACAGATCTCCTGGCAGCCAAGGAGCTAGGTACAGGGTTCCGAGTACCCCCACCCCTGGCTGTCTTAGCCCCAGCCCTCCTGAAGTTGTTCGGGCCAGTCCCCCACCATGCTGCAGTCTCTTGCTTTGCTGGACACTGAGCTCTGAGCAGCGCCCTGCAGACTCGCTCTTCCTTCTGGCATCCTTCACTTTGCACTGCACTTTCCTCCACCTGGAGTGCTCTCCCCCTTGTCCACGTGTCCTTCGAGACCCAGCTCGGGTATCAGCCCCTACAAGACTTTGTTAGCTGCCTATGCTGGGTGCTGATATCCCTACTCTGAACCCTGTATTATTTGTACAAATCTATGTTATAGAGCCAACTATACGTGTTTGTCCAGTTTCCATCTCCCCAACCATACTGACAATTGCTAGAAAGTAGGAACCATGTTTGAATTCATCCTGTGCATCCAAAATTTAGTGTAATTCCTGGCACACCACAGATCCTCAATTAATGTCTTGTAGATAAATAGGAAAACCAACCCTGAGTAACAACTGCTCATGTCCACATCTCTATGCCTCCTGTCTCTGGCACTCCTCTCAAAATCCTACCCACTCTTTATCACCCCGTCCAAACAGCGTTTCACCTACGAAACCTCCCCCAACTCCCACCCCACGCTCTCCTTCTCGGCCCCCCGTGGAGACTCACTGCGACAAAAAGTAGACGTTTCTATTAGACCACTGCTGTGTCACAGGAGGCCTGCAGGGAAGGGCAGTGCAACTCATCTTCCGGTTGCCTCAATACTAGTGCTGTCCTTACTTAGGACTCTTTAGAGGAAGGCACATTCACATGTGAAAGAAACCAAAAGCACCGCGTCAGCAAAAACCTCCCCTGTGCCGAAAGGCAGCAGCGTCTCACACAATAGAGCTTTCAAAAGGAGGCACGGCCCCTGTGCACAGGCTGCTCACAGCCATCACGTGGCAGCGTGGGGATGACACCCCAGCACCACGTCCGACCGCACAAAGCGCAGAGATGAAGCCCGCTCTGTTCCTGCTGACACCGCCGAGGCCGCAGCTCTGTCCGCTGGGCGAACAGCAGGCGGCCGGGCGGCCTGCAGCCCACTGGGCAAGCACGTGCCGGGCGGCGCCGGGGAAGCTGACTCCCAACATCTCCCTGCCCTCCAGCTGCACGCTGGCTTCAGATGTGGCCCAGCTCCCCGGTCTCCTGAGGGGTCAGCAGCACTCGCCCCTGTGGAATGAACATGACTCAAAATAACACTGCGATTGGAAAAGATATAAACATCCGAAAAGAGGGACCTCCTATCACAGAGTGAAATACTAACAGTCATTGAGGATGGTATAACAGAAGAGTTAATAACACGAAAAAATTTTCACTATTAAGTGGAAAAGCAAGTTAACAAACCTAAATATATACATATATACACATATACATATACACACACACATATCATTACATTTTTAAATCATATCAGGGTAACGTAAGATAAAGGAATCCCACAATGTTTAAAGTGCTTAACGTCTAGGTGACTAGATGATAGGTGATTTGCATTTTCTTATCATTTGTCAGTAGTTTTTATACATTCTTCAACGAACATGTATCTCGAAGGAAAAACAAGTGTCAGAAAATGAAATGGTCATCTCTTCATTAAATTCTACAAATCTCTAAATCGTCATACATAGACTCGATTTTTTATTTACATCCTAAAGACTTAAAATAATTGTTTTTTATCCTGGTCTTATTAGGTCTCCCAGAGGGCGGGGTCAGAGGTCACATAATGTCACCTTGGCGCGCTCCCTCCCTTGTGAAGCTCGGTTTGAAATAAAACAATAACGAGAAATGTACCGACTCAAAAAAAAAGTTTTTATTCACAAAAAGGTGAAGACAGAGTCAGAAAGGCAAGGTTAAATTATAATTCGGCCAAATCAGGGCAAAGATCCTATGTTTACTATGTTCATCTGGAAAGTGTAGAAAAGCCCAGACTGTTCACCGTCGGGGAAGTTCTCGTCGGGCGGTGGCCTCGACCTCTTCTCAGGAATGAACGAGCTGATTGGGGAAGTTCGTGTTTTACTCGTGTGGCAGGTGTTTAAGCGTTCGCTATGGAAGAGCCTGTGCTCATTTCGGTTTTCAGCAAAGAGAGAGACGTGATGAGTCACCACTGTCAAATCTCTGACATCTGTGCAGTGCGATTCGAGGCTTTCGGTGACATCTGTGGAGCAGGGTAATAGCTAACGTGGTTAAAGAGAAAAAGCCTTCAAATACAAGTGGATTAGGGGAAATCGCTTATGCTAATTAGCGACTAGGGACACAGTCTGAAATTGAAATTGGACACAAATCCAGCTCATGGAAGTCTGGTTGGAAGGGCTGTTCCTTTTTCATGTCCAGATTTGATAAAATTAAGAGGAAGCAACAGCCATTGCCTTTTTTTTTTAACTGGCGCGTGAAGAAATTGAGCTACCTGGAAGCTACTGTTCCAAGCACATCTTAGCCACCCCGAGGTGGCCGGCCTACAACAGGGAACCCTGCCCCAGCACAAGGTCGTACGTATGGAAGAGGCTCCGAAAACGTCTGTTGAATGAAGGAATGTAAACTCATCTCATACAGAAGATGTGGTTTGGGAATCCCTTTACAATGGCCCAAAAGACCTCAGAATGTTCTAGAATGAAGTAAGAGAAGCAGCGATACTTTAAGGTACCTTGAAGGGAGGCTGGCCCTAGGGAGCGAGATTTCCCAACACCACCTACACATTTTTAATCCATTATTAACACTGCCTAAAATCCTAACATCAGTAGGCTATTCCTGGATTAATAAATATTCTTTGAAAATGCAGACAATCTGGAGAGGATTAGGGAAGGTAACCATTTAACATGACTATCTGGTCAGAAAAATTAGTCTTGTCACAGTGTTTACTAAGTATATAAAATATGGCCATGAATGTAAGATTATGGAGTCTCTTTATAACTTGGAACTTAATCAACAGTTTTAACTAATTCATGTACCTGCATATAAATAATATTTCAAGTTATATTAGATTGAATATAAACACCAAAATTGCTGGGTGTTTTTAGTCAAAAATGGTCAAACATTAAACAATCAAAAGTAACTGGAGTACACGACACTGTAGCGGGTTCTTAAAACCTGTGAAACTCACGTGGGGCAGGCGGGTCTGTTGGTTGGAGCATCATCCTATTCACAAAAGTTTGTGGGTTCAAACCCCGGTCGGCACAAACACAGGAGGTAACTGATCAATGTTTCTCTCACAACCCTCTCTCTCATTCTCTCTCCTTCTCTTTTCTCTCTCCCTCCACCCCCTTCCTCTCTCTCTACTCTCTAAAACCAATACATACATCCTTGGGTAAGGATTAAAAAACCTATAAAACTTTAACAGCACAAAGAGTGAACCTTAATGTATACAACTTTCCAAAATCATCGGTGACATCTGAGGATCCCAGAACGGAATGCAGAAGGTGACAAAACACTGTTTCACAAACGCACCCCTTTGAAACACTCTCACTGATAGGGTGGGGCGGGGGCAGGGGGCACGTTGCCTAAGTCAGGAAGAGGGTGAAATCCGCAGGACTGAAGCCAAAGGGGCTGCACCTCACCACTGCACTCTGGTTGATAAAACTGTTTCCCCCAGGGGCACGGATTGACAGTTCCAATATTATTGCACCTTTTTGGAGCCTCTTCCATCTGTTCGACATTGCGTTAGGGGCAAGTTCCAAACTGTAGACCAGCCACCTGTCAGAGGCTGAAATGCTCACGGAGCCAGTGGCTCCCAGGCTGCTGAGTTCCACGTACGTGTACATGTTACACGTGTGCACTGGGACGAACAATGAAGTAAATAAATGGACGGCGGGAGCCGAGTAGGAACGAGTAGTTTCAGATAAGCGAGAGGAGGCCAGAGTTAGTCAGATGGGGATGAATCAGAGTTGGAGACACCAGCATGAACTCAAGCTGAGTTACTGACAGACACTGATGTTACATACAGAAATATTTATAGACGTGTTTATCTCCTTGTTCTGTCTGCCGGGGGGGCCTAGAAGCAGCTGCCTCCCGGTAGCAATGCGCACACCGAGCATCCAGATCTTGGTGTCTATCACCACTCTCCCGCAAAAAAGAACCAGGATCCTCAGAGGAACTAAGGATTCTGGGACTAAGCCAGGAAATATAAAAGGCGACCCTGAAGCATCTTACAGTGACAGAAAGTTAAAAAATACTCAAGGTATACATGCGCACACACGCAGTGATGGGAGCCTGACAAAGTTGAACACGGAAGGCAGCGAGATCTCTCAAAAGAACAGTCTGAGAGACAAGACAGACAAAGTAGTGCTGCTTCCAACCCAAAGTATAAAATAAGTATCCAATGAGGTCATCCTGATATACATGATTGAATAAGTAAATAGTATAAATGGAGGAAAACTATCAAATCTGCCATGCAGAAGACTTTTGAGAAATGTATGCAAATAATCCACCCTCTGAAAATGAAGCATTAACTCCCACTGCTCAAGTGCAGGGTGAACTCAGTGCCCTCCTCCCAGAGGGGACCGAGTGGCAAGGGAGAAACGTAGCAAGCGTGACCTCAGTCGGGAGACAGCAGCCAACAAAAGCAGCAGTGAGCCACGCCGAGAGGATGCGCCCTCGATGTGGTGTGAGGAGCGCCAGATCTGTCTGTGGTCTCTCGCCTGAAAACACCCACCCCCTGGGGGAACACCTGACCGCCCCCACCAAGAGTCGTCCTACCAAGTACCTGGCTAGCAACCCCCTAAATTGTGGATATCACCAGAAACAAGGAAAGTCTGACAGAGTGTATCGAAACTCTGTACTTTCTTTGAAATTTTTCTGTAAATCTGAAACTGTTCTGAAATAAAATTTTTACTTTAAAATACGTTGGGAAGAGCTGAGATATTTACTCTGTGGGATGCATACCAAATGTGTACTTCCTGCCCCATCTCTAGTCCTGTGTTATGGGCCTCAGCCACCGCCAGCCTTCCCAATGGGAAGCTCTTAGATCCGACATTTTGGTCCTTGGGTCCTTTCCGCTTTGGTATTCTTCCCCTCTTGGGTGAGCTGTGGTTGGCCATCCCAGAACAATTTGGTTACAAACCTGTATCAACTCAGTTATATGGGAAGATTTTCAGAAAGCATTATATTTTTGAGACCTGATTTTTCAATAACAACGTGCAAAGGCTTTTAGAAACTATGTCCAACTGTCATTGTAACTCCAATTCAGGATGCATGACTATTTTTGTGCTCTGATTGGTGTCTAATGACCAAGACCAAAATGACTTCCTCCTATAGAGATGAATACACACCTCTGCCCTCCACACATACACATGCACACACACACGCACATGCATGCAGGCTGCAATGTATCTTATCGTCTCAAGCTTATCTGGCCAAAGTCTCAACATTTTAAAAAGACCGACTCACTGATTTTCCTTCCCAATGTAAGTGGCCTGCAAGTTAATTCGACTGACATTTAAAACTTCATGACTTCTTTTGAATATACAGGGTCAGGGAGTGCCTGGAAGCCATTGTTTTAACTCCCAAATACGTTCCGTGAAGTGCATGTTGGAAAGTCAAGTTTACTGCAGGAGAGTCGCCATCTTGATTATAAATAAACTGGGTTACGTTTTATCTCTAGGAGAGCAGGTTAGTTTTCTAGGAAAAGGAAACAAGTAGTCCTTTTTTTTCCTACTTGGCCAGAAATGTAACTTCTATGCAAATTCATGGAATAAGTACTTCCGTACAAGGCTGAACATAGTTTTAAAGAGCGAAATCTTAAAATGAAACTGCAAAGCAGATCCACTATGAACATTATTTTTAGCGTCCTTCTTAACAGTACATTATCCAACTAAGCCCTAAATACGTCCTCACACAAGGAGCTGCTGCCCACACTCCGTTCTCCCCGTACTGGCCTTGAACATGAAGTGTAAAAGAGAATGAGGCCCGATAAATAGCTCATTTTAAGGCACTACACATCAGCTTTGCAAGAGAGGCTTGGTAAAAGGTCCCCAGGAAAGCTGTAAAGTACCCTTAACATTCAACGACCTCTCGCTTCCTCTGGCCCACCAATCAGTGGACCCCACACTGCTTGAGAATAGGTACCTGAAGAGCTGTGCCCAAGGTCATTGTCTGGTTCATTGATCATACTGTAAATGATTAGGAATGGTTTGGAGAGCAGAGGCTGGTACTTGCAGTTTTTCTCCCCGATTTTTCCTTATATCCTACGTCTCAGCACTGGTTACTGTTACAAATTTGCAAACTGTGGCTGCTAAGTCCTATGTACAGGGTCCAGCAGAAGGAAGGCCTGCCTGAGTGTGGTTGGTAGGGCACAGGTATGTCTCGCATGAGATAGAGAGCAATTTGACCATTTCACCTAAAATGTCATGTGGTGTGCTTGAGTGTGATATTGTTATGTTACAGAATTACATGCTTGCAATTTTGTAATAAAAGGGGGCATCATTTGTGCCGGACCCTGTAATTTACAGAGGAATACAAAATGGGGCTCAAACCCTGATCAGGACACTACTGCATATCCAGATGTCCCCACGGGCCCCAAGGCAACCCTGAGCGTGTTAGGCAGTAACGCTAGAGACAAAGACATCTGACCCCCGACCCTTCACCTTCTACTGCCACCCGCGGTGAGTGCTCAGCGGCCCCTGTGCTGATCTATTTCCAGTGAAGAACAGCCTCAAGGAGCCTCCATAGCCTCCCAATTGGTGGCCTTGTCCCCACCTGTCTCCTGGAAGGGGCTTTTTTTTCTCTTTAAATAAAAAGGCCCCTTCTCCAGTTGTTACCTGTGCGTGTTTGTTGGTCCTGACCTCTTCAAACCCTCCAGCAAAGTCCCCGGGTCCAGGCCGCCTGACCCGGTCCTGCCCACCAGCTTCCTATGAACACTTTCCCACCCAGAGAGCGGAGGGGAGCCGGGGGCCGCTGGGCGGACTGCGGAGCACATCTGTCACCTGCATCTTCTGAAGCCAGCGGCACCACAGGGAAGTCGCCGACTCCATTTTAAATAAACGCCACTCTCCTGTCCTTGGCTGCATGTCCCGCCCTTGGGACTGTGCAGAGTGTCGGATACTTTGTGCTCAGAGTTCTCTCTCTCCATCACTGGCTTTGTCAGACAAACCACCTGCCATAAACCTTCCCCTCCTGTTTAGATCATTCACAAGTAAATCATCAGCATTTACTTATTTTTTTGTTATCAGCCATCTTCATGAGTCACAGTTCTTTCTAAAACGTCTACTTTTTCTCGCCCTGGCTGGTGTGGCTCAGTGGACTGAGCGCAGGCCTGCGAACCACACGATCCCAGTTCGATTCCCAGGCAGGGCACGTGCCTGGGTTGCAGGCCAATTCCCAGCAGGGATGCATGAGAGGCAACCATACATTGATATTTCTCTCCCTCTCTCCTTCCCTTCCCCTCTAAAGATAAATAAAAAATCTTTAAAAAAATAAATAAAACATCTACTTTTTCTCTAAACTTATTAAAATCTGCTTTAAAAAAAGATACCCAAATCTGCTTTATCTTGACATAATAAACTCTAATAAGGTCCCCTTTTCCCAGAAATCTTTTTAAGGCCCTATCACCAATACGTTCTTTGTTCATCATTAAAAGAAAGTTTGGCAGTTCTTTCCCCTGCTTTTTCTACCTTCAGAGACAAGATAAGGGATAAGTGCATCAGACGCTCTGGCCGAACGCTGGGTTACATCCCCACATCACTGTTTTTGAAAAACGTCCACATGCATTCTCACCCTGGCTCCGCCCAGTAACCTCAGAAGTGTGGGAAGCCAGGTGTTATCATCCTGAGGCTGAAAACAGGTAAACGATTTACTCAAGGTCATGCGGCCAAGCAAACTGTAATGGAACCTAAATATTTCAGGGACCG
Source organism: Sturnira hondurensis (assembly GCF_014824575.4). Classification (NCBI taxonomy): domain Eukaryota; kingdom Metazoa; phylum Chordata; class Mammalia; order Chiroptera; family Phyllostomidae; genus Sturnira; species Sturnira hondurensis. Next base: position 4,617,623 of record NW_028094846.1, on the reverse strand, counting down.
TTCCCTTACCCTGTTTTCCTCTTCTTTTAGCAGAATGAGACTTCCAGCCCACGTCAAGATGCTAGAAGTTCCCAATCACGACCAGTTCTTACCTCCACGCCGGTCTGAAAATCTCTATAAAGAACTCTTCTAGTTGTTTCCACAGGAACTAAGTTTGTTCTCTGGGGAAATGACGTTAATGCCCCTGCTCCTAATTTCACACACTTTGGTTTTATTCCCAGCTCTACGATCTCCTCAGTGCGGAGCACTGGGAACTGGCTTCAAAACTCTATTGCAAATAAAACATCACTATTTTTTCCCTTTTTCCCAAGCAAATGCTTGGGAAAAACAAAAACTCCTCTAAATGTTTAAGACAGAATGATAATAACCATGTGGTTTTAACTATAGGAAATAGAATTTTTAAAAAAATAAAGACTAAGAAGAAAAAGAGAAAGCTTTAAGTAAGAGGTAACCAAGATCTTCTCGACCATACGAGTATTAAAATACAAGATAGGCTACAGAGCTCATAAAAAAGTCACAATCTTTTTTGACTTCCCCCAAGTCAGTGAGACTGTGAGCATTGTTTTACGTTTTCCTACAAGTTCCATGTATCCCTATCAAGAAAGAGAGAAAATGGGGAAAACTATGTATTAGGCGATGCTTTAAAATAACAATTTGGTTACAGCAAGTTAACAATGAGTGAAACAAACCCCAGACTCTTTCCAACACTGCCAGGTTGCAGGCCCATGGACACATACATAGTTTCCATAAATATTTATAAATTATCAAAGAAATGCTAAAATATAGCAGAAATTTTGCGAAAGAAGCGCCTTTTTAACAAAGTAAATAAAACACAACCAAAAATAAATGCAGGGTTTACCATTTTTTACAGGTGCCACAAATCATTGGGAGAGACTCGTTTTTGAAAAAAATGGGATGATTTTGCTACATTGATACCCTGACAATAACAAAGAGAAACCAAACAATGTAAACACAAGCTAAGAAAGAACTGGCTTTATAGTTTATACACCCATGAAAACTATAGTTAACCTTTAAACATTACATGTAAACAATTTTTTTAAAGACTGCCTCCAGAATGTTTATCTAATTATCAATTAAAAATAGATACTGTCTGGATTTAGAAGTAATAGTCACTAGTTCAGGACTACTTATGATGATGAGGTTCTACTACAGAGTGACCTTGGACAAGACCCCTTTCACCTCAATATCCTTAATTTTTTTAAAGATTTTATTTATTTATCTTTAGAGGGGAAGAGAAGGAGAGAGGGAGAGAAATATCAATGTATGGTTGCTTCTTGTGCATCCCCTGCTGGGAACTAGCCTGCAACCCAGGCATGTGCCCTGGATCGAACTGTGATCATCTGGTTTGCAGGCCTATGCGCAATCCACTGAGCTATACCAGCCAGGGCATAATTTTTTAAAAGAGGATATTGGATTAGACAATTTCTAAAATCCTTCTGTCTCTATAAATCTTTTGATGTTCGGCCTAACAGCCATATCTACTGGTATGAATCCAATCAATTTTAGATCCCCAGCAGGAACCAGGAAGCCCCTTGTCCACAATCAAGTTCATTGGGTTTTTCCTCCTGGCAATAACATCTCCCATAACTCAAGGCCTGATAAACCTTCCTTCCCCTGCACCTTGTATTCGACGATAACATCGTCGAATGTTATTATCAAATCACATCACAAGAAAATAAAATTCCACTACAACCAAGGGGAAGTACTTTCTAGTGACTTCATAGTGACTCTTTCAAACATAAACCAGAGAAGATGATGACAATTCTGTGTGCCAACCTGCAGACACAATTTGGCTTTAAGAGAGCTGTGTGGCTCTGAAGAAACACTTACAGTGTGGTCATTCATCAAATGCCTTGCAAATGAAATTAATGGACATATAGTGACTGCTAACGACTTCTTAACCTAATCCTCCCATTATAAAGATGAAAGATTTTATGTTTGCTCTTTCTTATTCTAAATTCAAACCATAGCCAGAAAGCAGTAAGCTTTAATTGTAATTCTTGTGTTAAGGAACCCCACATCGTTCTAAAATTCCTAAAAGCACAATGAAAATAGCAAAGACAAAGGTAATTTTGCCGGCAGTAAGTGACTGACCATGGGGATTCTTAAAAAAAAAGAGGTGGCAGGGGTGTAAAGGCGAAGGAGACAGAGGAGACAAAAAAGGCATCACTGAAACATGTTCAGCAACAGTAACACCAGTCCCCGTGATTGTTTCTTATACCTGTTTTGCCCTGAAGCTTTCCGATTCTTAAAGCTATTTTAAAGGCCTCATTATATGCCCATCACATTGCCAGCTGATTTATATACAGACACTAACTGAAGTCCCACTGGTGCTCACTGTATTGCTATCAGTGCGGTTCTAAGGACCCACCACTTAGACCGCAAAGAAAAGAGTTCACCATGTATCAAAGAAAAGGAGCTTAAAACAACTTGACAGATTTCCTAAAGGAGAAGTTACAAGCTCACAATTTCACTGTGTATTAACAGGAACCAACATTCCTGTTCATAATCGCACAAAAGAAGAACCAAATTCATTTACTGCCCTAAAAAGCAGTAAGTTCAACAAATTTTACCAGGTTGAAGTTCGCCGTGTTTCAGAAGTCGTTCGATTTTAGCAAAACTCCCAGAATTCAAGGTGAGACCCATCCAGCTCTTGCGCAGGGAGATCCCACCAGTGTCACCCCCAACTCTGCAGCCCAAGGCTCAGCGGCCCCTGACCTAAAGCCTGATGATGGCTCATCCCACCCCCTCAGGAGCCTCCAAAGCAGGGTTACAGGCAACCCAACCCAAGTTCAAGATCCACCCGCCCCCACTGGGCCTCCCTTGGGCTCAGGGACAGCTGGTATTGTCTGCCTTCAGGAGAAAAGTGGCCCCCACAGGTCCTAAAAGCAATGCAAGGCCATTTAGGCAGAGAATTTTGGTGTCCAGGTCACCTGGAACATGATGTACAAGGAGACAGGGTGTGACCTCTAGGTGGGCACTTCTCAGTGCCCCCAGCACACCCCTGTGCCCCCGGATGACCTGCCCCATGACGCCATGGGAAAGACAAAATAAGGCCCTCTAAAATTTGAGGCCTAGGACAGCGATCCACAGTCCAAACATCTAAGGCCAGAGCTGTTCCTGGTTATTTCAATGTCAAGGTTTCTTCAGAGGCCTTGACCCCCGAGGACATGAGGACTAGGGCCAACACAGCCACGTGCTTTCTCCCTGATAGTTGTGCAGAGTAAATCGGACTAAAAGGAGGATCACGGCACGTGCATTTCACATTGTTCCTTTCCTCCTACTCTGACCTTCAGGCCTTGGGCTAGGCCAGCTGTCCTGACAGCATGTGCTATAGAAAGACAAATTCACCTCACAGAACATTCCAGGCTATGCTGTTTAACATCCACAGACTCCTGAATTCATTAGTCACTCAGCTGATGCTGTCTACGCTCTGTCTGCTCCACTTAATGCTCTATGTGCCAAAAAACAGTCTCAGTGAAATGCCCTTGCTTAATCACCAGTGGGAAAAGGCTAATTTCAAAAGAGAGCCAACTTCTAAAGCAAAGACATGTGGGATTCAAAGTATAAATGCCATAGATACCTGAACTATCCCGTCTGGCACATCTGACCGTGTAATTACTGATCGCTAGATGCTCTTCTGGAGACTCAGATAATAAAAACAAGAAAATCTATTCTAAAAATCCACAAGGAGGCCTAAATGTAACAGACAAGGCCCCTACCTGAAAATCACTTCCTTCATCTAATCAGTCAAACGCTAAATTGAAGGTTATTTCCTAGCAATCAGGGGGAATAATAACGGGAGCCTTTGTGGTAGACGCGGTGGCTGGCTCACTTCCGCTCCCATCCCTGACTTGCCTTCCCAGACTGCTGAGACTGGAATGCTGATTAAGACCGTGCTGCCCAGGCTCCTGTCACTAGCGTCCTCTGTGCAGTTAGGTTTCACCGCCAGTCACCCTCCCAGGAGAGCGGAACTCAGAGGAGCAGGCCCGGTGTTCCTGTCTCGGCACAGACCCTGCAGGCAGCAGCCGGCTGTGAAGCTGACAGTGCTACAGCAGGCTGATCCCGAATCACAGCTACGGCAGAATGTTCCAGAAGACCATTGCTCCGTGACTGCTGGCTGTGGCTGAAATGGCGACCTCAGCACCTGGCATCCGGACTTCCTGAGTCCCCAGCTTCTAAAATGTAGCAGAGGTCAGAGTCTGTGCCCCCAACCTCCCCGGCGGCCCTGAGTGTCATTCGGACCCCAGTCCTCGAGTTCCAGCCTGCAGGCTAACCCTCCAGCCCTTCCAGTGATTGGTAAGCGCCTAGTCCCTCCCAGCAACAATTTTCCACTTTTTTCATCGCATGGCACACACAACCTAATTACTAAAATTCTGCGGCACACCCAGAAATATATTTTTTGCCGATCTGACAAAAAATTAGGTATGATTTTGATTCATTCATACCAGACGGCTCTTCTTACGCTAGCTGTTGTCATCTTTTTATTTGGCAATCTAAGGGAAAAGAGGTCAGTGCCCCTGATGAAGCAGTCAGGACTGCGTGTTTTAAGGCTTCTCTCGGTGCGCCAGCTTGCCTACCGGGGCTCGCTAGTGCAAAATGGCTGCCTCATGGTAAATCTGTTTTCTTTCCTGCTTAAACAGCTACAGTGGTTTCCATGATCTGCAACTGACCCCTGAGTGAGTCGGTATTAAGACAACTACATGGAAACATTCAGCTGCCTGAACACTCTCGTGCGTTCAAATATTCAGAGAATCTAACAAGGCCTAGACTCTTAGGAGACAACGCTGACTGACGTGCATTGTGTTAATTCTTCGTGCTTTTCTGTGAGTGGTGACAAAAAAATCTTAAATCTTAAAAACGCAGCCTCTCACACATTAATTCACTTTTCGCTCCAACTCATTGTGACTTGATATTTGAAAACAGTAGCAAGGAAAGAACATTCCAACTCCCTCCAATTCTTGCTTCTTTGGACAACTCAGGTCGCACGTTTCACACGGCAGGCCTGTTAGCAACGAAGTGCAGGCAGGATGAAGGTTCCAACGAGGAGATAAGCAAAAGTGCGTCGGTGTCTGATTGGGGGCTAGCAGAGTAAGTTACAAGATATTACAGATGAAATCAAATGCATTAGCACAAGATACACTTACTTTATTGCACAACTACACACACAGACATAAAATATGGGCCCCACATTAACATTTTAGGAGATTTTTCTATCAAGGCTGGAATGATACAATAACTTCCCCAAGTGACAGAGGATCTAATCAGGTAGTTAATTTCCTCAGCATAGTTCTGCTTTTTCATATATTTATGGTCTTTTCATTAAAAAAACCTTGACCTTGAAGGTCAAAAACATTCTCAACGGGATAGGTAAAATCTGCTTGATGAGCGCTCCCAGAAGCATCAAAGCACCTCTAGGCATCACTGCAATGGTCTTATCTCCTAGGGGTACCAATGAGGGACCCTGTCATGAGACACGGAGCATTTTCACGCACAAATTCCCACAGGCCCGCCAGCAATGCGCCAGCAGATACCAGCTTTTCCCAGCTTCCAAGAAAATGGTACGGGAATTTTAAATTTTCTAATTAAAAGTTAAATTTCTTGATTGTGCATTTTTGCAAAGCCATTTAGTAACTGACCAGGAAAGCTGCAACAGAATAGGAAACAATGTCCCCTATCATCAGGGAACTATAAGGAAGAAAAATTCTCACATCCTTTTTTTTTCCAGTCCTGGTACAAAACAAAAATATTCACTAGAGCTTCCACCAGCTGTCAGTAATCCTTATTTGTGGGAGTTGTGTAGTACCGACGTACTCCTTCATTCTTCTGAGTAATTCTACGTGGCATATTTTTAAATGAAAATTTTACTTTGTTCTTCAAATTCTCTCCAAGCCTCATTAGTCAGCCAAAGATACCAGGATGTGTCACAATGGCTCCACTGAGAATCGCCGTCCTGGCTGCGAAGAGCTTGCCAAGTAAATGAATGAAGCGATAGAGCCAAGCCAGCGCCCAGCCTCACTACGACGCCCACTTGCACTTGCAGCCCGTTCAGAATCAGACACCCTGCCTAAAACTTAACCACCATGTGGACCTCGCAGGCATGAATGAGGCGATTTACTCCTTGCAACTTTGAATTCTTCAGCGCAGTAGCTAAAGGTCAAGGAACCGGGTTAATGAGAACAGGCCACTGGGCTGGCCAGGGAGCAGCAGAGAGGCAGTGGAGACAGGCAGGGGTGGGACTCCTTCTCCCCACCACAGTTGAGTTGGGGCAGTAATGGCCTTGGGCAAAACAGCCCCGTTCCTGCTGTTGTTTTGTTTAGGAGCTTGACTGTTTAGTTTATAGATTATCTGTCTCCTCCTGTGCTTCTTTTTGCTTTTAGCATTGTCTTTTAACGACTTCACTGATGATTCCCACCTCCCTAGAGGATGAACTGGGGAAGGAGGCTGAAGGGAAATTCAGGGTAGCCCAATTTCACCCCCTGGCAGTAAGTTCAGCAAGACAGATTTATTGTAGAAAACAGAATGAGATGAAGGAAGTCTTCACTGTTGGTAAATTCAACTTATAAGCAAGCAGGTTCACAAAACACTTAAATGAAAGGTTAATTATAATTATTTGCTTTAAAACAGTCTGCTTTATGAAATGATTCTGCTTAGAACTACATTTAATAGCCATAAAATCCTTGGTTTAACGCGTGCTTTAACTTACCACAGTGTGTTCTGCGTGTGGTGCTTCCAGAGCACACCTCAAGGGAAGCTCCCCTGTGTTGTAGATGGGGTTAGGGTCAGGTGGCTAAAATCATGGTCATTTTGATTCACTTCCATGGTTTCGGGACCTCCAAAAGCAAAGCAAAGTTCTATGGTTTAGGTTTTCAACACTCACTTCCTCCAATTTCATAGAAGACTCTTTTCTGCATCATTAAAGGCATGAAGTGGAAAAAATAATGTGGGTCTGGAGGCGAAAAACCAATCTTACCTTCCATAATCATAAAATAGAGCGCAAGCATTACACACGTTCTGATTTCCAATATACCAAATTAGACAGATATTTCTATCATTTAGGTAATCACCTGGAACACCATGAACCTTCTAAATAAAGTTCTCAAAAAGATAAAAGAAAATGCCTCACACAGCAAAAATGCTCTAATAAACAGCTTCGAGCATCCCTATTTGGAACTACCATTACAAAATCTTCCTAATGATCTTTCATCCAGAAGCATAGTGCTTTAGTAACAACTACGACACAGGGAACGTTTCTGGTTCTTTCTGGATCACAGGCAACAGATGCCCTTTGGTCAACCCACTTTGATGGCAGAGGAAGACCCTCAAAGGAACAGCGGCAAAGCCGCCCAGAGTGCAGCGAGGCCCCAGAACGGCCCAGGGGCCACACAAAACAGGAGAGAGGAGAGGGAGGTGGCTGGGGCTATCAGGGAGGGCTTCCTGCACACAAAGTGGCATCCCAACCACCAAAACAGACAGAATGATTCAGAAAAGGAGTGATAAAGAGCAGGGGGTGGGAAAAAATAAGGGGGGACAGGCCATCCTTTAGTTTGTTTGCTGTTTTTAGAAGCTTCAGTGCACAGGACTCAGACAAAGCAATCAGGTCCTGGATGTAAGGGCGAACACAACAATCACCCAGGCTCACTAACTATACACACGTGTGTGACAAGGGATGAGCTATTATCTGGACGTCATATTTTGGTGATAAAAGCATCGTGTGTTCACATTACTTTCGAAAATCCAGTTCCATCAACTTTACCACTGCACAGCCTTCTCTCGGCCCCAGCTCGGCACGAGAGCCACCGCAGAGCCACCACGGGACGCGGAACTGTGTTCACTCCCACACCCGCCTTGATTAACGCACATTCAAGGAACTTGAACTTGAACCTGGAAAACCTGCTGGTTTCCCCAACCGTTTCAAATAACACAAAGTTTGATCTAGTTAGCTTAATCACTAATGTATACTTCTGTGTGTACACACATATCTAAGCACAACGCATGTACATATATTAACGGCATCCAATTTTAATATCTGAAAGCCCAAATATTTGAAAAATAGGTGTGTTGGTATATGGAAGTATGGAGGTGACGTCAAATTTTAAAATACAGAGGAACGACTATCTCTGCTTGGGAAATGAAGAGATGGCATTCACCTTACAGGAAGTTTCCAAACGAGCTCCAGAGCAGGGGCAGTCCGCCGCCCGCAGACTGAAGAGCCCGCTCAGTGCCTGGGCTCTGGCAGGAGACCTCCCGCACGTCTTCCCTGCGGGCCAGTGACTCTCAAAGGAAGACAGAAGCACTCTTACTTCTGAAAACACACACAGTAGTAGTGTCACGTAACGAGAGAACCACCGTCGGGGCGCCACTGGTCTGGATTACAGCGAAACCCACTGGGGAGTAAAGGAAGTCCCTCCCGAGGAAAGAAACACAGGGCCATCAGGAATGCTTATTCTACGGGCATTGAAGAGAAGGATAAATGAACGTTATTTTCATACATTCCAGAGAAGGGGGTGAGTACATACCTTTTCACATGTTTTATGGACTTTTTTTTTTAGAGAGAGAGAGAAAGGAAGGGAGAGAGAGAAACATCACTTTGTGGTTCTGCCCATTCACGCATTCACTGGTCCCTCTCGTACGTGTGCGCTCTGACCAGGGAGCGAACCGCCACCTGGTGCATCCGGACGACGCTCCAATCAGCTGAGCTGCCTGGCCGGGGCCAACTTTTCACATGTTTTGAGCCTCATGGTTAAGAACATCGGGTACTGTCACCACTTCTGGAGTTTAAGAGCTGTTCTTTTAAAAAAGGGGGGTGGGTGCTGAACACTTCCTTAAGAGATGTCACTTCTCACCTTCTAGAAGCTACCCGTCCTTAGTTTGAGATGGGTTTCTCCCAACTTCAGTAATTTTGCCATTGGAAATGCCACCTAAGGAGGAGAGACTCCATCAGCGCTGCCATCTCCAGGCCTTTGCCTTCAGAGTCCCAAGGTCCCCTGCTCTGCTTTCCCTTTTCCGGGGTGCACAGTCCTAATCCTCCTGCCACCCTCCATGTAACTTACTGAGCACGCTCCTGGTTTGCCCACCTCCCAGTTAGAATGTGAGTTCCTGCAGGCCCTGTGTTTCTGATCGCTTTGTGTGCCTTCTTCTCTAGCTCTTAAAACAGTGCCTGGCAGCCCTGGCTGGGTGGCACCATGGGTAAGAACGCCGTTCCAATATATCAAGGTTGTGGTTTCGATCCCTGGTCAGGGCACATACAAGAATCAACAAATAAGTGGAACACCAAATCAATCTCTCTCTCGCTAAAAAAAATGGATAAAAAAGTAGTACCGCACACAGCGTAGGCATTCAATAAAGACCTATTGAATTGGGGGTTTTAAACAACCTTTTAAACAACAGGAATGCTTTATGGCAAACATTTACGAAGACGGAGCACCTACCACAGGCCCAGTGCCATGCTCTGCCCTTCGACCCGTGAAAGACTCGCAACCACCCTGTGAAATGCATGCCCTGTTACTGAGGACAAACAGGAGAAAGGTGTCCTCTTGGTTCCACTTGAGTTAAAGAGCCGACGCTGTTACATCTCCAAGTCCTCAAACCCACCCAACAACCATGACAGCAAACTGTGAGTTAACCAACTGATCGAGTGCCTTCTCAGATGACGTCAAATACGAGCCATAGACCCTAAAGGTAATTCTGGAACGATTTTGCTCCTTGCTATATTTATACTTCTCCCTCGATCTTAGAAGAATAACTTCTGGAATACCTTGCAGTTCATACTTTTACAAGTATTATCAAATTTGATCTTAGCCATTAAAAAATACATCTATAACCACGCTCTTCAACGGACTCCCCAGAGAGAAAGAACATCTTGTCCACAGTGGACCTGAATGAGAAACATAGGCAGAAGAAGGCCTTCTGCGCGGCAAGCTTTGTAACTTGCAGAGCAGATGTTAGCTCTTCAGATTTCATCTCACCTAAAGAAAGGAACTAGATGAAAAGAGACAGCCCTGCAAACTCAGCCCAGCTGGACCGACAGCTGAGGCCAGAAGAAACTGTCCTCTTAGTGGCCCAGTTACTACCATCTGGACTTCGCATTTCCTAGGAAAAGCTGATAGGAAAGAAACAGAAACAATTCCCCACTATGGATAACTCATTCATTGCTACGTGAACTATTCTGACAATACCTAAGGTCGAAGATTCACTGGGCGGCTCTGTACTCAGCCATATATGAGACGCAGCAAAACAGAAATGCATACATTCCCATCCTCGTGAACTACTGAGAAGACTGGATACAAGCATGTAAAGAGAGAAAAATTAACTGAAAAAAAGAAAAAATAGACGTGAGAGATAGCAAAGAGCCCTTATCATCTCAAGAAATAACAGGCATTTAGTAAGCCATTGCAAAGTCTGTATAATAAATATGTCATAAAACATGATTTTAAATTCCACTTGTTACAAAGGAATGCACTCTTCAAGTCCTGTTACAATCATTCTTTAAGATCCGAGTAAAACGTGGCAATCTCTGTCATTTTCCGTGGCCTTCCCTCCACCCTCCACAAGGCTTTGTCATATCTCAAATTCTCCACATACCCCTCATCGCGCGCCTGACCTTCCTGATGGGCTGCTGGCCAGCGCCCCGAGCGCAGAGGCACAGCTCCTAAGGGTATGGTACCTGGCAGTCAGTAAGGGCTTAGCAATCTTTGTTTCAATTGAATAAAGAATTTACTGCCTCTGAAACCCACAGCTCTATCTTCCTAGAGAAAAAAAACTCAAGACATGACCTCTGAGTTATTCAAGGATACATTTTAAATATTCTCTTTGGCATGTAACAAAAACTTAAGCAAAAAAAAAAAAAGGAAATTAGGGTATGTATGTGACATAGCCACCGATACAGCTGTCGGGAAGCGGACAGCAAGACAGTGCATGTCGGGAATTCGTGGGGAGCGTCCACAGTGACTGCAGGACCAGAAATGCTAAGACGCCCTGAATTCGTGGGCGAGTTCCACGCACTGAACAAGTCTCCTGCACCCTGCACAAGCTCCCAGGCTTCTGCTACACGCTCACGTAGGTGGAACTGACTGAACTGGAGCCTAATTCTGATTTACATAGAATAAACACGGATGTTGGCCATCTATCGAATTTTCTGGAGATAAAGCTGCTGCATCAATTGAGAAAAGACTTTGTTTTGTCTGGAAGTTTATGAAGAGTTGTTCAGCATTTTGGAAAGTCAGGTCCTGGTCAGCGGCGTGCCCACCTGTTCGTGTGACTCTGAGCTTAGAGCAGCGAAGACGCAGGTGACGGTGCCCTGTGTCACTCAGCAGTGTACGCCGCCTGGTCTCCCTGCACCCCAGATGGTCCTCTCTGCCCCGTCCCTTCGGACAATGTCCACTGCAAACGTCCACCTCGGAGCACTTGACTCGCTTAGTAGCTTCCCTCCTTTAGTTCAGTACTTTCCTCCTTTAAACTCAACCCTGGGACCGAGCTACTCCCTGTGTGCCCCACACTTTTCTGTGTCTCCAAGGATTCATCCAGGCCCTTCCTCCTCCAGATACACCTTCCCCCCGTCCTCTGTCTTCCCACACCCCACCATCCCCCAGGGCCCACCTACGTGATCCTTCTTTCATACCCTCTTCCTAGACACTGCCTTTCAACGAGGACTACTGCCCCTTGGACTGCCCATTGCAAGAACAGGCTGCTTTGGTACCAGTCTGTGTTCTGTTTAGAATTCTACAGCCTTATGATATCTTCTAATGTTTCACATTTTATCTCTCCCCAAGACAATATAATCTGAGAATATGTTCTTTTTGATTCGTAATCTGTGTTGTACAATGACTGACGGATAGTAAGTGCTCCACAGAAACCCACTTAACTGATGGTCAACTCTTCACTCTTTATTTACAGAACACTGAATTAGGCCTGGGAGGCTACAAAGGCTGACGTGCAAAACAGGCACAAGGCTTGCTGATAACAGGCCAGCTCACAATGAAAAGATAAGTACTTGCGTTGTCCATTGGTCCCACCTAAAATTTATCTTCAGTAGTATCTTCTTAAGGAGGGCACAGTGAGAGTCCATAAAAATGATATATGTGCCAATGTTACTTTAAATCAGGAAGGACTGTAAGAAGCAATTCATATCACACAGATACCACAATCGAACCTGGGTTCTCAAACACCTTGCTTTTTGTAAACAACTCGGTTCTTGGCCAAGTTGCTCACGGGAAAAATGTCTCAGTTGTCTAAAAAAATTCAAGTCCCAATTCTCTACCCAACGACCCTTTCACGCTGATACCTATGTGATCGATCAGTCACTCGCCTCTCAGGTGACAAAGAAAGGAGAGTCTGTTTTCGAACAGATTGGCTATCAGTTTTCTGGAACAGAGTTAAGTCTGAGAACCAAGGGTGCACTGTGTTATCAATGTTTTCACAGGAATGGGAAACACAATAGCAGATGCACAGGCCCTGCACAGGTCCTGCACAGGTCCTGAAGCAAGCCGCCAGGACCCCAGCTGCAGGGTTAGTTCTTCCGGGCACACGTGTGTCCTCACAGGCACTGCACCTGTGCGGGTGCCTGTCGCCAGTGGTGCCTGATTATGGCTCCGCAATCCACATGACCAGTGAAGAAAGCTGGTGTCAGATACAGACTGCTGTGATTAAAGCTGTAGGAAATGTCAGAACTTCCTATATTTAAAAACTAACTTTCGTCCACATAGAAGTTATCAGTCCCCACCTTGACTAGTTGAAGCTTACGTTAAACTGCAAATAACTGATAATAGGCCGATTTGTCTAGAGGTAGCGTGAAACATTTGTGGCCAATAAGCATTAGTCTTAATTTCTCAAACAATAAAAATAAGGCAGGGCAGTAAAATACTTCAGCAAAATAACCCAGCGTCCCATCTCATCTCACTGACAACAAATGACTACCAGTCGTGACATGAATCAACTAGTAATGAAGTAGATGGAAAAAAAAGACAGTAAACAGCCAGAAAATTGGAGGTCAGGAGGTCACGTTCCCATGTGGGCGTGAGCACAGGAGAAACAAGATTGGCGTAAACTACACACCAGAAATTCTAGAGCAAACCAGCACAGCTCAACCGGAAACTTCCGGTTTCGGTGAACTGGAAACTTCCCTTATGAGGACATCCCTCTGGAGAGACAAGCGCAGTCAGAGTGACGATCACAAGCAGAGACACCTTGGGAAACCGAGACTCTATTGAGACCCTGGCACAGCCAAGCCTGGCGAGGCCAAGCCGTGCACAAGCAGATGACAGTTCTTCAGCACGGGTGGGGCAGCGCCCCATGGGAGGGCGAAGGAAGAAGCCCCTGGGCTATGAGCCAGGCGGTTTCGCACCTCTCAGTGCAGAGGGGAAAGCAACAGTTTGTGCTCCCAAACCATTCGCAAACGGTTTTCTCCAAAAGACCACGTTTATGATGGTCAGAGAGACTGAAAACAAGCCCACGGGCAGACACCAGCGGCCGTGCAGGGGTAGCGTACAAAATTCTATACAGGACACTCAGGGGCAGCTTCGGTCCCCTCTCGCACTGAGATTGCTCCAGCAGTGAGAGGAGCAAATGAAAAATCCAGGTTTTCAGTAGGCAAGGCCGTTCGTCACTTAACGAAGCCAGCGGGGGCTGCAGGAAGCACTGGCTTATCAAAGAGCAGCTATTCCTCCTTCCTCTGCCCGAGAAAGTGTCTACGTGTGACACCTCTAACTCGGTTACATGTGTCTGTGAAGGTGCCATTAACCAGGTGGCTTTGACATTTCGGATGGATCTGGCATGACACTATTTCTTGCTCAAAACTTTCCACTCATTCACACGGTGCGCAAATTGGAGTGCCGTGACTGAACACAGGAAAAATCTCTTGGCTGGGCACCAAGCACTTCGGGGCGTTTCAGTCTCTGCCCCTTGGCCTGGGCAGGCCCTGGAGAAGCCGGATGCCTGGCATGCCACAAGCTGTCCTCTGGCCACCACTCGACACCCTCACCAGGGAGGGTGGGTCCCAGGGCAGGCACCAAAGAATTCCAGGCCAGGTCCACTCGAAGAGATCCTGTCTCTAAGTGATTAATACTCCCCTCACTCGAGCAAGACGCCCTCTTTAAAGAAATGCTGCGGCGCCAACACTCCTAATAAACGGCACGGGGGATGCTTCCGGGCGGGGGAAACAGAGCACCAGTCATGCACACAACAGGGACGCAGGAGTTGGGCCCAACGTGAAGAAGCTCAGGGGATAATTAGCCAATTTACTTCATTTACAGCCTACAGTGTATGTGTGTCTAAGAGTGACAGATGATCCAAAAAAATCTATTCCTATAAAGTCCGAAAGCTTTTCCAATAAGTATAAAACAAAAATTCTAAGGGACAGGAAAGGACCACTTAACTGACAGGGAGTTTTTTTTCTTCTTTGTTAGCTATACATAAAGTAATGGTGCACCTTCACAATGTAGCATCTTTGAGAGATAAAATGTAGCAGGTTATGGTAAGAACACATGCCCTGCATCTCCCCTAACACACTTCTTAGGTGTCTATAGGCAGAAGAGGTATGATCTGGATGAACCACGAATGTGACGTGATCATAGCCTGGTACAGGCGTACAGCTGATGGGGAGAGCCTGAGCAGCCATATTAAAACACAGGGTTTTTAGTGAAATAAAGCGGTCATGGTTGGGGCAAGGAGAGGAGTGGGACCCAAGTGCTTTTCCCGGGACCATTCGACAAGGCTGGCCAGAACCATATCCGATTTCAAAAGCCACAGGTCTGCTTCAAGTCTGTTCCAAGCCTGACCTTCTTCAGCTTCCTCCCCCTCCCGGGGACGGGCTCCTGCCCCTGCTCGGGCCACTGCCGGCCCTTCTCCACCTGCCCTGCGGAGTTCCCTCGACTGCAGAGGCGCTTCCTGCGCCGTGACACCCACAGCCAGAACGTTTTGAAACACGCGGCCTTCATTCGAACCTTATGTGCCCCTAAGCTTTTAAAATAAGACCTAAAAGCAGCTTTTAAAATGAGACCCTGAAAAGACAACTGGCCGGGGGTGTCTGACAGACAACGGTACCTGCCTCTCGGAATGCAAGTCATCTCAGCCGATGAACCCTGTCCGAAACCCTGAGAACCCTCGCCAAACTCCTGCTGCGGGACACTGATCACAGGTCGCAGACTGGGACTCAGGATGTGCGCAGTGTGACGCAGAGATGCTTATAAAATAATGCAGCATAGAAAATAAGTCATATTTAGGATGTTGATAAGGCCTATTTAAAAATAACAAGTGAAGGCTTTAAAAAACAACACTAAAGGAAATAACGTCCACTGAAGCCGGACAATTAGAAAGGCTTTGCAGGAGAAACAGCCGTCAACCTCACCTTACCAGTTCTGTGGGATACCCTGTGAGAGCTCTCTGGGGGAGGTGACCATTCTCCTCTTTGAATCCACACAGCTGGCACAATCCCGTGCATACAGCGAACACTCCGTAAAGCTCTAACGAACTGAAATAAAATGAGAGGGAGAGAAGAGCAAAAGCCCTGGAGACAGAGGAAGCGGTAAGGGCGATGGGGGGGGGGGGCAGCGGGGAGAAGGCACAAGGGTGCTCTGGGAAGGGGCACCTCTGAGTGTGAGAGAGAGGAACGGAAGAGATGCTGTGAAGTGGTCGAGCTGGTGTCCAGACCCTGGAAAACGTTAAACATGACGTCAAGACGTCAGGGTTATAATTGCGTAAGAAGAGGGAGTGACGATGATGAGAGTCGTGTTTTAAGGGAGCTCTGACAAAAGTGCTTCAGATGATTGAGACGGGGGCTGACACAGGAGAACCGAGGCTCTTCAGTGATTGATTGCAACGGACAGGCAAGAGGGGGCTAAGTTCTGAGCTGGGCCGACCACTGCAGAAACGGAAAAGTGCCACGGAGAGGACAGACACCACCAAGGCAGAACTCACGGAACGGAGCAGGTGCGGGGAGAGGAGGGTGGACGCAGACAGACGGGTTTCAATGTCTTTTGATTATGAGAACAGCAAAGTCCATCCATATATACAGGAAGTGAGCGGCCGGGTCAAGAGGATGAATCTGTTAGTAAACATCTGATCACTTATGTCAAAATCTCGGCACGCATCTGAACATGTGGGAATGGGATCCAGGCTCAAGATCCCGACATCAGCTGCCCAGCCGAACCCTGGTAATCGGCGAGATCCGGAAGAAGGAAGCTATTACTGGCTGCTGTCAAATGTGAGTTGTTTTTGACTCAGCTCTAGAGGAAACAGCGTAAAGAGGAAGGTTTCTTCCTTCTTTCCGATAACAAATCATTCTTTGATCCCCCCCCCAACCACCACAGTGCGCGCATACGACCGAGTCCACTCTTAGGATGCCCTTCACATTTGGAAATCTCCTACCAGCCACGTCTAGGTCCCACCTTGGCCACCTCTTTGTCTCTGTCCTGCTCTTCACTCCTGCTTCACTGTTCCCTTTTATGTGTCCAGTACCTCCGAAATGACTGGTCAAAAATGAATACGATTCTTAGTGCGTGCTATACAGGGAGCTGAAGGTTAATTAGCAGCATAACTAACCAGTAATGCTGACAGTCCCCTTCAGGCAAATTTTTTTTAAAAAATGAATGAATGAATAACTATGGCTTGTACAAAGCCACCTCGAATCCTTTGTGGGAAAGCAGATGTAAATAAATTTATACTCAAAATGGTTTTATTTGCAGGGATGATATCTGAATTCTTATGAATTGCAGAGGAATGTCTCTCTCTCCATCTAACAAAACCTCCTAGATTTTAAGCGTCTACATTTTAAAAAGCAAATTTTAAAAAATGATTAACTTAATTATAAAACAACTTAGCAAAAAGATTCTCTCTAAATTAAAACTCTAAGCTGCATGGTAAGAAAAACATTTTCAAGCAAGAATGATAAACTTTTGGCAAGCAAAATCTGAAAATCAGAGCATCTCTAGTATAATAATTCAAAGCCTTAAGAAAATGGTTTACAAATACATCATTTATGTACCATTTTTAAAGAGAAAGCTACTGAACAAAACAGGCCACACGATGGTAATTCAACAGTAAATGTTATATTCCATTCCAAACAGAGATGCTTGTTGTATGTGTGTGTGTATGTGTGTGTATACATACATGTATAATGAATATAAACTATGATCTCTTTGTGTTTGTCTTGGTTTCAGCCTAATGGGAAAGCCTCAGGCTCAGGGGCCTCCATTCAACGTGCTGTGCTTTCACAAGTCCAGTCTGTCAGACAGACAACTGGGAGTCTGTCCTCTCCCCTGGCAAGCTGTGCCGTGAGCTGTTAGCTCCTCTTAACCAGTCACCAGGTCTTGTCCCCCTCACTGCCACACCCCTGAATGCTCAGGCGTCTGGAGACCTTCCTGGGGAGTATCCAAGGTAGATCCGAATATACATAGTTCCTTCCACACCAAACGTATTCCTCCACTCACCCACCCACGGGTCCCAACCAGGAAAGCGACAAGCCATTCTGAGGGCACACCACCTTTGAGAAAAACAGGCTCTTTTTCCTCCCCAGGCTCCTCCCCATTTGCCTTGGGAATTATGCCCAGGAAACGCAGCAAGCAGTTGTCCGGGGGTCCTTGCCGTGGAGAGGTCTCCCTGGCACGTTCGGCTACCTCTCAATCCTCGCCGAAGGTCTACTCTTCAACTGTCACTTACTGAGGAGTCTGTGTGCCAGACATTTAAAAGCCCCCTTTTAGACTTTGTGAAAGAAGTGGAGATCGCGCCTATCATCTCCACTCTGCACACGAGGAAACAAACTCCGACAACCACATACGTTCAGAAGCCCCTGGCCTTTCGTCCCCACGACACTACTTCTCTGGGGAATTCTGTGTTCAAAGGGCTTAGGCCGCAAGGCAGCTCTCAGCATTCAGTCCACGAGTCCCTTCCACCTGCGGGCTGAGGAGCAGAGATGGTAGCTGTGTCTTGAAATGTGAGTCGCTTTGGGCTGGTGGAGGGAAACGAGTGTTAAGCCCTGAGGACATGGAGGGCTCGACATCCTCTAGGAACTGAGGGGCTCGGTGGGACTGAACACCACGCGAAGGGCGAGGGTCAGAGAAGAGAAAGGACAGGGGACAGACGGCCGATCCTGGAGGAAACAGCACGCCCTGCGAAGAAGCCAAGTAACAGGGATGTCAGCAGTAGAGTGATTTGATAAAACGTGCATTTTAGAAACTCCACCTAGCTGTTTTCCACTTTAAAAAGGGCCATTTCACGTCCATTTGGAATACATTTCTCTATGAGCTCACATTCCCTTTTCCTCGGTCATTCTCCACTCACCTCCTCCCCCTCCTTTCTGTCCCCACCTCCATCTCCTCGTCAGATAAAAACTCCCCTGCCATCCCTGTCATCCCCGGCGCCTGCCACGTCTGTGCCAGCTCCGCTGCCCTTTGGGGACAATGAAGGGGGTGCCCCCCAGGACCTCTGGGTCTCGTTCCACTGCATGTCCTCATGGCCCCTTTCTTCCCCGTGCCATCCCCGATCACCCCCACTCACTCGAAACAAAAATGCTCAGACATCTCCCGTGAGAGGCGCCCACCCTTAGCCCCAGACCCTCCTCCAGCTTCTTCCAGAAGAGGCGTCTGCACGCTGTCCTCACTCACTCACTAACTCTCTCTCCCCCCACTGCCTTCTCAACTCTCTCCAGCTGGGCTCCTACTGCGGTGTCTTAAAAGCCCCAAATAACTGAATCAATCCTGTTTTTACAATTAGGTTTAGAAGTAATTAAAATTACATAAAATTGGAAATCAGCTTCTCAAGATCATTAGCCACAGAGCCACAGGGGGTTATGACTACCGGCTCAGACGGCACAGACCCCCAGCGACTTTTTAAAGATGTAAATCACATCATGTCACTCCCCTGATTAAAATCTTTCCTTCGGCCCTGGCTGGTGTTAGCTCAGTGGATTGAGCGCGGGCCTGCAAACCAAAGGATTGCAGTTCGATTCCCAGTCAGGGAATGTGCCTGGGTTGCAGGCCAGTTCCCTGCAGGGGACGCATGAGAGGCAACCACACATTGGTATTTCTCTCCCTCTCTTCTTCCCTCCCCCTCTAAAGATAAATAAAATATTTTTAAAAATCTTTCCTTCAATTGCTTACTGGTGTACTCTGCACAAACACTGAAACTATTTTTGACAAAACCTGCCCAAACTCTCTGGCTACCCTTCTTTGCCATATTTTCTCCCCTGCCGCATGGGCTCCTGTGATACAGACTTCAGTTCCTCCAACACACAGCTGTTTGACACCCCAGTAGCATTCTTAGTGTGCACTGCTGCTTCTGTACAGAACGCTTCACCCTAGCTCCTCCCATGGCAGATCCCTGCCCCTCGGCTGCTGTGGCACCTCGTCAGAGACAAGCTTCCCTGACCAGCCCATAAATATGTCCCCCTCTATCATGCGTGGTCACCATGCCCTGATCATTTCTGTGACAGTGAGCATCCTTACTCCCTTGTAATTATACGTGTAGTATCTGCTTATTATTGCCTTTTCACCGGACTGCAAAGCCCACAAGGACAGGGAGCATGCCTGCTCACTTGTGAAGGTCTTTTTGCTGCTCAAAACGGCATCTGGCACACAGTGAGGACTCAATAAACAGTGTCGTAGGCTGTAGATACACCAGGTGCGGCACAGACTGAACCCTCTCCATTACACGTATTGAGTCATTCATTCAACGTTTATCTAGCAGTTACTGTGTACAGTTACTTCACTGTGTGTTACCAGTGAAGATAAAGAAATAAACCGACTCTACCCTCAAAAAGCTCACAGTTTAGTGGGAGAAGTAGATGAGACAATTTAACACAATATAATAAGCATACTACTAAGGAACTACAGTTCTAGGTGCCCAGAAGAGGAACAAGTAACCTGGGAGAGATGAGAGAGTGGAAGGCAGGGGAGGCTTCCGGGAGGAGAAGGAAGGGGAGTTAAAAATAACAGGGGTTAACCTGGTGAATGAGCATAACATTATTCCTGTAGAGGGATCTATGTGCAAAGGAAAAGAAATGTCAAAAACCACGCTGACCGTGCACAGGGCATCAACCGGAGCTGAACGTGAGCATGCCAGACAACCTAGTGGCTGGCCCACGCAGGGCCTTCATGCCCTGCCAAGGAGCTTAGACTTCATGCCGGTGGCACCAGGAAAAGTTTTCACTGAGACAGTGACATCATTTCATTTTCATTCCGCATCGGTCGTGCCCTGGCTGTGTGGAAGGCAGACTGAAGGGTCACAGAAGGGAAGACATCACATCTCGGCTACCATCCAGAAGATGGAGCATGACGGCGTGAACTCGGTCCCTGGCTGGAGGAATTCAGCACAAACAATCCATTTCAGAACTACTTGGAAAGTAAATTAAGCTGTTGGGAGGTCACCGGGGACCTCGGCAAGGGATTTTCCAGTGTCCTGAGGGGAAAGGGAAACACGTTTCCACAGCTGCGGAAGCCACAGGGACAGTGGAAGCGGCGGTCGGTAGTTCCCAACCTTGGCTCCTGACCGGAAGCACCAGGAGAGCCTTCTACAAACGACAGCTAAACTCCACGACTACTGCGTCAGTCTCCATGAGCAGGGCCCGGCTGCCCTTGTTTTGACAAGGTCCTCGGGGAAATCACACATGAATCTCCACATCTTTGTTTTGAAGGAACAACTCAAAGATGGAGGCACTCGGGCTAGGAGAGTTAGTTCATAAAAAATAAATCTGTTATTGAAAGGCAGGATCTTCATTCCCAGGACCAATCCGTCTTAAGTCAGGTCGACAATTTAATTAGTAAAAACTCAATAAAAATTAAGTACCTAAAACAGAATTGTACAAGACACTGTGGGGAATATGAATGAAGAACTTGCAGTTGGCCTCGGGAACCCCAAAAGTAACATGACTCCGGGAGAGACCTTTCAGGGTCCAACAGCCGGCACCCACCCTGAGGCACCAGGCAGCAGAGCAGGCAGCCATCTCTGATCCCGGCCTCGTGGCCACGTCTCCAGTTCTTACTTTTGAGTGTTCATTTCAAATCCTGCCCCGTTCACCAACTGTTTCCTCTCCCTAGAGATGTGCTCTTTCCTACTGATTGTCCAATCAGCCTCTAGACATACTTCAGACGTACTCTGTACGTCTAAAGGCACCTGAGAGCTTCGGCGCCCAATCTCCTCCTGGTGTGTTGGAAGGGGCCCCCCACCCATCTGGGGAACTCTCAGACAGCAGCAGAGCACCCCACACCTCCCCTCAGTTCTGAGGCACCTGGGGTTAGCGTCAGATTCTGCAGGTGATGGGCTTGGCCCCACAGGACCACCCCCCACCCACATTTCAGATTCCATTCGCAAGCCCAGTTCATAAGCAGCACCTCTGATGGACAGGCTATATAGACTGGAGCTTCCAACGCCCCTCCTTGTGATCAATTAATCTGTTAGAGCAGCTCAAGGAACTCAGAGAAATGTCGTACTTACTAGATTTCAGATTTGTCATGAAAGATGTAAGTCAGAAACAGCCAGGTGACAGAGAAGCACACGGCAGAGTAGCGGGGAGGGGCACAGAGCTTCCATGCCCTGTCCCTGTCCCCGAATCTCCACAAGTTCACAGATCTTGGAACCATCTTTTTGGGCTTTAAAGGAGGCTGCATTCTGAGGCATGACGGATTAAACCATTGGCCTTGGGTAACTGAAACCGATCTCAGCCCCTCTTCCCTCCCGGGAGGTGGAGGGGTGGGGGGCGAGGGGACTGCAAATCCCATCCCTCTAATCCTCTCTAATCACAGGTCAGTCCCTCTGGGGATCCACCCCATCCTTAGCAGACCTAGGGACATCCAAAATTCACCTCCTTAATATAACAAAAAACACCTTCATGCTGTTAACACTTAGGAAAGCCCAAGGGTTTGAGGAGCCAGGAGCAGGAACCAGGGCTGACAACCAAATACGTATTTTTCTTATAAATTGCAATACTGCAGCCGTCACTTACTGGATGTATACCCTGGGCCTTACACATTCCATCATTTCCCTGAGAACTCACTCACACACTAGAAGTTTAGTCTGGACCATCATCTCTATATGGCAGACGAGAATGCTAGGCTGAGGAGCATTCCCACCAGCAGGAGTCAGGGGCGGGCCCAAAACACTGCTCAGCGAAGCCCGCACTTGGTCACAAAAGGGGATGATGACTTCTTTTCCCATATGGACCTTTCTGGGATCCAAGGGAAAAAATATCATAAAGAAGATTAGTCTCCCATCAAACTACTTATTTCAATGGATTAGTCTATTCAACTCCAAGCCAGTGAAACACTAGACAATGAGGCCCTTCAGAATTGCTACCCACTCCAGATAGGTATGTACGTGTTATTCATGGGCACGTCATGACCTGGAAGTAGTAGGAAATGGAAATGAGACACTGTCACAAGGGAGCCCCCAGGCAAATTTTCAACTCCTGGAAACAGCCCTCTCAGCAGGACTGTTAGAGAAACACAAGGCCAAAAGCAATCCTATGTCATTCATATAATTCATGAATTAAACACATCATCCTTTACCTCAATAGCCATCATGCCTTTGTTAACAATAGACATCAAGGATTTAACACAATACTAATGCTTTCTTGAAATTAAATGTTAAAATTTCTACATCAATGGGCCTCCCTCGAATACAAGCACAAAAAAAGTAAAGATACGAAACAGGCACCCTGAAGGGCGAGAATTTGCTACCCAAACACATATCTTATTTTACCCAAAGTCCACCCATTTCATTAAATAGTCACCTTCCCGTGCACATCATTTATTTACATACAACTTTTCAGAAGCTCTCCTTGGTTTAAGCAAGGCCCAGCAGTGACCTCCCAATACATCTTTTTCCAGATATGCCCACATGGTGCGAAAATATGAAGAACATCCCCCCTCTCGTTTAGTCTTTCCCACCCCCACCCCGCCCCGTTCCCTAAAAGTCACAATTTACTGTAGTATATTATCTCAGACAAATGACCTGGTTTAAGCCTGAGAAAAATCTTGCTCCCTGTCTCCTTCCACCATTGCACATGGGAAAACAAACAAAACGTCACGGCTGGTCTGCTATCAAGAAAAATGACTGAGCGGGTAACCGAGGAGGAGGGAAGTTTGGTCCGATGGAAGGGAACTGGAAATGGAGGCAGCGGAGTGAGGGTGGGCGGGAGGTGCTTTCAAACAATCAGAGGAGGAAGAGAAGATGATGATCCGACCCCGGGCTCCCAGTTCTGAACTCTGAGTTCCAAACTCAGCCCTTGGTTCTGTCTCTCACCTTGGGCAAACCCCTGGGTTTCTCTGTATCCTAGTGCAGCCCCAGGAAGTGGGCAAAATTTAAATGAGGAGAAAGTGTCTTCCAGAACCTAGTGAAATGCCTACTGATAAAATAAAAGCTAAGCTACCTGTAACCAAAAAAAAAAAAAAAATCACCAATGTGGTATTAAGAAACCCTCTGATTTGCTGAAACAGTGATTAACTCAAGAAATGCAAATCACTGAATGTCGACCCTCTGCCTTTACCCTTCCCTCTTTCTACACAACACATTCCATCTCAGATTTGACTTCTGAACATCCTCCCTGACATTTGTCTTCGGCTTACTCCACTGCTTTGAATAAATGCTTATTCTTTAAGAAGAAAGCAGAATTTCACCTCCTGTGAGTACCAGTGCCGTGAGGTCCTTACAGTGCTGCTGGTCCATCCAACCCATCCCGCCCTCAATTAGCCTTCGCTACTCCCAGTTATATTTTTAATCTCTCCAGCCTCTCTTCTTTCCTGCTCCTCTTCTCTTGGGCTCTCTCCAACACACTGTATCTCTCTGTGATAAAGTGACAGTCTAAATTCAATGCCTTGTTGTCAAGTCAGACACCGAGACACAGATCACCACCTCCCTGCCTTGACACTGATACTTCAGTACATGCAGCCTTGGGCTAAAAAGATACCGGCTGCCAAATGACACTGGAAACTCCTATATTGTCTACTTTCTGCTCACATCCCAACTCAATTTCAGAACCGTAGTTTTTCGGGGTTGC
The DNA here is from genome assembly GCF_014824575.4 of Sturnira hondurensis. Classification (NCBI taxonomy): domain Eukaryota; kingdom Metazoa; phylum Chordata; class Mammalia; order Chiroptera; family Phyllostomidae; genus Sturnira; species Sturnira hondurensis. The sequence continues at coordinate 4,593,619 of NW_028094846.1, read as the reverse complement.
TTTCTTTTCTTGTGAAAATAAACTGACAGAGTATAAATTCTTGTGTCCCTGCTAGTGTGTGTCATACCCAACTGCCTTCACTTCACAGACTCATTTGAAAAGTGCAGTCTCACACCTTAGGCTGTCGGTTCTTTTTTTATACATCTATCGGCTTCTGCACGTTCATGTTTCCTTCCACATTCTTATGCAGTATACTTAGAACTCAATAAATGTGTGACTTTACCGCCCATGTTTCTCAACAGTTCCAACAGAAGTCATGTCCAAGGCTAAATCCCAGCATGGTCATTTACTAGCCATGATCCTTCCCAAATGACTTGTCTCTCTAACCTGGGGTTTCCTGCCCTAAAGACATGAGGAGGTGAAAACAGGTAAGGTAAGGAAGGCAACAGAAAGTGTGGGATAATGTCCAGGCCCGCCACCCCGCGAGGCTAAACAGACACTGACCACCCCCTTCCTCCCACTTTATAGAAATGTGTTTAGTATAATGTAACCCATTAGAATTTTTTAAAATATTTTATTTATTTATCTTTAGAGTGGAAGGGAAGGAGAGAGGAAGAGAAACATCAATGTATGGTTGCTTCTCATGCATCCCCTGCTGGGAATTTGCCCCTGCTGGGAACTGGCCTGCAACCCAGGCATGTGCCCTGACTGGGAATCGAACTTCGATCGTCTGGTTCGCAGGCCCGTGCTCAATCCACTGAGCTACACCAGCCAGGGCGAGAATTTTTAAATTAATGCTGAGGGTGTGAGAAATTGCAAAGCAGGCTTACAGCGGGGCATGCTATTGCCACAGGGCATTAGCCTGGGGCTCTCTTGACTTGCCTCTGGTGGAAAAGGAAAAAAATCATCTATTCCTCTTAACTGCTTATTGTTCTCTCTTAAAACTAAATAAAACGCCCTGGCTGGCGTAGCTCAGTGGATTGAGCACAGGCCTGCAAACCAGAGGATCGAAGTTCGATTCCCAGTCAGGGCACATGCCTGGATTGCAGGCCAGTTCCCTGCAGGCCGACTCCCAGCAGGGGATGCACGAAAGGCAACCATACATTGATGTTTCTCTCCCTCTCTCCTTCCTCTCTGAAGATAAATAAATAAATAAAATCTTTAAAAAAACTAAATAAAACATAATAAGAAGCAAAACATCACAGTTTAACTCTGCCCATTAGCTCTAACAAAAGGTACTACCTAAAAAAGCCCCACCTAATACATTGAATGTGCGTATTCCTTGGGAAGAGAACCCAACAGCCTACCCTCCAGCGCAGCTGACTATTAAGTTTCCATTCCTCCGGAGTTCTGAACGACCGCCTGCCCAACGTCATTCTTAAAGAAATGAATCACGTCCATTCTTTAAATATCTATTTATGACAGTAAATTCTAAAACAGAGACAGCCTATCCAGGGCAGTTCATCTAATTGTATCGCTTCTCGGATATTAATTTAAAAATTAAGTTGTTGTGATCATTAATCCCAATCACACATTTATGATCATCTAAAAGTACATGATACAATGTTAATTCAGCAAAAATATCTTTGTAATTTCAGGTTTTAGCAATTTATTGTTGGATTTTAGAAGTTCATGTTCCAAATACTTTATTTAAATAGAGTCTTGGGAACCATGAAACATGGCTGTCAACAATTACCACATTTTAATTGATAGCACCCATTTACCGTAGCGTTAATACTTGGAAGCCATTTGTTGAAAAAATGTTCACTAATTCGGATCCTTTGATATTTTAAAAAATCTTTTCCCTCCATATAAACCTATTTCTGAATTAAGAAGTTTTTACTAGCCCTGGCTGGCGTAGCTTAGTGGATTGAGCGCGGGCCTGCAGACCAAGGATCGAGGTTCGATTCCCAGTCAGGGCACATGCCTGGGTTGCAGGCCAGTTCCCAGCAGGGGACTCTCCCTCTCTCCTTCCCTTCCCCTCTAAAGACAAATAAATGAAATCTTTAAAAAAAAGTTTTACTAACATTAATGCTTCTGTGCCTAATCTCATTTACAATTGGAGAACTCTCACTTAAGTCTTCAATTTTTATCCACTTTCTTGAAATCAAAGGATTTAAGAATGGATTAGTGTCTATCTAAGCCATATAACTGACTTCTGGATTTTAAAGAATTATCTGGTTATGTCCATTTATCAACAGCATCAAATGGCTCACTTTTAAAGTTCTCCCACAAAACAACTTTAATTTGATAATCAACAAATCCATCTTTAGAGACCTCAAAACTAAATAAATATACATTATTTGACATTTCCACATTGAAATGAACTCCCTTCAACATAGTCTTTTAAAAAATCTTTTACCTCTGGCTGGTGTGTCTCAGTGGATTGAGCACTAGACTGCGAACCAAACAGTCCCTGGTTCGATTCCCTGTCAGGGCACATGCCTGGGTTGCAGGCCAAGTCCCCAGTCGGAGGTGTGTGAGAGAGGCAACCACACACTGATGTTTTCCTCCCTTTCTTTCTCCCTTCCTTCCCCTCTCTAAAAATAAATAAATAAAATCTTTGTAAAAAAAGTCTCTTATTTGGTCCCCAATAATTGCAAAACCTATTCTTTTTGTGCCAAACTCAGTCTACTCACCACCACTCAGCATAGAGCAATATAATGTGGAATCCTCTGTCTATATAATTAGCATTCAAGAACAAATGTTTCTAACAAGTATATCATTAAAAAGCACTTGCACATTAGCAACTAGTATAGTTTTCACTTAACACCTCTATAAACAAGCTTTATGTATTCAAACACAGATAAATAAACAACCCAATTACATTCTAGATCTCCTTTCAAGGATGTCTAATATAGTAAAGAAATATTCTTATCTTCTAACTAATGTTGCTTTTGCCTAAGGGGTTGCTTCAAATCCTCTGTGAAATGAGAAGGCAAGGTAGACACACATAAATAAATATGAATAAAATTACTAATATAGCAGCTTCTTATTTACTGCAGTGTGGTCAAAGAAAGAAGTGAAAAGCATTTATCAGAGGTGTTGGCGAGTCTCCATAAGGCAGAGGCAAGATGCCCTGCAGGTCTGAGAATGTAGGTACAGAGCCCAGACACCTCCAGCTGAATCCCAGCATTTTTAGGTTAAATTAGCAGGCTGCTCAAACTCGCTGAATCCTAATGGCCTCTTCTGCAAAATGGAACTCATAAGAGTACCTTCTTCTCTGGGGTTCTAGAAGAATTATATAAGATTACCCAAGCAACAGCACCTAGGATAGGACTGATGGTTAACAGAGCAAACACTCAAAAAATGTTAACCGTCATCACCATCATCTCACTGTATTGTAAAAAAAACAACAATTAATGTAAAGGTACTCGAGTAACTTCAATTCTTCCATACACAAATGAGACCGATGGGCAGACCCCAAGCCAGCAAGTCAGCCCCTATATCCAGACCATGAGTCTCAGCCTCTATTCTTTAGACATTACGCTGCCTCTCACTGCAAGCATACATCTCATCAGAAGAACCAAAAGAACAATCTGGTTACTCACGCTATATCGCATTAATATGTAAATTCATCACTGCAGCAAGAAAATCACAAACAAGTAGCTCATTCATGACTCATTTTATTCATGACAGTCTCAAACTTGTCACCCCCAAATTGGATTTTACAGCTAAATGAAGTAAACACATTCACATCCAAATTCATTCAGTGGTGTCCAAAAAAATCAATATAAACAAACTCTATCTCAGAGGAGAAGATACGGTTAGTCCACTAAACATGGACTGTCAAATATTGAGGAGAAAATGCACCCTTATTTTGAAGAGAACAAGCACAGACAATGAGCAAGCACTGTGTACTGACCCAAGGAGTGACCCCTTGTTTTATGCCTACACTCACTAACTGCACATAGGTCAGTCTTAAGAATATGGGGCAAAGGAAGTTTTATCCTTAAAAAAATCCTTCATGTTTATTGCAAAACTTCTGGATAATAAAGAGATAAAAGGTTACAATGAAATAGGGCAGGTTTTTCTGCCTAAGATGAATCTCCTATTAAAGGAGAGAACTCCTTCTTCCTCTAAGGTTGGTTTATAATTAGAAATTAGATTCCTCAATAATTCAATGACCGAAACCTTTATTAAAATCAAATGACCCTTTCTAATTAAATTCTCTCCTAATATATAGGCTCTGCTAGGTAGGTGTCCTCTCCACAGATAATAATCCCTTTATATATTTATTAAATGAGTTTTTTCCCTCTTTGTTAATCCTTTTCTTACATTTGCCATTCTGACAATGATTAATTATTGGTAAAACTTTAAAAACTATAACATTACTAATGTATCTGGTAAATGCTCTGATTTGTAGAATATTTATAAAGTCCCTATTTTTCATTCTACCATGAAAAATGTCCAACTAAAATATTATATTCTTCTGCATTTTTTAAAATTCTCATTTCAAAAGTATCAGCTTATGAGGGGAAATCTACAACTTTATTATGTCCTTAAGAAGTGCACTAGGTTGTGAAAACCTAAAGCAGAAAATTGAGATATGTGCACAAAACTGACATTAGCTTCAAAAGCTCTCGCCACCAACAATGTATCTAGAATACAGGCTCATCCAATTAACAACATGAATGAAGCATTAAAATATATAACTGAATTTGAATTACAATTTTAATCTTTAAGTATTTGTTTAAAAACCAAAAGCAGTTAAATGGCTATTAAGGCCTCATGTTAAACGCCCTGGAGTTTGAAAACCCAAAAATACATTGTCATCAAACATCATGTTCCTTGTGGGTATCGCTTTAAATTTAGTGAATTTCATTAGCAGTAAATCAAAGACAGTAAAAACCTTCAAGTATGCGAATGTTGTGTGTATATGTGTGAAATGTAGATTCCTTCAATACTTCATCATGTCTATGATGACGTAGGCAAAACGCTCTACCGTCATTTTTCTCATCACTCAAATAAACCATCAACCCAAGGCAAAGTGATTAAATGACTTATTCAAAAATGCCAGCCAATCGTCGGCAATTTTGGTGTTTTATTAGGTTTCTTGGCTTTATAGTTCCCGTGGGGGAGGGGCGACGAAACAGAGTGCCATCTGAGAGAACAGCGAATGCACTTTATGGATATTAACATTCCCAGAGGAGGTGTGGGAGTATCCAAACCATCCCCAAACATCAGTAAAAATTAAAAAAAAAAAGGAACAGGTCAGGATCCTTCTGAATCCCAAATCACTGACCAGCCAAATAAAGAGTAAAGCACAAACAACCTCTGGATCGCCCTCCAGCCCACTTCTAAGCTGCTTCCTTCTACCTGGAAACAGATGTCAGCTTCCCTGATGCTTCCAAACGGGCTTGTCTCAGCTGACGTCTGCACTCCTCAGACAAGGCCCCTTAAGGTAACTTAATCCCTCCCGAACTGCTCGGTGGAAGAAATGCTGATTCCCCATTCAAAAATAAATTATTTAGCTTTTTCTGTGTTAATGAGTCTCGAAGAAACCCCTAGCTACAATTTAGATGCAGCCGGTTATCTTGAAGACTCGCGGGCCAAATCAGAGCTCAGGGAATGGAAGATGTGGCGGGGGAGGGGGCGCAGAGAGAGGGCGAGAAAGATGCTGGTCAGATCGGAGATGATGCGGGGATGACATGGCACCTGGACAGCCCAGGTCCCGTGCACCCGCGGGCTCCGAGTCTGTGCCTTGGTTTCTCTGGCATGCGCCTGGAGCTGTGGAGAGGTGCGCACGCGAACACACCACCTTTTATTCTGGACTCCCCGGGAGGAGAGTGGTGGGGAAGCATCGCTGGATAAAGCTTCACCACAACAAACGAGGTCTTTCTCCTCGCACCCCGCCCCCCCGCCCCCTGCTAGGGGCAGGCGACGACTGTCTCGAACAGCAGACACAGCTGAGAGGAGCGGAGCATCTCCACGGTGAGCAGGGGAATACACCCCACAGCCCAACAAGCCCCTCGGGGAGGCTGACAGGGAAAGGAGGGATGTGGAGCCGGGAACACAGAGGACAAGAGACTGGGACGTGCCCGCGCGCTGGGCTTCTGGCTGCCTGAGGCTGGCGTGCGTGGCTGGGGAAGTCGATCCCGGGGCGGACCCCTCCCCGACTCCCGGCCGGAGGACGCGGAGGAAATGGCTTTGTATCGCAGGATGAAAGGCAGACCGGAGGGCCACCCCGCGGGGGGGACAGAGGATGCCCGCAGCGGAGGACCCCGCCCGCGCCCCAGTCTCCCGCTGCTCTGCACCCCCCCACCAGCCTGCAGCAGCCCCAGATCCCTGTCGGGCTCCAAGGGCCAGAGCAGGTCGCCACCCCCCCCCACCCCCCCCCGCACCCGCGCTCACCTGCCCACGAAGTTCTCGAGCACCGAGCTCTTGCCCGCGCTCTGGCCGCCCACCACCGCGATTTGCGGCAGCTCCAGCAGGCAGCTCTGCCCCAGCGCCGAGAAGGCATCCTGCAGGCGGTTCACCAGGGGGATCAGCTCCTCCATCTCTCGGTTCCCCATCCTGCCCGCGCCGCCCGCAGGCCGCCGGGGGGTTCAGCCAGCCCAGTCCAGCGCCGCCGTGGGATCCGCCGCCCGCTGGCCCCAGCTGGGCTCCTGACAGCTACCAGCCCACAGCGCGCCTGCGCGGGAGGGCGGAGCGGGGCCTGACTCTGACCCCGCCCCGCGGCTGCCCCGCCGACCCAGACTCCCAGACAGCCGCCCAGCGCCCAGCGCGCACGCACTGCCTCCCAGCTGCGGCCAGATGCCACCGCCTCCGTCTCCTGCTGCCAAGGCTCAGAGGCAAAGTTTCAGGCCTGGGTCGGCAGCCAGGCGACAGTGCTCCCTTTCAGCAGCTACACTGGGAGTCCAGGGGAGCGCTCTGCCTCCCGTAGCAACTCAGCACTGTTAGCAGCGGCGGCGACGGCCACCAGTGCCCGGTCGCTGGAGAATAGTCCCAAAAGGAAATCAGGTTCTCACGCCCCGCTCCAGAACCCGGCTCTTCCAGGGGTGGCCAGTCTGTTAGGAGTCTAAATTCTGCGGTCCGGCATCCAGTTCAGGCCCAGCGTAGTCTAACTCTAATTACTCGATTTTAATGACTCCGTCCTCCCCACCTGCCTAAGCTAGGGTGCAGTCCGTGGTGCTTGGCCCCCTCACCACTCTTCCTCTCCAATCCACCAAACTCATTCTGTCCTTCGAGAGTCCTCACGCCATTTCTCCTCCATACCTACCCCCCTCTATAGGGCTTGTCAACAACCATGACCTTGTCCTCTCCACCCGTTCAATTAAATGTAGCAAATTCACGGCTGAATGGCTGGCCTGCCTCTCCCTCCTGTGCCTCATACTGGCCTCCACTGGGCCCGGACCTCAATCCTGAACGTCCCTCAAGTCCCTCTGCCTTAACTTATTCAAAACTAAACCCATCCTTTTCAGTCTCAGCTTTTAATGCTGTAAGTTTCCCTCCAGTCCTAAAAAGACTTGTATAAAAAAATCCGTAATAACCAAAAAACTAAGAATCCCAATGTCCACCAAAAAGCGAATGAATAAACAAGCATGGGGTGTCTACCTACAGTGAAACAATCTCAGCAACAAGGAGGCGTGACCTTCTGAGGCAGCAATGACAGTCATATCTCAGATGCGCAGTGCTGATCGAAAGAAGCCAAAGCCCATACTGTGTGACTCCATACACAAAGCTCCAGAACAGGCAAAACTATTCTGTGGTGATAGCGATCAGAGCAGCAGTGGCCTTTGAGGGGTGCAGACTGACTGCAAGAGGCAGGGGACACATTTGTGGAGGTGATGGAAACGTTCTATACAGTGATTTGGGTGTGAGGATACGTTTGCGAGACTTCATCGAACTCAGTGCGTACCATCTGTGCATTCCATTGTAAAGTAGACCTCAACTTTCTTAAGTAAGAGAGAAAAACAAATTAAACTGAACATATCCTCATCTCTACTGAAGTGGACCCATACTGGCAAGCCTGCCCAGCCTGCCTTTTCTGAGAGTCCTTCCTCCACCCAGCACATGGCTGTAGCCAGAGCATAATGACGATAGCAGGGCAGGAAGGGCGAACAACTGTGCCCTGGCCACAGCCTTGTACATCAAGGGACACCTGACCCAAGTTGCAGCAATTAGAGCCCTTTCCAAGGACTATAAATTTGAGAGCGGGCAGAAGGAGAGAGAGAGGAGAGAGACTGGTCTTTGTCTGAGTGACTGAACTATGATATATGTAAAATATGGGCTATAAAATCTTGAAACTATGGTTAGTAATGTTCTCACTGACAAGGAGGAGATGCAAAAGATGCTGGTCTTCGAGGAAAGAGAAAACGGAAGGACAGAGGGGAAGCGGACAGCAATCCTGATGGGAACTTGGGTCCTCCTTCTAGTTCATTTCTGATGCTCAGCTACAACCCTGCCAAAAGTTCCACGAGCCAGCCTCCCTTCAGAAATTGACGGCAATCCCCACTTGGCCTCACCTAATTCAATTTGTATGTTTGCTTGGAGCCAAAGAATCCCAATAGGTATACCCGCCAGCGTGCTCCCTACCTCAGCAAGAGGCCCCCCAGTCCCAACCTAGAATCTGGATGTCAATCTAACTCCTTTTCTCTCTCTGCCTCATCTCCGACGGCAAGTCAGTTCCCAAATCATGCCCATCCCGCCTCCTGGCACTCACCTTCTCCTCTTCATCTGTGCTGCCAGTGCCTTGATTGGAACTACCATTTGCTGCACTCTCTTCTCTGCTTCCCGGTACAGATACCCAGAGCAGATTCTCATTACTGCACTTGACACATGTCGTTGTCTCCCATCTACAGGTCTCTCTTCTCCACAAACTTGGCAGGCAGAATGATGCTCCCCCAACAGATGTCCACGTTCCAATCCCCAGAACCTGTGAAAACGTTACCTGGCATGACAGATGGGGCGTTACAGATGTGATTACATCAGGGGCCTTGGGATGGGGAGCTTATGCCAGAAAATTCTGGAGAGGTGAAAGCACCCCTGGAAAAAGATTTAACCTCTCAAAGAAGGGCACAAACTGGAATCTACTTCTCCAGGAATTCGTGTTCTTTAGAAATCGGTCACCTCACTGCAGAGTCACATTTCAGATACTTCCCGTGGAGACCAGCTCGGTGCTCAGCAAGTATTTGCGAAGCAGAACTGAACGGAGACATGAACCATTTGCCGTGTCATCTGCTGTGAGAGTCATTGCGCTGACGATATAATTGCTCTGTGTCCACTTCAGGGCCAGTTCGAGTCCCTCGGCTCTGCTCCAGACGTTTATCTCGTGGGTGGGTTTTAGGCCTGGCTGCAGGTCAGCCTGCCCTCGGACACCCTTGGAGTCCTGTTGATGCCAGTGAGCATCCAACCAAGACATACAGACGGTTGATACTGTAGCCTTGGTAGCTGATGCATCACTCACGGAGGCTTCTCTCCACCAGCCCAAAGGGATGGTGAGAAAGTACAGACTCCCGGTGTTACTGCCCGTATTTTTCATCAGCTGTCATCAGGAAGCAAAATAACTCAGGAAGAACCACTCCCGACTCCTACCCCTGTCGCTTCTGTCAATTCCGGACCCGACAGATGGAGACTCACCAGTAGCCTCATGGAAGCCTGGCTAAATCCACACACAGGGGCAGCAGGCAGTGCTGACAGGCAGGCTTGCACGGCTGCGAGAGAAGGGCGAGGAAGGACTCCCTGCACCACTCAAGTCCCACACGGCAGCCAGCTTCTGTGTCCGACTATCAAGTAGGCACAGCTTCGTGCTGCTTGAAGCACTCATCACACGCACTAAAGTGGAACGGGATTCCTCCCCCGGGGAAGGCACCTGGTGCTTTTTAACGCTCATTTATAAACTCTATATTATAACTAATTATAATGAATAACTTAAGAACATATTATATTATAGGCAAGCTATACAATGCCACTTAAAATTATGTTTAGGAAGATTTTTCAATGACAGAAATGCTCTGAATAAAATATTAAATTTAATCAGCTTAACAATAACCCACAACCTTCGGACCAACTAATAAAATATTAAATTTAAGAGCAGGGTACAGAACTTTATGTAAAGTATTACCATAGCTACATCAAAAGGCCGTGTCTGGGGAAAAAAAGAACTAAAAAGAAATGTGCCCGAATATGCAATATTATTCTCCCTGAGAAAGTATGGGGAAAACGACTGGCCTTCTCCTTTGGTTTCTCACAGTCTGTGATGAGCACACATTACTTCTACAATTAAAGCCTTCAATGAATGCCATCGGACTGAACCACAATTGGTTTAGAGACACGCCAGCTTTTCAACAGCACAGGTGTTGCATAAGGTAAGGTTGACATGAGTTTGCAAACAGAAGCAGGAGCATCCACAGGCTTCCCCGTCTGCAAGCCTTCGCCGCGCGCTGGCAGCTGGTAACTGCCTAATGATAACCAAGCTTTCTAAATGAGAAACATTTCTTTCTGACTCAAAGAGCAGACACGTCACAAGCCCTGGCCACCATGGTCACATGAACTGTCATTAGCCAAGAGTTTGTTCAATGTCATGATCTATGTCATCAATAAGCTGGACATGAAAGATTACACCTTGTATGAATACATGTATGTGACACACTAGAGTCTATGATGATAGAGAGCAGTCTGGGGCAGAGGGTGGGGCAGGGGACTGACTGCAGGGGACATGTAGAAACTGTAACTTAACTGTGGTGGTGGTTACATGGCTGTATGTTTGTCAAAACTGGCTGAACTATATGCTTAAATGGTACATTTTGTTTTATGTAACTTTGACGGTAATAAAAATAACCTGTGGCATTGATGACACACTTCTATACAATGTAACAGTTAATAGAGAGGTATTATCATAACAATACAATGGTAATATCGTAATTCTATGACAGCCTGAGCCTTGGAACAACTTTAGTGCGAGGCAGCCATAATCACGCTGTGTTTCAAAAGTCCAAAATAAAAATACACCTAACCCCCAAGAAACCTGCTGCAACTCTGAAACTTTGCCAATGTAGAGACATTCTTACTAGGTTCCTGAGTATGCTGCTCGTGGGAAAATATCACTTGGAGAAGGGAAAGAAACACCTTAAGCCGTTATCAATGATCTCTCAGAAAGAGTGACACCCCACCAGTGCCAGCTCAGGAAGGTGGTCTGGGAGTGGGAACAAGGGGACAGGAGTGGAGAGTGAGTGTCCTCAGAAAACTTGACCATTTCACGTGGTCTGCTCTTCCATTTTACAGGAGAAACGCAAACCTCAGCAGAGTTCACCCCTGAGCAGACATGCAGGGCCCAGCAGAAACCCGGCTGCCGCCCTCCTGGGCGCTTGCCAAAGGTGGCAGTGACAAAAACGCTGACGGCTTTGACACCCACATCCACACACCGTCCTCACGTCTGTTCTCCCATCGGACGCACACGGCTGCCTCGGGAGCAGCAGCTGACAGCCAGAGAGCAGCAGCGATCCCGTTTCAGCGGGAAGGAAACAGAGGAATCGGAGGTCAGGAATCAGGGACCGCCCAGCATAGAGCGACTGCAGATGCGCTCTGTGGGCTTCTGTAGACCACACCTGGATCATCCCCGCATGCAGACCTTGAACCTGGTAATCTGTGTAAGTACTTACATTTGCCAGCCTGATAGTGAGGTTGGAAAACGCACGGGAGGCGGTTGCTTACGAACAAGAGCGGGTTTTATCTTTATATCAGTTATTTCAATTGCTATGGCCTAGGGTCAGCAGACCAGAATTCATGTGCCTACTGGCTATATGACTCCCCCTCCTTGCCCTTAATTTCATCTGTAAAATGGGTATAATATTGATGCCTGTTCTTCTCAATGTATAAAACTATTGTACAATCAAATAAGTAATGAACACTAAAATAGTATATAAACTGCAAAGTACCAAATAATTAATTAGATGCTCTATATAAAATGATCCAAACCTATACAGGAATTGTAAATGTACTTTATAAATTACCAAAAAAGGGTTTTTCTTGATTAACTGCAATTTTTAACTAACTTGTGTGATAGAAGTGTAGGTGCTAAAAATATCTTCAAGTATCTTACTGTTCGTGTTATCTCGATTTGAGGACTCTTCCAGCTGGTGCGTTAGAACTGAGAGAGAGTCCACTCGGAGAGGGAGAGCCCAGAAATAACCACACGGAAAGTGTGGTTGAAAGCAACAGTTCCCTGGGAATCAAGCAAGACAGAGCAGTGTAAGGCAAGCTGAGTTTTGGAACAGTTCACAAACTTGGAAGAAGGTCCGGGAAGCACTGAATTAAAAGGAGGCAGAAGTGGCCCGAGGCCAACTCTGACGGAGAAATCGCCATGAAGCTGAACCCCTTCATGACCTTTGTTGCTCTCCGTGTACAGGACAGAGGGCTTAAACAAGGATCAAGGTAGCCAATGACACAAGTGTGACGTCCAGGTTCTCAAGCAAAATTGTGCAGAATTGGAGCCGAGGGTCTCCACCAATGGCCACTCCCTGCAGAGGCATCTCTAGCCTTCCCTCTGTGATGGCCTGAGCAGACACCCACCCTGCCCTGTGCCCCTGGGCTGGCTGACCCTCCTCCTGGCCACCATCCACATTTGCCTTTGAAAAATATTTGGAGATCTCAGACTCAGTCTCTTTAACGAGTCTGCCAAAGGGCAACTCGCTGCGGGAAGTCACTACCAGGGGGGCCTCGTTAGCCGAACCTGGAAAAGGTCAGAATGGAGCCCCTGATGGTGACCGCTGTCACCCCTACAACCACCAGCCCCCCCCGCCCCACTTCCCTCCGGGACCTTCAAAATCTGCTCCTCCTAGACTGGCTTGAGGAAGTTATTTTCTTCTTTATTTTTCTCCCAGCCCCACATCAATTACTCTGGCATATAAATGTTGACAGATGAGTGCCGAGAGGAGAGAAAGAGCAAGTTCACCCACAAGGCAACAGGCAGGTTCGACCCCCATCTCCCTCTTATGCAATTTTTTTACTGGTGAAAATTGCCAAGACACACCTTCTTGCTACAGAATGTGTTCTGAAAAATAAAAATTGGGCTGGGAAGATAGCTCCGGCTTCAGTGCACAATGCTTGGCTCCACTGGGACAGACCCTGCTCAGATCCTGCTGCCGGAAGAGCCTGTCGCACACACGCTGCAGGAGTCCCCTCGGGCCACCCAGGAGGCCGAGACAGCACAAGGCAACAGAGATGTTTTCTGTAAAGGAGTGCACACGTGTTTCAGATGAGCGGTTTACCAGCTTGCCTGATAAAACGCATGTTCTTTTTTCTTTCTCCCTTTTTCTTTTTTCAAACCCGTGTTCAGCAGTGGCTGGTTAAGAGAAGGATCTGGCTGGAGTGTTGGGGTTGAGCCTTCATCCACTACACAATTTCTGTCACAACCCAAAGGGGCTAGGCACGGGCACCTCCACAGTTCTTCTCCAGAGGTCTCCACCCAAACAGAACAAGAAAATCGGAGAAGTCCCTTTCAGGGCAACCTGTTAAGAGAGTTGACTGACAGTCCCGTCCCATCTCGAGACGCTGGCTGCGGGTCCCTTTGCTGTCTACCTCTCCTCGCTGTTCCAGGAGCTGGAGCCACTTTGGACAGGAGACACAGGGACATCCCACCTGCTGCGGGCAGAGTTCCAGTTGGTGGGGAAGGGACAGGCAGAAGCAGGCAGGGGAAAGACATCCCTTACACCATGATTACGCATCTGTACCCTCCATGTGGGGCCATCATTATTTCCAGAAGGCTCTGTGGGTCGTCTCCTGTTTCCATCCCTCCAAACTCCTGAAACCCCTCCATTGCGCCCTCTATGTCCCTTAGTCTCTGAGCATAAATTCTCTCCCACCCTCAACTTTTCGCCGAAGTTACAAACGGAAGCCTGGCTTTCCTGTGAGGACCCTGTTTCTACGGAAGTAGCCTCAAGGGGTCACGGTTGTCCCCCTCATGCCTCCTCCATCCCCTCCCCTGAAAATGGGGGGTGGGTACTCTCTGCTCCTCATTGCTGCTTCTGAACCATTCTCTCCCCTTCCCTGAAACTTTCCAGTGTTGGGTCTATGTCATCAGTCAATCATCACTCGTCTCTCCTTGTCATAGACACCTACCAACCTCTTGGTCACATCCCCTAGTGTTTCGTTCATGACTCACTGCCACACTGTCTAACAACGTGCTGTCTTAATTCTTAGTGACTTCAATCCCCTCTTGAAGATGCTTTCAACACTGTCTGCTCTGTTCTTTGATCTCCATCTCCTTGACATGCCCCAGGCCTAGGACAGCATCTATCTCAGAATACACGAGACCAGCTTCCAACGACTCAAAACCAGTGTGACTGCAGACCGCACGTGAGGACTCACGGAGGAACAATGAGATCCACCTATGGAAATACAGAGGCAGGAAACCACAGAGAGAGCAAAATGAAGAACTCGTTAGTTCTGCTCAAGCTAATGGCCATAACCAGAAAGACTTTGTAACTCATCTATGGAATTACATGGATGAATTACATTCTATCTTTTAGATAGAAAAACACCATCAAAACATCTAAAGCAGACTCATCCAGTGACTACTTGTTTGCCTAATTTATTTCTCTGGCAAAATGGTTGGCCTCATACCTTGCTACGAGGAGATGGAAGATAGCAGAGAGGAGACCACAGATTTCAGAGATTTTCTGGTGACCTTCCGCCTGGAGCCCATCAGCTCTCCTTAGCTGTGTTCTTTCTCTAGTAAGATAATCATTCTGGCACTCCTTGACCTCTGGGGAAACCAGTTATTCTGACAGTTCCCACTCAGGCAGACACCCCTCTGGCCACACACAGCCTCCAGCAGGAACACACTGTCCCAACTGAGCAACTAACTCAGAGAGAGCTGAGTGTGGCAGAGGGGAGGAGAAGGGCATCATTAGTCTTCAGAGCGGAACTGAAATTTTATTGTATAAAGATTCAGCCCTGGCTGGTGTGGCTCAGTGGATTGAGTGTTGGCCTGCAAACCAAAGGGTCACCAGTTCAATTCCCAGTCAGGGCACATGTCTGGGTTGCGGGCAGGGTCCCCAGTACGGTGTGTGCGAGAGGCAACTAAATATTGATGTTTCTCTTCCTCTCTTTCTCCCTCCCTTCCCCACCCTCTAAAAATAAATAAAATATTTTTTTAAAAAAAGATTCGTTCTCAACTCTCAATTAAAAACATTTCAGAACATTACTGATTCCTGGAGGCAGAGTCAGTTGAAGACCCTGATGCTACATTAGTGAGTTTCTTCTCTCTCCTAAACTTAAGAATTCCGGAGAGCTAACCTACTTATCAAAAAAGGTAGCATACGATATTCTTTCTATTTTCATATCATCTCCCACATTTCTCTGTTTTAATGCAGATCTATTTCTGCAGCTAACAAACCCAACTGTGAAACAAAACTATTCTGGGGATGCTCAACTTTCTCTAAGCGGACACGCATTACCTTGTCCACTTGCCTCAAGAAGTTGACATAAGAGGAGGCAATGACCCCAATGAAGGAGAAATCCAGCCCAAGCCAGGTGTACAGAAACGATGGCTTGCATAGGAGATCCCCGCAATGTCATCATAAGGAGTTCAAGGTGGGCTTCTTCCTGGAGTTTCCCAGGGGACCTTCCAACACTCAGAGGAGCTTGCCCACCGCCACCAGAGCCAACGGGAAATGAAACACAGGGATGTGTTCACAGGGAACACCAGTCCGAGGTCTTGGCCGAGGCCCAAGGTCACTCGGCAGCAGAGTTGGGATTGAAACTCATGAGTTCCAGCTACTCCATGCTAGGAGATACTCCAGCCCATGAAGTCAGGGATTTGCTAATTGTCTCGCTTGTTTTCTAGGGCAGGCTTTAAAATAAAACTTTAGAGCAAAAAAAAAAAAAGTAATGTTCCATTAATAACATAGTTTTAACTAAACTATGGCTTCTGAAAAAAATCTTCGTCTATTTCCATATGCACACCATCACTCAGGAGCGTTTATTAAAGCTCTATTTGCAAATAATAGCCTACTGCATATGACTCAGAGAGACTAACCAAACCGACGTGTGAAAACTTACCATCTAAAGCACTCACAGATCTCTCAGGGGCTAAAGCTGTAGCTTCAGAAGGTTCCTGTGGAGTTCAAACACAACAGGGAGCGAAAAGATGCCCAGGATCGAGACGCAGCAGGGAAGTCCAAACCGAAGCCGCGACGAGGTGCCATGGCAGACACACGAGGACGGCGGACCTTTCCTCGGTGGGAAATAACTGTGGGTGAAGATGTGGGGAAACAGGGTCACCCACACTTTGTTGGCAGAAATACAACACGGGCTGCTGCGGTGGACAACAGCTCGCTGGTTCCTGAACGACCACGCGACCCAGCAAGCAATTCCACTGCTAGGCGTGTACCCCAACCCAAAAACAGGCGTGCAAAGCAAGCTGGTGTGCAGACTTCACGGTGGTATTATTCACAGTGGCCAAAAGGTGGAAACAGCCCAAATCTCCATCGACTGATGAATGCATAAACAAAATGTAGTATGTCCACACAATGGGCTGTTATTCAGCCACAAAAAGAGTAAGGTACTCTTATATGCCACAACATGGCTGAACCCCAAAAACATTGTACCAAGTTTTTGAAAAGTCAGACATGAAAGACCACGGATTGTATGATTCCATTGATATGAAATACCGAGCACTGATAAATCCATGGAGACAAAACCCAGACTGGCATTTACCAGAGCCCGGGCAGGCGGCAATGGGGAGGGACTGCTTAATGGGCCCAGGTGTGCTTTTGAGATGATGAAAATATCTAGGAATTAGATGGTGATGGTCATGCAACATTGTGAATGGATGTGCTAAATGCCAAAAGAATTCCATGCTTTACAACAGTTAATTCTACGTTAAGTGAATGTCTACCTCGATGAACAAATACGGAAAGGATTTTCAACAGGAAGAGCCCACTGGGGCATAGACAGGCGACCACCCGCAGCCCTGGGTTTTAGGCAGGGCACGGCACAGCTGCTCCTCGGTCACTGGGAGCCCCGGGCCTGGGGGAGCGCAGGGTGGACACACACGTTTTCAGTGGTCCACGTGCTTCTGCATAGGTGATGCGCTCCTCTTTCTCCCACAGGGAGCTGACAGCAGATTCCGGCTGCACCTTTTCCCACAACCTCCAACCTGTTTCAAGGGCTCCTGCCAGCGACAGACTCATCTCAAAGCCCAGGAAGCCTGGGCTGTGCCCTGTGGGCTCAGAGCCGGTGATTCCTGCACTCAGAGCCATGCTTCTGAGCGGCCCCACACCAGTGTCTGTTTCACTGGGAGATGCCCGACGAAGCCTAGACAGTGTTCCTTTAACATTCCCTTTCATGGCCACATCCCAAGCCCTTGACTAAGAAGGTTTATGCACCAAGTACTCAAGTGCTAAACACTGCTCTTGAGCTTTGCAATAAGCTGACAACTATGTGGGGAGACCATCACTGTCCACACTCCTCTCCTACTGCGCCCCAGAACGAATGCCAGGAGAAGTGGGTCTGGCGTGTCACAAGCTCGGAATACAAGAAACATCTCCCAGAGAGCCATCGTTTTCTGCCCGGACATTTCTGAGGCTGCGTGCATTCTACGCACACCCCAAGCTTATGCCAATTGCTTATCGAAAGCATCTGCTGAGCTCACTCACGGCGGCCTCTCTTGCACACAGGGGAAGATTCACTTAACAAACACTTCTTGAGGACCTTCAGAATACCATGCCTGGAACAGGGGATAAGAAGAAACAAAGATACGAGTAGGAAAAACCTCAAATAGTTCAACATCTTTTGGGAAAGGTCTGCTTCTAAACTAGAAACAAATGGCAGAACCACCTCCACAGGTCAGAAGGCACCTGCAGCCCCCGTTTCTGGCTCCAGTGCCACGCCCCTGAACGCCTTTTCCAGCTCTGACCATCCCTACCGGTGGCTGCCCTGTGCCTGTGTGGCTGCGTGACTGCGTGTGTGTTCACCCGGCTCTCCTTGGACCTTTCTACACAAAGATACGGGAACACACACGTACCTCCGTAGCCTTCTAATTACACTGCCAGCCTTTGGAGCAGTCGTGGCTGCTGTGTGTCTGCCACCACCTTTCCCAAGCTCACCCCCAGCCTCAGGTATGGCCCTGCAGACACAGCAGGGTCCCCAGAAGGGCTGGGGCACCAACTGGGGCGTGAGGAATGGACCTTGGTCACTGTGACACTGCTGTTTCCTCATCCTCGAAAAGGTTCAACAGCTTCATACTCAGCATCCACAAAGCCCTCTGGGGTCTTTCAAAACCTTTTACCTACATCATCTCATTCCATGCTCACAGCAAGGTAGGCAGTGTGTGTGTGTGTGGGGGGGCATTCCCATTTTACTGATGAATAAAACTGAGAGCCAGAGAAGAAATGAACTTGACTAGCTAACAAGCTGTGTGAGATGCTTCCTGTTTGTCCCCAGATCCACAGGCCCCTTCTGCAGCCTGCCCTCCCCAACTGGCAGGTGACCCCTATGGCCAGCATCAACAGCCCCTTGCTCTCTGGCCTCCAGTTAGATCTGGCCAGTGGAAGGCTCTGGGGAGGGAGGGTGGAAGGAGAGTGAGGCTGGGTGTTTGTTCCTCCCGTTCCCTTCTTATTGGGTGACTGTGCATGGATTGTGTCCCTTCAGTGGTACCACAGGTCCTCTCTGGTGACTCTCTACATCTTTCTACCCCCTTCCCTTGCTTCCTCACCCACTACGTAGCTCCCCATTCTTGCTTTCCCCAAGGGCCCTGGACCACCCCTTCTTGTTCCTTGGAACCTCACACCCTTGTTAATAGTCTTTGTATTAAGGACCCTTCAGTGGCCCGGTGTGAAGGGCCATGGATCTTGCTGACGTTCATACCTTTTCACCGCTGCTCCATCCCTCGGGCTCCCAGTCTAAACCCCTGCTCACTGTCATACCAAATCGGAAGAAAGAGCACCTTCCCATCACCTGGGGCAGCCCCTACCACCTGGTATACCCCAGGAACCCCCGTGTGGAGCCCAGGAGCTGCACCTGCAGACAGATGCCGCCTGCTCTTGAAACAGGGTGTAGCCCAGAGGGGGGCCCCAAATGCGAGTTTGGAGTGGGGTCCAGAACTCAAGGTGTCCAGGAAATGTTAGAAAGATATATAGGATGTCCTCACCCCTTCCCCCCAGGTGTGAGTTGGGGGAAGGGACACACGGAGCAGGAACATGCAGGGCTGTTTTGTACAGCAACAGCTTTGCAGCTAACCTCTGGCACGGTCATTTAACATGTCTAGAGCCTTCAACTGGTTTTATAGATATGTTAAATAGCTGTGGCCAAGCTTTGAGCCAGGGAGCAGGGAGTGACTTCCATCCAAGTTGTAACTGAGAGGCAACTCCCGGTGGTTACAGCATCTGCGTGAGACTTTGGAGATGGTTGGCTCCACGCCATGGGGCCACGCCTGCCCTGACTCATGTCCAGTAAAGCTGGAAGGATAGGAAGTGCTGGCAAGTGTAGCCAATTGTGGGAGGAGTCAGAAATGGGCTGCAGAGGGGGACTGGCATGGGGATTTAAACGGAGACGTGGCAGCCATTGAGGGGAGAACCATGCACTTCTGGCAGAGGGGAGCCCTCCTCACCCCGCCCCCCCACCCAGCAGCTTTGGTGTAGAGAGGTCCACGCAGCTGCCAGGAGCCGGAATCTACTTCTTTTCCTGAGATACGGTACCCAAATTAGGACAGAAGAAGAAAGGACTGTGTGCACCAGTGGGGATCCTGAAGGACTTTGATGTTTTAATGAAGACATTAAGTCACTACATTAAGTCTGTATAGCCTTAAACATTTCATTTCCTTTCCACAAATCTCTGGCATTAAGAGATGTCTTCCCTCTGACGGTGGACAAAGGAACCTAATGGGGGTCCTTTCGGTAACAGTATATCGTGCCCGCCTTTGGCCTTGCCCTGTGCTCTGTAACACTCTCAGTAAACAAGTGGGCAACAAGTCTGGCAACAGCTGCTGGACATTAAAGGAAGTAAGACAATGACTCATCAGGGGCTGCAGTCACTTGACCCCCGTGACTCAGATGTTTCGTTTTCCACAGGGCGCCGAGCTGAACAAAACTGAGTAATCCTGTGCGCTCTACCTCACCCGGGTCCTGGAACCTGGTGAGTTAACAAGCACTAGGAAGGTGCACCTGTTTGGTCCGGTCCTCAAATATTCTCTGCTGTCAGTCCTCCCACACCCCTCTGTCCTCCCTGCCCACCATAACGGCCTCTTGCTAACAATGAATGGGATGCAGGGGGGCGCACAGGGCTGCACTTATGAGGGGACGTGTACGTGACAGGACCAGCGCACCGCCACCGGCCATGCTGCCCTTGGCTTTAGTCGACGGATGGTGCACGATGCCCGTGACTCCAAACCCCCATTCTCTCGTCTTCCAGTGTTAGCTTCAGCAGGGGACTCAGGTGGAGAGGCAGACCTGATTTCCAATCCAGCCTCTCTTCCTGGCTCCTCTCTTGGTGGCGGCCCCTCCAGGTTTGTAAGCTTTAGACCCTCGGTAAGCACTTTTGACACACACCAGCTGGACACCGTGCTGAGCCCTTCCACGGAGAACGCTGAGTAACTCCTAGGCGCCAAGCTTTGGGCCAAGGTCTTCACATCCGGAAAACCACTCAGCTCTCTTACTGACCACCTGAGACTGTGTGCGTGCTCACCTATGCACTTTTATAAAGGGAGACGGGCTCAGAGAAGTGCTCAGCTGAGGTCACACAGACGGTGACAGAAAAGGGACTTTGAGCCCGGGTCTGCCTATCCTTCCAGTCCTTCAATTCCGTACTCTTAGACAGTTTCCTGCTTCTGTGTATATTCAATCATTTAACTTGCAAAACTCTGAAATCAAGATGTGCGTTTTTCCTCAATGAGTTCAGCGCTCCCTCACTCACGGAGCCTCCACTGTGCCCCAGGCACTGGGCACAAAGAGGGAAAAGACCATCGCTGACACCCAAGAGGTCACATTCTACTCAGAGGCACAGCGCCTGGGTTTCTTTCAAGGCTCCCGGTTTCCCTTTGGCCCTGGAGTTATATGTAAAAAAAAAAAATTAGATGTCTGCTTCTTGTGCAACAACTGCAAAGGAGAGACCAGAACAGGTGACCAGTCACCTATGTTGCAGAGCAGGGGTGTCAAACTCATTTTCACTGGGGGCCAATCCAGCCTCGAGGTTGCCTTCAAAGGGCCAAATGTAATTTCGACTCCTTAACAGTTAGGGAATAGTTACATTTATACATTGAATAAATGTATTAATTTATTCAATTAATGAAATTAATTGAAATTATCCTGGCCCTTTGAAGGCAACCAGGAGGCTAATGAGGGCCCCCCCTCCCCGGTGAAAATGAGTTTGACACCCCTGTTGTAGAGAGAGTATTTCAGGGAGGAAGGGAGAAGGAGGGACAGAGAGAGAGAAAGAGAGCAAGAGAGGAGGAGGAAGGGAAGGAAGGAAGGGGGAGGGGAATGGAGCTGGAGAGGGGCTGGGGGAGCAAGTTAGGAGGAAAATCCCAGAAGAGGTGGATTACGGAAAAAAAGGTGAAGGCCCCAGGACCTTCGATGGAGCCCCTTGGACACGCATCCGAAATTCACACCATTGAAGTCACCCCAGAACTTTATCTTTTTTTAAGTTTTATGTTTTACCGTCGATAATAGACATGGTTCAAAATTAAAATAAAAGAAGACCCATTTCAAAATCATGTTCCCAAGCCTACCCTCTTCCCCATCCCCCACCCAGGGAACTGTAACAGGCTGTTGCCCCTCCCTCCTCCACTCCTGCCTGCAAACACAAGCCAGCATCACCACACCAACGCTGGAGTCAAGATTTCTGAAGAGGCATGTGTGTCTTACTATGCTAAATCACAGTGTTACTCGGGAAAAGCAAATGTGACCCATGTCAACACCTGAAAGAAGGACAGCAATAAGGTGGCTGCTGTTAGCCTCACGCATGGAGCGCCTTGACATACCACTTCATCCTGTAGATGGAGAGAAATGAGACTCGGCAAGGACAAGTACTGGTTGGTGCAACGGTCTGTGCAGTTCTTTCCCTAAAAGACACATTTTTCACTCTCACCAGTAGCTTTATTGATTTGGGTACTTGGAGTATGTCGGCTAACTCCCGCTCTTGGCTTCTGGCGGGCAGAGGCCAAAGATGCTGCTAAACATCTTCCAATGCCTAAGATCGCCCCAGAGCAAGGGAGTGTTTGGCCGAAATCGACAGTACCCAGAAGCTTCACAGATCACTTCCGACCCGCTCGATCAGTCACAGCACCTTCTCCACCCACTGCACGAACCTTTTCTTTTTTGTATTTCGGGTGTTTTTTTTACCTTTCTTGAAATAATAAAGCATAACACACTGAAAATGTTGCATATTTTCTTCCAACTTCAATATTAAAATGGCTGCCCCCAAATTCACCAATTTTGTTTTTTTTTTAATGCACGCTGAGAGGACACTGGGCACAATAAAATCTAACAAAACTGTTTTGAATGAAGTTAAAGACAACTTAAGCCCTGCTAGAGCCAGTGTACAGGAAAAATCAGACCAAGTTTTGGGGCAACGCCAAGAACTTGTCAAGTTCGGACAGCTAGGGCGTGGCGGGGCCAGGGGCATGCCCCCTGGCCCAGCCAGCACCCTGTTCTGGAGGAAGGGCCCTGCCATCCGCCTAACTGAGGCTCTGAGCGTCCCTGGCCCCCTAAGCACCCAGAGACAGGAAAGCCCAGGGCTCCACTCTGCAGCCTAGCCCGAGGGAGGAAGCTCCAGTGGCAGGGCCTCTAGGCATAGTCACAGCAAATCTCATTCACATCCTCCCATTAGCCTCTTAGGACCAGGGACTATTTCTCATCCACGTCTGTGCCTGGTGTAGTTGATTGCCGTAAAGCGGCGACTTGAGGAATAAACTGGAAAATCACTTCTTCACACTGAGATGAAGTGACTCCTTTAGCCACATAGAAAAAACAAACTCTCTCCTCCCCCAGGCCCACCTATTCAACCGCACTGTCGGGTTCAGTTAACAGGCAGGGTGAGGAGTGAGACACTGTGGTCACATCGCAGGAGGCGGTCAGGATATAGGAGAAGATCTGGAGGTCAGTGCTGGTCCGGGAAGGGGTGAAGGAGTGTCCACAAGCAGCTTGTGGTCCTGATCCACACCCCTGAGAAGAAATGGGGCTCCCGCAGGACCGTCCCCAGTCCCCCATCACAGCCACGGGTGGTTTTTTGCTACCAGAAGGGGCAGGGAATCAAAGATCATGACGTGTGTGTGCGTGTCTGTGTGTGTGTGTGAGACTGTGGTCTTTCTCCCACTTTCTCTGCTCCAGGGCAACAACTTCCCAGCCCAGACCACAAAGTCTGGTTTGCTCCCATGCACGCCCCTGGCCTGCTTAGTGTGCCGGGCACTTGCAGACACGTCCACTCAGAATATTCAAAACAGCTGCCCTGAAGGCAGGCACTAAATCTTTACTTCACAGGTGAAGACACTGAGAGTCATATGTGTTAAGTGGTTTGCCCAAAGTCACAAGGCCGCTGACTCCCGACACTTCAGTCCAAGCGCTAGCACAGACAGCACCGGCCCAGAAGGGGTCCTGCTGCGAGAAAGGGGCCCAGTGAGAAGCGTTAGAGCTACAGCCAGCAGAGCAAACTTTAGTTACACAGCAGTTGCTGACTTGTTTGCTAAATGCCTTAGCCCTTCTCAGTGGCTTCCTCTGAGGAAAGCAGAGAAAATGCCAGCACCTGCCTCAAATAACTTTCATAAGGGATGAAAGGAGTAAGTGTGGGTATGACTAACATAGGAAAACATCCGCTTCCAAAAACTGTGAATTTTCGTAAGTCATTAAAGTACAAATTAAAACACTGATAGCACATGACATATTTCATCTGAGCTTATCTGAGCTCATTTCCAAACACTGCAGCATCTTTAAGCCGTGGGGATGGTGGGGAGGGTCAGAAAGTGCGGGGAACGTGTGCCCGGCCTGAGGAAGCTCGCGCATGTCACGGAAGGCAGGCACTGCCCGGACAACCCCACAGGCCCAGCACAGCGCAGAGCGCGCAGGCCTGCATAGGAAACACACCCGCAGTGAAACCCTGGGTTTACCTTTCAAGGAACTGAGAACTAAACCCAAATGTTCTCGCGGGGAAAAAAAAATAGGACTAGAAAACACTCCCTGGAAAATGAGGTTATTAAGATTAAAATATATGCCCTGATTTCCATTTCCAACAAAAAGGACCAGATTTTCCCTCCCACTTGGAACGACTAAATACAAGACAAAGCGGATGAAACTATGGCCTTCGAGACACTGGATCTCAGGCGATAATGGACAAGGATCCCCAGGAGAGGAGACATGAAGGAGGAGAGCCCTGAGGCTGAGCCGGCTGGCTGCCCTAGGGCGGGCATTTCCAGGCCTTGGAACCATCAGGCCACCTGGTCAACTGTGAGTGCAAGATGCACAGGTAAGAGTCCAGAGAGAGCAGGTCACTCGAGTTTGCACGGCCAAGGGTACCCTCCAGTACTCAGGGGAGGACGGCAGAGACTAGGGAGTGATGCCAGGGGCCTATGCAGAGTTGGGACGGCTCTTGCAGCCTGAAAGGCCACCACATAACCCATGGGGCACTACGGAGAGTACTGGCAGCATTCTCCCTCCGCTCTGGGGTAAAACTAACCTCCACGGAGCGTTCCTCGGCACTTCGGGCTCAACTAAGGAAACCGGGAGGTGGTATGTGGCCCCAAGGCCACCAGATCTCTGGTTCTGCCCTTTCAGGCAGTGTGGTCATTTCCTGGGGCCACTGGGACAGACCACCATAGGTGAGGAGGCATAAAACAGCAGAAATACTGTCTACTCTCTCACAGTTATGGAGGCCGGACATCCTGCCTCCAGGTGCTGGCAGGGCTGGTTCCCTGAGGAGGCTCTGAGGGTGGATCAGCACCTGCCTCCCACCTTGCTCAGGTGGTGGGTGGCAATCCTTCGCTGTCCTGGGCACATGGTCATACTGCTCCAGCTGCCTGTCTCCCCATCTCCCCACCTCCCCTGGGTCCGTTTCCCCTCCTTTTTGGAGGCCTTATCTTTGGATCTAGGGCTGCCCTAATCCAGAATGAGTTTATCTTGAGCTCCTTAACTGAATTGCACCTGTAAAAACCCTTTTTTCCAGATAAGGTCACATTTATACATTCCAGGAATTAAGACATGGCTATTTCTCGGGGGGGGGGGGTGCACTACTCAACCTGATGCAGGCAGGCTTGCATTAATGTATGTTTGTGTGTGTGATATATACATACACATTATTTCAATCAAACTTCACCTCGGCCAACCTTTCCTGTATCTATTTATCGTGATAGAAATGACTCAGATCTTCATCACACGAAACTCAACCTGCCACCCGGGGGCCCAGATGCAGATGCGTCCTGTTTTCATTGCTCACACGTTTCCGAGACTTAAGCTCCTTCTCTTCCTACCAGCGTCACCCCATTGCCTTTTGCCCTGCCACTGCGTCTAACGCGTGGGACGTGGGGCAAAAGGTCCCAAAGGGTCCCAGCCTCCACACGCTGCTCCACCATGGAGAAAGGGTGCTCCTCCACGCATGGGAAGGGCACATGGGCGATGGGAAAAAGCGACTGCATGGGGTGCCCGACGAAGAAAGAAAAAAAACCAGGCAAAACAGGAGTCTGTCCTCCAACAGGAAAGAAAGCAGGAAATACGGCTCTGGCACCGGTGACACCGCTTTGCTTTCCCCAGGGGACTTCCCCCTCCACCCCAAACTTAAACGTGATGTCAGGCGCCATCTGCTGGGAAGCCCAGGAACCAGCTCACACGTGAGCAGGGAAGACAAAGCTAGTCCTGCCTCTGATCCCGAGACCGCAGGTTTTATTGTGACTGGAGGCCTTCCTGTCTGTTCTAAGGAGGGGCAGGTGGGGGGAGCTAAGATGATTCAGGAAGTGCCCGAGTCTGTGCGTTCTCCACACTCTGCCCATGGGGTTCCAGAAATCACCCACGTCTTGCAGTTTGCCTCTCAAGCTGGTGGGTAACAGTATCAGGGGCCCTAGCCCTCTCCTCTCTATTCTCAGGGTGTCTGGCACAGAAACGTCTTGGGGTGGGGAGGGGTGGAATCCGATTGAATATGAAAGAGAAAAACCCAGTGTAAGAATTCTACCTCTTATCAACAGTTGACTGTTGGCAAATGTATAAAAACCAAATGGCAAGACCAGCCCCAAGAGGGAAACTAGATCAGCTACGGTTTACTGGACGGTTTACTGGACTACAGTCCTCAGAGGTACAGTGAGGCTGTCAACAGTGTGGAGCAGGGCCACCTGCTCCCCGAAGGGAGCCACCCTGTAACGCAAGAGGATCCCTCACCCTACCGTCCTCCACTCAGATGGAAAGATGGGGGGTGGAGTGGGAGGGGTGGTGAATGGACCCATGTGTAAATAAAAAGTATTGTTTTCTATTGGTCCCTGCCCCCAGTTCCCAACCATAACACCCCTCATTTCCTGGGGGAGAGTAGCATTGTTCATTTTAGCATGTGATGGACTCTCCCCGGGCAGGAGTGTCACCAGGGAGGCCAAGGCATGGTTCTAAACTGGGAGCTTCCAGCGCCGCGCCCCATCCTCTGGGGGAGGGAGAGGCTGGAAACTGAGTTACCGAGCCAGCATGCCCACAGGACCAAGCCTCCATGAAAACTTCCAGGGTGCAGGGTTCCAAGAGCCTTCCGGTGGGTGGCACCAGAGGTGCTGAGAGAGTGGCGGACCGAGGTAGGAAGCTCCTGGCCCTCCCCACACCTGGCCCCTCGAAGGTCTTCCGTCAGGCGTCCTGGAGTGGGGCCCTCTGATGATAAACTGGCGACCCCAGTGCGTGCTCTCCCGAGTTCCGTGAGCCGCTGAGGCACCAATCAAGCTCGAGGAGAGACGTACAGCTGCTCAGAAGCGGTGACAACGTGGATTTGCGACTTTGAGGTGCGAACTCAGGTGGGGTGGGGCAGCCTGTAGAGCGTGCACTGGCCCCAGGCAGTCACAGCGTCCGATTTTAATCAAATCCCATGACTCCTAGTTGGTGCTGGAGAGTTGGAGAAGTCCAGGCCGGGGGGTCACGTGGGGGAGGGGCCGCGGCCCCCACGTGGGGTGTCAGTGCTGGGTCTGACTAAAGGCAGCATGGTCCTCCTGGACGGGGCATGGGGACAGGGCACCCCATTGCCCAGTGGCTGCATGCACTGGTGGAAATGCAGCTCCTGCCTCCCCCCCAACAACACAGCGGCTCGCGGGACCTCTGCCGCAGTGGGGGGCACCCTGGGCTGCACATCCCTGTCCCAGCAGCCTTCTCAGTCCTGAGGCACAGACTGCTGCCCAGACCGGAGACATCGGATTGCTGGGCGTGTGGCCCAGGCCTCGGGGTTTTTAAGTTTCCTAGATATTGCACTGCTGGTGGGATGTAAACCGGTGCAGCAACTATGAGGGTTCTTCAAAAAATTAAGAGAACTACCAAATGATCCAGCAGTTCCGCCTCTGGGTATTTATCCGATGAAAATGAAAACACTGATTCGAAAAGACGTCTGCACCCGCACGTTCACTGCAGCACTGTTCCCAACAGCTGAGACACGGAGACCCCTGGCTGTCGGTGGTAAACGGATACACAACAAAACAGAGACAAAGCACTGCCATCTGCGACAGCACAAATGGATCTGGAAGGTATTATGCTAAGTCACACAGAAAAGGACAAAGACCACATAATTTCACTACATATGCAGAAAACAAAAAAACGAACAAAAGGAAAGCTCACAGACAACAGACTGGCAGTTGCCAACAGCGGAAGGGGATGAGGAGAGGCTGAAAGGATGAAGGGGTCAAGTACACAAGGACAGATGAAAACTGGACTTCTGGAGGTGAGCACACTGTAATACAAACGAGTATCAAATTATACTGTTGCATACTTGAAACTTAGGTTCTTAACCACTGTCGCCTCAACTGTAAAAACTAAGCCTTGGAAATATAAGTAATGGAACAAAGCAAACGGAGGGAGCAGCTTCCTGGTGGGAGGGGCCGGACGCAGGCCCACAGCTCTGCCTGCGCACTCACCTTGCTCGCAGCTCTGTGAGCACAGACGGGGCAGACTGAGGCTGGGGAGGCAGTCTCACCCGTGTTCTAGCGAACACGCTGGTCTCCATCAGCACAAATCTTTGCAGAAAGTGAGGCTGAAAGCTGCCCAGCTGCAATTTCTGCCCATCGATCCTTCCCCAGCTTTTGCAGACAAGCGGCCAACCTCGCCCCTCTTTGATGCCCAGAGTCATTCACAGTTTTTAAGACGAGTACCATCACCTGAGCACCTCTTCCCATCTCCACAGGCTTCTCTCCAGTAAACCTGCCAACTCCCTCGGACGACCACCAACATACAGTGGAGACCCCACCCTCATTGTGGCCGTTCCCTAGCTCCAGTCTGACCAGCACAAGAGGGGGACCTGCCCGCAGATCCACCTCAGGCCCACCCTAACCCTGAGCCAGAGCGGGTCCCCAGGCTGAGGCCCTGTGAGGTACAGGGCCTGACAAGAGGTGACCTTCCCCTTCTACAGCTCCAGGGGGGCACCCTCAGGCACTGCTGGCCCTTCCCCTCCCTGGTGATGACCCACCTCTAAAACATGCCTCACCCACCTCACGGGACCCAAGGAGAGGTGAGTGGGGATGCGGGGAGTGACAGCCCTATTTCTCGTGAAGTCACACTTGTCCTAATTGGAAGAGAGACTCAACCCATGTCAGAGCTGCCCTTTCACTGGCTGCAGCAAACAGGCAGGACTGATGCTCCTGGCTCTAGGGAGACTCGGGTCAGATGCAGTTTTGGTCTAACCAGCCTTGATCTCAGATTGGATGAGACGGCGCATGCAAATCACTCGGGAAGTTCTGGCAACACGTTAACTTTCATTACCGATCCAAGTCCCCGGCCAACCCTGAACACCCTGCCTCCACCACTGTTCCGTGCTGGGTCTGGCACGCAGCTGTCCCTCCACAAGTGTAAGTGACTGGTACCGAGACTTTGGTCGGCCAGTTGCGTCCACTCCCTCGCTCCCTCCACCTAGAAGCCACCTAGGTCACAATGTTTAGACAGCTGAAAAGAGCTGGAGTGGATTAGCAGAGTCTTAGCACCTGGGACCACGCCAGGGGCACTTCCCTGCCCAGGACATCCGACTACACGTTCTGTAAATCTGCCCCCGTCTGTGAGAGCTGGCTGTTCGGAGCGTGCTGGTGCAGACTCAAGGTATTCTTAGCAAAGCGACGGAAGGATAAAGAAAGGCAAACCGGCAATCGCAGCGGACTGTCTCCAGCCCTCGGGAGCTCGGTGCACACCCACTAAGGCAGCGGCATCTGCTGGGGTCCCCAGCACAGAACCCCACTCACAGACACGGCGCAGGGGGCAGAGGTGAGCAACCCGGAGGAACTGAAAGGACAGGATGCGAAACACACGTTTATTTTCCCAGCTCTTCGAGGCAGCCTCACCAAGCTGGAGGCCACGTGCGGCGGGCTACAAAACCAAGAAAAATGAGACTCGGAAAGCACTACGCGCTCCACTTCTTTGATCTGTGGCGGCTGGGAGCCCGAGGCCTGCCTGGCAGGAGCTGAGTGGCCAGCAATCACACCAGCCTCACAGTCTTGAGCATGTCGGACAGGACACAGGTGTCGTCCCAGCCCCGGCCTGGCTTCCGCAGGGCCTGCTCCAAGGCCTGGGCCTTCTCCAGGAGCTCTGGCGGAGCGAGTGGCCGCTCGGGGCGCAGCTGACAGAAGAGAATCTCGTTCACTTCCCCCTCGATGTGCCGCACATACAGGAGGGGAAACACTGCCTTGAGCCCACCCAGCACTGAGTCCTTGAGCCTCAAGTCTCGGCACACAAGGTTGAGGATAAAGACACCTGTAGTGGGAAGGAAAGAGTCAGAATGACTGCAGACCAGGTCACATGTGCAGACAGGCTCTGCCCTGAGGGAAACACCAGCGCAGGTCCAGGGAGAATGGCATTGGCAGTGACTTTGCAGAGAACACAGGCGGGGAGAGCAAAGAGTGAGAAATGCACGAATCAGAAGAAACGTCAGCCCAATTTCTTGCTCCTCTGTGCTGCTAACCAACAATTGTACCTCCACACCTCTGTGCCCCACTGAACTGCTTTGAGAAAGAATTAACTGACACCCCAAAAATGCAGCAACTCTGCAGGGGTGTTACATCATGCAGTACTAATTAGCCAGAGACGGCCAAGGTCACCTTGAGACAGTGAAGGGTCTAAATCAACTCTGCTTACCACCACACACGGAATCAAACCACACAGGGTGGAGGTGGGGGTGGGGCGATCACGTGGGTTCAGAGCCCCAACCTTCACAAGGGCCTGGGTTGGAGCCCCAGCTGTCACCTCGTGTCACCTCAGCAAGCCTCTTTACCTCAGTTTCCTCTTCTGAAACAGGATACTATGAAGCCAAAATAACATACTGCCTAGTCCAGGGCCCATGGGAAGAACCTGACAGGTAGCTAGCGCCCCCTGTGGGTGGGAATGTGCATTACTACAACCATTTTGTAAACCCGTGAGCTGGTATCTCCAGAAGCTGAGCATCTGAGGCACCTCTGACCCAGCAGACACATCGTGCGTGTGTGACCAGCAGACTCGCAAACGTTGCCCTGAAAGGCATCACTAGAATGTTAATGGCAGCACTACTACTGACGCTCCCAACAGGAAGCAGTCCGCCCCACCGCAGCAGAGGGAGGGACTGAGTGCTACAGTCACAGTGACACTACACAGCAACGAGAGGGACAACGAAAACGCAACACCAGGGTGAATCTCACAAGCACCACAGTGAGCCAGAGAAAGCAGAAACTAAAGTCTCCCCTCTGTACAACCCCAGGTACGTAAAGGACCAAAGCAGACAGAGCAAGCTGTGCTGAAGAACCAGGACCGGTCAACCTCCAGGGCAGGGGAGGCACATCTGGGAGCGAGAAACACCGTTTTGGTTCGGGGAGTGGGTGTGTGCAAAGGACGGGGATCCATCAGGCTACACACTTACGACACGTGCATTTTTCATCACGAAGAAAACAGTGTGAAGGGCCCACCCACCCTTCCTCCCAGGCCCTCTGTTCTCACACCTTCGGGAGTCAGGATGCGCTTGACTCTTTGCAGGAAGGGCTGGTCCACAAACGCAGGGGGTGGGCAGCTCATTCCCAGGGTGGGGTCCTTACTGTCTACGTCGAACATTATGATGTCGTAGTGAGGCCGTGCTGGGAAAGAGAAGCAAACGCGGTGTCTTTGCTGGATGAAGTGATGCCACTTAACATTCCTGCGCCACACCTCTCCCGGGGCCTGCGCTGGCCCAGCGGCTAAGCCAGAGGATGACATGGAAGATGTGCCTGTGAAGGGCACTGATGTCACCATCCAGGGGAACCATCATCAGGCTTCTGCTGCTGCGACTGCCCCACATTAGAGACGCCCGTCTCACCTTCAGAGTCAGCCCGGCAGGGTGACCACTGGGAGAAGAGTCCATCTCTCCCGGGGGTTGGCAGCCCTGGCAGAACATCGGAGCCACAGTGAGGGGCTTCTAAGTACTTGGAGAACCTGGGCTCCTTTCCTGACCAGCTGCGTTAGGAACCCCACGCAGCAGGGAGGGCAGGGGAGGTAGAGGCCTGGTATTCATCTTCGGCTCCCCCAGGTAAGGCTATAGGCCGAGGTGAGAACCACCAATCTGGACAAAGCAGCTGCCTGAGCCTTTAAGGGCTGACCCAGCAAACGGTAACTTGAACTTATCTCTGGAAACAAGGTATGTTGCCTCCTGGGACAAAATGTTCTCAAATTAATGTAGCTTGTCTAATTACTTGAACAATAGCTGGCTCAAGAACAAACTGATTTTGCTAAATGGGCGAAAGAGAACTGACGACAAACCAGACCCACCCCCACCCCCACCCCTGTACTATACTGTTACCAGTCGTGCTGCATGGGGACGCCCTGCAGCAGTGCCGGTTGGTTCTCAGCAAACCCTGCGACTGTGACAGTAACCACTCAACGTGAACAAACGTTTACTTGGGCTACGGGCCAGCCCGCCCATCACTTTTCACAGCACGGATCTGACGGAGGTTTCTTACGGCACGTGTGGGCTCGCCGGAGTCCAAGGACACCCCCGGCTGTGGCCTCGAGCCTCCAATGGTCTGAGGGCTGTGGCGGTTAGAGATCACAGCCAGGGCTGTTCATATTGTGGACTGGGTACCCGCCACATGCCTGGCACTGTTTTAAATGCTTCATGTGTAGTAGCCATCTTGGGCCTGAGGCTGGGGATTGGAGAGGTTCCCTCTCAGCCTCAGAGAGGGAACCTGTCTGGGAAACTAAAATGGCTCAGCTCAGTTTCCAATGAAAATAAGGCAGCGTCTGTCCATCCCAGCACAGAGTCACTCTGGCATGCCTCGCCCTTACTGGAAGAGGACCAGATGCAGTGAGAGCCATGGCATCTGTGTTGGAATGAGCAGACCAGGAGAGGAGGGCGGCCTGAGCTCCCCAGGGTCACTCGGCACCAAACCAATCTGACTCTGCCCTGAGGGACTCAAGCGACAGAACGCACCCGTTGCCAGGAGCCCATCTGTAAAGCTGCGGGAGGATCGAGGCTCCTCTTGCAGAACGTGGACAGGAAGGACGTCTGTCCTAAGTCTGGGGCATGAATTGTCAGAACCTTCAGGCCAGGAGCAGCAGGGCTGCTGGGACTCCCACCAAGCAACACCTGCTACAGGGCTCTGTGGCCGAGGCACTGGGCCACTCAGGGTCAGACAGTCAGTCATCAGGGGCCGTCCCGTGCACCGCAGGAGGTTCAGCAGCACCCTTGGTCTCTCCCACCAGGTGCCGGAAACGGCCCTACCCAATGGTTATGACATCCGCAGACACTGCCCACCGTCCCTGAGACTCAGGATCACCACTCAGCATGAATGATGTTTGGCTCTCTTTCTGGCTTCACCTCCAGCTGACGGATTTAGAAAAAACACCTCCCAACACACACCCCAACCCCTCTTCCCCCTTCCTCACCCACCGACAGACTGCAGGTTGCTTGGGACGGTGAGGAGGTGGCAAGGCTGCAGCGTCAAAAGAGAAGCCCACTGTCTGTGAGCACCACCGGGGCCAGAAACGGTCTGTTTACTTGCTGGACCCCAGCCCCGAGCACGGCACTGAGCACAGGGCTGGCACTCCCTGTTTACTGAACAGATGTGTCAACCGATGAACAGGGCACAAACTAGTAGGACGACACTGGTTCCGCCACTTAGAGGTGGACTCTAGAGGCCCTCGCAGGCCTGACGACCTGGGACTGACAAGAGTCTTCCCCCGATACCCCCAAACTCCCCAAGAGCAGTACCTTCTCCCTCCGCCAGGCTGGTAATGTAGTCCAGGCCATCTGCAATGTGGACCTTCATCCGGTCACTCTGGGAGAAGCCAAACCACCTGGTGGCCACTTCCAACATGGAGGGGTCGATCTCCACAGCCTCAATGCAGGCCTTTGGGAAATGATCGTGGACAAAGAGCGGGAGGCTGCCCCCGCCCAGGCCTACCACCAGCACTGCCAGCGGGGTCTCTGCAAGACAGGAAGAAAGCCTCACTTCACCACCTGCTCCTCAGAAAGGTGGGTACCGGCCTCAAGAGGGTGAAAGGAGTCAGACTGTTGGCCCTGCCCGGCCACAGAAGATTTAGGAAACCTGGTCTCCCAGTCTCATCCCAGAAATTTTGGGTTAATTTGACATCTGAAAACTCAACCTGGTCTCACAGTCCTTCCCTTCCCAGATCCAGAGGATGAACCAGTGAGTTCTTATGGCCCCTTAGAGATCCCAAAGCACTCAGCTGGTCTATCGAGAGTCCCCACCACAAGCTGTTAGCCCATCCAGAGGGGGAGGGGCAGTGACCGACACCTGGTCCATGATCACAGGGCAGTGTAGAGGCACCCACTACACAGCTTTCTACTCCCAGGCCGCAGCTGCCCCGCAGACACATCGGCCAGGCGAGGGCAGGCCATCTGAACCCCAGAAACCATGGGAAAGCAAAGGCCCAAGCTGTGGACCTAAGCAGAGGAACCACAGCGACCACGAGGAATGGGAGCCAGATGAGAAATAAGACTCACCAAAAAGACGCCATGGCAGGGTGGCTCAGCTGGTTGGAGCATCACCCTGCATACCAAAAGGTTGTGGGTTCGATACCCGGTCAGGGCACATACTTAGGTTGAGGGTCCAATCCCCAGTCAGGTTGAGTATGGGAGGAAACCGAACTATTATTTCTCTCTCTTCCCCATACCCTTCTTCCGCTCTCTCTAAAATCAATAAAAAACAAGCCCGATGGTGAGGATTTAAAAAAAAAAGAGTCATCAAAAGGAGACAAGCCCAGAGAACTAAGTGTGAGAACTGAACCTCTGGCACATAAACCAACACCAAGACTGGCCAAGCGCAGGCGGTTCCCGCCACGGCCTTGCAGGGACTCTGGGTGAGCCAGCTCAGACGGAGACACGGACATCTCACTGCTGCAGTCAGAGCCGAACCTGTCGTTAGTGTGGCCGACAGCTCGACCACAACACAAGCTCGCTTTCCAGTGCAGCAATTCAGGACAGAATCAAATAATACATTACTGAAACACCAGGAATGCTACTGAAGCGCAGGGCCTTTCTCCAGAGACACGATTTTTAAAGGCTCCATCTGACTGCGTGGGTACAAGCATATGCAAAAATTCCCAGCTGAGCAACTGAAGAACTCATGGGATGTACTTTACATCTTACTTCTTACAATGAATGAGTAGAAGAAAAAAGTTTAGACACTGACACCCATAAGCCTCTCAACATCACAACCTCAGTTTGAGGAAACAGTGATGTGGATGTTCACGGACTTAGCAGCTGGTTGGGAATAAGGAAGGTATGAGTGGGTACGCGTCCGTCAGTCGGAAATCGCTGCCCCTAAGCTGAGAGCAGCCACCTGGACCACCCTGGACCACCCTGCAATCCCATGGACTCCTCACAGGACAGCGTTGACGACTCCCTCACCTAGGAGCAGCTCAGGGCTCTGCAGCAAGGCCAGGCCGGCCACCATGGCTTTGTGGTGCTCACAGCACAGGTAGCTCCTATCGATGGCCTGCCCCGGGGCTGCAGGGGGCTCCTCCGGAGTCCCAGCGGGCTGCTGCTTCCTCCTGTCTTTCTTCCGTTTCTTCTGGGCTGCAGAGGGAGAACCAAGTCCTGTGCTTAGTCCACTGGCCGTCCAACTGCACAGCCCCCGGGGCACCATGCTGCAGCTGACTTGACCTCCCTGGAGATCCCAACCATTACACATGCAGAAATTTTGAACTGGTTGATGTGTTGGTAGCCTGGCGGCCATTTTTATGCCACCGAAATTGGCAAACGGTACACATCAGGGCTTCCCCCCCCCCCGAAAAGACATGGTTGTTAACCATTTAACACATACCCAGAGAGCTGGAAAAAGAAAAGGAGGGAGTTGGAAAAGGAAAATGGCAAAGACACACCCGAAGGCCCGGGAAAAAGTTCAGCTCAGCAGGCCTGGTACCTGCCTGCTGAGAAATGTGAGGCCGCTGTCAGCATCTTCATCCACTCTTGTAGGGAGGAGGAACTGAGGTCCCTCACGACCTCTAAGCCAATTACTATGCTAGGGTTTTTACTCTTAAGAGTTAATATTTAGGCCCAGATCAGTAGATGGTGCAGCCTAGACTTGAACCTGGGACTGCCTGTCTCCAATGCCTACCACCTTTCTTCTCTACCCTGCAGAGTGCGCAAATGGCTCACCGCACAGAGTGCTGCTGGATTAACACACAGGGTGTACGGGGCCGTTAACTCACAGAGCAGGAGGCCTTGAAACCGAGGCATTAAACGTGATTAGCACAGCCATGCAGTGAACAATCGCCCCTGCTCCTTATCACTTCCCAGCCAGGCCTGGCTGGAGAACAGCACACACCCACGTTCTGCGCATGGCCACTCACACCCTGAGAGCCCCGGCAGTAAGAGGACTACACGCAGGGCCATGTGCCTCTGGTCACAGGGACCCAGCTCTGTCCTACATCTCGGCCAAGTTCCCAGGTCCTGCGGACCACCCCAAATCAACAGTCCATGCCACATCCTCCTGCGTCCCACCCCCTGGGCCTCTGAGGCCTCACCTCTGTGCGACATGTCCTTCAGCAGCCTGGCTTCCGATTGCACCACGTTCCTGTTGCTGAGGAAGACGAGCCGCCGGAAGTAGCGCCTGTCATCCCCCTGCACGTCCTCGATGACGTAGTCGCCGCTCAAGGGGCTGCAGTCCTGGTGCTGAACGGTCCGCTCCCCAAGGTCCCCACCCACAGATAGGAAGGGCACCTGCGGGCACAGCAGAGACGTGGTCAAACCACCGGCTCTGTCAGGAAATACGAGAAAACACAACCCCCTCCCCGGTGCGCAGCCGGGGATCCATGCCAGGGTCTGGGCGGAACCGCAGTGGCGTGCTGCTCT
Source organism: Sturnira hondurensis (assembly GCF_014824575.4). NCBI lineage: Eukaryota > Metazoa > Chordata > Mammalia > Chiroptera > Phyllostomidae > Sturnira > Sturnira hondurensis. Next base: position 4,557,289 of record NW_028094846.1, on the reverse strand, counting down.
GGGAAAGCTCCTCCCTGGAGCCTGTGACTTGATCTCAGAAGGTTTACTTCGGCTTTCTGAAAACCAGCTCATCCCCCAAACCATCAGTGAAATGCAGCTGGTTCCCCCCAAGAGAGATGTGAGTCTCTCAACAGTGAGCCTCCAAAGCACTTCGGTAGCCCAGGACAGTCAAAGCCCGAGGGAACGCGCAGGGAGGGACCACAATTACGAGAAGGAATCTGAACAGGGCTGTGGTAATGAAATCCAGGGGGAAGCTACCACTGCAACTTGCCCCTTCCCCTCCCCAATCTTTACATCTGTTTCTTTTCAAAAATGAGCAATAAGTGTGTAACAGTCCTCAGGGACTCCTGACTTTGCAGAGACGCAGGCCCTGTGACAGCAGGGCACATACGACCCTCCCACAGGAGCTGGTCCCTCTGGAGGACCCATCCCCAGACCCACCAGCAGGAATCAAACCCACACTCCCCCACAGGAAAAGTCAGCCTGGTGGGCAGACCCCAGGCTGGGAACCAGGAGCCTGGTCTTCTCAGATCTGCTACTACAGTGCCAAGCTTCCAAGCACCTTGGCTTTCCTCTACGTCAAGGTCAAAGTCTTTATCCTTACTATAAAGTCCCAGCAATGCAGGCACCTGTCAATTACTCTGCCTTGTGAGTGGGATGGCACAAGACAGACCGTGTCAACTGATAATTCTGTATCACCACTTTGACAAAAAAAACCTTCGGTTTCCTTCATGGGAAAACACCAGACCAGCAATGCTCATACCCTGAAAATATCCATTCTACCCTCAGACAGTAATGGGCCTCAAGAGTCCGGTGCAAAGGCGGGGGGAATAGACACAGTCCAAGCAATCTGCAGAACCAAGAGCTGGAACCTGCAAGGCAGACGGCGTTTCCTTCACGCTGTCTCTGCAGAGTCTGAGAAGACCCCCCTTCCGGACCCGGACCCAGACCCTGTGGGTGTGAAGAGGAGACAACTGCTTGCCTTCCTCGCCCTGCCTGGAACATGATGTAGGTCCACTTAGCTCTTAGCTGCTAACATGCCCTCCAGGAGCTGACCAGGGTCACAGACCCTACCCTAGGTCCTTCTAGGACACCCTCCGCCTTCCCCACTGCTAATGTGGCCCCTCCAGAGACCCGTGAAAGCTGCTGCCAGAGGTCCGTTACCTGCTGCTGGGCGGGCATCCCGGCCGGAGCCAGCTCCATGACTCTGGCCGACAGCTCAGCCTGAATGCTCCCCATGTCTTCATACTGCTGACCTCGATGCAGGGCCACTGTGATGAGCCTCCTGAAGCCGGCGCTGGCCGCCAGCTGCTTCCGGCCCTCCTCCATGCCGAAGAGCCACTCAGTCTCCCGACCCTGGGGGACTGGAAACAGGCACCTGGTGACAGGGAGTCCCAAGAAGAATGTTCAAGCCCACTACCAGTATGAGCACCTGGCAGACAGCCTGCTGCCCAGGCCCAGCATCCCTTCCAGCTGTGACCCACTGAGGGCTATGATTCCCTACAGCACAAGGCCCAGAGCAAAGCAGCCACCAGACATGAGACAGACCAAGGGGAAATAAGTGTGAGCGCACCTGTTAAGGGGAGGGAGGCAGGTATCTGGTGCAAGAAAAAAATAATAGGAGTAATACTAACACTTATTGTAAGCTAGGCATTAAAATGAATTAAATCTCACAGCCCAGGATGCAGGTAGTATTATGACTCCCATGTATAAATAAAGAACTTGAGACACAGAAAGCTACACTGGTTGTCCAAGTTCCCACAGCTAATAAACAGCAAAGCTGGGACTCAGATGCAGGCAGTCCAGCCTCAGGCCCCACGCTCCGGGCCGGGACCCTCGTCGCCACAGGTGTGGTTAGGGTATGGGCTACTTGGGAACGCGGCTCGGTTGTCAGGAAACAGATCACCAGGAGGACCCTATCAACACCTTCTTTTATCTACATTCTCTACTTTTGAAAGCTTTCCCTCACACCCTCTCTTTTGATGGTTGTTAATGTAAGTCTGGAACTGTTTACCTTTTCAATAATAACACTAATGATCATAAAGCACCCACCACGTGCCAAGCTCCATCCTAAGAGTGTTTACACTTCTCAGAGCTACACAAGGTAGCTATGACCTCACACCACGGATGAGGAAACCGGGACACAGAAAGTAAATAGCATGTCCAATGCCACACTGCCAAGATATGACTGGGACAGGCTGGAACCCAACTAATCTGGGTCCAGAACTGACTTGTTCAGCCTCTGCTCTGTGCCATCTCTCTGAACGCAGCAGAGGCACAGCAACACCCCCAGCTCCGCTGACTGCTCTCCCGTTACTCCACATTACCAAGTAACTACCACCTCTACACCGTGTGACTTGTCTAAACGTATCTGCACTCCTTCTCTCCTCCCCGTCGACACCCCATTCTCCCACTTCACCAAGCCTTTGTGATGGAAGATGAGAAGAAATAAGCTTCAAATCTAAGCAAGTAGCTGGACAGCTGCCACTGTTCTTTCCTCACGTCTCGGCTAGCCTAACCTCCGAAACTAACCATCCCTGCAAGATGAAACCAGCCAAGGCACACCCATCCACCAAAGCCCCCAGCCCAGCCCCTCCAGGGAAGAGAGGGACCAGTCCCAACTCACTGATGAAAATGGCAAAATGATTGTCCCTCGATGGTTTCACAGTGGGGCTGTCCACCACGTGCAGGGTGTAGCGCGGCTCCCCCGAGTCCCCATTGCACAAGTCCAGGGACACACTCCCCAGCCCGGCCTTGCGGCGCAGCTGGCTGCAGAGCCAGGCATACTGCTGACGCTCCCGCACCGCCTCGGCCAGCCGCTCGGCACTCTCCAGCCGCATAGGCTTGCCCTGCTCCTGAGCACACAGCTCAAAGATCTGAAGGGCAGAGCCAGGGACTGGCCTGAACTTGGTCATGATGAAGGCAAAGACAGGCAGGGGAAACCGAGGCTCTGGGTCCAACACCTGGTCCTGGCTGTTGGCCACCTGATGCACCCTGACCATCCACCCCTCCCGAGAGAAGTGACCCACTGCTTTCTTCAGGACATGAGCCTGAGCCAGGGAGATGCAGAGGTAGCGACCGCCCACCTGCAGGACACGGCCAACCTCAGCCAGCATCCTGTCCACCTGCTGCAGGGTCTTCTCCTCCTCATCCGTCAGGACGGCATCCAGGGTGCCCTTGTCCAACACCACCTGGAAGGAGGCATCGGGAAACTCCATCTGTGTCATGTCCATCTTCAAGAAGCTCATCTGGGGCCGTCGGGTGGCATTGCGCTCCTTCATTTGCTTGATGACGACCTCACTGATGTCAATGTTCACAATGTCCTGATAGCCCACATCATAGAGTTGCTCGCTGAGCTCCGAGTTACCGCACCCAATCACCAGCACCTGGGAGGGACCGACACGATGATGGAGGTGAGCGAGGCAAAGGAATGCACTTCACCTGCTTCAAGGAAACAAGTCTCACCTGGGTCGCTGTATGTTTTCAGAAGGGGGAGAGAGAGGACTATCACAGGAGAGAGAACCGATTGTGAAGCCGATTCCAGGCTCCATCTGGAAACACCTCTGGTTAGAGGACTCACATTCAGCAACAACAATGCAGTTTATGTGCCAATGGGCTTTCTGTATTGCAGAAAAAACTAGCAATGGTTGTTCTTTTCCCTGAATCAAGCATTTATTACTCAAGAATGGATAGGGAATCACACCAGAATCTAAATGCAGTGGGCACAGATGAAATCTCCTATTTGTTTTACTGTTGAAAACCTAGTTCTGGAATAATCTTGTCCCACTCATGCCTTTGGCTCCTCCTCATGATAGCCTGACATTTTCTGAAGCCAAACTTATATAAACAGGTTGTTGCCTCACACTCTGTGGAACGACCTCCCTCCTGATCCTTCAAAGTTCTGCCCTGATGTCAGCAGCTCCAGAAAAGCATGGCACACACAATGAGAAGTGGGTAAGCTTTGGAGTTATAGGGCCCAGAGTTCAAATTCCCACCTGGCCACCTACTTGCTGTATGATCTTGAGCAAGAACCTGGCTCTGAGAACTTCAGTTTCCTGACCTATAGAATGCGTGTACCACCACTCACCTCACAGTTATTACAAGAATTCAACTATCAAATACAACCCCCACCCAGCACAAGGCTTGGCACTTAAAGCTTTCTACCCTCCTTCCTTCCCCACCTCCAGTACAGGCCCACCTCTGTCAAGTCTATTACTGTACTTATCACTTTTCACTTCTGACATGTGCGCAGGATTTATCATCTTAATGCTCTTGCAGCATGAGGGCTGAGCACGCGCCCTGAAACTCAGTGCCCACCCCCCCACAACCGCTATCTGGTAACAACAGATTCGTGTCAATAAAGCCACAGCTTGTGCCTGCTCCACAAAGATGCACAGTGACAGAAACGCACGCGTGCTTTTCTAAGAGGCCACATCTGAGTTGGGTTACCAATAGAAGTGATTCTTCCAGGGAGGGTTACTAATTAAAGGATGGGCTTGGGGCGGGAAGTCTGTCGTCTCAAAACCTTTAAGAGAATTTTTTATAGTATCTTAGAATAATGCACGAAATCCTGAAATTACGGGCCCACTTAGGGGCCCCACGCCTGTCACTATCTCCCATGTGCACGATTCCTTGTAAGGCAGTTCCCAGTTTCTCCAACACACACACACACACACACACACACACACACACACGGCTGCCAGGCCGCGCTTACCTTTTCCCGGGGCTTGATGTATTTGTGCAGCACCCCGCACAGTTCCAGGTAAGTTCCATACCATTCGAAAGCTTTCTTTCCGCGCTGCTGGAAGAACTTCTCCCAGTAGTCAACGGAGCCAAACTCCTTCGAGCTCTTAGGTAAGAGATTCATATTCCTACACCGCAGACGCGTCTTCAGGACCGTCCCACCCCCTTTAAGGGCGGTACCATCGGAGGGGCTTTCCCCTACGGTGGCTCCAGGACACTTCGGTGGAATTTCTTCCCACGGACAAGCAGCCCCGTTTATTTTTCTCCCACTCAAAAACCCCAAAGAATGACCTCTATATGCCAAGCGTACGCGCGAGACCCTGAACCTGACACACTCTCCCCAACTACCCCGCGCCCACAGCCGCTGCCCACGTGGGAAGCCCCTGACTTTCACAGAAGTCGATTTTAGAGCCGGTAATCATATCCGGTTGCGGCGCTTCGCGATTGGCCCCTCACTTACCGTTGCGTCACTGATTTTCGTTCCTGGCACCTCATTGGCTGAGACTGGCAAGCCTCACGCAGGCGCTGAGCGTTCATTGGCGGAAAGCGGCAGGGGGCGGGCCCGCTGGCCTGGGAGGAAGTGGACGGTTGCCCGGGAACTAGGCTACAGTCCGGCCGAACCCGGAAGAAGACTGGCTTCCGGGGTTCTGTGTTCGCTCTTCGACATTTGTGGTCATGAGTCACACGGGGCCAAACGCGTTCCGCAGTCCCCTGGAGGAGCGGGTGGGGGGGGTCCTCCCACGAGGAAAAGCTGTAGAAGGAAGTGAGGTAAGGGATGAAGAGAGCCTCTCCACAGCGTGAGGGAAGTGCGCGTCCTAGTCTTTTGTCTTCCACATGTCCTCCTTAGTAATATCTTTCCTTGTATAATTCAGGTTTAATTTGGAGAGAAATATACAACAAAACACAGGATCCCACCATTAATAATGTAAGAACATGAAAATTCAATAGAAGGGAATAACAACTAGGTATTCAAAGTTTTCTCTCCCCTCCCAGTAAAGCTTAAGACCCGTTTTGATAATCAGCCTCCTTGGGTTGTCATTCTGATGTCATCTATAGGTAGTTGCTATTCCTTCCTTTCTGCGTTTAATGCATGTGTACTTTAGTTGCTCATCTTATCCTAATGCCCTGAGGAAGCACCATTGTGGGGGGGCTCCACCCAGAGGGCCCCCCACCATGAGAATAAGCCTACCAAGACGTGATCTGCTTGGGGAGGAAAGGTAGCAGATCTCTCAAAGGAGAAGGGCCAGGAGGCCTTTCCCAATGGGTGACATGATTATAAGAGCATAGTAATACTATAAGTTCCTCAATGGGCTTTTATTTGGTTTATTTGCCTAGGAATGCAGGGCATTTACATAAAGCTCATCAGTCATTGTCAGGCAGTAAAGATCAAACGATAGATATCGTTCCAAGAACTCTGAGGGCTTATTTTGAGTCAGTCAGATAGCTAAAGGGCCATAAAAACTTTGGGGAACAAACTCGTTTCATGCTTAGACCCTTATCATTTAACTTGAGGGTATTAGCAAAGCAGGTTTCACAGGATTTTATGCATTCTTTCTTAGCCCTGATTGCCCCGGGGAACCTGCCCTTTCCAGCACAGGTCCACACCTACCTCTGGCATTGTTTCAGGCTTAAGTCAGGCAGGGGAAGTAAGGCAGCCAAGTAATTAGGAGACTTCTTACAGACAGAATGAGGACTCAGGCTATGTCAAATCTGAAGGGTGAGAGTCCATCACCGCTTTTGCTATAGCCCCCCCCAAGTCCTTCCCTGAGGGCCCCTTCATGACCATGCCTGTCTTAGGTTGTCCCTCCCTTGAGGCTTCTTACCCGTCATTGGCTAAGCAGTCATCCACTCGGAGCCAAGCTGGGTCAAGTGAAAGGGGACAGAGGTAGCACCCCTAAAAGGAAGATAAGCTTTATTTCCTTAATAGCTTAGGGTCCCAAGGTCTCTCAGCCTTAGCTATGGGGGAGGTACAGCTTCTGAAACCAGGCAGGGCGGCTCCCAACACACCATAAATCACAGGAGACGTATACAGACCAAAGAGGGCAGGTAGGCTTGGAGTTGAGCAGTTGTGGTCTGGGACCTCGCTAGCATCGACAGCCAAGTAGCTGGCTAACCGTTAAATAGGTCAAAGTGGACTTCAGCTTTGGTTTAAGAGTAGTTCTGAACTTTGGCATGCACCGGAATTGCATGGAGGATTTAACTAACTCACGAATTGCTGAGCCTCAGCCCCAGAGCTTCTGACTCACCAGGCCTATAGTGGGTCCCAAGCACTCGTATTCCTAACAAGTGCCCAGGTCATACTGATGACGTGGGTCCAGGGACTACACTTCAAGAGCCACTGTTTTAAAATATTGAGATCTGTCAGAATGGATATGGTTCCAACTCCATGATTTTAAAAGGTTACTCTAAAAGCCCTCCACAAATAGCATCAGAGAAAAACCTATTTTTGTGAACCACTCGCTAGGCTCACCTTATTTCCTCTCCACCCAAGGGAAAGAGCACTGGAAGGAGCGTCTGAGGTGGCCTCAACTGCTGCACTATGCGGGGTCCCAGTGGGTGACATGATTATAATTATAATAGTATATTTTAGTTTGTCTAGCACTCAGATTGGCCAATTAATTTCCTCATACATTACTCTGAATTCCTGGGATGGCCAAACTCGTAACTGAGGCCAAACTCCAATTCATCAAAAAGAAAGGAAAAGTTATGTGATTGAATGAATTCAGGCCTCATCTGAGTGTGATATTTGATTCCCAGGATTCTCTCCATTCCGCAGTTTCCTTCTGTGACACGCGCACACCTGCAGGCACACTGGTTTCCTGACAGGCATGCACTGCTAGGTGGTAACAGGCATTTTTATGGGGAAAGCTAAGGGCACAGTGTACGTGACAAATTGTGTGCCTTTGGGACCACTGGGCAATAACACTCCGAAATTAAAATGCCAGGAAAAATGAGGGAGTGTTGCCAAGGGTAACAGCCGGTGCCTGGTGCCTCAGACCTCTACATGAGGACTGTCCCAAGGTCTCCTTGGGGATCCTCTTTGTTTTTCGCAGCCTGGATACTGGGAAAGATTACAATGTTTTTCTCCATCATTTAATGAAAAACTTCAGTTCCTTCATAGGAAAAAGAAAAACTTGGAAAACAAGTTGTTTTTCTCCTGAATTCTGGCATGCAGCACGTCTACCACAAGCATCTATGTATCCCATTTGATTGGATGTTCTTTATCTTTGGCCCATAAGAAAAGTTTTCTACCACCAAAAAAGGGGAGTTTAGAACAGCATTTAATACACAAAAATCGGGTGCTCCACCCAAGGTACAACTTCAGTTACTTGCTGAAGATGGTAATATATCAAAGTGAATAAACTCATCCATAAGATATGTGACAGGCATTCTGTTAAAATACCTGGGCATATAAAGATGGTAAACAGTATTTGCTGTCCTTGGAGAATAAATCCTTCGAGTTGCTGAGACCCGAACCCTGTTCTGACTTTAAGTCCAGTGTTATTTATAATCTTTCAGGCTTACTGTTATAGCAGATTTATTTTAACTGTAAAATGACATTTTTTCAGCTTTCAGGAATGTTGGGTATAATGAAAGGGACTTTGTTCAGGTGATTCAAGGGTGGGACTTACATTACCCTCCCTCCAAGCAATTATAACAAAATGGGTGGTATAACTAAAAAATTATGGTTTAAACAAAAACAATGGTATATTCATGGAAGTTCTTCAATGACGTGACGGTAGAACTCAGTAATCGTATTGCCTTCAGTTGTGTAAGCAGGGCTGAGGCTGTAACAGGTGAAAGCTCTCATTGGCTGAGACATCAAAGCAGGGAGGCACCCCATAACAAGCAGTTATACAGGTATAAAGTCAACTGCAGATGGAAAAAATAATGTCTGGGTCACCTGTGGAGTCTGGGGCAGGCTCACCGTCAAGCCTAGGCAGTAGACTGACCCATCATGAATCTACATCCAGGCTTTCAGAAGCTTCAATTCACATCCCAGGCCAATTAAATCAGTTGTTTTTAAAACTTTTCAGGTGATTTGATTCTACAACATTAAATTGAGAGTGTACTTGTCAAAGTATCTTTCAATTAGTTACCGGGTGGGGTTTGATTTAAATATGCACCAAGTTAAAGCACTTACCAACAGAGGACCCATAAATAAAGTAAAAGACTTGTAGCAAACAAATGGGGAGGGTGGGTAATGAGGAAAACAATGCAACTGGGGCGTGTGGGAGGAATGGATAAACAAAACAAATTCTGGATTACTCTGCCCAGCTACTGCAGCCTTAGTGTGGCAATGACTTGGCGGGGGAGGCGCGGGAGCAGCGGTAGGACAGTGGAGTGGCCTTGCGACGGTGATTTCCCTCCCGAAGCCTGAGGGTCCGGTGTCTACCTAGTGTCTGGACCCAGTTATTTTAGGTTAGAATTCTAAAACATGCAGGGGAAGGAACACTGCGTCCTCGTCCCAAACTAGCTGTGCCACCTCTCAACGCTGGAACGGAGACCCCTAAGGTCTAAAACGAGGAGCCCGCATGAGAAACCCTCTCTCCCACCAAATCTAATTCTGATTCCATAAACAAGGGACCACACACACGTCCCTTCAGAAAATCCCTAGCTGATCGGAAGCCCCTCTCGGCTTCAAGCCTCCCATCCTCGTTGTCTCCTGGACTTCCTGCTAAAGGTCTCATCAGCCCGCCCGAGTGACTTTCCCAAAATTGCCTCCGCCTTCCCGGAACATCCTCCGCACACGCCTGGCCGTGCGTGAGAACCTGTCGTCCCCACCCCCTCAAAGCGCAATACAACCCTGGCGATCCCCGTCCGGAATTGGTCGCTGCCGGGACCTCTCCGGGTAGAGAGATGAGAGTGGAATCGACTCCTTCGGGGATCACCGCCGCCTGGCCCCGCCCCCTCTGGGCCCGCCCCTCCGCCTGGCCCAGGCTGGGGAGCGCCGACGGGCTCGATGAGCGGGGGCGCAGCTGCGGCGCAGCGGCCAACGCCGAAGGGCGCCCACTGCTTCCGATCTCCGTCGTCTGCCTCCCCTCCCCGCCCTTTCCTCCAGCCGCCCGAGACCTCCCCGGGAGACTCAGGTACTTGCGCCCGCCCGGTCGCGGGGCGGAGGGGCTAGTGAGGAGGAAAGAACGGAGACGACGCCCCGGCCCCGCAACGTCAACGTCAGGCTGCGGGACCGGCCCGATGGGGGAGCCCCGGGCGGGAGGAGACTGGGAGGAGACTGGGGTCCGGCGGGGCGCCGGGAGGAAGGGTGACGAGGACTGGGGTGCGGGTGGGGGCGGGTGTCGTGGGGCCGAAGAGATGGGAGTTGGGAGCAGACCTGGTGCGACAGATGGGTGGATGGTGGGGAGGAGCCGCTGGCCGGAGGGCTGTACTTGCGTCAGGATTTAAAAGGCTCGGTTCTAAAGACCGGTAGGTGCGGCAGTCTTCGCACTGGCAGGTTTGGGGCCATAGCAGCCTCTCCAGTCTGTGTCTGATTCTAGTCACTGATTTCCGGAAACTGCACCTGCCGGGACTGCGGGCGAAGATGGGGAAGTAGAGTGGGAAAGGGGGAGGAGACAGGAAAAGGGAAGCCTTTTCCCGGGTGCAAGCCTGTGCGAAATGAAACACAGGGTTTTCTGTTACTTTTTTCCCAACGTTATTAAACAACAGGTTAGAAGTGTGTTACATATAAACCCCCTAAACACAACGTACTGCGTCTTCCAAAAATACAGACATCGCGTTGTAAACGCAGGAGGATGACGTGAGAAGCAGGCGGTGGTGACGATTTTAGGGGGCAAATTGTGCACCGCCGTTCTGCCCTGTGTACTGCAATATATCATGAAGACTCTTAGTTACACATAGACCTAGACACAAACACCTGAATGCATATGTGCTCTTTGCACAAATCATTTTAGATAGAATATGGATAAGTCTGATTTCTAAACGTCATTTTTTTTCTAAGAGTTGTTTGGTACAAATACCATCACTTGCCTATCGGTTCATTACGCATCGTTTGTTAATCTGCCTGCTGCTGGCTTTCCTGTTTGTCAGACGCTGGTTTCTTGCTTTCCTGAGGCTGATCTTGGATTATGGGACCTCCACATGGGTCTCACTCACCGTTAAGCTTGTGGCATTGTTGTATATTTTACAAAGATATAAATAATATCTTTGTAACAGCAAGTAACAGCAAGTAACAGCAAGTAACCTGGCTGTTACTTGCTTTGGGATGTTGAGGCAGCCCCTTTGTGGGGTTTACCATGAGAACAAATTCAGGTATAATGAAAAGAAAAACTCAGTTCTTCATTGCTTCCTTTGTCAGTTGTTTTTCCATTCATTCTGTACCATTTCTGCATGAATGGGTTATTCTGAAATCAAAGTCTGGAATGAAATGGGCCAGTTGTATGTGACAGAAATACTGTTGAATAAACTCTAGAGTTGTTTACTTGGGTGGCAAGAGTTTGTTTTTTTCTTACATGTGGTCAAGTTTTTGGATTGGGAGCATTTTTTATCAAAGAAAAGTGTCTATCATTTTGTTTTGACAGAGAGCCAACTTAAAATATTACTTTAGTTTATGAAACTGGGTGCTGGGCTTGTTGATTTTTGTAACATTAGCCAACCAACTGATGTCTAGCTGTACCTAATTTTCAGATCATCTTCGGTTTCTTCTTGTGGAAGGGGAAGGAGGGCTGCTGGGTTGTTACAGGGAGGTGGGCTTTCCAGAACACAACTGTGCGACCTGAAGAGCAACTAACAGAATAAACATCATAACTGATCATGCACAGCCATGGATTGATCTAGGCCTGTGTTTCTGCTCTATCCATGAGCAGAGTGGCTAACACTGTTAGTCACCTATCTTTACTACCTATGTTTATGAAGCCTTAGCTTTCTTTTAATTTTCTAGTGCCTACCTCTGAGGAGTAACAGAAAATGCACATAAATCCCCAAGTTCAGTGTCAAGCACATAGTAAAACCTTAGCTATTCTCATTATTCATCCATCTTCTAGTCTAAGATACTGAAAACTCATGTCTGCATATATCAGCTTTATCTCAAGAAAAATGTTGAGTCTGTTGCACACCCAAGCATTTTTCTGGAAAATCCCAACGCATATTAGCATATGAAAGGAAGGAGAGTTTCTGCAGGGGGAAAGAAACTGGTTTGTTGAACAGTATTGACCAAACATCCCTTTCCTCGGAACACCAGTGCCATGCCTCAGAACAGGATGTTAAGTTCACAGAACGTGTTTGCATGTGTTACCTGATTAGACCCTCCCAAATCCATGCAGAAGCCTGGCAAGCACCACTTTATACATGAGGGAGCCGTATCATCCAAGCAGCTAACCTAAAGTGAGCACTGGAAGGGTTGCACTGTCTTCTGACTCCAAGTTCAAATCCTAATGCATTTCATGCCTTGTTTTCAGGGAAGCACCTCCTGTTTCCCCCTCCTGTGTAATCTGCTTTTTAATCTTACAAAAACTTCACTGATTTCCTCCACCTGTTCTCCTAAGAAAGTTTCATCCATTTTCTCATGATTTATACTATTTCCTATGTATGAAAGCCTATTGTGAGGTCCTGGAAGGGAGCAAGTGAGAAGGGAGTGGTATGACCTCAGAGACCTGAAGGAGGCCCCTTCACCCAGAGCCCTTTACTCTGTTGCAGGTACTTTACCTCATTCCCGGAAGTTTCAAACCTGATGAAATCTATTGTCTCCTTAAGGCGGTGAGTACTTGACTCTGCTGGGAAGTAGAAGAGCACTTCTGGATTGAAAACTATGCCTCCCAAGTTCAAGCGCCACCTGAACGATGATGATGTCACTGGTTCTGTGAAGAGTGAAAGGGTAAGTTCACAGTCTTAAGCTTTAAAAAAGAAAGAGGGAAAATGTGTTTTCATTCCCTTTGTAATTTTAGAAGACTTGGAGGTTTCTGGCTGTATTCTAATTCCACTTCCACCATAGTAAACATTAAAGAGTATGTGCTGCTTGAGTTGGTGACTCAGCTGGAATCTGAGCCCAGCTTCTTTCTAGTCTCTCAAAGGGAATTTTATACAAACATGTGACATCTTATTCAGAACCCCGGAGCCAAATGTGGTTGTAATTTAGAATGTTCCAGATTGTAGACAGGTCGTAAGTGCATCTTGGACAGCAGCATTCTGGAGGTCTGGAACAGGACCTCTGAACTTTGATACTTCTCAGTTCAGCACCTGATCATTCTAAGTATAGAAGTAAAAAATTAGCTAACATCAATTCAAATTCAGGTCAGTTTTTCATCCAAATGAGTTTTGGCTCCAAGCTCACAAAATCTCTCTATAAATTTCAAATATGCAACTTTATGATTTGATATCTACATACTCCAGATTTCCAGTTTTTATACCATTGTGCTCAGAAAGTGTGCTTGATGTAATGATTTCAGTCTTCTGAAATTTATCGAGGCTTGTTTTGTGTCCCAGCATATGGCCCACCCTTAGGAATGTTCCGTGTGCACTTGAGAATGTGCGTTGTGTCGTTTTGGGATGGAAAGTTCATAGATGTCAGTGAAGTTCTTCTGGTCTGATGGGTCATTTGAGGCTGATAGATCCTGGTGGGTTTTCTGAGGTCTCCTATTGTATTCTTGTCTCCCGTTTGAGGCATACAAATTCAGAATGAAAAAATTCAGAATGGTGCAGCTGTCACCACAGTCAGTTTCAGGACAGTTTCATCCCCAGCAAGACATCCTGTAGCTTTTAGCAGTCACTCCCCCAGTGTCCTCATTCCTTTGACCCTAGGCAACATCAGATCTATAGATTTGCCTGTTCCAGACATTTTGTGGGAATGGAATTGCACAATGTGTTGTCTTTTCTAACTGGCTTCTTTGGCTTAGAATGTTTTCCGAGTTCATCCATCCTCATTCCTTTTCACTGCCGCATGATGTTGTTATATGGATACACCACGTTTTCTTTACCCTTTCGTCAGTTGATGGACATTTGGGGGTTCTTTCTACTTGTTGGCCATTATAAATGCCACTGCTGTGAACACCCATGTACGAGTTGCTGTGTGGACATATGTTTCGTTTACCTTGGGTAAACACCTGGGAGGGGGATTGCTGAATTCTGCTAACGGAATTACTCCACGCTCCGTGTTTGAAGAACTGCCAAGCCGTTTCCCAGAGTGGCTGCAGTTGCTACATTCCCACCAGCAGTGTGCGCGTGTTCCAGTTTCTCCGCATCTCTCACCACCACCCACTTCTTTGCACCAACACGAATTATCTGCCAAGTGGGTGTGATGGGGGTCTCATTGTGTCCCATCAGACTTTTCCGATGTCGTGTTTCCAGCACTTGTGTCTGTTCAGTGAATGGGTGTGAAAACATTGGTGTCCATGTGTGTCTCTCATTGTACAGCTATAATACAGACGCTTTATCTTCACTGTCATCATCCGCTAAGGCAAAGAAACTGTCGCAAGTGTAACGATTATCTGTTACTTATTAGCTAGAATAGCGTTCTAGAAGTATTTGTTGAAGGAATTAAAGCATCTTCCTGCATAGTGTTTATTGATTTAGAACATCTTTTCATGTAGTCATTGATATTTCTTCATCTTTTGGGGATTGTCAATTCTATCCTTTGAAGATTTTCTATAACATGTCTTTTTATTACAGGTTTGTCAGAGCTCTTATATAATATTGATATCAAACCTTTGATCTGAAAGTATGTTGCAGATTTTTATTTTTTTTCAATCTGTTACTTGCTATTTAACCTTGTGTATGATGTCTTCTTCATATTCTAAATGTTCATGTAATCAAATCTGTTAATCTTTATCTTTAACCCTTCCGGGGTTGTATGTTGCCTAGGAATAACTTACCCATCATCTTAAGTTTCCTGTTTCATATATTTTCAGTCTTTGTTATTTCACAAATAAATGCATTGGAGATCACATTTTCTTTTAAGTATTCCTGTAACATACCCTGCAATTTTGTTCTGTGATGTTCCCAGAATCATTCATTTCTAACTAGTCTGTTCAAGTTCCATTTACATTTTAATCTGTCACTTAGAAAAGTGTTTTAAAATTTGCTTTTGTTATTTGTTGTGATTTCCATTGCATTATGCCCAGAAAAGGTGACCTCTTTAGTTTTTGGAATTTATTATAAAAAATGTTGTGGCTTATCCTTTTTTTTGGATATTTCCAAGAATATAAAATTTACTGAGTAAAAAGTTCTATATTACTTGTTTTTTGTCTTCTTGGCTTCTCTATCTCTGAACAATGTATTAAGATCTTCCTATAATTTTGAGTGTTTTCATTTCTTCTTATAATTTAAGTAGCTTTTGCTTAATATATTTTGAAGCCGTATTATTATAAACATTCACTCTGGTAAATCTTTTTGGTGAATTGTGCCTTTTATCGTTGTAAAATCTTTTTATTTAATTGTTTAATATCTTTGTCCTCAAATTCCTCTTTATATTAATATTGCTAATTTTAATGTCCTATTTGTTGGAATTTGCTGGTGTATCTTTCCCGCTGCTCTTTTCCCGCCTTTTAGTTGACATTCGTTTTAGGTGGATTTCCTGTAAACAGATATTGGCTGGAACATTTGAACTCTAATCATGTCTGGGTTTTGTTTTTAGAAGGAGAAGTCAGACCCTTCACATCTGTATGGAGACTCTTACTCTGGGGCTCTTTCCGCAGCTGCTCTCTCTGTGGCAGAAGATGCCCTTTGCCCTGATCTTTGGTTGGCTCTCTGTTACCAGTTGGATCTCAGCTTCAATTCCACCTCTGGAGAGTGATTTTCCATGGCAGTCTCATCTCATTTAGTAACCCAGTCCCTTGCTGTCCCATCACTCTTACTTTTCTGCATAGCATTTATCCCCACCAGATGTTTTCCTGTGAGAGCTCAGGCCTGTCTGTAGTGTTCAGAGCTGGCACTTGGTACTTAGAACAGTACTTAGCACATAGAAGATGCTCAGGCCCATCTGTTAAGTTGAATAGAGAGCAACTGGAAGGCAGGGGAAAGCGAAGGGACTTGCTCCCCCTATTGCCCACCGTTCCTTCTTCCCACACCACCTTCAGCGACCTTTCTGCCTCGTAGGGGGTCATAGGATTCTGCTCTTAGAAGCATTTTCTTTGGAAAGTCTGCAAATGCGGTTGCGTATCTTTAGCTTCTAATGACGCACATGTAATTACTCTCCCCCCTGGAGGCTTGGAGTTCAGGAATCCCACCAGGGCAGAACTTGTTTTATTCTCCTCCTGACACTGGGTAAGCCCTGGGAACCTGAAAACTCAAGTCTTTTATTTGTTTATTTTTTTTTTTTGGCAGAGAAATCTTTTGGAAGATGATTCAGATGAAGAAGAGGACTTTTTTCTGTAAGTTTTTTTTACATCTTTACTGGGATATAATTGACGTATACAATACACAGTGTGAGTTTGGACGTAGTACCTGTGATACCATCACCATAGTCACATCATAAACACAGCCCCCATGTCAGACATCTCCTTGCACCTCGAGCTTCTGCCATGCTCCCAGCCCCGCCCCGAGCAACCTCTGATCTGCTCTTTCACTGTCCTGTGTATTTTCTCAAGTTTTGTTTACATGGAGCCATGCATTGGGCCCCCCCTTTTTTTTTAAGTTTTTTTTGTTTTTGTTTTTAAAGACTTTATTTATTTATGTATCTTTAGAGGGGAAGGAGAGAGGGAGAGAAACATCAACGTATGGTTGCCTTTTGTGTGTCCCCTGCTGGCAGTTGGCCTGCAGGGAACCAGCCTGCAACCCAGGCATGTGCCCTGACTGGGAATCGAACCGCAATCCTCTGGTTCGCAGGCCTGTGCTCAATCCACTGAGCTACACCAGCCAGGGCTGGGCCCCCTTTTTTACTGGCTTTGTGCTCTCTGCCTCATTACTTGGAGATCGTCCATGCTGGCGCGTGCATATTTGCTTCTTTTTGCCTCTGAGAGGCATTCCATTGTATGACTGTTCTGCAGTTCACTCATGCACTTATCGATGGCTATTTGGAGTGGTCCTAGTTTTCAGCTATTGTCAATAGGTGGCTACAGACATTTCCATACAGAGTTTTTTTGTGTGGGCATCTGCCGTCATTTCTCTTGGGTAAATACTTGGGAGGAGAATGGCTGGGTCGTGGGTGCAGCCGTTTTCCAAAGTGGTGTCTCCTTTCATATCCCCACAGCGTTGTATGCGAGTCCTCTGTGCTCCCCATCCTCGCCGCACTCCCCACGAACGTCGTCTCCCAGTATGCAGCTCAGTCTTCTCATTTGTCATAGCAGTCTCTTGAAAATCAAAGTTTTGATTTTGATGAAATAAACTTAAGTTTTTAAAAAATTATTTTTGCTTATTAAGAAATCTTTGACAAACCCAACGTCATTAAGATTTTCTCCAGCGTTTCTTTTCTAGGGATTTTATAGTTTTGGCTTTTACATTTAGGTCAGTATATCTTAAATTGTTGTATATGATTAAGTGAAGGGTAATTTTTTGGGGGGTGCATATGGCTTCCCAGTTGTGCCACCACCGTTTGACGGGAAGATTGTTCTTTCCCCATTGAATGGCCTTGATACTTTGTCAGAACTCACTGGCCTGATGAGTCCTTAGGAGTCATGTGTAGGCAGGGCCCTCACACAGGTTTCAGTTTGTGTTCGCAACCTCAGGAATGAAGCGTGTTACTGCAGTTTGCTCTAGAGGTCAGGGTGGAGGCCTGCCTGAGAGGGACCGTTGAGCTCCCTCTTTGTCGTGATGCTGGGAAGGGTTTTGCAGAGGCTTCTCCTCCCCAAATAAAAACATTATGTGAAGAGTAATTGAAACCCATGAAGCAATGAACAAAAAGAACCTACAGAATAGAAAACAAATCCAAATGCAGGAAATCTTCTGCAGGGAGGTGAGATAAAGTGGAAGATGATACCCACAAGTGACAAGCTTTCCACAGAGTCACAGAGCTAGCTGCTGGCAGGGCTTTATGCAGGAAGAAGCCTTGGTCTACAGCAGTAGCTGCCTGTCAGAAGGAGCGAGTCCTCAGGAGAAGGCCAGGTGCTTTGGTTAGACACATGGCTGCCTGAACATGACCTTGATGCCCTTGTGGGAAACACCCCTCCTCAGGCAGCAGTGGGCCCCTGGAGGGAGGCCCTCTGCGCAGCACTGTGTGCAGCTTCCAAAAGGCCTGGCGGTAAAGCCGGCACACTTGTTCACCCTGCAGCTTCCACGCCCAGTGCTTCTGTCTGGGTGTTGAAAGGGAGACACACCAAATCAAATTCTTGAAGTGATTTTTAAAAACCAACCCCCATGTTTATAGCAGCAATATTCATGGTTGCCAACAGTTGGAAGCACCAAAGGGTCTGTCCAAGGGTGGAGAGAGAAACAAGACAAAACACATGCACACAGTGGCCGTTCATCTTACAAAGGGGGGTCTTCTGAGACATGCCGCCACCCGGATGAACCAAGAAGGCATGACACTGAGAGGCGCTGCTCACGAAAGGATTCCACTCCCATGAGGCCCCCAGAGCGGTCACCTTTACCGAGACACAAAGTGGGGCGGAGGCTACCAAGGACCGCGAGGCAGGGACACTGGGGAGTTCATGTTTAATTAGCACAGACTCTATTTTCTTGTGAGTTTCATAGTTTATACCTCCTTCTCTATCATTAGAAGAAGAATAATTACCTAATATATACAAAAGGTGGTTTTTCTTTCTAGGATTTTAAAATGGATTGGTTGAAACGATAGCACTCAACTGTAATAGAAAAACAGTGATTTGAGAAGTGTCGGTATTTTCAGACTCCTGTATTTCCCTTCAGCTGTGTCATTCAATTTAAGATGAGTCATCAAAAAACACTCACACATGTTTCTTGTTTTGAAAGGATTTTTTTCTCTGTCCATCCCTGATAACAAGCACTTCATTGTAGCCCAAAATCAAAGTGAATTGTATTTTTAGTTTTCTCATAAAGCTGTTCATACTCATGGGCACTGTGGTTGTTAAGGTACTTCAGAGTTGGATGAGTAGAACATCCTGTGTGTAACTAAGGATCACATGAACCCTCATTTCGCAGGCAGTCACACCCTTCGGGAGGGGCGGGTTAGTCACGGCCAACGTTAAGTGCCAGTGCAGGGCAGGTGTGACTGCGAGGCATTCAGTTCCGGCAGCGCCAGAGGAACGGGGCTGCTCACGGTGGCCACCGCTCCGCGCCTCCAGCTCAGTTGGATGGAGTGTGCGCGTTCTCTGTGTTTGTCTGTTTTTAGTGCTCTCGTTATTCATTTGCACTCGGTATTTTGCTTTCAGAAGGGGACCATCTGGACCAAGATTTGGACCTAGGAATGATAAAATTAAGCAGTAAGTTTCTGAGATACTCATTTGTTTAAACGGTTGTCATTTTTCTGTGTGGACCAGAGGTGGGCAGACTCCCACCCACAAGCCACTGTTTTTGTACATAAAGTTTTATCAGAACACAGCTGGGCCTGTGTGCTTTCTTACTACCTAGGGCTGCCTTCAGACTACAATGGCCGGTTGGAGTACTTGCGACAGGGACCTGATGGCCCACAAAATCTAGAATATCTGTCCTCTACCTGGCCCTTTATAGAAGAAAATGTGCTGAGCCCTGATACAGACAAACTGTAACTGCTGGGGTTTAAAGCCCCAGTCATTCTCTTTATTATCTCTTGAGTTATAGCTGAGGAAATGCAGTTCCCAGCTCTTGGTTGTTATTAATGCAATTACCTGGTGTCACATCCATTTATTTAGCAGCATCTGAAGGTCTGCTTTGGTTTTAAATCGATGGCTTGAGTCCCATTTTCAGAATGGTGATAAAAAAAAAAAAAACAATGCAGCAGATTTAGTTTTTTGAAGTTCATGTGTCTTTTTGTATCCTTCCAGAATTTTTTCATGTCTATCACCATCCTAATCCACATAGTGATCTAGGTTTTATGGCTAATTAATTTTCAGCTTAAAACTTGCAGCATATGCTATTGGTGGTAGGTGGTGGATAACGCCGCAGTGAATGTATCTGATGGTCCGAGGATGTGAGTCCCCACGGGAAGGGAGGCGGGGTGGGCGCAGCAGTGAACTAGCCCTAGACACTGACCGAGCTCTGCAGACCTGCTGCGGAAGAACAGCTGAAGGCTCGGACTCCGGTGCTCGGGCGGGCGGCTCACTGCCCTGACCCTGGGTGGAGAAGGCACGCAGTGGGAAGGGTCCTGGGTGGGGCATCGCCTGTTGGGTGAGGCAGTCAGACTTTGCTCAGGCAGCTGTTGGTGTGAAGAGAGATGTTTACACTCAGCCTGATCCTAGCTCATGGATTCTGAAATAGTGGACCAAGGTACCAACACATCGATTCAAGGACAGATGTTTCCATTTTCTTTTGCTGTGTAACAGATTATCCTGACCTAGCAGCCTGGAACGAGACACATTTATCATCTCACGTTTTCCACGGGTCAGGAGGTCAGCCACTGCGTAGGTGGGTTCTCTGCCCAGGGTCTCGAAAGCCTGAAATCAAGGTGTCCCCGTGACTTATTCCATAAATTAATATGAGGTAGTTTTGTCCAGTGATTGGAACAGCCAAGGAAAATAGACAATAGTAAACATATCTGTCTGTATATTCAGGAATGAAAGTAGGCAGCTGAAAACCAACTATTAAAGCTTTGATTTTACATTAGATCTTAACCGAACAGTCTGAAGTTTGGGTAGAACAGGCCCTCATCACCTGATACAAAGGAGGAAGTCACACTTTTATCTTGAAGAACCGCAAAAAGCTTTTCCTTTTTGCTCTCTCGTGTGGGCCTCAAACCTCCCCAGGTATTGCCAGTTGTGTGAAATGCAGTGTGAGGGGACCCGAAGAACAGTGGGGAGTCGTACCTGCGGCAGGTCCGTGTCCTGGAGCGCACTGGCCACCCACCTGGGAACTGAGTGTCCTCCAGAAGCTTCCGACACACATGGGCAGACTCCTCTGATGGTCCCGGTGTGTGAGCTGTGCACTGAGCTCGGCCCACGGCCGGGTCTCTGCGACACCTCAGCTCCCTGCAGACAAGAAAATGAAGCTGGTGACAGAGTCCGACCATCGGTTACTGAGCATTCTGCCAGTCCCTCAGACTTGCAGATCAGGGCTGCACGGGACTATAAGTTAAATGCTACTTATTTCTACCATGTCTAACGAAAGTGTCAAAGATTGTAAATCCTCAAAACAAAAATAAATACTTTGATTTTTTTTTAAAACTAGTGTTCAGAATCAGGTGGATGAAGTTATTGATGTCATGCAAGAAAATATTACAAAGGTAATTGAGAGAGGAGAGAGACTTGATGAACTGCAGGACAAATCAGGTACAGACATTTCATGTGCTTGATATTATTAACCTGGATTCTGATAGTTCACTATGCCCATTGTTCTAGCCAAAGTTTGGGGACCTTGACTGGGGAAAATGGTATTTGGTTCTTAACTTGCAACTTCAGTATTTTAACTGGAGCTCCCTTTACTTTGAATCACCTTACTGTTTTACTATTTCTTTTTTTAAGATTTTATTTATTTATCTTTAGAGGGAAAGGAAAGGAGAGAGGGAGAGAAATATCAATGTATGGTTGCCTCTCGTGAGTCCCCTGCTGGGAACTGGCCTGCGACCCAGGCATGTACCCTGACTGGGAATCGAACCGTGATCGTGTGGTTCGCAAACCCATGCTCGATCCACTGAGCTACTACACCAGCCAGGGCTGTTTTACTATTGCTTTAACTGATCAGTTGAGAGTGGAAAATTGGAAAACGCATTGTTGGAGAGTTAGGGTGGGTTTCCCCCCTCCCCCTTACATCGATGTGCTCTGTATTTCTCACCCTCCCGGAGGGGAGGTCTGACCCTTCAGGGCTTATTCAGACCCAGCTGATGCTTTCATCTTTTCCTTTCCCTAGTGACTCGGGGGGCCTTCCTTCACAGGCAGGTGTTAGTCTCTGTGCTTGTGGCATTTCCTGGCATGTACCAGGTTCTCAGTTTCACTGATGAATGGCTGAATATCTGATTAATCCTCGAGATAGGCTTTTTAAACAAAAAACCTACTTAACCACTTTTAAAATTCATATTGTTTTGCTTCTAAGTCAGTCATCCATGGTGTCTTCTAAGATCGTAGCCTCCACATGTCAGTTTTTTCTATATGTGTGCCAGCCCCTTGAATTTTTAAAGAGTGTTTCCTTACCAGGATTCATAAGTTTTCTTGAAAGGCCTGCATCCCTGGGAAGACTTCTTAATCTTGTTGTAGAAATAGATTGAGTGCGCTGACCTGCAGCGGTTTTGCTTTTGAGGGGGTTTTAGCACAGAGTGTCAGAGGGCGTGGGTGGAAGAAAGGGACCGTGTGGTTTTCATGTTGGGAAGGGAATACGTTTGCAGAAGCAGAAATTAATACCTTCTTGTCCTAGTGTGACTAGATAACAGAATCCTGTCATGTCATTTAATCCTTCTCTCCACCCTCTGTGTGATATAGAAAGCTTATCGGACAACGCAACTGCTTTTAGCAACAGATCCAAACAGCTTCGAAGGCAGATGTGGTGGCGTGGATGCAAAGTAAGTAAGTCAGAAGCAGCCAATCGGGGAGGCCAGCCAGCACCCGGTGCACAGGCGGGAGAGGGCCTGGCGGGTACAGCGCCTCGGTTTTCATCGGATGTTCTGCACCCAGCCAGACAGGGACTCAGTGAATAGTTGTCAGGTGAATTCATGGTTTGGGGACAGAAGCAACTGGAGAAACCAAGCAGTGCCCAAAAGGATGGGTTCGTGCATTTCTTCACATTTTACTCATAATTTAGCTACCTCTAAACTTACAAGAGGTAGCTAAAACCTCTTACAAGTAACTTTAGCTGCTGAAGTACTTTAGTTTATAGTCTAAGGGGGACCCAGGCATGTACTGGAGATGTCCCTCCTAGATCCATGCGATCTGCTCCTGTCTCTATGGGTTTTGGTTATCGTAATTAGCAACCGTCATAGGTCCCTGGCGTCCGTATTCTATTGCAAAGCTCCCCCGTGTCTCGGTCACCTGGTTCTTGCCCTGAATGTTGAGACCACCACTGCATCACCAGTATCTGCTTCACAAACAGCCCATTGGCTGCTTCTGGTTGCTGCTTGTGATAGAGAATGCTCCCGTGTTTGCAGTGACTGGGAACCTCTCTTTCTGAATGAACTGCCTTTAATCAGTTACACGTGAGAATTTTTGATGAAAATAAGGTTTTCATTTGAATTCATCGGGAAAATCAAATCAATTCATAATTCACGCATTTTAGGATTAAATGAGGAACATGATGGCATTATAGAGAGAAGTGACGTGAGCTTCAGATGTCCCTCAGCTCACTGGGGGGGGACTGGTCTTACGGTTTCTCCCCTCTGCTCTGAAACTGGCGCACAGTGCACTGGTCATTCACGGCGTAAGTTTGTTCGTGAAGAATCTGAATTCTCTTCTACAGAACAGAGATGAGACCACCAAGAAGAAAGTGTGGATAGCAGAAACTAACAGAATTCTCATGTACTTTGAGAATAGTGCTATAAAAATGATGCCTTGTACTGTCCATACTAAGTCTTTTACATTGGATGCTTTTTAACAGAGTTGGTAAAGTAGCGTACTTCTCCTGGTCTCATATGGGAAGTCAGTGCAGGACACCACAGACAAAACGTCCAGGTCTATGAAGGCCATGGTCAGCGCTGTTCACGGTGCCATGAGCCTTGAACAATACAACCCAGGCAGGCAGAATGGTTGGATTTGGGGAGCCCCGGTTACTAACAAAAGACGCACATGGCTAGCAAGTGCATGTGAAAAAGGTTTGAAAACCTTTCCAGGGATGAGCCTGTCCACTGAGGAGAGAGTGTGACACGGCAACTAACAACGGTTAGTCATGTGAGTGAGGTCAAGGTCAGTGCTAATGTCTTTCCTCTGCCTTTTGTGTGTTGCAGATAAAGGTCATCATGGCTTTGGTTGCTGCTATCCTTTTGTTGGTGATCATCAGTAAGTATTTACTGGGCTGTTAACTTGGATGAATATCATTTGATTTGGAGTTTAATTCCCTTTTAATTGATCTTCATTCGACCTGGTACAGCTGTCTGGATTAACCAATGACTTCTGACCTGAGGCAGGAGCTCTCGGCCCAGACCTGGTCACTCTGAAGTTGCTCCTAAGTCAGCACAAGGCCAAGAAGCGCTGTGTTTGCGGCCAGACGTGGCTGCCGTTATCCCAGGGCCACGTCACTCGCTTTCCGTTTGTCATCAGCATTCAGGCGTGGCAGCTTGCGCTTAAAATCGTGTTTGAAGGGCAGATCAAGATAAATTCCCCAGGTGGAGGTTTTTGTCTCGTTTCCGCTCTGGATTGGAGCTGGAGCTTGATTTCAGTCTTTAATATCCTTAATGTTCTCTTTAAAGGAAGGTCCTCTTTGCCTATGTTTATAGGGACTGTATGAAGATTTGGAAAGTGTCTCAAAATAACCATTCAAAAAAGCCCATGCTAACATCCTCTTTTTAGAGAGAAAAGAGGTTTGTGACAAAGAAATGGGGCCAGTCCTCCCCCGTGTTGGTGGGTCCTGCGTTTGCGGGTTCACCCCCCAGCGCCGACACCGCCTTGGAGCCCCGGCCA
Organism: Sturnira hondurensis; assembly: GCF_014824575.4. NCBI lineage: Eukaryota > Metazoa > Chordata > Mammalia > Chiroptera > Phyllostomidae > Sturnira > Sturnira hondurensis. Next base: position 4,533,014 of record NW_028094846.1, on the reverse strand, counting down.
GGCTTCAGCTGCTTTCACGGCCACCGTGTCCCGAGCAGTGAGAAGTGGGGTTCCTGACAGGCACGCTCCCCACTGACATCTGACGCTGCTGTGCCCTCCCTCCCGATCCCACTCTCAGTGTCAGCAGCTGTCCTTCAGGGTCTGGGCCATGCACTCTCCTCTCAGTTCTGAGCGTGTCCCTGGTGGTTTCACTGTTCCCACTGGCGCCCAAGTGCTGTGCTGAAGCCCCTCCTGCACGGCTGAGTGCAGGGCTGGGCTGCGCCTTGAGGGGGAGGGCTGGTGGCTCCACAGGCTGCCCTGAGGCCTGCGTTAACATGCCGTTGGCCAGGAAATCAACGCGAATGGTTCAACAGTGTGTATTATGTAGGGTGCCTTTCAACAGAAACCCACACTGAACAAGGTTATGTATTGATTGGTTGACAGAATGTGGTACCCGGAGGCACACAGGAATGTTAACCCTGCATGTCTCCGAGGAGCCATGGGCAGTAGTCACTGATTTCAGTGTTCGTGGTGACTTCAGAGAACTGAGCAATTGCAAAGACCGAGGATCAACATAAACTAGGGTGGTATTAAACAGAAAAACTTGCATGGCCAAAGGTTTTCAAAAACAAAGGTTTTTTTAAAAGATTTTATTTCTTTTCAGAGAGGAGAAAGAAGGAAGAGAGAGAGGGAGAGAAACATGAATGTGTGGTTGTCTCTCACATGCCACCACTGGGGACCCGGCCTGTAACCCAGGCATGTGCCCCGAGTAGGAATTGAACCTGCAGCCCTTTGGTTCGCAGGCCAGCACTCGATCCACTGAGCCGCACCAGTCAGGGCTCCCATGTAATTTTAACATATCAAAGAGGCCTGGTTAGTTTAATTTCTCTTTTCGTGAAGAAAGAAATTTTCTTTGGAATATTTCAGAGATCCTTTTATTGAGTTGGTGACAAAGTCCATTTAGTGTTTTCCCTAAAATAAAAGACATATTTTTCATTTTCACCAATAACTTTTTTGATTTGGGTCTTTTGAGTATGTCAGCTATCTCCCTCTATTAGCATCTAGTGGGTAGAGGTCAAGGTTGCTGCTAAACATCTTCCAGTGCATAAGACAGCCCCACCGCGAAGAGTTGCTTGGCCAAGATGTCAGTAGCACCAAGAAACTTCACAAACCACTTTTGACACGTTCGATCAGTCAGAGCACCTTCTCCATACACTGCACAAATTTTTTTTTTGGCATTTCGAGTGTTTTTTTTACCTTTCTTGAAATAATAAGGCATAATACACTTAATATGTTGCACATTTTCTTCCATCTTCAGTATTAGAATGCCTCACAAAAATCCACCAGTTTTTTTTGTACGTCTTTTTCAAATGCACGCTGCTAGCACAGCTGTCACGGTACAGTCTAGCAACACTGTTTCCGATGACGTCAGAGACAACTAAGCACTACTAAGGCCACTGCAGGAGAAGAACGTAACAGACTTTTGGCCAACCCAAAAAATAAAACCATACACTAGAGGTGTCAAACTCATTCTCACCGGGGCCACATCAGCCTCCCAGTTGCCATCAAAGGGCTGAGTGTAACTTTAGGGCGGTAGGAGCTCCGCACTGCCATCCGGTGGAAACAAGGTGGAGGGCGGATTCAGCCCACGACCCTGGGTTTGCCACCTGTGCCCTACACGATTCAGCCCCACATTTCATAGATATAGGTATAAATGTACATATATCACTTGCTCGGGTTCCTGAAGAGCAGCCAGGGGAGATTTTGGCATTTTGACTTCCCATAATTTAAAAGGTTAGTTCTCAGGCAACGAAGGCCGAGAAATTGGGGTCTGAAATGTACTTGCGAGTGCCGCTCCCGAGGTTGGCGGCTGCTCTTCCACGTGACTCAGAGGGTCCAGGCACCACACAGTATTCAGTACTGTGTCACACCAGGTCCTGGGGTGACCAAGCCAAAAACGCCCCATTTAACCCTGAAACTAGGGGATGGTTTTCTGCGGCATCCCCTATGAGACAGCTACACATCTCAGGCAGTGAGTCCAGACACTTCCGCAAAGGTTGCTAGGCACCTGGACACGTCCTGAGTGGGTCAGAAGGCACAGTGGTCTCTGTTCTTTGGAGTGAAAATCACCATCCCATATGTAATTTCGAAGTTCTAATCTAATCTGGCGTTCATCTGCCAGAGAACCCAAACTGTAATTACATCAAATGGCCACAAGTTGTCACTATAAGCTCAGTTACCAGAAAAAAATGAAACTCAAAACCAAAGACGGTACTGGTAAATACCAGAATAATAATAAAACTGACTTGCGGGTGTCCCCTCGTAGCTCATCAGTCAGCCGAGGGAGCCTCCTCCTGGCACCAATGAGACAACCTCTTACAGACAGACAAGGGTTAGCCCTCCACACAGTACCACACTGGAAGGACCCCCTCCCCTGACACATGTCCCCAGCAGCCTCTGACAGATTCGTGTGGAGGGGTTACCCCCCTGGGCCCAGGGAAGCTGTGCACTTGGACCTCAAGGGTGGCTGCGCGATGCAAGCCTTCCGAGGGGCCAGAGAGGGGTCACAGTGGGGCCACTGTGGGTGCCACACTCACCTCCAGAGAGTCCCGGCCCCTTCTGCGCCTTGAAAAGATCGAATTCTCTCCTGACAAGACGTGTTAAACACACTTGCGGCTGAAGGCTTTTCCCAGAGAAAGGGTTTATTGAACCAAATGCCAGCCAGAAAGACCATCCTGGGGCTATGCCCTGCAAACCGCCAGCAGCTGTCAGCTAATGGCACTGCCTTGTCCCTCCCTTCCACCCTGCTGTGACTGAAATAAGGACATCTCAGAACCTTCTCCTTGTCAGTGGACACTTTGGGAAATGTGGAATAGCATAAATTAGAATTCAGCTGTGACCTTACCACACAGAGGTAGTTACTGTTAATATAACTACTGTATGTATACTGTCTTTTCCTACTAACATATAAACATGGTTTTCAAAAACTAAGATCATTTACTTAAATTTTTTATTAATACACTATAAAATTTTTCCACCCTGAGAACCAAAGTCACCAGTTTGATTCCCCATCAGGCCACATGGGTGGGTTGAGGGCCAGGTCCCCAGATGGGGACATGTGAGAGGCAATTGGTCCATGAGTCTCTCCCTCCCTTCTCCTCTCTCTAAAAATGAAATCTTTTTAAAATTAAGTATTTTTCTATGTTATGAAGTATTTTTAAAATACAGGGTCCCTCAGAAGTAAGGCTTGCTTGAGAGAGGTGGGCAGACACACAAATGTCTCGCACAAGGTGGACAGCGAAGTGAACATTTCACCCAGAAGGTCCTACAGTGTGCTGGAGTGTGGTATTGCTGTTACAGAACCACGTGCTTATGCTTTTGTAATAAAAAGAGTCTTATGTGATAAAAAGGGGCCTTATTTGTGCTGCCCCCTGTGTTTTAGCAGCTGCGTGCCAAGGTTCTGCCATAATCTGGTCCAAATGCCAGTGTTAGACGGTGTAGGTGGCTTTGTGATGTTCTTCCTTCTCCCTTCCCGGCCGATGTCTGCCTCTCGGCCAGAAGTCCAGACCCCACCGGCCACGTCCAAAGCAGCACGCAGCTGCGCCCAGGAGCGGCATTCTCATGTGGCACGTGGACCGGATGTTGACACGTTCCTTCTCATTTCTTTTCTCTTGCAGTTCTTACTGTTATGAAATACCGTACTTGATTTGATGACAGAGATCTTCATTCAACAAAATCTGGGACAATAATAATAATAATAAATGGCTGCATAATTTAAATGAAACGTATGTATATAACTTTCAAGACTTCTTCTTCAAGAGACCTTTAAGGGGCAAGTGTCACTTCAACTTGGAGCATTGGGAATGTCCGTTACCTTCTTCCCTTCTGGCAGAACATGCTTTTCATGGTCATGTTCAAGGCCACGCCCACCAACCTCTGTCCTGCCACTGTCCACTAATCTAATTTGAAACTAGACACTTGCCAGCTGACTGTGTCTGCGGTTAACGCTGCTTCCGACTGCGGCTTCGGTGGCACGGGACCTGGACTTGGACTGGGCCGACGCACTTGCCTGCAGGTGCATTCGGGTGGGAAGCCCCCGGAGCCTCCCATCGGGTTCTCGAGATTGTTCTCCCATTGGTAGTCATTTGCAAGCAGTTTCCACACGTTTATGGGGTTAACAAAAGCCACGTGTTGTGAGCGCTGTTGCCTTCAGCTGTGACTGAAAACATTCCAGTAAAGCTATTTTTGGCTGTGTAAGGGAATATGTAGTAATTTCTTGGACTTGGAATTGTGGAGATGGGGATTTTAAACAGTGGGAAAAGCATGGTAGCGTGGCACCATAAAATGGGGCGTAATAAAATCACTGGAGAAGATCATTGTAGGTTTTGAAAATGTCCGTCATCCAGCCACAAGTCAAGGTCTGAGTTCGCCTCCAATGAGGAGGGGCCGGTCCTAACCCAAGTAAGGGAAATGCACAGGCCACTCACACCCTCACCTCACTGTCACTAGCCCTTGTCCCTGACGTGCTGAAAGGTAGCAAAACGGCCTGTTGAGAATCTGCGGGTGTTGCACCCCCTGCGCACCTGGGACAGGTGCTTGCTGAACCATCAGGGGCTGTATCAGCCGACAGGGTGACTGTCCAGCCAGGAGCCTGGAGGTGTCAGTCAGTTGCTGACCAAATGCTCGGGTCTTCGTTAACCTAGTCTGGTTTTGTAACAATAAGACACGTTACCTGACACGGATCAACCGAGTCAGAGTAAAAATAAATCCTCTTGTGTTGAAGCTCTCGTCCTGAAGTCGGAGGGTCTGCAGAAACGTGCGCACTTGGACCTCTTGGCATGTAAATAGAACTCTGAATTTGAAATAGGGCTCATAAAAAATACCATTATTTATAGGGAGGGGAACAATCCTATATAGGCTTTATTTTTTCGGTCATTTGAATCCAAAACGTATCAAACAGAATCTTCCCTTAAAAAAAAAAAACCTACCAGGCCAGCCCTAAGAAGCAAAAGTGTTCTGTTTGAAAAGAATGTTGAAGGGAGGAAGCAGAATAAGAGAGCTCAAAGACACCTGCAAAGTACGAAGATCTCAGTGTGATCGCTGAGTTGGACAGCTCTTGGAGGGCGTTCCAGAAGAGAACAGCGTCCTGTGTGGTGAGTGCCGTCTCTGGTCTCGCCGTTCTTTGTAAGTGTCCATTAATGTAAATAACGTAGCAAACACTAAATCTTTCAACAAAATAGCATGCCCAGGAAAACGAGCATTTTTATTTTTAGTATTTCAGCGGTGAATGGAGGGCAGCCGTGGAAAGGCCTTAACCGAATGGACAGACTCAGCCCTAACAAACGTGAGTCCTGGGTTTGGCCCGAGGGTCATTACTGGTCACTCTTCCATTAGTTGATGTAGAAGTCGGTTTCTTGCCTATCCGTGAAGGTGAAGACTATTTCTTTTTAAAAAAATCATATTTCCCTTGTTTCTTTTAATAAAGTATGTTACTTTTAAAGAAATTAAAATAAAGAAAATTGTAAAATTATTTTTAAAAAATTTAACCTTAAACAAATAAAGGAAATATTTATATGACAACGTCGTGTACATATCGTTCTCTCTGCATTTAAATACACTGCTTTGGGACCCCCGTGGCGGACATGTCACTCCAAGAGCTTCCCCCTGGTGGCGTTGGGTTTATCACCTCATCCTGAGACCCCAGAACTGGCTGGCATCTTTAGGACATGTTACCGTGGTAACCTTGGAGACAGGGACCCTCTTAAAGTCAAAAACAGAAGAAAATACGGTGTTCAGAGTGTCGCCAGGCCTACCTTCCTTCCCGCCCTCAATCATTCTTTTTCTCGTTAAGCTCAGATGGTCCTGCACTTAAAAAATGAGGTTTTACCACCACCAAAACGATGGTTATTTAACAGCAATAAAAATCAACAGAAAAATCCAAGGAGCTTTGTAAGTGCTAGTTGGTGCCCCGTGAAATCAGGTCACTATTTTTATGATGCCTGAAACATACCCTCCTTCCTCACAGTTCATGTTTATCTAATTACTGAAGCCAATTCCGCGGCAACTCTGTGAGGATAACACTTTCTAATTAGCTCTTCCTTACTATCTGTGGTCTGCTGGTTGCTCTCCCGTGATAAAGCTCACTGGAAATTGCCCTCCAATTTTATAAACACGGCAGTGTTTTTAACTGATTTTTCTTTTTTTGGAGAGAGAGAGAGAACCCTTGCTCTGTCATCCTACTTATCCACACAGTCATTGGTTGCTGCTTCTGTGTGCTCTGACCAGGGATCAAACCCACAACCTTGGCATGCTGGGATGATGCTCTAACCAGCCGCGCTCCCTGGCCAGGGCTCAGCCCGGGGATGTCCTGATTAAAGGCAAGTTCCACCTTGAAGCGGGGCGCCATGTAGGTGAGGGGGGAGTAATCCATCCACGTCACATGTAGACACGCCTAGTGTTAGCTCCCCTGTGGATGGCTCATTATTACCGGTCTTCCTGTGCAGTCCCTCTGCATTCGAAAATTACAGCCTCTGTGTTTTATAGCAAAAACTGGCATCTCGGAAGTCTGTGCGGCATGCAGGTCTCCTGAAAATGATTGCCCGGCAGCAGGCTGAGGAGGCAAGAATAAAAAGAAACCGAATGTTCTCATTGCCCATAAACTCTTTCCCGTGCCTGACGCCCTGCCGGCATCATTGGCCGGCTCACTCTCGTCTGCAGCCCTGTGTGCGTTCGCTGTGGTTAGGAAAGTATGAAGTCAGAATGAATGCCCTTACGTGTCCCTTATAAGTAGCGTCGGCATTACTAAGTCAAGGCTAACTGACTCTTCTGTTGGTCTAGTTTCGTCTTCCCATGGAAATGTGACTGGGGGCTGTGTCATTTTTTTTTCAGTGAGTGAGGAGTAAGGGCATGGACCGAGCAGAGCAGTTAGATGTTTATTCTGGAGCGCAGTGCAGGGCCTGTGTTTACACAGGAAGGTGCCCCAGAGCCGTGTGAAGACACCGGGTCCCAGGACTGGCAGGTGCCCTCCTCCTCAACCCGTGTAGTGGGCTTTCCGTGTGTAGACAAATGGAACCATCCCGCAGACTGACGTAGGGTTCTCAAGGCTGGTCCTCCTCTGACTTTTTCTGGAAACCAAGTAGAATAGGGACAGGGGACACAAACCCTTTCATCCTGGCTCCTTTCTCTAAAAAGCTGCTTGGAACCAGTCCGTGGGCATTGAAAGCATGACCGACGCAGCCACAGTCAGAGTGAGCCTGTGACCGGGCGAGTCACACGCCCGTCTGCATCCCCACCACCCCGCGTGGTGCCACAGCCCCGGCGGTTGCTGGGTGAGTGTGTGAGGAAATGACAGACACCAGGGCGCCCGGATGCATCCGCCCATGTCCCCGCTGCAGAGACGGCACGCCCGATGTGATAGCGGCGCTTGGCCTTTTACAACAGCAGGGTACGAGGAATTCTGATTTGACAGTGTTCCACCAGGTTCTTTCCATGGGGCGAGGCTCGTAACAAAAATACATTAGCTATTCTCAGGCTGCGAAGTCCATGGCATCGATCAGAGGTCGTGGCCGGTAAAAAGTCAGAAATCAAACTCTTAAGAAAAGCCAAGCACTTGATGTGATGATGCCTTGGGTAAACGTCATTGTTTTATACCCTACACGGGTTTTCTCTGACCGTCCCGATGAGTGTCTTGGGTGCTTTAAGACGTGTGGCGGGAGATGAGCAATGTGGGTGTTGTGGGCCCTGCTCTCCAGCTTCTGGACCATTTTCGCTGCCGCTACAAAGTTGCGTCCTTGTGTTCATATCAGGTGCGTATCTGTAGCCCTTGCACAGGAAATAGTGAAACAGACTACTTCATAGGAAACGAAATTGAACACTTTGACTTACGCACTGTGTGTGACCTGTTGCCTTCACTTCAAAGCATAGCTTATTTAAAATAACACGTGGCCCCTGGCTGGTGTGGCTCAGTGGGCCACCGAAAGGTCACCGGTTCAGTTCCCAGTCAGTACACAGGCCACAGGTGCCGAGGAGCAGGGCCCAGGGCAGGGTACTGACCCTACACGCTGGCTGAGAGGGCTAGACCTCACTGAGCATTCTAAAGGGGCCCGTGGGGCACAAGAGCACACTGTCACAGCACGGGGAGGGGACGTCCTGGGCATCCCAGCAACGTGCGAATAAGCTGTTGTGTCTTCCTCCTGGAAACGCCCCAGCCATCTCTCGTCACCCAGAAACTTCCCCTGTTAGCCCCTCCCCCTTCTCTTGGCTGCTCTGGACAGCAGTCGTCCTTGAAACATATGTGGGTCCTTGCTGTCTTTCGTTTTTTGCTCATTCTCGCAAACACTCTGCTGACCTCACTCTTGCCACGGTCACCGGTGACCCGGCTAAATGCAGAGGGTGGGAATGATTCTTCTCCTGGGGTCCACGCCTTTGCTCAAAACTCACCAGCGACTTTCCGTCCTTAGAATAAAGGCCATGCGCTGTCAGTGGCCTACAGGGTCTCTCATGACGTATCCCCCCCTGGTGCTTGTGACCTCCTCGCCTGCCTCCTGTCCCTTCCTCGCTCTGCTGCAGCCTGGCGGCCTCCTCCCTGCTCAGCGAGCACACCCAGGCCTGCTCTGGCCTTGGAGGGGACTGGGGAAAAGAGCGGTTATTGGGTGGGCCAAAAAATCTGTTGCGTGTTTTTTCCATAAAATAGGCATTTTTCATTTTCAACAGTAACTTTATTGGTTTGGATATTTGAGTATGATGACCGTCTCCTGTGTGGTATAATGTTGATTGTTCTCCATGAATGTCTCGACCTGACAGCTGTCAACTTCACCAGGTCCACCTGACCTGTGGGGCACCTTCGCACGAGAAATCTCGGGCACAAAACTTCCACAACCACTTTTGACACATTCCGTCAGTCACAGCACCTTCTCCATACACTGTACAAAAGGTGTTTGCGTTTCAGTTGCGTTTTTACCTTTCTTGGAATAATGAAGCACAATACACTGAAAATGTTGCATATTTTCTTCCAACTCCAATATTCAAATGGCTGCACAAAAATTCACCGATTCTGCTGTGTTTCTCAATGCACGACGATAGGACAGCTGTCGCAATACAACCTAACAAAAATTGTCTCAAATGATGTTAAAGGCATCTAAGTGCTACTACAGCCATCTTATAGGAAAAACCAGACGAATTTTTTGGCCAACCCAATATAAGGACTTCGGAATGGGGTGCCTACTGCTAGAGACCATCCCTGGCTTTCAAAAAGGAAAGTGACAGGGACAGGCACCCAGTCATGAATTTAAAGCAAAATGTGACAATGAGAGAATCTCCTTGGAAGTCTCTAAGGAGACCCTCATTTCCCAAAGTTGAAGACCCAGCCTAGGACTTCAAGGAATGACTCCTGAGCGGGGGCAAGTCTCGGACGCCAAAGTCAGGGTCCTGGTGGGGAAGGAGTGGGACCTTGAGACTTGGGATGGAGCTGCCTGCGCAGATACACGGGAGAATCCTGAATTTTTCCATTCCCCAGAACTTTCCGTCCCTGCAGAAATGGCCCAACCCCCCCTCACTGAAAAATAAAGCTCCCTCCCACCTCAGCTCCTGCTTGCTTGAGGCAAAAGCTTGACAAGACAAAGCTGGCCCATCTTGGACCCACCCCCGCCTTCCTGCCTGGTTAGTCAAGGCTCAGGAGAGATTTAACAGGCATGCCCAGCGTTTGCACAGGTGACAGGTGGCAGACTAGAAGCCGGCCCCGAAAGGAAACCATTCACCAGATCCTTCAAGCAGCACCACCTTGCACATAAAGTTTCCTTTCCAAATAAATTCTGACAACTCCCACTAAGTCTGCTTTGTCCATTGGCACGGTCCAGACACAGGGGCACCAGGCAATCAAATCTGCTTGCCAAGTGTCACCAGCTCAGATGAAGCCGTTACCCAGCCTGTTTTCCCCATCAGATCTTCTCTCGCATCAGCAGAACTGGCGACAGAGGTTCCGGAACTCCATGCAAAATGAAAAAGCAGGGGAACGTGATGTTAAAGTGCTAACTTAGAATGCTTTCTCCTTGAAAAATATTGGTATGTGTTATAAAGCAGAGGCAACACCAATTACCATGGGGAGATACAAGTTCAAACTCCTCACACCCATGAGGGAGGCTCAAGAGAAGAGAACACAGACGTTAACGAGGGTGTGCAGCTAGCTGCGCCCGCAGTGCACTGTGGGTAGCCCAGCCCCTATGCAACCAGCGTGGGGGTTCCTCAAAAACATCATTAGAACTACCACGTGACCTGGCAACCCCACTTCTGGGCATGAGTCCCAAAGCAAGAACTCGACCCAGCGTTTGCACGCCTACGTACGGTGGCCAAGAGGTGGAGGCAACCCAAGTGTCCATCGGCAGGTAAATGGGCAAGCAAAATATGGTATATACATTTTGTGGTATATGCACACAAGGACATCTTATTTGGCCTTAAAAAAGGAAGGACTTTGTGACACATGCTACAACGGGACGGAAGCTTGGGGACAGTAAGTGAAATAAGCCAGTCACAGAGAACAGTTACCTGCAATTCTGTTTATGTGAACTCCATAGAGACAGAAAGCAGGATGGCGGTTGCTGGGGGCTGGGAGGAGGGATGAATGGGGAGTTATTTTTTAGTGGGGACGGAGCTTCAGTTGTGGAAGACAAAAAGTTCTAGAACAGGTGGTGGTGATGGTTATGTAATAATGTGACTATACTTAATACCACTGAATGGTACACTTAAAAAAGATTAAGATGGTGGATTTTGTGTCTATTTTAGCATAATTAAAAATACTAACAATTTGCTGGGTAGCCCAGTCGGTTAGAGCATCATCCCAGGATGCCAAGGTTGTGGGTTCAATCCCTAGCCAGAGCACATACAAAAAAAAAAAAAACCAAGGAATGCATAAATGGGTGGGACAAACTCTCCCCCCCTTTTCTATCTAAAAATCAATCAATAAAAAAATTTAATAATAATTCTTGGGTGTATAGTAGGACTAATAACCATTTAAGCAAAGAAAAATTTAGATGTTTAATTATCTGAATGAATCTGCCATCCATCTTATATTATACAATGCCAGTGTTAAATGCAAATTATAAGACAGCAGAAATACCCAAATTACACAATCTGCATTTCATAACTCGTAAATGCGTATGTGTCATTCCTATCAGAACAGTGAAAATGACACACAAAACTCTCTTCACTCTTTGAGATGCGCCCAGCGAACCCGCACACTCTCCCTGACCCGGCGAAGGAAGGACCCAAAGGGGCGTGGGCTGCATCCCTTCTGCGTCGTCATTTTCAGCACCAATGCTCGGCTCTCCCAGGAAGTTCCCGAGAAAGGAAGGAAATGATGGGGCTCCTAGGTCGGTCTTGTGTCTCTGAATGCCATTAGCTTCCTTCTGCGTGGGAAGCAGGGTCTGCTTCCTTGGGGCAGTCAGCACCCCTGCCGCTGTAGACGTGGGGAGAAGACCACGAGCACAGGATTCTAGTGGGCCCGGGGTCCCCGGGAGTTGGGCGAGACAAAGCACAGGTACAGGTTACGTGTGTCCCGGGAGCCAGGGGGCGATCGGGCTGCTGTGTGGGACTCCGTGGCACAAGGACATGAGCATGCACGTCTGCTCACCCGTGTGCCCCACTGTCCCGTTCACTTCACTTACAAGACACGAGTTCAATGGTAAAATCATTAAGAATTTACAGACAGCAACAGGGCTTGTAACCAGGCGCAGTGTTCCCAGAGCGCCCTGTGTGACTGCAGACTGCATTTGTCACATGTCTGTGACGCTCACCCGGTTCCTTGGCTACTCTATTCACATATCCTCAGCATCCTTCCTGCAAGGCGAGGCGCAGGCTGAGCTCAGCGGCTCAGGTTTAGAAAGGCCAAGTGTAATGGGAGAATTGTCTCATAGAGCACATTGTCCTGCATCTGTGGATACCGGTATCATGTGAACTGTTCGCAGAGTGTGTGCCCGTGGCCGATTTTATTCTCTGCTCATTATATTTCACACCCTTTTCCAAATGCCAGACCTTTCTCTGGCCCATCAATTCCTGACTGCCTAGTTTCGTTTCTCAACCTTAGGTTTCTCTCTAAATTGACGGCTAGTCTATGGCTAGATTCTACTCTCTCTCTAAGACCAAACCTGTCACAGAACAAGTGCTTCGCATTTGTTGCGCCGAATAATCAATTATCTTATTAACCCTCATGAAAAAATATCCCCAGGCGATACTTCCACTCGACATTCAGTCATGCATTGAATTACACATTCTGTCACACGGGCTCCAGGGTAGACACTGCTCTCCTCTCTCTCACTTGTCCGCTCAGCAATCCGTGACCAAGGGTGACCATCACCAATACCTAGGTGCAAGAAATGACTACTGTGTTTCCTCCGAAATCTCTCCCCCTTTTCTACTAGCCATCCGCCCCCCAAGTCGGCAAATTTGTCCTCTTAATATTCCTTGCAGGTGTGACCTGCAAACTCAAGGACGTTTTTTTCTCTACAACCCAGTCATTAGCTAGAAACATCCAAAGCGCTAACCTGAGCAAGGTGATATTCAACATATCTTTAAATATTTGGGAGGACGGGGCCCAGGGGCAGGGCAGGGCCCCTTAGCAGTATATCAAAGAGAAGAAGCTGTGTTGATCATTTCAAAACAGTATATACAGTCCGTCCTCACAACTACCCACTACTAACCATAGGCCTGGTGCCACGCCTTGCTCGCTGTGACCGGTGCAAAACCAAAGAGCCATCACCCCTATTGGATCTTTAGGAACAGTTGTACCTCAGCTCAGCAGCTCGGTCCCAGCCGGAGCTCCACCCCCAGCCCTTGAACTCCGGTTCCCTTTAGCAGGACAGGTGAGCAGGAGGAGGTCATTGGCAGGTGGAGGGCCCTGATGCGGAGGGACAGCGGTACAAAGAGCAGAAAGACAGAGAGGTGCAAGAACACTGCCGCTGCTCAGGTTGGGCGTGCTCGCCTGCATGGAGGGTTCAGCTCTCAAGTTCACGGGGCGCAGCTGTGCGGGGATGGACCAGCCCCTGCTCTCAGGAGGAATTCCTGTGCCCACCTGACAGTTCAACTCCATGCACTTGCTTCCATGCCTGTGTACTGGATGCAGTGTCCTCTCTGTAAACACGGGGGACGTTTGCCACAGAAGATCCTTGCTGGTGGTCATAGCCGTCACGAGCATCCGAGTGCATCCAAGTGCATGCAGTTAGCCTTCCTTGAGTGCCTTGCATCCAGCACACGTTTTTTGAATCTGTAGCAAAATGGGCGTGGATGTCAATGAATCTCTCAACACACTCTGAGCAGGTCTAAAGCTTTTCTTGATCAGTGCCTACCAGAACATTGACTTTCTTTACATCTGTCCTGGAAATAAATCCTCCTGGTCAGATGGCGGGGTGTGTTTCCACAGGGCTGAGTCAGTGTTCATTGTGACCAGGAAACACCGGGTGTGTGAAGGAATTAAGCCACAGAGGTCATTGCAACGAGGAGAACCGGTCTTGATGAAAAAACTCAAGTCCTCTTACCCCCGCCTGACTGGTCCGCTGTCCCCTCTCTCCTGCATGGAGAGTGAGGCAAACACTCTGTCTTTATTCTCTCTTCATGCCCCCTTTCTCACCTTCCCCCCTTCCCCACCCTTCCCTCTCCCTCCCCTCTACCATCTTCAGGGCATCGTTATCATCACTGGTACTTGCCAGGCAGAGTCTAGAGTTGCTGCTATACAGGCGCCTCCTCCACATGAGTTGCCTGGTCTCGAACACTCCACTGGTGAGGGTATTGATGAAACAAATAAGCTACTCCAGTTCTACGGTAATTAGAGAGGGAATCTCAAGTGGTCAATCCTAACGCTATCAAAAGAAACCAGGGGTTCACAACCGGGGGCCTCCCAGGACATCTGTCTGTATCTGGAGGCATTTTTCACTGTCGAAGCTTGGGGGGAGGAGGGGCTGTCTCGGGTATGTGGTTGGGGGAGGTTGGGGATGCTACTGCGTGTTCTAAAACACACAGAAAAGAGCCCCCCGCCCATTAGAAAAGTATCCAGCTCAGAATGTCCAGAAGGCTGAGGCTGACGAATCTGGAGATAAGGTAACGTTTGATAGGGTTGGGGAACAATGCCCCATTAAGAAAAGCAGAGGTTACCTTTGACTCTTCTGCAGACGATTGTACAATTTTAAACACTTCATTCGTTTCCCCACCTTGCCGCCATCATCGGAACTGTCTCACGGCAAGTCCAAGGGCTGTAGAGCTTCCCTAACGGAAGAGCGAAAAAGTAGATTTTTTTTAGCATTGTGAAACAACCATAATTTTCTTACTGAAAAAAAAAAGAAGTGTTAGCAGCTCAGTGAACAACGGCTTCTTTTGTGAGAAAGCTGGAAAAACACCATTGTTTTGCCCCGTTTCCCCTTTCTCCTTCTGTGTTGCTGGCGAGCGCTGAACTAACTCAACCTGTTTACTGTGCTTTCAGCGGACGCTCTTATTTTCCACCTACTTTTCTTGAATCAAGGGTCTTCTTCAGGATCGTGAAGGAGAACTGAAATGCTTTAAAACCCTCAATTTCAAACAAATATCGAGCAACAGCAGCAAAGCCAAACACTCTCTTCGTTTTCTTTCATTTCTGGTACTTCATAGTCGCCGAGTTTTATTCTACGGCTTGTGTTTTTTAATCCTGTATCTCAAAGAGTGGCGATTTTTTCCCTGGCTTTCCTATAGAGCTTATGTTTCCCCCCAAAGTTTATATTATCCTGCTTTCTCCCAAAGTTAATTGTCTGTTAAAACCGGTCTCCATACACTAAGCCCAGTTCTCGCTTCCCGATTGCTCTCACCCTTGTGTTTCCTCCGTGTCTACAGCCAGCCCCGGGCTTAGCCAAGTTGGCTTCGAGTTTATTCTCTGTGCCTAAAACTGCCTGGAGAAACTGTGCCAGGAACGAAAGCCAGGCATTTCGAACTCCTTAGTTATTTTGGAAGTCCCTATTCCTTCTCATTAAGAACAGCCCTTCCTCTCCCTTCTCCCCTATTTCCAAGCTACATCAGCTTTCAAGACAAGGACCACCCTAGAGCCACAAAGTTTTGTTTATCCTAGAAACCTGGCTGGCGGGTCTTGAATTCTGAACAGTTTTGCCCTCCTTGAGGAGGGAGAGGGGATTCAGGGGGAAAACAAAATAGCTTTCCCAGAATCGGGCAGCAAAACATTTTTTACCAATCTACTTTACACATTTGGAATGATTCCTCCCTTACTCTATTTTAAGAAAGTCTGGTTGAAAGCCATCGTCGTCTGAGGACTTCCAAAAGCGGACCAGTCCACAGCCTGGAGGCAGGCTCTCCGAGCCTCCAGCTCATCCTCCGTCCACTGGCCCACACCTCGGTCTGCGCTGTTTCTGAAAGGCAATTGTCATCAGATGCGTGTTGTACTGTATCAGCTGGAAATACCAGTCAGCTCCAAAGAGACCAATCGTCTCCTCCGCGGCCTGCTGTTCGTGCCTGTAGTTGCTATTTCCCAGTAAATATTGGATCCTTGCATTTGGCCAGGGGCCCCCAATCATAAACTTCATCCAGATGTGACCGAAATAAGCAGGATGACTTGAGCCAGAAAAACTCGAACTATGAACATAACTTTCTCACTTTTCCCATAACTCTTGGGCTTCATAGAAATAAATATTTTGAATAAGACTTAAAAGAGGCATATTCATCAGGGTCAAAGTTCACCGTCTTTGCATGTTAAATTCAAGCATTAAGTATCACCATTCAGTGATTATTTCTCCCAGTCGCCCATAAAGGTTTTTTTAAAACTTCTTTCATGGGGAGTTTGGGTATCAAATGCCTGAACAGAGCTACTGTCTGTCCTTGTCACCTCTGTGTTCATAGCAACTATAGCCTTCGTTGAATTACCTTCTTTTTTAAATTTTATTTACTTTGAGGTAAATAAAATTTTAAAAAGAGCTGCAAAGGCCACCACATTTTTAGAGAGAGGGAAAAGTAGAAGAAAAGAGAGGGAGAGAAATCTGTGTGTGGTTGCCTCTCAGGCGCCCCCTACTGGGGACCTGGCCTGCAACCCAGGCATGTGCTCTGACTCTGAATTGAACTGCTGACCCTTTGGTTTGCAGACTGGTGCCCAATCCACTGAGCCACACCAGCTGGGGTGAATCACCTTGTTATTAATTCTAATTTCCTAATAAGAAACCCTTTCACGGGGCTAATATCCCTAAAGACCAGATCCTTTCTTAAGACTGTTCTCTATATCTTTTTTTTAGTTCCTAAAACGGAGAAAATTAAAGAACCTATTGCCTTGTAATGGTCCCTTTTCTATAAGAGAAGATTGCAAAGGAGCCATGTCTTAAAATGTGGGAAGCCCCCCAACTCCTTTCATTTCTGTCATATTTTCTGTCTCTTTATTCTCTGTGAATAAATATCTTGGAATATCTTTCCATTTCTCCTCCAGCTCATCAGCTGCCTCTTCTTCATCTGATCAATCTAGATATGAGTTTTAAGGTTGACTATATTTATCATTTTTACAAGTTATGTTTACTCTTCAAATATGCCTGTTCTTTGTTTTTTAGAGTATCTTGCTATTTTCTGAGGATTTCAAGTCTTCGATTATTTTTGCAGTGCCTGTTTTATGTTCTCATCCATGTCATTGTTAAGACAATAACATGAGGTCCCAGTCAGAGAGCCTGCTGGCCACCGCCGAGGGCAGATGGCTTCTCAGGTTAGGAGGGGGTCTTTTATCCTGTGAGAACCCCTAGACGTTGCTTTGCAGTTTTTCATCATTTCTGCCCAGCCTTGCAAGAGCATTGCCGGGGTCCGTTTTTAAATTATTTCTCACCCTGGGGGTTTCTGGGCCACTGAGTACCAACTGGACCCACGGATCCGTGTCAAGTGCATGGCAGCCTCAGTTTCCCAGGAGACTTTTCCTTCAGCAGACAGATTCAGCCTCCCCTGTCATGTCCTCTCGTTGGTCATTGTTTCTCCTCTTCTCGTTTTTTCGATGTTAGACAATACATTTTTGTTATGGGAGCCACGCAGTTTGAGGGACTTTGATGTGGTGGCTACAGGAAACGAATATGTACCGTGGGCCCAAAATTGAAAACCGGAAGTGTCTACCAGCCGCTAAAAGGATACACATGTCACGGAGTGTCCACCGTGGAATACCATTCAGTAGGAAGAAGGCATGAATGACTGGTCCACGTGACAACACAGGTGATGTCAAAATCATTAGCGCTAATTGATAGAAGCCCACCTATTACCTATTTTCACTTATAGGACATTCTTGAGACGGTAGAACTATAGACACAGAAGTCAGATCAGTGGGTGCCATGAGCCAGTGAGGAGGAGGAAGGGACTAACCACAAAAGGGCAAAAGGGACATTTTGCAGGGGACAAGAGAAATAGTCTGTATTTTTATTGTAACGGTGGACATATAACTGTACATTTTTGTAAAAAGTCACATTCATAAAAAGGGTGAATTTTACTGTCTGTAAGTCAAACCCTGATAAACCTGACTTTAAAAAATTAAATTACTGTATATTGCAAGAAATACAAAAATGAAAACCAAAACATCACATATTCTCATCACCTAAATATAACCACCGAGAATATTTTGCTCTATTTATATATAACTTTTATGTACAGGTTGTACATTTGCAAACTTAGGGTCACATTGTACATAGAATTTTGTAATTTCTCTATGTAATAGAATATTGTAAATATCAATACTCTTCTGAAACTCTCTCTATTATTGTTTGTGGTACATGCCTTTTTCAATCTCTCCCCTACTGTTAAAAATTCCCTGCAGTGTTTCTCCATTATGAACGATGCTTCCATCAATATTTTTAAAGCTTAGTTGTGTTAAACACATTTATAAAAACTGGAATAATAATGATGTGTATTACACAACAATGATAAAGATAATATATTGAGCTCTGGCTGGTGTAGCTCAGTGGATTGAGCGCAGGCCTGTGAACCAGAGGCCGGTGGTTTGATTCCCAGTCAGGGCACATGCCTGGGTTGCAGGCCAGTTCCTAGCAGGGGACATATGAGAAGCAACCATACATTGATATTTCTCTCCCTCTCCCCTTCCCCTTTAAAGATAAATTAATAAAACCTTTTAAAAAAGATACTATATTGATACCAAACTACTAGTTTAAGAAGGAATGGATCAGATGTATCCTCGCTGTGAACACGTCTGAGAGATGCCACGATTTACTGCCGCCGCGTTCAGACACGCGGAGAGCCCGGGTGGGAAAAACATGGGTGCTGGATTACGGGGACCTACACTGGTGCCCAGCTCCGCCTCTCCGTACCCCAGGGGTCAAGGTAGGCGCGAGCTTTCTCTCCTCTGCAAGCTGGAGCTGAAAACTAACGCCACGTGGTGCGCACCACCGCTGGCTGCTGCGCCTGACCTCCGCCCAACACAGCCAGCCTGGAAGAGCTGCGTGCAGGCTCCCCACCCTCCTTTGCAGCGAGGCGGGCCGAGACACGGCGTTCTGGCCCATGGAAGGTCCGTTAGGAAAGTTCTTGCTTTCCTCATAAAAGCAAAGACGCCCCTGGTTCTTCTTCCCTTCCTGGCATCGGCACAGATAGGAGGCCAGGAGGAGCACCTCACTTGCACCCATAAACCGATGCTGAGGGGGAGAAGCCAACGTTCCTATTGGGAGGGTAAAGTGCAAGGTGGGAGGAGCCTGGGTTTTGATGGCACTTGGCCTTCACACCCCAGAACGCCACCTCCCAGGCTCTGGGTGGATGAGAAAAACACCCTCCATCCGCTGAAGCCAGGCTTCCTGTTTCTTGCGGATGGAAGCATCCCTAACTGACATACCAGTGGGATGAGACTCAGGTTCGGAAAATGGGAAACCAACATGAACATTTCAGACACGCTCTGCCTGTCCGTGAAACATTGAAGTCCTAACGTGCTCACTGTCTCTCCTGCGGACCTCCGTTCCTTCCCAGGCTTCCCATTGGTCAAAAATGGGTGTTGCATTTCCTATTCTTTCTCAACGTTTTTTTCAATTACTTTTTCCTCACTGATTATTTTCAAGAAATTTTTATGATTAGACCAAAATATACTGCGCATCACACTTTAAAAACAACAACAGCAAAAACAACCCTTGCCCTGGCCTGATGGCTCAGTTGGTTGGAGTAGCACGCTGTACGTTCAAAAAGGTTCAGGTTCGATCCCCAGTCAGGGCCTGTGTGGGAGGCAAGCAATCCATGTTTCTCTCTTGCATCGAAATTTCTCTCTCTCTCTTTCTCCCTCCCTTCCTTTCTCTCTGAAAAAGAAAAAAATCAATAAACATATTTTTCTAAAAAAGAAATGTTTTACTTAGCAAAGTGCGTGCTAGTCACAGCGCCATGGGCCAAGGGTTCCCTGGTCAAAAGCAAACACGAAGAGGAATACTTTATTTTCCTGCTACTAAGTTTGTTGATGAAATCATATTAAGAAATTACTGAATCAGGAGGCAAATACAGGCATCTCTATATCATAAAAGAAACTGATGAAGCCTCAAGAAGATAAACATCTGGTACTTTCTATAAATCCAAAAGTCTATAATTTGAAACAATAAAATTCCTACATGGTCTCTTACAAAAAAAACACCTTTTTTCAGCTTGTTTCTGGATTCTTTTTACTCTTTTAATACTTTCTGTTTTCACACATTCCAGGTCTTCTTGCACACTTAATAAAAGTATTCTTTTATGGAAACAGGTCCTGGATTCTGTCAAAAGGCCAAGGGTTGAAATTATTGCTTTGTACTTTGATCAAATGAAAAACTTAGCTATTCCCTGGTTTCTTAGACACCACAGTACAATCTGCTCTTTGAGAAGATGAAGAGTACTTTTAGAAAAACCAAATTATGGATACACAAGGCCAGTGGGATTTCCACAAGTCCTCATGGGCCTAGAAGGGAGAATGAAACTAACCCTTCAGGTTTGCTCGTGTGTACCGTCTACCATAAACTTTGTGTATATTTTACTTCAGTTAGCTGTGTGTTTTTTTTAGATTTTATTTATTTATTTATCTTTAGATGGGGAAAGGAGAGAGGGAAAGAAACATCAATGTATGGTTGCCTTTGGTGCGTCCCCTGCTGGTAGTTGGCCTGCAGGAAACCGGCCTGCAGCCCAGGCCTGTGCCCTGGGAACCGAACCGTGATCCTCTGGTTCGCAGGCCTGTGCTCAATCCTGAGTTAGCTGTGTTTTTGAAATAACATGTAAATTTTAGCATCCTGTCTGGAAACAGAATAAAGTATTTTCAAAAACACAGAAAGACGAAGCAGAGGTGTAGCTGCCTGAACGGCCCCCCCATCCCTGCAGTGGAGTCAGGGCTGTGAGTGCTAAGTGCCTGCTCTCCGGGGCATCCCTGTGCTGAACTGGGATTCCCATGCCGGTTTATGGGGCAGAAAGTGGTGGGCGCAATGCTGGGGATGATCTGAGGATGCAGGGCCCCCCCAGCATCCTTATTCATGGTCCAGCATGTTAAGAGAACAGAGGAAGTCTTGGAGCAGCTCACCAGCCATGCAGGCTCGCCCTTCCGACTTTTAAAATGGGGGCGTCATAGGGTCCCCCTGAGGGAGACGCTAAGCAGTAGCATTCACGTAAATAAGGCGCTTGGCGTAGAGCAGGTGCCCCCGGAACAGAAGCTGGGCACCCGTGCAGGGAAGGCGGCGGCCTCTGCATTTCCCAGAACAGCCGTTCAGCCCCGCGGTGTTCAAATCCCCACCTTGGGAGACGGTGGACGCCGCGGCACTTTTCTCATCTGTAAGCCATCAGTGCCTACTTTATAAGTATGTTATGAAAGACTCAGGGTGTCGTCCTGGTACGGAGTTTAGCAGAGCTCCTGGCACACGGCTGCATTTAATAAATGCCAGCTGTTTTTATCGCGGAGGCCCGCGCTTCTCCTGCCCTGCTGCCTCTTCCCCTTCAGTGCATAAACACATTCCGGTGTTTTCATCCTAAAAACAATAACAGACCACAGCCCAGGGTCAAGTATCAGGGCAAGACAGGCACTGGGCACAGAAGGAGAGTGTGAGGTTAGGAGCCAGAGGGTTGTCCCTCTGAATCCTGGCTCCATGACCTCCTCATTGTGTGACCTTGGGCAAATTTCTTGTCATCAGAACCTCGGTTTTCTCACCAATGAGCTGGGGATGCAGTGACGTGGAAAAAGACGAGGGAGGTAGAATGCACAGCACGACACGTGGAACCCAGAAGACACTCGGTGCATGGAGAGAAATCAATATAAACTAAGATGCAAAGTGCATTTTAACTGGCAATCCCTCCGAAGGCCAGGGAGCAGGATCTTCGAGGCTGACACAGGGGTTGGCGACCACACGTGAGCTCACCCAGCCACCGTGTAGATCGTGAGGAAGGCGGGTCTTTAGGGTATTCTGAGCCCCCGCCTCCAGTGTTGGGGCAGGGCTCTCCACAGCAATGAACAACTCTCCGACACCAGCAGGGTGTCCCATCATTCAGCTCAGTCCTGACACTGTCTACCCGGAGACAGCATCCCATGCCACGGGCTGAGGACTCGGTCTCACAAGACTGTCCTCCGATTCGGATGCCAGTCACAGCACAAACTCTCACCTGGGCTCTGTCAGGCCAGCTACAGATCAGAGATTTGCACCCCACCCTCCGGTTTTCAGGCTCGGTTAATTTCCTAGAGCAGCTTGCAGAAATCAGGGAGACATTTCACTGACCGTTTTGCTGATTTATGATAAGAAGTTCTGACTCAGGAATGGCCAGATGGAAGAGATGCCCAGGGCAACAGGTGGGGTAGGGGCTGGGAGCTTCCTGCCTCTCCAGGGGTGTCACTGTCCCCAAATCTGCACATGTTCACCAGCTCTCTGAACCTCATCCTCTTGGGCCTTTGTGAAGGTTTCATTACATAGTTGTGATTGATGAAATCACTGGCTGTTGGCGATTGATTCACCCTCCAGGTCTTGTCCACTTCCTGGAGGTAGTGGGTTCGGGGGCCACTGAACTGTCCAACTGTCTAATCACATGGCTGGCTGCCATGGCAACCAGCCTCCAGCCTTAGGCGGGGTCCAAAAGTCACCTCACAAACTTAAAAAGATAACTGTATGCTCTCCTCATTTAGCAAATTCCAAGGATTTCAGAACCAGGACCAAATGTGAATGAGAAATATATTTTGGTCATTTGAATAAGCAAACATATGCATCTATCTCATATCAATCACAATATTGCCGCAGGGATCAGCAAAAGGAGCACTTGGGGAACCCACAGATCTGGGCAGAAGGAAGAAGAGAACCCAGCTCGACAGGAGGACAACCAGAGGGGCCCAGGAGACCAGGGGTGTCGATGTCGCTGACCCAAGAATGAAGCAAGATCCCAGAAGGAGTACGGAACTGACACCAGATGCTGCAATGATGGGAAGGGATGTAACCGTCCTAAAAAGGTCATGGTTCTGTTTAACGTGGGCTGCACTAGGTTTTTGGGTTTTGTTCGTTTGTCTGTTTTTGCTTTCAGCAGATTTACCTTTTTGATTCAGTCCTTCCTGGTGCCAGTAGTAAAAGTCACTCAGACTCCCCCAACCTTAACGCTGGCTAGATTTTGTGGAAAAGTAGACTGGGGTCCTCGGAGCTGGTGAGGGAGCCCTCTGGACCTAAAATACATCCAGAGACAGTGTGCAATGTGTGTAGTTCCCATCAGACGCTCGGTCACTTACGTAGTCATCTCCTGGCTTTCCACATCCGATGTTATTCTACTTTTGTTGTATAACAGGACCAAGAAAATAGCTCTTTCTTTTGAGACAATTCCCCAACCTCGAGCATCGGATACAACCTGCCATAACTAGGTTTTTGAGGAACAAACTGTTCTCACTTATGTGCATGCCTCCCTCTTTGGCATTCTCTCATGACTGAGTTTTGTGGGTGAGAGGTCACAGTTCCATCTTTGAAAATAAACTATCCTGCAATGCATTATTAATGAAAAACCCTTTGAGTTATGTGTCCCGAAATCTGTTACATGGATTTCACTGATCAGCAGGGAAGACACTTTCTGCTCTCCGTGGAATAAAAGAATTCAGAAAGGAAATGAGCAGATGAAAATGTTCCAGCAATGACTTCCCTCCCTTAATCACACGTGTCACCCCGAGGCACGATCTATTGGTGAGTTTACTTAACTTGAGTCAAATGAGAAAGAACCGACCTGCTGCGTAGGGAGCCCAGGCCCTGGGGGCACCAAAGCTGGGTTCACACCCCAGCCATCACTACCGACGTGCCTCACTTCGAGATTCAGAAGCTAAATTTCCAAGTGGGGTAGGGAGAATATTAACCGTCTAGTAGGCTGGTTGAAAGGATGAGAGACTCTATAACACTCCCAGTATATAATCAGGGCATGATGCATGGTGCTCTTCTATGGGGATCCATCAAAATCCGCCCTGTAAAGTGGATTTGGGAGGGACGTTCGTCCTCATGGGGCTGCACTGCCCCACCAGAGGGAGAGTGAGTAGTAGTAGGCGCTAAAGATGCTGGTGTCGTGGCCCGAGGGCTTTTGCGTTCATTTGGTCCCCTGGCCGTCACAAGGACGGTCGCTCGGAGGCATTTTAAATATGGAGAAATGGAGGCGTGGCCAGTTGACCTCTGGTGAACCGGGGTGAGCAGACCAGGTGGACATATCTGGACCCCAGCAACCCTCTGCTGTAATCTCCCGACTCCTGAGGGGACAGAAAGATCAGGAATCAACAAAAAGGAAGATCAGCAGAGGCTGAAAAAAATTTTAGGAGGTTTTTCAATCATGACTTAAAACAAGTTCAAGCTGGTGATGAATCTTCCACTGTCGGGCTAAAAGCAATAAAACGGGAAGAGTTTAATATGCTTTTATCACTCTCCATGGAAAATATTCTGCTTTTCTGTGAATTCTTCATAGACTGTCATTTGGAAAGTAAAGTTTATACCAATTACCTGCCAGGAAAAATCATGATGAACTTAATATAGATCAGGGCTTAAATTTTTAAAATGTCACATCAATTTTAATGAGTGGAAAAAGGAGGGGCCTTGGGAGGGTGTGAAAGATGCCACCAGGAGGCGCTAGACTGTTTTAACCTATCTATGCATTGACCAGTCACTGAATTTCCAGTTTCCACCTTTGTAAAATGGGGTGAATGATACCTCTTAAGATGGTCACAAGATTCAAAATGAAAATGAGTTGTTCAATGTAAAATATACCTCTGGGTACAAGGGACTATAGAAAAAAGAAAGCAACAGTTTACCTATTTGTGAACTTTCTCACAAACCCAGAGTCTTGGCCCGAGAGGTTTTGCTCACCAAGCTCAGCCCACGCTTGGCTGTGGTTTGGGACGTATTCTCCGACGTGTTGCTCGGGTGGTGGGGGGCACTCTGAGATGCTTGTATTGAGTTAACAATAAGTCAAGAATAGCCTTGACTCCACACCAAAGATCACAAGTGGATTGTGCCCCACCATAATTTATAAACTTGAGCGAGTGAGAAGCTATTGTAAACATCCAAACATCCCACGGGTCTCCCCGTGAATAGCTGTTGGGCTTGTAATACGTTGATGGAGAAAATCCATATGTACATGGACACACGGATTCCTGGCCCACAAAGGTTCGAGGCTCTAATTCCTACACAACAAGAAGGAATGTTCGTCTTTACTGCTCCCGTTGTCCCCGAATGCGGCCCTTGAGAGTTTAAGAAGTAGGTTTTCCCTCTTTAATACAAGCTAGGAGAAGCATTTTCCCATAGAAAAATGTAAATAAGCAGAGTGCCAGAAAAATCCATGCACATCCATTTTGCATATGCTGTGGCTACTGTGCACGCGATTCCCCTTCCTTCCCCGTGCACGGGTGAGAGGGGAAGCCCCAAGGGGTCCAGAAGCGTCCTGAGCTGCCCAGAGGAAGGTGCCACCGGAGGCTTGGTCCTCCCTTCTCAGGGACCTTTGGGTTCTACTTCTTCTTGAATTATGTGTCCATCCATGCACCCACTGAGAATCTATTGAGCATTTATATCTGCCAGACACTGTCAGACAAAACGGGGAGCAAAGTAATCACAACCCTACCTGCCTGGGGGTGACCGTTTGTCACGGAAAAATGAACTGCAGGAGAAAATTGTAGCCAACCAGCTTAAACCCTTGAGAGCAACAAACAGAGCCTGGAGCACACGGAAGACGCCGTTCTGATGCCGCTCCCCAGCGCCCCCTGCTGCCTCCGTTGTGCATGGCGGCGTCTTCTGCCCCTGCTCCAACAGCAAAGCTCAACCCTGCAGTTGGCGGGACACACTCCCTGGAGCATCTACCTTCCTGGCTGCCTGGAGCATCTGAGCAGGACACGCCCTGGCTGCAGGCTCCAGAGAGGAAATGGAGATGGAACACAGCCTGACAGCCAACCTGGAGGCGACAGAGGTCTCCGTGTCCCGAGTTCCAGGGGTCGGAGCTGCGGGTGTGGGGGCTTGGCCCCCAGAGGTTGGTGGAGTCCGGAAGGTGAAGAGGGCAGGCTGAAGCTGACCAGATGTTACTGCTCTTCAGGGCCCAGGGAGTTTCCTGTGTCTTCCGTCCAGTGAACGCTTTCCTGTGCTTTTGGGAGAACATGTCACTCTCTTTCGTGAAAGGACGCAATTGCGCAAAATCACTGCAAACCCCAGGGCGGGCACGAGTTTTCTGCCACTGGAGGCCTTTACTTAATGGGGAGGTAGGAAGCTAGCTCACTTCCCAGCACGTGGGCCCCCGGGAGGAAGGGACTGGCCTCTTTCCTCTGAGTGGCCACCCGGCGCCCGGGTGGACTGGGCTGATGAGGAAGATGGAAAACTCGGCCAGTCCTCTGTTTCCGCCACTCACTGGCTATGTGGCCTTGAACAAGTCCCTCTCCTTCCCTGGGCCTTTGTTTTCTCAACCCTGAGGGCCCTGGGGCTCCTCAAAGGCCTTGAGAGGAGCTAGGGTTGGTGGCAAGCTGGGCAGCCCAGGGCCTGAGCAGGGTTTAGCCCACATCAGGCCCCCAGGGAGGAAGAAAGGGCAGCAAACCAGCCTGGGTGAGGAAAGTTCAAGGTTGCCCACAGCCACACTTCCTTCCCATAGACACGCATGGTGGCCTTTGCGGGGCACCATGGAGAGCGGGGAGAAAGGCTGGTGGTGGCTTCCCCCTGGCACTCAAAAACTGGGTTGGACCACATGAAAACGCCAAGGAGTATTCAAGTCCTCACGCCAGACCAGCACCCACACGGCCCAACAGTGACTGCTCACGGGCCACCAGCTGGCCTGCAGCATGGGGGTGGGACAGAAACAGAGAAGGGGAGGGCTTCAGAGGAAGAGACAACATTCATCGAAGGGCCCGGGAACACACTGGGAAAGCCACGCAGTCACGGCTCTGTGCTCCTGTTGTACACGGGTCACCAAGAAAAGCGATCCGTCCTGGGGACGTCAGGAGACCTGCCTCTAGTCCTACGTTCTCTCCTTCATGGGCCGAGTCATCCTGAGCAAACCGAAGTCGTCAAATCACTACTCTATCTGGATCCCCTTTCCTCCACGAAGTTTTAGCAGGAAGAAAACATTTCTGAGAGTAAAGCCAAACAGACACGAACTACTTCTTTCTGACCATAAGATATCTTTGTAAAAAAAAAAAAATCATTTCAGGAATGTGTATCGTCTGATTCAGGCACTGAGAAGAGGACCCTGAGTCAGCAGTGAGCACATACCCATTTGGAAATGTCTCAAGTTCAAGTTCAACGTTAGAACCAATCAAATAAGAACAGAATCTTTAGAGCAAAATGTGCTTCCCCAGTTGCGAGGTGAGTCTGCCGGGACACATCTGAAATATTTATTTCACAAACAGTGCAGGTGTCGCTGGTATGAGGCGATCGAAATTGCTCCGAAGCAAACATTCTTGCAACAGGTACCGACAGGCCTACATCATGCGTGCTGATCTGCACAGACCTCCTCTTGGCTCAGGTTGTGACTCTTTTTATTTATGTTATTGTTATTTTCCCCTTTTGGTTGATTAATGTAAAGCAGAATTATTAACCCAGGGCTCAGAAAGCTCATAAATATGGATGGGAAAAAAATACATCTTGATCGTCACCAACTTCTAACTAAGACTGAGGTTTCACATTTCACTGGACTGTGGACAGAGCCATAAATCTAACACTGTGTTAGTGGCGCCGGCGACTTGGTCACCACCAATGAAATTACAGCCACGTTGCAGTCCGTCCCTGTTATAGCAGGGATAGCATTTACACGGAAAATGGCCTTGAAAAGAGGCGCCCCCCCCCCCACCCTGCCAGACCTGGTTCTTAATGTGCCGGTCAAGGACAGGCAAAGTTGAAATTTTTTAAAATTTTGATAATAGTAGCTCAATACCGTGTCTTTTCTTTGCCACCCTGTGTCATTTGTACCCTTTAAAACATCTTCCGGAGGATGGTTCCACAGATTTCTTCCGGGTGGTTCCTGGTCCCTGTGCACACACGTGAACACATGTAAAGACATGCGCACACACAGGTGCACACACAGCAGAGACCGGTGTTGACCCCGGTGCCTGCGACGGAAGGCTGGTATCAGAAAGCTCCCCCAGAGACCTCCCGCGCTTGTGAAGCCGGGGGTGAGGGGATGGTTCTGCTCTGCTGACCCGTGAAGCCCGGTGGCCCACCACCCTGGTCATCTGGCTTGGCTGCTGTCTCCGTCACTGCCACAGGGACAGTGACTGGGTCTGTGTCCCCGGCTCCTTGCGCAGTGCCTGACCCAGAGAAATGGAAAGATAATCTGGAGGTAAACCCTCACTGAAATCAGCCCACAAGCAGCCACGACGGGTGAGCTGGGCATTAGGCGGGGGGTGGAAGGGGTGTGAACGACAGGGTGCAGGGAGAGGGATTTCAGGGGGTTGTGGGACGGTCTTTTAAAAGAAATTCAAAACAGACTTCTGGAAGGTCATTTTCTAGCCAGCAGTGTGAAAACAACCATCCCGCATGTGGCCACACCCGGCCTCACGTGGCCGTCTCTCCCCTGTGCAGGGCTGGCTCCCCAGTATATAGAAGGGGCAGGGCCACCCAGCCAGGCAGGAGCAGGAGGGCTTTCTGGAGGGAGCCTTGCCCAGCCTCTGCACCAAGGACTCCGTGCCCTGCACGGCAGCCACGGGCCCAGGATGCCAGCTGTCCAGCCGCTGCTTCTGGCCTGCCTGCTGTGGGGCGTGGGGGCCAGGACAGCCGAGCTCCGGAAGGCCAAAGACCGGAGTGGCCGGTGCCATTATACCTTCAGTGTGGTCAGCCCCGATGAGTCCAGCTGCCCCGAGCAGGGCCAGGCCATGTCAGCCATCCAGGACCTACAGAGGGACAGCAGCACCCAGCACGCCGAGCTGGAGAGCACCAAGGCCAGGCTTAGCTCCCTGGAGGGCCTCCTGCACCAGCTGACCTCGGCCCGGGCAGCCGGGCCCTCGGAGACCCTGGAGGGGCCGCAGAAGGAGCTGGCCACCCTGAGGAGGGAGCTCGAGCAGCAGGAAACCCGAACCAGGGAGCTGGAGGCAGCCTACAGCAACCTCCTCCGAGACAGGGAGCTACTGGAGGAAGAGAAGAGGCGGCTGGGGTCGGAGAATGAGGACCTGGCCCGGAGGTTGGAAAGCAGCAGCCAGGAGATAGAAAGGCTGAGCAGGGGCCAGTGTCCCCAAGCCCATGGCACCCCTCAGGAAGTGCCACCAGGCTCCAGGGAAGGTAAGAAGGCGACATCATTCAGGGTGACCTGTTACAGGTGGCCCAGGCCTGCCCTTCCCTGTCCTGTCTTTCCTATTGCTAGTAAGTTAACCCCCGATGGTTCCGTGTACATGAGTGCTTCCAAGTTTTGTGCGTACCCATGACAGAGTTTGCACGGCCCTGGCAGCGTGAGACCTGGATGGGCCAGGCGAGGCACACCTGTCCCTACGTGATCAGTAGAAAGTGCCAACTGTCCTTTTTAGAAAGCTGTCCTTTTGTGAATCTTTGCTCAGGGAGGCTGATTCCTACCTTTTGGGGTGAATGTGAAGTCTATTCACCAAGCGGCAAGAGGTTTATGAAATGATGACAGGTAGTGGTTTTTTAAAACTTGTAAATGCGCTTCCTCGGCAAAATAAAGAGGCAGTCACACATTGTCACTCCCCTCGATCTGTCATTTGGAGGCTTCCCTCCACTTTGTCCAATCTGAGGACCTCTTCGTGGAAGTTGCCAGGCCACCCCTCGAGGTGGCTTTTGCTGCCTGACCCCTGTAGGTGGGGTGTCTGTGAGTGTGCGCTGGGTCGGGGCGGGGGCACACCCTCCCCAGTAGTGGAGAAGACGGCATTTGTGTCACTGCTTGTGAAAGTGTGCCCCCAAATGCTCAGTGTTGAGTACATTGTCCGATCAGGAGGAAACAAACAAAGCAATCCGGTTGTGGGATGATCGGTGTAGGTTCTTCAAAGATGCTCGTGTCAGGCATGACAGAAAAGGGGAGGGATGGGGGCTTGCTCAGACGGAAGGGGGCTGGAGAGATGTGGAGGGCAAATGCATGGGTGACCCCGGCTGGGCTCCTGCATGCCAGGGAAAAGAGCTGCAAGGGGCAGGTGTGGGGGTGCTGAGGGAACTGGCACATGGACTGCTTGGTAGAGTGTGTTACTGGGTTGGCATCAGGTTTTCTGGGTGAGACATGGTATCGTGGTTAGGGCGTGTCAGGAGATCTGCAACTTACTGTCCTTACTGAAGCAAAGACTTCAAAGAGTGGGAGAAAGAGCAGTAAAGCATTTATGGCAAAACAGTAACAGTCACCTCGAGGGAACAGTAATTGTAATATTCTTTCAACGTTTTGATAGGTTCAAATATCTTCAAAATAAAACAGTGGAAAAATATCTCCTAAAAAGTCTTTCTAGACACGAGAGACAAGCTTGGCCTAGAAGCCAAGCGTCAGTGCCTGGGGGTGACCTTGGATAAGCCATTTAACCACTGCCCCTTGGTTTCTTCCCCACAGCACAGCCCTGGAAATTCCTACTGTGAATAATAATTTGTATGGGGCTCAAATAGAGTAACCCTGAGTTGTAAAGCATTTCTTTAACCCTTTATCCTTCGAGTTGGAAGAGATCCGTTTTAGACTTTCCAACTCAAGGTGAGTGAGGGATGAATGCACCAGGGGCCCCAGGGTGCAGAGGTCCCCAGGGCAGAGCTGGGATTTGGTGAACTGCAGTTTTGAGGACAACGGAGGAACCGTTATTAATAGAAGTGCCACGAGGCAGCGCTTATTTCAGACTGGTAACCCAAGGAAGCGGCATTCTCAGCACCCCTGTGTGCGTGTGAACAGAAGTGACATTTTGTCTGTTTTATTGTGTGTGGTCCTTTAACAAGTGTTTGGGAACCTACGGGATGCAATCTCTGATTTTATAGTTTTTTGTCTCTCCAGCTGCTCTGCTGTCGAAATAACAACAACAGCCCACGATAATGAACTCCAACCTTGGGAGTTCGTTTCTAGCCGGGGGCTTTTCCTGAGCAGCAAGTGCCATTAGCCCAAGCGAGTGAGCTGGAAGGCGACTGAGTCCCAGAGCAGGTACTCAGAGGGTCCCTGGTCACCTAGCTAGCTGGCGGCAGAGTCAGGACTAGAATTCGATCCCTCCACCCAAGTGAGGGTCAGTGGTCCTTCAGGACCTGAAGTGACCTCTGGGTTATAGAAGAACCTTAAAGGTAAAAGACAGAAACGTTACACGGGAACATCAGGGAAAGGTCTGCTTTGGTCAGAAGATCTGCTTCAAGACCTTGGACATGGGGGCAAGTGTGTTCTGGGTGGCTGAAGTGTGGGTGTGCTTTAGGCAGAGGTGGCTGTAGCCAGGGGACATTCACTAGAGTTGATACCTATTGGCTGAGGGTCATCCCACTGGCTATTCCTATTGGCTGAGGGTCATCCCACTGGCTATTCCTATTGGCTGAGGGTCATCCCATTGGCTACATGGCACTCACCTTCATGATACACAGATAAGGGCACCAGGCTGGTGCTTGGAGGCCATCAGAAAAGCTGAGGCCAGGTCCCAGCAGGTGACACCTGCTCCAGGCAGGTTGCCACAGGAACAGCTGGGAAGAGGTGGCAGGATATGCAGCGGGGACACCACAGGTATTCACAAGCACTGTAGATTTCACTTCCTTGCCTCCGGGATGGGGCTGACAGTCCCTCGTGGGGTCATCATGCAGGTTAGCAGTCAAGGGTGGGTGGCAGGGGGGCACCTCCAGCACCTCCCAGGAAATGGACTGCAGCTGCGAGAGCCTTCTTTTGCTTGAGCTCCACAATCGTTTTAACATGTCATGTAAAAGTGATCAAAACGTCAATGGAGACATGAAAATTCTGCGGCACGCCCTTATTCTAGGGAGCGTGGGTGTGGGACAGCCCTCAGGCCAGCCGCCAGCGAGCCCGGCTGCACGGCCCTGGAGGACTGTGACAGCCCGCACACGTGGACCCCTCCCTCCCCTGCCCACCATCCTTTCCACGCCTGCCAGCCTGGCCAAACTCTTCGGGCAGCGAGAGAAAAGAACTATAAAAATCATTTCAATATCACTTGCCCCTACACGGTATTTTTATACAAGCCAGTTAATAAACTCCATTTCTGGGTCAAGCTCTCTGGAAGATGTCTGTTTCTCAAGCAGAGGTAAGGGAGGTTGGAAGAATATGCAGATTTTCAGAATTTTGTAATAGACCTGAACCTCCCCCTAGAAGGACTGGATTTTATAGAAGTGAAGCCCTAAAAATGTTTTACTATCCGATAAAAGATTGTTCTTAATATTTTCATAAGCTCCTTTTGTTTTTTCCCCCCACATTCAGAATGAGATGTGGTTTTGAAACATTCCTGGGAAATTTTTGTTTTGACTCAGCTTTATTGAGGGCTGTTTTATTCATACTTTGAGCTAAAAAAATACTGAGGCTCAGAGAGGTCGAGTAACTTGCCCAAAGTCACACCGCGGGCACAGGGCAGGACTGAACTAGGAAGCTACGACTTCTGGCCCAGTCCAGGCCCCTTCATGCTCTATTAGTCGCTCCCTGCCTTTGGACCTTTGGACCTTCAGTCCTCCTCCCCAAAGGACTCAGACCTCACTGGGACAGTTCTCCCCCGGGAGCCTGGGCACAGCCCGGTGCTGTGGGTCCCAGAAGAAGCCAGCGAGCTTACTATCCAGCCTCCCACCTGCCAACGGAGACCTGGCCTTGCAGCCATCCTGGGAGCCATCCCCTGACATTACACTTCATTGTGCTTCTTGTTTACTCCACAGCAGGGAGGTGGGGCTCCTGCAAAGTGCCGTGGAAAAGGGGAGGAAGGGAAACAGAGAGGGAGAGAGAGAGGGAGAGACAGAGACAGAGAGCAGTGTCCTCGAGGCTCTCATACAGCCTCTGGTAACAATCTGGGTCCACAGAGCAGGTTAAGTCGGGGACACTCAATAGAAAGAATCCTGCACAATGATAAAAGAGTAACCAAGGGCGTAAGTAAACGCTACATGCACCCTCGGACTGAGGAATGGCAGACTTGCAGGGGCTGCGGCCTCACTAGGAAGGCGGGGTTCAGCCCATCAGGTAGTAGGAAAGGTGGCAGGAGCTGGTCCACAGCTGCAAAGGCCACCTCCCGAGTGCCAGTGGAGGCACTGGCAACCGGTGGCTGGGGGCCCAGTGGTGTCAGAGACAGGCTGCAGGAACCCTGCAGAGCCCCAAGGGGTCCCCCGGCAGGGACTCTGGGCCCCGTGTGGAGAGGGCTGTGGAAAGGTCACAGCCAGGTCAGGCTTCTCAGGCTCTACGGGATGACCTCACACCCAGGCTGCCCACCCAGGCCAGGGCCCCCACTGGGGAGACTGCAAACCTCTGCTTCCCACAACGTCCCTGCAGCGCCCTCTACTGAGAAATCTCAGCCGGAGCTCACTGCAAGGGGGCCCGGCCGGCGCTACACGTGGATCCCTCCCCGCGGCAGTCAGGTCACTCAAGGGGCGGAAGTAGTCAACAAGAGGAAAGGCGCCGCTTTAATCATGTCTTTGGATTCTGACACTCTGATGTCGGGGCCTCGCTGATACCGAAGGGACTGCCCCTCCAGGGTCAACCAGGTCCCGGAGGCAGCCGCCCTCACCTGGGAGCACACCTTTCAGATGCAAACCGACCTGTTCAGAGCTCACCCCACCCTCCTCTCTCAGGTCCTCACTCTCAGGCTGGCGATTCCCTGCCCCCTCACTCCAGAACCCCAGAGCCTGCCGAAATGATCCACCCTGGCCAGTCGAAAACCTGGGACCGTGCCTCACTGGTCCCCATGGAAACCACAACAAGGGCTCTTGCCCAGGGGCCCCTGTCTCCTCCCCAACCTGAGGGCCCCCTGTAGTGTGAGACCCCTCCTCTCAGGACAGGCTCCTGACCTGCTGTCCTCACGTACTTGAATCACAGACCTACATTTGAAAGCATCGAGGAGGGCTGCTCCTTCTGGCTCCCTCTTTTTCCTTGTATTCAAGGGTCCCTGATGACCACAGGAATACACCAAACAACTGTGGTGACACGTCCAGCCAGTGTCCTCAAACCTCTTCCCTTCTCTGTGGCTCTAACTCTCTCCCTTAGGAACCCTGCCCTCTGCTCCTTGTTCAAAGCTGCTCTCAGAAACAGATCCCACAGAATATTTCAGCTGAGCACGGAAAGCTTAATACACCATCCCTTAGAGGAATGTTTACTTTGTGGCAAAGGGGGGGGGTGGGAAGCCCAAAGTCATGCAGGGAACTCCTCAGCGTGGAATTCCAGGCACCCCAGCAGAAACCAGAACCTTCCCAATAACCCCTAATCAATCACACAGGCAGAAATCAGAGCTCCTAGTGGGAGTTAGTGGGATGGTGCACAAGCTGCCTTCCTTTATCTTGAATACCCTCCTTTCTGCTCTGCACATCCCTATGCAACTTATTGTTTTTGAGCTTTTTGTTCTGGAATTTTTATGATGCTCACGAAGGTGGAGAGACCGGTAGGAACCCCAGCAAACCCATCTCCCAGCCCTGACAGCTGTCCACAAAGTCTGATCTTGTTTTTTCTCTCACTGCACCCCACCGCCATTTACTACCTTCAAGTAAATCTTGAACATCATCATATCTTTTTATTAAAGATTTATTTATTTTTAGAGAGAGGGGAAGGGAGGACGAAAGAGAAGGAGAGAAACATCCATGTGTGGTTGCCCTTTGCACACCCCCTATGGGGGACCTGGCCTGCAACCCAGGCATGTGCCCTGACTGGGAATCGAACCAGCGACCCTTTGGTTTGCAGGATAACATCGAATCCACTGAGCCACACCAGCCAGGGCTCAAACATCATCACATCTTTGGAAACCTATTTCAGTGTTATCCTCAACCCAGTCAACGGGCCATTCTTACTCATGGTACAACACCATCTCTTTCTTTTAATGTAGTTTCCAGGTGGAATTCGGAGAACCTGGGCTTCCAGGAACTGAAGTCGGAGCTCACTGAGGTTCCTGCTTCCCAAATCTTGGAGGAGAGCCCACCAGGCCATCCCGGGAGGGAAGAAGGGGACACGGGTATGAAGTTAAACGTGTTCTCTTTTGTCCCCATGTGGTAGCTACCTGTGTCTAGTCCTCTGTCTGCTCCCTTGCCAGGGCAAGCCAGCCGGAAGCCAGCCTTTCCCCAGCAAAGGCCTGTGTCTTGTCACCCACCCTTGGGATAGCGGGCTGGGCCAGGCTGCATGGGGGATGAGATGTGTCTGTTTTGCCCACGCAGCTGTCACATTGAGTTCATTATACCTGAACAATGACATCTGTTGGTGGGGCCTTCCTATATGTATCGGGGGGCCAGCTGGACACCATCACCATCTGAGCACACAGGTCACTACTAAAGGCTTCTTTTCTGAACCCTGGGTGCTCAGGAAAAACATCATCGCCCCACTCCAAGGTGTCCCCTTGGAGCCCGATGTCAGGACACAGAGTGTGGTTTTCAGAAACTGTGACTCCGTGTCGTTGACAATTATTGCTAACCCTGAAGGGCACCCGTGGGGCCAGGGCACTTGGAAACTTGCAAAATGTGCTTCCCCGAGACATGAGCGCCTCCTTGAGGACGTTTCCACCTCCTACAAGGAAACGGAGGGTTCCCCTTAAAGTGCAGAAGTCTGTCGGGATTCTGCTCAATCGAAGTTTTTAACTGCCTCTTCGTTACATTTTTAAAATCACATTCAGATTTGATTGTGTTAAAATGATGCCTGAAATACATGGTCCATCCCGAAAAAACTCTGTTGTATAGAGATGACTATCATGACTCGATTTCTGGTCTCATTTTTAAAAAAATAATGCGGTAAGTTAAACATGAAAGAATAATGAAATGACTACGCATGAGACCCTGGCCAGGGTAAGTCCAATGAGACCAGTTGCGTGTGAAGCCCTCCTGGCAGTCTCTGTCAAGCTTCAGTCCTCGTCATGCGTGATCACAAATGTTTACTGGCCATTTAGTCTAACTGAGCACCTGACATGTTTACCTACACTGGAACTAACAACAGTCCCAATCCCAAAAACACTGTTATTATCCCCTCTCCAAATGAGAAAACCAAGGCTTAGAGAGCAAAGTAAGGCCTGGAAGGTCACACCACGCCAGCAGGTGGCAGAACCAGGATTTAAACCCAGACGATGTCTCTGGGCTCCCGGCTTCTGCGGCCCCACATGGCGAAGAGAGCGCCAATCGGTGTTTTGTGTTTGTTCTGCTTTGTTTCCGATTCCCCAGGATGCGGAGAGCTCATCTGGGTGGGCGAGCCGGTCACTCTGAGAACAGCTGAAACCATCACGGGCAAGTATGGTGTGTGGATGAGAGACCCCAAGCCCGTGTACCCCTACACGCGGGAGTCCACGTGGCGCATTGACACGGTGGGCACGGGCGTCCGCCAGGTGTTCGAGTACAGCCTCGCCGGCCAGTTCGAGCAGGGCTACCCTTCCAAGGTCCACGTGCTGCCCAGGCCGCTGGAAAGCACGGGTGCCGTGGTCTACGCAGGGAGCCTCTACTTCCAGGGGGCAGCGTCCAGGGCGGTGATCCGGTACGAGCTGAGCACGGAGACAGTCCAGGCGGAGAAGGACATCCCCGGAGCCGGCTACCACGGGCAGTTCCCCTACGCCTGGGGCGGCTACACCGACATTGACCTGGCGGTGGACGAGTCGGGCCTCTGGGTCATCTACAGCACCGAGGGGGCCAAAGGGGCCATCGTCCTCTCCAAGCTGAACCCCGAGAGCCTGGAGCGCGAACAGACCTGGGAGACGAACATCCGGAAGCAGTCGGTGGCCAACGCCTTCGTCATCTGCGGCACCTTGTACACCGTCAGCAGCTACTCCTCGCCTGAGGCCACGGTCAACTTCGCGTTCGACACGGGCACGGGGCGCAGCAAGGCCCTGGCCGTGCCCTTCAAAAACCGCTACAAGTACAACAGCATGATCGACTACAACCCCCTGGAGAAGAAGCTCTTCGCCTGGGACAACTTCAACATGGTCACCTACGACACCAGGCTCTCCAGGATGTGAAAGGCCGCCTGGCTGCATCACCAAAGGCGGCAGGAGGACGGGGAGGCCTTGGGGCTTCCGAGAGGCCAGCCAGCCGGACGCCCACGCAGCTTCGCTCTGCTTGCCGCGCGCTCTCGTTAATCCAGGAGCAGGTGTCTGATGCCGCGGGGACACAGCGCCCTGGGCACACAGAGTTTCTCAACACCTAGGCTTTTCCTTCTGACAGCTTCTAAAGGGCTGTATAGCTAAAATAGTTTACATTTCCTGGTGATCTGGGACACAAGCTGTAACACGTAGCTGTTTCTTCATGGAAACCGCGAGGCTTTTTATGAATGGCCTTCGCTGGCTAAGGAGGGCGTTTGGAGGAGGTTTTAGGGAAAGGGGCTGGACTCCAGGGGAAGCTGGGCCACCGGCTGCGCTTGCATGCTACACAGTCAGCACCAGCACTGCTGGAAAGCAGCCCTTGTGCGGGGAGGGGCGAACTCGGGGCCAGCGCTGAGCTTCCGGAGGAAGCTCTGACAAGAACTGGCTTCCCGCGCTTCAGGGAGAGCCCAGGTGTTTATTCCACAACCTTTGCCTGTGCAATAAAGTGATTGTGCACACCATTCTCCTTGGATATTGTGGGATATTTTGCATCAGGGAAAAGTAGAGATTCCAGCCATCAGAACATTTCTGTGGGCTGGGAACTCGATGGCAGGATGGTCAAGGTGTGGGACGCGTGTGCACGTGAGTGAGAAGGGGAGTGCCCAGGGTGGCACCTGGCCAATAGTGGAGCACACACCTTCCCAGCCACGTCTCCTGATGCTCTCAGTGCTTCCTGAACTGTCTTTTCATCCTTCCTCAACTCAGGGCATTATTTTTAAAATGATTACACTGAATGTCTATCTTGAGGTGCCATCATGCCTAGGGGTCAGAACACTTGCTCGTGGCCAGTTCAGTTTGGACCCTGTTCCATGAGCCTTTTTGGTCGACTCGGGGTTTTCCTCTGGTTGAGAGAAGGGCCAGGCCAGTCCCTTTCTGAAAGCCCTCTGGCGCTCTGCATCCCATGCAAAGTCAGTGGCAGAGTCCCACCTCGGTAGCTCGGTCTCTCCTAATGTCCCCGGATTCCTTCCACCCCAGCCAAGGCCCATGGCCTCCTGGCTCTCCTCTGAACAACCAGGCCCATGTTAGCCTCCAGGGCTCTGAGCGGCCTCCCCGGTCCCTGATGGCTGCTTGCCTAACACCATCAATGTTTTCAACCCCTTGCTCTGACGTCACCCTCCCAAGGAGCTGTACCCAGGCCACCCTCCCTGTTGAAACTGCCACGTCTGATCTGCCTTGCCCTGTCTTGTTATTTTGGAACTTCTTTCCCCATGTGTCCTCTCCTGACACAGGATGGCAATGAAAGATAAATACATCCACACAGCAGAGACTTGGCTGGAAGAAACCAAACAAGTGCATTTGTGGGGATAACCATAGACAACAGTGGGTGAGGAGGGGGAAACAGGAAGGAGAGCTCTTCCAAGACAGTCTTCAAAGGCAAGGCGAGGACTTCCCAGAAACTGTGTCCTGGAGTTCTATGTCAAAGTCCATCTCCGAATGACTGCCGCTGTGTGTGCCTAGGAGACCTGGGGGTCCTCAGCTGGAGAGGGAGGTGGGGCTGGGGGGACTGGGGAGTCAGCCATGCCTGGGGAGTCAGCCATGCCTGGGGGAGGGACTTGATCCAAGTCCAAGTTGAAGAGCATTGCTTCGGCTTCCTTGGGCTTGGTAAACACTTCTTCCCTGGGAGGAAAGGCACGAGGAGGGCAGGATTTTTAAAGAGAAAAAGACCCCCCAGACCCCATCCGTGAAAGAGAACCGCTGCCTTCCCCACCTGCCCACAGACACGGACATGGGCGTCACTGCGCGGGAATGAGCCACGTGCTGTGCTCTGTGAGTCAGCTCTTCTCACACTGGCCCCTGGACCCCACAGCCTGGCGTCCACCCCTACCCCCCAGCTCTCCTAGGTCAGGCCAGGGCAGGCTCGCCCTTGGAGTTCCACTGGCCTCCCAGCTTTTCTCCGCCAGTTCAGCCCTGGCCACACAGCACTTCTCCTCTCTGCTGAACTGACCCCTGTCCCCTGGGCCAGGCGAACCCTGCCTTCCAGGAGATGTGACTCACCCATCCAGTACCGAAAGTCTCCGATTTAACTGTCCCCAGACCACCTGCTATGTTCCAGGGACTGGAAACGAACGACATGCAGGTTCCCAGGCATTATCTCCCAAGAAGGTTTTCAGCCAAGGAAGCTGAGATGGACGGACGGTGATGTACCCCGGTCCAGTGGCTGGTGCAAGGCACAACCAGAATGCAGAGTCCGGTTGTGCCTTGGCAGGGAGGTCCAGACTTCTGGACCACAAGTTCACTGCCACACCCCTCAGGCAGAGCTGACCCCCAGTATTGCTCCACAGTCATGGGGTGATGGGGAGGGGTGATATGTGTTCGAGGAGCAGTCTCAGAATTGGAGGGGTCTCTTCCTTCTTGTGTGGGTGTTAGAGCAGTGACCACAGCCCCTGGGGACAATGTAATTCGCCACATAACCCAATCAGTAAA
Source organism: Sturnira hondurensis (assembly GCF_014824575.4). Classification (NCBI taxonomy): domain Eukaryota; kingdom Metazoa; phylum Chordata; class Mammalia; order Chiroptera; family Phyllostomidae; genus Sturnira; species Sturnira hondurensis. The sequence continues at coordinate 4,494,064 of NW_028094846.1, read as the reverse complement.
GGTTTCTGACACTCCGCATCCATGCTAACTAAGAAACTGCACATAATTTATCAGTTCACTAACATCTTATATTCCAGTAAGCTCTGAGGTCAAGCAGTATTGTGAACAATGTTGAGTAGAGGTCCCTATTTTAAATTGGTATTTTAAAAATTTTTGGCTAACTTATGGAGTTTCATAAAGTCATTATTTTAAAGCTTATATTGAACCTGACAATTCAGAAGGGTCAGCTCTGCCACTTTTTGTTCTCTGCTCATGTTTACCTCATTAGAATTATTTCGACCTAGGTTTCCTGGCAGAGGTTTGTTAAGCTACTTGTCTCTTTCTTTTTAAGACTGTATTCATTTATTTATTTTTAGAGAGAGGGGAAGGGAAGGGGGAAGGGAGGCTGAGAAACATCAATGTGATTGAGAGACATTGATCAGTTGCCTCTCGCATGCACCCCATCTGGGACTGAACCTGCAACCCAGGCATGTGTCCTGACTGGGAATCAAACCAGCGACTGTTTGCTTTACAGGATGACACCCAACCAAATGAGCAGTGCCCAATGCACACTGGTCAGGGCCACTTGCCTCATTCAAGGGTTACATCCATTAAGATTAGATAATAAAGAGCCAAGAGTTGGAAACAGCCTAAGTGCCCATCAGTAGATGACTGGATAAAAAACTGGTACATGTGTACAATGGAATACATTTGCTGCCAAAAAAAAGGAGCTCCTACCTTTTGCAATAGCATGGATAGACCTGGAGAGCATTATGTGAAGTGAAATAAGCCAGTCAATGACAGACAAATACCATATGATCTCATTTATAACAGGAATCTAACGAACAAGATAAACTAATGAGCAAAAGAGAACCAGAGGCATGGAAACATGAAACAGACTGAGAGGGGGGAGGCAGAGGGTGGGGGCTGTTTGAAAGAGAATGATGGGACTAGTTAAAGAACATACATGAAGGACCCATGGATGTGGACAGTGGTGTGGGATTGACAATGGAAGTGAGAGCAGGCTGGGCGGAGGGAGGTGAAGGAGGAAACATCAGGACAACGTAACAGTGTGAACAAAAAAACATCATTTAGAAGAAGACGAGAAAACAGCTCGTAAACCCACTAAATCCACGTAAGCAAGTCCAGTAACTCGTGGGTATTCTCTGTGAATGAAGAAGCCCCACTGAACTCCGGGCTCCTGTCCCTCCACCAGAAAGGTCTCCGCTTCTACAAGGGACCTCTTGACACACAGCACGGCAGTGACACCTGGCCACACATCTGTTTCCACAGAGGTCAGTTTTAGCATAAGTGGGAGTCCTACTGTGTGCTCCACACACCTGTGCACATGGATGCCGTCCTCAAACCACAGGGAGGGGGCCCTGCCTCAGTGAGCCTGTGGGCTTGCCAGGTTTAGCAAATGACAACACAGAGGGCCAGCTGAAGGGCATTTCAGATAAATGACTGATTTTTACACTATGCATATCACCAATATTGCACAGGTGTATTTTGGCCAAATACATGTTTTGTCGTTTATCTAAGATTTAAATTAAATTAGGCATCCAGCGTTTTATCTGCCCACCACACCTTCGACGCAGGCATACCCTCTCTTTCGGGACAGTAAGGTGTCTTCTTTCTAAGGACCTCAGGGGCACAGCCCTGGGCACCAGGCACGTCACGGTGAAGGAGACTGAGCCCCTGCCTGCAGGGAGCTCCCAGCCTCTTGGGAAGGAGGGCAAGTTTCAGGGAATCCATGCTGTCCCCAAACTTTGCAAAGTCATGCCTTTTTCTACTAAGAGAACTTCACCACCTCCACCTGATTATCAAAGTGATGCCCCCCCCAATTAAAGAGCCACAGATCTGAAATTCATCCCAGCACCCCTACTGTCCCTTCTTGTAGGACCACGTGGCAAAGGGCTGTTTCCCATAGTGGCTGACATAAACCAGTGTCTGGTTCACAAAGTCAGCCTCCTCCTTGCAGGAGGAGACACATTTGAATATATTTGAATACATTTACATAAACCAGGGTCCCCTGCAGCTTCAGGCACCATCCACCCACCTAGCTTGGAGTACCTGGAGGCCATGTTGAACCTCCTTCTGGTCACCTCGGAGGCCAGGTCACTGTAGGGGAGCTTCAGGCCGTTGTGCGCAAGGCTCCTCTCGGCCATGGCCTTGGGCTCAGAGGAATTGAGATTCAGTCCACCTGTGGGTCTAAAACACAAGGGTCAGTAACACAGGTGTCAGTGGCAGGGGACAGTGGTGATGGTGACTGTGCCTGGGTCCTTCCTGTAGCTCGCACCTAGCCCCAGGCCTGTGCAGGGCCAGGCTTCCTCCGACACCTGCCTTGGGCAGGAGGGAGGCCTTCCTGCCCTTGGGGTAGGGTGGGCACTCTTCCCCAGTCATGCAGCGTGGAAGCTCAGGGTGGCTCCTACTCCCCCAGGTCACAGGAGGGGCAATGGAGGCCGGGAGGGGTGAACTGACTCCCCTGGAACCCGGGCCACTGCCAGGGGCCCGTCCTTCACAGGCCCGGTGGGCACCCCTGGACCCTGCCAAGCTTTGTGCCCAGAGCATTTGCCTTCCAAAGAACAGGAGAAGGGGGTTCAGGGATACTGGGGCTCAGGGCCAGGCTGTTTGCTCAGAGGTGCACCGAGGGAGGCTCAACGTTGATACCAGAAACCCCATCAGTCCCCCATTTAGTGCCAGCCACCGAGGGGTGTCCTTATTTGATGACCACAGTAAGTCTGCAAGGTCCCCACGGACGAAGCAGGAGACTGAACAGCAGGGAAACTCAGGAGCTCCCCCAGGGCCACGGAGCTAGATTCTGTCTGCAGACCGTGCCCCCTCCGCCGGCCAGACCGACCCGCCCTCCCAGTCTGTCTCAGGGCCAGGCCATGGCCCAAGACCTGGAGCTGGGTCCCCACTCCTGGCCACCAGCAGAGCTGTTCTTGGAGCAGGGATGGCAGCGGCCTCAGCTGGAAAAGTTTGCCGCTCAGAGGAAGCCCGACCGATGACTTACCTTTGGATGTCCGATGTGCTCGTCTAGAGCCCCTTCGGCCCCTCCACGCACAATCTCGCAAAGAAATGCCCTTACGACAGACCCTGTCCCCGCATTTCAGAGGCGGTCCCTCCTCAGGGAAGGAAAGGCCAACCCCCCACCACCCACTGCCTGCCTCTCAGGCTTTTATCCTCCTGAAGGCCGTCTCTCTCAGGAGCTTGAGTTAATGGCCTTCACTGGCGTCCTCAGAAGGGAGCAGCTGATCCAAATCAGCCCTGCAGCCTGGCCCTTGATGGGAAATCCCCGGAGACGTGGCAGGAGAAGGTGGGTCCGGAGCGCAGCGCCCGTGAGGGGCCACGTGCCGCCGGGGCAAGGAGGGAGCCCCACTTCAGATCCCGGTGAACACTAGGCCTTGACCTCTATCGGCCCACTGCGTTTCAGAGCGGTCGCAGGGCTCCCCTCTCCCAGCACCACCTGGCTCTTCGGTCCCACCCCTTCCTGGTGACGGACAGCGCGCCTTCTGAGCGCACAGGTGTTTGGGCTTTGAAAGGAGTGGGTTGGTGGCAGGCCTCCCCGGTTTGAGCCGAGTGATCTTGGGCAAGTCATTTCACATCCACGGGGCTTGGTTTTTTCTTATGTGTAGAGAGAGGAGTAGTACTTTCTTCCCCCAGGGCCGTTGTGACGATTGAGAAAATACTTCCTAAAACCCCCCATTTTATTTTTTTGTTGTTGCTGTGTTTGTAAATGTTTTCTTTTTTTAAAAAAGATTTTATTTACTTACTTTTGGAGGGGGCAAGGAGGGAGAAAGTGAGGGAGAGGAGCATCCGGGTGTGGTTGCCCCTCACGTGGCCCCCACCGGGGGCAGGGTGGGGGCACCTGGCCCACAACCCAGGCAAGTGTCCTGACTGGGAATCAAACCGCTGACCCTTCAGTCTGTAGGCCATCACTCAACCCACCGAGCCACACCAGCCAGAGCTAAATGTTTCCATATGTGCTTTACAGCCCAGGGAGGAATATGAGCATATAGATGCGTGCAGGTGGGTATCCAGGTGCTGCTGCTCACGTAGCACATGAATGTAACAGAAGCCTTTCCCTCACAAACCCAGACCTGCACTTTCTGAAAGCAGGTGCCCAGTGTTGTCCTCCCTGCCCACCCCTTGGTCCCCCAGGGCTGGGATGAGTCGAGCTCCGGGTGGGAGCCCAGCAATGATGGAGGGGGCATCAGAACCTGCGGGGCATTATTCCCCCCACCCGTTTCCTTGAGCCAGAGCATTATGGGGTTTCCCATTGTGAAGGGTTTGCAAAGTACAAACAGACTTCCGTGTTGCATGTGACTGTCGGTGTCACAGGGAGGCGGTGACCGCCTTGGGGTCCTGCAGTGGTCTGCTTTCGGCTTGCTGCCGTGTTGTTCTGCTGGCTTCAGAGCACAAAGTCTGGGCGTTGGGCGGGAACACCGAGGAAGTCGGCTGCAGTCCAGACCCCTCTGAAGGGACGGCCACCACGCAGTCCTGGAAACACCGCGGCTCCCCTGCCAGCTGCCCTCAATGATGGACGCTCCACACATCTCTACGCATGTTCCCCGACCCTGGTGGACCAGCGAGAAGCCTCTATGTCAGACCTGTAAGAGGCGAGACAGCAGGGGTGGGGGCGGGGTAGGGTGGGGCTAAGTCTCCACGTGACCGTGAAGCCCTACCAGAGAAAGCAGCTACTCTGAGGTCACACCTGAGTGATAGGGCTGGGATTCAAAGCGTGTCCGTCAGTTTGACGACACATTTTCCCACTCATCAAAGACAGGTAGGTGAAAATGAAACGAAGATTGTGTTCTTTCCAGATGACAGAGAAGTATACAACCACTCGATATCATTGTTACATTGAAAACAGGGCCTTGGAGACTTGTCTGAGAGGCTCTCGGTTGCGTGGGAAGTAGACTGAGGATATCTGAAGTGACAGAGCTCCTGTGAGGACAGGTGTGGCAAAAAGGGACGGAGCCTCTTGGGAGAACAGGGTAGGTGACCCTACTGGGCCTCATTAGAGGATTGGAACCAGATAGCCAAAGGCACCAGTAGGGACTGTGTGCCTCGCCACACCCACGCCAGCCCAAGTTTGGGGTTCTCACGCTCTGCTGTGGACGGGAGTCAGCCTGGGTCTCTGCAGGCCGCTAAGCTGGGTCTTCTCACAGACCCCACACACCTGCTGAGATGACAGTGTACTTAGTGCTGGCCCCGGGGCGAGGAGGCCCTCAAGGGCATTCTCAGCTCCCTGACCCACTTGCTTGGCTGCTTGCCAAGCCCGAGTCCCACCCCCTCTCCACCTGCTGACGCCCGTCCTCACTGGGCTGTGTGTGGCCAGAGAAAACCACGAGACTCGATGACCGGTCACCCTTTAGATGCAGGACCTCACTCAGCTCGGCTCTTGAGGTTGCACCCAGAAGCTGGCCACTCCTTGCCTCCCCCACTGTCAGCGCCCCGGGGCCACAGGTCCCCTGCATCTCTGGCAGGAATCACTGCAAAGCTTCCCAACTGGTGTGTTTTCAACCTTGTCCCTTCTCCAGTCTGTTCTTTACACACCGCCAGAGCAACCCTCTAATTATTTGGGAGTCACGACCCGTAACTCCTCCACTCCAAACTTGCCAACAGCTTCACATTTCCAGGCAAAAGCCCGAACCCTCAGAATGGCCTTCAAAGCCCACTCTGCTCCCGTCCTTCCCAACTGGTGTCCCTGACCATCTCGGACCTCAGACCCTCTCCCTCTTCTTTGTTCTGCTCCAACCACCTGGCCTCCTTGCTTCCAGGGATTCCCCCTGCTTGTAATACTTTTGCGCCAAATATCCGAAGAGCTTCCTGTCCGGCTCCAAGCCCTCCAGGCTGAGGCCCTGGTTTGTCCAGGGGTGTGGATGGCTGGTCCCGCCCCAGACGCCTCTTTCAGCTGGACAACTGCCGTAGCCAGGTTCACAGGCCCCACCCAGGACTGACCACCCTAAAAGAAGGAATGCCCAGCCCCCTTGCCTTGACTTGGGGGTGGCTCTGAAGGGCCATCCCTGCTCTAGCTGCTCGTGGACCTGACGGAGGTCTTCGCTGTAGCTGCATCACGGGAGAGATTTTGGCGGTGGGTTAATGGGCAGAGAAGCCTGCTGCTGGCGGTGAGTGGAGCGTGACTAGCAACTGCCCGCCCCCTGCCCCAGGCAAGCTGTTATGGCTACTTGGTACAATTTTCACTGGTGGGGAGTTGGGATGGATTCTGTTGAAAAGGAATAAACGGGCAAATTGAGCATGTCAAGCTTTTGAGAGGGTAAAGGGAAGTCCTACTTTCAGGACAATGCCTCTCACTGAGGCCTATTGAGGAGTTTGGAAAAGACAATGAAAGACTGGGGCCCTTAATCAGCAATTCAAGGTGAAAACCATTGCCACTCGGAAGGAGTCTCAGAGGGCGTGGGCTTCACCCGAAACATGGATCTAAAATCAGGCCACTGAGGTGCCCATGCTACCTGATTCGGCACTTTGACGGGCCACCGGTCCAGAAAAAGTTGGGGGCTTTTACTCAAGAACCCAAGTTGGCCCTACCACAGCAATGAACTTCTACCTACTGGACCCCAAGGCAGGCTGGAAACCAACAGCACTCCGCTCGAGATCGGATGCCACCGACTTCTGGGTATTTCAGGAAAACTCTAGAGATGCTGCTTGGCTCTCCAACAGCGGACTTGGCCCTATACCTGAGGGGTGTAATGGGGACCAGCCCAGCCGGGGGACCAAGGACCCGTTTCTCCGCCACGACACAAAAAGCAGCAACGTGTGAACGCAGCGGCAGTGAGCATGTTCTCACATCATCATCCTGTTCTTTTCCATTTCATTTCGTAAACAGCTTCATTAGAGGACTGGATGAGAGGTAAGTGTATTCCTAAAATGAAATGAAACGAAGGCAGTTTTCACAAACAGGTCAGCTGCGGTTCACTGCGGACTGTGGGTAGAAGAAACTGAAAAGGGTCGTGAAGATGAGGAAGGTTCACAGAAGCTATGAAACATGGGGTATCCAAGCTGTAAGGAGGCCTGGTGACCTGTTAGGTAGGACATACCTGACACCCGGGTTCTCACTGTCCCCTCAACCTCTTTTCCACCTATGGTACAGTCCGACTCTATCTCCTGCATCCTGCCTCTGGCCAACAATGTAGGTTGAGCTTTACTTTCTGTAATCCGTATTGTGAAAACCAGTTAAAAAGATGCCTTTTCAAACTAGCCTGCCCCCCATTCTCCAACTCTACAGCCCCTATCTTTCCTCCCACCATCAAGTGCCATTTGTTATCAGCTAAGGACAAAAACGCACCCTCCTCCTCCTCACCAGAACAGTGTGAGGGGCAGAGTGTAGTCTCTTTGGCCAAACCTACGGTCAGCTCCTCAGTGCAGCACTCCGGGGTGATCCTGTCCCGTCGGGGAAGCCACGAGACTAGTGTGAGCAGACGGAGAAGCAGCTCAGACCTAAGTGTGTTCTGTCCACTGGGCAGGCGTTTGTCATTGTTTCCCGTTGCAGACACTGGCCAGGAAAGGGCCTGAGGCACCAGAGGGGTTACTTTGACCAGCTGAGCAGACGCCCAGTGGCTTGCAAATGAAGGCACACAACACTAAGCTATGTACTTGGTTCCTCTGTAGGTGCAAACATTTAGGGCTGAATCTACGGGACCGACCGTGAAAAACAGTGCCGACGGAGAAGGCAGATACATGGGGGGGGGGGGGGGGCTGAAGCTTCCTTGGTACAGACTCGTGCCCTGGTCTCACCCCCACACCAACCTGGCATACGTGTGGGGAAGGCCCTCACACCAAGAGGCCCGCTACCATGGCAGCGCTCACTAGGAGGGGGGTCTCGTACGCATGGAGGAATCAGAGGCCGGCAGTGAATAAGGCACATCCGCCCTCAGGAGTAACGGTCTGAAGCCCTGTATTCCAGACACCCCCAGCAAATCCCTTCTATGGGCTGAGCCAACGACAAATCCTCCTCTGCTTTTGTAGGTGAAGGTGGCTGGCTGTGTGCGTGTGAATGAATGTGGCAGAAACACAATCCGGAGGACTGCGATGAAGTTTGGGTCCAATTCCTGCACAGAAAAACGATGTGACGACTCGCCCCTCGGCACTCACTGCGCACCTTTCAGACCCCTGCCTCCTCAAGGGCCCCGACACGGAGGCAGCCGCTCCAGGGGCAGGCCGTGCCCCTCGCCCGCCATGACTGCTTTTAGTCGGAGCTTACACAGCTGCCAGAAGTCAGAAATCGGGTCTTTGCAGAAGAACACTGTCCACCGCTTGTGGCGCAGGGAAGACCCTGCCTCAGATCCCAGGAATGGATTAGAAGCTCCAGGATTCATTATTTAGAGAATACTTTATTAGCGTCTGTAGTCAAACCCATGTAGATTAAGACCTTACATATTTAATACAGTGCGTTACCCCTGTACAAATGGAAAAAATTATGTCGAACGATTCTAGACCAATATGGCTGTTAATTTCTGTACAATGCCAACCCAACACGGTACAACCGAGATAGTTTTTCCAAAGTTGACAGCACAGCTAAAGTCTCCAAAAATCCAAATTATATATATATATGTATATATATTTATTTATACAAAAAGACCAATAGCAGTATGCTACGCATCCATAGCAGCAGGTTCCGCAGTCATCTGAACCCAACCGGAGACATCGGCACGCTCCATAAAAAAAAGGTAAAAAACAAAGCCCCAGAAAACAGCGAAGTTCTGTTACTGTCGTGGCACCTGGCACCATTTTTTTATTAGCTTCTCCACCATCATCTGGAAAGAAAACACTCTGGAATAACGTCATCAGAAACAGCTCCGATCGAGCACGGTCACGACCACGCACCGTAAGCAGGGACAACATGGTTTACACTCACGGAGGTATGACACAGGACGGTCCTACAGCTAGAATCCTAGAGGGTACAATGACAAAGGCATTATCTGAGACTTGACTTTGTTTCCCCAGCAGAGGGCCCGGCCAGAAGGCGGGACGCGGCGGCTCTGGTGAGGCACGCACCTTCCCGCCAGGACCTCCTTTCACCAGGGACATCGTTCTGGGTGCTCACAGGTCTTCATGAGTATCAGCTAGAAACCGTTTTAAAAAGATCAAAACAAACCAAAACAAAAACACCCCGCCACACCCCACAGATTCACACAAAGATGACCAAGTACAGGTGAGCAAGACTCGCCCTAACTAGTATTCACCAAGGCTGCCGTGTCTGAGTGGGCAGAGCTCCGTGGAAGCCAGAAGCCCAGCCACACTTCAAAGCCTTGGGCTTCGACCGAACGCAGCACCGTTCCAACAGAAGCAGCAGCCAACCCTGCCCTCGGGGATGTTCAGGAGCTGACGGCACCGTTTCACCATCGTTCACTCATCCAGGAAGAAGGGAAGACCCGTTACGGTTCTTTGTGTTCAACTCAATCCCGTTACAAAAATAGCAAGCCGCCAGGGTCAGACATGGGCTCCTCTGCGCAGCCCCAGTCCCTAACCGCCCTTCACCCCCCAGGGCCACCCATGCCCAGCTGCTCCACCACCTGGGATCACCTCACTGCCGGGGCCGGGCTCCTCCTCGGCAGTGTTCGTTCCCTCTTACTTCTGGTGTCCCACCTAACTGTAATGGTTTAGTTCTAAATGATACGCACTCCAGGACTGTGTGCGTGTGTCTGTACGTAAATTCAGGCCAAGATGCACGGCAACCAACGGGGCGCGTGTTGTGTAGCGGGTGCGGCTTGTATCAGGGCGAATGGCTCCTGTGTCCTCCTGTGTGCCTCCGAGCTCCGGATAGGATGCTGTCACAGACCCCTTAGCCCTCTGGCTGCTGGCACTGCCCGACTGCACCCTTCCTCCTCCCCCTCGCCCCTCCCCCAGGCCCTGCAATAAACCACAGCCTTTTAAGATTTCGTTTCCTCGGTTTTGATGGCCTGAGGCTTGATGGGTCCAGTCCGAACAGGTTTGGTGGCCACAGTGGGTGCAGGGGGGGGCCTTTCCTCTCCTTTCTCCTGACAGACACCAGGAGCGTCGGCCAGCACTTCAGGAGGCTTGCTTGCGTCGCCGTCCACCTTCGGGGTCTTGCCGCCTATCTGTTTGCTCTGCTGCTGCTCGGAGAAGAAGCGCTGCGTGGACTGAAGAACCTCTGCTCTCTGCTTTGCCTTAAAGAGTGAGAAACAACAACTGAAGCCGCCGCAGCTTCACCAAAGCCTGTCAACCGCTCTCAGTCTGGACTCTCTCGCCCATCACCGATCGGCTTTCCCCACTGGTTTGACCCAAACCAGAAGTACCTCACTGATCTTTCAATGGAAGAATTTCTGTCACTGAAAACATTCCATGGGATTTTTACGAAATATATGAAAAGAACAGGACTACCTCCCACCACTTGTTCCAAGTTTACCCTCTTAAAATAATAAAATGGGAGTGGCTACTGGTTTGTATCTTGTCTGGAACAAACCTTAATGATATCAAATTCTACTTAGGGAGCCTGCTCGCAAACTTGAAACACATACGAAACACTTAAAACTGCTAGTTATCGACATGTGGTCTACAGGAGAACGGAAAGGAAGCACTTATATTGAGGCATTACCAACACCTAGGACCAAAGGTCTTGTGGCTGAGTCCTCTTCCCACAGCTCTGCTCTGCGGGGAAGAGCAGCAGAGATTAGTGACCGCACCCTCACTGGACCACGGGGTTCTGCGTGCTCCTACCACACTCTGAGCTGCCGACATAACCGCCTCGTTTTAATGACTGCGTGCCCCAGGTACATACATACTTACGTCCTTCTGCAAGTTACACCAATGTAACAAACGTTTCTACACCTCCTGCACATAAAAAAGCCCCACACGTTCTGCGAGTCCTCAGCACTGTCCAAAACACTGAGGCAATTTTCAAGAAATTTGTGCCCTTCTCCACCCCTTTATTAACTACAATGCCATTTCCAACATGGGAATTTATGAAAAGTGCCAAGGAGCCAGAAAGGGAACTGGAAACCAAAACCAAATGGTACCCAGAGATGTCTACACAGATGTGGCACCTGCACCCGTCATGCAGGCCCTCGGCCCCCCACAGGCAGGCCACAGGTGCCAGGAGTCCCACCGAGGGGCAGTCTTCAATCTGACCACTCAGGGTCAGATGTGGGGCTATCTGCCTGGAAGGAAACTGCAGCTGTCCACCTTGCACTCTACAGGGGTATGTCGAATGTGCTTCTGCCCAGAGGCCAGCCGATGGCGGCCTGTCCCTGTCTGGAAGCAGCAAGCTTGTCCCTGTGCTGGTTCGACCTGATACAGAGCAATGACGACACAGGCATGACGACGGAGGCCTCTCGAGTCCCGTCTAAGTGAACACAAGGCAAACGGGCCGGCTGGCGGCACAGGCAGCCGGTGAGGCTCCCGCTATAGAAACTGCCCCGCACAGGCGCCCACAGGCACCCCTGCACCGGCACACCTCCTGGGTTCGCGCCTCTCGTGGTGAAGGGTCCCAGAGTGCGTGTCTGAATTCTTTCTCTACAGCCACCACACTAACTGCTGTGGAACACGGCCACTCCAGGTGGCAGGCAGAAAGGAGCGTGAGCACAGTTTGAGAAGAACATGGGACTTGGATGACTCAAACTGGGTAACATGTCTTACCCAAGTTTTCACAGAACCATAATTCATATTGTAAGCTTGGAGAAGGGGTGGGGGGAGAAAAACAAAGAAAGAAAATGGGAAAGCCTGTAATAGTCCATGTTACCTTTTTTTGCTCTTTCAAAAAATGTAGCAGCTAAACTCAGATCTCCCTCAAATATTCATTTTATAAGCAATTCATTTGGCCATGAGTTTAAAATGTTAACCTGCTTGTTGACAATAGTTGCAAAAGAAAAAAAAAGGCGGGGGGGGGGGGAAGGTGTGTGTGTGGGGAACAGGGAGAAAAAAAAGTAAATAATAATAATTTTTAAAAAAATGGAGAATGCCTGAGAGTGACCGGCTTGGGCCAGCCTGCCGGGACAGGAGTGCCGGGGTGTGGTGGCGGGCCCAGAGCAGCGGAGACACGGCTCAGACAGAGGGCCGCCCTGGCGTCGCCAGCACGGTACTAACCTTCATGTCTTGTTCAGCCTTCAGCGCGGCCTGGGCCTGAGGGCCTCTGGCTCCCGCCAGCGATCCACAAGGACCCCTGGCCATATGGGGCACACGAGCATGGCTCATGAGGCCTGTGGTCAGCGGAGGAGGCATCTGACTGGCCAGTGCCATTGGCGGCCTCTGAACGGGCGCTGGGAAGGTGTTAGTATGTGGGGCTCTTACCAATGGAGGGACCAGGTTAGGCTGAGAGAGGATCTGAGTGAAAAAAACAAAACATACAACATTAAACTGTTAAAAATTTCTTTGTGCCAACTAGACCGGTTGGCTCACCCCAGAGTAAATCTGTACCGACTCCGCCAGGGAAGGACCTGGACCGGGATGGCGGGCCCCCCGGGCCCTCTAACGGGAGACGAGGGTAGGGACGCTATTACTTAGGGCGTCCTTTAAAAAGAGGTCACTGCAGAAAAGGTACACGCCTATACCAAACATAACCAGAAAATAAATGCAAAAAACGCTGATTGGACAAGTACTTGTTTTCTTAGGTACCAGTTCTAGTTTGTGAGCGTTCTTATTTATTTTAGTCCTTCTTTCTGATCAGCAAAGAGAAGTGAGGCCAACATTTTTATACGTATATTAAAATACCTCTTGGAAAATGTACTTCACCTATATAGTTATCTTAAAAAAACAAAAACAAAAAAAACACAGTGAAAGCAAAGAAACAAAAAACCTGGAAAACACTAAGCACTGGGACCCTTCTCTGAAAAATCAATTTCTTCAAAAAGATAAAAGGAACAGAACTCAAATGATTAGGGCTGTGTGGGGAATCTTCTGTTCCTACTGTCTGCTTTAGAACTACAGTTGCCTGTGTCTAGCTGGAAATGACAGAGACTGCACTTAAACGTCATCCGTTTACTGCTAGTAAGAAACTCTCATCAAAACGGTGCCTGAACTGGGTCTGACGGGCAGGACTCCCGCTCAGCAGAGTCGCCAGGGCAGCAAGCACTTGCACGTAGACCACCCTTGTCTCTCACTCGCCGCGGCCCACCTGGGGTGCGAACTGTGCAGGAAATGGCTGGGTCATTCTCACAGTGGCGGGGGCTGACTGGAACTGCTTCTGATAGACAGTGCTGCTCATTTTGCTGGACTGGCTGTTCGGACTGGTGGAAGTGGCCCTTGGAAAGAAGTCGTCACTGGTCAGTATGGCAGTGCCAGGTAATGAGGCTGTTAGATTCCTAGACAGTGCGCTCGGCAGACTCACAGATTTGGTTGTTGGTAGGAATTTACCAAGATAAGTTACCAAACGTCACGGCAGTGGGGAGACAGGGAGAGGCAGAGGTGAGCAAGGATACTGGCTACATTTGCCCTGTATTTAAAAGTTTTTCTTGCAATACAGTACACCAAACACATTCTTAATAATTCAACAGCTTAACATTTCGGCTAGAACTATCAGAACGTCTTGTGCTTACCACGGGACTGGCTGCACAGCACACATCTAACAAACAAACGGTGCTCAGTCATTTGGGAATTCTATAGCAAACACAAATGCCCGTTTTACCGGAAGGGACTAGAGGTGGGTGTGGTGCTTCTTCCGCTGATTGGAGGGGTGCCTGGTTTTATATCAATGCCACTTCCAAAGGCCTTCAGTTCCATTTCTGACATCTGAGAAAGAGAACAAAATAAACCTAACATTTCTGCAATCCCGTAAGCTAACGTGCTGTGTTTAGTATTCAATATATGAAACCTTAATCCAGCAAAGGGCAAAGAACCTCAGTACCAAAATCCTACAACTGGCTTTCAGATACCATGAAATTAACAAGGCTAAATTTGTGGCTGCGAAGTCTAAGGGGCAGTATAAACACAACTCTCCCCCAAAACTGGTGAATCCTTTGTGCCGAGGTAAAACACAGGGGAGGCCAACCCATCTGAAGTACGCTGGGGTCTGGGACGTCCCGGGGCGGCAGCACCACCGCACGTCAGTGTCCCGGCCCGCGCAGCGCACACGGGCACCCGCGTCCCTTACCTTCCCGGCGGCTGCCATCATGCTGTGCTGGGCCCCCGCGGGCACCAGCCCCCGGAAGGGCTGGCTGGCTTGTGCAGGGCGCCCCAGGCCCTGGGCCTGGGCCTGGGGGGCGGTGTGCTGCAAGGGGGGCTGCAGAGCCTGAGGCAGAGCAATCAGAGGCTGCCCCGCGGACCCGAAGTTCGGCAGGGAGAGCTGGGGCGCCGGCAGAGGCACAGTGACCTGGGACACAAGCAAACCGAAACTGGAGCGAGCGGCCCCCTTGCCCACAGCACAGCTCTTCTCCTTTTACTAGGGGGGCAACAGTATAAACTGGCAGTGGAGAAACTACTCAACTGAAATAATTATAACTGTCTTTGAATTCATCTATAGTACATGCCAAACCACCACAGGATACAGTAAAATCATGGGGATACACTGTAAGGAAGTAGGGACAACTTTCCAAGCACCCACTTATTTTGAGTGTCAGTAAGGCCATACACTTGAGTCCTCACTCCTGAAACAGCTACCAAAACTAGCTACAAGAAAACGACCGAGGGCTTGCCTCCTTCCTCTTGCCCCCCACCCACTTTTAAAGAGTGAACCCGTTAATGATATTGCTAAGAGACAGTTTCAAAAAACACACATTTTCCCCACTGAAAACTATCACTGCAATCACACACTTAAGAAATGCGCTCGCCACTCGCCCTCTGCCGTGCCGCCTACGTACTATGGTCACCGGGGCAGAGTGGTCTTTAGCTTCCCTTCGCCTCTGGCAGGAACGGACTAGAGCCCACCTCGCACTGACTAGTAACTGCACATCCCTAAGGACAGTTTCAAACATTTATACTCGCGGGGCCCTTTGTTAAAATCAACGACCACACGGAAACCTGTTATAAGACCAAAAGAAAAAGTGCGTCTGAGGCAAGTGGGGGGGGGGGGGAGATGGGTGTCGTGGGCCCACAGGGGCCCCGTGGGAGCCCTGGGCTGACTTGGAGGAAACTCCCACGCACGTTCCCACCTTGGCTCTGAAACCCCCACACGGGAGAAGAGGTGACGGCAGCAGCACCGGAAGCGGAGGAAATGTACCGTGCCACAGTTTACCTGCTGGAGAGCACTCGGGGGCTGGGCGGTGTTGTAAAGGTTTGTCTGACCAGGCTGTTGTACTTGTCCAGAGTAAAGATTCGAAGCCTGGGTAAGATTTGCTCTAGCCTAGAAAACAGCAACAGGAACACAGCAGTAAGATCGGTAAGGTTATGGCTCCAAAGCGAACCTGTAAGAATTCGCTATTAGATAAACAGGAAGACCTTTGTTTTCTGTGGTGTCTTCTCACATTTTCTTTAAAAACTGTCCTTAAGTCGCCTGCTGCGGCACTCACCTGCAGAAGATGCGTGTCCATCAGCTGCGAGGCCCCCAGCCCCGAGGCCTGGCCCAGCTGGTGCTCGTACAGGATGGGGATAGGCTGAGCGCTGGAGGTCTGCTGGAAGGCAAGGCCCGACTGCGCCTTGGCGAGTTCCTGGTGCTGGACCGCGGGGAAGCTGGGGATGGCGGTGCCGGACAGGACCACCGACGGCTGGGACAGGCCGCTCTGCATGAAGGCCGGCTGAGACCTGCACGGCGATGAAGCGAAAGGCTGTGTCAGAATTCGGTTCTGCCTAGAATCTGGAACCCTCAGGGGGAGTGGCCTAAGTGCCCAGAGCCCCAATGAGCCTGAGAAAAGAGGCGGAGACCACAGACCGCGCACGAGGTGCTTGTTTTCAGCCGTGGGGCCTGCTACACAGAGGTCCCACGTGCCGAAGTTCTGGGGAAAGGTGTCCTCTTCCTAGAAACTGAGGTCTCCCCGCCTCTCGAATAATGAGGACGCTCCCTGCCCCGTGTACTCATCAGCGGGCTCAGAGCCAGCCTTCTCGTTTCCTCTCTGGCGCTGACACTGCCTCTAACTCACAGCACCGACGGCTCTGACTTTCATCACCTGTATTTCATGACTCCCCTCATGTTTCCTACAGGAGGCCTCAAGACCTCTATGGAACGAAGCAGAGTACTAGTTCGTATCAGGGTTATTCATGAAGTATCTTTAAATATATATACATACATACATACATATATATATATGTATAATTTATTTATTTTTTAAAGAGGGGAAGGGAGGGATAAAGAGATAAAATATATAGCCTCAGTGTGTGGCTGTCTTCCACAATGCCCGCCCCCCGCCCCATGCCCCACAACGAGGAATGTACCCTGACTGGGAATTGAACTGGCGACCTTTTAATTCGCAGGCCGGCGCTCAACCCACTGAGCCACACCAGCCAGGGTTGTTTTTCCCCCAAGTTGAGGTATAATATATTAAACATAATGATCTAGTATTTGTGTAATACAAAGTGACCAGCACAGTAAGTCAACACCTGTCAGCGTAGAGTCACACATTTTTCAAATGCGAACTTCTAAGATCTACTTTCTTAGCAACTTTAAAGTACCGGACACAACATTATGATCAAAAGGTCAAAACTTCCATTTATACAATAAGTAAGTCACAAGGGTGAAGTGCACACTACGACAATTTGAAAACATTAAGAAAATCCAATGCTGAACTAACCCTCAGGAGAGGCTTCCAATGTGCACTTCATAAAACTGAAGTAGTGGCAAAGATAGTGTCACCAGTAACACCTTACTTTGTTAAAATGACACGTGGGAGGACAAAAGCCACTACACAGGTGTGTTAAATGCAAGGCCCGCGGGCTGAACCCAGCCCTCCACCTGGCTTCTACCCGGTGGCAGTGCCGAGCTCTCACTTAACTGTTAATGAGCAGTCACGTGTATTCAGTCCTAAATTACATCGGTCCTTTGAATGCAACCGCGAAGTGGATGTGGCCCCTGGTGAAAATGAGTTTGACACCCCTGATCTCGTGTCACAAGTCATCTTAACAATGTCTCCTTGTAATTTATGCTTCAAGTATAAAATGGGAAAACAAACACACTGTAAAACTGTGCTGGGAGAAATTAACTCAGGGATTCCCTAATGAACACAAACTGAGCAGGCCGAGAGCAAGGAGCAGCAGACGGGCGTGGTGCCGACGCAGGCGGCGCTCAGAGCCTACGCCCGGGCCTTCTGAGCAGCAGCCGCGATCACACGCGCAGCTCACACGGCGTTCCTACTGAGCGGGCAGCTCTACCGAGCGGGCAGCTCTGCCGTGCTGCCCCCCTGCCCCCACAGCCACTGGCCTCTCCGCCAGAGCTGGAAGGTAGCTGCAGCTTTTCAACATGTCAAGCAGCTGATGCCAACGCAAAGGAGACTGGTTTGTGAGACTGAATCTGTTTGCTATTTCTGAATTAGAAATTTTAGATTTTTATTTTTAGCACAAATTCCAAGATACCCAATACAAAAGAGACAGCCTCTAACTTCTAGTTGGGGTAAATAGTTTCACTTTTACAGGCAATCTCTTGGAATGAGCAAACTAAACGATGGGGTGATAACAGAAAATGAAACATACTATGTAACTAACTTACACAGATGCACTAAATTCTACTGAAGAATCGCTCACCGAAGAACAGAAGCGAGAGCCACATTTCTAGAGTTTACTGACAATCTTGCTCTGTTAAGGAAGGGCAGGCAGCTAACCCTAGGCCGGTGCAGGAGTGTGGCTTCCGTAAAATCTCAAAGAAACGTGCTACGCCAGGGACTTCCAACCTTTGTCATCTCAGGACACACACAGACTAGTCACTGAAACTCTGTGGCACACTGAAAATGTATTTTTTTGTTGATCTGACAAAAAAAGTATTGTTAATCATTCACACTAGACAGCTATTATACTGTTACATGTCCAGCTAAATGGCTGCTGTGATTTTTTAAAATGTGACCATCTAAAGAGAAAGAGGTCAGTGCCCAAATGACCAATCAGCGACTTCGTCTTTAAAAATGCTTGCAACACACCAGCTGAAAACTGCTGTGCTCTATCGATCAATGCCAAGTCTAATCTACAAAGTGTGGAGATTCTATCTGAACCACATCAAAACCCAACCCATTTCTAAAAGCAAATGCATAACTCTCCAACCTTCCTAAGCTGCCCTAAAAAGTAATTTAGTTTTTGTTTCGAGGATTTTACTGCCACCACAATGAGCAGGAACGACGGCAGCCTTGCTGTGAGTGCTGCCGCCACTAATTCTTGTCCCCAGGCTCCCACTCTCATTAAGCTGGAGAGGAGACGCACCTGTGGTTGAACAGGGGCTGTCACTTACTTGCAGTGTAACCTTAGGTACAAATAAACAAACAAAAACGCAAGCCCTTCAAGCCCCAACCTCCCTGTCAAAAGAGGACGCCTGTGCAGAGACTAACTTCACGAGCCGCTGTGTGGCAACCACAGGCATCAACGCGACTCCCTTCCCTGCCTGGCCCACTGCTCCTCTGCATCACAGTCTGCCCTGGCCTGCACTCAGACACAGCGGACTCGGGTTCTCGCTGTTAGGAGCAAGATGGCACCTGCACTTCTGACACCGCAGCAGCTACCTCCCACGATTTTAACTACCCTGGGACTGCCGTTACCCTCTTCCTCAAGAAGCTCTGAGGCTTGGCTTTGTTCAGTGAAGTCGGACTGAAATGACCAGAGACTGAGGTTCACGACACAATCAACCTGACCAATAACATAATGCTGTTTGTAACGGGGTCACCCTAGCTTACAGGGTACAGGAGGAAGAGGAGGAATACGGCAAAAAAGGTCAGCAGTTATACTGTCTCCAAACCACAAATGCACTTTGGAGGGTTACCTGTATGGTTGCAGGGAAGAGCCGAACAACTCCTGCGCCTGGGAGACGGCGGGCGCAGCCCCCAGACTCAGCTGGGCCTGGTGCTGCCCTTGCAGGGGCGCGTAGATGGGGATCGGGATCTGCTGCACCGAGGCGGGCTGCCAAGCAAGGAGAGAGCAGCGCATGAGCGCCGTGGAAACCACTCACGACGGGGGAAATAAAACCAGCTACAGAGAGAATGAGAGATTCACGCCACGTACCAGTTTCCTTTGAGAGCAAAACCGAATGTAAACATTTACCTTTTCCTTTCAAATCACTACTTGATTCTACATTGTTAACCATTAAGCTTTGGCAAAATTTGGCAAGGTTTTAACACTGGTAATTATGGGCTGTCCCATGTCATTAAAATAAGTTTATAACTTCAAAGAGTCTATTATTTGCAGCCCAAGATAACTGTCACATCATAGAACTGCCGAGGAGCAACCGCAGCACGGGGGGAGCCTGTGGTGCCCACCTGAGAAAGGCCTGGCTGGAAGCCCTGCTGCTGAGCCAGCGACGGGGGAGCCAGCCGTGCGTGCTGGGTGTTGAACAGGTGGCTGGTGTCCATGTAGAAGGCTGGGATCTGAGCTACACACCGTCGGGAGGAAACAAGCCGTTGTGAGTGTCTCATCTCAGAATTCAACACATCGGTCTACGACATTGAAGTGACGCCTCTCATGCCCTGCCAATCGGGTGTAAACTAGGAACGTTTTACATACTCCACCAAAATTAAAAAAGAACCCACTGAACAGCAAACCCACTCCAACTTTACCTCTATCAACTACAGTTGAGTGAAATGTTGAAAAGGTCAGACATTTAATAATTGAGAGAATTTGGTACAGATTTTTAAGATATCTACGTATTATACACACTATTTTGCAACGTGCTATGTTTTGAAGAACTTCCTGTATTGTTTTAAATTTGGCACCATTATAAATGGTGCTGCAATGAACGAACACCCGCATACACGTCTTTGATTAATAAGTTTATCTGTAAAAAGTAAACTTATTTACCTGATACAAATAAACTTATTAACAATGACATTGTTACTACAGTATGTACACATAAAATACTGAGAAACTTTTCGAAAAGAATTATGACAAATTTATATGCTCACCAGCAAGGTTCTTAACTAAGAGCCCAATATAACATCCATGACCCTACAGATACTGGGTATTAAAGATGCTGGTTATCAATCGTTCTACTATTGCCCACATGGAAAGGCAAGAAATAGCTTCACTGTTATTTTGAATTTAAATCATTACTGAGTTTGATTATTATTGAGTTTGAGTATTATTCAAATGTTCATTTACTATTTAGTTCAGATTAATATTGTGGCATTTAGTAGTACAAGTTACCCCACCCTCAATACATAATTTTTTCTTAGGTTTATTCTTCCCCATGAAGTTTAGAATCTGGTAAGTTTCAGAAAATAAACTTGTATAATGACTGGAATACTATCAAATGTGTAAGGTATTTTCCATGTTATTAGACACTAATACGTGTGAAATACGTGTGAAAGAAACCACTGCCAAGAGTGCCAGAATGCTTATCAAGAAGACAGCAGTCACCCTGGCTGGTGCAGCTCAGTGGACTGAGCAGGGGCCTGCGAACCAAACCACCTCAGTTCGATGCCCAGTCAGGGCATACACCTGATTTGCAGACCAGTTCCCAGCAGGGGTCGCACCAGAGGCAACCACTTATTGATATTTCTCTCCTTCTCTCCTTCCTTTCCCCTCTAAAGATAAATAAATAAATAAAATCTTAAAAAAAAAAAGAAGACAGCAGTCAATATTTTGTGGAAATAAATTTGCAAAGCAGGTAAAAAATACTTCAGCTGGAAAGGGTAACTAAGAAAAGAAACGCGCACGCAGAAGCCTGATTTCCGAAACTCCTCCCACTCAAGCCCGGCCCCACCTGCTGCGGACTGAGACACGTAGACCTGCGGGCTCTGCTGCTGCTGGGCGATGAGGGAAGGCATGCAGCTCAGCTGTGAGAAATGGCTGGCGGAGGGCAGGCTGCTCGTCTGTAGCTGCTGGGGTTTCACTTTACAAATATTAGGAGGGTCTGACGTGGTTGTAGATTTTGTGCTCAGAGAAGAGGTAGTGTATGTGCCAGCTCCTGTATTGGGGAGGGATCAAGTAAGGGAACAATGTAGTATATTTTAAAGTGCCACAGCTGTCCAGGGTAAAATAACTCAAGTGCCAACCAGAAACCAGAAAATTAATGTCTGTGGCCCTACCATGTACTTAGAAGCTGTGTGTTCCGCAGCCTAAAAGGAGACACGTCATTATCCTAATGATCACTATCCATCTGTAGCCCGCCCCTCTCTCTGGCACCCCCCTGCGCGTACCGTAAGAAAGAGCGAGAGAGACAGAGTCAGGCAGACAAGTAAGCGGCATTCTACAACTTGAAAGATCAAAGATGTCTGGTGACCAATGAGCTCTAATGACGGTAACACTGGAGCAAATGACACCACCAGTATTGGACGACAAAGGGAGATGGGGCAATCATTTACTGTCATGGGACAACTAGGGATGCTGCGTCTGAGAGAGGACCAAGATAAGGGACCTCTGCTCTTCCACTCGAGTCTCCCTCAGCAGGACGACAGGAAGGCCCTCAGGAAAAATTCATCCTGGTTGGAAGGCCGAGGAGAAACCACACAGGCCTGGGAAAAAACGAAGCAGCTCGGTTCCAAAGGAAGAACTAGGAAGCTCTGCAGCCCCTTTATCTCCTCACCTTCCGACGGACCCCCTGCAGAGGGCTGAGGCCCCGCACAGCGGGGGCAGCGCTGGGGCAGGGGAGGCCTGCATAGCAGCAGACACAGAGCTGGAAGGCTCTCTGATTCGAATCTCTGGGCTTGTCTTAATAAATAACAAACACAACTTCTGATTCTAAATAATATGAAAATAACTGTAGTGTAACCCAAAGATTGGTTGTCTTGGTACTTAAAACTAGCAGAGAATGCCAGAAAAAGGAAAAGCAGTATTGCCATCAGTAAAGACCAGTTGGAAAAAGTAAATTCTTTGCTGCATGCATTTTATAACTATTGGAAAGGAGTTTAGTTACTGCTTTGGAAACGTGAGAGAATATTGGGAAGCGTGAAATGAAATTTCTGTGTTCAGTAAAAGAACTACGATTATACATATGGAGAAAGGGGGTGTTTCCCGCAGAGTCGAGCATTTTAGAAACTGCCCCTGCAATTCTGAGAACGGCAAAGCCTCCCAAATGACAGGACTGCGCACTGGTGACAGATCACCTTTCTAACAAGGGGACGCTGACTGGCTCTCCTTTAAAAACAAACAAAACAAGAACCCCCAAACCAGTGGACAGCACCTGCTCAAAAAAGAGACTGGAAATGCTCTACTCACAACTCTTCACTAGAAAATGTTAACCTGACCAATTCAGGCCAACACCTCCTTCAAATCAGATACAGACCGCAAAAACTTTAAAGCTGTATGATTGTTTTATCGTTGTTGGTTAAGTTAGCTGTGTGTGAATTCAAAAGTACAAATCAAGAGGTAAATTTTACAGAAAAATTTAGAGAAACTTGGTAAAATTTTCCTCATCAATTACTCATTAGCATCCACACTGGGGGACAGGGTGGGGACGGGGGAGAAAGGAAGGACCAGCAAAGTGTTTTCAGGAAGCCACCAAGAAGCATTTGCTAAACGAAAACTGGGGAAGGGCAAAGAGAGGGGCGTGGGTAAGAATGGCAGGAAGTCACTTATCACAATCTGACATCCTTTGCAAACAACACTTTTGGGGGGGACAGTAAACAAAAAGCCATCCTGAGAAGCAAGCATGAATGGAAGGTTCTTAAAAGGCACAGAGACTTCCACCTGACAGTGACGTTGTAGGGGTGACAGAGGCGACGGGGATCTGTGGCACGGACGCACTGGAGAAGGAGCTGTAGTTTGCACCGCTGGGCCCACTGGCACTGCTGCTGACCCCAGGGGCGACCGGAGGGGCTGTGGAAGCTGCCGGAGAGCCCTTTTCCCTCACACTTGGAGAATTCTCCCATGCCTTCCGGGCAGACTCCATCTGCAATGAAACAGCAAACAAGTCACCATGCTAACATAGAGTAAGGGTGTGTGTGTGTGTATAAAAATATGTTGCACACATGTACATATACCTATATTTAAATTCCAAATATAATCTTTCAGAAACGACAAAAATAAAAGCTGAAGATCCAAGGGGTTTCAAACCTTTCATTCCTCTGCTGTATCTCTGCTTTTTTACTTAAACTGGGAGGCAGTGGGCTTTGATGATGTCTCTGTAGAGAGCTTGCTGACAGCTTTGGCAGACACGTCAGTGACATACAATGGCACAGCTCCAGTACCATCTAGACCTGAGTCCCTGCCCTGACCAGTGACTAAGAAAACGGAGCCACCAGGCCACTCCAGGACTGACGCGAGGCTCTCCACCAACACCCGTGCCCTCTGTTTTTTCTTTTTAGGCCAACAGTTTTCAAATGGCAGATGCCAGGCACCTTTTGTTTGGCTGTTTTATGTTCACAGTGTTATATTTTTTTTATTTTTTATTTTTTTAAATATATTTTATTGATTATACCATTACAGTTGTTCTATTCCCCCCTTCATTCCCCTCCACCCGCACACTCCCTCCCCCACCCTTCTCCCCCCTTAGTTTATATCCACGTGTCTCAACTTCTTTAGATTCTATATTTCCCCCGCTATTCTCGCCCTCCCCCCTATCTATTTTCTACCTACCATCTATGCTATTTTCTGTACCTTCTCCCCCCTTCTCCTCCTCCCACCCCCGTTTCTAACCCTCCATGTGTTCTTCATTTCTATGGTTCCACTCCTGATCTAGCTGTCCTCTTGGTTTGCTTTTGTTTTAGGTGTGGTTGTTAATAACTTGTTCACAGTGTTTTAAAAGGCAATGCAGACCCTGGCTGGTGTGGCTCAGTGGGTTGGGTGTCACTGTACAAACCAAAAGGTCGTGAGTTCGATTCCCAGGCAGGGCACATGCCTGGGTTGTGGGTTTGGTCCTCAGGGCACGCGCCAAAAGGCAACGAATCGTAGTTTCCCTCCCTCTCTGGAATCAATCAACCAAAAATAAGTAAATAGATAGATAAATAAATAGACACACAGACAGACAGATAGATAAATGGCAATGTAAGCAGCTAGGTTTTAGGCTTGGGTGTAGCAGAGACACTTGCTCCCCACTGCGGCCTCCTCGGACATTTCAGGTACTGGCCGCACCATTTGTGTTTGGGGCTACTGGTTCCAGCTGCAGTCTCCTAGCTTCTGAAAAGGTGACCAACAGGTCTTACTTCAATCTATTTTCAGTCTCTCTAGAGCAGTGCTATTCAACAGACATAAAAATGCAAGTCATATATATAATTTAAAATTTTGTAGTTGTATTTTAAAAAATAAAGAGGTAATACTAATTTTGATCACATTTTATTCAACTCAATATAAAAACCTGCTAACAACATAAAAGTTGAGATGTTTTAATTAAAAAAAAATAGTGCCGTTTCAGACCCAGCATCCATTTCATTATACACTGAGGCGCACGTCTCCCCTCACTTGGACTGGCCCCACGCGGCGCCCAGTGACTGCCTGGGCCCACGGTGCGAGGCTGTGAGCACAGGCGCCGACCCGTAAGAGCCCCATGGCTACTTGAACATGGAGCAAAGACACACACGCATATACACATGGAGTCTGAGATTTTTAGCCCCACTGAGCAAAGCAAAATTCTGTTGCCATGTCTTACATGAGTGTACTACTTTTTAACAAGATTTTTAAATAGCATGGTTATTAGGAAGTTTATAGGTTCTCTGCACTAACTTTTAAAGTTTTAACCTTATTTCCATTGTAAGAATTTGAGAAATATTACACACCTCCTTGCTTTCCTTTTAAAACAGACATAATATATAAATTAATCTTTAAAAAAATGACTGTTATCTTCATAAACTCAAAGTACACTACATGCTTATGTCTGCGTACACCTTTTCCTCACCAGCACTCTGCCTGCTGGATTCACATCTGTTTTATTTTAAAACAAAAGTTGCTTTGAAATTTTGAATGTGTGTGTGAAAAAACAACTTCATGCAATTGCCTTATACAACTGGAGATTTTGTGATTTGGAGCAATTTGATACAGTTCAATGCTTTTTATACCAGTTTTATGGTGTTGAAAACATAAATTAGAGCTAATCAGACTTGCATAATGCACAGGCCACATACATTTAGCTTTACTTCATTACTTAAATAGCAGGATAATTTAGATTCTAAATTTGGAAATTGAAGGAAACTAAAAAGTATAATTAATTAACTATATTTTCCCCCTGGTATTATAAATATACTATCAGTAATATCCATGTAACAGAACTTTTCTATACCTTTTATGTTACCCAAAGAGAGCTGTCAGAGTAAAAATAAGGACACTAGGGAAAGTTTTAAGTGAATGAAATTTAATTAAAATTCATTTTAATTCTAACTATATTATTTTTTCTTGAAGTATTAAAAATACTGACTGAAAGGCAGTGTTAAAGGGTTTTCCTGGAGAATTAACAACCGGCCAAAAGGATAACTGCATTACACCTGTCGACGTGACATTAGACCGTTGCCCTGAACAGAACGAGACACAACGGGACACACAGGCTGGGGCCGTTGTTCTGGTGGGAAGGCAACGGCGACGCTGAGCAGGGCCTGGCAGGATACAAGACTGGGCAAAGACAGCGAGGACACGAAGCTGAGCTGGCTGTCTTTCAAAATTTTGTGGTCTCAACGTGCATGTATTATGTCTCTCACAAAGAAGCTGGGGGGCAAGGGGGCAGGAGGCTGGAGACTCAGGCGGAGTGAACACAGGCCACATCCCAGAACCACCTAGTGGGCCCACCCCTGAAGACCATCACAAAGATCCCCTGCCTCCAGCACCACAGTAGGAGGTGCTGCTGTTAACAGAGGTTAAACACTTGCCTTAAAGGACACCCTCATTTAATTCCATGTCTTTTTAAACAACTGACTAATCTTGGAATGAACTCATAAAATACTCTCAAACAACTCAACAGTAGCTAAGCATTAGTAACATAGCTCAAAATTATGAGGACAATAGGAGATAAAAAAACATGCCTAAACTTGACAGCAAAAGCACGTCTAAAATCTCTTTAGCCTCCTTATTAAAAAATTATCCACTAACAATCAATTCAAAGTCACTTGTATTAATCAACTACCCCTTCATAAAATATTCTAACTACTACACTGCTTTCCCTCAATTCTCACATGACCGACAGGACGGACGGAAAATGAACACTTTTATCCTCATTCATACTCAGGATGAAAACATGCAGTACCAAGCTAGTTGGTTTTTTGTGCACAACTAATATATCCAAAAATTATTACAATCGCCAAGAGAAACTTAGTACAAACATAGAATATAAATGCCCTCCTGTCATTTTAAGACCAAATTCACAAGCATAATAGGCCTCACTTTAAGTTAGGAGGATATCAAGCCACTGCTAAGTGGTATTAGAAGCTATTAAAAGTTTAAGCCCTGGCTGGTGTAGCTCAGTGGATTGAGCGCGGGCCTGCGAACCAGACGATCGCGGTTCGATTCCTAAGCACATGCTTAGGTTGCAGGCCAGTTTCCGGCAGGGGCCAGTTCCCTGCAGGGGATGCATGAGAAGCAACCATACATTGATGTTTCTTTCCTCTCTCCTTCCCTTCCCCTCTAAAAAGATAAATAAATAAAATATTAAAAAAAAAAAAAGAAGCCATTAAAAGTTTAAGGTGTAACTTTAACATCGCTCTACTTCCTCAGCTCAGTATTGTTGTTTACCATACAAAACCAGTAAAAAAACCCCAGACACATACAAAAGAATATCATTAGCTTACGTGTCCTTGCGTGCAACCATGAAGGCCCTTTAAGATGGAGGTGGTACGTACCTTGAAGGTGAGGCTGAAAGTAGTGGGAGGAACCGGCGTCAGGCTGGAGCTCTGCTGCACAACCTCCCTCTTAGGGAGGGGAAGGGTGTTGGGCAGGGGCACCTGAAAGGCAGGCAACACAGATCACAATCTAGCCAGCTGGGTCTGCTACAAAGCCCTGCCCAAGGTGGTGCTACCGCACCCTAAGGAAGTTTCCTTTTCATCAGAGCCAAGCGGAATTTTTAATTACTTAGAGTTACACTGTATTTGTGGTAATTCTGGACACTTTAGATAAAATTCCTGAAGAGAAATACTACCTGCCTTTCTGTGGATGAACTGAAAGAGCCTGTCCCAAATAGAAGGCCTTCCACCCGAAGCCCATGCTTCTCAGTGCCACCGACTTCCTAAAGCAGCAAGCACACGCTGCTCAGTGCTAGGAGGCATCAGATGCTCACCGCTCGTTCTTTCCTCTAAGTCTCAGGACCTTGAGATTTCTGTGGCACACTACTTGCCATCTGACTGCTTCGGATGGCTCACTCAGATGCTCAGGAACAGGGACTGAGAAGGCGGGGGTGGCAGGTGGTCACTCCGGGACACTGTGGACTATCTGTCCGAGATCCTGATACCATGGACTACTTGACAGAGATTGGCTATAACAATCTCTAAGACATTCAAAACACCGGTAATATCAGGTAACACTAACCGAGAAATATCAACTAAGATCCGAAAAAAGTATATTAAGTTTCAGTAAGAGAAATAAGCCTCTTTTTAAAAAGACAGAAGTTCTGGCATAAAACAGATCTCCCAAACAGATTAATGAAGGAAACAGAAACATTTCAAAAGGCCCTAAAATTTTGGATATTGTTTTTTACACTGTATTATTAACTAAGTTCAAAACCACCACCACACCTGGCACAAGCAAGCAGTGCTGTGAAATCACTCCGAACGGAGGACCACTGTAATGCTCCTTGACCCGCCCGAGCTGTCTGTGTTCACACACACTCTGGATACACTGCTCCGAATCCAGGGCAGACCGGCCACCACACGCCAGACTGGTCTCCACCCCTCCGTGGTCTTGGTGCCCAAGTCACCATGCTCATTAGCCTTGTAAAGCACAGACACTACTGAAATGCTCATGAGCATTTCCAATGACTTTTAAAAAGGGACTGAGAATAATCTTTCCTTCATTTTCCCTATTTCATAAATTAACTTTTAGAACGTAGTTTGCCAGAAAAGCATCAAGAACTTTCTTGGAAGAGTGACATCTAAGCCCTGGCTGTTGCGGCCCAGCAGAATGGCTGCCGGCCCACGAACCAAAGGGTCACGGTCTGACCCCCAGTCAGTCATGTGCCTGGTTGTAGGCCGGGTCCCCGGGGGGTGCGTGGGAAGCAACCACACATTGAGGCTCCTCTCCCTCCTCTCTCTAAAAATAAAGAAATAAAATCTTTAAAAAAAGAAGAGAAAAAGGTAACACCTAAGAAATACTCTGTATTTTTAAAAAAGAGTGAAGGCCCCACAATTCAAGTACGAGTAACTTCACCAAGATATTACTGACTCAGTATCTGATCACCAACACGGTGACATCAGCCAGCACTCACTCTGTCCTTGAGTCTTTCTGTCCTTCCCAAGTTTCCCACTACTTTCTATAGGAAGTTGCATAAATTCTAACCTTTGTCCAGAAGTTCAGAGCAATCAATGGTTTTGGCACATGAGACAGAATTTTATAACAGGTAAAAGTTAGACAAATTACATTAATTAGCTCCTAGACGGAGGAGAAAGGTACGACACACTCTCCCTCTTCCTCAGCTACACAGTAGGGGTCCTTCGGCTGGGTGACAAAGTTGGATTAAATGGCCCCTCACACAGGTCACCTCTCTGAAATTCTATACACTTGATGCTAAGGAACAACAGAAAGCACAGGAAAAACTCTGTACAAAGACATAATCAAGGTTTTTATTCTCAAAACATAGTTAAAGCCTGGTGTGCGATACTTCTAAATACATCCCTAAAGGTATTTCTGAAAATGCCTTTGCTTACTGTAGAGGAAACATTTTAAAAAGAGAGCAGCTGACCACACTTCCACCACCCTGCCCTTCCAAACGAGGGCCGCACACACCACTCCGAAAAGCTGCTGTACCGCAGCAGGTCACCTGACTTCCTGGGTGTTCAGTCTGTCAGCGGACTAGGCCAAGTGACGGGCTGTGACGATTTCTAACCTAATTCTGAATTATAACCTGGTTGCTCTGGGGAACTAGAGCCAAATTTACATGACTTGTCATCGCCTTTTAATAATGCATTTAAGAAATGCTGGAGTACTTACACACGCATTACAGCTCAGCCTTCACAACAGGTATGTTGTGGTGAAGGTCCCGTAGGCAAGGAAACAGCTGAATCTTTGGCAACACTGTTTTACTTGCGTAAGCTCTCATAACATTATAAAAAGGTTTCATTTAAGAACAAAAATTTTTTAAAAAAGGATGCTGAATCTATAGAACAACAGCTAAGAACAAAAATTCTTACCCAAGTCAGGTTAATAGGATTAGTGAAAACCCAAAGCCAAGCACCACATGCCTGGGTCTTAAATGGAAAGATGGCTTTCAGGGGAAGAAACAAAACCCCAGTTTAACATGTTTTTGCTACTCGTAATTGTATTACAGGCTCCTAAATACAAACTTGCGACCACCTCTTTCCCCAAGAAGAGTTAGGCGTTGGCCACACAGTATCTATTAGACAAGAGTCAGGCTCCTATCCCAACTTGGCACACCAGGTCCATTACTTACATTATTAACCAAAGCATCCTCCATCTTTGCATTATTAGTAGCCACAGTGTTAGGCAGAGAAGAGGAAGGTGTAGTATAGTCTGTTACAGACTCCTGTGGAGTAGTAATAGAAAAAAACATGTTTCAAACTGAGTTAACTAGTCTCCTCCTAATGACAGCCTAACAGTTACTCCGTTTTGGGAGGAAGTGTGTGTGTGTGGGGGGGGAGCAGACCTGAAGAACCAGTCACCTCCAACCTGACGAATACCAACAGTGGGACAAGACAAGCATGGGACCGCCACTGACATGGAGCCACTTCTGCTCCTGCTGGGGTCTGTACGATTTTAAAAAGGTATTAAATAAATAAAAGGAAATAAAAAAATAGAAGCAGCAGCACTGTGTGGTATCAGGAGTTGCCAGCAGCACCGAATGCTTACTTTCTGTGGATCACTCAAAGAGCTGCGTGTGCATCTCCTCCTCTGTCACAGCCTACAGCTTACTTTCAACTATGCATCTTTCATTCTCTCCAAAATAAAACAATGTAAGTAAATGAATGTCAACATCTTAGCTATTGCAATGCATTAGGTTTTAGGATAACCATCTTGTTCGTCACCATGAAACTCTTTTAAATGTGGTAGAACTGAATCACATGAATTTCTACTAGAGAAAAGCACAGAGTCCACCGACTTTCTTCTCAGTGAGTCCATGTCCCAGAAGGCCTGAGAGAGCTGCTCCTCCCACAAATGAGTCCCTCTGGTTACCCAGTGCAGTGAACTCACTTACTAACGAATTTTAACCCGATGCACCTCTCATTCAATGTGGTCCCTAAGCACAAGGCAACTACTTCCTTTAGCGCTCACCCAGTGCCACAGTGACCTGGTCCAACCCTGGAAGAAAACTGGCTGGTGTGTTTAGTTCCCAACTCCAAAATCTCACTAGTGGGCAAAATAAGGCTCTGCTGCAACTCCATTAACAAAAGAAAAACTAATGCAGACGGACCCTTTCAAAGGCTACAAACCCAATTAAAACCACTGTAATCTTGTGCAAACATTTTTCACTTTTGACTACTGAAAGGACTGAAAGTAAATTTCTACAGGAAGAAATCGCTGTGAGGAACTTCTCTGGATCACACATGCACATCATGACACAGAGGCTTCTCTCTAGAAATACTGCGATGACCCACAGAGTATGCAGAATTAATTATATGGCTCAAGAAAAAAACACAGGTGCAGTTTCAGACACACTCTACAGGAGCTACACTCGGGAGGCCCCGCGCCGCTCACCTTCACGTTTGCGGCGTACTCCGCAGAGGACACCGAGATCATCGTGCCGATCTCGGCAGACATCTCTGATGCTGCTTTGGTTTCCTTTGCTGCTGCAGGGTCCGCACTTCTCACTGCAGCAGGGCCCAGTTTCTCTTGTCCTTCTGGCTCCACCTGTTGGACGTCTTTTACTTTCCTATTTTTCAGTGACCGTTCCTTTCCAATAGGACCAGGTTTATGTTCTTTGTTTTCTACTGGACTCAAGTCTGGAAGCTGAAGTCAATGTTTATTAGCAAAAAGACATTCATTGAAAACAACTCGACTCAAAATGGTTACCTGTTCTCATAAGTGTCAGTCGTTTTTACACAAGGACACCTGCGGTAGGAATTGCGTTTACCTTCTGGGCTTTGATGGGACCCGCCCGGGGCTGCTTCTGCCGCTGTTCTTTAGGTTCTGGTACTTTGTCCGCAGTTTTCTCCGCAAGCACAGGGACGACTTCATTTTCGCTCCCATTTGAAGCCGGAGCACCAAACTGAATTGTGTCAATTCCAATTTCAACCCCTTCTTGACCATTCTTTGTTCTCTAGTAAGAGAAATTTAAAAACTTGCTATCAAAACAAAGTTCAGACATGACAGAATGATTTACGCGGCAGCACCCATTTTAAAGTTTAAGAGGAGGAGGTTTGAGGCAACCTACCTAGTAACTGAGATGAACTGACATTAAGTTTTAGGAGATCTTGCCCTTAACAACAATGTGTATGTTTTAGGAAACCAGTGATAAAATGAAAATTGGAATAGAGACACAAGTTTTTAAAGTACTGCTTTACGTGTCAAACGTGTCATGAGTGTGGTCAAGAGCCAATTGCAGCCTTAAGTTATTCCATCACTGAAACGCGAAAGCAACAAACACAGAAACATACCACCAACAAGAAACAGATGAATGAATGAGTAAATGAATGTCAGAAAGAAGACAGCAATACTTAACAATCACTTAATCTTTTCATGGAAGAACAAACAAAAAGACCAAGGACAAAGTTCCACTTCAGGCCTTGATCACACAATCCAATCACTGCTTCGCACCGTTTTTGGCCCCCTGTGCTCAGTGTGACATCACTGTGTAAGGTTCATTGTCATCAGCGTGACAATGTCAATAGTATTAATAAGGCATGTCATTCTGGTTACTTTTAATATCTGAATATCTACTTTCAAATACAAATATCAATGTCACTTAGAATAAAAATTTCTATCTGCTTTAGTTGATATTGAAATTCTATAGTAGGTTCAGCATAAATATTAGTATCAGTAGAGCAAATGGGAGCAATTAATGACTAAAAGCTATTAATTTTATGTACCCCCCCTCCAAACCTTACAAAGACTAGACTGACAGTTAACAGGACTATTAGTTTTAGGAAAACCATTATACCCTTTGAAATAAAAATGTTTAGAAAATATACGTAATACAAGGAAGGAAAATAAAGCTTAGATTATAACACTGATCTTTGTGAATCTACTTAGTGTAACTAACATTCATAGTATTAAACAAAATATTAATCATGAAAAAGTCTATTTCACTAGTCATTCCAGAAGTCCCAATGACCATTCTTTTTCATCCGG
This sequence comes from Sturnira hondurensis, assembly GCF_014824575.4. Classification (NCBI taxonomy): domain Eukaryota; kingdom Metazoa; phylum Chordata; class Mammalia; order Chiroptera; family Phyllostomidae; genus Sturnira; species Sturnira hondurensis. The sequence goes on along the minus strand of NW_028094846.1, from coordinate 4,461,736 downwards.
TGAAATAAATTAAAAGTAAACTACCAACTTTGTTAATTAAAAACTTCCCCACGAGGAAATACTCCAGAGTCATGGACAATAAACAGCATCATGAACAAATCACAGTCTAACTAGAAAACATAACATTAATAAAATAGAATGACGAAAAATGAGATATGATGAAAAATGAGACACCAAACTATCTTGCTCCTCCAACTGGCTGAAGGCAACTGTAAGCAACCTTTTAGCACTGCAAACTTACAGTGGATTGCAAGAAAAACCTTGCAGCTGAGAAATTATTATTCCTATACTTTAATGTAATCTAAAAACCTGGACCAAACATTTTAAAATTATTAAATCCAGTACACCCATCTAAAGCAAAGAAACTTTCCACTTCATCCTTCGTATCAGCATAAAAATCGTGACCCTTCTGTGTAACAAATGCTCTATGATTAATCATGTCAATACCAGCAGACAGAAGAAGAAGAATCCCACTGACATCTTGAAACATGGAATCCAGTGACTGCTAATTCTACTTGTACAAGGAGTTTCTCTGTGGAACACTGAAAACAGATGACGAGGCCTGCCCACCTACTCCAGACCCACGTCGGAGGGGCAGCAGACAGACTTCTCTACTCTCTGCTGCCCCTTTATAGCAAAACCAAGTTCTCCATACTCATCTCTCTTCCCAATTTCCTTACGTTACATTCACCAAGGCCAGGCTTTCACGCCTGCAGCTCTACCTTCTGCACCTCGCTCACGTCTAAGCTGCTGGCGGCCTCCACGGCGTTAACTCCAACTGTGGATTCGAAAGGCCTGTCTGACCTAACCTTCCAGCAGCACCTAAACACCTGGTTTATCTCTTTCTGCAAACTCATCTTTGCTTGGTTTCCAAGCCACTTTTCCAATTGATGAGCTTTTAAATCTCTTACATCTCCCTAGCACTTAAGTTTTTAATCTCTTTTCTTTTTTAACTACGTAACTCAGAATCCCTTGGCGATCTCATCCAACCGTATCATGTCAAGCAACCTCCAGTGACTTTCAAATTCATGTCTCTGAACTCGATCACATCCTTGAGTTCACGTCCAAGTATCTGCGTGACCAGTCCACTCAGATGTGTAATCAACACCTGAAACCTGACTTGCCCCAAATGACTGCCTTTCTCACCTTCTCTCCCAATGCCGATCCATTCCACAGCTTCCCAATCTCAGGTGACAGAAACACCATTCTTTCTGCACAAGGCAAAAGCTCTGGCGAGCACTCGGACTTTTTTTTAAATTAAAAAAAATTTTTAATATAGTTGATTGATTATGCCATTACAGTTGTCCCATTTCCCCCCTTCACTCCCCTCCAACCTGCACACCTCCTCTCGCCCACATTCCCCCACTTTAATTCATGCCCATGTGTAATACTCACAAGTTCTTTAGCTTCTACATTCCCTACACTACTCTTGCCCTCCCCCCGTCTATTTTCTACCTACATCTATGCTACTTATTCTCTGTACCTGCCCCCCACCACTCCCCTGTTGATAACCCTCCATGTGATCTCCATTTCTGTGGTTCTGTTCCTGTTCTAGTTGTTTGCTTAGCTTGTTTTTTTTGTTGTTGTTGTTGTTTTAGGTGTGGTTGTTAATAATTGTGAGTTTGCTGTCATTTTACTATATATATTTTTATCTTTTCTTAGATAAATTCCTTTAACATTTCATATAATTAGGGCTGGGTGATGAACTCCTTTAACTTGACCTTATCTGGGAAGCACTTTATCTGTCCTTCCATTTTAAATGAAAGCTTTGCTGGATAGAGCAATCTTGGATGTAGGTCCTTGCCTTTCATGACTTAGAATACTTCTTTCCAGCATCTTTTTGCCTGTAAGGTCTCTTTTGAGAAATCAGCTGACAGTCTGATGGGAACTCCTTTGTAGGTGACTGTCCCCTTATCTCTTGCTGCTTCTAGGATTCTCGCCTTCATTTAAATCTTGTAATTATGTAATCTGAGTAATTATGATGTGCCTTGGTGTGTTCCTCTTTGGGTCCAACTTCTTTGGGACTCTCTGAGCTTCCTGGACTTCCTGGAAGTCTATTTCCTTTGCCAGATTGGAGAAGTTCTCCTTTACTATTTGTTAGAATAACTTTTCCACTTGTTGCTCTTCCTCTTCTCCCTCTGGCACCCCAATAATTCAGATGTTGAAATGTTTAACGATATCCTGGAAGTTCCTAATTCCTAAGCCTCTCCTCAATTTTTTGAATTCTTGTTTCTTCATTTTTTTCTATTTGGTCGTTTCTTTCTTCCTTCTGGTTCACACCATTGATTTGGGTCCCAGTTTCCTTCCCATCATTATTGGTTCCCTGTGCATTTTCCTTTATTTCACTTTTCATAGCCTTCACTTTTCCCTCTATTGTGAGACCATACATAATCATTTCTGTGAACATCCTGATCACCAGTGTTTTGAACTGTGCATCTGATAGATTGGCTCTCTCTTCTTCGCTTAGCTGTATTTTTTCTAGTGCTCTGATCTGTTCTTTTGTTTGGGCCACTGTTTTTGTCTTGACGTGCCAGTTAGGTAGTGAGCGGTGTCGCCTTAGGTGTTCACCAGGGTGGGGCACCCAGTCACTAGGTTGTGCCGTTATATGTGAGGGAGGGGTTCAGAGGGAACAATAGAGCTTGCTCCGCTCTCTGCCCGATTTCAGTCACTTCCACCCCTTCCCCCAAGCAAACTGGGCCCTTCTGGTGCTGGTTCCCCGGGTGGGTGGGTTTGTGTACATTCTAGGACCCTGTGGGTCTATCCGGCAAACTCTCCTGTGAGGCTGGGAGTCTCTCCTGGAACCTCAACCCCCACAGGTGTTTTCAGGCTTTATTTCCCCGCACTGGGGGCCTGGGTTGCCTGGTCTATCTGCATTCAAATGTGGGACCGCCTGGTCCGCCAGCTGGCTTGTGCCCCACGCCCCTCCACAATCTGCCACCTTGCTGGGTCTGCCCGCTGCTGCCTTGCGTACCCAGGTCTGCCAGACACCGCTTTGCCACAAGTCCTCGCCACCTGGCTGCCCAACTCTGTCCCTCCTACCAGTCTGGATGAATGTTTCTTTCTTCTTTAACTCCTTGGTTGTTGGACTTCCACACAGTTCAATTTTCTGTCAGTCCTGGTTGTTAGTTTGTTTCTAAATGTTTGTTGTCCTTATTTTGGTTGTGCGAGGAGGCACAGTGTATCTACCTATGCCTCTGCCTTGGCTGGAAGTCACAACTCCAACCCCTTTTGCTCCCACATACATTTGGTCCATCAGCACCTCCGTCGGCACCACTCAGAAACCAGCCTCTTCTCATCCACCTCTAGTCCATGTCCCTGGACTCAGCTATCAGCATTCGGTCATCACGACACTTCCCATCTCCCATTCTTCTGCCCTCGCACTGACTATTCTTAACAGACTATCCAGAAGATCTTTTAAAAGTCAGGTTCTGGAACTCTTGCTCAAAACTGTCTATTGTCTTCCCACATCTCCGAAAAGGCCTTAGAGGATCCACCCCCTATTACCTTCTCGACTCCACCTACCCTCTCCATCCCTTACTTTCCTTGGGCCATGTGGACCTCCCTGGTCTTCCCCCAACACAGAAGGCGTGTTCCTCGTCAGGCTCTTCTATCTGCTGTGTCCTGAACCAGGAATTCACTCGCCCTCAGACATGTGTATAGCACGCTCTCTCACCCCCTTCAAGTCTTTAACTCGAGTGTCCCTTAAGTAGCTGTTCCTGGCCACTCTATTTTATACCGTCTTAACCCTCCTCGAGAAACCCCTCACGCACCCTCCCTGCATTGCTTTTACTTCAGCACTGACCACCATTAAATGCACGATGGGAGCACAGAGCTTTTGGTTCACTTTTACCCGCTCCTGCAATAACCCCACAGCTCAGGAGCAGCGCAGGCTACGTTGCCGGTGCTCAATGTTCACCCACCGAGTGAATGAAGCACTGCTCACCCCCGCAGTCATTTACCAGTACGGCACATTGAGCAACTATGTCGGAACACTCTCCTGTGAACTGAGTCTAAGTAATCACACTGCCTAATTTTTCATGCTAAAATGTGGTAGGAAAGTCCAGAAAATGGTAAGCACGCTCCAAAAAATGTTAACCGTAAGTGTCTAAACACAAGCAGCACATCACAGACGCAACTATCCAGCAGCATCGACAGCACCAGGAACTGCTAGAATGTCCTCAGGCCCCAACCAAGACTAGTGAACCAGAAACCCCAGGCACAGGGACTGTGCTGCCCGCTGATGTCGGGAAACCGCTTTAACAAAACTCTGCCCTCGTAGCCCCCCGAGACCACCAGGGCTCTGTTCCTACCTCTGTTGAAGCAGGCGATCCGAACGACGTCAGAGGCTTATTCCAGGCACTGACTGAAGGGGGCTGTGGTGGACTAATGGGCCCTACTGAAGAGAAGGAGCCACAGGAAACGGGCCGTTAAAAGGAAGAGGCAAATAATCCAATCTGTTTCCCCCTTTCTGTAACAGCAACTACACAATGAAACAACTGCTTTTCACACCACACTCACACCAAAACAATATAAGCCCCCAACATCGTGTACTGTTTTTATCAACATATACAATACCGCTATTGAAAGTGTAACCCACTTGTTATTAGAACAAAAAGGTTTTAGAAAAAGAAGAAAAGGAGATGGCTACAAAACCCCACACCAAATATATAAATAAAACAGAACACAAACGCTGACGCCCATGCCACCCTCCCCAGCACTCACTCCTCTGCTGCACACTTACATTTCTTCGAGATGTCACTCAGCACCGCTGGGGCAGCCACCTTATTGTCCCACAGTTCAGTGGGGAGAGTGCCATGCGGCTGCGAGGTCGGGATGGCCTTTCCCGTGGCTGCATAACCCGTGCCGTTGGGTGTTTGAGCTGAAGGCAGTCTGATGGAAGGGGGTGGCTGTTGTGAAGACTGTGCTGTGCTCTGCAGGGGACTCGGGACTGGTTTGTGAGTCTGTCCCTGCGTCTGGGGTGGGGCGGTGGGGCCAGGGCAAGGGCCCGGGATCGTGACCGTGACGAGGGCTGGGGCTGGCAAAGGGGCTGGGGCTGGGGCTGGGATCGGGGCTGAGCTGGCTGGGGCAGTTGGGGCTGAGCTGGCTGGGGCAGTTGGGGCTGAGCTGGCTAGAGGAGGAGCTGAAGTTGGTGGCAGGGCTGAAGCAAGAATGGGAATGGAGGCTGAGGCAAGGATGGGGACAGAGGTTGGGGCCGAAGCTGAGGCAAGGATCGGGGTTGGAGCTGGAACTGAAGGGGAGGAGGAGGGAGCAGGAGCCGAGGTTGAAGCTGAGAGTGGAGTGGAGGCGGAGGGTAGGACTGGAGCTGTGGCTGCGGCTGCGGCTGCGGCTGCAGCTGTGACTGAGGCCGAGGCCAAGGCCGGAACTGGAGCAGAGGGTGAGGGTGAGGCCGAGGTCGGCACTGGACCTGAAGCCGAGGACGGAGCTGGAGCTGGACCTGGGGCTGGAGCTGGAGACTGTGCTTGCTGGGTCCCTGTAGCCTGTTTTTTGGCAAACCTTGGAGGAAGCTTAGAGGTCTGACTTCTTCCTTTTTCATTGGCATTTTTTTTGTTCCAGACCTTTAAAGATCGGCAGAAAACATTTTTGTCAATAATGCAGGTACCAGTAACAGTTCATAAATATGCTTTCTACAAAGCCCCCTACTGCTAATTTAGCGCCTTTGTTTTTCAAAACACGTACTTCACAGAGCAAATGTGTCAAGGCTGCTAATGAGATTTTAAATGATAAGAAGCCAGGATACAATTGGGGAAAAGAGACAGATAGATGTTACACATTCTTGATATAAAGGGCCACTCACAATCTCTTTTCCATAATTCTCAAATTCAAAAAATTAAAGTTTGCAGTAAATTCATCTAGCAGCAAAATCTGATCTGAGAAAAAGCTGCTGCTGACTTAACTCGTTTCTGCCAGAGAAGTACGAACTGTGGAGTGCTGGCGGGGTCCGCGCCACACGGAATACACGCACCACCAGTTCTACTGTCCCCAAGGTGGTGATGAGAAGTGACTTCTCAAAGTACCTCGTTACGTACAAACTTCTCTCAGTACTACCGTCCACACAAGACGTTTGGTTTCCTGTTTTGAGGCCTTCTCATCTATTAGCGCTCTGGCACTATGATTCACGTGCTCTACTTGTTTTTATCATGTGCCAGCACTTAGCAAAAAGGGTGTCTGGCTTGATTTCAGTGGAGTAAGTTATTCAGGATGTGTTTGATCGAGTGAACTAATTTAGATTACGATACAGACTTTCTAAGTCAAGAATCTGCAACTTATTAAATCATGACAGTTGTGTCTGTTAGATTTCCAAGACCCCCATCTTTTTACTCGAACTCAGACGTGGGGTGAGGTGACTGGTACTGGAACGTAAAACATCCTGTTGGAGTAAAGATGGTCCATGCTAAGCCAAACAGTGATTACATTCTATTTAAAATTCATCCCAATACTGGTTTACACGTTTAAAGTGGTGAAAATCAACACTCGAGAATCAACATTCTCAACACTTGAATAATAAATACATCCCTGACTTCCCAGGTAGCTAGAAACCTTGCTCATTGGCTCGTATTTTGGGCACAACTGAAATCTCCGGCAACAGGCTGAAACACCAAACCTGTACAACTTGTTCTTCCTTCTTGCGGCGTTCCTCATCCTGTAACCGTTTCTGCTGTTTTTTGGACACCACTTCGGTAAACCCATCATCATTCAAATTTGACTGTGGGTCTTCAACCACCGTCACTTCAGGGTGGTCATCAATGATAACAACACCTGTGGGGATGGGAAAGGTTTAAAATGCTCTTTTTAATAAAGATAACTGAGACACGTTTAGTTCGAAGGACAAAGCAAAGATCTGGTCCTTATGACTCACAGCATGTCCATTCCTCACACCGTGTGGTGTCTGTTTATTAGTAAGACTTGAAAAGCCTTCATAAATAAAGTTAGAAATAAAAGCCCAATTATCTGCTTTGAGTGATACGTCTTTTTCCATTAAGCAATACAGCGGTAATGTATTTCTACAAAACAAAATCACCGTTATTGTCCAGTCAAATCCCTGAGACCCCACCTCCCCCAGCCTGAGTGAGACCCCCTCTGTGCTGTAAGGACTGCACAGCATGCTACCTGCACCCAACCACCCCGCGAGGCAGGCACTACTGTGCCTCTTTCTCCAAGGCCACAATAAGCTTGGATTTGCTCGGTGGGGTTGTGACTAGCCAGGCTGACCGTATGATGCGTACGGCCTCCATTTTACATAGACCAGTATCAACAGCATGTAGTTGTTAAAAACAATGGCGGGGATGTGCACACATGATCACCTAGCACATGAGTAACTCTCCTTGTTGTCCAGCTAACAATTATTCTGGCTATCCTGTTAAAATTACCATATATCCCAGGAAGTGTAAGTAATCTAGGTACATCAAAGAGTATTAAAAAAAGTAAAACAATTCAGGTACACAGTGCCTAACCAACGTTTCCCATTACTCCTGCCTGGTTTTAGCTCAGTAAATCTCTACATTTTACTCCGTGTTTCCAGTTTGAGTCTCATCTGAGCCAGTGACAAATAGCTCATTTTGACCTAAGTGTCTACTCACAGACATTCCTTCACTTCCTCATCACACATTTCCTTCTTGCGTGTCATCCTTTGCATTCGATATCCTCTCAGTCCACGGTTTTCTGAAAGTAGCCATAGCAACACTGCCTCCCTTCCTATCATTTATTCTCTACTTCCCATATCTTACACACCAATCTTATAAAGGTCATAACTCAACGAGGCTTAAAATTTCTTTCATTTAAGACACAGCATAATACACAGGTGTTCTTTTAGTTTCAGTTATGACAGTTAGTGATTCATATTCAGCTTCTAGATATGGAAGTAGATATACTTTGTAGGTTCAACTCTCTTTTTTGACTATCTCTGTTTATAGCACCCAACTCAATGAAATGAACAGGTAAATGAATAAATGAAGGAATGAAACCTAAGACGTACTTGCGTAATTGTTGAGATCAAACTGTGACAGCGCATCGACTTTCTCTTTGGGTTTCTTTGGGCCTGCCTTGGGGTCTTCTCTCTTCTTCCCGGTGGCATCTTTGGAGTTCTTCTGTGCAGTGCCGCTGGGCACTGCTTCCTGGTGGTGTGCAGAGCCGCCGCCGACAGGGTCCGCACCTGGGCTGCCCGCAGACTGCTCGTCAAACGGCCTACGGAGCACAATGTGAGAGAGTACCACTCCACACTCGGGGCGCGGGGGGGAGGGGGCCTTCACTGCAAGTTTCCAAAGTTTAGTCGAAGAAGAAACAGTGCTGGGACAGAAGACTGACCCCAAACCAACCCGCTTTAGTGACTCGTGTTGAGTAGCATGTCACTGAAGCTGAGCTATCCAAGGACGGAGATGGACTAGCTCCACAGGATGGTTCTTTCTGGCAATTAAATTCTAGAATTCTAATCATTTTTGTCTATTTGCCTATCACGTTATAAATGCTGAAGCAACACTGTCTACAGCAGAAAAGGCACAATGCAAGCTGGTCCAAAGTATTTACTACTGGATCTTCTCCACAAGAGGGCAAAGTATGAAAAATAGTTGAAACGCTTTCTATGTATGTTTCTTTAAAGTCTAATAAGACTGTACATTAATGTAAATATATCAAAAACTTTTATATGCAAACAATTCACTTCACAAACCATATGTATGTCTACAGTTTTTGTTTCATAACAGACAAATTTTATTCTTGGGTTCATTTCATAAAAATTTTATAAAAACTGACCATGGAAAATGGTTTTACCATTTTGTTTCATCTTAGCCCATGAAGTCACTCAAGATAAAAGTTTACCAACTGCCTGATACAAGCATGACCTCAACTATCTGAAGGACGAATTCAGTTCTTCTAAGCAGGACTTACAAGCCATTCACTTTAACTACAAGCTGTTGTTTCTGGAGGTTCAAGGTTGTCAGCATTTACACGGCACCCAAGTCTTGCTAAGTGGTTGAAATCTACACTGCACAAAATCTGCTCAGTGTTTGCCTTAAGTATTATTCAAAATTCTGATAGTTCAGGTATAGCCAATAACTATTATTGTATTTTAACTATACATTGTCCTTCTTTTGAACTTTAATTATCAGTCTAGAACTTTTCCTAAATTATCAGAAAGCAAAAATGTTTTCTCACTGATAGATGTAATAACCTGAAATGCTAAGTATATGCAACTAGCCAAAGCAGAATATAACACTGTCTAAATAAATAAACTTCTTACCACCTCAGGCTGCAAACCCGGGGATTTTGGTCAATAAATTTAAAAAAGGCAGACCATCTCAGTGGATTGAGCGCGGGCCTGCGAACCAGAGGATCGAGGTTCGATTCCCAGCCAGGGCACATGCCTGGGTTGCAGGCCAGTTCCCGGCAGGGGATGCACGAGAAGCAACCATACATTGATGTTTCTCTCCCTCTCTCCTTCCCCTCTAAAAATAAATAAATAAATAAAATCTTAAAAAAAAAAAAAAAAAAAGGCAGACCATAAGAGCTGCTTACTATATATAAACCAGGTATTATGTTGAATGCTTTACAAATACCATATCAGCATCTTTACATATTTTTATAAGTATTACTGCTTTCTCCCCATTTTAGTAATGAGGAGCGAAGAATTTATATAACTTGTAAGTACCAGAGCCTAGATTTGAAAGAAGGCATACTGCTATAATTGTTTATAATACTGAAGAAATCAGTAATTTACTATAACCAACACTTTAGCATTTGAAAGGACAGATTAGGCCTGACACAGTTTAGAAAATTCTTTGTAACAAGACCCAGCGGCCTGGTACTTGTCACTGGTGGCCTTGGTGACCCGGTGGCACTGTGCTGTTGATATGGTGAAACTGTGCTGTCTGGGTCCCCCTGTGGCTAAACTGTTTACTGGGGATTTGCAGCCAGAGGGGGAACGTTAACTTCTCCTTAAGGCTCCACATTCACTCCCCACGACACGGAGTGACGATACCGTCTATGCTGCAACACCCTGTTTCCAGAGGACACCTGTGAACCCCAGAGTGCAACAGAAAGCAAGCCGGTGTACTCAGCAGCACCAGCGCACGGACTAACAGGAGGGCACCGGGCACGCCCAGCCCCAGGTGTGCAGCTTCTCCCAAAGGCACGGATTCCTAAGAAGCCTGTCCTGGAAACCGCCGCAGGCCGAGTCCTGAGACACACTGACCCCCCCCCCCCCCATTCCAGGCTCCCTTGCACTTCGAGAACAGAGAGGAGAACCTGGGGAAGACAGTGAGTCCCCTGCCACCTGGACTGGCTCCCTTGCACAGCTCAGCCAGGAGGTCTCCGGTGGGCCTCCGTGAATCTGTGAAAGCAATCGCACGTGACACGAAGTACTCACCCTCGCTTCCCGCTTTTGGGTGGCGGGCCACTTCTCCTTTCATTCCTAGGCCCTGAGAAATTCCTTCCAGACTTGGGCGGGCCGCCGTTGCCACGCCGATTCTGGCGGTCCACACCAGGCCTCTGACTAGAGAAACTTCTCTTAGCCGTCTCTCTTTTTGGGGCCGAAACATTCTCTCCAGCCTTCACAGCAGCTTGTGCGTTCAAATCCGCATTTTTTTTTTCATCCCTCTCCCGCCGCTCATTGAAATCGCTGCTTTCCGAAGCGGTTTCCCATTCTTCGTTTGCCTGATCCGAAGAGTTCTGATTGGATAAATCCGGCGTCTTACTCCCAGAAACATCCCCAAGGGCAGTAACTGGCTCTTGCACCACAGCACTCGCAGGGCCGTTCGCGGGCACCGCCGCCTCGTTGGTTTTTGAGGCCGCCTCCCGCTCTCTGAGCCGCCTAAATCGAGGCGGCTTATCTTGCCTGGGTGGTCGGGTAGGACGCTGCCTTCGGGGCCTCTCTCTCGCTGGGTCAAATTTCCGCTCAAACTTGGGAGGCCGTTTGTCAGCTGGTACAGGAATGAACTGCTCCTGTCTTCTTGGTGGCTCTCCATCATCGGGTTTAGGAGCTTCGACTGGCCTTGGGTTCCACTGATTGTCCCGATAGGCAGGTCTGCGTAAGGTGGAAGGGCGAGAGGGGCGGCCCCCAGGGTCCCTCCCGCCGCGTCTGAACGTGCCCCCTCTGCCTCGCCTGGTGGGCTCTCCTTTGGGAAGGAAACCTGGCTTGGACTTATCGTCGTCTCTTAAGTACGGTCTGTCCAGAGGCCTGTTATCTACTCGGACATGGTTTTCAGGCTTGAAAGAAGCCTGAGGCTTCACAGGTTTTTTGTTTTCAAATCGCTCCTCTCTTTTGGGAAGTTTACCTTTGCTTAGACTGTCCTTGTCACTTGCACTCTCGTGAATTTCACTGTCTGTGTCTGTCTCGGAACCTCGCTGCCGCCTTCTTTTGGGAACAACCTCGAAGTCTGAGCTCTCGCTGCGAGTTTCGCTCTCCTCACGCTGTCGGGGAGGCCCCGCGGGCACGTGCTCCGCGCGCGGCTTGCTGTCCCTGTACTGGGGGTACTCTCGGGCGTGCCCTCGCCCCCCGCGGCCCCGCCCTCCGTACGAGCCTCTGTAGCTCCGGCCTCGGGAGTAATACTCCCCTCGGCCGCGACCTCTGTATCCTTGCTCTGGAAACCAGTCTCTGTCTCGGGCTTCTTTCCAATAGGTCCTGGGAGGTAAAGTTGATTCCTTTTTAACTGCTGGTCTTGAGTCTGGTCGAGGCCTCTCTGTTACAAGGTCTTTGCTGACGACTTTTTCAGGCTGTTTCTCTTCTTTGACGGTTGGTGCAGTGACGGCCTGACTCACTGTTTTGGCCGCAGGCTCCGCCTCAGCACTACTTCCACGCTCCAAGGGCTTCTCCGTCTCTTGCGGGGGCTTCTGCACTGCAGCAGGGGTCTCTGGTTCTGGGGGAGGCGGCGGAGGAGCAGACTGTGGCCGCGTGGGCGCTGCAGGTGCTGGCGGCGGAGGCAGAGGATCTTTCTTTTCTACTTTGTCCGGCTTCACAACCTTCTCTGTAACCCTCTCTCCTTCCTTCTCCCTCCTCTGCTCCCGCTCCTCTCTCATATCTCTAAGGATGGGCTTTTTAATGGGACCCGATCTCCTCACCGGCCTATCGTTACCTTCTTCTCTCCTGCTGGAGCCTGGCCTTGGACCCCAGCGAGTTTCCGATTTCGGTTTATAGAGTTTTTCTGGTTTTGGTCCTTCAGAAGATCGTATAAAGCCATCCTTTTTTGGCTTGTCCTCTGACCTTTCTGCTTGCTCTTTTGAATCAATGCACCGGCCGGTCACTTTAGGAATGCTTGCAGAGGGCTCGTTTCTTGGCTCCTCTGATTTCTGAGCATGGTTGGATCCATGGGAAACACTTCTTTTCCGGGCGGGCTGACTCTCTCCGGCGGAAGCTCGCTCTTCCTGAGGAGTGGAGATGCTCTTTTGATCGGGGCCATCAAAACAAGCTGGCTGACTATTTGCATCACTGTGGTGAGGCCTGATGTCTTCCACAGACCTGCTCAGAAACTTCTGCACTTCAGCCTCATTGGGTTCTCGGACAAAGTCTGGCTTTGGACGCACCTCTAACTGACTACGCTCCACAGGATACGCAGCAGCTACCGGTTCCTGATCCAGCGGAGCTTCAGGCCTAGGATGGTGAGAATTCAAAGGCATAATCATCAAGGCAGTATCTTTCTCACATGCAGTGCACAGCAAAGTAACACTCTAATTTTCAAACAAACAATGGACTCCAACATAACGAGCATCTTTAGGTCTCTATAAAATAGTTTCGTGCAGCATTATTCAAAACAGCCAAGAGGTAGAAACAACTGAAATGTCCCTGACAGGTGAGTAACGTAAGAAAATGTAGTATATACACATATAATGGATTGTTATTTTGAGCCACTAAAAAACAGAAGAAGAAGAAAATCTTATATGCTACCACGGGAACAAGAACATGACGCTCAGTGAAAGAAGTCAGTCACAAAGGGACAAGCGCTACACCACCCTACTTGTATGAGGTACACCCACGGAAAACAGAATGCCAATGGCCAGCGCCTGCGGGAGGGGGCTGGGGAGCTGCTCCTGAGTGGGGGCGTTTCAGCTGGGCGGGGCCAGCAAGGTCTAGAGCACGGTTCTGCTACACAGCACCAAGCCGAGAAAGAACAGTGTGCTGGACACCTGAAGTTTTGTTAAGAGACTGTGTTTGCCCCCCAGTTTAAGGCTCTAAGACATTCCTTCAGTCTGTGCTGATGTGACTTTTTGATCCATCAAGACTAATAGCTTCCACCTTCAAAGTACCGTAAGTATGTCCATCTTTCCCAAAGAATCAGGATTATTAAAATATCATAATGTACAAAGGGCAGATATTCTAAATTAAGACCAACTGTCTGCCACTTTAAAATTTCTCTGTAAATTAGATTATGTCTTATGTTGGCTTTAGAAAATGTCTACTAGATACTGACAACTAAATGTCTGCCATTTCTCATTAGTGGAAGAATTACATCAACTCTTTAGCCATGATGTCAAATACCTAATCAATGATTAGAAACCTGCCAATTTTAACATGTAACACTAAATTTCAGTACTTAATTCAGTCTATAGAACTAGTTTACAAAAAGCCTGAATACAGAAATGCCAGAAAAATAAATGCCCAAAATGAAACGACACATACACGCGAAGCAGGGGGACGTCGGCTTTGTGGCTCAGCCCTAAATTGGACCTGCCATTAGGGGCGCCGACCAGCACTCTCTCACCCACCATTCTGCTGGGTCGCCCAGTAGGCCTTCCATTACCTCACAGCCTCGGGTTCTCCTGCTGCCTCGGGAGTGGTGGCCTGCTGAGGCTCTGGATGAGGGTAGGGGTCTGACCCCCACATCACGCGAGGCTCAGAGAGGGACACTGCATGATCCCTCGTAGACCGAGCTATGTGCTCAAATGACTCAGAACTGCTGGGTGACCCTTCCATTTGGTCTCTTCTCATCAAGGGCTTAGGAGGAATCATTCCTGCACAGGTGAGAAAGAGATGGGAGGTGGGGGCAGGGGGGTGAAGGAGAGAAAATCGCAGAGACACAGATCTGGGTTATTAATTGCTATCTGGTATTCTTTACACTGAAGTTAAATAGTTGTTGCCAACTAAAACTGATGAACCCAACAAACGATCACCGACAATGATAATGAATAAGATTCTTATTGCTGCTGTTAAATTAACACATTTAGGAACTAAGGAAGCAAAGCAAGCAGAACCGCAACAGCAGCCTACTTTACAGGAACAAAATGTAATCAGACAACAAGCAATATAATTCTTTGCACTCTAATACAAACATAATGAGAATCACCAACAGTGATACATTCAGAGTAAACGATTTCCCATAGAAAATTCTATACCTCTAGTTTAATTAGTTGATTAGTACAATATGAATTATGCCTTTTAAATTTTAAAAATTTTAAATCACAATGATCACGTTTTTATCACCTGTTAATTTTCCTTGATATCATTTTGATAATGGATTGTCTGGATTTATTGATAGATTCCATAAAAGACTGCTTTTTATTTGTTTTTAGCTAAATTATGAGGAAGCAGGTGCTAGCCTGGTAAATGTTGGGAGAAAACTGATAAGCTTGAACACATATGGAAAATTTCAAATGCTACAACAAAAGAATGAAAGCAATGTAGCAAATAATTGATACTGTTAATAAGACAGTAATTTTCCATCTTAAAATTTGTGAGTGATATATATAAAACTGAAAATAACTAATAATTTGATCTTACCAGTGTCTGGTGTTTAATTCCTCTGTGCTAAATGAAAGTTGCATAATTTTACGATTAAAAATCTAGGTGTCCTGCCCTGGCTGTGTAGCTCAGTGGACTGAGCGTGGGCCTGCGAACCACACAATCGCGGTTCGATTCCCAGTCAGGGCACATGCCTGGGTTGCAGGCCAGTTCCCAGCAGGGGGGCGCATGAGAAGCAACCATACATTGATGTTTCTCTCCTTCTCTCCTTCCTTTCCTCTCTAAAGATAAATGAATAAAATCTTAAAAAAAAAAAATCTAGGTGTCCTTATAACTCTCCGAGGAAGTAAGACTAAAAATGGGGGGGGACACTAAAAAACTTTGATCTTCATCACTGCAAGAAAGCAGATCCGAACTCACCTGGGTGGATGGGAGGGATGTCCATGGCAGGTCTCCCTGACATCATTCGGGGGTCCATGATCATGAGCCACCTCGGGTCAAAGCCCATGGAAGCCAAGTGCTGGGGGTGGGGCTGCATGGGTTGGTACAGAGGGCGGTGTGGCGGAGGCGGGACAGCAGCCCCTGACGGCTGGGACGGCACTGCCTGGGGAAGGACACCTTGCTGCTGCTGCTGCTGCTGCTGCTGCTGCCACTGCTGCTGCTTCATCTGCTCCTGAAAAAGCAGGTCCCACAGCTCGAGATTCTAGTTCCACATGACACATCAATACGACCAAAAGCATCAGAAATAACAGACTCTTCTGAATCCTTCAGGGAAAAGAACTGAAAGACATTTAACAGTGACAGGTGGCAAGACAAAAGAACAAAGGGTAGTTATGGCATCTTGACTTAAGCAACTAATCACTCGGTAATTACGCTGTAGAAACCATTCCCCAGAAGGGGATGTGGTATCTGTGAAGGAGACAGAGGAAAAGGACACAGAATTCACACAGAAAAGAATTTTAGACAAAATCGGTGCGCTCTGTGTGTTCTAGGTTTCATGCCAAAGTATTTCTCAGACTGTTGAGCAATCAACCTTTCCACCCGTACCTGACCAAAAGTTCGTGCCGTTACCTGCTGCCGCTGGAATCGTGGCGGTAAGGACTTCTGGAACTGTTTGAAGTAACCAGACAAAACAGCAGGCCGGGGCTGAGAACTCGGGTCAGGTTCCGCTTCGTGCGCCACTTGTGTGGTCTCTTTCTCACTGCGACTGCTGTCTTGTCTAGTGAAAACCAGGTCCCCCTCTGCCCAAAGAGATAAGAGATAATGACATTTTTCTGTAACCCTTATCAAATACATGATGTTTGTGCTCAAGTGAAACTATCAGATATATAAAAAAAGGTAAGGGGGATAAAATCATCGTCCACACCCCAGAACAGTTTCACATTCTAATAATGGCCATCGATGAAATAACCTTACATTAACAGAACCTCTGATTTCCTCACAGGTGGATTCTTATTAATACTGGGATTACAGGTCCAAATGCTTCACCAAACAAAAACCTGTATTTGATTTTTTGCAACAGTGAAACAATTCAAATGCTATCTTCCATGGTTTAATAAACATCAGTGCTGCTGTCAATATTTACCTGTGGCTCACAAGAATGTATGTGAACACAAATGGCCTATAAATACTTAAAACAGAACATACTGGTTTATTCGATTTTTTTAATCAAAGGACCGTTATCTATAAAGAAAATGAATGAATCTAAATCTGATGTCAGAGTGATCACTGGCTGTCTTCAAACCTGTCTGAATCATTACCCTGAGGAAGGGTGTCAGGTACGATTACACAAGGAGAGCCCCCCGCACGCCAAGTCTTCACCCCAGAGAAAACCAGATTCACGTTTGTTCTACAAAGTGTTTTGTCACAATTATAAAGCCAAACCTGTTGCAAGTTCTTTTCTCAGAGAACTGGGGTTGAATCTTAACAGATAGTTAATTTTGCCAATGTAAAACTATGCTGTAAAGAACCACAAAACATACTTTTTTGTCAGCATTACATTCAACATTCAGAAAGTTGTAAAAGGGAAAACAAAACACTGGAGAAATAATGAGAGCCAAGTAGGCACAACACTTAAAAATCAAATGGATACATCTCACTGATAAACCTCGTTAAAATTAAACTGCCCTCTGAGAACATAAAATGTCAACCAAAGAACGTACACTATCAATGAAAAGTAAAGTGCCACTAA
The DNA here is from genome assembly GCF_014824575.4 of Sturnira hondurensis. Lineage (NCBI taxonomy): Eukaryota > Metazoa > Chordata > Mammalia > Chiroptera > Phyllostomidae > Sturnira > Sturnira hondurensis. Next base: position 4,444,862 of record NW_028094846.1, on the reverse strand, counting down.
AGAACTATTAAAAAACAATTAATTTATGTGGATACTGTCACCACTGACCACAAAGTGAATTAATCAGAATTAATAATACACGTACTCATTGGCAGAACTAGGACTAAATTATGTTACTGAAATTAAATTGGTATAAATTCAATTAGAGTGTTATAACTTGAATGTTAAATGGAACCTTCATGGTAAAAACAAAAACAAAGAAAGGCTATAAAATACAAACAAAAGGATATGAGAAATAAATTGAACATTTTACCTCACAAAAATCAAGTAAATAAAAAAGGCACTAATGCAAAAACAAGGGACCAAATAGTCGTAAGGCACATAGATCACCACCAGCAAAATGACAGCAACAAGTCTCTAACTAATCGACACTTGCTTTAAACATAAATGCATCAAACCGGACTGCAGTGAAAAGACAGACTGGCAGGATGAATAAAAACACACGATCCAACTACAATATTCTCTACAAAAACTTCACTTTGGATCCAAGACACACACAGGTTACCAAGAGATTCCGGGGAGATACTAACCGAAAGAGACAGGGCGGCTACACTAGTACCAGACAAAGTCAACTTGAAATCGAAATCCAACCAGTATGAGTATGTACACACCCAGTAATAGACCATCAAAACATGTGAAGCAAATACTGACACTTCCACACTACCCTCTGGAGACTTAAATACCCAGCTCCCAATGAGAGACAGTAAGGAGACGGAGAACTCAACACAACAGAGGGGCCGCATCTAACACATACCGAAGACCCCACCCGATGACAACACACGCATTCTCCTCAACTGCACACGGGACATGTTCCTAGACAGACCATAGGTTAGTACACCAAGTAAGTCTCAAAAGATTTAAAAAGACAGATACATGATATAAAGTCTTTTCTCTGCCCAGAAAGGGATGAAGTTAGAAACCAGTAACAGAAGTACAACTGGACAATTCACAAATCTGTGGCAAGTAAACAACACACTCTTAATCAAGTCGTATCTCAAATAAATAACCGAGTGGTATAACATAAGGAATAAAAGAACCAACCAGAGGGAAGGTTAAGGGTTACTAGAACAGTGGGTATAACAATCACAGTAGAGATCAATAAAACAAAGATTAAAAAAAGAGAAGACTCACTATACTGAAACCGGAAATAAAAATTGGGACATCACAGACAGTTCCACAGAAATAAAGGATTTGGGGAGCTTTGTGGACAACTGGCACAGCAACAAACTGATGAGCTGGATGACACTATCACATTCCCAGGAGCACAAACCTACCATAACTCACAAAGAACTAGAAAATGTGACCAGATTTTTAACTAGTCAAGAGACTGACTTAGTAATCAAAAATCTCATGAAAAAGAAAAGCCCTGGACCTGATGACTTCGCTAGTGAATTCTACTAAACATTTAAAAAAGAATTAACATCCATTCCTCTCAAACATCTCTAAATAGTTACAGAGGAGGGACAACTGAGGCCATGCCATGGCCAGATGAAGCCAGACGAAGACACTACCAGGAAACTACAGACACGTGTCCCCCCCGAACACTGGCCCCCAAAACTCCCAACACAGAGACAGTAAAAAGGGCTCAGCAGAGTGCTGAGAGGGTCATACAGCATGACCAAGTGGGACACATTTCTGGAATGTGAGAATGGTTCAACATACAAAAACTGATTAATGTACTAAATCACACGGACAAAATAAAAAACAAAACAAGACATATGATCATCAAAATTAAACACACTCTCATGATAAAAACATTCAACAGACTAGTAACAGAAGGAAACTACCTCAACACAATGAAAGCCATATACGAGGAGCAGCACACTCAGTGGTGACAGACTGGAAGCTGTCCCTAAGGTCAGGAACAAGACGAGGATGCCCACTTCCACCACGTTCATTCAACTAGGTACTGAAGTTCCAGCCAGAGTAATTAGGCAAGAAAAAGCAAGTAAGATATCCACAATGAAAGGAAAAGGACATCTTTTCACAGACGACATGATGTTATTAATAGAAAACCCTAAAGATTCCACAAAAACTATTAGAACTAATAAATGAATTCAACAAATTAGCAGATGCAAAATTAACAAGCAAAAATTCCTTGCACTTCTATACACAAACAACATGAAAGGAAATTAACACAATTCCATTCACTACAGTATCAAAAAAGAATAAAATGCTTACGAATTAACCAAAAAGGTTCAAGATTTTTACAGTGCAAACTACAAAATAATGCTGAAATAAATTACAGAAGACAAATATAAATGGAAACACATCCCATGCTCATGGGTTGTAAGACTTAATATTGTTAACATGTCAGTATTGCCTCAAACGATCATTCTTTACAGAAACAGAAACACCCACCCTAAAATTCACAGTTTCAATGAACCTAGAATAGCTAAAACAATCTCAAAGCACAACAAAGACGGAAGACGCTCACATCCTGACGTGAAACGCTTACTACAGAGCTACAGTAATGAGGACAGTGTGATGCAGACACAGGCTGACAGAGTGAGAGTTCCAAAATGAACCACAGGCCATAATGTCAAAGGATTTAAGACAAGGGTGCCAAGACCCCTCAATGGTGAAAAGGACAGTCTTTCCAACAAACAGTGTTGGGAAAACTGGATAACCACAGCAAAAGAATAAGGGTGGACCATTACCTAACACCATACAAAAAACTTAAATCAAAATAGGCCACAGACCTACATGTCAGACACAAAACCATGAAACTTATAAGAAAACAGAGGGCAAAGCTTGATGATGCTGAACTTGGCAATGATTTCTTGGACACGACACTAAAAGCAGAGGGAGGCAGACAAAGACAAAAAACCAGCCAACCAACCAAACAAACAAACAAAAATTGTACAAATTGGACTTCATGAAAACTAGTTTTGTGCATCAAAAAAATATCCAGAGTGAAAAGATAACCCATGGAATGGGGGAAAATACTGGCAAATCATATATCTGATAAGGGATCAACATCCAAATACATATGGCCAACTGTTAAACTGAAAAACCAATTAGATTTAAAAAATGGGCAAAGGACTTAAATACACATTTCTCCAAAAATATACAAATGACCAATAAACACAGAAAAGATATTCAACCTCACGAATCAAAACTACAATTACCAGCTCACATTCTTTAGGATGGCACCCCCCGCAAAACAAACAAAAAACCCCAACCAACCAACCAAACAAACAACCCAGAATATAATAAATGTTGTCAAGGACCTAGAGAAACTAGAAGAACCCTTGTACACTGTTGGTGAGAATGTAAAATGGTATAGTTACTGCAAAAAAAATATGTTGGTTCCTCCAAAAATTAAAAACAGAATTTATTCACTCTATGATCCAGTCAATTCCATTTCTGGGTTTAAACTCAAGAAAAGAAAGCAGTGTCTCAAAGGCTTTCCGTGCACTCACATTAACAGCAACATTACTCAGGCAAACACAGAACACAATCCAAGACATGGATAAACAAAGTGTGGTATATACATACAATGGATTGCTGATTTTAAAACAGGAATTCTTATAGTGCACTACAACACCGAATAGGCTTGAGGACATTATGCTAAGTAAAATAAGCTACTCACAAAAGGCAAATACTGTATGACCCAGCACCAAGGAGACAGAAAGCAGAATGGCTTATTCTACCCCCTGGCAAGGGGCTGGGGAGGGAGCGAGCAGGGAGCTACCATTCACTGGGCACGAGTTTCAGTTCTGCAAGACGACAAGAGTTCTGGGACAGAGGGTGGTAATGACTGCACAACAGTGTGAACACATTAATGCCATTAAACTGTGCACCTGAAAGTGGTTAAGATGCTAACTTTCATGTCCCATGTAGGGAAGAGAACATATTAAGGTATCTAATAAAAGTTCATTTCTATCCAAAAATTCAGGTTACGCGTATTAAAATACACAAATATCCACACTGTGAGTAACGAAATGTTTTGAAAACCGTATGTAAGAACGAACTACCATCATACCTTTATTGCAGTTGCTCTCACTTTCCGGTTTTTCTATCACAGGCTCTGAAGCAGGTTCTTTGTGTTCGGCTTTCTGCTCCACCTTTCCCCTCTCTTGCTTCTCGACCCCCCGCTCCTTCTCCTGTTCTGTTGTCGGCAGTTCTGGTTCTTTTTCCGGTTCCTGCTGCCCTTCTAATTCCTTCTCTTTTTCTTGCTTTCTTTCCTTCTCCATTTCTCTCTGTTTTTCCTGCTCTCTCTCTAGTTCTCTCTCCTTCTCTTGCTGCTTTTCCCTCTCCTTCTCTCGCTCCCGTTCTTGTTCTTTTTCAAGCTCTTTCTCCCGCTCCCTTTCTTTCTCTCGCTCCCTTTCTCTAATTTCCTCTGGAGTTGGCTGTTTGTCTACAATGCCCAGTTTCTCATCTAGTCGTTTCAGTTTCTCGGCACAAGCGGCCTTCCTCTGCTCCTCCATCCTCCGCTCTTCCTCTTCGCGCCGTTTACGCGCACGCTCCACCGCCGCAGAAAGTTCCGACTGCTGCCTTCTTCTTTGCTTCCATATCTCATCTTCATCTGGCACTTGCTGCTTGGGAGGGAAAGGGCCTGGCCTTCCTGGCACTGCCTGTCGGTCTGGAGGAGGATGCTGAAACATTCAGAGAAATTACCAGGTGAGATGACAAATCTATGTCTGACTAACAGTGGATATCACAGGCATGGGGTGGAAGGGAAAAAAAACCCTCCACAAAATGTCGGAAATTTTCCTGATAAACACACACATTAAAGTGTATATAGGTAAGAAGATGGGGAAAATGTCAAAATCTAGATGAATTCCCCAGACTAAAACTGGAATGATTAATCCGCCATCTAATATTTACTGAGTATGCACCTACGTATTGTGCTGGACAGGATGCTCACTCAGTATCTGCTGAGTAAACAGGAAGCTGTCACAACCTGACTTCAAACTCGAAACGCAGAGACGAGGGAAAGAGGGTGCACGAGAGGGCGCTGCCGGCAGCTGCCAGAGCCGGGCGATCGAAGGAGGGCAAGTCCGGAACGACGCTCAGCGGCACCGCACGAGCCCTGAGGACGGAGGAGGGCTTCCCGGGAGCGGGCAGCCCGCCAAAGAAGTCAGCGGGGAAAAGACGCTGCTGCTGACACTCCGAGGAGGAGGAACCCCTAGCATCAGCCTGCATGGAAGAGTCTAGTTCTAAACCGAGACATTCAAGGCAGGACCACTGAGGCCCAAATTGGAGTGAGGGAGGATCACTTGAGAGCCCGCGTTCTAATGACTTAACTTTCATTTAATGTGTTTCTAGATCTGAAATCATTGCCAGCAACTATGTAAAGACAAGCAGAATGAAAAGGGCAGCAACATTAACAAAAGAAAAGTTTTAAAAATATTAACAGCTACTAGCATGAAACGTTAAAAGTCATATACCCAGTCAGAGTACTAAAAAATAATGGTGGAGTAAAAACACTGGACTGAATACAAAAAACCCAAACCAACAGAAATCTGGACTATAATCCAAACCAGCATCGGTGTTGTAGGCAAACCACTTAATCTCTCTGGTGCTCTGCTAACCCCACCTACAGCTCGAAGACGAGCCGAAAAAACAAAGTGATTACATACAAGTACCCAATTTTTGCAGTAAACTCAGAATAAGCATTTTTAAAAAGCCACTTCGTGGAAGTATGATTTACATAAAGCACGACACACACTGGATTTGTGCAGTTTGATGAAGGTAGACAAACAACACACTCGAAAACACCACCGCCTCAACCACGGCACGGAGCGCTCTGATGGCCCCCTCTGCCCGCACCGGGCCCCCACTGACTGTTGACCTGCTCCGGCAGAAGAAAGCAGTCTCGCCTTTCCTAGCATTTCAAGTGAAGCTCTCCTATGCCAGGCCCCCAGTGCTCAGGGGCACAGCCTGAGGTCACGGTGCACCTCGAAGCTTAGCTCCCTTCCCCTGCAGGGCGGCGTGCTTCACGGGCAGCTCCATCAGGGAGTGGGCACGTGGACTGTTTCTAGTTTTCACACTATGAATGAAACAGCTATGGGCATTCGAGCCTAAGTCTCTGGGTAAGTGTGTGTTTTCACTCCTCCTGGACAGGCATCTAGGACTGGCGCTGCTGAGCTGCAGGTACGTGTGCGTTTCACTCCAGAAGGAGCTGCCATTCCCAAGTGACTATAAGGCCAATCGGCCCCACCAGGGGCGGAGGAGGGCGCCAGCTGCCCTTTGTCCTCACCAACATCTGGTGCCACCAGCTGTTTTCATTTGGGATGTGTTGTGGCTTTAACATGCATTTTCCTGGTGACTAAAGACACTGAGCATTTAACTGGGTAATTTGACAGGCGATTTGTCTTGTTACTGAGTTGTAAGGTTCTTTTTTTAAAAAAATAAATATATCCCAATATAAGTTCTTTGTTGCATGTATTAATAGTATTTTTTTCTGTGACAAATCTTTTCACTGCCTTGAGATGTTTTGGGGGTCATCCTGGAAGGCCTTTGTGGTATCTGACCACAGATCTTGGTGACAGGAAAGATCTCAGGAAAAGAGCCTTTTAACCAGGAAACAGCAAATAAAATATCTTGAGGGTGATATAAAAAACAAGAGCAATATGCTCTGTGTGGCGAGAACAGAAAAGTAGACGAAAAGAAGAGTAGACAGAGACCTTTAAGACGATGGAAAGGAACTTGAGCAAGGACTGACTGGCCTAATACATCCTTCATTTTTCAAAAAGTATTTTTTTAATTTATTTTTAGACAGAAGGGCAGGGAGGGAGAAAGACTGGGAGAGAAACATCAACGCGTGGTTGCCTCTTGTGCTCCCCACACTGGGGAACCTGGCCTGCAACCCAGGTTGGGAACTGAACCGGCAGCCCTCTGCTTCACAGTCTGGCGCTCAGTCTACTGCGCCATGCCAACCAGGGCCTAACACATACTTTAAAAAGACCGTCTGTATCTACTACCAAGAATCTGGGATGAAGGTGCCGGGTGTGCGGGCACAGAGAGAACAAGATGACCTGCTAACTTGCTGGATGCGGCACCCGACACAGGAAGTGTCCAGTGTGCAGATGTACTCGGAGGGCAGCGGTGACCTCGTGTGCTGGGTGGGAGGTAAAAAAGAAGAGTTAAGAGTGACTTACAGGTTTTAAGCTGAGCCAACAGGCGAGTAATGCCATCACCTGAGATGGGGAAGACAGGGCAGGCAGAAGCAGGCCTGCGGGACTGTGCATGGAAGCCAGGGCTTGTCATGGTTTGGACAAAGTGTGAAATGTCTTTCAGAGACCCAAGTGGAGGTATGAACTGAAACAGTATTTTTCATCCATGGTTGGGGACCCATGGATACAGAGTCAGCTGGATGGTCCTAGGCTATTTTATGTAAGGGACACAAGCATATGGGGGGAGGGGCACGGCGGTCAGGAACCAACCCCATGGATATAGAAGGACGACTGTAGGTAAATCTTGGGGGAATCAAAAATTAAACCTATATTTTTCAACTGCCAGGGAAAGGGGCTGGTACCCCCAATCCCCTCATTATTCAAGGGTCAACTGCAGTGAGAAAAAGGAACAAGAACACAGCTGTGAGCCTGCCAACACCGAAGCTCAGTACTGAAAGTCCATAAGGAATACCAATCATAGAAAGGGAAGAAAATAATACGATGTCTCAAAAGTTAGGTACAGGCCCTGGCTGGTGTAGCTCAGTGGATTGAGCACGGGCCTGCGAACCAGACGATCGCGGTTCGATTCCCAGTCAGGGCACATGCCTGGGTTGCAGGCCACTTTCCGGCAGGAGCTAGTTCCCTGCAGGGGATGCAGGAGAAGCAACCATACATTGATGTTTCTTTCCTCTCTCCTTCCCTTCACCTCTAAAAAGATAAATAAATAAAATTAAATCTCTTTAAAAAAAAAAAAAGTTAGGTACAGAAAGTTTTCAAGAAGGATGGAGAGATTAACTATGTCAACTGCTATTGAGACCACGTAAAATGAAGACGAGAAAACTGGACTTGGCAAGATGGCAGTCATCACAGACACTGATGATGACAGTTCCAAAGGTCTAGTGGGAGATGTCAACGAGGGCCAGTGATGTCAGAAAGTGGGAACAGCCCACTGACATGACTCTGCCAGGAGGAGAGCAGAGAAACAGGGCAGAGACTGAAGGGTGGTGGGAGTTAAGGGAGGGTTGGCTTAAAAAACTTTTTTAATTTGCAAGGTAGTATGATCAGCAACTGATAGAAGATGGGACACAGGGAAGAGGGAGAAGAAGTGTCCTTAGCAGTAAGGACACCAGGGAGGAAGTTGATCAGGAAAGACGCTCAATGGAAAAACTAGGTGCACGTCTCCTTTTCTCAGTGAGACGGGCGCTGTGTACAACAGCTCAGAGCAGAGGGGAAGGGTGATGAGGGAGACACGCAGGAGCCACAAGGTAATGTCCACAGCTGTTTCACATGTTACAAATACAACGCACACACAGAATCTTTCCAGGAGAACAGTCCAATACAGAGAGACCATAAACCAGTTAAAATTTACCTGCTGCGCAAGCAACTTTGGAGGTGGTGGCAGGTGAGAAGACGGTCCACGTTCCTATAAAGTGTTATAAAATAATCAGAGGAAAAGTATCTACTGGAAATATTTCTGAATGTGATTATTTCAGGGATATTACAAAATCACAAAAAGCAAACCATCATTATCCTTTTCTCATGTTTAGTAAAAGTATGCCAGTCACTTGCAAGGTAACTTTACATGCCACAGAAGTACTCTGCAATTTCAATGAGGTTAGAATCTCAAAAACCTTGAAAAAAGTAGAATTTTAGTGTATGAAGTCTGGAAATACACCTCTAATTTTAAATTTCTGTTTATGTAAGCCCAATACTTCTCCTGGATTTTCTAACAGCCAATGAAAACTGAGATTTACCTAAAGAAAAAAAAATCTGAAACAATGTTGGAACCAGATAGAATATGTGAAATATTCACTTGCTAGTATATACATTAGTGTCAGAAAACAAAAAATTTAGACATCAAAATATGGTGTACAATATTCCTCTATTCTTTCACATAAAAAATGAATTATCATTCCCCATTTTGCTAGCAGGTTAAAAATCACACAAAACATGGATTTTGTTAAAAAATACTTGAAAAATCCTTTTCCAGAGTTCTCAAATGTATTCCCCAATGCCCAACCCATGCCTGAAGAACGAAGTTCAAAGCCCCTGTGCAGCACACAAAACTGCTGGGCAGCACTCGATCCTCTGTGTTCACTGGCTAATTCCTGCTCTGAGTACCCAGTCTTCTGCAAAGCCTTTCCAAAGCACCATCACGGCGTGTTGTAACGGATGCTTGGTGCTTTCTTCTCCTTTCACAGAGAATGTGAGCTCCCCACTTTTGCCTCCCGGAAGGGCCAGGTTCCTCCATCTGTTTGTATGAACTCAGTGAGTCCACGCTGAGTGCACCAGGAGTTCAGTGGACTCTCTGGAAGGAAGCCCTTCTTCACTCCCCCTTCTCGGTGCAGCTCCTGCCACGTTAGAAGTAGGATCAGCCCACATGCTGACGTCCCCTCCTTAACAATGCTCTTCACACGGCCCAGAGTCCCGAGGTTTCTCTGGTCCCTGTGTGTGGTCTCCCTACTCAGGGCACGACCTCACACATGAACGCTGCGAGGACGCACAAAGTATCCAGTGCGCCGCGAAGCACTGCCCGATGGCACTGCAGTTTGGCAAAGCATTTTATCCCTCTGCCCTGATACGACTGAGCTGTGATATGAAAAAACAGTAAAACTTTAGTTTCTACTTGATAATTTTAGCTACTATCTTAACAGTTTCTGTTACACACAGTAAAACTGTGGTTTAAATCCAGAGCTAATCAAGAAAAAATACATTTCCTTTTCTTAAGTCTTCATCCAAGTCTAGGATTATAAGGTTAGTTAACCCACAGCACCCACAGGGACGAGACTCGGGACGAACAAACCTGACTGAACGGCGGTCCTTTGCTGTAAGGGCCCTTTGCAGCTGTCGGCTGGGCAGGGGGCTGAGACGACGGCTTGGTGTCGCACACTTCATCTGCTTCTTTTCGGGTCTCAGTGATTTCAGAGGCTTTTGAACCCTGATCCTCACTGGAGAGTCAAAAACCAGAGGAGATAAAAAAGTGGACAGATTTTACCATAAGTACATGCATTTTTGTGTGTGTGAAAAAGACATTACCACCACATGGTTTCGAGGGAAAATCTACTAAGGAGTAAGATGATTTGGGGACGCAATGGTGCTGATTTGTTTACTCAGTAAGTATGCACCATACCTCTACAATGTGGAGGGGACTGGGCTGGGCCAGGGTATCACCAGGAGACAAAGCACAGCGCAGCCACTTTCAGGCACAGATGCTCATACCCAGCACAGACCCCGACAAAGGAACAGAGCCTACTGTTTTTCTCACCACCCTCAATCAAAATCTCACCTGAATGCAACTAAGTGATGTTACAGGTACTCACACCTACATTCTAATTTATCCTGATTTAATGAAAAACATAAATCTAATTACAATATTTTAAAAACCCACAACAAATCACAAGCATCTCACAATCAACAGGTCAGGCAACAGCAGTGCACTACAACTCTGCAGCTGAAAAACTACACCCACGCCTGCACGCCAGCTCCTGTGCACAGTAGGAGCCCAGCTGGTGTGCCATGTAACCCACACATTCCTGACTCGGATGCCCCACTATTTCGGAAGAAAGAAAAGAAAAAGTTCCCGTTTTCTAAGACACTGCTTGCTAAGCTGAAAAAAATAAAATACTTGAAATAGCTGTAGCAACTCAAGTAATTTTTATCTAGTTTTATAAATATGAATCAGGTCAAGCAAGTACCAAGTTTTTAATGATCCTTAATATTGTTTCCCAAAATAACTCCAATTAGGTGGCAAGCACCTGAACACTGTTGTTAAAATGCTGTATTTTGCGGAATGCAATGCGCACCCACATTTCTGTGGGCATTAGACACAGGATTATCATACCATCATTAAATTCTTGGTGTATATATAACCATTATCCCATAAACAATGAATATCCGTATTTTTCTCTCAAAAATTAGGGCAAAAAAAAAAGCACACATTATACGTGGCAGAATGAGTTGTACTTTCTTCAGAAACTTTAATTCCTTGATTAGCTGTACTTTTAAAATTTAGCTCATTAATCACTTTCCTACTCAATAACCCCACCGGAGCAGAATGTAGAAATTCTATAAATGAGGAACAAACGCCTACTAATTAAGCCCCTCTGACTAAACAGCAAGACCCTACCCACAAACTCAGCAAGAACCGTAAACGACACCTCGACGTACCTGCTGTTCTCTCTAGGACCACTGCTTCCCTGTTCGTCGTCGTCACTGAAGTTCAGCTGCTCTGTGTAGTCTACCTCCATCTGGGCACCTGTCGAATGAGAGACACTCAGAATGGCTGTTTCAAAGCATGCACAGAATGAAGACAACTCCTTTTGCCTCATACCTGCCCAACCTTCATCAGCCTCAGCATCGAGGTTATCGAATTTATCCAACTCCTTCAGTTCTGATGCACTGAGAATGGAGGGGCGTTCGGGCTCAGGTGCCCAGGAAGGAGGGGGGCCTCTTCCTCGAAGGCCTCTAATGCACAAGAGGTTAATAAGGGAGAAGGACACAGAGTTTTAATACTGCACCTTAAAAATAAAAAGACTGAAATTTAGCTCGTGTCAATTCAACAATGCTAGCTACACGACATAAAGATATTTTGCACCTGACACGCGTATGAAATTACATACACAGGGCAATAGGTAATAATTCTTATGCAAGTATTTAATAGCAGACAAGGTTTTTTAATTGTCAAAGATTTAAAATAAAACAAATGTATATTAAAAAATGTGGCTAAGACTAATATAGATCTCAAACTACAGAATTTTAAGAAAAACCATCACTTAGGAAGATGCTCAAGCATTAAGCAAAAAAGAGAATGGGGGTCCTTAACAAACGGAAAAGAGACACGCCTGTCAATTTTGGGGGCCACACTCCCCAGTTCTCAGAACTTTGTGGAAGGCGGTTTACAGTTCAGGGAGAACCAAGCATCTCTCTTGTGTGACAGCCAGCCAAGGCCCCGCCGCACTCTGACTCACTCTTCCCTCTTCCATCGTCACAAGCCATTCAACCCCCGAAAGTCTAAATGAGCACACACATGCTTTGCAGACTCTAATCATTTAATAGTCTTACTTGTTTGTTTCAGATAAAGAAGGTGGGAACCGCATGGGACCATGAAGAGCGGGATACGCCATCCTCGGATACTGCTGAAACATCTGAGTGTGGGAAACAAACACTGATAAATTTAGCAACCCAGTAATTTGTAGAAATGATCACCCTAAGCCTGAAATTATAACTTCTATGAAAAATTAATTTTATCTGCTGGTACAGGTCACCATTCACTCTTAACAACAAGCCATTTGTAAGGTTACTACCTCTACTAAGTCTTTATGAAGACTAATAACTAGCACACAACATAGGAAGAACTTCTAATCCCATTAACAAAAGCACATAAATGTGATTGTGCACTGACGTGAAAAAGTAAAGAAGGTAACGTGTACACACCCTGAAAACAGCAAAGCCTTAACCAAGTTTGAATATTTGAAAGAAAATAATGTGAGACTTTACCCTAATGCAGGAGTAGATTAATTGGAGGCAGACTGGCTGATAAAGAGAAACTCAGTTCAGATAAAAAATTCGGGAGTCCATAACCCAAGGAATGAATGAGGAAGGAGGTTGGTGGGGAGTGACTCGGAGATTCTCTATGTGCAGAGCACAGGTGAGCTCTGAGTCAAGTCACTAGGCCACCATAATTAGAAACTGAGGCACAAAAACGATGCTCTCTCTGAGAACTTGGCTTGGACAAGCTAAGTGTAGAAGTTATAAGACAGATTTTAAAGAGAAATAACACACCAAAGGATTCATTCATCCCATGCTTTAGAAGAGAAGAAATGTCAAGGAGTCCTTGGTTACTTACTATCTGCTTATACAAAAATCTGTTACATTTTTTTCTGTAAAATAAAGGACCATTTTTCATTTTCATGAATAACTTCACTGATTTGGATATTTTGAGTATGGTGGCTAACTCCTGCTATTGGCTTCTAGTGGGTAGAGGCCAGGGGTGCTGCTAAGCACCATCCAGTGCTTAAGACAGCCCCGCCACAAAGAATAAATTGGCCAAAAGGTCAAAATTACCAAGAAACTTTGCAGACCACTTTGTGAAAAACACACTGGATCAGTCATAGCGCCTTCTCCATACACTGCACAACACTTTTTTGCGTGTTTCAGTTGTGTTTTTACCTTTCTTGAAATGATAAAGCATAATACACCGAAAATGTTGCATATTTTCTTCCATTTTCAACATTAAAATGGCTGCACGAAAATTCATCAATTTTTTGATGAATTATTAGTTATTTTTTAAATGCACGCTGATATGACAGCTGTCACAATAAAACCTAACAAAACTGTTTCGTATGACGTTAAAGACAAGTGTGTGCAACCAGAACCATCGTACGGAAAAAAAACAAACCAAATTTTTGGCCAATCCAATAAATATATGAAATTGTACTCCTAAAATAGATTACTTTTTCTTAAAAAAAAAAAAAGTAGCTGTTTGATGAGAAAATTACTTCCTACTTAAAAACGCTATACTTATATGATTAAGCTATCTGAAGAAACTCAGGGGCAGAGCAAAGTGACTTAAGTTCAGCAGCAGCCGAAACCCCACTGGAAAAGCCTTTTGCCTGGGACCGGTCGGAGCCCTGGGAGCTGTGTCACACTTTTGTACGTAAGTTGTCAGCAAATACACTATTGGGGGCAAACGTTCCCAGGTAAAATGCACTGTATCCCTCTGCAGACTGCCCAGATTAATTCTGTGTGGTAGTAAATGTTTAAAATTTAGACATTTGCCACAAAATTAACTGTAGAAACAACCTTTAAACTCTCAGTATATGGTAGGGGGTTTCAAAACATTCTTATTGTTGTTCATTGGTGGAACGCTTTAAAAAAAAAAAATTATTTATTTATCTTTAGAGGGGAAGGGAAGGAGAGAGGAAGAGAAACATCAATGTATGGTTGCTTCTCGTGCATCCCCTGCCGGGAACTGGCCTGCAACCCAGGCATGTGCCCTGACTGGGAATCGAACTGCGATCGTCTGGTTTGCAGGTCCACGCTCAATCCACTGAGCTACACCAGCCAGGGCGGGGGAACACTTTATTCAAGTAAAATCATTGATGACACTGGTGACAAAGGCCCGTGACTCCCCTTCCACCTCCCTCCTCGTCCCGTCCCACGCCCACACCTGAACAATCAAGGGTCTCTAGAAGCACAAGTTGAGAACTAGCCTACAAGGACTTGGGTGTAAAGTATTTTTCAAGGACAGGTTAGCATGTGACTGATTTTGATCACACTCCCATTTTCTTAAAGAAAATATTTAACAAGTAATTGTTTTTAATCATGTATTTCCCTTCTCTATCAGAGAATGGCTAAATAAAAACAGTAATTCAAAGTACAGAAAATATGTAAAAAGAAAATGATATTTAAAGCTCAAATATTTAGAAGTTAAATCATAAAAAAAATAAGCATAGGAACTATGTTACTTCCTCCCTGAGATTAGTGGCCTCTTAAAAAATGTACATTTATTTACTTGGGTACATGTAACTTGCCATATTAATTTCACAGTAGGCTGAGAGCCAACAAATGAATGAGGGCACCAAATCTAACTATTAATTTATAGAAAATATAAGGGTCAGAAGTATGTATTAAATGAGACTGCGAAGATTAAAATCAGCAAAATTCTGACTGAGAAACCCAACAGGATAAAAGTAAATTGTAACAGACAAGGTCCAAAAAATATATATGTAAGAGATGGAGGGAAAGAGGCGCCCACTGATAACAACATTCCTACGGGAAATAGGAACCGATCTCGAGGTATAGACAGTATCTGGGTCCTATTTATGACAATCAGGGAAATTAAAATTCTGACTTGGTGCTTTTAAAAAAATTATTTTCAGGTATGATAATGGTACTGTGAATTCTCCCATTAGTTTTTATCTTTAAAAAAAAAAAAAAGATAACAACATAAGGCACTAGCCAGGTGGCTCAGTTGGTTAGCATTGTCCCAATGCGCCCACTGTGCAGACTTAATCCCTGGTTAGGGTGTGTACAAGAACCAACCAATGAATGCACGAATTAGTGGAACAACAATTCAGTGTTCCTCTCTCTCAAAATCAATAAACAAATTTTTAAAAAAGATTATACGCACACATATACATATATCTGCATGTGGCTGTATATATATATGTATGAAAATAAGGTATTTAGGAGTTGCCTTAGTAATCCAAGATGGAGGGAAAGAGACAAGACTGACTACAAATTAACTGTTAGAGGTGGATGACAGATAAGGGGAGAGAGAGAGGTTCACTGTACTCTCTATTACTTTTCGTTCTACAAGTTAGAAATATTCCATAATGAAAAGCTAAAAGGTGTAAATCAATAAAAAGTTGACAACTAAAACAGTTATTAACCTTCTCTGTGCCATAAACAACCCCTTTGGCCACTGGACAATATCTATTATCCCCACTAAGGCAAAAGCACAGGTCCTGGGATGTTTCTTACATTCACGATCATAGAAAATGCTGATTTTTATTAGGTGTTACTAAAGACCCAAACTCCTCCCCGCTTCAGCTCTCTTCCTCGAACCCGGACCGGAAAGCTCTCATGCAAGCATCTGCCTATCCAGCAGCACTCACGTAAGGAGGCATCATGGCGCGGTACTGGGACGCGAGGGCAGGCTGCTGTCCATTCAGCTTAGCCTGGGGAGGACCACAAGCTATCCTCTTTTCCACCACTTTGAGAATGTCATTTTGCTCCGATGACCCAGCTGTGCTTTCGTCCTGGCCAGGGAGCTTTTCATCTTGGTCAGATACTGAGGATGAGCCAGCAGACTTACCACCGTCCCTCCAACAAGCAACATCTAGTACAGAGATAAGGAACAAATCAGAAAAAAAACCATGAAAATGTATCAGAGTGCCACCTTAGGCAGTCCAAGAAAATGTCAGCAAGTAACAAGTAAGCACAGCGAGGGAGCAGGGAAAGCCTAATTCAGGCCCTCCTAATGCTTTTAAGTGAAAGCAGAGACGCCTCCGTACCTCAGAGAGGTCAAACCAAATACTGGGGCAGGAAGGAAACACTGTACCTCTCTGTGGAACCTTAGCAACATTTCCTAGGGAGTTACCATCACAGTCACGCCTGCGTGCCCTAAGGGGTGGGGCTCTACCACCCTGAAGGGTGGGCAGTGAAGCTCTCTTCCTTTCTTTTCAGTGTTTGGTTGCCAGTTACATGGGCCCAAGTGAGCACACTTACTGATGATATCATCTGGTTCAACTGCACTCAGCCAAATGAGCCGGGAGATGGTTTTACAAGGAAACCTGGTTTGGCGGGTAGCCTCCCAGATGGTCCAAAGGGTCTCTGGCACCTGGTATTCACACCCTGGGTACCACCCTCTCAGTGCCCCAGGACTGGTCTGTGAAACACACAGAACACAACGGAAGTGATGGCACGTCTCTTCTGAGACTAGGTTACAAAAGACTGGGCTGCCATCTGAGGTGGGTGACGCCTGTCGGTCTGTCCGGACTTTTTCTGGGGAAGCCAGGTTGTAAGCAGCCACAGACAAGCAGAGACACCACGATCAAGCCTGGGACAGGAGCTGCAGTCCGGCCAGCTGTAGACAACGGCTCCCCTGTGTCCCTGCTAGGAGTCCTTCAGCCAGTCCCAACCCCAGCCAAGCTGCTCCTGCACCCCTGACACTGAGGGAGAGTGTCAAACCCAAGTTCATTCTGGCTTCTTGTGTGAAGCTGACAAATTTGTTTTGCAGCAACTGATGAAAATCAAATGAAAACAAAACAGTAAAGATTACACATCTATTCCTAATAAAAACTCACGAACATTATGACAATTAAAAAAACAAAAGATGCTCTACTCACATCTGACAAGAAATGAGCCAAAAGAAATGTGAAAAATCAGGTTATCAGAAATATGGATTTGTAACCATTACCGTAAAGAGGAACTTCCCCCTGTACATAGGTCCTTTGAGAATTCGGTAATGACAGTATGAAGCTACTAAAATTAATAAGCATTAGAGAAACCTCTAAAAGACTTCCTATTTCTAATTTTACTTTTTGCTTTGTAATGTACATAATACAAGTTTCTCTCACTATCCCAAACTGATTTGGTTCCTGGCTTTAAGTTCAGAAAGCAAGAGATTCCTGAATATTAACGGTGTAGCAAATAAGTGGATATAATTTATAAATAAGTATTTGCATGTAGGAGAGGTCTGCCCTAAATATTTTACTATTGCAAAACTGACCAAATACTACTGTTCAGTTAAGTCACCATGGCACCTCGTTAAGAGGCACACTCCCAGCAAGTTCTCGAGTTGGACTGACGCCGTTCACACAGAAACCGCACCTGAGTGGCAAGCACCTAGCTACTATCTGCCTTCATTTCAAAGGAGGCAAGTCACACACACAACACTAGCAGGCAGGTATCACAAGACATGATATACACACAATCTCCTCCTGTGTTTTTTACTGAACAGAAAGTACTCTTACTTGGTGGGCGTAAACTGGGCCCAGGTCCATAGTTGTCATCATTGGCTTCTTTTTCTTTTTTTTCCTGATCCCCAGCTGCCTGCAGGCTGGGAAATTCTTGCTGAAAATGACTATTCACCTGGATTCCTAGAGATTTTTTAAGAAAGCATTAAATTTAACTTTCGTACCCAAGATAATTAAAAAACCCTCCCTGGACATAGCTCTCTGCCTTTTTATAATAAATTATTTCACATTTCAATGATGACTAGTCATATCCATACAACTTTTTCATTATTTAGATTTAGAATCCCTTGGAAAGTTAATGAACAGCCACGAGGAGATAAGAATCTGAGAAGGGAACCTGCCGGACTCGGTCCCAGAGGACTCATTAAGATGGCGAAGCAAGTGGAGCGCTTCACTTCTCTCTCTCTCATTTATTTCTGTAAAAGACAAATTCCTTTACCAACACCTCTAAGAATCAGTTCAAATTATATCACTGAGATAGCTTATGAGTAAACACTGCTAGTACCACAATGAGGCTAAAATGCCTCATTTAATTGATTAACTTCATTTAATTTACTGCTGAGATACTGGTTACACCTCACTATTCAACCCACCTACCTATTTATTTTATACTTCCATAAATTAAAAGAGCTGATTTTATTAGCCTTAGGGCCTAGATGGGTTTTTCCACACAGCGTTTTATAGACATTTCCTGTTTTGCTAGTGGAAAATTTTTCGCTGGGATGTCCATCCTTCTTTGGGGAGAGGGAGGTATTGCAGCTACTGTGCTGTGTGTCTTCTCCCTAGCTCTTCCCCCCCTGCTCGGGAAGTCCTGAGCAGCATGTCTGAAACAGAGAGGTTCGGGGCACAGACGGAGATGAAACGGTGTCTGGCAACCTATGTACTGCCCGGTGCTTATGGCTCAGAGTGGGAAGTGCAAGGTCTCACCTGGTCCTGTAGGGTGAAGATAAAACAGTGTGGGGCAGAGCGTATCTTAAAGACTCCCTTTGAAATCCTGATCGTTATTAGTAGGGCATACACGGCTCCTGACAGAAACTTCACTAGCCTGAGACATTTCTAGCCTCCCCCCCCCATGCCCGAGCATGCCCTGTGAGGATGCTCGCCAGCCGGCACACTGATGAAGCATCCATATGTATCTCCTGCATGGCTGTTCAGTAACTACCGAGCCTGACCAGGTTTCCCAGCTAATGTCCACTTACCATCTCCTTGCCCACCTTGCTTGTTACTGGCCCATGATTTTGGAGCAGGTGCTACTTCTGGGGGAGCTGCAACCCCAGGTTTTGGCTGTGCTGGTGGAACTTCTGGCGTTCTTAAAAAAAATACGAATCCATTATTTCAGATATTGCATGTTTCAATAAAACAAATGGAACACTAGACTTGAGGTGAGCTCCTGTAGCAGTGAGTCTGGCTCTACAGTATTTACTCGCACATGCAGCCTCCACAGAAGCATTCCCTCTGCAACGTGCCTTTCAGTGAAGTGCAGCTGTTTGTGCCCCCTCCCACGTCTACCTTTCAGTAAACAACCCGGGGAGGAGACAGCTCTGTTTGTGTTTTGCTTTGCAAAGAAAGAAACAGTCATTATTGAACCCAGCTCCCAAAAACCTGTTTTGAAGAAGTGAGCGTTTGCAATGAGAAGTACCAGCGCAGGCATACACACGGTCTGCACCGACAGAACTGGCCTCGGGGTGAGGGGAAGCGAGTTCCCCATCTGGCAGTCAACAGGGTCACCCCTATAATTATTATTGTATTCGGAGCTAAGAGCAACCTGCCCGATGCACCCCAAATAAAAGATGTTTTAAAAGGGGTCTACAGGTTTATTCAATCCTTGTAATGAGTTGAGGCTTAAAAATAAAAAAGGTGGTTATAAGACTTAAGAAATAAATACCACCTATTCCTAGTACTCTCAGACTCTGACCTACTGGTACAACACAATTCTACAATGAGGAAGAAGAGGCCAGTCAGACTTTGACAGGCTTTATTTTACCACATTTTCTACAGAGAGCTAGCTCCCTAAACAAGAGCACAGAAACTCTGATAACAGATACAGGCAAAAGGCACCAAGCACCGAAATGCACGCCTTATTTTTTTAAATCATCACTATCTAACTTGGTCATTCAATAAACTAAGAGCCCTGCATAAATCTTGATATAGAGAATGTTAAATATTTGTTGAATGAATGATGATCAGTAAGGACATTATTAATTCTATGCTGGCTTTCTTGCTATCATTATCCATTAAAATACTGCTTGAATACCTATAGTGCACATATAATGTGTACCACGCATAGTCCCAGGGAACCAGGCAGCTAAACATCCCTATTGTACAGCCCTGGCTGGTATGGCTCAGTGGACTGAGCGCTGGCCTGGGAACTGAGGGGTCACTGGTTTAACTTCCAGCCAGAGCACATGCTGGGGCTGTGGGCCAGGTTCCCAGTGGGTGGTGTACGAGAGGCAACCACATGTTGATGTTTCTTTCTCCCTCCTTTCCCCTCTGTCTAAAAATAAACAAACAAAATCTAAAACCAAAACCCCCAGTGTACAGGGGTGTATAACCTTTTGGCATCTCTGGGCCACAGTGGAAGAAGTTGTTGTCTTGGGCCACACATTAAATACACTGCAACTCGAAATCACAAAAGAATCCCATCATGTTTTAAGTAAATTTGCGATTTTGTGTTAGGCCACATGCGGCCGGCGGGTTGCACACCCTGTAAGAATCCACTGCTAATCACAGCAGAAAGAGAATGCCTGATTTGCTGGGAGTGAGAGGGAGGACCCAATAAAGCAGATATGAAAAGTTGCGATGAGCAATGGTCATTGCTATGCCCCGACACATGGGAATACTGCCACTATCTCCACACAGGGGGAAAAGGAATCAAAAGTTGTACGTGGAAGACTCTAAAGGGCATGAGACACGACATGTGCACAGTACGACACCTAGCACACACGAGGAACTCGAAATTCCCTGCAAGAGGAGGGGGCTGGTCCCATTCTTTTTAGCAGACGCTGACTTACTTTTCTTCTTCATGCTGCTCTTGCTTCGATGCCCACCCTGTGCCATCTTTAGGTACAATGTTCACATTGGGGTCGTTGCCTTTGTTCTCCGCTTTGAGACTGGGGAGGTTGGCGGGCGGAGGCATGCGCCGCGAAATACCGACTTTTCCAAGACTCTGTAATCCATGTCGAGCTGCAACTAAAGATCAATAACATCAACTTTCTTAGAACATCTATTTTATCACCCATTTTATTCTTAAAACAATACAGAATAGGAATTAATAAAATAGGACACTATTTTTTCCTAATATTTAAGGTAAGAATCTGTAAGTCAGACACCTGCAACAACATCCAATGCAGAAATTATATTTAAAGGACACTATCAAGCCACTGAACAAATGCCATAAAAATTTTAACAATAAACTCTGTACCCTATGAAAAAACACTGACAGTGCTGTTTTGTAGTTTCCAGGGACTCTATTTCAAACTCAAAACTCAGCACATTAAAGAATAAATACGCTGCCTTTATATGCATAATGAAACTGCCAGTGTAACACGTGGTCCAGTTTTCACAGTCAACACTGGGTCCAAGGTATTAAAACACAACACAAAACACCACAGGACTCTCAGTCCGTAACTTGGAGTGGAAATGAACACCCACCGATACGTAGCTCACTGCCTACCCCTCTCACTGACGGAGTTTGCCCTTTGCAGCCCCACAACTGTACTGACAACGAACAAGGAAAAATAAATGTATTTATGGATTTTTAATGGTAAGACCTTTACTCTATGCCCCCTGAGAAGTGCTGCCTATGTAAGTCCAATGTAAGCACACTTTGTCCCAGTGTGCACAACAAGAGCCCCAGTGAACCACCTCCAGTAACGATAGCATCGAACCCCCAAAGTGTAGATGCCACTGATTTTACTCACCTGTGGTTTTCTGAGTTTCGAGGGATTTACCCTTGTACGTATTAAATAAACTGAGTGTCGCATACTTCTTCCCATCCTTTGCTTTTGTGCTCTGGCCTGACTTCTCCGACATTTCGGTGGAAACTCATCGAGTCCGAAACCTCCTGCCACACCCCTTAAAACCAGCCTTTAAGATGCACATAAAAAAGAAAAATAAGAAAAGTTTTAGAATTAGTTTACTCAATATTCCTAATATGTAGATGTTTGCAGAAATTCTGAGAAGTAAAAAGTGAAAAATTAAATCAATCTTCACTAACTTACATCAGTAATAATCCACAAACTAGCTCTCATCCTATTTCCCTTCAATTTAGTAAGGTGCACGCACACATTGACCTTACGGCTGTTTGTTTGTCAGGGAGGAGCAGGGCAGAAGGTGGTGAATTCTACCAAGAGGTCACCATGGACGCAGACGCACAGGAGTTAAAGCTGGTGCAAGACAGGTACATCCTGCAAAAGGCATTCGGAGTCGAGGAGCAGGCCCCGAGGACATGACAATTACTGTACATCTGTCCACTGCAGGACCAGCATCACAGGCAGGATGTGGTTTTATACGCACACCAACTGCCATACTCAACATTTGTGTGATTCCACTTAATTTATCAACAATTTTCACATCATCTCATTTCAGTCTAAAAACCAGATGATATAGTCAGCACTCTGATTTGACAGACAAGGAAGTAAACATTGAGAGGTAACAGACTGGATCCAAAAATCAAGGCTTTTGGGTCAGTCCATGACACCAGACCACATCCTCCTCACACAGCCAGTTAACACTCAGCGCTCCAAGCCTACATTCACAGTAAGCCACTTGTCCTTGAGACACACCGTGAAACACCTCACTACAGCTAAAACCGCCCTCGTAAACAGACGGCCTGCTATCATACGCAGAAGAATGTAATTAATTATACCCCAAGGGTGCTGATAATGACGAGACAGTGAAGAGAGCTGTACTCCCAGAACCTGTCCTTGTTGACAGTGTTCACCAACAACATGGACAAAGACACGGAAAGATTATTCAACCACAGTGTATGTTCACTAGTCAATGTATTGAGGAAAACAGAACCAAAAGGTCGCCCGTTCGATTCCCAGTCAGGGTGTGTGCCTGGGTTGCAGGCAGGGTCCCCGGTTGCAGGCTGTGCAAGAGACAACCACACACTGATGTTTCTCTCCCTTTCTTTCTTCCTCCCTCCCCCCCTCTAAAAATAAGTAAAATCTGGGGGAAAAAAAGAGAGCAGATACTTTTAGCGTAAAGCCAAAGTTTAATTTAGCCTACTACCTTTTTTTGGTGTTTCACTTCTGAAAAATCTTGGGAGACACCCTGAAACACTCGATCAGGTTTAAACTTCACTCAACATATACTTGAGAGAAAAGCCAAGGACCAGTTCAAAAATGAAAATTATTTTTAGGAATGTAAAACTACATTAAATAAAATTATGTAGTTTTAAGAAAGATTCCTTTTAGGGCAATGTCAAAAGAATACAGCCCATTCACAGTAAGGACCATCATCAAGACTTAGCTTCACTCTGTATAATTTACATAAAAACATTTTTTAAATGTAATTCCTGTTTGAATGCCTAAGATGAGTCAAAGAATCAGGGACCCACACCAGGAAGGACAGCAGTAACGTACAGGCACAAAACGAGGAAGGGAGCCCCTGGTTCCCGGACTGAGCAGGAACGCAGGTGGGGGCCGGAAGACTCCCCAGGTCGATTCTGAGTGCCCCCTTCTTCCAAGATAGGTTTGCTTTTCATTTCCAATGGACTCACTTGTGCACGTCTAGCTGTATCTGCTGGTTAACTCTGTAGCTACAAGAACCTGAAACTGCTCTCCTATCAACAACCCCAGGAACAAAAACACTACCTGTCGATTCCTTACTGATTCTGACATTTCCTGCTTCAATACTGCCTCTATTACTACACTGTTTCTCATTATTCCCTATCAGGGCTGCTGCTTTCTGCAATTTCAAGTCTTACCAAGCTGTGTACCTCCCTCGCATCCCTCTTCCCTTGGGTAAAGAAAACAAAAACAAAAAACCACTACTCCCACATGTCTCCTATACTCTTAATATGCTAGTTCCCTTCTGATATTTCTGGTCATTGGGGGTGTGGGGGGTGGGGCGGTTCCCCACACCCAGCAATTCTTAGATTCTCTGGCCAACTGCTGGGCGTCCTACAATTGAACTAAATTCCAACACCTATCTACCTGGAGATGGCATCAAGTCCCACAGGTTAAAAAGGGATCATCGCTGCCACCACCACTTCAGATGCCACTTGAAAGCCCAAGGTGTTGCCTGGGCCTCTGACTGGCTGGCTGGCTATAAACCAGAGGTTTGGTTAATTTAGTAGAGCGTCGCACAGAACTCAGGGGAACAAGATATTTACCAGATTACTGGTTTATCACAAAGGTGATCAAGGACACAGCCAGACGAAGAGATGTGCAGGAGGAGACCCAGAAGGGTCCTGAGCACAGGAGTCCATGGGGCTCTCCACCGCCAGGAGGTCCCCCAACCAGTGGAGTTCAGGGATTTTAATAGTGCTGCTGATTAAATCACTGGCCATGGGCTATGAATTTAACCCCCAGTTCCTCTCCTCTCTCTGGAGGAGGGTGGGGCCTCTCTGAGGAAAAGGCCAGTGTGGCTCAGCGGGTGGAGGGCCCATCTGGAACCAGAAGGTTGCAGGTTCGATTCCCAGTCAGGGCACATGCCTGGGTTGTGGGCCAGGTCTCCAGTTGGGGGTGTATGAGAGGCTATCGATCAGTGTTTGTCTGGCACAAGTTTCTCTCCCTCTCTTTCTCCCTCCCTTCCCCATGAAAGCAATGGGGAACCATCAGGTCCTGAGCAGAGAGCTGTGCCTGTCAGGCTAGAAGTACCATTCTGGCTACTAGGTGGAGAATGGGTGACAGGGGCCAAGAGTGGAATGCAGAGACATCACAGACTGCAACAGCCTAGGCACAGATGATGTCGCTGTGGCTGAAAAACGGAGACCAGAGACAGGATCGGAGACCAGATACAGGATCGTCGTGAACCCTCCCCACACCTTCAGAGCTGCGTGCTTGCAAGTTTGGCAATGCCTCTTCCTTTTGAGTGCTGGCTTGGGAACTGTACCCACACATATGCAACACTGTTTCCAAGGGACAACAGATTGTGTGCTCTTGTGCCTGGACACTAAAGCCTCACTGAAAACAAGGTCGTCCCCAGGCCTGCTGAGTAATTAGTGCATTCTCTGCAACACCACGGAGCACAGCCGTCCTCTAGGGCCGGCACAGGACCTCCCCTGCTTCAGTAACACAGTCGTTCAACAACAGCTACAAACAAACTGGGTTGAGAACTAACAGTCAAATGCTCCTTCAGGTGTCAGCTTGTGAGGAGACAGACGGTCACCCTGTCTTCATGGAACTCTTAACAAACAATAAATAAGTAAACAAAAACATGGGAATGGAAAACCTAACTGGGTAAAGGGAGAGCAAACAGGGGAAGGAGAAGTTGGATGGGATGGAAAAACCCAGGCTGCACAGACTCATCCAGGAAAACTGTAGGAGACGCTCCAGGCCAGGCCTCAGGCCAGACCAATGAAACCGGAACTGCTGGGCTGGGCTGGGCTGGGCTGGCAGCGGTGTTCTCAGACAAGCCCCCTCCGAGTGTCTCCAGCACAGACACACCAAGAGAAGCACCGAGAAAGCAAACCAGCCATGTTCTGGGAGAAGGAAGTGCCACTGTAGACGAGGTCAGGCCTGAGGGGCAGAGGGGAAGTCAGAGAAAGCCAGAGTAGGCAGAAGGCAGATTTAGCAGAACCTAGTAGTCAGTCTGGGAAACGCAGCATGGCCTGAATTTATTCTACATGGTAGGCAAAAACTAATTTTAAAAAATCTCAACAGCTGAGTTAATGCTTGGCTAAATTCAGCAGACCCAAACTTAAGTAAGAGAATTGTATAATTTACATAAAATAGTAATTCAAAACCTTTGAAATAGTAAGGTCAATAGGAACGTTTCTTTTCAACTTGCTACCTTCTGGGTTCAAAACAAGGATGTTACAGGAAGGAGACCAAAGAACTCCATCCTCTTCTTGTATCACTTTTAACTTTGAAACGTTCCTTGTTATTTGTATGTCAGTTAAGAATACTTTTAATGTTACTGTTCTGCTTGCTGTATGTCCAAAAATTAAAATCATTAAGAACCAAGGGTAACTGCAAAATCAAAGCCATCTGAATAACATACCCCCTTTTTTGTTTAAGGGAAGAGAAAGCAATCAAACTCCTAAATTCAAGGTTCTGTGGCCAACTGAGCAATTCTGGTAAAAAACAAACAAAAACCAGCATCTTTCATTGAAATTAGGTGTACCAAAACATGTTCATCTGCATTTTCCAGATTTTGAACAATTAATTACTTTGTAAACAGATATTTTGGGGGCAAATAACGTTAAGATAAAAATAGAATAAAGGAAAAAGTCAGTGTTTCTAAAGCAGATTGTTGATTAAGCTGTGACCCCCAAAATTCCTTCAGTGCTAAAAATTATGAGTCTAAGGTTACTCATTTATCAATCACAAAAGGATTCAAAAGTATCCGACGCAGAATATATTTCAAGCCATACTTAAAATTTAGTATATTTGGCAAAAAAAAAAATTGCAAATTGTCAACTTGGTAAATTCAGTTAAAAGACAGTTATGGTTCTAACCACAATGGACTTCTAAGCACCCACCGAGGTTGTGTTTTCCTCCTTTTCCTCATTTTTCCTGGGGTGAGAGTTTAGTTCCTCTGCTAAATACAGTACAGTGCCCCACTGACTTGAACAGCTAACTTTACAAAGAAACTGGAGCCACTCCCAGACAGAATACAGTACATACCGCACAAACATCTCATTGAACGAGTAAAGGAGGCATGTCTACCAAGTAGTGAGTCAGCCGTCCTGTACAAACCCAGTAAAGAGCTTCTTCGTGAGCCGTTTTCTTTGGCCTCTGTGACGCCGATGCCTCCAGTCTCCTTTTCTTCCTGCCCCTCGTCTATACAAACTCGAACAGGTTGCTGCCCTCCCCCCCTTTTTGTGTGCTCTTCGCTTGGGCCGTCTCATCTCTGGCTCACTGCTTCGGTGAGGTAGTTCTCAAACCTTCCTTCAAACTACAATCTTTGAACGTACCTTTTTAAAATTTATTTTTTATTTTATTTTAATATATATTTTATTGATACCATTACAGTTGTTCTATTCCCCCCCTTCACTCCCCTCCACCCGCACACTCCCTCCCCCACCATTCTCCCCCCTTAGTTTATAACCACGTGTCTCAAGTTCTTTGGATTCTATATTTCCCCCACTATTCTTGCCCTCCCCCCTATCTATTTTCTACCTACCATCTATGCTATTTTCTGTGCCTTCTCCCCCCTTCTCCTCCTCCCATTCCCCTCTTGCTAACCCTCCATGTGATCTTCATTTCTATGGTTCCACTCCTGATCTAGCTGTCCTCTTGGTTTGCTTTTGTTTTAGGTGTGGTTGTCAATAACTGTGAGTTTGCTGTCCTTTCACTGTTCGTATTTTTCATCTTCTTTTTCTTAGATAAGTCCCTTTAGCATTTCATATAATAAGGGCTTGGTGATGATGAACTCCTTGAACTGGACCTTATCTGAGAAGCACTTTATCTGCCCTTCCATTCTAAATGAAAGCTTTGCTGGATAAAGCAATCTTGGCTTTGGATTTCATGACTTGGAATACTTCTTTCCAGCCCCTTCTTGTCTGTAAGGTCTCTTTTGAGAAATCCGCTGACAGTCTGATGGGTACTCCTTTGTAGGTGACTGTCCCCTTATCTCTTGCTGCTTCTAGGATTCTCTCCTTCATTTTAATCTTGGCTAATGTAATTATGATGTGCCTTGGTGTGTTCCTCCTTGGGTCCAACTTCTTTGGGACTCTCTGAGCTTCCTGGACTTCCTGGAAGTCTATTTCCTTTGCCAGACTGGGGAAGTTCTCCTTTATTATTTGTTCAAATATGTTTTCCACTCGTGGCTGTTTCTTTCCCCCTTCTGGTACCCCTATAATCCGGATGTTGGAACGTTTAAAGATGTCCTGGAGGTTCCTAAGCCTCTCCTCATTTTTTTGAATTCTCATTTCTTCATTCCTTTCTGGTGGGATGTTTTGTTCTTCCTTCTGGTCCATTCCATTGATTTGAGTCCCAGTTTCCTTTCCATCACTATTGGTTTCCTGTGCATCTCCCTTCATTTCAATTAGTTTAGCCTTCATATGTTCCTCTAATTTGTGACTATGTTCCTCTAATTTGTGACTATAATCAACCAGTTCTGTGAGCATCCTGAGAAACAGTGTCTTGAACTGTGCATCTGAGAGGCTGGCAATCTCTTGGTCACTTAGAGTTATTGGCTCTGGGACTTTGAGTTCTTCTTGTGCCATCTTTTGGGCTGTTCGTGCCTGTTCCGTGGCAGGATCGGAGCCCTAGGTGTTCACTAGAGCAGGGCAACTCAGTCGCTGGGTTGTGACGCTGTATGTGGGGGCGGGGTCAATGAGGAGCAATGGCGTCCCGCCTGCGGCCTCCTGCTGCCACCACCACAGGTGCCACAGCTGCCACCGTCACCGGGGCCCGAGCGTTTCGTCCCACTGCATGCGAGTGTGCCACCACCGTCAGCCCTCGCTCCCTGGGGCCTGCGTGGTCTGTCTCACTGTGCGTGAATGTGCAACCGCGGTCAGTCTGCCCCGCACCCTGACTGTGTCCAGGCTGCCTGCGGGCCTAGGTTGGGGGATCTGTCCTGCCCGACCCTGCTCACTGCTGGCTCCGCCCCTCTTACCGTCCTGGTTGAACGGTTCGTTGTTGTGGGACTTCCGTATAATTCAATTTTCTGTTCTTTGGCTGTGTCTTTGTTCTCCAAACCTTTGTTGTATCAAACTCGGTTGTGGGAGAAGGCACAGTGTTTCCACCTATGCCTCCATCTTGGCGGAAGTCTTAGACATACCTTTTTAATTGTGAAATAGAAAACAACTTAACACTTCCAACAGAACTACAAACTCAGAATGCTGAATTCCCCCATTTGCTCACTCAAACATCACTCGGTGCCTACTATATTATCAGGTGCTACTAGAAACATGAAAAAGAGACACACTGTCCGCATCGGCAGAGTGCAGGCAACACATCCGGAAACTTGAGAAGTCCAGAAAAGGTCTGCAAAGAGCCAGGAGAAAAGATGGCCTACACGGTACTGGCCAGCAGCACAGAGACTCCGCGGAAGCTGGAGGGCAGGGCGCTCAGCACTCTGGGTCTGGCCGGCTGGAACACTCTCCCTGGACGGCCAGCTCCTGGTCCAGGCAGGGGAGCGCGGGAAGCACCAGGCGGCTGCACTGAGCGAGGTGAGAAAGGCAGGAGAGCTGTGCTGGTGCAGCAGAGGCGTGAGACAAGCCAGGGAGAAGAGGCTGCTGCCAGGGGATGGGTCTGAGGAGCCTGTCCTGGAAGTGGAGGGTGGGAGAGAACGCAGAGAACGGAAGGGACAGGCAGCTTCAACAAGGACAAACGGAGGGTCTAACAAGAGTGATCACTGATGCCTGCTGAGTCAAGTCGCCATGGGTTGCTCTATTCACGCAGCTGCAATAGGAGAAGGCGCACTTACACTTTTTCTGAAAGAGAAAAGTTAGAGGCACAGGAGCCCGTGGTTTCAATTTAATCACACACACTGTGTGACCGACTACATGTGTACATGTAGAGGAACACCCAGAGAATGATGGAATAAATGTGCTGAACTATTAACACAGGACATGATGAAGGAATGTGAGACTTTCTGTACTAGCTTCATGACTTTCCTGTAAGATTAAAATTATTCCAAAAGAGAAAGGCTTGTTTTTTTTCCCTTTTTTGGCACTGGCTGGGTAGTTTGGTTAAAGAGTTGTCCAGATAAGCCCAGGCTGTGGTTTCGATCCCGGGTCAGGGCATGTAAAAGAATAAACCAATGAATGCATAAATAAGGGCAACAATAAACCTCTCTTAAAAAAACTTTTTTTTTGGAAAAAGCTTATCTGTTCACCCAAACACCTTCCTTTCCTCAATTTCAAAGAGCCATCTTCCCTGACCTTGAGTAATCTTTGATATTCATTTTCCCCAATTTTAACATAAGGAGGAATTGAAGTTTTATACATTCTAATTTAGTAATGCCAATTACTCTTGAAGCCAATTTAAAAAAATAAAGCTCTAGAGATGGAGTATAATGTAAAGAGTGTCGGACTGGGAATAAGAGCTCATAACCCAACTCACCAAAACTTGCCAACAAAGAAACCACCTTGGAGAAGTAAAACCACCCGCCTCCAACTCACTCAGCCAACAATGAGGGGCCACGATTAAATCCGAGCTTGACACCAAAGCCAGCGCCCGAGATAAAAACCTTATGAAAGTCAGAATTCAATTTCCACTATAGAAGAGATAACACCAAGCCTTTAAAGTACATAATAAATAACACATCAAGGGGTTAAGAGACTCTAGGAGATTCAAGTTTTTATCATCAAAACTTGTGCTGCAATAGAGTAAAATATCAAGGATAAAAAATCATATCAACAAAATACAGTATCATCTCTAATCTCTATTAACGAAAGTACTTCATCTGTTGTAGAAATGTCATTTTGAAGTATAATTAAAAAGTACAAGAATCAGCCCTGGCTGATGTGGCTCAGTGTGCAGACCAAAGGGCCGCCAGTTCCGTTCCCAGTCAGGGCACATGCCTGGGTTGCAGGCCAGGTCCCCAACAAGAGGTACATGAGAGGCAACCATACAGTGATGTTTCTCTCCCTTTCTCCCTCCCCCCTCTAAAATAAATAAATGAAAACTAAAAAAATTGTAAGAATCAATGCACTACAGACTGAAAAGGGGGGGCGCTATGTACTAGATTGTGCTCCCCTCATCCATATGTTGAAGCCCTAACTCCCAGTGTGATGGATGTATTTGGACAGGACTGCTGGGAGAAGACTCGGTTCAGATGATGTGACGGGGTGGGGGTCTCGCGGGGGGTCAGTGCTCTTATTAAGTAAGAGGAGGAGATGCCACCCTGCTGGGTGAGAGAAGGCCACGTGCAAGGTGGAACCTAACTTCTGGCGCCCTGATCTTGAACTTCCAGCCTCTGTGGTAAATAAATTGATTTATTACACTTCCAGATCTGTGATAAACTATTGTCTAAGTCACCTAGGCTGTGGTATTTTCTCACAGCAGCCAGACATGACAAACAGGGGGGACAGATGTATTAACCTCAGAAAAAGAGCATTTTGTTTATCACTCAAATTTGAACTACATTTTCCATTTAAAACAAATAGTCGATAAATATGCCACACTCCTTTGAATTGCAGGCCAATCAGGCAGTGCTCACAAAATACAAACTCCCTAAAAAGTTCACAAAAAGAACTCCCCCCCTAGATATCACTAGATTAATTAAAGACATTCATTAACCAAAGTACTAGTTTCCACACACACCTCCTTAAATACAATGCGAATGAGAACTACAGAATATGTGAAGTTGAAAATCATTTTACACTTGAGAGTAACATGCAGTCAATGACTCCAAGATTTGCAAAGGTCTTGGAATGCTAGGGAGAGTTAAACTGGGTGGAAGAACAGTCGTGCAGCCAGAGTTCGGAAACTACAGCACAAACATGGACCCAGCCTGCTAACATGAAATAGGAGAGCCAGGGACAGGCAGTATTGTCACAGCTGTACTTTGTAAGACTTGTGACTTGAGAACATTAATGCCCAGATCTGGAATTGTACAAATTCCACTGAATATTGTGGTGTATTTTTTCCCCTCACAATGCTTACAATATTGTGCTCAAACCTGGGCTTCATTAAGACAAATATTAAAAACAAACTAAGCTGGATACAAAGAAAAAATTTTCTTACTGTTCGGTTTATCCATAGGTATAAACAAGTTATCTTAAAACTAATTCCTAGCATTCTCTCCCTTCACAATTGCCAAGCAACCCAAAGAGCTGTGAAGTGAAGCGATCTGTGATTTTGCTGAGGCACAGAGTTTGCGTCCCACGCCCCGAGGAACTGTGAGAAGGGCGCTTCTAGGAGATACTTGGACACCCCCCCCTCTGGCTGTACCCCCTCCCCAAGGCTTGTTGTCTTCTTTTAGAGACACAGTAATGCTTGCAGATACATAACTTCCTAAAAACAAACAAACAAACAAACAAACACCATACCCCAAAACAAACCTCTGAAAAGAAAGCCAAATCCTAGTGCAGATGATATAGGTAAAGGGAAAGTGAGAAGGTTGGAATGCCAGTATGACATCAAATATTTGGAAGATCTTAAATAAGACACAAATATTAAAGGTTGGCTATAGTATCCTCCTGATCACCAGATGCATTTTTTAAAAAAAGCAAGCTAACCCTGTGTCAGAAATATCTTAAAAGATAATTCTTACTTTGGGTAAGAGGTTGAACTGGTCAACTTCTGAGGTCACTTCCATTTCTAATTGCTATCACCAATCATTAGTGACTCTAAAGTTAAGATCACACTTGAAGCTGTAATGATAAAACTCAGAACACCACATGTTGGATGCCTTTACAAGAAATAGCACTGCAGCAAAAGCATTAAACACTGTCATTTGAAAAAAAAAAAAAACAGTGTAAAAGAAATCTGTTGGAGTTCCAATTAGAAGGGGAGAAGGGCTCAGGTCCGTAGAAACTGGAATGGGTAATTCAAGGGCCGCCTGTAAAGGCTGGAATTTTCAGCTGGGATTTCTAAGTGTAGAGAATCGATTAGCACCCCTCCCCACCAAGGGCTGGCTCATCCCTCAACCACTGACATTTGCCTGTCCGGGGGGGCGGGGGGGGGGGGGGGGNGCGCCGGGCCGGGGGGGGGGGGGGGGGGGGGGGAGCTATCCAGGGACACCTACCCACTACCCATCTCTTTCTTTCTCCCACTTTCTTTCTTGTGTCATGATAGAATAATATAACTGAACAATTTTTATTTCCTGGTCAGGAAAACATGCAATCAATACATGTAGGCTATTCTTGCCTGTTAAATCCTTACCCCACAGTTCTTTCTTCAGCAGAAGACAGATTTTCTCTGCCTCCAAAATGTCAGAAGACTGGTTCTACAACTGGGTGATATTTCATCTTTCTACACTCTGCCCTAGCTGTGGTGTGGGCTGCAGGCCTATACAAACTGAAACTCACAGACCTGCACACCAGCACATCCAGCGTCCCCTGGTCGAAGCACTCACACAGCAACATAACCAACCTCCACCTCGCTGTCAAAGCCTCATCTCAGTCACCTTTTATTCTGCTTTTAAAGTAAAATTCCTCTGTTTCACTTTCCTCACTTTCAGAAGCAGTCCTATACCTCCCACAATGTGCTTCATCAATTAAGATCTACAATGTTTCAATCTAACATTAAAACCAGTTATTTAAAACCCAGGCCAACCTACACTGGCCATACTGCCAATAATCTGAATGTTAATAGGAACTGAAAACTTATAAAGTGATTTCTGAAGATAATACTTTCCTTCTCTCTTTAAAATTTGATAATGTACAACATTTAATATATTGTTTCCCATTTACTAGAAATATTTAATAAGCTATAATACCCATCTTCAAAACAGCCCTGGGTAAACTGGAATTCCGTATTGCCCAACTATTATTTACCCACTCTCAGGAAAAAGTTCTAAGCTTTTCATTCCTTAGCGATCACTTCTCCAGTCTCCAAATTGCTTCTGATGTGTTTCTGAGCACCTCCTTGGTGTGCCTCCTTAAGGAGCCTTGCGGAGCAGCGCCGGCCTCCACAGGGCCCGCAGGGCCCGCGTGCACACAGAGCACCCTGTCCTCCCGGGGGAGTCAGGGGGGAGTCACAGGCGTTCCTCTGGAGGGGGGTTGATACCTCCGAGAGAAGTGGAGGCACAAGCCCCGCCCCCCCAGCCCCAGCTAGGACACAGGCAATCTGCAGAGGGGATTTCAGTCTGCTGCCCCCTCCAGCCCCGCACCTCCGTGCAGCGCACAGACCAGACGGCACAGCTGCACACCACAGCCCTGCACTTTCAGATCCTTCCCCAGGAAAGAGGGAGAGAGGAAGCTCAATCATTAACTCCTCCAGACACCCATTCTCCACCAACATATGCATCCGTCTCTTACCGTGCAGACTCAAGATTTGTTTGGAGGGGATCTTCCAACTCCATAGAGAACCTTTGCCCCCTTTACCTTAAACCTCCTATTTTTCATGGTCTCTCTCTTTTTTTAAATGTGGTCAAGATCTGCACAATATCAAAGAATATTAAATTCAAAAGATATATGGAAACACACTCAATGGGATCTTTGAAACAATGTTCTGATTGGGGAAAAGGTAGTCTCCTTATTTCACAGATGAATATATTTAAAACCTGAAGAGGCCAAGTCACTGGCCCAGTTAACAGTTGACCAAACTTCAGTTTTTAAGCTCCAAATCCAGAGCTCATTTTGAGTTTCAACACACCTAAAAATTAAAAGGTCTCACTACTCAATCCTCCCTGCTTAACCTTTCATCCTCATGACTTGACCTAACTTATTTTTTAAAAAAATATTTTTTTAAATTTATTTTTAGGGAGAGGGGACGGGAAGGAGAAAGTGGGAGAGAAACATCAATATGTGGTTGTCTCTCATGGGTCCCCTACTGGGAACCTGGCCTGCAACCCAGGCATGTGCCCTGACTGGGAATCGATCCGGTGACCCTTTGCTTCACAGGCCCGTGCTCAATCCACTGACCTACATACCAGCCAGGGCTTGACCTGACTTCTTTCAGGTCACCAAGGACCTCTCAGCCAAATCCAAAGGCCATCTCTCATATACAGTATTATTCTGAACTCTGCTGCAACCGGCTCTAATACCCCACTTTTCAGATTATTCTCTTCAACCTTTATCTCACTAGGGACTTCCCCCCTCACTCATTCTTGTTCTCTTTTTCTTGCCATAGATTGTCTGCAGCATCCTGTTATAATTCTGTCTAAATAAACCCACTCCACTTCGCAGTTCATCGTGGAAATGCTTGTCCCAGTTATGTAGTTATGCCTCCGATCTCTCTCTCTTCCTGTAATGCTGCTATTTCCTGTTTTATGAATTTAGTCCATTCTAGGCTTAATCACTTCTGGCCTTCATCAGTTCCAACTGTTTTCCGGGCCTGTCCAGCACTCACGTCTTAGCAGTTATGTCCCAAAGAGTGGGATACAATACTGCTGATGGTATATTATAATGATTGTAAGTGGTCCACAGAGTAATGTTTAAAATTACATTTATTTTAACACATGTTGGGGGAAAACTGTAAAACCAAATAATCATGTAAAATTTTCTTTTAACTAAAAGACATTCAGTTGAATTAAAGAAAGACATTAACAGATGACTTGAAGACAAAGCAAAAACCGTCTGAGAAATACTGGCCGCCGGGACACCTATGGAATACAGCAGTTAGGCACTCGGGCTCTGGATCAGTGATCTGAATCCCACACAGGAGCTAAGTAATTTTGAACAAATTACTTAAATCTCTCTAAATCTCAGTTTTCTACTGGTATAGTGGGGATAAAGCAACCCCCTCCTAAACCTACCGTACAGACGGAAAGAGATCATCTACAAATGTTCGTAGCTCAGTGCCTGCCTGGCATGGTGAGCGCTCAGCAAACATTAGTGTTGGCAGTCACTCTCGACCTGTGCAGCCAACTGGGCCCCCGATCTGTATCACGGGCAATTTTCCACAGAAGGGGTTTCTGCCCCAAATTTCCCTTGCCTGTTTGTATCATCTTCAGTTTTATCTTCTGGTACAAATAAAAAAAATCACACAATAACTTTTATCATTCATTCCTAAGACTGAACATCTTGGCAGAGGGAACCAAAAGCCATTTCCTCAGATTACTGGGCCTTTCAAAATTAAAAGAATCTTTGATTCTAAAGAACCTCACGACGCACAGTACACCCACTATCTGAAAGCTCTGATGCTATTCGGATGGGCAGCAAAGGAGGAAAAGCCACGGGGGCTCCTCTGCTCCACGGAGACAGTCAGCAGCCGAGCCTCGGCTGTGAGTCTATTCTCTCTCCTAGTCTTGTTCACTCAGTAACCTCTAGGTATGCGCCACCCACCAAGCAAAGGGATGGGGACACAGACACAGTCTAGAAAAGGAAGAGACCAGATCTGGAATACAAACCACTAGAGAGAAAATTACCAGATGATGTGCTCTGTAAAGAACACCCAACAGTGCTTCAATCCCAGCTAGGCTCCACAAATGCCAGCCGTGCCACGCCCCCCGCGTCCCCCTCTCCCCCGAGACGCAGGGCACCAGCAGCACCACAGGGACCAGCAACTTCATCGCTACTCCGTGTTCAGACTCTAAGTATCTCTAACCATATCCAAGTTTTCGTCTCCCAACCAGACAAGTGTTGAAACTCTGTAACAGTGCTTGTCTGATCTGACTTGGGAGCAAATACATGCACACACAAGTCCCAAAACATGACTGGCATTCTGTTAATCTAGAGCAAAATAACTAGAAATACAACTAGCAGAAGGTCGGTATCTATTTAGCCTTTCTGGAGGTTAGCAGAAACATACTATAGAACATTTAGAAACATAGAGAAAATGTGAAGTTACCCTCTCTGGCGAACACTTTTACTCACAGACATCTTGACTGACATTATCAATGGCACCACTGAGAAATTTAAAATGCTGTGACTCAGTAAACTAATTCTCAGGACTTCTAAGCTACAGTTAACAGACTGAGATAAGCTTTCACTGTGTTACCCTATTTATAAGGTGACAAATCTCAATTTACTGGAAGTTCCTTAGTCATAACTCAGACAATTTTGAGATGTCATTCACTAGAACAACAGGACTCTGCACCAATCTGTGTAACATTTGTATCAATGATCAGCCCTTATCTTACACATCAAATATGGCACAGATATTTATGCAAATCATTAAACTGACTTACAAACTGAAGCACTGTTTAGGTGGTTGGAGGAAACCACTGGAGAGGGAAAGAGGGACATAACACTCTCCAAAGACATTTTACCAGTAAGGATGGTGAGATGGAGTAGGGGTGGGTGGGGATGGACTGGAATGAGCCAGGACTATTGTATTTCAGCTATGTGTAATATAGTGATTACAGAGTCAGACTGTACAGCATGAAGAAATCTTTAAGATACAAAATCCAGCACAGAAGTGTGAAAAAATGTCTTTAATAAAAAAGAGAACATAAAATCTAGGTCTTAAATTTCCAGAGTATATACTCCTGATAATACAAGGCCTGTCCAGAAAAAGTCCAGCCAAAATATAACAAGAGTTTGCACAACATCAACATAACCTGGCAGCCAAGCAGAGTGGACCGGAATGCGTGTGCGTGAACAATGAAGACTTCACTGTACTAGTCAGTGGGAGCAGTAGACACCATTGAGTGAGCAAGTGTACTGTGTGGCCACTGAATTCAAAATGACTGAGTGAGAAGAACAATGAACCTGCATCAAATTTTGCATTAAGGTTGAACATTCCTTTGTGGAAACTGTTTGGATGATTCAGAGGCCTCAGCTATGAGCAACTGGTGACTGGCAGCTCCATCAAGGCAACACACGGGCTCATGTATCATATCTGCTGCCAAGTTTGTTATTTATTTATTTTTTAGAGAGAGGGGAAGGGAAGGAGAGAGGGAGAGAGAGAGGAAGGGAAGGAGAGAGGGAGAGGGAGGGGGGACAGAGAGAGAGAGAGAGAGAGAGAGAGGCAGAGAAATATCAACGTGTGGTTGCCTTTCTCATGTCCCCTACTGGGGACCAGGCCCACAACCCAGGCATGTGCCCTGACTGGGAACTGAACCAGCAACCCTTTGGTTTGCATGCCCGTGTATACCAGCCAGGGCCGAATTTGTTTTTGTGGGGGTTTTTTTTGCAAAACATCAAATCACCCAGGTGTCTTAGCCCCCTATAGTCCAAATTTGGCACTCTGCAACTTCTGGCTTTTCCCGAAACTAAAATCACCTTTGAAAGAGATTTCAGACTGTCAGTGAGATTTGGGAAAATACGATGGGGCAGCTGATGGCTATTGGGAGAACTGTGTGAGGTCCCAAGGTGCCTACTTTGAAGGGGACTGAGGGGTCATTGTCCTATGTACAATGTTTCTTGTATCTTGTACCTTCTTCAAAAAATGTCTCTTATTTTTCATATTATACAGATGGATACTTTCTGGGCAGACTCCCCTTACTGCTTGGGAGAGAGTATTTTGCCAATATGCTGCCATTCTCCCTCCATTACTTACTTGCCTTTTACTACCTACTCAGCACAGTAATAAATCCTCTACCTACATTATCTGTTAATCCTACAGCAAGCCTTCCGGGGAGACGCCATTATTATCATCTCCACTTTATAGATGAGGAAATACTGTATCAATAATATAGACCAAATCACAAAACTTAAAAATTTTATCTGTCATACTGTAGAGTTAGTTTCACTCGACTGGCCTTTAAATAGAAAAGGGTACAGAAATGAGCTCCTACTCCATTCCGAAAATGGCTATAATCCATTCTTTACATGTAACAGTGTTTCTATACTTAAGTCAAACAGGAGGTTAATAATGCTGTATTTTAACGTTTCCATAGTTCATGAAATTACATGGAACAGGGAAGCAGTTTGATGGTTTAGACTCAGAGCAGCCTCTTGGGTTCAGACAGCCTGGATTCTGTACAGCACCACCAATTACTGCAAACTGCTTCCACCTCTCAGATTTCACTTCCTCATCTGTAAAATGGGAATGATAATAAACAGCACCTCCCTCAAAGGCTTGCTGTAGATTCGAAAGGGTAATGCGTGTGAAGGGCTGA
The DNA here is from genome assembly GCF_014824575.4 of Sturnira hondurensis. NCBI lineage: Eukaryota > Metazoa > Chordata > Mammalia > Chiroptera > Phyllostomidae > Sturnira > Sturnira hondurensis. Next base: position 4,406,521 of record NW_028094846.1, on the reverse strand, counting down.
TTGCTGTGTTCAGTACACAGAAAAAGGCCAACCTGACAGTGGAGGGAGAACAGCCACATCTATAAGCTCACAAGACCAAAATTATTAAAAGTAAAAAGCCTGTGTTCTGAAAAGTCCTTTATAGAAAAAGGAGAGACAATCTGACGATTTGCTAAAGACAAAATTCAAATTCAACCTATTCCTTACGGTTTTAGGAGATCAATGCATTTGAGGGGGGTCAGAAAAGATGCTGCAGTGCATCTGAGACACACACCTAAAAATGGCTCCAGTCGGAGCAGCATCTTAATTACCAAGAGAGGAGGGTAAGTCCACTTTTGAGAGGTAGGCTTGGTGGGCGCTTAAGTATCTCTTTTATTTGCAGGAATAAGCTATCGAGCACTCAATCAAGGATCTTGATGCTTCTAGTGCATTCCAAATGAAATCCCACAGCACAGCCGCTTACAGTACAATTTCAAATGACCTAGCGAGGTAAGAATCTATGAGCCTAGGCTGAAAAACAGCCAATGCGGAAATCCGGGTGGCTTCAGAAGCCAGCAAACATCGGGCATGTCAGAAATCTCCCAAAGAAATCTCAAATCAAGTCAAAACAAATATACATCCCTTTACAGGAATTTGACGCATTCCTCTAGGGCCAACGAAGAATTTATCCGTGATCACTGGCCCCCCTGCCCCTTTCTTCAAGCCCTACAGTGGGCCTTGCCGGTAACATAGACAACACTGCTGGTAACTCAAAGTGGGGGAGCCGCAGAGTGGGACTGACCACGCAGGTTAGGGGATGGAGAGGCCAAGGGTGCGAAAGCCTACGCGAACCCTCCACGGGAGTTGGGGCACGCGTCCCTAGCGGAAGCAGGGCTGGTCCCGATTCCTCCGTGCGCCTCTTACCGAGTCAGGTCTGTAACCCCATCTCCCGGACCCCGCTCGCTGCAATTCCCCCCACGCTACACACACACTCACACGCGAAAGGAGTGTGCAGGAAAGGCCCTGGAGAAGCCCTGGAGTGGTCGGGGCGGGGGGCACTGGAGAGAGGCCGCGCACTCGCCCACCCCACGGGACGGAAACCCCCTTCGCCTCCCCGGCCACGCGCGCCGTTCCCAAGCCGGCCCGGGTGGGTGGGAGAGGCCGGCGGGTCCGGAACTCCCGCGGCAGACCACATGGGGCGGGTCTGACTCCGGTTTCCCGCTCACCGAACAGGAGGCCGAGGCTTCCCCAGGCAAGGGGAGGGAGCTTGCCGCAGAAAAAAGACGGGATGCCCGGGCCCCAGGCCCTCCCCACGCGGCTCCCGAGTGTCGGGGTTCTCCCACGCCCGCCCGCCCGCCCCGATGGGGCCCGCGGTGATCGCGGCCCCTCCGCCGCGCTGCTTTTCTTACCGGCCAGGGTGTCAAGGCAAGTATGTGCGTACTTCGAGGGTCTCCGCGACCCCTGACCCGGGGAAGGGGAAGGGGAGGGCTAAGCGCAGGGAGTGGCTGAAAGACCACAGGACTGGCAGAGCCGCAGCTGCGGATGGACAAACCGCCAAAGCACTTTCGCTTGCCGCCCGAAACGCTGGGAGCAAGCGAGAAAAAGAAGCAAGATGGCGGCTAGCCAGCCCCTACGTATGACGTTATGCCGCGGCGTACGTAAGGCAATCTCCGCAAAGACCGCCCTCCGGCGCAGGGACGGCTGGATCACGTGACGCCTCCGTGGCGACCCTACCCCGGCGGAAGGCGATGTCGCCACCTGATGGGCGGAGGGAGTTCCCGCAGTCGGAGTTCCCGAGGCTCCGTGAAGATTGAGTCAGGGAGTCCAGGAACGCTGGGGTAGACCGCGATTACAGGTCCTTATGCCTCACCGAAGGAGAGCGAGCACTCCAGTGTGTGGCGGATCGGTGTGTGAATTGCTTCGCCACAGTACGGCAGTATGAACCAAAATGAAACTGAATAACCTTTCATCTTCATATTTGACAGTACCTTGATGTTTTTCAGAAAGGTACACGGGCAACATTCCTAATACCCAAACCTGCCCGTTGATAAAGACGTAAATGCGTTATGAAACATCTATATTACGTAATACTTTGAAGCCATTAAATTCAGAATAATATTAACGAGCAGGAAAATACTCCTACAGGGGAGATGGAGAGAAGTAGACCAGGTGTGGTATATATTTGGAGCGAGAATATACTTTCGTGTGTGAGATCGTTTCTCGATGGGTGGCGGGGAGTGTGAATTAAAGTGTCAAAGACAACGTGTAGATTTATGGCTCGAATAGCCGCGGTGGATGACTGACGTTTACGGAGACTATGGGGATGGGAAAGGAAAACAAAACATTCGGTTGGTAGAGCAATACAAATTAAATACTCAAAAATGGGGGAAAATAAGTTTTCGATGTGTTAAAATTTGAGATGTTTGTGCATTGTCCAACGGTAGGCCGTTGCCATGTCTCTAGCTCAGAGGGGAGGTCGGTATTGGAGATTTTGGCTTCACAGACACGTATTTAAAAATTGTGGGAGGTGATAAAAATTGTGTGACTCAGAGACAGAGTGGGGGGAAGAAAGGTAAAGGGGCCTAGACATAAGTATTTACAGGTCAGGAGGAGGCCGAGCGCTTAGCAATGGGCACTGAAATGAAGCCTAAAACTGGACAACCCAAAGAGGATGATGTCACAAAAGGCAGGAGAGGAGAGTTTTACAAGTAGCTGTGAGCAGTCAGCTGAGTGAAATGCTGCTGAGAGGTCAAGCCAAAAAGGAGCCAGGGGTGTCTATTGTACTTGGCAATGGGGAGGTAGGTAGGTGGCTGATATCCTGTTTCAAAAAGTTCTGGTTGGAGCCATGAGGTCAAAAAGCCAAATGGTTGTGAACAAAATGGATATTGAGAAAGTGGGGAGTAGATAAACAGGTCTTTCCAGGGTTTGAATTCAGCTGGGCCTGAGGAACAAGGTTGTGGCCCAAAGGAATGTAGGGTCAAGAGAGGCGGTTTAAAGCATTGGGAACAGATGGTCATGTTTGGATGATGATGGGAATAACTCAGAAGAAGGAGGTGGGCAGCAATTATGTAGCAGGGGGATGGAAGCTGAGGGAGGCAAGTCCGCGGGAAGGTTGTGGGTGCGGCCAGAGCGCAGAGCCAGCATCCGTCTTTGAAGGAGAAGTAGGTACAGCTCTAGGGACCATTGATGATTTGATGGTGGGGACCTAAGGAAAGTCCTGCTGATGGCTTCTGTTATTTCAGTGAAGTGGGGGACAAGGCAGTCTGCTTTTCGGGCTCTTTGTGTAGGGGTTCTGAGGAGAGGAGGATCCCAAAGTTACTCCGTGAGTGAGCAGGTAAAGCTAGTGTGAAGAGCCCTGCCTGGACAGCGTGCTCTGCAGAGAGTACTTTGCACATTTGTGATTATGGGTGTAAACTGTGCTGTCCCGGTGATTTACATGATTTCTCCTGCAGTGGGCAGCTCTTTGGTGCAGCTGCAGAGAAGAGAGTTGGGATGATTCCCTCCCCCACTCCCCCCGCTGGGTTTTTCCAGGCAAGTGCAATGTGGGGAGGTGAGGGCCTCTGTAGGTGAGCAGCTGTAATACCGGGTTGGAACATGGGGTGTGTGTGGTGAATAGTAACTGTCTACTTTATGAATTATCTATGGTGTATGTTAAATCCAAGGATTTCCTGCCACTCCTCAGAGCAGTGTTATTTCCCTTATTTCCAGTATCTTGGGGGAAATTGCTAGTTATTGGTACAGTGTCCAAAGTCAAATAATATTCTTTTAAAATTTACTTTGCTATGGCTTGTTTGCACCTCTCCTAGTAACTCCTTCAGGGTAAGTAAATTTGCATAACAAAACATTTCCATGGCAGGTTAATTTCCAGTTCTGCTTTTTAAACAATAATTTTAGTGTAATATCATCAACATCACTTGAGGATATAAATTCAGGCAGACGAGTTTCTTACTGAAAACAAAGGGATTACCCAAACAGTATGACCTATTTGCTTTGTGATTGCCCAGCCTTGTTAAGTTAATTAATGGTTTTATTGAATTTCTACCCCTCTCATTGGGATTGATTCTATAAACCTGTAGGCACCAAACCTATTTTATAGACCTGTATTTTATTAACCTATTCTATAAACCTGTAGGCACCAAACCTATCCCATAAACCTATTTATGGGATATAGGTTTCCCCAATATCCAAAATTAGAGTGTTCTTATGAAACTTTCTGTAAGCATGGCATAAAGCGAAGAAGCAATCACCATTCATTTACATGGACAAAATCTTAAGTGTTCCCAGACCCCCCAGATAACCTGCTAAATCAAATATGCTTAATTATTTGATTAACCAGTTTTCTGCTAAGCAAATACCCTAACCAGCGCTCTTGGGCTTTCCTAAGACCTTGGGACACATTGCTAACGGATGCATGGGATCCATGGGCATGAAGCAGGGATGCTCACAGACTCAGGTCAGTGTGGTGGAAGCCTGGACCTGAGACACTGAGTGCGGTGGTTCCTGGGAAAGGAGCTCCGCATGGCCGCCCTCGCTGCTGGTGCACGCTGACTTTATCGTCCTCGCTGCCAAACGTGTCGCGACAGAACACCGTTTTCACCTTTCGCCCTTTTGTCCTCAAAGTGAAGATCCTCTTCAGATTTCTTTCGGTTAGAAAAGAGGTGCTAAGGTAGGTCTTTCCTGAAAGCAAAGCGGTGTGATGTGAATTTTCAGGAAAGCAGGAAAGGCCTGTATTAAGTGAAAAAAAAAAAGAATCGATGAAGGCATCATGTTTTATTAGTAGTAACGCTTCATTAAAGGTTTATGTGCATGCGACAATTTTGGTTTCTTTTTGTCAATGCTGCAGCAAATCATATTTAGTAAAACTGTGAAACATTATATGCCTGATGTAATAAATACCATAATACCCAAATACTGTATGAAAATGTATTCTCTGTTGTGAATGTCAACAGATTGTAACTTTGCTGATTAAGATAAAAAATATAGTGCTTTGAAAAATCCAGTGCTTTGAAAAATCACCTTGGCCAATTTGCAGAAAGTTATATAATAAATTATATATTTATTATATGTGTTAGATGCAAAATACTACATCATCTCTAAAGTAGAATAACTACCTGTTATTTATCTTATTATTACATCATCTCAAAAGTAGAATAACTACCTATTATTTATCTTATTATTACATCATCTCTAAAGTAGAATAACTACCTGTTATTTATCAGTCTATTATTAATTATCTCAATAACCCCTTTTTATAATGGAATAAAAAGTACATAGCTACTTGTTGGCCAAAATGTTATTTGTTAACCACAGGTTCTATGTCAATGAGGTTTACCGTCCACCTGAAATCTCCCCCAAATTTTCTTAGCTGAGAGGAGGAAACCAAGTCCTTGGAGCAGTGGCCCCAAGTCAAGAGGCTGTGGGGTTGTTAATGAGAAGTATCTGGGAAGAAGGGAGGGGGAAGAGCAAGGAGCCTTGCAGGCTCACAGCTGCCCCTGAGGCTGGAAGTTTACCTGAGACAGGAAGTGAGTAATGATAAAAGGTCAAGAGACCAAAAGGAGATGGGGTGGGTCTGGGGAATGTGGCCCAGAAAAGGGGACAAAGGAAATGAGCCAGGCAGTAACTGAAGATACAAAACAGGAGATTTCTTAATGTGTTAGGCCAGGAAATAGAAGCGGAAGATATTGCTAATGGATAGAATTACCTCTAAAATTGTAACTCTGGCTGCTGCCCGTTACCTGTCTTAAAGTTTAAGGCACTTTTTACTTTAAATTTTTTTTGCCACCCAACCAATTGTATATGCCTTGCGTGAATGAAACCACCCAGTTTCAAACCTTTTATTGCTCCAGAGCGATTAAGAGAAATATGAGGGGCAGTCCTTTTCTTTGGTGGCAATGGCTCAGGATTTTGAATGACTTTTAGGCTGCTGATGGCAAAGAGAATTTCATGTGTTACGGAGAATCAGCAGCTCATGCCTGGTTCAGATTTTGTTTCTTTGTAGTCTCCATTCTTATTTCTGCTGGGGTTAATTAAACGTTACTTCAGTAATATCTCTTTGAGTCTCTGTGAGCTAATTGCTGCAAATGGGAATTAGTCGCACAGTGCTCTAAGAGTGAGGCCGCTGGTAACTTCGTGGGGCACACAGTCTTGGTCAGAAGAAAAAGGAAGAGGAGCCGTGACGAAGAGAACTGAGAAAAAGCTTCTCAAAGCATTGAACAGCCTGGGTAAAACAGCAGTGAAATGAAACTCTTCATTTTAATATTCAGTATTACTTACAGGAAACTTATAATTGCCAGGTCGTAATCATGGTAATGATTAACAACACAGTGCCACCTGTCAGGCTTCCTGTGACCAGGCCACCTGCTCGACCTTGAGAAGAGGCTGGTGGGGCGGCGAATCATCCCAATTTGCACGAGCCTGTCAGAGCTCTGTGGCTTCCTGTGACTCAGGAAAGTTGTCTGTCCAGGGCAGAATGGGATAGTTGGTCACCCCACGCTGGCCACAGTGAGGCGGAGACATGGGTCTTTGTTTCAAACTTCTTCCACATTAAAATTTCCTTTTGGCCCCTACTATCTGCCTGAGAAGATGCCCTTGGTGAGGCCACTAGGAGGAAGGGTGCTGTGTCTGATCCCCGAGAGGGTCCTTTGAATCTCAAGGGGCTAGGCAAGCGGGAAGGTGGGCCTGCAGAGCCCCAGCAGTGACTGGACACCTCGGCGTGGTTCCCACCTGGCTGGCATTGCTGCTGTTGCTCCATTCACCTCGTTAGAGCTGGGAGTTAGCAAAGGCCTATCGGGGCCAGCACTGTGCCAGGTGCTCCGCACATGTCATTGTACTTGGTTAACTGCACTGTGGATTCTAAGACTGAGGCTCAAAGGGGACAAGTGACTTGCTTTGAGCTCATGGTGCTCATCGGTGATTGAGCTGGTATGTGAGCCGAGGTCTAACTTCAAACCCAGCTGATGCCCTCGTCCACCCTGCAGCCTCCCAGGCGGTGGTGGTTTTTCTTTGACCCTTCACTCAAGGACCTCATCTCTTTACTTGCTCAGTGACCTGGAGGCATGCTGACTGATGCCCATTGACTAGACCAGGCTCCTGAGAGCATTAGGCCTCGTGACCCGTGCTGGTACCATCTGTCTCTACAGAGGCAATGTAAAGGGATTCTGTACAAAGCACACACACGCATATGCACACACACACAAGCATGAATGAATACTATCCACTGTAAAAAAAATCACCACCTAAAGCAGGAAAACAAAATCATTAGGTAACAAATCATCAGGAGTTTGGTCTAGCTAATACAGGGAAAAGCACTAATAAAGTAACTGGGTTGCTGATTGATTGAGGGAGTGAACGTCTGTCTCAGTCGCCCTCCTTGGAATTCAAATCGAATTGTCAGTTCAGCGCTGCACTCCGTATCTGTGCGACCTTCTTTGTCAGCATCATGAAGTGAGGAGATAATGCAAAAGCATTGGAAAAAGCATGGTCAGCGAAGACAGGACTGAGCAGGTGTGTTATTCGCTTCACGGTTTGACCTCTGAGGTCAAAAGATAAGAGAGAATTTTGGCCTCAGGATTTTGGTATATGTTCAGTCCCCGAAGTTGCAAAAGTCAACCTTTTTCTTCCAGGGGCAGTGGAGAAGAAAATTTCTTCAATGAGTAACAACAGCGTATCGCCTATTCTATAGCTGTGTGGCTGCCGGGCCAACCAGCCAGGCCCAGGCCCTGCTGAGGGTTTAGGGACTCACCAGCGTGTCATCTTGTAATCAGAGAAATTCCCTTAAGTCGCCTTTCGAGGGGAATGTTGCTTGGAAGAACTGACATTCCCACCCCCCCACCCCACCTTTCCCATACATGAGTTTTATTGGTGTCATTTGCAGAGTTGGAAGTTCTTGGTGTTACTCTGGAGCGCGTCACCAAGAGGACACACACAGTGGCTCCCACCGCACCCAGTTGCTGAGGAGCAAGGCAGGACCAGTGGCCAGGGATAAAGAATTCAGTCTACGGCAGCTCATGGATGCAACCCGATGTATGCGGTTGTTCGAGAACTGGCCTCTCGCTTGCACTCGGGAATTGCATGCAACTTTATTGGGTCACAGAAGTGGCCTGATGACAGGGGAAGAGTTCACCTCTCTCTGTGTGGATCACCGGAAGTACAGGGGTGGACAACATAGATTAATAATAAATAAGATAATAACAAATAAGTAATAACCCAAGAATAAACCGTGTTTCACAGACTCCCACTTCTAAAGCTGCTTTCGCCCACCCCTGCGAATGGAATGGGACTCCGTGCCCTGCTCCGACTCTGTATTTGCGGTTTGTTAGTGTCACGGCACACATCGTAAATCTGCATCACTTGCTTTTATTTTTAATATGGGACAGTGAACTCAATATGTGCTGTACTTGACTTACTCTTTTCTTCAACACACATGTAAGAACCTATGCTGTGCCAGGCTTGGGCCAGCCACAGAGGATGTGATGTGACTACTGTGTGCTAGACTCCTGCTTCTGGGTGTTTCTGGTCACGTGAAATGGGAGAGGGGTGAGGTAAAACACATTATAAGCGATCACAGCTAAAGGGGGTAAACGCCCTGAAGAAGGAATGAGAAGGTACCATGCGAGCCGGAAGGGTAGGTACCCATCCCAGGTTTGCAGGGCTGGGGCCCGCCAGGCAAGGTGAACGCTCATGTTTTATAGGAATCAGCTGTGTGTGTGTCTGCGTTGGGGGAAGTATAGCAATGTGATGAGACAATGGCAGGGGACAGTGAGGCTTGCGTAGAGCGCCCGGGTGGAGGGTGTTTGAGCAGAGAGACCTCCGGTGTGGAAAGAGCCCCCAAACCAAGAGGAACACGGCCCATCTGAGGATGTTAAGGCTTCTCAGTAGTTCTGTTGTGTGGAAGGGGAGAGGGAAGAACTAGGAGGAAGAAGGCGCACCTGTCCAGGTGATCAGAGACCAGACTGCAAAGAGCCCTATTGACCGAGTTTGGATTTTACCCCCGGGAACAAGAGGAGCCTTTGAATGGGTGTAAACTGGGTAAAGCTGGCGAAACTTACGGACATCGCATGACACAGAGCTCTCTGTATATGATTCCTTAGCATTTTTTCTTTCAACAGCTATTAATTGAGCATGTACTGTGCGTGCGAGGCACCATGTTAGCAGCTGGGGATATGAGTGGTTAGTGTTCGAAACACTTATTCAGCGGAAATGTAGCGAAGGGGGGCCTGGGCACAGGAGCAGCTGCTGAAGGACAATCCAAGGAATCCAAGGATGAGTCAGCGGGGCTGGGATCCTGCAGTGTGGCTGGAGGGAAAAGTCAGAGCCCGTTTCCTCAGATGGCTTTTATTTGACAGAAACTTCCTGCCTATCATCGGAAGACACTGGGGAGGCATTTCTGCCATGGTGCGATTAAAAACATTGTCATCAGGCTGAGAAGATGACAATGATGTCCTGAAGATGTCCCAGAAGATGTCCTGGGTCTCGGGGAGAGGGCCACCCACGGTGGAGGACCCTGAGAGGTGCTACCCAGATCTTTCCCAGGAGTGCTTCAGGAAGGAGCCTGCCTAGTCTATGAGCACTGCCTTGCCCAAGGTCACTCCTCCTCCCGGGCGGCACCGCCCTGGAATGACTGAAGGTTGCGTGTGAAGGTCTGGCCCTGCCACCTCTTAGGAGGACTATTTGAGGGCACATCTCCCTGGGACCGGTTGCAATCAACTTCTCAGTCTGCCTACTTCTGCTTTTCCCCTCCCTGCTACCACTGGTGTTGATCCCCAGAGCAGTCCCGTCGAAGCGTTGAAGCTGTGTTGTCTTTCCCCCCACCCGCAGTGCCATCACCCAGCCCAGCTCAAGCCAGAAGTCTGGACACTCCAGGCTGCTTTCTCTCCTGTAACCTTGGGCACCCTCCCTGTCCCCTCAGTCACCAAACCCTTGCTTCCTCCCTCCCAAGGGCCACCATCAGGACCCAGGCATGGGCACCTGTCGTCTAACTGCGCCGTTTGGATTGCTGTTAATTGTCTCCCCGTCTTTACCTTTGCCTTGATCAACATGCCTTATTAAAAAAAATAACTATTATGCTTAGTGTATTTACTGAGCTATATTTGACATACAATATACCACATGTATTTACTGAGGTGTATTTGACATACAATATACCGCATGTATTTAAAGTGGGCATTTGATACATTTTGACATATGTATATAATTGTGAAACTAGGACCAGATTCAAAATCTGTCACTCACTGTCTAATTTTTACATTACGAACGACGCGCAAGCTGGTTGGGCAGATGTGTGGACCCCTGCAATAGGGTCCCTCGGGGTAATCTTTTCAAATGCACATCTCCACACGTTTGTTTCTCCCTTGTCTCAAATTCCTTCCCCCCCCCCAAATCCTTGCCTATGGATATGTTTATTGCTTTTAGAAAAGAGGAAGCAGGATAGAGAGAGAGAGAGAGAGAGAGACAGACAGACATCACTGGTTGCCGCCTGTATGGCCCAAACTTGCAACCTAGGTAATGGGTCCTGACCAGGGATCAGACCTGTGAACTTGCGGCGCACAGGGCCATGCTCCAACCCACTGAGCCACCTGGCCTGGCCTTAAATTCCTTTCATTGCTTCAGTTGCCTTTGGATAAAGGTAAAAATCTTTACCTGAAGGTTCAGTCTGGTTCCCCACCCACCCTTCCAGGGTTCTCTGGCACGCCTGTTTTGTAGCCAGGCAGGACTGGATCTTAGGCTAAGCTATGTGCTGCCGTGCCCCTCCTGCCTCAGGGCCTTTGTCCATGCCTCCTGGTCTCCCTCTGCTGCTGTTTCCTCTCGGCTTTTGCCCCTGCTTCAGCGTATTCTCAAATATGGACGAATATTGTAGCTAACTGCTAATTAATGGGTTTTGAGTGCTTGCTTTTTGTCAGGCTTGTGCTTTACCCACATTGTATCTCTTAATCCTCACAGAACCTGCAGGTGGTATTGTTGTCCTTATTTAGCACACCAGGACCTGTACCTTCCCCCACGTCATGCAGCTAGGAAGTGAAGTTGCTGGGTTGAACTTTTCGCTTGCTGAATCCTCAGACCGAGAAAAGTTCCTGGTTATAGGCTCCTGGGTCCCAGCCTCCAGTTGTCCCCTATAACACAGGCACCACACTCACTATTAAATGTCTGCCTTCCCAGTGAAACCGAAGCTGTATGAGAACAGAGACCGTGTGTGATTCGCTCCCGTGCCAGGGCCAAGGGCACACAGTGAACGCTCACTGCTCATGCTCGCAAGACTTCTTGAGCGGACGTTGAACGCGTGGGAATCTCCACTGCACCACATCTCTCTGGGGCAGTAGCTTGGAGTCTGGAGTCAGAAAGGAGTTCAAGTCCAAAGTCTGACAATATACATATAACCTTGAGCTTCTGTTTAACCTCTCTGAGCCTCCATTTCTTCCTCTATAAAATGGAGATGATGATACTTGTCCCCCTTACAGAATTGCTCTTGGGAACAAATACAATGATATCAAAAAGTTCTCAGCACAGAATGTGATGTATCCTTTTGTCTTTCTAATCTTGAATGTGAACTATTGAAGGGCAAGTATCAGACCTTAGCATCATTTTGTATGCTGTCCTGTGCCTGGCATAGATAGTCTCTTGCAGATAATAAGTAGTTATATGGTACGTAATGTTTTTGCGGGGCTAGGGTTTAGGATTCTAGCCTCTTTTAATGTACAGGTCACAGGGTGAATCACACAGAGTGGTTTTTAAAAAATTGTTCTTTCTCAGCTGAGCGGGATCCTTGCTGGTTGCTCCGGGTGGAGTGGGGTGAGGCAGCACGGTGAGAGTTGAGTCAGCATCTCTCCAGGCCAGACAGTGCAAGATGCACGACTCTTAGAAGATCCACAGACCTGGAGACCATGGGTGCAGCCAGAGCCCATGGAGTTGCTGAGGTCCGGTTTCGATTCATTCATTCATTCATCAAACATTTATATAACACATTCATACAAAGCGCTCTGTACACAGAGTGCTGCTCTAGGTATGCTGGGCAGTGAGGCTCACACCTCTAGTGCCGGCCACAGAAGTGTCACCCACGGAATTAAAGTTACAGGTTCTCGGGTGTCGCACTCTGATAAAGTGCAGGGTGGCCCTGGGGCTGTGTTTTAGAAAAAACATCTCACCCGATGCTGATGCACTACTCCGGGAAAGTGAGCACACTAACGGCTCTGTCCCTATTCACAAAGATGGTTGGAGCGCAGGTAATGGGAAAAACTTAGTCAAGTACCGTCGGCTTGGTTTTGTTTGTAGTAGGAATCTATTGGCCCGTATCGTCCATCCTGCAAAGTAGAGCCTAAGGCTTCGTAGAAAGGGTCAAGCAATATCGTTGTATCCATGCTGCTGCTGTTGGGGCTGAAGGCGGGCTGGTAGGAGAATATGTGGGCTGATGGAATGTGTTTATGCATACAAGCTAGTCCATAATTAGAAGCATGCGTGGTAACATAAGCTCGACTTAGGTGTAGTAATTGCAGGCCAGGAAAAGATGAGATCAAATCGTCTGCAGAAGTCTGACTTTGCGAACAGGTTGTTAATCCAGAAGAATCAATATACTGGCGAGTCTAAATATTGATGAGTGCCTTCCTATCAATATTCAGCAAGTGTCTGCAGTATCACCCACCCTGTGGACAGTCCTCCGGCTTCCCTGGAAATTGGGAATGGGGATGAGGCAGGGATAATGTAGGGATGCTGGACGTCACTACGCACACAAACACAAAGTAAGCCCAAATCCTGAATACGAATGTGTCGATTTGGGACAGCCGAAAATGTGCTCAGTGCTGAGCCAAAGCCTCTAGAAGTCAAAGCTTTTCTCCTCCTCCGGTCCTGGATGTGAAATAATGCCAAGCTACTGCATTTCACACAATCACGAATTTGATCGTTACTGGGGTGGAAGAGTTTGGTCCCAACGTTACACCCAATCAGCAAATGTTATTGCGCACCTATCGTGTATGGAAGGGCCTTTCTAAATATTCCAGTGAAAAAGCCACTTAGTTAATTATGAGTTTATTCAGAGCGAAATGTTTAAAAGCTATCTCAACCTTCCTGTTAATAGGATCTGCTTTTAGTAGGAGGGTAACGAGACGTGTCACCCAATGGCCATTTATTGATTTGATTGTGATTTTATTTTTTATGTGCGTAGGTATGAGTCTTTTGAGGGTGTTTTGTGCTCTTCTAAATGGCAGGTAGTTGGATCACAGGACAGACTGTTAACACAGGACTTTCCAAGGGACTAAGTCAGCATTTCATCCAAGGTCATGGACGTAGGTTCTGACCATCACCCTACTTTAGCTTTAAGTTAAATTTTGTTTGAAAATTTCCATGATTGGTCTAAAATATTTTTCCCTGAAAAAGTATGATTAAACATATCAAGCTGCTGCTAAATTAATATATCTAGAAGAAATAACCGAAAATAGCAGGATATGATTAACATTTGATTCATAGCCTGTTTTTATCCTGTTCTGGAATATGAGTGTCCAGATTTGCAGAGCAATGAGTGTCCTTTTTGAGAAAAAAGGAAATTGCTATTTTAGTTGTAAAGTTCTCCTCTTTTCTTTTTTCAGTTCTCAGCCTTACGGAAGGACTGTCATTTGAGAACTTGTCCCATTAACGACCACTCTCAAAGAGTTGTTTCTCCCAGACTAGCAGTTAGCCTATTTAAGAATTCACTGTCAGTTTTATAGGGTGTGATAATGTGATTCTTTTAATGCCGTTTAAAAGCCCTTATCTCTTACAGATACAAATAAAAATGTTTATGGGTAAAATGATGCCATGTCTTGGTTTTGCTTTAAAAATATTCCGGCCAGACAAAACAAAGAGCGAAGAAAAAGAAAATGGGGAAATACATTTGTAATGAGAATAGCAGAATGTTGGTAATTGTTTAAGATGGCTGATGGGTATGTAGGAGTTCATTATATCCTCTCTTTGCATGCGTTTAAAAAATGTCCACAATAAAAGTTTTTAAAAGATTGGTCTCGGTGATTCTAGGTCATATTGTTGTTTCACCCTCTGTTAGGAGTCCTTCAGCAAACCTTCTTCCTCAAGCGCACCTAGAAGGGACATTCTCATTGTCCCTTCTCATTCTTTGTTCATAAATGTAAGCCCAGCGCCCGTGAATCAAATAACCTGTGACGGAGCAAGGGGACTAAAAAGGAGCCCGTGACCTGGTCACCGTGAGCAAGTCACATCTCTGATCTTCAGCTTCCTTATCGGACCATGATCACAGGGGACTGGGTGACCTCGACTACCCCTGTCCAGTTCTATGTGTCTCTGCATCCAGCTTCTAGGAAGAAGGACCGTGATGATGCTGTGGCTGCGACAGTGTGAAACAATTAGACCTGGAATGCATGTGCGCCTCACGACGGGTAGCTTTGTACCAGGTAAGTGTCTGCTCCTTCCTTTGAGACACTTCCTAGCACTCCCTTCTCTGTGAGCCACCCTGAACGTGCTCTCCCGGCGCTGGTTTCTTTCCAAGAGTAATCGGGGCTTTTAAGCCACAGAGTTGCATTCAAGAACCTGCCTTAGAGTCTTTGTGGTCCCTGGGAGAATGTTTGACATCAGCTGTTTATTTTCAGTAGAAGATGGCTTAGTTGTCAGACCACATATACTCCAGCTTGCACTATGTATGACATCCTGAAATATCATATTAATCAAAACTTTTGATAGCTTCTTTTTAAAACTGACTTTTAAAAAATATCTTATTTAATTTATTTTTAGAGAGAGGGGGATAGAGGGAGAAAGAGAGGGAGAGAAACATCCGTGTGTGGGTGCCTTTCGACCACCCCCTACCAGGGACCAGGCCTGCGACCCAGGCATGTGCCCTAAGAATCCACAAGCAACCCAGGCATGTGCCACAAGCAACCCTTTGATGGGCAGGCTGATGTTCAGTCTCCTGAGCCACACCAGCCAGGGTTTTTGTGTGCGTGTGTTTTGTTTTAAAGGCAGTTAATACCTTCTACACAATACTTGTTTTCCTTTGCCACAAAAAGCGAGTGAGATCAGGAGCACACGGACCATTTGTGAACCGGCAGTGGCATCCCATACGTTCACACTGTTACGCAACCTTCGCTGCCGTTGCATCCAGAACTCCCTCATCGCCCACACTGAAATTCCCTCCCCGTCACACACCAACTCCCCCATCTGTCCCTTGCCTCAGCCTGGTGACCACCCTTCCACCTGCCCGTCTTTATGGACTTGACTCTTCTAGGGACTTAAGGTGAGTGGAGTCATACGGTATCTGTCCTTCTGTGTCTGCTTTATTTCATGCAGCAAAATGTCCACACGCTTCATCCCCTTTGTGGCTTGTGTCAGACTTTCCTCTCTTTTTAAAGCTGAATCATATTCCATCGTGTGTGTTTTGTGTATCCATCTATCCCTTGATGGATACTTGGGTGGTTTGCCCCTTTGGGCTTTTGTGGATAACTCTGCTACAAACACTGGAGTATACAAACTGGTTATTTGTTCTCGTTCTTTGTTGTTTTTGCTGTTGCTTTGCATGCTTTCCAGGGGGCTTGGGATGCGTGTTTACCCGTCTATTACTATTCTAGAAGTTTCTTGGAAGCCACACTTTAAACGTATAATCCGGTAAAATCGGAAAACATTTTTTTACCGTGCTCCTCTGAATGAAATCAAGTCAAAATAACTTAGGGGATCTTCTCTGAAGAGAGAAGGACCCAGAAGTCTGGGGGAGTTGGGGAGCGGGGGAAGCATTGCCGGCAAGAGGGAGGACTGGCGCTTACGTGCAGGATAGATACTGAGAGCCAGCTGTTAACTACCACCGTCCAGAGCTGCTCCTGCCTCCGAGAGTAGCTCTGTGCAGGCAGAGAGAGCGGGAGGTGGGTGGGTTTTAATTCCGCTTCTGGGATGCACCTACGGAAAATCTTCTTTTGGCTCTGCTTGCCAGAACGCCCAGCCGCGCTGAGCATGCCCCTCCTGCACCCCACCCCCACCCCCTGCCTCCCCTGCTGATGCTGGTACTTTGGATTTGGTGGTGGGGGGGGGGGGTCAGAGTCACCCAATCTGTATCAGAGTAACTGTTGGTTCCTGATTTTAACATCATCATTTAAAAACTTGTAAAGGCTCACAAGAGTCACGAACGCGTCTACATTTTACCTGGCGTGGACGTGTCTTAGCTTTGCAACGAGGGAATAAGGGGAGGGCCTGGAGGGACAACCTTGATGACATCAGCCACCTGTACTCCTGGGAACATCTCAGAGGCAAGTTTGTTAGCGACCTGCTGTGCCAGGGCCAGCGGGCAATGCTAGAGAGACTTGGGTGAAAGCAGTCTGGGATTTTACGGCCACCAGAGAGACTCCAGGATAAATAAAAGACACTTGGCGAGCTGCTGGCATGCTTGTCTTCGTTCAGCAAATGTTTATGGACCTCCTATTGCTACGTCATAGGTGCGGTAGATACAGCAGCAGAAAAGACACAAAGATTTTCTAAAAAGTCCCTGAAGTTCCTGAGCTCTCATCCTGGTATGGGAGACAGGTAATAGAACGAGTGCGAAGGTATTTCCAGACGGGAGACTACAAAGCACCATGTAGTCCCAGTTAAATCCTTAATCGTGGTTGACCAAATGCATTGCAAGAACCCTTTAGCTTGATTATTTCAACTTTGTCTAGTGGTTTATTTCAGTTATGATTTGCCTATGAAAGTATAATTTACCAACAAACCTTACTTTGCAAGGTAAGGTCTTCCTCTTCCTTAAAGACTGAGAAAATGTGCAGATTGATGTGTACAGAGAACAGTGTCAGGAATCTGGTCCCGTGCAGACTGGCTCGTTCAGATTCTGAGGGCCAACGGCATTTCGGATGAAACCCACGTTTCCGTGGTCTGGGGGTGCTGACAGTTTGGAAGCATCCTCCAACAGGTTTGAAACTTCACCCACGGTGTCTTAAATTGGCTTCTCCGCTTGTTCCCTTTCTCTGGTGTTTCATCCTTTGGAAGGGAGTGGGAGGTGGGGAGTGGGAGGTGGAGGAGGAGGGTGATGTTCTTCTGCGCTGTGCCCCGTGGGCCGCACGCAGATAAAAATAGCATGCTGACATGGTTAGGTTGGTGCTTGTTGTGTCTAACTGGTGGTTGGGTATTTCATGTGGACTTGTTTTTTGCTCTGGAAAATGTCGAGAGGAGGATTTCCAGATACGAGAGCGCCTTGGTTTCCGGACCATTTGGCGGGACACCATGCTGCTCCTGTGGGAGATGGGAAATCCCTTCAGGAATGAAACTTCCGTCGTTGACTCAGTAAGGGCAGGGCAAGGAGCTGAACGGACCTCACTTTCTTTGGATGGTTGCATCCAAAGAACGTTCCTGAAATATGTAAATTGCAAGAATGGCCAATTACAGTAAAAGGAGTATTGCCTAATGTGTTAGAAAAGGGGTTCTACTCTTGGGGGTAGAAGGATAGGAGGTGAACTTGGTGTTTATCAAAGAGGGCGTGGTGGGGAAAAGATAGGTCATTTAGGGGGTATGTCACTGCTCGGTGTAAACTGTTCACGCAGAGGTGATTTTCTTCCTCTAAAGGGTAGTCTCCTTTTAATCAAGGCCACACCTAGATGCTCAAAATTTTAATTACTTGTATGTGTCTCATATGCAAAGACTTATTCCATTTCTAATCAGTCTGGGGGCAAATAATTTTGCCAGTCAAGTACTCATGTCTCTGAAAAGGCAGGGAGAAGCATTTAGAAAATAGAAACCTAGATATGAATTTTATACAATTAGCAAATTGGTTTTTACGGCATTCAGATTGATGTCAGACAAGAAGAATTGCATTTTCCTTATGGAAGAACTTATAGATAAGAGAAAAACGTGCCATTCAGCCAGGTATGGTCTGGTGAGGGTGTTA
Organism: Sturnira hondurensis; assembly: GCF_014824575.4. Lineage (NCBI taxonomy): Eukaryota > Metazoa > Chordata > Mammalia > Chiroptera > Phyllostomidae > Sturnira > Sturnira hondurensis. Next base: position 4,388,712 of record NW_028094846.1, on the reverse strand, counting down.
TTATCTGTTTATATAATAACCCCCCAAAGGAATATGTGAAATAGCTGCTCACACATTTTCTACTCCTATCGGACTGAAGCAATTAGCCTGGAAACTTGGTGTCGTTGTGAAGGGATTGCATTTCACACAGTCACCACTTCACAGACTTGTTTAGAAGGTTTGTTTGTTTTGCCTTTTTAAAAATTGTGGGGACCTGGGGGAACAGTGTTGACAGTGGAGATGATTTAAGTCTCTCTGTAAAACTTCAAAGAATTTTGAAAGAGTAATGCCCTTCTTTATACAGGCGAAAATCTAACTATCTGACTATTAATTATGTCGACAGACAGAAGTCAGGTTTAAAATTGTTTTCCGTTCACTTCTGCTTGATACAAAATGGTTAACGTGGTTTTCCTTTTCCCTCATTGGTAAGCGGCGCTGGACAGTGAACCAATCAAAATGTCTTCTGCTTTCTTAGTTGATACAATTAAACTTCAGGAAACGTCCTGGTGCCCTTCTTCGCTTCCCTTAGCACACCGCTGGCATATGGGACCGCTTCTCTTTTCATCTTGCTCTTTTATAGATCCGAGAGACTACTCACCAAGTTAAAGAGGTCTTCTGTAAGTGGTAAATTACATTTACATAAGAGGTAGAGGGTCACGGTGCTCACTCTAACAAAAAATGATAAACCTAGGAAGCCCGTCTCTGAGGCCTCTCGTATATTATTTAGGAGATTTTCTCCTGAAAGTTGTGAAAACGCTTTTAGGAACGCGGATTATCTTAAAATGAGTTGTTATTATTGGGAGCAGCTCCGTCTTATTGAGAAATACAGGAGAAAATATGTTTGGTATACTAGCAAGAATATAATGAGTCTGGAAATGTCATAATGTTCATGGTATTATTAATTCAGAAGGATGTCCCTAGGAATCCTCCGAGTGAAAATTTGAAAGTTTAATATCTTATTGGTATTTTAGCCTACATTTTTTGATTACTAGAGAGGGTAAGCATCTTTTCGTAGATTTGTTAGATATTCAGATTCTTCCTTCTGTGAATTGCCTATTCTAATTCTTTATCTAATTTTTCTATTAGATTTCCTGCCTCTTGTTGATATATAGAACTTATGTGTATTTTCTACATACTAATTCCTTGAGTTTTATTTTATTTTATTTTATTTATTTTATCTTTAGAGGGAAAGGGAAGGAGAGAAGGAGAGAAATATTAATGTATGGTTGCCTCTCGTGAGTCCCCTAGCTGGGAACTGGCCTGCAACCCAGGCATGTGCCCTGACTGGGAATCGAACCGTGATCATGTTGTTGGCAGGCCCGCGCTCAATCCACTGAGCTACACCAGCCAGGGCTTAATTCCTTGAGTTTTAGAGGTGGCAAATATATTCTAGGCTGTCCCTTATCTGTTAACTTTGCCTATAATGTCCTTCTTTAAAAAGGAATCCTATTTTTTTATTCACCTGAGGAGATTTTTTCATTGTTTTTGAGAGAGAGGAAGGGGGAGAGAAACATTGACTGGATGCTTCTTATATGTGCCTAGACTGGGGATCGAACCCACAACACAACATAGGTGGGTGCCCTGATAGAGATCTGAACCTGCCAACCTTTTGGTTATGAGACAATGTTCCAACCAACTGAGCCATACTGGCCAGGGTCTAGGAATACTCTTTTGGTACACTGAAATCCACAAATTTTCCCCCAGATCGTTTGTGGTTTTTATGCTTCCTTTCCTAACTCCTTCTCATTTTTAGGTCACGAAGATATTCTTCTATATTTTCCTTTTTTTTTTTGGGTTTCCATTTCAGATTAAAGTATCCAGTCTAGGACAGTTAACATTTTTATGTGGTGTGAAGTAGGGATCCAACTGTGTTTTTCTCCATGTAGTGACCAGCTCTCCCAGAATCATTCCCTAAATAATCTATCCTCTTTCTCTTCGTTTGCATAATGATACCACCGCTGTGGTGCGTGAAGTTTCCCTGTGCATGTGGGTCTGTTTCTGGATCACTGTTTTAGTCTATTGGTCTGTTTGTTGATTCCTGTACCAGTAGGAGAATATTTTCTTTGCTGTGGCTTTGTGGTCTGTCACAGTAGCTGGTAAGAAAAATGCTCCATCTTTGCTTGTGCCTTAGCTATTTGATATGCTTTTTAAAATTAATTAGTCACATTTCTTTCAAAGTCATGCTGGAATTGTGGAATTCCATGCTGGAATTGTGGGACTGGAAATGTGAGATAGTGTTATTTGGGGAAGAATCTACAGATTTCTGCCGGTAAGCTGTTCTACAATGACACGCTAGTCCGTCTTTTCTGGGCTTCCTTTATGTGTTTAGGATTTGTAAGACTATTTTTAGGACTATCGAGGATGAAAATCATTAGAGATGTATTTAAAGATAGATTTACAAGGGTATAGTGGATATTTGGAAACGATCCACGTGTCCAGTAACAGAGAGATGATTAACTAAGTTGAAAATAGTTTGATGTATGCATTAACAGAAAGTTACATCAATAAAATCATACTTTTAAAGAATCTTTAATGACATGAAAAAAATCTTGTTATAATAGTACATAATTAGCTGGTGAGATTACAGGGATTTAAATTGTCATATATATTTTGGGTATGTTCCAGATTTTCTAAAGTGAACATGTTTTATTTTTAAAACGTTTTTTCCTATATTTGAAAAATGGTTGGAAGTAAGTAAGTTAAGCATTTGCCATCCGACTCCACAGGACCGTTGGTTGGGAAAATGGTTTCTGACTCAGCGGATGAGTTCATCAAGCGAGAAGCAAGAATTCCGATGTAGGTTTCCCAGCGAGACTCAGCCTGCTCCATCTGCTGGGACTCCTCACAGGTTTTCAGGCCGCCTGACTCAGCTGAGCATGAGTAAATGTGACTTCACACATTCGCTGTTGCAGGTCACAAATATTCAGCACTGTGATGCTATGCAAAGCACTCAATTAGAGCCACTAAAGATAAGGGGTGAGTCAGACAGCCTCAGCCCTGAGGAGGCTTAGCGTGGCCTACGCAGATTGAGAATTTGCCTGACTTCCACCCTCGGTGCCAAGTTTCGATTCTCCTATGCTCCGCTCACCCTAGACTTTTTTCGCTTTTCTCATAATCTTATTAGAGGTAATAGAATGATGCAAGGTTTGCGTGCCTTCTCCTGTATGGGAGAAAAGAGAAAGGAGGTTACACTTCTAGCTTCTAGAATTAAGGTTTTAAGACTAATAATAGCCCATGTTTATTGAGCGGCTACTATGTGGCAAACGTCACATTTAATTATTGCAACAACTCCCATGCAGAAACTCCTGTCATCCTGTGACAGACAAGATACTGAAGTTCAGAAAGATTTATTAACAGCTTGAAAGTGGTCAAGTCAACACTCCAACTCTGTCCACAGGCCTCAGAAGACCATGCTCCTAACCACTGAGCCACCCTGCTTCCCCAGTGCTGGTGCGGTGAGGGCTCACATCTGTACCCTCCTGCTCAGGGGTAGCTGTGATTTGGAGGCCAGGTTTTTGATGGCTTCTTGAGGTGGAAAAGGGGAGGGACAGGGTTCTGGCTTTGTCCTGGGGTGGGGGGGGGGAGGGTATCAAGTTCCTCCAGGCGTGAGAAGTGGGGAAAGAGGAGAAAAGGGGTTGTAACTTGTGACAGCGAGTTTGTCCTCCCTGTAAATGGGGTTCTCACAAACCCAACCAATCTCCAGGGGCTTCCTGTCTTTATCCTGTTAGGCTCCCTCCACTAGCATGCTCCTCCCAAAATAGTGACTGAAGGCGTGGTATGGAATGGGAAGGCAGGGAGAGGGGTTTTAAGCAGCAGCAGAGTTTAAATGTTTCCATGTAAATATGATCCCTCTGACAGCTGGGAGGAAGGCAGCTCAAGATTTCTGATAACCAGCTCCTTTGCTCTGTGTTGTGAAGGTGAGGTGAGAAGGAAAGAGTCCCGTCCGCTGACCCCATTGTTAAAGTTCTGAGCTTTCCCAGAGTGCTTCCCTCTCTGCTCATATCAGCAGCTTATCTGATCCGTTCTGGAATCCTAGCCAACTTTTCCTTTACTGTGCCCCATTGAGGCCCTCTACGACCTTGAGGGAGGCTCAGTACAAAGGTAAGCCATGCATTTGTAGTGATGTATCATGGGGAATAGCCCGTGTGTGCTTTAAGGGCCTTTGTGCACTGGGCACATTTCGGTGAAAAATGCTTCAATGGAGACCAGGGGGACATTTTATCCACGGGCTGAGGTTGGGAGAAGTTCTTCTATTTCCCTTTGGGGGATGTTTCTCTATCTTATTGATGACTCGTCAGCATAAACACTGCAAAAACAATAAAAGTTAATGCACAATCAAAGTTAATGCTCCTTACCTCGTGGACTTCATTTCAAGCACTATGGAAGAGTCTTTTAATTCTCACTGTGTACTTCTGAAGTAGGTGCTATTATCGCTCCATTTCACAGATAGAGAAGTGGAGGACCAGAGAGGTAACTATCTTGCCCAAGGTCCACAGATAATAGTCTTGACCCCTGTGTCACACAAAGAATATGTCAGTGTCAAGCAAGTTTTTAAAAAAATGTGTATGTAAATATATATGTACTAGTAAAATAGTTAACATGTTACCTCCTTCTTAACAGGTTTTTACTGTGCTGTGTGTATTGTTTATAGGCACGATGTTGCACAGGACATCTTTAGAACATATTCATCTTGTGTAACTGAAATTTTATACCCATTGACTAGCAACTGCCCCCCACCACCCCCGACAATTGCCCGCCCCCTCCCCAGGCAACCACAGTTGTCTTTTTTGCTTCCGGGAGTTTGGGTATTTTATTTTATTTATTATTTTTAAAGATTTATTTATTTATCTTTAGAGGGGAAGGGAAGGAGAGAGGGAAAGAAATATCAATGTATGGTTGCCTCTCGTGGGTCCCCTGCTGGGAACCAGCCCTTGCATGTGCCCTGACTGGGAATCGAACCGTGATCATCTGGTTCGCAGGCCTGCACTCAATCCACTGAGCTACCCCAGCCAGGGCTAGGAGTTTGGGTATTTTAGATACCTCACATAATAGGGCCATGTGTACTCCTGTGACTGGCTGATTTCATTTAGCACAATGTCCTCAAGGTTAATCCTTGTCTTTGTACATTGCAGATTCCCCTCCTTTTAAAAGCTGAGTGATATCCCGTTGCACGAATGCAACACGTTGGTGAACCATTCACCTGTTGATGGGCGTTCCCGTTGTTTCCATGCGTGGTTACTGTAAATGGAGTGACAGTAAGCCAAAGAGGGCTAATGTCTCTGCAAGATCCTGATTTGGCCAACAGACGCAGGAAAAGATGCTCAGCATCACTAATCTAGAAATGCAAAATCCAAACCACAGTGAGGTATCACTTCATGCCTAATAGGATGGCTATTATCCGACAAAAACAGCAGCAAAAAGTCCAAAAGACAAGTGTTGGAGCGTCCACGGGGAACCTGGAACCCTGGTGCCCTCTTGGTGGGAATGCAGAACGGTGCAGCCACTGTGGAAAGCAGGATGGAGATACTGAAACCAGAAAAAAACCGCGTTTGTGCTGCCTGGCACTTACCGAACCCAATAAGCAGAGACAGGGATTGAATCTTTTGGGTCACTGGTGCTTTATTCAGATGGCCAGTGATCTGAGAAGATGGCGGGTTCATACCTTAACAGAAAGTCTTAAATTCCTTTTTAAAGTGGCGCTTTTTATAAGGAGAAAAACTGTAGGTAAGGTGTTTGGAATTCAGGGAAAAGCTAATTGGGTTAAAAACTGCAGAATTATCACCCTGGGCCCTGGGTGGTGTCCTGGGCGGTCGTCATCTCCCCCTGGAGTACAGTGGCTCAGATACCATCTTGAATTGCTCACAGTCCTCCTGAGGATAATAGCCATCCTATTAGGCATAAAGTGATACCTCACAGTGGTTTGGATTTTGCATTTCTAGATTAGTGATGCTGAGCATCTTTTCCTTCGTCTGTTGGCCAAATCCTGAGGCACAAAGTGGAACTGCTTATGGTCTCCTGGAGTCAGAGTGGGTCACCCCTTCAGTTCCTGGAACAATAGCTTTTATGTGGATTGACTACTATGCTTATTAGCTATTACTTATACTAAAATTTTCCAACTCTTGAGTTCCCTATCAATACCTCAAAAAAATTAAGAATAGAACTACCATCTGATCCAGCAGTCCTACTTCTGGGTAAATTTGTTCCAGCGGGTTATTTTAAGGTGCGTTTAATTTTGTACAAGTCTGTATTGCTTTAACCATCTGGGTGGAGTTATTTCAGAACTTCTCACCCCATTTCTTTTTGTGGGAAACAGCACACAGGAAAGCGAGGACTCAGGTCTTTATAGTCACATACTAGGAATGAACCATGCCACCGCGAAACATTGTGTTAAAATACTGGATGAACCTGAAAGTTATGCAGCAGTTTTAGGAGAAATTCATGTTCTGGAAAGACACTGGCTGGTTTCCAGACACAGTCTTATCATCTGTGGGTGTGTCTCTGGCCCCTATTTCCATGATTATTTCCCGTTTCCCTTTCACTCTCACCTGAGCTGACTCACCCAGATAACGCAAACATTTGGCTCTATTGCTGGAAGGCTCCCATCAGGAGCTAAGGTTGAAACCAGTCAGCACTCTTGTGTGTTAATCTGTTTTCAGTGGCCTGTGTGCAGCTGCTAGGCAGATGGAGATTTGGTTTTAGCCACATCCAAGCTTTGCCTCGTACTAAGAAAAATAAAAAAGGGGGCAAGACAGAGGATAGTGTTTGCAGAGAGTGACGGTCACGTGTGGATGAGGTAGCTGGAGCGATGCGGGTGCTGCTGGGCCATGAGACCATGGTAACAGGAGGTTGGATTTCTGGTCAGGCTGCAGGATTCATGAGGTGAAAGAGCTAGAAAGCAGTGATCTAAGAGTGGAATGCTGGAAGCAAAGATTTCAGAGACAGGAAGTGATTCTGGGTGATGAGGAAGTTGAGGACCTGAGAGGTCGAAGCCTTGGCCGGCTAATATATTTGGCTATAGCTGCACCGAGGTTGATAGCGGCAACTGTGAGGTTGATGGCAGCAACTGTGCTGGAGAGGAACACAGGAAACCAGGAGCTTCGCATCTTCAAAGAACAAGGGTGAGTGGTGGGAGGGTGATGGATGATGCCAAATGAGGTAGTGAATACTGCTAGAGTTCAAGGGCGTGTTCCTTACAGGGTTGAATTGTGTGGAATCGGGGCGGGGCGGGGGGGGGCGGGGGGAGGGACTGGTTTTCTACATGAGAATGAGAAACAAGGATGCTTATATCATCTCCAGCCTTTGTGATACCTTGAATGTGGAGAAAGTGTCATTCATTTGAGAAGGATCCATGTGTAGCCGTGCGCACACAAGGAAGCACAGAGAGCAGGGGCACTCGGAAGTGTTTGAGGGTGGAGAGATTCTACAGATGGCATCTGTGAGTTCAAAAACACAGTAGAAAAGCATGGATGGTTCGGGAGTGATGGGAGGCTGGGCCAGTCGGGTGTGTACAGAGTCCTATGCAGAGACAAGTCAAGTCCCGCCTCCCTATTTATCTTGGTCACCCACCAAGGTCCAAGCTTCCAACCTGGAAGCTTCGATCTAAAGCATTTTGTAGCTGGGAAACAGTTCTAGTTTGAGTACATGATGGGCATGATTTGATATTCTGGATCAAATACTTGGCTGGTTTAGAAAAACAAAGTACTAATGAACTCACTTACATCTAGTTTCACGTTTGGGGTGTGAATCCAAACCTCTTCCTCTTGGACATGTTTGGGCTATTTTTCGGGATCAAGGGACATTCTCCTGGCAGTGGAGGAATTTACTTTTGCCTGGTGGGACTTACCTACAGCCTGGGAAGCTCAGGTATCTGACCTAGAATCAGGGCAGCTGGTCCTGCCTTGTGAGTTTGCTTTATTTCCTCTACTCCCTTAGCATTTTAATCTGAAAGTTAAGGGTTCTGGATTTAATGGTGTCTTTTAAAAAGTGTCCCACTGAGCGGAGTCCTCCTTTTTCCACCTAATGTGACTTCTAGGTTATACTTTTATCAGATACACTCAGTATTTCCTCCGTTCCCTACCCTGACCCACATAATCCCACCTGGTTGTTCAGCAGATTTGGTTAAAGTCTATTGCTCATAATTGCTGCTTATCTGACCACAAGACCAAATGACACATTGCACTGTACACGTCACCTGCCTTAAGTGACATTGGATAAGGAAACAAGTGGAGAATGAGCATAACGTAGTCTGTGTCAACAATAAAGGAGAAGCATTAAAGAGTAACATTTAAAAATTCTAGTTTGAAATTAAAGCAAGACATCTGACTGTGGTAGGAGGGTAAAAAATTTGGCCAAACATTGTCAATTTTGGATGGTTTCGTGAGTCTGCCCTTTTTTGGGTGAGATACACAATGACCACAAAGTACACAAGTCCTCTAAATCACTACACATCAACTTCTTAGTTGAAGTGCTGCTACTGTAGGATAACTTGTGTGCCCAGGTTTATGAAAATACACCTTGCTTCCTCTCATTTCTATCTAGAGAAATTCAGACAAAACCCCTTCACTAAGAGTTTTTCTGTGCTAGACGAAGATGACAACCTCCTTAGCTCTCGCCCGGTACCCCGGCACTTCCACCCAACCCTGACTTGGAGTGGGCGTGGTCCATTGGTTCAGTTCGTGAGCCCTGGCATCAGCTGGACCTAGATTTAAATCACAGCCACACCATGCACACTAGTTTCATGTTACTTAAATTCTTTGAGTTCAGTTTTCTCATCCATAAAAAGGGAGTGGTGTGCATAGTAGCTACTTTAATATTCTAGATTTTGAGAGTATTCAATAACTTGATGTGGTTTTAATGAGAATATTGGAAGGACTGACTCAACTCGGAACCCTTGCTCTTAGTTTCTTAGGAATGTAACAGTAGAAGAAAACTGAATAAGGAAATGAACCCCAAGCTTTTTTCTGGCTGAGAAAATTCCCACAATGCATGGCTCCAGATAAACAGTGTCTGGTGGAAACTTGCAGCCTCGAGGATATCCAAGGCTTGGAGAATGACGGTTTCTAACTTACAGCACTTGCATATATATATAATCTTTAATATATATATATATATATATAATATATATATTAAATATTTTATTTATTTATTTTTAGAGAGAAGGGAAAGGAAGGAGAGAGAAAGTAGGGGAGAAATATCAATGTATGGTTGCCTCTCATGTGTCCCCTGCTGGCAACTGGCCTGCAACCCAGGCATGTGCCCTGACTGGGAATCGAACCATGATACTCTGGTTCACAGGCCCATGCTCAATCCACTGAGCTACACCAGTCAGGGCACACTTGCTCATATTTTAACCATTAGGATGGTCCCATCTGGCAGGACTTAAAGTATGGCCTATTTCTTTTTTGTATAGGTCATTGTTTTATTCCCCACTGATTACAGACCCCTTTAATTGGGGTTCATTTCCTTATTCGGTTTTCTTCTACTGTTACATTCCTAAGAAACTAAAAGCAAGGGTTTCGAGTTGAGTCAGTCCTTCCAATTAAAGTTAAGTCCAAAATGAACAAAGTGCAGCCAGGTCCTGGCAGGTAAGTATAGTTCACAGGGCAGGCAGGAGAGAAGTAGGCACCGCTTGTCCAGTATTGACCATCGCCTGTTCGTCTCTCACCTGTGACCACATTGCCTTTCTAAGCATCGCATTATCTGCAGCTTTTATTGGTCTTTCCCCGGTCTTTGTCTCTGTGGTCAGGAATTTGTTCTGAACGTAGCTGCTTAGCTTTTTATGGTCCCCAGAGCCACGGAAGCTGAAGTAGAAGCGGTCCTTTGGGAGCATCGTGAAAATCTGGCTCAACAGATACTGAGTTTGTTTGGAAGTTAAATCTGACATGCTGAAGCCTGTATCCTCCTTTCGAAGCAACGTGTCCATAATGGCTCAGCGTCATCTCTCTCTATGGTGGGTGTGGGACCCCGTGCTGGGGAGACAAGCACACCGCTACCCCAGTACCGTGATTTTATTATCAGGAATCACTGTCATCTCTTACCGTAAAAAGAATCTCTTAGATCAACTTTTGAGGTTCCAGTAACATTTGCCCATGTGCTTATGGAAATTTAGTATATTAAAGGTGACATTTCAAATCACAGGGTATGGTGGAGTGTTTAATAAATACTAGTGAGAAATCGGTTGTTATTGGGAAGGAGATAGAACTTTGTTCTTATCTCACAGCATGCTATAAACTAAATTTCAAATTGTTCAGAGGATTAAGCATAATAAACAACCTCGTGATGTGCTAAAATTATATAAAGATTATCTTAGTAATTTGGAGGAGAGAAAGACACAAGCCAGACACCAAACCTAGAAGCCACCCCCTGCCAGATAGACAGAGAGCTTATGTAAAATTAGAAGTGTTTTCATGATGAAAGTTACCATAAAATAAAAGATAAGAGACAGACAAAGAGGAACTATGCTCAACATATATAACACACAAGGGTTAATATTTGTGAAACCAAAAGAGCCCCTACAATCATTAATAATGAATAAGCCGAACAATAGGAATCGTGAAACCACCAAGGAAGAAATATAAATGGCCCATTTACTTAAAAAGTTGGTAAACAATCTGTACCCAATTATAACGTGTGTGTACATTTATTAAAACATCAAACTGTAGACTTACTATGGGTGAATTGTATGGTAGGAAAATTATAGCTCAACTGGGCTGTTAAAAACTCCTTTGCAGTACTTTTCATTTACAACACTTGCCTGAGGTCAAACACACGGCTTCCCCATGACCTGCAGGGTATTCAGTGTGACCTCCTTAACACAGCCCTTCACAGTTTAAATCAGGTCATTCTGTCATGCTGTCCCCCCAGACCGTCGCTTCCAAGCACTTTGCACAGCCTGGAATTAACCTATTTATTTTGTGATGATTTGTTTAACGGCCATCTCTCTGCTGGAATATAAGCTCTATGGGGGGCAGGGAGCACATCTATTTGACCTACTCATTTCTGGGAGGTACGCTCCCACGTTGCAACAGGTCAGGTCATTTCCTTAGCCAGGGTTACGAATCGCAGTTAGACTCTCTTGAGGGGTTCCCCACAAAGCACGCTGCTAAAATGAAATGAAGACACTGCATTGGAGTTTTCTCTTTTCCTTTTTACCAGTTGGGCAGTTGATGACATCAGTGCAGAGAACTTTGGGGGCTCCAGTTATTGTGGGCAACCCTATGGCACAGAAGACTAGATTCCCCCTGGCTGTCCCAATGCTTCTTCGCACTTTGGCGGAACGGATTGATCACTTATCTGTAGGGAGCTGCAGTCTCGCCGAAACCTCACTGGAACAGGAATCACATTCGGGGAAGATTTCTAAAGGACATTTCAGCCTTTCAGAACATCAGATACCTGCTTGCTTGTACCGGGCTATTTTGGTCCCTCCTAGAATGGCTTTTAGTGACTTCAGTTAATATCCAGAACAACGCTATAAGAAATAATGCCCTCCTGCTGAATTTATTGCAGGTATGCAGAGTTCTCTAGCACCCAGAGCTCTATTTATGAGAACCCACTGTGTCTCAGAGCTCAGTCTTGTATATCCAGCTATTTTCACTGGGCATCTCCACTTGTTTGCAGAACCAGGGACAAGAAGTAGTGAGATGACAAAGTTGGACTTTTATACACAGAATCCTTTTGCATCAGGGATGCAAAGGGATTGCATCAGGAGAAGGGATGAGTAGGTTCCAGATTTATGCAGGGTGTCATTTTCCCTAATAAAATCATCTGGGTACTCTAATGTGTAAAACAGAAAAGCTGGAATGCGGATGGAGTTGCAGAGAAGACCTGCTTTAGTGTTTTCCTCCCATTCGAGTATCTTTGGTCCCCTGAAGTGTAGGGAGCTGGGGCTTTAAAAGCCACTGGTCTCATCCAGTCCATCCGCCTGGGACCCTTGTGTTCCCCACTGAAAGCCAGAAGCACGCAAGTCCTTGAATGGAATGAAGATTTTTGTAAGCAACTCCTCAGAAAGCTTTGAGTGAGCCTGACCCTTTAGTGCAGGAGAAGTCACTAACAGTCGTTTTGGAAAGCTGCTTTGAAAGCTGGGTCAGCAGGGGGAGCCGTTTGTTAATGTTTCTGCGTTTCCGGTGGGATTAAAAGAAGCATCTCTGGGCTTGGCGGCGGTTGGGGAACACTGGCCCATGGTGACAGCTACGTCTGTCATTACACTCATTCTTTTCCTTTTGCTTGTTCTCATAACAGTGCCCACAGAACTGGTGATGTGTGTGTGTGAGAATCAGTAGTCTGGAAGGCCTGAGCACTGAGCTGAGTTCCTCTGTGAGGGTGGAGAGAGAAGGTGTGCGTGGAAGCAAAACTCCAGGCCAAACTTTTCTCCCACATATGACTTAATTCTTTGTATTCTCCTGATTTATCTAAAAAAAAAAAAATCAGTGCATGTACGGTATTCTTTTCCACCAGTTGTCCCATTTAATTTATTTTATTAGTGTTATTTTTTGTTCCAGGAACTGCCTCCCTTCCCCCTTTGGCAACCATCAGCTTGTCTGTGTCTTCATGTTTGGGAATTGAACCAGTGACCTTTCGGTTTGCGGGACGATGCCCAACCTGCTGAGCTACAACACCAGCTAGAGCTAAATATATTTTTTTAAGATTTTATTTATTTTTCTTTAGAGGGGAAGGGAAGGAGAGAGGGAGAAAAATATTAATGTATGGTTGTCTCTCGTGAGTTCCCTGTCGGGAACTGGCCTGCAACCTAGGCATGTGCCCTGACAGGGAATCGAACCGCGACCGTCTGGTTCGCAGGCCCGCGCTCAATCCACTGAGCTACACCAGCCAGGGCTAAATACGTTTTTTTTATTGTTAACAGTATTACAGACGTCCCTGTTTACCCACTTTGCCCACCTCCACCCAGCCCCACCCCACCCCGCTCCCTTCCTCTGGCCATCGCTGCACTGTTGTCTGTGTCTGTTTGCTGTCCAAATAAGCCGAGGACAGGGAAACCTTAACAGATTCCAAGGACATTTCATTCTTTTAGAAACATTTATAGAAGGATTTCCTGGATTCTTCTCTCAATAACCCTTAGAGGTCTGTATTATTTTTACTCATAGTTTACACAAGGAGGAAGCTGAGATTTGGAGGGATTATGTGATTTTGGTAAAATCACACCTGTCAGTGCCTAGGACAGCTGGGGTTTAAACCAAGCACTCTGATGCAAGATCCTGGCCTTTGACCTTCCCGGGCATTCATGCTTTCTTCTCCTCCTCCCTCTCTCCCCAACATCGTGATGCAGTTGCTGTGTGGGTAGTACGCGGTATTGTTGGTCTAGTCAAAAAACGAATTCAAGTTAGAGTTTAGCAGAGAGTTACCTTTTACGAAATATCTTCATCTGGTGCTTTCACGTGCATCCTTTCTCTCTTGTCAGGTTGGTGGAGGCCCTCCTGGAGGCAGGTGCTATAAACCTCTGTCTTACAGGTAAGCCCATGGGTGCTTAGGAAGGCGGAGTGATTTTCTAAGGCCACACAACTGCTAAGTGCCAGAGACAGAATTTTGAGTTAGGTTTTATGGCTTCAGTTCCAGGGTACTTTGCATTATGTTATAGCTACTTTTCTCCCACAAATGACTTAAATGATTGAGTTTGGCCTGGAAATGGGAGTAGGTAGTTATATTCAATTTGGTACCGGTCATTTATGTATTCTTTACATTTTTTTTCTCTAAGAGAAAAAATGGCATTCTTTTATACTAACTCCTAAGCTTACTTTCACCAAGCACTCTCTCTGTTCCAGGTCTGTGCCAGGCACTCCGTGGTCCTAGCTGACTGCATCCTAAAGCAACCCTAGGAACAAGGCACTGTGACCCCCTCCTCTTACAGGTGGACAAATGGACCTGGGGCTCACGATGCGCCCACGTGCCAATAAATGTCAGAACCACGGCCGGAACTCAGCTCCATCTGAGCCACCAGGCTGGGCTGCCTTTGCTTTGTGCCCAGAAATGACTCTCAAACTTGGCTTTCACGTCACTGGGGGAGTTTGTACAATGTTAGGACCCCAGGGGCCCACTTTTATTGTCTTATTCTATAAGTGCCACGTTGCCTTGCTTTTTAAAAGAAGCATCTCTGGGCTTGGCGGTGGTTGGGAAACACTGGCCCGTGGTGACAGCTACGTCTGTCATTACACTCATTCTTTTCCTTTTGCTTGTTCTCATAACAGACTGTTAGTTAGGCACCTGATTTTATTCAATAAATTCAATACATTTTATTCAATATGTAGTAACATCACGCTGAATGGACTTCAAGGGTCAGCTTTCATTCTATTGCCTTTCCCCTTTTATTTCATTATTATTTATTTACTTTCAGAGAGAGGGGAAGGGAAGGAGAAAGAAAGGGAGAGAAACACCAGTATGTGGTTGCCTCTAATGCGCTCCCTACTGGGGACCTGACCCTCAACCCAGGCACGTGCCCTGACTGGGAATTGAACCTGTGACCCTTTAGTTTGCAGGCTGGCATTCAATCCACTGAGCCACACCAACTAGGGCTCTTTTCCTTTTTATATTTCACACCAGGTACTGGGGATCAGGTCAGGGAGGAGGAAGTGGGGGACTACTGAGTACTTCTGAACTCCTGTCCCCGTTTTGGGAATTATAATGCCCTACAATAAACGGGCCACTTGATGCTAGGAAATGTTACATTCTGTAGAGGAGGATATCAGGGAGTGAGTAGGGGGCACTTTGGGGGATGATAATGAGTTTAATTTTGTGCATGCTGCAGTTGAGAAGCCCATGGCATGGACCACTGGGCCTGTCCAAGGAGGAGCTGGGTCTTTGGCTCAGAGAAAAATGAGGAAGCATGAAAGCATGCATCCTGCTTAAGCAGGTATGGTAATGATAGCTGTCAGTGAACAGCAGGACTGTGTTAGGCATTTTATATGGGTCCCACCATTGCATTCTTAGAATACCCTTATGAAGTAGGATGTACTATAGTTCGTATCTTGCAGCAAGAAAGACAAAAGCTTAGGAGAAGTAAATGGCTTGCTCAAGCTCACACAGCTGCTATGCGCAGACCTTTGTCACTGGGGTCAGTTCTCTAGGCATTGGCCACGGCCCCTGCAGTGGGGCATGTTGCAAGATCCAGAGCATTGAAATGTAGACAGATAGGCATTGTTAACTAAGGCTGGCCCAGCAAAGGGTCTTATTTGTATATACCAAACAGGATTTCTGAAAATGTCAAATTACTATGGGAGATGAAATATTTCAGAAGCCCGGGTTTGAAAAAAGGGTGCAAAAAGCCAATGTGTTTGGTTAGTTTCCTCTTTCGCTAAATTTCTGGGACTTAACTAATTATTTTTATGAATGGAAAAAAGCAATACTGTGTATGTTCCAGTATAATTTATGGAATGATTTCAAAAGTAGGAATGAGAAGGCTTTCTTTCTATCAAGTCTGATTTATGCTACGGACATAGACTAAGTCTAGCACGGACGTGGTCAGAGAAGAAGAGGGGGTGATAAATGGGGGGAAAGATTCATGTAGAGACCCAGAAACATAGCAGTGCACCAATAGACCCGCGAAAGCAGTGAAAGGATAGACCCGCGAAATTCTAGGCACACCCACACACCCTCACTGGCAGAGAAAGGGAGATGTACAGGTACTTTCATGGAGGAATGTCCTTGTTGGGTGACTTTTGTGATACCACTCTAAGACTTTTGCAGCCATTTTAACATTAGAAACCAGGCTTCAGTGGTGGAGTCAAGAGCCCTGGATGTCTGTTAGAGAGACCTGTGTCCCGACTTAGCCACTTACCAGCTCTGTTGCCTTGGACAAAATCAACTGATGTTTCCTTGTCCAAGTGTTCTGATAGGTTGGACTGTGTGGTTCAGCCTTCCCTGGGGAGACCAGGCTCTCTATAGCAGGAAACTCAGCTACCATTGCTAGTGTTTTGCAGAGATTCAAAGGCAGGTAGCCCTGTGCATCTGACATGTTATTTAGGCCATCTTTTATTTACAGGCAAGTCAGGAAAATGGCCACAAACAAAACCAGAAAGACAGCGAGTAAGCTCACGAAGGGAAATGGGGATTCGGGTACAGTGCGAGTTTTGGTGGGCTTGATGGTTCGGTCCCACTGCGTCAAGATGGCATTTCTGGCTCCTTTCCATTTTCCTGGGCCGGTCAGGCGGAACTGGTATGGTGTGCATGGGCCGAAGAAGACGGTCAAAGCCAGGCGTGGGTCGGTCAGGAGCAGAGAGAACAGGTTGGGTTTGGCGTTGATGTAAGTCAGAAGCTCATCTATGTATGGGATATAATCTGATTGTAAAGCTTTGCAGTAGGGGAAGCCAAACCTGTATAAAAGGAAGATTGGGGAGGAAGGGGAGGACACAAAGATAAAATAATGGTAATCTCAGAACCAGCACAAGTGCCAACAGTTAACAATGATGCTGCAAAATCTGAGATGCTTTCTGGACCCTTCCCTTCATGCCCATCGCTGCCTAATGGTCTCACTGCATTAGTTAAATACAAGATGAGCTCCTTGGAAAGACACTGTCCACATATGGCAATCTAAATGCTCACAACGCCTCTAGTATTATTATAGTTCTCTTGTGAAATGATTAGCAATTTCTAGAAAAAAATGTGAGTATTTTACACAATTCTGTTACTCCTAAATCTTTCTAAAACTCAATCGTTGCTCGATTCGTACAATATTGAAAAAACCACAAAAATCAATAGGGTGGAATCCCTTGTAATGCTGCTATTAGTCCCTAAAATCACCGAGGGACCATGTGAAAAGAAGCTTTTACCTTGTGTAGCTCTAACTGTCTGGGTTACACCAGAATTCCATAATGGAGATCAAACCACACCAGGTTCAGGATGAAGGAGAGGCATCTGAAATGGTTTGATTATCTGGGGATGTACCATGGAGGCAGACCAACATTTGAACTTTTGGAAGTATATATATGAATGAGAGAAGGGATAAGTTTCTAAAATGCAGTGATTTTATAACTTTTTTGTCCTCAGAAATCTTTTTGGAGTGAAAATTTACATCAGAGCTCTAAATATGTAGTAAAACAGATAAAACTGGAGATGTTTTGGTTGGAGGAGGAGTGAGAGTGGAGGGGGGAGGGCAAGACCCCCTTCCTTCCGGCCACCCCCTCCCATTATCCTTGGCCTATGAACGACAGGTAAAAAGTAGAAAAGTGAAAACCTCTCCTCCAGGGAAGGCATCAGCAAACCTGTTCTGCAAAAGGCTGCACTTGGACTTGAGGCTTTGAGGGCCAGGTTATTTCAATTACCCTGCTGTTACTACTCAAAAGAAGCCATAGGCAATAAATAAGTTAATGACGGAGGCTATGTTCTAATAAAACTTTATGGCCCCTTAATTTTATATAATTTTCGCATACCACAAAAATATTCTCCTCCTCATTTTTACCCCCATCTTTACATTTAACAATGTCAAAGAAAAACATAGGTGGTCAGTGGATTTGGCCGCTAGGCCTTCATGTGCCCGCTCTTGCTCTAAATGGGGTCTGATCAAAATGAGACAGTGGAATAGAGATTGGTTGAATGAATAGATGAGCAGACACTCCCAGGGTCAGCGTGACTAAACTGAACTGTCTGCGTGCTGATTAGGAAGGTGCGGGATACCTGGTAGAGGAGGGTTAACGATACTCGGTTTAGAACCCCAAACCCCACGTGATGCTGGATGGCCACGGTCGGAAGCGATGATTCTGGGACATTAAAACTTCCCTCCTCTCTCCTGACGTTTCCTTCTAAGTCTCAGGTGCTTCTTTTTTCTCTAGTGTAGTTCTCACCTCTCTTTGTTACGGTGTTTTTTACCCATTTCAGTGATCGTTCGAAAAGGACCTGTGAGTAGGTAACTCACCCACTGGGCTTGCTCTCTTTCCTCGCATTAACTTCTTCGCTCATGACACTCGGAGGAGGTAAGTTATTCACACCTAAAAACAGACAAAAATGCAATTCAGCCGGAGCTTCAGGTGCTTGCTCAGTGGGTAAAGATGCTTTACTACTGCTCAGCGGTTATTTCTAGTACCCAGCTACTTGTTGGTTCTTCTGGCAAATGCCTTAGCAGCCGAAGTGGATCGGTGGTATGTTCCTGGCCAGACTGCCCCCAGCTGAGAAGACTGGCATCTGGTCACCGCCCTACTTACTTGATAAGGCAGAACCTCACAACTGGTGTGCCTGAATTTTATCACTGAATTGATTGAATGCTGCGGTTTGAATTGAATCAGCTGATTCAGTCAACCTAACAGGTAGATACAGCTTATACAGGGTCTAGCACAGAGGACATCCCTTTTTTCATTACAAAATTTTTTATTACAAAATCATAAGCCTGTCATTCTATAACGTAACAAAATCACACTCAAGCACGCCATATGACATTGTAGGTGAGATGTTCAAATTCAAACTATAAATTATGACACCCATGTTATTACCCTACCAGCCACACTCAAGCAGGCCTTACTTCTGCCGGACCCTGTAGTTCTTGAAGCTCTAGTTTATCTCCGTGTTGGTAATAGTATAAGTGCATTTTGATAGTGTGATTCAGATCGCGAATCCTGCTTTTAAAGATTCTGTTGCTTTGAACAGGAACGAGGGAGGATCTCTACGTTTCTAGGATCCAAAATAACATGGCAAACTGAATACGTCTGCCCTATTTCTCACGCACTTACCTTTTAGGACCCGAACAGCCCATCGAGCCTGCGTTTCTCCTGTGGGTATCATGGAGCCTAAGGAATTGATGAGGCCAATGACAGCCAGGGTTGGCTTTTCCAGATGTGCCGGGAAGATGTACTTGTACAGCCATGCCTGGCCATTTTCGACTTTCACCACGGTTTCATCAAGGAAGGGGAAAGCAAAGGTGTACCCAGTGGCAAAGACAATGATGTCGATGGGCTGTTCCTCTGGAGGGTCGTTAAATATGACCGAGTCTTCCTTCACCTCCTTCATGCCTGGCTTGATGAGCACTCTTCCAGTGATGATGCGGCCTGGGAGCTCATCGTTTATCACGAACTCTTTCAGCTGTGTCCTGAGCGAACGCAGGGAGAGAGAGATCTGCCAGCAGATGTTACAGAAACCTTCCCGCGTCCTCCCTCCCTGTCTTCACTGGGAAACCCTGCTCTTGGCTAGGAAGAAGATGGAAGATGCCAGTCTTTTTTTTTCCCCTCCCAGACCTTGAAATATTTTTTAAGGGGGGCAGCAATAAGACTTTATCTCTTATCGCTGTTTTAGGTTCATGAACGTACAGAGATTTGCCATATCTCCTTCGCCCCTCCACATGCACAGCCACCCATTCCATCTGATCCCCCACCGGAGTGGTGTGTTTATTTCAGTCAATTAACCTGCATCGACATGTCATCATCAGGAAATCTGAGCATTATTTTTTTAAATTCCCATCCCCTACCCCCTGTCCTTTGGCAATCCAGCTTGTTCTCTATACCTATAGGTTTGTTTCTGTTCTATTTTGTTATTTTAGATTCCACCCAGAAGTGATATCATAGGATATTTGTCTTTCTCTGACTTATTTCCCCTAGCATAATATTATCTAGGTCTATCCATGTCACAAATGGCAACATTTCATTCACTTTATTGTTGAATAATATTCCATTATATATATATATATATATAACTTGTACAGCAATGCCTGGTCATATATACATATAAGGTCTGTCTTAAAAAAGTCCAACCATTGTTAATACAATGAGAATAGTTTATGTGATATTGATGTAACCTGGCAGGTAAGGAGAGTGGACTGGAATGCGCATGTGTGAACACGTCACTGTACTAGTCAGTGGGGGCAGTAGACGTCCTTGAGTGAGTATGTGCACTCCGTGGCTATCACATTCAACATGACTGAGTGAGCAATGAATCTACATCAGATTTTGCATTAAGCTTGAACATTCCTCTGTGGAAACTATCCAGATGATTTACTAGGCTGCAGCTGTGGGCAAATGGTGATTGGCAGCCTCATCATGACAACCCTCCTGCTCATGCATTATGTCTTACGCAGTTTTTTGACAAAACATCAAAATCACCCCAGTGACTCGGCCCTCTACAGCCCAGATTTGGTGCCTTGTGACTTCTGGCTTTTCTCCAAACTAAAATCACCTTTGAAAGAAAAGAGATTTCAGACTGTTGATGAGGTTCAGGAAAATATGATAGGGCAGCTGATGGCAATTGGAAAAACTATGTGAGGTCCCAAGGTGCCTACTTTGAAGGGGACTGAGGTGTCACTGTCTTATGTACAGTGTTTCTTGTATCTTCTTCAACAAATGTCTTTCATATTACATGCCTGCATAATTTCTGGACAGATAATACCACATCTTACACTTCTAGGTTGCTTCCCTATCTTGGCTATTACTAATAATGCTGCAAGGAACATAAGGGTGATTATATCTTTTTGAATTAGCGTCTTTGCTTTCTTTGGACAAATACCCAGAAGTGGAATTGATGGTTGGTATGAAAGCTCTATTGTTCGCTTTTTATTGCTCTATACTGTTTTCCATTGTGGTTGCACTAATTTATAATCCCACCAACAGTGCACGAAGGCTCCCTTTCCTCCACATCCTTGCCAGCACTTGTAATTTGTTTTATTGAAGACAGCCATTCTGACAGATGTGAGATGACCTCTCATTGTGATTTTGACTTGCATTTCCCTGATGATTTGTGATGCTGAGCATCTTTTCATGTATCTGTTAGCCATCTCTATGTCATCTAGGGAAAAATGTCTATTCAGGTCCTCTGCTCAATTTTTAAATTGGACTGTTTTGGTCTTAAATTGTATGAGTTGTTTATGTATTTTAGATATTAACACTTTATTGGATATATCATTTGTCTTCTCCCACTCAGTATGGGTTGTCTTTTCATTTTTATTTTTTCAAAGATTGTATTTATTTATTTCTAGAGAGGGGGTAGGGAGGAAGAGAGGGAGAGAAAAATCAATGTGTGGTTGCCTCTCGCGCCCCCTACTGGGGAATCTGGCCCACAACTCAGACATGTGCCCTGACCAGGAATGGAACCTTTGATCTTTTGGTTGGCAGGCCCACGCTCAACCCACTGAGCTACACCAGCCAGGGATGTCTTTTCATTTTGTTGATAGTTTCCTTTGCTGTTCCGAAACTTTAGTTTTTACAAGTTAGGAAAGTTTTTAAGCTATTATTTATTTACATAAAATTCTGTTCCTTCTTTCTTCTTCTTCTGAGATCTGTATAATGCAACCGAGCAGTTGGCATTATTCCAGAGGTCCCTTAAACTACCTTCGTTTTTTAAAAATTCTTTTTCCTTTTTGCTGTTCTGGTTGGTTGATTTCCACTAGTCTGTGTTCCAGGGTGCTAATCTCTATTTCTGTGTTAGTTAACATCCTGTTGATTTTTTCTGATGTGTTTTGCACTTTAGTTATTGTATACCTCAGGTCTTCTTGATTCTTTCTTATATTTTCTCTTTGTTGAAGTTCTCCTGACTCTGTTTTACTCGCAAGCTTGGTGGGCATCCTTGTGACCACTTCTTTGATTTCTTTATCGGCCAATCACTTATCTTTGTTTCCTTAGGGCTTTTATCTGGGGATTCTTCCTGTTCTTTTGAGAGAGATTCCTCTGTCTTTTCATTTTGTTTGGCTTTCTATGCTTATCTATATGAATTAGACAAAATAGCGGTCTCCTTCTGTCCTGGAAAAGTGTTCTGATGTGGAAGTGGCCTCTGTGCAGTCCGTGTGCCGGGTGGTTCGGGCAGGCTGGCAGGAGCGGAGTGGGTGTGTAAAGTGCTTGGGGTGCTGGCCCACGAAGCCCAGGGGCTCGAGGCGGGGGTGGGGGTGGGGGCAGGTGCGTGCCATGCTGCCCTGTTAACCCTGCTTGCTCCCTTTGTTCCAGCCAAAGTGGGCGTGGGTGATGTGTCCAGGAATATATCACAGCCACCCTGCAGCCAGGCCACAGCACTTGGAGAGCGTTGGCCCACCAGGTGGAGGTGGAGGGGGCGCTTAAACTATGTCCCTTACCAGCTCATCCAAGCAGGAAGAATTTCAGCAGTCCCCAGAGAGCTCTCATGGCTCCCCAGCCTTCTGTATACAGCCTCTCATTTCTTGTTCAGAAAGTGGTCTTGTGTAGAAGACATCTCCGCTTGGCCTTGATGTGCTGCATACTTTTGGGATGCAGGCTGGGGCCTGCCAGCAGGTGGTGAGCACGTGGTGAGCCCTGTTGTTCCCGCGTGCTCCTCTAGTTCCAGGCAAACCCAGGTGAGGCAGCTGGGAAGGCGCTCAGGTGATCTCCCAGGCAGGCCAAAGCCCAACCCAAACACAGCCCTCGCCAGCCCTCTGGAGGTGGGGAGGTCGGAAGAATGGTGTTCACCTGCTCCTCTGTCCAGAGAGTTCCCGCAGGCTGGAGGGTGCCCTTCCCTGGCCTCTCTGCACTGCCCGTGGGGTTGCTGTGCAGAAGGTGGTCCGCGCAGAGCTGCCCTCCCAGCAGCCCCCGGGGCGGCGGTTCAGAGGCCGAGCATGCGCTGTGGGTGCCGAGGCCGCCAAGTGGCTGACCACGTCCTAGGGCTCCGGCCCACTCCCTCCGTTCTGAGGTCGAGTCTCCAGGCGATGCAGCTGGGACCTTGCTGTGGAGGCCCCGCAGGTAGGCCCAAGCCCCTATGAGGGCGGGCTCTTGCCGCCACCCTGTCCGGGTGGAGGGCCAGTCAGGGCGCCGCCCGCTCCTCCGGGCCATGAGGTGGCGGTGGGGGCCCCGCAGCTTCAGGAGGGCGCCGGGCGCCACAGCCGGCTCTGCCCCATCTCTTCCTCTCGTTCATGGCCCTAAGCTCTTCCAGCCGGCGGGGTCGGGTGGGGGTGCCCGGCAGGAGTCGCTGCTCCGTACCTGGGCGTGGGTGTGACGTCGCTGCCGGGAGCGGCCGGGCCAGGGCCATCAGCCTAGCCCGCCACCACCTTCCAGGGCTCTGTCGTGGATGAGGCACCTGGGGGCGGGGACGGATGGTGGGCGAAACGTCAGGGTTTACCGAGGGGAAGGAGGGCAGACCTGGCTGAACTCGGCATTCAGGCCACCCTCTCACTCAGGCGGCACCTGGACGCAGAGGGACAGCGCTAGGACCGGGGACTCGGCGTTTGGCGGCGCTGCCGAGGCTCTCGCCCGCCAGGAAGTTGTACCAGGGAAACTTGCCCGGGCTTCGGGGGGTCGAAGGCGGAATGATATTTGCTGGGCTACGCCTTTGCAGTCACTGAAAGACCAGTCTATGATTTTCAACCAGCCGAGCCATATTTGGCTTACGGTGACTCCACAGCAAAAGACAGAGTCGTAACAGTCAAAAGACACAGTGCCTGTTTCGCAGAGCTTGGGGCAGTCATCTGGTCCCTCTAGGCTTCCTTCTCTTTATGGGTCAAACAGGGTCGGGCACACTTGGCAGCCGCAATTGATGTGGGATGAAGAGCATAGGAAAGAGTGCATGCGCAAGAACTTTGGCAACTAAAGAGTAACTTCTCAGGCTCCATTCACACTTGTTGTCATTTACAGGATTAAATGAAATGTTTGATTGGCCCATGAGCTGCCACTCAGGCTAGATAAAGCTTATGGTAGAAAAAGCTCTGATGAAAAGAGCCAAAACTCCTGGGAGGCTTGAAGGTAGGAGGTAAGGACTAGGTGGAGATAATGGCGGGGAAGGGCGAGCAGGGCGAGAGGAAGGTATGTGAGAGAAGGTGAAGGGAGCAAGAGGAAAGACGGGTATGCGGCAGGTAGGGGACCGTATGCCCCCGATGGTTGCGTGGGTGCCACCTCGTCCGTGCTGGGCCAGAGCTAAGTCTGGAGGGAGATGAGACAGGATCGCTAGGCTGTGATGCCACTCTAGTAGTGACCTCATTGGGCCAACTCAGTGCATAAGGAGTGAAAGCCCTAGGTTGTAACTGAAAGGACAGATGGAAGTCAAGGTCATCTTCACAAGGTCAGGAAGGCACTGCTGTGAGGGGGATGGTGAAGGGCAACTCTAGAATTTGCTTTTTTTCTACCCAGTGATGCAAGGCATGTGTGTTGCTCTTGTCAGAGTTGTAGACAGATCATTTTCTACCGATTGCTGCAACTGGACAAAATAGCTGCGGTACGTATAGGCAATGGAAAATTACTCAGCCATAAAAGAGAACAAAATGTTACCATTCGTGACAGCATGGATGGATCTAGAGGGTATTATGCTAAGTGAAATCAGTTAGAGAAAGACAAATACTGTATGATTTCACTTGTATGTGGAATCTAAATAACAAAATTATCAAAACAAACGGCCTCATAGATGCAGAGAACAGACTCATGGTTGCCAGAGGTGGGGGGCGGTGGTTTGGGGAACTGGGTGAAAAAGGTGGAGGCATCGACAAGTACAGATCAGTAGGCACTAAATAGTCTGGGGGTGTAGAGTCCAGCCTAGGAAATCCAGTTAGTAATGCTGTTATACCACGTGTGGTGCACGCCGGCACTTGCAGTATCAGGGGAAACAGTCTGTAAAGCAGGTTTGTCAAACCACTGCGCTGCACACCTGGAACCAGTATAAACTAGCCCTGCAGGATTGCTGCAGCTGAGGCTTAGGTATCTTGCCAGTGTCCCAGCACTTGCTTGTTGCTATACGAGCTTAGGCAAGTGGCTGCACTTCCTCCCCAAGCCTCAGTTTACCCACATTAAGTGTTGTTGGGTAGACGCAATTTATCATTTTACTTGATGAGAACTCAAAAACGTTTAGCTACTTATGATCTAAGGAGTTTGTATGGGATTTCCCTTCATATTCAGTCATGTTGGCGTGCTATTGTGCGGTTTGGATATTCTATGAGAAGGGGGAAGACTCCTTTCTACTAGCCCTTCTGAAACGTTGTATTTACCTGTCTTTTGGGACTAAGCCGTAATTTGCATGGTTGAACCAGCTGTTCATCTTTCTTGCCATCCACCAAATCAAAATTGGTGTTGGGAGAGAATTTCTGAACATGACCTTAAATCGAGTCGTGAACAGCATGTCCCAGGGCAGCCCCGAGTGGCAGACTCGGCTGATCACCCACGCGCCTCCTGTGGTGCTGAGGAACACCTGGAAGCAATCAGAGATGCCGCTCAGTCTGATGCAGTGAACAGGCCTGGCTTGCCGGGGACTCAAGAAGTTTCATGAATGGAATGACGTCAAAACGTCTGCCACCCTCAAACTACATCCCTGATAGGGTAGTTTGGCTTCCCCAGCTCTTATTTTAAAGTTATTCTTTTGAAATAATGGTTCGAGTTTGTAGAGTATTAACCTGCCTTAGGATATATTATAATAATTGTAGGCAATAAGAACAGGGTTTGGCACTAATTGAAAGGTGTCTAGAAAGGGTTTCATTTGAACTGACAGTAAAAATTAGTGATGCAGTTAGTTTTGGTGGACTTTTGTTTTTTAATTTACAGATTGACTGAATTTACCCCAGCTGACTGAATTCACTAAGCTAGTAGGTTTTTGGGGAGGGTTTTTTTTTTTTTTTTTTAGTATCAACACAATAATAGTTGTCTGTACAACTGTTTAAAATTCAGAAAATTTACTCCACTAGTCTGTTACTTTGCAAGTGCAAAACGACTGATTTAACAGATGGTTTTTCCTCCAACAAACTGAGGCATGGTGACCAGAGCTAGAGTCAGTGTTTTTGTTATAAGTGCTCTTTGGCCTTAAAAGGGAGCAGTATGTGCCATACAGGAAATGTGGGGCAAGAATTGGGAGCTTATCAATGATGCTGACACTCTACGTGTTTGCACTGAACCCGCCTCTCTTTTATGATGCAGAATCCAGTAGGACATGTTGGCAGATGTGAATCATTCTTTAAACAGAGAATTTTCTTATTTGATGCTGAAATAAGATGTGTGTCAACACATGTTTTCTGATTGAAGAAATTCCCAACTGATTAGAAACAGTCATAATAATATGCCACCCGAATGTGGTGGTCTTAGTGCATGAGACTACGCTAATATTTGCCTCAGGGCCTCCCTTCTCTTCCTTTGGGATGACTTCACCAGTCTGCTAAGTCTTTCCAGATCAGTCCATCCACAAAGCAGTCAGCAAGTCCTTTTCTGAGAGTTAAAAGGTAATTAAAGTCACACACTCTCAGTCCTCTTTCTTCATACTACTTTCCCTGTTGCGATTGTTGACCTAGTTCCTTATCCTCGTTTGCCTGACCCCCGGTCTCCCATGACTGTGTGCCCCACGACAGCAGGGACTTGTCTTTGTTGTCACGTTCTTCAGTGTATCCCCGGTACCTGGCACAACATTCAGCACCTCCGAAGCTAACAACTAATATGTATTTGCTGGCCCAGTGGCTCTCAGTGAGTTCATAGCATAGTTGGAATGAAAACATGTATTATAAATGTAATTAGCAATTGTAAGAGTTAAAAAGTGCCAACCGAGGAGTGTAAGTTACAAGTGTCACATCGTTTCTTACTAGGGAGAGCTCCTTTTGTGTTGGGATGAAATAGCTTGGAATGTCCGTGTAGATGGTAGTGAGAGAGGAGGGTACATGCTGGCCGGGTAGCTCAGTTGGTTGGAGTATCAGCTTCATACATCAAGGGTGCAGGCTGGAACCCAGGTCTGGGCATAAATAAGGGAAACAACAAATAGGTGTTTCTCACTCTCCTTCTCAAAAAAGAAAGAGAAAGGGCACTGTGGGGGGTGGTGTGGGGAAAGCGGGTCCCAGGTGCGGGGATTGGAAAGGGCTCAGAACACCTGTCAGGCTATGGCTGATGCAGGAAAGTAGTGAGGGGAGGGCAAGTTAAAATGACAGATGTGGACCAGATTGCGGATAGCCCTGTAACGCAGAGGTAATACATCTGCCACTTACCATTTTAGATGGGGCATTTATTAGAGGTTTTTGTTTTCTTTAACATAAGTGTCATAACGAAAGCAGGCTTTGCAGAGGATTTGTTTGTACTGGAGGTGAGGCTTTGAATTAAAGAGACCTGGGTTTGAAGACGGGCTCTACCGCCAGTGAGGGGTGTGATCTTAGGCAGTGGCTTCCTCAACCTCTTTAGCCTCAGTGTCTCCACCTGTGGTCAGGGTGCTAACAGCCCCGGCTGCAGTGCCTTGTTTCATTGAGTGGCCCAGACAGTGCAGTCAGGTGCTCCGCACCGAGTAAGCTCCAATACATAGTAACTATTTCTGACATTATTGTTAGGACTGTGCAGCAGCTGTAGGGTGAGGTGGTATGGGTCCGATGATGGCGGTGGCAGTACCAGAAGGAGGGAGCCAACGGGACACCTGAGCAAGGAGCTACCAGACGCCTCTAGGAGTCCTCACGGGATGCTTGGGAGGGCAACAGAAATAAGTCTGAGAAGTAGCTTTTGGAGGAAAGATGCTGCCTAGAATTTGCAGTGAAATTTGTAAACGTTTAAGGAAAATAGTTTAAAAATTTACTTTGTATAGGTGTTTTAGGCATATTTATTCCTTTCACTATTTATCATGGTGTCCAACACTGCTTGCCTGAGGCTTGTGTCTTAAGCTAAAGCTCTTTATTAGATGACATGGAGAATGGTACCTTCTCGGTAGATATAAAAACAGTCATGGGGATATAAAGTACAGCACGAGTGTGAGGAATGTAGTGAAAAATATTCTAATGACGAGGTACGGCATCAGGTGGGCCATGGCCTTACTGGGGGGTCACTTCGTTGGTGATCTAATTACATGCCATGCACCTGAAACTAATGTGATACTGAATGTCAACTGTGATGGAAAAGTAAGAACAGAGGATATTATTTATGGGTTCAGAAGCAATCACAGTGTGAATTAAAAAAACATAAAACTAAAGAATAAAGAACTTGGTGTTAAAAAAAATGGTACCTTTTTTGCCACGTGGCTGGCTTCCACAGCTATGTCTGCACCAGAATTTCCCGCTCCAATAACAAGAACTCTCTTGTCCTTAAATATGTCTGGATGTTTATACTGTCGGCTGTGAAAGTATTGGCCTTTGAAAGTATGTATACCTATAGAAAAAAAAGTAAGTCAAATAGATTCTTTACAGGATCAGCGAGTGAGACAAACCTATTATTCAGTTACTGACATCCTTTAGACACAGGATTTAGATTGTTTATAGCAGCATACTCAATTTAAGAAAATCTGAAATGTGAATAAAAATGAGTGATTATTAATTCAATGAAGGTACTTACTTCGTTTCATTAGGTAGGCCTCTAGTTTTCTCTACTGGGTGATTGACTACTAAATTGAGATATCATGGCATAAAGACTTATTAGGAAAAGTGTAAGGAGTTCTTACCATTTAAAGGTTGGTAGAAATAATGGGGTAGTGACATCCTATATACTAATATTTGATTTATAAAGGACCTTTCACAAGCAAGGACCAAGAACCCCTCAACTTAATGGGCATGAAACCAGAGGTTTAGAAATGTAAAGTGTGAGACCCAAGATTATTTAACTTGTTAATTGTATAGCCTAGAATCCATGTCCCTGGGTCCCAAGCTCATCCTAGTCAAACTGCATGCATTGGCTCAGTTGACTTCAGAGTGTGCTTCCTCCTACTCTGATCTGACTTGAGTGACATTTGGAGGCTAGATCAAGGATCATGGGAAGTATATGAGTTTGTTGTGAAATGAGTATTGGCATCACTCTAGGTTATATGTGGACTGTGATGTCTCTCCTGGAGTCCTGTAAAAATCCTCTCTTTCCATACAGGCTGCAGGGTGTCTCATCCACCTCCACATTCTTAGTGCGTCGTGTAGAGCATAGCAGTGCTAGATCAATGCGATGCTGCCTCGATGCCAAGGAGCCTCCTCTATTCTTGGAGGGATCCTGTACCGGGCAGTCCTTCCTAGGAGTTTGGGTAGCTCGCTGCTCAGGAATCTGCTCTGCAGGCAACAGCAGATGAAGAATTGGGTTGTGTTGTGGGGTGGTGAGAGTTCGCTGCTGACCACGTTCAAGCAGAGGCCAGGGAGCCTCTCTCAGGGACCGTGGGGAAGAGTTTCCCCGCAGAGGAAAGAAGACCGAGTGTGGCGCTCTCCCTCAGGAACTCTGTCCTGTGGCAGTTTTCAGGGTATGCCGCACTTGACCTGACTTGAGTAACCTCTGGGGGCCGACTGAGGACCAGGGGAAGCACATGAACTCGCTGGAAGATGAGCCTTGGGATCATGACAGCTCATATTTAGAAAAAAATTTCTGAAAGCTTAAACTTTTTG
The DNA here is from genome assembly GCF_014824575.4 of Sturnira hondurensis. Lineage (NCBI taxonomy): Eukaryota > Metazoa > Chordata > Mammalia > Chiroptera > Phyllostomidae > Sturnira > Sturnira hondurensis. The sequence goes on along the minus strand of NW_028094846.1, from coordinate 4,359,593 downwards.
AATATTTTACTGAAGATGAAATAAACCAAACCATTGGAATTTCTATTTCCCCTGAGTTGTAATTTGAATGATTTTTGACAGAAATTAATGTGGATTTTGGTTGCAAAAGACAGAAAAAGACGCTGAACCCCAAAGATGTCTTTACCTGCCTCCCAAGGCGCGTAACCCCCGTTGGCGAGGGGCCCAGTGCCATAAGCCTGACCCAGTCAATTGCTATGACTCGTGAAAAAATCAAATTGCACTTTCCTTTATTCACTGGTTGACTTGGGTGGCCTCTAACCTCAACTTTGGCAAGGTGCTTATGCCACCAACTTGTCTAGGTATGTCACATCTTAGAAGCCATTCGCCAGGCACTTAAGGAGGGACATTGAACCTCAGTGAAGCATAAAACTCTCATTAGTTATTCATTCTTCTCTTTGGTACTCATAGATTGTTTGGAACATATGGAAGCCAAAAACTAGCCAGGAAGTGCCGTTTAGGAAGAAACCCATTTTCTCACAACTTGAACTACTTAAAGGAGGAGCTGTAGGAATTAATTCCCAGCCCAGTCAAGTACCAGGATGGCTCCATGAGACACATGAAGGTCAGTTGCAGAGAATGTTGTACCTGGGAAGGCGTCCAGTGGCAGATTTGGATCAGTAAGCAGACCAGTGCAGACCATGACAGCATCAAAGACAGTGGACTCTTGCTTCCCTTCACACAGAGTGACCACATCCCATTGGCCGGTGACAGTGAAATCTGGGCGTTTAGTTACACTGCACACTTTAGTCTGAAAAAGAATCGTAGACACCATGATGAATAGTTATCAAGGTTCCAGTAAAGGCTTACAGGCCAGTTGACATCTCAAACATTCTAGAGCTCAGACTAAACATAATTAATAAACAAAACTCTGCAGATCGAATTGGGCTACCTCTGGCAACTACCAATCCATTCTCTGTTTCTAGGAGTTCAGATTTTTAGATTCCATATTTAATTAAGATCAGATAATACTTGTTTTTCTCTGATTTATTTCACTTAGCATAATACCCTCAGGGTCTATCCATGTTGTTGCAAATGGCTGGCTTTCCTTCTTTTTTTAGTGGCTGAAATATATATTATATACATTACGTATTTTATATATAATGTGTATATGTTGATATATACTATATAAATGTGTTATATATTATGCATTATAATATATAATATGGTATATAATATATAAACATATAATATACTTTATTATTGTATCACTCATACATTATCTAAGTACTATATATACTTCATGTATATTGTCTAATATATAATATGTTAGATACACAATATATATTATATATTGGATAATAAGATACACATTACATATAATCACACATCATATGTAATATACTACATATGAAATATCATATATAATAATATATATTAGATGACGTGTATATCTCACATTCTTTTTATCCATTAATCCATCACTGGATTCTCAGGTAGTTTCCATGTCTTGGCCATGGTAAATAATGCCACAGCGAACAAACTTTGAGTTTATTTTGATCAGGAGCACTTTTAAGGTCATGAATGTAAATATCATTTGCTGTTTGTTTTGGTCAATCTTCCCACTCACGCTGCTTTCTCTGTGTAATTCCTTGTGAACTCCTCAATATGCCCATCTCAACAGGGAGGGAAACAGGAGAAGGGAAACACATGGATTTTCATTGGTTTCTCGGAGAGGAAGGGGAAAAAAGAGAGAGAGAGAATATATTCATTTACTCATGTCCTTTACCTCCCTCTTGTCGCTGTCCGGGAGCCAAGGAGAAGAATATTCAAAAGTTTTTCTAGCACCAAGGACACTGAGAAAAGCTTCCCTTCAAGTAATGAGGTTCTGTGTGCGGGCCTTTGAACAGGCCCGTCCTGATGAAAGGAAAGTCAGGAGGGGAGCGTGTGGCTGGCGGTAAGAGTTCTCCGTTTCCCTGTGTGCAGGCGTTTGGCTCATGTTGAAGGTGTGGTTTGATATGTTTTGGGCGCCTTTGGATACATGGATACAAGTGTTACAGATTAAAATCTATGCCTGTGTATCTTTACACAAAGTATCCATCTCCACCTGCAGGTTCCCTTGGGTTGGGGTTAGTACAGGAGAAGTGGAACCAGGTGCCATCAGCCTTGCCAGTTCACTTTCTCATCTGTGGAGCGCAAGACTAGGCTACAGAGAGAATGTAGAAAATAGGTTAAAGAGTACCCCTGGCTGCTAACTGGTGTTGGGTCTTACCTTGAATTGAATGCATTTCAGAAGGTTGAAGTGGTTTGCGTACATTTTGAGATATTCCAGGAACTGGGCGTTGGGCACATAGTTGGGATAATCTTCTGGGAATGGAAAGTCTGAGTAACAGGACATCTCCTTGCAGCTGTTGGAAACCACAGACCTGTAGAGGCTGGCTCTGCCTTCTTCAACATGTCCCTGTCCAGACAGTGCACGCATGTGAGTGCGGATGTGTCTGTGTGTGCACACACCCATGAAGTCTGTTAATTTTTAGGCACTTACACATTTCTTGCAATTTATTTTATGTCCTTTGTACATAAATTTAGATTTTGTATTTTGATATTTTTCTTTGCTTCATTTTTCTGTAGTTCACTTTTGTTATCTTTTACAATTTAACTCTCTCTACTTGATTGGAAATAGAAGAAACACTGAATCTTATCCCCAGTTTGAGAGGCACAGCTCTCTAGATCAATGCCTCTTAATCTTGTTGAGAATGAGCCCCAAATCTTAACATGTAGATGCATTCAGTGGGTCTGGTGGGCCTGAGATTCTGCATTTCCAAGAAGCTCCTGTGCACTTACTGCTGGTCCATGAACCGTGGTTTGAGAAACAAGGCTTTAAGGGGTCCTATCCAACAGGAATGGTGGAGAGGCAATTAAAACTGTTCCAGTAGCCACAATAAAAGAGTAAAAAGAAACAAGTGAAATTAATTTTAGTAGTATATATACATTTTATTTATCTTTAGAGGGGAAGAGAAGGAGAGAAACATCAATGTATGGTTGCCTCCCATGAGTCCCCCGCTGGGAACCGGCCTGCAACCCAGGCATGTGCCCTGACTGGGAATCGAACTGTGATCATGTGGTTCGCAGGCCCACGCTCAATCCACTGAGCCACACCAGCCAGGGCAGCAAATATTCTTAAAAGCTCTCTGATAGCTGAAAGAAGTATTGGTTTTAAAATGAAATTAAACAAAAAATGTCGGTTCTTAGTCATGTCACCGATACTCCACAGTTGCGTGCGGCTGATGGCGATGTGAACCAGAAAGGGGCTCTGTCATAAACCTGACAGGCCCAGGAGCCGCAGGGCAGGCCCGACAAGCTCCGTGACCAAATGTGACTGCCAGGAGGGTCTGACCACAGATTCCTAACCAGGCAGGTCGAGTCCCAGGCCTACAGCTTCCTTCACAAAGGTCAGTCTCTGACGTCAGGGAGCCCGTCCACAGTCTGATGTATCCAGCATAGATAACATATCCTTGGAATGTCAGAGTGATTTTCCGTCCCAGGCCTCTCAGAGGCACAGTCACTGGGACGAGAGCATGGGGCCTCAGAACCCTGTGCTTTTATTTTATTCCCCACGTACCATCTGTGTGTGCTATAAATGTGAATTCTTAGCTGTCCTGTGCCCAGTGAAGCCGGAGAAGTATGTGTTCCTCCTTTTTGCCTTTTATCCAACCTAGAGGTTCCCCCACTTTGCTCACCCCTTCCTCCTCCACCCGCCGCCACTGGTTTGTGCATAATCTTCCTTGTACCAGCTCCTTCATTCTAAGGTACAAAATAAGCTGCAAAACTGCCGTTTTCCGGAACATTTCCTCAGTCTGTTGATATTTTGCTTTCTGGCAATTGTCATCAGTTTAAACGAATAAACTCATAATTTTTTTTTATATCAGCAGTCACTTTATTGGATAGTGGAATTTCAGAACATCCTTCAACTTGAAGCCAGGCGTTAGAAATAAATTCAGTGTTGGTTTGAAAGTGATCGACTCTCTTTCTCTCTCTCTCTCTTCTCCCCTCGTTCCTTCTCTGTCTCCCCAGTCCCTTCTCCCCCCCAATCCCTTCTCCCCCACCCCTTCTCCTGTCCTCTCTCAAGTCAATAATAATAAAAAACCCCAAATAGAAGTGATCAAATTCCCTCTGGGTTGTAGGAAGAAAAGACGATAGGTAGGGTGAGACTCGAGGAGCTGTAATGTTGAGAACTGAGAGCAGACAGCACAGGAAGTGGGTGTGGTGTCGTTAAATGGAAACCTTCAGAGTGGAAAGCTTTTCTGAAAAAGGGTTGGTTAGGATGCTGGCTAGCCAGGGAAAGGGCCTGGTTGGGGGTGTGCAGTCTAAATCACCAGCGCTGGGCAGGGCTGGGTGGAGAGGACGGTGTGTCCACCCCTTGGGGAAGAAAGACGTACCTCGTTTTGAAAGAATTTACATTGGCCGTAAATGCAGGGGGTGGGAGGAGGTGAAGGCAGCGAGTCTGGGGACATGTGCACACGCGAAGGATCCCCAAGGGAGGAGCTTGCTCTGTAGGGTTGGTGGTGAGCAGCAACGGCCTGGAAAGTTCACGTGTAAGCAAGGAGCAGAGGAGCCTGCCTATTCTCTTGGAATAGTGGAAGAGATAAGCACATGGAAGTTAATGCAGAGTTTCGGCGTGCATTCTGGAGTGTTGCCAGTCTTTTGTTGGGTTTGGCCCGAAGTTGTTAGCTGATTAGCCTGTCTGTGTCTTCTTCCCAGCGAGGCTGCTGTAGTTTATTTGAGGACATCTCGGATTTTTCCCCCGTTGTCAGTATAATGGGGAAAAGTCAGTTATAAACATCTTGGGCTCAATCAGTATGTGGCCAAAGTTCCCTTACTTTTCTGTGGCATCTGAGACCATCATGTAATGAATAATACTCTGTTAATGCTGTCAGTTTCTAGTTAGCACTAATAAAAGGCTGAGTCTGGAACACATACTGTTAAATGGGGCCAGAGATGTGCATGATACATGTAAATGTTTCCGTAAAACTAGGTCCAAAAAATGTCCCAAAGCATTTTGTTATGGCATGTTTCAATATGAAAGAGTAACAGGACTCACCTCAATCGGATAAGCCAGGGAATCCCCCAAAAGGTAGGAGCTTGTGAGTTATACCTCAAAGATAATAGGAATTCAATAATTGTTGAATATTTGGATAAAAAGAGTCCTAACAAGATTAGCGAACTTAAATAAGCTTTTTAAAGAAAGCTCGTAAGAATCAGGTTTACCAAGCTTCACATGGAGATAGCTGAGGGACATTTCTCACTGTTCAGAAATCATTCCATAATGACTTCGAGGTGAAATACTATACTTTACCACTGTCCTCACTGATTCTAAAAATTATATGGCACATAAGGCACATAGTAGGTACTCAATAAATGTTTGTGGACTAAACGAAAAGTGCGTGGACAGAGGGAAGACCTCGGTGCAGAGCAGTCACTCCAGGATTCTCGGGGTCTGGACTGTGTCACGGGGATGCGCAGCGCGGGGCACAGGGTGTCCCCCAGTGCAGATGGAGTCTGGGCCACTGGAGGCTGCCTCGGTCCCACACGAGTGCTGATTCTCAAGGCTGCAACTCAGGTTCTTTGAGAGCGATGTTCATTTGGAGTGACAGGACAACTCCTCACATTGGATTTCTTCAACATCACCGGGTAGTTGAGGTCATCAGCTTCTAGTGCTGCTGTCCCAAACCCCCTTCCCTAGCAAGGCCCCGAGAGAGGGGGTGTGCGACAGACACATCTCCTGCCCCCATTGGAGTCAGTAGTCAGAAGTGGGTTCTTGGCCATTGTACCCCTTTTCTCTTTAAAGGTGGCAACCTGTCCCAGCCCCAGTGAACACTGGCCTCTCTCTTCCATGCCAGCCCTTGTTCATTTTTCTTTGCTGAAGGCCGTGGTGGCTGGATGAGACCAGATTCGTGCCCTCTGAGTGCGAATGAAGCTCTCTGGTTTATTATCTCCATAGTCATTGGAGGAAATGGAAACCATGTCCACAGGTGCCTTGGGTTTGTGCAGTTTGCCCGTCTGTTTTTGGGTTAGGCTCCCTGTGCCCAGTGCAGACACGGAGGATCCCCCTGTCCAGACGCTCTGGCAAGCACGGCCTTTGCTAGAACAGGTTCTGAGTGGGCTCCTCTAACCAGCCCTCTGTGGGGGGTGTGTGTGTGTGGTGAGGTGGGACGGGGTAGGGTGTCTCTAGAAAGACCCAGGAGACTCATCTAACACGTTAGAGCCAGGTGCCCCTTAGGGATTTTCAGTCGGGCACTAGGGGCATCTCAAGGTGGTAAAAAGGCCGCTGTGTTAAGAGAGGGCTGCTGAATGAAGGTGGGGGTGGTTTTCCCTGTTTCTGGCCCCCCAGTAATTCAGCCTTTATCTCTTCAAGCTGGTTCCTTGTTCTCATTTTATATAAATGTCAGTTGGGTGCTGTTTCCCCGACTGCAGCTGGATCGCCCTCTTTCCCTTCCTTTCGATGTCTTCTCACATGCCTCACCCTATTTTTCACCACCTTCTCCATTTTTCTTCATCCTCCACCCACTCCCTCTTCATGCTCCCCAGAAGCCACATTTTCCTGGAAGAGTCGAGGCCTGTTGGACGTGCTCCTGTGTCTTCCTTCTCTCTGCTTTAATGTTTCTCCCCTGTGTTCATGCTTCCCTCCCGTTTCTGGGGAGGTGTCTGTCCCCCTCTGCCAGGCGAACCATTCCTCGTGGGCCTGCGACTCCACTCTCTCCTCTCAGTGCCAGGACCTCGTCCCATCTGGGCTTCAGTCTCTTCCTACCACCCAGGCGTCTTCTCTTTGCCTGCAGACAGTGGAGTCTTCCCAGCATGTACACAAAGCAAACACAACAGCAACGACAACAGATCTTTTTCTCATTGCCCACTACTTTTCAAGGTGAGTGTGACTATTTTAATCAAAGATTCAGCCACTCTCCCATTATTTCTCTGACATGAGAAATTTATACTACATATATGTGGTATACCACTAAGCCATTTTTATTTTCCAAGCATGCCCAGAACTTTCTCTTTTTAAAAAAATATATTATATTTATTTATCTTCAGAGGGGAAGGGAAGGACAGAGGAAGAGAAACATCAATGCATGGCTGCCTCTCGTGCATCCCCCGCTGGGAACTGGCCCCTGCCAGGAACTGACCTGCAACCCAGGCATGCGCCCAGACTGGGAATCGAACCGCGATCGTCTGGTTTGCAGGCCCGCGCTCAATCCACTGAGCTACACCAGCCAGGGCAGAACTTTCTCTTTACTGGTTCTCTCCCTAGTGTCTCCCACACAATCTCTTCTACCAATTGAAACCCTTCAAAGTCCATCACGTACCATCTCTTTCATGAAGCCTTCCTTGGTTCCCCTCAAGTGGATATAATCCTGTCCCTCCTTTAAATGCCCACAGCACTGTTTCTGACTTGTAGGTGCCTACCCCTTTCCTATCAGCCTGACAGCTCCCAGAGGGAAGGGAGAGTCCTTCTCAATTTGGTGTCCCCATGGTGCTTTTTGTGTAGAGAAGTTTGACCAGCTGGCCCAAGTCACACAGCTAGTTGGGCACAGCTGCATCTGGAAGTCATTTCTCTTAATTCTGACATCAATATTTTTGTATTTTGTGTTTTTATAATTATATAGGTCTGTGGCTTATATAAGGCCCGTATTTATCTGGTATCCTGAGAACCCTGGGCTCACATTTTGCTTTGGTTGAGGTGACTTTAACCAAATCACCCTGCTAATTACCCCTGTAAATGGGCCATGCCATTCCCACTCTGGTGGATTAGTAGCGCTTCTTTGGAATACCGTGTTAAGAAGGATCCTGAGGCTCATCAGGGGAGGGGTATCATGCTTGATTGGCAATGTCTGCAGTGCATGTGGGAGGGAAAGTTACCATGCCCTGGGTGCCCAGTTTCTGTTCTCCTAGTGGAACGTAGGCCATTTGAATTGTGGGAGCAGCTGTGTTCTTCTGGCTCTCGCCTTCTGGAGGGGTCTACACACTATGGTCCCATTCAGTGGTTGGACACAGTTCAAGACATAGCCCTTCTTTCTGTGAGCCAAGCTGGCCTCCGCAACTTTGACTTCCCTGGAACTTTGCTCAAGGAGTCAGAAAACGATGACTTTTCCCCAGTTCCAAGTCACTGCCTCTGTGCTGGAGGAATGCCCTCTTTCTCTAGACCCTCAGGGGCTCTGAAGCCAGGCCACCTGACACCTTGCTCCCTTCCACCATTCCTGGCAGCTCTCTGCATAGCTCATTGAAGGCTCTGGGAAAATGGTCTTGCCCTCCCAAGAAGGAGGGAAAATTGGAGGTCTGGGAGATCTCCAGCATTTCCCAGGCTGAGCTATGGAGCTCACAGGGGTTCAGGGACCACCAGCAGGGCCCCTGTGGCCCCCTCGACCCCAGGCTGGTCAACAGTGGGCTTTATAGGCCCCTTTCCTCCTTCCTCTCCTCACCACCCTCTCCAATCCAGACCAGAGCCCTGCTGAGATTTGAGAATATCATTTACTTTGCTCAGGGAACAAAAAAGGCTCCAAACCCACATTCGTGACTCCTGATTGTCCTTGTCATGGGCTGAGACTGCCTGGAAAGCGGGCCTCGAGGACCGAGCCCATTGTACAGCGAGCCCTGTGCTGTTCTACTTCAGCAAGAGCAGGGCCGGAAGGAGGAGCGAGTCCAAGCAGCGCAGAGTTGCAGCCGAGGCTGAAATTCCGGCACTGTGTTTGCACCTTTGCCACAAAAACCTGCTCTCTCTGGTCTGGCCTCAGCCTCTTGGTTCTGCCCCTGCTCCCCTCCCCCCAGGGTGCTCCTGGCCTGTCTCAGCCACTCCATTCTCTCCAGCCCTTCATGGGCATCTTCCTTCCTCTGGGCTCTGGATAATGTTGTTACGGTGGCCGACACACCTTGCCCCAAAGCTTGGGCTGCGTTCCTGCTTCTTTCATCAGTTTCAGCAGCCCTCCTTGGCCACTTTGCCCCCCCCACACCCCTGCCTGAGTTCAGCAGACATTTCTAGCCCCTCCCCAGAGCAGCTGGCCCTTGTAGAAGAAATGCAGTCCCTTTTGTACCAGTCAAATCCTTTTCTCAGCAGATACAAAAAAGTGGTTAAAATCCCACTTACAGTGAATCTCCACAGCCCCCCGAGGTCGTCGCTCCTCTCGAAGCAGGTGGGCTCCAGGCCTTCCTCCAGGCAGCACTTGATGGAGGCCAGGCCGCTGACCCCAGCCCCCACGATTGCAACCCGCTTGGCCATGTTCTCCTGTGTGGGGGAAAGGCCACAGAGCTCCTTTCTCTTCACAAGTGGAAGCCCCACCCTTTCCTTGGCTGCTTCAGCAAACCAGAAGACAGCTTTTGCTGCTGTCCAATGATCTGTAGCTGGTCGCTGGTGTTTTGATTGTGGGGAAGAGTTGGCCAGGCCCCTGGTTTAACCCTATCTGGTGTGTTCCTACCCCCTCCCTTGGACCGGAGCCAAGTGGTAGGACAGTGGTTGCTGGGACTGTAATTCCTGGCAGAGCAGGCAAGGGTCACCTTGACCAACAGGTTTTTTAAAAAAAATAAACTCAGAGAGGTGTGGTGACATGACGTGAGGCCACACAGCTGCTGGTGGTGTGGAGTTGGGACCAGGAGCCAAGACACTGTGGATGAATAGGACTCCAATGGGCAGAGAAGGGGAGGAGGTGGGTTCCAGAGAGTAGGGCCTGAGAGTAACAGCCAGAGATGGTCCACGGAGGCACCCATGACCTGACTCACAGTGGTGAGTTGGCCACTGTGTCGGCTCCACAAGAGGGGCCCGAGTTACAGTGTGGATTCACTGCACCTCTGTCTGTCCCTCCGTGCAGCCCTGCACGTTTCCCCAAAGCTGGGTGTTTTCTTGTCTCCTATTTTCTCACAGCTCCTAATAGCACATTTGGTCTATGACAGTTGTGTGTATAAATATTTGGCAGTGAGTTAATATCCTGATGGGTAAAATGAATTAATTCATGACCTTGTATCCTTTTCAATGCAGAAATAATTAATTGAGCAAATATCTTCTGGGAATGAGGGGAGCAGAGTTTGCTACCCCAAACTGTGCTTCTTTGGGATACTGATTATTTTAAGATGGTTATTTTTAAGACAGGAAAGACTCTGGTAGAACCTTTGATTTTCTCCATAACTGCTTAAAAGGCATTTAGATAAGAGGACCTTTTCTGGGAAGAGAGATGTCATTATAGGTAATTATAGTTTAACATGCACTAGTGTGGGCAAAACTCCTTTGGCCAAGGTCCTGTCTGTGTCATGTTGTTGAAGATGGTCCAGCAAACATTTGCTTTTCTGTCTGTCTGTAAATTGCCCTTTGACGTCCCGGACCACAAACCCCACCTTCTCCTCAGCTCAAGATGGCTCATACGCCTCAACGGCCAGATCTGCCCTAAGGCCTTGCAGTCTTATGATACCCTCATATGTACCTATGTAATACATTTAGACATTTTCTCCTGTCAATGCGTTTTGTGTTAATTCGGTTATTAGCCCAGCCAGAAGAACTTAAAAAGGTAGGAAGAAAAATTACCCTTTCCCACCCCCCAGGAGTTAATATTTTGGGCCAGAGGGACCTTTTTCAAAATGACTCCCTACCCCATGTATGGTAATGAAAAGCCTGTCCGAGGCACCACTGTGACTCTGTGGGGGCCAGACACAGCCAGCACCTCCAGCAGTGGACCTCCCTGTAGCTTTCTTGGGACAGTAGGGACATTGGCAAGTCAGAGACCTGAGTTCGAAGTTCAGTGTTGGCTAATTACCAGCAGTGATGTTAGCGTGCAATTTATTTCTCCGTCTCTGGGTTCTTTTGCTCAAAAATGAAGTTAGAAGTAGAACTTACTTGGAGAATGAATGAACTGATGGTGTGAAAAGCATTTAGCACAGTGATGCAGATAGCGGCTCGTGAGGTCCGTGTGTTGTGGCTGTGGTGAACAAATTCACATGGGCTACAGAAGTCCTATGGAGAAAAAGGGGCAGCATGGCCACTCTCTGAGTGAGAGAGGGCCTTGACCCCTGCCTGGATGTGCTTTTGTTGCTTTTCTGGCTATATTACATTGAGAATCATCCTCATTTACTATGCACAGGTTTGCTTTAGGTGGTTACCTTTTATAGAAAACAGAGGAGAGGATGTTGCTGATTACATCACAGAAGAAGGGTATTAACAAATGCAAAGGGAAAAGTGGTTGAACTGGTTACATTCCATACTTGGAAGGTTTAGCTTAGATTTTAGGAAGTTACTTTAAAGATATGCAGTGAACATTTACTGCCTCAATTCAGGGTGAGGAAGTTTTAGCAAAAGCAAGTCTCAAAGCAGCCTAGGTGCAGTGCAGGCCTGATTCCCTACAGGAGAACCTATCTGTGGGTGTGGGTCCTGTGTGCCAGGCCTCGCTCCCCACTGGCCTTTCCGAGTCAGGGCTGGGCTACATTTCCCACGCCATGTGAAATGGTTCCCTATAGCACAGTCCTGGGACACACTGGGCCCCCAATAGGTGTTGCTAGGCTATTTTCACATCTTTAGGAGTCTTTTCTTTGGTATATTTGTGTGGATATCTGTAGGGAATCGCTTTGCATTGTGTGGAAATGTAGCTCAGCCCTCATGTGAACCAGTGGGGTGTGAGTGGCACCCAGGACCATGCCCACTGAGAGGTTTTCTCATGGGGAACCAGGCTTGCATTGTACCTAGACTGCTGTGAGACTTGCTTTTGCTAAAACTCCCTCACCCTGAATTGAGGCACAAGTGCTTACTGTAACTTCCTAAAGTCTGTGCTAAACCTCCCAAGGATGGAGTGTGTCTGGTTCATCCACTTTCTCCCCTGTTCTGCAACATCCTTTTCTTTGAAGTACTTAGCAGCATTCTTTCCTTTGTTATCTGTAAAAGGCAGTCCCCTGCAGGGAACCTGTACATGGTAAGTGAGGACTACCCTCCATGTAATGTAACCAGAGAAACAATGAAAGCCTGGCCAGGCAGGGACTGGGCGCTGTGGCCCTCTCGCCCTCTCTCTCTCTCTCAGAGAGTGGCCATGCCATCCCTTTTTCTCCACAGGACATCCGTTGTCCATGTGTATTTGTTCTCGAGCAGCCACAACGTACATGGATCCTGCTGGCCAGGATCCGCCACATCTGGTGCTCAGGAGAGGGACCAGGGCTACCAGCCGTTGTGGTCAACACACCAACTTGGTTGGAGAGCATGAATCAGCTCAGGTAAGGGCCGATGACACAGAATGCTTTTTGGGAAGGTCATAGGGTGTGTTGGATTTCAGAGATGGTGTGGGATTTCTTCCCAAGTTGCCCTCTTCTTGTGACCAATTTATTTTAAAAAATTCTGTAGGTGTTTCTAAGAATCCTCTACCATGGGGAATAGGCTCTAAGGAACAGGAGCCATGTTTTTGGCTAATTCAGCATCTTTTTTTAGGGCTGCTGAATGTCTCCCAGATCTTTAGATTTGGAAGTATGGAAGAGAAGAGACTGATCCACGCTAGCTAGTCCCTTCTTGTGGTTCCCGTCACTTGCTGCGAGACTCACAGCCCACCTGGTGAGCTCAGCTGCGGCATGGGCGCTTGAGCTCGCAGCATGGCTATAGCCGCTGGCCCGTGCGTGCTCACAAGTCGGGGCTGGGTCTCTCTGCTGGGAGGAGGAGTGGCGGCAAGGAGTGGGGATTGGTTTCCCTTGCCTCCCCTTCTCCCCAGTGCACTCTGGGAGAAATCTTTCCCTGAGACCAGCACTGGGTGTGGTCCTGGACGTGCCTGCACAATTGCAACTGGCCAAGTCCAGCCTGGGGCTGCGGGGTAGTGCAGACCCTCACCTTGGGGGCTGCCTAGCAGCAGGAAAAGGAATTCCAGCCAGGGCTCCCTGAACTATTCATTTCATAATATACTCCTTCAGTCAAACATGTGGCAGTCTAATCAACCTTAAGTTTTTAAAGACTTATGCTTATTTTTACCCTGGGTGCTGTGGCTCAGTGGATTGAGTGCGGGAAGTTTTGTGAACCAAAGGGTCACCGGTTCGAGTCCCATTCAGGGCACGTGCCTGGGTTGCAGGCCAGGTCCCCAGTGGGAGCCACATAAGAGGCAACCACACATGGATGTTTCTCTCCCTCTCTTTCTCTCTCCCTTCCCCTCTCTCTCTAAAAAAAGTAAATAAATAAAAAACAGCAAAAAAATAAAAGACTTAGACTTATTTTGGAATGTTATGTGGATTATGTATATTGTAGAAAGTTCAGGTAAGTGGTAGATAGTCTGTAAGGAAGGAATTAAGATAGTGGAAGTGGAAAGGAAATAAGAGGAATAGTGAGCATCTAAGTCTTTGAGACACTGCAAATTCTAGACCTAGGAACTACCAGGTCCTAAGAACAATACAGTAATCAACTTGCTGCTCAAACTCATTGCAGCTTGCAGAAGCTGCAGGGAGCCTGTCTTTCCCAGCAGACACTAACTCAGGCCCCTCCCCTTATGGGGGAATCAGCAAAGAGTGTTAGAGCTTGAGGCCTTCAGCCACTGAGGCTGTCCACAAGAAATCAAGACTAATAGTGGCCTGGGATATATTCAGCAAATATCCCCCAGGAATTTAACCTTTCTGGCAATATACACGCATAATTTTTGAATTGCGATGGTAGTTTGAAGTAACCCATAGACAAACGCCTTGTGCAAAACAGGCCTGCAGTCCCACACCCCTTGGTCTTATGCAAAGACCTACTTGGGGAAGGAAAATGGGAAGGCACAGTTGAACTATTAACTTGGGGAAGAGGGTATGCTTGTGTTTACTCTCCAGAAGGACCTTTGGAACTGCTGGCAAAGAGGGTGAAGCCATGTCACAGAAAAGGCTTCCATAGCCGTGACCCACCTCTACCCATTGGACTCTTCCAGTCCTGGATTCTCCATCCTGAAGTGAAATTCCATTCTGTACTCCTGAAGTGATATTCAACATCACCTAAGAGAGACTTTTTCTACCAATTTAAAAGGATAAATTGATAAATTGCAGCTAGAATTACATTAGTAGCTGTAGGACACTCAACACTTAAATGAACTTAAGAAGAATGTGGATCTTTGGACCCACCATTTGCTTGCTGATTATAATAATGCTCTGTGTACTTTCTACATTTGCAAATTATTTACCCAGGGTTGCGCGAGAGACCAGCAAATAGCAAGCTTTATGAGGTCTATAACAGTCCTAACTGACAACAAAGGGAGGGGAATGTAGGAAACCGCTTTGCATTGTGTGGAAATGTAGCTCAGCCCTCATGTGAACCAGTGGGGTGTGAGTGGCACCCAGGACCATGCCCACTGAGAGGTTTTCTCATGGGGAACCAGGCTTGCATTGTACCTAGACTGCTGTGAGACTTGCTTTTGCTAAAACTCCCTCACCCTGAATTGAGGCACAAGTGCTTACTGTAACTTCCTAAAGTCTGTGCTAAACCTCCCAAGGATGGAGTGTGTCTGGTTCATCCACTTTCTCCCCTGTTCTGCAACATCCTTTTCTTTGAAGTACTTAGCAGCATTCTTTCCTTTGTTATTTGTAAAAGGCAGTCCCCTGCTGGGAACCTGCGAATAGGAAATAAGGACTAAGAGAAGCAATGAAAGCCTGGCCAGGCAGGGACTGGGCGCTGTGGCCCTCTCGCCCTCTCTCTCTCTCTCAGAGAGTGGCCATGCCATCCCTTTTTCTCCACAGGACATCCGTTGTCCATGTGTATTTGTTCACGAGCAGCCACAACATACACGGATCCTGCTGGCCAGGATTTGCCACAGATACCTGCTTTGATAATTCTGGCTTTATTTACAGAGACAAATTTGCAGAGTGATTAGAATCGGGGCCATTGGAGGAAACTAGACATCTATAGCTAAAGGTTGTCTTTAACAAGTGAGGAAATAAACAGGGAATGTAAGGCTGATGATGACAGAACGTGGAAAAGAGAAAAAGAAAAAGGGAGAGTACAAAATAGGTTTCAAAGTCACCCTTAAGGGTTCATCCCTCTCCCTCCCTCTCCCTCCCTCTCCCTCCCTCTCCCTCCCTCTCCCTCCCTCTCCCTCTCCCTCCCTCCCCCTCCCTCCCCCTCCCTCCCCCTCCCCCCCTCCCCCCATGTGAGTGTGTCAGGGGACCCAGATCAGACAGCAGTTGACCTCAATAAGGTGCCTCAGGACCCCTCC